>NW_026262679.1:56934391-66481891 GCF_021869535.1 Mytilus californianus
TTGATTTTGGGCCCAGTTTTTAAGTTGGTCCAAATCGGGGTGCAAATTTAAACTTTTGTTTGATTTCAACAAAAACTGAATATATGGGGTTCCTTGATATGCTGAATCTAAGCGTGTAGTTAGATTTTAGATTTTGGGTCTCTTTATTAAATTGGTCCACAGGGTCCAAAATTCAACTTTGTTTCATTTCATCAAAAATTGAATTCTTGGGGTTCTTTGATATGCTGATTCCAACCATGTATTTAGATTTTGGATATTGGACCATAATTGGCAAATGTCCAGTTTAGTAGAGTCATAGTTAAAAATAGATATACCATCATATGATTATCTTATTTTAGAGAAGAAATATAGTTTGAAATTTACTGTTGATTATTATATTATAAAATGGTTAAGTAGAGCTGTAAATCTGCCATCTCATGCTGATAAAGGGACAGATAATATTACTTAATAAACAGATGTTTGAAACAAAAAACTGAGTTTGTTAATATGGAGAGATGATTATGTCCAGTTTCTGATATTACCACTCCAGGACAGGAACAATGAAGTTAATTGAAATTTTGTTTATTTTAACATTTTTATAACTAACAATGGAAATTTAATATTAAAATGAATAAAGGAAAGTTTGTGATTTATTAATTCCCTACATATTAGCTAATGTGTGTATTTGTGTATTTGTTTGATTGTTTTTGTATTTGTTTGTTTGTTATATTTCAATGTATTATCATGAGGGCCTCATGGAAGATTAGTTTTACAGCTAACTGTGTAACCCTCTTTAAATAAAGAACTATTATTACATGTATTATTATTATTATTATTATTATTATTTTTTTTTAAATTGAAATTTTAATTTTTCTTCCTAGGAAAACTACACACAATTTGTATTACATATTTCCATTGTTTATTAAAACAAGGGATTATTTAAATATTGAATAATTTTGAATTCTGGAAAATTGATAAGAAATATATGATGAAAACTAACCCAATTTAGGAAGGTTAGCCATGCAGGGGGTTAGTTAGTTCATACTGAATATCAGTGAAAGTAAAATTAACCTTAGCCATGCGTGCATGGCTAATCCTCTTTAGTTAGGTTAGTTTTCATCATACATTTCTTATTAATTTTCCAGAATTCAAATTTATTCCAGATTCAAATATTTCCTTGTTTTTAACAAAATATTCACATTTATGAATATGGATAAGTGTTGTGTATTTACTATTAATTCATTCATGCAGCAATTACCACCTATTATCAAAGAAACAAAACATGTGATATTCATCAACTAACACACTTACCGCAAATGAGAAAATAAATGAGTGCAGCTCAAAATTCATACTATACTCCCCCAGTGTAGGTATCACAAATAAATAACTTTTTGATATTGATTGTGGTTCAAAAAGCTACCTACAAAATGGTTTGTCCTGTAGGGGTCGCTTCACCCATTCAACCAATAGCATTTGAAAAAGAAGCCATACTTGACAAAATATCGTGTTTTTGAAGTTGCTGTTTATCAAAACTAGCAAATAATTAACATGAGTGAAATTTTTCCTGAATGAGAATTATATTTGGACCAATTGGCATTACAGTTTTAGGGTAGATTTGCTACATAGTATTACTTTCTCAAAGTTTTTTGGTTCTTTTTGTGTTGAAAGGTTGCTGACTCATTGAATTTTACCTTGCATCCTGATAATTGTGATACTGATTTCCTGAAAAAATAATTTATCCTACTACAAATGTTTTGTTTTTGGTTTAATTGAACACCAGTGTCAGTGAGCAATTGTTAATTTTCTTTTTGTTTTTTTTTTCAATTTTGTTGCCATGGCGTTGTCAGTTTGTCATTCACTTATATGAGTTTGAATACCCCTTTGGTATCTTCCACATCTCTTTTAGAAATAAAATAGACAATAAACAATGCTAAAATAATTTATTTCAGATTTCTTAAAAATAAAGCTATTACTGTAAAATGTTCTTAATAACAAGTTTCAAAGTAAGTATTGACAACAACTAATTTTACCCTTTTTTCTCATTGCGCCAACTTTTGAGCAACTTCAAGAAAAATAAATATGGTAACTGTCAATAATTTTTAGCAACTTTTCAATCCCTCTCAATTGAAACTTTCTGACTTATGTATTAGATATATTTTTAGCATTAATACATGTTTATAAAGGCATTTGTCTATCACTATTTATTGATTTTTTAAGACTGAAATGAATTAAATATTTCCTTATTTTTACTACAGTATATGTTCAAAGGAAGCTTGTCAAATAAAAATAAAAAGGTGGAATATTCAAAAAATGAGGCAGCCATTCACAATGGATTTGGGTGGAAAAAGGGAATAAAATTAACATCTAAAGATATTGCCTCCAGCCTTCAACAATAAGAAACAATCCATATTATATAACAAATTCTAATAGGCTCACAAAAACAAATAACAATTGAAAAATTGATCAAAAGTCTGAATTTAATGACTTCCTTAAAAACAAGAAAATGGCAAATTCTGAAATTGCAATTTATGGGTTTATTTATTCCCGATGTCCCACTTGTTGAAATTTTGGAGTTCTGATTGTCCCACATTATTTTATTATGTTAAATGTTTTTAAATAAACAATGTAATTGCTGTTTGTTTTGCGATATCAAATTAAAATTAATAATGGCATGAACATACTTGAAGTTAATATCAGTTTTATAAATGTAAATATGAATTGTCGAAAAAATCATCAGTTTGATTTTGCCATTTGATTCTGTTATGAATTTTCCTTGGAGTTATTTTTTGCTATTTTACTCTTTCCTTACATTCACTTCATTTGAACTCTGTTGGATAACTGTCTCATTTGCAATCATACCACATCACCTTATTTTTATATAGACCAACACTTCAAGCCGGATTGTATATGTGATATTTCACAAGATAACAGTCTGCAGGAAGACATGTCACACTACACATGCAGACAAATTATTCTGACTCAGGGCCGACCAGATTTTGCTCTTACTTAAAAATGCAGAGTGCTTTGCGGAGAAGCAGCAAATTCTAACTTTCCTTTCTTTTGTTTGACCCAGCTGGGGTTAATTTTTTTTTATTGTGTTAATGTTAGACCAATATCTATAAAATCAACATTTTGTATTTTTGTATTTCTCTTTATAACACATCTTTCATTTTTTATTTTATCCTTGATACCTTTAAATTTTTCAATTATATATATATATTTAGAGTAATTATATATATATATATATATGTTTATGTAAATACCATTTTTTCTCCATGTTTATTTCAAATTTTATAAGTTACATTGAATTACCTGTAATTACCTGCTTCATACTTTAAAAACAAATAAAATAACTATCAAAACAATTCCCAATTGTCCCACATTTAAACTTACCAATTGTCCCACAAACATCTTCCCGATTGTCCCATAAAATTTTATAAATGTGAAAAAGGTTTATTTTCATGCAATGTGTATACAAATGATATTTCTTATATTTTCCTGCTGAAAGGTAATTGTTCACAGTGTTTATTGCAATTACACAAAAATGCACTCTTTTTTATGATCTTCCTTAACATAACAAGCATTCAACTCTCCTAACCTTACACATGTGTAGCGATAGAAAAAAAAAGAACAAAAATCAAAAACAAAAACAAAAATTAACAAAACATCTCAACAAGGTTTTTAAATTGTCCCACATTTAAACTTCCCAATTGTCCCACAAACATCTTCCTGATGTGGAATAAAACCTTGTACTTCATAGTGTGTATGCCCATATGTGTTGAGGTAGGTGTGCTACTCTGTTTCAATCTAAAATAATTACCATTGATAAGTGAACTTAATTCAATCATTAGGATATTGTTCTTCATGATTATTAGTAAAAAAAAAAACCATTTCAAACATATAATATGTTATCTTTTATAAATGTGATACCATACAAATCCTTGGTGATACATAAACAATTGAAATGAAAATGAGGAGCAAGTATGGAGAACTTATTTTAATTAGATTGAAGTAGTGGCATTCAAAATTTTTTCAATGGAAAGTGAAATGAAAATTTTTACAGATTCCAATTCAGACAGTGGCTCAGTGGCTGAGTGGTCTAAGTAGCTCATCAGCAATCACAAGCCTGTCAGCACTGAGGTTGTGAGTTCCAACCCTGATTGTTGCAGGTGCTTTCGACTTCCATCTTAATTGACTAGGATGGGCAATGGTGATGGTTCTCTCCAGGCACTCTGACTTCTTCCACCAATAAAAACTGGCCACTACAATACAGCAAAGTGCCATACCTGCCAACTGTCACTATTTGCGGGGGATTTCCCCCATGAAAGCTCCCAAATTGAAATTTTGAAAGAGCAATTTTGTCCACAATTTTAAATAATACAGTTAATTTTACAATGGCTGCAGGCTTTTAAAAGTAAGAAGAAGTAAAAAAAAATATCATTAAAATACATTTGAAGGCCCCCTTGAAGGTTTTTTAGGACTATAAGAGCCATCTTGCAAGTAAAACCCCCAAGGGAATTTTGAAATTTGGCAGGTATGAAGTGCTGAAAGTTTCATTAACACCTACAATTAATCCAATTCAGACATGGATCTTGAATTTCAGGTTAAAATTTGCACAATACTTAAATATTGTTCTTTTTAAAAATTAGGACATTTATAGTTACATTTTCCAACTTTATATTGAAAAAAATACCGGTACAGGCTATTAAACATATTTTTGCTGACTTTTTGTGGAAAGTGCAGCAACTAAATGTGTACATTTGCTAACCAATTTGCAAAACTAAAGATATATAATAATAACTGATGATTAATCTATAAATTAAAATTTTGCAGCTAACCTTTCTCAAAAAAGAAAGGTCAAATCCTGTTGTACAAACTATATTCACAGAAAAACAGCTTTAAAAATATTTTCCAATTGCTAAGGTATATGATGATGTAATTGGAAAAAAATTATATAATAAATCTAAACATGTAAACAGCTATAAAATTATAAGAACAATGTAAACAATATGATTGACAAAAATAAAGCTGTAAACTATTGAAGGTTTTGATTTTTAAATGTGTAATCACAGTCTTAACACACTTTCATATTAACATTTCAAAATAAACATTCAATAGTACTGATAAAATATTTTAATTCATGATATAATGTGTGCATTTATTATAGCAAATCTTCCATATCCAACAACAAAGTAAGAATAATTAATGTATTTACTGTATATATTCAAGTAAGAGTCTTTCAATCAGATATTATTGCGAGGTCACATTCTACAGTCAGTAATCCAATGATCATAATACAGTTGAGGACTTTAATAAATTTAAGCTTTGGGGAAAAAAAAATGTTTCTAGATTACAAACTTCATGTTAGAAGACTTACCAAATTGGAAGAGAAGCAGGAGACAGTCTCCTTGTGAACAGTCAAATCTCCCCCTCTCATAGTATGTCCATTATTTTTTTTTAAAGAAAATTTATCTAGTATTATCATTATATAAAATGCCTTTTCATGTCTCCACTTCTTTTTCTAGTATCAATTTTGCAATAAAAAAAAAGTTGCATTCATAATTTCACAAGTGATTTCATAACATTTTTGCAATCGCATTAATTAGACTTTGCTTTGTTGCCATTGGTGAAGGATTTGTAATAATAAATGCACACATTAATTTCTGAATTTACAGTAGTCTACAATGTTAAGATATAATGTTCTAATTCTAACACAGTTCTTTGGATTTCTTTTTCAAAATATAGGTATAAATATTTGTAACATATGAATTTTC
This sequence comes from Mytilus californianus, assembly GCF_021869535.1. Lineage (NCBI taxonomy): Eukaryota > Metazoa > Mollusca > Bivalvia > Mytilida > Mytilidae > Mytilus > Mytilus californianus. The sequence goes on from NW_026262679.1 coordinate 56,940,145, forward strand.
TCTCTATGACTAATTAAAATAGACAGCAATATATATACAACAACACCCTCGCACAATTAAACCACAAATATAAATCAAGCAGCCGTAACCCACTTTCATAAACATGGTTCTCAAGAAACCCATATTACTTTATGACATCAACTGAATAAATAACAAGAATAGTATATACTCAGAATAAAGTGTTATTATATATGGTCCAGGGACACAGTTATCGTCCTTTGATTTTTCCTTGTCTACAAATAGAGTCTCTTGTGTGGACAGTGTATAATTTGCAAATTTTTTCAGACACCTTTAAAAATTCTTTATATTTTATGCATAAAATAGTAAGTAGGGGGATGAAATTACACGTAAAAATAAAAGAAGAATGTGTCTGAGGATACGAATGCCCCTGCTCAAACTTTGCAACAAAAATGGGACTGATGAATGGAAAGACTATCTAAAAGAAATGCACTACGAAATAACTGTGTTCTCGGTCTAAGATATGACTAGTTTTCTATAACAATACATTTATATCTAGATGAGTAGTGCAGATAATTTTACACCCCATTTTCAATGGTTTTCTTTTTTATATAAAACTATATATTGAGCAATCTTAATAGGAAGACATGTGTATTACAGTTAACTTCATTGATATATCAAGGTCCATAAAATCTTCATTTTAAAAGATAAACAAAGTACTTGAGTCTTGCAAAAGTGGCAACTTTATCCCTTTTTTTTCAACCACAGTCATAAAATTTTTGAAATTGCAGGTGATAAACAGGGATATTTTTTTAAACAGGTGACCAAATTGTTAGTGTTATGCGTTAATGTTCCAGGTATGCCTCTAAAAGGCAAATGACCTGACAGATATACAAATTTGCATTATTTGAAAAGATTCTGAAAGAAAATACCCTCATTTGTGCAATTTTTTCCTCAATTTATAAAAAGATTCCTCAAAAAAACCATGTTGAAAATTGATGTCAATCAGTAAGAACAAAAACAACGAACAAGGTTAACTGATTTTAACCTAATAAATAAATAAATAAATAAGTAAAAAACATTTTGTTTGTCTATTTCATATAATAAATATAAATAGAAACACACACTAGAACAGCAGACATAATAAAATACATATTTAAAGTTGTACCAAACACTAGTACGGACAAAACAGCTGTGATCAGTGTCGAACAGGATATTATAAATAGTCGTGTAATGTTACTAGCGTACTTCATTATGGAAGACATGATCAAACCATTTAAAGCCTGAAATGAAAAAGAAAGTATTGCATACATTCAACAGAAAATAACGCCATTTTTCTCCTTGTTGTCATGAGAATAGATTACATAGGGTAGAATTTCCAATGTTGCAAGTAATCTTAATTTCCATCGATTAATCATGAAAACCTTAAAATTTACACATGGTTAGATAAATTCCTTTCTTGGTTTTGCAAGTATTTATTTCGTAAGCAAACACAATTGTTCTGTAAATATCCATTTATTTTGATATGAAAATACATTTTTTAGAGCATTTCATTGGAATTATAAAAAGTTATAAAGGTTATTTTATGGAATTTATTTATGTGTAAACTAATCCTTTACAAAACTAGGCCTTCAGACTTTAACTAGTTTGTAAGTGAATAAGGTAAGTTTACACATAAATAAAAATGTTGAAAAAGGTATTCTTTCAAATAATAAACTGTTGACACAGAGATATGTCTTGCCTGTCTGCATAAAATCTGATGGACAGCAACATTGCTAATTAACTCAAAGTAGCTAGATCATGAACTAGTACGGACAAAACAGCTGTGATTTAGTGGGCAGGGCCTCGAAATGGTTGACAAACTGAGATGTACAGACAGAAATGTAACTTTATACAAAATATTGTTGTCTATTGTAAGTAGTTCCCATCAAACTAAAATAAGCAAAGCAGAAAAACTTAACATTGAAAATTCCATATTAATTGAAAGTCACTGGACCATGACCTAGGTGGCAGGGCCTCAAAGTAGTCTTCAAACCGGTATGTCCTGATAGTAATGCAATTTTATAAAAAGTATCATTGATCTATCACAAGTAGTTTCTATCAGACTAACTTAAGCAGAAAACTTAACATTGAAAAAAATTCATTCAAAGTCACTGCACCATGACCTAGGGGGCAGGGTAAAAAAAAGTCACCAAACTGATATGTACTGATAGTAATGCAACTTTATATGAAATATCATTGATCTATCACAAGTAGTTCTTATCAAACTAACATAGGCAGAAACTTAACAATTGTTGACGCTGACAATGCCGCCCTTTTCATCACCGGAAAAGCACGCGATTGTCTCCCCTTCCACGAATTCATTGCAGACAGGACAAAAAACCAAATGCAAAAAGCTATAAAAGGATTTCTTATTTCTTACCTGTGATAAAATGATAACAACTGTTAAACCAGTATATCCTCTAAACAATGAGAATCTATCCTCTGAAAATAAAATTATAATATGTATGAGGATCAAGGACAATCAAATCTCTTAACAAATTTGTCTTAATTGTTATTTGGAGAATTTGGTGATTATGGCACTTCTTTCATAGTTTCCTTTTAATACTCCTAACTTTTTTTACTCAAATTATTTACAGCTTGAACTACTGCATAGACATCAGTCTATTGTTGAAGACTGTATGTTGCACTCGAAATGTATTTTACTTGGTATTTCTGTTGCATGGCTGTCTCAATGAAATATATCTACATCTCCTTTTAGTCAAAGCATGTTCTAAAGGTTCAGAAAAGATGACCATAATTATAAAAATAAAGAATAACATTGTAACATCTCAAATTATAAAATGACTGAATAACAACTTTTTACTTACCAATTTCTGGATTACTTAGTTCATGTATAAACCAAACTGTACCATTCACACACACACCAAATATATATAACAACATATTCTGTAAGTGAAGGGACATCTGCAAAAAAGTCAGAAATAATTTTAAAAGATTTAATTACGATGTATTCAAGAACCGAATAGGCTGCATTAATTACATCTTCGTATATACACCAAGAAATAGAACACAAAAAAAACCTGCATCAAAATCTGATGTAAAAAAAAGAGCTGAATATTTTACAGTATTGAAACTATTGAAAACTAGTATTTAGATTATGTCAAGAATAGGTTGGGACACTATCCATAAAATTAAAACTAGGCTTTTTTTGTGACAGAAAGAACATAGCGTTAAAAGTTACAACATTAAGCATTTACAATGTATTACCATATATATAATTACTGTATGATAATAAACAATAATTGAATTCAGTGTTAGCAAACAGCCTTTTTTAATTGGGAAATTGATTTGAAAAGCATTCCTACTGACTTGTACTAATTAAGATAGATTAGGAGATCAGTATCATAGTGCAACACTGAATTAACAATCGCATTAAAAATTAAAAAATTAATGATATTGAAAAGTTTATATAATGCTATTGTGGATTTTTGTGGTTCATACCAATTTTTGTGAACTGTGGAAAAACTGTATTTTTGTAGATATTTGATTTTTTGGTTTTGTCAAAGTCTGCCTACAAGCCTGTAAAATATTTGTATTTTGTTGAACATTTAAATTCTTGGTTTAGCTTTAACCACAAAATCCTATAAAATTGGTAGCCCATGAATAATAATGAATCTGCAGTATTTTACAATTATAGCCTTTTAATGAGGTCAATCTGATTTTAAAAAAAGAGCTGAATATTGTACATGAAAATGTTTAATAAACCCAAAGAAAGTATATAGACTAAGGACTCAACATGTAGTGACAAATATGAAACGGCTACAACTATTTTAATAAAACATCCTATTGTTCAAAAGATCTCTATTACTTTTAAATATTAATTCAACATATACTTTTTTTTAATTCATTTCTTACTTGTAGTTATGTTGAATATGAGCTTCCTCCCCTGAAACTTTTGATAATATACTTTTTATTCACTTCAACAAGTACACCAACAATGACCAGAAAGGTGAATAATAAAAACAATACATTGGTGTGTCCCAGCGCTTTTTTGTACATTTCTCCCTTATTATGCATGACAAAATCATAGACATCCAACTCAGCATGGTTCACATTTTCAAAGTCAAACATGTTTGATTGAGACAGGTTTTTAATTAATCATAAGTTCAGTTTAGACTGGTTTTTGGTTAATTCAAAGTTCAGTTAAGGCAGGTTTTTGGTTAATTCAAAGTTCGGTAAAGACAGGTTTTGGTTAATTCAAAGATCGGTTTAGACTGGTTTATGTTACTAATGGTTTGATCTAGACATGTTCCATTCTATTAGACACCATCAAGAACTACTATATAAAAATAAGAAGATGTGGTATGATTGCCAATGAGACAACAATCCACCAGAGTTCAAATGATGTGCATGTTTAAACTCACTTTGATATGTCTTTTGAGAATGTACTCAGAGTAGACACCAGCGAACCCTGAGATAGAACAATATGAGATCATCATAATTAACCCAGTCAAGGTAATATGGATTTCTGTCACAGACCGTGATTTACTAGAATACCCTCCATAGCTGCAAAAGAAAAGTTTCTGTAATTTTGTCAGATTTCAACTCTTAAACTGCAACTCTTATTTATCTAATAAAGTTTAAAATTGTCAAATCTATCAAAATATACTAAAATAGCCCAGTCTTCACACTGAACCACAGGTACACCAGCCTAGCCTTGTAAAATTTCTGTTGGGCCTGTAAAAACAGGTCTACAGGCCAAAAGAATTCAACTTAATTGTTGTAAATTTGAGCTTTGAGCCTGTTGATTCAAAAGTTCATTATAAAGAATTTAATACAAAACTGTATTTATCAAGATTTAGAAATCTTTCATTTTCAAAATTTGAGCTGACTCATGGTTATGTGATCAATTCAAAACAATAAAAAAGAATAGCACACTGATCAAAAATTTTACTTCATTGTAAAAAATGCAGCACGACAGTTACCTTCAAATTAAAAATAAATCCTTACTAACCTATCAAACAGCCCTGCTATCGTTAAAATTCCTAATGCAAACCATTGTATCTTAGACAGACGTCTGAAATATAAAGTTATATTTGTTAAAATGTTTTAAAGAGTCTTTGGTATCTATATAAAAAAACTAAAGGGAGGTTATTCTAATAGATATAAACAGTCACAAAAGTTTCATGAAAATTGCTCAAAGCACTTTTAAGATATTGTCCAAAACTGGAAAATCATCCCTTTTTTTGAATAAAATCCCATAACTCGGAAACATAAAATCTAAAATTTATAAAAATCGAAAGGAAGCTCAAGTCAATAGATATAAATAATTCACCAAAGTTTCATGAAAACTGCTCAAAGCACTTTTGAGTTATTGTCCAAAAACTGGAAAATCCCCCTTTTTAAAAAAATTAAACCCCATATAAACTCGGAAACGCAAAATCTAAAATTTATAAAATTGAAAGGGAGCTCATGTCAATAGATATAAACAATTCTCCAAATTTCTTGAAAATTGATGAAAGTGTTTTTGAGTTATTGTCCGAAAACTGGAAAATCCCCCTTTTTTAATGGATAAAACCCCATAACTCATAAATGTAAAATCTTAAATTTATAAAAATCAAAAGGAAGCTCACGTCAATAGATATAAACAATTCACCAAAGTATCATTCAAATTGTTTAAAGAGTTTTTGAGTTATTGTCCGACATGTTGACGACGGACGGACAGACAGACGGACAACAATTTACCATAATACGTCCCGTAAACGGGCATATAAAAAGGGTCGGTTCACAAAGGGTCAATATTGGCACTATAATTCCGCGAAATTAAACTTCAGTAAAAACGGTATACATTTGATGGCAAAATGTGTAAAAATATCTGACAAATACATAACCAACAAGTTCTGACACATTAGAACACTTTTGGTGTAATTATGACGTCCTTTAACAAAATTAGGTTAAAGGGAAAATTCGCGATTTTTTACTTATCATCTTATTATGTTCATAATACCATAAAAAACATATTCACCAAGTTTTATCTGGATATGAACACTAATAAAGAAGAAAATTGGGAATTATTAATTTTATTTATTCGAACTTCCTGACTTCTGTGACGTAGTTTAAGTCTTTTTGCATGCCGGGAGTGGATTAATCTCATTTTAAGTCTTGTTCGTTAATCATCTTATAACGCGATTTAAAGCGCATCCACGACTTTTGGCGTAGCTATTAACCAACTAATAATTCAGAAAGAAAAGTGATCAGCCGTGCAACTTTTAAAATTAAAATGCACCTTTTATATTTTAAGGATTTCTGATATTATTATAGTAATAAAAGTAAATCATACAATAGAATGTTTTTATGATTTTTTTTCCGACGGATATGTTGAACAAACATATATAACTGATAGCGTAATAAAAATGCATGTTTGTATTCTCACCTATTACTTCCATCGAGGATTTGTCTTACTATACAAATCCTTGCTTCAGTCTAGTACTGTGTAAATACAATACATGTGTATTATACTGACACCACCTGGTAAAGGCGTGGTTAAATTCACGGTTATTAAAAGATTAGCATTATGTAATTTTAATCTTTTGATCTTCACAAGAGTTTTGTTTGGCCTCAAGGGTTCACCGTTGTAAGTATGAAAAACATGGGGATAAAAAGGATAAAACAGAAGTGCGGGTTTGAGACAGGATATTTTTTTTTATTATTTGGGGAGGAATATGGTGGCAAAATAACTGAATCGCCGTTATATATTTTTTAATATTTTGCGTTAGCTCAATTTTTTAATAAATAGGTGATCATTTTGTTGTAACATCGAAATTCTGAATTACTTTCAATTAAAGAATTTTATAGATAAAAATGGCTCACGAAAACGAGCGTATAAATCAAAACTGTACTATTTCAAATTATCATCGGTAACCTTGAATATTTATTTAAATGTGCAGAGAAAATTATCAGTTACATTAATATACTTTGGTCCGTCCAAAGCGATCTACATTAACCTAATCGGGAATGCCCTGATTAAAATATTCAAAATCTCACAACGTATAAATTCTTTAGCTATTTGACCAACGATGTTTTAAAAAATCAACCGAATCAATCTAACGTCAACTTTCCTTTTTTGAATGGAGAAAGACCGGCGGAATCAATTTTCAATGTGCTTTATATCTTGTACCTTTGCAAGACTTATCATTCATTCATAAACCCACTCTAAACCAGAGACATATATATACGTCTGTTTAAACTGACAAGAATACTCCTAAAACGGACAAGCAGTATATTCTTTAAATTTCTGTGATTTAATACCAAGAAAGAAAAAATCCCGAAATTAATTTGATACTCAATATTTTTCCTGGAAAATATTCACATCCTCATTCGGTCCGAAAAAAAGATAAGAATTTGGTATACAGAACATGCAGAAGTGTGAATGTCATAAAACCTAATTGTTATATCAGAAACCATTATAAATGTGAACCTGTATACGTAAGACCTCATGGGACGTCACCTAAGATCACCTAACCACATACAGGTAATATACAAGTAGCTCTGTTATACCCGGAAATGTCAAGGTTAATCACTACTGATACAGAATATACCAATGCAACGAAAATTCTGATGATTGTGAAGCATGACCATTCATTATTTTAGAGGCGTCTTAGGTGGGGGATTGCCGGAACGATTTAATTTAAATTCTGACTAGATTTTTTTTCTCTTAATTTAAATCACTGAACTAAAAAAAAAAGAAAACTACGCCCAAGAACAGAATTCTTCTTGTAAGTTCATAAATACACCGTTCTTATTTTGTAACTTTCGATAGACATTAACTCAACCCCCCCCCTCCCCAAACCTGGGAACAGTATATCTTACAATGTATATATTCCTGCCAAAATAACAAAAAAGGAGAAAAAGAAAGACATGAACGGTAAATCACATCAGATTCAGATATTTATATAGTTGATTGTCGTTAGTTAGAGATGTATACATGTCTCTGCGTTAACTTATAAAAATAACAGGAAAGTATAAACTTGAAATAGATTTATGATGAATACTATGCAACTGCGACACCCCTTTTTATCACAGCGTACATGCATGTATTTAAATGACTGTCCGTTATTTCGATTAAGAATGACAATCGTACGTAAAATCCTATAGTTCATGGTGAGACTTTTTGTACCAGATATGCGACTTTTCGTATTTATATTTTCTCTTATATTACTCTCATTTGATATTTTATGCATAAGTGCAATATTAGGAATGGTTTATTACCACCAGAAGCTAACTAAAAAAATTAATCAACCCTCTAGCTGACCAGACGTTAATACAACTACTATCAGTCTATCCGCAGTGAAGTTTCTTTATTTCTTCAAATAGGCTTTTTGGGGATCATTAGTGTACGTCCAGTGGCATATATATTACATGCATGTCGGAACAGGAAAATTGACATCAGGTACTTTTAGAACCATGTTCACATTATTATACATTATACCCAACAATTGTGATGATGACGAATTTCTTGAACTGTTCAAAATAATCTTATTGAAAAATAAATCTGTGATTTTACTATGTCCATATAAACTTCGATGAAACCAAAGCAAGTTAGATATCGAACTGTATTTAAATCAGATTGGTTCTGGATGTTTCTCTCGTATATTCAATTTACATCTATATATTCTAAATTGCGACTATCTATAGTTCCGTAACCTTCTATCTAGGCGTATAAACCAATGATCGACAAGTGCGTACATTTTGTTAAATCAATATTTGTATGTTTCAAGATGTCCATACTTATTGACAACGAGTATATACTTACATTTTCCCCAATTTACCCTTGGAAAATATGTGAATAGATTTTTTATTTTATCATATCTTTTTTTGGGAATTATTTAGATTTTCATAAATATCATTCTTTACACCAGAAAGGTTATTTATAAACAAGCGTATGAGTTTAGTAATGACTAGTATATCACTATCGGACACGCAAGACAAAGATGTATATTACACCTGATAGTTTCAAAATGGAAAGTTACAAGTTATCGGCCGTGTACACTGATCAATACCCTCAGAAGTGAAGTGATGCACGAACTTGCTTTATGTAATTGTGTAATAAGAGTTTTAAAGCCCGACAGGAAATCGCTTGAATACCTGGACGTGTCACCTCACAATACCTCTGGGATTTCTTAAGCCATGCTAGTGATCAGATAAGGGAAGGTCCGAATTTATTTAAATAAGTTTATTACATAAAAGAATTATGAACAAACTAGATTTTCGAAAACAATTTTACACGGAACACTTATTTATGACTTTGAACTTTGACTATTAACTAATTTCCATTAAAATTTCTTGTTTCAAAAACTTAGTTAAAAAAAACAGTTTTAAAACGACAGACCATAGTACTAGTTATTTAAAAAAAAATTATAATTACATTTTCCGTATCAAGTTAGTTAGGAAAGGTTGCACAACCATGTCTATTATAATCTTTTTGTGACCCGGGAAACTGTTTATGCTTTCCTTGTCGGATAAAACAAACGTACGCTTGACAAGATATCGACACTCAATTACGGCTACATTAGGTTACTGCTTGTTTTGGTCCTTTGTGGTTTATAGATATATCGTGGTTTATATTCAGGGAGGATGTCAAAATGGCCGCATGCGGAGAATTGATACTCTAAATTTAAAATCGATGGTGATCTCTTATCTAGCAGAATAAAACTTTAATATTTATGAATTTGTGCTTTTTTATACATAATGAACATAATATCAATTTTTCATTTTTTTGCGAAGTTTCCCTTTAAGGTAGATCTTTGATGTCTTTTGAATTTATCAATTTTTTGTCTAGGACAAGGGTAATTTAAAGCTTGACAGGATAAAGTGAATTGTCTATTGCTGAAGACTGTCTATTAACTTCTACACATCTTTCCTTCTTTCTTTTTATTCCCTTTATTTCGTAGCTGTCTCACTGACTAGTATTCCAAACTTATTTTAATTATATTCATAATCGTTGGTCAAACAATATCATAGAAATCAAATAATATGTAAAAATTTACAAAAATCAGTAAGATATTATTGATAATTATGTATAAAAAGCACCCCAAGTGTGTCAAATTAACCTTCTATATACTCATTAAATTGTATGCCAAAAGTGATAATTGTAAAAATCATATATCATTTTCTGTGTACTCTCTCTGTAAAAATATCTTTTTTTTACTGAAGGAGAAAAAGTTTGAGATATTTAAAACTAAGTCAAAAACCGGTTAAATCTTGCAACATGGCTGCTGTTTGCTAGTGTGAAAGTTTTCATATACGGGTACTACTAGTTGAGAAGAAGTTGTTGAACCTTCCAGAGTTTACCCCACACTTTTAGTGGGTTTGGTTTTTCTCAATCCTGAGTTTTCAAAGTAGTGGTGTGGTTGGGTTTTTTTTCTTTTTTTCTCATTTTTTTTTAATTGCTTTTTTTGTTTGACTATGACATTATCTCCTACATCAAAACCTGATGGAACCTGTGGTATCTTCTAACACTTTTATAGTCACAAAGTCAATTAGAATAAATATCTAACCTGCCAATAATGATTCTATATAATACTGCTGTAACCCCTATTTTCATATTGCTGAGAACCTGAAAAAAAGTAAGTTGTGTCATCTCTATTACAATCACATTATAATAAATAGTGACAGTTCCTGAGTTATTTTCATAATAAAAAATCTACAGTTAAAATAATCAGAGTAGAACCAAAAACATAAAGATTTATGGGTGCTTGTATTCTTTGGATTTTTAAGGATAACAGACTGATGTAAATTCTTCTATGGACAACTTTCTAAGGAAAAAATAAAACATTTTTCAATAATTTTTGTGAATTTTGGGTTGCAAATTTCATGAATAAACCAATTATGCCTAAAATTAAGTAGCAATCTTGATTCAAATATTTTACCAATTTTATACAAACATTGATACATTTTTCTGCCAACTAAAACACCTTGAATGGTATAATTGTCATTATAAAAAAAAAACTTTAATCTTTGATCTGCAGAATGGGGTTTTAAGTTCTCCTACTGCAGGGGTGTTTTAACAACCTGTAATTTGTGTCAGATAATAAAATTAATATAAAAATAAGAAGATGCAGTATGATAGCCAATGAGACACCTACCCACCAGAGACCAAATGATGTACATGTATGCAACTAGGTCACTGTAAGGCCTTGGGCTATTCCCATACCATATGGTAAGCTATAAATGCCCTGACATAACAAAATGTAATACAATTCAAATGAGAAAACAAACAAATGCTTAGATATAACACATATTTAGACCTTATGACCCAATGATAACCATACTCATCAATTTCCTACATTTTTCACTTTACACATCAATTTCATTACGATTTACATTGTTTTCATAATTTTATCCTTCATTCAATTTGGTAAAACACTATGACATAGGCATGTAGATTTTAGTAAAAATCACGGAAACCTATAAAATTCTATAATTTCTTTATCCTTTTTTTTCAGGAAAATGGTACATATATAATTGCATATTGTGTTTTTGTTTATTTCATTTGTTTATCTTGAAAGACTTATGGGGCCCTAACAATGTGTATATACCAAACTGGTATTTTTGTTAGCAATATAAGTTAACAGGGCCCTAACAATGTGTATATACATGTACCTAACCGATATTTTTGTTATAGCAAGATATGTTAACAAGGCCCTTACAATGTGCATATACCTAACCCATATTTTTTATAGCAATATATGTTAATAGGGCCCTAACAATGTGTATATACAAAAACAGTATCTTTATTTACAACATATGTTTACCTGATAAGAAGTCGGGTCCATATGTAACTGCATGTGTATTGCCATGTTATTATTTATAGCATATAATATTGCTGGTATTGAGAATGGAAGCCATAATGTAAACTTTGGAATGCTGATTGGTTTACAGGATGTCTGTTGTAAGTATAGCACCAATGAAGTCACAAGCTGAAGAAAAAACATTAAAAAATTATCAAATATGTTCTTTCTTTCAGGCCCTCTATATATAAAAATAAGAAGATGTGGTATGATTGCCAATGAGACAACTCTCCACAAGAGATCAAAATGACACAGAAATTAACAATTATAGGTCTCTGTACGGCCTTCAACAATGAGTAAAACCCATAAAAGGCCCTGAAATGACAAATGTAAAACAATTCAAACGAGAAAACTAACGGCCTGATTTATGTACAAAATAATGAACAAAAAACAAATATGAAATACAGCAACAAACGACAACCACTGAATTACAGGTTCCTGACTTGTGACAGGCACATACAGAATGTGGCGGGGTTAAACTAGTTAGATGGCTCCAAACCCTCTCCCTAACCTGGGACAGTGGTCTGCTTTGTACTGATGACTGTGAATCTTACACCAACAAGTGAACACAAGAGTCCTGACATCTGTACAAGGTTGGTATGCTTTAAAGATCACACAAAAAAGAGACATTTGCAATGCTCAATATAGTTAACCACAATAAATGTAACCTCATTTTATATTGTTATGTTCTTTACTAAAAAAATATTTTAAACAACAAAAATTCTTTTGAAATTCAGTATCCTATGAATTAAGTTACTTTTACATCATATTGTTACATTGTATTCCCAATATATGCCAATATGCCATGGGACTGGTCACTGGTATGTCATTGGATCAATTATTCATAATAGGAACAGTCCCATTAACCCAAACATCATTTACATATACAAGGACGTCGAGTCTTCACAAAGTATTTTTAAGGATGTATTCTTCTGACGTTTCAGTCTCGTTCTGGAATTATTTCCAAAACATGTGATACAAGTGGAAAATATCAATGAATTTAAAAAATGTTATAATCAAACTTAACTCTGTGAAAAAAATTGTGTATTTACAATAAGTAGTTTTTGAGTAATAAATTTTTCAAATTTTATTACCAATCAAGTCAGTCTTTTTAGCCAAAATTTTGATAAAATGGGTGAGGGGTACAAGAAATGATTTTACCAGAAATATGTACATCCCATATCACTTTTTTCTTTTCAAATTTCTTAGCTATGTATTTTTTCAATCATTTATAATAAAGAAGTTGAAATAATACACATTTTGAGCTAAAAATAAGAGAAAAATCACAAATTTACAAAATTGACAACATGGCAAATTTGACACAAAAAAGCATTAGAATATGATAAAACTTTCTTATATCAACACCTACCTATAGTTTTTTTAAGTTAAATTTATTCAGATTGGTCCACTTCATCTTTATTGAAAGTATGAAAAAAAGTTTAATTGTGGAACTGTGATTTTTTTCACGATAAAAGCCCAAAAATGGGTAAAAATTGATGAAAAATGAGAAAATCATCAAAATTGGTTACTTTCAAAGGGCCGTAGCAAAAAAAGAAGTGCACCACCATATGATTTTTTCTTCATCAATATTTTTTTACAGTCATATAAACCCAAAAATCAGGTTAAGAAAAAAAGTTTAATTCTAGAAATTTTTGGCTCCTCAGAGGTGTACATCCTTAAGGACAGAAGTTGAATTTCTGAATTGATATATAATATCAGCAGATATCCCATTATTCTCATAGTAACACCATACTCACTATTTGTTCTTAACTAAGAGGTACTATGCAATCATTATTATCTGATGGATACCATATTCGTGGATTTTGTTGGCATACCACAAATTTAAATGATCAAAAAGGAAATTATTCAATAAGCTTGTATGCTGCCTATGAAAAAACCACAAAATCATATTTCCACGAAAATAAAATTTTCCTCAATCCACGATTATAAAAAAATCCACAGAATTTCAAATACTGTGAATCCTCTTACCTTTGAGGCTTCTATCATGAGGGTCGACGATGCAGAACTGAAAGGAATCCTACCATCTACCTCACACAGATGGACAAAAATTGTGTAACTTCCATATGCTAATGTGCTGAAAAGTAGGATAGAACAATTAATAAGGAACAAAATTGTGAAGAGACATATATATGTTAACTCTAATAAGTCCCATGTTTTGCAATTCATATAAGTTTAAGTATCAATTTATTGAAAAGATCCATTAAAAACTATTTTTAATCTTTTTTTTTTAATAAATATAAATTAAGGAGAGTTTATGATATCAAAATGTTGTTAATTATGTTTTGTACTTAATTTACCTTTCAGTCTAAAACTCATATTTCTGAAGAATATGTCTGTGTAGTTTCTGCTTTAAAACACAAATATCAGTTCAGAGAGGTATTCAACTTGATCAAGGTTTGGTTTAATTAAGTATCACTATATAAGAGGATCTGGAATGGGGATCCCACATTTCATTATTCTTAGTCTATTCTTTATATTTTTTGCCGATTATTCACTTTTCTTTATATTTTTGCCCATTATTCTGTATTCTTTATATGTTTTGTCCATTATTCTGTATTCTTTATATTTTAGCAAACCATTATTCTCTATTCTGTATTTTTTTCCAATATTTTACTCTATTCTTTATTTTTAGGCCGTTTGTTGCACACTTTTTCCCCATTATTCTCTTTTTGGTAAACCCCATCCAGACCCTCATATAATTTACCCAGCAATCAGCATACACGTCCACTGTACCAAACCAAGGAATGCAGATTTTGGTTTTGTATTCTGTAATGGTAGCACTTCCTGAAATTGATGAAATAAAAATTGAAGTATTTCAGACAGTAGTTATTATCTGGATCAGAAAAATAAAAGATAATCGCAGATGCATTCCACTTTATTAAATATGTATGCAAATTTGTCCTGCTGGAGGATAAGCATCACCATTAATTCTTAAGATTCATACGACAACACTACAATAGCACTTCAAATCATTTTTTTATTTACTAGACTAAAATCTGTAGATCACCATCACTCATGAATGAAATATGAAGTATAATTCTCTTCTTTTGACACATACATTTTGTAATACAAGCTCGCAAAGCTCCCTTGTTCAATTTTCTTGATTAAACTACTGGTACCACACAATGTGAATCTTTTTTGGCCCTCCAAAAAGGTGGCTTATGGCTGATATTTTTTGTGCACTAAACCTGATAACTTATTGATTGTAATAGGCAGTACAGTATATACTTACATCATTCTTGTAGTACAGTTTCATATTTATGTCTTCAGATTCTGTTGGTCACTGTTTTTTTTTCTATGAAGACTGAAAAAGAAGTTATTTACTGTAAAGTCAAAACATTACATAAAGCGTTGTTCATCAAAATACCTCAATAAACACAAAAACAGTCATTACAACTAACATTGCGGAAAAGGCAAACATTATGTAATTTGGCAGTATTTCTGATTTTTATGAAATTGTGTACACATTTTCACTATTTCAACTACTACTGCATATAGAAACAAGAGTGCATACACTGAAATCTCTCACCTGCTTTACTGATAATGATTGCATTTAATCTTGAAGGTCCTTAAGATAAGTGTTTAAATACTACAAGCTTAACATTATTGATGATCCATGTGAATGAAGCCATGCTCAGATGAACCTGGAAAGGCTGTTTAACTTTTTTTTTTCTCGGACACCTTCCTACCTGATTTTTTATTATTTGCTATGGCTTTGAACTAGCTTTCATTTACTGTGAGAACTATAAGATCTGTATTTTGTGTCTAGTTATGTTTGAACAAGGAATTATTTGAATCTGGAATAATTTTGAATTCTGGAAAATTGATGAGAAATATATGATGAAAACTAACCCAACTAAATAGGGTTAGCCATGCGCGCATGGCTAAGGTGCGCACATGGCTAAGGTGGGTTAGTTAGTTCATACTGAAATGATAGTGAAAGTAAAATTAACCTTAGCCATGCACGCATGGCTAACCCTATTTTGTTGGGTTAGTTTTCATCATACATTTCTAATCAATTTTCCAGAATTCAAAATTATTCCAGATTCAAATAATTCCTTGTTTTTGCTTTGTTTTGATCTGATTTAATATTAAGCCCTTTTTATCTGATTTTTGTAGTTTGTTGTGTTTTGTATGGATTCGCCCCGATATTCCAACACCCCACTAGTCTGACGCCCCATTTGTCCGACACCCCATTAGTGTGACACCCCATTGGTCCGACACCCCATTAGTCCGACAAAGGAAGATACATTTCTGGCGTAATAGAAAATTTATTCACAGAATCATAGAATTGTTGGCGTGGTATTTGAACTACTCTTTCTTATAAGTATGTTAAATAAACAGATAATACCATACCACCCATCTGGTATTTAAGAAATACTATGACCATATGCACATAAAGCAATCGAGAACCTTGCAAGTTTTGGTTAATTCATACACGATGTGTTCTTTGGGAAACTACACTCCACTAAAAAGAAAATGTAAAGAACAGTCCTCGGTAGTGCAGTCTCTCATCGTTCACTTAATTTAATCTCGGAAACTGTCATTACCGAAAAAGTATCATTTTGCCATTCGAAGGGAATATTTTTTTCAAGTATGATGAGTTCTGTTCATCTACACTGTACACGAACTTATAGATCGAAAACTTTCAAAACTGAAAGTTGTCGAGTTGCTAATTGATAATATATTCTATGATTAGTGAGTTTAAAAGTTTGATCAAAATATTGATAGTACAATTGTTGAAAATTAGTTCTATATACGAAGACCTTATTGAGATTGAAACTTCGATAAACTTGTATTAAAAATACATGAACCATTTGCCACTGGATATAAACCAAAAAAATAATCATGTACAAAAAGGCAGTATAATCATGTATACACAGGAACTTGTCTCTGAATTTTTTTTACCTATATACATATAGGTAATTTTTTCAGAGACCAGTGCCTGTGGATGTATAGCCTTTTACTTTGGCATTACAACAAATTTTTTGTGAGAAGATTGTCCAGTCTTAAGTTCCTTGATTTATTTGCATTGTACATATCAAAGTAAAATTTACCTTAGTGCCCTAATTATAAAAGAATAAGCCTTTGCTTCATATTGTTTAATTTTTCATAAGTTGTTTTCTAAATTAGTCTGCTCTAGCAAATATGGCCTTGAATTTCGACTTTATTATAAAATTTCAAAATGGACATACATTGTAATTTGGTTCTTAAATGGATCTATTTCAAAAGCCTAACTTCGTTCTTTCTTAAATAAATCTTTTCATAAGAGTACATTCTTGACTTCAAAATCAGCACATTTTGGATATATTGTCAAAATATGATGATTTCGTGCATTTTTTTCGGACCTAAAAGCTTGAGGAAACCCTTGGCCGCAACCTAGGATCCAAAATATTCTGTAACCAAAAGTTGCCAATGACGATAGTGAATCCCTAGACACAAAAACTTTCTGGATCAAAGGTGGCGGCCAAAGTAAATTATCCTAAAAACTGTTAAGAATCATTGAAAATTTGACCAAAACTAACGTTACAACACAAAGAATGCATTCTTAAGTTGTCAATACTTCGTCATTTTTAATGTGATTTGCCAAAATGAACTTATTTTGTACAGAGACATATAATATGTATTATATGTCTCTGTTTTGTATTAATAGTAATATCACAACTATTTATATGTGAAATGTGTAGTATTTTGGCCTGATCATCAAAATCTTAGGGCCAATTTTAACCCTTCGTGAACTTACTCCTTTGGCATACTGACACTAGAATACAGTCACTAGAAAAATACACAGAGGTTGGTCTGCTAGGATCAAAAGTGGTTTATTGCATAGCAACATACAGATTTCATACAAAACTCCATAACCATCTAATCTCCTCGTTTGTTAGATGTCTAGAAAATGATGAAATTATTAATTTCATTACCAGTTTTATTGTTGTTATCATTATAATTACTATTTACCAGCTTGTATATTGTTGTTATATAGTCAAACAGTTTCCTTAAGGAGAACGCACCAAACTTTACAGATAAGAGTTCTATTTGGAAAGCACTGAGAGCTAGCCTTCACTTTCTTAATTCTCTGCTTTGGGAGAGATACACAGTAAAGAATCTGCATGCAAGTTATTTGACAAAACCTCACAAATTATATTCTAGTTTGACAAAATGTGTACTGTAGTTAAGAGATTGATTGTACTCATTTTTTAGCCAAGCAAGACAACGAGGTGCTCGTCTCGGTCATTTTATATGTTGTTATGGTGGTTATTTCCCAATATTTTAACAAATACATGTCTACCAAGCTACCTTGATAACTTGGATCAGTCGATGGATAAGGCGTTTGGTTGTAGACACAGTTTTAATATTAAATAAACACATCATCAGTCTTACTAATATAAAAAGATATTAACGATTGTTCAATTATTCGGTGTTGGACCAATGGGGTGTCGGACCATTGGGATGTTGGACCAAAGGGGCGTCGGACTAATGGAGTGTCGGATCAATGGGGTGACGGACTAATGGGGTTTCGGAATATCTGGGCTTCCCCTTCTTGCACATAAATGTTTGTCATGTTGGGGTTATTTATAGCTTGCTATGCGGTATGGATTTTGCTCCTTGTTAAAGGCAGTATCGTTACCTTTGGTTGCTAACTTTTATGTCATGTGGTCTCTGTTGGATAGTTGTCTCATTGGCAATCATACCACATCTTTTATTTTTATATTTATTGAAATTCTGGTGCACATTTTGAGCCTTATTTTTATGCCATTATGGTATACGTGTATCATGAATTGCAACTCATCTTCCTGGTCAATTTAACAGAAGAATTATATATTATTTGCATTTGAGTTTACATATTAAAACACACAAAATCCTGTAATAACCTCATATTCTTTGACAGGTCTTCTTTGAAAAAAACATATCCGGAACATGATCCGGAATTGATTTGCTGTTATTCCCCATCATGTACTTCCTTTTCCGTTTTAAAATCAAAGATGGTTAGTTAAAAAATCATGTTACTTATATTATCCGCTTTCATCTGCCTTAATAATTTGATTTCAATGAAGAATTGTGTTTGAAATAAATGGAAGAAGTCTACTAGTTAATATAAAATCAAAATTGAAAGCACGTTATATCATTATGTGCAATATTTATGTCATAATATACTCATTATCCCTATTACTATCTTTCGATAGAAGAGTATTAGAAATCTTGTATTCCCTTAAGTCTATGAACTCATAACACCCATACAAGTAAAATGACGAACACGTGATTATGTATGTTCTCTAAATCGTCAGCCGTATTTTGCCAAATAACGTCCACAAATTGTCAAAAAAAAATATCGCAAGGACCTATTGCCCACAGGCACTTGTTTCTATCCATAGGAAGCCCCACTATCAACGTATATTTACGACGTTGATAGTGGGGCTTCCCATGGATAGAAACAAGTGCCTGTGCTATTGCCAGTATTGGAGCTAGGTAGCTCGGCTAACTGACTAACTGTACCCCTGAATAACTATGTGAACTCTTACCAGAGAATCCGGAGTTAACCATATCACCTTGAAGCGGTGCAGTTTATGTCAACACAGTTTTGCCATAATACCAGACGGCTAGAAATTTTTTCACATATATAAATTAGTACCATGGTACCTTTTGTATGCTGGTTGGTTAAAATTATATCAAGAAATTTTCATAAGTAATGATAAAATAAGTTACAATTTTCACTCCGAGGTATCAATGACCTCCTGCTTATTTTGGTTGCTGATGCACGCTGATGATAAATATAAAAATAAGATGATGTGGTATGATTGCCAATGAGACAACTCTCCACAAGAGATCAAATGACACAGAAATTAACAACTATAGGTCACCGTAAGGCCTTCAACAATGAGCAAAACCCATACCGCATAGTCAGCTATAAAAGGCCCTGATATGACAAATTTAAATCAATTCAAACAAGAAAACTAACAGCCTAATTTATGTACAAAATAATGAACGAAAAACAAATACAAATGTATGATACACCGAAACAAACTACAACCACTGAACTACAGGCTCCTGACTTGGGACAGGCACACACAGAATGTGGCGTGGGTTATGTTAGCCGGCGTCCAACCCTACCCCTAACCTGGGACAGAGGTTTAACAGTACAACATAAGAACAAACTATAAAAATAAAAATGTCACACTGTTAGTTCCCAATTTTTGGAAGGGGATATTACTGGGTAAACAATACTGATTATGCATATTAACAGGAAGTAGTATATAAAATTAATAATGTTGCTAGTATAATTCAGAAGTAAGGTTTATTTGCAAATTTCATTAAATTTTTAACCAATTTTGGTTTTTACATACTTACAATGGTTGTTAAAACTGCATTATTATTTTCAGGCTCGTGTCAGGACAAAGACGGTCAAAAAGGCTGCACGTGTCATTATAGAGAAATATTATACAAAGTTGACTCAAGATTTTCATACAAACAAAAGAGTATGCGAGGAGATTGCCATCTTACCTAGCAAGAAGCTGAGGAACAAAGTTGCTGGGTAAGTAATTGTCGCATGGATGATTAAATGGAGTAGTAGAAAATCATCCTGTTGGATTTTTCTTTTTAATAACAAAGTTTGAGGGCTAATTTTATTTAATGTGCTTTCTGTCATTTTTTTTAATGTTTGAAATAATTGTTATAAGAAAATGCAGGGTTCAACACTGACGCTAGTCCGCTAGCCCGAGGCTAGTAAAAATTAGGGAGGGCTAGTAAAGTTTTCATCACAGTAGTCCGACGGGCTAGTCAAAATTTTGTTTATAACTAGGAATTTTACAGAATTTTAATGGTCAACAAATCCCACATTTTTTGCTGACCTTTGCTGTCTTTATTGTACAGTTTATTCACGTATATTTTGATTGTCAGACATTTTTTAACATGAAAGGTACTTTTTGGGGAGGGGAAAGAAACTGAAACAATGATGGTACTTAATACATTGAAAACCACATGTGCTACAAACGCTGTGATGATTCTGATCAGAAACCTGGATCTCAAAAGTGCTTTCAGGATATCAAAATAATAAACATGAAAACGAAATTTACATACATTACTACCGATGTCATCACTGTTTGGGAAAATTGTACAACTTATTGAGAGTAATTTTAAGCCTTTTTTTTTTTTTTGTAATTGGGAATTTTCTTTAGGGGAAAAAGCTGTATTTCGGATGTAATTTGAGGCAAACAATATCCCTGACATATAAGATATACTAAAATATAGGTCTCTGGTAAAAATATACAGATTTTTAGGAATAAAATGTCGTCCTGCAAAAAAAAAAAAAACTGACAAACAACGAAGGAGTCCATGAAGAATTATGACAAAAAACAGCAAGGGCAAACCTTTCCTCTTTTGTTGGTGTATTTGTAAATCCCTTATTTACCCATCTTCATTAAAGACACTAGTAATAATGATAAGTAAATTGAGGAAGATGATGATCTAAAGGGGTCTTCAAAATAAGTCGAACACATTCTTAATATAGATAATTAAAATATGTGATTTTTTTTTTTTTTTTTTTTGGTATTTTTTATTAGCAAACCAGTGAAATTTCATGAAACAAAACATGTTCAAAACCTTCTGGAAATGCTCCAGAACACAGGATTTGGCTTCATTTGTATCAAAATTTTCTGGGGGGGCATGCCCTGAAACAAATTAGAAAGTTCTCAATATTTGCAATGCCATTCAATTTTACTTTGGGCTGCTAAATTCAGTAGCCCGTACATATTGTATTAAGAAGTGTGCTTGCAGCATTTTTTCTATTTTTCATCTTTGCTAGATATAAAAATGAGGTGACGTGGTATGAGTGCCAAAGAGGCAACTATCCACCAGTGTTAAAATGAAGTAGTAGTAAGCAATTATAGGCCACTGTATGTCCTTCAACAATCAATCGATTAATGGGATTTTTTAAAATAAAAATTGCATTGTTTTATTGGGGTTTATAGATTCAACATTTAATCTGCAAACAAGAAATTTTGAAATCATTTAATTCCAAAGTTAATTGTGTCTAAAATCATACACACACATATATTGATATTTTCATTTTCTCTGTCATCTGCAACTATATAAACTATATGTAGGATTGAAGAAATAAGTTATTGCCAAGATTAGAAATTAATACTAAGTTAACAATATTTATGTATGTTGACTTGATTTGGTTGTCATTTTCTCAGATGTTTAATGTTGCAAGAATTTCTTAAAGAATAAAGTTGTCATTTACTTTAACTTTATTTGTAGGTTTGTAACACATTTAATGAAGCGTATCCAGAGAGGCCCAGTACGTGGTATCTCCATCAAACTTCAAGAGGAAGAGAGAGAAAGGAGAGACAACTACGTACCAGAGGTAAGAATAACAATAGAATTATCATGCTTTACCTATAAAGATTGGTGTTGATGCAATCTCATACTATGTCGAGCGAGTTTGATTATTCTTCTTTTTTTTTTTTTAAGTCAGTAAAAACATTTGGTATAATAGTTGTAAGTAAAACTTTTTCTTTCAAGTGCCAGTTTGAAACAAGGACAGAAATATTCCTGATTCAAAAGGGACACAATCTTTTGAAAGGACTGCAAAAAATGCAAATATTACAATCTTTTATGTGATATGTTTACAGTTGTTTAGATCTGGTATTTCCTACAGTGATATTGTTAGACTTTCCCAGACACATGAAAAACAACGTCCTGTTAAAGAAGAGATATTTGTGATACTTGGTACATGTGTACCTTTGAAAGCACAAAAAATAGTATGATATTTGAATACATGTAAATTTGTTGTAATAGATACTTGCCACCATATCCTATTATATTTATTGTTAATTTGTTTTCGACCTGAATATACATTTACATGAAATACTTGCCACTGGGTTTTAATTTAACAACAATCAATCAAACTTCTAATTACTACAGTTATTAGATACCATGAAAAAGAATGCATTCCGTGAACATTTTATAGTATTTTTCTCAATCATTTTTTTTTTGCAGATCTCTTTCATTGACCAGAATGACATCATTGAAGTTGACCCAGACACCAAGGAGATGTTGAAGGCTTTGGTAAGTTACATTTACCTGTAGAATTTCTAGGCATATGGGTATCTAGACCATAAAATTAACTCTTAATTAACAAATTTGATGCGTCTGAAGCAATATTCTGAATTTTCAACGGGAACACTCAAATCCTAAAATTCGAAAGCCAGAGATGTATAAATACTAAGAGAGCTATATGAATGAAAGGAATAGCCAAAACCATCTAATGTCAATTTGTCTGAGGGAGTTGGAACCTTAGTATCTCATGATTTATTTTCACTTTGCCAAACATATAAATTTTGATTTTACCCAGCTCATTCGACAACTGTAAGTAATCTACATTATATTAAAGCAGATAAGATCAGAGAAATTCATGTTTATTTCAATGTCAGTTGAATTGATATAATTTTCTGGGGAAAATTAAAAAAAGTCCTTTCCATCTAGTGAAATTATCATCATCACAGATCAGATTTGGCACTGTGTCAACTAGATAATTCAGAATTTATTGACTGAAAGAATTAGCAATAGTTGGAATCACTGAAATTGAATGAATATTTGTTATTAGCTTTAGGAATTTTGTCATTTTTATACGACCGCAAAAAAATTTTTGTGGTCGTATATTGGTATGACGTCGGCGTCGTCGTCCGAAGACACATTAGTTTTCGCACTCTAACTTTAGTTTAAGTGAATGGATCTCTATGAAATTTTACCATAAGGTCCAATACCACAAAAGGAAGGTGGGGATTGATTTTGGGGGTTATGGTACCAACAGTTAAGGAATTAGGGGCCAAAAAGGGGCCAAAAATAAGCATTTTCTAGTTTCCAGACAATAACTGTGGAACGGTGTATGGATCTCTCTGAAATTATACTACAAGTTTCCATACCACAAAGGGATGGTTAGGATTTGCTTTGGGGGGTTATTGCTCAAACCGTTTAAGAATTAGGGGCAAAAAAGGGGGAAAAACAAGGTTGCCTTCTTTAATGGACAAATACTTTAGTACAAAACATAATTTAAAGCAGTGTAAGGGAGATAAATCAAATACATCATTGAAATTATCTCCCTTACACTGCTTTTAAATTATGTATAAAGTAATGGTTAATGAACAATTAAGATAATTTAAAACAGTGTAAGGGAGGTAATCCAAATACAACGTTTGGTTACTTCCCTTACACTGCTTTTAAATTATGTTTAAAGAAATGCATATTTATAAAGGAAGACCAGTATGGCGCATTAGATTTGTGAAATCTTTGACCACATTTATTTATTTGTTTTGCCGAATCTAACCGTGTATTTAGATTTTTAATTTTGGGTCCAGTTTTCAAATTGGTCTTCATTAAGGTCCAAAGGGTCCAAAATTAAACTTTGTTTGATTTTAACAAAAATTGAATATATGGGGTTCTTTGATATGCTGAATCTAAACATGTATTTAGATTTTTGATTTTTGGCCCAGTTTTCAAGTTGGTCCAAATTGGGGTCCAAAATTAAACTTTGTTTGATTTCAACAAAAATTGAATATATGGGGTTCTTTGATATGCTGAATCTAACCATGTATTTAGATTTTTTATTTGTGGACCCTGCTATCAAATTGGTCCATATTGAGGTCAAAAGGGTCCAAAATTAAACTTTGTTTGATTTCATCAAAAAATGAATTATTGGGGTTCTTTGATATGCCAAATCTAACCGTGTATTTAGATTTTTAATTTTGGGTCCCGTTTTTTAAATTGGTCTACATTAAGGTCCAAAGGGTCCAAAATTAAACTTAGTTTGATTTTAACAAAAATTGAATTCTTGGGGTTCTTTGATATGCTGAATCTAAACATGTGTTTAGATTTTTGATTATGGGCCCAGTTTTCAAGTTGGTCCAAGTTGGGGTCCAAAATTAAACTTTGTTTGATTTCAACAAAAATTAAATATATGGGGTTCTTTGATATGCTGAATCTTACCATGTATTTAGATTTTTTATTTGTGGGCCCGCTATCAAATTGGTTCATATTGAGGTCAAAAGGGTCCAAAATTAAACTTTGTTTGATTTCATCAAAAATTGAATTATTGGGGTTCTTTGATATGCCAAATCTAACCGTGTATTTAGATTTTTAATTTTGGGTCCCGTTTTTTAAATTGGTCTACATTAAGGTCCAAAGGGTCCAAAATTAAACTTAGTTTGATTTTAACAAAAATTGAATTTTTGGGGTTCTTTGATATGCTGAATCTAAACATCTGTTTAGATCTTTGATTATGGGCCAAGTTTTTAAGTTGGTCCAAGTTGGGGTCCAAAATTAAACTTTGTTTGATTTCAACAAAAATTGAATATATGGGGTTCTTTGATATGCTGAATCTAAACATGTATTTAGATTTTAGATTTTTGGCCCAGTTTTCAAGTTGGTCCAAATTGGGGTCCAAAATTAAACTTTGTTTGATTTCAACAAAAATTGAATATATGGGGTTCTTTGATATGCTGAATCTTACCATGTATTTAGATTTTTTATTTTTGGGCCCGCTATCAAATTGGTTCATATTGAGGTCAAAAGGGTCCAAAATTAAACTTTGTTTGATTTCATCAAAAATTGAATTATTGGGGTTCTTTGATATGCCAAATCTAACCGTGTTTTTAGATTTTTAATTTTGGGTCCCGTTTTTTAAATTGGTCTACATTAAGGTCCAAAGGGTCCAAAATTAAACTTAGTTTGAATTTTACAAAAATTGAATTCTTGGGGTACTTTGATCTGTTGAATCTAAACATGTGTTTAGATTTTTATACGACCGCAAAAATTAAAAATTTTTTGGTCGTATATTGGTATGACGTTGGCGTCGTCGTCGTCGTCGTCGTTGTCGTCGTCGTCGTCCAGCGTCGTCCGAAGACACATTGGTTTTCGCACTCTAACTTTAGTTTAAGTGAATGGATCTCCATGAAATTTCACCTTAAGGTTCAATACCACAAAAGGAAGGTTGGGATTGATTTTGGGGGTTATGGTACCAACAGTTAAGGAATTAGGGGCCAAAAAGGGGCCAAAAATAAGCATTTTTGTAACTTTCAGACAATAACTTGTGTGTAAGTGTATGGATCTCTCTGACATTGTACCACAAGGTTCCATATCACAAAGGGAAGGCTGTAATTGATTTTGGGGGTAATTGCCTCAAAATTTTAGGAATTAGGGGCCAAAAAAGGGGCAAAAAACAAGCATTTTTCTAGTTTCATGACAATAACTTGTGTGTAAGTGTTTGGATATTTCTGAAATTGTACTACAAGGTTTCATATCACAAAGGGAAAGCTGGAATTGAGTTTGGGGGTAATTGCCCGAAACGTTTAGGAATTGGGGGCCAAAAAGGGGCCAAAAATAAGCATTTTTCTAGTTTCCAGACAATAACTTGTGTTCAAGTGTATGGATCTCTCTGAAATTGTACTGCAAGGTACCATACCACAAAGGGAAGGCTGGGATTGAGTTTGGGGGTGATGAATCATAAGGGGGTTCAAAAAATTGGGGGGGGGGGATTTTTTTTTTTTTTTTTTCTTTTTTTCCTTTTTTTTTTCTTTTAAAATTTTCCATTTTAAGTTGGTTATTTCTGATTTATATTTAAAAGCAAATAATAATGATATGGTAGGAGATACACACCAAACAGGATGTGTAAATTATTATATAATAAGTATTGTGCAATAGCAAGAAATTTTCAATTGCACAGTATTGCACAATAGCAAGAAATCTTCAATTGCACAGTATTGCGCAATAGCAAGAAATCTTCAATTTAACAGTATTGCGCAATAGCAAGAAATATCCAATAGCACAATATTGCGCAATAGCAAGAAATTGTCAATTGTACAGTATTGCGCAATAGCAAGAAATATTCAATTGCACAGTATTGTGCAAAAGAAGATACTTCGTATAAATTGCTTATTTCTTGATCAATTTCAATGGGGTTTTATTCTTGAATTCTTGGGGTTCTTTAATATGCTGAATCTAACCGTGTATTAAGTTTTTGGATTTTGGGCCCCGTTTTTAAATTGGTTCACATTGAGGTCCAAAGGGTCCAAAATTAAACTTTGTTTGATTTCATCAAAAATTGAATTATTGGGGTTCTTTGATATGCCGAATCTAACCGTGTATTTAGATTTTTAATTTTGGGTCCCGTTTTTTAAAGTTGTCTACATTAAGGTCCAAAGGGTCCAAAATTAAACTTAGTTTGATTTTAACAAAAATTGAATTCTTAGGGTTCTTTGATATGCTGAATCTAAACATGTGTTTAGATTTTTGATTATGGGCCCAGTTTTCTAGTTGGTCCAAGTTGGGGTCCAAAATTAAACTTTGTTTGATTTCAACAAAAATTGAATATATGGGGTTCTTTGATATGCTGAATCTAAACATGTATTTAGATTTTAGATTTTTGGCCCAGTTTTCAAGTTGGTCCAAATTGGGGTCCAAAATTAAACTTTGTTTGATTTCAACAAAAATTGAATATATGGGGTTCTTTGATATGCTGAATCTTACCATGTATTTAGATTTTTTATTTGTGGGCCCGCTATCAAATTGGTTCATATTGAGGTCAAAAGGGTCCAAAATTAAACTTAGTTTGATTTTAACAAAAATTGAATTCTTCGGGTACTTTGATATGCTGAATCTAAACATGTGTTTAGATTTTTGATTATGGGCCCAGTTTTCTAGTTGGTCCAAGTTGGGGTCCAAAATTAAACTTTGTTTGATTTCAACAAAAATTGAATATATGGGGTTCTTTGATATGCTGAATCTAAACATGTATTTAGATTTTAGATTTTTGGCCCAGTTTTCAAGTTGGTCCAAAATGGGGTCCAAAATTAAACTTTGTTTGATTTCAACAAAAATTGAATATATGGGGTTCTTTGATATGCTGAATCTTACCATGTATTTAGATTTTTTATTTGTGGGCCCGCTATCAAATTGGTTCATATTGAGGTCAAAAGGGTCCAAAATTAAACTTTGTTTGATTTCATCAAAAATTGAATTATTGGGGTTCTTTGATATGCCAAATCTAACCGTGTATTTAGATTTTTAATTTTGGGTCCTGTTTTTTAAATTGGTCTACATTAAGGTCCAAAGGGTCCAAAATTAAACTTAGTTTGATTTTAACAAAAATTGAATTCTTCGGGTACTTTGATATGCTGAATCTAAACATGTGTTTAGATTTTTTATTATGGGACCAGTTTTCAAGTTTGTCCAAGTTGGGGTCCAAAATTAAACTTTGTTTGATTTCAACAAAAATTGAATATATGGGGTTCTTTGATATGCTGAATCTAACCATGTATTTTGATTTTGGACATTGGACCATAATAGGTAAATTAAAAAAATTGAAGTTCTTAGACCACATTCTTTCTGTGTCAGAAACCTATGCTGTGTCAAATATTTAATCACAATCCAAATTCAGAGCTGTATCAAGCTTGAATGTTGTGTCCATACTTGCCCCAACTGTTCAGGGTTCGACCTCTGCGGTCGTATCAAGCTGCGCCCAGCGAAGCATTTTATTGATTATGGGACCAGTTTTCAAGTTTGTCCAAGTTGGGGTCCAAAATAAAACTTTGTTTGATTTCAACAAAAATTGAATATATGGGGTTCTTTGATATGCTGAATCTTACCATGTATTTAGATTTTTTATTTGTGGGCCCGCTATCAAATTGGTTCATATTGAGGTCAAAAGGGTCCAAAATTAAACTTTGTTTGATTTCATCAAAAATTGAATTATTGGGGTTCTTTGATATGCCAAATCTAACCGTGTATTTAGATTTTTAATTTTGGGTCCAGTTTTATAAATTGGTCTACATTAAGGTCCAAAGGGTCCAAAATTAAACTTAGTTTGATTTTAACAAAAATTGAATTTTTGGGGTTCTTTGATATGCTGAATCTAAACATCTGTTTAGATTTTTGATTATGGGCCAAGTTTTTAAGTTGGTCCAAGTTGGGGTCCACAATTAAACTTTGTTTGATTTCAACAAAAATTGAATATATGGGGTTCTTTGATATGCTGAATCTAAACATGTATTTAGATTTTAGATTTTTGGCCCAGTTTTCAAGTTGGTCCAAATTGGGGTCCAAAATTAAACTTTGTGTTTGATTTCAACAAAAATTGAATATATGGGTTTCTTTGATATGCTGAATCTTACCATGTATTTAGATTTTTTATTTTTGGGCCCGCTATCAAATTGGTTCATATTGAGGTCAAAAGGGTCCAAAATTAAACTTTGTTTGATTTCATCAAAAATTGAATTATTGGGGTTCTTTGATATGCCAAATCTAACCGTGTTCTTAGATTTTTAATTTTGGGTCCCGTTTTTTAAATTGGTCTACATTAAGGTCCAAAGGGTCCAAAATTAAACTTAGTTTGAATTTTACAAAAATTGAATTCTTGGGGTACTTTGATCTGCTGAATCTAAACATGTGTTTAGATTTTTGATTATGGGACCAGTTTTCAAGTTTGTCCAAGTTGGGGTCCAAAATAAAACTTTGTTTGATTTCAACAAAAATTGAATATATGGGGTTCTTTGATATGCTGAATCTAACCATTTATTTTGATTTTGGACATTGGACCATAATAGGTAAATTAAAAAAATTGAAGTTCTTAGACCACTTTCTCTCTGTGTCAGAAACCTATGCTGTGTCAAATATTTAATCACAATCCAAATTCAGAGCTGTATCAAGCTTGAATGTTGTGTCCATACTTGCCCCAACTGTTCAGGGTTCGACCGCCTGCAGTCGTATCAAGCTGCTCCCAGCGAAGCATTTTATTGAAGATAAGATTTATGTAAAGAGGAAGCTGTTTGAAGTAAATTTTATGGTGTCTGGTATAAAATATCTGATATGTAAACTTAAGCTTAAACCATGGTAAACAAATCAGCAACTATGGACAAAAAAGAAAACATCTATGTATTCATATTTAAATTCCTACCTGTTGAGTCTTTATGTCCGATATAAATGATTCAAAAGTAGATTGGCCAAATCTAGAAGTAGAAGACTTTTTGTAAGCTACTTGTTTTTTTTTAAGGCAAGAATTGAAGTTATTGAATACATCTTAAACTGAAACTATTTCCTAAATAGTTCATGCACACAAATAGAAAGATTTCTGAATAAAACCTTAAAAGTAGGGGATATATCTCCAATTGGTATAGAAATTGATTAGCTATGAAATAAACAAACTTAACATCCCTAATTATTGGCACACATGAATTATTATTATTGAACTCTTATTTATTTACAGGACTTTGGCAACCTCCAGGGACTACAGGTCACCCAGCCAGTTTCATCTGTCCAGAGATTTAGTGGTCCAAACAGACCAAATTAAATAAAACTTCTAATGGACAATTATTTCATGCTTCAGTTATTAAAGCCAGTGCTATTAAAGTGGGATGGCAAACTTCAAAGAGATGTTGGTTAAATGAAATAAGGAAGTCAACATTGTCATCTGTTGAAACCTCCATTTTGATACATGTTAATTTTTGTACAGCAATTAATGTGGTCTGAAATTTAGAAACCTACCTGTTAGACCAATTTTTGGAGAAAGAGATAAAAATCCCTCTAATCAAAATTTTATCCCCATATTTTTCTTATTTT
Organism: Mytilus californianus; assembly: GCF_021869535.1. NCBI lineage: Eukaryota > Metazoa > Mollusca > Bivalvia > Mytilida > Mytilidae > Mytilus > Mytilus californianus. Next base: position 56,970,585 of record NW_026262679.1, read on the forward strand.
CTGAAGTTAACAACAATGAAATGAGTATGTTACTTGTCAACATCAAATGCAACACTCTTGACATCCCGTTTTTCAGATTAATCTTTCATTGAGTAACACAGTTGGAACAAGGAAGATAAAAACATACAATCACAGTGCTTACAATGATAATATCAATACACAAAGTGTAGATCATAATTCACATGATCTTTTTCTCTGGTTCTATTAGAACCTATTCAAAATTATATGAATAAATGGAGATAATCGAACATGTGCGACAGCAACTCAACAAAAACATATTAAGTGATGTCTTCCTGTCATGGTCTTCTGACCTTTCGTTATTTTCGTCCTCTTCGAGTCAGGTTAATTTTTATGGATAAGGTCTGCTTTTCAATATCAGAGTTCATCTCTTTAATCATTGCAAAACGCCACACATTTTAGAGTCAACTTTTTGTTTTGTTTAAATCAGTGCATGAATGAAAAAGATGTTTTATTGCAAAAGAAATAACGTTTCCCCAGAGTCAGTTGGACTTGGTCAGGCTATTCATATTTTTATACGACCGCAAAAAATTTTTTGCGGTCGTATATTAATATGACGTTGTCGTTGTCGTCCGAAGACACATTGGTTTTCATACTCTAACTTTAGTTTAAGTGAATGGATCTCTTTGAAATTTAACCATAAGGTTAAATACCACAAAAGGAAAGGTGGGATTGATTTTGGGGGTTATGGTACCAACAGTTAAGGAATTAGGAATATCTGCAAATGTTGCATCTTTTTTTTTTACAAAAAAAATCCATATGAAAGATTTGACACTATATTTTAAATTCTATTATAAAATAGATTAAGTTAGCACTATGGTAAATTTAAATGGGTAATTATGGTTGCAAACTCCATTGGAAATTTGAATTGAGATTATGACCATATCTTGAGGAAAAGAATTTTTTGGGGGTAAAAAGAAATTGTGGGGGGGTCAATTTTTTCTCATTTCAGATTTCAGAAATTAAATGAATTATTCTTCAAATATTTTTTTTTTTTCAAATATTGAAAAATTTCAAGAAGTAATCTTTAATTGCACAGTATGGCGCATTAGATTTGTAAAATCTTTGACCACATTTATTTATTTGTTATGCCGAATCTTACCGTGTATTTAGATTTTTAATTTTGGGTCCAGTTTTCAAATTGGTCTACATTAAGGTCGAAAAGGTCCAAAATTAAACTTTGATTGATTTCAACAAAAATTGAATATATGGGGTTCTTTGATATGCTGAATCTAACCATGAATTTAGATTTTTTATTGTGGACCCCGCTATCAAATTGGTTCATATTGAGGTCAAAAGGGTCCAAAATTAAACTTCATTTGATTTCATCAAAAATTGAATTATTGGGGTTCTTTGATATGCCAAATCTAACCGTGTATTTAGATTTTTAATTTTGGGTCCTGTTTTTATACGACTGCAAACAAATTTTGCGGTCGTATATTGGTATGACGTTGGCGTCGTCGTCGTCCGAAGACACATTGGTTTTCGCACTCTAACTTTAGTTTAACTGAATGAATCTCTATGAAATTTTACCATAAGGTTCAATACCACAAAAGGAAGGTGGGGATTGATTTTGGGGGTTATGGTACCAACAGTTAAGGAATTAGGGGCCAAAAATAAGCATTTTTGTAACTTCCAGACATAACTTGTGTGTTAGTGTATGGATCTCTCTTGACATTGTACCACAAGGTTCCATATCACAAAGGGAATGCTGGGATTGATTTTGGGGGTAATTGCCTCCAAAATTTAGGAATTGGGGGCCAAAAAGGGGCAAAAAACAAGCATTTTTCAAGTTTCATGACAATAACTTGTGTGTAAGTGTATGGATCTCTCTGACATTGTACCACAAGGTTCCATATCACAAAGGGAATGCTGGGATTGATTTTGGGGGTAATTTCCTCCAAATTTTAGGAATTCGGGGCCAAAAAGGGGCAAAAAACAAGAATTTTTCTAGTTTCATGACAATAACTTGTGTGTAAGTGTATTGATCTTTATGAAATTGTACTACAAGGTTCCATATCACAAAGGGAAAGCTGGAATTGAGTTTGGGGGTAATTGCCCAAAACGTTTAGGAAAAAGGGGCCAAAAATGAGCTTATTTCTAGTTTCCAGACAATAACTTGTGTTCAAGTGTATGAATCTCTCTGAAATTGTACTGCAAGGTACCATATCACAAAGGGGAGGCTGGGATTGATTTTGGGGGTAATTGCCTCAAAATTTTAGGAATTAGGGGCCATAAAGGGGCAAAAAAACGAGCATTTTTCTAGTTTCAGGACAATAACTTGTGTGTAAGTGTATGGATCTTTATGAAATTGTACTGCAAGGTTCCATATCTCAAAAGGAAAGCTGGGTTTGAGTTTGGGGGTAATTTCCCTAAATGTTTAGAAATTTGGGGCCAAAAAACAAGCATTTTTCTTGTTTCCAGACAATAACTTGTGTTCAAGTGTATGGATCTCTGTGAAATTGTACTGCAAGGTACCATACCACAAAGGGAAGGCTGGGATTGAGTTTGGGGGTGATGAATCATAAGGGGGTTCAAAAAATGGGTGGGGGGGGGGGTTTTTTCGTTTTTTTCTTTAAAATTTTCCATTTTAAATTGGTTATTTCTGATTTATATATAAAAGCAAATAATTATGATATGATTTGAATAGGTAAATTAAATTTTTTTAAGTTCTTAGACCACATTCATTCTGTGTCAGAAACCTATGCTGTGTCAAATATTTAATTACAATCCAAATTTAGTGCTGTATCAAGCTTGAATGTTGTGTCCATACTTGCCCCAACTGTTCAGGGTTCGACCTCTGCGGTCGTATCAAGCTGCGCTCCAGCGGAGCATTTTATTTGGCATGTTAAACTGTCCCATTGAATAAAAACAATAGCTATTGTTTCCTGTGGAGTTTATTCAGTTTGACATTTCTAATGAGAAAAATAAAACAGAAAAGAGAAAAAGTGATCATACAGGAATACTCCAGTAATTAAATACATATTATGCAAGTAAAAAATGTATGAAGTGTGTATCCTGTCATAAAGGTTCGTATACACAGGGGAACTTGGTTTTGTTCGATGTGCTGTAAAGATACAAAGTGGTGTATGGTTGGCATAGAGACAATCATACAAAAGCCATGTTATTGGAGATTTTTTTTTATCTGCATGTAAAGAAAATGAAAATAAAAATATGGAAGCTGTAGCTGACAATGACAACATAATTTTCTTTACCTATACTGAACAGATCTGCTTTCCAGTGCAGGTGTAAAATTTCAACCTTTGATCTTGATAGACTTGACTAACCTAAACTGTTTTTTTTTGTTTTTTTTACTAACATATTCATGATATTTGCCACTGGATGTTGAGCAAACTAATCATCAAGCGACTTAAAGGAAGCAATACCTAAAAACCAGACTTCCAAGTTGGATTTAACGAAATAATGACATAATTATTCTTACTAATTTATTATATTAAAATTATGTAGCACTTCATCAATCCTGTATCGAAATATAAACTGATAACTTCCGCTGAATATTAAAACCAGTCTCATCACTACTTTTTCTTCTCGTATCAGATCATGAAGATCCTCCCAATGCCAACACTTATCTTTATTTGACTCACAGCGGTTGATATAAATTCAGAAATTATTGGGTGCATTTATTATTGCAAACTTTGAAGATAGGAAAAAATGTGAAATTAATTATTACGATTTAAGGAAAATATGCATACAAATCTTTTTTGTATTAGATGTCAGAATGCAAGTTCTCACTATTGCGATACTCACTTAGTGGCATTATTTGCATTAATAAAAACCTTGCAATAATTTCTGAATTTACAGTATCATGATCAGCTTGCAAAACATTTACATTGACTGTCTTTGTGCTGACTTGTCCCAATAATAGAACTGTAATAAACCATAATTCCTATTAAGAAAACCTATCAAAAACCAAAAACTTTCATGTGTGTTTTGTGTAGTTTGAACCATTTAAAATGAATAAAACACTCTTCTGTTTTTTTGGGAACATCTATATTGTATTAATAAATTAACCCATATGTTCTTTTTATACGACAGCAAAAAAAAATTGCGGTCGTATATTGGTATGACGTTGGCGTCGTCGTCGTTGTCCGAAGACACAGTGGCTTTCGCACTCTAACTTTAGTTTAACTGAATGAATCTCTATGAAATTTTACCATAAGGTTCAATACCACAAAAGGAAGGTTGGGATTGATTTTGGGGGTTGTGGTACCAACAGTTAAGGAATTGGGGGCCAAAAATAAGCATTTTTGTAACTTCCAGACATAACTTGTGTGTTAGTGTATGGATCTCTCTGAAATTGTACTGCAAGGTACCATACCACAATGGAAGGCTGGGATTGATATTGGGGGTAATTGCCTTAAAATTTTAGGAATTGGGGGCCAAAAAGGACAATAACTTGTGTGTAAGTGTATGGATCTTTATGAAATTGTACTACAAGGTTCCATATCACAAAGGGAAAGCTGGGTTTGAGTTTGGGGGTAATTGCCCTAAACGTTTAGGAATTTGGTGCCAAAAAGGGGCAAAAAACAAGTATTTTTCTATTTCCAGACAATAACTTGTGTTCAAGTGTATGGATCTCTCTGAAATTGTACTGCAAGGTACCATACCACAAAGGGAAGGCTGGGATTGAGTTTGGGGGTGATAAATCATAAGGGGGTTCAAAAAATTTGGGGGAGAGGGATTTATTTTCCTTTATTTTTTTCTTTAAAATTTTCCATTTTAAATTGGTTATTTCTGATTTATATATATAAAAGCAAATTATAATGATATGGTTTAAATAGGTAAATTTATAAGTTCTTAGACCACATTCATTCTGTGTCAGAAACCTATGCTGTGTCAAATATTTCATCACAATTCAAATTCAGTGTGTATCAAGCTTGAATGTTGTGTCCATACTTGCCCCAACTGTTCAGGGTTCGACCTCTGCGGTCGTATCAAGCTGCGCCCAGCGGAGCATTTTATTTTTATTTGTGAATGGCAAGTGTGAGATAAAATACGTCTGAATTATTACTATGGCAATTCTCTATTATCAAAGATTTAGTCTTGTCGGATAAGTCTAGTTCATTGCACTTGTTGGTCCCATGTCAGGAATATGTAATCCAGTGGTTGTTATTTGTTTCTGTCTGTTATAATTGGTTTTTATACGCCCGTTTACGGGACGTATTATGGTATACCGTTGTCCGTCTGTCCGTCCCCCGTCAATATGTCGGACATTAACTCCAAAACGCTTTAACCAATTTGCATAAAACTTTGGTGATTCGTTTATATCTATTGACGTGAGCTCCCTTTCGTTTTTTATAAATTTTAGATTTTACGTTTCCGAGTTATTGGGTTTTATTCATTAAAAAAAGGGGGATTTTCTAGTTTTCGGACAATAACTCAAGACTGCTTTCACCAACTTGCAAGAAATGTGGTTAATTGTTTATATCTATTGACATGAGCTCCCTTTTGATTTTTATAAATTTTAGATTTTACGTTTCCAAGTTACGGGTTTTTATACGACCGCCAAAAAAATTTGTGGTCGTATATTGGTATGACGTTGGCGTCGTCGTCGTCGTCGTCGTCCGAAGACACACTGGTTTTCGCACTCTAACTTTAGTTTAAGTGAATGGATCTCTATGAAATTTTACCATAAGGTTCAATACCACAAAAGGAAGGTTGGGATTGATTGTGGGGGTTATGGTACCAACAGTTAAGGAATTAGGGGCCAAAAATAAGCATTTTTGTAACTTCCAGACATCACTTGTGTGTTAGTGTATGGATCTCTCTGAAATTGTACCACAAGGTTCCATATCACAAAGGGAATGCTGGGATTGATTTTGGGGGTGATTGTCTCAAAATTTTAGGAATCAGGGGCAAAAAACGAGCATTTTTCTAGTATCATGACAATAACTTGTGTGTAAGTGTATGGATCTTTATGAAATTGTACTACAAGGTTCCATATCACAAAGGGAGAGCTGGAATTGAGTTTGGGGGTAATTGCCCAAAACGTTGAGGTATAAGGGGCCAAAAATAAGCATTTTTCTAGTTTCCAGACAATAACTTGTGTTCAAGTGTATGGATCTCTCTGAAATTGTACTGCAAGGTACCATACCACAAATGGAAGGCTGGGATTGATTTTGGGGATAATTGCCTCAAAATTTTAGGAATTAGGGGCCAAAAAGGGAAAAAACAAGCATTTTTCTAGTTTCAGGACAATAACTTGTGTGTAAGTGTATGGATCTTTATGAAATTGTACTACAAGGTTCCATATCACAAAGGGAAAGCTGGGTTTGAGTTTGGGGGTAATTGCCCTAAACGTTTAGGAATTTGGTGCCAAAAAGGGGCAAAAACAAGCATTTTTCTAGTTTCCAGACAATAACTTGTTTTCAAGTGTATGGATCTCTCTGAAATTGTACTGCAAGGTACCATGCCACAAAGGGAAGGCTGGGATTGAGTTTGGGGGTGATGAATCATAAGGGAGTTCAAAAAAATTTCGGGGAGGGATTTTTTTTTTCCTTTTTTTTTCTTTAAAATTTCCCATTTCAAATTGGTTATTTCTGATTTATATATAAAAGCAAATAATAATGATATGGTTTGAATAGGTAAATTAAAATTTTTTTAAGTTCTTAGACCACATTCATTCTGTGTCAGAAACCTATGCTGTGTCAAATATTTAATCACAATCCAAATTCAGTGCTGTATCAAGCTTGAATGTTGTGTCCATACTTGCCCCCAACTGTTCAGGGTTCGACCTCTGCGGTCGTATCAAGCTGCGACCAGTGGAGCATTTTATTATTCATAAAAAAGGGGGATTTTCCAGTTTTCGGACAATAACTCATAAATGCTTTCAGCAGTTCTCATGAAACTTTGATGAATTGTTGATATATATTGATGAAAGCTCCCTTTAGAATGTTATAAATTTTTTAGATTTTACATTTCCGAGTTATGTGCATGGTTTTATTCATTAAAAATGGGGGGATTTTCCAGTTTTCAGACAATAACTCAAAAATGCTTTCAGCAATTCTTATGAAACTTTGGTGAATTGTTTATATCTATTGATGTAAGCTCCCTTTAGAATTTTATAAATTTTATTTGTTTATAGTCTGACCACAGATTTACCAAGTATTGCGCAATAGCATAGTGTATTTCACAACAGCAAGAAATCTTTAATTGAATATAAATTCAATTCATATAACCAATTTCAAGTTCTTTGACTACATTTATTCAGAAACCTATAATATGTCAAATATTTAATTACAATCCAAATTCAGACCTGTATCAAGCTTGAATATTGTGTCCATTTTTGCCCCAACTGTTCAGGGTTGGACCTCTGCGGGCGTATCCAGAGTTTATTAGCATAAATCAGGCTGCTGGTATTTTCAGGAATTGTTTCATGATTGTCATCCCATGCCTTTAAAAGCTTACTATTGGGTATTGGTTTTTATACGACCACACAAAATTTGCGGTCGTATAATGCTATGGCGATGTCTTCATCCTAAAACATTTGGTTTCCAGATAATAACCTGAGTATAAGCGAATTGATCTCAATGAAATTTTACCACAAGGTTCCATACCACAAAAGGAAGATTGGGATTGATTTTGGAGGTTATTGTCCTAACTGTTTAGGATTTAGGGACCAAAACACGTATTCTTCTTGTTTCAGGTCCAAAATTAAACTTTGTTCGATTTCAACATAAATTGAATATATGGGGTTCTTTGATATGCTGAATCTTGCCATGTATTTAGATTTTGGATATTGGACTATAATAGGTTAATGTCCAATTTCAATTTTTTTTAGTTTTTTTGACCACATTCATTCTGTGTCGGTCGTAACAAGCTTCGCCATGCGGAGCATTTTATTCTCATTGTTGAAGGAACGCCTTTTCTGAAAATAGTCCGAATCGAGAGGGAGCTTATTTTTGATAGATGGAACCTTGTCAAAAGCTTTTCATGTGACAACGTATTTGATTTTAACGAAAGAAATATCTGTATTACGGAAAAATTATTACACCAGGGTTTTCGATATCATAAACTAGTCAAAACATTTACTAAATTTTATCATCGGTACAAGGACATCATTCATAAATTCATAAATATAAATCAGCATAAAGACATCTTGTACGTTCAGGTATTTCACATCCAATATTTTATGGTAAATTAATATTCTTTACAAAGCACAAAAATGTCGGCATTCACCTCAAAAGCTTACCAAACCTTTAAACAGACTTATTCAGAAGGGATATAGTGACGATACTGTTGTCAGGTCATTTTGGTATTAATATTGATTCACTAATAGGGTCTTTGCATGGGAAATAAACACATTTATTCTAAAACCAGCTGTTGGCATGATACGGGTTATGTTCTCATATATTTTATGATGGTATAATACTAAACCCCTTGCGGGAGGGATTGTGCTTGATTTTCATATGATGAAGACATAATCTTTCAATCAGTTTAATTGAGGTCTGGAGCTGGCATGTCAGTAACTGCTAGTAGTCCTTTGTTAATTTATATATCATTGTCATTTTACTTAATTTCTTTTGTTATCTATTCTGACATCGGACTCGGACTTCTTTTAAACTGAGTTTTCTGTGCGTATTGCTGTGTGTTTGTTTTTTCTACATTGGCTAGAGGTATAGGGGAGAGGGTTGAGATCTCACAAAACATGTTTAACCCCGCCGCATGTTTGCGCCTGTCCCAAGTCAGGAGCCTCTGGCCTTTGTTAGTCTTGTATGATTTTTAATTTTAGTTCATTTATATATGTTTTGGAGTTTAGTATGATGTCCATTTTCACTGAACTAGTGCACATTGTTGTTTAGGGGCCAGTTGAAGCCCGCCTCCGGCTGCGGGATTTTCTCGCTGTGTTGAAGACCCATTGGTGGCCTTCGGCTGTTTTCTGCTCTTTGGTCTGGGTGTTGTCTCTTTGACACTTTCCTTATTTCTATTCTCAATTTTATTATTGTATCATACTGCTTAGTGTTTGATGATTAAATTCCCATAACTGTAGAACGACTAATTGAAAAGTTGCATAAAGCCTGGTAGGTAACATGTCTACTACGGGGCAAATTAAGCTTTTCTCATCTCTAGCCATCCGCCATCTTCGTCTGTAAACTTGTGCAAAAGTGTGGTCCCCTGAAATTACTGGGCAAATTAGAACCAAAGCTTATTCTTATGATATATAGATAAAAAACATCTGAAGGGACATAAATACACTGGAAGTATTTGACGAAAATGAACACGGGATAATATTCTCAGGTAAATTGCAATACCAGGGAATGTTAACTTTTACTGCACGCGGGAGGGGAATGAGAATTAATATACAAAAAGACTGGATTTAGCTTGATGAATAAGGATTATATAATTACATCAAAGATGTTGGCAGAGCGTCTAAAACCGTAAATAAACGAATTTATTTACCCGGATCAAAAAGGGTTTGTGTAGGGGAGAAATATAAGTGATAGGAATAGACTTTTACGGGATACTATTGAATATGTAGAAAATGATGATATAAAGGGATTAATTATATTTCTAGACCAGCAGAAAGCTTGTGAGAGAGTCGAATGGGGCGGCTGATAAAGGTTATGGAGGGCTTCAATTTTGGTAATAATTTTTGTAGCTGGACAAAAATGCTATTCGAAAATGCCAACACTTGTATTAAAACAAATGGGTTTTTGTCTAAATCCTTTTCAATCAAGCAGATCAATAAGACAAGGATGTCCTATAGCCCCTATTTTATTCACAATACAAGTGGAACCAATTCTCAAATGTAGAAATACAGGGAATCAAAATACCAACGGAAAACGGCCATATTGAAACTTAATTATCAATGTTTGCGGACGATACACAACTTATAAACAAATCCGAACAATCGGCTGAAACACCCTTTGAAAATATATGAAAAAGCATTTGGTTCCAAAATTAACTTCGATAAAACAAAAGGTTTGTTTATTGGGAGGCTAAAGGGAAAAAACCAAGGTTCAAAAAAATATCCTGGATCAAGGATAACATAAAAGCTTTAGGGGTGCCACATGGCCTAACATTAATAACAGTCAAAAATGGGATTCCATAATTGGCAAGATAAATAACTATTCACGTTTGGAAAACAAAAAATTTCACTCACAGAGATAAAGTATTGATTATGAAAAAAACAATTAATACCTATTTTGGGATACGAAGTTGAGATTAGGGGTATAACTAATGAATGTGAAAAAGAAATAAACTCGCTTTTCATGTATTTTGTTTTGGGGCTGTAAAGTTAGCCTTGTTGACAGAAAATTATGTTGTGTAGATTAAAGCTTAGAGGGGATCAAAATGATCAGTTTGGAAAGTTTTATAAAAAGCAAACATATAAAATTAATTTATAGAATTTTAGGAAGCTTAACACAAAGTTGGAATGCAATTGCCATTACAAAAAGTTCTGGATCCGCCACTGTGCATGGTGTGAACTTTAATTCTCTATATTAAAATGACCGAACGTTCACAAAAATTCTTGAAGAGAATATATTTGGTAACAACAACATCAGGTTTAGATCTATCTGCACTGAAACTTTCATACGAGTCAGACAATCCGTCAGTGTTGGGTTGCTGCCCCTGAATTGGTAATTTTAAGTAAATTTTGCAGTTTTTGGTTATTATCTTGAATATTATTATAGATAGAGATAAACTGTAAACAGCAATAAGTTCAGCAAAGTAAGATCTACAAATAAGTCAACATGACCAAAATTATCAATTGACCCTTTAAAGAGTTATTGCAATTTATAGTCAATTTTTAACAATTTTTCGTAAAATATTGTAATCTTTACAAAAATCTTCTCCTTTGAAACTACTTTGCCAAATCTAATCATACTTGGCGACAATCATCATTGGGGTATCTAGTTTAAAAAAAAATGTGTCCGATGACCCCACCTGCCAACCAACATGGCCTACGTGGCTAAAAATAGAACATAGGGAGTAAAATGCAAGTTCTGTCTATTATTTTGAATACCATTATAAAGAGAGAAAATCTGACAAGAGCAAAAATGTTCAGAATGTTGAGCTCAACCAATTGTCCGTACATGTCATTAAATGACAAATTTTACTTTTTTTAAATTTTTGCCTACGATCTTGAAAACTATAATGGATACACAGAAACTTTAAAATGATCAGCAAGACAAGTTCTACAAATAGGTCAACATGGTCGAAATGGTCGATGACTCCTGATTAGAGTTATTGGCCTTTGATGATGATTTTGACCAACTTTTTGCGTTTTTGCCTTATATTTTAAAATTATAATAGACAGATAGAAACTTAGCTAGGCAAAAATTATCAGCTAAACAAAATCTACAATCAAGACAATATTGAGGAAATGGTCAGACGACTCCTTATTGGAGTATTTGCCCTTTAAAGACGATTTTCACTTTTGTTTTTGCATTTTGCATTTTGCCATATATGATAGAAAATTATAACAGATAAAGATAAACTTTAAATCACAAAAATGATCAGCAAGTCCAGATCTACTAACAAGTCAAATTTTGCCGATATAGTTTAGTAGACTGTCACTCTTTATAGGAGGGATTGTCCGTAAACGAAGATTTTTTTATCCTCTTTTGTGTTTTGAGCAAAACCTAAAGAAGATAGAGATAAACTAAAAAGGCTAAATCATCAGCCATACAAGATCAACAAAACAGATTTTTTTCATGAATTCTATTCCTACATTGTTGGATAGTGTCCTTTGTTGAATATGCACATAGACCAAGGTGAGCGACACAGGCTCTTTATAGCCTCTATTTTTTTTTTTATAGTGAATTGTAAATCATTCCATACCTTGGTTGCAGAATAATGAAAAGACTTTTTATAAAAATTAGTATTTTGAACAAATAGATCGTTATTAGATCGCAAGTTGTGGTGTTGAACATCATTATAAGTTAGCATTGGTAACTATGTGCGTCTCATCTTAAAACAAAAACGTTTACAGCGGTTATAACTGTCAGTTAAACGTTAGTTTGAGTTACTAGAACTGTACCCAGACAATCACTCTCAGTGTCAGTATTCCGTTGGGCGAAAACAGCTTTCGACGTTGTTCGTATTGTTCTTTTAACGTCCAACTGGAAGACGTCTTTATTGTGACGTCGGCCTTTCCCACCAATCTCCTCTTTCCTTCACAACGACGTGAAAAGAAATACACGCAAAGATTCAGCAACTTTTCGCAGAAAAATTATCGAAATGGAGGCCACAGATGTCGCTATGAACATATATATTCCAAGGATGTACGGAATAGGTTATATTTTTGATGGAATGTAAGTATTTTAAAGAATTCAGTTGAGAAAAAAATGAATTTTGTGAGCTATAAATGCTTTGATTTCGCGATGGGGTTGGGGATATATGAAATCATTCGACCACACAATGTTAATTGGTAATAATGGTTAGGGAATTAAATAAAAACCCAATTTTAAAACGGAAAGAAATTATCAATTCAGTCAAATCATGTTATACAGATTGTATGTTGTAGGTTTGACAAGCAGATTGTCAAACAATGTGAAAAGAAGATCAAAGAAATGGAAAGGGGGATAAAAATACACAATCAAATTTACAAGAAATTGCAGGATCAACAAAAGGTAATAATTATAATTCACATCAGCCCCGCCCCCGCCCCCAATGAACAAAAAATAATGTGCTGGTGAGGTCAAATAAAACAGAAAAAAGGAATTTACAAACGCAACCCTTTAAAGAATTACTATGAAAAGAGTGAATTGAAAGATATGACCTCCCACCTGAATTTTTATTTAGGTACTAAGATAGGAACCTCAACATTCATCAAATAACTGGACCTCTGGCAAATACTCTTGTAAAATTGTATGTAAAATGATAGCAAATGCTTTAAATACGACTATTATTTGAGTCAGTTCTAAGAAATCCTTATTTCTAAAAATTAAATAAAAATAACATTTCAGGTGTGTTGGCTTGCCAACAGAAAAGTTGCGTACAAATTTGATACTTCAAAGAAGATTAATGATTACATAGAAGAAAACGTAAGTGCGCATGGAGAACGCAAAACACAAAAAGCGATAAATAAGGTTCAGAATCATCTTCAAGAAACATTAAAGCAGGCGAAAAGGACGGAACAAAAGTACAAAAATCTTCTGGAACAGGAGTCCAGGATAAGATCGTCTGTCAAAAAGGTAAATATGTAACATTATAATACAAATCAGACACAAAACCATCAATGTATTGGACTAAACAATCATGAATTATAAAAAAATACATTTAGCACTTAATTGTCGAAAAATATTAGATGAAACACCAGCGATCGTCTCTAACACATAGACACAAATAAAAGTAGATCAATATCATCTTTTAATTCAACAACCATGCAAGAAAGGCGCGTTTGACGCCAAATGTTTTTTTAACTGAAAACAAACACTGAAAAAATGTATGACCGGTTTTGGTGATTGGTACATGCAAAGGAAGTGAAATAACTATTTCCTTGCAGAGTACAGGATAATATCTAGAACTAATAGTGTAATAGTTCAAGGTTTGGTAAAATATTTTGCACAGAGTAAATAAAATTTCATCCACATTAATAGTTCTTTTTTGATTAACCTTTGTCATTCTATTTGTTTAGCTGGAACAGGACATAGTCAAAATGATTGAATTCCAAGTGAATGATAGGACACGAACTTCAATACCCGTGTAAGTAATTTGCATACGAACTGAAGCCAGCCAAATATTCATCTGTTAATTATCTTCGAAGAAAGTATGTTGACCTCTAATTGTCTTGTTGCTTGACTATCGCTGGATACTTTCCCACATCTCTTTTTCCCATGTAACAATACGCAACACTGACAAAAGCACAAAAAGTTTTGAAGATATGGATAACAAATGTCTTTGTCAGCAAACAAACAATATATGATAATTGAAAAAATCATCTCAAGTGCAAGTACTAAACGTGTCAACTATCTAACTACAAAAGCACATGTGTATCACAAAATTAACAAAACAATGTTTTTTTCATTTCAGTAATAGTAGGATACACACAATCATACCGATACAAACTCTTGTGCAAAGAATGAGTAGCAAATACCAGTTTACCATGCCTCAGGTTAGTTCATTTATTATATTCATGAGCATATGTCATGTGACCGGGATAATTTATTGTGCAGTTTAAAACACAATTTACTTATGTGTTAACCAATGTATTTTCAAGTGGTCACTTCTATAAAGATTGTTACAAGAGCTTTTAGAAAAATGTTGACTGTTGATATCTTAGTCAAAATTTGATTATATTAGTAATCAAATTACCCGATTCAAGCTGTTTCAGATGATTTGAAAGGGTGACATTTGTAATCATCTATAACAACATAAATGGAATTGACAACTTGCCAAATGTGTTTATTGTTGCTTCCTAACTGTCTAGCGGAAAACATTTCATGCATATTCACGACTAGAAAATATTAAAAATTAGTACAATAGGTAGTTTCTAAAAGAGTTATGGTCCGCCAATAAAAAACGGTGTGTTGGATACAACCAGAAATTTTACCTTGCAACTGGCCACCTACAGACCCCTCAAGCAGTAGTTGCAAGGATTTAGTTTAATTTTAAAACAATATTTTTAGCAAAAATTTATAAGAAAAAAATATTTCTCTGAATTCAAATGAAATATTGACAGTGAAACACAATTTCAATAAGTAGAAAAATAAACAGTAGATTTTATTTAATAAAATACCCAAGTTTTTATTCTGTCTTTTATTTTTTTTTTTAATTTACTTTTTTTAAATATTTTTCAGGAGTTTAATGAAAAGAATGGATTCTATGCAAGGTTGCCAGATTTTGAACTAATCAAACGTGAATTCCGTAGATAAAGACTGTGATATTGAGTCGAAGAGCATAACATACAACATACATTTTTGTAAATGACTTTTCGTGTGTTTTATTTTATTTTAGTACTGAATAAATTATAATATATTTTTTTTCATTTTTCATTTCACATTTATACGTTAATTCCCAGCTAATCGGAAGAAAAGACCTGAATCACTCACGTAGTTTTAATTTTTCGTAGTCAATAAAGACAGCATTTTATCACAACCAAAGGAATTCCTTTTGGCCCTTTGAAGCCTTAATTTTGTTCAAATCTGCCGTCAGGTTCAATCAGATCGGCCAATCTTCAAAAATTTACTCCTCAAAAACTGTATAATGAAATTTATATCTATTAACCTCTTCAGTTAATCCATATCAAAAGTTGATCAACTGGCAACTATGATGACCGCCGTATAAGTGACTTTTTTTACACGGTAGTGTGTTCCAATGTTTTTGTGAACATGGAGCTATGTAACTTCAACAGAGAGACTGTGTTCAATAATTAAAACATTTCGCATACGCGTTAAATCAAATAGAAAAAAAGTAGTAGATACTACAGAAGGAACCAAATGACAATAGTTGAAGAGAGACAGACGAAACTATAGCCAAAAAGAAAAAAGTCGAGAAGACAAAAAAAAATCCACAAAACATGACACAGAAACAAAACATTAAGCAACTAGGGGCACACTAAGGTGCTCGAAAGGATCAGTAGACATTATTCCTCTTGCAACATCTCGTATTTTTTTGGGTATAAAATCCTATTACTAAATGGGTTTTGCTTTTAAAACCTTAGAAGTCGACAGAAAATTATGTTGTGTAGATAAAAGCTTAGAGGGGATCAAAATGATCAGTTTTGAAAGTTTTATAAAAAGCAAACATATAAAATTAATTTATAGAATTTTAGAAAGCTTAAAACAAAGTTGGAATGCAATTGCCAAATACTGGCTAAAACAGTTAGAACAAAAATTTGATATTGAGTATTTTATATTTACTTATAAAGATCTCAATGGAATTAATATTAAGTATATGTCAAATTTTTACCCAAAGGCGGATACTGCATGGTGTGAACTTTAATTCTTTATAATAAGATGACCGAACGTTCACAAAAATTCTTGAAGAGAATATATTTGGTAACAACAACATGGGAACATAAAATGGAAAGGGAAACCTTTGCTCTTTCCTTCCTTTACCAAGAGCTAGTATATCGCCAAAATAAAAGATGTTTGGAATATTGAAACGGAAACCTTTTATAGTAATAAAAAATGGGTAAATTTCCAATGATTATTGGACAGGAAACATAGAGCGCATACGTCGACAAAAAAGATCTTTTAAAATAATGTTTGTAAAGACATTTTACATGTCTAACTTGAATATTTAGTTTGTCGACGCCTGCGCTCTATGTTTCCTGGTCCTAAATTTTGTTGAAATCCGGCCGATTTTGTCAAATTTCGCCAAAATCTCTTAAATTGACCTATTTGGGATGTAAAAACCAACGCTATATAATAAAACTTGACACACATAGTTCTATTTAACTTTCTCACATGTCTTTAAGTCAACTTAAAACATTTTTTATCTTGTAACATTGAACTTTATAATCGGGGCCAAATATGGCTCTCACCGAACTTACTCCTTTGTCTATTTGTTACACTGTTAATTTAACATATTTAATAGACAATAACTGTTTAGTGTCTTTAAAAATCACCTGTATTTGTACGAGGCTAAGAAACAGATGTAATGCAAGCTTCAACGAGCTATTACTTCTGTTTCGAGCCGAGTACAAATACAGCTGATATTTAAAGACACTAAACAGTTATTGTCTTTATCCTGCAATTAATTTTGTACATTTTTTCCCATCCCAATCGTTGGATTCGTTTTTTGAAAGAAATCGACATGACTTAAACGCGGACCGCAATGAGGACCCCAAATTGAACTGTGACGTACAGTAATTTGACATAACCGTTCGCTCGCACAAAGGCGCTTTTAAAAGTGGTTTTATACAACCGTGTTTAAAATATCTTTTAAATTGGAAGTTTTTTATGATAAAATGATGAATGCTAGCCATTAAAATCCACATTACTAATAAGGTTATCAAAATTAAATCTACTGATAAAGTATGAAACGAACATAGAGAAAACGGCCAAAATATGTGAAACTTGTGTGTTTGTCCCATTTTAGCAAGGACGCTATCAATTATGGATTCACGGGAAAACGTTCTGGTAAATAGTTAAAATAGAAATTTGAAATAAAAACAAAAGTTCCATTCAATGTTATCATTTCCCTCCTTAAGTAGCAAATGACGAGTACAGCAGGCTATAGAAGCTTGGTGTAAAATTGGTTTAAAATGTTGCTATGCGAATAAATTCATAGAGTACCAACTTCAATTTATTTTTCTACTGGCTGCATACCTTTCTGGAACATGTTAATTATCCGAATATATATATAGCTAGATCAGAGAAAGTCAAGGGAAAAAATCCAAAGGAATCGATTGATATGCAGCAAAGATTGGCACTTTTGAAATTAAGTTACTAAGCAAATTCAAACGGACCTTATCCGTCGATGTAAACATTGAATGTGAATAGATCGAGAAGACCGCAAATACATGTACAAAAATCGAGACGACCTTTTCTTAAAATTGTATAAAAAATATTAAAAAGATACCTTCTTTATAAAAATAGTTATCTTTAATTTCTTAACCTGCACAGACAAATTTTTATATTCACAAAAAGACAATATTTCAATATATGCAGCAACGATTGGCATTTTTTTAAATTTCAGTTTCACAAGCTTCTAATGCAATTATCTCGATAAATACTGACCATAAAACATCGTGTATTTGCATGTCTATTTCTAATAACACAGTTTAACTATTAATTTATTTAAAATGAACAATTATTATTTGAAAATAATTTTTGATCAGTATCGTCACCGGCATTGTTTTATTATTGACTTTCTCGACTCTATCATAAGAAGAGTCAATTTTCTTTTGTTTTCGTTCACTGGATATCACACTGCTCTTACTTGACCAAGTACTAGGATGTCCTACCACAGATTAGGTAACCTGTCGAAAAATTATACAATCCGGAGTCAAAAGTCGGTAATATGAAAATAGTCTATTGATAATGCGAATTCAAAGTAAACGTCGTTCGGACAGTAAAGCGAATTTGACGCGCATTGTAATTCGTATTAAAATTTACGTTCGGACGTAAAACGTTTCGAATGCGAATTAAAACTAATTCGAATGGTCGATTGCAGGATAAAACGTTGTATCCGGTGCTCATAAAGGGTACATACTATATAGTAATATATAAAGTATATTACAAGTTGCTTTCTTTGAAAAAAAAGAAATGCAATCGTGAACCCAAATGCCTGTTTGATACGAAAGATAAGATAATTGTTAAATAAAGATCCATGGTTGTACCTTATTTTTGTTGTACAAATAAAGGTAACAGTAGTATACCACTGTTCAATAGCTTTTTTTTCGATTAAGCAAAAATAAATACGGGTAACAAACTAAAATCGAGGGAAACACTCTAAAAGATATAGAAACTGACAAGGATTGTCAATGTAACTGCTGTTCAATGTGGGACAAAAATTCTTGTAAAAAGAATCCTTTGTCTATCTCCGCTCCCCCTCTTTTGCCCGAAAGATGGCATGGCAACATTCTTAATAAGAATCACCCTCTGGATGTTCATTCTGAGGTGCTGTTTTTTTTTAATTAAAGTTAGTGTTCTGGTTAAAGTCGGAATGCAAATGTGAGGCTGAAATTTAATGAAATGAATCATAATTATTTGTTTGTGTAGCGTGTTTGAAAATAGTTCAAAATTATAAGCTGCATGAACATGTATTCTTATTTGATTATCCCGAACTAACTTTTCCTGGGACACCAATCAAACTAGTTGATATGCTCCTTGGTCGGGTTGTTGTCTCTTTGACATATTCCCCTATTTCCATTCTCAATTTTATAGTTTATATGGTTTGGTCTTTGGCTAAGATATTTAAGATATGTTTGACCTCAATCTATTTATACCACAGACAACAAACTCCAACCAAACTTTAAGAGTGAAAGAGTTTGAAACCACAACTTTATACTTGTTCAAACAAATCTCACTTTTCATTTCTAGCTCGTCCTTTTGTAAAGAACCAAAAATGAAATGAAGTTGTTGTTTTGTTGCTTTTATACGGTTGTGAATAAGAATAAAAAATAAGAACTGCATAGTCTAAAATCCAAACAATAGGATTGTTAATAAATAATAAAAAAAAACAACATATAAATAACAAAACGATTGACAGAAGACAATACAAACATGTAGCACTGAAAAAAAAATATTAATATTTATCACAATACTTTTTTTGACAACATGCCTCCTCTATAAAGTTATCATTTCAAATATCTTAATTATATATTACATTATAATATAAGTCATGATTGAATCATTCACATCTCATATATTGACATTATAGTTGTTTCTCTCATTATACATTTCACTTATACTGTTAACACATATTATTAATATAGCACATTCGTCACAAGAACACAATAAATCAAATTTATTTTCATTGCTTGAATTCAAACAGGGGACAATATTAAAATTTCATTCAACATTTTGATCCTGGGTTTATTAAGTTCTGTACATATTATGATAAAATGGAATTCATCTTCCACCTCTTTGTGTAAAAGACAGAAGGAAGCAGGAATAAAAGGGACAATGCAGTATAGTTCATGTCCAGTACTTACGCAATAAAAAAATGCTGTTTTTGCATTCGCCTGTCCGTTGAATATATAAGGATGTTGATTTAAAGAAAAATAATATGTACTATTCTGTTTTGTTTTCTTTTATTTGCGTTTGTGTGTGTGTATATGTGTGAAATGAATACAAACGATTTTTTAAATCGCCTATCTTGTTAACATATCGTCATATGTCGCAAAACACGCTTCGTGCATCTGTCAACTAGACTCTCTAACTGTGGCTTGGCCTATGTATACTGATTGTCGTGACTTCTCGAAAATAACTTGATGGAATTCCCAGAAACTTGCAATGGTAGATGGAACATGAAGTTGTTCACCTGCTCATTTACTTTTAATCTTATTTATTACGGAGAGGTGTTATACATACATGCACCAAAACAAAAGAATTGACTTTGCCATTTTTAAACATATTTATTTGAGAGGTTACATGTAGTTGACACAGGTGTCCCTTGGAAAACTCACACATTTCCCCACAAAAAAAGACAAACGGATCTCTAGTTTGATAAAATAATCATAACTAAATAATTTAATCTTCCTGGTATTACTAGTACTTAAACAATTGCTAATCAATTCTCGAAAACCACATATCAGTAGAAATTTACGATAATTGTGATGCCAAACATCGAGGAATATATCAAACCTCATTTATTTCACTGCAATGACTAAAAGTTTTAATAAATAGAAAGTCATCGCCTCACGCCAAAGAATATCACTCAGTATAAAATTGAGAATGGAAACGGGGAATATGTCAAAGAGACAACAACCCGACCAAAGAGTAGACAACATCCGAAGGCCACCAATGGGTCTTCAACGCAGCGAGAAAATCCCGCACCCGTAGGTGGTCCTCAGCTGGCCCCTAAATAAAATTGTGTACTAGTTCAGTGAAAATGGACGTCATACTAAACTCCAAAACATATAAATGAACTAAAATTAAAAAAACATACAAGACTAACAAAGGCCAGAGGCTCCTGACTTGGGACAGGCGCAAAAATGCGGCGGGGTTAAACATGTTTTGTGAGATCTCAACCCTCCCCTATACCCCTAGCCAATGTAGAATAAAGAAACACATAGCAATACGCACAGTAAAACTCAGTTTAAAAGAAGTCCGAGTCCGATGTCAGAATAAGTAACAAAAGAAACTAAGCAAAATGACAATGATACATAAATGAACAAAGGACTACTAGCAGTTACTGACATGCCAGCGCCAGACCTCAATTTAACTGATTGAAAGATTATGTCTTCGTCTTACGATAATCAAGTACAATCCCTCCCGTTAGGGTATACGTGTATATCGTTTTATATCTAAATATTAATTTTAAGGACTCAAACGCATATCCATAATTAACTGTTTCGAAATGACGAAATATTTGCATTTAACCCGAGATGTCCCTGATTTAACACATCCAAAAGGTGCTTTTTAACTTTCGTCTAAATTTCCAGGGTTAACTGGCATTTTTTATGAGATAAAAAAAATAAAATAAGAAGATGTGGTATGATTGTCAATGAGACAACGATCCACTAGAGTTCAAATGAAGAGGATACATGTATAAGCAATTATAGGCAACCGTATGATCCCGTATGGCTTTCGTGGCCGTATTTTATTCCTTTTTTGTTTCTACTTTGATGACAAAGAATTTACATTTGTTCCTAATATATTCCTCTTGAAACGAAAATAAAAAGTAAACCCAACTATGTAATTTTAATTTACAAGAGAAGTGCAATTGTAGATATCATTTTTCTACTATACGCATCTGTCTTGAACATGGAATTTTGATAGCTGCTTAAATGGACTGCGCTCAATTTTAATTTTGCTAAAATGGATAGATTTTAAAATTCTAAAAACCCCCTCTCCATTGACGGTATTGTTTTCGCTTAAAATCTCATCTCCAATGTGAACACAGCTTGTGTTTCAGAAAACTTTAACTCATGCATCTCTAATTAATTAACTACTGATGTAGGATATCATTCAATGTCGATAAACACTTATCTCTATAGTAACTGCAAAACGCTAATGAATATTCATTCATAAGATCAATTAATTACCTATTACGCAGTTGGCCATAGAAAAGATCAGATGTATTCCGAAAAGACTTCCGGTGTTCCGAAAGACTACAGAGGTCGTCCAATATATACTGCGCGAACCTTCAGGGGTTCACGCAATAATTATTGTATGGCATTCTGAACTAGATGTTATGAAGCGTAAATGTTCTTTCAAATAGTCTAGAAGAGTTGGGATGTAAAATAGTTATCTCACTCGGACTTGGTGTGTCAGTGTAAGATCACCATCCGGCCTCCGGCCGTCGGGGTGATCTTACACTGACACACCGCGTCCTCATGAGATAACTATTACAAAACCAAAAACATGATCTCAAGAATATATAATTGCATTACCTGTTCTTAGAGACACTCAAAATGTTAGAGCGTTAAAATACAATATGTTATGAGTAAGTAAATGTATACATGAACGCATGCTGATTAATCAATATAAGTAATGATAGCTGTATACAAAAAATTAATATTGAAAAAAACTACATCATTTGTTACAAAACTCTAATGTGCATGTCTTTCTAAACGTTTAAAATCCCTGTACATGTACAATACACAATAGCTACGTTCGCCGTAACAAACATACTGTGCACTGGTATCATCTGTTTACCTGCCTCCAGCACACACCAAGAGAGAGAGAGATGTGTATTATCGGTAATTTTATTATTGTGTTGCCAAATATAAGGGTAAATTGGATAGCCTTAACCCGAATGATTCAGTATCTCCCCGTAATCGATCTCTCCTACTTGTAATCGTAGATCAGCGGAATATAACGACTGAATTATTCGGGTTAGATAGCCCCCTGTCACGTATGATATCGTTAATTATCGCGGGATCTAATCTAAAACGCGCATATGATTTCGAGATCAGGGTTGATAAGTCGCTTATGTGAAACTGGTCTATTAGCCGTAAAACTGCAAACATTGTGTGTACATAGTATATAAATAACACATAGCTGAGAGGGTGATAGAGCAGATTGTTACCCCGAGAAAACATTGTCTACTGAGGCGAAGCCAAGGTTGACAATGTCTTTTCGAGGGCTAACAATCTGCTCTCTCACCCTCTCAGATATGTATTATTTAATTTATTATACTGAATGTTCTGTTATTACTGTCTATTAAATTTCAAATTAAAATTAATAAACTATGTCGTCTTGTGAAGGGTAATAGAGTATTTGCCATGGAAGAGCGTAAATTGGCTCCCTCGTATTAACCAATCAAATGCTGGCATTTTGACATGAAGTATAATAAAAATAATTAATAAAATGTATGTGTTGGTACACTGATGTGTACAAAAATGGATGAAGTTATTGTTTCTCTTGAATCACAAGTTCTAATTTTGATACTGGTGTTCTTGCACTTTTCATTAATTTTGAAACAAAAAACTGTAGCAAGAAAGGTACAACATTCAAAAATGCTGCGGTTCCTGAAAAGAAAAGAAAAACAAACAAAAACAACAGAAGAAATGAAGACACAGATTTCGCAAATTTATGCTACGTCGAAGACAACTTTTTCCGTTTGTTTTTACTTGCATGCACACAAAGGTCTGTTAAGGTAGCACAATACAAAGATTTTTTTACTTCCAATCTCCAACCTTTAAAATGATGTTACTTTCTTATGACTGCATACAAATTAATAAAAGAGGTATATATAGATAGATAAAAGATTAATCTTTCAAATGAATGCAATATTTTTGTTATGCAATCATTATGTAATCAATTATTATGCAATTAATGGCAAAATCTTGGTCAGTTCACTTGAATGAATTTAGCTCTGACATCTCTATAACTACACAAGAAATTTTAACGTTATCTTAATCAACACAGCAGGAGCTACAAAAAGGTGTCTCAAATTATCGCTATTGTATTCCATTCTCTCATAAATCTGTAATTAGTGTAAACATCCTTACCACATAAAAGTAGAGATTATTTGATTAGGTGTAAAATTTGATCTATACATTCTATCCAAAATCTGAGACACCCTTTTGTAGATAATGGCTCTAGGAACAACATATTATAAAATCAACACTCTCGGGGTATCAATGAAGAAGCTAATTTCAATTGAAAGTGGAAATTTCTTGTAAAATTTTGTAGACACAGTTAAAATTATGATTAATTACATAATTGTTGTACAAAACTAACATTGCATTAATTTGAAAGAGTAATCTGTTAGCTATCCATAAATACCACTTTTATAAATTTTCAAGCATTATAAAGAAAGTTACAGCATTTTAAAACTGGGGAGTTGAAGGTATAAAATCTTTGTATTGTGCTACCTTAACAGAGAAATATGTTTTAAACAACGAACCACTGATATATACAGGGATGTTATGTTATTACACATGTAGTTTTGTCACTATACATGCGCATAAATTATTTTCGATTCAATCGTACTAGTTTAAACCGATAATTGCGTTCACATTTAAAGTTAGGTCGGTTCACTTTAGATCGATTCAAACTAAGCTACCTCTTTTGGCGTTTTAGTTTAGACCGATTAAAGATCGATCGAAAGCGTTCACATTAGCCTTAAACCGATCTTAAGTGAACCGATCCAGTTTAAATCGATCTAAATGTCCTAGTGTGAACGGGGTCTTAATGTACTAGTGGAAAATGTGAAATTAAATGGAATAAAACATTAAATACATTTTTGCGAAAGATATGAATGATTTTATCAAAATGGAGTATAACGAAATCAGAGTTCTATATTTTAATTAGACTGACTTGTGCCTCGATATTATATGCTGCGTTCACACGTAATTCGAATTCGATTCGCATTAACTAATTCGAATTAGTTTAATTCGCATTCAAAACGTTTAACGTTCAAACGTTCAAACGTAAATTCTAATTCGAATTGCAATGCGCGTCAAATTCGCTTTACTGTCCTAACGACGTTAACTTTTAATTCGTATTAACAAAAACGCATTTCTAAAGCGAATTGGATAATGCGATTTAGCCAATTCGAATCAATTCGAATTAAAAAAGAAGAGAGTGTGAACGCGATTAGCGAATTCGATTCGCATTCGATTCGAATTCGATTCGAATTAAATGTACGTGTGAACGAGGCAATAGTTATGATAGTTATCATTTGAATACAAAAGGCACCGTGACTTTGAACTAGCGTATTGTTTACACCTTCATTTACCAACAATCGTCATTATTTATATAAGTTAGTTTATAGTTTATATTTTATACATATTTATATTACATACTACATAATTGTATTACTTTTTTGTAATAGTATTTTACTCACCACCAATTGTGTGTTTCTTTATAAGTGCACATGCATTTATTTCACAAATAATAATCCATCGAAAATTCTAAAGTGTTTGAAGCACGTGTCTTGTCGATGTCAATATCTAACAGGCATTTACACAATTTTTAAAAATAACAAAGATTTCATAATTGGTTGTCTTTTATTTACACGAGAAAGGATTTAAACTTTAAACTGCCAATGGTTAGAAGTAAAAAAAAAACAGTTATATATATTTTTATGATTGTATTTAAAAATGATAAATCTATATGAAAATGCAAGATTTCAAGGTATGTAGAATACAGTAACTAATTGAAAACAGATGCTGGTTTTTATATTGAATACATTATGTAGAGTATTTTTTTCACCCATTTGTATTTTCCCTGGCAAATGGGATATGCAAAATGAAAGCAGGGACCCCTCTGCATGCCACCTGCCCTGGACTGCTTAGGGTTTATGTATCCAGGTGATTTGAAATAAAAGATATTATTCACAATAAAAAAATATATACATGTCCATTCTAGTGCAAATTATATTAATATTTTGTCGTTATAGTATGAAGATTATATTTCTAAGTAAAACAAATAATCATTTGCACACTGTACAAAATAAATCACTTCTGTTATATACCATAAAACAAAATGTTTCTTTTGATGAAGACATTAAAGACTTTTATTCGCATAGTATCGAAATACAATAAGCATTTCGATAAAATAAATGTTTCTTTAAAAATAATATTAGATAGTAGTTTTTTTTATATTTAAAAACAAATGAAGGAATAGACAACCTGGGACCAAGAGACTGTATAATTATTCATGCAAGTCCCAGGTGCGACACATTGTCATTAAATAAATAAATAACCTACAAAAAATAAAACAAAAAAAGAAAGAAAGATTCTTTTTAAAGGCATAGAATAGACTGAGTCATGCTATTGTTTTAGAAACTACATTTGTAGTGGCATTGTAACAATTGAGTTGTGCTATTGTTATAGAAACTACATTTGTAGTGGCATTGTAACAATTGAGTTGTGCTATTGTTATAGAAACTACATTTGTAGTGGCATTGTAACAATTGAGTTGTGCTATTGTTATAGAAACTACATTTTGTAGTGGCATTGTATAGATTGGGTTATACTATTGTTTTAGAAACTTCACTTTGTAATGGCTTTTGTATAGATTGCCAATAAAAAATAAATACACCGGAAAAGAAAAGAAAAATAGCAATGTTTACCCATTATGATTGTTTTTTGTTTGGCTATTTTCTTGAAAAGTATTATAGATTTGAAGAAAATGTTAGCGGATTTACCAACGTGTTAACATTGCTGAAATTGTGAACCAACTTTCTTTTATTAGCAGTTATTGCCAGAAAAGAATTGTTTTAGCTAAATTTTGAGATTTTACAATTCGCTTAAAAACTATAATAGATAGGGAGAAAATGTAAACACACAATGTATTTGTTTTCAAGAAGGACTTTTTTATATTATCCACAGAATACAAAAGTAGCAATTGAGCGGATTCAGAGTAGTTCTATTAATTAGGGAAGGACCATTCTGTATTTTGTGAGGGGGATAAAGGATGCTGAATGAAATGAATGTGATGGTGTCTAGAACTGAAGATCAAACATTTTGCCCAAGACATGTTTAAAATGAATTTTCTGTACATTCAGATGCGCATACGATTTGAAAAAAGAATGAAATATTAAGTAATCCTGGCTTATAACGCGGATGAAAATGATTATTCTGTCCACGCAAAACCTTTTGCTCAAAAGCCTACCCTAACCAAAGAAATACATTGGCCGTTCTCTAAGCAATTTTGTTCGTTTCGCCTTGTTTTTGTAGATTAAAAGGATCTGTCTTCATCATCCTGAACATTTTAGTCATGCATTATTTGCTTCTTTCTATTATCTTTTCTTACAAAATCCAATTAATATACTCAAGGTCAAAGGTTAAGGTCATTTATGACCTTTGACCTTGAGTTAAATTGAAGGTAATTTAATGCTCAATAGTTTTCACATCATGATCATTCAATAGTAATTACTGTTTTCGGGTAATCTTAATAACATGGAAAAAAACATAAATGACACATTTTGGATTTCATAGCAACCATCCTAGCACCTGGATCCCAAATATTTTGTTGTAAATTATTGACTAGAAACATTAATGCTTTATATTTATAACCACAACTTAAATGAAGGTGAATGCAAAACTGTATATTTTGTTCATGCTAAATGTGTATAATTTGCCTTCACAAATACAATGAAAAATGACCTGTGCTCCTGCGGCTGTGACAATATTCAGCCAAAATATTGTTTATATGTGACATTGCTGTTAGGTTTGTTAAGTGTCATGTTTCTGAAAAAAATATTGACAAATATCATTAAATAAAATTTGGTTTAGCTTCAGAATGCCGGCAAAGTAGTTGTTTTTTCCATGCTAAATTTCAAAAAATGTACGG
Source organism: Mytilus californianus (assembly GCF_021869535.1). Classification (NCBI taxonomy): domain Eukaryota; kingdom Metazoa; phylum Mollusca; class Bivalvia; order Mytilida; family Mytilidae; genus Mytilus; species Mytilus californianus. Next base: position 56,997,932 of record NW_026262679.1, read on the forward strand.
GAAAACTCATTGACTTGGTTGCCATGGCAACCGTGGCCTAGCAACACTTTGGGAGGCATTTTTCTTACTTTTTCACCTAGTTATATGATATAAGATTCAGGAAAATCGGTGATTATGCGTGCCGACCCCCCCCCCCCCCCTATATGAAATGGTTGGTGGTTACAGGGAATTGCTCTTAACACCTAACAGTTACATTATACTTGATGAAAGGTAAATAAAATAAAATAAAATAAAATCATTTATAGGTTTAAAATCCCGGATCGTCACCTTGACAAAAAATACCGAGTTTGGAAGACATGTGTCAGCATTGGGTGAAAGACAAATAGATATAGGAAGATGTGGTATGAGTGCCAATGAGACAACTCTCCATCCAAGTTACAATTTATAAAAGTAAACCATTATAGGTCAAGGTACGGCCTTCAAGCTGCATTATGCCTGCAAACTAATCTAGTAGGTCATTTTGTATTCATCACATTCGACCTATAGTCCTTAAACCATATAGGGTTCGGCCTCTTCATACCCAGCGACAGTGGAGGATATTTGCTGACACTTATACTTTTTTGAGTCTTTTGTAGACGAAACGCGCGTCTGGCATACACAATTTAAATAATCCTGGTATCTATTATGAGTTTATTGTTGTTTAATGAAGATCAGGCCCAAGACTTTGGATCAACATTTTTTAAAATCATTAAAACCTCGACTGCTGACCTTGAAATAAATGTGAAGGGGTCATTTCAAGGAATTCTGGATTCTGCCTCAGGTTTTTAATAGATGATGGCAGAATACTACTGCATTAGGCAAACATATCAATGAAAATTTTATTCTACATTCGGTAGATAATAGTATAATAAAACTACATGAAATAAAAGATAGAAATATATATTTTTTCATTGTGTAGAACATATATTTAAAACTATAAAATACATAAAAAAAATCATGTCAATGAGCTGATAGACAAAAAAATATAAAAAATATAAAACCTCGACCGCTGACATTGAAATAAATTTAAAGGGGTCCATTCAAGGAATTCTGGATTATGCCTCTGGTTTTTAATAGATGATGGTAGAATACTACTGCACTAGGCAAACATAGCAATGAAAATGTTATTCTACATTCGGTAGATAATAGTATTGTAAAACTACATGAAATAAACAAGAATGTGTCCATAGTACACGGATGCCCAACTCGCACTATCATTTTCTATGTTCAGTGGACCGTGAAATTGGGATCAAAACTCTAATTTGGCATTAAAATTAGAAAGATCATATCATAGGGAAGATGTGTACTAAGTTTCAAGTTGATTGGACTTCAACTTCATCAAAAACTACCTTGACCAAAAACTTTAACCTGAAGCGGGACAGACGAACGAACGAACGGACGCACAGACCGAAAAACATAATGCCCCTAAGTGGGGCATAACAATAGAAATATATATTTTTTCATTGTGTAGAACATATATTTATACTATAAAATACATCAAAAAATCATGACAATGAGCTGATAGACCAAAAAAATATAAAAAATATAAAACCTCGACCGCTGACAATGAAATAAATTTTAAGGGGTCCATTTAAGGAACTCTGGATTATGCCTCTGGTTGTCGAGCCTTCGACTTTTGTAGAAAAAGCGAGACAAAGCGATCCTACATTCCGTCGGCGTCGGCGTCGTCGTCGACGGCGGCGGCGGCGTCCACAAATATTCACTCTGTGGTTAAAGTTTTTGAAATTTTAATAACTTTCTTAAACTATCCTGGATTTCTACCAAACTTGGAAAGAAGCTTGTTTATGATCATAAGATAGTATTATGAAGTAAATTTTGTAAAAAAAAAATCCATTTTTTCCGTATTTTACTTATAAATGGACAGTTAACATTACTCTGTGGTTAAAGTTTTTCAAATTTTAACAACTTTCTTAAACTATCCTGGATTTGTACCAAACTTGGACAGAAGCTTGTTTATGATTAAAAGCTAATATCTAGAAGGAAATTTTGTTAAAATTTTGTTCCATTTTTTCCGTATTTTACTTATTAATAAATGGACTTAGTTTTCTTCCAGTTAACATTACATACAGTCTGCAGTTTAAGTTTTTAAAACATTTATTATATTCATAAACTATCCTGGATTTTTGCCAAACTTGGACAGAAGCTACTTACAATCAAAAGATAGTATAGAGAGGAATACTTTTATTAATTTTTTTCCTCATCTTTGTGGAGCCTGCGATTAACAGCAAAAGTAGGCGAGACACTGGGTTCCGCGGAACCCTTACGAATCTTTTTTAATAGATGATGGTAGAATACTACTGCACTAGGCAAGCATATCAATGGAACATAAGGATAAAGAAATTCTGTATCATATGTGACTGCTGAACATTTAGTATTAGCAGTACAGCACATACTGGCTGGTTAGTCATGTCAACAACCTTTTCATGATCTAATACTAGTATACCCTCGCCTGAATCATCAAATCTAGACCAAACAAGGATTTATATAGTATTTAAATCCTTGGCCCAAACAAATACGAATAAAAATGAGATGCACATTTACAAAATTCAACCATGAAAAACTCGGTAGTATTGTTTTGATGGTGGTGATAAATAATACAGATCCTGATTTCGTAATGTTCGTTTGGTTGCTTACATCAATAACTGCTAGTTCTATATTGGTTCCGGAAATGTTATTTTATTATTGTTTTCAACGTTTATGTTATAAACGTTCTCTATTGATTTTCTACTAGGTCTTTGTCTCGGGTATATTTGTTCTTTGTTGTCTCTTGAAGACTGCATTATTTTAGTTCTATCAAAAAAGCTTGTATTTTTCGTGTTCTCTTCATTTATTTGCTTTACATTTGCACTTTCACAATAGTCTGTTAACACTTTGTTTTCTCCTGGCATCGCACTTATACTGTTATTGGGACCTGGTACCGCTGTGTTATCGTTGCCCACTGCAGATGTAATTATATCTGTTCGATCAGTGATATCTGTTACCGCTGTGTTATCGTTATTCACTGCAGATGTTATTATGTCTGTTCTATCACTGATATCTGGTACCGCTGTGTTATCGTTATCCACTGCAGATGTTATTATATCTGTTCTATCATTGATATCGATATGGGTTAGATTCGTAAGTATGCATTGGCTTTGTTTCTTTGACTTCATTTTGTCAACCAATGCTTTGATGCATCCAATGATGGCCTACGGAGAGATGAGAAGTTAATAAATAAAACTGATACAAGTTTACTTTATTTAAGAATTGAATGCTTCCGCGCTTCATTCAAAATGTGCACCATTTTCTACATTAAGAAATGACTATACCAAGTCAGGAATATGACAGTTATTTTCCATTCGTTAGATGTGTTTGAGCTTTTGGTTTTGCCATTTGTTAAGGGACTTTCCGTTTTGAATTTTCCTTGGAGTTCGGTATTTTTGTTATTTTACTTTTTTTCGGTCAACGTTTTTAACACACCAATAAAATTACAAAAAGAAGCATTCTCTATAACTCCTATAATTTAGCTTTTATGCTACAATCATGAAATAACGAGTTTCATTAACATTTTTGTTGTTTTCCTATGCATTGTACTGACATTATCATTGAAAGCACGTGCTGTCATGTATTATATATTTTAATGGGAAATAAAATCTAATTTTGGAATGCCTCGGGATTCTTGTGAAACATATACATGTACGTGTAATGTAATTATTAGCCATTACTAGACAGAATTATTAGTTACAGTGAACAATATATATTAAACTTGATACACACAACAAAACAAACAATATGTAATGATTACTTCTATTATGACAATTCAAAAAATACTTTTGTTTTAAATTTTATTTTTTTTATAAAAACATATTGACATATACGGGGATTGTTTGGCAAAACCTATTTAGTGAACAAACTAAACCACTGATACACGAACATCTCAATGAATAATAAAACGAAGTAAAATAGGAGTACGGTTTGTTCTTTGAATATATTCGAGATATACTAGTATGAGATCCAGATATATATATGTATGTACCTTAATTTGTCTGTTGTCTGCTCTTTGGTCGGGTTGTTGTCTCTTTGACATATTCCCCATTTCCATTCTCAATTTTACCTTAATTTCAATTAGCAATTTATATCAACTTACGTTTCATTTTACTCACCACAATCAGAAACATAAATGCGTAAACTGTTGATGCAGTTGGAAATTTTAGATGGTCCACCATTATACCACCTAGTAATGGCCCTATAAAAGCACTGTAATGTAAAAATTAATCTGACCTTAACACTATATTGATTCTAAGGTTAATCTATCAATGCGTTGAAGACCCAAGCAAGTGCGGATCCAGGATTTTGAAAAAAATTGAAAACAACACGTTTAATAATTTTATACGTCCGAAGCGCTTTTCTGGATTTACCTTCATCAGGAACGCTCAAAGCCAAACATTTGAAATCCGAGGGATGTATAAGTACCGAAACAGTTGAAGAGCTATATGACAAAAATACATAAAACAAATAGCCAAATTCATCTAAGGTCAACTTTGCCTGAGGGAGTTGAAACCTTAGTTTCTTTAATATTTCAAAATTTATAAACGGACAATTTTAGAAAGGTTCGTTATAAATCTTGTCAGTACCGAAGTACTGACTACTGAGCTGATGCCACCCTCGGGGACTGATAGTCTACCAGCAGAGGTATCGACCCAGTGATGTAAAAAATTGAAAGGGGGACTGGCAAGCCAACGTTTGCAGTGATACTTGTAAAAAGTCTGCATTTATCATAATTGAAGTTCCATAAGGGGGGGCCTGGGCTCCCCTAAATCCGCCTCTGCCACTGCCAAAGGTTGACTGTTACCGCCTTTGGGTGGTTAAAGTTAAGCTTTATCGGTTGACTGAGATAGACGGTTCCCACATGTTCACTTTTAGCCAATGATATTTCTAAGAGTTTATAGGTCAGATAAATAGTAATTGCTTGAGTTCGCCCATCCTGCAGTAAAAACATACAAAAGATCTGTTCCTATTCAAAATACCATTGTTTTCCAGTGGCAGTTTAAAATTTTGCCCTTTATACAAGCCGACCAACTTTGCAGAACCTATTTTAGGTGTAATACCACCATTGTTTTCCACTATTAGTCTTTGTTAAATTTGCACTTTTCAAAAAATTGTGCAGAATTTATCTTTGTTTCAAATAAAGAAATACTTGGCATGAGTAGAGTTTTATCCTTTCCAGTACTACAGACAAAATTTCACATAACATGTCATTTCATATAAGATAATAACCATCACTGGAGGTTAACCAATCAAATTTCCATCCCTTTTTTTCCTGTGTACAAGCTTTAGTTACCATGTAACCTCAATATTCCAAAAATATTCTATAGAAACACCGTCAAATAAAAACAGAATGGTGCTTTGAAACACCCAATTTATAAGTTTATGACTCAGCAATTTTTGACTGCAATTAAATGTAGGATTAATTTCCCACAACTGTCAAATTCAAGGGAATATTTTTTTTTGTTCCCCCTTTTTAAAGAGGTGGCAATAGTCATCATGTCCTTTCCGTTTCTAAAGCTTCTGTCTGTCCTTAACCTCATTTGTATAGTTCAGTGGCTGCAAAACTGTATATTTTTATCACTGATATTTCCAGTTATGATAAGTAATAGGAAAAGTATGTTTGGTATAATTCAAATTCAAATTCAAATTCTTTTATTAACATATTCACTTGACCCTAAACAGTCATACAAAAACAATACAAAGACAGGCATTCAATATAACTACTTTCATCATATGAAATAATTGAGGGAGAATGTCCCATATAAAGAGGGATAACTCTGATATTTCTTTACATTAACAACGAAAATATATAAGAGCTGTGATAGATCTGAATTTTATTCAGATTGTAAAGCAGGCGGAAAAGTTCAGCGTGTGCACTCTTCTTGTTATCAGTCAAACTACAATGTTCAGTAAACTCCCTCAAATAAATATTGAAATATGTGTTTTGTCAGTCTCATATTATTGTATATGTTGTTAGAGAATATTTTACATCGTACAGTTGCGCCAATAAGAGGCAAGAAACAAGATAACACAATTTCACTTACCCTAGAGAAAAAGATGCTGATTCAAATCCAGCTACAATTCCATATACTGCCATGCCCCCTTCGTTATGTCCTTCGCTAAAATTAGGTAAACATGGGTCATATTGAGTTTGTCCTGTCTGTCAATCCAACAATATAGTTGGTATGTAGATTCGTTTTAAAGAGTATGTTTTGCTTTACATTACTAAAAACCCATTCAAGATACCAGGCTTATAATTTAGTACGGCAGAGGTGCATTTAATTTACATAAAACGCATTAGTGGTGCTCGGGTCAAAACGGAGTCCTCAGGCAATATTCCATAATAGCAGATGCACACAACCAAATAGTTTTGTAAACTTTATGTGAAGTTCCAAAGATCTTTGGTTGAAAACAAAAATTGGAACCTTTGTGAAAATTTTGCTAAAAAAAGACAGTGTGGAAAAACGGGAGAAAATCCGCAAACAATATCATAATAGCAGGTGCACAACTACAACAACAAAAAATCTAACGGTGAAGTTTTAGTGATCGGGTTTAATGATAGAATAAGGAGTTGATTTCACAAAATAGGAACCAACTTTTCACCGCCCGCCATACATCCCCATACTATACATAAACCGACCTAGAGCATCGATAACCAAAAATTAAAAAAAGTGGCGCCAAATCTGCATGGCTATATAAGGCCGTCTAAACCCTTGGGTAGAAAAACCTTAGTTGATAAATTAATTTTTTTTATCTTTAATAATTTAAAAGAAAATGGTCGCATCAATGATATGTCATGTCTTTACGCACAGTAGTGCTTAGTAGTGTGCTGGTTATACCATCGGGACGAAACATAAAGACATTTTTTCATCACAGTGGGCTTGTTCAATTTCATAGTGAGATCTTGTTTGCATATCATTTGGATTTTTTGTATGGGGAATATGTCTATCAGATGGCATGAAACTCATTTTGAATCATTTTTACGCTAATGTATCTGAAGTTTTCCGGATTAGTTTAAAAATGAGGAGATGTGGTAAGATTGCCAATGAGACAACTATATATATATCCACCAGAGTTAAAATGAAGGTCTGTTCTCAGTAAAATGCATGTTGGATTTGTTCTATGTAGTTTTGTGTAGATGTGAATTGTGTGAATTTATTGTCAATGGTCATATATGGTGTATATCCAATCGCTTGATCTGGCCTTACAAATTGTCTAAATAAGGTCACAATTTCTCAATAACTGTTTCTGATAGGTCCATTATAGATATGTTAATTGATTGAATGTCGAACATTTTAATCTGGTAGAGCTATAAAGCAATATTGATTTGAAAACGGAATGTTCTGTTCGTGCATTAAGAAACTATAAATATGACATATACGCATGTCACAGATGTAAATAAAATAAATACTAGTAAATATGTTAGCAGAAATTATATCAATATTATAATCATTGTATGGTAATTATAAATAAGTTGCAGTAATTTCAATACTATCGAGCATATTTTACCGAGTAGAATATTATATTCTACAGTTTGTGAGTGCAATCAATATTCTACACGACATGACGTGTAATCTTCGCAAATTGTCATACCAACGACCTGTATTTATATTGCTTATTCCTATTTATCCAGTGGGAATCAATCAATCCAGATACATTGATGATTATATAGTGTTGCGATGTCTTAAATATCAACAGAAAAACCTTTGAATAACAATTCAAAATTTTATCTCCACAAAAAGGCTAAAAATAATAAATAGTTCACAATATGCAATTATCATTCCACGCATGTGTTCAAGAAAAGAGCAGTTGCATTTCAGTTTCTTGAGGTGGTGATGTTTTTTGGGGTTTTTTTTTCGTGTTGTTTGAATAATACCATGAAATATAAGTATGATTAAAATATATATTTTGCATTTATGGTAAAAGCAACCGTTGATTGAAAAACTTTAACACTTAACTTTAATATAACAAATAATTTGTCACTCCTGTTATCTCCCAATAAATTTTTTTAAGATAATCATTGACTCGGATAATAAGCTACCAAATATGGTTTTCAGTGCAATGAAATGTTTAGGGGAAGATCATTTAACTGTAAGGGGTGGTGGTATTTTTTATTCTTTTTCACCACGCAAGCATTATTTCTTCTTCCATTTTTTGGAAGCTGAAAGTGTGAAAATTTGTAAAGAACTTAACAATAGATTTAATGACAAAACTCTCCAATCGTAACCCCTTATCCTCAGAGTTAAATGGTCTTTCCTTTATGAAAGATGTCACTTACAATGACACAGACTTGAGTATATACGGTAACGTTGGTACTAATATACAGCTCATAGACATTCCAAAACAGATTGATGATAGAGTAAGTTGTGCTATAGAGCTGCAAAAAAGGGAAAGAAGTATTATTTGTAATTTGGAACTGAAGATGGTAAACATTTCCTTATAGAGTGTGACAAACTTAGTGAATTACAAACCGATCTCATCAAAATGTTTACTTCGTATGTAAAATAGTTGAGAAATGTTTCTGTCTTGATCTCATTTGTATGATTTACTTATTCGCGTTTTTTTTTTATTACAGTAGAATGTTTTAGAAATATATAATGTCTGTAGAGTCCTCTTCTTGGTCTGATCTTCGTTGCTTGAAGTACATGTAGCGCTCAAGTATATAGTGTAACCATTACGCAAGAGAGACATTTCTGTGAACAAACTATTGTCCTTTTAGAAAGTACTGAATTATTGAAAACAATTTTTGTTGAAAATTTTTACAATGTTATCCGCCAAACTTTAGATTATTTACAAAATGTAGGTCCACATTCTAAATTCTCGAAAACAATGTGATTTTCCCCTCAGCTTCAGATATTTTACAGTCAGACTAAAATTCAGATCTATCGTAACTCGTTTACTCGTCGAATCTGTTCTTTACTTAAAAATTAGATGTGTGTGTATTGAAAATTTTACCTTTTTATATATGGTATAAGCGGAGTTGGTCCAAACATCATGAATGATAAAAAAGCAAATATTAGTGCTATGTTCATCATCCATCTACCACAGTCCTAAAACAAAACATTGTAGACCCATTCACTGTAGTTGACATGCTCATATTTACTCATTTTAAAAGTGTAAAATATAGAGTTAGCTGTGAGTGATGCATTTTTTCAATATCAAACGTCTTTTACTTCACTTTAGACCAAACGTTTCGATGCTGGAAAGTTGTATAACATTAAAGACTCTCTTATTCATAGTCACCCAGTATTGAGTAAAAAATGAAATTCTGATTTTTTTTCTAAATGATGAACAGATACATTATTTTAGATTATACCATGCACTTATTAAAAGAAGGTTGAAATCAAAGTCTAATAGTTCCTCAGAATATTAAAATAATTTAACATTATCAACACTGAGCAGTTCATAAAAACAGAAATGTAGTATGAAGAAATACCTTTTTCTCGTTAATGAATCCCCATAGCGGTGATGAAAGTGCATACACAAATGGGAGGAGGACAAAAAATCCACCAGCTTCAGCAGTTGATAAATCTAACTAAAACAAACAAACAACACTTCTATAATTGCTAACCTTCTACGTCATTTTGTCTCTGGTGGAGAGTTCTTCTTATTTATATATCTTGAAATACTAAGTCTAAAACCACTTAATTGGAATATTTAGAATTCAAATAAGCTTTTAACATGTCCGCTGAATTGTCGCGGAGTTCAAGATACAATTCGAAACTCACCCTTGATTGGGGGGTCGCTTCTTTCTATGGAAAATTATCTAAAGCGAAACCTGCAATCTGGTGTTACTGATTGTGATAGATGATGATGATATAAGTTCTACAAACCTCTTTCAATTGAATTGCTAGAGTAGGTTCCAGAAACCCTATTCCTGAAGCAGCTATTAATACCATTAATCCTGTAATCATTATTGAAGGATTTTTAAGAAGAATTAACACCGACATCGAACTGTTGTCTTCTTTATCTGCAAAGAGATAACGTGAAGAAATACCTTTCACAATATTTAAACAAACAAACGCCTCACAAACATTTTTTTGTATTGTCATGTAAATCCTAAAAAATGTGACCAAATTAACATGATAGAGAGAAAGAGAGAAAAAATGGAAAACAGATCCCTGAAAACGCATCTCTAATTATAATTGTTAGTTTACAATATAAAATAAAATGATTTTGTTCCACTTAATTACATAATGAACATAGTCATAAAGGCCTTCAACAAACCATTGAATATTTAATATCTAATTACAGACCCGCATTTGATTATACTTTTCGTCACTCGTTCTCACAAGGTTTGTTTGTCCAATGTTCTATCGACAATTGAATTCATTTGGCTCTATTTGCGACAACCGAGTTCACTTGGCTTCATTATGGACAATCGAATTCACTTGGCTCGATTATTGACAATCGAATTCACTTGCCTACATAAACATATTACAATTAATTGATCGGAAAATTTAACTCGCGTAAAACAAGCGGCAATTGATAAAATCTAGTTCGATTGATCTTTAATAAAAATTCTAACGGTAATTTTTTATCACAGTATCTGTTAACAAATGTCAAGCATCCAACCATCACATATAGAGCGAGAGTGAGAGAAAAAAAATCATACAAGATCGATATTATCTTCCAAATGCAATCTAGGCTACTATGCATGATTTTTTATTGGCCGATAGTCGAATAGCGTGATATAATTCCAATTCTACCTGAAAATATGAAAGCAACCTAAGAATTATTAGCTCCCCCCTAATAAAACAACTATTTTTATAGAGTGTTCATATACTTCATGCATACGGTAATGATTTAAAAAAAATCATATATTTTTTTAAATTTTAAATAGAAGCTGACCTTAATATAAATAATTAATGCCGGGAAATATGTAACCATAAAATATTATCCTATAATATTCATGATTTATAATTATTGAACGATAAATATTTTATGAGCTGCTGATAAATTTTGAAAACGACATCTCCAGTATGCAAATTTCAACTATAAGACGTAAACTTGACTTCACGTGTTTTATTGTGTTTTAATCTCAATTTCAATTTTTTGTGCCGAAATTTTTTGTGTTAATAGTCCATCAGATTACAAATATTGTATTTCGAAGATCTGTATAAATATAAGAATCGAATACTCTTTTTTTTAATGATACGAATTGAAAGAATATGATGATCACATTTTTAGCAAAGAAGCCTTTCATGCAAAATATGAATGTCACATGCTTTCGTTACATTATATAAAAAACATTGTTCAATTCACAGGCGCTTGGGAACAGTAATGTGGATAATGTTTTTATTGCTGTTTGCACTGGATATTCAATTGTCCATTTTTATACCACATACCACACATATGCCTTGTCTCGTCTTGTTTGGGGTGACTTAGTTGTTTCTAGTATGATTGTATCAGATAAATTCACCAAAACAATGTAAGACAAGCATAGTAGTGTTAAGAATGTAGAATATAATAGAAAATTGAATATTGTGTGAAAAGCAATGAAAAATAAAAAATATTCAAATCCTGTACCCACGCACCTGCGATTCAATTCTATAATCAAGTTTTAAAAAAGATAAAAAGTAAATACACAGTGACACACAGACAGCATCTGGGTAGCTATTCTTTCGAATTATTAACATATATATTTTTATTTCAGAATTGTTCAACTATGTCTCTATTTAAGAAGATGACTATAGATTGTCCTACATACTAATACGTGATCTTTTGAGATGGTCATAGATAGACGTAGCCTTCAGCGGTACATTTGTCTTCTGATTTTAAGATAATGATTACCTGTCGGTTTTGGTATAGTGAAGAAACAAAATATCCCTGTCAGCATAAGCATTGCCCCTGTCGTGTAAAATGGCAACCCAAAACCGCCAATCTGAAATAAATAAATAAAAAATAGCAGCATAACTTCTAGGGCTTACACTGGGCAAATAATGTAATGCCTTTTAAACTAACAACGCAACGGGTGTAACTCATAAAGCACCAAGGCTAGTGCTGTTTGCCATTCTGTAGCACCTTGGTTAACACAGGTCGTGTTTGTGTTGCTGAATCTTAAGTCCGCTGTGGAATTCATTTTGCCTTTTCCGTAATGTCATGATGATGGATAAGATATTTACCCCCTTTTTTCTTGCTTTTTTTTTCTTTTATACCAGTCATACGTGGAAGTAAAGAAATTCCAAAGAATAAATGGACCTCTCAACAATTGGCGAAAGATAACCTGCAACTTCACGGAGGTAGATATAAAAAAGAAGATGTGGTATGATTGCCAATGAGACAACGAGGCGCACTTACCGAACCAATGAGGCGCACTTACCAAACTGATCAAATATCTGCGCCAAGGTAAAATACTAAGGTATTAATCCCTGTATGATCAGTGAAGAGGCAAACTATGAGTAAAAACAGCTAATGGATACAAATTGTTAGGGAAACAGCAATAACCGCACAACATTTGCAATCAACGTTATCCAAAATTATTTGCCCAAATATATAGCATAAGACAAACTCTCAAGGATCAAAAGAGATCATAAACTTATCCTGTTTCATCCAGCTTTGCCAAAGTTCAAATTAGAAATCGACAATGTTCCCATGGTTTTGTCTAGTTCATACTAAGTTAAAGTTCAATATATACCATATACCAATTTTTAAGAATTGGGTGATCTATTTTGTCATTTGACAATGGCTTATGGATCTAATGTAGAGTTTATGGCTTTATAATCGGAACTAGAGGCTCTAAAGAGCCTATGTCGGTCACCTAGGTCTATGATCATCTCAACAATGGACTCTCTCCAACATTGTGGACTAGAATGGAATTCATGACAAACAAATTTTTTTCTTGATCTTGTATTGCTGATAATATTTCCTGTTTACAGTTTCTCTCTATTTTCTTTAGTTGTTGCCCAATACACAAAAAACGGTTAAAACATATCAATTAAGGCAATCACTCCTATAAAGAGTAAACCAACAATTTCGGCAAAATTTTACTTATTTGTAGATCTTGCATTTTATTTGTCTCGCTGATCCTTTTGGCTATTTAAAGTGTCTATCTATCTTTTTACAGTTTTCAAGATAGTAGTCAAAAGTGTAAAATATTGGTAAAAATCGTCATTAAAGAGCAAGTCCTCCAATAAGGGGTCGTCAGACGATTTCAAGATTGTAAACTTATTTGTAGATCTTGCCTTGCTGATCACTTTTGCGTTTTTAAGTTTCTATCTATCTATAATAGTTTTTTTCAGATTTTACTATTATCATTAAAGAGCATTAACTCCAATAAAGGTCGTCTGACGATTTAGACCAGGTGGACTTATTTGTAGGTCTTTTTTTGTTGATCATTTTTGGTATATAAAGTTTCTCTCTATCTATTGTTGGTTGGCAGGCGTGATCATCGGACACATTTTCTAAATTAGATACCCTAATGATGATTGTGGCCAAGTTTGGTTAAATTTGGCCCAGTAGTTTCAGAGGAGAAGATTTTTATAAAAGTTAACGACGAAGACGACGGACGACGGACCTTTCAGGCCAGGTGAGCTAAAAACGGATTTTTGAGTTCTAATCTGACGTGTGTTTTTCGGTTGTTATTTTGAAGCAGGAAATTTACTAATATGGTCGTGCATGGTGATTATCGTGTTCGTTACGTTGATGGTTCGCTATCTCGAGTTCGCTATAGCTCTAGTCTGGCGGTTTCTCTATTGAGTAAAAAGTAGTATTTTATTCATAACAAACCCATTTAAGAGTATTCAGCCGAGGGTTACCAATAGGTGCGTTTGGGGAAGGCCCCCCCCCCCCCCCCCAATTATAAACCTCGGTGTAACACATTTTTCAATTAAATTTCTTTATCAATTCAGCTTATTTTCAGGAAAGAACAAGTAAAAATAGATAAAATAAGCACAACTAATAAAGAAATGTTATCAAAAATATCGTAAACACGGAAAAGGGGGAGGGGTCATGTATCAACAGCCTGTGGTTACCGACTGTGCAACAAACCTGGTATAGTCCACTTCCCAAAGCTGGTCCGATCATCATGCCGAGGCCATTACACATTTCTATAACGCCCTGTAAAAGCAATTCGATCGTTTGTTTAATACAGCAAAAAGTTGACATTTCACATTATTCATAAAAATGTTGGGTCGCAGGAAATATTATATTTTGATGTATGTGCTCATACATTTATTATACACAATGCATGGGTTCATGGTGTGCGGGTTCAAAACTCTAATGAACACACATTCTATTTCTTATTAATCCATTCGGGATACCCTAGTCTCTTTCCTTTTAATACCTTGACATAATTTTTGATTTCATATACTTTAATGCCATCTGCCTTATCCCCGAAAATTTAACTTAGTGTGTTGTTACATAAGAGATGTGGAAGATACCAAAGGGACATTCAAACTGATAAGTTGATGACAACTTGTGATATATATATATATATATATATAGCGTTCGTAAAATTTTCGAAGGGATGACTTCAACTTCACCACTTGGAAGCCTTGTTTTAATAGTTTGCGTTCAACACACAGGCACTTGTCCGACTCTCTGAACACAAAAAATGACCATATACCTCAAAATAATTTGTATATAGGTGTAGTATTTCCAACAAACTCCTTTTCATTTACCTTGCCGTCATCCATTGTCGTTTCAACTTTGTCGTCAGTTTACATTTCATTTTTGTTTCATTGTGGAGCACCACTAGAAGCAATCTAATTAAGATATATATAGATCTCCGATTTCGTTATCCTCATATGACGCAAGTTAAGATAGATTTTAATCTTAATTAGATTGCACTAGAATAAGAAGTTGTTGAAACTGAGCGTGACGCGGATGATTTTTGATTGCTCTAACCAAGTAACTTAGTTGTTTATACTGGTGAACTATCATCCAAGATAAGAAAGAGCATTCAAGCACGGATCCAGCAATTTTAAGAAAGAGGGTCTAGGGTTTTCATTTGGAATAAGGAAATGGGTCCTGGCCAATTTTTTTGAATTAACAGATTTTCTCCGCTATAAACGACAATTTTAAAGGTTCTTTTTGCATGTATGGGTAAGAATAAGTGGTGTTACTTTGGTACAGATCAATACTGATTGGAATATTGTAAAATAGAAAACATATTTTAAAAATGGTGCTTTATTTGCGTTAATTGCACGAAAATACATGTCAGAACTCACCATGACGGAAGGAATTTTCTTTGGAAAAGCTATGGCCACTATTGCATATACAGATGTTAAGCAGGCGGCTGATCCAACAGCTTCTAGGAAACGTACAACAAAACAAGAAACTATAAAAATGTTCTTGTCCGGTATATAATTAAGTACTCTGAAATAAAATAGCATACAATTATTGAGAACAGTTGTTTTACCCGAAGACAAAACTATATTCAGATGCATCTTGCAAAACAAGCACTCGATTGATTGATTGTTGTTTTGTTTAACGTCCAGTGACAAATATTTCATGCACATTCAGGACGAGAACAAATAAACAATGTATACAGTAGGAAGGTTCTGTAAAGTGGGTCGACCGTAATGAAGGGTGATTATTAAAACTGCCATTAAAACAAGTTATTTTTGGATATGGTTGGGTGATCCTGTCTTACAACAGCTCACTGCGTATCTACGGTTGTTGCAAAGTTTTTTAAGGTGCATAGAGCGCGGCATTCGCTCTTTACAAGGCTTTGGATTTAACGTCCCCGTGTGCATTCCGGCCTGACGTGCCTCCATGACAACGTATTTATAACACTCGTACAGCAAAACATGCAGCAGCCCATTTTAGGCAAGGGATTTACTGCCGGACGGGGATGTCTAAGGGATACCCGTATTTAAGTTACTTAAAGTGCCTTTACCATACGTCAGGCCGATGACAGTCATTCGCCAATCGTTACCACGAGGTTGTTTGTAAATTTTTTGGCTAAAACTTGCCAGTATATATATAGACATAATATTTTTGTAGGTATCTTGAAGATAAGAACATTTCTATACCCTTTTCTTACCCAATGATCATCGTGCTTACTCCACATAACATGACACCAGCAAGGAATACTTTTCTGAAACCAAGTGTTGAAAGCTGCAAAACAATAGGACTTATATTTTATCACTATTTTGTTAGCTATTTTTGTTATTTCTATCACCAGGCAAATCAAAGAAAATTATTCCACAACAACGATCTAAGGATGCAACAGTTTCTGAGTCCTCTTAGCCAGTTTGGATTTACTTATCATACAATATTTTTATGTGTTTTCCCGTATGCTGGTTGGGAAGGATGGGTTGGGGTCTTCATTTCCGTATTTGGCACAACTTTTAGGAATTTTGGGTCCTCAATGTTCTTCAACTTTATACTTGTTTGGCTTTCTTACTATTTTGATCTGAGCGTCACTGATGAGTCTTATGTAGACGAAACGGGCGTCTGGCGTATCAAATTATAAGCCTGGTACCTTTGATAACTATTCTGTAACTTTTTAGGCCATTTCTCTCTATTCTTTATGTTTTGCTCATTATTCTCTATTCTTTATATGTTAGCACGCCGTCATTCTCTATTCTTTATATGTTAGCACGCCGTCATTCTCTATTCTTTATATGTTAGCACGCCGTCATTCTCTATTCTTTCTTGTCCCTCTATCGCTATTTCCCTCTGTTTCCCTCTTTAGAAGTTTGAGAGAATAATATTCTCTGTTGAATTGTCTAAATAAATTGTAGATTCGACCATTTTTTAAAGCTATTTACGTATATTCATCTTAATGCAAAATAGTGAATTATTTCATGCTTGATAATAACGTCATTTCTTATAACTACATATGATTTTTTGTCAATTCTGTTTTTATTGGATGTAATGAGTTTTGATGTGGTGATAAGGGTCATATTTTACTTGTTCTGCAGGTCAAACAGTGTGAAGTTATCACTGTATATAGATGATTTTTATGAAACCTTGTTGCTCCGTTTTATTTTGTAGTAAACTTACGTATTTTCCGATCAATGGCGACAAAACGAATATCACAAACTCGAACATCGCGAACAAAATACCAATGACAGTTTTGGAAATTCCCCTCTCAGTTGCCTGTAAAATAGAACAATCTAAACGGAATGAAATATCAGATCGAAAACCCGATAGCGGGTATATCATTCTACTGCAGTATTTCTTTACAAATGTTGTTATTAAAAAGGGGGCTTACACTAGCTTGGCAGCCTTCTCGCCCCAAGTCCGTTACAAACGGTCTAATATGCTTTCAGATCATACAAAGAATCAAAATCAAGTGACTGGTGAAATATAAAGTAAATCGTTTGAAAATTTCTTAAATACTACAGCTATTAAATAAAAAAAAAAAAAAAATTTAATCAATATTCTTTTGACTATTGTACAATCGTATAAGAAAGTAAAATAACTGACCTTAATTGTGAAAAACGGTGCAGGCAGCGAATAACAAATATATGAGCACACACAAACTAATCCTAAAGAAAGGACTATCGCTGTTTCTCTCTTTGGTCCCGTACATATCCGAGATGGACTTTCTTTTTCTGGGGTCGCCATTTGTTATAATAATTATTACTTAAGTTCCGATGAAATCATTCTAACATGGCGATTATTTTTGTAACTCTGTGTGAAAAACATTTTCACCTTCCTGTGGTGAATTGAATGACTACGTAAACCTTTATATATCTAGATCGTAAAAATAAACATTATAGAGAATGTGTTAAAACATTTTATATTTACTTAAAACGGAAATACGGAAATACGGTTGTTTTTTAACCTGGGTGTCAGTTGTCGATAATTATTTTTAACTAAAGAATGATTTCAGTGGCTGATCCAGCGGGGGCGTAGAGGTCACTAAAAAAAATTAAAATCTCATGTTTCTCACGATTTATTAGATTGTTTTAGCTTAAAATCGTCACAAAAATTATTGAATATACAGTTTTATAAAATTATCCCCCCCCCCCCCCCCCCCCCCTTTCGAAAATCCTTGATTCATGGGTTTTAATCTACACTCATAGGTTGCATTGATTCAGAACAGAAAGGCAATGAATGCATTGCGTCGCTTCAAACTTTTTCAGTACTTATACTTATACTTGAGTCGACTCATTGATGGATAGTTGACTCATTGGTTGTTATACCCGTGGCATCTCTTCTTCTTTTTTCTTTTTTGTTCTGTCATTTACGCTGCCATTTTTTGACTTTTTAGTGCTTGGATTATTTCTGAAATGTATATATTCTATGAGCTGTATTGTTTACGAATAAAGTTATCATTATTATTTGTTATGAAATTTTCTTCAATTTTTCAATTTATTTTTTCAATTATTTTATGTAAAAGATGTATAAACCCACTATGGGTTTATACATCTATGCTCTTATCCATTCAATCTATCTGTAAGTGCTGTCCCTCTTCTCATCATGATTTCCCATGCACGTGAAAATAAGAGTAGATGGACAAAATGGATAAACTAGTTATTGTAAGAATAAGGGGATAAGAACGAGAACACATGAAATAACGAAAAATAAATTGATTTAATCAAGAAAATTTAAAAAAAAACAAACAAAATATTTAACACAACCGTTAGAAAAAAGAAAAGGGGTCAATTGAATAATATTTCTTAAAAACTACAATTGGATTTGTCACATTTAAGGTTTCATTATATATTTATATATATATGACCTGTACGACAACCATTTCTGTTATTTAATACACGATTAAATTTGGTCGGTCAACATGTTTTTGTTATCGTGTAATACAGACCCGTCAAACACTTAATACGCTGATGGCAATCGGAAACAAAGACTTTATTATTAACTGTTGTTTTTTTTTCAAAAGCCAGAAATCTTCAAAGGCCGGATTGCAAATCTTTTAATTAATTGTCTCGACTGCGACGAAAGTCGGTTAGTCGAGACATAGCGATCCTAGATTCCGTCGTCGTCGTTGTCATCATTTAGGTTCAGTCAGTATGATGTTTTAATCAATAACTTTGTCAAATATTCGTGGAAGGTTATGAAAATTAAACAGAAGCTTTTTTATGATCAAGGAAATTAAAAATATTTGTTTTCCGTTTCCGTATTTTAATGATAAATGGTCATATTTGTATATATGTCTCTGTATTTAGACATCAATAACTTTGTCAAACCTTCATGGAATTTTATGACTATTGGACAGAAACTTCTTCATTTTAATAAGGAATTACATCCGAAGAAAAATTGGAATTCTTATTCGTCTTATTATTCCGTATATTTTACTGATAAAAAGACTTAGTTTCTTTTGGGGTTAAGATTTATATAAAATATACCTTCATCAAACCTTCAAGATCTTGAAATGATGACACGCTTACATAGGCAAAATATATGCACGCACAACACAATGGCATATAATATCACAATAAATTTTCAAATCAAATCAATTTTATCGTCATTAAACATTTACAGTATGTTTGTGGCAATACAAATTTAAAAAAAAAAACAATAAACAACAATATAACAACAAAACAGAATACCAATAAAAACATAAGTGATAGATTTATTATACAATATTACAATATTCAATAGCCATGTTACAATGAGACCTCTGCCTTCAGTTCTAATGATGACATTTTAAATTTAAAAAAAATGGTATTCATTATCAGTAGTAGGACTCTACTTTTCTTACATAATCTTTGTACTCTTGAGATGTTCATTATTATACCAACCTACTTCAATAACCAGGGAATTATTGCAAAAGTCTAATCTTGGATAACAATTGTCTAAATGTGAAGTTATTGCAATTTTTAAAATAGTCTTCAGTCTGACAATAAGTTTGAACTTTTCTATAAAGACACAGTTTTAATGAGGCATCAATTTTTAAAAATTTTATCTGAAATTAATTAATTTCTCATGTTATCAGAAACAAGCTTTTCAATTTTTTATATTTTATTTTTTTTTCCATTTTTTAATTTTCAATTTTGGTTCATTTATATGTTTCGGAGTTAAGTGTGGTGTCCATTTCGCTGAACTAGTATACATTATTGTTTTGGGGCCAGCTGAAGCCCGCCTCTGGGTGTGGGATTTTCTTGCTGTGTTGAAGACCCATTGGTGGCCTTGATCTGTTTTCTGCTCTTTGGTCGGGTTGTTGTCTCGTTGACACATTTCACGTTTCTATTCTCAATTTTATATTTCATTATGTATACAAAAAACTATACATCTTACAAAGTCTACCCGAATTATTTCAGTTTGCAAAGAATTCCGCTCAAACGGGTGCTAGGGGCTGTTTTGAACTTGCAGTGAGCTGAGAGTTTTTTTTCTCTCTCCGTATTGAAGGCCTCACTGTGGCTTTGATAAGAAGAACAGCAATAAAAGCGCTGTTCCTTTGCTTTTTGTGTGTTTTGTGCTGTGCATGTACTGATTTTGTGTCATGGATAGATAGCCCATAATTTTTTTTTATCCTCTGTTTTTCTATTATATGAATATTGTTAAAAGATTGCTTAATAGACGTAAGACACCCATTTATTCATCGTCAATTAAATCCATTTGAGATGTGGAGTATACTTCAATGAAACAGCAACCCAACAAAATACAATAAAAATTTTACACTGCATCGAAAGGTCAGCTTACTGTCTTAAACAACTGTCAATACCAAAAGACTACAAAAGAAATGTTATGATCAAGACTATTTTTTGTAAGTGAATATAACAGCATCATGAACTGTCGTCAATAACTTAATTGATAGGGGTGCCGCTGGGGTTCTGTTATCCCACCCTTTTCATATAATTTCGATTTTAAAAATGTGTACCTTTTCATATATTACGTAGGTAAAAATGTAACCTTTTCCCATCTTGGTTGGGTTTCGTGTGGTGTGTTTGAAAGTTAAACATTCCATATTTTTTACAGTTGCAGTAAAAACAATCTAGTACGGTGATCTATATTTTAAACCATGCTCTCATTCACAGCAGCAGAATAGCTTTTTCTTTTTTTTTTTGGTTCTTACTTGCATTTCATCGTTCAGAAATTGACCACTATATATTTTATTTCCATTAACACCAGTATCAATTTCAATGACTAGTATAAACAATATTTTATTCAGAAGAAAAAAAAAATCATAAACATGTACTGTACCTGTAGAAAACTTACTTCAAAGTGATGTTAGTTATTTGATTGTATGACCGTTGGCCTATAAACTTGCAGTGAGATGAGAGTTTTTTGGCTCCGTGCTGAAGTCCTCGCTGTGCCTTTGCTTTTTTGCGTGATTTTTTGCTGTGCATGAACTGATTTTGTGTCATGGATGGATACTCCATATCCTTTGTTTTTCTATTATACAAGGTAATCTACAACAATACATATATGATAGGAAATGCAATGCATATTTACCCTGACTGTTTTAAAATAAACGGGGTATACTCTCGATGATATACTTAGAAAACCTGAAAAGCTGCTTCTAACAAAAAATTACTACTTCATAGGCATTTGAACATGAAAAACATTGTGAAAATAGTTTGTGTAATCCATCGCACTTCGGCGAAGCTATCAACAAGATAGCGTCACAATGCCACCATCGCACTTCAGCGTGACCATCGCGGTTCGGAGAACCATCGCGGGTCACAGTCCTACATATATTTTCAAATGTCAAAATACATATACGCTTTCTCGTATAACGATATAGACCAAAATACAATCAGTCTGTCTCATATTAATTTCCCATGAGTCCGAAAAACACAAGGCGGTTGCCAAATCTCGGTTACACCTCCGTACTTTGGAAGAAGTTAATATTATCTTTCTTCCTAGCTATATAGTGGATATTGAATACCAGTACGTAAACCACATTACAAAAACTGCTTGAAATAGAGTGAGGTATTGACAATTTACTTAGAAACTCAACATATACTCACACGACACTTACAAAAGAGGAAATTCTGAACGTTCATTTAGAATTTCAACCAAAGATGAAAGGCTGGATCTTTCTTCACTGTACTTGATACCAAAATTACAAAAGTGTCGATAAGCCAACGTTTTATTATTGCTTGGTCTTCCAAGTGCTACACAAAACACCTTTCCAAATTATTAACATCAATGGTATCATGCAGCAATTAAAGCCAGTTTTTAGATTACTGTGAAATTACTTTCTCTAGGGGCGGTGTAAAGCAGACGTGGATCCTAAAACATTCCAAAGATATGTTGGAGTATATGCAATCTAAGTCTATTCCAAAGATATGTTAGAGAATATACAATCTAAATTTGTTTCCTCTTGCAACAATATAAAAACATTTTACTGCTATACCTTTTAAACTAGTATTCCCCATTCTAAACTTAAATGACAGATTGAATAATCTTTTCTTTGTTTCATTAAAAAGAATGTCCAAATTAGATAAGGATAAATCACGGCATACTTGTACAAAAATCAATGATTCAAACAAAAAATTCGCCGAGTTTGACATCATCAAGAATTTTATTTTTTCAACAAAAATCGGCATTCCTGTGGGAATCAACTGTGCTCCTCTTCTTGTCGACTTATTCCCTTATTCATATCTCAAATACAAGAGCTTCTCAGAAAAAGCTTGCGTTATCCTTTAACTTCACGTTCTGCTTTATAAAGTAGGGGCGGATCCAGAATTTTAGATTTGGGGGGGGGGGGGGGGGGGGGGGGCTCAAACTTAAATTTTCGCCGATCGGAACGAGGCGAAAATTTGTTTGAGGTAAAATTATCGAAATATTCTTTATCAAGCTGAGGACAACCCATGCTTTGCAAATTTTAGGGGGGGGGGGCGCACGCCCGCCACGACCCCGCCTGAATCCGCCCCTGTAAGGGATGTCCTTTCACTAAATTATTCAATGTTTTGAGACTATGATGACTGGATCTATCCCATCGAACTTGAAATAAACGGGATAACACATAAGTTAAGTCTGCCTTATATTTTGACTTACATCTACAGATTTTCAGTATAAGGATCGGTTAAGTACAAAACAAAAGCAACATTCCATCAGCGACTGCGTTTTGAGAATCTCCCAGTTGATACAACAGTTCAGGCCTTGCATTTCCTACCATGATTTCCATTAGAGTTTCTGATTACGAAAGCTATTGAACCAAGTTTTCCAAGTGATGAAGTTGAAGTCATCCATTCAAACATTTTACTAACACAATCACGAGTTTATTGGCCGTTATGGAATATCCGTTTCACAGATTCAAATTGTCATTACCAAAATCCCGTCTCCCCTTTTCCTCTATTGTTACATGACCAAATGAGATTAGTATAAACAATATTTTATTCAGAAGAAAAAAAAAATCATAAACATGTACTGTACCTGTAGAAAACTTACTTCAAAAGGAATAGTAGTAGCACATCCTAATTTTTACGGTGATATTGTTAACTGAGCCCGGAAATTTAGATACGATCCGGATAAACTTATCAATCCTTTAAATAAAATACTTCAATCTGTCGATACCTACATTTTGGTATTGCACTAGGTCATGTTTTTCTATGACTGTTAATGACGTCTTTACATTGAATCCATTTAATGTTGAACGTGTACTAATTGATACTATAGTCTTAGATACATGATTTTTTTTATTAGTTGGTATTGGCTTTGAACTAGCTGTCAAACACTGCTAGTTTTCTCAGATCTGCATGTACTTAGCGTCTTTCTTGTTGTTAGGGATGAGGGATGCATAAATACCCTACCACGTCGGTCTGTGTTTTTGTTTGATGTTTTTCTGCTTTGTATCGATCTGATGAGTTAAGCCTTTTTTAACTTATTTTTTTTTAGTTTGTTCTTATGTTGTGCTGTTACAACACTGTCCCAGGTTAGGGGAGGGTTGAGCGCTCACAAACATGTTTAATCCGGCCCCATTCTCTATGTGCCTGTACCAAGTCAGGAGCCTGTAGATCAGTGGTTGTCGTTGCATGGTACATGTCTGTCATATTTGTTTTTCGTAAATGGTTTCGTTATAAATTAGGCCGTTAGTTTTCTCAGTTGAATTGTTTCATATCTTTCATGTCGGGGCCTTTTAAAGCCGACTATACGGTATTAATTTTTCCCATTGTTGAAGGCCGTAACGGTTGCCTAAATTGCTTACATCCACTTTATGTGAACTTTGGTGGATAGTTGTCTCATTGGTAATCATAGCACATCTTATTTTTATTCAGCAATACACTACAAGGCCGATTGGAAAACAAATGAAAAGTCCCATATACAAATTCCTCTCCAAATGAACGAGATTCATCGACGAAATAGTTGTAAAAATTTAGAAATGTTAAACATACGTGCCAAGTTTAATTGGCTTTTTATTCATAGCAAGAAAACCTAGAGGTATTGAAAATTGTTGCAATTTATGATAATAAATGTTTTGAACTCAGAAAACTATCAATATAGTACAGATATGTTTATACGTATTATCCATTGAGAATATTTGCCTGTTAATATCATATATAACTGTTATGATTTTTTACTTATATGCGTATGGCTCTGGTCTAGCTGTGGTTTAAGAACTTAGAATTGAGATGATTATATTCATATTTATATATTATTATCAAAATTACTGTGTCAATTATCAAAATCATTGTAATAAATTTCAATGCTCTTCATGGGCCCTTTAATTGGAATAAAAAGATCTTATCTTATTTTATCTTATCTTATCTATTCTGTACTAACCATGAGCAACACGACCGGTGTCACTAGTGGAGCAGGATCTTCCGGGACACACGAAGTCGCCCCAGTTGTTTTGGTGGGGTCTTGTTGGTCAATTTTTAGTTTTCCATGTAATGTTTTGTGAACCTGTGTGTATGTTCGTCGTCTTTCGTTTCTTGCCATTTAATGTCCCCTTGTTATATACGGCCAGCCTCCGTTTTCAACTCAAGCTAAAATGTTTTTCTCTTAATTCCAAGAAAAAAAAAAGACTAATTAGATGTTACTGTTTTCATTGTTTAAACTTTTAATAACAAAAACTGCAGAGAATATTTTCTGTACAAAATGACTTTGTTATAAATTACAATTAATTTAGTTCAATTATACACTAATTTAGACATAGTGTTATTCAGTTGTTATACAATGTTGTTTAATATAATACACAATGTCAGAAATTGTAATAGTGTGTAATTTAATGATAAATATATAATAAGTACAAATCCTTGGTTAATTCAAGGACGTATATTAGATATGTTAGATATACGTCCTTGGTTAATTTTAAAGATAATATTGTTAAGCGAATAATTTATACTAGCTTGGCCTTCCAAAGGCGTGCTGTAAAATTCCTTTTACATTATGCCATTCAATTCATGTATTTACAAGCAAGTCACGTGACGATGCATATTGAATGATAAACATTAAATTGTCGGCAAGCTTTATACGCAGTGCGGCCTGAAATTTTCACGTAAGCGGTTGTGAGTAAGTAAGCTGGTGATATTTATGTTAAAATTCGTCCGGACAACACCCAAATTATGTCCAAACGGAAAATCTCGCCGCGAATTTTTAGAATTTTCTCCATAGTCGTGTGTTTTGACATTTGTAATGTAAAATTAATGGTAAAACGAAGAAAATATGTCAGTATGAAGACGAAGACATTGAGAACAAAGAAAGGTGAGTAAAATATGCTTATGATAATTTGTTTTTTTATAAGAAAACTGTTGAAAAGTGAATTATTCATGTTTGAAAGAAAATTTGATGTATTATAACAGCTTTGACTGGAGATTAAACTATATCATGGTGAAAAATATAGCAAAATTTTCCATTCCCTGTAGACAAAGTCAACATGGCGGCTTGTGACTTTGATCAAGGTCAAAATTTTGGTCTGGACCACTGTGTTCACAACATAGTCCTCTATGTTAGTCTAATCAAGCCCCTCAAATGCTTAACATATGTATTTAGGTGCTGAAATAATGTTTTTCTTGAAAAAGTTGCAATTCTTTTGTTAAAAGATTAAAAATATTGTTTAGGCAACTTAGAAATGTTATTTATTCCATTTCAAGTGTCAGTTTTGTGGCTTAGTAGCTTTCAAGTCTTGTTTTTTACAATTTTGGAACAACCAAATATGATGGTGAGGATTTATTTGAAGAGAATGAAGAATCCAGTCTAAAACGAGTATGGGACGCACAATTCAGAACTTGGTTTGATAACAGAAATGCAAAAAATTATGTACTTCATCAATTGGCAGGACTCCATATGTAGTTGAAGGGTACAATTGAGACTATTTACATAATTAAATCCAACATTCTTGACAGATCTTTATGATGCCATTTTTGACGAAAGTCTTAGATTTTTCACAATTTTATTAATCATGAAACTGTCAAATTAGGGAATGAATCCATTTTACCATACTTAAACTATTATTTAATTTTTCTGTATCAAGTAAGTAATAAGTATAGCTTATATGATAATTAATGGTACATAATGTGATGAAAGTGCTGATATTGTTGGAGAGAAGTGGCATCTTTCTACAGACAGTAAAAGGTACTGAACCGGAAAATATCTGAAGCTCGCAAGTTAAAACTGTCGCAAGTTCAAAACTTGTCCAACATCATTTCTTATTTTTTGTGCCAATTAAGTATTAAATCTCCCACTTTATATAATATATTGCTAAGCTGTTTGTTAGATTTAAAATAGTTGCACATAGTGGTGTATATTACTTCAAACTATTGGCAAATCTGGAGTTAGAAACATGTTCTTTAATATAGCCAACTTTCCCAATGGGCCAGACTTCATTTTGAACCCCTTCTTTTTTGTCTTTTACTTAATCTGCCAATAGAGGGAGTTCAAAATGAAGACGTTCTAAAGGTTGAGGAAGATCCTCCTAAATGGATAAAAAGCCCAAAATTAGGTATCAATTTACAAAGTTTAATTTTTCGATTTTTAATTTCATGATTTTTTGCTGCAGTGCACATGATGTTTTGAATGGCAACACATTCCCTGAAGGTGCTTTGACGGTTCATGGCCTTGTAAAAATCAAGTTTTGGTTACATTAACTTCCATTCTGTTCACATGACCTGAAATATGTTCTGATTTACCTGATACATGTAAATGTGCCATGAGAGTGCAGACAGTCATTATCGTGAAGAAGAAAATACTGTAAATGGATCCCAGTTTAAGGTGTTAGCTACAATGTATATACCCATAAATAAGAATTATTCCCAATTATAAGGATCTTGTCTAACCTGTTTGAATGAGTATTCATATTATACATGTGTATCAATTTATAGAACTGGTAAAATGAATGGGTAAAGAACATGTATATACTATGTACACTGCTGTAGTAAATAAGAAAACCTAATAAAAGATTGAGATTCAAAGAAAATATTTAATATGGAAAATTGTTAATGATGAGTGATGATGAATTGTTAGTGTCCAGGAACAAAAAAAGCACTATAACAGTCTACGATGTGTTTGAAATGTGACTATTAAAGTTGAGATTTTGCAGTGGCGGATCCAGGGGGTTCCAGGGGGTGGAACCCCCCTTTTTTTTTTGATAATCAATGCATTTGAATGGGGACATATAGTTGGAACCCCCCCTTTATCCTGGGTTAGGAACCCCCCTTTTATACATGGCTGGATCAGCCCCTGTTTTGTGTCAGGAGTCGATATAATCCCCTTAAAAATTCCTGGCTATTGGCCTATGTTACATACATTGTACATGTACCATGCCATGAAACAAAAAAATTGATGATAAAAATTTGTGAACTTTTTGATGTTTTAATAAACAGAAAAAATATATTGCCATTGGTATCCTTAATTCGTCTAAAAGAAGAAAATATTTTGTTGATAAAATCAGTAGCTTTTCAGATCTTCCTATGACCAACCAAAATAAATGTACATACTGTGTGTGTTACATGTGTATAAGGGTCACAAAGGGCCAATGGTGTATGTTTTTTTTGGCAACATAGTTTTAGGATCTCTCGATGCTTGGAAATTTGTCCTTTAAACAGACTGTCTTGTGGTTTACAAGAGTTATTTTTCCTAAAAAAGTTTCTTATGTTTGAAGTTCACTTTTTGAAAGTGCACACCAAAAAAATCAGTGATGAAATTTAGCATTATCCTCGCTATTTATTGAATACATCATTTGGATCTTCAGAATAATTGATTGTTTGCTTAACATCCAGTGGCTGTATTTAGGATTTGAAATTTCATTTGAAAATGAGGGTATACCCTCACAGATGATAATGTGAGGGTATACTGGATAAGGAGTATTAAGGACAGAAATAAGCTTTGCAAAAGGTCACTAATGCCCCCTCTAAGAGTTGTTCAAGGGTGGTCGTCTGTAATGTCTAAACCATCTTTAAATGTCATTTTTGGAGACTTCTTTTCTTGTTAAAAGTTACCAAGAAGCTCAAGCCACAATATTAGTTTATGGTAATCAGGCAGATCCAGCCAATTATAAAAGGGAGGTTCCAACCATATGTCCCCATTCAAAAGCATTGATCGTCAACAAAAAGGGGGGTTCCAATCATGTGTCCCCATTCAAAAGCATTGATTGTCCAAAAAAAAGGGGGTTCCAACCCCCAGACCCCCCCTGGATCTGCCACTGAGTTGATGTCCTAAATGTTTATAAATATAAAAATCTCAGATATCATGTGCCAATGAGACATCTATGCACCAGAGTTCCATTATAGGTTACTGCACAGCTTTCAATAATGAGAAAAGCCCATACCATATAGTCAGCTATAAAAGGTCCCAAAATAAAAATTGTGAAATGGGAAAACTAATTTATAACAATACAATATACACATATATCATGATTTCAGCTGATCTTGTCCAAGTAATGATAAAATAAGAATTCTTGATGCCATTTCTATGGAAAATCACTATATTGATTCTTTTAATATTTGTTTGCTGTAAAGTAAAAGTAGGTTGCTGTTTGACAATGGCAGTAACCAGTTTTGTCCATAAATGCTATGTACATGTAGTTCACTGTGACAAAGATATTGACTTGAGTTGTTTCAAAGCATCGTTTTTTTTTATGTAATGGAAAGTACCTAAAATAAGATGCCAAAGGTTTGTTTTGAAAACTGTGTAGTCTATTACAAAAACATAATTTGACTAACAGGTTTTACCTTGCATATTGTTGCTGTTGTCTAACATGTTTGTGGTGGTACATCTGTGTCTATCAAATGATGTCTAAATAAAGAAAATCTGCAATATGTGTCCCAGATGGTATGATACATCATTTCAGTCCCAAAAATTGTGTATGGTTTGTGTAGCTGCTAGCATTGTAAAATTGTAAGGCTTGAAAAAAATTGCATAATGCAGGTTTTGCACACAGTACCATTCCTGGAATACAGGTAAGTCAGTTTAATATATACTTTAAAACTAATTTTGTTTTATATTCTTATTTTTATCAATTTAAAAATGATGATTTTATGTTTTGTTGACAAATAAAACTTTTTAAAAATTGTTACACCACTTATTTTATTTGCCCAATATTTTTTATTTCTCCAATGACGTGTGGAATTCTTGATGGAATGTTTGTGTTCTATTCAACCTTTCTTCTACAGTTCATTATAATATTGATTGACAGTTTTATAATATTTGCTGGATATACTTTACTTTAATGCTTTATACTCAGTAGCAATATGTTTGATTAACTTGGCTTTCAGGGTCCGACTTTAATTATTTTCGTTTAGATATTTGGTCAGATCATAAACTAAAACTTCCAATATTTAAATTAGATATTAGATCAGTGCTGCACGTTGTATTTCAATTGGACAGGGATAATTTGGCAAAACCTTTTGTTCTGATCAGAGTCGATATTCGTTGGCAACCGGTAAAGGTCAACTAAAATATTGAAACATGATCATCCATTGCAAGTCTGTTCGAGTTACTCGGAATTGGGTCAGTGGCATTATTCTTGTAATGTCATTTAAATGTTTGTAGTGGGATGAGAATTTCGTATGCTGTTTATATGTTAGCTATTTGAAGCCCGTAGCCCAAATCTTGTTACTTAAAGGTCAAAAGGTTATGACCACGATATATTGCCGGGAGAAATTCTTGATATTATCTCGCATTTTTTCGATTGTCCGTGTTAGTATTTCATTCTCGTCTACCAATGTTTGCAAGCATCTAATTAAATGTGAAACATCGATTACCAAGGCTGTGTTGTGATTATTTGCAGTGGGTTAAAACAGAGACATTGTATTATATGTCTCTAGTTAAAAGTAATGAATCCGTTGAGATTTTGTAGAAATAATGGGACCCGTTAATATTTTGTTAACTCGTGAAATATTCTGGGCCTTCCATGATATTAATAATCAATTTGAAAAAAATATATATACAATGTCGACTACGGTTTTTTGAGATCATATTTGTTGAACGACATAGAAATTGATAGAAAAATACAGACCACACGATGTAGCAATTAATACCAACAGCAAGGAAGCAGAATATTTGTTCTTGGTCGTGGATGGTCACTGTTCTAATTGATTCAGTGATCTCTAAGGCCAAGGCAAACAAAGTGTTGTTGTTTATATGTTATGTTGAGGCAGTCGTTGGTACCAGAGAGAATACATGATTTTTATTGATTTTCTTCGGCATTTTGCGTTGGAATCGGTGACGTGATAATTTCTGAATAAGGTTGTCGATATACCAAATGTCCGACGTTGGAAAGTTGCCAATGATTATTATTGCACTTTCGTTAATTACATTTACTATGACGTAAAACTTTCAAATATTTTAAACAACCAGATGGCATCATCAACTCCAAATTATTTAATAGATAATACCACAATCATGTTTATCCGCGTCGGAAAATCGATGAAAACTTTGGTATCGGTTACTTGTGCTTTATATTTTTTCGTCTTGTAAACGTCTAGTAGATAAAAGATAATGAACTCGGTAACATACGTTAATCATATACACTAGAAAATCAAGAACGTGCAACATTTTATTTTATGAAACTCCATATTCTATGAAATAATCCACGATTATTCTAAATTTTACAAATATTAAAAATAATATAAATTCGTTTTGATTTTTTTTTAATACTGCCTTTTATCGTTGTTGCTCGATTTTAATGTAATTGGTGATCTATATGAATACATTTTAAAAATGTAATAGTAATCTTTGAATGTCTGATAATATGCATAGAACACGGCAGAATATTTCACATGTAAAATCACTTCGATTCTGTATTATTGTGATTACGGAATACGATAATCGATAAAAGCGAAAATATCAATAATTTCCGTATTCTGGTTGTCGGTTTGTTTGTTAATCGATTATTTGAAATTTCGATAAATACAAATTATACATACGCCGTCGGATTTACACCTAACTTATTAACGATAAAATATTTTTATTCACAAGTTGTTCGTTCTCGTACGATTTTTGTCGTTGACATGGTTGTTAGCTGATATGTGTTGACGCCTTTAATGATACAACGATCGGAGGATTTGATTACCGTACACGGAAGAGAATGGAGAGAAGAAAACGTTACTAGCTTTATTGTTAGAATCAGCAATTATACAATTATGGACACAAGGGAATGCTTCCAATTGTGAATGTTCACTGTTGAATTGTTACACGGTGAACTTCATGATTGTTGCAAAGCCCGCAAAATATTCAACGAGACTGTCATAAAATATGGACACGCATTAGAGGATTGATATTTTTAGAAACCAATTGTTGTAAGTATGATTAATCATCCGAAGCTTTAAGTTTTAAGGGAAGATAGGAGATTGTCTGTGGGAACAATTAATACTTTTTCCACCGAGAGCCTTTTTTCTTTTCCTAATTAAGTTTTAACAAAAACGTTTCCCATCTACTTGACATTGTCTAGATTTAAACAAAATTGTTAAAAGAAAATACTGTCATGTTTGATATGGACACCGACTATTGCACATAAATAACATTTCCATATTATCCAAGATGCTTCCTTTTAAATTTTAATAATTATTGTAGGTATACCCTTAACAAAAATACTTTAGTTATGTTAACACAAACACATTTCGATAGTCTCGTTGCTTTTCAAATTAATGATTGATATACAATGTTGAATGTATATTTTGATTCTTTATTGTTCAATTTTATAACCAACCAATTTAATGTCTATTTCATCAAGTTCTAGTTTTCCATAATTACACTTTCGGTGGCATCAGATGATAATGTTTTACAAAATTTTAGTGTTTGATGAGTTTAACCACTTGGTTTACAATGCATTAAACACATCTTGTGTTCATCAATGTTAACCAAAGCAAAAACGTTTTCTTGTCCTAAATGTTTCATAAACATCTGCAACGCAAAATTGCAATGGCTTGTTCTTACCCACAATTCTCTGTACGGGCACTCCGCGGGCGGCAGCCATATTGAATACGTCTGACGACACTGTATTTGGACTGGATCAGTGACATACAATATAAACACTTTAACTAGAAGTGCTTTGATTAATTGGAAGTTAAAAATATTTTTAAAACTTATTGTTTTAAAAAATCCACAAATTTGACTACAATCTATTCTTTATTTATTACTAACTATGATGTGTTTGGGCACATGTATGCAGAATACCAAATATGTTTAATGGTTACAAAGTGAACGCTGAAAATTTTACATTATTGCAAAATAGCATTGAGAATTATAGTCTTCGAGCTGGATTTTGTTAAAATATGTTCTTCCATTAACAAATGAACAGTGACGTGGTTATAGTCACGTGATCAGAAAGGAATTTTTACATGGTTGAAAGTCAGATCAGCTACGACTTCGTTCACATTGTTTATACACAATGAACACGTGAAATGGATAAGGTTGGTCACTGAATATTTTGATCAAAATTAATGTTTTAGATTATATTTATTGTGAATACTGCTCGTATATCTGTGTTGATTTAACTTGCTACAATCCACGATGCCGTCCTTGTAAATTTTCGCCGCCATCTTGGAGATATTTTGTCTTTGTTCGGGAGTTTGAATTTTTCTTGAACTTTTGCTCATTAGGAACTTATTTCAGATTGATTTGTTGATTAAAAGGTTTCAATGGTATATTTGGGATATCAAACTTGCTAAATAATGACTTTTATGAATTTTTATTGGATAACTGGACCAAAATTCACCGACTTCTAAAGTTTTCAAATGCAGTTCATATACTTGGCTTACACAGCAGGCAAAGCCTCAGAAGGAATATCTATACGAAATAAAGCTTGGACCAATGTAATTTCCTTCTAAATGTGTTCTATACACTTGTAACCTTCATTTACCCTTGAATTTTTCAATTTTTTTTGGGGACCCATTTTTGCAAATTTGACTTGTTTTTTGGACTTTGAAAAATTCTTGGGAATCTGGTAGTGTAAGCAGTATTTAGAATGCCTCACTTTAAAGCCACCAAGCTCTCCTACTTAGATTTTGTAATATTAATATGGGTTCTATTGTTTTAAATCACTGTCAACACCAAAAACCTTTTAACATTAACATTTTACAACAAAAAGGGGGCTGTTTTCATGCATTTTCAATGCTGGACATGCTCAAATGTAACTACTCTGTGTTTTCTTGGAATTTGAATAAGATAAACAAAATTGTACACCAGATAAAGAGACCCCTTGCCACTTAAATAAAGTAATTTCATGCAAATATAGTGTGCTCTTTTTTATTTAGATTGAGGACATTATTTACCTTTACCTTTTATAGTTCCAGAGCTGTCTTGCATTTATTTAATGCATCATACACACAAAGTTTATATTGAATCAGAAATTATCCAGTAAGGTTATCACAGTTGCACTTGAAACATACATGTATGGCAAAGCTTCCTCTTTCTTTTGGCCATGTTAATTCCCAACTAACAATTTGTTATTCCTATAAAAAAATTCTGTATTTTACATTGAGAAATAAACTGAATTTATTATTTCTCCATTATAAATATATACTCAACAACATGGCCATTGTAAAAAATTGTTGTCATATCTGAGGAAAATGTGCTGAAAATCCACATATACCGGTAACAAATAAATTGCCTGAAAAGTGCTCAAATAGATGGGATCACCATGATCTGGTTTATGATGGCATACCAGTATTACCAACGATGTCAATCTCCATGGTTAAACCAAGAGACCAGTTAGTCATATTTTTCAGTACTGACCAATTCTTAAAGGTCTGTGATTGAAAAATGTTTTTGAAATTAGTTCATGAATTTTTTATTTGTAAACATCAGACATAATTATCAGCACCCTTCAGACAAGACATAACATTTTTTTGGCCTATCCACCCTGCTCAGTGGCACCGTAATTTTCCTATTATGGCTTTGAGACGTGAGCAGACATTACCAGTGTCATTTCAATGTCCAAGCAGAAATTATCGTTGACATTTCAATGTATGAGGAGACGTAATCAAGCTTACTTTCGTCAAGTTTAAAACTGTCTAAGGGAGGGGTAAGAAACCAGAAACCAAAGGATAAATGTGAAACTTTTCTGCTGGTTGGCTATGCTCACCCTCCAAAAAGGTTCGCATTTTTGCTCACAGCTAATATTTAACAATATCCATGAGAAGAAAACCTGATAGTCTATACTTGTTGACACCTGCAGAGTTTTTACCAAATACATGTACTAAATACTAATCATCTACTTTATTATTAAAAAACTTTTCAGCAACGGCTATCAGTAATTTAGATCTTGAAATTAAACTTTCTATTCAACCTTTTCACAAGTCAATGCTGATAATTGCTATGCATGCAAGTGTCTCCTTGTTTTTGACAAGTACTAGATTTGATACTTTATAATTGACTTTTAAACTGTTGTCTTCCACATATTATTCTTAAATGTTTTAACAAACACTGGCATGAAATTTCATGCAATTCATGACTTGCCAGTTTTTAACCGGATTCACTTGTGTCTTGACATCTTGTATAAATGTTATCGGCCATTTGTTAAAAGTTGTTTATGTCATACAAATGTATTTACTTGGATTTACAAATAACTTGTTGTGAAGAGTTTCAGCATTAAGGTAGCTGTCAACCATACATGGTTCTTTTTCACTTAGGCTAGTTTATGAGTCATGGATGCAATGAAAATCTGTCTGGGCTCATCATTTTCTAAACTGGTGAGTCCAAAGAGGCATCCAGTGTTACTAAATTTCTACATAATATGCATATAAATTGAAAACTGGTTAAAGAAAGAAAATCTAATTGGAGCATGCTGTCCAATTCATCAAATATAATTTTGCAGCAGATTCCTAAACCAAAAAAGTCGGTCCTTATATTCCAATACTCTTAGATGGCTACATGGCTTATATGACTTTTCGGCTTTGACAGTCTTCAGAGGTCATCTTGATGGACATATAGATGGTGTCTGGTCAAAATAACATACAAAATGCTGATACATTATAACAAATCCATCAAATATGAGAATTTGGTTCAACTAGGTGAACATGAATTCGACAGCTTATGGCCCCTTAATGTACTCTCCAAGTAACTTGCATTTCATTGTGACCGGATATACATGTTCTTCATTAGTTTATTATGTAAAAAATATTCAGCCCAAGAATGCACTCATCTAGGAATTATGGAATAAATAACTCCTGACATATTGGTGATTTTATTTTTCTATTGTCCCTCCTCATATGAGTATATCCTTGTGTCACTGAGTTTATTGTCTCCTTCGAGTCGTGACGCAGGGAAAAGGGACAGTTTTAAATGGTAAAGATTTCCATCCGTCTGTCAGCTTCTGCAACAACTGAACAGAATGTCTACAGCTTGACAGTGATGACTTGTAATTACTTTTTAGATCTGTTGGACACCAACTTTCTGTTTTCTGATGCTTTGTGTAAGGAGTGTGGGTATGCAGGGTACAACCTCATTTTGTATATCTACTACTAAATTAGTAGAAATAAATATGTTGTCTCATCTTGATGCAATATATTTTATGATAAAAAATGAATAAGGTTTGTTTGCTGTCAACGTCCTACCGATGATTTTTGTTTTGACTGGAATGATTCAAGACAAAAATAAATAGAATTTTAACACTTCTATTCCAATTATGGTACCGGAATTGCATAATTGTTGTAAGTCTTGTATGCAAGCTTCTGTATGATTGCATGTTTGTCTCAAGTGGTCCCAGACTGGAAGGATTTACAAATAAAAAAGCATGCATGTTGTGTATAAATAATATTGATTGATGGAAACAAATGTGCTGAAATGAACTGACTGTTACTATGTGCATTAATGATTTCCTTAGTTAAATTAATTTAAGGAGGGCATATTGAAATATCCAAGCTATAAAACATCAATACATTATCTATTACCAGTATAAATGACATGATATGGATAGATATTGTACAACTGTTAGTAGAAGAAACAATTCATTTGGCAAGGTGGATAGTCATCAAAATTATCTCCTCCCAGGTGTTTTGATCCATATATTGATAAACCAATGTTGTTACTGGTAATTGTAAAACTGAAAAAATTCACTGACATTCTTGGTAAATATATTATTGTCTTGCCTTGATGGAATCAAAAAGCGAGACTTAGGTATGTTGTTTCCTCCGGCTGGGGTTGCTTCAACAAAATATTAGTTTGTGATAAGGTCAGTTTAAGAGGAACCACTAGTGATAGGTCAATGATATTTGGTATGTAGATACATTCGTATTTGCACATCTCATTTCCATGGAGATTATTCATCCCCACCCCCTCTGTCATGGTCTATTGACTTTGAAAGTTTTAATTACTTTACATGTATAAGTTTGTGATAAGGTCAGAATGAGTGGAATCACTAGTGGGAGGGTAATGATATTTGGTATGTAGATGCATTAGCATTGGCACATCTCATTTCCATGGAAAATTATTTGTCTCTGCTCCCTCAGTCATGGTCTATTGACTTTGAATGTTTTGTATAGTTTACATGTTAAGTTTGTGATTTGATCAGTTTTAGGGGAAACGCTTAATATTAAGTCAATGATATTTGTTATTCAGTTGTATTAACATTTGCAAGTCTCTTTTCCATGGTGATTACTTAGTATATGGCCCCACCACCTCAGCATGGTTCATTTACTTTGAAACTTTTACATTTTTTACAAATTAAAGTTTGTGTTTATGTTATTGTAAAGAGAACCATGATTTATTCAATGGCATTTGGTATGCAGTTTTATAAGCATCAGCATTTCTCATTTCCATTGGGTTATTTGGTCCTGCACCTGGTTCATTGACTTTGAATGTTTTGAATAGTTTACATGTTTAAATATTGTCATTTGGATTAAATATTTGCATTATATTATCAAATTACAAAAAGGTGAGACATATCACTGTGTCAACAATATATTCAGATTTGTTTTTAGTCCCCTACCGACGAAGTCGAAGGGGACTTTAGGTTTGCACTCCCTCTGTCTGTCTGTCCGTCCGTCAGTCCATCCGTCAGTCCTGCAAATAAGTTTTCCACACTTTTTTTTTTCGTGCTTGAAGATATTGATTTGATATTTGGTGTATTCTTTTATCATGACAAATTACAGATCAAGTTTGAATTTTGTTCCGGTCTGGTGATTTTGTGCAGAGTTATGGCCCTTGGACTTAGAAAGTTCTATCAAATTATCAGTTTTCCGCACTTTTTTGTCATGCTTGAAGATATTGATTTGATGATTGGTATATAGTTTTATCATGACAAGTTATAGATCAAGTTTGAATTTTGTTCCGGTCTAATGATTTTATGCAGAGTAAAAATGTATGGGTGGGAACTATGTATTTCCAGGCAATAATTACAGAATGCTTGTTGTTTTAAAAGTGCCAGTGTCTCAACAAGTATGAAATGATGATAGAAACCTCAGCTCGCAATTAAAAACTTGCTTTACTTTTACTTGATTACAGAATACCAACCAACAGAGTCACTGCAATGCTCATTATAAAACACTGTAAAAATGTGTTGGAGCAACCTTAAGCCTTCCACTTGAAACTCTCGTCATAGATAGCCCATTTCAGTAAATTGATACTATTAAAATGTGTTCGTCTTCATTTAGCACCTTTGCTTGTTTCAATCTGTCCATAATCCTGGCACATTATTGTTGCATCACTAGTCCCCTACTGACAAAGTCGAAGGGGACTTTTAGGTTTACACTCTGTCCTTCTGTCAGTCCGGCAAATCAGTTTTCCACACTTTTTTTCTTCATGCTTGAAGATATTGATTTGATATTTGGTATATTGTTTTATCATAACAAGTTACAGATCAAGGTCGAATTTTGTTCCGGTCAGATAATTTTGTGCAGAATTATAGTCCTTGGACTTAAAAAATTCACTCAAATATTCAGTTTTCCGCACTTTTTTTCCTCATTCTTGAAGATATTGATTTTATACTTGGTTCATTGTTTTATCATGACAAGTTACAGATCAAGTTCGAATTTTGTTCCGGTCTAATGATTTTTTGCAGAGTTATGGTCCTTGGACTTAGAAACTTCACTCAAATAATCAGTTTTCTGCACTTTTTTTCGTCATGCTTGAAGATATTGATTTGATAATTGGTATATAGTTTTATCATGACAAGTTACAGACCAAGTTTGAATTTCGTTTCCTTTTGATAATTTTTTGCAGAGTTATGGTCCTTGGACTTAGAAAAATCACTTAAATTATCAGTTTTCCGCACTTTTTATACGCCCGTTTACGGGACGTATTATGGTATATGTTGTCCGTCTGTCCGTCCGTCCGTCGTCAACATGTCGGACATTAATTCAAAAACTCTTTAACCAATATGCATGAAACTTTGGTGAATTGTTTATATCTATTGACGTGAGCTCCCTTTCGTTTTTTATAAATTTAGGATGTACTGTTTTCAAGTTTTGGGGTTTTATTCATTAAAAAAGGGGGGATTTTCCAGTTTTAGGACAATAACTCAAAAAAAATTTCACCAATTTGCAAGAAATTTTTGTGAATTATTGGTATCTATTGACGTGAGCTCCCTTTCATTTTTTATAAATTTCTGATTTACCGTTTCTGAGTTTTGGGGTTTTATTCATTAAAAAAGGGGGGATTTTCCAGTTTTCAAACATTAACTCAAAAGCAGTCGACATGAGCTCCCTTTTGATTTTTATAAATTTCAGACTATACGTTTCCGATTTATGGGGTTTTATTCATTACAAAAAAGGGGATTTTCCAGTTTTTGGACAATAACTCAAAAATGCTTTCAGCATTTTTTATGAACTTTGGTAAATTGTTTATATCTATTTTTGTAAGCTCCCTTTTGATTTTTATAAATTTTAGATTTTATGTTTCCGAGTTATAAGATTTTATTTGTTTATAGTCTGACAACAGATTTACTAAGTACATTGTGTATTACTCAACAGCACAGTGTATTGCACAACAGCAAGAAATCTTTTATATAACCAATTTCAAGTTCTTTGACTACATTTATTCAGAAACCTATAATATATCAAATATTTAATTACAATCCAAATTCAGACCTGTTTCAAGCTTGAATATTGTGTCCATTTTTGCCCCAACTGTTCAGAGTTGGACCTCTGCGGGCGTATCCAGCTGCGCTCAGCGAAGCAGTTTATTTTGTCATGCTTGAAGATATTGACTTGATATTTGTTGTATAGTTTACACCATGACAAGTTATATATCAAGTTAGCATTGTTCCATTACAATTTTTAACCGGTAGGGGACTATGTATTGCCATGCAATACTCTCAGAATGCTTGTTTTATTATAGTTTGAGCAAAATTTGTGCAAAGTTGCTCTCATGATACAGTGAAAGAAATTGGTCCATATTCCTCTTTACATAGAGCTCACCCCTTTTAATGGAGTTTGTCAATATGACTTGATTCATTGATATTCGTTGGATACCATTTTTTGTTGATTAGTGGGTTAAGGTCAATGTCAAATTGAAATGATCAATGAAGTACAAACTTTATTTTGGCTTGTAAGCAGACTTTGGCTAAACCATAAAAATAAATTTTCTTTAGAATTTTATTCTAATGTATGCAAATTTTTGCTTGTTTGGACGAAGTTCAAAACCAACTTATAGTAAAGATGCTTTACATATTTGCCCTAATGATATTGATTTGAAATTGCATAGGTATGAACTTCAATATTTTATGAATTGATGAGTCATTCTCAGTTGACCGACCTCTGTGAAAGAGTTCTCGATCTGGTAGACTTTAAACTCAAAGGTTAAAATGGTTAAAGAACTTCTGTGAAATGAGACCATAAAAAAACCTCCCATTTTAACCTATTATCCAAAAATAAGATATGACTTCTCCATTTACCCTCTTCTCTTCTTAATGGAACACAATATTTCAATTCACCAAATTTTTTTACTTCCATTTATCAGAACCTTAACTTGAGAACGACTTATCCAAATTTCATGAAACTTAACATAGTTGTTTCTTATGATGGTCAAACGATCTGTATACTTTTTGGTGAAAATAAGATTAAAACTTTTTGAGTTACGGGACTTAGTAACTAAAACAGGTGTGTGTTTTTTTATCACATGTCACGTCGTATCTCAAAAACAATTTATGATTATTGCTTTAAACTTTACACACTTCTTAGTTATATTTATCTTAAGATCTGTATACTTTTTGGTGATGATTCAAAATTTTATTTTAGAGATATTGAGTATTTTGTTAAAAAAGGGGGAGGGGTTTTTCACATGTTGCGCCGTATCTCAATAACAGTTTATGATTATTGCTTAAAACTTAACACACTTCTTAGTTATATTAATCTTAAGATCTGTATACTTTTTGGTGATGATTCAAAATTTTATTTTTGAGTTATTGAGTATTTTGTAAAAAAAAGGGGGTTTTCACATGTCACGCCGTATCTCAAAAACGATATATGATTATTGCTTAAACTTTTACACACTTCTTAGCTATATTAATCTAAAGATCTGTATACTTTTTGGTTTTGATTCAAAATTTTATTTTAGAGATATTGAGTTTTTTGTAAAAAAAAGGGGGTTTTCGCATGTCAGGCCGTATGTCAGAAACTATTTATGATTATTGCATAAAAATTTACACACAAGACGATGGGCATATCATGCACTCATAGCTCAGCTGTTTATTCAAGTTTGTTATCTGTGAGGCATTTAGATTATTTCAGAAAAAACACTTGTAACTGGCTCGCTTCTTTTACACTGACCTTTAAAAAATATATTAATGGCTTGTGGCAACTTTTCCAATATTTGGCCACTATGGAATTCATGTTTATAATGTACCTAACTATAGAGTATAAGTAGCTTTTTCTTAAAATAGGAAATTCTATGAGAATGGTCTGTTCAAATGGATATATAATCCAATTTGAATGAATTTTTGATAAAATGGTCTTCAAATAATTATCTATCAGAAATATAGCCAATGACCTGCTCAGTGTTGTTTTTGTCATTTAGATGATTTTACTTGGATTTACAAAGATTTTTGGGGGGTATATAGAAAATGCCCTGTCTGTCAGTGTCCAGCTTTGTGTCCTGTGCATAACTTTAGATAAACCTTGTCTGATTTGTGTCCTGTTTATAACTTTTGTACTATAGAACTTAGGTTGACCAAACTTGGTATGCAGATACATATTGGGATTATGGGGAAAAGGGGGAGAGGGGTCGTATATCAAAGTCCAGTCACACCTTGAATTTGACATTTGACCCTTATGATAGTAAAACATTGTCTGATTTGTGTTTGGTGCATAACTTTTGTACTGTAGCACGTTGATCGATTAAACTTTGTATGCATAAGCATCATACTGACCTTGACCTTTAATTTCTGAATATATAATAGAAAAACAAAGGATATGGGGTATCCATCCATGACACAAAATCAGTACATGCACAGCAAAAAAAAAAACACACAAAAAGCAAAGGAATAGCGCTTTTATTGCTGTTCTTCATCTTCACAGTGAGACCTTCAACACAGAGCAAAAATAAACTCTCACCTCAATGCAAGTTTAAGACGGCCCCAAGCACTGGCTTGAGCTGAATTCTTTGCAAAAATAAGTTGGAATAGATTTTGTAAGATGTTGCACCACCTAATCGGGCCCGGACAAAAAATAACATACTGGAAAGTAGTACATATTTAAAACAAAATAGTTCCTACGCACAGGTGTAAATCTTAAACTTTGTAGCATATATTTTAGTAATTAAGGTATCAGGTGAAAGGGGAAGGACTGGTGATCCTTGTAGAACACAAAATTTACTGATAATTTTGAATAATGCAAAAATGTATGAATGAATTCTAAAATTGAGGGCATATATAGCCTGTTTCTCAGATATGAAGTGCCTGGTTTGGTGTATCCAATATTCCGGTAACCAGTGCAGATGTATACGTAGGTGGACTGTTGCAAGGCTAAATTTCTGTCCCTATCCAATATACCCTCATTTTCCCATGGCAGTCCAAATTTCCTTGACCTTCATCCCTAACGGCCTCTGTTACAAGACCTGCCTATTGTATTTATTGTTAATTTGTTCTAGTCCTGAACATGCATGAAATATTTGCCATTGGATGTTAATCAACCTACAATCAATCTAACACACAAGAATGGATTATTTAAAATGAAAAGCTCAAAATTTCAAAAAGTCCTTGCCTCAATAATGATTTTCACAGTAGCAACTATAATGCATAAATGAGGGGTATTATTCATACTATGAGGACATCTCTTGGTTTAATTTGATGGATAAAAAAAGTTTGTCTTAAGAATAAAAAACGATTCCCCTACAAAAGACAAATGGCATGAATGGGAGGGTGTCTTAATGTTCATCTTCTTAAAGGGGCATAAGCTACAAAGATGACAAATATCAAAATATGATTTTTTTGTTTCAAACATTTATAAAAGCAGAATTGTGAAATATTATTTTGCTATTAGCAGTAGGTTTAGGTTCAATTTTTTCAAAACAAGCTAAAAAAGAAACATCGGATGTATTATTTACTAGCAAGTCAATAATTTTATGTTTTCATGCAAACTTCAATTTAACCCTCAATTGGGATTTAGTTATATTATTAAAAAGAAAACAAAGTCAACATTGAATTGTGAAATATGGCAGCCACCAGGAAGATCCCTTTTCTTAATTACCATTTACCAATTTTGCCCACAAAAAAAACATTCAAATACAGGTAAAACAATGATTTACATTTTTTTTTTAATCTATGACATGAAATCAAACAGACCTAAAAAAAATTGTCTTTTTACGATTGCACATGCTTGCCTATGTATTTATATTTATGTTTACATGAGGTCATATGACCTATGGAATTCTTTGGATATCATCATTTTGATGATTAATTAGATGGTGTCTATTCTAAAATGGACACAAAATGTTGATTCATTATAATGAGGCCATGCATTGTAAATTGTTTCTTTAGGACTTTTATGTAATGTGGATATACGTTTTAGTATGTTATAAATAAAATATGAGATTTTGAGTTGAATCTTTGTACATGAATTTGACAGCTAATGAACTAATTGGGAGTAAGCAGTAATTTTTAAAATAAGTCCTGAAAATAATGACTTAATTTATGGACCAAACATCGTCCTTTGAGTGTTCAAGTTGTAAATGTCATATATGGTTGCAAAATGACCAGCATTGCTGTCGATATTTTAAAAAGCCACAACATCTACCTAAAAAACAATCTCACAAAAAATTTAAATGAAAGATTCTAAAAAATCTTAAATTGAAGTCAAGTTCAAATGGACCTGAATATGTACTCCTAACACATCATGTCACATTTTTCAATCATTAAATACACCAAATATAGCTGAATCAACACTTATAGTATATACATACTTATCTAAGGAATTGATTCCATCATGAAAGCCTTACACCTACAATTAAAATTAGGTGTACTTGTATATCAGATGAACAATTTACTTCTTACAATTATTTTAAATATCTAATATAGTTGACCAATTATTTACAAGACTTAAACTAACCTTATCATTACCCAATCAACCATGAAATGCAGTGGAACGTTTTGAAATATTTCTGTATTT
Source organism: Mytilus californianus (assembly GCF_021869535.1). NCBI lineage: Eukaryota > Metazoa > Mollusca > Bivalvia > Mytilida > Mytilidae > Mytilus > Mytilus californianus. Next base: position 57,041,746 of record NW_026262679.1, read on the forward strand.
TTAGGTGTGTTTGGTCTTTGAGGGGTGGGGGAGGGGGGAACCCTTAACGAATCAATTATTCTGACTTAATATCTCTTTTTGTTCATTTTGAATTTGAATGCAATGATATTTTGTAGGGTGATCTTGATGATGACTTTAGTAAACCTTTGTTTGGAAGACCTGATAAAAGTTCAAAGCTGACTTACAGCTCTGAGTCTGGAGAAGACAAAAGTGCTTCTGGATCTGGAAACAATTCAAGGTAATTTTCACTGGCATTTCATTAACTGACATGCTTCAATGACTTTGGTGAAGTAGCCGTATATTGTCTGGTTACTTTTTTCTGACGCTGAAACCTCCAAGATATTGCATGATGAGGATGCATTCCTTAAGGAGCAGTAGAATGAACTGATTTGTCAATTCCTTCGGATGAGCTGGAAATCAAAAACCTAATACAATATTTTTCATCTTCTACCTCTATCACTGAAATAAATAAATGATCTTCAAAAAATCAGAAAAAAAAGATGCTTCCAAAAAATAATAATTCATTTGACACATATAGCAAAATTAAGGGATATGAATTTGGATAAATATGCAAATTGAACATGAACGATGTTGATGTTTTCATCTTGTTTTATCCATTTATTAAAGTGAATCAGGTTCAGAGTCTGGATCTGGCTCCAGTAAATCTGACTCCTCATCGGAATCAGGAAGTAGTTCTGAGAGTAATTCTAAATCTGAGAGTGAATCAGACAATCACAATGGGCATAATGATAGACAAGATGTCCCTATGCCTTACGATACTGACTCTCAGCAGAGTAGTCCTGGGAAAAGAGGAAGGCCTCATCGACAGAGCAACACTGAACTTAAAGAAGTAAGTAATTGAAAAGTGGAAAACCTTGTTTTGGGTTGTTGGTTGTGGGTTCAAACCAAAAGGATTCAAATTTCAATTTGATGTTTTTTCTTGTAAGCTCTTATAGGCCTGATTTGATATACCAATCGAACAATAAAATTTTATTTTTCATGTAAGTGTATATGTTTGGCTTTAATGGTTCTATACATTTCTTAATTTCTAAATTGATATGCTGTTCATAGTGCATTGTCTATGGACTAGCAAGACAACAAAATTTAAAGTATTGTAAATCTGCTAACATTTGATCAATCTTACTACAAGAAAGGTGTTTCGAACTACAGAATTTTTTGCACAAATTTGGCTTGAAACTAAAACTACAGGTTTAAAATACCAAAAATGAGACAGAAGGTTAGTAACATGATACGTTGAAAGTGTTGTTTATGGTTTCTCCCTTTCCTAGTTAGATATTAGAATTAAATGCTAAGACTGATAGGCCAGATATCCTAATGTTTGCTGCTATGTTACCATGTCTTTCTGCAAGCATTTGTTGCCTGTGAATAGACATGTTAAAGATCTGGTTTATGTTTAGTAAACATCGATAACATACTTAATTGATGAATCATTCTCTAGGAGAACTTTTATGGAACCAAAAAACCAACAGAAAAAACAGCCTTTATTTGAAAAAAAAATTGCTTTTAATAGATGGAAACTTGATTAGTGAACTGCAATTTGAATCCCATACTTAACTTATTAAACCTGGATTCAATTATATATATTTTTTAAGCTGTTGATTTGGCACTCATTCATGTATGTTAAACCTTTTTCTTATTTAGATCTTAAGAGAAAATCCTGATTTGTTTGGTCTACGTAGATCTGGTAGACAGAGGCAGGAACCAGTGCGATACAATGCACAGGTATGTCAGAATTTGTTTTTCCAGATCATTTTAGGGCAGCTATATGGTGAAGTGGTCTTTAAGATATGGATATTGTAGACTTGTGATTCATATAAAGAAGTTGACCACTAGATTTTTGTTATTTATGGTCATATGATAGACAAGACAATAAAGTTACACAAAACTGGTTTTAAGTAGTACATACTTCTGTGAAAAGGGGACGTTCAACGTAAACTTACTTAAACTGTATATTTGAAATAACGGGAAATCTTAAAAACTTGAATATATTCAGCCGTGTTAGTATATAGTATATACTGGTAGTACAACAATCTTCATGAATACATAAGTCAATGCAATGAGCTGTTAATGATCATGCTGTTATGTGTGAATATGTAGTTCATCCTAATCTCCTTTCAGCAATTGTCAAGATGAGGAACAGCAATAAAAGTTCGTTTGATATATTGATTTTTTCACAATATTTCATTGTAGTATTGTTCCATGTACATTCACCAAATATCCTTTCATTTCCAATGTACGGTCCTGAATGATATTCATAAAAAGTACTTTCATTACAGGACTCTGATGAGGAGAGTGAGCCTAGAAGCCGGAAAGGGAGAAGGAGGAAAAAGTAGGTTTTAAATAGTTGAATTCCATCATTGGCCATATCTCTAAACCTTACTAGCTGTTGTTTAAACTATTCCTAGAGAAACGCAAGCAAAAATTTTTAAGATATAACCAGTGGCGGATGATGGGGGGTTCCGGGGGATGGAACCCCCCTTTTTTTTTACGATCAATGCATTTGAATGGGGACATATAGTTGGAAACCCCCCCCCCCCCCCCCTTTATCCTGGGTTAGGAACCCCCCCCATTTATAAATGGCTGGATCTGCCCCTGATAACATCGAAATAAAACATAAGCATGTAAGAAATAAACACAAATTGTTTTAAAAAAAAGGTTGTTCAGTGGAAAGTTGTAGTAGGAAAAATTTTCTAAAAGGAAGAGTTGGTTTCTTACATTACAAACATCTCTGCTATGCCATTTGTTCCATATGTACCTATGATTGTTGTTGTCTGAAAGATTAGATTTGAAGATCAACAGAAATTAATCAGATGAAAATTAATGTAAAGATAAAATAAAATATTTGATCAACCACCAAGTAAATGTGCCATCTGATAATTAATTAATATAATAAGTGCTTTCCATCTTGCATGTATATGTTTTTTTTACAACAATATCCACTTGAAATACTGTAAATTCTGAAATTTGTGTTTCCATTTATTATTGGTTGTTGAACAATGGACATAATGGGAGATTAATAGTATTACGATTTCAAGGGGCCTTGGTGGCCGAGTGGTCTAAGTACTCCAATTTCTGTATCCCTAGCCTGTCAACACTGATGTTGGGATTTCGAACCCCGAACATTGCAGGTGCATTCAACATCAATCGTAATTTACTAGGAGAGTCAGTTTTCCTACTGAATGTCAGTGGTTCTCTCCAGGCACTCTGGCTTCCTCCACCAATAAAAGAATGACCACCACGAAATACCCAATAGTACTGAAAGTGGTGTTAAACACCAATCAATTAATATATTTCTGGTAATGCTCCATAAAGATAATGCTATCAGGAAATAGGATGCAACTTTTTTTTTGTTGCTATACTAAACCTATAAAAACCGCGCATGCATGTCTAAATATACAGAAACAGGACAAACTGATACTTTGAAATAATGTATTTTTTCTTGTAATTTGAAGTTCTGGTGATTGGAATGAGAGTGGCGGTAGTAATGAAAGCAGTAGTGGAAGTGAAGATTATCATCCTCCAAGAGCCGTTCAGTCTAGGTGAGTAGTATTGATTAACTGTACTTTTACCTTCGGGCGTATTCTATGTGTGTTGTTAGAAAAAAAAATAATCAGCAATTGCTAAATCAAAACTACAAATATCCAAGAAGTAAAGTAACGTAAACAAATGAATGGTCAACAATTATATTACTTTAATGTAAACAAATTGAATGACATATTGTTCTTACATTATCAGTTGTGAATTTATTAGAGTATTGTCTGTCAGTATAATTAATACAATTTCTATTTTATTATTAAATAAAATTAGAGATGTATATTTCTACAGACCAGTTAGAAGAGCAGTAAAGGGAAGACGTTCTGGTAAATCTGGGAAGACAAAATCTGCAGGAAGACCCAAGACAGGACATCTGTCTGATTCTGATTCGTGGAGTGAGGATGATGCTAGGAAATTTGAGACCAGAAACGCCTCCAAGAAAGTCAGGTATTGATTAGAAATTGGGCAGTAACTTAAATTCTTTTGGTTGATAATGACTGAGAACTGTTTGTGAAAATTTCTGTTTTTACTTCTGTTAAGATACTTGTATAGAATATAAGTTATATAGTTTTTTGAGAAGTAAGGAACAAAACTTTAAAACTTGCTAATTGTTCAGTATGTTTTATAGCTACACAGAAGATAGAAATGTTTTTTTCAGTCTAAAGGGCACTTGATAAAAATCGAAATAATAATTTACAGGAGACATCTTTATTGTGACTAGTGGATACATTTGTCAGCTGTATCTTTCATATACAATGAAACCTGTATAAGCCAAACACATTTGGGATGGAATATTTTCAGGTTAGGCTGGTGTTTTAAAATGTCCTGATTATAGAGTTCAATAGACATCCTTTTAGGTTGAGAATGTTTCACTATACAGGAAGTCCTGATGATAGTTTTAAAAAAGGAGCATTTTGTACTGAATGATTAATAATAAACTAGCTGATCACTATCAATTGGCAGTAAACACCTAGTTTTTAACAGGACTTGCTCAAATAAGAATTTTCTAATGTTCAGGAGGTCAATATATTAAGGTTTCATTTGTCATGTATGTAATTTTGTCAATTTCCAATTTCTTTGAATTTTGCATGTTCAGTCAAGCCCAGGGCTTCCAAAATTTCCTGACGACAGCCGGACATTTTTCAAAGAAATATTTTGACGGTCAATGATCAGCTGGATACTTAAATGTAACTGAGAGGATGCATAAATTGATATATGTGTCTAAATAATTAGTAGTGTTATATGCAATAAAATTATTTATAACTGTTTTGTTTTCTTCATTCTAAAAATAAATAAAATATTATCCTCGGTATTGTGTCATTTTTCTGTGTATCGTAATACAGTAACCATCAATGCATCAATCAGCCTCAGTACCTGACTGTTCTCATGTTTTTTGTTTCTGTTTATATAATCTATCTTCTCTCTGTGAGTACTTAACACTTTGTAAATTAAGGGTATCTTATTTGAAACTGTTGATGTTGGCTTTAATTGCAGTACAAGTCAACTTGATCATCAATACACGTGATACTTTTCTTTTTGTGTATTGATTACCTGACCAGTGACTTTTACAACTGATGCAGTATTTATAGATAACATTGAGGAGGCCCAATGAAGGATATTGTTTTAAACCGTGTAAAATCTACTGAACAGTAATAACATTTTTCTTTGTACAATTTCCCAACCTGATTTAGAAAATAAGAAGAATAAATAAAAACATACTCAGTTGATAAATAATTTAAACTAATTTTCAGTTCACCAGCTTTGAGGTATGATAAGTACAAAATTAAATGTTTTTGCGTAGCCAGATCAGTTGATTCCCACGGCGGGACTTAACTTTACGTCGGACATCACCTCTTTCTCTATAATATGGGAAATTGTCTGAATAAATTCGGAGCAGGCATTGTTCTCTTGATGTAATTTAGAAGTGATCACGGCACCATTTAACTTAGTTAAATCATTTATTGACTGAAATTTGTCCATTGGTAAATTTTATTCAGCAATAAAGTAAGCATTACGGAACAAGGTGCACATTGCGTTGTCAGTCTTTTCATGAACTTTCTCAAATACTGATACAATTGGATTACTTTTGGAAGCTGTCTCTAATTTAAGAGCTTGAACGTGGTCATTGCTATTAGCATGCTCTACAACGGCTGACTTTCGAAAAGTTATTTTTAAGTTTATGTTTTTGTCAAATCTTAACCATAAAAACAGTTGTAACCATTTATGAATAAAGCTTCTAGCATTTTTAGCAGATTTCGAATTTTGATCGGAATCGTCACGTTTACGTTTGCCCATGATGGCAGATTTGTAAAGTTCAATTTGAGACAAAGTCTTTATAACAGTCGGAGATTGTCATGATTGGATATTCTTCTTTATGATTTCAATTATAAAAACAGTTTTTAATATGAAAACAAGAATAGAGAACGCCCCCCTTATTTATTGGACAACTCAGCTATTCTCGGTGTTTTTCCTATATATTTCAATAAATTTTCCCCTTTAGAGTACCCCACTATTTAACAGATGTACAGTGTTAAATAAAATAATATATATCATACTTATTCATTTATAAATATCCTTATTTGAAGAATAACTTTTAAATATCAGGATACTTTTTTAAACTGAATGCTCATTTAAAATAATATCTATAAAGCGTAATTAAATAGGATGTTGTTCCATACATGCTTACATGTTTGACCTCGTTTACCTGATCACCTTTATGTACAGTGTTATGCATCGTTAATTCTATTGATAAAGACAAGCTAAGGACACCTCATCAAAGGTTACAAACCTGTAATCAGTGAATGATTTATGGCTTCAATATACCTTATTGAAGGGATAAATGTTTGACAGCTTGTTGTTATTTAAATAAAAGAAAACATGTTTTTTCTACTTTTTATTGATGTACACAAGCTAAAGACCAAGCGGTACATTTATGTACCCAGAGGATTAGACTAACTGAGACACTTCAAAGTATCTGAAATATGCTGCATCTGTTTTATTAAACCCAATTATGACCGAAATATCTCTGTGAAATAGATTGCCACAATTATAAACTAAAATGCTCAAACGGACATGACCAAAGCCCCAAACGGACATTTTTATCGATCGATAGTTGGTAAAAATTGAAATGACCGTTTTATGAAAATGCCTTGAATAACAAAAAGTGGCAAACCAATTCTATTTGACCGTTTGAGGCTGAGAGCAGCCAGACTTTTTATGAAAGTTTCGGTCAAGTCCGGAATATATGACCGTTTTGGAAGCCCTGGTCAAGCCATGAACTCTTACTGCAAGTGTTTTGCTTTTATATGAAAACAAATAAGTAAAACCAACAGATAGATTTATCTTAAACAATATGGAAATTAATAATTCATTTGTGGGTAACACATTAAAAAAAACTTTACCCTGCTGCAGGTTTGACCTTCCTGTCAGATACAACATTTCTATTGAATTCAAAATTAAGGAAACATGAATTTTAAAATATCTGATATTTTTGTGATATAATAGAATGGGGTTCCTTGATATTTTTGTGATATAATAGAACAGGGTTCCTTGATATTGTTGTGATATAATAGAACTGGGTTCCTTGATATTGTTGTGATATAATAGAACTGGGTTCCTTGATATTTTTTTGACATAATAGAATGAGGTTCCTTGATATTTTTGTGATATAATAGAACGGGGTTCCATGATATTTTTGTGATATAATAGAACGGAGTTCCTTGATATTTTTACTTGTTAACCCTTAAATGCAGAAGTTCTTTGGACAATGTGAAGTCAAATCTTTACTTTGGTACAGTCTAAACAGTACTCAATAACAAAATAATTATGCTCTGAACTATGACCCTACATAAAAATCCTTTATATGGGTCATGAGGCTCCACAGTACTACAGTATTTCAACTATATGGTTTCCATTAAAAACTGTTAATATATAAGTAACAAACCTAAGCTGCTTAGAAATGGGCATATATCAGTACATGTTCAGCTGGGCCTTCAGTTGATACAAAAAATAAATTGAAATAAATTCATTTTCAAGAACCTTCCCAATGCATGAATATACAAGAGACCACTTGGCAGTGTAAAATTTATAAACACAAAAAAAATATTCTATGTTTAAGGCAAAGTATAAGGGCTTTGAGATGTCCCCTTTGTTTACCTGCAATCTTTGATAGGAGCTGTCTCATTGTCTCTCCATTTTAATATAAATTGTTGCATTATTGTAAAATTACAGGCAAAAGCCTCGTTATAGATCTTATAGGAGGAAACAGTCCAGGAGAGGGGTCTGGTAAGGGATATTTTCAAATCTCTTACAGTTAAAACATAATGCTTATGTTATTTCAGATTTTATTTTACTTATCTAAGAAAGCTTTGCAGGACTAACATTATTTTAGTTGTGAATTTTGTTTAATATTTTGCTTCATGTGTAAGTTTTTCTAAGTGTGCAATACGTTTAACAGTGAAAGAGATGTACTTCCATAAGAAACTCTTTTAAGTTTTCTGTGGAAAGCATTCAAGCAATACGAAATATAGTAAGTTTTTATGGTTTTCAAAGATAAAAGTGATACCTTGATTCTCACCTTGTGTCAAAATCTTGGAAAAACTTTCGCTGTTTAATCAATACTCCATTTTAATTGTTATTTTAGTGAGTTTTAGTTTATTTCTCTGTGCTAGCACTTTTATCAACACAAAAAGTCATATGCTACAATTTTCAAACATATTCAAAATGTAACTTTGGAAATGGGTGGATTGTGCGGGGGTAAAGCTAAACATTGCTTAACTGATTTTGCCTACTTTCTTATATTTGCTTTTCCCTTATTTAGTAAAAGTTGAGCTTAAAGGCCAGAAGGGGGATAAAGACGCCTTCAAGCTCCAGTTTACTAAATTTATTATTATTATGCATGTTGCCTTTGTTAAGCTTTAGGGAGGTTGCTTTTCTTTAGAATTTCATAAATTTTCCTGCACTATTTTCTCAAACAAAAGTATCCTTCCTTGGCTTAACTTATGCAAAGGCAGTTAATGCACTTTGGAAACCTGTTGCATTTGACTTTTTAAGACCCTCATTGCAATTAAATATTCAGATATTATTGTTTATGGCAATAAATGTATCTGTCATTTTATGCTTTAATTTATTACACCCCCATTACTGCATTCAGTTTTTAATTTGATTTTGTAACTTTATGACCTCAGTTTTACATATTTTGCCATATCTACACTATTATAACCAATTTATATGACTGTAAATTGGAAACACCATACTTGCTTATAGTATACAGTGTGCTGCTATATTGCAATCACTTAAAATATAAACAAATGCTTTATGAGGAGGTTGATATTCTCATTATTACATTAAATAATAATTTAAACCCAAAATTTATAATTGTGCTATCAGTTATGCCATTCCATGTGTTAACAGTAAATGCATATAAAACCAAGCACATGTAAAATAGAATATGAATATTCTAATTATAAATTAAAGCCCAAAAAGTACACCGAATATAAGATTATAACTCACACATTTCTAGTTCTCAGATGTGGTATCTGTAGAAAGAAAGACTTCAGTGTCTTTATTCTGTGACAGGATATGCTTTATAAATAGTCCTTGATTTTTTTATGTGAGCATATCCTTGATGATTTTTCGTGGTAAATTGGCAGAGGTATGAATTAGTAAAAATTATTGATCTGTCTTCAGTTACAAGGAAGAATCGGACGATGTGACAGATTCTGATGATATTGTAGAAGTTGCACAAGAAGAAGAGGATGCTGAAGCTGAAAATAGAGAGACTGTTGAAAGAGTTTATAAAACAAGAATGGGAAAGAAATTAGGTGAGATACCCATTTAGCAAGTAGAACAGTTGAACATGTATAACTTACAATGTAGAAAAGTATACATGGCTAACACGGTGTGGGTTAAATGTGCAAAATAGAGAAGGTAAATAAAAAAGACAAAATGACACAAAAACTTGAGAAATATGTATCAAAGTGTGCATTGTAGTGGAAATACGTGATTATTGCTGATCATATGATATCACAAAATGTACAGACCTAAGGAGACTTCTGTATACATGTATGTGCAACATACATTATACATGTATGTGCAACATACATTTTTACACTGGACATTTAGCTACCATAGGCAGTCACAAAAAAAAAAGGCAAACCAATGCATAACATGGAAAATATGTAAAAAATAAAACTCAAGTTCGATATATGAGAACTCAATTCCAGTATGACACATATTGTAAATCAACAAATTTCCTACATGGAAATTTGTGTATGCGACTATTGGTAGAAATATAGCTCAAATATAAATCTTTGCCAAAAAGTTGAAAATGCATGCAAAATAAGATTATCACATAAGTTGGCTAGAAAGTGCTGAATGCAGTTAAATGAATCAGCAAAAATAAGTTTGTATCAGTAATACAATTTCTTCATTCTGACAAGACATGTGTACAAGATATATACAGAAGTACAGTTCAATTTTGAAGCATGTTAAAATTTCAGGTTTCTCTGCACTGAAAATTAAAACTCTGCATTGTTTGATGAAATGAAGGAAACATAAAATTGCATATTCTTTTATGAAATTAAACATACTGGTATTTCTTGGAAAAAACAAAATTTCCTTAACATGTTGAAAGGATTTTGATACTTTGGGATATTAAGTATAAATGTGTAGATTAACTCTTTATTGATATAAAAGAAACAGTATTTGAATTTTACAAATTGTATGTCCATAGCAACTGGAAGCAGAACAACCATATACAATGTATTGGAGAATGGTGATCCAAATGATGGCTGTGATCCTAGCATCAATGAAGTTGAACAGCAGTTTCTTATCAAATGGAAGAACTGGGCAAATATTCACAATACTTGGGAAACTTATGAAAATCTCAAAGAACAAAAAGTTAATGGATTGAAGAAATTAGAAAATTATCTGAAAAATTTAAATGAAATCAATGATTGGTAAGAAAAACTTCAGAATTTTTATATGATCTGTGCTGTCTTAGATATGACAATTTTGAAACAAAAATAATCTTTTTGTCAGTGAGAAAGAAAACAATTTTTCTAGAAGTAATGACAATTTAATTTCAAATGTGTTTTGGTTACTTAAAGTATGGAACAAATACCAATTTGTGGACTAAGGGAGATAATGAAGAATTTATTCACCTATAAAAAAATAATGTAATATATTTGTTTTACTGTCCTATTAAAATCTTATAGTAATCTGACATTTACCGAATTTCAAACATTGCATAAGCTAATAGATACTGGTCATTAGCAAATATAGTTTCATCAGAATTTGGGAAGAATAGACTACGTTGTTTAAAAAATGAATTCTTAATCAACTACTTTACAGACAAAACACAACATATTTAAGCTTTTTTCATATAAGAGGAAAAGAATATAAACATTAAAAGAGTCTACTTTCCATTTTTCTAGGAAGAGAGCAGCTTCTCCTGAGGACGTAGAATATTATGAACTACAGAAGGAAATGATGGAAGATTTATATGAACAATACATTAATGCAGAGAGAATCATTGGTAATAAAATGTTCAATAAATAGTCTGTTTGTCTGATAATCAAGATAGATTTGAAAACAATGAAAAGGATGCATGTTACAATAAACTGAATGAAAACAATAGGACATTAACCAAGGTCCCGGAATTTACTAAATCAAGATAGATTTAAAAACAAGAGGAAAAGAATGAATGTAACAATAAACTGAATGAAAATAATAGGATATTAACCAAGGTCCCAGAATGTACTTATAAAATATCAAATATGTTATTTACAGGTAAAACTATTACCAATATTTTCAATAAGATAAAGATACCTTAAGCATCTAACTAAATTTGATGTGGTATTAGGGTTACTATTTTGCATCTGAACTATAAGCAATAAAGTCAAGGTTGTAGAAGGAAAACTATTGGTATGAAGGACAAACTTGCATGCATTTAACCTCTGGACGAAAAGTTTATGCATTGAAATATAGAAAATAACCTGTGAAATATCCATGTTTACTGTATGTAGTGGACTTCTATTGAAATAAATCATTTGCCTCATCAGCAATAGTCTTTTGAATCTGATTTACACATTGGGGAATATGATATTTTAACATATACAGCAAGCTTAAATATATCTAATCTGTGTCCATAGTGATTTCAAAAGCTGATAAAGATGTTTAATATTCATGTGTGAAGTATAAATTTGCCTATTGTAGCTCATTCCAATCAGAAAATGGCCAATGAGAACAATGGTTACCCTGACTACTTTGTGAAATGGCAGGGGTTACCATACTCAGACTGTACATGGGAGGATGGTGAACTATTGGCTCGTAGATTTCAATCCGTTATTGATGAATATCATGCCAGAAACAAGTCTCAGAAAACTCCATCAAAGTTAACCAAAGTAAGTTCTGTCATCTTGTTCATGCAGATTCAGTCAACTGTGGATGCATTTATTTTGGTGGATTTAGAAAAACTTATATTTTCATCGATTTGTCAGTCTGTATACAACCCTTTAAAAAAATGTGTTCATTGTTGAACATTTTAATTCTTGGTGTAACTTGACCCACAAAATCCACGAAAATTGGTATCCCACGAATTAAAATGAATCCACAGTAGCTAAATCATTTTAGTTCTATTATTTACTAGGTAGATTATGAATTGTTTTGTAGATATGATAAGTATAGAAACCAACTTGTTTCAATGCTTTTATATGCATCATTTTGCATGAATTGGTTTGCTAATCATGACAGTTCTAATGCCAACAATTGGTAGTAAACAAAGCTAATACTGTTTCATGGACCACCAAAAAAATGAAGAAATCTAAATTCTTTGTACTTTTTACATTCTCAAATAGGAAAGCTGTAATTAGCGAAATGGTAAACTTTATATATGTTGAAAGATACAAATTATTATTTAGTTACGTTCATATTAGTATTTTGCTTGATGTTCATGTTTTTCATGAGTAAGAAGTCATTATAAATAGTTAAAATGTTTGTAGTAATGAGAAAAATCTGTTGTCATAAAAAACTTTGACGAGCAGATTAATTAAATATATTAGAGAAATATAAAAGAATTATAAAAAATATATTGCATGTTTTTGTTGTTGTAGTGTTTAAAGTACAGACCAAAGTATCAGCCATTTAAAGACCAGCCATCATGTATTGGTGGAGTGGATAATTTAGATTTACGAGATTATCAATTAGAAGGAGTTAATTGGTTGATGCATGCTTGGTCAAAGTAAGTTCAGACAAAACTGTAAACCAAATACTGTGTGAAGAGGTAACTTGTGTAAAACGAACTGGTGTATCAGTATATTGAAAATTGTTGCTATGTTCCCAAATTTATTGGGCGGGGGGTGGGAGTCACTGAAATTGATTCAATTTGGGTGTAGCATTTTCCTTACAGTTTTGTAAGAATTATAAGTAAAATGGAAATTTGTATTTTATTGGTAGTCCTGGTCTTAATAAAGTGCCTCCCATGTTACCCGCAATTTAATTCTGGAATAGCCCTATGTAATCTGTAAACTACTCCCATGTCTAATGTTCAGTGCTGAAATTCTTCCATTTAGACAATATGAATGAATGAGAGATGTGGGTCATTCCATCAATGAAACAGCAACCCACCAACACTAATGACATTTCATATATTTTAGTGTGATGTACTTTGAGTCAGTGCAAATTTGAATTTAACCAAATAAGTGTAAACTACATTCATACCTTTAACTAGGCAAATACTATCTTTCTGGTGATTGATCCTACCATTTGCTTTAGAAGGGGTCTATTACTTGTAAAATAAATTGTCCAACCTTTAAGCTGTAGTTCATTAAAAAAAAACATGACTGTCCAGTTACCTTTATTTAATTTCACCCATTGTCATGGGGCTTCTACCTGGAATAGTGAAAATAATATTGAGTATGATAAAAAATGTTGCTGAAAAAGATTTTTTTTAAATCCTTAAGAAGAAATACATTTTTTATAGCAATTATGTATACAGGCCTATGAACCCTGTACCATGAAGTTTTATCAAGTGAATTGGTTTTCTGGAACCAAAACTTTTGTAAGTGTGTTCCATCATTGTGATCACAATTGCTAAAATTGATCAACTACATTTCATCTTTTTTTACAATTTGCCTGCTTTTCTGTTTATTTCAAATTTGATTTAATGTAAGTGGGTCAAATCATTTTTAATTTGTTCTTTGGTATATATGTTAAAACTAGACAACAACAAAGTGTTTGACTGTAATTGATGATCTTGAAAAATTCTTTACTTTATTTTCAGGTATAATTCTTCCATATTAGCAGATGAAATGGGACTAGGGAAAACTATTCAGACCATATCATTTCTACAGATAATGTATACTTATTATCAGTTGTATGGACCTTTCTTAATAGTAGTACCTTTGTCTACATTAGTGGCATGGCAAAGAGAGTTCAGAAATTGGGGACCGGAGATGAATGTGGTCACTTACCTTGGAGATATTTCTAGTCGTAATATGGTAAGTTAACTGCTCCTAAAGTTTTTATTAATGAACTGCATGATTTATTAATGAGAAAGCTGATGTGAATATAAAAGTAAGAAGATGTTGTATGATTGCAAATGAGACAACTCTCCCCCAGAGACAAATGAGCAAAACCCATGCGGCATAGCAAGCTATAAAAGGCCCCAAATTGACAAAATGTAAAGCGATTCAAACGAAAAAAATTTACTGCCTGATTTATGTACCTAACTATATACTAAAAACAATGACATCCACTAAGTATAGGCTCCAGACTTGGGACAGGCACATACAGAATGTGGCATGGTTAATAAGCATGATAGTAAGTGCCCAACCCTCCCCCTAAACCTTGGACAGTGGTTCAATAGAACAATATAAAAACAAACTGCACAAAACAATTTACAAAAACAAATATGATAAACAGCAACAAACGACACACTCAAAAACATGCTCAGGTACATACAGAATGTGGTGTGGTTAAAATTTTCTCTTCACAATTTTATTGATTTATTGCTAAAACTTCCATATAAAAAAATCTGCATAATATTGTCTAACTCGATGCAGCTGTTTATTTGTTTAAAGTATATAATGATGAGTTATATATCCAGTTTGCATTTTTATGGTTTCTTATTCGCAGATTTGCATTTTTATGGTTTCTTATTCGCAGATTTATATCGCTTGGACTTGGAGATAATGAGCTGATATTTGGTTCATGAGTGTGTGTTTTGAGTTACATGTCTTATAACAGATGACCCACTGTTCACAAAATAAACGGCCCTTCCATCATTCTACAGGCCATGGGCATTCTAATCCAGACACTACGTTTAGTCCAAAAAAGATTCAATTTAGATGGACTTCACTGCATAGAATATTCACTTTTTTTTCTTTCAGATAAGAGAGTACGAATGGCAGCATGGTGGAAATAAACGGTTAAAGTTCAATGTTATCCTTACAACGTATGAAATCTTACTTAAAGACAAGGTATGGATAAAATTATTTAAGTAAGTTCATTTACACTGGGAACAGTATATCTAACGGGAAATGAATCTGATAGGCTTTTCAGTATAAAATTGATAAAATCTCGAACTTTACGAGACTTCGTGAGATTTATGGATTTTGGTAGCGATTTTTGAAAAACTATCGGAACTGCTCAATAAATTAACCACATAATTCTAATCGTTTTATCATAAAGTTGATATATTTTTTCATATAAAATGACCAAAATAAGTGTGATTTATTTGATGTGAAATGTTTGATAATGGTTTGTGAATATGGGAATGCAATCGACGCCATTTTTTTATTACCCTGTTTGCATTCTGTACCCTTCTGTGATGAAATGAATGCGATTATAACAAATTTGAAGTGACACGATTACAAGTTCGATACACTGGCATCACTTATTACTTAGTTTGTATGACATTTTATTGATATTATCAGAATTTATTAGGATAATAGGGAGTACGCTTTTAACACATGTCCGTATCCATATCGCGTCTTTATTAACTATGACCCGACGATAAAATCGGCTACAATTAGGTAGAGTCAAGTCCCGTGAATATATATGTTCCTGATTTACACTAAAACAGAAATAGTCAATGCAGCTACTTACAGCAAATTAAAGTATCATTACCACAAACATCGAACTTGAAAAATCACCAAAGAGGTATAACATTCTTAAAGATTAAAGATTAGGTATTCTAGATATTGTATTGGTAGGACTAAATGTGACTAGTAAATCTGTTTTTTGGTAACCTTAGGCAAGAAATAATTGTGCTAATGACAGGAGTTGGGGAGCCAGTTCATATTGTAGACCCCCTTATGCATAAAACTTAATTGATTGTCATGTAATATTCTTGTACCTCAACCTGAGGAATATCCTACAACATGAAATATATGTTTCATGACCCTCATTTTGGTAATTTCTGGAACAACCCCTATTTTCAGATTCTGTAATAAAAGGACCTGCATTGTACTAAACGAAAAAATATCTAGTATGCATAGGATTATTAGTTCAATGACACAACATAACTTAATTTCATTTTCATTGACAGTACTAGGATTGATAACAAATCTTTGAAAGTGCCAGGGGGACATCTATGCCACACATATTCTCAGAAGCAAGATGGTATAGGTCAATCAAAACACAAACGTCTGAATCATTTACAAATATGCTTTTTCTTATGTCAACAAGTCATGTATACAAGAAATTCATAGCAAAGAAATTTTTATCAAATTCCAATGGAGGAACAATGGGCAGGTGAACAAGGGGAAAATGCTTTAAATTAGTGTCTGTTTGTTTTTTCAGTCATTTTTAGGAGGGGTTTCATGGGCTGCATTGATGGTAGATGAAGCCCACAGACTGAAGAATGATGATTCACTTCTTTATAAATCTTTGTTTGAATTTAACACAAACCACCGACTTCTCATCACTGGTACCCCTTTACAGAACTCACTGAAAGAGCTGTGGGCTCTGCTCCATTTCATTATGCCTCAAAAGTAAGTATAGGTTATTTGCCATAGTTATTGTAAATGATGCACGGAAGGTTAATACATTTTTGTAAATCGTGAAAGTGTGAAGAAACATATTAATTTGTTATATCCGTCTAAATAATTCCCTTTTGATAACAGGAAAAATGAATTCTTGGTTAACCTTTAATAAGGAAAATTAGTACCTCAGGATCAAAACCGAATCTACAGTATATCTCCTGCAGTCAGTGTAAATAAGATTAATCTGTATTTATCACATTGTAAATACTTCATTTGAAACTCAAGTTTGCAACTGTTCAGAATAAAGTAGCTTTTGAAATTTATTTTGAGCAGATTTGATAATTGGCCAGATTTTGAAGAGAAATATTCATCGCAAGAAAAAATGGGATTTGCAGGACTTCACAAACAACTAGAACCTTACCTGTTACGTAGAGTCAAGAAAGATGTTGAGAAATCTCTCCCTTCAAAGGTATATTAAAGATTATTTGCTATGATATTGGCACACCATCTAGACAGGCGTTTCTTGTATAGCCATCACCAGTCTATATCCTCAAAGATAACAGCTGAGATAGTATGCTTTTATTGGTATTTATTATATCCCCTGTGTAAGAGTGGGTGGTCATTGGGGAGTCTGGGATGGAGTCCATCTGTCCCACTTTTCTATCACAACTGCATGACAGAATTTTGTGCAACATTCACAGAATGATGTGCCTTTGCATCTTTTTCATTTCTCCATCTGAATGATTTTGGGGGTTTACTTTGGCATGACATAGACTTTGTCATATCTGCACACAACAATACACATTTGTATTTGCTTCTTCTCCTAAACCCTTAATTGGAATTACATTAAACATGCTCAGAACCTTCACCATATAAGTCAATACAAAATACCCTGTTTTGTTTTTTTGATAAATTATTCTTGGGACTTTGCCTTAAGGGGTACTTATAATGTATCGACAACTCTTCTTAATCCCTTAATAGAATGAAATGAAAATTATTCAGAATCATAACCATATAATGCCATTGTGCACCTCTTATTTTGTTTTTTGATCAAAATAACCTTTTTGAGTTTCCGTTGGAAAGTCATGGACTTTGTCATTGCTTCATGTTGGTTTTGGGAGTATAATTTTTATGCCCCCCGCAACTAATAGATTGGGGGCATATTGTTTTACCCCTGGCCGTCCTTCCGTCTGTCCTTCTGTCCGTTCGTCCTTCCGTCCATCCCATTATGGTGCATTGCTTTTCCGGATAACTCCTCCTTCAGTTTAAATGCTAGGAAGTTTTTGCTTTGCTGGCTGTTTGTACATATATTGAAGGTGTGCATGTGATCAGGGTTTTCATTTTTATTAATATTTGCTCTTTTGGGAGAGAGTTGAACTTTGTCATTTTTGGAGTATATACTTGTGTAAGAGGTGCATAGTGTTTCCAGATAACTCATCCTACAGTGAACTATAGATCTATGCTCAACTTTGTGTATTTTAAAATAACATTTTGCATCTGCGAAGGCATCATTTGTGTCTCCCAGACAATACTATCTCGAAGAAAGTCCTACATTGACTTTTGTTATAATACAGTTACTTCAGAGTGGAGTGCGGGGGGATCACTTTGTCTAGTTTTAACTTTGCTTGCTGTTCACTGTTATATTTGCACTAGTTCCTAACATTTACTTTTGACAGGTGTTGTGTATTATTGGATAGTCAATTAGGTTTAGCAAGATCACATAGAATGAAATCCTTAATTAATAAAGCAATAATGGATATTGAAGTTTTTCATATTATTGTCTATTGAAATACATGTATTTTATTTTATTTCAGACGGAACAAATTCTTAGAGTTGAAATGTCTTCTTTACAGAAACAGTATTACAAGTGAGTTTAACAATACAAAGCTTCTATGCTTCTATTAGAAAAGTGTAATTTTAAAAAATGAAGTTAATACGCTTCTATGCTTCTATAAGATAGGTGTAACTTTAAAAAATGAAGTTGATACGCTTCTATGCTTCTATTAGAAAAGTGTAACTTTAAAAAATGAAGTTAACCCTTTAGCCGACGAATCCCAGTTTACCGGAATTCACGCTTCAGACAGCTGACGATGAGTCCCGGTTTACCAGGTTCGCAATACCTCTTTTATATTTCCAGCTGAAAAACAATCCGAACACCAGTCTCTTTGTTTAATGCCCGGATGAAAGAGTAAATATGGCGCTTCCGTTTGTTGAAAACCGTGTCAAAATCAAATGAAATTTACAGATTTTACTATAATTTGAAATAAGGGAACAATTTTTTTGAAAGACTTTAGAAGAATTGAATCAGACTAGTATACTTTTTGACATAAAATGCCGTTTTATGTACAAAAACACTTGGAATGGACATCGTTCAGTGTAAGAAATATGTACAACCTTGTTAAAATTTTCAATTTTTTGTCATTTTGGGTTAAAAATTTACGATATTGGGTCAAAAAGTCGAATTTTGTGAATTTCATCAATTTTAATGCTGAAAATCGGCAAATTTGATTTTTTTCTGACAAAAAATTATCAAAACATGAACAAAACTGTGTCCATGGTGCAAGTAAATAAAATAAAGACATAAATAACTACAGACAATTTTAACTGATATTTAATATGAAGATCTCCCACTTGTGTCCCAATAGCTAGGGAAGCCATCGTCTCGGAGTAGCTTCTGTCAGGGCGGCTATCGGTGAAAGGGTTAATACGCTTCTGTGCTTCTATTAGAAAAGTGTAACTTAAAAAAATGAAGTTAATAGCACAACAAAATTGAAATATGACAATAAGAAAAACGCCAAAGTAAAAAGTTGCATACAAAATGTTAAAAGAATAAAAAACTATCCATTAAGACTAAGATAGGGGGATTCTTTCCTGCCTAAACTGACGAGGTCTGTCAGAAAAAATAATATGAATGAAAGGAGATGTTCGGTAAGGCAGTTTGTATATGCAATACTTATATTACATATAAGTAAATTATTTACGGACAGTTATCCAACAGCAAAAGTTAATCCAAATTTTAATCCAAACAGTCATAATTTAGTCTCCAACAATGAAGAAGGGAATGTTTTAAATAGAGCAAAGATAAACAAATTTATACCCGAAACAACTGTTGCTTTTAAAGTTATTGAACATGAATACTTGTAATTTTATTCTCTGTTTCAGATGGATTTTAACAAAAAACTATAAAGCACTTAGTAAAGGACTGAAAGGAAATGCGTCTAGTTTTGTAAATATCATAATGGAACTTAAAAAATGTTGTAATCACACATCACTGACTCGTCCACCTGAAGATGAAAACATGGACAAACTCACAGCGTTAATAAAAGGAAGTGGGAAATTAATTCTGTTAGACAAATTATTGACACGTCTGAAAGAGACAGGACATAGAGTGCTAATATTTTCTCAGATGGTTAGGATGTTGGATATTCTTAGTGATTATTTACAATTGAAACGTTATGCTTTCCAGGTATGTTATTAGACGGTTTTCCATGTATATTGCAAGAAATTCCAAGGCTTCCATGTTGGGTTTTAAGTGATATCACATGCACAAGTTGAAGACATTCAAGTTAATGAAAATAACGCATTTAAAATTTCCTGTGCCAGAAGTGCATTTCTGGTTTTACCTTAACGGTAACCTTTTCAGGAAGCTGGTTAAATACAAGCCTTTTGTAGAAATACTTAAAACAATAGTCGGAGTTATTTGTCCTTTCATGTAGTTCTATTATATAGGGTTCTCACTAAGGCGAGTCCATGGGTCCTGGACTCATGAAAATCTATCTGGACTCATCATTTTCAAAACTGGTGAGTCCAAAGATGCATCAAGATTGTAAAATGTTGTATAAACTGAGCACAGATATCATCATTTTATGACAAAAGTTTAAAAATAATCTAAAGTTGATGTCGTTTCCTTGCTCTATTTTGTCATGGGGACTGAAATAATAAAAGAGATAGCAATACAATTTCATCTTCTCACTGTTGGACTCACCATGGCCAAAAATGATGAGTCCCAGGACTCACCTTAAAAAATCCTTAGTGAGAACCCTGTATATATAGAATTGTTATGATGCCATTCCTAGATATAAGAACACATTCTACCAAATTCGATCTTTTCATTGAAGAAACACATGTATGTGTTATGTCAGATTTTTCTGCAGTTGAAATGTAGTTTTGCTTTTATTGTGACTGATAAGGACTATAATGTGAAGGAGTAGACCAGGGCATATTGTCATATTGACATTTATAATATGGAAAATACACAAAGAATCTTTCCTGATGCCTATTGGGAAGGAGGATTTTTTAAAAATACTAAAGTATTCTTATCAAGAATAAGTTTCTCCAATATCACTGTTATTTATCAATACCTTGATAGATCAGGCAAAATATCAAGTTTTTTTTTATATTATTGAATAAATTTTGGACAGTTGAGATATAAAAGATGAAATGTAGATTTCCTATCAAAAAAGTGACCAACAAATATACAATCACATCTGTTAGTTTTTTTTTACATAAATGAACCTGTATTAGAGCGAGTGTTATTATTTGTTTTAGAGGTTGGATGGAGGGATAAGAAGTGACATAAGGAAGCAGGCCCTGGACCACTTTAATGCTGAGGGATCATCGGTAAGGCTTTTGAAATCTTCTTTATTCACCAATCACAGTAGAACTTATTCATGATATGATAAAGGACCATTTGAATCTGTTATATTTATTTATGTTGACTTCAGAAATTATTTTGTTTTGTCACTTCCATGCCAATAACTATAGAACTTCTACTTCTTGATAAAAGGGACCATTAGAATTTTTTCTAGCTATTTGATGTTCCACAGTAAATGAATTGTAACATAGTAGTCCATGGTGTTCTTGAAAACTGAAGTTCTACTATAAATGATTTGGAAGAAGAAATTAGACACTATTCCATTGGCAAAACTCACAAATTTTCTCCTCCCAAGAAAGATTACCCTTTAAATATAATTGAATTACCTAGCCAATCAAGCAAGTTAATTTTTAGGTTAACTGTGACGGTTAAGCAGTCAAGATTTAAGAATTCTTGTCTGGATTTTCGCTTATTTTTACTACAGTGTGTACAGGTGTTAAATGGATATCCAAATGATAATTTGCACATTAAATTCTGTAATATAAGTCATTGTTTTAAAAATATACACAGGATTTATTTATTGAAAAAAATATTGAATACTTTTAGGATTTTTGTTTCTTGTTGTCAACAAGAGCTGGCGGTCTTGGGGTAAATTTGGCAACTGCTGATACTGTGATAATATTTGATAGTGATTGGAACCCACAGAATGACCTACAAGCTCAAGCTAGAGCTCATCGTATAGGGCAGAAAAAACAGGTATGTTTTAACATCAGACTGTAAAAGACCTGTTTATAATGTGAAAACTAATTGTATGAAATTTTTATGAAAGAAGAATTTAAGTGATGAATATCTGACAAATTGATTAAAATTGATTAAAATGGGATGTAGAGTAGTTGCTCTTAAGACAAAAAAAAGTAATTGGCAGAAAATATGGACAGAAAAATCATAGAAAAATCATGATGTTTAAGAAGTAATATAAAACTGATCAAAGATCATAAAAAAAAATCACTGCATTTCTGGCACAATGAAAAACCTTTGCCTTTGACAGAAGTTTTAAGTGACTCATCTGAATGTAGATACTCTTTGAGGAAGGTTACTTGTAATGTCTCTAGAAAACACAGTTCAAAAAGAAACAATGTAAATATTTACTGCTAATAAACTAGCTTAGAACATTTGCAATAATGCATTGTTAAAGTTCTTTTGATTGCTAACATTAAAACAAAACTTAACGAAAAATGTACGTTGGGACCATGCTTATAAGAATCTGCTAGAAAATTGCTAATTTGCAAAGTATTGACACAAAATAGACAATTTATGTTGATTCCAAAGACAAACATTCCATCAACTTTGGCACTTCCATAGAAGAAGTCTGAAAAAAGTTATGTCTTCAGATAGCTGTTTTAATAGTTGTGTGTTGTTCATGCACAAAAATAAATAGTTTTTAACTTAATCAAAGGCTTTCAGAATACTAGTTTGGAATTCGCCAAAACCTAAATGAATTGACTCCTTAAATATTGGAAGAAATTCAAAATTAAGGGGTATTTCAAAATGTCATCAATACTTATTTTAAATATTATATGAAAAATCTGTTAGCTTTTTAATTGACTAATTAAAGAACATTTAGTTAAATACTTTTAAATCTGGAAAATAAGCACACAACAAAATTCGTAATATGAATTTCAAATATTTTGTATTTAGGTTAGTGTATATAGGTTAGTGACAAAGAACAGTGTAGAAGAGGATATTGTGGAAAGAGCTAAACGTAAAATGGTGCTAGATCATCTGATCATACAGAGAATGGACACTACTGGTAGGACTGTGCTGAACAAAAATCAGGTCCCATCCAGGTATAATCACATAATAATTGAAAAGATAATGCCCAAGGGCTATTTCATTTAAATATGGACGGGATTCTTCAGCCCCCACCAGCAAAAAAAAAATACTATGCGTCTATCAGAGAAAGCGATGGTCAAGGTAGCCACAAACAACATATTAGCTCCCTTCTAGGTAAATGAGACAGCAATCCAATGCCATAAATACCGTTAGAAATAACTTCTTTTTATATTTAATGAAAATGGATTTGATTAACACATGATCATCAGTATTTTGAAGAGTATAAATGAAAAAAAAATATCATGCAATGAATATTGCTTTAAAATATTGTAAACTTTGAATAAAGTTTGTATTATTATTGTTACAGTACGTCAACGCCCTTCAAAAAAGAAGAATTGGCAGCTATATTGAAGTTTGGTGCTGAAGAATTGTTCAAGGAAGACGAGGAAAACGAAGAGGAACCTCAGGTGGACATTGATGACATCCTTAACCGTGCTGAAACGAGAGAATCGGAACAACCTATGTTGGGAGATGAACTACTGTCTCAGTTTAAGGTGGTCAGTTTTGATAATCTTGAAGAAGATGACCCACCACCTAGTGTAAAGGTAGAAGAAGATACAGGTGAGATTCTCCGTTTTGACAAGAACAAAATTATAAATATATTTAAAAGGAGATATGGCTTTTATGTCAAAGATATAGAAAATATTCAGCTCTAAATTACCCTAAGAGTGTTGAAAAAGTTATAACTAGATTTAAAAAAGATAGGGACAGGCAACCATGTGTGACTAGGTTCCTGTCAGACTAGGGCAGACAAACGTGTGACTAGGTTCCTGTCAGACTAGGGCAGGCAAACATGTGTGACTAGGTTCCTGTCAGACTAGGGCAGACAAACATGTGTGACTAGGTTGCTGACTAGGGACAGGCAAACATATGTAACTAGATTCCTGAATAGAGTCAGGCAAACGTTTATACATTCATTTTTGGCAAGAACAAAACACTCAATATGAAAATGCTTTGTGATTTACCAGTATAGATAGCTAGTTCAGATGAGATATTTTAAACTTTATTTTGTACTTTTATCTTATACATTTTTTTTTGTAGGTAAAGAGTGGGACTCGATTATTCCTGAAAATGACAGAAGGAAAATTGAAGAAGAAGAAGAGCAAAAAAGACTTCTGGAATTAAATTTACCCCCAAGAAGCAGGAAAACTGTTAAACAGGTAATTTTATACTTGGATTAGAAGGTACTGAAAGTCCTTGTTACAATTTCCTGAATTGTACTGTATGGTCTATTAATAGGGTGTCTTATTTAAGTAACTGCCTTTAAGCAGCAATCTGATGGCCAAAATATAGCCAATCCTTCTTTCAATGCAGATGCAAAAAAACATAAATTGCAACTGAAATCACGGAAGTGTGAACCAATTTTTTTCTTGCAAGCTGTCAATTCTTTCTATCTTAATTTAAAAAAAAACATGGGAGGAAACCATAGTTGCTCAAATTGAACTCATGTAAATCAGAGGTAAAGGTATGTGAAGGACATTGTTTTACCTGGGGACATTTATTTCATTACCTAACAAATGTTTAAAAAGTGCAAGGTAAAATTCAATCTGAACTGACCAGTTGTAAGAAATAAGTTAACACTTGTACGAGTTTGAATGTAAATGAACAAAAAGCACTCTTTCTCTTTGTCAAGTCAGACAACACGTTGAATGTTAAAATGTTATTATTATAAGTAACTTTTGATTAAGAAAAGAGTAAAATTTTGCAATGTATTTCAACATACATGAATTTACATTTTAAATCAAACATCTAATGGAATCTAATGTTCTTGCAAGAGGTAAATGTAGTTATGACTTAATTTGAGCTCTGTTGAAAAATATCTTGCCTATTGATTGAAAAATGTGAATGGAGCTGAATGTTGCAGATGAGAAATACGGTTTCAGTGACTAACAAAATTTAAGTCGTCCTATATGAAATTCAGATTAAATTGACAAGTTCAAGAAAATTGGTTAACAAATGTATTGTTTCATTAGGTAAAAAATAAAATTGGCATTACTTGTTATATAGATTCAGGTGGATTATGATTCTGATGAGAAGAAAAAGAAGAAGAAAAAAAAGGATGACGATGAAGAAGATGAAGATGATGAAAGTGAGGATGAGGAGGAGGATGAAGACGAACCAAAGAAACGTGGAAGGCCTCCAGGTGGCAGTAAGGGAAAAGTCAGAGGGTTCACTGATGCTGAAATTAGAAGATTTATCAAAAGTTTTAAAAAGTTTGGTAGACCTTTGACTAGGTAAGAATTTGCATTTATGATTTAGATCAACAAAGAATATTAGAATAAGGAAAAGCTTTTATAGTATAGCCCATTAACAAGTAAACAGTCAATGTTATGCCTACGTTTGCAATAGTGACTTGAGTTTTGCATTAGAAAATTGTTTTCTTTAAAGTTCAATTCTTGTAGGAGAAAGGAAGTTATCCCAGAAGCATGACTAATTTGATATTCTCTCTCATGTTAGAACTGGGAAGATTTCAATTTAAATTATCACTAAATTACAACTTGTATTTTCATGTTAAAATCAAGGAGCCTGTTTTCCAGTGGTTATGGTTGATTGCTGTTTGTTCTAATTGTTTTCGTTTATTTTTTTAATATAAATCAGACTGTTTCACATTTGCCATAAAAGGGCCTTTTATGTCTTGCTATAGGGTATGGGTTTTTCTCATTGTTTGAAGGCTGTTTGGTATCGTGTACTTTTTGAAATCACTTTCCTGTGGTCTCTGGTGTATATTCACCTTAGGGGCCAAAATGCCACATCTCCTTTTTTTTTTAAATTTAAAATGGTGAAATATATTATTTTCATGGTTTGGTGAACAGATAAAAAAACGATAGTAGTAAATTTTGTAGTGATTTTATTGTTGTTGTTTTTTCAGTAAAAATATAAATAATATATAATTGAACCCATGAATATATATCTTAATATTATATCAAATCTCAAAAATAAATAGCAACTTGCTTATTGATATTTCAGACTTGATGCTATAGCCTGTGATGCAGAATTACAAGAGAAATCTGAAGGAGATCTGAAAAAGTTGGCACAGATATTGATGTCTGGTTGTGAACAAAGTCTAGACGAACACAATCACAATAAAGTTAAAAATGAAGAAGAGGCTAGTGTTGATGGAATGAATACTCCAGGTAACCTTCCCATGTAGTTTTATGTTCAAGGAAGCGTTTTGCAAGGTGATATGAATATCACTTGTTTATAATACATGTAATTGTGATAGGTAATTCTGGAAAACTCTCTTTTTATACGACCGCAAAAATTAAAAATTTTTTGGTCGTATATTGGTATGACGTTGGCATCGTCCGAAGACACATTGGTTTTCGCACTCTAACTTAAGTTTAGGTGAATGGATCTCCATGAAATTTTACCATAAGGTTCAATACCACAAAAGGAAGGTTGGGATTGATTTTATGGGTTATGGTACCAACAGTTAAGGAATTAGGGGCCAAAAAGGGCCAAAAATAAGCATTTTTGTAACTTCCAGACAATAACTTGTGTGTAAGTGTATGGATCTCTCTGACATTGTACCACAAGGTTCCATATCACAAAGGGAAGGCTGTAATTGATTTTGGGGGTAATTGCCTCAAAATTTTAGGAATTAGGGGCCAAAAAAGGGGCAAAAAACAAGCATTTTTCTAGTTTCATGACAATAACTTGTGTGTAAGTGTTTGGATATTTCTGAAATTGTACTACAAGGTTCCATATCACAAAGGGAAAGCTGGAATTGAGTTTGGGGGTAATTGCCCGAAACGTTTAGGAATTGGGGGCCAAAAAGGGGCCAAAAATAAGCATTTTTCTAGTTTCCAGACAATAACTTGTGTTCAAGTGTATGGATCTCTCTGAAATTGTACTGCAAGGTACCATACCACAAAGGGAAGGCTGGGATTGAGTTTGGGGGTGATGAATCATAAGGGGGTTCAAAAAATTGGGGGGGGGATTTTTTTTTTTTCTTTTTTTCCTTTTTTTTTTCTTTTAAAATTTTCCATTTTAAGTTGGTTATTTCTGATTAATATTTAAAAGCAAATAATAATGATATGGTAGGAGATACACACCAAACAAGATGTGTAAATTATTATATAATAAGTATTGTGCAATAGCAAGAAATTTTCAATTGCACAGTATTGCACAATAGCAAGAAATCTTCAATTGCACAGTATTGCACAATAGCAAGAAATATCCAATAGCACAATATTGCGCAATAGCAAGAAATTGTCAATTGTACTGTATTGCGCAATAGCAAGAAATATTCAATTGCACAGTATTGTGCAAAAGAAGATACTTCGTTTAAATTGCTTATTTCTTGATCAATTTCAAAGGGGTTTTATTCTTGAATTCTTGGGGTTCTTTAATATGCTGAATCTAACCGTGTATTAAGTTTTTGGATTTTGGGCCCCGTTTTTAGATTGGTCCACATTGAGGTCCAAAGGGTCCAAAATTTAACTTTGTTTGATTTCATCAAAAATTGAATTATTGGGGTTCTTTGATATGCCGAATCTAGATTCTTAATTTTTGGTTCCGTTTTCAAATTGGTCTACATTAAGGTCCAAAGGGTCCAAAATTAAATTTAGTTTGATTTTAACAAAAATTGAATTTTTAGGGTTCTTTGATATGCTGAATCTAAACATGTATTTAGATTTTTGATTATGGGCCCAGTTTTCAAGTTGGTCCAAATCGGGGTCCAAAATTAAACTTTGTTTGATTTCAACAAAAATTAAATATATGGGGTTCTTTGATATGCTGAATCTAACCATGTATTTAGATTTTTGATTTTTGGGCCCCGTTATCAACTTTGTCCACATTGAGGTCAAAAGGGTCCAAAATTAAACTTTGTTTGATTTCATCAAAAATTGAATTCTTGGGGTTCTTTGATATGCTGAATCTAACCATGTATTTAGATTTTGGATATTGGACCATAATAGGTGAATGTCCAATTTAAAATTTTTAAGTTCTTAGACCACATTCATTCTGTGTCAGAAACCTATGCTGTGTTAAATTTTTAATCACAATCCAAATTCAGAGCTGTATCAAGCTTGAATGTTGTGTCCATACTTGCCCCAACTGTTCAGGGTTCGACCTCTGCGGTCGTATCAAGCTGCGCCCTGCGGAGCATTTTATTTCAAACTAATTTAAAATCAAATTTGATTGTATTAACTTTATAATGAAAAAGCCAAATACCTGTCAAAATTGTGGAATTGAATTGATCTAAACTGTAGTAATCATATTTTCAAATAATTGACATTAGAGTGTGTTGTTTATGTCCACCAAGAACGGAACAAGAATTAGACACTCATAAGATATCCCATGTGTAATATTAAAATGTGTTATAGAAGTCTCCTTTGATTTCCATTTGAATAGTATTCTATTAATATTTTATTAATAGCCAAGAAGAAAAGAGAAAAAGGACCATCATTTAATATATCGGGTGTTGTGGTGGCTGTACAGCCTGTCATGAAAGCAATGCAAGATCTGGAACAATTGGATGATCTTATACCTAAAAATAGAGAGGAAAAGAAAAGGTAATACACATGTTGTCTTGATCAGGA
Source organism: Mytilus californianus (assembly GCF_021869535.1). Lineage (NCBI taxonomy): Eukaryota > Metazoa > Mollusca > Bivalvia > Mytilida > Mytilidae > Mytilus > Mytilus californianus. The sequence goes on from NW_026262679.1 coordinate 57,070,320, forward strand.
CCAAAAATTATCTTTCATTGCCGATGAAATTTAGAAAAGATTTAAAGGCAAATAGATATTGATTCATTCAGTTGTGTTATTTTTCATACAGAAGCAGAGTCTGTATATTTAGACAACGTATTTTTTCATTAAATAAGATGGAAAAAGGAAGTGAATATATATAACTCAATTACAATGCATGAACCAAAATGAATTTTCTGTTAATCTGATAAACACTGGCATTAAACAGATGCTAGAAGGAATAAAAGTAGAGTCTTGCATTTCAGTTATTGGTTTGTATTAAGTGACCTTGTAATTTTAGTATAATGAAATATCTTATCTTGAACATAAGCAATTGATATGTTCAGCTTAAACAAATGTCTGTAAAATGAAGAAATGCTCTTGGAAAGCAGTTATTATCTAGATTCTAGTCTAATGAGGTTAATTGTAATTTTCTGTATAACAGGTTTAAAATAGACACCCATGTAAAAGTTTGTCATTGGGATTGTGAATGGAGCGAGGAAGATGACTGTAGCTTGCTGAAAGGAGTATATGAGTATGGCATGGGAAACTGGGAAGCCATCAAAATGGATCCCGATTTTAACCTACATGACAAGGTAAGGTTCTGTTACTGAAATATGACTGGCAACATTATTTTGTAAGTCAAGTTTGGTTCACCTGACAGTTAGCTTAAAAGCAGCATTGAGATCAAACCTACAGGATAAGCTGTTCTACCAGCCATCAAATATAAAGTACTATATATTTAAAGTTTCCAGACTGAATGAGGATTTGCCTTGTAGTGTTTGAGGGCTATTCTTTACATTTAAAATAAACAAATGGTGATTTTTCATGGCAGTTCTACCCTGAAAATATTTATTCCAATTTTGACTCGTGCACTTCTACCCAATTGAAATAATATTTGTATTGAAACAGAATAACTGTGTTGTAAATTTCTTGTATTTCAGATTTTGCCAGGTGGTAAGAATGAGAAGCCACAAGCCAAACATTTACATACTCGTGTGGAATATTTACTCAAGATGCTTAGTAAGAAATCAGATGCTGATAAACCTGCTCCGGTAAGTTTTTCTTTAATAAAGTTTCTGGGAAAATTACATGACAAGTTTCCGTGATTTGACTGTTAATGGGTTGTATGAAGAATATGATGCAAATAATATATAAAAGAATTGTTGTCAATCACTTTCACTAATTGCATAAATATTTTCAAGTTTCAATAAAGAAATGAAAGTTTGTCACATGTCATAAAAATAGTAATGGCACTAGATTTTGCAGTACTGGAAACAAATTAATAGATACAGTTTCTAATTTGAATGCTGCTAGTAAAAAACATGAATTATATTGTTTTGATTAACAAATCTTGATTGATCTTCGCAACTTTTCAGCAGGGTAGATTTTTTCTAAGGATTTGCCAATTCTGTCGTGACATTTATCTGAAAGTATTAGTTTTAAAAAACATGTTTTTATTATGGAATGCAGGTGAAGAATAATTCTGAAGCAAAACCAAGAAAGAAAAGAAAGCCAAAATCAAAAGCAGAAGTTATTGAAAAAGAGTCCTCCGACTCGGACAATAGTGCTAAAGTAAAGTCTAGTGCTAGAGATGACAGTACTATGGATAGTTTCCCAGAAAATTACAAGAAAAAGAAGGAGAAAGTAGAACCCAAAGATCATCAGATTGAAGTGGAAACAAAAGTGAAAAGTAAATCAGGAGAAAAACCAAAGAAAGAAAAGAAGAAAAAGGTTTGTATAGTAAACAATATTGACCAGTATTACACATCTTCCTTCTATTGTACTGTAGATTTAGAACCTAGTGCAGTTAAGCATGCAAATTGAAAAATAATGAAATGCAAATTTTATTAAGGTGGCTCGTAATGTTTTTTTCCTTCAAATTAGTTTGAACTCATTAACGATGCCAATTTGAAATAATTCTATCCCATTCCAGTCCCTTTGTTCAAAATAATGATTAATGTTTAAATTTCTGAATGGACAGTGTTCTGTTTTTCTGGAAAGAGGCTCTGTAAATGACATAAATGATCATTACAAATATTTTAGAAAACAACAATGATATGATTTGATATGTAAAATCTACTGGGGTAAAAAGAATAAAAAGCTATTTGTTAATTATAATACCCAGTTAGTCCTAGTACTAGTATCTAAAATTAACAATGATACAACAGAGAACAAAACCTTTTGCTTAATCATAGCAGTTTAAAACCATGTGAATTGCATTTATTCCAAAGTTATTTTATACTCGAGTCAATTTTGACAAAGAAATGCTTGTAATAAAGAACTTTCCTCTCATCTCTTACTTCTTTAATCAAAGTAAAAAAAACTGTTCACATACAAAGTGAACACATATTAGCTAAATATTGATGTTATAGAGATTTGGATCAGATTCATACTTTTAATTTTAAAGACTTAAAAGTAGTATACTTTTACTTTTATCCAACACAAGTCTTGCTTCCTACATTGTAGATATTAAATTCTATTAAAAGGATAATTTTCTGTTGATCACTAATAACAAGGAAACTATTATTTTTTTAATTTTAGAAGAAACCTAAGAAGGAAGATGGTCCAATGCATTTTACTGCCAACACAACCCCTGTGGCTGTGGCCTCTGAAGATTTTGATGTTGAACTTCCTGATGAAGTGTTTAGAAAGGTTGGTCCATCATATTATTTATTGTGATTCGGGAGAATATTGCATTTATTTGATATTTCGGTTTTTTGGTTTTTGGTTTTATAGACCCATTAAATGAAAAAAAAAGATAATAGATAAAGAGAAACACAATGTAGTATTATAGGGGTTTATTGAACAACTGTTGATGCATACAAAATTAGATAAGACATATATCTTAGAAAACAGAAATACAAGAAAAAGGTTAGAATAAAACAGATCTCTAAAATGTGTAGTTCTATACCAAAATTTCAGGACAATTTACTATGTTTGAATTTCTGCAGATTCATTTAATTTTATTGTTCTCAATTTTCTTTTCTGGTTCTCTATTGTTGTCATGGTAAACAGTTGGTCTTTCAAAATAAAATCTATTAAACTAAATATATGGTGAATAAAAATATGTTCATTGTATCATACCTATCATTTTCATGAAAGTTTGAATTTGTAGAGGGGGAAACCTGTTTTTACCTAGACTTGATATTGAAGATGATTTAGTTTTGAATGCAAAAAAGACATATGAGCAAGTTTTTTAATCTCTTTCTCCATGCTCCTTAAGTGAGTCTCTTAAAATTAAGTTTTACTGTTGTAACAAGTCAATCCCAGATCTGTTGATTTAATAAAATGTTTTTGATTTGTTTCAGTGTAAAGAGATGATGAGACCAGTTAAGAGAGCACTGCGGAAGTTAGACAATCCAGACGAGGGGATGTCAGAGAAGGATCAAGTAGTTCATACTAAACAATGCCTGTTAAGGATTGGTGACAGAATTACAGAATGTCTGTCAACCTTGAATGATCCGGAAAAAATCAAGACATGGAGAGGGTAAATTGGAAAATTTAATTATATAACTAAATGAGAGTTTATTTGAAATTACTAATAGCTAAATTAAAACCAGGGTAAAAAAAATACAGCTTTTGGGTGGAAGACAGCTTGGCCCCTGATTGGAGGTAAAATGATTCTATGGAAAAGATAAACACAGGTTTAGAGGAAAAATTATTGCAGATAGTTTTATGCTGTCAATGTGGAAAAATATATTTATTTACAACTCTACCAAGAAGATTCTAAAAGATTTAGTTTTAAGATTTTTGATCTTGTTTGGTTTTGATACTGGAAATTTCATAAATTTCTAAAAGTTATTGGACACGTGTAGAATATGCATCATTATGGATGAAACAGAGATACCCCCCCTCCCTCTCTAAAAATCCAAAAGACTGAATGTAATTTATTATGAAATTTGGATCTCTTAATATTTATATATATAAATAATTTTCTATTTTACAGCCATTTATGGAACTTTGTATCAAAGTTTACAGAATTTGATGCAAGAAAGTTGCACAAATTGTACAAACATGCATACAGAAAGAGAGAAGAGGAGAAGGAAAGAGAAGAGGTAAAATATACCTTGGTCTTGAAATTTAATTGAATAGTATACTTGTAATGTTATTTTAACAAGAATGAAATTTCTCAAAACGGGAAATATTTCATAAATACAGTTAAATCGTTGTATCGAACTTGGTTGACTCGAAATTTGGGATGAGTTGAAGTTTTCCCGTGGTCCTGAACTTTGTTCCATATAAACATATGTATTTCGACTCCTGATGAGTTGAAATTTCGGTTGACCCGAACCAAATTTACAGTCCCAAGGTTAACAAAAGTATTCAAATTGCATTATTTACATGTATCTCAAACTAATACACATATGTCAAAACATGACCTCAGGGATTTAAATGGATTGAAGAGTTCATCTGATAATACACGTGTAATTAAATATCCCGTCACTGACAACAGTATTGATTTATGACATTCATTTTCCACGAGTTTTTACCTAAGATTATCTTTGATCACCATGATAAATAATTAGTGATGCATTGTTATATTTTATGACAAATTATTTATAATGTTTGAAAAATAATTAATCGTAATCATATGTTTATGAGCTTGGGTGTGCAGAAAGAAGGGATTACGACTTGGTGATCAACTCAAAACTACTCAATCAGCTTCTTTAATCTGTTTGTACTCCTTCTTGCAGAAAAAGATTAAAATAAAAGAAAATTAAAATCTCTTGTATACGAGAATGAACAATTTTATCAACTTTAAATCAGACTAAGATTGATTGGAAATTACTCTTTTGGCTAAAAACTATGTGAAAAAATTGTAACTGTACAAAGAAATGAATAAGAGACTAAAAATTATATAATTTTATTATAATAATAAAAGAACATTACATACAGATACATCATTCTCAGAACAGAATATTGATCCCCTACCCATATTCATCAGGACTTATTCTACCCTTACCAAGCTAAGCAAGAATTGTATCCCTTGGTCTGTCAAACTTCCTGTATGTTTGAGTCTCAAATATTTCTCTGGCATGTCCGACTTCGAGATAACGAGAGTAGACTGTAAATGAAACTTTGATTCATTTAAGTTCTAATGAATGCTGAATTGTTTTCTGAAAAAGACTGAAATTTGTTGAAATTCTACTGATTCTTAAAAGATGGGGCATGGATTGGTTTTGATCCAGCAGTTATTATACCCCCGTTCTGACGGAGGTGGCGATACTGGGTTACCTCTGTCTTTCCATCCATCTGTTGAAATTTCACGCATCTTTTTTAAGAACTACAATTCAGATAATATGCTTCGTTTTTGTCTCGCCTGCGATGAAATTCATAGAATGTGAGACATAAAAATGTATGTGCAAAAACTGTATGGCAGCAATCTTGGAATTGAAGTCAATAAATTGGCCAGTGTTGTCTACTTAAAATAGGGATTGTATAAATATTTCTATGGAATATGATTTATTAGCTTTGCTGCAAACAATATGTCCATTGATTCTCAAAGTGAAAAGTCATTAAAGGAATTTTGTTGTTTTTTTCAGGCCAAAGCACACACCCAGAATCATAACACATCACATCAAGATAAACATAAACCACACAAGCATCAAGGAGAATCAGATCATAACAAACATTCTCATAACCATGATCAGGGTAGAGATTTCACTAAACAGTAAGTAAAAGTTTTAGTCTGGAAAATATTGAGTGTTATCTGAGATGCAATCAATCATATGAAGCTCTTTTATTTCTCAATATCTATTTACTTTTGATAATCTGTTAAATTGGTATACATATTCTCAGTTTTTTCAAGACTTGCAATAATTGGTATTGGTTTTAAATGAGTTATGAAATTGTTGTAGAATGAATGAAACAAGATTTATTTGAATACAAAAACTCTAAACAAACATTAATGATAATATTTTTGTTTGTAGTTCCACTGCAAATAATCGTCATCCTCCTGGTAGTAACATGTCCAACAGGGGACGTGACCACCGTCCAGAACATTCATCTAGTCCATGGCAGCATGCCAGCCCATTACAGAGAGCTGACGACCCTCCTCCCAGCAGGTAGGTACTGTTTACAGTGGACATTTTCACATGATGCAATACCTGTGGTTTCAATTTTTGAACTTTTCCTAATAAATCTCTTCTGTAGTGCATTTTGCTTTGATTTTTTTTTGTTTTAGATTTTGACAAAACACTCTTTTAGCTCGCCGGTCCTAAAGACGAATATTGAGCTTAGCTCACCTGGCCTAAAGGGCATGTTGAATTATTGCCATCTCTTGGATTTTATCATCTGTCATCTGTTGTCCTTCTTAAACTTTATAAAAAAAAATTCTCCTTTGAAAACATGAGACCATAGGAAACAAATATGACCTGCATCATTTATATGAACTTAAAATTATCCTGACTCCCAACCACCTTCAATCTTGTCCTTTACTGAAAATAGAAAATCTGACTAACATTCAATTAAACAGATCTGTAAAATCTTATGAAGGTCTTATTGCTACTAAAATAAGGTTGAACCCACCTCAGGATTCATTGTTGATCCCATCTGCCTTCAAACATGGCTGTCTTTGTTATATAAAATATAAAATAGAACACGAAAACAGGTTACATTACAAAATTTCCTTTACTTGCATTTATTTTAACACAACCAAAAATTACAGTTGTATTTAAGCTCAAAATTTAATACAAGTTAGCATATAAATGACTTTAAGTTCTGACTAAAAAAAATTAAGTACTCTTATTTGTGTTGGTGAAGAGAAAAGTTGAATAACTGGATGAGGAATTAGTATTCATAGAAATTATACAGCTTTGATCTTTCAGTAAATAGATTTGCTAGGTATATTTGAAGAGAATTGTACCTTTAATAAGAAAAGGAATGGATAACATTATTACATTAAAAAATTTTGATTACAGGTATGGAGATAAAGGAGGATCATACAGAAGATCAGACAACTACCAAAGATATGGTGGGGGAGATCATTCTCATCACAGGTTTGTCAATTTTTAGACATTATACACACATATTTTAGTAGAAAAATGAGTGTTAATCACAAATTATATAAATTGTAAACATTATTTTTTTGTTTAGTTATGCAGTTATTAATATAAGCTCTAAGCAGCGAAGAGGAAAAATTGTAATTTTAATCTACAAATATCTTAGTCTGAAAACCTTTATTGTAATGGTCAAGCAATTTCTACACTATAGAAAATTTAAAAACCACATATACTAGGATTTCTGGTCATTAGTTCTTCTTTCAGATGGAAACAGATTCATATTGAATTTGGATCTTACTTTCAATCTTATCTTACATAATTGAAAAAGGATTTCAAAAATGGAATTGTTAAACTTAAGTTTATTTCAGTATGAATATCACTAGGGTTTGTCTTATTTTAAGTGTAAATTTTAGTCATTGTTATTTGTGAAATATTTAAATATGCTGGATATGACTGTATATTATTTTTGTCTCCCTTCCTTAAATTTAGATTTTTTACGGGGCTTGACTGTTTTTCAAAAATAAGCATAAAAGCAGCAGAAAATTTACTAACATTTCATATTATTTAATGAGGTAAATTTTGTATTTTTTATAGATTTAATCATGATCGACGAGAGTATGGGTCTGGTAACCACTATTCTAGAGAACACAGACCAGGACCCAGCTATGATCATGATCCTAATTACAGGAACAACCATCCTGAGTATCGAGAGCGTGGACAGGACTTTCATCATAGATCTGACTATGGACAGTTTGGTCATAGGGATTATGGGAACTCCGGGTATAACAGGTCATCTCATGATAGGTAAGCTAGTAAGAGATAGTGAAAATTACAAATGCATGGTGTCATTGTTTATATTTATGGTAATAAATGTGTAAAGATAATCAAAACCTACTTCCTACTCAAGTTTTGGATTAGCAACATATTTAAATGATATATTTTCTGATGAAATGTCTTCAGTAAAAAGAACTTATAATAGACTATTGATATTTGGTAAAAAAATACTTGTGTACAATTTTTTTGTTGTTTGCATTATTGATACTAACTATCTATCTCATGCACAATATCAATAAAAAAAATAATAATAAATAAAAATAAAAATTTGGAAGGCACATGAAATAATAAAAAAAAAAACCCAAAAGAAACAAAACCAAAAAAATCACATGTACTGGACAGTATGATATATTACTGACTGACATAAATCAAAGTTTGCTTGACTTTTAGAATTGTCTGTTGCATTTGTTGTGTTTTATTTTACAGTTATTCACAGTTTCATCCAGAGAGAAAAAGGAAAAGTGATTTACAAGATCCACGTATTCACAAGGATCCACGTCTGGAAGGACATGGATATCCGGAATCTGGATATTCAGAATCTAGTAATGACAGTCAATTGAAACATTGATGTCATGTGACAATTGCATTTACATGTGACAATAGTATTGATATCATGTGACCCATAGTATAATTATCATGTGACATTACATCATCAAAGTTTATGAAGTGTTAATATGTGTGATAGAAAAACCATAGTGTCTTTCAACAAGTGTTTGGAGTTGAAGTATGTTTGTATATGAAAAGTGATATCAGTTGTGTGACATTTTGTATTATAGCATTTTACACATCATGACAGAATTGAAATTTCCATTGGCTACTTTCTTTTAGGACTAGAGGTCATCTCTTTATTGAATGCTTACAACATTTTGCTTACTCTAAATTAGCCATTGTATGTTCAAGTTAGTTTATATTAAAAATTGAGGTTAAATCTAGAGTGAGAACCAAGATGTTTTTGGTTCATGTAACACAAAGTGATGTGAATATTGATTAAGAGTTGAACATCTAGTTCAAAGGGGAAAATGGCCATAGAAATTAGCAGAATTGCCAATTGTGTTCATTTTCTGCTCTCATTTTTCATTTTGCCTGTTATTGATATGAGAACTTTATTGTAAAAATCAATTTAATAGCTGGCCAGTCATATTTCTGACTTTGTTTTTATAATCTTTACACATTTTATAAAGCAGTGCAATATTTCTTTTTGTAATTTTGCATTTCAATTGAAGTCAAAGCATGTTAAGGCATTAAAAGATCTGGGTTTCAGTTGTATGATCTTTCTTCCTTTATAAAATTGTTTAAACTTAGTACTTGATGTTTTAAAAGAAACAAAAAAAACTTAATGAATTTCTTTTTTGGATAAATTTCACACAATCATTGAATTATTGTTATTTATTGCTTTTAACAATGTTGATGATTTGTACATAACTAATGTTCTTCTTTCGATATAAAGAAGGACAAAAAATATATTTTACTGTGTAATGTTTTGTTGATTGTGAAAATTGGTTTCAGGCATAGTACCTGAACTCTAAATGGTTATATAGAGTGTTTGATTGGCTGCAGTATATATGGTATAGGTTTGAGATTCTTTGGTTAAGAAAAAAATATAAGTAGAGCTCTACATGTCAGTTATTTAATGAATTGATGTTTTTTTTCAAAATTAGAAAATTATTTTTTGTCCTCAATTTTTGAGGTTGTACACATTTCAATACATAATAAAATTTATATCAACACTATTTCAATTTCCAAAAATAGGCTACAGTATGAAATTGTTTTTTTTTGTTTTTTGTTTTTTTTATTTTTGAGGAGGAGTTTATCATACATATTTTTTAGTGTATTTCAAAAGTTGAAGAGTTTGTTATTCATATGTAGTAAAACCAGTCAAAAGTAAGGAAACTTTAGATCAAAGACTTTCCAAGAATCAAGTCACTCTTAAATATTAACTTGAAAGGTGTGATGAGTGTTGAAAATTATGTTTATCCCACTTAGAAGTTTGAAGATAATCCACTGTCATTAAAAAACCAGTCAAAAATAAGGAAACTTTAGATCAAAGATTTTCCAAGATTCAAGTCACTCTTAGAGATGAGTGTTGAAAATTATGTTTATCCCACTTAGAAGTTTAGAGATAATCCACACTCTCATTAAAAAAAGAACTTGAAATGGGTGGAACTTTGTTTGTTATATTTTGTAGTGCTACAACATTGAACAAATACTGTAAATTTCTGTTGATAATGATTTTATTTTGCTGTTGAACCCTTATGTTGCTTAGATTGTTAGTGCTAGTGATGTTGTTGATTAATAAAAATCAGCCAAAGATTTATCTACAAAATGAAATGTTAGGAGGAGTGTGTGAGAAAAGAGAGAGAGAGGGGGAATGTTTATGAAAGTTAAAATTATTTTTTTGTATAAAGAAATATTGTTACAATGAATTGTAATTGTGTAAATATGATCAACAATAGGAATTGTCTAAAATAAAAACAGATATGAAAAACAATTGTTCTTTCTGACTTTTTAATTGTACATCACTATTGTGCACAAATATACCTGTTGAAGGTTATTCCAGAAATGTGTATGGTTTTTGTCTTGCCTCTTGAGGTCAGTTTAAAGGAAACCACTAATGATAAGCCTATAATCTTTGGTATGCAGTTGTATTTATTAAGTATTTCCATGGAGATTATTTGGCCATGCCACCTCTGTCATGGATTATTGATTTTGAAACTTTTGCTTGTTTAAATGTAAAGTTTGTGATTAGATCAGTTTAAGGGGAACCACTAATGGTTAATGATATTTGGTATGCAGTTGTATTAGCATTGACACATCTCATTTTCATAGAGATTCTTTGGCCATGTACCCATCTTTTTTTTTGTCTATTTTGATTAATTAAGTTTGGAATTTTTTTTTTACATTTATAAAAGAGGTGGAAGATGCCAAGGGGATGTCCCATTCAAAACTCATAAGTCAGAGAGAAACTGACAACTGACTTTGTAAAAAACACAAGAAGCTGAAAAGACTAATATATTCACAAAACACTAATTAAAAAGTCTGAGCAACACAAACCCCAACTACTCTTGTGCTTCGGAAAAGTAAGCAGATCCTGTTCCACTATATCTTTGCTTAAATATCTCATTGAGATTTAAACAACACATTTCTACTCATTAAAGCTGATAAATGATTTCAATATTAATATTTAACATTAAAAATGTCGAGCCCAGGTGGTCGAGTGGTCTAGCGCGTCAGGCATAGTGCAAGGCGATTTGGTGCCACGATATCTCAGTAGCATGAGTTCGAATCATGGCCAGGGAAGAAAAAAAAAAATTTGCTTCCGTAAATTTACAGATCTAACTATGTATACAGAATGTGTTTTCAGCCTTGTATCACCATCACTGGTGATCCGATGGATAAAATCTGTCGTAGAGGTGTCACTGGTTCAGACGTACTTATAATATAATTATTTCTGTGACTGCATCCTACATTAATTTGTAAGATCCTCTACGATAGATAATTCAGCTGATCTGTAATATTCCATCTTCATGCCTTATATATCATGTACTGTGTTACGACGCTAGATAAAAACTGACGTGGAAAGGTAACACCCGGCCACCGAAAGCTTGATTTTATCGAGGCTAGGTGGTCGAGTGGTCTAGAGCGTCGGGCATAGTGCAAGGCGATTTGGTGCCACAATATCTCAGTAGCATGAGTTCGAAGCCGGGCCAGGGAAGAACAACAAATTTGCTTCCTCAAATTTACAGATCTAACATTGTTGGGCTGTTATTTAGACGAATTATGTATACAGAATGTGTTTTTAACTGGATTTTTTAAAGGAAATATCGGTTATTAAAATGGTGATGTACGGCAGGTGGCTGGGCATATCTACGGGCGGCTGCCAAACAGCTTGTCAGCAGAATAACATGAAAACGCTTTAACAAATTTTTTTCAAATTTAAATATGTTGTTTCCTGGGACTTAATGAAGGTCTAGTTCAATTTTCAAGATATTAGTATATCTCCTTTGTGAGTTATCGCCATTTTTAATATCCTAAAGTGGAATTTTAAAATATTTTACTCTTGTTATCATTTTTATATGCCCGTCAATTTTTTATGGGACGTATTATGATATACAAATGTCCGGTGTCAGTCCGTCTGTCAGTCCGTATGCCCGTCTGTCTGTCCGGCGTAAACATGCCGCACTGTAACTTGAGAATGACTTATCCAAATTTCATGAAACTTAACATAGTTGTTTCTTATGATGGTCAAACGATCTGTATACTTTTGGTGAAAATAAGATTAAAACTTTTTGAGTTACGGGACTTAGTAACTAAAACAGGTGTGTGTTTTTTTTCACATGTCACGCCGTATCTCAAAAACAATTTATTATTGCTTAAAACTTTACACACTTCTTAGTTATATTAATCTTAAGATCTGTATACTTTTTGGTGATGATTCAAAATTTTATTTTAGAGATATTGAGTATTTTGTTAAAAAAGGGGGAGGGGTTTTTCACATGTCGTGCCGTATCTCAAAAACAGTTTATGATTATTGCTTAAAACTTTACACACTTCTTAGTTATATTAACCTTATGATCTGTATACTTTTTGGTGATGATTCAAAATTTTATTTTTGAGTTATTGAGTATTTTGTGAAAAAAGGGGGAGGGATTTTTCACATGTCGCGCCGTATCTCAAAAACGATTTATGATTATTGCTTAAAATTTTACACACTTCTTAGTTATATTAATCTAAAGATCTGTATACTTTTTGGTTTTGATTCCAAATTTTAATTTTGAGATATTGATTTTTTTTTTAAAAGGGGGGTTTTCACATGTCGCGCCGTATCTCAAAAACGATTTATGATTATTGCTTAAAATTTTACACACTTCTTAGTTATATTAATCTAAAGATCTGTATACTTTTTGGTTTTGATTCAAAATTTTATCTTAGAGATATTGAGTTTTTTGTGAAAAAAGGGGGTTTTCGCATGTCATGCCGTATGTCAGAAACTATTTATGCTTATTGCATAAAAATTCACACACAATTCGATGGGCGTATCATGCGCTTATGGCGCAGCTGTTTATTATGACTAAGCATAATGTCTTATCTCACAACAAAATATTGGAGTGACAGATTTATTTGAAAATTATCTATTTCTAAGTGGTAATGATTATAAGCTATATTATTAGACATTTTGAAGTTAATTACATTATTAATTATTAATTAGATCTGGGTTATATCTTTGCATATAATATCATTGGAGTGACAGATTTATTTGAACATTTTTTGTTTCCTGATAAGATCTCTAGGACTGTATATATAAAGTTTGAAATTTACTAGTAGGACTGTATAAATGAAATTTGAAATTTACTGTTCATTATTAGACATTTTGTAGATAATTAAGTCTCCCTAAACCATATATATTCTTAATCCCACCCCCTTTCAATTTGAGAATGTGCTTTTATCTTGTAAACGGTTGAGATCCCCACCCCTAAACCATATATATTCTTGGTTGTTTTTAGGTACTCTTTGGTCATATAGCTCTGCAAATGTTCTTATACATCCTAGGCTTTCAAATATTCGACTTTCGGCGTTCCTGATGAAAGTAAATCCAGAAAAGCGCTTCGGACGCATGAAATTAATAACATGTTGTTTTCATATTTTATATTATATATTTGTTCATTTTCTGTAAAAGCCTGAATCTACTGTGAATTCTACTCAGTTTACTATTGTTTAAAGCAAATTCATTATCTGCTAAGATACGATGTGGCTTGCATTTTTATGCTACAGTTCGATCAATATTTATTTTTATGTTACACCTGACCATCTATGAAAATTAATTAGGACATGTGTCCATTAACGAAACTTGAGTGTAAAAAAGGTGAGTGAATAAGATAAAGTAAAAAAACAAAAAATAATAGAACGACAACATGGAAATGGAGACTTGCTTTTTTACTATCTCTATAAAGTTTAGAATTTTTGTCTATTGATTGTTTACCCCACATCTCCTGTTTTAAACATATTTTTAAGCAACTGGTTTGGACATTTTTCTCTTAAATAAATGACCATTAGATTCCAAATCAACACAATGAATAAATTTAAACATATCTTTAAAAAAAAATAGACTCTAAAAGAGAGGCGAAAGATACCAAAGGGATATTCAAACTCATCAGTTGAAAACAAACTGACAATTCCATGGCAAAAATACAAAAAACTACGAAAAGGCAAACAACAGTATACAAAACATGACATAGAATCTAAAGACTGAGCAACACGGACCCCACCAAAAACTGGGGGTGATCTCAGGTCCTCTGGAAGGGTAAGCAAATTTTGCTCCACGTGTGGCACCCTTCGTGTTACTGATGTAAGTACAAACCCAGTGATAAGTCTAATTCGGTAGGTCACATTCGAGGAAAAGAAGACGGGATTGTGTTAATTTCAACAATTGAAACATATCCGTCGTCATTAACAATCTGTGAAACAGATATACCATAACGTTCAACCTACTCGTGATGTCGACCGTAAAATTTTCGAAGGGACGATTTCAACTTCACCACTTGGAACTGTTGGTTCAGTAGCTTAATTCCTTGCAAGCAGCAACCGTCTATTAAAAAAATGATGATAGAAAATGCAAGCTCTGAAATATCTTATCAACTGGGAGGGTATATACTCTATATGCAGGTGCTGCTGGAATCTTGCTACATAGAAAAGAAAAGTTCACAACTGGAAGCTGAAATCATCTCTTGTATCGTAATGTTTTGTTCCTAACCGACCAAGTATTTTGCTATTGGTGAGTTTTAATGAAAGATATTGGTATCTCTTTCTCAATAACATGTGAACCTCCGGGGGGGTTTCGCCCACTTCCAGGAGGTCTTCTGCCCTGGATCAGCTTAAGCTAGGGACCTCAAACCCCTCGATGAGGTTCGGGCGTACACTTAAAAATGACATAGCTACGCCACTGCCTTTATACGACACAGTAGTGGCGCTCAAATCAACTGTTGGAGGGCCCAATCAATTACGAAGATGAAGAGCATATTCTGTAATAAAACGGAATCGTCTTAACTCAATGCATCGTGCGATAAGATGCGTTGAGCTGCAAACCTTGTCAAAAGATTTTAAGATCAAATTCAGAAGTAATTGTCAAGTCGACAACATTGCCAAAACAGCAACACACAAGCCTCAGACTAACATAATTTGAAATGAAGGGTAAAATATGATAGAGTAAAAATGACCCAAGTGACACCAGAAAATGAATTACTCAAAAGCTCACTCAATTGATGATGGTGACCAAAATCGTTTGAAGTAGTAAATTGAGAAATTGTTAATATCAAAGGTCATCCTATTTGTCATTTCAAAATACAATAAAACGAAAATATGATTTAATTTTTGTTAAATGAATCGTTGTGTGAATGATATAAAGTATAGTCTCTAATGTTAAAGCGCTATCAATTAGTTCAAAATCTTCATTTAGCAAGTTATATTTTTTTGCAGTTGCGTTTATGGTGCCTAATAACTTTGAATTCAAACGACGTTCTGAAAGATAGTACAATCTAAGCTTAGTTTTTTTACCAGAAAAAGTGCGTTTGAAATTTTTTATTGGATTGCTTGTTGTATAAAGCTCTGGTTTGTTTTCTCTTCAGATGAGCTATAAAAAAGAATCTCATAATTATAAAGAAACTACCAGACTATATGGAAGAGAAAGAGAAATGATGAGCAAAGGGGATGAAGTATCCGAAAACAAAAATGGCATTAATATTATTAGGACACCTGCTTTAGGAAGGCCATTCCGCCTAGGAATGTTCTATGATCGAGTTCATGATACAATTATTCCTGGTGAAACAGTGCTTACAATTGCAGAAATGGAAAAACATATATACAAAAAAAAGAAACAAGGGTATGCTCTTATTTATATTAAATTTCAGTTTTGTAGCTCCAGTTTCCTTCACAGTGATACAGGTAAAACTATTGCTTGTGGTTCATCTTGACTTTTGAAGGAATTTGTTAATACTGTAAATTCAGAAATTATTGTAAGGTTTTTATCATTGCAAATGATGAGACTGTGTTAGTATTGCAATAAAAGGAACTCACATTTATATATATGATTCATATATCTTAATGCAGATTTAAATTAATTTCACATTTTCAAAGATCGAAATAATAAATGCACGCAATAATTTCTGAATTTATAGTATCCGTATTCATTTATGTTCAATTATGACAATTTAAATGAATAATTTTGTATTACTTCGTAGTAGAATATTTTCATATTACCGACTTTTGACTCTATTATATAATTTTTCGACAGGTTACGTATTTTGCGGTTTGACATCCAGGTACTCAGTCAATTAAGAGTGACAAAAAGAAGTAAAATCAAATATATAATCAGTGCAATTTGGTCGGAAAGTTTACTGTTTTCTGATGATTTTGTCGTGTATCGAAAACATAAAGCAGTTAATTTCCCCCCGAAATTGCACCGATTGATAGCTTGATAGCTTGATTTTATTTCTTTACGTTGCTCTTACATGACCGAATAACTTCTTCCACAGAATAGGTAATCTGTCGAAAAAAATATAAAATCCGGAGTCAAAAGTCGGTATTATGAAAATGGTCTATTAAAAAATTGCAGTTGTTTCCATATCTTGGTGGTCAGGAGAACAGGGTAATAAACGGAGATATGATGCTGTTTTCGCACATTTTTTCATAAATTATATATTGACTAAATCTCTATATTACAAAACTGCAAATGCACTGATATATAGTAACCATCATTGACAAGACGACGTGTTTAATACATTTGGGTTTTGTATTTACACCAAACTTGAAACGTTGATATTTTTATAGACTTCGTGTGTTTTTTCTTTCTTTTGCTAAGTACCGTTATTGACACCCCGACCCTTCACCCTAAAGACTGAACCATTTATCTTAACAGAGTGCAGTACATAAAAACTGCGTTTTATGAGGGTTTCTCTTTTTTCACATTTAAACTATCAAGCAACAATTTGACCGAAACAATCTGTTTACCTCTCTAATGAGTTATTTTCCATTCATTATTTTACTAAGAATTGTTAGCATGTAACTTATGAACACATATATTTTCAAACTTTCTGTCTTTTTTATATGTATATCGTTAAGCCAATTATTAGGCAAATAAAGGGTCAATGTCACATTTTAACATTAAAATGTGTGTTTGTTATCTCTTCTATTACTAGTACCATAAAAAGTAACTGATGCAAACTGTTTGGAACATTTGGTCATGTTGTTCCTAAGCGATCCTTGCATTTCTTATAAGAGTTATTGCTCTCAAATTGTTTTGATAAGCGATATATTAATTATAACTTCAATATTCTATATGATGCAGCCATGATATTGTTAGGCGAAAGATGGTAGAGATGAGACTTTGAAAGAGGGACGAAAGATACCAGAGGGACAGTCAAACTCATAGATCGAAAACAAACTGACAACGCCATGGCCAAAAATAAAAAGACAAACAGACAAATAATAGTACAGATGACACAACATAGAAAACCAAAGACTAAGCAACACGAACCCCACCAAAAACTGGGGGTGATCTCAGGTGCTCCGGAATGGTAAGCAGATCCTGCTCCACATGTGGCACCCGTCGTGTTGCTTATGTTATTACAAATCCGGTAAATAGTCTAATTCGGTAAGTCACATTCGTGAAAAGGGAGGGTATTGTAGTACGACAAAAGGAACATATCCGATATCATCTGTGAAACGGTTATTCCATAACGGTCAACCAACTCGTGATGGCGTCCGTAAAATTTACGAAGGGATGACTTCAACTTCACCATTTGGAACTCTTGGTTTGATAGCTTCCTTGTGAGCAGTAATCCTCTATCAAGGAAATCATGATAGGAAACACAAGTCCGGGAATATCGTATCAATTGGGAGATATATACTCCGTATGCAGGCGCTGCTGGAACTGTTGCTACATAGAGATGGAAAGTTCACAATTGGGAAGCTGAAATCATCACTTTTGTCGTAAAGTTTTGTTTTCAACCGACACTCATTGTCAATTACTAGATGTAAGTCAAGATATGAGGCAGACTTAACTGTATCTGTAGTATCCTTTATCTCTAGTTCGATGGGATAGATTCGTTCAACATAGTCACCAAAGTTTGTATTATTTAGTGAGAGAACATCATCTATATAGCGGAACGTAGAGTTAAAGGATATTGCTAACTTCTTATCTTTCTTCCTAAGAAGTTCCTGTATGAAGGCAGCCTCATAACAATAAAGAAACAAGTCGGCAAGAAGAGGGGCACAATTGGTTCCCATTGGAATTCCGACAGTCTGTTGAAAAACACGTCCTCCAAACGAAAGAGTCAACCTCCAGTAAATCTTTTTCCAACCGGCAGAAGTCATTTTTCGCTCTAACTTGAAAGAAAGTGTGACTGGCGAACATATATTTTCGGAATCAGTATAAATGATACCGGAATTAAGTTTACGAAATCCGGAAAATGCTGATTATAACCTTTTATTTTATTTAAAAATACCGGACAAAGAAATAATTTTTTGAAAAATGTATATTGTGAAACTAGAGTTTGTCTACCGCAGGGGACTCATTTTCTCCTTTCCTTTTTATAAATGTGCATATAATAAACTCATCATAGATACCAGGATTAAAATTGTGTACGCAAGACGCGCGTTTCGTCTACAAAAGACTCGTCAGTGACGCTCGAATAAAAAATTTAAGAATACCAAATAAAATGCGGAGTTGAAGATCATCGAGGACCCGAAATTCCAAACGGTTTTGCCAAACTATGTTTCGGCTTCAAAGCAATGTTATTCGCCTTATGACGCCATAAGTAATTTATATAAAACCAAAAGCTACTAATGTTTTTCCTTATTCTATACAATGTTTTACTGGTGATAAATTCTAAGTCAAGTGTTTATCCTGCTTATCTTTCTTACATTTTCAGTTTATCTCTAACTGAATTCGGCAAAAATGTTCGATTATAAAAGTGAAGAAAACCTGAATTATCATCCCCTGTAATCCTACAAGAAGGACAAAGCAATGGTTTCCATCCATAACCCACTATTCCTCTGAGGTCTTTTGTACGATAGCTTTCATACTTGTTTGGACTTTTTTCCTCGTGTGAACCTGGCCGTACATGATCGCTTTTTTTATTTGAAAATTTTTGAAGAAGTATGCGGAGATTGACCGTTTATAGGCTAATATAACATAATGACGATACACCTATGATACCAAATATTTCAATGTTTTCATATACGTTCAAAGATATTATTTCTCATTATGTGAAGTTAACCATAACAAAATACAATTCTAATTTGACAATTTTGTTAAGGAAAGAGGGCTTTGGATATTTTACCTATTGACGCATATTGGCACCTTGTGAACGCTACTCTTCTAATACAATTTGTCCAAAAGTTAATCAAACTATACCGCCATATTGGTTTGACAACAGATTGTTAACGGCTATTTTTAAAATAACAACACCATGTAAATGCTTCCCCCTAAGACCATACGACCGCCAGCTTTCGGCTTGATATCAGAATGTTTGATTTGCCATACTATATCGCTTTTTGGAAGGGACAATTTTTGTGAGAGTAATTAAAATTCAGCGCTTTTTAGAAGGAAAATGGCACCTTGTGCACAATTAACCTCTGAGACTATATGCGTGAAATCATTAGTACACAATAATGTTTTTAGGTTATTTTTTTTTTGAGGGGGGGGGGGTCTTTTTGACATATACCTTGCTTGTGACCGCAAATTCTGCCAGACCGGTTGCACTAAGTAGAATTTTTTTAACTATTATTTTCTAATTATACCATAATTACCCTTTGTGAACGCTGCTCATCTAAAAGCATATATCCAAACCTTTCACATTACATTAAGTGGACCATCTTCATATCGACATTTTCATTTTACAGTTAGTTGTGGAGTGATGAAACTTTCAGCATTTTTGGCCTGTCGTAGCACAATTGACAGACTGATATTTTTTATATCCTTCTATCCACTGAAATCTCCTTACTTAGTTTTACTTCACACGAGATTTCACGGAGTAAGAATCATTCTCTTATCTCTATCGGTCTTTGAATCAATATTTTTTTATTTTTATTTTTATTATTATTGTTGGAGTGTTGTCTCATTGGTAATCAAACCACATATTCTTATTTTTATAAACAATTATTTCTCATGATTCTATTAAAAAAAAAACTATATGTTCAAAATATAAATCTGCTTTACGCATAAACTTGTCAATGATCGATATGTCTGGCATAAAAGTCAAGGACAGTAACAAACTGTTATACAAATGCATATTTGCAACAAATAGATTTTATCAAAGTTCATCGAATGTTCACTTAATCGTTTAAGTATGGTGATGCATGTATGCATGCTTAAACACTGTATTTTAATTTTCTTTTCAAGATGTTCCTTCGATGTAATATATGGAGATTCTTATGAAGCTAAATCAACTGTATTCAATGGCGATGCAAATCTCGAGTTGAATGTCTTATTTGGAATAGTGTCACTAGGCAGCTCAGGGAAGTTTCTCAAAAACAAAGCTTCATCAAAGAAGCAGTTGCGAGTTTCTTTGACAGCTGAATATATTATGTTGTATAACGAATTAGAGATGAAACCATTTCTATCGCTAATTTCAAACACCAAGACCAATGCTACTCATATAGTTACTGCTATTGAATATGGAACAAATGTAGCACTTACATTTGATAGAACAATCTCCGATGAGGAAAACGAGTTGGAAGTGAGAGGCGAATTAAAAGGAATGGCGAAATTCATTCCCGGGTTATTAAAAGCGTCCGCAAAAGCAGAGCTTGACATGAAACATATCAGCATGAAAAAAGCAGAAAATATATCCTGCAAATTCTACGGTGACATCATACTTCCGGTTAATCCAACGACATATGAAGAGGCTGTTCGAGTCTACAAAGAGTTGCAATCCTACCTTAAAGAGGATGAAGCAGTTCCAGTGACCGTCTGGTTATATCCTATTAATGAAGGAGTCACGCCAGCAAACAAGGTTCCACAGCCAATAAACAAAGAAAAGATGAAACAGGCAGTAATGGCACTTGACGACCTCCAACGAATATATGTTTCATGTAATGACCTTATGTCTGGGCAAGCTGTTATGCATATTCCTGAACTACAAGACAAGATCGATCATTTTCAAAGGGCTGTTCAAATATTTCAAGAAGAATTTCAAGACCATGTCCTAGGTGAGCTTTTAAAAGAGGACGATCCGTCAAAGAAAAAAATGTCACCGTGGCTGGTTACGATAGGCAATATGCAACACTGGATTTCTCAAACTGTTGAAATAGAAATGAATTTGTTAAGCATCTACATTGAAGAAATCAAGGAAAAGAAAATTGAAATACTTCCTAAATCCAGTGTCGATGCAAAACTATTTGAACATGATAGTGTGATCATCCTAGATATCGTCCTACCATTTTCAAGCGGGCAATATGTGACAAAAGAACATCGTACAAACTCTCAATGTACGACTCAACAGCAACAACCTTCTATTCAAGAGCCTGGACGACATGATAATCCTAGAACACCTTCTACATATGCAGAAGTACAAAGCTGGTATACAGATGCAAATATTAAAGCATTCGTCCGAAAAACCATCAAACGATTTGTTAGTTTAAATTCGACAAAAGCCAGATGTTTTGAATTTTTTGTTACATTTACAGATCGCGAAGATACTATACCACAGGATAAGATACCATACAGTGCCCGTGTAGTCTTTTATACAAATGGAGAGGAAACTAGAAACATTGACTTCTTTTCTGATAAGGCTGTGAAAATGCTGTCTAATGAAATAAGATGATTGAGAAAACAAAAACTATTTTCACTAGAAGAATTTTGATCTATACCTGCTTGTCTACTATTGTTGTCCATAAACTCATCATAGATACCAAGAATAGTTTCTTCTACACAAGACTCATCAGTGAAGCTCGAATCAAAACAGTTTAAAATACCAAAGACAGTACGAAGTTGAAGAGTATCGAGGACCTAAAACTCCAAAAGGTTTTGCCAAATACAGCTAAGGTGATCTATTCCTGGGGTAGAAAATCCTTATTATTTCGAAAAGTTTTCTAAACAGTTGATTTATAATTACGACCATACAAATGATAATTCATGTCAAAACAGAAGTGCTGACTACTGGGCTGGTGATATCATATATTGTGTTAGAATATGTCACACCTTAAGGAACATAACAGTTGTATATATATATATATTGATCGAAATTTCTTCTTTCATGTTGTTCTGTATTTGTTCTAGTCTTGACGTGAATGGAAAAAGAATAAAACCACTTATCAGTCATTCGGTCCCAATTTTCATTAATAACTGTTATATTTATTATCAAAACTGTCAATGTTGGATACTTTTTTATTGTTATCCTTCACGTTAAAATGTCATATTTTGATTGGTTAATTAATACGAGGGAGACATTTTACTCTATTCCACGACTCAGCGGTAGATAATGTTTATAATAGACTTTAAACGTTATTATGAACATGGATTCATAGTTCATTGCTTTCAAATCAAAATTGATGATAGGACATATTGTTACGCCTCGAAAAACATTTGTCAACCTTCGATTTGCCTCGATTGACAATTGGTTTTCTCGAGGTAATTTTCTGCTCTATCACTATCTCAACTATGTGTTATTTAAATATTATAATACTTCACGTTAAAATGCCAGATTTTTTATTGGTAAATACGAGGGAGATATGTTACTCTATTCCATGAATAAGCAGATGAATGTTTTGAATGTCACCCTGTCGTGCAGACAAACGAAAATCAATAATTGAATATACAATTAATTGAATCTACTTCAATAATTTTATAGACATGCGCTGGAAAAGTTTCGACCTTATGCCTTTTTTATATAC
Organism: Mytilus californianus; assembly: GCF_021869535.1. Taxonomy (NCBI): domain Eukaryota; kingdom Metazoa; phylum Mollusca; class Bivalvia; order Mytilida; family Mytilidae; genus Mytilus; species Mytilus californianus. The sequence continues at coordinate 57,093,044 of NW_026262679.1, forward strand.
TTTCCTCATAAAAAAAAATACATCTTGCAAGTTCTACGTTTCGGCCTTAAGCCTTTATCATAGACTTTCAACATAAAAATAAATACATATTGCGTCGCTTTTGTTACTTTTCTAATGACTGTAACGTTGTCATGTATTTTACTACTTTCCATTTTAATTTAAAATTTAAAAGCAATAATGACTGAAGATTCAGTATAATAATTCAAATAACACATAGCTCAGAGGGTGATAGAGCAGTTTGTTACCTCTAGAAAAAATCATCGGCTTTGACTTCGCCTCGATTGACACTGATTTCTCGAGGTAGCAATCTTCCCTCTATTGCCCTTTCAGCTACCCGTTATGTGTAACATATATATCATGTGTTATTTTGATTTGAACTGTCTCCACTGGGAATATTTTTTTTCACAGGTTGCCGAATCTTTCATAGCATATTTGGCACGTGAAGAAATATTTTCAGTAGTCTGGTAAACTACAAATTCGCCAAATAAACCCAATTCAAAAAGTTTCAAATTTACAGTTCTGTCTTGACATCCACCTCTGATCACATTGGAGACATTTTTTTAACCCGAATTGGAATTGAATTTAATTTCGTCAAAATGGGGTTAGATGGGGGATGGTGCAGTCACAATGTATGGTTATACTCTTGTTTCATTAGCTTTTATATTTGAATATATTTTGTTTTTAAAATAAAGACAAAACAGTGAATCCAACACAATTTTCACATGTACCTGTACCAAATCTGAATTAGTATTTTTGGATATACTTCGAAAATTACATCTTTGATATTTCTTTTATTACAATCTTTAAATGATGCGGTAGATACAGCGTCCATTTTCCTTAGGTTCAAAAACAGTTTGATAAAGAAACATCTTCATATACCACCAGAAAATTAACAGTTGTAAACGTTTGTTTCTTATCTTCTTTTTTTTCTTCTTATTTTTTATTGAATTTTGAATAATTTCATCATATAAAATGTGCAACATTTGTTGACGCACGAACAATTAAAAAATCGTCAAAAAGTTCACAAACTCTGTTTGAGAATCATACTTAACAACAAATGTATTTTCATTTACCTGTGTTTGAAGTAATGGCTGATATTTTTGTTCAAACATATTGTTTTTCTTAAATTGTTTAACATTTCACAGCGGTATAACACGTTACCTTAATTATTCTTCCCTTAGTTTATTTATTTTGTAATTGCATTGTATCATAGATCAAATTAATTTGTTCAGTGTATGTTCACTGGTGTTAATATGTCTTTTGATTGAGTAAAGCCATTTCAATTGATATTTTATAGTGTGTCTTTCTATGTTGTGATGTTACACTATTGTTTCAGATAAGGGTGAAGGTTTGGTACCATTAAAACGTTTAAACCCGCTGCAATTGTTTGCACCTGTCCTAAGTCAGGAATATGATGTTCAGTAGTTGTCGTTTGTTGATGTGGTTCATAAGTGTTTCTCGTTTCTCGTTTTTTATATAGATTAGACCGTTGGTTTTCCAGTTTGAATGGTTTTACTCTTGTAATTTTTGGGGGCCTTTATAGCTTGCTGTTCGATGTGAGCCAAGGCTCCGTGTTGAAGACCGTACTTTGACCTATAATGGTTTACTTTTATAAATTTTGACTTGGATGGAGAGTTGTCTCATTGGCACTCATACCACATCTTCTTATATCTAATTAATCAGTGTAATAGATATCCGGGCAAATGTAAATACATTTATGTTAAAATTAACTTCGTATAAGGTAAACATGTCAAATATAATGCATTATTTATAATTCATTCAACCATGACAATTAGGTCAACATTCATGGATAACCATTTCGTGGCATACTGGTTTACCCACTTTTAATAACAGTAAAACATAATGTGTTGTTTTAACTAATAAAGTTGATAATTATATCTAACTGTATTTTAGGTGTAAAATCTTATTACAAAATACTGCATTCTACTATTAGGTAAAAGAAAAATAACAAAAATACCGAACTCCAAGGAAAAATCAAATTGGAAAGGCCCTTATCAAATGGTTAAACCAAAAGCTCAGAAACATCAAACGAATGGAAAACAACTGTCATATTCCTGACTTGGTACAGGCATTTCCTTATGTAGAAAATGGTGGATAAAACCTGGTTTTAAAGCTAGCTAAACCTCTCACTTGTATGACAGTCGCGTAAAAAGAACACAATAACAAGTAATTAAGACGATAAGCAACGTCAGAACCTAGAATATATACTTCAAGACCATCATGTTTTATTTGTGAAGTTGATACGGAATGTTTATCAACAAGGTCTTGGTATCTTCTGATGAACTTTTTTCAGAAAAAGGACGAGACATTCTTTGACATAACCCTGGTTCATCAACTTTCTGCTCAGACACTGGTGACGTTTTATAAAGTCTGGGTAGCTGCTGCAAGCTCTTGAATACTGAATGAGTTGGGAAATGTATATCCCATATGCAGGTGAAGTTGGTATATTGCTACTAAGATGGGGAAAATTGATAATTTCAAAATTAAAATCGTCTTGTTTGTCATAGATTCTTGTACTGAGATGACCGCTTATGTCAAATTCATAGTATAAGTCTAAAAATGAGGCGTAGGAAGCCGTGTCTTTTTTTTCTTTAATTTTCTTAATCTGGAGGATATATTAATGGAACCAAATCAGAAAAGTTTAGATTGTTAATGGAAAGAACATCATCAATATATCTGAACGTGAAATTAAACGATTTTTAAGGGATATTTATATTTTTACATAATTTTGATGAAATATCTAATAAATTTGACAGGAAAATGCATGGTTTTTACAAATATTCTCTGAAAGTAATCTGAAGTGTGTATCATTTTGACGAGTGTCTTAAGCAAATATGCAAAATATTTTAATTATTGATAAATTCCTGACAAATACCAAACCTATATTTGAATATATTTAAATAAAAGTTTCATTTAAGAATTACTATTCTCACTCAATGTATTGTTTGATTGTGTAGCTAAATTTTTTTCACACATGAGGGTCTCCTAATCAAAACTAGATTGGAATGATGACATCAGGCAAAAATGTTTAGCAACTACCAAAACATTTGAAAGACATAGTTCTAGAATTAAAAATCTAAACACAGCTGGACTAACCAAAATACCTGTCGACTTAAACATACAAGATAAATGGTGCCTTATAATTTGACCAGTACCATAGTAGATGGTTCTATAATATATAGAAAGGATCACAGGAACCGCAAAAAATGCGTCACAGTACATCAAACCACATTGACAACTGGTACCCAACACCCATTAAAAAACAGACACATAAACAACAACAACAACGAATAACTACGACCAACACATGGTCCATATTGCCTGACTAGGTACAGTCATAAAGGTCGGTGCTTTTTATCCGGTTCTACGTGCTTATAATCTTCCCCTTTTCCTATCTAGACAATATTTTGTAAAACTGAAACACACATGAAACCTTGCTATGTGTTCACTTCATGGTTTAATTATCCACTCTTGCTTGTTTAATGCCAGGAAAGACGAGATCATAAATTCATTGTTTTGAGTAATGTATAGTGCTTCATATATTATTTATTTTACAAATAATTTTTTCCTAATTTTGCTTGCAAATAAAGTAACAAATTCTGCTCATACCGTGTGGTATTTTTTTATCCATATGACTGATATATTAAAGTAACTTATCCGTTTTCATGGACTTCCCCTTTCTGAATTAGGAAGAGACAAATCAAGGTAACAAACAAAAACAAAGGGAAACGAAAGCAATTCAAAAGGAGGGAGACCTGGTGTGTCGATAGGGTAAGCGTTTCCTGCTATGCATGCTCCCCCCCCCCCCATGAGAATTCACACCTAGTCAAAATGTCACAATCGGAAATAGGACACAATAGGTAAAATTACACATCAGACGATTATAATGGTATCTAAAGATCTAAGACATGTAAGTTCAGAATCTTTATGCAAGGCCCATACTTTATTTTCAGCAATTAAAAAAAATTATCAGAATTCAGAATGACTTCATTACAAGTTGTCTGGAATCCGAATGAAATAAATCCATGATATATAATTCAATAAAAGTTTAGAAATAGCAGCAACTATGTTTGCAAGTTCATTGGTCACGATTGGCCCGCAATGTATAAATATTCTAAGAGAGGATCATAAACGTATCATTTAACCACAGTTCCAATGCAATTGATCTCGCCTTTGATTTTTCAGAATTTTGAATATACCGGTACTTTTTTGTAAAAATTTTCCAATTGTTACAGTTATATACATAGGCGGATTTAAGGGAGGGATAATTCAGACATTTTACCTGTTTTACTCCAAATGTTGTCTAGTTTGAGAGCCCACGGCCCTCTTGTCAAAATCCTGGATCCGCATCTGATATATAAAATATAAATTAGTCATTCAATCTTGGTTTTGTAGAAATATTGACCCTTTTCAAATTCTTAAATTACATTGTATATAATTTATTAAATTTTTTGACTTTTTTAGTATCAAAATTTCAATTTTCAATATACATGAAAGACATGATTGAATTCTAATTGGTAATCAACCCATGAAGGGGATGATAAATAAATAATTTACCGAAGTTGATCCTTCACATGATTTTAAAATCCCTACTGATTATATTTTCATTTTTTTTTAATCATCACTTGTAAGAACTGCTGTGGTTATGCTTGAAAGTGGATCAGATTATTTAAAAGGCAAAGTTGACCTTAAATAGGATTTGGCATTTTTTTTATGTCCTTTTTGGTTATAGGTGTAATACCACCATTGTTTTCCCCTTATTAGTCTTTGTTAAATTTGCACTTTTCAAAAAATTGTGCAGAATTTATCTTTGTTTCAAATAAAGAAATACTTGGCATAAGTAATGTTGTATCCTGTCCAGTACAATATACTAAATTTTACATAACATTTTCTTGTATATAAGAAAATAACTATCACTGGAAGTTAACCAATCAAATTTTCACCCCCTTTTTTTCCTGTGTGCAAGCTTTAGTAACCATGTAACCTCAAGTTTCCATAAATATTCTATAGAAACACCAAATATAACAAGAATGGTGCTTTCAAACACCCAAGATATATGTTTATGACTCAGAATTTTTTACTGCAATGAAATGTAAAATTAATTTCCTACGACTGTCAAATTCAAGGGAATATTTTTTTTCTACCTTTTTTCGTATGCAACAGGATGTGACGTACTATGATTTGGTTGTATTACACCTAAAGAAGACTTTTTTGCTGAATACACTTAATGTGATTTTTTTCCATTGTAATACTGTTTATTTCAAGTATTACTACCAAGTTTTGTCATAATAAGTTCAATAGATTGAGAAAAATCTAGTTTAATGTAAGACGACATCTACAGCCAGCAATTCGAGCAAAATTTCTTCGAAAGATCCAAATAAAGCCGCATCATGATAGAATAGTGTGCACCAATAAATGATTAAATATTTATCTCATCTGCCTACAAACAGTTGAAGATGACTCTAGAATGATAAATATCACTAATGGACCTTTTGGTCTTCATTATAAGGTCTTTTTGGTCCATTCATACCTCTCATTTCCTCAAAATTTCAACTTTTTAGGCCAATAAAAAAAAATTGGGGGGTAACTTTCACTTATTTATGAAAAAAATGTGATAATAAATGAGGAATTCAAGTATTCAAGCTGAATCAACTATCCATATAAAAGTTTACTGACTCCATGGAGGTTGCAATAAGTCCTTACGTAAAACTTAAATTTACGCCGCGTTCCAGAGAGGGACATAACAAGCTTCCCTTTAGTGAATAATTTGTTGTTACTGCTTCAAAAATAATTTCATTTACTTATAACTATATATTTATCAAAATATTACTTAGGAAAAAGTTTTCTATTATAGCAAAATATAAGAAATAAGGTAAAAAAAAGTCAGAAAAAGCTCACAAAACACTGAGTATGGCTTGCTCTGTCTACTAATATTCATGGTAGAGTCCTATTTCAAGGCAATTTCTCAGAAAATGTGCTTTTGAGACTCAATCCACTCAGAATATTTAATTTTTGTAATATTTCACTTAAATAGCATGAAATTTTAACAAATGAGAGTACACACAAGGTTAAGGTGCACGTGCAGCTTCCCATAATAGGTGTAATACCACCATTGATTTTCCCCATTAGTCTTTGTTAAAATTGCACTTTTCAAAAAATTGTGCAGAATTAATCTTTGTTTCAAATAAAGAAATACTTGGCATGAGTCAAGTTTTATCCTGTCAAGTACTATAGACTAAATTTTACATGACATTTCATTGCATATAAGAAAATAACCATCACTGGAAGTTAACCAATCAAATTTTCACCCCCTTTTTTTCCTGTGTGCAAGCCTTAGTAACCATGTAACCTCAAGTTTCCAAAATATTCAATTGAAACACCAAATAGAAAAATAATAATGCTTTGAAACACCCAAGATATATGTTTATGACTCTGAAATTTTTTACTGCAATGAAATGTAGGATTAATTTCCTACAACTGTCAAATTAAAGGGAATATTTTATTTCGACCCTTTTTCGGTTGCAACCGGATGTGACGTACTATGATTTGGTGATATTACAACTATATAGCTCTTCAATAAATATTTTAATTTTATAGTTTTAGTAACAATGATCATGAAAAAACAAGTAGAAAGTTTGGCGTGTGAAGGTGTTTAAAAATATAAGGGGACAGTGGAATAACAAAATCAAGAAAATAGTGGAGGGACCCAATGCATGTAAATAGATATATTGTGATGCAATTTTAGAAGTCATCAGGTTTATTCCATATAAACATAGCGTATGCCCTAAGACAGCAAAATTTTACTGACTCACTAATAATATACCGACTTGTATATAGAATATTGCAACAAAGTTTAATATTAAAATATCCACTAGTACAGATTGGAAAAAAATTATTATATTTTTAATCATGACTTTCGAGATGTCCTTTTCGTACATTTTAATGCACAGGTAATTTTTCTTTCCACGTTTGACACTCCTTCTAGTAATGGTGAATAATGATTCCTGAACCCTGAACTCCCGAGTGTTTTTTTTTTTTTTAATTTGGAGAGCCAAATCTATTTTTGCACATATGTATTTTTTTTAATTTTGATTCATTTGTATGTTTCGGAGTTCAGTGTACCTTCCATTTCGGTGAACTAGTATACATTATTCTTCAGGAGCCAGCTGAAGCCCTCCTCCTGGTGCAAGATTTTCTTGCTGTGTTGAATACCCATTGGTGGCCTTGGGCTGTTTTATGCTCTTTGATTGGGTTGTGGTCTCCTTCACACATTCGCGGTTTCTATTCTCTATTTCATTGGTATGGTTTTTTGTAATAACCTTCGTTACAAAGGGCAATGCCAACTGCTTGGGAAGCCAAATTAATAAATCAGTCAAGGCATAAGTATCGAAACTAAACACAACAGTAAAAATTATCGATTATCAACTTTGGCTGAGGAAGTTATGATACAAAATTTGTCGACACCAGGGATGGGGTTAATTACTTTAAAATGTAATCGATTAAACTACAATTACTTTGCTAATTTGATGTAATCGATTACATTACAATTACACCTAAATTCAAATGTAATTGATTACATAAGATTACTTTTCTTTAAAGTAATCATGATTGCTTTAGATTACTTACAATTACATTGTATACTGTGGTATTAAATTAAAACTTTTTAAACACTTGATCCTCATATAAAAAAGCTAATATGAGCAAAAAATTGTGTTTATAATATTCTGAATATAAACATGTTATTTATAAGAACTCGGAAAAGGAGCAGTGTAATATTTGTATTGTCTGTTGACATTTTTATTATTTCATTTGACAGATTTACTTTCAATGTAAATGTCTCTATGCTTTCTCTGTTAAGGGAATAACATTGTTATTTTTAATATTTAAGCCCAAATTTAAAACATATTTTTAATTAAGAAACATAAATTAACAAATGGTGATTATTTAATGATGAAGTAGCCCATATGTCTATGTGGATATGATTGACATTTATATGTGTTTTTACAGGTGTTAATCACTATTTCAAATTTTATAACAAACAATAGATAAGCTTGGGCAATAAAAATGAATTGTTTTGATTGGAATAATCAATAAATTTGTATACAATTTATTTTTTATTGTATACATGATTGTAAAATTTATAGACATATGGGCTACTCGGGAGTTCAGGGTTCAGGAAAAAAATACATATGTGCAAAAATAGATTTGGCTCTCCAAATTAAAAAGAAAAAAAACACTCGGGAGTTCAGGGTTCAGGAATCATTATTCACCATTACTAGAAGGAGTGTCAAACGTGGAAAGAAAAATTACCTGTGCATTAAAATGTACGAAAAGGACATCTCGAAAGTCATGATTAAAAATATAATAATTTTTTTCCAATCTGTACTAGTGGATATTTTAATATTAAACTTTGTTGCAATATTCTATATACAAGTCGGTATATTATTAGTGAGTCAGTAAAATTTTGCTGTCTTAGGGCATACGCTATGTTTATATGGAATAACCCTGATGACTTCTAAAATTGCATCACAATATATCTATTTACATGCATTGGGTCCCTCCACTATTTTCTTGATTTTGTTATTCCACTGTCCCCTTATATTTTTAAACACCTTCACACGCCAAACTTTCTACTTGTTTTTTCATGATCATTGTTACTAAAACTATAAAATTAAAATATTTATTGAAGAGCTATATAGTTGTAATATCACCAAATCATAGTACGTCACATCCGGTTGCAACCGAAAAAGGGTCGAAATAAAATATTCCCTTTAATTTGACAGTTGTAGGAAATTAATCCTACATTTCATTGCAGTAAAAAAATTCAGAGTCATAAACATATATCTTGGGTGTTTCAAAGCATTATTATTTTTCTATTTGGTGTTTCAATTGAATATTTTGGAAACTTGAGGTTACATGGTTACTAAAGCTTGCACACAGGAAAAAAAGGGGGGTGAAAATTTGATTGGTTAACTTCCAGTGATAGTTATTTTCTTATATGCAATAAAATGTTATGTAAAATTTAGTATATTGTACTGGACAGGATACAACTTTACTTATGCCAAGTATTTCTTTATTTGAAACAAAGATAAATTCTGCACAATTTTTTGAAAAGTGCAAATTTAACAAAGACTAATAAGGGGAAAACAATGGTGGTATTACACCTATAACCAAAAAGGACATAAAAAAATGCCAAATCCTATTTAAGGTCAACTTTGCCTTTTAAATAATCTGATCCACTTTCAAGCATAACCACAGCAGTTCTTACAAGTGATGATTAAAAAAAAATGAAAATATAATCAGTAGGGATTTTAAAATCATGTGAAGGATCAACTTCGGTAAATTATTTATTTATCATCCCCTTCATGGGTTGATTACCAATAAGAATTCAATCATGTCTTTCATGTATATTGAAAATTGAAATTTTGATACTAAAAAAGTCAAAAAATTTAATAAATTATATACAATGTAATTTAAGAATTTGAAAAGGGTCAATATTTCTACAAAATCAAGATTGAATGACTAATTTATATTTTATATATCAGATGCGGATCCAGGATTTTGACAAGAGGGCCGTGGGCTCTCAAACTAGACAACATTTGGAGTAAAACAGGTAAAATGTCTGAATTAACCCTCCCTTAAATCCGCCTATGTATATAACTGTAACAATTGGAAAAATTTTACAAAAAAGTACCGGTATATTCAAAATTCTGAAAAATCAAAGGCGAGATCAATTGCATTGGAACTGTGGTTAAATGATACGTTTATGATCCTCTCTTAGAATATTTATACATTGCGGGCCAATCGTGACCAATGAACTTGCAAACATAGTTGCTGCTATTTCTAAACTTTTATTGAATTATATATCATGGATTTATTTCATTCGGATTCCAGACAACTTGTAATGAAGTCATTCTGAATTCTGATAAATTTTTTTAATTGCTGAAAATAAAGTATGGGCTTTGCATAAAGATTCTGAACTTACATGTCTTAGATCTTTAGATACCATTATAATCGTCTGATGTGTAATTTTACCTATTGTGTCCTATTTCCGATTGTGACATTTTGACTAGGTGTGAATTCTCATGGGGGGGGGGGGGGGGGGTGCATGCATAGCAGGAAACGCTTACCCTATCGACACACCAGGTCTCCCTCCTTTTGAATTGCTTTCGTTTCCCTTTGTTTTTGTTTGTTACCTTGATTTGTCTCTTCCTAATTCAGAAAGGGGAAGTCCATGAAAACTGATAAGTTACTCTAATATATCAGTCATATGGATAAAAAAATACCACACGGTATGTGCAGAATTTGTTACTTTATTTGCAAGCAAAATTAGGAAAAAATTATTTGTAAAATAAATAATATATGAAGCACTATACATTGCTCAAAACAATGAATTTATGACCTCGTCTTTCCTGGCATTAAACAAGCAAGAGTGGATAATTAAACCATGAAGTGAACACATAGCAAGGTTTCATGTGTGTTTCAGTTTTACAAAATATTGTCTAGATAGGAAAAGGGGAAGATTATAAGCACGTAGAACCGGATAAAAAGCACCGACCTTTATGACTGTACCTAGTCAGGCAATATGGACCATGTGTTGGTCGTAGTTATTCGTTGTTGTTGTTGTTTATGTGTCTGTTTTTTAATGGGTGTTGGGCACCAGTTGTCAATGTGGTTTGATGTACTGTGACGCATTTTTTGCGGTTCCTGTGATCCTTTCTATATATTATAGAACCATCTACTATGGTACTGGTCAAATTATAAGGCACAATTTATCTTGTATGTTTAAGTCGACAGGTATTTTGGTTAGTCCAGCTGTGTTTAGATTTTTAATTCTAGAACTATGTCTTTCAAATGTTTTGGTAGTTGCTAAACATTTTGCCTGATGTCATCATTCCAATCTAGTTTTGATTAGGAGACCCTCATGTGTTACCTTTTTCATGTTGAAAATTATTATTTTTTAAAAATATAAATAAGTGTGAAAAAAATTTAGCTACACAATCAAACAATACATTGAGTGAGAATAGTAATTCTTAAATGAAACTTTTATTTAAATATATTCAAATATAGGTTTGGTATTTGTCAGGAATTTATCAATAATTAAAATATTTTGCATATTTGCTTAAGACATTCGTCAAAATGATACACACTTCAGATTACTTTCAGAGAATATTTGTAAAAACCATGCATTTTCCTGTCAAATTTATTAGATATTTCATCAAAATTATGTAAAAAATATAAATATCCCTTAAAAATCGTTTAATTTCACGTTCAGATATATTGATGATGTTCTTTCCTATAAACAATCTAAACTTTTCTGATTTGGTTCCATTAATATATCCTCCAGATTTAGAAAATTAAAGAAAAAAAAGACACGGCTTCCTACGCCTCATTTTTAGACTTATACTATGAATTCGACATAAGCGGTCATCTCAGTACAAGAATCTATGACAAACGAGACGATTTTAATTTTGAAATTATCAATTTTCCCCATCTTAGTAGCAATATACCAACTTCACCTGCATATGGGATATACATTTCCCAACTCATTCGATATTCAAGAGCTTGCAGCATCTACCCAGACTTTATAAAACGTCACCAGTGTCTGAGCAGAAAGTTGATGAACCAGGGTCACGGGTAGTAACCTCGTCATATCGAGAAGCGTTTAGTACAGTGATTTTGTCATAGTTTGGTTAAGATGAACATGGTTGTGTTAAGTTACTTCCCCGAACGATTGCCTCAGTTCTAATCAAACGAGCAAATAAAAAGCAAATAAGATGTTTTAATTTCCATTGTTAGTCAAACGATCTACATTGGAATTGTTGTTTTCAAGAAACTAACGCAGAATAAGCAAACTATCGAAATTGCTATGGTTTGGTTAAGTTATGACATGGTTCGGTTAAGTGTCTAGAAATTCGTCATGGTTTTGATCAAGTTTGTCATGGTTTAGATCCAAATTAATATATATGTGTTTCAGCTCAATATTGATAGTTTGTTTAAAAACGCTTGTAATTAAACGAAGTTACACAATTTACCAACTGACTAAGAAGAAAAAAAGCCTTTTAAACCAAAATTAGATGCTGTAATTGGCAAAGCGTACATTAAACAATTTAACTGTTCGTGACTTGTCTTTGTAGGCAAATCGTACTCCTACGAGTGTCTTGTAAAAGAATTAGGAATAAATGAGCACTCATGTAATCCCACATACAAAAACATCACTTGACAAGAAAGGGATTTTGATGATTCATAAGTCTTTAATAGCTTCAATGAACATTACTTTGAGCAGCAAATCGGAGGACTTACCTTGTTTGTATTGGATACCTAAGCTTCACAAAATTCCATACAAACAGCCGTACATTGCCAGCTCATCTGCATGTTCGACGAAAGAATTGTCCATTAGATTGACAAAGATTCTTTCCGCAATGAAAGAGGGTTTTCAGAAATACCGTGAAACTGTTTACTCGGGTAGTGGTATTAACCATATATGGATTTTAAAACTCTGAAAGAACTTCTGAATAAATGTAAATCTCGATCTTTCTCTGAAATTTGTTCTATCAAAACGTTTAATTTTTCAACCCTGTGTACCACCATTCCCTATGTGTAATTAAAAAATCGTCTAAAAGAAATAATTCAAATCTACAATGCTTTTCAACATAAAAATGGTAGCGCACGCTATACGTTTATTACTTTTGGATACCATACGGCATACTTTGTTAATATAGTGAACAAAAAAATAAAACATGCTACACAGAGGAACAAGTGACCAGTGTGCTGGAGTTTCTTATTGACAAAATATTTGTTGAATTTGGAGGTAGGTTTTGTCACCAAACTGTCGGTATTTCTATGGGAGCGAATTGTGCGGAATCGACCTTTTCTTATCTTCATATTAGTCGGAGTTCCTTCAGACATTTGTAAAAAACAAGAAGATCAAAGAAGCCAGATCATTTAATTTCACATTCATATATATTGTTCAATTTCCATTAACAATCCAGACATTTCTGATTGAATTCCATTAATATATCCCCCAGAACTAGAAATTAAAGGAACAACAGACACGGCTTCCTCTGCCTCATTTTTAGACTTATATCTCGAATTTGACATGAGCGGTCATCTTAGTACCAGAATCTATGACAAACGAGACGATTTTAATTTTAAAACTATTAGTTTCTCCAACCTTAGTAGCAATATACCAACTTCTCCTGCATATAGGATATACATTTCCCGACTCATTCGATATTCAAGAGCTTGCAGATGCTACTCAGACTTTGTAAACCGTCACCAGTGTCTGAGCAGAAAGTTGATGAACCAGTGGTATGTCAAAGAACGTCTCGTCCTTTTTCCAAAAAAGTTCATCGGAAGACCTTGTGGGTAAATATTCCTTTTCAACTTCACAAATAATAAACGATGGTCTTTAAGTATAGATTCTAAGTACTGACGTTGTTTGTCACCTTAATGACGTGTTATGGTACTCTTTTATTAGTATTTGTAAATTATTACTTTAACTGTTTAGTCTATTTTTGGCCCAATCCATTTGACGTGGCTCGGTACTTATACATCCCGTCATTGTGTTATTGTGCTATGGTAAAGTTTTGTATTCTTGTCTTTCGTTTTTGCTTACATGTATGTGCTTTGTCTCTATGCTTTTTTGTTTTTCTTTGTTGAAATATTTGTTTTGTTTTTATAGTGACTAAGATTATAACACAATGTTGCCTGCTGTACCGTTATTTTTTGACATTTTTACCTATTATGTCTATTTGTTTTGTTCACACATCGTCGTCAATATAATGGAATTTTATGCGACTGTTATACATGTGAGAGGTTAAGCTGGCTATAAAACCAGGTACAATCCACAATTTTCTACAGAAAAAAATGTCTGTACCAAGTCAGGAATATGACGGTTGATATCCATTCGTTTGATGTGTTTCAGTTTTTGATTTTGCCATTTGAGTAGTGACTTTCCGTTTAGAATTTTCTTCGAAGTCCCGGCCGTATTTTTGTTATTTTGCTTTTATAATTTAAATACTCACTGCTCTTTTAAACTATCTTTTGAGATAATAATAACAAAAACAGAAAATGCTGTTTCTGTTTCACATAGATTATTTTCTCCGTATGTCCATGATTGACTCTGTCGATGATATCGTGAGCAGCATCACTTGTAAAATGTGTAAAAACGTCTACTTAAAGTTGCAAAACTTATCAGCTAGTCAAAAAGTAATTCTTGTTCTACTTTTTTTCTAATAAACTATATATCTGTTGTTTTATTTTGATCCAGTCTATGATGAATAAAAGGAGATGTGAGGTTATACGCTCATGCTATAGTATCCCAACTACAAAACTAACCAAACGATATCAAGACTCAACCATCCACGAAACAAATAGTTAACGCGTGACATGGACAACAGTTAAAACTTATTTGTTTTATAAACTATTAGTAAAATTAAAATAAAAAAATAAAAATACACACAAGTTCAGAATTTAAATATATGAAAAATCACAATTCCGAATTAGAATGAAGCCGATTTAATGTCCACTTTTATCAATTATTATAAGAACGAATAAAAATCATTATGTTTTTGTAATATTGTATAATACATTGGTTTTCTAAATTATTTTTTTTTTTATAATTTTGTCGGAGCCTTTTATAGCTTGCTAAAAGGTATGGATTTTGTTCATTGTTGAAGGCCGTACGACGACATATAGTTGCTTACATCTACGTCATTTTGGTCTCGGGTGGATAGTTATCTCATTGGCAATCAGACCGCATGTACTTAATATATATAATACTACATTGAATGTGCGTATATATGTATTTTTGTATTCCAAATAAAACGATTTAAAAAAGAGTATTTCAATATATATAATGTCTGTTTATTTTGATCGTTACTCTTCATTAACGAATAGAATCACATAACTGAACCATGTTCAACATGAAATAAACCATGACACGAATGAACCAAACCATGACACCGAATATTCTGTAATCTCAAATTGTGTGCACTAGGGGCTGTTTTTCGGGAAAATTGACGGCAGTTTTATATCATAACAAAATATGTGATGTAGCAGACAGTAAGCAAACCACTTTTCTTTATGCATTAGAAACGAATCACAACTTTTAAATTTTGACATACGCAAGCATTATTCTGTGTCAAATTAATAACTATATGATACAAATTTTGATGTACTAACATATTAGCTAAAAACAAAGATACTTATCAGCTTGAATTTGTTGTCATTAGTTCCTTTAACAAACTATTCGAATGTTTATATTTTGACACTGTTTGTCATCAAAAACACTTAACACAACCATGTTCATCTTAACCAAACTATGACAAAATCACTGTACTAAACGCTTCTCGATATGACGAGGTTACTACCCGTGAGGGTTATGTCAAAGAATGTCTCGTCCTTTTTCTGAAAAAAGTTCATCAGAAGATACCAAGACCTTGTTGATAAACATTCCGTATCAACTTCACAAATAAAACATGATGGTCTTGAAGTATATATTCTAGGTTCTGACGTTGCTTATCGTCTTGTTATTGTGTTCTTTTTACGCGACTGTCATACAAGTGAGAGGTTTAGCTAGCTTTAAAACCAGGTTTTATCCACCATTTTCTACATAAGGAAATGCCTGTACCAAGTCAGGAATATGACAGTTGTTTTCCATTCGTTTGATGTTTCTGAGCTTTTGATTTACCCATTTGATAAGGGCCTTTCCAATTAGATTTTTCCTTGGAGTTCGGTATTTTTGTTATTTTTCTTTTACCTAATAGTAGAATGCAGTATTTTGTAATAAGATTTTACACCTAAAATACAGTTAGATATAATTATCAACTTTATTAGTTAAAACAACACATTATGTTTTACTGTTATTAAAAGTGGGTAAACCAGTATGCCACGAAATGGTTACCCATGAATGTTGACCTAATTGTCATGGTTGAATGAATTATAAATAATACATTAAATTTGACATGTTTACCTTATACGAAGTTAATTTTAACATAAATGTATTTACATTTGCCCGGATATCTATTACACTGATTACTTAGATATAAGAAGATGTGGTATGAGTGCCAATGAGACAACTCTCCATCCAAGTCAAAATTTATAAAAGTAAACCATTATAGGTCAAAGTACGGTCTTCAACACGGAGCCTTGGCTCACATCGAACAGCAAGCTATAAAGGCCCCCAAAAATTACAAGAGTAAAACCATTCAAACTGGAAAACCAACGGTCTAATCTATATAAAAAACGAGAAACGAGAAACCCTTATGAACCACATCAACAAACGACAACTACTGAACATCATATTCCTGACTTAGGACAGGTGCAAACAATTGCAGCGGGTTTAAACGTTTTAATGGTACCAAACCTTCACCCTTATCTGAAACAATAGTGTAACATCACAACATAGAAAGACACACTATAAAATATCAATTGAAATGGCTTAACTCAATCAAAAGACATATTAACACCAGTGAACATACACTGAACAAATAAATTTGATCTATGATACAAT
The DNA here is from genome assembly GCF_021869535.1 of Mytilus californianus. Lineage (NCBI taxonomy): Eukaryota > Metazoa > Mollusca > Bivalvia > Mytilida > Mytilidae > Mytilus > Mytilus californianus. Next base: position 57,109,581 of record NW_026262679.1, read on the forward strand.
GCAATTACAAAATAAATAAACTAAGGGAAGAATAATTAAAGTAACGTGTTATACCGCTGTGAAATGTTAAACAATTTAAGAAAAACAATATGTTTGAACAAAAATATCAGCCATTACTTCAAACACAGGTAAATGAAAATACATTTGTTGTTAAGTATGATTTCAAATAGAGTTTGTGAACTTTTTGACGATTTTTAATTGTTCGTGCGTCAACAAATGTTGCACATTTTATATGATGAAATTATTCAAAATTCAAAAAAATAAGAAGAAAAAAAAGAAGATAAGAAACAAACGTTTACAACTGTTAATTTTCTGGTGGTATATGAAGATGTTTCTTTATCAAACTGTTTTTGAACCTAAGGAAAATGGACGCTGTATCTACCGCATCATTTAAAGATTGTAATAAAAGAAATATCAAAGATGTAATTTTCGAAGTATATCCAAAAATACTAATTCAGATTTGGTACAGGTACATGTGAAAATTGTGTTGGATTCACTGTTTTGTCTTTATTTTAAAAACAAAATATATTCAAAAATAAAAGCTAATGAAACAAGAGTATAACCATACATTGTGACTGCACCATCCCCCATCTAACCCCATTTTGACGAAATTAAATTCAATTCCAATTCGGGTTAAAAAATGTCTCCAATGTGATCAGAGGTGGATGTCAAGACAGAACTGTAAATTTGAAACTTTTTGAATTGGGTTTATTTGGCGAATTTGTAGTTTACCAGACTACTGAAAATATTTCTTCACGTGCCAAATATGCTATGAAAGATTCGGCAACCTGTGAAAAAAAATATTCCCAGTGGAGACAGTTCAAATCAAAATAACACATGATATATATGTTACACATAACGGGTAGCTGAAAGGGCAATAGAGGGAAGATTGATACCCCGAGAAATCAATGTCAATCGAGGCGAAGCCGACGATTTTTTCTAGAGGTAACAAACTGCTCTATCACCCTCTGAGCTATGTGTTATTTGAATTATTATACTGAATCTTCAGTCATTATTGATTTTAAATTTTAAATTAAAATGGAAAGTAGTAAAATACATGACAACGTTACAGTCATTAGAAAAGTAACAAAAGCGACGCAATATGTATTTATTTTTATGTTGAAAGTCTATGAAAAAGGCTTAAGGCCGAAACGTAGAACTTGCAAGATGTATTTTTTTTTTATGAGGAAAGTATATAAAAAAGGCATAAGGTCGAAACTTTTCCAGCGCATGTCTATAAAATTATTGAAGTAGATTCAATTAATTGTATATTCAATTATTGATTTTCGTTTGTCTGCACGACAGGGTGACATTCAAAACATTCATCTGCTTGTTCATGGAATAGAGTAACATATCCCCCTCGTATTTACCAATAAAAAATCTGGCATTTTAACGTGAAGTATTATAATATTTAAATAACACATAGTTGAGATAGTGATAGAGCAGAAAATTACCTCGAGAAAACCAATTGTCAATCGAGGCAAATCGAAGGTTGACAAATGTTTTTCGAGGCGTAACAATATGTCCTATCATCAATTTTGATTTGAAAGCAATGAACTATGAATCCATGTTCATAAAAACGTTTAAAGTCTACTATAAAAATTATCTACCGCTGAGTCGTGGAATAGAGTAAAATGTCTCCCTCGTATTAATTAACCAATCAAAATATGACATTTTAACGTGAAGGATAACAATAAAAAAGTATCCAACATTGACAGTTTTGATAATAAATATAACAGTTATTAATGGAAATTGGGACCGAATGACTGATAAGTGGTTTTATTCTTTTTCCATTCACGTCAAGACTAGAACAAATACAGAACAACATGAAAGAAGAAATTTCGATCAATATATATATACAACTGTTATGTTCCTTAAGGTGTGACATATTCTAACACAATATATGATATCACCAGCCCAGTAGTCAGCACTTCTGTTTTGACATGAATTATCATTTGTTTGGTCGTAATTATAAATGAACTGTTTACAAAACTTTTCGAAATAATAAGGATTTTCTACCCCAGGAATAGATCACCTTATCTGTATTTGGCAAAACCTTTTGGAGTTTTAGGTCCTCAATACTCTTCAACTTCGTACTGTCTTTGGTATTTTAAACAGTTTTGATTCGAGCTTCACTGATGACTCTTGTGTAGAAGAATCTATTCTTGGTATCTATGATGAGTTTATGGACAACAATAGTAGACAAGCAGGTATAGATCAAAATTCTTCTAGTGAAAATAGTTTTTGTTTTCTCAATCATCTTATTTCATTAGACAGCATTTTCACAGCCTTATCAGAAAAGAAGTCAATGTTTCTAGTTTCCTCTCCATTTGTATAAAAGACTACACGGGCACAGTATGGTATCTTATCCTGTGGTATAGTATATTCGCGATCTGTAAATGTAACAAAAAATTCAAAACATCTGGCTTTTGTCGAATTTAAACTAACAAATCGTTTGATGGTTTTTCGGACGAATGCTTTAATATTTGCATCTGTATACCAGCTTTGTACTTCTGCATATGTAGAAGGTGTTCTAGGATTATCATGTCGTCCAGGCTCTTGACTAGAAGGTTGTTGCTGTTGAGTCGTACATTGAGAGTTTGTACGATGTTCTTTTGTCACATATTGCCCGCTTGAAAATGGTAGGACGATATCTAGGATGATCACACTATCATGTTCAAATAGTTTTGCATCGACACTGGATTTAGGAAGTATTTCAATTTTCTTTTCCTTGATTTCTTCAATGTAGATGCTTAACAAATTCATTTCTATTTCAACAGTTTGAGAAATCCAGTGTTGCATATTGCCTATCGTAACCAGCCACGGTGACATTTTTTTCTTTGACGGATCGTCCTCTTTTAAAAGCTCACCTAGGACATGGTCTTGAAATTCTTCTTGAAATGTTTGAACAGCCCTTTGAAAATGATCGATCTTGTCTTGTAGTTCAGGAATATGCATAACAGCTTGCCCAGACATAAGGTCATTACATGAAACATATATTCGTTGCAGGTCGTCAAGTGCCATTACTGCCTGTTTCATCTTTTCTTTGTTTATTGGCTGTGGAACCTTGTTTGCTGGCGTGACTCCTTCATTAATAGGATATAACCAGACGGTCACTGGAACTGCTTCATCCTCTTTAAGGTAGGATGGCAACTCTTTGTAGACTCGAACAGCCTCTTCATATGTCGTTGGATTAACCGGAAGTATGATGTCACCGTAGAATTTGCAGGATATATTTTCTGCTTTTTTCATGCTGATATGTTTCATGTCAAGCTCTGCTTTTGCGGACGCTTTTAATAACCCGGGAATGAATTTCGCCATTCCTTTTAATTCGCCTCTCACTTCCAACTCGTTTTCCTCATCGGAGATTGTTCTATCAAATGTAAATGCTACATTTGTTCCATATTCAATAGCAGTAACTATATGAGTAGCATTGGTCTTGGTGTTTGAAATTAGCGATAGAAATGGTTTCATCTCTAATTCGTTATACAACATAATATATTCAGCTGTCAAAGAAACTCGCAACTGCTTCTTTGATGAAGCTTTGTTTTTGAGAAACTTCCCTGAGCTGCCTAGTGACACTATTCCAAATAAGACATTCAACTCGAGATTTGCATCGCCATTGAATACAGTTGATTTAGCTTCATAAGAATCTCCATATATTACATCGAAGGAACATCTTGAAAAGAAAATTAAAATACAGTGTTTAAGCATGCATACATGCATCACCATACTTAAACGATTAAGTGAACATTCGATGAACTTTGATAAAAATCTATTTGTTGCAAATATGCATTTGTATAACAGTTTGTTACTGTCCTTGACTTTTATGCCAGACATATCGATCATTGACAAGTTTACGCGTAAAGCAGATTTATATTTTGAACATATAGTTTTTTTTTTTAATAGAATCATGAGAAATAATTGTTTATAAAAATAAGAATATGTGGTTTGATTGCCAATGAGACAACACTCCAACAATAATGATAAAAATAAAAATAAAAAAATATTGATTCAAAGAACGATAGAGATAAGAGAATGATTCTTACTCCGTGAAATCTCGTGTGAAGTAAAACTAAGTAAGGAGATTTCAGTGGATAGAAGGATATAAAAAATATCAGTCTGTCAATTGTGCTACGACAGGCCAAAAATGCTGAAAGTTTCATCACTCCACAACTAACTGTAAAATGAAAATGTCGATATGAAGATGGTCCACTTATTGTAATGTGAAAGGTTTGGATATATGCTTTTAGATGAGCAGCGTTCGCAAAGGGTAATTATGGTATAATTAGAAAATAAAAGTTAAAAAAATTCTACTTAGTGCAACCGGTCTGGCAGAATTTGCGGTCACAAGCAAGGTATATGTCAAAAAGCCCCCCCCCCCTCAAAAAAAAAAAATAGCCTAAAAACATTATTGTGTACTAATGATTTCACGCATATAGTCTCAGAGGTTAATCGTGCACAAGGTGCCATTTTCCTTCTAAAAAGCACTGAATTTTAATTACTCTGACTAAAATTGTCCCTTCCAAAAAGCGATTTAGTATGGCAAATCAAACATTCTGATATCAAGCCGAAAGCTGGCGGTCGTATGGTCTTAGGGGGAAGCATTTACATGGTGTTGTTATTTAAAAAAATAGCCGTTAACAATCTGTTGTCAAACCAATATGGCGGTATAGTTTGATCAACTTTTGGACAAATTGTATTAGAAGAGTAGCGTTCACAAGGTGCCAATATGCGTCAATAGGTAAAATATCCAAAGCCCTCTTCCCTTAACAAAATTGTCAAATTAGAATTGTATTTTGTTATGGTTAACTTCACATAATGAGAAATAATATCTTTGAACGTATATGAAAACATTGAAATATATGGTATCATAGGTGTATCGTCACTATGTTATATTAGCCTATAAACGGTCAATCTCCGCATACTTCTTCAAAAATTTTCAAATAAAAAAAGCGATCATGTACGGCCAGGTTCACACGAGGAAAAAAGTCCAAACAAGTATGAAAGCTATCGTACAAAAGACCTCAGAGGAATAGTGGGTTATGGATGGAAACCATTGCTTTGTCCTTCTTGTAGGATTACAGGGGATGATAATTCAGGTTTTCTTCACTTTTATAATTGAACATTTTTGCCGAATTCAGTTAGAGATAAACTGAAAATGTAAGAAAGATAAGCAGGATAAACACTTGACTTAGAATTTATCACCAGTAAAACATTGTATAGAATAAGGAAAAACATTAGTAGCTTTTGGTTTTATATAAATTACTTATGGCGTCATAAGGCGAATAACATTGCTTTGAAGCCGAAACATAGTTTGGCAAAACCGTTTGGAATTTCGGGTCCTCGATGATCTTCAACTTCGCATTTTATTTGGTATTCTTAAATTTTTTATTCGAGCGTCACTGACGAGTCTTTTGTAGACGAAACGCGCGTCTTGCGTACACAATTTTAATCCTGGTATCTATGGTGAGTTTATTATATGCACATTTATAAAAAGGAAAGGAGAAAATGAGTCCCCTGCGGTAGACAAACTCTAGTTTCACAATATACATTTTTCAAAAAATTATTTCTTTGCGCGGTATTTTTTAATAAAATAAAAGGTTATAATCAGCATTTTCCGGATTTCGTAAACTTAATCCCGGTATCATTTATACTGATTCCGAAAATATATGTTCGCCAGTCACACTTTCTTTCAAGTTAGAGCGAAAAATGACTTCTGCCGGTTGGAAAAAGATTTACTGGAGGTTGACTCTTTCGTTTGGAGGACGTGTTTTTCAACAGACTGTCGGAATTCCAATGGGAACCAATTGTGCCCCTCTTCTTGCCGACTTGTTTCTTTATTGTTATGAGGCTGACTTCATACAGGAACTTCTTAGGAAGAAAGATAAGAAGTTAGCAATATCCTTTAACTCTACGTTCCGCTATATAGATGATGTTCTCTCACTAAATAATACAAACTTTGGTGACTATGTTGAACGAATCTATCCCATCGAACTAGAGATAAAGGATACTACAGATACAGTTAAGTCTGCCTCATATCTTGACTTACATCTAGTAATTGACAATGAGTTTCGGTTGAAAACAAAACTTTACGACAAAAGTGATGATTTCAGCTTCCCAATTGTGAACTTTCCATCTCTATGTAGCAACAGTTCCAGCAGCGCCTGCATACGGAGTATATATCTCCCAATTGATACGATATTCCCGGACTTGTGTTTCCTATCATGATTTCCTTGATAGAGGATTGCTGCTCACAAGGAAGCTATCAAACCAAGAGTTCCAAATGGTGAAGTTGAAGTCATCCCTTCGTAAATTTTACGGACGCCATCACGAGTTGGTTGACCGTTATGGAATAACCGTTTCACAGATGATATCGGATATGTTCCTTATGTCGTACTACAATACCCTCCCTTTTCACGAATGTGACTTACCGAATTAGACTATTTACCGGATTTGTAATAACATAAACAACACGACGGGTGCCACATGTGGAGCAGGATCTGCTTACCATTCCGGAGCACCTGAGATCACCCCCAGTTTTTGGTGGGGTTCGTGTTGCTTAGTCTTTGGTTTTCTATGTTGTGTCATCTGTACTATTATTTGTCTGTTTGTCTTTTTATTTTTGGCCATGGCGTTGTCAGTTTGTTTTCGATCTATGAGTTTGACTGTCCCTCTGGTATCTTTCGTCCCTCTTTCAAAGTCTTATCTCTACCATCTTTCGCCTAACAATATCATGGCTGCATCATATAGAATATTGAAGTTATAATTAATATATCGCTTATCAAAACAATTTGAGAGCAATAACTCTTATAAGAAATGCAAGGATCGCTTAGGAACAACATGACCAAATGTTCCAAACAGTTTGCATCAGTTACTTTTTATGGTACTAGTAATAGAAGAGATAACAAACACACATTTTAATGTTAAAATGTGACATTGACCCTTTATTTGCCTAATAATTGGCTTAACGATATACATATAAAAAAGACAGAAAGTTTGAAAATATATGTGTTCATAAGTTACATGCTAACAATTCTTAGTAAAATAATGAATGGAAAATAACTCATTAGAGAGGTAAACAGATTGTTTCGGTCAAATTGTTGCTTGATAGTTTAAATGTGAAAAAAGAGAAACCCTCATAAAACGCAGTTTTTATGTACTGCACTCTGTTAAGATAAATGGTTCAGACTTTAGGGTGAAGGGTCGGGGTGTCAATAACGGTACTTAGCAAAAGAAAGAAAAAACACACGAAGTCTATAAAAATATCAACGTTTCAAGTTTGGTGTAAATACAAAACCCAAATGTATTAAACACGTCGTCTTGTCAATGATGGTTACTATATATCAGTGCATTTGCAGTTTTGTAATATAGAGATTTAGTCAATATATAATTTATGAAAAAATGTGCGAACACAGCATCATATTTCCGTTTATTACCCTGTTCTCCTGACCACCAAGATATGGAAACAACTGCAATTTTTTAATAGACCATTTTCATAATACCGACTTTTGACTCCGGATTTTATATTTTTTTCGACAGATTACCTATTCTGTGGAAGAAGTTATTCGGTCATGTAAGAGCAACGTAAAGAAATAAAATCAAGCTATCAAGCTATCAATCGGTGCAATTTCGAAGGGAAATTAACTGCTTTATGTTTTCGATACACGACAAAATCATCAGAAAACAGTAAACTTTCCGACCAAATTGCACTGATTATATATTTGATTTTACTTCTTTTTGTCACTCTTAATTGACTGAGTACCTGGATGTCAAACCGCAAAATACGTAACCTGTCGAAAAATTATATAATAGAGTCAAAAGTCGGTAATATGAAAATATTCTACTACGAAGTAATAGAAATTATTCATTTAAATTGTCATAATTGAACATAAATGAATACGGATACTATAAATTCAGAAATTATTGCGTGCATTTATTATTTCGATCTTTGAAAATGTGAAATTAATTTAAATCTGCATTAAGATATATGAATCATATATATAAATGTGAGTTCCTTTTATTGCAATACTAACACAGTCTCATCATTTGCAATGATAAAAACCTTACAATAATTTCTGAATTTACAGTATTAACAAATTCCTTCAAAAGTCAAGATGAACCACAAGCAATAGTTTTACCTGTATCACTGTGAAGGAAACTGGAGCTACAAAACTGAAATTTAATATAAATAAGAGCATACCCTTGTTTCTTTTTTTGGTATATATGTTTTTCCATTTCTGCAATTGTAAGCACTGTTTCACCAGGAATAATTGTATCATGAACTCGATCATAGAACATTCCTAGGCGGAATGGCCTTCCTAAAGCAGGTGTCCTAATAATATTAATGCCATTTTTGTTTTCGGATACTTCATCCCCTTTGCTCATCATTTCTCTTTCTCTTCCATATAGTCTGGTAGTTTCTTTATAATTATGAGATTCTTTTTTATAGCTCATCTGAAGAGAAAACAAACCAGAGCTTTATACAACAAGCAATCCAATAAAAAATTTCAAACGCACTTTTTCTGGTAAAAAAACTAAGCTTAGATTGTACTATCTTTCAGAACGTCGTTTGAATTCAAAGTTATTAGGCACCATAAACGCAACTGCAAAAAAATATAACTTGCTAAATGAAGATTTTGAACTAATTGATAGCGCTTTAACATTAGAGACTATACTTTATATCATTCACACAACGATTCATTTAACAAAAATTAAATCATATTTTCGTTTTATTGTATTTTGAAATGACAAATAGGATGACCTTTGATATTAACAATTTCTCAATTTACTACTTCAAACGATTTTGGTCACCATCATCAATTGAGTGAGCTTTTGAGTAATTCATTTTCTGGTGTCACTTGGGTCATTTTTACTCTATCATATTTTACCCTTCATTTCAAATTATGTTAGTCTGAGGCTTGTGTGTTGCTGTTTTGGCAATGTTGTCGACTTGACAATTACTTCTGAATTTGATCTTAAAATCTTTTGACAAGGTTTGCAGCTCAACGCATCTTATCGCACGATGCATTGAGTTAAGACGATTCCGTTTTATTACAGAATATGTGTTCTTTATTTGCTCTTCATCTTCGTAATTGATTGGGCCCTCCAACAGTTGATTTGAGCGCCACTACTGTGTCGTATAAAGGCAGTGGCGTAGCTATGTCATTTTTAAGTGTACGCCCGAACCTCATCGAGGGGTTTGAGGTCCCTAGCTTAAGCTGATCCAGGGCAGAAGACCTCCTGGAAGTGGGCGAAACCCCCCCGGAGGTTCACACGTTATTGAGAAAGAGATACCAATATCTTTCATTAAAACTCACCAATAGCAAAATACTTGGTCGGTTAGGAACAAAACATTACGATACAAGAGATGATTTCAGCTTCCAGTTGTGAACTTTTCTTTTCTATGTAGCAAGATTCCAGCAGCACCTGCATATAGAGTATATACCCTCCCAGTTGATAAGATATTTCAGAGCTTGCATTTTCTATCATCATTTTTCTAATAGACGGTTGCTGCTTGCAAGGAATTAAGCTACTGAACCAACAGTTCCAAGTGGTGAAGTTGAAATCGTCCCTTCGAAAATTTTACGGTCGACATCACGAGTAGGTTGAACGTTATGGTATATCTGTTTCACAGATTGTTAATGACGACGGATATGGTTCAATTGTTGAAATTAACACAATCCCGTCTTCTTTTCCTCGAATGTGACCTACCGAATTAGACTTATCACTGGGTTTGTACTTACATCAGTAACACGAAGGGTTCCACACGTGGAGCAAAATTTGCTTACCCTTCCGGAGGACCTGAGATCACCCCCAGTTTTTGGTGGGGTCCGTGTTGCTCAGTCTTTTGTTTCTATGTCATGTTTTGTATACTGTTGTTTGCCTTTTCGTAGTTTTTAGTATTTTTGCCATGGAATTGTCAGTTTGTTTTCAACTGATGAGTTTGAATATCCCTTTGGTATCTTTCGCCTCTCTTTTAGAGTCTATTTTTTTTTAAAGATATGTTTAAATTTATTCATTGTGTTGATTTGGAATCTAATGGTCATTTATTTAAGAGAAAAATGTCCAAACCAGTTGCTTAAAAATATGTTTAAAACAGGAGATGTGGGGTAAACAATCAATAGACAAAAATTCTAAACTTTATAGAGATAGTAAAAAAGCAAGTCTCCATTTCCATGTTGTCGTTCTATTATTTTTTGTTTTTTTAATTTATCTTATTCACTCACCTTTTTACTCTCAAGTTTCGTTAATGGACACATGTCCTAATTAATTTTCATAGATGGTCAGGTGTAACATAAAAATAAATATTGATCGAACTGTAGCATAAAAATGCAAGCCACATCGTATCTTAGCAGATAATGAATTTGCTTTAAACAATAGTAAACTGAGTAGAATTCACAGTAGATTCAGGCTTTTACAGAAAATGAACAAATATATAATATAAAATATGAAAACAACATGTTATTAATTTCATGCGTCCGAAGCGCTTTTCTGGATTTACTTTCATCAGGAACGCCGAAAGTCGAATATTTGAAAGCCTAGGATGTATAAGAACCGAAACATTTGCAGAGCTATATGACCAAAGAGTACCTAAAAACAACCAAGTACCGAATTACTGACTACTGAGCTGATGATACCCTCGGGATCTGATAGTCCATCAGCAGAGGTATCGACCCAGTGCTTTAAAAATTATAAATTTCATGCGTATGAAGCGCTTTTCTAGATTTACCTTCATCAGGAACGATCAGAGCCGAATATTTGAAAGCCGAGTATGTATAAGAACCGAAACAGTTGCAGAACTATATGACCAAAAAGTACCTTTAAAAATAATATGATACCATTTGATTAAAAAGTAAATTTCGTCACTTTATCGTTTATCTTCAATTACAAGTTATTGAAAAAAGAATTACAAGGCTCGTGTGCTTTTAATCAGTTCTTTTAATTTATTTGGGTTAAAATATTTTTTTTTCTTCAGAATTTATGTGCACGTCCGGGCGTTTTGACGTAAACGTAGCTACGCGCATGTCAAATATTCGGCTCTGATCGTTCCTGATGAAGGTAAATCCAGAAAAGCGCTTCATACGCATGAAATTTATAATTTTTAAAGCACTGGGTCGATACCTCTGCTGATGGACTATCAGATCCCGAGGGTATCATCAGCTCAGTAGTCAGTAATTCGGTACTTGGTTGTTTTTAGGTACTCTTTGGTCATATAGCTCTGCAAATGTTTCGGTTCTTATACATCCTAGGCTTTCAAATATTCGACTTTCGGCGTTCCTGATGAAAGTAAATCCAGAAAAGCGCTTCGGACGCATGAAATTAATTACATGTTGTTTTCGTATTTTATATTATATATTTGTTCATTTTCTGTAAAAGCCTGAGTCTACTGTGAATTCTACTCAGTTTACTATTGTTTAAAGCAAATTCATTATCTGCTAAGATACGATGTGGCTTGCATTTTTATGCTACAGTTCGATCAATATTTATTTTTATGTTACACCTGACCATCTATGAAAATTAATTAGGACATGTGTCCATTAACGAAACTTGAGTGTAAAAAGGTGAGTGAATAAAATAAAGTAAAAAAACAAAAAATAATAGAACGACAACATTGAAATGGAGACTTGCTTTTTTACTATCTCTATAAAGTAAAGAATTTTTTGTCTATTGATTGTTTACCCCACGTCTCCTGTTTTAAACATATTTTTAAGCAACTGGTTTGGACATTTTTCTCTTAAATAAATGACCATTAGATTCCAAATCAACACAATGAATAAATTTAAACATATCTTTAAAAAAAAATAGACTCTAAAAGAGAGGCGAAAGATACCAAAGGGATATTCAAACTCATCAGTTGAAAACAAACTGACAATTCCATGGCAAAAATACAAAAACTACGAAAAGGCAAACAACAGTATACAAAACATGACATAGAAACAAAAGACTGAGCAACACGGACCCCACCAAAAACTGGGGTGATCTCAGGTCCTCCGGAAAGGTAAGCAAATTTTGCTCCACGTGTGGAACCCTTCGTGTTACTGATGTAAGTACAAACCCAGTGATAAGTCTAATTCGGTAGGTCACATTCGAGGAAAAGAAGACGGGATTGTGTTAATTTCAACAATTGAAACATATCCGTCGTCATTAACAATCTGTGAAACAGATTTACCATAACGTTCAACCTACTCGTGATGTCGACCGTAAAATTTTCGAAGGGACGATTTCAACTTCACCACTTGGAACTGTTGGTTCAGTAGCTTAATTCCTTGTAAGCAGCAACCGTCTATTAAAGAAATGATGATAGGAAATGCAAGCTCTGAAATATCTTATCAACTGGGAGGGTATATACTCTATATGCAGGTGCTGCTGGAATCTTGCTACATAGAAAAGAAAAGTTCACAACTGGAAGCTGAAATCATCTCTTGTATCGTAATGTTTTGTTCCTAACCGACCAAGTATTTTGCTATTGGTGAGTTTTAATGAAAGATATTGGTATCTCTTTCTCAATAACGTGTGAACCTCCGGGGGGGTTTCGCCCACTTCCAGGAGGTCTTCTGCCCTGGATCAGCTTAAGCTAGGGACCTCAAACCCCTCGATGAGGTTCGGGCGTACACTTAAAAATGACATAGCTACGCCACTGTTTGAACGCCGAGTATGTATAAGAACCGAAACAGTTGCAGAAATATATGACCAAAAAGTACCTAAAAAATAATATGATACCATTTTATTAAAAAGTAAATTTCGTCACTTTATCGTTTATCTTCAATTACAAGTCATTGAAAAAAGAATTACAAGGCTCGTGTGCTTTTAATCAGTTCTTTTAATTTATTTGGGTTAAAATATTTTTTTTTCTTCAGAATTTATGTGCACGCCCGGGCGTTTTGACGTAAACGTAGCTACGCGCATGAAAGGAAAAATGCAAGTATGGAGTAGAAAATTACAAGAATGGTATGTTTGATGATTTTTACTTACGACCATAAAAGGATAAAAATCTTTCGATAAACATAGGTTTTTCTACCCTGGGCATAAATGTCCTTAGCCAGATTTGCCGCTACCTATTTTGAAGTTTTAGTTTTCAAGGCGCTTCAAGGCTCTGCAACAATTTAGGTTCTCCTGGTTCGTCTATGTAAAATTGGCTTTATTCAGTCACTGATCCTGTGCGACATTGATGATGCTTTCAGTAAAGTTTGATTGATGACGTAGTCAAAGAATGCGGGTTTGCCGAAATTTTATGGTGTTCGCTTTAAATCCATTCTTTATTATTTATTTAACCAACAATCTTTTTTAACAGTTTTAAGAATTGCAGTACAAAGAGAACAACCACCATTGTTTTAAAACTTAAAACTTTAAAAAAAGTATATGCTCGGCTGGAAAAAGGAAAGCTATGCTCGATAAAGCCTTGAGTTGAAAACCAGGTACAAAAAATAAGACAATGTAAATTTATCTATAGTTATTCTATAGTATATACATATCATGATCTATTCGAATAAATGAACGTCAGTGAACTACCTTATTTTTATCCCTTTGCACTTTTTTTCTCAGGATCTTAGAAATTTGTTTAAAAGTAATTTCAGTTATTGTCAACTAATAAGTTATATATAAAAGTCTATTCAAACTTTTAATTGTGAGATGTTATTTATTGGTTTGAAACAATTTTTTGTTCGGCAACCTCACATTGAAATTCCTTTTCATGCAGACGTGCAATTTGTTGGTACTGTATTACTTTGTTTCACAACTTTTCAATTCTTAAATTGAAAGACAGATTGCACCGTTTTGAAGAATAATAATAAAAAAAAAAAATGAATAAGCATATTTGCGATTTCGACACATTTTGCAGAGCCCTACTCTTCAATAAAGTACTGAGTACCTGGCATACATACAAAAGCTTACGTAGCGAGATAGAGGTTTGTTTTAAAGTCTTAATTTAAATTGAAAGCAAACTACGCAGGAGCCTATTCTAGTTTATAATTATATATATATATATATATATATACAAGTCTAAATTGAAAACAACGTTCAAACCTATGATTGCGTTGGATAAAAATCGCAGTTTTTATACGTGTTCATGCAAAACAAATTTCTTGTTAAAGGGGTCTAAAAACAGCACAAACAACATTTTCCAAAAGACCAAAAAAGTGAAAAAGTATATTTTAACTAAACGCATTTGACTAACAGGTCGAACAACAAATGTTCTTAAACCCTGCTAACTGCCATTGGCGATTGCCAAATAAACGGATCACTGATGTAATAAATGGATCTTGATTATAAATTTGATACTAAACAGAAAACAATAAACTTGCGGAAAAGATGGTATACCGCAAACAAAAGGTGCAAATGTTTTTGTACACCATATCCGGATTTCGACAATTAATGTCTCTTCAGTGATGTTAGGAATCGAAACGGTATTTGGAAAGCCATACAATTTACCTCAATTTAGGACAGACTCTTGAATTTTGAGGAGTCAAAATAGGATGAACGGATCATATAAACCCGAAGGCAAATATAATACAAGCCCAAACGAAAAAATATAAACAAGTCTCAATTGAAAACAACGTTCAAACCTATGATTGCGTTGGATAAAAACCGCAATTTTTATACGCAATATATATATATATATGTATAAAACCTATTCAAATAAGAAAAAAAAATAAAATATCGAGCAAAGTATTTAAATTTGCTTTTCAAATATGTAAACAATGATGATTTTAACTTCCCAATTGTCAACATTCCATTTCTCAGAAGTAACATGCTATCTGACCTATCATATGACATTTACATATATCAACTTTACGCTTATGCATATTCACCCTATATGGACTTCATTTGCATGGGTTTGCAAAAGTTATTAGAGAAAAAGACCGAAATCGGCATTAGTAGGCCTATTATAGCTTGCTGTTCGGTGTGAGCCAAGGCTCCGTGTTGAAGGCTGTACTTTGACCTATAAGGGTTTACTTTTACAAATTGTGACTTGGATGGAGAGTTGTCTCATTGGCACTCATACCACATCTTCTTATATCTGTTTACGATCACCATCACAAATTAGTTAGCCGATACGATATGTCTGTATCTCAACTGAGCAGTGACAAGTTTTCGCAGTTTTAGATCTTTAGATACTAGAATAGTCGTCTAATCTGTAATACTGATTGTGTCTTATTCTTGTTTGCTACATTTTAAAGTATTTTGGATTCTCATGCGGGTGACGCATGTATATCAGGAGACGTTAAACATGTCTTGGCACCAGGTATTGCTCCTTTAAGAGTGCATGGTATTCCCCCAGTTAGTTCGTCAGGTTTCATGCGAAAATATATCTTTATAGCTGTAAATCGTAGATTAAATTTTGCCAATATGTAACATTATTATCGCTCCGTTGGTATGTTGACTTTATCTTTACATAAATACTTCATGGGTTCATAAATTTTTTTTGATCAGAGATCAGTGATAAAAAAGGACATAAAACAGTTTAAGTACGTTAGACGTCTATTTTGAATCATAAATAAAGAAACTATGGTCTTATAATGAAATTCGAAAATATTGTTTTAAAAGTGATAAAAGTGATTTCAGAGATCAGTGAGAATATAAGGGGCATAAAACATTTTAAATACGTTAGACGTCTATTTTGAATCATAAATAAAGAAATGATGGTCGTATAATTTAGAATTTGGTTTTTAAAGTTATAAAATCGATTTCAACAAAATAGTAAAATATAAATGCCAAAATCAAAATCAAAGTAATAAAATCCTTGACCTGAATTATCATCAAGCAACACAGAACCAAATAAGCTTTAACAATATGTAAGTTTAAGAATATTAATAAAAGTTAAATGAAAACTGTAGCCGATTGAGAAGGTAAGAAGTTCCTCGACAATTATTTTAGACAGTACAATGTCTATATAGTAATATAGGTATATAGTAGTAATGATAATATACATAATGAAAGAATTAAAGCCAAATGACATCTAGATTTGTACATCTCACTAAATATAAAATTAGAAGATGTGGTATAATTGCCAATGAGACAACTCTCTATCAGAGACCAAAATGACATAGAAGTTAACAACCATAGATCACCGTAGGGCCAACAACAATAGTCTTTCATACATCACTTATTGACATAATAAATATTAATTCGAAATTGGGATGGATTTTGTTATAGTCAAATTATATTAAAGAGTGTCTAAGTAGTTTGACCAGTAAACCAGGGACATGTTAGGAACTATATGACAAAATGGTAGCGTAACACCGGGGCGTAACATTATATAAAAGATATTGTAAATTTAAATATTTAAAATAGTTTTTATATGATATGAAAAAAACTGAAAAAATGTATTAAGCACCCCTAAAATGAGTTATTAATAGCAATAAAAAAATATAAAATGTATAAAGTGTTAGATGAATGATTATTTTACATCAATTCTGCTTACTATATCCCTCAAAGTAAGACTGGTGGGAGATGGACTGGTATCGTTTTGTCTGTTCGTTCTTTTCTGAATAGAAAATAGCAAAACAAGGACATAATCATATTTGTATAAGCTAGGCGAAGCAGGGGTATGAGCCAGATAGTTTTAGTTTTTCTTATTAATCATTGCAATTGTTCAAAATATGGAAATCAATTAACAATAAGGTTATTCTACACCCAGGCATAGATTGTCTTATTGATCACCAAAATCAACAAATTGCGATTTTTTTCAAAGATCGGAATTTGTAGATTTTGGTGCTCATCTTATATTGATTTATTGCGAACCAAATGAAAGTTTTCCACAGAGTCATCTGCTCAGGGTATTTAAACTTTTGTCTGTTCTATTTTCCCATTGAATAAATACAATAGCTATTGTTCTCTATGTAGATAATTCACTAGAACCTTTAAATTTCTTCTAGTAGAAATCTATCACTCATTGATTAATTTACCTGATCAAAAAATATATTCTTTGTTGATTGAAATACATGTATAAACTCACATAAACTGCATGTGATGTTATATTTAATCAATATCAATAATATATTTTCAATCTGTTCAATATACACACGAATTCAATTATAAAAAAAGTTTATTTTTGACAAAATTTTAGTATTGTTCCAATGAATTTGCATGTTTTTTGTGGTTGTTCAGTTATAGAATACATTTATGGATGCCTTAATGTAAACATCATCATTTTCAAGTTTTTATTTGTCAAACAAAAAAAAAAAAAAGCATACTTTAATAGGTAAAACATTGAAAATTGATCATCAACTTTTAATTTTTGTATCAGTGTTTATATTGAACAAATTGAAAATGTATTTTTGATATTGAATAAATACAACATCACATGTAGTTTTTTGAGTCCTTATTTAGTATTGGTACATGTATTTTCATCATTAAAAGTTAAATTTTTTGTTCAGGTAAATTAATCAGTGAGTGATAGATTTCTCTTGGAAGAAATTTAAAGATCCCATTGAATAAACTACACAGAAAACATTAGCTTTTGTATTTATTAGATGGGACAAAAGAACTTATAAATGTTTAATTCGACAGGTAACTTTCAAGTGAATCTGTGGAAAAGTATCATTTGGTTCGCAATACACAACACTAATAACCATTATGTAGACGAAACTCACGTCTGGTGAACCGAATTTTATGCCTGGAAAATATGTAGAGTTTCTTTAGCCAAAACGTATATTACAAACATTGGTATATGAAAATTTCAACAAATTTGTTTCTTTGATTGCACCAATCAAGTTATAGAAAAAGCGGCGAAAGGGACGATACAAATCATAAGTTGAAGAAAAACAGACAATGACCAAAAAAAATTAAACGACAAATGCTCTACATTTGTACATTCAAATTCTACTAGAACTTCACCGAACAAAGGATAATAATATCCATGTACGATAACAAGAAGTTCTAACAATACACGTCTCTGGAATAAATTTCCTGGCATAAGATCGAATTTAAAAGTCAAGGAAATGAAATAAATGATTAATAAAAATCACACACGGTATCACAGTATACTAGCAGCCACACCGAGACAATGATAGTTCTAAGCGTGTACATATCGATATCAATGCCAACCAAGTATCTAAGATATATTTCATTAGGTGTTGTTTCAACAGAGAAAGCTGGAATTCTCGTTGTTGAGTATTATTCTATTGACTACCGATGCTCAGACCTCATAAATCGATGAAAAAGACAAATTAATTTAACAAACAAAAAATGACGGAATTCGAAAAAAGCGAGAACGAATGTGTCGACATGGAGAGCGTCTCATACTATGCAGTCATTACCCCAAACAAATTCACATTCTGTCATTATGCCAAAACCGGTAAAATTACAGACTAGACGACTATTCCCTGTATCTTAAGATCTACGGCTACTAAATGGAGACAGAGACACATAGTATCGGTGAATGAATTCCTGATAGGAACCGTAAAACTGTCGATTTCAAACTTCCTCGTAACTCTGTTGGAGCCTTTTTTGTGTAAGAAGAACACCCTTACTTATGAAGTCCGTAAAGTGAGAACATGCTCGAAAGAAACGTATTAATGTTAATATTTTACTATTTGCCGAGCAAAGAGACGCAACAGATCCCAAAGGGACATTCAAACTATCAGTCGAAAATAACGCCATTTTAATCAATTTGTTAATGTTAGAAGCTTCATATGTTATGCGTAACTTCTGAAATAGTTCATAGACAGTAAATGATATGGTCATAGCCAAGAAAGTGTCTTATAATAAAATATTGTGCGCTACATTCTATTGTCTACTCTACACTTCTATTCGAAGTATCGACAATCTTTTAAACAATGTTGTGCCAATCTGAAATAATGGTCTATAATTGAAGTATAATCGGAATTTGAAAAAAAGAATTGTATAAATAAAAAGGCACGCTTACATCATAAATGTGTTTAACTACTGAAAAATACAGCAAAATCATATTTAGAAACAAATCAAAGAGATCCATATTGAAAAAAATCAAAGCCATCCATAATGAGATTTTGAATAGTGTATTATTCGTGCTACATAAAGCGAAAATTGAATTGTATTATCACATAATTACGGTTCAGGCTTAATATAAAAAAACATTGAATTTCATACTTTTTATGAGTAAAATCAAAAACTAATAATCTTATCAATTACATTTCATGCAACTAATCAAGTATAAAACTTTAAGCTCTCCGTGACTTTAAATATATGATAGCATACCTTTCAACAGGAAAAGCTGAAACGCTAGCAGTTTAAGATCATGTATGTAAGAAACTTCCTGTTTGCAGTCTTTAATTATGACAACGTAACGCAGCAATGTACCTTGATATTGATTTTCTGAATATTGGAGGTATTTTTGAAGAGGTAAGATTTGTTTTAAGGTTCACAACTATGATAATGCAATACAAATGTAATACACATTTCAATAATTTTATTTCAATAGAAATTAACATTTAAATGATTCCAAAGACTAACTTTTGTTATTGGTTACATTTTTCACTTAATTACTTCTACGAACACTAGGCAATTTTCATGAAAATTGGGATTTTTTTTTGGTATTAGCTGTTATAGAAAATACGATACTGATTTTTTTTTATGTTTTCAGATCAATTATAAATGTCACTATATACATCTGCGTTTTGATCAATCATACATTGCTCTGTGAGGACCATATGTTTACCTTTTCAGTTCTTTCCAAATATTTTTCTAAGCTTCAATAATCGATTAACGTTACAGGGTTTCCATCACCATTATTTGGGTCCTGCCTGACCCAAAACCGACTGTAAATTGAGATCGATTTGTATATTTCTTCATGGGTTTATTAGACAATTAAACTTCAATTTGTTGCCTCCAATGGTAAACGTGACATGTCATTTAATGAAAAATTTACTTTTTGACAATTTATATTTGTAAAGATAATACACCAGGTTGAAATACTCGCTAAACCACTAACTGAATATACTTTCGGAAGGGTTTCTCATTTGTCGGCCTTTTGAGATGCCAACTTATTGTGCTCTTTTTATAATATGACTTGCATAATCATTAAGTGTATAAGCCAGGTGAGCCGTGCGTGTTTCAATGAGCCACTAGATCTGTGTTTATTATTTAAACTGCTAACACATCCTGATCATTTGAGAGCATCCGGTCTACAGTTGGGCTCGTGTTGCTGAATCTATAATTTTGTATGTAATGTTCTTTTATTGTTGTTTGCATTTTTGTCCTTTTTATTTTTTGACCATAGTGTTGTCTGATTTTATTGGACTTCTGATTTTTGATTGCACCACCTTTTGACTTTTTAAATGTTTATTACAAAGGATATTTGACCAACAATGTCTATTATTCATTTATTCTATTCTTTATTCGAATGCTACAACGAAAGGACATAATCAATAAATTTTACGGAGTAAATTTTTATAAACGTAGGTTAAAAGTTTAATTTTGAAAGAAATAAAACCGTTCACGTAAATAAAGATAAATATATAAAGGTCTGTTAAGCTCTTTGTCCTTAATGTAGTAAAAGAATGAAGCAATACATGTTCTGTCACTCAATAATCCACAATTTAGTAAGTGCTCATATCTCATATATCCTTGTGAACTTGAGATTAAGAATAATACCGAAAGTTGAATGTCTGCTATATATCTTGAACTTTTCCTCGATATTGACTCAGTTTTATTACTTGAAATTAGAATCTATTACAATCGTAAAAATTTTATCTTTCCATTTGTCGTCTTTTTTTCATTTTCAGCAATAACATAACCTCTGCTCAGTCTCATGATGTTTACAACATATCTCAGTTAATACGTTACGCTCGTGCTTGTTCACATTATACGGACTTTTTGTTTAAAATGAATGAATTTGATAATAAAACAGCTCTTCTTAAATATAAGACTATTGTTTTTTTTTAGCTTGGTACAGTGTATCCAATTTCATTACAAAATCCATTTCATTTGTATCGTTTCCTAGTTGGCTTGAATAGTTTTCCCTTCATTTGTTTTGTTAATAAAAACAAAATCTTAAGTTTGTATAACTCTGAACGTTACTGATAAAGGTAGATCCATAAGAGCATTTCGAACGCATGCAATTTTAAAGTGTGACTTCCAATTTTTATTTATGACAATAATTTTGTTTAATTATTATAAGGACTTACTTCTCGTCATTTATATATGTTTGTTATATTCTTTTTTTTGTTTATTTTGTTACAAATTTACAAAATATATACCTATGACCAATAAAGCTTTAAAACTTAAAGAGTGTTACGTATTTCTATTATGATTACCATTATAATATATTATGTACCTTCAGATTTTAGGTTCTTTTTGGTCATAGAGCTCTTTCAGGTTTTATACATAAGTGGCTTTCAAATATTCGACTTAGAGAATTCCTGATTAAGTTAATCCAGAAAAGTGTTATTTTCATTTTTTACAGCATTTATTCTGGTTGACGCCTTCGATCCCCCTTTTGGAGTTCATTCATATGGTTCTCACACTATAAATTTACTATCTTTAACATCTTCATCGTTGTATAGACAATCAATCAACGATATTTTGTTTTTCGAACATTGTTTTAATACACTGAAAAAAAAACCCAAGGAGAATTGTTTATGTAACTTCTATATTTTCTATGACTTATTTAGCAGTAGACGCTTACCCTGACGACGCATCCAGTCACTCTTATTTTTGGTTTTGGAGTTTATGAGATTTCCTTGGTATTTGTCTGTTGCTCTGAAAAGTCTTCTTAATCGATTTATGAAATATGAATATCGGTAATTTACTTTTGATTATATTAAGCTTTAAAAAAAAAAAAAAAACGTTGATGAGGTTTTTTTTTAGTATTTTCACAAGCGAAATTTTCTTAATTGGGAAATACAATCCTGCGAAAGTATTTTCAATTCAATTAGATTGAGATAAACGCAATTTGAACAGTTCATGAAACCGAGTCTAAATTCCGAATAAATCTAGGAATGTTTTCATGCCATGGATATCACAACGGAATGAACCCATTTCAGCGTCCTACACAAGCATAGAGAAGGTAAACGATCGTTCTTTCGAAAATGATTTATAAAAGAAAAAATAGACATTGCAAAATGAATAGATGAAATAAGTCTGAAAGATTGACACCATTTAAATCTAGCATTCAGTAATGATGAAAGATATTCGTTATCCGAAATAGAAATTGTTCAGAATAAATTACACAAATTTGTACTTTTTGAAGTCTCTTACAAAAGCAATAATGTACAATTGGTTAACAAACAATAAAAAGTACATAGACTTTTGAAATATATTTACTGAACATTTATACTATTTAGTCTTTATATCCTATACTTTTCATAAAAATACAAAAATAAAATCAGCTTTCTAGATTAGTCGAGGTAAAAGATTTATTATATGTTTATACTATTTAAAACAAGGTTATGCAAATACTCTGAAAGTACCATGCCTTGCCATTTCCTATACAGAAACACTTTTAGTGATATACGCAAGTTTTATAATACTACATGACTTGCATAGTGATATAATTTATTACTAGATGAATCAGTTATACTTGTTGGTTGCTTGTTTATTGCTTAAGAAAGAATGACACAAAGTAATAATGAGTTGCTAAATAGACACCTAGATTGTAGACCTTCAAAACGTTTGATTTTTTTTATTCAAACAATGCCTAACGATCAGTAATATAAGATCAGGTATGATAGCTAATGAGACAACTATCTACAAGACACCAAAGGAAATTATCTACCTTGAAACAAGAAAATATAATGTCCAATTGTAAAAATAAATTCGCTTAAACATATTATCAAACGTAAGTTTTAAATACTTAGAATCATAGATCAATTCACATGTCCGTCTTACCAGGGTAACATAACATTGACCTAATTTTCATGGCTAAAATATCAAATGTTTTATGTTTTATTGTGACTATTTACTGTTGGTAAATATTTCCAGTTACTATCATTATACGTTCAAATATATTTGGTTTATAGAATCAGTATAAGGTGTTCGTTTCTAGCCATCTGTCTTGATACAATTTCTATGATTCATTGATGAATTTTTCTGGATAAATGTAATGTTTTGTAGGACTTTCTCTAAAAAAACTGTCAACAAATTACTCAGAGGGTAAATTTTACTACTCTGGGTATCAAGTAGACGTAAGCAAGCTGTGTACGAATTGATATATAAAAAAGTTTGATTTTCTTACATTCAGCCTGAAAGCAAATCCCTGATTTGTCCGTTAAAACCTCGGATTTATAATCAGAGAATCCGGTAGCAATATAAAGTTAGGAAAAAAACTTAAAATTGACACTCATAGGTTTTAACCACCCTCTTTCCCTTGCTTTCTTACAATTAAGGCTTTATGTTTGTGTTATGCATGTGCATATATATGGAAACAGCATCTTCCATAGATTGGATTTCCAATAGTTATAATGGTGAAATATAATCTCTTTTTGGTGTAACCGTGGCAACAATCTGCATTTATAAGATACAAAATCTTGCAAAAAGGGGGGATGAAAATGTCACAAAAGTCCCTAAAATTTGGTTTAAAGTAGAATTTCAATCTATTAGAGTGATACCTTTCCTTAAATCATAGACATTTATCTATCAAGAGGTCAAAAACTAAAAAAAAAATCATATGCACTTCAGCTCATTTTTTCATTAAAATGAATTGAAAAGTTCGAGGGTCAAATTTTTATTGAAAAACGCTACAATAATTTCTGGACCTATGGGTGGTACGGATGTGAACATATGCACTGTCAAACAGAAAAATGGCATATAAAACATGAAAAACAACAATCTTGATGTTCGTGTAAACCCACTTGGAAGTCTATATTATTTTCAGCTATCTAAAAAATCAATTTTATTGTACAAAAACTTTCATATTTAATATTTCATATCATAAAAAAATCACCATGGCCAAAATGCGAAACTAAACTTCTAACTGTGTATTGCTACCTGTGGGTCTTATATCCCCAAAAAACATTCAACTGATGGTGCTGCACAGATAAGTCATTCTCCGTGAAGGACGAACCGGTAGGATATCGTGAATTTGTGAATTGTTTAGAACCAAACGTACCTTGAGCGGTGTACATGATATTTTCAATTCTATGAATAACATAGTCAAAGTAATACTTTGTTGAAAAAGAATTTCAAGCCATTAATTTTCTGTCATCAGAACTGCCATTTTTCAACTTCGACGGCCATTTACAAATTTTCAGCTCTTGACGGATTGACACAGGCCTCGTTTACCTAAATACAACAGGTTTATTTTGGTATACTTGGATCAAAATTAGAATGGTCCCATGACGTAACCATTCTTTGTTTACACACAGCGATCACAATTTCAATACACATCACAATATACTAGTACTTAACGAGGCTGCGCAAGGACTCCCTATTATTGTTTCCTCTTGACCAAACGGTTGAGCATTATGACAAACTTGTCACAGAGGAAAAGACAGTCAACTTTTCATTGCAGTGAATATCATCTGTTATTGTTTTTGTGATTTATTGTTCCTTTTCATGTCTTAAAGATGTCTTTCAGTACATAAAATTACAAAATGTGAACATTTAGAGTTGTCTACTTTCTTAAAAATCACACATTCTGAATTCAGCACATTATCCATAAATATTTGTAAATTATTGTGATCTGTTAGCATGTCAGGATTTGTCCTGGATGACACGACTCCACTGTAATCATCCTACGATCTGAGGTATATTATAAATAAAAGACAGAGGAAAACACATTTGAACAGAGTCATATCTTTATTTTGTAGCTAAAAGATAAAATTGCAAAAGAATGAAAATGATATCACATCATAATATGATTGTTTGTACTCATTCCCTATTCAACTCCTCCAGGCAATCGTTCATTTAAAAAAAAAAACTTTGATCTTCATTATTTCAGATATTTTTATATGTTACTAGAGATGTTTTATATTTATATGTCTCTGATGGTACAATTCAGACTTTATAAAAATCTGTTTATACCCATTATATTATTATTTTCACACCCCATGGCCTTGTTTATGTTTTTCTTTTTTAAAATTTGATTACATTTATATCCACTAAAAGATACACAATAAGATATTATTAGTGATATGCAATTTCAGGCTTTTCACGGTATATTGGCATTTTACTTTATCATGTGTATTGCATGTTTTGTAATATTTAGTTAATTGATATACATTTTTGGGGATTGGGATTAGAAATTTAGCATATCTTTAGTTAAATACAGGCATGACAACTCAAGGGGGGCTGTAAATGGTGGATGGGTATCCATTTCATATGTCAAGCTCTATATATCCTAGGTCCTGAAAAGTTCTGAATGATTAAAAACAGAAACAACTACATTTATAGTGTTTTTTTATCCCCTTTTTTGAAATGAAACAACACACACAAAAAACATATGACAGGTTTGAAATCATTGTCAGGCCAAAGGTCAAAATACAAGTCAGCATGAAAAACCACTGCAAAGAAAGAAAATCTTCAAAGAAAAATGCAATTCTGATATTAGTTTGTTCAACCTATCATTATCAAGCTTCCTTTTACAGTGATAGGAAAGGAAAGAACACAAGGAAACGATTTTACTTTTTCACTAAATCTCAAAATAAACCCCTGACTATATTTTTATTATTTATTATTTTTTCTCAATCTGTATTACCTTGCGATATTTCTACCTACATACACACAGAAATTGCATTTTTAATGAATGGGAAGCCTTTTTATAGAGTACCTTGATATTTCCATTTGTAATGAACATTGTCATGGGCATCATATTTCAGTGTTCATAATTAGACCTCAGATACATAATCTTTCTTTAACTATTGCATTTAGAAGGGGAAAAAATTAGCTCACAGACATAACCGACAATGAGTCTTAACAGAAATTCTCTAAAAATATAACTCTAGAATAAAATATATAAAACATGTACATTTCATACCCACAATCTATATAACTTTTCATGAAGATCTACAAAGAAAAGATCTGTTTCTTAATCATTGAATTCTGAATCAATATGAAGTCTTTATGTGTATTCAAGAATAAAACTTGATTCTTCTAAGGAGATGTATGCCTTAAAACAATTATTTCTATCAAAGATTGACAAAAAAGAGTTAATCATGCAAGTGAGGAAATGCTTAAACATTTTCTCCCCTTTATTGCTGGAAATGTTTCACCTAATCTTGGGATCAGTATTTTTTCTACTAATTTACTGGTCCAAAACTACTTACTTTATGTTAATATATTTACCACATGCTTCTTTTTATTTCCTTTGAAGCTGATTGTGTGTAGTATTATAGTTCTAAAAGCAATGTAATTGTGTTTTAAACTAGAAAAAGTCTATATGTGATAATTGGCAATTTCTCTAGCAATATCCATGATTTTGAGATGATGATCTAACAAAACAGACATACATTCTGTAATACTTTATCTCACTTTTTAGATCCTGATACTTGCCCTCATGCCCATGATTAATTATAGTTTCCAAGATATTTTGCATATTTACATAGTTTACTACCTCATACATATGCCCAAGAAACACTGTTTCCTTTACTAAAATTGAGCGAATTGCTTATTTTCATTAAATGCCTTCACACCGTGGATTTCTTGGCGCTGTTACTCATTTTTGAACTGAAAATCACATAACCAGAATAATAAAATCGAAGTCATTATGTAAATTTGCTGTCCGACTGATATTTACTGGTTTGATGCGTAGTTGCGCTGATTAAAAGCTCAACTAGATTTTTTCACATTGTGATTTAAATCTTATCATTACAACTCTCTGCTTAACGTTAATCTTGCTGGCCGTAGTGTATATCAAAGTAGAAATTCTTTTGAGGTTGAGCCACTTTTCACCTCAGATTCCCTGGACTAATATGCCATTTTAAAAACTTGAAATTTCTATTTGATATAGATGCTAGCTAACAGATGAATGAAAATGGGTGAAAACGAAATTCCAGCCTTAGGCAGACCCTTTGAACTAGGAATGATGTATGATATTCGAACCAACAATTTAATAACAAATCGAAGAATATGGGAAGAAAAGAGCATTAAATTACATACTGTTTCACAGCCGCAACCTCAGTAAGTCAAAGCATATAGAAAATCACGGGAAAATTACGAAAGATTTTAATTTCTTTCCAATTTTGTTTGAAAAAAAACTCGAATTAAACGTGAAATAGTTAAGATTGAGAAAAAAAACAACCAACAAAATACCAGGCAAAACAAAAAATTGAAAATTTTTCGCTAAACAATAAATCCTTAGTTATATCACATCCTTTTACAGTTCTTAAAATACAAAAAAGAAACATGATTTACTTATTAACGCAATTAAATAATAGTTTTCATCACAATTGCTTCCTATCAAATTGCAAAAGTATTTCCCAACTTAACGGATTAAATTCTGTCATTAATAATAATTGTTTGTTACCATACGTATGATCCTCGTACAAATATAGATAGGAAGATAAAAAATGTCATTTTATGCACTTTAATATGTCATTAGGGGGCTTGCTTTTGTTTATAAACATAGTGTATTAATAAATTTGAATGCACGAAAAATTATACCCCCATACTTAACTGACACAACTCTATGACCTATTTAATTCTACAATTTTAAAAAACCTGTTAATTTAGCTACAATTTAGTTCAATCAGGATTTGAAATTGAAAAAAATGCAACAAATCCCAATTAAGTAATATGTAGGTCCATAATGTTTCTACAAAAGACATCCATCGTGTTGCTCAGAACTTTGGTACTAGCAAGATAATACGGATATTATTTTCAGTGACAGTAGTTTACCGATTGTCAATTACCGTAAATCGATTAAATTGTGAGGGAATCGTATAATCTCCAAAAGGAGTGAGAACTGGTGCATCGTCAGTGTACGTTTCTGATATACACGAATTTCCAACCACTCGCATTCGGATTCCGTCAGAATTTCACAATCGAGAATAAGACACACAACCAGAAAAAAAACAGATCCGCGGACTTTACTAGTATCTAAAGCTCTTAGATCGCGAAAGCATGTCACTAGTGAGTTGAGACATCAACATATCATATCGGTCAACAAATTCGTGATAATGGCCGTAAAACCGATGTTTTGTCGATTTCAGTTTGAATTTTATGATGTATCTATCTAATGTACAAATTTCATTTCTTGTCCGGGTCTGATTGTTTTGTGTGTTAATCACTTTATGTAAACTTCCTCACATACAAATTAGGTATGGACGACAATCAACCAAATAAATATGTACCAAAAGAAAATCTTTGGCAATCATTGCCAAAGATCGGAACTTCATCTTCCTGAACACGTTTTGTACCAAAATATACAAGTGTCCTGACAGAAACGTTTATTTATGAGTATGCCAAGACAAAAACATTTTATCCTTATTACTAACATAAACATGCATTTTGAAAAATAAGAGAGTTATATTTGAAAAAAAAACTTCGTGTTATGGTGACTACTTACTAGTAAATAGTATGAATGAAATGATTATTGGATGTTAGAGTATAAGCATGAAGTCTTTATCAACACTTTGGAAATTAATTTGTCCATCTACGTTTAAAAAAAAGAGATTTAGATATTTTATGTTGAAAAGCGACAAAGCGCGTTCTATATATATAAAAAAAAAAAAAAAACACTATTTTATTAATGTTTTGTTATGTTTCTTGGACGTTTTTTTCCCACAAATATACCGCATTTTCTAGTAAAGATAACGACAATTTTTTACTTTTTTTTTTAAGTTGATATTGTAACTCATGTATTTCCTATCGAGATTTTCTTGATGAAAGGTTGCGGCTTATAAAGTAGCTATGAAAGCAAAGGTTATTCACGGCAATGATAAAGTCATCCCGTCAACAATTTTGCCAAACATTTGTTTCACTGATGTTGCAGGATAAGTTCCTTTTGCCGTAGTCACACTATTGTTCTATTCATCGTTTATGATTTGTCGACATCTTCCAAAAGCACCATATAGTATCATGTTTTATTTTTTTTTATTTGAGCGTCACTGGTGAGTCTTTTGTAGACAAAACGCGCGTCCGGCCAGTTTAAGCCTGGTATTTATGATGAGATTATTGACACAGATGCTCGACTTCAAACTAGAATCTATGAAAAGCGTGATGATTAACTTAACTTTCCAATTGTTAACTTCCCATTTCTCAGCATTAACATACCCTATACTCTATAGTTTGGATTTTACAATTGTCAGTTAAAACGTTACGCTCGTGTATGTTCATTCTATACGGACTTCAGTAACCAAAAAAACTGCTCCTACGACTGAAATCGACACTGCATAAGTTTTACGGCCACCATCACGAATTGGTTGACTGATATGATATGTCGGTGTCTTAACTCACTAGCGACATGTTTTCTTGGAGTAAGATCTTTAGATACGAGAAAAGGCGTCTGATCTATACTATAACCGATTGCATTCTTATCCCGATTGTGACGTTTTGACTGAGTATGAATTTGCAGACGGGTGAACATGCATAGCAAGAGACACCTGCTCAGTAGTGTGGATTCGCTTGGTCTCAGACCTTTTGTAATGCATGCAATGCCCTCAGTTTTTGATTGCTGCCTTGATTTATATCTTCTTAATCTACTAATTCCTAAATTTAAGTGACAAGATATATTGTTTTCTCAATTAAATTGTTTCATAATTTTTCAATTCGGGGACTTTTATAGCCGACTATACGGTATGGGTTCACATTGTTAAAAGCTGTACGGTTGTTTATAATTGCTTACAACCGCTCCATTTGAACGTTTGTGGATAGTTGTCTCATTGGCAATCATACCACACCTCCTTATTTTTATATTAACAAAAACATGTTCACCAAAGAGATCACGGTGTAGAAATATCTCAGAAAAGAAAAAAATGTGAAAGCAACCATAATGTCTGAATTTACATTCAAAAATATATTATATATATTTTTGGTTCCTTCTAGATGTGATTTTGATTTTACTACAGAAGACACGATATCTGCGAAAACATCATTCTTAGATATAAATGCTGATCTAAAGCTAAGCGTTTTATTTGGTTTGGTTGGAGTCAACGGATCAGCTAAATACTTAGAAAATCACAGAAAATTCACACGACAATCACGTGTATCACTCAAATACAGATGTAGAACTCATTTCAAAGAACTTGAAATAAAAAACATAATGTCTGAGCGGCAGGTAGATCGAAGTGCACTCAATTATGGAACTGCTACGCACATTGTTAGTGGTATTCTATATGGAATAGATGCCATATTTATATTTGACAGAAACGCAATTGACGACGAAGATGAACGACAAATTCATAAAAAACTAGAGGCAATGGTAAAATTTCTTCCAAAAGCTTCAGTTGCATCAAATACAAATGAAGGGAAACTATTAAATGATGTCAAATTTACATATCATGGTGATATTCCCCTAGATTGCGAACCTACTTCATTTGAAGAAGCCGTAAACATTTATAAAACGTTACTATCGAAAATAGGAAATAAAGGGGAAAATTGTGTACCAATGACTGTATGGTTATATCCATTACACAAGCTGACAGGTACGACTTTGACTTTAAACAGGCATCTTCTTGATGTGACAGTTGTTAATCAAATTCAAGATAGATTGGAAAACATTCAAATCCTAAGAATGAAATGCAATGATCTTGCAGCTAGACCTACATGTGAATATGATGAGAGTTATCGACAGAAGATAGTTGAAATGAGAACGATTGTTGATTAATCTGAACGGGAGCTGAAAAGTAGGCTATCTAAAACAGTAACCGCTGTTACATCAATAGATTTAGTAAAACGAAACGTAGGGGATATTTTAAAAGAGTTCAAAAAGTCCACAATTAGCCATGAGAACCTAGATAAAAATTTATCAGAAATGAGAACAGTTATAAATGTTCTGGACACGTGTGTAAGAAAAATTCAGCCTGTAACGAAAGATATTCCCTTTAAACTACCACCCAAGGAAAACTTTTTTGGAGACCTTCGAGAGGATGAAAGTCGTTCAACTACAGCTGAACAGAGAAAACATAAGTTGAGAAGTAATTTTCGTAGCTTGAGAAAGCCAGTAAACGAAGACATAGACATGTTTATTTTAAAATATTCAGAAACAGAAAAGACCAATATAAAACAAAGTAATGTCGAACATGACGAAGGTATTGAACATTCAATTTCGGTAAGACCAAGTAAACCGTCAATTATACGATCATTTAGAGATATGATCCACATTGCATTGCAATTGCCGCGGAATGTAACTGGTCATTATTTTTACGAAGTATCGTATCGATGTGTTGACGACGTGGTGTGGAAAATTTTCCGAACTGAAACGACTGGTCTTAAAAAGTCGTTAGGCCCTTTTCTGAAGTGTAACACAGATTACGTATTTCGAGTCAGACGGAATTGCAATGGAGTGTTAGGAAAATACAGTGAAATTTCCGATGTAATAAAAACGGAATATTGTAGTTTGAAAAATTGTGATGTTTGGTGTTGGTTCATATTTACAATGTAGAGAAGTTATAGTTTTAATTGAACTGAATATAATAGTAAACCATGAATGTGAAAGTTATTTGCTTTGGATATTTATTTTGGTTGAGAACCACAACACATACTGCCAAAGCTATCCTGAAAGTGGTTCGTCCAATGCACAGGCGTTTTGTTCGTGCACCCCATATTCTGTATCTCTTTATGATTAACGATTTTTGATATTTTAACCAAGGGAAAAATAAAAGAGATTTCTATATCCCACGTGCCTTTGACCAAAATTGCATATTTATGACTTTTTAGATTTGCTTAGATATAACAAAATGGTATTATGAATAATCACATTCTAGACACGTGGACTCGATGGTTATCTCAGACGAACACATAAAATATCATCCTCTATAATCACAAAAGATAATTAATAATTATCATTATTTGAGTGTTATTGGGCAAAAGCGAAAGATAAAGATATAAGTGTCGACAATAAGCACAAACATCGTATTCCATTGATAAGGAAATAAACTGACTAATTTTGAAGGGTATATTTGTCGCCAAAAAATGCAAATTGGTATTATAGATATACTGCAAGTGAAAGAAAGTTACTATCAGCTTTTAATAGTCTATTTTAACCATCTTTTCTAAATTAAACAATTGTCCGTACCTTTTTTGGTATGCATGTATGAATTGACTTATGATTTTACGAATCAGATATTAAAAGTTAGTGATCGAGTTGGATTTTGTTCCGGTTAATACAACGTTTACAGAATTAGGAATCTACACATTTCAATCAGTTTATATATGGTGATCACATATACATTTTATTTTCATCCTCTCTATTTCATGTTATAAATTCGAAATATTGCGCGCAATCTATAAAACTGGTTACGGTACTCGGAAGCAGGCCAACGATTTCTATGATATTTTGTGACAATAAAGAATGAATGACTTCCACATTCACGCAAAGAGAAATTTATATTATTTCTGGTTTCAATATTTATGTCTGATTTCAATATGGACACCTGTTTCTACAAAGGGTAATATTTAAGTGACAACTTACATTTTCTCGAACCGTTAAATTTTCCGTATCAAAATATTAAACAGATATAAGTATTGTTAACTTAAATGTATTCATTACCTATTTACTTAAGGTACAGAGTAGGTAAAAAATGTGTTGTCACGTAAAACAAATTGCTGTAAACACCTTTAGAAAACAATTGCGAGTAAATACACCCATCATAGATATCAGGATTAAAATTTTGTACGCCAGACGCGTGTCTCGTCTACAATACACTTCAATGACGATCGAAATAAATTAAAGTAAGAAAGCCATTCATTTATGGAAACTTGAAATAAGTAATCAATTTTGCAAAAAATAATACTGATTTAGGGAAACGTAAATCTTCGTTGGTATTTATATTTAAGAAAACCTATATTTGAAAAAGCATATTAAACAATAAAATTAGCATTATGTTGCCTATTTAATGTAAGAAAACAATTGAAGAAACATTTTGTGGTCGTTTGTTTTTTTTTTAAATTGACACTAAAGTCTGCAAAGTAGCAATATTTTACAATTTTTTAAACTTTGGATTTTATTTATTCAGTTATCTCCGACGTTTACTTAAAAATGCAATGTAAAATACTAATAAACAGAAGCAAACTAAAAATGCATATTATTTCAAGGTTTTAAAGATTCAAAATTTTAAAAGAATTCAATGTAATTTTGATTTCGATATTTCGTTGAGATGTGTCTTGTGTTTAATTGCCTCCTTTTACTCCGATCAGGTTTTTGTTCAAGAAAACATTTACAGTAAAAAATAAAGATTATTACACAAATTCAATTGCGAATTCTAGTACGTCGAAATTTCAAAAAGACTTTTTTTGTACAACGTGTTGGCTTTTGAGGTATTTTGCTGAATGTTTGTGCGATGGAAAGATAAAAATCACCAAGTTAAACAAGTAAGCTGCTTCCAAGCCTTGCACAACGATATTTATGTTTTCAGACAATGTATAGTAATTCGATCCTCTTTCCTCGATTTTGAAACCACAGAATGAGACTTATCATCAAATTAGTACTTGCCATGATCATGATGACGGGTACCACTATTGAAACTCGATGTGCTCAGCCGTATGGATCACCTTACATCCCCCAGTTTTTGATTGGGCCCGTGATGTTCAGTTTTAGACTTTTCATGTGATGTTTTGTGGACTTGTTTGTCTTTTCATCGTCTTCGATTTTTACTATGACATGTACATTTTTCTTAGACTTATAAGTTTTGAATGTCTCCTTGGTATTTTCCTAGATGGTTGCTGCTCACAAGGAAGCTATTAAACCAAGAGTTCCAAGTGGTGAAGTTGAAATCATAATCATAGTAGAAATTCGTAGATTTTACGGACGCCACCACGAGATGGTTGACCGTTACGGAATATCCGTTTCATTTCCAGATGATAGCGGATATGTTCCTAATGTCGTAACTACAATTTCGTCCCTTTTTCTACAGAATTAAACTTATTAAACGGGTCTGAACTAACATGAGCAACACGACGGGTGCCAAATGTGGACCAGGAAGTCATTGTACAAATTTGTCTTAAATTTTGATTAGGAATTTTATAAATGTCGCAAATACAATAATGAAAAAAATCAATATAATGAGACGAATTATATAAATCTTTTTTTTTTGTATTTAGGGTAAAGTGTACCGAATTTCGTTAACGATTTATTGCTAATTTCATAGTAATTATGTGATTCGAAAATTTGAAATTGAATTATTTTCTGTTTGTGACTATCAAATATGTATCTGAATTCATATCATATTTAACCTAAAATCTATGGCATGTTTGAAAACGTTAGAAGATTAGTTTTCCTGTCATCCCCTTATTTTCATAACATGTATGTTCGACCTAGATGTATTTATATGTAAAGGTCAAACACCGATTTCTACTGTTGCTGAATATCATATTTGTTTTTTATTTATTGTTTTGTAGAGAAATCAGGCTGTTAGATTTCTCGTTTGAGTTGTTTCCATTTTTTATTTTGGGTCTTTTATAACTTGCAATGCGTCATGGTTTTTTTTTTCATTGTTGAAGACCGTCTAATGACATATAGTTGTTAACTTCTACGTTAATTGATCTCAGGTGGAGAGTTGTCTCATTAGATCATACCTCATCTTCTTATTTTTATAAGACTAATTTACTCATGAATTTTGATCAATAATTCGACATCCCACCGGAAACATCATCTTGTTTTCACTATTTCAGAATTATACACAATTTCTGTCTTTTGAATTATTTATTCATGATTTTGTTACCTTAAAAAAAAACCTGATATTTAGTGAGGCTTAACTTCAATTAAACCACATATTTACCCAAAACAAACGACCGTAACTGTTTTATTCCATATTCCGAGAGAGAAAAAAGTATTTCATTAATAACAATTATTGTCGAAAACCAATGTGTATAGTTACTTTTAATAATTTCAATCGTTGTTATACCTAATATTTCTGTTAGAAAATAAAATAATTGCACCTGTGACCATTGACATCTTCCTTCATTGGTTTGGATGCCCGTGTTTTTTTTTCCAGGGCAAGTATTGAACCCCATTTTCGTACTGTGGCATCCCTTAGTTGTCCTTCAATTTTGACTGCATAAATAAAGGAAATTGTTCGCCTTGAAATGTTGATGATTTCTAGAGTACGTGTACGAAACAATTGGTTTTTATTCAGTACTAAAGTCTTATCTTCAAACATTTGGAATAAGAAAGGTGTGAACATTCAGACATCACTAAGTGGTTCCGCTAATGCTTAGATGCATGATTTTTTTTTATCAGTTGGTTATTGGATTTTAACTAGCTGTCAGTAAATGCGAGTACTCTCAGATCTGTACTTAGTGTCTTTTTCTTGTTTGGATGTACAAGTACCCGTCCACTCTGTGTTTTTGTTAGATGTATTTCTATATGTATCCATCTGATGAGTTAAGCCTTTTTCAACTAATGTTTATAGTTCGTTCTAATATTGTACTGTTACACCACTGTCCCAGGGTAGGAGGAGGGTTGGGATCCCGCTAACATGTTTAACCCCGCAATATTATGTATGTATGTGCCTGTCCCAGGTCAGGAGCCTGTAATTCAGTGGTTGTCGTTTGTTGCTGTGTTACATATTTGTTTTTCGTTCATTTTTTGTATATAAATTAGGCCGTTAGTTTTCTCGTTTGAATTGTTTTACATTTGTCATTTCGGGGCCTTTTATAGCTGTCTATGCGGTACGGGCTTTGCTCATTGCTGAAGGCCGTACAGTGACCTATAGTTGTTAATTTCTGTGTCATTTGGTCTCTTGTGAAGAGTTATTGGCAATCATACCACATCTTTTTTTTTATATATTCTCCATAAATAAAGAGCATTGCCCATATTGGAATTATATTTGGTTTAGGTACAAAAGAAGTATATAAGAACACTGGCAGTAGTAACATAGATAGAACCCTGATCAAACTGCAACACAGCTACACAAGTAAAATCATAACACTATCTATCAAAATAAGTTCTTAAATGATAGTAAAAAAAGAGCCGGAAGATATTAAGGGGAAAACCAGAAATAGTACGTCAAAGAGAAAAATAACGTAAAACCACAAAAAGACAAACAGCAGTCTCCACAATATTAAACCGAAGGCTTTTAATTGTGATATCACCAAATGGTGGAGCAGGTTTTGTTACTCTTCCGGGGGACTTGAGGTCTCCCCAGTTTTTGGAAGTTTTGCTCAGTCTTTTTTTTTCTATATAGTGCATTGTCTTTTCGTCGTTTTTCGGTATTTTGTTTGTCATGGCGTTGTCATTTTTTTTTTCGACTTGTGAGTTTTCTATATATACTCTTGGTATTTTCCGCCTTTCTTTTTTTAAAACTTAGCAACACGAACTTATACCTCTCACCTGATTTTTCAAATACCCACCGAGTCATTAAATAATCCGGAAATTCGGAAAATGACCCACATTCACCCGGATTCCTGACCCTTCAGACCTTTAAGTATGAAATGATAGATTTCATAAGTGATTTTCTTTTGAAATACCGGCAAATTCGTAATTCTTCCTGAACAGAAGTTCAACTGGCTGTAGTAATTGTTAAATACAGTGATCCATCAAGTGCATTGCTTCATTTGACAGCTTTGATGTCAAACGCACTATTAATCAACACATATTAGCTTAGCTTAAGGTCATAAATAATTTGTGTATTTCAAAGTTGTTTGACAAACAAATCGAGTTACTACCCTTTTTTTGGCATTTTCACAGTACACTCCTTAAATTGATGTTTTTTTAAGTGAAATTTAAAGATTAAGTCTACGGCAAATTGAATGCATATCAAAATATCACTTAAATTATTCACACCCGCGTAATCAACCAACCACAATGCAAGATGCTTGCCTCATTAGAAATAAATCGCGTTTTAAATCTGATAAGATATAATTTATGTTCTCGTTAGAGATATAAAGGGATTATAGCCCCGAAGTTTTAATGAATCTTTATTGCTATGGCAAAATTAACAACATATATCATATAAAATAAAATATGGATGGACAGAAGAGAACAATAGTGTATAATACTATGACAAATTTATTAAACTATATGAGATCTAATATTCCATATCATTTTTACATAATGTGGAGATGTGGTATGTTTGCCAATGAGACAACTATCAAACAAAGTTCAAATGAAGTGGATGTAAGCAATTACATGTATAGGCAAAGGTACAGCCAATTAGAAAACTCATACCAGATAGTCGGCTTTAAAAGGCTCTGATATGATGAATGTGAATCAATTCAATTGAGAAAACTAAAAGTCCAATATATAACAAAACAATTACGAAAAACAGGCTCCTGACTTGGGACAGGCACATATATAAAGCATGTGGCGGGTTAAACATGTTTGTGAGCAGTCAACCCTCTCCCTAACCTGAAACAATGGTGTTACAGCAAAACATAAGATCAAACTTAACTCATTTATAGGTTAATGCTATGATTTTGTCCTTTCCCATATTATTTTCTTATTTAATATTTGTAGTAGGTTTTTAGATTAGCATCACATGTTTTGGTCGAGTGTATCAATGAAGGGTAATTGAATGCTGCAGGAATTAAATTGTCTGCTGCTACAAAAGAAATATTAAAATAATCTCTGAAAATCCAGTTAAAACATTTAAATAAAGATATGGAAAGGTGTAAAAGGTGAAGGGTAACATAAACAACTTTACAAATTGTGTGAAAAGATGAAAGACAATCTTTTGCATATTTTCAAAAGTTAGAAATAGGTGGAAGGTAATATTTAAAAATCTTTTTTCAACAACAAAAGGTGAAAGGCGACATTTCTTTTACCTTTTGTAGCATCAAAAGTAGCAAGATGACATTTTAGACATTTTTCCTATGACAAAAGATGAAAGACCACCTTTTGTTTACGAAAGGTAAAAAAATGTAAACTTCCAAAATGGATCACCTTTTGTGCACATTTTGGCTTCTGAAAAATATGATCAAAAGGTTCGTATTCATGCGGTGATAATACGTTACATCTATATATAAAGCCATACCTTTATAAATATATTGCAGTTCTTAGATAGACAATTAAATACATACATAATGTAATATCTTATTCGATAGAAAGCTTTGGCCAAATACTACCAAACCTCC
Source organism: Mytilus californianus (assembly GCF_021869535.1). Lineage (NCBI taxonomy): Eukaryota > Metazoa > Mollusca > Bivalvia > Mytilida > Mytilidae > Mytilus > Mytilus californianus. The sequence goes on from NW_026262679.1 coordinate 57,147,669, forward strand.
ATTATTCATTTTTATCATTTGTTGTGCCTTATGAGTATGGGTGTATTTTTAAAAATAAGAAGTTGTGGTGTGATTACCAATGAGACATCTCTCTACCAGAGAACAAACGACGTACAAATTAACAACCATAGTTCTTCGTACGACCTTTGACAATGAGCAAAACTACTACCGCATAGCAAGCGATAATCCCGAAATGACAAATGAAAAACATTTCAAACGAGAAAACTAACGGATTTATGTTCAAAATAATAAAGGAAAAACAAATATGATATACAAGCGACAACCATTTAATTACAGGCTCCTAACTTGGGACATTTACTTGCAGAGTGTGGCGGGGTTAAGGGAACGACCGTTTGATTTTTCTGGGTGAGGGGGAATCAGTATGAACATGCTAGCCTGGCAAGAGCTGAAAGTAAATAAAATAACCTTGCATCAGACAGGATGAAAATGAATATTATGCAAAAAATGCAGGAATCAATCGTGTACAAAACTGTGTAGTAACAGTTAAAACAATGAATAGTCAATCCGAAAAAAATCCTACTCCCCCAAGAATATCAAATGGTCGTCCCCTAAACATTGTTTGCGGGCGCCTATGTTTGCACTTAAACTAATCTGCAGGAGGTATGCCGCTATCTATTGATTTTTGAAAGATGACGGTGAGTCCAGGTGCGAGTTCCTCTGCACAATTCTTGATTAGTATGATTATGTTTGCATTTCCATCTTGTGACTAGAATTGTCAGTTTTTCTGCAGAAAGTCGGCTGTTCTCTCCGGGCACAAAATAATAACACAGCTTGCTTGAAGCAGATGATAATGAAATTAAAATTTTGTAATTGGCAAATAAAATGTAATTGGCAGATATAAAACGAATGTCACGGTAGATGAAAATAAGCGAGGACAATGATGTTATGTACGGTGCTGTTTAAAATATGGTGGGGCGTGGGACAAAGACTAAATGGGCTATCCGTAGAAACATTTTTAACTGCATTTAAATAAGTTGACGTTTGGATGATAAAAAAGAGTGATAGGATACTTAGGTACTCAAAAATCATTAGTAAAATAAAAAAGATAAGAAAATAGATCAAACTAACGCAAGATAAGACCAACAGCAGTCAAGAAATAACTAGTACATTAAAATCTTACAATTGAGCAACACCAAACCCAATAAAAACCGGGGGGATGATTGCAGGTGTTCAAGAAGGGTCCGCAGTTCTTGTTCAACAAGTTATCGACACCTACATTAGTGCTCTTGTTTAAATTAAGATTTATGAGTCATATCTAGTAATTAGGCATATATCATATAAGATTGGATTTATTAATGTCTCTTTTCTAAGCCTTAGAATCACAAAATTTAAAACATGTAAAAACCATTGGTACATGAAAATTATCTAAAACTTGACCGAATGTGAACGTTTGAAATGAAATCAGGTTTCCCATGCGTTTACGATGGATAAACAAGACTTTCATTATTTGACAACACATACATCGTATGTGTTCCGGATGTATTTGTAGTTTCAGTGAGTTTGAAATTCGGTGATTATCTTGATGTTACCACAATCGAAGAAAAATAAAGGATTGTCGCAAGGAGAAGTGGAGGATATCCATTATCATGTGTGACTAAGACGGTACTAAACTGTCAAACAAATCACGATGGCGTCCTAAAATATTCGAATGTTTCCATTTAAAATGTCTTGAAAGCAATCCCTAGAATATTGTATGAACTGCAAAATGAAATTCGACAGAAGAATTGTCGGCAAAGCGTTGTCTTAATTTTATTCATTTTTCATTTATTCATATTCACTTTTCAACGGCCATTTTGAAATTTTACGCCATTTGGAAAAAAAAAAGAAAAGTTTTATATAACGTCATGACTTACTAAAACGTTGGATTACATTTCATATGTGTTTAAATGATTTGTTTTGAATATAGTTATATGCATTAAATTATACATGGTTGTGAAATATAGACTGATTGGCAGACATCTTGAACATGGCGGCCATATTGGATTTTTCAGAGTAGGTCCATAGCTTAAATTGACTACCAAGTATGTATCTACAATTGTGGAAAGTTTCATGCTTTTATCATCAAACCCACAATTATTCTAAAATATGCACGAATCCGCTGGACTAAAATGATTTTTTTCTATCTTAGAACAATTAAAAAAATAATATTTTGAAATTTAATTTACCATCTCTACTTCCTTTCAATGCTTAGATTTAAAATTCTTATATCAACGACTTTCAAATAGAATATTAAAGAAAACTGTATATTAATGCTTTATAGCGTAGATATACTGTAAAACATGTGGTTTGTGGGTTGATTTAAAACCATGAATTTAACTATAAGAGGAGGTTGAATTGATATAGTATAATGCATTAATATTTCTATGGTTAATAAATGCAATGAAAAAATCAAATCAAAATTTTAATTAATTTTTAGTTAATACTTAACTGGTAAACACGTTTTTGAAACTGTTTGATTTAAAATATAAAAAAATGTACCCTAAATACTTAAAGTCAACTGAAAAAGTTCGCACGCGTTATGACCTGAGATTTTGTTCTTCAATGCAGGTCATGACCTGCATTTTCATTTTCATAGGTTAACAGGTATGCGAACTCCACAAAATCCTGGTATAATCTTAGGTGCTCTGCATAAGGGTAATTCAATACTTCTTATTTACATGTATTGCACGAAATCTAAATAGACTGTGAACATATACAAATGATAGTATTCCACTGAAATTGCAACATATAATTATTTATTCATCAGAAATGGTATAAGTATTACAGAAGTAGGAGTTAAATATATGAAAAACAATGCTGAACTAATTAACTTTCAAACTTTCAACTTTATTTTCAAAATAATATCTTAAATTTATTAAATAGCAAACAATATAAAGAATTAAAAAGCATCACTGTTTTAATGGAAACATTTATACACTATTGTATGTATTTCAACCATATTCGACAAGGCTTAAACGAATTTTTAATACAAATCTGCAGTCTTTTTTCTAAACAAAAGAGTTAACGAGCAATTTTAATAAAGCATGTCGATTTCTTTTAAGGTTCAAATGAGTAACGATAACAAGCTAAGCAGTGAAAGGTTAAACATTTCATTATCATGAGACAAATGTTATTTAGATATCTTACGAAACAAACAAAAAATCTAACCTTAAAAAAGTGACAGAAGAAAAATCTAACCTTAAAAAAGTGGCAGAAGGAAAAAAAAGAATCAGAACAAAATCATTAGTGCTTCCAAAGGAAAATGGAAAGGCCTAGAAAAATAATCAGAATAAAATCAAAAGATTTTCCTACAGAAAGGTGGAAAGACCTAAAAATACAACTTGATTTTTCATTTCTTATTTTTTAAAGTTGATTATTACACGTACACTGGCATCATTGTCAGGCCAATTAAGAACAATCTTTCACATGTTGATACTCACTTAAAATTGTTTGAAAATAAATGAAACATCACCTTTCACATCGTTAATCGGCAATTGTTTAAAACCTAAATATTCGCCAATTTGTTCCTAATTAATCGTTTTGTAGAATGGTAGATGCATTCTTACTTTGAAGTCTACACTGCAATGCCTTATGGCTTAATTTAAAGGTGCCTTGATATTCAGTTCGACAAAATTATCTTCGTATCGATCTTTTGAGTTAAGCCAATTGCAACTGATTTTTATAGATTGTTCATTTGTTGTGTGGCTACATCCATGTCTCAGGTAGCACTCGACAGTTAGAAATTGAATTAAAAATAAAACACAAAATGTTAAATCATCTTCTATTCCTGGCTTCCCAATGCATTAAGCCAACTGTTTGTGTCATACATGTGCATATGTATGAAATCGGTATCTTCTTTAGATATGATTTTCAAAAGTTAAAACTGTGAAATATTATTCATTTTGTGTGTATCATTGGCATCTTCTGCATTTACTTAACATGAAATAATCCAAAAAGGGGATGAAACTGTCACATATTCCCCCAAATATTGTTCAAACTAAAACTTCAATCCCTTCACGCCTAACTGTTGAGATCTACCTCAAGTTAGGAAGGGGGCAAGTGCTCACATACATATTTAATTCATCCACATTCATTTTGTAGCTGTCCAAAGTCAGGAGCCTGTAGTTCCGTGGTTGTTGTGTCGTTGGTGCATGTCTGTCATATTTGTTTTCCGTCAATTGGTTTGTTATAAATTAAACCGTTAATTTTCTCGTATAAATTGTTTCGCATTTTTCATGCCGAGGCTTTTTATAGCCGACTATACGGTATGGGGTTTATTCATTGTTGAAGAACGAACGGTGACATATAAAAACATATGTTCACTTATTTGAACTTTGGGTAGTTGTCTCGTTGGAGATTATACCAAATTTCTTTATTCTTATTTTGACAAATTCAAATTACATCCCATTCAAGGCTTTGTTTATTTAGATATATTATAAACTCTACGAAAAAGGACACAAACCACTTTTCGATGTACAACCCCCTTTTTCATCGAGCCTGTGGCATTTATGTCGCGAAAGCGAGCCATTACGATCCTAGTTGCTGTTGTCGTTGACGGAGTCAAAATTTAAGGCAGGCTGTGATTTAAGTCTTTTTTAAACATAAAAACCTTTGTCAATCCTTCATGGAATTTTATGAAATTTAGAAAGAAGCTTTTTCAAAATGACCAAAAGACAGTTTCCACAGCAAAATTTTGAAAATGATACTGTTTCATTTTTCTGTTATTCAACTGATAAATGGACTTAGTTTTTGACAGTTGACATTTAGACACAGTCTAAGATTAAAGTTTTTCAGTCATCTATAACTTTGTCAAACATTCAGATATTCATTGACCAAAATAACGAAAATGTGTTTTTTTTTTATTTCCCCATATTTTACTAATTCTAGGACTCAGATTTGTGTAGTAAACATTTACAGACAGTCTAGGATTAAATATTTTTGGCATGATAAATTATTAAACCTTCACGGATTGTAATGAAACTTGGACAGAAGCTTATCTTCAAGAGCAAGAAATAGCATGCAAAGAAAAAGTAATCTTTTGTTTTTTTTTTTATAATTTTACTTATAGTATACTTTCTTTTTACAGTCAACATTACACTTTTACACTGACCTGATACAAGGGTTTCGCAAAACATTTTAAGATTTTTTTAAGGAAGTACATGATCAGAACCTACACGCTGGGTGTGTATACAGTTCAAACGTCTATGTTAAAAAAAAACTGTTCCTGTGGCTGATTTTGCGGGCGATAAATTGCATGAGATGTACCGTCTATTGCCGTTACTGCGTTTGGCAGTTCTGTCTATTAGCCTTGCAAGGACAACCACTCGTTATGCGACGGCCAACCAATGAAGAAAATATCTCCAACACAACAACAGTACTATACAATCAATTGTATATGACATAGTGGCAAACTACAAAGACAAAATCGAATAACACAAATATGTTCTTAGCCACAAGATTACCATCAAAAGGTGATTTCTGGGAGACCAGTTGCATATGACCGATTCTAAAGGAAGCAAGTGCATACAATTTTAAAAGCTTTTTGTATTGACTCATAATCTGATTCTGATTCATGACTTGTAGTTTGAGTCTTTTGTCTGAACAGCAAAACATTATCGCCGATAGCATTGGCGGATCCAGGGGGGGGGGGGGGGGGGGGTTGTTCCGGGAGAGTGAACTCCCCTGTTGTCTTCCGATTTTATTTTCAATTATTTGAACGTTTCATGGTGCTCCCGGTGTTGGAACCCCCTCCTTTTCAAAATGGCTGGATCCGCGCCTGGGTAGCAATGTTAAAAGATAATTTTTTACCGTGTAAATCAATTATTAATTTTACTCTTTTGAGATGGTCCCTATTTTAGTTGTCTCAACTATAGCCTCTCGACTCTCAATTGTCAACAATAGTTATTTATCTAACATGTCTAATAATTCGCCAAAGCACCGAAGTCGTAGGTTTATAAGGTAAGCGGAATAGCATAATGGTCAATTGGTTATTTTTTTCATTGGGTTATTGCCTTATTGACATATCATTTCATTCAAATTCACGTATATTCAAATATATTTATGAATTCATAATTCAATTAACTGTGATTCTTGAATCTTGGTTCTTGTTAAAGATTGGCAAAATTCGACAAAGGTTAAATTTTCTATACAACTCAAAAAACAATTATTTACATCAATTATGATTTACGCGGGTTACCACTTTTGGACCGGAATGCTTTCCTGGAATGGCGATCTATTCGTGATTCCTCAACTGAAAACAAGTCGATTTCTTTGGTTTCCTTTCCATCTTCATATGATACTACATGAATACAAGATGATACCTTACGATGTGGTACAATGCAGTCTGTAAATGTAACAAAAAAATTAAAGTGCCTAGCTTTTGTTGAATTTAAAGTGACCAAGCGTTTGATTTGTGTTCGGACATATTCTTTGATATTGGGATCTGAATACCAGCTGTTTACCTCTGCGGATGCTGAAGTATCTTGTCGTCCGGGCGTTTGCTTACTGGATTCCCTTTGTTTGACAGAGGACTCTTGCTGTTGAGTTGTAAAATGAGCACTTGTACCAGGTTCTTTGTTGACATATTGCCCACTCGAAAACGGTAAAACAATATCTAAAATGATCACGTGATCGTGTTTAAACAGTTTCGCATCAACACCGGATTTAAGTAGTATTTCAATTTGCTCTTCCTTGATTTTTTTTATGTAAATGTTTAATAAATTCATTTCTATTTCAATAGTTTGGGAAATCCAGTGTTGCATATTGCCTATCGTAACCAGCCACTGTGACATTTTGTTATTTGACGATTCGTCCTCTTTTAAAAGCTCATCTAGAACAAGGTCTTGAAATTCTTTCTGATATGTTTGAACAGCCCTTCGAAATTTATCGATCTTGTCTTGTACTTCAGGAATATGCATAACAGCTTGCCCAGACATAAGGTCATTACATGAAACATAGATTCTTTGCAGATCGTCTAGTGCAATTATTGCCTGCTTCATCTTTTCTTTGTTTATTAGCTGTGAAACCTTCTTTGTTGGTCTAACTCCTTTAGAGATTGGATATAACCAGACGGTCACTGGAACTGCTTCGTCCTCTTTAAGGTAGGAAGGAAACTCTTTGTAGACTCGAACAGCCTCTTCATATGTCGTTGGATTAACCGGAAGTATGATGTCACCGTAGAATTTGCAGGATATATTGTCTGCCTTTTGCATGTCGATATGTTTCATGCCAAGTTCTGCTTTAGCTGACGCTTTTAACAATCCGGGAAAAAAATTCATCTTTCTCTTTAATTCACCTCTCACTTCCAATTCGTTTTCCTTATCGGAGATTTTTCTATCAAATGTAAATGCTACATTTGTTCCATATTCAATAGCAGTAACTATATGAGTAGCATTGGTCTTGGTGTTTGAAATTAGAGATTGAAATTGTTTCATCTCTAATTCTTCATACATCATAATATATTCAGCTGTCAAAGTAACTCGCAACTGCTTCTTTGATGAAATTTTGCTTTTGAGAAACTTCCCTGAACTGCCTAGTGACACGATTCCAAATAACGAATTACGTTGAAGATTTACATCGCCATTGAATACTCTGGATTTATCTTCTAAAGAATCTCCATATATTACATCGAAGGAACATCTTGAAAAGAAAGGTAAAATACAGTGATAAACCATGAATTTAATACGTGCATCTCCATACTTAAACGAATGATTATGTTATCCTTCGTTCAACTGTGATATGTATCTTCTTCAAATGCTTAACTCTTGTCCCTTCTTTTTATTCATATATTCATTGCATTCTATGTTTGTAAAACCAATGTTTTCATAAAATCAATTTTTTTGTGATTAAATTATATGTCTTTTACGACAGTTTGTTACTGACATTTACTTTAAGGCCAAACATGCCGAACATTAACAAGTTTATTTGTAGACCAGACTTTTAAATTTATCTTTAATATTTTTAATGGAATCATGAGATCTTCTAAGAAATATTTGTTAAACATGTATGAAAAGTATTCTCACAATTTTCAAAACAATCACAGCAACAAAGATAATTATGATAATTGTGTAGTTTTTTCCAAATTCGTAAGGGTTTCGACAACCGTAAGGACTGTTCCATTTATCGTAACAGAGTGAAATCCGTCAAAACTGTATATGAGGAGGTTTATTTTTTTATGGATTTCACCCTGTTAAGATAAATGGTTCAGTCCTTAGGATGAAAGGTTGGGTGTCAATGCCGGAACCTTTACCGATGATCTTTCCGATATTGTGCAAAACAAAAACTACACTTATATGCTTTTCAATCAGCAAAAAGAGAAACAAATGATCAGAAGACCTTGTGGAAAGCAAACTATTAGAAAAGAAAGAAAAACACACTGAATCTATGAACATATTATCGTTTCAAGTTTGGTTAAGATAAACATACCCAAATGTATTTTACACTTTCGTTTTGTCAACTATGGTTGTTATATCTCAGTGCATGTGCAGTTTTGTAATAGAGACATTTAGTAACATATAATTAATAAAAAAATGTGCGATGACAATATTATATCTCCGTTTATTACCTGGTTCTACTGATCATGAAGGCATGGAAATAGTGGCATTTCTTTCATTTACGAAAAATAGAAATTAACATGGTATATTCATATAAATGGTAATATTGGAAACACATTAATAAATAGATAGACATATTTGCTAGCCAAGTTCCCTCCTCTCCACCTTTGGAAGATTAAGCAAACGTTTGTTATAACAATGTTGCGCCATCTAACGGTTGATAAAAGTCACGCCCATTCCGAATACATTATTCTAGATCATTGGTAGCACTTGAACTCTATTCAGTGTGGAGCTGTAAAAACGGTAGCGTCTAGAGTCTACAAACATCGTGAAGCAGGAACCGAAAATTTACGTTGACATTCCATTATTTGCGCAAGAAACATATTTAGGAATTCTATTAGTTGATTAAGAACATTTAAATTGTCACTAAATATCGTCATATGTTTTGGGGGCAAATTTTGTTGCACAATCAGCACGTGGCAATTGTTTATCTACATTTTCTTCATTTACACGTGATCATGTTCAAGGCCCTTTTTGATTGGATGTAGCCAGTTACGACTGCGACCAATGGAAAGCATTGCCTCGTGGATCCTAAATTATCTCTTAATCCGACAAGGGTGGAGAGGAGGGGACAGGATCGTAACCCTTGGCTAGCGAAGATGATAGCTAGAGGGCTTGATATGTTTATGAATTTTGCAGTTTTGATTTGTAATATTATCAAATTCCTTTAGAAGTCAAGATGAAACACAAAAAAATAATTATTAACCTGTATCACTGAGGAGGGAAAACTGCAGTTTTAAAACTGGAATCTAATAGATAACACAAACTAGATCATACCCGTTTTTCTTCTTTTTGTATATATGTTTTTCCATGTCTGCCATCGTGAGTACTGTTTCACCAGGAATTATTGTATCATGAACTCGATCATATAACATTCCTAGGCGGAATGGCCTTCCTAATGCTTGCGTCCTTATAACATGAATATCATCTCCTTTTTCAGATTCTCCATCCCCTTTGTTCATTATTTCTCTTACTACTCCATACTGTCTTGTAGTTTCTTTATTATTATGAGATTCCCTTTTAAAGCTCATCTGAAATGAAAACAAATCAACGCTTTATACCACAGGTAATCCAACTTTTTGTACGATTTTATACTGCAACTGTGATAAAATTCATTGACGAATAAAAGTTGGCGTTCTACAGTCGCTGACCATAAAAAAGCCTTGTGTGTGACGTTGATGGTGGGTTTCCATAAAGTCTTATCTAAGACGTAAATAAAGAATACAGGTTCGGTAAAATTTTACTGCATCCACTTGGAATCTATTATTGTTGATTTTTATCCAAAAAAAATTATTTGGAACAGTTTAAGGATTACAATATAAAGAGAACAACCATACATTGTCTCAAAATTGAAAAACAAATTTTGTGCTCGGCTCGAAATAGGATAGAAATGTTCGACAAATTCTTGCATGTTACCGATTTCTAAACCTTGTACAAAATTTTAAAATTTTGAGATGTATAAGTTTTTCACATATCTCTTGAATAAGGTATACTACCTTTATATTTATCCTTATTCAATGATTCATTGTTTTGAGGGTTTTTGTTCAATAGTAATTATTATATTCTTAATTTGCAGCAAGCTTTTCTTCGGCAACATCACTTTGTATCTCCTTTTTATGCAGCTGTGATATTCATCTGTGCAAATTGATGGCATTATATAACTTTGTTTTACAACTTTTTATGAATCATTAATATGGAAACACAGACTTCACACCATTTTGACAAAATGCGAAAATTTGTAAATAAATAAGCATATTGGACATTTCATAAATCTTTTGCACACCCCTCCTTTTCAATGCTTAGATCCTGGCATACATGCAATAGATCAGTAAGCGAGTTAGAAGATTTTTTTAAAAAAGATTATTCAATATGAGTTGAATGCAATATACAAGTCCAGTTTATATATATAGATATCAAACCTTCTCAAAAGAAAAAAAAATATCTTGCAAAGTTCGTTAGCTTCACTTTCAGATTAATTGATTATTTCCTATCACTCATAACCGACATTACAGTGCTCGGATCACATATATCCTAGTAAACTTGACATTAAGGATACTACGGATCTTCTCGGTATTGAAACAGATGGACGACTTCAAACTAGAAGTTATAAAAATGTGATGATTTACAGTTTTCAATTATCAACTCACCATTTCTCAGCAATAACATACCCATCGTAAGGCGTTTAATATCTAAATTGATATGTTACTCCCGTGCATGTTTACACTTCATTGCTCCATTTGCACGGGTGTTCCCTAAATACAAAAACTGTTCCAACAGAGTAATGAGGTGCATTTGACACTTCGTAAGTTAAACGGTCACCATCACGAATTGGTTAACTGCTATCTCAAATTATTGGAGAAATGTTTTCGCAGTCTTAAATCGTTACACAAGAAAAGACGTCTAATACGAATCCGACCAACTGTGTCCTACTCCCGATTGTGACATTTTGACTGATGTGGATTCTCATAGCATGTGATGCATGCTAAGCAGAATGCTTAGCCTGTTCATGCACCATACCTCGCTCTTTTTTGAGTTAATGTGATTCCCTCAGTTTGTGTCTGTTCCCTTTGTTTGTCTTTTTAATCGATTTATCAGATTTGAACGTAGGTAAACTTTTGTTGCTTTATTTCATACCGGTTTCGTAATTGTTCTCTTTACTGAGGATTACCTCTAGAGTTATGTTATAGATAAAGGCAACAGTAGTATACCACTGTTAAATAGTCATAAATCGGTTAAGCGAAAACAAATCCGGGTCACAAACCAAAACCGAGGGAAACACATCAACAAGAGGAAACATTTGAAAAAAAACAACTAAAAGGAGGCCGTTCACTAACTCATAATTTTGGCCCTAAAAATCTGAACTTTTGTCACTAAAATGTGAAAATTTGTTGACAACATATGCTAAAATGTCGAATAGAATCGGAGCAGAAAAACATTTAAACCAATAGCGTCATAAGTGACGTATTTGTGACGTCATAATGAAGCTGGGATCGTAAAATCTTGATATTTTTGCATAATTCTGCAAAATTCATGACAGTTTTCTGAAAAAAATAACAGTGGCGCCACCCTTCGCCAAACATTTTTGCTGAAATATTCTTTATATACCATATTTTTTGGTTTTAACAAAAAATTCAATGGGCGAGGTGTGGCCTCAGATATAAAATCATGAAGAAAGGTATAAAAAGTTGAAAATTTCTTTAAAAGATGGATGAAAAAGAAATCTTTTCCTATTTTAGGCTAATATCTATATAAATATGAAGCAAACATTCATCTTTTTTTTTATTGTACTTTCAAATATCATATATTTAGCAATGCATATACATTTGATTTACTTTGAATATCAAAGTTTTAAAAAAAAACACATTTTCAGGGCCATTTATTAGGGACATGGCTCTACTCATTTTTTTGTTTGTTTTTATAGTGTTTTTTAAGATCATAACACAATATTGTCTGCTGTAGTCCTATTTTTGACATTTATACCAATTATGTCTGTTTGTTTTGTTCATGAGAGGTTTAGCTAGCTATAAAACCAGGTTTTATCCATTATTTTCTACATAAGGAAATGCCTGTACCAAGTCAGGAATATGACAGTTGTTTTCGGTTTTATCCATTATTTTCTACATAAGGAAATGCCTGTACCAAGTCAGGAATATGACAGTTGCTGGTGTGTTTTGTATATGCGACTTTTTGTGTTTCTGTGGTTCTTATAACGTGACTCTGTACTTTAAAAGATCCTCCTCATTATGTTATTGTTCTATTATATGTCATTATGTTATTGTTCTATTATAAATTTGAAAATACTTTGAACGACAAACGACAAATTTATTTTACTCCCGTAGTGGTATTAACCATATGTGGATTCTTAAAGAACTTCTGGACAATTTTAAATCTCGGTCTATTTCTGAAATTAATTCTTACATAACTTTTGTTTTTTTAACCCTGTATACCAACATTCCCCATGTGAAATTATAAAATTGTTTTGAATAAACATTGAATGACAAAATTTCTTCTTATGTGACGTTTACATTTTCTGACGTCAGACACGCGAAGCAATGAATGTGGTTTTTAATTTGATAAATGCTTTTGTTCTTTTTTGTAAATAATTGTTTGTTTTGATATTGTAACACAGTGATGACTGCTGTACCCATATTTTGACTATTTTATTTATAATGTCTGTTTTGTTCACGCATCGTTGTAAATATAACGGAATTTGATAAGACTGTCGTACAAGTGAGAGGTTTAGCGCTATAAAACCAGGTTCAATCCACCATTTTCTACATTTGAAAATGCCTGTACCAAGTCAGGAATATGACAGTTGTTGTCCATTCGTTTGATGTGTTTTGTCATTTGATTTTGCCATGTGATTAGTGACTTTCCGATTGAATTTTCCTCGGAGTTCAGTATTTTTGTGATTTTACTTTTTTCTATTCGCTTGATGTGTTTGAGCTTTTGATTTTGCCATTCTATAAGGGACTTTCCGATTTGAATTTTCCTTGGAGTTCGGTATTTTTGTTATTTTACACTTTAATTACAAGAGCAGAATTGATAAGCTCGAACCAAATGGTACATTAAAAAAATTTTTTTCAATTGATTTAGTGATTCTCCAAGAGACAATTCCTTTCTCCGTAACAAATAGTAAGGAATACAACTAAATGAACAAAATCCAAACTGTGCATAACATGCAAGATAATCATGACTTTATTTATAAAAAAGCCATCAAACAAACAAATTGATTTAAACTTGTTGCAATAAGTTTTAAAAAATAATTTGAATTGCTGTAAAAATATAGACACAACTAAAAAGTATGAGCAAACAACGATAAACAATATCGTGCCAAAGAACTCTACCGCGAATCAAAATCAAGCTCAAAGAACTTAACCTGCTTATATTAAATCGTGTCGTCTTACACTAAAATAACGTCGGCTTTACTTTAAAAATATATCTATCATAGCAACGTTACAAATTGGACCACATACTGTAAGCTTAAGATTATAAATGTCTACATATATATTGTAAATATACAGCAGACTAAACCAGTCAATAGACAGTGAAAAGAGACAAAAAACTTGAAAATCACATTTCTTGGAGTGGCATTTTAACCTCAATAATCTAAAGTTCTCACTCGTTACAATTTCATAGCTTACTCGTCAATGATAAGCTCTGTATCTTACAGGAGTAGATGATACAAAATACAAAAAACTATGTATTTGCTTAAAGGTAAGGATAAGCCCGAATGCCAATTTTTGAGAAAAGAGAGAGAAAATACCAATAAGATAACCATACCCATAAAAGTATAAACAATTATAAGCATTGTATCATTGACGAATTTTACAACTTTGTGTCGATGCAACTGGTTTAACGGGTATTAGCTACGATATGTAAAAAAATATCAAAGTATGACTTTTTTGTTCAATCATTAATGAAAGTGAAATAGTAAAATAATAATTTGCTTTTAGCAGCAAATTTGGTTCAATTTAGTCAAAATAAGCTAAGAAATATTGCTGATGAATTATTCACTTGCAAGTGAATAATTCGACCTCATTTAATCCGTATTCATGTGACCTTCAATTTAACCACCTCACTGGAGATGGGTTACGCATGTATTCATCTATTAAAAGAAGAAAAAATGTCAACATTAACAGTGAAACAAGGATGAACCATTTATTTGACTAAATCGATCCACAAAATGTCATTCTTATACAGGTAAAAATGATGATTAACATACTTTTTAACCTACAATATTAAATCAAACAGACATAGACAAATCCAATTGCACGTGGTTTCTATCTAGCTATATTTATAGTTATATTCATATATGGATAAAAAGTAAAATAACAAAAATACCGAACTCCAAGGAAAATTCAAATCGGAAAGTCTGTTATAAATTGTAATTGTGGATTAACCTGACTTTATAGCTAGCTAAACCTCTCACGTGTATGGCAGTCGTATAAAATTCCTTTATACTGACAACAATGTGTGAATAAAACAAACAGAAATAATAGGTAAAAATGTCACAATTAGGGGTATGACCGGCGGCAGTCTTCGGATGTCATCTCGATGGTAAATTGGATGACGTCTAGACAAACATACTCATGAAACGTTGATTCATATTATCAAGTCCATGCATTGTTAATTGTTTATTTTAAATTTTTTGAAACCTGGATATACGTTTTAGTATGTTATCAATCAAATATGAGAATTTGAGTCAAATCGTTGAACATAGACATGACAGCCTATTCCCCATTAAATATATGATTTGGTTATTTACTGTAATATTATTGGATACTTTTTTAGCCATGATTCGCAGATGAAATTCTTGCAAATATGTAATATCATTATCACCCGTTGGTATGTTGCCCTTACCTTGAAACAAATACTACATCAGATCATAGGTTTTATTTGGTTCGAATAGTGATAAAAGCGATCAAAAAATTGTTGAAAAATAATGCAATCTCAGTCAAAATCAAGGTAAAAAGAAAAATCCTTAACCAGGATTTGCACCGAGCAACTCAGAAACAATTAAGCTTTGATAATTATTATTTGAGAGCATGTTTAGCAGTTTATGTAGTAACATTCGAATTTTCTATGTAGCAAAGTTTCACCATTCATTGTAGCAACAGCCCTACATATGCCGTATATATCTACCAGTTGATACAATACTCGAGAGCTTGCGTTTACTGTCATGAACTCATTGAAAGTTTGCTGCTTATAAAGAAGCTTTTGAACCAAGATCTTCTAGTTTTAATGTTGAGGATAGCCCTTCGAAATTTATATGGACGCCATCATGAGTCAGCTGGCCGTAATTGAATATCTGTGTAACAGATGACTACGGGTACGTTCCAATTGTCGTAACCACGATTTTGTCCTCGATTCCCCGAATCCTTGATTGTCAAATCACCGAATTCGATAAAAAGCAAGACCGGATATGTCGACAGGGTGAGCGTCTCATGCTATGCATGCATTTCCCGCCTTGTGAATCCACATTTTGTCAGTATGTTACAATCGGTAAATTACCAGACTAGACGACTATTCCCTGTATCTAAAGACCTACAACTACTAAATTGGGACACATACACATAGTATCGGTGAATGAATTTCTGATGTGGACCGTTGAACTGTGGATTTTAGTCTTCCTCGTAACTCCGTTTTTTTTGTAAGAAGAACATCCCTACTTGTAAAGTCCGTAAAGTGTGAACATGCACGAGAGTAACGTATCAATAGCATTTAACTGTTTGCTGAAAAAAAGAGAGGCGAAAGATACCAATGGGACATTCATACTATAAGTCGAAAATAAATTGACGACGCCATGATAATCAATTTATTAATGTTAGAAGCTTCAGATGTTATGCGAACTTTCTGAATTAGTTTATAGACAGTAAATGATATGGTCATAACCAAGAAAGTATCTATCGTATGATATAGTGTTTCATTCTATTGTCTATTCTTTACTTCTTTTCGAGTTGTAGACAATTTTTTAAACAATGTGGCTTGTAGCATTCTGAAATAATGGTCTGTGATTGAAGTATAATCGGAACTTGAAGAAAATGATCGTATTCATAAAACAGTACTTTTACATTATAAATGTGATTAACTATTAAAATATTCAGCAAAATCATCCTCAGACACAAACCAGAGATCCATAATGATAATTTGAATATTGTAATCTTAGTGTTACCTAAAGCGAAAATTGAATTGCATTATCACATAATTACGGTAGAGGCTTTATACTAAAACATAAAATTTCATACTTTTATGAGTCAAATCACAAACTAATAATATTGTCAATTATATTTCATGAAACTAATCAAGTATAAAAAGAGTTACTCTAAGCTCTTCGTGACTTTAATTTTACGATAGCATACCTTTCAACAGGAAAAGCTGAAATGCTAGTAGTTTAAGATCATGTATGTAAGAAACTACCTGTGTGCAGTCTTTAATAATGACAGCGTAACGCAGGAATGTACCTTGATATTGATTTTCTGAATATTTGGAAATGACTAGGTAAGATTTGTTTTAAGGTTCACAACTATGATAGTGCAATACAAATGTAATACATCGATAATTCTATTTCAGCAGAATTTAACATTGAAACGATTTCAAAGACTAACTTTTGTTATAGATTACATTTTTCATTAAATTGATTCTACGAACACTAGACAATTTCATGAAAATTAGTAGTTTTTCTCGGTGTTATAGGAAATACGATACTGATGTTTTCAGATCAATTATTAATGTCACTATATACATCAACCTTTTTTTATCAATCACACATTGCTCTGTGATGACCTTATGTTTACTTTTTCAATTCTTTCCAAATATTTTTTTTCTAAACTTTAATAATCGATTTGTTTTAAAGGCTTTCCATCAATGTTATTTGGATCCTGCCTCCCCATAAACCGACTGTAAATTGAGATCAATTGGTATTTTTCGCTGATTTTATCATGTTCCGAATGTGTCATGTTCCGATTGTGTCATGTTCTGATTGTTACATTTTGACTGAGTGTCATTTTATTCATGGGTTTATTAAACAATTTTACTTCAATTTGTTACCTCCAATGGTAAAAGTGACATTTCATATAATGAATAATGTTACTTTTTAACAATTTACATTTATAGATAATACACCCAGGTTAAAAGTGACATTGGAAATACTCGCTAAACCACTAACTGAATATACTTTCGAAGGGTTTTTCGTTTGTCGGCCTTTTGAGATGCCAACTTATCGTGCTCTTTTTATAATCTGACTTGCATAATCATTACATATATAAGCTAGGTGAGCCATACGTGTTTCATGGAGCCACTAGGTCTGTGGTTATTTTTTAAACTGCTAACACATCCTGATCATTTGAGTGCATCCAATCTACGGTGAGCTCGTGTTGCTCAATTTATAATTTAGTATGTAGTGTTCTTTCATTGTTTGTTTGTATTTTTGTCGTGTGTATTTCTTTGAACATAGTGTTGTCTGGTTTTATTAGACTTCTGACTTTTGATTGCACCCCTTTTTGACTTTTTGAAATGTTTATTACAAAGTATATTTGCCCAACAGTGTCTATTATTCATTTATTCTATCCTTTATTCGAATGCTATAACAATAGGAGATAATCAATAAATTTAACGGAGTAAATTTTTATAAACGTAGGTTAAAAGTTGAATTATGAAAGATATTAAACCTTTCACGTCAATATAGGTAAATATATAAAGATCTTTTGAGCTCTTTGCCCTCAATATAGCAATAGAATGAAGCAATAATTGTTCAGTCTTTTAATAATCCACAATTTAGTAACTGCTTACAGCTCATATATCCTAGTGAACTTGCGATTAAGAACAATAACGAAGATAGAAGGTTTGCTATATACCTTGAACATTTCCTCGATATAGACTCAGTTTTACTACTTAAAATTAGAATCTATTACAATCATGAAAATTTTATCTTTCCATTTGACGTCTTTTCATTGTCAGCAAAAACATAACCTCTGCTCAGTCTGATGGCGTTTACTACATATCTCAGTTAATACGTTACGCTCGTGCTTGTTCACACTATACGGACTTTTTGTTTTAAATAAATGGATTTGATAATAAAACAACACTTTATAAATATAAGACTAATTTGCTTAGCTTGGTACATTGTATCCAATTTCATTACATATGGGAAAATTCATTTCATTTGTATCGTTTCTAAGTTGGCTTGAATTGTTTTCTCTTCATTGGTTTTATTTATAAAAAAAATCTGAACTTTGTAAAGCTTTGAGCGTTACTGATAAAGGTATATCCAGAAAAGCGTTCGAACGCATGAAACTTTAAAGTGCTACTTTTTTGTTTATTTTTTCACAAATTATATACCTAGATTTAAGGTCAATAAAGCTTTAAAATTTAAAGATTGTAATGAATATTTCTATTATGATTACCATATAATTTGATATACATTCAGTTTTTAGGGTTTTTTTTGTCATAAAGAGCTCTTCTGACTCTTTCGGTTATTATATATCAGGGGCTCTGATTAATGTAGATCCAATTTTCTGGTTGACACCTACGACCACCTTTGGAGTTCATTCATATGGAGCTCACACTATGAAGTTATTATCTTTTACACCATTTTCTACATAAGAAAATGCCTGTAACAAGTCAGGAATATGACAGATGTTATCCATTCGTTTGATATGTTTGAGATTTTGATTTTGCCATTTGATTACGGACTTTTCGTTTTGAATTTTCCTTGGAGTTCGGTATTTTTGTTATTTTACATTTTACATCTTCATCGTTGCATAGACAATCATTGATATTTTGTTTTCTCGAACTTTGTTTGAATACGTTAAAAAACAAAGAAAATTGTTTATGCAACTTTTAATATTTTATATGATTTACTTCGCAGTAGACACTTACCCTGTCGACGCATCCGGTCACACTCGTTTTGGTTTTGGAGTTTATGTGATTTTCTTGGTTTTTGTCTGTTGCTTTGAAAAGTCTTCTTAATCAATTAATGAAACATGAATATCAGTTAACTACATTTGATGAGTTTAATTTATTAGTTTCATCTACGAAAGTATTTTCAATTCAATAAGATTGAGCTAAATGCAATTTGAACAGTTCATGAAAACGAGGCTAAGGTCTCAATAAATCTAGGAATGTTTTCATGCTATGGATATCAAAACGGAATGAACCCGTTTCAGCGTCCTACACAAAGGTAAACAACCGTTCTTTGGAAAATGTTTAATAAAAGAAAAAATAGATATTGCAAAATGAATAAATGAAATACGTCTGGAATAATGTGACGCCTTTTAAATCTAGCATTCAATACTGATGATATTCGTTAGCCGAAACAGCAATCGTTCAGAATAAATTACACATGCACTTTATGTAGTCTCTAACAAAAGCAATAATGTACAATTGGTTAACAAAACAATAATTAGTGCAAGGACTTTTAAAATATATTTAATGAACATTATTACTATTCAATCTTTATATCCTACACTTTCTATAAAAATGAAAACTTCAGCTTTCTAAATTAGTCGAGTTAAAGATTTATTATATGTTAATGTCATTAAACAAGGTCATGGAAATACTTTGAAAATACTATCCCTTGCCGTTTCCTATACCGAAACACTTTCAGTGATATACGCAAGTTTAATAATACTACATGACTTGCATTGTGATATAATTTATTACTTTGTGAATCATTTATACTTGTTGGTTACTTGTTTATTACTTAAAAAAGAATGACACAAGGTAATAATAAGTTGCAAAATAAACACCCAGATTGTAAACCTTCAAAACGTTTGCTTTTTGTTTATTCAAACTATATCTTACGATCATTAAAATAATATGAGGTATGCTAGTCATTGAGACAACTATCCACCACCATTAAACAAGAAAATCTTATATCCAATTGACAGTGAATTGTAGGAGCAATTTACTTAACCATGTTAAATACGGGATAATATAGAGATTACCACTTTTTGTTTTGTTTTTTCAACACTTTAAAGATTTAGTTCTATTTTACAAGAAATAACTCCGAAAACGGATCTTTTAAATTTAAGAAAAGATGAGTTTGTGCGAACCAGGTGCGTCGATTAGGTAAATGACTCTGCTATACATGCAATAACCGCCACGCGAATCTACACTCAGTCATAATGACAATCGGGTATTGCACACAATCGATAACATTACAGATCATTATTATGATTATTGGAAAGTTTAAATCATCACGTTTGTCGTAGGTTCTGGTTTAAAGTCGTCAATCGGAGTAAATATCTATGAAACGACCAAGATATGAAGCATATCTACTAATTTCTGTAATATCCGTAATTTGCAGCTTACTGAGATGTGTTAGATGCAAGCGATCACTAAAAAGTGGGTTATTGAGTGCTATATGAGTACTAAAACAAGTCGAGAAGGAGGGATGCACCATGAGTATTCATTTGTTAACCAACTATCTTGTCTGTTGAAATATCAATCAACAAACTTAACAAATATGTTATCGATCAAAAGTGTCCTTTATGTCATCTACGATGTGTTGGTGTTGGAACCATTGTAAAAAGCGATGATAAAGTATATTCATGTTTACCTTAATTTGGAATTTCTGTGAAACTTTTCCTAAAGTTCTGATTTTGAAGAATCATTAAACCGTAGCGTCAAGATAGCATCATGTTGAAATCTCATAGTTTATTCCCTGTTTTTTTTTTCAATCACCACTGACACTTCAACGATTGAGACAGCAAAATTGAAGCCAATATCAGATGCAGTTAACCTACTTTTAAATGCATGTAAAATTTAATAAAAAGATCCGAAATAAGGCCCAATTCGTACTTTGCCTTAATAAACTAAAAGAAAAGTTATAATTATATTTAAAACAGTGCTAGACACATTTAACTTTGCCGAACACTAATTTAACAAAATACATAACGAATAAATGGTCAACTATGTTTAATCTATGTGATAATTTTAATGTGTACATGTCTGTCTAGACAGGAGTCCCGTCACGCTGACAATCTCCTTTTATGGTTAAGTGATTAGAGAAAAAAGTTTGTGATGAGGTCAGTTTGTCAGTTACTAGTATACTATAAGCATTAAATCTACTGAATTATATATATTTAATTTACCAAAAAAATTTACCAAATCAACCATTATATATATATATATATATATATATAATGGTTGATTTGGTAAATGTTTGTATTCTTGTCTTTCGTTTTTGCTAATGAGCTTTGTCTATATGCATTTTTGTTTATCTTTGTTGACATATTTGCTTCTTTTTATAGCGATTAGGATTATAACACAATGTTGACTGCTATTTTTGACATTTTTACCTATTCTGTCTGTTTGTTTTAGTCACACATCGTTGTCAATATAATGGAATTGTATGCGACTGTCATACACGTGAGAGGTTTAGCTAGCTATAAAACCAGGTTTAATCCACCATTTTCTACATACGAAAATGCCTGTACCAAGTCAGGAATATGACAGTTGTTATCCATTTGTTTGATGTTTTTGAGCTTTTGATTTTGTCATTTGCTTAGGGACTTTCCATTTAGAATTTTCCTCGGAGTTCGGTATTTTTGTTATTTTATATTTTAAGGTGTTCATGCAAGTCTGATTGGATTCGACTGTCATCGTCATCTTTCCGTGTTTTTGTTAACTATTTTTACTTTGGTTATTTTCTAAGTAACTATGAGTAATTTGTCAATTTTGTTTGGTTGATAGACTCATTGTCCGTCTGACAGGCGAAACCTAGCTTTTGCCTTATTCATGATCAATGATCAACGTTAATGTTAAGTGCTTCAGAATTTTTTCATTTGTCAAAAAGAACTATTGTTATCTAATTATCAAACGTAAGTTTTAAATACAAAGAATCATAGATCGATTCACGTGTCCATCTTACAGGGGTTACCTGACATTGACCTAATTTTCATGGTTAAAATATCAATGTTAACGTTTCTTATGACGGTAAACATTTGTAGTTACTATCATTATAAGTTCAAATATATTTGGTTTCTAGAATCAGTATAAGTTGTCTGTATCTTGCCATCTGCCTTGAAATAATTTCTATGATTCATCGATAAAGTGTTCTTGATAAATGTAATGTGTTGTTTATTAGACGTGTTAGATAAATAAATACTTTTGACAAACAACAAACGAGAGTCAAGAGACGATAAACATTTTAAAGGGGTCGTCTCAAAAGACGTATTGATTTTTTTCTATCGTTAACATAATGCATTATGTAAAGTCAAATGAAGCACGATTAGGTAAAGATTGCATTTTCAGTCAATTACATTGCTACCAAACCAGCGCAAAGTTTAACAATCTGATTTATTTTCCAGCGCGGATGACCCCACATTGTACCAAGTACTTAATAATATTTAAGTCTGCTTTTGGATATTATCTTGTCATTATTGGATAACGGTTAGCATATATTCTATCCGCTAATATAAAAAAGATTCTCTATGAAATCAAGTAAAAGTCCTTGTCCTATTTCTGACATTGAGTTGAATTGTTGTGCATCGTTTTAGTGGCCCAGGAAATCGCTGCGTACAAGTCGTATGTGGTTTTGGTTATCAATCAAAACCTGGGTTTGAATACAGTGCATATGTCTGTGTACGGAATAAAACTGTTCCTGTGGCTCATTTGGCGGGCCATAGATTACATGAGATGTACCGTGTAATTTTAAAGGCTTTTGCTATTGACTCTGATTCTGATTCTAAATTAAAAAAAAAAGAATATCCTAGTATATGACTCATTTTTTTTTAATATATCGCTATGCGAGAAAAAATAACTATAAATTTAATATATACAGACGTTATAATTCATGACATGTTGTTTGAGTCTGTTCTCTGAACTGCAAAACATTATCGTCGATTGAGGTAGCATTGGCGGATCCATATGGTGTTCCGTGGGTTGGAACACCCCATTGTCTTTCGAATTTATTTTAATTATGTGAACGTTCAAGGTGTTCCGGATGTTAGATCCCCCCTTATTTTCAAAATGGCTGGATCCGCGCCTTTGTAGCAATGTTAAAAAGTTATTATTTGTACATTGTAAATCAATTATCAATTCTACTCGTTTGAGATGGTCCCTAATTTGAATGTCTCAACTATAGACTCTCGACTCTCACTTGTCAACAATAGTTATGTATCTAACATGTCTATTAAATAAAAACTGTCAACAAATTACTCAGAGGAAAATTTTTAGTACTCTTGATATCAAGTAGATGTAAACAAACTGTGTTAGAATTGATATATAAAAAATGTTTGTTTTTCTCACATACAGCTGGACAGTAAATTCCTGATTTGTCCGCTAAAATCTTGAATTATAGCCAGAGAATCAAATTGAGTAAATTTCCAAAAAAAAACATTCAACAGATGTTGTAGATTAATGGGTTGCGTTGTGTATTGTTAATCGTGTTCGTAAGCTTGCTTAAGGCATTATAGATATAAATACGTCTGCCATTACATCTTTCTATTAAATAATAACATAATCGTAAATCACAATAACGCGACGTCACAAAGATAGCGGCCGCAACCCAAAAGGGTACGTTTAACGTTAGCGTAATTCTTAACATTCTGGGGCCGCAGAAATGATATTTAACTCAAAAATACAATGGTAAAAAAACTTAAGTGTACAATTAAATGTTTCTGATCAATTACGTCACAAAATAGAATAAAATGATAGTTAAAGTCTTTCAAAAATTCTTTAGAAACTTCACTGTTCACGTTTGAATAAATTAACAATTTCACAAGTCAATCTAATAAGTGTAGTAAATTTGAACAGTCTATGCATAAACCTATTTCTTTCGGACGGAAAAAGTTCATTCACTGTCACCATTTGTACTGTGTATTTCCAGCGGGTAGAGCATCTCAATTGCACGGTTGGTAATTCTTGTGTCGGCCTCGATAACAGCGGATCGAATGAACCCATCTTTTCCACGAACTTAATTTTGTACAACTGCTAATTTCCACATGATACGATTTGTATCATTTTGTACTTGTACAATGTCTCCTATTTGTATTGATTGTTTATTTCTTCCAGATGTACGGTGGAATTCGCGGAGTGATGTCAGATATACGTGTTTCCATCTTGATCGAAAGTGGTTGATAAGTTCGTCTTGTCTCTGTAGATTTTTATTCAGTAGAAAGTAAAATTGAGAATGGAAATGGGGAATGTGTCAAAGAGACAACAACCCGACCATAGAACAGACAACAGCAGAAGGTCACCAACAGGTCTTCAATGCAGCGAGAAATTCCCGCACCCGGAGGCGTCCTTCAGCTGGCCCCTAAACAAATATATATACTAGTTCAGTGATGATGAACGCCATACTAAACTCCAAATTGTACACAAGAAACTAAAATTAAAAATAATACAAGACTAACAAAGGCTAGAGGCTCCTGACTTTGGACAGGCGCAAAAATGCGGCGGGGTTAAACATGTTTATGGGATCTCAACCCTCCCCCTATACCTCTAGCCAATGTAGAAAAGTAAACGCATAACAATACGCACATTAAAATTGAGTTCAAGAGGAGTCCGAGTCTGATGTCAGAAGATGTAACCAAAGAAAATAAACAAAATGACAATAATACATAAATAACAACAGACTACTAGCAGTTAACTGACATGCCAGCTCCAGACTTCAATTAAACTGATTGAAAGATTATGTCTTCATCATATGAATATCAGGCACAATCCTTCCCGTTAGGGGTTTAGTATCATACCATCATAACATATATGAGAAGAACATAACCCGTGTCATGCCAACAACTGGTTTTTAAATAAATGTGTTTAGTGCCGATGCAAAGACCCTATAAGTGAATCAATATTAACGCCAAAATATGCAATCTTTAATGACCTGACAACAGTATCGTAACTATATCCCTTCTTATAAAGTCTATTTAAAGGTTTTGTTAGCTTCTGAGGTGAATACTGACATTTTTGTGCTTTATAAAGAATATTTCCATAAAAAATTGGATGTGAAATACCTGAACGTATAAGAAGTCTGCATGTTGAGCTATATTTACGAATGATGTCCTTATACCGATGATAAAATTTAGTAAATGTTTTGACTAGTTTGTGATATCGAAAACCCTGGTGTAATAATTTTTTCAGTAATACATAAATTTCTCTCGTTAAAATCTAAAACATTGTTACATACACGAGCGAATCATACAAGTTGAGATGTATAAACACCGTAAGATGGTGACAAGGGAACGTCACCATCTCAAAATGGATAATTAACGATAGGAAATGAAAAATCATCTCTTTTATCATATATTTTAGTATTAAGCTTTCCGTTAATGATATAGATATCAAGATCGAGGAAAGGGCAGTGGTCATTGTGAGTATTAGCTTTATTTAAAGTAAGTTCAACAGGATAAATTTCTTTAGTATACACACTGAAGTCGTCATTATTGAGAGCCAAAATATCATCCAAATATCTAAAAGTATTATTAAATTTGTGTATCAGATGTTTTTTCGATGGGTCTTTGCTGATTTTTGTCATAAATTGTAACTCATAGCAATACAAAAAAAGGTCCGCAATAAGTGGTGCACAGTTAGTTCCCATTGGAATTCCGATAACCTGACGATATACGGAATCTCCAAAGCGAACAAAAATGTTATCTAGTAAAAACTCAAGGGCATATATAGTATCAAAGCATGTCCAATTGACATAGTTTTTTTGTTTATTGCTTCTAAAAAATGACCTAAAAGAGTTTGAACATATATATTCACATTCTGACTTTTTAGATGCCCATTTAATTAGGTGTGTGAATTTTTTCTTAATGAGAATGTGAGGCAATGTGGTATATAGGGTAGAAAAATCAAAACTTTGAACAGATTCAAAATCATTAATATATGCATGTAATTTATCAAGTACTTCCAACGAGTTCTTGACACTCCAAAAGTAATTAATTCCACTATTTTCGAAGGCCTTATTTGAACAATTTATTATCAGGTTTTTGATTGTACCAAGTGTACTGGTAAGAAGAATAGACAATTTAGTAGTGGAATAATGGCTTGAAGACGAAATGAATCTATATTTGTAAGGTGTTTTGTGTAGCTTCGGAAGCCAATACATAGTTGGGACTTTCATTGTATTTGGTTCTGCATGTAAAGCGGTAGCTAAAAGTTTATGTTTGTTACAAATGTCGTTTTCTGAAAATGGAGTCAGTTGGAATGTTAGTGAATTGGTGATTTCTTTTTTCAGAACCTCAATGTAAAATTTACGTCAAACAATAATAATATTATTAGCAGCTTTATCGGCCGGGACAAAAACAAATTCCTTGGCTAGTTCTTTTAGTTTATGTTTGATACGAAAAATAGGTTTATTGTGGTTATTGTTAAGAATAAAATGTTCTTTAAAATGTTGAATACGCATATCAACTATGTTCATTACTGAATTAAAAAAAGAGTCTAAAGATTTTTTGTCAGCTTTTTCCCGTTTTATCCATTTCAAACAGTAAGTATGGAGTGAGTCGTGGGTGATATTACGACACTCATTCCAATTAATAATTGACGGGGGACGATATTTAGGTCCTTTACTGAGGAATGATTTTAACTCTCGGTCTTGAACGATGTTAAGATCTCCTGTTATAACATGGGAAATGGGTCCATAAATGTATTCTGAATTACTGCAATTACATGAAGTAGGTGTATTTTCACTGATATTAACATCTTTACACAATTGGCTATAATTAAACACAAATTTCCGGGTAGATTTCTTGTAAATATAACAAATAAGAGGGAGCTCAGTATTATCAAAATATCCCGGAATTTGTTCTTTAACAGAATGGTCGTTAAAAATACCGGCAATATTTACAAAATCAAAACCTTTATTGACATACTTTATTTTAATAAACTGTTTTTTATGATCTTCAGGGCGATCAATTTTGGGAAACAGTTTAGAATAACAATATGCCATTATAATTTGAACGATTTCATACTTAGGACTGCTATATGAAATTGTGTTGCAATCCTCAAAAATTTTATTTAACTTATTAACCGGTAATGAACAGAGCTTTGTTAACAGATAATGTCTGCCGTTGTTTTTTGAAATAGAAATTAGGTCCGAAATATTGGTATGATTGGTCCGAAATTTTCTTTGATTGCGATTTTTTCTACGACCATGAGAACGGTTTTAGAAACTATATCCAAAATGTTAACAGAATCGGTTCTTGATATATTACCAATTCCCATGATATTATCATTAAGACCGAGAGGGTAGACTGTCTGTAATTTTTTAATCCAATTTAATTCAATTATTTTCCGTGATCGTACAAACTTTGAATGAGATTCACCAGGCTGCTTATTTACTACTTCTAAAGGTTGAACTGCTAAATATTTAATAGGATGATTGTGCTTCTTAAGGTGTTGATAAATGATACTTTTGAATTTATTGGGTCTTTTAAAACGATACAGATGTTCTTGAATGCGTTTAGAAAAATATCGTCCAGTTTCACCTACGTACCGAATACCGCATCTCGGTTTGTTTCAAGTGAGTAAATAAATAATAGTGTTTGTTTTTCAAGTTATATCAGTTTCAAAATTTAAAGAAAATGTGCGACCATTAAACGTGGACCTTACCGTATTGTTGGTGGAAAGAGGGGGACATGTAAGTCATTTTTTAGCATGACACTTATCGATAGAAGGGTAACCACGATTTTTATTGTTAAAAATGTTAGCGATGGTAGTATTTTTAGATAAGCGATTTTGAAGATTGAGACGTGCAGATACCCTTTGAACGAGTTTAGTATTTAATATTTTTCCATTTCTAAGCTTCATATTTGTTTTTTGTTTGTGAATTATATTAGAAAGGAGCAAAGACTGGCGTCCAGAATATGAACCAGCATACAATGCATTAAATTATGTAAAAATGATAAATCTGTTCGGCTAAAGATGTCAAACGCTATCCGTATTAATTACCCGAAAAATAAAGGGTATATCAGGGTAGTGACTGACGTCTGACTAAATAGTAGAATGGGGCTGAATATTGAAATACTACTTTTTGATAAATATTACTAAAGTAATGAACTAGAGAAGTTCTCGCTCGGACACACACTCCATAATCTAGTATATTTTAAGAGCATAAACCTGAAGCACGGGGAGGCACTCTACTGTCTCCACACGGCACTAAAGACAAACTCTGTAAAAAATAAAATTGAGAATGGAAATGGGGAATGTGTCAAAGAGACAACAACTCGACCATTGAACAGACAACAGCAGAAGGTCACCAACAGGTCTTCAATGCAGCGAGAAATTCCCGCACCGGAGGCGTCCTTCAGCTGGCCCCTAAACAAATATATATACTAGTTCAGTGATAATGAACGCCATACTAAACTCCAAATTGTACACAAGAAACTAAAATTAAAAATAAGACAAGACTAACAAAGGCTAGAGGCTCCTGACTTGGGACAGGCGCAAAAATGCGGCGGGGTTAAACATGTTTATGAGATCTCAACCCTCCCCCTATACCTCTAGCCAATGTAGAAAAGTAAACGCATAACAATACGCACATTAAAATTGAGTTCAAGAGGAGTCCGAGTCTGATGTCAGAAGATGTAACCAAAGAAAATAAACAAAATGACAATAATACATAAATAACAACAGACTACTAGCAGTTAACTGACATGCCAGCTCCAGACTTCAATTAAACTGATTGAAAGATTATGTCTTCATCATATGAATATCAGGCACAATCCTTCCCGTTAGGGGTTTAGTATCATACCATCATAACATGCCAACAACTGGTTTTTAAATAAATGTGTTTAGTGCCGATGCAAAGACCCTATAAGTGAATCAATATTAACGCCAAAATATGCAATCTTTAATGACCTGACAACAGTATCGTAACTATATATAACTTAAAGTGCAAATCTGCAGGTATGATACTGTCAATATTTCGTTCAGATCGGGTGTCAAGTCGGCAACCATATAACAGGTGCGATGGCGTCAGCGGCGCAGGATCTTTAAAGTTTGGAGTAAAATGTTTAGAGCTTCGATCTTGTTATCTTTTTAGCGGCTGCCTTGAAGGTTGTTACATTATCGGACAACATAATCCTTGGAATAGATCTTCTGGCAACAAATCTTTTAAATGCAAGTATGAAAGACTCCATGGTTAAATCTGTGATTATCTCTAAGTGTATAGCTCGTGTAGCGGCACATGTGAATACACATGTGTTCCTGTTTTCTACAAAGCTCCTGTAAAATCAACAACGGTTACTGAAAAAGGATAATCGTAGTTGACTCGTTCTTTAGGCAGCGGTGGCGGATCGGGTGCGCTGTAAGGCATTCCTGATATCTAAATGTGTTTTTACGCACTGCCTTATTCGGGGTTTCCAATATTTCTGTTGAATATAAGCAATTGTACTATTAAGTCCGCCATGTAAAGTCTTGGTGTGTGCATCCTTAATGATTTAGGACGTAAAACTGTGATGTGTTGGCAATGACAACTGATATGTTGTACTTTTCTCCACAGGTTCGTTTTGTATTCTCCCGGTACATCGTAGTAATCCATTTTTGTCTAAATATAATTTAAGGTTCATCATAACCTTTTTGCTGATATGGCCGTATTTTCACCACAAATTTTACTCTGAGTACAGACAAACCTGTGCACCTGGAGAAGTTTTAAGGCATGGCAGGAACTAGATAATTAAATTCTAAATGCTTTTTATGTTTCAGAAAATTATAAACTTTTCTGGATTTTGCTATTCATTTTTTTTTCATTCCTTCAGAAGGTGCAAAAATAAACTAAGTTGGGAAAGAGGTTTGAGAAGCTCCCCTCATATAATCAATGTTGTGAGTAGTATTGAATTCAAGCTATCAATTTCATTCGTAAATGTATCCTGTTTTTCTGCTCCTATTAGAACTTTTAATGTTTTATATCGCTCCTCAACACTGATAAATCCGATTTGCCTTTTATCTTTTGAATTTTGTAAGTTCTGTATAAAACGCAAGACGTATGCTGTTACTGGGCAGTAATTCCATTCAGCATTCTCTGTTAATTTTCTTATTTCTTTAAGTCGATTTGCTATGAACGGTTTCAAGTCTTTTGGGGATTTTATCCAACTCAAAACAATTTGACTATCGTTCCAATATACACATGTTCTATTGTTAAGACTTTCAGAAGATGCTAGGCTAATCTGGCTCCGATAAGCGCGCCCATAAGTTCTAAACGTGGTAGTGAAAACAGTTTTATGGATGCTACTCTGTTTGTAGTCATGACGATGACCGATGAATTTGCTAAGTAGGCACAAGCTCCGTATGCTAACTGACTAGTGTCCGTGAAAATATGCAGCGACGTTTTCTAGTTAAAAACTCTTTCCGTTAACATTCGTGGAAATACTATTTTGATAGCCTCCTCGATATCCGAAGCGATAACCTGCCATTTCATTCTCAATTCGTCGGACAAACATTCATCCCAATCCAACTTAGCCTTCCATAGAGTCTGCATAAAAAGCTTAGGTTTCACCGTTATTGGTGAGAGTAATCCTAGGGGGTCGAAAATTCTAGACGCTCAAGTTCTGTTACAATTTTGTCCTTTTCCATAAAATCAATATGTTGAAATCTCAGATCGTCGGATTTCCTATCCCATCTCATGCCTAAAATTTTGACTATGACGTCATGGTCGCCGATCAAAAGTGATTATTCATCTGTAAAACTGGTGAAGACGTTATACACGTATAAATTTTTCTGTAATTCTGTTGATGTAGTTGACGGATTGTCTCTTAAATGGTTCATTAGCGTGGCGCTTAGTATGAATGGCAAACAGGTGGCCCCGAAATGTACAACATTAAACCGGTAAGTAATCAAACGGTTTTCTAGGTCAATCGGATTCTCTTACCAAAACATCTTGTGACATCTCTGTCATTAACATCTAGTTGAATATGCAAAAAAGCTCTTTCAATATCCGCTGTAACTGCATATTTAAACATTCTAAACCGTACTAATATCTCCGTCAAATTAGTCATAATTGGTGGATAGGTTGTTAAACAATCGTTAAGACCAAGGGTACTGTCGTTCGCCCTACAACTACAGTTATATATTGTACTTATTGGGGTGGTGGCTGAATCCTTTTTTACGATGATGCGGAATGTAATGAACCCTGTTCGTGCATTTAATTTCATCGGATACCTTTTCAATGAACCCCCTTTGTTCAAGATCTTGATCTGTAATTATCTCACCATACTTTCGGAACGTCTCGGGATCCTTCTTGAGGCAACGAATATCACTTTCCGTTCTGCGTTTTGCGATGTCTTCATTTGTCGGTAGTTCTGGCGCATATTCTCTCTATGGTTCTTTCGTAATATATCTATCATTTTCCTTCGTAATTGAGGAATGTATGTAATTTTCAATTGATTCGGCCAGTTCTGGATCATTTTGTTCTTTAGTGTCAATTCACAACGATTCAAGCTTCCAAAATTTTTCAAGATCACACTCTTCTTGTTTGTGACATAATAGTATATTCATCATTTAGAAAGATGCATTACTGGTTCGTGTAGGGACAGTACCGGAAAGTAGATATCCAATCTTCGAGCTAATAGCGGTTGGACCGTTCCCACGCACTATTTTGTCTTAAACTATGTCCCAGTAAAAATCACCTCCAATTAATAAGGATATCTCAAATTGTCCTCCTTCCATGACTGAGTGTGCTAATTGTAGACCACGTAAAAATGGAAAATTCTGCGTCATTCTTATGTTGTGACTTTGATGTGGTGAATTCGAAGCAATGGTTGGTTCAACTAAACTTTAATAGGAATTAATTTTCCTTCGGTAGACTTTCGATTAATTATTGTTGTTTTATCAAGATTTCTCACCTTTTTGTAGTGCTTCCAAATATAGCACTAATTTCTTTGTGATAGTTTGGATTTGTCATGTTCAATCCTGAAATTACGCAGCGAGTTCAAATTCAAAAATGTCTTAATGTCAGTTACTGTGTGATTGTTATGTATCGTGGTTTTGTAGGAATCCAATAGATATTGCCATTGTAAAATATCTTCGCTAAAATCTGGAAGCGATAGCTTTGGTAGGCGATGATTATTACTTGAGGTCGACCTTGATAGTGATAATTCTTGACTTGCATGTATAAATGGGTTTGAATACGGTAAAAACTCTGGGACGTTAGAATTTAGTATTGAAGATGTGGTTTGTGCTACGGGTTTCAAGAACTTTTTTTGAATTTTTGAATTTTACCCTCTAATTCTAGATAATTCTCATCTGTTTCAAATATTTCATCAGTAATATCCTCGGATTCGACTGCATTTAGTATCTGTTCGTCTATTGTGGGTAGCGTATTCTTTTTCTTCTCAACTGCTTCGAGCATTGTTGATATTTCCTCCGCGTCTATTTGCAAATCTCCGATGGCGTCCTCAAGTTTTTTAAAAACTTTTGTCACCGCTGCTATATTTCCTGCTCTCAAAGATTTTAATCGGCTGATGTCCATTCTCTTCGTTTGTCACGGCACCAATGTAGATTAATGGGTTGCGTTGTGTATTGTTAATCGTGATTGTAAGCTTGATTAAGGCGTTAAAGATATAAATACGTCTGCCATAACAATTATTATTCAATAATAACATAATCGTACATCACAATAACGTGACTTCACAAAGATAGCGGCCGCACCGCAAAAGGGTACGCTTAACGTTAGCGTAATTCTTAACCAGTGTTGCTGCGCAGAAAATTTATTCCCGGCGAAGGACGACCCGGTAGGAATCGTGAATTTGTGAATTTTTAAGAAACCAAACGTATCATGAGCGGTATACATGCTATTTTTTATTCTATGAAAACATAAAAAGTCAAAGTAATATGTCGTTGAAAAAGAAACTCAAGCCACTAATTTCCTGTCATCACTGCCATTTTTAAACTTCGACGGCCATTGACAAATTTTCAGCTGAGGACGGATTGACACAGGCCTTGTTTACCTAGAAAAAATAAATGTGAGTTGTTTATTTTGGTATACTTGGATATGAAGAACAGAATTAGAATGGTCACATGACGTTACCATTCTTTGTTTACACACGAACACAATTTCAATATACATCACAATATATTTTGTGAGGCCGCGCAAGGAATCTTTTTTTTTCTCAAAACCTTTCTTGACCAAACGGCTCAGAATTACGACAAGATTGTCACATAGGAAAACAGTCAACTTGTCATTTAAATTATCAAAATCTGTTATTGTTTTGTGATTTATTTTCCCTTTTCGTGTCTCAATGATGTCTTTTGGTACATAAAATTACAAAATATGTCTACTTTCTCAAAAATCACTGGATTCATTCTGGATTAAGCACATTATCCATAAATGGATATGATATTTAAATTTCTCAATCATATCCTTAAATCAGTGCATTTGTTTGGGAAGTCCAGTTGTAAATTTTTGTGATCTGTTAGCATGTCAGGATTTGTCCTGAGATAAGATCTGATGTATATTATAAATAAAAGACAGAAAAAAACACAATTTGAACAGAGTCAGATCTTTATCTTTTATCTTTAGCTAACAGATGAAATTGCAAAAAAAAAAAAACGTTATCACATCATAATATAATTGTTTGTTCTCATTCCCTATTCATCTTTTCCAGGCAATCGATAATTTTTTTTTAATTTGTAATCTTCATTATTTCACATTTTTTTGTATGTTACTAGAGATGGTTTAATATGTCTCTGATGGTACAATTTAGACTTTATAAAAAGCTTTTTATACCAATAATATAATTAATTTCACATCCCATGGCCTTGTTTATGTTTTGATATTTTTATATTTGATTACATTTATATTCACTAAAAAATACACAATTAGATATTATAAAATTAATGTTATTGTCAGGTTTTTTTACGGTAAATAAGCATTTTACTTTATCAAGTTTATTGCATGTTTTGCAATATCTTGTTATTTGATAAACATTTTTGGGGATTGTGGATTTAAGTTGACAAATTCATAGTATCTGTCACACCCAGAGTACATCATACATCCTGATTTTCTTGGCATTGACAATAACTGTTCTATAAAGTAATTTGACATTTCTGTTAGAGCCTGAAGGTGCATTTTTTCATAATATTATTAAGCTTTCAACAATTGAAGAACTAGTGGATTCATTTAATAATAAGTGTTAATTTTTTTCTAATTTCTGTTGAATAATTAAAAATTTAATATATCTTGTTAAATACATGCATGACAACTCAAGGGGGACTGTAAATGGTGGATGGGTATCCATGTCATATGTTAAGCTTTATATATCCTAGGTACTGAAAAGTTCTGAATTATTAAAAACAGAAACAACTACATTTCTAGTGGTTTTTTTTAATCTTCCTCATATAAAATAAGACAACACACAACAAAACATATGACAGGTTTGAAATCATTGTCTGGCCAAGGGTCAACATACAAGTTAGAGTGAAAAACCACTGCAAAGAAAGAAAATATTTAAAGAAAAAAAATGCAATTCTGACATTAATTTGTTCAACCTATTATTATCAAGTTTCCTTCTACAGTGATAGGAGAGGAAAGAACACTCAGTCTATAGATAAACTCCTGATTATAGTTTTACTATTTTTTTTCTGAATTTTTATTTCCTTGTAATATTGCTACATATACCTACATACACACAGAAATTATATGTTTCATGAATAAAAAGCCTTTTTATAGAGTACATTGATATTTCCATTTGTAATAAACATTTCATGGGCATCATATGCCAGTGGCTTGGAGTTACATTTCAGTGTTTATCATTAGACCTCAGATTCATAATCTTTATTTAACTAGTACTGCATTTAGAATGGGCAAAATGTAGCTCACAGACATAACTTGCAATGGGTCTTAACAGAAATTATCTAAAAATATCACTATACAGAATAGAATAATAAAACTAGTACATTTCATACCCATAATCTTTATAATTTTTTCATGGAGATCTACAAAGAAATAATCTGTTTCTGAATCATTGTATTCTAAATCAACATGAAGTCTTTAAGTGTTTTCGAGAATAAAACTTGATTCTTCTAAGGAGATGTATGCCTTCAAACAATTATGTCGATCAAAGTATGATAAAATAAAGGAAAACATGTTAACGGGGAAATGATGATAAAAAATTTCCCCTTTTATTGCTGGAAATGTTTCAACTTAGCCTGGAATCAGTATTTTTTTCTAATAATTTATTGGTCCAAAACCCCTTACTTTGTGTTAATATGTTTACCACATGCTTCTTTTTATTCCCTATGAAGCTGATTGTGTGTAATATTATAGTTCTAAAAACAATGTAATTGTGTTTTAAACTGAAAAAAAGATCTTACTATGTATTGTTTACCTAAACTACACAAAAAACAAGCAAAATAAGTGTTCTACAACTAATCTTTCAGTGCTTTTAACTAGTTCCTTAACTAGTATCAAAGAACTTATCATAAACTTTTGTAATAAAATATATGAAAATAGTGGAATTAACTATTTTTGGAGTGTAAAAATTTCTTTGGATGTTTTGATAAATAACTTGCTTTTGATGGTCATTTTGATTCTGTTGACAGTTTTGACTTTTAAACTCTTTACTCTACACTTCCACACAATTTTATTAATCAAAAGTTTTACCTATTTAATTCAATGGGCGTTTTGTAAATCTGAATGCAAATATATTTGCTGCAACTCATTTAAAGCCTTCTTCTCTAATGAGAAAGGTAAATATGCTAGATATACGTACTAGAGGTGAAATGAGAAGATTGAAGCTGTTAATTTTCTCCTTGATAATATTTATGTTCGTTTCGGCAACAAAGTTTATCGATAGGTTGTAGGTATTCCTATGGGCACTAATTTCGCCCTTTTTAATAGCAGAATGGTTTTTGTACTGTCATGAATCACAGTTTATGACCAAACTCAGTAAAGACCCGTCTAAATTGCATTTAATTGATAAATTCAACAACACTTAGCGTTATCTTGATGATATTTTTTCGTTAAATAATCAAGAATTTTCTAAATATACTGCCGAAATTTACCCAAGGGAACTTACTATAAATAAATCTAATGTAAATGGTAATAACTGTCCTTTCTTAAATTCAGATATTATAGTTTTACACGGGAAACCCCACACTACAATTTACGACAATAGGCACGAGTTTTCGTTCCCTGTTGTTAATTTTCCTTTTTTGGATGGTGATGTTCCTTTGGCACCATCTTACGGTGTTTATATTTCACAACTCGTTCGCTATGCCCGTGTCTGTTGTGACGTTTTTGATTTTAATGAACGTAATCTATGTATTACTGGTAAATTATTAAGTCATGGATTTCGTTGCCACAAATTACTTAAAGCCTTTACTAAATTCTTTTACAAGTATAAAGATTTGGTTTAAAAATTTGGTTGTATTTCAAACGGGATAGCACATCCTAATTTTTACGGAGATGTTGTAAACCGTGCCCGGAAATTAAGAAACGATCCTGGTAAACTTATCGATCCTTTAAATAAACTTATTCTAAAAGGTTACCAATTCAACGCTGTAATTAGATATTTGAATATTGTTTTTATTGGTATTAATACTGATTTTGTTATCGTAAATTATTAGCAAACTAAATATGATTGTTGTATACATATGCACATTCATGGATCTACAATCTGTCGATACCTGTATCTTGGATTGCACAATGATATGTTTTTCTCTGACTGTTTATGACGTCTTTACACTAAATCCATTGGATGTTGGATGTGAACTGATTGATAATTTAGTCTTAGATGCATGATTTTTTTTATTAGTTGTTATTGGTTTTGAACTAGCTGTCAGTAACTGCGAGTACTCTCAGATCTGTACTCAGTGTCTTTTTGTTTGATGGGATGTACACATACCCGGCCACATCCACTCTGTGTTTTTGTTAGATGTATTTCTATTTGTATCCATCTGATGAGTTAAACCTTTTTAAACTGATTTTTATAGTTCGTTCTTATGTTGTACTGTTACACCAATGTCCCAGGTTAGTGGAGGGTTGGGATCCCACTAACATGTTTAACCCTGCCACATTCTGTATGTATGTGCCTGTCCCAAGTCAGGAGCCTGTAATTCAGTCGTTGTCGTGTGTTGCTGTGTTACATATTTGTTTTTCGTTAATGTTTTGCACATAAATTAGGCCGTTAGTTTTCTCCTTTGAATTGTTTTACATTTGTCATTTCGGGGCCTTTTATAGCTGACTATGCGGTATGGGCTTTGCTCATTGTTGAAAGCCGTACGGTGACCTATAGTTGTCAATGTCTGTGTCATTTGGTCTCTTTTGAAGAGTTGTCTCATTGGCAATCATACCACATATACTTAATGTGATAATTGGCAATTTCTTTAGCAATATCCATGATTTCTAGATGATTATAA
This sequence comes from Mytilus californianus, assembly GCF_021869535.1. Classification (NCBI taxonomy): domain Eukaryota; kingdom Metazoa; phylum Mollusca; class Bivalvia; order Mytilida; family Mytilidae; genus Mytilus; species Mytilus californianus. Next base: position 57,185,090 of record NW_026262679.1, read on the forward strand.
GAAAAAAGTAAATTGTGATCTAACAAAACGGACATACATTTTGTAATAATTTATCTCACTATTTAGATCCTGAAACGTGACAGGTGCCCTAATGCCCATTATTAATTGTAATTTCCAAGATATTTTGCATATTTACATATTTTACTACCTTATACAGATAAAGTAACGGAGATTATGCCCAAGAAACACATCTTGCTTTACTAAAATTGAGAAAATTGCTTATTTTCACTCGTTGCTAATCAGCCGTCCCTTGACCGAGTTATCATTCGAGTTCTCTCCCTTTGTTCAGCCGTCAATTTTGAACCTGTTGAATTGGCACACGGCCGATCTACCTGGCCGGTTTGAATAGGCATTTCATATACAAACCTCTTAAAAAAAAATACGTTACTATTTTGTGTGTCATTTCAAGTTACATTAATTAATTGACAAGTGTCATGGCCGCAGCCTGTTTTTTTTTTATCTTTGCCATCAATTTATCAAGGTAATTCTACCTCTCCATTCGTCAAAAAATAGCGTAATGAACGTATAAAACCTGCCGTATCAAATGATATATTTGGCTAAGCATGGTAAATACACAAAATGTCTTCACATCGTCGATTTCTGGGGGCTATTGCCATTGCTAAAAATGTCATTTTTGAACTGAAAATCATATGACAAGAATTATAAGATCGACGTCATTATGAAATTTGCTGTCCGGCTGATATTTACTGTTTTAATGCGTAGTTATGCTGATTAAAAGTTCAACATTCAATTTTTCACATTGTGATTTAAATCTTATCATTACAACTCTCTGCTAAACGTTAAACTTATTTACATAAGTGTATAAAAACTAGAAATTCTTTTCTAGATATGCCATTTTAAAGACTTGAAATTTCTATTTGATCAAGGTTCTAACAGATGAACGAAAATGGGTGAAAACGAAATTCCAGCCTTAGGCAGACCCTTTGAAATAGAAATGTTGTATGTTATTCGAACCAACAATATAATAACAAATCGAAGAATTTGGGAAGAAAGGAGCATTAACTTACATAACTTATACAGTGCAAACCCGATTTGTTACCGGGTTTGTACTAACATGAGCAACACGACGGGTGCCACATGTGGAGCAGGATCTGCTTACCCTTCCGGAGCACCTGAGATCACCCCCAGTTTTTGATTGGGTTCGTGTTGCTTAGTCTTTAATTTTCTTTGTTGTGTTTTGTACTGTTGTTTGTCTGTTTGCCTTTTTCTTATTTATCCATGGTGTTGTCAGTTTATTTTCGACTTATGAGTTTGAATGTCCCTCTGGTATCTTTCGTCCCTCTTTACACACTGTTTCACAGCTGCAACCATAGTAATTCAAAGCAGAAAGAAAATCACCAAAAAAAAAAACCGAAAGATTTTGATTTCTAACCAGTTTTGTTTGAAAAAAACCGGAATTAAACGTGAAATAGTTTCGATAGAGAGAAAAAAATAAACAACAAAATACCAGGCATTGAAACAAACAATTGAAATTTTTTTTTTTTTTTTTAATTCTGTCATTTATAAGAATGTTTTGTTACAATACGTATGATTCTCGTACAATTATAGTTTGGAAGATCAAACATGTCATTTTATGCTCTTTAATATGTTATTAGGGAGTTTGCTTTTGTATATAAACATAGTGTATTAATAAATTTGAATGCACGAAAAATTATCGCGATACTTAACTGAACAACACTATGGCCTATTCAATTCTACACTTTTAAGAACCTGTTAAATTAGCTATAATTTAGTTCAATCAGGAGTTGATATTGAAAACAACGCACCAAATTCTAATTAAGCAATATGTAGGTCCATAATGTTTCTCAAAAAGACATCCATCGTGTTGCTCAGAACTTTGGTGCTAGCAAGATAATACGGATATTATTTTCAGTCATAAATTAGAGTGACAGTAGTTTACCGATTGTCAATTATCGTAAATCGATTAAGAAGTGAGGGAATAGCATTATTTCCAAAAGGAGCGAGAACGGGTGCGTCATCAGTGTACGCTTCTGCTATACACTAATTACCCACCACTCGAATTCTTATTCAGTCAGAATGTCACAATCGACAATAAGACACACAACCAGAAATAACAGATCAGACGACTATACTGGTATCTAAAGATCTTAGACCGCGAAAGCATGTCATTAATGAGTTGAGACATTAACACATCATATTGGTCAACGAATTTGTGATAATGACCGTAAAACTGATAATTTGTCGAATTCAGTCGTTTTAACCTCATAACTCTGTAGGAGCAGGTTTAAACTTTGGAAATCCTTTTGAATTTAAAAATGTATCTACCTTAAGCACAATTTTTATTTCTTGACCGGGTTTGGTTGTTTTGTGTGTAAATCACTTTATATAAACTTAGGTATGGACGACAATCAACCAAATATATATATACCAAAAGAAAATCTTGGGCAATCATTGCCAAAGATTAGAACTTCATCTTCGTTAACACTTTTTGATACCTGTCAGACAGACAGAAACGTTTACCAAGTAGCTATTGAAGCAAAGGTTCTTCGTGGTAAAGTTAAAGTCATCCCGTCAACAATTTTGCCGAACATTTGTGTAACTGATGTTGCAGGATAAGTTCCGTTTGCCGTAGTCACAATATTGTTCTTTTCATCGTTTAAGATTTATCTAGATCTTCCAAAAGCACCATATCATATCATTTTTTTTATTTGAGCGTCTCTGGTAAGTCTTTTGTAGACGAAACGCGCGTCCGTCGTACAAAATTTTAAGCCTTGTATTTATGATGAGTTTATTGACACGGATTCTCGACTTCAAACTAGTATCTATGAAAAGCGTGATGATTAACTTAACTTTCCAATTGTCAACTTCCCATTTTTCAGCATTAACATACCCTCTGCTCTATCGTTTGGCGTTTACAATTGTCAGTTAAAACGTTACGCTCATGACAGTTGTTGTCCATTCGTTTGGTGTGTTTGTGCTTTTGATTTTGCCATTTGATTAGGAACTTTCCGTTTTGAATTTTCCTCGGAGTTCAGTATTTTTGTGATTTAACTTTTTTTATGCATGTTCATTCTATACGGACTTCATTAACACAAAAACTCCTCCAACAATGTTATTAGATAGAACGACTGAAATCGACACTGCATAAGTTTCACGGCCACCATCACGAATTGGTTGACCGATATGATGTGTCGGTGTCTCAACTCATTAGCGACATGTTTTTTTTGGAGTAAGATCATTAGATACCAGAAAAGGCGTCTGATCTATACTATAACCGATTGCGTCCTATTCCCGATTGTGACATTTGGAATGAGCATGAATTTGCAGACAGGTGAAAATGCATAGCAAGAGAAACCTGCTCAGTAGATGCACCCGGTCTCATTCCTTTTGAAATGCATGCGATTGCCTAAGTTATTTTTTGTTACCTTGATGTGTCTCTTTTTAATCGATGAATGAGCTTTTGAAAATTGGTACACCACTGCCGCCTTAATTTGGACCCTAATTTTAATGAAATTTTCAAACAAAGTTCGCTAAAATAATATCCTTTATGTTATATTTCAATATATTCACCAACCCAACGGCAAAAAACATAAGCAAACTTTCGTCTTTAGTAATAGAAAAAATCTAAATACAATAAGCCAAGTTCTTCATTACCGAGATTTTGAAAAGTAATAAACTAATTTAAGGAACTATTAGCGCAAATGTCATTAAAAAAAATATTACACACAAAAACTTCTCTTACAGACTTATGAGGAAGTATCACTTGATTCTACACTGAATAAGTTTTTCACCACCACGAATTAGTAGACCAATATGAGGTGTCTGTATCTCAACTCGCTTGCATGTTTTCGTGATCTTAAAATACCAGTGAAGTCGTCAGATCTTTTATTTTACTGATTGTGTCCTTTTCCCGATTGTGACATTTTGACTGAGTGTGGATTCGCTTGGTCTCGAACCTTTTATAATGCATGCAATGCATGTAATGCCCTAAGTTTTTGTTTGTTACCTTGATTTGTATCTTCTTAATCTACTAATTCCTAAATTTAAGTGACAAGATATATAGTTTTCTTAATTAAATTGTTTCATATTTTTCATGTCGGGGCCTTTTATAGCCGACTATACGTTATAGGTTTTCTCGTTGTTGAAGGCTGTACGGTTGCCTATAATTGCTTACATCCGCTCCATTTAAATTTGGTAAATAGTTGTCTCATTGACAATCATACCACATCTCCTTATTTTGATATTAACAAAAACATGTTCACTAAAGAGATCCCGGTTAAGAAATATCCCAGAAAAGAAAATATATGAAAACAACCATAATGTCTGAATTTACAAAATTAGCAATCAGAACTCTTCAACAATTAGTCATTTCATTAGAAAGATAAAATCTGGACATCGAAATCGAAGTTGTGTTGTCACAAAGATGTCAAAATTTGCATATTAGACCTAAAATTACTATAACACATTTTGTCCCTGAAGAATAAGGTATGAACTACAACCGACACAAAAAGTTACATCACCCACATACACATACACATCTAAGTATAGATATGAGAAAACTATCCAACAGAGTCCAAAAAAAAGCGGCTTCAGGCAAATAGGCCACATCACGGCCATTAAAAATTAGCAAAACCCATACTGTGTAGTCCGCTATAAAAGTACCTGACATAAAATTAAATAATAGGATTTTGCTCATATTTAGATATAAATGACAAGATCTCATACTGGGGATTAATTGAAGTTTTATGCAGTTTTGTATAAAATAAAGATATTTTCAAGCTGTAAGAAAATACTCGGACGTAGAAATGCTGATATCTTCCTGGTTAATTTATTGTTAACTGCTGAATTATGCTGTTTGATAAACTTAAAATACTTTTTATTTTTGAATTCAATGGACCGTCACCATGCTTTCGCTTTCTGCTTTTTCTTTGTAGATAAGTATAATAATAAATCCTATAGTTGTTTATACTGGTAATAAATCTTAGGTCTTGTATAGTTAATATGAATATTGTTTTAATTTTTTACACCTTGTATTAAAATAAAATAGTGTCATTTATTTTTTATCTTTCTGCTATCAGTCTTTGTATACGGATCTATCTCATCGTCTAACTATGATGAGAGAAAGGTCAATGGAATGCGCAGATCAAACAAGTAAAAGTTGTAATATCTCTGGATTTTTTAATTCATAATAGTTTATCTGTTGGTTCCTTCTAGATGTGATTTTGATTTTACTACAGAAGACACGATATCTGAGAAAACATCATTCTTAGATATAAATGCTGATCTAAAGCTAAGCGTTTTTTTTTGGTTTGGTTGGAGTCAATGGATCAGCTAAATACTTAGAAAATCACAGAAGATTCACACGACAATCCCGTGTATCACTCAAATACAGATGTAGAACGCATTTCAAAGAACTTGAAATAAAAACATAATTTCTGAGCGGCAGGTAGATCGAAGAGCACTCAATTATGGAAATGCTACGCATATGGTTAGTGGTGTTCTATACGGAATAGATGTCATATCTATATTTGACAGAAACGCGACTGACAACGAAGATGAACGACAAATTAAAAAAAAAATAGAGGCAAAGGTAAAATTTCTTCCGAAAGCTTCAGTTGCATCAAATACAGATGAAGGAAAACTATTAAATAATGTCAAATTTACATATCATGGTGATAAACCCCTAGATTGCGAGCTTACTGCATTTGAAGAAGCCATAAACATTTATAAAACGTTACCTTAAAAAACCACAAAGAGGTGAAAATTGTGTACCAATGACTGTATGGTTATTTCCATTATGTAAGATTACAAATAAGACGTTGACATAAAACAAGCCTCTAGAGGTAACACTTGTCAATCAGATTGAAGAAAGACTGGAAAAAGTTCAATTCCTGAAAATGAAATGCAACGATCTTTATGCTAGACCTACATGTGAATACGACGAGAGATACAGACAAAGAGAAGTTGAAATGCAAACGATTATTAAACAATCTGAACAGAAGTTTAAGCGTCAGCTGGCTAGAAATGTTACCGAGGCAATATCAATAGATTTGATAAAACGAAATGTAGGGAATCTTTTAGATGAATACGACAAGTCACAAAAAAGCCCCAAGAAACTAGATAACGACTTATCAGATATGAGAACCGTTATAAATGTTCTAGACACTTGTGTTCAAATAATTCAGTCGTCTATTAAAGGAGATATTCAATCTAATACACTTATAGATTTCAAATATCAATTGTCTCATTATGATGAACAACTTGAATTACCGCATATTGATTGCTCTTTTGAGGACTTCACAGAAGGCAATTGTCGCACAACTACACAGCTAAAACAAGACATTAGGAAAAATGTGTTAATCATGGGAAATAGAGTGAAAGAAGACATTGACACGTTTATTTCAAAATTGGTTGAACAAATTAAAAACCAGCGTGATACAAATACCGTATTTCCATTACCTTTACAACCAGGTAAACCGTTTTTATTTATAAATAAACCGGTTGTGAGCCTGGTACCTTTGATAACTCTTTAATACGATCTTTTGAACATGAAATCGAAATTGCATGGCAAGTTCCGTTGGATGTATCTGACGGTTACTTTTACGAGGTTTCTTATGTCTTGACCATGAAGAGTGGGTAATATATCCAACTGTAACAATCAATCCCCAAATGGTGATTGATTCTTTTCTTAAAAGTAGTACTGCCTACGTATTTTGAGTCAGATGTAATTGCGATGGAGAGTTTGGAGAATACAGTGAAGTTTCAAATGCAATTAGAACAGAATATTGTCTTTGTGATAATTGGTTTGTTCTGTAATTTTTGGTGTTCGTTCGTGCAAAGGAATCATCAGCAGTTGAAACAAATAATGCCAAGATTGTTCTGAAAGTGTTCACCAAAAAACTTTTGTTGTTGTTTATTAAGCATTTTTGAGTTATTTTTCGCTTACATAAAGCATAATAGTTAACAAACACAACCTTCACCACACAATTTTAAATTTTACAGCGTGTCCTCTTTTATCACATTATTAGAGTTTACAAAAACGTGTTCTGTTTCATTAATCTTTGTATGCAATGAGATGTTATGATGTCCTTGATTTTACTCCATTTAAACAACTGTTTCGGTCCGAACCCGTGTTTGTCTGTTTATTACCAAAACTGACATAGAACGCTTTCTTTGTATATCACAAAATATGTTTTTACATTGTTATGAAAGAAAGTTTCAGCAATCACAAATATACCACAATTTATGACAAAAGAGACGATTCTAATTTTAAAATTATAAATTCACCCCCACCTTAGCAGCAATATACCAACTTCACCTGCATATGGGATATACATTTCCCAACTTATCATCGGTACAAGGACATCATTCGTAAATATAAATCAACGTGCAGACATCTCATACGTTCAGGTATTTCATATCCAATCTTTTATGGTAATATTCTATACAAAGCACAAAAATGTCGTCATTCACCTCAAAAGCTAACCAAACCTTTAAACAGACTTATTCAGAAGGGATATAGTTACGATATTGTTGTCAGCTCATTAAAGATGGATTTTTGGGGAATTAATATTGATTCACTCATAGGGTCTTTGCATCGGAAATAAACACATTTATTCCAAAACCAGTTGTTGGCATGGTACGGGTTATGTTTTCGTATATTTTATGATGGTATGATACTAAACTCCTAACGGGAGGGAGTGTGCTTGGTTTTCGTATGATGAAGACATAATCTTTAATCAGTTTAATTGAGGTCTGGAGCTGGCATGTCAGCAACTGCTAGTAATCCTTTGTTAATTTATGTTGATCATTGTTTAGTTTCTTCTGTAACCTATTCAAACATTAGACTCGGACTCCTTTTAAACTGAGTTTTACTGTGCGTATTGCTGTGTGTTTGTTTATTCTACATTGGCTACAGGTATAGGGAGAAGTTTGAGATCTCACAAAACATGTTTAACCCCGCCGCATTTTTGCGCCTGTCTCAAGTCAGGAACTTCTGGCCTTTGTAAGTCCTGAATTTTTTTAAATTTTGGTTCATTTATATGTTTCGGAGTTTAGTGTGACGTCCATTTTCTCTGAACTAGTACACATTTTTGTTGAGGGGCCAGCAGATTTCCGCCTCCGGGTGCGGGATTTTCTCGCTGTGTTGAAGACCCATTGGTTGCCTTGCCCTGTTTTCTGCTCTTTGGTCGGGTTATTGACACATTCCACGTTTGCATTCTAAATTTTTATCATTCGGTATTCAAGAGCTTGCAGCTGCTACTCAGACTTTTATAAAACGTCACCAGTGTATGAGCAGAAAGTTGATGAACCTGGGTTTTGTCAAAGAACGTCTCGTACTTTTTCTGTTTTCTTTTTTTGCTTATGTGCTTTGTCTATAGAGTCTAAACATGCCATTTTGTTTGTCTTTGTTGACATAGTTGTTTGTTTTTATAGTGATTAAGATTATAACACAATGTTGACTGATGTGCCCCAATTTTAGACATTTTTACCTATTATGTCTGTTTGTTTTGCTCACACATTGTTGTCATTTAATGGAATTTTATGCGAATGTCATACAAGTGACAGATTGAGCTAGTTATAAAACCAGGTTTAATCCACCATTTTCTACAAATGGAAATGTCTGCACCAAGTCAGAAATATGGCATTTGTTTTTCGTTCGTTTGATGTGTTTGAGCTTTTGGTTTTGCCATTTGATAAGGGACTTTCCGTTTTGAATTTTCGTTGGAGTTCGGTATTTTTGTTGTTTTACTTTTTTATACCGAAAAACAGCTTCAGTAGTTTACATAATCTTCTTTGATTCAGGTGACAATCATTCGAAACCTGCTTATATCTATTCACCGTATTAAATGCAATTAAATGAAATCAACTTATTCAAACGAATAAAGTTCCCATAACTTTGTTTCAATTGTAATTGTATTGTTAATTTTGCTCATTTAAAGCCATTGAAATTTCATACTGTGATCAATGCACATTAGATTTTGTAAAATTTGGGAGGTCATAAAAATATATTACATTTAAGCGCTTTTGGTATATTATGATGTAGTAAGCCTGTCTTAGACTTCAAGTATCGGTATGAAAATCTAGATTGAACTTTTCAACATTCGGACAATGCTTACATGATTCGATAAAGTAACCTATAAGAAAAATTCATACAATAAATTTTGTTTATGTGTGTCTGGTTTCTATTCGAAATTCATTAAAATATTAATGTATATGTTTTTTTTTCTAAAACATTTTTTGAAAACTCTGTAACAAAGTTCACATATTTTGGCTACTTGAAGTTTTAATTTTTACAAAATCTCCATAAATCAATTATTGACACTCACTGCAAAACATTTCATAAAAGAACAAATGACAATTACCATTCTAAAAAAAAATGAGATAGCACTTTATGTATTTCATGCGTCCGAGGCTCTTTTCTGGAATTACCTTCATCATTTTGGCTTTTTGATATTTTTTATGTAGCCTGTGATTGATTTTATATATTACTCCGATTACGACAATTTAAAAGACTGCTCTTTTCATTCATAGATCCCCCCTTCCAAAAAAAACAAAACGAGTTACGGGGTTATACAAATACTGGTCTGCCCTCAGTTCGTGTGTCCGTCCGTCCGTCTGTCCTCTGTTTGTGTGTCCGTCCGTATAGTCTTGTAAGCGCTCTCATCTATACATTCTTGCCAGATTTTTCTGATATTTTTATCGACGGTATATATCGCTGTTGAAAAGAAATTATATGAAAAATTGTATTGTAGGCGTTCCCAAGCCTACATTTGTAATAGAATTTTTAGTTCGAAAAACAGAGTTGATCAAATACTTTTACAGCAGTTAAATAACTGAAAATGTAAATTTTATGGATATTTGCAATGTGAGCAGTCTCAAGCATACATTTCAGGTACTACAAAACATATTTTTTAAGTATTAGAAGGTATGAGCGCATTTTGGATCCGTCAGACAACTACTTCTTTCCAATAATTTGAATTACAAGTGGGGGTATGCTTACCACAACAACACAGACTATTTTGTTGGAATTATTGACATTGGACAGATAATGTATGTGCATCGGCGGGGGACATTGGAACGCTGTAACTTTAAGATACCTTTTATGTCTTTCATGTTTACCCAAATATTGGAAATTTGAAAGTTTGAACGTTCAGGATAATTATATTTTATCCGCCTTATAACGCTATTTATGAAATGATATGTATTTCCAGTGTTCTGAATAAAAGTTATTTTTTGTATTTCTTTTCACGATATGTTATATTTTTTAACACTTTTGTTTGTTTAGCAAGTATAATTTGAATTTTTTCTTCTACTATTGAATATTTGATTTACGATTCTGTAGATTATATCTGTGAATTGAAATATTAATGAATTTGTTCATTTATTAAGATCATTGTAAATATCTGTTATGGTTTTGTTCAAATGATTAAACTTAAAGGCTAAAATGTTTATGTTGATTAAGTGAAAATTAGGAGAAAATAAATGTGCATTATGTAAGGTCATAACATATACTTCACTCAATACAAGCTTCATTTAAAGATGTAGTCTCAAGCATACATTTCAGGTACTACAAAACATACGTGTTAAGTATTAGAAGGTATGAGCGCTTTTTGGATCCGTCAGACAACTACTTCTTGTTTTCTACTTTCACAACAAACCGAATTTGCAGCCCTTTCTTCTCCTTCGCAGAAATTGAAATATTTCCTCGGATGATATTTTAACTCACATTGATGAACATATATATGTCATGAGTCTTCAAATGAAGAAGAAGGTGTTGTGTCGTTGTGTCTTTAATGTTCCATTTTATCAAAAAACTACACAGAAAATATATTGCCCTGCATTGTCGAACTATGCTAGGAAATTAACGAAACGGCTGTTTTATCGATACAGTTAGAAATTGTACATAGATTATAATATTTTATATAACAGCTAGAACAATTCCTGTTGTATTTATCTACCAAATCAAATGGAATTAATATTTTTTGTGCAATGTCGATTTCATGCCACGTCACTTTTCTTCCCAATTTGGGTTTCGTTTAGGGATTGAAAATGCGTTTTGTTTTTGTATAAACATTTTCATAACTTTAATTTAAACATTTTTAGCTATAGCATAAAAACAATATTAAGCCAATGTCAGAAAAATATCAACTTCTTTTTTATATTCGGCACGAAACAGTTGAAGAGCTCGTTAAAACTTTTCAATCTGCAGTTTTTAAGCCTCATACAAAAAAAAGTTTATATTTTCCGATATTGACCTTATATGGTATATATATTGACTTGACATAATAACGATATAAGAATAAGGCTTAAAAACGGGGAAAATGCGAGGCTTTGTGGAGCATTTTCGGTGTTTCGTGCCTAATCTTTTTATCGTTATTATATCAAGTCACGTCAGTACACTATTAATTTCTTTATATTGAAATCTAAAACAACTTCATACCCATTTTGGTAACCATTTTGCTTAAAAAAATATATCTTCAAACTGTTAAAGTTTCACCATAGAAGTGGCCTCTGACTTTTGCGGAGTAAAATAGTTACGTTCTAAAATGTGACGATAAAATCATGCAGTTCATGCAGTCGGCTGAATGAGTGCGGCAGATTTTGGAAAGTATTTTTTAACACAATTTTATTTGAATATGACTTTACAATGTACAAAAACACGATTAAAGTAAAAAATGTGTGTATAATTTAGAATAAAGTTATTGAAAGCGATTCATTTTTACATTTGGTGCGATGCATTATCACTGTAAGTGAGATCATTTCTGATGTGGGATTTTTGGAGGTACGATTGATTTTCATTGTGGTTTTATGTGATAATTGGACATGCAAAAACTGACAATATCCATTTGATGACTTAAATATTGATGATATTTACAATTTAAAAATCCAAACTTATCGTACATGCTTACTTGAATATACACGGGATATAACCATCATACAGTTGATTCCAGACGTTGTGCGTTTTTTTAGCGATAAACAACAAGCTGAGAGAAGCCGATATATATATATTGTATACAAGAAAATATTATATACGTTGCATGCATATTAAGTCATCAATATTCATTACAGAGTTCCAATTCCAACTCAAACTGTACTTACTGAATGATAAACGCACGTATGTTTACAAACCTTGGGTCACAAAAACTTGCTTAAAAATGCTTCAAAAATGCAAACATTAAATAAGTTTAAATAACAACTGATATATGTGCAGGTTAGTGAGCGTATCTGCCTCCAGAATATATCCCACATACCTAGTTCATTGTTATTATCATGATTTTCTAAAATAGTCATAAGTTTTTGAAATTGTTTATACTGTACCGTTTGTTGCGCGTTTTCGTAACAGTACTGTTTCCTTCGTTGTTAAAAATATAGAGAAGAACAAATGCTGTCTCCTTTGAAATATCAATCTTTTATTTTTACGACTTAAATATTTGACATTTCTAACATTTCATATTGAAAATTAAAACACTTGAATTGTGTGTATATTTAATATGAGATCAAGAGGACCCCATTCATCGGGAGCACCTGCATGATTGCAATCTAGTGTCTGATAGATTTCGCGAAAACATCTAGTTTTTGATCTTGAGGTCAAGGCCACGCAAAGGATATGCGCCACATCTTCCTGAGTTTGCAATTCGTGTGTCAGGGATTCGAAAATATTCGGGAGTAGAAATCTATGAATGCAACGTATTTTTATGGCGAATTTTCCTTGAAAAGTTTTAGTACTTGATTAAATAAGCTTTGAAAAGTTGTCAAGCAGTACTATTATGTTATATACAATTTTTTACCATATTGATCGGCTTTGAGTTGTCAAAATGCACAACGAACAGTACAAGAATTTGCAATGAACGGTACTAAACAAAAACACCATAAAACAACAAAACATGACGAAATTCGTAGTTTGGTCTTTAAACATGCATAAATGAAATATAACAACGTGTTTCTCATTATTTGTGACTTTTTTAAATAGAAGTGTGTATGAATTACTTGTGAACATCGCGAAACAAAGATTATGTGTAACAAAAACTTGAGTAAACTATTAATAAAAGCAGGGTATGTTCACTCGAAAACTAAATGTGCCGTGCGTTTAATGATTTTTGTTGTTGTTGAAATTAATAATGGGTGTTCATGTATTATAAACAATAAACAATGCTGTCAGGGAGCAGTAAGCTTTGTTTTCCTAAACATGTTATACTAACTGTTACGGCCATAAGTCTTTGAAGAAAAAATATTTGGACGTTCTATCTACCAAATTCGCTTCGCTACACAGCAACCTCCGAAATACGTACGGTGGATATACCAGTGATATAGAACCATTTAATCTTGTAACAATAAACTGTTCTCAATATGTCATTGTAATTTCAAAATTGCATATTCTTTTTATGTCCAAGATATACACATACGCACTGATGAAGTTGCATCGATACGTGATGTATAGCACCTAAGATTTAAACACAAATTGAAAACGTAACCATTCACCAAAGCGTAAAATGTTGGTCATTGTGTGAACGCTCTTTATTATCCAAGATGCATTAATTAATGACGTTTCATTAGTATGTGATGTATAATCCCCGAGATAAAGACCGAAACCCAAAACTTAAGCATAGTTTTCTGTGGCCGGTAATGTGCTTAACTGTACAAGGTATATGTATTCAATGATGAAATGTATCCTGACGAGTTATTAGAAACATAGAATTGAATGTTTTAAGCAATAAATGCTCTTATTTTTACGAAATTAATTTTTGTATTTCGTTAGACTTTCACCCACAAAGTAAGCATTATCAAATCCTTCGATCGTTATTTAGTTTGTCAGCGAGTCGGCTGAATTAACACTCTATTTGATGAAAATGAATAAGATTTCTACTGTGAAAATGCACCGCATATACAATTGAAATGAATCGCACCTACAGTGAAAATGAAAGTAATGTATTATTATTCGACGGTAAACATGAATCGCATAACGAAAGCAGCACAGTGGAATTTAACTCAATATCAACAAACTGAATAACAAAATCTGTTTAAAGTTATACAACATTAATGATTATGTTAAAAGGTATATTTTTCTGAAAATAAAACTTTACATTTACTGTTCGTGGAAAATTCTCGATATTTACCTATTTTTGTATCGATTTCACATCTGGATGGCTGCAGGAGCGGTACATACCCGTCTGCATCTCTTACATGTATCATGAGTTTATTAAAACAATCCATTTGATATATTATTTATCATTTATTTCAAAATCATCAATTTTTCGTCTGTATATTTATCATTCTACATTAGAAATGTATGGTCTATACAGTGAAAATGGTATTTCAGGATCCGCACTTTATAAACATGTACACTGTAGATGAGTTTTAGGTTTTTTTGTGTATGTCTTGGCGTGGCTGTTTCGCTGAGTAATAGTGACCAGTGACCGTCATGTTCATGTGCCTACATCAGTTTGTGTGAAAGATTTACAGTGATACGCTGATGACCTGTTGAAATATTAAATTAAGTCACCCTGTTTTCATGTGGCAGTAACAATTTTTGCTCTAAGTAACCCCAAAATCCGAGCCCAACAAATCGAAGAAGGATTTGTTTGTTCTCGTGATGACTTAGTTTTATATATATTGTCATAAGTCTTCTGGCATTCAATCTTTTGAAATGAGTTTGATAATAATGTGATTTTTTTCTTCATTTTAATAGCATATTGTATTTATTGTTAATTTGTCCTCGTCCTGATCATGCATGAAATATTTGCCACTAGACGTTAATCAGCTAAAAATCAACCAATCAATCATTTTTGAAATATTGACATGATTTCAGAAGTACGTGTAAATAACAATTGGGTTTTATTAATTAGGTACTAAAGACATATCTTCAAACATTTGAAATAAGAAAGGCCGGGGATTCAAATCTGTCGACATGGTTAATTGTTTCCATTAATGCGACCCAAAAATAAAGAACATTGTCCCTATTTGAAATATGTATATTCTTTTCGATTTAGATACAAAAGAGATATCTCCAATAAGAAACATAGAAAAATCCTTGGTCAGATAGCAACTAAACAACAACACAAACAAAATCATAACATCTATCTATCAAAGTAAGATCTAAATGATAGCAAAAAAAAGTCGAAAGATACCAAGAGGACAATCAGAAATGATAAATTGAAGAGAAACCGAAAACACCATGGACAAATAGCATAAAACCGCACAATAATCTACAAGACATAATAAGGGAGGCTTTCCTCGATTGTGATATTACCGAATGAGAATTATCACCAAATTTGTACTAACCATGAGTAACACGACGGGTGTCACTTCCCTTACGGAGTACCTGAAATCTCCCCCAGTTTTTGGTCGTGTTTCTCAATCTTTTTTATCTATGTAGGTGGTTTTTGAACTTATTTGTATTTTCGTCGTCTTTCGTTTTTTGTCAATGAGTTGTCAATTTCTTTCGACTTTGAGGTTTGAATGTCCCCTTGATATTTACATTCTATTTTCTAAGACTCAGCAAAACGAAACCCACCAAACTCCGTAACGTAAGTCAATACATCGTTTTAACTTTTATAGTCTGGAATAAAGACTTAGTGTAAAAGTATTCAAATGAAAGTATTCAACTGAAATCACATAAGATTGCAATCAACAATCAATCTTTTTTTTTACATAGGTGCACTATTTCAGAAAAAGTAGAGGTTGTTGCAGTTATTCTGCTATACAAATAAAAGGATATTCATAGACTTTGATATTTTGTATAAATTAATTTTTAACTAGTTAAAATTTTGTTTAGACATGTGATTGGTTTAATTAAACAGTACATGGAAACTTTAATAGTTTTAATTAAATATTCCATTCACGAGGTACGAAATTGTCGGAGTATGAAATAGTTTTTGACTGGGTACGAAATAGAGGGTAAAAATGATTAAGGTACGAAATGATTATAATTCCAATAATTAAATACAGAATACCAAAAATGGGTCATCGCTTGACACAAGTAAATTTTAACAAATTGAATACTAACGTCTTGGTGGGCAAATATTTACCTTGCAATTCTAAAGTGATATACACATATATTTCTATATATAGACTGAAAGTTGGTTGTCGATCGATTTGAGATCATAGAATATAGTGCCATATATTACCTCCCTTGCAAGTGTAACTTTATAATGTAATGTCGTCTTGAGTTGATAGACTAGATAGTAATAACTGAATTACAGACCTCTGACTTTGGACAGAAACAAAGTAAATCATGTACCATGTAATCACATCCGGTCCTCAGTTTTTTGTTTGTCACCTTATCTTTTAAATTGGATTTGTGATAACTCTTTCAAGTATATAGGCTAACCACACAGATTCACCGTTCTTCCATCAACTGACCAATTCGTAAAAGTTTAAAAAATTATCCCTTTTCCCACCTTCCATCAAAAACCAGAACCAATTTTGTAAAATATTTTTTTCCTTGAAAATAATCCTATAATTTGTCTGTGCAGATTCAATTCCACATCGTTGCATAAAGTAGAAATATTACAAATAACCTATGAGCATGGATAGGGTTTGTTCGCCAAACATAACATTTTTGTCCTACAACCGTTCGCCCACAGAGTCTGGTAACCCTGGGTTCATTTGCCCATTTTTATTAGTAAATGCAAACGATATTTGGTTTTTGATTTCAAATATCATGAACGTGCGGTCAGAATCCGGATGTTTAATCTGATGCTTTGTGCAGAGAGAGTGCAACACTCTCTACATGTTAAACATGTTAAAGAATCATTGCAACTACTCGGGTAAAACACAATAAACAGTCAGGGGAAATACTTAAATGAGTGATTTCCTAAATCACTTATTCAAGTAACATTTTGTCAAGAAATGTTGCAAGTAAGAGTAGGCTTACTTTAATAATCACATATTTAAGTAGTAAAAATAAACCACTAGACTAAGTGATTTGAAGATTTTTTTGTAACTTTAAATATATATTAATGATCTAGAACCAACATCTGTGTTCATAGAATTACCGGTCATTTCAGGTGATGACCCTGTACTAAATCTGGGATAATAATAAGAAAATCACTTGTTACATAAGAAAATATTCTTTTCCTTTTTTCCTTAATATAAACAAAACAAAAACAAAACAATAAACAAACAGAAACGCAAATCTATATTTAGAATCTAAAGGTCGAGTCAACTCACTTCAGGTAAGGACTGTTTGATCCACGCACTTGTTAATCTCTAAAGAAATAATAATCAACAAGTTTACTGATTACACGTACATTGACATCGGTTATTAATGCAGTCAGACTAATTAAGAATAATCTGTCACATGTTGATGATAACATCAGATTGCACGTAAGTAAATAAAACATTCACTAACTTACACATCGTAAAAAAGGCAAACGTACAGAGATGTAAAAACAAATACGAAGAAATTGGCCAATTTGTTCCTAAAAATTCATTTTGTAGTCACTATGTTTGGTTCCTGTGATGAACTGCGTCGTAACTTTTCATTGTTTAACCAAGTTTGTAACAATTTAAAAACCTAACGAAGCCTGAGTCAAATAATACTCAACGTCGGGGTTACAATCTATACACACACAATGTTTTTCTTAGTGCATTTCATCCATAGTAATCGAATGGAACTGCAGTATTTACTGTCCGAACTTTTTTGAGTTCCAATCAATATATTGTGATTGGATAAAAAAAATACAACATCTACTGAACAGATCATTCCAAGTTGAAGGATGGACCATGTGGATATTTTTTTAACAAATAGATGAAAATGAAATCTTGAGATTTGTAATTACTGAATGTGATAAGACGTCAAAGAACTTGTCGTCTTAGGTTTATAAAGCTAGCAGAATAGGATAACGGTCATTTGTTTTGTTTTTGTCATAATGTTGCTGTCTTAATAACGTATAATAGCCGACATATCCTTTTATGCAAACTCATGTATATTCACATATAGTTTATAAATACATAACTGAGTTAACTGTGTTTGTTGATTCTGTGTTCTTGTTAGACAGTGGCGAACATTCTAAAATTTTTATACAGCACAGACCACACTAGCGTCACATTTATTATAGTTAGTAAAAGTTATTTTTTTAACAATTTCCCATCTGCAAACCGGAATCCGGTGAAGGCCCGGTATACATCCCCTACAACTGTGCACAGCATTTTCTCAAGTACAGGGGAAAAAAAATCAATTAGTTTAGTTTCCTTCCCATCTTCATATAACACTACAGAGGCACAAGATGATAACTTATCGTGTGGTACAATGCGGTCTGTAAATGTAACAAAAAATTTAAAGTGACTAGCTTTTGTGGAATTTAAAGTGACAAAACGTTTGATTGTCTTTCGAACATATGCTTTGATATTGGAATCTGTATACCAGCTGTTAACTTCAGCAGATGCAGAAGATGTTTTAGGTTCGTGATGTCTAGACTCTTGCATACTGGGTAACGTTTGTTTAACAGAGGACTCTTGCTGTTGAGTCGTAGAATGAGAGCTTTTATCAGGTTCTTTTTGTACATACTGCCCACTTGAAAATGGTAAATCGATGTCTAAAATGATCAGATGATCATGTTCAAACAGTTTCGCATCAACTCCTACTTTGGGTAATATTTCTATTTTCTCTTTCTTAATTTTGTTGATATACATGTTTAACAAACTTATTTCTATTTCGGCATTTTCTGAAATCCAGTGTGTCATATTGTCTATCGTATCCTGCCGCGGTGGCATTTTGTCTGTTGACTGGTTGTCTTCATTCAAAAGATAATTGAGGACTTGGTCTTGAAAGTCTTCTTGAAAATGTTGAACACTTCTTCGAAATTTATCGATCTTGAATTTGATTTCTGGAATATGAACATAAGCTTGCCCCGACATAATGTCATTACATGAAACAAAGATTCGTTGCAGGTCGTCCAGTGCAATTACAGCCTCCTTCATCTTTTCCTTATTGGTTATTTGTAAAACCTTGTTTTCAGGTGTTATTCTTTTATGGATTGGATATAGCCAGACTGTCACTGGCACTGCTTTACCCTCTTTAAGGTAGGATGGAAGCTCTTTGTAGACCCGAACAGCCTCTTCATATGTCGTTGGATTAAAGGGGAGTATGATGTCACCGTAGAATTTGCAAGATATATTTTCTGCCTTTTGCTTGTCGATATTCTTCATGCTAATTTCTGCTTTTCCTGATGCGTGAAAACTGGGTATGCAGTCAATCATTCCCGTTAATTCACCTTTGACCTCTTGCATGTCTTCGCTATTGGATATTGATCTTTCAAATGCAAATGCTACATTTGTTCCATATTCAATAGCAGTAACTATATGAGTAGCATTTGCTTTTGTGTTTGAAATTTCCGATTGAAAATGTTTCATTTCTAATTCCTTGTACAACATTATATATTCAGCTGTCAACGTAATTCGCAACTGCTTCTTTGATGAAATTTTGTTCTTGAGAAATTTCCCTGAACTGCCCAATGTCACTTTTCCAGTTAACACATTAAGTTCTAGATTTGCATCGCCATTGAAAACTACTGATTTATTTTCAAAAGTGTCTCCATATATTACCTCAAACGAACACCTTGAAGAGAAAGAGAAAATACAGTACTAAATAAAACGTTTATAAATGTCGTGTGTCAAAAGCTCCATTCTTTGCTTACCGTCATACGATACTATCAAACCCACTCATTTAAAGGCCAAGGGTGTTGAAATACCTGAATACGTGTTAAATGATCCAAAAACTTAACTTTGCATTTACTTTATAGTAATGTTTAACAAATGCTCTACGCTGTTCCCATTCTATCAGTTATACATTCATTGTATTGCTTATAAAAGTAATGTATTCTTATATTCATGACAGATACTTTGAAAAAATATTTGCGACCTTACCAAGACATTTCGGTAGAATTTTGTAAACCAAATATATTGAGCAGTGTTAAGTTTTTGCAAGTAAACCAAGTTTATTTTCATTTCATCTGTTGATAACCTGTATGAGAATTTATGATAATTTTCAATGATAATAATAATAAATCCAAATTTAGACAGAAGGAACAATTTAATCCAACTCTTTTTCATAATAAGAAAATGGATTAAAAGTACTTCAAAAATACTCTTATTCAACAGAATATTGTTTGAAACTGGCTGCATCTAGCTGCTTGATATTTTGATTGAAAATACATTTGTTACTTGTATTGTTATATACATAACTATGTGATTAAACGTTTGTTTTTGAGATAAATACATCGACAAGGGGAATAACTTTGTCCCTCCTATTACAGATTTAATGTTTTTGATAGCTTGAATCATTTTTTTTTCAAAACTACATAAAGATCGGATCAAACATTACGTGAAAAATATTTTAACAAAATGTGTCAATATTAGAAAGACATACTATCTGTAAATCATTAAGATTATAAACCATATAAAAATTTTATTTTATTCGCCTAATATCTATCTTACTGAATCAAACATAAAAATTGACTGATGATTTCCATTTCAGAGCTTTACTATATTTTTCATGGTATTCTTCATACCATAGTTTATTATAAACGGAATTTCCCTTACTTTGATGGTGATGTTCCCCATCAAACGAACGGAAAACATCTGTCATATTCCTGACTTGGTACACTACTATTAAGCACTACTATTAAATTTTATCTCAAGCATAATGACTGATGTGGAAGTATGATTTTATGAGCAGAATATCAAAAGAAGCTGTATTTCAAATCTAGCTTTTAACGGAAAAAATTCATAATCCAAAGTGAATTGTCAACGACAGAAATGAATATATGAAGGCGATACAACAACAAGATGGACATATCTTTTTATAATAAAAACTAGAACATACCCGTTTCTATTCTCTTTGAATGTATGATTTTCCATATCTTCCATTGTAAGCAACGTTTCTCCAGGAATAATGGTATCGTGTACTCGGTCATATAACATTCCTAGGCGGAAGGGCCTTCCTAATGCTGGAGTCCGAATAATATATGTATCATCACTTTTCTTTAATAGGTCATCCCCTTTATTGACCATTTCTCTACCTTTCCCCTCGTTCCATTTGTTTTTAAAGCTCATCTGAAATAAAAAAAAAACACACTGTTTTATGTTACAGCTAACTCAATGGAGCATGTCAACCCATCTTGGTATGTGAAATCTTAAAACCCTTACCTCATTTCCAAGAGAATAGATAGAAACGCAAAAATGGTTAAAACTGAATAGGTCTATGAATATATATGCTTCATCAATCTATCAAGACCCAATTGTTGCAAAGTACTGATCCTACCTGCCTTACAAATATGTTGTTGTCCCCGCAGAAAAAGCCCCAAACAACATCATTTTTCTGTGTTAATCACATTACATAAACTGCTTGATAAATGAATAAGGTATTGACAATTCACTTGGAAACTCAACATATATCCCCACGACACTTACCATGGAGAAATCCAGGATAATCATAGGTCTGTTCTATGTTCCTTTAAAATTTCGACCAAAGATGAAGAACTAGATCTTCCTTCATTCAATGTAATGGATACCTAAATTACATAAGTGCCCTTACAAACAACGTTATATTGCTGGTTCTTCCAAGAGCTCTACGAAACCTCTTTCTAAATTATTAGCATCAATTTTTTCAGCAATCAAAGCCGGGCTTCAAAGCTTTTGTAAAACTACCTATTCTAGGCGGCTTTAATCAAATGTGGATATTAAAAAATTTAGAAAATCTGTTCGAGCACATACAATCTACGACTCTTTCACATCTGGCAATAGTATTAAAACATTTGATTTTTCTACCCTTTATACAAGAGTTCCCCATTCCAAGCTAAAAGACAAACTGGAAGAATTTGTCCTGCTTTGTTTCATAAAAAAGAATGGCCAACGTAGATAAAAGTATCTTGTCTTAGGAAGGGATAAATCGTACTTTGTAAATAATCACTCTGATTCAAATAAAAAATTTCTCTCAAACTGATATTATCAAGATGCTTGATTTCTGGATTAACAACATATTTGTTACGTTTTGGGGACTTGTTTTCAACAAACAATCGGCATTCCCATGGGAACCAACAGTGCTCATATTCTTGTCGACTTATTTCTTTATTCATATGAGGCTGACTTCATGCAGGAGCTTCTATGGTAGAATTAAAAGAAGCTAGCATTATCTTTTAACTTCTCCGCTATATAGACGATGTCCTCTCACTAAATAATTCAAAGTTTGGTGACTATGTTGGAAAGCATCTATTTCATCGAACTTGAAATAAAGGATACAACCGATACAGTTAAGTCTGCCTCATATCTTGATGTACATCTATGAATTGACAATGAGTGTCGGGTGAGAACCAAACTTTACGACGAAAGAGATGATTTCAGCTTCCCAATTGTGAACTTTCCGTTCCAGAGGCACCTGCGTATGGAGTGTACATCTCCCAGTTGAACGATATTTCAGGGCTTGCATTTCCTATCATAATTTTTTGAAAGAGGATTGCTGCTCACAAGAAAACTATTAAACCAAGTTCCAAGTGATGAAGTTGAGATCATCCCTTCGAAAATTTCAGGTCACCATCGAGTTGGTTGACCGTTGTGGAATATCTGTTTCACAGATGACGACTGATATGTTCCCAATTGTCTTAATCACATCCCGTCTTCTTTTTCTCGAATGTGATCTACCGAAATAGACTTGTCACCGGGTTTGTACTTACATCAGCAACACGACAGGTGCCACATGTGGAGCAGGATCTGCTTACCCCCCAGGAGCACTTGAGATTACCCCCAGTTTTTGGTGGGATTTGTGTTGCTCAGTCTTTGGTTTTTCTATGTTGTGTTTTGCATACTGTTGTTTGTATTTTTGGTCTTTTTCGTTTTTTGCCATGGCGGTGTCAGTTTATTTTTGGGGAGACTGGTAGTGATTGGGGAATTATTTCACTCGTTCCTTACTTTGGGCCTGACAAGTTCTAGAATTTGCAGCTTTGGAAAATGTGGTTAGTGGTAACAGTGGGATCTACAGATTGGACCTTCTCCACCACATTTCTTAGAGGGGAGGCCTACACATGCCAACACTTAAAACTGGAGCATTGGTAATACGAGTGTTTTTCCTTGTCACTCCCCTTGGTAGGTGGTGTTGTTTAACTACCAGGGGTTTTTATGACACTGTGTCAACATAAGTCAGTTGATAGCCAATGGTGTAGGTAATCAGTAGTCTCCTTGGCGCTTCACATAAAAGAATCTTGACCTAGACGATCTGGTGCTTGCAATTCGATTATAACTTTGATCAGGATATATTTTGTTTTTCATTTTTTGACACTTGCTTATGAGATTTGATCTAAAGATCAAAATGATTAAAAAAAGTTTGACATTTTATTGTCCGAAATTAAATTGTTTTATCATTTCACATAGGCTTCGATATTAGACATATATTGTGTTGCGTTCTATGGAATCGAATATGGCATATGACGTTGATCTTTACCTTCAATGACAAGTAATTGTTTTTTTTATATGTCCAGCATAAAACCATATATATCCTAACCTCTTACCAATATATAGTCCTAATTGCCTTGGTAATACCCTTACCTGGGAGATACATTTTATCATCTTTTGGATGCATACATATATACATATAAAAAATCTGAGACACGATTTTGATGAAAACTTATTTTCTTTGATTATTTATTTTACTTTCATTTGACCTGAATGTGATATTTTCAAACAAGTTTGGGACAATTTTATAGTAAATGAGCCATATATTTTAAGTAATCATAATGTAATAACTTTTATCTAAAGATATATATATAGAAACGTATGTAAGATTAAATAAAATAAGTTAAAGACTATAATATTTCATTGTGTAGTTTTTGGAGAAATTGACCTGTTGATTGGTGTAAGAAAAATCAGACTGTTTTGCTACCTTAATTAAGCAAAAAATATATTAATCAATATTACGAATCAATTGATAAAGGACGAAAGCAGAAATTAAACAAAAATGAATTTTATTTTTACAAATAAACTAAAGATAAATTCACAAGTCAGATATGATACCAAAATGCAAAATTCTTATACTGTATAGTTTGTTGATTCTAGCCCTTTCGAATTAATTCATAAGGTTTTAATCCAAGTATGTCAAATGAATAATATTAATTCCAAAGTTCACATTATGATAAATCGAATGGTCATTAGTTCACAAGCAGACTGTTAAAAAATTACGTATCGCACCAGTAAAAATTAAATCCCACAAATGATATTATCCTCAGGTGGAAATAAGTCCAAAGATAATAAATTTACTGATTAAAACATCCAATTCACAAAGTGATGGCACAGAATAATATTTTAAAAAATCGTCAAAAGTAACCGGCTTATAATCTGGTACGACAAACGCAAGTTTCGCCTGCATAGGAATCATCAATGGCGCTCGACAAAAAAGAAATGGGTTATGTTGTTTTAGTCTCTCTTTATATTCTGAACAAAACAGAAATGTCTAAAATTCTGATTTTAGATTATCTTGAAAATTATAAAATGATGTATATAAAATACTTCTAGAAAATTCTCCAGGTTTTCAACCTTCTATCATAATATTTCTCTCAAAAAGATGTGTTCAAGTGTGACATTACGTGACAAAAGTCACATAACCAAAAAACCGACAGAACATGACCAATTAATCGTTAAGCAATATCGATTGGAAAATAATTTTTAAAAAATATGATATTAATCATTTTACATGAACATGCATATGATAATAGATATACATGGAAAATTAGCATCATGATTCAAAATTTGATTTTTCATGATTCATTTTTGAAGATTTATAGAACTCGCCTGACTTAACGGTATCATCAACTATTTGATTACTTGTACTGGGGTATATATATAGCTAATAACATGATTTCAACATTTTCCTTGTATTGAAGACTGTCCGTTTTTTGTGTTTGCTGCGACTTTAAAAATATCATATCACCCTTGTTAGTACCATTAAAATTGTGATAAGGCAAAACGTTTTTGTTTTCAAATCAAAGTTTTTTATGTCAAAATGGACGCTATAGACTCATTCTTTACCAGTAGAAAGTACAACTAATGAAAAATATAGCATTCTAAGAATTCAATAAATCAAAACAATTAATATTTTGAACCGATTGAGGTACGACATTGATAGGAAACGATGGTGTCATACATGTAATTTCACTTTTTACAACAACGTTATTGTCAGTCGGAAAAAATTAATGAATGTCAATATATTGTAACATACCTTTCAACTGGAAAAGCTGAAATGCAGGATGTTGATGATTATATATGTTATGTAACTTCCCGTTTAAACTATTTTTTCATCACCACGTGACAGTTTCATGTATTTTAACCTTGACATTTACTAACTCTTAGCAGATGAAGAGGTAAGCATTGTTTTGTTCTCAACTATGATCAGACATTACAAATATAATAAACATTTGAATAATCAAGTACCACTTAAATCATATATTTTCAAATGTTGTTTTGGGAAAGATTTCTTTTTGTTTCTATCGTAGCTTTCAAAAATGATAAAACAGTAAATCGAATTGCAATTTAACAATAATAGAAAAAAATCATTGTAAATATAAATACAAATATGTAAACATTGAGAAGAGACATTCGGTGTTGTCCTATCACTTATAAGTCCATAAAGGTAACATGCGTGGTTTTTTATACTTAACTTGTTTAAAGAAATTACAGTTTTTAACACCACGTTCTATTATATACATGATGTCCTCTCACTAATTTGAAAAAAAAATAGTGACTATGTTGAACACTTCTATCCCGTCATTCTTGAAATAAAGGATATAAAAGACACAGTTAAGTCTGCCTCATATCTAGACTTTCATTTATAAATTGACAATGAGGGTCGGTTGAGAACAAAACTTTACAACAAAAGAAATAATCTTTCCAATGTGAACTTTCCATTTCTATGTAACAACGTTCTAGTAGCGCCTGCATATGGAGTATATGTATCCCAGTTGATACGCTATTCCAGAGCTTGCATTTCATATTATTATTTCCTTGAAGCAGGGTTGCTGCTACAAGGAAGCTACTTAAACAAGGGTTCCAAGTGGTGAAGTTGAAATTCTCTCTTCGAAAATTTTACGGACACCATCACGAGTTGGTTGACCGTTATGGAATGTCTGCTTCATAGATGACGACGGATATGTTCCAATTGACGTAACCACAATCACGTCCTCTTTTTCTAAAATTTGACCTTCAGAATTAGACTTATCACCGCGTTTGAATTTACATGAGCAACAAGACTGTTGCGACATGTAAAGCAGGATCTGCTTACCCCTCCAGATTTTGACCGGTTTTTGAAAAATGTGAGTATTTAACCAAAAAAGTATAAAAAGGATATTCTTACCCAAAACCCAAATTCTATTAGTAGAAATTCATTATAGTTTTATTTTCATTTTATATAAAAACTTATACATTTTGGTTAAGGATTTCATTCGGTGCAAAATGTTACAAAAATATGACAATTTCAATCTATTATCCTTAAAAGACGTACATGTATGCAGTAAGAATTGTATCATTCTATGGAGAACTATTAAGTATATTTTATAAACTCCTAAATATTCGAAATCAAGGAAGTTCCACCAACATTGAATTTTGACCCTGTGAGTGAAACAATTACACGGGAAATTGGCCCTACCTCTATAAAGAGATTCTTTTATTGCCAAACTGTTTTTAGACAATGAAAGAAAGGTCTGTAACCAAAACACTATCTCATTGTTTAGAATATTATTTCATTCAGTATAAAAATAAGGAGATGTGGTATGATTGCCAATGAGACAACTGAGTTCAAATGAAGTGGATGTAATGTTCTTATTATGACCCCTTGTTATCGGTATCTTCTTCCTCTTTTGATAAGGAACTATTACAAAATGAAATAACTAATATTGTAAAATAAAAATATATGTATAAAGAATTCATTTTTAGCCAGATGTCATAACATACTATATTGCAGTCAGAAGGAGCATTAAAGTTTAAGTACTTCATAAGCAAGAAGGGCATTCCTGATATTATGTTAATTTACATTTGAATATTTTCAACTGTTATTTCGTACTGTTTTCAGACTTTGAATGACAGTTGTATACCAAATGCAGTTTCTAGCCGTATAATATAATGTGTTTCAATTGATGTTGATATGCTGTTTTCACTTTACATTTATCGATCCCTTTTATTTCAAATATTTTAATTATGGTAACTAGGAATATTGGTCGGCTTTAAAACAAGACAAGAATTAAAACTTGTAGCTGAATATTTTATCAATAAAATTGCAGACATTCAGCAAAATTATTATGTAACCAGTTTATGTCACCTGGTACCTACATTTGCATTGGGTTTTTATTCTTACTTAAAACGACTGCATCTGCATCGACCCAGTGGTTGTAAAACTCATTAGATATATAAGGATTATAATTTATACGTAAGACCAGCGTTTCATCTATATAAAAAAAAGACTAGGAAATTATCAGTAGCCTATAAAAGTAATTTGTGCATTGTCCCTCCAAGAAAACCATGATTTCTACGAATAAATGTTCGATTTTGGACCCGTGCCGACGTTTTACTTATTTTTCTTTTGTTTGTGGTTAGAATGACTCATTGAACTTTGTGTGTTTATATTATTTATCTGAATATGAGGAATTTAAAGACACAATAATCCGTAAAAATGTATAGAAAAACTGTACCAATGAATCAATCAAAAACCAGGTGTCGACAAAAAACAGCAAAAACCCTAGCCAAAAAGAAAAAAAAGTCTAAAAGACAAACAAACCTCCACCCTAACCCGAAACTCCGGAAAGATAGCAGTTGATGATAAATACAAATTCGATGATAATTCGTATTCAGTGTTGTCACAACCGAGGACAAGTGAAAGGGATTGAGGCTTTAACAGACAGAAGGATAATATCCGTGGTCATCTTTGACAAAGATTTTTCATAAAGGTTAACCAAAATCAAGTGTCCGTAAAAATTCTCGAAGGGTTGACTTCAACTTTACCAGTTCGGACCATTGGTTCAATTGATTTCATGAATGCAGCAACCATCTATCAAGGTGATCATTGTGTGAAACGCAAGCCCATGAATATCATGTCAACCATGAGCATTATTCTCCATAGGCAGGAGCTGCCGTAATGTTGATACAGAGAAAGGGGAACATCACATTAAGAGAGAGAATCTCTTCTGTCTTAAGTTTAATGTTCAACCAATCCTTATTGTTAATTTCTAGATGTAAGGCAAGATATGAGACAGACTTAACCATATATACGGTATTCTTCGAATACTAAGTAATTCAACATTTTATAAACAGTGAATATACAGACAATAAACGTATCCATAATATTTGATGTCAACACAAAAGTGCTGATTACTTGGATGGCAATACCCTGGAGGACGAAACGTCCACCAGCAGTGTCATCGACCCAATGGTTTAACATGTCCATCTGGCAGGATTTACCTTAGATAAGGTTCTGCGCCTCTGATTTGAATTACACCGTTTAAACTCTGTTTTGCGTTTGTTATATTTGCGTCAGTGTATTGAATTAAATGAATATTTCTCGATAACCAAATTCAAATAAGTTCATTTTTTATCTGATTTAGGTGTTAACAGTTGCATGAATATGGATGAAAAAGAAATTCCAGCCTTAGGCAGACCATTTGATTTAGGAATGTTGTATGACTGTCGAACGCACAATTTGTTAACAGATAGAAGAATCTGGGATGAAAAAAACATAAAATTGCATACTGTTTCACATCCTCAACCTCAGTAAGTAAAATCAGGAAATACAAATACCCATATTGTTTCTTTTTAACCAATTGAGTTGCCGTAACATTATTTCAATTAATGACAAATCTTAAAATTGATTAGATTGGAAATAAAATCTAGGAAATTTTAACCAAATAGTCAAATTATAAATCCTCACTCATATCGTCTACAATTTTCAACCTCTTTTCGCTGTCTTTGAAAGAAATGAAAAACATAATTTGCTTTTTCAACTCAGTTTCATTTAAGTTAACATCTAAACTGCTTCTTACATGTATTAGATTGTAATGGTATGCCTTTACCCCTTTTTGTTATTCTAATAATGTTAAGATTACAAATTAGAAATATAAATGGAAAATACGTTTAAGAATCTATTCTGGTCACATACCAATAGATCATGTCAGACTGGGAACAAATTTGTTAGTGAATGAGGTAAAAGGTAAGTGTTATGGGTTTCTTTTCAGATTATTGAAGAAAGAGTAGAATTTTGATATTGCTCGCAATAAGAAAAGATTGGCATGACTAAATCATCAGAAAATTCTTTTACCAGTTGGTATACTTTGAATGTGTTTTAGCAAATGTCCATTTCAGGTTTTAATCATCACTCTGGATACTCTCCGGAGCACATGAGATCATGTTCGGATTTTGAACGGGATTGTATTGCACAGTCTGCAGTTTTCTATGTAGTTTTTTTCAAAGCTATTGATGTCTATATAACAATTTTCCCTGTTGTGGTATGCAATGGTGTTGTCGGTCTCTCGGTGATTATCCCCTTAAATTGTATCTTCCTTTTTGTCTTCTATCAGTCACATTGTATCCTTCTTACATATTTTAGGCCAAATAAAGAACCCACTTAACTGATGTGATAACTAGGCAATTTGCAGAGTGTGATAGGTGGTGGGTTTGATCTTCAGATTGGTCACAACAAAGACTTGAAATCTGATAACCACTTCTTTTACGCAAACCACGCAGCACTTAGAAGTAAGAGAAAAAAAATGATTGGATTTAATTTGAGTCAGAATCAGAGGTGTAAACTAATATGTATTCCTGCGAAATGTGTATTCCTTTTAAGCTAGCATGTGAAAATTGGCAACGTTAGTACACATACAGCAGTACTCCCATTACATCGTTTCATTTAATGTTTCTACCACCGCTTCATAGACATTGTTATGGATTTAGACGTTTAACCAAAACAATCAAAGTACCGAATGTAAACACGGCATCAACCATTTACCACTGGAAGTGGAGAGATTACCAACCATTTGTTTTAAAAAGCTATAATGCACTATAAATGATTATATTATCGGTCAAGTCGTTATGATTGACAGAAATACAATCATTGTTTCTTCATTTTAGTTTATGTCTTTTTATACTTATGTTTTGTTTCACGTACAATTTTCCCATAACATTGTCCTCAAATTTATCTTAATTGATAACCATGTTTTATATTCATACATCTTTGTTTTTGATTGTCTACATACAATGCATACTATTTGTATATATTGTTGCATATTTGACTTATATTGTGGTCAAGTATTAAGCATTTCATTTTTATTACAAGTAAAACGATTCACGCTTTATATTAAAACAATCACACAAAGGAATTAAGTTTTTCTTATGAAAAAATATCGGTTAAGTTTTTTTATATCGAATTATATCAAACTCTTTATAGTGACCCACTTGGATTCCTTCACGATTAAAGCAAAATTTCATTCGCAATTGACATATTTTGCCAACTTAGTATGGTGTTTTCTATATGACTGTGTAATAGTTCACGAATAATATACCAAACTTGATTTACAGTGCATATTAGTATATATCAGGACTCATTCGCCCATCTGCGGTTGAGAATAATCTTCCCTCTAATATCAGACAATCATTCACAGTTGTTAAAAAGTTTTTTAGGCTAAAATCCTACAATTTACTACTTTATATTTTACTGGAACGAGAATTGATAATATTTCACATTCACGTTAAGGCAAAATTGCACTAAGAAGTTTGAACTTAGATCTTTTCAAATACAATCTCCCAGATTATCGTTACTGTTAATGTGACAGATATATTAAAAACGGTGACGAATTTTTCTTAAGTTGTCGTTTTAACATACAACGGATGCCTCAACTCTCGCAAAACTTCAATAGACTGTGTGTCAAATTTCACATTCATAATATTCTTTTTGAAGATCAACTGTATGTTATATAAAACACTACAAATTATATAATTTCAACTTGCGGTTTGTCTATACATGTACTTTTATTAAGACGTTTCTTCCGACGACAGCAAACCTCCTCACATCACACGCGTGGCGTGGTTTGTGGTGTCATATTTGTTTTTCTTTCCCAATATCATATATTTCTGTGTCAAATATTCTGTATCGTAAATTGTCTAAAAATGTAATTATAATTTTGTATTTGAGAAGAACTTAATTTTTACTTGTTTTTTTTTTTTGCAATAAAGTATGTTTAAAGTAAAGAAAAAATAAAACTTGATTCAATGCTAAAAGTGAAGAGGAAACAGTCATGCAAGTTCAATATTAAATTATATCAACTAAGCAATAAATAGACACTCGTTTTAAATGAGTTAAAGTTGTTAAGTCGTTCATACAAATAAAGTGATAAAATAAAGCATACTTACAATCCTATAAGACTGTAATTCCACTTTTATGAAACGTTATACTGATTTTTCATAAAATCATTGAAGTGGAATTAAAGTCTTATAGAATTGTAAGTATGCTTTATTTTATCACCTTGCACTTTCACCACTTGACCCTGTTTTTCTTCAGCAGTTATTAAAATTTCTGACCAGTTGAACAGTTTGGTTTGATAACACAAACTGCAATTTGGTCAGAATTTTTAATAAACTGCAATAGGCGATGAACAACACTTACAGTCAAATCACAGTAATACACATACACCATCTATCATCTAAGACTCAAGTGTTACTAAATAAATTGAACAATAGACGAGAAAGGATCTTTCTTCATTCTACCAAAATTACATGAGGTTATATTGCTGGGTATGCCAAAATGCTCTATGAAACCTGTTTCCAAAGTATTGTTAATTCAGAAATCAATGCGCACATTTATTATTACGAGTCATTGACCTTTGGCAAAAATACGAAATCTAATTTATATGATTGTTAAAGTTTGATGATGGGAAATCACTACTGAAATAATGAATGGGAGTTTTTATTAATGCAAACCTAGGTTTACGGTCATGCAACTTTCGAGTACGATTATTGTATTCGGACTCAGAAATCAACCAATCAAAATACTGGAGTTTGCGTTTCGAGCACAAATTTTGAACTCAGGTATTGAGTAAAGTTTTACGACCGAGAGCCCTGATACTGTCGCATTTTTCTCATTTACCAAAACATAGCAAACATTTCTGAATTTACAGTACTTATAGCCATTCTAGCAGCAATTGAACCGATGTTTTAGTGTTGCTAGTGTGAAACAGACGATAATTGAATCTTAGAGATTTCAAAGATCTGTAAACAAACGTCGTTCTCATCATGCAATATTTTTATGAAACAGTTAACTTCTCTCATCGTTACACAAGTAGTCATCATATCAAAATTCAAGGAAGAAGGAGTCGAATTTTGTAATGTAAAAAAGACATTAAAACCGAAAACTTTTTGATAAAAAAAATATTTGGTATTTCTATCGGAAACAACTGCGCTTCTCTTCTTGTCGATTTCCCGACCTGTTCATTTACTTATTTGAGGCAGTCGTCGTAAACAGGCTTATCCAGAAGAATAAACATAAAACTGGCAATATTCTCTTTCACGTTCCTCTCTAAAGGTGCAATATTTTCACTGAAAAAATTCAAGGTTTTGTGACTATGTTAATCGAATATATCCTATTCAACTTAAAATAATAAAGGATATCATATTTACAGCTAGAAATGATGAATACCTTAACTTTCACCTGGAAGTCAGCAGTGAGTGTCTGTTAAGGATTTTAAAACAAAAGAATTGACTTCAATTTCGCTATCATGAACTCACTTGCATATAAATTATTCACATCTCACCAGAAACGAAATCTTAAAATGTTATTCCTGTCAGTATTTTCTTGGTTAATTGTTGCAGCTTACAAGAAAACTATTGAGATTATGGTTCTTCATGGGAAAAGTAATAAAAAGGGAGAAAAACCCAAGACGGCAATCAAAACCCATTAGACAACGACAGACCATGTCATGAAAAACGACAAAAGACAAACATTAGATCACAAATCACTGCCAATTACCTAAATATTTGGCAACACCAACCTACCAAAAATCCGGGAGGGAACTCAGTTGCTTCAAAAGAGTAAACAAATCCTTCTCCACTGTTTATGGCAAGTAAAATCCGGGGCTGAATCCCAACATTGAAGTCACAATTAAGGAAAAGAGGACAGATATGTGGCTACGACAATTGGAACATATCCATGTTCAATTTGTATGAAGGCGTCTGTGAAACGTCAGAAGGGATGAAATCAATTTTACTTTAAAGAATCCCTGGCTTAATAGCTTCTTTGTAAGCAGCAACCCCCCTTCAAGAGTATCATGATGGAATAACCCTGAATATCGTATTAACTGGGAAATAAATATTCCATAAAAAGGTGTTCCTGGAATGTTGCTTCAAAGAAATGGAAAGATCAAAGGTGGAAATTTTTAATCTTCTAATTGTCAATTTCTAGATGAAAGCAAATAAATGAAGTGCACTAAGAAATATGGCTATTCTAGCTTCCTTTCATTCTTCATGAGAAGTTATTATATGAGGTCTGCCTCATTTAAAAAAAAAGAACAATTTTGTCGAAGTACCTTTGAATCCCGTAGTAATGCCGCTTGCATTTTAACGTCCAACAAACGTAACAAATAAAATATATTGGTAATAGAAAGGTCAAGCACTTTTAAGGTGCCTACTAGTTTGAATCATTATTATTTTCACAATGTATAATTTCCAAGAAATGTGTGGCTATTCCTTTTAATGAATGAAAGTTGGACTACTTCTTCCAATCTGTCTTTGGGTTTTGAATGTGGAATACTTGTGTAAAGGGTAGATCCGTCACTTGCTTTATACTTTGGCCTTTCGTTATCGGGAGAATTTGGTGAAATACAAATCGACATACAATTGTATAATGACGAGTTTTCTAGGTCTGTCAGATTCATGCCATAGATCAAAATAATTATCGTGTTATCTGTGTAAGATTGTATTTTGTAAGTCGTATCAGTCAACGAAATTGTTCTTCCTAGTGGCTCCTTTATTTCACTTTTCAATGCTGACATTCTTTTACTTTTTATAACTGAACATGCTAAGCACCTGCACAACCCATAATTGAGCGTCAACTAAAAGACTGCATGCATACGGACCCAAATGAGGTCGAATTATTGTCTTGAAAAAAGTAAAATAACAAAAATACCGAACTCCAGGGAAAATTCAAAAAGGAAAGTCCCTTATCAAATGGCAAAGTGTTAGTTCGTTGAAGAATGCTGCAATTTTGGCAATATCAGAGGCCAAATAATGACTTTTATCGTGCCTCATGCTTTATCACTTCTTTTATCGACTAGAACGATTAAGAGCTCATCATATTTTGTGGACACCTGTTTGTCGTTGTTGCACTCAAGATGTCGTTTGGTTATTTGTCGTTTGATTACTGTCTCAATGACGTAAACCCCTAAAATTTCTTTTATTAACATTAATATCTAATGTATTTTAACAGATCTTTGTAATTTGTGTATCGACGTCTGATTCATACCGCCCCATGGTAGGTAGTTTCACAGGAACTCTGACGACGGTTTGAATTGAAGTTACAACGGAAGTTTCAAAAAGGAATAAGGTTTCGCAGAGCGTTTGGCAGACCCATCAAAATAACTTGTTTATAGGGATTCTTTAATGTAATTTGGGTATCCAGTTGTTCATCTTTAATTGAATTCCAACATTGCCCTTAGAAACATAACATGGAAGTTATCTAATTGTGAGTATATCTGCTATTGCTATTAAAATTAATTTTAATAATGAAATATAAGAAATAATTGTTTTCAATATGAAGGATTTAGTTGAGATTTATCCGAGGGCATTAACTTTTATTGCAGTTTGGCTAGACCTGAACATAAAAAGACCAAACTAATTAGGTCATAACAGATACAAACAACAGTTTAGGTCTATCATTTCCTATCATGATTTCCTTAATAGAGGTTTGCAACTTACAAGGAAGCATAAGAACCAGGTGTTTTCATGTTAAGGTTCATGTCATCATTTCTTCAGATCAACATAATTCTTTCTTAACATTCCAGTACAATGTACTTCTGGCTAAACCTGAACATAAAAAGACCAAACTAATTAGGTCATAACAGATACAAACAACAGTTTAGGTCTATCATTTCCTATCTGAAATCAAACAAACGTTAAAGTTGATCTTTTTCACTTTTTTAAGATCCTTTAAAGGACGTCTTCAACAAAAAAGTGATGCAACCAGGAGGTCTCTTCTTTTGTCTTGTTAATTTTCTATTCCTTACCATCTATATTCCTTTCATTCCTTCTGATGTGATCTACATTTCTTTGTTGGTTCTATTAGTTTTCTCAAATATGAACAAAACAGGGATGAGGGATAAGAATACTAAAACAAGTATGTTAAACTGTTAAACTGTTCATGTAAAGTACTTTTTCTGAGTATATTAATATTGCGAGTTTTCGTGAATTCTACTGATCGAGAGAAATATGGGAAAATTTTCATTAATATTAGTATAAACAAAACACTCACATCTGGGACCTTATTGAAACATATTTCATTCACCTTTTTTATTAACTCTATAATACATATAGTTATTAAGTTTTCGGGATCGTTAACTGTTTCATAACTCAGAATAGCTGTTTTTTATTACTTTAATGTCTCGATTTCAATATGAGGAAAATGGTATGGGGCGTATACGTCAACGAGATCGCAATATAACAACATAAAGAAACCTAAAGGGACATTCAATGATAAACAAGTGTCAATATTATATGTTAAGCTCTCAATAGATTTTGATGATTGTTGTAAACGTAGAATTCCGAGCGTTCATATTTATAAATAAACACCTTCTTTGTAGAAAATAACACGATTTATTCACACTGCATGTACAGACGTTACAAAGTTCACATAAAATACAAAACACACGGCATACACTCCGACAGTTCACACCATTCCAGCTAATCTGTTCATTCGTCAATAGTCACATCCAAACATCTCTCTCCTCTCAAGTCACTATCAAACAACGTCAAATACGGGAATGTTAACACTGTATTGCATAATCACGGACATGTAGACAAAGTTGTAGTCCCAACAATGATTTTCAGTCGCAATTTTTTTAAAGACTACCGCAAAATCGATGCAAAAATAAAGACTGAACAAAACGTTTGTCATAAACATCGGCCACCATAACGATGCACCTAATTAACTTGGGACAGGCATATTAAAATTTTGAAGGGTTACGCTATTCAGGTTAGTATATCAACGCTATCCCTTTCTGTATAAAACAATATATCTTCTGACAATAATCAAAGTAAAATAAATGTATATAAGATTTTTAATTCATTATGTGCAAAATAATGTACCTAAATTTACGTGTTTTCCCTTTTAGATGTGATTTTGATTTTACTGCAGACGACACTATATCTGCCAAAACAGCGTTCTTAGATATAAATGCTGATCTTAAGCTAAGTCTCCTATGTGGTTGGGTTCAAGTTCATGGATCAGCTAAATATTTGGAAAATCACAGAAAATACACACGACAATCACGTGTAACATTCAAATACAGATGTAGAACTCATTTCAAAGAGCTTCTAATAAGAGAAATAATGTCTGAGCGGCAAATAAATCCAAGAATACTCAGTTCAGAAAATGCTACACACGTGGTCGCTGGTATTCTATATGGGACAGATGCCATATTAGTATTTGACAGAACGACGACCGATGAAGAAGATGAATTGGAAACTCAAAGAAAACTCGAAGCAATGGTAAAATTTCTTCCAACAGCTTCAATTAAATCAAACACAGATGAACGAAAAAATAAACTATTGGATAATATTGAATTTACATATCATGGCGACATTCCGCTTGATTCCGAACCTTCTTCATTTGAAGAAAATATTAAAGCTTTTAAAACGTTTCCCTCAAAAATAGGACATATAGGGGAAAATTGTGTACCAATGAATGTATTTTTATATCCATTATGTAAGATTACAAATAAGACATTGACCTTAACCAAGCCTCTAGAAGTAACACTTGTCAATCAGATTGGAGAAAGATTGGAAAAAGTTCAATTCCTGAAAATGAAATGCAACGATCTTTATGCTAGACCTACATGTGAATACGACGAGAGATACCGACAAAAAGTACGTGAAATGCAAACGAGTATTGAACAATCTGAACAAAAGTTTAAGAGTCAGCTTTCCCAAAATGTTACCGGGTTAATATCAATGGATTTAATAAAAAGAAACGTATGGAATTTCTTAGAAGAATACGACAAGTCACCATTTAGCCATGAGAAGCTAGATAACAACTTGTCAGAACTGAGAACAGTTATAAATGTTCTTGACACTTGTGTAAGAACAATCCCGTCTTCCATTAAAGATACCCATTCGAATCCACTGAAAGACATCAAACATCAATTTTCTCATGTTGATGGACAATTTCAATTACCCCCAATTGAACACTTTTTTGAAGAACTACGCAAAGATGATAGTCTTACAACTGCACAGCGAAAACAAGGCCTAATGAATAATATTTTTAGCATGAGAAAAAGAATAAAAGACGACAGAGGCATCTTCAAAAGAAAACACTAACCAAGAAAACACTGTATCATTTCAAAAACAGCTGAAATACAAGGGATTATAGTGAACAAACTTTCGTCAAACAAGACGAAGATGTTGAACTATCAATTTCCATTAGACAAAGCAAACAGTCATTAAGACGAACAGAACATTTTGAAATAAATTTTGAAATAATTGCATGACAATTTCCTCCAAATCTACCTACTGATTATTCTTACGAGGTGTCCTATCGAAATGTTGATGGCGAAGAATGGACAAACCATCCGTTTCAAGTAAAATATTCCTCAGTGAATCTTTTTTCCTTTTTTTTTTTGTTAGTCAGATTCAGGTATAAATGCGGTGGATTTCTCGGAGACGACAATGAAATTTCAGATGCAATTATTGCGAACCGAATGAAACTTTTCCACAAATTCATCTCCTGTTGTTCAATCTATTTAAACTTTTGTCAGTTCTATTGTCCCATTGAATAAATACAATAGCTATTGTTCTCTATGTAGTTTATTCACTGGGATCTTTACATTTCTTCTAAGAGAAATCTATCACTCTTTGATTAATTTACCTGAGTAAACAATTATCTTCTACATGATGAAAATACATGTTTTAACTCACAAAACTGCATGTGATGTTGTATTTATTTAATATCAATAATATATTTTCAATCTGTTCAATGTAAACAGTAGATTTAATGTTTTGTTAACAGTTAATTTATAACTATGACCATATCAATGATACTGCATGTCAACACAGAGGTGCTTACTACTAGGCTGGTGATACCCTCCAAGAGAAACCTCCACCAGAAGTGGCATCGACCAGTGATTGTAAATAAACTCATCATAGATACCAGGATTGAAATTGTTTGCCAGACGAGCTTTTTGTCTACAAAAGACTCATCAGTGATGCTCGAATCAAAAATTTAAAGGCAAAATAAAGTACCAAGTTGAAGACCATTAGAACACAAAATTCCGAAATACTAGTATGCGTCAAAATTGTAATTTGTCATATAATTTGAAAGTTCACCTCACGATGAAAAAATGTTCTATACTAGTTTCAAGTTGGTGTGACCAAAACATCATGATAAACTATATTAATCAAAAGCTTTAACCTGAGATTGTACTAATCAATACTATAACGTTTCTATGTTTAATGAACCGTGTAATTGGGGGTATAACCGTAATCTGCCAAATAATATAAACATTCACATTACAATATGAGCAATTGTCTAACATTTCAAGTCGATGTGACCACATCTTCATGATAAACTAGGGGCCGCGGTGGCCGAGTGGTCTAAGTAGTCGAACTACTGTATCACTAGCCTGTCAACACTGAGGTTGTGAGTGTGAATCCCGAACGTAGCAGGTGAGCTCGACTCCCATCTTAATTGACTAGGAATGTCAGTTTTCCTACCGAAGGTCGGTGGTTCTATCCAGGCGGACATAAAAATGAATGTTACAACAATATTAAGCTCTTTATTATTTCAGAGAGCAATTATAAGCTATAGTTTCTGCTTTGATAAAATTTTAAGTTATTACATCATATTCTGTACTGAATTATACTTTTGGAATTCATTAGGTGATATACTTATAACATTTCCGTCTATAAGTACTGTCTCGTGATTTCAATTGCTTTTCTGTCATAGGATTTTTTTGTTGTTGTCAAAGTTTAGTATTTCCTACAATTGTGAAAGTACATTGTACGAAAAAATGTAAACAATCATTTCTGCACCAGTCAAAATTTCCTGTTATCAGTTTCACATTGTTTGATTGTATTGTCTTTCTAACACGATTTAAAGTAATTGTTAATATGCACGTGCCGGTAAAACAATAGCATTTGTTAAAATTAAAAAATATATGAATTGTGTTATTAAAAAGTATTAATAAAAATACCGCCTTCCAATGTTAACTCAAAATGGAAGAAGTCCATAAAAACTGACAAAATCAAACGTTAGACTTTATTAACCAACGGAACGAATGGAAAACAACTGTCATACTCCTGATTTGTTACAGGCATTTTCAGATGAAAATGTTGAGTTAAACCTGACTTCATAGCTAGCACAACCTCCCACTTGTATTAAAATTGTTCAAAGTTCCATTATATTGACAAAATTGGGTGAGCAACCCAAACAGACATAATAGGTTAATGTGACAATAATTGGGACCCAGCAGCCAAAACAGTGTAAACATACATCAAAGACATACAACACAACCAAATAAAGATCTAGACAAACATACAAATAATTTTAACAAAGACGCTACAAAAAAAATTTTGTAGTTGATAGTACATACAGAATACATTTTCTCGATAAAATACAAATGAAATAAGACATATATAAAAGGGAAAACAAAATGAAAATAAGCTCATCATAGATACAGCGATTAAAATGTGTACGCCGGACGCTCGAAAACAACACTATAAAACCTCTGGTGATCGAATCGCACCCCTGCACCCATCTGCACCATGAACGCTCAAAGCCAAAGACCCAATAGCTGGAAGCATAAATACCGAGTCACGTCAAAAGACATAAGACCAAAGGGAATATTAAATACAAAAAAGTCGACTCTGATGTGCGGAAACAATTGATGATGTGCTTAGTGGGTTTTTTGTTGAAAATGTATAATTACATCAGAAAGGATTTTTTTTTCCAAAACTTTAATTTTGGTCACTAAATGGCCAAGGGTGTATTAGCATTTCTCTCTTTTTGTATTTATTATTGTGATATTCGACTTATTGTCGCTGCAAGTTCTGTAAAACTTTTCAACAAGACGAAGACGATAACATTACCGGGTGTAGTAAATGATTATGTTAAACAACTGAACTCTGATGTGTGGAAACAATTGATGCTGTTCTTAGTGGGTTTTAAAAAAAATGTACAATCACATCAACAGTGTATTTTTTTTTCAAAAAGTTTAATTTTGGTCACAAAATGAGCAAGGTTGTATGAACATTTGTTTTGTTTTTTGTATTTATTATATATTGGAAATTATTATCGTCATGTAGGGTCATAGTCTTATTGTCATATTGTGTTTATCATATGTCAATCTTCGTTTATTGGAGGAAATTAAGACAATCAATCAATCTCCAGTAGCTACGATATTTCTATCATGAAATCCTTGTAATATTGTTAGTAAATAACAGTAATTAAATAATATGTACGTGTAAACAATGCATCCGGTAAAACCATTGTATTTGTTAAATTCAATAACAATTATTTAGTGTTGATGACAGATCCTTGATTGTAATTCCTGTTTAATCTTTTCACAATTTGTTTAGATTCGATGTAGATCTTAACAATGTGCATAGACACCTGACTATTGTTCAAGACTTTATGTTGCACTCATGTCTTCTACTTATTTGTGACAATGGTTGGTGGTATATACTCTACATCTTCTAAACGTATTCATTTGTTAGTTTATCGGTTTCAGACTAATTAGTCCGGTCTTCACTACACCCCAAGAACACAAAACAAAATGAGTGCATTTAATCTGCAATGCTAGACTCGATGTAGATTTGGCGTTTAATATGCATGATAAAAATGTATGCATCCGTCTACGGCTAGAATGATTTTCAAACCGAAAGAAAATAAAATCTTGCTTTCATCTGATTAACTGGAACTAAATCTCGATGGATATGAAATTATTTTCAAGGAAAAGAAATATTTTACTAAATTGGTTTTGAGGTTTTATGGAAGTCGAGGTTAGGAACAAACTGATTTGAATTGATCAGTTGATGGCAGGACTGTGAATGTGTGGTTAAAATCATTATTGTTGAGCGGGCTGGTATAGGAAAGGTATTCAATTGTGGAAGTTATTGCGCAAATTAGTTATTGTTAATCTTAATAGGTTGTATAAAATTTAACTATGGAGTGAAACTTTTAAAAATGTCCTAAATTTGGTTAAGCGACAGTAGTTTATTTGTGTTAAAATTCCGTTAATCGAATTAAAAATGATACAGATATAAGTAACAAACAATAACTGATGGAATTGCATGGAATCCAAAAGGAGCGAGACCGGGTACATGAATTACTATTTGCCCATCCGAAGTTAGTGTCCTGTAATATTCAGTTATTACTATCTATCAAGACGACGGTTCAATTTATCAGATTATACCGAGATTACTACTACAATGTGTATAGAAAAGATTTGTTTGGATTTAACATAGTTATGCTAGATTGGAAAACAAAGGCAATTTTATGAAAATGGGCAATTCACTAAATTGGCATTACATTCTTTATGTGCCTGTCCCAATTCAGGAGCCTGTAGTTCAGTGGGTGTCGTTGGTTCATGTCCGTCATATTTGTTTTTCGTTAATTGTTTTGTTATAAATTAGGCCGTTAGTTTTCTCAATTGAATTGTTTCATATTTTTCGTGTCGGGGCCTTTTATAGCCGACTATACGGTATGGGTTTTTTCTCATTGTTGAAGGCCGTACGGTTGCCTATAATTGCTTACATCCACTTTATTTGAACTTTTGTGGATAGTTGTCTCATTGGCAATCATACCTCATCTCTTTATTTTTATATAAAATAACATGCTACGCATTCAAGGTTTTTGAATTCAAAGATACAATGCATTTTCAAAAATACAAGATCTTGTTGAATTTGTGTATACATAATTTATTTATGTTGCTCGCTTCAGAAGCAAATATGTCATGCATATTAAAGACATTCAGTTTCTTAATTCTGATTTGTATCAACGACCTCACAGCCTTAATCCATTCGGAAAGAGTATCTACGTCTTCTTTCTCGCGTTTAACCCATTGCCTGGCATAATCATCGGTATTTTGAAGTTATGTTTCCAACTGATGGATTTAGGGTCACGATATTTCAGGCCTTTGGATAACACATTTCGCAGAGAAGTATTATTGACAATGTTTAGGTCACCAGTAATAACGTGGCCAGCCGGATAATATATGAATGGGGAACTAGCACAGGTGCAATCAGGAGGTTTAGACTTGAAGTCGTCAATATTGAGATCCTGCAACACGTGTTTGTAATTGAAAATTTTAGTTGCAATTGGTTTGGTATAGGTATAAGAAATGATAGGTACAGAGAAAAGTAAAATAACAAAAATACCCAACTCCAGGGAAAATTCAAATCGGAAAGTCCCTTATCAAATGGCAAAATCAAAAGCTCAAACACATCAAACGAATGGAAAACAACTGTCATATTCCTGACTTGGTACAGGCGTTTCCTTATGTAGAAAATGGTGGATTAAACCTGGTTTTATAGCTAGCTAAACCTCTCACTTGTATGACAGTCGCATAGAATTCCATTACTAGTATATTGACAACAATTTGTGAGCAAAACAAACAGACATAATAGGTGAAAATGTCAAAAATAGGGGTACAGCAGTCAACATTGTGTTATAATCTTAATCACTATAAAAACAAACAAATATGTCAACAAAGAAAAAACAAAATTGCATATAGACAAAGCACATAAGCAAAAATGAAAGACAAGAATACAAAAGATGACCAAAGCACAACAACTCATTGGCGGGATGCATAAGTACCGAGCCACGCCAAAAGGATATTACCAAAAAATGGACTAAACAGTAAAGTAAATAATTTACAAAGACAAATAAAGGAACACTATAATACGTAGTTAAGATTATAAACAACGTCAGTACCTAGAATCTATACTTTAAGACCATCATGTATTATTTGTGAAGTTGATACGAAATATTTATCAACAAGGTCTTGGTATCTTCCGATGAACTTTTTTAGAAAAATGACGAGACGTTCTTTGACATAACCCTG
Organism: Mytilus californianus; assembly: GCF_021869535.1. Taxonomy (NCBI): domain Eukaryota; kingdom Metazoa; phylum Mollusca; class Bivalvia; order Mytilida; family Mytilidae; genus Mytilus; species Mytilus californianus. Next base: position 57,228,358 of record NW_026262679.1, read on the forward strand.
GTTGATCAACTTTCTGCTCAGACACTGGTGACGTTTAACAAAGTCTGGGTAGCAGCTGCAAGCTCTTGAATACCGAATGAGTTGGGAAATGTATATCCCATATGAGGTGAAGATGGTATATTGCTACTAAAGTGGAGGAAATTGATAACTTCAAAATTAAAATCGTCTCGTTTGTCATAGATTCTGGTACTGAGATGACCGCTTATGTCAAATTCGAGGTATAAGTCTAAAAATGAGGCGGTGGAATCTGTGTCTGTTGTTTCTTTAATTTCTAGTTCTGGAGGATATATTAATGGAACCCAATCAGAAAAGTTTGGATAGTTAATGGAAAGAACATCATCAATATATCTGAATGTGAAATTAAATGATCTGGCTTCTTTGATCTTCTTGTTTTTTGACAGGTGTCTGAAGGAACTCCGACTCATATGAAAATAAGTAGAGGTCGGCAAGAAGAGGCGCACAGTTCGTTCCCATAGGAATGTTGACAATTTGTTAAAAAAAGTCTACCTCCAAATTCAACAAATACGTTGTCAATAAGAAACTCCAGCATACTGATCACTTGTTCCTCTATGTAGCATGTTTTACTTTTTTGTTCACTATTAACAAAATATGCCGTATGGTATCCCCAAGTAATATTTTTTAGCGTATGCTACCATTTCTATATTGAAATCATTGTGTATAATTTCTTTTAGACGATTTTTCAATTTCACATGGGGAATGGTGGTATACAGGGTTGAAAAATCTAAAGTTTTGATAGAATTAATTTCAGAGAAAGATCGAGATTTTAAATTATCCAGAAGTTCTTTTGAGTTTTTTAGAATCCACATATGGTTAATTACGCGAGTAAACAGTTTCACAGTATTTCTGAAGACCCTCTTTCATTGCGGACAGAATTTTTGTCAATCTAATGGACAATTCCTTTGTAGAACATGCAGATGAGCCGGCAATGTACCGTTGTTTGTACGGATTTTTGTGAAGTTTAGGTATCCAATACAAACAAGGTAAGTCCTCAGATTTTCTGTTCAATGTAATGTTCATTGAAGCAATGAAGGACTTATGGTTCGCCAAAATCTCTTCCTTGTCAAATGATATATTTTTGTATGTGGGATTACCTGAATGCTCATTTATTCCTAATTCGTTTACAAGACACTCGTAATAGTACGATTTACATACAAAGACAATATTATAAGAAGCTTTGTCCGCAGGAACAACAACATATTCATCGTGAAGAGATGATAGACATTTCACAGCTTCTTTGTCTCTGAAAACGGACGTTGGTCGATCATTCACACACTTTTTCAACTTAAATATTCGACGTTTTATCAGAGACCTGATTGTTTTGACCCATTGTGACAAAGTGTCCAGTTCAACTTCTTCTCGTTTAGTCCATGCTCTGGCGTAGTCTTAAATGGAATCCATAATTATTTTGAAGTTATGGTTCCAATTGATGTGTTGGGGTTCTCTGAACTTAGGACCATGAGATATTACCTTTCGGAGAAGTTCATGATGAATTACGTTTAGATCGCAGTAATAACATGGCCAGAGGGGCTGTAAATATAAGACGAGTGGGAACAGTCACATGTCAGAGGGTTTTTTAAAGTATTCTTCTAAATCAAGGTCCTGCAATGCTTGCTTGTAGTTAAATACCTTAGATGCAATAGACTGATCTTGAAAAAAAGTTGAATTTTAGATGTTACCTCCTTGTGATGAAGAACGTTGCTGATGTTGATTGCATCAATTTCTTTATTTGAAAACTGAACTGGAAGGAATTTCCTCTTTTCATCATGTAAAGGTTCCGATCTTACTGGTTTAATAAAAGAACAGAGTTCCAATGTCCCCCGCGTTGCACATATTATATCTATCCAAGGTACAAGGGCAATGACTAAAAAAAGCACTTTTTTTTTGTTCTTTAAAACTTTTTATTAATATCTTAAGAGAAAAGGCTTCAGAGCAAATGCAATGTGATTTCAATTATAATTTATATTTCCAAGGTGCATAACTCGTTAAAAATATTTGATCAGAACTTATTTTCGAAAGTGTCAAAGACATTACTGATATAAACCTATGATATAAGTTTCATAATATTCTGGCAAGAATTGAACACATAAGAGCGATAACATTGCAATTTTCCATCTAATCAATATTTTCAAGGGCATAACTCTTTTAAAATAATTGATCGGCACTGATTTTTGAACACTTCAAGTACATTGATGATATAAACCTAGTATATAAATTTCATAAAAATCTGGCAAGAATTGTACACATAAGAGCGCTCATAAGGCAATTTTCCATATAATTAATATTTCCAAGGGGCATAACTCTTTTAAAAATTATTGATCAGCACTGATTTTTTCGAACTCGTCCAAGACATTGCTAATATAATCCTATGATTTAAGTTTCATAAAATTTGTCAAGAATTGTACATATGAGAGTGCTAACAATGCAATTCTCCATATAATTTATATTTCCAAGGGGCATAACTTTTTTAAAAATAATTGATCGGCACTGATTTTCGAACTTGTCCAAGACATTGCTGATATAAACCTATGATATAAGTTTCAAAAAAATCTGGCAAGAATTGAACACATGGAGCGCTAACGATGCAATTTTCCATAAAATTAATGTTTCCAAGGGGCATAACTCTTTTAAAATATTCATCGGCACTGATTTTCGAACTCGTCCAAGACATTGCTAATATAAACCTATGATATAAATTTCATAAAATTCTGGCAAGAATTGTACAAAATGAGAGCGCTAACGATGCAATTTTCAATATAATTAATGTTTCCAAGGGGCATAACTCTTTTAAAATTATTGATAAGCACTGACTTTCGAACTCGTCCAAGACATTGCTAATATAAACCTATGAAATAAGTTTCATAAAATTCTGGTAAGAATTGTACACATGAGAGCGCTAATGGTGCAATTTTCCATATAATTAATGTTTCCAAGGGGCATAACTCTTTTAAAAATAATTGATCAGCACTGATTTTCGAACAAATGCTAGTCAATTCGTTCCAAGTCCGATTCGTTTAAAGCCTATTCGTCCCAGATTTGGTCAATTTGTTCCAAGTCAATGATCAACTGATTTTGTTCATTATTACTGGGACTTAATAATTTGTTACTACTTTTTTTTAATGTATATGTCTCTGTATATTATAGTTTTTGTATAGATAAGTGTACGGTACATGGCTAAAGTAATTTTCACGTAAAAGATTTTGCTATATATTTCATATAAAACAAGTGTGGACACAGATCAGTGTGGATAGTATGATTGGATGTTTGACAGTGTTTTATATGACAAAAGGAGTTCTATGTTTTATGTTTTCTATGTATTAACTGTGTTGCACAATGACAACAAACATGAGCATTAGGGGTTTTGTTTATGTAATATTTAGTTTTTTATGTTCAACACGGGCAAGGAAGAGATACTAATTGCATTTATTACCAAATGATTATGATAGAATATATATGTTCCACATCTTTGATTTTGGATACATTTTGTAGCTAGGAGAGGAACATATAATAGGTTCATTTTTTTCTTAATGTGATTTTTTTATATGGGAGATGGTATCTGAGAACATGTATTTGCTTACTATTTGTATGGTTCTATTTATATAACTTTGTAGGAGATTGTCAGTATCATAAGTAAAAGATTTCGGTTAAACGTGGAAATTGTTTCTCAGTTTAGAAGACATTGAATGTTTTTTAGTAATGACAATGCCTGACATGATGATTGGGGCTAGATGAGCTAGAAAGTGAATTTCTGTGTTATTTTTTATTAATTCTTTGAAAATACCTCCTCCAAAGCTTGTCAAAGCAAAAAAAGTTTTGACCAGTATGAAAATGATATCAACAAAAGAACCTTTGTGAGCATGCTTCAAAGACTCATAACTTACTACAGAAGTCATATGATAAAATGTCAAGTGGATATTATGAACATCTACTTAATATGTCTAAATATCTAAAAAGTTTTAGTATTCAATATGAAAAAGCTATTGCAAAAGTATTCTCTTTTCAGTTTTTTTTGTTATATGGATACAAATATAAGTGATACCAATACAGTAAGGCAGTTTTGTTATGGTATGAAAGTGTAGTAATTAGCATTTACTGTTAATTCACACAAATTAAGAAATAAACAAATGAATGATAAATGTTGAACATGTACAATGAAATATATTTTAGAAATCAATTAGGCCAGATAGGCCTTATAAATTTTGGTCTTTTTCTTAACATACTGAATGACCATTTACACTCAGGACTGAGTCGCCATGCAGTAGGCAGTACAGATGTAAAAAAAATGTGGATAGTGTCCACATTTGGACACAGATGATGCCCCCGCTTGCATATCATATAGTTATAAAGGGACATAACTGAAGAACGGTAAAAGTGACGCTACCCAAATTTGAACTTGATCTGAGTTTTGTGGTAATAAGCATTGTGTGTAAGTCTCATAACATTTGGTTGAGGCTAACTTAAGTAGAGAACAGAAACTCAAAATTCAGCAATTTTTCTATTTGTAAACACGCATAACTCTAGAACGGTTGTGTATAAGTTTTATAATATTTGGTTGAAACAAACTAAAGTTAGAGAGCGGAAACGAAAAATTCAGCAATTTTTATGTTTATAAAGGGACATAACTCAAGAATGGTAAAAGTGTCGCCACCAAATTTCGTACTTAATCTGTATTATGTAGTAATAAGCATTGTGTATAAGTTTCATAACATTTGGTTGTGGCAAACTAAAGTTAGAAAACGGAAACAAAAAATTTGTACTTGATCTTAGTTTTGTGGTAATGAATATTGTGTATAGGTTTCATAATGTTTGGTTGGGGCAAACTTAAGTTACAGAATGGAAATTAAAAATTTAGCAATCTTTCGATTTATAAAGTGGCATAACTCAATAATGGTTAAACTTGTATAAAACTACGTATTTCAATAAATTATTTTGTTATCCATCTTCCCTTTGAGGTGTCTTTTTTGGTTTCGTACAACTGAGTAAAACAACCAGTGCTAAATGAGTTAAGTTACAATGCACTTTAGAAAATACATAGTACACTTGGTAAGTTGGTATGGTTTCAATTATTATTTTCAAGCATTTGTGACCCAAGCTGAGTAGGGGTTTATTCTCTTGATGAATGCATAAAAGACTTTTTATGCGCATAGTACGTACACAATGTATTAAAATACATAAGCACTTATAATGAAATAATGATTTCTTTGAAAATAAAATTAGTTAGTTTTTTATATTAAATGTCATGAAATATTAACTTGAACATGTTGAATAAATTGTTTACTGCCAATATATCATTTCTAGAATAAACCATAGAAATAAATTTTAAATAAATATTTGTGTACATTATATATAAATTATATAGGTACAGCATTAAAAATAAAATGCTCCGCAGGGCGCAGCTTGATACGACCGCAGAGGTCGAACCCTGAACAGTTGGGGGAAGTATGGACACAACATTCAAGCTTGATACAGCTTTGGATTTGGATTGTGATTAAATATTTGACACAGCATAGGTTTCTAACACAGATTGAATGTGGTCTAAGAACTTAAAAATTTTAAATTGGACATTCACCTATTATGGTCCAATATCCAAAATCTAAATACATGGTTAGATTCAGCATATCAAAGAACCCCAAGAATTCAATTTTTGATGAAATCAAACAAAGTTTAATTTCGGACCCTTTTGACCTCAATGTGGACAAAGTTGATAACGGGGCCCAAAAATCAAAAATCTAAATACATGGTTAGATTCAGCATATCAAAGAACCCCATATATTCAATTTTTGTTGAAATCAAACAAAGTTTAATTTTGGACCCCGATTTGGACCAACTTGAAAACTGGGCCCATAATCAAAAATCTAAATACATGTTTAGATTCAGCATATCAAAGAACCCTAAGAATTCAATTTTTGTTAAAATCAAACTAAGTTTAATTTTGGACCCTTTGGACCTTAATGTAGACCAATTTGAAAACGGAACCAAAAATTAAGAATCTAAATACACGGTTAGATTCGGCATATCAAAGAACCCCAATAATTCAATTTTTCATGAAATCAAACAAAGTTTAATTTTGGACCCTTTTGACCTCAATGTGGACAAAGTTGATAACGGGGCCCAAAAATCAAAAATCTAAATACATGGTTAGATTCAGCATATCAAAGAACCCCATATATTCAATTTTTGTTGAAATCAAACAAAGTTTAATTTTGGACCCCGATTTGGACCAACTTGAAAACTGGGCCCATAATCAAAAATCTAAATACATGTTTAGATTCAGCATATCAAAGAACCCTAAGAATTCAATTTTTGTTAAAATCAAACTAAGTTTAATTTTGGACCCTTTGGACCTTAATGTAGACCAATTTGAAAACGGAACCAAAATTTAAGAATCTAAATACACAGTTAGATTCGGCATATCAAAGAACCCCAATAATTCAATTTTTGATGAAATCAAACAAAGTTTAATTTTGGACCCTTTGGACCTCAATGTGGACCAATTTAAAAACGGGGCCCAAAATCCAAAAACTAAATACACGGTCATATTCAGCATATTAAAGAACCCCATGAAATCAAGAATAAAACCCCATTGAAATTGGTCAAGAAATAAGCAATTTATAGGAAGTATCTTCTTTTGCACAATCCTGTGCTATTAAATATTTCTTGCTATTGCGCAATACTGTACAATTGACAATTTCTTGCTATTGCGCAATATTGTGCTATTGGATATTTCTTGCTATTGCGCAATACTGTGCAATTGAAGATTTCTTGCTATTGCGCAATACTGTGCAATTGAAGATTTCTTGCTATTGTGCAATACTGTGCAATTGAAAATTTCTTGCTATTGCACAATACTTATTATATAATAATTTACACATCCTGTTTGGTGTGTATCTCCTACCATATCATTATTATTTGATTTTAAATATAAATCAGAAATAACCAACTTAAAATGGAAAATTTTAAAAGAAACAAAAAAGGAAAAAAAGAAAAAAAAGGAAAAAAAAATAAATCCCCCCCCAAAATTTTTTGAACCCCCATTATGATTCATCACCCCCAAACTCAATCCCAGCCTTCCCTTTGTGGTATGGTACCTTGCAGTACAATTTCAGAGAGATCCATACACTTGAACACAAGTTATTGTCTGGAAACTAGAAAAAAATGTGTTTTTTGGCCCCTTTTTGGCCCCAAATTCCTAAACGTTGAGGGCAATTACCCCCAAACTCAAACCCAGCTTTCCCTTTGTGATATGGAACCTTGTAGTACAATTTCAGAAAGATCCATACACTTACACACAAGTTATTGTCATGAAACTAGAAAAATGCTTGTTTTTTGCCCCTTTTTTGGCCCCTAATTCCTAAAATTTGGAGGCAATTACCCCCAAAATCAATCCCAGCAATCTTTAGTGATATGGAACCTTGTGGTACAATGTCAGAGAGATCCATACACTAACACACAAGTTATGTCTGGAAGTTACAAAAATGCTTATTTTTGGCCCCTTTTTGGCCCCTAATTCCTTTACTGTTATTACCATAACCCCCAAAATCAATCCCAACCTTCCTTTTGTGGTATTGAACCTTGTGGTAAAATTTCATAAAGATCCATTCACTTAAACTAAAGTAAGAGTGCGAAAACCAATGTGTCTTCGGACGACGCCGGACGACGACGACGACGACGACGACGACGCCGGACGACGACGACGCCGGACGACGACGACGCCAACGTCATACCAATATACGACCACAAAAATTTTTTTGCGGTCGTATAATAAATGCAATACGGTTATTTCAATAGTTCATATGGTTAAACACCGTTCTAATTAAAGTTGGAACAAATTGACCAAGCAACTTGGGACGAATTGGTTGGTACGAATCAGAGTTGGAACGAATCATCTAGATACCTTTCGAACTCGTCCAAGACATTTCTGATATAAACCTATGATATAAGTTTCATAAAAATCTGGCAAGAATTTTACACATGAGAGCGCTAACAAGATCGGACGGACGCCCGGTATTTCCATGTCCTCCGCAACGCGTTGCGCGGGGGACAAAAAGACAGAAAAGAGCTACATCAAAAATTATACTGACCAGTCTGTATATTGGAGAAAATGTATTTATGCATCCCTTGTCAAGTGCATAATCTCTCAAACATTTTAGAAAATTAACAGGCAGTGAAAAAAGAATAGTTCTAATGTAATGTAACCCTAGCGGATGATGAAGATGTGAAAGAAGGTCATCAAAGCTCCCAGAGGGCGATCTTGATTTGGAAGACTTTTTTACATTGGGCCGATGGTAATGTTTTTGCCCATGACTACGCTGGTGTCTTAAAGTACATTTTGTAGTATTAAATAAGCTCATTACATTTACATCACTGCAGGCTGGACTTCGACAAATTTCCTACTCCTTTGATGTTATCAATGCAACCATACGGCATTGCATTACCTAGTTCCCTTATCTAAAAATTTTCTCTTATCTTTTTGGAAAGGAGTACTTAGTATAGGGCTATTGGTGTGGTGATAAATTCTCTCGATGATGCGTACTTTCATAGATAAAGAAGGATCATGGTTCGGTTGATTAAAATGGTTATAAAGAACCCTAAATTGCGGATCTTTATCATCAGACCAGTGTTAATTCATCCTTTTACGCAAAGTTTATTGAGTTTCACCAACATAAAGTAGTCCATACACACTGACTGATCTTTAAAATAGGGAGTTATTTTTCGAGTGAACAGATTTATGATGAAGATTATTGCCCAAGTTGATGGCATCGAGACCTTTGTTGGCAAAGGAAAGTTTAAGAAAGGATCTGTTCTCCTTTTCATATTTTCCAATGCGAACTGGTTTAAAAAGTCTGTTACTTGCAATATCCGAAATGATAGCTGTAAGTTTGTATTGGTTTGAATGAGGGTTTGTAACAGTTGTTTCCAAACAAGTTGTACAGAAAATGAAGTTTTGAAAGGGGTAATGAATAAAGCTACGTGCTAATGTGATGAATACCTAACGGCTTTTGTATAAATGGCAGCAGGTCATTAATAGAGACATCATGGAGGGTAGGTGATGTACCATGACCATGACTGTGTCTACGTCGAGTTGTAGAGTTGAAAATGTTCATCACATTCACCGAGCTACAGGAAGGACTAGATAGAATACCTATACCATCAATTTTGTCATTGCAATCATATGGTGTCGCAGTTCCCAATTGTCGAATCCAGTAGACTTCTTTTTGTCTAAGGAAACATTGACTTCTGTCACATTTGATGAGATGAACAAGTTATTTATATTTCAATCTGGTTTTACAAAGTTGTCACCAAAGGTGCTAAACAGGCAGACTAATCTAATTATTTATAAATCTTATGTCACAAATTTGTAGGTTGAAACATAACTTCAGGATATTTTAGTTGACAATTGCTTGCCCTGTAGGTCAAATGACAGAAATAGATAATACTGCATGTAAGCAGTATATAATAAAACACAATTGCAGTATTTTAGAAAGTTTATTAAAAACATATCTAATTAACAACATTATAAAAATCAACATATAAACTGATACAATATAAATCAAAAAAAGCAATAATTTGTGTATAAATATAGCTTAGTCTTTAAGTATTTCAAATCAAAAATAATAATTTTACTGACTAATAACTGATTATTTCTTAATTGAAATATTTATTACAAAAATGATGGTTTCATTTTGGCTGCTTGACATTTAAATGGAAAATATTACATGAATATCCAGGATGAGAAAAAAATTGCAACTATGCCAAGAGGTATGTGATGAAAGTCTTGATAATCAGGAGAACATGCAGAAAAGTTTCACTGACACTGAAAAGCAACTGGAATGGAATTGAGCAAATTAAAAAAAAAGTATAGCCTAAACATTAGCTACCTACAGACCTCTCCAAAAAACATTGTTGTCTATCTATTTTCTAAATTGTTTTACAAACTTTAAAGCATGGTATTTCTGTTTTACTAAAAGCCGTCTTCTTTGCAAGCATTAGGCAACCATGACAAAATACAACAGAAAAATTCCTTCTAAAAGCATGAACTCAAATAATTTGACATTAAGGATGATGATCCTCATTTAGTCTTATTTCGAGAGAATATATACATACACCATGTATGTTTTGCTGGCAAAATTTCTTTTTCCTTTTGTACTTCTACCAGTACTCATAACAAATTAACTCAATATTTGAATAATCAGCCAACAAACAGTTGGCAATTTCTGTTATAATATCATCTAAATCGCTGTAGTATTACCATTTAACTCAATCAGATTAAAATACAAAACATTGAAGACTATCGTCAATAACTGGTGAAAACTGCTATTATAAGGTAATAGTTACGATACAATCTTTTAAACCACTAACAGCAAGACTTGACTATGTTTTCCAGGTATCAACCTCAAGGACAAAGATCAGATGAATGGTGATTGTAAATGAATAACATAAAAAGAAAGTATAAAATTTAATTTTTCCATTTAACTGCTCATTCGTTGCTTTAGATTAAAAAAAAACCAAGACATACAAATGGATTGATTGTTGGATTTGAATGCATTTTCAGCCTATATACAGTATCAATGCATGACACTGATCTCTGGGCAATCCTAAATACAGTATCAATGCATGACACAGATCTCTGGGCAAACCTAAATACAGTATCAATGCATGACACTGATCTCTGGGCAAACCTAAATACAGTACCAATGCATGACACTGATCTCTGGGCAAACCTAAATACAGTATCAATGCATGACACTGATCTCTGGGCAAACCTAAATACAGTATCAATGCATGACACTGATCTCTGGGCAAACCTAAATACAGTATCAATGCATGACACTGATCTCTGGGCAAACCCAAATACAGTATCAATGCATGACACTGATCTCTGGGCAAACCTAAATACAGTATCAATGCATGACACTGATCTCTGGGCAAACCTAAATACAGTATCAATGCATGACACTGATCTCTGGGCACAATTGTTTCTGGAATAAGGAATAATAACCTCAATCCGTATATTCAAGGCAAAAGTCTATAGAAACCAAATTCTAGCAAGTTGACAGGTATATTTACTGCACAGTGTCTTCTATATATGTACAGTAGTAACCTTGATGGATGCAAACAATCAAATCACTTTATCAAAATGATAGCCAACATCAGTATAAAACTTAGTTTGTCTAAATGTATATAATACCGCAGTAAGTGATTAAAGGGGCATTAGCTAGGAGATATAAAAAAAATAAAATATGATTTTTTTTGTTCTATCATTACTGAAAGTGAAATAGTGATATAATAATTCGCTTTTAACAGCCAGTTTGGTTCAGTTTTGTCAAAACAAGCAAAGAACCATCGCTAATGAATTATTCACTTGCAAGTGAGTAATTCGACCTCATTGAATCTGTATTCATGTGAACTTTAATTGAACCCTATATCTAGAGATGGCTTACGCATGAACTAGGCGTGTTCAGTTATTAAATGAAAAAGAATGTAAACATTGGAAGTGAGACAAGGTAAACCATTTGGTTGACTGATTCGATCTAGAAAAACTCATTTTTATACAGGTAAAAACGATTATTAACATATTTTTTTAACAATAATATGAAATCAAACAGACCTAGAAAAATCCAATTGCACGAGTTCGCAATCTATTTATATCTATGTTCATGTTCAGCAGTCTTCGGAGGTCACCTCGATGGTTAATTAGATGGTTATTTTAGACTTTTTATTATTTGGATATGCATTTTAGTTTGTTATAAGTCGAATGTAAGAATTTGAATCAAATCGGTGAACCTGAATTTGACAGCTAATGCCCCTTTAACATGTATTCATAGTAAAAAGGACTTGCAATCATATGTCATATATTCTACAAAAAAAAATATATATAATAATCAAAAGATAATGCAAATCAGTGTAAAAAATATGATTCAAAATAACTGAACCGGTATAATCAATATACCTCGATATTTATAATATATTATATCACTAAACAGGAAAGACAATAGTAATGTGTAACCTCTCATAGATGGTAATATGGCATATAGCTGCATACACAAATATATCGCTCAAGCAAATACACAAGAATAAATACAAAGGTCAAATTATATTTTAAATATTTAACTAGTTGTAAAAATAAAAATGCCATAGCACTTACAATCTTGCTGTATAGCATAAAATGGTTTAGTACACATTATTATAATTCTAATAAAAGCCATTTGGCTTAGTCAGCTTGCATAAATTTCCAAATTTATAAGTTTTCTGTCAAAATATTAAGGGAGGGCATCTAGTCAACCAGAATTTTATAATTTAAAAATATAATATTGTAGTTATAAGCAATTTTTTTTTTTTTTTTTGGCTCCAAACTGCATCTTTGTAAATTGTAAATTAAAAAAGTATGAAATATATATTGCATTATTGAATCATAATTTGGTAAAAAAAAAATATGTAACAATCTTGGGTATTTCCATGACAACACAGTATGATTTATGAACAATTTCTTGCAATTTTATCTTATCATTCCAAGTTAACAATATTTATAAAATATTACTATTGAATGATAAGTTTGTGTAAAATTTCATACAAAAAAAACAGTTACAAAAATACAAAAACAACATGTGGTATGACCTTAAATGACATCTCATCATTAATGAAACCAATGAAACTTGACTTTTAGCTTTTTTTCAATCATACAAAATAACAACCATTTTTCGCCCAATCAAAGATTTGTTTTGTAAAATGACCAAATGCTATTGTTAAATTTAATATTTCTTGCTATTGCGCAATACTGTGCAATTGAAGATTTCTTGCTATTGTGCAATACTGTACTATTGCGCAATACCATGCAATTGAAGATTTCTTGCTATTGTGCAATACAGTGCTATTGCGCAATACTGTGCTATTGCGCAATACTGTGTTGTTGCGCAATACTGTGCAATTGAAGATTTTTTGCTATTGCGCAATACTGTGCAATCGAACACTTCTTGCTTTTGCCCAATACTGTGCTATTATACAATACTGTGCTATTGCGCAATACTGTGCAATTGAAGATTTCTTGCTATTGCACAATACTGTGCAATTTAAGATTTCTTGCTATTGTGCAATACTGTGCCATTGAAGATTTCAAAATTTTGAAGAAAAAATTAACCCTCCAAAAAAATTGGAAAAAAAAATCCCCCCAACTTTTTGATTTGATTTTTGGTGTTTTAACGTCACTTTTAAGCACCACTTTTGGGCTATTTCGTGGCGGCCAGTTTTATTGGTGGAGGAAGCCAGAGTGCCCTGAGAAAACACCAACTTTTTGAATTATTGTCTGGAAACTACAAAAATGATTGTTTTTGGTCACTTGTTTGCCCCTAATTCCTAAACTGTTGGTACCATAACCCCCAAAATCAATCCCAACCTTCCTTATGTGGTATTGAACCTTCTGATAAAATTTCATAGAGATCCATTCACTTAAACTAAAGTTATTGTCTCAATTGTCCTTTAACCAGAAAAACCCTTGTTGTTCCCCTTTTTTTGCCCCTAATTCCTAAATGGTTTGAGCCATAACCCCCCAAAGTCAATCCTAACCATCCCTTTGTAGTATGGAAACTTGTGGTATAATTTCAGAGAGATTCATACACTTTAACACAAGTTATTGTCTGGAAACTACAAAAATGCTTATATGGGCCCCTTTTTTGACCCCTAATTCCGAAACAGTTGGGACCATAACCCCCAAAATCAATCCCAACCTTCCTTTAGTGGTTATAAACCTTGTGTTAAAATTTTATTGATTTCTATTTACTTATACTTAAGTTATTATCCGGAAACCATCTGTCTTCTGACGACGCTGACGAAGGTGACAACGTGATACCAATATACAACCAAAAAATTTTAATTTTTGCGGTCGTATAAAAAAAATCAGCAGTTTTTAGCAAAAATTAGAACATGGAATCATTTGCATATTGTGGCCATACTCAAGCTTTTTTCATACCATATACAGTGTATGCTAATTTAAACTGTAGGCATGTTATGTTATTTACTGAAATTAGCACTGTTTTTATAATTTTAAATGGGTCAGATTACAAAATTTCTTAATTGATCATGTACTATTTAATTTCATTTCCTAATAACAGCGTTACATTATTATTGTTGTTATCATTATTATTGTTATTGGAATAGATGAGTCTTTTTTAAAATATCAAATGATATTTTTCCTGAAAATTTGCTGTTTTCATCTATAAATAAACAATAGTCAGTTTAAAGTTTGAACAAAATTTAACCACTGAACAGGTGAAGTCACTTCATGGACCTTTCATAGGTAAATCCATCAAGGTAGATTCTTACAGGTTCAGTGAGATTTAAATCTGGCAACTGGTCAATTTAAATGTCCCAATTGTATTGTCAATTTTAAAATCTGGTTGAACAATAGGTAAAGGTAAACAGTAACACCTATAGTCAAGTCATAGTAAATAGCAGAATAAAGTTTTAGTCAAAATTGAAGTAAAATGTTAAATTAAAGCATGTGCCGACATTATCACTAACAAAGACTTAAAGACAAAGGTCTGTTTGCGTAGATTTTAAAATGCTTATGCAACAAAACATGATATTACAAGGAAGCTTTGATTGTCATATGTCATGTACATAGTACATAAAGGATGTTTAGAAGGACATACATCTGTTGAAGCATCAAAAGGACGTGGAAACTTGCTGAGGTATATTAAAGAAGAAAACATTTTACGGACTTTTTACTAATACCAAAAACTCATTTAAGAACAGTTGGCACTAACAACAGATCAAATCACAGTAAATATGATTATGAAAGTATTAAATTAAGTAGATTAAACTACGCAAAGAGTATTGCACAACTAATGGAGTATAAAAAGTTTCATTCATCTTACAGTAAAAGAAATTAAGATTACAAAATGTTGCCCATAACATTACAAAGTACGGTGGTTATAAGTACAAGTCACTATCTTAGGTATTTAGAAACTATGGAAGTATACCTGTTAAGCCCTCATATTTGACTTAGTCAGTCATAAAAAAATTTTAATATTTAAAATAATTAAATTTTTATCAATGTCAATTCAACAATTTATGAAAAAGAACTTTTGGCCATTGCAGTTCTACATTTAATTGATAAGAAAATAGAATCAATATATTAAACAGATATTACTACAAAACAATCGATAAATAAATTCTATATTGCTTTTAATATTTGATTACTAAGCTTTCACATTACTCTGTTTGGCTCATCTGGCTTGTAGACTATCAAATTTTTGAACTGTTTCTCAGACCTTTAGACTATTAGGCCTTGCATTCCCTTCTCTAACAATTAGTTTCTAATTACTTGGCTGAATGACTACCCATCTAATCTTCAAAATACCAGGCCTTGGAACTGTATATTAGACCTTCTGATTACTATGTTGACTGCATTAATGAATTACCGGTACTGGATTTCATCAAGTAGAGAGAAGAAATCTTAAAAAAATATATTGAGGTAGCTATACTGGTTCATGCTGAAATGAAGTTCTCTTAATATCCAATACTGACTACATGTATATTATCTTCCATGGTTGAGTTCTATCACAATTTTTTCAAAGGCGACCCATATCACAGACAACATGCTACTTTTTGCGATCACATACCAAATTAATATTACATATCATACAGTTATCTGTGATTCTCTGTTGGTCATAATCTCGACAGAGCTGTTTTCTCCTTCAATCTGGAGATAATCTGTTTGTGACACTGTGTCTGCATGTGATGTCCTACATTTTGATGACAGAAGTGCATAAAGTAAAATTAGAAAAGCCTGAAAAAAAAATGTTTATTTGCTAATAAATCTAGATATTTTATTTACCCTTTATCATGGCTATATCTTTTTGAAAGCAATTTTTTTTAGAGGATTAAAAGTCAAATGAGGCATATTAGAAAGCTGTAAATAAACAAATTCTGATTATTACGATTGTTGAATGATCAACAAATATGAAAGATTAATTTTGTTTTAAGCAAATGCTGCATACAAATTAATGTTATACGAATTCATAATATGAGTTTTAATTTTTGTAAAACTTACTTGGATGCAATTTGGCAAAATAAAATACATTGCAAAAATTTTTTTCTGAATTTACAGTAGCTTCTGAGAACTGAAACCTCAATCTAGAGGAATAATTCATTTAAGGTCAAGTTATACTTACAGCAAATAAAAACAAACCAGCTACCCCAGTGGATCCCCATTTGAATCCAAAGGCATCAACAAAAGCGCCACCTGCAGTTGGTCCTAAAAATGCCCTGTAAAACAAGACAACTATTGCATGATCTAGAACATATACTGAAGATGACAAAGAAATTTAGCTTTTTTAGCCTGGATTGTTTAGTTTTTGGTTGATAGTGAAAGGTGAAGAGGATGAATGCTTTTCAGAAAGGGACCCTTTATTTATATAAACTTAGTGATCGTCAGAAAGGGACTCTTTATTTATACAAACTTAGTGACCGTCAGAAAGGGACCCTTTATTTATACAAACTTAGTGATTGTCAGAAAGGGACCCTTTATTTATACAAACTTAGTGACTGTCAGAAAAGTACCTGATTTTGTGGCTTATGATAATGTTACAGAATTCTGAGGGGTATTACTTTTACCTATTGGTTTCTGTGTCCCTGTCACTTAGTGAACCAAAAGCTGAACTTTCATTAGTTGAAACCACATCAATTATGTGTAGAAGTAGAAAAAAATATGATGTAACCTACTTTTAATTTGTCTTGGATTAGATTAATCTATACTGCTGGGCTCCTAAATGACCTATTTGTTACAGAAATTTCATTGGTTCAGACATTACTGACTCGGTATTAAAGTCTCAAGATGATGCTAAGACTGCTCAAAGTAGTTTATCAGGATGGAAATTGAATTACTGATTGGTGCATTTAAATCAAGGTAAAACAAGCATCAAGGTAAACTGAACATTTATCTCCTATTACTTCTGTTGTATTTGATTGTATAAAAAATTCAAACTTGATCTCTGTTTTGTGGTAATAAGCATTGTGTATAAGTTTCATAACATTTGGTTGAGGCAAACTAAAGTTAGAGAACAGAAACGGAAAATTCAGCAATTTTTCCCATTTGTAAAGGGCGCAACTCTAGAACGGTTAAAGTGATGCCACGAAAATTCAAACTTAATCTGTGTTTTGTGGTAATAACCATTGTGTATAAGTTTCATAATATTTGGTTGAGGAAAACTAAAGTTAGAGAACGGAAACCAACTTTGGGACGTACGTACAGATGGACTAGGGTAAAACTTAATGCCCCCTCCGCTACGGCGGGGGCATAGGCGAGGGCATAAAAATCATTTACCTTCATATTGCACTTAAATTCTTTAAAGAATTTTACATTGTTCAATTTCTGAACAAATCTTTTTTGTTTATTTCTTAATATTGCCTTATTTGCTTAATTTATCGTTTTTAGTTTCAAATGAATAAGTCGAAATGGAAATAAATTGAGGTGGCGATAAATGTACAAGTAAGTGATGAATAGTGACTAGTGAAAGACTTACTGTAACTACATGTATTAACATACCCTAATGAGAATAATGAATTAAAGTATCCTGACACTATACCATGGGTATCCATGTTTTCTGGCATTCCAATTTCTCTGAAACAGAAAAAAAAAATGAATATAATTGTGCCTTTATGAAACATAAGTACAAACACAAAACATTTGATGCTATAAATAAAAATACATTAAGAGCTTAATTGACTTAGAAATTGCTAGATATAGAAATTAAATTTAAATGACTTGATACCTGTGAATGATCAATTGAAATTTACCACTACAAGAAATTTAATACAATATTTCTCCGCTTGAAACAGTCTTGCAAATTTTTTTTTTTAAATAAAAGAAGAGATTTCCAATGTCCCCTTTGTTACACATATTTTGTCTGTCCAAGGCCAAATATTAAAATTTTGTTTTTGTTTTTTTAGTTCTTTACAAACTTTTTTTAAATATCTTAGTTGTAAGAAATGTAGGCTGGAGACCGCTAACAATGCAATTTTCAATATGATTAATTTTTCTAAGGGCATAACTCTTAAAAATAGTTGATCTGCACTGATTTTTTAATTGTCTGAGACATTGCTGATATTAGTTTGATAAACATCTGACAAGAAGTGTACACATGAGAATGCTTACAATGCTAAATTCCATATAAATAATATTTTCAAGGGGCATAACTCTTTTAAAAATAGTTGAATTTTAGAATTTGTCTAAGACATTGCTGATATAAACATGATAAAGCTGGTTAAGTATCAAATTTATTATCAGTTTGACATTAGTAACCTGATAGATTTCAAGGATCTACATGATCAGTTCAACTGAATATGGACAGAGAACTATCTACAACTATATGAGGGTGTGGATGGGGGTTTACAGAATAGAGAATAATTGGCAAAAATTATAAAGAACAGTGAAAAATGGACCAAAGAAATAAAGAATAGAGAATAATGGGCAAAAAATATAAAGAAAAGAGAAAAATAGCCTAAAAAATTATAGAATACAGAAATGAAGGACCCCCATCAAGACCCTCCTATATTTTTGGTAAACAGCATAAAATTATGATTATAAACAAATTACTTATAACTGAAATAAATCTTTATAACTACAAAATAATTTCTTTTATGGGTACAATTTATAGTTAAAAGTTCATGCATCATAAATATTTGATTTGGTTATATATTACAGTCTTGTCAAACAATTACTAATATTTCATTTTTTTACATGAAAAGAGCAAAGCTAGTATATTAGTATATAATTTATAAAAATAAAAGAAACAACTGTAGGTTGTCCTTTTTGTTGTACATGTACATGTACTTGTATTATTGGCTTGCAGTCTCATAGCCATTTATAAAACAGCCCCTTTTATCCATACACAATACTTACAAAGCACCTTGTAGAACTCCCTTGAATGTTGGAATAAGGGCACATCCTACCATTAAACCAAGTAGAATCAATGATATGATCATAAACCATATATTACTGAAAGAAATAATAATCATTAATTCTATTTTTAGGTTTGTATAAACCCCATCTTATCATACATATTTTAACAAGGTACACATTTTTCTCTTTCAAACTTATAAAATGTTTTTAAAAAATACAGTTAAACAGCTCCAACAGTCACCTCAAATCGTCTTTCTTCCAATCTAAATGTGTTCAATGTATTTTTTTAAAAAAGTTTCATCAGCCATCTGTTTTCGTACAAAATCACTGTTCAGACTCCTTATACAAGCAAACTTCAACAGCCAAGGAAATCACTCATGTGGCATAAAGTGTGCTCAAATCAAATCATATGCAAAGCCAAATCCAAGTTTGCCTTTTGCTTCTTTTTCTATGATTTGATTGGCTATTTATGAAAATTTTTGTTTGCTTAAAGCTTTTTTTATATTGTGCTCTTATCAAATAACCATTCTTCCATCTTTAATTGTTCAAGTATGTTAAGTCTAAAACTTAAATTTATCACTTCTCTTACAAAAGCAATGTCTTATTTGTAAATAAATGGAGAATGTGTCCATGGGACACAGATGATGCCCTCGCTTGCATATCGCTTGCATATAACATATAACATATAACATAATAAAGGGGCATAACTAGAGAACAGTAAAAGTGACGCCACCCGAACTTGACCTGTGTTTTGTGCTGACATTTGGTGTAAGCAAGCTAAAGAGTTAGAGAACTGAAACCAATTTTGGGACTTACGGACAGACAGACAAGGGTAACACTTAATGCCCCCTCAGGTGATGACAGGGGGATAAAAACCTGCATGTTTTACAGTATTTACAAAGATTGTTTATTACTACGTGAAAGACAACTGTGCATACCTTAGTAACCACCCAATATTTGCATTATCACACAATAATACAACATCAGGTGTTGGTTCACCATGAATAATAAATACTTACAATGGAAAGAAAGGTATTAAAGATGATGGGCCTAACATCAGGAAAGCTAAAACACTTAAAAGATTTCCTATAAATATCATTGTTCTTACATAACCCTGAAAATAAAATGACAAATCAATTCAAATGTTACTTTTATTGGAATGATTGTTCATGATCTATATTACTGTCAGAGTAAGCCATAATTAAAATATTACATGCTGATTTTTCTTTGTGTGCTGAAACAAAATACACCAATATTTTCTTCTTAACATTGCTTCAAATGCCCTATGTCATAGTAAAAGTTATATAGAAGTAACAGCAATTTTAAAATCACTAGATGGGCTATTCTACCAAAATCATTAATTATAACGTAAAGGTATTTGTTTTCATTTTTCTTTATTATAACTATGCAATTAGACATTAATTTTACCTAGTGCATAGCAGACTAATGTTTATAACAAAATAAATGGAAAAATATATATCTATAAGTCAATACTGCTAGTCCAGGAGTATATATATGTAATCTGCTTAACAGTCTTTATTGCATGACATCAGATAAATTTTGATGGAAATCCACAGATAACAAGTTTTGCAATTTTTATAAGAACTAAAATTTCAACTTCTTGAAATAAAGTTGACCTTTAAAGTTGGTTTTAGCTGATTTGAGACAACCACTCAATTTTATTGCATGGTTCTTTAGCATGCAAAAAGCATGGCACTTATCCTAAAAGGAGCATCAGATTTAAGTTCCTCATTCGAACCAGTTTTGCAAGCAAAGCATTCATTGCGACATTTAACAAATTATCTCCCCCTTACCTTACTATCAGTAATCCAGCCCCATAATGGCGCTGTGAAAGCATATATTCCTGGAGCTATCAAAAACATCAATCCTATCTGCCATGTATTTAAATGCAACTGAAATATATGAAAACATGTCCTTTGTAAAACTTTTATACCACAAAATACCTCTAACAAGATTATGAGTTACACATTCCTGTCAATTTCTCATGGAAAAATATCATACATGTACCTCTCATATGAGCTCTAAGATTATTTCTTTTATTTAATAAACATGTCCAATATCACTGCACAGAGATTTTTTGTGTACACACTATTTTTGAATTTCTCAATTTGAGGGCATATTAGGGATATTGACCCATATACTCAGATATTCAAGTGTTAAGAATGATATGTATTAATGTGTATATCCATACTTGTCAAGAAAACTATTTTTATTGAAAATTACTTAAATTGTGCTTTTGAAATGAAACTATCTGATCTAAAAATAGAAAGGGAAGGCCATATCCTGAATATGAGTTATATTACCTTTCATTGCTTAATACAATGCAATGTTTAATTTCATGTTCACACTGGAAAATGAAAGCAATCTTTACCGTTCAGTGTTCACAAGTACTTTGACTATCATTTGCTATTGGTAAATTATCTGATCAGGATCTAGATATACAATGGAAGGTTCTTGCATAATGAAGGAGATTTCATTTATAAAAGCTAAAATCTACTCCATTACAATGGATGTGGTCATGTGTTAGTTTCCAAATCCCCCTCCCCAACAAAATAATTGTGCATACATCAAATGGATGAACAAACATAAATGAAATCAAACCTCTCTTTCTACCCTCCAATATTCATTTAATGGCATAGCCCTATCAGAATATAAAATGAACAGAAAAAAATATTAACTCCAGTCTGCCTCAGTATATACTGAATTCGTGTGACTAAAAGGTAAATTACCTTTGATAAATGTTGAGCCAAGGTAGGATCCATAAATCCTAATGAAAATGCTCCTACAACGATGGAGATTCCAGTTACCAAAGCTAATGGACTCTTCAGGAGATAAATAAAAGGTTTTGATAACTTGCTATGGTGATCTGTAATAGAAAAGTATTACAATAAAATACTGTAAATTCAGAATTTAATGCAATGTTTTTGAAAATACGAAAAATAATATAGGACGTTCAACTCATTAATAAAAACACTAACAACATGGTTTTAAATCACATTACTTTATCTTACATATAGAATGATCAATAGAGATTTGCAAAATAACTATGGAAGTGATTTCTTAATTTACAGTTTGTATCCCTTTATTATAATGTTTATCTGAAAATTGTCTTGTAGTGTTTTGAATATTCAATATTATACTTCCTTAAGACATCCTTAACCTAAATCAGGTAGCTTGTATTTTTTAAATATTTTTTTCAGAATTCTGTTACTGAAGTTTTTGTTAAATACTCTGTATTTGTAAGATTGTGGTGTGTTTCCTTTTTTTTTAAACGAACTTAAATGTATCATTTAACAAAACTTTAACATTCACTTTATTTCAGCATATTTTTGTCAAACTTTCTATTTTCAATAATAGTCGTGAGATTGTTGGATAGCAGATAGGGCCATCACCCTTAACTCTTAAAGTGGATTGTCAGTGTTTCCTTTCAACAAAGTTTAGCAGCTATAGGACTTTGATGAATTTTATTGATTTTACCCATTTGTTCAATATAATGCTATGGTATCCATGTTGGTTGATTTTCTAAAAAAATCCTATGAATACTTATGGGTAAGTTTGATTCCTATTAGCCCAGTAGTTTCACAGGAGATAATTTACAATTCTGAAAAAGTTTTTGATCACTGATGTGCCTAACAGATAACTGAGGGCAAATAATGAGAAAAGCTTACGCTGCCCCTTAAGATCAGCTGTTCTAAATCAATAGGTTTGTAAGTTTCAATCAATTTTACAGATACTTAAACCCTGCCCAATGAAACATACCTATTTAGTTACACAGCCAATAGGTAATAAAATGCTCCATGGGGCGCAGCTTGATAGGACCACAGAGGTAAAACCCTGAACAGTTGGGGCAAGTATGGACACTACATTCAAGCTTGATACAGCTCTGAATTTGGATTGTGATTAAATATTTGACACAGCATAGGTTTCTGACACAGAATGAATGTGGTCAAAGAACTGAAAAATTTGAAATTGGACTTTTACATATTATGGTCCAATATCCAAAATCTAAATACACGGTTGGATTCAGCATATCCAAGTACACCAAGAATTTAATTCATTTATTCATTAATGAACAATATTAGCTAAGTTTTTAAAGGGGTCCACTTCTTCAAAAAAAAATATATGTATACAGCATTCTGAAAATTAATTTATACAGAATAACAAACAAACCTACCACGAAGTTCTTCTAAAATACTAAAAAAATGAAAAAAAACAAATTTCCAAAATATCATTCCTCATTATTACAATGTCTTTAAAAAATCTATAAAAATTACCTTTGATTATTTTTTTAAATATCTAATAATGAACAGTAAATTTCAAACTATATGTATACATAATTTCTTCTCTAAAATCCGAATCGATGCTGTATCTATTTCTAACTATGACTCTACTTACAATTTCTATTTATTGTGCAATACAGCTCTGAATTTGGATTGTGATTAAATATTTGACATAGCATAGTTTCTGACACAGAATGAATGTGGTCTAAGAACTTAAAAATTTTAAACTGGACATTTACCTTTTATGGTCCAATATCCAAAATCTAAATACATGGTTAGATTCAGCATATCAAAGAACCCCAAGAATTCAATTTTTGATGAAATCAAACAAAGTTTAATTTTGGACCCTTTGAACCTCAATGTGGACCAATTTGATAAAGGGATCCAAAATCTAAATACAAGGTTAGATTCAGCACATCAAAGAACCCCATATATTCAATTTTTGTTGAAATCAAACAAATTTTAATTTTGGACTCCGATTTGGTCCAACTTAAAAACTGGGCCCAAAATCAAAAATCTACATACATGTTTAGATTCAGCATATAAAACAACCCCTTGAATTCAATTTTTGTTAAATTCAAACTAAGTTTAATTTTGGACCCTTTGAACCTTAATGCGGACCAATTTGAAAACCAGTCCCAAAATCAAAAATCTAAATACATGGTTAGATATTGCATATCAAATAACCCTAATAATTCAATTTTTCTTAAAATCAAACTAAGTTTAATAATGGACCCTTTGAACCTTAATGTGGACCAATTTGAAAACCAGTCCCAAATCAAAAATCTAAATACATGGTTAGATTCAGCATATAAAAAAAACCCAATAATTCTAAACACATTGAAATTGGTCAAGAAATGAGCAATTTATACAAAGTATTAGAATAGTATTGTTTTTGGCCCCTTTTTTCTAAATGGTTAGGGCCATAAGCCCTAAATCATTCCCAACCTTCCTTTTCTGGTATGGAACCTTGTGGTACAATTTCATAGAGATCCATAGACTTTATACTCAAGTTATTGGCTGGAAACCAGACAATCCGAGTTTTTTGGCCCTTTTTTGGCCCCTAATTCCTAAATGGTTTGGTCCATAATCCCCAAAATCATTCCCAACCTTCCTTTTGAGTAATGGAACCTTGTTGTACAATTTCATACAGATCCATGCACTTATTATACACAAGTTCTGGTCCTGAAACAAGAAAAATGCTTGTTTTTGGCCCTTATTCCTAAACAGTTAAGACAATAGCCCCCAAAATCAATCCCAACCTTCCTTTTGTGGTATGGAACCTTGTAGTACAATTTCAAAGAGATCCATAGACTTATTCTCAAGTTATTGTCTGGAAACGAAATGTTTTCGGACAACGACGACGCTGACAACATCATATTATACGAACGCAAAAATTTTGCGGTCGTATAAAAACTGCTCATTATTTTTTTGTGAGTTTTCTAATCCCTTTTTTTTAAATCTTACCTTTAACTGGAGGCATTAGATAGAGACAAAACAATCCATACAGTATAACTATGGAACCCATAGCAAAGAATGGTAAACCAAAGCCTCCAGCCTAAAGATACACACATATTTATGTAAGAAAAATATTGTCCAAGAAAATTAAAAAAATGAATGGATATATGGACTTATGTTTTCTGTCTTGTGTGATTTAAATATCAAGGAACAGATGGACGACTGCATAATCAAATATTTTGCGTTAATCAAACTTTGTCAAAAAAAGGCTGCTCTTTATTAAACCAGCACTTGAGTAACTTTTGTTTGTACTAGTAACTATTGGTATTTTCTCAAATTTTCCTTTGATCTTTCTGTATGATAATTTTCCATATCACATTACTAGAGTGATATTGGTTTTTCTCAGTTTAGTAGAAAGAGAATGCAATGACATCATAAGCTTACAACATTGATGTTGCCTAGGAAAATAGCCTAAACATATTATCAATGATCTTTCAATCATACTGGAGAATGTTTCCTGGCTAGTTTTGCCCCTATTTTGTTTGATCAAATAGCGCATTGATATCTTGGTAGCTTGCTGGCCTTGAGTACACAAGGATTTCTTATGTTCTAAGGAAGAAGAGAAAGTGAAAAACCTCATCTTTGCTGACAACCATTATCTCTTTTTTTTCTTTTTATCCTTATCATTTTTCACTCCTATACAATCTGTGACTTATTATTATTTATTTATTTATTCATTTTTATATTTTTAGAACTTTTTTCTTCTGATCTGTTCTATAGAAAATGTCTAATATCTCCAATTATAATGTATTTATAATAATGATATTTTATATCTTACATGTATTTATTGTATGTATGTCATGTATATGCTTTAATTGTTGGAAATACAAATAAATGGAGAATGTGTCCATAGGACACAGATGATGCCCCCGATTGCATATAACGTTATAAAAGGTCATAACTCAAGAACGGTAAAAGTGATGCTACCCAAATTCGTACTTGATCTGAGTTTTGCGGTAATAAGCATAGTGTATAAGAATCATAACATTTGGTTGAGGCAAAATTTAAGTTAGAGAACGGAAACAAAAAATTCAGCAATTTTTCCATCTGTAAAAAGGCATAACTCTAGAAAGGTAAAAGTGATGCCACCAAAATTCAAACTTGATCTGACGTAGGGATGGACGTACAGACGAACAAGGGGCATAAAAAGAAAACTAAACGAACAAAAACAATCATTATCTACTCTCAACACAGTAAAACTAAAAATTCTGGAATTCAAATTACTAAAATTTCATTTTCAAAATTAAGCATTTAGGACAGAGCCAATCTATGTATGTAGGTAGGTAGCTATAGGTAAAGGGAAACAATCAGCTTTAATTTTCACTAAATTTTCTCACAGGAATAAGTCATCAAGATTATTTATCTATTTGAATTCATTTTAAATCACAAACTGTTTCTGCTTTCAAAGAGTTTTCTGTCATATAAGTTTTTACAGTAGTTTTTCTAATGGAGATTTATCTAAATATAATTACTATCATATATGAAAATAAATGTCATTTGATCAAGTGATTTACTGTATTTCCGTGAAAATGAATCCTGTTGTCATTTGCGAATTCCAGTTTCATTCTTTATTGTCACACAGAAAAAATTCGGTGCAGGTTCGATTTTACTATAAATACAAGCCTGCACTAATTTTTTCTTCATGTAAAAGGGTCAAGACACCACAAGAAAAGCAGCAGATTAAGATTATGACTTACTGTATATAAAGCTCCACCTATTGCTGGACCTACCATCATACCTATTCCACTAAATGTTTCTAGTGCTCCCTGAAATAGAGATAAAAAAATATGAACAATTGCAATGATCTGGGGTCAAAAAATTAATCAACATTGTTCATTTTCAAATAACCTGATTTACAATAAGTGGATATACTAGTATATATTCAAAACAAAGCTGTTACCTGCTATTGTAATGCCTTGGGATTATTAGCTCTATGAAGCCTGTATTACATGCCTGGTATCTAGAGTGGATTCATTTATTTTTATGGTACCAGTTTTTATGGATTAATGAAAAATTTTATTTTTTTGGCACCTGTAAATTCTGAAATTATTATTGCGAATCACTGATTACTGGTAAAAATGTGAGATTTAATAAATGTGATGGCATAAATTTATGAATGAAAATCACTACTGTGATTAGGAATGTGAGTTTTTATTATTGCAAACCTGATACAGTTGCATTTTTCGAATTAATGCAACATTGCAATGATTTCAAAATTTACAGTATTTAAGGCCAAAAATAAATTTAAATTGTTTGGTGTTGCCTACCTACCCACCTAAAAAGCAGCCTACTCAAAATATTTTATGACACAAATGGTTTTAAATTTTTATTCAGATTTTCTCATGCTATAAAATTGTTTTTTTGTCTAAAACATGTAACTTATGTTGTTGGCCCCCTCCCAAAATAAAAATAAATTGGGAATGAGTCCATGGGACACAGATAATGCCCCCACTTGCATAAAATGTTATACAGGGACATAACTCAAGAACAGTAAAAGTGACACTACCCAAATTCGTACTTGATCTGAGTATTGTGGTAATAAGCATTGTGTATAAGTTTCATAACATTTTGTTGAGGTAAACTTATGTTATAGAATGGAAATGAAGAATTCAGCAATTTTTCCATTTGTAAAGGTGCATAACTCTAGAACAGTAAAAGTGACCCCACCAAAATTCAAACTTGATCTGTGTTTTGTGGTAATAGGCATTGTGTATAAGATTCATAATACTTGGTTAAGGCAAACTTAAGTCATAGAACGGAAATGAAAAATTCAGCAATTTTTCCATTTGTAAAGGGGCATAATTCTAGAAAAGTGAAAGTGATACCACCCAAATTCAAACTTGATCTGTGTTTTGTGTTAATGAGAATTGTGTATAAGTTTCATAACATTTGGTTGAGGCAAACAAAAGTTGGAAAATTAAACCAATTTATGGACGTACGGACAGACGGACGTACAGGCGGACAAGGGTAAAACCTACCTACCTACCCAACCCTACAAAGCATGGGTAGGCAATATCAAACAAGGAATTTTAGGGTGGCCTTATTTCTTGATTCAGCCAAAGTCTGCATACCAGCCTACAGAATATTTGTACTTCATTGCAAATGTTAAATTTACGGTTAACCTATATACATGTACCAAAGAAATTCATGAAAAATTAGTATCCCACCACTACTAATGAATCACAACAGCCTGTGTGGATTTTGCTTTTTCCACCGGCCCACCGTGGGCAGTCCACCCGTGCCCACTCTAGCTATAATCTCTTTTTTGTAAAAATATTGATTACAAATGCTTATCTGCTTTTTTCAAGTGATTGTACTTGCAAGTCTTTAGATGAAACAAAAGAAATTGAATGCCCACTCCTACAGGTGAGCAGAGTGGACAAGGTACAAATTTTGCCCACCCGGTGCCCACTCCCATGGTGGGCCGGTGGACAAAGCAAAATCCACCCGAGCTGTAGTATACCAATGAAATTCATGAAAAATTAGTATCCCACTACTACTAATGAATCTACAGTTATCCAAACACATTTCCTTTTGTTGCAATTGGTTGTGAAGGTTTGAAAGTTGAACGGTAGTCATGTATAGTTTGGAAACTGACCATGTCTAAGGGTGATGTTGGTCAACTATGGCCAAAATTGACCTGATGATTTTAGAAAAAAAGATGCCCGGAAATAAATCAATGGACAACAACTAAAGGCATAGGTCAAGTAGTGAGAAAAGCCTATAATTAGCTAAATTAATAAAAGAACATAAAGATGGGCTGGGTAACAGATGTTAAATGATGAAAATAGCTTATGTTGGCCCTTTTAGAGAGTAAAGGGCGATGACAGATAGACCAAACCCTTTTTTTACTATTTTCACTTACAAAAACAGTGGATACATTGTCAGGGAACACACTGGCAGTTATGGCAAACAAAGCTGTAACATATGCTGAGCACCCTAATGCTTCCACTACACGACAGCAAAAGCACATCACAATATAAACTGTCCCATCTGGACATCTATCTAAAACTCTGAAATATAAAAAAATATGTACGCATTTTATCTATATATGAAAACAGATAATTTCATACAACAAATGGACTGTGGTAATGAAATAAACTGGTATGTTACACTTCATTTCTGAGAAAATCAAGGGCCTCGGTGGCTGTGTGGTCTAAGCACTTCAACTGCTGTACCACTAGCTTGTCAACGCATAGGTTGTGAGTTTGAACCTGGCATGTGGCAGGTGCATTTGACTCCAATTCTAATTGATAACTAGGATTATAGCCAAGTGCTGAAAGTGGCATTAAATACCAAAAATCAATCAATCAATCTGAGAAAAATTGACCAAAAGGCACTCTTTGACCAAAGCGTGAAATGTTGGTCATATCTGTTAAAATAGTGCTAAATAGCAATAAACTATAGTCAGTCAGGGGCATTACTTTAAACCAGTTTTTTTTTAATTATCTGTACAGTTAATTTTGATAAGAAAATAAAATTACTCAGAAATTATTTTAAATTACAACAGATACATGGACTTTATGTACTTTTTATGAGTTTTATACTATTTCTAAAATTACATAAAATTAGGAAAATTGAACAGAGTATGCAGATAATAGGTAAGCTTACAAATACATGTAATGATAGAAATATTACAACAGGTAAGACAACAAAAATTAAAGATTCATAACTACTGATCTTTTCTTTATGTCCATCTTTGTTACTGCATGTCAGATATGTTAAATGTAACATCAAAAAGAAGATAAAAAGTAATAAACTGCTTCGCTGAGTGCAGCTGGATACACCCGCAGAGGTCCAACCCTGCACAGTTGGGGCAAAAATGGACACAATATTCAAGCTTGATACAGGTCTGTATTTGGATTGTAATTAAATATTTGACATATTATAGGTTTCTCAATAAATGTAGTCAAAGAACTTGAAATTGGTTATATGAATTGAATTTATATTCAATTAAAGATTTCTTGCTGTTGTGCAATACTTAGTAAATCTGTTGTCAGACTATAAACAAATAAAGTTCAATTTCTTCTCAATGTCATATTTGAAATTTATGAAAATCAATAGGGAGATTACATCAATAGCTATAAATAATTCACCAAAGTTTCATGAGAACTGCTGAAAGCATTTTTGAGTTATTGTCCAAAAACTGGAAAATCCCCCCTTTTTTAATGAATAAAACCCCATAACTCAGAAATGTAAAATCTAAAATTTATAAAATTCAAAAGGAAGCTTACATCAACAGATATAAACAATTCACCAAAGTTTCATGAGAACTGCTGAAAGCATTTTTTAGTTATTGTCCGAAAACTGGAAAATCCCCCCTTTTTTAATGAATAAAACCCAAAAACTCGGAAACGGTAAATCCGAAATTTATAAAAAACGAAAGGGAGCTCACGTCAATAGATATCAACAATTCAATAAAGTTTCATGCATATTGGTTAAAACTTTTTTGAGTTAATGTCCGACATGTTGACGACGGATGGACGGACGGACGGTCAACGGTATACCATAATACGTCCCGTAAACAGGCATATAAAAACGGTAAAATTTCCTTAATATTACCAATTCAGGGGCATCAACTCAACAATGGGTTTGTCTGATTCATCTGAAAATTTCAGTGCAGAAAGATCTCAACCTGATTAACATATTTACCCCATGTCAGATTGCTCTAAATGCTTTGGTTTCAGAGATATAAGCCAAAAACTGCATTTTACCCCTATGTACTATTTTTAGCAATGTCGGCCATCTTGGTTTGTGGATAACGTCATCGGACATGTTTTTGAAACTATAAACCCTAATGATGATTGTAACGAAGTTTAGATAAATTTGTCTCAGTAGTTTCAGAGGAGAAGATTTTTGTAAAAGATTACAAAAATTTACGAAAAATTGTTAAAAAATTTACTATAAAGGGCAATAACTCCTTAAGGGAGACAATTTTGTTCATGTTGACTTATTTGTAGATCTTACTTTGCTGAACATTTATTGCTGTTTACAGTTTATCTCTATCTATAATAATATTCACCAGGGTAGCAACCCAACAACGGGTTGTCCAGTTCGTCTGAAAATTTCAGGGCAGATAGAAATTGACCTGATAAACAATTTAACCCATGTCAGATTTGCTATAAACGCTTTGGTTTCAGAGATATAAGCCAAAAACTGCATTTTACCCCTATGTTCTATATTTAGCCATGTTGGCCATCTTGGTTGGCGAACCGGGTCATCGGACACATTTTAAAACTAAATACCCTAGTGATGATTGTGGCCAAATTTGGTTAAATATGGCTTAGTAGTTTCAGAGGAGAAGATTTTTGTAAAAGTTAACAGACGACGGACGACGAACGCCAAGTGATGAGAAAAGCTCACTTGGCCCTTTGGGCCAGGTGATCTAAAAATGACTCCACCTAAACTCAAATTTGATCTTGGTTTTATGGTTAAAAGTATTGTGTATAAGTTTCATAACATTTGGTTGAGCGAACTAAAGTAAGATAACGGAAACTAAAAAATTCAGCAATTTTTACATTTGTAAAGGGGCATAACTTTTGAACGGTATAACTGACAATGACTGACGCCACCAAAATTCAAATTTGATCAGTGTTTTGTGGTAATGAGCATTGTGTGTAAGTTTCATAACATTTGGTTAAGACAAACTAAAGTTAGAGAACAGAAACTAAAATGCTCCGCTGGGTGCAGCTTGATACGACTGCAGAGGTCGAACCCTGAACAGTTGGGGCAAGTATGGACACAACATTCAAGCTTGATACAGCACTGAATTTGGATTGTGATTAAATATTTGACACAGCATAGGTTTCTGACACAGAATGAATGTGGTCTAAGAACTTGAAAATTTTTAATTTACCTATTCAAACCATATCATTATTATTTGCTTTTATATATAAATCAGAAATAACCAATTTAAAATGGAAAATTTTAAAGAAAAAAAAGGGAAAAAAAATCCCCCCCCCCATTTTTTGAACCCCTTTATGATTAATCACCCCCATACTCAATCCCAGCCTTCCCTTGGTGGTATGGTACCTTGCAGTACAATTTCAGAGAGATCCATACACTTGAACACAAGTAATTGTCTGGAAACTAGAAAAATGCTTGTTTTTTGGCCCCTTTATGGCCCCAAATTCCTAAACGTTTAGGGCAAGTAACCCCAAACTCAATTCCAGCTTTCCCTTTGTGATATGGAACCTTGTAGTACAATTTCATAAAGATCCATACACTTACACAAGTTATTGTCATGAAACTAGAAAAATGCTTGTTTTTTGCCCCTTTTTTGGCCCCTAATTCCTAAAATTTGGAGGCAATTACCCCCAAAATCAATCCAAGCTTTCCCTTGGTGATATGGAACCTTGTGGTACAATGTCAGAGAGATCCATACACTAACACACAAGTTATGTCTGGAAGTTACAAAAATGCTTATTTTTGGCCCCTTTTTGGCCCCTAATTCCTTAACTATTGGTACCATAACCCCCAAAATCAATCCCAACCTTTCTTTTGTGGTATTGAACCTTATGGTAAAATTTCATAGAGATCCATTCACTTAAACTAAAGTTAGAGTGCGAAAACCAATGTGTCTTCGGATGACGACGGCGATGACGACGGCGATGACGACGCCAATGTCATACCAATATACGACCACAAAATTTTTTTGCGGTCGTATAAAAACCAGATACCTGTTAAATCAAAGGTTTTACTTAATTTTGTACCGTACACAACATACTCAATGTTGTACAAATGTACTTCCGATTGACTATTTATGTTGCTATGCACGCTTATTTTTTTTTCTGTGG
Source organism: Mytilus californianus (assembly GCF_021869535.1). Classification (NCBI taxonomy): domain Eukaryota; kingdom Metazoa; phylum Mollusca; class Bivalvia; order Mytilida; family Mytilidae; genus Mytilus; species Mytilus californianus. The sequence goes on from NW_026262679.1 coordinate 57,260,889, forward strand.
TTTTGCAGAGATAAAATTTATTTGCACTTTTGTATGCGATTGATTCCTACATTTTGTGTTGCAGATTATTCATTTTCATGCTGTCTTATGCAAGGTTATTTAATTTCAGCTCTGAACAGGCCAGGATATTCTTTTACAAAATCCTTCTGCAACCCCCACCACAACCCCTGAAAATGAAATATTCATCCCCTTACATAGAAGAGATATTTCAAGGTGACTAACTCAAAACTACCAGCATTCACTGTAACAAATCACGACTAAGAGTGATTTTTTACTTAATCAACTTATTCACACTGTATAATATGACCATTCACTCTATCGTCAATAGACCATGACTGAGGTGGAGCCAATCTCCATAGAAATGAGATGTGCCAATGCTAATACATCTGCATACCAAATATCACTGACCTACCATTAAAGGTTCCCCTTAAACTGACCTAATCACAAACTAATACATGTAAAGTAGGCAAAAGTTTTAAAACTTATACATTGTTTACCCTGCCACCGCTGCCACTGCTGGAAACAGCAACCTAAGTCTCACTCTTTCGACAAAAACTAGTCAAATTTAATGTTTTCGTCCGGAAATTATAAACTTACCCAAAAAGAATTGCACATGTTCCGGTTACAAATGTACCACATGAAAACATAAACTTTGAGCCTATTCTTGTGATCTGTTCCAAAAAAAGACATAAAGAAAACATTCTAAATTTAAGATTGCATATTCTCATACTGTCAATTCATTATTATGTTTGGAAACTAATCTTTGTGGATTTCATGTGTTTAGGTGAACAACGAATTTAAATGTTCAACGAAAAACAAAATTCCTAATTTCGGAATATAATAAACGTTTTTTTTATACCTATGAAATCAAGTACATGTATCATGAAAATTGTTACTCATGAAATAAATGAATCCACAGTATATAAAGAAAAGAAAAAAACCAGAGTTCACCCCTGTTTTTGGAGGGTTTCGTGTTGCTCAATCTTTAGTTTCCTATGTTGTGCTTTATAGACTGTTGTTTGTCTTTTGGTTGTTTTTCATTTTTTGCTATGGCATTGTCAGTTCGTTTTTTTCTTATTACGATTTCTTTGGTATCTTCCAACTCTCTTTAACCAAAGGTTTCCTTTTATCCATATTTATATGTGAAGTTTTCAGATTCACTCTACAACTGGATAAAGAAAAAGATAATGAATGAATTCATGCAAGAATGGATGGATGAATGGATGAATATTTCAAGTCCAGTGGCAAATTAAATGCATATTCAGAACGAAAAAAATGTTAATGTGATATGGATATTAATATGATACATGCTTTGTAAAAAATTGACATAAAGGCTTTGAAATAGCTGTCAGTAATTGTGAGTACTCTCAGATCTGTTCCTGTTTTTTTGTTTCTTAGTGATGTATAAATATCCTGCCACGTCCGGCCTGTGTTTTTGTTAGATGTTTTTCTGCTTTGCATTAATCTGATGAGTTAAGCAAACACACAAAAAATAAACAACATTAAAATCTGACAACATACCAGTACTTACATAATTACCAAATATTGGTGATGATATAAAAATAATAAATTCAAAAACACCAAATATAAATCCTGTAACTGTTGTTGATACTCCTTTCCTTGCAGCCTAAAAATATATAAATTAGAACATTTGATTGGATAATCAGTTCAAGTAATCAAATATACTGTGAATTCATTATCATGGATACCAGTTTTCATCATGTTCATGGATTGAGTAAAATTTACCATTTTATGGATATTTGATTTCTGTGTTTTGCCAAAATCTGCATGAACATTCATATAAATCGTTTAAGTTTACTATTGAAATCCACGAAAATTGGTGTTCCTTAAATAATAAATAAAAAATAAAAATCACAAAAAAATGAACTCTGAGGAAAATTCAATAAAATGCTCCACTGGGCCCAGCTTGATACGACCGCAGAGGTCATACCCTGAACAGTTGGGGCAAGTATGGACACAACATTCAAGCTTGATACAGCACTGAATTTGGATTGTGATTAAATATTTGACACAGCATAGGTTTCTGACACAGAATGAATGTGGTCTAAGAACTTAAAAAATTTTAATTTACCTATTCAAACCATATCATTATTATTTGCTTTTATATATAAATCAGAAATAACCAATTTAAAATGGAACATTTTAAAGAAAAAAAAATGAAAAAAATGAAAAAAAAAATCCCTCCCCCAAATTTGTTGAACCCCCTTATGATTAATTACCCCCAAACTCAATCCCAACCTTCCCTTTGTGGTATGGTACCTTGCAGTACAATTTCAGAGAGATCCATACACTTGAACACAAGTTATTGTCTGGAAACTGTAAAAATGCTTGTTTTTTGGCCCCAAATTCCTACACGTTTAGGGCAATTACCCCCAAACTCAAACCCAGCTTTCCCTTTGTGATATGGAACCTTGTAGTACAATTTCATAAAGATCTATACACTTACACACTTGTAAGTAATTGTCCTGAAACTAGAAAAATGCTTGTTTTTTGCCCCTTTTTGGCCCCTAATTCCTAAAATTTTGAGGGAATTACCCCCAAAATCAATCCCAGCCTTCCCTTTGTGGTATGGTACCTTGCAGTACAGTTTCAGAGAGATCCATACACTTGAACACAAGTTATTGTCTGGAAACTAGAAAAATGCTTATTTTTGTCCCCTTTTTGTCCCCTTATTCCTAAACGTTTTGGGCAATTACCCCCTAACTCAATTCCAGCTTTCCCTTTGTGATATGGAACCTTGTGGTACAATGTCAGAGAGATCCATACACTAACACACAAGTTATGTCTGGAAGTTACAAAAATGCTTATTTTTGGCCCCTTTTTGGCCCTTAATTCCTTAACTGTTGGTACCATAACCTCCAAAATCAATCCCAACCTTCCTTTTGTGGTATTGAACCTTATGGTGAAATTTCATAGAGATCCATTCACTTAAACTTAAGTTATAGTGCGAAAACCAATGTGTCTTCGGACGACGACACCAACGTCATACCAATATACGACCGCAAAATTTTTTTGGGGCCGTATAAAAAGGAAAGGTCCCAATCAAATGGCAAAATCAAAAGTTAAACACATCAAACGAATGGATAACAACTGTCATATTCCTGACTTGGTACAGGCATTTTCTTATGTAGAAAATGGTGGATTGAACCTGGTTTTATAGCTAGCTAAACCTCTCACTTGTATGACAGTCGCATCAAATTCCATTATATTGACAACGATGCATGAACAAAACAAACAGACACAATAGGTAAAAATGTCAAAAATAGGGGTACAGCAGTCAACATGCTATCATCTTAATCACTATAAAAACAAACAATTGAAACAAATGTAAATAATCCACAGTAACTACTTAACTGTATTATCATTATAAATACTATCTCTGTACAAGGGCTTCACAACAAATAAAGGTCATTAAGTATCCTCATAGTAGTAGTTAAATTATATTCCTAGCTTCTTCTGAAGCACCTTAGATCACCCCCCGTTTTTTTGCTAAGGTTGTGTTGCTCAGTCTTAATTTTCTATGTTGTGGATTTATTTGTCTTTTTGTTGTTATTTGTTTTTTGCCATGGTGTTGTCAGATTTATGAGTTCTGAATGTCTCCTTGGTACAAATGTATCTTCTGACTTTTTTTCTGTTGTAAGACACCAAAGGTTTCTGTTATAATGTAAGAATATTACATAATAAGAAATTATTTTGGCGGACAAACTTGAAATTGGTGTATTCAAGCAATGCTTAAGGCTACAGTTCATTATAATTGTGTATAATTACTTTACATTTTAAAGGACCATAATTTATACATGCAAATTGGTTGAAATATTTACTTGCAAGCCAATAATATTTAAGAGAAGTTTTTGAACTGCTTTTGACAAAATTGAACCAAAATGACTGCTGATAGCAAAATATAATTTCTGCTTTTATAAATGTTTGAAACATCAAAAATAATTTGTCTAAATCTTAGCTAATGCCCCTTTAATCAAAACATGTCTGCTCTGTTATACAAATGTAGTACTAATTTCATCAATGTAATAATTTTCAATATTTTTGCACTTAAAGGACCCACACAATGTAATACCATCCTAAAAAGTGCATTTACATGAACATATACCGCATTTAGCCGTGTATAATACGCACCACCTTTTCATCCCTCCAAAATCGTGAAATTTTTTTTTTTTAAATATGAAAAAGTAAAAAAAAAAATTAAAATAATTAATAAGAAATGAAAAAGTGAAAAAAAAGGATGATAGTTAACTGTCTTGATATAGAACTTACCTCAGCAGGGAAAAATGGTGCTAAAAGTGAAAAACATGTGCACGCAAAAAAATTCATAAGTCCCATAGATAAAAGCAGCAATTTTTCGCGTCGTGTGATTCTGGAAAATGAAAATTCTTCTTTGTTAGTATCCACTGATTTTTCTTTTTCTTCAGCATCTTGAAGAACTCTATCAGAGTTAATTAAAGGGGTCTTTTCTGATGAATCTGTCATTTTGTTATTTTTTCTAAAAAAAAAAGCATATATTACAAATTAAGACCTATATACATGTAGTGGTATTAGGGGAAGAACAAGGAATACCGACATATGAATAATGATTTTGCTTTAGAGACAAGAAGTTAAAAAAAGTCTAAAATTTGAGTATCTATGAATTAGTTTGCCACTAGTTATCATCATGATCATTGATTGTACATGTAATAAGTTCCTGTATACAGATCCTACAAAATATCATTGCTCAAGCTTCAAAATGGTATCTGATGATATGGATACTTTCAGGAACACAACTGACTTTGAAATAGTGCATTCAACATAAAATAAACTGCTTCGCTGAGCGCAGCTGGATACTCCCGCAGAGGTCCAACCCTGAACAGTTGGGGCAAAAAAGGACACAATATTCAAGCTTGATACAGGTCTGAATTTGGATTTTATTTAAATATTTGATATATTATAGGTTTCTGAATAAATGTAGTCAAAGAACTTGAAATTGGTTATATGAAAGATTTCTTGCAGTTGTGCAATACACTGTGCTGTTGCGTAATACTTAGTAAATCTGTTGTCAGACTATAAACAAATAAAATCTTATAACTTGGAAACATAAAATCGAAAATTTATAAAAATCAAAAGGGAGCTTATAAAAATAGATATAAACAATTTACAAAAGTTTCATAAAAAATACTGAAAGCATTTTTGAGTTATTGTCCGAAAACTGGAAAATCCCCCTTTTTGTAATGAATAAAACCCCATAAATCAAAAACGTGTTGTCTGAAATTTATAATAAAATGCTCCGCTGGGGCGCAGCTTGATACGACCGCAGAGGTCGAACCCTGAACAGTTGGGGCAAGTATGGACACAACATTCAAGCTTGATACAGCACTGAATTTGGATTGTGATTAAATATTTGACACAGCATAGGTTTCTGACACAGAATGAAATTAGTGGTCTAAGTACTTAAAATTTTTTAATTTACCTATTCAAACCATATCATTATTATTTGCTTTTATATATAAATCAGAAATAACCAATTTAAAATGGAAAATTTTAAAGAAAAAAAAGAAGTAAAAAGGAAAAAAAAATCCCCCCCCGAAATTTTTTGAACCCCCTTATGATTCATCACCCCCAAACTCAATCCCAGCCTTCCCTTTGTGGTATGGTACCTTACAGTACAATTTCAGAGAGATCCATACACTTACACACAAGTTATTGTCATGAAACTAGAAAAATGCTTGTTTTTTGCCCCTTTTTGGCCCCTAATTACTAAAATTTTGAGGGAGTTACCCCTAAAATCAATCCCAGCCTTCCCTTTGTGGTATGGTACCTTGCAGTACAATTTCAGAGAGATCCATATACTTGAACACAAGTTGTTGTCTGGAAACTAGAAAAATGCTTATTTTTGGCCCCTTTTTGGCCCCTTATTCCTAAACATTTTGGGCAATTACCCCCAAACTCAATTCCAGCTTTCCCTTTGTGATATGGAACCTTATAGTATAATTTCATAAAGATCCATACACTTACACACAAGTTATTGTCATGAAACTAGAAAAATGCTTGTTTTTTGCCCCTTTTTGGCCCCTAATTCCTTAACTGTTGGTACCATAACCCCCAAAATCCATCCCCACCTTCCTTTTGAGGTATTGAACCTTATGGTAAAATTTCATTGAGATCCATTCACTTTAACTAAAGTTAGAGTGCGAAAACTAATGTGTCTTCGGACGACGACAACGACGACGTCATACCAATATACGACCACAAAAATTTTTTTGCAGTCGTATAAAAATCAAAAGGGAGCTCATGTCGATAGAAATAAACTATTCACCAAAGTTTCTTGCAAATTGGTGAAATTGTTTTTGAATTATTGTCTGAAAACTGAAAAATCCCCACTTTTTTAATGAAGAAAACCCCAAAACGGTAAATCCAAAATTTATAAAAAACAAAAGGGAGCTCACGTCAATAGATATGAACAATTCACAAAAGTTTCTTGCAAATTGGTGAACTTTTTTTGAGTTACTGTCCGAAAACTGGAAAATCCCCCCTTTTTTAATGAATATAACCCTTAAACTCGAAAACGGTAAATCCTAAATTTACAAAAAAACGAAAGGGAGCTCACGTCAATAGATATGAACAATTTACAAAAGTTTCATGCAAATTGGTGAAATTATTTTTGAGTTATTGTCTGAAAACTGGAAAATCCCCCCTTTTTTAATGAATAAAACCCCAAAACTCGGAAATGGTAAATCTGAAATTTATAAAAAAATAGAAGGGAGCTCACGTCAATAGATATAAACAATTCACCAAAGTTTCATGCATATTGGTTCAAGCATTTTTGAATTAACGTCCGACATGTTGACGAAGGACGGACGGACAGACGGACAGACAGACGGTCAACGGTATACCATGATAGGTCCCGTAAATGGGCGTATAAAAATACTTGCATGGGATTATACTGGTGTTTACATTTGTTCCAGGTGTGACTTTGAAAAAAGCCATATCATATGACTTACAACTTACAACTCCCGTTAGCACCATGTGTGACGGTCTAACCTCCGTATTTCTCATCAGAAAAGTTGTCCTTCCATTTTGCATTTCTGTAACTTTTTAGTTTTTAAGAGGATAGGCGCCTATCGCTCAATCCCCAACCTGGAGAACCAGAGAATTTTTACTCAAGGTTTCTTTCCTTTAGATCAATTGCCTACCAAGGCTGACAAGTCAAATCTACCCGGAATTTTATGTTAGAGTTATCTTCTCCTAGATGAATTACCTTCCAAGGCTGACGACCTTCATCCAGCTGGCTATTAACCCATAACTGGGGCAAGGTTGATGAGCGTTAGGGCATATCCACACATCGATGGGCCTACACACTTCATCTCTAGGGTCCTTGTTACTCCGAGATCCTCTACAGTTAAGCCTAGGACACTAACTCCTAGTTACCATGTGCTGTTGCGAGGAGGCACTGTAGAAGTCTTGATAATGCAGAGGATATGTACTGGCAGGAAAAACTTACGCACTCGGCTTTCTTTTCACATATGAAACAGGCTATCCAGCGGCAGTGGAAGAGTCTATGACTCCCAACCGCACTAGACGCATACACAAACCTGTGGTAACACCACCAGCACACCATATCATATGACACATACTCTTTATTATATACCTCAAGTACTGTGAATTCATTTATTTTCGTGGCTTCCAATTTTCATGGATTGAAGAAAACTTCCATTTTCTTGGATATTTGATATCGAGGTTTCATATATTCATAAAGTAAGATTGCTATTCGCTGAGCATTTAAATTTGTGGTTTCCATGTACCCAAAAAATCCACTAAAGGTGGTTTCCAACGAATAATAATGAATCCACAGTAGGTATTTTCATGTGACATGATGTAATACAGAGTAGGGTTTTGATATTTAAAGCCTTTGCAAATGTGACTGATATTGATATCATCACAGCTAGATGGCTGAAAATGGGTCAGTATGCGTAATTGATTTCCCATAGCATGCATAGGTGGTAATGGTAACATTTTCTTCTGTAGCTCAGTCCATATTGTAAACTTGGATATGTATGATGGCTCATTTCGAAACTGAGACATTTTCACATATGTGGTTTAATTTTCGGGGTAAATTTTTTCCGTAAATTAGCACACCCTGAAAATTCTTTCGTGATGCAGCTCCTCGTCGTAAAAAATCCCTTTTTTCACACAATAAGTTCTTTGAAAATTTAATACTTTGTATACATTTAATAGCTCCATATTTTTTACACATTTATTCTATGGTCCTTTACTTTCCAAATCAACATAAATGGTTAAGCTCAGTCACTTCTTAAAAATGTTAAAAATAGAAACATGTCCAATATCACTACACATAGATTTTTTGTTTACGCACAACTTTTGTGTTCCTCAATTTGAGGCACATTAGGGATATTGACCCAGATGACTGATACAGCACAATTGCCATTGATTTTATTACACAAACAGTTTACTTGTATTTACTAATATATAAATAAATTGCTTCGCCGAGCGCAGCTGGATACGACCGCAGAGGTCCAACCCTGAACAGTTGGGGCAAAAATGGACGCAATATTCGCGCTTGATACAGGTCTAAATTTGGATTGTAATTAAATATTTGACACATAAAAGGTTTCTGACACAGAATAACCGTAGTCAAAGAACTTAGAATTAGTTATATGATTTGAATTTATATTCAATTTTTTTCAACTATGCTGTTGCGTATTAACCCTTAACCCCCACACACACACTTTTTTTTGGCAAAAAAAATAATATTTGAAGAATTTTTCTTTTTAATTTCTGAAATCTGTAATGAGAAAAAATTGACCCCCCACAATTTCTTTTTACCCCCCCCCCCCCCCCCCCCCCCCCCCCCAAAAAAAAAAATTCTTTCCCTCAAGATATTGTCATAATCTCAATTCAAATTTCCAATGGAGTTTGCAACCATAATTACCCATTTAAATTTACCATAATGCTAACTTAATCTATTTTATAATAGAATTTAAAATATGGTGTCAAATCTTTCATATGGATTTTTTTGTGAAAAAAAAAGATGCAACATTTGCAGATATTTTTACTGGTCTTCCTCTATAAATTTGCATTTCTTTAAACATAATTTAAAAGCAGTGTAAGGGAGGTAATCAAAACGTTGTATTTGGATTACCTCCCTTACACTGCTTTTAAATTGTCTTAATTGTTCATTAACCATTACTTTATACATAAGTTAAAAGCAGTGTAAGGGAGGTAATTCAAATGATGTATTTGAATTACCTTCCTTACACTGCTTTAAATTATATTTTGTACTAAAGTATTTGTTCATTAACCAGGGCACCCTTGTTTTCCCCCTTTTTTTGCCCCTAGTTCCTAAATGGTTTGAGCCATAACCCCCCAAAGCAAATCCTAACCATCCCTTTGTGGTATGGAAACTTGTGGGGTAATTTCAGAGAGATCCATATACCGTTCCACAAGTTATTGTCTGGAAACTAGAAAAATGCTTATTTTTGGCCCCTTATTCCTTAACTGTTGGAACCATGACCCCCAAAATCAATCCCAACCTTCCTTTTTGTGGTATTGAACCTTATGGTAAAATTTCATAGAGATCCATTCACTTAAACTAAAGTTATTGTGCGAAAACCAATGTGTCTTCGGACAATGACGACGACGTCATACCAATATACAACCGCAAAAATTTGTTGCAGTCGTATAAAAATATACATGTACCAGAATATGTAAACGTGTACCTTACATTTTTGAAGATAAATTACAACTTGTCAATCTGTTGCTGATTTTAATAGTTATTAATTCTAAAAATTCAAGACCTTTTTTCATTTTTACTACAAATTGTACATAATGTATTGGCACTAAAAGGTAAATATCAACATTGTTTTGAGGTGCATTGCATATAAAGTTAAAACATGAGTTTTCAAGCATCTATTCATGAATCATGATAAATAGGAGTTATATATAAAAATTTTATAGGTAAACAACAATATAATTCATGTGTACTGGGTAGATTTCACTAGCTAGTTCCCCGCCAAAATAAGCTTTACCATATCTATGTATTTGATTTGTTTCATGTGTATATTACTTTTCTGTATTTCTTTATGTGTTCTTAATTAAATATGGTCTAACTTCATAAGTTCCAAATATCTAATCTTGCAAGTTCTTGCTTAGTCACAGAGTATTGCATAATCATACAAGGGTGTTTAAGGACTAGTACCCATGCATGTCTTGCACAGTGTAAGACATAAATATTACAACTGGAGTGTTTAAAGACCTGCTTGACTGGCTCTAAAGCCCTCGCACAGTCAGATACATAAATATATTGTATATATGAAAACAAATTCTGATAAATTACCATTTAAGCATTTAAAAGATGTAGAGATCTCTCAAATAACTTTCACTATATTATCTTTTTTTTTGTCCTAAGAAAGTTAAAATCATTTTATGTACTATTCTTATATATTTAGGGTTAGGGTTAGGGGTTAACGTTAGGGGTTAAGGTTAGGGTTAACTATTTAGGTTAAGGGTTAAGGTTATGGTTAGGGGTTACGGTTATGGTTAGGGGTTTAGGTTAGGGTTAGGGGTTATGGTTAGGGTTAGGGGAGGTGTAAGTGCACAAATTCCTCCATAAATCAGCCAAATTCAACTTGTTATACTAACTGCTAGACTTAAGAAAAAGTTGTTTTCTGAACAATTCTAATTTATTTTAACATGCTTGCTTCATAACTACAATCTAGTAAGGACCTTTTATCATACCTATTTGAACCAAATGTTTCAAGTTGGTAAGTCAAATAGAAAAATCAACCATTTACCCCCCCCCCCCCCCCCCCCCCCCAAAAAAAATGGTGGCCAAGGGAAATAACTCAAACTCAAATTATGTCCTATCGAAACCTATCTGTATCTGTAAAAAATCTTCACTTCCAATATATATAGGAGATCGATTATCTATTATCTTAGAGTCAAGCAACAACAAGTAATAGTCTTTCAAGACCTCTTAATAGACGACATTCGAGTTCGTTGTATTTTCGTCATAACCTTTGGTTTTATATTAGTGAACATCATTCCTGGGTTTATGGGCGTCGTCACTTCTGTTCCTATGTCATGTAAGTTGAGCGATTGGTTGAAAAAATGGTAATGCTATATTCATGATATTGCACTAATCATTCGGCAAATTAAATTCTTATAATTGATATTTAGCACTGCTATCATAAGGGAATTGTGATTAAGTACTTACGGAACAATATTATTTCTAGTTTATCCTGCATAATGACGATCACAAAGACGCTTGATGAACTTTAATACTAATAGAACAGGGACATCATGTACATTTGTACAGGCAATCCCCTCTATTTGGTAAATGACGTCACAAAAGCGCACAAAATTGACGAACTTTTCGGATAATGGACATAACTCGAAAATGGTCTAGACTATTATTTGGAATTATAGTTTATATAATATATGTTTTTTTTTTCTTCAAAATGGTCTTCTCTTATTTGTTTTTCATGATTTATACTGTGTTGAGGGGGAAGTCTAATCCCTCTTAAGATTCTGACTCCAGAGCGATTTTCTTATTCGGCTTGATTCAGATGCCTCCAAGGGATGATTAACATGATTAATTAGTGGTTGCTTAACGTCCAGTGGCAAATATTTCGTGCATATTCAAAACGATAGAGGGAGTTCCGTATCCCTTATGTAAGGCAGTCAACAGTTGCACACCTCAAAACACTGTTGAGTGTTCTAAAAACGACAATTAATAGTACCTGTTGTTTTGATAAAAGGTCGCATACTGCAGATAGCACGCTGACGGCTGCAAAAGAGTTATCCTCCCTGGAAAAATAAATTACTGAATCAATTGCGGAACAACTCTGTAAGAATACGCGAATCAGTTATCTGTGCATAAAATCTGTGACATAATATATTGACTAGTCCCAGATAAAATTAATAAAGGTTTATCCTTAAATATATACTACTTGTTAAAAAATAGACCTTTATAAACCTATGACTTACCTTAAAACTCGATTATGTTTACCGTTTACGAAGTAACATTGTTTTTATATCATAGGTCACTAGCCTAACTTACATTATGTTGTGCAACACACAGATATCGTCCTTCCCATTTCTCAATTCAAATCAGGTTTTCACAGAGTGTTCAAAAAATAGGTTAATAATCTTATAATGGCCTCCAGTTTTGGGGTGCGTCTTAACACTGCTATTCCTTAGTGCAGGCTATATATAAGGACTTATTAATATAATATGCCACTACTGATCACTACTCTGGGAACAGTATGTCAATATATATGTTCCTGCACTACTGAAGGACTTTAGAAGCCCAAGGGGTGCTATTCATGATCATTCATGTCAACAAATTTCATATTATGGTAGAGATTGATATTTTATGCATAAATTCTAAATTTTATAGAAAAAGAATCACAAATAAACGAGTAATCAGGGCTGTGACTACATTGAGGCAAATGAGGCAAATGCCTCATGTTGAAAATTTCGGAAAAAAAATCATAGGTTGAAACAAAAACTTGTCTTCATATCAAATTGTTTTCACGGCGAGTGTCTTGTAAGAAGCAAGTTCTGTTCACCCTCTGACGTCGTCCCGGTCTGTTTTTCGGGTCCACGTTCCTTATTTATTTTTAGTTTTCAGTCTATTGTTTGTCGTCAGTTATGTGTCTTATCTGTTACCGGGTTTGTCTTTTTTGGCAATGTTGCATGTCCACCGATGTCCAGATATTGTTCGAAAAAAGGTTTGAGTAGATTCGATACTACCGGACATAGAAAAATTGGTTGTTTTTTTTTTTCATGGAAAATTAAACTTTATATTAAAGAATACAAGACTGGCTCTCTTTTCTGTAAATAAAACTAAAAAGCTGACATGGGTTAAATTAAAGTGAGAAAACCAATCTCCCGGAATCAAATCATTTAAAAAGAAAAATCATGTTATGCCATACGACCTTTTATATTGAAGGGCTAAACTTTCATTAAGCCGTGTTCAGGCCCTTAAGTAGAAAATAAAGGGATATGGAGTAAATGTGCATGGGACAAAATCGCACACACTACATAGAAAAAGTACAAATTATCAATGAACAGGGTTTTTATTCCTGTTCTTCATCTTGACAGTCGCTTAAGGGTCTTCAACAATGAAAGAATCATTCATACCCTACAACAAGGTCAAGACGGCCCCTCGTGTAGACTTAAGCGGTACTTAAAGTATTGTACTGTGAATAAATTTCAAAGTCACAAAAAATTACACCAAAGTCTAAACACTAAAATACAAGGCCAGAACAGACAGATCCGACATTAATCAGCCGGTATAAAATGTAACAATGAGGCCTAAGAACAGTTTTCCTGAGTCTACCTTGAGTGTTCCCTTTCATCCCATTTAGGAACTACATCAAGCTGTTATTGAAATGCGTTATAAAATCTGAATTCACATAGTTAAATAAATGATAATCAGCCCCCTCTTAACTTGATTTGAAAAAAAAATAATTGACAGGTATAATACGTTTTCTGCAAGCCGAAACTCAATTAAAAAAAACAGCAGCCACACACTTAATTATGTAAAATACGATTTTTGCTTTATCCTACTTATCGGTCTTTTGATGTTGTCCCTAAAAACTAAGACTCTTACAATGAATCTATATATTTTGCTTTGAGACCAGAATATCGTCGAAAACATAATTAAAACAAAACTTTCGTTTCAGATTAAGAACGGATCCGAGAAACGCTCAGAATGCACAATTTTGCGTTATTTTTTCCAGAGCTTCCAGGCCCCTCGCCGAAATGTTTTTTGCATCGCTTCGCTCGGCGAATATATTTGGCCTGACTTTTAAAAGAGGCTAGTTACGGCCCTGGTAATAGAACATGTTTAGGCACATGCGTGCCGTTTTTTCTATCCCGATATTGCCGAAAATCAGTGAACCGTTACACATGTGTCAAATTACATAACTGATTACACTATCATATCTTTAAAAATAAAATAATTATTTGCATAAGAAAATAACCAGACATTAGATATGTTTACCATAAAAACACTTATAAGGATTTATTATTGTTTTGAAATCTTTTTTTTTTAATTCAACATCTATAGTTTAAATCTAAAGTATACATCGGTTAATTTAATGATAAGACATAGAAAATTGTTAAGTGTTTTTTCTTTTTAAAGTAAAGAAAAAAGTTTGTCCCTCCAAAATGATACCTTTAAAAACAAAATAATTATTTGCATAAGAAAATAACCAGACATTAGATATGTCTACCATAAAAACACTTATAAGGATTTATTATTGTTTTTAAATCTTTTTTTTTAATTCAACATCTATAGTTTAAATCTAAAGTATACATCGGTTAATTTAATGATAAGACATATAAAATTGTTACGTGTTTTTTTCTTTAAGTAAAGACAAATGTTTGTCCCTCCAAAAAAATAGCTCCTCCCCCCATAATTGTTCATTGCGTTAGTGGGGGCTAAATTTTGGAGACTGCCATAAACAACAGGAAGACGAACAGCAAACAGTTGATACAACATTTGATATGTATGACAGACGACGACGGACACAAACTGATTGTACTGAACAATTTCAACTACCACAAGATACCCTATGAATTTATTGACATAAGGAATATATTTCAGAACAATAACGAATTCAGCATGTATACTGTACAGACACCAGACACCAAGTGATGGATAAAATTGTTGCTTTTATTGCTTATTTCATTTTTTAGTGCAATATTTGATTGATTGATTGTTGGTTGCTTAACGTCCAGTGGAAAATATTTCATGCATATTCAGAACTAGAAGTCGTTTAAGAAATAGATTATGAAGTATTTAGTATTACAAAATTTAATGTTATAATTTTCTCATCATTTGGTAAAAGGATATTTTCTAAGCTGTTAAAATTTGTAAGAATCATAATTTTTTCTGACAAAATTATATCTTTTGCTCTAAATTAACACGTACGATTCTGAAAATAATAAGAACATTGCAACTTAAGTCTCGGGAATTATTTGTATATTAAGGCTTTTGAGCATAGAATATCAAATTCAATTATTGCCGACATTATGGTTTCATGTGTTACAAATAAATAACCAATTAAAAACAATAAGGTCTTTCCTAACGTAGTGGAAAGACCTTAATAATATACAATCATGACAACAATTACTTTTTGATAAAACAAATGTCGAACAATTACAAAAATAAATAAGTACAGTAAGAAGCCTCTGTAAACAAGTTTCAAACTCAGTGGCGTAGCTAAGCAATTTTTAAGTGTACGCCCGAACCTCGGCGAGGGGTTTGAGGGTCCCCAGCGGGTACAAGGCAAGGGAACTCCTAGCAGGGGTCGGACGGAAGCTAACGATTTATTAAGAGAGAGATACTATTTCTGTCATTAAAACTCATCAATAGCAACATACTAGTACTTTAAAGTCTAATTTCTTGATTTTTTCATGTATAATTTATTCAGTGTGTTGATTTGGAATCTAATGCAGTGGCGGATCCAGAACTTTTTGTAAGGGGGGCCCGCTGACTGACCTAAAAAGGGGGGGGGTGGGGCCGCTCCAGTCACGCTTCAGTGATAATCAACCAAATTTTTCCCACGAAAGGGGGGGGCGGGCCCCCCAGGGCCCCCCTGGATCCGCCTATGTAATGGCCAATAGTTGTTACTATGAAATATGATTAAAAGGAGATGTGGGGTAAAACAATCAATCGACCAAAGATCCAAACCTTTCGAAATATAAAAAAGCAAGTCTACATTTTCAATGGTGCCGTACTTTTGATTATTATGACTTAATCTAGTTTTATGCGCAAATTTCGTTAATGGACAAGTACACACAATAATAAATCTTCATAGATGGTCATGTGTGATATAAACATACTCAAAGGGTTCCGTGGAATCCCGTGTTTCGCCTGGGATTGCTGCTGTCGGTTAAACTATAAAAAGTGAATCCATTTATCAGTCAAATACAGGATTTAAAAGAAATCAAACTTTTCTTTAAATGTTTTTCTTGATCTTGGAAGATAAGCTTCTGTCCAAGTTTCATAACAATCTAAGAAAGTTTACAAATGTAGCAGGTGAAAAATATCTAATTCAAAACCGTCTGCTAATTGCCCCAAAAAATGGTAAAATACTGAAAAATGAAAAAAAAATAAATTATTTTGTAGACAGAAATTTGCTGACTGTTGTAAAAGTTTTGAAATCATTTAAAAATAAAGGAATATATCTCCCCCATGCAAAGCTCTGATTCTTTGTTGAAAACTAGTGGTTTTGATAAACCACAAGGACGCCACATGATTTTTTCAGTTTAATATAATCGCAATTCGTAATAACTCTGGAGCAAGTAATATAAAGTGGAAAAGCAAGCATTATGGTTTTTTTTTTATAGTTATGCAAAATTTACTCATATTTTTTAGTGAAACCATTTTGTATATATACGCATCGTTGTCGGAATAAAAATAAAATATATCTATTCCTTTTGTCTTGATACCTCTTTAATAAATAAACATTTTTACAAGCTGACGCACACCAAAGCCTTGCACCTATAGCAAATAACTTTGTCAAAAGAGAAATAAAACAAATTAAAGCAAAATGATTTGTCCTTTCAATCATTGTAAATAAGAACAAAACATTTGATTATACATATTTAGCACTAGTCTTTACAATTGTTAATTACTTAAAATAAAAAGATTATGATTGAATTTGTTTAATCAGTTGTTATGTGAGTTGGCTCGTGTCGATCGTTTCACTGATTTTCGGCAATATGAAAGAAAAAAAACCGACACGTGCTTAAACATTTTACTCGTTTGTTTGTGGTTCTTCTTTTTTTAATGAAATTTGGAATTTATGCATTAAATATCAATCTCTACCATAATATAAAAACAATGTACATGAAACAGCACCCCTTCTAGTCCTTAGTGGCATATTATAAGTCCTTAGTGCACTAAGGAGTCCTTAGCAGTGTTTAGACGTATCGCCTGTTTTGCAGCACACTGAGCTAATTTTCCGGCGGCATGTTTTTCAAGAGCGTGAACGACCATTTAATTTTGAGGGAGGGGGTTCAATCTGATTTTTTGGTGGTACCACGCAAGCATCAAATAAAGGCAAAAACTCCTACTCAGAATTTGTTTCATTTCTCCCTGATCAAAATATTTTTCTTCAATGTTGGGAATCAGAAATTGATAATATTTTTAAGAAACAAGTTCGGTGACACCATTTTTTCTTTTTATTTTCTTAAAGCATATTATAAAACCTTTCTTCTCATATTTTATTTTCAATTCTATCTCATAGATTTCTATTTATTCACAAAATTGTTTTTCATGAACAATCTATGCAAATTTGTGCAATTTTGCACGACTTGTAGCTTGGAAAATAGTTACCCATACTATTTATTATATTTTTAAACCAGAGGCTCTAAAGAGCCTGTGTCGCTCACCTTGGTCTATGTGCATATCAAACAAAGGACACTCTCCAACATTGTAGACGAGAATAGAATTCATGACAAAAATCTCTATTTTGTTGATCTTATATTACTGATCTTTTAGACTGTGTAGTTTCTCTCTATCTTCTTTAGTTTTTGCTCAAAACACAAAAGAGGGTAAAAAATTCTCATTTAAGGGCAATCACTCCTATGAAGAGTGACAGTCTAGTAACTATATCGGCAAAATTTGACTTTTTAATTGATCTTGCCTTGCAGATCATTTTTGTGATTTAAAGTGTCTATTTATCTATTATAATTTAAATCATATAAGGCATAACGGAAAAAAATTGTTTCTCTCTAAATATGATAGTTTTCATGATAATAGGCAAAAATGGAAAAAAATGGTAAAATTTGTCATTTATGGGCAATAACTCCCATAAGAATTTGTCTAACAGTTTTGGACAATTGGTAGAGCTCATTATTCTGAACATTTTTGCTCCTTTCAGATTTTCTCTGTTTATAACGGTTCAAAAAATAATAAGACAAAACTTGCATTTTACCCCTATGTTCTATTTTTAGCCATGTCGCCCATGTTGGTTGGTAAGCGGGGTCATCGGACACATTTTTTAAAACTAAACACCCTAGTAATGATTGTGGCCAAGTTTGGTTATATTTGTCTCAGTAGTTTCAGAGGAGACGATTTTTATAAAAGATTACAAAAATTTACAAAACTTTGTTAAAAATTGACTATAAAGGGCAATAACTCCTTAAGGGGTCAATTGACCATTTTGATCATGTTGACTTATTTGTAGATCTTACTATGCTGAACATTATTGCTGTTTACAGTTTATCTCTATCTATAATAATATTCAAGATAATAACCAAAAACTGCAAAATTTCCTTAAAATTACCAATTCAGGGGCAGCAACCCAACTTTGGCTTGTCTGATTTGTCTGAAAAGTTCAGGGCAGATAGATCTTAACCTGATGAACATTTTTATGTCTGTCAGATTTGCTCTAAATGCTTTAGTTTCAGAGATATAAGCCAAAATCTGCATTTTACCCCTATGTTCTATTTTTAGCCATGTCAGCCATATTGGTTGGTAGGCAGGGTCATCGGACATATTTTTTAAACTAGATACCCTAATGATGATTGTGGCAAAGTTTGGTTAAATTTGTCTCAGTAGTTTCAGAGGAGAAGATTTTTGTAAAAGATTACAAAAATTTACCAAAAATTGTTAAAAATTGACTATAAAGGGCAATAACTCCTTAAGGGGTCAATTAACCATTTTGGTCATGTTGACTTATTTGAAGATCTTATTTTGCTGAACATTATAGCTGCTTACAGTTTATCTCTATCTATAATAATATTCAAGATAATAACCAAAAACTGCAAAATTTCCTTAAAATTACCAATTCAGGGACAGCAACCCTACAACGGGTTGTCTGATTTGTAATAAAATTTCAGGGCAGACAGATCTTGACCTGATGAACAATTTTAGCCCGATCAGATTTGCTCTAATGCTTTGGTTTCAGAGATATAAGCCAAAATCTACATTTTACCCCTATGTTCTAGTTTTAGCCATGGCGGCCATCTTGGTTGGAGGGTCGGGTCATCGGACACATTTTTTAAACTAGATACCGCAATGATAATTGTTGACAAGTTTGGTTAACTTTGGCCAAGTAGTTTCATAGAAGATTTTTGTAAAAGTTAACGACGGATGATGACGACGGACGACGGATGACGGACGCCAAGTGATGAGAAAAGCTTACTTGGGCCTTTGGGCCAGGTGAGCTAAAAAAGCATAGTAAAATCTTCATTAAGGCAAAGTATAAGAAAATTCTATCTGAGGAAATATATACCGCTAATCCACCTTAAATAATTTTCGAGAGCATTTTACGGAATAAGCATTATTTTTTAAGATAAAGAAAAATACCCTAAAAATTTATAGTATACAGAAATTAAGGACGCCCATACATATGGCAAGCCGTTGAGGAATTTATTCCCTTTTTTTAATATTGATTTATATTGGAAAATCATTTTTAATATTAAAAAATGATATGATTTTCTAATATTCTAATCAAAATTCCCTAATGACAGTAGTGCTTATTATCAATTTTAAGAAATTAATTTGCAGATTAATTAGTGCAATATAGCATCATATTTTTTCAACCGCTCTCTCAACATGGGAAGGAAGTGATGATGCCCCTAAACGCACAAATGAGGTTCACTAAAACCAAAGATTTTGACGGAAATGCAACAAACTGGAAAGTGGTCTATTAGTGTGATTTCACGGTCTTGCCAATCTCTTTTTATATATGTCTCTTGTAGAACTAAGTGTTCTGGTAATTTTTGCTGTTTCTCAATATCTATTATATTAGTATTCAAAAAATGAAAACACTGTAATTTTCATGCGTCCGAAGTTCTTTTCTGGAATAACCTTCTTAAAGAACGCTCAAAGCTAAATATTTGAAAGCCAAAGCTGTATAAGAACCAAAACAGTTGAGCTATGAATCACCAAAATGGACCTAAAAATAAAAGCCAAAATCTTTGTCTCAGGGAATTGAAACCTAATAATTTCTTAATAATTTTATAATTTATAAACGGACAATTTAAGAAAGGTTTGTTATAAATCATGTCAATACCCAAGTATTGAATACTGATACCCTTGGGGACTGGTAGTCCACATGCTGTGGTATCAACCCAAAATAATAAAGAAAAAATTTCAAACTGGATTGCCCTATTTTTCTGAAAATTACATAGAGATAAATCTGAACTGTAGATCATTTTACTCTTGCTAACTGCTTTAATTATTGAAAGTCACACCAAAAAGTACATTTTACCCTAGGCCATGTTCTTTTTTAAGCATCAGTGGCCAAGTCTTTCTAAACTAGATACTCTAAGAAGCATTCAGATAAAGTCTGGTAAATTTGGCCTTGTAGTTTCACAGGAGATTTTTTTAAAGGTTAGGATGAAGGATGCTTAGTGTTGGTATTAAGCTACTTTTCAGCATTTTTTGTTTATTTTGTATGAAAATGAATGTTGGTTTTTTTTGTTCAACTGATACACAATACACAATCAATAGGCAATACACAATCTGTTCCTTGAACTGCTTTTTCAAATCAACATGTGACACAAGTCCCACAACATACATGTACACACACTGGCCTCTAAAAACACTGCAAAGGATCTCATTTGTGTAGAGAGCACACTGTAGCACAAAAGTGAATAAAAAAACCACAAAGGACCTAAACAACGTGTTTTTATCCCATATGTATGCAGTGTGCGTCTTTCGAAATATTAACTTGAATCCATTTAAACAATTTCTACAAGTTCATAAGTTGTGGCTATCACTTTTGTCTCGTTGATCAGAAATAAAATAGTCATAAACTAAACTTAACCGAGTGATTGAAATAAAATCATGTGAAACACTCCTAATTTCAGAAACCTCTTTCCTGTTACTGGCATTTGCCGTCCAGATTTAATCTAAATTTTTAGATCTAATAATTGAGCAGATACACCTGCTTGCAGAAAAAAAAACTAGTAAATGAAATACCAAAATTAAAAATGAATGAGTATTTTATGTTTCATAAATTAAGTGTTAAAATCAAAAAAGCTTTTGTCAAACATTACTTCATTATTATCTGGAAAGAAGAGAGTTAAATGTTTAAGGTAACTAAGGGGCATAACTCTTGAACGTTTATTCTCAAAACCATCAAAATGGACCTTGAACAGTTTTTCGATGATCAATATTATGTACAATTTCAAAGGATTGGGTCAAGTGGTACTATAATTATCATTCAGAAATCAAAGAAATAACATTTTCAATGGCAAGTCGCAAACCTTGAACAGTAATTGTGAAAATTAAAGAACCTTTGTGAGCACGCTCACATACCCCATGCTCCCACATTGTCACTGGACAAACAAAATCTCACCAGATTCCTAAGTTCAAAGACTCATAACTCTACAAAAGTCAACTGATAAAAATTTTCTTGTGGATATGCACATTTATATATTATGTCCTCATTACCTACAAAGTTTCATGAAATTCTGTTGTGTGGTTTCAGAGGAGTTGCGATGACAAACTGTTGCAGTAGTATATTGAGGCCACTAAGTTCAAAGGGGCATAACTGCTAGAAAAAAAATTGAATCATAATTTCCTGTCGATATGCACATCTACATAGTATGTCCTTATTATCTACAAAGTTTCATGAAATTCTGTTGTGTGGTTTCAGAGGAGTTACGATGACAAACTGTTGCAGAAGTATATTGAGGCCAATAAGTTCAAAGGGGCATAACTCCTAGAAAAAAAATTGAATCATATTTTCCTGTCGATATGCACATCTACATAGTATGTCCTTATTATCTACAAAGTTTCATGAAATTCTGTTGTGTGGTTTCAGAGGAGTTGCGATGACAAGAACAGGACTGACAGACGGACGGACAGACAGACAGACGGATGGGTCAAAAACATTATACCCTCCGCAACTTTGTTGCCTGGGGTATAAAAATCAAAATCTAACTTGACCTATACTGTTATGGTCCATGACATTCTCAAATAAATTTCATTAACGAGACTATTCATATAATATTACTATAACTTCTATCCCTTAAATATTTAGGCTTAAACAAAACTAACACAATATTCATGTTGCTGATAACCCAGACAGCTCATCTGGACACCAGATTTTAATGATTTTTAAAACAATATCCATGTATACAAATTGTAAGCATATATACATAAAAGATAATCATAAAAATTATAATTGATGAAATGCTTCTATGCTGTATTTTAAATTAAATACCAAATAATGACAAAATCTCTATCATCATCAATCTCCCTGCCAGGAACAACAATGACAACCAACTAAAGCAAGTGAACTTGATCAAACTTCTTTAAAAACTGAATTTGTAGTGGGAAAATGTTGGAAACCTGAGTCCAAAACCTAATGCTCTGAAGACTGTCTCAGGAAGTATACTTTAGACAGTATAAAAAAATGTATAATTATTCAGAATAAAACAATTGATAAAAATATAAATTATATCAAACTCAGCTAAAAAATAAAAGAAGAATGTGTCTGAGGACACGATGCCCTTGCTCAAGCTTTGCAATTTTAAAAATTGTAAAAAGGAGCATAAATCTAGAAAAGTAAGTGACTCGCTGTCCAAATTTGCAACTTTCCAACTGTTAAAGGGGCATTACTCTTAAAAGTTAGTGCGGAAACAAAAATGGGACAAAAGGAACAACAAAAGGACAGAAGGACGCCAAGGGTAACACTTAATGCCTCCTTTCCCTATGGCAGGGGCATAAAAAAACGAAAAAAGTCGGAAAAGATATATATTTAACAACGGTGAAAGCCAAAATATACATTTCTCATTTTTTTCTTTTTTTTTTAGATTCTCCATTCTTAACTTCTGGAAGTGTTTTGACTAGACACGGACCATTATTAATATATCTAAAAGAGTAGGTCTTCAAATAAAATTGGTCCATTTCAATTCATTTTCAAAGTACCAATTAAATCTAGCCACAGGGGAAAAAAAATAATGAATACAATCTGAACTATGAACACAAAACTAAACTATACATACCAAAAACCAGTTCAGTATCAATATGCATGACAAAAAAATTGTCAAGAATGGACATGAGTAGAGCTACCTGAATATATCCTTTGGTTTTAATGGTAAAAAGAGAGATTTTAAAATTCAAAATAAGTTATCTATAACTTACAATCTTGTTGAAAATGGAGAATCTTTACACTATTTTTTTTTTTTTGTAAAAAATTATAAACATTTTCTCAAACATACACAAAAATTGTCTGAATTACATTCTTTACTGGTACAGTCACCCAATCATTTTCATGCAGCCACAGTTAAAGTTACCTGAAAAAGAAATATTCATTCTTAAACATATCTGTCAAAACTATATTTAATGCAAAAGAATAATTAACTGGGCATTACAATTATGATGCATATAACATTTCTTTACCTAGCTTTAAAGTGACTCGTGGACATAACTTTTAGACTACCAGTCTTTGTTGGCAAAAAAAGATGAAAAACAAGTCGTTGTTTGTTGTCTATCATATTTTTTGTTTTGTTTATAGTTTTATCCTATATCAAGTCATTGGTTTTCTCATCTGAATTCTTTCACATTTTGTCATGTTGGGGCCTTATATAGCTTACAATACAGAATAGGTTTTGCTCATTGTTGAAGACCATAAAATGGCATTCTATAGTTGCAAACATCCTTGTCATGTGGTTTCTAGTTGATAAATGTCTCATTGGCAATCATACTATATTTCTTAAGGTAGATGGGGTGTCTAAATTATAATCCATAGAATTTTTTAATAATTTGCCAAAATGTAGTTTATATCATGCTTTTTAAAAAATAATAATAAAAAGAATGGGTCACAGGGCTTATTTTCACGCTACAGGTTGTGCAAAATTGACAGATTTTGTATAGATTATGCATGGAAAACCCAATTTTCTGCCATAAAACAAAAACTACACCATAGAATTTTGAGATAAAATATGAGAAGATAGCTCTAATAGTATGCTTTCAGATAAGAAAAAGAAAAAATAGGGTCACGGGACCCATTTTCTTGCTACATAATAAAATTGGTAAATTCCTAACACATTCTATTGTAAAAGTAACTTTATCTGAATTATCTGCCCTTACATTTGAGTTGCCTCCCCTTATGTGGCAAAGTTGGAAAAAATAGAATCAAACAAAAGTATTCTGTTTTTTTGTAATATACAACCATAAATATGATAAAATATGTTATTTTCTATATTGAAATGAAAATTCTTACACATGAATTACCTACTACTCTCAAAATTTGCACCTTTTATTAAAGATCTAGACCGATTGTCTTCTGGTATTTCAAAATCCAAGATGGAGGAAGACACCCTATCTACCTTAATTTCTATATAGTGGGATTAATTTAGATAAAAAAAAAAAAACAGAGAGAAGATATCCAAAATTCAAATCTTTGACTTCCCTTATTTGTATCTTGATACCCCCTTCCAAATTATACATACACTTATAACATGAAAAATCTAGTGACATGCTCCAAGTTGAATAGTTCATAAATCTATGTACTGATTCTTACCATAAAAGTCAGCTCCAATGGCCATTCCCAACCTCAATCCTTACGGACAAGCTGTGATGTTAACCTGAAATATAAAATGCTTCATTATCAAAAATTGTTTAAATTGATCATTGTTGGTATACTTATATATGTAGGACTCTAAAGTGCGATGGTACTCTAAAGTGCGATGGCCACGCTAAAGTGCGATTGTCTACGCTAAAGTACGATGGTGTCTCACGCTAAAGTGCGATGGTTGTTTATTTGCTAAACCGTACGATGGTACATGTATATCACGCTAAAGTGCAATGGACCAATAGGGTAAGGTTCGAGGGACTAAAACGTTAAAATACATGGATTTAAAAATAAAAATAGTAATTTTGCAAAAGTTAGTATGCTAAGGCAATTATAGTTTGAGGTTGGGCGATTATTTTAGCCATATTGACTGGACTATAACATATGTGAAAGGCTTTATAATTTACCGGTAGGCTTAAGTGATTGTTTCTAAACTTAGAAGACCGACCACGTAATAATTGCTAAAAAGGTAATTTAGGTGTGACAAAATACTGTATTTCCTGTTAAATGAATTGTTAACAATTTGAGCGTAGCAAATATTTGGATAATTGGTGTAGCTTGTCGCTCACACAGTCTATCAATACCCAATCTTAACATCCCCCCTTTTACAGTCGTCTGACATTGTAAATTACAAATACAAAATGCGTTCATTGTCGGAATAAGTAACACTTATTTGTATACAAGGCTTGAAGCATTAATTTAAATGCAAGAAAAATGCTATATTCGCCAAGCTTTCTCCTTTTTTGTAACGAATACTAATACATGTTATATTTTCCTACACTGTACAAACTTATGTTTTAGCCGACAAATTATAATTTACACCTAAAAACATGTACCTTTATTTAATGATTTAAATGTATCCGTTCGCTTCCAATAGTAGCAGGATACAGGATACCTATGCGTATACTATTTTGTATCTATATAGTAAAATGGTCGACTGCAAGTCCTTCTTCCAGCACCCCCAAAAAACACATTTGCTTCAGCCGACAAAGCACGGTTAGATCTGAAATTAAGCATGGACATTTGGTTTTAAAATTGTCAATCAAGTATTCTTAATTTATATTACGGCATATTCATTTTGATTTGTATTTATAAACGAATGTTAACGTCACAATCCAACTACGTTTCTTATGTCTATACTTTCGCGGACCATCGGACTTTAGCGTATGGAGGCATCGCACTTTAGCGCAGACCATCGCACTTTAGCGTGACCATCGTACTTTAGCGTCCCCATCGCACTTTAGAGTCCTACATATATATTTAATATAAATACTGGTAGTCTATAAATGTGTAATAGATGTTGAGAACATGTGGATTAGACAGCTATCCAGCAACCCAGCAAACTTTTATATAATTACATCAGATCCTAAGATTTACTTATATAATGGTAGCTGATAAACGAAAGAGTAGACTTCTTACCAACTCCTAAAAGCCTAGAGAGAATTTTCCAAAGAAATTTTATAATACATTTGGTTTTTTTTTCTCTTCAAAACTGGAATAACATTCTGGTACTTACCTTCCTTTTAGATGTATTAGACCCCAAAGTTTTATAATCCAACACCATGAAAATCATGTCACAGAAAGGTTACCTAAAAAGGAATTAAAATGGATACATTATTATATATTTTATAAATCCATTTCTGTCAACATAAACATTTACTAAATATTGTTTTGATTTCTTACTTCATGTTCACAATAGTATAACATCAACACCTAAATTTGTAAAATTAATATATAAAGATGGAAAACTAAAAGGAAGTCAAAGAATAATGATTTGAATATCAACTGCATTAAAATCTGAATATTTTACAGAGTTATCTCCCATTGAATTAACAAATCTTGGAAGCTCTATTCCAATCTCAGGATTTACTCTTGCTATTTTTTTAGAAAATCTTGTTAATATACTTGGTACAAATTGTATCTTTAAATATTAAACTGGTAAAATAATTCTCGGTCTGGTAGATGTTTTCACAATTTTTAGTTTTCAGTTTTCTAACTTGGAAAATATGTTCTAACCCTTCACATGGCTACTGTGAGAAAAACATTTATAATGTCTAATACAGTTATCTTTTAATTATTTTTGTTTTAATTATCCTGATAAGAATTCAACTGGCCAATGTACATGTAATGGTGTATAATATCATACCATTAGTATTTGCAGAACTTTCTTAAAATGGTGTTGATTCTTTATAAAGGTATTTAAGTTGATTTCTTATCCCATTTAAATCAATAGTCAATACCCTATTTTTATTTCTTTAAGACAAACAATTACACACATAGGACATATAAAGACCATCAGAAATAATAAATATAGTATTGTAACCTATATATCTCTGTAAGAACTCTGTAATGGAAATAAATAATAAAGATTAGTGATGTTTGAAAAATTGTTGTCACTTCTATCAAAGCAGGCTCTCTTAAAAGCTTACAGTAGACTTAGCTTCATCTGTGATAAAAATAAAATATATAGAGTATAGAGTTACGGAAATCTATATGCCACTCTTCCAGGTCTGTTAGCCATATTCAAGGTCGACAACTGAAACATCCTCTCTAAGCTGAATCTGCAAAAATCCAAAATTACAAATTAAACATCTGTGAGTGAACTCTGAAATGATATATAAATATACTAGTCAACAAAAGTAACGATACACAAGTTTGAACTCCAATTTATCATAAAATATAATAAAATAGGAAAAACTGTTAAATTATCCAATGAAAAACATTCATTTGCAAAGCAAATGCATATGATTAAAAGAATCTGACCAAAATGGAAAGTGAGAAACTACCGTGTTATATAAAACAGCGGTCAAATTTATTTTGCGGAACATAGATTTTATTACAAATTTATTTTATTGAACATAGATGGTCCTCAAATAGTCAAAAAATATCATAGAGACTTAAGGGCTACAGTTCCGCAGCTACCTTACCATCAATTCTTTGAAGAAACCTATATAAAAAATAAATATATATACAACAATATACATGAAAATATATAAAATGAAATAAATCAACCAATCTTACTATTAAGTGCGGAACCAAAGCTTTTAATTAGGTCCTTATGATATATTATAAAGACCTAAGAGCTACGGTTCCGCAGTTACCTTACCATCAATTCTTTGAAGAACCCTATATAAAAAATAAATATATATACAACCAAATACACATGAAAATATATAAAATGAAATAAATCAACCTATCTTACTATAAGGTGCAGAACCATAGCTCTTAATTAGGTTCTTATGATATATTATAAAGACTTAAGAGCTACGGTTCCACAGCTACCTTACCATCAATTCTTTGGAGAAACCTATATAAAAAATAAATATATATACAACAATATCCATGAAAATATATAAAATGAAAATAATCAACCAATATTACTCTTAGGTGCGGAACCGTAGCTCTTAATTAGGTCCTTATGATATATTATAAAGACCTAAGAGCTACAGTTCCGCAGCTACCTTACCATCAGTTCTTTGAAGAAACCTATATAAAAAATAAATATATATACAACAATATACATGAAAATATATGAAATGAAATAAATCGACCAATCTTACTATTAGGTGCGGAACCATAGCTCTTAATTAGGTCCTTCAGATATATTATAAAGACCTTAGAGCAACGGTTCAGCAGTTACCTTACCATCAATTCTTTGAAGAAACCTATTCAAAAAATAAATATATTTACAACCATATACACATGAAAAAATATAAAATGAAATAAATCAACCAATCTTACTATTAGGTGCGGAACCATAGCTCTTAATTAGGTCCTTATGATATATTATAAAGACCTAAGAGCTTCGGTTCCGCAGCTACCTTACCATCAATTCTTTGAAGAAACCTATATAAAAAATAAATTTATATAAACCATATATACATGAGAATATATAAAATGAAATAAATCAACTAATCTTACTATTAGGTGCGGAACCATAGCTCTTAATTAGGTCCTTATGATATGTTATAAAGACCTAAGAGCTACGATTCCGCAGCAACCTTACCATCAATTCTTTGGAGAAACCTATATAAAAAATAAATATATATACAACAATATCCATGAAAATATATAAAATGAAAAAAATCAACCAATCTTACTATTAGGTGCGGAACTGTAGCTCTTAATTAGGTCCTTATGATATATTATAAAGACCTAAGAGCTACGGTTCTGCAGCTACCGTACCATCAATTCTTTGAAGAAACCTATATAAAAAATAAATATATATACAACAATATATATGAAAATATATAAAATCAAATAAATCAACTAATCTTACTATTAGGTGCAGAACCATAGCTCTTAATTAGGTCCTTATGATATATTATAAAGAATTAAGAGCTACGGTTCCACAGCTACCTTACCATCAATTCTTTGAAGAAACCTATATAAAAAATAAATATATATGCAACCATATACACATGAAAATATATAAAATGAAATAAATCAACCAATCTTACTATTAGGTGCGGAACCATAGCTCTTAATTAGGTCCTTATGATATATTATAAAGACCTAAGTGCTACGATTCCAGAGCTATCTTACCATCAATTCTTTGAAGAAACCTATATAAAAAATAAATATATAAACAACAATATACATGAAAATATATAAAATGAAATAAATCAACCAATCTTACTATTAGGTGCGGAACCATAGCTCTTAATTAGGTCCTTATGATATATTATAAAGACCTACGGTTCCTCAGCTACCTTACCATCAATTCTTTGAAGAAACCTATATAAAAAATAAATATATATACAACAATATCCATGAAAATATATAAAATGAACTAAATCAACCAATATTACTATTAGGTGCAGAACCATAGCTGGTCCGAGTACACAGTTATTTCGTAGTGCATTTCTTTTAGACAATAAATGAAAATTAAAAAAATCCCACCTGCGCTTTCTCAATAATATTTTTACAGTGTGTTGTACTACTTTTGGGACAAATCATATCAAAATTATAGAAAACTTCATCGGCTCTAACTCAAAATATGGACAATTTTATGTTTAGGGGGTCTTGAAATCTTTTGACAGCTTCCGAAGTGCTAATTTTTAACCTTTTTCAGCTGGACCAAATCACTACTTTACTTTAAAATTCATGACCCAAATTTTTTTTAAGGTCATTTCACCCCCTTACTTGCTATTTGAGGCATAAAACATGGAGAAATAAATTTGGAAGGGGTATAAAAAAGATTGGCAAGTAACACACTGTCCACACTAAGGACTATATTCGTGGACAACGAAAATCAAAGGACGATAACTGTGTACTCGGACCTAATAGGATAGAAAACGTTGACCAATCTTAATAAAACTTGGTATGACCAAAGCTTAATAAATTATAAGACTGCTTACAAAGTTTTATGGCAATAGGATATATATTATAGACAATATGATTAATTCTATATTCAACTTTGCGTGTTAAATTTAGACGTTAAAATTGAAAAATTTCAACTATCAACATTTGGGGCTTTTAAAATTCAAATTTTGCAAAAAATACTTTTAAATGCCTTAATATATAATATATCATGTATTAAAAGCAATAGAGTACTCATTTGAAAAATCAGACTTAGCATAATTATTCAAAAGTCAAATCTATATGAGCCTGTGCCTAAAAATGGAAGTTTTCCAATGAAGGGGGGCATTACATGAAGATGTAATATTTTCCAGCAATTTTAAATTTGTGAAGCTTTTTGGTTATATATAATCCTTACATTTGTATTTAATGTACTTTAAATAGAAAGAAAACTTACAAATAACATATCATATTAGTTTAAAAGGGTCTTAGGCCAAGTAAGACTGAAAATAATTTAGGGTCAATTTAGGCCGTAGCACATATTTACATTTAAAAATGCATATTGAAGCTATAGGAAATAAAAATTTGTGTCTTTTCTATCATTTCTATACTCAAGTGACATGATACAATAAATCTGAGCACAAAAAGACTCTTGCATTCAACTTTTTGTGCAGACAGTATGGTCTGATACAAAGATTTTTTCACTTTTTAGTGAAAAACTTGCATGCAATTTTAGTCTCAACAGGCTTATATTTGAACCACATGCTATCCTACAGAAGAAATGAAAAGATATTATGTGAAATGAAACAGGTACAACAGACATTGTTAAGTTCTTTTTATACAAATTTAGTGAGGTATTTATTATGGACTTCAACTTTTATGTACCAAGCTCCTCACATTTAACTTGATCCAAACAGGGTGTTAGACGAGGGTCATTTATACAACAAATTTTGCACATATTGTCTGAGATAATCTTCTTTTCTGTAGATTCAGAGTTCACAAATGAGTAACACAACTGGAGTAAAGCATAGAAACACAAATATTGACACATGAAAACCTGTCAGATAGAAAGTCAGAATGCCACTTATGCATCAAAATTGAAAAAGCTATGAAATGCTTATTTTGACCATATAATGCCAAAATTGGTCATTTTTGCAGAAATTCTATCAAATAAAAGTTTAAATCCTTTAGTTTTATGCTATTTGACAAATTGACACCATCAAATCATTCAGGGAAGTTGCCAAAGTACAGATTCTATATTTCGTGATTTGACCTCTTAGGTCCGAGTACACAGTTATTTCGTAGTGCATTTCTTTAAGACAATAAATGAAAATAAAAAAAAATCCCAACTGCGCTTTCTCAATAATATTTTTACAGTGTGTTGTACTACTTTTGGGACAAATCATATCAAAATTATAGAAAACTTCATCGGCTCTAACTCAAAATATGGACAATTTTATGTTAAGGGGGTCTTGAAATCTTTTGACAGCTTCCGAAGTGCTAATTTTTAACCTTTTTCAGCTGAACCAAATCACTACTTTACTTTAAAATTCATGACCCAAATATTTTACAGTGTCATTTCACCCCCTTACTTGCTATTTGAGGCAAAAAACATGGAGAAATAAATTTGGAAGGGGTATAAAAAAGATTGGCAAGTAACACACTGTCCACACTAAGGACTATATTCGTGGACAACGAAAATCAAAGGACGATAACTATGTACTCGGACCAGCTCTTAATTAGGTCCTTATGATATGTTATAAAGACTTAAGAGCTACGGTTCTGCAGCTACCTTACCATCAATTCTTTGAAGAAACCTATATAAAAAATAAATATATATACAACAATATACATGAGAATATATAAAATGATATAAATGGACCAATCTTACTATTAGGTGCGGAACCATAGCTCTTAATTACGTCCTTATGATATATTATAAAGACCTAAGAGCTACGGTTCCGCAGTTACCTTACCATCAATTCTTTGAAGAAACCTATTTAAAAAATAAATATATATACAACAATATACACATGAAAATATATAAAATGAAATAAATCAACCAATCTTACTATTAGGTGCGGAACCATAGCTCTTAATTAGGTCCTTAAGATATATTATAAAGACCTAAGAGCTACGGTTCCGCAGCTACCTTACCATCAATTCTTTGAAGAAACCTATATAAAAAATAAATATATATACAACAATATACATGAAAATATATAAAATGAAATAAATCGACCAATCTTACTATCAGGTGCGGAACCATAGCTCTTAATTAGGTCCTTAAGATATATTATAAAGACCTAAGAGCTACCGTTCCGCAGTTACCTTACCATCAATTCTTTGAAGAAACCTATATAAAAAATAAATTTATATACAACCATATATACATGAGAATATATAAAATGAAATAAATCAAGCAATCTTACTATTAGGTGCGGAACCATAGCTCTTAATTAGGTCCTTATGATATATTATAGAGACCTAAGAGCTATGGTTCCGCAGTTACCTTACCATCAATTCTTTGAAGAAACCTATTTAAAAAATAAATTTATATACAACCATATACACATGAAAATATATAAAATGAAATAAATTAACCAATCTTACTATTAGGTGCAGATCCATAGCTCTTAATTAGGTCCTTATGATATGTTATAAAGACCTAAGCGCTATGGTTCTGCAGTTACCTTACCATCAATTCTTTGAAGAAACCTATATAAAAAATAAATATATGTACAACAATATACATGAAAATATATAAAATGAAATAAATCAACCAATCTTACTATAAGGTGCGGAACCGTAGCTCTTAATTAGGTCCTTATGATATATTATAAAGACCTAAGAGCTACAGTTCCGCAGCTACCTTACTATCAATTCTTTGAAGAAACCTATATAAAAATAAATATATATACAACAATATCCATGAACATATATAAAATGAAAAAAATCAACCAATCTTACTATTAGGTGCGGAACCGTAGCTCTTAATTAGGTCCTTATGATATATTATAAAGACCTAAGAGCTACAGTTCCGCAGCTACCTTATCATCAATTCTTTGAAGAAACCTATTTAAAAAATAAATATATATACAACAATATACATGAAAATATATAAAATGAAATAAATCGACCAATCTTACTATTAGGTGCGGAACCATAGCTTTTAATTAGGTCCTTAAGATATATTATAAAGACCTAAGAGCTACCGTTCCGCAGTAACCTTACCATCAATTCTTTGAAGAAACCTATATAAAAAATAAATATATATACAACCATATACACATGAAAATATATAAAATGAAATAAATCAACCAATCTTACTATTAGGTGCGGAACCATAGCTCTTAATTAGGTCCTTATGATATATTATAAAGACCTAAGAGCTACGATTCCGCAGCTACCTTACCATCAATTCTTTGGAGAAACCTATATAAAAAATAAATATATATACAACAATATCCATGAAAATATATAAAATGAAAAAAATCAACCAATCTAACTATTAGGTGCGGAACCGTAGCTCTTAATTAGGTCCTTATGATATATTATAAAGACCTAAGAGCTACGGTTCCGCAGCTACCTTACCATCAATTCTTTGAAGAAACCTATATAAAAAATAAATATATATACAACAATATACATGAAAATATATAATATGAAATAAATCAACCAATCTTACTATTAGGTGCGGAACCATAGCTCTTAATTAGGTCCTTATGATATATTATAAAGACCTAAGAGCTACGGTTCCGCAGCTACCTTACCATCAATTCTTTGAAGAAACCTATATAAAAAATAAATTTATATACAACCATATATACATGAAAATATATAAAATGAAATAAATCAACCAATCTTACTATTAGGTGCCGAACCATAGCTCTTAATTAGGTCCTTATGATATATTATAAAGACCTAAGAGCTACGATTCCAGAGCTACCTTACCATTAATTCTTTGAAGAAACCTATTTAAAAAATAAATATATATATACAACCATATACATATGAAAATATATAAAATGAAATAAATCAACCAATCTTACTATTAGGTGCGGAACCATAGCCCTTAATTAGGTCCATATGATATATTATAAAGACCTAAGAGCTACAGTTCCGCAGCTACCTTACCATCAATTCTTTGAAGAAACCTATATAAAAAATAAATATATATACAACAATATACATGAAAATATATAAAATGAAATAAATCAACCAATCTTACTATTAGGTGCGGAACCATAGCTCTTAATTAGGTCCTTATGATATACTATAAAGACCTAAGAGCTACGGTTACGCAGTTACCTTACCATCAATTCTTTGAAGAAACCTATATAAAAAATAAATATATATACAACAATATACATGAAAATATATAAAATGAAATAAATCAACCAATCTTACTATTAGGTGCGGAACCAAAGCTCTTAATAGGTCCTTATGATATATTATAAAGACCTAAGAGCTACGGTTCCGCAGCTACCTTACCATCAATTCTTTGAAGAAACCTATATAAAAAATAAACATATATACAACAATATGCATGTAAATATATAAAATGAAATAAATCAACTAATCTTACTATTAGGTGCGGAACCATAGCTCTTAATTAGGTCCTTATGATATATTAAAAAGACTTAAGAGCTACGGTTCCGCAGCTACCTTACCATCAATTCTTTGAAGAAACCTATATAAAAAATAAATTTATATACAACCATATATACATGAGAATATATAAAATGAAATAAATCAACTAATCTCACTATTAGGTGCTGAACCATAGCTCTTAATTAGGTCCTTATGATATATTATAAAGACCTAAGAGCTACGGTTCTGCAGCTACCTTACCATCAATTCTTTGAAGAAACCTATATAAAAAATAAATATATACAACTATATACACATGAAAATATATAAAATGAAATAAATCAACCAATCTTACTATTAGGTGCGGAACCATAGCTCTTAATTACGTCCTTATGATATATTATAAAGACCTAAGAGCTACGGTTCCGCAGCTACCTTACCATCAATTCTTTGAAGAAACCTATATAAAAAATAAATTTATATACAACCATATATACATAAGAATATATAAAATGAAATAAATCAACTAATCTTACTATTAGGTGCGGAACAATAGCTCTTAATTAGGTCCTTATGATATATTATAAAGACCTAAGAGCTACGGTTCCGCAGCTACCTTACCATCAATTCTTTGAAGAAACCTATATAAAAAATAAATATATATACAACCATATACACATGAAAATATATAAAATGAAATAAATCAACCAATCTTACTATTAGGTGCGGAACCATAGCTCTTAATTAGGTCCTTATGATATATTATAAAGACCTAAGAGCTACGATTCCAGAGCTACCTTACCATCAATTCTTTGAAGAAACCTATATAAAAAATAAATATATATACAACAATATACATGAAAATATATAAAATGAAATAAATCAACCAATCTTACTATTAGGTGCGGAACCATAGCTCTTAATTAGGTCCTTATGATATATTATAAAGACCTAAGAGCTACCGTTCTGCAGTTACCTTACCATCAATTCTTTGAAGAAACCTATTTAAAAAATAAATATATATATACAACCATATACATATGAAAATATATAAAATGAAATAAATCAACCAATCTTACTATTAGGTGCGGAACCATAGCCCTTAATTAGGTCCATATGATATATTATAAAGACCTAAGAGCTACGGTTCCGCAGCTACCTTACCATCAATTCTTTGAAGAAACCTATATAAAAAATAAATATATATACAACAATATACATGAAAATATATAAAATGAAATAAATCAACCAATCTTACTATTAGGTGCGGAACCATAGCTATTAATTAGGTCCTTATGATATACTATAAAGACCTAAGAGCTACGGTTACGCAGTTACCTTACCATCAATTCTTTGAAGAAACCTATATAAAAAATAAATATATATACAACTATATACATGAAAATATATAAAATGAAATAAATCAACCAATCTTACTATTAGGTGCGGAACCATAGCTCTTAATAGGTCCTTATGATATATTAAAAAGACCTAAGAGCTACGGTTCCGCAGTTACCTTACCATCAATTCTTTGAAGAAACCTATATAAAAAATAAACATATATACAACAATATGCATGAAAATATATAAAATGAAATAAATCAACTAATCTTACTATTAGTGCGGAACCATAGCTCTTAATTAGGTCCTTATGATATATTAAAAAGACTTAAGAGCTACGGTTCCGCAGCTACCTTACCATCAATTCTTTGAAGAAACCTATATAAAAAATAAATTTATATACAACCATATATACATGAGAATATATAAAATGAAATAAATCAACTAATCTCACTATTAGGTGCCGTACCATAGCTCTTAATTAGGTCCTTATGATATATTATAAAGACCTAAGAGCTACGGTTCTGCAGCTACCTTACCATCAATTCTTTGAAGAAACCTATATAAAAAATAAATATATATACAACTATATACACATGAAAATATATAAAATGAAATAAATCAACCAATCTTACTATTAGGTGCGGAACCATAGCTCTTAATTAGGTCCTTATGATATATTATAAAGACCTAAGAGCTACGGTTCCGCAGCTACCTTACCATCAATTCTTTGAAGAAACCTATATAAAAAATAAATTTATATACAACCATATATACATGAGAATATATAAAATGAAATAAATCAACTAATCTTACTATTAGGTGCGGAACCATAGCTCTTAATTAGGTCCTTATGATATATTATAAAGACCTAAGAGCTACGATTCCGCAGCTACCTTACCATCAATTCTTTGAAGAAACCTATATAAAAAATAAATTTATGTACAACCATATATACATGAGAATATATAAAATGAAATAAATCAACTAATCTTACTATTAGGTGCAGAACCATAGCTCTTAATTAGGTCCTTATGATATATTATAAAGACCTAAGAGCTACGGTTCCGCAGCTACCTTACCATCAATTCTTTGAAGAAACCTATATAAATAATAAATTTATGTACAACCATATATACATGAGAATATATAAAATGAAATAAATCAACTAATCTTACTATTAGGTGCAGAACCATAGCTCTTAATTAGTGCTTATGATATATTATAAAGACCTAAGAGCTACGGTTCTGCAGCTACCTTACCATCAATTTCTTTGAAGAAACCTATATAAAAAATTAAAATATATACAACCATATATACATGAAAATATATAAAATGAAATAAATCAACCAATCTTACAATTAGGTTCGGAACTGTAGCTCTTAATTAGGTCCTAATGATATATTATAAAGGTTCCGCAGTTACCTTACCATCAATTCTTTGGAGAAACCTATTCAAAAAACAAATATATATTTATTACCATATAATTTGCATCTGCACTAAACACATTTATTTAAAAACCAGTTGTTGGCATGACACGGGTTATGTTCTTCTCATATATGTTATGATGGTATGATACTAAACCCCTAACGGGAAGGATTGTGCCTGATATTCATATGATGAAGACATAATCTTTCAATCAGTTTAATTGAAGTCTGGAGCTGGCATGTCAGTTAACTGCTAGTAGTCTGTTGTTATTTATGTATTGTTGTCATTTTGTTTATTTTCTTTGGTTACATCTTCTGACATCAGACTCGGACTTCTCTTGAACTGAATTTTAATGTGCGTATTGTTATGCGTTTACTTTTCTACATTGGCTAGAGGTATAGGGGGAGGGTTGAGATCTCATAAACATGTTTAACCCCGCCGCATTTTTGCGCCTGTCCCAAGTCAGGAGCCTCTAGCCTTTGTTAGTCTTGTATTATTTTTAATTTTAGTTTCTTGTGTACAATTTGGAGTTTAGTATGTCGTTCATTATCACTGAACTAGTATATATATTTGTTTAGGGGCCAGCTGAAGGACGCCTCCGGGTGCGGGAATTTCTCGCTGCATTGAAGACCTGTTGGTGGCCTTCTGCTGTTGTCTGTTCTGTGGTCGGGTTGTTGTCTCTTTGACACATTCCCCATTTCCATTCTCAATTTTAACCATATACACATGAAAATATATAAAATGAAATAAATCAACCAATCTTACTATTAGGTGCGGAACCATAGCTCTTAATTAGGTCCTTATGATATATTATAAAGACCTAAGAGCTACGGTTCCGCAGCTACCTTACCATCAATTCTTTGAAGAAACCTATATAAAAAATAAATATATATACAACATATACATGAGAATATATAAAATGATATAAGTCGACCAATCTTACTATTAGGTGCGGAACCATAGCTCTTAATTACGTCCTTATGATATATTATAAAGACCTAAGAGCTACGGTTCCGAAGTTACCTTACCATCAATTCTTTGAAGAAACCAATTTAAAAAATAAATAT
Organism: Mytilus californianus; assembly: GCF_021869535.1. Lineage (NCBI taxonomy): Eukaryota > Metazoa > Mollusca > Bivalvia > Mytilida > Mytilidae > Mytilus > Mytilus californianus. Next base: position 57,299,200 of record NW_026262679.1, read on the forward strand.
ATATACAACCATATACATATGAAAATATATAAAATGAAATAAATCAACCAATCTTACTATTAGGTGCGGAACCATAGCTCTTAATTAGGTCCTTATGATATATTATAAAGACCTAAGAGCTACGGTTCCGCAGTTACCTTACCATCAATTCTTTGAAGAAACCTATTTAAAAAATAATTATATATACAACCATATACACATGAAAATATATAAAATGAAATAAATCAACCAATCTTACTATTAGGTGCGGAACCATAGCTCTTAATTACGTCCTTATGATATATTATAAAGACCTAAGAGCTACGGTTCCGCAGTTACCTTACCATCAATTCTTTGAAGAAACCTATTTAAAAAATAAATATATATACAACCATATACACATGAAAATATATAAAATGAAATAAATCAACCAATCTTACTAGTAGGTGCGGAACCATAGCTCTTAATTAGGTCCTTATGATATATTATAAAGACCTAAGAGCTACGGTTCCGCAGCTACCTTACCATCAATTCTTTGAAGAAATCTATATAAAAAATAAATTTATATACAACCATATATACATGAGAATATATAAAATGAAATAAATCAACTAATCTTACTATTAGGTGCGGAACCATATCTCTTAATTAGGTCCTTATGATATATTATAAAGACCTAAGAGCTACGGTTCTGCAGCTACCTTACCATCAATTCTTTGAAGAAACCTATATAAAAAATAAATATATATACAACAATATACATGAAAATATATAAAATGAAATAAATCAACCAATCTTACTATTAGGTGCGGAACCATAGCTCTTAATTAGGTCCTTATGATATACTATAAAGACCTAAGAGCTACGGTTCCACAGCTACCTTACCATCAATTCTTTGAAGAAACCTATATAAAAAATAAATATATATACAACAACATACATGAAAATATATAAAATGAAATAAATCAACTAATCTTACTATTAGGTGCGGAACCATAGCTCTTAATTAGGTCCTTATGATATACTATAAAGACCTAAGAGCTAAGGTTCCGCAGTTACCTTACCATCAATTCTTTGAAGAAACTTATATAAAAAATAAATATATATACAACAATATACATGAAAATATATAAAATGAAATAAATCAACCAATCTTACTATTAGGTGCGGAACCATAGCTCTTAATTAGGTCCTTATGATATACTATAAAGACCTAAGAGCTACGGTTCCACAGTTACCTTACCATCAATTCTTTGAAGAAACCTATTTAAAAAATAATTATATATACAACCATATACACATGAAAATATATAAAATGAAATAAATCAACCAATCTTACTATTAGGTGCGGAACCATAGCTCTTAATTAGGTCCTTATGATATATTATAAAGACTTAAGAGCTACTGTTCCACAGCTACCTTACCATCAATTCTTTGAAGAAACCTATTTAAAAAATAAATATATATACAACCATATACATATGAAAATATATAAAATGAAATAAATCAACCAATCTTACTATTAGGTGCGGAACCATAGCTCTTAATTAGGTCCTTATGATATATTATAAAGACCAAAGAGCTACGGTTCCGCAGTTACCTTACCATCAATTCTTTGAAGAAACCTATTTAAAAAATAATTATATATACAACCATATACACATGAAAATATATAAAATGAAATAAATCAACCAATCTTACTATTAGGTGCGGAACCATAGCTCTTAATTAGGTCCTTATGATATATTATAAAGACCTAAGAGCTACGGTTCCGCAGTTACCTTACCATCAATTCTTTGAAGAAACCTATTTAAAAAATAAATATATATACAACCATATACACATGAAAATATATCAAATGAAATAAATCAACCAATCTTACTATTAGGTGCGGAACCATAGCTCTTAATTAGGTCCTTATGATATATTATAAAGACCTAAGAGCTACGGTTCCGCAGCTACCTTACCATCAATTCTTTGAAAAAACCTATATAAAAAATAAATTTATATACAAGCATATATACATGAGAATATATAAAATGAAATAAATCAACTAATCTTACTATTAGGTGCGGAACCATATCTCTCAATTAGGTCCTTATGATATATTATAAAGACCTGAGAGCTACGGTTCTGCAGCTACCTTACCATCAATTCTTTGAAGAAACCTATATAAAAAATAAATATATATGCAACAATATACATGAAAATATATAAAATGAAATAAATCAACCAATCTTACTATTAGGTGCGGAACCATAGCTCTTAATTAGGTCCTTATGATATACTATAAAGACCTAAGAGCTATGGTTCCGCAGTTACCTTACCATCAATTCTTTGAAGAAACCTATATAAAATAAATATATATACAACAATATACATGAAAATATATAAAATGAAATAAATCAACCAATCTTACTATTAGGTGCGGAACCATAGCTCTTAATTAGGTCCTTATGATATATTATAAAAGACCTAAGAGCTACGGTTCCGCAGTTACCTTACCATCAATTCTTTGAAGAAACCTATATAAAAAATAAACATATATACAACAATATGCATGAAATATATAAAATGAAATAAATCAACTAATCTTACTATTAGGTGCCGAACCATAGCTCTTAATTAGGTCCTTATGATATATCATAAAGACCTAAGAGCTACGGTTCTGCAGCTACCTTACCATCAATTCTTTGAAGAAACCTATATAAAAAATAAATTTATATACAACCATATATACATGAGAATATATAAAATGAAATAAATCAACTAATCTTACTATTAGGTGTGGAACCATAGCTCTTAATTAGATCCTTATGATATATTATAAAGACCTAAGAGCTACAGTTCTGCAGCTACCTTACCATCAATTCTTTGAAGAAACCTATTTAAAAAATAATTATATATACAACCATATACACATGAAAATATATAAAATGAAATAAATCAACCAATCTTACTATTAGGTGCGGAACCATAGCTCTTAATTAGGTCCTTATGATATATTATAAAGACCTAAGAGCTACGGTTCCGCAGCTACCTTACCATCAATTCTTTGAAGAAACCTATATAAAAAATAAATATATATAAAACCATATCCACATGAAAATATATAAAATGAAGTAAATCAACCAATCTAAGTATTAGGTGCGGATCCATAGCTCTTAATTAGGTCCTTATGATATATTATAAAGACCTAAGAGCTACAGTTCCGCAGCTACCTTACCATCAATTCTTTGAAAAAAACCTATATTAAAAATAAATATATATACAACAATATCCATGAAAATATATAAAATGAAATAAATCAACCAATCTTACTATTAGGTGCGGAACCATAGCTCTTAACTAAGTCCTTATGATATATTATAAAGACCTAAGAGCTAAGGTTTCGCAGTTACCTTACCATCAATTCTTTGAAGAAACCTATTTAAAAAATAAGTTTATATACAACCATATACACATGAAAATATATAAAATGAAATAAATCAACCAATCTTACTATTAGGTGCGGAACCATAGCTCTTAATTAGGTCCTTATGATATATTATAAAGACCTAAGAGCTATGGTTCCGCAGCTACCTTACCATCAATTCTTTGAAGAAACCTATATAAAAAATATATTTATATACAACCATATATACATGAGAATATATAAAATGAAATAAATCAACTAATCTTACTATTAGGTGTGGAACCATAGCTCTTAATTAGGTCCTTATGATATATTATTAAGACCTAAGAGCTACGGTTCCGCAGCTACCTTACCATCAATTCTTTAAAGAAACCTATATAAAAAATAAATATATATACAACCATATACATGAAAATATATTAAATGAAATAAATCAACCAATCTTACTATTAGGTGCGGAACCATAGCTCTTAATTAGGTCCTTATGATATATTATAAAGACCTAAGAGCTACGGTTCCGCAGCTACCTTACCATCAATTCTTTGAAGAAACCTATATAAAAAATAAATATATATACAACAATATACATGAAAATATATAAAATGAAATAAATCAACCAATCTTACTATTAGGTGTGGAACAGTAGCTCTTAATTAGGTCCTTATGATATATTATAAAGACCTAAGAGCTACGGTTCCGCAGCTACCTTACCATCAATTCTTTGAAGAAACCTATATAAAAAATAAATATATATACAACAATATACATGAAAATATATAAAATGAAATAAATCAACTAATCTTACTATTAGGTGCGGATCCATAGCTCTTAAATAGGTCCTTATGATATATTATAAAGACCTAAGAGCTACAGTTCCACTGCTACCTTACCATCATTTCTTTGAAGAAACCTATTTAAAAAATAAATTTATATACAACCATATACATGAAAATATATAAAATGAAATAAATCAACCAATCTTACTATTAGGTGCGGAACCATAGCTCTTAACTAGGTCCTTATGATATATTATAAAGACCTAAGACCTACAGTTCCGTAGCTACCTTACCATCAATTCTTTGAAGAAACCTATATTAAAAATAAATATTTGTAGGACTCTAAAGTGCGATGGTACTCTAAAGTGCGATGGTCACGCTAAAGTGCGATGGTCTACGCTAAAGTACGATGGTGAATCACGCTAAAGTGCGATGGTTGTTTGTTTGCTAAAGTACGGTGGTATATCAAGATAAAGTGCGATGGACCAATAGGGTAACGTTCGAGGGCTTAAAACGGTAAAGTACATGGATGTTAAAAAATAGTCTTTTTTCAAAAGCTAGTATGCTCAGGTATAACATATGTGACAGGCTTTAATTTATAATTTACCGGTAGGTTTAAGTGATTGTTTCTAAATTTAGAAGACCGACCACGTAATAATTGCTAAAAAGGCAATTTAGATGTCACAAAATCAGGCATGGGGCGAATTACATTGCAATGTAATGCATTATATTACAATTACTTTGACCAAACCATGCATTATATTACAATTACAATTACATGCATTTATCAAAGTAATGCATTATATTACAATTACTTTTGCAAAGTAATGCCTTGAATTACACATTACATTTAAAAATTTTATTAGTGAATAGACAAATTAAACATTTTGAAAAACAACTAGAAGTCACAAAAGATTCTAGCACATGCAGTAGCTGTTCCATGAATTGAATATAAGTATACATGTAAAAAGTCTATTTAATTTGACTTTTACAATTTTTAATTATTTTAACTTAATGTTGACTTTACTTTTATAAATATATTTTTTGTTGTTTTTTTCTTAATTTTAAACGAAATATTTAATTACTGTAAATTACTTCCCTAATTATAAAATAAACATAGACCTTAATTAATGAACAATTGTCTAAATGGTGAAAATATTGATTGTTAAACAAACTAATTAGTGTTTTATAACAAAGTTTAATTATCTTTTATTTAAGCAAAACAAAGATATTCTTTGATCTTATGACAACAATACAGCTATGCTTTTCAAATATCAATCTTTTTATGCAGGAAAATGTATGAAATAAGATGAAATAAAGAATATATTCTAATGATTAACATATTCTTAGTTAATCAAGAAATCTTAAATTTGGTTTAGTTGAAACTCTAACAATATGTTAAAGGTGTAGTATGTGAAAAAAGTAATGACATGTAATGCCATGTAATGCATGAAATTACACAACTTTTTGCTAAAGTAATGCATTATATTACAATTACATGTAATGCACAAATTGCTGCATTACACATTACATGCAATTACTTGGGAAAATGTAATGCATTACCATGCATTACAATTACAAATTTGCATTACCCCATGCCTGCACAAAATACTATATTTCCTGTAAATGATCTTTTAATAATTCGGGCGTATTAAACATGTTAAATTCTTGGATAATTGGTGTAGCTTGCCGTTCACACAGTCTATCAATAACCTGAACACCTCCCCTTACAGTCGTCTTTGTAAATTACAAATACAAAATTCGATCATTGTCGGAATATCAGTAACATTTATTTGTACAAGCTTTAATCTAAATGCGAGCGAAAGGCGAAATTCGCCGAGCTAGCATTCTCCTTTTTCGTAGCGAGTACACATACATGTTTCATTTTCCTACAATGTACAAACTATGTTTTAGCCGACAGTTTATAATTTACGCTTGAAAACATGTACCTTTATTTTACCGATGTTACTTTTCAATAAAATCGACAATATCTTAACGGGGATCGCAAAGTAAACAGCAACGTATAAAACAAATCAAATGTATCCGTTCGCTTCCAATAGAAGCAGGATACAGGATACCTAAGCGTATACTATTTTGTATCTATATAGTAAAATGGTCAACTGCAGGACACAAGTCATTCTTCCAGCACCCGTAAAAAACAACACACATTTGCTTCAGCCGACAAAGCACAGTTAGGTTTAAATTAATTATTAATAAGTCATTGATATTTGGTTTAACTTAATTTATCTTCCGCCGTGTTCATTTTTAGTTTGTTTAAACGACTGTTAACGTCATAATCAAACTACGTTTCTTACGACTATACTTTCGCGGACCATCGGACTTTAGCGTATGGAGGCATCGCACTTTAGCGTATACCATCGCACTTTAGCGTGACCATCGCACTTTAGCGTCCCCATTGCACTTTAGAGTCCTACATATATATACAACAATATACATGAAAATATATGAGGAATGATAACAGAAAAGAGTCATGCCCACTGACCTGAAGGAAATTTTAATATTTTATGAATTAGACTAGGGATTTCTCAACGAATTCAAGTAGGAAAATAGGTGATGAGGTACGAGGTGAGATACCTTCCCTCTATATAATATATATCAGTGACCGCTGTGGATAGTAAACTTGAAATTGATAGAAAATAGCAACTACAAGTTATTTTTAGTATATTTATGTTCATACAACAGAAAAACGCAAAAATAATTGAAATTAATAGAAAACAAAAATATAAGAGATTCTGGAAAAAAGGGGGAGTGCTAAAAATAAATTGTCCTGTCCCAAGTACCTAATAGGTAAATAGACTCCAAGAAAAAAAATTATAGTACCCTATTGCATAATTTTTTAACCAACAAAAAAATACTCACCACATATAATTATAGATGAGGTTCTTACCATACCCTTTGGTAACTACAAAGATAGCTGTTTCACTGTACACATTGCTTGCTCTTCAAGGTCATTGAATACTGTTCTGCTCTGTTCAGTTGTTCGGTTCCTCTAAAATATCAGATAAGTATAAAATATTTGAAAGGATGGAAACTTAAAACTTTATTTTATTTATAGTTCTTTATAAAATGTTTATTCAATCTAAGACATTCATATAAAAATAAGGAGATGTGGTATGATGAGACAACTGTCCACCAAAGTTCAAATGAAGTAGATGTAAGTCATTATACTGGCAACTGTACGGCCTTCAACAATGAAATAAACCTAAATCATATGGTCAGGTTTAAAAGGCCCTAAGACACTAAAAATATGAAACAATTCAATTGAGAAACTAACAGCCTAATTTATAAACAGTTTACATAAAAACAAATATGACAAAAATGAACCAAGGACAACCACTGAACTTTCAGGCTCCTGACTTGTGACAGGCACATAAAGAATGAAATGTGTCGGGGTTAAACATGCATGTTTGTAAGTGTTCAACACTCTCCCTAACCTGGGACAGAGGTGTAACAGTACAACATCAAACTATAAAAATCAGTTGAAAAAGGCTTTACCCATCAGATGGATTATTACAGTAACAAATAGAAATACATCTAACAAAAACAGGTACTTATACATCCCAAAAGCAAAAAGGCACAAAGTACAGATCTGAGAGTTTCGCAGTTCCTGACAGCTAGTTCAAAGTCAATAACAACTAATAAAAAACATATCATAGGGAACATGTGTACTTAAGTTTCAAGTTCAACTTCATCAAAAACTACCTTGACCAAAAACTTGAACCTAAAAACTTTAACCTGAAGCAGGACAGACTGACGAACGAACAGCCAAACGAACAAACAGACAGACACAAACAGACAGACGAATGAAAGAACTGACAGACGAACGAACCAACAGATGAACGAACCGACAGACAAACAAACGAACAAACTAATGAACGGACGAACGAACAGACCCACAGACCGAAAAACATTATGCCCATAAATGGGGCATTAAAATTATGTATCTAAGGCTAAAATATCAATCAGTTCACATCCAACATCCAATGGATTAAGGTTCCACTAAAGTCAAAATATAGGACACTTCATAAACATCTAAACTTTGCCTGTATTTTTCAACCTATAATGAGTAAAGTCCTAAACTATGAGAACATATGTTCATTTAAACATACTTAACATATACACACTGTGTAAATTGTAAATAAACTTGAAATTGTTATGCTGTGGCCAAACCGGTTCTTGGGGTGAACACTAAATTTTCAAAAAAATCTGAAGGCCTGCGAGACGACTTAATTTGCTTAAAATTGTTATGGACGAATACTGTTATATGTAATGCAGGGCAAGCTCATGTTGATTTGTCACATACATATGTTATAATGGCATATTTGTCCAATTTCTGTATTGTGCCTTCGATATTTGTTCACCTAGATACATGAAATTAACTGAAACTCGAAAATCAATACATTTTCTGAAAAATCAACATGAGCTTGCCCTGCATTAGATATAACACTATTTGTCCATACTAATTTTAAACAAATTAAGTCGTCTCGCAGGCCTCCAGATTTTTTTGAAAATTTAGTGTTCACCCCAAGAACCGGTTTGGCCACAACATAACAATTTCAAGTTTATTTACAATTTACACAGTGTGTATATGTTAAGTATGCTTAAATGAACATATGTTCTCATAGTTTAGGACTTTACTCATTATAGGTTGAAAAATACAGGCAAAGTTTAGATGTTTATGAAGTGTCCTATATTTTGACTTTAGTGGAACCTTAAGGGTAAAGACGTCAATGATAGTCAGAGAAAAACATGACCTTGTGCAATGCCAAACTATAGGTATTGAGAGATTGTAGAACCGTGAAAGTACATATGTGTAATATTTAGTATGGCTTTAATTCATTGATGACAAAATCAATATTTACACCAATAAAAACAATATTCAAAGATTTATTTACACTGTTGAATAGGTAACCTTTTAGAATAAGTTTATTTAAAGGATTGATATTAGTGTAACCCGGATTGTTTATGTTTTCTATAGTACAAAAAATTCTCCTTTAATCAATGTCATATCTCAATCAATTTCTAATATATTTATCTCAACAAGAATAACAACATATCCAACCAAATATTAATATTATCCTGTAAAACTTAAACCATAAAACATTTCTTTGCATGTAAATATCATTAAGTAAGATTAAGGTTATTGTTCCGTGACCTATTGCTGTTCATATGGATGTAGATGTAGATGACTATAAATTATATAATACATGGCAAATATTTGTAAATACTGAATATCAGCTCATAACTAAAGCAAAGAAACAGACAGATATTATTATGTTGAAAAGACATGTTATAATTTATATCTGATTAATCTTTTTAGCTACAAGTATCCAAAAGGTAAAAAAAACAGGGTTTGTAAAAGTTTTTTTGTTTTTTTTTTAAAACTATTATACCTGTATACACTGGGTCTACCATTGTTGAAAGTCTATATAATGGAGTTGTAATAATGTCTGGCTATCCTAAATGCATTTGAATACAAAGTTAGACGACTGTAAAATCATATTACTCCAAGAACTGAAAAGAAACATTTAATATCAAAACAGGTCATGAAAATTTTCACATACCGGTAGACTAGAACAATCTACTTGCTGATGAGAGAAGTCAAACTCGCCGCAATACATTGGATTTTCATTAAGTCAAATGACCCTAGAAATATTAATAAATATAAGGTTTTCAGATCCAGGATTTTGAAAAGGGGGGGCCCATAAATGTAGCTCCATAAGGGGAAGGGCACCCCCTTAAATCAGCCTCTGCTTTTGCAAAACTTGTAAATTTGTAGACATGTACGGACATTTGGAAGAGTGTTTTACATCTCCAATATATAAACTAATGTGAAGAAACTGTAATAGTCACCATTTTGTTTCACATCCAACCTTATTCTGCATGAAAATTTTGTGAAATCTTTTTGATTCTATAAAAGTAATTTTCTAGAACTAAAAGCTTTCAAATCCCAAAGAGATCGCATTGAAGCAAATAATTATAACTAAATAATACCTTAAACTCCTCATAAACCATGTAAACCTCTTTAGTGTACCAACAAAATTCTAAGGAAATAATCCATGTCTTTATTCAAGGAATTAAAGATCAAACTTATAATTTGGAGTCAAATTCTAACCTTTTGATCACATGATCATACAGGAAATAAAACTGTTCACTCACATCTACTCACTTCACACTTGAGTAACTGGCTGTGTACAAAAATAATTTAACCTGACAAAGGTATTTCACCAAATTATGTAACAGAATTTTGTTCAGATAATAAAACATTCCCCTAAAGGGAAAAGTTTTAATATAAGTTAAATTGTACAACTTTGCCCCCAGCATAGCTATAAAAAACAGCACAATAAGGGGTGTGTAACAGGACACTTTTTATGAAGATACACTGAGACTCTTTTTATGAATAAGTCACTCGTGCATTCATTGAGTTCACTTTTATCACTTTATCCTTAATGTACACCTCGTGACTTAATTACCTTGATTTATAAATATAATTTATCAGGTTGGGAACAACCCTCCAAATGAGGGATGTCCCTTAAATGAAGGACTGTCCCCCAGACAAGGGGTCATTTTGCTGTTGTAGAAAAGAAAAAGAAAATCTTAGCTTTTTTAACTTAAAAGTGGAAAAATTCATTATTTTTGGAACAACTTTTCTAAAAAAGGGGTCCACTTATTTTTAATAATAAAGAAGATATACATTCAAGTCCATCAATATTACTTCCGGTTCCGGACAAACTATGATAAACAATTCCTAAATATAGAAGGACAAAGGTTCAGGGAATGGTTCCAAGTAATATATAAAGACTCCTTATATTGATAACATCCACCACAATAGCCAATTATCACCATCCTGCCCATTATCTACATTCTTTGACCCAAAACTTGTCACATCATTGTAAAAACTAACAATAATATGGCATCTTAATTTTTGACGATCTACCTAAAATTGCCGTTGAGAGTGTTACTCAATCCAATCTTTGGATGCCCGACACTGAATTTATTAAGTATAAGTTGCCTGATCAACCAAAACCACCAACAGGCATTGCTATCAAGGCACCTTTTGAAAAACTTTATCACGACTTGTACAGGCCAGCTGCGCGTATGGTAGCATTCCAAGTTGAATCAAAAGATCGGTTTCTGCTTTGGATAAAAACTTTTGCTTTTCGCTACCATTCCCAATTTGGAGCTCTTGACAACTATACTTGCAAGTGGACAGACAAAGAAAATACTAAAGAGGGCAACATAGGTGAAATATTTATACAACTTTTCAAGGGCACTGAAGATGAAATAAATACTGACTCAAACAAACTACTTACATTTCATTTTTCTGATAACAGTTCAAGGAACACATCATTTATCATGGGCAAAAACAGAGTTCCAATATCTTTAATCAATACTAGACAATCATTTTAAACTAGACAATACAGTCACAAATCGTGAACAATAGTCTTCTTGATTCATCCAACACAGAATACGTACACTTTCTTCACAACACAATTAGACCAAAGTGAGACAAAACCTATGAAAATGTCAACCCCTAGAGTTGTAACGCCAAGAACACGATACTCAGTGATAAATAAACAAATTGATGTCTGCTCTTTGGTCAGGTTGTTGTCTCTTTAACATATTCCCCATTTCCATTCTCAATTTTATAATCTACTGAAAATATGCTTGCATCATTGCAACTATTAGAGAGTAAACTATGTGAAGTGTCAAACACCTGTGCAGGCTTAAAAGATGACAACCCTACAGGTAACAAAAACTATGATAGCAAAATGTCAGAACTAAATCAAAATCTTGATGACCTGAAAGAAAATCAACAAAAATTAGAAAAAGAGCTTCATGGTCTTGTGTTATCATCTAATCAGATGAAGAAACAATTTGTAAGTTCAGCAGTCCTAAGTGACAAGAAACTTGTAGACTTTGAAAAGTCAATTTTGACAAAAATAAATTTACAAAGAAACGAAGTTATACTTACACTGTCACATTAAAGGAAAATTCTGACTTAAAGAAAGTGTTTAAACAAGAAACTATCTGATCTTGAAAAGCAACTTCATGAGATACATGTACCTGATATTGAATACAAGGCAACCATAAGCACACACAACCGATTTACAGGGCTTACAACACAAAATGATGACATGACAGATATAAGTGAAAAAATCAGAGATGAACAAAAAGTAAAGAAAGATGATGATAACAGTATTCCTCAAGAAAAAACATACAGGTATGCTCAAGATCTAGAAATAATTATTGACTCTCATGGAAATTGTCTATTGGCCTCAAAACTGTACAGAAACATACAATCAAAAATCAAGGTTCTTGGACCAGGAAAGAAGAATATAAAAGGCGCAGGGGAGACTATTCTTGAAACAACCAACAAAGACACCAGACATATTGTATTAGTTGTAGGAAGCAATGACTTGAGTATCAAAACAACTACTGCATGTGTAAATGAAATGAAAAACCTTATAGAAAACACAAAAAACAGTCATACTCGTTCCCGCATACATGTTTTACCAACATTTGATCGTGTGAAACAGCTAGCCCCATTTCAACAAACAAGAGGCTCTCAAGAGCCTGAATCGCTCACCTGTATTTCAGAGGAGAAGATTTTTAAATGTTAGCAAACTTGATGAAAAAATTGTGTAAAATTGTCTTTAAAGGGCAATAACTACTTAAGGGGTCAATTGACAATTTTGGTCATATTAACTTTTTTGTAGATCTTACTTTGCTGAACATTATTGCTGCTTACAGTTTATATATATCTATAATAATATTCAAAATAATAACAAAAAACTGCAAAATTTTGTTAAAACTACCAATTCGGTGGCAGCAACCCAACTATGGGTTGTTGATTCGTCTGAAAATTTCAGGGCCGATAGATCTTGACCAATTAAACAATTTTACCCTTGTCACATTTGCTCTAAAAGATTTAATTTTGAGATATAAGCCAAAAACTGCATTTGAACCTTATGTTCTATTTTTAGCCATGGCAGCCATGTTTGTCGATGGATACAAACTTCTGATACAATTTATAAACAAGATACCCTAAGGAACATTTATTTAAAGTTTGAAGGTAATTGGCCCAGTAGTTTCAGAGGAGAAGATTTTTAAATGTTAGCAAACTTGATGAACAAATTGTGTAAAATTGTCTTTAAAGGGCAATAACTCCTTAAGGGGTCAATTGACAATTATGGTCATATTAACTTTTTTGTAGATTTTACTTTGTTGAACATTATTGCTGCTTATAGTTTATATATATCTATAATAATATTCAAAATAATAATAAAAAACTGCAAAATTTTGTTAAAACTACCAATTCGGTGGCAGCAACCCAACAATGGGTTGTTCGATTCGTCTGAAAATTTCAGGGCCGATAGATCTTGACCAATTAAACAATTTTACCCTTGTCACATTTGCTCTAAAAGATTTAGTTTTTGAGATATAAGCCAAAAACTGCATTTGACCATTATGTTCTATTTTTAGCCATGGCAGCCATGTTTGTCGATGGATACATACTTCGGATACAATTTATAAACTAGATACCCTAAGGAACATTTAGTTAAAGTTTGAAGGTATTTGGCCCAGTTGTTTCAGAGGAGAAGATTTTTGAAATAGTTTACGACGACAGACGACGACGAACGATGATGGAACCAAGTGATGGCATAAGCTCACGGGCCCCGGTGAGCTAAAAAGCAAAAGAATTCAATGAAGAAATAAAGAAATATTGCGAAAATCAATCAGATGTTAAATTTATTTTGAACAGTGACATAAGTGGTATTAACACGTCTATTTTTCAAGAGGATGGCATTCATTTTAATCAATCAGGCAAAAAATGCCTCTCAGAATCTTAAAAACACATTTGAACCCAGTATTTGGACTTAAACCTTTTAATGAGTACAAAACTTCTACAAGTAAAACACAAAACGGAAACTTTAGACATAACGACTCCTATGGTCGACAAAACAATGACAATCAGTCTTACAGGCAAAACTACATGTACAATGAAAACAAAAACCCCTATAACTATTATACTGGTAGTCAACAATATCATAACGCTAACAAAAAGTGAGATGAATCTACTTCTCAGTAGACTTATTGAACTAGCTTGCACCATTATTCAGCTATAGATTTAACTGAAAAGCTATATAGTACAGTACATTTAGCCATATACTTTAATTAAGGCCAATTAGAATAATAAGCATTTATTATAGTTGTTATTTTTATTTTTGTACAAAAATCACAATAGTATGTTTTCATTTTTTATTTACGTTGCTTGCAAATGTCATTAATTACATGTATATTGTAATATACACTCTTTAAAAGTATAGCACTATTACATACATAATGCTATCAATGTTTTATGATACATAAAATAAGCACACATCTCATGAAACAGAAAATTTAGATTTACTTCCCTTGTCCCATGTTTGAAACTCATTATTGTGTTTTAAGTTAAAAAAAAACTTATATATTTATATATTATTTTGATAACTAAATGAAATAGAAAATATACACATTACACATATATATCAATGACTTATATGTCCCTGCAGACATTAAAAAGATCTGTAAAGTAATAATAATGGAGTTATTTCCCTTTCCCCGTGTCCTTTGTAAATAGATAGATTTTTGACTTACTATATGAATATTGCCTTTAGATTACAAGGAAGTAATTATTTACATAGGCAACAATGGTAGCCTTTTTTGGTCCTGCGTTTTCCCTATCAAAGATCCATTGAAAAAAATTTCGAAATCTGAATTATCAATACCTTTGGGTGTAATTGAAAATGCATAACACATATGGTGCCGCAGCTTTTTTTATAGAAAAATGGCATTTTTTAAGGGTACTCAAGGGTTCCGGAATTTTCGAAATAGTATAAATGAAGAACACCACTTGCTAAATTTGGCACAGAAAATGTTTCTCGTCACAGAGAGTTTTCTCTAAATTTCTCGCTTTTTCTACACCAATGGCCAACACTCATTTCTCACTATTTCAATTTTGATTTCTAATTACTAGGGCAGCAGAAAATAAATTTACTTCTACCTATTATCTTGGATGTGAAATCTAGGTGGCGCCAATCATCTTTATTTACTTCCTTTTAACCTATACCGACATATATTGAAATAAAATCTGACAATCTTTACATTAGTCGATTACTATATACCCCTGCTGCTTAAGTTCAAATTTTTGGATTAAAGATACAATTGTTCACCATTTAAAATGACTTTCTTTACAGGTACCCCCCTTTGCAGAAAACGTTACTTTTTACAGACTTGGGGCCATTGACCAGCTTATTTTGACTGTTTGGCTATGTTTAAAACGAGGTGTTTGATTAATAAAGTTCGATTTAGGCCTATTAAAGACTTCAGGCTGATGATTTGATAACTGTGTCCAACTTATCTGTCTTTATCGCGAATATATGAACACCATTGTATAAGAGTCAAAATATTTTATGAAATAGACTATAAAAATGTTAAAACTAAGAATTTATCATTGCTGTTATGTGTTTTATATGAATCGTGTGCAGAACATTCAATTTGACCATATTAAGGAAAAACATGTATAGCCTTTGATTTTTTAACTAATTTTGATATTTTAGGGGCATTTTGGCACATTTTAAAAACAATAATAAACAAATATTTTAAATGCAAAAAGAAACTATACGTGTGTTTTGTAGATTTAAAAAGGCTTTTGACAGTATCTGGAGATCAGCTCTCTTCTTAAAATTACAAGATAAAGGAATCCAAGGCAAATTTTATAACATACTGCATGACATGTACTCTAATACATTATATTCATGTAAATATCAGAATATGTTTACTAAGCCTTTTCTTGCTAATCATGGAGTCAAACAAAGAGACAATGTAAGTCCTACTTTATTTAATATATTTGTCGATGACATAGGAAAATACTTTGATACCAAATCAACTAGTGCAGTTAATTTACATGATCAAAAATTGAACCATTTATTGTATGCTGATGATTTGTTATTGATATCTGAATCTGCAACTGGTCTCCAGAACTGTCTTGATTCTTTGCAAAAATATAGTGCTGAATGGAAACTGGATGTGAACTTTAAAAAAAACAAAAATTATAATTTTCTCTAAAAAAAGTAAATAAAGAAAGTTTCTACTTTTATTACAGTTCTAATGCAATCGAAATCGTTGATTATTATAAATACTTAGTTGATTTTCATAGCTCTGGAAATTTATACAGGCAGTGTCAAGCCTGTCTCAGATAAAGCTAAAAAAGCATATTTTGCGTTGGTCTAAACTCCCATACAGTGAAAACTTGTCTGTTAAAACTTGTCACCAGCTTTTTAACTCAATGATAATTCCTATTTTAACTTATGGATCAGAAGTATGGATATCAGAATTCAAACCATTAATTTTGAAGCTTTAGACAAAAGTTAATTTGAAAAAACACTTAATAGATATAGGAAGATGTGGTATGAGTGCCAATGAGACAACTCTCCATCCAAGTAACAATTTATAAAAGTAAACCATTATAGGTCAAGGTACGGCCTTCAACACAGAGCCTTGGCTCATACCAAACAGCAAGCTAAAAAGGGCCCCAAAAATTACTAGTGTAAAACCAATCTAATCTATATAAAAACGAGAAACGAGAAACATGTATGAACTACATAAACAGACTCCATATTTAAAAACATACTTGGGGTTCATGGAAAGTCTTCCAATCTAGCAGTGCGGTGCGAATTGGGTACATTACCTATTAGCATTAAATGTTATCACCTTATGTATAAATACTATGTGCGTCTCAGTGATATTGGTGAATAGTCTGGTGGTCCACATGAAATTCTCAAGTCTGCTTTTGAAGTGGACAAAACTCTAACAAGTAGAGAAAATTCATGGTCTAATAAATTATCTGAGTTATCAAAATATATCCCTAAACAAGCATTGTAATATTAATTTCAAACAGAAACTAGAAGATTTCTACAAAAACAAAATTATATTTGAACTATCTATAATAAAAGATGGAAACTGTGGTAAACTTTTATTTTTTAGTAAAATTTATACTAAATTTAAACAAGAATATCTAAACTATAATGTTCCTAAATATCTCAGAAAAAAGGTCCCTAAATTAAGAATAAGTGCACACTCATTAGCAATAGAAACTGGTAGGTATGCAAGACCAATAATACCCTCTATGAGAGATTTTGTAAATTTTGCACAGGACAAATTGAAAATGAGATACATTTCTTGATTGAATGTTCTCAATATAAAAAAATTAGATCTAAATATAAAATCAATGAAATAAATTAAAATAATTCGAATGAAAATTTTATCAAAATTTTAAATCCCAATTCTAAAAAAGAACTAAAACCAATTTGTATGTATATTGAAGAAGCTCTTGATTTGAGAGACCACCATATGCATACTGTTTCATCAGATAATAATCTTTTATAGTATACGCTTGTGCATATACACATATATCTTATATACAGATTACTGTTTTTTTAAGTAAAATTATGAAAACTTAGAATAATCATGATGTATATATGTGTATGGTATCATGAAGAATTCTGAATGTTATGGTATCCCTAGACCATATCTAGAATTGACCTATGACTTGTTGTTACATTGATCTTTATTTCATTTATAGTAGATGTTATTGTTGAATATATTATTGTCTGTACTTGGATCACGCCTCTATTGTGCTCTTTCCAATAAAATTTTGAATTGAATTGAATTGAATATTACAAAATTCTTGGACATGTTTTGACCATATAATACCAGATAGATGTATAGTTCTTTGGGAAAATATTCTTCAAATAATATAGATATGTGCCCTTTTGTACTAAGAAGTGGTTTTACAAAAAAATATTTTTTTATCACTTGAAATGTACCCCTCATAAAAGGGATAGTCATTACATTGAGGGGTTGTTCCCAACCTGTTTATATGAAATGTGTTCATAAGAATTGTATTTATAAAAAGCTAACTATGTACCAAAATGCTGAAATTAAATAATGTGTCAACGAAGTTACTGACTACAAGAGTACTTTAACGATAAAATATTTCCATGTACAAACCTTTGCCAGGGACGTAAAATGAACAAAAATTGTATGTCACGTGATCAATAGTTGGGTCTACTCGAAAAGAATAGTAAGCTGGTTAACGGCTGACTACTACACTTTGTTCGTAGTTTGAGTGTAGCGTAATACAAGCGGATTCCAGTTTAAAAGAATAGAATAAAATAGAATCACAGGAACTTGTCTCAGAATTTTTTCCGCCAATATACCTTAATATAACGTTATATTAAGGTATATAGGAAATTTTTTTTCTGAGACAAGTGCCTGTGAATAGAATAGAATATTTTTATTTCCCAAATTACAGAGCCCATAAAAAGCATAAAATCAGTTGGAATTTGTTTGTACGTTTTTATGCTTTTTTCTTGGTATGGAGGGGTATAAGATAAGATAAGATATTTTATTTTCCAATTATGGTCCCCAAAGGGCATAAACATTACAACATCAATAATTTTTCATAATACAATACAAACTGAGATAAAAAAAAAAGTCACAGTTTAACGAGAACTATTTAAGTTCTTAAAGAATACGTAGACAAAAAAATCTAAATTATGTTTTTTTAATACTAATGCATTTTATTGCAAGTGTGGTTGATATAGATAACAAACAAGCAGCCCAAAAAGAAAAAAGAAAAATAGATATCCATATATGTATAGTGTATAAATTCAGGGGCGTAGGAGCCGGTAAAGGGTACCATACCAATTAAAGAGAGGGAAAAAACTATAAGCCCCTCTCCCATTTTGTCATTTTTTTTAAATATTAAGTGACTACGAAAGAGGACATTGGCTTATTTCTAGACTTTTAGACTATTATGATATAAAATATGGATTACATGTAAAGGTCTTTTTTTTGCTTGCCACTTTAAGAACCCCCCCCCCCCTTTTTCTCAACTTTTCTACTCCTACTTCACTGATATGTATAAAAGGAATAAGCAAAAATTTTACTCGCACATAGCTGATAGAATTGAGAAGCGCTAGTGTTAACGCAAAATCCCTAATTTATTAAAGACTAAATATCTCCATTCATCATGATACATAAACCAGTACGCATTTTTTTATTTGTTTTTTTGTGTTTAATCTTTTTCATTATGGTGCAATCGTCTCAAATTTGTATAATTTTCTGATTAAAAACGTCGTACAAGTCAGATACAAAACAAAAGTAACAAAATAAACTGGATGGTAACAACCAGCCGTTTAGTTTTTCTGCACTTGTAGTCCGGTCAAGGTCCTCAGAAAAAGTATACGACAACGGTTGTTACCAGCCAGTTTTTTTTTGTTACCTTTGTTCTGTATATAATACTAAAACCTAAAACCATCCCAGAGTCTCCAAGAACCTGCATTGTATTCTTGTAAACTATGCATGATATTAGCCAAAGTATTTTTAAGTACATGTCTTTGTAAGAATCATGCAGTGGGTGATACATGATAATTTCACTAAATTCCTTTTTTTTTGTCCTAAATTATAATGAGAACACAGGAAGCTAGATGAGTAAAATTCATTATTTTCCCTGTATGTGCATTGCCATGGCAACAGCTACACAACATTTTGCCTGAATTATAAGTTATTAAAGTACCATGGAAGTAAAGTTCATCAATTAAAACAGTATGGATTTTAACAAAGTTGACTAAAACACAAAACACCACACAATTCAAAAATGTTAAAAATTCAAATTTACTTATAGTTTATTTCCATAGCAGCTAGCTATTTATAAATAAATTAAAATTTTATAATAAAAAACTTCAAAATCGCCAAAGGATCTTCCCAGATGTAAAAAAAATAGACTAAGTGCATGTATCTCTGACTTTAGTTTAGGGAATCCCACTGAAAAGTTGAAGTCTTTGTAAACACTTACAGTAGTGTAAATATATGGCAAGAAATGAACCAAAAAATTATTACTTTAAAAATTTCCAGATTTATAATGAGATTGATTACAAGTATGTTGTTATACAGAAAAGACATAAAGACATATTGAGGGTGGGTCATAAATATCAAGAATATATAATTATGTTAACTGAAGAGCAGTTATTTTCTTTTGCTAAAATTAATGCTCTTAGGTCTGATATTATTTCACCTTTGCTTAAGATAACCAAACTTTGTTTGGTGCTTCTATAAATAAGAGGGCGCATTACGTTTGATGGCATTTGGGAATTATTATTTTTTACGTTTGCGCGCAGCTTTTGATTTCATTTGCGCGCATTTATTTTACAGGTAACAGTGGTAAAAATAAAGATGATTCATAATAAATATGACTTTAGTTATTTTGAAATTTGAACATATTTGTAAATTTAAATTATATATTTAAACATAATGAATTCTAAAAAAAAAATAAAAAACTAATCATAGCTAAAAACAAACATAGAAACAAATCAGGGGAACACTTCATTAGCGTTAAAATTATATTTAATAAATCCCTGTCCCAAGGTAAATACCCTTCTTCATGGAAAATAGCCAATGTAATTGCCATATTTAAGAAAGCAGATGCATCCCTACCATCTAATTATCGACCGATATCCCTAATTAGCTGTGTAGGAAAAGTAATGGAGAGGGTAGTCTACAAACATATTTATAACCATCTACATAGGAACAAACTTATTTATATGTATCAGTCAGGATTTTTACCTAAACATTCAGCTGTACATCAACTTATTGAACTTTATAACACAATATTAAATTCTCTTGAAAAAAAAGAATTCAGTTGCTTCGTTTTCTGTGATTTTTCCAAAGCATTTGATAAAGTATGGCATAATGGACTTATATATAAAATGAATTCTTATGGAATAAAGGGAAATTTACTTGCATGGACTAAAAATTATCTTTTTCAAAGAAAACAAAAAGTAGTTATTAGAGATTCGTCTTCGTCATTGTCCATTGTTTCTGCGGGGGTCCCCCAAGGCTCTGTTCTCGGTCCCCTTTTATTTTTGCTGTATATAAATGATATTGGCGAAAATTTAATTTCACTGACTAGACTTTTTGCTGATGATACGTCGCTGGGATATTCCACCGCAAGCATTACAGACTTAGAGGTAGTAGTTAATCATGATTTAAACAAACTCAATGATTGGTCAAAAAATTGGTTAATGTCCTTTAACCCAGATAAAACGGAAATAATGATTTGCTCAAATACTAAGATTCCAAGTAATTTAAGTTTTTCTTTCAATGGAAGATCAATATCTAACACATCAAGTCATAAACACTTAGGTGTAACTCTCTCCCAGGACGCAAAGTGGAATGAGCACGTAGAAAATATTTCCAAAAATATTACAAAGCATTTAGGAGTCTTAAGAAAATTAAAATTTAAGATGAAAAGACAGAACTTAGAAAAAATGTATCTGGTATATATTCGTCCTATATTTGAGTATGCTTGCGAAGTGTGGGACAATTGTGGTATTTGCTATTCAAACAAATTAGAAAAACTTCAACTGCAAGCTGCGAGGATTGTAACAGGACTGCCAATCTTTACTAAAACCGAATATTTATATTTAGAGACTGGCTGGGAACCCCTTCACAGTAGGAGGCACAGAAGAAAACTCCAATTATTTTATAATATGTACAATGGTCTCGCTCCACAATATTTATGTGATTTAATTCCCCCAACTATACAAAGTACAACTGTTTATCCACTGCGTAATGGCAATGACTTAATAGTCCCCTTTTGTCGACTCTCCTTAACAAATTCTGCATTTATTCCGTCGTCCATCAGAGAATGGAACAAACTTGATAATTCTATCCGTACACTTGATACCCTATCTAAGTTCAAACGCTATTTGTTGAATAATACATACGAAGCAAAGACTGTACCTAAGCATTTTATGTATGGTCCGCGGAAATTGAGTGTAATTTTAACACAGCTGCGATGTTCAGCCTCATTTCTAAATAACGACCTATTTGAATCAAATATAATACAAAGTCCATATTGTGCTTGTGGCGCTCCGCGTGAGGATTCTTTTCATTTCTTCTTTAATTGCAATAAATACACCGATATAAGGAACGATCTATTAACTAACATTCATCGTCTACAAGTGACAATAAATCTACAGTTGCTCACTGAGGGTAGCCAAACTTTAACATACGAGGAAAACTGTGAAATCTTTAAAGAAGTCTTTAGATATATAAAAAAATCAAAAAGATTCCTTGTTGTATAATCAAATAAGATATGACTGAACAAAAAACATCGTGTCCACAGAATTTCATTTATTTTTTTTTTTCTTTATATTGGTATTATTTAATATTTTTTCTTTTTTTTTTTTTTTTTTTTTCTTTTATTTATATTTTTTCTTTTCTTTTCTTTTTCTCAATTCTCTATCCTTTTCCTTGTTAATTGCGTTAGGCTTTTTTTTTCTTTCTTTCTTTTTTTTCTCTGACTGTGCAAATGCCTCATTTTACTATTACCTTTAATATATATATACTGAACTGTGCATGCTCTGTATAATTGTTATTGTAATATTATGTAAAGGAGAAGACTTCATAAGTTGGTTAAACTTGTGTCCGATCCTTTTTGTATCTATGAGCAAATAAAATCGTTATAAACCCTTCATTAGCGTACGACGGATTTACTCTCCGTATCCACAGAACACATAAGTCGGGGGATATTTTATGGAGATGCACCATATACAATTGCGAAGGTATTTCACCAGATTCCATTTTCCTCCAAGTCTTTAGATATTTAGGCGTGCTAGAACGTTCCGGAATCATTCCATGCTCACTACAATGAACAATTTTATTCAAATGTGTTTTCTTGAAGTCTTCCAATATTTAGCACGTTAGTTACGATATGTAATTTTATAAAAAAATAGTACATTTAATCATTAGATTTGCTATGTTTTTACATTTCTATCTATATTTTATTTCCAGGACTAGTGCTTATGCATAAAATAACAGACTTATCCTGCTCCAAAATCACAGTCAAATACATATAATCTACATGTATTTATCTGAGTTTACATGTAAAAATATGCGCGCAAACGTAATCAAAACCTGTGCGCAAATGTTATGCACCGAAATAAGATACTTTTCTAATGTATTTGTTGATTATCAGTACCGTACATATCTGAAAGAGATGGACTTGCCTTTGGACAGTTCTTAAATGTAAAGAAATTTAACACTTTTAGGAACTTGGCTCTACATTTCATTCAGAATCAGAAATCATACTTTGCCAATGCTGCTTTAGTTGTTGATGTCTTTGATAGATATGACAGCAAACTGTCTTTACAATCTACCGAACGATACCAGTGAACTGGTATAAATTATAGCGAATAGGTATATTAGAAGGTTGATCAATACCAGATAGAATGGAAAACATTTTGTTTTGAATTTTAACGCAAATAAACAAGTTATTATTTGAATCCGGGATAATTTTTAACTTTGGAAAATTATACGAAATGAATGATGAAAACTAACCCAATTTAGGAAAGGAAGGGGTAGGGGGGGGGGGGGGGGGGTAGTTTTTCCCTGTCAATGTCCATGGCATGAAACTGATTTTGTTATACACTGAACGAATTGGTAAAATAAAGCGAGTCACACCTCACCTGTGCCTCGGTTGATAAAATAATGTCTATGTTACAAGTACCCTCCCACGTCCACTCTGTGTGTTTGTTAGATGTATTTCTATTTGTATCTATCTGATGAGTAAAGCCTTTTTGTTCTTATGTTGTACTGTTACACCACTGTCCCAGGTTAGAGGAGGGTTGGGCGCCCGCTAACATGTTTAACCCCGCCACATTCTATATGTGCCTGTCCCAAGTCTGAAGCCTGTATTTGAGTGGTTGTTGTTTGTTGCTGTTGACCATATGTGTTGTTTGTTGCTGTTGACAATATGTGTTGTTTGTTGCTGTTGACCATATGTGTTGTTTGTTTTTCGTTTTGTACAATTCTTGTATTGTTCTGTTGCACCACTGTCCCGGGATAAGGGGTAGGGTTGGGCCCCGCTTACATGTTTAACCCCGCCATATTCTATATGTGCCTGTCCCAAGTCAGGAGCCTGTATTTGAGTGGTTGTTGTTTGTAGCTGTTGATCATATGTGTTGTTTGTTGCTGTTGACCATATGTGTTGTTTGTTTATCGTTTTGTACAGTTCTTGTATTGTTCTGTTGCACCACTGTCCCGGGATTAGGGGTAGGGTTGGCCCCCTCTTACATGTTTAACCCCGCCACATGCTGTGTGTCTCTGTCCCTAGTCAGGATCCTGTAATTCAGTGGTTGTCGTTTGTTGCTGTGTTACATATTTGTTTTTCGTTTATCATTTTGTCCATAAATTAGGCCGTTAATTTTCTCGATTGAATTGTTTTACATTTGTCAATTCGGGGCCTTTTATAGCTGACTATGTGGTATGGGCTTTGCACATTGTTGAAGGCTGTACGGTGCACTATAGTTGTTAATTTCTGTGTCATTTGGTCTCTTGTGGAGAGTTGTCTCATTGGCAATCATACCACACCAATGACCTTCTTTTTTATATATATTTAGAGCAAGCATAAAGATTGCAATTAGTTAAGTTTTGAACAGTAGAATTCATTGTTTACAAAGTAAATTTTTTTGTACCAATATACTGCCTAATATCCTAATAATGTATCAGGCCTGGGCATTGCACGGACGGCTTCCTGCAAGAGTGGTTTCTTGGCTTTTAGAGAATTACTGTTCCATTTTTATAATAAAACAAAAGGAAGGTTCCTGTAATAATATCATTTATTTTCAAATCACTATTCAATGACATGACTAAACTTTCATAAAAGGGGGACGTTTTGGCTTCGACATGCATATGGAACGTTTGGGAAACCACAAAAAAGGCGCTGCTGTTAATTGACGTCTAAGACATATGGACACGTTTTGTTTATTTTTTTATTTTTTTTAATTTGATTTTTTTTTGGGGGTGGACATGTTTCTCAGTGTTACATACATAATACTACTTACTTGGGAGCACACAATATGCACTTCAAAAATACATGTAAAATTGAGAACGGAAATGTTGAATGTGTCAAAAAGACAACCACCCAACCAAAGAGCAGAATACAGCCCAAGGACACCAATGAGTTTTCAACACAGCGAGAAAATCCCACAGCCGTAGGCGGGCTTCAGCTATAGTTTATACATAATACGAAGCGAAAAGGCAATACAAAATTTATATGCAACCATTCTCCTTAAATAATGTTCTTGCACCTGTACAGGAAGTTTTATCTAGCACTAATTGTATAGTTTTATTGTTGATATTCACTCCATATGTACCAAGTGTTAGATTAGTTTTATTGATATTAAAGAAATTTCTTGGTATTCCTAAACGGAAGAGTTTATACACACAGAAGAAGAAGTATACTTAACAACAAAATTATTTTCATTTACCTGTGTATAATATGACACAGGTTTTTTTCAAAAGTGATGATTTTCTAAATATTGTTTAACATTTCACAGTGGTATCATACTTTAACTTTGTTTCAACCTGTTTATTTACTTTTGACCTCAGTTATTTATCCCTTATAATTTTTATTAACTATGTATTTGCATTCAGGTATCACAGATCAAAGTTATTCGTTCATTGTGTGTTAATTTACGTTTTTTGATTGAGTTAAGCCTTCCAATTGATATTTTATAGTGTGTCTGTTATACTATTGTTTCAGAAAAAGGGAGAAGGTTTGGTACCATTGAAACGTTTAATCCCGCTGCAAATGTTTGCACCTGTCCTAAGTCAGGAATCTGATGTACAGTAGTTGTCGTCTGTGTATATAGTTCATACGTGTTTCTCGTTTCTCGTTTTTATATAGATTAGACCGTTGGTTTTCCCGTTTGAATGGTTTTACACTAGTAATTTTTGGGGCCCTTTATAGCTTGCTGTTCGGTGTGAGCCAATGCTCCGTGTTGAAGGCCGTACCTTGACCTATAATGGTTTACTTTTATAAATTGTTACTTGGATGGAGAGTTGTCTCATTGGCACTCATACCACATCTTCCTATATCTATATATATGTATTTTAACCAAAATATCTTCACTACATGTTTTTTTTTCAATATTTAACAGGTTTGTTAAGATTATATTTTTCGAAGCGTTGCTTCATGCAGACTTATAGCAATATATGGATGATGGTGATGTTGTATTGACAAAGTTGCATGGACGTATTAGGGTCAATAGGCTATTCCAGAATTAGTTGATCCCCCCCAGCCATTTTTTTATTCTCAAACCCATGGAAGATGCTAGATTTCCAGATGTTTTTAGTTTTGAGACAAAAATTTGGTTAAACAAAAGGGTGGAAATCCAGTACTTTTTGCAAAATCTGTAATAAAAAAAAATTTGGAATGGTATCGAATGGTCCGACACGTGTAACTGTTCGTTTGTTTACAAATAATAATGTCACATAATTATTAAATGATTATGATTTAATATTTAAGAACATCGTCTTTATGTGTGCATATACAATTCCTCATCATAAAACCATTTTAGATATCTTGTATAAACTTGAACAACTTGAACAAAGTCATAGCGATGTTTTTGGTCTTATTTTGACAAATTTGTTTCAAACTGACTTCTTATAACCAAGGATTTGTATAGTAAGAAGATCTTACTATACAAATCCTTGTTATAACGAAATATTATTTCAAAATTCCGCTTCTATCAATACTTGAAAAAAAAAATAATCGTGTTTTAAATTTGTGATTCAATCGTAGGTAATGCCCCTATAATAAAGACACATCAAAACACCAATTGATAGATATTGTTAGCATATAGATATAAAAAAGAAGATGTGGTATGATTGCCAATTAGACAACTCTCCTCAAGAGACCAAATGACACAGAAATTAA
Organism: Mytilus californianus; assembly: GCF_021869535.1. Classification (NCBI taxonomy): domain Eukaryota; kingdom Metazoa; phylum Mollusca; class Bivalvia; order Mytilida; family Mytilidae; genus Mytilus; species Mytilus californianus. Next base: position 57,326,222 of record NW_026262679.1, read on the forward strand.
CAACTATATGTCACCGTACGACCTTCAACAATGAGCAAAGCCCATACCGCACAGTCAGCTATAAAAGGCCCCGAAATGACAATGTCAAACAATTCAAACGAGAAAACTAACGGCCAAATTTATGAACAAAAAATGAACGAATAACAAATATGTAACACATGAACAAACGACAACCACTGAATTACAGGCTCCTGACTTGGGACAGGCACATACATACAGAATGTGGCGGGGTTAAACATGTTAGCGGGATCCCAACCCTCCCCCTAACCTGGGACAGTGGTGTAACAGTACAATAGATAGGTTGTTTATTTTCTGTAAACAATTATTTATGTATTTTCAAATATACAAATGGTATTTATCCACTTGAACTCATAATTACGAAATAAAACATTTATAGCGGTTAATGTCCTTTAGAATTTCAAATTATCCACATTTATAATAAACTGGATGCATATTTCTTTCTATTGTTACTTTCCTTTCCTTGATTGAGTGTACATTTCTCAGTTGATTTGATAAACATTTAATGAATGTTTTGTCAATCTACTGATCGAGATTAAAAAGATGGACGTTTGAGATCTGATTAAATAAACAGTTTAACCCCGCCACATTTGCACGCGCCTGTCCCAAGTTAGAAACATTGTCTTTATTCAAATTGTCATATGTCAGATATACATGTTAATCGTTATGTGGAGAGTTTGGATATCAATAGCAGGTCTTTGATTGGTTCTGTTAAATTTATTCATAATTTGGTTCACCTCGGAACGTTTCAGAATTTGACATAAAGTATGGACACTTGTCTGTTGTTAAAGATTGTATTGGTTATTTTTGTCCCTGGGATGATGTATCATCGACCTCATATTATTGACATATAACTACATCTCCCTTTATTCATATTTTAAATAAAGAGGATGATCTTCTAGTATTTGATGCTTCTCTGTAAAGGATGCGACACTCAGGAGTAGAGTGCGAAGTCTAGTAAGCTTGGAGTCAGAATAATGTGTTACCAGATAGAGTTAAATATATTCAAGTCAGCTGTTTCTGTCTGACCTAATACAATTAATATATCAAGTTCAGCGGATCAGTCTAGTGCAAAAAAGTTTCTTGTTTATATCAGTAAATGTGATTGTCATGAATATGAAAAAGTTGCTGCTGGACGCTTAAGCATTTCAATCAGTTACGTTTTTCTAAGTTACATGCATGTATGGTGAAATCGTGAAGTCCTGTCCAATTTTATTTGGTAGATAGCAGTAGTATAGCTTGTATGCTTAAGCATCCACATCTTGAGCATTATTCATCATACAAAATTATCCCCTTCCCTATTTTCCATAATGGGGGGCTTCCACATCCACTTTTTTTTTATCTGCTACGCAAAAGGATACACGAGGCTGTGGATTGAATTTCCTGTCGATATGAAAATGTTTTAGGAATTTTCTTTATTATTAAAGACTTTTGGAACTTAGTCATTTTTCAGGAAAATTTACAAAAAAAATGGTACGTATTATGAGTACCTAATTTACTACATTTGTTTTCATCCAAGATCCTTGAAACTTCACAGATAGATTGCCCACATGTATAAGTTGTGTACCTGCTATTATGGAATGTGTTTGGGGATTTCAGTTTCTCCGCAATCTATAGTTTCCCCACTTTTTTTTTCCTTTGTAGAATTGTTCACAAAGATTAATATATGATTATTATCGTTGTTCTCTCACAACGTCTATTGTTTTAATAGTTTTTATCATTACCACCAACTTGAATTCGCTACTATAATTTTAGATTCATTGAAGTAAGGCTGAAATACTTCTTTTTTTATTTTTCTTTAATAAAATTCAATTTAAAATGTACGTTTAGCATTGCACAAGGCAATTCAAGTTCTTTCTGCACAATCTACTCCGAAGTTCAGTCGCCGATAATTAAATGCAGGAAGGCATGCTTTATATTGAAGCATACAGATTATAATTAAGTACTTTGAGTTTTTCAATAGCATTCTTTTATCAAGTTTTATTTAACATTTGTTTGCTTGCACCTGTGTTTTTGTTGTCTATTATGATAAAGAGTTATACCCGCAGATATTTAGACAACATATTCTCTGTAAAGGAAGACTTAAGGTTTTTCTTTTCTTATTCTTAATATTTTTCTATCTGATGGCAATGTTCCTTTGGCTCTTTCTTATATATGGACCAATCTAATTAAGATATAGACATCTAATTTCGTTATATAACTTATATGTTCGAGCACGCGAGTTAATATGCGTCTGAATTTTAATCAGATAGTTACATTTCTCAGATCGTAATTCATGTTCATGTTTGAATTGGAGTCTCATATTTCAAAGAATGTACCTTTTTATAACTTAATATAAATAAGAAGATGTGGTAAGAGTGCCAATGAGTTAACTCTCCATCCAAGTCACTATGTATAAAAAGTTAAAAATTATAGGTAAAGTATGACATTTAATACTAAGCCTTGGCTCACACCGAACAGCAATCAAGGGCCCAAAATGACTAGTGTGAAACAATTCAAACAGGAAAACCAACGGTCTCCAATCTGGAACAGGTCAGTCATTTTCTGGCATTGCACGGGGAAATTTTTGTATTTACCATTTTCAACAGGAATATAGATATCAAAATTTGTAAAAACACTTTACATGTATCTAATATTATCACAAATATAACGGACATAACGGACATAACGATCATTTAAGTTATGATGGCGTCCGTAAAATTTTCGAAGGGATGACCTCAACTTTACCACAAAGAACCCTTCATCCAATAGCTTCCTTGCAAGCAGTGACCTTTTATCAAGAAAAAAAATATTGATAGGAAACTCAATCCCTGGAATATCGTATCAAATAAGAGGTATACATGTATACTCCATAGTGTATGCAGGTACTGCTGGGAATGTTGCTACACAGAAGAGGAAAATTCAAAATAGGAAAATTTCAATCATCTCTGTTGTCGAAAAGTGTATGTATAGATGTAAGTAAATATATGGGGCAGACTTTACTGTGTTTGTAAAATCCTTTATTTCCAGTTCATTGTGATACATGTAGTCAAAAATATTCAGTGATAGAACATCATCTATATAGCGGGAAGTGAAGGATAACGCCAGCTTCTTTTTATTTTTATAGGGTGATCGGGTATGAGTCTGCCTCATGGAAAAGGAACAAGTCGCCAATCAGTGGCATACTTAGTGCCTTTATGATAGGAATAGGGATTGTCTGTTGAAAAAAAACCGCGTCCTACAAACGTAACAAATAATAAATATGTTGTCAATAATAAATCCAACATTTTTTGACCATTTTAAAAATTTACACACTGAGAATAAAAAAAAAAACCACACACACTGAGATAAAAAAAACCTAAAAACACACACTGAGAATTTGAAATTACACACTGAGAATTTAAAATTACACACTTTTTATGAGCACCGTTATCTAATTAGCATACTAAATCTGAATCTACTACAAGCTTAAATCAGCTAGGTAACATAACTCGTTAGTCTTTTCAATTTTGCGCCAAATGTTTTATAAAAAAAAACATTAGAAATACAATGTAAAGAAAAACTGACTTATTACAGACCGATAGAACATGATACCCACTTACTCTCATTACAAAATATAATCAAATGGCGAAAAACTTTATCTAGTTAAAATTATAAGATAAAATCGAAACAATCGGAGTTCGGGAGTCCACGAAATTAATCTGTTGAATTATTCATCTCATGAATATTCATTAGTAATGTGCATATTAATCTCAGTGTGTATTTTTGAAATCTCAGTGTGTAATTAACAATTCTCAGTGTGTGTTTTTCAATTTATTTCATCTCAGTGTGTCTATTTAAAACCTCAGTGTGTAATTTTAAATTCTCAGTGTGTGTTTTTCATTTTTTTAAATCTCAGAGTGTAATTTTAAAATCACAGTGTGTAATTTCGGTTTCTCAGTGTAAATTAGGTTTTTAAATCTCAGTGTGTTTTTTTTTATTTCTCAGTGTGCAATTTTTTTTCGAAAAAAGGGTTTAAACATAGTTTTGACGAGAACGGCTTGCCATAGATGTCAGTTTCAGTTGTAAGAAATCTTTTTGTTTTGTTGCTCTTTGGAATACATATAGAGTCTACCAGATCACCTTTCAGAACTTAATATGGTTGCACACATTTTAGAGACATTGTTCAGTATTGGAGTGATTAAGCCTGACTGTTGTTCTGGTTATAAATAATTCGACACATTCTCAAGGGGGTTTGTCTCCTAATTAGTTTGCAATTCAAAATCTAAGTTTCATTATGCAATTTTTAAATTAAATTGTTCTTATTGATTATCTTAGTGCTTTTTCCTCAGTTTTGTGTGCGCTAGAGTTGTCACGGCTTGTTTAATTATAATGTAATTTCATGCTGTATTCTATTCAAAGTGTTTTATTGTTCAAGTTGAAACATCGATCGTTCATTTAAACAAAAGGATAGGACAAAAGCCAACACTAATCCTCATCTCACCCAAAATCTTATCTATTTCGTTACATTAATTGATTGCATTACTATAATTTTCGTTTTTGCTATACTTTGTAGTGCGTTGTTTATATAATTTGTTCAATATTTTAATACAGGTATGGTATGGTGCGTTGTTGAAAAAAAATGTTTTGGTCTTTATTTATATTTCAAATGATTTTATTGAGTAACAATCTTACTTCAACTTAATTGACAAAAATATCCCAATGAGGGATAGTGTTGAGACTGACGAATACTGTTTGATGCATTGTGGGAAATGCCGTTGCGACAACAACAAAGACGCCTTACTGATTTTAAAAGCAATATTTACACAAGAAGAACCATCTGATATCTAAATTATTTATCACTGTATATTGACATACACAAACATTGCATTCAGATTATAAAAAGAATATTTGAAAAGGCCTTAGAAATCATTTATAAAAGCCCTCATCTATCAATACATATAATGGAACATGTGAAAACTACTGGTAACGATATGGACGATTTCGATGATGCAGAGTTAGAAGAATTATATAGCTGGATTGACGGCATTCCACTGTCCAGACCAAAAAGAAACATAGCTAGGGACTTTTCTGATGGCGGTAAATATGACATTTTAAGTAGTTGAAAGAAAAAAACAATCTACCTACAGACAGAGACACATGTATACTATAACATGATAATTTGAGTATACATCTATTAACACTTTTGGCATTTAGTTGAATTTTGTCTCTGAATGACCTCAGATCTGCTCTGAATAACCTTCTGACGTCAAGCAACAATCACTTTTCCATTGTGACTTCAAATTTTTTACATTGTGCCTGTACGAAAAAATCCAGGCGTATTTTACATGGATTCCAGACGGAAATTTTAGAAGGAATCTGTTTAAAGTCCCCCTTTACACGAAGAATCTTTCTTACATGGATTCCAGGCGGGTTCAGGGCGGAATAGGGCCGAAATATGCAAATTTATCCGCCTGTCTTAGGGGGGAAAAATTCCGTCTGATTAAAAGGAAAAATGTTTTTCTCAAAAAATATCCGCCTAAAGAGACGGAAAATATATCCGCCTAAAGAGACGGAAAATATATCCGCTTTTAGAAGTGAGAAAAAAATCCGCCTTAAAAATTGGAAAAAAATTCCGCCTTAGAATATGAGAAAAATTCCGCCTTAAGAATATGAAAAAAATTCTGCCTTCAATGAAGGAAATTTTTCATTCCACAGATCCAGGTTTTTACCATTTCTATGCATTCTTGCAAAGAAAAACTAGGCCTTCATACAAATAAAATAGTAAAATTGTTATCAAACTTGATCGACTGTATTTAAGCAACTACAATTTACTACATGTATAATATTGACATTTTTAGTTCTTCCCAATTTCTTCATTTTCAGTTATTAGTCATATTTTAATGTCTTTTCAGTGTTCTTCGAATAAAAAGTATTATCACAATTTCCTTAATTTCTTTCGTGCATAACTGATTTGCTCTGTAACAGCATCATTAATCTGACCATCTTGTATGCATTTGTTGTGTTTTGTGCACCAAGCAGTTACATAAACTGAAAAAAAAAATGAGGACATAAATTAAAATTACCATGCATTATTGGTTAAATTAAAATGAATTTACCAAATTTGTCTATGTTAAACAGGTAAATTGTGAGCTGCATAAGTAGGTCGGGTGTCTTTTTCTGAGCATCCCTTCATTGGTTTATTTGGTCATGTGTATTCCAATATATATTTTGTATTTTTTTTTCACTATTTTGACATATTGACTTGAATTTACTATTTTTACCATATATTATTCAATACACAACAGAAACATTTAAAACTTGATATTATAAGATTAAACTATAAAAAAATAAGAGTTGTTAGGCAATTGTTTTAAAATGTAATTAAATTTTTAGAAAAAAAACCTTGTAAAATCAAGGGCAGATAATTATAATGAATTTAATTTACTCAGGACCTGTTTTGGGGATTTTCTGAAGAAAATAAGACCTGTGGGCTGTGACCCCCTATTTCAATTTGCTAATTTGGATTTTATGTGCATTTTAAGCATCATAGATTATTTCAAATTGTTGTGTTTAAATAAAAGATTATATATCATGTTTATATCTAAAAAAATTACAGATGGTTTTACAACTTTTTTCAAAATGTTTTGAAAGTCCAACATGTGCAAATTCTACTTTAAAAGCATTTTAAAATAAGGATTTCTTTCGTATAAAACTACTTACTCAAAGTCTGATTGTGTTTCCATTCTTCAGTCCTATCAGAAAACATTTTGAAAAGATTATATTAAAACTAATAGTCTGCGCATACATCATTCTTTAAATTTTCTTTTCACCAGTTCTGAAATATAAAAAATTGTCTGATACTAAATATTACCATTATATTCAGTGCATGAAGTGTATAGGTTGATATTCTTTACTTTGATTAATATTTGTTTTTCATTTTACTTAAACATCATACAGTTGTAGGCCTATATTTACATGTAAGTCTTGCCCATTTTTAAAATTTTAAATTTGATCCATAATTGAGTACTTAAGTTAAAGATAATACTTTTTGCCTTTTGTGGATAGATGTCTATATATTTAATTATTGCAGTCATATCACAGATCTCCAATTTTGCCAAAACTACTATAAAGAAATATTTTATAAAAGAGATTGTCTTAAAAATATAAGTCTTGTGTGTACACTGAATACCATAATAATTATTTATATGCAAAAAATGCATGGTCTTATAGTTATTTTCTTAATCCTACATGGTTAAGAAGATACTTTATATATGTCACATTTTATTTGAAGGAAATAGCAGTTTCAAAATATTCAAAATGGTGGAAATACTTATTCATAATTTGTACTTACCAAAAGATTTAATCCAAAATATATGAAAACATCAATCTTCCTAAATCCAATAGTCATGTCATCAGAAGAATACATCTGCACTTTTTAATGTTAATAGAATACTTTGGAACTTTTTAGTCTAAACTCTACATCCATTGTAAAATTCATATTTTGTTCATGATAAATTAGACATCTTTGCTTGTTGTCTGCAAGTTCAAATTTTGAATCTGTTGGGGTTGTTTAGGGAGTTGTTTGAACTGTTTCCCTAATCATACTATTTAAATTACCTAAATCTTAAATATTTGATATATATAATAATAAATAAAAAATATTCACATGATTTTATCTATTTTCCTTATATTTTAAGTTGTAGAAATTTCAGAGAAATGTACAAAACAATGTGGTCTCCTTCACTGGGCCCCAACTCTTTTGTACATCATTTCCTGTCAATATCACAGAGATAAATAGAAACCAGATGGCACATATCATTTCTATCACTAATTGATAAGAAAGAGACTGCATGGAAATAATTTTTGTGTATACTAATTAATTAAATAGAGATACTTGAAAATAAATTAATTGTAACCTGCAATTCATTTAATGGAAAATTCAAAAATAAATTATTGTCTGAAATTCTGTAAGTGAAATAATTAAAGTATATATATATATATATATATATATATATCTTGTCACTTTATATAATGTTTAAGTGCATTATAGATAGCAACACATAACATGTAAATCTATTTTAAAGTGAGTAATCATTTCAGTAATCAAGATTAATTAAATTACACAATTAAAATTATAAATTACCTAACAATGCTATAAATTTATAGACACTATTTAGTATGTAAATATTAAAAAGTAACCAATGCAGGGATTATAATTGGCTATAATTTTTTTTTCAAATTCATAATTGAATAATGCAATCACTTTACATTAAATGTTAGATTTTAGGGTGGTACAAACACTGGATTTACTGCCCAAATAATCAGCACTCTCTCATTACTATAGAATTTTAAAAAAAAATTCAGTAATGATATATTTTTCATTTGAAAACATAAACAGAAAGAAAATTTCTGCCTGATAAATTTGACAAAATTTTCTAAGTACAATTCCCGCCTGATAAATTTGAACAAAATTTTCTAAGTCCAATTTCCTCCTAAGAAACTTGAACAAATCTACTAAGTCCAGCATTCCGTCTATGATATTTCTTTTACAACAGAAATCCTGTTAACTCAACAGGAAAGTAGTAAACATTTCGCCTAAGGTCTATGATACTTAAGACGGGTTTTTTTCTATATTCCATGTCCGCCTTAATTCCGTCTATAAGTCTTAATTTTTAGGTGGATTCCGCCTGGGTTCCTGCTATTTTTAAGCGGAATCCACCTAATATTCTCATACGGGTGATTTCAAAGTTTACGGTAACTTGTGTGATTTTATGTAATAGTGGAAAAATTTGCATACAAGTGTAAATACCTCTATGGTCTAGACATAGTATAGTACATACAATGCAGTCTGTGAAATCTGTCCACATAAGGCTTTGATTAGTATTTCTGCTTAATTATAAGCAAATTGTATCAAAGTTGATGTATATCGATTCACTCACAAATCAATTTTACATAGTTTATCTCATTTCCCCAAAAATACAGTCCTCGAAATTAGCACAGGACCGAAGGACATGTCCTGTAAAAATATATTCATATTATTCGGTCCTGTCGATTTTTGTTAATTTTGTAATACATTCTTAAGAAAAATTTGAAGAATCATCAATTCGGTCCTGTAAATGCCAAACCCCAATTATTCAAAACTCACAGTTATGTACAAAATGTATGGAAGGCTAGTTTTTCACATATTTATGAAAGGAAAAGGTGATATACATTGTATTATAATTTATTAGACCACTTATGCCAGACAATCAAAATCGCTACTGTATGCAGTATATATGTCTCTGCTACAGATACATGTACATGTACAAATGTACACATGTAACTACAAAATTTATATAAATATACATTGCCACTAAGTCTCGATAGTTAGTCCTTATAATTATGAAGTCTTGACAGGTTATTTTTAATATTTTCCTGTAATTCCTTTCTTCAATCAATGTCCATGATGTCATAACGTTGAAGCAATTTTTTTTTCCAGACATGTGCTATTTTTAATCTTCTTCGAAGAAAAAATTATGAGAAGGGATATTTGATATGATTCATCAATTTTAATAATGTGAAATTTGTGAAAATTTTATTCTTTACAGTATGACATTGAGTATTTAAAGGATTTAAAGATCACTTATTTAAGTAATTCAGAACCATTTTATGAGCTAAAGTATCTTTAATACATATATTGTGATTATGGTGATTGTTAATATAAAAGAGCAATATTTTTTTCATAACTAATTTTGAATTTGAAAAACAGAATGTCTTATGCTGCTGTATAAATCATGATAAATCAATGGTCCATAATTAAAACCATTTTTGTTATATTTAGTTCTGGTAGCAGAGATTGTAAGGCAATATTTTCCGCAAATCATTCAAATGCACAACTACTCCCCTGCAAATTCCACACCTCAGAAAAAGGAGAACTGGAACGTGCTAAACAGGTATACAATATTCTGCCGTGAACCCACGCCTTTCTCTGGTTTTGTGGCTAGTCAGACTAAACTACAATGCTCGTGTGCTTTATTTAGTTTATTCACTGAAATTATTTATTTTTCTGATTTTGGTTTTTATATATTCAAAATATTAAGACAGAGTTCACTTGACAATCATGAAAAAAAACCACTAAGAATAAATTAATTTTTTTCAAATTTTAGACTGAAATTTTTTTTGTTCTGCTTTGATTATTTAAAATGATTTATATCATTTTCCTTTAAAACAAGCTAAAACTTCATGTGTACATGTGTGCATGCATAATGATATGGAACAGAGAGATCAAAATGTTTTTTCAGTACATTGCTGAATACAATACGAAAAAAAACTATTTTGATGACCTTGACTTCATGTTTCAGAAAGATACGCTCAAAGTTATCCATTTATTTAAAATAATAATTATCACGATTATGCTAAAAGAAAAGATATTTTCTAGTTTGTAAATTAAAGTTGGTAAAATGATGGTCATTTTCCATGTGTAAGTATAATTGATTCAAGTGAACTCTGCTTAATAAGATGTTTTAGATCTAAAAATCTATTGATGTTAGTTTACAGATTAAAGAATGGTTTAAAATGATTTGTTAAGAAATCATTGCACATTAGATGATTGTTATTACAAAAATGTGCAAACACGACACATTTTAAACCCTTTTATGTATCTCCTTAATTGATCATACAATGTACACTCAGCAAATCTGACTTTCTTTAATTATTTCCTGACCATTTAACAAAATCCTTTTTAGAAATTCATAAACATGCATGAGCAGTCTAAAATTGAAGTTAAGATTATTTTGCAATTTTTCAGTTGATAGGAAAGTGACTTGACCATCTATATATGGTTGAGTGGTCTAGGGGTTAACATCTATAATTGTTCAAGTTCATACAGTTTTTTGTCAAGTTCGTACAGTTTGAAATAAGATGCTGCATCAAAGATCAAAGAAATTATTTCAATAATAGACTGTTCATACCTACATTGTACATACTTGTACAAAATTGTTAATGCACTTGTCTAATACTTATTAATACTGTACTTTATATTTCAGTTTTAAATGTCCTTTTATTTATTTTCTTCTGATAATTTGCACATTTATTTAACCACATATGCACATCATAGACAGCTGCTTCAAATAATTAGAAATAGAAATTTATGAAAATTGCAGCCATGTTTAAGTAAATCACTCTTGTGGCTCATGTCACAATAACACTGTTTCAAGCTGAAGCAACTTTAAGCAATATTTAATATATTTGATACATCCTGGAACCTCTGGTAATGAGGAGATAACTATTGTTTACAAAATTATCATTCTGGTGTACAAATACTTGTTTTTGGAAAGAATGAATCACTGTCAGACTCTGTTAAACGTCTGTAAGTATTATTATTTCCTTATCAAACTTATTTGTTATTGCTTTACTTGAAAAGTGACCCTTCAAAGGTCAGGAAGCTCAGAAATGAGAAATTGCAAAAGAAACCAAGTATTTGTATGAAAATGGACATAAGTTATTGATGCTCCCATTGTTAATTCATGTACCTGCACAGGTTTGAAATATTCCTGATACATTTGTAGTAGAGAGATGAAACAATTTTCAAAATTATCAATTAAGCAATAATGAAATTATTATTGAGCTGGTTTATTTGTACACACAATCAGTGACATGTACAGAATAAAAAAAATTGTGGAATGAAAGTTAAGCAAGATGAAAGGGGGATGGAAGGTTGAATTTAACTCTTTACTTTATTTATAAAAAAATAAGAAAAAAGGGATAACTTCAGTCCACTGAAATCTCCCGTGTTAAACTGCCTCACATAAATAGATTTTGTCTTAAGTAAAAAAGAAAAGCATGGCATGCAAGATTGATAAATCATACCAATTTCATCTTTGAATCAGCTGTTATGTGTACATATGTCTTCTCAAAGGGAGATAACTTTATCTGAACTGTTTTAACATTTGGTGTGTTCCTCCTCTTCCAGTTTTGGTAGCAGAATTAGTAAGGCATTGTTGTTCACAAAAAGGTTTGGTTGACCTTCACAACTACACAGGTGCTAACAGCACAAATAAAAAAGAAGAAAATTGGCGTTTAATGAACAGGTAATGACAGCACATGAGTTTTATATGGATAATAAGTCAAAATGAATCTCAAAGTAATTATTTTTTATTTATTCAAACATATTTAATTCAATAAGCAAGTATATTTATAATCAAATTTAAAGTCATAAGATGAAGAAATACTAAAAAAAATGAAATAGAATAGAATAGAAACTAATATTGCTATATTATAAAGAATAAATTATACATGTAACATGTACGGTACAATGTAGGTATTCAAAACTGACAGTTTGTAAACAAATATATAAAATCTTTGACAGAATGGTACTGTGCTGTTGTCATTTGTCATAATATCCATCTTAAAACTAAATCTATGTTTTCCATGTCAAAATGCATGTTCCCAAAAAATATTTGACTACATACAGCTGTATAATCCCTAAAATATGAATTTTTTTCATTTATAATCTTGATTTTCATTTCCTTGATCTCATATACATGTAGACAAAGGCTTTATGAGTTATTGTCATCACTCTATGTCTGTTGTCAGTCTATTTGTCATTAAATGAGTTACATTTTCATCATCTGGTGTGAAATTAATCGGTCAATTTGATGTGTGATTGATTGATGGTGTTTAATGCCATTTTAAGCACTCTTTGCTATATTGTGCAGCCAGTTTTTATAGGTAGAGGGAACCGGAGTACCTGGAGAGAACCACAACCTTCAAAAGGATAACTGGTAATCCTAGTTAATTAAGACCAGAGTGGAAGGCACCTGTTGCAAGTAGGGTTCAACCGTTGGAACTCACAACCTCAATGTGGATTGGCAACTCGTAGTGATAACACATGTACTGTAGATGAACTACTTAGACTAAGCGGCCACCAAGGCATCCTAGGCCTAGCTGATTTGAATCAAATTTGTCCAGAATAAAAAAAATGATTGTCTTTATAAGAATTTCTCATTACCTTCTGATTAGCCAATAAAACATGGCTTCCAGAGGCAGTCTTTGATTCTGATTGGCCAATTTTGAAAAATCTCATCTGAAGGAGGTACATGGTGACCTTAAGTAAGGGAGAGAACTCATATATATACATGTTTTGAAGTTGTTTTTGTTTTTTGTAGCAATGTTTGAAAAATTAAATACTTCATCTGTTTGAGATTTGCCCTAAGATTTTGACTTCTTCATTAATTTTCAACCATTAAATATGTACAACGAAGAGAATTTACCTACATTTTGTGTAATTTAGAAATAAGTTTCTCCCAAGGCATACACATGTATTACAAAACAGTAAACAGTAATGGATCTTTCTACAAAGAACATGTGCACCAGCCAATTTATTACACAAACAAATGTACACCTACTGATGTTGTCCACTGGCATTATATTCAAATACCCCAAAACTGTTCATTTTCAGGATACCCCAAAAATAAAATGCCACAGTGAATTTTAACAAAACTTGAGTTATTGCCTTTAAGATAATTTTAATGATTTATTTTGTTTTTGGCTTTTATCTTGAAAATTCTTATGGATAGAATGAAATTTATATAGCAAAATGATCAGCTAGACAAAAATCTACAAATAAGTCTTATTGACCGAAATCTTCAGTCAGCTTTATATGAGTTATTGCTCTTCAATGACCTGTTTTACCTTTGCTGCAATGTTGGCTATTATCTTTAATTTTAAAACTGAAGTAGAAAGAGTGAAATTCTAAACAACAGAACTGAGCAGCTAGACATGCTCTTCAAAGAGGTCAACATGGCCAAAAAACATATGTTTACTCCCCATCCTTTAATTTCAGTTTTTACCTAGTTTTTATGTTTTTGGTGAAAATTACAGTATAGGTAAAGAGTAACAAAATATATCAGGCAGACTGTTGAAAATCTACAATTAAGTCAATTTATGACCAAAATGGTCAGTCGAATCATTAAAGAAATTATTCTGAAGGTTTTGAAGTCTTAGAACTGTCTGCCCTATGATCTTCCCCTACATGTCTTGCAAAATTTGCATGCACCAATGTTTTATTGCTAGGTATAATTTTTCTGCTAAATTACTAGAATTTTGATGTTAGCTGCCGTACTTCTTTTTTTTTACTTTTGTGCTTCTAAAATGTTAACTTCATCTTTGTACTTGTAGTTATTCAGCACATTTTTTTCTTTATTCATTTAAAAATACTTTTTAGCTTTTTAATTGTAAAACATCTTTCTATTTCAGCACAGTATTTAAATTTTTAAACTGAAATAATGCTTTAATTTTTACCTTGTTACTTATAAGTTTAAGAACTTTACATTGATACCATAAGTTAATGTCCCTATACAAATTTACAAGTTTGATATCTTTTCATCTGCATTTATGTACCAGTCCGGTATATGAGATACAATCATATTGACTGATTTCTTTTGTATTTAACCATACCAGAAAAACTAACACTCGCACTTCAGTATTTTAACAATAAAATTTATGAAGACATGATATTTGAAAGTATGAAAAACTGAAGAAGTTTAATTTTTGTTAATAAAGAAAATATAATTAATAAAATTATACTCGTTAATTGAAACTTTGATCAAATGTTCTTCATTCATTGCTGAATTTATTATATAGTTTCCATTAAAAGTTTTCAGGTCGAAGTATATTCATATTTACAGCAACTACAAATATCAATTAAATTTGTACTGAAAAAAATATGTACTTGTTAATGCTTCTTTACAAAATAATAAGGCAGTCAAGCATATACATGTATTCTAAAAAAAATGTTTTCCGCTGGGTGTGAATTTTTCAAATGACGTACAAAAAATTTAAAGAACCTTTTGTTTGTTTAATAATAAGAAAATCACACTCTATAGTTACAAAATGTGATCTGTAAATGTATGAGTTCTTTTACATTATGGGAGAAATATTTACTTGAATGATTTAGTGCTAAACAAGAATTGTGATCGAAATGTCTTTCAGGAAAAAAACAGTGAACAAAAGTAAGTAAATATTTTTATGAATATTTTCCAGAAAAGTTTTTACCAAATTGGGTTTTGAACTTGGGGATGATGTGATGCGAGATGTTATAACAGCAAAGCCAGGAGTTATAGAAAAAGTTTTAATGATGTTACGCACAAAACTGAATAGAGCAGAATGGGAATTAAAGAAGCAAACACAGAAGAGTAAAGGAGGGGGAGGTAAAAAAGAAAGTGATAAACCAGAAGCTGATCAGTATATGGGTAAGGACGGATATATCCAAGTTTTCTGTAAGCCAGTTTCTTCCTTCTGTCATTCTCACAATGTTGAATTATCTAAAGATATTTTGATAATTTTGTTGAAATGAATACAAGTTATAAAAAGTAATCTGTGAGCATAGATTACAAATTCATAAAGCCATATTAGGGGTTGACCATTTGATTTCTGGTTGGTTTGGGGGGGGGGGGATTTTGAAAACAAATATCATGGCCTGGTAAGAGCTGAAAATAATTAAACTTGCATAATACAGGGTGAAAATGAAAATTCTGCAGTGCGAAATGCAGGAATCAATTGTGTACAAAAGTGCAAATTTTCGTGCATCAAAACTGATGAAAAAACATGCATGCTTAGCAACAGATGAAAATGAAAAGTTGTTCCAGAAAATAAAACCCTACAAATTCAACAGTATTTTTTTTTTGTATCTAAAATTTCACTGCAATTACAATAAAACTCTGGGGTACTTTTCACTATATATTACGACAAAAATTGATCGTAAGTTATATGAAATGGTCATGACCTACAAGTATTTTTTCTCGAAAGTGTTTTGGTGAAATGAGTCACAGACCATTGGTAACTTTCAGCTGTTTTTAACCATGGATCACAGGAAGTTATTATTCCTCTTTTTCAAAATAGCCAATTTTCTTAGTTTTCAGGCTCAGTCAGGGTAATTTAAGAATGTAAATGTGTAAATGGTATATAAGTACATGTATGATATATTGTGATATTGATAGCAGTATAAAATCATTTGTAACTGTAAGCATTGAGCAGTATTTTTGTATTTGTTCTTCCAGTTGTAAAAGGCAATGACCCATGGGGTTGGGAGTCAGAATTTCTGGAAAGAGACTGGACTCGGGGAATAAAAGTTTATGGTAAAAACACCTGGCTAGACTAAAGTAGTAAAAAATTTGGGTGTTTTTTCCTAATTTAGATGCTAATTAAATACTGTACTAATTTTGGCAAATTAATTTAAAAATAATTGCATGCCTTTATATTTTAAAAAGAATCAATTAACATATTTATATTTAAATTTTTGTGTGATAAGATTACTAATTTTAGAGTTTTGTCTCGGCTTGACGGAGTGAAAAAGCTAGACCTAGGTATGCTGTTTCCATCACCGTCAGCGTCAACAATGCATTAGTTTGTGATTAGGTCAGTTTATGGGGAACCACTAGTGGTGGGTCAATGATATTTGGTATGCAGTAGTATCAGCATTGGCACACCTCATTTCCATGGAGATTATTTGGCCTGCCCCCTCAGTCATGGTCTATTGACTATGAAACTTTTGCTTAATTTACATCTATTAGTTTGTGATTAGGTCAGTTTATTGGGAACCACTAGTGGTAGGTTAATGATATTTGGTATACAGTTGTATTAGCATTGGCACATCTCAATTCAAAAGAGATTATTTGGCCCTGCCCCTCAGTCATGGTCTATTGACTTTAAAACTTTTTCTTAGTTTACATGTATTAGTTTGTGATTAGGTCAGTTTATTGGGAACCAATAGTGGTAGGTCAGTGGTATTTGGTATGCAGTTGTATTAGCATTGGCACATCTCATTTCCATGGAGATTGTTTGGCCCTATATATACCTCAAACTCAGAAATCTACCAATCAAAAAACTTGATTTGTTGTTTTGAGCACAACTGTTGTACTGAATAAAGTTTTATGACTGAGAGCCCAGAGGTACTAGGAAAGGAGGAAGATGACTAAACTACATTTAAAAATACCATTGTAAGTCTATTATTGGTTCACAACACATTTTCATGATAAGACGGGTTGAGTGCCTTTTGTCTATGAATTATTGCAAGATTTTCTATATTTTTATTTTCACATAGCTTACTATAACTTTCATCAGTCAGTTAAATGGACAATTGAAACCTCCTAAATTTATACTATCAGAAGGTTGGGCTACAAGTACAGTCATATTAATCTAAAATAGAAAAATATTTTTTCGATGGTATTTTCAAACATGGTTAGACCATTTTAATGTATTGTTCTGTTTCTATTTACTCATATATTCATATACTGCACTGTGAACATCCTGTTTTAGGCTAGTTGATGTACAAACCAATGTATATGATCTTACTATGTTAAAATGACTAAGAAAATTACTTCTCAATTAAATTATATATCTTACAAATGTCCTAGGAATTTTGCTTTGAAAATTTGTTATGAAGAAAATTTCCTTCAAGATAGTTTATTAAGTTTATTACTTCACCCTTTTTTAAGTTATATTTGCATGATGTAAAAATCAGGTGTTAATTAAATGGCGATTAGTTTTTTGCTCTTCAAAATCTTTACACTTAACCTAACATTTGTGTTTTTGTGATCTATTGTAAATCTATAAACTCATTTCATTAACATTAGCAGTTATATTATATAAAAGTTTATAATTTCAATTTTATATCCCCACTCTAGGAATGGAGGTTGTTTTGCAATCACCTTGTCTGTCTGTCTGTCTTTGTCCATCTTTTTGTCAAATAAATATTGCCATTACACTTTTATCAGGAACTGCATAATAGAATTACTTCATATTTGTCAGCAGCTTGATAGTGATGGGTTATAATGTGTGAACGCTACTTCTTGTTTGCCAATATTTTGAATTTTCAACAATTTTAAATTAAAACAAATCTTTTCATCACACTTGTCTTAGTAACTACTAAACGGAATGAACTCATATTTGGTTAGCAGCTTAACAGTGATTTGCTGTAACTTTTCAGATCTGCAGGACACCTTCTTCCGGTTTTCTGTTTGTGTGTGGGATCAAGCACAAAATTGTGTGCAACTTCTTATTTGTTTTATTTTAATCTATTTTTTTTTTAGTTTTATCTCCAATAAATGTTTTGGAAGATATAAAAATATGTTGCACAATTTCTGCATTCATGAGTAACAATTTATTTTGGTAACCCAGTGCTGCCACAGTTTGAAGTTTTTAATGATTTTTATATATATGTAACTTTTCTAAATAACTAAATTCTTCTTTCATTTTAGGATCACCAAGAGGAAAAGGAATGAAACAAGACACAACTAGAGGGTATGTATTTTGAAATAAAAATTAAAGATTTTTCATGATAATTCAATTCAAGAAATCAAAATACTTTTCAGAAGAATAATTTGCCATTGCACGTTAAACAGCTAGACAGACAAACAGACAGAAAACCATGCATGCTAGCATGTTAACAGTTTTAACCATCGATAGTTGGACCCATTATATGCATTCAAAAGTAACATTTAATTGTAGTCTACATACATATACATGTTACCACTATTTTCTGGAGATAGGATACCATTACATATATTATTCATGGGAGAAGGAGTAGAAAAAGTTAATAATTGTTTCCTTGTTTTTTCATCCAAATTAAATATTGCATTAGCAACTATTATTCTTATTTTTTTAATCAAATGAAAAATAGATTGAAAGGCCTTCTATTATCACATCATAGACACTGCAAAAGACTTTTTATAAAAAACATATATGGACGTTTTAATTGAAATGACAAGATGAATAAGGCCTTTGCTATACGGCTTATGGGTACAACTCATATGAATAATCAGATTCTAGAAATGATTATGCAAGGGAAAAATTCTGCTTTTCCGAGATTTCAATGTGTGGTCAGAATATTCCATTTGCAAAATAAGGCCTCTGATGGTAGAATTAAAGAGAAGGTGAAAATTTAAGAGTATTAAATTCTCTAGCTGCATTTAGAGAATTTTTTTATGAAAGCATACTAGTGGTTAGAACTGACTGCATATTGAAAGTTGAAACACCATGCAAGAAAAGGGATAAGGAATGTACCATAAGATATTACAAATAATGAAAAGTTTTGCCGTTAATTACAGATACCCTTATCTTCAGAGAGATCCTCAGCTTGAGTTGATAACTCTCTACAATCTAGACAGGTATAAATATACACATGCAGGAATGAGGGTCAACACCGTGGGATATATGTTATGTTTTGCTTTTTACAGTACACACAAGATGATTCAATTAAATCACTGTGAATCATGTTGATTATTGGTGATTCACAAATCACTGTGAATCATGGTGATTATTGGTGATTCACCATTCAGTACAGCACAGTGAACACATGGATAAATACACCTGTTGTTGTATATTCATAATACATAGACAGAATTCATACTGAATCACCAAGAATCACCAGCCAAAGTGATTTTGAACTGATTCACCTTTTGTTTACTATACATATAAACGGTTACTTTTTTGACAAGAGAAGGTGTACTCTTTTGTTTTTATCTTCATTGCTTGGATCTGGACTGCACTGAAATGAGTCTACACTTGTCTATTATTTTCATTTTCTTTTTTTACAGCTTCAGGTATAAATTGTGATAATTCAGTATAGAAGCTTTTATCACTAGTATTGTACACTAACTTTAGTCAGGCCTTATATTTTAAACTTTTTGTAGAAGTTCTTTTGATTTCTTTGTTTCAGTATAGCCTAGGCATCTTGCAATGGTTAGTCAGTCCACATCTTTTTTGGAGGGAATATTGGTTCCCATCTGTCCCTGTACCAATAGGTCTTCAATCTGTATTCAAAGGTTCCTTCAGAGTTTGCTTCTAGAATTATTTTTTGCACAGTTGTGACAATTATATATTGGATATCCCTTAGATAGAGGAATTTGACGTGGTGTTTTTTCTTTGTTATTGTCATATTGGTTGATATGTATAGTAAAAGTAGGTTTTCTGTATTTTTTCTCCCATTTTAAAAATATTTGGTGATAATTTTTCACACAGCTATCAATTGGTAAAAGAATGGTAATGGCAAACCAACTCTACAATAATAAACCAATATTACACTGTACAATTCATTCTCAGGGTGCCCTATGGAAATTTTTTTCCATTTTTATGCCCCACATACGATAGTAGTTGGGGCATTATGTTTTCTGGTCTGTGCATTCTTTCGTCTGTCCCGCTTCAGGCTAAAGTTTTTGGTCAAGGTAGTTTTTGAGGAAGTTGAAGTCTAATCAACTTGAAACTTAGTACACATGTTCACTATGATATGATCATTTTGACCCCAATTTCACGGTCCACTGAACATAGAAAATGATAGTGCGAGTGGGGCATCCATGTACTATGGACACATTCTTGTTTTTTTTTATTAAACCATTGAATTAAAGGAGATGTAGGATATAAGTCAAATAGACAGCAACCAAAAACAAAAAACACAACTTAAGGTCAGCATGCCATACCGTCTTCAGCAATAGACAGATGTGTATTACCAATTTGAAAGTTTATAGACAGAAAATTGGCATAATCTTGAATTCTTTTATTTGATTTTTAAAATACAATACAATATTTTAAGATATTTACAAGACTACAAAAAAGATCGGACTGACGCCAGGTATTTATATATGCTTTTATTTATAAAAATCATTCATGTCCTAAGCCATTTTATATATATTAATCAATCTATCTGCTAAATTTGTTCTTTGCATTAGACTATAGTTATAATTGCCTCTCACTTGCAACCCTTTTGTACACAAAGAAATGAATTATTTTGAAACCTTGTATTTGTAATATAAATATATGTTTTCACTTTAGTTTTTACAGGTAAAATAAATTTTCATGCATCTATATTTTAAAACATTCATGAAGAGTTGAAAACATTCATGGAGAGTTGTCTCATTGGCACTCATACCACATGTACATCTTCTTATTTATATGAAAGTAAGGATTTACAAAGATATTTACAATTTCTGAAAAGCTTGCCCTACGGCCAACTGGAAATAATTGCCAACAATCGGATTCAATTGTTGCCTCATTTAAAAAATTCTATCAAACTTTTATCCTCTTGAAAATAACTGGTTAAAAATAATTCTTTGAGATTATTCTTTGTACTGATTCCATGCTTGACCACAAATAGGAAACCACTTCTATAAATAAATAAATTGAGGTTTAGATTGCAGACTTAGTGATGGTTTCTTTTTGTATTTCAATGTTAATATAAATTAAAACCCATTTGTAAACAATATTGTCTGCCAAAAAAGTAGTAAAAATATGCAAACTCTATAAATAACTATTAGTCACCTTGTTTTGACAGACAATGCTGATGATTCCTTGTAAGATTTGAATTGAAATATCCACCATTTTAGCACGGATAAAATATGTTTGTAAAAATTAGTATTCCTCAAGATATCTTATATAGAACCTATAAAAACCATCTGATACTAATCGACTGTTTCAAATTGATTGCGTTCTTTCTTTCAGGGATGAGAAAATGAATTAAAAATGCCCTTCAAATATGATGTCTTTATAATTTGCTACTTTGTCAGCACAACCTGTTTATTTGCATCCCGAATCACTTCCCAGTGTTTAGCTGTAAAACTCTTGGTTTATTTACTCCAAATGTGTTCTGTCTTATCATCAGGGAAATCTTGGTAAACTTTTAAAATCTTTTCTGCTTGGTGAATAATGTTTAGGCTTTATTTTCCTGAACCAAAAAAAAACAGAAATTAGAAAGTTTGCCAGGCAAGTTTGATGGAAAAATAGTCAAAAATATTTTTAAAATATGGAAAATTGACTACAATGGAGGTTTGAAAAGGGGGAAAGATTGCAGTTCAAGCACAAGATACATTTAAACTAGACATCTCCGTTTTTTTAATATATACATACAGATTCTAGATTTCTTTTCTTTCGATTTGAGACCCAAATAATACCAATGCAAATATTAGGTAAAAGTCTGAGTCAGCCTTTTCCTGCCATTTAAAAAAAATTAAATATCTCGAAAAGGAGCTCCATAACCTATCAATATTTTTAGCTTATTTTGTTCCTTAACTAATGCTCTTCTGACTTAAAGTATCAATTTTGAATTCTAGATTTTTAAAATTTCACCTAAGTACATCCTTAAGTAACATCACATCACAAAAGTAAAGCATAAAATATCGCAATAAAACTATATGAATGCACAGCATTGATATGAGCTGCCATTCCATGTAGAAATTAATTTTGTGAACTGTTCCATATTTGTCTCTAGACTGAAATGCTGTTATCTTTATCTTCATACATCATAATTAGATGCTATTAGCAGTGTGTTTATATAGTAATATTTCTACTTTATCACAACAGCTGATTGTTTTTTTCTTAAAGGTAATGGTATTTTAAAGTTTTAAAATTGTCTTCTATTTTTAGAATTTCCTTGAACTCATTTACTTTATTTATACGTTTGTAATTCTGTAGTGAAACAGAAGTGAATAATTTGACTTTTACATGATGATTAATACAAACGTTTTTTTTTTTTAAATTATCAGAGAAGATTGCATATGTCAAAAAGAAGGGTTTTGATGTTGTGAATGTTAAGCAGCCAGGAACCAATCAAAACATTTGTAATATATGCCTTTTATAGCCGACTGTTTTTCTCATTGTTGAAGGCCGTACATATGCCTATAATTGCTTACATCCACTTCATTTGAACTTTGGTAGATAGTTGTCTCATTGGCAATCATACAACATCTCCTTATTTTTATATGGTGTTTTACAGATATTTAATGGGAATCATTTTCATTCCATGTCCTATTTACTACATTTTATATAATAAATCATATCTTTTGTTCCCAAAAGTAATTCAGACATTCAAATACTTTCTTTTCAGCAATATGAAGAAAGAAGAATTTGGAATTAATTTTGACAAGATGTGGAAAATTTTATTTTTTTAATTTTACTTTATTCTTTCACAGGCCAGATTACCCAAGTATCCCAAAACACAAAATTATTAGATCAATAGCTGAAAGTGATGCTGTACCAAGGATTTTATTTGAAGAAAAAGAACAAGAATGTCTAGCTAAAGATGAAACTATAAGGGTAAGATATTATGAAACCGCAATTTATGTCAACTATAAGCACTCTATGTATTAAAACCAGTTGCAGATCCAAGATTTTGAAAAGGGGGGCTTGCCTAGGCAATATGTTTGATTGAAATGAGACTTGTTAAAAGGACTATGTATTTACCTTATAGGTAGTTTATTAAGGGGGCTTGGAACCCCGAATCCCCCCTCCTAACAAAACAAAACACAAAACAAAACAAAACAAACGAAACAAAATAAAACAAAACAAAACAAAACAAAACAAAACGAAACTAAACGAACAAAACAAATTCAAAATCTGCACCTGAAAACTGCTGAATTATACATGCAACTTCTCTAAGAATGTTCATTGCATTTTAACAATTAGCACCTCTCATTTACAGACATGATAGAAAATACAATCTTTCCTATATCTACTAAAATTGGGGGAATGGAGTGATGTTAACATTTTAAGGTCTGTTCACAACTTTTTCTAACATAAGATTATATGTAGTTCAAGAAGGTGTAATTTTTGTTTTCATATTTTCCAGATTCTCGAGGCCAAAATTCACAGAATGGAACATTTAATTCATTTGAAAGATGTGAGAATAGATGACTTACAAAACAGACTAGAAACAATGCGTCCAACTGGAGTACGGAGGTAAAAAGACGCATGTGATAGAAAGTACTGACACCTTCAGGGATGGACAATGCTATATATATATATATAAATCATCACTATATACCTGTATTGTTAGAGCACAGGTGAAAGTGAATCTAACTTTATGTTTGTATTTATGTCTCCACTGAATAAGCCATTCAAGTTTGTACATAATTTGATTACTGTGGATTCATTTATTTTTAGAGGTTACCAATTTTTGTGGATTGAGGGAGAGAAAAAAATTGGTCGTGGATACTAAATTTTGTGGATTTTAACAAATTCTGCTGAAAACTAAAATTTGTGGTCCACTTTGTGCACAGAATCCATGAAAATTAGCATACCATGAATAATAATGAATCCACAGTACTGCTTCTCGGATTGCTGTTACGAAGGGATGATTTAAATTGTGTCACTCACTTGCAAAACAAAAATAAGTGACTGAGCACCTGTATTAACCTTTGACATTTCTATCAATGTAATAACATGTTCACCACATGTACCTCTTGCTTTGGTTTTGCTTTATGAAGTTTTGACTTGGCCAGGTTTTTAAAAATTCACTTGCAATCCTGAATATTATTTACAGATTTAGCTATTACAGAGCTAGTAATTAAATAAATTGGTGTTAGAAAGATGTTTTATGAATGAATGAAAAGAAATAAGCATTTATATCATAAATTGTATTGGCATTTGATCTTTTGCAACATTTGAAATGATAATTTTCAAACATTTTTGATAAACAGCATTTTCCTTGTAAAAGGTTTATTTTCTTATGTTTCAAATGGACATTAAGTTAAAATTAATTTATATGAAAATAAACTATGATCGTTGATGTTTATTACATATAAAAGATTTAAAATAAAATGGGGATTTTAATATTTTAAAAATTTGCTCTTGATATTTTGTAGGATGTAAAATCTTAAATTGGATACAACAAATGGGTAAACATGGACATTGTTTGCAATATATATGTTATATTTTTATTGATCAATGTTGACAGTGCACTTGAAAAATTATAATGGTATCACAGTTGTTTATTATTGTTGGTAAAATGGTTACAGAACGTCCTCGGTTTGTTGTTACATCATGTCTATAAATAAACATTCCTTAAAAATCATCTAACTCTGTGTTATAATGTTTTGTTTTTTCACACAGTTTAAATTTGTTTGTAAAGATAATTTTGTTGGAAATTTGTTTTGGAAATACATTGAATATTGAAACAAATAATAAACAAATTTTTGTCTGCAAGTTTTATTATAACCAGTGCTTATTCCAGATACATTTATTACAAAACATATCATTAATATAAATAAAGTGTAATGAAATATATAAATAGAAAATTAATTTATAAGAAAGTGTTTATTTAGATTTATTTAAAAAATTAGATTGAACATATATAATCCCAATGACATGGAAAGTTAAAAAAAATTCTGCATAGATATTTATTTAATTGAGCATCATGGAAAATTGAAAAATAAAATCAAGATAGATTCTGAGGAACTGAACAATATACTGAGAAAGTTTAAGTGTCAAAAAGTTTAGGCATCTTGTTATTCTAATGATAAAACATTCAGGGGACTTGATTGACAGAGTAGACATGGTAGAAACTAAACGTTGCATCATTTCTTTTTTCACCAAAGAATATAGATCATCAGTTCATTGCAGAATGAAATTTGAGAAATTTTTGGAACATTTTATTATACCAAAAAAGGGGAATAGAAGAATTTCCCAATAATCAAAACTGGCATTTTAAATCAGCAGCATTACTTGTACGGAGAATCCAATCAAATGTTGCAATTATTATCACATGACCAATTGAAAATTTATAATATCTGCAGATAATAATTTCTGAATTTACTGTATTTGAAAAACTTTTATTTGTGAATCATACATTATTTTTTTTTTACAAAAATCATGTGATGAAATGAATTAATGTCTGTGATATTTTTTGTGTAGTGTTTTATAGTACGTACTGTAATTTTTTCATTACTAAATACCTGGATCCTTGGTCATAAAACTTTACTCAGTACTCAGGGTACAAAATGTGTGCTCGAAACACCAAATCTAGTATTTTGATTGGTTGATTTCTAAAGTTTTATGACCGCAAGGCCAGGTTCAATGGCTTAGTGTAAAGAGTAGTGGTTTATGGGTGGTTGAATGGTTTTTTATTTGCTCTCAAAATCGAAAAAAACCAACCTCTACTAATAAATTCTTCTAAGTAGATAATGTGTACTGTTTAACATGAAAATTATGGACCATCAAAGTAAAATTTTATGTGCTTATTTTTTTAGAAATAAATGTATTGAAAAGCTTAATCTTTAAGCTGGAAAAATGATGTTTTGGTCTTTTATATGAAATTTATGGTGTAAAAGGAATAATAAAAAGGAGTATGGTTTAAATATGTTTTTAGGATTATTATTTTGAAAATAATATGAGAAATATGGAAAAATATGAAATATAAGCTGGTTATTGATATGGAAATCTATTGATGATGAGATTATGAATACATATATATATATTTACATCTGAGCCTGTGAAATGTTATTTACTGTATAGTTCTTAAAATTATGTACATTCCGTCCATTTGTTTCTTTCCATTAACAATCAGTTTTATACATTGTAAATTTTACACCATTTTATTTTGTATTTTCTGTTGCTGTTCCATTTGAAAAAAGCATTAATTATTTCAAATCTTGAAAGAGTCTGTAATCAAGAATAAAGTCTTAAAGAATAAAGTTTTGTTATTAATTAATGTATAAATTTTTTGATTGAGTTACTCTTTATTTTTGGTGATGAACTTAATTGATTGTGGATTTTTGTCTCGCCTGTGACGAAAGTCGCAGAAAGTGAGACATAGGTATTACTATCCGGCAGCGGCGGCGTAAACTATTTGTATAAAGCTTTATATTTCAGAAGGTAGAAGACCTGGATGCTTCATACTTTGTATGCAGATACCTTATGTTACGAACTTTCCGTCTGTCATATGTCCAATGTCCTTGACCTTATTTTCATGGTTCAGCGACTGCTTGAAAAAAAAGTTTAGTTTTTTTGTTATGTAAATTTCTCACTTATTATGAGTAATAGGATAACTATATTTGGTATATGGGTTCCTTGCAACGTCTACATGTCCATCAGACAGGGTTCACCTGACCTCAGCCTCATTTCATGGATCAGTGATCAAGGTTAAAGTTACGTGATTAGGTCCGTTTCTCAGATACTACAAGCAGTAGGTAAGCTATATGTGGTGTATGGAATGATTATAAGGGATACATGTCAGTCTGGCAGGTTTCATCTGACCTTGACCTCATTTTCACGGTTCATTGGTCAATGTTAAGTTTTTGTGTTTTGGTCTGTTTTTCTAATACTATAAGCCATTGGTCAACTATATTTGGTGTATGGAATGATTTTTAGGTGTACATGTCTGTCTGGCAGGTGTCATTTGTCCTTGACCTATTTTCATGGTTCATTGGTCAATGTTAAGTTTTTGTGTTTTGGTCTGTTTTTCTTATACTGTATGCAATAGATCAACTATATTTGGTGTATGGAATGATTGTAAGGTGTACATGTCCAACTGGCAGGTGTCATCTGAACTTGACCTCATTTTCATGGTTCAGTGGTCAAAGTTAAGTTTTTGAGTTTTGGTCTTTTTTTCTAATACTATATGCAATAGGTCAACTATATTTGGTGTATGGAAATATTTTATGATGCACATGTCAGTCTCGCAGGCTTTATTTGACCTTGACCTCATTTTCACGGTTCATTGCTCAGTGTTAAGTTTTTGTGTTTTGGTCTGTTTTTCTTAAACTATAAGCAATAGGTCAACTATATTTTTTGTATAGGATTGTAAGCTGTATATGTCTGTCTGGCAGGTATCATCTGACCTTGACCTCATTTTGTTGGTTCATTGGTCAATGTTAAGTTTTCATGGTTAAGTTTGTTTCTTGGATACTATAAGCAATAGGTCAACTATATTTAATGCATAGGTTGATTGTAAGGTGTATATGTCTGCCTTGCATGGTTCATCTGACCTTGACCTCATTTTCATGGTTCATTGGTCAATGTTTAGTTTTCTTGGTTAAGTCTGTTTCTTAGAAACTATAAGCAATAGGTCAACTATATTTAGTGTATTGAATGCATGTAATGTTGATAGTTGTAGTAAAAGCTTAATATTTAGGACTATCAACATAATATCAATGGTTAGTAAAGAAGGCGAGACATTTCAGCGTGTGCACTCTTGTTTGCTATTAGTTCTGAAAGCTCCTGATCTGAGGTCTAAACTCCTGACAATTTCCTAATCTCCTGATCAGAAATTCACAGTCTATCAAAACCATCTCAGAAATAGTTCATTTTTATACGACCGCAAAAAAATTTTTGTGGTCGTATATTGGTATGACGTTGGCGTCGTCGTCGGCGGGGGCGTCGTCCGAAGACACATTGGTTTTCGCACTCTAACTTTAGTTTAAGTGAATGGATCTCTATGATATTTTACCACAAGGTTCAATACCACAAAAGGAAGGTTGGGATTGATTTTGGGGGTTATGGTACCAACAGTAAAGGACAAAGGGGCCAAAAATAGGCATTTTAGTAACTTCCAGACATAACTTGTGTGTTAGTGTATGGATCTCTCTGACATTGTACCACAAGGTTCCATATCACAAAAGGAATGCTGGGATTGATTTTGGGGGTAATTGCCTCTAAATTTTAGGAATTAGGGGCCAAAAAAGGGGCAAAAAACAAGCATTTTTCTAGTTTCATCACAATTACTTGTGTGTAAGTGTATGGATCTTTCTGAAATTGTACTACAAGGTTCCATATCACAAAGGGAAAGCTGGAATTGAGTTTGGGGGTACTTGCCGAATTGTTTAGGAATTGGGGGCCAACAAGGGGCCAAAAATAAGCATTTTTCTAGTTTCCAGACAATAACTTGTGTTCAAGTGTATGGATCTCTCTGAAATTGTACTGCAAGGTACCATACCACAAAGGGAAGGCTAGGATTGATGATGGGGGTAATTGCCCCAATATTTTAGGAATTAGGGGCCAAAAAGGGGCAAAAAACAAGCATTTTTCTAGTTTCAGGACAATAACTTGTGTGTAAGTGTATGGATCTTTCTGAAATTGTACTACAAGGTTCCATATCACAAAGGGAAAGCTGGGTTTGAGTTTGGGGGTAATTGCCCTAAACACTAGAATTTGGGGCCAAAAAGGGGCCAAAAAACACATTTTTCTAGTTTCCAGACAATAACTTGTGTTCAAGTGTATGGATATCTCTGAAATTGTACTGCAAGGTACCATACCACAAAGGGAAGGCTGGGATTGAGTTTGGGTGTGATGAATCATAAGGGGGTTAAAAAATTTGGGGGGGGGGGGTTTCCTTTTTTTTCTTTTTTTCCTTTTTTTTTTTTTTTAAATTTTCCATTTTAAGTTGGTTATTTCTGATTTATATTTAAAAGCAAATAATGATATGGTAGGAGATACACACCAAACAGGATGTGTAAATTATTATATAATAAGTATTGTGCAGTAGCACGAAATTTTCAATTGCACAGTATTGCACAATAGCAAGAAATCTTCAAGAATCTGTGCAAAAGAAGATACTTCATATAAATTGCTTATTTCTTGACCAATTTCAATGGGGTTTTATTCTTGAATTCTTGGGGTTCTTAAATATGCTGAATCTAACCGTGTATTTAGTTTTTGGATTTTGGGCCCCGTTTTTAAATTGGTCCACATTGAGGTCCAAAGGGTCCAAAATTAAACTTTGTTTGATTTCATCAAAAATTGAATTATTGGGGTTCTTTGATATGCCGAATCTAACCGTGTATTTAGATTCTTAATATTTGGTTCCGTTTTCAAATTGGTCTACATTAAGGTCCAAAGGATTCAAAATTAAACTTAGTTTGATTTTAACAAAAATTGAATTCTTAGGGTTCTTTGATATGCTTATTCTAACCATGTATTTAGATTTTTGATTTTTGGGCCCCGTTATCAACTTTGTCCACATTGAGGTCGAAAGGGTCCAAAATTAAACATTGTTTGATTTCATCAAAAATTGAATTCTTGGGGTTCTTTGATATGCTGAATCTAACCATGTATTTAGATTTTGGATATTGGACCATAATAGGTGAATGTCCAATTTAAAATTTTTAAGTTCTTAGACCACATTCATTCTGTGTCAGAAACCTATGCTGTGTCAAATATTTAATCACAATCCAAATGCAAAGCTGTATCAAGCTTGAATGTTGTGTCCATACTTGCCCCAACTGTTCAGGGTTCGACCTCTGCGGTCGTATCAAGCTGCGCCCTGCGGAGCATTTTATTCTGTCTTGATTTCATTTTACACATGTGGTAACGTCGGAAATCTATGCAGTGTTTAGATCAATACAAAAATGTCACATGATATCACTTTTTCAACCTCCACATTGAAACAAAAGATCTCTGCTCTCCTATGATTTAAGACCAACATTTTTATGCCCGACCTAGGGGCAATATGTTTTTCGGTCTGTCCTTTCGTTCGTTCGTCCATCTGTCCCGCTTCAGTTTTTGGTCAAGATAGTTTTTGATCAACATGAAACTTAGTACACATGTTCCTAATGATATGATCTTTCTAATTTTAATGCCAAATTAAAGTTTTGACCCTAGTTTCACGGTCCACTGAACATAGAAAATGATAGTGCGAGTTGGGCATCCGTTTACTATGGACACATTCTTGTTTAGAATATATTGATATATACTGAAGCTGTGCTATTTGCGCAGTCAAATTGCATTGATCGTATAATGGGGGTCTCATTTGGGAAGTCTGATCCCGGATCCTGCTTATTGTTTTGTCAGAATCCTGTATCCCGCTTATCATTGCAATAATAGGGCTTGTAATTTGACTTTCACATGTCACGCTGAAGAAAAATCGGTATATCCCGCGTCATGCTTAGACCCCAATGAGACCCACTATAATCATTTGTGATATGCAGTCACCGACCATATCTACTTGTTTATGATGTTGACAATGCGCTTCCTAGAGTTTTATTTATGACGTCATTAAAAGTATTAATTTGTTCCCTTCAAATTAAAAAATGATGGTATTTTCAAAAGTTAAATGAGCATTACAGGTATCATGGTTTGGTTGATCTCCATAAATATGTCACCGATGAGAAGGGATATGTTCTATTGTTCTATACACTCCTTTCCTCATATTCTTGGTTGACATAATTGACTGAAACTTATCACCTGATTTTGCTTGCCATGATGAGCATGATGGGTAATACTAGTGGAGCTGGAACTACTTACTCTTCTGAAGCACCTGCATTAAACTCAGGTGATAGGTCGGGTATTTGTTTCCCAATCTTAAGTTTTCTATGTAGTGTTTGTTGACTGAACTTGTATTTCTTTCTTCTGGCAGTAATCATAAAATTAAGAAGATGTGGTATGACTGCCAATGAGACAACTCTCCACAAGAGACTAAATGACATAGAAGTTAACAACTATAGGTCACCGTATGGCCTTCAACAATGAGCACTATTAAACCCATACCGCATAGCTATAAAAGACCAAGAAATTACAAATATAAAAAAGTTAAACGAGAAAACTATCGACCTGATTTATGTACAAAACAATGAACGAAAAACAATTATGACATACAGCATTAATACACTGAATTACATGCTCCTGACTTGGGACAGGCACATACAGAATGTGTTTGGGTTAAACTAGGTTTCTGGCGATAAACCCTCCCATAACCTGGAACAGTGGTGGAACAGTACAACATAAAAACAAACTGCATGTATAAAAATCAGCTGAAAAGGGCTTAACTCATCAGATCTACAAAACGGAAAAACATCTAACAAAAACACAGACCGGATGTGGCAGGGTATTTATACATCCCCACAGCAAAAGAGACACTAAGTACAGATCTGAAAGTACAGCTAGTTCAAAGCCAATAACAACTTATAAAAAAAATAATGTATCTAAGACCAAAATATCAATCAGTACACATCCAAAAATCCAATATATTTGGTGTAAAGACGTCATTAACAGTTAGAGAAAAACATGACCTTGTCATGGCAATGCCAAGATACAGGTATCGACATATTGTAGAGCAATGATTGTGCAAATGTATATAACAATCATATATAGTTTGATTTTGATTTACTGATATTAAACAAAATCAATATGTATACCAATAAAAACAATATTCAAAGATCCAATTACGGTGTTAAATTTGTAACCTTTTGAAGTTTATTTAAAGGGTTGGTCAGTTTTGATTGATATGGTTGTTGATTCCCCATTTATTATTTTATTGCAAGTTTACCATCAAAATTAATATTTCCATATTTTTGCTTATTGAACTACTTCTGTTGATACCCCAGCCCAACAAATGACAAAAGCATTTAGATATAAAAACTGTTAATTTAGAAATTATTTGAGAGGTTTTTATTAATGGTAATAATGAGACTGATTGAGTATCACAATAATAAGATCTCGCATTATATGTTAAACTGATACATATATCTGTATGCAGATTTATCTGAAATTGCAATAATGAAACTCGCATTTTTGTCTATTCTTCAAAAATCGCAATCAATAAATGCACGCAATAATTTCTGAATTTATAGTATATAACTGAATTAATGCATATTTTGACATTGTATGCATTAGCTTTGAATAAAAGGAGATTTTGGTACAACATAGATGAGACAGCATTCCAACAATGAAGAAATGAAAGACATTTTAAAATCAAAATACTAGTAATGTCTTCAACAATTGTTGTTGTATACGTCAAACCCTAGATTACCCTTGATACAGAAAAAGTTAACAAATTTCACAAAATATCTTCCAACAGCACCATTCCATAGCGGACAAAACCTTAAGAAAAATCAATGACGAGGTTTTTGACTTGAAACAGGCACAGGAACATGCAGTGGTGTAAACTTAGTCTTGTAAAAGCACGCAACCCTTTCGTTTTTATCTCATTAGGATGCATGTATCTTCTGTTCCGACGTAATACTACTAGCAGAATTTGTGGATGAAGACAGACTCCTAACCATGTTATGTGGTTTGATAATTGCGTGATTAATCAATCATGTATTGATTTATACGGACTTGCTTGATTGTCCAGTGGCAAATATTTCATGCAAATTAGGAGTAAAACAAATTGCAAATACATTAAATTGGTTGGTTCTACTGTATATTTATAAAACAAATTTGGGATGTTTATCCATTGTGTGAAAAATGATGCGATTAGTATCCCATCTTGAATGTTGATCCAATTTTTTCCGTCATTTCTTGAAAAATTAAAATGTCTCACATTTTTCTATTGGTCTCTATTGTTCATAAAATTTCAATCTGATATGGGCTGTCTGTGCAAGTAGTGTCCGGTTCAGAACTTTGGAAGTCCCGAAGGACATGAATATTACTTGATATTACCGTTTCAAACCATTAGAGGGAATGTTTTGAATAAGATTGGAATGTCTGTCTGAAATGTTTTTGGAAAAAATTAACGTGATTCGTCAAAATCTGTCGATTTTTTTTATCGTCTTGAAGAAAGTCTTCATTTTATCGTCATGCACCAAAATTTACCGTTAACGTCATTAGGCAAGATTTTTTACCGTTATTCGTCATGAAGGTACCCCCATTACCACCCTCTTTCATAAAACTCCCCATTAATAAATTCAGAAAACAATTAGTAAAATTAGGTTCCAACCTCCTCAAACAAAATTGGTCTTAAGTGGAATTTTCTATTCTATTTAGATCCCCTTTTGTTCCTTAACTATCCTTGATTTCAATTTTTTTTATTTGAGCGTTCTTGGTAAAAGTAAATCTAGAAAAGCGCTTCGAACGCAACACATTTTAAAAGTGTTATTTTAATTTTCATGTTTTTTTTTATTTACACGAGATAAAAACTATTTTAAAAAATCAATCCAATAGCAAGAAGCTTGAAGATGAGTGTCTGTAATCAAGCTACACGTAATTCTCATGAAAGAGTCCTGTTTAGCGGTACTGCACAGAACAGAATTAAAACATGACGTAACATCACAAACAATGACCTAAAACGTCATAACTGCGCCTTGGAAACCCTAGTACGAGATCCGCTTGATACTATCAACCAAAAGGAAAAATGGGAGCTACATTTGCAAAATTGGATTGCTCTGGATGCTTCCGTAAAAATAAGATATGGGTGGTAACAAACTCTCAACACAGCATAACACACAGATTTGAAACACGTCCATCATCTGTAATTATACAAGAGTTACAGAGAATTGGGATTGTGTCCGAGCGTTCTGGCGGAGTTAGATTTTTTGTAGAGACATTAACAGAAAGTGACAAGCCAAATGTAAAGCCACGGAGACTTCCTGCCCTTCCTGGTTCTACTGGTTTAACAAGAGGAAGACGCACTGAAAAATCAAGGGTGACTACTTCAAAAGGTATTTTTCAGATTAAATATTTTTGTTAGAATTTAGCCGGGAATTGCAAGACAATTGCAAAAAAGTAGATTTGGGAATTAACTGAAAAGTAGAATTTGATTTTTTTTGCTCACTGTGTATGAACACCGGAACCTTTATGACAAGTCATATAGCTATAGGATCATGAATTTGAATAAAATTAAAAAAGTAATTAAAATCTTCTGTATTTTCTGTAGATTTTTAAGATATGATATCTGGTTTCTACTTTAAAACTTTAGGGAACAACGGTTAGTTTTGTTCTTTTCTAGAAATCAAATTGAAAACAATATTATTTTTTTCTCTTTTAGAGAACGATATACATGTATATGACAAAGAAGAAAAGGGACTGATGGTCGAGATTCGACGTATTGGAGCGCTCGCAGATAAAGGTAATTCTAAAAGTTTCTTATAATCCATTCTAATGTATACATCATAGTTTAGTGACTTGCAAGATTGATTTCCTCGTTATAAACGTATGTTGAACACGGAGTTTTGGAAGCCAAAAATATCCAAAGGACTTCAAAGTACAGATTATAAAGCATACGAACCAATCTCAAAAAGCCCAAAACTAGAAAAAAAAAATGAAAAAGCAACTAAAAAAAAAAACCCCAAAAAACAATAAAACAATAAAAACAACAACACGAAGGATCTCCGTTTTATAGATATGATTGTGCATAGAAAATAATGGAAATCAGAAGAAACAATCTCAACTTTTCATACGACATAAAACTTATGCAGGACAGACAGACGGACTTATATTGTAGTAGGGCAACTAGTTGGTGTAGTGTTGTCAAATAATCAGATCCAATGACATTGAAGTAGCATAGCCCTATTCACAAACAAAAGTGAAGCGCACGTAATAAGTCAAGCAAATCCAATCTTTCGTGGATTTTTGCAATAATAACTACTATAAGCGGCAACAGATCTTTCACGACCCTTTTCACTTTCATCAAAAAGCTCTACCCGATCTTTCTTTTTCTTTTTATTTGTACAAATATTCCCATTTTTGCAAAGTTTCTGATAAAACTAAAACAAAATAACTTTAAGAACCGTTTTTAACCGTAATGTGGAATGATATTTTTAAGAGAAAAGTAGTTTATGCATTAAAAATATGAAAAAAAATCATGTTTTAGAAAAACAAAGGATATGGATTATCCATCCATGACACAAAATCAGTACATGCACAGCTATAAAACACACAAAAATCAAAGGAACAGCGGTTTTTTTTACTGTTCTTCATCTCAAATTTACAGTTAGGCCTTCAACGCGGAGCAAAAAAAAAACTCTCACCTCACTGCAAGTTTAAGACGGCCCCTTTGTTTACATTTTTATTTCTTTGAAATTTCGATTAGCAATCTGTCTTTTGTAGTTTTGTAAAAACGGTGTACTTTTAAATCTTGATTTTTCTCGGATATTGATTATAATGTTGAACAATTTTGACAGACAGTTTTATTTTTCCAATATTTGTCATTGTAATTCATTAAATTCTGTCTTCTCGATAAGATTTTTTTCACGATCCTATACCAGATCTCAACAATGACATATGTGGAAAGCTGATTCACGCGTATGATGTATAATTGTAGCGAAGAATTACACGGATTATCAAGTTCATCTATGTATTTTGACCGGATATTCTATTGGACAGAAAAAAATACTAATTATATGCATAAACAATAACAAGATAAACATGTATTGTTGTATTTAGGAAAAATGGCAAAGGAGTCAGCAAAAAGAAGACAAGAATTAATTGCTAGAAAAGAGGCTAGACTAAAAGAAAAGATACACAAAATTGAAAACAAGCTGAAGAGAGAAAATCAAACAGCACAGAAAAATATCACTAAGTCGTCAAAAGAAAACAGAAAACCTGAAAGAAAAACCAGATCAAACAAACCATCCGTTTCTGGTTTACCCTCTGTATCGGTTTAAACTTAATGATGTTACATAATTTAATTTTCAACAAATAATTTTTTTTTTATTTGAATTAGTTAACATTTTATTTGCTATTCTTAAAATAGACTTTGTGTGTTTTGTTATCATTATGACATTTTTAACTGTGATTCGACGTGTTGTATATATGTGTCGCGATGTTTAGTATTCGGTGTTTATTTATTTATTATAGCCCTACATAAGCCATATTAATTCAATAAAATTCGAAAGATTTCCGCAGGTTTTCCTTCTCCGACATGTTGCCTTATTTAACCTTAGCAGAGCTTACAAATACAAGACTTGCCACCTTCTCACTTCTTTATATGTGGCAAAGTATATTTTGTGATGTAAAAAAAAACCAAAACTTCGCAAAAGATCGCAAAAAATGTACCATAGGCATGATTCCTTCAGGATACATTACAGAATTTCCTATTTATTGTCAGAACAGAAGAATGAATAAACTAAAACAATACATGCCATCAGGTTTTATTTATGCAGCATGGGCGAGGGGGGAAAGAGAGACTATCTTTACATCTAAACATTACCGCCCTTGATGGTTAATAGCCTTCGGTCGCATGACGTCAGGTTTTATCATATAGCATGGGAGAGGGGGGAGACTACCTTTAAATCTAAACATTACCGCCCTTGATGGTTAATACCCCTTCGGTCACATGACATCAGGTTTTATTATGCAGCATGGGAGAAGTGGAAAGAGGGAATATCTTTACCTCTAAACATTACCGTACTTGGGGGTCCGTAGCCCTTCGGTCGCATGACATCAGGTTGTATTATGCAGCATGAGAGAAGTGGGAAGGAGAGATCTTTACATCTAAACATTACCGTCTTTGGTGGTTCATAGGCCCTTCGGTCGCATGGTCACTCAGAGCACTAAATGTATTTTTATTTGTAACATGTTACCTTGAGTGTTCCTGGTAATGGTTAATAGTCCTTCGGTCTCATGGTCCATAAAAAACATGGTATTATTACCGTCCCTAATGGTTAATAACCTTTCGGTCATAAATGGTCAGTCACAGTACTCAATGTTCCATGACATATTACTTAACTACAGCACACCAGGTAGTGTCCTACAATGTAATAAACCAGGTAGTGTCTTACAATACAACACACGAGGTAGTGTACTTAAATAATTAAACAACTTTGAAAATAGTTCAAAACCCTAAGCTATATTCTTATTTGTTAATCCCGAACAAAAGCCGTTTTGGATTACCAATTGCAATGGTTTGCATGGTTTGGTCATTGGCTATCATATTCAAGATACGGTTGATCTCAATTTATTTTAACCCAAGGCAACAGACTCCAATTAGGCTTTTAAAGTAGAAACAGTTTGAAACCTAAACTTTATACTTATATCAGTTTGTTCAAACAAATCTCACTTTTTCATTTCATAACTTGTCCATTTGTAAATTAGCCAAAATATAATGAAGTTGTTGATTTGTTGTTTTTTATACGATTTAGTGACAGATAGAGGAAGCAGGAATAACAGTGCCAATTCAGTGTAGCTCATGTCCAGTACGCAATTTAAAAAATCCTGTATTTTGCAATCGCATGTCCGTTGAGTACGGATATTGATTTTAAGAAAACAAAAATTGTTACTAAGTTGTGCTATTTTTTTGCTTTTTTGTATCGCCTAATTTGTAAAGAAAAAGTCCTATTTTGTCACAAAAAAAAGCTCTAGGCCTCTGTCAACTAGACCCTGTAAATTTGCTTATGAATACATATTGCCTCAACTCCTTGAAAGGAAATTGACGAAAATCACATGAAAGTTGCACAGATTTTTCTTTAGGCTGGACCTGGAGTTGTGCACCTGCTACTTGAACTTTTAGTCTGATTTTTGTGTTTGTTCGTTTTTGTTTGGTTTTTTTGGGGGGGAGGGGGGTTGGGGGTCACGTACCTGACAACACTCAATGTGTCTGTAAATCGATTCATATCTATAGAATTATTTTAAGGACTCAAACGCATATTCATTTATGAACTGTTTCGATATGACATATGATTTCTGACTTTACCACACTTAAAAGGTGCCTCGTAATTTTTAGGGTTAACTTGCATTATTTAATAAGAGTAAGTGTGGTTTCTTTAAATAAAATAAAATGCTCCGCTGGGCGCAGCTTGATAAGACCGCAGAGGTCGAACCCTGAACAGTTGGGGCAAGTATGGACACAACATTCAAGCTTGGTACAGCACTGAATTTGGATTGTGATTAAATATTTGACACAGCATAGGTTTCTGACACAGAATGAATGTGGTGTAAGAACTTAAAAAATTTTAATTTACCTATTCAAAAAAAAAAGGAAAAAAGGGGAAAAAAATCCCTCCCCCAAATTTTTTGAACCCCCTTATGATTCATCACCCCAAACTCAATCCCAGCCTTCCCTTTGTAGTATGGAACCTTGCAGTACAATTTCAGAGAGATCGATACACTTGAACACAAGTTATTGTCTGGAAACTAGAAAAATGCTTGTTTTTAGGCCCCTTTTTGGCTCCAAATTCCTAAACGTTTAGGGCAATTACCCCCAAACTCAAACACAGCTTTTCCTTTGTGATATGGAACCTTGTAGTACAATTTCATAAAGATCCATGCACTTACACACAAGTTATTGTCATGAAACTAGAAAAATGCTTGTTTTTCCCCTTTTTGGCCCCTAATTCCTAAAATTTTGAGGCAATTACCCCCAAAATCAATCCCAGCCTTCCCTTTGTAGTATGGTACCTTGCAGTACAATTTCAAAGAGGTCCATATACTTGGACACAAGTTATTGTCTGGAAACTAGAAAAATGCTTATTTTTGGCCCCTTATTCCTAAACGTTTAGGGCAATTACCCCCAAACTAAATTCCAGCTTTCCCTTTGTGATATGGAACCGTGTAGTACAATTTCAGAAAGATCCATACACTTACACACAAGTTATTATGAAACTAGAAAAATAAAATTGAGAATGGAAATGGGGAATGTGTCAAAGAGACAACAACCCGACCATAGAGCAGACAACAGCCGAAGGCCACCAATGGGTCTTCAATGCAGCGAGAAACTCCTGCACCCGGAGGCGTCCTTCAGCTGGCCCCTAAACAAATATGTATACTAGTAAATGCTTGTTTTTTGCCCATAATTCCTAAAATTTTGAGGCAATTACCCCCAAAATCAATCCCAGCATTCCCTTTGTGATATGGAACCTTGTGGTACAATGTCAGAGAGATCCACACACTAACACACAAGTTATGTCTGGAAGTTACAAAAATGCTTATTTTTGGCCCCTTATTCTTTAACTGTTGGTACCATAACCCCCAAAATCAATCCCAACCTTCCTTTTTGTGGTATTGAAACTTATGGTAAAATTTCATAGAGATCCATTCACTTAAACTAAAGTTAGAGTGCGAAAACCAATGTGTCTTCGGACGATGCCAATGTCATACCAATATACAACCGCAAAATTTTTTTGCGGTCGTATAAAAATGACTTGATATTTAAAAAAAAAAAAAGAAAAATTTAACAATTTTTCCATTTGTAAAGGGCATAACTATAGAACAGTAAAAGTGACGACAACAAAATTCAAACTTGATCTGTATATTGTGGTAATAAGCATTGTGTATAAGTTTCGTAACATTTGGTTGAGGCAAACTTAAGTTAGAGAACGGAAACGAAAAATTTAGCAATTTTTCCATTTGTAAAGGAGAATAACTCTAGAACGGTAAAAGTGACACCACCAAAATTCAAACTTGATCTGTATTTAGTGGTAATAAGCATT
Organism: Mytilus californianus; assembly: GCF_021869535.1. Classification (NCBI taxonomy): domain Eukaryota; kingdom Metazoa; phylum Mollusca; class Bivalvia; order Mytilida; family Mytilidae; genus Mytilus; species Mytilus californianus. Next base: position 57,366,022 of record NW_026262679.1, read on the forward strand.
GTGTATAAGTTTCATGACATTTGGTTGAGGCAAACTAAAGTTAGAGAACGGAAACCAACTTCGGGACGGACGGACGGACGGACAGACAGACGGACAAGGGTAAAACTTAATGCTTCCTCCGCTACGGCGGGGGCATAAAAAGGAAGATGTGGTATGATTGCCAATGAGACAACTCTCCACCAAAGACCAAATGACGAAGAAGTTAACTACAATATATCAACGTTCGGCCTTCAAAAATGAGCAAAACCCATACCGCATAGTAAGATAAAAAAGGTCCCGAAATGACAAATTTAAAACAATTTATACGAGATAACTTACTGCCTGCTGTCGTCGAGTTGTCTTTTGTTATTGCTTTTGTTTCCTTATTTATATTTTGATAAAAATGTAGAGTCTTAATTTCCATAAATAATAAAATAAATATAGAATAATATGCGACATCACAGACATCACGCCCAAACATTTAATAATCCTTCCAGAATCGTCATCCTACCGCTAAAAATATTTTTATAACTTAAATAATAAAATGTTTCGTTATAGCATCTTATATCTGCATTTTACACGTCAACAATTCTAAGGTTCAGTTTATTTTAATTTGTATTAATTTATGATAACGATGAAGGATATTTTGTTCAAATATTTTACCAATTAAAGTAATTGACTTCTAATAACAATTCCATTTTTGCTATTTTAATTAAAATAGGAAAATTTTAAGATTCTCCTTGTTTGTTTGCATCTTTCCTGGACGTAGAATTTTAATTGCTGCTTAAACAGACTATGCTTTAAAGAATCCGGGTCCGTTCGCGCCCTTTCACTTTCGCACCCAAAGTCCGTTTGACCCTACACGTTCTCGCCCAATTTTTATTAGTTTTGTGTTTAATAATTTGTAAACGAGTTTTGGTAAGTGTATTGCTATAAATATATATTTTTTATTGTTTCTAAATAAAGTGAGATTCTAACGCTAAAATTGCTCAGTTTTAACATCTTAAAAAACGTCCCTATCCATTGTCGGTCACTTTACCTCCAATGTGAACCCAGCTTTTATTTCAGAAAACTTAACACAAACGACTCTAATTTAATTAACTATTGTAGGATATCAACCAGCCTCAATTAAGATGTATCTCTATAGCAACCGTAAAACGCAAAAACATATTCATTACATCAATTAATAGCCTATTACGCAGGCGGCCATAGAAAATAACAGATGTATTCCGAAAAGACAGTAGGCATTTCCAGTATTCCCAAAGACTACAAAAACAACAAATAAAAGACATTTTGAAATCATAACAAGTGTGGACACAGATCAGTGTGGATAGTATGTATATATGTTTGACAGTGTTTCATGTTGACAGAGTTCTATATATATTAAACTGTGTTGCACAATGACAGCTTTACTGAGCCAGACACTTAACGTTAGCAGTATTGTTTATTTAATACTTTGTTTTAATGTTCAAGACTGTCATGGAGACACTAATTGCATTGATTACCAAATGATTATGATAAAATATGTTCTACACCTTTGATTTTGGAAACATTTGTAGCTAGGAGAGGAACACAAAGTTCATTTCTTCATGATGTAATTTTTTATATGGGAGATGGTATTGGAGAACATGCATGCATGTACTATTTGTATGGTTATATTTATGTTTCTTTGTGGTGGATCTTCCCAGTACCATCAGTAAAATATTTTGTTTAGATACAAAATTGTTTCACAGATTAGAAGATATTTAATTGTCCGAATATGTTATATTTATCTAAAAAGTTATAGAATTTAAAATGAAAAAGGTATTGCAAAAATATTCTTGTTCCAAGATTTTTTTGTTATATGTATACAAATATAAGTGAAGCCAGTACAGTATTAAGCTAGTTTTGTTGTGGTATGAAAGTGCTGTTATTAACATTTACTGTTAATTCACACAATTTGACAAATTGACAAATGAATGATAGATGTTGAACAATGAAATATGATTTTAGAAATCAATTAGGGCAGATAGGTCCTTTTTTTTTACAATTAACTGAATGACATTTACATCTACCCAGGACTGTGTTATCAGTAGACAGTACAGAAGTTTGAAAAATAGTAACAAAATCACCTAGCATTATATTCATGTTCATGATATTGCTAGTAGCACGAGCAGTATTGTTTGGTAATTTGTGTGCTTTTTTAATTTAGCTTCTGGACACAACATCTTTGGTTCAAACGTAAATAAAATGCTTTAATATCTTTCTCCCCATTACAACTTACATAGATTGGATACTACTACAATTCCTTGTGCAGGTTAGAGTTGTTTGTCAAATCTTTATTTCACAAAGAATGAATTGCATAACAATGAACTGAGCTCAAAGCAAAGCACTTAAATAATACACTTAGACAAAGAGCTCAATCCAGTGATATACTTTGTACTACAGGTCCTTCATGAATATCCACTTCTCACAAAAATGCCATACTACATGGATGGATCTGAAGTCCTGAAAAAAAAAAAAAAAACATAAATTTTATATCATATTTTCAGTATACACCCTTACCGAAAAATAAACCTTGTGGCAAACATTTGCCGCAAGTTTGCAGCAAACATGCCGCAACCATTTTACCATGCAAATGAAGGTTGCGGCAAGCTTGCTGCAAACATAATTATGCAAATTAGATTTGCCGCAAACATGCCGCAACTGTTTGCTGCAAACTTGCGGCAAACTTGCAGAACTACACATATACCAATGTCATGTGTGTTAAGACACATTCAATTTATTTCTTTCAAATTACACATCAAAATTTTAAAAAAGAACTTCCTGCCTGTATACAGTCATTGAAAGAATACTTGCACACTTATGAGATTAAAGGAAATACATACATGCATTTCATTTTTGAAAAAGGGAGCCGGGGGTCATTCTTAAATGATATCATATACTGGTATTAAGAAATATAAAAAAGGATAAATCTCTTATGTGTATAGAGCATAAAGCTTTTTAAGGTAATAATTCCATTACAGAATTCATGACCGTAACTTTTTTAAACAGTATATATTTAATCAGTTACAAAATTCAAACTTATAATAGCTAGAGAATATATTTCAAACACATAGTTGTTATGATGGTGACATTAATTATTTTATTAAAACAGTTCTATGAATAATTTGTACTTACAAAACTACATATTGAATATCCCATATTATTGAACCATTTATCAAACACAATCAACATGACCTAGCCCACAATTTCAAATTGTTAGCTTTTCAGGAAGTGCCAACTAGGCATGCCCAGTCAATATTGTGTAATTCTTGCAATGTTCTGGCAAACATATAGAATGGTCAAAGTTTTCTGCAATTTTGCGGCAAACATATAGAATGGTCAAAGTTTTCTGCAATCTTGCGGCAAACATTCTTTATTATCTTAACTTTCTTGCAATCTTACTGCAAACATTAAGATGTTTCTGCAAACTTGCCGCAAGCTTGCAGCAAAAAAGCTGCAATGTTTGCGGGAAGTTTGCAGCTAGCGGCAAACATCTGCAAACACTTATAATTTTCTGTGTTCCTGCAAACTTTTTGTTTGCAGCAAACTTGCAGCAAGTCTGCTGCAAATTTGCAGCAAACATTTCAGTTCTATAAGGCATGTACGGTATAAATGGGGAACACCGGTTAAAACTTTCACAAAGTTGTGGTAAAATGATTTAGTACCTAAATTGCTTCATGCACAAATTGATATAGGCTGAGTAGTGAGTACCCTCTGTTTAATATAAGATCATACCTCCACCTAATCATAGTAAACTGAAAAACAAACATTCAAAACTATAAAATGTTATCAGACTGTCACTTATCACTTATCAGTGTCTATAGCTACATGTATTTACCATCAAAACTGAATCAATAATATAGGACTCAAGATTGATGTCCCTCTCTAATGTCCAAATGAAATAAGATTCCTAATCTACCACCAATTAAATACCCCTCTAATCATGCTAATGGACAGCTATTTGATGTTTTCAAATCAATGCCACCAAAATATTGGCTTCTCTAATTGACATCCTTTTTACAGACTAGTCATTGGGGTATCTAGTTTAAAAAATGTGTCAGGTGACCCGGCCAACAAACCAAAATGGCCACCATGGCTAAAAATAGAACATAGGGGTAAAATGTAGATTTTGGCTTATATCTCTGAAACCAAATTAAAGCATTTAGAGCAAATCTGACATGGGGTAAAATTGTTGATCAGGTCAAGATCTATCTGCCCTAAAATTTTCAGATGAATTGTACAACCTGTTGTTGGGTTGCTGCCCCTGAATTGGTAATTTTAAGGAAATTTTGTTGTTTTTGGTTATTATCTTGAATATTATTATAGATAGAGATAAACTGTAAACAGCAACAATGTTCAGCAAAGTAAGATCTACAAATAAGTCAAAATGACCAAAATGGTCAGTTGACCCCTTAAGAAGTTATTGCTCTTTATAGTCAATTTTTAACAATTTTTTGTAAATTTTTGTAATCTTTTCCAAAAATCTTCTCCTCTGAAACTACTGTTTTTGGCTCATATCTCTGAAACCAAAGCATTTAGAGCAAATCTGACATGGGATAAAATTGTTGATCAGGTCAAGATCTATCTGTCCTGAAATTTTCAGACCAATCAGGCAACCCGTTGTTGGGTTGCTACTCCTGAATTGGTAATTTTAAGAAAATTTGCAGCTTTTGGTTATTATCTTCAATATTATTATAGATAGAGATAAACTGTAAACAGCAAAAATGTATAGCAAAGTAAGACTTACAAATAAGTCAACATGACCAAAATGGTCAATTAATCCCTTAAGGAGTTATTGCCCTTTATAGTCAATTTTTAACAATTTTCATAAATTTTGTAAATTTTTGTACATTTTTACAAAATATTTTCCTCTGTAACTACTGGGCCAAGTTCATTATAGAAAAAGATAATTTCAAGCAGCAAGAATGTTCAGTAGAGTAAGATCTACAAACACATCACCATCACAAAAACACAATTTTGTCATGAATCCTTTGTTTAATATGCACATAGACCAAGGTGAGCGACACAGGCTCTTTAGAGCCTCTTGTTTTTTAATTTTGTCTATTGTTCCACTGTATTTTAACCTCTAGATGTCTTTCAATTACATTCAGTTTGGCTTTGGGTTGATGTCTGATTGTTGTACATGTATAATTGACGTGGGATTTATTCATATTATTAAAATATTCGCCAAAGCTCTCAATTATAGGCAACCATAAGGCCTTCAAAAATGAGAAAACCCCATTATATACTGTATAGTCGGCTTTAACAGAGCCCAACATGTTTATGTTGTTATACAGTTTATATTGATAAGATTAATACAAAAACCTTTCAAGACATCATAATTATTTGCATTTGTTCTGTTGATTGGTAGTGGTATAAAGACACGAATGAGATCAAATATATATAGTTAGGCTCAACAGTTTTATGGTAAATCAGTTGTAGTAGGTTGTTTGAAGTTATCAGCATATGTAACTTTGTACATCTTTTTCAGGTCTGCAATCAATATAAAAATCAGAATATTTGGTATGATTACCAATGAGACAACTAACCACTGAAATTCAAATGACAAAGCAAATAGTCTTCAAAAGAGGAAAACCCTTGTTGGCTGTCAACAGTCCCTACTGGAAAAGCAATACAACAATTCAAATGAGAAAAGTAATGGCCTGATTTATAATTAATTTAAACAACAGATTGGGATCCCCCCCCCCCCCCCCACCCAAATGAGGAATATTCTTTTTTTTCTAAAAAAAGGAAAAGAGAAAATGTAGCCTTTTAAACTTATAGAGGGGGAGGGGAACAGGGACTATATTTATATAATTATGTTTGAAACAACTTTTCTAAAGGATGCATGGATCAACTTATTTTCAATATTGACAATAAATAATTAAGATTGAAGTCTGGGAACAGCATATATATATCTATTATATAGATTCCAAATTGTGGACAAACCTGACATCAAATGTTGATAATGTTCCATGGTAGGAGATCAAATTAAGACAGTCAGTAAATTACAATGCAGAAACAAATTAATTGTCGCAATGGTGATACATATACATGCCAATGGAAGACTTTCCCGCGTAATTCTCATGTGTAAAATGGAACACCGTACCCCCTCACCCCCACCCCCCAAATGAGGAATATCCCTTATTTTGCTGTTCTAAAAAAGGAAAGAAAGAAAATGCAGCCTTTTTAACTAATAGAGGTGTAGAGGACGGGGGATTCATTATATTCGAAACAACTTTTCTAAAGGATGGATCATCTTATTTTCAATATTGACAATAAATAATTCAGATTAAAGTCCATCTGGGGACAGCATCTCTGCATGCTGTATTATATAGATTCCAAATTGTGGACAAACCCAACATCAAATGTTGATAATGTTCTATGATAGGATATCAAATTAAAAGACAGTCATGATCAGTAAATTACAATGCAGAGACGAATTAATTGTTGCAAAGGTGATACAATCAAATGGGTCTTTCCTGCGTACATCATGTACATGTCATGTGTAAAATGGGATATACCATTTTCAGGGCTGTACTGTCCTTCATAATTTTAGGCCAATTGCACACAGCAAAATATAAAGAACATGTTTACTTTATATAATGTTTCTTTATTAAGGAAGTTTATCAGTAAATCAAACTTAGTAACATACCTTAATTGTACATGTATGTTACTTAATAACCCCTAAAATATATGGTCAGATCATGTTTACTTACCGTATGTCATATGTTTTCATACTATGCATGCTTTTTCAATGGAAATCGTGACATCATAATGCATAATTCTTAATAGAACAAAAACTCATGAGACGAGGATAATGTATATAAAATCCTCTTTAGCGATTTTTATAAAGCCTTTAAAGGTGAAAGACGTAGAATTCATGAAATTTACAGAGATTCCGTTGATTTTATCAGTTGAATGGACAGAAATGAGATTAAATATACATACATGTACACAAAGGTCTATTAGACAGATGAAGTGTAAACAGTAATTCAGTTTTATTTGTTGGTTGATACAGTGAGTGAGACATACAATACATTATTGTATTAACCTCATGTTACAAATTTACAGTTTATGAATGTAATAATATTTCTATATAAATTATAGATAATGCAGAAGAATTTTCTGGTATCTTTATGAATTTTCCCATTTGATCTTTTTATTATTGAAAAATGCTTAAAAAATCATCCCTTTATCCTTGCCTGGTTGCTATAATAAGACGCTTTACCTGTACAGTTGTTGCTAGGGTGCTCTTTGAGGTCTGCGTTCATAGTATAAATACTGGGTAGCTATACAGTTCAAGTTGTTACTGACCTTGCAAGGGCTGCAAAGCCAGTCAAGGTAGTTAAAAACTTCCTTCGTCATTAAAGTTGTCAGTTTATACCGAAGACGTTGAAGGAAGAAGATCAGGAAAGCAGGAGAGTGAAGAGTTAAAAGCAGGATTAGTTAAAAAGTGAAGTGTTTGAAACCTGCTGACAGGATATAGAAAGGCTGAAACAGTTGGTTCGGTACAAATTTCCAAACTGGTGCTAGGGTTTAACGTTACTATTGCAGTGAGTGTTTGCTGTTAAACCATACCTTTGTTGCTACCCTGTTGTTCCGACAGTTATAGACATATATTTAAATAAAGTTTCATACCACTTCAAATAGTTTCCATACATTTGTTTTAATAGGTTCTATACATTATAAGGTTTCAGCCCAGTTTCATACATTTTGGTTTCTGCTTATTTCCAAACATATTTAGTTTGAACGAATATCAGACTGAAAGGGTTTTAAACAGTTTTGATTTACCAGGTTGGGGTTAAGTTGATAGGTGTTGAAATTCACTTTAAATAGTATTTAATTGACTTTAGAAATTTTGTATTGCTCTTCAAATCCAAGGAAACTGCGGTACTCATCATAAACTCGAGGATAAACATATTAAAACGCCCTGTCCTGTTGCACGTTACACTTGTCTCGTAGGTTTAAGTACTATTAAGAATGCAGAGATGTGATATTTTCCACTGAAAAAGCATGCATAGCATAGCATGTATTACAAATTCATATGACCAGAGACAGATTAAGGCCTTTCCCCTCCCCCCCCCCCCCCCCCCCCTTTCCCTGTTCATAAATGTAACATATACATATATCCTAAATAAAAATAGGGCAAACATTCCTAGGGCAAACGGACTATCAGGGCGAACAAACCTAGGGCGAGCATGTAATCAGGGCGAACGGACCTAGGGCGAGTATGTTGCGAACAGACCCGACCCCCCCCATTTCTGGGAAAATTATTGTTGTAATATCCTGTACATCTTCTTCAGTTCTGACTAGACTAGCAGGGACGAATACAGCTATTTTTAAAAAGAGGAACCTTACCCAGGATAAAGGGTCAGTTCCAACTAAATATCCCCATTCAAATGCATTGATCGTCACATGTCAATAAATAAAATGCTCTGCTGGGCGCAGCTTGATACGACCGCAGAGGTCGAACCCTGAACAGTTGGGGCAAGTATGGACACAACATTCAAGCATGATACAGCACTGAATTTGGATTGTGATTAAATATTGGACACAGCACAGGTTTCTGACACAGAAGGAATGTGGTCTAAGAACTTCAAATTTTTAAATTTACCTATTCAAACCATATCATTATTATTAGCTTTTATATATAAATCAGAAATAACCAATTTAAAATGGAAAATTTTAAAGAAAAAAAAAAGGAAAAAAAAATCCCCCCCCCCAAATTTTTGAACCCCCTTATGATTCATCACCCCCAAACTCAATCCCAGCCTTCCCTTTGTGGTATGGTACCTTGCAGTACAATTTCAGAGAGATCCATACACTTGAACATGTTATTGTCTGGAAACTAGAAAAATGCTTGTTTTTTGGCCCCAAATTCCTAAACGTTTAGGGGAATTATCCCTAAACTCAAACCCAGCTATCCCTTTGTGATATGGGACCTTGTAGTACAATTTCATAAAGATCCATACACTTACACACAAGTTATTGTCCTGAAACTAGAAAAATGCTTGTTTTTTGCCACTTTTTGGCCCCTTATTCCTAAAATTTTGAGGCAATTACCCCCAAAATCAATCCCAGCCTTCCCTTTGTGGTATGGTACCTTGCAGTACAATTTCAGAGAGATCCATACACTTGAACACAAGTTATTGTCTGGAAATTAGAAAAATGCTTATTTTTGGTCCCTTATTCCTAAACGTTTTGGGCAATTACCCCCAAACTCAATTCCAGCTTTCCCTTTGTGATTTGGAACCTTGTAGTACAATTTCAGACAGATCCATACACTTACACACAAATCATTGTCATGAAACTAGAAAAATGCTTGTTTTTTGCCCCTTTTTTGGCCCCTAATTCCTAAAATTTTGAGGCAATTACCCCCAAAATCAATCCCAGCATTCCCTTTGTGATATGGAACCTTGTGGTACAATGTCAGAGAGATCCATACACTAACACACAAGTTATGTCTGGAAGTTACAAAAAAGCTTATTTTTGGCCCCTTATTCCTTAACTGTTGGTACTGTAACAGGAGGGTCGGGCTTGGTTTCTTCCGTCCCCTCTAGTTAGTTATTTCTGTCGTGTTAATAACTGAGATATATGACTCTATTCACCAAATATACTAATAGCTATATAGTGTGCTGACGATGGATGCCAAGTGAGATCATTAGACTCTCTCAGTTCTTATAGTTCTTCTCAGGGAACTGAGCTATGACAGTAGGATAAAAAGATAATAAAGATGTTTATATTTGTATTAAATAAACATGATGTTAAGTAACAAAAACAGTACACAATATCAACAAATGTAAACTTGTCTAAAAGGTAAATTAAATTCAACAGTTTATAAGTTTAACAATAGTAAAATAATATTCTGAGTAGTATAACAATTACTTACATTTCAAGATAAATTGAGTATTTGAGTGGACCCAAAGTTTTATAACCCGTTTTTGTATTGACTTATTATTTATAGCTTTTGATTTATATTTAGAACTGTATTAAATACTTATTTATTTTAAATGTTAAAGACTGTAAAAGAACACGCTGTGGTAGTGAATAGGAAAGGACTTTCAAAATTATAGAAATAACTTTTCTACATCTTTGGTCTATAACCTAGGCAAACCTAGTATCAGTAAAAACTGATTATAAATATGTGTGAGCCTTACATTAGCTACTGGTCTGAAGACAAACTATTATTTGAACTTAGATGATATAACTAAATTAATTATTTACGGTACAAAGGTTACATATAATTTTTCCTTCTTCAAAAATATTTAAATATACTCAGAATTTTTCCAAGATAATTTATGACTAATTATAAAAAGTGATAATCTATAAAGATCATACATTACAACTTTAATTTACTTAAACAATATTCAACTAATAACAAAATTAAATAAGCGCAAGGGAGATAATTATCCTTTATCTTATAGCAAAATTGTTACATTCCTCCCCCCTAAGAATCAATTTATATGAAACATATACATTCTTGATAAACATATATATCTATTTTTAAACAATTTAGCTAATATTTAAACATATGAAATTTAATAAGCACAAGGGAGATAATTATCCTTTATCTTATAGCGAAATTGTTACAGTACCATAACCCCCAAAATCAATCCCAACCTTCCTTTTGTGGTATTGAACCTTATGGGAAAATTTCATTGAGATCCATATACTTAAACTAAAGATAGAGTGCGAAAACCAATGTGTCTTCGGACGACGACGACGTCAACGTCATACCAATATACGACCGCAAATTTTTTTTGCGTCGTATACAGGGGTGTTTCAACCTCCGGAATCCCCTGTCCCCCTGGATCCGCCACTGACTAGAGTCTTAATGTGTACAAACCTGACGTCAAATTATGTACTATAGGTGAAACAAATAATACCACATTACATCCAAAAATCAATTACTGTTACTTCACATTACATTAATCCCAAATTCTATTATATTACGATATCAATGGAAGAAGTTCCCGCGCAAATGTCATGTGTTAAACGGGATACACTAAAAAAGAATTTTAGGTGTACGTTAGCATTCGCATTCCGATCAATTTACACAGTTCAATAAAATATATATGTTAACTATATTTATATTGGAATTGAATTTAGATACTTTATCAGAGAAATCGTTTGTTTCTCGCAGACAACGCTAAATAATATACACTAACTCGACATTGAATCTGAACACTCCAAAAACAAAATGGTATATGCAATCGACCAAACAGATTTTCCTAATATTAATAAAGGTAAAATACGTAGAATAAGAATTGTGCACACTGAAATAAAATCAGAGATAAAGCCCTATGTAAAGTGAAAACCAAATAAAAAACATATATAAAATCATTGTTTATTAAATTTTCTTGCATAATAACCTTGAAGAGGGTGGTAAAGGGTTATTTTCGTGCAACGTGATCGCCGTTTTTTATTTTACGTTCAACGTGTTTTTACTTTTTTATTTGACGTTCAGTCGTGCAAGACAGGTGCCTCGTTCAACGTGTTCTGCTTATTTAATTTTACGTGCATCGTGATTTTCAGATGCTTATTTTGCGTGCTCGGTATTTTTCAAATAAAATTCAAACACTTGGCAGGGATCGTCAAGAAATACTTTTTTTAAAAGCCGTAAACCATTTACATCATAAATGTGTATACTAAATCGGGAATATCAAGTAAAACAGAGAGTTTATATATACAAGAAGACAGTGACTCAGTCACAAAAGGTTTACATCAAAGTCTTTATTTTTCGTGCAACGTTCATGATAATAATTATTTCACGTTCAACGTGAAATTATGTCTTATTTCACGTTTTTTCCGTGCAAGCACCCCCCCCCCCCCCCTTTTACCACCCTCCTTGAAGTTGAAACAAAAAACTATTACGTGTATCCTGTCAACCCCTGAAAAAATAATACTGTCTCCTTGACTACTTCCGCGCGCCACGGACTTATAAAATGATATATTGTAATAGTGTTTGTTAATTAATATTGATAATATGATACATATAATTTTTGTTCTAACATACCACTGGCTAGTTGACTGATTATCCAAACCTATATAGATTTCTGCTTGCTGGCTGTCCAGTTGCAAATATCTCATGTAAATATGAAATAAAACAATTGCCAAAAAAATACTATTGGTTGTTTCTTCTGTATACAGGGATGCCAAGTCTCACGCAACGCATGTCCATGCTTATTTTGCAGCATTTTTCTATGATCTATTGTTTTTTCTCTTTGATATTTACAATTTTGGCCAAATCGCACGCATTTGCTTCATGAAAACTTGGCAGTACTGCTGTATATTTATGATTTTATTAGAATGTTTTTTCTATTGTATGAAAGGTGATGTGTATCACATTTTAAATGTTGATCCCATTGTATTATTAAGCATTTCTAGAAACAATTAAAAGTTCTCTCGTTTTTTCATTGTTAAACAATTTCAACCATAAATGCACAGTCTGACTGTGCAAGTCATGTCCGATTCAGATAAATAGTACTTTGTAATATCATATCATTTCATAAGAAGATGTGCTTAGAATAAGATTGCATGGAATGTCTGTCTGAAAAGTCGAGGTCATTACTTCAGTTTGTATACAAAGATGAATACAAAGGGAATTTCTATGTTAAAGCTTTACTGGCACTACCTCATTGACAAGTTATTTATTTGAAACAATCATGCATCGGAGCAACAACCTAGACTAGAACATCCATGAGCCTGACTTCATCTGCAACATTAAAATCTCAAGCAACACGTTAAACAGTGACTGTCGTTCACTCACTATGATTTTGACTAGGATTGATCAAGATCAAACTCAAAACATTTAAGCACATGGTAAAGTCATTTAAAATTCAACAGCGACGTTCTGTCCTTTAAAGTTTTCAAAGAAAAGAACACATCGAGATAAATTTTAGAAAACTTGGCAGGAAATAACGTATGTATAGAGCAAATAATTCGGGTAGACTCTGTAAGATGCAACGCCATCAACCGCATCCAACAAAGTTAGACATCACTTGACGGGCCCTGTCAAAAAGAACAGAACGAAAAGTAGTACATACTACAAAATAGTGCCTACGCATAGTTGTAAATATGAAACAATGTAGAATATATATGAGGGTCTGGATGGAGTTTACAGAATAGAGAATAATGGGGGAAAAAAAGAATAAAAAAAATAAAGAATAAGGAAAAATTGACCAAAAAAGTAAATAATAGATAATAATGGGGTGCTAAAATATAAAGAATACATAAAAAGTAGCTATTTAAAGAAAACAGAAATGAAGGAACCCCATCCAGATCCTCATATATTGGTAATTTATGTATCAAATGAAAGGCAATGGACTGGTGATCCTTGTAGAGCACCATTTGACTGATAATTATGAATAATACAAAAATGTATGATTGAAATCTAAAAAGGAGGGCATATATTGCTTGTTTCTCAGATATGAACTTTGTCATAATTTTGTTTTTTAAATGCACGAGATACAAACTATTTCAAATAATTAATCTAATAGCATGCAGCTTGAAAATGAATACATGTTATCAAGATGCATGCAATCCCATGAAAGAGTCCTGTATAGCGGCACTGCATTGCAACAACGAATTGACACATGACGTTAAATCAAAAGCAATGACCTAAAACGTCACAACTGCTTCATGGAAACCGTAGTACGAGATCTGCTTGATACTACCAACCAAAAGGAAAAATGGGATCTACATTTGCCAAACTCGATTGCTCTGGGTGCTTCCGTAAAAATAAGATAGGAGTCGTTACAAATTCTCAACACAGCATACACAGATTTGAAACACGTCCGTCATCTGTAATAATACAAGAACTACAGAGAATTGGAATTGTGTCTGAACGTTCTGGCGGAGTTCGATTTTTTGTAGAGACATTTCCAGAAAGTGACAAGACAAATGAAAAGCCAAGGAGACTTCCTGCAATTCCGGGTTCTACTGGTTTAACAAGAGGAAGACTCACTGGAAAATCAAGGGCTACCACTTCAAAAGGTATATTTCAGATTAAAAATTTTGTTAGACTATTGTGGGAAGGCAAGAACATTTCAAGTATGTGAATTTGGGAATTAACTAGAAAGATGAATTTAAATTTTGTGGCACACTGTGTATTGAATCCCATGACCTACATGTCGCGTTATATAGCTCATAAACGCAATTATTTGAATTAAAGGTAGTAAATAGTAGTTAAAATCTTCCGTATTTTCTATTCTTAAAATGTATCTGGTTTCTCATTCAAGATTTTAGAGAACAACGGATATGTTGTACTTATCTAGAATACGATTTTTGAACAATATTATGTTTTTTTTTCTCTTTTAGAGAACGATATATATGATAAAGAAGATAAGGGACTGATGGTCGAGATTCGACGTATTGGAATGCTTGCAGATAAAGGTAATTCTAAAAGTTTCGCATAATCAATCTTAATGTATACATCATAGTCAATTAAGTGACTTGCAAGATTGATATCATCTTTATAAACGTATGATGTATGCGGAGTTTTGTAAGCCAAAAATATTCAAAATCAGGTGAAGCATACAAACTAATAGTTAAATAATAAAAAAAAAAACAACAAAGCAACAAACAAACAAACACAAAAACATACACAAAAACAAACACAAAAACAAGCAACAACAATCCAAACAATAACACGACTAGGGATTTGTTTATATTGTGGAAGCTGAATATACGGAATTTATATTTTTTTTATGCTTCTGTATTGTTCGAATAGGTATGTACGAGGCGTTGTCCTCACTTTAAAAATTTATTTTTGGTCTGCTCCGAACTTGCAGTCATATCGCATGCTATAATATTATATCATAATAGCTCAGTAGACGGCACACTCATATATGATAATATCTCATTAGTTATAAAAATAAAGAATTACTGTAGAACATTTATTTTAATCGTGGGGGTGTAAACGAATTTTGTTTGTGTGTTGGGGGGGGGGGGGGGGGGGGGGGGGGGGGTGAAACAATCGGCCAAAATTTGCAAACACAATTTTTTGGAATATATTTTTTTTGTCATCAGTGTCATATGTGGAAAGCTGAATCACGCGTATGATGCGTATAATTGCGACGCATGTACCGAAGAATTACACGGATTATGTCATCTATGTATTTTGACCGGCTATTCTATTGAAACAGAAAAATAGTAAATATATATGCATAAGCAATCATTGCAAGATAAACATGTATGATACTTTTGTTGTATTTAGGAAAAATGGCAAAGGAATCGGCAAAAAGAAGACAAGAAGTAATAGCTAGAAAAGAAAATAGACTAAAAGAAAAGATAAGAAAAACAGAAAATAAATTGAAGAGAGAAAATCAAGCCGCAGAGAAAAATATCCCTAAGCCTAAAAAAGAAACTGAGAGAACAAAACCTGACAGAGAAACCAGACCAAACAAACCTGCCGTTTCCGTTTTACCCTCGGTATCGGTATAAGCTTTAGGATATCAATTAATTTAATTTTTAACGAATACATATTTTTTTATGTGAATATACTTATTTAATATTGCATTTCCTTAATTTTTAACGAATAAACAAATTTTTACTTGCATACTTTAAATTTTTATTTCCTTTTTTGGAAATGGCTTCTGTGTGTTTTACTATCCTTATGATATTTTTTAACTTGGTATCCGAGGGTTTGTCCCAACGTGCTATGTGTGTGGCGATGTCTAAAGGTGTCGGTGTTTATTTACTTATAGCCATAAATAAGCAATACTAATTAGATAAAAGTCTACAGATTTCCACATCAATACATTAACTTGATGTGTCCTACAACGTAATAAAGCAGGTAGTGTACTATAATGTAATACACCAGGTAGTGTACTACAATGTAATACGTAATACACCAGGTAGCGCACTACAATGTAATACATCAGGTAGTGTCCTACAATGCAATAAACCAGGTAGTGTCCTACAATGTAATACTAGTAAACCAGGTAGTGTTCTACGATGTAAAAGAAGATAGTGTTCTACAATGTGATAAACCAGGTAGTGTCCTACAATGTAATAAACCAGGAAGTGTCTTACAATGTAATTAACCAGGTAGTGTCCTACAATGTAATAAACCAGGTAGTGTCATACAATGTAATAAACCATGTAGTGTCCTACAATGTAATAAACCAGGTAGTGTTCTACAATGTAATTAACCAGGCAGTGTCCTACAATGTAATAAACCAAGCAGTGTCCTACAATGCAATAAACCAGGCAGTGTTTTAAAATGCAATAAACCAGGTAGTGTTCTGCGACGTGATTAACCAGGTAGTGACCTACAATGCAACTAACCAGGTAGTGTCCTACAATACAATAAACCAGGCAGTGTCCTACAATGTTATAAACCAAGCAGTGTCCTACAGTGCAAATAAACCAGGTAGTGTCCTACAATGGCAGTTTTCTACAATGCAATAAACTATGTTGTGTCCTACAATAGAATACATCAAGTAGTGTCCTACAATGCAACAAACCAAGTAGTGTCTTATAATGCAACACACCAGGTAGTATCATGCAATACAATAAACCAGGTAATGTTATACAATGCAAAAGCAGATAAAGTTCTACAATGAAATAACCAGGTAGTGCCCTACAATTGTGTAAATTTTAGCAACATCTGCCTAGCCGTGTAGAAGGCTGTAAGGTGCGGATCCAGGATTTTGAAAAAAAGGGGGCCCCTTACAAGCCGACGTTTTGAGTGATACCTTTAAACAGTCTATGCTTTTGGGAAACTATTGTTACAATCCGCTTTCACATTTAGGACATGGATTATATTCTTTTCTGCGTATTCTTATTTGTTTTACAACTGCAAGTAAGAAGAGTTAAAAAGCACACAGACAGACAGACGGACAGGGTAATTTCTATATACCCTGCACCCCCCTCCCCCCCAAAAAAAAACAAAAACAAAAGAAAACTACATGGCATGGAATTACTAGTATATGTAGATTGTTTCAAGTTTTAGTTTCCATCAATAACGCTCCAGGATGGTACAATATCATACCCGTGGGATTGATAGTATTTTGATATTATGTGCATAAGATATGAATAAAAGTAGATGAGATGTGAGGCACAATGAGAGAGTCACAGAAATAAAAAGTGTCAACATACGGTCTTAAATAAAGACGAGTGTCTATTAAATAGGCCAAGTTCTTAATCCCCCAGGTAAAAAAAACTTTAAACGAGAATAAAATTGAGAATGGAAATGGGGAATGTGTCATACCATCATAAAATATATGAGAAGAACATAACCCGTACCATGCCAACAACTGGTTTTAGAATAAATGTGTTTATTTCCGATGCAAAGACCCTATGAGTGAATCAATATTAATTCCAAAATATGATCTTTAATGACCTGACAACAGTATCGTAACTATATCTTTTTAATAAGTCTGTTTAAAAGTTTGGTTAGCTTTTGAGGTGAATGACGCCATTTTTGTGCTTTGTATGGAATAATACCATAAAAGATTTGATGCGTCAGAAATACAACGTATAAGATGTCTGCATGTTGGTTTATATTTACGAATGATGTCCTTGTACCGATCATAAAATTTAGTAAATGTTTTGACTAGTTTATGATATCGAAAACCCTGGTGTAATAATTTTTCAGTATCAATACAGAGATTTCTTTCGTTCAAGTAAAATCAAATACGATGTTACATACACGAGCGAATCCAAAAAGTCAAGTTGAGATATGTAAACACCATAAAATGGTGACAAAGGAACGTCACCATCTAAAAAAGGATAATTAACAATAGGAAATGAAAAATCAGCTCTTCTATCGTAAATTTTGGTATTAAACTTCCCATTGTAGATATTGATATCAAGATCCAGGAAAGTGCAGTGTTCACAGAGAAGTCTATTATATATAAAAAAAAATCTCTAATTGACAAAAACATTTATAACATGCAACTGATGCAAAGCACATTTTTATATTGTACGAATTGGATATAAGGAGATGTGGAGGTACAACATAGATGAGAAAGCGAAATTCAACAATTAAGAAATAAAAGACACTTTGAAATCATAATATTGACAATATCTTCAACAATAGACAAGTGTTGATATACAATATGGCAAACCTGTAATCGTATAGAGAACTCAAAGTCCAACTAGAAAAATGCTTTCGCGTAATGACGTCGTAGCAGAGACATATCATAAACATGTCTCTGATTGTATGAAGGCACCAAGCAAAAAAAGAAAAAGAAATGGCTTCGGTGTTCTGACGTTGTACTACTACGTCTCAAACTCAAATACATGTGTATATGAATAGATGAACTGTGTCCCCGGAACTTATAGAATAGAAAGACTTGACCAGTCTTTATAAAACTTGGCATGACCAAAACGTAGGGAATTGTAAAACTGCAGACTATTATACTAAAATAACGAGGTCCAATTTGTTAGCCGGCATGGGGTAAAAACGACGAATCAAATAATTCAACTTTATATATAACTAATATAGGACAATTGTGTTGATTAAAAATTACACCATTCCAGGCCCTTTTGTTTTCCAAAGAATTAATATTACCGTAATTATTGAGTTCCGGGTCGACATATTCAAACAGAAAAAAAATTGAAAGCAGAGAAAACCGTGCATCTTATAATTAGCATGACTTTATCAGATGACAATACCAATACTAAGAATCCAGGCTAAAAATAAGGCTTATACACAATTAGATACTTTAATTAAGTCACGTACCCGTGATGTCGCGGGTGTCTGTGTGTTCTAGTTTTATCTATCAAAATGTGGGCATAAAACATAAATATTGCAGAAATTTGCTTTCTGAATGCCCTAATATATCATGTTCATTTAGCATGCATTTAAAGCAAATGAACAATCATTTGATGGATTAGAATTATCATTGTGTATTACAATAGCATAAGCATAAATTCCGCCGATAAAAATTCAACAGAAAGGTAAAAGATTGATCTTCTTAAAGCATTTTTTGCATCTCTGCCCCCGGTGACAGTTATTTTTGAATATATTCCAACAATGGACAATAATTTCATCGAAAAGGGAAAGTCGAGTACACCTTTTTTATGTTCAGGCTTGTTCTGTTAAAAAATTATCGATACAAATATCACGTTTCTCTTTTATTCGTCAATTTTAATTTATTTTCTTCTTATCATCATGGTTGTTGATTCCAGTGAGTAATTGTAGCCTAATCCCAATAGTGCTGGCCGAGTCACTCCCAGCGAGATAAAGACCATTTAAATTGGCAGTGTGACAGACTCCGTACCACCATCCACATTTATGCCATTTAGCACAGGGTCCTGAATGATCGTCATTATCCCGATCTTTAGTACTGAACTTTCTACCATTATGGTGGGCAAGAGAGTCACCGTAAAAAGTTTTTAAACAATTGGTTACATTTTGTAAACTTATATTTAAGAAATCCTCAACATAATTGACAACTTGACCAGAATATCACATCTTTGAACTTCGGATATCTCGGCAAAGAAAAAAAAAATTTCATTTGCACATTTTGGCGGAATTTCGAAAAATGTTTGATTTTTCGTATCATAGTGCTATATATAATGCTACGATTTTTCTTTATGATATGAATACCTTAAATAAATTACAGTTGTATTATTGCATTTATAAATTGTCTAATGGTACAGTGTTTGTCATAAACAAACGGATTAAATATTGATCTCGTAATCATGAATTTATTGATTTTCACGTATCAAAAAATGTAACTTGATTTCGTTGTATTTCTTGTTCCGTCTTTTTAGAAAAAAATCTAGCAGCGGTAACGACCAAGTAATAGTAAAAACAAGAGGTTCCTAAGAGCCTCACCGCAGTTTGCCTAAATGAATTATAGTTATCAAGTTAATTGCCGACAAATAATTGGGTAAAATTCGTCATTTTTTGACATTTTTGGTATTTGTAGCTTCGTATTATCTATTATTATTTTGGAGATGATAGCCTAACAAGGGTAGATCATCACTTATGGTCGATAACTCTAAGAAGTCGATTGGCAATTTCGGGGATGTTGATTTATTAGTAGATCTTATCTTGCTGATCATTTTTGCTGCTATATGAACGCTCTATCCTAATAGTTTTCTAATGGTGCAAAAAACATTTTTGCTGTCAATTCTGGTTTTTAAGATATTACACATGCAATTACTTGCTTTTTACACATAAGTTATATTTTAGTAATGGTGGCCATGTTGATTGTTAGGCAGAAATGAAAAAAAAAGTCTACCTCTAAATTCAACAAATATGTAGCCAATAAGAAACTCCAGCATACTGATCACTTTTTCGTCGATGTACAATGTTTTACCTTTTTGTTCACTATTAACAAAATATGCCGTATGATATCCCAAAGCAATAAATTTATAGCGTATGCTACTATTTTTATATTGAAAAGCATTATGGATTATTTCTTTTAGACGATTTTTCAATTTAACAAGAAATAATTACTTTAAGATAGTAATAATCCTGAACTACTTATTCAACTTCACACTGACAAAAGTCCTTTACTTACCACTCCATTATTTTCCATATTGATATTAAACACAAAATTAATGCTCCTTATCGCACCGCGGGTAAATTATCACGTTGTGATTGGTTTAACGCCGTCACGTGGTGACCCCCCATGGATCCGTAGGGGTTTAGTAAATTCCATAGTGGGTTCATGACGTCACGTCTACTGTTAATGGTGACGTCATCTATTGATGTTTTTGTATTTCATTGTTTATTTTTCTACAAAACGCTGCAGAAAAAGTATCGCGTGCGATAAATTCGTTATACGGTTAACTACTGACCCCGGCCTCACCCCCTATGGATTTTACTAACCCTCTATGGATCCGTACGGGGTCAGTAGCGAACCATATAACTTATATTGTTGAAAATTTGAGGATTTGATACCTCTAGTATCATTCAGCCCAAGTTTGGTTGAAATTGATCCATTAGTTTCAGAGAAGACTTTTTTTAAAAGTGTACGACAATGGACGCCAAGAACAAAAGCTAACATAGGCAAGATGAGCTAAAAAATATGATATCGATTACCTAGCGCACGAAATATTTCAGAATAGAACCACATGCGCTTGCTGCATGGACCCCCATTTATTATAAATATCAATGTAATAGATATTTTTGAAATATTATTTCAGCTTTATCTACTTTATCGGCAAAGTATGCATTCTCATACCAACGCAATCTTATCGTTAAAATAGTTTATATTTGCATTATTTTTGCATGGTGTGAGTGACCGTTTAAGTGTAATTGTGAAGAATGGGTCTGCCAAATACTCCACACAAAATATTTCGATATCAGAAATAAAGCGCCGGAGTTTAGAGTTAATGTTATATAACCTCTTTTATGGCGGTGTTAATCAAATGAGGAAATTAAAAAATTCTCAAGACATGTATTATTTCATATTCATAATAAGTGTGCTCTAAACACGTTCTTGTCTTGATGGCATATGATGTTGTCACTGAATGAACAAGTATCGTTTTGGGTGAATTGTCTTAAGCTTGAGTAATACAAGATCCCTGACATACATTTATTAACTTAAGTGACCTTATATGACCTTTTATCAATTATGAAACCGCTCTGTCGACGAAATAACTATATAATGGAATCTTTTTCAGACAACAAGAATTCGGACGACGTAGAAATGTCTCGCCAGCTTTCCTCATTATGATTGAATTTTATGTTGAAAGTCTTTAAGATAATTTAAAAGCTTTTACAACAGATATCACATAAACTACGTATACCACTCATCCATGCATGATTGAAGATGAGGTCAATGTCGGAGAAACCCTGTCAGACATATATGTCAACCTTTCAATCATTCTATACTCAAAATATAGTCGACCTATTGCTGATAGTATCTGAAAACGGACCTTACCACACACACGTTACGTTGATGACTGATCTATGTAATGATGTCAAGGTCATATGCCCATGTCTTACAGATAAGTACGCCATACAATCATTCCTTACAAAAAGTACAGTTGACCCGTTGCTTATAGTATCCGAGAAACGGATCTAATCGCAAAAAACTTAACCTTGAACAATGAACCAAGTCAATGAAGTCTAGATCAGTTGAACCCTGCAAGACAGAGATGTACATCTAACAATTGCAATTAAACCATGGACTAATCATCATTGACCTATAATTGTTTAAAGTATCTGTGCAACAGATCTAATCACGAAAACTCAACGTTGACCAATGAACCATGAATATCAGGTCAAGGTCAGAAGACGGACATGTACACCTTATAATCATTCTATACAGAAAATATCACACTGCTTGTAGTATATGAGAAACGCACTTAACATTGAAAACTCAACATTGGCCAATGAACTATGAAAATAAAGTTAAGGTCAGATGAACCCTGCCAGACGACAAATCCGAGTAACAATCATTCCTTACACCAACTATAGTTAATCCATTGCATGTGGTATCCGAGAACTGAACCTAGCAACGAAAATAAAGTTGATCGCTGATCCATGGAATGAGGTCAAGGTCAGATACTAGGTAACCCTTCCAGTCCTTACAATTATTCTATTTATGAAATATGATTGATCAATTGTTCATTGTATCTGAGAAAACCTTACCGTTGACTTTGGAACCATGAAAATAGGGTTAAGGTCAAATAGACGTGATAAAATAATTTAAGTTTTTTTATGATCAAAATGAATTAATTGAGTTAACGGACATATGCCAGACAGAAACTAAAGTAAATAAGACATCTTAATTTCAATGACTGAATTATGAATACAGACTATTTAAGTTAAGTGTTACCTATGCAACCTTATGTTAATTATTGACTATTAAAATATAATTACAAATAGTTTTTCAATAAAGATTGTGTGGGTATCATAGTCTTTGAAATCACAACTTATATTAGTATTTTAAAACAGGTAAAGTACTCACCAGCATCTCCCGTATACGTCTCATATGTCATCTTAAATTTGATTTTTTCATCGCCTATTTTAAAGTTGGTATATTTGGCATATCTGTTTTCATTCGAAAAGTCCTCCATCGTGATTAGCAATTCATAACTTCCTTGGGAAGTAAGATTATGTAGTTTTTCATTACCTAACTAGATATTGAATTATTCTTAGATTTAACACGGGTTTGTCCATTTGTCTGTGAATAGAAACTACAGCTTGGAATGATAATCCAGAAATGTGCATTGAAAGCAACCAAATATTACGTTTTTAAAGCTTTACTGACGAGTCATCATTAAGTTTGCTTTATAATCAGAGAAAAACTCAATCTAGCAAGTTTGTAGAAATGGAATTGAAGAATTATAAATTTTGCAATCCTTAAAAACAAAGTTTCATCTATATATAATAGACAAAATTGTATCTTGTAATATGCAAAATAAAAAAATAACACTCTTGTAATTTTAAAAACAAAAGCGCTACTCACTTACGAATACAAACAAAATGACGCGCATATCAATTAATTGATTTTTGTTTGCCTAATGTCCATGTGAAAATATTTCATGCATATTCAGTATCAGAATAAATTAACATCAATAGATACAATGGGTAGGTTCTACAGAGAGGGCCGATCGGGATGAAAGGCGGAAATTTCGACTGTCACCAAAAAAAAAATGAAAAGAGCAACTTTAAGGCACTCTCCCTATACGAGGCATCGGATTAAACGTCCTACAAATCTTTTATCAATAAAACGGAAATTTAAGTGGCAGTAGCATACATCGTTCGACAAATGGCAATTTAAAGTCAAGTCATTGTTTTGCATTAGTTACACGTTTTCTGTTCATTTGTACTTCTGTTTGTCGAATTCTTTTAATTTGCCGTATCTTGGAAAGTATAAAGTATCTTGACCCTCAATCATATAAAGAAAACTCCTCCAGAATCATGAAAATAAAAATTGGTATGATACAATGTATTCTTAAATTTACATGGAACTCAAAAACCTTTATACATGACGCCAAATTACCTAGTACTCCAGATAGACAAGACAAAGGTTTGCAAAATATGTTGCAGTTTATTAGTTGTTGCAACTCTGAGATACAGGAGTTACATACGAACGAACAGATGAACGACCTTCCTAACGAACAAACACAAGAAGACATCTTGAAAACTACAAAACCTCCACAAGGATACAAATGTTTATAAAACTTGGCTGATCTCTTACAGTAGTATGATAGCCCAATTTTCCGAAATTAACCCCACCCCTCAATCCGATAGCATTTTTGTCTGAAAACCCATCTGTCTTACAATTACTAGTATATGAAATGCATTCTTATATAAGGAACAAGTAACAAGATTTCTTTGTTATGGCCAGAGACATGTATTATATGTCTCTGTTATGGCCTTTTAAAGGGTATGGCATGGATTTAAGTAAATAAGAACGAGGCTTACTTTATGTTGGTAAGGCTCACTAAAAATCGCTGATGGTTGTTGAACTATAAGTATAAGTATAAGTTTATAGTACGCAATAAGTGGTGAAAACTATCTATAACAACACATTAAAGTTGGAAAATGAATGCAAATGTTTGCGAAATGACACAGTTTGTGAAATAATGCATAGTTTAATAAATAATGAAAAGTTAGCGAAATGATGCAAAATCTTTGTGAAATCATGAAAATTTGCCGAAAAAAAACGGCAAAATATTAGCGAAATAGCAAAAGAGTTTGTGAATTAACTCAAATGTTTACAAAATAAAGCAAAATGTTTTAAAAAGTCTGATTGTGTGGCAGTATAAACATTCGACGGAAGAATATACCTTTGTGTCTCAATTGTGTGTAGCCAGCGGGGTAGCCAGCCGGTGATAAAAGCATGGCCCGCATGTACATCCATGAGACCAGCCTGCAATACTATTCTAGAGATAGATGGCATTCTATAAAAAGCTGCTGGAAACTAGTTATATTAGGAATTATTTGCATAGAGGTCGTCATGACGGCTTTTGGACTGTATAGTTTATATTTAGTCACTAATACAAACCCTATACACGCTGTCGGCACTTTTCTACATTTTTAAATCCATGCTATGTACGTATTATTGTTTGGGGAAAATGGGGGAATGTAGAAAACTTATTACAAATGACATTTCACATCCTAAATTTTACGGTAATATTGCACTAAAAGCACGGAAATCACTAAGTGATCCGTGTAAACTTATCGAGCCTTTAAACAAAGTTATAAGTAAAGGTTATCTTATTGATGTTGTAATAAGATCTTTGAATTTTGTTTTCATTGGCACTTACATCGATTTTTTCATCAACAATTAAAACATGACTAAATTTGTATTTTTTTCGAATGGTTTTTTGGGATGTATATATACACATCCACGTTTATTTTCTATATAAAAATTGTTTTATCTATACACAACATCCTGATACATTTTTATTATCAGGTTAAATCCCAACTATCCTACTGCCTGTCGTTACTTTTATTTTGGCATTGCACAACTTCCACAAGTCATGTCTTCTTCCTGGGACTATACCGTAATAGTCCCAGCTTCCTTGACTGTCCAAGGCGTTAAAACACTAAATCCCTGCCTGGGATGTGTTTTAATTGATTTTAGTCTCTGATGCATGATTTTTTATTATTAATTGTTTTTGGTTTTTAACTAGCTTTCAGTAACTGCGAGTACTCTCAAATCGTACTTTCGTGTTAATTTGACCTGTTGACACAATTTGTAATGCATTTCTGATTCAATGTTTACTTATTTGTGTTATATCTCGTCTTACTATTTTAAATATGTACCACCTTTGATTTTTAGTATTTAGTATGACGAAAAAAAAATCACCTCTGTACTCGTACTATGAATAACAAACTTTTTTTGTTAACAAATGTTTCTGTACTAACAACAACATTATTATATTTAAATTTACCTGTATAAGTTACCTTATTTAACGCCATTTTGTCATAGGTTAAAGTTGTATTTTTGACATTGAAACATCTTTTTTATTTATATTGTGTCATAGATCAAACGTATTCGTTCAGTGTATATTTTATACTTGTTTTTGTGTATTGTGTTTTTGATCGAGTTAAGCCATTTCAATTGATATTTTATTGTGTGTCTTTTTATCGGTTGTAATGTTATGCCACTGTTTTGGGTTAGTGTTGAGGTTGGCGCCTGTTAAAACGTTTTAACCGCTGCATTTTTATGCACCTGTCCTAAGTCAGGAGCCTTTGTTCAGTGGTTGTCGTTTGTTGATGTGGTTCATAAGTGTTTCTCGTTTCTCGGTTTTTATATAGATTAGACAGTTGGTTTTCCTGTTTGAATTGTTTTACACTAGACTCTTTTTGGGACCCTTGATAGCTTGCTGTTCGGTGTGAGCGAAGTCTCCGTGTTGAAGCCCGTACTTTGACCTATAGTTGTTAACTTTTTACTCATTGTGACTTGGATGGATAGTTGTCTCGCACTCATACCACATCTTCTTATTTATAAGATAAGAATTGAAAAATTAAGAATTAAGATATACTATTCCCAGATAAAACTGGCTGTTATAAAACAATTTTCAAACCATTCTCAAAGATGATCTTAAAAGTCTTCAGTAAGGAAAGAAATGTTGCCATTCTATATTCTGTATTGGACACATACATTATTTTACTGAATCATTTCTCGATAGTTTAGCGAAAATAAATAGATACTAAAAAAATTCAAAGATCTTTTAGAGTACATACAATCTAAGACTCTCATCTTTCAACAGTATTAAAACATTTGACTTTTCTACACTTTACACAAGTATTCCCCATTCCAAACTAAAAAACAAATTGAAAGAGTTGGTATTGCTCTGTTTCATAAAAAAGAATGGCCAACATAGAAACAAGTATCTTGTCTTAGGGAGGGATAAATCCTACTCTGTAAAAAATCACTCTGATTCAAACAAAACATTCTCTGATACTGACATTATCAAGATGCTTGATTTCTTGATTGACAACATATTTGTTACGTTTGGAGGACGTGTTTTCAACAAACAATCGGCATTCACATGGGAACCAACTGTACCAAATTGACTTACACCTAGAAATTGACAATGAGGGTCGGTTGAAAACAAAACTTTACGACAAAAGAGATGATTTCAGCTTCCCAATTGTGAACTTTCCATTTCTATGTAGCAACATTCCCGCAGCGCCTGCATACGGAGTACATATCTCCAAATTGATACAAAATTCCCGGGCTTGTATTTCCTATCATGATTTCCTTGATGGAGGGTTGCTGCTCACAAGGACGCTATTAAACCAAGAGTTCCAAATGGTGAGGTTGAAATCATCCCTTCATAAATTTTACGGACGCCATCACGAGTTGGTTGACCGTTATGGAATAACCGTTTCACAGATGATAGCGGACATGTTCCTAATGTCGGAACTACAATCCCGTTCCCTTTATTAGACTATTTACCGGGTTTGTACTAACATGCGCAACACGACGGGTGCCACATGTGGAGCAGGATCTGCTTACCCTTCCGGAGCACCCTGTGGCGGATCCAGGGGGAGGGTTCCGGGTGTTGGAACCCCCTTTTTTTGGACGATCAATGCATTTGAATGGGGACATATAGTTGGACCCCACCCTTTTATCCTGGGTTGGGACCCCCTTTTAAAAATGGCTGGATCCGCCCTTGAGCACCTGAGATCACCCCCAGTTTTTGGTGGAGTTCGTGTTGCTTAGTCTTTAGTTTTCTATGTTGTGTTTTGTGTACTATTGTTTGTCTTTTTCTTTTTAGCCAAGGTGTTGTCAGTTTATTTTCGATTTATGAGTTTGAATGTCCCTCTGGTATCTTTCGCCCCTCTTTTAAGCAAAGATTGAACTATTAAAGGTAAACAAAATCGGAGCATTGGTCGGATATCAATTATTTGAGGTACATGTATAAACCCTTACTCTTATGTCATGAGGGTGCAGTTATATTAAATATCTTTTCAGAAACAGATTAAACCGTCAAGCAAAGGTAATAATCAAAATATTTTAATTTAAACACGCAAGAACCAGAAATCATTTTGTTGCCCTGTTACAATAGTTTTTGTGCATCAATCAGGACATCCTGTCCTTAGCCTGAATTGCATCATGTTAAAGCTTTATGGTTACAGATTAGTGAGATTACCATTAACTTGTGGTTTAAATGAGAAATGCACACACATTGTGGGTGTTTTGATACTCCTGCGTGAGCTGTGAATGTTTCTTTAATAATATTGACCTGGCAAGTTGAAGAAATTGAATTCAAATTATTTTAAATTTTGATTTACTCTGATAATGTGGAAAAAAATCCATTATCATTTTCGCGGGAAATAAATAATTGCAGAACCAAATGTTGGTTTACTGGCGATGTTAATCAGACAGAGAGTTCAATGAAATAAAAGTACAGAAGCTGCACAACAACCTTAATTACTATTCGAAGTCTGCATTACTTAATTCTTGATATGAAAATGCAAGGATGTGTTCTACCCCTGCATGCCTAGCTTTCTCCATTTTCCTTTCGTCTTGTTTTTTTTTTTTGCCATAATCTGCCTCATCAGTAGTTACGGCCCTGCGAATCCGGCAGCATTTAATATTTTGCGACAAAATACCTCTGATCGTAGATTTAACGGTTCATCGGTTCATTAGACCACACTGCCATTACAATCTCTGTTTTAATTGGTCACTATTTTTGGCGGTTTTTTTTCTATTGTTCTAATTTTTCAACTCCTACCATGATGGAATTCATTCTGAAGGTCAGTTTTATTCTTTCTATATTAATGACATACTAATGGTCTAGTAATAGTTCATTGGTGTTACTTACACACAGAATCAAAGTTTATTTTAGCAGAGACATATAGACACATATATATGTCTCATATTTTAGTAACTATCGAAAAGGAGAGTTAATCCATTATAAAATGACAATCAGAAAAGAAGATTTTACGGTCATACTTCATAACTCAGTAATCTTATTTAGATTTGTTATACTATGATATTTAGTCTGGTTTATATAGGACTTGTATTTACCAATTGATTGACTGAACGTTTCGGATCGAGTAGACCGGTTCGACCTATAATATTAGACTTCGTAGGTTCTTACTTCATATCGTTTGCATTCATCGTTTTTTTTTAAAGGTTATTTTTGTTTACTATCAATGTTCGTGGTTCAGCATGGATAGTAAAAAAATATCCGATAAAAAACGTTGAATGCGAACGATATGAACCTATATACGAAGTCTTAAATTATAGGACTAGTAGACCGGTATGAATGCTATTTTGTGTAAATCGATTGGAAATAACACGGCATAGAAATAAATAGAAATAAGAATAGTTCTATAAATGATCAAATGGGTTAAATTTGAATTTTTATCATAAACAGAATTTTTTTTTTGTAAACTGATGAATTGAGCCCTTTTCAACTTATTTTTATAGCTTTGTTCCTATGTTGTACTGTACAACACTATCCTAGGTTAGGGGAGGGTTGGCACCTTCAAACTAGCTTAACCCTGCCACATTCCTACGTCAGGAGCCTATAATTCAGTAGCAGTTGGTTTTTGCTGTATTTCATTTTGTTTTTTCTTTCGTGGTTTTGTACTTAAATCAGGCTGTTTTCTCATTTGAATTGTTAAGCATTTGTCATTTCGGGGCCTTTCATATCTGACTATGCGGTATGGGTTTTGCTCATTGTTAAAGGCCTTACAGCAACCTATAGTTGTTAACTTCTATGTCATTTGGTCTCTGGTGGAAAGGTTGGGAACAAACCCTCTATATGGTGTTTATACCTGTATAGAGGAATAACCCTTCTAAAGAAAGATAATTATCCCTCTGTAGAGGGATATAATTGTTTATATAAAAAGAAGATGTGGTATGATTGCAAATGAGACAACTCTCCACAAGAGTCCAAATGACACAGAAATTAACAACTATAGGTCACTGTTAGGTCTTCAACAATGAGCAAAGTCCATACCGCATAGTTAGCTATAAAAGGTCCCGAATTGACAAATGTAAAACAATTCAAACAAGTAAACAAATGGCCTTATTTATATATACAAAATAATGAACGAAAAAAACAAATATGTAACACAGCAACAAACAATAACCACTGAATTACAGGCCTGGACTTAAGACAGGCACATACAGAATGTGGCGGGGTTAAAATAGTTGGAAGGAGCCAACCCTCTCCTAACCTGGGACAGTGGTGTAACAGTACAACATAAGAACAAACAATAAAAAACAGTTGAAAAAGGCTTAACTCATCAGATGGATACAAATAGAAAAACATCTAACAAAAACACAGAGTTGACGTGGACGGGTACTTATACATCCCAACAACAAAAAGACATTAAGTCCAGATCTGAGAGTACTTGCAGTTACTGACAGCTAGCTCAAAGCCAATAACAACTAATAAAAAAAAACATCCATCTAAGACTAAATTATCAATCAGTTCACATCCAACATCCAATGGATTTAGTGTAAAGACGTCAAAAACAGTCAGAGAAAAACATGACCTTGGCAATACCCAGATACAGGATTATTATTATTATGAGACGGATTAAAAGCAAAACATGGCAAATGTGCATTTTCTACTTATTATGGCAGTAACCTGCAACATTTAATGCACCAATTGTTGTACTTAATGTAATATGCACATGTCTAGTTTACTGCTAAACTGACTGAATATACAATCTATTGTTCATGTTAATTGAAAGCTGTGATGATCAGGTAAATTCCACTTAGTTATGCCTCAATGAACAGATTTCTACATTTTTTTTTAACAATTTTAGTTTCAATCACTGTGATAAATCCTTTCAATCTGATAAATCTGCTTCAGGGCAGTTGTAACTCATTTATAGAAACTCTTTGTTTTGAATTATAGGTTAGATAATACTTGGTCGTAGCCGAGGGTTTTATATATTCATAAAACATGACCAAGTATTGTCTGACCAATTTAGAACATACTCAGACCTTCGAGTGACATAACAAATTTGGCTGCTCTTTGTAATAATCAAACTTTGATATTAGCTCACTTTGAGTGTTAACATGTTTAGTAAAAAGGAAATGGTCATTTCAACAGATGGAATGAAAGAGCAATGAGATAGTTTTGTGATTACAAAAAAGAATAAATTATTGAAAAATGGAGATTGCTTCTGCTTCAGGTACAATTTAATCTTATATATCAAAAATTCCTTCATTTTAAAATGCACAAAATGTTGTATAAATCAGCTTTTCTAAAATTGTATAATTTTCAATATGGGCAAAACTTCAATAAATTTTAATTTTCAATCGTTTCAACTTCAGATGCTTACTCTTTTTTAAAGATGAATGTATTGGGTTTTTTTTCTTCTCAAAAACTTCCTTTGATTTTTGTCGAGCCTTCGACTTTAGTCGAAAAAGCGAGACATAGCGATCCTACATTCCGTCGTCGTCGGCGGCAACCACAAATATTCACTCTGTGGTTAAAGTTTTTGAAATTTTAATAACTTTCTTAAACTATCCTGGATTTCTACCAAACTTGGACAGAAGCTTGTTTATGATCATAAGATAGTTTCCAGAAGTAAATTTTGTAAAAATAAAATTCCATTTTTTCCGTATTTTACTTATATATGGACTTAGTTTTTCTGCCGGTAAATATTACATTCACTCTGTGGTTAAAGTTTTTAAAATTTTAATAACTTTCTTAAACTATCCTGGGTTTGTACCAAACTTGGACAGAAGCTTGTTTATGATCATAAGATAGTATCTAGAAGTAAATTTTGTAAAAAAATAAATCCATTTTTTCCTTATTTTACTTTTAAATGGACTTAGATTTTCGGCCAGGAAACAACACATTCACTCTGTGGTTAAAGTTTTTAAAAATTTAATAACTTTCTTATATTATTTTGGATTTGTACCAAACTTGGACAGAAGCTTGTTTATGATCAAAAGCTAGTATCTAGAAGGAAATTTTGTAAAAAAATAAATCTATTTTTTCAGTATTTTACTTTTAAATGGACTTAGATTTTCTGCCAGGAAACAACATATTCACTTTGTGGTTAAAGTTTTTAAAATTTTAATAACTTTCTTATACTATTTTGGATTTGTACCAAACTTGGACAGAAGCTTGTTTATGATCAAATGCTAGTATCTAGAAGGAAATTTTGTTTTCTTCCAGTTAACATTACATTCAGTCTGCAGTTAAAGTTTTTAAACATTTATTAGATTCATAAACTATCCTGGAATTTTACCAAACTTGGACAGAAGCTTCTTACAATCAAAAGATAGTATCAAGAGGAATATTTTTATTGATTTACTTCCTCATTTTTGTTGAGCCTGCGATTAACAGAAAAAGTAGGCGAGACACTGGGTTCCGTGGAACCCTTACGAATTTTTTTTATCAACAGGCATTGTTTCTGAAAACATTGAATTGAGGTCTGGTATAAAATATGGGTTAAGGTTCATCTATACACTTCAACAAAAATGGCTGTGTTTACACCATGAAATTTTCTCTGAATGCAGACAAAACTGTGTAATTCTAATAGTTTTAAATCCTGGCAGCACCTGGATATATACAAGCTGTATTCATTTTGTGTTTTAAAAAGAAAAAACTTTTGTGGATTTTGCTAAACATTTTCTTTCCTTGCCACAGGTGGTGTAAAAATAAAGTCATGTGAAATCTTTGAGATGGTCCCCCTCAGGTAATGATTGTATTGTATCATATTGATTGATATGGACAATAGAGGGACAATAGAAATCTACTCACAACAAAGGTGATTTAAATAGTGTAAATGAGTGGACTGTATCAAAGAAAACTCGGGTGTTTGTTTATTTCACCATCTTTTGTGGCAAGGAAAGAAAATGTTCATCAAAATCCATAAAGTGTTTTAACTCTTTAGAACATAAATTGGATATTACATTAATTATCTAGGTGCTGCCAGGCATTAAAACTTTTAAAATAACACAGTTTTGTCTGTACTCAGAGAAATTTCATGGTGTAAACACAGACATTTTTGTTAAAGTGTATTGATGAACCTTAAATATTACATGTATTTTACCTACACCTTTGCCCCCTTTTGATTTTTTTTTTCAGGGGTCTATATATGTACCATAAAATAAAATTAACAATGTTGAAATTTCAACTAAGATACCAGCCCCAGGATATTTACGTCGGAACATTTTACACATGATTTGGAAAGTA
The DNA here is from genome assembly GCF_021869535.1 of Mytilus californianus. Classification (NCBI taxonomy): domain Eukaryota; kingdom Metazoa; phylum Mollusca; class Bivalvia; order Mytilida; family Mytilidae; genus Mytilus; species Mytilus californianus. The sequence goes on from NW_026262679.1 coordinate 57,399,088, forward strand.
AGTATATTTTTTTTAATTTATTAATAGTTGTCTGATAGATATTACAATAATTTTGAATATGTATTACAGATAGACTGGAGCCCAGAGAAGAAAAGTACAGTTTAGACATGGACATGATTTAATTGTAGATGCCTAGATGATGATGTAGGTATTTTGTCATTACAATGGTACTTAAACTGTTAATAGTTGTAAGGTAATAAAATCAGTTTCCCCTGGAGAAACAGCTTGAAAACTTATTACAAATTAGTCCAAAATTTCTTTTTCAAATTTATACTCTAATGAAAAAAGTATACTTGTACTCCAATTTAGGATTTGAATTAAAACATGCATCACATTAATTTCTGAATTAATTTTAACAGCAGGTATTTTGAAAGGAAAAAAAAATTAAAGTAGCAAATTTTTTAAGTTTTATATTTGGTTCAATATTTTTGAACTTATTTTGTTTTTGTTTCAGATACCAGCTCCAGGATATTTACGTCAGGACAGGTAACATATGCATCGGAAAGTAAGTATATTTTTTTTTTCATTTATTAATAGTTGTCTGATAGATATTACAATAATTTTGAATATGTTTTACAGATAGACGGGAGCCAAGAGAGAAGAAGAAAAAATACAGTCCTAGACCTTGAAACGATTTAATTGTAGACGCCTAGATGATGATGTATGTATTTTGTCGTTACAATTGTACTTAAACTGTTAATAGTTGTAAGGTGATAAACTCAGACTTTTCCCTGGAGAAACTGCTTGAAAATTTATTACAAATTAGTCCAAAATTTCTTTTTCAAATTTATACTCTAATGAAAAAAGTATACTTGTACTCCAATTTAGGATTTGAATTAAAACATGCATCACATTAATTTCTGAATTAATTTTAACAGCAAATAGTCTTTTAACATTGACAATTTAGAAACCCTGTCTCTAATAGTCTCACCTGAACGAAAGTAAAGTTTCCGATTGTCAATTTGGATATCTACATATTTAGTTGATTTTTTAAAAAGTAATTTGGAAAATATGACTTGATTTAGATTGTTTGAAATTCAGTTGAATAATTCCCGTATGAAATTATAAGGCGTATTACGCCTGGAAATAAGGCGTAAACCATGCGTAAGTGGTTCTTACGTGTCTAGATCTGGGCGTAAGGGAGCAGGAAACGTAAATTTGTAGTCCTTACGGGCGTAGAAAAAAGTGGTAAACCTGGCGTAAATTGAAATAAGCAAGGCGTAAATTTTCTTACAGGCGTAAAACTGTTGGTATGGCGTAAATCATAATACCCATAATGCTTTGTTTAAAGGATCATGGGAATTTTTTTCAAAATTTGGCTCTTTGGTTTTAGTTTGCAAGAGTTGGACTTAGGGCAGCTTCATATGTTCAGGGATAATTAGCTTGTTTTGTGCTTTTTGAAAGAATTTGAAATTGGAAATATGGAATCAAATTGATTAATAAAAATTGTGAAAAAATGGAAAGTAAAACATGGTAAATAATAATTATATGTGAGTATAACCTAAGTTATTAAGTTTTAAGTTTTAACAGTAATTTTAAAATCCCAAAACCTTTAACCTTGGATAATAACATTAAAATCTTTTACATGAAGTTAAATTGCAGTATTATCATTATATTTTAAGAACATTAATTTATAAAAAACTTAGTTAATTAAAATGCTTAAGTTTTATTTCAAGAAAAATTAATTGTCATAATTCTTATTTAAACTTTAAACTTATTTGAGCCAGTGGCAGTGTCTGTCTAAAATGTATTTATTTATATATTAGCTTCTTCAATGGTTAATATTTCAAGTTTTATGTCAAACAATGAGAAATTAAAGCAACAGTACAGAAGTTTGTATTAAATACACAAAAGAACACAGCTAGGGTAGTACACTGATTTGAAATAAGTGTAGTATTATGTAAGGATATTACGCCTGGTTTATTTATTTTCCCAGGCGTACTCATTTGCATATTACGCCTGGTTTTCTCTGGACCAAGCGTACTCATTTAAATATTACGCCTAATTTTACGCCTGGTTTCCGCCTCAGTTACGCTTGGTTTCCGCCTGGTTTACGCCTGGTTGACGCCTGGACATGCATTCATTAAACACTGCAATGACGCCCGGATAAAGTATGATTTTAACGCCTGGTTTCCGTGTCATATACGGGCGTCACAGTTTGTACAGGATTATTCATTTCTGTTCAAAATATATACATCAGATTGTTTTGGTTAGCCACCAACTTCTGATAAATTGACGTGCACATTAATTTCGGAAATAATGATTATATCAATAAACCATCTTCATTACTGATTGAAATATAGATTTAAAATGAAAATAAGTTAATGATATACAGTCAAAAAGAGCAACTGACCAATGATGATGGCTGCCATTAATGCCAGTTTTTCTTTATAGGTATTTTGAAAGAAAAAAAATTAAAGTAGCAAATTTTTTAAGTTTTATATTTGGTTCAATATTTTTGAACTTATTTTGTTTTTGTTTCAGATACCAGCCCCAGGATATTTACGTCAGGACAGGTAACATATGCATCGGAAAGTAAGTATATTTTTTTTTCATTCATTAATAGTTGTCTGATAGATATTACAATAATTTTGAATATGTTTTACAGATAGACGGGAGCCAAGAGAGAAGAAGAAAAAAATACAGTCCTAGACATTGAGACGATTTAATTGTAGACGCCTAGATGATGATGTATGTATTTTGTTGTTACAATTGTACTTAAACTGTTAATAGTTGTAAGGTAATAAAATCAGACTTTTCCCTGGAGAAACTGCTTGAAAATTTATTACAAATTAGTCCAAAATTTCTTTTTCAAATTTATACTCTAATGAAAAAAGTATACTTGTACTCCAATTAAGGATTTGAATTAAAACATGCATCACATTAATTTCTGAATTAATTTTAACAGCAAATAGTCTTTTAACATTGACAATTTGGAAACCCTTTCTCTAATAGTCTCACCTGAACGAAAGTAAAGTTTCCGATTGTCAATTTGGATATCTACATATTTAGTTGATTTTTTAAAAAGTAATTTGGAAAATATGACTTGATTTAGATTGTTTGAAATTCAGTTGAATTTTAATCATTTCTGTTCAAAATGTATACATCAGATTGTTTTGGTTAGCCACCAACTTCTGATAATTTGACGTGCACATTAATTTCGGAAATAATGATTATATCAATAAACCGTCTTCATTACTGATTGAAATATAGATTTAAAATGAAAATAAGTTAATATGATATATAGTCAAAAAGAGCAATTGACCAATGATGATGGTTGCCATTAATGCCAGTTTTTCTTTATAGGTATTTTGAAAAAAAAAAAATTAAAGTAGCAAATTTTTTAAGTTTTATATTTGGTTCAATATTTTTGAACTTATTTTGTTTTTGTTTCAGATACCAGCCCCAGGATATTTACGTCAGGACAGGTAACATATGCATCGGAAAGTAAGTATATTTTTTTTTCATTTATTAATAGTTGTCTGATAGATATTACAATAATTTTGAATATGTTTTACAGATAGACGGGAGCCAAGAGAGAAGAAGAAAAAAATACAGTCCTAGACATTGAGACGATTTAATTGTAGACGCCTAGATGATGATGTATGTATTTTGTCGTTACAATTGTACTTAAACTGTTAATAGTTGTAAGGTGATAAAATCAGACTTTTCCCTGGAGAAACTGCTTGAAAATTTATTACAAATTAGTCCAAAATTTCTTTTTCAAATTTATACTCTAATGAAAAAGTATACTTGTACTCCAATTTAGGATTTGAATTAAAACATGCATCACATTAATTTCTGAATTAATTTTTACAGCAAATAGTCTTTTAACATTGACAATTTGGAAACCCTTTCTCTAATAGTCTCACCTGAACGAAAGTAAAGTTTCTGATTGTCAATTTGGATATCTACATATTTAGTTGATTTTTTAAAAAGTAATTTGGAAAATATGACTTGATTTAGATTGTTTGAAATTCAGTTGAATTTTAATCATTTCTGTTCAAAATGTATACATCAGATTGTTTTGGTTAGCCACCAACTTCTGATAATTTGACGTGCACATTAATTTCGGAAATAATGATTATATCAATAAACCGTCTTCATTACTGATTGAAATATAGATTTAAAATGAAAATAAGTTAATGATATACAGTCAAAAAGAGCAATTGACCAATGATGATGGCTGCCATTAATGCCAGTTTTTCTTTATAGGTATTTTGAAAGAAAGAAAAATTAAAGTAGCAAATTTTTTAAGTTTTATATTTGGTTCAATATTTTTGAACTTATTTTGTTTTTGTTTCAGATACCAGCCCCAGGATATTTACGTCAGGACAGGTAACATATGCATCGGAAAGTAAGTATATTTTTTTTTCATTTATTAATAGTTGTCTGATAGATATTACAATAATTTTGAATATGTTTTACAGGTAGACGGGAGCCAAGAGAGAAGAAGAAAAAAATACAGTCCTAGACATTGAGACGATTTAATTGTAGACGCCTAGATGATGATGTATGTATTTTGTTGTTACAATTGTACTTAAACTGTTAATAGTTGTAAGGTAATAAAATCAGACTTTTCCCTGGAGAAACTGCTTGAAAATTTATTACAAATTAGTCCAAAATTTCTTTTTCAAATTTATACTCTAATGAAAAAAGTATACTTGTACTCCAATTTAGGATTTGAATTAAAACATGCATCACATTAATTTCTGAATTAATTTTAACAGCAAATAGTCTTTTAACATTGACAATTTGGAAACCCTTTCTCTAATAGTCTCACCTGAACGAAAGTAAAGTTTCCGATTGTCAATTTGGATATCTACATATTTAGTTGATTTTTTAAAAAGTAATTTGGAAAATATGACTTGATTTAGATTGTTTGAAATTCAGTTGAATTTTAATCATTTCTGTTCAAAATGTATACATCAGATTGTTTTGGTTAGCCACCAACTTCTGATAATTTGACGTGCACATTAATTTCGGAAATAATGATTATATCGATAAACCGTCTTCATTACTGATTGAAATATAGATTTAAAATGAAAATAAGTTAATGATATACAGTCAAAAAGAGCAATTGACCAATGATGATGGCTGCCATTAATGCCAGTTTTTCTTTATAGGTATTTTGAAAGAAAGAAAAATTAAAGTAGCAAATTTTTTAAGTTTTATATTTGGTTCAATATTTTTGAACTTATTTTGTTTTTGTTTCAGATACCAGCCCCAGGATATTTACGTCAGGACAGGTAACATATGCATCGGAAAGTAAGTATATTTTTTTTTCATTTATTAATAGTTGTCTGATAGATATTACAATAATTTTGAATATGTTTTACAGATAGACGGGAGCCAAGAGAGAAGAAGAAAAAAATACAGTCCTAGACATTGAGACGATTTAATTGTAACCGCCTAGATGATGATGTATGTATTTTGTCGTTACAATTGTACTTAAACTGTTAATAGTTGTAAGGTGATAAAATCAGACTTTTCCCTGGAGAAACTGCTTGAAAATTTATTACAAATTAGTCCAAAATTTCTTTTTCAAATTTATACTCTAATGAAAAAGTATACTTGTACTCCAATTTAGGATTTGAATTAAAACATGCATCACATTAATTTCTGAATTAATTTTTACAGCAAATAGTCTTTTAACATTGACAATTTGGAAACCCTTTCTCTAATAGTCTCACCTGAACGAAAGTAAAGTTTCCGATTGTCAATTTGGATATCTATATATTTAGTTGATTTTTTAAAAAGTAATTTGGAAAATATGACTTGATTTAGATTGTTTGAAATTCAGTTGAATTTTAATCATTTCTGTTCAAAATGTATACATCAGATTGTTTTGGTTAGCCACCAACTTCTGATAATTTGACGTGCACATTAATTTCGGAAATAATGATTATATCAATAAACCGTCTTCATTACTGATTGAAATATAGATTTAAAATGAAAATAAGTTAATGATATACAGTCAAAAAGAGCAATTGACCAATGATGATGGCTGCCATTAATGCCAGTTTTTCTTTATAGGTATTTTGAAAGAAAGAAAAATTAAAGTAGCAAATTTTTTAAGTTTTATATTTGGTTCAATATTTTTGAACTTATTTTGTTTTTGTTTCAGATACCAGCCCCAGGATATTTACGTCAGGACAGGTAACATATGCATCGGAAAGTAAGTATATTTTTTTTTCATTTATTAATAGTTGTCTGATAGATATTACAATAATTTTGAATATGTTTTACAGATAGACGGGAGCCAAGAGAGAAGAAGAAAAAAATACAGTCCTAGACATTGAGACGATTTAATTGTAGACGCCTAGATGATGATGTATGTATTTTGTCGTTACAATTGTAATTAAACTGTTAATAGTTGTAAGGTAATAAAATCAGACTTTTCCCTGGAGAAACTGTTTGAAAATTTATTACAAATTAGTCCAAAATTTCTTTTTCAAATTTATACTCTAATGAAAAAAGTATACTTGTACTCCAATTTAGGATTTGAATTAAAACATGCATCACATTAATTTCTGAATTAATTTTAACAGCAAATAGTCTTTTAACATTGACAATTTGGAAACCCTTTCTCTAATAGTCTCACCTGAACGAAAGTAAAGTTTCCGATTGTCAATTTGGATATCTACATATTTAGTTGATTTTTTAAAAAGTAATTTGGAAAATATGACTTGATTTAGATTGTTTGAAATTCAGTTGAATTTTAATCATTTCTGTTCAAAATGTATACATCAGATTGTTTTGGTTAGCCACCAACTTCTGATAATTTGACGTGCACATTAATTTCGGAAATAATGATTATATCAATAAACCGTCTTCATTACTGATTGAAATATAGATTTAAAATGAAAATAAGTTAATGATATACAGTCAAAAAGAGCAATTGACCAATGATGATGGCTGCCATTAATGCCAGTTTTTCTTTATAGGTATTTTGAAAGAAAGAAAAATTAAAGTAGCAAATTTTTTAAGTTTTATATTTGGTTCAATATTTTTGAACTTATTTTGTTTTTGTTTCAGATACCAGCCCCAGGATATTTACGTCAGGACAGGTAACATATGCATCGGAAAGTAAGTATATTTTTTTTTCATTTATTAATAGTTGTCTGATAGATATTACAATAATTTTGAATATGTTTTACAGATAGACGGGAGCCAAGAGAGAAGAAGAAAAAAATACAGTCCTAGACATTGAGACGATTTAATTGTAGACGCCTAGATGATGATGTATGTATTTTGTCGTTACAATTGTACTTAAACTGTTAATAGTTGTAAGGTAATAAAATCAGACTTTTCCCTGGAGAAACTGCTTGAAAATTTATTACAAATTAGTCCAAAATTTCTTTTTCAAATTTATACTCTAATGAAAAAAGTATACTTGTACTCCAATTTAGGATTTGAATTAAAACATGCATCACATTAATTTCTGAATTAATTTTAACAGCAAATAGTCTTTTAACATTGACAATTTGGAAACCCTTTCTCTAATAGTCTCACCTGAACGAAAGTAAAGTTTCCGATTGTCAATTTGGATATCTACATATTTAGTTGATTTTTTAAAAAGTAATTTGGAAAATATGACTTGATTTAGATTGTTTGAAATTCAGTTGAATTTTAATCATTTCTGTTCAAAATGTATACATCAGATTGTTTTGGTTAGCCACCAACTTCTGATAATTTGACGTGCACATTAATTTCGGAAATAATGATTATATCAATAAACCGTCTTCATTAATGATTGAAATATAGATTTAAAATGAAAATAAGTTAATGATATACAGTCAAAAAGAGCAATTGACCAATGATGATGGCTGCCATTAATGCCAGTTTTTCTTTATAGGTATTTTGAAAGAAAGAAAAATTAAAGTAGCAAATTTTTTAAGTTTTATATTTGGTTCAATATTTTTGAACTTATTTTGTTTTTGTTTCAGATACCAGCCCCAGGATATTTACGTCAGGACAGGTAACATATGCATCGGAAAGTAAGTATATTTTTTTTTCATTTATTAATAGTTGTCTGATAGATATTACAATAATTTTGAATATGTTTTACAGATAGACGGGAGCCAAGAGAGAAGAAGAAAAAAATACAGTCCTAGACATTGAGACGATTTAATTGTAGACGCCTAGATGATGATGTATGTATTTTGTCGTTACAATTGTACTTAAACTGTTAATAGTTGTAAGGTGATAAAATCAGACTTTTCCCTGGAGAAACTGCTTGAAAATTTATTACAAATTAGTCCAAAATTTCTTTTTCAAATTTATACTCTAATGAAAAAAGTATACTTGTACTCCAATTTAGGATTTGAATTAAAACATGCATCACATTAATTTCTGAATTAATTTTAACAGCAAATAGTCTTTTAACATTGACAATTTGGAAACCCTTTCTCTAATAGTCTCACCTGAACGAAAGTAAAGTTTCCGATTGTCAATTTGGATATCTACATATTTAGTTGATTTTTTAAAAAGTAATTTGGAAAATGTGACTTGATTTAGATTGTTTGAAATTCAGTTGAATTTTAATCATTTCTGTTCAAAATGAATACATCAGATTGTTTTGGTTAGCCACCAACTTCTGATAATTTGTCGTGCACATTAATTTCGGAAATAATGATTATATCAATAAACCGTCTTCATTACTGATTGAAATATAGATTTAAAATGAAAATAAGTTAATGATATACAGTCAAAAAGAGCAATTGACCAATGATGATGGCTGCCATTAATGCCAGTTTTTCTTTATAGGTATTTTGAAAGAAGGAAAAATTAAAGTAGCAAATTTTTTAAGTTTTATATTTGGTTCAATATTTTTGAACTTATTTTGTTTTTGTTTCAGATACCAGCCCCAGGATATTTACGTCAGGACAGGTAACATATGCATCGGAAAGTAAGTATATTTTTTTTTCATTTATTAATAGTTGTCTGATAGATATTACAATAATTTTGAATATGTTTTACAGATAGACGGGAGCCAAGAGAGAAGAAGAAAAAAATACAGTCCTAGACCTTGAGACGATTTAATATAGACGCCTAGATGATGATGTATGTATTTTGTCGTTACAATTGTACTTAAACTGTTAATAGTTGTAAGGTAATAAAATCAGACTTTTCCCTGGAGAAACTGCTTGAAAATTTATTACAAATTAGTCCAAAATTTCTTTTTCAAATTTATACTCTAATGAAAAAAGTATACTTGTACTCCAATTTAGGATTTGAATTAAAACATGCATCACATTAATTTCTGAATTAATTTTAACAGCAAATAGTCTTTTAACATTGACAATTTGGAAACCCTTTCTCTAATAGTCTCACCTGAACGAAAGTAAAGTTTCCGATTGTCAATTTGGATATCTACATATTTAGTTGATTTTTTAAAAAGTAATTTGGAAAATATGACTTGATTTAGATTGTTTGAAATTCAGTTGAATTTTAATCATTTCTGTTCAAAATGTATACATCAGATTGTTTTGGTTAGCCACCAACTTCTGATAATTTGACGTGCACATTAATTTCGGAAATAATGATTATATCAATAAACCGTCTTCATTACTGATTGAAATATAGATTTAAAATGAAAATAAGTTAATGATATACAGTCAAAAAGAGCAATTGACAAATGATGATGGCTGCCATTAATGCCAGTTTTTCTTTATAGGTATTTTGAAAGAAAGAAAAATTAAAGTAGCAAATTTTTTAAGTTTTATATTTGGTTCAATATTTTTGAACTTATTTTGTTTTTGTTTCAGATACCAGCCCCAGGATATTTACGTCAGGACAGGTAACATATGCATCGGAAAGTAAGTATATTTTTTTTTCATTTATTAATAGTTGTCTGATAGATATTACAATAATTTTGAATATGTTTTACAGATAGACGGGAGCCAAGAGAGAAGAAGAAAAAAATACAGTCCTAGACATTGAGACGATTTAATTGTAGACGCCTAGATGATGATGTATGTATTTTGTCGTTACAATTGTACTTAAACTGTTAATAGTTGTAAGGTAATAAAATCAGACTTTTCCCTGGAGAAACTGCTTGAAAATTTATTACAAATTAGTCCAAAATTTCTTTTTCAAATTTATACTCTAATGAAAAAAGTATACTTGTACTCCAATTTAGGATTTGAATTAAAACATGCATCACATTAATTTCTGAATTAATTTTAACAGCAAATAGTCTTTTAACATTGACAATTTGGAAACCCTTTCTCTAATAGTCTCACCTGAACGAAAGTAAAGTTTCCGATTGTCAATTTGGATATCTACATATTTAGTTGATTTTTTAAAAAGTAATTTGGAAAATATGACTTGATTTAGATTGTTTGAAATTCAGTTGAATTTTAATCATTTCTGTTCAAAATGTATACATCAGATTGTTTTGGTTAGCCACCAACTTCTGATAATTTGACGTGCACATTAATTTCGGAAATAATGATTATATCAATAAACCGTCTTCATTAATGATTGAAATATAGATTTAAAATGAAAATAAGTTAATGATATACAGTCAAAAAGAGCAATTGACCAATGATGATGGCTGCCATTAATGCCAGTTTTTCTTTATAGGTATTTTGAAAGAAAGAAAAATTAAAGTAGCAAATTTTTTAAGTTTTATATTTGGTTCAATATTTTTGAACTTATTTTGTTTTTGTTTCAGATACCAGCCCCAGGATATTTACGTCAGGACAGGTAACATATGCATCGGAAAGTAAGTATATTTTTTTTTCATTTATTAATAGTTGTCTGATAGATATTACAATAATTTTGAATATGTTTTACAGATAGACGGGAGCCAAGAGAGAAGAAGAAAAAAATACAGTCCTAGACATTGAGAAGATTTAATTGTAGACGCCTAGATGATGATGTATGTATTTTGTCGTTACAATTGTACTTAAACTGTTAATAGTTGTAAGGTAATAAAATCAGACTTTTCCCTGGAGAAACTGCTTGAAAATTTATTACAAATTAGTCCAAAATTTCTTTTTCAAATTTATACTCTAATGAAAAAAGTATACTTGTACTCCAATTTAGGATTTGAATTAAAACATGCATCACATTAATTTCTGAATTAATTTTAACAGCAAATAGTCTTTTAACATTGACAATTTGGAAACCCTTTCTCTAATAGTCTCACCTGAACGAAAGTAAAGTTTCCGATTGTCAATTTGGATATCTACATATTTAGTTGATTTTTTAAAAAGTAATTTGGAAAATATGACTTGATTTAGATTGTTTGAAATTCAGTTGAATTTTAATCATTTCTGTTCAAAATGTATACATCAGATTGTTTTGGTTAGCCACCAACTTCTGATAATTTGACGTGCACATTAATTTCGGAAATAATGATTATATCAATAAACCGTCTTCATTACTGATTGAAATATAGATTTAAATTGAAAATAAGTTAATGATATACAGTCAAAAAGAGCAATTGACAAATGATGATGGCTGCCATTAATGCCAGTTTTTCTTTATAGGTATTTTGAAAGAAAGAAAAATTAAAGTAGCAAATTTTTTAAGTTTTATATTTGGTTCAATATTTTTGAACTTATTTTGTTTTTGTTTCAGATACCAGCCCCAGGATATTTACGTCAGGACAGGTAACATATGCATCGGAAAGTAAGTATATTTTTTTTTCATTTATTAATAGTTGTCTGATAGATATTACAATAATTTTGAATATGTTTTACAGATAGACGGGAGCCAAGAGAGAAGAAGAAAAAAATACAGTCCTAGACATTGAGACGATTTAATTGTAGACGCCTAGATGATGATGTATGTATTTTGTCGTTACAATTGTACTTAAACTGTTAATAGTTGTAAGGTAATAAAATCAGACTTTTCCCTGGAGAAACTGCTTGAAAATTTATTACAAATTAGTCCAAAATTTCTTTTTCAAATTTATACTCTAATGAAAAAAGTATACTTGTACTCCAATTTAGGATTTGAATTAAAACATGCATCACATTAATTTCTGAATTAATTTTAACAGCAAATAGTCTTTTAACATTGACAATTTGGAAACCCTTTCTCTAATAGTCTCACCTGAACGAAAGTAAAGTTTCCGATTGTCAATTTGGATATCTACATATTTAGTTGATTTTTTAAAAAGTAATTTGGAAAATATGACTTGATTTAGATTGTTTGAAATTCAGTTGAATTTTAATCATTTCTGTTCAAAATGTATACATCAGATTGTTTTGGTTAGCCACCAACTTCTGATAATTTGACGTGCACATTAATTTCGGAAATAATGATTATATCAATAAACCGTCTTCATTAATGATTGAAATATAGATTTAAAATGAAAATAAGTTAATGATATACAGTCAAAAAGAGCAATTGACCAATGATGATGGCTGCCATTAATGCCAGTTTTTCTTTATAGGTATTTTGAAAGAAAGAAAAATTAAAGTAGCAAATTTTTTAAGTTTTATATTTGGTTCAATATTTTTGAACTTATTTTGTTTTTGTTTCAGATACCAGCCCCAGGATATTTACGTCAGGACAGGTAACATATGCATCGGAAAGTAAGTATATTTTTTTTTCATTTATTAATAGTTGTCTGATAGATATTACAATAATTTTGAATATGTTTTACAGATAGACGGGAGCCAAGAGAGAAGAAGAAAAAAATACAGTCCTAGACATTGAGACGATTTAATTGTAGACGCCTAGATGATGATGTATGTATTTTGTCGTTACAATTGTACTTAAACTGTTAATAGTTGTAAGGTAATAAAATCAGACTTTTCCCTGGAGAAACTGCTTGAAAATTTATTACAAATTAGTCCAAAATTTCTTTTTCAAATTTATACTCTAATGAAAAAAGTATACTTGTACTCCAATTTAGGATTTGAATTAAAACATGCATCACATTAATTTCTGAATTAATTTTAACAGCAAATAGTCTTTTAACATTGACAATTTGGAAACCCTTTCTCTAATAGTCTCACCTGAACGAAAGTAAAGTTTCCGATTGTCAATTTGGATATCTACATATTTAGTTGATTTTTTAAAAAGTAATTTGGAAAATATGACTTGATTTAGATTGTTTGAAATTCAGTTGAATTTTAATCATTTCTGTTCAAAATGTATACATCAGATTGTTTTGGTTAGCCACCAACTTCTGATAATTTGACGTGCACATTAATTTCGGAAATAATGATTATATCAATAAACCGTCTTCATTACTGATTGAAATATAGATTTAAAATGAAAATAAGTTAATGATATACAGTCAAAAAGAGCAATTGACAAATGATGATGGCTGCCATTAATGCCAGTTTTTCTTTATAGGTATTTTGAAAGAAAGAAAAATTAAAGTAGCAAATTTTTTAAGTTTTATATTTGGTTCAATATTTTTGAACTTATTTTGTTTTTGTTTCAGATACCAGCCCCAGGATATTTACGTCAGGACAGGTAACATATGCATCGGAAAGTAAGTATATTTTTTTTTCATTTATTAATAGTTGTCTGATAGATATTACAATAATTTTGAATATGTTTTACAGATAGACGGGAGCCAAGAGAGAAGAAGAAAAAAATACAGTCCTAGACATTGAGACGATTTAATTGTAGACGCCTAGATGATGATGTATGTATTTTGTCGTTACAATTGTACTTAAACTGTTAATAGTTGTAAGGTAATAAAATCAGACTTTTCCCTGGAGAAACTGCTTGAAAATTTATTACAAATTAGTCCAAAATTTCTTTTTCAAATTTATACTCTAATGAAAAAAGTATACTTGTACTCCAATTTAGGATTTGAATTAAAACATGCATCACATTAATTTCTGAATTAATTTTAACAGCAAATAGTCTTTTAACATTGACAATTTGGAAACCCTTTCTCTAATAGTCTCACCTGAACGAAAGTAAAGTTTCCGATTGTCAATTTGGATATCTACATATTTAGTTGATTTTTTAAAAAGTAATTTGGAAAATATGACTTGATTTAGATTGTTTGAAATTCAGTTGAATTTTAATCATTTCTGTTCAAAATGTATACATCAGATTGTTTTGGTTAGCCACCAACTTCTGATAATTTGACGTGCACATTAATTTCGGAAATAATGATTATATCAATAAACCGTCTTCATTAATGATTGAAATATAGATTTAAAATGAAAATAAGTTAATGATATACAGTCAAAAAGAGCAATTGACCAATGATGATGGCTGCCATTAATGCCAGTTTTTCTTTATAGGTATTTTGAAAGAAAGAAAAATTAAAGTAGCAAATTTTTTAAGTTTTATATTTGGTTCAATATTTTTGAACTTATTTTGTTTTTGTTTCAGATACCAGCCCCAGGATATTTACGTCAGGACAGGTAACATATGCATCGGAAAGTAAGTATATTTTTTTTTCATTTATTAATAGTTGTCTGATAGATATTACAATAATTTTGAATATGTTTTACAGATAGACGGGAGCCAAGAGAGAAGAAGAAAAAAATACAGTCCTAGACATTGAGACGATTTAATTGTAGACGCCTAGATGATGATGTATGTATTTTGTCGTTACAATTGTACTTAAACTGTTAATAGTTGTAAGGTAATAAAATCAGACTTTTCCCTGGAGAAACTGCTTGAAAATTTATTACAAATTAGTCCAAAATTTCTTTTTCAAATTTATACTCTAATGAAAAAAGTATACTTGTACTCCAATTTAGGATTTGAATTAAAACATGCATCACATTAATTTCTGAATTAATTTTAACAGCAAATAGTCTTTTAACATTGACAATTTGGAAACCCTTTCTCTAATAGTCTCACCTGAACGAAAGTAAAGTTTCCGATTGTCAATTTGGATATCTACATATTTAGTTGATTTTTTAAAAAGTAATTTGGAAAATATGACTTGATTTAGATTGTTTGAAATTCAGTTGAATTTTAATCATTTCTGTTCAAAATGTATACATCAGATTGTTTTGGTTAGCCACCAACTTCTGATAATTTGACGTGCACATTAATTTCGGAAATAATGATTATATCAATAAACCGTCTTCATTACTGATTGAAATATAGATTTAAAATGAAAATAAGTTAATGATATACAGTCAAAAAGAGCAATTGACAAATGATGATGGCTGCCATTAATGCCAGTTTTTCTTTATAGGTATTTTGAAAGAAAGAAAAATTAAAGTAGCAAATTTTTTAAGTTTTATATTTGGTTCAATATTTTTGAACTTATTTTGTTTTTGTTTCAGATACCAGCCCCAGGATATTTACGTCAGGACAGGTAACATATGCATCGGAAAGTAAGTATATTTTTTTTTCATTTATTAATAGTTGTCTGATAGATATTACAATAATTTTGAATATGTTTTACAGATAGACGGGAGCCAAGAGAGAAGAAGAAAAAAATACAGTCCTAGACATTGAGACGATTTAATTGTAGACGCCTAGATGATGATGTATGTATTTTGTCGTTACAATTGTACTTAAACTGTTAATAGTTGTAAGGTAATAAAATCAGACTTTTCCCTGGAGAAACTGCTTGAAAATTTATTACAAATTAGTCCAAAATTTCTTTTTCAAATTTATACTCTAATGAAAAAAGTATACTTGTACTCCAATTTAGGATTTGAATTAAAACATGCATCACATTAATTTCTGAATTAATTTTAACAGCAAATAGTCTTTTAACATTGACAATTTGGAAACCCTTTCTCTAATAGTCTCACCTGAACGAAAGTAAAGTTTCCGATTGTCAATTTGGATATCTACATATTTAGTTGATTTTTTAAAAAGTAATTTGGAAAATGTGACTTGATTTAGATTGTTTGAAATTCAGTTGAATTTTAATCATTTCTGTTCAAAATGTATACATCAGATTGTTTTGGTTAGCCACCAACTTCTGATAATTTGACGTGCACATTAATTTCGGAAATAATGATTATATCAATAAACCGTCTTCATTACTGATTGAAATATAGATTTAAAATGAAAATAAGTTAATGATATACAGTCAAAAAGAGCAATTGACAAATGATGATGGCTGCCATTAATGCCAGTTTTTCTTTATAGGTATTTTGAAAGAAAGAAAAATTAAAGTAGCAAATTTTTTAAGTTTTATATTTGGTTCAATATTTTTGAACTTATTTTGTTTTTGTTTCAGATACCAGCCCCAGGATATTTACGTCAGGACAGGTAACATATGCATCGGAGGTAAGTATATTTTTTTTTCATTTATTAATAGTTGTCTGATAGATATTACAATAATTTTGAATATGTTTTACAGATAGACGGGAGCCAAGAGAGAAGAAGAAAAAAATACAGTCCTAGACATTGAGACGATTTAATTGTAGACGCCTAGATGATGATGTATGTATTTTGTCGTTACAATTGTACTTAAACTGTTAATAGTTGTAAGGTAATAAAATCAGACTTTTCCCTGGAGAAACTGCTTGAAAATTTATTACAAATTAGTCCAAAATTTCTTTTTCAAATTTATACTCTAATGAAAAAAGTATACTTGTACTCCAATTTAGGATTTGAATTAAAACATGCATCACATTAATTTCTGAATTAATTTTAACAGCAAATAGTCTTTTAACATTGACAATTTGGAAACCCTTTCTCTAATAGTCTCACCTGAACGAAAGTAAAGTTTCCGATTGTCAATTTGGATATCTACATATTTAGTTGATTTTTTAAAAAGTAATTTGGAAAATATGACTTGATTTAGATTGTTTGAAATTCAGTTGAATTTTAATCATTTCTGTTCAAAATGTATACATCAGATTGTTTTGGTTAGCCACCAACTTCTGATAATTTGACGTGCACATTAATTTCGGAAATAATGATTATATCAATAAACCGTCTTCATTAATGATTGAAATATAGATTTAAAATGAAAATAAGTTAATGATATACAGTCAAAAAGAGCAATTGACCAATGATGATGGCTGCCATTAATGCCAGTTTTTCTTTATAGGTATTTTGAAAGAAAGAAAAATTAAAGTAGCAAATTTTTTAAGTTTTATATTTGGTTCAATATTTTTGAACTTATTTTGTTTTTGTTTCAGATACCAGCCCCAGGATATTTACGTCAGGACAGGTAACATATGCATCGGAAAGTAAGTATATTTTTTTTTCATTTATTAATAGTTGTCTGATAGATATTACAATAATTTTGAATATGTTTTACAGATAGACGGGAGCCAAGAGAGAAGAAGAAAAAAATACAGTCCTAGACATTGAGACGATTTAATTGTAGACGCCTAGATGATGATGTATGTATTTTGTCGTTACAATTGTACTTAAACTGTTAATAGTTGTAAGGTGATAAAATCAGACTTTTCCCTGGAGAAACTGCTTGAAAATTTATTACAAATTAGTCCAAAATTTCTTTTTCAAATTTATACTCTAATGAAAAAAGTATACTTGTACTCCAATTTAGGATTTGAATTAAAACATGCATCACATTAATTTCTGAATTAATTTTAACAGCAAATAGTCTTTTAACATTGACAATTTGGAAACCCTTTCTCTAATAGTCTCACCTGAACGAAAGTAAAGTTTCCGATTGTCAATTTGGATATCTACATATTTAGTTGATTTTTTAAAAAGTAATTTGGAAAATGTGACTTGATTTAGATTGTTTGAAATTCAGTTGAATTTTAATCATTTCTGTTCAAAATGAATACATCAGATTGTTTTGGTTAGCCACCAACTTCTGATAATTTGTCGTGCACATTAATTTCGGAAATAATGATTATATCAATAAACCGTCTTCATTACTGATTGAAATATAGATTTAAAATGAAAATAAGTTAATGATATACAGTCAAAAAGAGCAATTGACCAATGATGATGGCTGCCATTAATGCCAGTTTTTCTTTATAGGTATTTTGAAAGAAGGAAAAATTAAAGTAGCAAATTTTTTAAGTTTTATATTTGGTTCAATATTTTTGAACTTATTTTGTTTTTGTTTCAGATACCAGCCCCAGGATATTTACGTCAGGACAGGTAACATATGCATCGGAAAGTAAGTATATTTTTTTTTCATTTATTAATAGTTGTCTGATAGATATTACAATAATTTTGAATATGTTTTACAGATAGACGGGAGCCAAGAGAGAAGAAGAAAAAAATACAGTCCTAGACCTTGAGACGATTTAATATAGACGCCTAGATGATGATGTATGTATTTTGTCGTTACAATTGTACTTAAACTGTTAATAGTTGTAAGGTAATAAAATCAGACTTTTCCCTGGAGAAACTGCTTGAAAATTTATTACAAATTAGTCCAAAATTTCTTTTTCAAATTTATACTCTAATGAAAAAAGTATACTTGTACTCCAATTTAGGATTTGAATTAAAACATGCATCACATTAATTTCTGAATTAATTTTAACAGCAAATAGTCTTTTAACATTGACAATTTGGAAACCCTTTCTCTAATAGTCTCACCTGAACGAAAGTAAAGTTTCCGATTGTCAATTTGGATATCTACATATTTAGTTGATTTTTTAAAAAGTAATTTGGAAAATATGACTTGATTTAGATTGTTTGAAATTCAGTTGAATTTTAATCATTTCTGTTCAAAATGTATACATCAGATTGTTTTGGTTAGCCACCAACTTCTGATAATTTGACGTGCACATTAATTTCGGAAATAATGATTATATCAATAAACCGTCTTCATTAATGATTGAAATATAGATTTAAAATGAAAATAAGTTAATGATATACAGTCAAAAAGAGCAATTGACCAATGATGATGGCTGCCATTAATGCCAGTTTTTCTTTATAGGTATTTTGAAAGAAAGAAAAATTAAAGTAGCAAATTTTTTAAGTTTTATATTTGGTTCAATATTTTTGAACTTATTTTGTTTTTGTTTCAGATACCAGCCCCAGGATATTTACGTCAGGACAGGTAACATATGCATCGGAAAGTAAGTATATTTTTTTTTCATTTATTAATAGTTGTCTGATAGATATTACAATAATTTTGAATATGTTTTACAGATAGACGGGAGCCAAGAGAGAAGAAGAAAAAAATACAGTCCTAGACATTGAGACGATTTAATTGTAGACGCCTAGATGATGATGTATGTATTTTGTCGTTACAATTGTACTTAAACTGTTAATAGTTGTAAGGTGATAAAATCAGACTTTTCCCTGGAGAAACTGCTTGAAAATTTATTACAAATTAGTCCAAAATTTCTTTTTCAAATTTATACTCTAATGAAAAAAGTATACTTGTACTCCAATTTAGGATTTGAATTAAAACATGCATCACATTAATTTCTGAATTAATTTTAACAGCAAATAGTCTTTTAACATTGACAATTTGGAAACCCTTTCTCTAATAGTCTCACCTGAACGAAAGTAAAGTTTCCGATTGTCAATTTGGATATCTACATATTTAGTTGATTTTTTAAAAAGTAATTTGGAAAATGTGACTTGATTTAGATTGTTTGAAATTCAGTTGAATTTTAATCATTTCTGTTCAAAATGTATACATCAGATTGTTTTGGTTAGCCACCAACTTCTGATAATTTGTCGTGCACATTAATTTCGGAAATAATGATTATATCAATAAACCGTCTTCATTACTGATTGAAATATAGATTTAAAATGAAAATAAGTTAATGATATACATACAGTCAAAAAGAGCAATTGACCAATGATGATGGCTGCCATTAATGCCAGTTTTTCTTTATAGGTATTTTGAAAGAAAGAAAAATTAAAGTAGCAAATTTTTTAAGTTTTATATTTGGTTCAATATTTTTGAACTTATTTTGTTTTTGTTTCAGATACCAGCCCCAGGATATTTACGTCAGGACAGGTAACATATGCATCGGAAAGTAAGTATATTTTTTTTTCATTTATTAATAGTTGTCTGATAGATATTACAATAATTTTGAATATGTTTTACAGATAGACGGGAGCCAAGAGAGAAGAAGAAAAAAATACAGTCCTAGACATTGAGACGATTTAATTGTAGACGCCTAGATGATGATGTATGTATTTTGTCGTTACAATTGTACTTAAACTGTTAATAGTTGTAAGGTGATAAAATCAGACTTTTCCCTGGAGAAACTGCTTGAAAATTTATTACAAATTAGTCCAAAATTTCTTTTTCAAATTTATACTCTAATGAAAAAAGTATACTTGTACTCCAATTTAGGATTTGAATTAAAACATGCATCACATTAATTTCTGAATTAATTTTAACAGCAAATAGTCTTTTAACATTGACAATTTGGAAACCCTTTCTCTAATAGTCTCACCTGAACGAAAGTAAAGTTTCCGATTGTCAATTTGGATATCTACATATTTAGTTGATTTTTTAAAAAGTAATTTGGAAAATGTGACTTGATTTAGATTGTTTGAAATTCAGTTGAATTTTAATCATTTCTGTTCAAAATGTATACATCAGATTGTTTTGGTTAGCCACCAACTTCTGATAATTTGTCGTGCACATTAATTTCGGAAATAATGATTATATCAATAAACCGTCTTCATTACTGATTGAAATATAGATTTAAAATGAAAATAAGTTAATGATATACATACAGTCAAAAAGAGCAATTGACCAATGATGGTGGCTGCCATTAATGCCAGTTTTTCTTTATAGGTATTTTGAAAGAAAGAAAAATTAAAGTAGCAAATTTTTTAAGTTTTATATTTGGTTCAATATTTTTGAACTTATTTTGTTTTTGTTTCAGATACCAGCCCCAGGATATTTACGTCAGGACAGGTAACATATGCATCGGAAAGTAAGTATATTTTTTTTTCATTTATTAATAGTTGTCTGATAGATATTACAATAATTTTGAATATGTTTTACAGATAGACGGGAGCCAAGAGAGAAGAAGAAAAAAATACAGTCCTAGACATTGAGACGATTTAATTGTAGACGCCTAGATGATGATGTATGTATTTTGTCGTTACAATTGTACTTAAACTGTTAATAGTTGTAAGGTGATAAAATCAGACTTTTCCCTGGAGAAACTGTTTGAAAATTTATTACAAATTAGTCCAAAATTTCTTTTTCAAATTTATACTCTAATGAAAAAAGTATACTTGTACTCCAATTTAGGATTTGAATTAAAACATGCATCACATTAATTTCTGAATTAATTTTAACAGCAAATAGTCTTTTAACATTGACAATTTGGAAACCCTTTCTCTAATAGTCTCACCTGAACGAAAGTAAAGTTTCCGATTGTCAATTTGGATATCTACATATTTAGTTGATTTTTTAAAAAGTAATTTGGAAAATGTGACTTGATTTAGATTGTTTGAAATTCAGTTGAATTTTAATCATTTCTGTTCAAAATGAATACATCAGATTGTTTTGGTTAGCCACCAACTTCTGATAATTTGTCGTGCACATTAATTTCGGAAATAATGATTATATCAATAAACCGTCTTCATTACTGATTGAAATATAGATTTAAAATGAAAATAAGTTAATGATATACAGTCAAAAAGAGCAATTGACCAATGATGATGGCTGCCATTAATGCCAGTTTTTCTTTATAGGTATTTTGAAAGAAGGAAAAATTAAAGTAGCAAATTTTTTAAGTTTTATATTTGGTTCAATATTTTTGAACTTATTTTGTTTTTGTTTCAGATACCAGCCCCAGGATATTTACGTCAGGACAGGTAACATATGCATCGGAAAGTAAGTATATTTTTTTTTCATTTATTAATAGTTGTCTGATAGATATTACAATAATTTTGAATATGTTTTACAGATAGACGGGAGCCAAGAGAGAAGAAGAAAAAAATACAGTCCTAGACCTTGAGACGATTTAATATAGACGCCTAGATGATGATGTATGTATTTTGTCGTTACAATTGTACTTAAACTGTTAATAGTTGTAAGGTGATAAAATCAGACTTTTCCCTGGAGAAACTGCTTGAAAATTTATTACAAATTAGTCCAAAATTTCTTTTTCAAATTTATACTCTGATGAAAAAAGTATACTTGTACTCCAATTTAGGATTTGAATTAAAACATGCATCACATTAATTTCTGAATTAATTTTAACAGCAAATAGTCTTTTAACATTGACAATTTGGAAACCCTTTCTCTAATAGTCTCACCTGAACGAAAGTAAAGTTTCCGATTGTCAATTTGGATATCTACATATTTAGTTGATTTTTTAAAAAGTAATTTGGAAAATATGACTTGATTTAGATTGTTTGAAATTCAGTTGAATTTTAATCATTTCTGTTCAAAATGTATACATCAGATTGTTTTGGTTAGCCACCAACTTCTGATAATTTGACGTGCACATTAATTTCGGAAATAATGATTATATCAATAAACCGTCTTCATTACTGATTGAAATATAGATTTAAAATGAAAATAAGTTAATGATATACAGTCAAAAAGAGCAATTGACCAATGATGATGGCTGCCATTAATGCCAGTTTTTCTTTATAGGTATTTTGAAAGAAAAAAAAATTGTCAATTTGGACATCTACATATTTAGTTGATTTTTTAAAAAGTAATTTGGAAAATATGACTTGATTTAGATTGTTTGAAATTCAGTTGAATTTTAATCATTTCTGTTTAAAATGTAAAATTTCGGAAATAATAATTATATCAATAAACCATCTTCATTTCTGATTGAAATATAGATTTAAAATGAAAATAAGTTAATGAAATACAGTCAAAAAGAGCAACTGACCAATGATGATGGCTGCCATTAATGCCAGTTTTTCTTTATAGGTATTTTGAAAGAAAGAAAAATTAAAGTAGCAAATTTTTTAAGTTTTATATTTGGTTCAATATTTTTGAACTTATTTTGTTTTTGTTTCAGATACCAGCCCCAGGATATTTACGTCAGGACAGGTAACATATGCATCGGAAAGTAAGTATATTTTTTTTTCATTTATTAATAGTTGTCTGATAGATATTACAATAATTTTGAATATGTTTTACAGATAGACGGGAGCCAAGAGAGAAGAAGAAAAAAATACAGTCCTAGACATTGAGACGATTTAATTGTAGACGCCTAGATGATGATGTATGTATTTTGTCGTTACAATTGTACTTAAACTGTTAATAGTTGTAAGGTGATAAAATCAGACTTTTCCCTGGAGAAACTGCTTGAAAATTTATTACAAATTAGTCCAAAATTTCTTTTTCAAATTTATACTCTAATGAAAAAAGTATACTTGTACTCCAATTTAGGATTTGAATTAAAACATGCATCACATTAATTTCTGAATTAATTTTAACAGCAAATAGTCTTTTAACATTGACAATTTGGAAACCCTTTCTCTAATAGTCTCACCTGAACGAAAGTAAAGTTTCCGATTGTCAATTTGGATATCTACATATTTAGTTGATTTTTTAAAAAGTAATTTGGAAAATATGACTTGATTTAGATTGTTTGAAATTCAGTTGAATTTTAATCATTTCTGTTCAAAATGAATACATCAGATTGTTTTGGTTAGCCACCAACTTCTGATAATTTGTCGTGCACATTAATTTCGGAAATAATGATTATATCAATAAACCGTCTTCATTACTGATTGAAATATAGATTTAAAATGAAAATAAGTTAATGATATACAGTCAAAAAGAGCAATTGACCAATGATGATGGCTGCCATTAATGCCAGTTTTTCTTTATAGGTATTTTGAAAGAAGGAAAAATTAAAGTAGCAAATTTTTTAAGTTTTATATTTGGTTCAATATTTTTGAACTTATTTTGTTTTTGTTTCAGATACCAGCCCCAGGATATTTACGTCAGGACAGGTAACATATGCATCGGAAAGTAAGTATATTTTTTTTTCATTTATTAATAGTTGTCTGATAGATATTACAATAATTTTGAATATGTTTTACAGATAGACGGGAGCCAAGAGAGAAGAAGAAAAAAATACAGTCCTAGACCTTGAGACGATTTAATATAGACGCCTAGATGATGATGTATGTATTTTGTCGTTACAATTGTACTTAAACTGTTAATAGTTGTAAGGTGATAAAATCAGACTTTTCCCTGGAGAAACTGCTTGAAAATTTATTACAAATTAGTCCAAAATTTCTTTTTCAAATTTATACTCTGATGAAAAAAGTATACTTGTACTCCAATTTAGGATTTGAATTAAAACATGCATCACATTAATTTCTGAATTAATTTTAACAGCAAATAGTCTTTTAACATTGACAATTTGGAAACCCTTTCTCTAATAGTCTCACCTGAACGAAAGTAAAGTTTCCGATTGTCAATTTGGATATCTACATATTTAGTTGATTTTTTAAAAAGTAATTTGGAAAATATGACTTGATTTAGATTGTTTGAAATTCAGTTGAATTTTAATCATTTCTGTTCAAAATGTATACATCAGATTGTTTTGGTTAGCCACCAACTTCTGATAATTTGACGTGCACATTAATTTCGGAAATAATGATTATATCAATAAACCGTCTTCATTACTGATTGAAATATAGATTTAAAATGACAATAAGTTAATGATATACAGTCAAAAAGAGCAATTGACCAATGATGATGGCTGCCATTAATGCCAGTTTTTCTTTATAGGTATTTTGAAAGAAAAAAAAATTGTCAATTTGGACATCTACATATTTAGTTGATTTTTTAAAAAGTAATTTGGAAAATATGACTTGATTTAGATTGTTTGAAATTCAGTTGAATTTTAATCATTTCTGTTTAAAATGTAAAATTTCGGAAATAATAATTATATCAATAAACCATCTTCATTTCTGATTGAAATATAGATTTAAAATGAAAATAAGTTAATGAAATACAGTCAAAAAGAGCAACTGACCAATGATGATGGCTGCCATTAATGCCAGTTTTTCTTTGTAGGTATTTTGAAAGAAAAAAAAATTAAAGTAGCAAATTTTTTAAGTTTTATATTTGGTTCAATATTTTTGATCTTATTTTGTTTTTGTTTCAGATACCAGCCCCAGGATATTTACGTCAGGACAGGTAACATATGCATCGGAAAGTAAGTATATTTTTTTTTTCATTTATTAATAGTTGTCTGATAGATATTACAATAATTTTGAATATGTTTTACAGATAGACGGGAGCCAAGAGAGAAGAAGAAAAAAATACAGTCCTAGACATTGAGACGATTTAATTGTAGACGCCTAGATGATGATGTACGTATTTTGTCGTTACAATTGTTCTTAAACTGTTAATAGTTGTAAGGTGATAAAATCAGACTTTTCCCTGGAGAAACTGCTTGAAAATTTATTACAAATTAGTCCAAAATTTCTTTTTCAAATTTATACGCTAATGAAAAAAGTATACTTGTACTCCAATTTAGGATTTGAATTAAAACATGCATCACATTAATTTCTGAATTAATTTTAACAGCAAATAGTCTTTTAACATTGACAATTTGGAAACCCTTTCTCTAATATTCTCACCTGAACGAAAGTAAAGTTTCCGATTGTCAATTTGGATATCTACATATTTAGTTGATTTTTGTCAAGCCTTCGACTTTTGTCGAAAAAGCGAGACATAGCGATCCTACATTCCGTCGTCATCGTCGGAGGCGTCCACAAATATTCACTCTGTTGTTAAAGTTGAAATTTTAATAACTTTCTTAAACTATTCTGGATTTCTACCAAACTTTGACAGAAGCTTGTTTATGATCATAAGATAATATTCAAAAGTAAATTTTGTAAAAAAAAAAATCCATTTTTTCCGTATTTTACTTATAAATGGACTTAGTTTTTCTGCCAAGAAACATTACATTCACTCTGTGGTTAAAGTTTTTAAAATTTTAATAACTTTCTTAAACTATCCTGGATTTCTACCAAACTTGGAAAGAAGCTTGTTTATGATCATAAGATAGTATCCAGAAGTAAGTTTTGTAAAATAAAATCCATTTTTTCCGTATTTTACTTATAAATGGACTTAGTTTTTCTGCCAAGAAACATTACATTCACTCTGTGGTTAAAGTTTTTGAAATTTTAATAACTTTCTTAAACTATCCTGGATTTCTACCAAACATGGAAAGAAGCTTGTTTATGATCATAAGATAGTATCCAGAAGTAAATTTTGTAAAAAAAAAAATCCATTTTTTCCGTATTTTACTTATAAATGGACTTAGTTTTTCTGCCAGTTAACATTACATTCACTCAGTGGTTAATGTTTTAAAAATTTTAACAACTTTCTTAAACTATCCTGGATTTGTACCAAACTTGGACAGAAGCTTGTTTATGATTAAAAGCTAGTATCTAGAAGGAAATTTTGTTAAAATTTTTTTTGATTTTTTCCGTATTTTACTTATAAATGGACTTTGTTTTTCTTCCAGTTAACATTACATACAGTCTGCAGTTTAAGTTTTTAAAACATTTATTAGATTCATAAACTATCCTGGATTTTTACCAAACTTGGACAGAAGCTACTTACAATCAAAAGATAGTATAGAGAGGAATATTTTTATTTATTTTTTTCCTCATTTTTGTTGAGCCTGCGATTAACAGCAAAAGTAGGCGAGACACTGGGTTCCGCGGAACCCTTACAAATTTTTTAAAAAGTAATTTGGAAAATATGACTTGATTTAGATTGTTTGAAATTCAGTTGAATTTTAATCATTTCTGTTCAAAATGTATACATCAGATTGTTTTGGTTAGCCACCAACTTCTGATAATTTGACGTGCACATTAATTTCGGAAATAATGATTATATCAATAAACCGTCTTTATTACTGATTGAAATATAGATTTAAAATGAAAATAAGTTAATGATATACAGTCAAAAAGAGCAATTGACCAATGATGATGGCTGCCATTAATGCCAGTTTTTCTTTATAGGTATTTTGAAAGAAAAAAAAATTGTCAATTTGGATATCTACATATTTAGTTGATTTTTTAAAAAGTAATTTGGAAAATATGACTTGATTTAGATTGTTTGAAATTCAGTTGAATTTTAATCATTTCTGTTCAAAATGTAAAATTTCGGAAATAATGATTATATCAATAAACCGTCTTCATTACTGATTGAAATATAGATTTAAAATGAAAATAAGTTAATGATATACAGTCAAAAAGAGCAACTGACCAATGATGATGGCTGCCATAAATGCCAGTTTTTCTTTATAGGTATTTTGAAAGAAAAAAAAATTAAAGTAGCAAATTTTTTAAGTTTTATATTTGGTTCAATATTTTTGAACTTATTTTGTTTTTGTTTCAGATACCAGCCCCAGGATATTTACGTCAGGACAGGTAACATATGCATCGGAAAGTAAGTATATTTTTTTTTCATTTATTAATAGTTGTCTGATAGATATTACAATAATTTTGAATATGTTTTACAGATAGACGGGAGCCAAGAGAGAAGAAGAAAAAAATACAGTCCTAGACATTGAGACGATTTAATTGTAGACGCCTAGATGATGATGTATGTATTTTGTCGTTACAATTGTTCTTAAACTGTTAATAGTTGTAAGGTGATAAAATCAAACTTTTCCCTGGAGAAACTGCTTGATAATTACAAATTAGTCCAAAATTTCTTTTTCAAATTTATACACTAATGAAAAAGTATACTTGTACTCCAATTTAGGATTTGAATTAAAACATGCATCACATTAATTTCTGAATTAATTTTAACAGCAAATAGTCTTTTAACATTGACAATTTGGAAACCCTTTCTCTAATAGTCTCACCTGAACGAAAGTAAAGTTTCCGATTGTCAATTTGGATATCTACATATTTAGTTGATTTTTGTCGAGCCTTCGACTTTTGTCGAAAAAGCGAGACATAGCGATCCTACATTCCGTCGGCTTCCACAAAAATTCACTCTGTGGTTAAAGTTTTTGAAATTTTAATAACTTTCTTAAACTATCCTGGATTTCTACCAAACTTGGAAAGAAGCTTGTTTATGATCATAAGATAGTATCCAGAAGTAAATTTTGTAAAAAAAAATCCATTTTTGCTGTATTTTACTTATAAATGGACTTAGTTTTTCTGCCAAGAAACATTACATTCACTCTGTGGTTAAAGTTTTTGAAATTTTAATAACTTTCTTAAACTATCCTGGATTTCTACCAAACATGGAAAGAAGCTTGTTTATGATCATAAGATAGTATCCAGAAGTAAATTTTGTAAAAAAAAAAATCCATTTTTTCCGTATTTTACTTATAAATGGACTTAGTTTTCCTGCCAGTTAACATTACATTCAATCAGTGGTTAAAGTTTTTAAAATTTTAACAACTTTCTTAAACTATCCTGGATTTGTACCAAACTTGGACAGAAGCTTGTTTATGATTAAAAGCTAGTATCTAGAAGGAAATTTTGTTTAAATTTTTTTGATTTTTTCTGTATTTTACTTATAAATGGACTTTGTTTTTCTTCCAGTTAACATTACATACAGTCTGCAGTTTAAGTTTTTAAAACATTTATTAGATTCATAAACTATCCTGGATTTTTACCAAACTTGGACAGAAGCTACTTACAATCAAAAGATAGTATAGAGAGGAATATTTTTATTTATTTTTTTCCTCATTTTTGTTGAGCCTGCGATTAACAGCAAAAGTAGGCGAGACACTGGGTTCCGCTGAACCCTTACGAATTTTTTAAAAAGTAATTTGGAAAATATGACTTGATTTAGATTGTTTGAAATTCAGTTGAAATTTAATCATTTCTGTTCAAAATGTATACATCAGATTGTTTTGGTTAGCCACCAACTTCTGATAATTTGACGTGCACATTAATTTCGGAAATAATGATTATATCAATAAACCGTCTTCATTACTGATTGAAATATAGATTTAAAATGAAAATAAGTTAATGATATACAGTCAAAAAGAGCAACTGACCAATGATGATGGCTGCCATTAATGCCAGTTTTTCTTTATAGGTATTTTGAAAGAAAGAAAAATTAAAGTAGCAAATTTTTTAAGTTTTATATTTGGTTCAATATTTTTGAACTTATTTTGTTTTTGTTTCAGATACCAGCCCCAGGATATTTACGTCAGGACAGGTAACATATGCATCGGAAAGTAAGTATATTTTTTTTTCATTTATTAATAGTTGTCTGATAGATATTACAATAATTTTGAATATGTTTTACAGATAGACGGGAGCCAAGAGAGAAGAAGAAAAAAATACAGTCCTAGACATTGAGACGATTTAATTGTAGACGCCTAGATGATGATGTATGTATTTTGTCGTTACAATTGTACTTAAACTGTTAATAGTTGTAAGGTGATAAAATCAGACTTTTCCCTGGAGAAACTGCTTGAAAATTTATTACAAATTAGTCCAAAATTTCTTTTTCAAATTTATACTCTAATGAAAAAAGTATACTTGTACTCCAATTTAGGATTTGAATTAAAACATGCATCACATTAATTTCTGAATTAATTTTAACAGCAAATAGTCTTTTAACATTGACAATTTGGAAACCCTTTCTCTAATAGTCTCACCTGAACGAAAGTAAAGTTTCCGATTGTCAATTTGGATATCTACATATTTAGTTGATTTTTTAAAAAGTAATTTGGAAAATATGACTTGATTTAGATTGTTTGAAATTCAGTTGAATTTTAATCATTTCTGTTCAAAATGTATACATCAGATTGTTTTGGTTAGCCACCAACTTCTGATAATTTGACGTGCACATTAATTTCGGAAATAATGATTATATCAATAAACCGTCTTCATTACTGATTGAAATATAGATTTAAAATGAAAATAAGTTAATGATATACAGTCAAAAAGAGCAACTGACCAATGATGATGGCTGCCATTAATGCCAGTTTTTCTTTATAGGTATTTTGAAAGAAAGAAAAATTAAAGTAGCAAATTTTTTAAGTTTTATATTTGGTTCAATATTTTTGAACTTATTTTGTTTTTGTTTCAGATACCAGCCCCAGGATATTTACGTCAGGACAGGTAACATATGCATAGGAAAGTAAGTATATTTTTTTTTCATTTATTAATAGTTGTCTGATAGATATTACAATAATTTTGAATATGTTTTACAGATAGACCGGAGCCAAGAGAGAAGAAGAAAAAATACAGTCCTAGACCTTGAGACGATTTAATTGTAGACGCCTAGATGATGATGTATGTATTTTGTCGTTACAATTGTACTTAAACTGTTAATAGTTGTAAGGTGATAAAATCAGACTTTTCCCTGGAGAAACTGCTTGAAAATTTATTACAAATTAGTCCAAAATTTCTTTTTCAAATTTATACTCTAATGAAAAAAGTATACTTGTACTCCAATTTAGGATTTGAATTAAAACATGCATCACATTAATTTCTGAATTAATTTTAACAGCAAATAGTCTTTTAACATTGACAATTTGGAAACTCTTTCTCTAATAGTCTCACCTGAATGAAAGTAAAGTTTCCGATTGTCAATTTGGATGTCTACATAAATGTATACATCAGATTGAATTGGTTAGCCACCAATTTCTGATAATTTGACACGCACATTAATTTCGATATAATGATTATATTATGAAAACTGTCTTCAATACTGAAGTCAAATACAGATATACCATAAGTTATATATATAAAGATATCCTACAATCTGTTCACATCACAAATTCATACTTTTGTGTTTCTCTTACCAAAGTAAACTACTGTAAATTCAGAAATTATTGTGTGCATTTATTATTGCGATTTTTACATTATGGACTAAAAGTAAGATTATTTTATTGAATTTCAGGAAAGTTTTTATACAGATATCGGAATAGGAGTTTCTTATTATTGCAAAACTCAACCTGTCACATTATTCAGATGAATAAAACCTCGCAATAGTGTTTCTGAATTAACGGTTAATTATTTGTGCCAGAAGTTATCCAACACATCACTCTTTTATAATTTTTGGTTTTGTTACAAATGCAGGCCTGAAAAGTTTCAGTGGTACAGCTTGAAGATGGTTCCATTGTACATAGAAGATGAAGATGAGTTAGGTTAAACCTTGTAAGGTAATAATAAAATCAGTTTCCCCTGGGAAAATTGCTTGGTTTTTTAATCACAACTGGGTTTAATATTTATAGCTTTCAAATTAATATTCTAATGATACATTCTTAAATAAAAATGTATTGTTATAATCTATTTTCATGTTACCGAATTGATTAGAGAGTATGGAACTTTTCGATAGGTAACTTACTCTGTGGTAGGATATTCTAGTACTCTGTGATGTAAGAAAGACTGAAAGAAGTAAAATCATGTAAGCTTACAGTCTGTGCAATTTGTCGAAAAAGTTGATTATTTTGGGTTTTTTTTGAGTCGTCTCATCTGTGTAAAAATTTTGACCGTTTGTGGCCTAAAAGTTTATTAGCCATTCATAAGGAGCAAACTTCAAAGACCGTGACACACCTTTCAATTCAAAGGAACACAGCATGGCTCCCTATAGCTTTAGATATGGCAGCCAAAAAAGTTGGAACTGAAGATAGTGACCAGACAACAGAATACTTGGGGGAATAAAAATAATTTGGTTTATAAATCCAGACAATAAAATTTCTTAAATGTCCAAAAACTCAGATGAGAATTAAGGAGAGCCCAAAGGATGATGTGAGATGCCCATCTGTCCTTTGATATATCAACACTAATATGAAATGCTTCAAAGACCTGTAGAATTAACAACTAAAACTGCATATGTGCAAAAGTAATATTTAAAAAAGTTAAATTGTAAATGTACAAACTGTTCAAGATTCAGTTTAACTTTGGTGAACATATTTAAGAGTAGTTGAAGAAATCATGATATATATGTAACACTCCCAAACGTTTCCATCCCCCCAAACATGTCTGATTCCCTAAAACGTGTCCTTAGAATCTTAAATCGCGCATACGTGACCGATTTCACTCCCCCAAACGTGTCTAATAATTGTTATTCGCCAAAACGTGTCCAGTTTAAAGCACCAGAACGTCTCAAAACTTTTAGCGCTTATATGTCTCCTGTGAAGTTTATGGCAATACAATGATGGGGGACATGATAGAAGACATGGTGTTTGGGTTGGATTCTAAAAATAAATCGAAGCAGCTAACTAAGGACATCTGGAGGAAAGATATAGTAATCTGCATAGACAAATATCCAAGATATGGTACAATGTGCACAGGGACTTCTGCTTTCAAATAAACAGACACAGTGTAAGAAAAAGGATGACAAAATAAGCTATTTTTACTTACAGTGGTTTATTAATTTTTTATCAATAAAATTGTCATTGTTTTAAATTACAGTTGGAGGTACTTCATAATTAAGAAATCTAATACAATTTATATTGCATGTTTTCCCAGTCCTTCACTGTTAATACAGTGGTCATTTATTAGCATTAATTTGTCCAATGCCGGTTGTTTATATCAAGCATTATTGCAAGCTTAATTTAACTATTGACTGTTGATTGCTTAATGTCAGTGGCAAATATTTCAAGCATATTTAGAGCAAACAATTACACAGAAAACGCAATTAACTAGTTTTGAACAGTGTAAATCATCGTTTACTTAGTGAATTATTTTGTACTAATATACTCTGGTGATGCCTAAATATCTTTATAATGTATGAGGGTAATTGCACGACAGGCTTCCTGCAGAAGTTGTTTCTGGGCTTTTTAAAAGAACCCTTTGGTTCCATATAGACTGGATACGTTGGAGCTACATAAACAGAACACGTTTTGATACCCTTTAGCAACAAGTCATATTTTGCAGTTCATTGACGTCATATGGACACGTTTGGGGGAATCAGACACGTTTCTGATTGGTACATATATACAATAACTATCTGATTTCCATCTACATGCAGAGTGAAAAAACAAAACAAAGCAGTTCCAAGGAAAATGGTAACATATAGATCTTCAACTAACTCTGAGGCTCTGCCATGAAAAAAATAAAGAAGCAAGGACAGCAGCTCTAAGAAAGATTATTACATTGATAATCTTCCAAGTCTGATGTGTAGCCATTAAAGAAATAATGTAAGTACAATTAGGCAATACAATTTCTGTATATTCTCTAAAAATATGTGATAAAAGTACAGAAGGTAATATCTGTTTTCTTATTTTCCACATTTACAACACACAAAAAAAAAGAATTTATCAATTCAATATATGGTTTCCAGGAACATGAATAAAGCTTTCAAATCACGAAAAGTAAAATTCAGAGAGAATTTTTTCCTTCAAGGGGAGACTAGTACAACAAATGGCAAGACTGTTTTATTCATTGAGAGATTACTCATTGAAAATTTTAGGCTGGCAATTTCAACAAGATTTGTAAAATGTATAATTTATGTCTATTTTAATTCCTTTTTAGGTTATTTCTGAGTATTACATATATACAATAACTATCTGATTTCCATCTACATGCAGAATGAAAAAAAAATAAAGCAGCAGGGATATAATAAGTAGTTCCAAGGAAAATGGTAACATAGATCTTAAATCAACTAACTCTGAGGCTCTGCCATAAAAAAAATACAGATTAGCAAGGACAGCAGCTCTAAGAAAGATTATTACATTGATAATCTTCCAAGTCCGATGAGTGGCCATTAAAGAAATAATGTAAGTACAATTAGGCAATACAATTTCTGTATATTCTCTAAAAATATGTGATAAAAGTACAGAAGGCAACAACCATTTTCTTATTTTCCATTTTAACAACACAAAAAAAAAAGAATTTATAAATTCAATATATGGTTTCCAGGAACATGAATAAAGCTTTCAAATCATGAAAAGTAAAATTCAGAGAGAATTTTTCCTTCAAGGGGAGACTAGTACAACAAACGGCAAGACTGTTTCATTCATTGGGAGATTACTCATTGAAAATTTTAGGCTGGCAATTTCAACAAGATTTGTAAAATGTATAATTTATGTCTATTTTAATTCCTTTTTAGGTTATTTCTGAGATTTACATATATACAATAACTATCTGATTTCCATCTACATGCAGAAAGAAAAAAAAATAAAGCAGCAGGGATAGTAGTTCCAAGGAAAATGGTAACATAGATCTTAAATCAACTAACTCTGAGGCTCTGCCATGAAAAAAATAAAGAAGCAAGGACAGCAGCTCTAAGAAAGATTATTACATTGATAATCTTCCAAGTCTGATGTGTAGCCATTAAAGAAATAATGTAAGTACAATTAGGCAATACAATTTCTGTATATTCTCTAAAAATATGTGATAAAAGTACAGAAGGCAATATCTGTTTTCTTATTTTCCACATTTACAACACACAAAAAAAAAGAATTTATCAATTCAATATATGGTTTCCAGGAACATGAATAAAGCTTTCAAATCACGAAAAGTAAAATTCAGAGAGAATTTTTCCTTCAAGGGGAGACTAGTACAACAAACGGCAAGACTGTTTTATTCATTGGGAGATTACTCATTGAAAATTTTAGGCTGGCAATTTCAACAAGATTTGTAAAATGTATAATTTATGTCTATTTTAATTCCTTTTTAGGTTATTTCTGAGTTTTACATATATACAATAACTATCTGATTTCCATCTACATGCAGAATGAAAAAAAAATAAAGCAGCAGGGATATAATAAGTAGTTCCAAGGAAAATGGTAACATAGATCTTAAATCAACTAACTCTGAGGCTCTGCCATGAAAAAAATAAAGATTAGCAAGGACAGCAGCTCTAAGAAAGATTATTACATTGATAATCTTCCAAGTCTGATGTATAGCCATTAAAGAAATAATGTAAGTACAATTAGGCAATATAATTTCTGTATATTCTCTAAAAATATGTGATAAAAGTACAGAAGGCAATATCTGTTTTCTTATTTTCCACATTTACAACACACAAAAAAAAAGAATTTATCAATTCAATATATGGTTTCCAGGAACATGAATAAAGCTTTCAAATCACGAAAAGTAAAATTCAGAGAGAATTTTTCCTTCAAGGGGAGACTAGTACAACAAACGGCAAGACTGTTTCATTCATTGGGAGATTACTCATTGAAAATTTTAGGCTGGCAATTTCAACAAGATTTGTAAAATGTATAATTTATGTCTATTTTAATTCCTTTTTAGGTTATTTCTGAGTTTTACATATATACAATAACTATCTGATTTCCATCTACATGCAGAAAGAAAAAAAAATAAAGCAGCAGGGATAGTAGTTCCAAGGAAAATGGTAACATAGATCTTAAATCAACTAACTCTGAGGCTCTGCCATGAAAAAAATAAAGAAGCAAGGACAGCAGCTCTAAGAAAGATTATTACATTGATAATCTTCCAAGTCTGATGTGTAGCCATTAAAGAAATAATGTAAGTACAATTAGGCAATACAATTTCTGTATATTCTCTAAAAATATGTGATAAAAGTACAGAAGGCAATATCTGTTTTCTTATTTTCCACATTTACAACACACAAAAAAAAAGAATTTATCAATTCAATATATGGTTTCCAGGAACATGAATAAAGCTTTCAAATCACGAAAAGTAAAATTCAGAGAGAAATTTTCCTTCAAGGGGAGACTAGTACAACAAACGGCAAGACTGTTTTATTCATTGGGAGATTACTCATTGAAAATTTTAGGCTGGCAATTTCAACAAGATTTGTAAAATGTATAATTTATGTCTATTTTAATTCCTTTTTAGGTTATTTCTGAGTTTTACATATATACAATAACTATCTGATTTCCATCTACATGCAGAATGAAAAAAAAATAAAGCAGCAGGGATATAATAAGTAGTTCCAAGGAAAATGGTAACATAGATCTTAAATCAACTAACTCTGAGGCTCTGCCATGAAAAAAATAAAGATTAGCAAGGACAGCAGCTCTTAGAAAGATTATTTCATTGATAATCTTCCAAGTCTGATGTGTGGCCATCAAAGAAATAATGTAAGTACAATTAGGCAATACAATTTCTGTATATTCTCTAAAAATATGTGATAAAAGTACACAAGGCAACAACCATTTTCTTATTTTTCACATTTACAACACAAAAAAAAAAAGAATTTATCAATTCAATATATGGTTTCCAGGAACATGCGCATGAATAAAGCTTTCAAATCATGAAAAGTAAAATTCAGAGACAATTTTTCCTTCAAGGGGAGACTAGTACAACAAACAGCAAGACTGTTTCATTCATTGGGAGATTACTCATTGAAAATTTTAGGCTGGCAATTTCAACAAGATTTGTAAAATGTATAATTTATGTCAATCTTAATTCCTTTCTAGGTGATTTCAGTGTTTAAATGGATGGGAGTAAGACTTGGTGGTATAATATTTCTAATATTGAAGTAGGTATATAATTCCTCTATTTAAACATGTTTTATTTTCATCATAAAATAAGTTTATAGGAAATAAAATATGCTCTATGCTTGAAGATGTAAGAGGTCAGAAGTTTGTTTTTTCATATCAGTACCAAAATTTGACCGTATGTTTTAAAGATTTTAATTAATTCTGTGGATGTCATATTTTTGTGTTGTTGGGATGTTGTCACATTGATGTATATAACTCATCTTCTGTTACTCACTTTTGTCGCGCCTTGACAGAGTCTTAAAGCGAGATATAGGTATGCTGTTTCCCGCGGCGGCAGGGTCAACAATGTATTAGTTTGTGATTAGGTCTAGTTCATGGTGAACCACTAGTGGTAGGTCAATGATATTTGGTATGCAGTTGCATTGGCACATCTCATTATCATGGAGATTATTTGGCCCCGCCCCCTCAGTCAAGGTCTATTGACTTTGAAACTTTGCTTAGTTTACATGTATTAGTTTGTAATTAGGTCAGTTTATGGGGAACCACTAGTGGTAGGTCAATGGTATTTGATATGCAGTTGTATAAGCATTGGCATATCTCATTTCCATGGACAACGTTTGGTCCCTACCCCTCAGTCATGGTCTATTGACTTTGAAACTTTTGCTAAGTTTACATGTATTAGTTTGTGATTAGGTCAGTTTAAGATTAACCACTTATGTTAAGTCAATGATATTCGGTATGCAATTGTATTGGCATTTGCAAGTTTCATTTCAATGGAGATTATATAACCCCACCCCCCTAATTATGGTTCATTGACTTTGAAACTTTTACATAGTTTACAAGTTGGTCCAAGTACACAGTTATTTCGTAGTGCATTTCTTTTAGACAATAAATGAAAATTAAAAAAATCCCACCTGCGCTTTATCAATAATATTTTTAGTGTGTTGTACTACTTTTGGGACAAATTATATCAAAATTATAGAAAACCTCATCGGCTCTAACTCAAAATATGGACAATTTTATGTTAAGGGGGTCTTCAAATCTTTTGACAGCTTCCGAAGTGCTAATTTTTAAAAATTTTCAGCTGGACCAAATCACTACTTTACTTTAAAATTCATAACCAACATTTTTTACAGTGTCATTTCACCCCCTACTTGCTATTTG
Organism: Mytilus californianus; assembly: GCF_021869535.1. Lineage (NCBI taxonomy): Eukaryota > Metazoa > Mollusca > Bivalvia > Mytilida > Mytilidae > Mytilus > Mytilus californianus. Next base: position 57,436,395 of record NW_026262679.1, read on the forward strand.
AGTCATAAAACATGGAGAAATAAATTTGGAAGGGGTATAAAAAAATTGGCAAGTAACACACTGTCCACACTAGGGACTATATTCGTGGACAAGGAAGGACGATAACTATGTACTCGGACTAGTTAATGTTTGTGTTTAGGTTTGTTTAAAGGGAACGACTTATGAAGTCAATGGTATTTGGTTTGCATTTGTATTAACATTGGCACATCTCAATTCCATGGAGATTGTTTAGCCCTGTACCTTCAGTCATGGTTCATTAACTTTGGATATTTGCATAACTTACATGTTAATGTATTGCTATTTTAATTTCATCATTTGCATTATCAAAATAACAAATAGGCGAGACATATCTGTGTTAACAGTTTATGTCATATATAACCTATTTCCATATACTCTGGATTTATTATCATTCTTTGTATACCAATTTTCGTGGATATAAAAGTGACCAACATATATAAATGTTCAATGTAGTACAAATTTTCTATAGGCTTGTATGCCAACTTTATCAAAACCCACAAAAATACAATTGTTCCTCAATCAACGAAAATGAAGAAATGTTCAGAATGTTGAGATCTACCTCCTGTACAATTACGTCAAAACTGTCAGACATTCTTAAAGGAGTTATTGCCCTTAAATGTAAAGTTTTACAATTTTTTTTCATTTTTATCCATTATTTTGAAAATAAAAATAGATGGAGAGAAATTTTAATACAAAAAAAAGCAAGACAATTTATGCACAAAAGTCAAATGACTGAAATCTTCTGAGGACTAATTATTGGAGTTATTGATCTTCAATGACGCAATGACGATTTTTACCATTGATCAGCAAGTCAAGATTTACAAAAAAGCTGCCTTAGATTTTTACCAGGAAGTGGTTATTGTTGAAGATGAAGATGAGCGACACAGGCTCTTAAGAGCCTCTGTTTTGAACAATTTTGATTGCCATTTTACTTTTTACTTTCAGGTTAGCATTAGTTACTGCTTGTCAGTATGGATTGTTTAGAATCGTCATTGGAGCTGTCTTTTAAGGTAAGAACCATTGCATAGATTTATAAACTTGTCGATTAAAGATTATGTAAATGCACTTGAATTTTGCCTGTGACATTTTGTCGCAGAAGCCAGGCATAGCAATTCACATTACTTTGTTTTAGGCATCCAAATTTAGGTTCAGTATTATGGTCAAACATCAAAATCTTTATCAAACTTAGTAATTGTACATCAGAAGAATCCACAGCAAAATTTTGAAATTCAAATTGAAGGAACAAATGTGTGTAGGGTATGAGTTATTTAGTTATTATTGCTGTATATAAAATCAGAGAAGGGGAATTATCAATTTGTATTTAACTTGGAAATCAGTCCTTCATTGCACAGATGCAATAAATGGACTTTTTTCAAAGTTTTCACTAAGATAATTTTAAGGTTAAAATATTAGTTATCAATTACTTTGTCAAACCTTCATAGTATTGTATGAAAATACGACAAAAAACATTTATTTTCCACATTCAAAGTACCAAGAAAGTTATTTTATCAGTTTGATATTTGGTTTCCAGTAACATGAATAAAATAATATATCATTTGAAAAGTAAATTCTGAGATAGATTTTACCTTCAGGAGGAGACTAGTACAACAAACAGCAAGAATGTGTCATTCAATGGGAGATAACTCATAGATTATTGAGAAAAAAATTAATGTTAAAACAAAATCAAAACATGTTTTTTTTTTCCGGTTTTATAGATATTAAACTGGTTTTGATGCTATGCGAAATCTTAAGTCAGAAAACTAATTTTTTGGCTGACAATTTAACACTTTCGTAAAATATATAATTTGCATCAATTTTAATTCCTTTTTAGGTTATTACAGTGACTGTTTTCATGGATGGGGAGTAAAACTTTGTGGTCTAATACTTCTCATAAATGAGTAGGTATCTACTCTGTTGAAAACAAATTTTATTTTCATCTAAAAAAATAAAAATTGAGAGGAATATAATGTGCATTAGGCTTGATAGTTTTAAGAGATTGGTCAGAAGTTCTTTTTGTCTACTTTGCACCACAGGGGATATATGGTTATAGTCTTTGTCTAAGTGTCGTAAACACATTAATACTTAAAGATGGTCGCTCTTTTTTTTTTTTTTACTTTTTGCCAGATATTCAGAATCCTCTTGTTTTATCCATGAAGTGCCATTACAATTTTGCCCACTTACCCCTTCTTATCTTTTCATAATTTTATTACATATGGTTTAAAAACCCATGTTTGAAAATCTTATAAAATCCTTGTTATTTTTTCATAAATCTAATTTGCAATAATATAAATAAATGGAGAATGTTTCCATATAACATGTAAAAGTGACGCCATTTAAATTCAAAGCTGAACAGTGTTTTGTGGTAATTAGCATTGTGTATAAGTTTCAAAACATTTGGTCGAGGCAAACTAAAGTTAAAAACGGTAACCACTTTTGCAATGCACATACAGACAGACAAGGGTAACACTTGATGCCCCCTCAGCTTTGGTGCTGGCATAAAAAATGACCTATATGTTAACAACAAACAGAAACAAAAATTCTTTTTAAATCACACGCTATTGCCTTCATTTTGATACTAATTTTCAAAACCTACCTCAATTAAAATATGACCAATTGCCATGATTGCGGTTTGAATTCAGTTAAAATTAAAGAACCTTAGTGAGCGCGCTCACATACCCCACGTCCTCACATTGTCATTGGAGAAATAAAATATGTGTAAGAAAAAAAAATTGAATCATAATTTCCTGTCAATTTGCACATCTACATAGTATGTCCTTATTATCTACAAAGTTTCATGAAATTATGTTGTGTGGTTTCAGAGGAGTTGCGATGAAAAACTGTTGCAGAAGACATTGAAGCAAATAAGTTCAAAGGGGCGTAACTCCTAGAAAAAATATTGAATCATAATTTCCTGTCGATATGCACATCTACATAGTATGACCTTATTATCTACAAAGTTTCATGAAATTCTGTTGTGTGGTTTCAGAGGAGTTGTGATGACAAACTGTTGCAGTAGTACATTGAAGCAAATAAGTTCAAAGGGGTGTAACTCCTAGAAAAAAATTGAACCGTAATTTCCTGTCGATATGCACATCTACATAGTATGTCCTTATTATGTAAAAAGGTTTCATGAAATTCTGTTGTGTGGTATCAGAGGAGTTGCGATGACAAACTGTTGCAGTAGTACATTAAAGTAAATAAGTTCAAAGGGGCATAACTCCTAGAAAAAAAATTGAACCGTAATTTCCTGTCGATATGCACATCTACATAGTATGTCCGTATTATCTAAAAAGGTTTCATGAAATTCTGTTGTGTGGTATCAGAGGAGTTGCGATGACAAACTGTTGCATAGTACATTGAAGCAAATAAGTTCAAAGGGGCGTAACTCCTAGAAAAAAAATTGAATCGCAATTTCCTGTCGATATGCACAACTACATAGTATGTCCTTATTATCTAAAAAGGTTTCGTGAAATTCTGTTGTGTGGTTTGAGAGGAGTTGCGATGACAAGAAACAGGACTGACGGACTGACGGACTGACAGACGGACGGGTCAAAAACATTATACCCTCCGCAACTCGTTGCGTGGGGTATAATGAAAATATATATGTGGTTCCAGTTACCAGACCCACCCTAGAACTTTTTTTTCATTCTGTAAAATAAATTTTGAATGATCCCATTTTATGGAATGTGAACTTCAATAATTAAATTCAAAGACTTCTGTCATATGAATTTCCAATAAAAGTATCCACTACGGCTAAAAATGCAACAAATTCTTAACAGAATGCAACAAAATTAACTAAAAACGTGACATGTCTGTTATTTCACAACCAAACATATAATATATGATATATAGTGTATAATACCAGAATCGGACTCCGTGAACACACCGACCCTATCTTTTTTTGAGAATGTAACTGGAACCACACATATATTTTAATTTGGACTTATGTTTTTTTGTATTATGCAGATGAAGATTTTGGATCCTTTTAGCTTGAAAGATTGTCAGGAACATGAAGAAACTGAATCCATAATAAACATGTGTACACAAACAGGTAGATATATATCTGTATATAGTTTTCAAATAAAACATGCTTCAGCAGTGTGCAAAATAACTGTTCCATTAATGTGTTATGTATTATAAGGAAAGATGGGGGGTACTTTTAACCACAATTTAAAAGCACTAATTTCTACTAATTCTAAATGTTTATGTATGATTTTTCAAGAGATTGCAAGAAAATACATGCAAGCCCAATTACATCCTAGTCAGTGCCCATGTGTGCCCTATATTAAAGTACATGTACACAAATATATGCACAGCTGCATGTGAATTGGGTTTGGAATGAAGCATTGCAGTTACAGAAAATATATCTAGAAAATTTACCTTTTTCATTACAGAAGAATCATTTATATGAGTTTTCAAAGGCCCATTCAATTAAATGAGAGAAATACTGTTTAACAAAATTGTGTGGTAATGTAGTGTTCAGAGTCGAAAAATCATAAATGTCAACTGAATTGAACAGACCATCAGTATCAAAAACATCCAAAGATTATTTTGACACTCCAAAAATAGTTAATTCCATTAATTTTGTATGCTTTGTTACACAAAATTGATAATAGTTCATTAACAGGGAACTAGTTAACAGCTAGTACAGAAAGATTAGTCGTAGAACACTTGCTATAAGTATATACTTTTATATTGATGTTCCTGATGATGGCCAACCCGGGTAAAACACTTCGGACACCCTGTATTGACAAAGTGCTATTTTACAAACTATACCACTTGGTCGTTGCCGCTGCTTATGAAATGTTAATCACGAGGTTGTCACAAGACCAAGTAGTCAATAACATTAGTTACTAGTACAACATTCATTTTTTTTTTCGTCGATCAATATTGAAATGATTAAGAAAATGAAGTTCAAATTTCCTTAGACAAAGTAAACCTTTATATACAAATACTAGTAAGGAGAGATGTGGTATGATTGCCAATGAGACAACTATTCATAGGAAACTAAAGAAATTTGATGTGATCAACAATAGATCATTGTACAGGCTTAAAAATATCGTGAAGTAAGCTATAAATGGTCCCGACATGACAAAGTGGAAACAGTTCAACGGAGGAAACTTACAGCTTCATTTATGCTGGATCAATAAACGAAAAAAATATGTCAGGCAGCAACCAACGACAACCACTGAGTTAGAGGCACCTGACGTGGAACATGCACGCAGAATTGGTATTTTGGATGATTTGTATATATATATATATCCTTAACTTTCAAATATCTATTCTGAGCGTTCTTTGTGAAAATTAATCCCGACGCGCAATATACATTTTGTGTGCTCAATATAATTATATTGACTTTTTTCGTGTTTGTGAGTGAATTGGTTGAGTTTATACACCAATAAATTCCTTTAAAAAGGCGTTTAATCCTATAATATAAAATACTTCATTCTGACTGAACAGTATACATAAGAGCGGCATATCTCGTGAAAATTCTATGAATTTGAGCGCACAATGTATTATATGGTGCGCATAATATAGCTATATCAAGCACACAATATGATATTAAATAGATCGCACAAAATAATTATTTGTGTGCACTATTTGTGCGTACAATATATTTGCATTGAGCGCAAAAAATAAAAATTTATGCACACCATATAATTATATTGAGCACACAAAATGTATATTGAGCGTACAATATATTTTTTCTCTATACCGTACTTTGATAGGTATAAGAAAATAATGGCCGATAAGTTCAGGAACCACACTTTGATATGATTGGTCTGCCAGGTGAAATTACATTTTAGTTCATTTAAACCAGCCTGGCGTATTTGTTTAAACTTCTCCGTTTCAAGACTGCCATTAGTAAGTGATATCCCGAGGAAGGAAGTTGTCTTGAAGTTACATCATGACCTTCCCTTTTCTTTGTTTTGATTCTTGTGCAGCTGATTGAGTCAACATTTTTCAGTTTTATTATACTTTTAATAGGTCGGGAACTCTAGATTTCCTGACGTCAGAATATATTTGCATAGTAATTTCCGAAATAGAAGGTAAACATGGCCTTGAAAAACTGACCAATTGACTCAATGAACTACAATGCATTGTGGGCTACTACAAGTTTACTACCGCTTAAAAACACGTGAAGTTAGTGGAAAAACTGTCAACTAATATAGTGTCTGGGACTCACATAATAAATGTTTTTGTTCGGCGAATGTGTTTAATGTAAAATATATAACATAATCTTCAAATTGCATGCTCAGATTAAAAAAATATTGTTTACTGGCTTCACGATTCGACTTTCTTTTTCACCTTGTAAAAGTAGTTGAACAGGCTTTGTCCATTGTTATGCATTGTACCTGTGGATTAATTTCACGTGAAACAGTGAAATTTCAAATGAAGTGACCGCTGTCCAGAATAGAAATCTTTTGAGTCCTTATAAACCCGTCAAAACGGTTTGAATTAAGGAATGGGTTACATGTCTATCTCTATATAGATATAGGAAGATGTGGTATGAGTGCCAATGAGACAACTCTCCATCCAAGTGACAATTTATAAAAGTAAACCATTATAGGTCAAGGTACAACCTTCAACACGGAGCATTGGCTCACACCGAACAGCAAGCTATAAAGGGCCCCAAAAAATTACTAGTGTAAAACCATTCAAACGGAAAAACCAACGGTCTAATCTATATAAATACGAGAAACGTGTATGAACTACATAAACAGATGACAACTACTGTAATCAGATTCCTGACTTAGGACAGGTGCAAACATTTGCAGCGGGATTAAACGTTTTAATGGTACCAAACCTTCTCCCTTTTCTGAAACAATAGTATAACATCACAACATAGAAAAATACACTATAAAATATCAATCGGAAGGCTTAACTCAATCAAAAAACATAAATTAACACATAATGAACGAATAAATTTGACCTGTGACATATATGCTTTGGGATTATTTTGTATCCTGTATAAGGGCATACAATACAGTTTTAATCTCACGATGATTTTTTTACGAAAATTTGCATACAAGCTAATTTACACCTAGTCAATTCAAATATGTAATAAAAAATATACCTTCATGTGCTACTTTAAGAGATAAATAGGGTCAAAGTTTTAAACATTTGCACAAAATTTCGGTTTTGTGGACAATACTGTCAATACTATCCTTTTGAAAGGCATACCTAACTTTTTTTGTTTCAAAAGATAAACACAAGCGCATTTTTGTAAAAAAAAATAAACATTTGGAAAACCTTCTTCACATAAGTATGTTCTAAAATTGTATAACAATTCTTTGGAATTAATTAATTTTTATCAAAGTTTCAGGATTTTAGAAAAAAAAACGGATTTTTTTTTTTGCTGTATATTTATCTTATTTTTAAAAATTTCATCGGTGACTTTTTCATAAAAATTAGTATAAATAATCTTAACACGTAATGATAGCACCATAAATGATTTTATTAAGATTGGCAAATATCCGAGTCCGTTAAAAATATAAAAAATTCCAATATCTACTTTAGAAGAAAACGAACTTTGCAAAGACGAAAACAAAACGAAACTACAGCTGCTTGCATTGATTGAGGAAAATATTGCTTCATTACTTTCAGAACAAAGGGAACAGTTTGAAATAGAAAAAAGCCCCAAAAACTGAAATATGCCAAAAAATCAATACTTATAGATTTTGTTAACATTTTCAAAGAAGAATTAAGAAATGTCTTGAGTAGTTTTGATAAAATATGATAGATGATATAGGTTTTATACATGTTCTGTACCTGTCAAATTCTAAACATAAAAATATTACACAGTATTCTATAGTAAATATCTCTTTTCAAGATAATGGAAAACCAATCAAGACATTCTGAAAGGTGTTAGTATATAAAAAAGAATAAGGAGGTGTGGTATGAATGCCAATGAGACAACTATCTACCAAAGTTCAAATGAAGTGGATATAAGCAATTATAGGCAACTACAATGAGAAAAACCCATACCGTATAGTCGGTTATAAATAGCCCCGATTGACAATTACACGTGTTTGTTTCTCAAAAACAAATTAATAAATAAATACCCTTCCTCGATTTAAATTACTTTTTAATCATAAAAAAGGTACAATATCATAACATCAATTTTATGAAAAGTTTGGAAATTTTATTGACCCCAACAGATATTTGACACACAAAGGGTCTTCCTCTTTTTTACGAACCTAAACTTCAAGGATCCCTTATTTTTTTAACTATCTAATTGAAAGTTTGTCTTATGGGTAATTGTGTTTTTCACTGTTGTTTCGTTGTTGTCTTGTTGACGAATACCTGAAATCTTCGTGTAATTATTAATCATATAAATGGCTATATTTCCAGTAATTCAAACACTCGTTTCTTGGCATAAAAACAACTCTTTCTTAATCTGAGCATGGAACGAATACTTTATATCACGGACTATAAATGTGGATACAAAAAGTGAAAAACTAAGCGAAATTGTTAATCCCGCAATGCATGAAAAAATGTGTTGTATTTGAGGAAATAACACGTGTTCTCGGGTTGATCGTAAACACGTTGTAGTCCATCATGCATTGTTATTCATTTAATGGATTAGTCAAAAACCCATGAAAAAAAAATGCGTCATACGTAAATAAACAATTACATGTGCGAGGACATCAGTATGCTAATCTTTGCATATCCATATAAGGTAGTGTTCCCGACCTGTTTGAGAAAACCCTAGGTATATTAGATATTGTTTTTATTTCATGATTTTTTTTCAAATATAAAAACTGACAAATGCATGTAGAGATACATCTGTCTGTCTGTCCGGCCGAAAGACCTTGGATAGGAAACTTTTGTGAAAGTTATCTATAAAGGGGAATGGTTAATACGTTTTTTATTTGGTAATCAGCTTGACAATGTTAAGTTAAATCGAGTAAGCAAATTTTACATCCACTTATAAAAAGAGTCGGAAGATACCAAAGGGACACTCAAAATGAGGGGGGGGGGGGGGGGGGGGTCCAAAATGCATTAGTTGAAGAGAAACCGACAACACCATGGAAAAAAAGAAAAAATAACCAAAAGACAAACAAGATTCTATAAAACACAACATAGAAAACTTTAAAATTTATTTTGTTAAAAGTAACTTGTTAAATTAGTTTAGGAGCTATACCTACAAAGGAGATATCAAAGAGTGGAAATAAAAAATAAACCATCTGTATTTAGTCATTTTTCTTAAAAGACTGAGCAACAATAATCCCATCGAACACTTGGGGTAATAGTAAGCAAATTCTGTTCTATATGTGACACTCGCTGTGATTTTCATGGTATTACTAAGTAACTTTTATATATCTAGTGGATGCCAGGCCTTAAGGAAAACTTTTCCAACTACATACGTTAGTTTTCAAGGTGTAAATACAGCCATTTTTGTCCATTTGTTATGGTGAACCGTCCGAATTCAAGCTTAATATAAAAATTTTATCATTTGCCACAAAACGTCGCTTTTCAGATAGTTTTTGTCTAAAATGGAAGTGGCCGCATTTGTGTTCAGTCTCAACCTTTATATATATGTTACGTATCATCATCAAATACAACATATATTTAAATGTTAAGATTGAACACAAGTGCGGTCACTTCCATTTTAGACAAAAAACCCGTCTAAAATAAGCACAAATGCTAAAATTGTAAAGATTTCAGTAATTTTGCATGAATTAATGATGCAAGTACCTGATGCATATATATGCATTGTTTTGTTAAAAACAGCCCATCTTTATTAAACACAATGATTCTTCTTTCCAAAAAAATAACTAAAAGTTTACATTTTTAACAACTTTTTGAAATGCTATATTTTGGGGCCAAAAAGGGGCCTTACCGGGCCTACTCCTTGTGAACATTGTAATGTCACAGACGATGTTAAACACTTTCTTTTGAAAACAATAAAATATATTAAAAAAAAAACCTCTGTTCGATCTACAAATCATTAGTCTTATCATTAGTCTTCTTTAATGTTATAAATCAATAAATAATTTTTTCCAGACAAAATAACAACAACACTGGTTGATACAATTCTAGGAACCGGTGAAGAAGTTAAAAGTTTTACAATATACTGAAGACTTGCAATGGAAAATCCAGGAAACAGGTCTTTTACTAAACAGTATGAGAGAGCCAAGATGATTGTTGGATTTAAAATGCTTGGAAAATACAACCAAATGAAGACAAAAAATGCACTGCATCAACAAACAAAACAACTACTGGAACATTGGGGCACCAGTACTGAGTTCTGATTCTAAAAACAATTGTTCAAAATCTTCTACAAGATTAAGAAGACTGTACATACATGTATATATATATTTATATAAAAAAGAAAAAAATAATGCATGTGCTTGAAACTTGTGTACATACATGTAATGAATAGAAAAAATGAAAGAAAAAAAAATGAAAACAAAATGAAAAGAAAAAAAAAAGAAAAAAGAAAGAAAGAAAATTCAAAAAAAGAAAAAAAGAAAAGAAATTCAAAAAAAGAAATGAAAAGAAAAGAAAAGAAAGAATATTCAAAAAAAGAATAGAAAATTCAAAAAAAAAAATGAAAGAAAAAGAAAAAAAAAAATTGAGGAGGGAGGTGGGTAATGCAGCCAAGTAATACTGTATTCACCAATTTTCATGCACCATAACACCCACAATCGTGATAGTACTCTTAGATTTGCCTACAAATTTTGTGATTAAATAATATAACCTCATTATGCAGGAAATCTTTTAGAGCAGACCCAAGTCTTTTATCATTTTCATTGATATAAGATACCCCAATTTTAATTTCTAAATAAAACCAAGGTGCTTATTATTATGAATACAGTACAACTTGCCAGTCACAAGCCTGGAATAAAGAGCCACATTAAAATATCAAGAATTAAGTTAGTTTAAACAGGACTGTTCACAACTTTTTTTACCATTATATTCTTGTCACTCATATTTTTTTCGTTTCCTTTAAATTAGGTCGATATATTCTATAGCATGTTTAGTTACATGTACCTACCCTTTTTCATAGTCTCAATATACATTGCCTTCATGGTCTTTCTTATATACAAATGTACTCCAGGTAAACAAAAAATTCTGGAACAAATTGTACATTCTAGTTGTACAGTATGTGTCATACTAGTAAAAAAGGGGGGATACAAATTTAAACTTTTAACATATATTTAAATCATGGATTTATTGTGGCTTTTAATGCAGAGTGAATCACCATATAGTTTTAATTTTAGATTTATTGTGGCTTTTAATGCAGAGTGAACCATCGTATAGTTTTAATGATATTGTAGAACCAACTTGTAAAATTCAGAATCATACACCAATCAATACATACGTAAAATTATATATTGTACTAGGAATACACAAATCATGATAACTCAATATAATCTATATGTAGTTTTTATTCTAGTCAAGACCATGCTCATTACAATAAAAATTGTTTTACAAATATCTTTAGTTCAGAGATAGTTTCTTTTCAGAGTCACAGTGTCCAATATTTTTTGTTCAACATACATGGTCACATACAAAAGTCATGGGAATAACGTCAGAAATCTAAGAAATGTTTGAATAAATCAATGTTGTCTGCATGAAAATACAAATATCAACATATTACGTTTGGTTTTTATCAGAGTCCTTGAAGATAATCTGCTGATCCTCACTATAGATTACATGTATATGTATGTTCTATTGAAAAACAACAAAATAGTCAGTCCTTTGAATATGGTGGAGGGCAAAACCTTCGGACCCACCACTTATTGAGAACTCTGCTGGACTACATTTCCTTAATACGCCTGTGTATAATAAACTGTTTTAACTAGAGGGGTGCATTGAAAAATGTCACGCATTAGATAAAAGAAAAAAGGTGCCAATGTTAAATGTATGAAAAATCTACAGAATCATTTCCTGCCAAATTTTAAATGGCTTGTAAACATCTTGAAAATCAGGACATAGACCCTTCATTTTTTTCTGCTTGAATTACAAGCTATCGGATAAGGACCGAATTAACAGCAAATCTATCCTTGTTTTAATAAATGCCTCCCCCCTTGAGATGCAAAATATGACACCCCGAGCGACACATTACCTGATGTTCATGCTGAGTGGTTGTCGTTGTTGATGTGGTTCATAAGTGTTTCTCGTTTCTCGGTTTTTATATGATTAGAACATTTTTTTGTTTGAATGGTTTTACACTAGTCATTTTTGGGGCCCTTTATAACTTGCTGTTAGGTGTGAGCCAAGGCTATGTGTTGAAGGCCGTACTCTGACCTATAATGGTTTACTTTTTACAATTGTGACTTGGATGGAGAGTTGTCTCATTGGCACTCATACCACATCTTATATCTACTTATGGTTAGCTTTCATCATACATGTACATTTCTTATCAATTTTCCAGAATTCAAATTTATTTCAGATTCCAATAATTCTTTGTTTGCAGTTTAAAATGTATGACAATGAATCACATTAATCAGAGACATATATACATGTATATATGTCTATATACATGTATATATGTCTATATACATGTATCTATGTCTATATATATGTATATATGTCTCTGCTTTAATAAGAATAATTAAAAGAGTTAATCTTTAATTGTAATTTCCAGTTAATTGGTGTTTTCCTTTTTCAATTTCAATTTTGATTTTGAATTATGTATGCATTGCAATAATAGTATTTATGAATATTTATATAATATAATCTGGCGACTCCAACGAGCATGACAGGCTGTCAGCAAAGTTAGATTATTGTTTGTGTTGTGTTATATTTGGCACAACTATGCAGTTAATGCACAAAAACATCTTTTGTTTTTCTCATTTCCCTGGTAAGGTCCTACACTAGAGTTTTGCTGGCATATAGACGTATTTACACTTGTATGCAAATTTGTCAGCAATTACGTAAAATCACACAGGTTCCCGTAAACTTTGACATCATAATTCAAAACATTTGACGTCACAATTAAAAAGTGATTGTTGCCTGACGTCAAAAGGTGATTCGGAGTAGATCTAAGGTCATTCGGGGGCAAAATATAGCTAAATACCAAAAGTGTAAATACGTTTATTGACAAAAGGACTCAAGTTCCTAAAAGTGGGATTTTACCTGGTCAGCTAGAATCATTGGAATGTAGTTATTTAGTTTTTCAAAATGAAATACAAAAGGTTAAGATGAGATTATTTTTATAGTATGAGTTATTGAATTGATATTGTATAGTGTATAGTGTATATAATTTATTTGGCAATCGCCAATGGCAGTCAGCAGGGTTTAAGAACATTTGTTGTTCGACCTGTTAGTCAAATGCGTTTTGTTAAAATATACTTTTTCACTTTTTTGGTCTTTTGGAAAATGTTGTTTGTGCTGTATTTAGACCCCTCTAACAAGAAATTTGTTTTGCATGCACACGTATAAAAATTGCGGTTTTTATCCAACGCAATCATAGGTTTGAACGTTGTCTTCAATTTAGACTTGTTTATATTTTTTCGTTTGGGCTTGTATTATATTTGCCTTCGGGTTTATATGATCCGTTCATCCTATTTTGACTCCTCAAAATTCAAGAGTCTATCCTAAATTGAGTTAAATTGTATGGCTTTCCAAATACCGTTTCGATTCCTAACATCACTGAAGAGACATTTATTGTCGAAATCCGGATATGGTGTACAAAAACCTTTGCACCTTTTGTTTGCGGTATACCATCTTTTCCGCGAGTTTATTGTTTTCTGTTTAGTATTAAATTTATAATTAAGATCCATTTATTACATCGGTGATCCGTTTATTTGGCAATCGCCAATGGCAGTCAGCAGGGTTTAAGAACATTTGTTGTTCGACCTGTTAGTCAAATGCGTTTTGTTAAAATATACTTTTTCACTTTTTTGGTCTTTTGGAAAATGTTGTTTGTGCTGTATTTAGACCCCTCTAACAAGAAATTTGTTTTGCATGCACACGTATAAAAATTGCGGTTTTTATCCAACGCAATCATAGGTTTGAACGTTGTCTTCAATTTAGACTTGTTAATAATATACAGATATACACTATACACTATACAATATCAATTCAATATCTTTATATTATTTATTTGTCTTATTAAACCGGCAGCTCACAAAATGCAGTACTCGAGCTAGTCAAAAAACAAGAATGTGTCCATTATTATAAGTACATGGATGCTGACCACTCACCCCAATAAGGACCCCCGGTAGAATTTTTTTATTTTCACATATTTTGTAGATTTTTTTATGCTGAATCCAAAAATGCAAAGAAAAAAGGGGGTCACCAGGCTCGTTTTCCCCTCAAATGGAAGCGAAATGTGCGATTTTGACCCTATTTCCAAACTTTTACACCCTTTCAACAATAACGACTACATCAAATTCAAAGACTTTTAGAACCATGTCAGTATGATTATTATGTGAACAAACAATTAAATTTGAAATGTAAACGTTCCCCTTGGTTGTATTAGACTTAAAAATCCTTTTATTTTCAGATTTATGTCTAAATTTGGCATTTTTTAATTTCAGTTTAAGGCTAAAAATATTGGTTAAATCGATTTTTTGTAAAATTTCCCCGGTAGATTTTTTTTTTAAACGGATATGTCAAAGCTATGAACTTTTCGAGCATTTTAAGGTAAAATAAAATGGGGGTCACCAGGCTTTTAAAAAAGTTACGAGCTTTTGTTTAACCCCTCTACCCCATGAGGTCTGATTTCAATGCACTCCATTAATTACTTTATTGTGATTTTTTTATTAATGTCTTTAAATAAATAATGTTTGTAATTATATCAATGGACGAAAGCTGAATATAAATGTGATGAACATTTTAATGTTTGTTATAAAAAAGCGAAATTTTGATTATTTTGGTGAAATACGGTAATTTTGTCTGGCGCGAGTTGCTTCCCTCTAATCTGGCGCCATAATCGGACAACAGAAATTTCAGGGTCGCCATTGCTGAGCAGCATACTGCACTGATAAATACGACCATGTGCATGAATAACAGACATAGTGGCGAATAGACAACGATGAAGGTAGAGTGATTACATAAGAAAACATAGATTTTAATATATTAGACAGCCAAATGTAATCAGTATCACGAAAAATACAAAGTGGGGGATTATCTCAAAATACTCGATACTGTAGAAAATCACTGCGGCTGGAACCTTGCATGGGCTAAATTTCTGTTCTATGTATAATCGTTATGGCTGGTATCTTATTTATGTGTTTACTTGACCCTTAACCTGTTAACTGGCAAGTTGTGAACATGTATAGCCTGTTTTGAAAAAATATCCGTGTCAAACAGTCAAAGAGGAGGGGATGGTCATTTTCAGCATCTCATGATCTGCGCTATCGTTAGCGTCAAATGAGTCTTGATTTTATATCGTCATTCGTAAAATCAAATTTCGTAGCCACGTTAGGGAGCTACCATTTGATTTTTATGGGGGGGGGGGGGGGGGGGGGGGGCTAGGATGAAAAATGTTGTCCTGCTTTTTTTTAGTTGTAATCTTTGTCCTGCCTTTTTATATTTTTACTCTATTCGATCCTGCCTTTTTTTTACTAGTTTATCCTGAATTTTTTTACACAAATTGTCATCCTGAATTTTTTTTTTTACCCGTGTTGCTCATCCTGCCTTTTTTTTTTACACCAAACTCCTGTCCTGCCTATTTTTTCAAATTTCATCCTAGCCCCCCCCCCCCCCCCCCCCCCCCATAAAAATCAAGTGGTAGCTCCCTTAGGGTCAAATGAAAAATATTTATCGTTAGCGTCTATAATGACTAGTAAAATAGGTTGGGAACAAACCCTCTACATGGTGTTTATACCTGTATAGAGGAATAATCCCTCTATAGAGGGATACAAGAGGGGTGTTTTTGTTTAGACTGGATTTAAAGCAAAATAGGGCAGAATGGCATTTTCTAGTTATATTTGCTATAATCTATAGCACTAT
Organism: Mytilus californianus; assembly: GCF_021869535.1. Classification (NCBI taxonomy): domain Eukaryota; kingdom Metazoa; phylum Mollusca; class Bivalvia; order Mytilida; family Mytilidae; genus Mytilus; species Mytilus californianus. The sequence goes on from NW_026262679.1 coordinate 57,452,328, forward strand.
ATATGCATCAATTATTGCACTTTACTGTACATGTATTCTGTATTTCTTTACCAAAAAATGGCCTGGGATGCCCAGTTTTCTGCTAAAGTGACAGAACTTGCAATCTATTGTATACCTATCTGAACACCCGATCAACAACAAAAGGGACATGCAGTTGACCTTTAAATTTTATGTTAAATCTAACAATAGAAATTCTGTTCAGTGAGGCATAACTGAGTGGAATTTACCTGATCATCACAGCTTTCAATTATGGTGTACAATAGATTGTATATTCAGTCAGTTTAGCAGTAAACTGGGCATGTGAATTGAAATTAAGTACATCAATTGGTGCATCAAATGTAGCAGGTTACTGTCATAATAAGTAGAAAATGCCATTCTGCCCTATTTTGCTTTAAATCCAGTCTAAACAAAAATTCCCCTCTATAGAAGGATTATTCCTCTATACAGGTTTAAACACCAGTGGCGGATCCAGGGGGTTGGACCCCCCCTTTCTTTTGACGATCAATGCATTTGAATGGGGACATATAGTTGGAACCCCCCCTTTATCCTGGGTTAGGAACCCCCCCTCCCCTTTTATAAATGGCTGGATCCACCCCTGAAAACCATATAGAGGGTTTGGTCCCAACCTGTAAAATGGGGTACCCCATAACTTCCCTCGGACAGGGGTTCATGATTACCACTCCCTATCCCCAACTCCCATTTCTCTTCCCTTTTACTCTAAAATTTTCTCCCCTAACTTCTACTTCCATCCCCCTTGCTCCCAGACAAAAAAATTGCAAAATATATTTCCCAGATTATTCATCACCCCTCTTTTCGAATTCTTGTCCTTTCACCCAAAAATCATGTTCGCTCCAATTCACGTTCATCCCTTTTACATTCCCACCCTGAGTCTGTTTGTACCCTTCCTTTTATCTAAATCATGCTTTTGTTAGTATAGTTCTATAACAATAAAATAAAGATATATTAAGTTTATTTTTATTGTTTAAAAATAAAGTGACTCACACAAGATCTAAGGTTTTTTTTCTATTTATAATCTTCATAAGATTTACTTCTACCAAATTGGTTACTTTTATTTTCACTCAGACCAGGCTAATTAACGGTAACGTACCTGCACATGATACCCCCTTTTCTCGCTTCCTGATCCCTCAATCCCATGTTCCCTTATCCCTGTCCACCCGCTCAAGTAGTCCTATAATATATGAACTCCGGGGCATTATTTTCTATTTCTGTTTTCTTTTTACTGATTTTGCTATTTTTCTTTTTTTTTTTATTGTCAATGTGCCTCCAAAAAAAAAATGAAAATATCAGCATGAAAACGTTAAATAGTGAATATATAATGCGAAGGCATATATTATAGGACTACCCGCTCAAGGGGTTCGATTGTTTCGTTTGTTTTCTTGAGAATATATAAATGGCCTGATTTGTAAATTATAACCACTACAGTACGAGGCAATACATTTTATTGATGGATTCGTCTTGATCACAATTTGTTTACAATTAAACACCCCCTCACCCCCCCCTGTCTCTCTTTTGTATAAAAAATTTCATAACGTCAAGTATCAGGTTTAAACATACACGCAGGGCTTATCTTGTTTACCAAATAACACATACATTTGAGTTGAAAAATTCATTATTGTTTTCTGCTTAGTATTTTTAAACACAAAATTTGTATATCCCATATTCCAAACAGGTTACAAGACACCTCAGCATAATTTGGTTGACGAGGAGTACAAATGTAGCTCAGCTGCATTTTAGAATTTTTAGGCATAGAAATAACTTGTCCCTGGCATCAAAACAGCATGCCCTGAGAAGTCTGTATTCAACATATATATAAGAACAAAATCACTATTTACACTTGCTGTGCATGTAATTTTATTTTGTTTGCTCATTATTGTTGCCACAAATTCTTCATTTTTTTACGCCGTAGTGGAGTGGGCATTAAGTTTTACCCTCGTCTGTCTGTACGTATGTCCCAAAATTGGTGTCCGTTCTCTAACTTCAGTTTGCCTCAACCAAATGTTATGAAACTTATACACAATGCTTATTACCAACAAACACAGATCAAGTTTGAATTTTTTTTGGTGGTGTCACTTTTACTGTTCTAGAGTTATGCCCCTTTACAAATGGAAAAATTGCTGAATTTTTTGTTTCTGTTCTCTAACTTTAGTTTGCCTCATCCAAATGTTATGAAACTTATACACATTACTTATTACAACAAAATTCAGATCAAGTAAAACTTTGGGTAGTGTCACTCTTACCGTTCTTTAGTTATGCTCCTTTATAACTTTATATGCAAGTGGGGGCATCATCTGTGTCCCATGGACACATTCCCCATTTATTTAAAATATGAACTACATTATGCTTTTAAATGTCAATCATGGTTGATTAACTGACAGAATTACTCTGACATTTAATTTCAGGCTTCAAGTACATGTAAGAGGAAGGAGTGATTTGTTGTGGAAGATCCTGGAATGTTCAACTTTACTTGGAAACTATTGGCAAAGAACTGACAGAATTTACACGAGAAGCCAGTATCATCTTGTCTTGCAATTGGGAACTATATGTAAAGTGCAGAAACTTAAGAACAACATTAGAAGCCAAGATCAACAATACTTGGAACTACATGTATAATCAAAGTACTGTCAGAATCCATATGAGAGAACCCAAGATCATCTACACTTGGTGTCTATATGCAAAGTGTTGTCAGAATCCACTTAAGAAGCCAAGATCAACTATAATTTGGAACTATATGCTTTAGTGCTGTCAAAATCCATAAAAAAAAAAGTCCAAGATCAAAAGGACCTACTTTACCTACCTGTGCCAATGATGAATACAGATTATTGAGTCTTATAAAAAACACTGATGAAGAATATTGATATAAAAATAATGAAAATATAGAGCTGATCAGCTAATGATTGTACATGTACATGATGTATACATGTCAACAATTACTAGTATATTGAAATTGACAATGCTAATAAATGTTTTATAAATTTGATCTCAGACATTTTAGGAATAAAAATCAAAAATGTTTCAAAAAATGAATTTTAATAGAGCTTTTTTTGCTGTCTGTAGAGAATTTTGCTGCAAACACAATTCATGATATGCAAACTGCAATATATGCAGTTGTCTTTAATACAGAAGGTAGCTCTGAGATTTGGAAATTTTGGAAATCATAATACCAAGTGGCAGTTGTGGTAAATGCACATGTCTTTGCCTCATCTTTTACCTCACCAACCCCTGACCTAAATGGCCACTTGAATTATTTTACATCATTTGGCATTTGTTTTCCATCCATATGCTATTCAGTTTCTATTTCAAAAGTTATATTTTCTGGATAAAAGGAGAAATAAAATACAGTTTTGTTCAATGAGACAGCAACCAAACAAAACAACCAAAAGAATTATATATTGTCTGGGAAAACTTGTGTCTCACTATTAACTGACAACATTTTTACCTACTGTAAATTCAGAAATTATTGCGATTTTTGACGAATGGACTAAATTGCGAGTTTAATTATTGCGATTACAAAAAAAATCTGCATAAAGATCTATAATTCAGTTATCAGAATGCAAGTTCTTATTATTGCGACATCACCCTGTCGCATTATTTGCATTAATAATAACCTCACAATAATTTCTAAAATTACAGTATCACAATAATCCAGATTAATTTTGTTTTGTAAATTTAGATATGCACTCAAATTAATACAGATTGCTACAAAGATCTCAAGCACATTTCATGGACCAGTGATCAAGGTTAAAGTTACCTGATTAGGGTTGTTTATCAGATACTGTTAGCAATAGGTCATTTGTCAATGTCATGTTTTTGTCTGTTTTTTCTAATACTAAAAGTACATGTAGTAGATAAACTATATGTATGCAATGATTCACAAATGTAAGGAGTACATGTCTGTCTGGCAATTGTCATTGACCACATTTGCATGGTTCATTGGTCAATGGTAAGTCCTCTTTTAACATGCTACATTGTGTAATCAATGGGTTATTATATTTGGTGTATGGTATGATTATTAAATGTATATATTGAAATATTAAGTAAAAAGATGTGATATGATTGTAAATGAGACACTCCACAAGAGACCAAATGACACAGAAATAAACAACTAAATGTCACCATACGACCTACGACAATGAGTAAAACCTATACTGCATAGTTGAGTAAAAAAGCCTCAAAATGACAAATGTACAATTTAAAACAATTCAAATGAGAAAACTAATGGCATATTTATGTACAAAATAATGAATGAACAACAAATATGCCTGTCTTGCAGGGTCTATCTGAACTTAACCTTATGTTCATGGTTTTGTCTGTTACTGGCATACTATATATATGTTTAAAATATTTGGTTGATGGGGTGATTGTTACAGAGGCGGATTTAGGGTGAGGGCCCATTGGTTGATTATATAGGGAATCACTGAAGCATGACTGGAGCAGGCCTCTCTTAGGCAGTCACCCCCCCCCCCCCCCCCCCTTTCATGAAAAATTCTGGCTGCGCCACTGTGTAAGGCTGGCTTGGATTGGTTTATCTGATCATTTTCATGATCATTGATAATATTAATTTTTTCTGATACTTGTAGTGAAACTTTATCTTCAGGAATATCAACATAAAACCAATCATGAATGATGATTAGTAAAGCAGGTGAGACATTTCAGCTTGTGCACTCTTGTTAACACAAAAATTATATGGACTGTAGCTAGAAAATGAATGAACAATGCATGCTTGGTATGGACAAAATTCCTCCTTTTTAGCTCACCTGGCCCGAAGGGCCAAGTGAGCTTTTCTCATCACTTGGCGTCCGTCGTCCGTCGTCGGCGTTAACTTTTTACATTTTGAACTTCTTCTAGAGAACCAATGAATGGAATGAAACCAAACATGGCATGAATGTTCCTTATGAGGTGCTGACCAAGTGTTGTTACTTTGTAGCCGATCCATCATCCAAGATGGCCGCCAGCGGGGAACTTAGTTTAACATAGGACCCTATGGGAAATACATACAAATGTCTTCTTTTAGAGAACCACTGAATGGAATGAAACCAAACATGGCATGAATGTTCCTTATGAGTTGCTGACCAAGTGTTGTTACTTTGCAGTCGATCCATCATCCAAGATGGCCGCTAGGGGAGGGACTTAGTTTAACATAGGACCCTATGGGAAATACATACAAATGTCTTTTTTAGATTACCACTGAATGGAATGAAACCAAACATGGCATGAATGTTCCTTATGAAGTGCTGACCAAGTGTTGCTACTTTGTTGCCGATTTACTGTTCAAGATGGCCACCAGGATATTTTATTAAATAACGGGACCAATATTAATCAAAATTTGGCCTCAATCATTATTTGGGTATCTGTTATGATTTTTATCTATCTTTACATGATTTCTAAAACCAAAGTAGAGTCAGGTGAGCGACACAGGCTCTTGAGAGCCTCTAGTTACCATACGAGGCTGCGTATTTATCTCGGGTGGGGGTGGGGGAGGGGGCACTTCCTATATTCAAGGTTATGGGACATGCCGCTGGAATAGGTCACCTTTTCAAGCTTGAAAATATGTGAAAAAGTCGGGAAAACTATCAAAAATATATGATAAGGTCAATAAAGTTTCCATAACTTCTTCGTCTGTCATCTTTCTTGGTGTTCCCGGGTGTGATTTTATCAACCAAATTTTCTCTTTTAACACTTTGGTATTCTAGTCTTACATTACACTACATGAAACCCAAGCATTATAGGGAAAAGGTTACATTTTTACAGGTATACATTTTTGAAATATAAATTTTTGAAAAAGGTGGGCCCCAGCGGCACCCCTTGTCAATTAAGTTTTGAAGTGCCCCCTCCTACCACACCCCCCCCCCCCCCCTCCCCCCCGGAGGTATTTATACATCCAGCTGTATGAACACCCTGCCATAGCAAGGGATTATCTGTCAGATTAACGAAGTCATATTTCTATACCCTACGATATGAAAATAAGGAGATGTGGTATGATTGCCAATGAGACAACTATCCACCAAAGTTCAAATTTAAAAGTCAATATTAAAAAAAATTGCATCTCCATATTATCATCATAGGCCGATAATTACGTTTCTTTGCAGCTAGCAGGTGGGTCAAACCAGTGTTCACACATCATTAAAAAAGTTGTTATGCATATTTCTTGCCGCAATGACACACTCCACTTTAATTTTTTTAAATCAAGAACTTTCCTTATTAGCTTCCCTTTTGAAAAAAAAACGCATGTCAAAAAGTAAGACAGAAGTTAAAGTTTGCCAATATCACCGACTATTATAGCGTCCCTGTGTACTGGGCTGAGTTTTAAAATTACAATCCCAACTTTTCCTGAACCTATTAAGTAGTATAGATTTTGTGTATATATAATGTCTTTAACTGGTAGTGTTTGGAACTGCCCGGTAGACTGCGGATGTGTGTCCTAGGCAAAATCCCGACTTGGTCAAGCCAAATATTTTGCGCCGCAAAGCATGTGGTATTGAGGGATAATAGCATATACCGATATATAAGGCCGGAATACTAGTAAGGTCCCGGTTGCTATTGACCAATTATCATCTACATGATGAAATTTCTGCGTAAAACAAAAAATGTGTTGCTCGCGTTCCGTTAGTCTATTATAATAACTCATTCTTAATCAATTATTTTAGTTTTTACGCTGATATTTCCTCTTTCTTTTTTTAATGCGAACTCTGTTGGCATATTGATAGATACAACAGAAAATAGAAAATTAACAAATAGCAAAATAAGTAATAGGAAAATATTATAAATAGAAAACATTGGCCCCGAGGTCTCATGTTATAGTACTAGAGTTCCAAATTTGTTAGATATTTTCGTGCCCATTATTTGATAAAGTATATAAATCTTTAAATAAAAATGTTATGTGTGACTGTCAAGTATTTAGTCTTTGTTTGAAAATTGTAATGTCCAAAAAAAAAATTTGGAAAATAAAATATCAAAATTTTGCAGTGTTAAAATATTTCCAATACTCCGGAATTGTTATGTTCAAAAATTTTTGGCAAATAAAAAATACGTAACCATATATATTATCAAAATTTTGCAGTGGGAAAATATTTCACATACTCCGGAATAAGATCCCAGCAATACTTGGAAATGAAGATATTTCAAGTAAAAAAGAGATTTATGACAGTAACAAAATGTTATAAAACGCCAAACGGATAAAACGGTTAAAAGCTCATTAGAGCTTATGTTGACTCTGTTTGTACACTTTGCCGACTCTAAATAAAGCTTATTTATTATTTTTTATTTATTTATTATTTATAGCGTGCAGATGAACCCCGATGCCGTTAAACTATAGCATACTATATGGGTTTTACTTGTTTTTGAAAGCCGAACGGTGACATGCAGTTTACATCGCTATCCTTTGTTTACGGTTAAACATTGCGTCATTGGCAAAATATTTTCATATATATACTAATACATCTAAAAGACATCTTTTGATATATTCAACCAGTATTTAAATGAAAATGGGGTGCGAACGGATCCAAGGGGCGAACGTGTAGGGTGAGAATGTGTTTTTGGAGCGAACGCACCAGATACCGTCGTACAAGTCAATATTTATATTTTCTTTTTTTTAATGTTATGCTTTAATATATCATGTATAATTCTGTCCTTTTTATGTGAAAAATGAACAAACCACTCTGTAGTCCTGACCGTACGTATTTCCTGTTTTGTGGCTTTTGTAGAACGTTTTGCATGGTTTGTTGACATCGGGAAACACGCCCGCGTTCCAATGTCGTCAAAACTATTTTTGAGAAAACCCCTCAAGGCGACCGTTTCCAAGGCGCTCGTCGTTAGTAACATGCGTTAAAATATGCGCACTGTTAAAGGGCCGAGCCACCTTAATCAAATGAGGAAATTAAAAAATTCTCAAGACATGTATTATTTCATATTCATAATAAGTGTGCTCTAAACACGTTCTTGTCTTGATGGCATATGATGTTGTCACTGAATGAACAAGTATCGTTTTGGGTGAATTGTCTTAAGCTTGAGTAATACAAGATCCCTGACATACATTTATTAACTTAAGTGACCTTATATGACCTTTTATCAATTATGAAACCGCTCTGTCGACGAAATAACTATATAATGGAATCTTTTTCAGACAACAAGAATTCGGACGACGTAGAAATGTCTCGCCAGCTTTCCTCATTATGATTGAATTTTATGTTGAAAGTCTTCAAGATAATTTAAAAGCTTTTACAACAGATATCACATAAACTACGTATACCACTCATCCATGCATGATTGAAGATGAGGTCAATGTCGGAGAAACCCTGTCAGACATATATGTCAACCTTTCAATCATTCTATACTCAAAATATAGTCGACCTATTGCTGATAGTATCTGAAAACGGACCTTACCACAAACACGTTACGTTGATGACTGATCTATGTAATGATGTCAAGGTCATATGCCCATGTCTTACAGATAAGTACGCCATACAATCATTCCTTACAAAAAGTACAGTTGACCCGTTGCTTATAGTATCCGAGAAACGGATCTAATCGCAAAAAACTTAACCTTGAACAATGAACCAAGTCAATGAAGTCTAGATCAGTTGAACCCTGCAAGACAGAGATGTACATCTAACAATTGCAATTAAACCATGGACTAATCATCATTGACCTATAATTGTTTAAAGTATCTGTGCAACAGATCTAATCACGAAAACTCAACGTTGACCAATGAACCATGAATATCAGGTCAAGGTCAGAAGACGGACATGTACACCTTATAATCATTCTATACAGAAAATATCACACTGCTTGTAGTATATGAGAAACGCACTTAACATTGAAAACTCAACATTGGCCAATGATCTATGAAAATAAAGTTAAGGTCAGATGAACCCTGCCAGACGACAAATCCGAGTAACAATCATTCCTTACACCAACTATAGTTAATCCATTGCATGTGGTATCCGAGAACTGAACCTAGCAACGAAAATAAAGTTGATCGCTGATCCATGGAATTAGGTCAAGGTCAGATACTAGGTAACCCTTCCAGTCCTTATATTATTCTATTTATGAAATATGATTGATCAATTGTTCATTGTATCTGAGAAAACCTTACCGTTGACTTTGGAATCATGAAAATAGGGTTAAGGTCAAATAGACGTGATAAAATAATTTAAGTTTTTTTATGATCAAAATGAATTAATTGAGTTAACGGACATATGCCAGACAGAAACTAAAGTAAATAAGACATCTTAATTTCAATGACTGAATTATGAATACAGACTATTTAAGTTAAGTGTTACCTATGCAACCTTATGTTAATTATTGACTATTAAAATATAATTACAAATAGTTTTTCAATAAAGATTGTGTGGGTATCATAGTCTTTGAAATCACAACTTATATTAGTATTTTAAAACAGGTAAAGTACTCACCAGCATCTCCCGTATACGTCTCATATGTCATCTTAAATTTGATTTTTTCATCGCCTATTTTAAAGTTGGTATATTTGGCATATCTGTTTTCATTCGAAAAGTCCTCCATCGTGATTAGCACTTCATAACTTCCTTCGGAAGTAAGATTATGTAGTTTTTCATTACCTAACTAGATATTGAATTATTCTTAGATTTAACACGGGTTTGTCCATTTGTCTGTGAATAGAAACTACAGCTTGGAATGATAATCCAGAAATGTGCATTGAAAGCAACCAAATATTACGTTTTTAAAGCTTTACTGACGAGTCATCATTAAGTTTGCTTTATAATCAGAGAAAACTCAATCTAGCAAGTTTGTAGAAATGGAATTGAAGAATTATAAATTTTGCAATCCTTAAAAACAAAGTTTCATCTATATATAATAGACAAAATTGTATCTTGTAATATGCAAAATAAAAAAATAACACTCTTGTAATTTTAAAAACAAAAGCGCTACTCACTTACGAATACAAACAAAATGACGCGCATATCAATTAATTGATTTTTGTTTGCCTAATGTCCATGTGAAAATATTTCATGCATATTCAGTATCAGAATAAATTAACATCAATAGATACAATGGGTAGGTTCTACAGAGAGGGCCGATCGGGATGAAAGGCGGAAATTTCGACTGTCACCAAAAAAAAAAATGAAAAGAGCAACTTTAAGGCACTCTCCCTATACGAGGCATCGGATTAAACGTCCTACAAATCTTTTATCAATAAAACGGAAATTTAAGTGGCAGTAGCATACATCGTTCGACAAATGGCAATTTAAAGTCAAGTCATTGTTTTGCATTAGTTACACGTTTTCTGTTCATTTGTACTTCTGTTTGTCGAATTCTTTTAATTTGCCGTATCTTGGAAAGTATAAAGTATCTTGACCCTCAATCATATAAAGAAAACTCCTCCAGAATCATGAAAATAAAAATTGGTATGATACAATGTATTCTTAAATTTACATGGAACTCAAAAACCTTTATACATGACGCCAAATTACCTAGTACTCCAGATAGACAAGACAAAGGTTTGCAAAATATGTTGCAGTTTATGAGTTGTTGCAACTCTGAGATACAGGAGTTACATACGAACGAACAGATGAACGACCTTCCTAACGAACAAACACAAGAAGACATCTTGAAAACTACAAAACCTCCACAAGGATACAAATGTTTATAAAACTTGGCTGATCTCTTACAGTAGTATGATAGCCCAATTTTCCGAAATTAACCCCACCCCTCAATCCGATAGCATTTTTGTCTGAAAACCCATCTGTCTTACAATTACTAGTATATGAAATGCATTCTTATATAAGGAACAAGTAACAAGATTTCTTTGTTATGGCCAGAGACATGTATTATATGTCTCTGTTATGGCCTTTTAAAGGGTATGGCATGGATTTAAGTAAATAAGAACGAGGCTTACTTTATGTTGGTAAGGCTCACTAAAAATCGCTGATGGTTGTTGAACTATAAGTATAAGTATAAGTTTATAGTACGCAATAAGTGGTGAAAACTATCTATAACAACACATTAAAGTTGGAAAATGAATGCAAATGTTTGCGAAATGACACAGTTTGTGAAATAATGCATAGTTTAATAAATAATGAAAAGTTAGCGAAATGATGCAAAATCTTTGTGAAATCATGAAAATTTGCCGAAAAAAAACGGCAAAATATTAGCGAAATAGCAAAAGAGTTTGTGAATTAACTCAAATGTTTACAAAATAAAGCAAAATGTTTTAAAAAGTCTGATTGTGTGGCAGTATAAACATTCGACGGAAGAATAAACCTTTGTGTCTCAATTGTGTGTAGCCAGCGGGGTAGCCAGCCGGTGATAAAAGCATGGCCCGCATGTACATCCATGAGACCAGCCTGCAATACTATTCTAGAGATAGATGGCATTCTATAAAAAGCTGCTGGAAACTAGTTATATTAGGAATTATTTGCATAGAGGTCGTCATGACGGCTTTTGGACTGTATAGTTTATATTTAGTCACTAATACAAACCCTATACACGCTGTCGGCACTTTTCTACATTTTTAAATCCATGCTATGTACGTATTATTGTTTGGGGAAAATGGGGGAATGTAGAAAACTTATTACAAATGACATTTCACATCCTAAATTTTACGGTAATATTGCACTAAAAGCACGGAAATCACTAAGTGATCCGTGTAAACTTATCGAGCCTTTAAACAAAGTTATAAGTAAAGGTTATCTTATTGATGTTGTAATAAGATCTTTGAATTTTGTTTTCATTGGCACTAACATCGATTTTTTCATCAACAATTAAAACATGACTAAATTTGTATTTTTTTCGAATGGTTTTTTGGGATGTATATATACACATCCACGTTTATTTTCTATATAAAAATTGTTTTATCTATACACAACATCCTGATACATTTTTATTATCAGGTTAAATCCCAACTATCCTACTGCCTGTCGTTACTTTTATTTTGGCATTGCACAACTTCCACAAGTCATGTCTTCTTCCTGGGACTATACCGTAATAGTCCCAGCTTCCTTGACTGTCCAAGGCGTTAAAACACTAAATCCCTGCCTGGGATGTGTTTTAATTGATTTTAGTCTCTGATGCATGATTTTTTATTATTAATTGTTTTTGGTTTTTAACTAGCTTTCAGTAACTGCGAGTACTCTCAAATCGTACTTTCGTGTTAATTTGACCTGTTGACACAATTTGTAATGCATTTCTGATTCAATGTTTACTTATTTGTGTTATATCTCGTCTTACTATTTTAAATATGTACCACCTTTGATTTTTAGTATTTAGTATGACGAAAAAAAAATCACCTCTGTACTCGTACTATGAATAACAAACTTTTTTTGTTAACAAATGTTTCTGTACTAACAACAACATTATTATATTTAAATTTACCTGTGTAAGTTACCTTATTTAACGCCATTTTGTCATAGGTTAAAGTTGTATTTTTGACATTGAAACATCTTTTTTATTTATATTGTGTCATAGATCAAACGTATTCGTTCAGTGTATATTTTATACTTGTTTTTGTGTATTGTGTTTTTGATCGAGTTAAGCCATTTCAATTGATATTTTATTGTGTGTCTTTTTATCGGTTGTCATGTTATGCCACTGTTTCGGGTTAGTGTGGAGGTTGGCGCCTGTTAAAACGTTTTAACCGCTGCATTTTTATGCACCTGTCCTAAGTCAGGAGCCTTTGTTCAGTGGTTGTCGTTTGTTGATGTGGTTCATAAGTGTTTCTCGTTTCTCGGTTTTTATATAGATTAGACAGTTGGTTTTCCTGAAAAGATTGAACTATTAAAGGTAAACAAAATCGGAGCATTGGTCGGATATCAATTATTTGAGGTATATGTATAAACCCTTACTCTTATGTCATGAGGGTGCAGTTATATTAAGTATCTTTTCAGAAACAGATTAAACCGTCAAGCAAAGGTAATAATCAAAATATTTTAATTTAAACACGCAAGAACCAGAAATCATTTTGTTGCCCTGTTACAATAGTTTTTGTGCATCAATCAGGACATCCTGTCCTTAGCCTGAATTGCATCATGTTAAAGCTTTATGGTTACAGATTAGTGAGATTACCATTAACTTGTGGTTTAAATGAGAAATGCACACACATTGTGGGTGTTTTGATACTCCTGCGTGAGCTGTGAATCACTGTGTATCATCGCCACCGGAAATTGGGTACTAACGAAGCGGAGAGAAATGGAAAAAAAAGTAAACAAGGTAAGAATTCATTCAATTTAAAGCATTTCTACTGATTTGACGAGGGTACCGCTTAAGAAATGATTTTCTGATATATAATTCTTTAAATTATTAGGCCGATAAGTACAAAATTAAGGCAATATTTTGTGTTATACTCCAAATCTTGCCACTTAGTACCTGAAAATTTCGAGGTCGATTGTCCTCTGTCGCCCCATTGGCAAGATATTCAACTGTTTTTCATTATTTTTCCAGACACGTTTTTAGATTATGATAGTGTGACATCATATTGACTGAAATCTGTTGTCATAAAGATGTTTTTAAAGAATATGGACCAAAACATTGTTTGTTTATTGTACGGCGAATTGCAGGACGTTGTACGGCGAATTGCAAAATAACAACTTTTGTCTGTACGGCGTCTTGCAATAAATTGTAATTTAAAGATGAAATTAATCACTGTTTAGATAATATCAAGTGACGAAATTTTGGCTGTATCAAAGCTTTACCGGCTTACAAATGTACAAAATTAACTACTTATCAAATATTATAAAATATATGCCGTTAATTTCGTTCAGAAGTCGTCGTTGCGTACCTCTATTTGACTTTGTGTTTTTAAAGACAAAAAGGTTTTTTTCAACCATATTATCCAAAATACATTCATATATCGTTATACTACTAACGATTGTTGTCTTATTTGTTGTCAGGGTGAAATTTTGTAAGTTCAATAAAAAAAACCGACCATTCATCTTTTGTTGGCGCTGTTTTTTTTTTTTAAATATAAACAGTGGAGATGTTGTATAATTGCAAATAAGATAACTATCCATCAGGGTCAAATAAAGTGTATGTAAGCAATTATATGCTATCGTTTGGCCTTCAACAACGAAAAATCGTACCTTACAGTCGGCTATAAAAAGCCCCGACATGAAAATTGTGGAAGGATTCAACAAGAAAACTAACGGCCTAACTCATAACAAAACAATTAACGAAAAATAACAAATATGATAGAGATGAACCAACGACAACCACCAAACTACAGGCTCGTGGCTTCGGACAGACACATAAAGAATGTGCTGGGTTAAATAGATATAGGAAGATGTGGTATGAGTGCAAATGAGACAACTCTCCATCCAAGTCACAATTTATAAAAGTAAACCATTATAGGTCAAGGTACGGTCTTCAACATTGTTTATTGTTTATTTTTTAAATTTCTGAAATGAATAATTTGTTAAAAGAAAAGTGAAGAAAATACTTTGTTTTCATTGAAAATTAGGAGAAATAAATCATGAATCGTGTTTCGAATTAAATTTCTTGTTTCTTATTGAAAATAAAATTGTATTTTTTTTAGTTTCAGTAAATTCAATCAATCTTTTTATTTACAGGGAAAAAATAATAAAAGACTGTTGCTAAGGCTGTTTGGCCTAAACTTAAATGAGTAGATGGAGGGGTAGTGAAAAGGAGTGTATTCGTCCGAATTTTCATTGTTACAGTAGAACATTTTCATGATTACTATGTATAATATTTCTCAGTAAATTTTAATGTGATATTGTACCAATTAAAATTATATAATTAATACAAGTAAGACTTGCATTTGCCTTAAAAGATATAGCAGTACGTGACTATTTGTTTTCAAACACACCTTCTCTGTTTTGAAACTTATAAAGGTATGGATCTCGGCCTATCTGTTTGGTTGAATATAAATGTGAATTCACAGAGTTTCAAAATCAACAGTAAGCCCTATTTTTGTGTGTGTGTAAATAATCTAATCTTTAGATAGATGCTAAAATTAAAATCATTTTTCTTAATACGAAGAAAAAATTGCAACTTAAGCACGCCTGAATGTAAAAAGGTGTACCCGACTTATTCGTTCACGATAAGAATTTACCGATTTCGGTATTTTAACAAAACTGTTTACGAGGGCAAATAAATAAATGAACGCTATCAATTCAACATATAAATTTACGTGGATTTTTCCAAAAGAATTTATGAGTATGCACCATCAGGATTCAAAAATATTTTAACCTGTCCTTATTAGATGTTATTTCATTATAATTCTTAAAACTTACAAGTCGAAGATGCTAGCTTTTGTGAATTGTATTATTAAGTATATAATATTAAGATGACAACCAAAAAAACTTCATACAAGGTCATCTTTATTCTCAAGTAGAAAGTTTATATAAATAGTTTATGCCGTAGCCACAGCCGGATTTGTATCCCTTGTGTCGGATTCTTCTTTCATTCTTTCCAAAAATGATTAATCTAAGGTTAATTTTTTTTTAAAATTTAAACAGTGTTAGCCACCGAGCTTGTTCATTTCTTACTATATAGAGATGAAGTTTTTTTTTTAGAAAATTAATGTTCTTTATTCTAATATATTGGCTGTATCTGCATTTTACAAATAAGACAATAACATTAATTGAAAAAGGAGACGTGGAATGGTTTTCACTGAGAGGACTTTCAAACAAAGTCCAAATGAAATAGATTTGACCAACTATTGGTTACTATACACTTCACAATGAACAAAACCCATACCGTATCAAAATTGCCTGATTTATGACAAAATCATAAAACAAATATGTCAGGCAGCAACTTACGACAGCCGCTATATTACATGTTCCTGACCAGGGACAGACACATATATATTGAGGCGGGCTTAAACATGTTTGTGAGCACCCAAACCTCCCTTAACATGGTGCCGTGATGTAGCAATACAACATTTTTTTTTGCAGAGAATGATAATTCATTTATATTTCATTTTATCTGAGAGTTGAAAGAGAATTCATTCACTTAATGGTTCTAAATATTCAATGCTGAAAAATTCTCCTGCCATTACCTCCTTCCTTCCCTCCACCCACAACCCATCCCCGAAATGTTCATCACTTATATGCAAATGCTGACTAATGTTGTATGGTTAAAACATTTGGTTGAGGCAATCTAAAGTTTGAGAACAGAAACGACAGCTTTAGCTTTTTTTCATTTATAAAAGGGCATAACTCAAGAATGGTAACAGTGACGCTACCCAATTTATAACTTGATCTGTGTTTTGTGGTGATAAGCATTTCGTGTACGTTTTAAAACATTTGGTTAAGGCATACTAAAGTTAAAGAACGGAAACCAATTATTAGGACTTTCTGGACGGACGGTAGAGACGGGTCGGACGGACATGGGTAACATTTAACGCTACGTTAGGGCAGAACAACAGGTCAGTAAAACAGTGACATGCCTTTCTGAAAGTTACAACATCTGCCAGCTTTTGTATATGCCGTATTCATATTGTATACATCAGGTATGTAAAAGATATAATAGGACTGTGTTCAAGCCTTATATTGTGTATACATCTTAAATGGTGTCAAGCGAATTGTATTTTTATCAAATGCATAATTAGATATTTGAACCTAATACTTTATTTTCTTTAAAAAGACGGCAAATAAATATTTTGAAATTAGCAAGTTGCCATACAGTTGAAAACAAGTTGCCATACAGTTGAAAACAAGTTGCCATACAGTAAATTTGTCAACATGAGCAAGTTGCCGTACCCTAGACTTTATTTTTTATGGTCTATATTCTTTAAAAACGTTCATTTTGACAACAAATTTCAGTAAATATGATGCCACACTATAATAATCTAAAAAAGTGTCTGGAAAAATAATGAAAAACAGTTGAATATCTTGCCAATGGGGCGACAGAGGACGATCGACCTCGAAATTTTCAGGTACTAAGTGGCAAGTTCTTGAGTATAACACAAAATCTTGTCTTAATTTTGTACTTATCGGCCTAATACTTAAAAGAATTATATATCAGAAAATCATTTCTTAAGCGGTACCCTCGTCAAATCAGTAGAAATGCTTTAAATTGAATGAATTCTTACCTTGTTTACTTTTTTTTCCATTTCTCTCCGCTTCGTTAGTACCCAATTTCCGGTGGCGATGATACACAGTGTGAATGTTTCTTTAATAATATTGACCTGGCAAGTTGAAGAAATTGAATTCAAATTATTTTAAATTTTGATTTACTCTGATAATGTGGAAAAAAATCCATTATCATTTTCGCGGGAAATAAATAATTGCAGAACCAAATGTTGGTTTACTGGCGATGTTAATCAGACAGAGAGTTCAATGAAATAAAAGTACAGAAGCTGCACAACAACCTTAATTACTATTCGAAGTCTGCATTACTTAATTCTTGATATGAAAATGCAAGGATGTGTTCTACCCCTGCATGCCTAGCTTTCTCCATTTTCCTTTCGTCTTGTTTTTTTTTTTTTGCCATAATCTGCCTCATCAGTAGTTACGGCCCTGCGAATCCGGCAGCATTTAATATTTTGCGACAAAATACCTCTGATCGTAGATTTAACGGTTCATCGGTTCATTAGACCACACTGCCATTACAATCTCTGTTTTAATTGGTCACTATTTTTGGCGGTTTTTTTTCTATTGTTCTAATTTTTCAACTCCTACCATGATGGAATTCATTCTGAAGGTCAGTTTTATTCTTTCTATATTAATGACATACTAATGGTCTAGTAATAGTTCATTGGTGTTACTTACACACAGAATCAAAGTTTATTTTAGCAGAGACATATAGACACATATATATGTCTCATATTTTAGTAACTATCGAAAAGGAGAGTTAATCCATTATAAAATGACAATCAGAAAAGAAGATTTTACGGTCATACTTCATAACTCAGTAATCTTATTTAGATTTGTTATACTATGATATTTAGTCTGGTTTATATAGGACTTGTATTTACCAATTGATTGACTGAACGTTTCGGATCGAGTAGACCGGTTCGACCTATAATATTAGACTTCGTAGGTTCTTACTTCATATCGTTTGCATTCATCGTTTTTTTTTTATCGGTTATTTTTGTTTACTATCAATGTTCGTGGTTCAGCATGGATAGTAAAAAAATATCCGATAAAAAACGTTGAATGCGAACGATATGAACCTATATACGAAGTCTTAAATTATAGGACTAGTAGACCGGTATGAATGCTATTTTGTGTAAATCGATTGGAAATAACACGGCATAGAAATAAATAGAAATAAGAATAGTTCTATAAATGATCAAATGGGTTAAATTTGAATTTTTATCATAAACAGAATTTTTTTTTTGTAAACTGATGAATTGAGCCCTTTTCAACTTATTTTTATAGCTTTGTTCCTATGTTGTACTGTACAACACTATCCTAGGTTAGGGGAGGGTTGGCACCTTCAAACTAGCTTAACCCTGCCACATTCCTACGTCAGGAGCCTATAATTCAGTAGCAGTTGGTTTTTGCTGTATTTCATTTTGTTTTTTTCTTTCGTGGTTTTGTACTTAAATCAGGCTGTTTTCTCATTTGAATTGTTAAGCATTTGTCATTTCGGGGCCTTTCATATCTGACTATGCGGTATGGGTTTTGCTCATTGTTAAAGGCCTTACAGCAACCTATAGTTGTTAACTTCTATGTCATTTGGTCTCTGGTGGAAAGGTTGGGAACAAACCCTCTATATGGTGTTTATACCTGTATAGAGGAATAACCCTTCTAAAGAAAGATAATTATCCCTCTATAGAGGGATATAATTGTTTATATAAAAAAGAAGATGTGGTATGATTGCAAATGAGACAACTCTCCACAAGAGTCCAAATGACACAGAAATTAACAACTATAGGTCACTGTTAGGTCTTCAACAATGAGCAAAGTCCATACCGCATAGTTAGCTATAAAAGGCCCCGAATTGACAAATGTAAAACAATTCAAACAAGTAAACAAATGGCCTTATTTATATATACAAAATAATGAACGAAAAAAACAAATATGTAACACAGCAACAAACAATAACCACTGAATTACAGGCCTGGACTTAAGACAGGCACATACAGAATGTGGCGGGGTTAAAATAGTTGGAAGGAGCCAACCCTCTCCTAACCTGGGACAGTGGTGTAACAGTACAACATAAGAACAAACAATAAAAAACAGTTGAAAAAGGCTCATCAGATGGATACAAATAGAAAAACATCTAACAAAAACACAGAGTTGACGTGGACGGGTACTTATACATCCCAACAACAAAGAGACATTAAGTCCAGATCTGAGAGTACTTGCAGTTACTGACAGCTAGCTCAAAGCCAATAACAACTAATAAAAAAAAACATCCATCTAAGACTAAATTATCAATCAGTTCACATCCAACATCCAATGGATTTAGTGTAAAGACGTCAAAAACAGTCAGAGAAAAACATGACCTTGGCAATACCCAGATACAGGATTATTATTATTATGAGACGGATTAAAAGCAAAACATGGCAAATGTGCATTTTCTACTTATTATGGCAGTAACCTGCAACATTTAATGCACCAATTGTTGTACTTAATGTAATATGCACATGTCTAGTTTACTGCTAAACTGAATGAATATACAATCTATTGTTCATGTTAATTGAAAGCTGTGATGATCAGGTAAATTCCACTTAGTTATGCCTCAATGAACAGATTTCTACATTTTTTTTTAACAATTTTAGTTTCAATCACTGTGATAAATCCTTTCAATCTGATAAATCTGCTTCAGGGCAGTTGTAACTCATTTATAGAAACTCTTTGTTTTGAATTATAGGTTAGATAATACTTGGTCGTAGCCGAGGGTTTTATATATTCATAAAACATGACCAAGTATTGTCTGACCAATTTAGAACATACTCAGACCTTCGAGTGACATAACAAATTTGGCTGCTCTTTGTAATAATCAAACTTTGATATTAGCTCACTTTGAGTGTTAACATGTTTAGAAAAAGGAAATGGTCATTTCAACAGATGGAATGAAAGAGCAATGAGATAGTTTTGTGATTACAAAAAAGAATAAATTATTGAAAAATGGAGATTGCTTCTGCTTCAGGTACAATTTAATCTTATATATCTAAAATTCCTTCATTTTAAAATGCACAAAATGTTGTATAAATCAGCTTTTCTAAAATTGTATAATTTTCAATATGGGCAAAACTTCAATAAATTTTAATTTTCAATCGTTTCAACTTCAGATGCTTACTCTTTTTTAAAGATGAATGTATTGGTTTTTTTTTCTTCTCAAAAACTTCCTTTGATTTTTGTCGAGCCTTCGACTTTAGTCGAAAAAGCGAGACATAGCGATCCTACATTCCGTCGGCGTCGTCGTCGGCGGCAACCACAAATATTCACTCTGTGGTTAAAGTTTTTGAAATTTTAATAACTTTCTTAAACTATCCTGGATTTCTACCAAACTTGGACAGAAGCTTGTTTATGATCATAAGATAGTTTCAAGAAGTAAATTTTGTAAAAATAAAATTCCATTTTTTCCGTATTTACTTATATATGGACTTAGTTTTTCTGCCGGTAAATATTACATTCACTCTGTGGTTAAAGTTTTTAAAATTTTAATAACTTTCTTAAACTATCCTGGGTTTGTACCAAACTTGGACAGAAGCTTGTTTATGATCATAAGATAGTATCTAGAAGTAAATTTTGTAAAAAAATAAATCCATTTTTTCCTTATTTTACTTTTAAATGGACTTAGATTTTCGGCCAGGAAACAACACATTCACTCTGTGGTTAAAGTTTTTAAAATTTTAATAACTTTCTTATACTATTTTGGATTTGTACCAAACTTGGACAGAAGCTTGTTTATGATCAAAAGCTAGTATCTAGAAGGAAATTTTGTAAAAAAATAAATCTATTTTTTCAGTATTTTACTTTTAAATGGACTTAGATTTTCTGCCAGGAAACAACATATTCACTTTGTGGTTAAAGTTTTTAAAATTTTAATAACTTTCTTATACTATTTTGGATTTGTACCAAACTTGGACAGAAGCTTGTTTATGATCAAATGCTAGTATCTAGAAGGAAATTTTGTTTTCTTCCAGTTAACATTACATTCAGTCTGCAGTTAAAGTTTTTAAACATTTATTAGATTCATAAACTATCCTGGAATTTTACCAAACTTGGACAGAAGCTTCTTACAATCAAAAGATAGTATCAAGAGGAATATTTTTATTGATTTACTTCCTCATTTTTGTTGAGCCTGCGATTAACAGAAAAAGTAGGCGAGACACTGGGTTCCGTGGAACCCTTACGAATTTTTTTTATCAACAGGCATTGTTTCTGAAAACATTGAATTGAGGTCTGGTATAAAATATGGGTTAAGGTTCATCTATACACTTCAACAAAAATGGCTGTGTTTACACCATGAAATTTTCTCTGAATGCAGACAAAACTGTGTAATTCTAATAGTTTTAAATCCTGGCAGCACCTGGATATATACAAGCTGTATTCATTTTGTGTTTTAAAAAGAAAAAACTTTTGTGGATTTTGCTAAACATTTTCTTTCCTTGCCACAGGTGGTGTAAAAATAAAGTCATGTGAAATCTTTGAGATGGTCCCCCTCAGGTAATGATTGTATTGTATCATATTGATTGATATGGACAATAGAGGGACAATAGAAATCTACTCACAACAAAGGTGATTTAAATAGTGTAAATGAGTGGACTGTATCAAAGAAAACTCGGGTGTTTGTTTATTTCACCATCTTTTGTGGCAAGGAAAGAAAATGTTCATCAAAATCCATAAAGTGTTTTAACTCTTTAGAACATAAATTGGATATTACATTAATTATCTAGGTGCTGCCAGGCATTAAAACTTAAAATAACACAGTTTTGTCTGTACTCAGAGAAATTTCATGGTGTAAACACAGACATTTTTGTTAAAGTGTATTGATGAACCTTAAATATTACATGTATTTTACCTACACCTTTGCCCCCTTTTGATTTTTTTTTCCGGGGTCTATATATGTACCATAAAATAAAATTAACAATGTTGAAATTTCAACTAAGATACCAGCCCCAGGATATTTACGTCGGAACATTTTACACATGATTTGGAAAGTAAGTATATTTTTTTTTAATTTATTAATAGTTGTCTGATAGATATTACAATAATTTTGAATATGTATTACAGATAGACTGGAGCCCAGAGAAGAAAAGTACAGTCCTAGACATGGACATGATTTAATTGTAGATGCCTAGATGATGATGTAGGTATTTTGTCATTACAATGGTACTTAAACTGTTAATAGTTGTAAGGTAATAAAATCAGTTTCCCCTGGAGAAACAGCTTGAAAACTTATTACAAATTAGTCCAAAATTTCTTTTTCAAATTTATACTCTAATGAAAAAAGTATACTTGTACTCCAATTTAGGATTTGAATTAAAACATGCATCACATTAATTTCTGAATTAATTTTAACAGCAGGTATTTTGAAAGGAAAAAAAAATTAAAGTAGCAAATTTTTTAAGTTTTATATTTGGTTCAATATTTTTGAACTTATTTTGTTTTTGTTTCAGATACCAGCACCAGGATATTTACGTCAGGACAGGTAACATATGCATCGGAAAGTAAGTATATTTTTTTTTTTCATTTATTAATAGTTGTGTGATAGATATTACAATAATTTTGAATATGTTTTACAGATAGACGGGAGCCAAGAGAGAAGAAGAAAAAATACAGTCCTAGACCTTGAAACGATTTAATTGTAGACGCCTAGATGATGATGTATGTATTTTGTCGTTACAATTGTACTTAAACTGTTAATAGTTGTAAGGTGATAAAATCAGACTTTTCCCTGGAGAAACTGCTTGAAAATTTATTACAAATTAGTCCAAAATTTCTTTTTCAAATTTATACTCTAATGAAAAAAGTATACTTGTACTCCAATTTAGGATTTGAATTAAAACATGCATCACATTAATTTCTGAATTAATTTTAACAGCAAATAGTCTTTTAACATTGACAATTTAGAAACCCTGTCTCTAATAGTCTCACCTGAACGAAAGTAAAGTTTCCGATTGTCAATTTGGATATCTACATATTTAGTTGATTTTTTAAAAAGTAATTTGGAAAATATGACTTGATTTAGATTGTTTGAAATTCAGTTGAATGTTATTCATTTCTGTTCTAAATATATACATCAGATTGTTTTGGTTAGCCACCAACTTCTGATAATTTGACGTGCACATTAATTTCAGAAATAATGATTATATCAATAAACCGTCTTCATTACTGATTGAAATATAGATTTAAAATGAAAATAAGTTAATGATATACAGTCAAAAAGAGCAACTGACCAATGATGATGGCTGCCATTAATGCCAGTTTTTCTTTATAGGTATTTTGAAAGAAAAAAAATTAAAGTAGCAAATTTTTTAAGTTTTATATTTGGTTCAATATTTTTGAACTTATTTTGTTTTTGTTTCAGATACCAGCCCCAGGATATTTACGTCAGGACAGGTAACATATGCATCGGAAAGTAAGTATATTTTTTTTTTCATTCATTAATAGTTGTCTGATAGATATTACAATAATTTTGAATATGTTTTACAGATAGACGGGAGCCAAGAGAGAAGAAGAAAAAAATACAGTCCTAGACATTGAGACGATTTAATTGTAGACGCCTAGATGATGATGTATGTATTTTGTCATTACAATTGTACTTAAACTGTTAATACTTGTAAGGTGATAAAATCAGACTTTTCCCTGGAGAAACTGCTTGAAAATTTATTACAAATTAGTCCAAAATTTCTTTTTCAAATTTATACTCTAATGAAAAAAGTATACTTGTACTCCAATTTAGGATTTGAATTAAAACATGCATCACATTAATTTCTGAATTAATTTTAACAGCAAATAGTCTTTTAACATTGACAATTTGGAAACCCTTTCTCTAATAGTCTCACCTGAACGAAAGTAAAGTTTCCGATTGTCAATTTGGATATCTACATATTTAGTTGATTTTTTAAAAAGTAATTTGGAAAATATGACTTGATTTAGATTGTTTGAAATTCAGTTGAATTTTAATCATTTCTGTTCAAAATGTATACATCAGATTGTTTTGGTTAGCCACCAACTTCTGATAATTTGACGTGCACATTAATTTTCGGAAATAATGATTATATCAATAAACCGTCTTCATTACTGATTGAAATATAGATTTAAAATGAAAATAAGTTAATGATATACAGTCAAAAAGAGCAACTGACCAATGATGATGGCTGCCATTAATGCCAGTTTTTCTTTATAGGTATTTTGAAAGAAAAAAAATTAAAGTAGCAAATTTTTTA
This sequence comes from Mytilus californianus, assembly GCF_021869535.1. Classification (NCBI taxonomy): domain Eukaryota; kingdom Metazoa; phylum Mollusca; class Bivalvia; order Mytilida; family Mytilidae; genus Mytilus; species Mytilus californianus. The sequence continues at coordinate 57,476,632 of NW_026262679.1, forward strand.
AGTTTTATATTTGGTTCAATATTTTTGAACTTATTTTGTTTTTGTTTCAGATACCAGCCCCAGGATATTTACGTCAGGACAGGTAACATATGCATCGGAAAGTAAGTATATTTTTTTTTCATTCATTAATAGTTGTCTGATAGATATTACAATAATTTTGAATATGTTTTACAGATAGACGGGAGCCAAGAGAGAAGAAGAAAAAAATACAGTCCTAGACATTGAGACGATTTAATTGTAGACGCCTAGATGATGATGTATGTATTTTGTCGTTACAATTGTACTTAAACTGTTAATACTTGTAAGGTGATAAAATCAGACTTTTCCCTGGAGAAACTGCTTGCAAATTTATTACAAATTAGTCCAAAATTTCTTTTTCAAATTTATACTCTAATGAAAAAAGTATACTTGTACTCCAATTTAGGATTTGAATTAAAACATGCATCACATAAATTTCTGAATTAATTTTAACAGCAAATAGTCTTTTAACATTGACAATTTGGAAACCCTTTCTCTAATAGTCTCACCTGAACGAAAGTAAAGTTTCCGATTGTCAATTTGGATATCTACATATTTAGTTGATTTTTTAAAAAGTAATTTGGAAAATATGACTTGATTTAGATTGTTTGAAATTCAGTTGAATTTTAATCATTTCTGTTCAAAATGTATACATCAGATTGTTTTGGTTAGCCACCAACTTCTGATAATTCGACGTGCACATTAATTTCGGAAATAATGATTATATCAATAAACCGTCTTCATTACTGATTGAAATATAGATTTAAAATGAAAATAAGTTAATGATATACAGTCAAAAAGAGCAACTGACCAATGAAGATGGCTGCCATTAATGCCAGTTTTTCTTTATAGGTATTTTGAAAGAAAGAAAAATTAAAGTAGCAAATTTTTTAAGTTTTATATTTGGTTCAATATTTTTGAACTTATTTTGTTTTTGTTTCAGATACCAGCCCCAGGATATTTACGTCAGGACAGGTAACATATGCATCGGAAAGTAAGTATATTTTTTTTTCATTTATTAATAGTTGTCTGATAGATATTACAATAATTTTGAATATGTTTTACAGATAGACGGGAGCCAAGAGAGAAGAAGAAAAAAATACAGTCCTAGACATTGAGACGATTTAATTGTAGACGCCTAGATGATGATGTATGTATTTTGTCGTTACAATTGTACTTAAACTGTTAATAGTTGTAAGGTGATAAAATCAGACTTTTCCCTGGAGAAACTGCTTGAAAATTTATTACAAATTAGTCCAAAATTTCTTTTTCAAATTTATACTCTAATGAAAAAAGTATACTTGTACTCCAATTTAGGATTTGAATTAAAACATGCATCACATTAATTTCTGAATTAATTTTAACAGCAAATAGTCTTTTAACATTGACAATTTGGAAACCCTTTCTCTAATAGTCTCACCTGAACGAAAGTAAAGTTTCCAATTGTCAATTTGGATATCTACATATTTAGTTGTTTTTTTAAAAAGTAATTTGGAAAATATGACTTGATTTAGATTGTTTGAAATTCAGTTGAATTTTAATCATTTCTGTTCAAAATGTATACATCAGATTGTTTTGGTTAGCCACCAACTTCTGATAATTTGACGTGCACATTAATTTCGGAAATAATGATTATATCAATAAACCGTCTTCATTACTGATTGAAATATAGATTTAAAATGAAAATAAGTTAATGATATACAGTCAAAAAGAGCAACTGACCAATGATGATGGCTGCCATTAATGCCAGTTTTTCTTTATAGGTATTTTGAAAGAAAAAAAATTAAAGTAGCAAATTTTTTAAGTTTTATATTTGGTTCAATATTTTTGAACTTATTTTGTTTTTGTTTCAGATACCAGCCCCAGGATATTTACGTCAGGACAGGTAACATATGCATCGGAAAGTAAGTATATTTTTTTTTCATTCATTAATAGTTGTCTGATAGATATTACAATAATTTTGAATATGTTTTACAGATAGACGGGAGCCAAGAGAGAAGAAGAAAAAAATACAGTCCTAGACATTGAGACGATTTAATTGTAGACGCCTAGATGATGATGTATGTATTTTGTCGTTACAATTGTACTTAAACTGTTAATACTTGTAAGGTGATAAAATCAGACTTTTCCCTGGAGAAACTGCTTGAAAATTTATTACAAATTAGTCCAAAATTTCTTTTTCAAATTTATACTCTAATGAAAAAAGTATACTTGTACTCCAATTTAGGATTTGAATTAAAACATGCATCACATTAATTTCTGAATTAATTTTAACAGCAAATAGTCTTTTAACATTGACAATTTGGAAACCCTTTCTCTAATAGTCTCACCTGAACGAAAGTAAAGTTTCCGATTGTCAATTTGGATATCTACATATTTAGTTGATTTTTTAAAAAGTAATTTGGAAAATATGACTTGATTTAGATTGTTTGAAATTCAGTTGAATTTTAATCATTTCTGTTCAAAATGTATACATCAGATTGTTTTGGTTAGCCACCAACTTCTGATAATTTGACGTGCACATTAATTTCGGAAATAATGATTATATCAATAAACCGTCTTCATTACTGATTGAAATATAGATTTAAAATGAAAATAAGTTAATGATATACAGTCAAAAAGAGCAACTGACCAATGATGATGGCTGCCATTAATGCCAGTTTTTCTTTATAGGTATTTTGAAAGAAAAAAAATTAAAGTAGCAAATTTTTTAAGTTTTATATTTGGTTCAATATTTTTGAACTTATTTTGTTTTTGTTTCAGATACCAGCCCCAGGATATTTACGTCAGGACAGGTAACATATGCATCGGAAAGTAAGTATATTTTTTTTTCATTCATTAATAGTTGTCTGATAGATATTACAATAATTTTGAATATGTTTTACAGATAGACGGGAGCCAAGAGAGAAGAAGAAAAAAATACAGTCCTAGACATTGAGACGATTTAATTGTAGACGCCTAGATGATGATGTATGTATTTTGTCGTTACAATTGTACTTAAACTGTTAATACTTGTAAGGTGATAAAATCAGACTTTTCCCTGGAGAAACTGCTTGCAAATTTATTACAAATTAGTCCAAAATTTCTTTTTCAAATTTATACTCTAATGAAAAAAGTATACTTGTACTCCAATTTAGGATTTGAATTAAAACATGCATCACATAAATTTCTGAATTAATTTTAACAGCAAATAGTCTTTTAACATTGACAATTTGGAAACCCTTTCTCTAATAGTCTCACCTGAACGAAAGTAAAGTTTCCGATTGTCAATTTGGATATCTACATATTTAGTTGATTTTTTAAAAAGTAATTTGGAAAATATGACTTGATTTAGATTGTTTGAAATTCAGTTGAATTTTAATCATTTCTGTTCAAAATGTATACATCAGATTGTTTTGGTTAGCCACCAACTTCTGATAATTTGACGTGCACATTAATTTCGGAAATAATGATTATATCAATAAACCGTCTTCATTACTGATTGAAATATAGATTTAAAATGAAAATAAGTTAATGATATACAGTCAAAAAGAGCAACTGACCAATGATGATGGCTGCCATTAATGCCAGTTTTTCTTTATAGGTATTTTGAAAGAAAAAAAATTAAAGTAGCAAATTTTTTAAGTTTTATATTTGGTTCAATATTTTTGAACTTATTTTGTTTTTGTTTCAGATACCAGCCCCAGGATATTTACGTCAGGACAGGTAACATATGCATCGGAAAGTAAGTATATTTTTTTTTCATTCATTAATAGTTGTCTGATAGATATTACAATAATTTTGAATATGTTTTACAGATAGACGGGAGCCAAGAGAGAAGAAGAAAAAAATACAGTCCTAGACATTGAGACGATTTAATTGTAGACGCCTAGATGATGATGTATGTATTTTGTCGTTACAATTGTACTTAAACTGTTAATACTTGTAAGGTGATAAAATCAGACTTTTCCCTGGAGAAACTGCTTGCAAATTTATTACAAATTAGTCCAAAATTTCTTTTTCAAATTTATACTCTAATGAAAAAAGTATACTTGTACTCCAATTTAGGATTTGAATTAAAACATGCATCACATAAATTTCTGAATTAATTTTAACAGCAAATAGTCTTTTAACATTGACAATTTGGAAACCCTTTCTCTAATAGTCTCACCTGAACGAAAGTAAAGTTTCCGATTGTCAATTTGGATATCTACATATTTAGTTGATTTTTTAAAAAGTAATTTGGAAAATATGACTTGATTTAGATTGTTTGAAATTCAGTTGAATTTTAATCATTTCTGTTCAAAATGTATACATCAGATTGTTTTGGTTAGCCACCAACTTCTGATAATTCGACGTGCACATTAATTTCGGAAATAATGATTATATCAATAAACCGTCTTCATTACTGATTGAAATATAGATTTAAAATGAAAATAAGTTAATGATATACAGTCAAAAAGAGCAACTGACCAATGAAGATGGCTGCCATTAATGCCAGTTTTTCTTTATAGGTATTTTGAAAGAAAGAAAAATTAAAGTAGCAAATTTTTTAAGTTTTATATTTGGTTCAATATTTTTGAACTTATTTTGTTTTTGTTTCAGATACCAGCCCCAGGATATTTACGTCAGGACAGGTAACATATGCATCGGAAAGTAAGTATATTTTTTTTTCATTTATTAATAGTTGTCTGATAGATATTACAATAATTTTGAATATGTTTTACAGATAGACGGGAGCCAAGAGAGAAGAAGAAAAAAATACAGTCCTAGACATTGAGACGATTTAATTGTAGACGCCTAGATGATGATGTATGTATTTTGTCGTTACAATTGTACTTAAACTGTTAATAGTTGTAAGGTGATAAAATCAGACTTTTCCCTGGAGAAACTGCTTGAAAATTTATTACAAATTAGTCCAAAATTTCTTTTTCAAATTTATACTCTAATGAAAAAAGTATACTTGTACTCCAATTTAGGATTTGAATTAAAACATGCATCACATTAATTTCTGAATTAATTTTAACAGCAAATAGTCTTTTAACATTGACAATTTGGAAACCCTTTCTCTAATAGTCTCACCTGAACGAAAGTAAAGTTTCCAATTGTCAATTTGGATATCTACATATTTAGTTGTTTTTTTAAAAAGTAATTTGGAAAATATGACTTGATTTAGATTGTTTGAAATTCAGTTGAATTTTAATCATTTCTGTTCAAAATGTATACATCAGATTGTTTTGGTTAGCCACCAACTTCTGATAATTTGACGTGCACATTAATTTCGGAAATAATGATTATATCAATAAACCGTCTTCATTACTGATTGAAATATAGATTTAAAATGAAAATAAGTTAATGATATACAGTCAAAAAGAGCAATTGACCAATGATGATGGCTGCCATTAATGCCAGTTTTTCTTTATAGGTATTTTGAAAGAAAGAAAAATTAAAGTAGCAAATTTTTTAAGTTTTATATTTGGTTCAATATTTTTGAACTTATTTTGTTTTTGTTTCAGATACCAGCCCCAGGATATTTACGTCAGGACAGGTAACATATGCATCGGAAAGTAAGTATATTTTTTTTTCATTTATTAATAGTTGTCTGATAGATATTACAATAATTTTGAATATGTTTTACAGATAGACGGGAGCCAAGAAAGAAGAAGAAAAAAATACAGTCCTAGACATTGAGACGATTTAATTGTAGACACCTAGATGATGATGTATGTATTTTGTCGTTACAATTGTACTTAAACTGTTAATAGTTGTAAGGTGATAAAATCAGACTTTTCCCTGGAGAAACTGCTTGAAAATTTATTACAAATTAGTCCAAAATTTCTTTTTCAAATTTATACTCTAATGAAAAAAGTATACTTGTACTCCAATTTAGGATTTGAATTAAAACATGCATCACATTAATTTCTGAATTAATTTTAACAGCAAATAGTCTTTTAACATTGACAATTTGGAAACCCTTTCTCTAATAGTCTCACCTGAACGAAAGTAAAGTTTCCGATTGTCAATTTGGATATCTACATATTTAGTTGATTTTTTAAAAAGTAATTTGGAAAATATGACTTGATTTAGATTGTTTGAAATTCAGTTGAATTTTAATCATTTCTGTTCAAAATGTATACATCAGATTGTTTTGGTTAGCCACCAACTTCTGATAATTTGACGTGCACATTAATTTCGGAAATAATGATTATATCAATAAACCGTCTTCATTACTGATTGAAATATAGATTTAAAATGAAAATAAGTTAATGATATACAGTCAAAAAGAGCAATTGACCAATGATGATGGCTGCCATTAATGCCAGTTTTTCTTTATAGGTATTTTGAAAGAAAAAAAAATTAAAGTAGCAAATTTTTTAAGTTTTATATTTGGTTCAATATTTTTGAACTTATTTTGTTTTTGTTTCAGATACCAGCCCCAGGATATTTTCGTCAGGACAGGTAACATATGCATCGGAAAGTAAGTATATTTTTTTTTCATTTATTAATAGTTGTCTGATAGATATTACAATAATTTTGAATATGTTTTACAGATAAACGGGTGCCAAGAAAGAAGAAGAAAAAAATACAGTCCTAGACATTGAGACGATTTAATTGTAGACACCTAGATGATGATGTATGTATTTTGTCATTACAATTGTACTTAAACTGTTAATAGTTGTAAGGTAATAAAATCAGACTTTTCCCTGGAGAAACTGCTTCAAAATTTATTACAAATTAGTCCAAAATTTCTTTTTCAAATTTATACTCTAATGAAAAAAGTATACTTGTACTCCAATTTAGGATTTGAATTAAAACATGCATCACATTAATTTCTGAATTAATTTTAACAGCAAATAGTCTTTTAACATTGACAATTTGGAAACCCTTTCTCTAATAGTCTCACCTGAACGAAAGTAAAGTTTCCGATTGTCAATTTGGATATCTACATATTTAGTTGATTTTTTAAAAAGTAATTTGGAAAATATGACTTGATTTAGATTTTTTGAAATTCAGTTGAATTTTAATCATTTCTGTTCAAAATGTATACATCAGATTGTTTTGGTTAGCCACCAACTTCTGATAATTTGACGTGCACATTAATTTCGGAAATAATGATTATATCAATAAACCGTCTTCATTACTGATTGAAATATAGATTTAAAATGAAAATAAGTTAATGATATACAGTCAAAAAGAGCAATTGACCAATGATGATGGCTGCCATTAATGCCAGTTTTTCTTTATAGGTATTTTGAAAGAAAAAAAAATTAAAGTAGCAAATTTTTTAAGTTTTATATTTGGTTCAATATTTTTGAACTTATTTTGTTTTTGTTTCAGATACCAGCCCCAGGATATTTTCGTCAGGACAGGTAACATATGCATCGGAAAGTAAGTATATTTTTTTTTCATTTATTAATAGTTGTCTGATAGATATTACAATAATTTTGAATATGTTTTACAGATAGACGGGAGCCAAGAGAGAAGAAGAAAAAAATACAGTCCTAGACATTGAGACGATTTAATTGTAGACGCCTAGATGATGATGTATGTATTTTGTCGTTACAATTGTACTTAAACTGTTAATAGTTGTAAGGTGATAAAATCAGACTTTTCCCTGGAGAAACTGCTTGAAAATTTATTACAAATTAGTCCAAAATTTCTTTTTCAAATTTATACTCTAATGAAAAAGTATACTTGTACTCCAATTTAGGATTTGAATTAAAACATGCATCACATTAATTTCTGAATTAATTTTTACAGCAAATAGTCTTTTAACATTGACAATTTGGAAACCCTTTCTCTAATAGTCTCACCTGAACGAAAGTAAAGTTTCCGATTGTCAATTTGGATATCTACATATTTAGTTGATTTTTTAAAAAGTAATTTGGAAAATATGACTTGATTTAGATTGTTTGAAATTCAGTTGAATTTTAATCATTTCTGTTCAAAATGTATACATCAGATTGTTTTGGTTAGCCACCAACTTCTGATAATTTGACGTGCACATTAATTTCGGAAATAATGATTATATCAATAAACCGTCTTCATTACTGATTGAAATATAGATTTAAAATGAAAATAAGTTAATGATATACAGTCAAAAAGAGCAATTGACCAATGATGATGGCTGCCATTAATGCCAGTTTTTCTTTATAGGTATTTTGAAAGAAAAAAAAATTAAAGTAGCAAATTTTTTAAGTTTTATATTTGGTTCAATATTTTTGAACTTATTTTGTTTTTGTTTCAGATACCAGCCCCAGGATATTTACGTCAGGACAGGTAACATATGCATCGGAAAGTAAGTATATTTTTTTTTTCATTTATTAATAGTTGTCTGATAGATATTACAATAATTTTGAATATGTTTTACAGATAGACGGGAGCCAAGAGAGAAGAAGAAAAAAATACAGTCCTAGACATTGAGACGATTTAATTGTAGACGCCTAGATGATGATGTATGTATTTTGTCGTTACAATTGTACTTAAACTGTTAATAGTTGTAAGGTGATAAAATCAGACTTTTCCCTGGAGAAACTGCTTGAAAATTTATTACAAATTAGTCCAAAATTTCTTTTTCAAATTTATACTCTAATGAAAAAGTATACTTGTACTCCAATTTAGGATTTGAATTAAAACATGCATCACATTAATTTCTGAATTAATTTTTACAGCAAATAGTCTTTTAACATTGACAATTTGGAAACCCTTTCTCTAATAGTCTCACCTGAACGAAAGTAAAGTTTCCGATTGTCAATTTGGATATCTACATATTTAGTTGATTTGTTAAAAAGTAATTTGGAAAATGTGACTTGATTTAGATTGTTTGAAATTCAGTTGAATTTTAATCATTTCTGTTCAAAATGTATACATCAGATTGTTTTGGTTAGCCACCAACTTCTGATAATTTGACGTGCACATTAATTTCGGAAATAATGATTATATCAATAAACCGTCTTCATTACTGATTGAAATATAGATTTAAAATGAAAATAAGTTAATGATATACAGTCAAAAAGAGCAATTGACCAATGATGATGGCTGCCATTAATGCCAGTTTTTCTTTATAGGTATTTTGAAAGAAAGAAAAATTAAAGTAGCAAATTTTTTAAGTTTTATATTTGGTTCAATATTTTTGAACTTATTTTGTTTTTGTTTCAGATACCAGCCCCAGGATATTTACGTCAGGACAGGTAACATATGCATCGGAAAGTAAGTATATTTTTTTTTCATTTATTAATAGTTGTCTGATAGATATTACAATAATTTTGAATATGTTTTACAGATAGACGGGAGCCAAGAGAGAAGAAGAAAAAAATACAGTCCTAGACATTGAGACGATTTAATTGTAGACGCCTAGATGATGATGTATGTATTTTGTCGTTACAATTGTACTTAAACTGTTAATAGTTGTAAGGTAATAAAATCAGACTTTTCCCTGGAGAAACTGCTTGAAAATTTATTACAAATTAGTCCAAAATTTCTTTTTCAAATTTATACTCTAATGAAAAAGTATACTTGTACTCCAATTTAGGATTTGAATTAAAACATGCATCACATTAATTTCTGAATTAATTTTTACAGCAAATAGTCTTTTAACATTGACAATTTGGAAACCCTTTCTCTAATAGTCTCACCTGAACGAAAGTAAAGTTTCCGATTGTCAATTTGGATATCTACATATTTAGTTGATTTTTTAAAAAGTAATTTGGAAAATATGACTTGATTTAGATTGTTTGAAATTCAGTTGAATTTTAATCATTTCTGTTCAAAATGTATACATCAGATTGTTTTGGTTAGCCACCAACTTCTGATAATTTGACGTGCACATTAATTTCGGAAATAATGATTATATCAATAAACCGTCTTCATTACTGATTGAAATATAGATTTAAAATGAAAATAAGTTAATGATATACAGTCAAAAAGAGCAATTGACCAATGATGATGGCTGCCATTAATGCCAGTTTTTCTTTATAGGTATTTTGAAAGAAAAAAAAATTAAAGTAGCAAATTTTTTAAGTTTTATATTTGGTTCAATACTTTTGAACTTATTTTGTTTTTGTTTCAGATACCAGCCCCAGGATATTTACGTCAGGACAGGTAACATATGCATCGGAAAGTAAGTATATTTTTTTTTTCATTTATTAATAGTTGTCTGATAGATATTACAATAATTTTGAATATGTTTTACAGATAGACGGGAGCCAAGAGAGAAGAAGAAAAAAATACAGTCCTAGACATTGAGACGATTTAATTGTAGACGCCTAGATGATGATGTATGTATTTTGTCGTTACAATTGTACTTAAACTGTTAATAGTTGTAAGGTGATAAAATCAGACTTTTCCCTGGAGAAACTGCTTGAAAATTTATTACAAATTAGTCCAAAATTTCTTTTTCAAATTTATACTCTAATGAAAAAGTATACTTGTACTCCAATTTAGGATTTGAATTAAAACATGCATCACATTAATTTCTGAATTAATTTTTACAGCAAATAGTCTTTTAACATTGACAATTTGGAAACCCTTTCTCTAATAGTCTCACCTGAACGAAAGTAAAGTTTCCAATTGTCAATTTGGATATCTACATATTAAGTTGATTTTTTAAAAAGTAATTTGGAAAATATGACTTGATTTAGATTGTTTGAAATTCAGTTGAATTTTAATCATTTCTGTTCAAAATGTATACATCAGATTGTTTTGGTTAGCCACCAACTTCTGATAATTTGACGTGCACATTAATTTCGGAAATAATGATTATATCAATAAACCGTCTTCATTACTGATTGAAATATAGATTTAAAATGAAAATAAGTTAATGATATACAGTCAAAAAGAGCAATTGACCAATGATGATGGCTGCCATTAATGCCAGTTTTTCTTTATAGATATTTTGAAAGAAAGAAAAATTAAAGTAGCAAATTTTTTAAGTTTTATATTTGGTTCAATACTTTTGAACTTATTTTGTTTTTGTTTCAGATACCAGCCCCAGGATATTTACGTCAGGACAGGTAACATATGCATCGGAAAGTAAGTATATTTTTTTTTTCATTTATTAATAGTTGTCTGATACATATTACAATAATTTTGAATATGTTTTACAGATAGACGGGAGCCAAGAGAGAAGAAGAAAAAAATACAGTCCTAGACATTGAGACGATTTAATTGTAGACGCCTAGATGATGATGTATGTATTTTGTCGTTACAATTGTACTTAAACTGTTAATAGTTGTAAGGTGATAAAATCAGACTTTTCCCTGGAGAAACTGCTTGAAAATTTATTACAAATTAGTCCAAAATTTCTTTTTCAAATTTATACTCTAATGAAAAAGTATACTTGTACTCCAATTTAGGATTTGAATTAAAACATGCATCACATTAATTTCTGAATTAATTTTTACAGCAAATAGTCTTTTAACATTGACAATTTGGAAACCCTTTCTCTAATAGTCTCACCTGAACGAAAGTAAAGTTTCCAATTGTCAATTTGGATATCTACATATTAAGTTGATTTTTTAAAAAGTAATTTGGAAAATATGACTTGATTTAGATTGTTTGAAATTCAGTTGAATTTTAATCATTTCTGTTCAAAATGTATACATCAGATTGTTTTGGTTAGCCACCAACTTCTGATAATTTGACGTGCACATTAATTTCGGAAATAATGATTATATCAATAAACCGTCTTCATTACTGATTGAAATATAGATTTAAAATGAAAATAAGTTAATGATATACAGTCAAAAAGAGCAATTGACCAATGATGATGGCTGCCATTAATGCCAGTTTTTCTTTATAGGTATTTTGAAAGAAAAAAAAATTAAAGTAGCAAATTTTTTAAGTTTTATATTTGGTTCAATACTTTTGAACTTATTTTGTTTTTGTTTCAGATACCAGCCCCAGGATATTTACGTCAGGACAGGTAACATATGCATCGGAAAGTAAGTATATTTTTTTTTTCATTTATTAATAGTTGTCTGATAGATATTACAATAATTTTGAATATGTTTTACAGATAGACGGGAGCCAAGAGAGAAGAAGAAAAAAATACAGTCCTAGACATTGAGACGATTTAATTGTAGACGCCTAGATGATGATGTATGTATTTTGTCGTTACAATTGTACTTAAACTGTTAATAGTTGTAAGGTGATAAAATCAGACTTTTCCCTGGAGAAACTGCTTGAAAATTTATTACAAATTAGTCCAAAATTTCTTTTTCAAATTTATACTCTAATGAAAAAGTATACTTGTACTCCAATTTAGGATTTGAATTAAAACATGCATCACATTAATTTCTGAATTAATTTTTACAGCAAATAGTCTTTTAACATTGACAATTTGGAAACCCTTTCTCTAATAGTCTCACCTGAACGAAAGTAAAGTTTCCAATTGTCAATTTGGATATCTACATATTAAGTTGATTTTTTAAAAAGTAATTTGGAAAATATGACTTGATTTAGATTGTTTGAAATTCAGTTGAATTTTAATCATTTCTGTTCAAAATGTATACATCAGATTGTTTTGGTTAGCCACCAACTTCTGATAATTTGACGTGCACATTAATTTCGGAAATAATGATTATATCAATAAACCGTCTTCATTACTGATTGAAATATAGATTTAAAATGAAAATAAGTTAATGATATACAGTCAAAAAGAGCAATTGACCAATGATGATGGCTGCCATTAATGCCAGTTTTTCTTTATAGGTATTTTGAAAGAAAAAAAAATTAAAGTAGCAAATTTTTTAAGTTTTATATTTGGTTCAATACTTTTGAACTTATTTTGTTTTTGTTTCAGATACCAGCCCCAGGATATTTACGTCAGGACAGGTAACATATGCATCGGAAAGTAAGTATATTTTTTTTCATTCATTAATAGTTGTCTGATAGATATTACAATAATTTTGAATATGTTTTACAGATAGACGGGAGCCAAGAGAGAAGAAGAAAAAAATACAGTCCTAGACATTGAGACGATTTAATTGTAGACGCCTAGATGATGATGTATGTATTTTGTCGTTACAATTGTACTTAAACTGTTAATAGTTGTAAGGTGATAAAATCAGACTTTTCCCTGGAGAAACTGCTTGAAAATTTATTACAAATTAGTCCAAAATTTCTTTTTCAAATTTATACTCTAATGAAAAAGTATACTTGTACTCCAATTTAGGATTTGAATTAAAACATGCATCACATTAATTTCTGAATTAATTTTTACAGCAAATAGTCTTTTAACATTGACAATTTGGAAACCCTTTCTCTAATAGTCTCACCTGAACGAAAGTAAAGTTTCCGATTGTCAATTTGGATATCTACATATTTAGTTGATTTTTTAAAAAGTAATTTGGAAAATGTGACTTGATTTAGATTGTTTGAAATTCAGTTGAATTTTAATCATTTCTGTTCAAAATGTATACATCAGATTGTTTTGGTTAGCCACCAACTTCTGATAATTTGTCGTGCACATTAATTTCGGAAATAATGATTATATCAATAAACCGTCTTCATTACTGATTGAAATATAGATTTAAAATGAAAATAAGTTAATGATATACAGTCAAAAAGAGCAATTGACCAATGATGATGGCTGCCATTAATGCCAGTTTTTCTTTATAGGTATTTTGAAAGAAGGAAAAATTAAAGTAGCAAATTTTTTAAGTTTTATATTTGGTTCAATATTTTTGAACTTATTTTGTTTTTGTTTCAGATACCAGCCCCAGGATATTTACGTCAGGACAGGTAACATATGCATCGGAAAGTAAGTATATTTTTTTTTCATTTATTAATAGTTGTCTGATAGATATTACAATAATTTTGAATATGTTTTACAGATAGACGGGAGCCAAGAGAGAAGAAGAAAAAAATACAGTCCTAGACCTTGAGACGATTTAATATAGACGCCTAGATGATGATGTATGTATTTTGTCGTTACAATTGTACTTAAACTGTTAATAGTTGTAAGGTGATAAAATCAGACTTTTCCCTGGAGAAACTGCTTGATAATTACAAATTAGTCCAAAATTTCTTTTTCAAATTTATACACTAATGAAAAGAGTATACTTGTACTCCAATTTAGGAATTGAATTAAAACATGCATCACATTAATTTCTGAATTAATTTTAACAGCAAATAGTCTTTTAACATTGACAATTTGGAAACCCTTTCTCTAATAGTCTCACCTGAACGAAAGTAAAGTTTCCGATTGTCAATTTGGATATCTACATATTTAGTTGATTTTTGTCGAGCCTTCGACTTTTGTCGAAAAAGCGAGACATAGCGATCCTACATTCCGTCGGCTTCCACAAATATTCACTCTGTGGTTAAAGTTTTTGAAATTTTAATAACTTTCTTAAACTATCCTGGATTTCTACCAAACTTTGACAGAAGCTTGTTTATGATCATAAGATAATATTCAAAAGTAAATTTTGTAAAAAAAAAATTCCATTTTTTCCGTATTTTACTTATAAATGGACTTAGTTTTTCTGCCAAGAAACATTACATTCACTCTGTGGTTAAAGTTTTTGAAATTTTAATAACTTTCTTAAACTATCCTGGATTTCTACCAAACTTGGAAAGAAGCTTGTTTATGATCATAAGATAGTATCCAGAAGTAAATTTTGTAAAAAAAAATCCATTTTTGCCGTATTTTACTTATAAATGGACTTAGTTTTTCTGCCAAGAAACATTACATTCACTCTGTGGTTAAAGTTTTTGAAATTTTAATAACTTTCTTAAACTATCCTGGATTTCTACCAAACATGGAAAGAAGCTTGTTTATGATCATAAGATAGTATCCAGAAGTAAATTTTGTAAAAAAAAAAATCCATTTTTTCCGTATTTTACTTATCAATGGACTTAGTTTTCCTGCCAGTTAACATTACATTCAATCAGTGGTTAAAGTTTTTAAAATTTTAACAACTTTCTTAAACTATCCTGGATTTGTACCAAACTTGGACAGAAGCTTGTTTATGATTAAAAGCTAGTATCTAGAAGGAAATTTTGTTAAAATTTTTTTTGATTTTTTCTGTATTTTACTTATAAATGGACTTTGTTTTTCTTCCAGTTAACATTACATACAGTCTGCAGTTTAAGTTTTTAAAACATTTATTAGATTCATAAACTATCCTGGATTTTTACCAAACTTGGACAGAAGCTACTTACAATCAAAAGATAGTATAGAGAGGAATATTTTTATTTATTTTTTTCCTCATTTTTGTTGAGCCTGCGATTAACAGCAAAAGTAGGCGAGACACTGGGTTCCGCTGAACCCTTACGAATTTTTTCAAAAGTAATTTGGAAAATATGACTTGATTTAGATTGTTTGAAATTCAGTTGAATTTTAATCATTTCTGTTCAAAATGTATACATCAGATTGTTTTGGTTAGCCACCAACTTCTGATAATTTGACGTGCACATTAATTTCGGAAATAATGATTATATCAATAAACCGTCTTCATTACTGATTGAAATATAGATTTAAAATGAAAATAAGTTAATGATATACAGTCAAAAAGAGCAACTGACCAATGATGATGGCTGCCATTAATGCCAGTTTTTCTTTATAGGTATTTTGAAAGAAAGAAAAATTAAAGTAGCAAATTTTTTAAGTTTTATATTTGGTTCAATATTTTTGAACTTATTTTGTTTTTGTTTCAGATACCAGCCCCAGGATATTTACGTCAGGACAGGTAACATATGCATAGGAAAGTAAGTATATTTTTTTTTCATTTATTAATAGTTGTCTGATAGATATTACAATAATTTTGAATATGTTTTACAGATAGACCGGAGCCAAGAGAGAAGAAGAAAAAATACAGTCCTAGACCTTGAGACGATTTAATTGTAGACGCCTAGATGATGATGTATGTATTTTGTCGTTACAATTGTACTTAAACTGTTAATAGTTGTAAGGTGATAAAATCAGACTTTTCCCTGGAGAAACTGCTTGAAAATTTATTACAAATTAGTCCAAAATTTCTTTTTCAAATTTATACTCTAATGAAAAAAGTATACTTGTACTCCAATTTAGGATTTGAATTAAAACATGCATCACATTAATTTCTGAATTAATTTTAACAGCAAATAGTCTTTTAACATTGACAATTTGGAAACTCTTTCTCTAATAGTCTCACCTGAATGAAAGTAAAGTTTCCGATTGTCAATTTGGATGTCTACATAAATGTATACATCAGATTGAATTGGTTAGCCACCAATTTCTGATAATTTGACACGCACATTAATTTCGATATAATGATTATATTATGAAAACTGTCTTCAATACTGAAGTCAAATACAGATATACCATAAGTTATATATATAAAGATATCCTACAATCTGTTCACATCACAAATTCATACTTTTGTGTTTCTCTTACCAAAGCAAACTACTGTAAATTCAGAAATTATTGTGTGCATTTATTATTGCGATTTTTACATTATGGACTAAAAGTAAGATTATTTTATTGAATTTCAGGAAAGTTTTTATACAGATATCGGAATAGGAGTTTCTTATTATTGCAAAACTCAACCTGTCACATTATTCAGATGAATAAAACCTCGCAATAGTGTTTCTGAATTAACGGTTAATTATTTGTGCCAGAAGTTATCCAACACATCACTCTTTTATAATTTTTGGTTTTGTTACAAATGCAGGCCTGAAAAGTTTCAGTGGTACAGCTTGAAGATGGTTCCATTGTACATAGAAGATGAAGATGAGTTAGGTTAAACCTTGTAAGGTAATAATAAAATCAGTTTCCCCTGGGAAAATTGCTTGGTTTTTTAATCACAACTGGGTTTAATATTTATAGCTTTCAAATTAATATTCTAATGATACATTCTTAAATAAAAATGTATTGTTATAATCTATTTTCATGTTACCGAATTGATTAGAGAGTATGGAACTTTTCGATAGGTAACTTACTCTGTGGTAGGATATTCTAGTACTCTGTGATGTAAGAAAGACTGAAAGAAGTAAAATCATGTAAGCTTACAGTCTGTGCAATTTGTCGAAAAAGTTGATTATTTTGGGTTTTTTTTGAGTCGTCTCATCTGTGTAAAAATTTTGACCGTTTGTGGCCTAAAAGTTTATTAGCCATTCATAAGGAGCAAACTTCAAAGACCGTGACACACCTTTCAATTCAAAGGAACACAGCATGGCTCCCTATAGCTTTAGATATGGCAGCCAAAAAAGTTGGAACTGAAGATAGTGACCAGACAACAGAATACTTGGGGGAATAAAAATAATTTGGTTTATAAATCCAGACAATAAAATTTCTTAAATGTCCAAAAACTCAGATGAGAATTAAGGAGAGCCCAAAGGATGATGTGAGATGCCCATCTGTCCTTTGATATATCAACACTAATATGAAATGCTTCAAAGACCTGTAGAATTAACAACTAAAACTGCATATGTGCAAAAGTAATATTTAAAAAAGTTAAATTGTAAATGTACAAACTGTTCAAGATTCAGTTTAACTTTGGTGAACATATTTAAGAGTAGTTGAAGAAATCATGATATATATGTAACACTCCCAAACGTTTCCATCCCCCCAAACATGTCTGATTCCCTAAAACGTGTCCTTAGAATCTTAAATCGCGCATACGTGACCGATTTCACTCCCCCAAACGTGTCTAATAATTGTTATTCGCCAAAACGTGTCCAGTTTAAAGCACCAGAACGTCTCAAAACTTTTAGCGCTTATATGTCTCCTGTGAAGTTTATGGCAATACAATGATGGGGGACATGATAGAAGACGTTGTGTTTGGGTTGGATTCTAAAAATAAATCGAAGCAGCTAACTAAGGACATCTGGAGGAAAGATATAGTAATCTGCATAGACAAATATCCAAGATATGGTACAATGTGCACAGGGACTTCTGCTTTCAAATAAACAGACACAGTGTAAGAAAAAGGATGACAAAATAAGCTATTTTTACTTACAGTGGTTTATTAATTTTTTATCAATAAAATTGTCATTGTTTTAAATTACAGTTGGAGGTACTTCATAATTAAGAAATCTAATACAATTTATATTGCATGTTTTCCCAGTGCTTCACTGTTAATACAGTGGTCATTTATTAGCATTAATTTGTCCAATGCCGGTTGTTTATATCAAGCATTATTGCAAGCTTAATTTAACTATTGACTGTTGATTGCTTAATGTCAGTGGCAAATATTTCAAGCATATTTAGAGCAAACAATTACACAGAAAACGCAATTAACTAGTTTTGAACAGTGTAAATCATCGTTTACTTAGTGAATTATTTTGTACTAATATACTCTGGTGATGCCTAAATATCTTTATAATGTATGAGGGTAATTGCACGACAGGCTTCCTGCAGAAGTTGTTTCTGGGCTTTTTAAAAGAACCCTTTGGTTCCATATAGACTGGATACGTTGGAGCTACATAAACAGAACACGTTTTGATAAACTTTAGCAACAAGTCATATTTTGCAGTTCATTGACGTCATATGGACACGTTTGGGGGAATCAGACACGTTTCTGATTGGTACATATATACAATAACTATCTGATTTCCATCTACATGCAGAGTGAAAAAACAAAACAAAGCAGTTCCAAGGAAAATGGTAACATATAGATCTTCAACTAACTCTGAGGCTCTGCCATGAAAAAAATAAAGAAGCAAGGACAGCAGCTCTAAGAAAGATTATTACATTGATAATCTTCCAAGTCTGATGTGTAGCCATTAAAGAAATAATGTAAGTACAATTAGGCAATACAATTTCTGTATATTCTCTAAAAATATGTGATAAAAGTACAGAAGGTAATATCTGTTTTCTTATTTTCCACATTTACAACACACAAAAAAAAAGAATTTATCAATTCAATATATGGTTTCCAGGAACATGAATAAAGCTTTCAAATCACGAAAAGTAAAATTCAGAGAGAATTTTTTCCTTCAAGGGGAGACTAGTACAACAAATGGCAAGACTGTTTTATTCATTGAGAGATTACTCATTGAAAATTTTAGGCTGGCAATTTCAACAAGATTTGTAAAATGTATAATTTATGTCTATTTTAATTCCTTTTTAGGTTATTTCTGAGTTTTACATATATACAATAACTATCTGATTTCCATCTACATGCAGAATGAAAAAAAAATAAAGCAGCAGGGATATAATAAGTAGTTCCAAGGAAAATGGTAACATAGATCTTAAATCAACTAACTCTGAGGCTCTGCCATGAAAAAAATAAAGATTAGCAAGGACAGCAGCTCTAAGAAAGATTATTACATTGATAATCTTCCAAGTCTGATGTGTAGCCATTAAAGAAATAATGTAAGTACAATTAGGCAATACAATTTCTGTATATTCTCTAAAAATATGTGATAAAAGTACAGAAGGCAATATCTGTTTTCTTATTTTCCACATTTACAACACACAAAAAAAAAGAATTTATCAATTCAATATATGGTTTCCAGGAACATGAATAAAGCTTTCAAATCACGAAAAGTAAAATTCAGAGAGAATTTTTCCTTCAAGGGGAGACTAGTACAACAAACGGCAAGACTGTTTCATTCATTGGGAGATTACTCATTGAAAATTTTAGGCTGGCAATTTCAACAAGATTTGTAAAATGTATAATTTATGTCTATTTTAATTCCTTTTTAGGTTATTTCTGAGTTTTACATATATACAATAACTATCTGATTTCCATCTACATGCAGAAAGAAAAAAAAATAAAGCAGCAGGGATAGTAGTTCCAAGGAAAATGGTAACATAGATCTTAAATCAACTAACTCTGAGGCTCTGCCATGAAAAAAATAAAGAAGCAAGGACAGCAGCTCTAAGAAAGATTATTACATTGATAATCTTCCAAGTCTGATGTGTAGCCATTAAAGAAATAATGTAAGTACAATTAGGCAATACAATTTCTGTATATTCTCTAAAAATATGTGATAAAAGTACAGAAGGCAATATCTGTTTTCTTATTTTCCACATTTACAACACACAAAAAAAAAGAATTTATCAATTCAATATATGGTTTCCAGGAACATGAATAAAGCTTTCAAATCACGAAAAGTAAAATTCAGAGAGAATTTTTCCTTCAAGGGGAGACTAGTACAACAAACGGCAAGACTGTTTTATTCATTGGGAGATTACTCATTGAAAATTTTAGGCTGGCAATTTCAACAAGATTTGTAAAATGTATAATTTATGTCTATTTTAATTCCTTTTTAGGTTATTTCTGAGTTTTACATATATACAATAACTATCTGATTTCCATCTACATGCAGAATGAAAAAAAAATAAAGCAGCAGGGATATAATAAGTAGTTCCAAGGAAAATGGTAACATAGATCTTAAATCAACTAACTCTGAGGCTCTGCCATGAAAAAAATAAAGATTAGCAAGGACAGCAGCTCTAAGAAAGATTATTACATTGATAATCTTCCAAGTCTGATGTGTAGCCATTAAAGAAATAATGTAAGTACAATTAGGCAATACAATTTCTGTATATTCTCTAAAAATATGTGATAAAAGTACAGAAGGCAATATCTGTTTTCTTATTTTCCACATTTACAACACACAAAAAAAAAGAATTTATCAATTCAATATATGGTTTCCAGGAACATGAATAAAGCTTTCAAATCACGAAAAGTAAAATTCAGAGAGAATTTTTCCTTCAAGGGGAGACTAGTACAACAAACGGCAAGACTGTTTCATTCATTGGGAGATTACTCATTGAAAATTTTAGGCTGGCAATTTCAACAAGATTTGTAAAATGTATAATTTATGTCTATTTTAATTCCTTTTTAGGTTATTTCTGAGTTTTACATATATACAATAACTATCTGATTTCCATCTACATGCAGAAAGAAAAAAAAATAAAGCAGCAGGGATAGTAGTTCCAAGGAAAATGGTAACATAGATCTTAAATCAACTAACTCTGAGGCTCTGCCATGAAAAAAATAAAGAAGCAAGGACAGCAGCTCTAAGAAAGATTATTACATTGATAATCTTCCAAGTCTGATGTGTAGCCATTAAAGAAATAATGTAAGTACAATTAGGCAATACAATTTCTGTATATTCTCTAAAAATATGTGATAAAAGTACAGAAGGCAATATCTGTTTTCTTATTTTCCACATTTACAACACACAAAAAAAAAGAATTTATCAATTCAATATATGGTTTCCAGGAACATGAATAAAGCTTTCAAATCACGAAAAGTAAAATTCAGAGAGAATTTTTCCTTCAAGGGGAGACTAGTACAACAAACGGCAAGACTGTTTTATTCATTGGGAGATTACTCATTGAAAATTTTAGGCTGGCAATTTCAACAAGATTTGTAAAATGTATAATTTATGTCTATTTTAATTCCTTTTTAGGTTATTTCTGAGTTTTACATATATACAATAGCTATCTGATTTCCATCTACATGCAGAATGAAAAAAAAATAAAGCAGCAGGGATATAATAAGTAGTTCCAAGGAAAATGGTAACATAGATCTTAAATCAACTAACTCTGAGGCTCTGCCATGAAAAAAATAAAGATTAGCAAGGACAGCAGCTCTTAGAAAGATTATTTCATTGATAATCTTCCAAGTCTGATGTGTGGCCATCAAAGAAATAATGTAAGTACAATTAGGCAATACAATTTCTGTATATTCTCTAAAAATATGTGATAAAAGTACACAAGGCAACAACCATTTTCTTATCTTTCACATTTACAACACAAAAAAAAAAAGAATTTATCAATTCAATATATGGTTTCCAGGAACATGCGCATGAATAAAGCTTTCAAATCATGAAAAGTAAAATTCAGAGACAATTTTTCCTTCAAGGGGAGACTAGTACAACAAACAGCAAGACTGTTTCATTCATTGGGAGATTACTCATTGAAAATTTTAGGCTGGCATTTTCAACAAGATTTGTAAAATGTATAATTTATGTCAATTTTAATTCCTTTCTAGGTGATTTCAGTGTTTAAATGGATGGGAGTAAGACTTGGTGGTATAATATTTCTAATATTGAAGTAGGTATATAATTCCTCTATTTAAACATGTTTTATTTTCATCATAAAATAAGTTTATAGGAAATAAAATATGCTCTATGCTTGAAGATGTAAGAGGTCAGAAGTTTGTTTTTTCATATCAGTACCAAAATTTGACCGTATGTTTTAAAGATTTTAATTAATTCTGTGGATGTCATATTTTTGTGTTGTTGGGATGTTGTCACATTGATGTATATAACTCATCTTCTGTTACTCACTTTTGTCGCGCCTTGACAGAGTCTAAAAGCGAGATATAGGTATGCTGTTTCCCGCGGCGGCAGGGTCAACAATGTATTAGTTTGTGATTAGGTCTAGTTCATGGTGAACCACTAGTGGTAGGTCAATGATATTTGGTATGCAGTTGTATTAGCATTGGCACATCTCATTATCATGGAGATTATTTGGCCCCGCCCCCTCAGTCAAGGTCTATTGACTTTGAAACTTTGCTTAGTTTACATGTATTAGTTTGTAATTAGGTCAGTTTATGGGGAACCACTAGTGGTAGGTCAATGATATTTGGTATGCAGTTGTATAAGCATTGGCATATCTCATTTCCATGGACAACATTTGGTCCCTACCCCTCAGTCATTGTCTATTGACTTTGAAACTTTTGCTAAGTTTACATGTATTAGTTTGTGATTAGGTCAGTTTAAGATTAACCACTTATGTTAAGTCAATGATATTCGGTATGCAATTGTATTGGCATTTGCAAGTTTCATTTCAATGGAGATTATATAACCCCACCCCCC
Source organism: Mytilus californianus (assembly GCF_021869535.1). NCBI lineage: Eukaryota > Metazoa > Mollusca > Bivalvia > Mytilida > Mytilidae > Mytilus > Mytilus californianus. The sequence goes on from NW_026262679.1 coordinate 57,499,393, forward strand.
TAATTATGGTTCATTGACTTTGAAACTTTTACATAGTTTACAAGTTGGTCCAAGTACACAGTTATTTCGTAGTGCATTTCTTTTAGACAATAAATGAAAATTAAAAAAATCCCACCTGCGCTTTATCAATAATATTTTTAGTGTGTTGTACTACTTTTGGGACAAATTATATCAAAATTATAGAAAACCTCATCGGCTCTAACTCAAAATATGGACAATTTTATGTTAAGGGGGTCTTCAAATCTTTTGACAGCTTCCGAAGTGCTAATTTTTAAAAAATTTCAGCTGGACCAAATCACTACTTTACTTTAAAATTCATAACCAAAATTTTTTACAGTGTCATTTCACCCCCTACTTGCTATTTGAGTCATAAAACATGGAGAAATAAATTTGGAAGGGGTATAAAAAAATTGGCAAGTAACACACTGTCCACACTAGGGACTATATTCGTGGACAAGGAAGGACGATAACTATGTACTCGGACTAGTTAATGTTTGTGTTTAGGTTTGTTTAAAGGGAACGACTTATGAAGTCAATGGTATTTGGTTTGCATTTGTATTAACATTGGCACATCTCAATTCCATGGAGATTGTTTAGCCCTGTACCTTCAGTCATGGTTCATTAACTTTGGATATTTGCATAACTTACATGATAATGTATTGCTATTTTAATTTCATCATTTGCATTATCAAAATAACAAATAGGCGAGACATATCTGTGTTAACAGTTTATGTCATATATAACCTATTTCCATATACTAGTACTCTGAATTTATTATCATTCTTTGGATACCAATTTTCGTGGATATAAAAGTGACCAACATATATAAATGTTCAATGTAGTACAAATTTTCTACCCCCCAAGGGTGACTGGGGAATAGAAGTATGGTCACCATTGGTCTTCCTCCGACCGGCAGTAAAACCCGTGCTAAAGTGGGGCGTCCGTTTGGCTGTGCGGGATGTACAAATTTGCAGCCACGTCCGGTCAGAATGGGGACGTTAAATCCGATGCCTCGTGTAAAGAGAGTGCCACGCTCTTTGCACGTTAAGAACCCTTGCAACAACTCTTTGAGGGGTCCGTAGGTGACCTGTTGCAAGGCTAAATTTCTGTCCCTATCCAATATACCCTCATTTCCCGTGGCAGTCTAAATTTCTCCGACCTTAATCCCTTAATCTATTACAGAACCTACCTATTGTATTTATTGTGAACTTGTTCTCGTCCTGAATATGCATGAAATATTTGCCACTGGACGTTAAGCAACCAACAATCAATCAATCAATCAAATTTTCTATAGGCTTGTATGCCAACTTTATCAAAACCCACAAAAATACAATTGTTCCTCAATCAACGAAAATGAAGAAATGTTCAGAATGTTGAGATCTACCTCCTGTACAATTACGTCAAAACTGTCAGACATTCTTAAAGGAGTTATTGCCCTTAAATGTAAAGTTTTACAATTTTTTTTCATTTTTATCCATTATTTTGAAAATAAAAATAGATGGAGAGAAATTTTAATACAAAAAAAAGCAAGACAATTTATGCACAAAAGTCAAATGACTGAAATCTTCTGAGGACTAGTTATTGGAGTTATTGATCTTCAATGACGATTTTTACCATTGATCAGCAAGTCAAGATTTACAAAAAAGCTGCCTTAGATTTTTACCAGGAAGTGGTTATTGTTGAAGATGAAGATGAGCGACACAGGCTCTTAAGAGCCTCTGTTTTGAACAATTTTGATTGCCATTTTACTTTTTACTTTCAGGTTAGCATTAGTTACTGCTTGTCAGTATGGATTGTTTAGAATCGTCATTGGAGCTGTCTTTTAAGGTAAGAACCATTGCATAGATTTATAAACTTGTCGATTAAAGATTATGTAAATGCACTTGAATTTTGCCTGTGACATTTTGTCGCAGAAGCCAGGCATAGCAATTCACATTACTTTGTTTTAGGCATCCAAATTTAGGTTCAGTATTATGGTCAAACATCAAAATCTTTATCAAACTTAGTAATTGTACATCAGAAGAATCCACAGCAAAATTTTGAAATTCAAATTGAAGGAACAAATGTGTGTAGGGTATGAGTTATTTAGTTATTATTGCTGTATATAAAATCAGAGAAGGGGAATTATCAATTTGTATTTAACTTGGAAATCAGTCCTTCATTGCACAGATGCAATAAATGGACTTTTTTCAAAGTTTTCACTAAGATAATTTTAAGGTTAAAATATTAGTTATCAATTACTTTGTCAAACCTTCATAGAATTGTATGAAAATACGACAAAAAACATTTATTTTCCACATTCAAAGTACCAAGAAAGTTATTTTATCAGTTTGATATTTGGTTTCCAGTAACATGAATAAAATAATATATCATTTGAAAAGTAAATTCTGAGATAGATTTTACCTTCAGGAGGAGACTAGTACAACAAACAGCAAGAATGTGTCATTCAATGGGAGATAACTCATAGATTATTGAGAAAAAAATTAATGTTAAAACAAAATCAAAACATGTTTTTTTTTCCGGTTTTATAGATATTAAACTGGTTTTGATGCTATGCGAAATCTTAAGTCAGAAAACTAATTTTTTGGCTGACAATTTAACACTTTCGTAAAATATATAATTTGCATCAATTTTAATTCCTTTTTAGGTTATTACAGTGACTGTTTTCATGGATGGGGAGTAAAACTTTGTGGTCTAATACTTCTCATAAATGAGTAGGTATATACTCTGTTGAAAACAAATTTTATTTTCATCTAAAAAAATAAAAATTGAGAGGAATATAATGTGCATTAGGCTTGATAGTTTTAAGAGATTGGTCAGAAGTTCTTTTTGTCTACTTTGCACCACAGGGGATATATGGTTATAGTCTTTGTCTAAGTGTCGTAAACACATTAATACTTAAAGATGGTCGCTCTTTTTTTTTTTTTTACTTTTTGCCAGATATTCAGAATCCTCTTGTTTTATCCATGAAGTGCCATTACAATTTTGCCCACTTACCCCTTCTTATCTTTTCATAATTTTATTACATATGGTTTAAAAACCCATGTTTGAAAATCTTATAAAATCCTTGTTATTTTTTCATAAATCTAATTTGCAATAATATAAATAAATGGAGAATGTTTCCATATAACATGTAAAAGTGACGCCATTTAAATTCAAAGCTGAACAGTGTTTTGTGGTAATTAGCATTGTGTATAAGTTTCAAAACATTTGGTCGAGGCAAACTAAAGTTAAAAACGGTAACCACTTTTTCGATGCACATACAGACAGACACTTGATGCCCCCTCAGCTTTGGTGCTGGCATAAAAAATGACCTATATGTTAACAACAAACAGAAACAAAAATTCTTTTTAAATCACACGCTATTGCCTTCATTTTGATACTAATTTTCAAAACCTACCTCAATTAAAATATGACCAATTGCCATGATTGCGGTTTGAATTCAGTTAAAATTAAAGAACCTTAGTGAGCGCGCTCACATACCCCACGTCCTCACATTGTCATTGGAGAAATAAAATATGTGTAAGAAAAAATAATTGAATCATAATTTCCTGTCAATATGCACATCTACATAGTATGTCCTTATTATCTACAAAGTTTCATGAAATTATGTTATGTGGTTTCAGAGGAGTTGCGATGAAAAACTGTTGCAGAAGACATTGAAGCAAATAAGTTCAAAGGGGCGTAACTCCTAGAAAAAATATTGAATCATAATTTCCTGTCGATATGCACATCTACATAGTATGTCCTTATTATCTAAAAAGGTTTCATGAAATTCTGTTGTGTGGTATCAGAGGAGTTGCGATGACAAACTGTTGCAGTAGTACATTAAAGTAAATAAGTTCAAAGGGGCGTAACTCCTAGAAAAAAAATTGAACCGTAATTTCCTGTCGATATGCACATCTACATAGTATGTCCTTATTATCTAAAAAGGTTTCATGAAATTCTGTTGTGTGGTATCAGAGGAGTTGCGATGACAAACTGTTGCATAGTACATTGAAGCAAATAAGTTCAAAGGGGCGTAACTCCTAGAAAAAAAATTGAACCGTAATTTCCTGTCGATATGCACATCTACATAGTATGTCCTTATTATCTAAAAAGGTTTCATGAAATTCTGTTGTGTGGTATCAGAGGAGTTGCGATGACAAACTGTTGCAGTAGTACATTAAAGTAAATAAGTTCAAAGGGGCGTAACTCCTAGAAAAAAAATTGAATCGCAATTTCCTGTCGATATGCACAACTACATAGTATGTCCTTATTATCTAAAAAGGTTTCGTGAAATTCTGTTGTGTGGTTTGAGAGGAGTTGCGATGACAAGAAACAGGACTGACGGACTGAGGTACTGACAGACGGACGGACAGAGGGGTCAAAAACATTATACCCTCCGCAACTCGTTGCGTGGGGTATAATGAAAATATATATGTGGTTCCAGTTACCAGACCCACCCTAGAACTTTTTTTTCATTCTGTAAAATAAATTTTGAATGATCCCATTTTATGGAATGTGAACTTCAATAATTAAATTCAAAGACTTCTGTCATATGAATTTCCAATAAAAGTATCCACTACGGCTAAAAATGCAACAAATTCTTAACAGAATGCAACAAAATTAACTAAAAACGTAACATGTCTGTTATTTCACAACCAAACATATAATATATGATATATAGTGTATAATACCAGAATCGGACTCCGTGAACACACCGACCCTATCTTTTTTTGAGAATGTAACTGGAACCACACATATATTTTAATTTGGACTTATGTTTTTTTTTATTATGCAGATGAAGATTTTGGATCCTTTTAGCTTGAAAGATTGTCAGGAACATGAAGAAACTGAATCCATAATAAACATGTGTACACAAACAGGTAGATATATATCTGTATATAGTTTTCAAATAAAACATGCTTCAGCAGTGTGCAAAATAACTGTTCCATTAATGTGTTATGTATTATAAGGAAAGATGGGGGGTACTTTTAACCACAATTTAAAAGCACTAATTTCTACTAATTCTAAATGTTTATGTATGATTTTTCAAGAGATTGCAAGAAAATACATGCAAGCCCAATTACATCCTAGTCAGTGCCCATGTGTGCCCTATATTAAAGTACATGTACACAAATATATGCACAGCTGCATGTGAATTGGGTTTGGAATGAAGCATTGCAGTTACAGTAAATATATCTAGAAAATTTACCTTTTTCATTACAGAAGAATCATTTATATGAGTTTTCAAAGGCCCATTCAATTAAATGAGAGAAATACTGTTTAACAAAATCGTGTTATAATGTAGTGTTCAGAGTCGAAAAATCATAAATGTCAACTGAATTGAACAGACCATCAGTATCAAAAACATCCAAAGATTTTTTTGACACTCCAAAAATAGTTAATTCCATTAATTTTGTATGCTTTGTTACACAAAATTGATAATAGTTCATTAACAGGGAACTAGTTAACAGCTAGTACAGAAAGATTAGTCGTAGAACACTTGCTATAAGTATATACTTTTATATTGATGTTCCTGATGATGGCCAACCCGGGTAAAACACTTCATACACCCCGTATTGACAAAGTGCTATTTTACAAACATACCACTTGGTTGTTGCCGCTGCTTATGAAATGTTAATCACGAGGTTGTCACAAGACCAAGTAGTCAATAACATTAGTTACTAGTACAACATTCATTTCTTTTTTCGTCGATCAATATTGAAATGATTAAGAAAATGAAGTTCAAATTTCCTTAGACAAAGTAAACCTTTATATACAAATACTAGTAAGGAGAGATGTGGTATGATTGCCAATGAGACAACTATTCATAGGAAACTAAAGAAATTTGATGTGATCAACAATAGATCATTGTACGGGCTTAAAAATATCGTGAAGTAAGCTATAAATGGTCCTGACATGACAAAGTGGAAACAGTTCAACGGAGGAAACTTACAGCTTCATTCATGCTGGATCAATAAACGAAAAAAATATGTCAGGCAGCAACCAACGACAACCACTGAGTTAGAGGCACCTGACGTGGAACATGCACGCAGAATTGGTATTTTGGATGATTTGTATATATATATATATATCCTTAACTTTCAAATATCTATTCTGAGCGTTCTTTGTGAAAATTAATCCCGACGCGCAATATACATTTTGTGTGCTCAATATAATTATATGGACTTTTTTCGTGTTTGTGAGTGAATTGGTTGAGTTTATACACCAATAAATTCCTTTAAAAAGGCGTTTAATCCTATAATATAAAATACTTCATTCTGACTGAACAGTATACATAAGAGCAGCATATCTCGTGAAAATTCTAAGAATTTGAGCGCACAATGTATTATATGGTGCGCATAATATAGCTATATCAAGCACACAATATGATATTAAATAGATCGCACAAAATAATTATTTGTGTGCACTATTTGTGCGTACAATATATTTGCATTGAGCACAAAAAATAAAAATTTATGCACACCATATAATTATATTGAGGACACAAAATGTATATTGAGCGTACAATATATTTTTTCTCTATACCGTACTTTGATAGGTATAAGAAAATAATGGCCGATAAGTTCAGGAACCACACTTTGATATGATTGGTCTGCCAGGTGAAATTACATTTTAGTTCATTTAAACCAGCCTGGCGTATTTGTTTAAACTTCTCCGTTTCACGACTGCCATTAGTAAGTGATATCCCGAGGAAGGAAGTTGTCTTGAAGTTACATCATGACCTTCCCTTTTCTTTGTTTTGATTCTTGTGCAGCTGATTGAGTCAACATTTTTCAGTTTTATTATACTTTTAATAGGTCGGGAACTCTAGATTTCCTGACGTCAGAATATATTTGCATAGTAATTTCCGAAATAGAAGGTAAACATGGCCTTGAAAAACTGACCAATTGACTCAATGAACTACAATGCATTGTGGGCTACTACAAGTTTACTACCGCTTAAAAACAAGTGAAGTTAGTGGAAAAACTGTCAACTAATATAGTGTCTGGGACTCACATAATAAATGTTTTTGTTCAGCGAATGTGTTTAATGTAAAATATATAACATAATCTTCAAATTGCATGCTCAGATTAAAAAAATATTGTTTACTGGCTTCACGATTCGACTTTCTTTTTCGCCTTGTAAAAGTAGTTGAACAGGCTTTGTCCATTGTTATGCATTGTACCTGTGGATTAATTTCACGTGAAACAGTGAAATTTCCAATGAAGTGACCGCTGTCCAGAATAGAAATATTTTGAGTCCTTATAAACCCGTCAAAACGGTTTGAATTAAGGAATGGGTTACATGTCTATCTCTATATAGATATAGGAAGATGTGGTATGAGTGCCAATGAGACAACTCTCCATCCAAGTGACAATTTATAAAAGTAAACCATTATAGGTCAAGGTACAACCTTCAACACGGAGCATTGGCTCACACCGAACAGCAAGCTATAAAGGGCCCCAAAAAATTACTAGTGTAAAACCATTCAAACGGAAAAACCAACGGTCTAATCTATATAAATACAAGAAACGTGTATGAACTACATAAACAGATGACAACTACTGTAATCAGATTCCTGACTTAGGACAGGTGCAAACATTTGCAGCGAGATTAAACGTTTTAATGGTACCAAACCTTCTCCCTTTTCTGAAACAATAGTATAACATCACAACATAGAAAAATACACTATAAAATATCAATCGGAAGGCTTAACTCAATCAAAAAACGTAAATTAACACATAATGAACGAATAAATTTGACCTGTGAGTGTGACATATATGCTTTGGGATTATTTTGTATCCTGTATAAGGGCATACAATACAGTTTTAATCTCACGGTAATTTTTTTACGAAAATTTGCATACAAGCTAATTTACACCTAGTCAATTCAAATATGTAATAAAAAATATACCTTCATGTGCTACTTTAAGAGATAAATAGGGTCAAAGTTTTAAACATTTGCACAAAATTTCGGTTTTGTGGACAATACTGTCAATACTATCCTTTTGAAAGGCATACCTAACTTTTTTTGTTTCAAAAGATAAACACAAGCGCATTTTTGTAAAAAAAAATAAACATTTGGAAAACCTTCTTTACATAAGTATGTTCTAAAATTGTATAACAATTCTTTGGAATTAATTAATTTTTATCAAAGTTTCAGGATTTTAGAAAAAAAAACGGATTTTTTTTTTGCTGTATATTTATCTTATTTTTAAAAATTTCATCGGTGACTTTTTCATAAAAATTAGTATAAATAATCTTAACACGTAATGATAGCACCATAAATGATTTTATTAAGATTGGCAAATATCCGAGTCCGTTAAAAATATAAAAAATTCCAATATCTACTTTAGAAGAAAACGAACTTTGCAAAGACGAAAACAAAACGAAACTACAGCTGCAATTGCGAGTTGCGATGACAAACTGTTGCAGTAGTACATTAAAGTAAATAAGTTCAAAGGGGCGTAACTCCTAGAAAAAAAATTGAATCGCAATTTCCTGTCGATATGCACAACTACATAGTATGTCCTTATTATCTAAAAAGGTTTCGTGAAATTCTGTTGTGTGGTTTGAGAGGAGTTGCGATGACAAGAAACAGGACTGACGGACTGAGGTACTGACAGACGGACGGACAGAGGGGTCAAAAACATTATACCCTCCGCAACTCGTTGCGTGGGGTATAATGAAAATATATATGTGGTTCCAGTTACCAGACCCACCCTAGAACTTTTTTTTCATTCTGTAAAATAAATTTTGAATGATCCCATTTTATGGAATGTGAACTTCAATAATTAAATTCAAAGACTTCTGTCATATGAATTTCCAATAAAAGTATCCACTACGGCTAAAAATGCAACAAATTCTTAACAGAATGCAACAAAATTAACTAAAAACGTAACATGTCTGTTATTTCACAACCAAACATATAATATATGATATATAGTGTATAATACCAGAATCGGACTCCGTGAACACACCGACCCTATCTTTTTTTGAGAATGTAACTGGAACCACACATATATTTTAATTTGGACTTATGTTTTTTTTTATTATGCAGATGAAGATTTTGGATCCTTTTAGCTTGAAAGATTGTCAGGAACATGAAGAAACTGAATCCATAATAAACATGTGTACACAAACAGGTAGATATATATCTGTATATAGTTTTCAAATAAAACATGCTTCAGCAGTGTGCAAAATAACTGTTCCATTAATGTGTTATGTATTATAAGGAAAGATGGGGGGTACTTTTAACCACAATTTAAAAGCACTAATTTCTACTAATTCTAAATGTTTATGTATGATTTTTCAAGAGATTGCAAGAAAATACATGCAAGCCCAATTACATCCTAGTCAGTGCCCATGTGTGCCCTATATTAAAGTACATGTACACAAATATATGCACAGCTGCATGTGAATTGGGTTTGGAATGAAGCATTGCAGTTACAGTAAATATATCTAGAAAATTTACCTTTTTCATTACAGAAGAATCATTTATATGAGTTTTCAAAGGCCCATTCAATTAAATGAGAGAAATACTGTTTAACAAAATCGTGTTATAATGTAGTGTTCAGAGTCGAAAAATCATAAATGTCAACTGAATTGAACAGACCATCAGTATCAAAAACATCCAAAGATTTTTTTGACACTCCAAAAATAGTTAATTCCATTAATTTTGTATGCTTTGTTACACAAAATTGATAATAGTTCATTAACAGGGAACTAGTTAACAGCTAGTACAGAAAGATTAGTCGTAGAACACTTGCTATAAGTATATACTTTTATATTGATGTTCCTGATGATGGCCAACCCGGGTAAAACACTTCATACACCCCGTATTGACAAAGTGCTATTTTACAAACATACCACTTGGTTGTTGCCGCTGCTTATGAAATGTTAATCACGAGGTTGTCACAAGACCAAGTAGTCAATAACATTAGTTACTAGTACAACATTCATTTCTTTTTTCGTCGATCAATATTGAAATGATTAAGAAAATGAAGTTCAAATTTCCTTAGACAAAGTAAACCTTTATATACAAATACTAGTAAGGAGAGATGTGGTATGATTGCCAATGAGACAACTATTCATAGGAAACTAAAGAAATTTGATGTGATCAACAATAGATCATTGTACGGGCTTAAAAATATCGTGAAGTAAGCTATAAATGGTCCTGACATGACAAAGTGGAAACAGTTCAACGGAGGAAACTTACAGCTTCATTCATGCTGGATCAATAAACGAAAAAAATATGTCAGGCAGCAACCAACGACAACCACTGAGTTAGAGGCACCTGACGTGGAACATGCACGCAGAATTGGTATTTTGGATGATTTGTATATATATATATATATCCTTAACTTTCAAATATCTATTCTGAGCGTTCTTTGTGAAAATTAATCCCGACGCGCAATATACATTTTGTGTGCTCAATATAATTATATGGACTTTTTTCGTGTTTGTGAGTGAATTGGTTGAGTTTATACACCAATAAATTCCTTTAAAAAGGCGTTTAATCCTATAATATAAAATACTTCATTCTGACTGAACAGTATACATAAGAGCAGCATATCTCGTGAAAATTCTAAGAATTTGAGCGCACAATGTATTATATGGTGCGCATAATATAGCTATATCAAGCACACAATATGATATTAAATAGATCGCACAAAATAATTATTTGTGTGCACTATTTGTGCGTACAATATATTTGCATTGAGCACAAAAAATAAAAATTTATGCACACCATATAATTATATTGAGGACACAAAATGTATATTGAGCGTACAATATATTTTTTCTCTATACCGTACTTTGATAGGTATAAGAAAATAATGGCCGATAAGTTCAGGAACCACACTTTGATATGATTGGTCTGCCAGGTGAAATTACATTTTAGTTCATTTAAACCAGCCTGGCGTATTTGTTTAAACTTCTCCGTTTCACGACTGCCATTAGTAAGTGATATCCCGAGGAAGGAAGTTGTCTTGAAGTTACATCATGACCTTCCCTTTTCTTTGTTTTGATTCTTGTGCAGCTGATTGAGTCAACATTTTTCAGTTTTATTATACTTTTAATAGGTCGGGAACTCTAGATTTCCTGACGTCAGAATATATTTGCATAGTAATTTCCGAAATAGAAGGTAAACATGGCCTTGAAAAACTGACCAATTGACTCAATGAACTACAATGCATTGTGGGCTACTACAAGTTTACTACCGCTTAAAAACAAGTGAAGTTAGTGGAAAAACTGTCAACTAATATAGTGTCTGGGACTCACATAATAAATGTTTTTGTTCAGCGAATGTGTTTAATGTAAAATATATAACATAATCTTCAAATTGCATGCTCAGATTAAAAAAATATTGTTTACTGGCTTCACGATTCGACTTTCTTTTTCGCCTTGTAAAAGTAGTTGAACAGGCTTTGTCCATTGTTATGCATTGTACCTGTGGATTAATTTCACGTGAAACAGTGAAATTTCCAATGAAGTGACCGCTGTCCAGAATAGAAATATTTTGAGTCCTTATAAACCCGTCAAAACGGTTTGAATTAAGGAATGGGTTACATGTCTATCTCTATATAGATATAGGAAGATGTGGTATGAGTGCCAATGAGACAACTCTCCATCCAAGTGACAATTTATAAAAGTAAACCATTATAGGTCAAGGTACAACCTTCAACACGGAGCATTGGCTCACACCGAACAGCAAGCTATAAAGGGCCCCAAAAAATTACTAGTGTAAAACCATTCAAACGGAAAAACCAACGGTCTAATCTATATAAATACAAGAAACGTGTATGAACTACATAAACAGATGACAACTACTGTAATCAGATTCCTGACTTAGGACAGGTGCAAACATTTGCAGCGAGATTAAACGTTTTAATGGTACCAAACCTTCTCCCTTTTCTGAAACAATAGTATAACATCACAACATAGAAAAATACACTATAAAATATCAATCGGAAGGCTTAACTCAATCAAAAAACGTAAATTAACACATAATGAACGAATAAATTTGACCTGTGAGTGTGACATATATGCTTTGGGATTATTTTGTATCCTGTATAAGGGCATACAATACAGTTTTAATCTCACGGTAATTTTTTTACGAAAATTTGCATACAAGCTAATTTACACCTAGTCAATTCAAATATGTAATAAAAAATATACCTTCATGTGCTACTTTAAGAGATAAATAGGGTCAAAGTTTTAAACATTTGCACAAAATTTCGGTTTTGTGGACAATACTGTCAATACTATCCTTTTGAAAGGCATACCTAACTTTTTTTGTTTCAAAAGATAAACACAAGCGCATTTTTGTAAAAAAAAATAAACATTTGGAAAACCTTCTTTACATAAGTATGTTCTAAAATTGTATAACAATTCTTTGGAATTAATTAATTTTTATCAAAGTTTCAGGATTTTAGAAAAAAAAACGGATTTTTTTTTTGCTGTATATTTATCTTATTTTTAAAAATTTCATCGGTGACTTTTTCATAAAAATTAGTATAAATAATCTTAACACGTAATGATAGCACCATAAATGATTTTATTAAGATTGGCAAATATCCGAGTCCGTTAAAAATATAAAAAATTCCAATATCTACTTTAGAAGAAAACGAACTTTGCAAAGACGAAAACAAAACGAAACTACAGCTGCTTGCATTGATTGAGGAAAATATTGCTTCATTACTTTCAGAACAAAGGGAACAGTTTGAAATAGAAAAAAGCCCCAAAAACTGAAATATGCCAAAAAATCAATACTTATAGATTTTGTTAACATTTTCAAAGAAGAATTAAGAAATGTCTTGAGTAGTTTTGATAAAATATGATAGATGATATAGGTTTTATACATGTTCTGTACCTGTCAAATTCTAAATATAAAAATATTAAACAGTATTCTATAGTAAATATCTCTTTTCAAGATAATGGAAAACCAATCAAGACATTCTGAAAGGTGTTAGTATATAAAAAAGAATAAGGAGGTGTGGTATGAATGCCAATGAGACAACTATCTACCAAAGTTCAAATGAAGTGGATATAAGCAATTATAGGCAACTACAATGAGAAAAACCCATACCGTATAGTCGGTTATAAATAGCCCCGATTGACAATTACACGTGTTTGTTTCTCAAAAACAAATTAATAAATAAATACCCTTCCTCGATTTAAATTTTTAATCATAAAAAAGGTACAATATCATAACATCAATTTTATGAAAAGTTTGGAAATTTTATTGACCCCAACAGATATTTGACACACAAAGGGTCTTCCTCTTTTTTACGAACCTAAACTTCAAGGATCCCTTATTTTTTTAACTATCTAAATGAAAGTTTGTCTTATGGGTAATTGTGTTTTTCACTGTTGTTTCGTTGTTGTCTTGTTGACGAATACCTGAAATCTTCGTGTAATTATTAATCATATAAATGGCTATATTTCGAGTAATTCAAACACTCGTTTCTTGGCATAAAAACAACTCTTTCTTAATCTGAGCATGGAACGAATACTTTATATCACGGACTATAAATGTGGATACAAAAAGTGAAAAACTAAGCGAAATTGTTAATCCCGCAATGCATGAAAAAATGTGTTGTATTTGAGTAAATAACACGTGTTCTCGGGTTGATCGTAAACACGTAGTAGTCCATCATGCATTGTTATTCATTTAATGGATTAGTCAAAAACGCATGAAAAAAAAATGCGTCATACGTAAATAAACAATTACATGTGAGAGGACATCAGTATGCTAATCTTTGCATATCCATATAAGGTAGTGTTCCCGACCTGTTTGAGAAAACCCTAAGTATATTAGATATTGTTTTTATTTCATGATTTTTTTTCAAATATAAAAACTGACAAATGCATGTAGAGATACATCTGTCTGTCTGTCCGGCCGAAAGACCTTGGATAGGAAACTTTTGTGAAAGTTATCTATAAAGGGGAATGGTTTAATACGTTTTTTATTTGGTAATCAGCTTGACAATGTTAAGTTAAATCGAGTAAGCAAATTTTACATCCACTTATAAAAAGAGTCGGAAGATACCAAAGGGACACTCAAAATGAGGGGGGGGGGGTCCAAAATGCATTAGTTGAAGAGAAACCGACAACACCATGGAAAAAAAGAAAAAATAACCAAAAGACAAACAAGATTCTATAAAACACTATATAGAAAACTTTAAAATTTATTTTGTTAAAAGTAACTTGTTAAATTAGTTTAGGAGCTACCTACAAAGGAGATATCAAAGAGTGGAAATAAAAAATAAACCATCTGTATTTAGTCATTTTTCTTAAAAGACTGAGCAACAATAATCCCATCGAACACTTGGGGTAATAGTAAGCAAATTCTGCTCTATATGTGACACTCGCTGTGATTTTCATGGTATTACTAAGTAACTTTTATATATCTAGTGGATGCCAGGCCTTAAGGAAAACTTTTCCAACTACATACGTTAGTTTTCAAGGTGTAAATACAGCCATTTTTGTCCATTTGTTATGGTGAACCGTCCGAATTCAAGCTTAATATAAAAATTTTATCATTTGCCACAAAACGTCGCTTTTCAGATAGTTTTTGTCTAAAATGGAAGTGGCCGCATTTGTGTTCAGTCTCAACCTTTATATATATGTTATGTATCATCATCAAATACAACATATATTTAAATGTTAAGATTGAACACAAGTGCGGTCACTTCCATTTTAGACAAAAAACCCGTCTAAAATAAGCACAAATGCTAAAATTGTAAAGATTTCAGTAATTTTGCATGAATTAATGATGCAAGTACCTGATGCATATATATGCATTGTTTTGTTAAAAACAGCCCATCTTTATTAAACACAATGATTCTTCTTTCCAAAAAAATAACTAAAAGTTTACATTTTTAACAACTTTTTGAAATGCTATATTTTGGGGCCAAAAAGGGGCCTTACCGGGCCTACTCCTAGTGAACATTGTAATGTCACAGACGATGTTAAACACTTTCTTTTTAAAACAATAAAATATATAAAAAAAAAACCTCTGTTCGATCTACAAATCATTAGTCTTATCATTAGTCTTCTTTAATGTAATAAATCAATAAATCATTTTTTCCAGACAAAATAACAACAACACTGGTTGATACAATTCTAGGAACCGGTGAAGAAGTTAAAAGTTTTACAATATACTGAAGACTTGCAATGGAAAATCCAGGAAACAGGTCTTTTACTAAACAGTATGAGAGAGCCAAGATGATTGTTGGATTTAAAATGCTTGGAAAATACAACCAAATGAAGACAAAAAATGCAGTGCATCAACAAACAAAACAACTACTGGAACGTTGGGGCACCAGTACTGAGTTCTGATTCTAAAAACAATTGTTCAAAATCTTCTACAAGTTTAAGAAGACTGTACATACATGTATATATATATTTATATAAAAAAGAAAAAAATAATGCATGTGCTTGAAACTTGTGTACATACCTGTAATGAATAGAAAAAATGAAAGAAAACAAAAATGAAAACAAAATGAAAAGAAAAAAAAAAGAAAAAAGAAAGAAAGAAAATTCAAAAAAAGAAAAAAAGAAAAGAAAAGAAAAGAAAAGAAAAGAAAAGAAAAGAAAAGAAAAGAAAAGAAAAGAAAAGAAATGAAAAGAAAAGAAATGAAAAGAAAAGAAAAGAAAGAATATTAAAAAAAAGAATAGAAAATTCAAAAAAAAAATGAAAGAAAAAGAAAAAAAAAAATTGAGGAGGGAGGTGGGTAATGCAGCCAAGTAATACTGTATTCACCAATTTTCATGCACCATAACACCCACAATCGTGATAGTACTCTTAGATTTGCCTACAAATTTTGTGATTAAATAATATAACCTCATTATGCAGGAAATCTTCTAGAGCAGACCCAAGTCTTTTATCATTTTCATTGATATAAGATACCCAAATTTTAATTTCTAAATAAAACCAAGGTGCTTATTATTATGAATACAGTACAACTTGCCAGTCACAAGCCTGGAATAAAGAGCCACATTAAAATATCAAGAATTAAGTTAGTTTAAACAGGACTGTTCACAACTTTTTTTGCCATTATATTCTTGTCACTCATATTTTTTTCGTTTCCTTTAAATTAGGTCGATATATTCTATAGCATGTTTAGTTACATGTACCTACCCTTTTTCATAGTCTCAATATACATTGCCTTCATGGTATTTCTTATATACAAATGTACTCCAGGTAAACAAAAAATTCTGGAACAAATTGTAAATTCTAGTTGTACAGTATGTGTCATACTAGTAAAAAAGGGGGGATACAAATTTAAACTTTTAACATATATTTAAATCATGGATTTATTGTGGCTTTTAATGCAGAGTGAATCACCATATAGTTTTAATTTTAGATTTATTGTGGCTTTTAATGCAGAGTGAACCATCGTATAGTTTTAATGATATTGTAGAACCAACTTGTAAAATTCAGAATCATACACCAATCAATACATAAGTAAAATTATATATTGTACTAGGAATACACAAATCATGATAACTCAATATAATCTATATGTAGTTTTTATTCTAGTCAAGACCATGCTCATTACAATAAAAATTGTTTTACAAATATCTTTAGTTCAGAGATAGTTTCTTTTCAGAGTCACAGTGTCCAATATTTTTTGTTCAACATACATGGTCACATACAAAAGTCATGGGAATAACGTCAGAAATCTAAAAAATGTTTGAATAAATCAATGTTGTCTGCATGAAAACATAAATATCAACATATTACGTTTGGTTTTTATCAGAGAGTCCTTGAAGATAATCTGCTGATCCTCACTATAGATTACATGTATATGTATGTTCTATTGAAAAACAACAAAATAGTCAGTCCTTTGAATATGGCGGTGGGCAAAACCTTCGGACCCACCACTTATTGAGAACTCTGCTGGACTACATTTCCTTAATACGCCTGTGTATAATAAACTGTTTTAACTAGAGGGGTGCATTGAAAAATGTCACGCATTAGATAAAAGAAAAAAGGTGCCAATGTTAAATGTATGAAAAATCTACAGAATCATTTCCTGTCAAATTTTAAATGGCTTGTAAACATCTTGAAAATCAGGACATAGACCCTTCATTTTTTTCTGCTTGAATTACAAGCTATCGGATAAGGACCGAATTAACAGCAAATCTATCCTTGTTTTAATAAATGCCTCCCCCCTTGAGATGCAAAATATGACACCCCGAGCGACACATTACCTGATGTTCAGTGGTTGTCGTTGTTGATGTGGTTCATAAGTGTTTCTCGTTTCTCGGTTTTTATATGATTAGAACATTTTTTTGTTTGAATGGTTTTACACTAGTCATTTTTGGGGCCCTTTATAACTTGCTGTTCGGTGTGAGCCAAGGCTACGTGTTGAAGGCCGTACTCTGACCTATAATGGTTTACTTTTTACAATTGTGACTTGGATGGAGAGTTGTCTCATTGGCACTCATACCACATCTTATATCTACTTATGGTTAGCTTTCATCATACATGTACATTTCTTATCAATTTTCCAGAATTCAAATTTATTTCAGATTCCAATAATTCTTTGTTTGCAGTTTAAAATGTATGACAATGAATCACATCAATCAGAGACATATATACATGTATATATGTCTATATACATGTATATATGTCTATATACATGTATATATGTCTCTGCTTTAATAAGAATAATTAAAAGAGTTAATCTTTAATTGTAATTTCCAGTTAATTGGTGTTTTCCTTTTTCAATTTTGATTTTGAATTATGTATGCATTGCAATAATAGTATTTATGAATATTTATATGATATAATCTGGCGACTCCAACGAGCATGACAGGCTGTCAGCAAAGTTAGATTATTGTTTGTGTTGTGTTATATTTGCCACAACTATGCAGTTAATGCACAAAAACATCTTTTGTTTTTCTCATTTCACTGGTAAGGTCCTACACTAGAGTTTTGCTGGCATAGACGTATTTACACTTGTATGCAAATTTGTCAGCAATTACGTAAAATCACACAGGTTCCCGTAAACTTTGACTTCATAATTCAAAACATTTGACGTCACAATTAAAAAGTGATTGTTGCCAGACGTCAAAAGGTGATTCGGAGTAGATCTAAGGTCATTCGGGGGCAAAATATAGCTAAATACCAAAAGTGTAAATACGTTTATTGACAAAAGGACTCAAGTTCCTAAAAGTGGGATTTTACCTGGTCAGCTAGAATCATTGGAATGTAGTTATTTAGTTTTTCAAAATGAAATACAAAAGGTTAAGATGAGATTATTTTTATAGTATGAGTTATTGAATTGATATTGTATAGTGTATAGTGTATATAATAATATACAGATATACACTATACACTATACAATATCAATTCAATATCTTTATATTATTTATTTGTCTTATTAAACCGGCAGCTCACAAAATGCAGTACTCGAGCTAGTCAAAAAACAAGAATGTGTCCATTATTATAAGTACATGGATGCTGACCACTCGCACTATCATTTTCTTTGTTCAGTGGATCAAAACTCTAATTTGGCATTATAATTAGAAAGATCATACCATAGGGAACATGTGTACTAAGTTTCAAGTTGATTGGACTTCCAACTTCATCAAAAACTACCTTGACCAAAAACTTTAACCTGAAGCAGGACTGACAAATGAACAAACAAACGAATGGACGCACAGACAAAAAAACGTAATGCCCCTCTAATATCGTAGGTAGGGCATAAAAATAAGTTTGTGTTGTGTTTTTCATCAAGTAGTTAGGTTTTTTTGTAAGACACTTTATATTTACATAGGACATATATCCTAAATTTTATCCTGTGACAAAATTCCCGAAACTTGAAACCCGATTAAATATATTGCTTAGTTTGTATCTGAATTTATATTTGTTTATGTGCGAGAGGTTTCCTACGTCAGTTTTCTAATTTTTTACCTCACATGTCCCATTAAGTTTCAAGTGAGCTTTTTTCCTCACTTGGCATTTGTTACAGTCCATTAACTTTTACACAAATAATATTCACCTCTGAAACTTTTAGGCCAAATTTGATTAATCATTATGGTGTCTAGTTTACAAAATGTGTCCGATGACCCCAACTGCCAACCAACAAGGGCAACATGGTTTAATATAGAACATAAGGATAAAGGAGAATTTGTCTATTATATTGAAAACCACTATAGATAGAGAAAATGACACCAATTATTTTCCATTATGCCTATTAGCCTGAAAACTATAATAGACAGAAAATTTATATACCAAAAATGATCAGCAAAACCAGATCCTTAAATAAGTTTACATGGTTTTATCTGTTTCTCAGGTACTATAAGCAAGAGGGTCACTATATTTGGTGTAAAGTGTACATGTCTGTCTGGCAGATTTCATCTGACCTTGACCTCGTCATAAATCTATGAAAAGACCACATCAAAAGATCAATGTTAATAATAATAAAATGCTCTGCTGGGTGCAGCTTGATACGACCGCAGAGGTCGAACCCTGAACAGTTGGGGCAAGTATGGACACAACATTCAAGCTTGATACAGCTCTGAATTTGGATTGTGATTAAATATTTGACACAGCATAGGTTTCTGACACAGAATGAATGTGGTCTAAGAACTTTAAAAATTTTAATTTACCTATTATGGTCCAATATCCAAAATTTAAATACATACACGGTTAGATTCAGCATATCAAAGAACCCCAAGAATTCAATTTTTGTTAAAATCAAACTAAGTTTAATTTTGGACCCTTTGGACCTTAATGTAGACCAATTTGAAAACGGGACCAAAAATTAAGAATCTAAATACACGGTTAAATTCAGCATATCAAAGAACCCCAATATTTCAATTTTTGATGAAATCAAACCATATCATCATTATTTGCTTTTATATATAAATAAAAAATAACCATCTTAAAATGGAAAATTTTAAAGAAAAAAAAAAGGAAAAAAAGGAACCCCCCCCCCCCCCCCACATTTTTCTTAACCCCCTTATGATTCATCACCCTCAAACTCAATCCCAGCCTTCCCTTTGTGGTAGGGTACCTTGCATTACAATTTCAGAGAGATCCATACACTTGAACACAAGTTATTGTCTGGAAACTAGAAAAATGCTTGTTTTTTTGCCCCTTTTTGGCCCCAAATTCCTAAACGTTTAAGGCAATTACCCCCAAACTCAAACCCAGCTTTCCCTTTGTGATATGGAACCTTGTAGTATAATTTCATAAAGATCCATACACTTACACACAAGTTGTTGTCCTGAAACTAGAAAAAAGGCTTGTTTTTTGCCCCTTTTTTGCCCCTTATTCCTAATATTTTGAGGCAATTACCCCCAAAATCAATCCCAGCCTTCCCTTTGTGGTATGGTACCTTGCAGTACAATTTCAGAGAGATCCATACACTTGAACACAAGTCATTGTCTGGAAACTAGAAAAATGCTTATTTTTAGCCCCTTTTTGGCCCCTTATTCCTAAACGTTTTGGGCAATTACCCCTAAACTCAATTCCAGCTTTTCCTTTGTGATATGGAACCTTGTAGTACAATTTCACTACGATCCATACACTTACACACAAGTTATTGTCATGAAACAAGAAAAATGCTTGTTTTTTGCCCCTTTTTTGGCCCCTATTTCCTAAAATTTTGAGACAATTACCCCCAAAATCAATCCAAGCATTTCCTTTGTGATATGGAACCTTGTGGTACAATGTCAGAGAGATCCATACACTAACACACAAGTTATTGTCTGGAAGTTACAAAAATGCTTATTTTTGGCCCCTTTTTGGCCCCTAATTCCTTAACTGTTGGTACCATAACCCCCAAAATCAATCCCAACCTTTCTTTTGTAATATTGAACCTTATGGTAAAATTTCATAGAGATCCATTCACTTAAACTAAAGTTATTGTGCGCAAACCAATGTGTCTTCGGACGACGACGCTGACGACAACGACGACGAATTCCCCCCTTCGTATTCTGAACTTAGAAAATATTTGTTGATTATAAGCAATGTGCATGTTATGAATGATCACATGAAATTGTAACAAATTGCCAATGTCAAACTGTACATTATAATAGAATCGTCAAACAAAAATAAACTCTTGAGCAGACCAATGATACACGTGTCCAAAGCCCCCCCCCTTTTGGAATTTTTGCCTGTTTTTCCAACCCATAAAAAAAATTAAAGCCAAAAATTAAGTAGACTAATTAAAAAAAACTCATATTTCATAAGATACAAATTAATTTTGACAAAAATCAGGTTTTCAGTAAAAAATTGTGGTTATTTTTTTTCTTCAAAGAAAAAAAATTAAAAATAGCAGAAATTGAAAACGCTGGTTTAAAGACAGGAAGACTGTGGAATCTAACCTCCAAAAATTTTGACAACCAATAAACATTGTTGTTTCAAATGAATAGCATAAGAATTATAAAAATTGAAGTTATCAATACAAACTCCATAAAAATACAATAATGAGAGAAGACAAATTAGATGGAGGATATAATGAAACAACAGAAACAGAATATAATTCAAGAGCAAATGTAATAGCTGATGATATTACAGATGATGAACCATTCTTTGTTTGTCCTGAGTGAAATTGCATAAAGGTTTACACAAAAACCTCACGTCTTAGAAAAATATCATATATGCATAGGCAAGGGTGTATATGCCAACAAAGAAAATAGTAACTACATAGTGAAACTTCTCTAGGCTAAGACATGTGTCATGAACACAAAGGTTTCTCTACAATCAGTTTTGACAACAAATTTGAATATTGCAGAATGATGGTCTTTTCCAGTTTCTATTAGCCATTGAAACGTTTTAATAGTGGGGCTATGGAATTTTTACATGATACATACATAGAATGCAGTGCTACAGAAAAAAGACCAATTTTTAATCAAACCTTTAATAATTTAAACTATTGAGGAACTAGAGGTCCAGCAAAGTCGTCATTAGTTAAAATTGAGAATTTGAATATAGTTGATGACAAAGATTTGAAAAGCAAAATGTCAAGTGATGACATACTGGTACATGCTGTTTCTACAGACTTGGCAACATATATTACTATACAGATAGCATAGACATTTCAACTTTATACTCATTCTTGTTGCAAAAACAGTACAGTGTAACTACAAAAAAATGCCACCGTCATTGTATTAGTTAATTTAGTGTTTTACTTTCCTGTACTAATTCCCTTGATACATGTATTTTGAATAAACATAAAATGAAAATGATTGAAACATGTTATTTAATGTGCACAAGAATCTGACAGTTAAAGTCTAAATGAAGTTAAAAACTGCTAAGGGGTCATTTTGAACTTGCTGTGAGCTTTTTGTACATGTTGAAAGCATCACTGTGACTTTAAGAGCAACAATAGCTCTGTTAATTTGCTGGGATTTTATCAAGTAAATATCATGAATATATACAACATATCCCTCCTTTTTACTTTAGAATCAAATATATATATTAAGGATGTTCGCTACTCTTGTTTTTGACTTTTTGTCAGATATTCGGAATCCTCTAGTTTTATCCATGAAGTGCCAATAGAAATTTTGCCCACTGACCCCTACTTTTCTTTTCATAATTTTATTGCATTTAGTTTTAAAAGTCATTTTTGAAAATTTTATAAAATCCTTGTTATTTTTTCATAGCTTTTGAAAGGAAAAAGGTGTCAATGTTAAATATATGAAAAATCTAGAGAGAACCATTTCCCGCCAAATTTTCAATTGATTATATCTCAAAAACTAGAACACGGTTTAAAAACCTTGAAATAGAGGAGCAAACATCCTTAATTGGTGATTTGATAAATTTTCTCTACATGTCTTATTCCATTGAAAAGATTCATACGCATATCCACAGTAGTGACAAAACCATATCCCCTAAGTGTTCTTTTTTTAATAAATTATTTAACAGGCCAGTAGGGCTAGCTTGACTAATTATTGGCTGTGCTGAATCCATTTGATCCTTTTGTAAAGAGACTTATTATACCCATGCTATTGATAGCTGGGGGATATATAATATTCATAATGTCGATTATAGACGGTCTGTCCGTCCGTCTGTTTGTAATATATCTACAATCCTTAAGTCCACTCAAAGAACAGAATGGATTTAAATCCAACTAATTAACAACTATAGGTCACCGTACGGCCTTCAACAATGAGCAAAGCCCATACCGCACAGTCAGCTATAAAAGGCCTCGAAATGACAATGTAAAACAATTCAAACGAGAAAACTAACGGCCTAATTTATGTACAAAAAATGAACGAAAAACAAATATGTAACACAATGATGATGATAAACAAACGACTATCACTGAATCACAGGCTCCTGACTTGGGACAGGCACATACATACAGAATGTGGCGGGGTTAAACATGTTAGCGGGATCCCAACCCTCCCCTAACCTCGACAGTGGTGTAACAGTACAACATAAGAATGAACTATATGGGTGGGTGGTGATCATTTGCCAAAGTTGGATTTTTTATATTTTGTAGATATATGATTAGGGTTTAAGAAAAAAACAAATGGCATTAAACATATTTTTGCCACTTTAGAAAATATAGACTTTAAAAATTAGCAAATTTCACCATTTTAACCGTTTCATAAAACTTCAGATATTTGGACCAGAATTGAGCAAATATAGGAAAAAAAAATTAACCTCAGGTATCAACATATTTGGCAGTTAAAATACAGTATTACACATCATATTATTACCAATTAAACAGTTCCATGCTGCGAAACACTGGTAATTTTCAGCTTAAAACTGCTGAAATTGGCTAATTTTCATCTTTATTTTGACCATAAATGGCTATTTATAGATGGAGCTCCATATAGAGAGTAACATAATAACATTGAATATTTTTTTTAAAATTTTGCACAGAAAGTAGTTGCTATGAAGGTATCATGTATGCAAAATTTCAGGTCAATATGACAACATTGCATTTGGAACCTTTTGCATTGTTTTCTGGCAGATTGGCTCTTAAATACACTCATTATGTAGAGAATAGATAAAAAAAAATAAGTCATTTTTGAACAGATATATCATGTTATGGAGGGGTATTTGCCAAAAATACCAGTCAATGGACGGTGAAATTAAGGGACGGTGAAATTTCCCAAGCCGCTAGGCGAGGGAAATTTGGTCCCAAGACTGGTATTTTTCGCAAATACCCCTCCATAACATGATATATCTGTTTAATTACACAGAATAGATTTTGATTGAAACTCTCTGTACAGGTGAAGGGAAATCGTAGTACCGCGGGAATTATACATGTACTTATATGCGTTAGTGCTGTCTTTTTGTAACGTCATGGTATCTATATGTGTAAACGTCATTGTTATTCCATCATTAAATCGTTCATTTGTATAGATATTTTTTTTCCCCTCTTTATATGTATATTTCTGACAGTTTTCGGTTTAACTCAATCAATAGTGCTTAACCATGTTGGCGGGATAAAGTGAGAAAGGTTCCGAAAAATTTTGGCGGGAACAGGCTCGTGAGGGTAAAAAAGGAATATCCAAAATGGCAAATACCATGGCAGAGAGGGAAATTTGAGGCAAATTCACCGGCAGTGGTGAACAAACAGGCAAATTCGTTTGAAATGAGGAAAAAATGTTAGAATATGCCAAAAATACACTGGCTAACAACAAATCAAAATCCGCATTCTTATATAAGGTGTAATTATTTCCTAAATATACATGGTTCAATGTTTTCTGCAAAGACGTACTATAGACCATGAATGCATTTGGTGTACTTTTTATACTTTAAGTTGTTTTTGTTTTATCGCTAATTCCAATTTCAACATATAACTGGGTATCGGTTTACACTAAATTTTCTTTGACATTTTTAGGCCGGCGTTCATTTCAAAACGGGTTATTTTCGGTTTTCGTTTCAGTGTTTTTAATTTTGTTTTAAGTAACAAGTACAAAAAGCAATATTCCAGCCATTTTTTTTTTACGTCCTGAGAAGATGGAAAAAAAAAAAATTAGATCTAATACACACAAAAATTGAACATTTACACACAGCAGATTTGTTGATTGAATTTTTGGTGTTTACTTTAATGCCACATTCAGGCCTATTGGCAATGTTACCGCATTTTCCAATAAGAGACACCAATATTGTGTGCATCATCTTTGTTATCTTCAAAATATTATCAAAATTATAAACACTACTGTGGTATAGTCATGGTGTAAGGTAGCAATACACAGTTAGAAATTTAGTTCCACATTTTGGCCATGGTGAATTTTTTAAATATGAAAGTTTTTGTACAATAAAATTTATTTTTAGATGGCATTTCAGCCATTTGCCTTGGCAGGGCACCTATTGACTAGAAATCATTAGGTTGTAAAATTTTTTATTTATTCATATTGGTGAATCAAAGTGCCGTAATTTGTGATGTGTGAATAATAATTTTTTTTGAATTAATATCTTTTAATATATCATCAAAGACATTATAAACTTTTATTTTATTCACTTTAACTAACTAATTTTATTTTAAAATTATATTTTTCATATCGTAAATATAAAAATATCCGCTTTTTCGGTTAAGTATTTAAAATTCTAATACTCATTCGATAAGTGGAGTGCTCTGATAAAACGGAGGAATATACCAGAACAGAACAGAACAGATGGTTGAAGAATAATATAGCCTTCTAAGTGGGTTTATATGAACATCAAGATTGTTTTTTGCATGTTTTATAGGTCATTTTTCTGTTTGACAGTCCGTATTTTCACATCCGTACCGCCCATAGATGAAGAAATTATTGTAGTACTGTTCAAACGTTTCAATTCAATCTACTTTTTTGGAAAAATGAGTAGAAATCATGCATATGATTTTCTTTTTGAACCTCTTGATAGATAAATGTCTATGTTTTCAGGAAAGGTATCACTTTAATGGATTGAAATTCTCCTTTGAACCAAATTTTGAGGACTTTTGGGACATTTTCACCCCCCTTTCTGCAATATTTTGTATCAAATAAATGCAGATTGTTTCCATGGTTACATCAAATTCACCATTATAACTATTGGAAATCAAATCTATGGAAGATGCTGATTCCAAATATATGCATAACAATAACACAAACATAAAGCCTTATTTGTTAGAAAGCAAGGGAAAAAGGGTGACACAGATTACAACTAAAAAAATGCAAGACCAAATTTTTCATCCTAGCCCCCCCCTCCCTAAAAATCAAATGGTAGCTCCCTTACTCTGGTTGACAATTTTGGATATTCACCGACACAATTGGCCATAACTGTTTTGTTATACCGAACAAACAATTAAGTGTAAAATATTGATTTACGGGAGAGAAAAAATTGTTAAAACAATAACGTTAGAACATTTTGTGTCTAAGAATTTCTGGTATGTACAACATTCAACAAAGGTAGACTCTTCCTTTAAAATATTGATGGCCCTGAAAATGACCGTTTAAGAGAGATATCCTCTGAACCATATGATTTACCAAGTCTTATTGTTTACATGTTAATCTTGTTTTCCTTGTCATTCGATGGGCTTCTTATCTGCTGGCCGTTGCCATTTTGTTTGCAGGCGTCACTGACGTCATTTTTTATGGAAGATAACTCGTGCAAAAACCAAGGGGCCGAAAAGATTATTCACCGGGGAATAATAGGATTGTTCAATGGAGGCTTTAACATGTCGGGGTTATTCACCGCCCCTGCAAATTTTTTAAAAAGTAAACTATAACGCGTTATTCCGTATTAGGGAGCTACCATTTGATTTTTATGGGGGGGGGGGGGGGGGGGGGGTCTAGGATGAAAAATTTTGTCCTGCCTATTTATTTTTACCTCTATTCGGTCCTGCCTTTTTATTTTTCACTCTATTCGGTCCTGCCTTTTTTTTTTTCACTCTATTCGGTCCTGACTTTTTTTTACATAAATTGTCATCCTGCCTTTTTATTTTGCAAATAATCGCATCCTGCCTTTTTTTTTTACTCAAAACTCCTGTCCTGCCTAGTTTTTTTCAAATTTCATCCTAGCCCCCCCCCCCCCATAAAAATCAAATGGTAGCTCCCTTAGCCAATCAAATATTTACTATATAATGTGAGGTATGATAATACAAAGTATTACCGACCGTGCGAGGGATGTATATCCAGTCAAGGTCGTTAAAAACTTCCATTTGTACAAAGTATTACTTCCAATTAATTAACCGTGACAATTCAGTTGGGTTTTCATAATCGATGTCCTTCTTTTTATGCTCTTCGGCTTTGTACTTGTTTGGCTTTATAACTATTGTGGTCTGAGCGTCACTGGTGGGTCTTGTGTGGACGGGACGCTCGTCTGGCGTGTTAAATTATAATCCTGGTACCTTTGATAACTAATTATATATATCTAGTCAGTACCCAAAATTTGAAAAAAATCGATCAAAATTCAGTGTTTTAGATTTTCTTTTGGCGTTTATGATAAGAAGTTCTCGTTAGAGATTTATAAGCTAAAAACAAAGTACACATTGGGCTATTATGATGCGAGTCAGATGTGGATACTAAAAAATTACAAAGATCTTTTAGAGTAGGCCTACATACAATCTAAGACTCTCATCTTTCAACAGTATAAAATTATTTGACTTTTCTACACTCTACCCAAGTATTCCCCATTTCAAACTAAAAGACAAATTGAAAGAGTTGGTATTGCTTTGTTTCATAAAAAAAGAATGGCCAACGTAGATACAAGTATCTTGTCTTAGGGAGGATCGATAAATCCTACTTTGTAAAAAATCACTCTGATTCAAACAAAAAATTCTCTGAAACTGACATTATCAAGATGCTTGATTTCTTGATTGACAACATATTTGTTACGTTTGGAGGACGTGTTTTCGACAAACTATCAGCATTCCCATGGGAACCAACTGTGCCCCTTTTCTTGCCGACTTGTTCCTTTATTCTTATGACGCTGACTTCATACAGGAATTTCTTAGGAAGAAAGAAAAGAAGTTAGCAGTATCCTTTAACTTTACTTTCCGATATATAGATGATGTTCTCTCACTAAATAATTCAAAATTTGGTGACTATATTGAACGCATCCCATCGAACTAGAGATAAAGAATACAACAGATAGATACAGTTAAGTCTGCCTCATATCTTGAATTACATCTAGATATTGACAATGAGGGTC
This sequence comes from Mytilus californianus, assembly GCF_021869535.1. NCBI lineage: Eukaryota > Metazoa > Mollusca > Bivalvia > Mytilida > Mytilidae > Mytilus > Mytilus californianus. Next base: position 57,527,482 of record NW_026262679.1, read on the forward strand.
GGTTTAAAACAAAACTTTACGACAAAAGAGATGATTTCAGCTTCCCAATTGTGAACTTTCCATTCTATGTAGCAACATTCCCGCAGCGCCTGCATACGGAGTATATATCTCCAAATTGATACGAAATTCCCGGGCTTGTATTTCCTATCATGATTTCCTTGATAGAGGGTTGCTGTTCACAAGGAAGCTATTAAACCAAGAGTTCCAAATGGTGAAGTTGAAATCATCCCTTCGTAAATTTTACGGACGCCATCACGAGTTGGTTGACCGTTATGGAATAACCGTTTCACAGATGATATCGGATATGTTCCTTATGTCGTAACTACAATACCCTTCCCTTTTCACGAATGTGACTTACCGAATTAAACTATTTACCGGGTTCGTACTAACATGAGCAACACGACGGGTGCCACATGTGATGCAGGATCTGCTTACCCTTCCGGAGCACCTGAGATCGCCCCCAGTTTTTGGTGGGGTTCGTGTTGCTTAGTCTTTGGTTTTCTATGTTGTGTTTTGTGAACTTTTGTTTGTCTGTTTGTTCTTTTTCCTTCAACAATGAACAAAACTCAAACTGCACAGTAAGCTATAAAGGTTCAAAAATGACACTTGTAAAACAATTCAAACAAGAAAACAGCAACAAAAGACAACCACTGAATTACATGCTCCGTGAATAGTTTCTATAAAGTGATTAAATGTGCCAAGTTATCACCCTCATATATAGTTGTGACACTAATGTAAGGATTTTTCTTATCCATTATACCATCAAAACAATACTCGTTTTCAAGTCAAAATATCATTATGCTGCTTCCATTTAGAATGAAAAGCGCAAGCATTGATTTATTATAACTAGTAGGTTAGCATAGTATCTTATTGAAAATGATATGTCGTTGCTACATGCAAAGTTGTTTTATTATCCAAAATTAAAATTTGTTTGGTTCTTTTTGAGAAAGTTTGAAATGCATCAATTGGAAGAAAGGAAGAAAACACAGAAACAAGACCAGAATGAATTCAAAGACAAAAGTCAGATCAGTTCTTGTATTGAATTGACGTTGTAAATAAATTGTAGACACGAAAAATAATGAAAACGACAATTATAATAATGTACTTTGCTGAATAGCCCAACGAGAAGAATCAATGAAAAGATAAACTACATATTACCAACAAACAATGCTGCATCACAGGAAAGACAACATATTAGCAACAAACAATGCTGCATCACAGGAAAGACAACATATTACCAACAAACAATGCTGCATCACAGGAAAGACAACATATTACCAATAAACAATGCTGCATCACAGGAAAGACAACATAAATTTATTAAATAAACAGAAGCATTTATTAACTCATGAAAAAACAATCTTTACATATCTTTATGCAATTTCTAATAATGAATCAAGATTAATAACAGTATGTTATTATAACAATACAAAACTTCAAGTATGAAGTCTTTAATAATATGATAAGTAGTATAAGGTGCAAGATATATATTCTTGTTAAGGATGGAATCCTCTATGGCATATGAAATGGCTCTAACACATAAATTTTAGAAAGTTACAACCTTGTTAGTTTGAAAATCTATTTAAATTTAACGGATTTTTAAACGGACTTTTCACAAATCTGTTGATACATAACATTTAATTTTGAAATTACATTGCAACTAACTGTCAAAAAGTCATTTTTACTTCGTTATTTATCAAAAACTATCAATAATCCATTAAAAACTTATTTTTAAGACATGAACTTGACTTAAGTTTTAGCATATAGTTTCGCCATGTTGGTAAATTGAAAAAAGATCAAATGTAGCTATTGGCAGAAATATTTTGAAAGGAGATATTAATATGCAATGTTTTAAAAATCAGAAATAAGTAATAGTTAACTTGAGTAAATTGACTTCCAATAGACTCCTTCAATCCTTTATACTGTAGTTTAGTGACTGGCATTTCTGATATTTCATCAACTATTTTATATTACAGTTTACTACCAAACAGAATTCATTTTAAACATACATGTTACTGTATATTTTCTATGATAATTTGAATCTCATGGGATTTTATTTTGTCCTATGGGATTTCATTTGTCCCATGGGATTTTATTTGTCCCATGGGATTTCTTTGGTCCCAAGGGACTGAAAAATATCACGTGGGATTTACTCAAAATCCCATCGGATAATGCAGATTCCCATGGGATTATGCTAAAACCCATGGGATTATAAAATCCCAGTTTTATTTAAATTCATATTGCAAAAGAACTTTATAGTCTAGAGCTTTAAAACTTGGTATTTAGTAAATCCCATGTCGTTCCGCACATTTTGGTTATTTACATGACACTGCAGGTTCAAGAAAGTGTGGCGCCGTATTTGCAAATGAGTGTTTTGCAAATTTAGTGTGTTCAGTGTAACAAGTTCACCCTTGGTTGCCTTGAATATTAAGACAAGTTGTTTTCTTTAAAAAAAGAAATGCAATAGTGAAAATAAATGCCTGTTTGGTATAATTATAAGATTATATCAATTGTTATATCAGATGCATGGTTTTACCTAATTTTATATATATAAGATGTAGAAAAACTGACATGGATTCTTAATGAAACTTCTGTTCAATATTGGGCATAATTTTTGTTAAAGAAATCATTTCTCCCATCCCTCTCTCTTCCAATAGATAATAACATTACAACATGCTAAATAGGGGGCAACCACTGTATACCGGGGTATTCCTTTCTGAGATGCTGTTTTGAAAACTAGAGATAGCTTCCTGGCTAAAGTTCACATGTAAATCACAAAACAGTCTTTGTTTTGAAGAAGTTTAAAGAAATGAATCATGATTATTTGTTTTTGTAGCAAATTTGAAATTAGTTCAAAATCCTAAGCTATATTCTTATTTGTTAATTTCGTACTAAAACCGTTCTGGAAAACCAATAACACTGATTTGTATGGTTTGGTCATTGACTTTCAAATTCAAGATATGCTTGATCTCAATTTACTTATATCCAAGGCAACAAACTTCAATCAGACTTTTAGAGTAGAAACAATTTGAAACATCAACTTTATACTTAAATTACATAGTAGTTTGTTCAAACAAATCTCACTTTTTCATTTCATAACTTGTCCTTTTGTAAATTAGCTAAAATGAAATGAAGTAGTTGATTTGTTGTTTTTATACGATTGCGTGACAGACAGAGGAAAGAAGGAATAACAGTGCCAATTCAGTATTGTTCATGTCCAGTACGCAATTTAAAAATCCCGTTTTTGCAATCGCATGTCCGTTGAATACGGGTATTGATTCTAAGAAAAATAATTTGTTATTAAGATGAGCTATTTTCCTAATTGTTAATGAATACAAGTTTTTGTATCGCCTAATTTGTAAAGATATCGTCATATTGTTTTGCCAAAAACGCTCTAGGCCTCTTAGTTGTTATGGATGAGGATCGATAAATACCCAGGTTAGGGGGAGGGTTGAGCGCACACACACTTTAAGATGTTTAACCCCGCCACATTCTTTTTGTGCCTGTTCCAAGTCAGGACTGACAGGAGCCTGCAGTTCAGTTGTTGTCGTTGGTTCATGTCTGTCATATTTGTTTTTTGGTAAATTGTATTGTTATAAGTTAGGCCGTTAGTTTTCTCAATTGAATTGTTTCATATTTTTCATATCGGGGCCTTTAATAGCCGACTATACGGTATGGGTTTTTCTCATTGTTGAAGGCCTTACGGTTGTCTATAATTGCTTACATCCACTTCTTTTTAACTTTGGTGGAGAGTTGTCTCCTTTGCAATCATACCACATCTCCTTATTTTTATATAATAATATCTTTATTGTCATATAAACATATAGATCGTCTAATATCGCTTATAAATACAGATTGCCTCTACTCCTTGAAAACAAATTGAGGGAATTCCCAGAAACTTGTACCGATACTAACTTCTTCATGTTGGACATGAAGTTGTGCACCTGCTACTTTTACTTTTAGTCTTATACCGGTATTTTGTGTATGTGTTGGGTGGGGGAGTCAAATACCACAAAGAATATCACTCAGTGTGTCTGCAAATCGTTCATTTTAATAGAAATATTCTAAGGACTCAAAAGCAGTCATTAATGGACTGTTTCGATAATTTATGTATTTAACACACCTCAAAGGTGCCTTGAAAATTTTGTTGCAATTTCCAGGATTAATTTGCATTTTTTTATAAGATTAAGTATGTTTTTATATATATATAAAAAGAGAAAGATGTGTTATGATTGCCAATGAAACAACTCTCCACCAGAGACCAAATGACGTAGAACTGAAGTAAACAACTATGTGTCACAGTACGGCCTTCATAAATGAGCAAAACCCATACCCTATAGTAAGCTATATAAGGCCGCGAATTGACAAATGTAAAGTAATTCATACTGCCTGATGTCATCGAATTGTCGTTTGTTATTGCTTTTGTTTCTTAATAAAAAATATAGAGCCTTTTAAATTACTATGATTAAAAGTTCATTATAGTATCTCTGACTGTATCTGTCATCACTCAGTCTCTATAAAATACTTTTGTTTTGTTTTTTTTTTTTTTATCTCTGACCCAAGATACAAGATACAAGATATTTTTTTAACCAATCTTGGTGCCCACAATTTGAGCTATACAATCAAATGAATTACAAAATAAAGCACAGTAAATGATTAGAGTGATTAAAGTACATCTAAACAAAAACATGTATACACATTTAAACAAAGTAAACATTCTTTATATGCCTGTCCCAAGTAAGAAGCCTGTAGATCAGTGGTTGTCGTTGGTTCATGTCTGTCATATTTGTTTTTCGTCAGTTGTTTTGTTATAAATTAGACCGTTAGTTTTCTCAATTGAATTGTTGCATATTTAATGTCGGGGCCTTTTCTAGCTGACCATACGGTATAGGTTTTCTCATTGGTGAAGGCCGTACGGTTGCCTATAATTGTTTACATCCACTTCATTTGAACTTTGGTGGATATTTGTCTCAATGGCAATCATACCACATCTCCTTATTTTTATAACATAATTAAAAACAATGTCATAAACAAAAGATTAAGTCATTGGTTTGGAGAAATAACGTTTCTTAATCAATTTATAGACCTAGGCCTATGGGAGACAACTCCTGATCAAATTTTTTATTTTCTATTTTTCAGACTACATTGATATTTTCTAGATGTTTAATTCTTAAAGACTTTCGTTCTTCAAATAGGGAGTGCAATAATTAAGTTAAGTTAGATGTAACAAACAAATCTTCAGATGAAAGAATCCAAACAAATTTCATTTCAACAAATAACGTTGGAATATTTTTTGAATTTAGAATTTAAATTAGACAGATGTTGAGATCTTGCATCTTTTAGAACAGGACATTTTAAAAGAAAATGTAGTTCATCTTCAACTGCGTTCTAACATAGCTTACACTTTTTGTCATCAGTTTTTATACCAAAATAAGAATAAAAATTAAAATAGTTCTAAATCTTGTAATTATTTACCTGTCTTTTTTTTAAATTTATTGTTAAATATGGTTCAAACATGAAAATATTTTTAAATTTTCTGTAAGTTCTTAATTCATTGCCTGCATGTGACTGTATATTTGTACTCTTCCCAGAATTGCTTTCTAAACTAGCGAGTCCACCCTGTATTATTATGTCACCACTAGTGTTGCATAGGCATGATATCAGACCTCACACCCAAACATTTAATCTTTCAGAATCGTCATCATACCGCTAAAAATATTTTTATAACTTAAAAATTTTCGTTGTAGCATCTAATATCTGCATTTTACACATCTCAGCGATTCAAAGTTCAGTTTGTTTTTCTTTAATCTATTTTCTATCTAATTTAATTTGTACTTTGATAACGATAAAGGAAAGTTTGTTCCGATATTTTACCAATTAAAGAAATGGACTTCTAATAATAATTCCATTTTTGCTATTTTAAATGAAAAAGGAACACTGTTAGAAACTCCTTGTTTGTTTGCATCTATCCTGGACCCCAAAATTTTTTCATCATATTTTATTCCCAAAATCATGAAATATGAATAACCAAAGGATTGATGTTCAAGAATGTTTGATTAGGGCTTTCGCCAAAGAAGTCACCACCATCGACGCTCTATATCACTACAATGCGGATCTGTCCTCGGTTTCGAGGCTGCAAAGGCTTGGGTTGGAGAGGTCTTCCTGACTATAGCGGGGCATACCACATGGCACTCCCTCTCCATTGTAAGCTACATGGTATTGCCCTAAGTCAGTACACCATACCAGTACAGGAGACAACTTCAAACTTTCGAGGACTTTCAATCATTTGGTTATTCATATTAATATCAAAACTAGGAAACCATACGGTCGGTAGATTAAGGAGCCATTTTTCCGACCTGGGTCGAGTGCAAGTGGCGATAGACTCCTTTGATATGAATAATTATTGGTTGGTCTTTTCACGTAAATTATGTATGATATATGCTTCGACAATATTGAGGTCTTTAATTCTTGCTACATTGGAGAATATAATCAAAGTATTGAAGTAATGGTCACAAGCACTTGTCTCAGAAAAAAAAAATCACATCTGTATACCTGAAAGTTCGTGCGTGGATAATGAATATATAAATGACAGGGAATTCAACGTCACCGTAATAACTATTATATCGTAGTGATACATATAGAATAATACATGGGAAAATCCGTATCGCATGCTGTATCACCACGAGAAACCAATATCAGTCCCGAGGGCCGAAGGTCCCGAGGGCTGATATTGGTCGAGTGGTGATACAGCATGCGATACGGATTTTGCCATGTATTATTCTGTTTATCATATATTTTAATAGAATCAGATTCATGGAATATCTATTTTTTTTTAAATCGTCCGAAATTATAAGCTAGAAAAGAACATTATGATTTTCCTGTATTTTTCCAGCTGACTTGTTTTTTTTTATAGACTTCCTTATTTGCTTTATATCCACATCGTAATGTCCCCTATAACCTTATTTCATTCTCAATATACGTTATAGACCATGTATTAAAATGCATCCACTAACGGTACTGTCCTATTATTTCAACTAAAATTAATATTTATCAAATAAATATCATAAGATGTAGAAATCTTTAAAGTTTTATTGTTTATTTGGCGATGATATTATTTATGATCATTTTAATTTTCTGACGAGGTGAACAGCAAGAAAAATATGTCTTGAAAAGTTTGCAATCTATTCTAACCAAATTAAAATCGTAAAAATGTGCATTTGTGTTTAATCCATCAGGTAATGAAAACAAACTTCACAAAAATTATGACCAAATAAGCAATAAAACTTCAGATATTTCTACATCTTATTGTGTCTTTTTTTTATGTATATAAGAATCGCTCGTAAAGTTACTGGATAATAATTTTTTGAAAAATATCGATTTTAGTTGAAATGATGGGACATTTGTTTTAGTGGGAACTCATTTTTTTCCTATGCCAGGAAATACAGCAACTGGACGTCATATGTCAAACGTTGACGTCATTCGAATTATGACGTCACGCCAGGTATGACCAGGTACGGTCATCGCGATGTAAAAAGGATGTCAATAATTTAATCTCTCTTCGTCTATTATTTGAAGGAAAAGGACGTATTTTAAGATCTCTCCAAGATGTATAATACTTGTCCAAATTGTGATGTGGAATTTTCGAGACAGGATGCTATGTTGAGACATTACAAGAATAGACACAAAATCAATCAACCATATCCATCGAGCAGTCATGCGTATCCACCATCACCACCGCCGCCGCCTCAAAATGTAGTTTTACAACACCCGTTTACCATGATGTTTGTTACTGAGACCTACAGGGTCATTGTAAGTCTCCGTTATCTATTGATAGGCCGGGAATTTCCACTTCTATGCAAAACCTCGCACAGAAAGGATATTTTGGCCTTATAATTATAGCTGCATAATTTTGATTTATTAATTTATACCAATTAGTTGTAACTGCATGGGGATTTTCATATGGATGAATAAATGAATACATTTTTTAACACTTAAGTGTCTTCTTCAACCGTTTCAATTAGTTTATGTAAAAGATTTGAACTGATATGGTCATTACGGTTCATCATAACACATGGACAAAAATGGCTGAATTTACTTCTACTCTGAGTACAGACTAACATGCCCAGTTGGAAAAGTTTTAAGGCCTGACATACACTAGATATATAAAAGTTAAATGCATTTTGTGTTTCAGAAAGATAAAGATAGAACTGAATTTTGAAAGGCATTCTTTTTTCGTTCCTTCAGAAGGTGTTAAAATAAACTTAGTTGGGATACAATCTCTCGGGTAACAACTGTATTGTATTGTATTGATTGTCCTTGAATGACATGGTGAACCATTTGGTTCAAAAGGTATTTTTATCGGTTAATTGCTATTTATATACCGGTTAACCGCTATTTTTACCGGTCAATCGCTATTTTATCGGTTAACCACTATTTTTACCGGTTATGAATATAAGGGAGATGTGGAGTGTACGTCGATAAGACACCAAATAAACTCAATTTCGGTATTTGGTCTAAATGTTTATGTTTTTATGGTTTTTCAACATATGTTGAAGGCCTCGTATTGACTTTAATATGAGAAACATGGATTAAACCGGCTTTACTACAGACATGTAGCTTATCCACTAAGACAGTGTCTCTACATTCAACAAGAAGCAGCCACACGAACATTTATAATAAGATATTCTCAGTGGCGGATGTAATAACATACATTGTTTTTATTTCCGTCGACAAATATTGAAATGATTACAAAAATAAAGTTCCAATTTCCTCAGACAAAGTAAACCTTATACACATAAGGAGAGATGTGGTATGATTGCCAATGAGACAACTATTCATCAGAAACCAAAGAAATTTGATGTGATCAACAATAGGTGTCACCAACATCACTGGCTTTGACAGATGCATTTTGTGTAAAAGACAGACGCGCCACATCTAGGTAATAACATAATATAAATCTACATATTTGGGCTTCAGTCATGTTAATACTGCCTAGCTGTAAAGTTTCAACCAATAAAATATCAAAATCACCTACTTTTTAACAAGGTCGAAATCAGTCCTATCCAGTTTGGTTAAAATTTGCTTATAGGTTTTAAACAGGATATAAATGTGAAAAAAACAACAAAAAATTGTGTTTTAAAGGGCAATATCGATGATTATGGATAATGTCAATGACATGTTTATCACTTCAATTCTGGCAGATTTGTTGCAGTTATATCCAGTCTTTTTATATTTTTATTAACGGAAACCCAAAGTTTTCACCTATTTCCTATTTCTAAAATAAAAAATAAGGAGACGTGGTATGATTGCCAATGAGACAACTACCCACCAGAGTTCAAATGAAGTAGATGTAAACAATGATAGGCAACTGTACGGCCTTCAACAATGAGAAAAACCCATACCTTATAGTCGGCTATTAAAGACCCCGACATGAAAAACGTGAAACAATACAAACGAGAAAACCAACGGCCTTATTTATAACAAAACAAAAACCAAAAAACAAATATGATAGACATGAAAAAAACAACAACCACTGAACTACAGGCTCCTGACTTGGGTCAGGCACATATAAAGTGTGTGTGGGCACTCAACCCTCCACAACCTGGGACGGCACGACACAAGAACAAACTGCAAAATCAGTAGCAATTGTCTTTACTCAACAGATCGGTACGAGGCACAAAAACAACTAACATAAAAACAATAGAAACAAATCATCGATAAATAAAGAGTACTCGCAGTTACTGAAAGCTAGTTCAAAGCAAATTACAACTAATAACTCAATCGTGTTCTCTCTGACTAAAAGGTCAATCAGTACACATCCAACGGATTTAGTGTAAAGAAACTTACCGAGTTCAACGCATGACCTTGTGCAATGCCAAAATATAAGTAAATAGTATCGACAGGATGTAGGATAATGAGTTCTCATAATTGTATATTTATAGCAATATATATTTAGTTAGGTTTTAATTTTTAAAAAACAAAATCAATGTTAGAACCAATAAAATCAGATTTAAGGACCCTACAACTATGTTAAATTGATAACCTTTGAGAAAATATTAATGCGAAGTATCAATTATTTAACATGGATAGTAGCTTAATTTCCGGGCTTTACAAACAACATCACCGTTAAACTTAGGATGTGATATCCCGTGTCTGATAAGAAGTCTACAGTCACAGCAAAACTTCCTAACCAAGTCGTTGTATCTATGAAAGAATTTGGTGAAGGTTTTTAATTAATTAGTGGTAACGAAATCCCTAACTTAATAATTATTTATTATTAATACATAAACTACGTTAATTGAAATCTAAAATGCGACAACAGACACTGGCATATAGCGAACAATTTGTGGAAAATACACACCGTAAGAAGGGTCCAAAGGAACATCAAGGGTCTTTGCATCGGCACTAAACACATTTATTTAAAAACCAGTTGTTGGCATGACACGGGTTATGTTCTTCTCATATATGTTATGATGGTATGATACTAAACCCCTAACGGGAAGGATTGTGCCTGATATTCATATGATGAAGACATAATCTTTCAATCAGTTTAATTGAAGTCTGGAACTGGCATGTCAGTTAACTGCTAGTAGTCTGTTGTTATTTATGTATTATTGTCATTTTGTTTATTTTCTTTGGTTACATCTTCTGACATCAGACTCGGACTTCTCTTGAACTGAATTTTAATGTGCGTATTGTTATGCGTTTACTTTTCTACATTGGCTAGAGGCATAGGGGGAGGGTTGAGATCTCATAAACATGTTTAACCCCGCCGCATTTTTGCGCCTGTCCCAAGTCAGGAGCCTCTAGCCTTTGTTAGTCTTGTATTATTTTTGTTTCTTGTGTACAATTTGGAGTTTAGTATGGCGTTCATTATCACTGAACTAGTATATATATATTTGTTTAGGGGCCAGCTGAAGGACGGCTCCGGGTGCGGGAATTTCTCGCTGCATTGAAGACCTGTTGGTGACCTTCTGCTGTTGTCTGTTCTGTGGTCGGGTTGTTGTCTCTTTGACACATTCCCCATTTCCATTCTCAATTTTATCAACGTCCACAAAAGGAAAATTAACAATTTAGAACAAAAAAATCGTCTCTTTTTATAGAGTTTCCCATGTGAAACTGAAATATGCAAACCTAGAAAAAGACCATCATTGCTGTCTGTATTAGATTTATTTTAAGCAAGTTCCTTTTGGTAAATTTCCGTCGAAAATACGAAAAGTCTAGATTATTTACAGCAGATTCCATTGAGTGTGTAGTGAAAGGTAATATCTTTGGTTAGCTTGCTTGTTAGCTGAACCGTGAAGTCATTATAGGGTCAGGTATACTACCCTCCTTTCAAAGTAGCATAGTCCAACAGACAGATCGATTGGTTTTCTGTCGGACTAGTCTATTCTTAAAGTAGGGTAGTTTACCTAACCTAACAATGACTTCACGGTTCAGCTAACAAGCAAGCTAACCAAAGATATTACCTTTGGCTACACACTCAATGGAATCTGCTGTAAAGCAAAAATATAATCAAGGTAACGGTAAGTGATTTTAAATTTATCAATTAAATATAATTTAGACGAATCTTTTGGCCTTAAACTGTGATTCATAACAATACAGGAACAATTCTGCTATTAAATGGGTGCAATTGGTGTCCGAAGAAATACCTACAACATATCGAAAAACTGTATTGCCGAAGCGTACATAAATGTTGTCAAGAAGAAAATGTAAAGCATTAATCCCCTCATCACAGTTACAGTAAATATATCTAGAAAATTTACCTTTTTCATTACATAAGAATGATTTATATGAGTTTTCAAAGGCCCATTCATTTAAATGAGAGAAATACTGTTTAACAAAATTGTGTGGTAATGTAGTGTTCAGAGTCGAAAAATCATAAATGTCAACTGAATTGAATTTACCATCAGTATCCAAAACATCCAAAGATTTTTTTGACACTCCAAAAATAGTTAATTCTATTAATTTTGTATGCTTTGTTACACAAAATTGATAATAGTTCATTAACAGGGAACTAGTTAACAGTACAGAAAGATTAGTCGTAGAACACTTGCTATAAGTATATACTTTTGTATTGATGCTCCTGATGATGGCCAACCCGGGTAAAACGCTTCGGATACCCCGTACTGACAAAGTGCTATTTTACAAACATACCACTTGGTCGTTGCCGCTGCTTATGAAATGTTAATCACGAGGTTGTCACAAGACCAAGTAGTCAGTAACATTAGTTACTAGTACAACATTCATTTTTTTTTCGTCGATCAATATTGAAATGATTAAGAAAATAAAGTTCCAATTTCCTTAGACAAAGTAAACCTTATACAAATACTAGTAAGGAGATATGTGGTATGATTGCCAATGAGACAACTATTCATAGGAAACTAAAGAAATTTGATGTGATCAACAATAGATCATCGTACGGGCTTAAAAATATCGTGAAGTAAGCTATAAATGGTCCCGACATGACATAGTGGAAACAGTTCAACGGAGGAAACTTGCAGCTTCATTCCTGCTGGATCAATAAACGAAAAAAATATGACAGGCAACAACCAACGACAACCACTGAGTTAGAGGCGCCTGACGTGGGACATGCACGCAGAATTGGTATTTTGGACGATTTGTATATATATATCCTTAACTTTCAAATATCTATTCTGAGCGTTCTTTGTGAAAATTAATCCAGACGCGCAATATACATTTTGTGTGCTCAATATAATTATATGGACTTTTATTTGTTTGTGAGTGAATTAGTCGAGATTATACACAAATAAATTCCTTTAAAAAGGCGTTTAATCCTATAATATAAAATACTTCATTCTGACTGAACAGTATACAAAAGAGCGGCATATCTCGTGAAAATTCTATGAATTTGAGCGCACAATGTATTATATAGTGCGCATAATATAGCTATATCAAGCACACGATATGATATTAGATAGATAGCACAAAATAATTATTTGTGCGCACTATTTGTGCGTACAATATATTTGCATTGAGCGCAAAAAATAAAAATTTATGCGCACCATATAATTATATTGAGCACACAAAATGTATATTGAGCGTACAATATATTTTTTCTCTATACCGTACTTTGATAGGTATAAGAAAATAATCTACATAATGGCCGATAAGTTCAGGAACCACACTTTGATATGATTGGTCTGCCAGGTGAAATTACATTTTAGTTCATTTAAACCAGCCTGGTGTATTTGTTTAAACTTCTCCGTTTCAAGACTGCCATTAGTAAGTGATATCCCGAGGAAGGAAGTTGTCTTGAAGTTACATCATGACCTTCCCTTTTCTTTGTTTTGATTCTTGTGCAGCTGATTGAGTCAACATTTTTCAGTTTTATTATACTTTTAACAGGTCGGGAACTCTAGATTTCCTGACGTCAGAATATATTTGCATAGTAATTTCCGAAATAGAAGGTAAACATGGCCTTGTGACTCAATGAACTACAATGCATTGTGGGCTACTACGAGTTTACTACCGCTTAAAAACACGTGAAGTTAGTGGAAAAACTGTCAACTAATATAGTGTCTAGGACTCTCATAATAAATGTTTTTGTTCGGCGAATGTGTTTAATGTAAAATATATAACATAATCTTCAAATTGCATGCTCAGAAATAAAATATTGTTTACTGGCTTCACGATTCGACTTTCTTTTTCCAATGAAGTGACTGCTGTCCAGAATAGAAATCTTTTGAGTCCTTATAAACCCGTCAAAACGGTTTGAAGGAATGGGTTACATGTCTATCTTTATATATGTTTTTGGATTATTTTGTATCCTGTATAAGGACATACGATACGGTAATTTTTTTACGAAAATCAAGTTGCATACAAGCTAATTTACACCTAGTCAATTCAAATATGTAATAAAAAACATACCTTCGTGTGCTACTTTAAGAGATAAAGAGGGTCAAAGTTTTAAACATTTACACAAAATTTCGGTTTTGTGGACAATACTATCCTTTGGAAAGACATACCTAACTTTTTTTGTTTCAAAAGATAAACACAAGCGCATTTTTGTAAAAAAAAACATTTGGTAAATCTTCTTTACAGAAGTATGTTCTAAAATTGTATAACAATTCTTTGGATGATTAATTAATTTTTATCAAAGTTTCAGGATTTTAGAAAAAAACGGATTTTTTTTGCTGTATATTTATCTCATTTTAAAAAATTTCATCGGTGACTTTTTCATAAAAATTAGTATAAATAATCTTCATACGTAATGATAGCACCATAAAGGCAAATATCCGAGTCCGTTAAAAATATAAAAAATTCCAATATCTACTTTAGAAGAAAACGAACTTTGAAAAGACGAAAACAAAACGAAACTACAGCTGCTTGCAATGATTGAGGAAAATATTGCATCATTACTTTCAGAACAAAGGGAACAGTTTGAAACAAAAAAAAGCCAAAAAAACTGAAATATGCCAAAAAATCAATACTTATAGATTTTGTTAACATTTTCAAAGAAGAATTAAGAAATGTCTTGAGCAGTTTTGATAAAATATGATAGATGATATAGGTTTTATACATGTTCTGTACCTGTCAAATTCTAAATATAAAAATATTACACAGTATTCTATTATACTAAATATCTCTTTTCAAGATAATGGAAAACCAATCAAGAAATTCTGAAAGGTGTTTGTATATAAAAAAAAAATAAGGAGGTGTAGTATGAATGTCAATAAGACAACTATCTACCAAAGTTCAAATGAAGTGGATATAAGCAATTATAGGCAAATACAATGAGAAAAACCCACACCGTATAGTCGGTTATAAATAGCCCCGATTGACGATTACACGTGTTTGTTTCTCAAAAACAAATTAATAAATAAAAACCCTTCCTCGATTTAAATTACTTTTTAAATAAAAAAGGTACAATATCATAACATCAATTTTATGAAAAGTTTGGAAATTTTATTGACCCCAATAGATATTTGACACACAAGAGTCTTCCTCTTTTTTACGAACCTAAACTTCAAGGATCCCTTGTTTTTTTAACTATCTGACTGAAAGTTTGTCTTACGGGTAATTGTGTTTTTCACTGTTGTTTCGTTGTTGTCTTGTTGACGAATACCTGAAATCTTCGTGTAATTATTAATCATATAAATGGCTATATTTCATTTAATTCAAACACTCGTTTCTTGACATAAAAACAACTCTTCGTTAATCTGAGCATGGAACGAATACTTATATCACGGACTATAAATGTGGATACAAAAAATGAAAAACTAAGCGAAATTGTTAATCCCGCAATGCATGAAAAAATGTGTTGTATTTAATGTGTTGTATTTCAGTAAATAACACGTGTTCTCGGGTTGATCGTAAACACGTAGTAGTCCATCATGCATTGTTATTCATTTAATGGATTAGTCAAAAACCCATGAAAAAAAATGCGTCATACGTAAATAAACAATTACATGTGCGAGGACATAAGTATGCTAATCTATGCATATCTATATAAGGTAGTGTCCCCGACCTGTTTAAGAAAACCCTAAGTATATTAGACATTGTTTTTATTTCATGATTTTTTTTTCAAATATAAAAACTGACAAATGCATGCAGAAATACATCTGTCTGTCTGTCCGGCCGAAAGACCTTGGATAGGAAACTTTTGTGAAAGTTATCTTGGCTTTTATAAAGGGGAATGGTTAATACATTTTTTATTTGGTAATCAGCTTGACAATATTGAGTTAAAGCGAGTAAGCAAGTTTTACATCCACTTATAAAAGAGTCGGAAGATACCAAAGGGACACTCAAAATGAGGGGGGGGGGGGTCCAAAATGCATTAGTCGAAGAGAAACCGACAACACAATGGAAAAAAAGAAAAAATAACCAACAAGATTCTATAAAACACTACATAGAAAACTTTTAAATTCATTTTGTTGAAAGTAATTTGTTAAATTAGTTTAGGAGCTACCTACAAAGGAAATATCAAAGAGTGGAAATAAAAAATAAACCATCTGTATTTAGTCATTTTTCTTAAAAGACTGAGCAACAACAATCCCATCGAACACTAGGGGTAATGGTAAGCAAATTCTGCTCTATATGTGACACTCGCTGTGATTTTCATGGTATTACTAAGTACAAGCTCGGTGATAATTGTCATTCTGAATTATGGCGCAAATTATATTCATGCATCTTTAAAATGACAATTAGCTCAAAAGGACTCCAGCCATATAATATGATCAATATATATGAGTGTTCCATTTAAGTGTCAAATGTTACAACTAAATGTTAATAATATATGACCTAGCAATTGGAATGTCCTGGCTATATAAAATAAAGTTTAGATCTGGAATAGTAAAATTAGAGACTACCATGTTTTAAATTGAAAAACAAAACATAAGCCATTTCCGTAACCATTCGTCCAGCTTACTCAAGTCATTATGATAGTCAACAACTGGTTTGATTGACAGTCTATTAAGACCGAGCAGCTGGTCGAAGTATCATCAGCAAAAAGTCTTCTAAGGAAAATCAACTATGTCATTAGTATATATACAAATGTATATGAAATATATAAGTCTAAGGTCCTTATTAATTCTTGAAGGACTTCAGCGGAAAAATGACTAAATACAGATAGTTTATTTTTTTTTATGTTTGCTTTTTAATATCTCCATTGTAGGTAGCCCCTACACCAATTTAACAAGTACGTTACTTTTAACTCCATGTGCTTTCATTTTTTTATAGAAGAATCTATGTCAAACGTTATCAAATGACTTAGAAAAATCACACAAAAACACAAAAAACGAAGCAGCTAAATTCTAATTCTACTGCATTATCAAGCACTTATACATTTCTGTGTGTTGACGCACAGTTCGACATTTTGGCGGAATCTTTACGAACATTCATAATACGTTTGTTTCTCGTTAAAACAATATATACTTTTTAATAAATAACTCTCTCCATTAATTTATACCACAACTTGTAACATATATCGGTCATAAATCGGAAGGGGATGCTGAATCCCCCCCCCCTTTTTTTTTTTAAATTGCAATAACATTTGCAATAATACAATTAAAAGGATAGTTACATTGTTCAAGTGATTTATTAAAAAATATTGAATCAAAACATTGAGTTTTTGAATAAAATCAACAATTTCAATCGATTATATCGAAAATGTATCATAGATTTCATGTCTGTGGGGGAAATATATTCCTTTTTTTAGTTTGGAAATAAGACTAACATACACGATTTGTTAAAGAAATCACATTTCTCGTCTTCATTATGCACGGTATCACCAATCGAATTCTCATTTATAAACTTTTGTATGAGTGGAATATATACAAGTACCTCTGTTTGATAAATGAACATTTTCATGTTTTTCCACTAAGTTTTGGAATTAGAAACATCGTCATAAATTGTATTATATTAATCCATGCAATCCAATACATTTTGTCATATTAAAAGTGTAAAATAAAATACATAAATAGCGATTAACAGATAAAAAAAAGCGGTTAACCGATAAAAATAGCGGATACCGACATATAAATAGTGATTACCGATAAAATAGTGGTTAACCGACATACAAATAGCGTTTAACCGATAAAATACCTTTTAGACCAAATGGTACACCATAGACAACAGACAGACAAGAGATATCTGCACAACTATAGGTGAGTTAAAGGGTGTAACAGAGTGGATAGTAACAATTGCAATTCAAGTGTTTGTTCATTTTTACAACAACAGCAGGAACGAAAAAAAATGCTCATCAAAATCCAAAAAAAGATTTTATCTTTCTGAAACACAAAATGCATTTAACTTTTATATATCTAGTGGATGCCAGGCCTTAAAACTTTTCCAACTACATACGTTAGTCTGTACTCAAGAGTAGTTTTCGAGGTGTAAATACAGCCATCTTTGTTATGGTGAAACGTCCGAATTCAAGCTTAATATGAAAATTCTATCATTTGCCACAAAACGTCGCTTTTCAGATAGTTTTTGTCTAAAATGGAAGTGGCCGCATTTGTGTTCAGTCTCAACCTTTATATATATGTTACGTATCATCATCAAATACAACATATATTTAAATGTTAAGATTGAACACAAGTGCGGTCACTTCCATTTTAGACAAAAAACCCGTCTAAAATAAGCACAAATGCTAAAATTGTAAAGATTTCAGTAATTTTGCATGAATTAATGATGCAAGTACCTGATGCATATGCATTGTTTTGTTAAAAACAGCCTATATTTGTTAAACACAATGATTCTTCTTTCCAAAAAAATAGCTAAAAGTTTACATTTTTAACAACTTTTTGAAATGCCATATTTTGGGGCCAAAAAGGGGATTTACCGGGCCTACTCCTTGTGAACATTGTGAACATTGTAAAGTCACAGACGATGTTAAACACTTTCTTTTAGTCTACTCAAAATATGATGCGCAAAGAAAACAGAAAAGCAAGGAGTCATAGATCTTTCATTGAAACACCTTCTTTCCGGATACACACATACTTTTAGTCCTGTGCATTACTATTTACAGGAAACTAATATACTTAGGAAGGCTCTCAAATAAGTATCATCAATATATTCATATGAATATATCCTTTAGATAAATTAATTATGTATTTGTAACCCGTGTGTACATGATGTATTTCTAAGGTAGTCTCTCATGTTCGATTATTTCTCCATTACAAAACAAGCACAATCAAAGAAAAAAACTCACCCGAATCTAAGCTTTTTTTAATATCCATAGAATTATGATAAGCAAGCATTGCACACTTCACCTTTGTGTCAGTCCACTGAACTTTATCAAATAGACTTTTTTTCTACCTGTGTTGTACATCAGTAAATCAATCTAAACACCTGTACGTAACTGACCACGCAATGCACGCAATCAATTTCAACAAGCCTGAAAAAATCATGCTAATCACTCTGGTCTATTGAAGAGTAGTAGTAAACTCCGAAACTGAATAATTTAACAGTATATGTTAAAAAGAATACAATATCACTTTTAGAGTCTCACAAACCGACAGTTACGGTCATATTATTAATCTGAGACTAATACAATAACACTTTAAGAGTCTCATCATAGGTACTTGGGAACAAGACAATTTTTTTTTGGCCTTCCCCCTTTTTTCCAAAATCCGTTTATTTTTTCGTTTTCTATTAATTTCAATTATTTTCTCGTTTTTCTGTATTATAAGAACATAAATATACTACAAATAACTTGTATTTGCTATTTACTATCAATTCCAAGTTAACTATCCACAGCGGTCATTCTAAATGCTCTTCAACTTCGTACTTTGTTTGGCCTTTTAATTTTTTTTTTATTCGAGCGTCACTTATGAGTCTTTTGTAGACGAAACGCGCGTCTGGCGCAAATACAAAATTTCAATCCTGGTATCTATGATGAGTTTATATATCAGTGACCGCTGTGGATAGTCACATGAAATTGTAATTAACTAAATATTACAATTTCTTCGCAGTAGCAGCTTGTGTATAACCATAGATATCTATGGTATAACTGACGTTTTCATGTTCTTTTTTTTTAGTTTGATTACAATTCTTATGTAATTATAAGACAGTGTAGTGAATTATATGTTTCTGATCATACTTTTATTGGTTGAATCCCAGTGGTTTGTGAGAAAAAGAAATCACTGTTGTTTTTTTTCAATTTTACTCCACATCTTCATGTATTTTTGAGAAATATGTATAATAAATGTTTGCGTCGGCTTGCCTTTCTAAAAACATTGTATTTGTTTGGTGTGACAATTTAAATATAGTTACTTTTCCATTAATAAAGAATTACAGATAAGTGAAATTGTAAAGAAGCTATTCACTGTCAATCAAATTTCTCTTTGTTTGTATACTAATAATGAACACCAAGGATTAAACACAATACTAACATGGACACACGCCAATTATTAAAACGCCTCAGTTTGGTCAATAAACATAACAAACGAGAAAATCACAATAATATTTCATATTTTCCGAAATGGTGTTTAGCGGGCTGATATGTATAGATTATTACATGGCATTTTTCATATCAGACCCTTTATCGGCCCTAGGTCATGATATCAGTCCAAGAGCCGCAACCATTTTGTGAAAAGTTTTAAATCACTTGCGGTTTTCCGCACTGTGTTGTCGTTTTCGAACAAATTTCCGGAAATGCACGAAGTTGCATGTGATAAACGTCACGGAAATTAACGGAAAGGCATGTGATAACATTCCGGAAGCAGTCAATAAAGGTTCCTTTATCAGCCCGCTGAGGAAATTCTTAGGAATCTGGTCAATAAACCTAGTAATCATTTCCTAGCCTTTTAAAATATTTTTAAATGTTATTGAACAGTAAAATTTTAGTAATATTTTATACAAGTATATGATAAGAAAAATTTATCACATGCCTCCGGCTATTATCACATGCCTTTCCGTAACGTTATCGCATGGCATTTCGGCATTACTCGGCAAATTCCGGAAAATACACCTCAATGGTACATTTTCAGAGAAAACATAAGAAAGTAGGGTACAAAACAATTATTAGGATACAGGAAAATATATAGTACAAAATGCAAAAAACAAATGATACAATAAATGCATATTTCAAAGTTTCAAGCATAATTTAGAAAGTTACTTTACAAAAGTTGACTTTTCCAAACAGTGTTCATTATGTTTTGTTGAAATTTTGTTCTATTGTCAATATAAAAATATATAAAACTGTTGTTTTTCTGCTCTTTAGAGGCATAAGATAGAAAGATTTCATATTGGATGTATTACATTTGGCGTCCTACGTCCGTAAACTTTTCACTTTTTAACATCTACTTGGAGAACTACTTAAAAGGACCAGCATATTAAAATGTTATTCTTCTCCATTGTTGAAGCATATGATAAAAAGATCATAACATGATATTGAACCTTGGGCTGATAATACATCTGATATGAAAAATGCCATGTAATAATCTGATATTATTTCCCCTTGAAATATTATCATGATTATTGGGAATATCCGTCGGACACTCCTGCAATTCATATTTTTTGTTATGATATACTGTCCAGGATAAGTAGTGTCCTTGTCCTTGGAATTGTGTCACCTCCTTCTAGACAATATTTCTGTATGAAATTCTGGGCCTTTTTTATTACTGTTATTATTACTCAAATAAAATATCATTCCATCATGATACTTCTAACCTGAGAGACAATGTCTATGAAATAATGCCTCAATACACACAAATGTTAACTCCCTTTAAGTGGACAAAATTTCATAGTATTCATCTCTGGACATTTTTTTTCATAGATAAGGACAATATTTAATAGAACAATATTTTGCTTTACACTTGTGCATGTATGATGTAGTGTTGTAGGTCAGAGCACACATTCCATAGTTATTTCTGACTTGGTCTGCTCCTAACTGGTGACCCTTCTGGTTTTTGTGGGAAAATAATATTTAAATCTTTTTTTTAATTTTTTTTCTCAAAACATGATGTAATTTTCAGTTAAATATCGTTGTAGTCTTTTTGATCATGTTTGATTTTATTAATAGTGATAAGTGTTTATGTGAGGTGACTGAAATATATTTTTAGAGTTTTAAATTCTCATAAATTATGGAAAAAAATCTAGAAAGAGCTCTTAGATTCATCTATGAAGATTATAATAGCTCATAAGAAAAAATTGGTAGAAAAGTCAAAGTAACCCTCTTTAACAATATGAATTCCAAGTTGTTTTTATTTGTGTTCTTTTAAATTATTTCCTCAAAGAAATTTTGTTTTAAATCACTCAAGTATAAATAAGTTTTTTTTAAACTAACAAAGTACATTTAAATCAAGTCTGTATCTTTGGAGAATACACTTTGGTGTATGTTGGTTCGAATCCAACTGAGGACCAACAATTGTACAACAATGCAGTCCTGTGATTTTTTTTTAAATTTTGTTTAGTCCCTTTTCTTACATACATTAGGTGTATTTTTTTTAATTTTCTGTTTTTTTAATTGAATAAAAAAAAGTACATCATCTTTTGAAAGTTCTCATAATAATCTTTTGAAAGTTCTCATAATATCTTTCCATAAGTTTAAAATTATTTATGACATGTTGAGAGAAGATATACAAAAAAAATCATTCACCATTCTTTAAATAAATTGAAGAATATGCCTCAAAATAGAAAATTTCTCTATCTCTTGCAACATGCAACATGTTCAACTAAAAACTAAATACATGCACATGAAGTCGAAGGTGTCTGTCTGTCTGTCTGTGTGTCCATCCATCTGTCAGTTTGGCAAATCAGTTGTCCTCACTTTTTATACGACAGCGAAAGATATTGATATGAGACACATTGGTTTTCACATAATAACTTTAGTTTACGTGAATGGATCTCTATGAAATTTTACCATAAGGTTCAATACCACAAAAGAAAAGTTGGGATTGATTTTGGGGTTATGGTACCAACAGTTATGGAATTAGGGGCCAAAAAGGAGCCAAAAATAAGTATTTTTGTAACTTCCAGACAATTACTTGTGTGTTAGTGTATGGACCTCTCCTGTCATTGTGCCACAAGGTTCCATATCACAAAGGGAATGCTGGGATTGATTTGGGGGTAATTGCCTCAAAATTTTAGGAATTAGGGGCCAAAAAAAGGGGCAAAAAACAAGCATTTTTCTAGTTTCATGACAATAACTTGTGTGTAAGTGTATGGATCTTTCTGAAATTATACTACAAGGTTCCATATCACAAAGGGAAAGCTGGAATTGAGTTTGGGGGTAATTGCCCAAAACGTTTAGGAATAAGGGGCCAAAATTAAGCATTTTGATTTTTGCCGTCGTATATTGGTATGACGTTGGCGTCGTCGTCCAAAGACTCATTGGTTTTCGCACAATAACTTCAGTTTAAGTAAATGGATCTCTATGAAATTTTACCATAAGGTTCAATACAACAAAAGGAAGGTTGGGATTGATTTTGGGGGTTATGGTACCAACAATTAAGGAATTAGGGGCCAAAAATAAGCATTTTTGTAACTTCCAGACAATAACTTGTGTGTTAGTGTATGGATCTCTCTGACATTGTACCACAAGGTTCCATATCACAAAGGGAATGCTAGGGTTGATTTTGGAGGTAATTGCCTCAAAATTTTAGGAATTAGGGGCCAAAAAAGGGACAAAAATAAGCATGTTTGTAACTTCCAGACATAACTTGCGTGTTAGTGTATGGATCTCTCTGAAATTGTACTACAAGGTTATATATCATAAAGGGAAAGCTGGGTTTGAGTTTGGGGGTAATTGCCCTAAACGTTTAGGAATTTGGGGCCAAAAAAGGGCCAAAAAACAAGCATTTTTCTAGTTTCATGACAATAACTCGTGTTCAAGTGTATGGATCTCTCTGAAATTGTACTGCAAGGTACCATACCACAAAGGGAATGCTGGGATTGATTGTGGGGGTAATTTCCTCAAAATTTTAGGAATTATGGTACCAACAATTAAGGAATTAGGGGCTAAAAACAAGCATTTTTCTAGTTTCAGGACAATAACTTGTGTGTAAGTGTATGGATCTATCTGAAATTGAACTGCAAGGTACCATACCAAAAAGGGAAGGCTGGGATTGAGTTTGGGGGTGATGAATCATAAGGGGGTTCAAAAAATTGTGGGGGGGGGGGGGTTCCTTTTTTTTTTTTTTTAATTTTCCATTTTAAGTTGGTTATTTCTGATTTATATATAAAAGCAAATAATACTGATATGGTTTGAAAAGGTAAATTAAAAGTTTTTAAGTTCTTAGACCACATTCATTCTGTGTCAGAAACCTATGCTGTGTCAAATATTTAATCACAATCAAAATTCAGAGTTGTATCAAGCTTGAATGTTGTGTCCATACTTGTCTCAACTGTTCAGAGTTCAGAAGATATTGATTTGATATTTGGTAAATTGTTTTAACATGACAAGTTACAGATCAAGTTCAAATTGTGTTCCAGTCTGATGATTTTGTGCAGAGCTATGGTCCTTTGACTTAGAAATTTCACCAAAATAATCAGATTTCCACTCTTTTCTTGTCATTCTTGAAGATACTGATTTAATAATTAATATATAGTTTTATCATGACTAGTTATAGTTCAATTTTGAATTTTGTTCTGGACTGATGATTTTGTGCAGAGTTATGGTCCTTGAACTTAGAAAATTCACTTATATAATCAGTTTTCAACACTTTTTTCGTCATGCTTGAATATATTGACTTGATATTTGTTACATGTATATAGATTACAATTACACCATGACAAGTTATAGAACCAGTTAGAATTTTGTTCTAATACAATCAATTTTTAACCGGTAGAGGACTATGTAGTGTCATGCAATTCTCACAGAATGCTTGTTAATATTATCCTATATCCTTACCCTGAATGACCTGATTTATTTTATTATTCAATCTAAATTAAAAAGTCTTGATGTAAGCAAATTTTAAGCACCATATTATACTTTAAGCACTTAGTCTTCTATAAAAAAAAAAAAATATCATCTGATACACAAGAGAAAAAATATCAAAATATTTTATTCCAGGTTCTGGAATATTATTAAAAAGTAGGTATACCTACATACTTTGCCACCCAGAGGATATCTTGAAGAAGGAAATCTGTGACATTCTATGTTCCGATTCTTGGCAAAAAGAGATTACTCACACCTTTATAGATGAGGCACATTGTGTGGTACAGTGGGGACATGAGTTTCGACCAGACTACATGAAAATCAGCAAACTAAGGTCAGTTTTCCCTGATGCAAAATTTGTCGCATTAACAGCTACTGCAACAAAACTGATGATAAAACAAATAACAGATATTCTTCAAATGGAATCATTTACTACTATTTCTGCTTGTGTTGATAGGCCAAATGTTCAAATGTTTAATGTATAGCAAGCTAAACTGGTGTGGAAATGGGTACAACATGGTATGCCAAGAAGCAGCTAAAGAAAGTGACCCAAATGCTGTAATTCACAGAGTTTCCCAGTATCATTCAGCATGTACAGATCAGGTTTGTGTAACAGATATTTTCTATAGACTGGCTCTTGTTATTTTTTGGAGTGACTGAACAAATATTACACATCAATAAACTTCAATAAACATTTATTACAATATTTCCAAATAGATAAAAACATTTAATGTAACAATTAATTGATATATATTTTTTTTTTATTCTCCTGCATATCTTGAAAAAAACATACTCAATGCTATATATTAAACTTGAATAGTTGGTGTTATCTTTAACTTCTAAAGGTGAAGGTTTACTAGTAATAAGACATCTTAATTTTTAGAGGACCTGTGCTCACAATTAATTGTCAAACAGAAGAAAAAATTCATGTTTCTCACTATTTTTGGTTTAAATACCTATTGAAAGGACCAAATCAATAATCTTGGTTTTTTACACAAAATGTGAAAGGATTTGATGGTAAAATAGATACAATTTAATTCTAAATTAATGTAAATATGCAGGTTTCTTGAAGTTCCAAAAGTTGAATAGTTTAACAGTTATTCATATTTTTCATATAGATAAAAATAGTATTTGTATATACATATATATGAGTGTTTTAAATCAGTTTTTGTACAATATATTTTTCACGTTACATGTTGAAATTCATCACATTTAGTAAGATTTTATTTGTTAATTGCTTGTTCCAACAATATTTATTGCAAGCTTTAATAGAAGTTTAGAAGTAACAATATTATATAATTTATATCAGGTAAAATATTTATGTACAGCAACATTGATAATTCATACAAAAAATCTTTAGATAACACAATATAATATATATACAGACATAGAGTAAACCTCTAAGCTTTTAACTCCTTTTCAAAATGTGATTCTTAATCATACAATTCTTTATTTGACAGAAAACATCTTGATAAGATTATATACACTGACATGTTTGGTAACATCAATCATATAACAAACTTGGTTGTGTCAAGTTTATATAAAACTTTTATTTTTTAGATGAAAAAGATAATTGTTGATGATATGGCTTATGTAAATGGAAATATATCACTACTGTTTGCTACTGAAGCATATGGCATGGGTGCAGATGCGTCAAATATAAGAAGAAATATACATTATGGGCCACCTACTTCTATAGAAAGTAAGATTGATAATCATTATGGACCACCTACTTCTATAGGAAGTAAGATTGATAACTTACAAGCTAATAAATATTACACGTATCATTCAATTACAATGATTTAAAAGGTGCAGTATCATACATTTCTATATTTTGTATGAATTGATTATCAGACCAGCCTATGATGTCAATAGCACTCTTACTGCTTAACAGTTTTGTATATCATAGTCAGAGCTTTAACTGGAACTATTGGTTGATTAATTATTACAATAAAACTTAAATGATGTGTATCTTATCAAAATGATGACTCAGCTGAAAACAACATTAAACTTTATGTAAAACCTTCACTGACCTTAAAATGACACACACATACATATATGGGATACAAAAATTCTGTACATGGCATTAGTATCTTTTAGTTTATCTAAATATATTAAATTTTAAATAAAATACACATTATTCTATATATGTGTATGCATTTTTCATGTATACATGTTAATGCTAATACATGAATATGTGTTAGACTGCAGTCAAATTTGTAAAGGTGCTAATCAAGTTCTTGCAATTTAAATATTGTATACATAAATATTGCGTAATTGATTGCTGCGTTTATTGGGACAAACTACCCTTATATATAATCAGTTGGGGCTTATCTTTTTCCAACTCTTCAAAAGATTATTGTGCAAAGGGGAATAATTCTTGCATATATATTGATTGTCTCCCCTATTTACTTTTCTCTTCCATGTGCATGCAATAACTATTAGGTGTTCTATTGTGTTTTCTTTTATTATTTCATTGTCATTAAACAAAACTAAAATTAGGTTAAACAAACAATTTATATTATCTATACAAATTGATTACGAAATATCTTGGGCTTTACCTATTGTGACCCATCCAACATGATTCAAATAACAATATTGGTTAAGAAAAGATATTATTTAAGCATTACAAAAGCCTAAATGATCATCTAGTTTGAATTAGCTCAATTTGTCATGCCAGAACCTTTGATATATTACATTACATTGTGGAATTAGCTCATAGTATTAGTTAAGGATGTATTCTTCTCACGTTACAGTCTCATTGAAATCTCGTTCTAGAATTATTTCCAAAACATGTGATACAAGTGGAAAATATCAATGAATTTAAAAAATGTTATAATCAAACTTAACTCTGTGAAAAAATTGCGTATTTACAATGAGTAGTTTTTGAGTAATCAATTTTTCAAATTTTATTACCAATCAAGTCAGTCTTTTTAGTCAAAATTTTGAGAAAATGGGTGACAGGTACAAGAAATGATTTTACCAGAAACATATACATCCCATGTCACTTTTTCTTTTCAAATTTGTTAGATATGTATTTTTTCAATCATTTATAACAAAGAAGTTGAAATAATATGCAATTTGTTCTTAAAACAGAAAAATCACAAATTTACAAAATTGACATAATAATGGTTAATTTGACACAAAAAAGCATCAAAATATGATAAAACTTTCTTATATTAACACCTACCTATAGTTTTTTTAAGTTAAATTTATTTAGATTGGTTCACTTCAACTTTATTGAAAGTATGAAAAAAAGTTTAATTGTGGAACTGTGATTTTTTTCATGATAATAGCCCCAAAATAAGAAAAATGGAAAAATCATCAAAATTGGGTACTTTCAATGGGCCGTAGCAAAAACAGAAGTGCACCACCATATGATTTTTTCTTCATCAATTATTTTTTTACAGTCATATAAACCCAAAAATCAGGGTAAGAAAAAAAGTTTAATTCTAGAAATGTTTGGCTCCTCAGAGGTGTAATTCCTAAAAGGTCATATTGGGACTTATAGTAGCTTACATTTATGTCCTTCGGTCTATGGAGGATACTTGTCTCATTGGAATCATACCACATATCTCCTTATTTTTATTTTTCATCTATAAAGCTGGAAGATAAGACAGCAACATGGTAAATGTTTAAATACTTTTTTACTATAATTTGATAACAAATCCTGTGTCCATGATTCACTGACATAAGTTGAGCGGTTGACATAGTATCTGCATATTAATAAGATTGCTATTTACATGAACAGTATGAGATTTTTGCTCTAATTAAATGCATTTTTCTTCTAGCTTATATGCAAGAGATTGGCCGTGCTGGTCGAGATGGTCTTCAAAGTGAAGCTGTATTGTACTTTAACAACAATGACCTAGGTAGTAACACCCCAGTTAGAGATGAAGTAAAACAATTTTGTAGACTTAAATCATGCAGAAAGCAATTTCTCTGTGAACATTTTGACTGGGAATGTGTGACTTCATTGATAAAACACAATTGTTGTGATATTTGTAAGATTGACTGTAATTGTATTGATTGTTTATCAAAATCAGCATTTGATGACATTGATGTTGCTGAAGATGATATAGAAGGTACTTTGTCACAGCTTCAAAGTCTATTAGCAGCATATTTTCAACTGGAAAATGATTTAGTTGACATGCCAAAATCAGAAATTTTTACAGGTCTGTCTTCTGAACTTTAGTGTTGAGTTAAACATTGTTCATCTTATAAATCTGCTGAGGAGATATGTAGAGAATTTCCTCTCTTGAAATTTGAATATGCTTGTTATATATTCAAAATTATTTTGAATGTCAAATCTGAATGTCCTGAGGTTTAACTTCATTCTATATTGTGCTTATCAGATTCAGATTCTTTATTAAGATGACTAATATTACATTAGTGTTCTCCATTACAAATCATATAATAATATACAAAACAACATTTCAAAGTTTCACATGTAATATATATATATATATATATATATATAAAATAATACAGTTGTACCCATATTTTTAAGAATTGTTTCTTATTTCTAATGCATCTCTAATAAATTTGTATAAATAATTACATTCAGTAATATTTTGTGGATTTAAAAGTTTAGAAACTGAAAAATAATCATTACTCAAATCTTTTAAATCTAAACCATAAGATTGGAAAAAAGTTTGCCTTATATCTTTATATTTATCACAAGATATCAAAAAATGTTCTTCAGTCTCTACTTCAGTGCAAAATTTGCAAAAACGTTGTTCTCTTGGAATTTTGGGTTTATTATATCTACCCCGTTCTATATTTAAACAATGAGCACTGATAAGTAGTTGTGTAATTTTACTTTTTATATTTTTGGTAAGATTGGTTTGAAGATAGAAGGGAACAAAATTTGGAACAAAAATATTACTGAAAAGCACCAGTTTACTGTCCACAGCTCCAGATTTGATTTTTTGTAGTTGTAAGTCAGATTGCTGACTAGAGTATCTTATCAGACTATTTTTAAAAACACTATTATTGGTCAAATTTTTTGTATCAAGTTTGTATCAACAAATAGCCTTAAAATTTGCTGATAAAATTTGTTAAAATTCATATAAAAAGCACCTTTTGCATACATTTTGTCAAACAACTTCATATGCTTTTTGATATTAGATAATTCCTTAAAATTGGCCATATTTCATTTATAGTTTAATTCATACCAACCTTGTGAATTTACTTAATATATATCTGTTAAAAATAGATTTCTACAAATGTTTCAGATTTTGACATTTATTAAAATGTTTTTTTTTTTCAAATATGAAAAGAAACATGTTGTAAATTAATAATGTTTGACTAAATCAAATAATTATCAATAATTTGAAATGAGAAATAAAAAAAAAAACAATAAGTCACTAGAAAATTTGAGGCCCATTCCGAATTTAAAAAAAAATGGTAAAAATATTATATCTTCTTAAAATAACACCACTTATATTCAAAGGCTTTTCTTCTTGACATTTACTTTATGACTGAAACTTATTAGCTCCCATTGATATAGTGTATTATTTCAAAATATCTCAAAAGTTTTCTTTTTAAACAATAAGTCTACAAAATTCTGTATAATATTTGTTCAACTAGTCCATAAGCTTATAAGTGAGGGCTTCTGGTAATTTAAACTGGAAATTTACTCATTCAGTTCTCTTGCTTTGTTCATGTAGAATCAGTAAAATCTAGTATGTCAAGTCACTTACTTTTATATCATTGTTTTCAAAACATTAAGAAATTTTGTCATTTTCTTCTCATTTCCACATACTACCTTAAAGTAAACTAATTAGTATGTGACTTTAAAAATCTTCAGTTTCCAATTTCTGTTGCAAACATCTGTATCCTAGGTTCAATCCATTCACAGTAATGGCTAGTATTAAGCTGATTCACTATAGTACTAGGAATCTTTGAGAAATGTTCATGTGCCCTGCCAGCCTCAAATTTAAATGGTTTTAATTTCCTAAGGTCTTTTAAAATGATCTTTTCATCATCTGCAGCAGATTTGTCAGAATGTTTTTTGGCTCTAACAATTACCTTTGATTGTTTTTCAAAATTTTCGGCAATGTCTCGAATGGCACCCAGAGCTTTTGTTCTATTCATGATGTTGCTTTCTGTTTTATTGGAAAACATATGTTTTAAGTGATCTTTGACTTTCTTTACTAGATGTTCCATAGCTAAGTCTGCAGGGATGTGACCATTAAAGTGACCATTTGTGTTGACAAAAAGACTGTAAAATTCTTCATTTGCTTCCTTCTCAGACAGAAGAACGAGTTGATGAACAAGAAAGCGTAGTATGTCAAGTGCATACTTTGACAAATTCTTATGACTTTTGAAATAAAGCATAGCTACTTTCAAAAGCCTTATGCCTCGGGTTCGCTCTGGTAATTTTATCATATCCATAAGGTCTTTGAAAAGCAGATCAAGCTCAAGCATCATCTGTGCATAATTTTTTACATAGTCATGTTTTGGTGCTTTTGACTTTTTCATTAATGTTATTTTTCTTCCATCAGTAAGTTGTACAACAACTGGCTGTCCGTTAACTGAAAAATAAATTGCAAATGTGCTTTACCATTTCAATAAAAAGACTGATTTTTGTATGTTTTGAATTACTTTCAACACAATGAATAAGTCACAAAACAAATGTTGGGACCACAAACATTTTTTGAGGTTCCTATAATGCTATTATGTCGTCTTGCGAAGACACATTTGGTTTCCGGATAATAACTTTAGTTTAAGTGAATGGATTTAAGGGGTTCATATTTTTTTTCAAAATTTTTAGATAAGAAAGAAGAAATCTTCAATTGCACAGTATTGTAAGATCTTTGACCACATTTATTTTGTGTCATAAACCTACATATTATGTCAAAAATTTGATTACAATCCAAAATTCAGGCAGTATCAAGCTTGAATATTGTGTCCAAATTTGCCCCAACTGTTCGTGTTCAGGTTACAACCTCTGCAGTCGTATCAGGCTGCCCTCAGCAAAGCATTTTATTAGAAATTCTAATTGTACATATTTCAGACAAAAGGAAAATAATTTGATGTCTTATTCAATATAATTGTATTTCATAAGTTTTTGCATATTTTTGTAGCTTCTAAAGCTGAAGAACAATTGTCTTTAGTTTCTTTTAAAGATGTACTAATTACCGGTAGGTTAAAGTGATGAAATTTTGTCAGATGTTCAAACTTCTAGTTTTTTTTAACACCCATTTTTCTTTTCATATACATTGTGTAAGAATTCAATAGGTAACAAAAGGTCATTTACCAAAATTTAAGCAGATTCTAGTTTCAATTTTAAAATCTAGATTTTTTTTTATTCATTAATGCATTTTTCTTATCAATTCCAACTTTTGTATAATGCTGTATTTTGATTGGCTGAAAGGTAACATGCTATTTCTATGTACTGAGATTTTCTTTTCTCTGCTAGTGTATTTGTCATTAGTGATTTCCCTGTGCTGGGGTATTTGCTAGCCAATACCATGGCAGATGGGGAATACCATAACCCAATAAATTATTTCTATTATTATAAGACAAATTTATTGTTATTCTTTGTATAAATATACTGCAACTCTTACAACTATTCCTGATGAAATATTCACAATAGGATGAAAACCATCATTATTGAATTTGGAGCGAATGGCAAAACTCAACGGAAAGGCATTATCAACGTCATACTTAAATAGAGATACAGTCAGTGCATTTGCATCAGATATGATTATACGGCCAATGCAATTTGACTGCAAATAGCACAGCTACAGTATATCAAAAATTATACAGTCAAGCAAATACTCCATATGATACCTGATTATTTCTGAGGTCAAAATGGATACAAAGAACTTTCGGTGGAAATAAACAATTACATCATGCTTACAAAGGGTATTTGCCAAAAATACCAGTTATGAGGTAAACAAATGCCTAATGGCTCTGGAAATTTGTTTACTTCTCAACTGGTATTTTTTGGCAAACACCCCTTGTAAGCATGATATATTTGTTTATAAATCAATTATTAACTAAAAAAAATACCTTTTATCGCCTCTTCTGTCCAGCACTCATTTGTACTGCTGTTAGATAAAACATACTGAGAAACTACATCTCCAATTGTCTCAAAGAACCATTGTCGCTTTTCTTCAAAGTTATCAAAGGAAGGTGGTACATGTGCAGTAGGCTCAGATGAAACTGATTCCATTCCAAAATAATGCAGTATGCATTCAACAATATGCATATCAACTACAGAAATGAAAAAGTCTTTATCTGCATCATACTTGTTCTTCACATCCTCTCCCACATTAGATCTTGAAATCCTATCCTAGAAAGACTTCAAAGTTCCCAATTCTGCCCAACTTTCCTTTGAATATAGCATCTTAAATGTCATAGTTAAAAAGTTCATCAATAAGTGAAATAATTCAAAGGTTATTGGGGAAAGATGACTGAATTTA
Organism: Mytilus californianus; assembly: GCF_021869535.1. NCBI lineage: Eukaryota > Metazoa > Mollusca > Bivalvia > Mytilida > Mytilidae > Mytilus > Mytilus californianus. Next base: position 57,560,260 of record NW_026262679.1, read on the forward strand.
TCTTTTGGGTCTACATGGTGAGCTCTTAAATTGTTTGCCCCAGAAAAGCGTTCTCTGGTCAGTAAATCTCCCCCAATGTGAATCTTACATCATCCATATTTTTTCCAACACTTGAACATACATTTTAATTCAACAACCTTTTCGTAGTAAATCAAGTATGCCAACTACATCTTGATAGCGCTGTTCATTTTTGTGCAATACAGTAAGCGGAATAACTCTGGATTTTTGTTTTAACTTATCTAATATTGGAGAACTAATTTCATTCGGAATAACATCTTTAAATTGTCTGAAGAAAGGAATGTGATTTTGTAGCACGCGAGCAATCAATATGGTGTAGTCATACTTGATATCATGAATATCATTGGGATTAGGTATATAATCCCTGAATTCATTAACCTGCATAGTGCAATGAAATGGTGACGGCATATGTAAATAAGAAAAATCAGTATCCTGTACAATTACTGCAGATGCAAAAGCATGTTCCATATGTGACTTATTATAGATTCTTTCGTCATGTACAGATGTTTTCCAATTTACATTATCTCAAATTATTCTAAATCTTTTTAATTGAAGATTGTCTATGAGGTGGTGGTTGAAACTACCACCAATAAGATCTACAACTGTCAGTGTTCTGCCATAGCATAAACATGCTCCCAAAGGCTGCAATCGATCATAAACCTAAAAATGAACCAAGTTGAACTGTGAGTTATTCATGACTCACAAAATATACGTATCCCACTATAAATATTTGGAAATCATCAAGTTGATGAACAATGAATGTGAAAACCAATCTAAAGATTAACATTCTCACATTTAGTTGATTCCAAATTTCCAAATTTCAGAAGGCTTAATAGTTTAATTCTGAGAAAAAATGAGACAAAAAATTTCATATATAAGGGTCTGGAATCCCTCTGGATGGAGTTTATATTATAGAATAGAGAATATTGGATCAAAAGATTAAAGAATCGAGAAAAATGGCTTTGAAAATTAAGGAACATAATAATAAACTACAGATATGGTTGAACTATATATTATAAAGGGGTATAAGTCAAGAACAACAAATCCATATTGCTGAACTAGTATTCATTGTTGTTAAAGTCATATGAAACGAGTGACTGGTGAATAATAATGTTTATCCAATTCTTGAACCAATGCATGTATATAACCAAGGCCGTAACTACATTGAGGCAAATGCCTCATGTTGGAAATTCCCAAAAAGAAAAATAATAAGTTGAAACAAAAGCTTGTCTTTATTTAAGAATTGAATACTTCTTTTTGTAATTTTATTGGGGTGTAAAAGTGTTGACCGAAGCACATTTTGTATGTGCGCACGATGAACACTTTTACAACCCTATAAAATTACTAAAAGAAGCATTCAATTCTTATAATTACATTTTTATGCTAGGGTCATGAAAAATCAATTTCTATCATTTATTTTTTTAATTAACCTGTGCACTTTATTGTGATGGCACGTGTCATCATGAATGTTACACTTCATTGGAATATGAAGGTTAATTTTAGTATGACGCGCAAGCGTTGTTATCCAATCAAAATAACGGATTCTTCTGAAACATACATGTAATATATTTATATCAAATTGTTTTCATGGGGATTGTCTTCCAAGAAGCAAGTTCGGTTCAACCTCTGACGTCACCCCTGTTTTTTCGGGATCCATATGTCTCTCATTTATTTTTAGTTTTCATTGTTGATTGTCTATTGTTTGTCGTTGTGTGTCTTATATCTGTTCCCAGGGTTGTCTTTTGTTCATTTCATTTGTAAATTAGTAATTTTGTTTCAAACTTGAGTTTTATTATATTTAATGACCTTTTGTCTAATTTTAAAAACTATAAATTGTAAAAATATTTGAAATAAGCTCTCGCCTTTTTGTTCCGAGGCGGCGTTACGCAAACACCAATCAATCAATCGATCTTTATGACTATGGCTTCAGTTGTCTAATATTCCTTGTTGTGAACGTTATTTCTCTGCTTTGCGTAGACTTAAGACTTGGGAAAGATCTACGATGACAAGTGAACGGTCATGTGTGGTTTGGCAATGTTACATGCCCACCGGTGTCCAGATATTGTTCGAGAAAATGTTTTGAGAAGATACGATGCTACCGGACATAGAAAAAATTGTCGTTTTTCATGGAAAATTAAAAAATACAAAACTGGCTCTCTTTTCTGTAAATAAAATTAAAAAGCTAACATGGGTTAAATTAAAGTGAGACAACCTAATCTCCCGGAATCAAATCTTTTAAAAAGAAAATAATGTATTGCCATATGACCTATTACATTGGAGGACTAAACTTGCATTGAGCCGTGTTCAGGCCCTAAAATAGAAAATAAAGGGATATGGAGTAAATGCGCATGGGAAAAATCGCACACAATACATAGAAAAAATAAAAATTATCAATGAACAGGGTTTTTATTCACGTTCTTCATCTTGAGAGTCGCTGGAGAGTCTTCAACAATGAACGAATCATTCATACTCTATACAACAAGGTCAAGACGACCCCTAGCGTCGACATAAGCGGTACTTAAAGTATTGTACTGTGAATAAATTTTAAAGTCCACAAAAATATTACACCAAAGTCTAAACACAATAGAACCAGAACAGACAGATCCTATATTAATCATCCGGTTAACATATCAAAACTGCACAAAAATGTAGCAATGAGGTCTAAGAACTGAGTCTACCCTGAGTGTACCTTTTTATCCCAGTTAGGAACTACATCAACTTGTAATTGAAATATGTTATAAAAACTGAATTCACATAGTTATATCAATGATAATCAGCCCCTCTTAACTTAATTTGAAAAGAACGTAATTGACAGGTATAATACGTTTTTCTGCAAGCCAAAACTCAATAACAAACAAAAAAAAACAGCAGCCACACACTTGACTATGTGAATTACGAATTTTGCTTTATCCTACATATCGGTCTTTTGATGTTGTCCCTAAAAACTAAAAAGTCTTACACTGAATCTATATATTTTGCTTTCAGGCCAGTATATTGTCGAAAAAATAATTAAACAAAACTTGCGTTTTAGTTTAAGAAAGAGTCCGGGAAACGCTCAGAATGCACGATTTTGCGTCATTTTTTCCAGAGCTTCCCAGACCCCTCGCTGAAACATTTTTCGCTTCGCTCCGCTCGGCGAATATATTTTGCCTCACTTTTAAAAGAGGCTAGTTACGGCCCTATAACATAAACTTAGTCTTCTGTGTACGATTTTATCTTTTTATACGCAAACATAGCGTATAATCGTCAATTTATTTTTCTCTCTGTCTGTTATGATGTGAAAATATGGCAGCTGATTAATTGTCGTGTTTTGAAGGCGTTGTTGACCGATTGTCACCTTTATAGTAACAATCAACGTATTAATTGCGATCACCGGATTTTTACTAGAAGGGTCACGCTAAGGTCACTTGCAGACGGAAAATTTGTCGGCGAATTTCTTCTTGGAAGCAAGCAATTAAAAAAAAGTAAACTTCTTGTAAATGTGGACAAATCAAAGAATTTTCTTCAGAAAAAAATATATGTACATAAGTTTTATATTGAAAACTATCCATTTAGTTATAAAAAACATATGCATCATTTTTTTTTTAATTTGAGGTTTCATATGACTCTGTGTCCAGGATTTTCTTGGTGCATTGAAGATCTTTTGGTGACATTGGACTGTTTACTGCTCTTTGGTCAGGGTTATTGTCTCTTTGATACATTCCCCGTCTCCATTCTCTATTAAATGTAATGCAAATATATTCATTTCTGAGTGCTATATTTTGACTGTGCAAATACAAGTTTCAGTCTATATACTTAGAGCTCATTTTTTGTATATATTTTGATTGTTCAAAAAAGGACAATTTCTGTTTATATACTTAAAACCAACTTTTTATGTATATTTTGACTGTGCAAAAAGAACAGTGGAAGTCTATATACTTTTTTATACCTTCTGATCACAAATGTTATTCATCAATAACATTGACACCATTCTCTGTACACGGCTCAATTCTATATTTCTGGATTGCATTAAAATGGCATAAACAAATGCAGCTTTCGGTATAACCCGTTCAATTTTGGTATAGCAGGATCGTTGTTGAGGCGGAAGCATGGTTGAGAAGAGCAATGTACAAAGTACTGGTAATTTTTCCATCATTTCTTTGATTATACTAGACCATTCTAGAGATTTTAAACTATTGACATCTTTTTTCATCAGTTCGCATACAAAAAGCAATATTTTCTGTTTCCCATAGTAGAAATTGATGAGTCTATTTCTAAACATAGTTCAGAAATAACTCCATTTCTAAAGTTATCTATCTTCAATAGTGCGCACCATATATATTCTTTTCATTGTCATTTTGAATCACATTGATAATAAGATGGATTTCTCTTCCTGGTTTAAATAGTTGTTATTTCTACTGGATGTAAAATTGAGAATGGAAATGGGGAATGTGTCAAAGAGACAACAACCCGACCATAGAACAGACAACAGCAGAAGGTCACCAACAGGTCTTCAATGCAGCGAGAAATTCCCGCACCCGGAGGCGTCCTTCAGCTGGCCCCTAAACAAATATATTATAGTATTCTTTAAGAATGTTGTAACGTCTGGTAGAACTGGACTATACAGTGTATTTCTGTTCATGAACACATAGTCATGGTCAGAAGCAATACATGCACTTACATTATTTTGGGGTTGTGCCAAAATTGGTGTAATGGTTTCTCCAGCATAACTATGGTCAGGAATTCCTGAAATGAATACAAATGCTTATATTTAACATTTTGATTATTACAGAGGAAAGAAATAAACCCTGAGAACAGAACCTTTTGACCACAAAAATAATATTGTTTGAGAAAGTATATACAATGTATAACAAACTATTTCATCATTTTATACTAAAAAGATATTTAAAAAAAGAAGCTCAAATACATGTATCATGTGTAACATCAAAATGCATAAATCAGGATTATCTCCCATGTAAATGTGCAATTAAAGTTTTATGTTGCTTATCTCCCTTTCTGTTATGTTTCATATTCTGTTTCTCATTTTGCAAAAGGAAATGGTTTGCTTTAAAATTACATTTATTGCCTGGATACATACAAATATGTTTTCAACTAAACATTTCTTTGCATTAATAATCTAAAAGGATAAACTTTATCTTTGCACATATTATTAACATGCACTTTATTTCATAATAAGATCTGTTAATAAGTTAACTTAATGCACATATCTGCAATAAAAGTTACTTTCAATGCCAAGAGTATCAGGACATTTATCTGGGTGTAATCGGTAAGTAAATACCTCTTACTTAAACCCAGTCCCCAATCATGTATAGCAAATAACTTGAATTGCCAAATGACAACATTAAATTATATGTTCAATGTTCTTTTCCTGTTGGTTTCCTGTTTTGTCAGATGAATTGCATTCTTTACATGTGTGCAGCAATGTGTCTTTTCTTTCTTCAGTTGATTGGATACCATAACATAAAATAACTGTATAACTGTAACATAAAATTGAACAACAAATTATAATAACAATTAACATACATTTCCATTATTATCAAGAAATTTTGCTAATTTGAATTAATACTACATTATAGTATTCAGAGAGACCTGTTGGATTAATGTGACAAGCAGGCCATCAATGAACAAGCAGTAAAAACTCCTTAACACTTTCTTGTAGTACATGTGTATTGAATAAATGTAATAAAGGATGTATGTAAAAGTAAGATAACTCATTTACTGATTGGCAGTATTAAAAAAAAATTGGGCTATTTATATAATTAGCTTATTGACATAACGTTTCCATTAAAACAAAGAATTTTTTTTATTGGTGATAGTTTGTCCAATCCGCGATTAAGACAAATACAGTAACAACAGCTAAATTGATTTTTATCTTCCCAAATAGAAAACCTATATATGGTTTTCAAACATGGTTCTGAGTTTCTCTTAACTTGTAAAAGTTAGCATGATATGACAGTATAAAATTGTTTTTTTTTACAGCAGTTTTTACATGTACATGTATGTTGTTTTTAATGAGGACAATCTTTTTTTGCTTGCAAGGAAGAGTTATTGTTGCAAGAGGCTACCATAGATATAGAATGTATGAGACCAAATAATTATGATGTGTAGTGACATAGATATGGATGTACCAAAACTACCATAGATAATAGATATTATCATGTACACTGTAAAAATGGTGTTTAGATCCTAAACACATTTCTAAGCACATCTTTTGTGCACTTTATTTTACATGTTTAGATCTAAACGTGTCTCATTACAATGTGTTTAGGATTGTGTTTAGAATAGTGTTTAGCTTAGAAAAAAGTGTTTAATTTCTAAACACTTTCATTTTTAAACACATTAAAAGTGTTTAAATTCAAGACATGTTTAGATATTATGTGCTTACTGAGAAATGTGTTTAGAAATTAAACACAATCCTAAACACGTTTAGATCTAAACATGTAATACAAGTGTTTAATTTCTAAGCACGACTTTTACAGTGTAGGGTGGCATATAAATATACCAAAGATTTATGGTGAATGGTTAAGTATAAATGTGCCATAGATACATTGAACATGTATATAGTGTGTATGTTGCAAAATAAATTTACCCAAGATATATGGTTTATATGTTTCCATACAAAAGTACATGTACCAAAGATCTATGGTGTATGGAGCCTTATAAATTTACCAAAGATTTATGGTGCTTAGCATGTCTGCCCAGTAAAAAATATGAAATCATACATGCACAGGTCAAATCACATAAATTTCAACAAATTAAATGAACAAATTGTCATGTTTTTGATACACACCTATATTGCTAGGCTCTACATTGGAAGATAAATCTTCAAACATATGCCCAGTACTTGCATGTTGACTTGGTTCCTCGGACGCATGGGTTAATGCATAGCTCATCCAGACAGAAAACCATGCGTCCAGGGTGACTATACGCGCCTTATCGAGAATATTGTTAGCATGGCAAACACAGGTTTAGTCTCCATATGACTAATCAACGGTGCAACAATAAAATCAGTTGTAACAGTGAAACGCCAAATCAAATATATAGTTGAATAGCATTGGAAACCAAAAGTTACAATAAGGGACAACCAATGACCAGATACTTTTATGTAAATACAATTAATTTATATAAACATTCAAGTTTTAAGTGTAGAACAACATTGTCATTTATTTATCTGATGTTGCAGGATCATTTTAATTGAGTGTGATCTCAGTCATTAAACCACTCCTGATCATATCCTTTACCTGGTCGTTCCTGTCAAGGTTTAAGGTGTATCTTAATCCAACTATTTTTTTTAAAAGTGAGTCTGGAGAACAGATGATAGGACAGGCAAATCTGTCTTACAGGATCCAATGTTCACAAAACTGTCTTACAGGATCCAATGTTCACAAGTACTGCACAAAAATCTAAAACCTTAGCCACACGTGCACCTACAATGTACCGCAAATAAACTGAAGGGTGATCGAATGTGCTAGAAAGGTAATAATTTATTGCATGGCCCACTAGTGACACCAGTTTATATAAATTTGAGAGAAAATACAAAACTGGCTGAACAGTTGAAACAAACCAGACTGAAATTAAACGAACAATTGCTTATCAAGGTATAAACCAAATAAAACAGCCATCACATATATAATGAAAGAAATATATTTAAATCATGGATGAACATCTCGGTTTGATATAACCTCATTATAACATGCCTAAATTCAATATCTTGATGATGAAAAAACCCAATACATTATAGAGCTTGGTGGTGAAAAACCCAATTTGATATTTGCTTGAAGGGTGAATTGGCGTTAATAATGCAATATTGAAAAAACTATTTCACTCAATTACATAAAAAATAATGGATAAAAACCCCAATTTGTGAATTCTTATGTGGAGCTCTGTACATGTAAGTCAATAATATTTGGTGTGTTGTTGTACATGTATCAGAATTACAACATCTCATCCATGGGGATTAGCTGGTCAATCCCCTTAGTCATGATTGTCATGGTCTATTGACATTAAATCTTGGGCATGTTACAGCTTAAAATTAAAAGCTCAAACCTCAGACAATTACAATAAGACCACCATCAACATCATCTTAAAAATTACATGTATATGTACATGCATATTAATATTTTGGTGTAAGAAGTTCATCCTCTCGATCTACTTTTGTCATATTTCTTTCATATTCATTTAAATAAATGCCACGAGGATTATTATTAATATACATGTACAACAATAAGAAAACAACCCACTGCCAAAGATAATTGAAAGACTTCTAGAGGTCAATACACAATCTCAAACAATAGACAAAATAAAAAACTAAAAGTACATGTACAAGCCAATTGCTGAAATGTATTATTACATGTATTTGCAAGATTTGAAATATTATATCTTTCACAACTTTTTTAGTATTAGGTTCAACCTAACATTTTATAAAACTTTGATTTCATTGTGGCTAGTCTGTAAAAATGACATCAATTAGAGAAGCCAATATTATTGGGACATTAATTTGAGAACAACAAAAAAGATGTCTATTTCAGGGATATATAATTGGTCATACATGTACTGTAGATTTGAAATCTTATTGTATTATGACGTCAAATTTGGATGTCGACTTCAGGAATGGGGGTTGGTTAGAAACTGGACATCAATCCAAGTCTAATATATGTATATATATATATTGATTCAATTGTGATGTAAAATAGACACTGATAGATAAGTCTGATAACATTTTATAGTTTTAATGTTTGTACACCTGTTTACAATGATTAGGTGGAAGTATGTTCTTATTTCAAAAAGAAGGACACTCAGCAAATATTATTAATTACATGTAGTGTATGAAATACTTGCTAGAAACTGAATGTTTTTACCAAAACTTTGTATGTTTTAACTGGAATACGTATACGTACATATAATATAAAAAAAATGATGTCTTTTTCAGGACTTCTGATCCATGTTTGGCATGTTTGTTAGATCATAGAGGTGGTAAATATGAAGGGTGGATGTTCATGACAGTCCTCTATTACAAAGTATATCACTGGATTGAGCTTTTTGTCCAAGTGTATTATCAAAGTGCTTTGCTTTGAGCTCAGTTCATTGTTATGCAAATGCATTATTTGTGAAATAAAGATTTGACAGACAACTCACATCTGCAATGATCTGCTGCAAGGTAAGATTATTAAAACTGTCAGCACAAGGAGTTGTACCATCCATTCAATGTAAGTATTTAAGGGGAGATCAAAGCATTTTATTTTCACTTGAACCAAACATTTTTTCTCCAGAAGCCAAATAAAAAAAGCACAAATTTGCTAAACAATGCTACTCGTGCTACAAACAATATCATTCTCTGTGGTTTTGTAACACTTTTTTTAAAACTCTGTGCTGCCTGCAGATGAGTCCTTAGTGTAAATGATCATTCACTTATATATACTGGTAATGTTAGTTAGTATAAATTATTTTTTTTAATTCTTTTGTCCGTCAATCCTGTTCATATCTAAAAGAATTTTAATCAGTTTGTAGGAGTTATGAGCATCTGTATTAGAATCTACCATATCTGGTATATTATCGTTACTTAAAACCATAATATATCTTCATAGAAACAATTTCCACATTTAAACAAAATCTTTTAGTAATGATACTAGGAAGATCCTGAACAAATTTTCATTTTTATGTGGACAAACCCAAGTAAGAAATGACCACCTCAAAGGAACATAAATAGAACCATACAAATATTACATGCATGCAGGTTCTCAGACACCATCTCGCATACTAAAATCACCTCATGCAAAAATGCACCTAATGTGGTCCTCTTCAAATTTTGAGTTTTTGCTGCTATCCAAAATCAAATTTTGGAACTTATTTTATCGGAATCATTTGGCAATCCTTCCAATCTTCCACTTCTTTACGTAAATCTCACCAGCGTTGGAGCACACTCAGCTAGCTGTGTTCCTTAACAGATCATTTTTTAAAAATGTTAATGTATTCACATAGAAGTTACTTCAAAGTTAAAATGTAGTTGTCTCATTGGCAATCATACCACATCTTTTTGTATTTAAAGAAACAACACTTACTCTTATTACATAATGCAAGTTTACCCTGAAAATTACGAGGCACCTTTTAAAAGAGGGACAGAAGATACCAGAGGGACAGTCAAACTCATAGATCGAAAACAAACTGACAACGCCATGGCCAAAAATAAAAAGACAAACAGACAAATAATAGTACAGATGACACAACATAGAAAACTAAAGACTAAGCAACACGAACCCCACCAAAAACTGGGAGTGATCTCAGGTGCTCCGGAAGGGTAAGCAGATCCTGCTCCACATGTGGCACCCGTCGAGTTGCTTATGTTATTACAAATCCGGTAAATAGTCTAATTCGGTAGTTCACATTCGTGAAAAGGGAAGGGTATTGTAGTTACGACATAAGGAACATATCCGATATCATCTGTGAAACAGTTATTCCATAACGGTCAACCAACTCGTGATGGCGTCCGTAAAATTTACGAAGGGATGATTTCAACTTCACCATTTGGAACTCTTGGTTTATTAGCTTCCTTGTGAGCAGCAATCCTCTATCAAGGAAATCATGATAGGAAATACAAGCCCAAAAATATCGTATCAATTGGGAGATATATACTACGTATGCAGGCGCTGCTGGAATGTTGCTACATAGAAATGGAAAGTTCACAATTGGGAAGCTGAAATCATCTCTTTTGTCGTAAAGTTTTGTTTTCAACCGACCCTCATTGTCAATTTCTAGATGTAAGTCAAGATATGAGACAGACTTAAGTGTATCTGTAGTATCCTTTATCTCTAGTTCGATGGGATAGATTTGTTCACCATAGTCACCAAATTTTGTATTATTTAGTGAGAGAACAGCATCTATATAGCGGAACGTAAAGTTAAAGGATATTGCTAACTTTTTATCTTTCTTCCTAAGAAAATCCTGTATGAAGTCAGCCTCATAATAATAAAGAAACAAGTCGGCAAGAAGAGGGACACAATTGGTTCCCATTGATATTCCGACAGTCTGTTGAAAAACGCTTCCTCCAAACGTAACAAATATGTTGTCAATCAAGAAATCAAGCATCTTGATAATGTCAGTTTCAGAGAATTTTTTGTTTGAATCAGAATGATTCTTTACAAAGCAGGATTTATCCCTCCCCAAGACAAGATACTTGTATCTACGTTCACCATTCTTTTTAATGAAACAAAGTAATACCAACTCTTTCAATTTGTCTTTTAGTTTGGAATGGGGAATACCTGTGTAAAATGTAGAAAAGTCAAATGTTTTAATACTATTGCAATTTTTAAGTGTGGCAAAGTCAGAAATTATATGTCATATCGAAACAGTTCATAAATGAATATGCGTTTGAGTCCTAAAACTATTTCTATAGATATGAATCGATTTACAGACACACTGAGTGGAGTTCTTTGTGGTACGTGACCCCCCCCCCCCCCCCCCAAAAAAAAAAAACAAAACAAAAACACACACACACACAAACACCAGACTAAAAGTTCAAATAGCAGGTGCACAACGCCATGTCCAGCCTAAAGAGGAATCTGTGCAACTTTCATCACATTTCGTCAATCTCCTCTCAAGGAGTTGAGGCAATCTGTATTCATAAGCAAATTTACAGGGTCTAGTTGACAGGCCTAGAGCTTTTTTTGTGACAAAATAGGACTTTTTCTCTACAAATAAGGCGATACAAAAAAGCAATCAAAGTACTGAAGTAATGAACATCGGATGACCGCAAGTTCTTGTGGATGGTCCGACAAGCACTTGTCTCAGAAAAAAAAATCGCATCTCTATACCTGAAAGTGAGGTTAATGTACAGATATAATTTTTTTCTGGGACAAGTTCGTGCGTGTATGATAAATTAATAAAGTATAAAGTTGAGGTTTCAAACTGTTTCTACCTTAAAAGCCTGATTGGAGTTTGTTGGTTAAAATAAATCGTTTTTTTACGGACCATGAGACCGAAAGGCTATTAACCATTACCAGGAACGCTTAAGGTAACATGTTAAAAATAAAAATACATTTGGTGCTCTGAGTGACCATGCGACCGAAGGACTATGAACCATCAAAGACGGTAAAGTTTATATTTAAAGATAGTCTCTCTTTCCCACTTCTCTTATGTTGCATAATACAACCTGATGTCATGCGACCGAAGGGCTATATTCCACCAAGTACGGTAATGTTTAGATGTAAAGATAGTCTCTCTTTCCCACTTCTCTCATGCTGCATAATACAACCTGATGTCATGCGACCGAAGGGCTATGGACCACCAAATACGGCAATGTTAAGAGGTAAAGATAGTCCCTCTTTCCCACTTCTCCCATGCTGTATAATAAAACCTGATATCATGCGACCGAAAGGATATTAACCATCAAGGGCAGTAATGTTTAGATGTAAAGATAGTCTCTCTCCCCCTCTTCCATGCTACATGATAAAACCTGATTGCATGCGACCGAAAGGCTATTAACCATCAAAGACGGTAATGTTTAGATGTAAATATAGTCTCTCTTTCCCCCTCGCCCATGCTGCATAAATAAAACCTGATGTCATGTATTGTTTTAGTTTGTTCATTCTTCTGTGCTCACATTAATAGGAAATTTTGTAATGTTTCCTGAAGGAATCGTGCCTATGGTACATTTTTTGTGATCTTTTGCGAATTTTGGTTTTTTTTTTACATCACAAAATATACTTTGCCACATATAAAGAAGTGAGAAGGTGGCAGGTCTTGCATTTGTAAGCTCTGCTCTGGTTAAATAAAGGAACATGTCGCAGAAGGAAAACCTGCGGAAATCTTTCGAATTTTATTGAATTAATATTGCTTATGTGGGTCATTATAAAAAAACATGCAAATTTCGATGAGGTAATATTTGGAAAAATGATGTCATTGTTTAAAACATTTAAATGTGTCCCTCTATTCTATAGTATGGTAGCAACTATATTCAGAAATATGCAATGGAAAAAATGAAGAGTTCCTTCAATTTTAACAATTTTAGGTCATCCTTTGATTGAATCGTGTCAATGGTGTTACCAATTTAAAACATGCATTTAGTTACTAAACATTGTTGTTAAATATCAAACAACTGTTCCAATTTGTTGTTAAGGTTAAAATTACTACTTATTGACAATATTCCTATAGCTATGCATTCTATTTAAACATAAATTTCAGAATAAATTGTTGTATAAAAGTTAGTTAGCTGTTCTAATTATTGCCGTTTTTTATATTAAAAAATACCCTTAAACTGAATATATATGTAAAATGTTGAAGACTGAATGATTAGATAATGCCTATCCTCCGTATACGACCTGAAAACACTTTCATTTCTTAATAAAAAATGAAAATTATTGCATTTTTATATAGTAACACCACTGACCCTTTAGTAACTCCAATGACACAAAAGTATCACCATTGACAACAAATTTCAAATTTTACTTTTATTAAGTACTGAACACAAAACAAAGAACACCGAGCAAAAGAAGAAGAAGAAAAAAAATTCTTAGGCTAAAAAATCTCAAATTATATAACATAACATCAATTACTAAAAATGTCAATAGTGTTACTAAATAGTGTCATTGGTGTTAACTAATTCATATGAAAAAAAAAAAAATTATTCGCTAAAAATTAAATTATGTAACATCATAAAGTTTAAACCGATACAGAGAGTAAACCAGAGACGGATGGTTTGTTTGATCTGGTTTTTCTTTCAGGTTTTGATCTGTTTTCTTTTGACGGCTTAGTGATATTTTTCTGTGTTGCTTGATTTTCTCTCTTCAGCTTGTTTTCAATTTTTTGTATCTTTTCTTTTAGTCTATTCTCTTTTCTAGCTATTACTTCTTGTCTTCTTTTTGCTGACTCCTTTGCCATTTTTATCGTGTTATCGTTTATGCATATAATTAGCATTTTTTTCTGTGCAATAAAATATCCAGTCAAAATACATAGATGAACTTGATAATCCGTGTAATTCTTCGCTACAAGTACGCGTGAAGATCTGGTATAGGATCGAAAAAAAAAATCTTATCGAGAAGACATAATTTAATGAATTATAATGATAAATATTGGAAAAATAAAACTGTCTGTCAAAATGGTTCAACATTATAATCAATATCCAAGAAAATCAAGATTTAAAATTACACCGCTTTTACAAAACTACAAAGCTGGCAATATTTTTGTTTATAGCTAATATGTTAGTACTGGTACTTTCAAATTTGTATCATATACATGATATAGTAATTAAATTTAACACAAAATAATTCTTACGTATGTCAATATTTAAATTTCTTATGATAAATAAATGGGGAATGTGACCATGGGACACAGATGTCCCCGCTTGCATATAATGTTATAAAAGGACATAACTCAATAACTGCAAAAGTGACGCTACCCAAATTTGTAGTTGATCTTAGTTTTGTGGTAATAAGCATTGTGTATAAGTTTCATACCATTTAGCTGAGGCAAACTTAAGTTGGACAACGGGAACGAATAAACTGCTTCGCTGAGCGCAGCTGGATACGCCCGCAGAGGTCCAACCCTGAATAGTTGGGGCAAAAATGGACACAATATTCAAGCTTGATACAGGTCTGAATTTGGATTGTAATTAAATATTTGATATATTATAGGTTTCTGAAAAAATGTAGTCAAAGAAATTAAAATTGGTTATATGAAAGATTTCTTGCTGTTGTACAATACACCGTGCTGTTGCGCAATACTTATTAAATCTGTTGTCAGACTATAAACAAATAAAATCTTATAACTCGGAAAAGTAAAATCGAAAATTTACAAAAATCAAAAGGGAGATTACAAAAATAGATATAAACAATTTACCAAAGTTTCATAAAAAATGCTAAAAGCATTTTTGAGTTATTGTCCGAAAACTGGAAAATCCCCCTTTTTGTAATGAATAAAACCACATAAGTCGGAAACGTATAGTGTGAAATTTATAAAAATCAAAAGGGAGCTCATGTCGATAGAAATAAACAATTCACCAAAGTTTCTTGCAAATTGGTGAAATTGTTTTTGAGTTATTGTCTGAAAACTGGAAAATCCCCCCTTTTTGAATGAATAAAACCCCAAAACTCGGAAACGGTAAATCCGAAACTTACTCACGTCAATAGATATAAACAATTCACCAAAGTTTCATGCATATTGGTTAAAGCGTTTATGAATTAATGTCCGACATGTTGACGACGGACGGACAGACGGTCAACGGTATACCATAATACGTCCCGTAAACGGGCGTATAAAAATTCAGCAATTTTTCCATTTGTAAAGGGGCATAACTCTAGAACGATAAAAGTGACGCCACCAAAATTCAAACTTGATCTGTGTTTTGTGGTGATAAGCATTGTGCATAAGTTTCATAACATTTGGTTGAGGCAAAAGTTAGAGAACGGAAAGGAAAAATCAGCATATTTTTCCATTTGTAAAGGGACATAACTCTAGAACGGTAAAAGTGACGCCACCAAAATTCAAACTTGATCTGTGTTTTGTGATAATAAGCATTGTGTATAAGTTTCATAACATTTGGTTGAGGCAAACTAAAGTTAGAGAACGGAAACCAATTTTGGGACGTACGTACGTACAGACGGACAAGGGTAAGATCATTTTCCTCATTTTGTGTGGTTATAGATGGTTGCATTGTAAAGCAAGTTCGTTATGCTTTGAAGTTTGTGACATTTGGGTATTTCCACTTTAATTGTGACGTCATGCACAAGTATCTATCATCAGCAACATGCTACTTCAAAAAAACTTAACCGGATATTATTCATTGCATTTTCAAAAATATTGGCATGAAAAAGAGAAAATGTGCATGTTCTTGCATATTTTTTGTTCAAACGTCTGTTTCCACTATTACTGTTTTATTCCTTTCCAAGAATAAATCCTTTCAGCAATGTTTTTGACATCTGAGTCAACAAAAATCATCATCTTATATTATGAATAGATGAACTGTGTCACCGGAACTTATAGAATAGAAAGACTTGACCAATTTTTATAAAACTTGGCATGACCAAAACGTAGCGAATTGTAAAACTGCAGACTAAGTTTCACGGCAATAAGATTTATTTTATAGACAATATTTTAACGTTCTACCATATTTTATCCAACAATCTATAATACTAAAATAACGAGGTCCAATTTGTTAGCCGGCATGGGGTAAAAACGACGAATCAAAGAATTCAACTTTATATATAACTAATATAGGACAATGGTGTTGATTAAAATTACACCATTCAAGGCCCTTTTGTTTTCCAAAGAATTAATATTACCAGTAATTATTGAGTTCCAGGTCGACGTGTTCAAACAGAAAAAAATTGAAAGCAGAGAATACCGTGCATCTTATAATCAGCATTACTTTATCAGATGACAGCACCAATACTAAGAATCCAGGCTAAAAATATGATTGTTGGTGTTTTAACGCCACTTTTAAGCGCCACATTTGAGCTATTTCGTGGCGGCCAGTTTTTATTGGTGGAGGAAGCCGGAGTGCCCGGAGAAAACCACCGACCTTCGATAGGAAAACTAACAATCCTAGTCAATTAAGATTGAAGTCGAGTGAACCTGCACGAGCGGGGTTCGAACTAACAACCTCAGTGTTGACTGGCTAGTGATTACAGTGGTAGAACAACTTAGACCACTTAGCCACCGAGGTCCCCAGGCTGAAAATAAGGCTTATACATAATTAGATACTTTAATTAAGTCACGTACCCGTGTGTTCTAGTTTTATCTATCAAAATGTGGGCATAAAAAAATAAATATTGAAAAATTTGCTTTCTAAATGCCTTAATATATCATGTTGATTTCGCATGCATTTAAAGCAAATGAACAATCAGTTGATGAATTAGAATTATCATTTTGTATTACAATAATTTAAAAGTGAAATTTATATGAACCGGTGTGTATGAAAATAGAGATTTTCAAATGAAGAGGGTGGGGGCAATAGTAATGTATAAGTAATTATTCCCACCAATGTAAAAAAAAATAATTAAAAAATGTTATAAATAATTCTTCCATACATATATTTAATGTACTTTGAATGGAAAGAAAAATTACAAATACCACACCACAGGAGTATAAGATGATCGATCCTTGGCCATGTACGGCTGAGAATTATATTTGGCGAATTTAAACTGTAAGACATATAAACATTTAAAATACATACAGAAGTTATAGGAAATAAAAATGTGTTACATTTTGCTCAGATGACCTGCGTCTCTGCTGCATTTTATGTACATGCGACAGCGTTAATTGGAAAAAATGGAATAAATATATGTACATATAGGTAGGCACGGATTCTTTTCTATTTTGCTCAATTTACCTTTCATAAACATGATACATGACAATGATCAGACCCAGACTGATATCCAGTCGAAATTAAACAAAAAAAATAAAATAAAACTCTTTATTAGAGAAGGTAAAAAAGTCCAAGTTGGTATATTTAAATTGTTTACATCTGTTTTTATGTGAAAACAACATAAATGGACTTGAAACAGTATCAACGCATTGTCAAGAACATATTGGACTATATTTACATTTTTTTTTATCTTATTCTATGCAGATGACACTATCATACTTGCTGAAACAGCGAGCGACATGCAAAATACATTAGATATGTTTGAATTATATTGTACACAATGGAAACTTTCTGTGAACACTGATAAGACAAAGATAATGGTATTTTCAAAAAGAAAAAGCAAAAGCAAAAGAAACCACTTACATGATTTCAAATTATATGGTTCTGATATAGAAATAGTAGATTTTTATCCTTATCTAGGCCTACAGTTTAATTATAAGGGTAGATTAACAAATGCCAGAAAAAAATTAATAGATCAAGCAGGAAAGGCACTCTATGCTCGTTACAGAAAAAAATAGGAATTTATATATCCCTATTGATTTGCAACTAAAATTGTTCGATTCTTTGGTTGAACCCATACTGATTTACTCTTGTGAAATATGGGGTTTCGAAAACATAGATGCTTTAGAAAGAGTTCATTTAAAATTTCTGAAAAAAAATCTTTCATTAAGAACCAGTACTCCTAATTTTATGATGTACGGTGAAACTGGCAGATATCTCTTGGAAAACAAAGTACGAGTACGAATGTTGTCATTCTGGTCAAAATAATTATTAAACAGCACAAAATTATCAGGATTGTTATACCAATTTTTGTATAACATGCATAATTCTAAAAATATTGGATCTAAGTGAATTAATTGTATAAAATCTACATTAGAAAACACAGGTTTGAGTTATGTTTGGAACAATCAATGTATTTTAAGAAATGTTGATATCAAAATATATGTAAAGCAAATTTTACACGATCAGTTTATTCAAAAGTGGTTTAGTGATGATGAAAACCCCTCAAGAGGTGGATATTATTTACTGATTAAGCACGATTTTTGCTTAGAAAATTACCTATTAAGATTGAAAAGAGAAAATAGAATATATATAACCAAACTTAGATGTTCAAATATCAAAATTCCCTTAGAAACTGGTGGATGGTATAACATTCCAAAAGAGGAAAGATTATGTACTTTGTGCAGAAATAATTGTAATTGGCAATCAGTTTCATTACTTATTTGTATGTTGCAATGACGAGGTTACAAAATTAACACGTGCATATATCTCAAATTACTATATTGTAAACCCTTCAGAATATAAAATGAAAGGTTTGATGTCTTTATGCAATGTAAAAGTCTTGAATAACTTGTCAATTTTAATAAAAAAAACTTATGAAATATCTCTGATTATGAATATATTATCATCATTTACATTTATTTGACTGGCGATCTTAAATCCCATTATTATAGCTCTGAATAATTTTCACGTTTTATTAATGTGACTGTATACTTGTGTACAGAGAATTAGGTATAATGAACTATGTATGTATATTTCTTTCTATCTTTTTCACCATTGTAAAATATTATTTGTATCATTTGTCTGCCTCTTGTTACAGTGTAAACTGTCTAGAGTGTTAATAAAAGTTCTAAGTTCTAAGTTTACATCTGTTTCATAAATCTATGGGCTTTAAAAGTTTGATGTAGGTGCATAATTTAGGATTTTATGCATCTTGTATATACGTGTTTTTACTTAAATCATAGTATGGAGCTTCGAGATATTTGTTAACTTTTAAATGTAAGAAAAAAATTCACAAACCAATCGATTGTGGTAGGTGTAAATACATGTGGACTTTTTTTGTGCATAAGCATAAATTCCGCCGATAAAAATTCCACAGAAAGATAAAAGATTGATCTTCTTAAAGCATTTTTTTCCTCTCTGCCCCCGGTTACAGATATTTTTGAAAAAAATCCAACAATGGACAATAATTTCATCGAAAAGGGAAAGCCGAGTACACCTTTTTATGTTCAGGCTTGTTCTGTTAAAAAAATTATCGACACAAATATCACGTTTCTCTTTTATTCATCAATTTTAATTCATTTTCTTCTTATCATCATAGTTGTTGATTCCAGTGAGTAATTGTAGCCTTTCCAAGCCTTCCAATTAATCCCAATAGTGCTGGCAGAGTCACTCCCAGCGAGATAAAGACCGTTTAAATTGGCAGTGTGACAGGCTCCGTACCACCATCCACCCTTATGCCATTTAGCACAGGGCCCTGAATGATCGTCATTATCCTGATCTTTAGTACTGAACTTTCTACCATTATGATGGGCAAGAGAGTCACCTTGAAAAGATTTTTAAACAATTGGTTACATTTTGTAAACTTATATTCAAGAAATCCTTACCATAATTGACAACGTGACCAGAATATCACTTCTTTGAACTTCGGATATCTCGGCAAACTTCTAAAACAGTGTTTCATTTGCACATTTTTGCGGAATTTCGAAAAAAATGTGTCTGATTTTCTGTATCATAGTGTTATCCATAATGCTACGATTTTCTTTATGATATGAATACCTTAAATAAATTACAGTTGTATTGTTGCATTAAAAATTGTCTATTAAATGTACAGTGTCTGTCATATTCAAACGGATTAAAAATTGATCTCGTAATCATGAATTCTAGCAGTGATGAGTAAAAAAAGAAGGCCCCTAAGAATTTCCCTCTATGTTTTCTAATGGTGCAAAAACGCAAGCTTGTGTAAAAACCGTCATTTAAGGCCAATAACTCCTATAAATAGTCATTTGATAATTATTGCGGAACTGAAAGTATGTGAATGAATTTTATTTCTCATTAACTACAAATTACATAGTTACAGAGAATATATATGTATAAACAATTACATTAAATATTAAAGCACATGTGAACAATACAGACATAAACATTAAATTACAAACTAACCAGGAGGAGTGACCTTCACATTTATAATTTTTATAAATCTACATAGTTTTTCAAGAACAATATAGTTACTAGAGCTCATTAATTGTTGATATTTATATACATTTGGACAAAAAGTACAATAGTGTGGTAACAACCTCTTTCTTTCTTGAGTTAGAGCATTACATGTCATAACATAATGATATTCATCACCTATGTCTCTTGATTCGCAAAGATGACACAACCTATCATTTCTTGATATGTTATTCCACCTTCCCGTCTCGATAGGTAATCGGTGACTTCCACATCTAAATTTACACAATAAAAACTGATTATATATTGACAATTTGGAAAAATAACTTTCTAATTTAATATCAGTTTTAAAAATTCTATAACATAAGCATTTAGGAGTAGTGTTAATTTCGCTTAGGCAATTCTGTAAAAACTGGTCTTTAAGTTTCAACTCAATACTTTTAATTACCCATTTATCTAACAGTTGGTTAAACCAGATATTTGACATTCCACATGTATCAAAAACATTTTTTACAAATGATATCCATTTACAATTAAGACCATAGTTGTGAAAATTAATATATAATAGTTTATATAAAAGACATGAAATTTTACTTTCTTTACCACACAGTAATCTACATAAGAAACTAACCATACGCACTTTGGCATTAAGAATAACAGGATATCTACCCAATTCTGCATAAACAATACAGCTAGGTGTACTCTGTTTTAAATGTAGAACAAGCTTACAAAATTTTAAATGTACACGTTCTATCAAATCAAAATTTTCAAATCCCCAAATTTCCGAACCATAAAGAAGGATAGGTAAAACTATCTTATCAAACATGTCTAACTAACATTCTATAGTTAAACTGTTTTGTCTACATTTTTTTAATATACCATACATTGCTTTAGTAGCTTGTTCACAAATATATTTTCGGGTCTGTAAAAATGAACCACTTCTAGCAAAAAATATACCGAGGTATTTATAATCAGTTACAATTTCTAATTCTCTATTCTGTATAAAAAATCTAATATTTTTGGGTTGTCTCCCTCTGGAGAATATAAGAACTTTTGTCTTATTAATATTTATTTTGAGTTGCCATTTTTCACAATAATCACAGAATTCATTTAACATGTTTTGTAGATCTTCACTACTCTCGGAAAACATTACAGTGTCATCCGCATATAATAACATAAATATTTTTAAAAATACTGTCAACTCGTGTTCAAGGTCATCACTAATAGAGTTAACACCAAGTACATCTTTGCCTTCAAAAAAATGCTGTAAATCATTTAAAAATATTGCAAAAAGAGCAGGAGAAAGATTTTCTCCCTGTCTTACACCCATTTCACAAGCAAATAACTCTGATTTTTCACCATTAAATATAATGCGTGATTTTACATTTTCGTACATATTTTGTATAATACGGAAAAATTTGCCATTTATATTATTCTCTAAAAGTTTAAATAATAAAAAATTTCTTTGTATAAAATCAAAGGCCTTTTCAAAGTCGACAAAGGCACAGTAAAGTTTTTTCTTCCTTAACCTAAGTAACTCAAATAGTGCATATAATGAAAATAAATGATCAGTAGTTGAATATCCATGTCTGAAACCGGCTTGATTTTCTAGTAAAATAGAATATTCATCAAGATAATCACATAATCTAGTGTTCAAAATAGAAGTAAAAATCTTACCAAGACATGACAAAAGAGTAATAGGACGGTAATTTTGTGGTTCGGTAGTACTACCTTTGTTCTTAAAGATTGGTATGACGTTACCTATAATCCATGCCTCGGGTAAAATACCCGAATCAAAAATAATATTAAATATATACACATAAATATCAATCATACAATCAATAGACGAAGAAATGTATTCATTTACAATCATATCGTCACCCGACGATTTGTTATTTTTAATATGTTTTATAGCTTTCAATATTTCTTCAGCTGTTATACTTTCATTTAACATAGAATTTGAAGATTCTTGGCTAACATCGTTATTAATATCATAAGTATCTCCTTTATAATTATTTTTGTTTATATCTTTAAAAAAGTTAAACAATGACTCAGTGGTGATATTACAATTGTTTTTATGCTTTACTTTGTTCCAAATTTTCCAAAATTCCCTTGGGTTTTTGAATCGCATATTTCTCATCTTAGTGCGCAAGTTTTCGTTATATAATTTGATATTCTCGTCCATGACTTTTTTGTACTGTTTTTCTGATTGTCGAAGTCTTTCTTTAAATAAATTAGATCCATAGTGTTTATAAAGTCTTCTGGTTTTTCGAAATTCTTGTCTAGCTTTTTTACAGTCTTTATTAAACCAATCTTTGTTTGAAAAGTTCCCTTTCCCGCCAGTGTTTTTAAAATTTTTAGTAAATACCCCAAATGTGTCTTTTGCAGCACTCAATAGTACAGTCGTAATATCACTTACAATACCATCTACAGTACCTTGATCAACTGAACTTATATCATCATATTTAGACATTACATTTAACAATAATTCGTTTATTTTATCAACATCAATGTTGTTTTTGTATTCAATTGTCTTTTCATGTTTCCATTTACCAATGTGTACATTACTGTCATTAATTACTTTACTTTCACCTTGTGTATTATTAAAACCATTTACAGTTAAAGACAAACACAAAGGAGAGTGTATATCTGAGAATAAATTACAAAAATCAGAAACTTCAAAATTATCTATTTTGCATAAAATATTAGCAGTACATAATATATAATCTACTACACTAATACTTCGGCTTGTAGGTTTACCAAGTACTCGGTCTTTACCGACTCTTCCATTTAAAATATACATGTGATTATTTTTACAAAATTGAATTAATTTTCTTCCATATGTATTAATAACAGTATCAGAACTATTACGTATTCTTGGTAAATTAAGATCGTCTAAGACATGAATGTCATTAAACTCATTTACATCTATAAAATCAGTTAAATGTTCTTCGAAATCAGATATATCGAAAAAATCTTGTTCATTTGCAGTACGACTATTGAAATCACCAAGAAGAAAAATACAGTTACTATTCTTTTGTAATTCAAGAAATTCTATTTCAATTTCTGACATCGCATTTTCAGACGTATAACGAGTATTTTCAGGCGGGATATACACTATACCCATTATTATATCATCTTCTGTTCTTAATAATGTACGATCTACTCTAAACCATAAAACAAATGGACAATCTGTTTCTATACAATGAATAAATTTTGCATATTGTGACCTATAGCCTAAAGCTATCCCACCTGATCTAAAGCTAGTAAATTTTTTCCTGTTTTTATAATGAAAGGTAAAATCTTCAAAACTAATTTCATCTAAATCGTCCAATTTTGTTTCAGTAAGACATAATAAATCATTACAGTTTAATAAATCCCTAAATTCTTGATACAATAGTTTTCGTTTTAATCCACAAACATTTAATGACAATAAATGAACGATATTTTTATTTACATGATTAGAATTAATACCAGTGTTAGTGTGAGAGCCAGTTCCATCTGAGTGATTTAAACTATAATTTAAATTGTCCGTTAAACCTCCACGGTTTACCTATCTTCGTCTTCCACGTCTGTGAGGGGCTCCACGGGTACGGTCGTTGTTCTGTTGAGGACCTCGGCGGGATGGTTCTTTCTGTCGTACACCTTCTGTTTCATGTCGTTGTTTGTCTGCTTCCATGTGACGATCAGTAGGGGGTCCAATTTCTTCGCCGTCAATAAACAATTTGTCTCGTTTAAAGTGCGTTTTCTGTCCTTGTTTTTTTGCCTCCTTGTAATATGGCCAAAGAAGTTTGCGGCGGTCATTAACCTCTTTTGGGAACTGTTCATTCACCCCAAATTTGGTACCTTTGAGCTGGCGAGCAAAAGATCTGACCAATTCGCGATCTTTGAAATTTTTAAATCTGCACACTATTGGCCTGGTCGTATAAGTGTCTCTGTCGTCGATTTTAATTTGTGATTTTTTTCCAAACCTATGTGCGCGCTGAAAGTCGACTATCATATCCATTTTCATTTCTGTTTTCATAAAGTCTTTTATAATGTCTTCAGTTTGCTCTGATTGTTCATTTTCAGAATGTTCTGGTATACCCGAAAACACAAGGTTTTCCCTCATAGACCTTATTTGTAAATCTACATGTCGCTCATGTAATTCGTCTATATCAGCCCTCAGACAATCGAAACTGTTAACCATTTAGATCTTGATATTTTGAACATTTTTGCTATCAATTCTGGTTTTTAAGATATAACACATGTAATTACTTGCTTTTTACACTTAAGTTTTATTTTAGTAATGGCAGCCATGTTGATTGTTTGGCAGGAATAAATTAAATCAAGCTGTAATTGGTAACTCTAATATCATTCAGCCCAAGTTTGGTTGAAATTGATTCAGCAGTCTCAGAGAAGACTTTTTTTAAAGTGTACGACAATGGCGCCAAGAACAAAAGCTAACATAGGCGAGATGAGCTAAAAAGTAAGGTATCGGTTACCTAGCGGACGAAATAGTTCAGAAAATAACCACAGGTGCTTGCTGCATGGGCCCCCTTTTATTATTATTAATTAATTAAATAGATATTTTTGAAATATTACTTCAGCTTTATCTACTTTCATTCTCATACCAACGCAATCTTATCGTTAAACCAGTTTATATTTGCATAATTTTGCATGGTGTGAGTGACCGTTTAAGAGTTATTATGAAAAATGTGTCTGCCAAATACTCCACACAAAATATTTCGATACCAGAAATAAATAGCCGGAGTTCAGCGTTACTGTTATATATTAAGCTCTTCTGGGATGGTGTTAATCAAATGCGGATACTAAAAAATTCTTAAGATATATCAAAGTACATACAATTAAAGTTATTCTCTTTTATACAAGTATAACTCCTTTAAACCTAAAGACAGAATAAAATTACCTCGGAGTAAAGAACATGTATTATTTGTGTGCTCAGTAAATACGTCCTTGTCTTGATGTCATAAAATATTGTCACTGAATGAACAAGTGAGCCTGTTATTCAGTGGTTGTTGTTTGTTGGTGTGGTTCATGGGTGTTTCTCGTTTCACGTTTTTTTTATATAGATTAGACCGTTGGTTTTCCTGTTTGAATAGTTTTACAATAGTCATGTTGTGGCCCTTTATAGCTTGCTGTTCGGTGTGAGCCAAGGCTCCGTGTTGAAGGCCGTACCTTAATTGACCTATAATTGTTAACTATTTATACATTGTGACTTGGATGCAGAGTTGTCTCATTGGCACTCATACCATATCTTCTTATTTATAAGTATCGTCTTTGGAGAATTGTCTTGAGTTATAAACGATCCCTGACACACATGATTTATTCACTTAAGTGACCTTATATGACATCTTATAAATTATAAAACAGCTCTGTCGACGAAACAAACAATGTAATGGAATCTTTTTCAGACAACAAGAGTTCGGACGTAGAAATGTCTCGCCTGCTTTACTCATTGTGATTGAATTTTATATTGAAAGTCTTTAAGATAAAGGTTTTACAACAGAATTCACATAAACTACGACGTATACCAAGGATCAATGATTGAAGATGAGGTCAATGTCTGAGAAACCCTGTCAGATATATATGTCAACCTTCCATTCATTCTATACCCACAAAATATAGTTGGTCCATGATGAAATGAGGTCAAGGTCAGATACTAGGTAACCCTTCCAGATGGACATGTACTCCTTACATTCATTTCATTTATCAAATATAATTGATCCATTGTTCATAGTATCTGAGAAGCAAATTTTATCAGAAAACCTTATCGTTGACTTTGGAACCATGAACATTTTATATTGAAAGTCTTTAAGATAAAGGACAACAGAATTCACATAAACTACGTATACCAAGGATCCATGATTGAAGATGAGTTCAATATCGGAGAAACTCTGTCAGATATATGTGTCAACCTTTCAATCATTCTATACACACAAAATATAGTTGACCTATTGCTGATAGTATTTGGAAACGGACCTTACCACGAACACGTTAGTTGTCAGTTGATGACTGGTCCATTCAAGGTCATGTCTGACAGACAAGTACACCATAAAATCATTCCTTACAAAAAGTACAGTTGACCTGTTGCTTATAGTATCCGGAAACGGATCTAATGGCAAAAACTTAACCCTGAACAATGAACCAAGTCAATGAGGTCTAGATCAGTTGAACCCTGCAAGACAGAAATATACATCTAACAATTGCAATTAATCCATAGACTTATCGTCATTGACCCATAATTGTTTAAGGTATCTGCGAAACCGATCTAAGCACGAAAACTCAACGTTGACCAATGAACCATGAATATCAGGTCAAGGTCAGAAGACGGACATGTACACCTTACAATCATTCTATACGGCAAATATAGTTATCATATTGTTTGTAGTGAATAAGAAACGCACTTAACATAGAAAACTCAACATTATAGTGTGTCTTTCTATGTTGTGATGTTACACTATTGTTTCAGATAAGGGTGAAGGTTTGGTACCATTAAAACGTTTAAACCCGCTGCAATTGTTTGCAACTATCCTAAGTCAGGAATCTGATGTTAAGTTGTTGTCGTTTGTTGATGTGGTTCATAAGTGTTTCTCGTTTCTCGTTTTTTATATAGATTAGACCGTTGGTTTTCCCGTTTGAATGGTTTTACACTAGTAATTTTTGGAGCCCTTTATAGCTTGCTGTTCGGTGTGAGCCAGGGCTCCGTGTTGAAGACCGTATTTTGACCTATAATGGTTTACTTTTATGAATTTTGACTTTGATGGAGAGTTGTCTCATTGGCACTCAAACCACATCTTCTTATATATATTGGTCAATGAACCATGAAAATGAAGTTAAGGTCAGATGAACCCTGTCAGAAGACAAATCCAAGTAACAATCATTCCTTACACCAAATATAGTTAATCCATTGCATGTGTTATATGAGAAATGAACCTAGCAATGGCAATAAAGTTGATCGTTGATCCATGATGAAATGAGATCAAGGTCAGTTACTAGGTAACCCTTCCGGACATGTACTCCTTACAATCATTCATTTATCAAATATAATTGATCCATTGTTCATAGTATCTGAGAAGCAAGTTTTATCACAAAACCTTATCGTTTAATTTGGAACTATGAAAATATGGTTAATGTCAAATAGACGTGATAAAATAACAGAAGTTTTTTCATCAAAATGAATTAATTGAGATAACGGACATATGCCAGACGGAAACTACAGAAAATTAGACATCTTAATTTCGATGACTGAGTTTTGAATACAAAATATTTAAGAAAGGTGCTACCTATGCAACCTTATGTTAATTATTGAATATTAATTAACATAAGTTTGCATAGGTAAATACTGACTATTAAAACATATTCACAAATAGTTTTTTCAATAAGATTGTGTGGGTATGCATAGTCTTTAAATTTACAACTAATATTAGTATTTTAAAACTTCAGGTAAAGTACTCACCAGCATCTCCCGTATACGTCACAAAAGTCATCTTAAATTTGGTTTTTTCATCGCCTATTTTAAAGTTGGTATATTTGGCATATCTATTTTCATTCGAAAAGTCCTCCATCGTGATTAGCAATTCATAATTTCCTTGAGAAGTTAGATTATGTAGTTTTTCATTACCTATAAATAGATATTGAATCATGTTTAGATTTAACTAGGGTTTCTCACATTGTCTGTGAATAGAAACTATACTGCTTGGAAGGATAATCCAGAAATGTTCATTGAAAGCAACCAAATATTACGTTTTCTTAGATTTGTAAAGCTTTACTGACGAGTCATCATTAAGTTTGCTTTACAAGAAGAAAAAACTTAATCTAGCAAGTTTGTAAAAATTGGAAATGGAGAACTATAAAGTTTGTATCCCTTTCATCTATTTATAACAGACAAAATTGTATCTTATAATATGCAAAAAAGAAAATA
Source organism: Mytilus californianus (assembly GCF_021869535.1). Classification (NCBI taxonomy): domain Eukaryota; kingdom Metazoa; phylum Mollusca; class Bivalvia; order Mytilida; family Mytilidae; genus Mytilus; species Mytilus californianus. Next base: position 57,588,510 of record NW_026262679.1, read on the forward strand.
AAAAAAAATACACTTTTGTAAAACAAAGCGCTACTTACTTACGAATACAAACAAGATCGCATATACATTAATTGATTTTTTTTGCCTAATGTCTATGGGAAAATATTTCAAGCATATTCAGGACCAGACTAAATTAAAAATAGATCCACAATAGGTATGTTCTACAGAGAGGGCCGACCGGGATGAAAGGTGGATATTTCGACTGTCACCAAAAAATTTAAAGTTAGAGCCATTTTAAAACACTCTCCTTATACGAGGCATCGTGATAAACTTCCTACAAATCGTTTATCAATAAAACGGAAATTTAAGTGGCATTAATAGATACATCGTTCGACAAATGGCAATTTAAAGTCAAGTCATTGTTTTGCGATTGTTTCACGTTTTCTGTTCATTTGTACTTCTGTTTGTAGTGCTTTTAATTTGATATATCTGGGTAAGTATAAGTATCTTGACCCTAAAATGATATACAGAAAACTCCTCCAGAATCATGAAAATAAAAATTGTTATTATACAATGTTAAAGTAGTATATTTCTCTTTTACAAATTAGGTGTGTTTTAAAGAAAAAAAAGGACTTTACCAAGCCAGTGCTCCGATTTAAGAGTACCAAAACCATCTTTGTAGTCAGACCATCCTCTGTGAAAAGAAACCTTGCCATTTAATCTTCGTTGGAAAACCTGAATTAAAAACAAAATAGAATGAAAGTTACTGTCAACATATATTACATTCGTTAATTCGATTGATATGCAAAAATGCGGCGGGGTTAAACATGTTTTGTGAGATCCCAACCCTCCCCTATACCTCTAGCCAATGTAGAATAAACAAACACACAGCAATACACACAGTAAAACTCAGTTTAAAAGAAGTCCGAGTCCGATGTCAGAATAAGTTACAAAACAAACTACGCAAAATGACAATGATACATAAATTAACAAGGTATGTATGAAATAGAAATATGAATTATTTACTCAAAGGGCAATTAAATTGGGAGCAATAAATTACACGAAACAAAGATTAATACACCGAACAGCACATTACACAAAACACATAAAACCTTCATATTAACTAATCTAATGACACGGATTAATTAATTAAAAGTGTATATCAATAGAATATTTTTATATAACCGACTTTTGACTCCTGATTAAAAAAAAATCGGCAGGTTACCTACAGTATACTCTGTGGTAGGACATCCTGGTACTCGGTCAGGTAAGAGAAACCAAAAGAAGTAAAATCAAACATATAATTCATATAATTGGTGCAATTTGGGGGGGAAAGTGTACTGTTTTCTGATGATTTTAGTTCAAATAAAAAAAGTATAGCAGTTAATTCCAAGCCGTTGGATTCTTTTCACATTTTTCATGTCAACTGACTATAGCGTTACAGTATGGGATTTGCTCATTGTTGAAAGTCGTACAGTAACCATAGTTGCTAACATCCTCGTAATTTGGAGTCGGGGTTCTGGTGGATAGCTGCCTCAATATCAATCATGACGACGAGGAGGGTTTTAATGACCTTGGGGGTCTTGCACGATCGGTATGTCAATCATACCACTTCTCCATATTTACGTTCACGTATATATATGTTAGAGAGAAGTGCAGTAACTATCATTGTATAGGAATCAGCTGGAACATTTTTTATTACATCAATGTGGGTATCGGAAAGTCAGAAAACCTTACTACAAAAAATTAAAAGTCTTTTTAGCCATTCGAGAAATTTACATGAACATAATAATTATATTCCAATAGAGTTTATCTATTATACATTTTGTCATATCATTTTAGTAGGGATAGATATTTACAGTCCATCCTCCATCCACATCTTCTGTATCCATATCACAGTAAACATTAAAACCATATCTTGAATTTTCCGGGTAGATTTTATATACTCCACTGCCACGTTTGATGTCAATGTCACCGCAATCTAATGGACGTCTAATGAAATCCTCACCTGTTCAATATACCGGTATTAGAATCAATTACAAAAAAAAACCATAAAAAAGCGAAAGAACTAATTAAAGTGTGGTAGATTTCTAATTTTTTTCAAACTTTGACTACATATTGTTCAAACTAAGTATAGAGAAGCATATTCGACCTCTGTATCCGATAATCTAAACGAAAACTCTAAGTGCTATATATATATACAATGGTTAAAACCCTATGTACATCTATTAAGGTTAAATAAAGGCAACAGTAGTATACCGCTGTTCGAAATTCATAAATCGATTGAGAAAAAAACAAATCCAGGTTACAAACTAAAACTGAGGGAAACACATCAAATATAAGAGGAAAATTACGACACAACAGAAACACAACATTAAAATGTAACACACACAGAAACGAACTATTATATAACAATGGCGATTTTCCTGACTTGGTACAGGACATTTTAAGAAAAAAAAATGGTGGGTTGAACCTGGTTTTGTGGCTAGCCAAACCTCCCGCTTTTATGGCAATGTTAAATATAACATTAAAATGACAACATTACATGACAGGACTACAATACAAATAAATGGGAGAACATATAGGACAGAGAAACATATGAATAATAGCTAACAAAAGGTACCAGGTTTAAAACTTAATACGCAAGACGCGCGTTTCGTCCACACAAGACTAACCAGTGACGCTCAGATCTCAGCTCAAGCCAAAACAAGTACAAAGTTGAAGAGCATTGAGGACCAAAAGTTCCAAAAAGTTGTGCCTAATACGGCTAAGGTTTTCTGTCTGGGATAAGAACATCCTTATTATTTAGAATAATTCATACTTTTGCAAACAGTAAATTTATAAAAATTACTATATAATAGATATACATGATAACACCGAAGTGGTGACTAACTACAGAATAAAAACGGATACATAAAACAACATAAACCAGCACATAAAAATTCACAGCCGAGTTAGCCAAAGAGATCAACGCACAAAGTGACGTCACATTTGAATTTCTAAAATTTCCCCAAAATAGGATAGAATTAGGATAGAATTCAAGATTAGGTTTGTAATACGCATATAACATTTATTAATAACAATGAAAATTACAATACTTTTTAATATAAAATTGTGGTAGTAATTAGATAATTAATTGTATTATCTAGCTATGTCGGTGTTTCTTCTAAATCAAACTGTAAACCAAATATATCGTAAAAATTTAGTTGACCCAAACTAAAATCTAAATGAACTGGGTGATTAATTATCTTTACCATAACACACGAATACAACAGAAGAAAATAAGATTTACAACTACAAACGATAAGACATTTGACAAAATCAATTGAGAATAATTAACAAATATAACATCAAAACTAAATACATGAATTTTGGATAGAAAAGTACCGTGACACGTCTTATAGCAATGCGAATTCACACTCAGCAAAACAGTCACAATCGGGAATAAGTCACGTTCAGTAATTAAAAGATCAGACGACGTAATGTCAAACCACAATCTAACACGTGGTAAAAATGTCCTTAGTTAGTTTGGACAATGACACATCGTATGGATCAACCAATTCGTGATGGTGTCCGTAAAATTTACGGAGTGTCAATTATGATCTGTCTTCCTCATAACTTTGTTGGAGCAGTTTCTGCGTTAGGAGCACACTCCTGTATATGGAGTCCGTATAGTGTGAACATGCACGATCATAACGTATCAACTGAGATGTGTAAACACCATACGAAGGGGCAGAGGGTATGTTACTGCTGAGAAATGGGAAATTGATAATTGGGAAGTTGAAATCGTCCCGTTTATCATAGATTTTCGTGTGAAGTCGTCCATCTGTGTCAATATTGAGGAAAAGATCAAGGTATGAAGCAGTCCTTCTAGTATCAGTAGTGGGATATATGAGATGTAAGTATTGGCTGAAATATGGGTTATTAAATGATAGGACATCATCAATATATCGGAAAGTAAAATTAAAGAAGAACGCAAGGTGCTTTTTCTTTTTGTCTTTTAGAAGGTTCTGAATGAATTCTGCTTCTTACGAGTACAAAAACAAATCGGCCAGTAGGGGTGCACAATTAGTATCCATTGGAATACCGACTGTCTGTTAAAATATAAATCCTCCAAACTCAATATAACTCAAACAAATATATTGTCGATCAAAAAGTCCAGCATTTTGATAATATCATCTTCAGTATATTTTCTGGTAGATTCAGTGTGGTTCTTCACAAAATATGAATTATTGTAACCCAAAACAAAGATTGAGGCCGCAATACTACAATAAGCATAAGATCAAAAATTATAATTAAAAAAACATGTTTGTTGCAAAAAAAATTTTCAAATTCACTCACCTTCAATAGGAAAACTGTCAAATATTGACAAGAAAACCGTCAAATTGAGTACAACTGCAATAACCAAAGTAAATGTCATTTTAAGTGACTTTGAATGTCGACTTATGAAGAAATAAACACAACGAAAATGATGAGAAATTTAATGATGCATCAGAAAACTGCGATATAAGTAAGGAAACTGTGGTTGTTTGTTTAACACACTGTTTCCTGAAACCAAATTCATTTGCCAAATATCATTTACGTAATATCTTTATGTTTAAAAATATTTAGGGCGTCATTGGTTTATCGAGCCCACAGTCTGTTGACCAAAGTTTGTATGAAGGTATATTGGAGAAACGTTCGTTGATGGAGCCGGTTGCAGGTCTGTTGAAAAAAAAATATTAATAAATTGCTATGGAGTTGGAAAAAATTCTATATTTTCAAGAATTGATTGTTGTTTTCATGCATTGCAATGGATGAAAAAGGCGATTGTCAGTTCAATTGTAAGCATTTTAGTGAATAGTAATATTAAAATATAAACAGAATAAAATAACGTTATCATTTTCTCTTAACATAACAAACAAAGAAAACAGCAGGTTTTACAACTTTTCTATAAAACAAGCTAACAATTTTGTTAATGGACTACCGACATTTCTTTACTACGTCTACTCCGGGGCGTTGGCAAAATATACCTAGACCAGAGAGAATCTGTACTCTATGTCATGAAAGTGTTGGTGATGAATTTCATGTTTTATTTGTATGTCAACATGATTCTATAGCTAATTATAGAAAACAATACTTACCTTTATACTACATGTATACTATTAATCCACAATAAATTGAAATGTAAGGATTATTGTTCATATGTAGTATGGAAGTCTACAAACGACTTTCAAATTTGTAGTAAGAAAATCAAAACAATCAAAAAGGCCAAACAAAGCAAAAAGTTGAATATCATTGAAGACACAACAAGGCAATAAACCAGGTAGTGTCCTACAATAAAACCAGGTAGTGTTCTTCAATGCAATAAACCAGGTAGTGTCCTACAATGTAATAAACCAGGTAGTGTCCTACAATGTAATAAACTAAGTAGTGTCCTACAATGCAACAAACCAGGTAGTGTTCTACAATGCAATAAACCAGGTAGTGTCCTACAATGTAATAAACCAAGTAGTGTCCTACAATGAAATAAACCAGGTAGTGTTCTACAATGCAATTAACCAGGTAGTGTACTACAATGTAATAAACTAGGTAGTGTTCTACAATGCAATAAACCAAGTGGTGTTCTACAATGTAATAAACCAGGTAGTGTACTACAAAGTAATAAACCAGGTAGTGTTCTACAATGTAATACACCAGGTAGTGTTCTACAATGTAATACACCAGGTAGTGTTCTACAATGTAATAAACCAGGTAGTGTTCTACAATGTAATAAACCAGGTAGTGTACTACAATGTAATAAACCATGTAGTGTCGTACAATGTAATAAACCCGGTATTGTCGTACAATGTAATGAACCAGGTAGTGTTCTACAATGCAAAAAAAAAAACCAGGTAGTGTCAAAATGGAGGGTCTGGCAAGCCAACGTTTGGAGTTCTATCTTATATGTAGGTCCATAAGGGGGGCTGGGACCCACATAAATTCGCCTCTGCGTATTCTCATTTGGTCTATTACTGTAAGTTTAAACAATATCCCTCTTGTAATATTAGAGGAGTTATAAAGCACATGGACAGACAGACGGACAAGGTAATTTCTATATACCTTAAAGATATATAAAGAAAACGAATGATGGAGTTTCTGATTTGAACCGCATGCAGTGGGATAATAGATATAAGAAGATGTGGTATGAGTGCCAATGAGACAACTCTCCATCCAAGTCAAAATTTATAAAAGTAAACCATTATAGGTCACAGTACGGTCTTCAACACAAAGCCTTGGCTCACACCGAACAGTAAGCTATAAAGGGCCCAAAAAATTACTAGTGTAAAACCATTCAAACGGGAAAACCAACGGTCTAATCTATATAAAAAACGAGAAACGAGAAACACTTATGAACCACATCAACAAACGACAACTACTGAACATATGTTCATACATAAACTTGTTTTGTCAGCACTCAGTCCTCTCGTTTTTGCCTCATTCAAATAAGATGCATATAATTTTTGTTCTGACATACCACTGGCTAGTTGAGTGATTACTCAAACCTATATATATTTCTGCTTGCTTGCTGTCCAGTGGAAAATATTTCATGCAAATAAGATGTTAAACGGATTGCCAAAAAATACAATTGGTTGGTTCTACTGTATATTTATAATTTTATTGGAATGTTTTATCTATAGTATGAAAGGTGATGTGTATCACATTTTAAATTGATCCCATTGTATTATTAAGCAATTTAAATGTCTCTTATTTTTTCATTGATAAACCATTTCAACCATAAATGAACAGTCTGTCTGTGCAAGTCGTGTCCGATTCAGATAAATAGTACTTGTTATTTTCATTTCAGACTATTAGAGGGTGTGCTTAGAATAAGATTGCATGGAATGTCGGCATGAAATATCAAGGTCATTACTTCAGTTTGTATATTTTAAAGGGTGGTACATCACAATCATTCATCGGAGCAACAACTGCGACTAGAACATCCATGAGCCTGACTGTTCATCTCCAACATTAAAATCTCAAGCAACATGTGAAACCGTCGTTCACCACACTATGATTTGACTAGGATTGATCAAGATCAAACTGCAGGACATTTAAACACATGGTAAAGTCATTTAATATATTTTCTGACATTTTCTTGCTAGTCGTTATTGCTAATAACAGGCAAAGTTCTGTCTTTTAAAGTTTTCAAAGTAATAAACACATCGAGATATATTTTAGAATTCAAAACGTGGCAGGAAATAATGTATGTATAGGGCAAATAATTGGGGTAGACTTTGGAAGATGCAACATCACCAACACAGGCCCGGTCAAAAAGAACATAATGGAAAGCAGTATATATTCAAAACAAAATAGTTCCTACACATCGGTGTAAATATTAAACACTGTAGAATATATATGAGAGTCTGGATGGGGTTTACTGAATAGGGAATAATGGGAAAATATAAAGAATAATCTAAAAAAATAAAATAAAGAAAAATCTCCAAAAAAATAAGGAATAGAAAAAATGGACCAAAAAATAAAGAATAGAGAATAATAGGGTGCTAAAATTTAAAGAATAGAGAGTGATGGGTAAAAAGTTAAAGAATACAGAAAATGACCTAAAATTTAAAGAATACAGAAATGAAGGAACCCCATCCAGACCCTAATGTATTGGAAATTTAGGTATCAAATGAAAGGCGAAGGACTGGTGATCCTTGTAGAACACCTTTTGACTGATAACTTGAATAATACAAAAGTGCATGAATGAAATCTAAAAAGGAGGGCATGTATTGCTTGTTTCTCCGATATGAAGTTTGTCATATTTTTTTTTAATACACGAGATACAAAGTATTTATAAAAATAATCTAATATCATGCAGCTTGCAAATGAATATCAAGTTACATGCAATCCCATGAAAGAGTGTTATGGCAGTACTGCAACCGCGAATTGACACATAACGTTAAATCACAAATGACATAAAACGTCACCTTGGAAACATTAGTACGAGATCCGCTTGATACTATCAACCAAAAGGAAAATGGGAGCTACATTTGCCAAATTGGATTGCTTTGGGTGCTTCCGTAAAAATAAGATAGGGGTGGTAACAAATTCTCAGCACAGCATAACACACAGATTTGAAACACGTTCATCATCTGTAATTATACAAGAGTTACAGAGAATTGGAATTGCATCCGAACGTTCTGGCGGAGTTAGATTTTTTGTAGAGACATTACCAGAAAGTGACAAGCTAAATGAAAAGCCAAGGCGACTTCCTGCTATTCCTGGTTCTACTGGTTTAACAAGAGGAAGACTTACAGGAAAATCAAGGGCTACCACTTCAAAAGGTATATTTCAGATTAAAAATTTTGTTAGACTATTGTGAGAAGGCAAGAACATTTCAAGTAAGTGAATTTGGGAATTAACTGGAAAGTTGAATTTAAATTTTGTGGCACACTGTCTATTGAATCCCGTGACCTACATGTCGAGTTATATAGCTCATGAAGGCAATTATTTGAATTAAAGATAGTGAATAATAGTTAAAATCTTCCGTATTTTCTATTCTTCAAATGTATCTGTTTTTTTATTCAAGACTTTATGGAACAATGGTTATGTTGTACTTATCTAGAAAACGATTTTTGAACAATATTATGTTTTTTTCTCTTTTAGAGAACGATATATATGATAAAGAAGATAAGGGACTAATGGTCGAAATTCGACGTATTGGAATGCTTGCAGATATAGGTAATTCTAAAAGTTTCACATAATCAATCTTAATGTATACATCATAGTTTAGTGACTTGCAAGATTGATTATAAAGCATACGATGGGGCTGTCGGCCAAAATTTGCAAACACGATTTTTTTTTTATCATCAGTGTCATCTGATATGTGTAAAGCTGATTCACGCGTTTGATGCATATAATTGCCACGCATGTAGCGAAGAATTACACGGAGTGTGTCATCTATCTATGTATTTTGACCGGATATTAGTATTCTATTGAAACAGAAAAATAGTAAATATATGCATAAGCTAATCATAACAAGATAAACATGTATGATACTTTTGTTGTATTTAGGAAAAATGGCAAAGGAATCGGCAAAAAGAAGACAAGAATTAATAGCTAGAAAAGAAAATAGACTAAAAGAAAAGATAAGAAAAACAGAAAATAAATTGAAGAGAGAAAATCATGCCGCAGAGAAAAATATCAATAAGCCTAAAAAAGAAAAAAGAACAAAACCTGACAGAGAAACCAGACCAAACAAACCTGCCGTTTCCATTTTACCCTCGGTATTGGTATAAGCTTTAGGATATCAAATAAAATACATATCTTTTTATGTGAATACTTATTTAATATTGTATTTCCTTATTTTTTAACGAATAAATTACTTGCATACTTTAAAATTTTATTTCCTTTTTTTGAAATGGCTTATGTGTGTTTTACTATCCTTATGATATTTTTCAACTGGATATCCGAGGGTTTGTGCCAACGTGCTATGTGTGTGGCGATGTTTAGGTGTCAGTGTTTATTTACTTATAGCCATAAATAAGCAATACTAATTAAATAAAAGTCTTTAGATAAACTCGAAATTGTTTCCCAAAGCAGAACTTACAAATTCAAGACATGCAACCCTTTCACTAGTATATAAATGGTAAAGTGCATGTTTTGCTGTAAGAAACTCTATGACGTAGAGGGTTAGCATATAAGTCACCGTACGGCCATCAAAGGTCTGTTTGTAGATTTTCGGAACTTTTTTTCTTGTCAATATGTGTCTTTGGTATAACGTATACATATTCCGATACAAAAGAAATCCCCAAAAAATAAAGGATAGAGAAAAATGGACAAAAAAATAAAGGATAGAGAGTGCTAAAAGATAAAGATTAGAGAATGATGGGCAGAAAAATGAAAGAATAGAGAAAAATGACCTAAATTTTAAAGAATTTAGAATTGAATGAACCCCATCAAGACCCTCATGTATTGGTAATTTAGGTATTAAATTAAATGCGAAGGACTAGTAATCTTGTAGAACACCTTTTGACTGATAACTATGAATAGTACAAAAATGTGAAAATGAAATCTAAAAAGGAGGGCATATATTGCTTGTTTCTCAGATATGAAGATTGTCATTTTTGTTTTAATACACGAGATACAAACTATTTTAAATAATCAATCAAATAGCAAGAAGCTTGAAAATGAATATCTGTAATCAAGCTACGCGTAATCCTCATCAATGAATCGTATATAGCGGTACTGCACAGAACAGAATTGAAAAAAAGTAAAATCACAAAAATACTGAACTCCGAGGAAAATTCAAAAAGGAAAGTCCTTAATCAAATGGCAAAATCAAAAGCTCAAACACATCAAACGAATTGATAACAACTGTCATATTCCTGACTTGGTACAGGCATTTTCTTATGTAGAAAATGGTGGATTGAACCTGGTTTTATAGCTAGCTAAACCTCTCACTTATATGACAGTCGCATCAAATTCCATTATATTGACAACGATGCGTGAACAAAACAAACAGACACAATAGGTAAAAATCTCAAAAATAGGGGTACAGCAGTCAATATTGTGTTATCATCTTAATCACTATAAAAACAAACAAATGTAACAAAGAAGCACAAAAAAGGCATACATCAAATTTTTCTTTTATATTATACGATTTTATTTATCTATGTGAAATCCTCCCATAAAGGATGGAAGGTTTTAAGTACTGGCGTAGAATCGCGCGTTTGACGTCACACAGGTAGATATAAAATAATTTTGTCGTTTAAAGTATGACGGGATATATAAGTACAGAGTCACGTCAAATGGATAGCACAAAAAACAGACTTAACAGTAAAAGTAATATTGACGTTAAATCACTAACAATGACCTAAAACGTCACAGCTGCGCCTTGGAAACCCTAGTACGGGATCCGCTTGATACTATATAGCAAGAAGCTTTAAAATGAATATCTGTAATCAAGCTGCATGCAATTCTCATGAAAGAGTTTTATGTATGGCATTACTGCAACAGCGAATCGAAACATGACGTCGAATCACAAACAATGACATAAAACGTCACAACTGCGCTTTGGAAACCGTAGTACGAGATCCGCTTGATACTATCAACCAAAAGGAAAAATGGGAGCTACATTTGCAAAATTGGATTGCTCTGGATGCTTCCGTAAAAATAAGATAGGAGTGGTAACAAATTCTCAGCACAGCAGAACACACAGATTTGAAACACGTCCATCATCTGTAATTATACAAGAGTTACAGAGAATTTGGATTGTGTCCGAGCGTTCTGGCGGAGTTTGATTTTTTGTAGAGACATTAAAAGAAAGTGGCAAACCAAATGTAAAGCCACGGAGACTTCCTGCCCTTCCTGGTTCTACTGGTTTAACAAGAGGAAGACGCACTGGAAAATCATGGGCGACTACTTCAAAAGGTTTTTTTCAGATTAAAATTGTTGTTAGAATTTAGCCGGGAATTGCAAGACATTTGCAAAAAAGTAGATTTGGGAATTAACTGAACGGTAGAATGTGATTTCTTTTGCTCACTGTGTATGCATACCGGAACCTTTATGATAAGACATATAGCAATAGGATCATGAATTTGAATTAAAGTAAAATAGTAATTAAAATCTTCTTTATTTTCTATAGATTTTTAAGATATATCTGATTTCTACTTTAAAACTTTAGGGAACAACGGTTAGTTTTGTTCTTTTCTTAAAAACAAATTGAAAATATTGTTTTTTCTCTTTTAGAGAACGATATACATGTATATGACGAAGAGGAAAAGGGACTGATGGTCGAGATTCGACGTATTGGAGCGCTTGCCGATAACGGTAATTCTAAAAGTTTCGCATAATCCATTTTAATGTGAACATCATAGTTTAGTGACTTGCATGATTGATTATAAAGCATACGAACTAATTGCAAAAAGCCCAAAACTAGAAAAAAAACATAAAAAAAGCAACAACAAAAAACCAAACCATAAAAACAACAACAAGTAGATCTTCGTTTTATAGATATGATTGTGCATAGAAATTAATGGAAATCAGACGAAACAATCTTCACTTTTCATACGACATGAAACTTTGACGGACTTATATTGTAATGGGGCAACTAGTAGGTATGGTATTGTCGATAAATCAGATCCAATGACATTGAAGTAGCATAGCCCTATTCACAAACAAAAGTGAAGCGCAATAAGTCAAGCAAATCCAATCTTTTGCCATACCAATTACAAATAAATTACCATGTGTTTAAAGAATGATTTGTTAATTTTCGTGGATTTTTGCAATAATAACTGTATATACTGATCATAATATTGAACCATTTTGACAGACAGTTTTATTTTTCTAATATTTGTCATTATAATTCATTAAAATAGATTATTTCCTGATGTTGCATATGTCTTTCTCGATAACTTTTTTTCACGATCATTTACCAGATTTCATCAATGACACTGTGCTTAAACGGCTGTGGGTAAGTTACCCACAGCCCAAGATGGCGGTCTCTAAACTCGTTGATATATAATTGATACAAAATCTACTTTTTGCGACGTTTTTCATGCACTATGTAAATATTTATAGGATTCTTGAATAAAAAAATCACTTACCATTACCATAAATTTGTTAATTTTGAGTTCATTTTAGCGCAAGGCCAACTTTAATAAATGCATAAGATGTCCGTAACTTTATGGTCAAAACTAATCAGACTGTCCGTAACTTTATTTTCGAATGTGGGTAACTTTTGTTTTCAAAATTGTAAGATTGATAATTTCAACAATTAAAGGACAATAAACACTATCCAATCCCGTATTTATTACCTAGTTTTATACTATTACGATATGCGTCAAAATAACCAAGAGAAAAGAGAACATAGCTGTAAAAAATCAGACCCGAGTTTTACGGATTTACCGTTGTTTTTTTCAATTTATTCCCGATTTTCGGATAATATGTTGATAGATTAATCCAGTAAACCTGGTTAGCAGCATCCAAAGTATACTTTGCAGAGTGTTTACATAAAACAAGATCTGATGGTACGGCGAAATTTATCTTCTGGCTTTATAGATTGTTCACTGTTTGAGTTCTTTGCCCTTTAGCCTTGAAATAATTTCCGAATTGTTAGCCAAAAAAGTATGGTCTCCACTATACCTAGTGTTATGAAAAAAAAATGCCAACATCTTAAAGTAAATGGAAGGCTATGTTGTTGAACAGGTGTCTGTTTATAACAGCAATTAAGGTAAATTTAAAATCTTCTAAACGTTTCATTGACCTCAGGGATTCAATAACACTTGCTATCAAAGCGTAAGTATCTTCTTCAGGGGTCTGGACAGCTCCGTCTATGTATTTCCGCTCAGGATTGACATCTGAACTTGTTCTCTCAAAGGTGATTTTCGTATGTTCACTGTTAATGTATGGTTTAAAGCCTTGAGTAATTTGATCTGAACTTTGTGATATCTCCAGTGGGAAGTGGTGAGATTTATAAGCTGCATGTCCTGATTTTTCGTCCAAAACTTGTTTCCTTATGCTAAATTTTGAAGTTCCATTGTGTTGGCTGATTGAGTGATACACATGGTATCTATGTCACTAGATAAACTAACACATGTAATTTTAAAAAAAATTCTAGTTTATTAGCTGGGTACAATACCAGAAATCATGGAACTCACAAAAGAATTATATCATACTAGAAATCTACTTTATTTCTGATTATATATTCGATGCAATTTCTATAATAATTTAATATGTTTAATTATTACATCCATGAATATCGATTCTTTGAAAGTTTCAGCTGGGACTATTATACTATAATATATTATGTCCCAGGTTACGGACATCATGTTAAAGTTACGGACATCCCGTTAAAGTTACGGACATCCCTATTGGTATAATGAAAAAAGTTACGGACAAGTTGTTTTCAAGTTACGGACATCCTAAGTGTTTTCGAAAATCGTAATGTGATCGTTTATTTTGCAGTATTTAATCATTTTTATGTTTAGGTGTTTCCCTAAAAGATTGATACAACTTTTTAATTACTGAACATTTGTGTTGTTTTCATTGTATTGTTATTATATAGGAGAGAAGTTTCTTACCGAAGCCAGGCGGCTCATTCTTGGGCTGTGGGTAACTTAAGTTACCTACAGCCGTTTAAGCACAGTGAATGACATATATGTAGAAAGCTGAGAAGAATTCCACGGACTATTTCATCTACGTATTTTGATCTGCTATTCTATTGGACAGAAAAATAGTAATCATATATGCATAGGCAATAACAAGATAAACATGTATTGCTGTATTTAAGAAAAATGGCAAAGGAGTCAGCAAAAAGAAGACAAGAAGTAATAGCTAGAAAAGAGAATAGACTAAAAGAAAAGATACAAAAAATTGAAAACAAGCTGAAGAGAGAAAACCAAGCAGCACAGAAAAATATCACTAAGCCGTCAAAAGAAAACAGATCAAAACCTGAAAGAAAATCCAGGTCAAACAAACCCTCCGTCTCTGGTTTACCCTCTATATCGGTTTAAACTTTTTTTTTAATTATGAAAATTTTTAACGAATAAACATTTTTCTTTATTTGAATTAGTTAACATTTTATTTCCTATTTTAGATTATGTGTGTTTTACTATCATTATGATATTTTAACTGTGTTTCGATAATTTATACTTATATGTTATATGTATCAGTTCAATGGTCATAAATGGTCACTCACAGCTGCAAATGTACCCTGACATGTTACTAAACTCGTCAATCCACGCGTCAATCAACGTAGAATTTCGGGAAAGGAATACATATTGTTTAAAGCTATCTCTGAACTCTCCTATTATTTAAGGCCAACATTTTTTTGAAAATTTTCCTTTTTCATTATTGACTAAGGCCTAAATCAAAATATAGAGAAATATTTAACCTTGTCATTGATTGATTATAAATATGGGAAAATGATACAATTTCGGAAAGCCAATCGATGTTCCGTAAACACGTGATTTATGCCACGGAATTCTTTACTTTATATGTATACACTGTATTTTAAAGAATGTATATGTTAATACTTTTAATAATTGACTACTTTTTTACTGAGCTTTTCCGTGGAAATTCAGTAACTAATAACAGGGATACTCGGGCTAACGCTGTAATCCGAGTAAGTTGTTAAAACAGCAGATATGGAATAAAAGATATTAACTTTCAAAAAAAAAAAAAAGAAATATTTAACCTTAAAATAAAGTAATTTTATTTTTTTTTAAATTAGAAGATACGATTTTCAATGAGAAAACTACCCACCAGAAGATATGATTGTCAATGAGACAACTGTCCACCAGAAGATATTATTGTCAATGAGACAATTGCCCACCAGAGCCCAAATGATGTAAACAACTATAGATCACTGTACAGCCTTCAACAATGAACCAAACCCATGCAATATAGTAAGCCAGCCCAGACATGAAAAAATATCAAATAAGAAAACTAACAGCCTGATTTACTGTAAATTAAGAAATGTTTGCATGCATTTACCATTGCAAAAGTTGAACTATTTTTGCAATAATAAAAACATATCAAGAATTTATGAGTTTACAGCATATATATATATTCAAAACATAAAGGAAAATTAAAACAAATAAAAATATGATAGACAACAACCACTGAATGAGAGATTCTGACTTGTGACAGGCACATGCAGAATATTGTCTTGCTGCATGATGATAATCGTGGAATCAAGATTTCGGCGCCCACAAAAAGTTTAACCCTGCATCATTCTATTTGTGCCTGTCGTTTGTTGCTGTATTTCTAATCAAATTTTATACGACCGCAAATGTTTGCGGTCGTATAATGTTATGACATTGTCGGCGTCGTCGTCCGATGACATTTGGTTTCCAGACAATATAGCTTGAGTAGAAGTGTATGGATCTCTATGAAATTGTAGCGCAAGGTTCCATACCACTAAAGAAAGGTTGGGATTGATTTTGGGGGTTATTGTCCTAGCTGTTAAGGAATTAAGGGCCAAAAACAAGCATTTTCTTGTTTCGTGACATTATACAATTATGGCCCGTAGAGAGGGTGAATATCAAAAATTGCAGTTAACACGAAAAGGTTATTTCACTGAGAGCGCAGCCCGAAGTGAAATAATTTTTCAGGGTTGACAGTTTTGGATATTCAAGTTTTATTATACCGAACTAGCAGTGGAAAGGCCTTTTTAAACATTGAAAAAACACGTAACCTACTGTATCGTAACAAACACAAGTAAACGTTCGAAAATAAATTTGTGTCTTATACCCCGTTCACACTATGCTTTTTTAAACCGGGATCGACCCGAATTAGTTAATCCGGGTTGAATTTAGGTAGTGTGAACTGGTTAACCCGGGGCGAACCCGGATTAAAATTCCCCCTCATTTTAGGTGGAGTTAAAAGAGGGGCGAAAGATACTAGAGGGACAGTCAAACTCATAGATTGAAAATAAACTGACAACGCCATGGCTACAAAATAAAAAGACAAACAGACAAATAATAGTACACAAGACACAACATGGAAAACTAAAGACCAAGCAACACGAACCCCACCAAAAACTGGGGGTGATCTCAGTTGCTCCGGAAGGGTAAGCAGATCCTTCTCCACATGTGGCACCCATCGTGTTGCTTATGTTATTACAAATCCGGTAAATAGTCTAATTCGGTAGGTCACATTCGTGAAAAGGGAAGGGTATTATAGTTACGACATAAGGAACGACATAAGGAACATATCCGATATCATCTGTGAAACGGTTATTCCATAACGGTCTGACAACCAACTCGTGATGGCGTCCGTAATGAGGGGCCTGATGGGTTATTTTCGTTCTTCGTGATCGGCGCATTTTCGCTATCGTGATCCGTTTTTCTACAGATTTATTACTCTTTTTATATTTTCGTGATTCGTGATCATGGAAATTTATTTTCTGTGAATCGTGATTGACAAAAAATCAACTCGTGAATCGTGATGAGACCCCCCCCCCATCAGGCCCCTCCGTAATGTGGGGCGAACCCGGGTTAATTACCTTGCCTTCTATATGTGAACGCAAAGTGAAGTTAATCTGAGGTTGTTGCTATGGTGACATTTGACGTTTGTTTAAATAGGTCTTCAAAGTAACGTAATTATTGCTTGACGTCACATATCGAATGACGTCATATTCTGAAATGTGACGTGACAAACGTCAAGCTTCCATATTTACTGCAATACTGGGTCACGAATGATAACCATATCAAATTAGCGTCATTAAGACTAAGAGGAATATAAGTGTATTTAGCTATGCTGAACGACTTGCATAACAAATGAAGAAACCTATAAGATTTCCGTCGCCTTTTTGGGGACAAAATTGGTGAAATTTGGATAAAGTGACGTTATTTGAAAACACGGAAAGTGGTTGATGTGGGCAGGAGTGCGGTAAAAAAAATAATGCATCTGTGATGAAAAAAAAAATTGTAAATATGTAGAGTGGACAAATGCGGGTTACAATTTTGGCGCATAATTCGGATTAATTATCCCGGGTTCGACCCGGATCAGATTTCATAGTGTGAACACGGTATTAGAATTTCTCATATGTACAACAAAGGTAGAATCGTTTTGTGAAATATTGATGGCACTGAAAAGGACCGTTTATAAGAGATATCCTCGGCACTAGATGCATTTCCAAAGCCTAGTTTCCTCGTCACTTGATGGGCTTCCTGTAACTTGAAGTTGAACGTTGCCATTTTGTTTACTTACGTCTGTGACGTCATTTTCATGGGAGATAACTCGTGTGCAAATCAAGAAACTCTATACATTTATTTCCCGTGCCGGAGGGAGATATGAAGATTTGTTCACCCAAGAATATTCATATTTCACGAGGGCTCTGCCCGAGGGAAATATGATTTTTCGAGGGTGAGCAAATCTTCATATCTCCCGAGGCAAAGGGAAATGAATGTTTTATTCCACTGCCTATGCTTTGTTTACTGGGGGTCTCATTTGGGGGTTCTGATCCCGGATCCCGCTTACTGTTTTGTCAGATTCCCGTATCCCGCTTACACTATGTACGTAGGCAATTCTCATTTTTTTGTAATTTCCCGTGTCCCGCTAGACTTCATTTTCCGTTTTCACGGCACAATAATTTGACTTTCACGTGTCACGCTTACAAAAAATCGGCAATCCCGGGTCACGCTTAGACCCCAATGAGACCCACTTTACTATCAATACATTAAATATTATTTTGCATACATTTTTTTTTATCCGCTTGTTTTTGTAAGTCAAACTTAACACGACATACCCATTGATAAACAGTAAGGATCAAAATTTAATTATAAGTCTGTTTGTTTTATCGTCTAAAATAAATTTAAACATGATAATAATTTTTGCTATCGCTATTTTAAGAAGAATAAGAAGTTCAAAACGTTATGTACATTAACCGCGCGTAACGTCGCACGAAGTTATCCCGACATTTCAGAGGGGAATATGATCCTCAGAATGGAATATGAAGATTTGTTCAATGAAACGTGGGATAGTCTCAACCAATCAAATACTGATTAAACTATCAATATGTTTAAAAAGTGGAATAAAAAAGGTTATTCATCGGTGAATAATAGGGTTATTCACCGCTGGTGTAAATTTTTAGGGTTAATCATCCCTCCTTGCAATTAAATTAAAATTAATTGAATTATTCCATGTCACGTGATAACGTGTTACCCAATAGAATTGTTTATAATGTATGTAAGGTATAATAATAACTTGTGTATATATATATGAGGGGGGGTCGGACCTTTATCGGGACTCCGGGATCGGGTGTTTTTAAGCTCGGGATTTCGGGATTGATCCTTTCGGGATCCGGGAATTCTTTTTTCGAATTTCGGGATGTCGGGATTTAAATTTCTTTAAATTCGGGACCTCGGGATTTCATGTTTTTAAGCCCGGGATTTCGGGATAAGGACCCCCTCCGACGACTCCAACCCCCCCCCCCCCCCCATATATATTTTCGTGCAACGTGTTTTGCCATTTTTATTTCACGTGCAGCCGTGAAAAAGGTTTGTTATTCACCGTGATTCGTGAAATCGGTAAAAAGATCAACATGCAAGAAATTTTTAATTGTTCGTTCATCGTGAAATGGCAATTTTATTTCGCGTTCTTCCGTGCAGATACCCCCCCCCCCCCCCCCTCCCCCCCACCACCACCCTTTACACCCCTCATATGAGTGTTTTCTGATTTTTGGTCTCTTTGACACATTCCACATTTCCATTCTCAATTTTATGGATCTCTATGAAATTTTACCACAAGGTTTCATAATTCAAAAGGAAGGTTTGGATTGCTTTTGGGGGTCATGGCCCAAACTGTGTAGGAATTAGGGCCGAAAAGGGGCAAAAAAACTTGGATTTTCTAGTTTAAGGACAATAACTTGAGTATAAGTCTATGGATCTCAATGAAATTGTACGACAATGACCCATACCATAACGGGAAGGTTGGGATTGATTTTTGGGGTTATGCCTCTTCGTAATGTTTAGGAAAAAAGGGGCCAAAAACAATACTTTTCTAATACTTTGTATAAATTGCTTATTTCTTGACCAATTTCAATGGGGTTAAATTCAAAGTCTGGAATTCTTGGGGTTTTAATATGCTGAATCTAACTGTGTGTTTACATTTTTGATTTTTGGCCCCATTGTTAAATTGGTTCACATTGAGGTCCAAAGGGTCCAAAATTAAACTTTGTTTGATTTAAAAAAAAAAGAAATGCTTGGGGTTCTTTGATGATCTTTGATATGCTGAATATAACCGTGTATTTCGATTTTTTTTTAATTTTTGGACTGGTTTTCAAATTGTTCCACATTAAAAGGTCCAAAGTGTCCAAAATCAAGAATCTAAATACATGTTTAGATTCAGCATATCAAAGAACCCCAATAATTCAATTTTTGTTAAAATCAAACTAAGATATATCTTAAGAATCTATAGAAAATACAGAAGATTTTTAATGTTATTAGACCACATTCATTCTTGTCAGAAACCTATGCTATGTCAAATATTTAACCACAATCCAAATTCAGGCATGTATTGCACAATTAATAAAAATTGAAAGTAGATTCATAATTAAATATAGATACAGCATCATATTCTAATTTTAGATATTATGTATAAATACAGTTGAAATTTACTGTTCATTAATAGATAATTTGAAGAATAAAGGTAACTTTTTATAGATTTTTTTAAAGACATTATATTAATGATGAATGATATTTTGGAAATTGGTTTTTCTTTCATTTTTTATTCCCCTACCGACGAAGTCGAATGGGACTTTAGGTTTGCACTCTGTCCGTCTGTCTGTCCGTCCGTCCGTCTGTCCATCCGTCAGTCCGGCAAATCAGTTTTCCACACTTTTTTCTTCGTTCTTGAAGAAATTGATTTGATATTTGGTACATAGTTTTGCCATGACTAGTTAAAGATCAAGTTCGAATTTTGTTCCGGTCTGATGATTTAGTCCAGAGTTATGGACCATAACTCTGGACCATATCTAATGTTAGAGTACTATGTTAAACCATATTTTCTGTACAAAGGGAGATAACTCATTTTTTAAAAGACATTCTTTGGTAAATTATTTGAAGAATTTTTTGGCAGGTTTGTTTGTTAATTTATATAAACTAATTTTCTGAATGCTATATATATATATAAAAAAATTATGAAGTGAAAGCCTTTAATTAGATAATAATCTATTTTTATTAATGTATATATTAAAAAAAGAAATAGCTGAAATACATAAACCGTGTCTGATTTGCAATATGAGGCTACAAAAAACAATTTAATATTCTACGGTATTGTGGATATGCCAGGTGAGGATGTCCAAAATCTGTTGAGTGGTTCGTTCGCGATGAATTGGAGGTTAAAAGAAATGTCAATTTCCGCAGCGTTCGTCGTATGAATAGCAAATACAAGCCAAGGCCGATAATTGAAACTTTTGACAATTTTAAACAGCGTGAGGTAGTGAAGTCATCCGCTTACAAATTGAGGGCTCTCCGTTCGGTCTCAGTGTACAGTATACGCCAGATGTGCTCGCTAAAAGGAAACAATTGCTCCCAATTCAAAGAGAAGCTCGTACCCAAAAAGCTAAAACAGTGATGATGAGAGACAAACTATATATAAATAACGAGCTTTTCGATCAGATTAAGCACAAGCAATACATACCGAAATTGGAAACTCAAATACCGAATGAGAATATCGATGTAGATCTCTGTACTGACAAGACAACTCATCAAACTGACGAGAAGCAGGTTACTACCAAAGAAGACTAGGATAGTGTTGAAGGCTCAGCTGTGTCTAATTCAATAAACTGTGACAACTTAAAAGTAATTGCTTGGAATGTGAATGGTGGTATTCAAAATAAACTTGATAACATTGCATTTTTGAATTTTATTTGCACATATGATATAGTTTTTCTTACAGAATGTTGGTTTAAAAATGATTTTAGTATTATTATTCCTGGTTATGATTGTTTTTTGTATGCTAGACGAAAGTCTAAATCTACTCAAGGCGGAGGTATTGTAATTTTAATAAAAGAGTGTTTTTCTAATAAAATTTCTATTGAAAAATGTATTCATGACACAATTATATGGTTGAATATTGAAAAGGATATTGTTACAAATGATAAAAACTTATTTATTGCCTGCGTTTATATACCCCCTGTTAGATCGAATTTTTATAAACTTTATTATTGCGATTTATTTGTTGATTTAGAAAATAGTATTGAACTTTACTCTTCACTTGGTGATGTTATACTTCTGGGCGGTACAAATAGTCGAACTGGGGCAATATATGATTTTGTTAGTAACGATAGTATTCATACTACTATAAGGAATAGACTTGATGATATTTTTGATTATTCTGCTGACATAGAACGCATGACCAATGTTAGAAATAATCCTGACAACAATACAAGCTGCTATGGTCCAAAACTTATCTCCTTATTTAAAGCCTCAGGTTTGAGAATATTGAATGGCCGGCATAAAAATGGTCTTGCGAATGATTTTACATTTAGTGGTTCGAATGGAATGAGTGTTATAGACTACCTAGTGTCACTTTTCCCGATAGTGCGTCAACTTATTGTGTCTAATTTTACAACTTTTTCCGACCACGCATTTCTACATATTCAACTTTCATTACTGTGTAACGAACGAAATTCGAAACGGTTTCCGGATGGTGAAAACGGAAAGAAACTGTCGCAGGATAATTTAAATGTAATGATGAATTAAAGAACAATGTAGAGATTGTTTACTTAATAATATGGACAAGATAAATTTGTGTCGTGAACGGATTGACTTTGATGGTCAGCAATTACTCGACAATTCGTTGGCCGAATTTACTAGTACGTTAAATGACATTATGGCGCCATTTTTTAAAAAGAGGACAAACAATTATAAATCTTGCAGATCTAACATTTGTGATGATAAACCTTGGTTCACCGCCCAGTGTAAAGACCTTTATCGCCGCTATATAAACTGTTTGAATATATTTCATAGATTAAAATCGCAACTAAATCATAGTAATTTAATCCGATTATAAAACACTAGAACGTCGCTTGAAACGTGAATATATGCGTACTGAAGGAAACATGTTGAACATGATGAGACTTACAAACCCTAAATTATTTTACAAGAAATTTAAAAGGAAAGCGTCTTCTAAACATGCTATACCATTAAAGTTGTTCCATGAACATTTTAAGTCATCAGTGGCGGATCCAGAACTTTTCATAAGGGGGGGGGGAGGGGGGCGCTGACTGACCTAAGGGGGGGGGGGGCCGCTCCAGTCATGCTTCAGTGATTCCCTATATAATCAACCAAATGTTTCCCACATTGATATTGTGACCGATGCCCAGTTCGGCTTTGGGTACAGTAGATGCTATTTTTGCTCTTACATCATTAATTTTCAAGTCTTTATCAGCCAAAAATCGTTTTTACTGTTGTTTTGTAGAATACACGAAAGCTTTTGACACTGTTCAAAGATATATGTTATGGTATAAACTAGCAACAATTGGTATTCAAGGTAAATTTTTAATGGTAATCAAAGCAATGTATTCTAATGTCAGCACTTGTGTAAGTGTTGATGGGTTCAATTCTGATTATTTTACTAATGAAGTAGGTCTGATGCAAGGTGAAGTATTATCACCTATATTTTTTTCAATGTATGTCAACGATTGTGAAATGGCCTTTATAAATAGTGACTCTATTCCTTATGAGGTGAAGGAACTAAATTTATTTTTATTAATGTACGCTGACGATATGGTAATTTTTTTTCAGAAACTGTATCTGGTTTACAAACGTTACTTAATACTTTGTATGATTATACCTCCAAATGGTCACTAAGTGTTAATATAGCAAAAACGAAAATTGTTGTTTTTAGAAAGGGTGGAAAAATACATGACAATGAAAAATGGTATTATAATAACCAGGAAATAGAAGTTGTAGATAAGTTTAGTTATCTTGGTATTTTGTTAAATTTTAATGGTAAATATAATCTGTTACAGCAGAAACTACCAGAACAGGGTAGAAAAGCTGTTTTTGCCTTAAGGAGAAATATAAAAGATATTTATTTGAAATTTTTAACTTTACTTTCACCTTTTGATACTTATATTAACAGTGTACTTTGTTATGGTTGTGAAATTTGGGGTGCTCATAAGGCACTAGCTATAGAGAGGATACATCTGGGCTATTGTAAAAATATTATGAAAGTGAAAAGCTCTACTAGTAATATCATGGTGTACTCTGAGCTAGGTAGATTGCCATTATTGCACACCAGAAAATGTAGAATTTTTAAATACTGGTTTAAGCTGTTATGTACCACAAACTGTATTTTGAAAAACTGTTACTGTTTTTTATATGATGATTTACAAAAATGTCCAAATAATAAGACAAATTGGTTGTATTTTATTAAAAATGAGTTGCTTAGTATAGGTTTAGGTGGTATTTGGTATAATCAAGGTTTATATTTTGATAGTAAGCTCTCCAGTACTTTTTACTTGATAAATAAGCAACGCCTGTTTGATTGTCTGAAGCAAGATTTTGACAGCCAATTGAATAATTTAGTTAAATGTTCAAGTTATAGATATATGGTTCAAAATTTTTGTTTACAATATTACTTATGTAAACCAATACCAGTTATTTATACGGAGTGTCTATTTGTCCGGCTAGCCGGAAGAATAGTTAAAAATCTCTATTTGTCCGGCCATCCGTTTGAGCATGCGTAAATATTCAATATCAACAACAGCGTCATGTGATGCGGAAATTGACCCGGATGAGGTGTCGGATTGCAACCGCGCGTATGCAATGGACGTTTTGAGAATATGATGATCGGAATATATCATAGTATATCTTATGATGTCCTAAAGAAAGTTAGAGAGAATGTGATTGCTTTAGAAACAAACTTCTATAGGGCAGACTCCAAAACAATGGCGTGTGCACGTAAACTGAGAGGAATATAGCGTGAAATCAAACGCATTTTCTGAAATTGCTGTTTTACTTCCGTCAGTACCTTTACTTGTATCAATGGAGGAAATACGAATAAAAACAATTCACAGGAAAACGACTAAATACTTGGATGCATTATTTCTAAGTTCTACTACAACAGAGATCAGTGGCGTAGCTAGGCCATTTTTAAGTGTACGCCCGAACCCCGACCTCCTGGTTGGGGGCGAAACCCCCCGGATGTTCACGCGTTATTGAGAAAGAGATACCAATATCTGTCATTAAAAACTCATCAATAGCAACATACTTGGTCGGTTAAGAACAAAACTTTACGACAAAGGAGATGATTTCAGCCTCCAATTGTAAACTTTTCTTTTCTATGTAGCAACATTCCAGAGGCACCTGCATATGGAGTATATACATGCCAGTTGATAAGATATTCCAGAGCTTGCATTTCCTATCATCATTTCAAGTGGTGAAGTTGAAATCATCACTTCGTAAATTTTACGAACGCAATCACGAGTAAGTTGACGGTTATGGAATATCCGTTATACAGATGATATCGGATATGTTCCTTATGTCGTAACTACAATCCCGTTCCCTTTTAACGAATGTGACCTACCGAATTACACTATTTACCGGCTTTGTAATAACATGAACACGACGGGTGCCACATGTGGAGCAGGACCTGCTTGCCCTTCCGGAGCACCTGAAATCAACCCCAGTTTTTGGTGAAGTTCGTGTTGTTGTTGTACCCCTATTTGTGACATATTGTTCACGCATCGTTGTCAATATAATGGAATTTGATGCGACTGTCGTACAAGTGAGAGGTTTAGCGCTATAAAACCAGGTTCAATCCACCATTTTCTACATAAGAAAATGCCTGTACCAAGTCAGGAATATGACAGTTGTTGTCTATTCGTTTGATGTGTTTGTGCTTTTAATTTTGCCAGTTGATTAGGGACTTTCCGTTTTGAATTTTCCTTGGAGTTCAGTATTTTTGTGATTTAACTTTTTCCTTGATAGATAGTGGATGCTTACAAGGAAGCTACTGAACTAATGCTGCGTTCACACGTAATTCGAATTCGATTCGCATTAACTAATTCGAATTAGTTTAATTCGCATTTGGACGTTAATTCTAATTCGAATTGCAATACGCGTCAAATTTGCTTTACTGTCCGAACGACGTTAACTTTTAATTCGTATCAACAAAAACGGATTTCTAATGCGAATTGGTTAATGCGAATTAGCCAATTCGAATTTAAAAAGTAAGAGTGTGTGAACGCGATTAGCGAATTCGATTCGCATTCGATTCGAATTCAATTCGAATTAAATGTACATGTGAACTAGGCACAAGAGTTCCAAGTGGTGAAGTTGAAATCATCCCTTCGAAAATTTTACGTTCGACATAACGAGTAGATTAATGACGACGGATATGTTCCAATTGTTGATATTACCACAATCCCGTCCTCTTTTCCTCTAATGTGATATACCGAATTAGACTTATCACTGGGTTTGCACACGTGGAGTAGAATTTGCTTACCCTTCCGAAGCACCTGAGATCACCCCAGGTTTTGGTGGGGTCCATGTTGTCAAGTCTTATGTTTCTATGTTGTATTTTGTATACTGTTGTTTGCCTTTTCATAGTTTTTCGTTTTTTGACATGGTATTTTCAGTTTGTTTTCAACTGATGAGTTTGAATATCCCTTTCGCGTCTCTTTTATAGTCTAATTTGTTTTTTACAGTTAAATGTACTGATTTGGAATATAATGGTAATGTATTTAAGAGAAAAAATGCCCAAAACAGTTGCTTAAAAATATGTTTAGAAGCAATCTAAAATTTATATCTATATTTACTCGTATGCTCGTATCTTATGAGTATAACGAAATCAGAGATATATATTTTAATTAGATTGGTTTAAGGGAGATGTGGGGTAAACAATCAATCGACAAAAAATCAAAACTTTATATAGACATAGTCAAAAAGCAAGTCTCCATTTTAATGTTGTCGTTCTATTAATTTTTTTGACCTTATAGATCTAGTTTACTCACCTTTTTACACTCAAATGTTGTTAATGGACATATCTTCTAATTAATTTTCATAGATGGTCAGGTGTAACGTAAAAATAAATATTGAACTGTAACATAAAAATGCAAGCCACATCGTATCTGACCAGATAATGAATTGCTTTAAACAATAGTAAACTGCACAGTAGATTGAGACTTTGACAGAAAATGAAAAAAATATAAAATATAAAATATGAAAACAACAATTATTAATTTCATGAGTTTGAAGCGCTTTTCTGGATTTACCTTCATCAGGAACGCTCAAAGCCGAATATTTTAAAGCCGATGATGTATAAGAACCGAAACAGTTACAGAGCTACATGTATATGACCTAAAAGTACCTAATAAATCATATGATACCATTTGATTAAAAAGTATATTTCGTCACTTTGTCGTTATCTCCAATTACAAGTCATTGAAGAAAAAAATACAAGGCTCGTTGCTTTTTAATCAGTTCTTATAATTTATTTGGGTTCAAATATTTTTTTCTTCAAAATTTATGTGTACGCCCGGGCGTTTTGACGTAAACGTAGCTACGCGCATGGAGATATATGAAGATTCTACGATATGCCTGGACTGGGAATAGTATACCTGGGTTGGGGTTTAATCCCCCTTTTTATTCATTATGTTTTATTACTTTTCTCAATAAACATTTTTTACTATCATAAACACAGCCTTTCTTTGGGGACAATTTAACATGTGCCTACTCCTTTCTCTTATTTCTTCAAACTTCAAGGAAAATGATAAATTCAGGATCAAATAATCAAATAATCATGAAATATTTGGTCTGGTAATCAAATAATCACTATAAAAACGGCCAAGTAATCACATAATCAAAAACCCCATGAGGAGGCTCTAAAATGAAAAATAAATCACTATGAAGAAGATTTATTTGCATGTTTATTTGTTTTGGTGAATGGAAACTTTTTTGTTCAATTAATAGTAAAGTGACTTTAATTCAGAAGTGTATTTGTTGCATATCAATCGATGTTGATATTCTTCTTTTGGTCTCGGCATTTGACAAGCTTTTTATATTAACGGGGAATCAGTGTGCTCCATAGAACAGTCAATAGAAAAATCAATCAAAGTTGGTCCTTGAGGAGTTTATTCCCATGATAATTCTTTTATTATCTTTTTTTTCATTATTACTATTTTCCATAATGTTTTATCTTGAGTTTATAATCAGTAACGTGCGCGCTGAGAATGTGCAACAAATGAATTATAGTTCCAACGTTTGCATTGAAGGACATTGTTTGCCACTATATTCTCCATTGAATGCTACAATAACCACTTACCCAACGCATATTCATTATTCTTGGTCATGAATGGCCTGAAGAATAGCATAATAGCAGAGAAAAGCTATTCTTCCGAATGGCCGGACGAATAGACATTATTTTCTATTCGTCCGGCTAGCCGGACGAATAGCCACTGCCTTATTTATAAGACATGTATTCCCAAAATAAGACTTAGTAGTCATGATTTAGCTATAGAATGTGGACGCTATTCTGCAATTCCAAGAAGAAATAGACTATGTAGTTTTTGTAAAAATGACATTGAAGATGAGATGCATTTCATTTTAAAATGCCCCACTTATCAAGGTCTTAGATCTATATCTTATTTTATCAAACCTTATTATTGGAGAAAACCTTCTATGTATAAATATATTCTATTGATGAGTTCTAATAATCTTAGAGAATTATGTAATTTGGGTAAATTCATATTTCTTGCACAAAAATTAAGATCTAACATGTTGTAATATGTTTCACACTACTTCTGCTATCTATGTATACTGTGTGTAGTTTATATGTTGTATGCCTATAGTTGTTATGACTTTGGTAAATAAAGATTAATTAATGATATTACATTACATTGTGTAGATAAAAATTGTTGACATTTTATAGATAAGTTACAAATCTATATTAGTTTGTGACAAATAAAAGAAACTATTAATTATATTTGATTATAATTTGAAAATGGATATACACTGTATTACATCATATCTAATTTTAGAGAACTATTAATCATATATAATGTTAAAGTGTTTTCCACACTTTTTTTCATCATGCTTGAAGATATTGATTGATAATTGGTATATAGTTTTATCATGACAAGTTATACAGATCAAGTTCGAAATTTTATTTCGGTCTGATAATTTTGTGCAGAGTTATGGTCCTTGGACTTGAAAAATTCACTCATTTAATAAGTTTTCCACACTGTTTTTAGTCATGCTTGAAGATATTGACTTGATATTTTCTTTTTGTTTACACCATGACAAGTTATAGAACAAGTTAGCTTTTTGTTCCAGTATAATGAACTTTTTACCCGGTAGGGGACTATGTATTGCCATGCAATACTCTCAGAATTGTTTTTTGTAAATTTTTTGAAGAACTTTGTGGTAGGTTTGTTTGTTATTTGTTTGTTATTCTGTATAAATTAACTTGCAGAATGCTATATATATTTTTTTTTATTATGAAGCGAACCTCTCCGAAAACTTAGCTTATTTTGTCCATCAATAGATAAATAAATCAATTAAATTCTTGATGTACTTGGATCTGCTGAATCTAGGCGTGTCTTTAGATTTTGGATATTGGACCATAATAGGTAAAAGTCCAATTTCAGTTATTTGACCACATTCGTTCTGTGTCAGAAACTTATGCTGTGCCAAAAATTTAATCATAATCCGAATTCAGAGCTATATCAAGCTTGAATATAGTGTCCATACTTGTTGCCCCAACTGTTCAGGGTTCGACATCTGCAGTCGTTCCAAGTTGCACGCGGCGAAGTATATTATTTGTTTATTGTTTTGTACATAAATCAGGACGTTAGTTTTCTCGTTTGAATTGTTTTTCATGTCCTTTTATAGCTTACTATGCGGTATGAGTTTTGCTCATTGTTGAAGGCCGTGTGGTGACCTAAATTTGCTAACTTCTACATCATCTTGTCTCTGGTGAAGGGTTGTCTCATTGGCAATCATACCACATCTTCTTATTTTTATATCAAGCATGTGGTTTCCAGTGTATGCAAACCGCCTCGGTGGTCTCGTGGTAGCGTGTTCGCCTCGAGTGTGGGAGGTCATGGGTTCGAACACCGGCCGGGTCAAACCAAAGACTTTGAAATTGGTATTTGCTGCTTCTCCGCTAAGCACGCAACTTTAAAGAGTAAGAGCAAAAACTGGTCGGCTCGGAGTTAGAATAATGTGTCCGGGTAAGGTGACATGTCTTCCTGCGGACTGTTACCTTGTGAACTAGCACGTTAAAAATTCGTGTAGGTCTAGTACACAGCAGGTTAATATTCATATTACATTAACATGTTCTCGTCCTGAATATGCAAATTAATTTGTCGCTGGACGTTTATTAGACATCAATCATCCTCACCATCCAGTGTATGAAGCATCAACATTAGTTTCAAGTTTCTGATTTTATTTTTACATAGGAGGACCACATCTCTCCTGTTTACAGTTTATTGTGTATATCCTCGTTGCTTTTGAAATATTGAAGGGATCCCAATGTTATGATTGTATTGTTGAAGTCTGTTTTTCAAACGTTGAATGAGCATTATTTCATAAAGAATTGAATGCTTCTTTTTGTAACTTCATAGGGCTGTAAAATCGTTGACCGTGCGCACATTTTAGAATGAAGCGCTTTCGCGCTTCATACAAAATGTACTTCGGTCAACGCTTTTACACCCCAATGAAGTTACAAAAAGAAGCATTCAATTCTTAAGTAAAAAAATCCATCGGTCTTTAACAGAAAAAAAAAAAAACGGACCAGAAAACCGGCCTTTAACGAACTTTTACATGTTAATGAACAGTGGGGCGTGGTTTCTCTGTTTAGAGTGATTTCGTTAATTATAAAATTATAGAAAACTTTATATTGTATTCATATACTGAAAAATTGCACTTAAATGAATGGCTGTGACTTGTAGGAAGTACACCACTAATTCATGGCCCCATTGCTTTATATGTTAAATTCATCAATTTCATGCAGGCACAGCTCTTTTACTTTAAGTTCAAATAAAGTGACAATCATTGCATGTCAAAGCAACACTTTATGGTGTCTTGTACTGAAAAAATCAACATACCTTTAATGGCATATAAGAAAAAACTGGTTCCCGGAACTTCGGATGTACCAAAACAGGTACTTCAGATCTGACAAACAGGCAAAATGTACCCTCATTTTCAAATTTGGTGCAGTTTTTTTAATATTCAAAATTATAAGTCAAAAAGTGTTCTACAATGATCACCAGTCATTCAGCTTTCATTTGATACCAAAAATACCTAAATATTCTACATATTTTGAAAGTTACACTCATGCGTAGGAACTATTTTGTGTTAAATATGTACTACTTTCTGGTATGTGCTTTCTGGCCAGGCCCGAATTAGTGGTGTTACACCTGTAGTTATCACTATGACTGGTCCTTACTCTTTCCTATATAAATTGTACTATAACTAGAGTTTGCTTTGAACAATTTGAATTTATGAAACTTTTTAAAAACATGGTTCCTCAATGAAATAAACATAATAGTTATAGAAGAACTGGTCATTATCGTGATACATGATGGACTGACCGTAGGACAGTGGTATTGACTAAGACCGTAGGACAGTGGTATTGGCTGTCGCAGTCAATACCACTGTCCTGTGAGCAGTCCATATATCAAGATAATGACCAGTTTTGCAATAACTATTATGTAGTTATCATGGTTTGGTCGATCATTATGGAATATTTATGTCATCAATGAGAATGGATATGTTCTATTGTTCAATGCAATCGTTTCCTCCTATTCTTGTTTATGACATCACCGAATGCAATTTGTAATAGAAAAACAAAGGATATAGGGTATCCATCCATGAGACAAAAACAGTACATGCACAGCAAAAAACACACAAAAAGCAAAGGAACAGCGCTTTTATTGCTGTTCCTCATTTCAAAGTCACAGAGGCCTTCAACACGAAGCAAAAAACAAAAAACAAAACATACCTAATTTTAGCTTGCCATAATGAGCATGATGGGTAACACTAGTGAAGCAGTAACTGCTTACCCTTCTGAAGCACCTGAATTAACCGAGGTTATTGGTTGTGTATGTGTTTCCTAATCTTGAGCTTTCTGTGTAGTGTTTGTGGACTACTTTTCTTTTCTTCTTCCGGTAGTAATGTCTTCTTTCATTGACATGGTTTTTGATTGCCCATTTGTTATTTTGTTGCAAGGTTACCATCAAAGATAATATTTTCTTACTTTTTTATGCCCCGCCGTCACCGGAGGGTACATAAAGTGTTATTCTTGTTCATCCGTACGTCCCAAAATTGGTTTCTGTTTTTTAACTGTAGTGTGCCTCAACCAAATGTTATGAAACTTGTACACAATGCTTATTACCACAAAACACAAATCAATGTGGGTAGCGTCACTTCTACCGTTCTAGAGTTATGCCCCTTTATATATGGAAAAATTGCTGCATTTTTCGTTTCCGTTCTCTAACTTTAGTTTTCCTCAGCCAAATGTTACGAAACTTTTACCGAATGCTTATTACCTTAAATCTCAAATCAAGTTCGAATTTGGATGGTGTCACTTTACCGATCTCGAGTTATCCCACCTTATAAAGATATATATGCAAGAGGGGGCATCATCTGTGTCCCATGGACACATTCTCCATTTATTTCTACTTATTGAACTACTATATTTAGATATAACATGTAACTGAATCAATGCAAATTTTGAAATTGTATGCATTTACTATGAATAAAAGAGATTTTTGTATAACATAGATGAGACAGCAATCCAACAACGAAGAAATAAAAGACATTTTGAATCAAAATATTGTCTTCAACAATAGACAATTGTTGTAGAATATGTCAAAATCCTAAATTACCCTTTAGACCGAAAAAGTGAACAAATTTTACAAAATATCTGCTAACAGTATCAAAGGACCTTTTTAAAGTTGCTTATAAAAAATAGAAGATTTCCTGAAACATTCACTTTTTCTGGGTTTTTTTACCTTAAATTCCCAAAACCTAACAGCAAGCAAAGTGACGAAAAACAAACTAAACCACAACTTTAGCATACTTTTAAATTCTCATATCAGATACTTATTGTTTAAATATCAACGCATTCATAAATATCCATTTAAAAAAAAAACATGCATGCCTAAATTTTGCACGAAGTTCTATTATGGAATTGTGCCTGTCGTAGTTGGTGCTTTGGTACAGACATGATTTATAACATACTGTTCGTAAAACTCCCCGTTAAAAAATTTAGAAAACCATAAGTAAAATTAGGTTCCAACCTCCTCAGACAAAATTGGTCTTAGGTGGACTATGGTAATCTTTTAAGATCCCCTTTTGTCATAAAGTTCCTCATTTATTCACTTTTGATACATCCATGTCTTCTTTTTGGGGGATTTGAGCGATCTTGGTGAAGGTAAATCTAGAAAAGCGTTTCCAACGCAACACATTTCAAAAGTGTTATTTTCATTGTCATATTTTCTTTTTATTAACACGAGATAAAAACTATCTTAAATAATTTATTTTATAGCAAGAAGCTTTAAAATGAATATCTGTAATCAAGCTGCATGCAATTCTCATGAAAGAGTTTTATGTATGGCATTACTGCAACAGCGAATCGAAACATGACGTCGAATCACAAACAATGACATAAAACGTCACAACTGCGCTTTGGAAACCGTAGTACGAGATCCGCTTGATACTATCAACCAAAAGGAAAAATGGGAGCTACATTTGTCAAACTCGATTGCTCTGGATGCTTCCGTAAAAATAAGATAGGGGTGGTATCAAATTCTCAGCACAGCATAACACACAGATTTGAAACACGTCCATCATCTGTAATTATACAAGAGTTACAGAGAATTGGGATTGTGTCCGAACGTTCTGGCGGAGTTAGATTTTTTGTAGAGACATTAACAGAAGGTGACAAGCCAAATGTAAAGCCAAGGCGACTTCCTGCTATTCCTGGTTCTACTGGTTTAACAAGAGGAAAACTCACTGGAAAATCAAGGGCTACCATTTCAAAAGGTATCTTTCAGATAAAAATTTTTGTTAGAATTAAGCCTGGAATTGCAAGACAATTGCAGAAAAGTAGATTTGAGAATTAATCAAAAAGTGGAATTTGATTTTTTTTGCTCACTGTGTATTGTATTTGAATAAAAGTAAAATAGTAATTAAAATCTTCTGTATTTTCTATAGATTCTTTAGATATATCTGGTTTCTAATTTAAAACTAGGGAACAACGGTTAGTTTTGTTCTTTAGAAAATAAATTGAAAACAATATTATTTTTTTTTTGTCTTTTAGAGAACGATATATATGACAAAGAAGAAAGAGGAATAATGGTCGAAATTCGACGTATTGGAGCGCTCGCAGATAAAGGTAATTCTAAAAGTTTTGCATAATCCATTTTAATGTATACATCATAGTTTAGTGACTTGCAAGATTGATTTCCTCTTTATAAACGTATATTGAACACGGAGTTTTGGAAGCCAAAGATATTCAAAGTACAGATTATAAAGCAAATCAATTGCAAAAATCTCAAAACTAGAAAAAAAACATGAAAAAAGCAAGAACAACAAAAAAAAAAAAACAAACAAACAAACAATAAAAACAACAACAAGGATCTTCGTTTTATAGATATGGTTGTACATATAAATTGAAGAAAATCAGACGAAACAATCTTTTTACTTTTCATACGACATAAAACTAAAACTTATGCGGACAGACAGACGAGCTTATATAGTAATAGGCAACTGGTCGGTGTGGAATATCAAATAATGATTAGATCCAATGACATTGAAGTAGCATAGCCCTATTCACAAACAAAAGTGAAGCGCAATAAGTCAAGTGAATCCAGTCTTTTTACGATTACAAATATAAATTATCATGTTTTTGAAGAATGATTCGATCATTTTCGTGGATTTTTGCAGTAACAACGACTAAGTGGCAACAGATCTTTCACGATCCAAAATGTAAAATTTAATGAGTACAAATATTCCCAATTTTTGCAAGGTTTCTGATAAAACTAAAACAAAATAACTTTAAGAACAATTTTCAACAGTAATATGG
This sequence comes from Mytilus californianus, assembly GCF_021869535.1. Classification (NCBI taxonomy): domain Eukaryota; kingdom Metazoa; phylum Mollusca; class Bivalvia; order Mytilida; family Mytilidae; genus Mytilus; species Mytilus californianus. The sequence continues at coordinate 57,622,962 of NW_026262679.1, forward strand.
AACGATATTTTTAAGAGAAAAGTAGTTTATGCATTCAAATATGCATGTTTGTTTACATGTTTATTTCTTTGAAATTTCGAGGAGCAATCTGCCTTTTGTAGTTTTGTAAAAACGGTGTACTTTTAAATCTTGATTTTTCTAGGATACTGATCATAATGTTGAACCATTTCGACAGACAGTTTTATTTTTCCAATATTTGTTATTATAATTCATTAAGTTCGATTATTTACTGACGTTGCACATGTATTCTCGATAAGATGTTTTGCACGATTCTACACCAGATCTCATCAATGACATATGTGGAAAGAAGAATTACACGGATTATTTCATCTACGTATTTTGACTTGCTATTCTATTGGACAGGAAAAATAGTAATTACATGTATATGCATAAACAATAATTAGATAAACATGCAGCAATCTGATGTTCAGTAGTTGTCGTTTGTTGATGTGGTTCATAAGTGTTTCTCGTTTCTCGTTTTTTATATAGATAAGACCGTTGGTTTTCCCGTTTGAATGGTTTTACACAAGTAATTTTTGGAGCCCTTTATAGCTTGCTGTTCGGTGTGAGCCAAGGCTCCGTGTTGAAGACCGTACTTTGACCTATACTGGTTTACTTTTATAAATTTTGACTTGGATGGAGAGTTGTCTCATTGGCACTCATACTACATCTTCTTATATCTATTGTTGTATTTAGGAAAAATGGCAAAGGAGTCCGCAAAAAGAAGACAAGAAGTAATTGCTAGAAAAGAGGCAAGACTAAAAGAAAAGATACAAAAAATTGAAAACAAGCTGAAGAGAGAAAATCAAACAGCACAGAAAAATATCACTCAGCCGTCAGAAGAAAACAGATCAAAACCTGACAGTAAACCAAGACCAAACAAACCATCCGTTTCTGGTTTACCCTCTGTATCGGTTTAAACCTTATGGTATTAAATAATTTAATTTTTAACGAAAAAAAAAAACATTTTTTTTTATTTGAATTAGTTAACATTTTATTTGCTATTTTTGAAAAAGATTATGTGTGTTTTACTATCATTATGATATTTTTTAACTGTGATTCGATGACTTGTGCCTTATTTTGTATGTGTGGCGACGTTTAGTATTCGATGTTTATTTATTTGTTATAGCCCTACATAAGCAATACTAATTCAATAAAATTCAATAAATTTCCGCATGTTTTCCTTCTCTAACATGTTCACTTATTAAACCAGTCGAGAGCAGAGCTTACAAATGCAAGACATGCCACCTTCTCACTTGTTTATATGTGGCAAAGTATCTTTTGTGCTGTAAAAAAAAAAACCTCAGAAATCGTTTGGATCGCAAAAAAGTACCAGATGTACGATTCCTTCAGGATACATTAAGAAATTTCCATTATCATTGAAAGGATATACGAATGAGCAAAATAATGCAATACAAGACATAGCGTTTTATTATGCAGCATGGGTGATGGGGCGCGGCGGAAGAGAGACTTTCTATATCAAAACATAATTGTCCTTCATTGTTAATATAGCTCTTCGGTCACATGGTCACACATAGCACCAAATGTATTTTAACATATTAGCATCCTTGATATAAAAATAAGGAGATGTGGTATGATTGCCGATGAGACAACTATTCACCAAAGTTCAAATGGAGTGGATGTAAGCAATTATAGGCAAACCAACGAAAACCACTGAACCACAGGCTCCTGACTTGGGACAGGCACATAAAGAATGTGGTGGGGTTTTGAGACCAAAAGAGGAGGTACTTTATTATTCAAATATAATATACATTCATCTCAAAACATCACTGAAGCAGCACATATATTACTGCTAATCATTGATCATTGGAAATCTTATTGAAGCTGGTTTCAGAATCTCAGTGCATTCTAGCGAGATTTTATTAGAAAAAAATAATTTTGCCACATGTTTTATGCAGATTTCACACATTTTTGTAAAAAATTTCCTGTCTGTTTGAAGATTTTCAGAACATTTTGTTTCCAGTCAATATGCATATGTGTCTTTTATATATATATATATATATGTCTAAGCCATAGCGATGTATACTGCACATATTACCCTACATACAACAATGCATTTGAACAATAACTAATCAAATCAAATTTCCTTTTTATGAATAACTTTCCCCGGTTAGGTAGGGTTATTCGGAGAAAACGCGTCATAAGATATTGTGGCGTCAATCTATTTGCTTTGTGGCGGCATTTTTTCCCCGGGAAATACATCAGCTCCTTTCTTCCATTCCTGGCCGTCAGTATACTGTTGTCTTTTGACCCTGAGGCTCAGAACTAAGTACGTAACAACTTTTACTTAGAAAAGTGTGTATCATAACGGAAACAAACATAATTTTGTGATGTGATCAACGCGAGGGTACCCGATTTTCACCTATTTTACAGTTTTTTTTTTCATTTTCATTTATTTAAGAAACAGACAAAAGTTTCCATTTTGTGTTTATTTTGTAGATGTATCCTTATTTAGTTTTGCAAAATCCATACTGATTTACTTGTTTTTGTTTACATGTCTTTTTGGTCGAGTTAAGCCATTTCAATTGATATTTTATTGTGTGTCTTTTTATGTTGTAATGTTACACTACTGTTTCTGGTTAGGGTGAAGGTTGGCGCCCGTTAAAACCCGCTGCATTTGTATGCACCTGTCCTAAGTCAGGAGCCTGTTGTTCAGTGGTTGTCGTTTGTTGGTGTGGTTCATAAGTGTTTCTCGTTTTTTATATAGATTAGACCGTTGGTTTTCCTGTTTGAATGGTTTTACACTAGTCATTTTGGGTCCCTTTATAGCTTGCTGTTCGGTGTGAGCCAAGGTTCCGTATTGAAGGACGTACTTTGACCTATAATTGTTTACTTTTTATACATTGTGACTTGGATGGAGAGTTGTCTCATTGGCACTCATACCACATCTTCTTATTTATATGAATCATAGAAAAATGGGTTTGAACCTACCTCCAAACGATCCAATATTCTCTAATTAGGAGTACCTACATTGCACTTATGCTTAACTACACACCCGTAACAATAGTCCATGCTTTGTTATGCATTTTGTATGAAATGGATGTCTGTAACATATTTAATTTCTCATTTTTAAAGTCGACTTTTTGTAGACGTCGCATGCAACGTTTCCCTTAATTTTACTGTCTTCACCATGTTCACTGGAGGCTTCATTTGTTGATATATAATGTTGGCGTTTTGTTTATCTTTAAGAATATCTAGATATGTTTAAAGACGCGCATAATGATAAATGATAAAAATACGATTTGTTTGAGTCTCTAAGAAAACCTATAACATATCCGTTATTTTTTATGCAAAATGGGTGACTGTTACGTTAGGGATAACGGAGATAAACAAGCGATTAGGAAGCTACCATTTGATTTTTAGGAGGGGGGGGGGGGGCTAGGATGAAAAATTTTGTCCTGCATAATATAATCAAAGATACTAGTAGGCTTAAAATATTGTAAGCCAGGCGCGCGTTTCGTCTACACAAGACTCATTAGTCACGCTAGAATAAATGTGCAATCATACCACATCTTCTTATTTTTATATGTATTAATAAAATGAATTTGAAAAAAAGATATTCAACATTGATAAGTGGTTTTAGTAGTGATGTTTTACTGTTGATCGAGAGGAAAGGAAAAAAGATGAAAGCACACACACAAATAGTTTACTCTTGTCATGCGTTTCGTGCTAAGTCGAATTAAGAATTTCCCTTTGTTACAGAGGTAAGGCCAATTTCTTCTGAATTTATTTCACAACTGGGCCATTTTCAAAAATCTTTCAATATTTACTAAATAAAATCTGTTTTCAAGAATGGAAATAATGTTCTAAAATAAAAATTACATAGAAGAGTGTACAACATAACTATCGAAAGTTCAACAAATGATAACAGATCAACGCAAGTTAAAGTATAATTTGCCATTGATAATAAAATTAAACAAGTTCTATTTAACTAATAAACGTTCCTTCGAATTCGGTTACACTAGGCTCTGTCAGTAAGTTACGGACAATAAAAACTAGGTCTGAAAATCTAACCAGGCGAACCAAGGGTTGATGATAAACGATAGATAAGGGAATTTCAATGGCATTTTCAACGCGGAGTATTCACTATGGTTAACTAGTGTTGTCGGCCTGTGGTCTCATTTTATTTCTATTCGTCCATTAACGCACTCATCTTTTAACTCCCCTGGAAATTCGTGCCTACAGTAGCCATGGTAGCGTTGTAAATAAAAAAAAATGACAATACATAAAAGAAAGTTTATTAGAAATAGTAAAAAAATATTCAAATATAAACACTGAATTTGATCATCCAACAATTTGTGAAATTGTTTTAACGCTACACAATTCTCGCCACTTACAGTTTTCAATGTAACTTCTATATATACCTCTGACCTTAAGGTAAGGACAGAAGTCACTGTCACATCCGGGTATTGTTACAGGCTGATTATTTACCATCATTTTCAAGAGATAATTTTCTGCACCAGAACCTCCACAATTATAAAGGATAAAGGCGATATTAGCAGAAAACGGCGTAACTTTGCTTTCATAAAACTTGCGATTTTTCATTGTGTCAAAGTTATCTGCACGAAGTGGTTGGCTATCCCGATAAAGTCCGAGAGCTGAATAAAACGTGTCAATGGTGTCAGAATGTCCAAATCGGAAGTTTCCAAGAACATACCTAGTAAAGAAAAATACAATAATCAGTAATCCTTCTTTGGTGTAAATCGTTGAAATAATTATTCCAATGTTGTATGTTAAGTTTTATTATGATAAGTGAACGTCAAGGCAATATTAAAAAGTGTATACATGTATAAACCCGTTTCCTGATGTCATAAATATGAATTTTTACATTGACGACAAATCACCGACTGCATGGAAATCTCATCTCTGAGGTTTCCAGTCTCGTTATTTTAACTGTCCTCGTATGATGTTTAGAACAAACAATTTTTTTAATGGTATATAATTTTGTTTGAAACTTACATTTGTTATAGATACATAAAGTACCGGTACTTTATCACGGCCTCGTTAACGTTAGTATATATCATATCAGTGATAAGGTTAAGGTTAGCACTTGTTAGTTCACAATATACAGTTCGGCTAATAAATAATAGATTAAATAGAGAGTATGATATAATTATAAATTTTAGTTTAAGAAGATAAATTATTTTTTTTCTGCAAACAAATTGTGGAAGTTTTCACATTTGCCTTCTTAATTTGTCTTTTTCTTTTTCTTTTTTTTAAGTGAATAATAGCTTTTATTTTAAATCACCTTGGATACATAAACCCTAAGCAGAACAAACAATCTTAATCACTAGTAAAAGAGAGGTAGAAGATTCCTAAGGGATATTCAAACTTATAAGTCGAAGACAAACTGACAACGCCATGGCAAAAATGACCGAAGACAAACTGACAACGCCATGGCAAAAAATTACCGAAGACAAACTGACAACGCCATGGAAAAAATGACCGAAGACAAACAACAGTCTACAAAATACAACATAGAAAATAAAGACTGAGTAATACGAATCCCATCAAAAACCGGAGTGATCTCAGGTTATCCGGAAGGGATTTTCGAAAACATTTACAGGTATGTTGTTTAGACCGAACAATTTCAATCCCTAGTAACTATCCCAAAGATAAATAACAAAAAGGCGAGAAAGGAAAACTTGTCCTAAATTCTCTGATAAATTCTACCACTCAAATGGGTAAGATGAGTTAACCACTGTCTCATCATAACCCGGAGAATTTGCGAATTTTTTAGTTTTTTATTGTTAACTGTCCGGGGCAGAATATCAAATTGCACGAAACCATTAGTTGGAGTGTTTATAACTATCCTTTTGTGTCGATTGACCTTTACATTTTCTTCTTAGTCCTGCATGCTACATTGTCATATAGTTACTGAAAAATTCGTTTGAATTTTTGTTCCCTCAAATAAATTTAAGTATCGAGAACAAATTTTAACATAGTTTAATACTAAATACATGTATAGTACTTACGGTTCTCTTGATTTATGTTTGACTAAATACGTGTATAGTACTTACGGTTGTCTTGATTTCTGTATGACTAAACACATGACTAGTACTTACGGTTCTCCGGATTTATGCTTGCTAATGGCATCATCCATGGATGAAAATAAGTCCTGCCAAAGTGGGCACGTCATTTCTCTTATCAATGAATGACCATATAATAATGAATAATAGTCCTGAAAATATATTTAATTTAAAATGATATAGTCATTACTCTTGATTCCAACGTTATCTTTTGAACAGATATGTAATGTTATGGAGGGGTTTTTGCGAAAAATACCAGTCAAGGGACTGTGAAATTTCCCGAGCCGCTAGGCGAGGGAAATTTGGTCCCAAGACTGGTATTTTTCGCAAAAAACCCTCCATAACATGATATATCTGTTTAATTACACCGAATAGATTTTGATTGAAACTCTCTGTACAGGTAAAGGGAAATCTTTTTTTTTTTACTAATAAGCTGTAACCCATAAACTTGTTTATGCATAATTTTGAGGATAAGTAGAGACTGTCATAGTATCGCGCGAATTAAACATGTACTTATACGCGTTAGCGCTGTCTTTATGTAACGTCATGGTATCTATGTGTAAACGTCATTGTCATTCCATCATTAAATCGTTCATTTGTAGTGACGTCTTTTTCCATTTTTTATACACAATGCATTCTTCGATATACGATCACGATTGGTGCCGTGCATTTTTGTTTACAGTTTTCGGATTACCTCTATCAATCAATATTGCTTAATCATGTTGTCTTAATAATCGCGATAAGGGGAGAAAGGTTCCGAATAATTTTGGCGGGAAGAGGCTCGCGAGGATAAAAAAGGAATATCAAAAATGGCAAATACCACGGCATAGAGGGGAATTTGAGGCATATTCACCGGTAGGTGTAATTAACATCGAAATATTTGGTTTAGACGACGTTTGTACGGTTTAACATCTACAATGCGTTTAGCAAAGGAATGCATATCTTAATTTGGATAATTTGTTTCGTTGGTTGATATAGCCTAACGTTTGATTTTGTCAAGTTTTATGGACTTCCTTCTTCTTGAATTTACTTTGGAGCTCCGCATTTTTGTAAATACTATTGATTTGTTCCATAACACAGCAAAAATAAATGTGATAAATGGTAACATTAATGTATCTCTGTAGGTATGGTTGAATAATGGACATAAGAATAATGACGGATGCATGAAAAATGTCAAACGAGCAAAGCGGATGCAGGGATCCAATTTCCCCATGAAACATTTTTAAAAATGACATCAGAAATCAGCATATAGTAAAAGATTTTTATCTGGTAATGGAAATAATATGAACAAAGCGTATTCAGCGTTTGTTTTATTTCTAGGCTGATATGACTCCATGAGATTGAGACAAAAGGTTTTGAACGAGACTATATATATAACAATAAAATTAAGAATGAATATTCCTAAGGCTTTAAGACGTGGTTAATTGGACGAATGCAATACAAAAGATACGGGCGGTGCTTCTAGAAGAAGTTCTACAGAAATGAAAGACAATCGTTGCTTGTTGAAACCCCGACGACGAAAGACGATAAATTTATATTTACTCTAGCATTATTAAAAGATAGAGAGACAGTGTGCATGTGTGTAAGATGCATATATTTTGGATGCTCTATCTCTTCAGTTAGCGGTTTTACCTCTAAATCACCTTCATAGTTGATTATCTCCCTTTCTGTTTCCGTCTGTAAACTGCACCAGTCTGTATTGTTCCGAACAGCAAGATCAGTTGCACAAATCATAAACATTGCTTTAATATCATCTGTTAAAATAATGTTATGCATTTATTTCAACCACACTAATATGTATGTCGAAATACATTTTATATCCTCTGCTGAGAGAAAATAAAAAAAAATCTATATATAAATTTAGTAATGAGTGTTATACGTATAAAGAAGGAAACAAAGAAAGAAAAACATCGAGCGTTACTCGAACAGGATAGGAGCTTAAACCATCCTATATTTGTTCTACAAACAGCCGTTGATATCCTTGTATATGGGCTTTTGCTAACTGTTGTGTAGACAATTATCTTTTTGTCTTCAGTGTAAAGTTGTTCCATTGATAGTCACCTGTTTATTTTTATATTCAATACAGTGTCCAATTCTGTAAGGCAATTTTTTGTATTTCTTTAGAAACAAGTAACGCAAAGTATTGAAATACCTGAGGAGCGCAAATTTTATATCTGTTGTATGGATTGAGAAAACTAGAGTATCCGACGTTAGTCTTGTACAATCAAACATCGTAATCTGCTAGACTCTCATTGTTTGATTTTGTTTTCTTAATTTCAGCATATTCAAAAATATTTCTTCATTTCCATATGATAATAGAGCATAGTCTAAATTGAGTTAATATATGCTTTAGCTTACCAGTGATGAATTCAATTTAGCATATTAAAGCTATATTATAGTTTATAGTTATAGTTACAGCTTAATCTAAATTATAGTAAGTATGCTAAATTCAACAATGATTTACCTTGATTCCGCGCAATAGAAGCCCTCATTGACTGAAGAACAGATATGGGAAACGATTGACCTACACCATGTGACTACCAAGTAATATCGTGCGCAAATGGATTATTCTGCACAACCTCTTAATGACCAATAGCTCGTCTCGGAAGATAGTGTGATCTTGATTATTCAAATTTAACGAATGGTTTATACGGACAAAAGGCTGCGAATGTAATAAAAAACAGACTTACCAGGCGTTAAGGATACGTTCATTCCAAGTTTTCTTGTCACAGATTTTATAACATTTTGGAAATAAGAAGAGTTCTGAAAGGCATACTGTTGTTGCATCTGTGTTCTGTTCTTCAGGATAGTTAAGTCGTAGTTCGGACAGTTGTCCCAATATCGTAACATTGTATTGTTTACAACTGGATGTATGTCGTTCAGTGCTTTTCCAGTTACACGTTTGGACAAAGCTTTATAAAATTCTATAGAGCTTGTTTGTGTTCTTTGCCTTTCTGTCGCCGTCAGCTTCATAGTTGCAGGCGAGATATTTCCATGGAACAAATTGTAAAGACCACTTCCAAAAAAATTACCTAGAAAATGCAATTCCCACCGACCTAGATCTTCAACATGGGCATGCGTACTTTGGCGATAATTTTGCCACCTTTGAATGAATGGGTAGCGCAGAAGATTAGACGAATGTTCAATTATTTTCGTTTTCAGCTGACCAAAGCTGGCATAGTCATCGGTTTCAGGCATCCTAGCTCCATGTCGACTTATATAGTTGAACTGCATTGCATTGCAAATATTTCCATCCATCTGTACGTATTGCATAAGGTAATTAGTCTTTATTGTGGTATTAGCGAATCTCCAGAAATAAGAACACTTGTGCCCAAACAGATTATTTCCTTGTCCCGTTAGCATGTCAGCATTACATGTTTGTGCGATATAAAGTATCGCCATGGTCACAGGAAGCAGAAAATACGCCATGTTGGTGAGAAGTAACACACTATTTCTGTAATTTGATAGATATTTTATTAAGACTGAGAAATGCAAGTCAAAGTGGCCGTTTCAAAATCTGAAGGACTATCGTGGATTTTATTGTTTGTACCTCGAAATGAAATTTACTGAAAAAAGTGCCATTGTCGGTATGTAAACAAACTCATTCTCTAAATTAAATAGTGTATATTTGACACATGTTCACGTTATTGTGTATTTTTTTTTTTTTATCCTACTAAAATACTTATTTTCGTTGGTTAGAAAAAAACACGTTATAAATTCCATGCGTCCGAAGCGCTTTTCTGGATTTAACTTCATTAGGAACGCTCAAAGTCGAATATTTGAAAGCCAAGGATGAATAAAACCGAAACAGGTGAAGAGCTATGTAACTAAAAAGGACCTAATAAAATAGCCAAATGTTCCGTTTCAATTCTATCTATCGAGTAATAGATTCAAATGTTTACTCTCAATAGGTACATTGCTGTAGTTATGTTTTTTTCTCTCTATTTTCAAGGCTTTATAGAGATTCAAAATTAAAGAAACTTCCTATCTTTTTTCACACAAATTATCATTTGAGAGGAACGTGCGCATCATATGTCCCTCCCCCTTTGCATTAAAAGACCAAAATTACTTTAGGACCTTATCATTCTTGGTTAAAACTATAATAAAAACTCATTTCTTTCATCCGTAGTGTCAATTTCAAATTTAGTTTAATTTCAAAATCAAATATTAAAAAAGACTTAACGACAGTAAACAAGACAATACTTCTATTTTTCAATCCTTACAAAACAAAATACTTTATTTCTGATGTAAAAGTAGGTCTCCTAAAATGGTCTAATAATTTTTGAAGAAATTCAAAGATTAATCTTCGACAAAAGATTATTAGTAATGACAAAATACTAACTCCCGAACAAACCTTACTGCAATTGAAGTCTCTGAAGAAGTTCAAAACTGAGGAAATGTTGCTTCGTTTATATGCATATGTCCATGCCATTGATTCGTGCCCATACAATAAGACAAAGTTCAGGTATATAAACTTAGGTCAAAGTGTCTTTGATGACAATTTAAAAATATCAAGGTTTAAGGTCGATGGAAAAATACTTTATCACAGGTTTGAAGGAGATTTCTATATTGTTATGTCTCGTATTGCATAACTGTCCTTGCTTACACGAAGATATGAATTAGTTTCTAGTCATCATACGTGACTTAATTCAAATATTTACTTTAAACTGGTTACGACAAAAAAAAACTTCAAAACTATTCTCGACCACTCTCTGAATTATCTTTCTGTATTTGAGGTAAGAGGAAACTACGACACACGTGTGCTATAAGTGCTATCTGACAAACTTTGATATGGTTGTTTGTTTGGTGTATTGTTATTTCGGTTCAATGTGTATAGACACAAATGACAAAAGCAAAACTAAAAGTTTTCAATGTTTTTGTTTGGTTGTAAAATTCTGAAACACTTTAATTTCCGTTTTCAAATCAAATTTCCTGAATTTTTGCCAGAACTGCACAGAAGTCCCTAAAGTTTTGTAATCACGTATTGTTTTTTTTTAGAGTTTGGCAGCAATAGTTTTGATTATTTTTAAAAACACCACTCACTTACAATGACGCCTTTTTATCTTAAGATATCAATAATAGGAACGTTTATTAGTTTCATAAAATGATTAAGTTTCAAGAAAACATTTGACAGAAAGCCATAACTTACACTTGGATCCTTCATTAAAAAGTTTTCAAAAAGGTAACTAGATTTTTAAAGGAATGATAAATAAAAATAATTTAGATACAGCTTTTTTTGGGGCTGTTTCATATAATATTCCTAGAAGAAATGGGAATCGTTTAAAAGAACACAACCGAAAATTCGTCATCTGATAACAGTTGAGAGCATGCGATTGCCATGTTGCCATGGTATCAATGGAACAGCTTGAATTTATGTAAATCGATCAAATATTTATCGCTAATTTATCGAAAAGGGGGAACATGACCAACGTTAACATGAAAACGAACGAGTCAGAAAGAAAAACAATCTAGTTTCGATGAACATTGATCAAATAATGAGTTTTCAATGGTATTTCAAAAAGGAGGAGCACATTACATAACCAAGAAGGCAATAAAAAATCCAGAAGTCGAAAAAAAAACCAAACACAGACAACACCATGGCCAAAAGAAAAAAAATACTAACATATTAACTAAAGTCTATAAAATACTACATAGAAAACTTAAAGATTTAGCATCAAAACCCGGAAGTGAAAGGTGAGCAGTTCTGATAATCATACAATCATATCCTGTAACAAGGCAGCATATATAAAGTATACGTAAATCTCTTTTCTAACCCTAACCGCCAAATTCATAATCCATTTGTCTCGTCTGCTTTACACACAAACTTGACAGAATACGAAAGTTTGATATACAAAAATTGTTTCTCAGAAAGGATATAGGCACTATAATTATCAGGAGATACGTATGCTATACTGTAAGAAGAAGTAAATCAATGATATTGAAAATAAAATAACACAAAATACAACCGAGTAAAAACCTCAAAGATGATGATGATGATGATGATGATGATGGATGGCTGCTTAACGTCCAGCGGCAATTTAATATGCATATTCAGGACGAGAACATGTTATTGTAATATGAATATTAACCCTGCTTTGTAGTAGACTGTTACGCCAAACCTGAATTTTAACGTGCTAGTTCACAAGGTAACAGTCCGCAGGAAGACATGTCACCTTACTCGGACACATTATTCTGATTCCGAGCCGACCAGTCTTTGCTCTTACTCCTCAATGCAGCGTGCTTAGCGGAGAAGCAGCAAATACCAATTTTACAGTCTTTGGTTTGACCAGGCCGGGGTTCGAACCCACGACCTCCCGCACTCGAAGTGAACACGTTACCACGAGACCACAGAGGCGGTCTAATCAAAGATATCACGCTTATAATTTGCCAGACGCACGTTTCATCTACATCAGAGTCATCAGTGGCACTCAAATTAAATACGAAGTTGAAGAGCATTAAAAACTGAAAATTTCGAAAACAAATTGTCCAAAATACGACTAAGGAGTTTATGCCTGAAGGTGAAAGAGCCTTACTGTTTCGAATAATTCAACATTTTACACATTGTAAATTTTTACAGGAAATGAACATATCAATGATATTTAATAGATACAAGAAGATGTGGTATGAGTGCCAATGAGACAAACTCTCCGTCCAAGTCACAATTTGTAAAAGTAAACCATTATAGGTCAACAATGACATATTCAAAACAAAACTAGAATGAAACCAGGTGCTCCGAAAGGGTTAGAATTTTCTGCTGTACAAGTGGCAACCGCTGTGTTGATCCTGATAAGTAGACATATTATGAGCAATTAAGGCGACAATAATTTACCGATGTTCAAATCTCGTAAATCGACCAGGAAGAGACAAATCAGGGTAACAAACAGAAACTGAAGGAATCGCTTGAACTTCAAAAGGAGCAAGACCGGGTGCGTTGACAGGACAAGAGTCTCTTGATATGCATGCATCACCCGCTATGCGAGTTCATACTCAGACCAAAGGTCATAATCGGGAATAGGATTACTGACTGATAAGTCATATACGGTAATGTCATAATCGAGGAAAAGAACGGACTATATTCGTGGTTAACTTTGACACAGACACAGATAAACTATAATGTTCAATAATATCATGATGTCGTCCGTAAACCTTTGAAAGTTATCAATGAGAATCCTTAATTCATTAGCTTCCCTGTAAGCGGCAAACCTCAACATGATAAAGAAGACGCATTACTTTGAATGCTGTACCAGCTTGAAGATATATATATATACTCCACATGCAAGTGCTGCTAGAATGTTGCAACATAAAAATGGGAAGTTCAACTTGATTAAATTTATAATATCTTTTGCCGTACAGTTTAGTTCTCAACCGGCCTTCGCTATCAATTCTAAGATATAAGTCATAATATGCTGCAATCTTAACTGTGGTATCGTTTTTTAAAGTTCAGTGGGATAGATGCAATCAGCAAAGTAAACAAACTTAGACTGAGAGACTCAGAGGACATCATCTATATCGTGGTGTTAAGCAAACATCAATCAATCATCAAAAGCGGTGTACTAAAAGTACAATATAGCCTACCACTGACAATAACTCCAAATACTTTAAATGAATTATTTACAAATCATAGCGTCGGATGGCAATTTTTAATTAATCAGGATGTAAAACAGGAATCTTTCAATTTGAATCGTAAAAATACATAGGAAACAATTTGTAATCAAATATTATAATATTTTTCAACGAACAAGTCGGATTTCTACAGGAGTAATACCACCATTGATTTTCCCATACTAGTCTTTGTTAAATTGGTACTTTTCAAAAAATTGTGCAGAATTTATCTTTGTTTCAAATAAAGAAATACTTGGCATAGGTAAAGTTTTATCCTGCCCAGTACTACAGTGAAAATTTAGCATAACATTTCATTCCATATAAGATAATAACCATCACTGGAAGTTAATCAATCAAATTTTCAGCCCTTTTTTTTCCTGTTAACAAACTTCAATAATCATGTACATGAAGTTTCCAAAATATTTTATAGAAATAGCAAATAAAAAAAGAGAGGTGCTTTTAAACACCCAAGATATATTTTTATGACTTAGACATTTTTTTTTCTGCAATGAAATGCAGGGTTAATTTCCTACAACTGTCAAAATCTAGAATATTTTTTTTCGACCCTTTTTCGTATGAAACCGGATGTATAAATGAGAAATTAAATTGAGTGTACAGTATAAAGTTTTACTAAGGGAAAATAGACAAATCAAGTAATTTGATTGATTACCTTGACAAGGGGTATGCACCTTATGAAAATTATATTCAAATTTCTTATCGTTGTAACAGGAGATGCTGGGTAAACGAGACAGAAACCCAACAACACGCAACAAACAAAACATGGTAAACCATCTATAATAATAAAGTTAGATTTAAAGCCTAACACCTTTGATTTAAAAAAAAAACAACTTGCATACATTCTATTAATAACTGATCCTGCCTTATATGGTCAGAAAATAGTTTAGTTAGGAAATGTAATAATACATAAAAGGGAAATCAAAAATCCTAACAATACCGGACAGTTCAACAGACACTTACAAGTGTCAGTTATGTAATCGTTATTTGGAAAATCATTCAACGGACATGTACGAAGACATCATTGAATGACCCTTCTTTCCGATAAGTTGTTAGTTTAGATTAGAATGGATCTCCAGCAATAAATCAGATATTTATTCAATTTTGCTGTGTTTACAAAAAATTGTGAAACAATTCTTCATTGAGGATTGCAGCGTACGGAGTAGATAAGTATGGAACGCCTGCACTTAAAGTTTCAGACAAGCAATTATCATGGAACATTCCCCTATATTGAATTGACTGATATGACATGACTGGTATAATGGCTAAAAGATTATGTAAGTGGAACATTTATATGGTCACTAGATTAAGGACGTTGAACACGCAACACACTGTTTGTAACTATCTGTTTCTAGAGAATTAAAATGTGCATAAATAAATGTTTCTGCATAATTAAAAAAAAAAAAAACGAACACGAGGAGCTAATAGTCTTAAATCGAGTTTGTTAAGCTTAAGAATAAAAAATAAATTATTTAAGGTCTTTCACCTGTTTTCTTAGTCATCAACTGGACTGTTTACCAATTTCATATAATATTGATTGATTGATTGATTGATTGGCGTTTACCGCCACTTTCAGCACTATTGGCTATTTCGTAGCGGTCAGATTTTGGTTTTTTGTTTGTTCAATAAGACAAATAATAATTGAATTTGAATAAACAAGCATCTACTTTCTGTCTGTCAGCAAAAATTTTACGGGCTTTGAAAATTATAAAAAAAAAAAATTAAAAAAAAATTCGAAGTAATATATTTCTCTGGTAGATGACCCTTTGGTAAAGTACAATAGTACAAAATGATTTAAACATATTTATGAAAAAGATCTATAGTGAACAGCGATCATAGCATGTAGCATTTCTACGTATCGCTATCTTGAATATCTTTAAAAATACGTCAATTTCGTTTGAATAAAGCATGAGGTCAGATGTAATTCTTGCTTTTCATATTTTACTTACATGAGCAACACGACGGGTGCCACGTAAGTAGCAGGATCTGCTTATCCTGCCGGAGCGCCTGAGATCACCAACGGTTTTTAGTAGGGTTCGTGTTGCTCAGTCTTTAGTTTTCTATGTTGTGTTTTGTATACTGTTGTTTGTCTTTTGTTCTTTTTCGATTTTGCCATGGCGTTGTCAGTTTATTTTCGCCTTATGGGTTTGAATGTCCCTTTGGTATCTTCCGCATCTCTTTTAAAAATACCATATTTTTGCTTGTTTATATAACACTGTTGTTAATGAATTATGAAGACATCAATCAGGAAAATAACAAATGATACAATGAAGAAATGAAAACAACACGTTATAAATTTCATGCGTCCGAAGCGCTTTTCTGGATTTACCTTCATCAGGAACGCTCAAAGCCGAATATTTGAAAGCAAAGGATGTATAAGATCCGAAACAGTTGAAGCTATATTACCAAAAAGGACCTATAAAAATAGCTAAACCCATCTAAGGTCAACTTTGCCTGAGGGAGTTGAAAGCAATACGAAATGAAATAACTTTTTTCTACAACAGAAATGTTTTTCTACTTTGAATCCTGAACACAATTCGAGTTAGTAGGATCGATTTTCTCTTCATTCCGTGAGATTTAAAATAAAAGCTTATCCAATATTTCAATGTTACTAAATATTTTTATTATAATTCATAATATAATCTAAAAGTTACTTTATAAATAAATGAGAGTTAAGACTTTTTGGAGTTTAAGGTAATAATATCGATTAAAGTGCATTTACATATTCTGAAATTTCATGAGATTGTCTCCTTCAAAACAATATTTCATGATATTGTCTCGTGTGTCATCCCATATCCCTTCTTATCCACATTGTTCTAATAGAGCATTTTTATTTAGCCAAACAAACTAATGTTTCCAATAAAATAAAAGTGAATTACGTAATAACAAACCTGAATTGTAAGAAAACGAGAGGCAGATGATACCTTAAGGATATTCACAATCATATATGTCGACGTCAAACTGACAACACCATGGCAAAAATCGAAAAACGACTTAAACACAAATAACATAATGATTATAAAAACACAACACAGAAAAATGAAGAGAGAGCAACACAGCAGATCCTATTCCACATGAAGGACCCGTCGTGTTGCCCATGTATATACAAAATTGATGATATGTCTAATTCGGTGATGTCACTTTCTAGGAAAAGAGAAAAGGGATTGTGGTAACGGTAATTGGAACACACCCGTCGTCATCTATGAAATACATATTGCATAACTAATCTTGATTGCGTCCGTAGAACTTTCGAAGGGATAGTTTAACTTCGTCACTTGGAACCCTAAGAAATGACCAAATGTAATTAAGATTCAAATCAAATAAGATAAATAAAAAACATAACAAAATAATCAAATAAACATTTCATATTAAAGTTTTGTTAGTTGATTTCCGTGTACCTCAATAAGTCAGAGACATTAAGTGACTTGGAACCTTAGTTTCTTAACATTTTCTAATTTTATCAACGGAGGATTTTAGAAATGTTATAAATCATATCAGTTCCTAAAAACTGACTATGAGTTGACGATAATCTCCGGGACTAGCAGCAGTATCGCCCCCCCCCCCCTCCCCCCCCCCCCCCCCCAGCGTTAGACAATGAAAACAACACTTTTAAAATTTGATTAAAGAAATTGTTGATTCATTTTACCAGCTGTTAACCATAGGTCATACAGATAAACTGCGGGGATGAACTATTTTTGAATTACCGAGAACTGTCCGGGATTTAGATCATATATTTCTTTATTTGGAATAAAGACGTAATAAGTACTGTCGTTCTAAATATCTTGAAGACTATTGGCGGTGGAAGATAATTTTGAAAATGTGGGAGTGAGGATAGTTTTCAACTAAACGTCTTATGAAAACAGAAAAAAGATGTTTCCATTAAAAACATTTTACCAACATTGTTATGTTGTCTTTTTATTGCAAAGAATTCTTCTAATGATATCTTAAAAACCCATATTTTGTATCTTGACCCTTTTCGCTACTTTTTTTTTAAATAAAATAAAATTGGAACTGAAAACGAAGATTTGCTCCCTCCTTCTCGTCCCGCGTATTACAAAATGTAATGTAAGGTACACGGAAGACAACTAACATAACTTTATTATAACATTGTTATTTGCATATTAGGTTATATTTTATGTTTATTTACTTCTCTTATTTGGTTTAAATCTTATTTGCATATTTGGTAATTTCCTGACTAAGTAGCAAAGCAGTGGAAAAAGGATTTGATGACATTTTGTTATGCATTTTATTAGAGATACTAGGGGTTTGTTGAAATAAATAAAGTACTAATTTATCTTGTAGAGTAATATGGATATGAAGCCTTAGGGATATGGACAAATGGTCAATGAGTTACGAGATCTCGCGAAATACTGTAAACTAATATTTTAACAAGGGAGACAATCTAAAACAAAATATTATCTTAGACAACTTAAGAAAACGATCTCATGAAATATCATGATCTGTACATGCACTGTAATCTATATTAGTTCTTAAACTCCAAAATGATTTCGAAAGTCCTAACTCTCAACTTATCAAGTAACCGTAAAATGTACATATTATATAATTTGTACTAGATTTCTTAAATGTACTATCTTTTTTACATCAGCAAGGTCTTTGAACTAAAAAAAAAAAAAAAATTTAGTTTCAAACATAATATTAAAAAAAAAAGAAAAAAAAGAGAGACGTATTTAGGAAAAAATCGTGTAATAGTAAAGACTATATTTTATAACCGTGCATGTTAAAACACAGTATAATTGTTATTGAATACATAGTTTCTTAGAATAATATGTCGTAAATGCTAAACCAATAGAGTGAGAACGGCTATGCAGTAAACAAGTAACAGTGAAAATAGAAGAATAAAGATGGTTGCATATTCTTTTTCTTGTTTCAAGCTCATTTTTTTTTTATTGCACCTTTATTAGTTTGTTAACAAGTTCAAGAACATAACCCGTATCATGCCAACAACTGGTTTTAGAATAAATGTGTTTATTTCCGATGCAAAGATCCTATGAGTGAGTCAATATTAATACCAAAATATGCAATCCTTAATGACTTGACAACAGTATCGTAATTATATCCCTTCCGAATAAGTCTGTTTAAAGGTTTGGTTAGCTTTTGAGGTAAATGCCGACATTTTTGTGCTTTGTAAAGAATATTACCATAAAAGATTGGATGTGAAATACCTGAACGTATAAGATGTCTGCATGTTAATTTATATTTACGAATGGTGTCCTTGTACCGATGATAAAATTTAGTAAATGTTTTGACTAGTTTGTGATATCGAAAACCCTGGTGTAATAATTTTTCAGTAATACAGAGATTTCTTTCGTTAAAATCAAATACGTTGTTACATACACGAGCGTATCGAACAAGTTGAGATATATAAACACCATAAGATGGTGACAAGGGAAGGTCACCATCTAAAAATGGATAATTAACTATAGGAAATGAAAAATCATCTCTTTTGTCATAAATTTTGGTATTAAGCTTCCCGTTAAAGATATAGATATCAAGTTCCAGTAAAGGGCAGTGTTCATTGTTAGTATTAGCTTTATTTAAGGTCAGTTCGGCAGGATAAATCTCTTTAGTGTACATACTGAAGTCGTCATTATTGAGAGCCAAAATATCATCTAAATATCTAAAAGTGTTATTAAATTTTTGAATCAGATGTTGCTTCGATGGATCTTTGCTGATTTTAGTCAGAAATTGTAACTCATAACAATACAGAAACAGGTCTGCAATAAGTGGTGCACAGTTAGTCCCCATGGGAATTCCAATAACTTGACGATATACGGAATCTCTATAGCGAACAAAAATGCTATTTAGTAAAAATCCAAGGGCAGTTATAGTATCAAAGCAGGTCCAATTGACATAGTTCTTTTGTTTGTTGTTACTAAAAATGACCTAAAAGAGTTTGAACATATATATTCGCATTTTGACTTTTTAAATGCCCATTTAATCAGGTGTGTGAATTTTTTCATAATAAGATTATGAGGCAAAGTGGTTTATAGGGTAGAAAAATCAAACTTTGAGCAGATTCGAAATCACCAATATAAGCGTGCAATTTATCAAGTACTACCAACAAATTTTTGAAATTCCAAAAGTAATTAATTCCACTATTTTCAAAGGCGTTTTTGATTGTACCAAGTGTACTAGTAAGTAGAATAGATAGTTTAGTAGTGGAACAATGGCTTGAAGACGAAATAAATCTATATTTGTAAGGATTTTTGTGCAGCTTCGGAAGCCAGTACATAGTTGGAACTTTCATTGTATTTGGTTCTGCTTGTAAAGAGGTAGCTAAAAGTTTATGCTTGTTACAGATGTCATTTTCCGAAAATGGAGTCAGTTGGAATGTTGGTGAACTCGTGATTTCCTTCTTCAGAACCTCAATGTAAAATTTACGTCAAACAATAATGATATTGTTAACAGCCTTATCAGCCGGGACAAAAACAAATTCCTTGGCGAGTTTTTTTAGCTTATGTTTGATACGAGAAAGAGGACTATTATGGTTTTTTTTAGGAGTAAAATGCTCTTTAAAATGTTGAATACGTATATCAACTATGTCCATTATCGAATTAAGAAAAGAATCTAATGATTTCTTGTCAGCTGGTGGATGACGGTTCAGTCAAAGAATGAAACTGTTCTCTACTAGCATTGTCAATTAGATATGGACGCTTAAAAAATACAAGAGATGGCTAGAATGTCTTCAATCGGAGTCGCTGAAATTTAAAAAAAATATCAAACACTTAAGTTTTTTAATGTCCAAGTTTAAATTACCATTAAGCATAACATTTAAGAATTATTTCTTATTTCATATGTCAACCAAACTACAGCCAGCAACTTTGTAAATGTTTAACATAATCGTGCCAATATACCAGACATAATAGTTAAATCAAATATATGGGACAGTTCTATCAGAATAGCTTGTCCCACATTTAGAACAGTTTTTCATTATTTTGAATATGGGTGTCATTAATACTAACCTTTCGAATTATCTTCATTATAGTATATATTGCAATGGTTTAAAAAAAAAATGCTAAAAGTATATTTGATTTTAAAAAGACTAAAGAATAATTACTTTGTTAAGAACCATACTAATTAAAACAGAAGTACTCATCAGAAGGAAGGTTTAATCGAAGATATTGGAATTACCGAGAACTGTCCGACATTTAGATCATTTGTTTCTCTATTTGGAATGCCTCGAAGACGTACGTGGTATAAACATTTCATATGATTTGCAGATTGCTTCAAATATAACTCATGCCGGCTTTGTCCCTTCGGAATTATGGCGAATGTAATGATATGCTAGCTTTCAAAATCACAAAGGAGTAGTTTTAAATGTTCGATATTTCGTTTCTTGTTTTTCTGTACAACTCTCGTCTCGTAGCGTCTGGTTTGTCTGACTCGTGTATTGTCCTAGAATGTGTATCGTTTTAAAACTTACGGTAGTAAATCTCGTATATTGCGTCGATTTTAATATTGTTGGGTCTTTTAAGTCAACAACTTTTCACGTAATATCATTCCGTAAGAAAGTAGTCCTAATCAATTTCGTTCTATTTGTACTTCTTTTTTCAGATATGTAATTGAAAACCTCCGTTTTGGACATACTGATACTGTGGACACGTTTTATTCCGCTCTCGGGCTTTAACGCTTTATCGTGATAGCCAACCTCTCCGAGGAGATAAGTTTGGCGCTATGAAAACCCGGCGCTATGAAAACCCGAATGTTTTATGGAAGCAAAGTTATACCATAGTTTGCTAACATTGCCTTCATCCTTTATAATTGTGGAAGTTCTTGAGAAGAAAATTATGGTTAATAACCAGTCTGTAACAATATCCGATTATGACAATGAGTTTTTTCCTGACCTCAAGGTCATAAGTTACAATGACAACCGTAAGTGGCGAGAATTATGTAGCGTTGGAATAATACCACTAGCTGTTGGGTGATCAAATTTAAATTTTATCTTTGTACTTAATTTTTACCTTTTCTGCAATAAACTATTTTTTTTATCTAGTGTCAGATTTTTATTTGCTTATTACTCTATGGTAGGAATGAATTGCATGAGAATTTTAAGGCGAATGCTTAAAATGCAATAAACTGTTAAGACGAGAAAAACACATGTTGACCAATTGATAAACCGCGTGGAAAATACCATTATAATTTCATTAACTGGGTGACTAGATTTTACCCTGGTCGCTCGTTTATAAGATTGAACGAGTTTTATTGTCCGTAAATGATTGACAGAGCCCTAGGCAATCGTGAGAGCCAGTGGCGAATAGTACATTGATCTTTAATCAGACATTGACATTTACATGGTAATATTTAAAACAAGGTGTATATAGAACGTTGTCATTACCTGTTCCATTATAAGTGTGTGAAATGTCTGCTTTCATAGATATGCAATATGGTAAATCCTAAATCGTCCCAAATAAATAAAGGACACATGTTGAATGCATTGAACAAACGATGGACATTTCTAAATTCGAATAAGCACAGAACAGTGAGGTTTCAATCCCTCGCTTTAACCTCGGTCAGGGAGGAAAATTGATAATGTAAAATAGAGCAATTATAAAAATCACCAGCAAAACCGCTAATCAATTGCAGACGACGAAAATGTATCTGTATGAAAAACAATTTGAACCAAATGAGACGAAGGGTGTACGATAAAAATAACAAAAAAACATCTTGAGGGCAACATTCAGTCTAAAATAAAATAAAATGTCAATACAAGCTCGAATCGCCTCGATTCAACAAAACTTGTAAATAAGGTTAGCGAGACAAGCACATGTGAATGTGACAAGGTTAAACTTTGTCTTGTTTTTTCTTAGATCTCCCTCTTTTTCAATGTCGATCAGTAAATTGACTGTTAAGGAGCACACAATAAAAACCAGTACAGGAAACGCACTTTACTCTTAACCAAAAGATTACAAGACGCAAGGATTGAACAACAGTATCATCATAACCATTATCAAAACCAGCAGAAGTCCATGGACTTCTGATACCAATTAATACCTTATTATAAAGGAAATTCAATGCTTGCAGTTTCTGAGAGCAAAAAAGCTAAATATATAATAAAAAGTCAAGTTTACCATTTAACTCTAAACGTTTGCTTGTGGTATTATATTTTTTTTTGCGGGAAAAAAACTATCATCTGACCATCAGTACCTTTTTGTATTACAAAAAAAAAATTATAAACGCATCCAAAATATATTCATCTGACTTTTGTTTGAAAAAAAATATGACTCAGAAGAGAAAGAAACTGTTTTTCATTTGCATGACCGCCTTTGACCGGTACCCTTCAAATCACAAGCACGTACGTATGTTACCGTAGGTCGAACGCTTTAAACTTCTGTTATCAAAACATTGGAAGGTCACAGTGGTTGAATACGTGAAATCTGTCTGTTATCTAGTTCAAAATAAAGATAATGACGACATCTATTTGATTTCATTGTTATGTTAAAAATAAGTTTACAGTTCAAGCTAGCTTGAACAAAGTGATCGTTTTAGTTTTGATTATTTTGCATAGAAGTTTATTTCACAGTATTACCTTATTTTTAACAAGTACTTGTCTACCCTTAAAAAGATTTCCGACGCCTTCAAATTGGAGCATATTTTTAAAACATCAATTTTTAATGTTTTATTGATCATGTTTAACGTAATTTGACGTAAAAAGACTGACAATTTTGAAAATTGAGCACACGCACTTGTCTCTTACAAATATACATATACAGGTGTATAGAGTATTTTCTCATAGACGAGTGCATGCGGAATTAAGATAAAATAAAATTTATACAATGTAATACATAAGAACTTGAACAAAACAGGGTTTAGAACAGTTAAGAAATTTCAATGGTAACTTTAACAATTACGCAAACTATTTCGGCGCGTATAACGGACTTACGGCCAATGGAGATCTTTTGACAATTAATCAATTTTGCTATACATATTTTGACACTCTTTATTTCAAGTATTTTATTTTGTACCATAAATATTCATATATCGATTCTTAATATGTCTATCAATTTTTAACTCCACTCACATGTACACAACATTGTGTTAATGTGGAAACTGAAATTTCCCATTTACCGAACCTGATTTTAAAACCAATATTACAGTCGTTATTTATTTAATGGGCGTAAATGATTTTAATAGAGCGCGCGAAGGCAGTGAACTGAAATTCTGCTAGTTTGGAAATAATTTTGCATTGGTGATAATGACCATTTTTCATTTATAAAATATGTGAGATTTTCTGACCGGTCAGGCGCGTAGCTACGTTTACGTCAAAACGCCCGGGCGTACAAATGAATTTTGGAGAAAAAATATTTTAATCTAAATAAATTAAAAGATCTGGCCAAAAGCACATGAGCCTTGTAGTTCTTTCTCCACTGACTTGTAATTGAAGATAACAGTCGGAAGAAATTTACTTTTTAATCAAATTGTATCATATTATTTATTTGTTCGTTTTCTGTCAAAATCTGAATCTACTGTGAATTATCCTCCCTTTCCTATAGTTTAAAGCAATTCATTATCTGCTGAGATACGATATGCAGTTTTGTCGAGCCTGCGAGACATTCCGTAATCGGCGTTGGCGTCGTCAATATTTATGTTCAGCCTGTGGTTAAATTTTTTTTTTAAACATCAATAAATTTGTTAAACCTTTATGAAATTTTACAGAATATAGGCAGAAATGTTTTTATGATCAAAAGAGTATCCAGAGCATAATTATGAAAATTTACTTTTAATTTTTCCGCAATTTACTGAAAAGAACATTGTTTTTATTAGTTAACAAGTAGATACTGTTTGTTACGCATCAATTACTTTGTCAAAACTTCATCGAATTTTATGTAAAAATGTTAACACCAACTCTACGAATTTTTTTTTTTTTGCACCAGATGCACATTTCGACAATGAATGTCTCATCAGTGATGCTCGAGGCCGAAATATTTGAAAATCCAAAACCTAATAAAAACATTGGAAGAGCTGATCAAAATAAAACGTACCTAAAGTATAGCCAATTCCGGACATAGAATCAGAGCTTTGCATGGGGGAGATATATTCCTTTATTTTTAAATGATTTCAAAACTTTAACAACAGTCAGCAAATTTCAGTCTAAAATTTTTTTTTGGGGAGCAATTAGCAGACGGTCTTGAATTAAATATTTTGCACCTGCTACATTTGTAAACTTTCATAGATTGTTATGAAACTTGAACAGAAGCTTATCTTCCAAGATCAAGAAAAACATTTAAAGAAAACGTTTGATTTCTTTTAAATCCTGTATTTGACTGATAAATGGATTCACTTTTTATAGTTTAACCGACAGCAGCAATCCCAGGCGGCGAAACACAGGATTCCACGGAACCCTTTGAGTATGTTTATATTACACATAACCATCTATGAGAATTTATTATTGCATGTACTTGTCCATTAACGAAATTTGCGCATAAAAGGGGAGAAAACTAGATTAAGTCATAATAATCAAAAGAACGACACCATTGAAAATGTAGACTTGCTTTTTTTTATATTTCGAAAGGTTTGGATCTTTAGTCGATTGATTGTTTTACCCCACATCTCCTTTTAAACATATTTCATAGTAACAACTATTGGCCATTAGATTCCAAATCAACACACTGAATAAATTCAATCTAATTAGAATATAGATCTCGGATTTCGTTATTATACATGAAAAAATCAAGAAATTAAACTTTAAAGTATGTTGCTATTGATGAGTTTTAATGACAGAAATAGTATCTCTCTCTCAATATATCGTTAGCTTCCGTCGGACCCCTGCTGGGAGGTCCCTTGCCCTGTACCCGCTGGGGACCCTCAAACCCTTCGCCGAGGTTCGGGCGTACATTTAAAAATGGCTTAGCTACGCCACTGCCGGTTTTATGTAGCGTGCGCATATCTTATTGAGTGGTCTGAATGTTCACGTTCTCTATAACCCCGTGATAAAAACAGCATAGATGGATTCGTTCTAGTATAATAATTTGTATTGGAAATAAAAACTTTCCACCACTAAACATTTTCTATTGTACAAAAAAGCTATTTATCAAAAACACAGTAACTGTGCCATTGTTTTAAGATAGTTTTTATCTCAAATATATATATATACATATATTTTACAACTATCACCTGCTGTACATCACAAAATATAATATTCAACAAACGTATATTCGAACATCAACAATGACATTTTCGTCCAATCAGAGAACACATCAGCGACAACGCCCACGCGGTTACCATAGTTAAGAATCATTAAGGTCAAAGGATACCAATTCGAAACTTTACCGACTGCGTCGGAAGAAAATCAGACAGTTTGTCGTCATCCAAATATCTTAAGGAAAGCAAGGTCGGCGAACGGTCTTAAAATAAATATGAATTTCAAACATACTTACTTTAGAAACGATACAATATATAGCATTCTGTACTGACGAGATTGTTCTTATTACTTATCTAGCCCATATGCATCTATTCCGAAATATCCTAATGGTAAAATGAAAGGAGAATTTAGAAATGATCTGAACCGTGTAGAAAGTTTAAAAAAGTACAAAAACATTAAAAAAAAAAAAGCCCAGAAATATGCAAAAGCAAAAAATATAAAATACAAAAAAAAGTTGTATTCGTCGCCTTGAATGCGTTTAAATTCAGTGATCGAAATGATCAATCGCGTTATAAAAGCTGAGCGAAATTTTTCACTTCGTCAAATTGAGTCTCAATTTACTGATTTTTATTCTGCAAGTTGTGAACAGTGCGCCGTATTTTGATTCCAATTAACTTTGTGAAGTTATTATGTCTGTCTAGTACAATAGCCTTATCTTCGAGATATGCACTGTGTTACAGGTTGTACATGTACGTAAATCCTACGTACCTGTAAATCTATGAACGGAATAGGCTCTTTGTTTTTAAACACTAAAGATTGCTCTCATTTATAGTAATTTTACTTTTAATATACTGCCAAGTCAAGATGGGAATACCTGCTTTATAATCACAGGATTTTTTTTAACAATGTATATTCGTTACCAGGTCCCGCTGGAATCCAATGTCAATGCGGTCGACCTCGACTGACTCATTCCCAAAATTGCTGTTTCTCAGTCAAGTATGAGGTGTTTGTGGTTTAGAGTACACTGATTGGCTCAGAATCAGAATAATGTGTCTAAGTAGGATAGTTTGTCTCCTAGGGGGACTGTTACAATGTAAGCTAGCCTGCTTTAAATCCGACTTTACTCGTCGGTCCAGTCCAAAGCATGATATATTCAATATACAAATGTATCATCCTGAATATGCATGTAAAATTTTCAATTAGACGTTGATTAGCCGTCAATAAATCAATCTATTGGCAGTCAACATTTATCCTTTATCCCGGCCGACTTCACTTCGCAGAATCTATCTTTTATTGTCCTGAATAATCTTGAAAAAAACTTGCCACTGAACATAAGGCAATCAACAATAAATAGATAAACCAATCAACTGTACAACAAGAAAGCATCATGCGAATCACAAATTAAACTTCTACGGGAGCTGCAGGATTGTCACCATAGAAATAAGGAGATGTGGTATGAGTGCCAATGAGACAACTCTCCATCCAAGTCTCAATTTGTAAAAGTAAACCATTATAGGTCAAAGTACGGCCTTCAACACGGAACCTTGGCTCACACCGAACAGCAAGCTATAAAGGGCCCCAAAAAATTACTAGTGTAAAACCATTCAAACAGCAAAACCAACGGTCTAATCTATATAAAAAACGAGAAACAAAAAACACTTATGAACCACATCAACAAACGACAACCACTGAACATCAGGTTCCTGACTTATGCATAGTAAACTTAAAAGATTAAATAT
Organism: Mytilus californianus; assembly: GCF_021869535.1. NCBI lineage: Eukaryota > Metazoa > Mollusca > Bivalvia > Mytilida > Mytilidae > Mytilus > Mytilus californianus. Next base: position 57,650,468 of record NW_026262679.1, read on the forward strand.
AACAACAGTATAATTTGATAGTTGAATGGACATTTTTTCGAGAAAAATATTTTCAAAATTTATGTTTTGGAAATTATACAATTTACACACAATAAAAACCATATATATAAAGTGCCTAGAAAATCAACCTAACGATGTTAGAGTAGATCTGTTTCTTTACTTCCTCATATATATATATATATATAATATTTTTATAAGCATATATATTTGAACTTACTATTGTTTCGAGAAACGGATAATCAATACAAACTATATCTATATTGGCATACATACATGTATTATAATATGGAGATGTGGTATGATTGCCAAAGAGGCAACTATCCACTAGAGTCCAAATGACTTAATGTAAGCAACTGTAGGCCACCGTATGGACAAACCTATACCGTATACTGTGGATTCACTTTTTTCGTTGGATACCAATTTTCGTGGATTTCGTGAACCACGAACTTAAATGTTCAACGAATTACAAATTTTCTATAGGCTTTGTATATGCACAGATTGGCAAAACCACGAAATCAAATATTCACGAAAATACAAGTTTTCCTCAATCCGCGAAAATTGATACCCACGAAAATAAATGAATCCACAGTAGTCAGATATAAAAGGCACCAAAATTACAAAATGTGAAGCAATTTAAACGAAAAAAATCAACAGACTGATTTTTAACAAACCAATAAACGAAAAACAAATATGACAGACACCAACCAACGACAACCACTGAATTATAGCTTAAGAATAAGTTTTATTGCGTCTTTTTCCGTCTGCCGAATATTTATGTATTGATATTATGACTCTTTCATGTGCAAGTCTTGTTTTAAAATCTGGTTTCTAAATGTTCCTAGACGACGTAAACAGATACAATGTTAGAGTCATTTTAGCTTGAGTCAGTTGATCGCAAATGACCAAATTTTGAAAAGTATATATACTCTTGTATGCACCATGGTTTCCCCATACTTTTTAAAGGGGTGTTGGTTCCTTTTGATTAAGTTTACTGTGTTGAATTTTGTGATATGTTATTTTTCAGTGTCAGTTCTGTTTTGTGATACAGTGAAACCTGTTTAAACAGAATCTTGCATAAACCAAAAACCTGTCTGAACCATACATGTTCTTAAGTCCAGTCATATCAAATTGTATGTGTTGTGAACCTAATTAAACCGAACATTTTCTAAAACCTAACAAAATCTTGAATCCCGAAGAGGTTCGGTTTAGACAGGTTTCACTGTACAGTGATCTTTTCCATCCGGTGGTATGAAAAAAAACTGTTTCATTTGAAACTTGTCATATGGTCATCTATAAGAGTTAGATAATTTACAAGTACCGATGGTTTTTGTAATTTAGATTACTCTAAAGGTTAAAACAAAACCCATTTAGTAAAAGGATTTTATACCCCAAAAAAATACAAGATGTTGCAAGAGGAATAATATCTACTGATCCTTTCGAGCACCATAGTGTGCCACAAGTTGCTTAATGTTTTGTTTCTGTGTCATGTTTTTTGGATTTTCTTTGTCTTCTCGACTTTTTTCTTTTTGACCATAGTTTCGTCTGTCTCTCTTCAACTGTTGTCATTTGGTTCCTCCTTTAGTATCTACTACTTTTTTCTATTTGATTTAACGTGTATGCGAAATGTTTTTATTATTGAACACAGCTGTCTCTCCTGTTGAAGTTATAAAAACATAGCTCCATGTTCACAAAATCATTGGAACAGTCTACCGTGTGAAAAGAGTCACTAATACGGCGGTCATGGTTGCCAGTTGATCAACTTTTAATATGGATTAACTGAAGAGGCTAAAAGATATAAATTTCATTATGCAGTTTTTGAGGAGTAAATTTTTGAAGATTGGCCGATCTGATTGACCCTGACGGCAGATTTGAACAAAATTAAGGCTTCAAAGGACAAAAAAGAATTCATTTGGTTGTGATAAAATGCTGTCTTTAGTGACTACGAAAAATTAAATCGACGTGAGTGATTCAGGTCTTTTCTTCCGATTAGCTGGGAATTAACGTATAAATGTGAAATGAAAAATGAAAAAAATATATTATAATTTATTCAGTACAAAAATAAAATAAATAAAACACACGAAAAGTCATTTACAAAAATGTATGTTGTATGTTATGCTCTTCGACTCAATATCACAGTCTTTATCTACGGAATTCACGTTTGATTAATTCAAAATCTGGCAACCTTGCATAGAATCCATTCTTTTCATTAAACTCCTGAAAAATATTTAAAAAAAGTAAATTAAAAAAAATAAAAGACAGAATAAAAACTTGAGTATTTTATTAAATAAAATCTGATATTTATTTTTTTACTTATTTGAATTGTGCTTCACTGTCAATATTTCATTTTAATTCAGAGAAATATTTTTTTCTTATAAATTTTTGCTAAAAATATTGTTTTAAAATTAAATTAACTCCTTGCAACTACTGTTTGTAGGTGGCCTGTTGCAAGGTAAAAATTCTGTTTCTATCCAACACACCGGTTTTTTTTTATTGTCGGTCCATAATTCTTTTAGAGACTACCTATTGTACTAATTTTTAATATTTTCTAGTCGTGAATATGCATGAAATGTTTTCCGCTAGACAGTTAGGAAGCAACAATTTACAAATTTGGCAAGTTGTCAATTCCATGTATGTTGTCATGGAAGCTTATAATTAAATGTCACCCTTTCAAATCATCTGAAACATCTTGAATCGGGTAATTTGATTACTAATTTATTCAAATTTTGACTCAGATATCAACAGTCAACATTTTTCTAAAAGCTCTTGTAACAATCTTTATAGAAGTGACCACTTGACAATACATTGGTTAACACACAAGTAATTTGTGTTTTAAACTGCACAATAAATTATCCCAGTCACATGACATATGCTCATGAATATAATAAATGAACTAACCTGAGGCATGGTAAACTGGTATTTGCTACTCATTCTTTGCACAAGAGTTTGTATCGGTATGATTGTGTGTATCCTACTATTACTGAAATGAAATAAAAATATTGTAGTGCGTACTTGATTGTTACATTGTAAAGCATGTTGACTTTTCATCTACCAACACATTTTGTGCGAATTTTCCATAAATTTTCCAAAATTTTATTCCCATGCACCGACTGTTGTATATATTCCTTTAAATCGCCCTTTAAATAATCGAATCTTTATTCTTTTTTTTTGGCTTTAACATGATCTCTTTTATCCATTTTCTCTCTTATGTTGTTAATCATAAGCATTTGTTAATTTTGTGATACACATGTGCTTTTGTAGTTAGATAGTTGACACATTTAGTACTTGCACTTGAGATGATTTTTTCTATTATCGTATATTGTTTGTTTGCTGAAAAAGACATTTGTTATCTATATCTTGAAAACTTTCTGTGCTTTTGTCAGTGTTGCGTATTGTTACATGGGAAAAAAGAGATGTGGGAAAGTATCCAGCGATGGTAAAGCAACAAGACAATTAAAGGTCAACATACTTTCTTCAAAGATAATTAACAGATGAATATTTGGCTGGCTTCAGTTCGTATGCAAATTACTTACACGGGTATTGAAGTTCGTGTCCTATCATTCACTTGGAATTCAATCATTTTGACTATGTCCTGTTCCAGCTAAACAAATAGAATGACAAAGGTTAATCAAAAAAGAACTATTGTGGATGAAATTTTATGTACTCTGTGCAAAATAATTTACCAAACCTTGAACTATTACACTATTAGTTCTAGATCTTATCCTGTACTCTGCAAGGAAATAGTTATTTCACTTCCTTTGCGTGTACCCAGCACCAAAACCAGTCATACATTTTTTCAGTGTTTGTTCAGCAAAAAAAAACATTGGGCGCCAAACGTGCCTTTCTAGGTTGTTGAATTAAAGGCTAATATTAATCTACTTTTATTTGTGTCTATATATGTGTTAGAGACTATCGTTGGTGTTTCATCCAATATTTTTCGACAATTAAGTGCTAAATATATTTTTTTTATAATCCCTAATTGTTTAGTCGAATACATTGATGGTTTTGTCTGCTTTGTATTATAATGTTGCATATTTACCTTTTTGACAGATGATCTTATCCTGGACTCCTGTTCCAGAAGATTTTTGTGCTTTTGTTCCGTCCTTTTCGCTTGCTTTAATGTTTCTTGAAGATGTTTCTGAACCTTTTTTATCGCTTTTTGTGTTGTGCGTTCTCCATGCGCACTTACATTTTCTTCTATGTAATCATTAATCTTCTTTGAAGTATCCAATTTGTATGCAACTTTTCTGTTGGCAAGCCAACACACCTGAAATGTTATTTTTATTCAAATTTTAGAAATAAGGTTTCTTAGAACTGACTCAAATAATAGTCATACTTAAAGCATTTGTTGTCATTTTACATACAATTTTACAAGAATATTTGTCAGAAGTCCTGTTATTTGATGAATGTTGAGGTTCTTATCTTAGTAACAATAACTTCTGTCCTAAGTAAAAATTCAGGGGGGTCGTATCTTTCAATTCGCTCTTTTCATAGTAATTCTTTAAAGGGTTGCGTTGGTCAATCCCTTTTTGTCTGACAATAACCTTTTTCTGTTTTATTTTATCTCACATTATTTTTTTGTTCGTTTAGGGGGCTGATGTGAATTATAATTATTACCTTTTGTTGATCCTGCAATTTCTTGTAAATTTGATTGTGTTTTTTAATCCCCTTTTCCATTTCTTTGATCTTCTTTTCACATTGTTTGACAATCTGCTTGTCAAACCTACAACATACAATTTGTATAACATGATTTGACGGAATTGATTATTTCTTTTCGTTTTGTAATTGTTTTTTTTTATTGAATTCCCTAACCATTATTACCAATTAATATTGTGTTGTCGAATGATTTCACAAATCCCCAACCCCATCGCGAAATCAAAGCATTTATAGCTCACATAATACATTTTTTTCTTTACTGAATTCTTAGAATACTTACATTCCATCAAAAATATAACCTATTCCGTACATCCTTGGAATATATATGGTCATAGCGACATCTGTGGCCTCCATTTCGATCATTTTTCTGCGAAAAGTTGCTGAATCTTTGCGTGTATTTCTTTTCACGTCGTTGTGAAGGAAAGAGGAGATTGATGGGAAAGGCCGACGTCACAATAAAGACGTCTTCCAGTTGGACGTTAAAAGAACAATACGAACAACGTCGAAAGCTGTTTTCGCCCAACGGAATACTGACACTGAGAGTGATTGACTGGGTACAGTTCTAGTAACTCAAACTAACGTTTAACTGACAGTTATAACCGTTGTAAACATTTTTGTTTTTAAGATGAAACGCGCATAGTTATCAATGCTAACTAACAATGATGTTCAACACCGCAACTTACGATCTGTCTCTAATAAGGATCTATCTCTTATAAGGATCTATTCGTTCCAAATACTAATTTTTATAAAAAGTCTTTTCATTATTCTGCAATCAAGGTATGGAATGATTTACCCTTCACAAAAAAAAAATGTCGTAATGTGGAATTATTCAAGAAACATTGTTACAATCATTTTCTTTAAAATTCTATGCAAGCTTTAAGTTAAATATTTTTTCTTTTATGGTTAAAATATAAACACTGTATTAATTGTTGCCATTTAAATGTCTGAATGATTTATATCTATGTTGTATTTTGATGTATGAATGTTAACTGTATAAATGTATTTTGTTTAAGACAAGTTCTAATTGAGTTACCCTCTTTAAATAAAAAAAAATATTATTATTATTATTATTATTATTATTATTATTATTATTATTATTATCTCAATACAAAGGCTTTATAATATCTAGCTTGATGACGCACGTAGAGTTACATGGTAGCTAAACTCACGAATATTGAGAAATTATATGTTGAAATTCGATCAGAAACGTGTACGGAACGAAGAAAAAATCATAAATTGAAACTGTGTCACACATTTTTTTATGTCAAAATATATGGTTTAACGAATACCAGGTTTTGTAGGAAGTAAGAATAACTATATTCAAGGCAAAGGCAAATATTCTGTAAATTTCTTCTCTGCAACAGTGGAATTATGGAATAAGATACTAGTACTTTACATATTATAAGTCAATGCGACTCGCACTCTAAATTTAATAAAAACCAACATATTTTTGAATAAAATAAGAATTGGGCAAGTCTCAATGCACGCTAACGAATGCACTCCAGCGCTCTGAACTCCTTTTATATGTACCTCATACAGTTGAATCCCCTAATTTTCGTTGTAGTGTTGTAGAAACAAGCTTTATTCTTTTGTTACCATGACCTTCTTATATATCTTAGGGCTGATTTTAAAGAATGGGGTTTGCTCATCGTTGAAGTGATCAATCGTTGCTTAAAGCTGACTTTGCCGTTTGTGGTTTGCTCATTGTTGAAGGCCGTACAGCGACCTATAGTTGCTGAAAGCTGACTTTAAAGTTTGTGGTTTGTTCATTGTTGAAGGCCGTACGGTGACCTATAGTTGCTTAAGGCTAATTTTAAAGTATGGGGTTTGTTCATCGTTGAAGGCCGTACGGTGATCAATAGTTGCTTAAAGCTGACTTTACCGTTTGTGGTTTGCTCATTGTTGAAGGCCGTACAGTGACCTATAGTTGCTTACAGCTGACTTTAAAGTTTGGGGTTTGCTCATTGTTGAAGGCCGTACTATGGCCTATAGTTGCTTAAAGCTGATTTTAAAGTATGGGGTTTGCTCATCGTTGAAGGCCGTACGGTGATCTATAGTTGTTTAAAGCTGACTTTACCGTTTGTGGTTTGCTCATTGTTGAATACGAATACGAATACGAAAGTTTTATTTTGATTCGGTTCACATATAACAATACAAACATAAGCTCTTAAGAGCTTTTTACCGAATATAAGGCCGTACAGTGACCTATAGTTGCTTACAGCTGACTTTAAAGTTTGGGGTTTGCTCATTGTTGAAGGCCGTACGGTACAATGACCTGTAGTTGCTTACAGCCTCGTCATTTGGACTTTGTTGGGTATTTGGCTCATTGGAAATCATACCACATCTCCTTGTTTTTTATTGAAGTAGTATTCATGAATTTGTTTGACATTAATTTCAGAGACAGATAAACATACTCAATGTTGCTTGTTTTTGGAATCATATTTGTCTGATATTGCATGATTTAATTCATTCAATTTATTTGTTTAAACGAACTGCAGGAATTTGATAAACAGTGGTATTACACTTCAAACCTTTTCCATTAGTATCATTTATGAAGCTAGCAAGTAAGAAAGTGTCATGTAAATCTTTTTTTTTTTTGTTTGATTTTAGACTTATTGATTAAAGTGACTATAATTCTTTTGTTGTTCAAAAATTACACCTGGTCTGGTTGTTTTGGTTAGGGAACGCACAAGAATGATATGCACACGTTAAATGTTTGAAGCTAGACTTAAATGTATCGTTTAATTGTTGTTTTATGTATTGAAGTTCTGTACAGGTTGTTCTGTGCATTGCACACGTTCAAAGGATCCCGTTCTTCCTGTTCTTCTTTTGATTAGCTAGCAAATGCCGAGACAAGTTCAAAGGATCCCGTTCTTCCTGTTCTTCTTTTGATTAGCTAGCAAATGCCGAGACAAGTTCAAAGGATCCCGTTCTTCCTGTTCTACGTTTGATTAGCTAGCAAATGCCGAGACAAGTTCAAAGGATCCCGTTCTTCCTGTTCTACGTTTGATTAGCTAGCAAATGCCGAGACAAGTTCAAAGGATCCCGTTCTTCCTGTTCTACGTTTGATTAGCTAGCAAATGCCGAGACAAGTTCAAAGGATCCCGTTCTTCCTGTTCTACGTTTGATTAGCTAGCAAATGCCGAGACAAGTTCAAAGGATCCCGTTCTTCCTGTTCTTCTTTTGATTAGCTAGCAAATGCCGAGACAAGTTCAAAGGATCCCGTTCTTCCTGTTCTTCTTTTGATTAGCTAGCAAATGCCGAGACAAGTTCAAAGGATCCCGTTCTTCCTGTTCTTCTTTTGATTAGCTAGCAAATGCCGAGACAAGTTCAAAGGATCCCGTTCTTCCTGTTCTACGTTTGATTAGCTAGCAAATGCCGAGACAAGTTCAAAGGATCCCGTTCTTCCTGTTCTTCTTTTGATTAGCTAGCAAATGCCGAGACAAGTTCAAAGGATCCCGTTCTTCCTGTTCTACGTTTGATTAGCTAGCAAATGCCGAGACAAGTTCAAAGGATCCCGTTCTTCCTGTTCTTCTTTTGATTAGCTAGCAAATGCCGAGACAAGTTCAAAGGATCCCGTTCTTCCTGTTCTACGTTTGATTAGCTAGCAAATGCCGAGACAAGTTCAAAGGATCCCGTTCTTCCTGTTCTACGTTTGATTAGCTAGCAAATGCCGAGACAAGTTCAAAGGATCCCGTTCTTCCTGTTCTTCTTTTGATTAGCTAGCAAATGCCGAGACAAGTTCAAAGGATCCCGTTCTTCCTGTTCTTCTTTTGATAAGCTAGCAAATGCCGAGAATTGGCGTCTCAAGAAATGTGATAGACGACCAGAGACAACAACATGTCCATGGGTCTAAATTTAATAAACAGATAAATCTTATTTCAAGATGAAATTAGCCAAAGCAAATCTTCCTGATCTTACAATAAATGAAACTCGTATGTTTTTGTGGTTTCGAAACTCGATGTCTCTGACAATTTACCACCAAAAATTTCTAAATAAACAAGTTATCCTATCAGTTCAATAATAGATATAATGAAAAAACTCCTGACAACAAATTACTCCAAATGTTGAGTAGTTACGTAAATTACTCTAAATGTTTAAAATAAAGTAGTTACGTTTGTCCATTAACTATCGCAATGTTCACACATTAATTGGACGACATATTGTCTCTTTAGTTGCACAACCTTGTGTGATGTCGCAATGTCTCCCAGGAGTTACAGTGATGCATTTTAGCCATAAACTGTTCTGTTCTGTGATAGATGAGGAGATTCTTTTTAAAAGTTCTGCGTTGAAATTTGCTGTGATATTTTTCTGTCTTTCTAATTCTGTTTGAACTCGCTCCAGTTTGGATGTAAGTTCGCATATTTTATTTTTATTTTCCCTATTTTGGTTTCTACAGTAATAATATGCTGAAAAAGAAATTAAAGATTTAAATTTATTTGTTCCTGCAGACTAAGAGCACAAGGATGTCTGTTGACTTAAAAAGGAAAAAAAAGTTAAATAAATTCTATGCCGTTAGTCCTTCAACAAGTGAGTGCCTTTAAGGTGTTTACATAAAAATTAAGGAAACTGTGTTTTGTTATTTTGACAATATTAAGTAGAATGAAGCAGTTAGCAGCCTATTTCGTCCAAGAAGTGAAGAAATAAACAGAAAAATGCAAAAGGAGTAGGGCCAATTTCTCTTGAATTTATTTCACATTAAAGTCCTTTTCAAACATTTTCTTTCAATTTTTCTTATAAATTCCTATTATCACAGCCTAATATGTGTACTCTAAGGTATATACAATATTATAGCTTATTGCTAAACAGGTAATCAAATTATAAACGCCTAAAGATAGCACAAAACGGTAATTTTGAAAGATGCTGATAAATTTTGAATATTTATCTCAAATTTGTATAAGAATAACATCGTTAACCGGAACAAAAATTATGTTGGAAGCAAACCTGACTGTGTATTTTCTTTCGGATACTAATTAATTCATTTTGGTTAGCTATGTACTTCTATGCATAATTTGAAAAAAAACACGTAAAATTTGCAATTTTGTTTCAAAATGTCTTTAACGATAACTTGTAGCGACGAATATTTTTTTTACTTTATGGGATATATGTATGTTTGTGATTAAAATATTTCAAGCATATGATATATTCAGACACTTGAATGTTCAATTTCCAGCTAGGATTTGACTACTTTTAGATTTTGATCCTGTGAGTGAAAAAATACAGGGGAAATTGACCCTTCTCCTTTCCTCCCTTGAACAATATGACTACAGCTGTGTCTGGTCGTATCCGTCGTGTTTTAAATAAAATGATATTGTTCGGTTGTATGGTGTGATATCATTGTAAAAAATAATTAGATATCTACGATACCTCTACTCCAAGCCCAAGGGACACACACTGAGTAATAGTATGGAATATTGTTCGTCGCAATCCCTGGAGCAAGTACATAAAGCACGGTAAGTATAACGAATAAAGGTCCCTGAAGACTATGCATTCTGAAAAAAAACCCACATTGTTAGAATTTACGTAAACATGTGCTCTCGAAGTAAATGTGTAGTGCTTTAGAATAAACATAAGTTCTTACATATGTATATATGTAAACTTTTTTATACTGAAGCTAGAACACTTCCTGTTGCCTTTATCTACCAACTATAGTAACAAAGCGATATTTCGTGCAATGTCGATTTCATGTCACGTTAATTTTCTTCACAACCTGGGGTTCGTTTAGTGATGGAAATACATTTAAATTTTGTGTGAACATTTCCATGACGATAAGTGTAGCCATTATCAGCTGCAGTATAAAAACAATATTAGGTCAATGTAAGAAAAATATCAGCTTTTTTGCATTCGGAAGAAAACCGTTGAAGGGCGAGATTTAACATTCAATTTGTATATTTAGTTGCATGTGTATAATGGACCTACATCTTCATCATTTGGATTCTGAGCACAACACATTTTCTATATTCATTTGTTTAGGATCAGATAATCAGAGATGTCATTTTACGGGATATAGCTGGTATCTGCCTATATAAAATTTAAGGTAAAGTGTCAAAAAAGTTTCAAATTGCAGAACTCGGCTCAAGAATCTCGTCGGTTTACCCATGCAGTGCATACTCTATGCATTATCTGTTCATCGACGCACCGTACGTTTCTGACATTCAGACTAAGATGAAATAACTGTATTACTTATATATGACGAATGCCGATTGAAGCTTGGAACAATGTGAAGGTTTTGGTGCACTCATTCTCGTTTTACTGTCTGAAACGTTTTAATATTGCCGTCTCAGTGGTGACGGTTTTCTTTGTAATGTATAATGTGTTATCGATGTTTCCTATGGCTGTAACTCTTCTGAACTGATCATGAAATTGCATATCACGGCTTTTTGACGTTAATATAAATAAGAAGATGTGGTATGAGTGCCAATGAGACAACTATCCATCCAAGTCACAATGCGTCAAAAGTAAACAATAACAGGTCAAAGTACGGCCTTCAACACGGAGCCTTGGCTCACACCGAACAGCAAGCTATAAAGGACCCCAAAAAGACTAGTGTAAAACAATTCTATTAGGAAAACCAACGGTCTAATCTATATAAAAAACGAGAAACGAGAAACACTTATGAACCACACCAACAAACGACAACCACTGAACAACAGGCTCCTGACTAAGGACAGGTGCACAAAAATGCAGCGGGTTTAAACGTTTTAACAGGCGCCAACATTCACCCTAACCTGAAACAGTGGTATAACATTACAACATAATAAAACACACAATAAAATATCAATCGAAATGGCTTAACTCGATCAAAAAGACAATACACAAAAACAATTAAATTTACACTGAACGAATAAGTTTGATCTATGACACATATAAATAAAAAAGGTGTTTCAATGTCAAAAAGACAACTTTAACCTAGGACAAAATGGCGTTAAATAAAGTAACGTACACAGGTAAATTTAAATATAATAATTTTGTTGTTAGTACAGAAACATTGTTTACAAAATAAACTTGTTATTCATAGTACGAGTACAGAAGTGAAATTTTTTCGTCATACTAAATACTTTTCAAAGGTGGTACATACTAAAAATAGTAAGACGAGCTATAACACAAAATAAGTAAACATTGAAAAACAGAAATGCATTACAAATTGTGTCAACAGGTCAAATTAACACGCAAGTACGATTTGAGAGTACTCGCATTTACTGAAAGCTAGTTAAAAGCCAAAAACAATTAATAATAAAAAATCATGCATCAGAGACTAAAATATGTTTGACCTGAACAAAACAAATTTGACAAGGACTTGTCGACAACATCATAATATTTGACCCGACGTTGATAAGTCAGACCCAAACTTATCAAGTCATCTTTCGGTTTGCTGGTAAAACAGAGAAAAAGTGTTGTTTCTATCATGAAAAGCACCCAAATACAATACGATAAATCGATACCAGATTTTCATTACAACTATATTGCAAAATATCATTTGCTCGACACCATATGAATCTTTTTTTTAAATTCTTTGCTGCTCTCACTCAACAAAAAGCTTCATGTTGTGATTTGTAGCAGAAGTTAAACAGTATCAATAAAGTTGCGCACAAAACCTAAAAATCGTTACATATTTCTATGGAGGCAATGCTTGGTTTGGAAATGCCCATGTGCTGCTGGTGTTATGTACATGTATTTACAAAACCTACAACAGTTGAATTTGTTTTACGTTTTTCACAAGAAGTCGACAAGTATCGATTCAAAGTCATCATCTGATCATCATGAAAACTTGTGATATCTTCTTCGATCAAGGTACATTATAATAGCTGAAGTAGATAACAGGGATACCAGGTAATGTTTTGACATCTTGTCTTTCTGCCGTTGAATTTCCAGGGTATGAAAAAATAACCATATCAAAGATACCAGGCTCATAATCTGGTACGCCTGACGCGCGTTACGTCTACATAAGACTCTTCAGTGGCGCTCTAATAAAAACATTTGCAAAGCCAAATCAAAGATTACAAAGTTGAAGGGCATTCATAACCGAAGATTAAAATAAAAGGTGCAAATTACGGCTACGGCAATCTTTACCTGCAGGTAGAAAAACCTTACCGTTTTGAATATTTCAACATTTTATCAACAGTAAATTTACAGAAAATGAACATATCAATGATATTTCATGTCAACACAAAAGTTACATTAGTTGAATTCTTTGGTGTAACATTAATAAATCAGATGAAATGACAAATATACATAACGCCCAGGTTTTTACATGTAAACAGTACTGACCCGTATATTACCTTGCTCTGCGATCTTTTCCAAGTCACTGTTTTAAAAAATTATGTGTGAAATTATAAAATCCAAATGATATGTGAAACGTGAAACATGTCCATATACATTGCACAGATACTTCCAAAGCTTACTTATATACACCATACGAAGGAATAACCAATGTAGTATAAGACTTTGAGGGAAATCCCAATCTCAAAATCACGAGTAGATGAAACACGGAGAAATGAATAAGTAAAACAATACTATGAGGGTGTGGATGGTGTTTACAGAATAGCTAATAATTTGCAAAAGATGCAGAATAAATGGCCAAAAACATAAAGAATAAGAAAAATAGACAAAAAAATAAAGAATAGAGAACAAAAGGGTGCTAAAATATATAGAATAGAGAGCAAAATAAAGAATAATAAAGGTAAATAATGAATAGAGAAAAATGGTCTAAAAAATAAAGAATAAAGAAATGAGGGTCCCCATCGAGACCCTCTACTATACACACAATCATCAGAAGCTTACTAATGAATTTAATTTACCCTTTGTTCTGTAATTGCTTATCAAGTTTATTTCTGTGGTACGACGGATGATATCGTTGTAGATACATTATATCAGCAGACATTGTACAAAGTGGTTTTGTTTAAGATTTTTAATTACAATATCTGTGGATGGGTTTACAGAATAGAGAATAATGGGCAAGATATGCAGAATAAAGGAAAAAACAGTAAAGAGTAGAGAAAAAAGACCAAAAGATAAAGAATAGAGAATAATGGGGTGATAAAATGTAAAGAATAGAGAACAACAGGCAAAATTTATAAAGAATAGAGAAAAATGGCCTAAAACATTAAAGAATACAGAAATGAAGAACCACCCATCCAGTCCCTCATGCTATTTAGCTTTTGAATGAAAGGGGCGTATTTAACAGGTCGCTACGCTTGTTGTTTTATAATTTTGCAGCGTGAATCAACAGTAAAACACCTATCAATGCCTTATGTTTTTAAAGATTGTACCATTGGAAAGTATTTCAAATTTTATTTCCAAGGTTATAGTTTAATCCGTTCAGCAGATAGTAATGAGCACCTGTTAGAATCATATAAGTCATAAGCTCTTCGACTGTATTGGTTGTTATTTCAAATATTCGGCTTTCAAATCCAGAGAAGCGCTTCGGACGCATGGAATATATAACGTGTTGTTTTCAATTTTTATTCTACAAAGAATACAATTATTTAAGGAATGACTGTAATATCTTTTCTGTCTATGAAGAAATAACATCAAAATTGTGGTGCATACTGAATAACCCGCGTAGCGGTTTATTTTAAAGTGTGCACCACATTTTTTATGTTATTTCGAATAGACAGAAAAAATATTACAGTCATTTCTTATAATTTAATTCTAAATTCCATTTTAAACCGGAGTAAACCATGAAAAAACCTTGATGACGTCACGGTCACATGACAAAATTATGTCTATGAGCTGATAAACAAAACAACGTCAGCCAATCAGAAGAAGCGTTACATCCAAAATTAAATTATTGCGAAAGAAATGATACTTTTCCACAGATTCACTTGAAGGTTACCTGTCGATTTAAACTTTTGTAAGTTCTTTTATCCCATCTAATAAATACAATTATAGCTATTGTTCTCTGTGGAGTTTATTCAATGGGACCTTTTAAAAATTTCTTCTAAGAGAAATCCATCACTCATTGATTAATTTACCTGAACAAAAAAAAATAGCTTTCAATGATGAAAATACATGTACCAATACTAAATAAGGACACACAAAACTGCATGTGATGTTGTATTTTTTCAATATCATCAATACATTTTCAATTTGTTCAATATAAACACTGATACAAAAATTAAAAGTTGATTTCTGACAAAATTTTCAATATTGTACTATTGAAATTTGGTTTTTTTTGTGTGTGTGTATTTGACAAATAAAAATTGGAAAATGATGATGTTTAAATTAAGGCCTTCTTAAATGTATTCTATAACTGAACAACCACCAAAAAAAAATGCAAATTCAATTGGAACAATACCAATAAATTTGTCAGAAATAAACTTTTCATAATTTAATCAGTGTTTATATTGAACAGATTGAAAATATATTATTGATATTGAATAATATTCAACATCACATGCAGTTTTGTAGTTTATACATCTATTTTAATCAACTAAGAAGATAATTTTTTTGGTCAGGTAATCTAATCAATGAATGAAAGATTTCTCTTAGAAGAAATTTAAAGGTCCCATTGAATAAACTCCACAGAGAACAATAGCTATTGTATTTATTCAATGGGACAAGGGAACTGACAACAGTTTAACTACCTTGACCAAGTGGAGATGACTCTGTCGAAAACTTTCATTTGGTTCGCAAAATAAGTAAGAATTGATCATAGTTTAATTAAGAAAATATGTAGGTTAGTACTGAGAACGGTATGAAAGAAGTCGGTAATAATCGCCAATATCGGTTTTTGAACATAAGTTATTAGTTTTTGTATAACTTACGTATAATGGTAACTTAAAATCTTACAGATCGATAGAAAATATAATGTAAAAAAATGTTCACACTAATTATAATCTGTCCTATGCCCATAATTTAATTTAGAGTGAACTTTGGTAAAATAGTTCTTTATCAACTATAATAAAAAGAGGAAGACTATATCAAGTGGGCATTCAAACATCATATGTAGAAAAAACAGGTCAAATAGAAAAACAACGAAAAGACAAACAAGTCCAAAAAGACTATTAGTCTCAGCCTACTTGGACCCTTAATGATTTCATCTTTAGAATTTATCCAAATCGGTTAAATGGTGAATGTTTGTCTCATCGGAAGTCATATCACATCACATTTTTCATAGTGATATCACACGAGTTCGGCGCAAACGTATTTGAGGAAAAAAACATTTCTGCTTTTAGTCTTAGATATATGACTTTTTATTGGTTTTTATTGGCTTTGAACTAGCTGTCAGTAACTGCGAGTACTCTCAGATCTGTACATTGTGTCTTTTGTGTTGTTATGGATGTATGCATATCCTGCCACGTCCGGTCTGTTTTTTGTTAAATGTTTTTCTGCTATGTATCGATCTGATGAGTTAAGCCCTTTTCAGCTGATTTTTATAGTTTGTTCTTATGTTGTACTGTGACACCACTGTCCAAGGTTTGGGGAGGGTTGGAACCTTCAAACATGATTAACCCCGCCACATTCTATATGTGCTTGTTCCGTCTGAAGCCTGTAATTAAAGTGTTTGTAGTATATGTAATATAGATACAATGGATAAGCGTAGATTCTTGAAAAAGAAACCATGAGCCCGGAGGGCGAATGGTTTGTTATTCATGAATCTACGCTTATCCATTGTATCTATTACTTAAACTATTGTGTTGATTTCTTTTCAAAATTAAAGCCTTTTCTTAATTAGAAGGTATTGTAAGTGAATATAAATAGACATGTTATCATGTGCAACGATGCATTAACAAGGTTCACAATTAATTAGTTAAGGAAATACAAATATAACATAACACGTCCGTCTTTGAATTATTATGCATCTGAATATCATCCTTAATTTACAAAATAAGACATGTTCGAATTTATTTTTAAGTATATATAATAAGTATGTTACCAAAATTTATAGCAAGAACCCTTATTATTGGCACATCACAATTTACTCGCATAGGTATTTGCGGTTAAGCATTTGTAAAGACGTGTAGTAAAACAGATGAAATCATATTATATAAATATAAAACAAAAATGGATAAATTGAATGTAATCATTTTTTATCAAATACCCGAATTGGCCAATAATAATCCAAAAACATAAACGGGAAAACCAGCTATTAAATA
Source organism: Mytilus californianus (assembly GCF_021869535.1). Lineage (NCBI taxonomy): Eukaryota > Metazoa > Mollusca > Bivalvia > Mytilida > Mytilidae > Mytilus > Mytilus californianus. The sequence goes on from NW_026262679.1 coordinate 57,667,219, forward strand.
AATATTCACACTAACATACAAAATAAGAAAAACGGATAAACTAAAGAAAAGATACATCAAAAAGAATACAGGGATTCGAACCTAAACCGACAAGTCTCTCTCTACCTTTAACTTGAATCTTCAACTCATTGATCTTAACCACGTTAACCTGGCGGCTACTGATTTATACTATACGGTTGCCTATTATGTATATATAAAGGTACAAGCCCTGTGTGTCCGTTGTAGCGATGAGTATCCTATGTTCATTTATATATATAAAATAGACATCTAACTTGCAACCCATTGGTAGCCGAGAGGTTTCATGGATGTGTTGATGTCAGTCACATATAACAGATTTCAAGGAGGGGTTCGATTCCCAGTGATGGCATATAAAAGTTACAAAAACTGAAGGTAAGTTTTGAAATTAATTCCATTAGTGAACAGAAATCAGTAAATTAGCTAATTCAAACTTAATGAAATTAGGCACACAAAGGAAACAATTGAATATAATTTGGTGAGTCCATTTCAGCGACAGATTTAGGAAGCGTTGATTCTAGAAAAAGAATCCACGGCAAATGAATAGGCTGACGTCACGACAATGGTTTAATGCTTTTTCTCGTATATGTTTTCGTTTATTGTTTATTGTTTCGTATAGTTTGTTTTTGTTGTGTGTCATTGAACCATTGTCCATGGTTAGTAGGGGGATTGGTGCCTTCAAACATGTTTAACCCCAACACATACTTTATGTGCCTGTCCCAAGTCAGGATCCCGTAGTTCAGTGGTTGCCGTTGGTTCATATCTGTCATATTTGTTTTTCGTAAATTGTTCTGTTATAAATTAGGCCGTTAGTTTTTCTCAATTGAATTGTTTCATATTTTTCATTTCGGGGCCTTTTAAAACTGACGATACAGTATGAGTTTTTCTCATTGTTGAAGGCCGTACGGTTGCCTATAGAACTTTTGTGGATAGTGGTCTCATTGGGAATCATACCACATCTCCTTATTTTTACATTGAATATATATGTAGGACTCCAATCTATGGTGGGTTCCAGATCTATGGCAGATTCCGAATCTATGGTAAATATGACGTCATGCAATCCCAAATCTATGGCAGATTTTTAAAAATCCTAATCTATGGCAAGTTTTGTAATTTCCTAATCTATGGCGGAAATATCCTACGTTCAAATATTAAGTAATAGCGAAAAGGTGTATGATGTGCCCCGAAAAAATAAGCATTTCCTAATCTGCGCATGGTACCTGTTTAATCCATTTATTAAACCAACTAGTAAAAATGGAAGTCCCTTAAAAAACAAGAAATCAGTTTTTTTATAAAAAGAATTAAACAGTTCGACTTTTCACATAATATTTATTTGAGCGTTAATCAATCTTTTTTAACTGATGACGATTTAAGTCAAAGTGGTATCCTGTAATTTCATCACTCACTTTATATACTTTGCCAGCCGTAGACGCTAAAATATTTACTATAACTCCTTTCCTAAAATATCCACTACTAAAAACAGCGGTGCCTTTCTTCATCGCGGGATTCGGACGGTACAGCACTATAAATGGTGTTCAAATCTATGGGTTCCGCCATCGTTAGCGGCGGCGACGACGTAATATGGCGTTATTTAATTGTAACGTTATATGTTACTCTATTTTCTGGAAAATTACGCAATTTCAAGATACCATAGATTTGGAGAAAACAAAAAAAACTGCCATGCATTTGATTTGTTTGGCTTTTGTAACGTCATATTTGCCATAGATTAGGAATCTGCCATAGATTTGGAACCCGCCATAGATTTGAGTCCTACATATATATAAAATAAGTATGCACCTAGTGGATCTTGAGTTGATTACCAGTCTCCGATAGCCTATGATATATTCATTCTCAATTTTTCTAGACTCTTCACTTCTTGAAGTAAATATGTTGTTATTTCAATTTTCAATGCATTATCCATACACGCCAACATTTCAAAATGCCCATGGGGGTTTAATGTGCCAGATGTTTTTTTTTCCTTTTTCATACTTTTACAATCCTACAGCCATTATATAATTAATTGTTTTGTTGCGTGAACCCCCTGAGGGGGGTTCACGCTTATATATTGTCGAGTTTTGGAAGCTTCTATGGGCCATTCGATATCCTCGGAAACAAGATTCTCGGAACGTCTCGAAAAGTTTCGATCATTTATATAGCCTGGCATCCTGACCCAATCTAATACTTCGTCGATACAGGTAGTTGTTTATGTCTTTGATACGGTCCCTCTATGGATAGGCTACCACGCGACATTGTCTAGTTCAACAATAGAAGTTCATTTGAAGATCGGAAAATTAAAGACTCGATTGCAATACAAAATCATTTATATATTGCCACCTACTTGCCTTTTGGTAGAACATATGCCTTTTAATAAATGCGACAAGTATAATGATAACGCAATTATATGATTCATGCTTTGAGACGGCCCCTGTGTGCGTTGTGTGTGTAGTATTTAATACAACGTGCTATTGTGCATTGTGACAATAAATCTGGGAATAGTATACTAATATATTATGTCTCAGAATAAACTAATTATTTCTTAACGTTTACCACGTGACATTATTTACTTCAATCACAGCCTGGGCAAATGTCGGAAAGCAAGAAGAAAATTAACAAAACGATATATCTGTTAACATATAAATATGTGTCTTAGGTCGGAAAGCATAATTATAATTAAACAAAACAATATTTCTGTCAAAATATTTAATTTCATTAAAATACACTAACAGACCAAGAAAATATTTATTAGCATTATTAAGTTTAAACTGAAACTAAATTTGTCATTAATAGAATATATTAACAGTGAATACATTTATGAAAATTATATGCAACATATTAGCACCAACTATCAGGGATGCGTACACATAAGTTAGTTAAATTTAAACTGTAGTGAATCTAAAAAATACTTCACAACGATTTTAAATCCTTGCATCTCACAAAAAACGTATTTAATATTTTACAATAATCATTTAATTACTACGTTAATTATTTAATTTCGTTTTAGTATATATGGTTTTTTAAATATCTGCTTATATTTTGTATAGCAATATATTCATATAATGGAAAGTCAGACTTGAAGAAGAGATTGATTTAATAAATAAATTGTCCATCAGTAAATACTTGATGTTTGTTTTTATTGATACAATATTTTTAATTTTCGGAAATGATTCATTAACAGGAATGTATGTTAATTAAATTTCAATTCTTTTTTGTTTTGTTTTCAATAGTTTAACCTCATAACATCTTAATCTTTTCAATATGGTGCGATTTCGAAAATTGTGTATTCAGTGGCGGATCCGATGGTTGGAACCCCCTTTTTTGACGATCAATGCGTTTGAATGGGGACATATGGTTGGACCCCCCCTTTTAAAAATGGCTGGATCCGCCCCTAGTATTCATTATGTTGACCAGCTATCATACACCCGTCTTGATTTATTTTCATTATATTACACCCTGTTCACACGACACGACATCGGTTTGCGTTTACACAAATTTCGGATTAAATGGCCATGAATCCGGAGTCAAAACACTTGAGGTAGGTTTTTTGACATTCGAATTCAACTAGCGTTAGATTTGAGCCTAGAATGAATATACGTGATGACGCAAATGCGTATTGTAATCAAGAGTATCAGTGCGTATGCTTTCCACTCACTATTTCTTGCGCTGCGCAAGAAAACCACTTGCATGCATAGATATTAATTTCACTCGTGGACCGTGAATTTTCGAATTTCTTATCTAAATTCAGGACACGGCAGTTAGAGCTGGACATGTGACGTTGAATCATGGTCATCATAAGTTAAGGTATTCTGACCTCTAGCTATTTCTCTTTTCTTTTTCTATTAGTTTGAGTGACTGTCCTATTATAAACTTTGAAATTTTCAAAATACAAAGGACTTTCTTCCAAAGGAATAAATAGATTACCTTAGATGTATTTGGCAAAACCTTTGTTTCGAAATTTTGGGTCTTCAATGCTCTTCAACTTTGTACTTTATTCGGCCTTTTTAACATTTTTTTATTCAAGTGTCACTGCTGAGTCTTTGTAGACGAAATGCGAGTCTGGCATACAACATATTAATCCTGGTATCTATACATTTTTATATATCTACATAGGAAACATATCTTTTTTTTATATTAATTGGTTCTTTTGAGAGCATATTCAGGTATTTATAAATCTTCTTCAGAACTAAGTTTTTCCCATAGAATATTTGGATCGATTAAAGTAACTTCAGGAAATCCTTAATATTTGAGATGTTTTTATAGACCGAAAAAATTATCAGTTTATAAGAGGCCCCAATGTAGCTGGTGTGTTACACTAAAAGCTAAAATACGAAACATTTTACAAGTTGCATGCCACAGAGTTACACTTCACATGGAAATTGGACTTTCAATTTCTCTACGATAGAGCATCTACCGTGAGTACAGACGACAGCTTCAATAATGAGTATAAGAAATATTTGAAGCTATCAAGGAATCAAAATATGAAGATATGACAGACGAAATAAATGCATCCAGATTATTTTAGCAAACTGAGTGCTTAAATTTATATTGCGATTGGTCTGTGCAATTTGCAATATGCTTTAGACATTCGGTTTGCAGAAACTAAGAATTGCAATAGGATTGGGACTTTGTATGTATATTAAACACAAAGAAAAACTGATGTACACTCTCAAGTAATAAATAAAATAGTCAAGCCTTAAAAGGTGAATTCATATAGTAGCTGTATACATTTTTCTATTTCCAACTAAAATACAACATCGCTTTTAATTGACTTGTGTAAGAATCCACACACAATTACATATTTTCAATAAAGGTGTTTTAACATCATCGGTTTATTATTCTATTCAGTCAATTATATCAAATCTAAAGCCAAAAAAAAAATCAGCAACATTTTTTTTGGTTATCAGTCAGCGGTCTCGGGTTCACGTGTTGCTTTTCTTTTTTTAAAGAAAGCAACTTGGTTTTAATTGTGGACAAAATAGCTCTTTCAAAATTTCCATTTGGGAGCTTTCATGGGGGAAATCCCCCGCAAATAGTGACAGTTGGCAGGTATGATTATCACATTATAAAAATAACATCAACATATATAATTTATGATGAAATATTTTCCCCCATGTTTCATACAGTTTAATTTATCCTGTGTTTAACTGAACATCTGTTTATTTACTATACTAACAATCGCAGTGGAGTTTTATTGACCATTAAATTTATAATAGTAAAGAAATATAATCCACAAACAATATAACCCTTTTTCAAGACTCAAATTGAAGCAATAACGCCTAGAGAATGTATTACGATAAACCACTTCATGACAAAGATTCTCCGCGGAATCGACGATACATGATGTTTCCTAGATCTCCGTAAGCATTATACATTAACCGACGCTGCTAGACTTGTCCATTCAGTCCAGAAATACGAAACAAAGTAACAACCAGTTCAATAAATTTGCATTGAAAGAAAAGATCAATAAAGAATATTATATGGTTTTTATAATATCACACTCATATCAACCCGATTCACCAATATAATCCAAAGAATTCTGCTCGGGTTATATTGGTAGAGGGATGATACGGTGTCTGATATTGAAAGTGCGATATTATATATACTTTCTTGAAATGTTCAAAGGGTTAGACGTAATACAGATTTATGGGTTTGATAAAGCATGTGCAAACGAAAATGACATTTTATAAATTGTGTGTTTGCAGCGCTTTTCTGGATTGATCTTCAGGCGGAACACCTAAACTCGAACATTCAGTGAAAGCCTATGATGCATAAATAACTGAAAAATCTAAATGACCAAAAGGAACTTAAAAAGAATAGCTTACATTGTCTATGGTTTACTTTCCCAGAGGGAGTTGGAACCGTATTTTCTTAATTATTTCTCAATTTATCAACGAAAAATTTAGGAAAAGAATGCTATAATAAATCTACCATGGCTAATAATTTATATCATTACGGGTAAATGATACAGAACGACTGTTGTCATTTATTGTATTACACATAAAATTTAAATATATAAAATCAAACGAAATACTCACTCGAATAATTCAGCGCCCTCTTACGGTCAGTGTCCTCCAGAGTGGAGTGATCGTAGTGATCGGAATACAACGACTGGATAATTCGGGTTTAATACTCACGGACTTCTTGACACGTACTTCAAGTAAACAGGATATTCACAAACGCTACTGGCATACTGTTAAACATTGTTTAGTACGATGGAATGGTACATGATATGGTATGGTGGTATGGTACACATACCGCCGTATCTTGGTATACATGAATTGTACGATGATACGGTGTTGGTGATATGGTACAAATTATAACACAATTGTATAATTTGATGGTTTGAAACATGGCATTTTTTGAAGTATGATACTTTTTTCCAATTGAATTTAGATAATCGGAAACATAATTTATAATTGCTCTTAAATTAGATATTGTAAGAATTCTAAAATGTGAAAAATGTCTGTACAAATAGGTGGTGACAGCACAGATAGACTTTTATTTACTTCCAATTGTAAACAGCGAACATTTAGTTCGCATTTCACATCCCCAATTAAAATATCTGAGATATCAAAAAGATAAGACAATACGAAAAATGTTATGTCCATGCATGAGCGGCAAAAATGTCAATTATTCCTAAATATCTGATTGAAAAAGCAAATATCTAAAGCTTACAATCTAGATAATGTAATCAAGTTTTATTGTATTCAGTCCTATGTCCTTGACCAACTTTCCGTTTGCTTTCATATAAGATACTTGTAACAGTAATATATTAACTCTAGTTAGCATTAACGCGTTATCATTTATAAACAAGAGATGATAGTTGTGCCACAGTGTGTCACTTACTTCATAAAGGCATTATCTAATGAGCAATAATTCTTACATACAATCAGGTTTGATAAAAGGTGATGATCTCCATCATTTTCAAGATATTTGAACAATTTCAAATGACAGGGAGTGGGATGACCCCAGTGGACTCACCATATATATCATTAAATTCATATTGTAATGTCAAACAAGAAAATATATAGTTTAAGGATGGAGCATTTACAAGATATTTGAACATTCTAAAATGGTAGGGGTTACGGATGATCTCTCGAGACTCAACCATTATATCATTCAATAAATCCTGAAATTGCAAAGGAGGAAAAAGTATGGTTTACAAGATATTTGAACATTCTTAAATGACATGAAGTGGAGTTGACACATGGGAACTTAACCTATACATCATTCAATTCATCTTCACCACAAAAAACTACTTGATTTGAGGGATGGGGATCTCAATCTTCTTCGGGATATTTGAACATTCTCAAATGGAAAGCAATAGGGATTTTCCCTGGGAACTTATCCTTTATTTTATTTTTGTTTCTTTGTGTCTTTGTCATGAAGAACTCTTCCATATATCTTTTACGGTTTTTGTGTGATTTAAAAATAATCTTAAAGACAGGTGAAAGAAAAAGCAAAAGGTGACGATCGACCTTTTGACCCATAAGTAGGTCATATGTCCCCATGATAATTACTGAAGAACCCGTGTCTAAATCACTTACTGTTCTTAAGTAATAACCATTTAAAATGAAAAAAATGAAAAATGTTCTAATACGGTTCAGTAGCATGTTCATTGCGGTAACTTGACAAGAAGAATAAGAGAAAGAAAAAAAAAAGAATAACCAGTAATTTGTGTTAGAATGCTATAGGTCGCCCAAACAGAACTTTGTCTCTTATCTGTCAGACAAAAAAATTAATCTTAAATTCAATTTAAAATTCAATAACTTCTATAGTTTTTTTAGTTTTAACCAAAAAGTATTTAAATGTTCCACTTTAGAACCCACCAAATTGTTCAAGTTTGCCACATGATGAGGTTTTTGGCAACTTATTGATAAGAACCGATCGAGCATACACTAGAAGTCTCCAAACTTCGTTTTGGAGACTTGATTAGTAAAAGCAGTACCGTAGTCATTATATGCTATTTTCAATCTGAGTTCAAAATCTGGGATGCAGCCGTCAACGCTTTGTTTTAAATATATTCATATACTAACTGTTTTAAAAATATTAAGTTGTCTTCTATTTCTTCCAAAGAGTTTATGTTTTCATTAGTTCATTTGAGGCTTTTTTTTTTAATTTTTCCTCAATATGAACGAACTTTTAAAGCTCTATGAAGGACCATCCAAGTTTCTTAATTTGAATGGTTTCTAGTAATTAGTATATCGAACATAATAATAAATAGGCGAAGGGGCGGTTAACGATGGTACATGTTTCATGCAAGCAACCTCTTCTATACATTTAAAATCTATAGAATCTGTGCTTATTCATTAAAGATGTGCACTTTTCTTATGATACATAACTTGATTTCTGTAGATTTTGCAGACTTTGAAACAGTCTTTTAAGACGATGACTTTTCTATGTTTTCCATGTATTGTGTGCGATTTTGTCCCATGTACATTTACTCCATATCCTTTCATTTTCTAAGAAAAACTTTCAGTTTATTCTAGATTGAGTGTGCCTGTTTTGTGATATTCAACTTCTCCTACCAGTTTATTCTAGATTGAGTGTGCCTGTTTTGTGATATTCAACTTCTCCTACCAGTTTATTCTAGATTGAGTGTGCCTGTTTTGTGATATTCAACTTCTCCTACCAGTTTATTCTAGATTGAATGTGCCTGTTTTGTGATATTCAACTTCTCCTACCAGTTTATTCTAGATTGAGTGTGTCTGTTTTGTGATATTCAACTTCTCCTACCAGTTTATTCTAGATTGAATGTGCCTGTTTTGTGATATTCAACTTCTCCTACCAGTTTATTCTAGATTGAGTGTGCCTGTTTTGTGATATTCAACTTCTCCTACCAGTTTATTCTAGATTGAGTGTGCCTGTTTTGTGATATTCAACTTCTCCTACCAGTTTATTCTAGATTGAGTGTGCCTGTTTTGTGATATTCAACTTCTCCTACCAGTTTATTCTAGATTGAGTGTGTCTGTTTTGTGATATTCAACATCTCCTACATTTTCAACATAATGCCCTCAAACCTCTCAGAATGTTTGAACATACATTATCACTGAACTAGTATATATATTTGTTTAGGGGCCAGCTGAAGGACGCCTCCGGGTGCGGGAATTTCTCGCTGCATTGAAGACCTGTTGGTGGCCTTCTGCTGTTGTCTGTTCTGTGGTCGGGTTGTTGTCTCTTTGACACATTCCCCATTTCCATTCTCAATTTTATGTATATTGAAGATGAACACCGGGGACAAAGAGAACTTGTATTATGTAATTATGAATACAAAATTGAAGAATTGCTTGTATCCCTGAGACTACAGTATTCTCAAGTTCTGCTAGTTTGTAGAGAATACCCTCTATATTGCACCGGACAAAATCACAATAAATAGTTAATACGGATCATAAACTAAACCGTTTATCATTTTCTCTTCAATTTCGAGCATCAATAGGTAATTGCGTTGTTTTATAATGCCTTTTATGTGTCATATCTAATGACCCTTTAATGCTTAAAACAACATTATAAGAATAAGAAAATTGTGATCAAGCTATACAGGGGCGGATCCAGCCATTTTAAAAAATGGGTTCCAACCATATGTTCCCATTCAAAAGCATTGATCGTAAAAAAAAAGGGAGGGGGTTATAACCCCCAGAACTCCCCCCTCCTCATCCGCCACTGCTATATCGATTTCCCCAAAATAGGTACACAAGATGAGATGTGTATATTTAATATACATACAATAAACTCATCATAGATATCAAGATTGAAATTGTGTACGCCAGACGCGCGTTTCGTTTACAAAAGTCTCATCAGTGACGCTCGAATTGAAAAAGTTAAAAAGGCCAAATAAAAAAGAAAGTTGAAGAGCATTGAGGACCCAAAATTCCAAAAAATTTTGCCAAATACAAATGTTCTTTCAGGTTTGAAGGCTCTTGATTGAAAACACTGTAAGCTTATACAAAATATGTAACTCTCGTCATTGATGTTGTGAAGTTTAATATCTTTAAAACAAAGTATTAACAAACACACCGAACTTCAAAGTAAATTTAAAAAGGGGGAAGTCCATAAAAACTGACAAAATCTAAATATGCAGTATTATCCAAATAATTTCATTGTTCAGGTACACACCTTTAATGTAGTTGCACATATGGTAAAAAGTTTAAACTATATGGGAAGAGTTCGACACATTTATGTTACACTTGTTATCGTAATCCCGTCCTCTTTCATCGATTGTGAAAGAACCCCCCCCCCCCCCCCCCCGGGAGCACATGTGTTCACCCCCAGTTTGAGAAGGGGTTCGTGTTTCTTAATCTTAAGTTATCATACTTATCAATGGAGTGTTTTTTGTTATTTTTGTTTGTCTTTTTTTTTCTTTTTGACAATAATGTTGTCTGTATTCATGGACATATATACTTTCTGATTGCCACCTTGGTTTTCTCTCTCCTTAATGTTTACACGAATCTGGTACCTGCTTTCCCGCACGTTCACCAATCTGTCCACAATGCGCCATAATACATATATATATAGAAAGATGCGGAAGGCACTGAAGGGACATTCAAAATTCATAAGTCGAGAGAAACTAACAACAACGTGGCAAAAAAATAATGAAAAACGACAAAAACAAACACGTTTATAAAACACTACATATAATTCCAAAGATTGAGCAACACGAACCCTACCAAGATTCAAGTATAACGACCTGTTTAGGATGTTAAAATACACAGCTGCAAATAATGTACATAAGTTTACCATTTTACTATATAGTTTAAATATAGTAAAATACCTAATTTGAAATAAGTTATCTTCACGTTTCCTTGGAGTTCGGTATTTTTGTAATTTTACTTTTCACAGAAGGAAAAAACAAAACTTATTAAAGGAGCAATATATTTACGACCAAAACCTGACTTTAACACAACTCTTTGTAAATACAGATAAAACCTTTCGTTGAATTACTTTCAGACATCCGATTGACTTGATTGGATGATTGTTTACAATTATAATCATAAAGTAAATGTCTGGTGTTATATTAAATATAATGTCAATTTGTCATTTTGCCTGTTATCAATGTCATAAATATCGATATTATTGAGTCATAGTACAACTGGGCATACTGTTAAACAAGGTACAGTATAGTATAGTTTTATATAGTACAAAATGCAACGGTACACAGGTATACATGCATAAATGGTATGATGGCGTGACAAGGTAGTATGGTACATATTTCTATACTATGGTATAATTTGAGGGTATCAAGCATGGCAGGTTTTTGAAAACTGAACTTTTTTCCAATTGATTTAGATAGTCTGAAACATGATTTGTGATTAGTTTGCTTAAATTAAAGCTATTTCCCTAATGCTTGTAGTTAAAAGGTTTGGTTGGGTTTGCTTGCTTTGTTTTTATAAATGTTTGCTCAAGCATTGTAATTAAGATTGACGTCTGCAATCAATTATAGATAGGTGGGACTTCAGCTTTTATATATTATCTTAGTACAGGTGAATTTTGTCAGGCCACTGTTGATTATTTAGGGCATACAGTTGGCCAAGGTCAAGTGAAACCTATCATGGCTAAAGTGGATGCAATTACCAAATTTCCTCCTCCTACAAATAAAAAAACAACTTATGAGATATTTAGGCATGATTGAATTTTACAGGAAATTCTGTTCACATTTTCCTACTGTTGTTCAACCACCGACTCATCTTTTACTTAAAGATTCTAAATGCATATGGAGTGATAATTGTCAAAACGCTTTTGAAAATAGCAAATCACTTTTAGTTAATAATCCAGTGCTGATCACTCCAGACTTTTGAATAAAATTCAAACTTGCCGTTGACACAAGTGATGTAGTAGTTGGAGCCGTTTTATATCAAGAAACAGATGATAATGTTGAAACACCTATTTCATATTTTTCTAAGAAATTAGATAAACATCAGAAAATAATTCAACTATTGAAAAAGAGTGTTTTGCACTGTTGTCTGCACTTCCACATTTTGATATATATCTAAATCCCACTATGCATCCTATTCTTGTGTATACTGATCATAATCCTCTCACCTTCATACAAAAAATGAGAAACAAGAACCAGAGGTTGACTAGGTGGATTTTATTGTTACACGAATATGATGTTATTGTAAAACATATTAAAGGTAAAGATAATGAAATAGCAGATGCTTTATCTAGATCTTATAAAAACAATGCATACATACTATATTTTTTGTATATATTGTTCATGAAAAGTTATCATCAATTTTACAACTTTTGTCACAATGTATTTGCGTGGATTCTTTTAAGTTGAAGTTTTGCATTGTATTGTTATAACTTCTGATTTATGAAAAATATAGACACTTTTAGCTTTCAGCGGAGATAACTAAGATAATTTATTTCTTATAGAATGTATTTCAAATTATTCATCGTGCTGTGCAGAAATTAAATAAGTGCAATGATCCAATTTTTGCTCTTCATTTTCAAAAAGAATGTTAAGAGTTTTCTTGTCTGCGTATTTAATATTCACGACACATTTGCTACTGGAAGGAGGTATAGCAGGCAACACCCAATTAATCGATCAATCAATCCTTCTGCACACGTATTCTTGCAATATCGTGTACGATATAACGTGGGAATTTTGCACAACTTTTAGGTAAAACAAGCCCGATGTCCTATCCTTTGTATCATTAGTTTGGAAATAGCACGATGCAAACTACATTTAAAATACGCAGGAAAGTATTGTTTACACTTACACGTTACATTAACAGATACATTATAGAACATCAACAGGAATTTTTTTCGCCTGGTATCTATGATGAGTTAATTTACAAAAACTAGGTTTATATATATCCCGTTTTATTAAAAATAATATGTTGTCTCCAGTGTTGCAGAACATAAAAAGGTAACAATTAATGCGATCTTTCTCTGTTGTTCCTTTTTTATAATTTTGTCTTATTACTAATAACGAATAATGGTAAACAATCTTGCCAAATGACGTTAACGGTAATTTTTGGTGCATGACGATAAAATGTACATTTTCTTTATGACGATAAAAAAAATCGACTGATTTTTAGGAATCACGTTAAATTTTTTCCAAAAATAACGGTAACGGATAATTATTTGAGACCTCTGACGAATCACGATACGGATATTTTGACGAATCACGATAAAATTTAAACCAATTTGACGCTAACGGTAGCCGAAAATGACCGTTTGACGCCTGACGGTAAAGGGCATTCCTGTCCTCCTTCAAAGGTATAGGTTTGAGCGTTCCTGGTGCAGCTAAATCCAGAAAAGAGTAATTTCAGAAAAAGAGGACAAAAGTAACAAACTCTTTACGATCCCCGAAAGTCATTGAAAGATCGTAACTGTTTTAAATTAAAAAAAAACAACAAATAATGAAGCTAAAGAGAAGATTTTTTCCATCAATCTTCATAATTGTAAGGTAGAAAAGCTTTCACCACGGCAGTATTACCGTTAATGAAAAAAAGAGAAGTCAATTTTGACGGAAAATGTTTACTTTTTTAAGCGGTAAGAACTAAACCATATTAGATATAAACAAAATAAGATTTCCACATGTATTAGAATAATTTGTTACTGACGGAATCATCCGATTGAATCATGAACAGTTTCTAAAAAAGGTTTATCCTTAGTTACTGTTATAACTGATCGATCTTAAACCTTTTTTTAATAAGAGACAGCACTTTCATGATGTACAAATACTTTATCAATTTAATGTCAATGGCTAAAGGGGAAGACAAATACCTTAACAATTTACTGTCAATGGCAATAGGTGAACACAAATACCTTAACAATTTACTAGCAATGGCAAAAGGGGGAGACAAATACCTTAACAATTTACTGGCAATGGCAAAGGGGGAAGACAAATACCTTAACAATTTACTTGCAATGGCAAAAGGGGAAGACAAATACCTTAACAATTTACTTGCAATGGCAAAGGGGAAGACAAATACCTTAACAATTTACTGGCAATGGCAATAGGGGAAGACAAATACCTTAACAATTTACTGGCAATGGCAAAAGGGGAAGACAAATACCTTAACAATTTACTGGCAATGGTAAAGGGGGAAGACAAATACCTTGACAATTTACTGGCAATGGCAAAGGGGGAAGACAAATATCTTAACAATTTACTTGCAATGGCAAAAGGGGAAGACAAATACCTTAACAATTTACTGGCAATGGCAAAGGGGGAAGACAAATACCTTAACAATTTACTGGCAATGGCAAAGGGGGAAGACAAATACCTTAACAATTTACTTGCAATGGCAAAAGGGGGGGACAAATACCTTAACAATTTCCTGGCAATGGTAAAGGGGGAAGACAAATACCTTAACAATTTACTGGCAATGACAAAGGGGATAGAAAGAAGCTCATTCATCAAAACAAATGAAAATATAATTACGAATATCATTTCATGTACCAAAATTAATAAGCAGGATGTCATGTCATGTCGCAAGAAAATAAAAGCTTACAATAACTACTAGTACTAAAGACAAAGATTAAATTTAAGTATCGCAAGTATTATTCGACTTGAAAACATTTTACCATCGAGAAAAAAATAATTTGAGATTAATAATATTTGCTGGGAATGATTGTTTTTAATAAACTAAGTTTGTATTTCACAGGATTCTCATGTATTCTCGGTGATAAATGTGTTGTGTATAAAGAAGGTGAAACCATACCAAGTCTTCCTAATGGTGCTAGATATGGCAGAACGTGTCATAATATTTTTAGAGACAGAAATAATTACTGTGTTGAATGGGATTGCCCTAAAACAGACTGTTCTGATCCAATTGTGCCAGAAACTGGTTGTCCTTTTTGTGGAGGTGAGTAAGAGGTGGAACATATTTATTAGACAAGGTACCTGCATGCCATGCCGAGGGTGTGCCTTTATAATCAAGTTTACAATACCAAAATACGGTGTTTGAAGGAGACTGAAAAAAGCATTCCCACTTCAACAGAAAAAAACTGTTTTTTTTTCAATTTTAACATTTACATGCTTGCATACGTCTTTTTTCAAAATTATTCGTTGCTCTTTATAAAGTTTATTATTTACATGTATTGGTTTAGTGGAGCGGAAATATGGCAAAATAGTTCATTTGAAGATACAAGCACCAAATTTAGTATGTAGCTCCATAATAGTCAAGAAATCGCTGGCCATCGGAATTTTTGCATTTATCAAAATGGACGTTTAAAAAAATGCGTAATTTTGGTTATAAAAAAATTGTAAAAAACGAAAACAATCAAGAGATCTACCTTATTCGATTTATTATAATGGATTTACTGTCATCAAAGTCTCTTACTGTTAGAACAAATGCATGTTGACAATTTTAAAGAATACACTTATAGATAAATCGTTTGAATGGACGAGTTATGATCCATAACAAAAATAACTTTTAAGATAAAATTAAAACATTTAGTATTTGGATATAAAATTTCTGACTACTTTTTAACAATTGTTAGTTTTTCTATTAACAAAGCGTATTACATAATCAAAAGACAAAAAATGTCAATGTTTTTTTTTCAATTTTCATTAATGAATTCAATAGAAGAGTAAGTGTGACAATTCAAAATAATATTAAAGTAACCATTAGAAAACATTTGAACAATCTTTATGAGTGATATTACTGAATATATATCTGATGTAATATGAATTTTACAACTAATTACTGCCCTGAGTAATTAGTGGAATGTAACAGGGAACATCAGGAGGAGCTTGGACTCCTGAAGTATATTGTAACAAGCCAGTAATTGAAATACATATTTAATTATGTTGAAGTTTTAAAAAAACTATGTATGATTTACTATAGGTGTAAATTAAAAAAAATTATGTGTGATTTTATTTTGGCTGGCCTGTTGGTTTTAGGAAATTTTTACTTGAATTAATTAAATGAAAAAAAAAAATAGCCTTATGTATTTAAAAGTGTCTTCCCCAGAAATGTTTAGTGCCCTATAACATTTTGATTTCATGGTTAGACATATAAAATTTTGAAAAAAGCCGTAACGAATATTTAGTCGGACTAGATAGTATATTGCACTAGCAAATGTTACTTACAATAAATAGTTCTAGTTTCTAATCCAGTAGGGTAAAAATTGGTGTTCTTGAATAATAATAAGCTTGTTTTCCTCCTTGGAACTCGTCTTATTGGGATCTTTGGAAAATTATTTCATGATCCTGCAGTTTGATACATAAAACATAATACTAGATTCCACTTTCTTGCATTCCTTGCATAGAATACGTTCTTGCGGATTATTTTGCCATTGAAAATCAAGCAAATAAAAACCTTCGCGAATTATCAGAAAATTTCTGATGATTGTTTGCTAACTAGATAAAATAGGCAAAATATACCAAGGGGCAATCAAAAGACATTATACATTTGGAGAAAGATATAAACAATATCATGGCCAAACGAAAAAAGATGGACAAATAAGCAACAGTCCGCAAAACACTACACACAAAAATAAAGATTTCCCGCTTAAAACCGAGAGCAAACTCAGATACTACGCAAGAGTAAGCATATCAAGTTCCTCAAATGGAACAAAAGAACGTATATGACCTAGACTACATAAGAAAATCTCATTCTTACTGAGAAATAACAAAATATTACATCAGTTTATATTAAACTTTTATCCTATTGTTCTCATTTTTGGTAGGATTTGAGAACATACCATGTAGTTAACGGTATTAAAATCCATTTGGATTTCAAATTTACAATTATAACTGATGTGAACAGTTGGACTTGTTTTACCCGCAGTGTAGTTTAATTGTTACTACATGAGACAAACATAGTTATTTTGTTTCAGGTACATGTGTCAATGGAGGAAGAGTTTTCAGAGAAGACGAACATTTCACATGCGATGATGGATGTAATGGATGTACCTGCCACTCTACCACACTTATGATGTGCTATATGCAAGAACCTCCAGAAGTGTGCAAAGGCTATGAGGAAGAAAAACGAAACACTTTGAGAAAAATACTCGAAGAATAAATATCTCATTAATCCTGTTATCATCTGTATTGTTTTAATTTCATTTAAATGTAGCAGTCTTTGTTTTGTCTAAGGGGCATATATAACGTAAAATTGGAATTGATGGTCATATAAAGTGTGTGTGGGGTTCATGGGGGTGGAAAAAGAGGGGTGTTACTAAGATTGAGTTTCGCCTTATACTCATTTTACACAAATGTTTCCGATATGTCTCAGAGCGCTATTCAGTACACTCCTTGCCTTTTAATCGTTTACAGCTATTTCCATGTCTAACAACAAACGTACCATTTGGAAAAATAAAAAGTGAACGGAACGTGTCTTTAACATAATTTTCTAATGCAATTTCTTTTCCGATTTAATTTTTAAGTTCTGTGCAAAAGTCTGAAAACGTATAAATGATTTTCATGGTTGGTCGCGTAATGCAAGTGAAAAATTTTTCACAACTGATATTCGATTTTTACGTCATCAAAACCAAATTCCCGCGGATTTCAGTGTCAAAAAGCAGAAGGCGACTCCAAATCTCAAAATGCAGCGAATGAATCGTGGAGGTGGCCTTGTGTTCCACGTCTTCTATCAAAAATGTATGCACATCGAAGTTTTTTGTCATAGGTTGGTATGACCGTTTAATGCAGAATGTCCACTAGAGAAGCAGATTGCACATGAAAACATAATTCTGCAATCTGCACGAAAACAAGAATTGTGTGTCTTCCCCTACCCTTGAATGCTCCAACCGACGCTTCTGAAAACGATTGCGATGTAAGGCTTCACGTTTTGTATCAGACCATGTCGACACATCCGTTCTCGCTCCTTTAAGAGTTTATACGATCCCACAGTTTTTGTTTGTTACCTTGACTTGTATCTTCTTAATCGAATTATGAGATTTGAATATCGATAAACTACTGTTATCTGAATTTATCACAAGCTGATAGTTGCGCAAAGCCTGGCGATAAGTTTCCTATTGGAAAAAATCCTCAGTTTGTTTTTGATCATATATTCTTAAAAGCGAATACCATACATTTCTGGCTGCTAAACGGGAAATGATTGCTGTATAGTTAAGTTAACCTTTTTTTTTTTATTTTAACGCTTTTGCATAACCAGTTACTGAATAATTATAATGTTTGCATAACACCATTCCTCAATAATATTTTTATCCAAGGTTTTCTTCTTCATAAAACGAAACACAACCTTGCCTTCCAGAGTAAAAGTTTGAAAGTGTGAAACAGTTTCATGGCCAATAATTTGTAATGTAGTTTGATCGGTGATAGATTGTTTGTGGACTCAAGTGTGATATTAGAACGTGGTAGTGAGGTCTGTTGTCCCACTTGGATATCCAAAGCCTATGTATTTAATGTCCGTAAATTTGCCTTTTCTGTTTCAACTTCTTGGCATAAATATGCCCATTCTTTTTAATTTGAAGATCTTTTAATTGGTTTTTTTCAAGCGCATTCAATGCCGCCATATCATCGTCGTGTACAGAATGAAATGCCAGTGTGAGTGTCAATTGTACCAAACTTTTCCTTTCTGAACTCTTCGAGTGATTCACGAAATTCCTCGTCAAATGATAACAAGAGCAACCGAATCTTTAAAAAAGCCTACGCTAGAGTTCATAATTTTTGGGTGATGCAGAGTCTTCAGAGCTATATTATCCAGGTCATTTATACAAATTTGGAAAAGAATCGGAGTAATGAACCCCTCTGCCCTAAGCTTAAGATATACATAAGTGTGCATTGCTTTTTTTCCTAAAATATAACTGAAACTATGCCATTAACTTTTATTTTACATCTATATTATCTGACCATACATTTTGTGTGTTTATGACTTTTGTATGTGTGTGTTTATGACTTTTGTATGTGTGTGTATATGTTGTTATTTAGTCGATTTGAAAAAGACACACTACACCTTGTGTTTATGTAGTCTGTTTACAGAATATCAACTTTAAATAAAACTTCGCAAGCCTCGAAAGATTTCAAAGAAAGATTGTTCCATTTTAAAGCTAACTTAATTTTCGTTCACTTCGATTTTTGATCAACGTCTTTGATATAAAGAGACTATCTGTTGTTTTTGTTTTCTCCAAGTTGAAAGTTTGAATTTTTTAATTCTACTGCCCAAAAATGACCTTTATCATGTACGCTCGGGAGTAAACTTTAGTGAAGCCAAACAGGACAGCCAATTTCATCTAAGGTAGTTGGAACCTTAGCTTCTTAACAAATTCCTTATTCATAAACGGGGAAGTACTAGTATATATTATAAAGGTTCAAAACTAGCTTTGGACGGACAAGCAATAGGAATTCCTGTCATTTAATGTTTGTGTTAGATGTTTAAAGATTTCTTTTCAAGAATCCAAGACTTTTGTTTCCGTTTGTATGTTGTGTCCATTTTAAATCAGCTTGAAGAGTGATGCCATTGTACATTGCAGAAGAACATACTAGTATTCTAAAGTGGCATTGAGGAGAATACATTTGTGTTTTATTGGATTTTTCTTGTTTGTGGTAGTGAGTACTGTACATTTGTCTGGACGGAAAGCCAGCAGGCATTCATCTTCCTACTTTGCTACAGCATCTATGTCTTCTTGGAGCTCAAACTATCACAATGTTTTGAGATTTGATAATTTTGTAGACAATGATGTCATCAGCAAAACGTCGGAGTTACTGGAATTAAAATATTTTGGTAAGTCGTTACAAAATAACACTACCTAGGACTATTCACTGTGGGACATTAGATGTGACTGGAGCAACATCTACTGACACCCCATCTAGAACTACTGTGTGTGTGCGGTTTGATGAAAAGGCAGATATCCAGTACAATGGTTTGTTTCTTACTCCGTAAAAGATAAGTTTGTATAAGAGTCTGGTGTGGAACTTTATCAAATGATTTGGCAAAGTCCATGAAGATGAGGTCAGTTTGAATGTAATTGTTTGAGTTAGGTTATTTTACAAAAGACTATATATTTATGCAGCAGAAGTTTACCGATGTTCAAACCTCGATTAAGGAGATACAAATCAAGGAGACGAACAAAAACTGACAGAATCACAAATTCAAAAAGGAGCGAGACAGGTGCGTCGACAGCGTAAGCATTTCCTGTTATGCATGCATCACCCGTAATGCAAATCTACACTCGGTGGAAATTTCACATTGGGAATGAGAAACAATCAATAAAATTAATAATGAGACGACTATTCTTGTGTCTATACATCCGAGACAGCGAAAAGATGTCGCTAGTGAGTTGAGACACAGACACGTTGAACACAAATTCGCGATGATGACCATTTATCCCCGCCTTAGTATATTTCTCGGGTTTTGATTGGCTAATGTACGTCGTTAAAAAACCCATTTCCTTAGTTCCGTGGTTGTTCCCGGTGAAAAATTGAATTCTGTAGATTATACATGATGTCTGTATTTAAATATGTAATCCACTAACGTCGTCAATCAGGACTACTGGTCTTGTTATGCAAATGATACAGGTTGACGTCACGCCGTCTATGACATAACGCTTGCGACATTGACTGCCAAATTTGATTCATTCCAGTTTCTCTGTCTCTGGATTAAAAACGTCTTATATTTGACTACCTGTAGGGTTCTACTAAAGGTAGAACCCTACACCCCGTAAAAAATGTCAAATTTCAAAATTTCAATAAAACTTTTTTAAATAACAAAAAAACGTTGCTTTCACGTTACACTTTGTGCCCGAATTTCTCTTTCCGAATCGGACTAAGATCGGGGATAAATTCGTTATCTACGTTTATATCCGTAGATATGGGTATTTTAGCACCCTTCAGTACCTTGTACACCCTTTGGCTTCATACTTCCTCATTACTCTGTTGCACCAATGTTTGTAGACAGAGCACACCCCCTGTTAATGAAGTATGTATAGTGTGAACTTGCACTACCGTTACATGCTAATTGAAATAAACGTCATACGATTGGGCAGAAGGTATGTTACTGCTGAGAAATTAAGAGTTGACAATTTTAAAACAGCACGATTATCATAGACTTTAGTTTGGAGTCGTCCATCTGTTTCCATATCGAGGAAAAAGATATGAAGCAAACCTTTCATTTTCCGTAGTATCGTTAGTCTCAAGTTCACTGGGATATATGAGCTGCAAGCACTCACTAATTACTGTTGGTTAGTGAGTAAGAGGACATAATCAATACATCTGAAGGTGAAATTAAAGAACCATGCACGGATGCTTTTTTTGTCTTTGAGAAGGTTCTACTAGTATATGAATACTTCTTCACATGAGTACAAAAACAAGTCGGCCGGTAGGGGTGCACACCTAGACCTAATTGTGATACCGACTGTCTGTTATCAATCCAACAAACTCAATAAATAAATTGTCACATCTTTGGTAAAATTTTTGTTGTAATCATAGGGGTACGGTTCTTCACAAAGTAAGAATTTTATGATCTAAAACAAGTGATTGTGAACTACGATTTCAATTTTTGTAGAATAAGACGAGGATACTACATTTTTCAATTGAGCATGGGGAGTTATGTTAATACAAAAATGTGAAAAGCATTATGATTTTTTAAAATCTCCTCTTGCGTGAATGATGGACAGGTATATGTGGAATTCCCAGTTTTGCTGTGAATTACAAGTTCTACAGTAGACATTCCAAATAATGATTTTTGCAATTAAAAACAATTTTGTTTGAGGCTTTGTCTGCTGGAACAATATTTCTCGTGAAGAAAGGATGAGGCGTTTACAACCTCTGGGTTCTTTAAACGGTTTGAAGCCCGTGTGCTCATTGTATATCGTAAATTTTGAATGCGCTTCTGGATACATGACCGAACAGCTTTGTTCCATTAAGATAGTGTCCATTTTTTTCATCTGGCTCGCGTTTTACCAATTTCTGGCAAAGTCATCAATTGCATCCATCAGTACCCTGAAGGTCTTCCAGTTGATGGGCTTTGGAAATCGGTATTCCTAGACTTTTGCTAACAACTCTCTGTGTTTCCCATTTCTTACGATGCCAATGTATATAGTTAATAACATTATCACTAGGAGTAATAAGTGTAAGAGGACGATGAACAAGGGCAACTGGCAGGTTTCTTTCATATCCATGGGAGTAAAGATTTATAATACCCTCGCTGTTGAAAATCTTGGATGCAATAGGTTTGGTGTACAGGGTATGTTTGAGAAATGATAGTTGTAGTTTTATCTTTGAAGCAATTTTTGGAAACCTCCAGACGGGCATGTACACCTCACAATCATTCTATAAACCAAATATAATTGACCTATTGGTTATAGTTTCCAAGATACAGACTTGACTATGAAACTTTAACCGTGATCACTGATCCATGAACTGATGTCAAGGTAAGGTAAAAACTATCTGACGAACTATCAGCGGTCAAGGTCTGATGAAACCTACATGACAGATATTTTCACCTTACAATCATTCTATACATAAAATATAATTGGTAATAGTATCCTAAATACGGACTTGATCATGAATATTTTACCTTGATCACTGATCCATAAAATGAGGTCAAGGTCAGGTAAAAACGTTCTTACGAACATGCAGACCTTCCAGGAATAACATATACCAAATATAAGTATCCTAAAACTCATAATAAGAGCGACAAATACAAACTGTAACATTGCACAAGGTAATATTTTTTTTCTCAGACTGTCTATGAGACGTGACACTAAATCCATTTGATGTGTATTGATTGATTTTAGTCTGGGAGACATGATTTATTTATTAGTTGCACTGTGTGTACTCTTAGATCGGTACTTAGTGTCTTTATTATTCTTGTTAGATGGGTGTTTTGTGCTTTGTGTCGATCTGAGGAGTCACACCTTTTTAGACGGTTTTTATTGTTGTTTAATCCCGCCACATTCTGTATATGCCTGTCACAAGTCGAGGGGCCTGTAGTTCAGCGGTTGTCGTTAGTCACTGTCAATCATATTTGTTTTTCATTCGTTATTTACATAAATTAACTAGGCAGTTGTTTTTTCGTTTGAATTGTTTTACTGTGTAATTTGTGGGCCTCTTAGCCCATAAATTAGAAAATACTATTGGTTTTCATTGCTGAAGGCCGAGTCATGACCCATATTTGCTTACATCTTAGTTATTTGGTCTCTGATGAATAGTTGTCTCATTGGCAATCATATCACATCTTACAGTTTTACAGCACTCGCTGAGACATGAAAATGAGCTGAAGAAGAATGGACATATGACAGAGGAAACTTCGTAAAATAAGGAATATGTATACAAGGTATGAAGCATTCAGGTCTTTTAGCTTTTGAAATATAAGGCTTTATACAAACTGTTTTTGTTCATGAGAAGGAAAAAGAGAGGTGAAAAATACAAAATTGACATTCAAACTCATTAGTAGAACAAATAGATGCTCATAAGGGTAAGCAGATCCTGCTCCACATGTGACACCTGTCGTGTTACTCCTATAAAATATGTTGATGCATTATAATACTGTGTTTGCTCCACAAAATTTACATTATAATACTGTGTTTGCTCCACAAAATTTACTTTAAAGTACTGACAAACCTGTGCTCTTGTAAAATTTTAAGGCATTGTTTGAACTAGGTAAATAGGACTTTAACTATAAAAGATTTAGCAACTTTAAAACATTTTCTTGGAATTTGAGATTTCTTATTTTTCAAGCCTGTAGAATATGGTAAAATAAACAAACACCTGAATTTCGTCTGATACCGTCCTCTAGTTTTCACAGTTAAAATCACATATAAAAAAAAGGAATCTCAAATTGTAGGAAACAAGCGCTGATCCAGCCATTTTATAAAGAGGAGATCCCCCCCCCCCCGGAACACCATGCAATGTTCACATAATTAAATAAATACGGAATGTGCCAAAGGGACACAGCTGATTCCCCCGCTTGCATATGATATAAAGTTATAAAGGGACATAACTGAAGAGTGGTAAAAGTGACGCTACCCAAATTTGTACTTGATCTAAATTTTGTGGTAATAAGTATTGTGTATAAGTTTCATATTATTTGGTTGAGGCAAACTCAAGTTAGAAAACAGAAATGAAAAATTCAGCAATTTTTCCATTTGTAAAGGGCATAACTCTAGAACGGTTAAATTGACACCACCAAAATTCAAACTTGATCTGTATTTGGTGGTAATAAGCATTGTGTATAAGTTTCATAACATTTGGTTAAGGCAAACTAAAGTTAAAGAATGGAAACGAAAAATTCAGCAAGTTTTCCATTTGTAAAGGGGCATAACTCTAGAACGGTTTAAGTGACACCACAAAAATTCAAATTTGATCTGTGTTTTGTGGTAATAAGCATTGTGTATAAGTTTCATAACATTTGGTAGAGACAAACTAAAGTTAGAGAACAGAAACGAAAAATTCAGCAATTTTTCCATTTGTAAAGGGGCTTAACTCTAGAACGGTTTAAGTGACGCCACCAAAATTCAAATTTGATCTGTATTTTGTGGTAATAAGCATTGTGTATAGGTTTCAAAACATTTGGTTGAGGCAAACTAAAGTTAGAGAATGGAAACGAAAAATTCAGCAATTTTTCCATTTGTAAAGGGCATAACTCTAGAACGGTTAATGTGACACCACCAAAATTCAAACTTGATCTGTATTTGGTGGTAATAAGCATTGTGTAAAAGTTTCATAACATTTGGTTAAGGCAAACTAAAGTTAAAGAATGGAAACGAAAAATTCAGCAATTTTTCCATTTGTAAAGGGGCATAACTCTAGAACGGTTTAAGTGACACCACAAAAATTCAAATTTGATCTGTGTTTTGTGGTAATAAGCATTATGTATAAGTTTCATAACATTTGGTTGAGACAAACTAAAGTTAGAGAACAGAAACGAAAAATTCAGCAATTTTTCCATTTGTAAAGGGGCATAATTCTAGAACGGTTTAAGTGACGCCACCCAAATTCAAATTTGATCTGTATTTTGTGGTAATAAGCATTGTGTATAGGTTTCATAACATTTGGTTGAGGCTAACTTCAGTTAAGAGAATGGAAACGAAAAATTCAGCAATTTTTCCATTTGTAAGGGGGATAACTCTAGAACAGTTGAATTGACACCACCAAAATTCAAACTTGATCTGTATTTTGTGGTAATAAGCATTGTGTATAAGTTTCATAACATTTGGTTGAGGCAAACTAAAGTTTAGAATGGAAACGAAAAATTCAGCAATTTTTCCATTTGTAAAGGGGCATAACTCTAGAACGGTTTAAGTGATGCCACCAAAATTCAAACTTGATCTGTGTTTTGTGATAATAAGCATTATGTATAAGTTTCATAACATTTGGTTGAGGCAAACTAAAGTTAGAGAACGGAAACCAACTTTGGGACGTACGGACGGACAAGGTTAAAACTTAATGCCCCCTCCGCTATGGTGGGGGCATAAAAATTCAAATCATTAAGAAAAAGAAAAATCGGAAAAAAGGGGGGTGTCCAACCCCCAGAACACCCCCATATCCGCCGATGGGAAAGGTTTTAATCTGTTAAAACAAAAAAATCATTTATTTTCTTTACTAAGTTTCTGTCAAGCCTTACAACTTTTGCAGATCCAAAGGTTTGTCTATACTCAATAAATTTTGTAACCACTGTTCTAAGTGTACAAGTCTAATTCACAATTTTAGTTTATTTCTTGTATTTCATAACAATTAACAAGATATATATATAAAGTATAATGACAAATTATACTATACGAAGGAAATATCTTCTTTCTAAGCTAAATAATAGAAATTAGATGAATATGTCTTTCAAAAAGAAATACTTCAAATTAACAGCCCTACTCACATTTGTCTCTAAAATGTAAACTGAATTTATGTAATTTGATTACATCTATGTTTTTTGTTCTCACTGTAATTGATTAAATGTAATTTGAAATGGCAAAATGACTCATTACTGATTACATACAATTAATCAACAAACAGTTAGTCAAATGAGACTTTCCAGATATGTCTGAATAAGGATAAATCTGTCAAGATTCATGTTTAAGTCACTGCAAATTTCAACATATATAATAACTTAATGTAGAGCAAATGCTGAAAATTTGTGGTCAATATCATTTATAAACTGCTGAAAACTGACAAATAAGTGGATGAACAATTCAGTAATGTGATTAAATGATGTGTTTACAGAGTCACATTTTTCTATTCTTTCAACCACTGGTTTGGTCACAATGATTTTCATTTTGCAGGAATACAGCCTTTAGAACTAACTGGTCAATGATGTCACAAAGAATCGTTTTCCAGCTGTGAAGGACAAATCTAAAAATTTGGTGGACCACAAGTATGATTGTATAAACTGATACTTAGCTTTATCTTTCCAAATTTGCTTTCTTTTTAAACTCTTTTAGTATTTCAAAAGTTTTCTCTATGTTAATATAGTAATCTGTTTCTCCAGAAGTTGTCATAGGTTTCTGTGCAGAAATAAACTCTGATTCAACCTCGTTTTCATACTTATCAAGGACACCTAATTCAGTAAGGCATTTTCTAAGACCAGATTTCTTATAATCCTCATCTATAGAACCAACAGTTAGCTTTTCATAGTTTAATGCCATCCATAGGGCAATGATAGTGTCAAAATTGATTTTACCTTTCTGGAAAAAAAGCAAAGGCTTGCTCTGTGCAAGTAAAATATCCTTACTTACATTGTAAAAATTGATAAACAAACAATGGGTGGTAACAAAAAATGAAGGTATGAGATGATTCTCTAATTGTTTGTTCTTTTTTACAGCAACAAATGCATTGACAATTGTCTGAGTTATGGCTTCCATGTACTCCCTTTCAAATAGAAGTTGATGGACTGCTTTATCCTGTATATATGATGGTTCCACTTCTGCAAAACTATTTGAATCTAAGAGATCTTCAACATCTTGATCAAGCCTGGCCTTTTTCAAAGCAGGTTCACATTGTCCTTCTTCTATATTTTCTATCCAATCAGATGCCACCTTAACTACATTTCTGCATTCTCTGTTTTTAATAACTATATCTGCTCTGCCATGCCACAATCTTTTGCATCCTATAAAAGAACAAGACATGAATAACCCAACTTATCAGAAATTGATTAATGAATTTGACACTTAATCTGGAATATAGCATCAACTACTTTTGTAGCAATGTGACATCAGGCACATGCAACATTTTTTACGATTCAGTTTTAGAGCAACGTGTCATCAGTCACATGCAACAAATGATTTTAAATAACACTGAGTTAGTCAATTACAATGAGAAACAAAAATAGATGTACAATGTAATCAAACTACATAAATTCAGATAATTATTTATGATTGGGAAAAAAGGGGGTGGTTATAGGAAGTAGATTTTATAAGAGGTTCATTTATGTTATTAATTTAAAGCTAAAAAAAATGAAATAATATGAATGCCAGATCATCGGTTTATCATATGGGACCGTATGACATCAATACATGTAAAAACAAAATATCATTGAAGCTGCATCAGAGGGTCCTTGTGGCTGATTAGTTTTCAAAATCGACTAAAATCTTTATATTCCATTATATTTTCCTTAAATTTTTGTAAAAAATTGCTGAGAAGTTAAATAAAAAAATATTCAACTGAGCCATGTGGCTGATTAGTTTTCAAAATCGTCTAAAATCTTTATATTCCATTATATTTTCCTTAAATTTTTGTAAAAAATTGCTGAGAAGTTAAATAAAAAAATATTCAACTGAGCCACTTATCTGCTGTTACTTATTCATGTTCACTAAAATAACTGATTCAAGTTTCAATAAATCATTTCTTACAAAGTTACCTACGTAAGTAATAGAAATTGTTGCCTGTTTTAGTAATGCCCCTGCCGGGTGTCATTGGGAGAGTCTGCTGGTAGAATGGGTCATCGGATATAATTTTGAAACTAGACCCTTAAGGACATTTTTTTCCAAGTTTGGTTAAGAGTTGCCTAAATGGTTTCATAGATTTTTTTTAATTGTTCATGGAGATTAGACAATTGATTCCAAATAACTGCAACAGCTTAAAAAAACCCTAAGGCCAGCTGAGTTGAAAACAAGTTTAAATAGACAGCTGAAAACAGCTGCTAGACTTACCGAAATTTGTGTTGCCTGTTTTAACATGTTGGATACAAAATGGACATTCAGGTTCAGGATTTTGATTCTTCTTTGAAGATGTTTCACTATTGTAAGACAAACTATCAGCAATAACTTCTCCTTCAAATAACAGAGGAGTGAAAAGATGAACTGCTAAAACAGCCTGAATTTCTTCCTTTTTCAGTTTTTCTGATTTCGTTGTCATTTCTTGAAGACATTTTGAGTGAAATGTTACTGTAAATAAAAATAATCATTACAACCTTTATCTCATGCCAAAACAGAATTTTAAGACGTCCTCAGAATGCTGCATTGTTCAACTTGAATCAATCATATATAATTCAGTAGAAAAAAACAACTATATTTTTGTGTCTGTAAGACAATAATACCCCACCCCTGTATCATTATACAAAAAAAGGCTATGCCGGCACAGGATGATAAAACTGCAACATGCCATCAATTACAAAAGTAAGTGTGGACACATTATAATGCTTTGCTTGACACAGTATTTGCTTTATGCACTAATGTGCTGGAAACATGAGCAGTAATTTGCTGAATCTATTCTATTTTGGGCCTGTACAATGTACAAAATGTACCATGCAAAAGTGTAGTCTTTGGAGTGTTTGGTCCCTTGTAGCTGAAAACCCATAACAATTATGAATAATCAATAATATACAGCAAAAAGCTCTCAACAAAACGGGCAAAATCTTACGATTTGACATATGATCGACCTAAGATTATTGTAGGAATTTTTATGAAACAATGTCCTGGATTGGTTTATTGCTCAACAATGTACCATAATACAAATGGCAGAACAGAAACTCACATATATTTTAGATTACAAGAGTGAAATTATCCACAATGCAATTACATGTACCATATTGGGGTTCCTGATTTGCAAAAGATTACAAAAACAGACACTTTAATGGCTCCAGGCATAAAATCACAAAAGAAATTAAAGGAATATGTGGAACAGTAGCTCAAAAAATGACAAGAGATATATATTTCAATAGATTACAGGTACATTGTACATATAGCCATTAATTCCAGTTGCCAATATGACCATTAATTGGAGTTGCCTGTCTCTTGTACATGTATCAAATGTCTCTGATATGACTTAGTAAGCCTTACTTAAAAGGCACTGGCTACGATTACCCGCAAAAAGTAACAATAAGAAATAATAATTGTTAATTAAGAGACTAATTACAGAAATGTATTTCTGGATAGGGACCTGATTTCATGCGGATATTGCAGGTTCATTTTTGTATATGTACAAAAAATTTGTATCAATAATATCCTTTTTTATTTTTACCTGCAATAATTTACATTTGCAAATTGTCTTTTTTGTGTGTAGCAACAGACTGGCCCAGGTTTGTTTTAATCCCTAGGACTTTCCAGACAATAGAATGTAGATAAGAGGAATATAGTTTCCATTTTTAATCCACTAATGGTATAAAGCTGCTTAAAATAGTTTAATAATACACTGTACTGACTGTAGGGCAAAATTTTGAATGTGCCATCCATCATGTCCATAATAATTTTGTTTTATCTATGTTTTACTTGAATAAAATTTTTGTGATTTTATGGTCTTTATGGGTCATTTTTAAAAAAAATGTGTGAATATCATCCCTCAACTTTAGTAAATTTTGTTAAGATTATAACTAAACTTTCATGGGTAAAAAGCGCAAAGATCCGGTCAATTTGGTTCAGGTGTATAAAAATTTAAAGCGCAAATGTCTATATTGTTTGAGCGCAAGTGTCCTTTTGTGTTACAGGTAAAAATAAAAAGTGCAAATGTCCTGCACCGGGCAAACAAGAACGACATATTGGTCAATACATTTGGGAGATTAATCATGTTAATGTTTTTACATCATAATTTAGTTGTTAAAATTTATCTGACAGTTTGCTCACAAACCTACCATTTTTTAGATCAGTGGCTGTCTGAATATATTTTGTGGGTAACAATAAAAATATTATTGTTACCTGCAAATTTCCACATGAAATCGGACCCCTTTCCGGTAATACATTTCGACAATTGGTCTTGGAAGTAACAATAATTATTTCTTATTGTTACTTTTTGCAGGTAATCATGGTAATTGTAACCAGTGCTTAATTAAAAATGCCCCCCAAAAATTAGTATATGGACTCAAAATTAGGGTCAATCTCGGAGTGTTTTTCTCTTCCTATATAATTTCAATGAAACCTGAACAACACATATTATCGGTCTCACTAGTTAGCGACAAGAAGAATTTTAGCGACAAGAAGCTACAAGAAGCGTCAAGAAGCGACAAGAAGATTAAATTTAGCGACAAGAAGCGACAAGAAGACTTTTTAGAGACAAGAAAACTTAATAAAAATATTATTAAAATAAATATATTAAAAAATATATGCATTGACATTTTTATTTTAATATACGGAAAGTATAGTGATTTTCATTTTTTTTAAATATATCAGAGACATATAAATACATTTAGTATATGTTTCTGAATATATTGATAGATATTGACAGAGACATATAATACAATTATATGTCTCTGATATTGATAACTTGATATAGAAATTTCCCTGTCATAGTATGATATTAATTTTTACATGTTCTTGTGTTTTAGAACAATAATATATTTATTTTATAAATTTTTTAACACTCTCTTTGTCTAAAATATAATAAACTGACTGCATGCAAAATGCATTATACGTGAATCAGTGTCCAGAAAAGATAATGTTACTAAAACGTGAATATTTTATTTGGGTATTGACTTATCAAACAATATGCATGATGTTTATGCATAGTTTAAAGAGGGTGGTAATAGGGGGGTTGTGCTTGCACGGAAAAAACGTGAAATAAGACATAATTTCACGTTGAACGTGAAATAATTTCTGTCATGAACGTTGCACGAAAAATAAAGACTTTGATGTGAACCTTTTGTGACTGAGTCACTGTCTTCTTGTATATATGAACTCTCTGTTTTACTTCATATTCCCGATTTGGTATACACATTTATAATATAAATGGTTTGCGGCTTTTAAAAAAGTATATAACGATCTTCTTAACTTTTAAAATGCAAATATCCCGCAGACACGAAAGTGTATTCTTGATCTATTTCATTGTCTTTATTAACAAGAATAAACACGTTGTCATGTTATCGATGCCACCAGCTACCACGACTCGTGGTTAAAAGTATCAGAAATTGGAAGTTTGAACTGACAGATGATGGGAGGTGCAAACACGTTAAAGCTCATCACTGTTAAGATGTCGATCCTATTTAAAGTCATTCTTTTCATTTTACCAAAAAATTCAAAGAATCGCCAATGAGGAAGCATGTACATGTATCTAGGAGATTCGAAAAGTGTTCACATGTTAAAAACATATCAGATTTGAACTTAATTAGTATGAAGTCATTATGTAAAGTTGTTTCTTAGAAAAATCTAACGGAAATATTTGTTGGATTGACGAACAGAAGCACAAGTTGATTGTAATATATCCTAATCCTACAGCTTTCCCTAGTAATTCATACCATGCAGGTCTCATTGGTCCTTTTATTTTTTTATGTTTTCTAACATTACAATCATGAACTAGAGACATATATGGCAATACAGCAATCCATCAACATATTCATACCAGAGGACTATAGTATATGGTACAACGATTTTGAACTTATCGCAAACTGATTCAAATCGAAAGAATACGACAAAAATAAATATGTATGGCCCGTTACAAATTTGTTTAGACAATAAAATGTCAGTGTGATGTAGTTACTTAATATTTAATGAGCAATGTGTTAGGCCAAACCAGTAAATATATCTTGGAAGCTCCAAAATCGATAAGGAACAACATCAAAGGCCTTTCCGCTTTATCAAAAAACAAAATTGAGTCCATTTTTTTCTTGAAGATCCCTGCCAAGTGTTTGAATTTTATTTGAAAAATACCGAACACGCAAAATAAGCATTTCAAAATCACCATGCACGTAAAATTAAATAAGCAGAACATGTTGAACGAGGCACCTGTCTTGCACGACTGAATGTCAAATAAAAAAGTAAAAACACGTTGAACGTGAAATAAAAAACGGTGATCACGTTGCACGAAAATAACCCTTTACCACCCTCTTTAAAGTTAATTGAAGATCAAAGGTAATTAAAGACAATGTTGAGTGTTCAACAGTTGCTCACTATTTACAATTATTGTATTTTCTGGCGCGTGTAGTTGTATAGTCTGACGCGTGTACACAGTTATAGGTGTTAATTGAATGTCATTGTAGCAATACAATAAGGGACACACGTCCTTTACTCCAACCATGAATCTAATTTGTTTATCCTTAAGCGTCATTATGCTTCTATGAAAAGAAGTAATTCTTACAAGAAAATAATCAGCTGGTTCGAAAAAAATGCCTGGCCATTCTCTTGAAACCATGAATAAAGCAATAGCAGAATACATAGGTACATATCCTATTAAACAAACAAAATACTGCTGATGATATATGCAGGCTGTCATCAATATTAATTCTTTGAGAGAAATTGTTCAGATCACAGGCAAACCTCCAAATGTTATCTTGACTCATAAATTTCTTCATCTATCAATATAATAAAAAAAAATAAAAATCTCTTTATTGCTGTCAATGCATATTTTTTTTAATATATTTATTCTAATAATATTTTTTTTTAAGTTTTCTTGTCGCTAAATAGTCTTCTTGTCGCTAAATTTATTCTTCTTGTCGCTTCTTGTCGCTAAATTTATTCTTCTTGTCGCTTCTTGACGCTTCTTGTCGCTAATTAGTGAGACCCCATATTATTTTGTTTTTGATCTAAGATTACCTTCATCCCCAGCCTTCAAAAAGTCTTCAAGACACTGAATGGTCTTTTGTTTTATATTGTCAACACCTTCTTGTTTCTGTGTTTCTACTAGTAAATCGATGAATGCTCCTCTGAACAATTCACAAAGAGACTTTCCGACAACTTTGGGTTCTTTGTTATTGGCAAAGTCTACCCATGTGTCTGCTAAAAAATTGCGAAACTCATGAGCATTGCAGCCTTGAATATCTAAGTAAATGAATGCCGTCGACCACAAGTTACTCTTAAGATCTCTTAAGAAATCATTTTCAATAAATCTTTGCAACGACTTTGCCATCGCCTTTCGTTTGTTTTGGTTTTGACAGGGGAATACAAGTAGCAGGGAAGGAAATCAATGCTATGTATATGTATGTATGTACTGGTAGATTCCTCCGTTATTCGGAGCACCCCGAGAGCTGCGAGAGTACAGTGGAATCTGTGAACAATCCCTATCCAGAGTTATAAATTAATTGATGTCTTCTATTCATTGCCCCCCCCCCCCCCCCCAAAAAAAAAGGAGGGTAAAGGTTGGACGATAAATAAACTCATCATATATACCAGGATTTAAATTGTGTACGCCAGACGCGCGTTTCGTCTACAAAACCGGACTCACCAGTGACGTTCGTATAAAAAAAGTTATAAAGGCCAAATAAAGCTAGATAACAGTAAAGACTACATATCGTTTTACTTATACTGAGACTAAATTGGATTCAAAAGTAGGTGTACTTTCCAAATAATTTCATATGTTTTGCAGATTATACTTGATCAGAATATAAAGGGGTATCAGAATTAAGTAATATGTAAAAAGGATACCATAACTACCAAAAACAATTTGTTCATAATGCATTGTTAGAAATATTTTCAGCATAAAATACTGTTGATAACTATATGTTTATTATTGAACACTCAAACTCAACAAATAATTAACGTTAAAAAATGAATGATCTTGTTTTCTCCCATTTACATATCTCTCACCTTGAAAAACCCTTTGATCAATTATGATCAATTAGCCCAGACGTATGTACAATACATGTCATACAGATAAATTCACTACTGGAATGTCCTATTTTTGACATAGAAATAATTGTCCAAAATTTAGAACAAATTTTCTTCATTTGAAACAAACACGTGAATATCGGTAAATTTCCAGAGCTTTCGACTATTCCAGTGTCTTTTAGAACTAGGACCGCGAAAGCATGTTTGTCGTGAATTAAAAAAAACAGACACATCGGATCGTTGACGTATTTGTGATTATGACCGTAAAACTTATACAATGTCGATTTCTGTCGTTATTTATCATAACCCTCCAGAAGAAAATTTTCTTTTAATAAAGCCGGTATTATCTTAACATACACGCTGGACATATAAACTAAGGAATGTAAATTTGACTATTGAAAACTATTCTAGCCACGTTTGTCAAAGTTCCTAGTTTAAAGTCAGTCAGTTCTGTCAATTTCAAGAAAAAGACCCAGACCTGAAGCACATTTTCTATGTTCGTGGGTATCCTTAGTGTTATATGCACTATACTTCTTTCATAAGAAAACTTAAACAAGTCGGCCAGTAAGTAACCATGCATATGTCATACCAACTAGATCATGTAGCTGAAGGAGCATCTTCTAATCAATTAATTACCTATATGCATCGTATAATTGACATATCGAGATAAAAAATTATACGACAATCCACGTATTCATGGAATCGAAATCGGCCCGGTTTTTATTTAAAAAAAACTTTCAAACCGTCGTTACTCTTTGTACCGAAAGGGTTGATAACTATTGCTAACTTTTTATGAATGTACTTTTAATAAAAACAAAACACCTAAATGACCATGATGACCGAAGAATTCAAAATAAGGTAAACAAAATTCCTTGCTGGTTTTAGTTTTAAAACTACAATTTAGAACCAGTTCATTTATAGTACGCATGTTTCTAACGGCAATGTCCTTAAACCAAAGTCAAATCCAGTTTTAGCTAGCGACGTAACCATTAATCTTTGTGTCAATTTACCGTCCAGACAGGTCATACTGGTGAATCATGGCCACTATGGGAAGATTATATAAGAACTGCCTGTCCAACATTTGGAACAGATTTTACTACATTTTGATCACAGACGACACCATTATTAACGTTTTAACGTTTCTATATTTCACACTGCAATATTATACAATTATAGCCTTTGTATGAGGTCGATACAAGGATATATTGACCTGAAAGAAGTATATTGACTGAGGACGAAGTCCGAGGTCGATATACTTCTTTGGGTCGATATATCCTGTATTGACCTCATACAAAGTCTATAATTGTTATATTATTAATTTCCGACCATTTTTGTATTAAAATTGTCAATGTAATTTATTCGATCATTTGAATTTGTTGGAATTTTATGGATATCATATTGTCTCCTAGACAATAGCAACATATTAATTGTTATTTCATATATTTTTTATGTTGTTTTTTTGTTTATCTTATGTATTTAATTTTTTTTCTTCAAATAATCGATCATAAATATACACTTTTTATAAACTTTTAACAATATCATGAAATTCATTACATGACGTCACAAAGTATATCGGTTTTTAGATATTCTAAAAATAACCGTGCAATATGCTTTTTGCTATCCGCCGTTTTCTACCTACCTTCGAAAATATAGTTTAACATGTGACTATCCCTGAACGAATCAAATTAGTTAAAATATACGAATTAATAATATTAGCTGATATAAGTATCTGAGGGGCGTCAGCCCCGAAGATATGCGAGGATTACATCTGATTTACATAGAAGTAATAAAATAAATATTTTATCTTTTCTCTTGTTCTAAAAAGAGCAATTAGTTTTGATAAAACAGGAAAGGTGTCATTATCTCAAATTTTCCTGATGAAGTAACACTTTCAGAAGCTGTTTTGTAGTTATAGATTTGGAATGAAATCTCGATTGCGTCTATTTTTCTGTCATCAAGGTAATTGCTACCTTATCACTGCTTTTGTATGGTAATATGAATCTCTGTATTATCGTGTCTTTTTCTGGTTTAAAAGCCAAAATCTGAACTTTTTGCTGATAACTGATAACATTTCTGTGTAAATTAAAGAAAAGTTTCAAGTGTTCAAGAACAAACGTCACTGATTTTATAAAACAATGCGATAATTTCTTTTTCGCATACCTGGTTTAAGAAAAGTAAAAGAACAACTTGTTGGAATCTACACTGAATCAAACAAAGAGAACTCTAAAGACGGTCGAGTTTTGTTGAATTCCGAATTTTCAATTGACGATTTGTTTTTCGATGAGCACAAATTGTGCACGGCTTTTAAAAAAAAATAAAATCTTTCACTCGTACAAAGCATTTTTATTAAAAAGAAGTAATCTTTATATACCCCCCCAAAAAAACAAAAACTAAAAGATAGTAGTCTTTAGTATCAGCTACATTGACTACACTGAGAACAATGGGGGAAATATAGATTCCACCACTGCACAAGTGTATTACGATATTTCTCCATTCGAGACAGTTAAATTTTAATATTTAAAGCGCGAGGCTTGCCGAGCTTTTTGAATAATTAAAATTTAACTGTTGAGAGTGGAGAAATATCGTAATACACGAGTTATAGTGGTGGAATCTGTTTCTCTAATGATTTTTATCCTTCCTTTTTCAAAGATTTGCAGAAAGTTGTGTTCTTTATATGTGACGTCATCAGGCATGGTCACCTTTTTTCATGACGTCACAATAGAAAAATCAGAAGAAACCAAGAAAATTTGACGTCATAATTAAAACATTTCTACCAATCATTTGCCGAGAACACACATTTCACTAGTGAGGAGAACAATTTTTTCACAATCGGTTGGAAAATGTGAAAACAGTGAAAAAATTAGAGAAATCCTTCTACCCTCTTTTTAATTAAATCTTCGTCGCCTTACTCGTTCTCACGATTCTAATGAGCTAAGTTTAATCGAGTAAAAAAAAACACCCTTCAATCATTACGGACAACAGAAACTCTTTCGCTGTTGCTATGGTAACAGGTGGCGAAACCTACAAACACATGGGCTGATTTGCTATCACATGACGAATGCAATTGTATTTTAAACGCCATTCACTTTAATTTTAGGGATTTAAAGATTTAGTTGTATTGATAATTAACGCATATTTACCAGAAAGAGTTTCAAACAAGAAGTATCAAAATCAGACTCTATTTTATCATTGCTTTAGAATTCCCAAATATATTCAATAAACACTCTGACAGAAGAAAAATTTTCCAGTTACACTTATAACATTTATCAACTTTCCAGAATAGTCAACATGTTAAAGGGACAGTATATTGCAGGAGGAGAAGAAAACACATCCGTTGCAGTGTCTTTTGAATTCAGCCAAAAAAGAGTAATTCCGTAGTAATTCAATACGAGTTTTCCATTATCTTAACCAGTTTTTAATATGATATTAACTAGAATTGACATAGGATGGATATATAGTAATTTTCATCCTCTTGTCAAAGATGTGAGCAAGGACATTTATGTGATGTACAAGACAAAATGATTTAGAACTCTCTTTCAACTTTGTTATTTCGTATGCTTTACTATATGCTTTACCATCCGATCTCCACCATCGACCTTAATATATGGTATTGTCAAATTGTCCATCACGACACGTTGCTATGACCTTGGTACATATTCCTTGTCGTCTTTTTATATGGACACGAATTAATTGCATGGACATATGTATATAAACGAAGTAACAATTCCACAATTTGGAATTCTTGAGAGACAGCAATTGCAATTAAGTCATCTTGGGAAGTAAGTATCATTGAAATGATAATAATCTTATTTCGAAGTTTTACTGTGTTAAAAATATTTTTTAAGGAGTGTGTTTACTACAGACAACATGGACAAAAAAGAAATGAATCAAAGAAATAAAGATTTTAATCGAACATTATTTCCTGCATTTCTCTATATATAGTTATCTCTTGAATTGGTTATTTAACTGAATTAAAAATTAATAATACGGATGACACAAAAAAGTCACAATAATTTTTATTAGGTTTAAGCAAAACTGGTTTAGACTTAAACATATAAGTAAAATTAAAACTAAAAATTCTGCAACATATTGCTCTTCAAATGTTTTGGTTCTTATGCGTCCTTGGCTTTCAAATATTCGGCTTTGAGCGTTTCTGATGAAGGTTAATCCAGAAAAGCGCTTCGAAAGCATGAACTTTATAAAATGTTGTTTTCATTTTTTAATAAAATTTTTTATGTATATGAAAAAGGAGATGTGGTATGATTGCCAATATGAACGCTTTAAGAATTATAATAACTGATCATATATAGTAACTGTTGGAAAATTACAAGGTGTTGGTTAGTTTCAGTCTGACGAATCATGTTCTTAGCATGCACATAACCTGATGGCATACATTATCTGGTGCTAAGTTTCATATAAATACTGAAATTTACAATAAGTTATTTTAACGTTCAGGTAAGAAAGTTCAGACTACACATTTTTTCCGTCAAATTTTTTGTTTATTCATCACAATTTTACTTCCATATTTAGAAATTCAATATTTCACATATTCACTTTTATAAGTATTTTCTACAACTTGATAACAAATTTCCTTTTAAAACATTTTTTCTGCATCATATTTAACCGCAGTTGCTACTTTAAATAAGCATTTGTGGTACGGATACTAAAATTACCCATAACCCTTTAGAATCTAAAACGACGAATTTGAATTGCTTATATCGGTCTTAGTCGCTATTAATTGTATTCATAAAAAAAATATTTCAGATTACAAAAATCGTCTAGTACTTCTTCTTCCCAACATGGTGCGTTTTCTTCTTACCTTGACCTTGGTGGTACATTGTATCACACAAACGTGTCATGCTGACATGCTGACGGGACTAGGAAACAATCTGTTTGGACACAAGTGTTCCTATTTCTGGAGATTTTCCAATACTACAATGCAGACAAATTATCTTATGCAAGTCGCGCAGGAGGATGGACAACTTTGCAACGCAGTACAGTTCAACTATCTAAGTCGACATGGCGCTAGGATGCCTGCAACCGATGATTTTGTCAACTTTGATCAGTTGAAAACGAAAATAATTGAACATTCGGCAAATATTATGCGCTACCCATTCATTAAAAACTGGCAAGATTATCGCCCCAAAACGCATGCCCATGTTGAAGATCTTGGTCGATGGGAACTGCATTATCTAGGTAATTTCTATGGAAGTGGTCTTTACGATTTGTTCCATGGAAATATTTCACCTGCAACTCTCAAGCTGACGGCTTCGCAGAAGCGTAGAACAAAAACAAGCTCTATCGAATTTTATAAAGCTTTCTCCAAACGTGTAACTGGAAAAGCACTGAACGACATACATCCAGTTGTAAACAATACTATGTTACGATATTGGGACAACTGTCCGAACTACGACTTAACTATCCTGAAGAACAAAACACAGATGCAACAACAGTATGCCTTTCAGAACTCTTCTTATTTCCAAAATGTTATAAAATCTGTGACAGAAAAACTTGGAATGAACGTATCATTAACGCCTGGTAAGTCTAGTATGCTTGTATAATGTATAAATAAGGAGATGGGGTATGATTACAAATAAGACAACTATCCATCCGATTTCAAATGACGAAAATAAACACAATTATAGGTCAACGTACGGCCTTCAACAATGATAAACTCATCAAAGATACCTGGATTATAATTTGGTGCGCCAGACGCGCGTTTTGTCTATATGAAGACTACTCAGTGTCGCGCGAATCAAAACAGTTGGAAGGCCAAATCAAAATACGAACTTGAATAGCATTAAGGATGTACTTTGAAATTAAAGAAATCTAGAAATCAAAATTGATACTATAAGTCAGAAGAGCATTAGTTAAGGAATAAAATAAGCTAAAAATATTGATAGGTTATGGAACTCCTTTTCGAGATATCTAATTTTTAAAAATGGCGTGAAAAGGCTGACTCGGACTTTTATCTTATATTTGCATTGTTATTATTTGGGTCTCAAATCGAAAGAAAAGAAATCTAGAATCTGCTTAAATTTTGGTAAATGACCTTTTATGAGCTATTGAAGTCTTATATGAAAAGAAAAATGGGTGTTATGGGCAAAATGTTTTACCCTGTATCGTAGAAAAAAAACCATGGAGTCCGAACATTTGACAAAAATTCCTAAACCTCACCTATATATAAGTACAAAAAAAAGTCATCCTTAATTACAGAAAATTCTGAAAAGTTGTGCCGAGTAAGGCAATCTATGCTTGAGTTAGAAAACTAAGTGTTTTGAATAGGTCATCATTTTATAAAAGGTAAATTTACAGAAAATGAACATACTAATGATATATCATGTCAACACAAAAGTGCTGAATATATAGCCGGTAGCGCCATCTGGGTAACATTGTTATTACCATCAATATGGTTTCTATTACATCATCATATTCTCCAGTACATTTTGAATGCCCTCAGTGTCCTTGCCCCAGGGGTACTGATAGTCGCACTGATATATATCTGTATGTGATAAAGATTGAATACCGCTTTTTTCAATTCTTAAACAATTCCTGCATTCTCACTGTGAAGTTCTTTAAGGAAAGTGTTGAAGGTACTACTTTGTGTTCTTCTTAGCAGCCAGTTTCTTGTCATTCTTTTTCTCACTCGTGTACGATTTTTAATTTGACTTCTCAAAATGGAAAAGTACGCAAACGTTAATTGAAGCATTTTTTTTCTTTGTAAACATTGAACTGTAGCCTTTTCTTGTGACCAAGTTTTTGATGAAAAACTTTGATAGTGACAAAAGATGACTTTGACCAAGTTTTCTTGTTTAAAGTTTTCTTTGACCAAGTTTGCTTGTTTAAAGTTTTCTTTGACCAAGTTTTTGTTGGAAACTTTGATAGTGGCAACAGGGCTTGACATCGTGCCCGAGTGGTCTTGTTAGTCGCACTGATATATAATTGTATGTGATAAAGAAGCTTATCAGTTGGTACTAGTATTTGGATACTTTGTTTCAACTGCAGTACAAGAAACCACCATAGAATTGTTAGAAACGAAAGGGTTTTTTTTTGTTTGGGGAGGGGGGGGGGGGAGGGGGGTGACGTTGTTGGTGTTATACATATTGGGATATACACTAATTAATTATTTTACAGAAGACGTTAAAGCAATGTTTTTGATATGTGCAACTGATCTTGCTGTTCGGAACAATACAGACTGGTGCAGTTTACAGACGGAAGCAGAAAGGGAGATAATTAACTATGAAAGTGATATAGAGGTAATGTTGCTATCATACCACATCTCTTTATTTTTATATACACTTCCTTTCTATATTGTTAAACCCTGTACAATATGCAATATACTATACCTATGACCACGACTTAAAAAAGGCCTTTTTTATTCTTGATTGAATTTTAAAATATCAAATGAATCTAATGATTGTGAAGTACAATATTGGTACTTTGTATAAGGATGGAAAATGAACGAAATATTAGAAAAAATTACAACAATCTAACTACAGCTGCATAATTCGACAAGGTAAATTTAATTTTTGTCACGATATTATTTTTAATATTTATTTCAGGACTATTACTCAATATTGTATGGTCATACTTTGATAAAAGAACTGACGTGTCCATTATGGCAGGACTTATTTGCCTCCATGGAAGATGCCATTAACAAACGCAAGCTAGGAGAAACGTATGTACTTTTTTGTAAGAGGACAATATCAGCTCAGTAATTAGTGCTACGGTACTGTCATGATTTAGAACATATTGTTTTAACATAGTAGTAGTTGCTATATTTCAAGCACAATACCCGTACGTTCTACCACAAATCATTTCTGACATTTTTGAATACATTTGAAATTTAAATGGATGATGAATATACTATCACTACTAGACGTCTCAGAGATCCTCGAAATATATTTCTAGCTGGGTGTCTGTCATTTATTTATCTAGTATTCTTCTAAATGTGTTGTCTCATTGGCACTCATACCACATATTCTTATATCTATTTTGTTGAAAATTAACGTCTAAAAAGAATATGCTCAATGATTCTATTATATTGCGTCAAATTTTAGATTGTTTGTGCTTTTGTGTCAACAATTGTACAACGAATATTCGTCCGTAAAAATAAACTAAGTAACAATTTTAAGTAGTTGATTACATTTCCATTTCTTTTTTAAGATATGTACACGGAAACCTCCGTTTCGGACATGCTGATACTATGGATACGTTTTATTCCGCTCTCGGACTTTATCATGATAGCCAACCTCTCCGAGCTGATAACTTTGGCGCAATGAAAAACCGAATGTTTTATGGAAGCAAAATTACACCATTTTCTGCTAACATTGCCTTCATTCTTTATAATTGTGGAGGTAACGAAGCAGAAAATTATCTCCTGAAAATGATGGTTAATAACCAGCCTGTAACAATACCCGGATGTGACAGTGATTTTTGTCCTTACCTCAAGGTCAGAAATATATATCGAAATTATATCGAAAACTGCAAGTGGCGAGAGTTATGTAGCGTAAGAACAATATCACAAGCTGTTGGATGATCAAATGTAAAGTTTATCTTGGAATACATTTTTTACCATTTCTAATAAACTATGTTTTATCTATTCTATGAATTGGTTTGTTGTTTACTATATGGTAAGAAAGAATTGCCCGAGAACTTATTTGACGAATGCTTTAAATTGATAATTCAAAATTATAACGAGACAACATGCTTACAACATGATATTAAAATAAGGAGACGTGGTGGTATTGCCAATGACAAACTATCCGCCAAACACCAAATGACGAGGATGTCGGTAACTATAGGTCACCGTACGGCCGTTAACAATGAGCAAAATAAACACTGTACAGTCCCGACATGAAAAAATATGCAATAATTAACCAAACGAGAAAAATAACGTCCATAATTATGACAAAATAATAAAAAAAACTTAAAAACAAACAAACAAATATGAAAAACAGCAAGCCTTGAAAACCAATGAACTATAAGCTCATGACTTCATCACAGGCACATAAAGAACGTGGCGAGACTAAACATGTCTGTGAGCGCTCAACCCTCCCATTACCCGAGACAGTGGTGTGGCAGCACAGCATAAGAAAAATCTGTAAAAATCAGTTAGAAAAGGCTTGACTCCTCAGATTGGCACGAAGCTATAACAAAACTAACATAAATACAAAAGACATAAAGTACCGATATCATATTGGAAGTGGTTCAAAGTCAATAATAACTAATAAATAAATTATGTTCTCTCAGACTACAGTATCAATCAGTAGACATCAACATCAAACGGATATTATCCTTGGCCACTAGGTCGAGCGATAAGATTTAAAATGTTTGTAATGTCTGTAACTAATCATGATTGGAAGTGCCATAAGCCCCTATCTGCAGTCGAGCTCGAAAGAACATTTTTCATTTCATTTGAAACATTTTAAAATCTTATCATGAATTCCAACGGATGATTTATTTTCAGACTTTGAACTTTCAATGTTGATTTATACAAGGCAATATGTATCTACAACAATTCCATAACCAGGTCAATTATTAAGGTCTTTCCTTTCACTAAAAGACGTTACTGTATTTCTTCCGATTATTACTAATATTCTTTCCGCCAATCTT
Organism: Mytilus californianus; assembly: GCF_021869535.1. Classification (NCBI taxonomy): domain Eukaryota; kingdom Metazoa; phylum Mollusca; class Bivalvia; order Mytilida; family Mytilidae; genus Mytilus; species Mytilus californianus. Next base: position 57,710,662 of record NW_026262679.1, read on the forward strand.
TAACGACATTTCCCAAAAAATAAAGTACGCGACATGTTGAAATGATATTAGGTATAAAGTATCGGTTGACCAAAGGCTATCTTGTGGTTAGGGCACCACGCCGTAACATTTCCTTTATAGCGGTTATCTCCCCTAACACCGGAAACCTTGTTATCATTCAAACACCGTAACCATAATAGGTAGAAAAAAAACGAAGGGTGGAATTTGTTCAGGACCAGACCCTTGTTCTTCGTTACATTTAGATCGAAAAGATGCAACGACTCATTGGTACGGTTATGCCCCTTTAAAAATTAACCGATGTCGGTTGGCCACTAAAACTCAGAAACCGTAAGTCGTAGCCACCTAGGATCTTCACAAATGATCATCAATTCAAATTTTTACGTTGACCTTGACCTTTGATCTTACACCTTGTAATGGGATGATCACAGAAACCATTATACTTACAGAAGTCTTGAATAGTGGAAAATGTTTGGGTCATTAAGGCGCAACTTTGTTACATTTTGACCGAAGAGATTTGACCTTGCCGTAAGGGGCATAACTCCAGTTAACGGTTTCTGAAAAGACAAAATTAGCTTTAACTATTAAACTAATTAAAATGTCCTAGACCCATGGTGTCTTTTGCAATGACTTCGGGAACCAATGAACTTGACAAAGGACACAAGGTCAAAGGTCAAGGTCATGTCCCAGATAGCGATTTGACCTAACCGTAAGGGGCATAACCTCCGTTAACAGGTTTTGAAAAGACAAAATTAGCTTTAACTCTTGAACCAAAGGTCCTAGACCCATGGGGTCTTTTGCAATGACATCGTGGACCAATGACCTTGACATAGGTTATAATGTCAAAAGTCAAAGTCATGTCCCAAATTGCGAATTATGTGTTTTTTGCCATATTTTAGGGGTTTTATGTGTGTTTTAGAGCTTTTAAATGCATTCTACGCTTATTTAAACATATATTTTACATAACGAAAAGGAAAGCCCTCTCAATTGTTCACGAACAACGAACAATTGACATTTTAATTATTGTTTGAAATCTGTTTTCTAAAATATGAAGTATGACAAATTCTAAAACGTATTAGTACACATTTACAAATTCTCGACCTATCAAATTGCTTGAATTTCCCTTCTAAGTTTCATAGTACATACTTTTTGTCGTGTACTTGGTAACTATGCTCGAATGACCACAAAGTTAAGATTTTATATTATAGTCTACACAGCGTAGATATTAAGAACGACAAGTGCCACCGGCTGTTCTGGATACAATTGTGTGTCCTAAATTTAATAAGTGTGTGTCGTTAATTTTTACAAAGATTGTTTTTATATTCTTTTAAAAAATTCTCTGGTTTAAAAAAAGATTTAAGACGAAGACACTATTATTTAATAAATAATACATATTTGTTCTTAATAAATGTACCTTGATTCCAGTACAACGCAATCCAATATTATCGTGGTCATCCATACAGTTACTTTGAACACAAAAAAGTATATATGTACTATGACACTTTGTGAAAGGAAATTCAAGCAATTTCTTTGATATCATCAAGAGAAAAAAATTATCGCATGAAATGATAATGACGATTGATGTTTTATTCAACCATTCTGAAGGAACGTGACCCCTTTCATTATGAATTGATTGATTGGTGTTTGCTTACCAATTAATGTCCAGTGGCAAATATTTCGTACATGCTCAGGACTTTATTATGAATGGAAGCAATGCAATGTCTAAAGGAAGTGCTCCACCTATTTCATATTTTGATAAATTTATATAACTTGAGTTTTACTTTGAGTTTAAAACAGAAATTTCAAAACATGTAATCTTATAATTGATATATTGATAGTTGATTTTCCAATGTCTATCCGCTAGACTATCATGGGACACATATATCTATATTTTTATAAAGTACCACGGCTTAAGTTTAACTGTGAACTTTAAAAAAAAACGTGTTCGCATTGTTATGAAATGTTTTACGTATATTTGACCAATGAAATCTGTTGCATGATAATATAACGGTATAAGGATGTTAATTCCCTGTCGGGGATTAAGTCGTCATCCCTTGGGAGATTAAGTTGTCATTGGAGGATTAAATATCGTTCTATATTGTACAAAAAATGAATACTCTGTTGAATATGTTCAATTTACGAAATCTAAATAACTTGGTCTTTCAAGCAAGAGAATAACAATAATTGAAACGATAGAAATTGATTAAACATCGAATTGATTGTAAATCTGCTGCATATTAATAAAACGGTAAAAGGATGTTATTTAGATTTCAACTTCATAAACGCTATATAATGAATGGAGAATGGGAATGTGCATTGCTGGAGTTATCGTTCGTACCACAATTTGAAACAACAACGAGACGGGTCTACTTTTGCTCGGACTTCGTGGACCACACGTACGTCAGGGGAACGACTCTGCCTATACTTCAACCAGGAGGGGTTTTGAACGAAGATATCGCGGACATCGTCCATTTTCTCTGAACTAGTACACATTTTTGTTTAGGGGCCAGCTGAAGCCCGCCTCCGGGTGCTGGACTTTCTCGTTGTGTTGAAGACCCATTGGTGGCCTTGGGCTGTTTTTATGCTCTTTGGTCGGGTTGTTGTCTCTTTGAAAAATTCCCCGTTTCTATTCTCAATTTTACATCAATAGATCAATTATAAGATATTTTTTATTAAAACTATTTTAAAAAACCTTTTATTGTTCTAACTTTATAATGATTACAGAAATGAACGAAGTACAGAATAAAGAAATCATCTAATTACAGACAAAAATAAAAGTGAAATCATTTTCAGGAGATTTTTAAAGAATAAGCTTTGTTTTTTAAGACAAAGAAAATTGCCCTAAAAATTTAAAGAATACAGATCATATTTATTACCCATGTGCTCTTATGACATTGAAATGCGGAGAATTCTTGAAGAATTTTCAAAAGGAATAAACAATATTATTTAGAATTTTGTATGGGATGGGAAAACTAAACACCTAGAAAGACAGGTTTGCTGTCTAGACATAACAAAGGGTAGAATGGGAATGATATGTTCGATTTATTCATTAGATGTAAACAAATAAAGTATCTTTATCGCATTCTTCGTGAACCGTAAGAAAGCTGGAATGCGATTGGCAAGTATTGGCTTCGGCAATTTGATAGCTAGTATAATGATCAATATTTTCATATAATTGTTGAAATGGTAAAGGACAAAATTAAAAATATTCCCATATTTTATCGGAAATTGATCCGGATACATGGTCTTATTATCTATGAAAAACAAAGGCAGACGTTCTTAATGTGAAAATATTTGTAAGTAATTCAAAACTGTCATTCCAAAATAAGCCGTTGTTTTTTTTCTTTCTTTTTTTTTAAAGTAACAGGAAATATATCAAAGATATATGGAATGATGAGACCAAGGAGTTTGTATAGTTGAAAATGTAGTGGTTAAAAGAAACTGTATATCCGAATTTTCACGAGTTAAAAGTTCTATACCATAAGATTTCAATCGAGTTTTTGAAACTGATAGAAATATTAATGATAAAAATGATGAAATGAACATAGATAGAAACGATAAAAACATAAAACCCACAGAATTGAAACTAATATATATTCGAGACATAATTAATAAAGATGTAATTCCTAAATGTCAAAATGAATGACAAGAAACTTTTGGGCACGACTTTAATTGGAAATGAGTATGGGGCAATCTGAATAAAACTAACATTGACAATAAGAATTCCAATGTAAATGCATTCTTAATATTATATAAACGGAAAGCAGGCTTCGAAAAATGAGATTTGCAAACGAACAATGTCATCTTTGCCAAACGGTAAATAATACTGAAAATTTGCAACTTTTATTTTTCAATTCCATTACAACCAAAATATTCATCATTAGAATAAAAATAATTTTCATATATTATGGAATATTCAATTGAATAATGAAATGTTAAAACACTTTATTGTTTTGGGAGATAACAGTGGTCAATCGAACCAAACTTTACTCGTAAATCTCTTTTTCATTTTGATGAAATGGACGTTGTGAAAAATAAGAAACAAAATCAAATATGATGGGATAAGAATCTCATCTATGGATATTTTGAATGTTTGGAAATCAAACATGATAGACAATCTGAAATCTATGCCCATTATATTTTTAATTCTGAAATGCAAAAGACAAAGTAACATTAAACAGTTTAATTAATTATATAAATGTATGTTAATTACTAAAGCGAGAACAGTCACGATGTGATATGATCTGACTTTTATGTACTCGTAATTTGTATAAGGTTAATTATGTTATAATGTTATATAAGTTTGTGATGTAAAATAATATTACTATCTAGAAAGTTTTTTTTTAATTTATTGTCATATGATAGAATTGTTGTTTCATTTTAGAGAATATAGTGGACTTTTTTTAAGACCTTTGCTTCCAGGGTAGTTTGTTTAATTGTAAACTGGGATCCTTAGTTTTCATACTGGTCAACTGTGGAAATTGTTAACAGAACAATTTTGGAACAAACAAGTAATATTTAAAAGAAAATAAATTACTCGAGTTGTGAATATGTGCTAAATTGGATAGTCAATATACTCGAGTTGTGAATATGTGCTAAATTGGATAGTCAATAGAAAGGTATATACTATGAAGTTATGATTCTAAATTTCAAAGTATTTGCCGTTCCACTGATTAACCGGTAGACGACAGATGTTTCATTGAGCCACGCAGTTCTCGAGCTAGACAGCAATTGCAAAATAACAGAAACGGTCGAATCTTACTATGGTATCAATCATTTGTAGAAGAATGCAATAACACATCCCGATACGTAATAGATACTAGTATTAAAATTTTCAATGGTATTTTTAGATGTCAAGTATTCTGATTTTATTTGTAAAACTCTGATGTAAAGAATAGCAGTTTCAAGGTTTATTATATTCAGCTACTTGTTTGTCTTTCACTTTTTAAAAATATGTAAAAAGTCTGCCTACATTTCATATTCAAACTACTTTCTGTTCTATGAGGACATCTCTTTACTTAGAAATCACTAACATAAGATTTGTATTGCAGACACATATTGACAGAAAAATGTTCTGAAAATCTATATATAAACAGGCAGAAAACGTATATATAGGGAAAAGATATTTCGCCAGAAAACTACATGCTTGAAAAGATAAAAAAGTAAAAAGAAGTTGTCCCTGATAAGTAGCATATTCAAATTAAAAATAAATTAAAAGTCAACCGCATTTTTTTTTCTATCCAACTTACACCTTGGTAGGATAAAAAGATCTGACCCGAAATAGTAAAATATATCAATCGTATTTTATTTGCATGATCGATCCCTTATTCCGAGAACCATATTTGTCTGTTACTTTTTACTGAACGCATCGAACTACTGTTATCAAAACCTTGTAAGGTCACAGAGGTTCTTTACGTGAAATCCGTCGTCCCTTATCTAGTTCAAGGTATGAATAATGACGATATCTATTTGATTTCTTTTTATGTAGTACACAAGCACCCTATAACTGGCTACGCCAATAGGTAACACAAATCAAAATTACAAAATTCATTGTATTGCAATGGCAATCGGAAACGCAGACAAGGCATCTGCTGTTTATTAGCAATCTAGAATATAGTTCCTACTCCATCTGCCGTACTGATCGTCGGTAATATAGTGTATTGTAAGACTTTCAAAGTTCAAGCTTTTTTCCTAGTGATCGTGGTAGTTTTGCTTAATTTGTAAGGATGTTTTGTTTTTTGTTTTGCTAAGCATTTATCTGATTTTTAAAAGTTGTGATGTTTTTGTCACCTTCCCAACACAACAGATATAGAAAGCATGCTCGGCGGGCTCCTTCTAATGAATACAAAATAAGATTCAAGCATATTTAGTTTTATAACATGACAAACAATGATAATAATCTCAGTAGTAAACAATTTGATTCGTTAATATGATTGTCATTATATAAACCAGTCTCCCTATTTTGAACTACCATAACGGTCAAACCAAATAAATATTCAGAAAGGATTTTAATCATATAGAAAATATAAACAAACAATAAGCCGTTGTTTTTTTTTTTTTTTTTTTTTTAATTCTTGTAACAACAGTCGTACCTATGATTATTCTTGTAGATATGCACCGTGTCGCAGGTTGTACATTTACAACCAACACACTGGTAATCCTGAGAACCGATAACGTGGCATGCTAGTAAGAAAACACATCTTGAGAACGTCTTTTTTCTCCTCATATAAACCAAAGGAGAAACACCTAGCTTTTTAAAATAAATCCATGGAAAACGGTTCTGGTTTTAAAATAAGTTAAATGTTTACGCCTTGACTTTCAATATTTATCCAATGAGAATGCCTTGCCTTATCAAATAATTCCACGGAGACTGACTTGCCTGTTATAATAAAACCTAAGAAAAATTATTCCATCAATAATAGACCGGATTCTATATAGAGAACTATTTTCTTTCAAATATTTTACCAATAAACTTATAAGCGACTGCTTGTTTTCACCCGAACTAAGAAATATTTTCCAGTCTCGAATGATTCTTCCTTCAAACATTTGAAAACTTGTCTAAACGGAGTGTTATATGAATAAGTGATACCATAAATGTGTTTAAAACCAATTTTGGATGTGTTCGGAAAATTTTGCATCGATGAACAATGAACAATTCAATCTATAATACAAATAAAAGCCACTTATGAAATAGTATTACAACTGATGTATTAGAATGAATAAAGTGTACTAAAATGAGAGCTAAAAAAATAATATTTTGGATCTACAAAAAAGTATAATTATAATGCGAACTCCACGGTAAATTCGATAGTTTATAAAAACTGACAAAATCAAACGTTATCCACCAACAAACGAGTGGAAAACAATTGTCATATTCCTGACTTGGTACAGACATTTTCTGAAGACAATGGATGGTTAAATTGTGTTTTATATATAGGTTCTGTAGCTTAACCTCCGTCTTGTATGACAGTTGTTTATAGTTCCGTTATATTGAAAAAAATGGACGAGCAACCCAAACATACATAACAGGTTAATGTTTTAATAATTTTGAACCAGAAGCCAAAACGGTGTAAACACCCATTAAATGCATACAACGCAACTGACTAAAAAATTACTACAAACATACAAATAAATCTTACAAAGAAGCCAACATAAAAGTCTTTGTAGTTTATATAGTAAATTGACAAAAACCTCTGACATATGTTTTTTCAAACATCGCAAACGAGCCTTTGACAACATCACAGCTGCTACTAGTATACAGGATAACCACAACTCCGTATCCGCAAACAGACGTTCAAGATACAGCGAACATTCCCACTGGAAAATTGGAGATCTTTAAACGTTCACAACAACAGAGAAACATACTGGATAATTTTGGAACTGTTGGAAAAGAGAATGTCTCACGTCATTAAGAGAATTGTATCGGAGTACAGGAAACAACGAGAGGACAATTAACACTGGTCGTACATATTCATGAAGACATATTACCAAGAAGCAAATAGAAACTGGCAATCGTCGAGGAATTGGTGACGGGAAACGATGGACGTTTCAGAGCTGCCGTAGTGAGAACTAGCACAGGACACACAACGCGACCCGTTGTTAAACTGTATCCAATTGAAGTAAATGCAAAAACGAAAACAGATGTCGTACTTTATCAAAAAGAAAAGCCTCAGTTCGAGCGAATGAAAAAATTCACAAGTGGATACATGGACAATGATTTGTGAAAGTTAAATTCAGTGAAATCTAATATTGACAGTTTAAAATTAATTTCACTTTCTGCCGTAACCATGGACAATTTTGAAACTATTTTATATAAAGTCATTATTTGGTAACTAAAAATTATTTGTATGACCCCGCCGTAGCAGAGGGAGCATTAAGTTTTACCCTTGTCCTTCTGTATTTCCGTCCGTTCGTCCGTACGTCCGTACCTCTCAAAATTGGTTTCCGTTCTCTAACATTAGTTTGCCTCAAGGAAATGTGAGGAAACTTATACACAATGCTTATTACCATAAAACACAGATCGAGTTTAAATATAGATGGCGTCACTTTTAACTTCCTAGAGTTATGTCCTTTACATGTGGAAACATTGCTGAATTTTTCGTTTCCGTTCTCTCACTTAATAGAAAAACAAAGGATATGGGTTATCTATCCATGACACAAAATCAGTACATGCACAACAAAAAAACACACAAAAAAGCAAAGGAACAGCTCTTTTATTGCTGTTCTTCATCTTAAAGTCACAGTGAGGCCTTCAACACGGAGCAAAAAAAAAATCTCACCTCACTGCAAGTTTAAGACGGCCTCTAGCACCGGCTTGAGCGGAATTCTTTGCAAAAATAATTTGGATAGACTTTGTAAAATGTAACACCACCTAATCGGGCCCGGTCAAAAAGAACATACAGGAAAGTAGTACATATTTAAAACAAAATAATTCCTGCGCACAGGTGTAAACCTTAAACCATGTAGCATACATTTTAGTAATTAAGGTATCAGATGAAAGGCGATAGACTGGTGATCATTGTAGAACACTCGATTCACTGATAATTCTGAATAATACAAAAATGTCTGAATGAATTCTAAAATTGAGGGCATATATAGCCTGTTTCTCAGATATGAAGTGCCTGGTTTGGTGTATCCAAAATTTCGGTAACCAGTACAGTACGGTCTGATGTATAAATACATTAAGTTTGCCTCAACCAATTGTTATGCATCTTATACATAATGCTTATTACCACAAAACACAGATCAAGTATGAATTTAGGTAGCGTAACTTTTACCGTTCTAGAGTTAGATCCCTTTATAATGTTATATGCAAGCGGGGGCATCATCTATGTCCTATGGACACATTCCCAATTTATTTTATGTTATTAGGTCTTTCCACTTTTCTGTGGAAAGACCTATTGTATTTGTTCTGATTATTATTTATTATTATTTTCTTCCGCCAAATTTTGTTCTCGCGTAAAATTTTTGTTTCGCAAGATGTCGCTTAGATATTTCTTATATAGTATCATACAGTTTATGCGCTTTTTATTTTCACCCATTCTAAGCTGAACAATTTTCTTTGTAGGAGTTATCTCCCCGAACACTGTTTTCCTTGCGACTGCATCTCCTCTGTAACCCTAAAAGAAAGCGACAAATTTATTTTATAAAATTGCTCGTTATATCCTTTGCATGATTTGTCCTATTTTGACCGAAGCGATATGAATATTCCATATGAGAGTTATTTCCCCTTATGCATTTGATATCAGTGATATGCATTTCTATCTTGTAAACCATAAGTGATAGAGACCTAGGATCTTTTGATTTGAGGTCCTTGATCCAAAAATAAGAAAATTAGGTCAAGGTCAGAGGTCAAGGTCATATTTTAAATTTTGATTTTGGCTTATTTTCAATTCTTTTCAAAAACCGTATAAGATATCGACAATATATTTTTACTAAATTGTAAGTTGCGACATGTCGTAACACATAAATTTTGGTTAAAAGGGTACGCTAAAATTAAATTGGAGTTTTCTCCCTTCTTTTATTAAAAGTTAAGCATATAGTGATATAACTCATTAACCATATATAATTAAGACCTATAGTCTTTTGATTTGAAGCCCTTGGTTTATGACCTTGAAATTGAGCTCAAGGTCATAGGTAAAATTGACGTTCTAGATTTTGACCTTTGCTTTTACCTCATATGTATACATGATAAAGCCATGGGACTTTTTGCATTACGTGGCAAGCCACTTGACTATGGAAAAGCCAACCGGAAGAGACCTGGTGTAAACCGGAAGTAGCTATTTTTTGTACTTATTTAATGTAAAAGTATATTGAACCATATATTTTTGGAATCAGTATCAAGTAAACTATCAAATAAAACCGGAAGTGACATTTTTCAAACCGGAAGTTACAATTTATCTCCCTTATTTTGAAAAAAATGTATAGAAACCATGTATTTTTGGAATCAGTGTACAATAAACTATCATTAGACGCTGAATATGATATTTTAAACCAAATTTTAATAGTTCTATTTCAAAATATACCTTTATGAGTGGAAAGACCTTCAATTGTTCTCTGAACAATTGGTTTTTAATTGTATTTATTTTCTTTTGCGAGCGGAGAATGTCGTGAAATTAGTGCGAACATCGTTCCCCTTTATTGTACGTTCGTTTGTCGACGTCAATACATCAATGACGTCGGCTTGGGCTGAAGTCCAAATAAGGTGTTATAAATGATTGACTTGAACGGCTGCATATTTTATATGTCTCCTATCGCCACTACATGTTATTCAAATAAAAATCTTGACGCTCATTGCGTGCATACTAATGATAGTTGAATCCTGAATGTTGAGTCACGAGTACTTTCTGGAAGTGTTCAATATTTTTCGATTTTGAATCTTCTGAAAGCCATCTCCTCCAAAAACACCTTGGTTTTGTTGAATCGTTTATCAAATTTTTTCGTTTTATTCAGTCTACCCATTTTAGGAAATTGCAGCTAAGTTGCTCACATCAGAAACCGAATTTCTTTTTAGACATTTACATCGAAGATGGTCACGATACTTCTTGATCCGCAAGATGTAAATAACGGGATCTAGCAGAGGACTTAGCACAATGAACACATTGTTGAAAATTATGAATAGAGTATCATTTATTTTAGATCCATTTCCCATGTAGAAAAGGAATACAGCAATACATCGTAGTAGAAGTACCACCAAAACAAGGGCTATAATCAAACCAAGGGTAACTACGTTTTTACGCATTCTTATTGTATCTGCCATTTTCTTTGCCGACTGACTAGTGGTCACTCCACTTGTTTGAACACTTTTATGCGAATGGGTCATCCGGTATACCACAACCCCGTAACAAGAGATAATTGAAACAACAACACCGAGACAAGGAATGTCGTGTGAAAAAAGAATCAATGGAATAGCGGAGTTTTTAGGTTCACACGGTACTGGTCCACCAATGGTGTCTATACCAATTCTCAACACAGCAATGAAGTGACAAAGTATAAAACAAAGTAGTACACATTTGTTACTCGTTAAATGCACCAATAATCCTTTTTTTATTGTAAACGTAGCGTTAAGTCGCTCGAGGCAAATCAAAAAAGTCTGTATAAGAGACCACATGAATGTTCCACAAGCTAGATTCAGTATCACCATGCACTGATATTGGAATGTCGCACCTTGTAAATCCATTAAACGCAGAACATTATGATAGATGAATTCTAGCCCCAATGCTATATCACTGAGACTTAGGTATAAAACTAATACAATGAAATGATTCTTCCTAAATTCTTTTGTACATGCCAATATGTATATAGAACAACCATGAAAAAACAACAGTACAGTAACAATTCCAAAATTAACTATTTTCATAACATGCAACATTTTTATTCCATACAATGACCTGCAGTTAATGGAAATATGAACTTCCGATTCATTATTCCAATGCCGTTTTTATGTGAAAACGTGTTCGTTGGCTTACAGTTACCGTCAAATCCACAACATTTAGTACGTCTTATGTCGCCATTTGCAACTTTTTAGTCCATACAATGACAGGAAATTTATAGAAATATGAGCATAATAATCATAAATATATACACAAAAACATGATAAATGATTACAGAATCTTATTGTGTAATTGGTATTTGGTTGATCAAATGTGTTTCCATGACAACCGCCTTATATCTCTAATTTTAAACATCACAAATCAGACAAACATGAATACCACCTTCGGAGAAAATAACTGAACAGCTACCATTGTCTTTAATAATAATGATTTTAATATTTTCATGATTTTATTGGATCTGAAGATATTTAGAAAGAAATATACAATATCCTATTATTGAGATTCAGTAAAAAGAATACGATGAATAATTTATTAATCCAATTAAAACATAGCTGTCATTCGGTTTATCAGGAAAAAAAAAGCTTGAGATAATTAGTAATAAGCATTGCGATCGAATCGTGAAAGATCTGTATAGGATCGTAAATTCAATGAATACAAATTAACTGCAAAATCTGTGAAATTATTCGTTGTATTATAAATTGGCGTACAAAATTAGAAAAAGAAAAGAAATGTGTCTGTAAAACCTACCTTAAAAATATTGTGCACTAAGGTAAGGAACAATGCATCACTTTTTAGTAAAACACGAAAGGCAACACTTAACCTTATGCGAATCGTTAAAACAAAAGTCACATTACATAGACTCATCGATACGATCCATCCCGCAATTAAATTCACAATTGAAAGCAGCATCACTGACCTGCCACATATATACTAAAATTTAAAACCAACGTAGAAATCTCAACAGATATCTACTACAAACCACTAGACACACATCAGTATTTGGATTTCCGATCATGTCACCCCTTGAACACTAGGAGAAATATTCACTTCTGTTTTGCGACGCGGGTGTGTATCATGGTAAGCAGTACAGAAAATAGAGAACAACTCTTAAAAGAAACTATCACATTTTTAAGACAATCTCACATATTTCAAGGGAGAGGATTATCCAAAATACTTAATAAATCCTGGTATTGAAAAGGCCAATTCTCTACCACTTTCGGATTTAAAAAAATCAGAACGACAAAAAAATGGTAATAATGTTATATCTTTTGTTAGTACACAGAATTCATTCAACCATAACATGTACAGCGTCAACAACAAACAAATTTGCCTATAATACACAAAAATGAAAATCTAAAGACGCTTTTAAATGACAACCTCAAAAATCTTTAGAAGATTCTTAAATGAGCAAGATTTGATGAAGGAAATGTGCAAGAATTTTCGTCAAAACCAATATAAAATGTGTGGTCTTTGCAAATATATTCATGTAAGTTACAAACAAACTGGAGTAAAAACACAATTCAACCGAACAGAAGCCTGAACTGTGGTTTAGAAAACCTCATATATTGCGTAGTTAGCAACAACTGCAAAGAATGGTTCATTTGACAAACGGGAAATTTGTTAAGCGAAAGATTTCGAGTTCATAGACAACAAATAAGTGATCCTAGCACAAGAATGACCAATTAAAGTGAACATCTAGAAGTTTGTGCGGATGGAAAATATTCAAATGCACAAAATAGTAAAATAAATAAAATTGGAATGAAAACCAGTTTCGACACAATTTTGAACGTTATGTCTATGCTACCTGAAGCACAATCATTGCTGGATACTCATATATGCCTGATGTTAACATTTCTAAAATTGCTCATGATAAACCCCATTGCTTTCCTGGTCAAAAATTAGATCAGCTGGGTTACACATTGGATACCAAATATGATAACATATTTGTCAAAATAAAAAGAATAGAGAAACTAGAGAATAGAGAATTGAGAGTTACGCATTCCTTCAAGTGACTGATAGTAAAAGTTTTTTTCGGGCTAGATTTCTGGCGAGCTTTTAATTTGGACAGCTTAGTACTCATACAAACAAATTTGCATGGGTTATCAAGGTCATTTAGACACACCCTAGCAGTAGTAGTAGCTTATTTCCATGTATGCTGTTTTTGGTAATGATGTACGTAGATTTCTTTATGGTTGTGTTATGTTAAAAGATAGTTGGCAAACTTACTTGAAACTAACATATAACGCTCAGAATCAATTGAGGTATTGGAACATACACTGTAGCAAAATGACACAGTGGGTGTTAAGATAAGCACAGTAACAGTAAACATTTTGTTTTGACTGAATTGTTTTGTGACGCCTCAAATATGGGCTTACGTTGGTTTGTTAATATCAAAATAAGAAGATATGGTATGATTACAAATGACATAGCTCTCCACCAGAGACCAAATGACAAAGAAGGTCAGCAACTATTGGTCACCACCTGTTGAGTCTGTTAATGAAAATATATATAGTTATGGAGGATATATTATTGGAACCCAATCAGAAAACTTTGGATTGTTAATGGAAAGAATATCATCAGTATATCTGAATGTGAAAATAAATGATCTGGCTTCTCTGATCTTCTTGCTTTTGACAAGTTTCTGAAGGAACTGCGACTTATGAAAATAAGAAGAGGTCGGCAAGGAGAGGCGCACTGTTCGTTCCCATAGGAATGCCGACCATATGTTGAAAAAGTCTACCTTTAAATTCAACAAATATGTTGTCAATAAGAAACTTTAGCATACTTAACACTTGTTCTTCTGTGTAGCATGTTTTACTTTTTTGTTCACTATTATCAAAATATGCCGTATGGTATCCCAAAGTAATAAATGTATAGCGTATGCTATCATTTTTATATTGAAAAGCATTGTGAATTATTTCTTTTAGATCATTTTTCAATTTCACATGGAGAATGGTGGTATACAGAAATTAAAAAATCAATCTATTATACAGGAATGAAATGGAGGTTGAATGTGAGGCACTTGTGGAGGTGAGAGTTCTTTAAGCAGCCATATTTGACATGACTTAACAGGAAAGATGTCTTCTTTTCTCCTACATTCAATACAAACTAGTTTCAAAAGATGCAGTACATTTATTAAAGAACTTGGTTTTAATAATTAACCGGCCGATTCAATTCATGTCGCATTATACATAGCAAAATTAACCGACAAAAAATGTTCTCCAAATTTTATCAATCTTTAGAATTGATACATGAGCTGAATGGGTGTTCTGACAATACTAATAATTCTTTAATTAAACCACCGAAATCGTCCAAAGGATTAAAGGGAAAACCTGTCAAAAAGAAAACAAATAGTATAGAAATGATTTTTGAACTATGTACAAATCTAAAAGATTCAAATTATCTACTAGCTGTAAGGGATTTAGCTATGATAGTGTACATTTTTACAGGATTTTTTCGTTTTGACGAGCTTATATCTGTTATTTGAAGATTTATTTTTCATGATGATTTATTCAAATTATTTCTTTCTTAACGCAAAACGAACCAATATAAGCAAATAAAAGAAATTCTAATTTCAAGAGGAAAAACTATCTCATGTACAGTCAATATTTTCAACAATTATATTCATGTGGGAAAATTGACTCTGAATGCTGATTTGTATGTATTTTTACCTATTTTTCAGCATAAATGTATAGCTCAAATTGTTTTCTAAAATAAGAAAATAAGTTATACAGAAGCTAGAAAACATATATTGAAGAGACTGAAATTAGTTGCGCCTTCTTTAAATCTGGGATTGCATTCGTTGCGTGCAGGTGGGGCGACCTGAACAGCCAGTCCAGATATAAATAAACGATGCATTAAAAGGCACGGCAGATGGAAGTATGATACTCCCAAAGACGGATTTATCATTAACACTTTAGAAAAGAGGCTTTCTTTATATCTGAGTTTGGTTTATAAACATTTTTTACTCAAATTTCGATCCGGAGGTGGGCTTCAGCTGGTATTCAATTCTTTTGTATAGTCTGGCGTTCCAACTTTAAAATAACCTGACGTGGCTTTGTATTTATGCATCGACCAAATCGAAAACATTTCTCAAATTTGCAAAATGCCAGTTTAATATACAAATGCTGGTTATGAGAAGAACACTACATCATGTACATGCAAATAAGTGTCACATAACTGGATCTAAATATTCACAATTTAGCTATGTTGTTGTTTAGTCATTCCACAGTAACTGTGAATGTAGATATAGGAGGACAATAATATTGTCTCTATGCGTTGCTCTGCACACAAATATTACAATGAGAATCTCGCATGCAACTCAGGTACTGAACTCGGATTTTTTTAGAACTTCCGTTATATTTCGATCCCGCTGTTCTCTATCCCACTGAAACGTGTTATGTCGTAATTCTCCATTATATTATGTACAAATTGGTGTATAAAACGCCTGTTTCTGTTGTCGGAATCATTCGTACAAGTCCTTCCAAGTAAGAGCATGAAATAGTTAACGGTTGACCTACTTGGAAGGCCTGCTAAGAATGATTCCGACAACAGAAATTGGCGTTTTATATACATCATTTATGTAAATGATTTACTGTAGATTTACGACATAACAAGTTTCAGTGGGAATGACAACCGCAGAATCGAAATATAGCGGAAGTTCTCGACCGAGTGTAATTTTCTCAAAAATACGAGTTAGGTACCTTGTGGTATATTAAAGTATATAGGTAATTTTTTCAGAGACAGATGCATGTGTAATAACCAGGTTGGTTTCCTTTTCCCTTCATGTAACCGACATTAAAACTGGTTATTAAAACAAATATAACACTAAATAAATGATATATTTTATTTAGCAGACTGCATAAGTTTTTTTATTGTCTAAATGTATGTTAGCATATTTTGACATTCTGAGCAAATCCATAAGGATTTTCGCGATATTATTTGATAACCTCCATTTGAACCCTATCTTCTTTTTATGTCATGGCGACCATGTTGGTCGGAGGCGGAGTAATTGGACACATTTGTTTAACTAAGTATTCTAAGAATGAGTGTAGCCAATTCGCCCAGAAGTTGCATAGAAGTTATCTTTAAGTACGGATATTGGGCGCCACGTGTTGGAAATAGTTCAAATAGGCCGTTTGGACCACGTGAGCTCAAATTATAGAGCTCGGTTATACTGTATGATATTGCTCATAAAGAAAAATAAATTTTGATATTTCAGACAATGATAACAGGAAAATTGTAATTAATGATCAACTTATATTCGTTCAAATGGAACACTTGAAAACTGATTATGATAATAATTATACATAATTAAGTACGTGTTGTTAACATTTAATTAAACGAAAGGTTATAGCATGTATCTCCTAAAGGTTGAGTTTTAGTGAGTTTAGAGTTATGAATTTGTTGGTCCTTCGTTTGGTTTTGTTTTTTGTACTGTGTGTATCACAAAAAAGGGAGGCGCACAGAAAAGTCATTTCAAATGATATAATTTCATAAAGATAAAATGTGGGCACAGATCGGTGTGGGTAGTATTGTTATTGTATTCAGTATAGTTATTCCCCTCCGTAATAGGACGAACAGGTATTTTGTTAAAACAAAAAGAAACAAACTTGAATTGGTTGGCTTAACAACAACATGATTTGTTTACGGTATTCACCACCCTAGTGTCTTTTGGACATATTTTTTTTAAATGTTTCAAAGAGAGGCGAAATATACCAAAGGGACATTCAAACTCATAAGTCGAAAATAAACTGAAAATGCCAAGGCTAAAAAAGAAAAATACCAACAGACAAACAACAGTACACAAAACACAACATTGTTGTTGTATTTTTCATAGGGTTATATGTTAAATTGTGACCCATGGTGACAGCCATCTTGTTTTTCAGATCGGTTAAAATCATCTACTCAAGATTTAGTAACACAGTTTAAGACTGTTTTGGAGAAAATGTTTCATATATTTAAATGTATGTCTAATATGATTCTTTGCTGAACTATGTCACTCAGAGGCGACCCATTTTTGTTTTCAGAAATGCATCAATAACACCAAGTTGGTAAGTGCATGTGTGCTTGATTTGGTTTTAATGTGTGAGACGGTTTCTGAGAAGCATGTATAACTCGCGTGGTTCTATTATATTCAAAAGTGGTGATGGTTTTTATGTTTGTTTGGCAACAAAATCGGCGGCAAAGTACCATAGGACCACCCCAGTATCATTAGTGCAACTTTTTGTTTTAATGTGTAGGACTGTTTATGAAAAGACGCTATGTTTATGTATTTTTCACCGGGATCTATGTCAAACAATGTTCAATGCTGGCGATGATTTTAAATTTAAAAAGACACCAAAAAATCGAAATTCGAACTTGTTTTAGGACTTCTAATGGATCATATATCAATATTTTAGGTATTTCCAAGAGATCCTGTAGGAGATTTTTGGAATATAGGCAATAAGAACAAAGTTTGGAAATTGCAGCCATTTTCAAATGATCCACATTAAGAACTAAAAATGTAAAGTACATTCTTTCCAAGTTCCTACCGGCAAAAATGGTTTTGCAGAAGATGTGAAAAGTAACACGATGTAGGAAACGTAATGACAATACTTCACTAGACAATTGGGCCAGGTATTCTTGTTATATGTTAATGTTTCTAAATATAAAAACAGTGATGTTGTTACATAAATAATAATAGTAATTGAAAGATCGTGTGTTCCTAGGACTCTTCAGTAGGCAGTATAGACTGTTAAAACATGTTTAAAAACACGTGGCATAATGTTATTGCTGACAGTTAATTATTTTTACTCCTAAAAGGTAAAGTAACAAAAATATACGAACTCCAAAAAATTCAAAAAAGGAAAGTCCCTTATCAAATGGCAAAATCAAAAGCTCAAACACATCAAACGAATGGAAAACAACTTTCATATTCCTGACTTGGTACAGTTATTTCTTTATGCAGAAAAT
This sequence comes from Mytilus californianus, assembly GCF_021869535.1. Lineage (NCBI taxonomy): Eukaryota > Metazoa > Mollusca > Bivalvia > Mytilida > Mytilidae > Mytilus > Mytilus californianus. The sequence goes on from NW_026262679.1 coordinate 57,728,946, forward strand.
GGTGGATAAAACGTTGTTTTCTAAATGTCACTTGCACTTGTTTATGGACGACATCAAAAGATCGATGTCGGATAAAAAAAAATTAATTCAAATAGTTTGGGGGTGGGTGGGTAAAAATCGCTGCAAGTTTTGTTATCCGACATCGATTTTCGGATTGAAAAATACGGATTCAAGTTCGGCCCTTACATATGTTTGGACTTTTAAACCAAATGAAATCCATCAAATCGTACCGGAAAGCACATTTTGGCCGAAAGTATTGGGGCGAAATTAATCATAGTATCTATGTCGTTCAAACGCAATATCGATCGTGAATTTTGAATGGTATGAAACCATATACAGATCAACACAGATTGTTTAGGTCCACACGGCATGGTGACATTCAAAAATAAACTATAAAATTTCTTCTGAAATTGTGTTAATTATCTAATTATTAAAATGAAAACTGAAATATAAATTCAAATACAAATTTGAAAGTTTTATAGAATTTTGTGAGATAGTAGAAAAATATGATAGTGGTCAATAGACATTGAATAGAGATTACATAGATCATATCACATTCACTATATTCATTAGGGATTGTGCTTTTCCCCTCTCTCCCCATTTGGCACAAATGCACTGCCCTGTCATCACCATACATTTCAATGGACCACTATTTAGTTTTAAGCTATATACGTTAAATGAAACAATGAACTGTTTTATATTCATTTGAGAAAAGAAACAAAAGCAATCAAAACAATAAACCCACTGTTTACCCATGCCAATAGTGGGCAGATTAAAAATGCAGAATCCATGCTGACTGTTGTGTTTGTAAAATTATAATTTAACCGTGCCTTTTTTGATGCATAATAAAAATACAAATAACTTTTTTCCAATATTTTTTAAAAGTCATGTCCAAGTCAATATACAGAACAAACATACATTGTTGAGGAAAAACATGATACAAAAAGTATACTCTGAGAGCATATGCCCATATTGGTCAATCAATTTTTTCCCAAATTAAGTTAAGAAGGGGGTGGGGGTCAGTGAAAAAACTATGTGAATTAAATTTTTTATCCTACATTGAACTTATGATGTCGTCCCTTAGCGTAGAAACATTGAATACTAACTTTCAAGTCTTTGGGTTTCGAGAATGGGAATTGAACCAAATAGAATACCACAGGTTGAAAAAATATTATAAAATGGAACAATAATAAATAATATTCCTTTAGTGATTCTTTTGTCATCATAAGTAAGTTGATTTCATATTCATTAGTTTTTCAGATGACATAGATTATTTTTTTTAGTCAGTCTAGAGTTGCAAACACATTGGTCCTTCGTTGTGTAATTTTCTTTGTTCCGTGTGTTTTAGAAAGAGGAAGCGCCAAGGTAAGTCATTTCAAATTATATCAATACTATTAAAATAACGAGGTCTAAGTTGTTAGCCGTCATGACCTAAAAACCACGAATAAAAGAATTCAACTTTATATATAACTAATATAGGACAATGGTGTTGATTCAAAATTACACCATTCCAGGCCCTTTTGTTTTCTAAATAATTAATATTACCAACGATTAACAAGTTCCGGGTCGAAACCGATACCGATACCCATAGTATATGTCACATGCAGTTTCTGATCTATCACCCGCTCAGCTATGTGCTATTCAATTTAGCATAATGAATGTCTTATCATTATTGTCTTTTACTGTTAAATTCGAAATTGAAAGTACTTAACTATGACGTCGCATACATAACAAAGTACGTTACAGTTATTAGAAAAACTACAGAAGTGAAGCAAAATGTATTTTTTAATTTTGACAGTCTATGAAAAACTTGTGAGGACAAAACGTAAAACTTGTCTTTTATTTATCGATATAATTTCAATTCATTGTCCTTTAAATTTTCGATTTTTGATTGGTCTGCACGAGAGGGTTTCATTAAAAAAAATTGTCTCCCTCTGAGCCATGGAGTAGAGTAAATTATCTCCCTCGCATTAGCCAATCAAAATCTTGCATTTTGACGTGAAGTTTAATAAACAAATATATTCACCTCGCGTCATAAATTTGAACATGTAAATATTGAAACCGCTAAAGAATGATATTACAATTACGGATTATTTAATAAACGCTTATGCCATTTCGTAGTAAGGGTTTGCCCGCGTTCCAACGAATTAAATGATATCAGAATAATCACCGATTGATTCGGGCTTTTTCTTTTGCATTTTTTGCTATGCATGTTATGTACATTCAAGCTAGGTTTTATTTGAATTTCAGATGTGACCGGATTGCATAATGTCGAAGTTTGTATGAACTTAGACCGTTATTCAAAGACGCTTTTTTTAAAGATTAATTCCAATTAAATATAGGGCATATGGATTAAATCGTTATCAATCCGTCCTTCATCTAATGTCTAACTAAACTTATGATACTATATCAAATCTATCTCTACTTTTTTTACGATGATACACTTCTCTGTTAAATTTACATATGCCGATCTTGCCGTTTAATTTCGAAAAGACCAAAATGAGACTGTAATTACTGCAAATGTTAATTACTCAATAAAAGAGGGACGAAAGATACCAGAGGGACAGTCAAACTCATAGATCGAAAACGAACTGACAACGCCATGGCCAAAAAAAAGGCAAACAGACAAATAATAGTACAGATGACACAACATAGAAAACTAAAGACTAAGCAACACGTCACATAATAGATATCCACTTCCAAAAAATACAAACTCGAGTTTGTTCCCAATGGATAACTGGCGCTAAAATTGGAGATTATAAATACTTTTGCACTTGTGAACGTCCACTCACCGCTTAGGACTCCAGGGTGCATTTAGGACATTTAATTAAATTCAAAATCAAAATGAATTTATAACAATCGAAAGAAAATTATTCTTCCAACCTGAAAACGATCGTTTTGAGAGTATCAAAACAATAATTATAAAGTTAAAAGTGTCATACTTTAAGTGTTGGGTTAAGTCATTCATGACCAATGTTTATTAAGAATATCAATAATGATGTTGATTAGAAATTATCTAATAAATGAGTTTTAAAGATGAAAGATGGAAAAAAAAACATTTGATGGAAATTTACACTTACTCTGAAGTCTTCTACTTTTAGATGTCAGTTTTGATGGCGGAAGCCGGAGTGCACGGAGAGAACCACCGACCATTGGTAGGAAAACTGACAATCCTAGTCAATTAAGATTGGATCCTGGACAAGTATAATTATAACAAAATAAAAGGTTTTTTTAGAAAAAGAAAATTTTACGTTAAATTTTCAACTTATCAAGTTTTTCAAATTGCTTTTTCTAATATAAACAAAACAAAACTATTCAATTTAAATACAAGTTCTGCAAATTTAATAAATGTTTACTATATTTTATTTTTTTCAGAGACTGATATTTTGTTTATTAAGCAAGCACACACGTATGTGTATGTTAATATTACCAGCCACCTAATTAATCAAGATCGAACTACTGCATCACTAGCATGTCAACACTGATGTTGTGAGATCGAATCCCGCACGTGGCAGGTGCACTCGACTCGGAATAGATAATATCTATCAGATAAAAAAGCGGCGAAGGATACCAAAGGGACATTCAAACTCATAAATCAAAAATAAACTGACAACACCATTGCAAAAAAAGAAAAAGACAGGCAAACAACAGTACACAAAACACCACATATAAAACCAAAGACCGTGCAACACGAACCCCACTAAAAACGTGGGGTGACCTCATGTGCTTCAAAAGGGTAAGCAGTTCCTGCTCCAAATGTGGCACCCGTCGTGTTGCTCATGCTAGTACAAATCCGGTGATAATTCCAAATCGGTAGGTCAAATTCGGGGAAAAGGAGACAGGATTGTAGTTACGACAATTGGAACATATCCGTTGTCAAACGGATACTCCATAACGGTCATAAATTTTCATGAGATGATCTTAGATAGGAATTTCAGAGTTGATTTGTTTGCTTACTACAACATAAATTATGTGTATTTTTTTTCATATTTTAATAAGAAAGATTTGTTTAACTAAACATTCTTTTTGTTCAAGCATATTGTTTTTCTTAAATTGTTTAACATTTCACAGCGGTATAATATGTTACTTTAATTATTCTTCCCTTAGTTTATTTATTTTGTATTTACATTGTATCATAGATCAAATTTATTTGTTCAGTGTATGTTCACTGGTGTTAATATGTCTTTTGATTGAGTTAAGCCATTTAAATTGATATTTTATAGTGTGTCTTTCTATGTTGTGATGTTACACTATTGTTTCAAATAAGGGTGAAGGTTTGGTACCATTAAAACGTTTAAACCCGCTGCAATTGTTTGCACCTGTCCTAAGTCAGGAATCTGATGTTTAGTAGTTGTCGTTTGTTGATGTGGTTCATAAGTGTTTCTCGTTTCTCGTTTTTTATATAGATTAGACCACTGGTTTTCCCGTTTGAATGGTTTTACACTTGTAATTTTTGGGGTCCTTTATAGCTTGCTGTTCGGTGTGAGCCAATGCTCCGTGTTGAAGACCGTACTTTGACCTATAATGGTTTACTTTTATAAATTTTGACTTGGCTGGAGAGTTGTCTCATTGGTACTCATACCACATCTTCTTATATCTATTTAGGGAGTGTGTGTAAATTTTTCCAGTAATTTCAGGGGAGATGATTTTTAAATATTACGGACATTGGTCGCCAAGTGGCGGCAATAGTTTATACATGCTTTTTGTATCAGGATAGCTAAAATATACAGCTACAGATCGGTGGCACGGTATGACGTTGCTCGTGTAAAAATTACTTTTAACATTTCTTTTTAAACACTGATAATATGCAAATTGACATAAAGTTACCACTTATATTCTTTCAACTAGACCATTTGAAATATGATTATAAAAATAAATATACATAATTAAGGAAACGTGTTGTGTCTATATTTATTTCAACGAAAGGTTACAGTATTCATTTCCTAGGGTTGTTTTTTTAGTCAATCTATAGTTGCAAACATGTTGGTTCTTCGTGGTTTTTTTTTCTTTGTACTGTGTGTTTCATATAGGGGAAGCGCCCAGGTAAGTCATTTCAAATGATAATATTTCATGTCATACAACTTTGGACACAGATCAGCGTGGATAGTATTGTTGATCGTGTGATATATTTGATTTATATGTTTTTTCTCCAGGTTCTATGTTTAACTACTTTTAATGATGGCGGTCATCTTAGAATTGGATTGGCACCAAAAACTCAAAATGAGTACATGTTTTAGAACTATTTATAGATCAAACCTTCAATATGCCAACAGATTCTTTAGAAAAAATTTGGAATCTAAACACTTATAACACAGTTTTGGACCTTGCAGTTATTTTCAAATTTATTACACAATTATTGTTACATGAAACATCGCCTTAGGAAATAAATTTCACTTGCAACTTCCTTATCTCTAATCCACAGACGTATCATCCTCGTATATTGTCAATTATACTATGAACATGTAATATATTGTATCCGTTAAAATTCTTCTTCAAACCTTGAAATGCTTGTTTAACGAATATCAAAGCAATTAATATGAAGGTATACATAGACAATAACTGTTTAGTGTCTTTAAATATCAGCTGTATTTGTACGAGGCTAAGAAACAGGTGTAATGCGAGCTTTAGCGAGCTATTACTCCTGTTTCGAGCCGAGTACAAATACAGCTGATATTTAAAGACACTAAACAGTTATTGTCTTTATCCTGCAATTAATTTAGTATTTTGCTTTGGCTTTGAAAGACAGAAAACTCACATTTATTGCCTTTATTTTCGATTTAAACTTCCCTTGAGGCCCGCGTAGTAATATTAAAATCACACAGTCAGCTGAAGACGGGTTCACAGAAAGAATCTCGTATGGTCAACAATAATACATCGCTCAAAGTAAATAATTACTTATTATAATATAACAACTACTTCAACAGTTAAAATAATTAACAAAACATTGTCCGATTTAAAACAAAAGAGTATGATTTGTCCTACGCTTCAAAATTTTTAACTGAACGTGACATTCACTGAACATGCTGAAATTGACATTGTTGCATGGTTGTTTTTTGTCTGTTACACATGTACACATTCAATTGTTTCACTCGATGATTGGTGCCGTAGAAAATGGAGTTAATCCTGGTGTTCATGTTTGTCTGTTAGCAGAAAATGTATTAATTTCATATTGCTCTAAAAAAATGCTTGAAAACAAACAGAACGTAAATTAATCTATAGTTCACACAAGGTCAAGCCATACGTCATTGGAATGCGATTGCAATACACATTCTGAGGTGACGAAGGTTCATACAACACTCGTCAACAGCAATACACAAACGTAGTCCGGCAGTGGGCGGAGCTTTAAAACGATATCTGTATAGGATACAGATACAGCCTAGCGATATCTGCTGGGCTGTATCTGTATAGTACGACACCCAATTGCAGGTAAAAGTTTTTATCGGCACGTGTCATACTTCAAGTTTTTGGATAGATCATGCATGACCAATGTTTATCAAAAATATCAATAATCAGTTGATTTGTTTGCTTACTACAACATAAATTATGTGTATTTTTTTCATATTTTAATTAGAAAGATTTGTTTAACTAAACATTCTTTTTGTTCAAGCATATTGTTTTTCTTAAATTGTTTAACATTTCACAGCGGTATAACATGTTACTTTAATTATTCTTCCCTTAGTTTATTTATTTTGTATTTACATTGTATCATAGATCAAATATATTTGTTCAGTGTATGTTCACTGGTGTTAATATGTCTTTTGATTGAGTTAAGCCATTTAAATTGATATTTTATAGTGTGTCTTTCTATATTGTGATGTTACACTATTGTTTTAGATAAGGGTGAAGGTTTGGTACCATTAAAACGTTTAAACCCGCTGCAATTGTTTGCACCTGTCCTAAGTCAGGAATCTGATGTTTAGTAGTTGTCGTTTGTTGATGTGGTTCATAAGTGTTTCTCGTTTCTCGTTTTTTATATAGATTAGACCACTGGTTTTCCCGTTTGAATGGTTTTACACTTGTAATTTTTGGGGTCCTTTATAGCTTGCTGTTCGGTGTGAGCCAATGCTCCGTGTTGAAGACCGTACTTTGACCTATAATGGTTTACTTTTATAAATTTTGACTTGGCTGGAGAGTTGTCTCATTGGTACTCATACCACATCTTCTTATATCTATTTAGGGAGTGTGTGTAAATTTTTCCAGTAATTTCAGGGGAGATGATTTTTAAATATTACGGACATTGGTCGCCAAGTGGCGGCAATAGTTTATACATGCTTTTTGTATCAGGATAGCTAAAATATACAGCTACAGATCGGTGGCACGGTATGACGTTGCTCGTGTAAAAATTACTTTTAACATTTCTTTTTAAACACTGATAATATGCAAATTGACATAAAGTTACCACTTATATTCTTTCAACTAGACCATTTGAAATATGATTATAAAAATAAATATACATAATTAAGGAAACGTGTTGTGTCTATATTTATTTCAACGAAAGGTTACAGTATTCATTTCCTAGGGTTGTTTTTTTAGTCAATCTATAGTTGCAAACATGTTGGTTCTTCGTGGTTTTTTTTTCTTTGTACTGTGTGTTTCATATAGGGGAAGCGCCCAGGTAAGTCATTTCAAATGATAATATTTCATGTCATACAACTTTGGACACAGATCAGCGTGGATAGTATTGTTGATCGTGTGATATATTTGATTTATATGTTTTTTCTCCAGGTTCTATGTTTAACTACTTTTAATGATGGCGGTCATCTTAGAATTGGATTGGCACCAAAAACTCAAAATGAGTACATGTTTTAGAACTATTTATAGATCAAACCTTCAATATGCCAACAGATTCTTTAGAAAAAATTTGGAATCTAAACACTTATAACACAGTTTTGGACCTTGCAGTTATTTTCAAATTTATTACACAATTATTGTTACATGAAACATCGCCTTAGGAAATAAATTTCACTTGCAACTTCCTTATCTCTAATCCACAGACGTATCATCCTCGTATATTGTCAATTATACTATGAACATGTAATATATTGTATCCGTTAAAATTCTTCTTCAAACCTTGAAATGCTTGTTTAACGAATATCAAAGCAATTAATATGAAGGTATACATAGACAATAACTGTTTAGTGTCTTTAAATATCAGCTGTATTTGTACGAGGCTAAGAAACAGGTGTAATGCGAGCTTTAGCGAGCTATTACTCCTGTTTCGAGCCGAGTACAAATACAGCTGATATTTAAAGACACTAAACAGTTATTGTCTTTATCCTGCAATTAATTTAGTATTTTGCTTTGGCTTTGAAAGACAGAAAACTCACATTTATTGCCTTTATTTTCGATTTAAACTTCCCTTGAGGCCCGCGTAGTAATATTAAAATCACACAGTCAGCTGAAGACGGGTTCACAGAAAGAATCTCGTATGGTCAACAATAATACATCGCTCAAAGTAAATAATTACTTATTATAATATAACAACTACTTCAACAGTTAAAATAATTAACAAAACATTGTCCGATTTAAAACAAAAGAGTATGATTTGTCCTACGCTTCAAAATTTTTAACTGAACGTGACATTCACTGAACATGCTGAAATTGACATTGTTGCATGGTTGTTTTTTGTCTGTTACACATGTACACATTCAATTGTTTCACTCGATGATTGGTGCCGTAGAAAATGGAGTTAATCCTGGTGTTCATGTTTGTCTGTTAGCAGAAAATGTATTAATTTCATATTGCTCTAAAAAAATGCTTGAAAACAAACAGAACGTAAATTAATCTATAGTTCACACAAGGTCAAGCCATACGTCATTGGAATGCGATTGCAATACACATTCTGAGGTGACGAAGGTTCATACAACACTCGTCAACAGCAATACACAAACGTAGTCCGGCAGTGGGCGGAGCTTTAAAACGATATCTGTATAGGATACAGATACAGCCTAGCGATATCTGCTGGGCTGTATCTGTATAGTACGACACCCAATTGCAGGTAAAAGTTTTTATCGGCACGTGTCATACTTCAAGTTTTTGGATAGATCATGCATGACCAATGTTTATCAAAAATATCAATAATCAGTTGATTTGTTTGCTTACTACAACATAAATTATGTGTATTTTTTTCATATTTTAATTAGAAAGATTTGTTTAACTAAACATTCTTTTTGTTCAAGCATATTGTTTTTCTTAAATTGTTTAACATTTCACAGCGGTATAACATGTTACTTTAATTATTCTTCCCTTAGTTTATTTATTTTGTATTTACATTGTATCATAGATCAAATATATTTGTTCAGTGTATGTTCACTGGTGTTAATATGTCTTTTGATTGAGTTAAGCCATTTAAATTGATATTTTATAGTGTGTCTTTCTATATTGTGATGTTACACTATTGTTTTAGATAAGGGTGAAGGTTTGGTACCATTAAAACGTTTAAACCCGCTGCAATTGTTTGCACCTGTCCTAAGTCAGGAATCTGATGTTTAATAGTTGTCGTTTGTTGATGTGGTTCATAAGTGTTTCTCGTTTCTCGTTTTTTATATAGATTAGACCATTGGTTTTCCCGTTTGAATGGTTTTACACTTGTAATTTTTGGGGTCCTTTATAGCTTGCTGTTCGGTGTGAGCCAATGCTCCGTGTTGAAGACCGTACTTTGACCTATAATGGTTTACTTTTATAAATTTTGACTTGGCTGGAGAGTTGTCTCATTGGTACTCATACCACATCTTCTTATATCTATTTAGGGAATGCGATTGCAATACACATTGTTGCATGGTTGTTTTTTGTCTGTTACACATGTACACATTCAATTGTTTCACTCGATGATTGGTGCCGTAGAAAATGGAGTTAATCCTGCTGTTCATGTTTGTCTGTTAGCAGAAAATGTATTAATTTCATATTGCTCTAAAAAAATGCTTGAAAACAAACAGAACGTAAATTAATCTATAGTTCACATAAGGTCAAGCCATACGTCATTGGAATGCGATTGCAATACACATTCTGAGGTGACGAAGGTTCATACAACACTCGTCAACAGCAATACACAAACGTAGTCCGGCAGTGGGCGGAGCTTTAAAACGATATCTGTATAGGATACAGATACAGCCTAGCGATATCTGCTGGGCTGTATCTGTATAGTACGACACCCAATTGCAGGATAAAAGTTTTTATCGGCACGTGTCATACTTCAAGTTTTTGGATAGATCATGCATGACCAATGTTTATCAAAAATATCAATAATCATTTTGACTAGAAAAATTTAGTTTAGAAGTTTCAAGTATGTTATAGAGACATAGAGTACAGTAGTGTTATATGTCTCTGATTGTTAACAAAACATGAGATGAAAATTTAGACTTAGTCTGAAGTCTTTTATTCTAAGCTGTGAGAGACAGTTTTGAAAAAATGTTGAAAAAAACTTTAATTAAAGGATTCAAAACTATTCCTTGTATCAAAAATCTTGGAGTGTTATGAAATTCAGATGAACGACGCAATAATCACGTATTGGTCACTTTTTAATAGAACGGTAATAAATTAATGTTACATCATTTGATCTTACATAATTAGAGGTGATATGTGTTGGTAATACATGTATACACATACATTCATGCTTGCTTTAAAAACAAAATATCTGAAAGTTATCTCAGTATTTAAAATAAATAAACTAACTCCAATTTTACACTAAGCTTATGAGCTAAGAAAAAGCTATGACTCGGAAGAAATATGTTAAATATTTGCCAAAAGTTTTCTAAATGAAATTAATTTCGACACTAAACAGCTTAATTCATTCAAATATAATTTTCTACAAGGGACATATAATTGTAGTATATAGCTCTGGTTCAACAAATTTATAAACAGCTTTATTCAAGATGGACCTACACTAAATTAGAATAAAAATGGATGAAAAAAGTCAATTGTTTTAGTAGTCTAACAAAAATGTAGTTGGCCTTTGATGTGAATATTCTCTTTTTGTGAACGTTGCCAAATCGTAAAAGTTCTCTTCTAGTACGAAAAGTCGATGGTTCAATTCCCCAAAGACTTGAACATTGATATTCCCTGTTTCTTCAATTCCCAGTTCAGAAACCCAAAGACTTGAACATTAATATTCCCTGTTTCTTTATGATAATATCCTGCTAATTAAATTTAAGCAATGTTACTATCATGACATGTGTTTGATCTTTCGATGGTGTCATAGATATAACTTGGCCGTCAATTTTGTTATTATGTGCTATGTTGGAACAGCAAGATATGATTTTTGGACGTTTTGATGTGGAGTCTGGTCATATACCGTATAATGTCTTTTATTTGAAAACTCTTTTTTTTTTAATTTGTCTGTACTGGATTTTCCTGTTGATTTAAAATGTAATTGCATACGTAATTAAACTTTCTTGATGCATACGAATAGATAGATTAATACATGCCTTTTTCCAGTTAGCCCTGTTATTATCCCTCGATTGAGATTTACCCTAGAGAAAATGCCCATTGGTAGATATCAAGATATGGTAAAAAGGCATGTATTAATCTATAATCTATAAGTATTAGCTGCTCAAACTCAATTTTTCACCCCGTGTTTCCAGTACTAGTATTTCCCACTGGGAACACCCGGGTATTTGCCAACCCTGTACTAGAGTCTACACGATGATTAAATAGATTTATGCTAGATTATCACTGCAGGTGAGTGTCGACTGGTTCACTGTCCATTATCTGTCAGGTGCCCGTATGTTGCAAGGGAGGGAACCAGATTGCATGTAAGTATTACTTGTCGTTTTTTTTTTTGGTAGAGTTGCTTGGGTCATTGCATATTGATTATGCAAATAAGACCCATGTTTGTATAAGTATTGCCTTTTGCTCTCGATCTAAGCATAGGTAACGGCGTTGGCTAGTTTCCGAAATGTGTACTAACACTACTGTTACAACTGCAAATACTGCTAGTACTTGGGCTTCTATAACTACTGTAGAAATCAATTCTTATAAAGCTTTACAATGAATTATTTTTCATATCTGTATTATTATAAATTGTAGGAACATGTCGACTTGAAAAGTTCAAAATGTAGTCGCAATGGTGATTATATCATAAACACACAGGGAACCGCGGACATAGAAAATACTAATGGAAGATGTTCCTGTTATCAGTTCTACTACGGCGACAATTGTGAATGTAATGACAGATCATGCAGCTACTTTAACAATGCTTTATGTGGAGGTTTGAACTTTATCATATATCAGTATTAAACGATTTAGAAGATGCAGCCCATTTCTTTTCCTGCTCTCTCAAAGTAAAACTCTATGTCCTGAATTTGATTCCAGAGCTATACTATTTAGATAAAAACGATATCTAATAATATTATCTTTTTTTTATTTTGTTTTTTATTTTATGAAAGAAAACATCTTTTATTGCAGATCTGCTGTTTTAACAATTTAATAATGTCTGTGCCTTATGTATTTATCAGTTCATTTATTAAAAGGTCCAAAGAACTGTTGGAAGTGGACTTGTTAATTGTATTGTTCACAACACATCTATGAAATTAACATATTATGCTGAAACTTATATTTTTCAATCTATTCAGTGTTTTGAATTTTTGTTGGTCAATTGTTATTATGCCATCTTTCAACCGATTTAACCCACCAATAATCCCTATTCATATCTATTGAGTGTTTGTACTACCTGTTTAACTGTTTGTACGAAGATAGCATAATTATCTGATGTAGTTTAAAACAAAGAAAAAAATCACCATTTATACTATGCTTAAAATTTTTAATACGAATTTGAAGAGCCTGAAAAAATCGAAAATCCATATTTTTATTATAAATTTTTTTATAACTTAAACAAAGATATAATTAAAAGATAAAAGATCTGAAAATTGAAGATTACACACATTGTGCACAGTTGCATTTCCTCTTCTGCTTACTCTTCATTGTCAATGAAAACTGTCCCTCCTAAATGAAACAGCTCTTTCATTTAGATCTCTAAAAGAATTACCAACTAATGTATTGACTAAAAAGACGATTCCATGTCCACATTTTTAGGGCCTGCTCATGGTACGTGTGTCTGTGGTACATGTTCGTGTAACCCTAGATATACAGGTGAAAACTGTGGTTGTACAACTAATACAGATACATGTATCTCTTCTGACAGGGTACGTTTTTGTCATAAAATATATAATGTATTGGTACAACTTTAGAAAATGGCGTAACTAAAAAGCTCCAGGTAAATTAAAAAAAAGGGGAAGTCCATAAAAACTGACAAAGTCAAACGTTGTCAATCAACGGAACAAGTGTTTAATAAGTTATCATATGTTAACTCTTATAGATAACGATATACAAATCGATTTATTTAGGATTTTTTTATTGTGTCTCACGGTAAATGTTGTTTTTAAATTGAATACTATATATAGAAAATTTATATGATACATAAATGTCTCATTTAAAAATCATGTGTAAAGCTTTTTAAAGCAAAGCAAAAATGAAAGCCAAGGATGTGGAGCTATTTCAGGTGGGACATAACACTACAGGGAGATAACTCTGTAGAAATCAGCTGAACGTTTTAATCACGTTCTATTGTTTAGGAAATATAAGGCTTCTCATTGATTAAAATTAGTGTTTGTCAAACTGCTATATATCCAGTGAAATTTTTCCGATAAAGTGTGTGGTTCAAGTTTTTTATATTTTTGTCAAAGGGTCAAAGTTAATATTTTGTCACCATTTTATGAAAATTAAACGAACCAAATTAATTTTAGTCAAGGTGTTTGGTGTTTGGAACATCATATAACAGTCTGACCCATATGAGGTAGAGGGTGTTTGAATATTAGTTTATCAGTGTCTACAGCTATGATTAAATCGTAAAATGGAAGAAGTAAAATTAAAATTGAGAATGGAAAGGGGGAAATACGTCAAGGAGACAACAACCTGATCAAAGAGTAGGCCGTTTTATATATATGTTATTTATCGATAGATCAGAATATATTTTTTGTGTTTTTCAGTCCATATGTAATAACCATGGATACTGTGAATGTGGTAGGTGTAGTTGTTATGAAGGTAGTCGATATCAAGGACCTTTATGTGAAGATTGCAAGGTATTTACTTTGATACACCTTACAACTTTCCGAGTAATGATTTTTTTTAAACTATTTCATTCAATGTTGTGGCAATGATCACATGACATCATTACGTCATGAGAAAAGAAAATGTCAGCTTCTTTTCATTTTTCTTGAGAAGCTCCTGTACGAAGTCTGCCGCAAAAGAATAAATGAATAAGTCGGCAAGATCAGGGACACAGTTGATTTGCATAGGAATGTCGACTGCTTGTTGAAAAAACAATACGTTTATCAAACTTAACAAATATGTTATCATTGAAAACCTCAAGAATATTGATGACAGATATAAGAAGATGGGACATGAGTGCCAATGTGACAACTCTCCATCCCAGTCAAAATTTATAAAAGTAAACCATTATAGGTCAAAGTACGGTCTTCAACACGGAGCCTTTGCTCACACCGAATAGCAAGCTATGAAGGGCCCCAAAAATTACTAGTGTAAAACCATTCAAACGGGAAAACCAACGGTCTAATCTATATAAATAACGAGAAACGAGAAACACTTATGAACCACATCAACAAACGACAACTACTGAACATCAGATTCCTGACTTAGGACAGGTGCAAATAATTGCAGCGGGTTTAAACGTTTTAATGGTACCAAACCTTCACCCTTATCTAAAACAATAGTGTAACATCACAACATAGAGATACACACTATAAAATATCAATTGAAATGGCTTAACTCAATCAAAAGACATATTAACACCAGCGAACATTCAATGAACAAATAAATTTGATCTATGATACAATGTAAATACAAAATAAATAAACTAAGGGAAGAATGATAAAAGTAACATGTTATACCGCTGTGAAATGTTAAACAATTTAAGAAAAACAATATGCTTGAACAAAAATATCAGCCATTTGCAATTACTTTAAACACAGGTAAATGAAAATAATTTTGTTGTTAGGTATACGTGTACAGTTCAAATAGAGAAAGGAAATATTTTAACAAAATAAATAGTTTTGATGTTCATAGTACGAAGAAGTGAAAATTTATAGTAATACCAAACACTTATAAAAGCTGGTATATAGACCAGATATAACCCTGAATTACATTAAATATAAAAAAAAGCATTACAATAAGAATCAACAGGTCAAATATACAAGAAAGTACGATTTGAGAGTACTCGCAATTACTGACAGCTAGTTAAAAGCCAAAAACAATTGATAATAAAAAATCATGCAACAGAGACTAAAATCAACTAAAACACATCCCGGGGATTTAGTATTTTAACGTCATTGACAGTCAAAGAAGACATGACTTTTGCAATGCCAAAAATAAATGAATCGACAGACAGTAGGATAGTTAGGAGTTAACCTCTTTATAGATCATAATGAACGTGGGTGTGTCCTTATACATCCCGTTTGAAAAGAATACAAATTTAGTTATGTTTTAATTTGCTGATGACAAAATCGATATTAGTGCCAATGTAAACTATATTCAAAGATCTAATTACAACATTGGTAAGACAACCTTCACTAATAAGTTTGTTTAAAGGTTCGGTGAGTTTACACGGATCACATAGTGATTTCCGCGCTTCAAGTACAATATTATCGTAAAATTTAGGATGTGAAATACCGTTTTTAATCAGTTTTCTACAGGTACAGCCAAATTTACTAATCAAATTTTTGTATCTATGAAAGAATTTAGTAAAAGTTTTACGTAATTTATGGTAACGAAATCCCTGACTTTATTATTTACCAGTGATGCATTGATTACGTTCATTAAAATCTATGACATCACTACACACACGGGCATAACGAACGAGTTGGGATATATAAACACCGTATGATGTCGGTTTCAGAGAATCGTCCGCTTGAATGAGATGGTATTTAAACAATTAATCAAATGCAAACTAATTCCAATATAGAAAAATGTTCAACGAATGACCGAACAACACACTCATTGACGAATGCCCATAACGAATTATCAGTGCCGTTTGGTCACGATTTTTTTTCTTTCGATATTTCATTCTTGGATTCGTTTATCGTTTCATTGCATTAACTTTTAAATGAAAATAAAGTATGAAATATAATGAAATAGAACTTTTTCAAGCATTCTTAATTCATTTGGATGATACGTTATCAACAGTCTTGATAAGCACTATGGTCGGACATCGATAGAGGGGTACTTTTATCGGATTTATTTCTCAAGTTAACTAATTGGCTTTTCTTGCCTGGGAAATCCCGGTATGTCACTGCAACAAAACGTAATAATGTCTAATGTTGTTCACTCGGTAGTTTTTAACATAATTTTTGTTTATGAAAGGGAAGTTGTACTGCTTTGTTATATTGATTTTATTTCATTGACTTTAAAATAGTTCTTTGAACTTTTTATTGGGTGTAAATCATATATTTACAATTAAAGTAGAAGAGTACTTTATGAAATAGAAAAAGTCAATCAATTCAGATTTTACAAAATTAAATAAAATCAAAAACCAAATGTTCAGAGGACAATGTACGGTCTTTCTTCCTCCTATGTTGATAATTAAGGTTTAATTTAACTTTTGTACAGATATTTATATATATGCAAAAACTTTTTAGAATAAAAAATGTTACTGTCATAATCAAAAACGATTTCAGAAGATAACTTATCTTGCAAATATTCCAAAAATACGTAGTTTGTAGTTCTGTTCTTTGAATTAAGGGAGATGATCAGCTACTTCCGGTGTCACTATTCTAAAACTATATGGGTTTTATGTGTTTCCCGCTGAATTAATTGACTACCTTCAGTGTGCAAAAGGTCACTTCTGGATGAACTTTAAAGGTCATATGTATGATGTCAAGCAAAATTAAAAAGATTTAGAACCCCCCAAAAAAATCAACCGAAAGTGAACTTTTGTAAACTGGAAAAAGACACTTTTGCATTCATTTCATTTTCAAGTATATACCAATAAACCAAAATTAGGGGTTGAGTTAAACAAACCAATTATTCTCGTCCTAAAAAGATATTTGATGTGTGTACATGCGTAAGTAAGCTATATATGAGCTGCGTCGGATAGAAATCGACCTTATGCAAATGAATATCAATACATCTGTTAACCTATTTCGGGTTAAAAAAAATCTCTACGGAAAATCTGTAACTGTTTTAACATTGAATTGTCGAAAGAACCCTACAAAACAGACCAAAATTGATCTTTTATTTCGTATTTGAATGTTCCAAAACCAATCAAAGTCTTATACAAGTACATGTATACATGCACTTGCATAAGGTCGATTTCTATCCGACGCAGCTCATATATGAATATCACATACACTGTATATTTCAAGCATAATTTAGCCGTCCGTTTAGGTTCAGATACACACACCACAAAAAAAAACCCCAAAAAACAGGATAGTTTCATAATGCAAAATCAATACTCCACATAAATTGTAAACATTTATCATTTCTAGGGCTAAATATACCATTACAGTAATTGCCCTACTGTTAATCGTTTTGGATATTTCAGGATTGCTCCAATTGGTGTAGAAAGTTGAAAGCATGTGTTCAATGTAAAATATTTGGAACTGGTGAGTTAAGTGAGGAGGGATGTAACAACTGTAACGACCGGTACGACATATATCCTGTCGATACAATTCCAGGTACGTATCATTATATTTGAATGTTACTTGAGTATTTTTTGTGTAAAACAGGCGAAGGTTACAAAAGTTTAATGATGGTCCAAAAATTCCGTTATAAAAAGTATGTAAAAACATTTGATAAATCCAAAGCCAAAACATTCTAATAGCTTGCATTAATGTTAATGGCATTGTGGATCATGATTTCTGGTAAAGTATATGTATATCTTTACTGTCTTAATCCCTTAAGTTAGAATAAAGTAGAGGCAAAAGATACCAAATGGACATTGGAACTCATAAGTCGAAAACAAACTGACAACGCAATAGCAAAATAAGAAAAAGACTGAAAGACAAACACAGTACACTAAACACATCATAGAAAACTAAAGACTGAGCAACAAGAACCTCACCAAAAAAACTGAAGGTGATCTCAGGTGCTCTGGAAAGGTAAGCAGATGGTTTTTTTTTTTGCACAAGCGATCATATTCATGGGTAATTATATCTGTGTTGTGATGTGTTTTATATAAAAATAAGAAAATGTTGTATGATTGCCAATAAAACATCTCTCCACCAGAGAACGAATGGTGTAGACTGATTGATTGTTGGTTGCTTAAAGTCCAGTGGCAAATATCCCATGCATGTTAGGTTACCAACTATAGGTTGCATACCGCAATGCAAGCTAAAAAAGGTTCCGAAATCCATACTCCTTCGCACCTTTCTATATCTTTATTTCAGTAAACGATTTAGAAATCTACTCAAACAGCCAGTAGTAGAAAAATAATAGTTGAATGAAAAGAAAAGAAACGATAAGTCCAATTTTCACTTGTTGAATTCGAAAGTCAAAAAGTATGATAAATCATTCATTAATAACTACATGACATTGTTAACCAATATTTTGATTAGCCTGATCATTCAATCCTTTATATGCAAGTTCGCATCATCGAACAAATATACATCAGGACTAACAATCCTCATCCTGCAACACCTCTCCGTAGACAAAAGGAAGACAACTGCTTCCGAGAATTGGGAACTGCGACACCATATGGTTGCAACGACAAAATGTATGGTATGGGTAGTCTATCTTGTCCTTCCTATAGCTCGGTGAAAGTGATAAACATTTTCAACTCTACTCTTCGACGGGTAATCGTCATTATACATCACCTACTCTCCATGATTTCTCTATTAATGACCTTCTGTCATCTATACAAAAGCCGTTGGATATTTATCACATTCGTACGAAGCTTATTTCACTACCCCTTTCAAAACTTTATTCTCTGTACAATTTATTTTTCGAAATCACTGTTACAATCCCCCATTCAAAACAAAACAAACTTACAGCAATCATTTCGGATATTGCCAGTCACAGACCTTTCAAACCAGTTCGCATGGGAAAAGATGAAAAGGTGATAATCCTTTCAAAAACTTTACTTTCACAACAAAGGACTCGATGCCATCAATTTGGGCATGATTCTTCTTCATAAATCAGTTCACTCAAGAATACCTCCCTACTTTAAAGATAAATCTGTACTTATCTTTTCTTATACCTATACCAAACCAATTGCAACAAACATTTTCAATTACAAACACGTGTTGCAGGATCTCAATATTGACGAATCTAAGTTTAAACCTCTTGATTGCACCTGTGCTAATTCACCATTCATATATAATCCGGCTGGCCATGTTATTACTGGTGATCTAAATATTGTCAATAACACTTCTCAAAATTTGGATTCAGTCGAGGATTAAGCCATGTAATGGGCTGAACGCGAGAAAGAAGACGTAGATACTTTTTCAGAATGAATTGATAAAAATCGGAATTTAAAAAAATGTTGTGTTTTGTGTGCTGTTGTTTGTCTTTTGGTCTTTTCTTTTTTTGCCTTTTCGTTGTCAGTAGATTTCGACTTTGAGTTTGAATTTCCCTTTGATATCTTTCGTCTCTGTTTTACAGATGATCATATATTCTGTCAGTTATCAGTATCAAATTTTTTAAATTCTGTTCTACATATTTCTTAAGACCTCCAAAGAGTTGGCAGTCGAAATGATAATTTGAAGATGAAAACAAACACCATGTCTAGAAAACAAACTTACAAGAAATTAAACAAAATACTACAAAAAGAGTACTAAAGAGTGAACAAAAACACAAAGAGTGGGTAATCAAGTGATCCGAAAGGATAAGGAGTTACTGAAAACAGAAAGTTTTAAGCATGTGTAAATCCAGTCTGATGTAAACGAAATAAGATATTGGGAGCTTGCTTTGATGAGACTGGTGTAAATATAAATCCATCAGACCATTATTACATAGTCATCGCAAAGAACCTATTTAACTAATTTGCAAACCTATTTCATTGCAGAACATTTCACTTCTCCATGCGAATTCAAAGACTTGGATGATAACTGCATTTTCTATTTTGGATATTTGCTCAATGACCAGCATAAGGAGATTTCAGTTGCAGTTCAGTCGACAAAAGGTAAAATCGGTTGCATCGAGTAAATAAAACCGAGACACTGTATAATTACATTTATGGTACCAATTTTACGAAACCAAATGCGTTTTTCGACAATTATTGTCTCTTCAGTGATGCTCACGGCCAAAATATTAGAAAATCCTTAACTTACTATACAAACGATGAAGGGCTGGTAAAACCAAAAAGTACCAAAACAATATCCAAAACCAGACAAGGAATCCACAAACTAAAGAAATATATTTTATAAAAATAGTCTATCCACTGAGTCGCCATTCTTTGCGTTACAAACCTTATAATATCCCATTTTTCTTAGCCATGGGGATATTTCTTTGAAAACTAAATTTATCTTCCAAAATGTGGCAGCGTCAAAAACATTTAAAACCATTACGTTTCATCTTTGCCTCCATGCAATTTATACGACCAAATCAGTACCCTTGAGATGATCTTCTGCTGAAGTTTCTTCCTTTCTGAATTGATGCTTTAACAAGAATGTTAAAAAAGTACTTACAGTATGTTAATTAGAAAGGAATGTGACCCTAGACACATAATTGAGACACTGGTTTTACTATAGCGTTTCTATGACTATGATATATAAACTTATGGAAGCTGAAGTAAGAATCAAATGTACTTTTTATCTCTTGTTATTTCGAGCCGTTACTTTCTTAAGTACCAAACTGGTGAGTTCACTACAATTGACTTTTTACAGTGGTATTGTTTTGGTTTCAATACGATTGTCCTGGTAAATGAGGGTTTAGAGTTCACAAACATGTTAAAACTCTCCACATAATTGATTGTTTGGTATGCCTTTCTCATTGCAGGAACTTATAGTTCAGAGGTTATTCCTACTTCCCATTCTAACATTTGTTATTGACATGACATTATTCGCAAATCAAAAAATCAATGAAAAACGAGAACGAAACAAACAACAAAAGAGGCAAGATTAATGATTTAATCACAAAAGGCATGTCTACATGTAAACACTTGAACCCATTGAAAATGAATGATATTCAGGTAATAGAATTGTGGTTATATCTTAAAATCTTCTTAGTTTAGCTTACAGAAGATAGGTATATATTAATTAATATACATTTTCTTTCTTTATAGAATGCCCTGCCCCATTGACCCGTAGGATGAAGATTATTTTGGGGCTAATCACTGAGAAATAATTTGCGATACTGTTAATATGTATCAATGTACATCAATGGTACAAAATACATGTGCTCTGTGAAATAGATCATTAAGTCAACTTATTTTGTTTTTTTAAAGTTAATTGATCAGTATGACAGTATTTTAGAACAATTGATATCAATCCATACATCCATTAATTCAAACATGATTATAAAAAATCTGATTGCAAATATATTAGCTGCAGCTCATATAAGACTTCCGTCTGTAATGAGAAGGGTGAGTATGCTAGATATTCTTACTAGAACTGTAATGAGATGATTACAGCTGTTAGTTTTTTCCTTGAACATATCTGTCCAGATTCCATATAGTTGATAAAATATAAACAGCAATTGTCGTCCTTTGCTAATAAATAGACGCTTTTTCGTTGTCTTTTCGTAACAAAAGAGATGATTTTTTGTTCCCTGTTGTTTATTTTAACTTTTTGGACAGTGATGTTCCTTTGGCCACTCCCTACGTTGTATGTATTTCCCCCACTTGTTTGCTTTACCAATGTCTGCAGTGACAATATATATTTCAATAAACTTAATCTATGTATATAACAGGTAAATTATAAAGTCGAGGATTTTGTTACCACAAAATGAAAACATTTGTTATATTTTATCACAGAAACACAGTTGGTTTAGAAGTTTGGCTGTAACAAACGGGATATCAGATCATTGTTTGTACTGTCATGTTTTTTATAGAGCCCTTATTTGAATTACGATTCATGTAAACTTATGGATCCTTTAAATAAACTTATTCCTTAAGTTTATCAATTTAACACTGTAAGAACTTTGAGTGTTGTCTTTATCGATGCTTGATTTTGTTATTAAAAAAATGATACACAACTAAATATGTATTGCATACAATTATGAACACGTATGTCCGACATCCTGTCTACACTTATGTATTGTCGTTAGGCATGGTCATGCTGCTCACACTGTTTATGACGTCCGTACACAAAATCTATTGGATGTGTACTACTTGATATTTTAGTCTAGGAAAACATGATGCATTTATTAGTCGTAAATGACAGTACTCTCAGATTTGTGTGCTTGGTGACCTTTCCAACTGAATTTTAAAGTTTTTTATTATGCTGTGGTGTAACACCACTGCCCTAGGTTAGGCCAGCGTTGAGCGCTTGCAAATATGTTTAATCCTGCCTCATTCTGTATGAGCCTAATCCTAAATTGGGAGCCTGTAATTCCGTGGCTGTCGTTAGTTGCTGTCAGTCATATTTGTTTTTCGTTTGTTGTTTTATTGTAAATCAGGTAATTGGTTTTCTCGTTTAAATTAATTTTCATTTTGTCATGTCAGGTCTTTTTTAGCCAACTATACGGTATATGTTGTGCTCATTGTTGAAGGCCGTACGTTGACTTTGTAATTACCTACATCTACGTAATCTGGTCTCATTGTTAATCATACCAAATCTTCTAAATTTTATATACATGTTACTTCAAGCATTTAACTACATATTTTGTTTAAGATAATCATTAACATTTACGAGTAAAAACAGAACAAGCAAAACAGTCCAAAACCAAATTTGCCGGTAAGAGATTCAACACTTGTTCTATAGCAAATACATATATTTATGAACTGAAAATTTACTGACAAAATGTCTCACGGAAACGGAAACGGAAGATATCAAAGGAAGTAACTAATTAGTCAAAAAGAAACCGACATAGTCATTCGAAAAAATATTGCATTATAAATCATGTCAGTACCGAAGTACTGACTACTGAGCTGATGATACCCTCGGGGACTGATAGTCCACCAGCAGAGGTATCGACCCAGTGATGTAAAAAATTGAAAACAACACGTTTAATAATTTCATGCGTCCGAAGCGCTTTTCTGGATTTACCTTCATCAGGAACGCTCAAAGCCAAACATTTAAAATCCGAGGGATGTTTAAGTACCGAAACAGTTGAAGAGCTATATGACAAAAATACATAAAACAAATAGCCAAATTCATCTAAGGTCAACTTTGCCTGAGGGAGTTGAAACCGTAGTTTCTTTATAATTTCAAAATTTATAAACGGACAATTTTAGAAGTTACTGGTGAAATCTGGAGTAGTGATTAACATATTCATGTCTTACATGTGCTCCTCTTTCATTTTTTATGTTTACAAGTAGAAATGATAGTTGATAAACTAGTAGCAGGTGTCTTTTAAACAGTCAAAAATATTAACTGTAGATGGTTTTAATTTTTAAAAAGTAACCGAATTTTTAAAGTCATAATTACCTTCTGGTTGTACATTATTCAAACCATCGGTGTCTCGTAGGATGTTCCGTGGAACACATCAAATGATACAGTATTTCGTGTAGCAGAAGAGGACCTTGGTAACCCGGCCGGTTTGGTCTTTGTATTGCTATTTATTGTGCATTAAACTACCAAAGTAATAATGCTCTCGGGGAATAATCATCAAGCAGTAAAGTTTTTTTTCAAGGGAGAAACTTGACATCGACTTGGTTGTAGTAAAAAGTTAAAAAAAAAAAAAAAAAAAACAGAACTCCAAAAAATATTCAAACCGCAAAGTCCCTTATCAAATGACAAAATCAAAATCTCAAAAACATCAAACGAATGGAAAACAACTGTCATATTCCTGACTTGGTACAGCCGTTTCCTTATGTAAAAAATGGCGGATAAACCCTATTATAGCTAGCTAAACCTCTCACTTGTATGACAGTCGCGTAGAATTCCATTATATTGACAACAATGTGTGAGCAAAACAAACAGACATAATAGGTAAATAAAGGCAACTGTAGTATACCGCTGTTCAATAGTCAATAGTCAAATACTAGTAAGCAAAAACAAATCCGGGTCACAAACCAAAACCGATGGAAACAAATCAACTATAATAGGAAAACAACGGAACAACAGAAACACTGAATTGCATCAAAAACAAACGCCAACATACATAGAAACGGACTATTTGATAGAAACTGCCATATTCTTGACTTGGTACAGGATGTCAAAAATATAAAAAATTGGGGTACAGCATTCAACATTATGTTATAATCTTAATCACTATGAAAACAAACAACTATGTCAACAAAGAAAACAATGGCATATAGACACTCTATAGACAAGGTACATAAGCAAAAACGAAAGACAAGAATACAAAAAATGACCATAGCATTACACAACGGCGGGATGTATAAATACCTAGTCACACCGAAAGGATTGCGCCTACCACTTTGTGACTTTGCTCGTGTATAGTTAATCTTGGTTGAACGTCGTCGAAATTAAAATAATCAAGGCACCTCCGAACATTCACCATCGATCTATTGTAGGGGTAAGGATTTTTTTAAAAATTATTTTCAATTGAAACAATCGATTTTCAAATGAATTAAATGGGAATATTTAATAATTTAACTTCAGAAACTTCCGTATGTGAAAGCTTATAAAAGCTAGGGTCACTGTTAAGATATATTTTCGCAGAATTAAAAACCATACATTAATTTCCCAAATCAGGTAAACAGATCAATTCGCAAACATTAAATAAATATTAGCTTCAACGCTAGAAACGTTCTTTATCTAGAACGTTAAAATCCTCTTTTTATTTGGAAAATCGTGTTATGCTCAGTGTTATTAAAACTGGGCACAAAGTCTATATACAATATAGATTTTGTTAGTAGAGTAATACCTCTATATATACATTCTGCTCTAATACCCACAATATTAAGGATAACGTTGAATTTTCAGTGATATTTACTTCATGTTTTACCATGAAGGTTTTAATATTAAATTTTGGTTAAAACTTCAGAAACACATGATAATTTTTTTTATCTAAACGTACACTTTTATTCAAACAAATATAATATTGGTGATTTGTTTTCATCAATTTTCTTTGCTTTTATATTTGCTTTCAACCTTTGGAAAATTTCAGATCTAACCGTTTCTGGTTATGCTTTATTCGCAAAATAACAGACTTAGTCTTTTAACTCAATATTGATAAAAAAAAATTGTTTGATTTTCAAATAATAACGAGCACCACTCAATTCTAAAACGTAAAATTTTCATCGAATTACCAGAATTTTAACTTTTCCCAACATCTGCGACAATGATATATCTCACCATAGTCCCGACGCAGTTCAACGGAGAGCAGTACTCCTTTAGGTCGAATCCGGTTGAAATGGTAAGGAATGACAAGTGAGGTGTTGTCAATTTGGGAAATGATACCGCCTTGTTTTATTTACTTTTATTTTCACTTTCTTCAAAACGTTTCCATACCAACAATTGTGACGCCAGTTAAACTTATGAGCTAAAACCTGTTGAACAATTTTTGTCTAAATGAATGATAGCAGTTCTTGACATTCAGAGCATTCTGACAAATTTTCTATATTCGCAAAAATTAGATTAAAATTAAATATTCTAAGGATGAGTATGGGCAAATTGTCCAGTATCTTCAGAAAAGATATCAAGTGTAAACAAAGTATGGACATCGGACGCCAATTGGTGGGAATA
The DNA here is from genome assembly GCF_021869535.1 of Mytilus californianus. Classification (NCBI taxonomy): domain Eukaryota; kingdom Metazoa; phylum Mollusca; class Bivalvia; order Mytilida; family Mytilidae; genus Mytilus; species Mytilus californianus. The sequence goes on from NW_026262679.1 coordinate 57,754,706, forward strand.
GTTCATACAGGACTTTTAGACAAGATGAGCTAAAATTGTACAGCTCGGTTGTACGGTGTGATATTGCTCATGATGAAGATACATTTTGACATTTTACACAATGATAACAGGCAAATTATATTCGTTCAATCAGAAAACTTGAAATCTGATAATCCTAATAATTGTACATAATTAAGTAAACGGGTTGTTAACATTTAATTCAACGAAAGGTTATAATGTGTATCTCCTAAGGAAATTTGTTGGTCGTTCGTTGGGTTTGACCTTTGTACTGTATGTATCACAAGGGGGAGGCGCAAAGACAATTCATTTCAAATGATATGATTTCATATAAAACAACTGTGGGCACAGATCGGTGTGGGCAGTACTGTTTGATAAACGAAAATATGTTCGAGACGTGTTATGTTGAGACTGTCATACTGTATTTGGTATATTATAAATGGTAATTTTATGGAGTCATCATCCCATTAAGTTATTCCCCTCCGTAGCAGGACGAACAGGTATTGTGTTAACACAAAACAAAAACATTTGGAATGGATTGAATTAACAACACCATGAATTTATTACGGTGTGCACCACCCTAGTGTCTTTCGGGCATAATTTGGTTAAAATGTTTTAGATGTTTTGTGACGAAAAAACATTGTGTGTGTATGTTTCATAGAGTTATATGTTAAATTGTGACCCACGATGAAAGCCATCTTTTTTTTCAGATCGCTTAAAAAATCTACTCAAAATTTGTTTCCAATGTTTGAGACTTTTTTGGAGAAGGTACATGTATTTGTATGTATTTCCAATATGATTCTTTGCTGAACTATGTCCATCAGAGGTAACCATCTTTGTTTTCAGAAATGCACCAATAACTCCAAGTTGGTAAGTGCATCTGTCCTAAATTTGGTTTTAATGTGTGAGACGGTTTCCTAGAACCATGTATTTCTCGTAGGGTTCTGTTATGTTTAAACGTGGTTATGGTTTTTCATGTTGGTTTGGCATCAAAATCGGCGGCAAAGTACCATAGGATCACCCCAGTATCATTTGTGCAAGATTTTGTTTAAATGTGTAGGACTGTTTATGAGAAGACGCTATGTTTATGTATTTTTCACCGGGTTCTATGTCAAACTATGTTCAATGCTGGCGGTCATCTTACATTTGTTATGGCACCAAAAAAATCTAAATTAGAATTTGTTTTAGGACTACTTATGGATCATTCCTTCAATATTTTCAATAAATATTCCGAGAGATCCTGTAATTTTTTTAGAATACAGGCAATAAAAACAAAGTTTGTAAATTGCAGCCATTTTTAAATGATCCACACTAAGAATTCGAAATGTAAAGTACAAACTAGCCAAGTTCTAATTGGCAAAAGTGGTTTTGCAGAAGAAGCGAAAAGTAAAATGATGTAGGCAACGTGATGACAATACGTTTCAAGACCATTGGGCCAGGTATGCTAATTATATGTTTATAAAAATAAAACAGTGCTGTTGTTAGCATCAATACAAAATTTTATTATAACAAATACTGATAAAGAGGAACAAAATGAAGGAATTTTGGGAGTTTTGTTTATTTACCTAAATAAAAATAGTAATTTAAATATGGATTGTAACTGTGTTCCTAGGACTCTTCAGTAGGCAAATAGATGGTTAAAATATGTTTTAAAAACACACGGCATCATATTGCTGATAACAGTTATTTGCTTTTACTCCTAAATGTCACTTGCACTTGCTTAGCGTAGAAACAGAGAAAACTAATTTTCAGGTCCTTTGGTTTCCAGACTGGGAATTGAACCAAAAACCTTTTGCATTTGACGCGGCGGACTTTTACAATTTGACAACGTTGACAAAACCACATTGCAGTTGACAATTAAAAAGCCCAAAGAACTAGCAAAAAAAAAATAACGCGGGTAGAAAAAAATATTATAAAATGGAACAGTAATAAACAATGTTCCTTTTGTGATTCCTTTGTCATCATTAGTAAGTTTATTTTCATATTCAGTAGTTTTTCAGATAACATAGTGTGTTTAATGCAATTAATTTTTTTTTCCGTGACAGTCTAGCAAATAAATTACACAAATGTTGTTGTATTAAACGGAAATAAATGTCACTTGCATGTTCGTTATCTCTTATTCGCAGACGGTATCATCCCCGTATATTGTCAATTATACTATGAACAAGCAATTTATGGTATCTGTTAGCTTTGAATTTTGCAAACGAGGTCATAGGTAAGTTAAACATGATCGAGTATTGTACGACGTTTTGTTTTTGTATTCTGATCTATATCAACACGACCTTCAATTGTCATCATAATAAACAAATATATTTACCTCGCATTTCAAACTTGAACATGAACATATCGGAATATTCAATCAGCTAAAGAATAACATTACAATTACGGATTATTTAAGAAACGTTTGCGCCATTTTTTTCCCCGGGTTCCAACGAATTAAATGATATCAAATTAACCACAGTATAATACATCATATAGATAATAGTAATAAAATGTGGGTCATCCAACCCCTATTTCAGATAAGAGGAGTGTTTCGAAAATTTAAAGAAGGTATTTAGCTTGATACGTTGAAAATTTAACGAATTATTTTTCGTCGTTGTAAATTTTCGTTTTTCAATAAACTTTATTTTGTGATTTTGTTGTAATTGAACTTGTCCGAGAAAATATCAGAAAAATTACCATTCGATGATCTTAGATTAAAATTCGAAGTTGACCTGTTTGCTAACTACAACATAAAGTCTGTGAATTTTTTCCCCTCCATATTTCATTAAGACAGATTAGTTTAACTAAATATTTTTAGGAAGTGGGTGTAAATTTCCCAAGTAATTTCAGAGAAGAAGATTTTAAAACATTACGGACATTGGACGTTAAGTGGTGTAAATAGTTTATACACGATTTTTGTACCAGGATATGTAAAATGATAGCGCTCGGTTGTACGGTATGCTATTGCTCGTGTAATTAATTTTGACATTTTTTTAGACACTGATTATATGCAAATTGGCATGAAGTACCCACTTATTTTCTTTCAATCGGAAAATTTGATGTATGATTATGAAAATAATTATACATGATCAAGTAAACGTGTTGTTAAAATTTAATTTAACGAACGGTTACAGTATTTATTTGCTAAGGTGTTTTTTTAGTCAGTCTAGAGTTGTAAACATGTTGGTCCTTCGTTGTTTTTTTTTCTTTGTGCTGTGTGTTTTAGAAATAGGAAGCGCCCAGGTAAGTCATTTCAAATTATATATATTCATATATTACAACTCTTGACACAGATCAATATGGATAGTATTGTTGGATATAAAGTGTTATATGTTTGAGTCATGTTATGTTGGTACTGTCATACTGTAATCGGCATAATATATCTATAACTAGAATGTCGCGGGTCCGTGACTGAATTCAAGTAACTACACCTTATTTTTAGCCTGGATTTTTAGTATTCGTATTGTCATCTGATAAAGTCCTGCTGATTATAAGGTGCACAGTTTTCACTGCTTTCAAAATCTTTTTGTTTAATACCGTCGACCCGGAACTTGTTAATTATTGGTAAAATTAATTATATGAAATCAAAAGGGCCTGGAATAGAGTAATTTTAATCAACACCATTGTCCTATATTAGTTATATATAAAGTTGAATGCTTTGATTCGTCGTTTTAACGTCACGCCGGCTAACTCTTTGGAAAGTACCCACGCCTTATTTTTAGCCTGGCTTTTAAGTATTCGTATTGTCATCTGATAAAGTCATGCTGATTATAAGGTGCTCAGTTTTCTCTGCTTTCAAAACCTTTCTGTTTGACCCGTCCTGGTTTTCTTACTATTACCGGATACTACATGTGACATATACTATTGGTATCTGTATCGGATTCGACCGGAACTTGTTAATTATTGGTAATATGAATTATGTGGAAAACAAAAGGGCCTGGAATGGTGTACTTTTTAATCAACACCATTGTCCTATATTAGATATATATAAAGCTGAATTCCTTGATTCGTCGTTTTGTGTCATACCGGCTAACAAATTTGACCTCGTTATATTAGTAATATAGATAATTATATGAAGTTATAATTCCCTATAGTCGTTCTCCTCATAGGCATGACTAACATGTATTATGTTAAAACAAAAAATATTCAATTTGTTGGTTTAACTACAAAAGAGGGACGAAAGATACTAGAGGGACAGTCAAACTCATTGATCGAAAACATACTGACAACGCCATGGCCAAAAATAAAAAGACAAACAGACAAATAAAAATACAGATGACACAACATAGAACACTAAAGACTAAGCAACACGAACCCTACCAAAAACTGGGGGTGATCTCAGGTGCTCCGGAAGGGTAAGCACCCGTCGTGATTATATGCAATAATTTTATATTTTGTTCACCCACCTAGTATCCTTCGGGCATGTTTGATATGTTTTCTGACAAAAAAATGTTTGTATGCATTTCTCATAGGGTGATATGTTAAACTGTGATCCATGGTGATCCACAGTGATCAAAGGTGACAACCATCTTGGTTTTCAGATCATTTACAACCAAAATAAGTGTGAACGTAATCTATGTATTACTGGAAAATTATTAAGTCAGGGATTTCGTTACCACAAATTACTTAAAACCTTTACTAAACTCTTCCATAGATATAAAGATTTGGTTTTGAAGTTTGGTGGTACCTGTAGAAAACTTATTTCAAACGGGAAAGCACATCCTCATTTGTACGGAGGTGTTGTTTACCGAGCCCGGAAATTTGGAAACGATCCTGTAGAATTACCGATCCTTTAAATAAACTTATTTTAAAAGGTTACCAATTCAACACTGTAATTAGATCTTTGAATATTGTTTTTATTGGTATTAATATTGATTTTGGTATCAGTAAATTAAAATCAAACTAAATATTATTGTTATATACATTTGCACATTCATGGCTCTACAATCTGTCGATACCTGTATCTTGGCATTGCACAAGGTCATGTTTTCCCTGACTGTTCATGACGTCTTTACACTAAATACATTGGATGTTGGATGTTTACTGATTAATAATTTAGTCTTATATGCATGAACTTTTTTTATTAGTTCTTATTGGCTTTGAACTAGCTGTCAGTAACTGCGAGTACTCTCAATCTGTACTTAGTGTCTTTTTGTTGTGGGGATGTATAAGTACCTGTTCACGTCCACTCTGTGTTTTTGTTAGATGTATTTTTATTTGTATCCATTTGATTTGTTAAGCATTTTTTCAACTGATTTTTATAGTTTGTTCACATGTTGTACTGTTACACCACTGTCCCAGGTTAGAGGAAGGGTACGCGCTATCAACCTAGTTTAACCCCACCACATTCTATATATGCCTGTCCCAAGTCAGGAGCCTGTAATTGAGTGATTGTCGTGTTTTGCTGTTTCTCATATTTGTTTTTCGTTAATTGTTTTGCATAGTTTGTTCTTATGCTGTGCTGTTACACCACTGTCCTACGTTAGAGGGACGGTTTGGCGCCAACAAACTATTTTAACCCCGCCACATTCTGTATCTGCCTGTCCCAAGTCAGGAGCCTGTAATTCAGTGGTTGTCGTTTGTTGCTGTGATACATATTTGTTTTTCGTTCATTTTTTTGTACATAAATTAGGCTGTTAGTTTTCTCGTTTGAATTGTTTTTGTCATTTCGGGGCCTTTTATAGCTGACTATGTTGTATGGGCTTTGCTCATTGTTGAAGGCCGTACGGTGACCTATAGTTGTTAATTTCTGTGTCATTTGGTGTCGTTTGGAGAGTTGTCTCATTGGCAATCATATCGCATCTTCTTTTTATATATAGTATAATTTACTCAACATTTGGTTACAATGTTTGAGACTGTTAAGGTCATAATTATAAATTGGCAAAACTTTTCGGAATTTTTAGTCCTCAATTCTCTTCAACTTCGTACTCTATTTGTCCTTTTAACATTTTTGATTCGAGGGTCACTAATGGGTCTTTTGAAGATGAAACTGCTGAACTCAGAGGCGTCTGTTTCAAGAAATGCACTAAAAACTAAAAGTTAGTAGAGAAATATCCTTAGTGCGTTTGTGCTTGATTTGGTGTTAATGTGTTAATGTGTGAGACGGTTTCTGAGAATCTGTTTGTATGTATTACTCGTATGGTTCTATTATGTTCTAACCCTTTGGTCATTTCTTATGTTGGTTTAGCCCAAAAAACGGATGCAAATTAGCATAGGATCATCCCAGTATCATTAGTGCAATATTTTGTTTAAATATGTGAGACAATTCATGAGAAGACGCTATGTTTATGTCTTTTCCTAAAATTTTTATTTTATCAAATAATGATAAAGAGAAACAATTTAAGTTGATTTGATGAGTTATGTCCCTTACATAAATATGTACGATACTAGTAATATCATACTATATACTAGTAATTGAAAGATCATGTTTTCCTATGACTCCTCAGTAGGTAGTATAGATGGTTAAAAGCGCATTTCAAAAACAGATGGGATCATATTGCTGATATCTGTTATGTGGTCTTATTCCTAATTGCCACTTGCTTATAGTAGAAACAGTGATTACCAATTTTCAGGTCTTTCGGGGTTTCCATTTCAAAAAAAAGAGAATGTTCCAGTTGATTCTTCAAAGGCAAAAAGAAACTAGCAATTAAAAAATGGAACAATAATGAATAATGTTCCTTTTGTGGTCCTTGTGTCATTGTTAGCAAGTTTATTTTCGTACTCATTCGTCTTTCAGACCACATTGAGTATCAACTGCAATTAAAGTTTTTTGTTTGACAGTCTTGCAAAATTCATTACACAAATATTGTAATATAAAATGTCGCCTAATGGAATAAATTTCACTAGCAACTTCCTAATCTCTGATCGACAGACGTATCATCCCGTATATTGTCAATTATACTATGGATATGCAATTTATTGTATCCGTTAGCTTAGCATATACTATTTGAGACTCCTGTGTACATTCAGGACATATAATCAAATTCAAAATCACATGTTTAATTTTTGTAAATATCTGTTTCTGAAACTTTGATATAGGAAAAATACAATAAATTTTAACAAAAACATGTATTTTTTTGTTTCGATCGATAATCACGAGAATGTTCTTGTTGATTTATAAAGTAATTTCATGGTTAATTAAACATTATTGATGCATACAAATAAGAAATAAATAAAATTGATACATGCCTTTTTCCAAACTTGCCCTGTTATTATCCCTCGATAGATATTTGCCCTCGAGCTAAAAGCCCATTGGCAGATATCTAAATATGGTAAAAAGACATGTATTGATCTATAATCCATAAGTATTAGCTGATCAGATTTATTAATTAACCCGATGTTCCCAGTACTAGTATTTCTAACTGGGAACACCCGGGTATTTTTCAATTGTTGATATCTCAAAAACAAGGACACGGTTATTTATATACTATTACCTTATAACAGTATTTTAAAAATCTTGTTATTTTGAAACATCCTTATGGTAATTGCATTTTGATTATGCAGAGATAACACCTGTTTGTATCACTATTGTCTTTCGTTCTCGAAATATAAAGTGTAGGTATCGGTGTTGATTAGTTTTCGAAATGTGTACTAACACTACTGTTACTACTTCAAGTACTACTAGTATTGGGTTCTATTACTACTACAGAAATAATTCTTATGAAGCTACTCAATAGTTTTATTTTTTTTTTGTATCTGTTTTTTATGAATTGTAGGGACATGTCGACTTGAAGAGTCCAAAATGTAGTCGCAATGGTGATTATATCATAAGCACACCGGGAACCTCGGACATAGGAAATACTAATGGAAGATGTTCCTGTTATTTGTTTTACTACGGCGACAATTGTGAATGTAATGACAGATCATGCAACTACTTTGACAATGCTTTATGTGGAGGTTTGAACTTTATAATACATTACATCTTGTGTTTAGTTTAAAATGATTTACAAGATGCAGCCTACTTCTTTTTCACCTGTCTCAAAGTAAAACTCTATGTCGTTAATTTGATTTCAGAGCTACATAATTCAGATAAAAAAGATATCAAATAATATTATCTATGCCTAAACTTATGCAGTTTATCAGTCTATTTATAAAAAGGTCCGAATGGAAGTGGACTTGCAAATTGTATAGTTATCTATAAAATAAGCACAGTTATCTTATGTTGAAGTTTATATTTTTCAATCCATTCTTGTTTGCTGATTGTTGTATGCCATCTTTCGGGATAAAAATGTGCAGAAACCGGTTTAAACCAGCAATAATCCCTATTCATATCTTCTGAGTGTGTATACCAACTGTTGAACTATTCGTACGAAGATATTCCAATTATCTGATGTAGTTTTAAACCCCCAAAAAAAAACTCATCAAATATACTATCCTTAAAATTTGGTACGCCAGACTCGCTTTTAATACGTATTTGAAAAGCTTAAAAAACCGAAAAGACCTATTTTTTTCAAAAAGGTTTTTTTAATTTAAGAAAAGGTTAAATGTAATTAAATGATAAAAGATATGAAAACTTGAAGATTACACACATCATGACAGTTACATTTGCTCTTCCACTTGCTCTTCATTGTCAATGAAAAATGTATCCCTCTTAAGGGAAACAGCTCTTTCATTTAGATTTCTTAAAAATTGTCAACTTATGAATTGATTAAAAAGGTTATTCCATATCAACATTTTAGGTCCTGCTCATGGTACGTGTGTCTGTGGTACCTGTTCGTGTACCCTTGATTATACCGGTGATAACTGTGGTTGTACGACTAATACAGATACATGTATCTCTTCTGATGGGGTGAGTTAACATATAATATGTACGTTTTAGTCATAAAAAATAAAATATATTCGTGTGAACTTTATGAAAATGCTTAAAAAAGTATAACTCAAATACTGAACTCCAAGGCACATTAAAAAAAGGGGGGTGAGTCCATTAAATCTGACAAAATTAAACGCTAGCAATCAACGGAACAAGTGCTTAACAAGTTAAATTTTAAATACAATTATAATGCATTTAAAATCATAAAAAAAGGCCCAGTTTATATTTATTTCTCTTAGAATATCAAGGAATAACATCACACAATTTCATACGTAAGTGGGATTTCCGTAAATGTCGTTTTGCATGATATAATTTCGTTTTTTTATTTTGCATTTGTCTGCAATTTCACGCGTTAATTCATTTATATATATTGTTTATATTTTTTCGTTTGGGCTTGTATTATATTTGCCTTTGGGTTTATATGATTCGTTCCTCCTATTTTGACTCTTTCAAAATTCAAGAGTCTATCCTAAATTGAGGTAAATTATATGGCCTTCCAAATACCGTTTCGATTCCTAACATCACTGAAGAGACATTAATTGTCGAATTCCGGATATGGTGTACAAAAACCTTTGCACCTTTTGTTTGCGGTATACCATCTTTTCCGCAGGTTTATTGTTTTCTGTTTAGTATTCAATTTATAATTGAGATCCATTTATTACATCGGTGACCCGTTATTTGGCAATCGCCAATGGCAGTCAGCAGGGTTTATGAACATCAGTTGTTCGACCTGCTAGTCAAATGCGTTTTGTTAAAATATACTTTTTCACTCATTTGGTCTTTTGGAAAATGTTGTTTGTGCTGTATTTAGACCCCTCTACCAAGAAATTTGTTTTGCATGCACACGTATAAAAATTGCGGTTTTTATCCAACGCAATCATAGGATAGAACGTTGTTTTCAATTTAGACTTGTTTATATATATATATATATATATATATATATATATATATATATATATGTACACGTCTAAACATGTGACAACTTTATGACAGACATTCTCCATCGGGTAACACGTGGTTATACAGGGCTAACACCATATATGTAATTCGTTTAAAATTTAGCCCAACAATGTTAGATCTTCAACTTTGCGTTAGCAAATTTTTGTTCTTCCCTCAGCGGGATTCGAACCCTTGTGTCTGTGACATCGTGGTAACACAGCCTCCACCGTGTCCAGCGTCCTTGACCACTCGACATCCTAGGCTACATAAAAATATAGCTTTCGGTGGTCGATTTAATGCCTTTCCTCGTCGTCTTTATCTAGGGTTGTAACACAGTACATGATGTATAGTGGCAAGTAGATGCTGTACCTTTCAGATCAGCTATTTTGTCTGTCGTAAAAGAGGGACGAAAGATACCAGAGGGACAGTCAAAGGATGATAATGTTAATTACCATGCCGCCACATCAAATTTTTAATTTTATTATACACGTCTAATTTTGAGACGAATTATATAAATATATATATATATATATATCGATTTATTCAAGTTTTTTTATAGTTTCACAAAGTAAATGTTGCTTTTTTTAATACAAAAATATATATAATACATAAACATCACGTTTAGAAATTATGTACAAAGCTTTTCAGAACAAAACAAAAATGAAAGCCAAGGATGTGGAGCTATTTAACAAAACATAACATAAAAGAATAGTCTGAACCATATTAGGTAGATTTAACTAAAGGGTGTTGGAATATCAGTTAATCAGAATTTACATTTATAATTAAATCATTAAAAGGAAGATATATATGTTATTGATAGATCAGAATATTTATGTGTGGTTTATTTTTCAGTCCGTATGTAATAACCATGGATACTGTGAATGTGGTAGGTGTCGTTGCCATCAAGATGGTTATCTAGGGCCTCTCTGTGAAGATTGCATGGTATTTACTTTAATTCACTTTACAACTTTTCGAGTAATGATTTTTGTAAACTGTATCCCATTCAATGTTTGGCAATGATCACATGACATCGTTACGTCACGGAAAAAGATAATGTCAGCTTCTTTTCATTTTTCTAGAGGAGCTCCAGTACGAAGTCTACCTCATCAACAGAATACATGAATTAGTATGCAAGATTATGGACACAGTGGATTCCCATAGGAATGACGACTGCTTGTTGAAAAAGACGTTTTTTAAACTTAACAAATAATTATCATTTAAAACATCAGGAAATTTTATGATGTTAGTTTCGGAGAATCGTTTATTTGAAACAAATGGTGTTTCGACAATTGATCAAATGCCAATTTATTCCAATATAGAAAACTATTTGACAAATAACCGAACAACAGGTTAGTAAACGAATGCGCATAGTGCATGAGTTAATTATCAGTGTTTTGTGGTCACGAATTACATTTTGTTCTATATTTCATTCTTGGATTAGTTTTTCATTTTATTTCTTTAAAATTTAAATGAAAATAAAGTAGAAAATGAAATGAACTATAACTACTTGCGCATTCTTAATTCATTTTGATGCTAAGTCATCAACAGTCTTGATAATACATATGGTTGAATATCGGTAGTGGAGTGGTTTTATGTATTTATCAAAGTTGTACAAAGATTCGAACATGTAAAATTTTGTTTGTTTGTAGTTAACAAGTTTTTAGTTATTTATAGTAAGTTTGGTTCGATTGGGTAATTGCGTTTTATGCACGAGCCCATCATGAAGTTTAAGTCATTCGAACCATTGCAGTCAATGTGTACAGAATCATTTTACCAAATAAATTATATAATAATTGATATTATTTATTTTCAGTTTTGTTGACCACCAGGATGCGGCAACCAGTACCAACTGCTAGTTTTCGGTGTATTTACACCAACTTTCCATATTAATATACAAATATGAATAATAAAATGTGCGTTGGTCTCTTGAAGTGGCGTCTCCCATGTTAGCGATTGTGTTTTTTTTATGAATATTTTATGTTCGTTTGAGTTTAAAAGTTAGAATATAGATCGGATTGATTTAACATGTTGAAGTGTCAGTTGTGTTGGCCTGCGAAAGCCCGGAGTGTGACTGCAACCAAACATAATAATGTCTAACGTTGGCCTTCTGTAGTGATTAACATCATTATTTATAAGAAAAGGAAGTGGTACTGCTTTGTATTATCTATTTAATTTTAGTGCAGTGACTTTAGAGATCTTTTTACTATTGATTGTGTGTAAATCATGTTTTTACAATTCCACATACCTGATTAACACATGCAGGGAGAAGAATACTATATGAAATAGAAAAGTCAATCAATTCAGATTTTACAAATTTAATTAATCAAAAATCTATTATTAATAGAACAATATACGGTCTTTCGACCTCCCATGTTGATAATTAAGGTTTAAATGAACTTTTATACAGGTATATATGCAAAAACGTTTTTTGATATACAAAAAGTAACTTTCATAAACAAAAACGATGTCAGAAGGTCTTGCACATATTCCAACAATACGCAGTTTGTAGGTCTTTTGTTTGAATTAAGGAAAATGGTTAGCTATTTCGGTGTCACTGATTCCAAAAATATAAGGTTTCATGTATTTTCCTTTGAAATAATGGATATAATTGGCTACTTTCGGTGTGCAAAAGGTCACTAATGGTTGACTTTTTGAAGGTCATATATATGTTGTCTTGCCGAACTTAAAAGATTTAGACCCCCCAAAAAAATAAACGGAAGTGAACATTTGTAAACCGGAAGGAGCCACTTTTACATTCATTTCATGTACAAGTACATAGAAACTATATAGATTGAAAATCGGCGATAAATAATCTTAAGCCATCTGTAAAGCTTTCAGCCATTTAAACTAGGAAAAAGTTTCAAAGACAATAAAATAGTTATTACTGAAGGAAGAAGACCCTAGAAATGGGATGTGCTTCTGCTAATACAACTGCATACTAATGTTATTGACTTGTCTTAACTTGTAAACCTTAAGCTGACATAATCACAAACATAAGGTGTCATGTTAAGTTATCTTTAACTTAAGCTATACTTTAGGTCCTTTTTGGTTTTATCTGCTTTGATATTGTCAAATATTTTCGCCGCGAGCATCACTGAAGAGACTTTAATTGTTGAAATGTGCATAAAATGCATTAACATTAGTTCCGTTAATGTTATAATTAAAGCATCAAATGAAATATTTCCCTACAAAATTGTTTGGGTATTTTTCCTAATGTTCTAACTATAAGATTTCCTTACTTAGTTCTGATTTTAGATATCGATCAAATTGTAAACATTTTTCAAATTAGCAAAACAGTAAAGTTTCTTTATTTTATTCATTGATTATATTATTAATTGTGAGGCGATAAACATTTTCAAAACAGCGAAATTTTTATCAAATTGAGTTAATCTCTGTTTGCAGGAGCGAAATTTGCAACAGGCTTTGCAGAAAAAAATTACGATGAGAATCTCACATATCAAAATAATAATTAAGTGCATTAAAATGCAATCAGCTATATCCTAATCTATATTCCCTCAAAATAAATAATGAAGCATTCTGTATACGAACATATAAACTGTTATTGAAATTTATGTGACTTCAGTAAGTTATGGCTTCTGTTTTATATAGTTTATATAAACACGCCTTTTGTACCAGGATAGCTAAAATGATACGGCTCGACTGTACGGTATGATATTGCTCCCTTAAAAAAAAATGTTGACATTTCTTTTTAGAAAAATTATATGCAAATTGGCATGAAGCACCCACTTATATTCTTTGACTAGAAATTTTGAAAATATGATTATGAAAATAGTTAAATATAATTAAGTAAACGTGTTGTTAAAATTTATTTCAACGAAAGGTTACAATATTTATTTGCTTAGGGTTGGTTTTTTAGTCAATCTAGAGTTGTACACATGTTTGTCCTTCGTTGGGTTTTTTTCTTTGTGTTGTGTGTTTCAGAAAGGGGAAGCGCCCAGGTAAGTCATTTCAAATTATATAATTTCATATTATAGAACTGTGGACACAGATCAGAGTGGATTGTATTGTTGGATAAGTGTTAATATGGTTGAGTCATGTTATGTTGGGACTGTCATACTGTAATCGGCATAATACATATAATAGTGTTATGAAGTTATAATTCCCTATAGTCGTTCCACTCTGAAGCATGACTTACAGGTATTTTGTTAAAACAAAAACTACTTGAATTTGTTGGCTTAACTACAACATGCATTAATTTTATATTTTGTTCACCATCCTTGTATCCTTCGGGCTGTTTGATATGTTTTCTGACAAAAATGTGTTTGCATGCATTTCTCATAGGGTGATATATTAAACTGTGACCTACGGTGATCAAATGTGACAACCATCTTGATTTTCAGACCAGTTACAATTAAAATAAGTATAGTATAATTTACTCAACATGTGGTTACACTGTTTGAGACTGTTATGGTTATAATTATAATAAATTGTTTACCAAACTTTACATTTTTCGAAATTTTCTACTTAAGGAATAGATTATCTTAGCTGTATTTACAAAAACTTTTCGGAATTTTGGGTCCTCAGTGCACTTCAACTTCGTACTCTATTGGGCCTTTTTAACTTTTTTTATTCGAACGTCACTGATGTGTCTTTTGTACAACATTTTAATCCTGGTATCTGAGATAAGTTAATTGGACAAGAAGCTTCATGTATTTACAATATGATTATACGCTGAACTATATCCCTCATTTGTTTTTATAAATGCACCAAAAACTAGCATTTAGTAGAGAAATTCTTTAGTGCATGTGTGCTTGATTTGGTGTTAATGTGTGAGACGGTTTCTGAGAATTTGTTTGCATGTATTACTCGTATGGTTCTATTATGTTCCAACCCGGTGGTCAATTCTTATGTTGGTTTGACAACAAAACCGGCTGCAAATTAGCATAGTATCATCCCAGTATAATTATTGCAATATTTTGTTTAAACATGTAAGACGATTCATGAAAAGACGCTATGTTTATATTTTTTTCACCGGGTTCTATGTCAAACTATTTTTAATTATGGCCGTCATCTTAGATTTAGATTGGCACAAAAAACTCAAAATTGTCACATGTTTCAAAACTATTTATGGATCATTCCTCAAAAATGCCGACAGAAACAAGAAGATTTTGGAATACAAACAATTATAACACAGTTTTGGACCTTGCAGCCATTTTCAAATTCATATCCACATCAAAAACTCAAATATTAAATGAAGATTCACGCCAAGTACTTATTTGCAAAAGTGGTTTTACTATTATATGAGAAGTTACACGATGTAGGAAACGTGAAGACAATACTTCAAATGACCAGGTCAGGTGAATTATAGTCATTTCGTACCCTAGCCATTTCCTATCCCCCATGTCATACCCTGGCAAAAACTATTTCGTACCCTAACCATTTCGTATCTTGACCTTTCCGTACCTCAGGGAATATTTACATGTATACCATTTCGTACCTTATGGAAGGTTGTGTGTATTCCACGTCGTACCTCGCGGGAAATTTATATGTGTTTCATTTCTTGGTTGAAACAGTCGCGTTGACCTTTTACTATAAGGCGGTAGAGTTCACGAGAAATGCCTAAAATTCAAAATTAAAGCACCTATGAAATATTATATAGAAATAAAGTCAAAAAATCTAAAAAAGTTTTATATCTTAAAAAAATGAGAACTTTTACAAATATATGTTACGAAAAAGTAAACATGTATTTAGCCCATGGGGTACGAAATGGTAGATGCATTCGGCCCATATGGTACGAAATGGTTTTTATCGTGGGTACGAAATAGTAAATGTTGGGTACGAAATGGTAATTTTGCGTACGAAATTGCAGACGTACGAAATGGTCAAGGTACGTAATTACTTGCTACCTGTCAGGTATGCTAATTATATGTTATTGCGAACCCAATGAAAGTTTTCCACAGTGCCATCTCTATCTTGACCAGGTATTTAAACTTTTGCAAGTTCACCTGTCCTATTGAATGAAGAACTGTTAAGAAAGGTTTTAATTAACAAATGGAAACACATGGAAAATATGGAAAAAAAACGATTGTCATGGCTCTTTGAATTCACTTATTTGTCACGTTTTGCACGTGCTCTGTTTTTATTGTTTATCAATGTCACGATCCGGTAAACTTCGGCACAAAAATCGAAAATTAATAAGCTTGCGATAAACAATCACTGAATCAATGAAATATTATTTGTCAATAATACGTTATAGATTCATAATAGATATAAAAAGAACGTGCATACAAGCCTTAGTTTAGTATATATGAATGCATTAGTTCAATAATTTCGATAACATTAAAATTTCATATGACTTTAAAAAGTAAAACAACAAAAATACCGGACTCAAAAGGAAAGTTCAAATCGGCAAGTTATCAAAAGGCAAAATCAAAAGCTAAACCACATCAAACGAATGGAAAGTAACTGTCATATTCCTGACTTGGTACAGGAATTTCCTTATATAGAAAATGGTGGATTAAACCTGGTTTTATAGCTAGCTAAACCTCTCACTTGTATGAAATCGCATAAAATTCCATTATATTGAAAACAATGTGTGATTAAAACAAACAGACATAATAGGTAAAAATGTCAAAAATAGGGGTATATCAATCAACATTGTGTTATAATCTTAATCACTATAAAAACAAACAAATATGTCAACAAAGAAAACAAAATGGCATAAGGACAAATCACATAAGCAAAAATAAAAGACAAGAATAAAAAAATGAAAGACAAGAATACAAAAAATGACCTCAGCACAACAACATATTGGCGGGATGCAGTACCGAGCCACGCCAAAAGGATATTACGAAAAACTGACTAAACAGTTAAGGTTAATATTTTACAAAGACAAAAAAAAGAACACTATAACACGTTATTAAGATGATAAACAACGTCAGTACCTAGAATCTATATTTCAAGACCAGCATGTATTATTTGTGAAGTTGATACGTAATATTTATCAACAAGGTCTAGGTATCTTCCGATGAACTTTTTTAGAAAAAAGGACGACACGTTCTTTGACACTGGTTTATCAACTTTGTGCTCAGACACTGGTGACGTTTTATAAACCCATCTCACTCTATGGGTGTATAGTATGGGTTTTTAAGGTCATGATTCTGTCATTGAAAGTAAAGATTGAAAATTCTATAAACTTTTGCAAAATCTACACCTGATTTTATAATATCAGCAGAATTGGGCGAATATTACTTTTTGAAATTGATATTAAACCCTGTACAATACATAACTGGACAAATTTATGATTTGGAACACAATATAATCTATCTATAATTTTAGTGTATTCATTGTATAAAATACAGAAATGATATACATGGGTTAGAATATGTAAAATCCATACTTGGTGATTGGTGTTTGTCAATTGCATGGGATATACTGTATCTTTGAAGTGATGCATATAGATGCTTACATTGGTACCAGTACATTATCGGATTTATCCCTATCGAGATAGTTAAATTATCAAATTTTAAAATCCGATCTAGTGCGAGGACTTTGAAATTCGATAATTTAACTAACTCGATTGGATAAATCCGCTAATCTACGAGTAACTATGTAAAAATCGGTTTCTCAAATGATTATCAAATAAATTTCCATGATTGATTAACCAAAATCCCACAAAATCATTATTTTTCTCTATTTTGATATCGTTTAATTTTATCAATTTTTATAGACTTCCCCTTTTTGAATTTGCCTTGGAGTTCAATATTTTGTCATACTTCTTTTCTTGTTTACGTATATATATTTATGTAATCCAAGAGGACAAACTGGAAGTTTATTTGAAAAAAAAAGATAATTTTTATGCACAAAAAGATCTCTTAGAGATCGATTTATTACCATATACTATTTGGTACTATGCCCTTATACGGTAATATTTTCTTAATGTCTATCAACGCAATTGATCACTTCTAAAAGTTTTAATTGAACTGAAGTATTTTCTGACACAAAATCGGTTTGGCTTAAGCAAATTTTAACGTGAGCATTATTTCAAATAGTAAAAGGAGGAGGATTAGTTTGGTTTCAGTTTGGTTCTTGGTTTATAGTATTAGTTATTTTATGATTTGCTAATAATTATTATACAAAGTGAATCTATTTTGGTATAGAAATCTTTCTGAGTGTAAGTTGAACTCTGATTGAAAGATTCCAAATGCATATGGAGTGATAATTGTCAAAACGCTTTTGAAAATAGCAAATCACTTTTAACTAATAGTCCAGTTCTGATCACTCCAGACTTTGGAAAAAATCAAACTTGCCGTTGACACAAGTGATGTAGGAGTTGGAGCCGTTTTATATCAAGAAACAGATGATAATGTTGAAACACCTATTTCATATTTTTCTAAGAAATTAGATAAACATCAGAAAAATAATTCAACTATTGAAAAAGAGTGTTTTGCACTGTTGTCTGCAATTCAACATTTGATGTATATTTAGATTCCACTATGTATCCTTTTCCTGTTTATACTGATCATAATCCTCTCACCTTCATACAAAAAATGAGAAACGAGAACCAGAGGTTGACTAGGTGGAGTTTATTGTTACAGGAATTTGATGTTATTGTAAAACATATTAAAGGTAAAGATAATGTAATAGCAGATGCTTTATCTAGATCTTATTAAAACATTGCATACATACTATATATTTTTGTATATATTGTTCATGAAAAGTTATCATCAATTTTACAACTTTTGTCAAAATGTATTTGCATGAATTCTTTTAAGTTGAAGTTTTGCATTTTATTGTTATAACTTCTGATTTATGAAAAGTATAGACACTTTTAGCTTTCAGCGGAGATAACTAAGATAATTTATTTCTTATAGAATGTATTTCAAATTATTCATCGTGCTGTGCAGAAATTAAATAAGTGCAATGATCCAATTTTTGCTCTTCATTTTCAAAAAGAATGTTAAGAGTTTTATTATATTTTTTCTTGTCTGCGTATTTAATATTCACTACACATTTGCTAATGGAAGGAGGTATAGCAGGCAATACCCAATTAATCGATCAATCAATCCTTTTGCACACGTATTCTTGCTTTATCGTGCACGATATAAAATGGGAATTTTGCACAATTTTTAGGTAAAACAAGCCCGATGTCCTATCCCTTGTATCATAAGTTTGGAAATAGCACGATACAAACTACATTTAAAATAAGCAGGAAAATATAGTGTACACTTACACGTTACATTAACAGATACATTATAGAACATCAACAGGAAATTTTTTCGCCTGGTATCTATGATGAGTTATTTTACAAAAACTAGGTTTATATTTATCCCGTTTTATTAAAAATAATATGTTGTCTTCAGTTTTGCAGAACATAAAAAAGTAACAATTATTGCAATCTTTCTCTGTTATTCCTTTTTTATAATTTGGCTTATTACCGCCATTTCATTGCGGTACTTTTCAATATCTGTTTAATGTTTTACCCGATAAGGATAAGCTTTAAAAATTACATTCTGACACTTTTTTTTATATTGATTAATTGATTTTGGCATATATCTGATTACAAAAAAGGAAAAACCTCTAAACAAACAACCAAATCTGAAGCTTTATACAATGTACTTAATTTCAGATACAAACGTATTCATGTTGCGGACATCCTTTATTGTAAAAATTTTACAAAAATTCTAAAATAAAGTATAACATGATGTTATCAAACAAGGTGTGACAGATGAATTGAATGGATTTTAAAATTAATTAATTGTTAGTTTGTAGAGATACCATCAAAAACCCTGGAGTGTTACATGTACTATAAAAGTATTTATAATACTAATTTTCAATAATTTATATTACTTGTAAAAACTCCACCAAACAGGCATTCAATAGAAACAATGTCTTTCATATTACTTCTGACGTTCAGCTACAACTGTTTTTCCTGTAAAAAGTGATGTTTTCGTAATGTACTTTTTACGACCTTTCATTTGATATACGACAAGCATACCTTCTGAAACTTTTCGCTTTTTACACTTTATGACCCCATCCACTTAATTTTCGAGATCGGAAGTATGATATATGTAATGTAGACTTGATGATCTTTCATTTGATATGCGACAACGCCATCTTCTAGAAAGTTTGATTTTTGCACTTAATAACCCCATCCAACTAGTTTTTGGAGAACAGGAATTTGAAATTTGAAATGTACACGTTATGACCTTTCATTTGATATACAACAACCTTATCTTAAAAGAAAATTTATGTTTTGCACTCAATGACCCCACCCAACCCATTTTTTGGGGACGTCAATTTGATATTTGAAATGAACGCTTTATGGACTTTCATTTGATATGCAACAACCTAACTATCTGAGAAGTTTTAATTTTTTGCACTAAATGACCCCACCCTTCACACTGGGATGAAAAAGGGGTTTGAAATTTTCATTTTTGAGTAGAGCTCATTTATACGTTCAATTTGATATACATAATGACCGCATTTGGCAAAGAGCCAAACATGATGCAATATCAATTATATAAATAGAACTTATGAAACTTACAAAGTCAATGTTAAAGATGAAAATTTCAAATTGATTTTTTTTTTGAGTTTTTCATTGAAAGTTTTTGGTAATTAATCAAACATATAACCATTTTAAACTCTTCAATTTCTGAAAATTTCAGGTGGAAAGCTGTTGTTGATTCAGAAATACATGCCTCCGCTCGCAAAATTTCAAACTGTATTATCTCTAAAACGACAATAGATATCTCAAATCTGTAAAATGATAAATGATCTGCAGGTGAAGGGAAACATTGTAAAAAAAATTGGGACAATTCCAAAGTTCATCAATGAATCATCAAATATATGATGCAAATACCAAACTTGAGAACCGGAAGTCGTAGAGACATGGGACTACCACCATTTAACTCAGAATTGCTTGACCTTTCAAATGTCACAAGGTCAAGGTCTTAGTACACTTTGAAGGTCAAGGTAAAATTTCATCATGACCTGACATTGACCTCAAATTGAAGGTCTTAAAATACTGGTCATTTTTGCAGTTTATTGTAGGTTGATATCTGTTACCTTTAAAAAGATATACACACAATACTCTACTTTTAAGAATTATCACGTTCGAACTTTCGAACAGACGGTCGGACAGTTTTGAACTTAATGTATAAAATGTAGAGCTCGTCGAGAGGAACATTTTATACGTAGTATGTATGCAGCCAACTGTTATCGTTTTCTTAATCTGTAAGCTTGAAATTGCAGCGTAAATTTTTTTTGTACTCAGTGACCTTTGACCGTGGGTGCAAATTAAGGGTCACATGAATTAAAGATTATTGGTGAAGGACCCAAGTCTCTACGACTTCCGGTTCTGGAAATACAATTTTTCAAAAATTGAGTAATTTTTTTCAAGGGAAATAACTCCTTATAAGGATTGATAACATACTAATTGTTTATGTTTATCAACATTGCCATTTGTTCCTGTAGATGCTGCCATTTTCAATTCGAATCTATCTCTTATACTTTTTAAGAAAAATGCAAATGAAAAAAATTGCTTCAAGGGAATGTAACTCTCAAAGGAGTTAATGAAATCCTACGCAGCCTCATATGGTAATACATCATGATAAGATCTACCTATAGTACAAATAAGGTCATGATATCTTTAAAAACAACGAAGGGGGTCCATGTTGAAAAAACACAATAAAAGGGAGATAACTTCTAAAGGGGATGATGAAATCCTTAACAGGTTCATCTGGTAATACTTCATGATGAGGTTTATCGAGAGTCCATATTCGGTCTTGATAACTCCAATAGAAACGAGGTGAGGGCATGTCAAAAAAATGTTGGAAGAAAAAAAGGGAAAAAAAAGAAAAAAAACATTAGAAAAACTATAAGGTCTTTCCTAACGGAGTGGAAAGACCTTAATTATCGAAAAAATTAAACAATACAGAAATGAAAGAATCCTCATCCAGACCCTTATAGATTATATGAGATATGACTTTTAATTAAAATTAACTGTAAGTAATTAGAATAATCATCAGTCACCAAACACCCTGGAAGTAAAATTTGATACAAGCAAACAAAGGTGTGGCATATGGCTTGAATGGAATTTAAAATTAATTAATTGTAAGCAATTAGAGATATCATCAAAAACCCTGGAGTGTAATATATACCATAAAGGTCTATTTTACATGTAAAAATCCACAAAACAAACATTCATCAGATACAATTCTGAGAACGTGAGTATTTTCTGTATGTCTGCTGTGTACATTTTTCATTTTTTTTTGTAATTTAATCAATAGAAAAAGCGATTAAGGACGCATTCAAAACAACTTAATATGATCCTTGTACTTATACCTCGGTTTCTTTACCTT
The DNA here is from genome assembly GCF_021869535.1 of Mytilus californianus. Taxonomy (NCBI): domain Eukaryota; kingdom Metazoa; phylum Mollusca; class Bivalvia; order Mytilida; family Mytilidae; genus Mytilus; species Mytilus californianus. Next base: position 57,776,756 of record NW_026262679.1, read on the forward strand.
TCAGACAACTGTTGTTTTAACATTAAGGAATGTATCTCCCTCATGCAAAGCTCTGATTCCTTGCCCGGCTTTGGCTTTACTTTTTTGTCCCTTTTGGTTTATAGCTCTTCATCTTTTTAATAAGCTTTGGATTTTCAAATATTTTGGCCTCGAGCATCACTGAAGAGACATTTATTGTCGAAATGCGCATCTGGTGCAGAAAAATTGGTACCGTTTATGTTATTGTCATGTTAGTGAGTCACATTTGACGGTAGATGTGTTTCCTAAAATATTTCCTCTGAATTAAACAACGGGTTTCAGTGTGAAGCAGAATATGATTACCCTGATCCGACTTTTCTTATATATCCTTTTATAAAAGGAACAAGCATCTACACATAACCATTATGATGACTACTGTAAATTTTGTATTGTTAGTTGTCAATCAGCCATTCAATTTATTTTCAGATCTCAATTTAAGCAGAAATAACAGCGATGAAGATCCTATTGGCTTTCTTCTTGCTTGGTAAGTTTAAGGAAGACACTATTTACGTCATAAACGTAAATGAAACAGCTCATTTTAAGAAGTCAATTTTGATGATTATTTCAACCTTTGAAATACACTAATATTGTTAAAATAATAGCCAGTAATTACCTGAAATACAGATTTTAACTAAATGGTTATAATCAGATTTTAAAACTGATCGTTTATTCGAGGATATCATCATTTCAGTCGTCAGTGCTTCGGAAATGACATGATTCATAACATTACATTTATAAACTTCCCGAGTGTTAAATTAAGAAAGAATTAACAAACTAATGTTTCAACTCCTCAAGCAAAGTTGACCTAAGATAAATTTTGTTATTCTTTGTTTGTCCTTTTGTTCATACACCTCTTATCGTTTCTACGTGTTTATATATCCAGACTTTCAAGAGAGTCGTTATGGGGGTACCTTTATGACAAATAATGGTAAAAAAATCTTGCCAAATGACGTTAACGGTTATTTTTGGTGCGTGACGATAAAATGTACATTTTCTTTAGGACGATAAAAAAATCTACTGATTTTGACGAATCACGTTAATTTTTTTCCAAAAATAACGGTAACGGATAATTATTTGAGACCTCTGACGAATCACGATATGGATATTTTGACGAATCACATGGCATTGCATGGGATACACTGTATCTTTTAAGTGATGCATATAGATTGTTACATTGGTACGAGTAAATTATCGGATTTATCGCAGTCGATATATCAAATTATCAAATTTTAAAAATCCGATCTAGTGCGATGACTTTAAAATTCGATATCTTAACTATCCCGATTGGATAAATCCGCTAATCTACGAGTAACTATCTATAAATCGGTTTCTCAAATGATTATAAAATTAATTTTCATAATTAATCAACCCAAATACCCCAAAACCAGTATTTTCCCTATTTTGACTAAAAAAAAATATTCCTTTAACATCTGATCATTTGATGCGACTGTCATACAAGTGAGAGGTTTAGCTAGCTATAAAACCAGGTTCAATCCACCATTTTCTACATAAGAAAATGTCTGTACCATGTTAGGAATATGACAGTTGTTATCCATTCGTTTGATGTGTTTGTTTTTTGATTTTGCCATTTGATTGGGGACTTTCCTTTTTGAATTTTCCTCGGAGTTCAGTATTTTTGTGATTTTACTTATTTCTTATATTTGAATATTTAAAAAAAAGTAAAAAATACATAATTTACTTTGAACAAAGCTTTCTCAATTCTATTTCCGTAAATATAAAATCTTATGCAGAGTTAACAGCTACAGCCGAAAAACGAACCAAACTGGATTCTATCTTATAATTGGGTTCTTGGCTAAATGGAGAGAAAAAATTCTCTATTCGCTATTTTGATATCGTTTGATTTTGTCAGTTTTTATGGACTTCCCTTTTTTGAATGAAATTGCCTTGGAGTTCAGTATTTTTGTCATACTTTTTTTCTTTTTACATGTATATATTTATGTAATAGAAAATGAAAAACTAAAAGTTTATTTGAAAAAGAAAACCTCTTATAGATCGAGATATTACTATTTGGTACTATGCCCTTATACGGTCATATTTTTTTAATGTATATCAACGCAATTGAACGCTTCTAAAAGTTTTGATTGTACTGAAGTATCTTTCTTAAACAAAATCAGTTTGGTTTAAGCAAATTTTAACGTTAACATTATTTCAAAGAGTAAAAGGAGGAGGATTAGTTTGGTTTCAGTTTGGTTCTTGATTTAATGTATAATTTATTATGCGATTCGCTAATACTTATTTATTATACAAAGTGAATATATGCGGGTATAGAAATCTTTTTCATTGTTAGTTGAACTCTGTTTGAAAGAAACAAAAGACTCCTGCAATAGTGTGAGGGACCACTACATGTTTAAAAAAACGAAAAATGGCAATTTAAAACTCACCGAAACAAAATGTATGACCGTAAGACTATCCTGTGACTAATGTACATGTATTGTCAACATAACAATCAATCCGTTCGGTTAAATGCTATTTCTTTATAAAATTAAAGAAACGGTGGATATAGCGGATGAACGCAACAGGGCACAGCACTATTTCAATTTTTAAAGTAAAGAAACAGTAGCTACATGCGGACACGGTGCTTTTTCTATTTGAAATTTGAGAAACAAGGGAATACGGATGGACACAATACAATTTCTATACAAAAATAAAAAAATTAAGGGCTACAGGCGGACACAACTGGACACAATGATTTTCCTATATAGGCTAAACCAAGAGCCGCTATCTCGTAGCAGACAAAATCACCAGAATTGGAAGAACACATATGACACTAGAGATCAGTATTCAGGAAGTAGTAACGATAATAATATTTATAACTTACTTCATATATTATTACATGACAAACTTGCATGGGTCAAGATAGAAAATTATATTTTTGCTTGTGGTTAGACGTGTTACAAGGCAGTTTTGTTAGTGGTTCATTCCCTTTAAACAGTGTATATGTCAGATTATAAATATGAAAACTTTTTCAAGGATTGATGCTTAAATAATTGTTTTAAGAAACCCAAATATAAAAATAACAAGTAAATTTAGTTTCCATGTGTAAATTAAAGGTATACACATTTGTATTATCATTATTTTGCTATGTTTTTGTAAATTTAACTCCCCCATTTTCAACAATTTAGAACATCCTATGTTTATATCCAGCGACGACTCTGAAAGAGCGGGAAAACATTTTTAGGGTAGAAATTTTCATAATTCTAGAAGTTTGAATTGAGAGGTAAAAAAACAAAACAAAAAAAAACATCTAGTATTGATTAATGGTTAACATCTATTTTAGATATATATTTAAAGCATTTGAGCTTGAGAGAAAATATTCATCATGGTATGATTCGAAATTTAGGAAATCCTCTTTCAAAAATGTTTGTATTTTATACATTTTGTAATTACATTTCTTTTATGGTTAATTGTTTAATTTTTAACTATTTCATTAATTACTCAAAACACACCAAGTTACTTGACAAATAGAGTTATCTGTCTTTCTATGCATAAAAATGAATGTATAAAAAAAATAATAGGTTTATAGGTTTCAGTCATATTTGATTTATTGTCCATCAAAAGTTTGATAATAAATAGTTTAAATATGAATACAAACATGAGTCAGCTATCTATATCTGCCTGGAATGTTCATGGTTTAGGCGATAAAATGAATGATCAATTATTTTTGGAAAAATTAAACAGTGATATTAATATACTTATAGAAACTTGGACTGGAGTTAATCCAAAAACTAATCTACCAGATTAAGTTTCAATATCTAAATGTATAAGAAGGAAAAAAAAGAAAGCAAAAAGGAATAGTGGTGGAATAATTTTATCATACAGAAAAACATTATCTAAAGGTAAAACATATTTAGAAAAAGGAACCACATCTGTAAATAGACTTTGGTTAAAACTCGATAGAAACATTTTTGGTTTTGATAAAGATTTATATTTATGTACAGTTTACATACCCCCATCAAATTATGAAAATTATTTCGAATCTTTAGAAAATGAAATTAGTATTTTTGAAAATAGAGTGAAAATTCTCCTCATTGGTGATTTTAATTCACGAACAAGTCTAAGTCCTGTTTATATCACAAATGATTCTATAGATTTAAATGATTTTTGTGAGGGAAATATATTACCACAAAATTATCCTATAGATGAAGTCCTGAATAGAAATGATCAAGACAAAAATAACCAATGGTATGAGTTTATTAGATATGTGTTTGATAGTCCCCGAGGGTATCACCAGCCCAGTAGCCAGTACTTCGGTACTGGCATGAAAATACGGATTTTGTGTTATCAAAATTTGCTGTTACAAAATTTTGGAAATTATTTAAAATTAAGGAATGTATCTCCCTCATGTAAAGCTCTGATTCCTTGCTCAGCTTTGGCTATACTTTTTTGTCCTGATTGGGTTATAGCTCTTCATGTTTTAATAAGCTTTGGATTTTCAAATATTTTGGCCCCGAGCATCACTGAAGAGACATTGATTGTCGAAATGCGCATCTGGTGCAGAAAAATTGGTACCGTTTATGTTATTCTGTCCTCAGAATACTAAATGGCAGGTATCTAGGTGACTCAATGGGATTTGTACTTGTTTGACACAGAATGGCTTAAGTAGTGTTGATTATGCCATAATAAGTGAACGTCTTCTGTCCTCAGTTCTTTATTTTATTACTAAAGATTTTAACTATTCGTCCGGCTATGCTCAAATTAAAGTGATAGTAAAATGCAATTTCAAACAAGAACATTTTAAACACTCATCAAATTTTACTGGCTGGAATGCAACCAAGGGTTACAAGTGATCAAATGAATCAAGTTATAAAATCATTTATGCACTTTCTTGTGTAAATGTGCAAACAAAAATTATTGATTTGAAATTTTGTCACAGTGCAGTCAACATGACATTCTCTTGCACAATGTAATGCAAATGAATTTCTTAATGCATGGGTTTCATTATTTCTGCTTTGAGCATGCCTTAAACAATGCAGAATATAATGGTAACATACCGGTAAGTCATTTTTTTTATAAAGCATAGTATGATATGATCTGAATCAGCAGAATTGTCATTGTTTTAGAAGTCCAAGTGAAATCATTTATTTACTTGTTTATCATCGGATGGATAATTTGCTTTAAAATCACACTTATCTTGTCGTTATTACGCTCGGCTTTCATCCAGAAGACGATCACATTCATTTTAGGAAAGCACTGAGCACTGTGTAAGCAGACACTTATTTTATTTTTTTCATGTGTGGGCAGCGTGTCTGTAGATTATCTGAATTATCATGTCTTGTCGACCTCAATGCTCAATATTATTTCAAACATTTCAATGGATGTAACTCAAATGTGGTCTATTTACTTTGGCTTTTCGTGGGTTTTTTTTCAAGTCATGTTATTTATTTTTCAACCCGGACCGTTGAAACGTTGAAGGCCCTACGGTAAACTGTAATTTTGTTCGCTTATTTGTTCTTTGGTCTATCAATAACTGTCTATACATTGGCATTGAAACCACATCTTCTTGTCCCATAAAAAAAGGTTGAAAGTGTGTATATTCTATTTTTTTGTTTTTAGCTTTTCTCCTGCGATTGCGGTACCTTTTTGGTCAGCATTTATGTGTTGCGTTTAAATATGAGTTGTAACACTTTATAGTGACTGGACAGGTTGAACAATTCCTTCTCAAGAAACAGAAAAAGAAGACACATCGGAACAGCACCAGACTATTTAACATTTAAGCTTATAGATCGGGATAGTATGGTAATCTATCAATAAATTGAATAATACTGCGGATAACGCACGTTTTCTAAGTCTATGGGTTTTTTCGAACATTTTCTGTTCAAATTTCACACAATTTAGACAAAATTGTTCAAAAAAGCTAAACCAACTTTATTGAAATAATGACAAGTATTATTCACCTAAAAACTCGTACTTTTCTGCGATAAAAACACGTGCGATTTTTGTGAATGAAAGCGGTGAACTCGCGCATGACAGACCCAATAATTTTTTTTATCACGACCAGCCCACCGATAATGACATTATCAGACAGTACATCAAAGGGTAAATGTACAAATTACAGATAAATGAACTAATCAAACACAGTAGTCTTGTTACATTGACTTCTTTTTCAAAATTATTTAACTTGATATTGAAAACTGGAATTTATCCAGCACAGTGGAATAAATCTGATTAAACCCTTCTTCATAAATCTGGGTTCAAGTCTGACCCATCTAGAGGAACATCACTTGTAAATTGTATTTCAAAAATATTTAGTGCTGTCCTAAATGAGAGGCTTATATCTTTAATGAAAGATAAATATTCAAACACTCAGACAGTTTAAATTGACAAAAATTGGAGTTGGGAAAAATTTATTTTTAATGTAATAAAAAATCTATTATCTAGAACTGAAACAGCTCTGAAACTGAATAATCTTTGTTCAAGCTCCTTTGAAACATTCAGTGGAGTAAAACAGGGGGACTCTATCAGTCCAACTCTTTTCAATATTTTTATTAATGATTTAGGGCAAGTCCCTACAAATAAAGACTCCAAGCCACCTAAATTAGTTGATTTTGTTGGATCCCTTTTATATGCTGATGATTTAATCATAAACACAGAGAGTAAAGAAGGTCTTCAAAACAGTGTAAATAACCTGAGAGTTTTTGTGATAACTGGAAGCTCACTCTTAATATAAAAAAATCAAAAGTATGGTTATTCAACATTATAGTAATAGTAATGTGGACTCATTTATTAATTATAAAAATAATTTATTACAAAATGTTACTGAATACAATTTTTTTTAAAAAGTTCATTTAAACTTTTGTAAATCTTTATTGGGAATAAAAAAGTCTGCCTCAAATGTTGGGGCACGATCTGAACTTGGAAGATTGCCAGTAGAACATTTCATTTCAATTTAGTCTTTGATTTACCTAGCAAAACTTAACACCTAAAACCATAAACCCCCTTTTAAATGAGGCTTTTTTGTTGTCAAAATCTCATGACAACAACGGTACATATTTTTGGTATACATATGTCAAGAATATTGTATATGGTAGCGATATCTTACATAAAATAGAATATTGTAATAATTTGAAAAAAGTTAAACTAATCAATATTCTTATCAAGAAAGAAATAGAAGACAAATATAAAATTTTTATTAAAAATAGATTTAATAGTTATGATGAAAAAAAGTAAGTTGTTTTTATACAAAAACATAAAACTAGGTGAAGATAAAGAATTTTACCTATGGTACAACGATATTTTATAAGAAAGTGACCACAATCTTGAAGTTGAAAAGGGTAGATATTTAAAAAAAAAACCTCGAGAAGATAGACTTTGCAAAACTATGCAATGTTCTTGAAAACGAGGAACATCTCCTCTTGGAATGTAATATAAATAATAAATTAAGTTTGGATCTATTTAAAAAATTAAAATTGGAAGACGAATTTAAGTCACTTCTAAAAGACAAAAAAAAATTAAATTATTAAACCCTATATCAACAGAACATGTGAAACTAATCGGCTATTTTTTAAACTAGTCATTAGAACTAAGGACAGGCGCGGCCTAATTTTTCATGTTTTTTTGTTTTTGTTTTTGTTTTTTTATAATAGTCTCCAATTGACTCCATCACCATATGATTTATGTTTCCCCTTCAGATAGAGGCCATTCGGGTTGCTGTAGTGACATGCATTATACCACCAACCTCCCTTGAAGTCCACTGCGCATGCCTTGCCCCATTTATCCTTATCTCTATCCTTTGTTGAGAATTTCTGCCCATTCTGAAATGCCATGCCATCTCCTGAAGATATACTTTTTATTTTACAATAGAAATTGATCATGAGATACTCAAGTCATATCCAATTTCACAACAATGGCATTGGTAACTATGTTATTATATATTCGGATGTAAAAGCATATTTTGATACAACAAATGATCAATTTTTACTTTTTCGTTGAATATTTGATATTTTTTGTTATGCTGTATTTGATATAAAAATAAGGATATGTGGGATGCTTGCAAATGAAATAAGTATCCACCATAGAACAAGGGGCAAGGATATGAACAACTACATGTCACCATACGGCTATAGAAAATGAACAAATCCCACTGCTATGATATAGTTATAAATAGTTATAAAAGGCCTCGGACGACAAAATGTGGAACAATTTAAAAAAAACACTAACGGCTTGATTTATGCTAGAACAATATATATATATATATATATATATATATAAGTCTGAAAATTACACCCAACAGTGTTAGAATTAGACTTTTATGCTGACAAATTTTTGTCCCTCAACGGGATTCGAACTCACACCTTTGATACACTACAGCACCAATCGCTTAGCCTCATGTCCAGCGCTCTAGACCACACGACCACATCCGCTATAAAAATATAACTTCAATAGTCGTAGTGTTACCTTGTCACGTAAGGCGAATCTAGAGATAGACATAAGACATGTGTTTTAAGCGTGTGAAGATGTTATATTATTATTTAATACCCAATGTATTTGTTATTTGTCAGCAATCTAACTCAACAATTTTTATATACCGTATGGGATAATGATTCAATTCATTATACAGTCACTAGAAATAAGTACTGTAAATTCAGAAATTATTGCGAGGTTTTTATTAATGCGAATAATGCGACTGGGTGAGTATCGCAAAAATAAGAACTCGCATTTTGATATCTGATACATATATCTGTATGCAGATTTTCCTTAAATCGCAATAATCAATCTCGCATTTTTCTCTATTTTTTAAAAATCGCAATAATAAATGCACGCAATAATTTCTGAATTTACAGTATATCATACAAACAAGTCTAAGCAAGTGACAACCATACAATATATATGCCCACTGGATCTCAGTGTGTTTGAGACACAGGGTTAATACAAATATTTATATAAGTCTGAAAATTACACCCAACAGTGTTAGAATTAGACTTTTATGCTGACAAATTTTTGTCCCTCAACGGGATTCGAACTCACACCTTTGATACACTACAGCACCAATCGCTTAGCCTCATGTCCAGCGCTCTAGACCACACGACCACATCCGCTATAAAAATATAACTTCAATAGTCGTAGTGTTACCTTGTCACGTAAGGCGAATCTAGAGATAGACATAAGACATGTGTTTTAAGCGTGTGAAGATGTTATATTATTATTTAATACCCAATGTATTTGTTATTTGTCATATATATATATAGTGTCTAAAAATAGCAACAATCAACATTCAATCTATCTAGGCGTGGATCAGTTTGTAAATAAACTGATGCAGTTACTACATTAAATTATATAAGTGCCTAAGAATGTAACTTTAACACACTAATGAGTGTTATAAAATTAGTTGTTATATTTTATATTATTCACGCAATATTTCGCTAAACAAATTAGCTTCATCGGGCGTGTGCATCTCTTATATATATACGAAAACAATTATAGCAGATAAAACAAACAACAACTACCGGATTACAATCTAATTAAGATATAGATCTCTGATTTCGTTATCCGCTTATTATATATACACGAGCACGCAAGTTAAGATAGATCTGAATTTTGATCAGATTGACTGGATAACATGTTCCTGGAGTCGGACAGGCACAGACTGTATGTTGACCTCTAGACGTCTTTTTAGTTGCTTTTGTAAATAAGACTGTATGTTAACCACTAGATATCTTTTTGGTTGTTTTTGTAAAGAAGTCTGTTCAACACTCCTTCTAAAAAAAAAAAACTCTTCAGATCTTCTCTCCTTTTTGCAAGCTAATTTGGGGAATTTTTGAATGTCAAAGAGCGTTAAATCTATTTTAGTCAAGCACATTGGAAACGTGTAAAATGACTTTCTTTGAAAATGTAGATTTAATTTTGAAAATAGTAGTAGACTTAACTTGAGATCTGGAAAAATATGTTTGATTATTACATAATCAGACATATTTTTTTGTTCCTTTCATCAAAGAAAAAAATTAAAAAAAACATATGGGTTGGTAATAAAAACCATAAGTTTAAAAGTTCAGACAAACAATACAATACAATATGCTTTATTTAAAAACACTCCGTCACATTGACATGTGAAACAAGAGGTAAATATATACAAAATACAATCACATACAATCATGGAAATAAATTAAGCAAGCCACTTACCTGCATCGCCAGAATAACCACTAACATTTAAAATATAACCGGAACTTTCGCTACCAACACCGAACTTCTCATTCACGGCATATTTTTGATTATTTTCGAAGTCTTCCATATCAATCCTCATTTTGTACTTTCCTTGAGAGGTAAGTTGATGCAGATGGTCGTTACCTTATGTTAATTTGAATTGAAATGAACTGTTATAATGACAAATCTTAATATTTTTGGTGATTTGGAGAATTAGGTGTTCATGGCAGGTCAATGATTGTATCTGTTAAGTTTATTCAAACTTTTTTATAGTCTATGAACGATTTAGACGAATTGTTGGCACATCTGTGTGTTGTCGAAGGCTATGTTGCCCATTTACAAGTTGTAACTAATCTAAGCAGCAAAACAGTATTCCTTTAACGACTTAAATATAAAAAAACAACGAAAACAGCAAATGAAGAGTTTCCGGACACAAAACGGGCACATAAACATGTGATGTTAACACTTTTATACTTATTATCAGTGGAGCTACATTAACAATGTATGATAAAAGCAGTACAGAAAAGCAGTTAACTCTTTAATACGGGCAAAATGAATAACAAAAACTACAATTTCAAACAAACCCATATCACCTAATACTGTATCAAATAATGTTCTAGGAACAGTAATGAGAAAAAAACTCGTTTTACTGATAGAAAATCACGGCGTTCTACACTGCTTCTACATTTCGATGAATCTACTTCGGAATGGACAATCATGTTGCATGCAAAGTCATAAACAGTACAGGAAGACATGTTTTTGTGCATTATGCAGATTGTATTTTGTTTAGGAATACAATAAATCAAAGCGAACATTATAGTTTGTTTTTTCAAGTTTAAATAAGCATACTGGTGATAATAAAAATAATTGATGAAATACGCGATGACCAAGCAACACTATTATGATTTACAACCTTTAGAAATTGGTCTATCAAGTTACAAAGAAGAATCTAAAGGTCATTTCTTATATTTGTTAGCTTTATGAGTAACATGCCGGTAAAGTAAATTAACTCTTGAAACTCACAAATAAAACTTTCTACCCATGAAAAAGTATTTATTACCCAACCAAAATTCTTCATCCTGGTTACCAAATCCTTGCTTATAAGAGTCCCAGTCTCTATAGAATTGTGTCTTTCCGTTCATTCTACGTTGAAAAACCTGAGAATAACAACTAATAACAAATACGTACATATAAACATAAAATTCATTTGAAATTCAGAATCGCAAAGGAAAAAGTAATATCTTTCAATTACTAAAATACAAAAATCTTTGGTGTGTTGTTGAAGAAATGCATTTAATAATGATAATGATAATACGACTACTACTTCTACAAATGATAATGATAATACAAATGAAAATGATAAAATTGATAATTATAAAAGAAAACAAAACTAGAATTAATACGTTTTTTTTCCGAGATAAACAATACAACATTGTTCTCGCTAGATTCAAAATTCCTCCTGATTGATAACTTGATTCATAGTTTCTTAATAAACATATTTTTAAGGTTACCTATCTGCTAGTATTTTTAAAAGCTTTATTAATTTGCTAATTCATTAACATATCTATTTGATGTTTTCATCTAGTGTCCCTTCAAACTCACAGTCCAGGCCCCGCCATGTTTTGTTCATTTCACAGAAAACCTTGAAACCGGACGTTTTATCAGGGAAGATCTTGTAAATTCCACTTTTACAAGTTGATTTGTCAAGGTCACCACAATCAGTTAGTCTTTTTACTGAAAATATATTTATATATATATATATCTATATACAACTCGTCTAAACATCAGCCCAACAATGTTAGATCTGTAAATTTGCTTTCGCAAATTTTTTGTTCTTCCCTCGCCGGGATTCGAACTCATGCTACTGAGATGTCGTGACACCAAATCGCCTGCACTGTATCCGAAGCGCTAGACCACTCGACCACCTTGGCTTCACAATAACAAAGCTTTCGGTGGTCGGGTGTTACCTTTCCTCGTCAGTTTTAATCTAGCGTCGTAATACAGTACATGATATATAAGGCATGAAGATGGAATTGTTACAGATCAGCTGAAATATCTATTGTAAAGGGTCCTACAAATTAATGCAAGATACAGTCACAGAAATATTTATATCTATAAGTACGTCTGAACCAGTGACAACTCTACAATATATATATAAATGTTTTCCTTATCTGTGCAGTATCTTCTATTCTAGACGATCCGGTACATATTAAATTTACTGGTTGGTCCTTTTTATATGGATGGGGAGTTGTCTCATTGGCATTCATACCCCATCTTATATCTTTTTATAGACTTATAAATAAATATACATAAGTTTAAAAACGCGTAACTTTTTTGCCCCAGGTTACATGATGCATAACTTATGGTGAACCAAATAACTTCAATATCACTAAACAAACGAGCAATACAGTTATAATAATTTTGATCACAACGTTTAGGTAAAACATTATGAACTTACCTTTTAAGAAATTGGTATTAATGTTTATGTTTACATGTATCTAAAATATTTGTATTAATGTGTATGTATGTATTTATCTAAAACATTGGTAGTAATTCAACATAAACACTTTAGAGAGGAACGAATAAATGTTTACTACCATATTTTATCAGTTACGTTGCAAAGAATTATATAAATGGCTTTCATACCTGTGCATGAGGATTGGGATTCTTCATCATCATCATCATCATCATCATCATCATCATCATCATCATCATCATCATCTATTTCTTTTGGTTTTTCTATTACTGTTTTGCATGCACAGTTGTCAGAGAGCAACTCAACGACTTTAATGGCTGCTTCACCAGAAAAAGTAACAGCTACAAAACAATTTGATTTCACGAAATAATTCATTATACATTATGATATTTTGTCAAATCATGGTCCCATTAGTATCAATATGTCGTTTCACATTTTGTCCAAATATAAGTCTAACAACTTCAGCAGATCACATAACAATGATATAATACATTTAACTTAATTTAACCATTAATATAATCAATGATATCACAGGGCTTGCATTTTATATCATGATTTCTTTGATAGCCTTGCTGCTTACAATGATAAAATTGAGAATGGAAATGGGTCAAAGAGACAACAACCCGACCAAAGAACAGAAAACAGCCCAAGGCCACCAATGGGTCGTCAACACAGCGAGAAAATCCCGCACCCTGAAGCGGGTTTCAGCTGGCCCCCTAAACAAAAATGTGTACTAGTTCAATGAAAATGGATGTCACACTAAACTCCAAAACATATATTAGATGAACTAAAATTAAAAAACATACAAGACTAACAAAGGCTAGAGGCTCCTGACTTGGCAAGGCGCAAAAATGAAGAGGGGTTAAACATGTTTTGTGAGATCTCAACCCTCCCCCTATACCTCTAGCCAATGTAGAATAGACAAACACACAGCAATACGCACAGTAAAACTCAGTTTAAAAGAAGTCCGAGTCCAATGTCAGAATAGGTAACAAAAGTAACTAAGCAAAATGACAATGATACATAAATTAACAAAGGACTACTAGCAGTTACTGACATGCCAGCTCCAGACAACTGGTTTTAGAATAAATGTGTTTATTTCCGATGCAAAGACCCTATGAGTGAATCAATATTATTACCAAAATATGCCATCTTTAATGACCTGATAACAGTATCGTAACTACATCCATTCTGAATAAGTTTGTTTAAAGGTTTGGTTAGCTTTTGGGCTGAATATCGACATTTTTGTGCTCAGTATAGAATATTACCATACAAGATTGGATTGATACCTGAACGTATTAGATGTGCATGTTGATTTAAATTTGCGTATGATGTCCTTGTACCGATGATAAAATTTAGTAAATGTTTTGGCTAGTTTGTGATATCGAAAACCCTGATGTAATAATTTTTCAGTAATACAGAGATTTCTTTCGTTAAAATCAAATAGTTGTTACATACACGAGTGAATCGAACAAGTTGAGATATATAAACACCATAAGATGGTGACAAGGAAGCTATTAAACCAAGAAGTTGAACTCATCCCTTCGAAAATTTTACGGACGCCACCACGAGTTGGTTGACCGTAATGGAATATCTGTTTCACAGATAACGACGGATATGCTCCAATTGTCGTAACTAAAGTCTCGTCCTATTTTCCTCGAACGTGACTTACCGAACTAGACTTATCACCGGGTGTGTACTTACATGAGCAACTCTGCGTGTGATATGTGTAGAGCAGGATCTGCTTACCCTTCCGGAGCATCTTAGATCACCATAGGTTTTTGGTGGTGTTCGTGTTGCTCAGTCTTAAGTCTTGTGTTTTGTATACTGTTGTTTGTCTTTTGGTCATTTTCATATTTTGCCATGGCGTTGTTAGTTTATTTTAGACTTATGAATTTGAATGTCCCTACGGTATCTTTAGCCCTAATTTTACAACAACTGATGAAATGAAACTGAGAAAATAATTTTGGAAAGGAGAAAAAACGCTTAAACTATCTTGTCATTGTCTATTGACCACTTTTAAACTAATTTAATAGTAAAAAAATATAGTAATATAATTTAAGAATAGTATACCAGATGCGCAGTCCTTTCCTGGTGTTTTTTCTGCAAAAATGTTTCCCGTAAAGAAAATCAGCGATATGGCCGTATAGAGAATCATATTGATGTCTAAAGTGTGCATTCCAAAAGTTTTATAACCTTGTAAGAAATATCGTTTATATACACGGACTGTAAATTGATTTTTACAAGGTGTTACATTTTTGGCAAGTTAAATATATTCTTTGTATTCTGTTTGCATGACTAATAACGAAATAGATATGTTTTGTAAATTTATATTAAAGCTGAATAATGCAAATTAAGTTTCCTAAAATAAATATATAGAGAGTTAATCGTCAAAGTGATTATAGGTTACAGATATTTTTTTTAAAATGTTAAGGAATTTTAAGCGTAATTATTTATGAAATAAATTAATAAACCCATCTAAGTTTAAATGATACCATTGTTTTTGCTTCGTTTTAAATTTTCGGAAGCAAATGACAGTTTTCTCTGGTAAGCGCCAAAGGTCAGGTTAACAATGGATAACAAGTGATCCGTAGCAAAAATTTGAAGTAAAGCGCATAAAGGATCGTTACATAAAATTTCAGCATGTAATTTTATACAGTGATGTAGAGCATATATTTATTAAGTCGTCCGAAATAACATTAACGGTACAAATTTTACTGCACATTTTGACAATTAATGTTTCTTCAGTGATGTCTGAGGCCAAAATGTTTCAAAATCCAAACGTTATACAAACGTAAGATACATGATTTATATTGATACCAAAGTATTTTCGTTTTAAAGAAGCCAATTAAGTTATATGTCTACAATATTGATAGCATTTAACTGCATCTTTTGTCTAATGCCAAATTTGCCTGAGAGAAAGCTACACCAGTGTTATAGCTATTGTATAATTTTACAAACTGGAAGTTTACTGGCAAAATGTCTCGATTACAAAAAAAAAAAGAGAAAAAGGAAGATACAACAGGAAAAAAGCTCATAAGTCAAAGAGAGACCGATTATGACCAAAAACAAAAATGGACGAAAAGATAAACAATTAAATCAACAAAACACTAAATAAAACACTAATGACAGAACAGCACGAAAACTATCCAACAGTGAAGGTGATAGTGGGTACTCCGGAAGGGTACATTTTGTAAACATTAAATAATGCCAATACGGAACTGCTGTCTTATGGATTACAAATTAATACAATGAAATTTTGTACAATGATAGCAACAGAATTTTCTGGTAATTGCAGAATAATAATCTTCCTGAACAACTTATTTCAAAGATATTTCCCGGAGTGTGCTTATATAATCTACTAAAGAAATTCCAATTGATAAAGGCTCTCATTTCAATTGGTACATTTGTGTTCTTTTGTGCACTTAAATTATAATAAATGAAAATTTGCAATTTGTAAAGGTACATGACCTTACAAACCATTATCAGAAAGTTCGGACAGCAAAATATGCACATAATTTTCGTAAATATAAAATCTTATTGAGTGTTAACAGGTACAGCTGAAAAATGAACCAAATTTGGCCCTTGACTTAATGGAGAGAAAAAAATTCTATTCGCTATTTTGATATCTTATGATTTTGTCAGTTTTTATGGACTTCCCCTTTTTGATGCCTTGTATGCTATTGGAGTTCAGTATTTTTGTCATACTTTTTTCTTTTTTACGTGTATATATATATTCATGTAATACAAAATGAATCAATGAAAGTTTATTTGAAAAAAAAATTATGCTCAAGAAGGCCTCTTATAGATCGATATATTATCATTATACTATGTGGTACTTTGTCCTTATACTGTAATATTTTCAATTATATATCAACGCAATTAAACACTTCCAAAGTTTTATTGTACTATAGTATAGAGACAAAATTCAGTTTGGCTTAAGCAAATTTGAACGTTAGCTTTATTTCAAAGAGTAAAAGAAGCAGGAATAGTTTGGTTTCGGTTTGGTTCTTGATTTAATGTATTAGTTATTTTGCAATTCGCTAATACATATTAATTATACAAAGTGTATACAGAATTTATTTCGATATTGCAATCTTTTTGATTGTTAGTAAACTCTGATTGAAAGAAACAAAAGACTCCTTCAATACTGTAATTGACCACAACGTGTTTAACGAAACGAAAAATTGCAAATCGAAACGCAACAAAACAAAATGTATATGTATTTTCAACATAACAATCAGTCCGTTCTGTTTGATACTATTTCTGTATAAAATAAAAGAAAACGGGGATACAGCGGGTGAATGGACACAGCACTATTTCAATTTTTAAAGTAGGGAAACAGGGGCTACAGGGGACACAAGTGGACACACAGTTATTTTTGTTATAAAAATTAAAGAAACAGTGGCTACATGAGGCAACAGTGCTTTTTTTTCTATTTGAAATTAAAGCAGCAGTGGGGTACAGACGGACCAAGTGGACACAATACAATTTTTATACAAACAAATAAAGAATCAGAAGCTACAGACGGACACAGTACTATTTCTGTTTGAAATTAAAGAAATAGGGGAAGACAAGCGGACACAACTGGGAAACAGTTCTATTTCTTTATAAAATTAAAGAAACCGAGGAATAAAAGCAGACACAAGTGGACTCACGTTTTTTCTATATAATAATTAAAGAAACGGGATCTACAGGCGGACACAAGTGGACAGAACGTTATTTCTAAAAAAAAAACTAAAGAAACAAGGACTATGGGTGGACACTACTAGACACATTATTATTTCTATCTATATTGAAATCGAATTCATATCGACAACTTACGTACGTTCCAAATTTTTATCTGCTTCAGTTGTCTATATGGTCAACATAGTTTCTCCTGGTGTATCTGTTTAAGAAGTCGATATTGATGAAATTGAGTCGATATTGATGAAATCGAGTCGATATCAACATCTAAAATTGTCTTCCTGATTTGTTTCTCTATTTATTTCATTTAGTTTAGATAATGAATCTTAAATGAATTGTGAAATATAGTTATGGTAAAAGAAAGTGATATTGTACGACTTCCATTGGACCCAACTCACCATCAGACACAAAAAAATCAATGATGTAAACAACTTTAGGTGACCGTACAGCCTTTAATAATGAAAACCACTAATACCAGCATGACAAATTGTCTTCAAATGGGAAAACAAACATCCTAATTATTGTAAAAATGAAAAACAAATATGGTTGTCAGCAATCAATGGCAACCACCGATTTCAAGAGCTCAAGAGTTGTGACAGTCACATTGAGGATGTTGCTATGTTAAACACGTTTATGAGCGCTAAGCCATTTCCTTAAATATGGGACAGTGGTGTAGTTTCAAAACATAATATGTTGTCTGCTCTATGGTCGGGTTGTTGTCTTTTTGACACATTCCCCATTTCCATTCTCAATTTTATAAACATACAAAAATTATGTTACAATCCACTGACTCATCAGATTGGCACAAAACACAGCAACAAATAGACAAAAATAAATTACAGATCAAAGAGTACTTGAAGCTATTAAAATTTAGTTAAAATCAATTTCAACAAATAAACAAACCATTTTTATCCAGATTGAAATATGAATCATAATCGGTCTTAACTTAATTAGCGTAATATGTCATCGACATCAGGTTTTGTCATGGATGTCGTCAACGAAATCGACATCTTGTTATGTCAGTAGTGTATAAGTTTATCGATATCGTGTCGAATTTCTGCCCATTCTGAATTGCCATGCCATCTCCTGAAGATATACTTTGTATTTTACAATATGAATTCAAATACTCAAGTCATATCTAATTTCACAACAACAATGGCATTGTTAACTAAGTCACTATATATTCGGAAAAAAAAATATTTTGATACAACAAATGATGATTTTGTTTTTCTATTTTAGCCATGGCGTTTTTAGTTTCTTTTCGACTTATTAGTTTGAATGTCCCTTTGGTAACTTTCGCCCCTCTTTTGGGCATTTATGACAGAACCTACCCATTCCATTAACTTTTAAATATGTTATAGTCCTAATGGCTGTAATATTTGACAATCGACATAAGAAAGCAATTGCACGTTACTTCTAGCATTCTACAGCGAGGTAAAATTATATCAGTTATTCGCCAGCCATCGGATCATGGGGGGTCATCTGAGTTAACAGTACGCCAGTACTTTGATTTAATCTGCAGTCATATCATTACCTTGGCAATGAGGTACCGACTCTGCCACTGACAATATTTAGCATGAGAAAACCAAAACCGAAATCCAATGAAATGAGACGATCTACATTATAGATACGTTTGGTATTTTAAAAAGAAAAGATCAAAATGAAAGTTTGTATTATTTATTGTCCATCAATGAGATGCATCCATCTAGGCTTTGCGAATCATCATGATTGTTTCTTTCAGTGAGTAGTGATCGCCCTTCCATAGTCTCCAATTGACTCCATCAGCAAATGATTTGTGTTTCCCTTTCAGATAGAGACCATTCAGGTTGCTGTAGTGACATGCATTATACCACCAACCTCCTTTGTATTCCACTGCGCATGACTTGCCCCAAGGATCGTTATCTCTATCTTTTGTTGAGAATTTCTGCCCATTGTGAAATTCCATGGCATCTCCTGAAGATATACTTTGTATTTTACAGTAGGATTTCAAATACTCAAGTCATATCTAATTTCACAACAACAATGGCATTGTTAACTAAGTCACTATATATTCGGATGTAAAAAAAATATTTTGATACAACAAATGATAATTTTTTTTACGTTTTTTGTTGAATATTTGATATTTTTTTGTTTTGCTGTATTTGGTATAAAAATAAGGAGATATGGGATGCTTGCAAATGAAATAAGTATCCACCATAGACCAAAGCAACTTCAGGTAACCATACGGCTATAGAAAATTAGTAAATCCCACTGCTATATATATACTAATTATTATAGTTATGAAAGGTCTCTGACGACAAAATGAGGAATAATTAAAAAAAAACACTAACAGTTTGATTTAAGCTAAAACAATACACGAAAACAATTATTATAGAAGATAAAACCAACGATAACTACTGGATTACAGGGTCTTGGTATGGGACAGGCACATGTGGGTGCTCGACCCTCCTCATTAACCAAAACAACTCTTTATATCTTCTCTCCATTTTGATAGCTTAATTTTGGATATCCTTTGCAACCGAATCAGAGGTAACATTAAAAGTAAGACAAGGTTGATTTGAACAATTAAAAGTTTTCAGTATGCCAAAGAGCGTTAAATCTATTTTAGTCAAGCACATATAAACGATTGGAAACGTGTAAAATGGCTTTCTTTGAAAATGTAGATTTAATTTTGAAAATAGTAGACTTGAGATCTGCAAAAAT
This sequence comes from Mytilus californianus, assembly GCF_021869535.1. Taxonomy (NCBI): domain Eukaryota; kingdom Metazoa; phylum Mollusca; class Bivalvia; order Mytilida; family Mytilidae; genus Mytilus; species Mytilus californianus. The sequence goes on from NW_026262679.1 coordinate 57,796,797, forward strand.
ATGTTAGATTATTACATAATCAGACATTTTTTTACCTTCATCAAATTGAGAGTCAAAGAAGAAAAATGAATAAATATATGGTCTGGTATTACAATCCTTAATTCTAAAGGTTCAGACAAACAAAAAGCTTACCTGCATCACCAGAATAACCACTAACATCCAAAATATAACCAGAACTTTCGTTACCAACACCGAACTTCTCATACAGGGCATACTTCCGGTTGTTTTCAAAGTCTTCCATATCAATCCTCAGTTTGTATTTTCCTTGAGAAGTAAGGTGGTGCAGATGGTCGTTACCTAATATATAATTGAATAAAGTCGAAATGTACTATTAATGACATATCTTTTAAAAATGTTTGGTTATTTGGAGAATTAGGTGTTAATGACAGGTCTTGATTGTTTCTGTAAAATTTATTCAAAATTTGTATAGACTATGAACGATTTAGAGCTTGACGCATTGTTCGTACACCTGTGTGTTGTCGAAGGTTATGTTGCCCATATACAAGTTGTAATTGATTAAAGCATCAAAACCGTATTCCTTTAACGACTTAAACATCAAGATACAATGAAGAGTTTCCGGGCACAAGACGGTAACATGAACTTGTGATGTTAACACTTTTTTATAATTTTTGTCAGTGGAATAAGGAAGCTACATTAAAAATGTATGATAAAAGCAGTACAGAAAAGCAGTAAACAATTTAATACCAGCAAAATAAATCACAAAAAGCATAATATCAAACAAACTTATACCAATAATGTATCAAATGATGCTCATAGTAACAGTAAAGAGAGAAAAAAACAACTTTGTATTGATATAAAATCACGCCGACCTACACTGACTCTACAATTTTGACTGAGCTTCGGAATAGACATACTGCATGCAAAGTCATAAACAGTACAGGAAGACATCGTTTTGGTGTGATGCACAATGCAGAATGTAATTTGAGTAGGAATGCAATTAATAAAAGAGAACATTATAGTAATTTTTCAAAGTTTGAATAAGCCTTCTGGTGTTAATAACAAAATGATTGATAAAACATGCGATGACTAAGCAACAGTATGATAATTTAAGACCTTTAGAAATTGGTCTATCAAGTTACAAAGAATAATCTAAAGGTCATTTCTTATATTTGTTACCTTTATGAGTAAAATGCTAGTACAAGTAAATGAACTCTTGAAACTCACAAATAAAACTCTATATATATATGTAAAAGTATTTATTACCCAACCAAAATTCTTCATTCTGGTTACCAAATCCTCGCTTATAAGAGTCCCAGTCTCTATAGAATTGTGTCTTTCCGTTCATTCTACGTTGAAAAACCTGGAAATAACAACCAATAACAAATACGTACACATAAACGTATAATGCATTTGAAATTCAGCAACGCAGTGGAAAATGTAATATCTTTCAAGTACTAAAGTACAAAAAGTCTGTGGTGTGTTTGGTGTATTGTCGAAAAAAAGCATTAAATAATAATAATAATAATAATAATAATAATAATAAAAATGATAATATAACAAAAAAATAGAAGTAAAATGGTTTTTCTATATAAACATTATTTAAAGGTTACCTTGTTACTAGTATTTTAAAACTTTTAATTTGTTAATTCATTAACACATCTTTTTGATTTTTTTGTTTAGTATTCCCTTCAAACTCACAGTCCAGCCCCCGCCATGTTTCTTCATTTCACAGAAAACTTTGAAACCAGAAGTTTCATCTGGAAAAATCTTGTAAATTCCACTTTTACAAGTTGATTTGTCAAGGTCACCACAGTCAGTTGGTCTTTTTACTGAAAAAATATATATATATATGTTTAAAAACACGTTACTTTTTTGCCCACAGAGTACTTGATGCATAACTTGTGGTGAACTAAATCACTTCATTATCACTAAACAAACGAGCAATACAGTTATAATAATTTTGATTACAACGTTTAGGTAAAACATTATGTACTTTCTTTTTTGTGAATTGGTATTAATGTTTATGTATATATGTATCTAAAATATTGGTATTAATTCGACATAAACATTTTTGTTGAAATAGTTATTTATTTTATAGTGATTAAGATTATAACACAATGTTGACTGCTGTACCCCATTTTTTACAATTTTACCTATTAAAAAATTAAAACAAAAAATGGAATTCTATGCGACTGTCATACAAGATAGAGGTTTAGCTAGCTACAAAACCAGGTTTAATCCACCATTTTCTACATGAGGAAATGCCTGTACCAAGTCAGGAATATGACAGTTGTTTCTCATTCGTTTGATGTGTTTGAGCTTTTGATTATCCCATTTGGTAAAGGAACTTCCGTTTTGATTTCGGTATTCTTGCTATTTTTCTTTTTTAAGAGAATAATTGTTTACTACCACATTATATCACTTACATTGCAATGAATTATATAAATGGCTTTCATACCTGTGCATGAGGATTGGGGTTCATCATCATCATCTTCTTTGGCTGTTTTGCATGCACAATTGTCAGAGAGCAACTCAACGACTTTAGTCGCTGCTTCTCCAGAAAAAGTAACAGCTACAAAACAATTTGATTTCACAAAATAATTCATTATACATTATGATAGTTTGTCATATTGTAATATGGTCCCATTAGTATAAATATGGATTTGCCTTTTCCCATTTTGTCTAAATATATATCTAATAACTTCAGCAGATCACATAACAATGATTAAATACATTTTACTTAATTTAGCCATCAATACAATTAATGATATCACAGGGCTTGCATTTCATATCATGATTTCTTTTATAGGGGATTGCTGCTTACAATGAAGCTATTAAACCAAGAAGTTGAAATCATCCCTTTGAAAATTTTACGGACGCCATCACGAGTTGGTTGACCGTTATGGGATATCTGTTTCACAGATAACGAGTCTGAAGTTTTCTATGTGGTGTTTTGTATTCTGTTGTTTGTTTGTCTTTTGGTCATTTTCATTTTTGCCATGGCGTTGACAGTTTATTTTTGACTTATGAATTTGAATGTCCCTTCGTATTTTTTCGCCTTCATTTTAACAACAAATGAAATGAAACTCAGAAAATAATTTTGAAAAGGTAAAAAAATGCTTAAATTATCTTGTAATTGTCTTATATCCTCTTTTCAACTAATTTAAAAGATCAAAAAACTATAGTAATATAGTTTAAGAATAGTATACCAGGTGCGCAGTCCTTTCCTGGCGTTGTTTCTGCACAAGTGTTTCCCGTAAAGAAAATCAGCAATATAGTCGTATAGAGAATCATAATGATGTCTCAAATGTGTATTCCGAAAGTTTGATAACCTGTTTAGAAATATCGTTTATATACACGGACTGTAAATTGATTTTTAAAAGGTGTTACATTTTTTGGCAAGTTGAATATATTCGTTGTATTATGTTTGCATGACTAATAACGAAATAGATATGTTATGTTTTGTGAATTTATAATAAAGCTAAATAATGCAAGATAAGTTTCCTTAAAAAAAACATATACAGAGAGTTGATCGTCAAATTGATTTCTGGTGACAGATGATTTTAAAAAATATTAATGAATTTTAAGTGCAAATAATTTATGAAATGAATATAATACACCCATCTAAGTTTGAAATGATAACATTGTTTTTGCTTCGTTTTAAATTTTCGGCAGCGAATGACAGTATGTCTCCGGTAAGCGCCAAAGCTCAGGGTAACAATGGATAAAAATGATCCGTAGCAAAAATTTGAAGTAAAGCGCATAAAGGATCCTTACATTGAGTCAACTTTTTTTAAATTTCAGCATGTAATTTTATACAGTCATGTACAGTTTATATTTATTAAGTCATCCAAAATAGCATAACATGTACCAATTGTACTGCACTGGATGCACATTTTGACAATTAACGTTTCTTCAGTGATGTCTGAGGCCAAACTATTTGAATATCCAAACGTTATTCAAACGTAAGATACATAATTTACATTGATACTAAAGTATTTTGGTTTTAAAGTAGCCGTCTACAATATTGATAGCATTTAACTGCACATTTTGTCTTATCCCAAATTTGCCTGAGAGAAAGCCACAGCAGTTTTATAGCAATTGTATAATTTTATGCCCTGGAAATTTACTGACAAAATGTCTCACTTAAAAAAGAGAAGAAAGATACAACAGAAAAAAAGCTCACAAGTCAAAAAGAGACCAATACAATAATGACAAAAAACGGAATTCGACGAAAAGATAAACAAACGAATTCACAAAACACTAAAAAAAACCACTAAAGACTGAACAGCACGAAAGTTATCCAACACTGAAGATGATAGTGGGTACTCAGGAAGGGTAAACATTAAATAATGCCAATACGGAAGAGCTGTTTAATGGGTTACAAAGGAATACAATGAAATTTTGTACAATGATAGACAAAAGAATTCTCTGGTCATTGCATAAGAATAAGAATCTTCCTGGCCAACTTATTTCAAAGATATTTCCTAGAGTGCGCTTATATAATCGACTAAACAAATTCCCATGATAAAGGATTTCTTTTCAATTGGTACATTTGTGTTCTTCATGCACTTAAATTAACATTTGCAATTTGTAAAGGTACATGACCTTACACCCTATCAGGTTTTAATTTTGAATACGACTTTATCCTCTTCATTCCGTTACCCATCGGTACTATAAGAGGAGGGGGTGACTAAGTTCCAACTTTGTGCAGAAAATAAAACCCCCAAAACCATTATTTTAACATATGATAATTTCTTATATCAGAATATTTAAAAGATAAGTCAAATACCAAATTTAATTTGAACTAAGCGCTATCAAGTCTTTTTCAATGGGTACTCTTGGTGGAGAAAATTTGGGGAGCAAAATATGTACACAAAAATCGTAAATATAAAATCTTATGGAGTATTAACAGGTTAAGCCAAAAAAAAAAAAGAAACTGGATTTTTACTTCTTATTTGTTTCTTGACTTGATGGAGAAAAAACTTTTCAATTCGCTCTATTTTTATATCGTTTGATTTTGTCAGTTTTTATGGACTTCCCCTTTTTGAAATTGCCTTGGAGTTCAGTATTTGTGTTATACTTTTTTCACGTATATATTTATGTAATACAAAATAAAACAATGAAAGTTTATTTGAAAAAAAAATTATAATTGTTATGCTCAAGAAGATGTCTTACAGATCTATATATTTTACATTAATACTATGGGGAACTATGCTCTTATACTGTAAAAAGTTTTAATGTTTATCAACGCAGTTGAACATTCCAAAATTTTAATTGTACTGAAGTATTTTTTTCTGATGAAAATCGGTTTGTCTTAAGCAAATGTGAACATTAGCTTTCAAAGAGTAAAAGGAGGAGAATTAAATTAGTTTGGTTTCAGTTTGGTTCTTGATATAAAATATTAGTTATTTTGTGATTCGCTTATACATAATTATTATACAAAGTGAATTTACTTTGGTATAGAAATTTGTCTGAGTGTAAGTCGAACTCTGATTGAAAGAAACATAAGACTCCTTCAATACTGTAAATGACAACTTCATGTTTAACGACACGAAAAAGGGCAAATCAAAAATCAACGAAACAAAATGTATGACCAAAGGACTATCCGGTGACTAAGGCACATGAAATTTCAATATAAAAATAAATCCGTTCCGTTTAATGCTATTTCTTTAGAAACCGGTGGATACAGCGGGTGAACACAACAGGACACAGCACTATTTCAATTTTTAAAGTAAAGAAACAGGGGCTTCAGGCGGACACAAGTGGAAACACCGTTATTTTTATATAAAAAGAATTTGGTGACGAAACAGGGGATACATGCGGACACAGTGCTTTTTCTATTTGAAATTAAAGAAACAGGGGAATACATGCGGACACAGTGCTTTTTCTATTTGAAATAGGACATAAGTGGACACAATATTTTCCATTTTTACACAAAATTATGGAATAGGGGCTACAGGCGGATACAACTGGACACAGTGCTTTTCCTATATTAAATTAAAGAAACAGGGGATACAGACGAACACTAGTAGACACAATACAATTTCTGTATAGAATATATCAGGGCATATATACAGACGGATATAAGTGGACAAGAATTATATGTCTATATGAAAATTAAATGAATAGGGGCTACAGGCATAAATAACTAAAAACATTTCTATTTCTTTATAAAATTAAAGAAACCGGTGGATAAAAGCGGACACAAGTGGACACTAAGTTATTTCTATATAGAAATTAAAGAAATAGGAGCTACACGCGGACACAATTGGACACATGCTGTATGAAATTAAAGAAATAGGGGGAGACAAGCGGACACAACTGGAAACAGTTCTATTTCTTGATAAAATTAGAGAAACCGGGGGATAAAAGCGGACACAAGTTGACACTATGTTATTTCTATATAATAATGAGAGAAACGGGAGTTACAGGTGGACACAAGTGGACACAACGTTATTTCAATTAAAAAAAATTAAGAAAAAGGGAACCACTAAACACATTGTTATCTCTTTCTAAAGCAATATCAAGTTGATATCGACAACTTATGTATATTCCAAATGTATATTTGCTTCAGTTGTCAATATAGATAACACAGTTTCTCCTGGTTCATCTGTTGTGGATATTGATGATATCGAGTCGATATCAACATTTAAAATTTTCTTCGTGATTTGTTTCTCTATTCATTTCATTTAGTTTAGCTTTTGAACCTTAATCCAATTGTGGTATTTAGCAATGGTAAAATAAGAAGATGTTGTACGACATCCATTGGGAACCAACTCACCATCAGACACAAAAAAAGCAATTATGTAAACAACTTTAGGTGACCGTACAGCCTTCGGCATTGAACAAGACTTATACCAGCATGACAACGTCTACAAGTGGAGAAACAAACATTCTGATTATTTTAAAATGTAAAACAAATATGGTAGACAGCAATCAACGGCTACCACCGATTTCAAAAGCTTCAGAGTAGTGACAGTCACATTGAGGATGTTGCTTGGTTCAACACGTTTTTGAGCGCTAAGCCATTTCCTTACATATGAGACAGTGGTATAGTTCCAGAATATAAATATACAAAAAATAATGTAACAATTTATTGGAAAGGGGTTGACTCATCATATTGGCACGATACACATCAACAAATAGTTAAAAAGCCAAATTACTAATCAAAGAGTACTTGAAGCTATCAAATTTCAGTTACTAGTAAATCAATTTCAGCGAACAAATAAACCATGTTTTTCCAGTTTAAAATATGAATCATTTCACATCACATACTTAGTTATGTTTGTACTGTCTCTGTATTTATAGATTACACCACGATTGTCTTGTATAAAAGTAATGGATACAATAATTTGATAGTATTTGAGCCATTTTCTTACCCTATATCAATCTTTATAATCGGTCTAATCTTAATCAGCAATAATATGCCATTGTCTTAATTCATCAACGAAATCGACATCTTGTTATTTCATGAGTGTATAAGTTTATCGAGATCGATTCGATATCGTGTCGACATTGTCGATAATGTCGATATCGACATCTTGATTAGTTTGGACATGGATGACAGTACCTACCCATTTGATTAACTGTTAAATATGTTATCGTCCTAAATGTGCTTGTAATAATTGACAATCGACATAAGAAAGCAATTTCACGCTACTTCTAGCAGTCTACAGGGAGGTGGAATTATATGAGTTATTCACCAGCCATCTAATCATGGGGTCATTTGAGTTAACAGTACGTCAGTATATTGATTAAATCTGTGGTCATATCATTACCTTGGTAATGAGGTACCGACTATGACACTGACATATTTAGCAAGAAAACCAAAACCAAAACCGAAATCCAATGAAGATATGAGACAATCTACATTATAGATACGTGTGGTAGTAAAAAAAGAAAAGATCAAAATGAAAGTTTGCATTATTTATTATCCATCAATGATATTCGTCCATCTAGGCTTTTTGAATCATCATGATTGTTTATTTAGTGAGTAGTGATAGTCTCCAATTGACGCCATCATCACCTGGTTTATGTTTCCCTTTCAGATAGAGGCCATTCGGGTTGCTGTAGTGACATGCATTATACCACCAATATTTCAAGCCGTTTTACTATCTATTCTAACTTTAAGATATCTCATATAATATATAAGATATCTTATATAATATTTAAGATATCTTATAAACTTTATAAGATATCTTATAAACTTTATAAGATATCTTATATACTTTATAAGACATCTTATAAACTTTTTAAGATATCTTATAAAGTATATTAGATATCTTATGACGTGTATAAGATATCTTATAAAGTGTATAAGATATCTTATAGAGTAACTTTGTAAGGTATCTTATAAAGTAACTTTATAAGGTATCTTATAGTTATAAGATATCTAGATTATATAAGAAATCTTATATATTTTATGAGATATCTTATATATTATATGAGATATCTTGCGGTTAGAATAAATGGTAAAACGGCTTGCCATAGCAGACACTTATATTTTTTTCAGGTGAGGGCAGCGTGTCTGTAGATTATCTGAACTCTCATGTCTGGTGACCTCATAATTATTTCAAATATTTCAATGGATGTAACTCAACTTTGGTCTATTTACTTTCGCTTTTCGTGTTTTTTTTTCAAGTCATGTCATTTATTTTTCAATCCGGACCGTAGAAACGTTAAAGACCCTACGATAACCTGTAATTTATTCGCTTACTTGTTCCTTTGTCTATGAATAACTGTCTATACATTGGCATTGAAACCACATCTCCTTGTCCCAGAAAAAATGTCGAAAGTGTGAATGTTTTATATTTATTTTTGTTTTAAGCTTCTCTCCTGCGATTGCTATACCTTTTTGGTCACCATTTATGTGTTGCGTCTAAATATGAATTGTATCACTTTATAGTAACTGAACAGATTAAACAAATCTTTCTCAAGAAACAGGAAAAGAAGACAGTTCGGAACAGCACCAGACTATTTAACATTCAAGCTTATAAATAGATCGGGATAGTATGGTTAGCAATCAATTAATTGAATAATACTGCGGATAATGCACATTTTGTAAGTTTATGGGTTTTTTCGTACATTTTCTGATCAAAAAAGCTAAAACCAACTTTATTGAAACAATGACAAGTAGTATTCCCCAAAAAAACTCGTGCGTTTCTGCCAATAAAATCACGTGCGATTTTTGTGAATGAAAGGGAAAGTAGATCCTTACGCGGTGCACCCGCATGCGAACTGACCCAATGATATTTGCAAACCCCCTCAGGGGTTCACGCCTATATATTGGTGAGTTTTGGAAGCTTCTATGGGATATTCGGATATTTCCGGAAACAAGATTCTCGGAATGTCTCGAAAATGTTCGATCATTTATACAGGTAGTTAGTTAAACATGTCTTTGATACGGTGCATCTATGGATAGGCTACCACGTGACATTTTATATTCCAGCAATCAAAGTTCATTTGTAGATCGGGTAGTAAAGAAATAAAGACTAGGTTGCAGTCAAAAAATCATTTATATGCAAAAACCTATTTGCCTTTTGACAAAATATATTTGTTTTCAATAAAGCAAATGTTTATTAAATAGCAAGTATAATGATAATGCAATTATATAATTCATGCTTTGAGACGGTCCCTGTACGTGTTGTGTATGTAGTTTTAATACTATTGGTTGTACATTGTAACAATAAACCTGGGAATAATTTATTAATATATAATGTCCCAAAATAAACTGATTATTTCTGAACGTTTATCACGTGATATTTTGTATTTCAATCATAGCCTGGGAACATGTCGGAAAGCATGAAGAAAATTTTCAAAACGATATTTCTGTTATAAATATTTATCTTAGGCAAGGATTTGTATTAAAGTCACATGTCAAGCTCTTACTGTCGTGTCCTGAATTTCGATAAGAAAATCTTTGTCTTAGGCCGGAAACACAGTGGTCGGAAAGCAGAAAGATAATCATAGAAAAGGATTTTTCTGTCAAAAATATCAAATTTCATTGATAGATACTACCAGATCAAGAGAATGTTCATTAAAATTATTAAGTTTAAAGTGAGACTAAATTTATCCTTAATAGAATACAATTTAAAATGTTATATATACGTGTATTGTGTCAAACAGGTCTGAACAGTGAATACATTTATGAAAATTATATGCAACATATGAGCACCAATGAGCAGGGATGCGTATACATAAGTTAATATCTAAGTTTTAAACGGTAGTGAATGAAAAAATATTTGCATGGTTTCAATTCACAAGGATTTTAAATCCTTGCATCTGACAAAAAACGTAATTAATATTTTACAATAATCATAAAAAAATTTCATTACAGTACGTTAATTATTGTATACTGTTTTAGTATGTGTTTATAAGTCTCTGCTTATATTTTGCATAGCAATATATTCATAGTGGAAAGTTAGAGTTTAAGAATAGATTGATTTGTTAAATAACATGTCCATCAGTAAATACTTGACGTTTGTGTTTATTGATATTATATTCTAAATTTTCGGAAAAGATTCATTAACGAGAATGTATGTTAATAATTAAATTTCAATTCTTTTTTGTTTTTGTTTTAAAATTTCAACCTTATAGCATCTAAATCTTTGCAATATGGTACGATTTTGAAAATTGTCTTCATTGTGTTGACGAGCTATCCTACACGTCTTGGTTTATTTACATAATATATCACCCTGTTTACATGACACACTATTGGTTTGCGTTCACACAAATTCCATATTAAATGGCAATGAATCCGGCGTCCAAACACTTGAGGTTGGTAGTTTGACATCCGAATTCAACTATTAAACATTAGATTTGAGCCAAGATTAATATATGTGATGGTGCAAATGCGTATTCTTATCTAGAGTATCAGTGTGTTTGCTTTCTATTGACTATTTCTTGCGCAAAAAAAAAAAAAACCACGGGCATACATAAATATTAATTTCACTCGCGAATGTGAATTTTCGCTTTTCTTATCTAAATTCAGGACACGGCAGTAAGAGCTTGACATGTGACTTTCAAACATGGTAATCATAACTTAAGGTATTCTGACCTCTAGCTGTTTCTTTTTTTTTTTGAGTGACTGTCCTATTAAAAATTTTGACATTTTGGAAATGCTCAGGATATTTTCTACCCCAGTTATAGATTACCTCACATGTATTCGGCAAAACCTTTGTCTCGAAATTTTGGGTCCTCAATTCCTTTCAACTTCGTACTTTATTTGGCTTTTTTTAACTTTTTTATTCGAGCGTCACTAGTAGTTTGCTTTTGGGAATCCTGGGAGAATTGAAGGGGGTCTGGGTGGTATATTGCATTCAGGTGACTGGAATGTGAGGAATGTGTGACGTCAATGGAATGTATGGTATGTTTTGCAAAGGAATGTTTTCCCTTATAAATAGACATGGTTGGTAGATCTGTTAAAATCAGCCATGGAATCAGCTCAACTTCATCGTATATGACAAGATATGCTAGTATTGGATTTAGTATCAGTTCAATATACCGCAACTATGATTTCCATCTAGGCGTAATAAAAATAACTGGAATCTGCATCATGTTATCCCTGATATGTACGATAATGGTTTGATCAGTTCTTTATATGAAATTGATAAAGGATACAACAAAACGGGGTGTATACAGCTATCAGATAATTCAGGCTTTCCCTGGAATGACACTCATTGCATTCAGTCATTTGAGTTACCAGACAACGAATTATATGTGAGGGTGTGCAGGTATCAAGCATCAGTTATACTGGACATAAGAAGGTTTCACAAAGGACAAGCTACTTCATTTTGATTGTATCTGAACTTGAACCAATGGAACTATCTGGAGAGACTTCAGAATGCTATAGACAAGTCCATAGATAATGCATTAAATGTGACACTACATAAAAAATATTGAATAAAATTAAACGTTTTGTCTGTGATTCATTACTTTCCATAGATTTCTTTCTGATCCTTGACTGAGGGTGACCATTTTATTAAGGTCAAATATACAAGATGTGTGATTTCGATTACCCGGTACCTATCAAAATTACAACCTTTTTCTTAAGAGATTTTTTTGGTCATGTTTGCAGTAAACACGGATTGATTTAGAATAATTATCTTTCTAAATGTTTGTGAGGACAAAGAAACCGTACAAGCTTTCCCAGGATTTCAAATTTGATGGCGCCTTTAGTAATTAAAGTTCATTTTGAACCCAAAATAAATGAGAAATATAGTTTGATGACTTCTCTTTTCAAAGAACGTATACATGTTACAGCATATGCAACTTAAAACAACACAGCAGGTTAGAAAACCTGTGTCATTAAAAGTAGGTAATTGACTCAGCAGGTAAACTTTACATAAGCAAAACCTTTTACAACATACCAAACATCAACAGATGTGAAATATCAATTATGGGATGAGTAACCCCAAAGACAACCTGTGAAATAAATGAAGACATTCTTATAACAAATTTTATTTCATTCAATAAAAATAATATAAATTTTTAACAAACAGTATTTTGGTATCTAAAACATGTAAAAGTATATTTTCATATAAAATCAGCACCAAATTTCAATAAAAACTTTTGGAATGTGAATATGGAAAAAAAGAATGAAAATTGAAAATTTAATGACAAAAATTGACCTGAATGATAATTTAGGGTAAAGAAACTTTGGAATGAAATTTTCAGTGAACACTATTGTTTTTTCTAAATACTTAAGTTTTTTGAAAAGTGAAAATTTGAATGAAAACTTTTAAAAAAATCAAAAATTTACAACTTATTCGAAATACAAACAAATTCAACAAAACCAGTATTATATGACCAGTGTAGGAAACCATACTTACTGAGATTTTTTTTTAGAAAATTGAAAACAATGTAAAGGGAATCAAATATTCAAACAATAAATGACTAGTAATAAACTTTATCAATGCAATGAGTAATGAGTATAAAAATTAGGACACCAATTTTAATGCACTAGAAATGCATATTTCAAACATTTAATTCTCATCAGTAGTGCTTGTAATATTCAAAGAAATGAATGACAAGTTATGAGTATATTTTGGTACTATATATAAAAAGTTTGAAGTTGTGGAGATGCAAGTTGAATGTAAACTACCACTACAAGAATAAAAATCACAGACATACAAATAACTAATACTAAAATGCAAAAGCATTCAACAAAAACCAATGTACAATATTTAAATATATCTTAAACATTTAAAAGTGTGTATGTTTGTATAAAATCAGCACTATTAAAAAGTTTTGGAATGTAAATATGAAAGAAGATAAAAGTTGAAAATTATTTTACGAGAAAAATATACCTGGAATAATTTAGAATGTATGAGCTTGGGAAAAAAATTTTATGCAAGATTCAGGTTTTTGTTTTTGAAAGTGAAAATTGTTGAATGAAACCTTTTTTTTAAGAAAAAAAAATACAACTTATTTCAAATCATCCTACAAAAAAACAGTACTTTACAAACAGTGATTCAAACCTTACTAAAATAAAGTATAGTTTGTTAATACAATAGAAAAAAAATGTTTAAAATTGTGCAGATGAAAGATGAATGAAAACAATCACTACAAAAATCACAGATATACAAATCATTAATACTGTCACAAAAATCATTCAACCAAAGCCAATACTATCATGACTATATGAACATTGAAACAAATGATCAAACCTGATCAATTTTAATATGACTTAGAAACAATATGATGAGTATGAAATTCTGAATAGAAATGATCTGTAATAAAGTTTATTTTAGCATCACAAAATAGAAAACACTGCTAAAATCATGAAAAACTTCAATAGAAATGACCCGTGATTAAGTTTATTTTAGCGTCACAAAATAGAAAATACTGCTAAAATCATGGAAAACACTAGCCATGTTAGCTAAAAGTTGAATGTCATTAAAAAACAAATGTAAAAATAAACTACCTACTACAATAAAAAATCACAGATATACACATAATTAATAAGATCATAAACAAGAAAACACATGTGTTAATGTAAAGTATAAGAATGTAAAGATACACATAGCATCAAAATACTTCAATTGTAAATCAAAACAGTCAGCAACCCTATAACTAAAATTTATATATGATTGAAGAGGACATAGGAACTTTAAACATTGCTAGTTAAATAATGTGAAAGATGATTAAAATTACAGTAAACAATATTTTTTTTTAATATTGCCTTGCTCCATTTGCCACACCCCCATTGCAAAATAAACCATTCAAAATTAGTAAAGAAAAGGCTGACCTCTTAACCTTTTAATTAAGGAAAGGATATATAAGCCTGATACCTATACATCAGAAATAAAATGAAAACTTTAAAGATGGAATTTATAGATTTAATTGATGAAGTAATGAAATCTATGCAACATATCATCAAATTGGATATGCTACACTTCTCTTGTGGGTTGTGTGAAAATTACTCTATGAGTAAGAGTGAGGTATTTGTACTTTACGAGTGGAATAACCCTAACACTTCCCCTTTTGACAGGGAATTAGTAGAAACTTATCACACTATGCTGCATAGTGATGTGTTCTCGTGTAAAATGACACTTCATTTTAAAGATGCTAGGACTGTTTTAGCTTGAAAAACCTAATTAAAAAAATGAGCAGCATGGAATACAGATCATGACAATAGCAGATAGCATATTAACAGACAGGTAGGTTTAAAGATTAATTCTATCAACACGGTCACGTATTCTTTGTGACCTTCTTGGTTGTTGTTGGCGCTCATTTTGTTGCCCTACAGGTTGAATGGGTTGCCCCTGAGGTTGATTCGGTTGCCCTGGAGGTTGCATGGGTTTGTCCCTGAGGTTGATTCAGTTGCTGTGGAGGTTGAATGGGTTGCCCCTGAGGTTGATTCGGTTGCCCTGGAGGTTGAATGGGTTGCCCCTGAGGTTGATTCGGTTGTCCTGGGGGTTGAACAGGTTGTGGCTGCTCCTGAGGTTGATTGGGTTGCCCCTGAGGTTGTCCAAGAGGTTGAATGACTTATACCTGATGTTCTTCATTAATAATGCATTGAAAATCCTCACAACTCGTCTATAGCATTTTAGAACACCAACTAATAGAGACAAAATCATAATGGTGATGATTTCTGTTCTTTCTTTAATGAAAAAAAATATTAATCTAAGTTATAGGGTTGCTGACTGTTGTGTTTGTATTTTGATGCAAAATATATCATAACTTAACAAGAAATGTATCCATAGTACACTGATACCCAACTCGCACTATCATTTCTATGTTCAGTGGACCCTGAAATTGAGGTCAAAACTCTAATTTGGCATTACAATTAGAAAGATCTTATCATAGGGAACATGTGTACTAAGTTTCAAGTTGATTGGACTTCAGCTTCCCTCGACCAAAAACTTTTAACCTGAAGTGGGGCAGACGAACGGACGGACGGACAGTCTTGAACACATATTGCCACTTTAATATCATAGGTGGGGACATATAAATCTAAACACTACTATCCACATCTTGGCATGAGCCAAAGGAATCACCGTCATCATTTGAATGTACTTCTATGGAGCTTTTAACTTTTCCATGACAACCTCTCACCATTGCCATTCTCTTTGAAAAAACTGACTGCCTTGTTTGTTGCCTCCTAAATGTTTTCTTTTTTCTCTTTTTGATGAATTTAATAATTTCCCATATTGCAAAGTCTACTGTAGCTACCAAATAAAAAAACTACATTAATTATATTAATGCTCTTCAACTTTCTACTTTATTTGGCCCTACAATTATTTTGATTTGAGCGTCACTGGTGAGTTTTGTATAGAGTAAACGCACGTCTGACGTAGAAAAATTAATAAGCTTTGATAAGTATATACGGATAAAAAAAAGAAATAATTTTATATAATTCTTTCTTTCCTTTTTCGTATCAATCTTCATGTATGTTTGGTATGATTGTTGGGTAAATGTAAACTACATTGTGTACTAATGTATACCGTATATATAATTCATGTAAATAATAAAAGCAACAAAATCTTTTCATTCTCCACTGAAAAACCTAATCGGTTGAACATGTTGATTAAGTAGGATTTTTTTTAATACCAAAAGTAAATAATTATGTTAAGAATTGAGGTTTAATCACGATGTTACCATGCTTATAAAAAAATATGGAAATGAATAATAAACATGATAAATAGTATACTAACCTAAGAGAGATGCTGTTAACCCCAAAATCCATACAATCTAATCTTAATCCTAAAAAATAATTTCAGAAATGTAATGGTCACAGCATATATAAAAACAACCACTGTGACAAGACATGGACATACAATCAAACATGATAATATATGGTGATGACACTAGTGAGGAGGAGCTCGAGATTGTCGATTCTGAAGAAGCAGAGACTGTAGATTTAGAACAGGGAGAATATAGTAGTTCAACATACATGTAGGAAAGGTACATATATACTTTTTTTCAACACTTATTTACATTTTAGCGTTACTTTCATGTAGCATTTTTCTTGCTAACAAGCTTAAAATTCTAATGTGTTCTCCTTCTAACCTTTTATATGCTTTACAAAAAGCATTTGATTCTGTATGGAGAAATGGATTTCTTTTAACTGGCAAAAATTTGAGTTAATTTGATGAAAATTCAATTTTCTAGAACTGAAACAGCTCTGAAACTGAATAATCTTTGTTCGAGCTCCTTTGAAACTTTCAGGGGAGTAAAACAGGGGGACTCTATCAGTCCCACTCTTTTCAAAATTTGTATTAATGATTTAGGGCAAGTCACTACAAATGAAGACTCTTAGACACATAAATTAGTTGATTCAAACGTTGGATCCTTTTTTTTTTGCTGATGATTTAATTATACTCTCAGAGAGTAAAGAAGGTCTTCAAAACAGTGTAAATAACCTGAGTGCTTTTTGTGATAACTGGAAGCTCATTCTTAATATAAAAAAAACCAAAAGTATGGTTATTCAATTCTGTAGTAATAGTAATGTGGAATCATTTCACATCCTATGGATTTAAACATCACATATTTAGTGATGTTTGTACTGTCTCTGTATTTTCACAGTCTTTGTAAGTAACCATGTTTGACCATCACATAAAGTTCCATGTCAACGGTATATAACAATAGATTAGTTTTTTAAAAGATACAATAATTTGGAGAAATGATCGCATGATTGCCTTGTATAAATGTAATGTATAAAATAATTTGATAACAATTGAGCCATCATCTCACCCTATATCAATCTTTATATTCGGTCTAACCTTAATCAGCTTAATATGTCATTGTCATGATCTGCAATCAATAGATAGGCGGGGTTTCAGCTTGTATACATTATACTTACCATCCAATAACATTTAAGTACAATGTATACAAGCTGAATCTATTGATTGCAGATGTCAATCTTAATTACAATGTTTGAGCAAACATTTATACAAGTCAATCAAACCTTTAAACTTCAAGCATTAGGAAAAGAGCTCTAAAATCTTGTCATACCAGGGCCTTTTATAGCTTGCTATACTGTATGGCGTTTTTTAGTCGTTGAAGTCTTTATGTAATTGTTCACATTTATGTCCATTTGTCTTTAAGGATAGCGGTCTCATTGGTAATCATACCACACTTCCTTTAATATTTTAATATATTATGACACGAAAGTGCACACACTGAAATGCCTCGCGTGTTTTACTGACCATGATTGATTTTATGTTGATAGTCTTAAATATAAAGTTTTACTACAAGTATTACATCAACTTAACAGTAGTATCAATGATCCAAGACAATGAGGCCAAGGTCAGATAAACCAAGCCAGACAGACATGTACACCTTACGATCTTTCAGTGTACCAAGTACAGTTGACATATTGCACATAGTATCTAAGAAACAGACTTAACCCAGAAAACTCAACATTGACCAATGAACCATGAAAATTATGTCAAGGTTTGACAAACCCTGCCAGACAGACATATACACCTTACAATCATTCCATACACCAAATATACATGTAGTTGACCTATTTCTTTAAGTTTCCAGAAGAGGACCATACTACTGAAACTTATCATTGACCAATAAACCATGAAAATGAGGTTAAGGTCAAATGATACCTTGCAGACAGACTTGGCACTTTACATTCATTTCATACACCAAACACAGTTGACCCATTGTTTTTGTATTTGAAAAACAGACCAAAACACAAAAACTTAACATTGACCAATAAACCATGAAAATGAGGTCAAGGTCAGATGAAACCTGCCAGACTGACATGTAATGAGTCAGTGAACCGTGAAATGAGTTCAAGGACAATGGACATATGACAGACAAAAAACCTTCATAACATAAGGCCTCTGTATACAAGGTAAATGCCTCTAGGTCTTCTACCCTTTCAAATATAAAGCTTCATACAAATATTTTCCACTGCAGCTGCTGCCGGATTGTTATCCCTATGTCTTGCTTACTGTGCCTTTCATTACAGGATTGACAATAAAAGCTGAGACAGTGGTCTAAGCACAAAAAACTTAAGTGGATCAATGAACCAAAGAAATTAGGCGAAGGATACCTCTCAGATAGGCATGTTCTCCTTAAAATGAATCTTTATACCAAATATTCTATACTTACTGAGAAAAAAATCAAATCATGAAATTAAAACATAAAATTGATCAGTATACCATGATACTGTTTAAAGGTCAAACTTGCCAAACAGACATGTTGACCTTCTAAAGATTAATTTCTATACACCAACCTAGTTGAATGGCCTATTCACAACTAATATTTTCTAAGAAATTGATACACTAGCTTAAGATGATGGATTATGGATGGCTGTTTAACGTCCAGTGGCAAATTAAATACATATTCAGACAAGAAAATGTTAATGTAATATGAATATTAACCCTGCTTTGTACCGACAAGCTGTGCTGGATTTTTAATGTGCTAGTTCACCTAGTAACATTCCGCAGGAAGACTTGTCACCCTACCCAGACACATTATTCTAATTCCGAGCCGACCAGTCTTTGCTCTTACTCCTATATTTCCTAGATTAAAACTGACGAGGAAAGGTAACACCCGGCCACCGAAAGCTTTATTTGTGTGAAGCCTAGGTGGTCGCGTGGTCTAGCGTGTCGGATATAGTGCAGGCGATTTGGTGTCACGATATCTCAGTAGCATGAGTTCGAATCCCGGCGAGGGAAGAACAAAAAATTTGCGAAAGCAAATTTACAGATCTAACATTGTTGGGCTGATGTTTAAACGAGTTGTATATACAGAATGTACACAGCCATGTATCACCATCACTGCTGGTGATCCGATGGATCAATCTGTTGTAGAGTTGTCACTGGTTCAGACGTACTTATAAATATAATTATTCCTGTGACTGTATCTTGCATTAATTTGTAGGATCCTTTACAATAGATATTTCAGCTGATCTGTAACAATTCTATCTTCATGCCTTATATATCATGTACTGTATTACGACGCTAGATTAAAACTGACGAGGAAAGGTAACACCCGGCCATCGAAAGCTTTATTTTTGTGAAGCCTAGGTGGTCGAGTGGTCTAGCGCGTCGGATACAGTGCAGGCGATTTGGAGTCACGATATCTCAGTAGCATGAGTTCGAATCCCGGCGAGGGAAGAACAAAAAATTAGCGAAAGCAAATTTACAGATCTAACATTGTTGGGCTGATGTTTAGACGAGTTGTATATATATATATATATATAGGTGGCACATTTTCTTCAGAAATTATCACGGTTTTTCAATTCATGACATCGTCCTGAACATGCATGAAATATTTTCCAATGGACATTAAGCAACCAATGATTAATCAATCAACCAATTCATGACGAAAGAGATCAAGATGCCTTAATTTCCCTTCTCATGGTTTCATAGTACACACTTTTTTGTGTACAAAGTAATTGCATGGATGTTAAATTATCACAATGTTAAGATGGCGTTGTACTCTAATCAAGGTATAAAGAACCATATGTGTTACTCTGTATTTAAATGAAAGAAACTTGCAATCGTCAATAACATTTTTTAGATCCAAAGATTTTAATAGCAGGATATTTAAAAATCAACGTGAAAACTTATTACAAACTATTTAATCTAATTTGGAACACATCATTTTATTTCAAAATAGCCAGTGGAAATTTTTGTTTTAATATCTTGATAACGATACAATGAAATCTTACCCTTGTGGTCATTCATGCGTAGATACTTACTACACGGAAAAAGTATGTACTATGAAAATAAGAAGGCAAATTCAAGCAATTTGATTGGACGAGAAGTTGTAAATATGTGCTAAATCCTGTTCGTCTATATCTAGAGGAACATTATAAATACAACCTACAGTAGTACTCAGCGATTTAGGCTGAAAAACATTGATTGACCATTTTCCTAATTGTTTCAGTTATAGGTAATGTAAAAGACCTAGGGGCAACAAGAACAGGTCATTTACTGTTAGTATGTTTTGATAAATACCAGTTCACTCAATTGTCTTTCTTTCCCGCAATTATTTTCAATAGTATTTTATAATTTATAATATGCAAATTCTGTACAATTCCGCAAATTTTTGACTCCTGTAAGCTGGGACTATTATACTAAAATATTATGTCCCAGCTCTAAGCCAGGAAAGAGTTGTGTTATTAATATGTGGACTTGAAAAAATAAGTATATTTCTATTAAAATATTAGCAGTTCAATTATTGATTCAGAAACGGTATTTATGCAATACGAAAGAGAAAAATGAATTCCAATACAATGCAAGTGTAACCATGGTAACAGTGACTGTAGTTGTTTACAACCTTGCCCTTTGATCTTTGTTGATTATTCGTATGTTTCTCTGTCCTATATGTTCTCCCATTTATTTGTGTTGTAGTCCTGTCATGTAATGTTGTCATTTTAATGTTATATTTAACATTGCCATAAAAGCGGGAGGTTTGGCTAGCCACAAAACCAGGTTCAACCCACCATTTTTTTCTTAAAATGTCCTGTACCAAGTCAGCAAAATTGCCATTGTTATATTATAGTTCGTTTCTGTGTGTTTTACATTTTAATGTTGTGTTTCTGTTGTGTCGTAGTTCTCCTCTTATATTTGATGTGTTTCCCTCAGTTTTAGTTTGTAACCCGGATTTGTTTTTTTCTCAATCGATTTATGAATTTCGAACAGCAGTATACTAACTACTGTTGCCTTTATTTGGCTAGCTGTCTCGTTGTCAATCATACTATATCTCATTATTTTTATACGGTCTAATTTTGTCGAAGAATCAGATAACCAGTATGTATACAATCTTTAAATGCATAATTTTATATAAACATTAAACATTAAACATATTTTATTTCCAATTCGGAGCCCTTGTTGGGACATGTTATATGTTATAACTGGGACTATTATACTAGTTAGTATAATAGCCCCAGGTTATAAGAATAGAATGATATGTATTTCCTTAACGAAAATGGTAGGTAACTTACTACATATGTAAACTGCAGTACTTTTTTGCAAATACCCAATAAAATTATTTGCGGAAAAGTAAGCTTTTCAATACTAATAGTAAAAATAATTGACCATGACCCAAAGCATCTCCTCCTTTCTGTACAAACGAAAAGACGGTCCTTAAATACACTTTTGGAACTGTTTTTCTGACAAGTTTATATCCAAATCCAATCAATAAAAATTCCGAATACTTCGGCATTTTGATACACTCCCTGTACACTTTAGTCAGCGTAAGCAAGGATTTGTATGGTAAGACATTACTTTACAAATTATCCTTGGCGTAGGGTATGATTTTGCTTCGTCTAAAAATCAACATCTCAGTTTGTTAAGGTTAAAAGAGGGTCAATGAAATGAATAAAAAAAACACTGAAATCACCAAAACCAATTGAGCTATAAAACCTAAAAAAAAAATTTAGTTTGGGAGAACATGATTTATTTATAAGTTGCAATTGGCTTTGAACTAACTTTCAGTAAAAAACTGATTTGCAACTGATTTTACAGTTTGTTCTTAAATGTGTTGTTACATCACTGTCCCAGGATAGGGGTAGGTTGAGCTCTCACAAACACGATTAACTCGCCACATTCTGTATGTGTCTGTCCCAAATCAGGAGCCTTCAGTGTAGTGGTTGTCGTTGGTTCATATCTTTCATGTTTGCTTTTCGTAAATTGTTTCTTTATATTAAATAAGGACGTTTGTTTTCTCGTTTGAATTGTAGGATGTGATCTAAAGTGACCCTTAGCTACCAAAAATCCCTGTACGTTCTGGATATACTAGGAGGTCCTCCAACACAGCAGCAATTGAGGCAGTGACCAACAAAAAGACACTAAGAATTATTGGAGATAATGTCAACTTTAAGACATCAATAATAGAGCAACACCATTCCAATGATGGAAAGACATTTGAAATGCATCCTGCATTTGCTAGTGCATTATTGGTATACAACTAAAACCATATAGATATATAACTACAGGAACATATATAACTTAAAACTTAAAAGTACTGGTATACTATAATCAGAATATTTGCATTTGACCATATCATATCAAATATCTTTGTCAACCATCTTAAATTACTTTATGGTTACACATTTGTATTAAACACTTTTAGATAAAAAAAAAACTGGTTTTAATTACTATCAGGACTATTGTAAATAAGCTATGAAAATCTACACTTTCCTGTTCATTTAATTTAAAGATAAGGAAATGTGGTATTATTGCCAATGAGACAACTCTCAACCAGAGAACAAATGACGTAGAATATTAGCAACTATAGGTCACTGTACGGCCTTCAACAATGAGCCAAACCAATACTGCATAACAAGTTACTGTACTTTATAGAGTCATACACATGCTTTTATTCATTTTTTAAATTACCATTTTTACCATGTATCAATTTTCAGATTAACAACCTCAAATTCCTGGAAGGATTAAACAATTATGCCCCTCAGAAAGCATGGCAAGATGCCAGTCCAGATGACTTCATGACAACTAGTAAAGAGCAGGATGAAATGAAGTTATCGTATATCCAAATGATATGTAAAGTGATTAGTAGATTTATACCCAGTCTAAGTTTTATGGGAAAAGTCGTTCCCCAGATTATGAAAGGAGATCATTCCAAATAATTGACAGGTAAACTATGCAGAATGTACTTATAAATACATATAAGTTTTACATGCAATAACAATAATAATGCAGATGTTTTTAATAGAATAACTGAAAGTTACATTTTGTAATACATCCATTTCACAAATACTAGTAAACGATTTAATATTAGCAATGCATAATTATTTTACAAAATACAATATATTTACAATTTTAATTTATTTAAATTTTATGCCTACTTAAATAATGTTTTTCAGGTGTACATGTTGTACATAAACAAATGGATAACGTGTGGACATTTTCATTCTGTAATATGAGGAAGGTGCTACCTTAAATGCCAGCTAACCAAATGTCCCTACATATAGTTTTTGTCTAAAATTGAAAAAAAGGCTTGTTGAGTGATATTTCCAAGTTAAGACTATCACTATTATATCTTACACTTCCCAATGCCCCAAAACAGAACTGTCAACAAATGAATGTTCCTCTACTTTCTTCCTGATATCAATATATGGGTCAGGCAAAATTACCCTTGCATGTGTATAACCTTCTTTTTCACCAGGGTCTGTCTGATCAGGGGCAGGGCCATTGTCATAAATATAAACAGTATTGGCTTGGTATTCAACTGAGTTCAACATCAATAGGCAATGCAGCTAACCTTTCTTTACTAATAATAATGTCAAAATAATTTAAGCTGGATTATACTGTTTTAAAAAAAAAAGAGCAGTTTGTATTTTTAACCTTCTTACTACAAAATCTTTAGATGTTCCATTTTTGCCCTGCATCCGTACACGAATAATATTAATTTCTTCAGGAAGTCTAGGAAATATTTTGGCTGGTTCATCTACTTCTTGTGGGAAAGTAACACAGTCAGAAGCAATACCCCCATGACCTAACATGTGAGCATTTATACAAGGTGAGATTCTACATATAAGTTGTTGTGTAACAAAAAAATTGTTCCGGCGTGGCATTTGTTCCGCCAGAACTTATTTCATAGGAAATATGTTCCACAGGAATTTATATCACAGAAAATTTATACCCGGAATATATATTATAAGGAAATATGTTCCAGCACTGTAAAATTTGTTCCGGAACTAATTTTTTTACTAAATGATAAATAAGTTCTGGGTGTTATAGATTTACATGATGCATTAACTTTATATCAAGCAAAACATTCTATAGTTGTACCTGACAAATTTGAATAGTTCATCATTGAAGTCTTTAAACAACATGAGATCATTCAAAATAAGGTAAATCTTTTAGAAATTCAAATTAAGTCAGCATATATATTGTACGTAGATAATATGCTTAAAAAACAAAGGCACAACTATGATTAACAACTGTGATAAATATTTAAAACACACTATTTCATTTTTTCTACAAATTCTGATATAAAGTAACATATGTTGAATTGCAAATTCATAAATAAATGATTGATTTATAAAATTTTTCTGATTGATTTTTCTTATTCTTCGCTTTTCTGACTCATTAAATTAGTGTCATTTGGGTATTTTTTTTATGGATCATGTAAACTAATTAAACATTTTGCTATACTCCTCAAATTCTAATATAAAGTAACATATGTTGAATTGCAATATTCATAAATAAATGATTGTTTTATAAAAAAATTCTGATTGATTTTTCTTATTCTTCGCTTTTCTGACTCATAGACAATAATAGTGTATTGACTTGACATATCAACGATATAAGGATGAGGCTTAAAAACGAGGAAAGGCGAGGCTCTGCCTGTATGATTGACAAGAGGAGACATATTGTTTACTGGTGGTATGCGTGGTTAAGAGGTCGAACCGAGTCGAAATTTAATTTTTCTATAGCGATTTAAAGAAAAAAGTTTTTATCGAGATTTAAAATAGTGAAATCCTATTTTATGCCAGAAGGAAAAAATTATATATATTATTTTAGAAAAAATGTGCTGAAACTTTCTGCCGTTACGGTAACACGAAATTTTTGAAAAAAAGAGAGAAAAAGAAATACATTATACACTTATTAAATGTTTGCACTGTGGATTATAAAAGCTTGAGCTAGTTGCTTAAATATACTTAAATCTTACTTTCTTGTTTATTTGACCTGTTGATACTAATTGTATTGCTTTTTTGTTATTTAATGTTATTCAGGGTTATATCTGGTCTATATACCAGCTTTGATAAGTGTTTGGTATAACTATAAATTTTCACTTCGTACTATGAACATCAAAATTATTTATTTTGTAATAATATTTCCTTTCTCTATTGGTACTGTACACGTATACCTAACAACAAAATTATTTTCATTTACCTGTGTTTAAAGTTATTGCATATGGATGGTATTTTTGTTCGAGCATATTGTTTTTCTTTAATTGTTTAACATTTCTTACCGATACAACATGTTACTTTTATTATTCTTCCCTTAGTTTATTTATTTTGTATTCAAAATTATTTATTTTGTAAAAATATTTCCTTTCTCTATTGGTACTGTACAGGTATACCTAACAACAAAATTATTTTCATTTACCTGTGTTTAAAGTTATTGCAAATGGATGGTATTTTTGTTCGAGCATATTGTTTTTCTTTAATTGTTTAACATTATTTCTTACCGATATAACATGTTACTTTTATTATTCTTCCCTTAGTTTATTTATTTTGTATTTACATTGTGTCATAGGTCAAATTTATTTGTTCAGTGTATGTTCAATGGTGTTAATATGTCCTTTGATTGAGTTAAGCTATTTCAGTTGATGTTTTATAGTGTGTCTTTCTATGTTGTGATGTTACACTATTGTTTCAGAAAAAGGGTGAAGGTTTGGTACCATTAAAACGTTTAAACCCGCTGCATTTGTTTGCACCTGTCCTAAGTCAGGAATCTGATGTTCAGTAGTTGTCGTTTGTTGATGTGGTTCTTAAGTGTTTCTCGTTTCTCGTTTTTTATATAGATTAGACCGTTGGTTTTCCCGTTTGAATGGTTTTACACTAGTAATTTTTTGGGGCCCTTTATAGCTTACTGTTCGGTGTGAGCCAAGGCTCCGTGTTGAAGACCGTACTGTGACCTATAATGGTTTACTTTTATAAATTTTGACTTTGATGGAGAGTTGTCTCATTGACACTCATACCACATCTTCTTATATCTATTTACATTAGAAATTCGGCTGTTGCTGTTGTCTGCTCTATGGTCGGGTTGTTGTCTCTTTGACACATTCCCCATTTCCATTCTCAATTTTACATTAGAAATGTCCATGTCACTTGATTTTATTGAATGTTATTACCTCAAATTAATGATATTATTGTCATGTCAAGAATTTATTCTTACTGAGTTTCAGCTTAAATTTACAGTGGAAGAGGGCATAAAATAGAAACTCGACTTGACATAAAAAAAAATAATTTGCAAATATTTTATTTGTGTATATATAATGTTGTTTTTAGTATATCAGTAAAACGTGTAATCGGTCATCTTTACTTGCATTTTAAGGTATATACAAATTAAAACTGTATCAAATAACCTATTTTTAACAAAATAGTTTTACGCTCATATCGAGTAGTCTCGGCTTGTATAAATACAAAGAGGTAAGGTGTTAAGTGTCGTTTGTACGTATGTATCTCCTTCTTTTTCTTTCTCGCATTGCTTTATACTAAATTTCAACGTTCAGGAACTATCATGTAAATGATGTACCAGAATATTACGATAACTACCGAAGAATGACATATTACTCTCCCGGTTCACAATTTATTAGATATTAATCGATGGCATTTGCCAATAAAGGCTAATTAACACCAAGTATGACATTTACATAATAAGAGGGTGATAAAATTTCGGCAAATATCATCTGCTTTTGATGTGGGTTCAGTACTTTATCTATGGCTATTATATCTATGATAGCAGGTTGCACACTTCCTCTAGTAATGGATTTGTACATGTTTTTATAATGTACTTGAATTATAACTTCAAACTCACTGATAACAATGCTCAGTATAAAAGATAACTTGTATAACCAGTGGAACATATTTCACAGACAAGGAACTTATCTCACCAGGTAAGGAACAAATCTCATAAACCCGGAACTTATTTCACTAGGTAAGGAACAAATTTCACAAACCAGAACTTATTTCACCAGGTAAATTGTGGAACTTATTTTATAGAGATGGAACAAATCATTTAGAATCTGTGAAAAAAGTTCTCCCAGAATATATTTCCTGTGATATTTGTTCCACTGGAACTTTTTTCACAGGAACAAATTTTGGCTCACAGTTGTTCAACAACAGTTAACTCGGCAAGTTCAGATGGAATATGTTTAGGGTCCATATTGTTTTCTGCTGAAAATAATTTTATTGATGATTTATCTAAATGACAATGCTTACATTCATTATCTTGTGCCATTTTCATATCCATTTTTCTTTCTTTGCAAATATTACAAAATTTAAAACAATAAGACATTTGTTTAATTTCAAAACTACGAATACAATCCATAACTTTATTGAATTGTTAATTTTCATGAAGAGGTGGAGGATTTGGAATATATCTTTTTCATCAAAATCCTGTACTGCACACTGGACTTTCTATTGAACTGGCAGAAAAAGTTACCAAATGTGTCCAACAAAGACGTGATTTACAAAACGAATTAGCCTATTTAAATTCCAATTATATTGGAAACATCATAGCTATTGTACAGGCTTATTCTACTTGAATTTACAATTTTAAGTGTCAGTACAGCATGAAGGTACAATAAGAACATTTTTTGTTAATTAAGTGTTTTATCACATGTACTAAATAATATGACTAAATGTCTCAGACTTGAAAATGAGGTTCATTTTACAGAGTTCTTTTCCATATGGCCTTATATTTAAAACATCTGTAAAAAGGCATATATACTGCAGATGGGGTGTTTTTTTATGCACATCCCTTCTAGCAATGTTGCAAACATACTTTTTGGCCAGTTTAAAAATATTTAACCAAGTGGCATTCACTTATTAACAATACATCTGCAAATTGAAATCTAAATCTGAAACTGTCCAAAAATTAAATGTCTTTAAGTGTATTTAAAATTGTCATAAACAATAATTATTTGGGGGGTTAAAATCAAGGGCAGATAATTATATTGATATTGATAGGACAATTTGTGTTTTGTTAATACTTCAAGAAAATAAGGCTCTGGCCCTCCAATTTTAATTGATATCTTAGAGATATTTATGAAAAGCAATTTCACTGACTAAGTTTCCCTTACATAACTCATATAAATTAACTGTGACTTTGTTAACTTTAATATATTTAAACCAAAAACAAAGTCTATGATCTAGTTTTTCTGTGAAAGGATGCAGTTTATTGACATCGAATTTTTTTACAGAAGTTGATGAAAAATCTATCATCCAACATTAAGACACCCCAGCTACCTAAAAAACAGATTTCAAATATATAACACATTGTTAGGATTAGGTGTCAATTTATAGACATAAGAAAAACGCCTATATGCCAATGTCAGTTCCATCCAGACCAATCCTTCTTTGAATCCACTCATGAAAATGTGCTGCATCCAGATATTCGCTTGCATCCATTTTGATATTCCTAAAAGACGGATGGACACGACCCAGGCATTTCTGAAATGGCCTAACAGACCTTAAATCATCAATCATCATAAGTTGATCATCATGATATGATGCATGTGAAAGATTTTTACACCGTACTTCCACATCCGAAATTTGATCAAAATTATCACAAACAGATTCAATGCTTGATAGAGCTCTTGTTTTCTTTGAAATATTCTGACTTGATTTATTTGAGAACATATGCTTAATATACTTTTTTGTCAATTTAACTATGTATTCCATCTGCAAATCAGCTGGAATATGAGAATCTATTTTCCCTTGAGTGTTTACAAACATTGAATACACTGTCATAGTTACACTTTTTTTACTAAGCAAAACTGTTTGCTGCATTAAAAAACACAAAACTTCTAAAGCATATTTGCTTAGATTGCTTTTAGCCTTGAAAACAATTAAGCACTGCTTCATTAAGCGAATTAAACGTTTTCTGTCTGGAAGCTTGCAGACACTCAGCAATTCCTTATACAACAAACCTAAATTCAACATAAGAGTAGCATAATTAAGTATTCCGTCTGTTTGTTCAACAATTTTCCCTTTCTCTGCATCCTTTTGTATTTGAATCTGTACATTTTTTTCCATCTGATAACATGATAGTGATAACAGAAGCTTCCTCTGCAAAAAGGCATTTAAAACAATCAATTTTTATCTGGGGACATTTTAATGATATGTTTCAATATGTTTTCTAATACATTGTATTCTAGTATAAAATTTATTGCTTTTGCTAAAAATTTACAAAACTGTATTGTATTTCTAAATAATAAAGAAGTTTAATGATAAATTTTCTATATAGTGGCAAGGAGATTATATGATACCTTCTCATATAACCTCCTTGATAGTGGTAATAATAGGGAATTCCCATAAAAAATATATCAAAAAAGTCCATTGCAAATTGGTCATTACTTTTAGTAAAAAAAAATTGAATAAGATCCTAATCATACAAGTCATTTTCATTTTGTGGAGGTTAAAAGATATATGCAAATTGGTTTTGTTAGTTTGACAACAATTTGTTTTTTTTCATAAGTCAATAATTATAATGTGTAAAATTTTGACTCATTTAAAAAACTTTTATAAACAATAGAAATGTTTATCTCAAAGAAATTAAGGAATGCCATGTGTTTTTGTTATTGTTCATTATATGTAATGTTTTTCCTTCTAATTGGATGTCAGAGTGTAATATCTAACAAGTGCAATAACTTTTCAGGAATTTGAATGTGTTTATCCAATTTTTCACTTTATTCATTTGACTTTTTTTTAAACGTTTTGTTTTGAAAATGTACATAACTATGCATTACCAATAACATCTTCGTGATGAACTTCTCTTGAATCATGGATACCAGTAGTACTACAATGAATCTCTGACTTTCAGTTTGGCTTGAACAAGTATTCATCCAATAAGTCTCCTTAAAATATGAAATATGCCATGTAAGGAATAAAATTAAATTGTTGCATGAAAGAAATAACATCCTTTGTGGTATAAGGGAGATAACTACAATTGTTTGATGCAAATTAAACCAAAATACCAATTAAGGTGGATCATCTTATACTTTGCAAAAATGTAGCTTTCAGCCTACTTTTATACGACCGCAAAAAATTTTGCGGTCGTATATTGGTATCACGTCGTCGTCGTCCGAAGACATTTGGTTTCCGGACAATAACTTTAGTATTAGTAAATAGACATCTATGAAATTTAAACAAAAGGTTTATAACCACCAAAGGAAGGTTGGCATTGATTTTGGGGGTTATGGTCCCAACAGTTTAGGAATAAGGGACCAAAAAGGGACCCAAACAAGCATTTTTCTAGTTTCATGACAATAACTTGTGGAACAGTGTATGGATCTCTCTGAAATTATACCACAAGTTTCCATACCACAAAGGGATGGTTAGGATTGGCTTTGGGGGTTATGGCTCAAACCGTTTAGGAATTAGGGGGGAAAAAGTGAGAAAAAACAAGGGTGTCCTGGTTAATGGACAATTACTTAAGTACAAAATACAGTGTAAGGGAGGTAATTCAAACACAACTTTGAATTACCTCCCTTACACTGCTTTTAAATTATGTATAAAGAATTTTTGTATTGTCTTGAGGTGATTAGCTGTCAATTATTTTAAAAATTCTGATTAAGGTAAATTAATTTTAGCTATGATTATGTATGTCATTTTCTATTTTAAGACTTTTATGATGTATTTAAATGGGTTATTATGGTTGCAAACTCCATTGGAAACTGAATTGAAATTATGACCATGACTGAGGGAAAGAATTTTTTTTTGGAAAAAATGTGGGGGGGGGGGAGGTTTAAAAAAAAATGGGGGGGGACAATTTTTCTCCTCAAGATTTCAGAAATCAAAAAGAAAATCCTTCAAAATTTTTGTTTTGAAAAAAGGGGGGGAGGTCAATTCGCAACAGCATAGTGTATTGCACAATAGCAAAAAATTGAATATAAATTCAAATCATATAACCAATTCTAGTTCTTTGACTACAGTCATTCTGTGTCAGAAACCTATTATGTGTCAAATATTGAATTACAATCCAAATTCAGACCTCTCATGATCAAGCGCGAATATTGTGTCCATTTTTGCCCCAACTGTTCAGGGTTGGACCTGTGCGGTCGTATCCAGCTGCGCTCAGCGAAGCAATTTATTTAAACATAATAAAAAGTATGGGTCATCTTGTTATTTTAAGTTGTGTAAAATTGCCCATTTTTTGCATAGATTATTCCTAAAAAAAAAATATTTTTGTGAATAAAATGAAAATGATCAGATCGAATTTTGAAATCATATATGATAAGATATGTTTTATTATAATCATTAAGAAAATGAAAGAAAAAAAAAACGGTGTCACCAAACTTGTTTATTTTTTTATATAAATACTGAATGAAAATTTCATTAACATTCCCTTTAAATTTTTTGTTAAACAGTATAAATATTTTTTAACCTATTGTCAAGTTAAGCCAGGTTTTTTTTTCTTCATCTCTAATAAACTCAGGAGGGATGTGTCTTGTTTGATTTGAGTGTATCGTTTCCATTCCAAAATATTCCAAAACCATTTCTAAGATATGTGCATCAATAAAGCTCACAATGAAATCCCCGACTGTATCATATGCAGAGTTCTTTAAATTTTGTCTGCTTTATTCTGCTTATTTCACACATCATTGTTCCAACTTCCTTAATAATTAAATTGCACAATGCAGTTTAAAGGCAACTCATATAGTTTGTAAAAACTTATTAAAAGGTATAATACTAATTGAAATATTTTGTTACAACAAGTGTCATTTTTGTAAATCTTCTTTTTTCCTTATAGTTTATATTTTTTTTTATATTCAACTGTACATTTTGATTTTCATTCTACTCTTTAACAAAATTGTGTATTTGTTTAATATATGCTTATGAGCATCAATGATGAAAACATTAATTTTTTTGAAATATGTATAATTTTTTTATGTAATTAGATTTGGTATCTTGTATTGTTTATTTCTATTTGAAAAAAGTGAAGATAATATAAAAAAGAAGATGTGGTATGATTGCCAATGAGACAACTCTCCACAAGAGACCAAATGACACAGAAATTAACAATTATAGGTCACCGTACGGCCTTCAACAATGAGCAAAGCCCATACCGCACAGTCAGCTATAAAAGGCCCCGAAATGACAATGTAAAACAATTCAAAAACGAGAAAACTAACGGCCTAATTTATGTACAAAAAATCAACGAAAAACAAATATGTAACACATAAACAAACGACAACCACTGAATTACAGGCTCCTGACTTGGGACAGGCACATACATACAGAATGTGGCGGGGTAAGATAATGTTCTAGCAGTTTAATGTCTTCTGATGCATCTAAAACCCTCTCTCTTAATATATATAGTAGCGTTAAATTAACAGATAACAACAAAATTACTTAAATTATATATATAAGAAATTAGTCATTTTTCACGTTAACTTATCTGATCCTGAACATGCATGAAATATTTTCGACTAGATGTTAAGCAATCAAACATCAGTCGATACTGTATCCACTAATATATGGAAAGAAACAACATATATAATAGAAAAATAAATATATATTTTGTATCTTTTTGACAATCGTTATTGTTACTAAATACTACCTGGATGCTGCTTTTATCAAACAAGAAAAAGTTGAATGCTTTCAGGAAATTCATGAGAAAATGGAAAAATTCAAAGGTTATTGGATGAAGATGTCCAAACTTGTCTTGTATGTTGTCTGTCCCAGCTCTTAATATCTTGGCTCCGGAAAACCGCTCTCTTGTCAACTGATCACCACCTATTTATGAGGTACATATAAAGAAACCAGACATCTTTTTAATTTTGTTGAAACAAATGCTCTACAACAGATTAAGCTAAGTTGGCAAGGCAATATAAAAAACACTTTGTCAAGTAACTGAGTCTATTGACAGAACTGAATAAATCACCATAGGTTTACATTACGTTGTGGTATAAATCCATCCTCCAAATCCCATTATTTGCTATTCCTTCCCAATTACACAAACCAAAAATCTGGAAAACATAAATATTGCAGAGTTGAAATTATCTTTTAAATTACCCATAAATTAATCCCAAAGACAAATATGTGCACCATTTTCTCTTGGAAAATATCCATTTAACTTCTAAAAAAAATCAGCATAACATGGACACTCTGCAAAAATAAAAATAAACAAATTAGAAAGAACCTTATTCAAACTTTCTCAATAATGACCGATGAATTGAATACTGGAGAAACATACCAATATCGAAACAATCTTCATCTTTAAGATCAACATTGGCCTTCTGATGAAGTTCATCAATCACATTTTCATAATGCTCTAAAATTTTCACAACATCTTTATACTTCTGTTCATTCAAGGGTTTTGTTTCAAGTGGTATAACTGTTGTTTGCTCTAAAAATTTTCACAAATTAAAGATGATTACATGTATACTATACCACAAAGTTTGAAAATACTTACCATGACTTATTGTTGTGATTAGTTACAACAGTATGAACAGCTGCAATAAGTTGTTATCTGTAAAGCATAATGAAAATTAGAAACAAATACTATACAGTAAGGCTTAATTGAAGTAAATATAACTGATATGAAAAAAAAAATGCAAATGTAAACATATCCTAACTTGTATCTTATTATATGGTCAAAAGTGTATCTAATTGCATGGTACAGGCTAACACATATTAATTTTTTTCTAAAGCTGTGAAGTCTTGATCTGTAAGAAAATGCAAATCAATCAATATTTAAACATTTGGTGCTTTGTTTTTCAGCTATATTTCAAGTTTCAAAGTAATTTAGATCCTGTTGGATATGTCAATTTCACATTTTTCCTGTCGGTGACTTTTATAGCCAATTACTGTACGGTATGGGTTTTTCTCATTTCATGTTTTTGGCATGTAAATGCTCACACCCACTTCATTTGAACTCTGGTGGATAGTTGTATCATTGGCAATCATACCACATCTCCTTACTATTTCTTTTTTAGAAACAGCTAAAGTCGCTCAGATTAGCCTTGCCTAATGAAGCTTAAATAATAGACTGAACTATTTCTAATAAATATATACATGTATCATATAAATGGGTTGATGATTCTTAAGTGCATGGTTCAAATTTATAGCATGATTATGAATACTTTAAAAAATTCCGCGAAAATAATTAACCCAAAAGAAAGGGCTTTGATAGTTGTTTTCAAAGACTCTAAGCAAATTAAATGACAATGGTTAAAAACTAGTGTCTGTATTCACTCTTATGATATGTTTTTCTTCCATAGTATTCTCCTCGGTTATCATAGAAATTGCATTGCACTTTGAATTTGATACGCATTTTGTAGAATTCTAATTGGCATCAAAATTCAAAAGGTACAAGGTCAAACTACGCAAGTTACGATAGATCGATATTTTAATTAGATTGCAGTAATCTTAGAAGAATGATGTTTCGCATATACCATATGTATCAACATGTTCACATGTTTACATTTTTCAGGATCGTCTTAAAAATCCATTTTTCTTTAAGAAAGTAGCACCATAATATCACAAAAATCTATACTCATGTTGTAATCATCAAATTTAAACATTGTATGATTAATTGAATAGATACAAGAAGATGTGGTATGAGTGCCAATGAGACAACTCTCCATCCAAGTCACAATTTCTAAAAGTGAAGTATACTTAACCAGTGGCAAATATTTCATGCATATTCAGGACGAAAACAAATGAACAATGAATCCAAAAGGTAGTTTCTGCAAAGTGGATAGACAAGGATGAAAATAAGGTACGTCGGAGAGAGGTTTAATATTAATAAATGAACAATGAAAATTATAACATGGTAAGGGAACCTCCGATAGCAATTGTGCAGATACTCTATAGTGATTCTCTGTCAGATACAAGCTTGTTTGTTTTATACCTGATAGCAACTGAAAAACTGAAAAACTGATCATGAAAACTTTTTATTGATCAATGAACCATGAAGATGAATTGAACCTCAAAGGACGTAACAGTTTAACAGGCATATACAACTTACATTGATGCTTCTTTCAATCTTTCCAATTTATTTTTACAAATTGTTCTTATGTTGTATTGTAACATTAGGAGAGGGTTGAGAGCTCATACACATGTTAAACACACCATATCCTTTGTGTGTCTGTATGTGTCTGTACATGTCCAACGCCTCTTTTTTGAAGTCGGGAACTTGTAATCCAGTGGTTGTTGTTGGTTGCCAGAGGCGGGTCCCGGTGAGGGCGTAATGGGCATACGCCCCCCCCCCCCTAATAAAAAAAAACAAACTATCGTAATCTGCTAATATTCCCAAGAGTTGGAGAATGATATTACTGATTATTACAATGCTAATATGCCTTCGCCTTCAGGCAAGAGATGAAAATCTGGAAGTCGTTTTGGGAAAACCAACCGGACAAACAAGAGTCAATGATGATCAACCTTAACTGATGTAAGGCATGCTCGACTTTATTCCAAACATCATGAAATTTCTATTCTTACTTGCTTTGACGAGCGTCACGTCAAGCTCCACCGAAAGAGCTAACTCATCACTTAAGTTGATCAAGAATGATTTGAGAAGCACCATGAAGGAGGATCGTCCAAATGCTCTGCTTTTTCTTTAAGTTCACATAGAAATTAAACTCGATTATGATAAAATAATTGACGATTACGCCATGAGAAATCCGCGTAAAATGGTTCTAACGAGTCCACTCTAGTCTAAGCATTCATTGAAAATGAGAGTCCGTTAGTATTTCTGTGTCTGTGTTCATTTTAGGTTTTGCGTTAAGGTACATTTATACTAGTAACATGTATACCGGTATTTGGAATAGCATTTTTACTTCCCATCTGGATAGCCTTTGGTAGTATTATATTGTTTCAATATCCATTAGTGAGTAACTAAGTGGCATTGACCTACATTTTGCCATGAAGTTCAAGCACCATATTTATTTATGTGCCATATACCTACTATCGGAACTCAGTAGACAGTGACATGATTGCTTTAATTTAGTACTGTAGTACAATGACGTCATTTTTTCATATTCAATCATGTATTCCACATTAAAGCCTACAATATTTAGAACGAAAGAACTTTGTTCTTCAGTGTTTGTTTGTCTTGTATCATGTGTGTCGTTCAACGAAACCAGAACTTAATCTAAAATAGAGGGATATTTATTAGTCTGGCTACTTCATAATTTGATGCTAAATTGTTGAAATCTGTGCTGTTACTGACCATGATTGATTGTATGTTGATAGTTCCTATTGTTAATTATCCATTTTATGGTGTTTATATATCTCAACTTGTTCGACTCGCTCGTGTATGTAACAACGTATTTGATTTTAACGAAAGAAATCTATTTATAACTGAAAAATTATTACACCAGGGCTTTTTCGTATGATGAAGACATAATCTTTCAGTCAGTTTAATTGAGGTCTGGAGCTGGCATGTCAGTAACTGCTAGTAGTCCTTTGTTAAGTTAGAATCATGTGCAAAACAGTGTAGCCGAGACCATTGATTGGCGCGCTAAAATATCCCATTGACTGGGTCAGATTATGTGAACGTTCGTCTGTAACGCCCACAACTCACGACGTATTTATTATAGACATTTAAACTGTGGGGTCACCAAAGGGTCTCAACGCCTAAATAAAATAATTCGAAAAACTAATCAGGAATAACCTTTGTGTTTTGATTTATATTGAATACTTAAACGTTCTTTACTTGTGTTTTCGTTATGTTTTGATAATCAATTTTTATGATATCGCACGTTCTTTCAGCAAAAAAAAGGATTTAACTGGCTTTAAAAGTTACAATGCATGTGTTGATTATTATCTTTTTTTTTCGGACGTCAAAGCGATTTAACAATTGCGGTTGTCCAATTATGCCATCTTTTAACTTTTATCTGGTCAAAATTTTATTTTAGAACGAATGCATGATCAACTTTAAATAGTGTGCGTACACAAAACCGTGATATAGACAAAATATACTTCTGTCCTGTCTTTTTCGTACTTGCAAGTTATTAGACAATAAAAAGGCTATTTGGATCAAGCCTTGTGGAATTTGCATTTACGTTTTTGAATAGGTAAAATGTATAGTTTGGTGAACTTTTCTGCTAACTACTATACTTGTGAAAAACCCTTGGCAACAGAAACATATTCAGCTTTTTTTTAATCGACCCAATTTACATAGTAATGGACGACTTCGTACATTTTATGATCGCAAATAAAATATGTATATAATATACTGTGCACTGTAGTTCGTATATATACTGAGACCCTTTGGCAACCCCACAGTTTAAATGTTTATAATAAATACGTCGTGAGTTGTGGGCGTTACAGACGAACGTTCACCTAATCTGACCCAGTCAATGGGATATTTTAGCGCGCCAATCAATGGTCTCGCCTACACTGTTTTGCACATGATTCTATGTGTCATTGTCATTTTGCTTAGTTTCTTTTGTTACCTATTCTGACATCGGACTCGGACTTCTTTTAAATTGAGTTTTACTGTGCGTATTGCTGTGTGTTTGTTTTTTCTACATTGGCTAGAGGTATAGGGGAAGGGTTGAGATCTCACAAAACATGTTTACCCCGCCGCATTTTTGCGCCTGTCCCAAGTCAGGAGCCTCTGGCCTTTGTTAGTCTTGTATGATTTTAAATTTTAGTTCATTTATATGTTTTGGAGTTTAGTATGACGTCCATTATCACTGAACTAGTACACATTTTTGTTTAGGGGCCAGCTGAAGCACGCCTCCAGGTGCGGGATTTTCTCGCTCTGTTGAAGACCCATTGGTGGCCTTCGGCTGTATTCTGCTCTTTGGTCGGGTTGTTGTCTCTTTGACACATTCACATTTCCATTCTCAATTTTATTAAATATGAAGTTTTACTACAAGTATTACATCAACTTGAGAGTAGTATCAATGATCCAAGACAATGAGGTCAGATAAACCAAGCCAGACAGACATGTACACCTTACGATCTTTCAGTGCACCAAATATAGTTGACATATTGCACATAGTATCTAAGAAACAGACTAACCCAAAAAAACAAAACATTAATCAATGAACCATGAAAATTATGTCAAGGTTTGACAAAAACCCTGCCAGACAGACATATACACCTTACAATCATTCCATACACCAAATATACATGTAGTTGACCTATTCCTTTAAGTATCCAGAAGAGGACCAAACTACTGAAACTTAACATTGACCAATGAACCATGAAAATGAGGTCAAGGTCAGATGATACCTTGCAGACAGACTTGACACTTTACATTCATTTCATACACCAAATACAGTTGACCCATTGTTTTTAGTATTTGAAAAACAGACCAAAACACAAAAACTTAACATTGACCAATAAACCATGAAAATGAGTTCAAGGTCAGATGAAACTTGCCAGACTGACATGTAAGGAGTCAGGCTGAACCATGAAATGAGGTCAAAGACAATGGACATATGACAGACAAAAAACTTCATAACACAAGGCCTCTGTATACAAGGTAAATGACTCTAGGTCTTCTACCCTTTCAAATACGGTATAAAGCTTCATACAGATAGATTCCACCGCAACTGGAGCTGGATTGTTATCCCTATGTCTTGCATTCTGTGCCTTTCATTACAGGCATGAAAATAAAAACTGAGACAGTGACCTAAGCACAAAAAAAACTTATGTCGATCAATGAACCAAAAAAATTAGGTCAAAGTCACCTCTCAGATGGGCATGTTCTCCTTAAAATGAATCTTTATACTAAATATACTATACTTACTGAGAAAAAAAATCAAATCATGAAAACATAAAATTGATCTATATAACATGATGTTGATATAAAGGTCAAACTTGTCAGACAGACATTTTGTCCTTCTAAAGATTAATTTCTATACACCAACCTTGTTGAATGACCTATTCACAAATAATATTTTCTAAGAAATTGGTAAACTTCAGATGATGGATTATGGATGGCTGTTTAACGTCCAGTGGCAAATTAAATGCATATTCAGGACAAGAAAATGTTAATGTAATATGAATATTAACCCTGCTTTGTACCGACAAGCTCTGCTGGATTTTTAATGTGCTAGTTCACCTGGTAACATTCCACAAGAAGACTTGCCACCCTACCCAGACACATTATTCTGATTCAGAGCCCACCAGTCTTTGTTCTTACTCCTTAATGCTGATTTAGATTTCACTACAACAAAACAGTACCATTGTTTTTGTTAGTGACATATACTAGACTAAAACCTCAGATCTAAAAGAAGCAATTTTGAAAATATGGAAAATATGGATAGTCATGATTTTCTACCTTTTAAAAAACAACTTTGTACAAATAGTGTATGCCATCATTGTTCAGTAACATTCATCACAGCTGACACAATAATGGGAACATTGGAAGTTCATATAAATAGTTATTGTTCACCCCATAAGCTATATTAGTGAAAATAATGAATGACGTGATAGACAATATAACATGTACTGGTGTTTGAGCAAACAAAGTGAGACATTTCTTCTCCTCTAAAAACAGAGTAATCAAAAAGAAATACAAAAGGTAACATAATGATTTTTTTTTATTATTTATTTACATATAATATACATGACTAAAAACAACAACTTTGCATGTCTCATACATAATTAATACAATAACATTTTAACATTCTATTCCTGTTTATTATATCAGTGAAATCTAAAATAAGATGAATAGAGTATGAAGGAATGTGAATACACTGCATTTAAATACACCACTGAAAGTTCATATTTGTTTAAAGATCACAGAATATGAAACATAGCTACAAAGTACTTTTCAACAAGAAATTCAATTGTATGTAACAGATTGACTGAAGTTCAATCAAGTCATATGAATTATTGTTTTGCATCAAATAAAACTACTGTCAATCAATTACCAATAACAAAATCAATTTCATTCTTTTGTTTGTATTTGGGATAAGTAACATTTTTGTTCACTTTGATCTTAAATCAACTGATTGACCTTCAATGGTATAATTATACATATTATATCAAAAGTTATCAAGCTGTATGTGTTTGTAGTCCCACCATCTTTAAAATCATAAAAAAAAGTAAAATATTTATTTCTCCAAATACAATCTAATGAAAATGTTACTAAATCTGTTTATCTTTGTTTTGAGGCTGGATTCTTTCGTAGGAAAAGTTCTGGATCTACACATAAAGATGAGGACTAGCTAATGATGGAAAAATCTGAAACTAAAAATTATTATGCTATATAAAGTCATATTCATTTCACTTCATTCCAAAGACTTCAGATTCTGTTACCTTAGTAACAATTCATAAATACTGTTGTATGTTTAATATGTAGTTTTACTCATGCAGGTGTTACACCTTTTTTGTAAATTCAACAAAAGCCCTTTTAGAATTATATTTTTACTAACATGTCTGTAGGGCAAGTACAAGAAAACACAGCTCGCATGCTTAAACTTGCAACTTGCCTTTAAAGAATACACACATCTTCATATATAAATGCCTGAGCATTCAAATTAAAAACATGATTCTGACTTTGAAGTCCTAAAACTGTTTTAAATCATGTGGAAATAAATGTGGATAGTGTCCACATGTGAACACAGATGATGCCCCCGCTTGCATATCATATAGTTATAAAGGGACATAACTGAAGAACGGTAAAAGTTACGCTACCCAAATTTGAACTTGGATCTGAGTTTTGTGGTAATAAGCATTGTGTGTAAGTCTCATAACATTTGGTTGAAGCTAACTTAAGTTAAAAAACAGAAACAAAAAATTTGTACTTGATCTTAGTTTTGTGGTAATGAATATTGTGTATAGGTTTCAGAAACTAAAAATTCAGCAATTTTTCTATTTGTAAACATGCATAACTCTAGAACGGTTGTTTATAAGTTTTATAAAATTTGGTTGAGACAAACTAAAGTTAGAGAACGGAAACAAAAATTCAGCAATATTTATGTTTATAAAGGGACATAACTCAAGAATGGTAAAAGTGTCGCCACCAAATTTCGTACTTTATCTGTATTATGTAGTAATAAGCATTGTGTATAAGTTTCATAACATTTGGTTGAGGCAAACTAAAGCTAGAAAACTGAAACAAAAAATTTGTTAAAGTGACACTACCGTACCTAAATTCAACTTGATCTGTGTTTTATCAGTGGAAGTCAAAATTAAACATTACATTGTATAAAGCATTAATTGTAGTTGATTCAACTATAATCATGGACAAAGGAAGATAACTCCAATTCAAAAATTACTTGATATTTAGAAGAAAATAAAAATTTTGCAATTTTTCCATTTATAAAGAGGCTTAACTCTAGAACGGTTAAAGTGACGCCACCAAAATTTAAACTTGATCTGTGTTTTGTGGTAATAAGCATTGTGTATAAGTTTCATAACATTTGGTTGAGGCAAACTTGAAGTTAGAGAACGGAAACCAATTTTGGGACGAACGTACAAGGGTAAAACTAAATGCACCCACCTCTATGGCGGGGGCATAAAAATTTCTTTATCCTTGCTCACGACTAACATTCTTAACAGGATTTTCAATGAGCAATATTTGGGGGATTTCCAGATAAGCAGCACATACAAGTTTTAAAGTCTATGGTTTGACCTATTAACATTGTCCAATTACATGCAAGATACAAATGTATGATGTCAGATGGGTCAAAAATAAAAACTGTTTTATTTTTAAATGAATATTATCTGTATAGTGAAAAACAGCTTGTTAATATCAAAAGTTACAAATGCACCTATGTTGACATTTTACATGTCAATCTTCTAACATGATACACTTTACTCATTCTTAATAATATTTACAAATATTTGCTCAATGATGCCAACTATATTACTAATAAAAAATGACTATAAAAAGGCTGCCACTTTAAATGTTTTTGAACTAAGTTATTTGGAGGATATTTCTGGCTACTTATTTGCACGCTCATTGTCTTAAACCCTACACCTAGGTTTGTTCACATTGTTTTTTTTTGTACATCTGTATTTCCCTCTTATCAAACCTACCTTTAACATGATTCCATAATTTAATTATCATCATTCTAATTTATGGTTGGGATCTCCAGTCCATTCCATCTGCATGACTCTTATTAAGTCTGTGCTTAAAGCTGGACCCATCAGAGGATTAAGTTGGAACAAAAAGGCCAATAACCAGCTGAAAAACAGTTCAAATTAAATGCTATATCAGTGTAACTTCAAAAGGTTTATTGTTAACATGTATCCAAGGAAAAGAAAAGAAAAAAAAGGTAAACATTCTGATCGTTTCTCCCATTGTGCAGTGAGAGAGAAGAAGTATTTATTGTGAATTGTATTCTATTATCATATCAAAACTAGACAAGAGGCTGTCAGAGTGACAGCAAACCGGATTTTCCTGCAGAGGTCAAACCCTGAACAGTTGAGCAAGTATGGACACAACATTTAAGCTTACAACAGTTCTGAATTTGGATTGTGATTGAATATTTGACACAGCATAGGTTTGTGACACAAAATGAATGTGATCAAAGAAGTGAAAAATTGGAAATTGGACATTTATCTATAATGGTCCAATATCCAAAATCTAAGTACATTGTTAGAATCAGCATATCAAAGAATCCCAAGAATTCAATTTTTGATGAAATACTTATTAATTACACCATTTCTGTTCAAAGGGAAATAACTCAAAATCATATAAAAAGAATCTCTTTTGCTACTGAAAGGTCTACAACTCAACAACCGGTTTGCTGTCACTCTGACAGCCTCTTGTCTAGTTTTGATATAATAATTTCTGTGTCATTTGGTCTCTTGTGGAAAGTTGTCTCATTGGCAATCATACCACATCTTCTTTTTTATATCAACAAGGAGAACAGCTAAAATCGTGAAAATTTAACTTGACCTTCATTTAGTCACAGGAAACAACATAACTAAATTGAAAAGATTTCGTCAAAGCGTTTTCATGTTAATGAATGGACACTCTTTGGCAGCCGCCTGCCCTCCCGCCGTACAACCCCAAATCAATAACCGATTTTTCTTTCGAAAATCCGGTTAAAAACTGACATGTCAGCAAGGGCTCATCTTGCACATTTTTGTGTGAGGCACAAAAACAAATAATTATAACTGTTGAAAACATAGCAACATACATGTATGTGCAAAGGTATCAATTTTCGAATTTATTCTGAGATGCATTTTAAATAGATATCAACTTTGGTTAAAATTCAAACACTATGATAATTTAATATATTTTGGCATTCATATTGGAAATGGAGGCCAACGCACAATTTTTTACACCTGAAATCAGTTTGATTGAATAGTTTATTATACATATTTATCAATTTCCATTTAAATTCTAGCACAAAAAGATTTTTCTGAAATTAAAATTTTTCTTTAGTAATAAACTGTTGACCATAGATATGTCTCCCCTGTATGTTATTTTAATATTATAATCATGATAATGCAAATGTTGAAATTAAAATGGCAATACTTTTAAACATGTAGGCTATGCAAAACATTCAGTCAACAAACCATGACTGAAGATGCACAACCAAATAATCTCCATGATAATGAGAATTGCCCATGCTAATACAACTGCATACAACATACCATAACATTGTTCTCTCTACACTGACATTAACACAAAGTTTAACATGTAAACTATGTAAAAGGATCAAAGTCAATGAACTGTGACTGAGGGGTAGGGCCATAAAATCTCCATGAAAATTGTACCTGCAAATACTTATATAATTGCATTCAAAATATCATTGACTTATCATTAATGGTTCATCTTAAATTGACCCAATCACAAACTTTAAAATGTATATACTATTCAGAAATTTCAAAGTCCATAGACCGTCACTGAGGGGCCAGGTTTACAAATCTCCATAGAAATGAGATTTGCAAATGCTAATCAATTAATACAACTGCTTACCAAATATCATTGACTTACCATTAGTGGTTCCCCTTAAGCTGACCTAATAACAAACTTTAACATGTAAGCTAAGCAAAAGTTTCAAAGTCAACTGACCATGCCTGAGGGGTGGGGCCAAATAATTTCAATGGAAATGATGTGAACCAATGATAATACAACTGCATACCAAATATCATTGACCTAACACTAGTGGTTCCCCATAACTTGACCTTATCAAAATAATACATTGTTGACTGCTGTTGGAAAGTCCTTAACAGTACCCTCCAGTCTCGCCTTCATGACCCTGTAGAGGCAAGATAAAAATAAGTTTTTAAGGTTTTACCATGAATTTGACACCTGGAATAAATTCAAAATAAATTTGTAATATATTTTACCTATATATTGATTTCCATTGAACTATAGAAAAGAGAGATGTCTCTAAAATTTGTGATATTTGTTTAAACATAAACAAATTTTTACTGCAATTTTTTTTATCCAATTTTCACTTATCAAAAATATGACACCAGTCATCAATAGCCTATTACCGGTACATGTATACCCAGTTTTGTTAAAATTCAAGATAAAAAAGACTAGCTTCTCAAATTTTGTGATTTTTTTAG
The DNA here is from genome assembly GCF_021869535.1 of Mytilus californianus. Lineage (NCBI taxonomy): Eukaryota > Metazoa > Mollusca > Bivalvia > Mytilida > Mytilidae > Mytilus > Mytilus californianus. Next base: position 57,841,378 of record NW_026262679.1, read on the forward strand.
AGGACTTAGGATTTACTGCTAAATTTTTATCCAATTTCAGTGAAATATTTTTTTTACTTTGGGAATCAATACACCATATTACAAACATTCCCATAAAATTTTGATATCACAAAATAAAATGTCTGACACCACAATACAAAAGTGATTGTTGTATGATGTCAATAGTTCAAGTGTTGCAAATTCTCAGGTAATTTAGTGTCACAGATTCCCTAACAGCTATAAGGTCTACATGGTTCTATATAATTATGTTCTGCATACAAGCAAAGATCAAATAAATTTGACAGTCACCGAAAGAATTCTCAAAGAATTTGGCTTTTTAGTTTATAAAGCCCTTTCAAATATATATACATATATGCTACATGTATTAACATTTCTTTTATATATCATAGCTTTTACATTCTCTTTTGGTCTCTGATTTTCAAAGAAATAGCATTATATTAAGAATACAGACCAGACACTTAATTGAACTGTGATGTAAAAAGTCATTTGTATATTTCTGTTTTTTCATAATAGACGCTGGAGACATTTTCTTTTATCTGGTATATGTCAATGTATGTACATGATGTATTTAACATAACAGTACATGTATAAAGTTCATTTGTTCAGCTGTATTTGCATATATATAAATGGCTGATTGCTTGATATATGATTTTTAGGTGTATAATATACTTACAATAACCAACAGCAGGCTGCAGTCATTGCTAACATTAACTGAACAACTCTGTAATTGTAAATAAGTAAAAATTATCACATATTACATGTACATTGTTATCAAATTCCACTTTAAATTGAGTATTATGAGAAAATTGTAACGAGAAACATCATCAATGGATTAAGAAAACAGACCTGTTGTGAAGTGTTTATGCATTTTGGCCAAATATATTGCCAATACAATCATGCATTTCCAGAATATTAAGATAACTGCACAAAAAAAAAATAATCATATTCACATTAACTCAAGAATTAACAGAACCTATAAAAAGTAAAGCTTCTCCACCATTGTTATTCTAATATTTGCACTTGGCAAAATTTAAGTGACTGGCGAATGACAATCTGAAATTTCTGAAGTGACCAAAACAAATACAAGAAGAAACAAAAGGGTAAGATTTTGAGCTGTTATATGGCCTAATTTATATGATAAAGTGAAAATATGGTGCATGCAGACATGTACATGTAAGCTGTGAGCAGTAAAATTACATTATTTTTTAGATCTTCTAGCAGTGTGGATAATAAAGAGATGAGAGGCTTTTATTTGTCTTGTGTTGTCCTGTACAATGTATATTCATAATTTTGGTATTTGCTTGCAATTATGACAGAGTTGCTTTCACACCACTCTAATCTCCTTCATCTCGATAACAAATTACTCTTTTTACCAAAGAACTACAGTGGATTCATTCTTATTTATGGAAATTGGGTAACAAATTTTTGTGGGTTAAGGTGAACCACGAATTTAAATGTTCAACTGAGAACAAATTTTTTTATAAGCTTGTATGCATACTTTGACAAAACCGTGAAATCAAATATCCTTGATTTTTTCCCTCAATCCATGAAAATTGGTTCACACAAAAATAAAAGAATCCACACTTCAGAGTGTGTTCTGAGTGATGTGGCCAAATCAGAATATTGCTCCTGACTGAGAATCCAAAAGGGAATAAACAAGTTTTCAATTTCCTTTTTATGAATGAACTGTCCATGTGGTAATTTGGGAGAAACTCCACAGATGCAGGACGTTTCGACACTGCTAGTTCGGCCACAGTCGTTTTGGCCTATTCAAGGTTTTTATTGTTATAAAGGAAGGAAAATATAATTGTTTCTAGAAACAGCAGATGTTAAGAAAAAATTGGAAAAATACATTTTTATTATACATTTATTTTCTTTGATAATAATATGTATCAATCAATATTGATGAATGTTACAAGAAAATTCTTAAAATGGTGATTATTAATAAAAAAATGAAGTTTTTAACGTAACAAAAAAGATATGATTGTTATTTGAATAGTGAAGAAGATTGTTGTTTTTATCATAAATATATATGTCTATATGTTTTTATCATAAATATATATGTCTATATATTTTCTATTTTCTGTTATAAAAAATATATTAATGAAGCAACAAAGTCAAAGGGAAACGTTATTATTGTATTTTTCATTTTTCTTCTTGTTTCTCAGCAGATGGTGAAGTACACATTATGACTTTCTCAAAGCAAACTTGTCAAAACAATTAATGCATATATATATATATGTTAAGAACAATATGAAATAGAGTGGCCAAATGTCTTGAAAGCAACTCTACAAAGGACACATTGTGACGTAAAGAAATATGCTCTGCAACATTAAATCTTTCCAGGCAAATGTACTTATTGGAAGATCATGTATATATTTTAAGTAATCAGTACACATGGAACTTTGCATTGTGGCTTACAAAAAGTAAGTGAATTACTGATGATAATGATCACAACATTAACCTTTCGAATATTATGTCGTCTTCATACTAGCATAGATGTATATACATCTATGATACTAGTCATCTACAAGCCAGTTGTTTTTATTGGACATTAAATATATAATCAAATACCCTTTATTTGTTGATCTTCTCATAAACAGTTGAATGAGGATTGGACATATTATTCCAACAAATGCCCAAAACCCTGTTACAATGACAACTGGCAGTGTTTTTCTGTCTACCATAACTGCTTTTCGACTGCTTGACAGGAAATAATATCATGTGATCGATTTTGTTACTGGCTGTTAAAAAATGTATAACAATAAGAGCATAGGGAAATATTAAAATTAAGGTACCAGTCATTAAGAAAAAACGCAGAACGCATCCGAAAATAGAAAATTATATCAGGTACCGACACGAGTATATTCCGTACAAAGGGCACTTTTCGTTACGATGTCTTCTAATACGTCCGCGGTCATTGATTTAAATAATATTATTAAATCTTTTTTTAGTAAAATTCACATTTGTTCGATATAAAGATTAAAAAAAAACTAAGTTTTATTTCAATTTTGGGTTATTGTATAAATCAAAAATAGTCACATGATCAAACTATGGCAGACGCCAGTGATCAAAAGAACAAACACACTAACTTTATATAAATCACCCAGATATTCATGTAGATGTGAATGACATTATCTTTAAATATGATTGTCAATTTCAGAAAGTTATTTCCTTCATTTAGAAAGATATCTGAGTGTTCAAGAACATTTAGTAATGTGAAAAATGATTTAAAGACAGAATATGATGCTGTTATAGTTGGTGCAGGTAATTTTTGTTATCCTTTTAAACTCACTTAGATCTAAAGGTCCATCTCAGCATAATTGTTTCATCACTTGGGCCTTGTCATCATCTGAACTTGTTGTACAGCAAGAACTTTTCAAATATCCTGTCTCTTCTTCTTCCAAATACTGCCCACATTCAACATGATGAATATTCTGGCAAGTTGTGCATGATTAAAAACAGGTTATAAACAGGATAAAAACAAATTGTTCTGTTGATTTAGTTTGTGGTTTTGGTGACTTGAGACTTGAATATCTCAAGAGACTTTGCTGTGGCAGTATCTGGTGGCAGTTTGTTCCAATCCTTGACAGTGTTTATGAAGAAGGACCATTTCCTACAGTCTTTGGTGGCTGGCTGTAATAGGTAAGTATGTTGTCCTGTCCGGTTTGAGCTTCTTGTTGGTTTTTGTAGATATTTATTCTTGTCTATGGCTACAAGGTCGTTTGTTATTTTGTAACACATGATGAGTCGTGCTTCTTTTCGTCTTGTTAATGTAAGCTTTTCCATCCTAATTCATTTATCATGTTGCTGACACTTGATCTATTTCTATGTCTGCTGGTTACATATCGTGCAGCTCTTCTTTGTACCTTTTCAATTTTATCTATGTGGTTTTGCTGGTACGGGTCCCATACTGTCGTGGCGTATTCCATTTGCGGTCTTACTAATATTTTATAGGCATGCTCTTTGATGGATTTTGAGCTAATGTGGAGGTTTCGATGTAGGAAACCAAGGCTTCGGCTGGCTTTTCCTGTGATTTTGTTTATATGTTCTCCCCAATCTAGATCATTTGCGATGGTGCAGCCTAGGTATTTAGTTGATGTTTCATGCACCAGAGTATGGCCGTGGAGTTTATAGTCCCACTTGGTTGGCTTTTTCTTTTTTGTAACAGTGAGGACACTACATTTTTCAGGATGGAACTCCATTTTCCAGAGTTCTTCCCATTTTGCCAGTTTGTCCAGGTCTTCTTGGAGTTTATGGCAGTCACTGTCTGATGAAATTGTCAAATAAACCACAGTATCGTCCGCAAACAGTCTCACTGTGGAGTGTAAGCCTTCTGGTAGGTCGTTGATGTAAAACAGAAAAAGACTGGGTCCTAATATTGATCCTTGCGGTACTCCGGATTCTACTTTTACTTTGTCAGATGTTTCGCCTTCAACAACTACTACCTGGGTTCTATTGGTGAGAAATTCCTTTATCCATTTGTTTGTTTTACTTCAGATGCCATAATGGTGTAATTTATGGAGGAGTAAGCTGTGGGACACCTTATCAAAAGCTTTTGAAAAGTCAAGTATTAGCAGATCTGATTGGTTTCCGTTTTCTGTCTGTAAACTTCTAACCTAAATCAAGGATTTGTATAGTCTAACTATACAAATCTTATTATAAATGCAACCAAACTTTATCTGAATGTTTCTTAGGGCATCTTCATACATGCAAACTTCAATCAGGTGGACAAGCATGCCATTTTCAGGAGCCTCTTTTACTCTGAGTCTCCTTTAAGGTGATACTGCCCTTGTATGATTTGTTTTACTTTTCCCCCTTTTATATCTTGAAAATTATAATAGATACATGTAGAGAGAACATAAATAATATGAGACATTAATTGTCATTGTATTTATCCAGATGATGGCTTTGAGAATGCCAAAATATGTTGGTCCAAAAATAAAATATTGTTTGTTTCCCAATCCCAACCAACTCTGAAAAATCTATGACTGTACGTAAAAATTAAATTGTCAAAATGCGGAGAAAATTTTGCTTTCAGTTCTCAAATTCTGCTGTATTGTTGGCCATGCTTTGACTTATGAGTATTATTATTTATACACATACAAGTGTTTAGATTAAAGTCAGAATTGTAATTAGTGATCTAAAGCGCTTAAGTGATGCATATAACTCCTTGATCCGGGTCACCATGGTCACAGAATAATTGAACATGTGGAGATGTAGGTCACACTATGTACTTTCTTTGATCAAATAAAAAAATTTGGGTCTCAAATGTCTTAAAAGAGTTTCTTTAAAATGGACAGATTTTGTGAGATCCTTTTAGAATCTGTGGATCTGACCAAAAACTAAGAACAATGCCACATGAATGCGTTTGATACCAGTTCGATTTCTGTTGCATTTTCCCCTGACCAACATTTTATTAAGGGGGAAATGGTTCGTGCAGAGTATGGAGACATATTCAAAACAGTATCTGTATTGTCATGACAATGATACCAAGTCTGGCTTTTATTTTAATGGGAGAGAACACATTAATTAACTTTAATTCACAATTAAAGTATGTACTATTTGACATTTTTATTGAATTTCAAATACCAAATATCAGGTTTTTTTCGCGTCTGCTTTTTTTTTATGACAAAATTGGCAGGTTTAATTTTCACTGTGTATAATTTTCGCTGAATGGGAAAATACACGCGAAAAAATAACTATCGTATTGTTACAGATGTAAACAACATGAACTTGATTGACTGACAGGTAATTGATTATAAATATAAAATATGAGTACTATAAACGAACATACACATAATTCAGAGAACTTTCAAGGAACGTAAATTATGTACATTAGGGCATGCTAAAAATTAAAGGTTTTGATCATTACAGATATAAAAATATCCATGAAGATGTTATTTATTTTTAATTTATTTTTAAATTATAGGCAAAATGTTCGGGTTATGACACCAATTAATAGATAGTAACTAATTAATATTTTTAACTTGTCACTGATTGCTGTTTTGCCAAAAGGTGTCTGATTAGCCAATTTAGTTATTATGAAAACAGAGATCTTAATCAGGTATGCACATTCTTATGACCTGTCAAACTTGAAAATTAACATTATAATGTATAAAACTTTCAAACAGCATTAAATTTTGGAATATGCAGGGAAATTTTCGCAGGGTCAAATTTTCGAGTTTCTTTAACTGCCGTGAACAAAGCGAAAATTAAACATATGCGAAAATAACCCGATATACGGTAAAATAATAAAAAAACATACATGAGTTTATTTCAAGATACCTTGTAAATGCAAAGGAAACATGTTGGTGAAGGAAAATATTTTAACTTATGATGGTATATTTCTGATTAAGTCCATGTTGCTCACATTTCAAGTACTTCCATCATCTCATTCTATTTTAAGTTTTTGATGTAACATGTAAACTGCTCTTTGTTCTTGACGTGAAAGATTTGATTCTTGCCTGTAAATATTAGCTGTGCATTTAATTTACTGGGAAACTAGGGTATTAAGTTTTTTAAATTTTTATAGGCCGTCAAATTTTTGACAGGACGTATTATGGTATACAAATGTCCGGCGTCCGTCCGTCTGTCTGTCTGTCCGTCTGTCTGTCCGTCCGTCTGTCTGTCTGTCCATCTGTCTGTCCGTCTGTCCGTCTGTCTGTCCGGCGTAAACATGTCGCACCGTAACTTGAGAATGACTTATCTAAATTTCATGAAATTTAACATAGTTGTTTCTTATGATGGTCAAACGATCTGTATACTTTTTGGTGAAAATAAGATTAAAACTTTTTGAGTTACGGGACTTAGTAACTAAAACAGGTGTGTGTTTTTTTTCACATGTCGCGCCGTATCTCAAAAACAATTTATGATTATTGCTTAAAACTTTACACACTTCTTAGTTATATTAATTTTAAGATCTGTATACTTTTTGGTGATGATTCAAAGTTTTATTTTAGAGATATTGAGTATTTTGTTAAAAAAGGGGGAGGGGTTTTTCACATGTCGCGCTGTATCTCAAAAACAGTCTATGATTATTGCTTAAAACTTTACACACTTTTTAGTTATATAAACCTTAAGATCTGTATACTTTTTGGTGATGATTCAAAATTTTATTTTTGAGTTATTGAGTATTTTGTAAAAAAAGGGGGAGGGGTTTTTCACATGTTGCGCCATATCTCAAAAACGATTTATGATTATTGCTTAAAATTTTACACACTTCTTAGTTATATTAATCTAAAGATCTGTATACTTTTTGGTTTTGATTCAAAATTTTATTTTTGAGATATTGATTTTTTTTTTTTAAAAGGGGGGGTTTTCACATGTTGCGCCGTATCTCAAAAACGATTTATGATTATTGCTTAAAAATTTACACACTTCTTAGTTATATTAATCTAAAGATCTGTATACTTTTTGGTTTTGATTCAAAATTTTATTTTAGAGATATTGATTTTTTTGTAAAAAAAAAAGGGGTTTTTCGCATGTTATGCCGTATGTCAGAAACTATTTATGCTTATTGCATAAAAATTCACTGACAAGACGACGGGCGTATCATGTGCTCATGGTGCAGCTGTTTATTTTAGCATTGAATGATCAGTTTGAAAGCATATGTAAATTGTGCATCATAATGTCACTTTCAATGTCTTGGTTAAACTTGATTGCTGAACTTTAAAGTACAAAATGTTTACATGGCAACATTAAGTCAGTTTTCTAGCAGTTTATGTTTGTGAACATTCCTCTTTTTCAGCATGTTCATTATACAATTTCCATGTAAAAACTTTTCATTTTTTGGGGAATAAACAAAATAATTTCCTACCTACCTACCCATAACTGGCAGAGTAGTGTCTGGTTTGGGGAAACAAACAATATTTTGATTTCGGCCTTGATCTGAAATACATAATACCTGCATTCCTATGAAGTGTTGTGTCCTGTTTATTCTTTGAACTTTTTACAATAAATATATATAAACTGTAAACAGTAAAAAGGACAGCAATACAGGATCTACAAGAAAATCAAGTGACAAAACAGTCAATTGATTTCTTGTATGGTTATTGTCCTTTTATGACATTTACAATGTGAGCTAGAATTGCAACAATGTTTCCACAAATCAGATAGGGTGATTTCTCCTTGTGGACAGATAAGAGAGTCTAAGGTTGGTTAGAGCAGGGTTTCACAGTCATAACACATAATATGTTCATTCATAAATAAAATTGAAAAAAAAACTGGACCTTAAAGTTTAATAGTCCATCCATCAGTGAGTTTTTCCATTTATCACAGCCATCCAATTTAATCAAAAAGCCTGTATAGAGCAGCCTAAACCATTATTAATTTTTTTTAATATAAATTCATCAGTTTCCTTTTGGAAAATTTTATTCACACTCATTTTTTTCATGGTTGACATAAGCCATGAATTACTATCTTCAAGGAGATTTATATTTAAATTGATTTCTTTGTCACAAGGTCTGAAACCATAGATTGCGATTTTCAAGTTTCTAGTCTCATATTTATAAACGAAAAAAGAAAAACCTGATGTTAGGTATACACTAATGAGACAACAACCCAACAACACAAAAAAAACAACAAAAAAGAAAAAAGAATCATACAACATCTCCTTATTTTTATATTTAAAGATATTTCATCTTCCTTTTCAAATCGACTGAATTTCAACAATTTGTTAATTTTTTTTTAACTATTTACTCTTTTTTTTTACAGGACATAATGGACTTGTTACAGTAAGTTGTAATCAATGATTTATTAAATCTCTCCTAGAATGTTTGTGTGTTAGACATCTGAAGCAAGACATTTTGGTCAATAATTTCATGAGAATAAATCTATAGAATCGAAGAGCCTGTATTGACCACATGGTGCATAAGTCACATCTATCTTGATTCTTGACCAATGTTAAGAAGTCTTGGTAGTGGTTGCAATCTTCACTGCCAAATAAAAATATCAAATTAGAACTGTAATACAAGCATGACAAGAAAAGGTATATTTAATCTGTCTAATCACCTTTTCTTAGAAATAGTACAATAATATTTCTTCTTTTAGCAAAAATATTTTTATATCGTTTATTACATCATATTATCCTATTTAGGTCCAATGTGAAATAACTTTGATTTGGTCATGATCTTGAATTTCAGACTTGCAAATTTCAACAAAATTAGATTTCAGCAATCAGCATCGGTTCCATGGTAATAATAATCCAGTGTGTAATATGAACATGATTAAGAAAAGTATATGAAAGTTCAAAGAATAGCTGTTAAATACTTTAATTTTTCATAGGGACCTTGTCAAACTGTAGTTTGCATGTGGCCATCTTGGATATCTGATCTGCATTTAAATTACAAGTTCACAGTAGATTTATTAATGTAATAACCTATCTTAAACCTGCATGCTCTGTCTACTAATGATGGATATTCCTCTATTTGCATTCACACTCCATAATAAAACAGGACTCCTTAAAGTAACTTCAAAACATCCATTAGCGACCAACCTCTTTCTTAAAAATCTCTTTAAACAACCAAAAGATTGTATACCTTACCAGGAGCTATAATTGCTTGACAAAGTTTCCTTAAAACCGTTCAGCATGTTTATATTAAAAAAATTTAATGAGCTGATTCCACTTAGTTTGGGAGATATTAAGTACCGGTAGTGCATGAAAAATATGAGGGGGTTACCAATGAGCACCATTTCCCAAATCCTGCTTTTTTGGTAATTTTTTCCACCTTCACACTTTTTTTCCCTTTTTTTCCCCCAGATCCCACCTTTTTTACCCCCTATAGCCAACATTCCTTTTTTCACCCCCTACATCCTACATCCTTTAAAGCCTGTAATCCCCCTCAAACACGCTTACAGAAAATCTCCTGGAAAGAATAGAGTTATTATGGAGGAGATCCCCCACAAACCAAAGGTTACAAGATATGATATTTGTTGTAGGCTGCATACCTACAGAAATCTGGTAAGAATGTGTGTGTGTTAGAAAGAAGACATGTGATTGGTGGAGCTGCTGTCACAGAAGAAATTGTTCCAGGTATGTCAGAATATATTTAATTACTTCTTATTTGAACATTCTGTATGTTATACATATTGTGTTATACATATTATGTTTGTCCTGTAATTTTTGGGAACTTACAGAAAGACAGAATGTTAATGTATTTGTCCATAATTTATAACTTGTTTCATAAAAAAGAGAAAATGGACCTCCATGAGATTAAATGACACATGTACAATATCAGGGGATTGGGGAGAGGGGAGAGGATTTGGGGTCAAAGTGTTCCATAAATCATATCATTTTTTAATAGAAAGGTGGATAAAAAAACTGCAGCCCTATAATTATAGTTTCCCAGCAGGATTTCCTACAGCATGGGCATTAAGGGGCAGAATTCTTAACATGGAACTAGTCAAAGTGGTATTAATGATATACCATATATATACTTAAAATGATTCTTAGTATTTTTTTTTAGGTTTTAAGTTTTCAAGAGCATCTTATGTGTTGAGTTTATTGAGACCACAAATAATATCAGATTTAGAGCTGAAGGTACATATTATAGTTAACAGAAAGAAATTACAATTTTACAAATTTAAACCTTTGATTAAAAGAGGGTAGATAACTACCGTACACTTATAAATTAAGAAAGTTGAATTTTTCATACTGTCATCAATAGTTTGTTTTTATTGTTAGGCATCCTAGTGGTTTTTATTCTGATAATCACTGTCATGACTGTGGATTTATTTATTTTTCTTGGATACCATTTTTTATGGTTTGAGTATAAGTTACTGTTTCAGGCTTTCTTTATTTTGTAGTAACATAGTAAGCCTATCTCAAATAACTAAAAATTTTCAGTTTTATCGAATTCTCAAGCAATTATTAAATTTACGTTTTTCCTTCACCCATAATCAACAAAGATGATTTATGTCCCGCAAATATCAATGAATCCACAGTACTTACTGACAGAAGTTTACATAATAACAAATAAAACCATCAGTTTTCATGTACCAGTATTCAAAAAACTTATTTTACAAGTTGTGTCCCTTTGGTATCTTTCGCCTCTCTTTTGTGTCATTTTAAACGGGAAAAATATGAGATACTAATCAAAATTTTGTTTGAATAAAGTTAAAACAATTGAATTATTTTTATGACCAGTTTACAATAGTAGAGAGGCATTATGTTTTCCAGTCTGTGCATGTTTCTGTTCATCCTTTCATCCCATATAAGGTTAAAATTTAGGCTTAAGGTAGGTTAAAGTTTTGGTTTTCAAACTTTGTTACTTTGTTAAAACTTGTACTCATGCTTATTATGAATAGAACTGTATAAATTATATGCCAAATAAGGTGTTGACCCAAATTTCAATATTCACTGAAAATGCAAATATAACAAATCAAGCAGGGCATGGACACATAATCTTGTTCTTCATGATATTTGTTTTGAAATAATATTTTTATTACAGAAATATGGACTAAAAGTTTACCTGCGAGATCCTAATTCCTATACACCTCTTATAAAACCTGGTGGATTAAATGGACAAGCTAAATCCCTTCTACTTGGAAGAGACACAGAAGAGAATGTCAGACAGATAGCCCAGTTCTCTAAAAAAGATGCAGAAGTATAACTTTTTATTGATAATTCATATTTACTCTAATAGTATCACTCATTCTTTGAAAATATTGTCATACTTGTGGATTAAAATTGGTAAGATGAAATTTAGTGCTTTTGGCCAGAATTACAAGCAATTAACCGTGATATCCAAATTCCTATGGAAAAAAAATGTCACTGAAAATTTTTAACTGGGTCTTCTGTTGTCTATTTATTTTTCATACAAAAATTAAATTCTTTTATACAATATTTTAATAAGTAGATTTTGTATGATTACCAATGTGACAACTATCCATTGACAAAAGGACAAATATGTAAACAATTACAAGTCACTGTTTGACCTTCAAAAATGAGCAAAACTATTTCCATACAGAAAGCCATAAAAGGCCCAAGTGTGACAAAATACTTGAAAGAAAACTTAATATAACTTTTAAAAGATGACATTTTAGAAATTTAGTAGCATAGCACCTAGTTTCTGGAAAAACCTTCACCAGATAATGTGTGCTAGAGACCTGAAGGTCATGAAGCAAATTACAAGAAATAGCGGTAGAAATGATCATGACTGTTTAAGAGTAATAAGTAATAATGTAGTCATGTAATTTATAAACTGAGAATTTAGTCAGCATCTACTATCTAAATCATGCAACCTATAAAACCCTGGCTACTGATATTGAGGCGTTGATAGTAATGTACACCTGGTGAAAAGCTAAACAACACCCTTAATTTTTTCAATTGTCATACTTGGAATAAGATTAAAGCTGCACCTTTTTAAGCATCACTAATTGACAACAGCTGTTAAAAACACCTAACAATAGCTTTTAAAAAATATGGTAAACTAATCAATATTAAAAGATGAGGGCTGATTTTTGAAGAAGAGCTTGTTTAATTAACCCTGCCAGGTATCTGTTTCAAGACAGGAACCTGATCGATGGTTGTCTTTTGTAATATTCTAGTGCTTTTGTTATTTGGAGAATTTGGTTTTAATGACATATCTTCAGTAGTTTCTGCTTAATTCATTCACAATTGTTTTAAGACTTCAGATGATTTACAGCTTACCATATTGTATCAACACCATTTATTAATGTAAATTGACCTCTTCTCCAGATTTCATTTTGTTATTTTTGTCATTGGGTTGCTGTTCCATTGAAGTTGATTGAAGCATACCCAACATCTCTCTTTCTCTATACTGACAGCTTGTTTTTTTTAATAAAGGAAAAATTTCACTAAAAAGACTGTTATGACTTTAGAAATTTCATGATAATATACATTTTATTCTAGATGTTTGTGCAATATGAACATATGTTAGAGAGAATTGTAGCTGCCATTGAGCCTTTATTAGACTCAAATCCAGTATATTTACCTCATGTCCTGTCGTCTGCTACTTTCAAAGAAAAATTGTCACAGTTGCCATCATTGAAGTCACTGATCCAATCAGGTATGAGGAATAAATGTATATGATTAAGAAAAATTTGCTTAAGTTCATTACTTTTGTAAGTAGTATTTTTTCTTCATGTGAATCATATATGTGAAGCATAGTGACTATTTTTAAACCTTTAAAAAAGGAGATCTCCAGATCTTCTAGCATTTCTAAAGAATATTTTGTAAAGAAATATTTGTCATAGTATCCATATTATAGTGTTTTTCAAAACATTTTTTGTTGCTTTTTGTAGTTTAAATACTAATGTTTAAAATATTTTTACAATAAACTTTTATATGAATCAATCAAAAATGAATTAATTTGCTAAAAACAACATATCACGAAACTAGAAATTCTCTTGTGTTGTAAACAAACAATGCTTCCACAATAATAAATATTTTTTTTGAAGATAATTTCAAATTATTGAAAAAATATAGACAGCTCCCACTTATATTTGGTAACTTGGGTAGATTTGTGACTGCTAAATGACCAGCAGACCCTAAAAACCCAACATATATATTTTCAGTACCTTCTGAAGAAAACGATGTTGCAGCATTTACAGAATTGATGACAGCACCAACAACAAAGGTTTGTGTATTATTCAATGTTATTATGTAAACAACTACAGGTCATCATTCAGCCTTCAACTATGAGCAAAACCCATACTGTATAGTAAACTATAAAAGGCCTCAGATAATATGACAGCGCCAACAACAATGAAATTGTGTATTATTCAATGTTATTATGTATTGAACATGTTTGAAAATAACTTATAAGAAAGTATGAAAAATTATAAAATGTGTATATTTTACCATATCTACCATAAAAAAGCAAGATTCTGATTATTGTAAATGTATTGATATTTTTCTGATTCTAACCATTGTATAACAATGCCCAGAAGCTTCAATGATATTGCCTGGTGCAAGTTATCAAAAATTATTACATTGTTAAAAATTAAGGGTTAAACTTGATATTGTCAAGTAAAATATTTCTGATGCAAAAAAAATATATTTTGTATTGATCTTAATAAAATGATTTAGACAAAAACCATTCAATTATTAAAGTTCCAGATTTTTATTGACAGATTTTAGATAAATGGTTTGAATCTGAGCCACTAAAGGCAACATTAGCTACAGACTCTGTGATTGGTGCAATGATTAGTCCAAAAACACCTGGAAGTGGGTAAGACCATTGATATTAAAAGAGACGTATTTTGTTGAAAAAAAAACCCATTAAGTACCAGTGTGTCTTTATAATAAAGAAGCAGACTTTGAGACTCTGAGAATAAATATTGTATATGTACTAAAACGGGAGTTAACTGTACAAAATTATATCTGACAGTACAATGTTATCATGCAATGTTTCTATTTGATTTTTTGTTATTGGTAAAAAAAAAATTTTGATTGTACTTTTTGCATTTTTTCCAAGCATACCTACAAAAGTTGGATACATGTAACAAATATTATTTCGACCCCAAAAAAAAAGTGTTGGAAGAAAATTGATATACTTTGATAAATTTAGTTTCTATAATATAGGTATGTATTGTTACATCATGTAATGGGAGAATTGGAAGGAATAAAAGGAGCTTGGGGCTATGTAGAAGGAGGAATGGGATCAGTATCACAAGCCATTGCAAACTGTGCTACAGATCATGGAGCATCAGTCTTCACCAATAAAGTTAGTACTGTGGATTCATAATTATTCGTGGGATACCAATTTTTCGTTGATTTAGTGGGTAAAGGTGAACCACAGTATATAAATAACACATAAATGAGAGGGTGATAGAGCAGATTGTTACCCCGAGAAAACATTGTCAACTGAGGCGAAGCCAAGGTTGACAATGTTTTTTCGAGGGGTAAAAATCTGCTCTATCACCCTCTCAGATATGTGTTATTTGATTTATTATACTGAATGTTCTGTTATTACTGTCTATTAAATTTCAAATTCAAAGTAATAAACTATGTCGTCTTGTACATAGCAATCATCCATATTTATTAAAGCTCACACCTGAGAAAGCGTCTCCGTGAAGGGTAATAGAGTATTTGCCGTGGCATAGAGTAAATTGTCTCCCTCGTATTAACCAATCAAAATCTGGCATTTTGACATGAAGTATAATAAATTTAAGGATGTTCGCTCCTCTTGTTTTTGAATTTTTGCCAGATATTTGGAATCCTCTGTAGTGTCATTAAAAAAATTCCCCGCTAACCCCTACTTTTCTTTTTATAATTTTATTACTAATAGTTTAAAAAGCCATATTTGAAAATCCTATAAAATCCTTGTTATTTTTTCTTAATTTTTGAAAGAAAAAGGGTGCCAATGTTAAATGTAAGAAAAGTCTAAAGAGAATTATTTCCCGCCAAATTTTCAATTACTTATATCTTTAAAACAAGCACACGGACCCAACATTTTTTTCTGCTTTTTCAATTCCATTATTTATATACTATCAGTTTATAATAGTCTTTTAAAAAGCTTGTTATTTTGAAACAGAGTAGCTAACATCCTTAAATGTTCAACTAAGTACAAAATTTCTATAGGCTTTTGGGTATGCTTTGGCAAAACCAAGAAATCAAATATCCAAGAAATTTGAATTTTTCCTCGATCAACGAAATTGTAATCCACAGTAGGTCATGTAAAATTTCGATTGCATGTGCTTCTACATTACTTATGTCGTATGATCTTATTGTGAATTTCTTAGATCATCAAAATCATAAAATATTTTGCAGTGACTTTTTATGAGTAAGATCTTAAATTTTGAATTTATAACCCACTAAACAAAGATTTTTGCACCAGCAACAAATATTGACAAGCAAAAATAGAATAACTTGTAAATTATTATGTTTTATGGAACAAGTCCAATTTTTTTAAGATTGTATTATTATATTGAAGTTAAAGGTTGAAATAATTTTTTTAAGAGTTTCTTTATTAGCGATAAGCATCTTAAATTTTTTTATGTGTATATCCTTCAAACTTTCACACAAGAATACGAATGGTGTTTATAACTTCATCTTCAACTTCTAAATTAAACTCAATGATTAAAATTCTTCTTTTTTCAAGATGGCTGAGATCCCGTTTTCATATCAGTCATGCATCTGCTTTGTTAAGGCATAAATTAACAGTTTGTATAAGTATTTTCACAGTGGTCGATTCAGGGGCATAATGCTCCCATTGGATTGGATTGGAAAATATGTCAATTTTTAGCTTAAAATCATCCAAAATATTTTTCAACTTGCTACGCTCTGGGTAATATATTCAGTTTTATGGAATTACGCCCCCTTTCAAAAATACTGCATCTGCCCTTGTTTCTTTTATTTGAATAACTGAACTGATGTTAATTTCAGCCTGTGTCCAGCATTATTGTAGAGAACAATGAAGCAAGAGGAGTGATGTTGGAGGATGGAACAGAAATAAAAGCAAAAGCTGTTCTGTCAAATGCAACACCCAAAGTCACCTTTTTAGATTTATTACCACAGGTAATTTTGAAAATATGTGTATACTAAAAGCATATAACTTATGAAATTTTTGTCTAATCACAGATTTCAATTTCATGTCATAATTCATTATGAATAAACAGGTAAAACTGTAAGATATGTTGATATAATAAACATCAATCATGCGTCACATACATGTATGAAAAAAGTGCATAATGGAATCCACAGTACGAGTAGCTATGTTGGATACAAAATGTTATGTGATTTACTTGAGTATCATATTGTATAATCTTCATTATAGTACTGAAGGAAAAGCTTGAATATTTTTTACAAAATTTGGAAATCATCCTACGAAGACAAGTTTCCATGACAAGGAGGTCAAATTTACATACTAGGAGTAAAAATTTGCATATAAATTTTTTTTTTGCATAAAATGAATATTTAATAGAGAACATTTCTCAACCGACCTTCTATTTTACTGTCATAAATAGAAATAAAACATCTACAAATGAAATGTTTAAACTTTGGATAATTCTTACATATTTTAACAGCAAGGAATAAAGGCATGATATACTAACTAGTTCTGTTTAAATATTGTTAAATACCATACTCATGGGCCTCTCATGAATACTGCCTACGGTATTTCAATTAAACTTTTCAGGAGATTTCATGAAACTTAATAGAAGTGTTTTTTTTCTGATTTTGTGTTTGTCTTTATGAAGGGCAGTATTCAAACCGATAACTGAGATAACTTAGCCAACTTCCTGTAGTAGCGAGCACGTTTTGACCATACTTTCCAATTTGTATGATTTCTTTTATTTCCTTGTTCCAGTAAGTAGTCATCCTGTTGGTATCGGACTGTGCAGGTATTTTATTGTCTGTTTTAATTTTTACAACATATATGGTCGAATTATGTAAAGGGGAGGTTTTGTGCATGTAAAACCGGGTTATTGTTTACCAGATTTTTGCTGCTACCAAGGCTGTCTTAAGCATGAGTTGTTTGTTTTTTGTTTTTGTTTTTGTTGGCTTTTTTCTCAGAGATTCTGGTTGGTGATGGTAAGTGTGATCTATTGTACTGTCGGATATTTTTTTGGTGATTCCTGTTATTATTTTTATGTATTTTAAAACATATAACTAAGTTAATATCTTGAAAATATATTGAAAATATAATATACACAAGTGACTAAAGTGAAATAATATACACATGTGACTAAAGTGAAATAATATACACATGTGACTAAAGTGAAATAATATACACATGTGACTAAAGTGAAATAATATACACATGTTACTGAAGTGAATAGATATGCACATGCGACTAAAAAGAAGTTATTTTCATTTAAAGTTCCAATTACTTGTATGTGAAAATTAGAATAATCAACTTGAAAGTTAAAACTACATGTATTAAGTGAAACATTTTGAAGTGTTCAATTTTTCATTAAAGAAAAACTTGTTTTGAATGTATATATATTTTTAATATTTCAATAGGGCAGCTTACCACAGGATATAGAATTAGATGTTAGGAGTATCTCTTATGAATCACCAGTCACAAAAATTAATGGTTTGTATAATTTGAAAAATATCATGGAATATATACTTTTTATTTTAATCAAAATCATGATTAAACTGATTTTATGCTTCTAAATGGGAGGCTTGCTTTGTTTTAATTTTGTTGAATATGTTAGTTTCACAGGGGTTCATGGTGTTTATATTGAGTTCTTTTTAGCTTCGCATGTTTATTAAAATTTCAGTGGAGCTTTAAATGATATAAGAAATAGTCTTGATTTCTTATGCTGAAAGATAATTGATTCAACATATGCCCAAGAATATTTCAACATATGCCCAAGAATATTTCAACATATGCCCAAGAATATTTCAACATATGTTGAAATAAAAATTAATCATATGCATACTTTATCTTAACACACAATGTATATACTAAAATATATTTTGCATATATGTAAAATTTCATTAATGGAATAAAGCAGGCATGGGTATATTCTTCTATCTTTAGAGAAAATTTGCTTATTAGAAATGAGATTATGACTAAATATTTAAATTTTATACTTTAATAGTCTTTAACCCAATTGTTTTTATAGAAGTTATTGGTCATTCCTTAGTTATCTTGACTCCAATTAAATTCTACACTCAAGAATATTTAATAATAAGAAAAATAATATGTTAAGTAATTATTTTTTAATTGTATTACAGTTGCAGTAAAAGAACTTCCAAACTTCCTGGCAGACCCTAACAGACAGAAAGGGGAGGTAATGCCACATCACCGAGCTACAATACATCTTAACTGTGAACATTCAGACTTAATCCACGATGCCTATTTAGATGCACAGCGAGGAACATTTTCAAAGAGGTGTCTTATGAGTATTCTGTAGAAAGTTATAGGAATTGTAAAGTCTTGTTTTAGTATATGCAAAATCATTGTTGATTATTAAATTAAAGATTAATTGATTGTTTGTTGCTTAACGTCTAGTGGCAAATATTTCATGCATGTTCAGGATGATTGAAGTAAAGTAACTTTGATGTAATGTGAAATCTGTTACAGTACAGTTGTAGTTACATGTGTACATTATATAATTGTGGAACAGTGGTAAATACATTATTTCCCCCTTTTTCAGGGGCAGACATTTTTTCTTGTTGCTCAGAATGTCTATCATTCTGGAAAGTGGGTCTTTTAGTCCATACAGATGACTAATGGACTAAAAGACCCACTTTCCAGAAGGATAGACAATATGAGGAACAAGAAAAAAATGTCTGTCACAGAAAAACTTCAAATTTTCCATAGGCTTGTATGCAGACTTTGACAAAACCATGAAATCAAATATTCATAAAAATTCAATTTTTCCTTACTCCATGAAAATAAGTACAAAAGGATATACATCAGTCCACAGTATTCTTTGCACAACATTGTAAGCAACTTGTTTGGATTTGTTCAATGTTAATTAATTCATCCCATATTAAGCCTCTTTAATAGACTTGTAAATTTATTCCCATAAAGTCTTTTGTTGAATAATAAAAAAAAGAACAAGTAGACCTTATTCTCTTCCTTTTCAGTCCAATGATAGAAATGGTAATACCAAGTAGTTTAGATCCAACTTTAGCACCACCAGGTAGCCATGTTTGTTTGCTGTTTACACAATACACACCATATGATTTACGTGATGGTCAGTGGGATGATGCTACCAGGAATCTGTATGCTGATACAGGTAATTGTTAACTGACAGACAGGTTAAGTACTCTGAGATTACTTTCAATAATTGTGAGTAAGAATTTAAGAAATAATTCTTGCATGCCATGATCTATTCTCATTTTTTACAGTATATGAAGTGTATTCCATGTAAATGGTATATTTGACTGTTTAAAAGATCAAAATGTTGTTATGTGGTCATGATATAATTTGCTAAAAAAGTAATCTATATTTAATGCATAGATGTAGCTATCAATATCTAGCTGATAAATTGTTCCAACCAGAGCTAGGACCATCTTGAAAATGTTAAGTGCATGTAGAATTTTGTGTCATGAATTATGCACTGCATACCTTCATTTTCATTTATTTCAGTTTTTGACATCATTGAGTCTTATGCTCCTGGATTCAAAGACAGCGTAGTAGGAAGAGATATACTAACACCACCTGATATAGAGAAAATATTTGGTTTAACAGGAGGGGTAATATTTTTTAACCATTTAAAAAAGGCATAATGACTTTTTATGTCAAATTGTGATATTTGAATAAGCTATTTCCATATAACCTACTTTTGACTCAGGTGTATATAATTTTTCAGCAGGTTACCTACTCAGAGGTAGAACATTCTGTCAAGGTAGAGTAAATAAAAAAAAAGTAAAACCTACCTTACAATCAGTGCAATTTGGGGGGGAAATTAACTGGCCCGAGAACACAGTTATTTCGTAGTGCATTTCTTTTAGACAATAAATTCAAATTAAAAAAATCGCACCTGCTCTATCTCAAAAAGATTTTCACAGTGTAGTGTACTACTATTGGGACAAATAATTTCAAAATTATAGAAAAGTCTACCAGCTCTAACTCAAAATATTGACAATTCTATGTTAAGGGGGTCTAAAATTCAGTTTGACAGCTTCAGACATACTAGTTTTTGACTTTTTTGAACTGGACCAAATCACTACTTAACATAAAGATTCAGCACCCAAATTTTTTTAACATGTAATTTCATCTCTTGACTTAATATTTCATGCATGAAATATAAAGAAATAAATTTGGAAAGTGTATGAAAACAAAATTTGCAAGTTATACACTGTCCACACTAGGGACTATATTTGTAGACAACGAAAATCTAAGGACGATAACTGTGTCCTCGGACCAACTGTTTTATGTTATCTATACTCAACACAATCATTGGAAGACAGTTACTTTTCCACAAAAATTTGTTTGCTCTTAAAATATTTTTCATTAATGATTGATTACACAATATTGTTTATTGGATGAAATCTGAATATTAAATGAAGTTAATGCTATGTACAGCTCAAAATACACTGACTGAACATAAAATGCTTGTTGTCAATCGAGAAAGATGGGAGATAACTTATCACAAAAATTTCAAACTTTGTATTATTTTTGTTATTAATCTGATTTATAAGCAACCTCCTTTTCTTTAAAGACAAAATGGAATCAAGAAGAAAAAAATAGTGCATTTAGAAAAATTTAAGGTTATTTATTTTGCAAGACAAAAGCAGGGGTTGTAATTTTAATGTCTACTGTTTTTATTTATGATGATTTGCTTTATAGAGAAGTGAATTGACATGTTATCTATTTTTACAAATACTTATTTACATATTTTCAGAACATATTTCATGGATCCATGTCACTGGATCAGTTGTACACCTCTCGTCCAATCACAAAACTGAGTAATTATAAATGTCCAATCAAAGGCTTGTATCTCTGTGGATCTGGTGCCCACCCAGGTATACCTTTTTTACAAATATGTTTAATTTAATATTGCATGAAAAACCCACAATACACAACCATTATTGTTAGAATTTTGAGAAAAATTGCATTTGTATGCTTGATCTATGATTGACAAATAAATTTCACTCTGTGTGTCCATCATGATAAAAAAAAGATAAGCATTCAGTAGTCTGCTGTAACCAATTTAGAAATTGTATTCAGCACAGACCTTAAAATTTTGAAACAACAGTATGCACCTGTGTGTCAACATCATCTATGTCTGTGCTCGAACAATTTCTTCAACCAAAACAACAAATATCATATGTTGAGAACAAACTGGTAGATATTTTTTCAGAAATTTAAAAAAAATGACTTTTCAGGATTGTTTTGGCTGATTATAGTCTTCAAACAGATTACATTTCACACATTCAGGACACCAACATTTAAGTATGATATGAATACTTTGTTTAAGGACTTTTGAAAGTTGTTTTTGTAAATTTTTCTGTTGTCAACTGATTTAACAAGAAAATGTTAAAAAAAATGTACTTTTCCTTCAATTTTTGTTTGATATAAATACTTATCACATCTTTTTTTAGAATTCTTTGCAATGAGGAAACATTCTATCTAAGTATGTGAAATGTTGAAAAAAATTATTTCATCACAAACATAAATAATATTACTACACAATTAAGAGTCTGTTTGATTAGAAATTTAGAAAGGTGTATTAATTTTTAAGGCTATTGTTTCAGAAAGTATATGGATCTTGTTAGCCTACTACAAAATTTCTAAATTTAACTATAGCAACTTAATAAATGTGTATTTTCATCAAAAATTACTATCAGAGGTAGACGTGTACAATTCAGATAATGATGAAATGGTTAAATTTAAATATAGTGTTTATGTTGATATTTGATTTCTTTTATGTGGGTATCATTTGGGTCTAAGCGGGACGCGGGATTAGCCGATTTTTTTGTAAATGTGACTCATGAAAGTCAATTATTGTGCGTGAAAACAGGAAACAAAGTTGGGGCAGGACACGTGAAATTACAAGCGTTATTATTACAATGATAAGGGGGATAAGGGAATCTGACAATACAATAAATGGGATCCGGAATCAGACCCCTCCAACGAGACCCCCTTTTATGTTTTATCAAATAAGGCCAAGGAAAATATCTTAGAAGAATACTATACATGCTATAATACAATCTGATTAAAACACAGATCCTATGTTGCTTTTGCTTACAATGCTCCTTCTACTTTCTGTTTTGAAGACCATGATAATTATCAGAACAGAATGTGGGAAAGAGCATTGTCAGATCCTTATAAGCCAGCGTGGACTCAGGATCTGCATTTTAATCAGATTGACTATAATAAAACAAAACACATAATTTAGTCAGTGTCACATGAGACAATACTAGTAGGTCAAATATACAATCTATATATGATTCTTACCACTGTATTTTATGTTTATTTTTAAGGTGGTGGTGTAATGGGTGTACCAGGTAGACAAGCAGCACTAGTGGCTTTAAAAGATCTTAAATAATTCGCACAAAAAATAGAAATTTGATTATGTTAGTAAACGTGATATTAATGTCTTTCCTAGAACATTTTAAAATTCTAAACGAAGTCATGAAAATTATGCAGTACTCAGGTTGTTACACCATAAAACCTGCATTCGCTAACCAAATTTTTTAATATTTTTGTTTAAAAAATGTCATGTGATAACACTGAAGATGGTATGATGAAATTTAAGATGAATTTCATGTAAAATCACATCAGTGAAGCTGTTTCACAGAACCAATGAGTTTACTACCTAACAGTTCAAAATAAAAATCATTTTGAGCTGACTGATTGCATAAAAGTTGGTTAACACATTTATTGTTTATAGTGTAATAAATAAGCTATTTGGTTGTGAAATTTTTTTTTTCTTAACATTCCTGTGACTTTGAGACGATTATTATTATGTACTTTAAATATATTTTATACAATATTTTTGTGTATCATTTACAAATAAGAAAATTGTGTATATTTACAATTGCAATTTACAGCTGTGAAATCCATATTGTTCTCTTATAATGTACCACATGTATAAAATCTCAACATGATGAGACTCATTTACAGCAATATAATGTGTTTAAAGGCTGAGTCAGAATTGTCTAGTATTAAATTGTCTGTTTTGATTTTGTTATATTATTATCTTCCTTTGATGCTTTTTACTAAAACATGTAATTAACTTCACTTTAAAGTACCATTTATTGTCTCGCCTTGACAGAGTCAAAAAGTGAGACATAGGTATGCTGTTTCCGGCATCGGCTGCGTCAACAATGAATTAGTTTGTGATTAGGTCTAGTTTATAGTGAACCACAAGTGGAAGGTCAATGATATTTTGTATACAGTTGTATAAGCATTGGCACATCTCAGTTCCATGGAGATTATTTGGCCCTGCCCCTCAGTCATGGTCTATTGATTTTGAAACTTTTGCTTAGTTTACATGTATTAGTTTGTGATTAGGTCAGTTTATGGGGAACCACTAGTGGTAGGTCAATGATATTTGGTATGCAGTTGTATAAGCAATGGCATATCTCATTTCCATGGAGATTATTTGGCTCCACCTCCTTAGTCATGGTCTATTGATTTTGAAAATTTTGCTTAGTTTACATGTATTAGTTTGTGATTAGGTCAGTTCAAGGGGAACCATTAGAGGTAGGCCAATGTTAATTGGAATTCAGTTGTATAAGCATTAGCACATCTCATTTCCATGGAGAATATTTGGTCTCGCCCCCTCAGTCATGGTCTATTGACTTTGAAACATTTACTTAGTTTATATGTATTAGTTTGTGATTAGATCAGTTTAAGATGAACTGCTAATGTTATGTCAATGATATTTGGTATGCAAATTTATTGGCATTTGCAAGTTTCATTTCCATGGAGATTATAAAGCCCCACCCCCTCATCATGGTTCATTTGACTTTGAAACTTTTACATAGTTTACAAGTTAATGTTCGTGTTTAGGTTTGTTTAAAGGGAACGACTTATGATTAGTCAATGGTATTTGGTATGCAGTTGTATTAACATTGGCACATCTCATTTCCATGGAGATTGTTCAGCCATGTACCTTCAGTCATGATTCATCGACTTTGAATATTTGCATAACTTACATGTTAAAGTATTGCTATTTTAATTTCAACATTTGCATTATCAAAATTACAAAAAGGCGAGACATATCTCTGATAACAGTTTATTGTGAACTAGTCAACATCTTGGTAATACGATACTCATTAATTAACAAACATAAACCTCAATGTGAAGCTTTAAATATATTGTTTTCAGCAAGTATTTTTTATTACACATTTTGCTGTACAGCTCACTTTGACTTTGATGCTTGCTAAATCTTTGTTTCTTTTTTTATCTCATTTATGTGCTTCATTACCTTATGTGTCTCCAACATGGTCCAATTCAACCTGCCACCCTTGGGGGTTTGGTGGGCAACCTTATGACCTGACGTTTCATTTGTTTTGACCTTTGACCTTCAAAAATGTTCATAATGAAGAATCAGATCAGTTTAGAACTATATTGTTTGCTTAAAAATTACCCTTTGACCTAAGGAGGGTACTCTACTGGAACCTCTAGTATGAATGAAATAAAAAAAGATTGATCTTTAGAGATTTATCCCTTGCTAATTCATCCTAAGTTAAATCCATAAAAAGAAGGTTTTTTTTTAAATTCAGAGTTGCAACATAGGTATACCACTGATATTTTTTTCCTGTTTCTATAACAAGATTTTACATCACTGTGTATTCAAAGTATTGCACTTTTGCCATCTAGAATGGTTTTTTTTTTGTACTGTAAATTCAGAAACTATTGCAAGGTTTTTATTTAATGCAAATAATGTGAATGGGTGAGAATCGCAATAATAAGAACTCGCGCATTCTTATATATGATAATTATACCTATTTGAAAATTTTCCTGAAATTGCAATATTAATCACGCATTTTTGTCCATTCTTCAAAAAATGCAATTATTTCTGAATTAACAGTATTTCCTATTCTATTGTTGGAATTGATAGTTTATAGCATCTTTTGAGTTTGATGATATCAATAGTTTGGCAGATACAATGATAAAAAACTTTGTTAAATATACCTTTTCTCACAAGGTCTTTTTTCAACAAGGTTGGTGAAAAATTTATTATTTTGTTACTAGTCATGTATTTCTGACAATCACAACACTTGTACGCAGTAACTTATTTATTAAAAAATATTTTACCAAATATAGTGTGTTTGTGTTGTAAAATGCATTTGTGTATTTTGTTGTTGCAAACATGTTTAGACTGTGGGGCTTAAAATTTGTTTAATGTATTTATTAGGGCCCCGCTGAATGGCGGCCACCCTATAGTGATCAGTCTGTCTGTCCGTCCGTCTGTCCGTCCGTCCGTCCGTCCGTCCATCCGTCCGTAACAAATCGTGTCCGCTCTATATCTAGAGAACCGTTATGATTTCAAAGTTTATACTTGACATGTATATTAACCAACACAAGAGGGTGTGTCATAATGTATGTTCAACTTCCTAGGTCAAAGGTCAAGGTCAAAAACTTTGGTTTTAGTTGACAACCCCATGTCCTATGGTAAAGATCGTGTCCGCTCTATATCTTGAGAACCGTTATGATTTCAAAGTTTATACTTGATATGTATATTAACCAACACCAGAGGGTGTGTCATAATGTATGTACAACTTCCTAGGTCAAAGGTCAAGGTCAAAAACTTTGGTTTTAGTTGACAACCTTTTTCCTATGGTAAAGATCGTGTCCGCTCTATATCTTGAGAACCGTATTGATTTCAAAGTTTATACTTGATATGTATATAAACCAACACCAGAGGGTGTGTCATAATTTATGTACAACTTCCTAGGTCAAAGGTCAAGGTCAAAAACTTTGGTTTCATTTGACAACCCCATGTCCAATGATAAAGATACAAATTTTTTACCACACATTATTCACAGCGGGGCCCACAGAGATGGCTCCCATCTCAATGATATCTAGTTAGTTCTAGTAAAGATATGTAAATATGTTTTAGTAAAGATATGTAAATATCAGTTTTCAAAGTAGAAGTATAAAAGAAAGAAAACATTTGGGCCTTGATTTTAATCATTCAATTTATGTATGTTTGAATCAAGCTACAATGGAAAGGTGCTATAATCTGGGAAAACAAGGTTTATTTATCACTAGTAGCTAGTAGTGGCTTGTAAATAGCTTTCAATAACTACCGATACAAACAGTATTAGATCAGTACTTTGTGTTTTTTGTCTTTATGTTATTTTATTTGTGCTTCATGCCTATCTGTTAAGCCATCTCCAAATGATTTTTATAGTTCTTTCTTATGTTGTGCTGTTACACTGTTGTCCAAGGTTATGGGGAGGGTTTGAACACACACAAAAATGTTTAATCCCACATGCTATATGTGCCTGTCCAAAGTCGGGAGCCTGTAATTCAGTGGTTGTCGTTTGTTGCTGACGTAAATCAGCCTGTTGTTTTTTGTTTTTGTTTGAACTGTTTCATTTTTGTCATGTCAAGGCCTTTAATAGCTGTCTATACTGTATGGGTTGTTTTCGTTATTGAAGTCCTTACAGTGAAATATAGTTGCTTAAATCCATTTCATCTGGAATCTGTTGGATAGTCGTCTCATTGGCATTCATACCACATCTCTTAATTTCATCAAGTTAAATGTGAATCTTTTTTTTTAAAGAAATACACTAATGTAAAAATTCCATGATATATTTCCCTAAGGATTGTTTCTGATAGTGTAATACACTAGTGTGAAGAAAGAATACACTCATACATTTTATGAACTGAAAATTTAACATTCCAGATTGTAAGTACCGGTATGCTGAATCAATTAGTTTATTGTGGAAAGCTCAGGTTCTTAAATACATTTCAGAACAATAACCCGATCAAAAGTACAGTCCATACAATAAGTAGACGTTGGGAGGTGCTGGGAACAGATGTTACTTCTTGTGAAATGAAATGTTATGTTGGTGAAACAATTCTAAAATTGAGAATGGAAATGGGGATTATGTCAAAGAGACAACAACCCAACCAAAGAGCAGACAACAGCCGAAGGCCACCAATAGGTCTTCAATGCAGCGAGAAAATCCTGCACCCGGAGGTGGTCCTCAGCTGGCCCCGAAATAAAATTGTGTACTAGTTCAGTGAAAATGGACGCCACACTAAACTCCAAAACATATAAATGAACCAATATTAAAAAACATACAAGACTAACAAAGGCCAGAGGCTCCTGACTTGGGACAGGCGCAAAAATGAGGCGGGGTTAACATGTTTTGTGAGATCTCAACCCTCCCCCTATACCTCTAGGCAATGTAGAAAAAAAAAGAAACACATAGCAATACGCACAATAAAACTCAGTTAAAAAGAAGTCCGAGTCCGATGTCAAAATAGGTAACAAAAGAAACTAAGCAAAATGACAATGATACATAAATAAACAAAGGACTGCTAGCAGTTACTGACATGCCAGCTCCAAACCTCAATTAAACTGATTGAAAGATTATGTCTTCATCATATGAAAATTAGATATGTAATACTCTGCCTCTGTCATCCTTCCATAAGTTGTCTATCAATATTTTTTCACATTTTGATCTTCTTACTTTAATGACCCTTTAACCAATAAATATCAAATTCTAATGAAAAGTTCCTTGTGAGGTAGTTACTAAATGTTGCATCTTTGATGATAATAGACCTTATCACTATTTCTGAATCTGCAACAATCAGGCCCAGAGATTTTGCGACTCTTAAACTATTGACGTCATACAACAATCACTTTTGCAATGTTGCATAATAAATTTTCTCTTATGAGTTAAAAGTTTGACAGGAACTTCTGTAATGACTAGTAAGGTATATCAGCTGTGATGGTCACTTTCTTCATGAGAATTACTCCACCAATTAGCCCTTTTAGAATCTTAAGGACTATACTATAGGTGATTTTATTCTTTGCACCTCAAAATGAAAATAATTTCACCTCAATGATTGAATTTTCATTGTTTTGGAAGTTGTGAGCCCATCATGAAGTTTTGGCAACACTTTCTAAAATATTTCTCAGACAAAAATACTTCAGATTCTGAAATGGCACATTGAAATAAAATATAGCGGGAAGGTTTCTTGCAAGGAAAGAGTACTGTCATTTTGATTTAGTCCTACCCTGACCTACAGTATATGGCAATTGGTACATAATTTAGTATTATATCAAAGCTATTGAAAATAAGTAAAAAATTCTAGAAAAACTGCAGAAATAAAATTATGACCGAAAGATATTCACTAATGTGTCACTTTGGTACCAACTGACCTTGTATTATTGACACCAGTGTTTGATTAAGTTACCAGTATACTTTTGAAATTATAAGAACAACAACAACAAAAAAACTGTTGACACAGAGTATGTCTCGCTTGTCACAGAAAATTCAGAAAAACACAATCTGATGGACAGCAACATTGCTAATTAATTCAAAGTTGCTGGACCATGATCTAAGAGACAGGGCCTCAAAATAGTTGTCAAACTGATATGTACTGATAATAATGCAACTTCATACAAAATATCATTGATCTATCACAAGTAGTTCCTATATATATATATCAAAATGAATTAAGCAGAAAACCTAACATTGAAAATTGCTAATTAATTCAAAGTCACTGGACCATGACCTAGAGGACAGAGCCTCAAAATAGTCGTCAAACTGATATGTATTGATATTAATGCCACTTTATAGAAAATATCATTGATCTATCACAAGTAGTTCCTATTAAACTTACTTATGCAGAAAACTTAACAATCGTTGACACCTATGCTGCCAGAAATGCAACACCTATGTTTTGTTTGCCTTCCATGACTTGGCACAAACGAGACAAAAACTGCAAACAAAAGAAGTATGAAATTTGGTTTTAAAGATTTGACAAAGCGTTGTTACTTTGGTGTCAATTAGCTGACTAATTTGGATACCTGCAGAAACAATTCTCCGTTTCAGAATCTAACACACATACAGTATCCTCTGGAATCAGAGGAAAAGTTGGGACAAGCTAATATTCTTTGGTCTCTGGTGGAAAGTTTTCTAATGGCAATCATACCATATCTTTTTTTTTTTTATTTTGACATATAACTAAAAAGATGCCAAGCACAGCATTTTATTTGTTTTTATTTTTCTTGCATAATGAAAAGTATTACAAGGAAAATTTGTAGTTGCATGTATTTACAACTTTTTCCTTTACAAAAAAGCAATAACAAAATATTGAACATTAGGAATAAAGCATGGTAATCACAAATTTTAACAAAATATATGGAAAGCACATATATCAAACACAGCACACACAAAAAAAGGGAATTTACAACGTAACATTAATACATGAAAATCAATCAGATTGAAATACAGACCTCACTGTGTCCACACTTCACTTACAAGGATCTGATAATGCTCCAGTCTACTTTCTGTTTTAAAAACCTTTCGGGGATCTCTGGTTTTGTCGATACATACCTTCATAAATTTGAAAGCAGAAATTTCATTGGTTGAAGTAATATTAATTACTAGAATTTAAGAAAGTACAGGTGTTGTCAGATCATTGTAAGCAGATGGTGGACACCACATCTGTATTTTAATCAGATTTCATGAAAATAAACATTTAATAAGAATACTTGTTGTATATATATATATATATACAATTTCATGTAACATGTATTTTTGAGGTACTAGGTTTATTAAAATAATACTTCTAATTTATACCAGTAGTTTGTTTTAATGGAAAACAAAAAGAAATTGCAAAAACAACCTGACATAATACCATCTGTATGAAATGTTCATATATAGATATTTCCAAAAGGTTGACAAACAGTGATTAATTTAATATACACAGAAAAATAATGAAAGTGAGTGTAAACAAAATTTGAAATCCACCATCTTGAGCACAAATAATATTGAATGACCTTTTTTCAAAGGATACGTTAACTAACATTAGCAGTATTGTTTGGTTTCTGCATCAAATATAAAGTAATAAATAAACGTTTACATGAACAATATATTATCTGTGCAAAAACATCTATGATGTTACAGTATTATAATATTAATACAAACATATAGGAATTGAACATTGGAAATATGCAGAGAAAAATTGTTGGTCACCAAAAGGTGAAATCAAATGATTGGCTAAAGCTTGTGTTGAATCGTATTGGCAATTGAAATTAAGGTGGTACCAAACACCTTGAGTAAAATAAATTTGGCTCGTTTAATTGCATAAAATTTTGACAAAACATTTACTTTGACCCTTTGACAAAAATATAAAAATTTCAAAAAACTTGAAAAACACACTTTATCGGAAAAAATTCATTGGATATATAGCAGTTTGACAAACACTAATTTTGATCATTGAGAAGCTTAATATTTCCTGAACAATAGAAGGTGATTAAAACGTTCAGCTGATTTTTAAAGAGTTATCTCCCTGTAGTATTATGTACCACCTTAATCCAAGAGTGTTTTAAATTTTCATGTCTTTTAACCCCATGCACCACATTTTGTGCCAGTAACAAGTCAAGCTATCTGGACCATGTGTTGTTTTTGTGGTAGTCTTCCCTGTTTTTTATGTCTATTTGTTTTGGAGGAGTTTGTGGTTGGTGTGGTCTATTGCTGTTTTGGTAATTCCTTGCTTTTATGATCAATGTAATATTAAAGTTTTTGAATGTTGCATATTCTTTTGACAGAATAAACCGAAAAGAGACTTTCTTTTTTCAAATTTTTATGAGAACAAGGTACTTGAAGTAGTATATAGGTTGTCTCACATCAGCATGAAACGTATAAAGCTTGGCAAACTAAATAATTCAAATTGCAGTTTCCTTACTTAGAACAATTCAACAAACATAAGATCCTTGGTCTGTTGCAACAACAACCATATCCAGTAATTATAAAGACCATATAGTCCCCTCAAGTGGCCCATATTTGTAAACTTTTATTGTTAGCTTGCTGTCAATGTTGCTGACCATCATTTCCTTTTATTGATGTTTTTCTGCTTATGAAGTTTGAAGTCATTTATTTATTTCTTATCATTTTTGTGGCATTCAGCCTTCATGAGAATTACGATTGTCATCAAACCCGTAAACTCTAGTGTGGACACAGAAATGTATGGTTTAGTAGTCCAAATATCTAAATACTGTAAACTGACCTAATTTCATGATTTACAAGGTTCAGCCAATTTTGTGAAATTATATTTTCACCATTACCTTTTTTCTAAACCACAGAAGCATATTTATAACTTTGACATGAATTTTTTTTGCAATTTTGTTTTGATTTAAAATTAGCTGAATAAATTGCATGAAAGTTCATTTCCAGTAGTATACAAGTAATATGGATACTTTACAAAGGATTATTAAATTGCACATGACACGGTCTGTTACAGTACAAATGACATACATAAGCCCTGTATAAAAATACATGTATTAAAAACTTGGAATAGATTACGAAAGCTTAACACTTTTAAAATAAATAAATTAATCAACAAGTAAAAATATCAATTTCTAAAAAATGCATACAAAAATAAATAACTTATGTACACTGAAATCACACTTTTTTGGTCTAAGCACTATTTTTATTGTTCAGTAATGTACAATATGTAGTTTATGATAGTCTATTTAAAAGCTCTCATATAAATTTTAAGTTTACACTGACTGTCTTACCCTATTTGCAGTATTATTATTTGCTTCAGAATTGTATTCAGAATAATAATCACTTGATTTGGGAATGGGAGGGATTTTTTTTTTTGGATAGGGATATTAACCTCCCACTAACAAAATTAGTCTTCAGATGAAAATTTCAAAATTTCTTCCAGTTTTAAATATACAATAAAACATTGACTAATATAAATATTCTTGTGTAGAAAATTATAAAAGCTAACTCTCTAATATAACTATAGTAAAAAAAGACAAACAGAAAAAAAAGGAAATTCTGTGAAAAATGGTTTTAACATTGCAATGATATATCTATTATTATACATGTTATATGATTGTACAGAAATATAATACAAAATGAGAAAAATGGTATTTTTACTTTGTAACTAAATAATGATAAACTTGTTTAATAATATAAGGATTACTATACTGCTTAAAACTTTTTATCATCACAAAAAGTACATTGTTACTCTTTATTGCATGGCCTTTTTATTAAGATTAATAAATTAAAGAATAATTTTGTTATATCTGTTGTTAACATGTGTGGGTTTTAAAGCAAGTAAAAAAATTGTATTTTATTGTGAATTCTCTTTACCAAAAAAATCCATTTACTGTATATTGACTATTTTTCATGAGGTACTAATTTTCAAGGATTTCATGGGTATAGGTGAACCAATGAAATAATGAAATTCAAGTATCAAAGGAAATTATTATTTCCTCTAGGGTTGTATGCAGAATTTGTGAAAACATAGGAATCAAATAGTTTTCCAAAATCTTCCAGACTTGGTACCCATGGAAATAAATGAATCCACAGTAACTTGGTTACTGTAAAAATGTCTGACAAACTTGGTTACTGTAAAAATGTCTGACAAACTTGGTTACTGTAAAAATGTCTGACAATTGACATTTTTTTAATAAAATATAAATGACTATCGCTACATACTGTGTTAAAAACTTGATTATGTTGCATCAGTTATGTGGAAGGAAATATGTCAAAATTTAGTTGGTCAAAAATAATTAAGGGCCACTTACCTCTTATGAAAAAATTGCAATTTGAATATTTTTCTTGAACCTTTTATGGTAGTTGAGAGTTTGAACACACTTCAAACAGTTTGGAATTTGTAGACTTATAATTAATATTGAAAATGACATGACTAGATTATAAGGTAAAAACCATGGCAAAATAAAGAGAATATATGAAATTTTAATGAAAGTGAGTTGATAAAATAACTGATAAATCACTAGTTCATAAGCAATAAATAAGATTACTAGATGTGTCCAAGATTATCAATTCAAATGTAGAGTGTTTTAACGGAACATTATTTCATAGACAAAAGCACAAACTTTTCCCAAGATCTTAATCAAAGTATTTGTGAGCACTGACAGGTAAAGATTGCTTTCATTTTGCAATTTTGTGAATTTTTAAATAAAACATTGAATTGTATTTTATAAGGCAAGTTACTTTGAGTTAGAGTTATCTTCCTTTGTTCATGTTTGTACATTTGTAGTTTGACCTATTTTTATAACAGATTCATACACCATGCATTACTTATGTAGTTTTTAATAAAAAATAAAGTATGGCAATTCAAATACACATCATATTGTAACTTAAATATCAAAGTATAACATATCATCAACAAATTGCATGAAATTGACTGGATAGGATCTAAATAAAGGTAGTGATCAACCATGGAAGATATCAAGTCAGTACCATAGGGTTTTGATTGCATTTCATGCAATCTTTACCCCAAAAAATGGCATAGCATAGAACTTCTGTTCCTTAATTCTCATAAAATATGCATTTGCTTTGATAAGGTAAGGAGTTAGTCAATTCACCCTTAAATGTCATTATGCAACATGACTTAACACTATACTTCTGAAAATATCTTGGAATTGATGAAATAAAATTTGCTGTGAACTTGGTGATTCTCAACTTATGACCATATATTTTTATGAGCTGTGACTTGTTTATGTTTATCTAATCAATATTGTTAATTGTGTATACAACACTAAAATGTATATATGCTGCATACAAATCTGTTACCATAGTAACCAACTTCGTTTCTTCTGTTGATTTTCATCAATTTGACTACTACTTCGCTGTGGTGATTCTGGTCTCTAAAATGGAAAAGAAAAAAGTAAAATAACAAAAATACCGAACTCCAAGGAAAATTCAAAACAGAAAGTTCCTTATCAAATGGAAAAATCAAAAGCTCAAACACATCAAACGAATGGAAAACAACTGTCATATTCCTGACTTGGTACAGGCAATGATATCCTTATGAAATTAATCAAACTTTCTGATGACTTGATATTTTACACTTTCATCAGCATAACAATTTTTCTAGGGAATGAAATTGGGGGAAGTGTACTGAAAATTTTCTTCTTGTTGATCTATTTTGTAGATTTTGTTTTGCTGATCATTTTTGCTGTACACCGCTTAAAAAGGTAAAAAAAAAATTGTAATTTAAGGGAAATAACTCCTATCAGGAGTCAACTGACAATTAACATATTTGTTGATCTCGTCCTGCTGATATTTTCCGCTATATAAAGTATCTCTCTATCTTTAATTGTTTTCAAGACAAAAGTGAAAAAAAATTGGTAGAAATCATCATTTAAGAGCAATAACTTCTATAAAGAGTTGTTTGACAAAATGGACAGTAGGTTGACCTTGACATTCTAAACATTGCTGCCACTGTCCTGTTGGCTGTCAGGCTGGATCATCAAACACATTTTTTTTAACCTAAATACTCCAAGGATGATTGTGGTTAAGTTTGGTTCCAATTGGTCTTGAAGCTTCAGAGGAGGTTTTAATAAAACTAAAAGGTCCATGATAATGACGATGACAGAAAACGGACAATTACTGATGGCAATAGCTCACACTGGCACTTTAGGCCAATTGAGCTAAAATACTAGTTTATGACTGCTAACTCAATCACCATTTCGGGTATCAAGATAAATCTAGTAATTTTTATACCATCCCAACTCCACTGCCTTCAGAAAAAGAAGAGACAGGCATCTTTCCATGATGACTAATCTCATTATGTGGTCCTCAATGAAAAATATTTAAGTCTCTCTAATTATTTTTGCTCAGTTTCTTATTCCTCTGCTTTCTTTCTGCACCACAAGTACTTGTCCTTGGCAAATCATAGAAACCATACGTTAGATGTTTTCAAAGCAATAGGACCAGCAAGCCTACATGTAACCAGTTGTTGTTAGAGGTTAAAATTTGCAGTTTGGGGGTGTTTTAAAGCTTTATTTTTTTTTGGGGGGGGATAGAAACCTATTGGAAAATATCTCGATAAGACATCATTAAATACTATTGTACAAAAGATCAGATCTACTGTCAAAACGAACAAAATCAAAACAGCTGTTTATTTCAGAATGACAAAAGATCTGAGGTTGAGTAACATTGTAAGCATGGTGCTTTGACGTAAATTTTAAACAAGAGTGCACACCCTGAAATGTCTCAGCTGCTTTACATGATTGCGCTGAAAGCCTGTAGTAAGAAGTTTTATTACACGTATTACATAAACATTACATTATCAATTATCCATTTATATGAGGTCATGGTCAGATGAACCCTGCCAGACAGACATGTTCACCTAACAATCATACAATTCACCAAATATACAGTAGTTGATCTATTGCTTATAGTATCTGAGAAACAGAAATGATTAAGAAAATTAAATTTTGACCAATAAACCATCAAATTGAGGTCAAGATCAGATGAACCCTGACAGACAACAAGTATACTATGCAATCATTCCATATACCTAATATAGTTTGACGTATTGTTTAAGTATCTGATAAACAGACAATACCATGAAAACTTAACATTGACCAATGAACCATGAAATGAGGTCAAGGTTAGATGAAACCTGCCAGACAACAATCATTCTATACACCAAATATAGTGGTCCTATCGCTTATAGTATCCAAGAAATAGACAAAACCAGAAAACAAACCTTAACATTGTCCAATGAACCATGAAAAGAGGTCATGGTCAGATGAAACCTGCCAGACGGACATGTACACCTTTGCTTACAGTATCTGAGAAACAGACCAAACCACAAAAACTTAACTTATGGTAACCAATGAACCATAAAAATGAGGTCACAGTCAGCTGAAACCTGGGCCATTCTTAAAAAATTCCTAGATTGATGTTGCCTACTCATGCCTTGTAGGGTTGGGTAGGTAGGTAGGGATTTTAAATTTTTTGGCCAACAACATAAGTTAAATGTTTAAGACAAGAAAGAGCAGGACAAAATCTTTTTTAAAAAAAATTTAA
This sequence comes from Mytilus californianus, assembly GCF_021869535.1. NCBI lineage: Eukaryota > Metazoa > Mollusca > Bivalvia > Mytilida > Mytilidae > Mytilus > Mytilus californianus. Next base: position 57,877,751 of record NW_026262679.1, read on the forward strand.
TTAAAACGATTGGTGTCGTAAAATTTTTCAGGTAGGCTGCTTTTGAAGTCGGTAGGAAGGCAACATCAAACAATTTAAAATTTTATTTTTGGCCCTGCCTGTTGGACATGTACTTGTAACAATCATTCCATACATGAAATATCGTTGACCTTTGAATTATAGCATCTGAGATATGGACTACCAATGAAAAGTTAACCTTGATCACTGGTACATGAAATGATGTTGAGGTCAGGTGAACCCTGTCTGAAGGACATGTAGACCTTGCAAGGATCCTATATACCAAATATAGTTATCCAAGTTTGTTTAAATTGACCTTTTGTTTTCAGAGAAGATTGGTTACAAAGTTTACGATCAACAGACAATGGATGAGAAATGATGGCATTACCTCCCATGGCCCAGTATGTCTTGTGAGCTGGAAGGATGTGTGGCATGACAACTTACTAATATAAAAACATAGCTTGAAATGATCCAATACTACCACAGCAGGTGTCACTTGTGGAGCAGGACCTGAAGACCCTTACTGTTCAACCATGTTCAATTTTTGGTAGGGTTCAAGTTGCTCTATCTTTAGTTTTCTGTGTAGTGTTTTGTGGATGTTGTTCCTATTTTCTCTTTTTTTTATCATGGTTTTGACTATTTTTCTTAAACTTATAATTTTTGAGTGGCTCCTTGGTATCTTATCCCACTTTTTTTACCAACAATTAGTCATTTCTGGGTTTAGAACTGACCTCTCTTTTTAAGAAGTCAGACAATTTAGAGCTTGACACTTATACATATACTTACACTTCATACACATATTGGACACTTGTCTATTGTTGAAGACAATATTTAAGCATCTAGATGTCAGTTAGTCGTCTTGAGTTGTTGGGTTACTGTCTCACTGACATAACCTTTCATTTAAAAACAAGGAATTATTTGGATCTGGAATAATTTTGAATTCTGGAAAATTGATGAGCAATTTATGATGAAAACTAACCCAACTAAATAGGGTTAGCCATGCGCGCATGGCTAAGGGGGGTTAGTTAGTTCATACTGAAATGATAGTGAAATTAAAATTAACCTTAGCCATGCACGCATGGCTAACCCTATTTAGTTGGGTTAGTTTTCATCATACATTTCTAATAAATTTTCCAGAATTCATAATTATTCCAGATTCAAATAATTCCTTGTTTAAACCAGAATATTGACTAGAAAACATGCCGCAAGGTAAAAACTAGCAGGTACAAGTAACTGTATTAGTATAGGGACAAAAGCTAATAAATAAAACAAAATAAAAACATGCCTTGAACAAACACAAACACATGCAAATTAGTACTAACATTTTTATTGAAATATATAGTTTGCTTATATAAAGCTTTTACATACAGCATAAAAACTAATACATGTAGTATCAAATAACATGTTGACATATTTCTACTTTTAAAAAATAAATATGCAGTTTTTTTATTATGTTGTTTTTTTAAGTTTTGTTGTGTATTTGCTATGTAATGTGAGTATACATGTAATACATTGCGGATTCATTGATATTTTTGTTGGATATTAATTTTCATTGATAATATCAGAAGGGAAAATTTAAAAAAATCTAAGAATTTATAAACCGGTTTGCCTGTTATTTATCTGTCAACATGAACCTTCCATGGCAACCAAACCTAGCTTCACGGAAAACTGCAACCTAATAAAAAGCTGTCATCACAGTGTTTTTCGTTAATTTATGTTAAGTTCCAAATTAATTTCTTGTAAATCCCTTCACAGAGAGTACAAAACTTTAGGCTTTTTTTGTGGCTCGGGTTTTAGAAAGGGAAGTTAAATTTTTGTTGTTTACTTTGTTCATGGCATTGTACAATGCCCTTAAATGGACAGCAAAATGTCGCATATATGGTAAAATTCAAAGAAAAATGCCTACCATGAACAAAGTGAAACTAAGACACACACGAAAGTTTCACAATATATGGTGTGAGCAAATGTAAGCAAATGTTTGTGATACTGCAAAGTTGACACCTACAAAAATAAATGAATCCACAAAATATACATATCTTTGTCAAGAATTAACACATTTTTAGAAATAAATTAACATTTGCACTGTTGTTTTTAATTTTTTTATGAGTTACAAATGAATATATTATACCTTCTTTAATATGTAATTTTGTTTAACTTAAATATTTGTATTATAGGTTTTAAACAAATCTTCTATAACAGACTTTTGTAATCTCACATTCTGCCTCTTACATTAATTTCAAATATAAAAAAAATAACATATCTAAAACTTTGGTTATTAGGTTATTAAATTCTATGCTAAGAAATAACACATGGTTGATTAAACTAATAAATATTATCTCCACAATACATGATAAGATATTTAAGAGTATCATTAAAAAAATTCATAAAAACATGAAAAATTTAATAAATTTCATAAAAATCTAACAAGATATATATAAAGTTACAAAGTTTTTAAGGAAGATAGTTTTATCTTTTGTTCTTTATAACAGCATCCTTTGTTCTTTAAAATAATCTAAGACTAAAAAAATCTTGTTCAGAAATAAGTATTTATACAGAAAATTTTCAGAAGAAATTTTCAGACGGTCACATAAACAGTGTACAAGATACCAAATAAGGACCGTCCAGCTCTTCTACCTACTGAAATATGAAGCTTTAACAAGAAGCAACACTTTTGCCAATAGAAAAGCATCCCATAGTCTTGCATATTCTGCACTATTCATCACAGGGGTGACAAAAACAGTTTGAACTATAAATTTGAATTCATAACACTTGATTAAAAATCAAATTAAGTAAAACATGGATCCAATTAAAAAAGTCTTGAAAAATTACATAATCTGATATTGGTTTAAAAAATTAAGAGATACAAAATTTTGGGCTTTTACATTTTTATATAAATGCAAAGTATACATGATTGGAATTTATTTTAAATTTTGATGAAATTTACTATGCATGTAGAACTCATTGATCTCTGCTATCTGAATAAAACACATTTTTAAGTCCAAATATAAAATCAATTAAAAAATTTGTAAAAAATATCTATAAATGTAAAGAATGAAAGTTAACAAGCGGCATAAAATATGCATTTCCACTTTAAATTGCGTTTCTCAAAATTCCATCCACAGAAATTGATTAAAATTGAAATGTTATTGCTGCAAACATTTCTGTTGTATTGTTTGCAAATTTAAGAGGGTCAATGATTAAGTTTTTGCAAATTTCATCAAAATCTAAAATAAAGTCCTATTACGTAAACTTTGCATTGATTTAATAACATTATCAACAAACAAATGAATTTTAAACTACACCAGATCTTAAGTCCTACCTTTATGTAACTTTACATTATGTATTATGCATTTTACAGTCCTTGTATTTTATTCAAATTTCAAAGCATAAATTACTACATTTCATTTAAAATTATTACAAAACCAGTGATAAAAAAATTCACCTTTAAGGTATCACTACATAGAGGGTTGAAAATTATAAAAAAATTCAGACCAAAAGGCTGGAATTTATCATTAAGTTTTCCCATTATGCATTAATTTGTAGAAGAGTTATATATTTATTTCATTAGCATCAAATTCTGAAAGCATGCATTCAGTCAAAATGTAAATATTAAATTATTAATTGCATGAGATATATCATGTACAATAATGGAACTTTAGGTGGCTAGGGAGTCTTCCTCCATTTTGGATTTTGAAATAGGAGATAACGTTGGTCTAGATCTTTGATGAAATGTGCAAATTTTGAGAGTAGTATGTAATTTATGTGTAAGACTTTTGATGTAAATATAGAAAATTGTGGGTTTTATCATAATTACAGCTGTAATTTCTAAAAAAAAAACCTTTAATATTTGTGTTTGATTAATTTGTTTTCAACTTTGCCAAATAAGGGGAGATAACTCAGATAAAGTAATTTTTATAATAGAAAGTGTTGTGAATTTACCTATTTTAATCTATAGCAAGAAAACAAGTTCGGTGACCCCATTTTTTCTTTTTCTTATCTGAAAGCATGTTATAAGAGCTATCTTCTCACATTTTATCTCAAAATTCTATCATGTAGTTTTCTTATTATCACACACAATTTGATTTTCCATGCATAATCTATACAAAATCTGACAATTTTGCACAACCTGTAGTGTGAAAAAAAGTCCGGTGACCCATACTTTTTTTTATATTTTTGAAAAAAGCATGATAAAAACTTCATTATGACAAATTATTAAAAAATTCTATCATTATATACTTATTTGTTTAGGGGCCAGCTGAAGGACGCCTCCGGGTGAGGGAGTTTCTCGCTGCATTGAAGACCCATTGGTGGCCTTCAGTTGTTGTCTGCTCTATGGTCGGGTTGTTGTCTCTTTGACACATTCCCCATTTCCATTCTCAATTTTATCAGTTTTAATTAAGACGCCCCAGCCACCTTAAGTGAGTAGACCATTTGACAATAAAAGTATTCATAATTTCTGACTAAAAATGTATCAAGTTTCTGTTTGTGTTGTCTTTTACAAGAAATTTTGAAAGTATACAATTGAATATGAAATAACTACACAATATTTTTTTGTAAGTTTTATAAAACAATATAGGTGAGTTTTCAGACTACTCTTAAAAAACCCAGTACTGTTGTATTAGTACTTTTCATAAAGTTTTTATTGCACATCTTTTATATCTGAGATGAAAAGAATGGTCAGATCATACTCGTAAAAGTTCATACATAAAATAAACATTTACATACACACGAATCATAAATTATTCTATTCAGGGCGAATGTTTTGTTAGATGAAGAATGTTGATTATTTTCTTATTAAGTTACTTGTAATAAAATCAAGTGAGAAAGGAAGCAATCACAAGCGACAATTAGTTCAACAAAAGTTATGAATAAGAAGGAATATGATGTACTAATTCATGACACAAAATCTCTACAAGCAATAGACAAAACAAAAACCGACAGACAGTGCTTGCATTGCTGTTATTCATCTCAAAGACACAGGGGTTATTTTCATTTACAGTGAAATCTGTCTCAACAGAACACGGTGTAACTTGAATATGAATAAAAGGAGACGTTGGTTATTCTATGTACCGGTAAATGGATAAACATGAAAAATATCTCAAATGACTGTATCCAAAAAATGTAAACTGGACCAAAAATAATGCAAACTTTCTAAAGCTTCATTACTGACCAAGATCTATTGACTTACTAAATATTAATCCTCTATAGCTGAGAGCTGTTCACAACAGGACCAATGTACACTACTGAGAGTCATGCATGAAATTGGTAAATGAGATACATGTGTAGTTTTGACCTTCACTTCACCTTCCAAGGTGTGCCCACTGACATAACTGTCATTCCTCTTTAGACTTAAGCTTATAATTGCATAGATTTGGACTTTAATGTAAACTTTGCTAGAATTATCTTTAAAGTAAAATGAGGTATAAGAGAATATTTTATGTCTAATGCTTTGCTACTATCCATAATATATCCACTAACAAATTTCACAACTATTTTTGGCTTCTGGTTGATAAAATTGTCCCATTCAGCAAAATTTTCAGTAAAATAATGGTTTTAAGGAATGTAAAGAAAACAAATATCAAAAACAATTCAAACACCTTAATAACTCAAAACAAATAATTTTTTGCAAGTATTTTCTTCTAATAAAACAGAAACTTTAATTAGTTTTAAAGCATTAATTGCATTCTTATTGGTTTATCACATTTAAAGCTAATATAATGCCTTATTTTAGGTATAGAGATCATATCTACAACAAAATTTTAGTTATGTACCGGTAATTTTACAAAAGTCAATTTGTAAAAACTGAGATCAGAAATAAAAACATTGTTCTTGAAAAATTCACTTTTATTATGTAAAGGTGAAAGGTTACAATATGACCCTCAATTTGAAAAGAGTAGGTGTAGTAAGATTCTTATTTGACCTAAATTAAAGCATGTACAATTAAAACAAAAAGCATTCAAGGTCATAAACCTGTTAAAATAAAGTTCGGTTAACTGGGGTTCAGATAGGACATGAAGAAGAAAAAAACTTAAAACATCATCAGTTACCATGACAACAGAGCATGGTAGAAACTGCACATTTTTTAAACCCTTAAAATCTTTGTTTCATTATTTATATTTACATAGATACTGAACCAGAAAAGTATACCCATATAAGAAACAACATATTGAAATAGGTAATTACTTATAGATACAATGCAAGTTCTTTTAAAATACTTCGTGGTTTCACAAATGTACTTCATGTTTCCTTAAAGCAAATATACATTGTCACTTTTGATAATTTTTAAGATTTTGATAAGATGTCATAATGTTGCAAATTTCGTCTAACTTTTTCATTTTTTATACATTAATATATATTTTTCTTTGTTCAATGTATTAAGTATTTATTACAAAACTTTCATCTTCTTGAGGAAAATCAATCAGCCTTAATGCCACTTTTCCTTTTATCAATTGACATTTAAGCAAAAACACACACCAAGTACTATAATGATGTAATATAGCAGAATCAACTGCCATAGAGATTTTAAAGAATAACTGAATATTGTGCTTCATAGCAATGATGTAAAGAATGATTTCTCTTTGATTGAAATTCTTTCACGCTCTGCCAACTTCAAATAAAGTTTTATCAGTATTCCATCATATAGTTTTGTTTCAAGTAGCTCTATCTCTAGCACCAATTCAAAAAGAAGAAACATCTATTCAGCATCCAAGAATTGTTACAGTATCATTTTAACTTTCTTGCATATCATATCATTTTTCATTCAAATAATTTTTGTTGTATTTAATGCGTTTATAGTGGGTTTTTTTAAATATGAAAGAACACATCCTAATTGCTCATTTATCTGTGTCACGTCCAAACCTTACATAGTCATATTGTATATGTTTAAAATTAACAAAATAAAAAAAAAACTGCTGTGATATAAACATTTATATTGCATTAGATTTTTAAAATAATCTATAAATTAAGAGAAAATAACAAGTTAATTCGGTGGATTTCAATAGAGCACTTTCAATTATAAATGGAATGTGAAAAAAGAGACCCTGCATGGGGTTATCTGATAATCATACAATCATAAAAATGTTTAAAGCAGTAATCATTTAATCAGTCAGTAACTTTTACCGGTACATGAATGGTAATCAAATAATCAAAGTATCGAAAAATTAAGAGCTTGTTTTCAAATATTTAATTATACTTAGTCCGTAATCAAGTATTATCAAGTAGTCAACTATTATCAATTAACCCATGCAGGGCCCCAGAAAAACAAAGGCATGGCAAATTCTAGTGGTTTTGATAACAGTGTATATAAAATCATTCATCAACATAATATTATCTAAATGTAACAACATGTAACTAATTAGCTACTGGTAACCATGGCAATGACATGCAGGTCATACCCATTCTTTACTAGGAAACACCCTGGTCACTGCCATCTCCTGAGAGTTCGTTGGTGGCCTCCGTAGACTCTGTGTCTGCAATGATATTTGAAATATTGAGAAATTAATGATAGAAAACCATTAATAATTTATTCATAATAATCTATCAATTACTTTTAAGAACAAAATGAGAATCTATTAGCTCATATTGGGGTCACAAAATTTCCAGAAAGTTGAGTTTTGTGTATGAGTGTGAGAAAGACAGTTTCTTCATTTGTACTACTGTTTCCAATCACCATATGCGGAGATTGTCATCAGTAAAAATGTTGACGACATCATGATAGTTTTTAGATATCTTTGAGAAAGACTATGCTAAATTGTATTCAAAGTTTAATGTGATAAGAGATTGTTGGTATGCACATTTTTTGTTCTAAATTTGAATAAAATGCTCCACTGGGCGCAGCTTGATACGACCTCAGAGGTCGAACCCTGAACAGCCGGGGCAAGTATGGACACAACATTCAAGCTTGATACAGCTCTGAATTTGGATTGTGATTAAATATTTGACACAGCATAGGTTTTTGACACAGAATGAATGTGGTCTAAGTACTTAAAAAATTTTAATTTACATATTCAAACCATATCATTATTATTTGCTTTTATATATAAATCAGAAATAACCAACTTAAAATGGAAAATTAAAAAAAAAAAAAAAAAGGAAACCCCCCCCCAAAAAAAACATTTTTGAACCACCTTATGATTCATCACCCCCAAACTCAATCCCAACCTTCCTTTTGTGGTATGGTACCTTGCAGTACAATTTCAGAGAGATCCATACACTTGAACACAAGTTAAAGTTTTAAGTCTGGAAACTAGAAAAATGTTTGTTTTTTTGCCCCTTTTTGGCCCCTATTCCTAAATGTTTAGGGCAATTACCCCCAAACTCAAACCTAGCTTTTCTTTTGTGATATGGAACCTTGTAGTACAATTTCATAAAAATCCATACACTTACACACAAGTTATTGTCCTGAAACTAGAAAAATACTTGTTTTTTGGCCCTTTTTGGCCCCTAATTCCTAAAATCTTGAGGCAATCACCCCCAAAATCAACCCCAGCCTTCCCTTTGTGGTATGGTACCTTGCAATACAATTTCAGAGAGATCCATACACTTGAACACAAGTTATTGTCTGGAAACCAGAAAAATGCTTATTTTTGGCCCCTTTTTGGCCCTTTATTCCTAAACGTTTTGGGCAATTACCCCCAAACTCAATTCCAGCTTTCCCTTTGTGATATGAAACCTTGCAGTACAATTTCAGAGAGATCCATACACTTACACACAAGTTATTGTCCTGAAACTAGAAAAATGCTTGTTTTTTGCCCCTTTTTTTGCCCCTAATTCCTTAAATTTTAAGGCAATATTACCCCCATAATCAATCCCAGCATTCCCTTTGTGATATGGAACCTTGTGGTACAATGTCAGAGAGATCCATACACTAACACACAAGTTATTGTCTGGAAGTTACAAAAATGCTTATTTTTGGCCCCATATTCCTTAACTGTTGGTACCATAACCCCAAAAATCAATCCCAACATTCCTTTTGTGGTATTGAACCTTATGGTAAAATTTGATAGAGATCCATTCACTTTAACTAAAGTTAGAGTGCGAAAACCAATGTGTCTTCGGACGACGACGACGACGACGACGACAACGACGCCAACGTCATACTAATATATGACCGCAAAAATTTTTTGCGGTCGTATAAAAATGAGAACTATTTTAACTTGTGACCGAACAAAGTTAAAAAAATCACTTATTTTATTTGTTATATGGGGTCTTATCAGTGCAATATAAATAAGTAACTCTTTAACATATGTAATATGGCTTATTAGATTTTTTCCAAAAAAGGGAAGACGAATCAGTTTAAAAATTGTTTTTTGCCCTTTACAAATGCAAAAATTTTGTCATATTTTTGTAAAAGAATATAAAGTTATGTTGCATCACTTCTTCAGAATATAAATGTATCATAAATTTAAACACTATATCTTATATTTATTCTACAAGTATACTTGTAGTTAGTGTAGTAGATCTATAAATGCAATGAACTTGAAATTGCAAAAAAAGGGACTTAATACATCATATAATTCTGAAGGCCTGTTTAATTCCAAATGAAAGCAATTTGTAAAAGCACATTTACAGAATTTTATAAGAAAAACAATAATTCTGTAACTGCTCATAAACAGTGGTATAAAATGATCACCAAATTGACATCATATGAATAAACATATCTGAAAATCCGATATTATCGAGACAAAATTAAAAGATAACACATGTGCATGATATTACACAGCACAAAACCACTTCAAATTTTAACAAAAGAATACTTGAAGTGATAAATACAATATAGCAAAGCTTTCAGTGCAGATCTAACCCAAATTTGTCAGGTGCTGATGATCACTACATCAAAAACATGTGAGAAATAAAAGAAAGGGCTGTGCCAGGAGAACATGATATGCCTGTCCTCATATTAGTGATAGTATGTAGATTGTATTTTCTAGTAACAGGTTATTGAATGAATAAAATAGTATGTAAAAATTTCATAAGGATTCATTTTTTGCAATTGGCTTTTCAGTTTCACTTCGACTTATGAGTTTTTAATGTTCCCTTGGTATCTTGTACAACTTTGTAAAACCTTAAATAAACAATAATACGACCAAAAAGGACTTGGAAGAAAATGACAAAAACCGTCTAAAATAAATTTAACATGTAATAACATTATTACAGTAATGTGTGTCTATTTGATCAAGCAAAAACAAATGATATACACTACAAAAGAAAATAATAAACTGAATATTAGATAAAAATCATTTCAAAGTTTATTTTCTTCCTTTTTCATGTATTTTTACAAGTAAAAGGTCTCAAATTTGTTAAGTGAAGACACTCAGCTTTATTTTTTCTGGTGAAAATTTCACACTTAAAAGCAAAAAATGAAACTGACACAGACATGTGTCCTGCTTTACAGTAATGGCATGACTTTTAACACCACATTTAAAATTACCATTGAAAGCTTACTATCTGAATTAAGACGTTTATAGATTATCAATGGATCTTCAAAAAAGAGGGAGTTACTCAGCTACAATCAAAGGGTGATAGTCCTGAAATGAGATGTAGCCGAGAATCATCCTTGAGTTTAAAAGATAATTGATAATATATCTATCGCTGTTTGCTAGGCAATGTCAATAATGTAGGCCTATGACGTCATGCATTATCTTTCTACTTGAATGAGAAAAACAAATATCATTAGAGCAGCACAAGATGGAAAATGTTCATACCGTATGATCAAAGCAATTTTTGAGAAAATAGTGATAAAAATAAATGCCACTCTCTCTTTGAGTCAGACTAAACAAGTTTATACTGTCGGTTAATGACGGACAAATGTTTTATCGAACCTCGTCAACACAACTTTCATCAATCAATCAATTACAAACAACACACTTGATCAATCATACCAGGAATAAAATCATTCATTTTAATTCCAGCCATGGTTTTAACAAATATTTTAATGAGCCCTGTGGTTATTTAAATGTTTGTATTGTTTCTGTATTGAAGAAAGAGAAATAATGGCATTATTTGCTAGATTTCTTTGCCTTTTAGTCTGTAATCTCTTTTTTTTATACCATGTTATATTACGCATCAGTTTTCGCCAAAGCACTGACAACAGCCTTATTGAAGTCTTGCAAGGATTCTGGCGCCCCATCAATTTCTAGCTGCCATTCTGAACTTACAGTGAAGTGTGAGATTTTTTTTTTTGTACTGATGGCCTTACTGTGACTTAGAGATGGAGAACAGCAAGAAGCAAGCTGTTACATTGTTTTGTTTAAAAATTGAAAAGAAGGGCAATCTCATTAAAATCAGCTGTTAGTTTTCGCTATGAGTGTAGCATATCACAACATAGGATCTTAATCAGATTGAAAAGAAGGGTATAATGAATTAATTTATGAAACAAAATCTCCTTGAACATAAGATAAAACTTTTGTCAAGTGTACAAGGATATTTTGTGTCATAAATTCATTCAATAAATCCCATCTTTTCAATTACTCAGGATTTGTCAGTAGTGATATGACAATAAGCTTTCAATGTTTTTTTTAACACAATGTACATATATGAAAACAGTATGAATATTATTTTACCAAGCATATGATCAATCATTCAAAGCAATTTTCAAGTCAATCAAGCATATTATAACATTTAGAGAAAATTACATGTGATAAATGTTTTTACTAAGATGTTATGTACAAGGATTATATGTATTTATAAAAGCAGTTGATGATGATTATAGTTTTCTCTAACTTGCTGCTGGGTTGGTTTATAAATTGTAAGGATGGATTAACATATGATGCAAGCAAAAGCATGAAAATGTTGAAATGCAAATATTATTTTTTCTTTTAAGTACTTTAATTTCCATGGGAACCAGTAGTAACACTGATTCTCTGATTTTAGCTTATAATGTTTTACTCAGATTTAATTTCATCTACTTTAGTGTGAAATGGAATTAAAATCAACAGCAATTTCACACAATTATTTTACATAAACAAACAAATAAAAAATCTTTATTAGAGGGAACGATATTACACATTATTCAGTTGATCTGTGCAAAAGAAGGTACCACTACCTTGACTGGGTGATTCAGGTTGTGCAAGGATTCGTAATCCCTTTACCTCAAACCATTGATGCATAAACAAATTTTCTCTTTACAGGGGCCTGTTTTTCCTGACTTTCATCTGATACATCATTTGGACTCTGCTTACCATACACAAGAAAGGTTGTTATGGTTATAATTCATAACAAGAACAAAATGGTGCATGCATGTTGCCTTTTCAGAATCTAAAGCATTCTGGGTACTATTTCAAAAGTGTGCAACAAAATGTTGTGATTGGTTAAAAACATCTTATATCATGGACATTGACAATGACATGAAGTTCTTTTCATTTTGAGGTACAAATAATGAAATTATTCACAGTCATTTATATTCTGAAACAGTGAAGTGGAACAACATTGTATTTCCCAGATACCTTTTTGTCTTGATTGTATAATTACTTATTGACAAAAATAATTCACATCCATCAATATTAATATTTTATAAACCCATCACAGAAATGGACTGAAAGTCATTCCACAACAAAAATGTCATAATTTGGATACTGACAACTTTTGGACTCCTCTACCTATGACCCAAACTACATGAAATCGGATGAAGCCGTACTACTGCAACTCTTTGTTAATATAAACATGCTATTTGCATATGACACACTACCATGCATCATCTTCTTACAGCAATTCTTCTATACCTAATAAACTAGAGCGTCATGCAGACATGTCTTGCCTACATAAGTGACTATGAGAAACTGACCTAAATTACATATTGAAATTCTAAGATACTTTGGTCAAACTACATTGGTCATTAAAATCAAATAACAGACTATAGATATTATAAAATAAGGTAGAACTATACTATTCATTAAACTAATGTGAATCAATGAACCATGAAAATGAGGTCAAGATCAGGTGAACCTTGTCAGACAGACATTTTATAATGATAGACCAAATATAGTTGAAATGCATTGTATTGCTTACTGAGAAACTTATTCAATGAGCTAATAAAATAAGCTCAAGGTCAGGTCACCTTATTGGACAGACATTTATACTTAATAATAAAAGACCAATACCAATTGACCTATTATTTATGGCAACAAAACACTGACCTTTGCACTACCGATTATTGTAAATGAGATACTATACTAATCATGATAATTTTTTAGAAGTCACTGAATCATGAAAATAAGTTCTAGGGCAACTGAAATAGGCTAAACAGAAACTTCAGACCATATACAAATTATGGATTGTGTAGCTCTTTTACCTCCAGAAATATTTAGCTTTTGTCACCAGATTAGCATTCATGTCTTGCCTTAAGGACCATTCCTTGCAGGCGAGACAAAAATTAAATTACAATCAAAATAGTACCAGATGAGGTCAAAGTCAAATTACGCCTGTTGTATGGACATGCATTGTCTGTAATGATTTCATAAATTAGTAACAATTATTCACAAATGGACCAAAATAAAATGAAATTTGAAACATTGTTCTTTTTTTAAGGTTAGATGTAAGAGTGTGTTGATAAATTCGGCATAATGTTTTATACCATGTACATGTATATAAAGAAGGGTGATAAGATGCCAATACACAATGTACATGTGTATACATAATTACAGGTGAGAAAATGCATAACAGTATATCACACAGCACCAAATATTAAGACAGTTAACCAGAGCATTTCAGTTGATTGAAAGAAAAGAAGTAGACTATATAATACAACATAGCTTTATATCAGAGTACAATGTCACATAAACCTCAAATTGATTGCTTGTTTAAATAAGCTAAAATATGCAAAAATTTTACTGAGTATTATGCAAATCATGCTTTAAAAAATTGATATAAAAAATTTTGAAATTAAAAAATAAATAAAAAATGCAAGTTATGAAAAAGAATATCCAAGGTACAGCATAATACTTAGGACAGAATGCGAGGTAAGTATTTATAAGTAGTGGTAACTTATTGGTCAGTATGGAAATACTATGAGACTGCAGAATTTCTTAAGAAAATGGTTCTGTTTATATTTCTACAGTATCTTTAATCCAATAATTTTTCTAGCTGACATATTATTTGAAAACCATAGTGGATAATATCTAAAAGAATATATTGCTCCTAAGAGCCTGTATCTATCACCTGGCAAATTTGAAATTATAAAAACTGAGCAGGACTTACAAATCCCACTCTCTCTTTAATATAGATTAATTGATTGTAAGTTGCTTAATGTCCAGCAGCAAATTTTTCATGCTTGTTCAGGACGAGAACAAATCAACATAAATACAATAGGTAGGGCCTGTTAAAGAGGCCATCCGGGATGAAGGTTGGGGAAATTCTTTAATACAGATGTTACTAAATAAATGGGATGTGTACAATGTCATTGGACACTAAAGTTTCTTGGAAAGTTCCAGTCTTTAATTCAGAAGGAGTCACAGATTAAAAGTGTGGATAGACAAAGGAACGAACAAATGCACTAATGAACTAACAAACTGATCACTTTACACTATTGCTTCATGTCATTGGAAAATGTTCTATATTTCCAATATCAAATTTTTATCAAAACAACCATTGAATACTGTAAAATACTATCAGCAATGACTAGACTTGTTACAAGAGTATTTTCTGTAAAATCTTTATTAACTTTTAACCTTCTGAAACTACAGTTCACCTTTGGCGGCAAATAACTGATAATGGCACCCAACCTGTAAACCTGGTCAATTCAAAATTCCTTAGTTACTGAAGCATAACTAAGGGTGCCAATAAAACTGCATACCACATATCAATGATATGTAACTACCTAATATGAAATGGACCTTATCAGAAAACTTTCCATTTGGGGTTGATGACATTGACTACACAGAAAACAAAGTCATTTGAAATACAACATTTGCCTTGCTTTGCAACACTCATCATAGGTGGAACAAATATCTACAATTTTTTACAGTATTAGCTATAATTACTTTTTGCCTGGTTTACCTATCTTATCTTATATTTAGAGAAATGGTAGCCATGTTGTTTTATACTCAGTGTGCTTGTCTGACATACTTTTGAAAGCAGAAACTCAAAGGTTGAAATCAATTTAGTTTCAGAGCACATGATCTTTGGGAAAAGTAAATGGATAACCAACAGACAACAGATGAATGTGATGGCAATGACTGAAATGGCCATTTACACCATATGAGCTAAAAATGTAAAAAAGAAGTAAATTTTAAAAACCATGATAGTATAAAGCTTAACTGTCCCAGGACCATGTGATATATGTAATGAAAGTTTAAAAAAAAAAATTATAACTAAACAAAATTCTGCAATCAATATAAGGTTAGAAAAGATTACCATGAGTCAGATAGCAGTTTCACTCATCTGTAGATAAAAATAACATGCTTACATTTAAAAAAACAAGCAATCATTCAAATATTTTAAATTGAAAACAAACTTCTACAAACAAGCAAAGATTTTAAAATAGAAATTGACAGTTTCTAACAGAGCTAGATGTAGAAGAAAGTCAAGAAAATTATTGATGTTAATCCTTATCATTAACTCAGTTATTCAGTAACCTTGGGATTTACTAAAAAAAAATATAACTTAAATGTAAAATATTAGAAATAATTCAATACTATAAATAAGTATTAACAAGGGATAAGAATCAGGATTACCTATCTTATCTAAATATGTTCATTTCTATGCGAAATACCCACATGTCTAATAACAAAAATATTTCAATAGACTTAGAAATAGACATAACTGATAGCAAAAATGGCCTTGTATGATATAGATATACAAGAATGATATATTTTAGAAACAAAAGATTGCATGCTCAAAGTTGCAGATGAAATTTTATTTATCATGATAGGAAGTCATTACTGTTTGATAATGAGATTCAGTTTGGTATCTTTGATATACCAACTGGTTCAAGAATTATATATATTAATCTTTTATGTGTTTTTGTAAGTTTTTTTACGTCTAACAGTTCAATCTTCACTATTTTTTAAAGCTTTATCCCACCCCTCCTTATATTCTTTATGTGCCTGCCTCAAGTCAGGAGCTTGTAATTTATTAGAGGCTATTAATGGTTGCTGTCTGCCATATTTGTGTGTCGTTGATTGTTCTATCATATTTTTTGTTTGAATTTTGTTCACAGTTTTACATGCTGCAGTGTCAAACAGCTTACTATATATATACTGTATGAGTTTTCTCATTGTTGAAGGCCTTACAGTGATCCTTGGCAATCATACTTAATCTCCTTATTTTTATAAATTAAATTTTAAATTAACAGAAAGTGCAGAGCTTTGTGTGTTAATTTTAAGCAGCATTCAATATATCATTCCATACTTTATTACCTTTTTCATCTAGTAACATTAAAAATTATGATTTCTTAAGTTTTTTTAACATGTTTCAATTCAACACATTTATCAATTCTATTTACCAAATTATATAATTGTAGTTATAACTATACACAGTTAGTTACAGAAAATGGAGTTTAAAATCAGAGAAATAGACCAAACTCCAAAGTCTAAGCATAAAAGAAAAACTTTGAAACCCCAAATACTATTGTGTTAACAAATTGTCTTGTTAGTACTGAATTCTCCTTTTATCTTAACATTTAGTCTATCAAGTGATGAAATAGTAAACTATTTTAAATACGGATATGTCTCAGTGGCGGATACAGGGGTGTCCGTATACGATGACGTCCCCTTTGATTGGAAAAAATATCCTTTTTTTTTGCATAAAATAGTCAAAATAATTTATCAGAATTTTCGTCATTTTGGACAAGTATGTTCTCCCTCCCCTTCCATGAACACTGGATCCGCCACTGTGTCTTGCCTGTGTAACCTAATCACAAAATGTAGCAATTGTTGACACTGCCAAAAACTGCCGGCATATGTCTGGCATTGGCAAGTTCCATCACAGGCAAGACAAAACTGCTCTGGTGGAACTAGAGTAAAAGTCAGCTTTTCTAGGTGAGTATTGACTTAGTCTTAAAAAAAATAGTTAACAAGTATGGCTTTTGTTGTAATGATCTAATTCATTAAGCTTGCATTAGATTTAAAAATTTAAAAATGTTTTTTTGGTTTAACATTTTAAAACTAATTCATCAGATAAAGCAATAATAAAAAAAATTGCATACTGTTTTACTTGATACAAATAATAAAAGGAATAACATAAAAACTTTTGGTTTTTAGTAAAGCATTTAAGCATTTAGATGTATAGAAAGCTTGCCTAGCTCTATACAAATTCAATCCCTTATACAATACTACCTTGAATTGTCTCTCCATTTGGCCCTGTTAATTTTGTCTAAAATATTTGTAAAGTTTAAACAGCAGGCGATATTCCTCTAAAAAAAATCTAAAATTCCATTTCAAATACTGTAAATGAAGGGAAGGTAGTAATATATTGCCAGTGTGTTTTATTGAAAGCAAAACAACAACAATATGAAAACTATGGAAAAAATCTGGATCTTTGCAGGATTCTTCTTATACATGTATCATTCAGCATCCAACAAAAGAACTCATATAAAATGAAAATCAATTGGTAATTATGGAGAAGTCACAAAAATATAAATTTGTCCCATTGATTTAATTCTTAAATAACCAGATCCTTGTGAAAAATCTTCCAAAAATAGCCTTTATCCTCCCCTATCTAAATTTATAGGATCAATCTGAAAATACCACAATTAACCCCTACTTTCAAACTCAAAAGATTGATCCTGAAGAAGTTTTGAAGAAAGAGAGTTCACTGTGGGACACTGTTGGAAGATGATATAATAAAAAATATTTTTGAAATAAAAGTGAAAGATAAATTTTGAATGAAAGTGCTTTTTATTAATTCCGAGATGAGAAAAAATCAGAACAATCAAAACAGGTAAAAAAATAAGTTACATATTGTTACTGTAGATTAGTATTACCATCTTCCCTTTTTTAGGTCAGCCTTTATTAAAAACCTGTTATTTAACAGCCCTTATTAAAAACCTGTCATTTAACAGCCCTTATTAAAAACCTGTCATTTCAAATAGTTGAGCTTAGAAAAGATCAAACCTATCATTTCTGGGCATATGTATCCTGAACTCAGGTTGAAGAATTTTTACCTTTAAAGATTTTCCCTTAAAGTGTGTTTAAAAATACCACTGAAAGTTCATACTTGATAACAGATCAAAAACATGTTGTACTCTTTGACAACTTTAAAATTTATGATCCATATATGATTGAAAGTTAATGAACTGGCCTCGATTTCAGGTTGATTGATGGAAAAACTGTGAATCAATATGATGATAGAAACTTGGTTCATTTACCCATGAGAATGAAAGGCCTAGAGTATATTCAAGTTTTATTGATTTCCAATTTGTTGATAAACTTTCAATGGAATTTTTAAACATTGTATAAATAAAAAACAAAATCCCTCAAGCTTTCACCAAAGGGTGCTTATGGTTTTTCCAAGAACATCTCATGCTATACTTGAACCTTTTACCCGGTAAATTATATGAATTCAATATAACATACCAGTGATATCTGAGTTGTTGGTAAGTTTTGCTTCATCATATTCACCCATTTGTCAGTATCTGCAGGATCATCACACTGTAATTAAATGGTTAAACCACATATTATGGATTACATATTTTATATGTTTTTTACGACTACATTACATATTCATGGACAGATAAAATGTTCAAAGAAATAAACGAAATGACTCCAACTACTTACTTTCTGATCAGATGAAGTCATTCATCCATGTAAACAATACTACTGGTTTATAAACTCTGTGTTAGAAGCGCTTTTCTAGATTTACTTTCATCAGGCACTCTTGACCCAAACATTTAACTGGATTTTACTGTGCGTATTGCTGTGTTTGTTTATTCCATAATGGAAAGAGGTATAGGGGGAGGGTTGAGATCTCACAAAACATGTTTAACCCCGCCAAATTTTTTCGCGCCTGTCACAAGTCAGGAACCTCTGGCCTTTGATAGTCTTGTATGTTTTTTAATTTTGGTTCATTTATATGTTTCAGAGTTTAGTGTGACATCCATTTTCACTGAAATAGTAGACATTATTGTTAAGGGGCCAGCTGAAGCCCTCCTCTGGGTGCGGGATTTTCTAGCTGTGTTGAAGACCCATTGATGGCCTTGGGCTGTTTTTTACTCTTTGGTAGGGTTGTTGTCTCTTTGAAACATTCCCAGTTTCCATTCTCAATTTTATTATAAAGCCAAGGATGTATTTAAAAATTGAATGCTTCTTTTGTAAATTTATTGGGGTGCAAAAGCGTTGACCAATGTACATTTTGTATGAAGCACGGAAGCACTTCATTCTAAAAATGTGCGTACGGTCAATGCTTTTACAACCCTATAAAATTACTAAAAGAGGCATTCAATACTTATAATTACGTTTTTTTGCTAGGATCATGAAAATACGATTTCTATTAAGTTTTTCTTTTATTTACCTGTGCACTTTATTGTGGAAGCTTGTGTCATCATGAATGTTACATTTCATTTTGAAATGAAGGTTAATTTCAGAATGACGCGAGATTGCTGTTAGCCAATCAAAATAACGTATTATAATGAAACATACATGTAATGTAATTATAAATACATGAGGGGCTACATGACTAAAAGGCACTTCAAAAAGAATAATCAAAATCATCTAAGGTCAACTTTGCCTGAGGGAGTTTGAACTTTAGTTTCTAAATAATTTCTTATATTATCAGCAGGGAAAATAGAATTGATTTCTGGCAAGAGATCTGACTTATCTTTGTAAGAACCTGAACAAATTAAGGTAATGGTGACCTATAGTTCCATACATCAAGGTCATTTGGTGTCTAGTGGATATTAATCTCATTGGCAATCATGCAAACCACAGCTCTTTATTTTCATATTGTAATCATATAAGGAAATCATTTAATCACCTGAATATAGAATGTTCTTTTGGCTGTTACTACTTCAAACAAATTATCCCTACTTGAATGCCTGTAATAAATAAAATATATGTTGTTGTTTTTTTTTTTATTATACTTGCTTTTCATTACTAAATTAAAAAGACTAATCAGTATTGGAATTAGTCTGGTTATTCCCCCTTGTTTGGTATAAAAATCAAGTTTTGTGTTGGAATTTAGATAAACACAGTTGTGTGTGTATTCAACCTTGGGATTCCACAGGAAATACTATGGAATTGCCAACATGCAAGAAACAGCTATAATAACATCATAACATCTCAATTTCCCATCATATTAGGCATGGTGTTCCTGCTAACAGAAAATATATAATAACATCATGACATCTCAATTTTCCATCATATTAGGCATGGTGTTCCTGCTAACAGAAAATAATGGAGAGAGATAATTGTAAATGTAAATTATCTGATCATTAAATCTGTAAAAGAAAACCCAAACAAATTGACTGAACCAGTCTATATTGATATTCAAAATGTCATAACTATGGTAACAGAATAACACTTTTAATCAAACTTTAACTATAATATGCATTGATGAATACATATGTTAAGCAGTGAGTTATTGTGTAAATATCTGCATATCATAATAGATGCGTAATGACATATTCTACATAAAATTTCACAATACGCTAAATTCATACTTATTTTTCACTATACACTCAGCGTTGTTTTTATTTGATGTGTTTACGTTTACAGTAATACTGATATACTGAACTACTGCTTTTTCTTACCTCAATCTGTTTCTCTCTCTCATTAATGGGTGCCTATAAACAATATGCTCAAACAGGCAGTTAAAAACAATTTAACCTCATGTGGTTTAATTTGTCTCCAACAATAAATCCATGTGCAACTTTTTGTAGCTAAATCAATAAAACGTCACTTAGGTGTAGCTCTATTGGTAATAGAATCTATATACCAAATTTAAATGTATTTAATCTGATCAGAACAAATGGAACTTTCTGTGATTTTGTTGTATATTTCACATTTGATATAACCACCAGAATCAATAATGTAGTTGATTTTTTCATGACCAAGACGATTTCCATTTTAATTAACTCAAACCTAGTCCAATAAGGATCAGGGTAAATCTATATGCTCTTTGACACATGTGGAGCATAATCATTAAGGTACTTACCCTGATGAAGATCTTCTTACATCAATGATGTCAGCCTTTGGTAATGTTCTTAGGGGTTCTTTTGCCTGCAAAAATGAAATAGGAAAGTTTCTATTTTAACAAACTTTCAGATGAAAATTATTATGAAATCTATTTCATTTAAACTCAACTTTTTTATTGCTTGATTTCATTTCAGGTTTTATTTCAGCTTCCGCTTCAAATAAAAATTTGTAAGGGGTTCCGCAAAACCCAGTGTCTTGCCTGCAATTGTAGCTGTCAGTTTAAAAGTGTAATGTTGACTTAAAAAGTGTGTCCATTTATCAGTAAAATACAGAATTCTAAAAAAAATTCAAACTTTTTCTTTAGATGCTATTTCATGGTCTGGAAGATTAGCTTCTGTCTAAGTTTCATAACAATCCACGAAAGTTTAAATATTTATTATGACAAAGAAGTTTAATCCCAGACTGTCTGTAAATGTTAAGTGTAAAAAACTAAGTCCAACTATCAGAAAAATACTGAAAATGACAAAAAATATATTTTCAAAAGTTTGCTTCAGAAATTATCTCTTAATCATAGGCTTCTGCAAAAGTTTCATGAAATTCTATGAAGGTTTGATAAAGTAATCAATGTGTAAAAAACATTAACCCCAGACTGTATCTATTTGTCAAATGTAAAAAAAAAAAGTCCATTTATCAGTTATATATGGAAATATGAAAATAAGTTTTTTCAAAAATTTGCTCTGAAAGTTGTATTTTGGTCATAGCTAAGCTTCTGTCCAAATTTCCTATAGAAGATATTGATGACTGAAAAACTTTAACCTCAGACTGTATCTACTTGGTAACTGTAAAAAATAACTAAGTCCATTTATCAGTAAAATACAGTAAAATGAAAATAAATATTTTTAAAAATTTTGCCCTGGATACTGTCTTTTGGTTATAAACAAACTTCTGTCCAAATTTCCTAAAATTCCATGAAGGTTTGACAAAGTTATTGATCACTGAAAAACTTTAACCTCAGACTAAATCTGAATCTGAATGTTAACTGTAAAAAAATCCATTAATAAGTAAAATACGGAAAAACGAAATTAAATATTTTCAAAATTTTGCTCTGGATATTGTATTTTGGTCATAAACAACCTTCTGTCTAAATTTCCTAAAATTCCATGACGGTTTGACAAAGTTATTGATGTCTAAAAAAAATCTTTAACCACAGATTGAACCTAAATGTTGACGCTGCCAAAGACAGAATCTATCATCGCCAAAGCTCGCTTTCGCAACATAAATGTTGCAGGTTAGACAAAAACCAGCCAATAATGCGGACGGACAAGGGTAAAACTTAATGCCCCCTCCGCTACTGCTGAGGGGCATAAAAATGCAGATCTATCTGTTTATGACCTGTTTTTGATAAGATACCACCATCTTTCATTAAACTTCCACCATTGTCAAGTAATTGCTTCCATAGTTAAACTAGCGAGTTCCCATTGTTGAAAAGTGTAGAGAAACTGTTTTGACTTTTTTTCCTTTTGCTAGTAGATGCCATTCTGGTTTTTTTTTCCAATTACATGTTTAAAATTCTCCAACATAGTAGTAAATCTACAGGGCAGTATCGACTCACAAACCCCTCTTGTAAGATTATCCTCAGAAAAGGTTAAATTTTCATCCATGGAGCTCCCTGCAGTTATACTAATCTAAGAATATAAGCATTTCCAATATGCAAAACTTACTCTATCAGAACTATAATACTGAAATCCATTTTCAGAAAACACAAAATATCTTCTCTTCCAATTCTTTCTCTACAAAATGCAATTATTACTTCTTCATAATTTATATAAAAGTATTATAAAAAGTAAAGACACTAGTAACATTGGCTTTACCTAAGTCTGTTTTACATATAATTGCCAAAAAGTACAATTTCTTACATAACGAAATATCAAATCTATAATTTTTGAATGAGGAGGAAGTTCTTTTTAAATAAAAATATATATGTGACAATTACATAGTACAATTTAGTTATTCATTAATACAATTCATACAATTTAAAAAAATCTTGGAGCATGATATTTATTACTATATACAATTTAATACAATCTTGGATCATGATATGTATTATCAAAACTTAATACACTCTTGGAGCATGGTATACACACTCAACAATTATGAATTCTTTCAGCAGTATATAAATCCTTTCCAATATTATCAAGTTCTTTAATATTACAAACTGATAAGTTTATAAGAAAGAAATTAAGTCAAGCATACAATCAGTACAATTTGGGGGAAACAAATAACTGTTTTATGTTTTCTATACATGACAAAATAAATGGAAAACAGTTGAAGTTGTGACCGAGTACCACAGAGTAGGTTAATTGTTGAAATAAACTGTTATCACAGAGATATGTCTCGCCTTTTTGTAATTTTGATAATGCAAATGTTAAAATCAAAATAGCAATACTTTAACATGTAAGTTATGCTAATATTCAAAGTTGATGAACCATGACTGAAGGTACATGGCTAAACAATCTCCATGGAATGAGATGTGCCAATGCTAATACAACTGCATACCAAATACCATTGACTTATTAAAAGTCGTTCCCTTTAAACAAACCTAAACACAAACATTAACTTGTAAACTATGTAAAAGTTTCAAAGTCAATGAACCATGATCAGGGGTGGGGCTATATAATCTCCATGGAAACGATACTTGCAAATGCCAATAAATTTGCATACCAAATGTCATTGACTTAACATTAGCAGTTCATCTTAAACTGATCTAATCACAAACTAATACATGTAAAGTAAGCAAAAGTTTCAAAGTTTATAGACCATGACTAAGGGGGCGGAGCCAAATAATCTCCATGGAAATGAGATATGCCAATGCTTATACAACTGCATACCAAATATCATTGACCTACCACTAGTGGTTCCCCATAAATTGACCTAATCACAAACTAATACATGTGAACTATGAAAAGTTTCAAAGTCAATAGACCTTGACTGAGGGGGCAGGGCCAAACAATCTCCATGGTAATGAGATGTGCCAATGCAAATACAACTGCATACCAAATATCATTGACCTACCACTAGTGGTTCACCATGAACTAGACCTAATCACAAACTAATACATTGTTGACACCGCCGACACCGGAAACAGCATACCTATGTCTCGCTTTTTGACTCTGTCAAGGTGAGACAAAAATTTTTTACCCTGCAGTCAAAAGTTGGTTAGATGAAAAAAGTCTATTTGGTGTTAATGTTTTGTGTGTCCTTTTAAATAGAAATATGAGTATGTGGAGGGGTTAATTAGATTTTTAAACCTAAACCCACCTCCTATCAATCTCACTAAGTTAAATAACAAAATAAAAGTACATACCATACCGCCTTGTTTAACACAGTATCCACTAATATAACTCGGGATTGTACTTGCTGACAGACCTGATGACTCATTTGGACTTTCATCTGATGACCCTGGTTCTTCATCACTGACCTTCATATAAAATCAGTCAATGTTATTTTGCTCAGAAATTATGTTAATAGTTTCATTATATTAAGAAAACAATCTGCAGTTATAAAGAGATTTTTCACCAATTTTTTTGCAGTTCTTTCTGTCATTTTAAAAAGTAAAATTATTTCAACATATCAAAATGCAACTACATGTATGTTTAGAATTTAGGGATGTATTGGCTAAAATAAAGTTTTAAAGTTCTTTAAAAGATATATTTCCACACTTAAAGCATTTTTAAAATAGTCATTTTCAAGCAGTTCTTTCCAAGTAAAGCAACTTTTAAATAATTTTCAGAAAACAAAGTAACTGGAATTTGTTAAAACAACTCACAAAAATCATTTCTAAGAATTGTTAAAAAAAAACAATGTTAATCAACTTACAATTTTATAATTTAGATTGTTTCTTCCAAAAACTCTAAACAGGGGAGGTGTGAATTAGGGAATCAAGACTATTTTTATCCCTATATCTCTTCCCCTTCCTTTTAGCAAATAAATAAAGTCAGCATTTCAACTATTTTATATCCTTGTGGAATGCTTTTTTTAAATTATCCCCCCTCTCACTAAAAAGTATGGTTTGGTTTTTCACCATTGGCTGCATGTATTTTACTAGCTGAAGAACTAGCTCTTATGGTCCTTATGATATTTTTTGCGGACCATATCTATTTTATCTATGGTCCGCAAATAGTCAAAAATTATCATAAGGACCATAAGAGCTACAATTCCGCAGCTAGTATGTTACAATCTACATGGTCATTTTTACAATGTCCATTTATACTTTCTTTTTAGAGCTATTCCATTAAAATGTATGTGGGAGGGTAGGAAGGGAATTTAATTATTGAATGTTGGTCATGGGTCTTTTTTCAGTATGCATCTATTACCATTGTGCAAAATTATCTAAAAAATGGTTCTTGGTTGTAGGGATATTTTGAAAGTCCCTTCCTACCCTCCCACATACATTTTAATGGAATAACCCTAATTGAAGTTGATTTCATTATGATGAATTACGAGACATTAGTATGCTAGCAAGGATTTTTAACAGCAAAACATTCTATTAAGCAAATCATGTAACTCAAACATGTTTTTATCATATAAAAACTTAACATCTATGTTCTACAATATCAAAGCCTTGAAATAAAATCACATAATTTGTGTTCAATCAGATAGCCAATCAGAATATTGCCGTCTGGAAAAAATATCCGGAAATTTGACTGAATTTGCTTTGTTAAAAAATTACCGAAGAGCCTTAACATACATAGTCTATTTTGAAGTACAAAGGAAAGGCTACCTTACAATTATTCTCCCACTTAGCAAGACCAATTGTAAAATCTTATTAAACCAGACCCCTAACCTCAAACAATATTACAGACCGGGGCAGAGTTGTGAATATTATCTAGAAATGCTAGAGTGAAGTGTATCTTTGAACCCAAAATCAAGAATTTTAATAGATAGAAGAAAGCACTGTTGTTAAGTTTTATTGTGGAATATTTAACTATAAAGTCACTGTCATACAATATTTTACAATTTTGTAAAAAGCAGCAAAACTACTTTTACTGTGAGAGAGTTAGTCTGTCAAAAAAATATTTTCAATTATTTCATTCAAGGATTAAATCTTTAATGACTGAATAAGTTTTAGCTGTTTACATTTATGCTTTTAAAAAGAATTGTTTTACCTCTGTGCCAATAATAAAAGGTGCATTAACAAGATCATTATTCTATAAAAGGGAGAGTAAGAAAATGTTCTTAATTTAAAATAATTGGTGGATACAGGCAGGGAAAGGTCATGACAGGGGTTTGAAAGCCCTTTCTATAGCTTTTTTATAATCCCCTTTAAAACTAAGACTTGACCCCCCTTTCCAGATGGAACAACAAAATTATAAAATGCTGTTAGATTGGTCAAATAACATATTAGCATCCTCTTCATTTGAACTTTGGTGGATAGTTGTCTCATTGCAATTGGCAATCATACCCTATGTCCTTATTTTTATAAGAGACTGAAAAGGTCTTTCTTTTTTATTGTGACAAGATTGCCAGGTTTAACATTTTTTTTTAGCTCAAGGACTGTTAATGATCAAGCTTTATGCAAGTAGGCAAAAACATACAACCCTAGCCTATAAATTAATGAAATTATTAAGTTATTAATCCATTTATTGTAAAATTATTTTCTTATTTCATATTTCAATACTTCTTGACACAGTTCTCCTCTTTATGACCCTCTCTGAACTAGTTACAGTTAAATTTCATGAGAATATGATAAAAAGGAAGTAGCTAGTACATTTGTACTATATTTCAGGAAGGTCACTTTTAACATTTAACATAATTAGGTCAACCATTTATTTTTCAAATAAAATTTTGTAAATAAATATTTTAAATTTCAATCAATAATTTTTTGAATGTAGCACTATGTTAATGAGAAAACAACAAGTCAATTTTATCATTTAACATTTAGGTCACACATCTATTTTGGAAGGAAATTTGTAAATAAATATTTTAAATTGCAATCAGTAAATTTTGTATCTAGCACTATGTTAATGATAAAACAAGCTTTATCCTAATGCTTGTAGTTTAATGGTTTTGTTGGCTTGCTTGCTTTGTTTGTATAAATGTTTGCTCAAGCATTGTAATTAAGATTGGCATCTGCAATCAATAGATAGGCGGGGCTTCAGCTTGTATACATTATTGACACTTAAATGTTATTGGGTGTTACGTATAATGTAAACAAGCTGAAGTCCCGCCTATCTATTGATTGCAGATGTCAATCTTAATTACAATGCTTGAGCAAACATTAATACAAACAAAGCAAGCAAGCCAACCAAACCTTTAAATTGCTAGCATAAGGTAATCAGCTTTAAACATAAAAAAAATAAATTAATAGGTCACATATTCATTTTTTGTATATAATTTTTTAAACAAATTTTTTCAAATTGCAATCAGTAAATCTTAGCATGTAGCCATATAAATGATAAAACAACAAGTACTAAGATTTTTTCAAGGCATTGATATGATCCTGATGAAAAAAGCTAACCAACTGGTTCTGCACACAACAAACTATCTTACCTGAACCTTATTGTACTGTATTAATCAAATAGTTAAATCAATTATATTTTGCTATGATTGTTTCTTTGCTCCTGGGGTACCTATATCTGGTTGTGATGCTACACAGTGTTTCAACAAAAAACTTTCCAATAATTTAAGCATTTAGTAGCCTTCTTTGTACAGTATAACTATGAGAAAAAGTACCATAGAAAATGAAAGGATATGGAGTAAATGTACATGGGACAAAATCGCACACAATACATAGAAAACATAGAAAATTATCAATGAACAGGGCTTTTATTCCTGTTCTTCATCTTGACAGCTGATGTAGGGTCTTCAACAATGAACGAATCATTTATACCCTACAACAAGGTCAAGATGGCCCCTAGCGTCGACTTAAGCGGTACTATTGATAAAAATAAACACAGTTCACCTTCTTGCTCCCCATGATTAGGTAGGATTTAGTGAATCTTTACCCCTTTAATTATTAACTGTCATATAAATTTGCAGATGTTTTGAAAATCCAATATTAACTTTTGTTCATGACTTCAATTTTCTCTGTTGTTAAACATGATTTTGAGTTGCTCTTGGTTTATAATAGTTGCTCTTGTTGTGGGTAGTTTTGAAGTTACTGTTAATGGCATCTAACCAATTTGATGGAATGAAATTGACTGACATAAATGATAAATCAATTAAGAATCAAAATTAAACTGTTGATCTAGAATACAGATCTTGCATTTTTTCAATGGAATATGGGTTGGTGTAAAATATCCTTTTATTTTATTTCATCTATTGGTACACAGGTAAATAGATCGAATGATTCTGATTTTTGACCAAATAAATAAATACTTCATGTAACATTTGATTACAAATGTCATTAAATAATCTCTGACACATTAAGCTATTTTCCTAATGCTTGTAGTTTAAAAGGTTTGGTTGGCTTGCTCGCTTTGTTTGTATAAATGTTTGCTCAAGCATTGTAATTAAGATTGACATCTGCAATCAATAGATAGGCGGGGCTTCAGCTTGTATACATTATACTTAAATGTTATTGGATGTTTAGTATAATGCACAGTATAACATATACAAGCTGAAGCCCTGTCTATCTATTGATTGCAGATGTCAATCTTAATTACAATGCTTGAACAAACATTTATCCAAACAAAGCAAGCAAGCCAATCAAACCTTTAAACTACAAGCATTAGGAAAATAGCTCTTACTGCAGAACAAACATTCCATTTCAATCTTGTGTCAAAGATTGCTTACCTAAGCAATTTGTATTTTAAATTCCATATCAAAATACCTTCATAGGTATTTCACATACACGTTTGGCCCCACCAGCAATTTCTGGTTCAACTTCCATATTTAATTACCTTCATAGGGATTTTACACACAACTCCACCAGCAATTTCTGCTGTAAATCCTGCCTTTGTTTCCTTTTTACCATTACCAAGATCCTCATGCTTTACTGGTACCTGAAATCAAACAATTAAATGTTTACTGATGATTTAATGAAAACAAACATGAGTGCATATGCTGAAATTTCTCGCCTGCCTTACTGATCATGATTGAATATATGTCGAAAGTCTTAGAGAAAAGGTCAAACGACAAGTACTACATAAAATAAACATTATCAATGATCCATGTAATTGAGGTCAAGTCTGTATCTTTCCCAGTGACTTTCCTAGCTGGCAAGACAATAAAACAGTACACACAAGTTTTAAATCTGTATGAGTAATAAAATAAAGCTTAAATCTAAAATTAGACAATGTGATAGTCAAAAATGATATAGACATTATGTCTGGGTAAAACTAGTAAATGAATTAGGCAATACCTAAAATGAGAACTTGCATCTAGTCAAAAGGACATCAAGACATTATAAGTTAAGTCACTAATAAGAAATGTTAACTTTTTAACTTATTTTTTTTGGCTGTTCTAAAACAAATAGAGGGAAAATTTGTTTTTAAGTAAAAACAAAAATTTCATAAAAGTTGATTTAAAATAGAATTCCACTGACATGTGCTGTCATTTTCCATCACCCACAAAATGTATATTAACAACAGAACATGCAATACATTTTATACACATGTAATGAAAATAATAAAGTTTTGAAATGTAAAAAAATTGACAATGTCTTGCTGAATTCAACAATTTTCCCGTTTTTTTTAGCAAATAACTTTAGGTCCCTTTTGTTCATATAGCTTATTTAGTGTTTCATTACTTATATATCCTTTGATTTCAAATTTTGGCTTTGACCTTCCCTGATGGCGGTAATCCAGGAAAGTGCTTTATACTCATAAAATTTATATCGTTATTTTCATCTAGAAAAGTTTTTTTTTACTTACAGTTATTTTACTAGCATCATTTAAAGCTTTGATCCATCCTTCAAGATCATCTCCATCCTCTGCCTCTAAATAAATGGTCCTCCCGGCATATGTTATTGCTAAAATTCAAATAGACATCTTAGAAAAGACAATGAATTTTTGTAAACAGGGATCTAACTTTATTCATATATGTATTCTTAAGCTTCCTCCACCAATAAAAACTGACATCCACGAAATAGTCAATAGTGTTGAAAGTGGCGTTTATAACCAATCAATGTATTCTTAAAATTCAAGGTTGGTGTTGTGAGAAAATTAAGAGTGGTAATGAAAATGTAAGGGTGGAGGAGCTGTTATAGTCTGTGATTGACTGTTAGTTGCTTAATGTCCAGTGGCAATTATTTCTTGCATGTTCAGGACAATGTTATAGTCTGTGATCCTGAGTTATGTTCTGAAGGGAATTATTTATTACAAAACAATATTTCATATCAAATTTGACTAAAATTGAATTTTAATATTTTGCCCAACTACTTTTAAATAAAGTAACCACATTTTTTTTCTCTTAATCTCATTGTATATATTCACATGTGCTTTTAATTTGTACTTACAGAAGCAGTTATCAATTTTTGGTCTAAGCTTCCTGGCATCACTAACCTATATAATAAAATAATAATACTGGTAAGTTGCAAATTGGGTCATTATCATAATCACATTTTAACAATTCTTAACTGATACAATTTGTACTTAACAGAAATTTAAGGTTGCAATTCCCTCAGGCAAAGATGATCTAAGGTGGTTTTGGGTCTCCTTTTTGGTAATTTTTATAAAGTACATGTAGATTCAACATTTTTATTACTAATTGGCTATCCAAACTTTTGAATGTGGGGCATCCTGATGATAGTTAATCTAAAACTGTATATTGAATGCAGCAGAACCTGTAATTTTTACTTTAAATCAAATAACCTTATCCACAATTACTCTTTGGTTGCAAGTTTTAAATTCTACAATTCAATGGAATGTTTCAATTGATATAATTTGAGTGAAAGTTATTTCCCTTGTATGCCATGTTGGAGGTCAACATGCACAAATTCCTTGATATACCATGAAATTAAACTTGTTATACTGACTGCTTCACTTAATAAAAAGTTGTTTTCTGAACAATTTTCATTGGTTTAAGCATTGTATAGTTCATCACTACATATGTGATTGTAGTGATGACCTATACAATACTTAAACCAATGAAAATAACTATAACTATAAAAGAAGAGTGTTCCACTGTCTCCCGCAATAAATCTGTGACAATTTTACTTCAATTGGTATTAAGTTGCTTATAATCTAACAAGAAATGACTGTACAATAATTTTTATTGAAAAAAAATAGTTTTAAATGAAATTTATAGCAAAAAAATTGTAAGTAACAAATACTTATTGCATAACACTGTATACATGTATACATGTATCATCAACATCAAAAGATAAAATACTAATTTTTAAGTGGCATACCCTTGAAATAAAGTGAATTTCTATCTCTCCACAAGTTTTACTGTAGTCAGCATGTAAATTCTGAAACAGGAATATCACAATATATATATATATCAAAAAATTATCATCATCATGTATATATCATGATAGTAGAATTGTAATACATTGTACATGTACATGTGATATTGTGAACCCTACATGAATAAACTGGTTAAGGAGTCGAAGTAAATATGAAATTGTACATTTAGTATAGCATGAACTGAATACATTCTAATTTGAGGCAAATAAGAAATAACATAAGCATTTTATAAGGTCAGATAAAAAAAAAGTTATAATACTGTACATAATGTACTTGACTAAACCTATTATTTTACTCAAAGTTTTTCTTGCTGGTCATAAAAATAAAGAGTTTCAGTTTGCTTCAACCTTTTAAAACTGTATCAAGTTTTGTCAGTCATAACTTCAGGCATGGCAGAAAACATCTGAATTTCACTACTATACATATAAACTTTACCATTATGTTTATACAAGAACAATCATGACAATAAAGTATATAAAACATGAAATTTAGAAGGTATGTCACTTACTCCAGGATTGTCTTTATAATAATACAGTCGACTTTTCTTCTCATCTAACAAAAAATATCTACGTAGAAATTTTCCACTTCCCTCTTTTTCCTCTGCATTTAAGAAACCACAAAATTTTCCGTTCTTATCTTTGTAAGGCATTGTTCTTCATCTTATAGTGTCTGGAAGTAATATTTAAAAACGTTATTAAAGTTAATGTAGATTTCTCATTTTCATCTGCTCATTATGGGCAGCTCTCTTCTCTGCCAAATCAATTTGACTGGATTATGTGGGTAAAGGTAAACATGGTAAATCATGTATTTAAATGTTCAACAAATTAAGAATTTTCTGTATGCTGTTATGCAGACAATGACAAAATACAAACTCAAATTTCCACAAACATACATAATTTCCTCAATCAACAAATATTGGTATCCACAAATATTAACACTGATTAATGAATATACAGTAATCATAAAGTATGACTTTATATCAAAAATATTAAATACAAAAGTTTAACTATAACTTATCTTTTCTCTGCATGCTAGTTATGTTAAATTCTTATGATGAAAGAAAAGAAATGGCATGTCCGATCTTAGATTAGGCCCAGGGGACTTTCTAGAAGTGTTTCCCACTCTATGCCTTCTCCCATCATGGACAGGAGGAAATGATAAAACAATAAACTTTTCAAATGTAGGGTTATACATATAAATAACTTACAAAACTTGTATAGAATGTTAGTTAGTCTCAAATAAAATGTACCAAATGTTCTGATACTAATCATTATCATGTTATATACATTTACATGAAGCTATACACATATTAAAAATAAATGCCTTCTCAACTAGGCTAAGCTAAAGTCAAATTATCTATTTTAGATATGTGGGAAGGCTAGTACTGTTTACATGACTTTTGGGTATGGACCTTGAGGTAAGATTTGAATTTGGAACCCCATATTTATCTTACTTTAATATCACACAAAATCTACATAAAAACTGGGCTGCATCATGTGTATGCCCAACCCTAGATATAATAGGCAAAAATGAAAAAAAAATGGTAAAATTCATGATTTAAGGGCAATAGCTCCTATAAGAAGTCATTTTACAGTTTTTATTTAAATGGACAATAATTGAAAAGGATTTAATTCCTGCTGAATTTAGACCTGCCAACTCGCCCCATTAACAAAAAAAATGTATAATCCCTTATAATTTTGGCCTGTCAACTACATTTCATAAGTGGGGCGATTTGGTAGGTCTAAATTCAGCGGGATTTAACTCACTGTCATGGGTGGGGGTGAGTTGGTAGGCCGGAAATCATCGGGATCAGAGTGGGGTGAGTTGTTACATGTAGGCCTAAAATCATGGGGATCAAACTACATTTCATAAGTTGACGCTTTGGTAGGTCCAAATTCAGGGGGATTTAACTCTTTTTCCTGAGTGGGGCAAGTTTGAAGGCCGAACTTCAGCCAATTGTAATAAACCCTTTTCCTAAGTGGGCCTTAGTGGGGCGTCAATACACCTTATCGCTATTTGTCCGCCATTACTGGACATCACACAAGTTCCCGTAAAATTTTGACGTCATAATAGAAAATGTCTGACGCCACAATGGAAAAGTGATTGTTGTATGACGTCAAAAGTTCGAGCGGGACAGATTCTCGGGTCAAGCGGGAATAGCGATAAGGTGTATTGGGCAAGTTGTCATGCATTTGCTGTGATGATATTGTTTTGAAGATGACATATATACAGTGTATGTTATATTGTGGTTCTGTGGTACACCAAAGAGAGCAAGTTTTACAAATGAAGCATTTACATGACATTATCTAACACAAGCCTATTTTCCAAGAAATTCCTTATAAGGTCTATTTATTATATGCATGATAATGATAACTAAAACAGTACAATTTCACTGGAGATGTGGGCTTAGAAACGCTACTGAGAACGGGGCTACTTGCAGAAGTATGTCAAATGAATACAAAACGGTAATGTGCATGTTTTTTAACGAAACTTACTGTCTTTGTCACAGAAAAAGACTGTTTACCTTTTCCTTGCCGTTTCAGGATACGGAAGTAAAATAAAATATGGGGACAATCTCCAAATACAAAAAGGTTGGTTCGAGATTAATCGCTTCACTATGTCTATTTTCTTATTTCTCTGAGTTAAATTAAGAATTAACAAATACTTTAAGTATAACTTTATAAATGAAAGTATCATAATTATGATATATATGCTTTATTTTATTTAGACAATATCATTTCTTATGCTACACCGCATTTTTCATTGGAACTAAGCGGCATTTGTATGGGCATAAGCGACGGAAACGTACTACGAAGGTCTTTGCTATTAAGATGTAAACAACTTTTCCCCATTTGAAAAAGGTAAAGAATGTATATTTAATATAAAACCCATATCAGTTAAATTGCCCTTTTTCATACATTTCAGATGGACGTGCCTGCTTACAAGTCGACCATTGAAGAAAATTAAAATATAACAAATGATACAGTTCAAAAGAGATCGATTTTGAATCACTGATTATAAGTACCCTTTTTCAAATCTATATCAAGTAAGCAATAAAATAAGTGAAATTAATAACAGTCCAAAAAAACTGTTAAATGTCTGACTTATTTTTCGTATACAATACAATCATAACATGAAAACTACTTTGCATGCAGTGTAAATAGTGGGGATACAGTGTTTTTGGTGGTGGAACCGTTCTACATACATCATGTGATTGTATGGTTATCCTATAAGGATGTAAATATCCACTGAAGAAGATAAGCATATCCCTCTGTCCCCTAAAATTAGTGATGACCCAAAATCAATCACCATGTTCACTATTCAGAATCTCGTTTTTACTGGAGATTTGTTGTTGATGTAATTTATCATCAGTACAGAAATATAATGTCTACCATACAATTAGCTTAACCATTACTCGCGACATTTTGTGAATGATCCTTGTGTTGTAAGTGGTATTCACCTTAAATAATAATGTAAGAATTTCACAAAACTTGTCAAATACATGTAAGTATTCTAGTAAAAGAAGCATAGTAGGGCAGTCTGTCGTCAAGGGACATAAATGTCCCTAGCACAGTCAAAGGGTTAATGATAACTTTAAATGAGATTTTAGTTAAGTATTAATGCTTGTTTTAAATTTCACTTGAAAAATGTTGTTATTTGTTTTAACCTTTTAAACCACCATTTGACATGTTTGACAGCCAATTATTTAAGATTACATGTAGTCTATTTTACACTGTTTAACATCTAACAATCCAGTACATGTAGTCTACTTTACAGTTTTAAAAATATAACAATAAAATTTATACATGAAGTCTGCTTAACAGTGCTAAAAATATCAGTTAAACAATCAAATACATGTAGCTTACTTTACAATCATTGTGTTAAATATATAAATGATTTAGACTTTTGGCTCTCTTGTAGATCAACAAAACATCTTAGCAGTATGTCATTCCAATTGAATTTGCCACCCTCTGCCGTGGCAAAGTTGGCCAAAACAGAAGATGACTTGCCAAAGAAAGTGTCCAGAGAGGAATGGAGAAAACAGAAAGAGCTTGAGGAAGCAAGAAAGGCAGGAACAGCTCCAGCTATGGTGGATGAGGAAGGAAAGTAAGTTTAATTTATACGTAAATAAAGGATTCATACATTGAAAAAATCTAAATGCTTTGAGTGGAGATTATATATAGATTTAGGTTGTTTCCAGTAGTGACAAAATGAAGCCACCTTTTAGAAAATGATTTCTTTATTACAAGAACATCTTTCAGTTGCTACATTGTAACATGATGCTGTAATAAATGTATAGGTTTTTAGTTTTGCTTGAAGATTTTGTCCAATATATTTTGAAAATGGAGAGTTAAACAACTTCAAAATCAGTGACAAACATGTACACCTCACTACATATCCATTTTTTTCATTTATCCTGCAACCAACCTTTCTACTATACAAATACAGGTGTGCAGATAACATGAAGCGATAAAGGTTTATTTTCCTACAATGTACAGTTATTGTCTATATATTTTATAACATAATAAATGAAATCTTAATTGTCTTTTAGAGAAATAAATCCTCACATTCCTCAGTATATTATGCAAGCTCCTTGGTATTATGGTGTAGATGCAGCAACACTCAAGCATCAGAGAGTTCAACCAGAGACAATGAAACCTATATCTGAAGTGGGAGCATGGTACAAAAGGGGTGTTAAACAGGTATTTTCAGAAAAAGTTGATCTGATACACAAATACAAAAATGTATTTAAATTCGTGGAGTAATCAAAGAATAAATGCTTTTTGAATAACAACGTGTATATATATGATTTTATCAGGTGTAAGTGCCTATAAATAGCAACATATAACATACAAATCTATTAGAATGTGGATTAATCAGTACAAACACTAAACATAAACAAAAAGTATATACATTGTATGCAGTTTATCAGGATCTTAAGTACTTCAAACTTCTTCAGTTATATGAAAAGGTTAGAATAGGAAATTAATTCCATAGTTTCAATAATTTTGT
The DNA here is from genome assembly GCF_021869535.1 of Mytilus californianus. NCBI lineage: Eukaryota > Metazoa > Mollusca > Bivalvia > Mytilida > Mytilidae > Mytilus > Mytilus californianus. The sequence goes on from NW_026262679.1 coordinate 57,914,235, forward strand.
TGAACTTAAATTTAGTCACAGAATTTGATGGTCTCTGTGTATCATGTTTTTCAAAGATGAGCAAAGAAATGATTGTCTTAAAAGATTTTTGCTAAAAAGAAACTGGATATAGAGCTTTAAAAGGTCTTGCAAGAATATTGTTTACTAGTACATAATGTTAAAAAGATGATGTCATTTTATAAACAAAGGTTGAGTTTAATTATTGAATAATATTATAGGGGTCAGTTGCTACAAAATTCAGAAAAGGAGCATGTCAAAACTGTGGTTCTATGACACATCAAAAGAAAGATTGTTTTGAAGTAAGTATTATTCACATATTTTATAGCAAAATATATTCTGAAAAAAACTTTAAAATATTCAGCTTCATCACATTCCTCAGTATATTATGCAAGCTCCTTGGTATTGCTACAAAATTTAAAAAATGTGAAATATTTTCCTGTATTTATTACTGTGTTGGAACAAATTTTATAATAATATTTGATTTTTATACATCCACCAGAATTTGGCCAAATGATTGCTTTTATGTATCTTTGAAATTGTATATGAGCAACTTATCTGAAATGTCTTGTTTAAAAGTTTTTACTGTTTCAATTGTGTCTTTTGCATTTTTTGCATTATTGAAAACAGCAATATTTTCTAAATTTGATCCATACGATTCCATAGCAATATTTTCTATATTTGATCTAAGACATTTGGATCATATGTCCTTTTAATCCTTACAGAGACCAAGAAAGATAGGAGCTAAGTTTACAGGGGACGATATTGCACCTGATGAACATCTACAACCCAACATAGATTTTAGCTATGAAAGTAAGCGAGATCGATGGAATGGCTTAGATCCAGAAGAACACCAAAAAAAGATTCATGAAGAGTTTGCTCGTATTGAAGAGGTGTGTTAACAGCTAACTAACATAGCTTTTCTGACCAGTACAATCATTTTCAGATACATCATCTGAACAAAATGACATTTTATTTATTTTTATTTCATGAAGTACAAAGCAGTCATGTGAATGGTGTTTAAAAGGGAGTTTTTTTTTCGGTTTGACTTTTGGTATATATGGCGTGAAAATTATATGCATATTGAATTTTTTTTTTTATTATTTGTAATCTTCTAAAGAGACCAATAATTAAGATAATATATAAAATCTATACAGTAAATTGGAGAAGAAAACAAATGATTGCCAACATTTGGATATCTGTAATTGAAGAGAAATTTTAAAGAAATTTGGATGAGAATACTTTATGGTGTGTTTGTTCTTGAGATAAATTTTCATGAGGGTCTAGAAATTCTAGATAGGATTTACAAAATTGAAAATAATGGCCAAAAATACAAAGAATAGAAAAATATGGCAAAAATAGAGAATAATGTGGTGCTCGAATATTAAGAATAGAGAATAATGGGCTACATTCTGTTCTTTTATTATGTTTGTTCTTTTCTGGTATTTTCTATGTTGATTATATCATATAGTTCCACCCATATCCTTTCTTTAAAAATTCCCCAACACCTTTTATATGATACAATGTATATCTTAAATAAATGAAAGATTATTTTTGTTCTTATAATGGTAGATTACCTTTAATACATTATTAATATTGATAACTAATACCTTATAATTTATACATATTACAGGCAAAAAGAACTTTAAAAGAACAGAGTTTAGACTTGTCATTAATGGAAGGTGATTCAGACAAAACAGAAAAGGTAAGTTGGTAATGATTTGTATACATTTATAGATATTGTAGTTCCTTTTATTGCATATTCTTAATTGTTAAGAATTATCTGTCAGTTTTTTTCTCACCTGCCCGATATAGGATTGCTATTTCAAATGATGGCTACAGCAATGTCAAATATAGTTAATTTTGTGATTAGGTTAGTGTTAAGGAACCTAAAAACAGAAAGTCAGTGATATTTGGTATGCAGTTGCATATTAAAGCTTTTGCACATTTCATTTCCAAAGAGACTAATTGGTCCCACCCCCACTCTCTGTCATGGTCTATTGACTTTGAAAGATTTGTTTAACTTGAATGTGTTAAAATTTCAACATATGCATTATCCTATTGAAATTACATACAGACAAGACATCACTGTATCAACAGTTTATTAAACTTTCTTTTTTTCTATGAATTGTTTGGTCTTTATAATTCCATTTTCAAAAAAAGTAGTCTCAGTTGGTTAAGCACTTGAGTAACTCTTTATCACATATATGCTTACCACCATTAATTTTGCCTATCACTTGTTCGTAGACAATAATTAGGTTAACATGACCTAAGTTTGATCCACTTGCATCTTTTACTTTCAGAAGGATTTTTATTTCTCTTAAACAAAAAATTAAGAAATGTTTGAAGCTTTAAACTGCTTTGTTTTGATTACAGAAAACTGACAGTGATGATGAAGACAAGTATGCAGATAATATTGATATGCCTGGTCAGAAATTTGAGACTAAACAGAGAATTACAGTCAGAAATTTACGTATTAGAGAAGACACAGCTAAGGTAATTGTCAGAAAATTTGCACAATGGAAAATAAACAAATTTGGTTGTCAGAAATTTATGTATCAATGAATACAAGGCTACAGAAATTTTCAGAAATGTATATATCAAATAGAGAATTGACAGTTAACATGGTTAAGGCAATCGTTCCAGTCTTAAGTATCAGAGGAGATACAGCAATGATAATTGTCAGGGAACTGTAGATTTAGGAATAATAGTTTTATACCACTTTCAAAGACAAATGATCTATTCTGCTATTCAAGGATCAGGAAGCAGTCATATTTTCCATCCAATACCTAATTAGAAGAAAATACTACCCAGTAAATAATTTTTTAAGTGAAAATATAAAAATTATGGTAGAGAAAATTGAAAATGAAAATTGATCAGGGTCAGTAAATTTTATTTTTACATCTTGTCCACATTTCATATCAAGATCAATAACTTCTCCCCAGCATTTCAACGTTTTTTCAGACTTGCAATTAAATTGTTGATTCTTTTCTCACGAAAAGGATCCCTTAGTGTTGAATCTTATACATGTACTTAAAATAAAATCAAGTACCTGAAAGTTCATAAAGTTGAGTCAATATTTTGTTTGATTGTAGGCAAATATTTTATTTGTAATCAGAATAATCAAAACTATATACTGTGGATTCAATTATGTTCATGGGTACCAATTTTCGTGGATTGGTGGAATATTGCATTTTCATTGATATTTAATTTCGTGGTTTTGCCAAAATCTTAAAAAGAGGCTTATGAAAAATGGGTACTTCATTAAACATTTTAATTCGTGGTTCACATATATCCACGAAAATTGGTAGCCCAGGAATAATAATGAATCCACAGTATAAAGTTGTTGTTAAAAAGACACGTCAATTACATGCACAGATATGTTTAAAAAAATATTTCTTGCTCATATTTTTGATTATTTTTTTTTCAAAAATTAATATTTGATATAATTCAGACATGTGATATATTTCTTTCAAAGAATTACACGATTGTTGCATTTCATTTTGTTCTTATTTTTATCTACCTACACATAAATTATGTTTTAAAATACATAGATTAATATGTATTTTGTAGTATTTGTACAATTTGGACGTGAACTCTGCATTCTATGATCCAAAAACCAGATCTATGAGGGAAAATCCATTCCAAGGCAAAGACCAAGCTGAGTAAGTTTAATATATTCTACATTAAATGACAGGAAGTCTCATCAATTTTTTGAAGATTTTGCGGGGCCTTAGTGTACAGACCCAAATCAACATTTTTTCCATTTCAGCTCCCTTTGGGTGCATATTTTTTGTCTTGTCTGCATTGAAAGTCTCAGGATAGGAGAAATATGTATGCTAATCCAATAGAGGTGTAAGCTATTTTTATAAATATTTATATTTCAGAAGGTAGAAAACCTGAATGCTTCATACCTAGTAAATAGATGCCTTATGCTACGAATTTCTCAGTCTGTCCATTCTCTTTGACCTCATAATGATAGTTCAGGGACTGCTTTCATGTAACTTTCACATTCATTATGACTAATTGGATTATAATATTTGGTGTATGGGATCCTTACAAAGTTTACATGCACGTCAGATAGGGTTCACCTGACCTCCACCTCATTTCATGGATCAGTGATCAAAGCTAAAGTTATGTGATAAGGTCCGTTTCAAAGATACTATACACAGTAGGTCAACTATATTTGGGGTTTGGAATCATTGTAAGGTGTACATATCTTTCTGACAGGAATCATCTAACCTTAACCACATTTTTATGGTTCATTGGTCAATGTTAAGTTTATGTGATACTTATGGTAAAGCCTTTATCTCAAAGGCTTTCAACATGAAATCAATCAAGATCAGTAACGAAGGCAAGATATTTCAGCTTGCACACTGTTCTTTAAAATAAGTTTAAGTTAACAGTAAAATAAGACTTACACACAATAACCTGCAGAGGTACTTTGGGGGTCTGGACCCCAAGGTTAAACTAAAAATGTTAGGTCTAACACAATTAAGGATATTTTAAGAAATTTAATACTAACCATTTTATACATGTATCATATTTGACAGCAAAATGTTTTGAATAAATGATTTTATTTCTGATATTTTTAATGAAACTACTCAAATGTATCTTATGCCAACATAATGCTAGTGTTGACAATAAAGTATGGATAAGAATGTAGGAATGCTGAAGAAATTGTGTGATTAGAGAACATTCCTCTCATTATAGTAGTAATAACACTTGTTAACAAGAGAATGAGATTACCACATGTAGGATTTGTCATTAAACATGGATTCTATCCAGTATGTTTTGTGCTCAATATATACTGCTGTTTATTTCTTGATGTTTTACAAAAATTTGACTTACATTGGAACTTATGGGTATACGTAGTATAACTGTTTTTGAATTGATGCCAAATATTGAAAAATTGCTAGTTTTTCTTTACACCACCTGAATCAGTTTTCAAAAATGAAAGAAATTATTTAGTAGTTTAAAAGCAATAAATGGTGAACATATGTGTTTTATTTTTATTTTTAGGGTGAAGTTTACAGGAGATAATTTTGTAAGATTTTCTGGTGATGCTGCTGAATTTGCATCAAATCAAGGTAAATTAACATTTTAATTACATAATTTTTTGCTGGATATTTAGATGATGTACAACATATATGTTTGGAATAATCCCAAGCATTTAAAATCTAAATTGTAAACCAATGATTTTCACAAGTGATTTTGTTTGCACAACTTTTGCTTGTAGAAAAAGAAACATAAAAATATATTGTGGTGAATATTTTAAACTTTGATCTTCTTTTATATAATAACTTCAGCAAAGTTAGAAAATTGCATTTTAATAGAAAATAGCTGTGAAATCAGCTAAAAGGGACTAAATACGAGAAAAATTATCCACAAATATAATTTGGATTACAGTATACCCTCAGCAGTGAATTTGCAGATGCTATAGATATAATGGTATAGTCCTTTATCTCTTTTTACTTTGTTTATTGCCTGGATCATGCCATTATTTCATAATGGACGCCTTGAGATTTAAAAAAAATGATGAGTTTATCTGAAAAATTGAAATCAGATACCATTTGATTTCGGAGGAGGACTTTAGAAGTATCACATAATAAAAGAACTTTTGTGAGCACGCTCACATACCCGATGCCCCCATGATAAAAATTTCATGTGGATATGCATATCTACATATTATGTCCTGATTAACTAAAAAGTTTTATGAAATTCTGTTGTGTGGTTTCAGGGGAGTTGCCCAGATTGTTGCAGTAGTATATTATGACCAAAGGGGCATAACTCCTAGAAAAACAGTGAATCATATTTTCTGTCAATATACACATCTAGATAGTATATCCTTATTATCTATAAAGTTTCATGAAAATCTGTTGTGTGGTTTCAGAGGAGTTGCAATGACAACCCGTTGCAGAAGTATATTTAGGCCAAAATTCTAAGTTCGAAGGGGCATAACTCTTAGGAAAAAATTGATTTATAATTTCCTGTTGATTTGCACATCTACATAGTATTAAAGTCATTATTTTAACATGTTATCTCTGTTGACAGTATTTGCCTGGAATGCCTATGAGTCAGGAACAGATGTTCATCTGCAGGCAGACCCTACAAGGTTAGCAATGCTGAATAAAGAAGTAGAAAAGAGGAAAGATGATTTTAAAACTAGTTTAAAGGAGGGTGTTTTAGCTAAGTATGGTGGAGAGGAACATTTACAAGCCCCTCCTAAACACTTACTGATGGCACAAACAGTAAGTTATTGTTAGAAAATTACAATTAACCTAACTGACAAATTACACATACACCCCGTATATGTAAATTCAGAATTAAGTGTCTTTAGATATAGGAAGATGTGGTATGAGTGCCAATGAGACAACTCTCCATCTAAGTTACAATTTATAAAGGTAAACCATTATAGGTCAAGGTACGGCCTTCAACACGGAGCATTTACTCACACGGAACATCAAGCTATAAAGGGCCCCAAAAAATTACTAGTGTAAAACCATTCAAACGGAAAAACCAACGGTCTAATCTATATATATCTTTATCTATATTGAATATTAGACTACTGTGATAATGCTGGGTTAATAAATTTCAAAATAAACCTTTCTGCAATACAAATGTGATTTAATGAAAAATTCCCTGCATGAGATTTCCAATCTATTTTGTGGGAAATAATATGGTTTATCAAAAATTTATCCAACTAGATAGAACTGGTTTAAATGCACAAAGAATAATTGAAATGCTTTTCCTGATATTAGCATTAACAAAAAACACATTGCATTATATTTCTGAATTTACAGTATACATGTATATAAGTAAACTAATATTGGAACAAATTAAAGTTCTTGAAACAATGATTAATGTTTAAATTCAAAACAGAATGCTATGGATTCAGGCATTTTTGTTGGTACAATTTTTTTTGTAGATTGATGAAATATTGTATTTTCTTGGATGTTTAAGAAATAATTCTTTCATGCCATGCTCTATGCTCATTTTAACAAGAGGTAGGCATTATATTTGTCAATATCTTTATACCAAGCGTTAGTGAGGTGTAAAACGTTGACAAATATAATGCCTACCAATGTTAAAACTAGCATAGAGCATGGCATGATAGAATTATTTCGATTCTAATAAGAAAATTTTGAACTTTTGTACTTCGAAGCGGACCTATAATTCACGTTCAAAAGGCATCCATTTTGATTTGATGAAGCCAAAACATTACAGAAAATCAAACCGCTTCACAATAAACAAATGAAAAGATACATGTAAACTTACTTTTAGAATGATTTTTTTTAATTTCCTAGCGAGCAACACCAAAACAAATGTCCATTTTGATTACCTGCATTGTCCAAAACACAGCTGTCATTGCTATTTCAATTGTGATGTCACTCACGTGCAGCCCATGTTTTATTGGAATTAGAACATGGCTTTGTGAAAAAAAGAATATCATATTAGAATTTAGTTCTATGTATTGGAAATAGAATTAATACACGCTTTAGGAAATTCATATTTTTTTAACATTTATATTTATGGTATACCTACATGTATTCCAAGGAAAATCCACAAGAATTAGTACATCTGAAAGAAATGCTAATTTTTATTATATTATAAAGTTAAAATGTTGCACAAAGCTTAAAAATTTTTAAACAACAATTTACTTTTTTATGGTGATGTCTTCCGTTTTTGGGGCTTATATCATTTGTTCATTAAAAAAATATCAAAATTTGCAAGTTTGTAATGTAGAAAAAAACAGGTTTGAAAACAATTATAACTAGTATGATATCAAAGTGGATTAATATGTACAACTTGATGAAAATTAATGATGGCGAGAAAAAATATTTTGGAAAAACAATTTTTCAGAGATTGTGGGACACGCATGTATCACCATAACAAAGACACAACTCAAAAAATGGCTTAAGCTTTACATTAATTACATCAAAATTGTTGGTACCAGCTATTTTTTTTTATTAGATATTTTGAAATATCAATGAAAATGTAATTATAAAGCAACACTTTTAAACCTGATAGTAAAACTAATACATGTAGCATCTATTATTATATTTTAATATTTCCATTGATGTATTGGATTTATGTATGAAATGTGATGAAAACTTGACATGTTATGTTTTTACAGGAAGATTATGTGGAATATTCTAGACATGGAACTATTATTAAAGGAAATGAGAAACCTGTTATTAGATCTAAATACGAAGAAGATGTGTATATAAATAATCATTCAGTAAGTATTTGTTCTGTTTCTTGAACAACAGAGGGTCAGGATTGGTGGGAGGGGGTTCTTCGTTTCTGTTTTTTTAAATATTTTAGGTAATTTTTTTCTAATCTTTATAGATTTTGCCTGTTATTCTCTATTCTTTATATTTTAGCACCCCATTATTCTTTATTCTTTATATTTTTTGCCCATTATTCTGCACTTTTTGCTCATAGTTCTCTATTCTGTAAACTCCATCCAGACCCACATAACATGTTGATTGATTGATTGTTGTTTGCCTAATGTACAGTGACAAATATTTCATGCATTTTAAGAGTGTGAACAAGTAAACGATAAATTCATCGGTAGGTTCTGCTAACTTACTCTTGAATAATATATTGAACTATACTATTGTTTAATGGAAATTAAACCAAAAAAATATTTATGCTTCTTCTGAAACAAAACTGAACTGTATTTGGCATATAAAATGATTGTAAGTGTTACATGTCCACCTGACAGGGTTAATTCGACTTTCACCTCAATTTCATGGTCAACCCTTGTCAATCTTATGGGTTTGTCTAACCTTCACTCGATTTTCATGGTTCATTGGTCAATGTTAAGGTTAGTTTCTCAGAAACTATAAGTAATAGGTCAACTATTACATGTCAGTCTGATAGGGTTCATTTGAAGTGTAGAGAAAAGGAGATGGTCAGTTTCTGAAATACATTAAGTAATTGTTTATAATGTTAAGTTTTTTTGGTACCTGTAGTAAACCATGATCTTGAAGACTTTCAATATAAATTTCATAATCAATAAAGCAGGCCAAAGTTCTTCAAAAGTGGTCATCAGAAGGTTTTGACCACCAAAAGTTGGAAGGGACTGACACATTTTTATACGACCGCAAAAAAATTTTTGTGGTCGTATATTGGTATGACGTTGGCGTCGTCGTCGTCCGGCGTCGTCGTCGTCGTCGTCGTCCGAAGACACATTGGTTTTCGCACTCTAACTTTAGTTTAAGTGAATGGATCTTTATGAAATTTTACCACAAGGTTCAATACCACAAAAGGAAGGTTGGGATTGATTTTGGGGGTTATGGTAATAACAGTAAAGGAATTAGGGGCCAAAAAGGGGCCAAAAATAAGCATTTTTGTAACTTCCAGACATAACTTGTGTGTTAGTGTATGGATCTCTCTGACATTGTACCACAAGGTTCCATATCACTAAAGGAATGCTGGGATTGATTTTGGGGGTAATTGCCTCCAAATTTTAGGAATTAGGGGCCAAAAAAGGGGCAAAAAACAAGCATTTTTCTAGTTTCATGACAATAACTTGTGTGTAAGTGTATGGATCTTTCTGAAATTGTACTACAAGGTTCCATATCACAAAGGGAAAGCTGGGTTTGAGTTTGGGGGTAATTGCCCTAAACGTTTAGGAATTTGGGGCCAAAAAGGGACCAAAAAACACATTTTTTTCTAGTTTCCAGACAATAACTTGTGTTCAAGTGTATGGATCTCTCTGAAATTGTACTGCAAGGTACCATACCACAAAGGGAAGGCTGGGATTGAGTTTGGGGGTGATGAATCATAATGGGGGTTCAAAAAATTTTGGGGGGGGATTTATTTTTTTTTCCTTTTTTTTCTTTTTTTCCTTTTTTGTTTCTTTTAAAATTTTCCATTTTAAGTTGGTTATTTCTGATTTATATTTAAAATCAAATAATAATGATATGGTAGGAGATACACACCAAACAGGATGTGTAAATTATTATATAATAAGTATTGTGCAATAGCAAGAAATTTTCAATTGCACAGTATTGCACAATAGCAAGAAATCTTCAATTGCACAGTATTGCGCAATAGCAAGAAATCTTCAATTGCACAGTATTGCGCAATAGCAAGAAATATCCAATAGCACAATATTGCGCAATAGCAAGAAATTGTCAATTGTACAGTATTGCGCAATAGCAAGAAATATTTAATAGCACAGGATTGTGCAAAAGAAGATACTTCCTATAAATTGCTTATTTCTTGACCAATTTCAATGGGGTTTTATTCTTGATTTCATGGGGTTCTTTAATATGCTGAATCTAACCGTGTATTTAGTTTTTGGATTTTGGGCCCCGTTTTTAAATTGGTCCACATTGAGGTCCAAAGGGTCCAAAATTAAACTTTGTTTGATTTCATCAAAAATTGAATTATTGGGGTTCTTTGATATGCCGAATCTAACTGTGTATTTAGATTCTTAAATTTTGGTTCCGTTTTCAAATTGGTCTACATTAAGGTCCAAAGGGTCCAAAATTAAACTTAGTTTGATTTTAACAAAAATTGAATTCTTAGGGTTCTTTGATATGCTGAATCTAAACATGTATTTAGATTTTTGATTATGGGCCCAGTTTTCAAGTTGGTCCAAATCGGGGTCCAAAATTAAACTTTGTTTGATTTCAACAAAAATTGAATATATGGGGTTCTTTGATATGCTGAATCTAACCATGTATTTAGATTTTTGATTTTTGGGCCCCGTTATCAACTTTGTCCACATTGAGGTCAAAAGGGTCCAAAATTAAACTTTGTTTGATTTCATCAAAAATTGAATTATTGGGGTTCTTTGATATGCCGAATCTAACCGTGTATTTAGATTCTTAATTTTTGGTTCCGTTTTCAAATTGGTCTACATTAAGGTCCAAAGGGTCCAAAATTAAACTTAGTTTGATTTTAACAAAAATTGAATTCTTAGGGTTCTTTGATATGCTGAATCTAAACATGTATTTAGATTTTTGATTATGGGCCCAGTTTTCAAGTTGGTCCAAATCGGGGTCCAAAATTAAACTTTGTTTGATTTCAACAAAAATTGAATATATGGGGTTCTTTGATATGCTGAATCTAACCATGTATTTAGATTTTTGATTTTTGGGCCCCGTTATCAACTTTGTCCACATTGAGGTCAAAAGGGTCCAAAATTAAACTTTGTTTGATTTCATCAAAAATTGAATTCTTGGGGTTCTTTGATATGCTGAATCTAACCATGTATTTAGATTTTGGATATTGGACCATAATAGGTGAATGTCCAATTTAAAATTTTTAAGTTCTTAGACCACATTCAATCTGTGTTAGAAACCTATGCTGTGTCAAATATTTAATCACAATCCAAATCCAAAGCTGTATCAAGCTTGAATGTTGTGTCCATACTTCCCCCAACTGTTCAGGGTTCGACCTCTGCGGTCGTATCAAGCTGCGCCCTGTGGAGCATTTTATTGGTATTTTACAATGGAAATAATAGTGAGGACCAGCAGATTTTGTTCAAGGACCACCAAGGGGAAGAGATTTAGAGAACTATGGCTGGCGACATTTCAGTATATGCATTCTTATTTAACATTTGGATAAAAAATGAAAGTTGTCAGTAAAGAAAATATATCATATGTTCAGTCAAAATATCAGTAAATTGACATTTTAATTGTTTATTTACAGAGTGTATGGGGATCTTTTTGGTCAAATGGAAAATGGGGATTCAAATGTTGTTACTCAACCATCAAAGAATCATACTGCACAGGAGAAGCAGGGAAAGAGGCAGCACAGGTGAGCATTAACCTGATCTGATATATAGTACATTGTACCAGACTTGTCTGTATGAGATATAAATAATTTTGGTCATAAGATCACTTTTAAAGTGATGTCTGCTCAGTTGGAACTGAAAATGTCTGAATACTGACTGTTTATTTGAATTCAGCTTATTAGTAATTTTGCTGTTAAGAATCTTTGACTGACCAGATGAAGAAGGTTTTTGTTTACTGTAAATTCAGAAATTTTTGCATGCAGTTATTTTTTGACATTGTTAGACAATGGACAGAATGCATGATTATTTATTATAAATTTAGGAAATGCTGCATACAAATAATGCCATCAAAATGTAAAATGGGAATTTTAATTTTGTCAAACCTGTCCGGCACAATTTTTGGAATACCGGTAATAAAAAACATTTCCAAATTATCAGTATTCAAGGTTGTTGCATGCATGTTGAATAAAAGCCAATCTATTAGATACAAATCGTCATGGATTTTGTGAATGAATTTAGATACTAGACACAATTCAAATTTTTAAGTAATTTTTTTTTAGAGCGAATGAATAACCTAAGAAATTAAGAACCCTTGAAATAGAAAGTTTTTCTACAACCAAAAAAGTTGATATCATTGATAAATGAATGAACCCATGCTATATTTGAAATTGATAATTGCATAATATTTACAGATAAGAGGTGTTATGTTTTGTTTTGTTTTTTTACACTGTTATAATTATAAATAAATTTCTACATCAGAATGAGATATTGGCCATTGAGAATGGAGATGAATCACCCGTAGAAGAAGAGCCACAAAAATCATTATTAGAGGTAAGTTTATGTATGTCAGCTTTATACATTTTGATACATTTTTACAGTACATCTTTTGAAGTATAAAGACGTAATCAGACAAAGATTGACAGTAATCAACAATATGCTTATTTACAGAAGTGGATATACATGTATCATTTTATACTTTACAGGACAAAAAACTTTGATTTCCAGTAGTGTGGGCTATGCACCAATGAGTAAAAACCCAATTACACAATAAATAAATATTATATACATTTAGAACTCATCATTTGGTCTTCAACAAGTCAAGCTGTAAAGTTCCTAGAGATGAGACAAAAAGTTGTGATTATAACAGATACTACCAAAGATCTATCATCATCGTGAAATTCTCTATAAGACAAAAAAAAACAGAGATACCAACTAAGACAATCATAGGCGTGGTTCCTGACTTGGGTACATGATAACATGAGCTGTGTTTAATTTTAGTACTAAACCTTTCTCTCGCTTTTTTTCTCAATCTATTGTGGTTTGAGACACAGACACTTAAATCCTACCTCTTTCCTAAAAGTAGTGTTGGGAATTGGCTGGAAATTGTAATCGATTGCATAGTATGCTTTTAGTTATTTAGGAACTGGTAAAACTTTTGCATGTCATATATATTACTTTAATAAAATTACCCAAACATACAGATGCATAAATGCAGAGTTCTGTACACCAAAAACATTTGTGTATTTACAAAATGGTCATTTTATGGGGGTTTCAGGACATTTCTTATATTTACAGGGAAATATCAAAAGGTTTTCATAAAAAAAACATTTTATACATACAATTTTATTTTATCAATCATGAAATTGCTAATTTATTAAAATAAAAAACTTTTAATAATTGACTGATTTTCGATAATCAGAACATCACTTCCTAAAAGTAATTTTCTTCTTTGCAGTGAACTAAAAATTAAAGAACTCATTAATAACTTATTTTAGAGTCAGATTCCAGCTTTAGGGATAAGTAACATAGATCGAGCTATTACTAGGATAGTTTCTTTGTGTATAATAGTAATGTTGATGGGAAGTATTAAGAAATGACTGTAATTTGAATTCATTATGCTTACAGCAACATCAAGAGAAAATGAACGGAAAGAAAAGAAAAAAGAAAAAGAAGAAGAATAAACACAAGAAACATAAAAAGAAGAGTTCATCAGAAAGTAGTAGTGAAGAATCTGAAGATGAAGGAAAGATAAACGCAAAGAAATTGAAAAAGGTAAGTTTATCACAAAAACCAGTATACTGTTTACATACTTTCTTGCATCAGATCAACAGCTTGTGCATATTGATTTTATAAAGTTTTACATGATCAATTTTGATTTTATAGCTATTTGCCTTTGCAGCCAAATACACAAAGTATTATAGTTACTATATATATATAAAAATATTAATTTTCGCGAACCATTTAGGTCACGGAAATTCCATTTTTTGCCATCAGTAAGGAGAGTTGTACAAATAATGTGAATACACAGAACCCCGATCCAATTCATCTTTTGCTAAAAATATTTATCATTTTCTGTTTTATATCTCCTAACATCATTCCATTTTTCTCTAATTTCGATTAAAATATGCCAAAACCTGCAGTAAAAATAGATGTATGCCCCAAATAAACATTCCCCGATTGGTTGAACTACTATGGCGTCGATGTAAAGCAACGAAAGCCTCGATGTAAAGCAACGCAAGCCTCGATGTAGAGCACACGCTTCCCAAGAGTAAGGAGAGTTGTACAAATAATGTGAATTCACAGACCCCCGATCCAATTTATCTTTTGCTAAAAGTGTTCATCATTTTCTGTTCTGTATCTACCAACAACATTCCATTTTTCTATAATCCCGATTTAAACATGTCGAAACCTGCAGTAAAAATAGATGTATGCCCCAAGTAAACATTCCCCGATTGGTTGAAAAGCTGTGGCCTCGATCTAAAGCAACGCAAGCACACGCAAAAATTTCCGTTGAAATGTTGAACTTCGACCCCGAGCCAATTCACATAGAGATTTTCTTGCGCTCAAATGTAATTCTAAGTGAAGTATACTGGTAAAGTAAAATTATGTTCTTTTACAGAAATATTTACACATTTTATTATAAATGTATTGTCATGCTTCTGCATATTTACGCTGAGCTTTAGTTAAATATAATTCTATACAAATTTTGTTACGTCAAGCATTAAGAGTAAGAATATATTTCCCACCCTAACAAGAATATAATCTGTGTCACCAAATAAGTTTATCAGCATCTTTCTGAAATTTTCCAACAGAAAATAGCGTTAATTATAGAGATATTTTGGTGAGTATTACTTATTAATGTTAAGGTTCTCCAGAGGTGGTTCTCTACACCTTCTTGGCGGTCAATTTAATCCCATTTATCAATTATCCCCGATGGCGATGACACCCAGTCAATATTTGTGTCATGAGTGAAAATCTTATCTATTTGATGAAATAACTTCTTCATTGACTGTACATGCAACATTTTTGTAGTTTTTGATAACCGTGCACATTCCCATTGCATGTCCGCAAGATAAATGGGTTATGCATTTGTGAATTGTGTAAGTACAGTAATATTGTGTGATAAAAATTTGTGACGGTCAGTGCATGATCACGTGACATTATTATTTGTAAACAAACGGGCTCCCCATGTAACACGTGTCGGAACTATCCATACAAGGTGCAATCAATCTATTATTTCACTATTTGATGATATTTCTGTGTCTGTTTGTAGGTTTTGCAGATCAGATGTCATAGTGTAGTTTCATAGACAAAAAAGTACATGTACCATGAATCCGGGTCCGTTCGCGCCCATTCACGTTCGCCCCCTTTCACGTTCGCACCCCGGGTCCGTTCGCACCCTTTTTATTGATTTTGTCTTAAATAATTTTTCAATCATATTTTGGTTAGTGTTTTGCTTTAAATATTTTTTTTGTTCATTGTTTTAAAATGAAGTGACTTTCTAAAAACGATTTTTGTGTTGAATAATTTTTTAATCGTGTTTTGGTTATTGTATTGCTATAAACTGAGACTACTATAACACAGAGATTGGTCACTAGAGATTTATCGGATTATCTGAGTCTCCGGTAGTTAGCTACGTTATTTTAACGTAGTTTCGTATTCGACCGTAGCAGACGACATATATCACCTATCACTGAGAATACTATAACAGTATCGGATATTATTATTTTTCTTTTAAAAATAATTTTAAAACAAAATTTAATTAATAAAAAAAAAAAGAATATAGTTTTATCTTTCAAATGCAGTTATCTCTATAATTCATATTTAAATTTTTGTTTTTAATCATTAATAATTTGTTAATAGTTTGTTATTATGCGGCCACTCTTGAAAATGTGAATGTGATTAATCTTATCAATCTTACAGTTACATTGTTTTGCTACACGTCCGTTAATTGTATCTAATATACAAATATTTTACCTGTAAAGACAGGTAGTCTCAAAAGCATGGGAGATGAATTTTGTTTCACAGCGGGGTGCCCAAGGTACACGAGGCTCCGTTTATTGCAGTAAACTTTTATTCTATACTTGTATATTAAAAAAATATAGATTCTATGAACGTTTAGAAATATTGAAGTCTCCTTCATCTTATTTATTGTATGAGCATTTCTAAACCTCTTGAAATCAATGTTTAAACTGATAATACTATAAAGATTTAATTGACAACTAAACAATTATGACAAATAATGCGAAAACACATATTAACAGCACTTTATGTCAGTTTTCTCTGCTTTTTTAATTGAAAAACTAGAATGTTATTTCATAACTTAACTGTTTAATTGACAACTAGAATGTTATTTCATAATTTTACTGTTTAATTGACAACTAGAATGTTATTTCATAGTTTTACTGTTTAATTGACAACTAGAATGTTATTTCATAGTTTTACTGTTTAATTGACAACTAGAATGTTATTTCATAGTTTTACTGTTTAATTGACAACTATAATGTTATTTCATAGTTTTACTGTTGAAAGGACAATAAAGTTGTTAGAAGTGTAGATTATATCTGAATATTCTTTCAAAAGTTTAATTATGAAATACAAAATTTGTGTATATAAATCCTGATAAAAGTTAGTGAAATAAATTCAAGATTTTTACTTATAGATCTAATGAATGGTAATTACTATTGAATGTATTTTCTAGGTATGGAAGAGTTAGAATTAAAGTAGTTGGTATGATAAGGCCCCAATATGGCCCCCATTTCTAGCTAAAATTTAAAATTTAATGGCCATAATCACAATGTATCATAGTTGAAACAATAACTATTTAAAGGCATTTTTATTGAACATTTATGTATCTGTGTACTTTTAATGACATTGATTTGAATAAATTTCATTTTTCAACCAAATTCAACATATGAAAAAAGCAAATTTTCATTTTTGATCCAGCCATGCTGGATCTATGTGATCACTCTGGAATCCGAGATGGTGCAGAATTCAAAGTTGGAGACATATCATGAAATCAATTATGTGTTTTTATGACTTGCAAAAACTTTATACATCATTTTAATCATCTACTGTCAACTTTTGACATGTTACTTACCCTTAAATTGAATAAAGGATGGTCAAATAGCTTCTTTATTTTAGATATACACTTGCATACAGTCCTTTGTAAATCAAAATTAATTGCTATTTATGAATTAATGTGAAAAAGTAATATATCAAATTTAAGCAGTTGAAAAGAATTATGAAAGTATTTTATCAGTATCTTATGCTTGTGTAAGTAATTGAATAAAATTTGATACAAGATGTGCATTGATATCAAAGTTGATTCCCACACTTTTTATAAATGCTATTTTTCTATTTCTTTTCTTAGGCAAGTTAGAGTTCTGATATAATACAGTATGATAGACAACTGTCATTATTTGCAATCAATTTCACTCAAAAGTGATTAATGCCAATCGTAATTGACCACTGTTAATATCTATTGTATTACATAAATGAATACACAATTATAGACCTAAATAGTATACATAAAATTACTTTTGATTTACACTACATAAAATTATTCTGTAAACTATTTTTCAAAGATGAATGATGAGGGATAAATAAGAACAGACAAAAAACAAAATATGTATAAAAATGCAAGCCGGGTCTTAATAATATTTTACTTGTAAAATCAGTGTTATAATCATATGATATATATTAGACAATAATTTAGGTTTATTTAAGTTACAATTATCTTTAATTTGCTTGAAACAATTAACAAAATTGCACAACTCTAACCTGGGGATTTTCTACAGGCTTGTATGCAGAATTTGACAAAACCATGAAATCAAATATTCACAAACATATAATTTTTCCTAAATCCACGAAAAATTGGGACCCATGAAAAGAAAGGAATCCACATTATCAATTATTAATAACTTTTCAATAGAATATAATGCATACTTTTAATTGGAATCTGATGAAGGCAACTAAACAGATGTGGTATGATTGCCAATGAGACAACTATCCTTCTGACCAAACCTTAGTACACAGTGATTATATAACATCTAAGACATATGAGTAATTGTTTCTTTATTTTATAGGCACTGACGAAAGAGGATGAGCATCGAAAGAAAGCAGAGGAGTTATTACAAATTGATGAGAGGAAACGTCCATATAATAGCATGTATGAGGCTGTAGTTCCTACAGAAGAGGAA
The DNA here is from genome assembly GCF_021869535.1 of Mytilus californianus. Lineage (NCBI taxonomy): Eukaryota > Metazoa > Mollusca > Bivalvia > Mytilida > Mytilidae > Mytilus > Mytilus californianus. Next base: position 57,932,472 of record NW_026262679.1, read on the forward strand.
ATGGAAGCATGGAGAATGAAAAACTTACGAAGTGACGATCCTATGGCTCATTTTAAGTCATAACTACTGTTGATGTGATACTAAATAATATTGTTGATGTAAAATACTGTAAATAAAATAATGGAAAAACTTGTACAATGTACCGGTAATACAATTTCTTTCCTGATAATTCAGGACGAGTACACTAGTAGTTATTGACTCTCTTTTGTTAATAAAGTGCACAATGGGATATCTTCCTTGTCAAATGGAGATAAAGTTATGTAAATTTGGTGCTATATCAGTTATATGTAACAGAAAATTTCTTGTCACTGTAAACATTTTGTCTACAAAAAAATAGGTTTCTTCAACCTCCTTTTCTGATTGACTGGTTAAGTTTTGTAGATTTGGTGATGACACTTTCTCTTTATTAAGATAATTTCATGAAAGTCTATAATTTTTTGAGGTTACAGGAGTATGATTGATTGATTTGCATAATATTCCAGTGGAAAATATTTTATGCATGTTCAAGTTGAGAACAAATTAATACATCAACCAAGTTCAACAACAACAACAACAACACTTTATTTTAAGAGGGTTACACATTTAGCTATATAACTAATCTTCCTTGAGGCCCTCATCATAGAAAAGTTCTGCCAAGTTAGTTGACCAAGATGGAGGTTGGAAAATTTGGACAGCCACTGGGAAGAGAAGGGATTGTTGGGATTAGGCAGAAATTTGGCCTTGCAACAAGCCACCTACTGGGGTTCTTAAACATTCAGAAAATATGGCATTGTCTCAACACAGGATATCAAGTTTCATGTCCCTTTTCCAACCTGACATGGCTGCATATTCATATGTTCCACACTGGCAAACAGATTCTCTCCAAGCATGATTCTGACTACAGGATGGGAGAAGTCCAGGTAACCATATTGCTATACACCAATGTATTTTGTATATTCACTGACCTGTAGCAAACTTGGGTAAAAGGCCTTTTACATACCTCTAGGTCAATGTACCTTGCATTTTTTTTGGCAAATGAATGGATTGAAACTTGATCCTATACCAAATTCGAGATAGGTGTTTTTTTTTTTTTTTTCATTTTATCATTTTTTCGACAGTCGCAGAATGCAAGACATAGGGATTATCACCAAGTGGTGGTGGGGTTAACTATGTAAGGTTTCCCCCCTACGTGAGAAAAGACCTTGTTGCTAAGGTAGTTTTTATACGACCGCAAAAATTAAAAATTTTTTGGTCGTATATTGGTATGACGTTGGCGTCGTCGTCGTCGTCGTCGTCCGGCGTCGTCCGAAGACACATTGGTTTTCGCACTCTAACTTTAGTTTAAGTGAATGGATCTCCGTGAAATTTTACCATAAGGTTCAATACCACAAAAGGAAGGTTGGGTTTGATTTTGGGGGTTATGGTACCAACAGTTAAGGAATAAGGGGCCAAAAAGGGGCCAAAAATAAGCATTTTTGTAACTTCCAGACATAACTTGTGTGTTAGTGTATGGATCTCTCTGACATTGTACCACAAGGTTCCATATCACAAAGGTAATGCTGGGATTGATTTTGGGGGTAATTGCCTCAAAATTTTAGGAATTAGGGGCCAAAAAAGGGGCAAAAAACAAGCATTTTTCTAGTTTCATGATAATAACTTGTGTGTAAGTGTATGGATCTTTCTGAAATTGTACTACAAGGTTCCATATCACAAAGGGAAAGCTGGAATTGAGTTTGGGGGTAATTGCCCAAAACGTTTAGGAATAAGGGGCCAAAAAGGGGCCAAAAATAGCATTTTTCTAGTTTCCAGACAATTACTTGTGTTCAAGTGTATGGATCTCTCTGAAATTGTACTGCAAGGTACCATACCAAAAAGGGAAGGCTGGGATTGATATTGGGGGTAATTGCCTCAAAATTTTAGGAATTAGGGGCCAAAAAGGGGAAAAAAAACAAGCATTTTTCTAGTTTCAGGACAATAACTTGTGTTCAAGTGTATGGATCTCTCTGAAATTGTACTGCAAGGTTCCATACCACAAAGGGAAGGCTGGGATTGAGTTTGGGGGTGATGAATCATAAGGGGTTTCAAAAAATTTGGGGGGGGGGATTTTTTTTTTTTCATTTTTTTTCTTTTTTTCATTTTTTTTTTCTTTTAAAATTTTCCATTTTAAGTTGGTTATTTCTGATTTATATTTAAAAGCAAATAATAATGATATGGTAGGAGATACACACCAAACAGGATGTGTAAATTATTATATAATAAGTATTGTGCAATAGCAAGAAATTTTCAATTGCACAGTATTGCACAATAGCAAGAAATCTTCCATTGCACAGTATTGCGCAATAGCAAGAAATCTTCAATTGCACAGTATTGCGCAATAGCAAGAAATATCCAATAGCACAATATTGCGCAATAGCAAGAAATTGTCAATTGTACAGTATTGCACAACAGCAAGAAATATTCAATTGCACAGTATTGTGCAAAAGAAGATACTTCGTATAAATTGCTTATTTCTTGACCAATTTCAATGGGGTTTTATTTTTGAATTCTTGGGGTTCTTTAATGTGCTGAATCTAACCGTGTATTAAGTTTTTGGATTTTGGGCCCCGTTTTTAAATTGGTCCACATTGAGGTCCAAAAGGGTCCAAAATTAAACTTTGTTTGATTTCATCAAAAATTGAATTATTGGGGTTCTTTGATATGCCGAATCTAACCGTGTACCGGGGTATTTAGATTCTTAATATTTGGTTCCGTTTTCAAATTGGTCTACATTAAGGTCCAAAGGGTCCAAAATTAAACTAAGTTTGATTTTAACAAAAATTGAATTCTTAGGGTTCTTTGATATGCTGAATCTAAACATGTATTTAGATTTTTGATTATGGGCCCAGTTTTCAAGTTGGTCCAAATCGGGGTCCAAAATTAAACTTTGTTTGATTTCAACAAAAATTGAATATATGGGGTTCTTTGATATGCTGAATCTAACCATGTATTTAGATTTTTGATTTTTGGGCCCCGTTATCAACTTTGTCCACATTGAAGTCAAAAGGGTCCAAAATTAAACTTTGTTTGATTTCATCAAAAATTGAATTCTTGGGGTTCTTTGATATGCTGAATCTAACCATGTATTTAGATTTTGGATATTGGACCATAATAGGTGAATGTCCAATTGTTAAAATTTTTAAGTTCTTAGACCACATTCATTCTGTGTCAGTAACCTATGCTGTGTCAAATATTTAATCACAATCCAAATTCAGAGCTGTATCAAGCTTGAATGTTGTGTCCATACTTGCCCCAACTGTTCAGGGTTCGACCTCTGCGGTCGTATCAAGCTGCGCCCTGCGGAGCATTTTATTCTTTTTTTTCTTCCATCATTTTTTTTACATGGCCTCCCCCTGTTTCTATTGAAGTTATCATGACCAAATTTGGACCATCGATAGACCTCATCATGAAGTATTATCAGATGAGGCTGTGTAGAATTTCATCATCTCCTTTAGAATTTATCTCACTTTTATTAGTTTTTTATCGACATGACATCCCCCTTATTGTTTTTGAAGATATCATGACCTTATTTGGACAATAGGTAGATCTCATCATGAAGTATTATCAGATGAGGCTGCTTTGGACTTCATCATCCCCTTTAAGAGTTATATCCCCTTGAAACAATTTCTTTTATTGCATTTTCTTCAAAATTATTAGGGCCTTGGTGGCCGAGTGGACTAAGTAGTTACTACTGTAATCACTAGCCAGTCAACACTGAGGTTGTGAGTTCGAACCCCGCTCGTGCGGGTGCACTCGACTCCAATCTTAATTGACTAGGATTGTCAGTTTTCCTATCGAAGGTCAGTGGTTTTCTCCGGGCACTCCGGCTTCCTCCACCAATAAAAACTGGCCGCCACGAAATAGCCCAAAAGCGGTGCTTAAAAGTGGCGTTAAAACACCAAAAATCAAAATCAAAATCAAATCAAAATTATTACAGATAAAATCGATTTGTAAATGGCAACATGTACAGGAACAGATGGCAATGTTATTTAACCTAAACAATTATTTTGTTATCAAACCTTATAAGAGTTATTTCCCTTGAAATATTATACACAATTTTTGAAAATTATATTTCGAGAACTGGAACTCATGGAATTGGAGAATTGGGACCTTCACCAATAATCTTTAGTTCATGTGACCTGTCATTTGCACCCTAGGTCAAAGGTCACCAAGTGCAAAAAGGTTTTGTACACTGAAATTTCAAGCTTACATATTAACAAAACGATAAGAAACTACTGCATACATACAGTGTATAAAATGTTCCTCTCGAAAAGCTCTACATTTTATATATAGGCTCAAAACTGTCCAACCATCTGTTCAAAAGATACGAGGGGATATTTCTTAAAAGTATAGTATTTTTAGCTCACCGTTCCGAAGGAAGATAGGGGTAAAATGCAGTTTTTGGCTGATATCTCAAAAACCAAAGCATTTAGAGCAAATCTGACATGGAGTTAAAGTGTTCATTAGGTGGAGTTCTATCGGCCCTGAAATTTTCTGTTGAATCTGATAACCCATTGTTGGGTTGCTGCCACTAAATTGGTAATTTTAAGGAAATTTTGCAGTTTTTGGTTATTATCTTGAATATTATTTGATAAAGATAAACTGTGAACAGCAAAAATGTTCAGCAAGGTAAGATCTACAAATAAGTTCATATGATCAAAATTGTCAATTGACCCCTTAAGGAGTTATTGCCCTTTAAGGACAATTTTACACAATTTGTTTATCATGTTTTCTGACTAAAAATCTTCTTCTCTGAAACTACTGAACCAATTCCAACCAAACTTAAGCTGAATGATTCTAAGGGTATCTAGAATAAATTTTGTGTTTTATTTTCTGTTTCGTAAAAAAACATGGCCGCCATGGCTCAAAATAGAACGTAGGGGTAAAATGCAATTTTTGGCTTATATCTCAAAAACCAAAGCATTTAGAGCTAATCTGATGAGAAGTAAAAATGATTAATAGGCCAAGCTCTGTCAGCCCTGAAATTTTCAGATGAATCTAACAACCCATTGTGGATTGCTGCCACTTAATTGGTAATTTTAAGGAAATTTTGCAGATTTTGGTTATTATCTTGAATATTATTAATGATAAAGATAAACTGTAAACAGCAAAAACGTTCAGCAAAGTAAGATCTACAAATAAGGTTGTATGACCAAAATGATCAATTGTCCCCTTAAAGAGTTATTGCCCTTTAAAATCTATTTTTCTCAATTTGTTCATTTAGTTTGCTTACTTTAAAAAATCTTCTCCTTTGAAACTGCTGAATCAATTTCAGCCAAACTTGGGCTGAATGAGTTTCAGAGTATCTAGTATAAATTTTGTATTTTATTTTCTTGTACGTCAAGAAACATAGCCACTATGGCTAAAATGAAACATAGGGGTAAAATGCATTTCTTTGATTTTGAAGAAAATATGACAGATACAAAGAACATTTCAATGGAAGTTTTAAGCCATTCATTAATATATATTGAAAAGTAAAAATAATCATTGATGAAAGATTTAAGCAAAAAATTACAGGTAAGCGATTCAGGCTCTTGAGAGCCTCATGTTGTATATCTTTGAAAAGATAATATATATCAACCTACTATAAATTGCAATAATTATCAGTATTTCAAGACCTTCAATTTGAGGTCAATGTCATGGTCATGATGAAATTTTACCTTGACCTTCAAAGTGTACTATGACCTTGACTTTGTGACATTTGAGAGGTCAAGTGGTTCTGAGTTGAATAGTGGTAGTCCCATGTCTCTATGACATCTGGTTCTCAAGTTTGGTATTGCATCATATATTTGATTATTCATTGTGACCTTGATGAACTTTGGAATTGTCCCATTTTTTTTTTGTTACAGTGTTGTACTTCAACTGCAGACCATTTTTCACTTAGCAGATTTGAGATATCTGTTGTTGTTTTAGAGATAATGCCGTTTGAAACTTTGTGAGCGGGGGCATGTATTAACAATTTTCAGAAATTGAAGAGTTTAACATGGTTATATGTTTGACTAATTACCAAAAACATTCAATGAAAACCCCCAAAAAAAGCAATTTGAAATTTTCATATTTTGCATTGACTTTGTAAGTTTCATACAGAAAGTTCAATTTATACAATTGATATTGCATCATTTTTTGGACTTTGCCAAATGAGGAAAATTTCAAACCCCCTTTTCATCCCAGTGAGAAGGGTGGGGTCATTTAGTGCAAAAATTAAAACTTCTAAGAAGGTAAGGTTGTTGTATATCAAATGAAAGGTCATAATGTGAATATTTCAAATATCAAATTCCTGTCCTCCAAAAATGAGTTGGATGGGGTTATTAAGTGCAAAAATCAAACTTTCTAGAAGGTGGTGTTATCGCATATCAAATGAAAGATCATCAAGTCTACATTACATTTATCATACTTCTGACCTGGAAATTTTAGGTGGACAGGGTCATTTAGTGCGAAAAGTGAAAAGTTTAAGAAGGTATACTCGTTGCATATCAAATGAAAGGTCGTAAAGATTGCATTACAAATATCAGACTATAAAGGGAAAGACCTTTCAATTGTTTTACAATTTTGAAAATAAATAACTCAGCCTTGATAATCACAAAAATAAATGGTTTGTTCTGTGGTAGTTTGAAAATAAATTACCTGACTTGCAATGTATTGAAAATAAATAACTCAGCAGGTCTAATCGAAAGTATGAGATGGCACCAGATTCTTTCTTAAATTCATTTTTTTTCCAAAAAAAAAATCGGGGAAACACTTCCCATATCTTTTAATAATAAAAGTATAAATATTATTTAAATATACTTTAAATGTCAGAAAATTGGTTTCATTTAACTTGAGGTTAATTGTCTCAGGAACACTTACCTCACTTTTATTAAATCAGGGCCGTAACTACATTGAGACAAATGCCTCATGTAGGAAATTTCAAAACCAAACGCTTGTCTCCATATCAAATTGTGTTCACCGTGAGTGCCTTGCAAGAAGCAAGTTCTGTTCTCCCTCAGACGTAGCCCCTGATTTTTCGGGATCAATGTTTCTTATTTATTTGTCTTTTGTTCATTGATTGCCCTTCTGTATTCTGTTAGTGTTGCATTCATTTTGTAATTTAGTAATTTTATTATTAGCTTGATCATGAGTTTAAAAAAACACAGCAGCCACAGACTTAACTATGTGAATTACATTTTTGCTTTATCATGCATATTTGTCTTTTGATGTTGTCCCTAGAAACTTAAGTCTTACACTGAATCTATAACGTGATATTTTGCTTTGAGACCAAAATATTGTCATAAAATTATTACAACAGAACTTGCATTTTCAGTTTAAGAAAGGGTCTGGGGAACACCCAGAAGGCATGATTTTGCATCATTTGTTCTATAGCTTCTTGGGCCTTCAGCGGTTCAAAAACCCTTCAAAAAAAATGTTGCCTCGCTCCGCTCGGCGAAACATGTTTGCCAATACTTTTAAAAGAGCCTTAGTTACAACCAAACTTTAATACTATGTATGTATGCAATACATGTATATGCATTGGGGAATATAGAAGATTCATTTCTGAAGAGGATAATAATTAATTCTGATTAAATGGTACATAATGACTTGACTATACATGAATTATTTATAATAAACAAATAATTTTAAAATTGTATGTTTTCGAATATTAAAAATATAGTTGTGAAAATAAATAATCAGTCCCTTGCTTTAATGAAAATGAAAAATCTTGCTTCAATAGTGCAGAAAATAGATAATCTGTCCTCTTAGTTTACAAAAATAAATAACCGATCCAAAACAAATCCTCCTGCCCCCCCCCCCCCCCCCCGAATATCAAATGGTTGTCCCCTAACTACTTGTAAAATATAACTTCCAGTAACTATTTTAAGGATTCTAATAATTTCTCTTGTATTCATAGTGTTTGTATAAGTAAGAGGACGATAACATCCTGGTGTGTATCTCATAAAGTTTTGCTTGATCTAATATCTTCTGAATCCAAAATTTATTAATTTTGGTAGTTATTTCACACATCCATTGTTATTTAGAAATTGGATTGACTAAATATTGCTTTGGTTCATTCAATTCATATTTTAAAAATGTTTTTTCTCAATAAACTGAACCAACTATTACTATTTACTAGATTTTACAATTAATTGTCTTCTGCTAATTGCCATCCAATAGAACTTTTTTCTTGTCTAGTAATATTTCTATTTAAAAGTTAAAATTTTGACATCCATCTGAGCTTCCACAGGTAACATCCCAGAAATTATATATATTGCTGGATCAGCCACTGTTTTTGGTAAAGATAATAACTGCTTCAAGAATTTTTGGAATTGAATATTTAAGTTTCTAAACATTTTCCTGTTGGGATCACTATTTCCAATCCATATAACATTATTGGTATTACATTTGTACATAATTAAGTGACATTGAAGTTTGTATCTAAAACATTTTCTCCATAAAGTCCAACCCCCATTAAACTATAAAGTGTTCTTCTTGTTCATCTATTGTAGCTTTACATGAATCATCATCTGTACGACAAATTCCAGTATGTGTTGTTTTATTAGAAGTTGGGAGTATAGCGTTGCCTAGAGACCAAAAATGTTCATTAACTTTCTCATGGTGACAAGATTTAGATTGTATAACACAACTTTTTGCTGGTTGTAGTAAATATGCGTCTTGTTTACTAAAGTCAAATGCCATATTAATTAAAATCTGTGTCTTAAACGGACAATTACTGAGCATGGCTAAATCATCTGCACAAGTTGGAGCACAACATGAGATTGATCCATTTTCCCTCCATATCTTGAATCAGTTAAAATTTCTAAAAGGGTATTTATATAAATTTCATACAAATCTGCACTAAGAGTTCCACCTTGTCTTACACCTTGTTCTATTCTTAAAGTTTGGTTATTCCATCTTACACAAGAAACAGCCTGTTTAGCTCACCTAGCCCACAGGGCCAAGTGAGCAATTCTCATCACTTGGCGTCCGTCGTTCGTCGTCCGTGGTCGTCGTCCGTCGTTGACTGTTAACTTTTACAAAAATCTTCTCTGAAACTACCAAATTTAACCAAACTTGGCCAGAATCATCATTAACCCGGGTATCTAGTTTACAAAATTTGTCCGATGACCCCGCCTGCCAACCAAGATTGCCAACATGGCTAAAAATAGAACATAGGGGTAAAATGCAAGTTTTGTCTATTTATTTTGAAAACTGTTACAAATAGAGAAAATCTGACAAAAAGGAAAAATGTTCAGAATGTTGAGCTCTACCAATTGTTCTTATTCGTCAAAACTATCAGACGACTTTTTATAGGAGTTATTGCCCTCAAATGACAAATTTTACCATTTTTTTTTCATTTTTGCTTATTATCTTGAAAACTATAATAGATAGAGAGAAACCTTAAATATTGCAAAAATAATCAGCAAGACAAGCTCTACAAATAAGTCTAACATGGTCGAAATAGTCAGTCGACTCTTTATTAGAATTATTGCCCTTTGATGTTGATTTTTACCATTTTTTACATTTTTGCCTTTTATCTTTAAAATTATATTAGATAGATAGAAACTGAAATAAGCAAAAATGATCAGCAAGACAAAATTAAGTTCTACAGATAAGTTTACATGGTCGTAATCATCAGTCGACTCCTTATTAGAGTTACTGCCTTTTGATGATGATTTTTACCAATTTTTTTGCGGTTTTGCCTTATATCTTAAAAATTATATTTGATAGATAGAAACTTCAGTAAGCAAAAATGACGATTTTTTAAAATTAACACGCTGAGATTTGAAACCACACTGACGGATTTAAAAAATCTTACAAAGCAGTACTGTAGTTGCCGTCGTCAATTGACGATTTGATGGTCGCAAATGCAGTTTTACTGGCGACGCGTACCCCTGCAAAATCACCTATATAGTTGATTATATCAAATCCTAATTCTCGAAACATCAGTGGAAGCTTGGAAGCGACAGCATTTGTATCACGCTGCACAGGCACTTGACAAAATACTTATATACTTTAATACAACGTGTAATATTTAGGTATTTTGTTTCAGAGGCAAGTGCCTGCCACACGCTTACATATGTGAGCTGCTGATCGTAAACCCGTATAAATAACTGAAATTTCCAAATGTTACCAAATAAGGAACTTTATTTAAATGTTTATAATAAATCAATGACAAGTCCCGTTTGAAAAGAAAACAGTTGCGGCCTTGCTTTTAAATTAACTTTGCATATGCATTATTGTCTGGATATCATTTAAATTAAACCCCATTCCCTAAGTAACTAGCTGTCTTTGTCAACATAACCAATGATAGCACCCATTCCTTTTAAACTTAAATCTAAAATGATCACCTGTTCATGAGAATAGTTTTGGTGGAACACTTTTCAACGGCGAAATAAAAAATTGACATGAAAAGGTCCTTCATACGACTTTCTTTTCGATTTCTTTCTTTAAATATTTATTTATGATCATCTATGATAAAGAATCTATGTCATTGGGGACCTCGATGGTTCCCTTGTGACTTCAACGACCTTTTCAGCAACCAGCAGAGGTGGGTCCGATTACTTTCAATGTAATTGATTAAATTACAATTACTTTGTCAATTGTACGATTAAATTAAATTAATGATTACATCATTTCTCAAAGTAGCTGATTAAATTAATGATTACATTGGCAAGTAATCATGATTACATCTGATTACAATGAATTTCAAAATAACCCATTTGAATGATGTTAATAAATAAAGATTACAACTGTAGCATGTTTTGAGAAAGGATTTTATTTGATAAAATTTTCTTCATTAGGAAATAATTGCCTGTTAACTAAGTCAGGAATATGACAGTTGTTACCCATTCATTTGATGTGTTGAGTACAGTATTTTGTTATTTCACTTTTTGATATGTTATGAAATGATAACCTCCAAATTCAAAATGAAAACTTCCAAATTCATTGATTTAATATACCACAAAGATTCACAACATATAAACATGAACATTTTGTCACTGGTTATGGCCCTTTACACTTTACCATTCTATAATTATTAATCTATGAAATATTTTGACTTCTATTGAATAAAGGTTTCTAAATTAAAGAGGCTTGGCTATTGTCTTTCTGACATCTTACAGATTTTATATGTATTTCAGTTATCAGTCAAAAAAACATCTAAAAATTGTAATAGTATTGTTTAATAATCATTACATTTTACGTGTACTTATATATACCAACATTTGTTTATTTAAAAAAAAACATATTTGTCACAATTTTGCTTGTGCTAGTTAGATAAATTTTCTTTTATCTTTTATCATATTGCCCTAGGTACAGAATAGGTAATTGAAATAAAAACATACTTTAATTGGTCCTCTACCTGTCAATTAAAATGTGACAATAATCACAATATCAACAAAAGGCTTTTAATTCAGGTTTTAAAATAGTATAACATGAGTAAAACAATCATCAAGTACACATCTTTTAATTGTGAATATATGTATAATACTTTTTATTTAGGCTAACAATGACTTTCAATATTGTAACAGTTTATTTTTTAAAGAAGAAAATAAATCAATTAAGCCTAAACTAATACTAGCATGAATTATTTACAATAAAAACCTATGATCAATGAAACAGTTATTCCTTAAAAAAACTTATCAAAATAAAACAGAAGTCAACATTTTCCTTTCTTTTTGATAAAAAACCCAGAATGTTAAGCCTTTCACCAATTCACTTCAAATCTGAATTATATAAAAAATGTAGATTTTTGAATCCTATAAATTTGCTATAAATATTAATCATATTTCTATTAATTTATTCAATAAAAATTAAGCTCAGGGTTTTAATTTGTTCTCATTAACCCCCAATACATCTAATAAATCAAACATATTACATTATCATCATCCTTATCTTGCAATGTGTCAAACAAGTTTGAAGTTGTCTTTGTATGTTCAAATATTACAGCTGTACAACTAAGAAATAATCACACAATTTGAGAATTTTTTCATTGTAATCAGAATGTAATCAAAAAGTAATCAGGATTACAAGGTATTTTGAAATGTAATTAATTAAATTAAATTACATGTAATCAGATTTTTTGCTGATTAATGATTACAATGATTACTTGAAAAATTGTAATCAATTACAGCTGATTAATGATTACAATTACCCCAAGTCTGGCAACCAGATACGTACTTTTTTAATAGGAAAGCCAAATTCCAAATATCGACATTTGTGTCTGTCAATATAGTCGGATTTGAATTTGAATAAATCATTATTTTAATGTGAAAAAAAGCTAACCAAACCTTTAAACAGACTTATTCACAAGTGATATATTTACGATACTGTTGTCAAGTCATTAAAAATGGCATTTTTGGAATTGATATTGATTCACACATTGGGTCTTTGCAACGGAAATAAAACACATTTATTCCAAAACCAGTTGTTGGCATGATATATTCCTCGCGAATGATTTTTGATGGCATGGTACTAAACCCCTAACGGGAGGGATTGTGCTTGATTTTCATATGATGAAGACATAATCTTTCGATCAGTTTAATTGAGGTCTGGAGCTGGCATGTCGGTAACTGATAGTTGTCCTTTGTTAATTTATGTTCATCATTGTCATTTTACTTAGTTTCTTCTGTTACTTATACCAACATCGGACTCGGACTTCTTTTTAATTTGAGTTTAACTATGCGTATTTCTGTGTATTTCTTTATTCCACATTGGCTAGAGGTATAGGGGGAGGGATGAGATCTCACAAAACATGATTAACCCCACTGCATTTTTGCGCCTGTCCCAAGTCAGGAACCTCTAGCCTTTGTTAGTCTTGTGTGCTTTTTTTATTTTGCTTTTTTAATATGTTTCGGAGTTTAGTGTGACGTCCATTTCGCTGAACAAGTATACATTATTGTTTGGGGACCAGATGAAGCCCGCCTCCGTGCGCGGGATTGTCTCGCTTTTTGAAGACTCATGTGTGGCCTTGGGCTGATTTGTACTCTTTTGTCGGGTTGTTGTCTCTTTGACACATTCCCCGTTTCCATTCACTATTCTATTACTTTCCTTTATTTGTTTGACAAAAACCGTATGTCGGTGTAATACAAAGAGACCGAGAGTCTTTTGATATGAGTTTCTTGATATATAAGTAGTTAACTGAGGTTTAGGTCAAAGGTCAAGGTCATGTAATAAAATTCTAATTTCGTTTTACGTCTGGATGCAACGTCAATACATTTGGGTTGGCGTTTTCTGGTGACTGTTTTAGAAGGAATGTTGTTCCCTTAAATATTTGAAATGGGCAGTTTTGCATTATAACTCATAAACCTTGCTTAAAAGAGACCTATGGTCTTTCGATTTGAGATTCATTACCTCTGACCTTCATTCTAGGTCAAGGTCGATTTGACGTTTTACAAATTGACCTTTTTTATAACTTCATTCTGGTATACTATAAAGCCATAGGGTATTTTGCATTGGGTTGGAAGACATATGGTAATTTGGTTTATGCTAGATATTTGTCTCATTGGCAATCATACCAAATCTCCTTATTTTATTTAAGACATTGAATAAGGTCAACTGGGAGTGACCTTATGTATACCGAACGTAAGATATTTTAATTACTGTATGTAAAAAAAGCTAGAAACATATATCTTTTTAAAGCAGAATGACGTTGCCTATCATATCAAAAAGGTAAGTGGCATTTTGACACTCTGAAATTATTTCCCTTCATTATTTCAAACAAAAGTTCATAGATATCTTCTTCTTGGAATCATTGTTGAAATTCATATCAACTGAAAGCAAACGTGACTTTTTAGACCGTAAATTTGCATATTATGTTCATTATTTCAAGAAAAAAGAACCTAAATATTTGTATTTTTGGAAACAGTCTGAAATGAACTATCTTCTATTAATGGAACTAACTTTAAAACCGAAGGTTACTATTCAACTTTCATGTAAAGTAGCAAACAATTAATTTCTATGGACATTTTTAATCCATATAAAAAATGAAAACAACACGTTATAAATTCATGCGTCAAAAAGCGCTTTTCTGGATTTACCTTCATCAGGAACGCTTAAAGCCGAATATTTAAGAGTTAATTAAGGATGTGTAAGAACCTAAACAGTTGAAGAGCTATATGCCCCAAAAAGTACCTAAAAATAGCCAAATCCGTCTTAGGGTCAATTTTGCCTGAGGGAGTTGAAACCTTAGATTCTTTTTAATTTAAAAATTTTTATAAACGGAAAATTTTAGAAATGTTTTGTTATAAATCATGTCAATACCGAAGTACTGACTACTGAGCTGATGCCACCCTCGGGGACTGATAGTCCACCAGCAGAGGTATCGACCCAGTGCTGTAAAAAATGAAAACAACACGTTATAAATTTCATGCTTCAGAAGCGCTTTTCTGGATTTTCCTTCATCAGGAACGCTCAAAGCCGAATATTTGAGAGCCAAGTATCTTTTAGAACCTAAACAGTTGAAGAGCTATATGACTATTTGTGTTAATTGTGATATCATAGGCATCCTTTAGAATACGGACCAGGAACTCATCTAACACATTTGATTTGATCAATTAAAAAAAAACTGTTAATAACTGTTGTTTTAGATGATCAGATTATCAAACATGTATCAATCTGCTTCAATTTTAGCTGTTAGGTAAAAGTAATTGAAAGCCTTGAAATTATATTATTTTCACCTAGTAAAGAGATGCGATTCATTAGGAATGAGTTCATAAATGGCCAAACAAATGTGCCTAATACACATCTTTGGTCTAAACTACATGTATTTTGATATAGTTTAATTGTATCTCGCTTTGATCCTCTCACGACAACATGGTTATATGGTTCAACGGTTCAACTAACAGCAAAGGTAATATACTAGCAGTCTACAACTATTACCATATTGATGTATGGTAAAAAGTATTAACTATAAGATATACTGAAAATACAATTTTTTAATCCATAACTGCATTTATATATTATCTTTTATTGCGATATCACATGCATCCTCTAGAAAACGGACCAGGAAATCATCTTACCCATGGGGTTTGATATCAATTAAAAAAACTGTTTAAAATAAAATATTATAATGAAGACGACTCGAACTGTAAAGAATCTGTTTGAATCTGTGATCAGATCAAACCGACTCGAACTGTAAGGAATCTGTTTGAATTTGTGATCAGATCAAACTTAGGCAATAAGGAACCAACCATGACACTAATAACATTTCAACACAAACTATAAAACCGAAATCAAATGATAGACTGGTACACTCTTCATAATAATTTGAATATACAAATAAGAAACAATGAAAATGAAAATATGCATTATTTATTGGTCAATATTTATATTTATCTATCTAGGCTTTGCGGATCATCATGACTGTTTCTTTCAGTGAGTAGTGATATCCCTTCCAGTGGTACCAGTTGACGCCATTAGCATATGATTTGTGTTTCCCTTTCAGATAGAGACCATTCAGGTTGCTAAAGTGACATGTATTATACCACCAGGCACCCTTGTACACCACTGCACATGACTTGCCCCATTTATCGTTATCCTTATCTTTTGCCGAGAATTTCTGTCCATTCTGAACAGCCAACGAATCTCCTGTAAATGTACGTAGTATGTTACTATAGAAATTTAATTACTCAAGTCATATCCAAAATGCGTAACAACGATGGTAATGTTAATTATGTAACTATGTTTTCGGATGTAAAAATAATTTGTTTCAAACTAATCATTGCGTTTTCCGTTGAAGAGACGTTGAATATCAATTTTATTTTGTCCTTTCTTTGTTTAGTAATTTAAAGTTATTAAAATATCCAAAGGGTTTTGAGGTGAAAGTTGCTGGATACGTACGTACGGTACGGAAAAATAAATCGTACTGTGAGAAGAAGTAAAAACATCAATATAATTCACTTTTATTTCAATTTGGTTTTGTTTACTTGAGCATTGGATACCCCTTCTAATTGTCAAAATTTCAATTTACGGAAAATTTACCTTTTAAAGATTCGTTTTTTTTTACATTGGCTGTGACACAATTTTTTTTCTTGAAAACAGAAGTTGTGAAATTTTATTCATATATATATTTTTTTATTGAAATAGCAAATTATTTATTAAATAGATACCATATGAGCAAATTTCCAAAATTGAATACTTTGATACAAATGAGTGTGTGGTGTTTACTGATTTAATGTTTTGAGAGTTAACGATAGTAACGGTTTGAAAGCAACCTTATTTTATGTTTCGGTTATGATACCTAGATAAAACATAGAAACGAACAAGATATTTGATAGGTAAATTTGAGGTCAGGTTAAATGTAAAGGGGTGTTCGAAGGGAAAAATCTAATGAGCTATGATGATTTTTACCAATTTTTTTGCGGTTTTGCCTTATATCTTAAAAATTATATTTGATAGATAGAAACTTCAGTAAGCAAAAATGACGATTTTTTAAAATTAACACGCTGAGATTTGAAACCACACTGACGGATTTAAAAAATCTTACAAAGCAGTACTGTAGTTGCCGTCGTCAATTGACGATTTGATGGTCGCAAATGCAGTTTTACTGGCGACGCGTACCCCTGCAAAATCACCTATATAGTTGATTATATCAAATCCTAATTCTCGAAACATCAGTGGAAGCTTGGAAGCGACAGCATTTGTATCACGCTGCACAGGCACTTGACAAAATACTTATATACTTTAATACAACGTGTAATATTTAGGTATTTTGTTTCAGAGGCAAGTGCCTGCCACACGCTTACATATGTGAGCTGCTGATCGTAAACCCGTATAAATAACTGAAATTTCCAAATGTTACCAAATAAGGAACTTTATTTAAATGTTTATAATAAATCAATGACAAGTCCCGTTTGAAAAGAAAACAGTTGCGGCCTTGCTTTTAAATTAACTTTGCATATGCATTATTGTCTGGATATCATTTAAATTAAACCCCATTCCCTAAGTAACTGTCTTTGTCAACATAACCAATGATAGCACCCATTCCTTTTAAACTTAAATCTAAAATGATCACTTGTTCATGAGAATAGTTTTGGTGGAACACTATTCAACGGCGAAATAAAAAATTGACATGAAAAGGTCCTTCATACGACTTTCTTTTCGATTTCTTTCTTTAAATATTTATTTATGATCATCTATGATAAAGAATCTATGTCATTGGGGACCTCGATGGTTCCCTTGTGACTTCAACGACCTTTTCAGCAACCAGCAGAGGTGGGTCCGATTACTTTCAATGTAATTGATTAAATTACAATTACTTTGTCAATTGTACGATTAAATTAAATTAATGATTACATCATTTCTCAAAGTAGCTGATTAAATTAATGATTACATTGGCAAGTAATCATGATTACATCTGATTACAATGAATTTCAAAATAACCCATTTGAATGATGTTAATAAATAAAGATTACAACTGTAGCATGTTTTGAGAAAGGATTTTATTTGATAAAATTTTCTTCATTAGGAAATAATTGCCTGTTAACTAAGTCAGGAATATGACAGTTGTTACCCATTCATTTGATGTGTTGACTACAGTATTTTGTTATTTCACTTTTTGATATGTTATGAAATGATAACCTCCAAATTCAAAATGAAAACTTCCAAATTCATTGATTTAATATACCACAAAGATTCACAACATATAAACATGAACATTTTGTCACTGGTTATGGCCCTTTACACTTTACCATTCTATAATTATTAATCTATGAAATATTTTGACTTCTATTGAATAAAGGTTTCTAAATTAAAGAGGCTTGGCTATTGTCTTTCTGACATCTTACAGATTTTATATGTATTTCAGTTATCAGTCAAAAAAACGTCTAAAAATTGTAATAGTATTGTTTAATAATCATTACATTTTACGTGTACTTATATATACCAACATTTGTTTATTTAAAAAAAAACATATTTGTCACAATTTTGCTTGTGCTAGTTAGATAAATTTTCTTTTATCTTTTATCATATTGCCCTAGGTACAGAATAGGTAATTGAAATAAAAACATACTTTAATTGGTCCTCTACCTGTCAATTAAAATGTGACAATAATCACAATATCAACAAAAGGCTTTTAATTCAGGTTTTAAAATAGTATAACATGAGTAAAACAATCATCAAGTACACATCTTTTAATTGTGAATATATGTATAATACTTTTTATTTAGGCTAACAATGACTTTCAATATTGTAACAGTTTATTTTTTAAAGAAGTAAATAAATCAATTAGGGGAAATTCGCCTAATTGCGGACACTTTTTCAAATCCGGAAGTTTGGATACCGTAGGGGCCAATTGCGGACACACTGGTGGTTGCACTAGACAGGAGAAGATAGAGGGGTATCAAATGAACTATTTCCCGCGTTTTCAGGTCTCCTCTCTTGATTGGTAGATTGGAAACACTTAAAACCCGCGGAAATGTCCAGTCGTGTAAATGCGGACAGAGGGAGTTAAAATACGGACACTTTATCGTCAAATTGCGGACACTTATTTTCAATCTGTTCTTGCTATTCAAAACGTAGTTAGGGCCTACTATGTATATATATATATAGTATTACCTTTCATTAATACCATTTCAGTGCATCTTAGAGCATGTCTGGAAATGGTTTTCGCACATGAACCGGTAATACACGTGGAAAGGTGAGAAAAATGAGATTAAAAAAGTTCATTAAATATCTCATATCACGCCAATTATAAAATGATATAAGAAGCAGAAACTTTTTTGTACTGACAAATTCCATTGTGATATTGTTTTTCAAGATGCATGCACGCAAATATATACGTGATATATTTGTGATAATTATCAATTTCAAATCGCTTGGCATTCGTTACAATTCCCAATCACTTAAAAATCAGGTAGTCCTATAGCATAAAACGCCTTTGTGTTAGATTTTTATATTTGAAATTTCAGGGAATTATGAAAAAAGACAGTATTATGAACACTGACCCGTGGCACTCCTCAATGAAGGGCCCGGCTGGCCTAAGTCCAATATATTCAAAATGAAAATTAAAATACAATGAAAGAGAGCATCCCCTAATGGTACTATAAAATGTTGTGTTAAAATTCTTTTACAATTTACCAAAGCAAACTTGAATTTAGTCCTACGGCATAGAAAGTATAGACGGACGGATTGATAGACAGAGTGATAAATATAGGGCACCCGCCTAAAGACGGCGGGTCATAATAAAAAAAGGTAGTGCTGGAAATTATGGTCACTTATGATGATACGTTATTGGTGTTCGTTGCATTTCGTCACACATATATTTAATTTTCTACATAATACCCGATCTCTGACCAAAAAATGGCATCGGATTTTAACCGGCTGGCGACAGGATACCAATGTATGCAGAATATGCATACCAAGTTCGGTGCCTTAAATAAAATGTCTAAAACACAACAGGTTAACGATAGGTGCATAGTATGATTAACTAGACATCGTTGAGATGGGAGCCATCTCTGTGGGCCCCACTGTGAATAACGTGTGGTAAAAAAATTGTATCTTTACCAAAGGACATGGGGTTGTCATCTGAAACCAAAGTTTTTAACCTTGACCTTTGACCAAGGAAGTTGTACATACATTATCACACACCATCTGATGTTGGTTAATATACATGTCAAGTATAAAGTTTGAAATCATAACAGTTCTCTAGATATAGAGCGGACACGATCTTTACCATAGGACATGGGGTTGTCAACTGAAACCAAAGTTTTTAACCTTGACCTTTGACCTAGGAAGTTGTACAAACATTATGACACACCCTCTGGTGTAGGTTAATATACATGTCAAGTATAAAGTATGAAATCATAGCGGTTCTCCAGATATAGAGCGGACACGATTTGTTACGGACGGACAGGTTGATCACTATATAGGGCGACCCGCTATTCGGCGGGGCCCTAAATACCAATATTCATCTGTCCAAGCAGGGAAGAAAACGTGAGGTATATGTCGTTCACATGAGAAAATTACAGAACCAAATATGGAAGAATGTACTCAAGTGCTGCAGAAGGGAGAGACATATCGTTCATAAAGACATGTACTGCGAGTACAATGGATTTTGGATTGAAAGTTGTAGAGCTATTCCTCATTGCTCATTATTTCAATTTTTTTTCAGATTACTGTGATTGTTGTATCTTTATTTCTAATTTTTTTGTTTTTGTTTTTCATTTTCAGTTTCTTTGATTTTTTTCACTTGCCGTTTTTCAGATCAAAAATATTCAAATGGTGTATTAAGAACATATGTCGTACCTCAGGCTGTTTCTCATACTATGATGTCTTTTCTCTTTCATGTTTTACGTGGAATTAGACAAGGACTTCGGATAAATTATGGGACGATGACTTTAAGATTGTTGTGCAATGGTTTGCCAATATATGTATATAATTCGTCGTAGAGTTGTCACTGGTTCAGACGTACTTATATATACATATATATATATATATATAAAGATCGATGCATTATTTGTCTTTGAAAATGTCTGTACCAAGTCAGAGACAATGATATATTATACAGTGCTTTTATTGTCCATAGAGAAACCCAAAATTGATATGACCAAAAAAGTATCAAACGGTCAACACAGGGATAATTTATTTTGTCCATACAACGCTAATTGATTTCGCTTTTATGTCCATACAAATAATTTAAAATAGTATTAATAGACCTCACTTAATTTTCTGTTTTCACTTTTTTGTCCTTTCTACTTTTACATTTAGTAGCCTTTTTTGACTCCACTTCAGCTTTCTTCATTTTTCTCTCAACTTTTTTAAGTTTATTTTCTGCCTTTTTCTTTTCTCTTTCCTCTTTCTTTTGCTGCATTAAGAGTTTTTCCTTTACTACTTCTTCTCTTGTTAGAAGACGGTGTGATTGTTTTGAAACGTTTTTATACTTTTTTGTTTTAGTCTCTGGGGCGACTTTGTTATTTTCTTGGGCATTTGATTCAAATGGGAGAAACAATGAATGTACTTCGGTGTTCCAACTCTCAAACAATTCCATCGTACCATCATCATCCGCGGTACCGACTAAATGTATCTTGTTATCCAAGATAAGTTGAAGTAAAGCTTCGGGGTCATCAATTTCTGGTTGTACGAAATCACCCGCTTCTGACATGGTTGACGCTTGCCCTCCATTTTCAATTGATACCATTTCATCGCCAGATGCCGTTGGAATTGCTGTTGCGCTATACACTTGTGCTGTGGTACTACAGTGGGCGTTGGATTTGTCAGATGATTGGTCAGATGTAGGGGCTTTATCTTTGTTTTCCGATGCTTCACTAGGGAGATAGGCCTCCGACGGTATGGCATGAGTGTTAAAGGGATATATACCACATGCTCTGAATCCACTTTTGATGTTTTCTTTGCTTAGAGCCTCATTCCATGCAGTTTTAAACAAACTTGGGAATGTCCATTTGTCAATTTTGTGGAGCATATTCTCCTGCAAGAACTCCGAGCAGGCTCTATCATATTGTTTATTGAATGGGCCAAATACTGATCGATCCAGTGGTTGTAAATAATGAGTGGTATGTGGTGGCAAAGACAAAATTACTATGTCTTCCTTGATTCCTTCTTGGATCAAAGCCAGTGATTCATGTGACGAGTGTCCGTCGAGGATCAACAGCTGGGGTCGATCCCCTCCACATTGTTTCAGGAAAATGTCCTTAAACCATTTCTCACCGATTCTGTCGTTCATCCAACCACTGTCTTGATAATCCCACATAGTGCCACTCGGGGCCTCTGTGATATTAAATCCAAATACAGACCGCTCTGTTTTGCCCTGTACAATTGACAGTGGACTAATTTTCTGCCCCTCCGCGTTCACACAAGCTACGATTGTTACGTGCGTACTCATAGCACTAGTGCGACCTGGGACATTTCTAGCACCCTTCTCTGCCAATACTTTAACTGGGTCATGCTCAAATGATTTACCCGTCTCGTCCATGTTCCAAATAACTTTAGGTTTATTTGTAATATCCTTTTCAATCAGAATTTTCTCCAATTCCTGAAAATACTCTTCTACTTTCTGTCTGTTCATCATCCTGCATCTAAGGGAGCCTTGTTTTTTCAGGCTTTCTAATAACTAGGTCATTGTGGCGTTCTTTCGAATTCTGCCACCAATCTTTTCCTGGTATAGAGTTTTTGAAAGGCGTTTTGATCTCTAGCCTTTTAACTAATGTCCCAGTTCTCACAAGAAGTTGCCTGCGTGATATACCAACTCCTAACTGTGATGCCCGTTTTACAGATTTAACTATTGAATTTTCCAATTCTAGGGGCAGGGCTGGTTTGCGGCCCCTACCAACTTGTATATTTCTTTTTCCGGTAACTCTATCCCCAACGGTTGACTTAGGAACGTTGAAATGCTCCATTGCCTTTCTCACGGACATTTGGCCAGTCTTAACGGTCTCGACAGCATTCTCGAGCGATTTCAGGTTATATTTCAATATATGTGATTTATTTTTTGCTCTTAACATTCTGAAAAAAATATCAGAAGATTTATTAATATTTTGCTCAATGTTATAGGAACCGACTATTTACTATACGGTATGGGTTTTTCTCATTGTTGAAGACTGTACGGTTGCCTATAATTATTTACATCCACTTTATTTTAACTTTGGTGGATAGTTGTCTCATTGGCAATCATACCTCATCTCCTTATTTTTATATAGAAGATAGGTATATACAGATATTGATAGCAATTTACATTGTTTAAAATGGCAGCAAGTACGATAGATTTCTTTTCGTCTGTCTTTCTGATAGTCGGTAATAGATTTAATTTCAAGACAAGAGACAAAAATCTGAGATTCATTCACCAATTTATCTTAAATGTGCCTAGATGGATACACATGACATTTAATACCAATGGAGGAAGCTCCATTCCGATTTTCATGTGGAGCATTTCCGATTTTTCGTTTTTTGAAAATGACCGGTGATGCCTTTCATGACGTTGTCAGTTTTCTAGTTAACGTTTGTTTCCCGATTTCCCGGATTTTTTTTTTTCATTAGACAGACGGACAGACAGACAGACGACTGGATGTACAAGGTCATTACTGTTGGACGCTCGCAGAAAATCTAAAGAGATCTTTAAAACCGATGTATGGTTATTTTATTTCTATCATATTTTAAAAAAGTTTTATTAAATCATTTCTTCAAAAGAATATCCGTGATATCAATGAGTTCGTCTGCCTCTTCTGCAGTAAGAATGTCCAACTCTTTACCTCTTTTACTTAATTTTCTAGCAATAAACACAATGCTGCTGAATTCATTTTCCTTATCACTTTCAATAATTTCACATAGTAGTGTTGATACATATACATGTTTTGATAAACATAATAATTTCATAAATAAACAGCAAACAGCATCATTGTCAAATAGCCACTCGTCTACGAGACATTGTTGCAATTTCATTTTGGCGACGGTTTTAGTACCTAAAACTAGGTACATTCCATTTTCTCTTGCAAAAAGTCCTAAACATGTAGACATTCTGTAAAGAGAGAGAAATAGATTGACTTCAAAACCCGGCTTTGAGAAAGATGTTTTTCAGTTTTTGACCTAGTGAAGATGGGTGCAACTGGAGTGAAAATCAGACTGGTAAACGCATTATATTCGTAATATGCAAAATGAAAGGAAAACAAATAAACCCAAATCAACACTTTATTGATATACTGAAATGTATAGGATTCGCATTAATACTAGGAGATTCTAAGAGAATTTTGCTTATTTTCCACATCATAGTATTGACATTGCACCACTACACGTGTTCAAAATATCTTGTGTCCGCATTTTGGCTATCATATTATTTTTGGTAGTGTAAATGCGGACACTTGCTTTTTCCTATTTTGTAATCAAAATTTAGACAAATCAGTAAAAATAATTAAAAGAAATGTTTCCTTGCATATAATACACAATGCCTATTGCTTTTCAACACATAAATGACCATACTTACATGAATAACTGTGTATAGACTGACACGTTGACTTTAGATCTTTTTCAAAATTTCCCGGGTTTCAAACTTGTTGACATAAGCTATTTATAGCATGCACTTTCAATCACATGACATAAAAGTAAATCGAAAGTAATAAACGTGATATCCTTATTGCAACAAAATAGAGTGTCAATAGAAAACAAAACACCTTATTTCTTATATCTATTTTATTTGAATTTTTCATAATTTCATTGAAAAGTGAGATATCCGTTTTCCGTCCGCATATCGGCGCTGTCCGCAATTAGGCGAATTTCCCCTAAGCCTAAACTAATACTAGCATGACTTATTTACAATAAAAACCTATGATCAATGAAACAGTTATTCCTTAAAAAAACTTATCAAAATAAAACAGAAGTCAACATTTTCCTTTCTTTTTGATAAAAAACCCAGAATGTTAAGCCTTTCACCAATTCACTTCAAATCTGAATTATATAAAAAATGTAGATTTTTGAATCCTATAAATTTGCTATAAATATTAATCATATTTCTATTAATTTATTCAATAAAAATTAAGCTCAGGGTTTTAATTTGTTCTCATTAACCCCCAATACATCTAATAAATCAAACATATTA
This sequence comes from Mytilus californianus, assembly GCF_021869535.1. Taxonomy (NCBI): domain Eukaryota; kingdom Metazoa; phylum Mollusca; class Bivalvia; order Mytilida; family Mytilidae; genus Mytilus; species Mytilus californianus. Next base: position 57,957,001 of record NW_026262679.1, read on the forward strand.
CATTATCATCATCCTTATCTTGCAATGTGTCAAACAAGTTTGAAGTTGTCTTTGTATGTTCAAATATTACAGCTGTACAACTAAGAAATAATCACACAATTTGAGAATTTTTTCATTGTAATCAGAATGTAATCAAAAAGTAATCAGGATTACAAGGTATTTTGAAATGTAATTGATTAAATTAAATTACATGTAATCAGATTTTTTGCTGATTAATGATTACAATGATTACTTGAAAAATTGTAATCGATTACAGCTGATTAATGATTACAATTACCCCAAGTCTGGCAACCAGATACGTACTTTTTTAATAGGAAAGCCAAATTCCAAATATCGACATTTGTGTCTGTCAATATAGTCGGATTTGAATTTGAATAAATCAATATTTTAATGTGAAAAAAAGCTAACCAAACCTTTAAACAGACTTATTCACAAGTGATATATTTACGATACTGTTGTCAAGTCATTAAAAATGGCATTTTTGGAATTGATATTGATTCACACATTGGGTCTTTGCAACGGAAATAAAACACATTTATTCCAAAACCAGTTGTTGGCATGATATATTCCTCTCGAATGATTTTTGATGGCATGGTACTAAACCCCTAACGGGAGGGATTGTGCTTGATTTTCATATGATGAAGACATAATCTTTCGATCAGTTTAATTGAGGTCTGGAGCTGGCATGTCGGTAACTGATAGTTGTCCTTTGTTAATTTATGTTCATCATTGTCATTTTACTTAGTTTCTTCTGTTACTTATACCAACATCGGACTCGGACTTCTTTTTAATTTGAGTATAACTGTGCGTATTTCTGTGTATTTGTTTATTCCACATTGGCTAGAGGTATAGGGGGAGGGATGAGATCTCACAAAACATGATTAACCCCACTGCATTTTTGCGCCTGTCCCAAGTCAGGAACCTCTAGCCTTTGTTAGTCTTGTGTGCTTTTTTTATTTTGCTTTTTTAATATGTTTCGGAGTTTAGTGTGACGTCCATTTCGCTGAACAAGTATACATTATTGTTTGGGGACCAGATGAAGCCCGCCTCCGTGCGCGGGATTGTCTCGCTTTTTGAAGACTCATGTGTGGCCTTGGGCTGATTTGTACTCTTTTGTCGGGTTGTTGTCTCTTTGACACATTCCCCGTTTCCATTCACAATTCTATTACTTTCCTTTATTTGTTTGACAAAAACCGTATGTCGGTGTAATACAAAGAGACCGAGAGTCTTTTGATATGAATTTCTTGATATATAAGTAGTTAACTGAGGTTTAGGTCAAAGGTCAAGGTCATGTAATAAAATTCTAATTTTGTTTTACGTCTGGATGAAACGTCAATACATTTGGGTTGGCGTTTTCTGGTGACTGTTTTAGAAGGAATGTTGTTCCCTTAAATATTTGAAATGGGCAGTTTTGCATTATAACCTTGCTTAAAAGAGACATATGGTCTTTCGATTTGAGATTCATTACCTCTGACCTTCATTCTAGGTCAAGGTCGATTTGACGTTTTACAAATTGACCTTTTTTATAACTTCATTCTGGTATACTATAAAGCCATAGGGTATTTTGCATTGGGTTGGAAGACATATGGTAATTTGGTTTATGCTAGATATTTGTCTCATTGGCAATCATACCAAATCTCCTTATTTTATTTAAGACATTGAATAAGGTCAACTGGGAGTGACCTTATGTATACCGAACGTAAGATATTTTAATTACTGTATGTAAAAAAAGCTAGAAACATATATCTTTTTAAAGCAGAATGACGTTGCCTATCATATCAAAAAGGTAAGTGGCATTTTGACACTCAGAAATTATTTCCCTTCATTATTTCAAACAAAAGTTCATAGATATCTTCTTCTTGGAATCATTGTAGAAATTCATATCAACTGAAAGCAAACGTGACTTTTTAGACCGTAAATTTGCATGTTATGTTCATTATTTCAAGAAAAAAGAACCTAAATATTTGTATTTTTGGAAACAGTCTGAAATGAACTATCTTCTATTAATGGAACTGACTTTAAAACCGGAAGTTACTATTCAACTTTCATGTAAAGTAGCAAACAATTAATTTCTATGGACATTTTTAATCCATATAAAAAATGAAAACAACACGTTATAAATTCATGCGTCAAAAAGCGCTTTTCTGGATTTACCTTCATCAGGAACGCTTAAAGCCGAATATTTAAGAGTTAATTAAGGATGTGTAAGAACCTAAACAGTTGAAGAGCTATATGCCCCAAAAAGTACCTAAAAATAGCCAAATCCGTCTTAGGGTCAATTTTGCCTGAGGGAGTTGAAACCTTAGATTCTTTTTAATTTAAAAATTTATAAACGGAAAATTTTAGAAATGTTTTGTTATAAATCATGTCAATACCGAAGTACTGACTACTGAGCTGATGCCACCCTCGGGGACTGATAGTCCACCAGCAGAGGTATCGACCCAGTGCTGTAAAAAATGAAAACAACACGTTATAAATTTCATGCTTCAGAAGCGCTTTTCTGGATTTTCCTTCATCAGGAACGCTCAAAGCCGAATATTTGAGAGCCAAGTATCTTTTAGAACCTAAACAGTTGAAGAGCTATATGACTATTTGAGTTAATTATGATATCATAGGCATCCTTTAGAATACGGACCAGGAACTCATCTAACACATTTGATTTGATCAATTAAAAAAAAACTGTTAATAACTGTTGTTTTAGATGATCAGATTATCAAACATGTATCAATCTGCTTCAATTTTAGCTGTTAGGTAAAAGTATTTGAAAGCCTTGAAATTATATTATTTTCACCTAGTAAAGAGATGCGATTCATCAGGAATGAGTTCATAAATGGCCAAAAAAATGTGCCTAATACACATCTTTGGTCTAAACTACATGTATTTTGATATAGTTTATTTGTATCTCGCTTTGATCCTCTCACGACAACATAGTTATATGGTTCAACGGTTCAACTAACAGCAAAGGTAATATACTAGCAGTCTACAACTATTACCATATTGATGTATGGTAAAAAGTATTGACTATAAGATATACTGAAAATACAATTTTTTAATCCATAACTGCATTTATATATTATCTTTTATTGCGATATCACATGCATCCTCTAGAAAACGGACCAGGAAATCATCTTACCCATGGGGTTTGATATCAATTAAAAAAACTGTTTAAAATAAAATATTATAATGAAGACGACTCGAACTGTAAGGAATCTGTTTGAATCTGTGATCAGATCAAACCGATTCGAACTGTAAGGAATCTGTTTGAATTTGTGATCAGATCAAACTTAGGCAATGAGGAACCAACCATGACACTAATAACATTTCAACACAAACTATAAAACCGAAATCTAATGATAGACTGGTACACTCTTCATAATAATTTGAATATACAAATAAGAAACAATGAAAATGTAAAATGTGCATTATTTATTGGTCAATATTTATATTTATCTATCTAGGCTTTGCGGATCATCATGACTGTTTCTTTCAGTGAGTAGTGATATCCCTTCCAGTGGTACCAGTTGACGCCATTAGCATATGATTTGTGTTTCCCTTTCAGATAGAGACCATTCAGGTTGCTAAAGTGACATGTATTATACCACCAGCCACCCTTGTACGCCACTGCACATGACTTGCCCCATTTATCGTTATCCTTATCTTTTGCCGAGAATTTCTGTCCATTCTGAACAGCCAACGAATCTCCTGTAAATGTACGTAGTATGTTACTATAGAAATTCAATTACTCAAGTCATATCCAAAATGCGTAACAACGATGGTAATGTTAATTATGTAACTATGTTTTCGGATGTAAAAATAATTTGTTTCAAACTAATCATTACGTTTTCCGTTGAAGAGACGTTGAATATCAATTTTATTTTGTCCTTTCTTTGTTTAGTAATTTAAAGTTATTAAAATATCCAAAGGGTTTTGAGGTGAAAGTTGCTGGATACGTACGTACGGTACGGAAAAATAAATCGTACTGTGAGAAGAAGTAAAAACATCAATATAATTCACTTTTATTTCAATTTGGTTTTGTTTACTTGAGCATTGGATACCCCTTCTAATTGTCAAAATTTCAATTTACAGAAAATTTACCTTTTAAAGATTCGTTTTTTTTACATTGGCTGTGACACAATTTTTTTCTTGAAAACAGAAGTTGTGAAATTTTATTCATATATATTTTTTTTTATTGAAATAGCAAATTATTTATTAAATAGATACCATATGAGCAAATTTCCAAAATTGAATACTTTGATACAAATGAGTGTGTGGTGTTTACTGATTTAAAGTTTTGAGAGTTAACGATAGTAACGGTTTGAAAGCAACCTTATTTTATGTTTCGGTTATGATACCTAGATAAAACATAGAAACGAACAAGATATTTGATAGGTAAATTTGAGGTCAGGTCAAATGTAAAGGGGTGTTCGAAGGGAAAAATCTAATGAGCTATGAGGAATGTAAGGTAACTTCCCATCTACAATAATGGTTTGACCATTAGAGTCGTATATGAGCTAAGGAGCATTCTAGTTCAGTGTCACAAGTCGCAGGTCTACGAAGGCAATGACCACGATACGTACGGTACGTGATTATGACGAGGGGGATTTTAACGACCTTGACTACCCATGAGATTCTTGCACGGTCGGTCACGTGATTATGAGAGATTGTAGTCTCTAATATGACATTTCATCGAAGGACAAGGTTGAAGCCAAATCTTTAAGACTTAGACAAATGTTGTAGCTTATCAAGTATACATTGTACCTTATAATACAAGACATAGCTTGTAGGGTATCAAATTCTACAATAAGGACAAGTTTGTCCCTTACGCAGATAGTAATTGAAAAAAATTGTATCAGTGTATATATATTGATAGGGAAATGATTTTTATAAATAAATTTAACTGTCAAAGAAAGAGCAGTTGTACATATTTTTAGTTATTGATACCATTTTATGAATACAATTAACGTTTTGAGTAATATGAAAATAGAATATTTCGGATCGAGCATAAAACTGGTGTACACGTTACAAGTGTTTTGCAGGATATTTTTACGAATCCATATATGAACATAAATTGAAAACCAAATAATACATGAAAGGATAACATGGAGTTATAATACGTGAATGTGGTTAAAATGTTTATGGGTCCTCAATCCTCTTTTAGTCTTCAAAAAGCCTTTGTATCATCTTCCCTTTTTTACCTGCATGTTTTGGGAAATCATTTAAAACACCAGTAACATTAAAACTTGAAAATTTGAACATTAATTCTATTATTGCCTTAGATCTTCAAAACCCATATCATTTAGTCAGATTTTAAGAACGTTGGGAAAGTGTTAAATGGCTTTCTTTCATGTTGTATAGATAAATAGTCGACTTGAAATCTGCAAAAATATGTTAAAATATTACGTCATCAGATATTTTCTCCTCTCATCAAACGGAAAGTCAAAAAAAAAAAAAATGAATAAAAGTATGGGTTGAAGATAAGATAAAAAAACCATAAAGGCTCTAAAGACAAAAGAAGCTTACCTGCATCGCCAGAATAACCACCAACATCCAAAATATATCCAGAACTTTCGCTACCAACGCTGAACTTCTTATACAGGGCATACTTTTGGTTGTTTTCGAAGTCTTCCATATCAATCCTCAATTTGTATTTTCCTTGAGAGGTAAGTTGATGCAGATGGTCGTTACCTTACGTAAATTCAAGTTGAAATGTACAATTAATGACATATCTTAATATTGTTTGTTATTTTCTAGAATTGGGTGATATTGGCAGATCTTGATTGCATCTGGTAAATTTAACACCTGCGTGATGTTGAAGACTGTACGTTACTGTCTAGAAGTCTTTTTTTGTCGATGGTTGCTGTCTCATTGACGCATATACTCATCTGCTTTAATTCATATCAATTAAATGATTTGGAAAAATGTCTGTTCATGGTATAATCAATCAATCATGCAGTCATTCTACAATAAGTTATTTAGACTAAGACAAACTCATCTTGAAAAAATCAAAGAATGAAAGGATATTTCAGATATTTGTCATTGTTACAGCAATACAGATACACAAAAAATTTGTAAGCTCTAAATTAGACAAAGTCTGAAAATTTTAGATAGATTTTAGCAGAAACTATCAAAGATCTGACAGCCAAACGGAATTCCTTGAAAGCCGGAAACAAAGTTATTAAAGCCACTGAAAAGTTTCCCTGACTCAAGACGGGCACATACACCTTTCATACTTTTTATTAGTGACATTAAAAAGCTACATTAAAAGCGTACGATAAAATCATTACAGAAGAGCACTTAATATAAAAATAAGGAGATGTGGTATGATTGCCAATAAGAAAAGTATCCACCAAAGATCAAATGAAGTTGATGTAAGCAATCATAGGCAACCATACGGCCTTCAACAATGAGAAAAACCCATACTGTATAGTCGGCTATAAAAGGCCCCGACCTGAAAAATATGAAACAATTCAATTGAGAAAAACTAAAAGCCTGATTTATAACAAAACAATTTACAAAAATCAAATATGACAGACATGAACCAACGACAACCACTGAACTACAGGGTCCAGACTCCCCCTAACCTGGGACAGTGGTGTAACAGCACAACATAAGAACAAACTATAAAAATCAGTTGAAAAAGGTTTAACTCATCAGATCGATACAAAGCAGAAAAACATCAAACAAAACCACAGATCGGACGTACTCTATAATAGCGGCAAAATAAATTAGAAAAAGCAGTTATTGCTAATATAAAATCACTAGGTTCTACACTGAATCTCTTATTTTATTTGCCCTACCTCGGAATGGACAATCATAATGCAATTTCATAATCAATGCAGAAAGACGTGATTTTTGACATGTAGAATTCATTTTGTTTAGGAATACAATGTACAAAAGCGAACATTTTAGTTTTTTACAAAGTTTAAATAAGAAAACTGATGTTGATAAAAACGATAGATAGAATATGCAATGACTATACAACAGTACAATAAATTAATCCTTTAGAGATCAGTCTATCAACATACAAAGACGAATCTTAAGAACTTTTATTTTATTTTTTAGCTCTCAGTAAATGACAGTATAGTAGTTGAACTTATAAATTTTCTATATATATATATGTGAAAGTATTTATTACCTAACCAAAATTCTTCACATTGGTTACCAAATCCTTGTTTATAAGTGGCCCAGTCTCTATAGAAATTAGTCTTTCCATTCATTCTACGTTGAAAAACCTGAAAATAACAACAAATAACAAGTATAGACATATGAACATATAACTCATTCGAAATTTAAAAACGCAAGCGAAAATGTTTTTGTTTTCAATAACTGAAATACAAAAAGGTTTTCATGAGTAATTGAAAAAAAAAACTATTAATAATAATAATAATAATAATAATAATAATAATAATAATAATAATGATAATAATAATAATAATAACGATGATAATATTAATAATTGAAAATAAGAATAAAAAAGTTTCTTTCTCAGAGATAAACAATATAAATTATTTTTGCTAGATGTAAAATTCCTCCCTAGGAATAAATTGACTCGTAGTTTGTTTATATACAGTATTTTGGATTAACCGTTCAATTTTTCTAAACGCTTAATTCATTTGCTAAAACACTAAAAGAGAGGCAAAAGATACCAAAGGGACATTCCAGCTTTAAAAAAAGTCCAAAACAAACTGACAATGCCATGGCCAAAAACGAAAAATCGACGAAAAGACTAACAACAATACATAAAACACAACATGGAAAACTAAAGACTGAGCAACATGAACCCTACCAAAAACCGGTGGTGATCTTAAGTGCTGCGGAAGGATAATCAGATCCTGCTCCACATGTGTTACCCGTCGTGTTGATTATGTAAGGAGAAACCCGTTGATCAGTCTAATTCGGAAGGTCACACTCGAGGAAAAGAGGACGGGGTTGTGGTTTCAACAGTTGGTTATCATTAACTTATCTGATTATTTTTTGTGTTCATCTATCATTCCATTTAAACTCACAGTCCATCCCCCACCATGTTTCTTCATTTCACAGAAAACCTTGAAACCAGAAGTTTTATCAGGGAAGATCTTGTAGATTCCACTTTTACAATTTGATTTGTCCAGCTCACCACAGTCACTTGGTCTCTTTACTAAAAAATATAAATACGTTTCAAAACACGTGACTTTTTGTTCTAGATTACTTGGTTTATAGTGAAATAAATAATTTGAATTGGTGTCAGAGGCTCTTATTTGACGTCTTGTAATTGAATATCACTAAACAAACAGCCAATAAGGTTATTACCAAATGTCATAACAATCTTAATGTGAACCGTTATGTACTTACTTTTTAAGGAATTGGTATTGATGTTTATGTATATATATGCATGAGTTCGAATCCCGGCGAGGGATGAACAAAAAACTTGCTTCCGCAAATTTGCAGATTTAACATTGTTGTGCTGATATTATATATATATAATATATATATGTATAAAACATTGGTATTAATTCGAGAGAAACGAATACAGTCATGTGTACTACCACATTAGATCAGTTATTTTGCAATAAATTATATAAATGGCTTTCATACCTTTGCACGAGGATTGGGGTTCATCATCATCATCATCTTCATCTACTATTTCGTTGTTTGTTCTGCATGCACAATTGTCAGAGAGTAACCCAACGACTTTATTAGCTGTTTCACCATAAAATGTAACAGCTACAACAGAAATAAATTTCACGAAATAATTTATTATACATTTGATAGTTTGTCACATAATGGTATCATTGGTATTGATAATTTTTTTATCTAAATTATATGTCTTATATATTAACCAGAGCATATCAAATAATTCGTTACTTTAAAAACAACCAATAAAGTTTCACCTAGGAAATAGCCGGGGAAAGTAGATTAGGACTGAAACTGACGAGACAAAATTCTAAATCTTAAGGGAAGTCAAAATAAAATTTCAGCCAAGCCTTCATTTAAACTTTATAGACCAAAAATAGGAGAAATTTCATATTGATCACCAGTTAACAAATTAAGGCAATAAATGCTTCAAGAGTTATTGTCTTAAAATAATCTTAGGTTCCCTTTTTAACTTATGTTTAAGAATTTATTTAAAACATTATAATTTAAAGAATATTATACCAGATGCGCAGTCCTTTCCTGGCGATGATTCTGCAAACGTGTTTCCAGTAAAGAATATCAGCGATATAGTCGTATAGAGAATCATCTTCATGTCTAAAATGTGCATTCCTGAAGTTTGATAACCTTGTAAAAAATATCGTTTATATACATGGACTGTAAATTGATTTTTACAAGGTGTTACATTTTTGTCAAGTTAAATAAATTTCCTAATATTCTGTTAGCATGACAAAAATTAACAAATATACTGTCATTTTAGAATAGAAGCTGAACAATGCTATTAAATTTTCTTTGAATACACAGTATTACAGATTTGATTATCAGAGTACATTTCAAGTTGCAGATAATTTAAAAAGAATAACAAGGAATTGTTATTGCAAATATTTCATGAATAAAGTAACATAACACCCATCTTAGTTTGCTAAGACAGCATCAATTTGACTACGTTTTCATTTTCGGCAGCAAATGACGATATGTCTGTGTTTAAGCGTCCAAGTTAGATTGAAAGTAAAAATTTAAAATAAAGAGTATGACGGATGCTATATGGAACATAGCATACGCCTTATAAATTTCAGCATGTATCATTGTACCGATATGTAGAAATGATCTGTAACAGTTAACATTAAAATGGCAAAACGTCTGTTTAACTGCGTCGCCGAAGGCGGAAGCAAGTTTAGTAACCGTTCGACTCCGTCCGTCTGTCCGTTCGTTCTTCCTGTCGTCTGCCTGTCCGTTCGTTCGTCCGTCCGTCTGTCTGTCTGTCTGTCCGTCCGATAAAAATCTTTCGTCAGTCTACTTGGCTTCTATGAAAGGGAATTTAATATTTTATATGTAGCTTGATAATAATGAGTTTTAGCGAGTAAGCAAATTTTACATCTGCGATGTATTCACGTCTGTTTGTTGATAGTTTGAAATTTTACAACATTCATTGTAGAATGAAAATTTTAGTAAAAGGTTTTGCAGCTCCTATTGAAGGGAATGATTTGATTATTAGTCTGCAGCTTCATAATGACATTGTATAGTTGTAGCGAGTAAGCAATTTTTGCGTTTGACTTGTAACCACTTCCTGTTTGCATCAAGACTTATTGTACAAGGAAAATTTTCGTGAAAGTTTTCTTGGCTTCAGTGAAAAAATGATCAGTTATGCTCCAGTATACAATATACATGTTACATTAATCAATTACATGCAGCGATGCAGGTCCAGATCCGGTATTGGTCTTGTTAATCTTGATATCATGTGATTTCTGTTCTTAATATCTAACCGTTTTGAAACGTTTGTTTCTACTAACTGAAATCTTATTTTTCGACAAAATTCTTTCTGTTTGGCATTTGTTTTTCACCAAGGTATACTAATTCATGTCCATATTTTCAGCATATTTTTACCTTCTACACATCCAATTCTGCTCGGTTTTTTTTCTGTCACAATAGGACTGTCTGTTCTTAGAAGCCTCTAGCTTGTTTGTTTGTGACCTGGATTTTTCCTCTTCACTGAGTATTGAAATTTGAACATCGATAAACTACTACCGCCTTAATTCATTCAGCAAGTACATTCTTTCTTTCTGGTTTAATGTTTGTATTGTAGATTGTATAAATGTAGGCATAGGTATAGATAAAGGCAACAGTAGCATACCGCTGTTCAAAAGTCAAGTCATAAATCGATTTTAAGAAAACAAATCCGGGTTACAAACTAAAACCGAGAGAAACACATTAACTGTAAGAGGAAAACAACGGTACAACAGAATCACTAAATTGCAAAAAAAAAACGCCAACATATATAGAAACGGACTATTTGATAACAACTGCCATATTCCTGACTTGGTACAGGATAGGAGCATGAAAATAGGACCCGCAAAGTGACATATTATGATTACAAAGTCTTGATTTAACTTAAAGTTAGTACTAACGCACAAGAACAAGACGCGTTTGTGTGCTGAAGACAAATTCCTGTGGTTAAACAGCAATCAGATTGTTGATGTATTTCCGAAAGTGAATAAGTTCAGCCACTATGTCTGTTTTTTTTTTTAGATGAATATAATTTTAATTTACTGAATTATGATTTGAAGCAAGACTAAAATATTTTCTGTAATTTATTCTGGACATAACACGAAATTGTGTCTGTTTGTACTTGTTATGTCGCTGTAACAAACGATATTAGAATGTAGGACGGCGTTCATTTGAATCAGCAAGTTGCGTGTTTTAATTTTAATTAATATTTGTCTGCTTGTATTCTCTGTCTCAATCTAATTAAAATATTATCTGTGAATAAGCTATTCTTATATTTTCGACAAGTAAGTGAGTCACGATAGATATACAGTTTAATCAGATTGGATATTTTATGTATTTAACTGTATTTTTAAGTAGTCCTGTTCCTGTACAGATTTCTATTAAATGTTCCTTCATGGTTAGTCCAATGATTTGAATAAAAAGGGGGATGAAATCACTGTGTTCGTTCAAAGGTAGAAACTTCAACCGTGGGCGTCTTAAATTCTATCTTCAATGTTTATTTGTTATTTGAAGAATTTGGTGTTGATGGCAGACCTGTTTACTACTGATTAATTTACAACTTTTAGACTCTGTGTTTACGTTTTAGGGAAATATTGTATAGAAATAGTTCACTGTTCTTTATCCACATGGCGTATTTGAGTCTTTAGGTTGCTGTTTTATATACATTTAACAACAACTATCATTTCTGTTTTAAAAAGAGTGAGGGTTCTTGAAAAAAAATTCTTCGGTGGCATTTATGAAAATCTAATATTAAATCACAATTCAAATTGTTTCACCTGCACAATTTTGATTCCAAAGCATAACAATTGTTTAAATATCTCTGGATAAATTTCAAGTTGTATGGACCAGTTGCAAGAAAATTGGTAAACATAAGAAAAATAGTCTGAGTGTATACACATAGACTACATTCTTTACTTTTTATATTTACCATTACTGTTACAATGATATTAATCTGCAAGGATATTTACATTCTCATTTATAGTTTATTATATTGCTCATCATTCTTTACATATATACGACTGGTTACTCACTTCAAGGTATTCTACATATATGTTATTTTTGAGATCTTGACTTTATTTTTAGTATCGTTAGAAGTAGTGATACGCTTGTAATCCTCGATGTTGCATAGGACCAAGGTATCAGGGGAACTAGCTGTCTGATGACGTATACTTTTCTATTTTACATTTCTCTCTTACATTGTTGGGTTGTTGACGACGATGTTTGCCAAGATTTTATATCACATCTTATGTGTCCCAAGAATAACTGAGTCTATTGTAAAGTTACATTTTTAATTCCATTTCAATATAGTAAAATATCTTTATAATCTATTAATACGTGTGTACAGTTTCAGCTCAGATTATCAACTGACCTAGCATAAATATTTCTTTCTGAATTCCCACGATCGCAACTTTAAACCTTTCAACTTTAACATGTGTTTTTAATCATTTCTCACTCCTATTTAGATCTTACCAACTTTACTCTAAAGTGCACTCGCCACAGTTGATACAAGGAATTTGGTTTAAAGTTTGTTCACAAAAACATATTTAGTAAGTCCATCACATCTATTCTTATCCAAGTTCAAAGACAGTCAACATTGAATAATCACTGATTCCTCAATATTGTTTGATGCATAACATCATATTTTGTTATGAAACAATTTTATCAAGTTTCGTTCCATTTCAATGTAATAGCAATAAAAGCGCTGTTCCTTTGCTTATTGTGTGCTTTTTTTTTGTTGTGCATGTACTGATGTTGTGTCATGGATGTATACCCCATATTCTTTGTTTTTCTATTTTATTAGATTTTGCATTAATAATTACAAATGGTCATATTTTGATATTATTTGATCAATAATTAGAACAAATACAAATGTCATGTGAAATGAAGTTAATTGTGTCATGTCTCATTGTATTCAAATGTAACTCGTAGCATATTTTGTGTTGACAAACTTTAAAAAAAGAGAAATGTTCAAAGCCAATCATTGCTAATGGCATTCTCAAGTAGAATCTCTAAGGAGCGTGAATTTCTCATTTGGCTAAAACATGTCATATTTTTATTTGTGTAAAGAATAATAACCTCATCACCTCCTTTAAACCGAAAGCAGTCATTTAAATATCAACGAAAAATGAAATAATATGTAAATATTCATCAATTCAAAAGACTTTTTAAAGAAAGGTTAACGAGATGAATACATTTGTCTTAAAATGTTGATACCAACAACAAATATGCTAGTCTACAAACGCTTTACATCCGATGGTCACAATAAGAACTACATTACTATAACCGACATAATAACCATCCTTTGGTTTGGTCAGGATAAAACTACACCTAGAAAAATAGAAACTATCAGCAGGGAAATTAAAACTCGTACTGATGTTCAAAAAACACAAAAACCTTCACTAGTGTTTCAGATATCATAGGGAAATTCGGGGTCAGAATCTAATGTGCTTGAATGCAAACATTATGTCGCTTCCGTACTTTTACAAGGTAACATAATGCAGAGATTGACCTAAAATCTATTTTTTTTGGAAAAAACACTAACAACTAACAAAGTTTTTTTTAATTTCAACATATTTTTTTCTTCATCTTAGTGTTTGATTTTTCGAAAAATGGCTTGATTATAAGTTTGACGAGGACGGCTCACCACAGTAGTCCACCTATCTGCCATTTTATGCATGTAATTTACATTTTATTATGCCCCAGCTTTTTGTTTTGACTTGTATTTGTATGTTTATACTTGTTGTGATTGCATTGAATTACCCAATAGATAGCACTCAATCGTGCTTTATCCAACTGTTTTGATCTAGATACCTGCATATTATTGGAACATACCTAATTCAGGTAAAAGCTATAAAACTTCGACAACTTGGACTTGAGTTTGACCTACTTTTACCTTTAACAACTAGTACTTTACCAAATTGGTCATTATTCCCAAGATATGCTAAATTACGAATCTCACTACGGAAAATTTAACCACATATGTGAAAATGTCTCAATTTCGAACCGAGCAATCAAACGTATCTAAGTTTACGATATGGGCTGAGGAATCGAAGAAAATGCTAACATTACCGCCTACCTGAAATGAATTGCAAATGTTTAGATATTAAAAGTATATGTGCATACATAAATAATTATTCTTGTATCATGTACGGGAGCAACCATTTGATTTTTATTGGAGGCTAAGAGGGAAACTCTCATCCTGCATTTTCCTACTGCATATGGGTGAGACTAATTTTGTTTTTAGTTTTAACTGGTCTTAGATTTATTTTTACATATGGTCAAATCGAAGATTGTCAAGCTTAATTTCGCTAAGTTGATCAGACTGTATCCCATTATTGTCTGGCTTTAATGTAGCATATCCACTCTAACTGCATTATTCTGCTTCTTTACATTTAACTAAGCTGTTAATTAAGTGAACCTGATGTTCAGTGGTTGTCGTTTGTTGAAGTGGTTCATAAGTGTTTCTCGTTTCTCGTTTTTTATATAGAGTAGACCGTTGGTTTTCCTGTTTGAATGGTTTTACACTAGTCATTTTTGGGGCCCTTTATAGCTTGCTGTTCGTTGTGAGCCAAGACTCCGTGTTGAAGGCCGTACTTTGACCTATAATGGTTTACTTGTACAAATTGTGACTTGGATGGAGAGTTGTCTCATTGGCACTCATACCATATCTTCTTATATCTATTCACTCAAACTTCACTTTTCCATTCTGCATTCTATTCACTGAAATCATTGACATTATTTTTTACTCTAGTTAATCGATGCAGTTCATTATGGAGGAGCTTATAAATGGCAAATAGAATTCAGTCAAATGTGTCAAAAAATCTATCCTCGCATGGCACCAAGGTACTAGTAGTATGATTTAAATTTTCATCTAACAGTTTAGGTAATCGAGTCCACTAATAAGTGTTACACTCTAAAATATTCGTAAAATACAAGTTTTTAATAATTGTATCACTATCTACCGTTGATGATCGTTGATCACCGTTGACTGCAATTTTGTAAGCATTCTAACTACTTAAGAAAACAAAATCCAGTGTAAATGGCCCGTCCTACATTCTAATATCGTTTGCTACAGCGAAATAAAAGTACAAACAGACATAATTTCGTGTTATGTCCAGAATAAACAATCTGATTGCTGTTAAACCATAGGAATTTGTCTTCAGCACACAAAATCGTCTTGTTCTTGTGCGTTAGTATAACTTCCGTTTTTGTTCTGTAGTTAGTCCCCACTTCGGTTTTATCATGTATATCTATTATATAGTCATTTTATAAAATTTACTGTTTGCAAAATTATAAATTATTCTAAATAATAAGGATGTTCTTGTCCCAGGCAGAAAACCCTGGCCGTGTTAGGCGCAACTTTTTGGAAGTTTTGGTCCTCGGTGCTCTTCAGCTTTGTACTTGTTTTGGCTTTCAAACTTTTTTCATCTGAGTGTCACTGGTTGGTCTTGTGTGGACGAGACGCACGTCTGGCGTATTGAATTTTAAGCCTAGTACCTTTTGTTAGCTATTATTCGTGTGTTTCTTTGTCCTATATGTTCTCCCATTTATTTGTATTGTGGTCCTGTCATGTGATGTTGTCGTTATGGTGTTGTGTTTGACGTTGCCATAAAAGCGGGAGGTTTGGCATGCCACAAAACCAGGTTCAACCCACCATTTTTTTCTTAAAATGTCCTGTACCAAGTCAGGAAAATGGCCATTGTTATATTATAGTTCGTTTCTGTGTGTGTTACATTTTAATGTTGTGTTTTTGTTGTGTCGTTGTTCTCCTCTTATATTTGATGCGTTTCCCTCAGTTTTATTTTGTAACCCGGATTTGTTTTTATCTCTATCGATTTATGAGTTTCGAACAGCGGTATACTACTGTTGCCTTTATTTAAGTTAAATCAAGACTTTGTAGTCAAAACATGTCACGTTGCGGTCCTATTTGCATGCTCCTATTTATACCTATGCCTTCCATTATACAATCTACAATACAAACATTAAACCAGAAAAAGAATGTACTTGCTGAATAAATTAAGGCAGCAGTAGTTTATCGATGTTCAAATTTCATAACTCAGTGAAGAAGAAAAATCCAGGTCACAAACAATCAAGAGGCTCCTAAGAACAGACATTCCTATTGTGACAGTTAAACAAAACAAGCAGAATTTGATGTGTAGAAGGTAAAAATATGCTGAAAAATATGGACATGAATAAGTATACCTTGGTGAAAAATAAATGAAAAATAGAAAGAATTTAATTGAAATATTAGATTTAAGTTAGTAGAAACGAACGTTTTAAAACGGACTCGGACCTGCGTCGCTGCATGTAATTGATTTGGGGTAACATGTATACTGGAGCATAACGGATCTTTTCTTTCACTGAAGCCAGGAAAACTTTCACGAAAATTTTCCTTGTACAATGAGTCTTGAGTCAAACAGGAAGTGGCTACACGGCAAATGCAAAAATTGCTTACTCGCTACAACTACTAGTATACAATGTCATTATCAAGTTGCAGACTAATAATTAAATCATTTCCTTCAATAGGAGCTGAAAAACCTTTTACTTAACTTTTCCTTGTGCAATGAATGTTGTTAAACATGTAAAATTTCAAATTATCTGCAAACAAGAAGTGAATACATAGCAGATGTAAAATTTTACTACTTGCTACAACTTATTATAATCAAGCTGAAGTTCAAATATTAAATCATTCCCTTTCATAGAAGCCAAGAAGACTGACGAAAGATTTTTATCGGACGTACAGACGGACGGACGGACGAACGAACGGAGTCGAGCGGTTACTAAACTTGCTTCCGCCTTCGGCGACGCAGATAAAAAGATGTTTTGCCATTTTCGGCGACGTTTAATATTAACTGTAACAGATCATTTCTACATACCGGTACAATAATACATACTGAAATTTAAAAGACGTATACTATGTTCCATAGCATCCGTCATGCTCTTTTTTCAAAATTTTGCTGCTTTTTTTGTGTTTTTTTCAATTCCAACCTAACTTTGGACGCTTTAACACAGACATATCGTCATTTGCTGCCGAAAATGTAAAACGGGGTAAAATTGATGATATCTTTGCAAACTAAGATGGGTGTCATGTTACTCAATTCATGAAATATTTGCAATAACAATTCCTTGTTATATTTTTTTAAATTATCTGCAACTTAAAATGTACTCTAATAATCAAATCTGTAATAATGTGTTTCAAAGAAAATTTACTAACATTGTTCAGCTTCTATTCTAAAATGACAGTATATCTATTAATTTTTGTCATGGTTACAGAATATTAGGAAATTTATTTAACTTGCCAAAAATGTAACACCTTGTAAAAATCAATTTACAGTCCATGTATATAAACGATATTTTTTACAAGGTTATCAAACTTCAGGAATGCACATTTTAGACATCAAGATGATTCTCTATACGACCATATCGCTGATTATCTTTACTGGAAACACTTTTGCAGAAACAACGCCAGGAAAGGACTGCGCATCTGGTATAATATTCTTTAAATTATAATGCTTTAAATTAATTCTGAAATTTTATTTCGACTTCCCTAAAGTTTTAGAATTTTGTCTCGTCAGTTTCAGTCCTAATCTCCTTTCCCCGGTTATTTTCTCAGTGATAGTTCATCGATTGTTATAAAGAAACAAACTATTTGATATGCTCTGGTTAATATATAAGACATATAAATTAGAAAAAAAGTTATAAATACCAATGATACCATTATGTGACAAACTATCAAATGTATAATAAATTATTTCGTGAAATTTATTTCTGTTGTAGCTGTTACATTTTATGGTGAAACAGCTAATAAAGTCGTTGGGTTACTCTCTGACAACTGTGCATTCAAAACAGCCAAAGAAAAACCAAATAAAATAGAAGATAAAAATGATGATGAATCCCAATCCTCATCCACAGGTATGAAAGCCATTTAAATAATTTATTGCAAAATAACTGATCTAATGTGGTAGCAAACATGACTGTTTTCGTTCATCTCTCAAGTGTTTATGTCTAATTGATACCAACATTTTATACATAAATATATATATATAATATACATAAACATTAATACCAATTCCTTAAAAAAAGTAATCTAGGCTCAAAGTCACGTGTTTTGTTCTCATGTGGTAGCAATAATTGAAAAAAAAAACATCTTTGCTTGCTTTTTTAAATTTCGGATGAGTTATATGTTTATATGTCTATATTTGTTATTTGTTGTTATTTTCAGGTTTTTCAACGTAGAATGAATGGAAAGACTAATTTCTATAGAGACTGGGTCACTTATATACAAGGATTTGGTAACCAGAAGGAAGAATTTTGGTTAGGTAAAAATACTTTCACATATATAAAGAAAGTTTATAAGTTTATCTACTATACAATTATTTACTCAGAGCTAACAACTATAATAAACGGTCTTAAGATTCGTCTTTGTAGGTTGATAGACTGATTTCTAAAGGATCAATTTATTGTACTGTTGTATAGTCATATCAAATTCTATTTATAATTTTTATCAACATCAGTTTTCTTATTTAAACTTTGTAAAAACTAAAATGTTCACTTTTGTACATTGTATTCCTAAACAAAATGAATTCTACATGTCAAAAATCACGTCTTTCTGCATTGATTATGAAATTGCATTGTGATCGTCCTCTCCGAGGTAGGGCAATTAAAATAAGAGATTCAGTGTAGAACCTAGTGATTTTATATCAGCAATAACTGCTTCCATCCTCTTTCCAGTTATGTGAACATTCTTTAATACGGTATTGTTTGAACTTGTGCTTTTTCTAATTTATTTTGCCGGTATTATAGAGTACGTCCGATCTGTGGTTTTGTTTGATGTTTTTCTGCTTTGTATCGATCTAATGAGTTAAGCCTTTTCAACTGATTTTTATAGTTTGTTCTTATGTTGTGCTGTTACACCACTGTCCAAGGTTAGGGGAGGGTTGAGCGCTCACAAACATGTTTAACCCCGCAAAATTCTTTATGTGCCTGTCCCAAGTCTGGAGCCTGTAGTTCGGTGGTTGTCGTTGGTTCATGTCTGTCATATTTGTTTTTCGTAAATTGTTTTGTTATAAATCAGGCTTTTAGTTTTTCTCAATTGAACTGTTTCATATTTTTTAGGTCGGGGACTTTTATAGCCAACTATACAATTTGGGTTTTTCTCATTATTGAAGGCCGTATGGTTGCCTATGATTGCTTACATCAACTTCATTTGAACTTTGGTGTATAGTTTTCTCATTGGCAATCATACCACATCTCCTTATTTTTTATATTAAGTGCTCTTCTGTAATGATTTTATCGTACGCTTTTAATGTAGCTTTTTATGTCACTAATAAAAAGTATGAAAGGTGTATGTGCCCGTCTTGAGTCGGGGAAACTTTTCAGTGGCTGTAATAACTTTATGTTTCCGTCTTTCAAGGAATTCGGTTTGGCTGTCAGATCTTTGATAGTTTCTGCTAAAATCTATCTAAAATTTTCAGACTTTGTCCGATTGAGAGCTTAGCATATTTTATGTATCTGTATTGCTGTAACAATGACAAATATCTGAAATCTCCTTTCAACACGCGTTGTTAAATTTACCAGATGCAATCAAGATCTGCCAATATCACCCAATTCTAGAAAATAACAAACAATATTAAGATCTGTCATTTAAAGTACATTTTAACTTGAATTTACGTAAGGTAACGACCATCTTCATCAACTTACCTCGCAAGGAAAATACAAATTGAGGATTGATATGGAAGACTTCGAAAACAGCCAAAAGTATGCCCTGTATAAGAAGTTCAGCGTTGGAAGCGAAAGTTCTGGATATATTTTGGATGTTGGTGGTTATTCTGGCGATGCAGGTAAGCTTCTTTTGTCTTTAGAACCTTTATTTTTTTTTATCTTATCTTCAACCCATTCTTTTATTCATTTTTCTGTTTTGACTTTCCGTTTGATGAGAGGAGAAAATATCTGATGACGTAATATTTTAACATATTTTTGCAGATTTCAAGTCGACTGTTTATCTATACAACATGAAAGAAAGCCATTTAACACTTTCCCATCGTTCTTAAAATCTGACTAAATGATATGGGTTTTGACTAAAATTAATTTAAAGATCTAAGGCATTAACAGAATTAATGTTCAAATTTTCAAGTTTTAATGTTACCGGTGTTTTAAATGATTTCCCAAAACATACAGGTAAAAAAGGGAAGATGATACAAAGGCTTTTTGAAGACTAAAAGAGGATTGAGCACCCATAAACGTTTTAACCACATTCACTTATTAGAACTCCATGTTATCTTTTTCATGTATCATTTGCTTTTCAATTTATGATCATATATGGATTCGTAAAATTTCCTGCAAAACATTTGTAACGTGTACACCAGTTTTATGCTCGATCCGAAATATTCTATTTTCATATTAATCAAAACTTTAATTGTATTCATAAAATGGTATCAATAGCTAAAATATGTACAACTGCTCTTTCTTTGACAGTTAAATTCATTTATAAAAATCATTTCCCTGTCAATCTATATACACTGATACAAATTTGTTCAATTACTTTTTTGTCCTGTGTAAGGGACAAACTTGTCCTTATTGTAGAATTTGATACCCTACAAGCTATGCCTTGTATGATAAGGTACAATGTTTACTTGATAAGCTACAACACTTGTCAAAGTCTGAAAGAACTGGCTTCAACCTTGTCCTTCGATGAAATGCCATATTAGAGACTACAATCTCTCATAATCACGTGACCGACCGTGCAAGAATCTCATGGGTAGTCAAGGTCGTTAAAATCCCCCTCGTCATAATCACGTACCGTACGTATCGTGGTCATTGTCTTCGTAGACCTGCGACTAGTGACACTGAACTAGAATTCTTCTTAGCTCATATACGACCCTTATGGTCAAACCATTATTGTTACCTTACATTCCTTATAGCTCATTAGGTTTTCCCTGCGAACACCCCTTTACATTTGACCTGGCCTCAAATTTACCCATCAAATATCTTGTTCGTTTCTATGTTTTATCTAGGTATTATAACCGAAACATAAAATAAGGTTGCTTTCAACCCGTTTCTATTGTAAACTCTCAAAACTTTATATCAGTAAACATCACACAATCATGTGTATCAAAGTATTCAATTTTGGAAATTTGCTCATGGTATCTATTTAATAAATAATTTGCTATTTCATGAAGAAATAAAAAAATATATATGAATAAAATATCAAAACTTCTGTTTTCAAGAAAAAAATTGTGTCACAGCCAATGTAAAAAAAGAACGAATCTTTAAAAAGTAAATTTTCCGTAAATTGAAATTTTGACAATTAGAAGGGGTATCCAAAGCACAAGTAAACAAAACCAAATTGAAATAAAAGTGAATTTTATTGATGTTTTTACTTCTTCTCACAGTACGATTTATTTTTCCGTACCATACGTATCCAGCAACTTTCACCTCAAAACACTTTGGATATTTTGATAACTTTAAATTGCTAAACAAAGAATGGTCAAAATAAAATTGATAATCAACGTCTCTTCAACGGAAAACGCAATGATTAGTTTATTAATTGTAACAAATTATTTTTAGATCCGAAAACATAGTTACATAATTAACATTACCATCGTTGTTACGTATTTTGGATATGACTTGAGTTCAGAATGGACAGAAATTCTCGGCAAAAGATAGGGATAACGATAAATGGGGCAAGTCATGCGCAGTGGACTTCAAGGGAGGTTGGTGGTATAATGCATGTCACCACAGCAACCTGAATGGTCTCTATCTGAAAGGGAAACACAAATCATCTGCTACTGGAGTCAACTGGTACCACTGGAAGGGATATCACTACTCACTGAAAGAAACAGTCATGATGATCCGCAAAGCCTAGATAGTTGAACATAAATATTGGCCAATAAATAATGCATATTTTCATTTTCATTTTTTATTATTTTGATATTCAAATTATTATGCAGAGTGTACCAGTCTATCATTAGATTTCGGTTTTATAGTTTGTGTTGAAATATTATTAGTGTCATGGTTGGTTCCTTATTGCCTGAGTTTGATCTGATCACAGATTCAAACAGATTCCTTACAGTTCGAGTCGTCTTCATTATAATATTTTATTTTAAACAGTTTTTTTAATTGATATCAAACCCCATGGGTAAGATGAGTTCCTGGTCTGTTTTCTAGAGGATGCATGTGATATTACAATAAAAGATAATATATGAATGCAATTATGGATCAAAAAGTTGTATTTTCAGTATATCTTAATTATAGGTAATACTTTTTACCATACATCAATATGGTAATAGTTGTAGACTGCTAGTATATTACCTTTGCTGTTAGTTGAACCGTTAAACTAAATGACCATGTTGTCGTGAGAGGATCAAAGCGAGATACAAATAAACTATATCAAAATACATGTAGTTTAGACCAAAGGTGTGTATTAGGCACATTTGTTTTGCCATTTATGAACTCATTCTTGATGAATCGCATCTCTTAACTAGGTGAAAATAATATAATTTCAAGGCTTTCAATTACTTTTACCTAACAGCTAAAATTGAAGCAGATTGATACATGTTTGATAATCTGATCATCTAAGCCAACAGTTATTAATTTGACTTGACTGTTAGTGTTGCTATCCACCTATTGCAACTTACTCAAAATTCTGACCACATTGCAATTTGTTTTATAAAACCAAACTGTTCAACTGGTCAGAAATTTGAACAAACTGCTGTAGAAAATCGTCAAGAATCAGACATCGTTTGAATTAAAACATTTTATATTCAGTAAATAAAGGCAACAGTAGTATACCGCTGTTCGAAACTCATAAATCGAAAAAGATAAAAACAAATCCGGGTTACAAACTAAAACTGAGGGAAACGCATCAAATATAAGAGGAGAACAACGACACAACAAAAACACAACATTAAAATGTAACACACACAGAAACGAACTATAATATAACAATGGCCATATTCCTGACTTGGTACAGAACATTTTAAGAAAAAATGGTGGGTTGAACCTGGTTTTGTGGCATGCCAAACCTCCCGCTTTTATGGCAACGTCAAACACAACATCAAAACGACAACATCACATGACAGGACCACAATACAAATAAATGGGAGAACATAAAGGACAAAGAAACACACGAATAATAGCTAACAAAAGGTACTAGGCTTAAAATTTAATACGCCAGACGTGCGTCTCGTCCACACAAGACCAACCAGTGAAATATGTGTGAAATTACAATACGTTGTTAGGAAGTTTCCATGAGCGATAATCAATTTTTCTTTCGAAAAGTCTTCTATTATAAGTTATATGGTTTGCTACTGACCCCCTACGGATACATAGAGTGTTAGTAAAATCCATAGGGGTGGGTAGGCCGAGTCCCCCATGAATTTTATTAACCCTCTATGGATTCGTAGGGGGTCAGTAGTGAACCGTATAACGAATTTATCGCACGCAGACTTTTCCTGCTGCGTTTTGTAGAAAAATAAACAATGAAATACAACTACGTCAATAGATAACATCACCATTAACAGTAGACGTGACGTGACGTCATGAACCCCCTATGAAATTTACTAACCCCCTACGGTTCCATAGGGGGTCACCACGTGACGGCGTTAAACCAATCACGACGTGATAATTTACCCGCGGTGCGATAAATTCAAATGGATAATGTTTTAGGTTAATATCTGATTCTTATAAATATAGAAGACTTTTCGAAAGAAAAATTGTATGAAAGCTTAGTTTGGACATTTTATAGCAATTCAAAATTTCTATCCATCACCTTTAGCATGACAATAACAATAAATTGTCTATACAAACTGTAAGACTGATTTTTCATAATAACATTGAAGTGGAATTAATGTCTTATAGGATTGTAAGTATGCCTTATTTTATCACCTTGCACTTTCATGACTTGACTGTGGTTTTCTACAGCAGTTTGTTCAAATTTTTGACCAGTTGAACAGTTTGGTTTTATAAAACAAACTGCAATTTGGTCAGATTTTGAATTAGTTGCAATAGGTGGAAAGCAACACTAACAGTCAAGTCACAGTCACATTTTTTTTTAATTGGTCAAATCAAATGTGTAAGATGAGATCCTGGTCCGTATTATAATTGTCATTAAAATCCATTTCGGAAACGAATGCAAACAGGCATTTAAATCATAGTTTAGAAATAACAGTAGACTTAACATCTGCAAAAAAATGTTAAAATATTACGTCTTCAGTCATGTTTTCCCTCTCATCAAATTGAGATGCAAAGAAGAAAAATAAATATCATTATTGATTAAGAATAAATTCCAAAGTTTGAAAGATTAAGAAAAGCTTATCTGCATCGCCAGAATAACCACTAACATACAAAATATAACCGGAACTTTCGTTACCTATATCGAACTTGTCATACAACGCATACTTTCGGTTGTTTTCGAAGTCGTCCATATCAATCCTCATTTTGTATTTTCCTTGAGAGGTAAGTTGATGGCGATGGTCATTACCTAATGCAAATGTAAACTGAAATGTATTGTTTATGACGGTGCTGTATGAAATCCTTTGTGAAATATAACAACAGAAATTAGGTGTATGCTGCGACTCCTGTAGTTGAAGGAAGGTATGATTTCTCAGCAGCAGATTTACAACTTTGAGCTTACTATCAGTAACTGCGAACATACTTTGATACGGTATAATTTGTTATTTGTTATTTTTGTTATCTATTACTAGTATATAGTTATTTGATAGTAATGGCTTTATAGTATGATCTTTTATGTACACTTTGTTAATCTATTGATTGGAATTAAAAAGCAGTGGAGTTGAGATCTCAAAAACAAGCCTAACACCGCAAAATGTTACTGCTACTGTCTCCAGCAAGGAGCCTCGTATATATATATATATATATATATATATATATATATACATAATAAAATTGAAAATGGAAACGGGGAATATGTCAAAGAGACAACTACCCGACAAAAGAGCAGAAAACAGCCGAAGCATCCTATAAGCCATTTTTTGTAATTTAGCCCTTCAATCCGAAATAGCCCGCTTTTGGAAACGACAAATGATTTAACGCATGATTAAATTCAAATTACTGGTAAGATGCAATTTTCTAAAGCTGATGTTGAGGAAAAAAAACGTATGCCTGTTAAACATATGTCTTTAAATTGCAAACGTATAAACTTCTTTAAACACGATGGGTGCCACATGTGGAGCAGGATCTGCTTACCCTTCCAGAGCACCGTAGATCACCCCCAGTTTTTGGTGGGGTTCATGTTGCTCAGTCTTTAGTTTTCTATGTTGTGTTTTGTGTACTATTGTTTGTCTGTTTGTCTGTTTGTCTGTTGGTCTTTTTCTTTTTCAGCCATGGCGTTGTGAGTTTATTTTTGACTTATGAGTTTGAATGTCTCTTTGGTATCTTTCGCCTCTCTTTTTTAAAAAGGTCTACATTACGGTAAATAGCTCCTTGTAGTTAACGAACGGAGAAACGACTACCGGGAGCATAGTGCAACCTAACGGGCAGTTCGAGTCTGCATAATTCAGCAAGGGCTTTATTTCTCTCTGGTTTAATTTTTCTATTGTAAATAGTAGAAACAAAGGAAAAGGAATATAGGAGCATAAAAAAGAACCTAAGTGACATGTTCAGACTACGTAGTCTTTATTTGATATCATTCTAGTGCTAACACACGAGAACAAAAGCTGCTGTTTTTTAATAATCTTTTGTCGTTTACTTCATTATTTTATTCGATGAACTTAGTTATTTTCGGCTGTTTTACTTTCAGGGGGTTGTTTTATAGTTTGTGCCCTGAAGACAAATTCCCGAAATTCTACAATAAGATGAATATTAATTTGCTGACTTAAAGTTTGAAAAAAGTAAAATAACAAAAGTACCGAATTCCAAGGAAAATTCAAAACGGAAAGAGCAGAAAACAGCCCAAATGCAAAATCAAAAGATCAAACACAACAAACTAATGGAAAACAGCTGTCATATTCCTGACTTGGTACAGGCATTTCCTTATGTTGAAAATGGTGGATTAAACCTGGTTTTATAGCTATTGAAGCGATCTTAAAATAATTTATATATTTTTCTGTTTGAAATTATGTAGTTTATAGTTTATTCTGGGCATTCCACAAGATCGAGCCGACTTCTACTGGTTATGACGTTGATGTATGAAATTGAAGTCACAGCAGCAATATCACAGTGTTGGACGGTATTAATTTGAATCAGAAAGTTGTGTGTTTTGATTTTAGTTTTTATAGTTTATATATTTTGTGCTTTTGTTTTTACCTCTTAAATGAAATCTAAATAAGATCTGTGTTTTCGCTATGCTTATTACTACGTGAGTAAGCGAGTCACACTAGATCGGTAGATCGGGATTGTAATCAGTGTCTTAAGTTTTTTTTTATTTTCTTTCTGAGTAAAGTCCTTTTCCTGTAAAATTTTTTATAATATGTTTTTGTATGTACCTTTTGTTAGTCCAATGATTTGGATAAAAAGCTACTGGATTGAGATTTAAAAAAAACTAGTTTAACCCTGGTATCTATGTATGTACCTGTCAAAAGCTGGGAACTCGTCAATGGTTGATTAATGGTTTTTGTTATTGAAGAATTTGGTGTTGATGGCACACCTGTTTACTACTGAATTATTTACCACTTATTTTAGACACGGGGTATAAGTTTTAGAGTTCTACGCAAGATGCATTTCTTGTACTAAGTTTGATAAAAACAGTTCTGCTAAAACTCGGTGCAGAAAAATCTACTACTCGACATACGTGGTGCATATAGTCAATCAATTATCCGAGCAAACAGTACGTCAGCATTTTGATATGAAGACTATCAAGTTTATACAAATCTTGTCACTACATAATCTTACTAGGTGCCGCAAATCATACAAGAACCTTAAAATGGATCGTTATATTTGAAGCGTTGCAATGAAGGTTAATGTAAACAAATACAAAAATGAACAATTACATTCAAGTTGATACGTAGATTTAACAAAGTCGTTTAATTATGTTAGGTCCACGTAAGCTAGTTTCCTTCTGTTAAATACGAAAAAGAACGCAACACGAACATCTTCTTCTTCAACATTTATACATCCGTTTCCTTGAGCTATACTACAGGTAGTCTAAAAAATGTTTATAGAGTAAGCACAGTCTAAAAAATAGCTAATGTTCAAAGTCACGTGCAAATCACATATAGCTGAATTGTGGAAGATATATATATACATTAAGATAAGGATACGTTCCTATATCAAACGTACATGAATTTCAAGTTGTACTGTCTATCTGCGTAACGAATGGAAATAAAAGAAAAAGATCATTGTAAAGTATATTTAGAGAGCATATTCATAGAGCGTGGAAACTCTCTCACCACGAGGCATCGGATTAAACTTCCCCATTTAGATCAGACATGACTGCCCGCGAACGAACTAACGAACGCCCCACATTGGCAAGGGATTAACTGGATGAAGACAGATGTGACCATATGTATACAAGCTGTATACACGCTTGTGGTATGACAATTTCATCATCAGGGGTTGGGAATCCTATTGTGTAAAAAAGAATAGATTGTTAGCTCACATGGCATAAAAGCCAATTCGGGCTAATGTCACCACTTGGCGTTCGTCAACCCGTCTCCCTAAACTTCTCCTCAGACTACTGTGCCAAATGCTACAAAAAATTACTTGAATATCTATATTGTTTCTAGGGATTTAATCCATTAACAAATATTGTGGCTGTTGCTAAAAATAAATCATAAGGGGTGAAATACAGTTTTTAACTTATATCTCAAAAAGTAAAGCGATAATAGATAGATAGACACTTAAAATATCAAAAATGATCATCAAGACAAGATCTACAAATAAGTCAACATGGCTAAATCGTCTGTTAACTCCTTATTGGAGTTCTTGATCTTACATGACGATTTTTGCCATTTTATTTTTGCGTTTATGCCTACTACCTTGAAAACTATAAAAGATAGATATATACACTTTAAATATAAAAAAAAAATTGTCAGCAAGACAAAATCTACAAATAAGTCAAATGTTGCCGTAATCTTAAATAGACGCTTTATAGATGTGATTGCTCATAAATGACGACTATTTTGTGTTTTTGGGCAACAACTAAGATAGAGATAAACTGTAAACAGAAAAAAATATCAACAATACAAGATCAACAAAAAATAAAGGATTTTTGTCATGAATTTTATTCTAGTCTACAATGTTGGAGAGTGTCCATTGTTGAAGATGGACATAAATCTAGGTGATCGACAAAGGCTCTTTCATATACTAGTAAATAGACCTTTCCGTTCATTGAAGGATGTACCTTTCAAAGTGTTACTATATTTGACACAATGATTAAACATATTCTTACAATGGGCTCATATTTTATATTACGAAAGTGTTTACAGAAACGACAAATAAACTCATAATATTATTGACAACACCTCAAGAAATGAAAGATTTGTGAATATGTTTTTAAAACCGAAATACAACTGCAACTAGCTTATAACAATCCCCTTCCGCCTATATTTCATAAATCATTCGAATCGACTTGTTGGTGGTAGGTTCGTTTACCAGATGGTACAAACAACTTTTTGAAAATTTTGTGTTTACTGTTTCTCTTCTAAGCATGCAACATTGAGAAGTAACAGCCAAAAAAGGTTAACTCGGTGTCCAAATAATGCTTTCGGGTGAGATTCCATGTTGACCTGCGGACCTGTACCATATAAAGAAATTCTAAGAAGCGTTAATGTTCATGTCTGGCATGGTTCATTGATCAATGTTAAGTTTTCGTGTTTTTGTCTGTTTCTCAGATACTATAAGCAATAGGTCAGCTGTATTTGGTGTATGGAATTATTGCATGGTGTACATGTTGTCTGGTAGGGTTCATCTGACCTTGACCTCATTTACATGTATTTGATAATGTTAAGTGTATGTGATACATGTAGTAAACCCTTCATATTACAGACTTTCAATATAAATTCAATAATGATAAGTAAAGCATGCTAGACATTTCAGCGTGAACACTCTTGATTAGTGATTGAGGTCGTCAGTTAGGACAGAGACATATATACTTAAATTTAGTATATATGTCTCTGGTTAGGATTATCTACCACAATTCCTCAAAGGGTGATAATATATGTCTCTGGTTAGGATTATCTACCACAATTCCTCAAAGGGTGATAATATATGTCTCTGGTTAGGATTATCTACCACAATTCCTCAAAGGGTGATAATATATGTCTCTGGTTAGATTTATCTACCACAATTCCTCAAAGGGTGATAATATATGTCTCTGGTTAGGATTATCTACCACAATTCCTCAAAGGGTGATAATATATGTCTCTGGTTAGGATTATCTACCACAATTCCTCAAAGGGTGATAATATATGTCTCTGGTTAGGATTATCTACCACAATTCCTCAAAGGGTGATAATATATGTCTCTGGTTAGATTTATCTACCACAATTCCTCAAAGGGTGATAATATATGTCTCTGGTTAGATTTATCTACCACAATTCCTCAAAGGGTGATAATATATGTCTCTGGTTAGATTTATCTACCACAATTCCTCAAAGGGTGATAATATATGTCTCTGGTTAGATTTATCTACCACAATTCCTCAAAGGGTGATAATATATGTCTCTGGTTAGGATTATCTACCACAATTCCTCAAAGGGTGATAATATATGTCTCTGGTTAGGATTATCTACCACAATTCCTCAAAGGGTGATAATATATGTCTCTGGTTAGGATTATCTACCACATTTCCTCAAAGGGTGATAATATATGTCTCTGGTTAGGATTATCTACCACAATTCCTCAAAGGGTGATAATATATGTCTCTGGTTAGATTTATCTACCACAATTCCTCAAAGGGTGATAATATATGTCTCTGGTTAGATTTATCTACCACAATTCCTCAAAGGGTGATAATATATGTCTCTGGTTAGATTTATCTACCACAATTCCTCAAAGGGTGATAATATATGTCTCTGGTTAGGATTATCTACCACAATTCCTCAAAGGGTGATAATATATGTCTCTGGTTAGGATTATCTACCACAATTCCTCAAAGGGTGATAATATATGTCTCTGGTTAGGATTATCTACCACAATTCCTCAAAGGGTGATAATATATGTCTCTGGTTAGGATTATCTACCACAATTCCTCAAAGGGTGATAATATATGTCTCTGGTTAGATTTATCTACCACAATTCCTCAAAAGGTGATAATATATGTCTCTGGTTAGATTTATCTACCACAATTCCTCAAAGGGTGATAATATATGTCTCTGGTTAGATTTATCTACCACAATTCCTCAAAGGGTGATAATATATGTCTCTGGTTAGGATTATCTACCACAATTCCTCAAAGGGTGATAATATATGTCTCTGGTTAGGATTATCTACCACAATTCCTCAAAGGGTGATAATATATGTCTCTGGTTAGGATTATCTACCACAATTCCTCAAAGGGTGATAATATATGTCTCTGGTTAGGATTATCTACCACAATTCCTCAAAGGGTGATAATATATGTCTCTGGTTAGATTTATCTACCACAATTCCTCAAAAGGTGATAATATATGTCTCTGGTTAGATTTATCTACCACAATTCCTCAAAGGGTGATAATATATGTCTCTGGTTAGATTTATCTACCACAATTCCTCAAAGGGTGATAATATATGTCTCTGGTTAGGATTATCTACCACAATTCCTCAAAGGGTGATAATATATGTCTCTGGTTAGATTTATCTACCACAATTCCTCAAAGGGAGATAAATGTATTATTTATACTGTTTTATAAGGTTATTCCGTTAATACATTCAATGGACCCATGGAAGGCGTGTCAAAATCTTAACTATGGGTGGGTGTTGAGTACCGTACAGTGAAAATGCAAGAGAAATTCTAAATTTTGCTTCTGTAGGTGGTCATCCCATTTTGAAAGTGCCTTCCTTCCGTACCATGCATGTTTAAATGGAAACAGCCCTTTGCAGATTATTGAATTGATTGTTGTTTAATGGCAAATATTTCATGCATATTCAGGACGAATTATTGAATTGAATAACTGTTAGAGACCTATCCTCAATTTCATCACAAATTGAAGTCTTTTTTCTTTTAAATGTATGTCCTTTTCACAAAGTCATACACTTTGTGTTACTAATGTTTGGTATACACATGTGTATTTTTAGCTACAAATGTTTCACTGTCATATTTTGGTAGGACTCTGTGCTTAGAGTTGTAAAACTTTACTCAGTACTTGCAAAATTGTTCTAGAACCATCAAATCCAGCATTTTGATTGGTTGAATTCTGAGTACGATAATTATGCTCCAAATTTTTATGACCATAAGGCCTGGTGTCTGCTCAGACAGAAATGGTTTGCTTGCTTATAAAAAAAGGTTAATATAAGGTACACTTGTAGAGGTCAGAAATCTACCAATATAAACTTGCAAAACTTAGTCATTGTAGATAATTGTATGGCCTGTAATGATAAATATTGTAACTGATAACAAGAAGTAAGATGTAAATGGCACAAGATAAGGGAAGCAGATCTAAATAATGATCTCAATATACTAGTTTTTGAGATTTCAGCACTAACCCTGAGCTCAACTAGTTTATGAGATTTCAGCACTGACCCTTCACTTTTTTGAGATTTCAGCACTGACCATGCGCTTAACTAAGTTTTGAGATTTCAGCACGGACTCTGCGCTTTACTTGTTTTTGAGATTTCGACACTGACCCTGCCCTTTTTATGCTGCTCAAATCAGTAACAAAGCAATGATGGCTAAATGTTCCAACAGATTGAAAATGAAACATAAGTGCACAGATTTTAATCCCTTGGCAAGTGTACCTCATAAAAAGGACAGACACAAGATTTGAGTCTAATGACGTCACAGGAAACAGATTTGAGGCTGGACATAGATTTGACTCTTTTATATATATATAATGGAAATAGGTTCAATATCATTGTACTAAGTAGATTGCACTACAGTATCTTAACATTTAACTCACCTGACAATATTGTGTGACTTGAACAATGTACATAAAGTAGAAACAAAGAATGGTTGACTGATGTATATGAAACCATTAAGTGTTTAATGGTGTCCTTCCCAAAGCCAGTAATAAGAATAAGAATAATATAATTATAAAAGTTAACATCACAATGAACATCCACTTTATTTGAACTTTGCTGGATAGTTGTCTCATTGGCAATCATACCTCATCTCCTTATTTTTATAATGTTAACTACATTTCAATCGATGTGACCTGAGAATGCACTTATTTTACACTTTCACATTTGTATGTTAAATGAACCATAAAAACAGGGTAAAAACTGTAATTTGGTATATAAATTAAGTTCAAGTAATTATGAACATGTGTACTAAGAGTCAAGTTGATGTACTACCATAACCAAAAACATGAACCAGGTATGTTATGGACTAACAGACTAAAACAACAGAAAAACATAAGGATCCCATACTAAATGAAACCTTACGTGGGGTATAAAAATTGTAAGAAAGATGTTGAAAAACTACCTAGACTACTAAGCCAAAAAGAGTAGTAGTTACTTTTTGTGTCGCAACCGAAACTGTAATGTCAGTGTTAATAATTTTTTTGCAAGTGGTCAACACTATATTTATTGAGTTGTTTTAACTGGAGGCTCTGAAGAGCATATGTCACCAACAAAGACCTATGTGCATCTTCAACAATGGATTCTCTTCAACATTGTAGACTAGAATAGAATTTATGACAAAAATCTCTTTTTTGTTGATTTTGTATTGCTGATAATTTTTGCCCAAAACACAAAAAAAGGTTAAAAAAAATCATTTAAGGGCAATCACTCATATATAAAGTGTCTACTAACGATTTCAGCAAAATTAGACTTATATGTAGATCTTGTCATGCTCATCTTTTTTGCAATTTTAAGTTTCTTTCTATCTAATATATTGTTCAAGATAGTAGGAAAAAAAACAAAATTCATAAAATTCATCATTTAAGGGCAAAACTTCCTTAAGAAGTTGTCTGACAGTTTTGATGTAAATGGACAGAAGGTAGATCACAACATTCTGAACATTTCTGCCCCTGTCAGATTTTCTCTATTGTTAGCGGCTTTCAAGATATAACATAAAACTCGCATTTTCCCCAATATGTTCTATTTTTTGCCATGTTGGCCATTCTGGTTGACAGGCGGGTCATCAGACACATTTTTTAATCAAGATACCCCAATGATGATTGTGGCCAAGCTTGGTTAAATTTGGTCCAGTAATTTCAGAGGAGAAGATTTTTGTAAAATTTAACAGACATTGCCGAAAGCCAAGTGATGAGAAAAGCTTACTTGGCCATTTGGGCCGGGTAAGCTAAAAATTTAAGGTGCTGAACCAAAATTTCTCCAGTGGAAACTCAGTAAATGTAGGTCAAAATGAAGTAAGCAGACTAATGTCATCAGTCTGAAACCAAATTTACAATTTTAGACCAAGTCAAGGGCATAACTCTAAAATGGTAATTGCAGCAGCAGTTAAAAACAAACTAGTCATTTTTGGGGCCCTTTACAGCTTGTTTTTCAGTGTGAGCAAAGGCTCTGTGTTGAAGGCCGTACTTTGACCTATAATGGTTTACTTTTACAAATTGTGACTTGGATGGAGAGTTGTCTCATTGGCACTCATACCACATCTTCTTATATCTATCTACTGACCTGCATTTAATGGCATTAAGTAATGCTGCAAAGCTATTGGATTCTTATTTAAAGTGAACATTTTTGGCATGAAATCCCCATACCTTTAAAACTTTGTAGTTAATATGGAGTTAGGAAGATAAAATACACAATGTCTATATGTACATCTTCTGTATCATTTTTAAAGCTATTCAAGAAGTAACATCTGTGTCTCAATTTTTGGGATAATTTTCATGATCTTACATGGTAAACGAAACACCTGCGATAATGCATTTTTCATTTGTAGGAAATATAAAATATGATCTCTTCCATGACACTGATACTTTAATTTTCGACAGTCTGGATTTATTTTTGGCGAGAAACTAAACATACTACAAACATAATTTTTATTGACTTTTTGTTTGAATCTCTCAATTATAAGTCATTTGTTCTTCTTTTTTTTCATTCACACTTTGACTATTTTCTTGTCAGTTACACAATAAATGAACACAATTTGATAGTGTGGTTTATCATAAGCATTCATAGAGGTGCACTGTATTTTTCTTCCACAGAGACTTATAAACAACTAATCCAGTTCATATCCTAGAGTGTCTCTGTTCTGATCCAGTACAGCTAATGATGAATCTCGTAGCAATTTCAAAAGCTGCTGAAGCTCGTCTTTTCGGAAAACCTACAAAATTATATGCAAAATTAATTTTATGCAAATGATTGATTATTCTGATATTTCTAATAAAATACAGCAAAAAATCTAAACACCAAGCAAACCTATATCCAGTAATGGATTCTGTAATAAAATAACCACCAAATTTTATTTTTTTTCAACAATTCAAAGACAAAACAAGAGTGCACACGCTGAAATGTCTCGCATGCTTTACTGGTCATTGATTTTATGTTGAAAGTTTTAACTTAAAGCATTACAGAAACTCAGGTCAGATAAATGCTGTACCTTACAATTTTTTTATACACAAAATATATTTGACCTATTGCTTATGATAATTGAAAAACATACCAAAACAAAAAAACTTAACATGACCAATGAAACATGAAAATGAGGTCAAGGTCAGATGATACCTGCCAGACAGACATGTACACCTTACAATCGTTCCATACATTAAATATAGTTGACCTATTGCTTAAAGTACTTGAAAAACAGACCAAACCACAAAAACTTAATATTGACCAATGAACCATGAAAATGAGGTCAAGGTTAGATGAAACCTGCCAGACTGACATGTACCCAGTACAGTCATTCCATACACCAAATACAGTTGACCAATTGCTTATAGTACTTGAAAAACAGACCAAAACACAAAAACTTGACATTCATGACCAATGAACCATGAAAATGAGGTCAAGGTCAGATGATACCTGCCAGACAGACATGTACACCTTACAATCCTTCCATACACCAAATATAGTTGACCTATTGCCTATAGTACTTGAAAAACAGACCAAAACACAAAAACTTATCATTGACCAATAAACCATGAAAATGAGGTCAAGGTCAGATGAAACCTGCCAGACTGACATGTACCCCTTACAATCATTCCATACACCACATATAGTTGACCTGCTGCTTATAATTTTTGAGAAACGGACATAATCACGTAACTTTAACCTTGATCACTGATCCATGAAATGAGGTCAAGGTCAGGTTAACCCTGTCTGACCGACCTGTAGACGTTGCAAGGAACCCAAATACTAAATATGGTTATCCTATTGCTCATAATAAGTGAGAAATTCACATGACAAAAAAACTAAAAAAAAATATTAAGCAGTCGTTGAACCATGAAAATGAGGTCAAGGACATTGGACATATGACAGACGGAAACTTCGTAACATAAGGTATATGCATACAAGATATGAAGCATCCAGGTTTTTCTACCTTCTGAAATATAAAGCTTTATACAAATAGTTTATGCCGCCGCCGCCAGATAGTAATACCTATGTCTCGCATACTGCGACTTTCGTTACAGGCGAGACAAAAATCAGAATTTTCAAGTTTACAAATCATTTGGTTGTTTTTATTAACACTTGATTATAAGAAGACACTTTTCAAGGCAGACTGGTCATACCTTATAAAGTAGATGTTGTTCTGATGCTATAACATCAGCTAGCTGTAAACACTCGGCATACTGTTGACTAGTGTGCAATGTTTTATGGAGTAAGAAGCAAAGTCCTGGTAAAACTAGCTGACGTAACAGCTTCATCTGTTGTTGTTTATTCTGGTCTGGCTCTTCTTCCTTAAATATACAACAAAAACATTAGAACCATAAAAAAAAGTGTTTACCTCAAAATCTGGTCATATGGGAATCCAAATAAGTAAGATTATCATAAAATTTAAGAAATTCTGTTGAATTCTAAAAACAGATATTCATATTCGTTGGAATAGATTCTTTTCTCAAAAAGATCGTTTTACAAAAAGAATTGAATGGAAGCTTAAAACAGAACTAAATGTTTTTCTTGCAGGTATAAAAAGGTGATGATTTTTAAAATCAATTAAGGTCATGTAAATCACTTACTACAGATGTGGCAGTATGATAACATAAGTTTTGTGACCCCTTACTTTTGGAAATTATTTTATTTGATGACTTGTCTTAGTTTCAAAACATAAGACCAAAATTCCCTCTCATATTCCAATGTAATAAGAGCTATTGCTACTTATCTAAGGACTATTTCATACTGTATGTTTAATCAAACTTTGCTACTTCGTATCGTACAACTATACAGTATGCCAGACAAGTGCACATGTATGTATTACCTCTTTCTGATCCACCATCCAACCACCATCAGCAAATAACAGTACATTGTACATCTTTCCTTTAGTTGTCTAAAATGAAGATAAGGTCTTAGTATTTTAGGAGAAGCTTTATGTGTGTTTTTTGCTTTTTTGTTTCTGTTCTTAGAAATCTTACTGCATGTGTAAATCTTACTTTCATTATGAACTTTCCATAGTAATTTGCCATCTTTTGTGTAATTTTAATATTACTTTTTACAATTTATACTCCATCATAAATATTTTTGTGAATTTTTTAACTTAAATAATGGTAAAGTTGTCAATTGAAAGGCTTTTGCCTGAACCAACAGGACACCAACCGAAACAGCATGACTTAGTCTCGTCTATGCGACTTCTTTGAGTCAAGACAAAAACCCTCAATGCATCTAAACAGAAATTAAAAAAATTATTATTTAAAATTTACTATTTACTTTAGTTTGGGAAATTAGATTATGTCGCCATCTCTCCATTTCGGCCTCATACTGTTTTATACGATGTTCATGAGCAACTTTCTCGGTAAATGTAGCACCATGTGACAATGTAGGTTTCGTTGGCTGTGTATGATGATAAGTGTTGAACCAATCATTAAAACTATCCATAGCATCCTGTAATGATAAAAAACAAAATCCATTAATTTATATATTTACATATAAAATATGGTGGCTTACTACCTACCTACCTATCTTCTTTGTCCCCGATGGAACATAAGGCCATAAATGGTGGCCTACAGCATAAACTATAAAAAGTCTATATACTGGTAGCAGACTGTGCGAGACCTTTTCAGATCACCAAGGTTATTAAACTTCCCCATGGTAGTATATATAGGTTAACTAATTTTGAATTAATTGGTCATACACGCTATTAATGGCTATAGGAATGGCAGATGCAATAGGCAACACAGATTGAAATCTGATGTGCATGATTGCAAAATCCATTTCCATTGCAATGGCAATTGGGAACGCAGACAAAACTTGGCTGTGCACGATAGCCAAATCAATGGTTTTTATAGCAATCTGGAACACCAATCCTTTTGTGTCTGCTGTACCTACAGCCATAGAGTATGGATCAGTTTTTAATTTGAAATCTATAAAGAGGTTATTTAGAAATTGTAAGTTTTGAAGTCTGTTTTCCAGGTGAGACAGCTGGATTTAGGTAATCTGGTTTAAAAACTGGAACTTATCAAAATTAGCTTTTGATGAATCAAAACAGGATTGATTGAATGTTCATTTTAAAAAGTATCTTACAAGGAAATTTTCCTTGGCTTTTTATGACACTTATCAGTGATGCATTATAGCATGTACACAACAAGAAATTTGCAATAGGACAAAATAATTAAAATAATCGCTCTTCCCTGGACCTATATCACCCTGTGCAGTCTTATTATGGTCTTTGTAATTCTTTTGCAGCATTGAAAAAACTATGAGAATAATCAGAGGCGGATTTAGTGGAAGGGGCAGGGTGCCCAGGCTCCCCTTTTGTGGGAAAAATTTAGTTGATTATTTAGGGAATCGCTGAAGCATGACTAAGCGGGCCCCCTCTTATGGCAGTCAGTGTGCCCCCCCCCCCCCCCCCTCCCTTATGAAAATTTCTGGATCGGCCAGTGATTATTCATCTTTTCCAACTTAAATTCTGTATAGAGCTAATTGAAAACAAAATAGATCAGGAGGAACTCTGATAAATCTAAAGTAGAGTCCCCTGATATGGGCTGTTCCAACTGAAAAATTCTTATTTCAATTTTTTTTAACTAGCTCTTAATTATATTTCAAATTGATTTGACAAACCAAACAAAATGCATGGATTTGTTACAGCCATTATCATAAGTAAATGCAAGATATTTTCAAGGTTTACTATTTTTGTTTTGTTGCAGACAAGGCAACTTTATTCACAGTACTACTTACCAAGTAAGCTCTGTGGCAAATAAACTCTCTGATGGAATTTTCATCTTCTGCAGATAAATCTGTAGTTCCTGTCTGTAACAGATAAAAAGTTATAAAATTCACAATTTTAATACCTCATCATCCTTATTAATGATAAAAATCATACATTTCTCCAACAACAATGCCACACACATTGCATGACCCATGATTTATCTTACATTTCTCCAACAACAATGCCACACACATTGCATGACCCATGATTTATCTTACATTTCTCCAACAACAATGCCACACACATTGCATGAC
This sequence comes from Mytilus californianus, assembly GCF_021869535.1. NCBI lineage: Eukaryota > Metazoa > Mollusca > Bivalvia > Mytilida > Mytilidae > Mytilus > Mytilus californianus. The sequence goes on from NW_026262679.1 coordinate 57,995,749, forward strand.
CCATGATTTATCTTACATTTCTCCAACAACAATGCCACACACATTGCATGACCCATGATTTATCTTACATTTTTTCAACAACAAAACCACACATTGCATGACCCATGATTTATAACACATATCTTGTAAAATTTTCTGTTTTTATTTTTATAACTGCATGGTTTTAACTCTATCACAAAAAGCCATCTTCAAAGTTTAACAATGCTATTTATGTTAGGCTCTTCAGATTTTATTAGTCTGATTTTATCTATACATCTTTACTGTGCCAAAATTTTGACTCTATGTATTCCTGATGGAGTCTAATCAGGAAAATCATTTCTAATTGAACAAATTTAGCATGCTTGGCTTATAGTTTTGAATATCAGATGAATGAAGAATTTAGTAACCACTCGTACATTATACACCATATGAGAATTAATCATGATGTTAGTAAAGAAGAATACAATGTAACCTTTAACTTTTTTGGGGTGGTGGGTCAAATGTTCCATGTCTTGAGCAAATTAAATTTTTTTAGAAAAGCAGTATCATTTTCAAAAATTTCAGGTCAATTCATCATTATGGTGTCTATAGTAGCTTATTATTTTTTTTACAACAAATAATAGAATTACCTGCATTGACTGGACTTTGAAGACAACATCTATAGAATCTGGTGGTAGCTTATCAAATAATTCCTTTGCTGCAGTTAATTTCTTCACAGCTGAAATAAACAAAGTACTTCAATAAATATGTCATATCTTAATGGGTATTACTAATATACTGACTGTGTTTCCATATTAATCAGTTATTGCAATAATCTGTCATCCAAAGGATCAACCCCAAAAGAAAAAAGAAAAACAGACTTGCATGGAAAGCATTGACAACCAGAACAATTTCTCCATATATAAAAACAGTAATATTTGATGCAGTTAACTGGAGTTTTGTTATGTAATTCTACTACTGAAGTAAATATTTGAGTACAATATCAATTGACAGGGATTATGAAGGTAGTGTGTTTGTGAAAATAACAACTTCTGTAGTAAGTTGGACATTTCAATCAAGAATACTTATTTTCGTGGATACCAATTTTTGTAAATTGAGGAAATATTGCATTTTCCTGGATATTTGATTTCGTGGTTTTGTCAAAGTCTGAATATAAGCCTATAGGAAATTTGTACTTCGTTGAACATTGAAATTTGTGCTTCATCTTTAACCACAAAATCCACAAAAATTGGTATCCTACGAATAATGAATCCACAGAAACATTGTTTTAGAAAGCCTATTTATATCCTTTACATTTTACTTTATAAATCAGTTATAACAAAATGCAGGCTGTTTTAAAAAAACAAAAGGACATGGATGTCTGCAAAGCACTTTTTCATAAATACCTTAACCATGGATTTTTTTGCTAATAAACTCATTGTTGAAATATGTTCTAATCTAAACAACTAATAGAAATTTATATGCAAATGCAATCAAACACTCCAACTTGAAAATGATTTTTTCTGGAACTATTATACAGTGTTCTCCCCAGGATTTTTGGATAGCACCAGGGTAACACGTGTGGACTTCTTGGTGAAATATTTCATGCAATCAGTCGTGTCGCATCGCGTCGCTAAGCTCTAGTTACTGTAGTTTTTATGTCTCTTGTTTTTTTTAATACTGTGGTACTTAGTTATGTAGACATTGATTCAGAAAATTATTGGTAAAATAGAAGTAAATCACAAAACAGTTTGTATACTCTAATATTTTTTTTTAATAAATAAATTATGATTCATAATAAAATATACATCTGAATTTAAAGTAATTAAATCTTTTATAAAATCCCAAATCAATAAAAAATAAAATATCATTCAAAAGTTAACAAAAATGTTCTATTTAAAAAACTTTCTAGTTTCTAGAAAAAAGTTGTTGTATGTGAAAGGATTCTTGTCATAAGAAAATATAAAATTAACAAGAACAATTGCAAATATTATTTGAACCAGTTTCTATCTTAGATTTTAATAAAAAGAAATTTTTCATAAATTTTAGAACATTTTGCCATAGATTTCATGTAAATATTAACCTTTCTTGTCTTTGGTGATAATCAAACATAGATACAGACTTAATACTGCCCAGAAATCTAAATCTTTATTTGTCATGAACCATTTAAAAGGAATTCCTAAATCTATAAATTTATCTTTGGTCTATAGATCTATAAGTAACCATATTCAATGTCAACAACTAAGTCACCCTATTTTTCCGCCTAAATGACAGGAAGTAGATATAAATAGATTTAACATGTGCTTATGGATAAAATTTGCAAGAATTAAATTACTTCTGTTATTCATTGATTATGGATATAAATATCCAGTTTTAAGGTACAGTCATGCATTTTATTTATAAAATATAATAGAGTGCAATTAATTGTAAATAAACTTGAATATTCTACGTGAACTAACTGGGTCATGTGATATGTACAGACAGATACTACAGTTTGAAACCCGACTATCATGCAATAACTATGTCATAATTAATGATAATATTGTCCATGGTTTAATCAGAGACATATAATACTATATTTATTATAAGAATTGGGAAATGTATAGTTGTCCATTATACGTAATGAGCCACCTTTATGATGTACACAAAATGTACCTATCGGGTCAAGACACTGTTTGTGTACAAAGTATTTACCGGACCGTATTTACCGACTTGTCACAGGTCAGTGCTTGGGTGGAGAGTGAAGCCATAAAATAGTTATCTGTGATCATAAAGTTATGAATTCTTAAATAAAACACAAAAGAATCATGTTACAAGTGTTTATTACATCGATTAAATGCAATCAACAAGGTTAACCTCATAAGGTAAATCGATCACGTGGTGTAAACAATCTGTGTTGAACTGGTCAAATTTCACCTGGAATTTTATACCGCACAGAAAAGATTTAACAGGTCGTTTAAAACTTTACCGATTTACGATTTTTAACTGAAAATTTTAGCACCACGGATAAAAATTATACATCGCGGTAAGAACGATACCACCGCGGTAAAAAATTATACATTGCGGGCCCGCGGTCCTTTAAGGGCCTGGGGAGAACACTGTATTATATGGAAGTTATATGGAAACATTTCACGTACCAACAAATGCCCTCATGATGGCATTAGCTTGCTTTATTGCCTCTGACCTTTGGTAAGTGTCAAATACCAGCCAATCAACAGAATCTATCTTTTTCTTATCATCCTGCAGAAAAAAACATAATCAACAAATCTGAATATCAATCAAATTGTATATCAAATTTCAAAAAGAGTTATACAATGATAACATATGTTACACATTAAAACAAGCTGAAAGATTTCTCAGAAAATATAATTTAATATTATTGTTACCAAGCTTACTGTACCAGATGTGCATTTCGACAATAAATGTCTCATCAGCGATACTCCAGGCCAAAATATTTGAAAGTCCAAAACTTATTAAACAATAAAGAGCTTATAAACCAATAAAATGCTCCGCTGGGCGCAGCTTGATACGACCACAGAGGTTGAACCCTGAACAGTTGGCGCAAGTATGGACACAACATTGAAGCTTGATACAGCTCTGAATTTGGATTGTGATTAAATATTTGACGCAGCATAGGTTTCTGACACAGAAAGAATGTGGTCTAAGAACTTAAATTTTTTTAATTTACCTATTATGGTCCAATATCCAAAATCAAAATACATGGTTAGATTCAGCATATCAAAGAACATCATATATTCAATTTTTGTTGAAATCAAACAAAGTTTGGACCCCAACTTGGACCAACTTGAAAACTGGGCCCATAATCAAAAATCTAAACACATGTTTAGATTCAGCATATCAAAGAACCCCAAGAATTCAATTTTTGTTAAAATCAAACTAAGTTTAATTTTGGACCCTTTGGACCTTAATGTAGACCAATTTAAAAAACGGGACCCAAAATTAAAAATCTAAATACACGGTTAGATTTGGAATATCAAAGAACCCCAATAATTCAATTTTTGATGAAATCAAACAAAGTTTAATTTTGGACCCTTTTGACCTCAATATGAACCAATTTGATAGCGGGGCCCACAAATAAAAAATCTAAATACATGGTTAGATTCAGCATATCAAAGAACCCCATATTTCAATTTTTGTTGAAATCAAACAAAGTTTAATTTTGGACCCCAATTTGGACCAACTTGAAAACTGGGCCCAAAATCAAAAATCTAAATACATGTTTAGATTCAGCATATCAAAGAACCCCATATATTCAATTTTTGTTAAAATCAAACAAAGTTTAATTTTGGACCCTTTGGACCTTAATGTAGACCAATTTGAAAACTGGACCCAAAATTAAAAATCTAAATACACGGTTAGATTCGGCATAACAAATAAATAAATGTGGTCAAAGATTTTACAAATCTAATGCGCCATACTGTGCAATTAAAGATTACTTCTTGAAATTTTTCAATATTTGAAATTTGAAAAAAAAATAATATTTGAAGAATAATTCTTTTTAATTTCTGAAATCTGAAATGAGAAAAAATTGCCCCCCACAATTTCTTTTTAACCCCCCCCCCCCCACACTTGTTCCCCCCAAAAAAATTCTTTCCCTCAAGATATGGTCATAATCTCAATTCAAATTTCCAATGGAGTTTGCAACCATAACAACCCATTTAAATTTACCATAGTGCTAACTTAACCTTTTTTATAATAGAATTTAAAATATGGTGTCAAATCTTTCATTTGGATTTTTTTGTAAAAAAAAAAGATGCAACATTTGCAGATATTTTTACTGGTCTTCCTTTATAAATATGCATTGCTTTAAACATAATTTTAAAGCAGTGTAAGGGAGGTAATTCAAATGATGTATTTGATTTATCTCCCTTACACTGCTTTAAATTATGTTTTGTACTAAAGTATTTGTCCATTAACCAGGACAACCTTGTTTTTCCCCTTTTTTTGCCCCTAATTCCTAAACGGTTTGAGCCATAACCTCCCAAAGAAAATCCTAACCATCCTTTTGTGGTATGGAAACTTGTGGTATAATTTCAGAGAGATCCATACACCGTTCCACAGTTATTGTCTGGAGACTAAAAATGCTTATTTTTGGCCCCTAATTCCTTAACTGTTGGTACCATAACCCCCAAAATCAATCCCAACCTTCCTTTTGTGGTATTGAACCTTATGGTAAAATTTCAAAGAGATCCATTCACTTAAACTAAAGTTACAGTGGGAAAACCAATGTGTCTTTGGACGACGATAACGACGTCATACCAATATATGACCGGTCATATAAAAAGGCCAAAAAGTATAGCCAAAGCCAGGCAAGGAACACATTCATCAAAGTTGATTGTAAGATGATGTCATTCAAAAATGGAGTATTTGGTAAGTACCTGCACTGAACATGTCCATACTCAATAATCTCTTTATATGGCATTGCTACCTCTCTGCCCTCAGAAATGAGACTTATTAAGTTCATCTTATTTTGAGAAAGGGAGGAAAAAGCCTATAAAACATGTATACCTCTGTAATACTTGTATCTATGTTGGCTTCTAAGTTTTTGCTGAAATCAATGATATGATGGCTACGTATGTTTTCTACAACTGTCTTTGTAATGGATTGAACATCTAGTCCTGCTTCTCTTGCCAACTCCAAGCACTGCTGTCTTTCTCCTAATTCTGTAATTCCTGCAATAATTATTTGGAAATCAAAAATATTATCTTCCATTCATAAGTTTAATTTGTTTTCTCAATAGGGCAAAATAATGTAACAAATATTGTTTTTTTTTCCAAATGATTTAGTTTGTCATAGCATTTTTCAGACCAATACCATTAAAAAGGTTACATACAAAAAATAGACAAAAAAATGTTGTTTACAAATGCAAAGCAGTGATCTAGCCAGCAACTGAGGGCAGACGGACACAGTTGTATAAACAGGGCAATTTTGCAGTTTTCATTTTTACAAATGATTTGTCTTTTACAATAATTATTATAAGATGCCCCTTTCAATTGTTTTCGTTACCAAAGCAAAACTTCCCTCCTAAAGAAATAAATGCGAAACCAGGAATTCTTTACTTAAAATATAGAAAAAGGTTTCTTTTCACTCAATTACATTTTTTCAAGGGTTAACCATAATCAAGATACTGTATGATTAGTTAAGTGTATATAAGAGCAGGGCCCTCAGTCATAAAACTTCACTCAGTACTCAAAGTGTACGAAATTTGTGCTCGAAACACCAAATCCAGTAGTTTGATTGGTTGATTTCTGAGTCTGAATACCATAATCCTGCTTGAAATTTTTATTACCGCAAAGCCAGGTCTAGGATATAGTATCATCAATGATTATTGTCATTAACAGTTTGTTCATCACTTCATATTTGACGACCTTGAATTACCAACAAGGTCTCACATTATCAGTGATATACATGTATTATACTATTTCAACGGGGGTGTTAAATGACCTTGACTACCCCCTGAGGGTTTCACTCTGACAGTCAGTATGTATTATAAATTGCAATTAATTACCATGATAAAAAATATTAACATTAATTAAGCATAAATAGAAGCTTTCAACAGATAAAAGAATAGTTATAAATATCTAATTTGACCAGCATTGATTTCTATCTTATCTGTTGAATAAGAAAAATAAACATTTCTTATATAATTATAATTAAAGAAATAAGTAAGATGTTATATAACAATAAACAAGTAACTATCTTTATTTAAATTACCTTCAAAGAATCGAGCACACCATAAAATCTGCATTTCTGGTGGTAAAGTTGCAATGAAATGTGGTACTAATGATTTTTTGTCTTCCTGGATCAGGTCCTCTACATAGGCTTCTAATATTACATTTACATAATCATCCTGAAAAATCAAATGTTGAATTAAAAAAAAAGTGTACATGCTGGAATGTTTCACCTACTTAATTGATTAAAGGTTTATAATATGCATCTTTGTTGACAGTCTTTAAGATGAGGTGTTACTAAATGTATGTAAAACTTAATGCTAATCAATGAACTATGAAAATGAGGTCAAGGTCAGTTGACCCCTGTCACAAAGAAACATACATCTTACACTACTTATAGTTATTCTATATTATAAACCAATTAAACATTTAGATATATTCTACCCAGAGTATCTTAGATACTACCTAAGAAGAAAAACTAATTGTCGATCAGTTAACCATGAAACTATTTCATAGACTAAATGAAGTTCTATTATATATAGTAACTGAAAAACCCACTGAAGCCTGAAAACTAAGAGTGGATCACTGATCTATAAAAAGAAGTCAAGGTCAAATAACTCCTGTCAGAAGGACATGTATACCTAACAAACAGTCAATAAACCTAATATAGTTTACTTTTTCTTCAAGGAAATTGAGAAACTGATCTTCATTTAAATCATCTTGATGCCATTCATATCATTTACAATGTTAAATCAATCATTTTGCTCTTTACATGTCGTAAAATATTGGATAGATAATTTTCTTCAGTTTACATACCCTAAATCCTTGTCTGGTACCTCTGAAGAACAAAACAAGATGAGCCATAAACCTGACCAGATGAGTATGTAACTTTGCCCTGTCTGTATGAATCCACTGTGCCATTACCTCTAATACTTCTGAAAGATAACAGAAAAATCACTAATGCTTAATATCATTTATAATGTTTTATTATGAAACATCTTAAAAATTTGCAAAGTATGAAATTTCTTTAAAATAAATTTCTAAACAAAATTATTGTCATTTGCTTAAACCAGCATGATCAAATATTTGACTGATTGAATGTTACTTGTTTAACATCCAGTCCAAAATATATTTCATGCATATTCAGGACAATTAAAAAATTTAGGATGTGAATGCAAATTAAGAAATTAAAACCAATGTATGTTTAAACTCATTCTTTTCTTTTACTTATGCAAAAAATTAATGGTACAGGATGAGCACCAAGTAAATTAAATCCCAATATTTCAATATTTGCTTGTAATATACAGAAATTACATTAATCAATTTCATTTAATTTACAAACGAAAGTGAACCAACGCGCCTGGTAAATCTGTAGTACGGTAGAATCCCTGAAGTGGATACCTCGGGTATGCAGGGTTGTTATGATAAAGCACATAAAATTTATTGATCTACATGTTTCGGTGCCTAGGGCACCGTCATCAGGATAAAAACAATACAGAAAATTGCGCCTGAAGTACAAAATCGGGTATGCATAAATACATCACAATGTAACCATGGTGAGTATAAATAAAAAGTGGAAGTATACATGTATGGAAGTAAACTTGAACAAGAAAGTTGAATAAAATGTGAATGTCATTGAAATTTAAATGTTTGTTGAATGAATACGTGTTTGTCATCTTACATAACGGAACTAAAATATATAATAAGTTATTGTCCGGCTGTGTACAAATGGAACTGACGCGATTTGAAGAAGTACCTCTGGCCAAGTGAAGACAGTCGAAATGGTACGGAATTGCAAGTCAAGTGCCGTTCATATTTGGATATAACACAATATGTACACAGCCGGACAATAACTTATTATATATTTTAGTTCCATTATGTAAGATGACAAACATGTATTCATTCAACAAACATTTAAATTTCAATGACATTCACATTTTATTCAACTTTCTTGTTCAAGTTTACTTTCATACATGTATACTTTCACTTTCTATTTATTTTCACCATGGTTAAAGTGTCTCACAGATTGTATTTTTCTAGATAACCTTTTTTTGCTGTTCAACTATGATTGGCGTGCCAGTTTTCCTGTTAAATGTTGGACATTCATTATTGCTACCCCTGATTTCCTCAATCAATAAAATCTGGCAGCCTTGTTATAGTCAAGGTCGCTGAAAGTGGTATTAAACACCAACAAACTAACTAACCCACAGACTTTTCATGGAATTAGGGAGACATTCATGTCATCATGATTAAGCATTTATTGGCTGAAAATTCTTACTGTTCAGGTTTTTTAAACGACCAGTTATTAAAGAGCATATATAAACTTACTGTCTATATTGCCCAATATGATGTGTTTCTGTATGACATGGTACCACTCTTGTGATTATGTTAACTTACTGTCTATATTGCCCAATATGATGTGTTTCTGTATGACATGGTACCACTCTTGTGATTATGTTTACTTACTGTCTATATTGCCCAATATGATGTGTTTCTGTATGACATGGTACCACTCTTGTGATTATGTTAACTTACTGTCTATATTGCCCAATATGATGTGTTTCTGTATGACATGGTACCACTCTTGTGATTATGTTTACTTACTGTCTATATTGCCCAATATGATGTGTTTCTGTATGACATGGTACCACTCTTGTGATTATGTTTACTTACTGTCTATATTGCCCAATATGATGTGTTTCTGTATGACATGGTACCACTCTTGTGATTATGTTAACTTACTGTCTATATTGCCCAATATGATGTGTTTCTGTATGACATGGTACCACTCTTGTGATTATGTTTACTTACTGTCTATATTGCCCAATATGATGTGTTTCTGTATGACATGGCACCACTCTTGTGATTATGTTAACTTACTGTCTATATTGCCCAATATGATGTGTTTCTGTATGACATGGTACCACTCTTGTGATTATGTTTACTTACTGTCTATATTGCCCAATATGATGTGTTTCTGTATGACATGGTACCACTCTTGTGATTCTTGTCTCACATCCTACAATGAAGGATAAAACAAGATGTACTGTGAGGTATTGCTAACTACAGGTAATTATAACCCTGCTAAATGTTATTGATTCTGTTGTCCCTATTTTTTTCTCTCCTCACGAGTTCATGGTTGGACAGCTGAGACTCTTGTTTTTCTTTATAGAAAGGGATTTGCTAACTTTGACTAAAATTCAATAAATTGAGTGCCTGAGCTCAAATAAGCTGAATCAATCGCATACATTCTATAAATAACACCATGTACTCTATGCTGCCTGTATCTTTCTACCATCATCATATATATTGTAAAACAACTTATTTCCGCTTGTAGAAAAAAAACTTTAATTTAAATCGTCACTAATATGGAAAACTTTGATCTTCCCTTATATAAATATACCATGAAAATGAAAAGATCATGAAAATTATTCGCCATGAGGTTGGGCTAGAAGGAACTTTATATGAAATAAAGTATGCATGAAAATAAGGTTGTTTACAGTATATATATATATCCATGACTTTTACAGGAGATGGATAACTGTAAACGAACAATTTTTTTGTCCATTCATTTACACATTTTTCAGAAAAAAGTAACAAATATAAATCGTCAAGAATATTTTAAACTGAGATCTTCTCTTATACCAATATAGATATATGAAAAATAGAAAATCATGAAAATAAATAGCTGTGAAGCAAGTAACAAAAGGCTTAACATAAACAACTGTATCTTGGAAAATAAGCTGATTTACTGTATGTATCTCTTTCAAGTCTCATCACATACTTCTTTCTTGCATTAAAATGAAATTTCACAAACTGCTCTGGGAAATTGGAATCATTTCTGTGAACCAAGGTGATCAAGTCAAGGCTTATGTTTTTTTTAAGAGTGTTATATTTAATATAGAAACTTGTTTTTTGCTAAAGATATAGATATCTATTTGTTTTGTTTTAAGGTGTTGTCTGGTTCTGTCTCATTTACATAAACCCTCATATAGGCTAATTTGGCTGACTGCAAGGATCCGGAAATTTTTCCACACAATTTCGGTCATTTTGAGATGATTGAAAAGTTGGTGCCCCTTTCCAAATTGTCGATGTCAACTTGACTAGATTCATATCATCAACGAACTGCTGTTTCGTCGCATTTACTAAGTAAATGTCTTACCATTACCATGAAGAACAGTTTAGGGAAGACAATAGTTTAAAATTGAAATGATTTTAATGACTCAAAATGGTAAATCTCTCAGACATTGCATACGTTTCTTTCGATTTGACAAAAGTTAAAACCGGAAGTTTGCGATAAATTACGAATAATTCCGGATTCATTTCCGGGATTTGTTTTGTTTATCAAATTGACAGGAAATCACCGGCTTTTTATGGCTTTTTTATTTTATTACCTTTAAAAGTGTTTGAATGTAACAGACAATATTTGCACTCGTTTAATTTAGCATGAAATCAATTTGCATTTTACGATTAAATATTAAATTTGCTGAAGACAATTTCACGCATGCGTATTATATAGTAAATAAAGCACATTAAAATTATTTTTTTCTCAGTAAATTTAGGTTTAATTTTTAAATCTGATTTGATGATTGTCTTTGCTGAAAAGTAATTAAATAATGAATACACTTGTCAGGGAATTTCAATTTTTGTTAAGAAATTATTCTGAGCTTGTGATCACTGTCAGGTGTGAATTAAAACCACAGGTAAAAAGTGATTAGCGATCATTAGCCAATGTTTCCCGGAGGCATTGATATAGATATTAGGAGGGCCCTCAGGATTATCAAACTACTGAAGTGGCAGTTTTATTACAGGAAAGGGATTATAAACAAAAACAAGTGATCACAACTTACACAAGACAGTGCAAAATGGCGATTAAGAAATCCGATTTCAAACATTTAGTCAATGAAATGACCGAAATTACTTCTTTAAAAAAATAAAATTTGTCCTAAATCCCAATTACTCGTTTAGGACAAATAGTTTCATCTTAGGACATGACTGGCATATATGACCGTTTCCGGACCCTTGGCTGACTGGAACATGTATATGGTTTTGCAAACAGTGTTAACCCTTAATAAAAATATTTGTACTTGTAATTTCACATTTAAATCAACTGTTGTTCCTTAGGCATTTAAATGCATAATTTTAAGGACACTGAAATCCTTCCTATATGGTACATTTTTTTTTTGTACTTCATAAAACTTCATGGTATAATTTATCAAAACAACCACACAATACATTTTTATAGTTAGGAACAAAAATAAATCTACTTACCTCATAAGATTCTATTTTTTGAAATATTGATTCTTTATCAGTCCTGACAAAAAACATAAAGAATGATTAAAGCAAATTAAACAAATTAATACTTTTACTATGTCACATGAAAATATACTTTCTCTTCTACAGTTATATAAATAAGGATTGGTCACTACAAATGACACCGATTACGAAACTACCAAACAAAATATTGGTATGTCTCAACCTTGTGCATATTTTCTTGCATCTAATAAATTTGTATCTTGGTACCCTCGGATTGTCAGTTTATAGAAGAAATGAACATCCTAGCACTCATCGGACAATAGATCAATAAAAGATTTCATAAATAGATATATTAATATATTTCCAATAGATCTTTTGAAATGAAAATACATTTGAAAAGTGTCAAGAAAAATTTATTAAGTTGAACCTTTTTACTGTAATACTTACAACTGATCCCAATATTCTGGTGGGAGACTCTCTAATGTTCTAGGAATAGTCTGATGTAATCGTATTTCCTGCTCTACCCAGACATCTATACCTGCCCTTAAATGTGCCCATAGATGATCTGACCATGATTTACATGCTGGTAATACGGCTCTAAGATTACCAGAAAGTACACCGTACATAGCCTTCTCATGAATATCAAACTTTGGCTGAAATGAAATATTATAAATAAATGTTTGTCAAAGAAAAAGATATAATTTTGTAGTAATTTAGTGTGTTAGAATCTATTTGTTGAATGTTTCAGATTTTTTTTTTGGGGGGAGGGGGAATTAACAAAAATGTGAGAAATAAGGCGCTTTACAACTTTTTGAAAATTTCAATTTTTTATGCTCTTCAACTTCATATTTTTGGCCTTCCAACTCTTTTGATTCAAGTGTTACTGATGAGGCTTATGTAGATGAAACCACCTCTGGAGAAGAGGCTTATGTAGATGAAACCACTTCTGGAGAACCATATAATAAGCTTGGTATCTTTGACTGTTCAGTGTTTCATCCATTTTTTTCTTCTAGAAAGCCCTTTTAATATAAAAGCAGAATGAGAATACTGTTTAAATTGCAATCAAGACTGTCTAATAAGCCAGTATTTCTCACCCAATATCTTTGTCTAAATGTTACAATGTAAAATTGTCATCTTTACAAGTTTTCTGTCCATTTAAAGAATATGAAAATTCGCAAAAAAGTTTTGTGATTTAAACATTCTATGAAAGACTATGAACAGATACTATTTTCCTCTCAATCCTATGATCTAAAGGGTCAACAGACACATGCGCTCTTTGAGATATGAACAGTTGCTTCTTAAAAGTAACAATGTTTATAGCAAAAGACTTTTTTGGCCAAAAAATTAATATAAACATTATCAAATGATACCATCTGTTCATTTTATATTTTCACATAAAAGAAATAAAATCATATCAACTGTTTATAAAAATTACTTCTTGAGCCATGTTCCAACAAACACTTTTCCAAATATCTCTGTAAGGATTGCCTTCTATTGTAGATAAGCTGCCATCTTCTGATATACTTGAGAAGTTTGGATCGTGATGGAGTCTCCATCCTTCTAAAGTTGCTGCTCTCCAAGACTGGCCATGAGATCTACACATATCTTGAGCCTGAGATAAAAAGTTATCTTATCAAAACCTTTATATTTAAATATTTATAACTGCCAATGCAAATGAATATCATTTTAAAATTAGTCTTGTGATTTTAAAGGTCTTTAATTCTAATTTTGCAGATTATAACTCCTAGACCTGTGGACAGTGATGATTTTTGTTATTTTTTGACAGTTTGGAGTTAATTTAGTTACTGAAATTCCTGCATAGTTATATAAAGTCAAATACTGAATATATTTTAAATGTTTTATATTAATCAGTACATGTACTTTTCATTGGCTGACAACAATCATGAGGCATTAAAAATTACAATCTATTCCACAATTAAATGCAAAATTCATGACTCCACATGCTTCTCTTGACAACGTCACAACAATGCATAGAAAAATAAACTAAAAACTTGAAATAACTCGTAATTTTATGTTTGTAGAATATAAATGTAATTACAAGAATTGAATGCTTCTTTTTATAAAAGGGTTGATCATGGGCACAAAATGTACTTCTGTCAATGCTTTTACATCCAAATAAAATTACAACAAGAATGTGGCCTTAGTACACGGATACCCCACTCGCACTATCATTTTCTATGTTCAGTGGACTGTGAAATTGGGGTCAAAACTCTAATTTGGCATTTAAATTAGAAAGATCATATCATAGGGAACATGTGTACTAAGTTTCAAGTTGATTGGACTTCAACTTCATCAAAAACTACCTTGACCAAAAACTTTAACCTGAAGCGGGACAGACGGACGAACGGATGAACGGAACGAACAAACGGATGCAGACTGAAAAACATAATGCCCCTAGGTGGGGCATAAAAAGAAATATTTTAAATTTTAAATACAAAGATCCATTAGAGAAATTGAAGGCCAAATAGTGGAATAATGAATGATATAATCATTTGTACATTCAAGCACAAATACTTAAACCAATGAATAACATACCAAATCAACCCTTCCACCACGTAAACAAAGGAAAAGTGTTTGCAGCAATCGTCTTTCATCATCTTTGTCAAGGTCATCAAGAAGTTTATTCTGTCTGATTGGTGCATCAGGATCCTGTAATGTAATGTTTCCATAGAATTTGAATAACAGTTTGTCATCATGTGTACTCTTAAAACCCCTCCTCCATTCTGATAGCTAAATATATATAACCAAAGGATTGACTGGGGTATCTAAATAGTCACTTTGACCTTTCGTGTGGCAGGAAGAGAAATCCATTTGGTTCAGCTGGTTGAATATACAGACACATCCCACACAGATAAAAGAGACTTTAAGTCTGATGAGTGTTGTTGGAAGAGTACCATGTTTACTGTAAGTAAATAAACTCTTGCAGAAGCTCTGTGAGAGGTCCATGAAAGATGACATATTACACCCCTACCCAACATACTCTTTTTTTCCAGGGGCATTCCAAATATTCCATCCTTTACATCTGACCCACATAGCAGATCCTACATAACTGATTTTGTTTACTTTTCTTTACGAATATATATAATACATTTACCACTGAATATTAAACTATGTTGTACACTCACTCATTATATACTTATGGACAGTCAGATTCTTGGATTAGTTATTCTATAATTCTTGAAAAAATTGAATCATATAATAACATTTTTCCATCACAGTATGCTAACCTGATAAAAATATATGACCAGCATTTGCCAAATATTACAATTAGTATTACTTGATAGGGCTATGTCCATATCTATTTATTCTATATCTGGGTCTCTTATTATACATTTACAATCTAACAGATATCATCCTTATAACTGTAAAATCAAAGACTATTATAAAACACAGAACATACCATTTCATCCACCATTGGCCTTTCACTACCAAATAGTCCTGATTCTTTGCTTTTAAGTTTACTCAATGTATTTTCCCTGAAAAATAAACATTGGCTAGAGGTATAGGGGGAGGGTTGAGATCTCATAAACATGTTTAACCCCGCCGCATTTTTGCGCCTGTCCCAAGTCAGGAGCCTCTAGCCTTTGTTAGTCTTGTATTATTTTTAATTTTAGTTTCTTGTGTACAATTTGGAGTTTAGTATGGCGTTCATTATCACTGAACTAGTATATATATTTGTTTAGGGGCCAGCTGAAGGACGCCTCCGTATGCGGGAATTTCTCGCTGCATTGAAGACCTGTTGGTGACCTTCTGCTGTTGTCTGTTCTATGGTCGGGTTGTTCTCTCTGTGACACATTCCCCATTTCCATTCTCAATTTTATGATAAATACACAAACTAATTTTAAAAATTAATAAAATCATTTCACATTTTTTTTTAATGAGATTGATTGGTGTTTAACCTCCCACTTTCAGCACTGTTGGCTATTTTGTGGCGGTCAGTTTTTTTTGGCGGAGGATGCTGGAGTGCCCTAGGAAAGAACCCCCAACCTTCAGCAGGAAAACTAGTCAATTAAGATTGGAGTCCATACCAGCCACATACAGTGTCCCTACTCATAACCTCAGTGTTGACAGGCTAGTGATACAGTAGTTGGGCTACTTAGACCACTTGGCCACCAAGGCCCCTTTTTAAAATGAGAAGGAAATTCATAAACTTTGATATTAACTCAACTCACAATTATAATAATACTTCAATAAGAAGCTAAAAATATGACAAAGAACACTACTGTTTACATGTATATCTATATATAGAATATTTCAAAAGACAAAAAACATAGTGCATTCTAAACTGTCTGATATCTAAATAAAAAATCTTTTAACATTAATTTATCATTAAAAGCAGAGCTATTTAAAGTTTTCTTCTTACAATTTTGAATCAATTTTGAGTTCTGTCATTAAAATTTATTACAGACTTATATTTGCACTTATTTGCAATGTCAGAAAGGAAAACTTTGTATTCACATAACTTTTCTTATATTTGTTACTTGAAAAAAAATAATTTTTAAATAATTTTTCTTTTAAATTATTAAAGGAAATTTTGTTGATTAAAGAAAAAAAAACCTTTTTTTTCAATGTTGTTTCGAATGAAATATATGTAATTATATTTAACTGGCATCTTCCTTTTGACCACCAAAGTCTGTAAAATCCTGACTCACCATGCTACAGCTCTGTCAGAAAAGAAATGTACATTTTCTGTGTAATTATCCACACTTTCCTGTGCACAACTTTCTAACCAATCTACTACACACTGTAAAAGAAAATACACTATTCATAAAACAACTTCATATTTCTTAATTTAAAATATTGTGACTTGTGGGGTTAAAAATTGGTTTGTGTCCTTTTGAGCACTGTAAATTCATAATGAAATTTCGTAATTCAATGTGTGCATTTAATCGGGAAAAACAAGACAAATCTCACATTTTCCCTATAAATTATATAAGTACCCCATAAATTTAATACTTCTACAGTATAGAGGTGTTTAAATCTGTGTAACTTGACCTGCAACTAATTCACCAAAATATCAAAGGTTTTAGTAAAAAAAAAAAGCAAGAGCCATAAGAATGGACATAATGACAAACCTTGTTCAAAATGAAATGGTTAATGGTATTAAAACTAATGATCATGAAAAATTAATAAAGCATGACAAAAAAATCAACAAACCTGGCATTGTCTAACATCAGAGTGTTTTTCAAACAAACTTTCTGCAATTTCTTTATCGCTCCTTCTAAAAGGTGTTTCCTGAAAATAGAGATCAAACAATATTTTTAATTTATTATCAAGTACAGTTTCAACTACATAACCATTCAAACGTTTGGTTAAAGCCTTTTGCACATTACCTTCACAGACAAAAACATAGACAAATTCAGCTGATTAACTTAATATCAAATGTTAATATCACAATATTAATTTTATCTAAAATTTACTAAATAGCAACAGATAATCAGAATTAACTATAAGTATTTCATAGCATTTTTTAAATATCAGTTTGATTTCATCCAATGGTATTTTTCAAATTTTGGATTTTAAAAAGGGATGACAAACCCATACTTTAATTTTTTCTTGTAATAAAAAAGACAACAGATGGATAATAAATTAAGTTCCAAAAGACAATTTAAAAAGGTATGTAAAAGCTTGTCTTTTATGAACTACACTGACGATAAGGTCATGTGATGTTATCTTACAAGTATAAATATGAATTTAGACATCATTAAAGTAATGATATAAAAACACATGAGTCATTACATGGAATAACTTTAACTTTTTATACATGTAAAGACAAATATTTGTTTGAATTACCAGTACAAAAACAGAATATCCTCCTAGACAAAATAGGTAAAATGGGCTCATCGGAAACAACAGATTGATAATCTGAAGCTACACACTCTTGATAGTCTAGTTCTTAGTTCTCCAACAAGTGCTAGTTTGTAGTCCTGAACACTGCAATCTCTGATATTGGGCCTCCTTGATCTGACAGATACTGAATTCCAAAACTCAACAGCATCAGTTGGATCATAGGTAGATAATTAGATATTGGCTTTGCACCCCGATATAAATGAATTGCTCTTGGGGTTGCCACCATGCTGTTTACAAATGGAACAAAGTCGTTTCTTATCTAAATCTACCATATACTGCAACCATTTTCTGTCAGAGATTAAGGTACTGTCTTTCAAACAAATTGTATGAAGATCCAATATTTTCTTCTCGAGAGAAATTCTACATCTTTTGCTCTTCTTCCTCTATGCATCACTCGAGAAAATGAAAACTTTTTACACTCATGTAAGAACCAATGATTTACCTGATCAACTGCCATATCTTCATCCATTTCATCTTTCTGTTCTGTTTCCACCTGATCTTTAAACAGTGACATAACTAACTGCCAAGTGTTTCTCTCTTCATTCAGTAAGTGTAACAAAGCATATTTCTGTTGTGACCTAAGAGCAATAGGTTTAGAGTAGTAAAATGAAATCTAGAATTTATTTGGAATTCCTTTGAAAAAAAATTTATTTCTATTTTCAGTGTAGGGCATTAAAGCATTTTTGCTCTTAATTCTCATAGAATGTATTTTATGTGATTTTACTGCCCACCTTCATTCAGTTTTAAGTTCAAGGTATATATCAAATTTCATCCACGATACAAACATAGTCTAAAAATAGCAAATATGCTTTTTGATTTTTAACCGGGATTCCCTTCATCAAAACGACTGTAGATTAACCTTTTCATTATGTATAACACATAAACGGTAACTTAAACAGATAACTTCCTAATAAACTACAAAAATGTATATAAAATGACATAAAATAGCTTATTTTCTGTTAAATCTCTCATACATTCAATTAACAACAATTCAAATATGATGTTCTTCTTTCGCTTTGGAAACAAAGCCATGTTCTAATTCAAATAAAACATGGGCTGCATGTGACTGGCATCACAATTGAAATTGCAAAGTCAGTTGTATTTCAAACAACACCGGAGATCAAAATGGACATTTGTGTTTGTGTTGCTCACTAGGAATTTAATAAAATCATTCTAAAATTTAGTTTACATGCATCTGTCCATTTTATATCGTGAAACCGTTGATTTTCTATATCCTTTTTGGATTCTTCAAATCAAAATGGTTGCCTTTCGAACGCATATTATAGGTCCACTTCAGAGGATAAAAGTTCTAAATTTTCCTATTAGAATCAAAATAATTCTATCATGCCATGCTCTATGCTCATTTTAACATGGGTAGGCATTATATTTGTCAACATTTTACTACTCGCCAACCACAGTATAAAGATATTGGCCAATATAATGCCTACCCATGTTAAAATGAGCATAGAGCATGGCATGAAAGAATTATTTCTGAATCAACACCAAGCTCATTAAGGGAAAGGTTTGATTGGTTAGTTATTTAAATGCTTCATATATTATTAAGCAAAGTTTAATGTTTCCAAAACTGAATTATTCCTTACACTGAATCTCTTGTCGCTCCACGGAAAGTTTTCTTTAACATTGTAACCTGTTCTCTGCAAGTCTTCTCATAACCTTGTAACAAACTAAACGACTGATTTGCTGATTGGAAGGATTTCATTATTTGCATAAAATCCTGGAATAAACCTTTACACCCTGAAAAATAAATCAATTCTAAGAAGCCAGGTTAAGAATAAATGTATATGTAATTATAAACATCATTTGTAGTACATGTATTTTTATTTTTTTAAGCTGCTCAAAATCTTCAAAGACTGATAGGTTCCTTGGTGGCCGAATGCTCTAAGTAGTACATCTACTGTATCACTAGCATGTCAACACTGAGGTCGGTAGTTGGAACCCGGCACTTGGCATGTACGTACAAATCCTTTCTTAATTGACTAATAATAATGTCTGAAATATGAAATATCCCAATTTAATTTTTTTTTTCATGCAGACTTTGTCCTAATATACGCCAATCAACTTTTTGGAAGAAAATATATATTGTAATTATACTTAATTTTCCACTGAACCAAAAAGTAGTTTGTTGACAAGTTACTCAGCATTTTCTACATAAGTCACTTATCAGTTCATGGTTCACCTAAAAAACGAGCAGATTTAAATGTGTATTCACTTAATGCAGACACAAAATAGTAAAGCTGTAAGACAAACCTAACATACCAGAACCTTCCTCTAATAACAGTCCTACATTTGTGGTTGTCAAATCTTCTGTCATATCCTCCTGCAGAAAGAGAAATTTCATATTACAGTAACTTCATGTTCAATTCTTGTAATTATAAACAGCAAATTATTGTGAACTAAACATTTTTTTAAGTAACAAACAACATCACATGCAGATTTGTGAGTTAAAACATGTCTTTTCATCTTTTAGAAGATAATCTTTTTACTCAGGTAAATTAATCAATGAGTGATGGATTTCTCTGAAAAGAAACTTAAAGGTCCCAGTGAATAAACTACACAGAGAACAATAGCTATTGTATTTATTCAATGGGACAATAGAACTGACAAAAGTTTAATTAGATTGACCAATAGAAGACGATCTCTGGAAAACTATCATTTGGTTCGTAATAATTCTTATGAAATAAAAAAAAGCAGCCCAATATGAAATTATCTTTTTTCGTATGAGAATGACTAGATAATTAACTGTTATCACAGAGATATGTCTCGCCTTTTTGTTATTTTGATAATGCAAATGTTGAAATTAAAATAGCAATACTTTGACATGTAAGTTATGCAAATATTCAAAGTCGATGAACCATGACTGAAGGTACATGACTAAACAATCTCCATGGAATGAGATGTGCCAATGCTAATACAACTGCATACCAAATACCATTGACTTATTATAAGTCGTTCCCTTTAAACAAACCTAAACACAAACATTAACTTGTAAACTATGTAAAAGTTTCAAAGTCAATGAACCATGATCAGGGGTGGGGCTATATAATCTCCATGGAAACAATACTTGCAAATGCCAATAAATTTGCATACCAAATATCATTGACTTAACATTAGCAGTTCATCTTAAACTGATCTAATCACAAACTAATACATGTAAAGTAAGCAAAAGTTTCAAAGCAAATAGACCATGACTGAGGGGGCGGGGCCAAATATTCTCCATGGAAATGAGATGTGCTAATGCTTATACAACTGAACATCAATTAACATTGGCCTACCACTAATGGTTCCCCTTGAACTGACCTAATCACAAACTAATACATGTTAACTTAGCAAAATTTTCAAAGTCTATAGACCATGACTAAGGGGGCGGAGCCAAATAATCTCCATGGAAATGAGATATGCCAATGCTTATACAACTGCATACCAAATATCATTGACCTACCACTAGTGGTTCCCCATAAATTGACCTAATCACAAACTAACACATGTAAACTATGAAAAGTTTCAAAGTCAACAGACCTTGACTGAGGTGGCGGGGCCAAATAATCTCCATGGTAATAAGATGTGCCAATGCTAATACAACTGCATACCAAATATTATTGACCTACCACTAGTGGTTCACCATGAACTAGACCTAATCACAAACTAATACATTGTTGACACCGCCGCCGGAAACAGCATACCTATGTCTTGCTTTTTGACTCCATCAAGGCAAGACAAAAATGACAATGAAATATCGCATATCATCATCAGGAGTCAAAACTAATTTTTCAACAGAATTAAAACTAAATAAAAGGTTAAAAGTCGTACAGTTTAGGTTTTTTAATGATTAAATGGGTAAAATCATGTCTGAAGTTGTATATACAGTTCATAGTGCGTTTGTTGATCTCCATGTATTCTCTAGATTATATGGCGGTATACATGCAGTCAAACCTACATGGCGATCTTTTCATGTCTTGATTTGGACATCAGTTGTTATATTTCGTTGGCAACTTAAATTCATAGATAAAGCCATCCACGAAAACCATGATAATTGGTACCCCACGAATAAAAGTACTTTCACAGTATAAGTCCTCCTGGAATCTTTACTGATTCAAGATTACAAAGGAAAATTACATCCACAGCTGATACACAATCTGCCAGTATCTTGACCAACTGACTTTTATCAGAAAGTCTAATTACTTTCACTCCAGATAAAACAAATAGGCATAACTAAATCTTATTACCCTATATAAATATAAGAAGATGTGGTATGAGTGCCAATGAGACAACTCTCCATCCAAGTCACAATTTGTAAAAGTAAACCATTATAGGTCAAAGTATATACAGTCGACTCCACTTAATCGCATACCGCTTAATTGCATAATTCGGTTAATTGCATAATTTGGTTAATTGCATAATTTTCTCCTGCACAAAACCATTTCCCATTCATCTAATGTTAAATTATCCGGTTATCTGCATAGCCTAAAAAGTGGCCTTTCGGTTAATTGCATAGAAAATAATCGCCAGCTAGATACGCTTAGTTAAAACTTGCAAGATTTTTTACTGGAAACGGCAATTTGGTAAGTATATTTTTCTTGAATGCATTATTATTTTCGTTATTATTTCATATTCACTTTTGTGTTGTTTAAATCAAGTTTTAAAACAGTTTCTTTCATGTTTATATGATAGGATATTGATTAATAACCCTTGATGTGTACACAGGTAAAGTTTCCCTTGTTCTATTTTAAGCCTTGAGGTTAAAAAAAATATCAAACAGGTAATTGTTGTAAAAACACAACCATTCTCTCTCAAAAGGTGTTAATTATTGATTGGAATTCAAACACTGTCCATAGATTTAATTTGGGTTGAATTTTAAAAACAAAGACACCTGCTAATTCGCTTTAAAAAACCATCCGATGTGTACAATCGTAATTCACTTGGGGTGATTTGCAGTCATGTTAAACATTACCATGTGTCAAATTAGCCTTAGCTTGCGGCATTACTTTCTCTGTTCACAAATACACTAAGTTATAGCCAAATTGACCAAAGGTCAATATTTACAAAAATTAAAATATTACAGTCAATCATGACATTACACACAAGTTGATTCAATGAAAAATTACCAATGTTTATGTAGAAAAATTCAGTGCTAGTAAAAAGAAGTGATAACATTCTGATCTATAACCTTTTTATATACTGGGGATTCATTTATTTTCGTAGGTACCAATTATCGTGGATTGAAGAAAACCTGCATTTTCATGGATATTTAATGTTGTGGTTTTGACAAATTTTGTATACATTCCCTTAGAAAATTCTTCATTCCTTGAACACTTAAATTTGTAGTACCCCTGTTCCCATGAAAATTGATATCCAACGAATAATAATGAATCCACAGTATTACCTATGGTATGTCAGAGTGAATCATCAGCATCCACTATGAAAATTCCCCAGAGAAGCTATTTTTAAGTGAATCACCTTTTATGTTCTGTATCTAAATCCATACTTAAATAATCCAACTTACCAAATATTGCGTCCCTGAAATATTCTGTGGTGGGTGCTTTAACAGTGAGGTCTGGAATGAGATATTGTTTGGTTTCTGTGGAGTTTTTCTAGGTGTTGGACCCAAAATGGTTGACACATCAATTGCCTTTGGAGCATCTAAATAACAAATTCATATAAACTTAAAAGAAGTGTCTACTATGAGGGACATAAATCCCCAATTACAGCTTCAGGAAACAAAACAAATATATGATTGGGGTTTTGACATTATTGAATCTGACCTTGACCTATCCAATTTGACATTGGGTAAAGTTCAATATACAAAATTCTACAAAGTAAATTAGCTTTCAGGAAATTATGCTCAGAGTAACTTACACAAGGTATCATCATGTTACAATATGCAACAAATAGCTGAAGTTCATAAATTATTTCTAACCAAAAAGTTGTCAAATAAAAATAACAATGTAGCCAACTAAACATCATGAACATTGTTACATACAAGCTTACTATAAGTAAGAAAGATATATGATATATAGTGTCACAGGAACAGCCTATGGACTTTAAAATTTGATCTTGGACTATGTTCATTACATACCCCTAAATCCAAGCAAGTACAAAGTTGTATACAACACAAAAGATGGGACACATGCACAGATACAGAGTCAAGACATACAGACATATACCCCAAAAAAGAGGAAGGGAGGGATATAAAGTTATAAACCAGGGTCTCTGAAGTTGTTTCTTATACAAGTTCAGTTTATTTGTAAAATGTCATAATAATTGCTCCTCTACAGATACATTTAATAGCTTCATGTATTAACTGCATTAAACAAAATCCTATTTGTACTTACATGATGTGTACCTAAGGCCACCACGAATAGGTGTTCTTGAAAAACTAGAAGATGCTGCATTTCTGGCTTCTAGAGGAGAGGCAATACTTTCATCAAGCATTTGTAAAGCTACAATTTGTCAAGGATGTTAAAATAATTTTGTAAAGATATCAAGTTAAACCTACTCCAGCAATAACTATGGAGAATTGGCCAGATGGCATTTTGAAATTACTTCCACTAAAAGTCTACCTCCTGCAACACTTTAATTGGAATACTTCACATTTCTAGATTTCAGAATGGGAAGGAAACATTTTTTTAAATAAACATATTAAAACCTGAAGACAATTTGTCATGTGATCTTTTTTCAGGTTACCACCCGCCTCAACCTATTTGAAAGAAACAGGTAAAATTGGTGATTTCAAATGTTTCATTCACAATACATTATCAAAATACAAAGGAAATCAGTGAAATGAAACAAAGACTGTATGCAGACTAGCTATGCACATACAAGATTTTCGTACAAACAAATTGTGCTGATGTTTATTGACTAAAACTTTATAAATCAAGCAAAAAAATATACATGTGTAATTAGGGCTTCCCAACTGACCATAATCTGGTGCTCTGACCATTAATTTAAACTTTTCATCAACATATCAGTTGTCATAACTTCTACTTAATTCTATGTAAATATGTAACAGAGTTGATGGTAATCAATGTTAATCATTCTCACTTACAGCTGTTATCCTAATGCTAGAAAGTTAAAGGTTTGGTTGGCTTGCTTGCTTTGTTTGTATTAAAGTTTGCTCAAGCATTGTAATTAAGATTGACATCTGCAAACAATATAAGTAGGCAGAGTTAAACCTGTATATAGGTAAATTTGAATATTTGGTAATGTCCAATCAAATTTAAATATCTTGTATACAAGTTTAACTCCACCTTTTTATATTGTTTTCATATGTCAATCTTAATTACAATGCTTGAGCAAACATTAATACATACAAAGCAAGCAAGCAAACCAAACCTTTAACTTGCTAGCATTAGGATAACAGCTGTAAGTTATTGATAGGTTACAAATTGCTTGCTTCTGGTAAAACAATAATACCATTACTGGTACTAGACTCTGCCTTAATTCCCCCAAAAAATCACAGACCACACAGACCATCAATTATTTGGCAAGAAATTCTTAACATGATTAATCCAGTTAAATAGTTGTTTTTTTCCAATACACATATACTGTAATAGTGGTTATTTTCTAAACAAAATGGATACATTTCTGTATGTTAACATTAGCACTCCTCCTCCTGAAAGTTCTACTCTGTTCTTGTCCTCGTACAGCTGGGGATTCTCCTTCTAACATGGCCTCTAATCTCATTTGTCTTGGCCTTCAAAAATCAAACAGTACAGGATATATTTATAAATTTTCCAAACGAAAAGTGCATCAGATTTTGTCAAAGGCATATCAATATTTATCACATAACGTTTTCAACTTTATAAGTTGGTGCAAGGGACAGAAACTGTTACTATAGTAGGTCCGAGGACACATTTATCGTCCTTCAGTTTTTGTTGTCTACGAATATAGTCCCTAGTGTGAACAGTGTATAACTTGCAAATTTTTTTCTTACACTTTCCCAATTTATTTCTTTATATTTTATGCATGAAATATTAAGTAAGGGGATGAAATTACATGTTAAAAAAAATTGGGTGTTGAATCTTTATGTTTAGTGATTTGGTCCAGTTAAAAAAGGTCAAAAATTAGAGTATGTCTGTAGCTGTCAAAATGAATATTAGACCCTCTTACCATAGAATTGTCCATATTTTGAGTTAGAGCTGGTAGACTTTTCTATAATTTTGATATTATTTGTCCCAATAGTAGTACACTACACTGTAAAAATCTTTTTGAGATAGAGCAGATGCGATTTTTTTAATTTGAATTTATTGTCTAAAAGAAATGCACTACGAAATACCAGTAGGCCCCTGGTGCATATAATATTCATTTTCTTTTATCCTTGTATACACCTCATTAAAAGTCATTTATTGTTTCATGCTAGATAGCAATTTCACTGGAACATTTTGACCAGATGGTGAAAAAGCTGTTTCATGAAGATTTTTGAATGTGGAAGGACTGCTTACACAATAATATGTAAATAGCTATCATGGCTCTATGAGCCTGTTGAGCTTCAAACCATTAGTGAAAAAAATACAGATCACCATGGCCACAAAAAAAAAAAGAAGAAAATTTAACAAAATTCAAACACACTACATGAAAAACTAACAGATTGAGCAGTATGAACCAATCTAAAAACAGGTGGTGAACTGACATTTCTTAATTAAAACCATTAGGGCAAATTATGAACAGTTATTGACATTAAAGGTTCAAAGTGCTCAACTGACTATGTTTAAAGTATTACTGTTTACTACATTTACTTTATCATTCAATCACAAATGCAGACTGACCTTTTGAGATTTTGAGAATAAAACAATTTAAAAAGGCACATAAGTTGTAATGGGAACTTTCGTTGATTACACATGTCAATCACCTTGTATGCAAGTGCATAAGCATAAACATGATAAAATGCTGAATATTTTAGAGGGGCTTCTTCTATACTATAAAGTATAATATTATATTTGCTCGGAACTTTAGAAAAGAAGATATTTGAAAATTGATTACTGGTAGAATCAAGAATTGCCTCAGGCTTAATTTTTAAAAGATCTGACTAAACAAGGGACAATATAAGAAGTTTAAATAAATTAATGCTGCAAAGTTTGGTCCGATTAGCCAAGTAATTTCAGTGAAAAAGTTCAATATAAGATTTCCAATGATATCTTATTGAAACTGGTTGTCATACATGTTTGACATGTGAAACAACATGAGGAAGGTCTCCCATTCATCACCTCTTTAATGCTTAACTGAAGAAAGTTGATAATTGAATTAGATTGGAATGACATGAGGAATAGATACATGAAGGGAATTTGCAAATACTATTGTGCCACCTTTATCCAAATTGATCAATCAAACAAGAAATATGAAAAGTTAACAGAAGTTGACATAAGTTGAGAAAAGAAACTTTTCAGATTGTAATCTTAGTCATAATGATTGTACCAGAATCAGCCCCAGAAAAGGAAAAAGAAATATAAGAGAGAACTGCCATTAATACAAAAATAAGATGTGGTATGATTGCCAATCAGACAACTCTCCACCAGAGACCAAATGTTGTAGAAGTTAGCAACCATAGGTCACTGTACAGCCATCAACAATGAGCAAAACCCATATTGCATAGAATGCTATAAAAGGACCCAAAATGACAAATGTAAAACAATTCAAACGATTTATGTACAAAACAATAAACAAAATACAAATATGATATACAGCATCATTAAGACTGCTATATCTGATACACAAACAGGCATTCATTTATTCTTTACCTACCTTTGATCTAATGTCATGTCTGACTCATCCATCATGATTATTTACAATTTTCCTGTAAAACAACAAAGAAAATCATATCAGTAAGACAATGTTAAAAAGGACGATTTGAAGGAAGGCTAGTGTTTACTTAGGTTTTTCTAATAATCAAAAAATCAAATATATGGTTAATAGTATAAATGTTACGTTCCTTTTAAAAAAACAAAACAGTGTTTTTTCTCAAATTAAACATTCATTATTATAATGTTGTTATGCTTTTGGACAAAAATATTTCTTTTGAGACGCTGACTTTCTAAATGTAAACAATTTTGTTTCATGTTGTATTAAAATTTTAATATTAATGTTAACAACTATATATAATTTCCCCATATTACGATAGTCTGTAAGATAAATTCGTTACATCGTGTGCTAGTAACATAATACGACATATACATGTGATATATGGGGTCAGTAAATCCCATAAGGGGCTTAGACTTCACTCGCTCTCGCCCCATGTGGAATTTACTGATCCTGTATATATCGTATAAGGTCACTAGCACACGGTATAATATAAGTTATATGGTTCACTACTGACCCCCTAAGGATCCATAGAGGGTTAGTGAAATCCATAGGGGTTGAGGCCTAAGGCCCAATCTCCTATGTATTTTACTCACCCTCTATGGTCCGCAGTGAACCGTGTAACGAATTTATCGCACACGGGACTTTTCATGCAGCGTTTTGTAGAAAAAGAAACAATGAAAAACAACAAAATCAATAGATGACGTCACCATTAACAGTAGACGTGATGTCATGAACCCCCTATGAAATTTACTAACCCCCTACCGATCCATAGGGGGTCACCACGTGGCGGCTTTAAAACAATCACAACTTCATAATTTACCCGCGGTGCGATAACTAATAATATTATTCTTTAACAATACATTACAGTTCAATTATATCACATGCAACATGATACAAGGGTCTGACAAATCTTATACTTCAGTCTAATTTTGTTTTGTTTTTAGTATTGATTGTAAAATAAGGGAGTGTATCATAGTTGATAAAGTCACCCAAAACAATGTTAAACAGGCAAAGCACATATAAGTACAGTACATTTTAAGTCTTGCTCCTATAAATGTTCCTATGGGACAAGAAGTCCAACTAGTCCAACATATGTCTGACTGTAATTAACCCCTGCAGTGATATTACCTGTGTAATACCTTGCTGGTAGGTTGTAAATTAATTTGTAGCTGTGATTGGTAAATTTGGATTCTTACCTGTAAAGACTTTTAAAGATTTATGGATGATATTCACTGTTTTAGTATAGAAAATATCAGATAAAACAAGAATGTGTCCATAGTACAAGGATGCCCCACTCACACTATCATTTTCTATGTTCAGTGGACCGTGAAATTGGGGTCAAAACTCTAATTTGGCATTAAAATTACATGTAGAAAGATCATATCATATGGAACATGTGTACTAAGTTTAAAGTTGATTGGACTTCAACTTCATCAAAGACTACCTTGACCAAAACTTTAACCTGAAGCGGAACAGGCGGACAGACGAACGAACGGACTCACAGACCGAAAAACATAATGCCCCTAGGTGGGGCATAAAAATGGCACTAGATATTATCACTTTCTAAAAGGGAACTCTAAGAAGAACTATGAAATTGTGTATTTCAACTATGCTAAATCTATTCTAACATTCTAGTTATTAGGCATAGACAAATCAATTGTAATTTATTCAAAACTCAGGAAATTAATCAGTTTTAAAAAATAAACTTTTCATTTTTCTTTTGATATCACGCTCCCTGTAAGAGCCTCTACATTTATTCTTTCGTGTCAATCATTGCTCGAATTCGACCCTGGTCATCCAAATCAATTGTGCAGATGATAGATTTATGTAACATATTTCACTATCTTTATAAAGAAAATTACGGATAAAAAAATACAGAACAGGATATTAATTTTTTGTTACATTTATAAAACTCTCTAAAAAGAAACGCTCAAGACAAACTTCGACATGTTCGGAATTGTTCAATCCCTCTGAGCTTCATTACTTGCAATGCTTTTGTCATACATGAATAAATCAATTGTGATTTTTAATCAAAACTCGGAAAATTAATCAGCTCTAAAAAATAAACTTTTATTTTTTTCTTCCAACTTTACGCTTCCCGTAAGAGCCTTATCATTTATTCTTCTCTATCAATTGTTACACTCATTTGACCCTGGTCATTTAAATGACTTTTGTTTACCGTTAAGTAATTTCTTAAAATCTTAGCCTGTGCAGTCGTAATTTCTTAAAATCTTAGCCTGTGCAGTCGGCAGGTTTTTGTAAACTGTTGTCAGCCAGTTCTAACTTTTTTATAAAATGAGTAATCAAGGTCAAGTTCATTTTACGAATCAATCAAGTGATTTTAAACGATATACTGATTACCCGTAACTGAATTTATTGGAATATATGTTTCCCAATGTTTACAATACCGTTAACATGCTCTTATTTAATCCATTCTTTTTCATTTGTTTAATTAATTATCAAATAACAGCTTTGTTTGCAACCGTGACAAAAATTATTGCGTATCCGATTTTAACGGTATTAATGGATTGTAATGCATGATTAATTTTACGCCAACTTGATAAAGAATACTTTTAATTTGAAATGTTATTTAAGGAAAGGAAATTATACTTATCTGAATTGTATAAACAATTGAAAATTGTATCTTTTTTCAGGAAATATAAGGCGTTTGCGGCGATACATGAAACACATCAATTACTCATTTTAATAAGAGTGGCCTTTTCTTTTGGAAATATATGTGTCATAGATTTTTAAAAGAATGAATAAGCTATAAATATAATAAATTGATCATTACATCCCACTTTCAGCAATAAAATGTATCTATATAAAATATGCGACACAAGAGAGAGGTATACTTATTTCGAAAAAGAATAATACCAACTATGAGGACTTCTTGTGCATTGTGTAATTAGTATCGTAAGCCTTTAAAGTTGTCATAATGGTCAAACTTTGTTGCTTATTTATTTAATTTTAACAAACGTAAAATAATTAATAATTATAAACATCCATCGTTTTTCTCTAGTAAATACATAAATCACTGGTACACATTGTATAGGCTTTGAAGTTGGATGGATGGTTGTTTAACGTCCAGTGACAAATTCTGCATATTCAGAACAACCTTCTTTCTCTTTGCTGTTGGTGTTTATTATTCAGGTTATTCAGTTCGTTATGATTACGAATTTGTTTTCATTTTTATATTTTTGGTGAAAAATAATCTTATTCTCATTCATATTCTTACCAATATACAATTTGAGTTGAACATTTACCATTAAGACAACCTTTTAAAAGTTCATGCAAAGTCCCTTGTATTTTCGA
Source organism: Mytilus californianus (assembly GCF_021869535.1). Lineage (NCBI taxonomy): Eukaryota > Metazoa > Mollusca > Bivalvia > Mytilida > Mytilidae > Mytilus > Mytilus californianus. Next base: position 58,026,654 of record NW_026262679.1, read on the forward strand.
TAATAATAATGAAAGAATAATTAAATCTTAATTATAGTTATAAATATATATACAATATATACATAGAACTTTAATTTTTATCAGTAGCATTGTTATTCTCCGAAATCCAAACGACTTTTTGACACTTCACAGGAGAGAGCTAGGTAAAAAAAACAATCACTGGTACTCATTGTATGAAATGAATTCACCTCTTTACTATCAAAAATCAATACAACTACGATGTACGATGTACGTGTTCTACATCTGGCCATAAATTAAATTACATGGGGATTGACGACTTGTGCCAATTTAACATCTTGGTTTTATATTTTCATCCAGAAGTTGTTCACATAGTTTAAATATATATACCTATAGCTGATTGATAGACCATGATATAAATGTATTTAAATTGGAACATATCTTTTAACTTCATTTGAATATGCTGAATCCTATATTTAAATTGTAATTTATTAAGTCCATCAGTTTGAAATTATCTAATTGTCGGCACCCATGACAATATTTGTTTTGCAGCAAAAGGCGCAATGCGTATCTATTTTTCTTGTTAAAGTATTTATAGATTGTAACAAACTTTTGGAGCACATGTTTTATTGCAGAATTTCATGAATGAAATATTTTATGGACACAATTTATTGTGTACTTTCCCTAACATGAACGAGCAAAAAGAAAACGTTTATATTATTGATAGATAAAACGTAAAAAAGACAATGTACATGTAACAGTATATAAAATTGAGAATGGAAATGGGGAATATGTCAAAGAGACAACAACCCAACCAAAGAGTAGACAACAGACGAAGGCCACCAATGGGTCTTCAACGCAGCGAGAAAATCCCCTACCCGGAGGTGGTCCTCAGCTGGCCCCTAAATAAAATTGTGTACTAGTTCAGTGAAAATGGACGTCACACTAAACTCCAAAACATATAAATGAACTAAAATTAAAAAACATACAAGACTTACAAAGGCCAGAGGCTCCTGACTTGGGACAGGCGCAAAAATGCGGCGGGGTTAAACATGTTTCTCTGCGTGATATGAAAATAATGTATTAATCCTTATTTTTATAAATAAATGGTAAGTTATATGTAGTACGAAATTGTAAAATAGTTATTTCAAGATCGAAAGATAATGCTAACAACCGAAAAAAAAACAATAACAAATTATAACACGAACATGACAAAGAAACTAAAATTTATTGTAATAAAGTTACATCTATATCATTTTTCGTCAATTGCATACGACAAGAGAATTATGTGTAAATCCATTTACTGGTCAACACAGGTAGAGAAAAAGCGTTCAACTGTAACAGACCGATAAACGCATGCTGTCTTTCAGTGGCGATTAAGGATAAAAGGGTTCATGTAGTAGCTGTACCTGTGAACCATTTTATTTATGACTGTCCGGGATGAGATGACGGACACGTTAGATGGCACCGGAAAACCAGTTTATTGAAAAACTGACGGAAAAGTTCTGTGCTTTACAACACAGATCATGCGTCGATGATGCAAGAAAAAACTTGAACTGTTAAAAAAATGGCGAACTTTTGTTTAAATTTAAGGACAAAATGGATCTATGATTACCTTTAAAGGTAAAATGGTAATGTATTTTTAAAATTTTAAAATTCTGAAAGGCGGATATGTGTTCTAATCAATTCTTACTTGCTTCTGGTTTACAGAATGGTGCTGAAGGTGTAAAAGGTGACAGTTCGAGGTGAGGTAGTTGGCAAAATTTTTCCTGAATAGACTTGATAAGGAATTTTAAGGCGGCCAAATCAGAAAATCGTTCTGGACTCAGAATCCCAAAAGGGATATTTTTTAGAATAATTTTCATGTATTCCCTTCTCCCTCTTCTTTTAGGTTACAATACACCATTAGATTTTATGGGCGCAGCCATTTTATGAGCATAACATGGTATTCAGAATTAAGAGTATAGCTAATCCTGATTGGTTGATAAGTGCGCTCGTTATTTTTTGTTATTAGAGACTTCGTGCATTCTGCATTATACCAAAGGCCAAATAAATTATTTTCCTTAGCCCTAACGGAGCTGAGATGTCTTTTAAACGCTTGGATGAGACACGTATTTTTAAGTGCAAAATTGATAGGCATGGGAGATAAGTACAAATCACGCTAAGAAAAGCAACGCGAACCTATATTTTTTGGACCAAAAAATACTGTCCTAATAACTTTTCTTTAATTCTAGCAAGGTTTCGTTAAAAAAATCAACTTTCTAAAGTCTGTATCTCGAAAAAGGCTATCATTGTCGCCTATGGGGAAATTAATTGTTTATTTCAATCTATACAGCGTCGACATTTCTTTATCATAGTGCTCAAAAAGTGTCAAAAACAGTAATTTTACTTGATATTTGATGTGAAACCGTATTTTTTGGTGACAAATGAATTATTGATTAACTAGTTTTTATGCTATAGTCTGTTTCATATTTGTATTGCATTTTACCTTAGAAACAAGGGTGGGTTCGACTTTTGACTTACTGTGGAGAGAATATGTCATTTTCTGAACTTCTGCTGATTTGTTTGAAAAAAGCACGTACACGTCTAGAGTTTTAATATACAAATCGATTTTTAAACATGACAATCTCGATCCAAGTGCTGTTATCGAAATTACCAAATTCAGTGAAAATGTACAGAAATGATCCCCTTCGAACATTGAAATGTTCACTCGAATGGCAGACTATAAAAATTAGAATAGGCATGACATTTTGTAGTTAACGAATAGTTTTCGATGTTTAAACACAAATATTTACACATTTTTCATATTTTGAAATGCTATAGTCTGTTTCAAAAATGTACTTGTATACGAAAATGGTTTCATTTAAAACTGTTGTTCAAAATTCACTGTAGTAGTTACATATTGGATCGGTTTTGGTATCAATATAATCAGTACTTGATGACATATAAAGAATCATTGGAGAAAGTGGACATTATCTTCAGGCCCTTTTTAGCAGTACCGCATTTACTCCAAAAAATCAGAATTTTTTTTTCACATTTTTTGACTGGGGTCACCTCTGATAAAAAATTGTGAAAATTCAGAGAGTAATGCCAGAACGTTTTGAAGATGATTTTTATGTGGCATATATATTAGTGCATCTAACAAACTATGAATTGCATGATTCTAGAAAGTATTAAATACCGTATAGGTTCATACTTGCCAACCTCTGACAATGAAAAATCATGTCATGACATGACATGTCAAAAAGCGTGTGAAAATGTGTGATGTAGTTGCGGACTTTTTAATATGAACATTATACAAATTTGTTAATATAAAACAATAATATTCTACTGTAAAATTTTATTGCATTCAACAATGGCCTGATTTTGCTGCTTTCAAAACAACACTACTAGGCAAATATTCAAAATATCTGCCAGTTTGGTTACATTTACATGATAATAAGGCACACAATGTATCATTGAGTTCTGATCTGAAATCAGTGTAAATTTCTTTATAATTGAAAATGCTCTCTCACAGTAACAACTGTTAAATAATATAATTGGCAAAACTAAAATAGCTTTAACGTTTAAAATAGCAAGCTTTGAAAAAATGTCATATATATATATGATGTTTTTTTTTTTTGCCATTAAAAATGTCATCTATGTCTGCCATTGCGCTCCCCACAAATTATATATGTTGCTATTGTCCGGTCAAAATTCATCAGAAGACAGCTGGTACTCAGAGAACTGATCCAACAGTTTTGTGATATTCCCTTCCCATATGATCTGTGGAAATCTGTTGGCTAGATTTGAAACTGAAAAAGAAAAAAATCTTATAATTTGAATACCATTGAATACTTTATCAAATAGTACATGATTGATAATGTTTGCAGATGATCCAATATGAATATGAGAGTAACATAGGGTGCACATTGCATTGTTCGGCCCTCGATCACTTTCTTTTGATTGATTTTAACACGGACTCCCAACTTTTTTGGTACGTACACTGTTATCGTTTTCGTTTAGCCCTCGGCTCTTTCGACGACAGTACAGGTCCAGAAAGTGACCACTTTTTGCTTGACATTTCCCCAAAGTGAATTTGAGAGAAAGAAGTAACAAAACCTTAAAACCTACTTACAAACTTACCTGAAGTAAAGGGCTTTTGTTGTTCGTCCATATCGTAAATAAGCAAGTAACAATTTCTTCGAAATTCTCGGTATTTATCGTCTACTAATGAAAACACCCGTGAATCGCGATCTCAATAACGACCAAAAAATCAAAACAACAAAAAAGCGTGTAATAGCGTGTTAAGTGACGAAAAGCGTGTACACGCCATGTGACAAAATCCTCGCGTGTAAACCGTTGAAAAAGCGTGTATTACACGCGAATATCATGTGAGTTGGCAACTATGTATAGGTTACAATACACCATTAGATTTTATGGGCGCAGCCATTTTATGAGCATAACATGGTATTCAGAATTAAGAGTATAGCTAATCCTGATTGGTTGATATGTGCGCTCGTTATTTTTTGTTATTAGAGACTTCGTGCATTCTGCATTATACCAAAGGCCAAATAAATTATTTTCCTTAGCCCTAACGGAGCTGAGATGTCTTTTAAACGCTAGGATGAGACACGTATTTTTAAGTGCAAAATTGATAGGCATGGGAGATAAGTACAAATTACGCTAAGAAAAGCAACGCAAACCTATATTTTTTGGACCAAAAAAAAATACTGTCCTAATAACTTTTCTTTAATTCTAGCAAGGTTTCGTTAAAAAAATCAACTTTCTAAAGTCTGTATCTCGAAAAAGGCTATCATTGTCGACTATGGGGAAATTAATTGTTTATTTCAATCTATATCCTATATGATTCTTATATTTTGTAATAAGTCATTATAAGATCTTTGTAACCATGTACTTTGCGTACACTTAAAATAGATAAAACTATATATTTAGTCCTCCTGTATACGTATATGAGTCACCCAGTGTTTAATGAGGTTGCGTACTGATTTTCTCTGAAAATTTCTTATTTACATTCCCGCTGCCGGCAAAATCAAGGGAGGTAATAACTTATTTTCAACTTTCGCATCTTCAATGAAAACGAATGAACATTTAATTTTTTAAATGTACATTAAAAACTATATCATTCGTAAAATATCGAAAAAATTTGTTGAAATCAATACGTATAGTCAAATTTTGTAGAAAGAAAAAGATTTTGTCACCATTTTATAAAGGTTTAATTAGTTTTCGTTTTTCACAAGATTCTTAAAGACTCAAAATGGCTTCGAAGAAGAAACGTGTTGTGCAACTTGAAGAAAAAATGCAAGCCGACGAAGTCGTTGCCGATGATGAAGAAGCATCAAGTGGCATGGATGATGATGACAGTAGTGATTGTGAAGTTAATGAAGTAAGAAAAAACCCTGTCAACCAAATTAACAATATGAAAAAGTACTGAGTGAAAGGACGTTTTCTGGATAAAAGAGTTATCCCCCTTTTCCCACGGTTTTGTTTGTTCCTAAAACTGTTTGGCTACTGACATCTTAATATCAGATAGGTGTTTTTACTGTGAAAGAGATGGGATTTCGTATCAGCAGCTGTTTCAATAACTTTTACATTTTATTTACATAAATTAGTAACCTGATCTTAGACTTAGTATGGTATGGTGTCAGACATGTCCGTCGGACAGTATATTACACTGTGTACTCTGTCAAAAAGCAATTAACCCAAATAACCCCCACCATGTCAACGAATAAAGGATATCTTTCTAGTGTTCAAGAATATTTTCCATCAGGAACAGATATTATGGCATTGTTTATAACAAATTTTCCAGGGGAACTTCTGTTAGGCAGAACAGACATACGCTGACAAGACAACCCATAAATGGGGAAGAGATTCATATAGGGTCGCTATTCCTCAAATGAGGTATAATTTTCTAGTGTTGAATTATTTTTTTTTTAATCTACATTTTATACTTGAAATGACACATACTCACGAATAATGCAGCAAATTTTCCAAAAATGTTTTGGCATATTGCAAGATTATGAATTGAGTAATTTCCCCTTTGCATTAAAAAAAATCCTAGGTAGACCACTGTCAGCGTAATACAGTACAATATGTAATGTATGTCTAGCTCTACATGTAATTTAAGTACTCAAATGTATTTCAACTTTAACCTTGCAGGAAATTCAAGTAGAATTTGAAGCTAGAACGATTGAAGACAGTGATTTTCATGGTACTAGAGCATTGCTACAGCAGGTAAGTCGTCCACACTGGTCTTTATTTATATGTTTTATGGTTAACACTTTAACAACCCTTTTAAAATGCAAAAAAGAAGCATTCAGTTCTAATTTCAAAAAATAGAAAGTTACAAAAAAAAAAGTTTTTTTGTTTGCTTTGTTTAAACTATTCTTATGCATTGTTGTATGGCACCTACCATTATAGATAAATATCTGTGTACAACTATAGTTTGGTTTTCTTGTCATTACAGCTGTTTTTAAAAGCAAAGATAGATTTATCTGAGATGGCCAACACAATTATATCACAGAACTATATAGGAAGTGTTATAAAGGTTAGTTAATAATGTTATTAAGATCCTAATTAAATTTGTCCTGAACATACACATGTAAATGAAATATTTGCCACTGGATGTTAAGCAAACAACACTCAATCTGTCTAAATTAAAATTGATTTTAAAATTTGATAATTTGCCTAAATGAAATTTGAATCATGCTTTTGAAAAAGATATATGGTATAAAGTATGGGTTACAGGTTGTTTTTTTTTACAACTAAAGGTTATGCAAAATTTTCAGATTTTCTATAGATTATACATGAATTTTGTGTGATAGAAAGAAAACTTTATGACATAATTTAAAGATAAAATATGAAAATATGGCTCTTATAATGTGCTTTGTGCTTTCTGAATATAAAAAGAAAATTTTGGTCAAAGGACTAGTTTTCTTGCTACAAAATACACATAGACACACTCATTTTAAAAGGTACATTTTATGAGTTATCTCCCCTTATATGGCAAAGTGGGGGAAAATATAACTAAACAAATATTCTGTATTTGTTAAAACCGTCTTAAAAAAAGAAATCTTATAAATGCATTGCATTCCTCTCTTAAAATTTGAACATTTTTTAAAAGATCTAGATACTCTTTTCGCCTTTTTTACAACCCAAGATGGCAGAGACGCATAATATACCATAAAGGTGATGTTATTTTAATTTGATGTTTGAGATATCCCTCAATAGTGAGAGCAGACTGTTGTCTTTTCATATAAATGTTGGGTTCAAAATTTAATCATGTCAATGTGTAAAAAATGGTGAAAATCTGTATTACTTAAAAGCATCATTCTTTAGAATTAATTTCAGTTAAATTTCGATAAAAATGACAGAATATCAGTCTTCCTTTTGAAATGTCATTTCTAAGGATACTTTCAGTAAGAAAAGAAAGCTGTTTCTAGTTAAACAATTTAACGATACTCTTGAAAATAGCTCTTGATAAAAGTTAATTTTGATCTGTTCAGTTGCAAGAAAATTGATTAATACATAATGGTTTCTTTCTAAAATCAATTGTTATCTACCCTTTAGCAAATAGATATTCCAGACAGTGATGAAGAAGATGATGATATGGGAGAAGGTGACCCAGTTCTTGGTTTAATTACAGTTATCAACATCACTGAAAAACAGGTGGGATTTTATTTGTACATTACAAAATTTTGTATATCGTTTTATATCTGTTTTATATCTGTTTATATACAAAACTAGAAAGAAAATTTTACAAGCACAATTTCATGCACAACAATAAAAATGTTGACTTCCCTTTTTGGCGGAAAAAAAATGTGTAAATGTGGATTTGAATTTGATCAACAATTTTTCATATGGGATTATTATCTTAGGAATCCAGCATACCCTTTCTTTATCCAAATCAGTTCAAATTTCCTTCAGTCTTTTTTTCAGAACCTGTCTAAATAATATATTGTTAAAAAAAAATTTAACCTGAGTATTACTGTATATATGAAATATTTGTCACATAACATTAAGTGATCAACAATCTACATGTACAATGCATGGAAAATTTACATTTACAATTGTTAAGCCCTTTCATACAAAAGTTACATTACAGAATGTCGAGTGTGTTAAACAGTTCAGGTCAATGTTAATGGAGAAGTGTCAAGCATGTTCACAACAACAAAAAGAGAGGTTATCACAGATATTGACAGATGCAGAGCAACAAGTAGGATATCTGATATCAGAGAGATATATCAACATACCACCACAGATATCTGTCCCTATGTATGAATCTTTATTGTAAGTATACATGTACATGTACGTTAATACATATAAATTAAAACTTTTGCAGTATCTCTTGAAATTTCTGTCCTGTAAATCAATAGTACATGTATGTCACTATATACATGTATAAACCAATGATACCACTTCCTGTTTGCCAATAGTTTGGAATTTTTCAACACTCACTGTACAAGGAAAATTTTCGTCAACATTTTCTTGGCTGCTATGGAAGGGAATAATCAGTTATGCTTCAGTTTACATGTAACCTCAATCAGTTGCATGCAGTAACACAGGTCCAGACCCAGTATTTGGCTTGTTTATGCAGAAGTTTCATTTTTTGTGACACATAAACCTGAGACTTTGAGCTAAAACATAAAAATACCTGTCAACAAAATAAAATGCAGATTATCAGTCATGAAGAAAAAAATCTCATAAAGCTAATAGTAACCATTCATGTATGTTTTTAAGTAATTATGAAAAATATTCTGTTATTTTAGCAAAGAAATGGAGAAATGTACAAGAAAGAAAATGAAATATGATTTTGGACACTATATATTAATATCAAAGTGTTACAGACTTAAGGGTTCAGATCAGATGTTTTATACTAACGCTGAGGAGGAGTTCTTATCAAAGGTAAGCACTGATCAATTTACATGCTTTGCATTTGAAATCATGTATAAATCTTTTTATGAAAGAAGCATTTTCTTGAAATTATACCAAATCATTTTGTTATCAGGGAAAAGAATATCAGTATGCGTAGAAAAAATTCTTATTGATATGAAATCTTATGGTTCTACACTGTTATGTTGGTGGCTGTACTTCATAGAAAATTTCATAAAGCTACATCGTAAACAGACCAGGAAGACATGATCTTTTGCAATGCCCAAAACAAACTGTTCAGAATTTCAATGCAGGAAAACAAAAACCAATTTAGCTTTACTTCAAACTATAACTCAGCGAATTGATGTCCATCCCAAAAAATACTAGACTCAATGATTGAACAACACAGCATACAACTTGCATGCAAACAAAATAACATTTGGATTTACAAACAAGCTGTTTCCATCTTTTTCCTTTCGTACTGTTGGTACTTATATTAAAGAAATAAAGGATTATGTCAGTTTTTAAATTAGCCAACATAAATTTTCTAATATGAAGATTAAAGTTATGTTATTTTTATATAATTTGACCATTGTATACAAAATATTTCATCGTATTTTATTAATACATATTATGTGAAAATTAACTTTTCTTGTAATAATATTTATTTTGTTTTACAGGAATGTGAATTTTCCTTCACATACTCTGTTGCATCAGAGCGGGATACTGTGGTGGATGGGAAGTGGGATGCTGAGGATCAGATGGAGGCTATGAGAACTGTGCTTGTGATACCAAGAGAAAATCTCCAAACAGCTGTGGCTAACATTAAAACAGCTTTAGCTGCTACTTAAAAATAAATTTTATCTTTGTCTTAAATGCATATTTTATTGACAATTTTAAGGATGCTTTCTGCTGACATTTTCATTTTCCTCTGTGTTTTGTAAGCCCTGCGGCCTTTCTTAGGATGTAATGCATTTAGATATTTGGTCCACAACCCCATATTTGTCAATACTGAGGATTCATCATTATTAGTGGGATACAAAAATGGCAAATATGACCACCTTGGCCTATTCTAATTTCTGATTTGCTGGACTTTGAAAGTTTTCTTCTCAAGAACCATTGAATTACTAAAACCAGACTTCAATGATATTTTGTTTGAAAGTCCTATACCAATGTTATTTTTGTCAAGCAATTATAAAAAAAAATGACTTTTAGCAGTGGTCAAAGTTTACATTGAAACCCTATATGAAAATATATTTATTTATATTTTCAAGAACAAATGAAGTGCAATGAAACAAAACCATACATGAATGTTCTTTAGAGGGTACTAACTAAGCGTTGTTACTTTTGTTCTGATGAAAAGTTTATTGTGGGTCCAAGGGTTTCTATACATATTGTTATTGTAAAAAGTCATTCCAAAGGTGAGAGGAAGTAATTCTTGATTGCTATAAGAATGTCCAAACTAAGCTTTCATATAATTTTCTTTTAAAAGTCTTCTATATTCATAAGAATAGGACATAAGTTTGAATTAAAACATGTTATATACAGTAACATACATGTATATGTGAAATTACAATATACTGTTACTAAAATTCCATTGGAGATAGTCTAAAATCATTGATCTTTTGGAATATTGATCTTAAGATAATGTCTTAATGTTGTGGACATGATGTAATTCAACTTTTGCAATTGGATACAAAGTCGGAATATCATTTTGTGACCTCATTAACTTGTGTTTCATTTTTCCGTTTTTAATATCTCTATCTATGTGGTACTATAATGTGTATACATTCAGCTGGAGAATCATCTTTGTCTAGTTTAAATTGGTTCTGAAGTTTTACAGATTTCTGCATCTTAACTCTATGCAATATTACAATCAAGGAGTATTTTATTTCAAGAGATTTTTATACTGGTTTTACGAATCTTTAAGTTTGATGTGAAGTAACACAAGTTAATTTGTAGTGCAAGCAATAATGCTTTGATGTTATGGTACGAGTCATTGTCTGCGTAAACTATGTTTAATTACAATACCAATGTATCATTTGACCTATCCTAATAAACTATTTGGCAAAATGTTCCTTGGGCAGAAAACTTGACCTGGTTGTAATCTTCTGGTTTGTTGCCCCGCCTATTTCTGGAAAGGACTCCTAAACAGTGATTTTGACTAGTTTTAATAACAATGTATTCCCAACGCCAAGATGGAGCAGGTGTATAGTTGTGTATCTGTCTGTCCTTTGTCAGTCATTTTTGTTTCTGGATGCTAACTGCAATACTTCAGATTGCATCAATACTGAGATATATGGTGACATATAATGAGAGGAAAATTCTATTGATTTTCAGGTCACAACCTCTAAGGTCAAGTTCATTGTTACAAAAAATAGACTGAACTGCATGCAGAAAACTAAAGTCGCAATGCTAAATCCAATACTACCAACAACAAAAAAATTGCGACTATACTTGAATACATTGTCAAATACAATGAAATGAAGAACTCTTTTGATATTAAGTCATTAGTCCAAGGTCAAGGTCAATGCTACTAACAACAGACTGGAATTGTGCAGTAAAGTGGTATCTGGATTCTTATCAAATACTAATTATGGGTTGGCAACCTTACTTGGATCATGGTCACATATCATAAGAAAAGCTTATTGATTTTATGTAACCACATCAAAGGTCAAGGTCATAGTTATTAAAAAAAAGATCTAAATTTGAGCAGAAAACTTGTTTCCAGATGCTTAATCAAATACTACATGTATGGGAGGGCAAACTTACATGGATATAGTTCTTGTGTAATAAGAGGAAGATCCCTACTGATTTTTCAAGTCATAAGGTCTAAGGTTTTAGTTAATAAATATAGATGAGTATCTTAAAAAAAATGGAAAATCTATATCATCAGGTCAAATTAAGCTGTCCCCGTTTATATGGAGGGGTGTTGTGTACTCAAAGTACTTTAATTTGCATTCTTGTTATATACAGTTTTTTGTTGTTTTTTTTAAATCTCTCTAAGAAGAATGTTGCTAAATCTGATATAGCCTTAAATGGAAGAATCGCCTTTTGCTGTTAATAACTTAGAAAATATGTACGCATTTTTTCAGAGTGTCCATGTCTGTGTTTACATTTATAAAATTTTAATCATCCATGAAACTACAAGGCCAATTTGAACACTCTTGGGAGAAAAAATGTAAATTCTTTAATAAAATGATGATCCTCCAGAGGAAAAAATGATTTGGATTGGTCATTTCTCTTATTTCTTCTCTGAAACTTCATGGCCACATCTGATGGAATTTTACAGGAATAATGATGGGGTGACATAAATGATGTAGTGATGATGCCACAAAGGCACAATAGTCCCCCTTGAACCCTAAGGGAAATCACATTTTTCGTTCTCAAAATCTACTTGGATGAACTGCCCCAAACTTGCAAGAAATGAAGAATGGAAGATTTCATATTTCATTTAATCTGAATTAGTCAAACATTGCTATTCTTGATCCTGTTTACTCATTTAGCCTAATGAAAATATGAAAAACATAAGCTGATTTGTAACCTGTAGAGCTGCAAATAATGCACAGTATATTGGTCTCCTACATAAATTCTGCTTTCGTTCAAATCAGCTGACTAACAGGGCACCTATACAGCCAGAAGTAATTCTTACTTCCTATCAATTGAAAAGTTGCTACTGAATATATACACATAGATTTAATAGGTGCTTTTTCGGTTGTAAAGGTGGTTGTTGACATTGGGCTTAGTTCCAGGTGACCAATACAGGTTCTTAAGAGCCTTGAGTTTTGAATTATTTGTTATAATGATACCGGTTAACATTTTTTACACTTAAGTATGCTTTGGTTCTTTTGCTTAATATATGTAATTTATTGATGTTTGATGTGATAAAATAAAATATAGGAAGTATACCTTGTTTGGTATTTATTCCAAACGGACCATAGAGAGACAAATAAGGATTACTTTAAATTCCTCAATCTTATGTTTAAGGTTTAGAGATTTGGTGATTTTGGTTAACAAATTGGTGTTTTCTCCAATACAGTTTACAAGAATGTTTAGTCTAGTCACCCCTGTAATTTGTATTGCACTAAATCCTTTGCAGGGTGAAATATAGATTAAGGTACATGCATCAAAATACTTCACAAGTAGCCAATCTTGCCTTATTAGTCCCCTACCGACGAAGTCGAAGGGGACTTTAGGTTTGCACTCTGTCCGTCTGTCTGTCCGTCCGTCCGTCTGTCCATCCGTCAGTATGGCAAATCAGTTTTCCAGACTTTTTTTCTTCATGCTTGAAGATATTGATTTGATATTTGGTGTATTGTTTCATCATGACAAGTTACAGGTCAAGTTGGATTTTCACGATTTTAGCTTTTCTCCTTGTTCAGTTAAAGCCCTTTCCCTAGAATTAAATTTTTGATGAAATACTTATTAATTACTAGAATTCTGTTCAAAGGGAATTAACTCATTTTTTAACTTTCCCTAGAATTAAATTTTTGATGAAATACTTATTAATTACTAGATTTCTCTTCAAAGGGAAATAACTCATTTTTATATGGTATGACGTTGGCGTCGTCATCGTCCGAAGACACATTAGTTTTCGCACTCTAACTTTAGTTTAAGTGAATGGATCTCAATGAAATTTTACCATAAGGTTCAATACCACAAAAGGAAGGTTGGGATTGATTTTGGGGGTTATGGTACCAACAGTTAAGGAATTAGGGGCCAAAAATAAGCATTTTTGTAACTTCCAGACATAACTTGTGTGTAAGTGTATGGATCTCTCTGACATTGTACCACAAGGTTCCATATCACAAAGGGAATGCTGGGATTGATTTTGGGGGTAATTGCCTCCAAATTTTAGGAATTAGGGGCCAAAAAGGGGCAAAAAACAAGCATTTTTCTAGTTTCGTGACAATAACTTGTGTGTAAGTCTATGGATCTCTCTGAAATTGTATCACAAGGTTCCATATCACAAAGGGAATGCTGGGATTGATTTTGGGGGTAATTGCCTCCAAATTTTAGGAATTAGGGGCCAAAAATGGGCAAAAAACAAGCATTTTTCTAGTTTCATGACAATAACTTGTGTGTAAGTGTATGGATCTTTATGAAATTGTACTGCAAGGTTCCATATCACACAGGGAAAGCTGGAATTGAGTTTCGGGGTAATTGCCCAAAATGTTTAGGAATAAGGGGCCAAAAAGGGGCCAAAAATAAGCATTTTTCTAGTTTCCAGACAATAACTTGTGTTCAAGTGTATGGATCTCTCTGAAATTGTACTGCAAGGTTCCATACCTCAAAGGGAAGGCTGGGATTGATTTTGGGGGTAATTCCCTCAAAATTTTAGTAATTAGGGGCCATAAAAGGGCAAAAAAACAAGCATTTTTCTAGTTTCAGGACAATAACTCGTGTGTAAGTGTATGGATCTTTATGTAATTGTACTGCAAGGTTCCATATCACAAAGGGAAAGCTGGGTTTGAGTTTTGGGGTAATTGCCCTAAACATTTAGGAATTTGGGGCCAAAAAGGGGCTAAAAAACAAGCATTTGTCTAGTTTCCAGACAATAACTTGTGTTCAAGTGTATGGATCTCTCTGAAATTGTACTGCAAGGTACCATACCACACAGGGAAGGCTGGGATTGAGTTTGGGGGTGATGAATCATAAGGGGGTTCAAAAAATTGGGGGGGGGGGGTTTCCTTTTTTCTTTAAATTTTCCATTTTAAATTGGTTATTTCTGATTTATATATAAAAGCAAATAATAATGATATGGTTTGAATAGGTAAATTAAAGTTTTTTAAGTTCTTAGACCACTTTCATTCTGTGTCATAAACCTATGCTGTGTCAAATATTTAATTACAATCCAAATTCAGTGCTGTATCAAGCTTGAATGTTGTGTCCATACTTGCCCCAACTGTTCAGGGTTCGACCTCTGCGGTCGTATCAAGGTGCGCCCCAGCGGAGCATTTTATTTTTTAAGATTTGTAAAAGACATTGTACATTGTTTGTATTAAGATAAATGACATTTTGGATTTTTTTCCTTTTCTTTAGTAAATTGTTTGAAGAATGTAGTGGTAGGTTTGCTCCATTACAATGAATTTTTAACCGGTAGGGGACTATGTATTGCAATGCAATAATCACAGAATGCTTGTTTGGTGTTATTTGTATTCAGTTACTGTAAATTCAGAAATTATTGTGTGCATTTATTATTGCCATTTTTGAAGAATAGACAAAAATGCTGGATTTATTATTGTGATTTCAGGAAAATCTGCATAAAGATATATGTATCAGATTTCAGATTGTGAGTTCTTATTATTGTGATCCTAACACAGTCGCAATATAAGCATTAATAAAAACCTCGCAATAATTTCTGAATTTACAGTATCCCAGGATGAAGACCTAGAAGGGTTTTATTGATTTATCCTGGTCAGTTTATCCATCTGTACCTTTTGGTGTCACTAGTGAAGTTGGAAACTGCTTCTTTATTAAAATATCTGAGTTAAGTATGGTTTTTGGCGAGATCCATGTTCAATCTTTCAACATTACAACCTTCTTCCATATCACATCATAATTCACCAATAACTATACTCTACACATGATTGGTTATTAAGTATCACATGTATGTCCATTGGTCAGACCTCCATGGTGGTATATCAGTGGTACCATTACTTTAAACTTTTTCTCTAATTTATTGTGCATTTAAACCTGTTCTGACCAGCTTGATAAATTTTTGATTAATCATTTATTGATTAAATTGTTGTGTGTAATTTCCTCAAAATTTATTCAGAATAATAGACTTGAATTTTTCATTTACCCACTAGAGAAACAAATTCTACCACTTTACCCCCATTATGGTATTAATCCACTTAAAACATCACTCAATGGATCATCTGAATAAGGTAAGGGTCTGGTTATTTCTGTCTGACATGTATACCATTGAACAAATCTAAAAATAATATTGTTTTTCACCTAGTCATATAGTTTAAGAGGCACTTATCTAATTCCAAAATCAAATAAATGTGGACAGTGTCCACATGTGGACACAGATGATGCCCCCACTTGCATATCATATACATGTAGTTATAAAGGGACATAACTGAAGAACGGTAAAAGTGGCACTACCCAAATTTGAACTTGATCTGAGTTTTGTGGTAATAACTATGTGTGGAAGTCTCATTACATTTGGTTGAGGCTAAATTAAGTAGAGAACAGAAACTAAAAATTCAGCAATTTTTCTATTTGTAAACACGCATAACTCTAGAACGGTTGTGTATAAGTTTTATAACATTTAGTCGAGACAAAACTAAAGTTAGAGAACGGAAACGAAAAATTCAGCAATTATGTTTATAAACAGACATAACTCAAGAATGGTAAAAGTGTCGCCACCAAATTTCGTACTTAATCTGTATTATGTAGTAATAAGGATTGTGTATAAGTTTCATAACATTTGGTTGAGGCAAACTAAAGTTAGAAAACGGAAACAAAAAATTTGTACTTGATCTTAGTTTTGTGGTAATGAATATTGTGTATAGGTTTCATAATGTTTGGTTGGGGCAAACTTAAGTTACAGAATGGAAACTAAAAATTTTGCAATCTTTCGATTTATAAAGGGGCATAACTCAATAATGGTTAAAGTGACACTACCAAAATGTCAAAATTAAACATTGCATTGTATAAAGCATTGATTGTAGTTGATTCAACTATAATCATGGACAAAGGAAGATAACTCCAATTTTAAAAATTACTTGATATTTAGAAGAAAATAAAAATTTTGCAATTTTTCCATTTATAAAGGGCATAACTCTAGAAGTTAAAGTGACGCCACAAAATTCAAACTTCATCTGTGTTTTGTGGTAATAAGCATTGTGTATAAGTTTCATAACATTTGGTTGAGGCAAACTTAATTAATAGAACGGAAACTAAAAATTTTGCAATTTTTCCATTTATAAAGGGGCATAACTCTAGAACGGTTAAAGTGACGCCACCAAAATTCAAACTTTATCTGTGTTTTGTGGTAATAAGCATTGTGTATAAGTTTCATAACATTTAGTTGAGGCATACTTTAGTTAGAGAACGGAAACTAAAAATTTTGCAATTTTTATACGACCGCAAAAATTAAAAATTTTTTGGTCGTATATTGGTATGACGTTGGCGTCGTCGTCGTCCGGCGTCGTCCGAAGACACATTGGTTTTCGCACTCTAACTTTAGTTTAAGTGAATGGATCTCCATGAAATTTCACCATAAGGTTCAATACCACGAAAGGAAGGTTGGGATTGATTTTGGGGGTTATGGTACCAACAGTTAAGGAATTAGGGGCCAAAAAGGGGCCAAAAATAAGCATTTTTGTAACTTTCAGACCATAACTTGTGTGTAAGTGTATGGATCTCTCTGACATTGTACCACAAGGTTCCATATCACAAAGGGAAGGCTGTAATTGATTTTGGGGGTAATTGCCTCAAAATTTTAGGAATTAGGGGCCAAAAAAGGGGCAAAAAACAAGCATTTTTCTAGTTTCATGACAATAACTTGTGTGTAAGTGTTTGGATATTTCTGAAATTGTACTACAAGGTTCCATATCACAAAGGGAAAGCTGGAATTGAGTTTGGGGGTAATTGCCCGAAACGTTTAGGAATTGGGGGCCAAAAAGGGGCCAAAAATAAGCATTTTTCTAGTTTCCAGACAATAACTTGTGTTCAAGTGTATGGATCTCTCTGAAATTGTACTGCAAGGTACCATACCACAAAGGGAAGGCTGGAATTGAGTTTGGGGGTGATGAATCATAAGGGGGTTCAAAAAATTTGGGGGGGGGATTTTTTTTTTTTTTTTTTTTTCTTTTTTTCCTTTTTTTTTTTCTTTTAAAATTTTCCATTTTAAGTTGGTTATTTCTGATTTATATTTAAAAGCAAATAATAATGATATGGTAGGAGATACACACCAAACAGGATGTGTAAATTATTATATAATAAGTATTGTGCAATAGCAAGAAATTTTCAATTGCACAGTATTGCACAATAGCAAGAAATCTTCAATTGCACAGTATTGCGCAATAGCAAGAAATCTTCAATTTAACAGTATTGCGCCATAGCAAGAAATATCCAATAGCACAATATTGCGCAATAGCAAGAAATTGTCAATTGTACAGTATTGCGCAATAGCAAGAAATATTCAATTGCACAGTATTGTGCAAAAGAAGATACTTCGTATAAATTGCTTATTTCTTGATCAATTTCAATGGGGTTTTATTCTTGAATTCTTGGGGTTCTTTAATATGCTGAATCTAACCGTGTATTAAGTTTTTGGATTTTTGGGCCCCGTTTTTAAATTGGTCCACATTGAGGTCCAAAGGGTCCAAAATTGAACTTTGTTTGATTTCATCAAAAATTGAATTATTGGGGTTCTTTGATATGCCGAATCTAACCGTGTATTTAGATTTTTAATTTTGGGTCCCGTTTTTTAAATTGGTCTACATTAAGGTCCAAAGGGTCCAAAATTAAACTTAGTTTGATTTTAACAAAAATTGAATTCTTAGGGTTCTTTGATATGCTGAATCTAAACATGTGTTTAGATTTTTGATTATGGGCCCAGTTTTTAAGTTGGTCCAAGTTGGGGTCCAAAATTAAACTTTGTTTGATTTCAACAAAAATTGAATATATGGGGTTCTTTGATATGCTGAATCTAAACATGTATTTAGATTTTAGATTTTTGGCCCAGTTTTCAAGTTGGTCCAAATTGGGGTCCAAAATTAAACTTTGTTTGATTTCAACAAAAATTGAATATATGGGGTTCTTTGATATGCTGAATCTTACCATGTATTTAGATTTTTTATTTGTGGGCCCGCTATCAAATTGGTTCATATTGAGGTCAAAAGGGTCCAAAATTAAACTTTGTTTGATTTCATCAAAAATTGAATTATTGGGGTTCTTTGATATGCCAAATCTTACCGTGTTTTTAGATTTTTAATTTTGGGTCCCGTTTTTTAAATTTGTCTACATTAAGGTCCAAAGGGTCCAAAATTAAACTTAGTTTGATTTTAACAAAAATTGAATTCTTTGGGTACTTTGATATGCTGAATCTAAACATGTGTTTAGATTTTTGATTATGGGACCAGTTTTCAAGTTTGTCCAAGTTGGGGTCCAAAATTAAACTTTGTTTGATTTCAACAAAAATTGAATATATGGGGTTCTTTGATATGCTGAATTTAACCATGTATTTTGATTTTGGACATTGGACCATAATAGGTAAATTAAAAAAATTGAAGTTCTTAGACCACATTCTTTCTGTGTCAGAAACCTATGCTGTGTCAAATATTTAATCACAATCCAAATTCAGAGCTGTATCAAGCTTGAATGTTGTGTCCATACTTGCCCCAACTGTTCAGGGTTCGACCTCTGCGGTCGTATCAAGCTGCGCCCAGCGAAGCATTTTATTCCATTTATAAAGGGGCATAACTCTAGAATGGTGACGCCACCAAAATTCAAACTTGATCTGTGTTTTGTGGTTATAAGCATTGTGTATAAGTTTCATAACATTTGGTTGAGGCAAACTCAAGTTAGAGAACGGAAACCAATTTTGGGATGTATGGACGGACGTACGTACAGACGGACAAGGGTAAAACGTAATGCCCCCACCGCTACGGCGGGGGCATAAAAAGGAGCTGATGAACAAAGTGCTTATAATGGCCCTAAATACCCAAGAAAAATTCAAACATCATTTTCTACAGAAACATCATTTAAATACCAGATTAAGACAAAATTTTGATGTTGCCTTTGACTGATATGGCACACAGTGAATGGCATATAGACAAAATCCTTTAAATTTTTGTACTGCACCTGTGTGCCTGTGCTAGGAGACAAGTTCAGTAGAAATGATCACCATAACCTAGATTTTCTCTTTAACTCTATAAAAGTGGCAAACCCGTATTTGGAGTCCTTTTCATGGGAACGACAGCTGGACAAAATAGATATTTTTCAAGACACAACCTTTTTGTAAGTGATATATGCACCATACAGAAGTCAACTTTGATTCATCTGGGATGAAGGATTTCACAGTAAAACATTCCAAAAAAATTCACTATGTATGCTAAGTGATGGCATAAGCTCACATACCATAGTCAATTTGGACCACTTGATTTACTGCACTGTAAAACTTGTATTGCACCCTTTAACTATACGATCTAATGTGTTACACCTTTGATCAAGGTATTGAAATTTAGTTTAACACTATATTTCAAAATAAACCATATACAACTAATTTTAATGTTCATATAATTTATTCATTTCCTTCTCTTTTTCTTATTACCAAGTCCCGCAAACTCAAAACTTTTCAAAGGATCAGCTTTCCTTTTCTGAAAAAAGAGAAAAATATGTTAAAAGTATATAAACCACAGGCTTCTAGTATGTGATTTAAACATTGAATATGGTTCTCCAATATTTTTACAGAAAAGATATTTCTGTAAACACATCAATGTATCTCCTAACTAACATTGATTTAAAAGTTCTAAATTTTCTGTTAAAATGTTAAACACGACAAGCTGATGGATGGCTGTTTAACATCCAATGGCAAATTAAATACATATTCAGGACAAGAATATGAACTCTTCTATGTACAAAACCGACATGTTAAGCCAGATTTTTAATGTGTTAGTTCACATGGTAATATGCTGCAGGAAGACATGTAACCTTACTAATCACATTAAGCTGAGAAGCAGCAAATAACAATTTTAAAGTGTTTTGTTTGACCAGTCCAGGGGTCAAACCCACAACCTCCCGCACTCAAAGTGAGCACACTAACAAGAAACCACACAGGCGATCGAATGACAAGAAGCATCATTCCTATTACTGACATAAAACCTTATTACTATACCAAATTAAAAGCAAAATCATATACCTGGTATAAAAATCCTCTTGTATACGACTCACTTCATATAGTAATGCAATAATACAAATAAGTTAAAAGCTTGTTGTTGTCCGGCAAATTAAAAGTATTTATCAATCTATAATTTTATATAATATCCAGTTCAGTCTTAAATAAAATCTAAGCTTACCCTAAATTTCTTTTCAGTCTGTGTTGGGCCTCTGTTAAACTGTCTATTTCCTGATCTTGACTGTCTTCCTCTCCCACTCAAGTTTTTGAGTGTCTGTGGAACTATGTAAACAAGATTAATAACCATTGTGTTACCATTAATGCTTGATGTGATGGGGATTTATAGATAACAATGACACCTTAAATTTGTTGTATAGCATGGTATGAGTACTTGAAATTCAATCAAATTTATGTGATTTCTGGAAATGATGTTCAAAAAGATCTCATCAAAGATTAAAATTTTAGTGTTAGTTGTAAAATGAATAGTAAGAAAGCAAAACAAAACCCATCATCTCTAAATTTGCATCATTTGACTGGCTCTTGAAAGACATATCAATTTTTCATCAAAATAATATAGCAGGTAAAGAATTTGCTTTTCTTTCTTTTCGCTTAAAATTCCTTTTTTGTTGTTTCAATAATCAGCATCTTAAACTGAAAACAATTAAAAGTTCCATACAGATGAGATTTGTCTTACATGATCACAAGTCTACATTCAGTAAAAACATTAATTTCATATTTAAATTTATGCACTTTTGATGGGGAAAAAATGTTTGAAATGTATGATAGATTAATTATAATTAGGAGAAATAATTTTTCTTATCACTCCTGATAATCGGTCGACTTCATATCAGACCTTAACAGTGATCTGTTTTGAACTGAGCTTTTCTCCAGTTTGAAGTGGAAATCTAGATAAAAGTTAGACTAGGATCTGTTATACCCTCTATTCTAGACATTACAATTTTCAATATTTGATTTCTGAGCTATGATTTATACAGGTTGTATTCATTAACCTGGTCAGTTGCTTCGCAATTTTCCCATTACAGCTTTGAGACATGAGAAGAACTTATCAGCGTCATCAAAATGTCTGAGAAGCTATCAGCAACGTCACAATGTGTGAGGAGACATTATCAATCGTAAAACTGTCCAAGGGTGGAGGTGTAAACTTAAATATTATCCTTAGAATATAATTTCCCAAGGGACAATATATTAAGTAAAAACTATCCCTACAGATGAAATATAAGTCAATAATGGATATTTTTTACCTTTAAAAGTTGTCCCACTCTAAAAAATGTTATCCGCTACGAAGGATAAAATCAATGTAGATATAATATCCTAAGGATAAAAGTGAGTAGTAAAATAATTTCCCATGGGATAATATTACCAAGAAATTTATTATTTCTAGGGATAATATTTCTACAAAATTATATCCATTTGGGATAATATTTCAGTAAAATTATATCCGATGGGATACAATATCATGTAAATACTATCCTACTGCATCTTGATCAATGAAGTGTTTTAACAAATGGCACATTGCTTTAAAGGAACAAGTAAAATGATAATAGATAATCATTTATGTCAAGATGGATGGAGAGGAGTATAACGTTTTGTACAAATATCTGCTGAATAAAGAATACTCCGAAAACAGCTCTTTAAATGAGAAACGAGCATTACGAAAACGTGCCCAAAGCTTCATAATTAAAGAAAATAAGCTGTACTACAGAATTAATGAAGGTAAGTTTTATATTTATATTTGTATAATCATCAATAATTAACAGTGTTTGTTTTGAAATATGTTTTGAATTAAATAAAAGAGATTTTAAACCCAAAAATAATCAAATATCGATCATGGATCAGAAGATGTAGGTAAAATAGAACTATCCCATAAATAATATCGACAGGTTATAATACATGTAGTATACAGAGATAAAATGTCAGTGATATTTTATCCTAACTGGAATAAATCTTATCATAAATAGTATTCACTAATTAAAGGACAATTTTCTTCGGGGATAACATGTATGTTCAGAACAAAAAGGTGCGTTTGATTTTGTTTCCAGTTATTAGATTACAGTTGTCTCTCTTTTAATACTTATCCTATGTTGATTTTTATTAAAAAAATTATATAAATTTATATTTATACAAAAGATAAAATAATCTTTCATATTATTTTCAGGCAAATGTGTAGCAGCAGATGATCAAAATTTGAGATTGGTAATCCCATCAGACGAAAAATTTCGAATTATATCAGAATGTCACATAAATTGTGGGTCCCACCTTGGAGTCGACAAAACTGTGGTGAAAATACAAGAACGTTATTACTGGAAAGGTATAATAAAAGATATGAAAAGCTTCATAAAAACTTGTGAACAGTGTCAAACAAGTAATAAAAAACAGAAAACAACAAAACCAGAAATGACACCAATACCCATTCCTCCCTCAACATGGAAAAAAATTGCCATTGACTTAATCGGCCCATATAATGACAAAACTGGAAAACCTCTTTCCGATGCAGGATACAAATATGTATTAACCGTCATAGACTTTTTTTCAAATTATACAGAAGCATTTCCTCTCTATACCAAAAACGAAAGTGAAATAGCTGAAAACTTGTATACTTTATTTTGTCGCCATGGAGTACCACTGGAAATGATTAGCGATAATGGTGGTGAATTTAATTCCAAGTTATCTGGTGTGATATATGACATGTATGGATACAAACATATTAAAATAACCCCTTATAATCCACAGGCAAATGGCAAATGTGAAAGGTATAATCAGACTCTTAAAAACATGTTGAACAAAACCCTAAAAGAGGAAACTAATCTTTGGGAACGTTTTCTGCCAAAATGTTTGTTTTCTTACAACACTTCTTAACATTCATCTACTAATTTCTCACCTTTCTATTAATGTATTGGCGAAATCCGATATTACCAAATGAACAATCTATAGGTAATACTGTTAACACTTTTCAGTCATATGAAGAATTAAACCAAGGTCAAATTGAAGATTGTGCTATAAAATTACATGAAATTCAGAAGTTGATTTCGGAGAAAGTCATGGAAAATATCGATCAAGCACAAAAAAGACAGAAGTTGCATTTTGACAATAGACATAATATTCATGAAAATGAGTTTAAAGAAAATGATAATGTACTGGTGAAAAATAAGAAGAGAAAGAAAAGAATGGAAAAACAAAATTGGTTGGGGCCATACAAAATTGATAAAGTTGTAAAAAAGGGCACATACAGGATTAAATGTGTATCAAGTGATGATGTTATAGGCACATTCAAACAGATGAACATTAAGAAATATTATTCTCCCAATGACAATACTCAGACAGTATCAGCTGAAATACATTTTGAACCCAATAAAACACAACCTGTTGTTGATCATCATGATTTAGATAAAAGTTATGAATCAAACAATAATGAAAACCAAGATCAGAATTCGGATATGAACAATAATAACTGTGATGTTCTCGATGGATCCTTGTTCCTAACACAGTCCACTTTTAAAGAAATTGATACAGAGGATGAAATTGAAATCATTGAACAGTATATTCAAGAGCAAAATGATCAAGAAGATGAAACCCAAAATAAGCGTCCGAAAAGAAAGTGTAGAGATAAGAAACGTCAATCTAGTATTTTTGAATATTTTGCACATTAACAGATGAAATAGAAAAATGCATTGAAAATATGTTGTTTGTAACATAAATTTGTGAATGTAATATATATTTCTTTTGTATTTGTGTTATTGTTGAACAATTATTCAAAAAAATAATATAATTTATAGTGAATATTGTTTTATTTCGAGGACAGAATTTTCCAAGCATTAACTGGGTTATTCTTAACCAGATATTCCCAAAATTTCCTACTAAGGACTGTTTTTAATTTTTTCGTAAAATGATCCGGGAGATAAAATGTCTTTGAATATTTTATCCTCTAGGATAGAAAATTGCAACATTTTATATCCCACAACACTAAAGTAATATCCATCATTGTGGATATTTTTTTAGTGTTTGGGATATAATTTGTTGCAATTTTCTATCTTAGAGGATAAAATATTCCAAGACATTTTATCCCCCGGATCATTTTACAGGGGGGATCAAATTAATTGTTAAAAGACCAGAAAAAGGACAATTAACAGATTATCTGGTTTTCTGCGTAAAGATACAGTAGAATATCAGCTGCTCCACGCAATGTCAAGATTTTTTTGCTTGTTTGCTGCGCTCACTCAACAAAAAGGTTAACATTGTGGCTCGCTGCTGATATTTTATGATATCAATGTGCAGAAAACGATATGATCTATATGTATAGAAATTCATGGTAATTGATTACTTACTAAGATAGTCAGGAACATCTTTCAAATGACTAGAACTTTTTACTGTGTGCAAACTTTTATCATGTCTTAGTACTTGTAAATCTCTTGGATTATCTTCAAAATAAGACTGCAAAGAAAATAAAGGAATAATGCATAACAAAATTCTAGCTTTATTGTCTCCTTTTATTCAAAGGCATAAGTAATTCTAAATTTTAAAATAGGTATCATTTTTTGTTTATAATTCTTACTTGAATGTTAATGAGAGTTAAAACACTATAAAACTTTTTAAAAATCACCAAAACATTATGATTATAACTAACTTATAGGATCACAGTGTCTTCCATCCTAGACAAAATGTTTCAGGCTTGACAAAAAGCAAGATATTGTTAAGGTTGTGCACCAACAAAGTAATCAATAACTTTTGTTTCATTTAATCAAATAAAATGTGTCAAATATAATTCCACTGTGTACGGCTAAAAATTATGACCAATTGGTGCACAATCGAAATTATCAGGTGTTCTTCATTTAAATCATTTTTTATAGAGTAAAGTAACTTCTGATAATTTTAACAGGCGCATCAATAGGCAAAACTGTTACCTACCTTTAATTTCTGTGAAGTTAAAATTTCTATTTTAATTTCTTTTAATCTTGCTTCTCTAATTGCAACTTTGGTAACAGCCCTCATAGCATCCTTAAGTATAAAATTAAACATTAGTTTAATTGCATA
Organism: Mytilus californianus; assembly: GCF_021869535.1. Classification (NCBI taxonomy): domain Eukaryota; kingdom Metazoa; phylum Mollusca; class Bivalvia; order Mytilida; family Mytilidae; genus Mytilus; species Mytilus californianus. The sequence continues at coordinate 58,052,386 of NW_026262679.1, forward strand.
TACTCATATAATTCTCATATATAAAATTGAGAATGTAAATGGGGAATGTGTCAAAGAGACAACAACCCGACTATAGAGCAGACAACAGCCGAAGGCCACCAATGGGTCTTCAATGCAGCGAGAAACTCCAGCACCCAGAGGCGTCCTTCAGCTGGCCCCAAAACAAATATGTATACTAGTTCAGTGATAATGGACGTCATACTAAACTCCAAATTATACACAAAAACCAAAAATTAAAAATGATACAAGAATAACAAAGGCCAGAGGCTCCTGATATATCTGGTTTTGCTCCTCTTTCTAGTAAATACTTTATTCATAGATAATTAAAAAGTAGTTACTTGTTGATTTGGACTTTTGTGAGAGAAAAACAGTTGTGCATTGGTTTGAATAAAGAACTGAATCATCTGAACTTTTTTTTTTTTTAATCCTCTGAACTTTTTTTTTTTTTTAATCCTCTGAACTTAATCTGTATAGCATCCTGTCAGGTGTGAATGTAGGTACATGTAAAAGTGATTAGCTTTCTTTATTAGCCTGATATATCCATTGGTCATTAAAACAGGGGTCTCTGTGGATTATCATAAAATACTGAGTGGCAATTTCATTACCCGAAAAACATGGCCATTGGGATTAAATAACTGATAACCAAAAATTGCTATTTCTTAAAAATGACAGATTTGATAAATTTTTAATGTCAATTTGCCTGAAATTTGGAATTTCATTTTAGTCATTTGTAATTCTAAATCTGTCAAAACTAGCAATGTTACCTTCCTGGACCTTCAGTTTTACATGATATATAAAATTAAATAATAATTGCAAAAAAAAAAACATCATGCATGTTGATTTACTTAATGTATAAATATCAAACCTTTGCTCTGTATTTAAAACCGTCAATCTCCGCCATTTTGAAATTGTATGGCTTAAAAACATTTTCACCATCAGCTGAAACACAATATATTTTTCTATAAACAAGTAAATATTTACAAAATTTATTAAAATACGTTTGTAGTTTATATTGTATTAAAATAGACTATTACTTGTCCTGTACAATGGGTTTTCAGACAAATTATATCTCTTAAGTAATGCATTTGTGTTGGAAATAATGATAAGATGATAATGATGGTGACGACGGATTTGAAAAGTGGCGTCTTAGAGTGATCATATATTTAGTACTAAATACAGAAATTTTGTATATTAAAGGTTCTTTTCTCCGATCTGTATCATCTACCCTGTATCCCATACCCTGTATCGCATAGCTAAACCTGTATCCCATACCCTGTATCGCACCCCTTTTGGAACATCTCAAGATTGTTTCCTCAGCCCCTCATTTGTTATACACTTGAAATTTCAGAAGACGACAATGATGTTAACTCTCTTCATGCTGCCAGAGGGGCACATGTTTCCATATATCTAATTTATGCAAGCACTTATTCATTAACGCCTCTCTTTCAAATAAAACGCCGCTGGTTAAATAGTTTAATTTTTTTCTGAGGCTTCAATAGGTCTCCAATGTTACGTCATCAGGGCATGACATCATATATTGAATGACTTCAAAGTTAGACATAGTATGTCCAGTTGCTGTATTTCCTGGCATGATATGAAATGTAACCACATTGAATAAGCGCCAGCAACAGGGTTAAGCAGCAGTCTGTTAGGGGTCGACCATTTAATTTTGAAGGGGGCCTGGCAAATTTGATGAGGTCAGAATATTTATTTCCAACATAAAGGCGGCCAGATTATTCATGGTCACTCAGCTAGGGCCAGAATATTTATTTTCTGCTCATCCCCAAATTGACACAAATTCTGCCTCTCCTCGCCACCCCTCAGAAACAACTTTTCACCCCCTAAAATAATTTATCTTTTGTAATACAGATCACCTTTTTATAGGATACACATATATATTAATGTGTGATTAGGCAAGATTATTTATTTTCACCTAAATGGGGGCCAGAACAGTTATTTCCAAAATCTGCCAGGTCCTCACCTCAGAATCAAATGGTTGTCCCCTTATATATCATGAATCTGATTCTATTAAAATATATGATAAATAGATCAATACATGGCAAAATCTGTATTGCATGCTGTATCAACACTGGACCAATATCAGCCCTCAGGATTGATATTGGTTCCTTGTGGTGATTCAGCATGTGATACAGATTTTGCAATGTATTATTCTATATATACTATATATTACCAAAAATCAATTATTTTCTAAGAATCAAAGATAAAATGCACTATACATACGAGTTGACTCAGCTAGAGCTTCTTCAACTGCTTCTAATGATTTCATTTCCTTTATATTGACAAATGACAATGCAGTTCCTTGATTATCTCCCCTAGCAGTCCTGAAATATTTGTAAAAGATCTACTGCTTCTAAATGTATTAAATATTTTATATTGTTTACAAGTATAGAAGTAGTCAAATTAAACATACAAAATTTTAAAACCTTATTGTTAGTGACTGACAATATCCAGAAATCATTGAAACAGTAAACTAACTTTTGTTATGGATTATAGAAAAGAAAATAAACTGTTAACACAGAGATATGTCTCGCCGATTTGTTATTTTGATAATGAAAATGTTGAAATTAAAATAACAATACTTTAACATGTAAGTTATGCAAATATTCAAAGTCAATGAACCATGACTAAAGGTACAGGGCTAAACAATCTCCATGGAAATGAGATGTGCCAATGCTTATACAACTGCATACCAAATACCATTCCATAAGTCGTTCCCTTTAAAGAAACATAAACACAAACATTAACTTGTAAACTAAGCAAAAGTTTCAAAGTCAATAGACCATGACTGAAAGGGTGGGGCCAAATAATCTCCATGGAAATGAGATATGCCAGTGTTTATACAACTGCATACCAAATATCATTGACCTACTACTAGTGGTTCCCCATAAACTGACCTAATCACAAACTAATACATGAAAACTAAGCAAAAGTTTCAAAGTCAATAGACCATGACTGTAGGGGCGGGACCAAATAATCTCCATGAAAATGAGATATGCAAATGCTTATACAACTGCATACCAAATATCATTGACTTACCACTAGTGGTTCCCCATAAACTGACCTCATCACAAACTAATACATGAAAACTAAGCAAAAGTTTCAAAGTCAATAAACCATGACTGAAGGGACGGGGCCAAATAATCTCCATGGAAATGAGATATGCAAATGCTTATACAAGTGCATACCAAATATCATTGACCTACCACTAGTGGTTCCCCATAAACTGTCCTAATCACAAACTAATACATGTAACCTAAGCAAAGTTTCAAAGTCAATAAACCAAGACTGAGGGGATGGGGCCAAATAATCTCCATGGTGATGAGATGTCCCAATGCTAGCACAACTGCATACCAAATATCATTGACCTACCACTAGTGGTTCACCATAAACTAGACCTAATCACAAACTAATACATTGTTGACGCCGCCGCCGACGGAAACAGCATACCTATGTCTCGCTTTTTGACTCTGTCAAGGCGAGACAAAAACTGGAAAATGTAGTTATCTCCTCCTTAATGTTTAAGGTGGTACCAAACACCTCGACTAAAATTAATTTGGTTCGTTTAATTTTCATAAAGTTTTGACAAAGATTTACTTTGACCCTTTGACAAAAATATGAAAATTTTAAAAAATTTGAACCACACACTTTATCGGAAAAATTTCTTTGGATATATAGCAGTTTGACAAACACTAATTTTGATCATTTGAGAAACTTAATATTTCCTTAACAATAGAACATGGTTAAAACGTTCAGCTGATTTACAGATTTATCTCACTGTACTGTTATGTACCACCGTAAATGTATTTCAGAACATTCCTGGCCTAATTTAAAATAACATTTCCCCTATAAAGAAGTGGTATACTTTAGAATATGAAGAATTGTTCAAAAAGAAACTTTTTTGGCGACTGGAGATAGCAATTGTATAGAATATGCAGTAAAACATCTAAAAGGGAGACAATTTATGAAATATTTCCAAATGTAGTCATTTTCTATCTGAAATCTAAAAAATCAGCATAGCCATTCTACAACAATGCTTCATTTATAAAAAAACAGGGTTTTTTTTCTAATTGTGCTTTGAAAAAAGAAATAGGACTTGATTTTTAGGAAAAACCAATATAAAGATTCAGCTTCCGTTATATTTTTTAGTGCTAATGGCAGATCTCTGATGGTCTCTGTTGAATTTTGTCTAAATTTGGGGTAATTAGAAGCTTGACATGTTTTATGAACATTGTCTATCATTGAAGACAATAAGCTAACCTCTGGATGTCTTTTTGGTTATGCGTTGTTGTTGGTTTGCTAACTCATTGACATATACCCCTTATCTCATTTATACTGTTGGGTGAAACAATGACAAACATTATGCATACCTTCCTACTCTGTGAATGTATGTATCTACCGTTGATGGAAAATCAAAGTTAATAACATTCGACACATTCTGAAAGTCTATACCTCTGGAAACACCATATTCTTTATCTCTCTTTATTTGTCTAAAAGTATATTTACTTTATGATTAGTATGTGCAATAAAAACAGTACACGGTAGAGTACAAGAGAGAAGGGAGTATGAGGAAAAGAACTTTTTCCCCTATTTTGTCTCCATCTTTTGTATCTATCTAAAAAAAGTCTAACATCGAATTGTAAAACTTACAATTAAATTTCAAATATGAAATATTTAAACTTTGATACCACTAGAAAATATTTCCATCAGACAGAGATTTTCCACCTCAAAATCTTAGTATACATAAGGAAGCTAGATTTTCAAAATATCAACTTAAACACAAAATTTCAAATAAATTAATAAAAAACTCCAAGTCAATTTCAGTCCTGGTTAATTTTGAAGTTTCACTGTCTTTAAAAAAAGAGTCTGAACTGTTCTGTACATCAGAAACAGTGTTTTTCCCATAATGCATACCATTTTTCAATTGGTCTTTCGTAAAATATCACAGTTACAACACTCTGGACTATAAACATGAACCAAAACATGAGACATGAACATGATATGTTGTTAATGGTGACTAAAATGTTGCTAAATTGACTTGTACTATTAATACAATGAAGCAATGAAATACAATAGGTTACTGGGAAATATACAGAAATGCAAAACTGAGCAAAGTCACTCAATCTAATAACCCCAATCACAGTAGTACCATAAAATATGATTTTTTCATTTGTTGCAGGGCATAAAGTTATGAATTCTTTTTGGCTTTTATTTTATGAAATACAAAACTTGTTTTACTTGATTAAACAAGGATGTCCAATGCAGGTTACTGCTAGCTATAATATTTATTAAAGTTTTCCATACTGTGACAAACTTATACTTACTTATGTTTCTTTTTCGTAGGTTCATTTGGATTGGTTTTAGGATTCATCAGTAATGTTTCATCTGAGGCTATTATATAATCATACAATCCTTCATTATACTGTGTCACAATATGGCATCTGAAAAATAACAATACGGGTAGCATTGAATGATCTTTAGAGTATCAAATCATATTACAGTTAAACTATTCGAGTGTGTACATCATGCATAAAAGTTATGTTTGCTTGTTTGTTAAGTGAACCATGAAGTCTTTAGCAGCTATTGTAAATATAAAAACATTACAGTAAAACAGGTTTTTTAGTCACCCTTTTGTTACCCATCCCTTGATTTGATTGGATAGTAATAACTACTGATTCTCTTTCCATTGGTGGTAAACAAAGGTAGTATTGATTTTATGGTTCACCCAACAAACATGCAAACTTGACTTCATTGTTCTTGTAAAATGCTGTAAATTGGTCACTGCATTAACAGCAAGACTAATGAGGTATCTTATACAATTAAGACTTTTCTACAAAATGAAGGTGGTAAAACTTCTTTAATCTCATGCTAATCATAACTCTAAAGGAACACTCAGATAAATCACAGTAATAAATCTAAGGTCTATTTACGGCTAACATCAGTCAAATAGGTAAAAAGGATTATTTATTATATACTTAGTAGTAAATACAGGTATACTGTTATGTGTAATACAATCAATGAAAATCATGCTGTATCAACCATCCATGATGATATCAATATCAGTCACGGTTACATAAGCTTTACCAAACCCCTACAACTCTATGACGTCACGTCATCGATTATCAGTCACGCTTTTAAAGGCATTTTCAAACCACTAATCTGTATTACATCAACTTACGGGGGAAACATCTACTTGAAGTATATAATAAAGTGTATATGATATGGTTTTTTCAATATCACACCCTGTATCAACCCTCAACCAATATAATCCCTCGAGCAGAGCTCTTGGGATTATATTCGTGTCTCTGGTTGATACGGATGTGATATTGAAAAAGCCATATGATATTCTCTATATATACACACCCAGATAATGTGTTAAAGGACAATGACTTTTTTTATTATTTTTGCAGTGTTGATCTTTATAAGTGAATGCAATAAGTGTCATAACACCATAACTTTCCTAATATATATACACACTATTTGATACTACTGACATGTTAATACTGGTATACAAATGCTTTTTTTCATAAACAATCTTATCTATAAATATTATGTAGTTAAAATTACCTTGAACTAACAGGAAGTTCTGAATTCAGCACACAACTTTTTATACCAAACTGTTCCAAAAATAATTTTAATCTGAAAAAAATATAAACCACTTACAATAAATGACATAATCTTCTTAATTTCAATATTAAGGTGTTTTTTATTCATCCAAGATTTTGGCCTTTTTTTCAACATACTTTAATGCAAGAAGCTCTTTACTTAACTTGTTTTTTTAAGCATATTCAATTTTCTCCAAGCAAGAGATTATTTTTTTTATCACTGTATAAAGATAACTTTATGTAATGCTCTTCACTACAAAAATGCCCACTCTTTGATCCCTTTTAAAGAAAACCAGATATGACCCATGTTCAAACTGAAAGATAATTATACATATAACTCAAAAAACATAGAAAATAACACTGTTTAACATATTAGGTATCAGAATTCAAGTTTATTTTAAGACTTAAGTAAACTCTTTTGATACATGTGATGTTGCAATAATGGCCAGTATATCACAAACTTCTGTTGGTTAGCATTCCACACTTCAAAATATACACTGTCAGTAAAATAGAAACTGTATCCAAGTATGATTTAATCATTTTCAATAAAACCTTGTGCCCTTGGACACCCAGTGGTTTTGTGGATTTTCTGAAATGCTTACAAAGATTGAAAAAATGTCCAGCTTTCTTTACATTTTTTGGGAGATGTCTTCTTTCATCCAATTTCTGAAACAAGAGGTTGCACTTCTGTATATATAGACAATGCAATTTCCCATAGGAACTCCTTTTACGGCTAAAACTGTGCCACTTTTACTATGAAGTTTCATAAAAAATTATATCCTAGAATGGAAACTTCATATGCACTACTATTTTTTTCAAAGGTCAAAACATAGGGCTGTGTGGCATATTTTCAACATTTATATGCCCCGAACTTCTAAGAGTTTAAACTTATACTAAAATTCTGTACTATCCCTCCCTTCACTTTGGGTCTTCCTCAGAATTCATTTTAGCCGCTATCCATGAGTATTTATACTGGTAACATTCCCTAGTTATGTCTCTATGAGATGAAGTATAGAGATCATATCTGGGAACCAGTACGTAAACAAAACAAAATATCTATGAATATTATATATCTCCCCAAAAGAGGCATGGTTTGTGAAACAGCTGTATTTACAAAGTGCAACCTAGAACTATTCATTAATACAACACTAAATGCTAGATATCACAGTGAAACCTGTCTTAACCAACTCCAGTGTAATTGGTTACTCAATACTGGACTATTGTTTCAGGATTTACAATGAGTATTCTGTTTTAGTTGTAAAAGCAAATACTTGTCTAAATCTTTATTCCTGACTGAGTTCAGTTAAGACTGATTTTACTGTATTTCAATATGATAGTAGGGATACTTACTTATAACAACGATTAACATTATTTACAAATATAATAGACTTTCCTCGTACTAGTCCCAACTTTAACAAGGCACATATCAATGTAAACTTATCTTCTTCTTCACATCTACAAAAAGAAAGTTTTTTCTAATAAATGCATTTGCAATTAATTGATTCCAACATATTTGAGGAATGATGTAAAATCAATATTCAACAGGTGCGTTTTTCCTCATTTCCTCAAATCCCACAAGCGAAAATAACAGCATTAATCATAATCTTTTCTAGAAAAATATAATGGCTTAAAATGCAACTAAAACTAGAAGTTGAATAGATATGGATCCAATATGAACAGCTTTTCTTAACAACTATGACATACATTTTTCAGCCAATAAACGAAAACATCCCGAAACTGTCCAGTAAATAAAAGATCAACATGGCTTTAATAAAATTAAAGACTATTTGCTTTTTTGTAACAGAAACAAATCTAATAGAAATAATCTACAATTTGGTGTTGTATATATGCCCTTGCAAAGGTTCATAGTAAATTTGTTAAAAAATATGCAAATGTAGATAATGGTTCTTTACTTAAAGAGAAAATTGGTTTCATAAGAAATATTCACTTTACAATTCCATAAGGTCGAAAAAATTTCATTTCTATGTTAAGTGTCAACATTTTCTTCAAAAGGAGGTACGAAGCAAACCTATGCCCCATTTACTCCTAACACAGAATTAAATTGCTCTGGCCTTACTTACTTTATATGATACTGTGTCAGCTGTGAAGATTCAGGTAACTGTGATTCTTCTAACTTCAAAATTACCTGCAAAAATTTCATTGTTAACTAAAGCAAACACCAAACAAGTGTCACGAAATATGTTAACCTCTTAAAGCTGTTATCCTGATGCTAGCAATTTAAAAGTGTGGTTGGCTTGCTTGCTTTGTTTGTATAAATGTTTGCTCAAGCATTGTAATTAAGATTGACATCTGCAATCAATAGATAGGCGGGACTTCACCTTGTTCAAATTATACATAACACCCAATAACATTTAAGTATCAATACTGTATACAAGCTGAAGCCCCACCTATCTATTGATTGCAGATGCCAATCTTAATTACAATGCTTGAGCAAACATTTATACAAACAAAGCAAGCAAGCCAACCAAACCTTTAAACTACAAGCATTAGGATAACAGCTTTAATGTATATTTTTGTAAGCCTGTGTTGTTATGTAACTGTCTCACTGATTTTAATCCAACGTTTCCTTTTATTCATACTGAAATTCTATCTAGGATAAATATAACATTTTAATAGGTAGAATGTTATAGTTCTATCAAGCTTTTTCTAGAAATAATGGATACAGCATCAAGCAAGCATACAGAAACAAATGTTTTTATAAGTTTCATGTTTGATTGTATTTACAGTGCTTATTCAGTAGGCTTTGGCCTATTACTATATCAATTGCTCAAATAGTTTACCAAATTGCAGTTTGAATTCATCAATACAAACTGTTCAACTGGTAAAATATTTCAAGTAATTGCTTCAGTGATAGGTTGTTAGTGTGAAGTGAGTGCAGTGATAAAATAGTTTTACTTACCATTAGATATCAGTTAATTTTCGTCTATGTCATGAAATTCAAATAAAATTAAAGAACAGAGTTCCAATGTCCCACGTGTTGCACATATTTTATCTATCCAAGGTACAAGGGCAGTAACTTAAAAAGGCACTTTTTTTTTTATCTTTAAAACTTTTTATTAATATATTAAGAGAAATGAAGGCTTCAGAGAAAATGCAATGTGACTTTCATTATAATTTATATTTCCAAGGGGTATTCCTCTATAAAAATATTTGATCAGAACTTATTTTCGAAAGTGTCAAAGACATTGCTGATATAAACTTATGATATAAGTTCCATAAAATTCTGGCAAGAATTGAACACATGAGAGCGATAACATTGCAATTTTCCATATAATCAATATTTTCAACTCTTTTAAAAATAATTGATCAGCACTGATTTTTGAACTCTTCAAGTACATTGATGATATAAACCTATAATATAAATTTCATAATAAAATGCTTCGCTGGGCGCAGCTTGATACGACCGCAGAGGTCGAACCCTGAACAGTTGGGGCAAGTATGGACACAACATTCAAGCTTGATACAGCTCTGAATTTGGATTGTGATTAAATATTTGACACAGCATAGGTTTCTGACACAGAAAGAATGTGGTCTAAGAATTTCAATTTTTTTAATTTACCTATTATGGTCCAATGTCCAAAATCAAAATACATGGTTAGATTCAGCATATCAAAGAACCCCATATATTCAATTTTTGTTGAAATCAAACAAAGTTTAATTTTGGACCCCAACTTGGACAAACTTGAAAACTGGTCCCATAATCAAAAATCTAAACACATGTTTAGATTCAGCATATCAAAGAACCCCAAGAATTCAATTTTTGTTAAAATCAAACTAAGTTTAATTTTGGACCCTTTGGACCTTAATGTAGACCAATTTAAAAACGGGACCCAAAATCAAAAATCTAAATACACGGTTAGATTTGGCATATCAAAGAACCCCAATAGTTCGATTTTTGATGAAATCAAACAAAGTTTAATTTTGGACCCTTTTGACCTCAATATGAACCAATTTGATAGCGGGTCCACAAATAAAAAATCTAAATACATGGTTAGATTCAGCATATCAAAGAACCCCAAGAATTCAATTTTTGATGAAATCAAACAAAGTTTAATTTTGACCTCAATGTGGACAAAGTTGATAACGGGCCCAAAAATCAAAAATCTAAATATATGGTTAGATTCAGCATATCAAAGAACCCCATATATTCAACTTTTGTTGAAATCAAACAAAGTTTAATTTTGGACCCCGATTTGGACCAACTTGAAAACTGGGCCCATAATCAAAAATCTAAATACATGTTTAGATTCAGCGTATCAAAGAACCCTAAAAATTCAATTTTTGTTAAAATCAAACTAAGTTTAATTTTGGACCCTTTTGACCTTAATGTAGACCAATTTGAAAACGGAACCAAAAATTAAGAATCTAAATACATTGTTAGATTCGGCATATCAAAGAACCCCAATAATTCAATTTTTGATGAAATCAAACAAAGTTCAATTTTGGACCCTTTGGACCTCAATGTGGACCAATTTAAAAACGGGGGCCCAAAATCCAAAAACTTAATACACGGTTAGATTCAGCATATTAAAGAACCCCAAGAATTCAAGAATAAAACCCCATTGAAATTGATCGAGAAATAAGCAATTTATACGAAGTATCTTCTTTTGCACAATACTGTGCAATTAAATATTTCTTGCTATTGCGCAATACTGTACAATTGACAATTTCTTGCTATTGCACAATATTGTGCTATTGGATATTTCTTGCTATTGCGCAATACTGTGCAATTGAAGATTTCTTGCTATTGCGCAATACTGTGCAATTGAAGATTTCTTGCAATTGTGCAATACTGTGCAATTGAAAATTTCTTGCTATTGCACAATACTTATTATATAATAATTTACACATCCTGTTTGGTGAGTATCTCCTACCATATCATCATTATTTGCTTTTAAATATTAATCAGAAATAACCAACTTAAAATGGAAAATTTTAAAAGAAAAAAAAAAGGAAAAAAAGAAAAAAAAAGAAAAAAAAAAAATCCCCCCCCCAAATTTTTTGAACCCCCTTATGATTCATCACCCCCAAACTCAATCCCAGCCTTCCCTTTGTGGTATGGTACCTTGCAGTACAATTTCAGAGAGATCCATACACTTGAACACAAGTTATTGTCTGGAAACTAGAAAAATGCTTATTTTTGGCCCCTTTTTGGCCCCCAATTCCTAAACGTTTCGGGCAATTACCCACAAACTCAATTCCAGCTTTCCCTTTGTGATATGGAACCTTGTAGTACAATTTCAGAAATATCCAAACACTTACACACAAGTTATTGTCATGAAACTAGAAAAATGCTTGTTTTTTGCCCCTTTTTTGGCCCCTAATTCCTAAAATTTTGAGGCAATTACCCCAAAAATCAATTACAGCCTTCCCTTTGTGATATGGAACCTTGTGGTACAATGTCAGAGAGATCCATACACTTACACACAAGTTATTGTCTGGAAGTTACAAAAATGCTTATTTTTGGCCCCTTTTTGGCCCCTAATTCCTTAACTGTTGGTACCATAACCCCCAAAATCAATCCCAACCTTCCTTTCGTGGTATTGAACCTTATGGTAAAATTTCATGGAGATCCAATCACTTAAACTAAAGTTAGAGTGCGAAAACCAATGTGTCTTCGGACGACGCCAGACGACGCCGACGACGACGACGCCAACGTCATACCAATATACGACCAAAAAATTTTCAATTTTTGCGGTCGTATAAAAATCTGGCAAAAATTGTACACATTAGAGCGCTCATAAGGCAATTTTCCATATAATTAATATTTCCAAGGGGCATAACTCTTTTAAAAGTTATTGATCTGCATTGATTTTCAAAGTTGTCCAAGTCATTGCGAATATAAACCTATGATTTAAGTTTCATAAAATTCTGGCAAGAATTGTACATATGAGAGCACTAACAATGCAATTCTCCCTATAATTTATTTTTCCAAGGGGCATAACTCTTTTAAAAATGATTGATCGGCACTGATTTTCAAACTCGTCCAAGACATTGCTTATATAAACCTATGATATAAGTTTCATAAAATTCTGGCAAGAATTCAAAACACACGAGAGCGCTAACGAGGCAATTTTCCATAAAATGAATGTATCCAAGGGGCATAACTCTTTTAAAAATAATTGATCGGTACTGATTTTGAAACTCGTCCAAGACATTGCTAATATAAACCTATGATATAAGTTTCATAAAAATCTGGCAAGAATTGTACACGTGAGAGTGCAAACAAGACCAGACTGACAGACGCCCAGTATTTCCATGTCCCCAGCAATGCATTACGAGGGGGACAATAATGCATTTGTATAACATGAGGCAATGCTTTAAAAAGGTCTAACTTTGACATGAAAACTTCCATCCTAAATAAATTTCATAAATAATAATTCAAAACATTCTTTTTTTGGTCAATAATTAAAAGCTTTGTTTTCTAACAGGAAGTTGTTGTGTAATTGTAATTTGGATATTTTTTTGAAACCAATTAGTCATCTGCTAATAATAAAAGGAAATAATTCAAATTATAATCAGCAAAATTGTGTTCTGTCAACTATCAACTTTCTTCATATTGACATTTTATAAGTAATTTGTTCTAAAGATTGTTTCCATGATTATTAAACTATTATCCTCTGTTAAAAGAACACTGAAATCTAATTTTAAGATGATTAAAATTTTGAAAAAAACCTGTTTAAAACATATTATGACACATTCAAAGTTGCATAAATCATAGATTCCTCTGTAAATTAAGAGGGTATCACCAGCCCAGTAGTCAGCAATTCTGTGTTGACAAGAATTATAATTCATATGGTCAAAATTATAAATTAACTGTTTTGCAAAAATTTGAATTGTTCAAAAGAAATAAGAATTTTCTACACGTGAGGATTAGATTACTTATAAACAGTACTTTGCAAAAGCTTTTGGGATTTTGTTTCCTCAATTCACTTCAATTTCGTACTGAATTTGGCATTTCAATTTTTTTATTTGAGCTTCACTAATGAGTCTTCTGTAGACAAAACTTGTGTCTGCCGTACAAAATCATCAGCCTGGCATCTTTGATTAAATTTTTTTTTACAATGACTGAATAAAAATTATTTCCCTTTCATACCAGTAGATCAGTAATTTTTATAGAAAACATATCCAAGTTACAATTACACAATAACTTCCTGTTAGAAAACAAAACAATAAATTATTGACTAACCAAACAATTGTAAAACCTAATTATTTATGAAATGTCATTAGGATAGAAGTTTTCATATCAAAGTCAGGCCTTTTTAAACCAGTGCCTCATATAATAGTAGGTGATCATTTTATTTCATTTTTATTACACAGACATTAAATAACTGAAGTTGAATAGTAAATATAATTTTTATTTCACAGCACTCACTTCATACTAACAACCTATCACTGAAGCAATTAGCTAAAATATTTAACCTGTTGATCAGTTTGTGGAGATGAATTCAAACTGCAGTTTGGTAGACTATAGTGATAGGCCAAAGCCTTCAGGATAAGCACTATAACTGTTTTAATGTTCACTGTAGTAATAGTATAGTATTTGATTTAATTTTTGTATAGAGAATATATTTTTATGGAAATCAATGAACCAGCATAATTATATTTAAACTTAAGAAGATATTAGAAAGGTGAAAAGACATTCGAACATGAAATATTGTGGACATTGACCAGCTTTTTATGTGACATTTTTTACATACAAAAATAAGTTCTGCATACAATTTGAGAACAATTTTCTTGACTGAAGAGTACATTTTAATTGAAAGCAATGAAAGTCCAATGCTTTAGTTTAAGAAATCAAAGCTTAAGAGTTAGAAACAGGAAGCTTTGTGACATAAAAAAATATTATGTGACTTACTGCATTATGAAGTACTAATTTCTTCAAACTTAATACATCATCACTGAGTGTAGCCGACATAAGGAAAGCTTGATATATCTTTGGCAGTTGTCTAAAATACAAATATTGTTCATTTTTATATCATTCAGACTTCTGCAGTGCTCCATCCTCATAAATTGCATTGCATAGTCATTGGAAAATTATGCTTTGTCCAATAAGAAACAGATACAACATTTACATTCCACATTTTTAATCAGTCTTTGAAAAAATATCTTATGTGCCAACCAATCTTAAAGGACATGCAAAGCGATTTTTGCAAAATGATCCCTTCATTTATTGAACAAATACACCTTTTTTCTTCCATGTACTTTATAAATCATTACTAAAATGGCGTGGATGTACCACAATATTGAAGTTTTACATCTCTATTTTCTGTATTCCAAAACAAAGTATACAAGAAAACTTTTAAAAAGTACTGCTCCACAGATTGTTTTACCATTCAGACTATGTGGAAAATAGAAAGAACCTAACATAACCTGTTGTTTAAAACTGTGAGCAAAAGAGGGTAAAAATTCAAATTTGTCTTTACAAATAAGATTTGAAACATGCCTTTTCCAAAATATTTGGATGATGATCTGCTGTAAACTATTATTAATTCAACAGTGTGTAGTACAGATGTAGATTCAGGATTTGAAAAAGGGGGTCCCTCAGGCAACGTTTGGAACGGAACAGGTAAAAAGGTCTGCATTAACCATAAATGTAGCTCCATAAGGGGGTACCTTATCCACATCTGTCGTATCAAAGTCTCCAAAAAGGCATTGATGAGGGTTTTGGAATAAAACACTCAAAAATTGACAAGAATGAAAAATTTACTTTATGATAGCTTTAACATCATCCTCATAGCCAAAAGAGAAAACCAGATCTGCTTCATCTATAACAAGCATCTCCAAGGTGTCTTTGATACTGAGGTTACCAGCCTGTATGTGTGCCAAGATACGTGTAGGTGTCCCAACAACTATATCTGGTTTCTCCATCAATTTGGGTCTGTAAAAATGAAAATACATAAATCTTACATCAATCTGAATGTGAATAAGTTTATATGTTGTCCAATATTTCTTTACAGAGTCAGCAAAACAACAGATAAAATGGTTCAACTTTACCATTATGTATGCTAAGATACATGTAATCATCTTTTAACAGCATTGGGTTGTTCTACCAAATATGACTCTATCAGGAATGCTTACCATTTCAGAGTAAAAAAGAGTTCTCTGGGTTTTTTCAGGGTTTGTGTTGCTTAATCTTTAGTTTTTCTATGCAGCATTTTGTGGTCTAATGTTTGTCTTTTCATCTTTTTTCTTCTAGACATGGTGTTGTCTGTCTTTTTTCAATGTATGATTTTTTATTACCTTTTTGGTATTTTCATGAGAAAAAAAGGCAACCAATTCAACACCCTACATAAATGTAATCACCGTGATGAAACTTATTTGGTTGACAGCCGGGCATGGTGTTCAATGGACAAATAATACTTATTTCCATATATTTTGTCTTTTCCTTCACATACATGTTGTTTGAGCTCAATTACTTTGTGATGGTTGTTTCTTTGATAAATATGATCACTATTGTTTGTGATGTTACCTTTGTGTAAGCAGTGGAACTTTAGGTGAAACATCAACACACTTTATTTCTCTGGAACAGCATGATGTCAATTCCTGAAAAAGAAGTAGCAATCATATACTAATGCAATATTTCTATATCATAATAAAATAAATTCATATGTACCTACTTTAAATAAAATTCTATGATTACAAAATTTATATAATACATGTTTTCATATATACACAAATACACTACTGTAATTTCTATTCTAATGCATTACATGAAACTAATTTTTATGTTATAAGCAAGACCTTCTGTAGGTAAAAATTAAGGTAGGGCTTTTATAAAAAGAAATGTTATACATTTTTTATTCAATCTTAGAGTACAATTTACTTGAACACAGGTTAAGCTCTGTAATGTTGATTTACCAAGAACGCCCAAGGAACCAAAATTGTACAAAAGTAATTAAATACTCCCTCCCCCCTTTTTTTTTAAACAATTTTTTTGTTAGGTTGTGAGATTTTGAACCCTGCATCAAATCTAATCTCAATGGACTAGGATTGTCAGTTTTCCTGCCGAAGGTTGGTGGTTCTCTCCAGCTTCCTCAAACAATAAAAGCAGACGGCCACGAAATTGCCAATGGTGCTGAAAGTGGCGTTAAACACCAATGAGTCAATTTTAGTGTGCTACAAATGAGTTTTAAATATCTTTGTGATATACATGTATGTACACTAATGTTACATGTAACTGTATAAATACAATATACAAACCATAAGATTTTTATATGCTTGGTTACATAGTTCCTTTGAAGGTGTCAGGAAAAGAGCCTTTGTACACTGTTCTTTACTGGTCTTAAAAAAGTAATTGAGAAAATGTACTGTCTGCAAAACTATTTGTAATACATATCAATATCTAAAATAAGCTTGTAACACAATATATTTTGATTTTTTTTTTTTTTTATGTCCTTTGTCAGCTATGGTTATAGCTTAATTTATCAATGACTAAAATATGGTACCGGTAATGAATAAATCACCTTTACAGACAATGATTTATATTTTTAAATATATACTTACAGTATTTGATCTATTTTTCAGTTCAAGAGAATGCAAAATGTTTGTGTTCCATGCTACATATGTAGTGTCCAATCAGTTTGCAATTCAAAGTAAAATATGAAATATTCATTGTATGTATTGTTATGCACACAATTTCAGAGTAAATCTTACTCCGTAACATTTGTATATCAAAAATATTTGTCTAGTGTCAGTTTCATTACTTGATTTGCTTCAGATTTGAACCTGTGACATGTTTGTAATAAATTTATAGATTTCAAAGTAGTATCATTTCTTACCTGTTTAGACTGTAATATTTTCTGCACAACAGGAATAGAGAATGCAGCTGTTTTACCGGAACCAGTCCGAGCCCTTGCCAAAATGTCTTTTCCTTCTAAAGCCAGAGGGATTGCTTTTTCCTGAATTGGTGTTGGTGTTTCCCAGCCTAAATTTGCTATTGCCTTTAAACATGAAATATAAATAAAATAAAATATTAACCTATTGGTAAACAATGGGATATCCTTCTACACTCTATCTGCTGTTGCACAGTGCGTTCTTCATAGAAGATTTCATACAACAATGTCATAAACAGTACAGGAAGACACTTATAATCTTGTGCCAAACCAAGATCAAACAGTACAGAAGTTCAATGTAGAAAAAAGGAAACATTTCTGTCTTGCTTTATCTATAAATTAGGGTATTGATGTTTTTTCCTAAACATACCCATTTCCAGTGATTGTAAACTTAATCAATAAGTCTATCCATTCAAAAAGAATGATTTGAAGGACAAACCCTAAAATTGTATCTTTCTATGATTACATGTATCTTACTGCAAAATGCTGGATGCAAGAATCAATTTTTTATTGTATTCCTGTAGCTGGAATCATATACTTTCCAAACAAATTAAATTCTCTCCCTTACTATTCGATCATGTAAATCATTTTTCTTCCTCTTTAGTTTTTAATATGAATATGTGCATTTCATAAAATTTTGTATGTCTTCAATATAAAAGCCTGAGAAAAGTGATTAAAAGAAAAATTATATATATAAACTTTTATGCAGTTTTTGGACTTTCTAAGATAAGGGCTAAAATATAATAAAGCTTGTTTGGCCTTCCTTGACCAACCCAAAACATTTTATTGCAATAATAATAAAAGTAAAAGAACAGAGTTCCAATGTCCCCCGCGATGCACATATTTTATATTTCCAAGGGGCATAACTCTTTAAAAAAAAAGTTGATCGTCCACAATTATAGAACTTGTCTGAGATATTGCTGATATTAACCTATAGAAAATAATAAGTTTTATAAAAATCTGGCTAGAATTGTACCTATGAGAGCGCTAACGAGGCCATTTTCCATAAATTTAATATTTCCAAGGGACATAACTCTTTTTAAAAAAGTCGATCAGCTGCCATTAAAGAACTTGTCTAAGATATTGCTTATATTAAGCTATAGTTTAAGTTTTATAAAAATCTGGCAAGAATTGTACCCATGAGAGTGCTATCGAGGCCATTTTCCATAAATTTAAAATATCCAAGGGACATAACTCTTTTAAAAAAAGTCTGAATTCAAACAAAGTTTAATTTTGGACCCTATGGACCTTAATATGGACTAATTTGAAAACAGGACCCAAAATTAAAAATCTGAATGCACAGTTGGATTTAGTTTGTCATAGTTCCACAAGAATTCAGTTTTTGATGAAATCAAACAAAGTCTAATTTTGGACCCTTTGGACCTCAATGTAGACCTATTTAAAAATGTCCAAATATCCCATATAATAATACATGGTAAAAATCTCAAACAATTCAAGACTTTAAATTAATCCTCATTGAATTGGTTAAAAGATTTGTATTTATTTTCAAATGAAGATTTCTTGCTGTTGAGCAATACTTTGCTGTTGCGCAATACTTTGCTGTTGCGCAATACTTAGTAAATCTGTTTACAAACTAAATAATATAATTTACACACCCTGTTTGGTGTGTATCTCCTGCCATATCAGTATTTGTTGTTTCTTTATATAGATCAGAAATAATTTATGTTAGAACCAGCTTAGCCAGTACTAGAAAAGTCTTGTTTTTGGCCCCTATTTGGCCTCTGGTTTCTTAATGATTAAAGCCACAACCCACAAAATCGACCCAAACCTTCTGTGTGTGGTATGGAACTTTGTGGTACAATTTCATTGAGATCCATGGACTAATACTTAAGTATTTGTCCGGAAACCAGAAAAACATTGTTCCTCCTCCCCCTTTTTGCCCTTTATTCCTAAACGGTTTGAGCCATAACCCCCAAAGTCAAACCCAACCTTCCCTTTGTGGAATGGAACCTTGTGGTACAATTTCATAGAGATCCATAGACTAATACTCAGGTTTACGTAATTGATCATTAACCAGAAAAACTTTTTTCCCCCCTTTTTTTGCCCCTAATTCCAGAACGGTTTGGGCCATAACCCCTAAAGTCAATCCCAACCTTCCCTTTGTGGTATGGAACCTTGTGGTACAATTTCATAGAGATCCATACACTTATACAAGTTATTGTCCGGAAACAAGAAAAATGCCTTTTTTGGCCCTTTTTTTACCCCTAATTCCTAAACAGTTGTGACCACATTAACCCCCAAAATCAATCCCAACCTTCATTTCGCACTATTGAACCTTGAGGTTAAATTTCATAGAGATCCATTCACTTATACTAAAGGTATTGTCCAGAAACCAAATGTCTTCGGCGAGGACAACAACATGATAGCAATATACAAACGCAAATTTTTTGCGGTCATATAAAAAATGCCAATCTTTGCTGAATATGCAAAAAGAAAAATTGGAAAAATCATGTACATACAAAATCTAAAGATCTTTCGGATCACCAATTTTCAGAGTGTTCTTTAATATCCTTACCATGTTACAATTTCCCAAAGTATACTTATTTTTTCACACCTAAGTTATCGAGCACACCGTGTCTGGTCTTGTCACATGTACATTCAATAGAGAAATATTGTCTTTTCGTGAATATAAAAATTTAAAAGTCTGTATGTGCAGGTTAAGAAATGAAAGATAACTATTCTTATAAAGTAGGTATCCTTCTACTATTTTTTATACAATTATAAGAAAAGGTTGTCTCGATTTTTGTACATGTATTTGCAGTCTTCTCAATCTATTCACATTCAATGTTTACATCGAGATAAGTTCCATTTGAATTTGCTTATTAACTTATTTTCAAAAGTGCCAATCTGTGCTGTACAGTACAAATTTCGCGAAAGGCTTCCCAAACTCCGAACACCAAGTTTTTTCTTGGTGTGACACCAGGAAACTCCGACATCCCTCCCTAAATTCTCGGAGAAATTTGGGAGTATTCCCTCCGACTTCCGCGTAAATTCGCTACCTTTTGTTTATTGTATTAGCGACATCTCTCCCAGTCCGGTGTGATGCGGTGTCACACCAGGTAATTAATTGCCCTAATCCTTCTGATCTATACCGGCACGCGACAGTCAAGGTATGTGAGATTACATATGTAATTAAACAATTGTATTTCCTGTCTATTGATAATCAGGTTATATTTCTGATTGCTTGAAACAAATAAAAGATTTAAAAGCAAAACGTTGTTGTTAATTCTTTCAATTACACTGTACATTTAAAAATAGTTTTTATTAAAAAAAAACTATATTTGATTTTTACCTCGTTTTTTTTTCTGGTCAGTAAATTAATATTTAATTTACAAAAGAGATATACTTGTGTAAAAATAAACGGAGACTTACGCTGAATAAATGTGGGCAGTTTAAAGGAAAATTACATGTCTCAAAGTTTTGTATACAAGTAAAAAAGAAAATATTATTCACTATTCGTTATGCTAATAAGTCCACGCCATTTTCATTTTACGATTACATAATTGCTTGAAACAAATTAAAGATTTAAAAGCAGAATGTTGTTGTTAATTCTTTCAATTGCATTAAAGTTTTATAACAAAAACTATACTTGATTTTGACCTTGTTTAAGGTTCATCATAACAAATGGACAAAAATGGCTGTATTTTCACCTCAAACACTACTCTGAGTACAGACTTACCTGTCCAGTTGGAAAAGTTTTAAGGCCTGGTATCCACTAGATATATAAAATTTAAGTGCATTTTGTGTTTCAGAAAGATAAAATCTTTTTTGGATTTTGATGGGCATTTTTTTTCGTTCAGGCAGAAGGTGTAAAAATAAACTAAGTTGGGATACAACTTTGAGATGCTCCCTCTCAGGTAGAAACTGTATTGTATTGTATTGATTGTCCTTGATTGACATGGACAATAGGCAGACACTAGGTATCTACACATTTATAGGTGAGTTAAAGGGTTTAACTGAGTGGACAGTATCAAAGCAATTCAGGTGTTTGTTTATTTTTACACCTTCTGCAGAAAGGAAAAAAAATGCCCATCAAAATCCAAAAAAGATTACATCCTTCTGAAACACAAATTGCATTTAACTTTTATATATCTAGTGGATGCCAGGCCTTAAAACTTATCCAACTGGACAGGTAAGTCTGTACTCAGAGTAGTTTTTGAGGTGCAAATACAGCCATTTTTGTCCATTTGTAATGATGAACCTTAAGTTCATCGGTAAATTATTTTATTTACGAAAAGAGACATACTTGCGTAAAAATAAACGGAAACTAACGCTGAATATAAAAGTGAGCAGTTTAAAGAAAATTACGTGTCTCAAAATTTGTATATGCAAGTAAAAAAGAAAATACTATTCACCATTCGTTATGCTTAATAAGTCTACGGCATTTTCTCTTTACGATTTGTTGGCATTACTTTAGGATAAATAATTACATTTCGGCTACAACAGGAATACTTATATAGCTGCATCAACTCGTCGTTGCATAATATTCATTTACGCACAATGAATGTAAACTTGTGTGTTGTATAAAGGACAGTGATTTTTTATTTTTTTAAAAGGAATTAATTGCCGTGGGAAGACGGTACACATCTCAGTGATCGACAGTCCGTGGTTGAACTTTGAACTTGACTTCGCTCACAATATTGAATGCTAAAAATAGTGACATCAATTTTGTCCACGAGATTTTTATTTGGCGGGAAATATTATCACGTAACAGTAAACTCAGGTGACCTTTCTGGATGACCGTGGGAAAATTCATTCGGGGTTTAAACTTGCTTTGGAATGATTGACATTTGTATGCCTTAAGATTGAGGCTCTAGAAGGTCCTTTTACAATTGATTAACCGGAATCTAAAATATAATCCTTTTCTGAATAAACGAACACCAGCCTTTTAATTTTACGTTTCTCAGTCAACACAGGACATAAACCTGGACATTATTTAAACGTCCATGGTCAACAATATACATAAATGGTAGATGAAAACAGGATGCATGTCGTTCAGTTCCTGTTGGGCGTTGGTAGAGATCCTCTGTGAAAATGTGTAGATCGTGAAAATGTGTAGATCGTAAAAATCCGATCCACATTTTTTTCACATATTTCTTTCTTGTAGAACACAATATAATTTCATTTAAATATTCTATAGTATTAATTGTTGAAATACTTCTTTTTTTTTTATTTCGCCAAGGACTTTTAACGAGCTGTAAAATACGGATTGCGCCCATCCAATTTTATTTTAAATAATAAAGGATCAATAACAGATCATGACAGAGATAAACAACACATGATTTTTTCTTCTTCATATAATTAAATTAGGTTGTGATTATTGTGTTGTGTCTGGGCGGGGATTGTCTCTCAGTGTTGTGTTTTTATGAATATAGGGCACATTGCATACAAAAAGTTTTCCTTTCGTTCAACAGAGTTGTCACTTTACAGTTTCTTTTCCGAGTTCAAATATTTCAAGTCGGTAATCTACCGAGGTAGTGAAACATAATATTTTACATTGCAAAATAAATTGAAAGTAACAGAGTTCACTTGTTGATCACATAAATTAACTCTTGGGTTTAGATTGGACAAATTACCGTAAAAACATCATTTTGTTTTAAGCCAGTTGATATTTATATATTGAACAATTAATGAACCGGATATTGCTCACTGAGTAGGTCATAAAAGATTCTAATTGTAGTAAAATCGTCTTTGTTGAAAAAACAAAAATTATGACCTGACCGGACTATAATAAAAATACAAAATAAGTGTTTTATTCGTATTTTTATACGTTTGTACGTTTTATTTCACATGACAATGACATGGGGCAAAAACATACAAGAATAATTATCTTATTTTGAATGAAAATGTCACATTTTTATCTGTCAAAGAAAGGAAATTTTAATACCGTGTTTTAAAGCACACACGTGCAATCAAGATCGATTAAATGTACAAAGGTAATAAATCTGGCTAATCCGATTATGTTGTCACGCGTCATTAATTTTCAGTACATCCGATGGGCAATAAACCAATTAACAGCCACGCGGTGTTGGGAGAGAATCTTTGGAGGAAATTGGGAGTATAATCCGTGATTCGCGGTGTGACACCGCTACACTCCGAAATCCGTGATTAGAGTTCGCGATTACAAACTCTCTGTGCGTACTGTATATCAATCGATTTCTTTGGATTTTTTTTCCCCCCCCCCCCCGACTTTCTCTGATCTAGCTGTATATCTATATATGGATAATTAGCATGTTCCAGAGAGGTATACAGCCAGCAGAAAAATAAATTGAAGTTTGTACTCTGTAATTTATTCGCATAGCAACATTTTAAACCAATTTTACATCAAGCTTCTATAGCCGGCTGTACTTGTCGTTTGCTACTTAAGGAGGGAAATGATAACACTAAATGGAAGTTTTGTTTTTATTTCAACTTATTTCTATTTTTACTATTTACCAGATCCATAATTAATAAACATTGGAAAAGATCTAGTATTCAGTGTTTACAGGGGAGGTAATACATATTTTGTCACAGGATTTCCCACTGAATGTTCGTTGCCTTGCTGGGGACATTAAATACTGACATCGGACTAATACTGTTAATTCTGTTAACATGGACTTTTTATACTTGTAATATAATTTGTCTCTCCGGACACATTTTACCAGGACTAATTTATCTCTTACAGTTGTGGGCAGACCTTTATTCATCAGGATTTTACTATTCCATGATTCTTCATAAGTGGGGTGAGTTGCCAGGACTAAATCCAACAGGATATAACCCTTTTTCATAAATTGGCCGAGTTGACAGGAGTAAATTCAATCGGATTTTACCCTTTTCATAAGTGGGCCGAGTTGGTAAACCAGAGTGGGGCAAGTAGTTAGAAAGTTGGACGAGTTGTAGAAAAAGTGGGGCGATTTGGCAGTGGGCGAGTTGTCTTCAGCATTTTCAATTCAATGAGCACAACAGAGGCGCGATCCAATTACATATCACAAAAAAAATGATTGTATTTAATCATGTGCACCTTTAAAATTCTGTCATCCAATCCCATCTCATGGAAATTCAAGGTTTTCTCCTCATCCGTTTCTGACATACTCGTTCTTGTTTTGATTTTAACCGGAAGTAGGAAACATGTGCTTCCTTTACCTTAAGTCTGACAGAATTCTCAGTTATTCAAGCGTGACCATAGCCATTCTGAGCTCTCATGGTTTTTCTCAATATTTTGTAGTAATACTTCCGAATGACGTCATTTGCCGTACAGCTATTCATAGGGTAACTACAAAATGTCGAAACGACACAGAATCGACGTTGGCGACTCTTTGCCAAAACGCACACGGTATGACAGCTTTATATTCATGTCAGACTTTGTCCTATTCAATATATTTAGATACACAATTGCTTTTTCTAACTGCAGAATACGTATAACACTGTGATCTGGACATTTCCACAGCAGCACATACGCATGCTGAATCAGTCCTTACCCCCTTTTCTTCTTAATTTTAAGTACCATAAAGAGGGAGGGGTTTGTATTTAAATGATTATGCAGGAAGTTCACGCCATTGCCAGGCACTGGCTTATTCAACAGGAGTTAGATTTTTTATGCCCCCGCCGAATCGGAGGGGGCATTAAATTTTACCTTTGTCCGTACGTCCGTTCGTCCGTACTTCCCAAAGTTGGTTTCCGTTCTCTAACTTTAGTTTGCCTCAACCAAATGTCATGAAACTTATACACAATGCTTATTACCACAAAATACTGATCAAGTTTGAATTTTGGATGTGTCTCTTTTACTTATTACTACAAAACTCAGATCAATAACAAATATGGGTAGCGTCACTTTTACCGCTCTTCAGTTATGTCCCTTTATAACTTTATATGATATGCAAGCGGGGGCATCATCTGTGTCCCATGGACACATTCCCCATTTATTTCTCATTAATACAATTTACAGATGTGATCATAGTCTAAAATCATATGACAAAAATTGATTTAAACCTGGACACATGCTGGAGGAAAAATCGTTTGATTGTCTGAATTGATTGAACAAGTTTGAGTTCTGAATTAATTGTGCCAGTTTGTTTGTCTGAGTTGAAACAAGTTTGATTGTCTGAGTTGATAGGCAAGTGTGATTGTCTGAATTGATTGAGCAATTTTGAGCAGAAATGTAAAAGTTGTCTGAAAAGGCAGGAAAGTATGAAGAAAGAATTAAAACCTGTTAAAATAGTGAGGCCCAAAAGAAAAATTGGTGTGTTTCCGGTCATCTGACTGTCCCTAACCTATTTTCCTAGAAAAAGTTTCTTTAAAAATCTGTAATTTTTAGGCGTGATAAAAAAAACTCTTCCATTAGCATACCCCAAAAATTGCTATGATCGAAAAGCTCTTCCTCGAGTATGTCCCAATGTCGTCTGGGTCTACTTAGCGCTGTTTTGTGACCGTGAATGATAAAATATTAATAAACATGGCTGGCTAAGTAACTAGTGTGCATGCAGTTGGTTGATGATACGCAACCATGAACCTGATAATAGTTAGGTTTCACACACAAAAACATGAACAACAGTTCAAAGAACTTTATGATGGATCGATGACAGAAAAAAAAATCCTGACCTACTGACCCTATTTTTACAGGAAAAACACCGTTTCTATTCTTTTGCCTGAGCCAACAGAGTGATATACAGTTAGTCATTTTGTGGATGCTGTGAGAATAATACTTTTAGAAATGTTCAAAGATACCAAGAATATGGATTCAATTGATGTTTAAATTAAAACATGAAATTAACATTAATAAGTAAATTTAGAAAATAAACGACAACAAAAGCTTGTTCTACCATAATATTCTAACAAATCTTGACATCTTTTCCCAATCCTGTTGAAAAGAAAATAGGACTGGCAAAAGCTAAATCAATGTCCGTCCAAATGAATGACAGGTAAAAGATTTTTTTTAAATTTCAAGAACTCTGGTAATACAAAATTACCTCTTTTTGGCTTACAATATAAATTGCAAAGTTATAACCCCTCAAGTATTTATTATTTTAGTTAAAACATCACTTGGTCCAATTTGTCAAAATATTTAGCTTTATTTACATACATACAATGTATCTTTGGCTCCACCCCTCATCCATAAAATTGTTGTGTCTGTGGATTCCAATATAAACTCTGGCACCTTCTGGTAAAAAAAAAAAATGGTTCATAGGTGGGGCCAAGGTTTTTCTAAAGCTTTTACACATGTAGGTTTGAAAAAAAATGCAAAAAATTATGTTTTGACAACAGATCATGTTACGATGTAATGTATTCTTATGGGGAGATTTGATTTACTTGTCATTGAGGCATTTAAAAAAGACTCATTTAAGAACCTAAATGTGGCCTTAACAATAATAATCATTCATTCTTAAATTTAATCATATTATCATTCTATTGCAGGGAAGAAATGGATAAGAACATTTCCAAAGATGATAAACCATCAAAAAGTATATTTGAGGAGTTCAATATTCAAAAACCAACAATTAAGATGAATCCATTTACAGGTAAAAATGAAGTTCCTATACTGTATCACTTACTCAGAATGAAAGTAAAGTTATATGATGTTCACAGCATCTTGTTGGGCAGCTAAGGCTTATCAAGGAGTTAGTCAAGTACAAATTGCAATTGGTATTACTGTGCTTATCTGGAAGGCTTTGGCCTATCACAATACCAATTGCGAAAATAGTTTACCAAATTGCAGTTTGAATTCATCTCCACAAACTGATCAACTGGTAAAATATTTTAGCTAATTGCTTCAGTGAAAGGTTGTTAGTATGAAGTGAGTGTAGTGAAATAAAAATAATGCTTACCATCCAACTTCAGTTATTTAATGTCTGTGTAATGAAATTGAAATAAAATAATCACCTACTGTGAAAGTACTTTTATTCGTGGGGTACCAATTTTCGTGGTTTTCGTGGAAGGCTTTATTCAGGAGTTTTAAGTGTCCAACAAAACATAACAACTGTTGTCAAAATCAAGACCTGGAAAGATCCCCATGTAGGTTTGAATACTTTTTATCCATTTAAGCTTTAAAAAAACCTAAACTGTCCAACTTTTAACCTTTTAGTTCTCATGAAGAATTAGTTCCGATCAATGAAAGTCACTCCCATTGATGATATGCGATGATGAAGTGTTCATTTTATCTCCTCATAATTCTCAAACCAAAAAAAAAATCATATTGGGCATGCTTTTTTATTTCATAAGAATTAATTCTAAAAATCAAAGTACATTTGTAGCATATTTTTTATGTAATTGTTTCTTTAAGTGACATATTTATTGCCCAATTAACACCTCTGATGATCGTTAATCTGTAGATCATTCGATCTCGGGTCAATTCGTGTCATCACATTGATTACACGTGTGCAACAATTAAAATGTTTACTTTGGAATTTCATTCAATAGAGACACATTTTGTAAGCATAGATGAATCAGTTTATTTCCGAAAGCAATTATTATATTGAAAAATGTATGAATGTTGTCAGTAATGAAAGACTAACAAGAAAGATTTTTTTCAGAAAACTAAAATCCACGAATTTAAGAACCCACGAACATGTAACTTTTGCTCAAACCATGAAAATTGATACCCATGAATAATAGTACTTTCACAGTACTATTATATAAGGCTCTTGTTTAAAAAGGTCTGACTTTGACATGAAAACTTCTATCCTAATGACATTTTATAAATAATTAGTTCTTACAATTGTTTAGTTAGTCAATAATTTATTGCTTTGTTTTCTAACAGGAAGTTATTGTGTAATTGTAATTTGGATAAATTTTTCTAAAAAAAATTACTGATCTGCTGGTATTAAGGGAAATAATTTTTACTCAGTCATTGTATAAAATTTTTAATTAAAGATAACCAGGCTGATAATTTTGTACGCCATACACATATTTTGTCTACAGAAGACTCATCAGTGAGGCTCAAATAAAAAAATTGAAATGCCAAATTCAGTACGAAGTTGAAGTGAATTGAGGATCAAAATTCCGAAAGCTTTTGCAAAATACTGTTTGTAAGTAATCTAATACTTGCGGGTAGAAAATCCTTAGTTCTTTTGAACAATTCAAAATTTTGCAAAACAGTTAATTTATAATTTTGACCATATATATGAATGATAATTCATGTCAACACAGAATTGCTGACTACTGGGCTGGTGACACCCTCTTAATTTACAGAGGAACTATGTTTTATACAACTTTGAATGTGTCCCATGGTATGTTTTCAACAGGTTTTTTTTCAAAATTTTAATCATCTTAAAATTAGATTTCAGTGTTCTTTTAAGATCAGTGGATAATAGTTTAATAATCATGGAAATAATGTTTAGAACAAATTACTTATAAAATCAATATGAACAAATGATGAAGGAAGTTGATAGTTGACAGAACACAATTTTGCTGATTAAAATTTGATTTATTTCCCTTTATTATAAGCAGATTAGTAATTGGTTTCAAAAAAATATCCAAATTACAATTACACAATAACATCCTGTGAGAAAACAAAGCTATAAATTATTGAATGTAGGACAGAAAGTCACAGGACAAAAAGACATAATTCAGTTTTGAGATTATTTTTCTTTGAACAAGTCATTATTCAGTTTTGAGATTATTTTTCTTTGAACAAGATAAACAAGTCATAATTCAGTTTTGAGATTATTTTTTCTTTGAACAAGATAACCATGATAACACTAATTTTAAAAAAAATATTTTTGTTTTTTCTGATACTATTATATATAAAGCAACATTGTAATTAAAATTTATGAAAACAAAATGTCAAAGAGGCCTGATCCTTAAATGGCTTCAAATGGCTTGGTGCCAAGAAATATATCCTTTGCACTATTAAAATTTAATTAATTTTCATTTATTTAGGCTTATGAGCAATTTCCTAAACTTAAAAATGAATATATGTTAAAGAAAGAAACTATTTCAACATCTTTCTCTTATATATTCAAACAATTGTCAACAAATTATTTGTGACTTTATGTCCTATCAAATTTGTGACTCTATGTCCTGTGACTTTTTGTCCTGTGACTTTCTGTCTGTTAACCAAATTAACTAACTATTTATGAAATTTATGTAGAATGGAAGTTTTCATGTCAAATTTAGACCCTTTTAAAGCATGCCTCATATTATAGTAACTCATTATTTTATGTGAATTTCATGACATAGACAAAAATTAACTGATATCTAATGGTAAGTAAAACTATTTTACCACTGCACTCACTTCACACTAACAACCTATCACTGAAGCAATTACTTGAAATATTTTACCAGTTGAACAGTTTGTATTGATGAATTCAAACTGCAATTTGGTAAACTATTTGAGCAATTGGTATAGTAATAGGCCAAAGCCTACTGAATAAGCACTGTAAATAAGACAGTTGTTGGTAGTTGCTAATTACATTTATACCAAGTAATCAATTGAAATAAATTGGAAGTTAAAAATATAGAAACTTTTTTTGTTCAGAGATTACCAGTAAATCATAATGATTTTAATGAAAAACATTTATGTTTGTTAGAAAATCAAAAGATTTAAGTGATTGTTTTTATTCTAGTTTTGAAAGTAATAATAATTTTGAAAACTCCACTTTATAATTAATGTTTCTTTTATCAGGGATGCCATATACACCCAGATACTTTGAACTATTCAACAAAAGAACTCTTCTGCCTGTATGGGAATACAAAGATAAATTTCATGATGTGCTAGAAAAACATCAGTGTTTGGTATTGGTAGGAGAAACAGGTTCTGGTAAAACAACTCAGGTAAGATATATATCATCAGTGAGCCAGTCAGGGCTTCCAAAATTATTTTTAGCCAGCCGGACATTTTATATATTATCCCGATTTTAATCCCTTAAGACTAAATAAACAAAAGGCAATTATGGTAATCAGTTGCCGAGTTGGCCATCCCAATGATTGATATTTAAAAAAAACGATATTAAACTTTCTTTGATTCAAATTCGAAGTTCTGACGTAAACTGTTAAATTGGCAGTGCATCATCCGAAGTGTGCAACATCAGCGTACTTATATCTGCATTTATAGACTCTTTATTTGTGCAAAATAATGTTGTCAAAAACTTTACTTTCATTTTTAAATCTGAAACCGGATGTTATCTTGACAATGGTAAAACATAGACCAGAGACGGATACGTAAATTCCATGTACGTTTGCAAAGCATGAATGAGTGTAAGTAGCTCATTCTACGTTATTTCTTCAAGAAAATATTCGAAATAAACGTGAGATAAAGGTATCAATGACAATTTAAGCATTTTTTTAAGAAATTAGGATGCATAATTAAATTTCACACCTGCGCACATGCACATGCGCACACGTGTACTAGTTCAAACAGAGAAATGTCTCTGGTTCAAACAACGTGGTTATGACGATTTTTCATTTTCACTTCTTTAATTTTTTCATCAAATCTTATTTGTAAATGTATTTCTGATAATTTAAATCTTTTTGACTAAATTAATTAGATGCAAACCGGTGAAATGTAAGAAAATAACTTTGAATAGACCGATCAATGTCCGGTTCAAAATAGTTTACCTGTCACCTGAACAGGTAATTTCAGCTGTTCGACAACTAATTAGCCTTGATTAAAATGAGAAGGTATTAAAGTAGGGGTTGTTTTGATAGTACTTAATGATCATGTCATTTTTATGACCGGAAATGTGTGGCTGTTGAAGGCAAAAGGTTGGGTCAAAAAGATCGCGAATTATGTTAAAATTACCGTCTCTTAAGAAAGCCATGAAATCTAAAAAGTAGATGACCGTTTCATGCTTTGCCCAGCCGGACTTTTACCGGACTTTATACAAATGTCCGGAATATATGACCGTTTTGGAAGCCTTGGAGCCAGTGACAATATTTGTGCCAAAAAAAATATATGTGTGGTTCCATGTACGTCCTGAAAAAAATTAGGGTCAGTTTGTAGGTATGTTAGAACCAGAAGTATCGGAAAAAAATCTGGAAAAACTGGAAGTGAATGTTGAAATAAGAAAAAAAGGTTAAGATTGAGGAATGGGGTACACACTAGGGTTGGTTGGGTAATTGGAACACACTTATAAATTTTGTTTGGCCATAGTTTATGTACAAGAATGTTTTAATGTAACATAATAACAAAAAATAAAGTATAAGGATCTGGTACAAATCAACACATTATATGATTAAATTTGTGATCCAATGAAAATGACAGGAACTGCTCAGGCCTCAAACTTTGTCTCCAGGATAATCGCAAGTTTTAAAATATTTGCATCAAATTCCATTTCTCCTCTTTTCAGACATGCATTACATTTTGTAAACCTTTATATGAAGTTATTTCATGCATATTAAATATCACAAACTATTACTCACTTTTGAGTAAGGTAATTATTTTCAATTGTCCCTAGAGGGTCATAATGACAATTGATTCAAGGATCAACAGGTGTATGTTTTAGTAAATCAGTTGATAATTTGTTTACATGTCAATTAGAATCTATTGGTTACATTTGAATTGTTCAATAATCAAAGGAAATAGAAGTCATAAATAAATTAACCTGTACTTGTGGTTATCGACATATGCATTTATAATTTCATACAACATGACTCAACTGTTTTGGTCTCTAATATCAATTTTAATACAGTTTCAGTATGAAATTTTGACATGGGAAAAATAGTGTGTTGCCATAAATATCACAAGCAAATTTTTCTGTTTGCTGGATGAAACTCAAAATCTCATATAGTCAAATTAAACATTGTATATAAAATGATATCTATTTCATACAGATTCCCCAATGGTGCTTGGAATGGGTCAGAGCAAGATTTAATAAAAAGGGTGTAGCTTGTACCCAGCCTAGGAGAGTAGCAGCTATGTCTGTAGCACAGCGTGTGTCAGAGGAAATGGATGTGTGCCTGGGGTCAGAGGTTGGATACAGTATACGATTTGAAGACTGCACATCATCGAGAACTTTATTAAAGTAAGAATTGTGTGAAATTGGACTGCTAATGAAAATGAAACAGAAACAATAAAAAATCATAAAATGTATACTTATACTATTTCAAAAGCAATTACTGTAAACCAACTAATTTTCGCGAGTAGAAAAATAACGCGAGTTCTTTATAACAAGATTGTACTCTGCCATTTGTTCCCATGATAAGTTCCGACATGTTTATATTGTCCATCCTTGTCTGACACATTTTCTATCCAGTCATGTAAAGTTGAGCTTGATATAATATCTTTCAATCAATTCAGACAATCAAACATTTCCAAACCATTCTGTAAAACTTGCTCAATCAGTATTCAGGTAAGGAACCTTCGATAGTATTTTTTACCTGTAAGAGCATGTCTAGTAACCCCTTAACTGTCCATCTGTAACTCCAACAGTTCTCTTGAACCCTTTTTCAGACTGCACAATGGTTACTAAGAGATTTATGATTTGCACCTATTCATGTCTGCAGAAATGCACTTTAATTACATTGATTAATCATAATCTGGCACAGTCCAATAGAAAAAGGTATTAGTATACTATACAGCCTTCATGATAAACTTTTGAATCCACAAACCTGAAGCTCAATTTTACTAAAACTTTAGTTAGATTCTATTAGCCTGTAGATATGATTTTTACAAGCCTGGATTAATTATAATTTGGTTTACATTATATAAAAAAACTATGTAGATTTAAATTGAATATGTATATTAACAGATATATGACAGATGGTATGTTGTTAAGAGAAGCTATGTCTGACCCTTTACTTGAGAATTATGGGATAGTTATGCTTGATGAGGCTCATGAACGTACACTGGCTACAGATATATTGATGGGCTTGTTGAAGGAAGTCAGTAAACAAAGAAAAGACTTGAAGATCATCATTATGAGTGCTACATTGGATGCTGGAAAATTTCAGGTATAAACCCCTCCAAAAATTCTGCCTAGAACATCTTGAAACCCTGTAAAGCGACCCTAGAATTTTTCACAATGAAAATATTTACATTCCGTTTCTAGTACTTTTCAAAATTTATTGCAGGGGTCTTGACAAAACTGAAATGGTTGTACTGAAATATTTGAAGTTTTTTTTTGATTTTAGAAGTAAATTCCTTGCCTGTTTTCTGTTTTCTGATCAATATCTGTAAAAATTGAGAGTAACAAATGTACTTTATTCCTAGGTACATCGTAAATCAATGTCAAAATTTATCTTGTCTTATAAGCTATACATATACAATTTAACCCATATTGTCTCCTGGACTCCTGCTTCTATTGTGAACAAAACATTAAGATTTATATTACTGTAATTGAAATTTCAACACATTTTTCCAGTAGTTTGAGAGTTGTTCTATTTTATCCTGACATTGTTCACAAGGAATGAACTTTGAAAATGGACTTCCCATCTCCAAAAGTAAATTTCACACGCATTATCACTCTGAAAAGAAGTTTTAGACAGTATCCTCTAGATATGACCAACAGATCTTCATTGGCTAATTACTGATGATCATGATTGTCACCTGCAGGAAAAGTTCACAATCAGGAGCCAACAGATTTTTCATGTAGATTTAAAAAAAAAATGAGATTTAGGGCTTTTTCACAATCATGATCTTGAATTCGGAACAAGTCAAAATTGTGTAATTCACATCTGAATCATGTAAATTGACAGATATGCAAACAAATCATGAAAGCAAGCTTCAGAAACTCATCTCTTTATGAATATCTTATAAAAGAGGTCCTTGCCAAGTCACTGCAATCAGATCATTGTGATAAAAGACCAAGCTCTTAGCCTCTTATATTTCATGTCTATTTTATTCCAGCATTACTTTGACAATGCTCCATTGATGACAGTACCTGGCAGAACACATCCTGTGGAGATCTTCTACACACCAGAACCAGAAAGAGATTACTTAGAAGCTGCCATCAGAACTGTTATACAGATACATATGTGTGAAGAGATGGCTGGAGATTGTCTGCTCTTTTTGACAGGACAAGAGGTACATTGAATGCCTTGTTCATGATGTGATATCATTTCATTTTATATAATAGTATTTAAAGTTTTTGTTTCACACCTGGTACTTATAGTGCTGAAGTTAGTATATAAATAAATACTCAACTGCAATCTTTCAAGAGTTAGAAATGTTTAGGAAATTTGTTGTCAGCAAAATTCGTGAGATTGAGAGTTGAAATTTAAAGTAAATTAGCTGATTGTTTTTCTGTGGTTCGGCTGTTTTAATTTGTTTAAAGTTGAATTGAAAATGTCTATATATGTTTTAAATAGTACTTGTCAGTCTGAATTTCTACGCTCTAATCCATCAGACACATATCTGGTGTATTAATGACACGAAGTACATTAAGGCTTTGCCTTGAAAGAATGCTAAGAAGGTTTTAGAGAAACCCACATACAGTCATAAAATATCAAGTGCGAAAAGGCTCAAATAACGTAAGAAGAACAGTTGAAAAATAATTGCCCTTGAGAAAAGCATCATCTTCAAAGTCTTCAATAAATTTCTCTCCTTTTTCTTCACAAATTTAATGGTTTATTGGCTTTCATTTTTCTCATTGGCTTAGCTATTGTTAAGTGTGCTTCCTATAAAATGAGATATTTCTTCGATTGTAGGAAATAGATGAAGCCTGCAAGAGAATACAGAGAGAAGTAGATAACCTAGGACCAGAAGTTGGAGACATGAAATGTATTCCTTTATATTCAACTCTACCACCAAATCTACAACAGAGAATCTTCGAGCCAGCACCTCCTAACAAGCCTAATGGAGCCATTGGACGAAAAATAGTTGTGTCAACAAATATTGCAGAAACATCACTGACTATAGATGGTGTTGTTTTTGTCATAGATCCAGGATTTGCTAAACAGAAAGTAAGTTATCAACAAATTGTAAAATTTAAAGATTCGTAAAATAAGCAGAATCAAAAACAAAATTTACATTAAATACACACAAATGATTGAAGAAATTGAAAATATAGAAAATAAATCTTTAGTCCACTTACTCTTAGAATATCAGAGTGGACTTAGGTTAGAAGAAACATAGCTGTTGGGCCTGTGGTTAATCATAACTATTCCAAAAAAAATGTTGAGAAAGTTAGCTAGGCAGATAAAGGACCTATAAACTGTCTGTTTTTATACGACCGCAAAAAAATTTTGTGGTCGTATATTGGTATGACGTTGGCGTCGTCATCGTCGTCCGGTGTCGTCGTCCGAAGACACATTGGTTTTCGCACTCTAACTTTAGTTTAAGTGAATGGATCTCTATGAAATTTTACCATAAGGTTCAATACCTCAAAAGGAAGGTGGGGATTGATTTTAGGGGTTATGGTACCAACAGTTAAGGAATTAGGGGCCAAAAATAAGCATTTTTGTAACTTCCGGACATAACTTGTGTGTTAGTGTATGGATCTCTCTGACATTGTACCACAAGGTTCCATATCACAAAGGGAATGCTGGGATAGATTTTGGGGGTAATTGCCTCCAAATTTTAGGAATTAGGGGCCAAAAAGGGGCAAAAAACAAGCATTTTTCTAGTTTCATGACAATAACTTGTGTGTAAGTGTATGGATCTCTCTGACATTGTTCCACAAGGTTCCATATCACAAAGGGAATGCTGGGATTGATTTTGGGGGTAATTGCCTCCAAATTTTAGGAATTAGGGGCCAAAAAGGGGCAAAAAACAAGCATTTTTCTAGTTTCATGACAATAACTTGTGTGTAAGTGTATGGATCTTTATGAAATTGTACTACAAGGTTCCATATCACAAAGGGAAAGCTGGAATTGATTTTGGGGGTAATTTCCCACAACGTTCAGGAATCAGGGGCCAAAAAGGGGCCAACAATAAGCATTTTTCTAGTTTCCAGACAATAACTTGTTCAAGTGTATGGATCTCTCTGAAATTGTACTGCAAGGTACCATACCACAAAGGAAAGGCTGGGATTGATTTTTGGGTTAAATCCCTAGAAATTTGAGGAATTAGGGGCCATAAAGGGGCAAAAAACAAGCATTTTTCTAGTTTCAGGACAATAACTTGTGTGCAAGTGTATGGATCTTTATGAAATTGTACTGCAAGGTTCCATATCACAAAGGGAAAGCTGGGTTTGAGTTTGGGGGTAATTGCCATAAATGTTTAGGAATTTTGGGCCAAAAAGGGGCCAAAAAATAAGCATTTTTCTAGTTTCCAGAAAATAACTTTTGTTCAAGTGTATTGATCTCTCTGAAATTGTACAGTAATCATACATGTGAACCTCCCGAAGGGAATACAATAATCCCGTTTTCAGGGGTCTCCTCCCGACCTCCCGTTGAAGACAA
Source organism: Mytilus californianus (assembly GCF_021869535.1). NCBI lineage: Eukaryota > Metazoa > Mollusca > Bivalvia > Mytilida > Mytilidae > Mytilus > Mytilus californianus. The sequence continues at coordinate 58,089,140 of NW_026262679.1, forward strand.
AAAAATCCTGTGTATGAAATATTTCATGAATGAATAATTTCAGCCCAACATATCTGGTGTAAGTGACATTACCTGAAGTTATATTTTACCTGTAAATCAATTAACATGATAATTATATGGCTTCACTTGTCACCTTGGGTGTCAAACATACTGGTAATCAACGATTTTTACATCAGGCTAACTGCCGTTGTGTAATAAAACTTTGTATATTTATAAATGAATGTTGGGTTACTTCCCTTGATTTATCCTGTTTTAAGTTACTTTCCTTTAAATAATGTAAATTTTTAAAAGAATATAAATAAAATATAAATTGAACAAATAATCATAAAAGGATGGTAATTAAATGATTTTAAATGTCTTAGGACAAATAAAAAAATAATAATTTGAAAATTATTTGAGGGTTCTATACTTCCTTTCAAGGCATAAATTGAAATTTATATATTAACTATGACCGAGGATTACAGTTTGAATGTGTTACTTATCATGCATTAAAAATCTACTAAATCAGTCAAAAAACTGGGCTAGATGATAGATGAGAAAAATTTTCAATTTTTCAAATTAAAATTCCGTATTATAAATAAAGTGGCTTATTTCTCCTTTTTCATTCTTCTAAGCAGTATGTAAGCACTCTTTTAGCACACTAAACCCAAATTAACATTCTCAACCACTACGGTTGTATATTGTATTAGTATTTTCAAATAAGCAAGTTCACACCAATCTGAGTGTTGAGAAAGAAAAAAAAAAAAAAAAAAAAAAAAAAAAAATTAAAAATCTACTTGCATAAAGATAAAAATAAAAGATCTACTTGCAGATAGATAAGCAAATATTCTGAATGCAATGAATAATGGAAAAAAAGATATGACCTAAAAAATTTAAAGAACATACTTAAAAAGAAGAATGTTAGATTGAACAAGTTGAAAGTTTAAAAAGATAGAGAAAATTTAAAAGTACAAGGGTACTATAAACATAATACATTCGGATGGAAAGTTGAAGAAAACACACTTTAACAGACAATTTCTACAGCACACGGTTACATTTACGACAGAATTTATGTCGATTAAAAACCTCCTGATCTGAGTCCTAATCTCCTGACCAAAGTTTCCCAAACTCCTGATCTTAGTTTGTCAGTCCATCATATGTACTGCAAGGTACTGTACCACAAAGGGAAGGCTGGGATTGAGTTTGGGGGTGATGAATCATAAGGGGGTTCAAAAAATTTTGGGGGGAGGGGGATTTTTTTTTCCTTTTTTTTCTTTGAAATTTTCCATTTTAAATTGGTTATTTCTGATTTATATATAAAAGCAAAAAATAATGATATGGTTTGAATAGATAAATTAAAATTTTTTAAGTTCTTAGACCACATTCATTCTGTGTCAGAAACCTATGCTGTGTCAAATATTTAATTACAATCCAAATTCAGTGCTGTATCAAGCTTGAATGTTGTGTCCATACTTGCCCCAACTGTTCAGGGTTCGACCTCTGCGGTCGTATCAAGCTTCGCCCCAGCGAAGCATTTTATTGTTTCATGCAATGATTTGTTTCAATTTTTCTTTGAAAACACTGGACATGTGATATGTTTGGTAGTACATTCAAGGTAGTATATATGGATGAGAAGTAAATTTGCTGTAATATGTCTTGGTTTACAATAATAAAGACATGAACAATTGATTGTATGTGATTGATTTATGTGTCTGCTTATCATCCAGTGACAAGTATTTCATGCATATTTAGGACAAATTTATATGGGAAAGTATGTGTGCTAATAATTATAAATTCTTTTTTATGTAAATTACAGGTATATAATCCACGCATCAGAGTAGAGTCATTACTTGTAACTGCCATTAGCAAAGCCAGTGCCCAGCAGAGAGCTGGTAGAGCAGGACGTACAAAACCGGGAAAATGTTTTCGTCTTTATACAGAGAAGGCCTATAAACAGGAAATGCAAGACAATACATACCCAGAAATCTTACGATCAAATCTTGGATCGGTTGTCTTGCAGCTGAAAAAACTTGGAATTGATGATTTAGTCCATTTTGATTTCATGGATCCTCCAGGTAAAGTTTTCATGATTAAATCTTAGAAAATCTGAGGTAGGGCTTTTGGTCCTTATTGAAGGCTTGACTGTGACTTTGAGATGAACTGCAGTAAAAGCACAATTCCTTTGCTTTGGTTTTTTTGGGTTTTTTTTTGGAAGTTTGGGTCAAGAATTGATGCTCCATATCTCATCTTTCCTATTTATTGCTTTTGCCTTTTCATATTTTTTTAAAGATCAAAAGTCCATGAAATATTTGGCTTAAAGCTAAGGATTATTCTTTATTATATATGCAGAAATATTAGCTAGAGTTTGTCGACAGGGCAATTTTTTGGCTAACAAAGATTGGAAAATAAGATGTTATGTAATAAATTTACTATTAAATTGAAAAACTTAGTAATTTACTCGATACTTTTTTTTAAAATTTCAGCCCCAGAAACTTTAATGAGAGCTTTAGAATTGTTAAATTACCTAGCAGCTTTAGATGATGATGGAGAACTGACAGAACTTGGGTCAATGATGGCAGAATTTCCACTTGACCCACAGTTAGCTAAAATGGTCATAGCAAGTTGTGATTTTGGATGTTCCAATGAAATCCTCTCCATTACAGCAATGTTGTCAGGTAGTAAATGTTTTATAATTAAAATATTTCATCAATTGAATTTAATGAGTTTTCATTTCTGTATTTTTAAATTTGTCTTTATATTTTCATTTTAAAGCTTATAAAATAATGATATAACTGATCAAAGATTACAACTGTTCAGAGTTTTCATACTTTTAAATATTTCTGGATAAAATTTCGTCCAGGGCACCAAGTTAAATGTTAAAGACAGCTCTTAGAAACCGGGTGCTCTGGATAACATTATGGCTTGCTTTTAGTTTTGACTACATGTATGATGATTAATGGCGATGGGGATGGGCCGTCTGGCCCCTACCGCATCCACCCTGTTTAGTCCCACAGTGCTTTGTGAGACCCACTGAAGCTAAGAAAGCAGCTGATGAAGCCAAGATGAGATTTGCACACATAGATGGAGACCACCTGACATTGCTGAATGTGTACCATGCCTTTAAGCAGAGTAAGTTTTTTAGTAAAAAGTCATATGAATTTAAATGTTCTCATATTTATAATCTGAGGGGAGTTTGAAATCATCTTATTTTGATAATATTGGGGTAGTGGAGGTGGAAACAACTTTTCACATGATGCATTACATATTTCTAATTTAAATTGTATGGATTTTGGTTGGGGGGGGAAGGGGTAATGCCTTTCAAAGTCTCCCACGTATATATTTTTTGAAGTGTTCTTTGTAATAATTTTTTCAATTTCCTGAAATCTCAGAAAACTGACTACAATTAAACAGAAAAACAATTTATTCCTTTTCTTCTGGAATAGGACATAGTTTTATTTGTATAAAGAGTAAATTATTTACAGATCTTACTCCCCCTCCTTATTCCCTCTAAACATGTAATATCCAATTTGTTTAATGACTTATTTTTGCTTCTAAATCCAACTTGATCATAAAGCTTGTAATCCTTGTATATTAAGGTAACTTATAATTTGTTTTATATACTTGTTACCAGAGCATTGCATTGCAGGGGACCAGAACAACTGCCTAAAAAAGAGAATGCACATTAATTGTCTATTAAAGTAATACTAGACAATTTATTAAAAATACATTTGATGCACTAGGACAGCCCATATTTCTGTATTTATTTTTTGAAAAATTATGTAAACATTATTTTAATAAGTCATATGTTACAGTTAAATTTGGAAAATGTTCTGAAGAGATAAAAATCCTTTTTTGATCGAAATTTATTTCTCAAAACATTTGAAAATTACATCTGATTGGATTGAATATATATTTATTATATAAGCCAATCAAAATATCGTTTTTGTTTGTCTGTAGGTCAAGAAGATCCACAGTGGTGTTATGACAATTTTGTAAACTACAGATCATTGAAGAGTGCAGATAATGTGAGACAACAGTTGGCCAGAATTATGGACAGGTTTAATTTGAGACGAACAAGTACAGACTTTTCCAGCCGGGATTACTACATCAACATCAGAAAGGCTTTGGTGTCTGGATTTTTCATGCAGGTATAAATCGCTTTTTTCCTTCCTTTTCAAGAAACAAGAGGCAGTTTCGGTTTGTGAGATATTACCAACAAAGTTTCAAGCAAAACCATTTTTGTTATGCTCCTTTTCCTTAATAGAAGTTTTTTCAATGTGATGAGAAAAATAAACAAACACAATAGTCAGGAAGAAAAATATACAATATCAATTGTTCAGTAAAAAAATTACAAATACAATGTTTAGATAGAAGTTTTTATAAACAAATTTTTTGGAAAGAATAATATACAAATACAGTTGTTAGATAGGCAGCCATCTTAGAGATTCAGAATCAATTTTACAATTTGAACATGTTTAAATATATTTAATTTTTTTAATATCTTTCATGTTTTAGAATGTCTTGAAAATATTGCTCATAAAGCATTTGTCAGACTATGTATTTATTGATGAATTGTTGTTTTCTTAATATAAATAAGAAGATGTGGTATGAGTGCCAATGAGACAAATGGTCAAATCTATATAAAAAACGAGAAACACTTATGAACCACATCAACAAACGACAACCACAGAACAACAGGCTCCTGACTTCTGACAGGTGCATTCTTAATGTCCAGTTGTAAATATTTTATGCATTTGCAGCGTATTCTTTTGTAATTGAATCTCTGTTCCCCACAATTCTGTCTTTTTCTGAACAAAATCATCAGTCCCAAGTGGATTTGTATTAGGTTTGATTTTCCTGCTTTAATTGTTTTTAAAAAAATGCTACTTGCATAAATCTAAGTATTTAGAACAAGTATATTTGTAAATCTCATTCATGCATTTTCTTTAGGTTGCACATTTAGAAAGGACAGGACATTATCTTACGGTAAAAGACAACCAAGTTGTCCAGCTTCATCCTTCAACATGTCTCGATCACAAACCAGAATGGGTGCTTTACAATGAATTCGTATTGACTACAAAGAATTATATACGTACAGTATCGGACGTGAAACCTGAATGGTATGGATAATGTATATAGCAAAAATTATTTAACCGATAGGGTATTTATTAAGATTTTCATTAAAAGAAGATCGAAACAAAAATAGCAAGTAAGACTTGACAATTGATATAATTTCAGAGGTGAAAAACTTTGTGATAGTCTCAAAACTAAGATACATATTTTTAAGCAAAGACAAAGATATGCCAATCTTTTTTAGAAAAGTATGCTAATGATCAGGAATACAATTCCAAACAAAAATGCTCTCTGTTCGGAAAGTGTTTTTTCTCAAAAAATAGTACATGGACATAAGGAGAGTGAAGCATTACATTGAATCCTTGCAAAATGTGTCACAAAATTAATTGGTCATTTGTCATAAAAAAAATGAAACAGATTTTTCATTGCCAAAAAAATTTCAACTACTTAATTGTAATTTTCATATGAGCTTATTTGTGGAGATTCACCACAGCTGGTAAACAGTTATTTATTGATAAATCTCATAAGGGCAGTCAAATTATTATTTTTATATTTCTACATTATAATTTAAGTACAATTTATACTTATGTAGTGATTGTACTTATGACACAACTGATATTTTTGGTATCCAGTTGAAATAAGTCAACAGTTTCTTTTGTATGGAAAAAAAAATATAATCTTATATGTTGCTCATTTAATAATGATTTTGTTCTGTTTTGTAGGTTAGTGGCAATAGCACCTCAGTATTATGACATGGACAATTTCCCTCAATGTGAAGCTAAGAGACAACTAGAAAGAATTATAGCAAAGTTTGAATCTAAAAAGTTTCAGCAGGATGGAGCTGCATCATATTGATGATATTTGCTATATGTAAACAGTTACATTTAATGTCATCGCTGAAAGAGTCATAGTTATCCTTCATTTTGTCTGCACTGTTCCCCTCGTTAAAGGGAGACAACTTATGAGGGTAAATATGATGCTTTCTTGTTACGGTTAACATGGAAATTTATGTTGGCTGATTTTTTTTATGATTACAGGAACATTCAATGTTGGTTTATTTATCATTAAGTTAAATACTGAAATAAAAAATCATTATTGAAATATGATAAAAACAAACCATACCTCAGCTTTGAAATTTCTAGGTTAACTTTGTACATTTCATCATATTTTGTCAATTTTATATGAAAGTAAATTATCAATATATCATGGTAAATGTCATTTCTAAAGTAAATGTATGAGACTGAGGATAGAGGGATTTTTTCTTTTGCATGCCATAAGACAACATTGCCTTTGTTTTCCCATACAACCCACTGCAGGTCAAGTTCTTCTTTATGTCGTTTCTGAGGTAAGCCCCTAGATTATACAGAAACTGGTAGATTTGAGTATCTAAAATGAGTGTTGATCACACCAGGACCGTTAAATACTTGTAAGGTTAAATGACATATTCTGATATATTATTTGATTTTCTACGAATGTCTTGGGTTTGCTCAGAATAGTTATCAGTTTTTTATCAGTGTCATACATAGGTAAATTTATTTGACTTGCATTATGCAAAAGTAGTATAACAATTGGAGAAACTGCATACATTTGAGAGCATCAAAAACAAGAAGACAAAAGGGCCCAGAAATAGTCAGAACATCTTAATGTCAACTGCTTTATAGAGAGTTGCAACATTAGTTTATTTAAAGAACAGATGCACAACTTAGAAACTGAAAATTTGAAAATTAAATGCACCATCCAAGTCATGCCTGTAATGTTGAACTAGCCTATGCACTCACCAGCAAGGAAACCATGGGACAAATTTTGCATCACACAACTCAAAAAGTTTAATGGTTTATTAAATGTTAATTTTCCTGATGATTTGGGGAATGTAACGCTATAGTTTCAAAAGTAAGTATAAATCATTGCAATTACACATACATTACATATTACATATAAAGTAGCTATAGTATAACTGTTTATGGAAATAAAAAATATTATGGAAATTACTGCAAAAAGGTATTTGTAAATGTTCAAATAACTAACTAACTCTTGATTCACCATTTTAGAATCTAATGCATTCTGGGTAATATTTTCAAAAGTGTACACCAAAACGTCTTGATTGGTTAAAAACGTCCTAAATACTGGAAATTCAACCAATGAAATGATAATATTTTCTTTTTTTGGGTGCAAGCTATAGAATTACCCATAGTCCTTAAGATTCTGAATCAGCTATTGACATGCACCTGTTTTATAAAATAACGGACATAGATCACAACAGTGTATTGTATAGACATGCAAGAACAGGTGTAAAAAAAACTTAGTCCCAAGCCAGAATTTTCTATGCAGTATCATATGTAGATTTTCTCTTGACCTGAACAAGCATTCAGAAATTTGACTTTTTATGTCTATAAATTTATACAACCATGGATGCATTCAGTCTGATTGAATAATCCTGAATAGACAAAAAGCCTCAGAAATTTAGAGGTGGAGGTTCTTCTATCTATTATACTGCATGATTCCTGTCAAGATATGAAAATAATAGTTGAAGATATTATTTTAAAAAGAATATAATGTTAAAAGCTGTGCAGTGTTTTATTAAAACAGCTACCTAAAGAGTGTATCCCAGTTCAAAGGTCAATTTTTACTGAATGATTATGTTAACTCATTTTATATTGTTGTCTGTATGATTAAAATTGTTATAAAGAGTACTTGTTCATATTTATGTGATTTATTTAAGCCCATGCATTTAATGTCCCCCATACAACGTGTTGCGGGGGACATAGAAATACTGGGCGTCTGTCCGTCTGGTCTTGTTAGCGCTCTCACATGTACAATTCTTGCCAGATTTTTATGAAACTTATATCATAGGTTTATATCAGCAATGTCTTGGACGGTTTCAAAAATCAGTGCTGATCAATAATTATTAAAAGAGTTATGCCCCTTGGAAACATCAATTATATTGAAAATTGCCTGTTGAGCGCTCTGTGTACAATTCTTGCCAGATATTTATGAAATTTATATTATAGGTTTATTTCAGCAATGTCTTTGACACTTTTGAAATTAAGTTTTGATCTGATTGCATTTGCTCTGAAGCCTTCATTTCTCTAAAATATTAATAATATAGGTTGTTCTTCATGAATATTATGGGAACTGCCCCTCTCCGAAAAAGCTGGGTATGCACAGGGTTCATCCTTGTGACGTCCTTTTCAAATTCATTTGTTCGTGTGATGCCAAATTATTTTCAAAGTTAGTTGTTCATGTAATGTCTGATTAAAATTGTTCTTAAGACTTCAAGGAAACTTACCAAAGTTGATATCCTATCCTTTATTCCAATCGTTTAATGCAAAAGCTTGGATCTTATGTTACCAAAAGTTCATGGTTGCTAGATACCTATTTTTAAACATGATGAGTGAGAATCATACAGGTAACTTTCAAAAAAAATTGAAGTCCATATTATTGCTTTGGTCTATATCATGTATATGTTTTCAAAAGTTCATGGTTGCTAAGAACCTTGTAAAAATCAAGGGTCTGAGAGTAAAAAATAATACCAAAATCTTGAAATCCTTTTCAAATTCATTTTTGTTTTAAGTCAAATAGAATAGGGGATGGAAACAGGGAATGTGTCAAATAGACCATAACCTGACCAAAGAGTAGAATACAGCCATAAGCCACCAATGGGTCTTCAAAGCAGGGAGAAAATCATGCACCTAGAAGCCGGCTTCAGCTGGTCCCTAAACAATAATGTATACTATCGGGTAGTTAAGCAAAATGGCCCCACACTAAATTCTGAAACATACAAATGAACCAACATTTAATAAACACACAAGAGTAACAAAGGCTAGAGTCTCCTGACTTGGGTCAAGCACAAAAAGTGCCGAGGGGTTGAACATGTTTTGTGAGAGATGAACTCTCCCCTAATACCACTAGCCAATATAGAATTAACAAACACGAAGCAAAACACACAGTAAAACTCAGTCTAATTGTTATGTTTCCAGAAATATATTTTTACAAGTTCTTTTTTTATCTCACCTGTCCGTAAAGGCCATGTGAGCCTTTGCCATTAATTGGCATTGGTCGCTAACTTTTGAAAAAAATCTCCTCTGAAACTACTGGGCCGAATGTTGCCAAAACACCAGAATGTTCATTAGGATACAGGTATCTAGTTTAAAAATTGTATCCGGGGATTTGCTCCATCCACAAACAGGGCAGCTATTGCTTAAAAAAGAACATAGCTCAGAGCAAAACTGACCTGTTAAAAATGATCTGCAGGTCAAGATCTATCTCGGGGTTGGGGGGGGGGGGGGGAGGAGGAGGGAAAACCCATGATGGAGTTATTGCCACTGAAATTTCAGCAAAATTCTGAAAGATTAAATGTGATCAGCAGGACATTTTGTCATTTTCAGAAATTAGGACTATAGATTATGGAGCAATTGCCCCTGAAATGTATTTCTTTTTACAAATTTTTGGTTAAGTGGAAAACTAATAGGTAGAGAGAAATTTTGAAAGGTAAAAATGACAAGAACAATAAGATCTACAAATAATTCAACATGGCCGAAATCATCAATTGGCACCTTATAGGAGTAATTGCCCTTGAAAGACGTTTACCTCCTATTTTGTGCAGATACTATAAAAGTGAGAAGTTGTGAAAGCAAATTAGATTTACAAAAAAAAGCCAACATGGCAAAATCGTCAATTGAACATTTAAAGGAGTTATTGCACTCAATGATTTTTACCTCTTTTTGCAGAAACCATACAGCAACAGCAAAATTTAGATAAACATGGGAGTTATTGCCCTTGCCAGATGATTTTGCATATTTTTGCAAAACCATATCATATAAAGAAACTAAATCGCAATTTTTTTGGCAAATTAGGATCTACAAATAAGTAAACATAGCCAAAATCGTAATTTTACCCATTATAGGAAAGATTGTTTTTACCCACTGCAGAAACCATACTAAATAGACATGAAACAATTATCCACCAAAGACCATAGATGTACTGTTGACAACATGGTTATCCTGCAATTGATATTCTTGACCACATCAGGATTGGGGGCGGGGAAATATGGTACCTGCTCCTGTTCTTTCAAGACTGATTATTTGAATATACATTGACGATGTCACCTCACTTTGTGTTCAAATATGGAATGTTTTTGCTGATTTCCAAGGTAGTGAAACTAAGTCATTTGTAAGCAACGTTCGTTGGATTTCATTTAATATTTAATATATACTCAACAACAATAAAATGCACCACCTCCATTAATTTCTTCGGACTAACATTTTCTATTGCTATTAAAGTAATTAAAGGTGATTGAAATGGGTAATAATTTTAATACCGCAATTCTCGAGTTGTAGAATAAAATTCTGTGAGATGAAGATGGTCTTAAAAGTTGATAACTTTGTGAAGGCTAAAGTCTCTTGTGTCTTTTGAGGCGAAAACAACGAAACTGGTGTTCCGTTTCTTAATTTAAAAACATCTAAATTCTAACGACCAACTTGAAATTTATTAATCTCAGGCGACTGTTTTGGGTGACATTCTTCTTGTCACCACTAAAACGATTTTTTATTAATTAATTTTAAACTGGATTACTTTCAAGGTTATACTTAAAATATACTCGAAATTTTAATGCTATGTTTTTGGTTGTTTCTTTTTTTGTTACAAAAACAAGAAAACGAGGAAGCGTGCAAATCATTGAAGATTTGCATCACTTAATACGCACACAGTCAATAAGAATATTTCCATTGGCAATGCAGTAAAATAGTGACCAGAGGCAAGTATGTCGAAACGGAAAAAATCAAAGACGCCAGGATTAAATGATTATGGTTTTAGAGACGGGCTTATATGTGATCCGAAGATTATTATACCTTGTATAGATCGCCCATTCGTTGCTCGCACACAAACACGTCATTGAATGAATCTGACTTTTGCAGTTAAAGCAGGATATTCATGAAGTATTAACTATCTAGTAACATAAGCACATAATCATATTTATTATTAATAGTGCACTTTATATTATTTACATAAATCTAATTCAATTCTCAATTTTTTTTATTTTTCAATCACTATAAATAATAAGGCCTACATTTTCTAAACTTTGGAATTTCTTTGCAAACTCCAGCATGTTGGACAAGCTAGTGGAAGTTCATGCTTCAGCACAAATATATTATGTAAATGGTTGTTAATGTTTGGACACATGGTAGATGGGTATATATTAGAAACTTTCGCAATTCCAAGCCGTTCACATGTACAGGAGTCGTCTGATTTGATAAAGAAGGCATTATTCGAGTTGACCGGTCTCTGCTTTTTACGCATCTTCAGTTTACTTGTATTCATTCGTTCTTGGCTCTGTGCATTTATTTCCCGGCAGGTATGAGCAGTTAAACTTGTTAGTTCTAATTCATATTCATCCACGTTTCCTATGTCAAATATTCCTTTTAATCGCCGTCGCTTTTTGGAATATTCACTTGTGGAGCAGATCTGATCATCTTCCATTGTGCTACATAAAGAAATAGAAAACGTAAAATTTCTATTCTAATGACATTGAAAAGTGTTGTTTCCATTTTTCGATATTTGCATCCCACTTACTAGAACATAATAACTAGTCTTGCACATTTTTACGGTTAAGAGATTCTCAGAAAGGTGTCTATTTTGATAGATTTTCAGAGATGTCTTTTCATTAGGTGACTAGAAAGAAGTCACATACTATTTTCGCAACACGAGCAGAGGTAAGGACCGTAAGCTTTATGTAAACAGTCTACATTTGTTATGATTTGTTATATGTTTAATTTATTTTAGAAGGAGGTGGGTTATTTTTTTGTGAAATGCTATATTAACCTCTTGATCAACGCGTACAAGAGGTCAAAACACAATTCACAAATAAATCTTACACAGTAATGAAAAGTATGGACAGAAAGTAGTATCTAATAATTACAATCTACTTGCATATGTATATCAATTAGAAGAAAAGTATTTCCTTTTTTTTTAGATTCACAATACATATGCTTTTAAGCTCACCTGGCCCAATTGGCCAGTGCATGTGAGCTATTGCCGCCAACGGCTCGTCGTCCATTATTTTATCAAAAAATTGTCCTGTAAAACTACTAGGTCAATTGGAACCAACATGGCCAAAATTATAATTGTAGTTTCCAGTTTACAAATGGGTCCGATGATCTCGCCTGCCAACTAACATGGCTAAAAATTGAATACAGGGGTAAAGTGCATGTTTTGTCTATTGTTTTGAAAACTTGTCGTGCCTGTATCAGAAGAGAAAATCTGACAGAAGCAAAAATGTTCGGAATGTCAAGATCATCCTACTGTACATTTTGGCAAAAATTGTCAGACAAATCTGAAATGGTGATTTTTAGCTGATTTTTTATTAGAATGTTTGCCTCTTAATTTGAAAACTTTAACAGATTTAGGTAAACTTTAAATAGGAAAAAATTATCAGCAAGGCAAGATTTACAAATAAGTCAGTCGATTCCGTACAGGCGTTATTGCCCTTAAATGATGATTTTTTTTTCATTTTTTTTGCGTTTTTGTCGAAAACTGTAGTAGATAAAGAAAAATTGTTAACAGCAAAAATGATTATCAAGACAAGATATACAAATAGGTCATCATCACCGAAATTGTGATATGCGTTATTGACCTTATATGACGATATATAGCCCTTTTTATATAGATGATTTAAGATAAAATCTATAGAAGACTGAAAGAAAGAATAAACAGTAAGAATTATCAGAAATACAAGATCTATACTTAGACGTACAAGGCGGAAGCTGCAATTCTATTTCTTCCAGGAGTTCCATTCCTTCCTGGAGTTATTGCCCCTGAATGATGATTTTTGCCATTTCTATTGTTTTGGGCAAACACTATTTTAGATAACACTATTTAGATAAAAACAAAAAGTATACAGAAAAAATTACCAGCAACACAAAATAAAAAAGAGATTCTGTTCATGAATAGGGTTATACTACAATTTTCGAAAGTCACGGGTCATAGCCGAAGATGCACAAAGATTCAGTTGAGCACCACAGGCTCTTTACAGCCTTAATTTAGTTTTACTTCAGAGCTAGGTCCCTGTATTTTGGGTTAAGGTCAGTTTAGTGTTGCTGTATATGGGATTGGACTCCTAATTAAAAAAAAAGAAGGCCCACATATAGCCCCACTCCGGGTGCCTGAGGCACACCCTACTAGTACTATTACATCCGAACTCTTTAATATTTATTTTTAATGAAAAAAAATATTCAAGTAAAGTTGGGAAAAACAGTTTTAAATAGGAACTGGAGTCGGTTTCACAAAAAAAAAATTACGACTACGCAATCGTTAGTCATGAACAATTCAGTATACTTACGATCAATCTTAGTCGTGTAAGTTTTCTTGTGAAACCGCGACTCCTGCTGCCTATATATACTCTAGGTTGCCTCAATTAAAATAAAGTAAAAGGTCTGCCTTTGCCGCGTTTCATAAAATTGGTAGAAATTCACTCTTCAAACCTGGAATTTTATTTGCTATTCTGTCATCACGAATTACGTTCTTCAATGTAACTGTTTCCTTGAAGACCCCCTTAGAAAAAAAGCTTCACTTGAAAATAATATTTTATGACTAAAAATTATATCATCATACCTTCAGTTGATTGTCCACTCTATTCCAACGTTTTGATATTTCAAATAATGACGTCACAGTCAACCAGCAACATGACGTCCATAGGTATGCATTTCATTTGCGCCAATTAAGATAATGAAAATGAGACATGGTGTGTCATTCTGGTCTTCCCACTTTTAATTACAAGTATATACAACTGTTTTAGCTATTATATATAGTCTATTTCTGTATTGTAATCTTATTTTTACCTGTATTTTACCTTGAAATCTTATAAAGATTACTGAATTCAAACATTATGATTTTGACATTACATGTTTTCCATTTGTAAAATGAATTTTAAATAAGACTGCATGTGTATAAGAATCATGAATACTTTATAGTGCACTCTGTAAAATCAGGAGATAAAACATCGTATCAAGAATATACAGACAATACATGTAGTTAATATTAGGCAGGTGTTACCTGTGAATGGGGACGAAGTCAGAAAACCTTCAGAATACTTTAATATCCCGTTACTAGCAGATTTATATATATATATAAACATTTATTGCAAACAAATTCCTAACCCGACTAATCCAGTCGTTATATTCCGACTCACTATCGATCGCTACATCCGCGAGAGGACACTGACCGATAGAGGGCGCTGAATAATTCCCAGCATAATTTCTGATGAGAAAGTAAATGAACTTAATTAAAAACATGATTTATACATATAAACAGAAACATATCATACATATCATTAGAAGTATTATACGTCTCAGCAAGGATTTAACTCGTAAGATACAGCATGATTTGGTCAAGTGGAACCTTCCCAATGCATGTAACCATCACAACCCTAGCTCGTTTTACCATTATAACCCACATTTCCCATGCACGCACCTATTATAACCCTCATTTTTCATACATATAACCTTTTTAAGTGTAACCATTATTCCCCAGTCTAAGAAACATTTGATTCCGCGTTGTTGTAAACTATTTAAAAATCTTCTCTGAAACTACTACGGCCAAATGTTACCAGACTTCATCTGAATCATGTTCCTTTGGCTATCTTGTTTAAAAATTTTATCCATGGACTTTATCCATCAACAAACATGGCCACTGTTGTTTAGAAAATAATACTTGTGTAAAATGCAGTGTTTGATTTAAAAATTATCAACAGGTCAGATCTATCTCCAGGCCTATGTAATTTTCAGAAAAATAGGACAATCTAGTTTGGCCCGAGTTATTGAGCCTTAAATGTCAGTTGTTTGCAAATATAGAATTTTTTGTTTAATATATTGAATGCTATATGATACACAGAGAGAAGCAGTAAAAATAAATAAAAACAATAAGATCTACAAATAATTAAAAACATGGACGAAATCATAAATTGACCCATAATAGGAGTTATATTGCCCTTGGAGATGCTTTTTACAATTTTTGCAGATAATATTACAGAGAGAAACTAAGGCAAATTGTTAATTAAAATTAAGATCTACATGTAAATCAACCTTGCCGAAATAGTCGTGCAATTGATCCAAACTAAGAGTAATTGTTCTTTAAATCATAAAAAACACGAAGCCACCAGTTTCTTTAATTTTTATATAGAAACAACGGTGTGTCCACTTGTGTCTGTCTGTAGTCCCTGTTTCTTTAATTTTTATTTAGAAATTGCACTTTGTCCAGATGTGTCCGCCTGCAACCCCGGTTTCTTACATTTTTATATAGAAAAAAACGTTGTGTCCACTTGTGTCCATTTGTGTCCATACACCTGTAACCCCCATTTCTCTAATATTTATATACAAATAATGGTGTGTCCGCCTGTAGCCCCTGTTTCTCTAATATTTACAGAGAAATTAAGTTGAGTCCACTCGTGTCCACCTAATTGTAACCCCTGTTTCTCTAATATTTATATAAAAATAATGGTGTGTCCGTCTGTAGTTCCTGTTTCTCTAATATTTATATAGAAATAATGGTGTGTCCGCCTGTAGTCCCTGTTTCTCTAATATTTGTATAGAAATAATGGTGATAGTCCCTGCTTCTCTAATATCTATATAGAAATAATGGTGTGTCCGCCTGTAGTCCCTGTTTCTCTAATATTTGTATAGAAATAATGGTGATAGTCCCTGCTTCTCTAATATCTATATAGAAATAATGGTGTGTCCGCCTGTAGTCCCTGTTTCTCTAATATTTATATAGAAATAATGGTTTGTCCACTTATGTCCGTCTGTAGTCCCTGTTTTTCTAATATCTATATAGAAATAACGTTGTGTCCACTCGTGTCCACCTGTAACCCCTGTTTCTCTAATATTTATATAGAAATAATGGTGTGTCAGTCTTAAATGTGCCTCAGGGTGTATGAATTTTCCACACCGGTGTAAAATTCTGTACACCCCTGATTACACCAAGATAACTAATAGTGTCTAGATTTGTACTCATTGGTTTATCCCATACATATACGAGGGTAGGAATGCCCTTTACCGTCAGGCGTCAAACAGTAATTTTCGGCTACCGTTAGCGTCAAATTGCGGGTTAAAAAAAAATTATCGTGATTGGTCAAAATATCCTTATCGAGATTCGTCAGTTGTCTCAAATAATTATCTGTTACCGTTATTTTTGGAAAGAATTTATTAATAACGTGATTCGTCAAAATCAGTCTATTTTTTTTCTTATCGTCATAAAGAAAAATGTATATTTTATCGTCATACACCAAAAATTGCCGTTAACGTCATTTTGCAAGATTTTTTTTTATCGTTATTCGCCATAAAAGTACCCCCCCTTACGACCCTCATATACGTGTCCGTGGATACCCGGACATAAAATGCATGTTAACTATATCATGTATATTTTGCACCGAAAATAGGACGGGATCATCACGGTTTCGGCAACTTGATTTTCCATTTTTGGTTTTGTAGTGTTGGAATCCTGTTTTGTCTGTTTTCTGATTATTGGTGTATTTTCAAAATGGTTTAGTATTTTGTTTGATATCTAACGTGAGGGTATCCAAATTGCACCTATTTTGACAGTTTTTTCACCTACGTTTTTTATTACTCCAGACAAAACTTTCCATTCTGTGTTTATCTTGTAGACGTATCCTTATTTACTATATAGTTACACCAATTTAATTTTGAATCCATATTGAATCATAGAAAAATGGATTTGAACCGACCACCAAACGATCCATGATTCTGTAATGAGGATCCATGTTAAAATTCACATCCTTAAAAATAGAATAACAGATGTTTTGTTTTATTTCTTCAAATTTTTTGAACAATTTGACATTTTTCCATGCTAACTATTCATTTTTTAAGAAATGGATGCTTGTAACATGTTTAATTTGCTCATTTTTAAAAGATGACATTTTGAGAACGTCGCATGGCGACGTTTCCGTAGATTTACTTTTTCCAGGGAATGCTTCATCTGTTGATATATACTGTGAACGTTTTGTGTATATTTAATATATTTACCTATGTTGAAAGACGTGTAAAATTTCAAATTATAAAAATAAAAATTGTTTAGTCTCAAAGAAAACTTGTAAGATTTCCGCAGCTATTTTTGTTGAATAGGTGCAATTTGGGTACTTGGTGTAATTTGGGTACTGTGACGTTATAGATATCTATAGATTTTTTTTTCTGTACAAGTTATACAACGGGATTACTGATGACGATTCTGGTACGTTTATTGCATACCACAGGGGCAACACTATTTTTGCATCGCGATGACCGTGAGGGCATTCCGATGTATTGTTGCCGACGAGATTTCTGCTTACGTAACTTTCGTGTTTGACTGGTAACCGATCTATATACGCGGACATTATCGAGTGCAAATTAACATTCCTTATCGCTTGTTATAAATTCATTTCTTCAATGAATACTCATAAAAATATTTTTGTTTAGAACATAAATTGATAATATGAAAATGTTTTGTCGTTAGAAATATATATATAAGTAAAAAATCATTGATGATATCTATGTACGCATGCAGAAAAATTGTGTTAACGCATGCGGAAGAATATCTGTTCTGTTCTGTTCAGGTATGAACCTCCGTTTATATTCGAAGCACTCCACTGATCGGATGAGCAATTTTAAAATATTTACTGAACCGAAAAAGCGGATATCTTTATATTTACAATATGATAGAATATAATTCAAAAATAAAATTAGTTAAGGTGAATTAAATAAGGGTTTATAATGTCTTTGGTGCGTTTAAATATTAAAAGATATTAATAAAAAATAGTATGTACACAGCACAAATTGCGGCAATATGATTCAACGTTTTGCGAGAAAATATGAATGCCTGCTCAAATCCGAGGATTTGTATAGCAATCTATTAGAAAAATCTGGGACTATTATACTCACTTGTTAGTATAATAGTCCCAGGAAAAATCGAATTATTACAAAAGAGTGTCCACCATGCACTTGCACTGCACTATTATTAGAATAGTAGAATAGAATGATAAATAAATGGATGAAAATTTTATATACATGTAACTCGGTTTTATCATATAATTGTATAAAATAATGGTATAATTGTACCCCTTGATAAAACTAATTTAATAAATATGAAGAATTGTCTTAGCCGTGTGATATGACTTTTGTTATCAACTGCTTCCGGTATATATCAACTGTTTCCGGTTTATATCAACTGATTCCGGTTATTATCGCATGCCTTTCTTTAACGGAATCGCAAAGCATTTCGACGTCATTCTGCAAATTCCGGAAAATGAACCTCAGTGGTACATTTAAGTGAAAAACATAGCTAAGTAGACTAACAGAAGGAATATTTGGAAACAGAAAAAATATATTATTAAAAAACGCAAAACCTGGGAACAGTATACCTAATAGTCAATATATATATGTTCCTGGCAAAACAAATAATACAATAAATGAATTTTATAAAGTTTTAAAAAAGTTTTCATGCCTGTATGGCTTCTGCTGAAGTATATGATAAAAAGAACATAACATGTCATTTTTCATATCAGACCCCTTATCAGCCCATGGTCAAAATCATCCCTCGAGCCTGTCGGCTCTCGGGCTGATATCATGACATAGGGCTGATAAGGGGTCTGATATGAAAAATGCAATGTTATAATCTATATATATACAAACATTAATATATTATAATATAAAATTATATACATGACAACAAACCAGAGTATACTGATTTGTATCACTACAAATTCAATTTAATAGTTTTTACGGCGAGGTTAAATTCCCTGTCATTTATTCATCATCCACGCACGTACAAGTCTCAGAAAAAAATATATATCTGTACATTAACCTCACTTTCAGGTATACAGATGTGATTTTTCTGAGACAAGTGCTTGTGACCATCCACATCCGATGTTCAGTACTTCAGTACTTTGATTATAGAATTTTTCCTACCGACATGCGCATGTGTGACGTGTCACTTCCTTTCGGCACGACAACAAACTTGAGAAGATGGAAACACACGTTTCATATTTTATTTTTGTCCTTGTCATATCTTTGACAAATGCTCTTTACTTCCACATCGGCGAAACAGAGAAAAAATGCTTCATCGAAGAAATTCCAGACGAAACTATGGTTGTAGGTGCGTGTAAATTGTAACACAAGTTTAAAATCTGTCACACATATACTGGACTTCATGATGAAGTTCATCCCCCTTTTTTGAATATCGTGCAGTTGATAAACTTTGAATACTTTATTTTGACAAGGGTCTATTCTTCACAGTTAGAAATCATCACCATCAGTTAAAAATTGGTAACAAGGAAACATTTATTCGGAACTTATTTGATTTGTTTCGCGCATATACATGTATACTGTATACCAAGGCTTCCAAAACGGTCGTATATTCCGTGGGTAAAGCATGAAACGGTCATCTACTTTTTCAAGACTTTCTTAAGAGAAGGTCATTTTAACATAATTCGGGATCTTTTTGACCCAACCTTTTACCCTTAACAGCCACACATTTCCGGTCATAAAAGTGACATGATCATTATTACATTAAGTACTATCAAAACAACCCCTACTTTAATACCTTCTCATTTTAATCAATGCTTATTAGTTGTCGAACAGCTGAAATTTACCTGTTCAGGTGACAGGTAAACTATTTTGAACCAGACATTGATCGATCTATTCAAAGTTATTTTCTTACATTTCAGCGGTTTGTATCTAATTAATTTAGTCTAAAAGATTTAAATTATCAGAAATACGTTTACAAATATGATTTGATGAAAAAATTAAAAAGGTGAAAAATGAAAAATCGTCATAACTACGTTGTTTGAACCAGAGACATGTCTCTGTTTGAACTAGTACACGTGTGCGCATGTGCGAAGGTGTGAAATTTAATTATGCATACTAATTTCTTCAAAAAATGCTTAAATTTTCATTGATACCTTTATCTCGCGTTTATTTTGAATATTTTCTTGTAGAAAGAGCTACTTACACTCATTCATGCTTTGCAAACGTTCACGGAATTTACATATCCGTCTGGTCCGTGTTTTACCATTGTCAAGATAACATCCGGTTTTAGATTTAAAAACGAAAGTAAAATTTTTGACAACGTTTTTTTGCACAAATAAAGAGTCTAAGGCATATATAAGTACGCTGATGTTGCACACTTCGAATGATGCACTGCCAATTTAACAGTTTACGTCAGAACTTCGAATTTGAATGAAAGAAAATTTAAACTCTTTTTTTTTTTTTTTAATCATCAATCATTGGGATGGCCAACTCGGCAACTGATTACCATAATTGCCTTCTGTTTATTTAGTCTTAAGGGATTAAATTCAGGATAATATATGTCCGGCTGGCTAAAAAAAAAATTTTGGAAGCCCTGGTTGGTGATCCATTTTGTAATATATTGCGTGTGTAATTTTGCTGTCATACATGCGCACAAATTATTTTCGATTCAATCGTACTAGTTTAGATCGATCTCTGCATTCACATTTAAAGTAAGATTGGTTCACTTTAGATCGATTCAAACTAAACAACCTCTTTTGGTGTTTTAGTTTAGACCGATTCAAGATCGATTCAAAGCATTCACTTTGGGCTTAAATCGATCTAAAGTGAACCAATCTAGTTTAAATCGATCTAAATGTCCAAGTGTGAATGGGGTCTTACACACTGGAGGCTGATTTAAACATGCTAGCTTTAAATATAGATTGGAGAAAAAACATTATTACCCTAGTCCCTACTCCTGCACATTATTTTGACTCCAAGTCAAACAGACTTAATAATAAGGTGTAGTATGATTGCCAATAAGACAGCCATCTACATGTACATGTACCAAAGTCTTGAGTGATGTAAGCAACTAGAGGCCAGTGAACACCCTCCATTCAATGAGCAAAACCCATTCCATATTATAGTCAGCTATAAAAGGTCATGACATGACAAAATATGAAACAGTTCAAAAGTGGAAAAAATACAAAACTATAAACTAATATGTCTTCATGATAAACTTTGGAATGTACAGGCCCGAAGCTGAATTTTATGAAAATTTTACTAGTAAGATTCTATTGGCTTGTAGAGATGATTTTTACAGGCCCGATATCATTTTTACAAGCCTGGGCTGGTGGGCCTGTGGTTGAGGGTGAAGACTGTTTAAAATAAATGACAAATATGACAGACAGCAACAATATATATATCCAAATGCCAATTGTAAAATCTTTTGATTGACTTAATGTCCTGCATAGGCCTGAATTTAGAGAAGATAAAAAATGAGTGTGTTGAGACACTGAATTTTATTTTACTGCTGAAGATTTGGAAATTTTTGGCTATTAATCCAACAGGATATAGTTTAAAAAAAACTAAAAACTCACATTTTAAATTTTGATAGCATTATATGTAAAATGTTCATCATATACTACATGTATGCACAATTTTGTGAAATCATCATAATTGTGTTTATTATTCAACAATCCCAATAATAAATGCATAGAAAAAAATAAATGTACAGTGAGTAATTTAGAAAAAATGTTCATCTGATTGTCCAAAAGTTATAGACACAAATGCTCTTTTGAGGTACACAAAATTTAGCCTTATTTTACCATGGTTACACATGTCTATCAAGAATGGACAACAGGAATTCCTTTAATCTTCACATGGAACTAAATCCTTAGTGACAAACTTTCTGTGCTGGTCTGTTACAGTATTGTATAATTATTTGTCAATATACAAAAAATGTATGTGGCTTTCTTATTATTATATAGTATGAATTACAGGTCATTATAAAGTGGAAGTTTTTGACAAGAATACTAATAACTATGTCCCATCTGTGCCTGGATGGGGCATGCATGTAGAGATACAAGATCCAGATGATAAAGTGGTTTTATCACGGGTAAGCCAAACTGTCAAATAATTCCATGCACGAGGACATTTTCTTCATGGATTCACCTTAAATGATTAGTATGTCAAGGACTTTAGTAGGCGGCGAATAAGGTGAAGAAGTGTAGAAAGTGTCCTGTTACTATATATTGGTATCATCAAACTGGCAACTAAGTTTATTTGTCTCTGGAGAAAGATTAAGAAAAATAAAAAGCCTCTAAACTGACAATAAAATCTGATCACTCATCAGATATTCTTAAGGTTGTCGGACATGCAAATGTATGATCGATAAAATCATAAATCTTTTGAATCACTGCTTTAATACTGCATAAAAAGCAGTATTGTATATTTAAATAAAAACTAAGTTGTCAGTTACTGTAAATTCAGAAATTAATGCATGAGTTTATTATTGCAAGTCTGTTCAAAGTCCAAAATATAAAATGTAAGATAAAAACATTAGAAAAAAAATTGTTATTGGAATGAACATCCCACTGATACAGTTGCAATTCTGCATTAATTAAAGCATTGTAATAATATCTGAATTTACAGTATGTAAGATGATACAGTTGTGTTAATTTTAAGCTTCTTGTTGCACGTTGCATTGTGTTACAATTACTGATTACAGGAAAGTA
The DNA here is from genome assembly GCF_021869535.1 of Mytilus californianus. Classification (NCBI taxonomy): domain Eukaryota; kingdom Metazoa; phylum Mollusca; class Bivalvia; order Mytilida; family Mytilidae; genus Mytilus; species Mytilus californianus. Next base: position 58,111,692 of record NW_026262679.1, read on the forward strand.
CAAAGTTCAAGTGTATGATTTTTCTGTGAAGGAATATCATCCCTCAGCACCAGGGTTTGGTATGTTAGTGGAGGTCAAAGACCCTGACGAAAACATTGTTCTGTCCAGGGTGAGTCAATTGTCCTAGTAGTCAGGTGTTTCTGTGTGTTTTTTTTAAAGAAAACATCAAGATTGGATATTGTAAATGATAGTGGGGCTTTTTATTTGTTATCTGAAAAACTTAAGCAGGATTTAGCATAAATAGAATATAGTTGTAAGTTTTTTTTTTTATCAGAAAAAGAAATCCATTTACTGTTTTGATTTCAATTATTCATGGATGAAACGATTTGAAGGGAAATTTCATTCAAATATATGCAAATTTTAATTTAATACTGGATTAACTACATCTTTTCCTAATAATTTGGTACACTAATATTAATAGTGTTGATGTTTTCAGTAGTGTATAAAACTGCTCGCACAGAAAATTGCTTTGTAACTGACATTCTAGGACATGGTTGATTGGCATTATCTTCCTTTGTTTGGAACTGGACATTTTCACTTCTTCGCATTAGTATGAGCATTTTATTAGTTTTTAGATATTCACTTTCATTTGATGCATTAGTTAATGTATAGCCCTTACAAGGTTTTTATTTTCCCACTTATTTATTGTATATCAGTTAAATGATAACTTGCCTACATGTAGGTATGTATATTGCTGGAAAACCCACATTTTCGGCTCTTTAATCATTGCCATTACACTTCAGTTTAACTACATCAACAATATTGTGTGAACATCCAAAGGGAATTTAACCAGGTTGACACAAGTGTTTAATTAAGGATCCCATTTTTTGTGTTTTTGATTATAATCATAAAGCTTGAACACTATATATATATAAATACAATGTAGAGAAATAAAAACATTAAGCAGCAAAATAATCAGCTATACAAGATGTACTGGTACAAATAAGTCCAAAATGGCAAAACTAATTGGTTGATTGATTGATATTTGGTGTTTAACATCACATTCAACACATTGGCTATTTTGTGGCGGTCAGTTTTTATTGATAGATGAAGCCAGAGTGCCTGGAGAGAACCACATACCTTTGGCATGAAACTAACAATCCTAATGAATTAAGACTGGAGTTGAACACACCTGCCATGTGTGGGGTTGGAAGTCACAACCTCAGTGTTGACAGGCTAGTGATACAGTAAATGCATTACTTAGACTACTTTGGCCACAGATGCAAATCAAACTAATTGGTCAACTCTTTATATGAGTTATTGGTCTTCAATGACAATTTGTAGCAATTACTGCTAAAAAAAATTGTGGTAGATAGAGAGAAACTGTTAACAACAAAATAAGATCAACAAGTAAAATGAAATAAGCCAAAATTAGTGATGGATTCAGGTGTGAGTTTTCCCCCTTTTTGGTCATGAAAATTTGTTTTTGGCATTAAATCATCACAATATTTGTACCATTTGTGATGATTATCTTGAAAACTATAATGGATAGACAAATTCTTTCTGTCCAGCAAGAATGATTAGGAAGACCAGACTTTGTCCCACACATATTCCATTTAGCACATATATTCTTGTTGCATTGATTGTTAGGAAATTGCTGTGTGAGCAATACAGGCTCATTGAAGCCTTTATCATGTTTAGTTTATGATTGGAAAGATATTATGGAAGAATGTATTTTATTTCATTGTATGATGACTAGTAGTTAGTCTAGTACCAAATGAGAAAAGTTTGTATGCATGAAGACAGTTTTTTATTGCATAATAACATATATATATGCATGAACCAGATATTATAATTTATTGTTTTATATATATATTTTGGCCATACCAATTACATTTTATTAATAATTTGTAAAAATGAAGTACTTGTGATTTTTTTTCTTCAAAACTTTATTATGAAAGGCAAGGTATTGTAATGTAAAGCAGGAATTGTACTTTATAAATTAGAAAAAGTGTAGAACAACGCTGCAAGGAACTTTTAAAGAAAGACAAATTAAGTTGTTGTGACCTAATTATAATATTTGGTTCAAAGGGTTTGTTTACATTTAGCTTAAACTATATCAAGATTGCAACTGCTAAAATGAGTATAAGATATGAAACTTTTGTTGATACATTTAACAGTATTATTTTTCAGATTGACTAATATCTTCATGAACAAATTACACAGATGTGTACATTTCATAGTTTATATTTTTTTGCAAATTTCAAACATTTAGCATTTATTTGGCATTATTTGTTAAAAAAAAAAACAGCAAAAAAATAAGTGTCATTGCAACATTTAATGTTTGATTAAAAGTTGAAAAACTGTCTGATCATTTGGTTCCAAAAATAGATCAACTTATTAAAAACCTATTCTTGCTATTTTGGCTAGAAAAAAATGTACTTTCTGAGAGCTAGGGAGGGAAGTGATTAATTTGAATGGATTGTACCTACTTGTAAATATATAGACAAGACACAAAATAGCTTAATGATTGGTTGAATTTGAATTTATTACCTGCTACTGCAGTATATATGAATTTATGGTTGCTGTTTGTGGTATTGTTTTTATGGAGAAAAAAATCACTTGAAATAAATCAAAAGGCAAGTTATTTTTCAATTTTTTTTTATTAGTATTATGTTTTTTTGTAGACCTATGCAGCAGAGGGACGATTTACATTTACTTCTCATACTGCTGGTGAACATATCATCTGTTTACACTCAAATTCGTCAGCATGGTTTGCTAGTGGTCAGTTGGTAAGTAATTTCATGAAAGAGATGATTGTTCACTCTGCCATAAAATTCAAAACATCAAATTTTAATTGGGAAATTTGAAATTTGAAGGGGGAATCTTTTAATAACTCATATCTATATATCTGGAAAAGTAAGAGTTTACTACAGCGAGTATTTGACAATGTTTTTGATTAAATCTCATTTGAATAAAATCTTGGATCCATTTTTAGACTCTTCAAAATAGGCTCCAAATTACAATGAAATAAATTCAGAATAATTAAACACCACGTACATGAATTAAACAACAAGTTTGATTTTAATGACATGATTATTAAAAAAAGATGTTAAGATCAGTGTGAATATGTCATTGACATTTTTTAATGTTTAGAGAGGGAACAAATTTTTCTTAAAAATGTTTGAATTTTCATAATTCTTTTTGCAATATTTCAGAAATTTACAAAGTAGTCATGGGCTTAGAATAGCAATATAAATCCTATAATACATGGAGAACGTTCATGTACTGAAATGAACGAGCAATCATTAGCAATGACCCAATACAAAAATATTATTCATTCATTATGTTTAAAATGATAATTTTTTTCTGTTGTAGAGAGTACATTTAGACATCCAAGTTGGAGAACATGCAGTAGACTATGCCCAGATACAAGCTAAAGACAAACTGTCAGAATTACAGCTACGTATCAGACAATTGTTAGACCAAGTAGAACAAATTACCAAAGAACAGAATTACCAGAGGGTAAGTTTATTTTGTGTTTATTGTCATAATTTCAGCTAATAAAAACACAGTTCTTGGTGGTCATAAGTGAGTACTGAACTATAAATTTCCCTGTATTTTACATAAGAACAATTTTTCAAAACATATTGAGAAAACATGTCGTATCCGCACTGTTCAATATAGAAATTCGATATTTGGTGTTTTATTAACATTGTATGAGGTCCCAATTTTTATACGACCGCAAAAATTAAAAAATTTTTGGTCGTATATTGGTATGACGTTGGCGTTGTCGTCGTCCGAAGACACATTGGTTTTCGCACTCTAACTTTAGTTTAAGTGAATGGATCTCCATGAAATTTTACCATAAGGTTCAATACCACGAAAGGAAGGTTGGGATTGATTTTGGGGGTTATGGTACCAACAGTTAAGGAATTAGGGGCCAAAAATAAGCATTTTTGTAACTTCCAGACAATAACTTGTGTGTAAGTGTATGGATCTCTCTGACATTGTACCACAAGGTTCCATATCACAAAGGAAAGGCTGTAATTGATTTTGGGGGTAATTGCCTCAAAATTTTAGGAATTAGGGGCCAAAAAAGGGGCAAAAAACAAGCATTTTTCTAGTTTCATGACAATAACTTGTGTGTAAGTGTTTGGATATTTCTGAAATTGTACTACAAGGTTCCATATCACAAAGGGAAAGCTGGAATTGAGTTTGGGGGTAATTGCCCGAAACGTTTAGGAATTGGGGGCCAAAAAGGGGCCAAAAATAAGCATTTTTCTAGTTTCCAGACAATAACTTGTGTTCAAGTGTATGGATCTCTCTGAAATTGTACTGCAAGGTACCATACCACAAAGGGAAGGCTGGGATTGAGTTTGGGGGTGATGAATCATAAGGGGGTTCAAAAAATTTGGGGGGGGGATTTTTTTTTACTTTTTTTTTCTTTTTTTCCTTTTTTTTTTTCTTTTAAAATTTTCCATTTTAAGTTGGTTATTTCTGATTAATATTTAAAAGCAAATAATAATGATATGGTAGGAGATACACACCAAACAGGATGTGTAAATTATTATATAACTAGTATTGTGCAATAGCAAGAAATTTTCAATTGCACAGTATTGCACAATAGCAAGAAATCTTCAATTGCACAGTATTGCGCAATAGCAAGAAATCTTCAATTGCACAGTATTGCGCAATAGCAAGAAATATCCAATAGCACAATATTGCGCAATAGCAAGAAATTGTCAATTGTACAGTATTGCGCAATAGCAAGAAATATTCAATTGCACAGTATTGTGCAAAAGAAGATACTTCGTATAAATTGCTTATTTCTTGATCAATTTCAATGGGGTTTTATTCTTGAATCCTTGGGGTTCTTTAATATGCTGAATCTAACCGTGTATTTTAAGTTTTTGGATTTTGGGCCCCGTTTTTAAATTGGTCCACATTGAGGTCCAAAGGGTCCAAAATTTAACTTTGTTTGATTTCATCAAAAATTGAATTATTGGGGTTCTTTGATATGCCGAATCTAACCGTGTATTTAGATTCTTAATTTTTGGTTCCGCTTACAAATTGGTCTACATTAAGGTCCAAAGGGTCCAAAATTAAACTTATTTTGATTTCAACAAAAATTGAATTCTTAAGGTTCTTTGATATGCTGAATCTAAACATGTATTTAGATTTTAGATTTTTGGCCCAGTTTTCAAGTTGGTCCAAATTGGGGTCCAAAATTAAACTTTGTTTGATTTCAACAAAAATTGAATATATGGGGTTCTTTGATATGCTGAATCTAACCATGTATTTAGATTTTTGATTTTTGGGCCCCATTATCAACTTTGTCCACATTGAAGTCAAAAGGGTCCAAAATTAAACTTTGTTTGATTTCATCAAAAATTGAATTCTTGGGGTTCTTTGATATGCTGAATCTAACCATGTATTTAGATTTTGGATATTGGACCATAATAGGTGAATGTCCAATTTAAAATTTTTAAGTTCTTAGACCACATTCATTCTGTGTCAGAAACCTATGCTGTGTCAAATATTTAATCACAATCCAAATTCAGAGCTGTATCAAGCTTGAATGTTGTGTCCATACTTGCCCCAACTGTTCAGGGTTCGACCTCTGCGGTTGTATCAAGCTGCGCCCTGCGGAGCATTTTATTCTTTTTGTCTTTTGTTTTTGGCCATACTGTTGTTTTTTATTATATCCCACTTAAAAAAAAGTAGGGGTATACTGTTTTACCTCTGTCTGTCCGTCCATCTGTCCATCCATCCATCCATCCGTCAGTCCATCCGATCCGTCAGTCCATCCATCTGTCCCATGAATATTTTTGTTGCTCCTTTCTCAGGAACTACATTATAAGGATTTTTCAAATTTGGTTTCAGGGTTTATATAAGTCTGAGCTATATCGTGTGATGAGTTTTCAGATGCATCACTCAACAACTTCCTGTTTACCAAAATATTTGGGCAGGGGTATCATCAGTGAGCAGTAGCTCGCAGTTTCACTTGTTCATTCAATTTTCAACTTATGTTTTTTTGTTGGTCTCATTTCTTTTTTTTTTATACGACCGCAAAAAATTTGTGCGGTCGTATATTGGTATGACGTTGGCGTCGTCGTCGTCATCGTTGTTGTCGTCGTCCGAAGACACATTGGTTTTCGCACTCTAACTTTAGTTTAAGTGAATGTATCTCTATGAAATTTTACCATAAGGTTCAATACCACAAAAGGAAGGTTGGGATTGATTTTGGGGGTTATGGTACCAATAGTTAAGGAATTAGGGGCCAAAAAGGGGCCAAAAATAAGCATTTTTGTGACTTCCAGACATAACTTGTGTGTTAGTGTATGGATCTCTCTGACATTGTACCACAAGGTTCCATTTCACACAGGGAATGCTGGGATTGATTTTGGGGGTAATTGCCTCAAAATATTAGGAATAAGGGCAAAAAAAGGGGCAAAAAACAAGCATTTTTCTAGTTTCATGACAATAACTTGTGTGTAAGTGTATGGATCTTTTTGAAATTGTACTACAAGGTTCCATATCACAAAGGGAAAGCTGGAATTGAGTTTGGGGGTAATTGCCCAAAACGTTTAGGAATAAGTGGCCAAAAAGGGGCCAAAAATAAGCATTTTTGTAACTTTCAGACATAACTTGTGTGTTAGTGTATGGATCTCTCTGAAATTGTACCACAAGGTTCCATATCACACAGGGAATGCTGGGATTGATTTTGGGGGTAATTACCTCAAAATATTAGGAATTAGGGGCCAAAAAAGGGGCAAAAAACAAGCATTTTTCTAGTTTCATGATAATAACTTGTGTGTAAGTGTATGGATCTTTCTGAAATTGCACTACAAGGTTCCATATCACAAAGGGAAAGCTGGAATTGAGTTTGGGGGTAATTGCCCAAAACGTTTAGGAAGAAGGGGCCAAAAAGGGGCCAAAAATAAGCATTTTTCTCTTTTCCAGTCAATAACTTGTGTTCAAGTGTATGGATCTCTCTGAAATTGTACTGCAAGGAACCATACCACAAAGGGAAGGCTGGGATTGAGTTTGGGGGTGATGAATCATAAGGGGGTTCAAAAAATTGGGGGGGGATTTTTTTTTTTTTTTCCTTTTTTTTCTTTTTTTCTTTTTTTTTTTTCTTTTAAAAATTTCCATTTTAAGTTGGTTATTTCTGTTTTATATTTAAAAGCAAATAATAATGATATGGTAGGAGATACACACCAAACAGGATGTGTAAATTATTATATAATTAGTATTGTGCAATAGCAAGAAATTTTCAATTGCACAGTATTGCACAATAGCAAGAAATCTTCTATTGCACAGTATTGCGCAATAGCAAGAAATCTTTTATTGCACAGTATTGTGCAATAGCAAGAAATATCCAATAGCACAATATTGCGCAATAGCAAGAAATTGTCAATTGTACAGTATTGCGCAATAGCAAGAAATATTCAATTGCACAGTATTGTGCAAAAGAAGATACTTCGTAAAAATTGCTTATTTCTTGACCAATTTCAACGGGGTAAATTATTCTTGAATTCTTGGGGTTCTTTGATATGCTGATTCTAACCTTGTATTAAGTTTTTGGATTTTGGGCCCCGTTTTTAAATTGGTCCACATTGAGGTCCAAAGGGTCCAAAATTAAACTTTGTTTGATTTCATCAAAAATTGAATTATTGGGGGTCTTTGATATGCCGAATCTAACCGTGTATTTAGATTCTTAATTTTTGGTTCCGCTTACAAATTGGTCTACATTAAGGTCCAAAGGGTCCAAAATTAAACTTATTTTGATTTTAACAAAAATTGAATTCTTAGGGTTCTTTGATATGCTGAATCTAAACATGTATTTAGATTTTTGATTATGGGCCCAGTTTTCAAATTGGTCCAAATCGGGGTCCAAAATTAAACTTTGTTTGATTTCAACAAAAATTGAATATATGGGGTTCTTTGATATGCTGAATCCAACCATGTATTTAGATTTTTGATTTTTGGGCCCCATTATCAACTTTGTCCACATTGAGGTCAAAAGGGTCCAAAATTAAACTTTGTTTGATTTCATCAAAAATTGAATTCTTGGGGTTCTTTGATATGCTGAATCTAACCATGTATTTAGATTTTGGATATTGGACCATAATAGGTGAATGTCCAATTTAAAATTTTTAAGTTCTTAGACCACATTCATTCTTTGTCAGAAACCTATGCTGTGTCAAATATTTAATCACAATCCAAATTCAGAGCTGTATCAAGCTTGAATGTTGTGTCCATACTTGCCCCAACTGTTCAGGGTTTGACCTCGTATCAAGCTGCGCCCTGTGGAGCATTTTATTATATTTGCCCTGAGGAGAGAATGCATTTTGTATTATTCAGTATTATTGTGAGAATTTTCAAAGCATAGAAGGCTTCAATTTTGCCAAAATGTAAATAATAATTTAGTGCAACAGGGCCATTGTTAAACAAATAAGTTATTTCAATTTACTTTTAAAGCCCTATGACCATTATTTCTAATCCATAATCATCCTGCCTGAATTCATCCTCATAATCTGCAGTAGGATTTTCTGATTCACATTTAATTACAGAACTGTTCATACACTATGTATTAAGTGTACACACTTTGGTTTATTTTCAAATAACATTTTATTTCTTGTGTTCCATTTAAAATACTTTAATTTTCTTTCACACTTTAATGCTATTACAACAACAATGGCTGGTATATGCAACTTGTCTGTTATGTCTCATTTACAGTGAAGTATAAATTGAATTGTCATTTGTACCCCGCACCTGGTGGCGGGCTTCAGCTGGCCCCTACACAAAAATGTACAATATTTGAATAACTAAAATGTCCATAATTTTCTGATCTTGTATTTTTCAGTACCGAGAAGAGAGATTTAGACAGACAAGTGAAAGTACTAACCAAAGAGTATTATGGTGGTCAATAGCTCAGACTCTTATTTTACTGGTTACAGGATTTTGGCAGATGAAACATCTAAAGAGCTTTTTTGAAGCTAAAAAACTTGTATAATACAAAATATTTTAGATGATAAGTTTAACAAATATAGATAAAAATCAGAAAAGCTGAGTTTTGGGGGGATCAAGTTTTTAGGAAACAGATTAGAAAAAAATTATGACTTTTCATATAGAAATCCATTGATTTTTAAAAGAAAGTATTATTGAGCAGGGATTTTTTTGTCAAATAACCTATTAAAAGGACAAAAATTGAAATATTTATATAATTTTGAAAGAAAAAAAATCAGTAAATTTATTAGTAATTTTACAAACAGTTTAGGGTATGTTTTAAATAACTCATCATGAAATACATTATCATGTGTTCCCGACATTTAATTTTTTTATGTTCTTGTGTGAAAGAAATGTGTGGGTGTGTGTTGGAGAATGGGAGCTTTAACTTTATATTTTTGTGAATGAAACTCATAATAGTTACTTCAGGATTTGTGTGTTGCAGACTTGTATGTTGTAAAATATACATCCTTGTCAAGGTTATAGTGAATAAGGAAGATATAAAAAGGGAATAATGAAAAAGGAAATAGGTCAAAATAACCGTCAAATGTATAAAACAATATTTTATGATTCTACCTGTCAATTTTTATTTTTTTTTTAATTTAAAACTTACAATTCTTTTGTCTATTTGGGGGATGATCTAAAATTAAATTTAGTTTTGATTGATATAACAGTTTGTTATTTTGCTGAGGTCTTAATAATACTTGTTCTCTGAAGTGTTTGGCATATTTTTTATATATCACCTAGTTTAACTTTTATTAACGGAATATGTTAACTTCTGCAGATGCCACATACAAAAAGTACTAAAATTATAGAGGTGCCACAAAGAATGTACTATTATTCTCTGATGATTTTGTGTAGCAAATGTATTATAAAACATTGGAATCTTTCAAAATAAATCATTGGTGCTTTCAATTCTTTTATTGTATCAAAGATTTTCCATTCTCAAGATTTGCTGATCTCTCTCATCTTACTTCTGTAAGTTCTCTTTTAGAAATGATTGAATGGAATAAGATTTAGGATGTACTTAGAATAAATAATTTGTATTTAGGTTGGTTACAGTATTTTCTGATTACCCAACTCATTAAACTATGGATCGTCAAATAAGATGTATTGAAATTTCTACAAACCTTTTCATATTTGTCACAAAAGGATAACAAGAATAGAATATTCATTCATATTTTTAAAAATGTTATATTAATGTAAATCTCACATTTTACATCTTGTTCATTTTTTCGCAAGGAAAATAATGATTTAATATGATATTGAAGTATTGTTGTTGATTAGTCTAGTCCAATTATATTTAAAAGAAAGAAATTGATTTATTACAATTACAAAAAATTTGCTATTCATCATATCTGAACTTCATGGTTTAAAAGACATTAAGTTTATGTGAGATGGGTTGAAAATAAATAGTGCTTTATGCCTACAGATTTTTTAATGTAAATAGAGATTGTATTTATTTTATAAGTATATACTAGTTAATTTAACGCTTTATTATAAAATTGCTGGTCTGGTGCACTAATTTTTTTTCCATTTCTGCTGAGTATATAGCAGGTATTTCTGTTTAAGTTTATAGCACTTTATATATATTGTCTTAACTTATGTTGGAGTACACATAGTGGGATTAAATGTTAACTTAAATGTCAGACTGGATAAGATCGAGCCATAAAAAATCATAAATAATCATAAAAAACTTCTGTAAATTTTTTAATGCAACCAACATCCAGTCATGTTTTTATGTTGAATTAATTGCAACATGGTTGTTGGTCAAAAAACCAAAAACACCACAATTTAAAGAAAATATATATGATGACTTTCTGTTTTAAACAATTTAGATGAAGATTTTGACAGATTTTTGTAACATTCTGTTTGTATGAATGAAGGTATGTGGTTATAATATTTTTTTCTTCTTCATATGGAATTAAGCTGTGTTAAGTATTTTGATTTATGTATTGTCTTGTGTGTGCAAGTGTTTTTCTGTACCTTCTTTTTTTGTTTCTGGATACTTGCATAAGAGTATTTTAAAAAGTAAAAAACTTAAATGTACAGTTTTTTTGTATTTTTGTTCAACATGCCTCTCCTTAAAACCAATGGGAAATAATAGAAATAACTAGACATCATTGATCATTGAGATGGGAACCATCTCTGTGGGCCCCGCTGACCTTGAACTTTGACCTAGGAAGTTGTACAAACATTATGATACAACCTCTGGTGTTGGTTAATATACATGTCAAGTATAAAGTAAGAAATTATAACGGTTCTCTAGATATAGAGCGGACACAATTTGGGACGGACGGACAGACTGATCACTATAGGGCAACCCGCCACTACGCGGGGCCCTAACAAATATAAGTATATATTAAAAAAACACAACACAATAAAAATCTTTGAAAAATAAATTTGAATAATTTAAAAGATATTGGAAAGAAATGCATGAAAACATAAGCATAAAAGTAAAAATTAAATTGTTCGATTTGAAAACTATTTATGAACTGAATACTTATGTTGTAAGTTTTATGACATAACAATACAAATGATGTATTAGAAAAAAACGAACATGGGGTTTCCATCCATGACACAAAATCAATACATGCACAGCAGAAACCACTAAAAGCAAAGAAAAAACACTTTTATTGCTGTTCTTCATCTCAAAGTCAAAGTGATGCCGTCAATATGGAGCAAATACTCCTAACTCACTGGAAGTTTAAGACAGCCCCAAGCACTTGTTTGAGCTGAAACTATACAAACTGACCATCATCCCACAACTGTGAATTAAAGGGGCAATAGCTGTCAAATTCATGTTCACCGATTTGACTCAAATTCTTATATTTGATGTATAACATACTAAAACTAATAACCAAATTACAAAAAGTCTAAAATAAATAATTAACAATGCATAAGACTCATCAGCTTTTCGTGTGTATTTTAGTCTAGGCACATCTAATTAACCATGGAAATGACCTCCAAAGACTGCCGACAGACATATAACCCCTGTATTTTTAACAAAATTTATGGAAAACACAAAATTTTATATTTAATAGAGTTTCAATCATTTCATGGAAAGAGTTTTAAAAAATATTGGAACACCAATATTATTTTTCTAAGAATGTTCCATATAAACATAAATATAAAAATAGTTGGATAGCGACCACGTGCAATTGGATTTTTCTAGGTCTTTTTGATTTTATGTTATAGGTTAAAACAATATGTTAATCACCGTTTTTGTCTCGCCTTGACGGAGTCAAAAAAGGAGACATAAGTATGCTGTTGCTGGGGGTTGCGGCGTCAACAATGTATTAGTTTGTGATAAGGTCTAGTTTAAATTTATGGTGAGCCACTAGTGGTAGGTAAATGATATATGTTATACAGTTGTATTAGTATTGGTACATCTCATTTCCATGGAGATTATTTGGCCCCACCCCTTCAGTCATGGTCTATTGATTTTGAAACTTTTGCATATATAAAAAAGAAGATATGGTATGATTGCCAATGAGACAACTCTCCACAAGAGACCAAATGACACAGAAATTTACAACTATAGGTCACTGCATGGCCTTTAACAATGAGCAAAAGCGCATACTGTATAGTCAGCTATAAAAGGCCCCGAAATGACAAATGTAAAACAATTCAACCAAGAAAACTAACAGCGTAATTTATGTACAAAATAATGAAGGAAAAACAAATATGTTACACAGCAACACACGACAACCACTGAATTACAGGCTCCTGACTTGGGCAGTGTCATACAGAATGTGGCGGGATTAATTTACATGTTAGTTTTCAGTCATGGTCTATTGACTTTGAAACATTTGCTTAGTTTACATGTATTAGTTTGTGATTAGGTCAGTTATAGGGGAACCATTAGTGGTAGGTCAATGATAATTGGTATGCAGTTGTATAAGCATTAGCACATCTCATTTCCATGGAGAATACTTGGTCTTTACCCCTCAGTCATGGTCTATTGACTTTGAAACTTTTGCTTATTTACATGTGTTAGTTTGTGATTATATCAGTTTAAGATGCATCACTAATGTTAAGTCAATGATATTTGGTTATGCAAATGTATTGGCATTTGCAAGTCTCATTTCCATGGAGATTATATAGCCCCATCCCCTCATCATGGTTCATTGACTTTGAAACTTTTACATAGTTTACAAGTTAATGTTTGTGTTTAGGTTTGTTTAAAGGGAAAGACTTATGACAAGTCAGTGATATTTGGTATGCAGTTGTATTAGCACTGGCACATCTCATTTCCTTGGAGATTGCCTGTAGCCCTGGACCTTCAGTCATGGTTCATTGATTTTGAATATTTGCATAACTTGCATGTTTAAGCATTGCTATTTTAATTTCACTATTTGCATTATCAAAATAACAAAAATGCGAGACATATCTCTGTGTTAACAGTTTATTATCTGTATAAATGTTATTGTTTTTAGATCAAATCAGTCAACAAAATAGTTTACCCTTGTTTCACTTTCAATGTTGACATTCTTTTCCTTTTAGTAGCTGAACATGCCTATTTCATGTGTAACCCATCTCCAGCTAAGGGGTTGAATTGAAGTTCACATGAATACGGAATTATCATGAGGTCAAATTATTCACTTGCAAGTCTATAATGCATCAGCGATGTTTTTGAACCTATTTTGACAAATTTTGGCCAAACTAACTGTGATAAACAAAATATTATTTCAAAATTCCGCTTCTATAAATACTTCAAACAAAAAGAATTGTATATAGATTTTTGTCTAACTCGTAGCTAATGCTCCTTTAAAGAACAAAACCATGGAATAATATCACTAAAATAAATCTGGCAAAGAAACAAAACTTATTGTCATAATTTAGCCCAACAATCACACTGGAGTATGCAAAAACAATTCAAACATTTAGACAACCACAGGGCACATTTAGCATAAAGTATTTTTACTGCATGAAAATGTTCTTTGACATTTGCTTTCTTATTTCTTAAAACTAATATGAAATATGTATTCAATTCTTATATTTACAGTACATTTGACTGTTTAACACATCTAATTCGAATAATCATGATAATTTATCAATAATTTACATATTGTTAACCATGTTTAAATGTTTGGCACATGCCTTAAAATCTTTACAATTTTTCACATGATTTGATAGTTTGTTACAACACCAGATGGTAAAGTTTTTAGCGTATAGAAAAGTAGATTTATTTGTAAAATGCAGTCATATTTTCAACCTATTCATGTATTTTTTAACAACTTTGAAGGAAAACACAACACTTTATATTTGATAGATTTTCAGTAATTTTTTGGAAAGAGTTTTAAAAAACTGAACACCAATATTATTTTTCTAAGAATGTTTCATTTATATTTATAAAGATTATGCAGAAGGAAATTATTATTTGGTGAGAATAAAAAAAAAAGACGTCAATGCAATTTCTGAAAAAAAAGGGGGGGGGGGGGGGGGGTTATTATTTTGATCTTAATCCATATAATGATTGGGTTGGATTTGAACTTAAAAAAATATTTCAATTTGTATTGAGTTTTTTGCAGCATCAACAAAAACTTGCAGATCTAGAAGTGAATTACTTCACATGTAATGGAAATACATAGATATAAGCACCTTGGTGGTCTCCTGCTAGCTTGCTAGCCTGGAGTGCAGGAGGTCATTGGTTTCAATCCTCAGTCAGGTCAAACCAAAATATGAAAATCGGTATTTGCTGCTTTTCTGCTAAGCACTCTGCATTTAGCAGTAAGAGCAAAAATTGGTTTGCTTGGATTGTGAGTAATGTATCCAGGTAGGGTGACATGTCTACCTGTGGAGTGTTACCCCGTGAACTAGCATGTTGAAAATCTTGCTCAGGGTATCGGTCTAGTACCAAGCAGGGTTTATATTCATATCAAATTAACATGTTCTTATCCTGCATATGCATTTAATGCATTTCATTTGCCACTGAATATGTCCTCCATAATCACCATCATAGATTACTTACACTAAATAAGTATTTGTTAATTATAGTAAGGTGAACAGTAAAAAAACAAACATTGACTTCAATATTTATCAAATTTTGCTGCCTGGTTTGAAACATTGACATAAGTATTTATCAAATCTTGCTGGTTTGAAACATTGACATAAGTATTTATCAAATCTTGCTGGTTTGAAACATTGACATAAGTATTTATCAAATCTTGCTGGTTTGAAACATTGACATAAGTATTTATCAAATCTTGCTGGTTTGAAACATTGACATAAGTAATTATCAAAGTTTGCTGGTTTGAAATTTCATCATCTATACAACTGTTAAACAAGTTGAACCAAACTTAACAGATGTATTTCTTTGAACATCCTTAAGAAGTCTTGTTACTTATGTGCTTACTAGAAATTCAAAATCGCCACCAGAGTAGGTGTCGAAATGTACATGGAAACCCATTCAGTCGCATTATTCTGTCACTATATTCTTTAAAACTAAAATTTCAGTTGAAATATGAAAGGAATTAGTTGACGGTAGAAACTTAATATTTTCTCACAAAGAAAGAAAGCTGCACAATGTCAGTAATAAAGTTATACATTCGTAGTTAATGGAAATGTACACACTCTATTCCTTTTATAGACGGATTGATGTTACAAAATATAAAAAAAAAACAAAAATTCTGGAAATCAAGCATCCAATCTAGATAAATCAATAAATTGTAGATTGATTAATGACCATAAATTCTAATTCATTTAGCTATTATACATATGATAAAAGGTGATGTGGATTATAGACCATTATACATCAATGTGACAACAAGACCAACCATGAGTCAAAATGATAACATTTACAACAATGATATTTTATAATGATGAGAATCATTACCACAGAAAGCTTGACACTTGCTGTATTTTCTATTGTTACTGACTTGTCTTGTGTGGTATGTGTTGACAGCTTCTTGGAACCCCTTTACAGTACTGGGTGACATTTTTCAGGATTTACATACATATCCATTAGAAGCTGGAAAGTCCATAAAATGTTATTGTTTCCAAATGTAAAATATAGTCTACTGTACATAGCATTAGACATTAGACATTTTTATTTACCAATCATGGGTCCTTGTCAGGCAAGATACAAAAACATCATAATACATTTTATTATAATAAAATGTGAGTTTTTAGTGAAAACATACAACCACATAGAAATAAAAATAAAATATGAGCAATATAGGATATTATAACAGTATAATGAGGTCATAACAGCCTAGATATTTTTTTGGAAATATCAAAATAAATAGGAACCGTAGGATACAGTGTCAAGTTTGATTATTCCTGACAGTTTTCGTGACATGGAGACGTGTCCTTAACCTTTAAAGACTACTGGACATTTTTTTTTTATTTCAAAAAATAAACGGACAATGACATGGCAAAAATAGAAAAAGACAAAAAAACTGTATACAAAACACAACATAGAAACTAAAGATTGAGCAACACGAATTCCACTGAACATGCATGAAATATTTGCCACTGGATGTTAAGCAACCAACAATCAATCCACTAAAAACCAGGTAGATCTCAGGTGCTTTGGAAGGGTAAGCATATCCTGCTCCATATGTGATCCCCATCGTTTTGCTCGTGTAATTACAAACCCGGTGATATGTCTAATTTGGTACTGGTAGGTCACATTCAAGGAAAAGGAGGTAGGGATTGTGGTTACGGCGATTGGAACGTATCCGTCGTCATCTGTGAAACGGATAAATATTCCATAACGGTCAACCAACTCTTGATGACGTTTTGTAAAATTTTCTGCGGGATGATTTCAACTTCACCACTAGGAACTTAATAATCCTGAAATTGGGGTTTTCATAGTTTTACTAGTTCGCTTTTAGCAACTGTTCCAGTAAAGGATATAATTAATTTTCGATTTTATAAGTGAATAATGTAATTTATACAAGCACTTTTTGGACTAATTATAATTTGTACTAAGTCAAAATACAAATCAATAATTTGTACAATTTGTTTTAGGCAAATCATAATTTGTACACAATTAAGAAGTTGCGTCTCGCACCTGTTGAACTTTTTGTCCTATTTGGGTATATAAGAAAATGGTTCCCACAAATTGTCATCTTAATCATAATGTACCATCATTGGATACTGCAACTAATCGGCAATTTTTACAAATTCAGATCATAAAATGCGTGAAAAATTAAATAGGAATCGTCATTTATGTCTCGCCTGAGACGAAAGTCGCAGAATCGGCTAGCCCAATAGGGATTACAATCCAGCGACGGCGTAAAATTTTAGTATACAACTTTATATTTCAGGAGGTAGAAGACTGGCCTGCGGCTCTTTTCACAAAAATATCTTAAGAGTAAAAATACTAGCAAGTCATACACATTTCAGTATAACTTACGATCAATTTTAATCGTAAGATTTTTTGTGAAAAGAGTCGCAGAATGCTTCATACCTTGTAAACAGATACCTTATGTTACGAAGTTTCCGTCAATCATATGTCCATTGTCGTTGATCTCATTTTCATGGTTACAGTTTTTTTCTAAAGTGAAATACTCACTTATTAAAAGTAATAGGATAGTATGGGTTCCTTCCAACGTCGTCATGTCCGTCAGGTAGAGTTCATCTGACCTCGACCTCATTTTATGGATCAGTGATCAAGGTGAAGGATACGTGGTAATGTCCGTATATCAGATACTATAAGCGATATGTCATGGCTCCATTATAATTGGTATATGGAATGACTTAGATGTACATCACCGACTGGCAGGTTTCATCTGCCTTTGACCTCATGTTCATGGTTCAGTGGACATTGCTTAGTGTTTGTGGTTTGGTCTTTTTTAGATACTTTAAGCGATAGGGCCACTACATTTTGTATATGGAATAATTGTAGGGTGCATATGTCTGTCTAGCAGATTTCATATGACTTTGACCTCATTTTCATAGTTCCTTGGTCAATGTTAATTTTTCATGGTTTTGTCAGTTTATCAGAGACTATAAGCAATATGTTAAACACCAATCAATCAATCAATAGGCAATATGTCAAATATATTTGGTGTATGGAATGATTATAGGTGTACATGTCGGTCTGGCAGGGTTCACATGACATTGACCTCAATTTCATGGTTCATTGGTCAATGTTAAATTTTTTCTTAAATCTACCAACGCAAAAAAAAAAATAGGTCACCCAATCCAAAGGGACCGTAAGAACATTTCTCATTACTATACGTCCGTCACCCATCATTGTATGTACTTTTTTCATTTTGTTTATCTGAAACCTATAGGTCAGTTGGTACCAATCTATCTCACAACTATAACCTTAGGATGTTTTCACTAAGGTAACGAACATTTGTGGTGCCTCTTCATAGTCCCTTATTCATGACCCTATCCACAGTTTGGTCGCATTTTTGTATACTACTACTGCGACTTATAAAATTAAAAATAACGGAATTAGGTATTGACAATTCACTTGGAAACTCAACATATAAGCCCACGACACTTACCAAAGAAAAAATCCTGAACAATCATAGGTCTGGTCTATGTTCCTTTTGAAATTTTAACCAAAGATGAAGAATTTGATCTGCCTTCGTTGTACTGGATACCAAAACTACATACGTTTCCTTACAAACAACGTTATATTAATGGATCTGCCAAGTGCTCCACGAAACCAAACTATTAACATCAATTGTATCAACAATCGAAACTGGGTTCAGAGTTACTGTGAAACTACCTACTCTAGGTGCGGTGTGAATCAGATGTGGATATTTCAAAATTCCAAAGATCTGTTAGGGTACATAAAATCTAAGTATCTATTCTTTTGCATAAGTATAAAACATTTGACTCCTTTACACTTGTTTACCCCATTCTAAACGTAAAGACAGATTGAAAGAACTAGTCCAACTTGTTTCATAAAATGAATGGCCAACGTAGATACAAATATATTGTTTAAGGAAGGATTAAATTATATCAGAGACTTATAATATGTATCTGATCATTTGTTGTAAAAACCATTCGGATTGTTCTCTGAAAATGACATCATGATGTTAGTTTTTTTATTGACAACATATGTTTGTGACGTTTTGAGGATGTTTTTTCAACAATTAATTGCATTCCTATGGGAGAAAATTATACCCCCTTATTGTGACGTGTTCCTTTACTCATATGAAACAGATTTCATACAGAAGAATGAAAAGTAGCTAGCATTATTTTTAACTTCACGTTCCGATATATAGATGATGTCCTCTCACTTAATAATCTGAAACTTTGGTGACTACGTTGAACGCACCTATCCCATCGAACTTGAAATAAAGGATACCTCAGATACAGATAAGTCTGCCTCATGTCTTGACTTACATCCAGAAATATTGGATTTAATTCCGTTGAGAACAAAACTTTGAGACAAGAGGGACGATTTCAGCTCCCAAATTGTGAACTTTTCATTTCTATGTAGCAACATTCCAGTAGCGCCTGCAAATGGAGTATATATATCCCCCAATTGAAACGATATTCCAGAGCTTGCGTTTCCTCTATTCACTGATAACAAGGAAGCTATTGAACCAACGGTTTCATGCGGTGAAATTGAAGTCATCCCTTCGAAAGTTATACGGACGCCATCATGAGTGGGTTGACCGTTATGGAATATCTGTGTCACAGATGGCCACAGATATGTTCCAACTGTCGTTATCACAATTCTGTCCTCTTTTCCTCGACTGTGATATCACAGAATGAGACTTATCAGCGGATTTGAAATTGCATGTAGAGAAGGATATGCTTACCTTTCCAGAACACAAGAGTTTTTTCGGTAGGGTTTGTGTTGCTAAATCTTAAGTTTTATAGCTTGCTGTTCGGTGTGAGCCAATGCTCCGTGTTGAAGGCCGTACCTTGACCTATAATGGTTTACTTTTATAAATTGTTACTTGGATGGAGAGTTGTCTCATTGGCACTCATACCCGCACATCTTCCTATATCTATAAGCAGTGTTTTGTTGATTTGTTCGTCTTTTCGTCATTTTTCGGTTTTTTTTGTTTGTTTTTTTTGCCATGGTGTTGTCAGTTCAGTTTCTTTGACCTTTAAGTTTTGAATGTCCCGGGCCCTCGGTATCTTAATTCCGTCTCTTTTACATGTCATCATAAAATTCAGTATTTGTTGACATGGATTTAATGTCAACATGATTGTAAAAAAATGGTTATCTAGATTTTCGAGACGGTGCCAAAATATTAGCATTGCATTGACAACATTAAAATGTGTGGGAAATTTACCCAGCTCTGGTCAAGAAGCAACATTGGAACTTTATTCCAATAACCCAAAACAAATTTACAAAATTAACCTGCAAAGCTTCACATTGAAGTCTTTTATAGATTTCATATGAGGATAAATCAGTTCTTCTTTTGAAATGTTGTTCTAATAGGGATTAAAGTAATTTACCCCAACTTTTTCACAAAACCTTACCTGAGAAGGATATAGTCAAAATTGTGTGATCAGATACTTTTAATGAAATGTTTGGCGAAAAAATATGAGAGATAAAGTCCTTATACAGATTAAAACAGAGGTATGCATAGCATATACGTCTTTGGATTAAAATAGGTATTTAGACCACAGGCACTTGTCTCTGAAAAAAAACCCTATATACTTTAATATAACATATTTGAAAGAATATAGGTAATTTTTTCAGAGACAAGTGCCTGTGATTTAGACCGTTTAAATAAAGTTATGCTATTAACGAAAGCGGATAAAATAAAAACATTCTCGGGATAAAAGTACTCCCGGATACAATTTATAAATCCTTTTTTTTGCTTTTAATTTCTTTTGAAAGATCTTATAAAATTAACACATCATTAGTTAAGCGCGAAGCGGAAATCACGTTGACGTCCCGATATTGTTCCCGAGCTTGCACGTCATCACCTGAATGTTTACTTTCTGCCACATGTTGTCTTTAGTCCACTAGGAATTATTGCGTTATTCAAATGTTTTATGAAGTTAGTGACCTTAGGACAGTGATGTAATTTTAGAAAACCATTACTTATATCAAACTGAAAGACTTTCATACTGTGATATGGACGATCAAGACCTGTATGAAAGTTTACCACCAACTAGCACCAGCGTGGATCATATGGTGGCCGGCGCTGCCGCTGGAGTTCTAGAGCACAGTGTTATGTACCCTGTGGATTGTGTAAAGGTGTGGATCAATTTTTTGCTTCTATTTCGTTACAGGATGAAGATAATTTTCAGAAATGTGGAAATCTGTTATTTATTTTCATATCGATGTCAGTAGGACGCTTTAACCTTGTAAAACGTGATCATGTTCTAAGTTAATTTGAATTACCTTAAAGCTTTTGACACCGAAAAAATCATTAAGATATGAAGTGAATGTCATCCTTATTTCCATAATGTTGTGTGTGTTGATAAATAACTGAAAAGTTATTACGCTTGTTCAGTTGGGTTAAGTAACAACATGGGAGGTAACTCCAATGAGGTTAAGATATAGGAGATAACATTTTTACCAGAGAATTATTTATATTAGTTCCTTATTTTATTGACTTCTTATTTATATGAAAGGTCAAGCATTCATCATTGGGAGTGCGTTTTTTCAGCAAATTACAATCTGCATGACTAAGGGTGTCAACTGTGGGGTGGGGAGGGTGTGCACAAACAGACCGGGTAATGGCCAATTTTATGATGTTATTTGTCAAATTAAAAAAAAAAATGGCTAAAGGATGTATTCTTCTGACGTTTCAGTCTCGTTAAAATCTCGTTCTGGAATTATTTCCAAAACATGTGATACAAGTGGAAAATATTAATGAATTTAAAAAATTTTATAATCAAACTTAACTCTGTGAAAAAATTGTGTAGTTACAATTAGTAGTTTTTGAGTAATAATTTTTTTCAAATTTTATTACCAATCAAGTCAGTCATTTTAGGCAAAATTTTGAGAAAATGGGTGAGGATTACAAGAAATGATTTTACCAGAAACATGTACCTCCCATATCACTTTTTGTCGAGCCTTCGACTTTAGTCGAAAAAGCGAGACATAGCGATCCTACATTCCGTCGGCGTCGTCGTCGTCGGCGGCGGCGTCCACAAATATTCACTCTGTGGTTAAAGTTTTTGAAATTTTAATAACTTTCTTAAACTATCCTGGATTTCTACCAAACTTGGACAGAAGCTTGTTTATGATTATAAGATAGTATCCAGAAGTAAATTTTGTAAAAATAAAATTCCATTTTTTCCGTATTTTACTTATAAATGGACTTAGTTTTTCTGCCGGGAAATATTACATTCACTCTGTGGTTAAAGTTTTTAAAATTTTAATAACTTTCTTAAACTATCCTGGGTTTCTACCAAACTTGGACAGAAGCTTGTTTATGATCATAAGATAGTATCAAGAAGTAAATTTTGTAAAAAAAAAAAATCCATTTTTTCCTTATTTTACTTTTAAATGGAGTTAGATTTTCTACCAGGAAACAACACATTCATTCTGTGGTTAAAGTTTTAAAAAAATTAATAACTTTCTTATACTATTTTGGATTTGTACCAAACTAGGACAGAAGCTTGTTTATGATCAAAAGCTAGTATCTAGAAGGAAATTTTGTAAAAAAATTAATCCATTTTTTCCTTATTTTACTTTTAAATGGAGTTAGATTTTCTGCCAGGAAACAACACATTCACTCTGTGGTTAAAGTTTTAAAAAATTTAATAACTTTCTTATACTATTTGGGATTTGTACCAAACTAGGACAGAAGCTTGTTTATGATCAAAAGCTAGTATCTAGAAGGAAATTTTGTAAAAAAATAAATCCATTTTTTCCGTATTTTACTTTTAAATGGACTTAGATTTTCTGCCAGGAAACAACACATTCACTCTGTGGTTAAAGTTTTTTAAATTTTAATAACTTTCTTATACTATTTTGGATTTGTACCAAACTAGGACAGAAGCTTGTTTATAATCAAATGCTAGTATCTAGAAGGAAATTTTGTTTTCTTCCAGTTAACATTACATTCAGTCTGCAGTTAAAGTTTTTAAACATTTATTAGATTCATAAACTATCCTGGATTTTTACCAAACTTGGACAGAAGCTTCTTACAATCAAAAGATAGTATCAAGAGGAATATTTTTATTGATTTACTTCCTCATTTTTGTTGAGCCTGCGATTAACAGAAAAAGTAGGCGAGACACTGGGTTCCGCGGAACCCTTACGAATTTTTTCTTTTCAAATTTCTTAGATATATATTTTTTCAATCATTTATAACAAAGAAGTTGAAATAATATGCATTTTGTTCTTAAAATAGAGAAAAATCAGAAATTTACAAAATTGACAGCATGGTATACATGGTAAATTTGACACGAAAAAGCATCAAAATATGATAAAACTTTCTTATATTAACACCTACCTATAGTTTTTATACGACCGCAAAAAAAATTTTGTGGTCGTATATTGGTATGACGTTGTCGTCGTCCGAAGACACATTATTTTTTGCACTCTAACTTTAGTTTAAGTGAATGGAACTCAATGAAATTTTACCATAAGGTTCAATACCACAAAAGGAAGGTGGGATTGATTTTGGGGGTTATGGTACCAACAGTTGAGGAATAAGGGGCCAAAAAGGGGCCAAAAATAAGCATTTTTGTAACTTCCAGACATAACTTGTGTGTAAGTGTATGGATCTCTCTGACATTGTACCACAAGGTTCCATATCACAAAGGGAATGCTGGGATTGATTTTGGGGGTAATTGCCTCAAAATTTTAGGAATTAGGGGCCAAAAAGGGGCAAAAAACAAGCATTTTTCTAGTTTCATGACAGTAACTTGTGTGTAAGTGTATGGATCTCTCTGACATTGTATCACAAGGTTCCATATCACAAAGGGAATGCTGGGATTGATTTTTGGGGGTAATTGCCTCCAAATTTTATGAATTGGGGGCCAAAAAGGGGCAAAAAACAAGCATTTTTCTAGTTTCATGACAATAACTTGTGTGTAAGTGTATGGATCTTTATGAAATTGTACTACAAAGTTACATATCACAAAGGGAAAGCTGGAATTGAGTTTGGGGGTAATTGCCCAAAAAGTTTAGGAATAAGGGGCCAAAAATAAGCATTTTTCTAGTTTCCAGACAATAACTTGTGTTCAAATGTATGGATCTCTCTGTAAATTGTACTGCAAGGTACCAACCCTCAAATAGAAGGCTGGGATTGATTTTGGGAGTAATTCCCTCAAAAGTTTAGTATTTAGGGGCCGTAAAAGGGCAAAAAAACAAGTATTTTTCTAGTTTCAGGACAATAACTTGTGTGTAAGTGTATGGATCTTTATGAAATTGTACTGCAAGGTTACATATCACAAAGGGAAAGCTGGGTTTGAGTTTGGGGGTAATTGCCCTAAATGTTTAGGAATTTGGGGCCAAAAAGGGGCCTTAAAAAAAAGCATTTTTCTAGTTTCCAGACAATAACTTGTGTTCAAGTGTATGGATCTCTCTGGCATTGTACTGCAAGGTACCATACCACAAAGGGAAAGCTGGGATTGAGTTTGGGGGTGATGAATCATAAGGGGGTTCAAAAAATTGGGGGGGGAGGATTTTTTTCCCCTTTTTTCATTTTAAATTGGTTATTTCTGATTTATATATAAAAGCAAATAATAATGATATGGTTTGAATAGGTAAATTAAAAAATTTTTAAGTTCTTAGACCACATTCATTCTGTGTGAGAAACCTATGCTGTGTCAAATATTTAATTACAATCCAAATTCAGTGCTGTATCAAGCTTGAATGTTGTGTCCATACTTGCCCCAAATGTTCAGGGTTCGACCTCTGCGGTCGTATCAAGCTGTGCCCCAGCGGAGCATTTTATTTTAAGTTAAATTTATTCAGATTGCATAACTTCATCTTTATTGAAAGTATGAAAAAAAGTTTAATTGTGGAATCACCCAAAAATTGATAAAAAATGAGAAAATCATCAAAATTGGGTACTTTCTAAGGGCCGTAGCAAAAAAAGAAGTGCACCACCATATGATTTTTTCTTCACCAATTATTTTTTTACAGTCATATAAACCCTAAAATTAGGTTAAGAAAAAATGTTTAATTTTAGAAATTTTTGGCTTCTCTGAGGTGTACATCCTTAAACATTGTTTCTTTACCAATTCCCATGAAACACAATAAATAGTGAGCTACATGCAAGAAAACATGTATAATAACAATCGCAAACATTGCACTTAACCGTTCACAGCCTGCTTTTTCAATTCTTGAGAAATTTTGTTCTAGATCAACCATTAATCACTGTGAATATATTTTATATTACAATTGTAAAATAAAACTGTACAAACTCCCATTATTAGATGTAAATTTTAAATACATAAACCTGCAGGGCTCACAATACTTGAAAATCATTGGGAATATGACTTCTTCTTTTTGGAACCAATATTTATAAGGAGATCTAGAACTGGTGAGATCTTAAAATAAGTACTTGTTCACTTTGTTTGTAAGGTTTGGTTTTCATTGACAGATCTTGCAATTGGAATCCTATGTATTTAGCATGTTTAATTCTTATTTAAATTGTTTAAATCCAATTTTATTTCACCCCTGAGAATACCATTACAATATCAGTTTACATTTTACATGGTGTATGTCTAAAATTGTCATTTGTACAATGTAGTTACACAGTTATATTTTTCAACTTGTCAGGAATTACCAACTAAATAAAGAGCACTGTTGCATATTTAAAGAAAAAGAAAATAGAATTTATCAATTTAACTTTTAATTTCAATGAGGAAAAACTATTTATTCAGTTTATGACATTCATTGTTTCCTATTTAAAAATGTATAAATTTAACAAATTTAAGCAACTTAAATCAATAAATTGTAACGATGCGTTTGTTTCAGAAAAATATATACATGTACTTGTAACAAAGGAGATTTAACCATGCTAACCAAATGGCTATTAATGTTATATGAATATTTTTCACTTTTGTGCTCATTGTTCTCCTTTGAGCTGAGCCATGCATTTGTCTGTAGTTATTATTGTAAGAAAACAGATTTCCTCAAATATTTTAAGCATTGCACTTGTTGCATAGGACTGATTGGCAGTTTGTCAAATGTTTGAAGCAGGAAATGTCTATCAATGAAAATAATTCCAGTTCATGTATAATGTACAAATATACATTGTGCATTATCATGATGATATTGAACAAATAAGGGTTCTTTCAAAATGTTAAAAAAAAATCATGAAAATCGCTATGTTGATATCTGTATAAAAGCAGATTTTGATACACAGTATGGCATGCTTTAATATTTACCAACATAAATTTTGTAAATGTTTATTTATAGTAACAAAATTTGAACTGTCATTACTGAAGACTGTGTATCTATATAAAGTTCATGAAAATTCAGAAGTAAACGTGATACTTTTATTTAAATATGATTTTTTTTCTATAACAAACAATATTTAAAACTTGCATTTTAATTTTTGCCAGTTAAAAACATATACACATGTATGTTAATTAGGATAAGAGGAACTGTGGGATACGTTGACGTCATCAGTTCAGTATTAATTTACAATTATAATAACATGTACATGATTATAATGTAACATGAACATCTTGTAAAAAAAATATCTTTTAATCAAAATTTCAAGTGCATTACATTTGCTTAAGACTCGACAGCACTTTTTGTTCAAACCATTTCACACACACTGTTTGGGGATTTGGGTAAAATTATAAATTTAACCGTTTTTTGCTGACAAATTACCTTAACCAGTTTATTACTTCTACAAATGAACTCATTTATTACAACTACCTTACAATCAAGATGACATGTGTTTGGTTAAATGTACACGTGTTTAGTACATTTATTCTTAGTCTTACATGTACATCACTTTAAAAAGGATTAAATAGAAAGAAGAAGGTAAATTTTGGGGCATTTTTTACCGCGAAAGATCACTTAAAAAATTAAAGATACTTGAGTTATATAATGTGATTTGTACTTGGTGACATATTTTGAGTGTGATGTAACTACGGTGATGACACACTGTCACAGGATATTCACAAGATTATAGAAAGAAAAACGAAGGTTAAATTTCAGGAACATTTCAGTTTAAATAAACATAGTACTCAAGAATTTCCCCAACATATTTGATTTGCCAGGGAGTTGATAATCACAGGAAACAATTAAATTATGAATATCTTTTTCGGCTATTGTATTACAAGTACTTTTCCCCATCAAGATATAATTAAGGATGTCCTGAATTTGTGTATTTTCTACTTTTTATCGTGTATTTACAGTCATTTTTTGGGATGTTAATGAATTATGTACTCTAAATTTAAAGTAATATTTTCAAAGCAATGTTTTATAAATACAGAATGAAAAATTCAATAACTATTTCTTTAACTTACAGAAATTTTTATGAAATACTTATAGCCAATTAGTACTGTTATATTAAAAAAAATGTAGTTGTACCTTTTTCTTTGAATAGAAAATAGTCATATTAAAATCAGTCTTTTGGGAGAGCAAATTTTGCAGATTTGTAGATTTCAGGACAATGTAAAAAAACACCTCTATTTAGCATTTGAAGAATTGTCAGGAGTTAAAAAATCCACTAGCCCGACGCCCGGGACTAGATCATTTACATCTCGGGCAATAAAAACTTGTAACCCAATATGCCCGACAGACTAGTAACAAAAAATTCTTGGTGTTTCCAAAATACAGAGTGGAAAATCCATTCATCACTATTCTATCCTAGCCAATCAAATTCAATTACGTTATCCGGGATGCCAAGAATTTGAACTGATTTTGTACATGTTTTAAAAATAGAACAAATGCATATGACTCTTGGTGGACCAGTATCATGCATTGATTGCTGTACTATATCATATTCGATTTGTCCGTACTTGGCGATATTTTAAATTAACAGTATTGGGGGTATGATGCATTGATTGATGTGACCTGCTACATAGTAAAAATGATTTAGCCTTTCAGAAATACATATTAACATGAAATTCTCAATTTAATGATAAATTAAAAAAAAGAAAAAAAAGGGTTTAAGTGAAAATTCGACAGAACCACGTTGTTGAAACACGTGTGAGCATGCAAGCAGGTGTGAGATTTAAATTCGCATCCGAATTCTTCAAAAATGCCAGCATTATCATGGAACCCTTTGACTAAACGTTCAGTTCAAATATTTTCAAGAAGAAATAACGTGGAAAGAACTACATTAACTGAATTGTGCTTTGACAGCGTACACGGATTTTTTTGTGTCCATCTTTGGTCCGTGTTTTACAATTAACAAGTCAACATCCAGTAATAGGTTAAATGCTTTTAAAAAGAAAGTATAGTTCTGACAGCGTGATATTGCATTAATAAAGAGTCTAAGGCAGATTTTAGTACACTTATTTTTAACATTTTGTATGATACACTGTCGATTTCACAGTTTACGTCAGAACATCAAAATTATATCAAAAGTCTTCTGAAGTTTAGTATCGTTTTATTGACTTTTAATGTCAATTATTCAGGCATTGTGATGATGCAAACATTTTAACAATGATTGTCTTTGTGACCAAGTCTTACAGGATTGAAATTTGAATCAGAATAAAATGTCCAGTTGACTCAAATATTTGTTGAAAGTCCGGTCTATCAGGTCTGATTTGCTGGGCTAGCAGTTCTATCAACAGGACTAGTAAATCCTGCTGCCGATAAGTCCTGGGCTAGTGAGCTGTAACAAAATTTTTTAACATTTTGGACCTGATTGTCAGCTTATGATGAAAAATTTGTCATAGTATTTTGATTTAATTTTCACAACATGTGTATATTATGCTATTAATTATTACCAATGACTACTGTAAGGATTTTCGTGTCAAATAAGTTTTAGAGGTATGCAATAAAATTTCCAGAATTTGCATTTTCTAAGACAATAACACTACTAAATACATTTACTTTAGATAGATTTTATTAATAACCATGATAACATTTTATCATCAGTAATAAGATGATTAAACTTCAAAAAGATGATCGACTTCAACATTTTTTTATTTAAGGTTAATGTAAAGTGGCTGGAATTTGATAAGAATTACTTGAAACAGTGTCTTCTTGCTTTATCTCAGAAATCTTACTATAAAGCTTCAGTCAATTTTATACACGTATTGAAGTACAAATGTAGGAGGTACTATACCAATGTTCATCCATTCCTACTAGCTAGCCCAAAATGACTCGAGTATGTTTTAAAAAATACTAAACCAAATTTTTACACAATGTAAGGTTCCATGGGGATTAACTACCTTTTGATTTTAATGATTCGATTTACTAGATTAGTTATTCCAGAGTAATGCTAATTTGATTGTAAAAGACTTGTAAATTTTTCATGTCTCACTACATCTCAAGTATGCTCTCACTAATTCACATGCATTTTTTTTACAATAGCACAGCTAATAAAAGTATTAATCTAAGAAAATGCCAAGAAATCCATCATGTCCAAAGAGCTATATTATAGAAAATAGAATAAAATAAGTACAAAGTGTAAAGAGGTTGTGGTATGATTGCCAATGAGACAACTATCCACCAGTGACCAAATGACGTAAATTTGATAAACCATAGGTACGGTCTTCAACAATGAGCCAAACCCAGTGCATGTTTCACTAAATTTGCACCAATTAAACAGGCCCTGTAGGGAGACTGCAGGCCTTTGCCCCATGGGGCTGATATACAATGTTCATGAAAATTTCAAACACAGGGCATGAATAGAGGATATATCTGATTCACAGTGACACTTATCAATAGCCATGTGGTTCATATGTTCAAGGTAAATTTTTTTTGGTTGTAGACTCGAATGCAGTGCCTCATACCAGATCCTAAAGCTGACTACAGAAGTATTGCTGATGCCTTTTATAAGATTGTAAGATATGAGGGAGTACGCAACACTGTGCGAGGTGTAAGTGCAGTCATTGGTGGTGCTGGACCTGCTCATGCACTGTACTTTGCATGCTATGAAAAAATGAAGAAAATAATTTCAGGTGGCCACCAAGGAAACCATTTTGCTCACGGTAAGAAACATAGTTTTACTGATTTTAAGTTGTATATTTTGAAAATACTATTCTATCACTATTTGTAAATCAATTAGAACCAATATATTCATTTCATATTTCTTATCAATGGCATGTTGTGTTACTACTCTGAAACATAATAAAAAATTTAAAAAAAACTATTTTTAGGTCCCTAGTCTATACATTTGTACTTGTAGCAACATACCTTACTTAGCATCTATCACTGCATTTTAACTGTACAGTTGTGCATAGAAAGAGTCCCAAATGCTTCACATCCATGGCATCTTTTTCAATTAGGTTGCTTAAAAGGGAGGGGGGTTTTCATTTTAGAAGATATTAGGTCAATACAATTGTCTTTAGATTACTAGGAAATCTTTTAATTGAATGACCATGTGATGTATTAACTATTTAGGTGATAGGAAAATAAAATAAAAATTATTATGAAGAAAATTTAGATATTTTTTTAAGGAAATTTGTCTGAAAAATTCTTGACATAATCAGTTGTAGTTTCTTAATACATGTACTAGTTTAAAGTAAAGAAAATCTGAACATTTCCTATTTCCCTGTCTTTACTAATTTGTAATAGTATTAGCTTGTGAAATGAAATTTTTGAACCAATTCATAGCAAATCTATGCTTGATGAGTGGGCCATTATAGTCTTACTTACAGGAGCAAATAAAAATATTATGGGGCATTTAGATCATGTTTCCAAAGGTCTCATGCCACAACCTGTTTAATACATGTTTACATTGCATTTGTATTAGTAAGGCAGAGCAAAAAGATCTTTTTGATACATGTATAGATATATTTCAAGTCAACACACAATTTGAGCAAGAGTTACTTCCCTTTTGTCACCATTTTGGATATAAAGATGCACAAATTCCTTTATAAATCAGCCAAATTCCACTTGTTTAGGCTGATCGCTAGAAAAAGTTCAGAGGAACTTATACAATTTCTTTTAGTCTTGATTGAGTCATCACTACAATCTAGTAAGGATCTCTCATCAGACTTGGTTGCAACACATGTTTAAATTTGGTTGGTCAAACAAGAAGATCAACCATTTACCCCTCAAAATGGCAGACATAAGAAATCATGCAAGCTCAAATATGTCATATCGAAACCTATCTATTATCTTCAGCTCATTTTGTGAAAAGAAAGAACCAAATGATAAAGGTGAGCAGTGCAGGACCCTTTTGATAATTATCTGTGACAAGTGATATATTTAACACCGAAGTAGGCATATGAATCACTCTTTAGCATTATATGGTATTAATCTGTATTATGAGATTTTCAGGTAAAGATCACATGACCATGACCAGAATCATATTGTGATGCTGATATATTCAAGAAACAACTGACTAAGTGCTGCTATTCAAACAGGATTGATTAATTTATTTTTGAGTCAAAAGATGATTTAATAATCTTTTGCATTTTTCATTAAGATTTTTCATTTTCATAGAAGATACTTCAATATTTGTTTTCATTTGTGCTGAAATATCATTTTCTGTCAGAGAATATCTGCGTTTAACACATACGATCAACAGATATTAAAAATTAAGGATGAAAAATTTAAAAAAATTTTTTACATAAAGAGATACAAATAGATGTGACCATCATGTCAGTTCAACATATATCAAGATAAAATAAGGGAAAATGAAAAAAAACAAAACAGTATTTCCCCATGTATGACTTTTTTCACATGGTAGACAACTCTTGTAAAAAATTGCAAAGGGAAGTATTTTTTTTAATAGTATGAAATATTTGATTTACACAGAATTCACTGTTTCAGGATCAAAATGCATTCTGTGTCATATTTCCTTATTTTTCACCAAGACTATGAATGGTTGACAATGTCCTAAACAATCTGTATTGGACAAGACTATGAATGGTGACAATGTCCTAAACAATCTATTGGACGAATTATGTATTACATTATTTTTATTTTGGTGCACACACAATGAAATTAGCCATACTCCTCAAGATTCTGATACAGAAAATTTGGACATAAAGAACAAATAATCATGAAAGGAGCAAGTGAACAAAAATCTTATCACATTACACATATGTTGAATTATTTTTATTTTCAAAGGTAAGAGTAAAACAGAAAATTCTAGAATATGTATGAATATTTGTAAAATGTTTTCATTATTATTCTAACAGGTTCCGCCGGTTTGCTGTCAACATTACTACATGATATGGTGATGAATCCTGCAGAAGGTATTAAATAAATCTTTAAGTTTATTTTTACTGGCGCAGTCAGTAATAATTTCGGTTTCTGACCCATTTAAAAAGGACGCTTAACTATGGTAACGGCATGCATGATGTCACAAATCTTTACTCTGATTGGACAAAATTTCGGAATTGAAGAAAAACCAACCAAAAAAGATATATTCTACAATAAAAGGAAAACATTACGGACTTAAAATCAAACTTACAAATGAAATTATCCAGATAAATACAAATAAATTCAGGTAAAGAAGGTGTCATTATCATAACTGTCAAATTGTTTGGACTTTGTAGGCTTAGCCTTTAATATATCACTGACAGGTTCATTAGATCTACCAGGTCAGTTAGGAACCTATTAGGTTATTAATAGCTTGAGTGCTATAAATATATCATATCGATTTTGTGTACTTACAAGTGCAATCTAAAACTTCCAAGGCGTAATAATAATCTCAAAGAGTACAAAATATTATACTTGAAATAAAGAATGTCAAAATACATATATCACAAATTTAATTTCTGATCAAAAGCTATATTATATAGATATCTCCCATTGGCGTCCCTCCGTTCACGATATACACACCGAAATAGGTTGTATCTCTAATTGTTAAAGTTGTGCTTGACATATAGTCAAATTGTGTGCAATTTGTTTAACTATGATCATGATGATAAAGATTTTTTGTTTGTGTTAAACTATATGCTCACATCTGAATGGTCAGATATCTTTTTTAAAGATAGTGCTTGTTTATATCAACACATTTATTGCTGTATATTACATATTCTAACATGACGTTCTTCAAACGCTTTGAGTACACACCCGTGGTAAAATATGAATATATTGTTTGGGCTGTTCCGATCGTACTCCCTCGTCATATGCTTTTTTATGAATGAGCTACCCGACGTCATAGAACGATGATTGTGAAACCGAAAATCATCACAACAAGGAAACGTAAACAAACGATGCTAAAATGTGTTATATAAGCCATTTTTTGTTTCCATATAAGATATATAAATACAATTATCATTTAGATTCATTCAAACCTATCTTAATATGTCATTGTAAATAGTTTAAGCATGCCATTTATTCAGTTTGCTTCATTCTTTTACGTCAATTTAATAGTGCATTATTTATGGGAACGGCAAATAATGCCTTACCTAGAGCGCTTCGATCCAAAAGAATTGCCGTATTTGTCCTATTAAAATCGAAATAATTCATGGGGGCTTGAATATATCGTGATTTTACCACGGGTTGTCCCTTTATGCCGATATTTTACCCCTTGCTATCGCTCAGGGTAAAATATTTGTCATAAAGGGCCAACCTGTGGTAAAATCACGATATATTCAAGCCCCCATGAATTATTTCTTAATTATTAAGTGAGAGAGTTGATAAGGGTATTTTGATTGATAAATTATATTTGTCAAGACTTTGATATTGAGATAACACACTGAACAAGTGATATGTTATATCATGAGGTAGATTTAATCTGCATGTGATGATAAAATGTGATGATAAAAGAAATGCAGATGTTTTTTAAATATTTGTGGTTGACAAAACACTTGCATGTCAGATAAGACCTTTTGAAACATTATTACATCTGTTTTTTTATGAATTTGACCAGATTAAGCTTGAATTTTAAAATCTACTTGATGTTATATTAAAAAAGGTGAACATTTGGAGACTGGGAAACAAATAGTGGAAAAAATAGCAAGTGGCAAGTGAGCTTGGTCACTAAAGGTTTTATACAGGAACTACAAGTATAAAGGGGGTGTATAGAAAACAGCCTGTGTCCAGACCATTTTTAACCGGATTTTCGAAGGAAATATCGGTTATTTAAATGGTTATATATGGCGGGCGGCTGGGCGGCTCTGGCGACTGCCAAACATAGTCCGCACAATAACATGAAAACGCTTTAACAAATTTTTTTCAAATTTAAATATGTTGTTTCCTGGGACTTAATGAAGGTCTCTATTAATTTTCAAGATTTTAGTATATCTCCTTTGTGAGTTATCTTCATTTTTAATATCCAAAAGTAGAATTTTTAAATATTTTACTGTTGTTATCTTTTTATGATTTGTCTTATCTCAGAATAAAAATTGGAGTGACAGATTTATTTGAAAATTATCTATTTCCTAAGTGGTAATGATTATAAGCTATATCATTAGACATTTTGAAGATTATTACATTATTAATTGTGTTAGAGTACTATGTTAAACAACCATAGTTCTGTTCAATTAGATATTATAAATATTTCAGCATATGATAATGATTTTTTTTTTTGAAAACTTGTAAACAGTCAAGATCCCCACCCTGAAACCATATATATTCTTGTATGTTACAATAAAACAAATCAAATGAAATAAAAGTCAAGTCCCCTGGGGTCATCCCCACCTTCTTTCTGTTTAAGAAATTGTAAACGGTCGAGATCCCCACCCCTAAACCATATATATTCTTGTATGGAACAATAAAACTAATCAAATGAAATATAGGGGAAGTCCATTGGGGTAACCCCTACCCCTCTTTTTTTTTGATAACTTGTAAACGGTCAAGATTCCCACCCAGAAACCATATATATTGTTGTATGGGACAATATATCAAATGAAATGAAATATAGGGGAAGTCCATGGGGGTAAACAGTACCCCCTTCTTTTTGAAAACTTGTAAACGGTCAAGATCCCAACCCCTAAACCATATTTATTCTTGTATGGGACAATAAAATAAAGCAAATTAAATTTAGGGGAAGTCCCCTGGGGTAACCCCTACTCTCCTTTTTTTTTGAAAACTTGTAAACGGTCAAGATCCCCGCCCCTAAACCATATATATCCTTGTATGGGACAAAAAAACAAATCATATGAAATAAACTGCAGGTCCCCTTGGAAAATTAATCAGTTTGTGTGTGTGATATTTGAACATAAATTAAATATATATAGGGTTCTTTCAAGTGCTGAATCTGAACTTGTTTTTAATTAGATAATAATCTTTTTTTATTATGAGATAAAGTTTTTGACATTGATAGATAAGTTGCAGATCTGTATTATTTTTTGACACATGAAAGAAACAATATTAGCAACTATTAATTAAATTTGATTATAATATGGAAATAGATATAACATCATATCTGATTTTAGAGAAGTATTTTGCTGGTTTTTTACTGGTTTATGGAAATAAGTTTAAGTTATTTGTTTTGAAAAGTGATGTGTTTAATTGATAGATATAAAATCATATCTAATTTTAGAGATTTATGAGTGGTTAAGTCATATCTAATTTTAGAGAATTATTTTGGTGTTTTGTTACTGGTTCATGGAAATAAATTTGAGTTTTATCTTGTAAACGGTCGAGATCCCCACCCCTAAACCATATATATTCTTGTATGGGAAAATCAAACGAAATATTGGGGGAGTCCTGGGACCACCCCCACCCCCCTTCTTTTTGAAAACTTGTAAACGGTCAAGATCCCCACCCTGAAACCATATATATTCTTGTATGGGACAATAAAACAAATCAAATGAAATATAAGGCGAGTCCCCTGGGGTCACCCCCACCCCATCCTGTTTGAGAACTTGTAAACGGTCGAGATCCCCACCATTAAACCATATATATTCTTGTATGGGACAATAACACTAATCAAATGAAATATAGGGGAAGTCCAGGGGGTCACCCCCACCCCCCTTCTTTTTGATAACTTGTAAACGGTTGAGATCCCCACCCCTGAACCATATATATTCTTGTATGGGTCAATAAAACAAATCAAATGAAATATATTGGGGAAGTCCATGGGGGTAACCCCCACCCCCCTTCTTTTTGAAAACTTGTAAATGGTCAAGATCCCCACCCTGAAACCATATATATTCTTGTATGGGACAATAAAACTAATCAAATGAAGTAAAAGGCGAGTCCAAGGCTTCCAAAACGGTCATATATTGCGGACATTTGTATAATTTCCAGTAAAAGTCCGGCTGGGCAAAGCATGAAACGGTCATCTACTTTTTAGTTTTGAAGGCTTTCTTAAGAGACGGTCATTTTTACATAATATGTGATCTTTTTGACCCAACGTTTTGCCTTTAACAGCCACACATTTCCGGTCATAAAAGTGACATGATCATTAAGTACTATCAAAACAACCCCTTCTTTAATACCTTCTCATTTTAATCAAGGCTAATTAGTTGTCAAACAGCTGAAATTTACCTGTTCAGGTGACAGGTAAACTATTTTGAACCGGACATTGATCGGTCTATTCAAAGTTATTTTCTTACATTTCAGTGGTTTGCATCTAATTAATTTAGTCAAAGATTTAAATTATCAGAAATACGTTTACAAATATGATTTGATGAAAAAATTAAAAGGTGAAAATGAAAAATCGTCACAACCACGTTGTTTGAACCTAGAGACATGTCTCTGTTTGAACTAGTCAAGATAACATCCGGTTTAGATTTAAAAATGAAAGTAAAGTTTTTGACAACGCTATTTTGCACAAATAAAGAGTTTAAGTCAGATATAAGTACGCTGATGTTGCACACTTCTAATGATGCACTGTCAATTTAACAGTTTACGTCAGAACTTCGAATTTGAATCAAAGAAAGTTTAATATCGTTTTTTTTTTAATGTCAATCATTGGGATGGCCAACTCGGCAACTGAATACCATAATTGCCTTTTGTTTATATATTTAGTCTTAAGGGATTAAAATCGGGATAATATATAAAATGTCCGGCTGGCTAAAAATAATTTTGGAAGCCCTGGGCGAGTCCCCTGGGGTCACCCCAACCCCCTCCTGTTTGAGTACTTGTAAACAGTCGAGATCCCCACCCCTAAACCATATATATTCTTGTATGGGACAATAACACCAATCAAATGAAAATATAGGGGAAGTCCATGGGGGTCACCCCCACCCCCTTCTTTTTGAGAACTTGTAAATGGTCAAGATCCCCACCCCGAAACCATATATATTCTTGTATGGGACAATAAATCAAATCAAATGAAACATAGAAGAAGTCCATGGTGGTAACCCCCACCCCCCTTCTTTTTAAAAACTTGAAAACGGTTGAGATCCCCACCCCTAAACCATATATATTCTTGAATGGGACAATAAAACAAATCAAATGAAATTGAGGGGAAGTCCCCTGGGGAAACCCCCACCCCCTTTTTTTTATGAAAACTTGATAACGGTCAAGATCCCCACCCTGAAACCATATATTTCCTTGTATGGGACAATAAAACAAATCAAATGAAATATAAGGCGAGTCCCCTTGGGTCACCCCCACCCCCCTCCTGTAAACGGTCGAGACCCTTATCCCTAAACCGTATATATTCTTGTATGGGACAATAAAACAAATCAAATGAAATATAGGGAAAGTCCATGGGGGTAACCCCCACCCCCTTCTTTTTGATAACTTGTAAATGGTCAAGATCCGCACCCCTAAACCATATATATTCTTGAATGGGACAATAAATCAAATCAAATGAAACATAGAAGAAGTCCATGGGGGTAACCCCCACCCCCCTTCTTTTTTAAAACTTGTAAACGGTTGAGATCCCCACCCCTAAACCATATATATTCTTGAATGGGACAATAAAACAAATCAAATGAAATTGAGGGGAAGTCCCCTGGGGAAACCCCCACCCCCTTTTTTTTTTGAAAACTTGATAACGGTCAAGATCCCCACCCTGAAACCATACATTTCCTTGTATGGGACAATAAAACAAATCAAATGAAATATAAGGCGAGTCCCCTTGGGTCACCCCCACCCCCCTCCTGTAAACGGTCGAGATCCTTATCCCTAAACCATATATATTCTTGTATGGGACAATAAAACAAATCAAATGAAATATAGGGAAAGTCCATGGGGGTAACCCCCACCCCCTTCTTTTTGATAACTTGTAAACGGTCGAGATCCGCACCCCTAAACCATATATATTCTTGAATGGGACAATAAAACAAATCAAATGAAATTGAGGGAAAGTCCCCTGGGGTAACCCCCACCCCCTTCTTTTTGAAAACTTGTAAATGGTCAAGATCCCCACCCCGTAACCATATATATTCTTGTATGGGACAATAAAACAAATCAAATGAAATATAAGGTGAGTCCCCTTGGGTCACCCCACCCCCTCCTGTTTAAGAACTTGTAAACGGTTGAGCTTTTTATTATTAATAAGATAATACCACATTGAGGTCCAAAGGGTCCTAAATTAAACTTTTGTTTAATTTCATCAAATATTGAATTCTTTGGTTCTTTGATATGCTGATTCTAACAATGTTTGAGTGTTAAATCATATCTAATTTTAGAGAACTTAGTCATCACTGGTTGTTGTTATTATATTATTGATTATAATTTGAAAAATTGCATCATATCTTATTTTAGAGAACTATTTATCCAGTTTGAGTTATTTCCATTTGCACAGAAAATATTATGGATAAAATTAACCTGTGATTCATTTCAACATAAATTAAATATATATATAGGGTTCTTTCAAATGCTGAATCTAAACTCAATTTAAATATTAGATTTTTAGGCCCAGTTTTCAAGTTGGTCCAAATCAGGGTCCAAAATTAAACTTTGTTTGATTCAACAAAAATTGAATTTATGGGGTTCTTTCAAATGCTGAATCTAACCATGTATTAAGAGATTTTGGATTGTGAGCTCCTTTATCAAATTGGTCCACATTGAGGTCCAAAGGGTCCTAGATTAAACTTTTGTCTGATTTCATCAAAAATTGAATTCTTGGGGTTCTTTGATATGCTGATTTCTAATATATACTTAGATTTTGAATATTGGACCATAATAGGTATTTAAATGTCCAATTTCAAATATATCAGTTCTTTGACTACATTCACAAATCTATGATGTGTCAAATATTCAATCACAATCCAAATTTAGAGCTGTTTTAAGTTTAAATGTAGTGTCCATACTTGCTCAACTGTTCAGGGTTCGACCTCTGCAGGAAAATCCGGTTTGCTGTCTCTCTGACAGCCTCTTGTCTAATCATTAGTTTAATTCACCTCAAAATTTTGGAGTAATTGATCATGATACAGTATTTCCCATAAATTATAGGATTAGCACTACATTCATATCGTATTCTTTTACAATATCTATGTAGATAGCACCACAGGAGTCAGGAGAACACTGTGATATGCAAACATCCCCATGAGAAGGATTTTTTATACTGTTTAGGTTAGAAACAATTATATCCCTTTCACCATAGAAATTTTGACCGTTTCCAGATCAGACCTTGTCATTGCAACTTAACACTTCCATCATGGTTTATCGTAACTACCTGAAACTTAGTACATAGTTAGATTCTCATATGCAGTCTTCATGTGGGTAGGCTGTTTCCATCCATTGATTTTCTGTTTAGAGTTATGAAATTCTCATATGCAGATCTTCATGTGGGTAGGGTGTTCCCATCTATTGATTTTCTGTTTAGAATTATACCTCTTTCAACACAGAAATGTTGGCTTGTCCAACACCAATCTTGTCATGGACACTCCTCCTACATGTTTTATCTTATGTATACTAAACTTGGTAGACTGTTAGATTAATTAAACAGATGTACATGTGGATAAGAAGTTCCAGTATATTAAGTTTTCCCAGAGACATGTCTCTGAGTTTACACAATTTGGCCCTGTCCAGCAACTCCATGTCATTGTAACTCCATTTTCATGGTTTATGATATCAATATGAAAGTTGGTTCATTGTTTATTGTCAGATCTTAATATGCATATGTGCATTTGGTTAGGATATTCTTGTACATTGAGTTTTTTTTCTAGAGTAATGTCCCTTTGAAAATTTTGGCCCTGTCGAGCTTCTTCCTAGTCATCATAACTCCTCAATGATGGTTCATTATATCTATATATTTACAGTAGGTGCTCAAATCATACATAAATTATACTGATCTTTTATTTGCTGAAAGAGGAATCATTTGATTCTGTCATATGCTTTCGTTTCATATGAAAACAACCCATGCCATATAAAAGCAATAGGATATTACAGAATTATTAGCTACGTCTAGCTAACTACCACAATTAATCAACACTAATTTTAATAACAGTAATTCAACTTTATGCAATAGTGTTTAAGTGCTTTAGTGTTATCTCTACATGCTTAAGACATATAAGATTTAACTGATTTTCTTACAATCTCTCAGAAGAAAAATGTCAAGTCCTTGAACTTTGGCTTCTTATTTTCAGTCATTTATTCTCCGAAAAATATTGGAACAAATTTTGTGTGTCTTGCTTTAACTGAAACCACTACTTCTGGGGCAGCTAAGGATTTGATAACTGAAAGTCACATGGCTTTCAGTTATCGAATCATTGGCTGCCCCAAAATTAGTGCAGCCCGTTATATCTAGCTTCTAATGTCATTATTTTTCTTCATTTGCAGTGGTAAAACAGAGAATGCAGATGTTTGACAGCCCTTACAAATCATGTTCGAACTGTATCAAAGTTATCTACAAGGAAGAAGGTGTAATGGCATTCTATAGAAGTTTTACAACACAGTTGACTATGAACATACCTTTTCAGTGTATACATTTTATGACTTATGAAATAATGCAAGATTTAATGAACAAAGATCGGGGCTACGATCCATCATCGCACATGATCTCGGGTGCAATTGCTGGGGCAGCAGCTGCTGTTGCTACTATGCCTCTCGATGTATGCAAGACATTATTGAACACTCAGGAATGCTGTTCAAGGTCTCGAGTTTCTTATGTGAATGGTATGACTTCAGCATTTAGACTTGTTTATGAATATCAAGGGCTGCGAGGCTATTTTAAAGGTGTCCAAGCACGTGTGATATTCCAAATGCCGGCAACAGGCATTTCATGGTCTGTTTATGAACTGTTTAAGTATTTACTAACCCAAAGACAAAACATGGAAGACAAATACCCTAGAGTGAATGGACTAACAGTTAAAGCCGTGGAGAGTAGTGAAGTATAACAAAGAAACCCTCAATCTGACTACCAACCGCCTCACAATAAAACCAACTTTTTCAACTGATTGGACTAAGCTGCATGTGCTACATACATTTTTATTTTCATGTTTTTGTTTGGTTTGGTTGTCATGCATATTTATGTTCATAATTTTTTGTCATATCTCATTTCTGTCTAGGTCATTTATAATTGATAAGGTTAAGCAGTTATGGCCCCTTTAAATTTTACGTAAACTTAAGTATTTATTTTTGTATTAATTACATTTTTCATACCGCTGCATATAACCATTCTTCTAGTTGTATGTACAGGTAGTAGTGACTTTTTTTCTTCTATTTCTTTCATTTACAAAAAAATTTATCATGGAAATTATTAATCAAACTTTCTTGAAGCCTTATGATTCTGCATCATAAGAAAATTCACAATGTTTTGCATCCTTTATATAATTTCAAAAAATGCGACATAGTAGATTTTGCAAAACTAAAAAAAAAAAAAGCATTTGAAATATTTATAGCATTATTGGTAAACAGAATTTCCTAAAATTAAAATCACTATTCTCCCATTTGTATCCATTGTCCAGCAATAATTGATATACCTAAACATTTCTGAATTTAAAGTATTCCTCAGAGATTTTCTTAATTTAAAAATGATTGGTCATAGATTAAAACAGATTTAAGATAAATTAGTACATTTACATAAATCATTGTGCCATCATAAAGTTGCAAGAATCCTTGTCATCTTCAAGATTAAAATAATTGCTCTTCTCATTGTCCCATATCTAATACCTGTTATAGCTCTGTTATGCAAGGGTCTTGTTAGGGTTTAGACTACTAAGTAATTGATTCTGATCTAGTTAAATGTCATAAATATCTGGATTGTCTAAGAAGACAAACATCACACTGCATGGCTTTTATCTTCTAGTCTTTGCATTTTCTTCATTCATACCAAGATGATTTTGTTTTTTTATGAAACCTTGGAATGTTTTCTTTTTAGATTATTCATGTCATTAATATTTACTCCAGAGTAGGTTGCTGTATTACACTACAGGGACGCAGTTAATAGGATTCTTGATTTTAGGTTTCTTAATCGTAGTAGCAACAATACAGTAGACACAAGTGGATTCCTGTAAAAACATTCTTGCTAGTGTTAATTGAAACAGGGTGATTTGTGGTGATAACATTCTGATCTTTGTCCTTGTTATACAATATCTATGGCATTTAGGGAGAGAAATGTCAGAGTGAGTCACTCATAATCACCAGGCCTTGCGGTCATAAAAATTTCGAGCGCAATTATTGTTCTCTGACTCAGAAATCAACCGATCAAAATACTGGATTCAGTGTTTTGCGAACAACTTTTTCACTCTCGAGTAAAAAGTGTTATGAATTAAGACCCGGCATTCACCACCAACAGGGACTTTTAACTGATTCACCTTGTGTATACTGTTGTTGAACTTTGTCAGCTGTTCATGCTTTTACATGTAATTGTGTCTTTTTGAAGGGTAGTCATCTTGTGATTCTATACATGTAGTGTATTTGTTTCATTCCATTGAAATCATATCTATGCAATTTAAAATGGTTGATTTGTGTATTGATTATAATTTTCTATAAATGGCTCAATGTTTTCACAATTCTAGATAGTATATGTCATAATTCATGAAAGGAGAAGGTATGAAGAAACTATTATTTAGCCTCTGTGGTCTAAAAAAAGTTAATTTCTTTAATTCTGTCTTAAAAAATGATAATTTTATTAATTTATATACTTATTCTGGTCATTTTAGTGCATCAATGTCATTTATGATCTTGTTGTTATGTCATAATTGACAAATAAGTTGTATTTACTAAATTTTGGCAAATTAAATATTAGCAATTACAGCCTTACACAAAAACATCTTTGTATAAGACATTTTTGGGCAAAAAATCATGCAAATTTTTATTTTTTTCTGTTACATTGTACAAGCATTAAGTAAACATTTAAGACTCAAAGCAAACATTATAGACGAAAACTTATTTTAAATTTTTAGAGTATAGTGTTAACTGAAAAGAAATGCTTTCTGAAAATTTAAAGGATGATATTACTAGAT
Organism: Mytilus californianus; assembly: GCF_021869535.1. NCBI lineage: Eukaryota > Metazoa > Mollusca > Bivalvia > Mytilida > Mytilidae > Mytilus > Mytilus californianus. The sequence continues at coordinate 58,154,847 of NW_026262679.1, forward strand.
TTATAATACTTTGTGATTTTCCAATTAAAGGGGCCAAAAATAGTCTGTACATATCTTTTCCTTCATTTTTCTCACTTTTTGCCATGCTTCTTGTTATTTAGAAAGATATGTTTAAACAAGTGTTTTATGGAGGGAAGTTGATTGGTGCACATGAAGATTTAAGTAAACTGAAGGTATAAGATTTTTCCCTCCAAATTGTATTCTCTACTTTAAAGATATTTCTTCAAGAGAGCCAACCAGTCTGGTTTTCAAGAATGGTTTGGCAAGGTTAAAATCATTTTTATCTTTAAAAATGAAATTAAATTCCAATATGTTTTTGGGTGCTATCTTTTAAACTTACGTCTTATGTGTTGATGAAGGGTTCTGTATGTGTTTAGTTTGAAAACATAAGATACAAATTTTTAAAAAAAAGTCTGAAAATTATATCTAAATTTGATGATGCCTTATTTCCAGTACTAGGTTTTAATAACATCAGGGTTTAAATGATTAACAGTCACAGTAATCGATCCAGATAAATCCGAGTTTCCATTGGATCCAAACTGGGAGGAGGGAGAAAGGGCTTAAAACATTTTAACACTATCTACTTTTAGAAAAAGTTTTTTTGGTTGAGATGTTTTTTTCATCTATAATATATTATGTGCTCGTTTATTTTCAAGAAGAGGTTGGTTGTGTCAAATTGAGGAGATTTACACAACTTTTTTTTTTTTTATTTTAAATATATTTATTATGTTATATAATTTTGTATGTTTGAAACTGTAGTTTGAGTGTTACTAAGCTTAACTTCAGTTTGTGTTGGTCATTATGAATGCTACACATGTGTACATACTTTCTGTATGGGACATAAATATCGCTGTACATAATGTGTGAGTCATGTAAAGTGCTACACGTATTTGTAAATATTGTTTTGATTTTATGTGAGACATGAAAAATGCTTCACATTTGTAAATAGTCGCGAAAAAATGAACCCAAAGGTGTGAGGTATTATTCAAAATACTACAGCTTGGGTTAATCTTGAATTTTTTTCCCCTTTAAAATACTACTCTTAAAATTTTATTTTTTTAATTTATTCAGAAGACCTCAGATAAACTAAAGTATTTTTTTCTTGTAAAATTTATTGCTTGTTAATTGAAATGAATATAAAAGTTAATGCAAAATTTTCAATGTAAATTAATTTTCATTATAATCGAATTTATATTTTGAAATTAATCAGACATGAAGTTCAAAACATTCAAATAATTGATATGTAATCAAGAGACTTTTATGTTGAAAAATGCGTTTCTACGGGTAGGGAAGAATTCATGTACAAGTAGTATTCCTACTAAAAACTGTACATTCAATTATTAAGTGGTGCATTATTGTGTTTAAAATATATTATCTTCAGATGAAAGCATTGTATTAGAAAAAAAACAAAATGTTTTATTTGTGATCTCAAATAAAGACTTTTTTTCTGCTTCCAATCTGACACAAAAATTAAAAGCTAAATACATAAATTAAACTTAGTATTAAAATTCTCTTCCAGTTTATGGGATAATTAAGATACTTATCAGTTTTTTCTTTCTCTCTATTTTATATTCAGGCTTAAAGGAATTTGTACATGTACCATATTTATTGCCAATTTTATACATCTAAGTTCACAGAACACCTATTTATCATCCTTATGCTTTGAGAATCTAGGATTTTATTTAGAGCATGTGTCCTGAATTTTTTTATGTTTTCTTATTTAGAATAACAAGGTACACAACTGCAGAATTAATACATTGTACATTATTGTTTCTTTGACATATTCCCCATTTCCATTCTCAATTTTATTTACATTATAAGATTTTATGATAAATAATAACCAAACTTATTTTTTTTTTTATACAGTGCTTTCATTCCTATGTCAAACCTTGAATATGTTAAATATGTGATATTTAAGTTGTCATGTAAAATACTAAGATTTCATACAGACATTGTACTTATTTATGTTATTCTGACAATTCTTATTAACAATATAGTAACAGCCAAGAAAGACATTTTTAAAAACAAACAAGGATAAGCAAATTAGTTTTTTTTAAATTTCTACCAGTGAATTTAGATACTGTTGATTGACTATTGGTCAAGTGATTATCATTCATTCAACTGTCAATACTGGGGCACTGACCATGTTTTTATAATGTCACTTGCATTTAAAAAAATTCCCAGTGAATGAATTTCTAAATTTTTTACAAAGGGTAAAGCAAAAAAACAAGATATATCTGGTAATTGTTCTTAATTGACCTTAAAATCCAAATCATGTTTTTGTGAGGATTTCTTTACTATAAATTAAAATAAGTCAGTTTCTGTAACTGCTATAAACTAACCAAACACATATATCATAGGCAATTTTATCCAGATGCAAAGAATGATTCTAGAGGAAAGAAATCCCTGTTACATTTTTGCATCTCTGAGTTTTCATATTCCTGCCTTTTCTTGTGAATGTTAAAGAAAATGTTTTGAATGTAGTAAATTCAGAAAATTGGCATACTTTCTTAGTTCTATTGTTGCCAAAAGATTGTTTTTACACTTTGGACTTTGTGTTGGCATTAAGGATGGTATATATGTATAAAAGATTTGCTTCTTTGAAAATCTTGACTTCTAGTACATTATGTTGAAAGTGGTCATAAGCAAAAAATAAATTGAAAATGCAGGCAAATCCAAAATCAGATTGCCAAAATTTGGAAGTTTTGAAATAGCTAATTGTTTTAATTGTTGATCCTCCTCTGTTTGTTGACATTTTTTAAGACATTCAAAATTCTGGAAGTATTTTAGTTGGGGATATATGGAAATAGATACAATACTTGAAACCTGACATACTCTTGATATCTGACGTTTGAAAATTTTATATCTTTCCTTGTACATATGTTATATCTTGTGAAAACATAGTTTATATTGTCTCTTTAAATGTAATTATCACCAAAATCAGCATTTTTATTTTAAGAAATTATTAGACTTATATATGCATAAAGTAAGACAAGATTTATTTTTGCAACCTAAAAATTTCTGTATAACAAATCATATTTTCTTAAATGACGTAGTTTCAATACTTTCAGATGGTTAGCATGTTTAACAGAAAATTTAAAGATCTTTTATCTAAATATTGAATAGTGAAAAGCTAAATATTTTCTTAATTTCAATAGATTTTGTAATTTTGTGGACATTTTGTGAACTGAATTTGTAAATCTCAATGTTACAATGAAAAAAATGAATATTTATTAATTTCTGTAGAAATTAGGTTGTTCATTCTCTAATTTTTGTTTAGAACAAATGCCTTTTGTAACAAAGCTGTAAATTTTAATTTACTTTTTATTTTTTGAAAGACACATTTTAAGAATATAAAATTACATTTGATTTTTTTTTTATCACAAACTACAGGTACCTTCAAGTGATTGTTTTTTGAAAGATTGTTTCATGTGTCTGTTTGAGGTATTTGTATTTTACAAGATAACTTTGCATATTTGTTGAACTTTATATATTAAATAAAAGGAAATGCTATTAAAAACATTTTGTTTATTCATAGCTTTACATAGTGAATATCTAAAGATACCAAAGTGACTCTTCTCTAATGAGCATCCACTCATCAAAGGTATATAAACACAAATTATTTCAGCCAGTTATCTTTTAGTGAACAATGAATGATGACAATATTTTCCCTTTTCATTGTTAAGATCTATGGCTAAATATATGTATTTATCAAAGTTGTACAAAAATCGAACATGTAAATATGTTGGTTGTTTATAGTTGACACGTGTTTGGTTATTTATAGTAAGGTCGGTTCGATTGGGGTATTGAGTTCATGCACGAGTTAATTTAGGTGGTTTAAAGTCATTTGAGCCATTGCAGTCAAAGTGTAGTGTATTTACACGAACTTTCCACATTATTATATTAATATTAATAATAAAATGTGCACTTGTCTCTGCAAGTGGTGTCTCCCATGTGAGGTTTGTGGTTATTTGATAAATATTTTATGCTCGTTTGAGTTTACGAATAAGAATTTAAGCAAGAATATTTTAAAAGAATATCTATTTCCTGAGACATAGCTATCATAGCAAGGAGTGTGTAACAACACAGCTACCTGCAGGAGAGAAAGATTGTCCCCAATCGAAATTACCAAAAAGTCCGGGCATACAGCCTGTGTCATTATTTATGTCAAACCAGGTCTAAATTGAACCTTTTCTATGGCATAAAAGTAGTTGTGTGTCATTCTGTAATCTGTAATCAGTAATAAAATTATCAGGAAATATCTTGGTGATGCAAACCCGTAATTTTAGAATTAAGTTTCTTTTTGAAAAGCAACTATGATTCAGCTGTAGTTTATGTAAACAAATTTGTGTACGACCGTACTTTGACCTATAATGGTTTACTTTTATAAATTTTGACTTGGATGGAGAGTTGTCTCATTGGCACTCATACCACATCTTCTTATATCTAAATCTGTGTTTTTGACATGATGATACTGATAGTTGTAGGGGCGGAGCCTGTACAGTGATTACTAAGGATTATTATAATTGTTGATCTTGATGAAAAGTTTCAGTGCATGTTTTGGTCAAAAACTCTTGGATTCTTCAATGAAAGAAACAAAAGTTACTTATAAAGTATATAAGTATTGAACCCCTTATTTAGTTAATTAAGGCAGTAGTAGTTGATTGATAGCGTTTGATCTTGTCAGTTTTTATGAACTTCCCCTTTTTGAATTTGACTTGGAGTTCGATATTTTTGTTATACTTTTTTACCTGATGATGATCAAATCTCATATATAGATATAAGAAGATGTGGTATGAGTGCCAATGAGACAACTCTCCATCCAAGTCAAAATTTATAAAAGTAAACCATTATAGGTCACAGTATACATGTATAGCGATTAGGAGCCTTGGTGGCTGAGCGGTCTAAGTAGTGGAACTACTGTATCACTAACCAGTCAACACAGGTTGTGAGTTCAAATCCAGCATGTGGCAGGTGCACACGACTCCAATCTTAATTGACTTGGATTGTCAGTCTTCCTTACCGAAGGTCATCGTTCTCTCTAGCACTCTGACTGCCTCTACCAATTAAAACTGACCGCCACAAAATAGCACAATAGTGCTGAAAGTTGTGTTAAACACCAATCAATCAATCAATCATATATTGATTAAGAAAACAAATCAAGGTAACAAACTAGACAGTATGATATTATTATATAATGATTAGCCAATCAGCTCAGACAGACCAAGAATTGTGCAAAAATTTGTCAGGAGGGTTCCATAACACACGTAAAACTCAAAATTGTACATACCTACTAAACAACCTACATATTGTCTATTTATATTAATAATTTGTACTAACAGACATGTTATTTTTCATTAATACAGTTTGCCAATGTCTTTAATGCCACTCTTAGCATGACTGTATGCATTTTATTCAATATTAAAGGCAACAGTAAAACCAAGTTCACGGATTTTCAAATCTTATAAATTCATTAACAAGTTTCAATCAAAGTAAAAAACAAGAACTGAGGGAATCACATGAACTACTAAAGAAGCAAGTAATAATGCTTTAATAAGTATTTGGCAGGGATAAAACATATTAGAAACATGTGAGAAATTATTTTTAAGCTTTATAACTCAGCCATGGAAACCCTCTCTATAGACCTCAGATTTTCAAATTGTCATAGCTATTCAAACTACTTTATATAGTAATAATGCATTAATAAGTATTTGGTAGGGATAAACCGTGAAAGAAAAGATGTAAAAACATTTTTAATGAGCCATGTAAAATTGAACCCCCTCTTTGGACCTCAAGATTTTCAAATTGTTATAGTATTCCAGCTATGTAATATAGTAATTATGCATTAATAAATACTTGGTAGGAATAAAACAAGTTAGAAAATACTTTTAAACATTTTACTCAGCCATGGAAAATTGAACTCTACTCTATAGAATTCAGTGTATTGACCTGACCAACAGCTACATGAATATCTAGTCTTTATGGCATTTTAACAACTTATCTTGTTATAATGCTTAAATAAGCATTGTGATGAATAAACTATGTTACAACACATTTTATAATAACGTTATGTTGACCCCTACAAACTTTGCCCTATTGATGTCATGATTTCAGATTTCAGATTTCAAATACTTAACCTAACTAAAACGCACCAATAAGCATTTATTACACCCCCCTCCCCCCCCCCCCCCCCCAAAAAAAAAAAATGCTTTCGTGGTTCGGTTAATAGCCTATAGTAATCGAGTCTACTATTCGCGCGTCACTGATGAGTCTTTTGTAGACCAAACGTGCATCTGGCGTACACAATTTTAATCCTGGTATTTATGATGAGTTTGTTATTGGTACATGCTCAAGATGATAAGCGGATGATTATCGACCGTGCGAGGGCTTTATAGCCAGTCAAGGTCGTTAAACACTCCCTAGTAAAATATAGGCAAAACCACAAGTTTTTGACCCATAAATGCAACTTTATCTACCGCATAGGAATACATTAAGAAGCGGATCAGAAAAAAAATCATCCCTTCGTAAATTTTACGGACGCCATCACGAGTTGGTTGACCGTTATGGAATAACCGTTTAGTTTAAACATATTTTATTGTTCAGAAACTAAACAAATGGATGAGACACAAGTTTTACAACTTAATAATGTCTTCTCCCGTTTCACAGATGATATCGGATATGTTCCTTATGTCGTAACTACAATAACCTTCCCTTTTCACGAATGTGACCTACCGAATTAGACTATTTACCGGATTTGTAATAACATAAGCAACACGACGGGTGCCACATGTGGAGCAGGATCTGCTTACCCTTCCGGAGCACCTGAGATCACCCCCAGTTTTTGGTGGGGTTCGTGTTGCTTAGTCTTTAGTTTTCTATGTTGTGTCATCTGTACTATTATTTGTCTGTTTGTCTTTTTATTTTTGGCCATGGCGTTGTCAGTTTGTTTTCGATCTATGAGTTTGACTGTCCCTCTGGTATCTTCCGTCCCTCTTTTATAATATCATAATTAGGAAACCTTTAACTATATATAAATACGTTTGAAGTCCAGAAATCAAGAATGAAAAGCACGAAATTCAGTATTTCCGATTTCTATTTATCTACTTCCAAAACGAGAGTATTTTATTTTTACCGGCCAAGCAAGGAGAACAAGCACTTTAAATGAACATGGAGAATAAGCACTTTTAGTCTCGAGGCATGTGTAGTTAAATCGAGGGAACATGTTGAACGAGGCACCCGTCGTGCACGACCGAACGTAGAATAAAAAAGTAAAAACACGTTGATCGTCAAATAAAAAAAAACGGCAAAGACGTTGTAAGAAAATTACCATTAACAATCTTAAGTTTATATTAAGTTTGACTGGATTGTTTAAAAAAATCTGTTATGACGACGTATGTAAGACTCTACATATACCACATAATAATCATAAGAATGACTTGTTGCCCAAGAACATCATATTTTATTTCATCAGTTATTTTGAAATCTTCAGAAATGTCAGGGTAAGGAGGCATTGCAGCCGTAACAATTGTGTTCTGACACACCGAGGACTGATCAGCTATTTTAATTGTGTGCATCAGCAACACAATCACGATGCTGGTTCCGTACATGAAAAGAGTAGACTGGTTTCCGGAACGAAATATAGTTACAAAGTGACTATTAGCATATTTTTATAATACTTTTTAATTTATTCTATTACTTCAGTTTTATTCTTACTAGATTGGCCATATTTTTATTTTTGTCAAATTTTCGATGTGTACGCAACTGCGTTTTTGCGTACGGGTTGCTACGCGTCTGCCATAGTATTTCGTATGCGTATAAAAGTTTATTTTTTATTCTACATCAGTTAAATCAGACGTTAATATAGACAATAAATCTCCTTCAACATGTGACTGTGAAACACCAAAGATTAGATATTATCCCTTTCAGGGCCTTCAATATTGTTAAAGACCGAGAGGTTAATGAACTTTATGAAAAAGACCAATATATCATAATCTATCAAAAAAAAAAAGAAAGCGTGTCGTCAGCACCATATCTCAATGGAAGACTTAAATATAGACTCAACTCGTTCAATCTTTTCAATGGGGGTTGGTTGAGAACAAAAATTTACGACAAAAAAAATTATTTCAGCTTCCCAATAGTGAACTTTCCATTCCTATGTAGCAATATTCCAGCAACGCCTACATATGGAGAATAATATCTCCCAGTTGATACGCTATTCCAGAGCCTGCATTTCCTATCATGATTTCTTAATATAGGAATGCTGCTCATAAGGGAGCTATCAAACCAAGCGTTCACGGTGGTGAAGTTGAAATCATTCATTCGAAAATTTTAAGGACGCCATCACGAGTTGGTTTCCTGTTGATATGGAATATCTGTTTCACATATGACGGGTATGTTCTAATTGTCGTAACCACAATCCCGTAATCTTTCTCTCGAATGTGACCTTCCGAATTACGCTTATCATCTGGTTTTTGTCTCGCCTGCGACCAAAATCAAAGTATGCGAGACATCGAGATTACTATCCGGCGGTGTAAACTATTTGTATAAAGCTTTATACTTCAGAAGTCGAAGACCTGGATGCTTCATACCTTGTATGCAGATACCTTATGTTACGAAGTTTCCTTCTGTCATATGTCCATTGTCTTTGACCTCATTTTCAAGGTATAGTGACTGCTTGAAAAAAATAATAGTTATTTTGTCATGTGAATTACTTACTTACGAGTAATAGGATAACTATATTTGGTAAATGGGTTCCTTGCAACATCTTCATGTCCGTCAGACATGGTTCACCTGACCTCGACCTCATTTCATGGATCAGTGATCAACGTTAAAGTTACGCGGTTAGGTCCGTTTGAACTTCTCAGATACTATAAGCAGTAGGTCAGCTATATGTGGTGTATGGAATGGTTGTAAGGGGAACATGCAGGTTTTATCTGACATTGACCTCATTTTCATGATTCATTGGTCAATATTAAGTTATTGTGTTTAGGTCTGTTTTTCAAATACTAATAGCAGTAGGTCAACTATATTTGGTGTAGGGAATAATTGTAAGTTGTACATGTTTGTCTGGTAGATATCATCTGAACTTGACCTCATTTCCATGGTTCATTGGTCAATGTTAAGTTTCTGTCTTTCGGTCTGTTTTTGCATGTGCTATAAGCAATAGGTCAACTATATTTGATGTATGGAATGTTTGTATGGTGTACATGTCTGTCTAGCAGGTATCATCTGACCGTGACCTCATTTGCATGGTTCATTGGTCAATGTTAAGTTATTGTGTTTTAGTCTGTTTTTCAAATACTGATAGCAGCAGATCAACTATATTTGGTGTATGGAATAATTGTTAGTTGTACATGTCTGTCTGGTAGTTTTATCTGACCTTGACCTCATTTTCATGGTTCATTGGTCAATCTTAGTTTTTGTGTTTTGGTCTGTTTTTAATTACCATGAGTTAATGGTCAACTATATCATGTGCATGGAATAATCGTAAGGGTTACATGTCTGTCTGACAAGATTTATCTGACCTTGACCTCATTGTCATGGATCTTTAAAATTGTTAAGTTTATGATACTTGTAGTAAAACCTTTATCTCTAAGACTTTCAACATAAAATCAATGGTTAGTAAAGCAGGCGAACATTTCAGCGTGTGCATTATTGTTGTACTTAAATGAGCAGCACGTCGGGTGCCACATGTGGAGCAGGATCTGCTTACCCTTCCGGAATACCTGAAATCACCCCTGGTTTTTAGTGGGGTTTTAACAACACTTTTCAAATATTTAATGTTCACGATTAATTGCTTTGACATATTCATACTGCCTTTTTTGGGGAGGGGTGGGAGGGGGGGCGAGAAAGCCTCACTCCTTAAATTAAATGGTTTTCACTTAAGCTTAATGATATGTATAACCCAAGGACTGTCCTTTTAATTAAGCTCGTCGAACCCTAATGTTCAAGTGAACTTCTCACATCATTGTTTATTTATTAATTGCCAACAAATATCAGACCAATTTCAAAATAGAGCATATGCGTTTTTATTTGTTTATATCATTATTTGCTTATTATTATTATTGTTATTATCGTTATTATTTTTTTTTTATTATTATTATTTTGTTTTTATTATTATTATTATTATTATTATTATTATTATTATTATTATTATTATTATTACCAGAGAGCAGAAAACATCCGAAGGCCACCAATTGGTCTTCAACACAGCGAGAAAATCCTGTGCCCGGAGGCGCGCTTCAGTTGGACCCTTTAAAAATGTATACTGTTCAGAGAAAATGGACGTCACACTAAACTTCAAAACATATAAATTAAACCAAAATTAAATAAAAAAAAAACAACATACAAGACTAACAAAGGCCAGAGGTTCCTGACTTGGGACAGGCACAAAAATGCGTCGGGGTTAAACATGTCAGTTTGTAAAGTCTCAACCCTCCCCTATACCTCTAGCCAATGTGGATGGAATACCCCATATTTCTCCTGCAAGTCCATTGTTGATGACATTTAGGTGATTGATCAAACATATATATCAAATCAAATGAGATAAGAATTGTGCAAACAGAAATTTTCCATGAGATAAGAATTGTATACAGCCGGAACTTTTCCATTTCTACTCTTAGAAATATTTGTATATATTTTTGATACTTCTTTCTGGTGATATTTTTGGTGTGGCTGCGGATAAAATATATTTTTTCTCCCTGCTTTAAAAAAGTTGAACTATTCTTTTTATCAGAAGTTGCAGTAGGCTGACTCATAATATTTTAGTTGAACTATTCCAAGGCATGCTTCATTATTCGTTTCTATGTAATTTACGGTCACGATTAACTCGGTTACTCCGACAGAAGCCCAAATAAATCAACCGAAATCTAATAACTATAGTGGTAATTGAATGAAAAAAAAACCCCAAAAAACTCAGTCTTTTCTAGTTCAAGGTATTTTCACCCTAAAAAATCACACATAACTGAACAAAAGCGGGTCATGATAAATTTATGATACTTCGAAGCACTTCTCCAATGTTAATCTCGTGTTTTGGATAAGGTTTGTTTTACTGTAAAAAGTAGCCTTCACGAGGGTATGGATAAAGCCCACAGGCACTTGTTAAGGTATATAGGAATATTTTTTTCTGAGACAAGTGCCTGTGATAAAGCGGCTTTTAGCCGGGTCCTTCATGATTTCTGTATTCTTTTTCCGGCTTAATTTTTCTGGCTGTGTTGAAGACCCGTTGGTGAGTGACCTTGGACTGTTTCTGCTCTTTGGTCGTTTTTAATTCCTCTATTCGACACATTCTTCATTTTCATTCTCAATTTTATTCCGTTATTATTTGATAACTGTATTCTGGACATTGTTCGTGTCTGTAATCAGTATATTTTTACCTAATTCTTAAATTTTGCAGTGATTCAGTTTATATTTGAGCACCCCATTATTATCTAAAATAATATAATAATCTATAATGTTTGGCCATTTTTCTCTATTCTTTATTTTTTTTGTCCATTATTCTCTATCCAGTAAACCCCATCAACACATTTCTTCACGGTTCGTTACACCACGTGCATTCTGTTTTTTTATTGGTGGATTTTGGCGGGTTTTCTATTGTTCTAATTTTTCAACTCTTGTGAGAGAATATTCATCTTTAAGCCAACATGTGTAAGTTACACTTAAGTTAATAACTGACGGTTCACACATATTACATGTCCTTTTGGTTTTGAAAATTTCTTCTTTATCAATAACATATATAAGGTCTTTATATATGAATGTCAAGTTTTTCACAAATTCACAATATTATCGGAATGCCAAGATTAGTTTGGTGACTGTCGAAAACTAGTTGTAATCACGCTATAAAAAGGACATTTTTGAATAAAGATAAGAAGAGAATATTTCATCATTTAATATGCATCTATTACTATTATATTTAAGGTTCATGTGGACCCTTTGGCTAAAATGACTGCATTTTGAGTAAATTTTGAGGTGAAAAACGCAGCCATTTTAGCCAAAGAGTCTACATGAACCTTATAAGTCTCTGGTTTGACCAATGAATTGACTGATCTTCGGCGCTTGCTCGAATCGTGTAGGGCACGGGTATGAATGTGTAAATCGTTTGAAATAACATGCCATAGACGTGAAAATAGTTCTATTTAGATTTAATTTGAGTTTTATCCTGAACATTTTTTTTGTAGTAGAAATTATCAGTTTATGATTGCAATGTCTTAAGGATAATGTACCCATCTGTTGTTTAAATGATAAACAAGGGGAAATTTTATAGAAAATCCACAGCCTTTACACTTGTACTCTTAATATTTGACAATTCTTGCTTTATAGATAAGATTATTATTGCATGCGGGTCTAGCAATTAGTTCCTTAAAACAAATTTATAAATTAAGATATTGGTTATTAAAACAAATATAAATATGGACCAATTCAAGTACACCTTCTAGGGTGCACTCGACTTAAGTGATTCAGCACAAGGTTTTTTGGAATGTAAAGGTTGTTTAGGACTTTTGGTAAACAATAAACGCTAGCACATCGACATGGACAAAGAAATGAGTAATCTATATATGTTTAAAATTTTATAATGAAAATCTGTTATGAAGTCAATGGATTTTCTGCAAAAATCTTGGCTTTATTTGCCACAATATCCTCTTTTTTTATTAAATGCAAGATAACAAGAAATAATATTGCTTTGAACGAAGTATCCCTTCGGTATATGTCCAAAATGGCACATCTCTATTATTCATTATCTTTGCTGTTTGATACAATTGCTCTTTGAAAATACGTAATACACATGGCAACAGAAGTGGTCATAAACCTTAAAACGGTGACTTGGGAATAGAAATATGGTCACTACCAGACTGCACCAAAATCTTTTCCAACTACTAGTCCGAAGACCAATATTCTATTCCAATATTTTTCTTATCATATGCTTATGTGTCTAAACAAAATTTTGAAAATACTTACTTGTATGAATAAAAGTTTTACTAGTCTGGGCATCGGACTAGTGGCAAACGGTGCAGTCTGCACTACAGGTCTTCTTCCAACCGGCACTAAAACACTTGCCAAAGTGGGGCATCGGTTTGGCTGTGCAGGATGTACAAGTACGCAGCTACGTCCAGTCAGAATGGGGACATTAAATCTGATGCCTCATATAGAGTGTGCCAACGCTCTCTGCACGTTTTGAACCCTTGTAACAACTCTAAATTCTCTTTGAGGGATCCTTAGGTGGCACGTTGCAAGGCAAAATTTCTGTCCCCAGTCTGTGCCAAAATGTTTTGACAGAAAAAGAAATTTGATCGTTTCTATTATATTTTCAACTAAAAAATATAAAATTTTCTGTCTGACTGAATGATTTTTTGTCTGACATTTTGTCGGTCAGACAGAGTTTGGGATACACTGTGTCCCTATCCAAAATACTCTCATTTTGTAGTGGCAGTCTAAATTTCCCTTACCTTCTTACCGGTTGCCACATACAGGACTTACTTTTTGTATTTGTTGTTAATTTGTTCTCGTCCTGAACATGCACGAAATATTTGCCACTGGACGTTAAGAGGAAAAAACAATCAATCTTAAAACGGTAAATTTCTCAGGGGAAAGAATAAATTAAACCTTGAGGTAGTATCTTTGGTTAGCTTGCTTACTTGCTGAACCATGAAATCATTATTAGCTAAGGTACAACCATCCTTTGGGCAGAGTCAATAGTTAAAGGGGCACTAGCTGTCAAATTCATATTCACCAATTTGACTCAAATTGTCATATTTGATTTATAACCATATTTAACATTTATCCAAATTATAAAAAGTCTAAAATAAACTATTTACAGGGCATGGGCTCGATAATATGTAGCTTCGTTTCGTGTGTATTTTAGTCTTGACGCCATCCAATTAACTATCGAGTTGACCTCCGAACACCTCCGATGGTCATATAAGCGAGATAAACATAAATATAGATATAAATAGAAAGTGAACTCGTGTAATTGGATTTTTCTAGGTCTGTTTAATTTCATATTAGAGATTAAAAATATATGTTAATCATCGTTTTTACCTGTATAAGAATGATTTTTGTGGATCAAATCAGTAAATCAAATGATTTACCTTTGTTTCACTTTCAATGTTGACATTCTTTTCCTTTAAATAACTTAACATGCACCATGCATGCGTTATCCATCTCTAGCTAAGGGGTTAAATTGAAGTTCACATGAATACGGATTCAATGAGGTCGAATTATTCACTTGCAAGTGAATAATTCATCATCAATGTGTCTTAGCTTAATTTGACAAAATTGAACCATACTGGCTGCTAAAACCGAATTATTATTTCACTATTTCACTTTCATTACTGATTGAACAAAAAAAAAATCATACTTTAGATTTTTTATATATCTCGTAGCTAGTGCCCCTTTAAGCAAAGGATCAATCAAATATAGGGACAGTATTATAAACATCGTAAAACCAGTTTTACCAGTCTTTTAAATATATTTTTTCATTTTAATTTAATATGAAATATAAGCTAATACACAAGCATGTTGTAGGTGTGTTTGATTTGTCAATTTCATTTTAATCAATTACCTCTGTTGATTCATAATTATAAATTGAATTATTTATATGTGTAATTCAATACTGTAAAATCTTTTCATATCCTTAATACATATCTTTAGATATTTAGATAGTTATCTTTGACTTTGATGTGTATTTTTCGAGGGGGTGGGTAGTAGTGCTACAGAAGGTGTAAAAATAAACTAAGCCAGATAAAAATACAAATACAAATATTTTATTAGCACAAACTCATCAACAATAAATAGTAAAGGCTCATGGCATATTAATCACATAATTAATGATCATACATCATAAGTGTTGTAAACAATGACTGTATTATTGTAATATGTTATATTATAGACAATGACTATGAATTAAAGACATTTTGACAATTCTATTGAGTTTGATCAGCTTTACAATGGTAAAATCTTTAACATCCTCTCCACATGCTCATAAATCAATTGCATTATATTGTTTTGATTGATATGAACAATAGTTGGACACGGGACAATACATGATGCACAAAAAAAAGTGATTTAAACAGTGTTTATGTATTATTGTCATTTTGTTTATTTTCTTTGGTTACAACTTCTGACATCAGACTCGGACTTCCCTTGAACTGAATTTTAATGTGCGTATTGTTATGCGTTTACTTTTCTACATTGGCTAGAGGTATAGGGGGAGGGTTGAGATCTCATAAACATGTTTAACCCCGCCGCATTTTTGCGCCTGTCCCAAGTCAGGAGCCTCTAGCCTTTGTTAGTCTTGTATTTTTTTTAATTTTAGTTTCTTGTGTACAATTTGGAGTTTAGTATGGCGTTCATTATCACTGAACTAGTATATATATTTGTTTAGGGGCCAGCTGAAGGACGCCTCCGGGTGTGGGAATTTCTCGCTGCATTGAAGACCTGTTGGTGACCTTCTGCTGTTGTCTGTTCTATGGTCGGGTTGTTGTCTCTTTGACACATTCCCCATTTCCATTCTCAATTTTATCTTATGGGGCAGTCTAATAAAAATAAAAATTTTATTTTACCATCTTCTGCCTGTTTTTTCCATGTGTTTTTTCAGAATCAAAATGCATGTACAAATATTTATAACTTAGTTCTACCAGGCCTTGAAAATTTTCCCTATGCACAGTTATGTCTGTAATCAGAATGAATTCATTTGTATAAACAGAAGTTTTTACCAAAGTTGTTACAATTAACCTGTAAAAAATTTGGGAATAACAAAATGGGGCATTTTTTATATTCATGCTTTATCTAGCATTAAACTGTGCAAATGAACTTTCTTTTCTAATATTATTTCATCGAATATAAAAAAATCTGATTACAATAAAAAAATAAGAATTAAAGGTCTTAAGAACTTTTTACGCTGTGAATAAGCAGCTGTATTAAAAGAATATGTGTATGCAATCCTCACATATCATTTTGTTATATGTTATGTGTGAATAATCTAGTTTAATATAAATGAACAAAGGTAATTGATCGAAATGAAATTGACAAATCAAACACACCTATAACATGCTTATGAATTAGCTTATATTAGACACTAGATTCTAAATTTAGATTGAAAACTATTTTTAAACCGACTTGTAAAACTGGTTTCACAATGTTTAAATTGACCCTACTTTTGATTGGTTCTCTGTTATTGACTCTGCCCAAAGGAAGGTTGTACCTTAGCTAATAATGATTTCATGGTTCAGCTAGCAAGAATGTGCTGTGATGTTTGTTTCCACTCTGCTGATGTATAAGTATGTGAGTCACTATGATGAGTTACAGATCATGTTAATGCTCATTTCCACTCTGCTGATTTTTAGTATGTGAGTCTACTATGATGAGTTACAGATTATGTGATTTTTTTTTATACTCTGCTGATTTTCAGTATGTGAGCTCTACTATATTGAGTTACAGATCATGTTAATGTTCATTTCCACTTTGCTGATTTTAGTATGTGAGTCTACAATGATGAGTTACAGATCATGTTTCCGTTTGTTTCCACTATGCAGATTTTTTGCATGTGAGCATACTATTATGAGTTAGTTACAGATCATGTTAATGTTTTTTTCCACTTAGCTGATTTTTGCCGTAACAACTGTCAACAGGCTTTGGACTTTGAACATTTTGTGAAAATAAGTTATACAGACTTTTTTTCTAAATGCTCTCACATATGGAGCTGATTTATAGTAAGTGAGTCAATTTTTGAAGAGTAACAGATCTAGTTTAGGTTTGGTTTAGCTCCATTGAATTTGATTTTTGCTGAAATTACAGGCTATGGACTTCGAATATTTTGTTAAAGTAAGTTATACAGACTCTTTTCTAAACGCTCTTGCATATTGAGCTGATTTTCAGTATTTGAGTGTACTAATGAGTTACTGATCAAATTTAAGTTAAGTTCTGCTCCACTGATTTTTCCAGAAACAACAGACTTTGGACTTTGAACGATGTTCGACTCGTGAAAAATTACCTTTTTCAATGTCCTAATTCGATGAAAGTTTCATTGTGCAGGGATTCAAATTTAGGCAACGGAAGGTCCTGGGGCTGAGGACCTTTGACCAAAAATACTTGAAGGTCCTCCTTTATTCTTAAAAGGTTCAAATTTTATTGAAAATTCAATTTATCAAAACAGAAAATGCCTTCCATTCCAAAGCACTCAAGGTCGTCATATATCTTACTACATTAACCTCATTTTTTTTTTTAATTTCTTTCAATAAATTCAGTCAGAAAAAGGCTTTCCCAACACTATACACAGTGTTAAATAACACTTTGTACCTTTTTAAATTGTTTTGGTTTCAATTGCTGCGTAAGAACACACTTGTATCTAGCCTAACATTGTGTCATATAACAGCTCAACTTCGTTTTCGAATTTGGGGTCAGTTTCTTTTTACCCCTTTTTTGGCAAGATAAATAGATGATTGGTGGTAATTTTTCATCATGATTTTTTATGGGATCAAGTTTTAAGTTTTTTGTCCAACGAACCAGGGCACTTTCCCTTTCACTGTGTCACGTTGGGGAAAAAACACATTCTTTTTTTCCCCTGTAAATGTTTGGTCTTTAGTCAGATCCTGTCTTTCTGGCTGCATTAAGCCGTTTCATCAATCACCCCCGCTGTATCCCCAGTTTCATCAGGTTTTCTTTTGGAAGAGGTCACCCCAAAACCATACAGACTCAGAATACCATTTACTAGTTATTATATCTTAATATTATATTCTTGAGTTTCCTGGTATATTATCTTGTACGACGACCTGTCACACGACCACACCAAATCAATTGTGAAGAATTTAAGCAAACACATAATTTTCCTTTTAGTAAATATGCATATTTTCAGATTATTTTTATACTAGATTTTTATATTTTTTGTTCAAAATGCTTTTGTAACTTTTTTAACCCGCATAAATACGAAAGTCTGTCGTGTTTATAACTAACTACCGATGGGAAGGTCCGAACCCGTAAATAGAAGGTCATGGACCTCGGACCACCGCTAATTTGAACCCATGATTGTGAACCAAATGAAACTTTAATTTACATAGATTCATTTCCTATTGTTCAATCTATTTTTAGTATAAGTTAAAACATGTATTTTCATCTATTTAGAAGATGATTTTTTTATTCAGGTAAATTAATTAATGAGAGATGGATTTCTCTATGAAGAAAAACTACACAGAGAACAATAGCTATTGTATTTAATGAATGGGACAATAGAACTGACAAAAGTTTTAAGAGTTGGACACTGTGGAAAAGTTTCATTTGGTTTGCAATAAATCGGAATTGGCGATAATATTTTTTGAAAAGTCCTAAAATAATGAAGAGATGATAATTTGCCATAACAATATTAGCACTATTTAGATTAGTTCTGAGCTTGACCACTCCAAGAAGAACATGGGTAAAAATTGATTTAGTCAATATCTCCCAGAGGCATTGATATGATTATTGGGAGGGTCCTGAGACAGGACTATCAAACTTTGCTAAAGTCTGGGCAATTTTATTACCAAAACAGCATTTCATAACAACAAAATTGTGCAAATTGGCAAATAAGAAATGTGATTTTAATGAAATAACATATTATTTCTGACAGGCAAAAATATAGATTGTAATTTTCTGTCTAAGTAACCAGCCAAGCAAGCTGTAGCTATGAAAATGTGAAGTTTAATCTAAAATATTAGCAAATTACTGATATTATTCTCACACTGGCAGGGGTGTGGAAATATTTGTTGTGACCACGTGTTCCCAGGCAAGTAAAATTTACACAATTTTACTTGTCCGAAATTAAAGTTACTTGCCCTGATTTCTTAATGAATTTTGGAATGAAGAAGACGTATTTTTCTGTTAACGTGTATGTTTCTAAAACAGTTCTGAAACACAACAAAAAAGGAATGCATGGTCTTTGTTTGTATATAAGAAACATACAAAGATTAGTAGATCATGTATACACCAATGAGCTACATTGTAGAAACCATCCCCAAGACAACACTAAATTAAAGAATCTATAGAGGCCTGGATTTAGGAGATTATATCATGACTTATAGTTTATTCACAGTGAGCTAGTGCGAAGTTTTCTAGTTAATGAAGAGATGAAACCAAATAAATGATGAATTATTGAATTGTTGTTTGCACCCCCTCCTTATCCTCCCAATAAACTTTTGGTGGACCAATTGTAAATTTGAGATTTTTTTAGATAACTAATTATAAGCGAAATCAAAATATTATAGAACTTTAAAATCCTCTATTCCGTTTATTTTTTTAATATTTGTGCTCTGCCGCCTCTGATTTCAAAACCAAGTTCTTAGCTCAAAATTTTATGAGGCGCCTCCTCTTCGGTTGGTCAACTTCCGAGCGATGACCTATCCAATGCTTATCCAACTTGACTGAGAAATCTGTGCTCGAAATAATAATGATCATTTCCAGTTTACCGTTGCTATAACCTGATCAATGATCCCGGGTCAATGGGAAAATATCACAGAATGTTAATGAAACCCGGGTCCGCATACTTATTTTTTGTTGTTTGGTAATCGATCTATTTCGTGTAATCTTGATCATTGATGTTGTTTTATTAAAACATGTTGCTTTCGTCTTGTTATTTTATATTTTTTCTACTTTTATGGATGAATTTTGAGGACTTTTTTTATATGATAATATAAATTAACAATGTGACTTTGTCAAGCAACATTTTTCTTACTTGTCCACGTACAAGAAAGACACAAAAAATTGCTTGTCCGGTCGGTCAAATCTATGAGTCGGGCGAGTCGGGCATGGCATTTCCAAACCCCTGACTGGTTATTAGCCATAAGAAATTTTCAGGAGGACTCATGTTAGCAAAGTTGTTACATGACAACATGAGCAGTCTGAATCTTTTGGCTAAAATTGATTGTGAGTTATATTATACTGTAATGTTAATTTCATGAATTTTTACTGGTAAGATTTTTTGCAATATGAGTTGCTGGGGCATCAGACTAGTGGCTTACAGTGTAGACTGTATAAAAGATAAAAGTCTCCTAAGGCGACAAGTGACATGTGAACAACGGAATGAAAATGCCCAGAAGCAAGTGTGGAGAACTAATTTTAATTAAATTGTTGTTAAATTTTGTGCAATAAAGGAGAAAGTGTTTGATATCATCCTCTACTACACCTTAACCACACTGCCCACTAAGTTTAAGGCATAAGGGGGTACCCTTGTATCTTCTACTTCCGTCTGCTGAAATTCTTTATGTTTTGTCAGATTCTTCCTATTCTCAAATTAATCGCAAGAGATAGATAATGTTTAAATCCAACATTTATCTTGCATATTATGTAAGGACAAAGTTTCCCCGCTGAATGATATTAAGCACTTATATATATAAGCAATAGGTCATATCGTCAACTACTAAAATGTATATTTGGTGTATGGAATGATTGCAAGGTGTACATAGATATAAGAAGATGTGGTATGAGTGCCAATGAGACAACTCTCCATCCAAGTCACAATTTATTAAAGTAAAACTTTAACAGAATGTTCCTTAGGGTATCTTGTTTATAAATTGTATCCAAAGTTTTGATCCATCAACAAACATGGCTGCCATGGCTAAAAATAGAACATAGGAGTCAAATGCAGTTTTTGGCTTATATCTCAAAAACTAAAGCATTTAGAGCAAATCTGACATGGGTAAAAATGTACAATAGGTCAAGATCTATCAGCCCTGAAATTTTCAGACGAATGGAACATTGTTGGGTTGCCGCCACTAAATTGGTAATTTTAAGGAAATTGTGCAGTTTTTGGTTATTATCTTGAATATTATTGAAGATAAAGATAAACTGTAAACAGCAAAAATGTTCAGCAAAGTAAGATCTACAAAAAAGTTACATTACCAAAATTGTCAATTGACCCCTTAAGGAGTTTAATATTGCTCTTTAAAGACAATTTTACACAATTTGTTTATCAAGTTTGCTAAAATTTAAAAATCTTCTCCCCTGAAACTACTGGGCCTAATACTTCTAAACTTTAACTGAATGTTCCTTAGGGTAACTGGTTTATGAATTGTATCCGAAGTTCTGATATATTTACAAACATGGCCGCCATGGCTAAAAATAGAACATAGGGGTCAAATGCAGTTTTTGGCTTTTATCTCAAAAACTATAGCAGTTAGAGCAAAAGTGACATTGAGTTTAAGTGATGAATAAGTCAAAATCTATATATCTGCTATGAAATTTTCAGACCAATTGGACCACCCATTTTAGGGTTACTGTCCAAAATAGTTTATTTTTATGAAATTTTACTGTTTTTGGTTATTATCTTTAATATAATAGATAGAAAGTGTAAATGGCAAAAATGTTCCGCTAAGTAGGATCTAAAAATAAGTCAAAATAGTCAATTGACTCCTTAAGGAGATGTTGCCCTTGAAATGTTTATTTTTTACGTTTTTTCATGCAAGTCTATTACTTTTTCAAAAATCATCTTCTCTGAAACTACTGGGCCAAATACTAATAAAATTTAACTGAATGTTCCTTAGGGTATCTAGTTTGTAAATTTTATCCGAAGTTTTGATCCATCAACAAACATGGCCACCATGGCTAAAATTAGAACATAGGGGACAAAAGCAGTTTTTGGCTAATATTTCTCAAAAACTACAGCAGTTAGAGCAAAAGTGAAAGGGAATTGAAGTGATAAATGGGTCATGATCTATCTGTTATGAAATTTTCAGACAAGTTGGACAACCCATTGTTGGGTTTCTGTTGGAAATAGTTTATTTTTATTAAATTTTACTGTTTTTGGTTATTTTCTTTAATATTATAATAGATAGAAAGTATAAATGGCAATAAATGTTCAGCTAAGTAAGATCTACAAATTTGTCAACATGATCAAAATAGTCAATTGACCCTTTAAGGAGTTATTGCCCTTAAAACGTTTTTTTTGCATTTTTTGTGAAAGTCTAATTACTTTTTAAAAAATCTTCTTCTCTGAAACTACTTGGCCAAATACTTAAAAACTTAAATTGAATGTTCCTTAGTGTATCTAGTTTTTAGATTGTATTTGGGAATTTGATCCATTCAAAAACATGGCGGCAGTTTCTAAAAATAAAGCAGTAAGAGCAAAACTGACATAGGTGAAAGTGTTAAGCAGGTTTAGATCTACCTGTCAAGTTATCTTCAGACCAATAGGACAACATATTGTTGTAAACAGCAATAATGTTCAGCAAAGTAAGATCTACAAATAAGTCATGACCAAAATTGTCAATTGACCCCTTAACCCTTTCGCCGACGAATCCCGGTTTACTGGGATTCACGCTTCAGACAGCTGACAACAAGTCCCAGATTACTGGGATCGGAATACGTCTTTTATATTTCCCGCTGAAAATCATTGCAAACACAAGTTATCTTTCTTTGTTTAATACCCAGATGAAAGTGTAAACATGGCACTTCCGTTTGTTGAAAACCGTGTCAAAATCAGATGAAATTTACCGTTTTACTGGAGTTTGAAGTAAGGGAACATTTTTTGGAAAGAATTTGGAAGATTTGAAGCCAGACTAGTGTACTTTTTTGACATAAAATGCCATTTTATGTACAAAAACACTTGTAACCTCGTTGAAATTTTCAAACTTTTGTGGTTTTGGGTTACAAAATTACGATTTTGGGTCAAAAAGTTTAATATCCTGTATTTTATCTCTTTTAATGCCGAAAATTTGGAAATTTTGATTTTTTCTGACAAAAAATTTATCAATACATCAACTGTGTGTCCATAGTGTAAGTGAATAAAATAAAGACATAAATAACTACAGACAATTTTTTATTGATATTTAATATGAAGATCTCCCACTTGTGTCACAATGGCCAGGGAAGCCATCGTCTCAGAGTAGCTTCTGTCAGGGCGGCTATTGGTGAAAGGGTTAAGGAGTTATTGCCCTTTATAGTCAATTTTAACAATTTTTCGTAAATTTTTGTGATCCTTTACAAAAATCTTATTTTAACCTTTATTTTACATGATTTCCATAACCACAGTAGATACAGGTGAGAGACACAGGCTATGGAGAGCCTCTAGTTTAATCAAAGAATGTGTATCATATAATAAAAGTCTTTTGAACTGGCTGTTTCTGTATTGGCCCTTTTATACATGTAGATTCATGATCCTATGTATTGGGAGTCCGGAGGGGTGTTGAAATATCCATGGCATTTGTAAGGGGGTCTTGAATTTATTTTCCTTCAAGGATGGGACTTGAAAAAATTACGAAAAATTCAAATTTTTTCTTCCAGGTCCCTCCAATGGAATAAAATGATCATGCAGTCTCTTAGCTCATAAGTATACTAATCAATATTCATTCTTTTTGTTTCACATGTGTCAAAAGTCGCCGAATGCAAGACAGGGATTCAATCCAACAGCAGCAACTGCATAAACTATTTGCATATAAAGCTTTATATTTCAGAAGGTAGAAGACCTGGATGCTTTATACCTTGTATGCAAATGCCTAATATTCTTTTATTACTGTCATATGTCTATTGCCATTTTCATGGTCAAGCAACTGCTTGAATATTTTAAGTCCCCTATCAACAAAGTTCAGGTTTGAACTCAGTCCCACTGTCTGTCTGCCCATTCTTCAGTCCTGGAAATCAGTTTTCCACACTTTTTTCCTTTGTGCTTGAAGATATTGATTTGATATTTGGTGTAAAGCTATATTTTGAGCAGTTACAGATCAATTTAATTTTTTGTTCAGGTCAGATTATTTTGTGCAGAGTTATGGTCCTTGGACTGCAAATTCACCCAAGTAATCAGTTTTTGGCACCTTTTTTTCGTCATGCTTGATATTTGGTATATAGTTGACCATAACAAGTTACAGATCAAGCTCCAGATTTGTTCTGATCTGATGATTTTGTGCAGAGTTATGTTCCTTGGATTATGAAAATTCAGGCAAGTCATCTTTTTTCTGCATTTGTTTCCATTATACTTGAAAAAAGTAAAATAACAAAAATATTGAACTCCCAGGAAAATTCAAATCGGAAAGTCCCTAATATCAAATGGCAAAATCAAAAGCTTAAACACATCAAACAAATGGAAAACAACTGTCATATACCTGAATGTTTGAAGATATTGATTTGGTATTTGGTATATAGTTTTACAATGACAAGTTACAGACCAAGTTTGAATTTTGTTCGGATTGGATGATTTTTTGTCGAGTCTAGAAAACTTGACATAGGGATAGTGATCCGGTGGCGGCAGCGTTATTAACTATCTACTTTAAAGCTTTATATTTTAGAAGGTGAAGATCTGGATGTTTCATACTTAGTATATAGATGCTTTATGTTATGAAGTTTTCGTCTGTCATATGTCCATTGTCCGTGACCTCATTTTCATGGTTCAGTGACTTCTTGAAAAAAAATGATGATTTTTTTGTAATGTTAATTTCTATCTTGTTATGAGTAATAGGATAACCATATTTAGTATGTGCGTACCTTGCAAGGTCCTCATGCCTGTCAGACAGTTTTCATCTGACCTCGACCTCATTCCATGGATCAGTGGTTCACTATAAGGTTCAGTTTTCATGGTCAAGTCCATATATCAGATACTATAAGCAAAAGGTCTACTATATTTGGTGTATGGAATGATTGTAAGGAGTACATGTCCAACTGGCAGGTGTCATATGACCTTGACCTCATTTTCATGGTTCAGTGGTTAAAGTTAAGTTTTTGTGTTTTGGTCTTTTATTCTAATACTATATGCAATAGGTCAACTATATTTAGTGTATGGAAATATTGTACGATGTAGTTGTCAGTCTGGCAGGTTTTGTTTGACCTTGACCTCATTTTCAAGGTTCATGTTTAGTGTAAAGTTTTTGTGTTTTGATGTATTTTTCTTTAATTATAAGCAATAAGTCTACTATATATAGTGTTTGGAATGGTTGTAAGGAGTACATTTCCAACTGGCAGGTGTCATCTGACCTTGACCCCATTTTCATGATTCAGTGGATAAAGTTAAGTTTTTGTGTTTTGGTCTTTTTTTCTAATACTATATACAATAGGTCAACTATATTTAGTGTAAGGAAATATTTTACGATGTACATGTCAGTCTGGCAGATTTTATTTGACCTTGACCTCATTTTCACGGTTCATAGCTCCGTGTAAAGTTTTTGTGTTGGTCTATTTTTCTTGAACTATAAGTAATAGGTCTACTATATTTGGTGTATGGAATGATTGTAAGGCGTACATGTATTTCCTGTTTGGTTTATCTGACCTTGGCCTCATTTTCTTGGATCATGTTAAGTTTATGGGATACTTGTAGTAAAGCTTTATATTTAGGACTATCAACATAAATCAATGGTCAGAAAAGCAGGCGAGACATTTCAGCGTGTGCACTCTTGTTTTTTTGCAGTGTTAGGTTCTTGAACTTAGAATATTCACACAAATAATCGGTTTCCACATTTTTTTTTTCGTCGTGCTTGAAAATTTTGATTTGATATTCATTGAATCATTATAAAGTTTAACCATGTTAACACCAGGACTAGTTATAGATCAAGTTAGTTGTTCCATTGCAATGAATTTATCTGGTTGGGGACTATGTATTGCCATGCAGTACCTCTGAATGCTTATTTAAGTTGCTTTGTTGCTGTGAAATACTCCCTTATTTTGAGTTATAAACTACCTATATTTGGCATATTGAATGCTTGCAAGGTCTACATATATCCGTCAGACATGGTTCACCTGACCTCAACCTCATTTCATGGATCAGTGATCAATGTTAAGTTTTAGTATCATGGATACTATAAGCAATAGGTCAAATATATTTATATATATATAATACCGGGTGAACGTGTGTCTGTCCGGTCTTGTTTGCGCTCTCATGGGTACAATTCTTGCCAGATTTTTATAAAACTTATACTATAGGTTAATATCAGCAATATCTCGGACCAGTTTTATAATGGTGGCGATCGACTTTTTTTAAAAGAGTTATGCCCCTTGGAAATATTAAATTTATGGAAAATAGCGCTCTCACAAGTACAATTCTTGCCAGATTTTTATAAAACTTATATTATAGGTTAATATCACTAATGTCTCGGACAAGGTCTATAATGGTGGACGATCAACTTTTTTAGCTCATCTGGCCAAAAGTGAGCTTTTCTCATCACTTGGCATCCGTTGTCCGTCGTCGTTAACTTTTACAAAAATCTTCTCCTCTGAAACTACGGGGCCAAATTTGACCAAACTTGGCCACAATCATCATTGGGGTATCTAGTTTAAAAAATGTGTCCTGTGACCCAGCCAACCAACCAAGATGGCCACCATGGCTAAAAATAGAAAATGTAAATTTTGGCTTATATCTCTGAAACCAAAGCATTTAGAGCAAATCTGACATGGGGTAAAATTGTTAATCAGGTCAAGATCTATCTGCCCTGAAATTTTCAGATGAATCGGACAACCCGTTGTTGGGTTGCTCCCCCTGAATTGGTAATTTTAAGGAAATTTTGCCGTTTTTGGTTATCTTGAATATTATTATAGATAGAGATAAACTGTAAACAGCAATAATGTTCAGCAAAGTAAGATCTACAAATAAGTCAACTTGACCAAAATGGTCAGTTGACCCCTTAAGGAGTTATTGCCCTTTATAGTCAATTTTTAACCATTTTTCGTAAATTTTTGTAATCTTTTACAAAAATCTTCTCCTGAAACTACTAAGACAAATTTAACCAAACTTGTCCACAATCATCATTAGGGTATCTAGATTAAAAAATGTGTCCGATGACCCCGCCCGCGAACCAAGATGGCCGACATGGCTAAAAAAAAGTACATAGGGTAAAATGCAGTTTTTGGCTCATATCTCTGAAACCAAAGCATTTAGAGCAAATCTGATGAGGATAAAATTGTTCATTAGGTCAAGATCTATCTGCCCTGAAATTTTCAGACCAATCAGGCAACATGTTGTTGGGTTGCTGCCCCTGAATTGGTAATTTTAAGAAAATTTTGCAGCTTTTGGTTATTATCTTGATTATTATTATAGATAGAGATAAACTGTAAACAGCAATAATGTACAACAAAGTAGGATCTACAAATAAGTCAACATGACCAAAATTGTCAATTGACCCCTTAAGGAGTTGTTGCCCTTTATAGTCAATTTTTTACAATTTTCATAAATTTTGTAAATTTTTGTAAATTTTTACAAAATATTTTCCACTGTAACTACTGGGCCAAGTTCATTATAGATAGAGATAATTGTAAGCAGCAAGAATGTTCAGTAAAGTAAGATCTACAAACACATCACCAAAACACAATTTTGTCATGAATCCATCTGTGTCCTTCATTTAATATGCACATAGACCAAGGTGAGCGACACAGGCTCTTTAGAGCCTCCAGTTTGTTATTATCTTGAATATTATTATACGACTGCAAAAAAATTTTTGTGGTCGTATATTGGTATGACGTTGGCGTCAAGACACATTAGTTTTCGCACTCTAACTTTAGTTTAAGTGAATGGATCTCTATGAAATTTTACCAGAAGGTTCAATACCACAAAAGGAAGGTGGGGATTGATTTTGGGGGTTATGGTACCAACAGTTAAGGAATTAGGGGCCAAAAATAAGCATTTTTGTAACTTCCAGACATAACTTTTGTGTAAGTGTATGGATCTCTCTGACATTGTACCACAAGGTTCCATATCACAAAGGAAATGCTGGGATTGATTTTGGGGGTAATTGCCTCCAAAGTTTAGGAATTAGGGGGCAAAAAACAAGCATTTTTCTAGTTTCATGACAATAACTTGTGTGTAAGTGTATGGATCTCTCTGACATTGTATCACAAGGTTCCATATCACAAAGGGAATGCTGGGATTGATTTTGGGGGTAATTGCCTCCAAATTTTAGGAATTAGGGGCCAAAAAGGGGCAAAACACAAGCATTTTTCTAATTTCATGACAATAACTTGTGTGTAAGTGTATGGATCTTTATGAAATTGTACTACAAGGTTCCATATCACAAAGGGAAAGCTGGAATTGAGTTTGGGGGTAATTGCCCAAAAAGTTTAGGAATAAGGGGCCAAAAATAAGCATTTTTCTAGTTTCCAGACAATTACTTGTGTTCAGGTGTATGGATCTCTTTGAAATTGTACTGCAAGGTACCATACCACAAAGGGAAGGCTGGGATTGATTTTGGGGGTAATTCCCTCAAAATTTTAGAAATTAGGGGCCATAAAAGGGCAGAAAAACAAGCATTTTTCTAGTTTTAGGACAATAACTTGTGTGTAAGTGTATGGATCTTTATGAACTTGTACTGCAAGGTTCCATATCACAAAGGGAAAGCTGGGTTTGAGTTTGGGGGTAATTGCCCTAAACGTTTAGGAATTTGGGGCCAAAAAAACAAGCATTTTACTAGTTTCCAGACAATAGCTTGTGTTCAAGTGTATGGATCTCTCTGAAATTGTACTGCAAAGTACCATACCACAAAGGGAAGGCTGGGATTGAGTTTGGGGGTGATGAATCGTAAGGGGGTTCAAAAAATTTGGGGGGGATTTTTTTTTCCTTTTTTTTCTTTATAATTTTTTTCATTTTAAATTGGTTATTTCTGATTTATATATAAAAGCAAATAATAATGATATGGTTTGAATAGGTAAATTAAAATTTTTTAAGTTCTTGCACCACTTTCATTCTGTTTCAGAAACCTATGCTGTGTCAAATATTTAATTACAATCCAAATTCAGTGCTGTATCAAGCTTGAATGTTTTGTCCATACTTGCCACAACTGTTCAGGGTTCGACCTCTGCGGTCGTATCAAGCTGCGACCCAGCAGAGCATTTTATTATAGATAGAAATAAACTGTAAACTGCAATAAATGTTCAGCAAAGTAAGTTCTACAAAAAAGTTAATCTGACCAACAAAAAAAAAACAAGCAAAAAATTTCAGGTGAGCTATTCCTGCTCTTCTGAGCCTCTTGTTCTTAAAACTATGTTTATGTTTTTTTAGGTAATAAAAATCAGTTTTTCCTGAAACAACAGCCTGAAGCTTTATAACTGATTTGTCTAAAATTTCCTTTTTTTTTCAAATTTATACTCTTATGTAATATATTTATATAAGAATGTTTTGTATTTGTTTTTAGACTTGTTGACCGGTTAAGGAGTTGACATAAAACACGCATCACATTAATTTCTGAATTAATTGCAACAGCAAAAAGTCTCTATTTAAAGCTGAAACTAATTTAAAGTTTTTGTTTTTGTTAGATACAGCCTAAATATGTGACAGTCCTATACCATGAAAAATGGTTCCATTGAAGTTCAAGAGGATGATGTCGCATGTAGGTATTTGGTCATTACAAATGTTCTTAAAGCTATGTTTATATGTGTTAGGTAATAAAAACCAGTTTTTCCTGGAATAGCAGGAAACTTTATTACAAATTGGTCTACAATTTCGTCTTTTATGCCTGTTTAAGGAACGATTATGGTATACCGCAGGAATAATTTTACTATATAGTTAAGTGGCCCTTAAAATTGGCCGGCAGCCCAAAAAATATTTGGAAATGTTTTAGTTGCCATTTTAGGCAACTTCAATGTTGTCATAGCGTTTTAAAATCTGGATAAGAATGCTGTCAACGCATACATTTTTAATGCGGTGATCCTGCAAATAGAATGGATAGTCAATGGAAGAATATCACAATGTATTAATTAACAATTCAATTATGTCAACATTTGGTTAACGATTTAAGCAGCGGAATGGGACCCCTCAGATACAATTATTTTTTGCTATGACGCCCTCTTACGTCAGCAAAAATTAAAGTAGAATTTCAAGACGTCATTATTAATTGGACTATTGTTAAAGCAGTTCGCCCAGCAGTTGGATAAAAAGATGCTTTATGTCAAAATGGGTCTCGTAAAAGCAGACCTCCCCAGAGAGCAAACTTTAGATTTTGATGCAACATTGATGAATTTAATGGGCGCTGATCTCGTAAAAGCAGATCACCCAGCAGAGCCGGTTATATAATATGATGAAAACTTGTTTTATAATAAAAAGTTTTTAATTTTATGTCTGGCTCTATTTCATTATCAAACAATTTGAAACTTTATTACAAATTGATTTTCTTCAAATTTATTCTCTAATGAAGTATATTCTTATGAGAATGTATAGTAATTATAAATATTCTTGTCCAACATGCAAAAGATTAAATTCTGAATTAATTGTAACAGCAAATAGTCTCTATTTACAGCTGATATTAATTTATAGTTTTTGTTAAAGATGTTGCACTCCTAGACAGAGAAGATGGAAACTTCATGGTAGATAGCACATGAGGAGGAGTCGCATGTAAGTATTTGGTCATTACAATTGTACTTAAAACTATGTTAATATTTGTGGGACAATAAAAAATTGGTCTAAAATTTCTTTTATTCAAATTTAGACTCTAATGAGGTATAATTTAAGATTTGACATGAAACATGCATCACATTAATTTTTGAATTTATTATACCCCCGCTTTAAAAAAGTGGGGGTATACTGTTTTACCTCTGTCCCTGCATCCATCCGTCTGTCCGTCCATGCATCTGTCAGTCTGTCCGTCCCATGAAAATTTATCGTCCCATTTTTCTCAGGAACTACAATACAAGGATTTCTGAAATTTGGTTTCAGGGTTTATATAAGTCAACTATGCATTGTGTTGCTTTTTCAGATTCATCACTGAACACCTTCCTGTTTACCGAACACTTGTATCATTTTACATATGATAGCCAAGTTGAAAATTTTTCGGCACGTTTTTCTCAGGAACTACAATACAAGGATTTCTGAAATTTGGTTTCAGGGTTTATATAAGTCGGCAATACTGTGTGATGCTTTTTCAGATTCATCACTCAACAACTTCCAGTTTACCGAAATATTTGGTTTTACTTGTTTCAACAGCCAATAAATATTCTCTTTTTAAAGCTGATACTAATTTAAAATTTTTCTTTTGTTAGATACAACTCAAATATGTTCCACTCCCACACAATGAAGATAGTTTCATGGTAGATAGATTGCACATTGGGATTAGTAGCATGTAGGTATTTGGTCATTACAATTGTACTTTTAACTGTTTATATGTGTTGGGTAATAAAAAATCAGTTTTCCCTAACTAATGAAGTATATTTTAACAAGAATGTGTAGTAATTGTAAATATACTTTGTCCAATTTAGGATTTGATATTTATTTTATAATTGATTGCAACAGCCAATAGTCTCTATTTAAAGCTGACAGTAATTTATGATTTTTGTTTTTATTACAGATACAGCCTAAATATGTTACACTCCTAGACAATGAAGATGGTTTCATGGTAGATCGATCGCATATGAGGATCAGGAGCATGTAGGTATTTGGTATTACTTTATGTTTATATGTGTCGGGTAACAAAAATCAGTTTTCCCTGGAACAACAGCTTAAATTAGATTTTATTACAAATTGTTCTAAAATTTCTTTTATTCAAATTTATACTCTTATAAAGTATAAAATTAATGAAAATTTATAGAAATTGCTTGCATACCTCTCTCTAAATTAGGATTTGACATAAAAAATGCATCAAATCAATTTTGAATTAATTGCAACAACCAATTTTCTTTATTTAAAGCTGATACTGATTTAAAATTTTTGTTTTTGTTGCAGATACAGCCTAAGTATGTTACACTCCAATACCATGAAAGATGCTTCCATTGTATATAGCACATTAGGATGAGTCGCATGTAGGTATTTGGTCATTACAACTGTTCTTTAAACTATGTTTATATTTGTTAGGTATTTAAAATCAGTTTTTCCTGAAACAAATTGAAGCTTTATAACAAATTGGTCTAAAATTTCTTTTATTCAAATTTATGCTCTAATGATGTATATTTTAATAAGAATTATAGTAATTGTATATATACTTCTCTCTAATTTAGTATTTAACATAAAACATGCATCACATTAATTTCTGAATTGATTGCAACAGCAAAAAGTCTTGATTTGAAACTAATTTATAATTTTTGTTTTTATTACAGATACAGCCTAACTATGCAACACTCCTATACCATGAAAGATGCTTTCATTGAAGATCACACATTAGGACGAGTCACATGTAGGTATTTGGTCATTACAATTTTTGAGCTCACCTTGCTGAAGGAAATGTGAGCTTTTGCCATCACTTGGTGTCTGTCGTCGTCTGTCCGGTGTAAACTATTTCAAACATCTTCTCCTCTGAAACTACTGAACCAATTCCAACCAAACTTAAGCTGAATGATCCTTAGGGTATCTAGAATTAAGTTTGTGTTTTATTTTCTGTTTCGTCAAAAAACATGGCCAACATGGTTAAAAATAGAAAATAGGGGTAAAATGCAGTTTTTGGCTTATATCTCAAAAACTAAAGCATTTAGAGGAAATCTGTTGTGTATGTGAAGAAATATAGCCACTATGGCTAAAATGGAACATAGGGGTAAAATGCATTTTTTTGCTTTTGAAGAAAATATGACAGATGCAAAGAACATTTAAATGGCATTTTTAAGCCACTCATTAATATATATTGAAAAGCAAAAATAATCATTGATGAAAGATTTAAGCAAAAAATTACAGGTGAACGATTCCTGCTCTTGAGAGCCTCTTGTTCTTAAAACTATGTTTATGTTTGTTAGGTAATAAAAATCAGTTTTTCCTGAAACAACAGCCTGAAGCTTTATAACTGATTTGTCTAAAATTTCATTTTTTTTTTCAAATTTATACTCTTATGTAATATATTTATATAAGAATGTTTTGTATTTGTTTCTAGACTTGTTGCCCGGTTAAGGAGTTGACATAAAACACGCATCACATTAATTTCTGGATTAATTGCATCAGCAAAAAGTCTCTATTTAAAGCTGAAACTAATTCAAAGTTTTTGTTTTTGTTAGATACAGCCTAAATATGTGACAGTCCTATCCCATGAAAATGGTTCCATTGAAGTTCAAGAGGATGATGTTGCATGTAGGTATTTGGTCATTACAAATGTTCTTAAAGCTATGTTTATATGTGTGAGGTAATAAAAATCAGTTTTTCCTGGAATAGCAGGCAACTTTATTACAAATTGGTCTACAATTTCGTTTTTTTATGCCTGTTTAAGGGACGTTTATGGTATACTGCAGGAATAATTTTACTATATAGTTAAGTGGCCCTTAAAATTGGCTGGCAGCCCAAAAAATATTTGGAAATGTTTTAGTTACCATTTTAGGCAACTTCAATGTTGTCATAGCGTTTTAAAATCTGGGTAAGAATGCTGTCAACGCATACATTTTTAATGCGGTGATCCTGCAAATAGGATGGATAGTCAATGGAAGAATATCACAATTTATCAATTTACAACAATTCAATTATGTCAAAGTTTGGTTAACGATTTAAGCAGCGGAATGGGACCTCTCATCTACAATTATTTTTTGCTATGACACCTTACGACAGCAAAAATTAAAGTAGAATTTCAAGACGTCATTATTAATTGGACTATTGTTAAAGCAGATCGCCCAGCAGTTGGATAAAAAGATGCTTTATGTCAAAATGGGTCTTGTAAAAGCAGACCTCCCCAGAGAGCAAACTTTAGATTTTGATGCAACATTGATGAATTTAATGGGCGCTGATCTCGTAAAAGCAGATCACCCAGCAGAGCCGGTTATATAATATGATGAAAACTTGTTTTATAGTAAAAAGTATTTAATTTTATGTCTGGCTCTATTTCATTATCAACCAATTTGAAACTTTATTACAAATTTATTTTCTTCAAATTTATACTCTAATGAAGTATATTCTTATGAGAATGTATAGTAATTATAAATATTCTTGTCCAACATGCAAAAGATTAAATTCTGAATTAATTGTAACAGCAAATAGTCTCTATTTACAGCTGATATTAATTTATAGTTTTTGTTAAAGATGTTGCACTCCTAGACAGAGAAGATGGAAACTTCATGGTAGATAGCACATGAGGATGAGTTGCATGTAAGTATTTGGTCATTACAATTGTACTTAAAACTATGTTAATATTTGTGAGACAATAAAAAATTGGTCTAAAATTTCTTTTATTCAAATTTAGACTCTAATGAGGTATATTTTAATAAGAATGTATAGTTATTGTAAATTAATTGTCCCTAATTTAAGATTTGACATGACACATGCATCACATTAATTTTTGAATTAATTGCAACAGCAAAAAGTCTCTATTTAAAGCTGAAACTAATTTAAAGTTTTTGTTTTTGTTAGATACAGCCTAAATATGTGACAGTCCTATACCATGAAAATGGTTCCATTGAAGTTCAAGAGGATGATGTTGCATGTAGGTATTTGGTCATTACAAATGTTCTTAAAGCTATGTTTATATGTGTGAGGTAATAAAAATCAGTTTTTCCTGGAATAGCAGGCAACTTTATTACAAATTGGTTTACAATTTCGTTTTTTATGCCTGTTTAAGGGACGATTATGGTATACTGCAGGAATAATTTTACTATATAGTTAAGTGGCCCTTAAAATTGGCCGGCAGCCCAAAAAATATTTGGAAATGTTTTAGTTACTGTAAATTCAGAAATTAATGCGTTCATTTATTATTGCGATTTTTGAAAAAAGGACAAAAATGCGAGATTTATTATTGCGATTTCAGAAACATTTGCCTAAGATATGTGTATCAGATTTCAGAATGCGAGTTCTTATTATTGCGATACTCAATGAGTCGCATTATTCGCATTAATAAAAACCTCGCAATAATTTCTGAATTTACAGTACCATTTTAGGCAACTTCAATGTTGTCATAGCGTTTTAAAATCTGGATAAGAATGCTGTCAACGCATACTTTTTAATGCGGTGATCCTGCAAATAGGATGGATAGTCAATGGAAGAATATCACAATTTATTAATTAACAACGATTCAATTATGTCAACGTTTGGTTAACGATTTAAGCAGCGGAATGGGACCCCTCAGATACAATTATTTTTTCCTATGACACCTTCTTACGACAGCAAAAATTAAAGTAGAATTTCAAGACGTCATTATTAATTTGACTATTGTTAAAGCAGATCGCCCAGCAGTTGGATCAAAAGATGCTTTATGTCAAAATGGGTCTCGTAAAAGCAGACCTCCCCAGAGAGCAAACTTTAGATTTTGATGCAACATTGATGAATTTAATGGGCGCTGATCTCGTAAAAGCAGATCACCCAGCAGAGCCGGTTATATAATATGATAAAACTTGTTTTATAGTAAAAAGTATTTAATTTTATGTCTGGCTCTATTTCATTATCAACCAATTTGAAACTTTATTACAAATTTATTTTCTTCAAATTTATACTCTAATGAAGTATATTCTTATGAGAATGTATAGTAATTATAAATATTCTTGTCCAACATGCAAAAGATTAAATTCTGAATTAATTGTAACAGCAAATAGTCTCTATTTACAGCTGATATTAATTTATAGTTTTTGTTAAAGATGTTGCACTCCTAGACAGAGAAGATGGAAACTTCATGGTAGATAGCACATGAGGATGAGTTGCATGTAAGTATTTGGTCATTACAATTGTACTTAAAACTATGTTAATATTTGTGAGACAATAAAAAATTGGTCTAAAATTTCTTTTATTCAAATTTAGACTCTAATGAGGTATATTTTAATAAGAATGTATAGTTATTGTAAATTAATTGTCCCTAATTTAAGATTTGACATGACACATGCATCACATTAATTTTTGAATTAATTGCAACAGCAAAAAGTCTCTATTTAAAGCTGAAACTAATTTAAAGTTTTTGATTTTGTTAGATACAGCCTAAATATGTGACCGTCCTATACCATGAAAATGGTTCCATTGAAGTTCAAGAGGATGATGTTGCATGTAGGTATTTGGTCATTACAAATGTTCTTAAAGCTATGTTTATATGTGTGAGGTAATAAAAATCAGTTTTTCCTTGAATAGCAGGCAACTTTATTACAAATTGGTCTACAATTTCGTCTTTTATGCCTGTTTAAGGGACGATTATGGTATACTGCAGAAATAATTTTACTATATAGTTAAGTGGCCCTTAAAATTGGCCGGCAGCCCAAAAAATATTTGGAAATGTTTTAGTTACCATTTTAGGCAACTGCAATGTTGTCATAGCGTTTTAAAATCTGGATAAGAATGCTGTCAACGCATACATTTTTAATGCGGTGATCCTGCAAATAGGATGGATAGTCAATGGAAGAATATCACAATTTATTAATTAACAACGATTCAATTATGTCAACGTTTGGTTAACGATTTAAGCAGCGGAATGGGACCCCTCAGATACAATTATTTTTTCCTATGACACCTTCTTACGACAGCAAAAATTAAAGTAGAATTTCAAGACGTCATTATTGATTTGACTATTGTTAAAGCAGATCGCCCAGCAGTTGGATAAAAAGATGCTTTATGTCAAAATGGGTCTCGTAAAAGCAGACCTCCCCAGAGAGCAAACTTTAGATTTTGATGCAACATTGATGAATTTAATGGGCGCTGATCTCGTAAAAGCAGATCACCCAGCAGAGCCGGTTATATAATATGATGAAAACTTGTTTTATAGTAAAAAGTATTTAATTTTATGTCTGGCTCTATTTCATTATCAACCAATTTGAAACTTTATTACAAATTTATTTTCTTCAAATTTATACTCTAATGAAGTATATTCTTATGAGAATGTATAGTAATTATAAATATTCTTGTCCAACATGCAAAAGATTAAATTCTGAATTAATTGTAACAGCAAATAGTCTCTATTTACAGCTGATATTAATTTATAGTTTTTGTTAAAGATGT
The DNA here is from genome assembly GCF_021869535.1 of Mytilus californianus. Classification (NCBI taxonomy): domain Eukaryota; kingdom Metazoa; phylum Mollusca; class Bivalvia; order Mytilida; family Mytilidae; genus Mytilus; species Mytilus californianus. The sequence goes on from NW_026262679.1 coordinate 58,191,574, forward strand.
TGCACTCCTAGACAGAGAAGATGGAAACTTCATGGTAGATAGCACATGAGGATGAGTTGCATGTAAGTATTTGGTCATTACAATTGTACTTAAAACCTATGTTAATATTTGTGAGACAATAAAAAATTGGTCTAAAATTTCTTTTATTCAAATTTAGACTCTAATGAGGTATATTTTAATAAGAATGTATAGTTATTGTAAATTAATTGTCCCTAATTTAAGATTTGACATGACACATGCATCACATTAATTTTTGAATTAATTGCAACAGCAAAAAGTCTCTATTTAAAGCTGAAACTAATTTAAAGTTTTTGTTTTTGTTAGATACAGCCTAAATATGTGACAGTCCTATACCATGAAAATGGTTCCATTGAAGTTCAAGAGGATGATGTTGCATGTAGGTATTTGGTCATTACAAATGTTCTTAAAGCTATGTTTATATGTGTGAGGTAATAAAAATCAGTTTTTCCTGGAATAGCAGGCAACTTTATTACAAATTGGTTTACAATTTCGTTTTTTATGCCTGTTTAAGGGACGATTATGGTATACTGCAGGAATAATTTTACTATATAGTTAAGTGGCCCTTAAAATTGGCCGGCAGCCCAAAAAATATTTGGAAATGTTTTAGTTACCATTTTAGGCAACTTCAATGTTGTCATAGCGTTTTAAAATCTGGATAAGAATGCTGTCAAGGCATACTTTTTAATGCGGTGATCCTGCAAATAGGATGGATAGTCAATGGAAGAATATCACAATTTATTAATTAACAACGATTCAATTATGTCAACGTTTGGTTAACGATTTAAGCAGCGGAATGGGACCCCTCAGATACAATTATTTTTTCCTATGACACCTTCTTACGACAGCAAAAATTAAAGTAGAATTTCAAGACGTCATTATTAATTTGACTATTGTTAAAGCAGATCGCCCAGCAGTTGGATCAAAAGATGCTTTATGTCAAAATGGGTCTTGTAAAAGCAGACCTCCCCAGAGAGCAAACTTTAGATTTTGATGCAACATTGATGAATTTAATGGGCGCTGATCTCGTAAAAGCAGATCACCCAGCAGAGCCGGTTATATAATATGATGAAAACTTGTTTTATAGTAAAAAGTATTTAATTTTATGTCTGGCTCTATTTCATTATCAACCAATTTGAAACTTTATTACAAATTTATTTTCTTCAAATTTATACTCTAATGAAGTATATTCTTATGAGAATGTATAGTAATTATATGAGAATGTATAGTAATTATAAATATTCTTGTCCAACATGCAAAAGATTAAATTCTGAATTAATTGTAACAGCAAATAGTCTCTATTTACAGCTGATATTAATTTATAGTTTTTGTTAAAGATGTTGCACTCCTAGACAGAGAAGATGGAAACTTCATGGTAGATAGCACATGAGGAGGAGTCGCATGTAAGTATTTGGTCATTACAATTGTACTTAAAACTATGTTAATATTTGTGAGACAATAAAAAATTGGTCTAAAATTTCTTTTATTCAAATTTAGACTCTAATGAGGTATATTTTAATAAGAATGTATAGTTATTGTAAATTAATTGTCCCTAATTTAAGATTTGACATGACACATGCATCACATTAATTTTTGAATTAATTGCAACAGCAAAAAGTCTCTATTTAAAGCTGAAACTAATTTAAAGTTTTTGTTTTTGTTAGATACAGCCTAAATATGTGACAGTCCTATACCATGAAAATGGTTCCATTGAAGTTCAAGAGGATGATGTTGCATGTAGGTATTTGGTCATTACAAATGTTCTTAAAGCTATGTTTATATGTGTGAGGTAATAAAAATCAGTTTTTCCTGGAATAGCAGGCAACTTTATTACAAATTGGTTTACAATTTCGTTTTTTATGCCTGTTTAAGGGACGATTATGGTATACTGCAGGAATAATTTTACTATATAGTTAAGTGGCCCTTAAAATTGGCCGGCAGCCCAAAAAATATTTGGAAATGTTTTAGTTACCATTTTAGGCAACTTCAATGTTGTCATAGCGTTTTAAAATCTGGATAAGAATGCTGTCAAGGCATACTTTTTAATGCGGTGATCCTGCAAATAGGATGGATAGTCAATGGAAGAATATCACAATTTATTAATTAACAACGATTCAATTATGTCAACGTTTGGTTAACGATTTAAGCAGCGGAATGGGACCCCTCAGATACAATTATTTTTTCCTATGACACCTTCTTACGACAGCAAAAATTAAAGTAGAATTTCAAGACGTCATTATTAATTTGACTATTGTTAAAGCAGATCGCCCAGCAGTTGGATCAAAAGATGCTTTATGTCAAAATGGGTCTTGTAAAAGCAGACCTCCCCAGAGAGCAAACTTTAGATTTTGATGCAACATTGATGAATTTAATGGGCGCTGATCTCGTAAAAGCAGATCACCCAGCAGAGCCGGTTATATAATATGATGAAAACTTGTTTTATAGTAAAAAGTATTTAATTTTATGTCTGGCTCTATTTCATTATCAACCAATTTGAAACTTTATTACAAATTTATTTTCTTCAAATTTATACTCTAATGAAGTATATTCTTATGAGAATGTATAGTAATTATATGAGAATGTATAGTAATTATAAATATTCTTGTCCAACATGCAAAAGATTAAATTCTGAATTAATTGTAACAGCAAATAGTCTCTATTTACAGCTGATATTAATTTATAGTTTTTGTTAAAGATGTTGCACTCCTAGACAGAGAAGATGGAAACTTCATGGTAGATAGCACATGAGGAGGAGTCGCATGTAAGTATTTGGTCATTACAATTGTACTTAAAACTATGTTAATATTTGTGAGACAATAAAAAATTGGTCTAAAATTTCTTTTATTCAAATTTAGACTCTTAATGAGGTATATTTTAATAAGAATGTATAGTTATTGTAAATTGATTGTCCCTAATTTAAGATTTGACATGACACATGCATCACATTAATTTTTGAATTAATTGCAACAGCAAAAAGTCTCTATTTAAAGCTGAAACTAATTTAAAGTTTTTGTTTTTGTTAGATACAGCCTAAATATGTGACCGTCCTATACCATGAAAATGGTTCCATTGAAGTTCAAGAGGATGATGTTGCATGTAGGTATTTGGTCATTACAAATGTTCTTAAAGCTATGTTTATATGTGTGAGGTAATAAAAATCAGTTTTTCCTTGAATAGCAGGCAACTTTATTACAAATTGGTCTACACTTTCGTCTTTTATGCCTGTTTAAGGGACGATTATGGTATACTGCAGGAATAATTTTACTATATAGTTAAGTGGCCCTTAAAATTGGCCGGCAGCCCAAAAAATATTTGGAAATGTTTTAGTTACCATTTTAGGCAACTGCAATGTTGTCATAGCGTTTTAAAATCTGGATAAGAATGCTGTCAACGCATACATTTTTAATGCGGTGATCCTGCAAATAGGATGGATAGTCAATGGAAGAATATCACAATTTATTAATTAACAACGATTCAATTATGTCAACGTTTGGTTAACGATTTAAGCAGCGGAATGGGACCCCTCAGATACAATTATTTTTTCCTATGACACCTTCTTACGACAGCAAAAATTAAAGTAGAATTTCAAGACGTCATTATTAATTTGACTATTGTTAAAGCAGATCGCCCAGCAGTTGGATCAAAAGATGCTTTATGTCAAAATGGGTCTTGTAAAAGCAGACCTCCCCAGAGAGCAAACTTTAGATTTTGATGCAACATTGATGAATTTAATGGGCGCTGATCTCGTAAAAGCAGATCACCCAGCAGAGCCGGTTATATAATATGATGAAAACTTGTTTTATAGTAAAAAGTATTTAATTTTATGTCTGGCTCTATTTCATTATCAACCAATTTGAAACTTTATTACAAATTTATCTTCTTCAAATTTATACTCTAATGAAGTATATTCTTATGAGAATGTATAGTAATTATAAATATTCTTGTCCAACATGCAAAAGATTAAATTCTGAATTAATTGTAACAGCAAATAGTCTCTATTTACAGCTGATATTAATTTATAGTTTTTGTTAAAGATGTTGCACTCCTAGACAGAGAAGATGGAAACTTCATGGTAGATAGCACATGAGGAGGAGTCGCATGTAAGTATTTGGTCATTACAATTGTACTTAAAACTATGTTAATATTTGTGAGACAATAAAAAATTGGTCTAAAATTTCTTTTATTCAAATTTAGACTCTAATGAGGTATATTTTAATAAGAATGTATAGTTATTGTAAATTAATTGTCCCTAATTTAAGATTTGACATGACACATGCATCACATTAATTTTTGAATTAATTGCAACAGCAAAAAGTCTCTATTTAAAGCTGAAAGTAATTTAAAGTTTTTGTTTTTGTTAGATACAGCCTAAATATGTGACCGTCCTATACCATGAAAATGGTTCCATTGAAGTTCAAGAGGATGATGTTGCATGTAGGTATTTGGTCATTACAAATGTTCTTAAAGCTATGTTTATATGTGTGAGGTAATAAAAATCAGTTTTTCCTTGAATAGCAGGCAACTTTATTACAAATTGGTCTACAATTTCGTCTTTTATGCCTGTTTAAGGGACTATTATGGTATACTGCAGGAATAATTTTACTATATAGTTAAGTGGCCCTTAAAATTGGCCGGCAGCCCAAAAAATATTTGGAAATGTTTTAGTTACCATTTTAGGCAACTTCAATGTTGTCATAGCGTTTTAAAATCTGGATAAGAATGCTGTCAACGCATACATTTTTAATGCGGTGATCCTGCAAATAGGATGGATAGTCAATGGAAGAATATCACAATTTATTAATTAACAACGATTCAATTATGTCAACGTTTGGTTGACGATTTAAGCAGCGGAATGGGACCCCTCAGATACAATTATTTTTTCCTATGACACCTTCTTACGACAGCAAAAATTAAAGTAGAATTTCAAGACGTCATTATTAATTTGACTATTGTTAAAGCAGATCGCCCAGCAGTTGGATCAAAAGATGCTTTATGTCAAAATGGGTCTCGTAAAAGCAGACCTCCCCAGAGAGCAAACTTTAGATTTTGATGCAACATTGATGAATTTAATGGGCGCTGATCTCGTAAAAGCAGATCACCCAGAAGAGCCGGTTATATATATAATATGATGAAAACTTGTTTTATAGTAAAAAGTATTTAATTTTATGTCTGGCTCTATTTCATTATCAACCAATTTGAAACTTTATTACAAATTTATCTTCTTCAAATTTATACTATAATGAAGTATATTCTTATGAGAATGTATAGTAATTATAAATATTCTTGTCCAACATGCAAAAGATTAAATTCTGAATTAATTGTAACAGCAAATAGTCTCTATTTACAGCTGATATTAATTTATAGTTTTTGTTAAAGATGTTGCACTCCTAGACAGAGAAGATGGAAACTTCATGGTAGATAGCACATGAGGAGGAGTCGCATGTAAGTATTTGGTCATTACAATTGTACTTAAAACTATGTTAATATTTGTGAGACAATAAAAAATTGGTCTAAAATTTCTTTTATTCAAATTTAGACTCTAATGAGGTATATTTTAATAAGAATGTATAGTTATTGTAAATTAATTGTCCCTAATTTAAGATTTGACATGACACATGCATCACATTAATTTTTGAATTAATTGCAACAGCAAAAAGTCTCTATTTAAAGCTGAAACTAATTTAAAGTTTTTGTTTTTGTTAGATACAGCCTAAATATGTGACCGTCCTATACCATGAAAATGGTTCCATTGAAGTTCAAGAGGATGATGTTGCATGTAGGTATTTGGTCATTACAAATGTTCTTAAAGCTATGTTTATATGTGTGAGGTAATAAAAATCAGTTTTTCCTTGAATAGCAGGCAACTTTATTACAAATTGGTCTACACTTTCGTCTTTTATGCCTGTTTAAGGGACGATTATGGTATACTGCAGGAATAATTTTACTATATAGTTAAGTGGCCCTTAAAATTGGCCGGCAGCCCAAAAAATATTTGGAAATGTTTTAGTTACCATTTTAGGCAACTGCAATGTTGTCATAGCGTTTTAAAATCTGGATAAGAATGCTGTCAACGCATACATTTTTAATGCGGTGATCCTGCAAATAGGATGGATAGTCAATGGAAGAATATCACAATTTATTAATTAACAACGATTCAATTATGTCAACGTTTGGTTAACGATTTAAGCAGCGGAATGGGACCCCTCAGATACAATTATTTTTTCCTATGACACCTTCTTACGACAGCAAAAATTAAAGTAGAATTTCAAGACGTCATTATTAATTTGACTATTGTTAAAGCAGATCGCCCAGCAGTTGGATCAAAAGATGCTTTATGTCAAAATGGGTCTTGTAAAAGCAGACCTCCCCAGAGAGCAAACTTTAGATTTTGATGCAACATTGATGAATTTAATGGGCGCTGATCTCGTAAAAGCAGATCACCCAGCAGAGCCGGTTATATAATATGATGAAAACTTGTTTTATAGTAAAAAGTATTTAATTTTATGTCTGGCTCTATTTCATTATCAACCAATTTGAAACTTTATTACAAATTTATCTTCTTCAAATTTATACTCTAATGAAGTATATTCTTATGAGAATGTATAGTAATTATAAATATTCTTGTCCAACATGCAAAAGATTAAATTCTGAATTAATTGTAACAGCAAATAGTCTCTATTTACAGCTGATATTAATTTATAGTTTTTGTTAAAGATGTTGCACTCCTAGACAGAGAAGATGGAAACTTCATGGTAGATAGCACATGAGGAGGAGTCGCATGTAAGTATTTGGTCATTACAATTGTACTTAAAACTATGTTAATATTTGTGAGACAATAAAAAATTGGTCTAAAATTTCTTTTATTCAAATTTAGACTCTAATGAGGTATATTTTAATAAGAATGTATAGTTATTGTAAATTAATTGTCCCTAATTTAAGATTTGACATGACACATGCATCACATTAATTTTTGAATTAATTGCAACAGCAAAAAGTCTCTATTTAAAGCTGAAAGTAATTTAAAGTTTTTGTTTTTGTTAGATACAGCCTAAATATGTGACCGTCCTATACCATGAAAATGGTTCCATTGAAGTTCAAGAGGATGATGTTGCATGTAGGTATTTGGTCATTACAAATGTTCTTAAAGCTATGTTTATATGTGTGAGGTAATAAAAATCAGTTTTTCCTTGAATAGCAGGCAACTTTATTACAAATTGGTCTACAATTTCGTCTTTTATGCCTGTTTAAGGGACTATTATGGTATACTGCAGGAATAATTTTACTATATAGTTAAGTGGCCCTTAAAATTGGCCGGCAGCCCAAAAAATATTTGGAAATGTTTTAGTTACCATTTTAGGCAACTTCAATGTTGTCATAGCGTTTTAAAATCTGGATAAGAATGCTGTCAACGCATACATTTTTAATGCGGTGATCCTGCAAATAGGATGGATAGTCAATGGAAGAATATCACAATTTATTAATTAACAACGATTCAATTATGTCAACGTTTGGTTGACGATTTAAGCAGCGGAATGGGACCCCTCAGATACAATTATTTTTTCCTATGACACCTTCTTACGACAGCAAAAATTAAAGTAGAATTTCAAGACGTCATTATTAATTTGACTATTGTTAAAGCAGATCGCCCAGCAGTTGGATCAAAAGATGCTTTATGTCAAAATGGGTCTCGTAAAAGCAGACCTCCCCAGAGAGCAAACTTTAGATTTTGATGCAACATTGATGAATTTAATGGGCGCTGATCTCGTAAAAGCAGATCACCCAGAAGAGCCGGTTATATATATAATATGATGAAAACTTGTTTTATAGTAAAAAGTATTTAATTTTATGTCTGGCTCTATTTCATTATCAACCAATTTGAAACTTTATTACAAATTTATCTTCTTCAAATTTATACTATAATGAAGTATATTCTTATGAGAATGTATAGTAATTATAAATATTCTTGTCCAACATGCAAAAGATTAAATTCTGAATTAATTGTAACAGCAAATAGTCTCTATTTACAGCTGATATTAATTTATAGTTTTTGTTAAAGATGTTGCACTCCTAGACAGAGAAGATGGAAACTTCATGGTAGATAGCACATGAGGAGGAGTCGCATGTAAGTATTTGGTCATTACAATTGTACTTAAAACTATGTTAATATTTGTGAGACAATAAAAAATTGGTCTAAAATTTCTTTTATTCAAATTTAGACTCTAATGAGGTATATTTTAATAAGAATGTATAGTTATTGTAAATTAATTGTCCCTAATTTAAGATTTGACATGACACATGCATCACATTAATTTTTGAATTAATTGCAACAGCAAAAAGTCTCTATTTAAAGCTGAAACTAATTTAAAGTTTTTGTTTTTGTTAGATACAGCCTAAATATGTGACCGTCCTATACCATGAAAATGGTTCCATTGAAGTTCAAGAGGATGATGTTGCATGTAGGTATTTGGTCATTACAAATGTTCTTAAAGCTATGTTTATATGTGTGAGGTAATAAAAATCAGTTTTTCCTTGAATAGCAGGCAACTTTATTACAAATTGGTCTACACTTTCGTCTTTTATGCCTGTTTAAGGGACGATTATGGTATACTGCAGGAATAATTTTACTATATAGTTAAGTGGCCCTTAAAATTGGCCGGCAGCCCAAAAAATATTTGGAAATGTTTTAGTTACCATTTTAGGCAACTGCAATGTTGTCATAGCGTTTTAAAATCTGGATAAGAATGCTGTCAACGCATACATTTTTAATGCGGTGATCCTGCAAATAGGATGGATAGTCAATGGAAGAATATCACAATTTATTAATTAACAACGATTCAATTATGTCAACGTTTGGTTAACGATTTAAGCAGCGGAATGGGACCCCTCAGATACAATTATTTTTTCCTATGACACCTTCTTACGACAGCAAAAATTAAAGTAGAATTTCAAGACGTCATTATTAATTTGACTATTGTTAAAGCAGATCGCCCAGCAGTTGGATCAAAAGATGCTTTATGTCAAAATGGGTCTCGTAAAAGCAGACCTCCCCAGAGAGCAAACTTTAGATTTTGATGCAACATTGATGAATTTAATGGGCGCTGATCTCGTAAAAGCAGATCACCCAGCAGAGCCGGTTATATAATATGATGAAAACTTGTTTTATAGTAAAAAGTATTTAATTTTATGTCTGGCTCTATTTCATTATCAACCAATTTGAAACTTTATTACAAATTTATCTTCTTCAAATTTATACTATGATGAAGTATATTCTTATGAGAATGTATAGTAATTATAAATATTCTTGTCCAACATGCAAAAGATTAAATTCTGAATTAATTGTAACAGCAAATAGTCTCTATTTACAGCTGATATTAATTTATAGTTTTTGTTAAAGATGTTGCACTCCTAGACAGAGAAGATGGAAACTTCATGGTAGATAGCACATGAGGAGGAGTCGCATGTAAGTATTTGGTCATTACAATTGTACTTAAAACTATGTTAATATTTGTGAGACAATAAAAAATTGGTCTAAAATTTCTTTTATTCAAATTTAGACTCTAATGAGGTATATTTTAATAAGAATGTATAGTTATTGTAAATTAATTGTCCCTAATTTAAGATTTGACATGACACATGCATCACATTAATTTTTGAATTAATTGCAACAGCAAAAAGTCTCTATTTAAAGCTGAAACTAATTTAAAGTTTTTGTTTTTGTTAGATACAGCCTAAATATGTGACCGTCCTATACCATGAAAATGGTTCCATTGAAGTTCAAGAGGATGATGTTGCATGTAGGTATTTGGTCATTACAAATGTTCTTAAAGCTATGTTTATATGTGTGAGGTAATAAAAATCAGTTTTTCCTTGAATAGCAGGCAACTTTATTACAAATTGGTCTACACTTTCGTCTTTTATGCCTGTTTAAGGGACGATTATGGTATACTGCAGGAATAATTTTACTATATAGTTAAGTGGCCCTTAAAATTGGCCGGCAGCCCAAAAAATATTTGGAAATGTTTTAGTTACCATTTTAGGCAACTGCAATGTTGTCATAGCGTTTTAAAATCTGGATAAGAATGCTGTCAACGCATACATTTTTAATGCGGTGATCCTGCAAATAGGATGGATAGTCAATGGAAGAATATCACAATTTATTAATTAACAACGATTCAATTATGTCAACGTTTGGTTAACGATTTAAGCAGGGGAATGGGACCCCTCAGATACAATTATTTTTTCCTATGACACCTTCTTACGACAGCAAAAATTAAAGTAGAATTTCAAGACGTCATTATTAATTTGACTATTGTTAAAGCAGATCGCCCAGCAGTTGGATCAAAAGATGCTTTATGTCAAAATGGGTCTTGTAAAAGCAAACCTCCCCAGAGAGCAAACTTTAGATTTTGATGCAACATTGATGAATTTAATGGGCGCTGATCTCGTAAAAGCAGATCACCCAGCAGAGCCGGTTATATAATATGATGAAAACTTGTTTTATAGTAAAAAGTATTTAATTTTATGTCTGGCTCTATTTCATTATCAACCAATTTGAAACTTTATTACAAATTTATTTTCTTCAAATTTATACTCTAATGAAGTATATTCTTATGAGAATGTATAGTAATTATAAATATTCTTGTCCAACATGCAAAAGATTAAATTCTGAATTAATTGTAACAGCAAATAGTCTCTATTTACAGCTGATATTAATTTATAGTTTTTGTTAAAGATGTTGCACTCCTAGACAGAGAAGATGGAAACTTCATGGTAGATAGCACATGAGGATGAGTTGCATGTAAGTATTTGGTCATTACAATTGTACTTAAAACTATGTTAATATTTGTGAGACAATAAAAAATTGGTCTAAAATTTCTTTTATTCAAATTTAGACTCTAATGAGGTATATTTTAATAAGAATGTATAGTTATTGTAAATTAATTGTCCCTAATTTAAGATTTGACATGACACATGCATCACATTAATTTTTGAATTAATTGCAACAGCAAAAAGTCTCTATTTAAAGCTGAAACTAATTTAAAGTTTTTGTTTTTGTTAGATACAGCCTAAATATGTGACCGTCCTATACCATGAAAATGGTTCCATTGAAGTTCAAGAGGATGATGTTGCATGTAGGTATTTGGTCATTACAAATGTTCTTAAAGCTATGTTTATATGTGTGAGGTAATAAAAATCAGTTTTACCTGGAATAGCAGGCAACTTTATTACAAATTGGTCTACAATTTCGTCTTTTATGCCTGTTTAAGGGACGATTATGGTATACTGCAGAAATAATTTTACTATATAGTTAAGTGGCCCTTAAAATTGGCCGGCAGCCCAAAAAATATTTGGAAATGTTTTAGTTACCATTTTAGGCAACTGCAATGTTGTCATAGCGTTTTAAAATCTGGATAAGAATGCTGTCAACGCATACATTTTTAATGCGGTGATCCTGCAAATAGGATGGATAGTCAATGGAAGAATATCACAATTTATTAATTAACAACGATTCAATTATGTCAACGTTTGGTTAACGATTTAAGCAGCGGAATGGGACCCCTCAGATACAATTATTTTTTCCTATGACACCTTCTTACGACAGCAAAAATTAAAGTAGAATTTCAAGACGTCATTATTAATTTGACTATTGTTAAAGCAGATCGCCCAGCAGTTGGATCAAAAGATGCTTTATGTCAAAATGGGTATCGTAAAAGCAGACCTCCCCAGAGAGCAAACTTTAGATTTTGATGCAACATTGATGAATTTAATGGGCGCTGATCTCGTAAAAGCAGATCACCCAGCAGAGCCGGTTATATATATAATATGATGAAAACTTGTTTTATAGTAAAAAGTATTTAATTTTATGTCTGGCTCTATTTCATTATCAACCAATTTGAAACTTTATTACAAATTTATCTTCTTCAAATTTATACTATAATGAAGTATATTCTTATGAGAATGTATAGTAATTATAAATATTCTTGTCCAACATGCAAAAGATTAAATTCTGAATTAATTGTAACAGCAAATAGTCTCTATTTACAGCTGATATTAATTTATAGTTTTTGTTAAAGATGTTGCACTCCTAGACAGAGAAGATGGAAACTTCATGGTAGATAGCACATGAGGAGGAGTCGCATGTAAGTATTTGGTCATTACAATTGTACTTAAAACTATGTTAATATTTGTGAGACAATAAAAAATTGGTCTAAAATTTCTTTTATTCAAATTTAGACTCTAATGAGGTATATTTTAATAAGAATGTATAGTTATTGTAAATTAATTGTCCCTAATTTAAGATTTGACATGACACATGCATCACATTAATTTTTGAATTAATTGCAACAGCAAAAAGTCTCTATTTAAAGCTGAAACTAATTTAAAGTTTTTGTTTTTGTTAGATACAGCCTAAATATGTGACCGTCCTATACCATGAAAATGGTTCCATTGAAGTTCAAGAGGATGATGTTGCATGTAGGTATTTGGTCATTACAAATGTTCTTAAAGCTATGTTTATATGTGTGAGGTAATAAAAATCAGTTTTTCCTTGAATAGCAGGCAACTTTATTACAAATTGGTCTACACTTTCGTCTTTTATGCCTGTTTAAGGGACGATTATGGTATACTGCAGGAATAATTTTACTATATAGTTAAGTGGCCCTTAAAATTGGCCGGCAGCCCAAAAAATATTTGGAAATGTTTTAGTTACCATTTTAGGCAACTGCAATGTTGTCATAGCGTTTTAAAATCTGGATAAGAATGCTGTCAACGCATACATTTTTAATGCGGTGATCCTGCAAATAGGATGGATAGTCAATGGAAGAATATCACAATTTATTAATTAACAACGATTCAATTATGTCAACGTTTGGTTAACGATTTAAGCAGCGGAATGGGACCCCTCAGATACAATTATTTTTTCCTATGACACCTTCTTACGACAGCAAAAATTAAAGTAGAATTTCAAGACGTCATTATTAATTTGACTATTGTTAAAGCAGATCGCCCAGCAGTTGGATCAAAAGATGCTTTATGTCAAAATGGGTCTCGTAAAAGCAGACCTCCCCAGAGAGCAAACTTTAGATTTTGATGCAACATTGATGAATTTAATGGGCGCTGATCTCGTAAAAGCAGATCACCAAGCAGAGCCGGTTATATAATATGATGAAAACTTGTTTTATAGTAAAAAGTATTTAATTTTATGTCTGGCTCTATTTCATTATCAACCAATTTGAAACTTTATTACAAATTTATCTTCTTCAAATTTATACTATAATGAAGTATATTCTTATGAGAATGTATAGTAATTATAAATATTCTTGTCCAACATGCAAAAGATTAAATTCTGAATTAATTGTAACAGCAAATAGTCTCTATTTACAGCTGATATTAATTTATAGTTTTTGTTAAAGATGTTGCACTCCTAGACAGAGAAGATGGAAACTTCATGGTAGATAGCACATGAGGAGGAGTTGCATGTAAGTATTTGGTCATTACAATTGTACTTAAAACTATGTTAATATTTGTGAGACAATAAAAAATTGGTCTAAAATTTCTTTTATTCAAATTTAGACTCTAATGAGGTATATTTTAATAAGAATGTATAGTTATTGTAAATTAATTGTCCCTAATTTAAGATTTGACATGACACATGCATCACATTAATTTTTGAATTAATTGCAACAGCAAAAAGTCTCTATTTAAAGCTGAAACTAATTTAAAGTTTTTGTTTTTGTTAGATACAGCCTAAATATGTGACCGTCCTATACCATGAAAATGGTTCCATTGAAGTTCAAGAGGATGATGTTGCATGTAGGTATTTGGTCATTACAAATGTTCTTAAAGCTATGTTTATATGTGTGAGGTAATAAAAATCAGTTTTTCCTGGAATAGCAGGCAACTTTATTACAAATTGGTCTACACTTTCGTCTTTTATGCCTGTTTAAGGGACGATTATGGTATACTGCAGGAATAATTTTACTATATAGTTAAGTGGCCCTTAAAATTGGCCGGCAGCCCAAAAAATATTTGGAAATGTTTTAGTTACCATTTTAGGCAACTGCAATGTTGTCATAGCGTTTTAAAATCTGGATAAGAATGCTGTCAACGCATACATTTTTAATGCGGTGATCCTGCAAATAGGATGGATAGTCAATGGAAGAATATCACAATTTATTAATTAACAACGATTCAATTATGTCAACGTTTGGTTAACGATTTAAGCAGCGGAATGGGACCCCTCAGATACAATTATTTTTTCCTATGACACCTTCTTACGACAGCAAAAATTAAAGTAGAATTTCAAGACGTCATTATTAATTTGACTATTGTTAAAGCAGATCGCCCAGCAGTTGGATCAAAAGATGCTTTATGTCAAAATGGGTCTTGTAAAAGCAGACCTCCCCAGAGAGCAAACTTTAGATTTTGATGCAACATTGATGAATTTAATGGGCGCTGATCTCGTAAAAGCAGATCACCCAGCAGAGCCGGTTATATAATATGATGAAAACTTGTTTTATAGTAAAAAGTATTTAATTTTATGTCTGGCTCTATTTCATTATCAACCAATTTGAAACTTTATTACAAATTTATTTTCTTCAAATTTATACTCTAATGAAGTATATTCTTATGAGAATGTATAGTAATTATAAATATTCTTGTCCAACATGCAAAAGATTAAATTCTGAATTAATTGTAACAGCAAATAGTCTCTATTTACAGCTGATATTAATTTATAGTTTTTGTTAAAGATGTTGCACTCCTAGACAGAGAAGATGGAAACTTCATGGTAGATAGCACATGAGGAGGAGTCGCATGTAAGTATTTGGTCATTACAATTGTACTTAAAACTATGTTAATATTTGTGAGACAATAAAAAATTGGTCTAAAATTTCTTTTATTCAAATTTAGACTCTAATGAGGTATATTTTAATAAGAATGTATAGTTATTGTAAATTAATTGTCCCTAATTTAAGATTTGACATGACACATGCATCACATTAATTTTTGAATTAATTGCAACAGCAAAAAGTCTCTATTTAAAGCTGAAACTAATTTAAAGTTTTTGTTTTTGTTAGATACAGCCTAAATATGTGACCGTCCTATACCATGAAAATGGTTCCATTGAAGTTCAAGAGGATGATGTTGCATGTAGGTATTTGGTCATTACAAATGTTCTTAAAGCTATGTTTATATGTGTGAGGTAATAAAAATCAGTTTTTCCTGGAATAGCAGGCAACTTTATTACAAATTGGTCTACACTTTCGTCTTTTATGCCTGTTTAAGGGACGATTATGGTATACTGGAGAAATAATTTTACTATATAGTTAAGTTGCCCTTAAAATTGGCCGGCAGCCCAAAAAATATTTGGAAATGTTTTAGTTACCATTTTAGGCAACTGCAATGTTGTCATAGCGTTTTAAAAATCTGGATAAGAATGCTGTCAACGCATACATTTTTAATGCGGTGATCCTGCAAATAGGATGGATAGTCAATGGAAGAATATCACAATTTATTAATTAACAACGATTCAATTATGTCAACGTTTGGTTAACGATTTAAGCAGCGGAATGGGACCCCTCAGATACAATTATTTTTTCCTATGACACCTTCTTACGACAGCAAAAATTAAAGTAGAATTTCAAGACGTCATTATTAATTTGACTATTGTTAAAGCAGATCGCCCAGCAGTTGGATCAAAAGATGCTTTATGTCAAAATGGGTCTTGTAAAAGCAGACCTCCCCAGAGAGCAAACTTTAGATTTTGATGCAACATTGATGAATTTAATGGGCGCTGATCTCGTAAAAGCAGATCACCCAGCAGAGCCGGTTATATAATATGATGAAAACTTGTTTTATAGTAAAAAGTATTTAATTTTATGTCTGGCTCTATTTCATTATCAACCAATTTGAAACTTTATTACAAATTTATTTTCTTCAAATTTATACTCTAATGAAGTATATTCTTATGAGAATGTATAGTAATTATAAATATTCTTGTCCAACATGCAAAAGATTAAATTCTGAATTAATTGTAACAGCAAATAGTCTCTATTTACAGCTGATATTAATTTATAGTTTTTGTTAAAGATGTTGCACTCCTAGACAGAGAAGATGGAAACTTCATGGTAGATAGCACATGAGGATGAGTTGCATGTAAGTATTTGGTCATTACAATTGTACTTAAAACTATGTTAATATTTGTGAGACAATAAAAAATTGGTCTAAAATTTCTTTTATTCAAATTTAGACTCTAATGAGGTATATTTTAATAAGAATGTATAGTTATTGTAAATTAATTGTCCCTAATTTAAGATTTGACATGACACATGCATCACATTAATTTTTGAATTAATTGCAACAGCAAAAAGTCTCTATTTAAAGCTGAAACTAATTTAAAGTTTTTGTTTTTGTTAGATACAGCCTAAATATGTGACCGTCCTATACCATGAAAATGGTTCCATTGAAGTTCAAGAGGATGATGTTGCATGTAGGTATTTGGTCATTACAAATGTTCTTAAAGCTATGTTTATATGTGTGAGGTAATAAAAATCAGTTTTTCCTGGAATAGCAGGCAACTTTATTACAAATTGGTCTACAATTTCGTCTTTTATGCCTGTTTAAGGGACGATTATGGTATACTGCAGAAATAATTTTACTATATAGTTAAGTGGCCCTTAAAATTGGCCGGCAGCCCAAAAAATATTTGGAAATGTTTTAGTTACCATTTTAGGCAACTGCAATGTTGTCATAGCGTTTTAAAATCTGGATAAGAATGCTGTCAACGCATACATTTTTAATGCGGTGATCCTGCAAATAGGATGGATAGTCAATGGAAGAATATCACAATTTATTAATTAACAACGATTCAATTATGTCAACGTTTGGTTAACGATTTAAGCAGCGGAATGGGACCCCTCAGATACAATTATTTTTTCCTATGACACCTTCTTACGACAGCAAAAATTAAAGTAGAATTTCAAGACGTCATTATTAATTTGACTATTGTTAAAGCAGATCGCCCAGCAGTTGGATCAAAAGATGCTTTATGTCAAAATGGGTCTCGTAAAAGCAGACCTCCCCAGAGAGCAAACTTTAGATTTTGATGCAACATTGATGAATTTAATGGGCGCTGATCTCGTAAAAGCAGATCACCCAGCAGAGCCGGTTATATAATATGATGAAAACTTGTTTTATAGTAAAAAGTATTTAATTTTATGTCTGGCTCTATTTCATTATCAACCAATTTGAAACTTTATTACAAATTTATTTTCTTCAAATTTATACTCTAATGAAGTATATTCTTATGAGAATGTATAGTAATTATAAATATTCTTGTCCAACATGCAAAAGATTAAATTCTGAATTAATTGTAACAGCAAATAGTCTCTATTTACAGCTGATATTAATTTATAGTTTTTGTTAAAGATGTTGCACTCCTAGACAGAGAAGATGGAAACTTCATGGTAGATAGCACATGAGGAGGAGTCGCATGTAAGTATTTGGTCATTACAATTGTACTTAAAACTATGTTAATATTTGTGAGACAATAAAAAATTGGTCTAAAATTTCTTTTATTCAAATTTAGACTCTAATGAGGTATATTTTAATAAGAATGTATAGTTATTGCAAATTAATTGTCCCTAATTTAAGATTTGACATGACACATGCATCACATTAATTTTTGAATTAATTGCAACAGCAAAAAGTCTCTATTTAAAGCTGAAACTAATTTAAAGTTTTTGTTTTTGTTAGATACAGCCTAAATATGTGACCGTCCTATACCATGAAAATGGTTCCATTGAAGTTCAAGAGGATGATGTTGCATGTAGGTATTTGGTCATTACAAATGTTCTTAAAGCTATGTTTATATGTGTGAGGTAATAAAAATCAGTTTTTCCTGGAATAGCAGGCAACTTTATTACAAATTGGTCTACACTTTCGTCTTTTATGCCTGTTTAAGGGACGATTATGGTATACTGCAGGAATAATTTTACTATATAGTTAAGTGGCCCTTAAAATTGGCCGGCAGCCCAAAAAATATTTGGAAATGTTTTAGTTACCATTTTAGGCAACTGCAATGTTGTCATAGCGTTTTAAAATCTGGATAAGAATGCTGTCAACGCATACATTTTTAATGCGGTGATCCTGCAAATAGGATGGATAGTCAATGGAAGAATATCACAATTTATTAATTAACAACGATTCAATTATGTCAACGTTTGGTTAACGATTTAAGCAGCGGAATGGGACCCCTCAGATACAATTATTTTTTCCTATGACACCTTCTTACGACAGCAAAAATTAAAGTAGAATTTCAAGACGTCATTATTAATTTGACTATTGTTAAAGCAGATCGCCCAGCAGTTGGATCAAAAGATGCTTTATGTCAAAATGGGTCTCGTAAAAGCAGACCTCCCCAGAGAGCAAACTTTAGATTTTGATGCAACATTGATGAATTTAATGGGCGCTGATCTCGTAAAAGCAGATCACCCAGCAGAGCCGGTTATATAATATGATGAAAACTTGTTTTATAGTAAAAAGTATTTAATTTTATGTCTGGCTCTATTTCATTATCAACCAATTTGAAACTTTATTACAAATTTATTTTCTTCAAATTTATACTCTAATGAAGTATATTCTTATGAGAATGTATAGTAATTATAAATATTCTTGTCCAACATGCAAAAGATTAAATTCTGAATTAATTGTAACAGCAAATAGTCTCTATTTACAGCTGATATTAATTTATAGTTTTTGTTAAAGATGTTGCACTCCTAGACAGAGAAGATGGAAACTTCATGGTAGATAGCACATGAGGAGGAGTCGCATGTAAGTATTTGGTCATTACAATTGTACTTAAAACTATGTTAATATTTGTGAGACAATAAAAAATTGGTCTAAAATTTCTTTTATTCAAATTTAGACTCTAATGAGGTATATTTTAATAAGAATGTATAGTTATTGCAAATTAATTGTCCCTAATTTAAGATTTGACATGACACATGCATCACATTAATTTTTGAATTAATTGCAACAGCAAAAAGTCTCTATTTAAAGCTGAAACTAATTTAAAGTTTTTGTTTTTGTTAGATACAGCCTAAATATGTGACCGTCCTATACCATGAAAATGGTTCCATTGAAGTTCAAGAGGATGATGTTGCATGTAGGTATTTGGTCATTACAAATGTTCTTAAAGCTATGTTTATATGTGTGAGGTAATAAAAATCAGTTTTTCCTGGAATAGCAGGCAACTTTATTACAAATTGGTCTACACTTTCGTCTTTTATGCCTGTTTAAGGGACGATTATGGTATACTGCAGGAATAATTTTACTATATAGTTAAGTGGCCCTTAAAATTGGCCGGCAGCCCAAAAAATATTTGGAAATGTTTTAGTTACCATTTTAGGCAACTGCAATGTTGTCATAGCGTTTTAAAATCTGGATAAGAATGCTGTCAACGCATACATTTTTAATGCGGTGATCCTGCAAATAGGATGGATAGTCAATGGAAGAATATCACAATTTATTAATTAACAACGATTCAATTATGTCAACGTTTGGTTAACGATTTAAGCAGCGGAATGGGACCCCTCAGATACAATTATTTTTTCCTATGACACCTTCTTACGACAGCAAAAATTAAAGTAGAATTTCAAGACGTCATTATTAATTTGACTATTGTTAAAGCAGATCGCCCAGCAGTTGGATCAAAAGATGCTTTATGTCAAAATGGGTCTCGTAAAAGCAGACCTCCCCAGAGAGCAAACTTTAGATTTTGATGCAACATTGATGAATTTAATGGGCGCTGATCTCGTAAAAGCAGATCACCCAGCAGAGCCGGTTATATAATATGATGAAAACTTGTTTTATAGTAAAAAGTATTTAATTTTATGTCTGGCTCTATTTCATTATCAACCAATTTGAAACTTTATTACAAATTTATTTTCTTCAAATTTATACTCTAATGAAGTATATTCTTATGAGAATGTATAGTAATTATAAATATTCTTGTCCAACATGCAAAAGATTAAATTCTGAATTAATTGTAACAGCAAATAGTCTCTATTTACAGCTGATATTAATTTATAGTTTTTGTTAAAGATGTTGCACTCCTAGACAGAGAAGATGGAAACTTCATGGTAGATAGCACATGAGGAGGAGTCGCATGTAAGTATTTGGTCATTACAATTGTACTTAAAACTATGTTAATATTTGTGAGACAATAAAAAATTGGTCTAAAATTTCTTTTATTCAAATTTAGACTCTAATGAGGTATATTTTAATAAGAATGTATAGTTATTGCAAATTAATTGTCCCTAATTTAAGATTTGACATGACACATGCATCACATTAATTTTTGAATTAATTGCAACAGCAAAAAGTCTCTATTTAAAGCTGAAACTAATTTAAAGTTTTTGTTTTTGTTAGATACAGCCTAAATATGTGACCGTCCTATACCATGAAAATGGTTCCATTGAAGTTCAAGAGGATGATGTTGCATGTAGGTATTTGGTCATTACAAATGTTCTTAAAGCTATGTTTATATGTGTGAGGTAATAAAAATCAGTTTTTCCTGGAATAGCAGGCAACTTTATTACAAATTGGTCTACACTTTCGTCTTTTATGCCTGTTTAAGGGACGATTATGGTATACTGCAGGAATAATTTTACTATATAGTTAAGTGGCCCTTAAAATTGGCCGGCAGCCCAAAAAATATTTGGAAATGTTTTAGTTACCATTTTAGGCAACTGCAATGTTGTCATAGCGTTTTAAAATCTGGATAAGAATGCTGTCAACGCATACATTTTTAATGCGGTGATCCTGCAAATAGGATGGATAGTCAATGGAAGAATATCACAATTTATTAATTAACAACGATTCAATTATGTCAACGTTTGGTTAACGATTTAAGCAGCGGAATGGGACCCCTCAGATACAATTATTTTTTCCTATGACACCTTCTTACGACAGCAAAAATTAAAGTAGAATTTCAAGACGTCATTATTAATTTGACTATTGTTAAAGCAGATCGCCCAGCAGTTGGATCAAAAGATGCTTTATGTCAAAATGGGTCTCGTAAAAGCAGACCTCCCCAGAGAGCAAACTTTAGATTTTGATGCAACATTGATGAATTTAATGGGCGCTGATCTCGTAAAAGCAGATCACCCAGCAGAGCCGGTTATATAATATGATGAAAACTTGTTTTATAGTAAAAAGTATTTAATTTTATGTCTGGCTCTATTTCATTATCAACCAATTTGAAACTTTATTACAAATTTATTTTCTTCAAATTTATACTCTAATGAAGTATATTCTTATGAGAATGTATAGTAATTATAAATATTCTTGTCCAACATGCAAAAGATTAAATTCTGAATTAATTGTAACAGCAAATAGTCTCTATTTACAGCTGATATTAATTTATAGTTTTTGTTAAAGATGTTGCACTCCTAGACAGAGAAGATGGAAACTTCATGGTAGATAGCACATGAGGAGGAGTCGCATGTAAGTATTTGGTCATTACAATTGTACTTAAAACTATGTTAATATTTGTGAGACAATAAAAAATTGGTCTAAAATTTCTTTTATTCAAATTTAGACTCTAATGAGGTATATTTTAATAAGAATGTATAGTTATTGCAAATTAATTGTCCCTAATTTAAGATTTGACATGACACATGCATCACATTAATTTTTGAATTAATTGCAACAGCAAAAAGTCTCTATTTAAAGCTGAAACTAATTTAAAGTTTTTGTTTTTGTTAGATACAGCCTAAATATGTGACCGTCCTATACCATGAAAATGGTTCCATTGAAGTTCAAGAGGATGATGTTGCATGTAGGTATTTGGTCATTACAAATGTTCTTAAAGCTATGTTTATATGTGTGAGGTAATAAAAATCAGTTTTTCCTGGAATAGCAGGCAACTTTATTACAAATTGGTCTACACTTTCGTCTTTTATGCCTGTTTAAGGGACGATTATGGTATACTGCAGGAATAATTTTACTATATAGTTAAGTGGCCCTTAAAATTGGCCGGCAGCCCAAAAAATATTTGGAAATGTTTTAGTTACCATTTTAGGCAACTGCAATGTTGTCATAGCGTTTTAAAATCTGGATAAGAATGCTGTCAACGCATACATTTTTAATGCGGTGATCCTGCAAATAGGATGGATAGTCAATGGAAGAATATCACAATTTATTAATTAACAACGATTCAATTATGTCAACGTTTGGTTAACGATTTAAGCAGCGGAATGGGACCCCTCAGATACAATTATTTTTTCCTATGACACCTTCTTACGACAGCAAAAATTAAAGTAGAATTTCAAGACGTCATTATTAATTTGACTATTGTTAAAGCAGATCGCCCAGCAGTTGGATCAAAAGATGCTTTATGTCAAAATGGGTCTTGTAAAAGCAGACCTCCCCAGAGAGCAAACTTTAGATTTTGATGCAACATTGATGAATTTAATGGGCGCTGATCTCGTAAAAGCAGATCACCCAGCAGAGCCGGTTATATAATATGATGAAAACTTGTTTTATAGTAAAAAGTATTTAATTTTATGTCTGGCTCTATTTCATTATCAACCAATTTGAAACTTTATTACAAATTTATTTTCTTCAAATTTATACTCTAATGAAGTATATTCTTATGAGAATGTATAGTAATTATAAATATTCTTGTCCAACATGCAAAAGATTAAATTCTGAATTAATTGTAACAGCAAATAGTCTCTATTTACAGCTGATATTAATTTATAGTTTTTGTTAAAGATGTTGCACTCCTAGACAGAGAAGATGGAAACTTCATGGTAGATAGCACATGAGGAGGAGTCGCATGTAAGTATTTGGTCATTACAATTGTACTTAAAACTATGTTAATATTTGTGAGACAATAAAAAATTGGTCTAAAATTTCTTTTATTCAAATTTAGACTCTAATGAGGTATATTTTAATAAGAATGTATAGTTATTGTAAATTAATTGTCCCTAATTTAAGATTTGACATGACACATGCATCACATTAATTTTTGAATTAATTGCAACAGCAAAAAGTCTCTATTTAAAGCTGAAACTAATTTAAAGTTTTTGTTTTTGTTAGATACAGCCTAAATATGTGACCGTCCTATACCATGAAAATGGTTCCATTGAAGTTCAAGAGGATGATGTTGCATGTAGATATTTGGTCATTACAAATGTTCTTAAAGCTATGTTTATATGTGTGAGGTAATAAAAATCAGTTTTTCCTGGAATAGCAGGCAACTTTATTACAAATTGGTCTACAATTTCGTCTTTTATGCCTGTTTAAGGGACGATTATGGTATACTGCAGAAATAATTTTACTATATAGTTAAGTGGCCCTTAAAATTGGCCGGCAGCCCAAAAAATATTTGGAAATGTTTTAGTTACCATTTTAGGCAACTGCAATGTTGTCATAGCGTTTTAAAATCTGGATAAGAATGCTGTCAACGCATACATTTTTAATGCGGTGATCCTGCAAATAGGATGGATAGTCAATGGAAGAATATCACAATTTATTAATTAACAACGATTCAATTATGTCAACGTTTGGTTAACGATTTAAGCAGCGGAATGGGACCCCTCAGATACAATTATTTTTTCCTATGACACCTTCTTACGACAGCAAAAATTAAAGTAGAATTTCAAGACGTCATTATTAATTTGACTATTGTTAAAGCAGATCGCCCAGCAGTTGGATCAAAAGATGCTTTATGTCAAAATGGGTCTCGTAAAAGCAGACCTCCCCAGAGAGCAAACTTTAGATTTTGATGCAACATTGATGAATTTAATGGGCGCTGATCTCGTAAAAGCAGATCACCCAGCAGAGCCGGTTATATAATATGATGAAAACTTGTTTTATAGTAAAAAGTATTTAATTTTATGTCTGGCTCTATTTCATTATCAACCAATTTGAAACTTTATTACAAATTTATTTTCTTCAAATTTATACTCTAATGAAGTATATTCTTATGAGAATGTATAGTAATTATAAATATTCTTGTCCAACATGCAAAAGATTAAATTCTGAATTAATTGTAACAGCAAATAGTCTCTATTTACAGCTGATATTAATTTATAGTTTTTGTTAAAGATGTTGCACTCCTAGACAGAGAAGATGGAAACTTCATGGTAGATAGCACATGAGGATGAGTTGCATGTAAGTATTTGGTCATTACAATTGTACTTAAAACTATGTTAATATTTGTGAGACAATAAAAAATTGGTCTAAAATTTCTTTTATTCAAATTTAGACTCTAATGAGGTATATTTTAATAAGAATGTATAGTTATTGTAAATTAATTGTCCCTAATTTAAGATTTGACATGACACATGCATCACATTAATTTTTGAATTAATTGCAACAGCAAAAAGTCTCTATTTAAAGCTGAAACTAATTTAAAGTTTTTGTTTTTGTTAGATACAGCCTAAATATGTGACCGTCCTATACCATGAAAATGGTTCCATTGAAGTTCAAGAGGATGATGTTGCATGTAGGTATTTGGTCATTACAAATGTTCTTAAAGCTATGTTTATATGTGTGAGGTAATAAAAATCAGTTTTTCCTGGAATAGCAGGCAACTTTATTACAAATTGGTCTACAATTTCGTCTTTTATGCCTGTTTAAGGGACGATTATGGTATACTGCAGAAATAATTTTACTATATAGTTAAGTGGCCCTTAAAATTGGCCGGCAGCCCAAAAAATATTTGGAAATGTTTTAGTTACCATTTTAGGCAACTGCAATGTTGTCATAGCGTTTTAAAATCTGGATAAGAATGCTGTAAACGCATACATTTTTAATGCGGTGATCCTGCAAATAGGATGGATAGTCAATGGAAGAATATCACAATTTATTAATTAACAACGATTCAATTATGTCAACGTTTGGTTAACGATTTAAGCAGCGGAATGGGACCCCTCAGATACAATTATTTTTTCCTATGACACCTTCTTACGACAGCAAAAATTAAAGTAGAATTTCAAGACGTCATTATTAATTTGACTATTGTTAAAGCAGATCGCCCAGCAGTTGGATCAAAAGATGCTTTATGTCAAAATGGGTCTCGTAAAAGCAGACCTCCCCAGAGAGCAAACTTTAGATTTTGATGCAACATTGATGAATTTAATGGGCGCTGATCTCGTAAAAGCAGATCACCCAGCAGAGCCGGTTATATAATATGATGAAAACTTGTTTTATAGTAAAAAGTATTTAATTTTATGTCTGGCTCTATTTCATTATCAACCAATTTGAAACTTTATTACAAATTTATTTTCTTCAAATTTATACTCTAATGAAGTATATTCTTATGAGAATGTATAGTAATTATAAATATTCTTGTCCAACATGCAAAAGATTAAATTCTGAATTAATTGTAACAGCAAATAGTCTCTATTTACAGCTGATATTAATTTATAGTTTTTGTTAAAGATGTTGCACTCCTAGACAGAGAAGATGGAAACTTCATGGTAGATAGCACATGAGGATGAGTTGCATGTAAGTATTTGGTCATTACAATTGTACTTAAAACTATGTTAATATTTGTGAGACAATAAAAAATTGGTCTAAAATTTCTTTTATTCAAATTTAGACTCTAATGAGGTATATTTTAATAAGAATGTATAGTTATTGTAAATTAATTGTCCCTAATTTAAGATTTGACATGACACATGCATCACATTAATTTTTGAATTAATTGCAACAGCAAAAAGTCTCTATTTAAAGCTGAAACTAATTTAAAGTTTTTGTTTTTGTTAGATACAGCCTAAATATGTGACTGTCCTATACCATGAAAATGGTTCCATTGAAGTTCAAGAGGATGATGTTGCATGTAGGTATTTGGTCATTACAAATGTTCTTAAAGCTATGTTTATATGTGTGAGGTAATAAAAATCAGTTTTTCCTGGAATAGCAGGCAACTTTATTACAAATTGGTTTACAATTTCGTTTTTTATGCCTGTTTAAGGGACGATTATGGTATACTGCAGGAATAATTTTACTATATAGTTAAGTGGCCCTTAAAATTGGCCGGCAGCCCAAAAAATATTTGGAAATGTTTTAGTTACCATTTTAGGCAACTTCAATGTTGTCATAGCGTTTTAAAATCTGGATAAGAATGCTGTCAACGCATACTTTTTAATGCGGTGATCCTGCAAATAGGATGGATAGTCAATGGAAGAATATCACAATTTATTAATTAACAACGATTCAATTATGTCAACGTTTGGTTAACGATTTAAGCAGCGGAATGGGACCCCTCAGATACAATTATTTTTTCCTATGACACCTTCTTACGACAGCAAAAATTAAAGTAGAATTTCAAGACGTCATTATTAATTTGACTATTGTTTAAGCAGATCGCCCAGCAGTTGGATCAAAAGATGCTTTATGTCAAAATGGGTCTCGTAAAAGCAGACCTCCCCAGAGAGCAAACTTTAGATTTGATGCAACATTGATGAATTTAATGGGCGCTGATCTCGTAAAAGCAAATCACCCAGCAGAGCCGGTTATATAATATGATGAAAACTTGTTTTATAGTAAAAAGTATTTAATTTTATGTCTGGCTCTATTTCATTATCAACCAATTTGAAACTTTATTACAAATTTATCTTCTTCAAATTTATACTATAATGAAGTATATTCTTATGAGAATGTATAGTAATTATAAATATTCTTGTCCAACATGCAAAAGATTAAATTCTGAATTAATTGTAACAGCAAATAGTCTCTATTTACAGCTGATATTAATTTATAGTTTTTGTTAAAGATGTTGCACTCCTAGACAGAGAAGATGGAAACTTCATGGTAGATAGCACATGAGGAGGAGTCGCATGTAAGTATTTGGTCATTACAATTGTACTTAAAACTATGTTAATATTTGTGAGACAATAAAAAATTGGTCTAAAATTTCTTTTATTCAAATTTAGACTCTAATGAGGTATATTTTAATAAGAATGTATAGTTATTGTAAATTAATTGTCCCTAATTTAAGATTTGACATGACACATGCATCACATTAATTTTTGAATTAATTGCAACAGCAAAAAGTCTCTATTTAAAGCTGAAACTAATTTAAAGTTTTTGTTTTTGTTAGATACAGCCTAAATATGGGACCGTCCTATACCATGAAAATGGTTCCATTGAAGTTCAAGAGGATGATGTTGCATGTAGGTATTTGGTCATTACAAATGTTCTTAAAGCTATGTTTATATGTGTGAGGTTATAAAAATCAGTTTTTCCTGGAATAGCAGGCAACTTTATTACAAATTGGTCTACAATTTCGTCTTTTATGCCTGTTTAAGGGACGATTATGGTATACTGCAGAAATAATTTTACTATATAGTTAAGTGGCCCTTAAAATTGGCCGGCAGCCCAAAAAATATTTGGAAATGTTTTAGTTACCATTTTAGGCAACTGCAATGTTGTCATAGCGTTTTAAAATCTGGATAAGAATGCTGTCAACGCATACATTTTTAATGCGGTGATCCTGCAAATAGGATGGATAGTCAATGGAAGAATATCACAATTTATTAATTAACAACGATTCAATTATGTCAACGTTTGGTTAACGATTTAAGCAGCGGAATGGGACCCCTCAGATACAATTATTTTTTCCTATGACACCTTCTTACGACAGCAAAAATTAAAGTAGAGTTTCAAGACGTCATTATTAATTTGACTATTGTGAAAGCAGATCGCCCAGCAGTTGGATCAAAAGATGCTTTATGTCAAAATGGGTCTCGTAAAAGCAGACCTCCCCAGAGAGCAAACTTTAGATTTTGATGCAACATTGATGAATTTAATGGGCGCTGATCTCGTAAAAGCAGATCACCCAGCAGAGCCGGTTATATAATAT
Organism: Mytilus californianus; assembly: GCF_021869535.1. Classification (NCBI taxonomy): domain Eukaryota; kingdom Metazoa; phylum Mollusca; class Bivalvia; order Mytilida; family Mytilidae; genus Mytilus; species Mytilus californianus. The sequence goes on from NW_026262679.1 coordinate 58,219,472, forward strand.
GATGAAAACTTGTTTTATAGTAAAAAGTATTTAATTTTATGTCTGGCTCTATTTCATTATCAACCAATTTGAAACTTTATTACAAATTTATTTTCTTCAAATTTATACTCTAATGAAGTATATTCTTATGAGAATGTATAGTAATTATAAATATTCTTGTCCAACATGCAAAAGATTAAATTCTGAATTAATTGTAACAGCAAATAGTCTCTATTTACAGCTGATATTAATTTATAGTTTTTGTTAAAGATGTTGCACTCCTAGACAGAGAAGATGGAAACTTCATGGTAGATAGCACATGAGGAGGAGTCGCATGTAAGTATTTGGTCATTACAATTGTACTTAAAACTATGTTAATATTTGTGAGACAATAAAAAATTGGTCTAAAATTTCTTTTATTCAAATTTAGACTCTAATGAGGTATATTTTAATAAGAATGTATAGTTATTGTAAATTAATTGTCCCTAATTTAAGATTTGACATGACACATGCATCACATTAATTTTTGAAATAATTGCAACAGCAAAAAGTCTCTATTTAAAGCTGAAACTAATTTAAAGTTTTTGTTTTTGTTAGATACAGCCTAAATATGTGACCGTCCTATACCATGAAAATGGTTCCATTGAAGTTCAAGAGGATGATGTTGCATGTAGGTATTTGGTCATTACAAATGTTCTTAAAGCTATGTTTATATGTGTGAGGTAATAAAAATCAGTTTTTCCTGGAATAGCAGGCAACTTTATTACAAATTGGTTTACAATTTCGTTTGTAATGCCTGTTTAAGGGAAGATTATGGTATACTGCAGGAATAATTTTACTATATAGTTAAGTGGCCCTTAAAATTGGCCGGCAGCCCAAAAAATATTTGGAAATGTTTTAGTTACCATTTTAGGCAACTTCAATGTTGTCATAGCGTTTTAAAATCTGGATAAGAATGCTGTCAACGCATACTTTTTAATGCGGTGATCCTGCAAATAGGATGGATAGTCAATGGAAGAATATCACAATTTATTAATTAACAACGATTCAATTATGTCAACGTTTGGTTAACGATTTAAGCAGCGGAATGGGACCCCTCAGATACAATTATTTTTTCCTATGACACCTTCTTACGACAGCAAAAATTAAAGTAGAATTTCAAGACGTCATTATTAATTTGACTATTGTTAAAGCAGATCGCCCAGCAGTTGGATCAAAAGATGCTTTATGTCAAAATGGGTCTTGTAAAAGCAGACCTCCCCAGAGAGCAAACTTTAGATTTTGATGCAACATTGATGAATTTAATGGGCGCTGATCTCGTAAAAGCAGATCACCCAGCAGAGCCGGTTATATAATATGATGAAAACTTGTTTTATAGTAAAAAGTATTTAATTTTATGTCTGGCTCTATTTCATTATCAACCAATTTGAAACTTTATTACAAATTTATTTTCTTCAAATTTATACTCTAATGAAGTATATTCTTATGAGAATGTATAGTAATTATAAATATTCTTGTCCAACATGCAAAAGATTAAATTCTGAATTAATTGTAACAGCAAATAGTCTCTATTTACAGCTGATATTAATTTATAGTTTTTGTTAAAGATGTTGCACTCCTAGACAGAGAAGATGGAAACTTCATGGTAGATAGCACATGAGGATGAGTTGCATGTAAGTATTTGGTCATTACAATTGTACTTAAAACTATGTTAATATTTGTGAGACAATAAAAAATTGGTCTAAAATTTCTTTTATTCAAATTTAGACTCTAATGAGGTATATTTTAATAAGAATGTATAGTTATTGTAAATGAATTGTCCCTAATTTAAGATTTGACATGACACATGCATCACATTAATTTTTGAATTAATTGCAACAGCAAAAAGTCTCTATTTAAAGCTGAAACTAATTTAAAGTTTTTGTTTTTGTTAGATACAGCCTAAATATGTGACCGTCCTATACCATGAAAATGGTTCCATTGAAGTTCAAGAGGATGATGTTGCATGTAGGTATTTGGTCATTACAAATGTTCTTAAAGCTATGTTTATATGTGTGAGGTAATAAAAATCAGTTTTTCCTGGAATAGCAGGCAACTTTATTACAAATTGGTTTACAATTTCGTTTTTTATGCCTGTTTAAGGGACGATTATGGTATACTGCAGGAATAATTTTACTATATAGTTAAGTGGCCCTTAAAATTGGCCGGCAGCCCAAAAAATATTTGGAAATGTTTTAGTTACCATTTTAGGCAACTTCAATGTTGTCATAGCGTTTTAAAATCTGGATAAGAATGCTGTCAACGCATACTTTTTAATGCGGTGATCCTGCAAATAGGATGGATAGTCAATGGAAGAATATCACAATTTATTAATTAACAACGATTCAATTATGTCAACGTTTGGTTAACGATTTAAGCAGCGGAATGGGACCCCTCAGATACAATTATTTTTTCCTATGACACCTTCTTACGACAGCAAAAATTAAAGTAGAATTTCAAGACGTCATTATTAATTTGACTATTGTTAAAGCAGATCGCCCAGCAGTTGGATCAAAAGATGCTTTATGTCAAAATGGGTCTCGTAAAAGCAGACCTCCCCAGAGAGCAAACTTTAGATTTGATGCAACATTGATGAATTTAATGGGCGCTGATCTCGTAAAAGCAAATCACCCAGCAGAGCCGGTTATATAATATGATGAAAACTTGTTTTATAGTAAAAAGTATTTAATTTTATGTCTGGCTCTATTTCATTATCAACCAATTTGAAACTTTATTACAAATTTATCTTCTTCAAATTTATACTATAATGAAGTATATTCTTATGAGAATGTATAGTAATTATAAATATTCTTGTCCAACATGCAAAAGATTAAATTCTGAATTAATTGTAACAGCAAATAGTCTCTATTTACAGCTGATATTAATTTATAGTTTTTGTTAAAGATGTTGCACTCCTAGACAGAGAAGATGGAAACTTCATGGTAGATAGCACATGAGGAGGAGTCGCATGTAAGTATTTGGTCATTACAATTGTACTTAAAACTATGTTAATATTTGTGAGACAATAAAAAATTGGTCTAAAATTTCTTTTATTCAAATTTAGACTCTAATGAGGTATATTTTAATAAGAATGTATAGTTATTGTAAATTAATTGTCCCTAATTTAAGATTTGACATGACACATGCATCACATTAATTTTTGAATTAATTGCAACAGCAAAAAGTCTCTATTTAAAGCTGAAACTAATTTAAAGTTTTTGTTTTTGTTAGATACAGCCTAAATATGTGACCGTCCTATACCATGAAAATGGTTCCATTGAAGTTCAAGAGGATGATGTTGCATGTAGGTATTTGGTCATTACAAATGTTCTTAAAGCTATGTTTATATGTGTGAGGTAATAAAAATCAGTTTTTCCTGGAATAGCAGGCAACTTTATTACAAATTGGTCTACAATTTCGTCTTTTATGCCTGTTTAAGGGACGATTATGGTATACTGCAGAAATAATTTTACTATATAGTTAAGTGGCCCTTAAAATTGGCCGGCAGCCCAAAAAATATTTGGAAATGTTTTAGTTACCATTTTAGGCAACTGCAATGTTGTCATAGCGTTTTAAAATCTGGATAAGAATGCTGTCAACGCATACATTTTTAATGCGGTGATCCTGCAAATAGGATGGATAGTCAATGGAAGAATATTACAATTTATTAATTAACAACGATTCAATTATGTCAACGTTTGGTTAACGATTTAAGCAGCGGAATGGGACCCCTCAGATACAATTATTTTTTCCTATGACACCTTCTTACGACAGCAAAAATTAAAGTAGAATTTCAAGACGTCATTATTAATTTGACTATTGTTAAAGCAGATCGCCCAGCAGTTGGATCAAAAGATGCTTTATGTCAAAATGGGTCTCGTAAAAGCAGACCTCCCCAGAGAGCAAACTTTAGATTTTGATGCAACATTGATGAATTTAATGGGCGCTGATCTCGTAAAAGCAGATCACCCAGTAGAGCCGGTTATATAATATGATGAAAACTTGTTTTATAGTAAAAAGTATTTAATTTTATGTCTGGCTCTATTTCATTATCAACCAATTTGAAACTTTATTACAAATTTATTTTCTTCAAATTTATACTCTAATGAAGTATATTCTTATGAGAATGTATAGTAATTATAAATATTCTTGTCCAACATGCAAAAGATTAAATTCTGAATTAATTGTAACAGCAAATAGTCTCTATTTACAGCTGATATTAATTTATAGTTTTTGTTAAAGATGTTGCACTCCTAGACAGAGAAGATGGAAACTTCATGGTAGATAGCACATGAGGAGGAGTCGCATGTAAGTATTTGGTCATTACAATTGTACTTAAAACTATGTTAATATTTGTGAGACAATAAAAAATTGGTCTAAAATTTCTTTTATTCAAATTTAGACTCTAATGAGGTATATTTTAATAAGAATGTATAGTTATTGTAAATTAATTGTCCCTAATTTAAGATTTGACATGACACATGCATCACATTAATTTTTGAAATAATTGCAACAGCAAAAAGTCTCTATTTAAAGCTGAAACTAATTTAAAGTTTTTGTTTTTGTTAGATACAGCCTAAATATGTGACCGTCCTATACCATGAAAATGGTTCCATTGAAGTTTTAAGAGGATGATGTTGCATGTAGGTATTTGGTCATTACAAATGTTCTTAAAGCTATGTTTATATGTGTGAGGTAATAAAAATCAGTTTTTCCTGGAATAGCAGGCAACTTTATTACAAATTGGTTTACAATTTCGTTTGTTATGCCTGTTTAAGGGAAGATTATGGTATACTGCAGGAATAATTTTACTATATAGTTAAGTGGCCCTTAAAATTGGCCGGCAGCCCAAAAAATATTTGGAAATGTTTTAGTTACCATTTTAGGCAACTTCAATGTTGTCATAGCGTTTTAAAATCTGGATAAGAATGCTGTCAACGCATACTTTTTAATGCGGTGATCCTGCAAATAGGATGGATAGTCAATGGAAGAATATCACAATTTATTAATTAACAACGATTCAATTATGTCAACGTTTGGTTAACGATTTAAGCAGCGGAATGGGACCCCTCAGATACAATTATTTTTTCCTATGACACCTTCTTACGACAGCAAAAATTAAAGTAGAATTTCAAGACGTCATTATTAATTTGACTATTGTTAAAGCAGATCGCCCAGCAGTTGGATCAAAAGATGCTTTATGTCAAAATGGGTCTTGTAAAAGCAGACCTCCCCAGAGAGCAAACTTTAGATTTTGATGCAACATTGATGAATTTAATGGGCGCTGATCTCGTAAAAGCAGATCACCCAGCAGAGCCGGTTATATAATATGATGAAAACTTGTTTTATAGTAAAAAGTATTTAATTTTATGTCTGGCTCTATTTCATTATCAACCAATTTGAAACTTTATTACAAATTTATTTTCTTCAAATTTATACTCTAATGAAGTATATTCTTATGAGAATGTATAGTAATTATAAATATTCTTGTCCAACATGCAAAAGATTAAATTCTGAATTAATTGTAACAGCAAATAGTCTCTATTTACAGCTGATATTAATTTATAGTTTTTGTTAAAGATGTTGCACTCCTAGACAGAGAAGATGGAAACTTCATGGTAGATAGCACATGAGGATGAGTTGCATGTAAGTATTTGGTCATTACAATTGTACTTAAAACTATGTTAATATTTGTGAGACAATAAAAAATTGGTCTAAAATTTCTTTTATTCAAATTTAGACTCTAATGAGGTATATTTTAATAAGAATGTATAGTTATTGTAAATGAATTGTCCCTAATTTAAGATTTGACATGACACATGCATCACATTAATTTTTGAATTAATTGCAACAGCAAAAAGTCTCTATTTAAAGCTGAAACTAATTTAAAGTTTTTGTTTTTGTTAGATACAGCCTAAATATGTGACCGTCCTATACCATGAAAATGGTTCCATTGAAGTTCAAGAGGATGATGTTGCATGTAGGTATTTGGTCATTACAAATGTTCTTAAAGCTATGTTTATATGTGTGAGGTAATAAAAATCAGTTTTTCCTGGAATAGCAGGCAACTTTATTACAAATTGGTTTACAATTTCGTTTGTTATGCCTGTTTAAGGGACGATTATGGTATACTGCAGGAATAATTTTACTATATAGTTAAGTGGCCCTTAAAATTGGCCGGCAGCCCAAAAAATATTTGGAAATGTTTTAGTTACCATTTTAGGCAACTTCAATGTTGTCATAGCGTTTTAAAATCTGGATAAGAATGCTGTCAACGCATACTTTTTAATGCGGTGATCCTGCAAATAGGATGGATAGTCAATGGAAGAATATCACAATTTATTAATTAACAACGATTCAATTATGTCAACGTTTGGTTAACGATTTAAGCAGCGGAATGGGACCCCTCAGATACAATTATTTTTTCCTATGACACCTTCTTACGACAGCAAAAATTAAAGTAGAATTTCAAGACGTCATTATTAATTTGACTATTGTTAAAGCAGATCGCCCAGCAGTTGGATCAAAAGATGCTTTATGTCAAAATGGGTCTCGTAAAAGCAGACCTCCCCAGAGAGCAAACTTTAGATTTGATGCAACATTGATGAATTTAATGGGCGCTGATCTCGTAAAAGCAAATCACCCAGCAGAGCCGGTTATATAATATGATGAAAACTTGTTTTATAGTAAAAAGTATTTAATTTTATGTCTGGCTCTATTTCATTATCAACCAATTTGAAACTTTATTACAAATTTATCTTCTTCAAATTTATACTATAATGAAGTATATTCTTATGAGAATGTATAGTAATTATAAATATTCTTGTCCAACATGCAAAAGATTAAATTCTGAATTAATTGTAACAGCAAATAGTCTCTATTTACAGCTGATATTAATTTATAGTTTTTGTTAAAGATGTTGCACTCCTAGACAGAGAAGATGGAAACTTCATGGTAGATAGCACATGAGGAGGAGTCGCATGTAAGTATTTGGTCATTACAATTGTACTTAAAACTATGTTAATATTTGTGAGACAATAAAAAATTGGTCTAAAATTTCTTTTATTCAAATTTAGACTCTAATGAGGTATATTTTAATAAGAATGTATAGTTATTGTAAATTAATTGTCCCTAATTTAAGATTTGACATGACACATGCATCACATTAATTTTTGAATTAATTGCAACAGCAAAAAGTCTCTATTTAAAGCTGAAACTAATTTAAAGTTTTTGTTTTTGTTAGATACAGCCTAAATATGTGACCGTCCTATACCATGAAAATGGTTCCATTGAAGTTCAAGAGGATGATGTTGCATGTAGGTATTTGGTCATTACAAATGTTCTTAAAGCTATGTTTATATGTGTGAGGTAATAAAAATCAGTTTTTCCTGGAATAGCAGGCAACTTTATTACAAATTGGTCTACAATTTCGTCTTTTATGCCTGTTTAAGGGACGATTATGGTATACTGCAGAAATAATTTTACTATATAGTTAAGTGGCCCTTAAAATTGGCCGGCAGCCCAAAAAATATTTGGAAATGTTTTAGTTACCATTTTAGGCAACTTCAATGTTGTCATAGCGTTTTAAAATCTGGATAAGAATGCTGTCAACGCATACTTTTTAATGCGGTGATCCTGCAAATAGGATGGATAGTCAATGGAAGAATATCACAATTTATTAATTAACAACGATTCAATTATGTCAACGTTTGGTTAACGATTTAAGCAGCGGAATGGGACCCCTCAGATACAATTATTTTTTCCTATGACACCTTCTTACGACAGCAAAAATTAAAGTAGAATTTCAAGACGTCATTATTAATTTGACTATTGTTAAAGCAGATCGCCCAGCAGTTGGATCAAAAGATGCTTTATGTCAAAATGGGTCTCGTAAAAGCAGACCTCCCCAGAGAGCAAACTTTAGATTTGATGCAACATTGATGAATTTAATGGGCGCTGATCTCGTAAAAGCAAATCACCCAGCAGAGCCGGTTATATAATATGATGAAAACTTGTTTTATAGTAAAAAGTATTTAATTTTATGTCTGGCTCTATTTCATTATCAACCAATTTGAAACTTTATTACAAATTTATCTTCTTCAAATTTATACTATAATGAAGTATATTCTTATGAGAATGTATAGTAATTATAAATATTCTTGTCCAACATGCAAAAGATTAAATTCTGAATTAATTGTAACAGCAAATAGTCTCTATTTACAGCTGATATTAATTTATAGTTTTTGTTAAAGATGTTGCACTCCTAGACAGAGAAGATGGAAACTTCATGGTAGATAGCACATGAGGAGGAGTCGCATGTAAGTATTTGGTCATTACAATTGTACTTAAAACTATGTTAATATTTGTGAGACAATAAAAAATTGGTCTAAAATTTCTTTTATTCAAATTTAGACTCTAATGAGGTATATTTTAATAAGAATGTATAGTTATTGTAAATTAATTGTCCCTAATTTAAGATTTGACATGACACATGCATCACATTAATTTTTGAATTAATTGCAACAGCAAAAAGTCTCTATTTAAAGCTGAAACTAATTTAAAGTTTTTGTTTTTGTTAGATACAGCCTAAATATGTGACCGTCCTATACCATGAAAATGGTTCCATTGAAGTTCAAGAGGATGATGTTGCATGTAGGTATTTGGTCATTACAAATGTTCTTAAAGCTATGTTTATATGTGTGAGGTAATAAAAATCAGTTTTTCCTGGAATAGCAGGCAACTTTATTACAAATTGGTCTACAATTTCGTCTTTTATGCCTGTTTAAGGGACGATTATGGTATACTGCAGAAATAATTTTACTATATAGTTAAGTGGCCCTTAAAATTGGCCGGCAGCCCAAAAAATATTTGGAAATGTTTTAGTTACCATTTTAGGCAACTGCAATGTTGTCATAGCGTTTTAAAATCTGGATAAGAATGCTGTCAACGCATACATTTTTAATGCGGTGATCCTGCAAATAGGATGGATAGTCAATGGAAGAATATCACAATTTATTAATTAACAACGATTCAATTATGTCAACGTTTGGTTAACGATTTAAGCAGCGGAATGGGACCCCTCAGATACAATTATTTTTTCCTATGACACCTTCTTACGACAGCAAAAATTAAAGTAGAATTTCAAGACGTCATTATTAATTTGACTATTGTTAAAGCAGATCGCCCAGCAGTTGGATCAAAAGATGCTTTATGTCAAAATGGGTCTCGTAAAAGCAGACCTCCCCAGAGAGCAAACTTTAGATTTTGATGCAACATTGATGAATTTAATGGGCGCTGATCTCGTAAAAGCAGATCACCCAGTAGAGCCGGTTATATAATATGATGAAAACTTGTTTTATAGTAAAAAGTATTTAATTTTATGTCTGGCTCTATTTCATTATCAACCAATTTGAAACTTTATTACAAATTTATTTTCTTCAAATTTATACTCTAATGAAGTATATTCTTATGAGAATGTTTAGTAATTATAAATATTCTTGTCCAACATGCAAAAGATTAAATTCTGAATTAATTGTAACAGCAAATAGTCTCTATTTACAGCTGATATTAATTTATAGTTTTTGTTAAAGATGTTGCACTCCTAGACAGAGAAGATGGAAACTTCATGGTAGATAGCACATGAGGAGGAGTCGCATGTAAGTATTTGGTCATTACAATTGTACTTAAAACTATGTTAATATTTGTGAGACAATAAAAAATTGGTCTAAAATTTCTTTTATTCAAATTTAGACTCTAATGAGGTATATTTTAATAAGAATGTATAGTTATTGTAAATTAATTGTCCCTAATTTAAGATTTGACATGACACATGCATCACATTAATTTTTGAATTAATTGCAACAGCAAAAAGTCTCTATTTAAAGCTGAAACTAATTTAAAGTTTTTGTTTTTGTTAGATACAGCCTAAATATGTGACCGTCCTATACCATGAAAATGGTTCCATTGAAGTTCAAGAGGATGATGTTGCATGTAGGTATTTGGTCATTACAAATGTTCTTAAAGCTATGTTTATATGTGTGAGGTAATAAAAATCAGTTTTTCCTGGAATAGCAGGCAACTTTATTACAAATTGGTTTACAATTTCGTTTGTTATGCCTGTTTAAGGGACGATTATGGTATACTGCAGGAATAATTTTACTATATAGTTAAGTGGCCCTTAAAATTGGCCGGCAGCCCAAAAAATATTTGGAAATGTTTTAGTTACCATTTTAGGCAACTTCAATGTTGTCATAGCGTTTTAAAATCTGGATAAGAATGCTGTCAACACATACTTTTTAATGCGGTGATCCTGCAAATAGGATGGATAGTCAATGGAAGAATATCACAATTTATTAATTAACAACGATTCAATTATGTCAACGTTTGGTTAACGATTTAAGCAGCGGAATGGGACCCCTCAGATACAATTATTTTTTCCTATGACACCTTCTTACGACAGCAAAAATTAAAGTAGAATTTCAAGACGTCATTATTAATTTGACTATTGTTAAAGCAGATCGCCCAGCAGTTGGATCAAAAGATGCTTTATGTCAAAATGGGTCTTGTAAAAGCAGACCTCCCCAGAGAGCAAACTTTAGATTTTGATGCAACATTGATGAATTTAATGGGCGCTGATCTCGTAAAAGCAGATCACCCAGCAGAGCCGGTTATATAATATGATGAAAACTTGTTTTATAGTAAAAAGTATTTAATTTTATGTCTGGCTCTATTTCATTATCAACCAATTTGAAACTTTATTACAAATTTATTTTCTTCAAATTTATACTCTAATGAAGTATATTCTTATGAGAATGTATAGTAATTATAAATATTCTTGTCCAACATGCAAAAGATTAAATTCTGAATTAATTGTAACAGCAAATAGTCTCTATTTACAGCTGATATTAATTTATAGTTTTTGTGAAAGATGTTGCACTCCTAGACAGAGAAGATGGAAACTTCATGGTAGATAGCACATGAGGATGAGTTGCATGTAAGTATTTGGTCATTACAATTGTACTTAAAACTATGTTAATATTTGTGAGACAATAAAAAATTGGACTAAAATTTCTTTTATTCAAATTTAGACTCTAATGAGGTATATTTTAATAAGAATGTATAGTTATTGTAAATTAATTGTCCCTAATTTAAGATTTGACATGACACATGCATCACATTAATTTTTGAATTAATTGCAACAGCAAAAAGTCTCTATTTAAAGCTGAAACTAATTTAAAGTTTTTGTTTTTGTTAGATACAGCCTAAATATGTGACCGTCCTATACCATGAAAATGGTTCCATTGAAGTTCAAGAGGATGATGTTGCATGTAGGTATTTGGTCATTACAAATGTTCTTAAAGCTATGTTTATATGTGTGAGGTAATAAAAATCAGTTTTTCCTGGAATAGCAGGCAACTTTATTACAAATTGGTTTACAATTTCGTTTTTTATGCCTGTTTAAGGGACGATTATGGTATACTGCAGGAATAATTTTACTATATAGTTAAGTGGCCCTTAAAATTGGCCGGCAGCCCAAAAAATATTTGGAAATGTTTTAGTTACCATTTTAGGCAACTTCAATGTTGTCATAGCGTTTTAAAATCTGGATAAGAATGCTGTCAACGCATACTTTTTAATGCGGTGATCCTGCAAATAGGATGGATAGTCAATGGAAGAATATCACAATTTATTAATTAACAACGATTCAATTATGTCAACGTTTGGTTAACGATTTAAGCAGCGGAATGGGACCCCTCAGATACAATTATTTTTTCCTATGACACCTTCTTACGACAGCAAATATTAAAGTAGAATTTCAAGACGTCATTATTAATTTGACTATTGTTAAAGCAGATCGCCCAGCAGTTGGATCAAAAGATGCTTTATGTCAAAATGGGTCTCGTAAAAGCAGACCTCCCCAGAGAGCAAACTTTAGATTTGATGCAACATTGATGAATTTAATGGGCGCTGATCTCGTAAAAGCAAATCACCCAGCAGAGCCGGTTATATAATATGATGAAAACTAGTTTTATAGTAAAAAGTATTTAATTTTATGTCTGGCTCTATTTCATTATCAACCAATTTGAAACTTTATTACAAATTTATCTTCTTCAAATTTATACTATAATGAAGTATATTCTTATGAGAATGTATAGTAATTATAAATATTCTTGTCCAACATGCAAAAGATTAAATTCTGAATTAATTGTAACAGCAAATAGTCTCTATTTACAGCTGATATTAATTTATAGTTTTTGTTAAAGATGTTGCACTCCTAGACAGAGAAGATGGAAACTTCATGGTAGATAGCACATGAGGAGGAGTCGCATGTAAGTATTTGGTCATTACAATTGTACTTAAAACTATGTTAATATTTGTGAGACAATAAAAAATTGGTCTAAAATTTCTTTTATTCAAATTTAGACTCTAATGAGGTATATTTTAATAAGAATGTATAGTTATTGTAAATTAATTGTCCCTAATTTAAGATTTGACATGACACATGCATCACATTAATTTTTGAATTAATTGCAACAGCAAAAAGTCTCTATTTAAAGCTGAAACTAATTTAAAGTTTTTGTTTTTGTTAGATACAGCCTAAATATGTGACCGTCCTATACCATGAAAATGGTTCCATTGAAGTTCAAGAGGATGATGTTGCATGTAGGTATTTGGTCATTACAAATGTTCTTAAAGCTATGTTTATATGTGTGAGGTAATAAAAATCAGTTTTTCCTGGAATAGCAGGCAACTTTATTACAAATTGGTCTACAATTTCGTCTTTTATGCCTGTTTAAGGGACGATTATGGTATACTGCAGAAATAATTTTACTATATAGTTAAGTGGCCCTTAAAATTGGCCGGCAGCCCAAAAAATATTTGGAAATGTTTTAGTTACCATTTTAGGCAACTGCAATGTTGTCATAGCGTTTTAAAATCTGGATAAGAATGCTGTCAACGCATACATTTTTAATGCGGTGATCCTGCAAATAGGATGGATAGTCAATGGAAGAATATCACAATTTATTAATTAACAACGATTCAATTATGTCAACGTTTGGTTAACGATTTAAGCAGCGGAATGGGACCCCTCAGATACAATTATTTTTTCCTATGACACCTTCTTACGACAGCAAAAATTAAAGTAGAATTTCAAGACGTCATTATTAATTTGACTATTGTTAAAGCAGATCGCCCAGCAGTTGGATCAAAAGATGCTTTATGTCAAAATGGGTCTCGTAAAAGCAGACCTCCCCAGAGAGCAAACTTTAGATTTTGATGCAACATTGATGAATTTAATGGGCGCTGATCTCGTAAAAGCAGATCACCCAGCAGAGCCGGTTATATAATATGATGAAAACTTGTTTTATAGTAAAAAGTATTTAATTTTATGTCTGGCTCTATTTCATTATCAACCAATTTGAAACATTATTACAAATTTATTTTCTTCAAATTTATACTCTAATGAAGTATATTCTTATGAGAATGTATAGTAATTATAAATATTCTTGTCCAACATGCAAAAGATTAAATTCTGAATTAATTGTAACAGCAAATAGTCTCTATTTACAGCTGATATTAATTTATAGTTTTTGTTAAAGATGTTGCACTCCTAGACAGAGAAGATGGAAACTTCATGGTAGATAGCACATGAGGAGGAGTCGCATGTAAGTATTTGGTCATTACAATTGTACTTAAAACTATGTTAATATTTGTGAGACAATAAAAAATTGGTCTAAAATTTCTTTTATTCAAATTTAGACTCTAATGAGGTATATTTTAATAAGAATGTATAGTTATTGTAAATTAATTGTCCCTAATTTAAGATTTGACATGACACATGCATCACATTAATTTTTGAATTAATTGCAACAGCAAAAAGTCTCTATTTAAAGCTGAAACTAATTTAAAGTTTTTGTTTTTGTTAGATACAGCCTAAATATGTGACCGTCCTATACCATGAAAATGGTTCCATTGAAGTTCAAGAGGATGATGTTGCATGTAGGTATTTGGTCATTACAAATGTTCTTAAAGCTATGTTTATATGTGTGAGGTAATAAAAATCAGTTTTTCCTGGAATAGCAGGCAACTTTATTACAAATTGGTTTACAATTTCGTTTGTTATGCCTGTTTAAGGGACGATTATGGTATACTGCAGGAATAATTTTACTATATAGTTAAGTGGCCCTTAAAATTGGCCGGCAGCCCAAAAAATATTTGGAAATGTTTTAGTTACCATTTTAGGCAACTTCAATGTTGTCATAGCGTTTTAAAATCTGGATAAGAATGCTGTCAACGCATACTTTTTAATGCGGTGATCCTGCAAATAGGATGGATAGTCAATGGAAGAATATCACAATTTATTAATTAACAACGATTCAATTATGTCAACGTTTGGTTAACGATTTAAGCAGCGGAATGGGACCCCTCAGATACAATTATTTTTTCCTATGACACCTTCTTACGACAGCAAAAATTAAAGTAGAATTTCAAGACGTCATTATTAATTTGACTATTGTTAAAGCAGATCGCCCAGCAGTTGGATCAAAAGATGCTTTATGTCAAAATGGGTCTTGTAAAAGCAGACCTCCCCAGAGAGCAAACTTTAGATTTTGATGCAACATTGATGAATTTAATGGGCGCTGATCTCGTAAAAGCAGATCACCCAGCAGAGCCGGTTATATAATATGATGAAAACTTGTTTTATAGTAAAAAGTATTTAATTTTATGTCTGGCTCTATTTCATTATCAACCAATTTGAAACTTTATTACAAATTTATCTTCTTCAAATTTATACTATAATGAAGTATATTCTTATGAGAATGTATAGTAATTATAAATATTCTTGTCCAACATGCAAAAGATTAAATTCTGAATTAATTGTAACAGCAAATAGTCTCTATTTACAGCTGATATTAATTTATAGTTTTTGTTAAAGATGTTGCACTCCTAGACAGAGAAGATGGAAACTTCATGGTAGATAGCACATGAGGAGGAGTCGCATGTAAGTATTTGGTCATTACAATTGTACTTAAAACTATGTTAATATTTGTGAGACAATAAAAAATTGGTCTAAAATTTCTTTTATTCAAATTTAGACTCTAATGAGGTATATTTTAATAAGAATGTATAGTTATTGTAAATTAATTGTCCCTAATTTAAGATTTGACATGACACATGCATCACATTAATTTTTGAATTAATTGCAACAGCAAAAAGTCTCTATTTAAAGCTGAAACTAATTTAAAGTTTTTGTTTTTGTTAGATACAGCCTAAATATGTGACCGTCCTATACCATGAAAATGGTTCCATTGAAGTTCAAGAGGATGATGTTGCATGTAGGTATTTGGTCATTACAAATGTTCTTAAAGCTATGTTTATATGTGTGAGGTAATAAAAATCAGTTTTTCCTGGAATAGCAGGCAACTTTATTACAAATTGGTCTACAATTTCGTCTTTTATGCCTGTTTAAGGGACGATTATGGTATACTGCAGAAATAATTTTACTATATAGTTAAGTGGCCCTTAAAATTGGCCGGCAGCCCAAAAAATATTTGGAAATGTTTTAGTTACCATTTTAGGCAACTGCAATGTTGTCATAGCGTTTTAAAATCTGGATAAGAATGCTGTCAACGCATACATTTTTAATGCGGTGATCCTGCAAATAGGATGGATAGTCAATGGAAGAATATCACAATTTATTAATTAACAACGATTCAATTATGTCAACGTTTGGTTAACGATTTAAGCAGCGGAATGGGACCCCTCAGATACAATTATTTTTTCCTATGACACCTTCTTACGACAGCAAAAATTAAAGTAGAATTTCAAGACGTCATTATTAATTTGACTATTGTTAAAGCAGATCGCCCAGCAGTTGGATCAAAAGATGCTTTATGTCAAAATGGGTCTCGTAAAAGCAGACCTCCCCAGAGAGCAAACTTTAGATTTTGATGCAACATTGATGAATTTAATGGGCGCTGATCTCGTAAAAGCAGATCACCCAGTAGAGCCGGTTATATAATATGATGAAAACTTGTTTTATAGTAAAAAGTATTTAATTTTATGTCTGGCTCTATTTCATTATCAACCAATTTGAAACTTTATTACAAATTTATTTTCTTCAAATTTATACTCTAATGAAGTATATTCTTATGAGAATGTATAGTAATTATAAATATTCTTGTCCAACATGCAAAAGATTAAATTCTGAATTAATTGTAACAGCAAATAGTCTCTATTTACAGCTGATATTAATTTATAGTTTTTGTTAAAGATGTTGCACTCCTAGACAGAGAAGATGGAAACTTCATGGTAGATAGCACATGAGGAGGAGTCGCATGTAAGTATTTGGTCATTACAATTGTACTTAAAACTATGTTAATATTTGTGAGACAATAAAAAATTGGTCTAAAATTTCTTTTATTCAAATTTAGACTCTAATGAGGTATATTTTAATAAGAATGTATAGTTATTGTAAATTAATTGTCCCTAATTTAAGATTTGACATGACACATGCATCACATTAATTTTTGAATTAATTGCAACAGCAAAAAGTCTCTATTTAAAGCTGAAACTAATTTAAAGTTTTTGTTTTTGTTAGATACAGCCTAAATATGTGACCGTCCTATACCATGAAAATGGTTCCATTGAAGTTCAAGAGGATGATGTTGCATGTAGGTATTTGGTCATTACAAATGTTCTTAAAGCTATGTTTATATGTGTGAGGTAATAAAAATCAGTTTTTCCTGGAATAGCAGGCAACTTTATTACAAATTGGTTTACAATTTCGTTTGTTATGCCTGTTTAAGGGACGATTATGGTATACTGCAGGAATAATTTTACTATATAGTTAAGTGGCCCTTAAAATTGGCCGGCAGCCCAAAAAATATTTGGAAATGTTTTAGTTACCATTTTAGGCAACTTCAATGTTGTCATAGCGTTTTAAAATCTGGATAAGAATGCTGTCAACACATACTTTTTAATGCGGTGATCCTGCAAATAGGATGGATAGTCAATGGAAGAATATCACAATTTATTAATTAACAACGATTCAATTATGTCAACGTTTGGTTAACGATTTAAGCAGCGGAATGGGACCCCTCAGATACAATTATTTTTTCCTATGACACCTTCTTACGACAGCAAAAATTAAAGTAGAATTTCAAGACGTCATTATTAATTTGACTATTGTTAAAGCAGATCGCCCAGCAGTTGGATCAAAAGATGCTTTATGTCAAAATGGGTCTTGTAAAAGCAGACCTCCCCAGAGAGCAAACTTTAGATTTTGATGCAACATTGATGAATTTAATGGGCGCTGATCTCGTAAAAGCAGATCACCCAGCAGAGCCGGTTATATAATATGATGAAAACTTGTTTTATAGTAAAAAGTATTTAATTTTATGTCTGGCTCTATTTCATTATCAACCAATTTGAAACTTTATTACAAATTTATTTTCTTCAAATTTATACTCTAATGAAGTATATTCTTATGAGAATGTATAGTAATTATAAATATTCTTGTCCAACATGCAAAAGATTAAATTCTGAATTAATTGTAACAGCAAATAGTCTCTATTTACAGCTGATATTAATTTATAGTTTTTGTTAAAGATGTTGCACTCCTAGACAGAGAAGATGGAAACTTCATGGTAGATAGCACATGAGGATGAGTTGCATGTAAGTATTTGGTCATTACAATTGTACTTAAAACTATGTTAATATTTGTGAGACAATAAAAAATTGGTCTAAAATTTCTTTTATTCAAATTTAGACTCTAATGAGGTATATTTTAATAAGAATGTATAGTTATTGTAAATTAATTGTCCCTAATTTAAGATTTGACATGACACATGCATCACATTAATTTTTGAATTAATTGCAACAGCAAAAAGTCTCTATTTAAAGCTGAAACTAATTTAAAGTTTTTGTTTTTGTTAGATACAGCCTAAATATGTGACCGTCCTATACCATGAAAATGGTTCCATTGAAGTTCAAGAGGATGATGTTGCATGTAGGTATTTGGTCATTACAAATGTTCTTAAAGCTATGTTTATATGTGTGAGGTAATAAAAATCAGTTTTTCCTGGAATAGCAGGCAACTTTATTACAAATTGGTTTACAATTTCGTTTTTTATGCCTGTTTAAGGGACGATTATGGTATACTGCAGGAATAATTTTACTATATAGTTAAGTGGCCCTTAAAATTGGCCGGCAGCCCAAAAAATATTTGGAAATGTTTTAGTTACCATTTTAGGCAACTTCAATGTTGTCATAGCGTTTTAAAATCTGGATAAGAATGCTGTCAACGCATACTTTTTAATGCGGTGATCCTGCAAATAGGATGGATAGTCAATGGAAGAATATCACAATTTATTAATTAACAACGATTCAATTATGTCAACGTTTGGTTAACGATTTAAGCAGCGGAATGGGACCCCTCAGATACAATTATTTTTTCCTATGACACCTTCTTACGACAGCAAAAATTAAAGTAGAATTTCAAGACGTCATTATTAATTTGACTATTGTTAAAGCAGATCGCCCAGCAGTTGGATCAAAAGATGCTTTATGTCAAAATGGGTCTCGTAAAAGCAGACCTCCCCAGAGAGCAAACTTTAGATTTGATGCAACATTGATGAATTTAATGGGCGCTGATCTCGTAAAAGCAAATCACCCAGCAGAGCCGGTTATATAATATGATGAAAACTTGTTTTATAGTAAAAAGTATTTAATTTTATGTCTGGCTCTATTTCATTATCAACCAATTTGAAACTTTATTACAAATTTATCTTCTTCAAATTTATACTATAATGAAGTATATTCTTATGAGAATGTATAGTAATTATAAATATTCTTGTCCAACATGCAAAAGATTAAATTCTGAATTAATTGTAACAGCAAATAGTCTCTATTTACAGCTGATATTAATTTATAGTTTTTGTTAAAGATGTTGCACTCCTAGACAGAGAAGATGGAAACTTCATGGTAGATAGCACATGAGGAGGAGTCGCATGTAAGTATTTGGTCATTACAATTGTACTTAAAACTATGTTAATATTTGTGAGACAATAAAAAATTGGTCTAAAATTTCTTTTATTCAAATTTAGACTCTAATGAGGTATATTTTAATAAGAATGTATAGTTATTGTAAATTAATTGTCCCTAATTTAAGATTTGACATGACACATGCATCACATTAATTTTTGAATTAATTGCAACAGCAAAAAGTCTCTATTTAAAGCTGAAACTAATTTAAAGTTTTTGTTTTTGTTAGATACAGCCTAAATATGTGACCGTCCTATACCATGAAAATGGTTCCATTGAAGTTCAAGAGGATGATGTTGCATGTAGGTATTTGGTCATTACAAATGTTCTTAAAGCTATGTTTATATGTGTGAGGTAATAAAAATCAGTTTTTCCTGGAATAGCAGGCAACTTTATTACAAATTGGTCTACAATTTCGTCTTTTATGCCTGTTTAAGGGACGATTATGGTATACTGCAGGAATAATTTTACTATATAGTTAAGTGGCCCTTAAAATTGGCCGGCAGCCCAAAAAATATTTGGAAATGTTTTAGTTACCATTTTAGGCAACTTCAATGTTGTCATAGCGTTTTAAAATCTGGATAAGAATGCTGTCA
This sequence comes from Mytilus californianus, assembly GCF_021869535.1. Classification (NCBI taxonomy): domain Eukaryota; kingdom Metazoa; phylum Mollusca; class Bivalvia; order Mytilida; family Mytilidae; genus Mytilus; species Mytilus californianus. Next base: position 58,239,133 of record NW_026262679.1, read on the forward strand.
ACGCATACTTTTTAATGCGGTGATCCTGCAAATAGGATGGATAGTCAATGGAAGAATATCACAATTTATTAATTAACAACGATTCAATTATGTCAACGTTTGGTTAACGATTTAAGCAGCGGAATGGGACCCCTCAGATACAATTATTTTTTCCTATGACACCTTCTTACGACAGCAAAAATTAAAGTAGAATTTCAAGACGTCATTATTAATTTGACTATTGTTAAAGCAGATCGCCCAGCAGTTGGATCAAAAGATGCTTTATGTCAAAATGGGTCTCGTAAAAGCAGACCTCCCCAGAGAGCAAACTTTAGATTTGATGCAACATTGATGAATTTAATGGGCGCTGATCTCGTAAAAGCAAATCACCCAGCAGAGCCGGTTATATAATATGATGAAAACTTGTTTTATAGTAAAAAGTATTTAATTTTATGTCTGGCTCTATTTCATTATCAACCAATTTGAAACTTTATTACAAATTTATCTTCTTCAAATTTATACTATAATGAAGTATATTCTTATGAGAATGTATAGTAATTATAAATATTCTTGTCCAACATGCAAAAGATTAAATTCTGAATTAATTGTAACAGCAAATAGTCTCTATTTACAGCTGATATTAATTTATAGTTTTTGTTAAAGATGTTGCACTCCTAGACAGAGAAGATGGAAACTTCATGGTAGATAGCACATGAGGAGGAGTCGCATGTAAGTATTTGGTCATTACAATTGTACTTAAAACTATGTTAATATTTGTGAGACAATAAAAAATTGGTCTAAAATTTCTTTTATTCAAATTTAGACTCTAATGAGGTATATTTTAATAAGAATGTATAGTTATTGTAAATTAATTGTCCCTAATTTAAGATTTGACATGACACATGCATCACATTAATTTTTGAATTAATTGCAACAGCAAAAAGTCTCTATTTAAAGCTGAAACTAATTTAAAGTTTTTGTTTTTGTTAGATACAGCCTAAATATGTGACCGTCCTATACCATGAAAATGGTTCCATTGAAGTTCAAGAGGATGATGTTGCATGTAGGTATTTGGTCATTACAAATGTTCTTAAAGCTATGTTTATATGTGTGAGGTAATAAAAATCAGTTTTTCCTGGAATAGCAGGCAACTTTATTACAAATTGGTCTACAATTTCGTCTTTTATGCCTGTTTAAGGGACGATTATGGTATACTGCAGAAATAATTTTACTATATAGTTAAGTGGCCCTTAAAATTGGCCGGCAGCCCAAAAAATATTTGGAAATGTTTTAGTTACCATTTTAGGCAACTGCAATGTTGTCATAGCGTTTTAAAATCTGGATAAGAATGCTGTCAACGCATACATTTTTAATGCGGTGATCCTGCAAATAGGATGGATAGTCAATGGAAGAATATCACAATTTATTAATTAACAACGATTCAATTATGTCAACGTTTGGTTAACGATTTAAGCAGCGGAATGGGACCCCTCAGATACAATTATTTTTTCCTATGACACCTTCTTACGACAGCAAAAATTAAAGTAGAATTTCAAGACGTCATTATTAATTTGACTATTGTTAAAGCAGATCGCCCAGCAGTTGGATCAAAAGATGCTTTATGTCAAAATGGGTCTTGTAAAAGCAGACCTCCCCAGAGAGCAAACTTTAGATTTTGATGCAACATTGATGAATTTAATGGGCGCTGATCTCGTAAAAGCAGATCACCCAGCAGAGCCGGTTATATAATATGATGAAAACTTGTTTTATAGTAAAAAGTATTTAATTTTATGTCTGGCTCTATTTCATTATCAACCAATTTGAAACTTTATTACAAATTTATTTTCTTCAAATTTATACTCTAATGAAGTATATTCTTATGAGAATGTATAGTAATTATAAATATTCTTGTCCAACATGCAAAAGATTAAATTCTGAATTAATTGTAACAGCAAATAGTCTCTATTTACAGCTGATATTAATTTATAGTTTTTGTTAAAGATGTTGCACTCCTAGACAGAGAAGATGGAAACTTCATGGTAGATAGCACATGAGGATGAGTTGCATGTAAGTATTTGGTCATTACAATTGTACTTAAAACTATGTTAATATTTGTGAGACAATAAAAAATTGGTCTAAAATTTCTTTTATTCAAATTTAGACTCTAATGAGGTATATTTTAATAAGAATGTATAGTTATTGTAAATTAATTGTCCCTAATTTAAGATTTGACATGACACATGCATCACATTAATTTTTGAATTAATTGCAACAGCAAAAAGTCTCTATTTAAAGCTGAAACTAATTTAAAGTTTTTGTTTTTGTTAGATACAGCCTAAATATGTGACCGTCCTATACCATGAAAATGGTTCCATTGAAGTTCAAGAGGATGATGTTGCATGTAGGTATTTGGTCATTACAAATGTTCTTAAAGCTATGTTTATATGTGTGAGGTAATAAAAATCAGTTTTTCCTGGAATAGCAGGCAACTTTATTACAAATTGGTTTACAATTTCGTTTTTTATGCCTGTTTAAGGGACGATTATGGTATACTGCAGGAATAATTTTACTATATAGTTAAGTGGCCCTTAAAATTGGCCGGCAGCCCAAAAAATATTTGGAAATGTTTTAGTTACCATTTTAGGCAACTTCAATGTTGTCATAGCGTTTTAAAATCTGGATAAGAATGCTGTCAACGCATACTTTTTAATGCGGTGATCCTGCAAATAGGATGGATAGTCAATGGAAGAATATCACAATTTATTAATTAACAACGATTCAATTATGTCAACGTTTGGTTAACGATTTAAGCAGCGGAATGGGACCCCTCAGATACAATTATTTTTTCCTATGACACCTTCTTACGACAGCAAAAATTAAAGTAGAATTTCAAGACGTCATTATTAATTTGACTATTGTTAAAGCAGATCGCCCAGCAGTTGGATCAAAAGATGCTTTATGTCAAAATGGGTCTCGTAAAAGCAGACCTCCCCAGAGAGCAAACTTTAGATTTGATGCAACATTGATGAATTTAATGGGCGCTGATCTCGTAAAAGCAAATCACCCAGCAGAGCCGGTTATATAATATGATGAAAACTTGTTTTATAGTAAAAAGTATTTAATTTTATGTCTGGCTCTATTTCATTATCAACCAATTTGAAACTTTATTACAAATTTATCTTCTTCAAATTTATACTATAATGAAGTATATTCTTATGAGAATGTATAGTAATTATAAATATTCTTGTCCAACATGCAAAAGATTAAATTCTGAATTAATTGTAACAGCAAATAGTCTCTATTTACAGCTGATATTAATTTATAGTTTTTGTTAAAGATGTTGCACTCCTAGACAGAGAAGATGGAAACTTCATGGTAGATAGCACATGAGGATGAGTTGCATGTAAGTATTTGGTCATTACAATTGTACTTAAAACTATGTTAATATTTGTGAGACAATAAAAAATTGGTCTAAAATTTCTTTTATTCAAATTTAGACTCTAATGAGGTATATTTTAATAAGAATGTATAGTTATTGTAAATTAATTGTCCCTAATTTAAGATTTGACATGACACATGCATCACATTAATTTTTGAATTAATTGCAACAGCAAAAAGTCTCTATTTAAAGCTGAAACTAATTTAAAGTTTTTGTTTTTGTTAGATACAGCCTAAATATGTGACCGTCCTATACCATGAAAATGGTTCCATTGAAGTTCAAGAGGATGATGTTGCATGTAGGTATTTGGTCATTACAAATGTTCTTAAAGCTATGTTTATATGTGTGAGGTAATAAAAATCAGTTTTTCCTGGAATAGCAGGCAACTTTATTACAAATTGGTTTACAATTTCGTTTTTTATGCCTGTTTAAGGGACGATTATGGTATACTGCAGGAATAATTTTACTATATAGTTAAGTGGCCCTTAAAATTGGCCGGCAGCCCAAAAAATATTTGGAAATGTTTTAGTTACCATTTTAGGCAACTTCAATGTTGTCATAGCGTTTTAAAATCTGGATAAGAATGCTGTCAACGCATACTTTTTAATGCGGTGATCCTGCAAATAGGATGGATAGTCAATGGAAGAATATCACAATTTATTAATTAACAACGATTCAATTATGTCAACGTTTGGTTAACGATTTAAGCAGCGGAATGGGACCCCTCAGATACAATTATTTTTTCCTATGACACCTTCTTACGACAGCAAAAATTAAAGTAGAATTTCAAGACGTCATTATTAATTTGACTATTGTTAAAGCAGATCGCCCAGCAGTTGGATCAAAAGATGCTTTATGTCAAAATGGGTCTCGTAAAAGCAGACCTCCCCAGAGAGCAAACTTTAGATTTGATGCAACATTGATGAATTTAATGGGCGCTGATCTCGTAAAAGCAAATCACCCAGCAGAGCCGGTTATATAATATGATGAAAACTTGTTTTATAGTAAAAAGTATTTAATTTTATGTCTGGCTCTATTTCATTATCAACCAATTTGAAACTTTATTACAAATTTATCTTCTTCAAATTTATACTATAATGAAGTATATTCTTATGAGAATGTATAGTAATTATAAATATTCTTGTCCAACATGCAAAAGATTAAATTCTGAATTAATTGTAACAGCAAATAGTCTCTATTTACAGCTGATATTAATTTATAGTTTTTGTTAAAGATGTTGCACTCCTAGACAGAGAAGATGGAAACTTCATGGTAGATAGCACATGAGGATGAGTTGCATGTAAGTATTTGGTCATTACAATTGTACTTAAAACTATGTTAATATTTGTGAGACAATAAAAAATTGGTCTAAAATTTCTTTTATTCAAATTTAGACTCTAATGAGGTATATTTTAATAAGAATGTATAGTTATTGTAAATTAATTGTCCCTAATTTAAGATTTGACATGACACATGCATCACATTAATTTTTGAATTAATTGCAACAGCAAAAAGTCTCTATTTAAAGCTGAAACTAATTTAAAGTTTTTGTTTTTGTTAGATACAGCCTAAATATGTGACCGTCCTATACCATGAAAATGGTTCCATTGAAGTTCAAGAGGATGATGTTGCATGTAGGTATTTGGTCATTACAAATGTTCTTAAAGCTATGTTTATATGTGTGAGGTAATAAAAATCAGTTTTTCCTGGAATAGCAGGCAACTTTATTACAAATTGGTCTACAATTTCGTCTTTTATGCCTGTTTAAGGGACGATTATGGTATACTGCAGAAATAATTTTACTATATAGTTAAGTGGCCCTTAAAATTGGCCGGCAGCCCAAAAAATATTTGGAAATGTTTTAGTTACCATTTTAGGCAACTGCAATGTTGTCATAGCGTTTTAAAATCTGGATAAGAATGCTGTCAACGCATACATTTTTAATGCGGTGATCCTGCAAATAGGATGGATAGTCAATGGAAGAATATCACAATTTATTAATTAACAACGATTCAATTATGTCAACGTTTGGTTAACGATTTAAGCAGCGGAATGGGACCCCTCAGATACAATTATTTTTTCCTATGACACCTTCTTACGACAGCAAAAATTAAAGTAGAATTTCAAGACGTCATTATTAATTTGACTATTGTTAAAGCAGATCGCCCAGCAGTTGGATCAAAAGATGCTTTATGTCAAAATGGGTCTTGTAAAAGCAGACCTCCCCAGAGAGCAAACTTTAGATTTGATGCAACATTGATGAATTTAATGGGCGCTGATCTCGTAAAAGCAAATCACCCAGCAGAGCCGGTTATATAATATGATGAAAACTTGTTTTATAGTAAAAAGTATTTAATTTTATGTCTGGCTCTATTTCATTATCAACCAATTTGAAACTTTATTACAAATTTATCTTCTTCAAATTTATACTATAATGAAGTATATTCTTATGAGAATGTATAGTAATTATAAATATTCTTGTCCAACATGCAAAAGATTAAATTCTGAATTAATTGTAACAGCAAATAGTCTCTATTTACAGCTGATATTAATTTATAGTTTTTGTTAAAGATGTTGCACTCCTAGACAGAGAAGATGGAAACTTCATGGTAGATAGCACATGAGGAGGAGTCGCATGTAAGTATTTGGTCATTACAATTGTACTTAAAACTATGTTAATATTTGTGAGACAATAAAAAATTGGTCTAAAATTTCTTTTATTCAAATTTAGACTCTAATGAGGTATATTTTAATAAGAATGTATAGTTATTGTAAATTAATTGTCCCTAATTTAAGATTTGACATGACACATGCATCACATTAATTTTTGAATTAATTGCAACAGCAAAAAGTCTCTATTTAAAGCTGAAACTAATTTAAAGTTTTTGTTTTTGTTAGATACAGCCTAAATATGTGACCGTCCTATACCATGAAAATGGTTCCATTGAAGTTCAAGAGGATGATGTTGCATGTAGGTATTTGGTCATTACAAATGTTCTTAAAGCTATGTTTATATGTGTGAGGTAATAAAAATCAGTTTTTCCTGGAATAGCAGGCAACTTTATTACAAATTGGTCTACAATTTCGTCTTTTATGCCTGTTTAAGGGACGATTATGGTATACTGCAGAAATAATTTTACTATATAGTTAAGTGGCCCTTAAAATTGGCCGGCAGCCCAAAAAATATTTGGAAATGTTTTAGTTACCATTTTAGGCAACTGCAATGTTGTCATAGCGTTTTAAAATCTGGATAAGAATGCTGTCAACGCATACATTTTTAATGCGGTGATCCTGCAAATAGGATGGATAGTCAATGGAAGAATATCACAATTTATTAATTAACAACGATTCAATTATGTCAACGTTTGGTTAACGATTTAAGCAGCGGAATGGGACCCCTCAGATACAATTATTTTTTCCTATGACACCTTCTTACGACAGCAAAATTTAAAGTAGAATTTCAAGACGTCATTATTAATTTGACTATTGTTAAAGCAGATCGCCCAGCAGTTGGATCAAAAGATGCTTTATGTCAAAATGGGTCTTGTAAAAGCAGACCTCCCCAGAGAGCAAACTTTAGATTTTGATGCAACATTGATGAATTTAATGGGCGCTGATCTCGTAAAAGCAGATCACCCAGCAGAGCCGGTTATATAATATGATGAAAACTTGTTTTATAGTAAAAAGTATTTAATTTTATGTCTGGCTCTATTTCATTATCAACCAATTTGAAACTTTATTACAAATTTATTTTCTTCAAATTTATACTCTAATGAAGTATATTCTTATGAGAATGTATAGTAATTATAAATATTCTTGTCCAACATGCAAAAGATTAAATTCTGAATTAATTGTAACAGCAAATAGTCTCTATTTACAGCTGATATTAATTTATAGTTTTTGTTAAAGATGTTGCACTCCTAGACAGAGAAGATGGAAACTTCATGGTAGATAGCACATGAGGATGAGTTGCATGTAAGTATTTGGTCATTACAATTGTACTTAGAACTATGTTAATATTTGTGAGACAATAAAAAATTGGTCTAAAATTTCTTTTATTCAAATTTAGACTCTAATGAGGTATATTTTAATAAGAATGTATAGTTATTGTAAATTAATTGTCCCTAATTTAAGATTTGACATGACACATGCATCACATTAATTTTTGAATTAATTGCAACAGCAAAAAGTCTCTATTTAAAGCTGAAACTAATTTAAAGTTTTTGTTTTTGTTAGATACAGCCTAAATATGTGACCGTCCTATACCATGAAAATGGTTCCATTGAAGTTCAAGAGGATGATGTTGCATGTAGGTATTTGGTCATTACAAATGTTCTTAAAGCTATGTTTATATGTGTGAGGTAATAAAAATCAGTTTTTCCTGGAATAGCAGGCAACTTTATTACAAATTGGTTTACAATTTCGTTTTTTATGCCTGTTTAAGGGACGATTATGGTATACTGCAGGAATAATTTTACTATATAGTTAAGTGGCCCTTAAAATTGGCCGGCAGCCCAAAAAATATTTGGAAATGTTTTAGTTACCATTTTAGGCAACTTCAATGTTGTCATAGCGTTTTAAAATCTGGATAAGAATGCTGTCAACGCATACTTTTTAATGCGGTGATCCTGCAAATAGGATGGATAGTCAATGGAAGAATATCACAATTTATTAATTAACAACGATTCAATTATGTCAACGTTTGGTTAACGATTTAAGCAGCGGAATGGGACCCCTCAGATACAATTATTTTTTCCTATGACACCTTCTTACGACAGCAAAAATTAAAGTAGAATTTCAAGACGTCATTATTAATTTGACTATTGTTAAAGCAGATCGCCCAGCAGTTGGATCAAAAGATGCTTTATGTCAAAATGGGTCTCGTAAAAGCAGACCTCCCCAGAGAGCAAACTTTAGATTTGATGCAACATTGATGAATTTAATGGGCGCTGATCTCGTAAAAGCAAATCACCCAGCAGAGCCGGTTATATAATATGATGAAAACTTGTTTTATAGTAAAAAGTATTTAATTTTATGTCTGGCTCTATTTCATTATCAACCAATTTGAAACTTTATTACAAATTTATCTTCTTCAAATTTATACTATAATGAAGTATATTCTTATGAGAATGTATAGTAATTATAAATATTCTTGTCCAACATGCAAAAGATTAAATTCTGAATTAATTGTAACAGCAAATAGTCTCTATTTACAGCTGATATTAATTTATAGTTTTTGTTAAAGATGTTGCACTCCTAGACAGAGAAGATGGAAACTTCATGGTAGATAGCACATGAGGAGGAGTCGCATGTAAGTATTTGGTCATTACAATTGTACTTAAAACTATGTTAATATTTGTGAGACAATAAAAAATTGGTCTAAAATTTCTTTTATTCAAATTTAGACTCTAATGAGGTATATTTTAATAAGAATGTATAGTTATTGTAAATTAATTGTCCCTAATTTAAGATTTGACATGACACATGCATCACATTAATTTTTGAATTAATTGCAACAGCAAAAAGTCTCTATTTAAAGCTGAAACTAATTTAAAGTTTTTGTTTTTGTTAGATACAGCCTAAATATGTGACCGTCCTATACCATGAAAATGGTTCCATTGAAGTTCAAGAGGATGATGTTGCATGTAGGTATTTGGTCATTACAAATGTTCTTAAAGCTATGTTTATATGTGTGAGGTAATAAAAATCAGTTTTTCCTGGAATAGCAGGCAACTTTATTACAAATTGGTCTACAATTTCGTCTTTTATGCCTGTTTAAGGGACGATTATGGTATACTGCAGAAATAATTTTACTATATAGTTAAGTGGCCCTTAAAATTGGCCGGCAGCCCAAAAAATATTTGGAAATGTTTTAGTTACCATTTTAGGCAACTGCAATGTTGTCATAGCGTTTTAAAATCTGGATAAGAATGCTGTCAACGCATACATTTTTAATGCGGTGATCCTGCAAATAGGATGGATAGTCAATGGAAGAATATCACAATTTATTAATTAACAACGATTCAATTATGTCAACGTTTGGTTAACGATTTAAGCAGCGGAATGGGACCCCTCAGATACAATTATTTTTTCCTATGACACCTTCTTACGACAGCAAAAATTAAAGTAGAATTTCAAGACGTCATTATTAATTTGACTATTGTTAAAGCAGATCGCCCAGCAGTTGGATCAAAAGATGCTTTATGTCAAAATGGGTCTCGTAAAAGCAGACCTCCCCAGAGAGCAAACTTTAGATTTTGATGCAACATTGATGAATTTAATGGGCGCTGATCTCGTAAAAGCAGATCACCCAGCAGAGCCGGTTATATAATATGATGAAAACTTGTTTTATAGTAAAAAGTATTTAATTTTATGTCTGGCTCTATTTCATTATCAACCAATTTGAAACTTTATTACAAATTTATTTTCTTCAAATTTATACTCTAATGAAGTATATTCTTATGAGAATGTATAGTAATTATAAATATTCTTGTCCAACATGCAAAAGATTAAATTCTGAATTAATTGTAACAGCAAATAGTCTCTATTTACAGCTGATATTAATTTATAGTTTTTGTTAAAGATGTTGCACTCCTAGACAGAGAAGATGGAAACTTCATGGTAGATAGCACATGAGGAGGAGTCGCATGTAAGTATTTGGTCATTACAATTGTACTTTAAACTATGTTAATATTTGTGAGACAATAACAAATTGGTCTAAAATTTCTTTTATTCAAATTTAGACTCTAATGAGGTATATTTTAATAAGAATGTATAGTTATTGTAAATTAATTGTCCCTAATTTAAGATTTGACATGACACATGCATCACATTAATTTTTGAATTAATTGCAACAGCAAAAAGTCTCTATTTAAAGCTGAAACTAATTTAAAGTTTTTGTTTTTGTTAGATACAGCCTAAATATGTGACCGTCCTATACCATGAAAATGGTTCCATTGAAGTTCAAGAGGATGATGTTGCATGTAGGTATTTGGTCATTACAAATGTTCTTAAAGCTATGTTTATATGTGTGAGGTAATAAAAATCAGTTTTTCCTGGAATAGCAGGCAACTTTATTACAAATTGGTTTACAATTTCGTTTTTTATGCCTGTTTAAGGGACGATTATGGTATACTGCAGGAATAATTTTACTATATAGTTAAGTGACCCTTAAAATTGGCCGGCAGCCCAAAAAATATTTGGAAATGTTTTAGTTACCATTTTAGGCAACTTCAATGTTGTCATAGCGTTTTAAAATCTGGATAAGAATGCTGTCAACGCATACTTTTTAATGCGGTGATCCTGCAAATAGGATGGATAGTCAATGGAAGAATATCACAATTTATTAATTAACAACGATTCAATTATGTCAACGTTTGGTTAACGATTTAAGCAGCGGAATGGGACCCCTCAGATACAATTATTTTTTCCTATGACACCTTCTTACGACAGCAAAAATTAAAGTAGAATTTCAAGACGTCATTATTAATTTGACTATTGTTAAAGCAGATCGCCCAGCAGTTGGATCAAAAGATGCTTTATGTCAAAATGGGTCTTGTAAAAGCAGACCTCCCCAGAGAGCAAACTTTAGATTTTGATGCAACATTGATGAATTTAATGGGCGCTGATCTCGTAAAAGCAGATCACCCAGCAGAGCCGGTTATATAATATGATGAAAACTTGTTTTATAGTAAAAAGTATTTAATTTTATGTCTGGCTCTATTTCATTATCAACCAATTTGAAACTTTATTACAAATTTATTTTCTTCAAATTTATACTCTAATGAAGTATATTCTTATGAGAATGTATAGTAATTATAAATATTCTTGTCCAACATGCAAAAGATTAAATTCTGAATTAATTGTAACAGCAAATAGTCTCTATTTACAGCTGATATTAATTTATAGTTTTTGTTAAAGATGTTGCACTCCTAGACAGAGAAGATGGAAACTTCATGGTAGATAGCACATGAGGATGAGTTGCATGTAAGTATTTGGTCATTACAATTGTACTTAAAACTATGTTAATATTTGTGAGACAATAAAAAATTGGTCTAAAATTTCTTTTATTCAAATTTAGACTCTAATGAGGTATATTTTAATAAGAATGTATAGTTATTGTAAATTAATTGTCCCTAATTTAAGATTTGACATGACACATGCATCACATTAATTTTTGAATTAATTGCAACAGCAAAAAGTCTCTATTTAAAGCTGAAACTAATTTAAAGTTTTTGTTTTTGTTAGATACAGCCTAAATATGTGACCGTCCTATACCATGAAAATGGTTCCATTGAAGTTCAAGAGGATGATGTTGCATGTAGGTATTTGGTCATTACAAATGTTCTTAAAGCTATGTTTATATGTGTGAGGTAATAAAAATCAGTTTTTCCTGGAATAGCAGGCAACTTTATTACAAATTGGTTTACAATTTCGTTTTTTATGCCTGTTTAAGGGACGATTATGGTATACTGCAGGAATAATTTTACTATATAGTTAAGTGGCCCTTAAAATTGGCCGGCAGCCCAAAAAATATTTGGAAATGTTTTAGTTACCATTTTAGGCAACTTCAATGTTGTCATAGCGTTTTAAAATCTGGATAAGAATGCTGTCAACGCATACTTTTTAATGCGGTGATCCTGCAAATAGGATGGATAGTCAATGGAAGAATATCACAATTTATTAATTAACAACGATTCAATTATGTCAACGTTTGGTTAACGATTTAAGCAGCGGAATGGGACCCCTCAGATACAATTATTTTTTCCTATGACACCTTCTTACGACAGCAAAAATTAAAGTAGAATTTCAAGACGTCATTATTAATTTGACTATTGTTAAAGCAGATCGCCCAGCAGTTGGATCAAAAGATGCTTTATGTCAAAATGGGTCTTGTAAAAGCAGACCTCCCCAGAGAGCAAACTTTAGATTTTGATGCAACATTGATGAATTTAATGGGCGCTGATCTCGTAAAAGCAGATCACCCAGCAGAGCCGGTTATATAATATGATGAAAACTTCTTTTATAGTAAAAAGTATTTAATTTTATGTCTGGCTCTATTTCATTATCAACCAATTTGAAACTTTATTACAAATTTATTTTCTTCAAATTTATACTCTAATGAAGTATATTCTTATGAGAATGTATAGTAATTATAAATATTCTTGTCCAACATGCAAAAGATTAAATTCTGAATTAATTGTAACAGCAAATAGTCTCTATTTACAGCTGATATTAATTTATAGTTTTTGTTAAAGATGTTGCACTCCTAGACAGAGAAGATGGAAACTTCATGGTAGATAGCACATGAGGAGGAGTCGCATGTAAGTATTTGGTCATTACAATTGTACTTAAAACTATGTTAATATTTGTGAGACAATAAAAAATTGGTCTAAAATTTCTTTTATTCAAATTTAGACTCTAATGAGGTATATTTTAATAAGAATGTATAGTTATTGTAAATTAATTGTTCCTAATTTAAGATTTGACATGACACATGCATCACATTAATTTTTGAATTAATTGCAACAGCAAAAAGTCTCTATTTAAAGCTGAAACTAATTTAAAGTTTTTGTTTTTGTTAGATACAGCCTAAATATGTGACCGTCCTATACCATGAAAATGGTTCCATTGAAGTTCAAGAGGATGATGTTGCATGTAGGTATTTGGTCATTACAAATGTTCTTAAAGCTATGTTTATATGTGTGAGGTAATAAAAATCAGTTTTTCCAGGAATAGCAGGCAACTTTATTACAAATTGGTTTACAATTTTATTTTTTATGCCTGTTTAAGGGACTATTATGGTATACTGCAGGAATAATTTTACTATATAGTTAAGTGGCCCTTAAAATTGGCCGGCAGCCCAAAAAATATTTGGAAATGTTTTAGTTACCATTTTAGGCAACTGCAATGTTGTCATAGCGTTTTAAAATCTGGATAAGAATGCTGTCAACGCATACATTTTTAATGCGGTGATCCTGCAAATAGGATGGATAGTCAATGGAAGAATATCACAATTTATTAATTAACAACGATTCAATTATGTCAACGTTTGGTTAACGATTTAAGCAGCGGAATGGGACCCCTCAGATACAATTATTTTTTCCTATGACACCTTCTTACGACAGCAAAAATTAAAGTAGAATTTCAAGACGTCATTATTAATTTGACTATTGTTAAAGCAGATCGCCCAGCAGTTGGATCAAAAGATGCTTTATGTCAAAATGGGTCTTGTAAAAGCAGACCTCCCCAGAGAGCAAACTTTAGATTTTGATGCAACATTGATGAATTTAATGGGCGCTGATCTCGTAAAAGCAGATCACCCAGCAGAGCCGGTTATATAATATGATGAAAACTTGTTTTATAGTAAAAAGTATTTAATTTTATGTCTGGCTCTATTTCATTATCAACCAATTTGAAACTTTATTACAAATTTATTTTCTTCAAATTTATACTCTAATGAAGTATATTCTTATGAGAATGTATAGTAATTATAAATATTCTTGTCCAACATGCAAAAGATTAAATTCTGAATTAATTGTAACAGCAAATAGTCTCTATTTACAGCTGATATTAATTTATAGTTTTTGTTAAAGATGTTGCACTCCTAGACAGAGAAGATGGAAACTTCATGGTAGATAGCACATGAGGAGGAGTCGCATGTAAGTATTTGGTCATTACAATTGTACTTAAAACTATGTTAATATTTGTGAGACAATAAAAAATTGGTCTAAAATTTCTTTTATTCAAATTTAGACTCTAATGAGGTATATTTTAATAAGAATGTATAGTTATTGTAAATTAATTGTCCCTAATTTAAGATTTGACATGACACATGCATCACATTAATTTTTGAATTAATTGCAACAGCAAAAAGTCTCTATTTAAAGCTGAAACTAATTTAAAGTTTTTGTTTTTGTTAGATACAGCCTAAATATGTGACCGTCCTATACCATGAAAATGGTTCCATTGAAGTTCAAGAGGATGATGTTGCATGTAGGTATTTGGTCATTACAAATGTTCTTAAAGCTATGTTTATATGTGTGAGGTAATAAAAATCAGTTTTTCCTGGAATAGCAGGCAACTTTATTACAAATTGGTCTACACTTTCGTCTTTTATGCCTGTTTAAGGGACGATTATGGTATACTGCAGGAATAATTTTACTATATAGTTAAGTGGCCCTTAAAATTGGCCGGCAGCCCAAAAAATATTTGGAAATGTTTTAGTTACCATTTTAGGCAACTGCAATGTTGTCATAGCGTTTTAAAATCTGGATAAGAATGCTGTCAACGCATACATTTTTAATGCGGTGATCCTGCAAATAGGATGGATAGTCAATGGAAGAATATCACAATTTATTAATTAACAACGATTCAATTATGTCAACGTTTGGTTAACGATTTAAGCAGCGGAATGGGACCCCTCAGATACAGGGTTCGACATTAACTTTTATACCAACTTGTCCAGTTGGGCAAGTGCCCTATTACTTTTACTTGTCCGAAAGTGAAATCTACATGCCCAAACTTTTACATGCTATTTTTGTGGTTGTAATGTAGTACATGCAGATAAAATATAGTTATCATGTATATGGGGTGTAAATTGATTATGGAGTATGAAAATATACTATTGGATCATTTACATAGAGATACTTATTTCATAATAATTTATCTAAGAAATGCCATTTCAAAAAACCCTTCTTGATAAACTGACAAATTTGTTAAAGTTTAATTTCATTTTCTCTTTCAAGCTTTTACGTTTTTCCATCTTAGGGAAATACACATCCGATGTCAAATTATAAAGTTAGAACAACGAAAATAGACCTCCGCTTTCCATTGGTCGGTGGGAATAACACGTGCGTCGGAAACGCCCGAGTGGTGTCCCGATGGATAACGATAATGACGAAGCAACGCCGCGGCCGCCTGATTGGCCAATATTTTTAAACGTGATCTATTTTTGGTAAAATGGGGAATTCAGTGCGAACAATTGACGAAATATACGCATTGAAGGGGGGTTAAGACCACTTTACTCGACCGTGCGGTGTTATCACTGAGTAATCTATGGACAAAACAACAGACACTATTGATTTTGTGAAATTTTAACCATATAACACTTTTTTTTTCACTTGCCCGATCGGACAACCAAGATGATGTTTTTACTTGTCCGAATACGGCATTAGCTTGCCCCGGGCAATCGGACAACCGTAAGTGTCGGACCCTGAGATACAATTATTTTTTCCTATGACACCTTCTTACGACAGCAAAAATTAAAGTAGAATTTCAAGACGTCATTATTAATTTGACTATTGTTAAAGCAGATCGCCCAGCAGTTGGATCAAAAGATGCTTTATGTCAAAATGGGTCTTGTAAAAGCAGACCTCCCCAGAGAGCAAACTTTAGATTTTGATGCAACATTGATGAATTTAATGGGCGCTGATTTCGTAAAAGCAGATCACCCAGCAGAGCCGGTTATATAATATGATGAAAACTTGTTTTATAGTAAAAAGTATTTAATTTTATGTCTGGCTCTATTTCATTATCAACCAATTTGAAACTTTATTACAAATTTATTTTCTTCAAATTTATACTCTAATGAAGTATATTCTTATGAGAATGTATAGTAATTATAAATATTCTTGTCCAACATGCAAAAGATTAAATTCTGAATTAATTGTAACAGCAAATAGTCTCTATTTACAGCTGATATTAATTTATAGTTTTTGTTAAAGATGTTGCACTCCTAGACAGAGAAGATGGAAACTTCATGGTAGATAGCACATGAGGAGGAGTCGCATGTAAGTATTTGGTCATTACAATTGTACTTAAAACTATGTTAATATTTGTGAGACAATAAAAAATTGGTCTAAAATTTCTTTTATTCAAATTTAGACTCTAATGAGGTATATTTTAATAAGAATGTATAGTTATTGTAAATTAATTGTCCCTAATTTAAGATTTGACATGACACATGCATCACATTAATTTTTGAATTAATTGCAACAGCAAAAAGTCTCTATTTAAAGCTGAAACTAATTTAAAGTTTTTGTTTTTGTTAGATACAGCCTAAATATGTGACCGTCCTATACCATGAAAATGGTTCCATTGAAGTTCAAGAGGATGATGTTGCATGTAGGTATTTGGTCATTACAAATGTTCTTAAAGCTATGTTTATATGTGTGAGGTAATAAAAATCAGTTTTTCCTGGAATAGCAGGCAACTTTATTACAAATTGGTCTACACTTTCGTCTTTTATGCCTGTTTAAGGGACGATTATGGTATACTGCAGGAATAATTTTACTATATAGTTAAGTGGCCCTTAAAATTGGCCGGCAGCCCAAAAAATATTTGGAAATGTTTTAGTTACCATTTTAGGCAACTGCAATGTTGTCATAGCGTTTTAAAATCTGGATAAGAATGCTGTCAACGCATACATTTTTAATGCGGTGATCCTGCAAATAGGATGGATAGTCAATGGAAGAATATCACAATTTATTAATTAACAACGATTCAATTATGTCAACGTTTGGTTAACGATTTAAGCAGCGGAATGGGACCCCTCAGATACAGGGTTCGACATTAACTTTTATACCAACTTGTCCAGTTGGGCAAGTGCCCTATTACTTTTACTTGTCCGAAAGTGAAATCTACATGCCCAAACTTTTACATGCTATTTTTGTGGTTGTAATGTAGTACATGCAGATAAAATATAGTTATCATGTATATGGGGTGTAAATTGATTATGGAGTATGAAAATATACTATTGGATCATTTACATAGAGATACTTATTTCATAATAATTTATCTAAGAAATGCCATTTCAAAAAACCCTTCTTGATAAACTGACAAATTTGTTAAAGTTTAATTTCATTTTCTCTTTCAAGCTTTTACGTTTTTCCATCTTAGGGAAATACACATCCGATGTCAAATTATAAAGTTAGAACAACGAAAATAGACCTCCGCTTTCCATTGGTCGGTGGGAATAACACGTGCGTCGGAAACGCCCGAGTGGTGTCCCGATGGATAACGATAATGACGAAGCAACGCCGCGGCCGCCTGATTGGCCAATATTTTTAAACGTGATCTATTTTTGGTAAAATGGGGAATTCAGTGCGAACAATTGACGAAATATACGCATTGAAGGGGGGTTAAGACCACTTTACTCGACCGTGCGGTGTTATCACTGAGTAATCTATGGACAAAACAACAGACACTATTGATTTTGTGAAATTTTAACCATATAACACTTTTTTTTTCACTTGCCCGATCGGACAACCAAGATGATGTTTTTACTTGTCCGAATACGGCATTAGCTTGCCCCGGGCAATCGGACAACCGTAAGTGTCGGACCCTGAGATACAATTATTTTTTCCTATGACACCTTCTTACGACAGCAAAAATTAAAGTAGAATTTCAAGACGTCATTATTAATTTGACTATTGTTAAAGCAGATCGCCCAGCAGTTGGATCAAAAGATGCTTTATGTCAAAATGGGTCTTGTAAAAGCAGACCTCCCCAGAGAGCAAACTTTAGATTTTGATGCAACATTGATGAATTTAATGGGCGCTGATTTCGTAAAAGCAGATCACCCAGCAGAGCCGGTTATATAATATGATGAAAACTTGTTTTATAGTAAAAAGTATTTAATTTTATGTCTGGCTCTATTTCATTATCAACCAATTTGAAACTTTATTACAAATTTATTTTCTTCAAATTTATACTCTAATGAAGTATATTCTTATGAGAATGTATAGTAATTATAAATATTCTTGTCCAACATGCAAAAGATTAAATTCTGAATTAATTGTAACAGCAAATAGTCTCTATTTACAGCTGATATTAATTTATAGTTTTTGTTAAAGATGTTGCACTCCTAGACAGAGAAGATGGAAACTTCATGGTAGATAGCACATGAGGAGGAGTCGCATGTAAGTATTTGGTCATTACAATTGTACTTAAAACTATGTTAATATTTGTGAGACAATAAAAAATTGGTCTAAAATTTCTTTTATTCAAATTTAGACTCTAATGAGGTATATTTTAATAAGAATGTATAGTTATTGTAAATTAATTGTCCCTAATTTAAGATTTGACATGACACATGCATCACATTAATTTTTGAATTAATTGCAACAGCAAAAAGTCTCTATTTAAAGCTGAAACTAATTTAAAGTTTTTGTTTTTGTTAGATACAGCCTAAATATGTGACCGTCCTATACCATGAAAATGGTTCCATTGAAGTTCAAGAGGATGATGTTGCATGTAGGTATTTGGTCATTACAAATGTTCTTAAAGCTATGTTTATATGTGTGAGGTGATAAAAATCAGTTTTTCCTGGAATAGCAGGCAACTTTATTACAAATTGGTCTACACTTTCGTCTTTTATGCCTGTTTAAGGGACGATTATGGTATACTGCAGGAATAATTTTACTATATAGTTAAGTGGCCCTTAAAATTGGCCGGCAGCCCAAAAAATATTTGGAAATGTTTTAGTTACCATTTTAGGCAACTGCAATGTTGTCATAGCGTTTTAAAATCTGGATAAGAATGCTGTCAACGCATACATTTTTAATGCGGTGATCCCTGCAAATAGGATGGATAGTCAATGGAAGAATATCACAATTTATTAATTAACAACGATTCAATTATGTCAACGTTTGGTTAACGATTTAAGCAGAGGAATGGGACCCCTCAGATACAATTATTTTTTCCTATGACACCTTCTTACGACAGCAAAAATTAAAGTAGAATTTCAAGACGTCATTATTAATTTGACTATTGTTAAAGCAGATCGCCCAGCAGTTGGATCAAAAGATGCTTTATGTCAAAATGGGTCTTGTAAAAGCAGACCTCCCCAGAGAGCAAACTTTAGATTTTGATGCAACATTGATGAATTTAATGGGCGCTGATCTCGTAAAAGCAGATCACCCAGCAGAGCCGGTTATATAATATGATGAAAACTTGTTTTATAGTAAAAAGTATTTAATTTTATGTCTGGCTCTATTTCATTATCAACCAATTTGAAACTTTATTACAAATTTATTTTCTTTAAATTTATACTCTAATGAAGTATATTCTTATGAGAATGTATAGTAATTATAAATATTCTTGTCCAACATGCAAAAGATTAAATTCTGAATTAATTGTAACAGCAAATAGTCTCTATTTACAGCTGATATTAATTTATAGTTTTTGTTAAAGATGTTGCACTCCTAGACAGAGAAGATGGAAACTTCATGGTAGATAGCACATGAGGAGGAGTCGCATGTAAGTATTTGGTCATTACAATTGTACTTAAAACTATGTTAATATTTGTGAGACAATAAAAAATTGGTCTAAAATTTCTTTTATTCAAATTTAGACTCTAATGAGGTATATTTTAATAAGAATGTATAGTTATTGTAAATTAATTGTCCCTAATTTAAGATTTGACATGACACATGCATCACATTAATTTTTGAATTAATTGCAACAGCAAAAAGTCTCTATTTAAAGCTGAAACTAATTTAAAGTTTTTGTTTTTGTTAGATACAGCCTAAATATGTGACCGTCCTATACCATGAAAATGGTTCCATTGAAGTTCAAGAGGATGATGTTGCATGTAGGTATTTGGTCATTACAAATGTTCTTAAAGCTATGTTTATATGTGTGAAGTAATAAAAATCAGTTTTTCCTGGAATAGCAGGCAACTTTATTACAAATTGGTCTACACTTTCGTCTTTTCTGCCTGTTTAAGGGACGATTATGGTATACTGCAGGAATAATTTTACTATATAGTTAAGTGGCCCTTAAAATTGGCCGGCAGCCCAAAAAATATTTGGAAATGTTTTAGTTACCATTTTAGGCAACTGCAATGTTGTCATAGCGTTTTAAAATCTGGATAAGAATGCTGTCAACGCATACATTTTTAATGCGGTGATCCTGCAAATAGGATGGATAGTCAATGGAAGAATATCACAATTTATTAATTAACAACGATTCAATTATGTCAACGTTTGGTTAACGATTTAAGCAGCGGAATGGGACCCCTCAGATACAATTATTTTTTCCTATGACACCTTCTTACGACAGCAAAAATTAAAGTAGAATTTCAAGACGTCATTATTAATTTGACTATTGTTAAAGCAGATCGCCCAGCAGTTGGATCAAAAGATGCTTTATGTCAAAATGGGTCTTGTAAAAGCAGACCTCCCCAGAGAGCAAACTTTAGATTTTGATGCAACATTGATGAATTTAATGGGCGCTGATCTCGTAAAAGCAGATCACCCAGCAGAGCCGGTTATATAATATGATGAAAACTTGTTTTATAGTAAAAAGTATTTAATTTTATGTCTGGCTCTATTTCATTATCAACCAATTTGAAACTTTATTACAAATTTATTTTCTTCAAATTTATACTATAATGAAGTATATTCTTATGAGAATGTATAGTAATTATAAATATTCTTGTCCAACATGCAAAAGATTAAATTCTGAATTAATTGTAACAGCAAATAGTCTCTATTTACAGCTGATATTAATTTATAGTTTTTGTTAAAGATGTTGCACTCCTAGACAGAGAAGATGGAAACTTCATGGTAGATAGCACATGAGGAGGAGTCGCATGTAAGTATTTGGTCATTACAATTGTACTTAAAACTATGTTAATATTTGTGAGACAATAAAAAATTGGTCTAAAATTTCTTTTATTCAAATTTAGACTCTAATGAGGTATATTTTAATAAGAATGTATAGTTATTGTAAATTAATTGTCCCTAATTTAAGATTTGACATGACACATGCATCACATTAATTTTTGAATTAATTGCAACAGCAAAAAGTCTCTATTTAAAGCTGAAACTAATTTAAAGTTTTTGTTTTTGTTAGATACAGCCTAAATATGTGACCGTCCTATACCATGAAAATGGTTCCATTGAAGTTCAAGAGGATGATGTTGCATGTAGGTATTTGGTCATTACAAATGTTCTTAAAGCTATGTTTATATGTGTGAGGTAATAAAAATCAGTTTTTCCTGGAATAGCAGGCAACTTTATTACAAATTGGTCTACACTTTCGTCTTTTATGCCTGTTTAAGGGACGATTATGGTATACTGCAGGAATAATTTTACTATATAGTTAAGTGGCCCTTAAAATTGGCCGGCAGCCCAAAAAATATTTGGAAATGTTTTAGTTACCATTTTAGGCAACTGCAATGTTGTCATAGCGTTTTAAAATCTGGATAAGAATGCTGTCAACGCATACATTTTTAATGCGGTGATCCTGCAAATAGGATGGATAGTCAATGGAAGAATATCACATTTTATTAATTAACAAAGATTCAATTATGTCAACGTTTGGTTAACGATTTAAGCAGCGGAATGGGACCCCTCAGATACAATTATTTTTTCCTATGACACCTTCTTACGACAGCAAAAATTAAAGTAGAATTTCAAGACGTCATTATTAATTTGACTATTGTTAAAGCAGATCGCCCAGCAGTTGGATCAAAAGATGCTTTATGTCAAAATGGGTCTCGTAAAAGCAGACCTCCCCAGAGAGCAAACTTTAGATTTGATGCAACATTGATGAATTTAATGGGCGCTGATCTCGTAAAAGCAGATCACCCAGCAGAGCCGGTTATATAATATGATGAAAACTTGTTTTATAGTAAAAAGTATTTAATTTTATGTCTGGCTCTATTTCATTATCAACCAATTTGAAACTTTATTACAAATTTATCTTCTTCAAATTTATACTATAATGAAGTATATTCTTATGAGAATGTATAGTAATTATAAATATTCTTGTCCAACATGCAAAAGATTAAATTCTGAATTAATTGTAACAGCAAATAGTCTCTATTTACAGCTGATATTAATTTATAGTTTTTGTTAAAGATGTTGCACTCCTAGACAGAGAAGATGGAAACTTCATGGTAGATAGCACATGAGGAGGAGTCGCATGTAAGTATTTGGTCATTACAATTGTACTTAAAACTATGTTAATATTTGTGAGACAATAAAAAATTGGTCTAAAATTTCTTTTATTCAAATTTAGACTCTAATGAGGTATATTTTAATAAGAATGTATAGTTATTGTAAATTAATTGTCCTTAATTTAAGATTTGACATGACACATGCATCACATTAATTTTTGAATTAATTGCAACAGCAAAAAGTCTCTATTTCAAGCTGAAACTAATTTAAAGTTTTTGTTTTTGTTAGATACAGCCTAAATATGTGACCGTCCTATACCATGAAAATGGTTCCATTGAAGTTCAAGAGGATGATGTTGCATGTAGGTATTTGGTCATTACAAATGTTCTTAAAGCTATGTTTATATGTGTGAGGTAATAAAAATCAGTTTTTCCTGGAATAGCAGGCAACTTTATTACAAATTGGTCTACACTTTCGTCTTTTATGCCTGTTTAAGGGACGATTATGGTATACTGCAGGAATAATTTTACTATATAGTTAAGTGGCCCTTAAAATTGGCCGGCAGCCCAAAAAATATTTGGAAATGTTTTAGTTACCATTTTAGGCAACTGCAATGTTGTCATAGCGTTTTAAAATCTGGATAAGAATGCTGTCAACGCATACATTTTTAATGCGGTGATCCTGCAAATAGGATGGATAGTCAATGGAAGAATATCACAATTTATTAATTAACAACGATTCAATTATGTCAACGTTTGGTTAACGATTTAAGCAGCGGAATGGGAACCCTCAGATACAATTATTTTTTCCTATGACACCTTCTTACGACAGCAAAAATTAAAGTAGAATTTCAAGACGTCATTATTAATTTGACCATTGTTAAAGCAGATCGCCCAGCAGTTGGATCAAAAGATGCTTTATGTCAAAATGGGTCTTGTAAAAGCAGACCTCCCCAGAGAGCAAACTTTAGATTTTGATGCAACATTGATGAATTTAATGGGCGCTGATCTCGTAAAAGCAGATCACCCAGCAGAGCCGGTTATATAATATGATGAAAACTTGTTTTATAGTAAAAAGTATTTAATTTTATGTCTGGCTCTATTTCATTATCAACCAATTTGAAACTTTATTACAAATTTATTTTCTTCAAATTTATACTATAATGAAGTATATTCTTATGAGAATGTATAGTAATTATAAATATTCTTGTCCAACATGCAAAAGATTAAATTCTGAATTAATTGTAACAGCAAATAGTCTCTATTTACAGCTGATATTAATTTATAGTTTTTGTTAAAGATGTTGCACTCCTAGACAGAGAAGATGGAAACTTCATGGTAGATAGCACATGAGGAGGAGTCGCATGTAAGTATTTGGTCATTACAATTGTACTTAAAACTATGTTAATATTTGTGAGACAATAAAAAATTGGTCTAAAATTTCTTTTATTCAAATTTAGACTCTAATGAGGTATATTTTAATAAGAATGTATAGTTATTGTAAATTAATTTTCCCTAATTTAAGATTTGACATGACACATGCATCACATTAATTTTTGAATTAATTGCAACAGCAAAAAGTCTCTATTTAAAGCTGAAACTAATTTAAAGTTTTTGTTTTTGTTAGATACAGCCTAAATATGTGACCGTCCTATACCATGAAAATGGTTCCATTGAAGTTCAAGAGGATGATGTTGCATGTAGGTATTTGGTCATTACAAATGTTCTTAAAGCTATGTTTATATGTGTGAGGTAATAAAAATCAGTTTTTTCCTGGAATAGCAGGCAACTTTATTACAAATTGGTTTACAATTTTGTTTTTTATGCCTGTTTAAGGGACGATTATGGTATACTGCAGGAATAATTTTACTATATAGTTAAGTGGCCCTTAAAATTGGCCGGCAGCCCAAAAAATATTTGGAAATGTTTTAGTTACCATTTTAGGCAACTTCAATGTTGTCATAGCGTTTTAAAATCTGGATAAGAATGCTGTCAACGCATACATTTTTAATGCGGTGATCCTGCAAATAGGATGGATAGTCAATGGAAGAATATCACAATTTATTAATTAACAACGATTCAATTATGTCAACGTTTGGTTAACGATTTAAGCGACGGAATGGGACCCCTCAGATACAATTATTTTTTGCTATGACACCTTCTTACGACAGCAAAAATTAAAGTAGAATTTCAAGACGTCATTATTAATTGGACTATTGTTAAAGCAGATCGCCCAGCAGTTGGATAAAAAGATGCTTTATGTCAAAATGGGTCTCGTAAAAGCAGACCTCCCCAGAGAGCAAACTTTAGATTTTGATGCAACATTGATGAATTTAATGGGCGCTGATCTCGTAAAAGCAGATCACCCAGCAGAGCCGGTTATATAATATGATGAAAACTTGTTTTATAGTAAAAAGTATTTAATTTTATGTCTGGTTCTATTTCATTATCAACCAATTTGAAATTTATTACAAATTTATTTTCTTCAAATTTATACTCTAATGAAGTATATTCTTATGAGAATGTATAGTAATTATAAATATTCTTGTCCAACATGCAAAAGATTAAATTCTGAATTAATTGTAACAGCAAATAGTCTCTATTTACAGCTGATATTAATTTATAGTTTTTGTTAAAGATGTTGCACTCCTAGACAGAGAAGATGGAAACTTCATGGTAGATAGCACATGAGGAGGAGTCGCATGTAAGTATTTGGTCATT
This sequence comes from Mytilus californianus, assembly GCF_021869535.1. Lineage (NCBI taxonomy): Eukaryota > Metazoa > Mollusca > Bivalvia > Mytilida > Mytilidae > Mytilus > Mytilus californianus. The sequence continues at coordinate 58,264,179 of NW_026262679.1, forward strand.
ACAATTGTACTTAAAACTATGTTAATATTTGTGAGACAATAAAAAATTGGTCTAAAATTTCTTTTATTCAAATTTAGACTCTAATGAGGTATATTTTAATAAGAATGTATAGTTATTGTAAATTAATTGTCCCTAATTTAAGATTTGACATGACACATGCATCACATTAATTTTTGAATTAATTGCAACAGCAAAAAGTCTCTATTTAAAGCTGAAACTAATTTAAAGTTTTTGTTTTTGTTAGATACAGCCTAAATATGTGACCGTCCTATACCATGAAAATGGTTCCATTGAAGTTCAAGAGGATGATGTTGCATGTAGGTATTTGGTCATTACAAATGTTCTTAAAGCTATGTTTATATGTGTGAGGTAATAAAAATCAGTTTTTCCTGGAATAGCAGGCAACTTTATTACAAATTGGTCTACAATTTCGTCTTTTCTGCCTGTTTAAGGGACGATTATGGTATACTGCAGGAATAATTTTACTATATAGTTAAGTGGCCCTTAAAATTGGCCGGCAGCCCAAAAAATATTTGGAAATGTTTTAGTTACCATTTTAGGCAACTGCAATGTTGTCATAGCGTTTTAAAATCTGGATAAGAATGCTGTCAACGCATACATTTTTAATGCGGTGATCCTGCAAATAGGATGGATAGTCAATGGAAGAATATCACAATTTATTAATTAACAACGATTCAATTATGTCAACGTTTGGTTAACGATTTAAGCAGCGGAATGGGAACCCTCAGATACAATTATTTTTTCCTATGACACCTTCTTACGACAGCAAAAATTAAAGTAGAATTTCAAGACGTCATTATTAATTTGACCATTGTTAAAGCAGATCGCCCAGCAGTTGGATCAAAAGATGCTTTATGTCAAAATGGGTCTTGTAAAAGCAGACCTCCCCAGAGAGCAAACTTTAGATTTTGATGCAACATTGATGAATTTAATGGGCGCTGATCTCGTAAAAGCAGATCACCCAGCAGAGCCGGTTATATAATATGATGAAAACTTGTTTTATAGTAAAAAGTATTTAATTTTATGTCTGGTTCTATTTCATTATCAACCAATTTGAAATTTATTACAAATTTATTTTCTTCAAATTTATACTCTAATGAAGTATATTCTTATGAGAATGTATAGTAATTATAAATATTCTTGTCCAACATGCAAAAGATTAAATTCTGAATTAATTGTAACAGCAAATAGTCTCTATTTACAGCTGATATTAATTTATAGTTTTTGTTAAAGATGTTGCACTCCTAGACAGAGAAGATGGAAACTTCATGGTAGATAGCACATGAGGAGGAGTCGCATGTAAGTATTTGGTCATTACAATTGTACTTAAAACTATGTTAATATTTGTGAGACAATAAAAAATTGGTCTAAAATTTCTTTTATTCAAATTTAGACTCTAATGAGGTATATTTTAATAAGAATGTATAGTTATTGTAAATGTCCCTAATTTAAGATTTGACATGAAACATGCATAAGAATGTATAGTGTACAATTTGGAGTTTAGTATGGCGTTCATTATCACTGAACTAGTATATATATTTGTTTAGGGGCCAGCTGAAGGACGCCTCCAGGTGCGGGAATTTCTCGCTGCATTGAAGACCTGTTGGTGTCCTTCTGCTGTTGTCTGTTCTGTGGTCGGGTTGTTGTCTCTTTGACACATTCCCCATTTCCATTCTCAATTTTATCACATTAATTTTTGAATTAATTGCAACAGCAAAAAGTCTCTATTTAAAGCTGAAACTAATTTAAAGTTTTTGTTTTTGTTAGATACAGCCTAAATATGTGACAGTCCTATACTATGAAAATGGTTCCATTGAAGTTCAAGAGGATGATGTTGCATGTAGGTATTTGGTCATTACAATTGTTCTTAAAGATATGTTTATATGTGTGAGGTAATAAAAATCAGTTTTTCCTGGAATAGCAGGCAACTTTATTATAAATTGGTCTACAATTTCGTCTTTTATGCCTGTTTAAGGGACGATTATGGTATACTGCAGGAATAATTTTACTATATAGTGAAGTGGCCGTTAAAATTGGCCGGCAGCCCAAAAAATATTTGGAAATGTTTTAGTTACCATTTTAGGCAACTTCAATGTTGTCATAGCGTTTTAAAATCTGGATAAGAATGCTGTCAACGCATACATTTTTAATGCGGTGATCCTGCAAATAGGATGGATAGTCAATGGAAGAATATCACAATTTATTAATTAACAATGATTCAATTATGTCAACGTTTGGTTAACGATTTAAGCAGCGGAATGGGAACCCTCAGATACAATTATTTTTTCCTATGACACCTTCTTACGACAGCAAAAATTAAAGTAGAATTTCAAGACGTCATTATTAATTTGACCATTGTTAAAGCAGATTGCCCAGCAGTTGGATCAAAAGATGCTTTATGTCAAAATGGGTCTTGTAAAAGCAGACCTCCCCAGAGAGCAAACTTTAGATTTTGATGCAACATTGATGAATTTAATGGGCGCTGATCTCGTAAAAGCAGATCACCCAGCAGAGCCGGTTATATAATATGATGAAAACTTGTTTTATAGTAAAAAGTATTTAATTTTATGTCTGGTTCTATTTCATTATCAACCAATTTGAAATTTATTACAAATTTATTTTCTTCAAATTTATACTCTAATGAAGTATATTCTTATGAGAATGTATAGTAATTATAAATATTCTTGTCCAACATGCAAAAGATTAAATTCTGAATTAATTGTAACAGCAAATAGTCTCTATTTACAGCTGATATTAATTTATAGTTTTTGTTAAAGATGTTGCACTCCTAGACAGAGAAGATGGAAACTTCATGGTAGATAGCACATGAGGAGGAGTCGCATGTAAGTATTTGGTCATTACAATTGTACTTAAAACTATGTTAATATTTGTGAGACAATAAAAAATTGGTCTAAAATTTCTTTTATTCAAATTTAGACTCTAATGAGGTATATTTTAATAAGAATGTATAGTTATTGTAAATATCCCTAATTTAAGATTTGACATGAAACATGCATAAGAATGTATAGTGTACAATTTGGAGTTTAGTATGGCGTTCATTATCACTGAACTAGTATATATATTTGTTTAGGGGCCAGCTGAAGGACGCCTCCAGGTGCGGGAATTTCTCGCTGCATTGAAGACCTGTTGGTGTCCTTCTGCTGTTGTCTGTTCTGTGGTCGGGTTGTTGTCTCTTTGACACATTCCTTATTTCCATTCTCAATTTTATCACATTAATTTTTGAATTAATTGCAACAGCAAAAAGTCTCTATTTAAAGCTGAAACTAATTTAAAGTTTTTGTTTTTGTTAGATACAGCCTAAATATGTGACAGTCCTATACTATGAAAATGGTTCCATTGAAGTTCAAGAGGATGATGTTGCATGTAGGTATTTGGTCATTACAATTGTTCTTAAAGATATGTTTATATGTGTGAGGTAATAAAAATCAGTTTTTCCTGGAATAGCAGGCAACTTTATTATAAATTGGTCTACAATTTCGTCTTTTATGCCTGTTTAAGGGACGATTATGGTATACTGCAGGAATAATTTTACTATATAGTGAAGTGGCCGTTAAAATTGGCCGGCAGCCCAAAAAATATTTGGAAATGTTTTAGTTACCATTTTAGGCAACTTCAATGTTGTCATAGCGTTTTAAAATCTGGATAAGAATGCTGTCAACGCATACATTTTTAATGCGGTGATCCTGCAAATAGGATGGATAGTCAATGGAAGAATATCACAATTTATTAATTAACAATGATTCAATTATGTCAACGTTTGGTTAACGATTTAAGCGACGGAATGGGACCCCTCAGATACAATTATCTTTTGCTATGACACCTTCTTACAACAGCAAAAATTAAAGTAGAATTTCAAGACGTCATTATTAATTTGACTATTGTTAAAGCAGATTGCCCAGCAGTTGGATAAAAAGATGCTTTATGTCAAAATGGGTCTCGTAAAAGCAGACCTCCCCAGAGAGCAAACTTTAGATTTTGATGCAACATTGATGAATTTAATGGGCGCTGATCTCGTAAAAGCAGATCACCCAGCAGAGCCGGTTATATAATATGATGAAAACTTGTTTTATAGTAAAAAGTATTTAATTTTATGTCTGGTTCTATTTCATTATCAACCAATTTGAAATTGATTACAAATTTATTTTCTTCAAATTTATACTCTAATGAAGTATATTCTTATGAGAATGTATAGTAATTATAAATATTCTTGTCCAACATGCAAAAGATTAAATTCTGAATTAATTGTAACAGCAAATAGTCTCTATTTACAGCTGATATTAATTTATAGTTTTTGTTAAAGATGTTGCACTCCTAGACAGAGAAGATGGAAACTTCATGGTAGATAGCACATGAGGATGAGTTGCATGTAAGTATTTGGTCATTACAATTGTACTTAAAACTATGTTAATATTTGTGAGACAATAAAAAATTGGTCTAAAATTTCTTTTATTCAAATTTAGACTCTAATGAGGTATATTTTAATAAGAATGTATAGTTATTGTAAATTAATTGTCCCTAATTTAAGATTTGACATGACACATGCATCACATTAATTTTTGAATTAATTGCAACAGCAAAAAGTCTCTATTTAAAGCTGAAACTAATTTAAAGTTTTTGTTTTTGTTAGATACAGCCTAAATATGTGACCGTCCTATACCATGAAAATGGTTCCATTGAAGTTCAAGAGGATGATGTTGCATGTAGGTATTTGGTCATTACAAATGTTCTTAAAGCTATGTTTATATGTGTGAGGTAATAAAAATCAGTTTTTCCTGGAATAGCAGGCAACTTTATTACAAATTGGTTTACAATTTCGTTTTTTATGCCTGTTTAAGGGACGATTATGGTATACTGCAGGAATAATTTAACTATATAGTTAAGTGGCCCTTAAAATTGGCCGGCAGCCCAAAAAATATTTGGAAATGTTTTAGTTACCATTTTAGGCAACTTCAATGTTGTCATAGCGTTTTAAAATCTGGATAAGAATGCTGTCAACGCATACTTTTTAATGCGGTGATCTTGCAAATAGGATGGATAGTCAATGGAAGAATATCACAATTTATTAATTAACAACGATTCAATTATGTCAACGTTTGGTTAACGATTTAAGCAGCGGAATGGGACCCCTCAGATACAATTATTTTTTCCTATGACACCTTCTTACGACAGCAAAAATTAAAGTAGAATTTCAAGACGTCATTATTAATTTGACTATTGTTAAAGCAGATCGCCCAGCAGTTGGATCAAAAGATGCTTTATGTCAAAATGGGTCTTGTAAAAGCAGACCTCCCCAGAGAGCAAACTTTAGATTTTGATGCAACATTGATGAATTTAATGGGCGCTGATCTCGTAAAAGCAGATCACCCAGCAGAGCCGGTTATATAATATGATGAAAACTTGTTTTATAGTAAAAAGTATTTAATTTTATGTCTGGCTCTATTTCATTATCAACCAATTTGAAACTTTATTACAAATTTATTTTCTTCAAATTTATACTCTAATGAAGTATATTCTTATGAGAATGTATAGTAATTATAAATATTCTTGTCCAACATGCAAAAGATTAAATTCTGAATTAATTGTAACAGCAAATAGTCTCTATTTACAGCTGATATTAATTTATAGTTTTTGTTAAAGATGTTGCACTCCTAGACAGAGAAGATGGAAACTTCATGGTAGATAGCACATGAGGAGGAGTCGCATGTAAGTATTTGGTCATTACAATTGTACTTAAAACTATGTTAATATTTGTGAGACAATAAAAAATTGGTCTAAAATTTCTTTTATTCAAATTTAGACTCTAATGAGGTATATTTTAATAAGAATGTATAGTTATTGTAAATGTCCCTAATTTAAGATTTGACATGAAACATGCATCACATTAATTTTTGAATTAATTGCAACAGCAAAAAGTCTCTATTTAAAGCTGAAACTAATTTAAAGTTTTTGTTTTTGTTAGATACAGCCTAAATATGTGACAGTCCTATACTATGAAAATGGTTCCATTGAAGTTCAAGAGGATGATGTTGCATGTAGGTATTTGGTCATTACAAATGTTCTTAAAGATATGTTTATATGTGTGAGGTAATAAAAATCAGTTTTTCCTGGAATAGCAGGCAACTTTATTATAAATTGGTCTACAATTTCGTCTTTTATGCCTGTTTAAGGGACAATTATGGTATACTGCAGGAATACTTTTACTATATAGTTAAGTGGCCCTTAAAATTGGCCGGCAGCCCAAAAAATATTTGGAAATGTTTTAGTTACCATTTTAGGCAACTTCAATGTTGTCATAGTGTTTTAAAATCTGGATAAGAATGCTGTCAACGCATACATTTTTAATGCGGTGATCCTGCAAATAGGATGGATAGTCAATGGAAGAATATCACAATTTATTAATTAACAACGATTCAATTATGTCAATGTTTGGTTAACGATTTAAGCGACGGAATGGGACCCCTCAGATACAATTATTTTTTGCTATGACACCTTCTGACGACAGCAAAAATTAAAGTAGAATTTCAAGACGTCATTATTAATTTGACTATTGTTAAAGCAGATCGCCCAGCAGTTGGATAAAAAGATGCTTTATGTCAAAATGGGTCTCGTAAAAGCAGACCTCCTCAGAGAGCAAACTTTAGATTTTGATGCAACATTGATGAATTTAATGGGCGCTGATCTCGTAAAAGCAGATCACCCAGCAGAGCCGGTTATATAATATGATGAAAACTTGTTTTATAGTAAAAAGTATTTAATTTTATGTCTGGCTCTATTTCATTATCAACCAATTTGAAATTTATTACAAATTTATTTTCTTCAAATTTATACTCTAATGAAGTATATCAGAATGTATAGTAATTATAAATATTCTTGTCCAACATGCAAAAGATTAAATTCTGAATTTATTGTAACAGCAAATAGTCTCTATTTACAGCTGATATTAATTTAAAGTTTTTGTTAAAGATGTTGCACTCCTAGACAGAGAAGATGGAAACTTCATGGTAGATAGCACATGAGGAGGAGTTGCATGTAAGTATTTGGTCATTACAATTTTACTTAAAACTATGTTAATATTTGTGAGACAATAAAAAATTGGTCTAAAATTTCTTTTATTCAAATTTAGACTCTAATGAGGTATATTTTAATAAGAATGTATAGTTTTTGTAAATGTCCCTAATTTAAGATTTGACATGAAACATGCATCATATTAATTTTTGAATTAATTGCAACAGCAAAAAGTCTCTATTTAAAGCTGAAACTAATTTAAAGTTTTTGTTTTTGTTAGATACAGCCTAAATATGTGACAGTCCTATACCATGAAAATGGTTCCATTGAAGTTCAAGAGGATGATGTTGCATGTAGGTATTTGGTCATTACAAATGTTCTTAAAGCTATGTTTATATGTGTGAGGTAATAAAAATCAGTTTTTCCTGGAATAGCAGGCAACTTTATTACAAATGGTCTACAATTTCGTCTATTATGCCTGTTTAAGGGACGATTATGGTATACTGCAGGAATAATTTTACTATATAGTTAAGTGGCCCTTAAAATTGGCCGGCAGCCCAAAAAATATTTGGAAATGTTTTAGTTACCATTTTAGGCAACTTCAATGTTGTCATAGCGTTTTAAAATCTGGATAAGAATGCTGTCAACACATACATTTTTAATGCGGTGATCCTGCAAATAGGATGGATAGTCAATGGAAGAATATCACAATTTATTAATTAAGAACGATTCAATTATGTCAACGTTTGGTTAACGATTTAAGCAGCGGAATGGGACCCCTCAGATACAATTATTTTTTGCTATGACACCTTCTTACGACAGCAAAAATTAAAGTAGAATTTCAAGACTTCATTATTAATTGGACTATTGTTAAAGCAGATCGCCCAGCAGTTGGATAAAAAGATGCTTTATGTCAAAATGGGTCTCGTAAAAGCAGACCTCCCCAGAGAGCAAACTTTAGATTTTGATGCAACATTGATTAATTTAATGGGTGCTGATCTCGTAAAAGCAGATCACCCAGCAGAGCCGGTTATATAATATGATGAAAACTTGTTTAATAGTAAAAAGTATTTAATTTTATGTCTGGCTCTATTTCATTATCAACCAATTTGAAATTTATTACAAATTTATTTTCTTCAAATTTATACTCTAATGAAGTATATTCTTATGAGAATGTATAGTAATTATAAATATTCTTGTCCAACATGCAAAAGATTAAATTCTGAATTAATTGTAACAGCAAATAGTCTCTATTTACAGCTGATATTAATTTATAGTTTTTGTTAAAGATGTTGCACTCCTAGACAGAGAAGATGGAAACTTCATGGTAGATAGCACATGAGGAGGAGTTGCATGTAAGTATTTGGTCATTACAATTTTACTTAAAACTATGTTAATATTTGTGAGACAATAAAAAATTGGTCTAAAATTTCTTTTATTCAAATTTAGACTCTAATGAGGTATATTTTAATAAGAATGTATAGTTATTGTAAATTAATCGTAAATTAATTGTCCCTAATTTAAGATTTGACATGAAACATGCATCACATTAATTTTTGAATAAATTATACCCACGCTTTAAAAAAGTGGGGGTATACTGTTTTACCACTGTCTGTCTGTGCATCCATCTGTCTGTCCGTCCATGCATCAGTCAGTCCGTCCGTCCGTCTGTCCGTCCGTCCCATGAAAATTTATCGTCGCATTTTTCTCAGGAACTACAATACAAGGATTTCTTAAATTTGGTTTCAGGGTTTATATAAGTCGGCTATGCCATGTGATGCTTTTTCAGATTCATCACTCAACAACTTCCTGTTTACCGAACACTTGTATCATTTTACATGTGATAGCCAAGTTGAAAATTTTCGGCACGTTTTTCTCAGGAACTACAATACAAGGATTTTTGAAATTTGGTTTCAGGGTTTATATAAGTTGGCAATACTGTGTGATGCTTTTTCAGATTCATCACTCAACAACTTCCTGTTTACCGAAATATTTGGTTTCACTTGTTTCAACAGCCAATAAATATTCTCTTTTTAAAGCTGATACTAATTTAAAATTTTTCTTTTGTTAGATACAACTCAAATATGTTCCACTCCCACACAATGAAGATGGTTTCATGGTAGATAGATAGCACATTGGGATTAGTAGCATGTAGGTATTTGGTCATTACAATTGTACTTTTAACTGTTTATATGTGTTGGGTAATAAAAAATCAGTTTTCCCTAATAGTAGGGTGCCCAATGTCCAAAAAGTCCTCTTTAAGTTAACGGATAACACACGGCTGATTTTTTTGCACATTATAGGAAAATCATTATATTTTACAATCTTGATTGTCGTCGTAAGTTCCCGTGGTCACGATTTTCTAAATTTCGTGTTTTTACAGGGTACCACCAGATACCGTATTGTACGGGGAATCTTTAACATGAAAAATAAAATTATTGCGTTCTTTGTTGGTAGTTAAAACAGTACCTATAATATAGTTTATATATTGAATATATCATATAACGAAATCGGAAAGTATTTAAGTGATTTTGATATAAGTATTTCAGCATTTTAGTAAGAGTAAAATTTTACCCGAAATTTACCCTATTTTCATCGAAAGCAAAATTATTACGTGTATCATCACAATATTTTTTACTCTGATTTAAGCAATAAGACACAGTGCATGTGTGTGCCAAATTGCATGCGTGAAATAAAAATCGTTTTGAAGAAATAAGCAATTAAAAACACAAATTAAGTCAACATTTTGGTATTAATTAAACACGGATTATCTCGTGCCATTAATCATTTTGTTGCTTACACTATTAGGTCATTAACAAGGACAAAGGTCACTCAAAACATTTGTCTTTTTTGCTTGTTGTGTGGTTGATTTATTTGTTGTGAATAGCCAGCTAACTTTATAGATTGTCACTTTGTTCGGAGAAATCTGTTTTGTGTCTGTTTTTCAAAACTTTAAACTTTTTATTGAATAAATAATTTGTTATAATTGTAGTATAAGAATCAAATCGGTCGGTTTTGTTTCACACCCGGAATATGGCACATCAAAAGTCTTGTATGATGTTTTCGACCTAAATCCCTCTCGGTGGGAATGACAACAAAAATATACCACCGTTCGTGCAACAACAAAAAAAAAAGGATACAACAGACAGCAACCAACGACAACCACTTAATTGCAGGCTCCTGATTTTGGACAGACATATACAGAATTTAGAGGAGTTAAACATGTTTGTGATCCTTCAACCCTTCCCTGACCTGGACAATGGTATAACAACACAGCATAAGAAAAATCTGCTGAAAAACAGTTTGAAATGGCTTGACTTATAAATCGGCATGAACTTCATGCCATGAAGCACAAAAACAACCAACATGAAGACAAAAAACACAAAGTACCGATATAATAGTACTCGCCGTTAGGGTAGAACATTTTATATTCTGAAGAAAGGGATGGGGCTGGCGGCACGAAAATTTATATTCACTTTTGTACACATTCATATCCTCAACTATCCTGCATTTCATGTTGAAGAGTGTTCATTCTCATCCTGTCTTGTGCAAAGTCAATTATTTCAGTTCATACCAGGCATAGGCGGATCCAGGGGGCCCGGGCCCCCCCCCCTTTTCGTGGGAAAAATTTGGTTGATTATATAGGGAATCACTGAAGCGTGACTGGAGAGGGCCCCCCCCTTAGGTCAGTCAGCGGGCTCCCCCTTACAAAAAGTTCGGGATCCGCCACTGCCAGGCCAAGTAATTCATTTTCAAAATCCCCATATCCTCCCTGTTTTCGAAATCAAATGGGTGTTCCCTTACTGAAAACTAATGAAAGGACGTCATCAATAGTTTGAGAAAAGTATGATCATAAACATCATAACCGTAAAAAATAGCTTTTGTTATAAATCAGGCCGTTATTTTTTTTTTTCAAATGAATTTTTTCATTTTTTTCATAACTGGCCTTTTTATAGCCGACCATACGGTATGAGTGTTTCACATTGTTGAAGGCTGAACGGTTGCCTATAATTGCTTGCTTCCATATCTCCTAATTTTTATATTATACAACAAGTATTACATAAAATTAACACTATCAATGTTTCATGTAAATGAGGCAAGGTCAGATGAACTCTGCCATAAAATCACGTACACCTTGTTACCATTTCATACACCAAATATATTTAACCCACTACTATCTGAGACTGTACGGACTTGACCACTGAAACTTAACCTTATTCACTGATCCGTGAAATTAGGTCGAGGTCAGGTGAATCATGTCTGACGGTCACATATATTACCATATATTAGTAACCAAATATAGTTATCCTAGAACTCGTGATAATTGAGACATTCACATGACGAAAAAAGCTATACAGTTTTTTAGCAGTCACTTAACCATGAATATGAGGTCAAGGATAATGATTATATGATGGAAACTTCATAACACAATGGATCTATATACAAAGTATGAATCATCCAGTTCCTCTGCCCTCTGAAATATAAAGCTATACAAATAGTTTACGGTGTTGCCGCCGCCACCAACAGATTGTATTCTGTATGCCTCGCATTCTGTTACTTGAGTCGAATGCGATTTAAAAAAGAACAACTGAAATTAGCTCTCTTACCTAAACCTAGTCGATGGGCTTTCAAATTAACAGTAGACAATGAAACGTAATAGCTATACTACTAGCTTCGGTAATTTTTCTCTGTTCTTTCGCTCTTATTAATATTCTGATCTTTATTAACTCACGTGCTCTTTATATATAAGCTCAAATGAGGATAAATTCTCATTTTGTTTTCATAACTTGTATCATAACCCGTCCCCCTTTTTCACCGTTTGCAGTTTTTTTTTTTTTTTTTCTGTAAAGCAAATATATACTCAGACCTGCTAATTCAATCAATTCTGCGTTAATATTCATCAGTTTTCGAACTAAGTGCTATTTGATGTGCTTCCACGTTCATCAAAAGAAGATTTGATATTTACCCAGAAAATCACGACGAACACCTTCTATCAAAAGACGGAAAAAATAACATTTTGGGAGGGCAACTTATAAATGTTAATATCTAAAAAACATCTCTAAAGATCACTTGTATCGAATCTTATGTAAAAATTCCGATTTTGGGACTTTTAAAAGGTCAAGGTCACTGTTATTTAACAGCTGAATGAAAATTGTAAATGTACACCCTATTAGTACAAATGTCAATCTCGAACCATATTTGGCAATAAAATTATCAAATTAGTCCTAAATATAAAAACTTTATTTATAATATTTTGATTTATTTGAATTTATTTTGCTATAAACGCAAATATGCAGGGGTGGCCAGCTGTCTAAACGTGACTCTACGTTTTCCTTGAAATTTAAGATTTGACCTTTGACCCAAATTTAAGAAAATCGTGACCACTGTACACAACGACGACATCAATATTTCTACGAGGCTTGTTCTCCTCTTTCCAATGATATAAAATATAGCCGTGTGTTATTCCGTTAACCCAAATCGATCAAATTTGTTGACTGGGCACCCTACTATAACTAATGAAGTATATTTTAACAAGAATGTGTAGTAATTGTAAATATACTTTGTGTCCAATTTAGGATTTGATATTTATTTTATAATTGATTGCAACAGCCAATAGTCTCTATTTAAAGCTGACAGTAATTTATAATTTTTGTTTTTATAACAGTTACAGCCTTAATATGTTACACTCCTAGACAATGAAGATGGTTTCATGGTAGATCGATTGCATATGAGGATCAGTAGCATGTAGGTATTTGGTATTACTTTATGTTTATGTGTCTGGTAACAAAAATCAGTTTTCCCTGGAACAACAGCTTAAATTAGATTTTATTACAAATTGGTCTAAAATTTCTTTTATGCAAATTTATACTCATATAGTATATTTTGATGAAAATTTATAGAAATTGCTTATATACCCCTCTTCAAATTAGGATTTGACATAAAAAATGCATCATATCAATTTTGAATTAATTGTGACAACCAATTTTCTATATTTAAAGCTGATACTGATTTAAATTTTTATGTTTTTGTTGCAGATACAGCCTAAGTATGTTACACTCCTTGACAATGAAGATGGTTTCATGGTATATAGCACACGAGGATAAAGTAGCATGTAGGTATTTGCTCATTATAATTGTACTTTTAACTCTTTTTATATGTGTTATTTAACAAAAATCAGTTTTTCCCTGGAACAACTTGAAATGTTATTACAAATTGGTCTAAAATTTCTTTTATTCAAATATTTACTGTAATGAGGTATATTTTGATAAGAATTAAGTAAAGTAATTGTAATTATACTAGTCTCGAATTTAGGATTTGACATAAAACATGCATTACATAAATTTTTGAATTGATTGCAACAGCAAAAAGTCTTGATTTAAAGCTGATACTAGTTTACAATTTTTGTTTTTGTTACAGATACAGCCTAAATATGTTAACAATCCTCGACAATGACGATGGTTTCATTGTAGATAGCACATTAGGATGTGTCGCATGTAGGTATTTATTCATAACAATTATTGTTCTTTAAACTATGTTTATATTTGTAAGGTATTAAAATCAGTTTTCACTGAAACAACAGATTGAAGCTTTAGAACAAACTGGTCTACAATTTCTTTTATTCAAATTTATTCTTTAATGAAGTATGTAGAGTAATTGTAATTATTATACTTCATGTCAAAATGGCAGATTTTGATTGGTTAATACGAGGGAGACAATTTACTCTATGCTATGGCAAATACTCTATTACCCTTCACGGAGACGCTTGATCAAGTGTGCGCTTTATTAAATACGGATGGTTATGTACAAGACGTCATAGTTTATTTCTTTGAATTTGAAATTTAATAGACTAATAACAGAACATTCAGTATAATAAATTAAATAACGCATATCTGAGAGGATGATAGAGCAGATTGTTACCCCTCGAAAAGACATTTCGGGGTAACAATCTGCTCTATCACCCTCTCAGCTATGTGTTATTTATATAATATATGTCTCCAATTAAGGATTTGACATAAAACATGCATCACATTAATTTCTGAATTGATTGAAGCAGCATAAAGTCTTGATTTTGAAGCTGAAACTTAATTTATAATTTTTGTTTTTGTTGCAGATACAGCCTAAATATGTAACGCTCCTATACCATGAAAGATGCTTCCATTGTAGAAGGCACATTAGGATGAATCACATGTAGGTATTTGGTCATTACAATTGTTCTTAAAACTATGTTTGTATTTGTTAGGTATTAAAAATCAGTTTTTCCTGGAACAACAGCTTGAAATTTTATTACAAATTGGTCCTACATTTCTTTTATTGAAATATTCACTGTAAATGAGGTATATATTAAAATAAGAATGTAAAGTGATTGTAAAAACACTTGTCTCCAATTTAGGATTTGACATAAAACATGCATCACATTAATTTCTGAATTGATTGCAACAGCAAAAAGTAGATTTAAAGCTGAAATTAATGAATAATTTTTGTTTTTGTTACAGATACAGCCTACATATGTAACACTCCTATACCATGAAAGATGCTTCTATTGTAGAAAGCACATTAGGATGAATCACATGTAGGTATTTGGTCATTACAATTGTTCTTAAAACTATGTTTGTATTTGTTAGGTATTAAAAATCAGTTTTCCTGGAACAACAGCTTGAAATTTTATTACAAATTGGTCCTACATTTCTTTTATTGAAATATTCACTGTAAATGAGGTATATTTAAATAAGAATGTATAGTGATTGTAAAAACACTTGTCTCCAATTTAGGATTTGACATAAAACATGCATCACATTAATTTCTGAATTGATTGCAACAGCAAAAAGTAGATTTAAAGCTGAAATTAATGAATAATTTTTGTTTTTGTTACAGATACAGCCTACATATGTAACACTCCTATACCATGAAAGATGCTTCCATTGTAGATAGCACATTAGGATGAGTTCCTGTATAGATTGACCGTGTTAACTCGTTTTAGTTAGTTGTTCCTTGCTGGCGGGGTCGTCTATGATAGAGATTTTTCCATGATTTGGTATTGCACATAAAATACAATGAAATGCTCATCAATTTTAAATGTTACGATTTTCTTTCTGTATTATACTATATATGCTTATCCTTGTTTGCATGATTATTATTTTGATAAAGATAAAATCTGATGTCTAGGTTATTGGCAATATGAATATATTGTTTGTTTTGTTTAAGCCTATATATTTATTGGAAAGATTCGTAAATGAAATTTATTTGACAAAACCAAAGATTGGATTTGTATGTACTATACAAATCCTTGACAAAACCTATGTTACATCTCATTATACCCCTTCAATGGTGATGCACATGTCCACCCATCCTTTTGTCCTGTCTCAAGTTTGCTTTCTACTGATGAATGACAATTTGCCTACTGTCATGGACAACAATAAAATGCAGGTCAAGTTTGATTTTGAAGATTTTGAAATTTATCTTTGAATAAGGCATACATGAGTTACCTTTAGAGGTGTAATACCACAAAATAATGGCAAAATCAAAAGCTCAAACACACCAAACGAATGGATAACAACTGTCATATTCCTGACTTGGTACAGGCATTTTTTTATGTAGAAAATGGCGGATTAAACGGGTTTGATAGCTAGCTAAACCTCTCACTTGTATGGCAGTCGCATAAAATTCCATTATATTGACAACGATGTGTGGCCAAAACAAATAGACATAATAGGTAAAAATGTCAAAAATAGGGGTACAGCAGTCAACATTGTGTCATAATCTTAATTACTATAAAACAAAAACAAGAATATGTAATAAAGAAACGCAAAAAGGCATATAGACAAAACACAACAGCAAAAATGCGAGACAAGAATACAAACACTAGTAACCCGACGTTAGCTTGATCGGCCAAAAAGGTATTAACGCTATCAAGGATTTTTGTATAGTAATACTATACAAATCCTTGACGCTATTTAAAAAAGATTAATGAAGATTTGATAAAGATTGACAAAAATTAAAAATTGTTTTTAATCCATTTCAATCCATATCAAATTATTTTAATGCCAGTCAAATAGATTCCCTTGTTGTCATTCAAGTTAGTTTCAGATGTGGTTAAGCTGTGTCGAACTAATTGGCCACATCCCCGTTAAACCATTTTAAAATGCCTTTAATTCGTATTAAACAGTGTTTGTACAGGTAAATCACTAAAGCAAAACAAACCCGATGTGTCTATCGTTTATTTGTTTCAAACTTAATCGATTTTAGATATAATACTAAGTAAAGTAACATGCTTCAAAATTAAAATAAATGTAAGAAAATTAAAAAAACTTTGAAATATCGATGCTTGATTAAAAAAATGCAAAAATTGTGAATCTGTTAAAAATAAAATAGTAAGATATATAACATAATTTTAATTTGCCCAAATGCAGTAGCTCTTTATCTCACATTTTTCGTTTCAAAGATTGCTAACTGATATGAAAACTCGTGGCAAGTAAAGTGTGGTTTCTTACAAATACTTGCGAAAAATAAAAAACAGGAAAGAGAATTAGAAGGTCGTAATTGCACTCATTGGCGCGAAGTGAAAGATGCTTTAAAAAAATTATAAAATAAATAGATTGAAATAAATTTGTGAGGTGAAATGATCACTTTAATTTCTGTCAAAATTTGTCCTTATTATATGCGTAGAATTAATGTATTCCTGTATATTTACCTTTTCTTTTTTTCTGTTTTCCTATATTGTAATCGTTATTTTAATATATAGACACGCACGTAAAAGGAACAGACATTATTCATTGTGTACATAATTTAGATCAATGCATCTTATATTTTAGGTTAAAAAAAAACATTTACAATTAAAATGTCAATTGTTCTTGAACAATTGAGAGGTCTTTCCTTTTCATAATGTAAAATATATGTTTCAATAGGCGTAGAATGCACTGAAAAGCTCTTTAACACACTTAAAACCCTTTAAATATGACAAAAACACATAATCCGCTATTTGGGACATGACCTTGACTTTGACCTTCTGACCTTGGTCAAGGTCATTGGTCCAGGATGTCATTTCAAAAGACCCCATGGGTCTAGGACCTTTGGTTCAAGAGTAAAAGCTAATTTTGTCTTTTCAGAAACAGTTAATTGGGGTTATGCCCCTTACAGATAGGTCAAATCTCTTTGGTCATAATGTAAAAAAGTTTTGCCTCTATGACCCAAACATTTTTCACTATTTACTATTTCTGTAAGTATAATCGTTTATGAGATATCCAATGAAAAGTGGTTAGGTCAAAGGTCAAGGTCAACCTTAAAGCTTTAAAACACACTGAAAATCCTCAAAAGGTCAAAAACACATAATTTGTTTTCTGAGACATGACCTTGACCTTTGAGCTTGTGACCTTCGTCAAGGTCATTGGTCCCAACTGTCATTGCTGAAGACCCCATGGGTCTAGGACCTTTGGTTATATAGTAAAAGCTGATTTTGTCTTTTCAGAAACCTGAAATAGGGGTTATGCCCCTTACAGAAAGGTCAGATTTCTTCCATCAAAATGTAAAAAAGTTGCGCCTTATTGACCCAAACATTTTCCACTACTCAAAACTTCTGTAAGTATAATGGTTTCTGAGATTATCCCATAACAAGGTGTAAGGTCAAAGGTCAAGGTCAACATACAAATTTGACCTTGGGGCATTTTCAAAGTCACATAAATTGATGATCATTGGTGAAATCCTAGGTGGCTACGACTTACGGTTTCTGAGTTTTAGTGGCCAACCGACTTCGGTTAATTTTCATAGGGGCATAACCCTACCAATGAGTCGTTGAATCTTTTTGATCCAAATGTAACGAAGAACCTCGGTCTGGTCATGAACAAATTTCACCCTTCGGTTTTTTTGTACCTATTATGGTTACGGTGTTTGAACGATAACAAGGTTTTTAGGTTTCGGAGGGATAACTCAGGACCGACAAAATTTTACGACTCGCAGGGTGAGTTCCGGATAGGTATTTATGACACCGATACAAAGTGTGAACATGAAAGCGACACGTCTTTCGGTTAAGGCTGCTAACTTCGTCAAAGTTTGGCGGAAAAAGAATAATAATAAACAGAAGAAATACAGTAAGGTCTTTCCCTTTTGAAAAAGGAAAGACCTTAATTATACCGACATTTAAAAATAGCTTGTAGTTAAAAACAATTTGTTGTTAAATATATCATTGATATAGATAATGTTGACATTTGTTGAATTCATTTAGTAAACAGTTTAGTCTTGCTAAAAATTGTAAATAAAGTAACAGCTCAATGAACTTTTCAAACTGTGTAAAATTGTAATACCGGTCACTGGTGCAAAACGTGCGTTAATTGTGGAAAAGCAGCAAATGTCAAGCGAAAATTGAATCGTAGTTACGAAGGGGTTATCGTGCTGTCCACACGTAAAAGAAATCTTGCAATAAATGAACATGAATTCTGTGAAAATATGAGTAAAATTTCAGTCTGCGATAATGATGGGTGGGTTTAACGACCTTGACTGGCTATTAAGCCCTCGCACGGTCGGCCCTGGCTTACGCCATTTGATGCATTTAAAAAACTTCTGTTTACGTTTGCGGCATTTAATATAATTATACAGACCAAGAACATAAGCATTGTAAACTGACAAGAATAGAAATGAAACATTTCCGCAATGTTGCTGTCATATAATTTGATTAATAAAATTGAGAATGGAAATGGGGAATGTATCAAAGAGACAACAACCCGACCATAGAGCAGACAACAGCCCCTATATTTTAGCAGTAATTATTGAATAAAAATTAATTGGCTGTTCCAAGGATTTGGCTGTTCTGGTTCTAAATAAAATATTTCATCTTTGTGCTCTCGTTGAAGTCCGCGTTACATATTCAAATGAATTTCATTGGTCGGAACGTTTGCAAACTTTCAATCCAGGTGTTCTCATAGAAGTCCGCGTTCATTCTTCAATAGGATACCAGAGGATACACAATATTGTAAAAATTTTCAATCCGTTTTTCTCTAGGCTGTCCGCGTTAACAAAAATAATTTAGAAAAATAACACACTTACAAAGCATAATTACTTTCTACTGATGAACAATACTACTTTATTAGAATAAAATTCAAGCAGACAAAAGCCTGTTGTATTTGTCACAAATATATGGTCGATTTCAAATGTATGCATGATATTTTTTTATTAGTTGTTAGTGGCTTTGAACTAGCTGTCAGTAACTGCGAGTACTCTCAGATCTGTACATAGTGTCTTTTTGTCACAGTGTATGGATGTGCAAGTACCCGACCACGTCCACTTGTATTTGTAGCATTTGTATTTTTATCCATCTGATGAGTTAAGCCTTTCAACTGATTTTTTTATAGTTCGTTCTTATGTTGTACTGTTGCACCACTGTCCCAGGTTAGGGGGAGGGTTGGGATCCCGCTAACATGTTTAACCCCGCCACATTCTGTACTGATGTATGTGCCTGTCCCAAGTCAGGAGCCTGTAATTCAGTGGTTGTCGTTTGTTTATGTGTTACATATTTGTTTTTTGTACATAAATTAGGCCGTAAGTTTTCTCGTTTGAATTGTTTTACATTGTCATTTCTGGGCCTTTTATAGCCGACTGCGGTATGGGCTTTGCTCATTGTTGAAGGCCGTACGGTGACATATAGTTGTTATTTTCTGTGTCATTTGGTCTCTTGTGGAGAGTTGTCTCGTTAGCAATCATACCACATCTTCTTTTTTATATTATATTACAATAAAGACTTATTTACTTATGCTGAATAGCTATAATATAAGACATAGCTGGAAACAGTATCATAAAGAAAAAAATAAGTAGCTTGAAATAACTGCGAGTACTCAAACCCTACCACGGCCGGTCTGTGCTATGATACACATGATACATGCAGTACAATGCTAGTTTCAGTTATATTTGATAACTAAATAGGCAATCACAATACATGTCATACCAGTGGCGGATCCAGAACTTTTTGTAAAGGGGCCCACTTACTGACCTAAGTGGGGCCCGCTCCAGTCATGCTTCAGTGATTCCCTATATAATCAACCAAATTTTTCCCACAAAAAGGGGGGGGGGGGGGGGGGGGCAGGCCCCCCTTGGATCCGCCTATGCATACATGTATCTTTTTTTCAAAACAAATATGCAACGAAAATACTTACAATTTTCAAAACAAGACAGATAATCACAATTCACCAAGGACGTATGCGCCGCGGTGTACTTGTATTATAATGCCAATATGCGCACTTCTTATGACATGTCAGGGAAACATAGTCTTTATCATTATCATTATTATCAAAATGCATTTTATTCCTCATGAAAATAAATTTTACTTATCTTCTTAAATCAATAATTGAACTTTGAAACAGTTACATGATTATATCTTTTCGCAGCCTTAATTTTAACTACAATGTAATTAAATCCAAATCATTATCAAATAAACTAAAAGTAATACTCCGATATTTTTCATTAAGTAAGCAGTGAATAAATAGTAGGACTTAATGGAAACTAAAGGCATTTTTGAAAACATGAAAATTGAATATAACAATTTTTATATTATATGATAATCTGGCACTAAAACCTAACGGGAAGTCGTCATTTGCCCAAATTATGATTATAATCTGTCAGTTATTTTTCTGTTTTGTATCGATCTGATGAGTTAAACCTTTTTCAACTGTTTTTTATTTTTTTATTTTTATAATTTTGGCCCATATACATTTTGGATGTGCCTGTCCCCAAGTCGGGAGACTGTACAGTGACAAATCCTCGGGTGTTCCGGGGGTCGGAACCCCTTTTGTTTGATGATCCATGATTTTGAATGGGGACATATGATTGGAACCCCCTTTCTTTAAACGGCTGGGTCCGTCCCGGCTGTAATCAGTGCCTTTTGTTCAAATTTGTTGCTGTATATCATTTTTGTTTTTCGTTTTTTTCGAGCCTGCGACTTTTGTCGCAGAAAGCGCGACATAGGGATAGTGATCCGGCGGCGGCGGCGGCGTTAGCTAACTTCTTAAAAGCCTTGTATTTTAGAAGGTGGAAGACCTGGATGCTTCATACTTTGTATATAGATGCCTTATGTTACGAAGTTTCCGTCTGTCACATGTCCATTGTCTATGACCTCATTTTCATGGTTCAGTGACTACTTGAAAAAAAGTTAAGATTTTTTGTAATGTTAATTTCTCTCTTAAAATGAGCAATAGGATAACTATATTTGGTATGTGCGTACCTTGCAAGGTCCTCATGCCCGTCAGACAGTTTTCACTTGACCTCGACCTCATTTCATGGATCAGTGAACAAGGTTAAGTTTTGGTGGTCAAGTCCATATCTCAGATACTAGAAGCAATAGGTCTAGCATATTCGGTGTATGGAAGGACTGTAAGGTGTACATGTCTAACTGGCAGGTGTCATCTGACCTTGACCTCATTTTCATGGTTCAGTGGTTATAGTTAAGTTTTTTTGTTTTGGTCTGTTTTTCTTATACTGTATGCAATAGGTCTACTATATTTGGTGTATGGAATGATTGTAAGGTGTACATGTCTAGCTGGCAGGTGTCTTCTGACCTTGACCTCATTTTCATGGTTCAGTGGTCAATGTTAAATTTTTGAGTTTTGGTCTTTTTTTCTAATACTATATGCAATAGGTCAACTATATTTGGTGTATGGAAATATTTTATGATGTACATGTCAGTCTAGCCGGTTTTATTTGACCTTGACCTCATTTTCACGGTTCATAGCTCAGTGTTAAGTTTTTGTGTTTTGGTCTGTTTTTCTATTACTATAAGCAATAGGTCAACTATAGTTGTATGGAAGGATTGCAATCTGTACATGTCTGCCTGGCATGGTTCATCTGACCTTGACCTCATTTTCATGGTTCATTAGTCAATGTTTAGTTTTCTTGGTTAAATCTGTATCTTAGAAACTATAAGCAATAGGTCAACTATATTTAGTGTATTGAATGATTGTAAGGTGTACATGTATTTCTTGTTTGGTTTATATGACCTTGACCTCATTTTCTTGGATCATGTTAAGTTTATGTGATAGTTGTAGTTAAGCTTTATATTTAGAACTATCAACATAATATCAATGATTAGTAAAGAAGGCGAGACATTTCAGCGTGTGCACTCTAGTTATATAATAATATTCTACATAAATCAGACCGTTAGTTTTCTCGTTTGAACTGTTTAACATTTGTCATTTCGGGGACTTTTATAGCTGACTATGCGTTATGGGTTTAGCTCGTTGTTGAAGGCCATACGGTGATCTAGAGTTCTTAACTTATATGTCACTTGGTCTGTGGTGGAGAGTTGTATCAATGTCAACCATACCACATCTTCTTATTTTCATATGAACATTATAATTGATTTTCGATGTAAAATTAAATATATAGAGGTAAATGAATTACCAGCACTGCGTAACGTTTTTAGACTATCCACTTAGGCTTGATAACAATTATTTAACGAATGCCAAACAAAAAAAAATTTGAAAATTCACCGATTTATAACAATACATCATTTGATTTAAAGTAATTACATTTAGTTAAAATAAAATTATCATAAGCAGAGGCATATACACACTATATAAATGTCTCTGTTATAAGAAAGACAAGATTTTACGACCTAATGCACCTAATGTGTGTCCATCCGTAATCAAACGAAAAAGGATTTAGTCTATTATGTCGTTAACTATTTCAATTGCGTATGTAATATAAGCGTTCTAATCTAATCTAAATTTGGGTTAATGACGACTACCCTTTAGGGTATTGCGCCAGATTATCTTATAATATAAAAATTATTAAATTTAATTTTCATGTTTACAAATACTTAGTGTAAAAAAGAAATTGCTTGTAGTTTGTTTGTGAGTCCCCCCCCCCCTTAATCCATTGAGTCGTACCGATTAATTGGTTAATAAACGTATCAGAGTATTACTTTTAGTATATTTAATGATATAGTATAAATATGTTAAAAGCTTCAAAAATTAGTAAAATTTTGGTGGAAAGTTGAGTGCTTTATATAATGCGTAATGCTAAAGATAAAGACTAATATTTTTAAATTAAATGTATCTCTCTACCTGACATGTTCTCAGAAGTGCGCATATTTGCATTAATACAAGTACACCGCGGCTCATACGTCCTTAGTGAATTGTGATTATCTGCATGCTGTGGATTTGACAAAATTATACCTTTTATATATAAATATATATGAGTGTGTGTGTGAAAACTACAACTATCACATAAGGTCCAAGCTCACACCCCACAATAACACCACTAGAAATATCACTACCAGGTGTCAAGAAACTTCTACTCAACATAAACCCACATAAGGCAACTGGCCCAGATAACATCAGTGGCAGAATATTAAAAGAACTCAAAGATCAAACGGCTCCAATTATTACACTAATCTTCAAAACATCATTTGAAACTGGCACAACACCAACAGACTGGAAACATGCCAATGTGGCACCAGTATTTAAAAAAGGGGAAAAATACAAGCCAGAAAATTACCGCCCAATATCATTGACATGTATTTCCTGTAAACTTATGGAGCATATCATCACCAAACACATCATCAACCACCTTGAAAAGAACAATATACTGTATGACCTCCAGCATGGCTTCCGTCAGTCACGATCATGTGAAACCCATCTCATTTCATTCATCCAAGAGCTTGCAGCAAATAATAACAACAACACACAAACAGACTTAATTATAATGGACTTTGTCAAAGCATTTGACAAAGTCCCTCATAAAAGACTTCTCTATAAACTGAACTACTATGGTATTCAAAATGAAACACTAAACTGGGTCTCTGCCTTCTTAAATGACAGAACACAAACAGTTGTCCTGGATGGAGAGTCATCTGACCTGGCTCCAGTCACCTCAGGTGTCCCTCAAGGCACAGTTCTGGGCCCAGTATTATTCTTGGTATACATCAACGACCTACCAGAATACTTACAATCCAGTAAGCTCAGGCTGTTTGCCGATGACAGTATCATCTACAAAACCATCAAATCTCAAAGAAACTGTGATGAACTCCAGTTAGATTTAGATGCAGCTGCTAGGTGGGAACAAGACTGGTTGATGGCTTTCCATCCAGACAAATGCACAGTCCTCACAGTATCACAAAAGAAAAAACAGTTTAAACATGACTATATCCTTCACAATCACAAACTTGAACTAGTCTCTTCAGCTAAATATCTGGGCATTACACTACAAGCAAACTTAAAATGGTCAAAACATACAGACAACATCATAGCTAATGGAAACAAATCTTTGGGCTTCTTAAAAAGAAATTTAAAAACATCATGTCAGAACATCAAAACTCAGGCATATCTGGCACTAGTTCGTCCTAAGCTTGAATATTCATGTTCAGTATGGGACCCTCACACAGCTGAACAAACCTCTAAAATTGAGATGGTCCAAAGACGAGCTGCCAGATATGTCTGTAACAGGTACCATAACATCAGTAGTCCTACAGACATGATAAACTCACTAAACTGGCCCACGCTACAAGAAAGAAGACTACGCACAAGATTGATAATGTTCTACAAAATAGTACATCAAATCGTAGCAATCCCATCTGCTATTCTCATACCATCAGACAATAGAACCCGCAAAAACCATAGTTTCACTTTCAGACACATAAAAAAGATGCATATAAATTTTCATTTTTTCCGTACACCATTACTCAGTGGAATTTACTACCAGTCCACACAGTCGCTGTAACCACAGTCGACACTTTCAGAGAACCGCTTACACCAACTGTTCTCCACAAATTCATCTAACTCATTATTAGCCTATGTACATATATAGTTTTAATCACAATTTAAAATTCTTACGCACTCCAAATTTATTTTCAACTATTTTTGTGTTTTTGTAAATATATATATAGGCCACGCAGCGCAAAACAGTATATAATCTTCAGATATTGAAGGACTACTGAAAACCGAAAGAAGAAGAAGAAGAGAAGTGAGCGTGTGTATGCGTGTGTGTCTGCGTGTACATAAAGCTAAGGAGCAAGACAATACTATTTTATTTCCAGGAAAATATATATGGTCAGAAACCTCTACACAAAAACTTCAAGATACTTTATGCCAGCCAATTATTAGAAATAGTATCAAAAATTTTTTAGACACAAAATTTAATCTTTCAGAGGACTATATTGAAAAGGCAGCTAATGAATGTTTTGATATAATAGATAATGCTGCCAGTAAATGTTTAATATTCCGTAAAACCAAGAAAAAAGTTGCACGTAAATACAAAAACAAAAAATGGTTTGACAAAGACCTGGTACAAAAACGTAAAAGCCTTATTTCTAAAGGTGAGCTGTTATCAAAATTCCCCTGGGACCCAATTATAAAAGGGTCTTACTATAAATGTTATAGGGAGTATAATAAGCTACGTAAATATAAACAAAGGAAATTTAAACAAAACATTCTTGACAGTCTGGATAATCTAAGGGATAATAATCCAAAGAGTTATTGGAATCTCATCAAAGAATTAAAAGAAGACAATTTGGATGGTCCAGAACATTCTATTCAAACTAACGTCTGGTTTTCATATTTTCAATCTTTAAATCTCAACTCTGACAAATTTAAAGACAGATTAGAGGAAATTAACAAGAAAGTAAAAAATTTAGAAAATAATCCAACTTTTTGTGAACTGGATTACAAAATAACCCTAAAAGAAATTTTGGATGCTATAAATAAACTAAAGAATAATAAAGCTGCAGGACTAGATGGTATCCCAAACGAGATATTAAAATCAGGGGGTAGTATATTTGCACCTGTTTTGCAGAAACTTTTTAACTTGATATTCTGCTCTGGAACATACCCTCGCAAATGGTCATTGTCTTATATATGTCCAATTTTTAAAGCAGGGAGTCCTAGTAAACCTGAAAATTACAGAGGCATAGCAATTAATTCATGCATTGGAAAATTATTTAACAGTATTCTTAATAAAAGACTTGACATTCATCTTGATAAAAATAATATAATTCATCCATGTCAGGTTGGTTTCTCAAAAAAGAGCAGAACATCTGACCATATGTTTGTTTTAAAAACCATATTAGATAAATATACTAACAGAAAAGGGGGGAAAATTTATGCTTGCTTTGTGGACTTTAAAAAGGCTTTTGATAGGGTCATACACTGTGGTATTAGATACAAATTATTGGAAAATAACATATCTGGAAAATTTTATACTATTTTAAAAGACATGTACAGAAAAAATGAAATGTCGGTGAAAGTGGGTAATGTACTAACGCCATCTTTCAGCTCGCTAGTTGGGGTTAGGCAAGGGGATGTTCTAAGCCCAAATTTATTTAAGCTTTTCATTAACGATCTGCCTCCAAGATTTGAGTCGAGTCCAGATGCTGTTTATATCAATGGGCGTAGAATTGATTGTCTTATGTACGCCGATGACATTATTATATTATCAAACACTAAACAGGGTCTGCAAACCCGACTTGATAACCTGCAAACTTATTGTATTGATTGGTGTCTAGATGTTAACTTGTCCAAAACAAAAGTTTTAATTTTTAACAAGCCTGGAAAATTTTTGAAGGAATCACTTTGTTTAGATAATGAGGCTATAGAATGTGTTAACAGATATAAATATTTAGGGATAGTCTTTACTTCCAGTGGTCTTTTTCAGCAGGGGAAAGAAGAGCTATTCAAAAGTCCTTAAAGGCAAAATTTAAACTACAAAAATCCATGTCAGCTTGTAATCCAAGTATTGATACTGCAATCCATTTATATGATCACACAATAAAACCAATTTTATTATATTGTAGTGAAATCTGGGGTACCTTTAAGATTAACTCTGCTGCTTGCAAGAAAAAAAGTGATTATCTATTTGAATTAATTTACATAAATGATTATTTGGAAAAATCACATTTCAGGTATCTAAAATATATTCTTGGTGTAAATAAAAAAGCCTCAAATTTGGCAGTGTTATCAGAGGTTGCAAGATTTCCTCTTTATTTTTCTGTCATTATATCTATGGTAAAATATGTACACAGGCTTAACAAATTGGACGATGGGTTACTTTATGATGCTTATGTTTGTAATAAAATTTTAGATGCAGGAAACATTAATTGTTGGTATTCATCTATGAGATATGTCCTTCAATCACTTGATATACAAAATTTGAATACAAAGCTCAATAGATTAATTAAATTTGTAAAATATAAACTTTGTAACAGTTTTAAAACATTTTGGGGGGTCAAAAGATCTGATACCTTATCACAAGGTAATAGTAAATTAGAAAATTATTTCAACCTCAAGACTGACTTCGTAAAGGAGGCTTATTTATCAATTAAAGATTTTAATATAAGAAGAGCTATATGTAAATTGAGAATAAGTGCACATGATCTTAAAATTGAGAAAGATAGGTATAGTAAAAAATACATAGAGAGAAGTCAGCGTCTATGTCATCACTGCCTATCACATGGATCAAATTCTATTGAAGATGAGACCCATTTCACAGTAAGTTGTCCTTTATATAACGAACAGAGAAAATTATTATGGGATAAAGTAAACAGTTTTTGTAATAATTTTAAAGAATTACCCAAGGATAAAAAATATTTATGGCTGTTCACAAATGAGCATTTACCAACTCTTATGTGCCTAGGCAATTATATAATTAAGTGTTTAGAAATAAGATCCAGGTGGATACAAAATATATAAAATTATTATGCAATTATTGTTAATGTTATGTAAGACACATGATGTGTTAGGCTCTGATCCTGTCCAATATATGATAGTATTATATTAGGATATAGTTTTTCTTTTTTCCAATCATATTGTGCTTAATATTGTTGTAAATGATGCCCTTTATGGGTTCTTGATTAGATTAATAAAATTCTTATCTTATCTTATCTTATCTTATCTTATAAGATATTTTTTATTTTATTTTCCAATTATGGGCCCCAAAGGGCATAAACATTACAACATCAATAATTTTTCATAATACAATACAAACAATGAATACATATATATATTTAGATAAATAATACATATATATATTTAGATAGATAATACATATATATATTTAGATAAATAATACATATATATATTTAGATAAATAATACATATATATATTTAGATAAATAATACTGTTGAGGTTTGTAGTTAATGATGCTTACTTAGTTATTATACAAGGATTTATTGACATCTTTTTGTATCTGCTGTGTGCAGTGTTAATAAGCGTTTGTTTTCTAAAAAGCTATTTAAGGAAATGATGATATCAAGAAGGTGTTTGTTTATGCTAAAACCTATGAATGTCGTGTGTTTCAATCTAGGTGCTCTCGTTGAAGTCCGCGTTATACATTCCAATGCATTTCATTGGTCGGTAGATTTGCAAACTTTCAATCCAGGTGTTTTCATTGAAGTCCGCGTTCATGTTTCAATAGGATACACAATATACATAAATACACATATATGTCTCTGTAGAATTTAGAAAAATAACATTTCGATGATTCTCCCCACCCAACCAAACTATTTCGTTATTACTGTTCATGGAAATCATTATATTAAGAAAGAATAAATAAAGAAAATAAGAAGATGTGGTATGATTTCCAACTCTCCACCACAGACACAGGCACTTGTCTCAGAAAAAAAAATTCCTATATACCTTAATATTAAGGTATATAGGGGAAAAAATTCTGAGACAAGTACCTGTGACCACAGACCACATGACATATACAATTTAACAACTATAGATCACCAAATACCGCCAATGAAAACATTATACTAGTAGAAATAAGGAAATGTGGTATGATTGCCCATAGACAACTATCCACATAATAGGCAACAGTACGACCTATTCTTGTTATATTAAAAAAAAAGATTCGTTATTAGATAGAAATAATGAATTTGAAAAAGTTGAAATCAAAAAATCTATTCCTTATTCAGTTTAGTCTTGTTTAAAGGTATTACATGTAACAAATTAATTTACTTTTAAATTTCCGCTAAAAATATAATATATTTGTCACTGGTGCAAAAAGTACATTCACATTGAAACTTTAAAAAAATAGGCGTGATATAATACAATGTTTTATTGGGAATATCGTACGAACAAGGTAACTCGCTGTATTCAGCAACTACCTCCATTTCCCAGGACCTAATATAACAGTATACCTGGAGCTTATACATTCTAGCTTCAACAATAGAAAATGTGCCAAGCTCTAAATTGTCCGCCTCTAAAAAGGTTGTAATAACATATTAAACAGTCTAATCTGTAATACGATTTTGACAACATAAAAATTAGGAGATGTGCCCGGGTATGATTGCTAATGATACAGCTATCCATCAACGACTAAAGCGGGGCCAAGGATGAAAACAGCTATATGTCACCGTTACATTAGACTGTATGCATTTTATTTTATCCTTAGTATGTGTATTTGATAAAATCCACTTAAATCTGTGAAAAAAAATAAATTGCTTTTCGTTTTAATTAATTTTCCTGAAATGTTTTATGATAATTCTCTCTTTTTTACGTATAATATGAATACCGTGAATCAATGTTGAACTGCTAAATTTTTTTTAGAAATCTAAAAAAAAATCAACATGCATGTACATGTATATGTACAACACAATATTACTCTTATAGATGAGAAAAAACATCTTTTTGAAAAAGTTCATCAATTGTTATGAAATTGTTTTGAAAATAATTGCGGGAAAAAGGCCGTTAAAATGCGAGAAGGAAACACTTTTTTGCGGGAACGTGAACGAATTAAGGAACGTGCTACAAATAAAGAACTGCGATTGTTTGTAAATAACTCAAATTAACATTATCTTCTTATTTGTATATGAATCATGTCAAAATAAGAAAATAAAACGAAAAGTAGAGTATTGTGTGAATGACGCGATTTTGGTGACGATATTAAAGTCGCATACATAAACGAAAAGGAGATGTGATAGATACGTCGGAGAGACAGCAACTCAACTACACAACATAACAAAAGGTGAACTGTTAGCTCTTGTGTGCATCCTTTCCTTAGTATCATTTTGACTTAAAAAGGTATTATTAGTTTTGCCCAAACATTTGAAATTTCTTCATATTGATTTCATAATGAGGATAAATTCAGAAATGTGGAGTGAATTCGGAACGCATTATATTAGTTAAATAATAATTTTCGGGGACACTGTCGTTTAAAGTAAAAGTAAAAAATCTGCACGTGCATATATCCTTATTCATATGTTTATATCATATCAAATACTAGTATTCTCTCCCTAATAAGTCGTCTAAAAGTTGCCACTGGACGTTAAATTCAATTCAAAATATTTTATGTTTCAAATATCAAATCATGACAAATGTACATTTAAACAAAGGGATTGGACAAAAGGCAGTGCCTATACAAATCCTTTCCCATACAAGATGGATTGAATAACATGATAGTGTATAATTTTCTGATAAATTCATAGATCAAACGTTGTTGCAGTGAGTCAGGGTCAGGGGAGGCAATCCCCCCACTTCTTGAAATATTTCATTGGGTATACATATATAAATAATAACTATGTGAACAAAGTCATTGCAAGATCTACTGAAAGTGGTGTCGAATTTTATACCACATTAATAAGTGTTGGTTAGGAATCAAATAGATCGTTTAAGTGATATTTCCTCAAATTCACAAACTCACTGCAACAAAGTTGTTCTATTTATATGAATAACAAGAATTATTGGCCCTTATTTTGCAATACATAAGTAATTTAGTATACCATCATATTACAAGACTATTAATTTCTTGATTTTTTTTTTAAAAATATAATTACTAATACAAAATATGAAATAAAATATTTATAAATTTATTTGCAAAAGGATGCTAAACACAATTGGTTGTTTTTTTGTGTTAGAGGTTAGGTTTGTCTTTAACTAAGACTAAAGAGTGGTACACTGTGGTTATAGGCTGATTTCTAAACAGTTATATTATCACATGAAATATTATAAAAATCTTCCAGTTTCATGAATAAATTGTTGGGCATAAGTAAATATCTCTGTGTTTTCATCAATATTTAAGTTTGAGCAACCCTGTAGTAGGACATCAAGATTGACATTATCAAAGTTCCTTAGTTTTCGAAAGAGCTCATATCTCTGATTAATGTAAAATGGACAAACATAAAAGAAATGTAAACTATCTTCTATCGGATCTCCACAGGCACATACAGAGTCGTCTGACAAATGATCACAGAAGAGATGATGTTTTAGATCACTAGCCTCATTTCTTAATTGGCAGTGGATTATATTAACTTTTCGTGAACCAGTGGAAAAGAAAACCGGACAAGGACTTATGTCCTCATTCAGTTTTCTTTTGAATCCTGTAAAGCTTATAATATTTTTAACTTCTCCATCAAGTGAATTCCACTTGTCAAGAGTATGTGGAATAAAACTGTTCTTATAGGCTGTGGTTCGACACTGAGGAGTTTTAAATTCCCTTTTATTTCTCAGACCATACTGGACATTAGTGTTTGCATACGACAAGACATCAGCAGCAATGTAATTAGAAATATCTCCAGAAATAGTTTTATGAAGAAACAATAATTTGTTTTCCTGACGTCTATTCTGGAGGGAATCCCACCCTAATTCCTTGTAAAGTTTCCATCTAGGAGTTCCCTTTCGAAGCCCAGTTACAATTCTAGCAGCAGCTAGTTGTACAGACTCAATTAGATCTGATTCTTCTTTTGTGCAGTTATCCTAAATTATGTTCCCATATTCCAAAATAGGCCTTATAAATGCAATATAAAGTCTTTCCAGAGACTGTCTATCAATTTTATGTTTTAAATATCTCATAATATTAAGACGTCTACAAGCTTTTAAATAAATATCCTGTATGTGACTTGCCCATCTGGCATTAGATGATAGGGTTATACCAAGATGTTTATGTTCTGAGATATTTTCTAGAGGTGCATTATTCATGCATAATGATGTGACATCAATATTACTTTTTCTCGTAAAGTACATAGATTTGGTTTAGTCTGCATTGAATGTTACACCCCATTCTCCTGCCCACTGATCTAATGATTCTAGATCTTGCCCCAGGGAGTCAGCTGCTGATTTCTCATCATCTACAACACAACATAGACAAGTATCATCTGCAAACAGTTTTATTTTGTTTGTAACTACATCTACTATGTCATTCACAAACAATAAAAACAGAAAAGGGCCCAAGATGGACCCTTGAGGGACTCCTGCCTTGACAGTATTCCAATTAGAA
This sequence comes from Mytilus californianus, assembly GCF_021869535.1. Taxonomy (NCBI): domain Eukaryota; kingdom Metazoa; phylum Mollusca; class Bivalvia; order Mytilida; family Mytilidae; genus Mytilus; species Mytilus californianus. The sequence goes on from NW_026262679.1 coordinate 58,296,409, forward strand.
AAAAAACATTTACTCCAACCCTTTGTTGTCTTTCAGAAAGATAACTTTTGAACCGGTTAAGCAAATTACCCTTTATTCCATATATTCTTAATTTATACAGAAGTCCCATGTGCCAAACGCGATCAAATGCCTTTGACACATCACAAAAAATAAATCTGACATCTTTCCCTTTGTCAAGATTTTTTACAATCTCATCATATAATAAAAGTAACTGATTTATAGTAGAGTCCTTGTTACGGAACCCTGACTGTTGATCAGTTAATATTGCATGATCATGTATATAGTCATGTAAATTCTTAAAAATAATTTTCTCCAATATTTTGCTAAAACAATTAGTAACAGAGTTAGGCCTGTAGTTTGAAACACTTTCCTGATCTCCTTTACCCTTGTAAATAGCTGATACATTTGCAAGTTTCCAATCACTGGGAACTATTCCAGTTTGTAAGCTTTTATTAAATAAGAATGTTAGGGGTGAAACCAGTGATGGGAAAATTGCCTTAAGAAATTTTGCAGGTAGCTTGTCAGGTCCAGCTGGTTTGTTAATATTTAAAATTTGGAAATGGTCAATCACGTCCTGCTCTGTTATCACTATGTCAGACAGCTCATAGGGTGCCAAAGGTGGGACATTAGGCAATTGCGGTTCTGTATCAAATCTTGATATTAAGCAAAAATAGTCATTAATGGCTGTGGCTTTTTCAACGGGGTGAATTAGAATCTCTCCATTTACCTTAATGGGAGAATTTTGACTCTCTTTATTTTCAAATTTGCAAACACTCTTAGCTATTCTCCACCACTTCCCGGGGGGATTGGTTTATCGACTAGGGAATTGTGCAAATTAATCAGGTACTGACGTTTAGCTTCTCTTACTAGATCAATCACTTCATTTCTAAGTTCTTTAAATTTTTTCCAATCTGAAACTAAATTTCTTGATTTAGCTTTTTTGTAAGCACGGTTACGCTTTCGCATTTTAGCTTTAATACTGGTTGTGATCCAAGGTTTGTCCCTGGGTCGTTAACCTAAAAACTTATTCGACTGGACGTTAAACAACCGATTAAAAAAATTAATTCGTCTCATCCTAAGTTTTGTTATATTGTGTAAATAAAAAAAAACTTCATTTAACAATTGCAGATTTACACCATTTACACTGCAGTAAAGAGGCCGAAATAATGGGAAATACTTGTACACGTTATTCAGTCAGTCTTAAGTTACATGTACGTCACGAATACCTAGCATTTCCTCGTGTAAATAAATTATTTTCATTGATCTATTTTAAAATAATTTTAAATCAAACGATCATTTTATAAATAAAATGCATTCATTTGATGATTTAAATGGATGCTTTCTGCAATTTAAACATATTCTTGTTATGAGTTATATTTCCATTTCAATTCGTTTTTTCTCCAGTTATGGAGATTTTTGTTCCCCTAAAAAAACATATTTTCCTCGGGCTATACCCTCAGAACATATAGTTATAATTATACTACAATACTAGAGTATTACAATACAGCGCACTATCCGAAATACTTTATAAATAAGTGTTCGCAAATATTGAAATCAAGTTGAAAAAGTATACAGATAACTCTTATGCACAGGAACTCAGAATTCCTGAAAGTTTATACAGGCGGAAATGTTCTTGCAAGAAAGAAAGCTACGAAAACAGAGAAAACAGTTTCTTAGAAATACTTTCCGAACTTCATTATTGAATTTTTTTTTTTGAAAAATGGTTTAATGCAAAATAGGTAACACCTGAATACTGTATTTTTACCCATCATGCATTTGGAATTGATAGCAAACTAATGGTAGTCTCTTTTACTGTATTCACATCTTATTCGACTAAAGGCCTTAATTACCATGTTTTATTGCGAAAAGACCGAAAAGACCATCGCGTATTGCTGACGAATGTTAAATATTGATCACTATTTTCTGTTTCCTTTTTTTATTGGGTTATTGGGTTTTTTGTTGTTGTTACGGATGAAGGATGGATAAATACCCTGCCACGTCCGGTCTGTGTTTTTGAATGTAGGTTTTTGAATCGATCTGAAGAGTTAAACCTTTTTCAACTGATTTTTATAGTTTGTTCTTATGTTGTACTGTTTAATCACTGTCCAAGGTTAGGGGAGGATTGAGCACTCACAAACATGTTTAATGTGTAAAGTTGTCATTTTAGCAGTATATTTAACATTGCCATAAAGCGCGAGGTTTGGCTAGCGACAAAACCAGGTTCAACCCACCATTTTTTCTTAAAATGTCCTGTTCCAAGTCAGGAATATGGCAGTTGTTATCTAATGGTTCATTTCTATGTATGTTGCATTTGTTGCACTTCAATGTTTCTGTTGTTTCGTTGTTTTCCTGTTATAGTTTGTGTTTTTCCCTCGGTTTTAGTTTGTAGCCCGGATTTGTATTCTCTCAATCGATTTATGACTTTTGAACAGCGGTATACTACTGTTGCTTTTATCTAACCCTCGTAATTCGTGTACTAGTAAAACTTACAAGATAAGGGGATGGCGTGTCTGTGGATTGGAGATTAGGAAATTGAATATGAAATGATATACTCAGGCTTAAACTATGTTTAATACACGTGATTTGCGTTACCGTTATATCCGAGACAGTCCATGCGAAAAGGAACTAAAAAAGATTCTCGATAAACTTTACAGGACACGTTTTTAAAGTTCGTTAAAATATTTTTTAAAAACGATTTTATTCGAAAAAAATTTTTATCAGTGTAAACATTCATAAAATTGTCAATTCTGTCCCAAATTTGTCAATTGCAACGGAAAAAGACGTACAAATATCTGAATATTTATACTTAAGCAAGTGTAAAATCATGTGTTACCCACAATGCTATACTGAACAGAAACTTAACCATTGACGACACTATAGAGACAAAAGGTCAACAATTTCTAATATATCTACCTTTGTTTAAAGAAAGGATGACAACATATAGGAAAATGCAAAAATTTTATGTCATCTCGTCTATTTGAAAGTGAAATTCAAGTTAAGTTAAGTTATTTAATATTATATAGATAAACCGTCCTTACACGGGAATCGGACCGTTACTTCGTTTGGTTGTACTGATATCTGTATTGTAAGCGAGACCCCTATCCCCACTGCTACCGAGGTAAGCAAGAGCCCTATCCCCACTGCTACCGAGGTAAGCGAGAGCCCTATCCCCACTGCTACCGAGGTAAGCGAGAGCCCTATCCCCACTGCTACCGAGGTAAACGAGAGCCCTATCCCCACTGCTACCGAGGTGAGCGAGAACCCTATCCCCACTGCTACCGAGGTGAACATCACGATGTAACAAGTTAAGACATTTAAACCATACATGATAAATGATTAAAATATATGAAATAATTCAGCAAAATCTCAATAAAAAATCGGGCAGAATCAATTTGCGCCAATTACAGTTTTGAAAAGGTATCCATTGCGCCACTCTCTATTTTTCTGGTGGTATTAATTGCGTCAATAAATGGAATCAAATTGCGCCACATTTACCTGTATATTTGTAACAAATTCAGAAAGCGGGATCATTTTATGTGGATGTGAGGCCAATTTGAAATTTTATGTGTACAGTTTCAGAGGACTTTTTTGCTGATGGTACTTATAAATGTTGTCAAAATATTTAAAAAAACTCTATACTATACATGGCTTTAAGAATGGACATTATATTCCATTAGTATTTTGTCTGTTATCGTCAAAATCAGAGGCTTGTTACAAGAAAATCTTTTTCTTACTTGATGAAAGTTGCAAGAAGTTTAATCTGACCTTGAACATTAGCACCATTCATCTAGATTTTGAAGAACGAATGCATTAAGTCTTGTAGATTCCATCTTGGTCAGGCTTGGTGGAAAGAAAATACAGAATTTAGGTCTTGGGAACGAATACAAGAAAAATAGAACTGACATTAGTAAATGGTTACACCAATATTTCGGATAAGGGTTCCTTAAACCAGAAGATGTGGGTGATAGCTTTGTTGAGGACTTAATTCCTGATATGCCAAGTGATTAGATGATTTTTTTTATTGGCCCAAATAATACCTATAGTTATTAAAATGAAGTGGCGCAGAAGTAGCATTGGCGCAAATAAGTTGTGGCGCAAATGAGTTCGTTTTTGGCGCAAAAAGATATCGCCCGTTTAGAATACAAAAACGAATAAAAGCCAGTTTGAAATGGTTTAACGGGGGCGTGGCCAATTAGTTCGACACAGCTTAACCACATCTGAAACTAACTTGAATGACCGCAAGGGAATCTATTTGACTGGCATTAAAATAATTTGATATGGATTGAAATAGATTAAAAACAATTTTTGTTTTTTGTCAATCTTTATCAAATCTTCATTAATCTTTTTTAAATAGCGTTAATCACATCTTCTTATATCTAATTAATACCTTTTTGGCCGATCAAGCTAAATTCGGGTTACTAGTGAAAAGATTTACCATAGCACAAAAACACAATGACGCCAGGATGTATAAGTACAGAGCCACGTCATATGTAACAAAGAAACACAAAAAGGCATATAGACAAAGCACATTAGCAAAAATGAAAGACAAGATTACAAAAATTTAACCATAGAACAATAACACAATGACGGGATGTATAAGTACAGAGCCACGTCAAATGGATATCACCAAAAACAGACTAAACAGTTAAAGTAATATTCATAAAGATAAATAAAAGAATACTAAAACACGTTATTTAAAAGATGATAAACAACGTCAGTACCCAGAATCTATACTTCAAGACCATCATGTATTATTTGTGAAGTTGATAAGGAATATTTATCAACAAGGTCTTGGTACCTAGCGATGATTTTTTTATCAACTTTCTACTCAGACACTGGTGACGTTTTACAAAGTCTGAGTAGCAGCTGCAAGCTATTGAATACCGAATAAGTTGGGAAATATATATCCCATATGGAGGTGAAGTTGGTAATTAGCTACTTAGGTGGGGGAAATTGATGATTTCAAAATTAAAATCGTCTCGTTTGTCATAGATTCTGGTACTCTGGTATCACTTGTTCCTCTGTGTAGTATGTTTTACCTTTTTGTTCACTTTTAACAAAATATGCCGTATGGTATCACAAAGTAATAAATTTATAGCGTATGCTACCATTTTTATGTTGAAAAGCATTGTGGATTATTTCTTTTAAACGATTTTTCAATTTCACATGGGGAATGGTGGTATACAGGGTTGAAAAATCAAAAATTTTGATAGAACTAATTTCAGAAAAAGGTCGAGGTTTAAAATTATCCAGAAGTTCTTTAGAGTTTTTTAGAATCCATATGGTTAATACCACTACGTGAGTCAACAGTTTCACAGTATTTCTGGAGACCCTCTTTCACTGCGGGCAGAATTTATGTATTTATTAAAGTTGTACAAAAATCGAATATGTAAAAATGTTGTTAGTTTATAGTTGACACATGTTTGGATACTTATAGTGCTCGAGTATCGCTTGGTACTTATAGTGCTCGAGTATCGCTTGGTACTTATAGTGCTCGAGTATCGCTTGGTACTTATAGTGCTCGAGTATCGCTTGGTACTTATAGTGCTCGAGTATCGCTTGGTACTTATAGTGCTCGAGTATCGCTTGGTACTTATAGTGCTCGAGTATCGCTTGGTAGTACTGAGTATCGAATACCAAAATCATACTCGACTAATCGGTTTCCTATTAGAATGGTGTTGCCTTCTTGTCTTCATTTCTCGCAGAAATTTAGTATAAACGTTCAGTTTATAGCACCCCCCCCCCCCCCCCCCCCCCCCCCATTTCCCTTTTACATAATTTGTGGACCCATCCCCGAATATAAACAATAAGGAACTCAAAACTGACAGCGATCTTATGATAAATGAGGTCTGTATAAGGCACGGGGGAAGGGGTGGTGTCACTTCTGGCGTGCTGCTGAAATTTAAAAAAAATATCCCCTTTCATATATTGACGAAGACCAAAAATCTGATCCATGTTATAACTTATATATTTATATAGGAAGTAACCCACAGCCACCCCCGTGGTATAAGGAATATTGAGATAAGGGAGGTTAACTTGCCCTTTTTATTGATTTAAAAGTCGATTGGATATATGCAATATTTGAGGCAAAACATATGGAATATTAAAATGTGGTATACGGGACTTTCATTTGAAAGGATTGCACTTTTGGGATATGGGATAATGCTAATTTCCCCCCCCCCCCCCCTTTCCCCACTTCCAAAAAAAAACCTTAAACCCTAAACGCGAAAACAACATTAAAACTTTGAAAGAATTTAAATTATCTATTTACCACAATAACTGACTCGACAGCTGCTTCATTTTCCATATCTTTAACAGGTACATGTATATATTAAAAGGTTATGCAATATTTTAACGGCATTTTTAGAATTCAACCCAGTGGAATATATATGTGCATGAAGAAGAACTGTCAGTTAAAAAGACACAGTTATAATAAGCCCCGTATTATAGACCAAAACAAAAACGCACCCGTTGAAGTGCTAAGCATATCCCCTCTTGTACATATTGAGAGGGAAAAAATCGAAGTATTGGCACACAGGAATTAGATATCTGACTGACCAGAAAATTGTGAACACGTTACAACTCATTGATGTTAAGCTACTGACCAAATACTCTGAAAAGTAACAAAATATTTGTTGGACCATCGGACGGACGGATGGACGGACAATGTGGTTGCACACACTCCTAGATTAGAGGATTAATACAGACAAGTAAGTCAATAATCATATGTACCGTAATAAAAAAAAATACCCTGAAGACAAGCATAGGAAACTTATCTATAGATATAGAAGCATGCAATTTCATGCTCAAATACCGACTGATGTACTTCCTATGAGTGTTACACTTCACCGTAATGGGCTTTTGAGAAAATTACGACATGAATTTACTCGAAACAGCTCTATATATTCACTTTTTAAACATATTCAGAGTAGTTTATAAGCTAAAATGAATTAATGTGGGTATGTTGATGCGTTCATATAATGCCTATATAGAATAGGCCGTTAGTGTTCTTGTTTGAATTATTTTTATATTATCACTCATACTTTATAATTGTTTCACATTTTGTCATGTTAGGACCTTTTGAATGATTAAAACTATGTCCAAGATGTGTTTCCTACATGAATTGTATGACTAATGTCGGACAGAGCTGAAAATTAATATTTTTTCTAAGATTTATCTTTTTTTGTTTCCGAACATTTCTTTTCTAAAGGCTATTTACTAGAGTTTCTGTCTCGCAACAATTCATAAAGGTTTAGCAAATATTTTATGCTATTTTACGAGTTACCAGCTTTATAAGTTTTGATGATTAATATCATTGCTTTCGAAAAAAAAAAACTTGGCTATACCACTTGACTTGACAGCGTAGTCGTGAACGGCGGGATTGTTTTCACGACGTTGTTGCGATTAAAACTTATTTCAACGAAATTTAGCGCCCTATTGGCAAACGTCCCGTTTGCCATTAAAAATCAAGGTTTATTGCTTTTATTGAAAAAGCAGGCACTTTTTTTTTTGCAATTAATCGAGTAATGTTTCAAGAACGCTCAGCCAAAATTTTAAGAAAAAAATCAACGATCGATTTTTTTCTGCACTTCTGAGTAGACGCAAAAATATTGTCAACATCTTTATTTCACTAATAGTAATATAAATTCAGGAAAGACGAATTTGGTTAAACCTCAAACTTGTCACAGCATGTTGGTGTCATGGATCAAAGGAACATTTTACAAAAAAAAACCGGTCAAGTTATGACTGTTCGTTCAAAACTATTGCTACTTTCCTTAAAAGTCTTTGTTTATGAAATTTTAGGTTTTTCCCTTAAATTTGCAAATTTCGAATCAAAATATCTGAAAAAGTAAGTTTTGGAGGTATATTTTTCTTTGCATATTTCAAAAGTACACTATCAAATTGACCTTCTATCAAACTTTCAAGAAAATCATATCAGCCCACTTATCTATTATCACTGCAATTTGTTTTACAAATAGTATTAATGTGAGCTGTGTGATAAACGTGTTATGGTATTGGAGCCTTCGTAGGACATCCCTGTAGGAACGATAAGCTGGACCAGGAAACAGTATTTGCTTGCAATATTGTTATATTTCTAAAAGACACGAGTTAAAACAAACTCTACTGTACAGTAGTTCTATAAAATAGAACTCACAAATTAATTGTCTATTTTTTATATTTTCCATCGGATATTCCAACTGAAAACAAATAATGAAATTATCCGACGAAAATGGCCATTAAAAAGGAAATTGATGGTTTTATATTATAGATCTAGGCGAACAATAACCGTAAAGGGACGGCCATTTTATATTCTGAAAAAGGGGAGTGGGTCACGAGGAGATTTGTTTTCGAAATTAATTCATTTTAATCTGTGTATATGTATGCATGCTAATTATTTCCAGTTCTTACAAGGCCAGCATATTCATATTCAAAATCCTCCTGTACCCCCCCCCCCTCCCCCCCCAAAAAAAAACCAAAACCATAACAACCCATCATATATATATTACTTGAATTGTTGTCCCCTTATTTTCGACGAGTTTAACTTGAATTAATCGATTGTTGGTTGCTTATTTCTAAACGCCCAATGGCAAATATTTCATGCATGTTAAAGTCGGGTATATCCTGAATATAAAAACAAGGAGGTGTGCTATGATTGCCAATGAGACAAATATCCACTGAAGTGGATGTAAGTAATTATAGGAAACCGTACAGCCTTCAACAATAAGAAACAACACATACCGTATAGTCGGCATTAAAAGGCCTCGACATGAAAAGTGTGAATCAATTTAAACAGAAAAACTGACTGCCTAATTTATAACAAAACAATTTACGAAATACAAATATGACAGACTTGAAAAAACGACAACAACTGAACTATAGGCTCTTGACTTGGGACAGGCACATAAAGAATGAGGCGGGGTTAAACAAGTTTGTGAGCGCCCAACCCTCCCCTAACCTTGGACAACGGTAAAACAACACAAAAGAACAAAGTTTTAACTGTAAAAATCAGTTGGAATTGCTTAATCCGCACGAGGCACAAACACAACTAACATAAAAACAATAGACACTAAGCATCGGAATTGAGCACTCGCACTTACTGAAAGATAGTTCAAACGGCCAATTACAACTAATAGATAAATCATGTTCCCCCAGACTGAAGTATCAATCAGTACACAACCAACGGATTCAGTGTAAAGATAGTCTGAGAAACGCATGACCTTGACTACCTTGTTTATATATATCTTTTATATACAAAAATAATCCAGTTTGGTTACTTGAAACTTATTTTATGTCTATTTCAATCACATACAAGACATACATTGACAAATTCTTGTACAGTTTAAGATTATTCTTGAAAATCAAATGATCGGCGCTTTAAGTCGGATTTGTTTAGCAAATTAAGTTAAGAAAGCATAAAGAAAAAATAATGTCACGTTCACAGAAATGCATTCCAATAAATGTTCTTTGTTTTACACTTATTGTATAATTAAATCACTGCCAAAACAGATTACGCGTAACTGAATTTTCTAAAAAATCATCGCAAACTTCAGTTATGTCTTCCAAAAAAATAATCTGCTATATTCAACGCCAAATTGAATTTGCGTTTCATTGTTTCTTCTTCAGAATGTCTCTACACGAGTTCCAGATTCATTTTTGGACGCTTCTGCGTGTGGTCTAATGAACCGTGAAGTCTACATACCAGAGGAATGTTTTGTCGCAAAGTAATGCAGCCGGGTTCGTCAAACAACCGTTTTGAAACCCTCCTTTTTTTTTATTAGGTCTTTCCACTTTTCTGTGGAAAGACCTATTGTATTTGTTCAAATTATTATTTTTTTCTTCCGCCAAATTTTGTTATCGCGTAAAATTTTTGTTTTGCAATATGTCGCTAAGATATTTCTTATATAGTATCATACAGTTTATGCGCTTTTTATTTTCACCCATTCTAAGCCGAACAATTTTCTTTGTAAGAGTTATCTCCCTATTCACTGTTTATCAAGTGTGTGCATCTCCTTCGTAACAAATAAGATATCGACAAAATTCTTTTCCTAAATTGTTCATTACATCCTCAGAAATTTTTGGCTAATTTGGATCGAAGCGATTCGATGAAATTTTAAAGGAGTTATCTACCTTTACCTAATAAATTTGTCGGTATGTTTTTTTAACTCATAAACCGTTAACCGTAAAACCCGGGAATCTTTTTATTTGAGGTCCCTAGGTCTTAACTTAGAAAATGAGGTCAAGGTCAAAGGTCAACGTCAAGTTCTCAATTTTGGCTTTTCCTTGTTTTTGCATTTTCTCAAACACTTTTAAAGATATATATGACATAACAAGTGCAAAATGTTTGCTTTATTGTAATGAAGATATGTTACATTTGGTCTGAAACAATCTAATGGCATCTTATAGGAGTAAGTGCCCCTGAAATGTCCAATTATAAGTTTAATTGATTATTACTTGAACTTGGTTCATTATAAGGCATATGACCTTTTACAAAAGGTTGGATGACATATGACCTTGAAGAATGACGACCGGAAGTGACCTTGAGAAAACCGGAAGTTGCCATTTTTGCACTTTCTTCATGGAAAAGTACTCGGAATCCATATATTTTGTAATTTCAATACATTAACTTATCACTGAAGACTAGAAATGACTTTCGATAAACCGGAAGTGGCCAATTATCTCCTGGTTTACAAGCGAAAGTATAAAGAAACTATATATTTTTGGAATCAGTGTGAAAGAAACTATTATATGAGACCGGAAGTGACATTTACTTCATCAGAAGTAGCTAATCTCCCTTATTTCACTCAGAAGTATATAGAAACCACTTATTTATCGCATCAGTATGAAGAAACTGATGATAAGATGCCAATTTTAACTTTGAGTAAACACGAACTAGCTTCTTTTCAATACATTTAAAAATTGCTGTGGAAAGACCTTCAATTGTTTTCTGAACAATTGGTTTTTAATTATGTGAACGTTTCATATTGTTCTGGGGTTGGAGGGTTGGAACCCTTCACTACCCCCTTCAGTCTGTTTTCAAAATACATGATATCTATCAATGCAGAGAATAAAGCATTAATATCAGGAATCACCACAGCCTGTTTAAGGGTAGTACACCACCCTTGATTTTTTTGCACCGTCCTTGGATTTCCAGCAGCAACTCTTGACTGCTCAGCATAACCATGCAATGTAAGAGAAAACTTCGGAACATATTTCTTAATCATAATTTTCATTGAATTTCGAAAGACTATATTTAAGTTTTAATTTATTTGTCACAAAATTTAGATACACATATATGTTTTGTGGATGTTACAAGAAATATAAATATATATATTTATTTATCTTTCTTCCTATACATTTCTAGGAATATGGTTGGTTAAAAGCAACCGCGTGGAGACCGTGTATATTCCATATGGGGTTAGAAGGGTTCCATATTGGGTTAGTAGGCGGGGCTTATTTCAATACACGGTTAGTAGTGGTGTCACGTCCCTTTATAAAAACAACACGGTGTTGAGGAAAAATCTTATATGTTTCAACAGACGAAGAAATTGATGATGAACGATTGAAATAAATTCATAAAACACATTTAAAGCTAACAATTTGTTATTGCTGGCATTTGTTTTTGTATAGACCTATGGAAGAAGGTTCTTAATCAGTGACTAACGGTATTGAAGACTTGATCACTTTGATAGGCCACCAGTCTAAATACCACATGTTAAGATAATCGGTAAGATAAATTCGTTACATAGTGTGCTAGTGACCTAATACGATATATATGGGGTAAGTAAATTCTATATATATATATATCGTATTAGGGCACTAGCACACTATGTAACTAATAATATATAACGTCTGGATATTAGATATTATAGTCAACGATCTTGCTTACGAGGGCGCTGGATCTTTACGAGTAACGATAAATGTACACAATAAATAAATTATATAAACGCCTAAAAAGTGTACAAAACAGCACCAATGACAAACAAAAACATTAAATGTAATTACATGTATCTATAAATATTTCGGATAACAGATATCCTTCATCAATATGATTATGATGTAAAATGAATCATATCAATCTATTCTGATTTAATTATAACAATCTTGAAATTTATACAATTAAAATAATTAAAACCGAACACAAAAACGCTTGTACAATTCTAAAATTTCAAAAGTGACGTAGGTTATATATCTATTTACAACAGAGACTTCATAGATATGCTTCAAATAAAAATAGTAATGTGCGATATGAACTGGTACAATTCTAAAATTTCAAATGTGACGACAGTTAAGATGGTACAACAACGACTGCGTGGAAATACATCCCCAATGAACAGCACTGACCGATCTAAGCTGGTTTAATATTTCAAATTTGACAATGGTAAAGTAATTATAACAGAGGCTGATTTAAACACCCCAAATAAATATCAGTTTGATAATGATTAAAACAAAATTTAATAATACATTTTGACAAAGGTTAAGTAATTGAACGTGACTGCGTACTTGTTCATCCCAAATAAATAGAACCCTGCGATTTAAACTGGTAAAATTCAAGAATTTTAGAGTTGACAACGGTAAAGAAATAGCAACAGAGACTGTGTAGTAATATGCAATATATATATTGACAGGCATTCTCCATCGGATAACCCGTGGTTATGCAGGACTAACATCATGATATATATATATAATTCGTCTCAAATTTAGCCCAAATTTACAAATCTAACATTGTTGGGCTAAGTTTGAGACGAATTATATATATATATAATGTCAATTTTGACTGATTAAAATGGAAATAGAATTTGAAAACAAGAAGGTAAAAAATAGGCCGAAAAATACGGATATCTATAAGAAACACTTAGTGAAAAGCCTATGACAAGTACACAGATATGCATCACGCTTTTTTCAAATTTTGCACCGTTTTGCTCCTTGGACATTTTTATTCCGACTTGGGATACTACCAGAGAAGAAGAATAAAAATGAGTAGATATGACATGGTTGCAAATAAGACAACTATCCATATATAATCCGGATATGGTGTACCAATTTTTGCACCTTATGTTTGCGGTATACCATCTTTTCCGCAAGTTTATTGTTTTCTGTTTAGTATTAAATTAATAATTAAGATCCATTTTGTTACATCTGGTGATTCGTTTATTGGGCAATCGCCATGGCAGTCAGCAGGGTTTAAGAACATCCGTTGTTCAACCTGCTAGTCAAATGCGTTTTGTTAAAATATACTTTTTCACTTTTTTGGTCTTTTGGTAAATGTTGTTTGTGCTGTATTTAGACCCCTCTACCAAGAAATTTGTTTTGCATGCACACGTATAAAAATTGCGGTTTTTATCCAACGCAATCATAGATTTGAACGTTGTTTTCAATTTAGACTTGTTTATCATTATTCATTGCATATATGTTTAAAAAATCATTTGCCCCATCAACAATATCAACATATCTTTCAGCAATAGCATATGTACATAAAATGTTAGCCCTACCAGACAATACTCAATCTTTCTTGGTTGATAAGCTGATAACAGGAACATTTAGATTATCTAGTACAGTTGATAGTCGGCTACCAATAACAGTTCCAGTACTGAATAAATTACTTCAGAATATTTCTATTGTGCTAATGAATTCATATTCTGAACGGATATTATTTAAAGCAATTTTTTTATTAGCCTTCTCAGTCTTTGCTAGAATAGAAGAATTAATTTTAACAAAAAATGTGGCAAAAGAGCATGTTTTGCAATTACGGGATCTATCGTTAATTTATGTTGAAAGCAAAGCTACAGAGGTGGAAGTGTGTTTTCGTAAATTCAAACATAATATTAAAGGCCTATCTAAAATCATCAAATTTTCAAATGGACCTGCAATTGAATCAGCAGTAGGAGCTATAGTAGATTATCTACAAGTTAAACCACATACCCCATTAGACACTCCATTTTTTGTTCTATGACCAGCATCCCTTTACAACGTTCATATTTTGATAAAATGTTACACAAATTTTTACAATCATGTGGTTTAGACAGCACTAGATATAAAGGCCATAGTTTTAGGATAGGAGCAGCTACATATGCTGCTGAACGAGGCATGTCTGATTCACAAATTCGCACAATGGGCCGTTGGAAATCCAATGCTTTTCAAAAGTACATAAGACCCCATACCAATTAACCGAATGTTATTGATACTTGCTTGGGCTGGTATCAATGCTTTTATCCTTTTAACATGCTACTACATGTTTGGACACATTTATAAACATTGCTGTAAGGCGTCAAATTAACAGAAATTTTTCAATTGAAAGCAATTTGGAAAGTACTTATCAATAAAAAGTACAATTTGATGTATGCTGAGTTTCTTATTATGTAAAACTTAACTGCTTGGGCCGTTAAGTAATTTTAAGTTACATTTGACATTAGTATGCTACACATCTGTTTGTTTCAAGTTTTTAAACTATAGTGACCATGGTTTTTGTTTTTTTATGTATAGTTTTCCTTGTTGTTACATCTTAATTTTACATGTATTTTTGGAACTATAGTTTTCACTTTTTGTATGAATGATCCATGCCTCAATATAGCATAGTTACAGTGAACTGTAACTTCATATGAAAAATTTCAGTACTACTAGCTTGGGTCGGTAGTTCTGTTTTTATGGTTGCCAAATTCTTGGCCTAGATGGGGCAGGATAGATGTTATTGCATATCATCTTTCCTGGTGGCATATGTGACCCCATTCTAGGCCAAGAGTTTATGTTACATAATGGTATGTGACAATTTTATCGTTATGTAATTTACTTATGTTAATTAAGAACATTTTTCACTTATCTTTTATAGATGGAAATAGTTTAAAGTTATGTAATACTTTACGTAATACTTTATGTTTTGACAATTTTACTTTGAAAAGTAAAAATTCACAATATCATATTCTGTGTTTGTTATACTTTACTTTTATAACTTAATTATTTATACTATAAAGAGATGGTTTAGTTTAGCGTCTGTTGTGGATGGAAGGAGGAGGGCATAAAGGCAAATTATTTTAATAACTATTTTTATGTTGACGATTGAAATCTTTTTATAAATTAGATTAACATATAATTTCCATTTTTAACGATACCCTTTTGAGAGCTTCTTATTTTAAAACAAGATGAAGAGTTTTGATTGGTCAGCTATATTTGGATATTCCATAATCAGTTATTTAGACAGAAAGAGGATCGATACTATTTGTAATCAATAAGTTATTTTTGATCTCTTCGATTTTCCCGCCCTCCTTCCCCATCATCTATCTTTTTTGAACTTAGTTAAGAATTCATGTGCCTATTCTGATTATGATTTTGTTGGTATAAGGATATTGTAACATATCTTCACATAGTAACTTTGCAATGTTTTTATTTTATTAGTATTGTTTTAAAGTTTTTAATCTTCTTAGAATATTATGAGCTTCTACTCTGCTTTAGCTGGGGCATATGTGACCCCATTCTAGGCCAAGAGTTTATTTACATAATGGTATGTGACAATTTTATTGTTATGTAATTTACTTATGTTAATTAAGAACATTTTTCACTTATCTTTTATATGTTGTAAATAGTTTAAAGTTATGTAATACTTTACGTAATACTTTATGTTTTGACAATTTTACTTTGAAAAGTAAAAATTCACAATATCATATTCTGTGTTTGTTATACTTTACTTTTATAACTTAATTATTTATACTATAAAGAGATGGTTTAGTTTAGCGTCTGTTGTGGGTGGAAGGAGGAGGGCATAAATATATATATGTAAAACTCAAATGGACATCTAAATCAAACCTTATAAAGAAATACGATTCCAAATCGACGGCTACTTCTATATATGTAGCCCTACTGACAACAATGACTGAACGTTATCTATCTAAAGTGCCTACAAATTGAAAATAATATCAGTGTATGTTTTTACTATGTATCGCTTTATTTTTCTATTATCTTGCCTCTGGATTAAATAACATACGAGATCAACTTTCATTAAATTAGGAAAACACATATCAAATAAAGATTCATTTGCTTTCTAACAATTCTCCCTATAGATAATCTGCTTGCATACAATTTGGTCATTTTATTGTGCATAATGACGTCTCCTCTGAACATTTGGGCAGATTTTAAAGAACAAATATGTTGGCAATACTTAATAATAAAAAAATGAGATGTGGTATTATGATTGCCAATGATATATTATTCTTTAAAAGCCAAATTCAAAGTAGAAAGAAGCGAACAATAATCGTCACCTAACATATATATAGTAAGCTATATGTGACCCGCCATGACTCGAAAAGAACACCTGCTCATTTACATTGCTCCCTCATATCAAATATACAGAGGAAGATCTTTGAAGAACAAATTGCAAAAAGGTTTTCTTTAAGAAGTGAAAGAAAAAAAGAAAAACATAAAACAAAAAAAACTTTGCTACAAAAAACCTTTTTATGAATCAAAATTAAAGTCATATAAAGTATGTACAATACCTGGACCTAAACAGTCAGACTGTATTGTTTTTGTATGTCATGTTACTCATCAGTCAAAAATTTATTAAAGTTTTAAATATCTTTTGTATCATTTATTCAGTCTAGGAAACATTATATTCATACTGTTTGTATTGATAAGAAATTTCCATAGAGGAAAAATAGGGGAAACCATTTCCTTAGGGAAAATTTGATGTACAGAAATTTCCATCGAGGAAATTTGAAGATCAATATTTTTCTTAGAGGAAATTTGCTGTCTTGAATTTTCCCTCAAGGAATAATGTTTGTCAAAAATTTCCTCAAAGGAAAATTTGATGGAGCAAATTTCCTCACAGGAATTTGAATTTCCCCAAAGAAAAAAATTATGCAGCAAATTTCCTAAGGGAAATCTTTTTCCTTTGAGATAAAATCTTTTTTCCATTAGGGAAATTTGATTTCCCTTGAGGCAAACAACTTTTTCTCTGAGGAAATTTGTCAAAAAAGGGGCATAACTTTTTCAACAGAGGTGCTAGAGCCATTTTTTTAGGGCAAATATAAGGGAACCAACACCAACCAAGTAATCAACTTTATTTTGACCTACCTCCAAAAATTAGGGTGACAACTTTTGCACTCAGCGGAACTGCAAACTTGTCCCGGAGACTGTTAATACCCTAATACTAAACTAACAAACTGGTTTAAATATATACTGTCCATCATTTTAACAACTGAACTGGCTCATTTATACAATTAAACCAATTTGTTGGATAAGCTATGTTTAATGTCCAGCGCAAATATTGCATGCATTGATATTCATGACATTAACACGTCAAAGTATCATAAAGGTAACAATATAAAGAAATACTCTGAATGAAAGTTCACCAGCTTTTGCTGTTGTCTTTGTGTACTTAGCGGAGAAGCAGGAAAAACAGTTTTAATGGTTAACTCAAACAACCTCCCTCCTCTCAATGTGAGTCCTGTGCCACGAAACTACCGATTTGATATGGTTATAATAAATTATAAATAATTTGGTACATGCAAATACAAGTGGATCCTTTTTGTGCATAAGCATAAATCTGCCAAAAAAAAATCTACAGAAAGATAAAAGATTGATCTTTTTAAAGCATCAATTTGCATCTCTACCCTGGAGACAGCATTTTTTTGTGAAAAAATCCTAAAAATGGGCAATAATTTCATCGAAAAGAATGCACCTTTTTATGTTCGGGCGTGTTTGACTTGACTATTCTGTCTTGAAAACGTATAAAGTGATGATATCTGATTCATCATCTCGCTTCAACACCCCGTATAACCCCGATACAAATGAATCCGGACGTTGACGCGTTCGAATCGAACACACCGTGTACCACTGAGTTCAGACAGAGAAGAATTTACAACTTTAAAGAAAGCCCAATATTATTCTTCGGATATTTTCGGATATAGGCAAACATTAAAAAAAAACACACGACCATGCCACTGATAAAATCATACTTGCTATTTTTAAATGATCAAAATTTTAAGTTTCTCGTGCCTCATATTTTTTAAACGTATCCTTGTTGTCATATTGTGTACGGTTCGGTATCGTTACACTTGTGTACACTGTACGATTCGTTGCGACAATATTGTATTTGTCAAATGAATTTTGTATGTATTAAAGTATGCTTTCATATGTTTTTAACCTATATACATGTT
The DNA here is from genome assembly GCF_021869535.1 of Mytilus californianus. Taxonomy (NCBI): domain Eukaryota; kingdom Metazoa; phylum Mollusca; class Bivalvia; order Mytilida; family Mytilidae; genus Mytilus; species Mytilus californianus. Next base: position 58,314,552 of record NW_026262679.1, read on the forward strand.
AAAAAAATTTATTAACCACCATTAAATGCATAAAGCAACATATACTAACCGTTGTATTGTTGAAATACTCTTGGAGGTATTTTGTACACGTAAGAAGTTTCATTATCTATATAAAAGTGCAAATTGGTAAGAAAATACAACTGATCGACAAATATACGCGTACGCGTCCGACTGCCAATTTGATAGCATTTTTTTAAACGTTTACCAAACGACATTCAACAATGAGCAAATCCCACACCGTATAGGACCGTATAGGACAAAAAACGTGAGCTAATTAAAAAATTAAAAAACAAGAGATCTTATCTATACTACAGCGAGAAATGAAAAAAGCAAATCATGGTAGACAGCAATCAAAGACAACCAATGAATAATAGTCTCTTGGCCTGAATCTCAGAGGCGGATTCAAAGGGGTCATGCAATACTACTGTGATACCAACATCTAATTAGGTCTTTCCACCTTTCCGTGGAAAGACCTATTGGTTTTCTTCTGATTATTTTTTTTTTCTTCCGCCTAATTTTTTTCTTGCGGTGTATTTTTGTTTCAAAAGATGTCGCTTAGTTTTTTGGTATATGATATCATACAGTCTATACGCTTTTGAAACTGACCCTGCTTAACCGAACACTTTTCTTTGTAAGAGTTATCTCCCCAAACACTGTTTTTCTTGTTATGAGATCTCCTCCGCAACCGTAAAAGAAAGCGACAAATTTATTTTTCCAAATTGCTCGTTATATCCTCAGGATGATAGGTTTTATTTAGACCGAAGCTTTACGAAGACTCCATATGAGAGTTATTTCCCCTTTTGTATTTGATATATGTGAAATGTATTTGTAACTGGAAAACCATAAGTGATAGAGGCCTAGGGTCTTTTGATTTGAGGTCCTTGGTCCATAAAAATGAAAATGAGGTCAAGGTCAAAGGTCAAGGTCATGTTAAAAATTTTGATTTTGGCTTGTTATCACTAATTTTCAGAAATCTTATAAGATATCGACAATTTTTTTTACAGAATTGTTAGTTGCGACATGTCGTAACACGTAAATTTGAGTTGAAAGGGTACAGAGACATTTAATGGGAGTTTTCTCCCATATAATATTCAAAATTACACGTATGGTGATATAACTCATTCATCATATATATTTGAGACCTAGGGTCTTTTTATTTGAAGCCCTTGTTTCATGACCTTGAAATTTGGGTCAGGTCAAAGGTTGATTCGACGTTCTATATTTTGACCTTTGCTTTTACCTCATATATATATACATGATAAAGCCATGGGACTTTTTGCATTAGGTTGCAAGCCATTTGACCTTGAAAAAGCCAACCGGAAGTGACCTTTTGTAAACCGGAAGTAGCTATTTATTGTACTAAATTAATGTAAAAGTATATAGAACTATATATTTTTGGAATCAGTGTCAAGTAAACTTTCAAATAATACCGGAAATGACATTTTTCAATCCGGAAGTAAAAAATTATCTCCCTTATTTATATTTTTTTTGTAAAGAAACCATATATTTTTGGAATCAGCGTACATTAAGCTATCATTTGACGCTTGAATTGACATTTAAAATCTAATTTTAATATTTTTCATATCAAAATAGATCCTTACTGGAGGAAAGACCTTCAATTGTTCTCTGAACAATTGGTTTTTAATTGATTTGTCATTCGTTCTGATTATTATAAGCATCTTAAAATATGTACCCACTCATATGAATTTCATTCAAATTTTGATTTCTTATGTGTTTTACACTCTTATCTTCGTGAAAAACCACCAAAAAAAAAAGCTTCAATCTGAAGAACCAACGACTCTTAACATTATAAAGGGCTTTGTTCTTTAGAAGATGGATATCAAGAACCCCGACAAATTCAGTGTTTCTTGATTTTTGTTGTCCGTACATTATGTAATAATGATAATTTTTATTTACCAAAGTCATAACAACTATAGGCATACAACATATAAACTACACACAGTATTCTAGATAGCAGAAGGTACTGTGAAACATATTACATGTTAGATCTTAATTTTTGTGAACGAAATATAAATTTACCCAAATTACATAGTTCTGTAAGATTATTAGAAGTGGGACACTTTAAAATGAAATGTATATCATCCTCAATGTCATTTTTACAAAAACTACAGAGTTTATTACTTCTTAGATTGCAGAATAACGTTCACATTCTATAGCTAAATCATGACTACTAAGTCTTACTTTGGTAATACATGTCTTATAAATAACTGGTATTGGTTCATGTAAATAATATTGTAAACGAAAATTTTGAACCATATATCTCTAACTTGAATATTTAACTAAATTACTTAATCAGCTGTCAAAATCTTGCTTCAGACAATCAAACAGGCGCTGTTTAATTATCAAGTAAAAAGTACTGGGAGCTTATATCTAAAAATAAATAAAATTGAGAATGGAAATGGGGAATATATCAAAAAGACAACAACCCGACCAAAAAGCAGACAACAGCCGATGGTCACCAAAGGGTCTTCAACGCAGCGAGAAAATCCCGCACCCTGAGGTGGTCCTCAGCTGGCCCCTAAATAAAATTGTGTACTAGTTCAGTGAAAATGGACGTCACACTAAACTCCTAAACATATAAATGAAATAAAATTAAAAAACATACAAGACTAACAAAGGCCAGAGGCTCCTGACTTGGGACAGGCGCAAAAATGCGGCTGGTTAAACATGTTTTGTGAGATCTCAACCCTAATCCTATACCTCTAGCCAATGTAGAATAAAGAAACACATAGCAATACGCACAGTAAAACTCAGTTTAAAAGAAGTCCGAGTCCGATGTCAGAATAGGTAACAAAAGAAACTAAGCAAAAATGACAATGATACATAAATTAACAAAGGACTACTAGCAGTTACTGACATGCCAGCCTTGCTTATACCAAATATCACCTAAACCTATACTAAGCAGCTCATTTTTAATAAAATACAACCAATTTGTCTTATCATTTTGACATTTTTGTAAATCATCATATAAAAAAACAGTAACCAATTTTCAAAATAGTTTGTGGTACACAGCAGCTTAAACCAGTATTTAAAAATTCTACATTTTCTGGTGTACATTCACGGCAATCTACCTAGCTCATAGTACACCATGACATTACTAGTAGAGCTTTTTACTTTCATAATATTTTTACAATAGCCCAGATGTATTATCTCTATAGCTGGTGCCTTATGAGCACCCCATATTTCACAGCCATAACAAAGTATACTGTTAATATAAGTATCAAAAAGTGAAAGTAAAGTTACAAAATTCAAATATATATCTTTTATATTTCTCCTTAAGGCAAAAACAGCTTTTCTACCCTGTTCTGATATATTCTGCTGTAACAGATTATATTTACCATTAAAATTTAACAATATACCAAGATAACTAAACTTATCTACAACTTCTATTTCCTGGTTATTATAATACCAATTTTCATGTCATGTATTTAGGATCACTTTTTATAAAAGCCATTTCACAATCGTTGACATACAAACATAGGTGATAATACTTATTTTTGCATTAACCTACTTCATTAGTAAAATAATCAGAATTAAATCTATCAACACTTGCACAAGTACTGACATTGTGTGTATTGTTTTTATGTTAGATGTTTTTGTGCCTCGTATCGATATTGTGAGTTAAGACAAATGCAACTGATTTGTGCAGTTTTTTATCATGTTGTGCTGTTACACCATTTTCCCATGTTAGGATGAGGGTTGAGGGTTCACGTGTATAACCCCGCTGCATTATTTATGTGCCTGTCCAAAGTTAGGAGCCTGTAGTACAATGGTTATGTCCGTCATATTTGCTTTTCGTTAATTGTTTAGTTATAAATTAGGCCGTTAGTTTTCTCGTTTTAATTTTCTCACATTTTTCCTTATATATGGGAAAACCGACTTGATAAACTGCACACTTATTGTATTGATTGGTGTCTAGATGTAAACTTGTCCAAAACAAAAGTTTTAATTTTTAACAAGCCTGGAAAATTTTTGAAGGAATCACTTTGTTTAGATAATGAGGCTATAGAATGTGTTAACAGATATAAATATTTAGGGATAGTCTTTACTTCTAGTGGTCTTTTTCATCAGGGGAAAGAAGAGCTATTCACAAAGTCCTTAAAGGCAAAATTTAAACTACAAAAATCCATGTCAGCTTGTAATCCAAGTATTGATACTGCAATCCATTTATATGATCACACAATAAAACCAATTTTATTATATTGTAGTGAAATCTGGGGTACCTTTAAGATTAACTCTGCTGCTTGCAAGAAAAAAAGTGATTATCTATTTGAATTAATTTACATAAATGATTATTTGGAAAAATCACATTTCAGGTATCTAAAATATATTCTTGGTGTAAATAAAAAAGCCTCAAATTTGGCAGTGTTATCAGAGGTTGCAAGATTTCCTCTTTATTTTTCTGTCATTATATCTATGGTAAAATATGTACACAGGCTTAACAAATTGGACGATGGGTTACTTTATGATGCTTATGTTTGTAATAAAATTTTAGATGCAGGAAACATTAATTGTTGGTATTCATCTATGAGATATGTCCTTCAATCACTTGATATACAAAATTTGAATACAAAGCTCAATAAATTAATTAAATTTGTAAAATGTAAACTTTGTAACAGTTTTAAAACATTTTGGGTGGTCAAAAGATCTGATACCTTATCACAAGGTAATAGTGAATTAGAAAATTATTTCAACCTCAAGACTGACTTCGTAAAGGAGGCTTATTTATCAATTAAAGATTTTAATATAAGAAGAGCTATATGTAAATTGAGAATAAGTGCACATGATCTTAAAATTGAGAAAGATAGATATAGTTAAAAAATACATAGAGAGAAGTCACCGTCTATGTCATCACTGCCTATCACATGGATCAAATTCTATTGAAGATGAGACCCATTTCACAGTAAGTTGTCCTTTATATAACGAACAGAGAAAATTATTATGGGATAAAGTAAACAGTTTTTGTAATAATTTTAAAGAATTACCCAAGGATAAAAAATATTTCTGGCTGTTCACAAATGAGCATTTACCAACTCTTATGTGCCTAGGCAATTATATAATTAAGTGTTTAGAAATAAGATCCAGGTGGATACAAAATATATAAAATAATATTTAATTATTATGAAATTATTGTTATAGTTATGTAAGACACATGATGTGTTAGGCTCTGATCCTGTCCATAATATGATAGTATTATATTAGGATCTAGTTTTTCGTTTTCCAATCATATTGTGCTTAATATTGTTGTAAATGATGCCCTTTATGGGTTCTTGATTAGATTAATAAAATTCTTATCTTATCTTATCTTATGGGCCTTTTATTGCCAACTATACGGTATAGGTTTTTCTCATTGTTGAAGGCCGTACTATGGACTATGATTGCTTACATCCACTTCATTTGAACTTTGGTGGATAGTTGTCTCATTGGCCATCACACCACATCTACACACATATATATATATATATATATTGCGAAAGCAAATTTACAGATCTAACATTGTTGGGCTGATGTTTAGACGAGTTGTATATAAAAATTGCGGTTTTTATCCAACGCATATATATATATATAAACCAGTTGGAACGTCATCTAATGCATTCGACAAACAATATTCAACGAGATCCTCTGGCTGCTTTCGTTTAGGCGAACTTTGACCAAAATCTGCATTTGAAAGAGCCTCAAATTGTGAAAAGTAAGAGTTATTGAAGTTTTATTGGCTGTTATATACTTCTTGAAACTTTATTTCATCTGGAATAACGTTGAAATTCCTAGTCTTCATTAGAAAAACGGCCGTCAGATGTGCCCGGTTAAAACATTTCAATGTTGACTTTGAAAGACTGATAATTTTATGGTTTACTATTTCGACAAAGTTTACAGATAAAAAAATTACAATAAAACACAGAAAAAGGGTCGCTGATGCCATCTCGAATACCTTAAAGAGAAAGGGATTTGTGGCGGTTTTTGTCAACGAATTGTACAGTGATTATTTGTAAAAGAGCAACAAACACGACACATTTGGTGAAACGAAAGGTACAGTAAGAGAAAACTTATTAAGTCTGATATCGTGTTTATTCTGAGTTTTAGGGAACATTTGAAGGTACGTAGTAATTCAACGTGTAGTTATTTATTATTGCTTAAAGTATTGCTACGCATAAGTTTAAGTAAGAAAAGTATTCAACATTGTTTACCTCATAAAACGTAGAAAATAAATTGCACATTCTCTGTGCGTTTTGCATCTAGCAGTTTTATCAAACGTTCTATTAAAAATCTGAAACTTGCAACAACTGCATAATTGATTAGATAAACTACCATGTACATAGACACGTTGATTTATTCTCACATAAGTTCTAGAAAGGCATTCAAAATTGTTGTCATCCCAAATGTTGTCCTGATTATCGCTTCGAACGCGTCAACGTCCGGATTCATTTGTATCGGGGTTATACGGGGTGTTCAAATCCAATTATTTTTATATATTTAGACTACAGGTTGATTAAATAAGGCAGCTACCATCTGATTTTTATGGGGGGTGGGGGCTAGGATGAAAAATTGTGTCCTGCATTTTCTTTTAGTTGTAATCTCTGTCCTGCCTTTTTATTTTTCACTCTATTCGGTCCTGCATTTTTTTTTATTAGTTTATTCTGACTTTTTTTACATAAATTGTCATCCTGCCTTTTTTTTTTTTGCCAAGTTGCTCATCCTGCCTTTTTTTTTTTTTAACTCAAAACTCCTGTCCTGACTTTTTTTTCAAATTTCATCCTAGCCCCCCCTCCCCCCCCCCCCCCCCCCCCCCCCCTCAATAAAAATCAAATGGTAGCTCCCTAACATAAAAAATTCACAATACCAAAATTATATGTATGGGTTTATAAAGTAAAGTATCTTTCTAATGAGTCACAGAGGAGGTGTGTTCGAAAAATATTTTTTTACTAAAATTACTTAACGAAAGACTTTACAAGTGGATCTTAAGGTTTATGACCCCTTCTGTAGCCATGTGTTGTACGAAATTTATGTACGAAACAGCATAGATAATGAATAATACAGGTGTGCAATTTTGTTCATATACCAAACAGAAACTTCGTTCAAAGCAACATTATTCATTGTTTTATTGCATTCAATAGAAAATTGGGATTTTGTGACAAAGCCAAGATTTTTGCAGAAAATCCACAGACTTTAATACAAAGATTTTCGTTATCAAATTTTAAACATAGATTACTCACTTGTGTATCCATATGTGCTAGGCTAAGCGTTTATTGTTTACAAAATGTCCTGAACAACCTTTTTTTTAAAAAAACTCGTGCTGAGTCACTAAAGTCGAGCACACCCTATAAGGTGTACTTAAATTGGTTCATATTTATATTTATTTATTTTAACCAATATCTTTATTTATAAACTTGTCTTAAGGAAATCATTGCTAGAAAGTATGCAATAATCCTCTATCTATCAAGCACCGAATTGTCAAATATTAGAGTACAAGTAGGAAGGCTGTGGATTTTCTATAAAATTTCCATGTGTTTAGCATTGGAACAACAAAAGGGTACATAATCCTTAAAAATGCATAACGTCCAAAAAAACTTCATTTTTTTGTGTGTTATTTAGGGTTGTTAGTCTTCAACCTCTGAAATGTTTTATTCTTCCCTTCCACGAAATATTTAATTAGATTTTTTTTAATGTTTTTGAACTTTGGAAAACTCCACCTGACAACCGATCAGATAATAGCTTTAAGTTGACTAAATGCAGAAAAGTACATAACATGATGCTCAATAGCTAGTGAATATATTTGTCTTTTGAAATACAACTGGCATATTAGGATCGTAATGGTGCTATGTGGATAAATTTATCGGTTTTCAAGAGCTAAATTGGCAGCGCGTCATCCCTACAATGGCTTCCATTTTTACGATTGTATAGTTGGTGCTAATCGTAATGAAGTTTTGCGGCTTTGTTTGATTTCTCTTCACTTGAAACACTCTGCACCCGATTTAATGTATAAACTTGTTTATAAATTGTTTCAAACACATGTGTTTATGTTAAGTTGTTGAATTTCTTCTATATTCAAAGTGTGTTTAATGTTTACCACCATCAAGACAAAATCACATCAATAACATGCACAACTAAACTTCTATTGTGCTCTGTATGCTGTACTGGGGTATGGTATTTAAATCATATAAATAAGAAGATGTGATATGAGTACTAATGAGGAAACTTTCCATCCAAGTCTCAATGTATAAAAAGTTAACAATTATAGGTCAAAGTACGGCCCTTGACTCACACCGAACAGCAAGCTATTATGTGCCCCAAAATGACTAGTGTAAAACAATTCAAACAGGAAAACCAACGGTCTAATCTATATAAACACGAAAAACGAGAAACACATATGAACCACACCAACAAACGACTATCATTGAATAACAGGCTCCTGACTTAGGACAGGTGCATAAAAATGCAGCGGGTTTGAACGTTTTAACAGGCGCCAGCCTTCACCCTAACCTGAGACAGTAGTGTAACATTACAACATAAAAAGACACGCTATAAAGTATCAATTGAAATGGCTTAACTCGATCAAAAAGACATTTAAACAAAAACAAGTAAACATACATATATTCAAGTAAAGTTGATAAAATGAAAAGCCTAACATGGCAATTAAAGGGACGTTTAACTCTAATAAATTCAGCTACTTTTAACTAAACATCCATATATTGATCGTGTGAATCTATAAGCTATCCAAATACCTTTGTAAAAAGGTCTGTTAGACCTTGTGCTTCAACCTTTTACAAGTTAAATACGATTAAAGATAGAATTAAACGTGCGGTGTTAACACCAACGAGACAGCAAACCAACAACACAGAAAACCAAAAGTAATCTGATCACTAGTACAGTGCATTTAAAGGAGGATGATGAAGAAATGTGTAATACCTAGTAAATACTGCAAAATTGATGTTAATCAAATATAATACTGTCATTTGTAGACCATGATTAATATTTCGTTGAAACATTGTAGATAAAGTAATTCATTAGAAGGTGCATGAAGATAAATCGAAAAATACAAAATGACCCATAAATACTTTATTACAACGACTATGTCAGAATATTTGACAAGGTGTTTTCTTTCAGTATGTATTTGATAAATATGCAATAAATCCATTTTAGCCTACGTACTTCCATAAGCCTGAAAATCTCCTGGCTTGTCACATATGTGTTAGTACTAAAAAAAGTCCTTGGGTAACACATTTTTTGGTATTAGTGTTCCTGATGAATGTAAAGCTAGAAAAGCATTTCGGACGAAACGCATTTGTAAAGTGTTATTTTAATCTTTCTACAAAAGGCCCCGGTAAGACACCATGTTAAACATTACAAAATAGAGCATTCGCGGATATATATTTTGTTGGCACACAACCCTCCTCCTAGTGGGACAGAGGTTTAGCAAAACAACAAATTGTAAATACATCATTGCAGATAAATGTTTAATGATTTAAATTCAAGTGCACATTTTATTTTGTGTGTGCTAAAAAAAGATCTTAACCACAAATAGGTTATTAAAGAAGTAGGCTTCTTATATTAGCAAATCAGATGGGTTGACATATTAAATGTCCAGTGGCAAGTATTACATGCCCATCAGAACATTAACATGCTGATTTGATATGAACCCCTGCTTTGTATTAGGCTGACATGCCGAGTCAGAATTTTAACATGCTAGTTAGAAGCAGGAAGACATCGTCGTCTGAATCTTCGTGTTTTATGTCCACTTTTGATAAAAATAAAGATACCTTTTTTTTTGATATCCAAGTGCAATTCTATTTCCCTAAAACAACTATAATACACGATTTCTACACCTAAAAGTTTATTTCAGAGCTACAATGTTCTATATCTCCACATTCCCATAGGCTTATTCATCTAGTTAGTTCAGAGAATAATATTATATTTTTATAGTGTTGTATCTTCACTATTTTTCGGGAATGTTTGCTGTAAAATAATCATTGTCAACTCAGCAGTACTATGCTTGAATTGTTTTCATGGTTTAAACTAAATCTATGAGAAATTCTTAGCAAACCCAGCAGTCCAGAATAGGGGATATTACACAGTTAAGAAATCCATGGTCTATCTCCTTTAGAAATATAGTTTCTAAAACAACTTTGTTTTTAGTCAAATGTTCTATCTCCAAAAAAAGGGAATGCTTTATTTATCTATGTTATTTTTCTATTAAAAAAACGATCGAACAAAAAGTTTCTCTTCATGTACGTATATATTAAAAATACAGTCAAATACTTAAAAGGGCACTAGCTACGAGATACATACAAAATTTAAATTCTGATTTTTTTTGGAAAGTGAAATAATGAAATAATAAGTCGCTTTTAGCAGCCAGTATGGTTCAATTTTGTCAAAATATGCTAAAAAACATCGATGATGATTTATTCACTTGCAAGTGAATAATTCGACCTCATTGAATCCGTATTCATGTGAACTTCAATTTAACCCCTTAGCTAGAGATGGATTATGCATGATTGATGCGTGTTAGGTTATTAAAAGAAAAGAATGTCAACATTGAAAGTGAAACAAAGGTAAATCATTTGATTGACTGATTCAATCCACAAAATATCATTCTTATACATATACTAAAATCGAAAATTAACTTATTTTTTTAACCTTGAACTTGAAATCAAACAGACATAGAAAAATCCATTTGCACGAGGTTCATATATCTATTTATGTTTATGTTTATATCGTGTTATGTGACCGTCAGTTGTTTTTGGGGTCATCTCGATAGTTAATTAGATGGCGTCTAGACTAAACTACACACGAAACGAAGCTACATATTATCGACCCCATGCCCTGTAAATTGTTTGTTTTAGATTTTTTATAATTTGGATAAATGTTTTACATTGTTATAAATCTAATAAGAGAATTTGTGACAAATCGGTGAACATGAATTTGACAGCTAGTGCCCCTTTAAGATACTGCACTTTTAAACGTTAAGATAAATTTTTACCACTATTACCAAATGGGAAATACATCATTATAAGATTCACACGACGATATGTCACCATACCTGGAAACATTATTTAGACTCCGAGTCGACCAGTTAAACCAGTTTCTCTAATTCTTCGTCAATTTATCCCTTTCTGCACCCATTGTATAAAAAAAATTTAATCAACGTGTGGTTCGTTTGATCTCAGTTCTTCATTGGTTAAAATCCGATTATGACGTAGAATTTTCTTGCTTTCCTCTGAATTTCCTATTGTGACGGCATGAAAAAAGGCGACCATGCCTGATGACGTCACATAAAAAGAACACATCTTTTTGCAGATCATTCAAAAAGAAGGAATAAGTTTGCCTGCATATTGTTTGAAAATCATTAGAGAAACAGATTCCACCACCAAATCTCGTGTAATACGATATTTATCCACTCTCGACAGTTAAATTTTAAATATTTAAAACGCTCGGCGAGCCTCGCGTTTTAAATTTGAAAATTTAACTGTCTCGAGTGGATAAATATCGTATCACACTCGATGCAGTGGTAGAATCTATATTTAACAACTTCAAAAAGATAGATCGATGTGAGAAGTGTCAGTCAACCGACTAAATAACTGTTTTGATGGAAGGGCTCACTTTAGTTATTTCTCCTCTTGTCATCTCTATGAAAAAGTGAATCTAACCAAATGAAAACATTAGATACACTTTTGAAACTGGACATGATGAACAATAAACATCTCTGTCAACAAATCATTAAATGTAGATTTATACATGTGCTGGGTTAACAGATCAGTATGTAAAAGTTTTATATGCATTTTTATCGCACCGCGGGTAATTTATGACGTTGTGATTGGTTTAACGCCGTCACATGGTGACCCCCTATGGATCCGTATGGGGTTATTAAATTTCATATGGGGTTCATGACGTCACGTCTACTATTAATGGTGACGTCATCTATTGATGTTGTATTTCATTGTTTATTGTTCTACAAAACGCGGCAGGAAAAGTCCCGCGTGCGATAAATTCGTTATACGGTTTACTGGTGACCCCCTCCGGACCATGGAGGGTGAGTAAAATCCATAGATTCGGCCTTCGGCCTCACCCACTATGGATTTTCCAAGGATTGTCTTACTATACACATTCTTGATTTTACTAACCCTCTATAGATTTGTAGGGGGTCAGTAGCGAACCATATAACTTATAGTGTAATCATTGCTCACCATTAACAAGATAGATGCTCCTTATAGCCTGAATTGCTCACCATTCAAAAATTGAAATAGGCAAAAAACTCGTCAATTTGTCGAAAGTCATTTACGGGCAACAACTCATCCAATTAATTTGAGTCATAGTTGACATTCTTGTAGATCTCCGGTATTGTTGGTAACTTTTGTTGTTTGCAGTTTCTACCTATCTAATATATTTAGATAGTTGGCATAACTCAGAAAATTAGGCAAAACACTCATCATTTAAAGCAATCATCTGATAGTTTTGGCAGAGACATATACTAAATTTAGTATATGTCTCTGGTTTTGGTCATTTGGCATTTTTGTAAAACTTGTTTTGCTGTTTTCAGTTTCTACATCTATTTTAGTGTCACGGGTTTTGGGTAACGTGTGCATGCCACATATATATATATATATCTCCTAATATTACCATTACCGGTCAGAATAAATACCTCAATCAGGCTTGGTTATGGGATGGGGAAAACACAAGTTATACAACAGAGGAATAATGTAATTAAGGAATGACTAATATTTTTTCTGTCCATGAGGAAATAACATCAAAAGTGTGGTGCACAATGAATAACCCACGTAGCTAGTTATTTAAAAGTGTGCACCACATTTTTGAGGTTATTTCTAATAGACAGATAAAAATATTAGTCTTTCCTTATAAGGGGGTCTCATTGGGGGTTCTGATCCCGGATCCCGCTTACTGTTTTGTCAGATTCCCGTATCCCGCTTACACTATGTACATAAGCAATTCTATTTTTTTTTGTAATTTCCCGTGTCCCGCTAGACTTCATTTCCCGTTTTCACGGCACAATAATTTGACTTTCACGTGTCACGCTTACAAAAAATCGGCAATCCCAGGTCACGCTTAGACCCCAATGAGACCCACTTATAATTTAATATTCTAAATTCCACTTTAAAGGAGTAAATCATGAAAAAACGTTGATGACGTCACAATCACATGACAAAATTGTCTATGAGCTGACAGACAAAAAACTTTTAACCAATTCCAATCAGAAGACGTTTTACATCCAAAATTAAATAAATAAATAATATGTATACTGAACTTCTATTGCTATTTTGCTGTTATGACAGGATTTTTAAACAGTAAAGTTTATTTGTTCTTTAGTTGTTCTTTTCTTTGCTTTTACTACGAAGCAATCTTTTTAAAACAGGTTAAACCGGCCTTGTATTGAGTCGACTACTGAAACCTTCCGTTTCAATCAAATATGTAAGTCTTAAAGTAAATCAATATACAAAGCTTAAATCCGTATATGTAAATGTTCTCTTTTCATAGTTATGTCGGTCTACAACTTATCTCTCGCTCTTGTTTTTATACAGCAGGTACGTTACTATAGCAATTGTTGAAGTGGAGCTATCTCTTAGAAAACAATAAGAATCTCGTATTTGCATCCCAAAGACTCGTTACCATCTTCATTAAACTAGATCAAATTTTATACTTAAATAACCCAAACTATGAAATAACTGCAACATTTAACAGCAATAATCACTATATGAAGTCATTCAGCATTATTGCACTACTTATATAGCTGATAATTTTTGCTGTTTAGTTTCTACTCTATCATAGTTTTCAAGATAATTGGCAATCATATGGCATTTTTGTAGATCTTGTTTTGCTGATTATTTTTCCTGTTTTCAGTTTCTACTAACATATATCAGTTTTAGACATAATAGGCAAAACCTTAGTAAAAATGTAGTCAAAATTGTTATTAAAGGGCAAAACCACTATAAGAAGTCATTTAATTGTTTCGGTCATTAGGCATTTTTCTTGATCTTTTATTTTGGCCGATTTTTTTTGCTGTTCACAGTTCCTATCTATTTATTATTATATTTTTCAAGATAATAGGCAGTAACTTGAAAATAAGCCAAAAATTGTAATTTATGGCAAAACCTCTATAAAAAGTAATCTGATAATTTTGTTTGAAAAAGAAGAAAGTAAATCTCAACATGCTTTGTATTTTTTCCCTCTTTAGATAATCAAGATATTAGACATAAAAGGCAGAAACAAAAACTACAAACTTTATAAAAGATACCCTAAGGATCATTCAGTAAGATTGGTTGAAATTGGTTCAGTACTTCAGAAGATGTTTTGTAAGTTTATGATGACGGATACCAAGTGATGCCAATATGTCATATGGTCCTTTGAGCCAGGTAAGCTAGGAAACAATACAACTATGGAATGATAAATCACAAAATGTTAGATGAAAAAAAAACCTTCCTTTAATTAAAAGTGACATTGTGAAAAAATTGCATGTGATTTGTTGAAAGCAAAGTTGCCAAAGTTACGTGTTTACCGAAATTAAATTTGCCTATGGTAGATTTTGACAATTTAAGTCCCATAACTCTGCAACTACAAATCTGAAAATCATGTCAAAGAATTCCTTACAGAATTCTCAAGAAATATCTCGAGACATATAAAAAATTACTTACCTACATGTAGTATTTGTTATTCAAGTCCCATTACTCTGAAAACCCAAACAAGAGGCTCATGAGAGCCTGATATCGCTCACCTGTAATTTCAGTTTCAGGCATTTGACTTACTTGTAGATCTTACTTTGCTGAACAATTTTGTCTTTTACACTTTCTCTCTTTTTATAATAATATTAAAGATAATACATAACCAATAACTGTAAAATTTCCTAAAAATTTCCTATTTCTGGACAGCAACCCAACAATAAGTTGTCCTATTGGCCTAAAAATTACTTGACAGGTAGATCTAAACCTGTTCACTATGACAGTTTTGCTAAATTACTGCTTTAGTTTTTGAGATGAATGCCAAAAACTTCATTCGACCCCTATGTTCTAATTTTAGAAACTGCCGCCATGTTTTTGAATGGATCAAATCCCCGAATACAATCTATAAACTAGATACCCTAAGGAATATTCAATTAAAGTTTTTAAGTATTTGGCCAAGTAGTTTCAGAGAAGAAGATTTTTGAAAAAGTAATTAGACTTTCACAAAAAATGTTAAAAAAACGTTTTAAGGGCAATAACTCATTAAGGGGTCAATTGACTATTTTGATCATGTTGACTTATTTGTATATCTTACTTAGCTGAACATTTTTGCCATTTACACTTTCTCTCTATCTATTATAATATTAAAGATAATAACCAAAAACAGTAAAATTTCATAAAAATTAACTATTTCGGACAGTAACCCTACAATGGATGGTCCAATTTGTCTGAAAATTTCATAGCAGATAGATCTTGACTCACTTTAACTCCATGTCACTTTTGCTATAACTGCTATAGTTTTTGAGATAAAAGCCAAAAACTGCATTTGACCCCTATGTTCTATTTTTAGCCATGGCGGCCATGTTTGTTAATGGATCAAAACTTCGGATACAATTTATCAACCAGTTAACCTAAGGAACATTCAGTTAAAATTAAGAAGTAGTAGGCCCAGTAGATTCAGAGGAGAAGATTTTTAAATGTTAGCAAACATGATGAACAAATTGTGTAAAATTGTCTTTAAAGGGCAATAACTCCTTAAGGGGTCAATTGACAATTTTGGTCATATAAACTTTTTTGTAGATCTTATTTTGCTAAACATTTTTGCTGTTTACAGTTTATCTTTATCTTCAATAATATTCAAGATAATAACCAAAAACTGGAAATGTCCTTAAAATTACCAATTTAGTGGCAGCAACCCAACAATGGGTTGTTTGGTTCGTCTGCAAATTTCAGGGCTGATAGATCTTGACCTATTGAACAATTTTACCTATGTCAGATTTCCTGTTATTTTACTTTCCACTGGTATAATCCTTAAGTTACTTATGACTGGTTGCAATTTCTTTTAGTGAAACATGCAAACAAATAAAAGTTGCAATTGTATTTTCACTTTGCCAAGTTGGATACTACGTTTTATTATTTGTTGCAAAGTAAAATTGATATAAGTCACACTTATGTACCAAGTCAGGAATATGACAGTTGTTATCCATTCGTTTGATGTGTTTGGGCTTTTGATTATGCCATTTGATTAGGGACTTTCCTTTTTGAATTTTCCTCCTGGAACTGACAGGCAGGCGTACAGGTGTAAAACAGTATACCACCCTACTTTGGAGTGGGGGTATAAAACTGTTGTATTTCATGTTGAATAAATAAAAGATAATTAATGGATCTGAAAATTTATCACATTTTAAAGCTTACCCTATATGAAATCCATATAAATTCCTAACCAAATTGAAGTAAGTTCTTATAACAAAAGTAGATTAATATGGAAAGAAAAATTCCATGTTCAGGGGGCTTAATAAGAATTCAAAGTATCACTAAACAGGAAGTGACTGTCCAGTAGACAAGGTGCAACTAACCATTATAAAATTCCAAACCATAATTGATATATTCAATAGTACAGAAGCTGGGTAATATGTAAAGTTATGAAAAAATGGAAAAATTGATGGACAAACAGACATACAGACAAGGTGAATGCAGTATATACCAATCATCCTTGTAGGCCGGTGACCAAAGTCGGAATTATAAAAATTTAATCGTCAAAAATAGTACACGGCTATATCATATACCATTCGATTCGAAAATATGTGTACTTTGAGATTAATTTGGTCGTCAAAAGAAAATATGGTGCAGATTTTCAGAAATCAAGATCAAAGGTCACATGTCGTTTTCAAGGAAAAACAAAATTGAATATCTAATTCCAATTTAAATACTCTTTTAGCAGTAGAATGATTGAAATCTTGAATCTATCTTCTTCCTTAGTCAATTTTTCATCAAAAAAGAGGAAACTCATCATTAAATGAGAATTCCGAGTAAACGTATGCGACTTTACAAAAAGGGGGGTGATTTTCAGTTTAAAAAGATGTATCTTTTTCAAATAATAAGAACAAAGGCCGTCAAAACTATACAAAATGTAAAGAAAAATATGAAAAAAAATGTATTTGTTAATATAACTATCTATTATACCCCAATGAAAGTGGAAACTTGAGTTTTTGGCATATACGTTGAATTCGGTACATGCAAAACTGCCAACAAAAATTATTTCAAAACAGACTTATAATTGAGTTTAAATAATGTCATGAGGTTTTGTATGAAACAAAATGTATCAATAGGAATTTAAATTATTATAAAATAGACTAACAACTTTAAAGAGACATTTTTAATGATAGAACCGCCTTTTTTACGTTTAAATGTTGAGAAAATTTCGGTTCTTCAATCCCAAACTAAGTGACACCAGATAAGAAATGTACTTCTATACCGGATGGTTTAACATCGCCCTAAACATAGTAACTGTAATAAGTAATTCAGACCTCAAATGACTTTTGTATTATGGGAACGTTATTACAAGGTTCTGACTTTTGGCTGGAATACATATTTCGTACATGGAAGGTTTAGCAAATCTCGAGTATCAATATTGGTCCGAAGTGGTTAAAGAACACGACAAATTTCTTAAACCACAAATCCTATAATAATATTGCGTGTTAAGCTTCGAACATTTAACCTGTTGTGCATTGGAATAGCTTGGTGGTCAAATGTTTTTGTACCACATGTAGCGTGCTTTTATCAAAACATTTCGTATTTGCAAAATACACTTTGGCCATATCAATCTGAAATTAGGGGACATGAAACAACAGTAACAGTAACTAGGACAAATGTCAAATGAATCCTGTCCAGAAAAGAATGGTTTGTCCTGCTGCTTGCAACTCTAGATATCTCTCAACAAAAGTCAAGAAAAAAACATCTCTGATCGACAGTATACACTTGCTATAATCACATGATTATAGTCTGTGGAATGTTTCCGATTGTCGTGATCGTTCTGTCCTACGGTCTGGTCTATATAATTGATTTAATCTCGAACTAGAGTTAGCATTGATAATCGCACTGCTGGTGGTAAAAAACTTGTTTCTGTAAACTTGTCTTTGTAATAAATGAATAAAGTTTTAATCCCCGTAGAGGTTTATAGTGGTTGTATGAAAAGTTTGCCTTACAAAGCCTTTACTTGAATATATTGTTTTATAGTGTTTTATCCCTTGTCTTTGTTATAGCTTTTTTTATTACAATATATGCAAGCATATGAAAAAACATAAATCCATTTCAAAGAGAGACGAAAGATACCAGAGTGACATTTAAACTCATAAGTTAAAAATAAACTAACAACGCCATGACCAATAAAAGAAACACACCCACAGACAAACCATAGTACACAAAACACAACCTTTGATATCCGTGACTTCGATTTCTTGACTTAAACTGGCTGCTATTTTATCTGTATGTCTCTAAGAAACATTAGAGGCAACAGCAATTTACCGATGTTCATTTTTGCAAACAAAAAATTCCAAGAACTTCAAAAATAGTTCAGATCGATTGCGTCACCAGCATGCATCACGTGCCATGCGAATCAAAACTATCAACATGTTACAAACAGGAATGGGACACAAGTCAATGTCAAATTTTCAGATCTGATCTGATACTTAGTATCTAAAGATCTCCAACCGCGAAAAGATGCTGCTAGTGAGTTGAGAGACGGCAGAGCTTGAAGGGAACATTATTATTCGTGATGGTGACCTAAAACTTATTTTGTGTCTGTTTCAGTCGCCGGTTCTTCCTTAAAATTCAGTGCGTATCACCAAATCTGCATTTTCACGTTCGACACTCAGGTGTCAAATGTGGAGCAGAATCTGCTACACCTTCCGGGGGCACCCGAGATAACCCCCGGTTTTCAGTAAGGTTCGTGATGATCTTTAGTTTTCTATGTAGTGTTTTGCAGAATTTTGTTTGACTTAACGACGTTCTTCGACTTTTGCCATGACGTTGTGATATTGTCGTCGACTAATAAAATAAGTATAGATTATCGGGTTTTCTACACATTGCTATCGTTAGATATCAGCCGCTAGCCACAATGTGAACTTTTTAGGCGAGTGAGCGCAGCGAACGAGCTATAAAGCTTCACATTGTGTCGAGCGGCTGATATTTTACGATATCTATATACGAAGAAAACCCGATTATCTTTTTATCGTTCTATTACTGGTCTTTTTCTCCTGCCTAGATAACTTCTCCTCAGACATTTTGACGTCGCTGATAATGCCTGCTCTCGTCTCAAAGCCGTGATACGAGAATAACGGGCGAATGAGCAGGGTGATAGGCGAAGGGAAGGACGATAAGTTTGAGTATCCCTTTGAAATCTGCGGCCATTTTTAAGCAGTTAAATGTTAGGAGTACACCCCTGTTCATTAAGTCACTGACTCAACATGCACGTGCGTAAGACATCAATTGAGATATGTAAACACCATACGATGGCGCAAAGGATATAGTACTATTGAGACATGGGGAAATTGACAATTGGAAAGTTAAAATTGTCATCAAAAGTTTGTCATAGGTTTTGTTTGAAGTCGTCAATCTGTGTCAATATCAAAGAAAAGGTCAAGATATGAAGCAGACATTCTAGTTTCTGTAGTATCCTTTATCACTAGCTCACTGGGGTACCGGTCACTGGGGTATATGAATTTAACTACTGACTGACATGTGTATTATAGAGAGACAGGAAATCTTCAATATATCTGAATTTGAAATCAAAGAACTAAGCAAAATGGTTTTCTTTAGGTCTTTGAAAAGGTTCTGCATTTCCAATTGCAGTATGGACTGTAAACACTGTTATGTTATGCTGACTTGTAAATCATTAGTGTCCACTTTTATAATAAACAATTTCCAAACGAATTATCAATTCACAATCATCCGCGCACTTTCGGGCAAATTTCATCATTACACCTATCGACTATCAAAATACCGCGGTTGATTGTAAGTGAAATAAAACATTTATCCCACTTCTGCTTTTATGAAAATAGCACTATTTAAGGGATTAAACTTAATGTTTGCTTCTTTAAAATGTTAAAGCCAATTTTCAACGGACTTCCCAGTTTTGTCATCTTTGGGGATTTTGTCGGATCCCCATTTCTTAAATAAACAACCGAAAAACGCATTTTGCCTCTTATTTAAATAAAACTATATCAACACAACCTCAAAAATAAATTACAGACACCCAAATAAATCAACGAAACAATAAAACATCGACATAAACAAGTAATATAAAGTCCTTAACTTTGGAGGAAAACTATGTATTCAGCCCAATCAGGGACGGGCACAACTTTCCGGAATTTTTTTTAAAGATAATGATCGAATAGTAGAAATTTTTGAAAGTTTAAAAAATATCGTTTTAAAAAATCTTACCTTATAAAAACTTGTGTATATGAAAAGAAAAATTGCAGTTTTATTAATCTTTAGTAGTTACGATATAATTCGTTCATTAGCGCTTTATTGTATGATGTTGGAATACGGTGAAAGACAAAATGTCCCCGTTTACAGTAATTTGTACCTTCATAATTTGTTATCAAAAGGCTTTTACGATTATCTTTTTCTCATAATGAATAAAGCATTATGTGTTTTGTTTGAACAAATAAAAAAAGACATATACTTGAATGCAGCCTTTGAAGAAAAGCCAAACTGTATGCCACTCATGATCTGCATTTGAAGTCAAATTTGCTAGCTAAACGCTAAAATAAAAAAAAAAAACTGCACCATACGACTTTTTGACGACCAATCTTAAATTCAAGTAAAATCAGTTTTCTAGGACTGTGCAAATTTTTAGCCGTGTATTATGAAGTGAAATTAAACTCTTTTAATATTCGACTTTTTCCTATTCCGTCACCGCACTATTGGTCATCATGTGTACAAATATGTTGTATATTACATAATTCTGTATCAACATATTACAAGCCATTTGAAACAAGCTTGTTGACTAGTGTTTCTTTTCATCATTTAAATGAAGTAAATGTATTTTTTTCATTCTAATAACAAACAAAACATGTGATTTTGTGTATAGATTTAATCAGTAAATTCAGTGAAACATCAGATAATACTGATCTCAATAACAACAAAAAGTCTGGCATCATGCCAATTTAAATTCATCCAATCCGTCCAAACATTTTACAAAATACATGCACAAAGATATGGATGGAAGTTAAATTGTGTTTTAAAATTGATGCTGATTGATCAAATATATAATATAAGTATATAAGGTGTATGGAATACAGTATGCCTGTTCCAATCCGGCTGTTAAAACAGCAAAGTTTTAGACTATAAGCAGACGGGCCATCAAACGTGAGTCCCATTACACATGTACTATACTAATTTTATATGCCTTTCCTTCTGAGGGCAGGGATCTTAAAAAAGAGGACTGTAATTACATTCATAACTTTCTTAGAGCATCACCATAACCTTCATGAAAATGTTTATACTAAGGCAACATAAAATTTATTTGTAGGTTCCAATTCTCTTTTCTAAGAAAATATGGTAAAGGATGGTAGATTTATTTTTCTTCAAATGCCAAAAATTTCATGGAATAATACAATAAAAAAATAACATTAAAATATAAAATTAACGGAAAAATACTACCAGATAGGGGGAGGGCAAGAATATAAAAGTCTATTCAATGTAGCTTCATATGATTTCCTCTATGGAAATGACATGCAAAAATCAATCAAGTGAATCATTATCAACATTATTTTTTATTAAATTTTACCTGCACAATTTTACCAAAATTAAATTGTATGGTGCACTGATTTGTCATGTGCTAGTTTATTGTTACACTTAAGGAATGACTGTAATTTAGATTTTTTACTTGTGCATTCTCTGATGATGTTTGTAACGGAGAAGGAACGGATCTAACAGTTGGTGTGGCACTGGCACATTTGTCAGATGTTGACACGATAAGTACTGGTGCTGAAGTAGATTTTGGTGCAGACACGTCATAGCCTGATGATATAGACGATAGAGTTTCTCTCAAGCTTTCCTTTTGAACTATAGAACATCCACGGTTATAGCTTCTGACAGAGCTCTCGTTTTTGTGCCCGCTCATGTACATTATATGCCTCAGCTCAAAACCGGCATCATTCATACCTTGAATGGCAGTTGCGCGGAGACAATGGGCTGTGTATAGTCTAGAGCATCCAGCATTCCTAGATATGTCACCCATAAATCGAGAGAACTGGTACTGCTTAACCGACTTCTGTGTGTACCATATATTTTGTTCATCTGGTGAGAGATTGGCATCTTTATCACAGTGATTAAAGAGTGATTCTGCTTTTGGATCTGTTTTGTCAATCATAAGCTTCAGATCATTCACAGGACATTTCTCAGATTTTGTTTCATACATCCTTTTGTCAGCAGAAGCCTCAGAATTGCCAAGTCCACCTTGCCAATTTTTTTGACGTGTTTCATGTGAGAGTGTAACATATTTCCTGTCATTTTCATCTTTTTGGAATGTGAACGATGCAAGATTCAACTGCTGATGGAATTCTAGACCCCTTGTGACAAAATGCATAGCTAAATTGTACCACACCCTATAGCGAAGAAGGACTGGGTTTCTAGCAGAATACAGGTAAGTACTAATTTTGTGGAGATCTGACTGCGTAATTACTTCCTTGTGTTTTGTAGGTCTAGATAAACCACTTTTCATGTTGTGCTTTAATTTCCCATCCAAAATGTCATTCGACATCATGAATTCTTTGTCACGGACAATGTCAATATCCCTATTTAGATCTCTAAGAAACCCGTTGATGCCCGCCCTTATACTTTTAAAAGAATTCTTGTGGTATCCATATGCCTGAGCTGATGCTAATTCTTGTTCCCTCCTTTCTGTGAATTTAGGGGTAGCCTCTGCATAAAATCTGACCAATATGTTGTTTAAATCTTCAGAAGATACAGTAGCCAAGTCTAGTTGATTCATCATAACTTCACTGCTCCATTTTTAAAAAAAACCAGAATAACATGTGAAAAATTATCAAAATAATACTTTTATCTTGAGAAAAAAGTTACAATTTGTAAGTAAATACTTTTCTTTCATTATTTTGTACATAAATTAGGCCGTTAGTTTTCTCGTATAAAATTTGTCTTTTCGAGGATTTATATACATGATTGCGGTATGGGATTTGCTCATTGTAGAAGGCAGTACGATGACCCTCTAGTTGTGTTCTGTCTCTTGTGGAGAGTTGTCTCATTGACAATCATACCACATCTTATATTTATATTAAGAAGAAAATACATGTAAATAAATTGTATGTGTATGTGGAATTAAAGATTCAGATAGCTCAAAGTAGAGCATTCAATTTAAAATTGAAAGGTTCCAGGTTCAAATCCTGGTCTGAATATTTGTCACACATATACAATCAAAATGTTCATGTATGCATCTTTTAATGATTTATTTAGTTGAATTTGTGTTTGATAATTATACAATATTCACACCTTGCAAGATTTTAACTGCCCATTTTGTATTTCTTTTTGTTGATTCTGCTTGTCTGCTGTCTTTTATAAGACTTTTAAAAGGATATAATTTCTTCGTCAGAGACTCTTTTAAACCTTTTTTGTGGTTTGGGATCTGGCTGTTCTACATCAGTTGAAACTGTTTCTGTACTAGGCAATATTTCTGCTGGTATTTCTACGGAAGGCATTGGTGCAGGCACTTCTTCCAGTTCAATATCGTTGTCAAACAAGGCTTGCAAATATAGAAATGGATCGCCGAGATCAAAGTCTGGCACCACTGTATCTCCCATGTTCATATTATGCAGACGAATGATTCACGTGAAAATTGCTGAATAATGCCGGATTCACGTGAAAATTCCCGAAATTCGTTGCAATTTATTCTAAAACATGTCAGTAAAATTATTTACATGCCAGAAATGATTCTAACATATTTTATTTACATTTATAGCAGTAAAAACTGTTTTGTTTACTTTTGTTTTAAATACCGATGTTTGACCTTTTAACCTGTTCATTGTTATTGTAATGAAAAAGTAGTTCCGGTAATGTGGGTGTGTCTCCATAAAAGTTACGTCTATGGGCTGATAAAAAAACTAAACCAACCAATCAAAATGCTCCAATTTTGTCAAATTTATTTATTATCAAATGTATATCACACCACTACATTAACTGTATGGACTTGGAGAAATTGAGATAGTAAATAGTAAAGATACTTGTACTATTAAATCTTGAAATTATAATGTGATTATCCAATGCAAATAATTTTTTTTAGATAATTGCCTATCATCTTTCAACATTTAATTTTTCCTTTTTAGAACAGAAACCCCAACCCAATACTTATTTTCTTTCAAATGGTCTGATATATTAAAATAAAATGTTTTTTTTTTTCAATTATTTTATATCATTGAATTTGCCTGACCTTAATTTGTCAACCTGCAACTCTGTCTCCATTAAATGTCTTTGAAATTCCAAAGCTATGTCTGTTTTCTTACAATAATATGTAAGGAAATAACAAAAATTCTTCTGCTGTCTAAAAAAGACCAAAATTAATAAAAAAAAAAAAATTAGAGATTCAACAAAATAACATTATCGAAATAAATGCAAAAATAATTTTACCAATTAAATTCCACCTGTATGACAGCTTTGATCAACTGATGTCATTGCACACATCTACTGGTGTTATATTGGATCTGTAACATTTAAAAAACAATATATCAAATCAAATTTACTGAATCATTTCGTACACAAAATAAAATAAAAATATTGCAGCTGATATGTTACAATTAAATGAGAGGGAACTTATAAATAAAAAAAACAATAAAAATACAAAACAAATAAAAATACAACAATGACTGAAAGTCTACCAATACACTCATCAACACTTCTGGTCCATTGAGGAAAAAGTTCTGCAATTACACACTTTCTACTTGAATAACTGTAATGAAACCTAAGAGTGACAATCTGTAAATTAAAAACAAAAACTTAAAAACAGCGAACATTTTAAAAAATATCCACTTGTGACTGTCTAAACAATACGTATATCATACAGATTACTTGACACTCCGAATTTTTCAACAAGTTTACTTAAGATTTCGGCTGTAATCGGTGTTTTCTTATTACTTTGAGGAGATAATTGCCTTTTGGCTCCTTCGTCTAATTGTACAACTAGATCAGAAGAACACGGATTAACAAATTCAGCAATTTTATGTGCGAAACCTATTGAATGTATAACTTCGTCTATCTTTGAAGCTGAACACTCGTTTTGCATTAAATTGACTATAAACGTGATTCTCGTTTCTCGTTTTTATATAGATTGGACCGTTGGTTTTCCCGTTTGTATGGTTTTACACTAGTAATTTTTGGGGCCCTTTATAGCTTGCTGTTCGGTGTGAGCCAATGCTCCGTGTTGAAGGCCGTACCTTGACCTATAATGGTTTACTTTTATAAATTGTTACTTGGATGGAGAGTTGTCTCATTGGCACTCATACCACATCTTCCTATATCTATATACAAGCTCACATGATAATCACTTGCTGGCATGCTGCTAACTGAATCATATTGTTTACACCACCTGCACCAAGCTTTAAAACCATAATTATACTTTTTTACAGTATTTAATGCTTTTGCAAAACAAAATTATCCAGCTAACTATAGTGTATAGTGTAAATCTTGATGAAATATATCATATTGTAGCCAAGCGATATGTAGCATTTTGACACATTGCATTGACCTTGAACAAGCCGTGTCATGTAGCCAAGCGGCATATTTGTTGGTTTTCAATCAGCATGTTTATATTGTTTTTCTGTCCAAGCGGCATATTTATTTTTGTATTCTAGCCAATCGACATACCTTCATTGGTATTATAGCCAAGCGGCAATCTGTATTGTTATTCTAGCCAAGCGGCATATCTATATTGTTATTCTAGCCAAGCGGCATATCTATAGTGTTGCTCTAGCCAATCGTCATATCTATATTGTTATTCTAGACAATCATGTTCTGAAGAAAATACCTAAACCATAACCAACTAAACAAAATAAAAAGATTGTTTATAATTACATTTTTGTTATTATTCAAAATTCAATCAATTGTTTCAATATTAAGTCACAATCCGTACAGCAAGTACAGTGCCTTTAAAATCCGTTGAACCGAACAATAATTTCTTATTAGAACCTAGAATATAAATGTCTTCAGTATCCTTAAATTCAAGCATCTCAGCCACATAAGGTTGGCATAACAAATTATTCTGAAATAACAAAGGCCAAAATGGCGCAGACTGCCATTTTGGTAAAATAAGAGTACCTGAAGCTTTACACGCATTACAATGTTTAATAACTCTACATACTAAATGTATAAGGGGGACCAACCAATTGTTGTCCCCTTTCCAATCAAAGGAAACAGCATGTACACCTGATGAACCTGGTGTGTAAAATCTAGAATTAAATAATTCAATTTTCTTGTTATTACTGTCGGCAAATCTATCAACTGAATGAGGTCCATACATAGAATCTATAAATTAAAAAAACTCAACACTGACACTCCAATCGTCAAAATAAAAAATCTTACTTATAGTATCTGCTTTAACATTTTCATCTCTAGGTATCCATTCAATATCTATATTAATAGAATTCTTTACACAAATAGAAAATATTGACAACACCAAACTATGTAATTGCGGTTTACCACTACCTGTTTCCACGATACCTACACAATTCTGACTGTCCGTAAACCACTTAAACACTTTCCCTGATAACTGACCTTGAAATGTATCTATACATGATTCTATAGCCTTCAATTCCCTCCATGTGGAACTTAACTCTTTCTCTCCGCCAGTCCACATTTTATGAAATATTTGATTATCTAATTGACAAGAATAAGCTCAACAAGCAAAACTGCTAGCATCCGAATACACAATTATAGATGGAACCTTATACTCTGAAAAACATTTCAAATTAAAAAGCAGAAATTTGATGTTTCCAAAACTGTAACTCGCCTATGACCTCTTGATCCCTTAAGATGAAACTATAGTCCCACGAAACACGTGACTCAATCAATCTAAATACATTTCTAGTCATTAATCTGGTCACATTACCAAGGGCAAAGAATCCACCAATTGATTAATACAAGTAATAAGATCAACTACTCTCTGTGAAGGAACTTGGATACTGTGATTCAACGAATTTCAAATTAAACCTAGCCAAACGAGCTCCTGACAAGGTTTCCATATACATTTTTCTATGTTAACTACAAAACCAGCATTAGATAACGTCTGTGACACGAAAACAGAATCTAAATAGGCAGAATCAAAATCAGAATTAGTACCCATACCATCATTTGAATATAAAACAATACGGATACCATTTTCCTCCAAAACTTAACTAACGGCCTTACACATTTTGTGAACACATATGGACTAGAAGACAAGCCGAATGGTAATACTGTAAAAATGTAAAAATTTCCTTTCCATGAAAAACCTAAGTAAGTTTGACTGGATTTTGCGATATCAAAATGATGATAACCAGATCTCAAAGCAAATTTAAAATTGAAGCTTTTTTTCTCAAAATATTGTAACGCTACCCTCCAATCTTCAAATTTTATTTTGTTTTTCCAAATATGTTTATTAACTTCCCGTAAATCTAAAATTAATCTCTTTTTCCACGATTTTTGTGTCGAAACTGTTAACGGATTCATAACATGAGGTCTGGTTTTAATTTCTTCAATACAATCATTAACCAAAAGATCAGCAATAGCTTGTGTTACAAATTCTGCATTATCAAAAGCAGATTTATTATTTTTACTAAATACCGATTTCGGTAATAAAAGGAATAGCATAACCGTTTTTAATAATGTCTAAAAGATAAGAATTTGCTTCTATTTTTTCCCAATAATCAAAATGTTTTTTCAGTCTACCTTTAACAGATTGTACACTAATTCATATGAATCCAATTGTAAAGTATTTAACTGTTCTTTTAAATCAACCTTATCATTGTCAACAAAATCAAAACAATACTTATCATTAACATCTTTATCTGGAACTTGTTGGCTTATTAAACTTTGGGCAGTTACTTCTCTAGTGACCCATGGTCTGGCAACCAAAACAGATGTCTGTGGATTTAGGTCCAGTATTGGTTTTTTCGTAGGCCCGAAAATTACGGTACTAGTAACAGTGGCAGTAGGTACTGTGCGGGAAACCTCAGGCATTTTTGATCCATAACTGTTGCCGAATTTACGTTTGATCCTGTCTTGTTCGCGGTTCTTCTTCGCTTTGAGAGCACGGCTTTCTGCTGACCGGATTCTTTTCTCATCGTCGGTATCTGATTCGAGATCATCCGAAAGATACTACTTGACTGTTCCCCACCCGGCAGGGATTTGTCTGCATTTGTTACGCTTGTGGACTTTGTCTTTGAGGTCATAGCACATGTCTTTAATCTTATGATAATCCCTGGACTCGGCGGCGCGTTTGATTCTTGATATCTCGTGGTCAATGTCAGACTTAAATTCGAACTGAACTTTGTTCCCGGCAAACTTAAAATTATACAAATATTCTGCTTTAGCTTTTTAAAGATTTTATCAGATTTACTTGCCGCTTCTTCTTTCAACTCACGTTTCAGATTTCCTATTCTGCTATCAAAATAGTCCTTAAAAAGGCATAAAGTTGATTCA
Source organism: Mytilus californianus (assembly GCF_021869535.1). Taxonomy (NCBI): domain Eukaryota; kingdom Metazoa; phylum Mollusca; class Bivalvia; order Mytilida; family Mytilidae; genus Mytilus; species Mytilus californianus. The sequence continues at coordinate 58,343,204 of NW_026262679.1, forward strand.
GCAACTTCTTTGGCTGTTTGTTGCTCTTCACGAACTACTTCAGATTCTCTACGGGTATTTAAAATAATCTCTTCACTTTCAGAATTTTCCATGCTAGATTGAATATACCAAAACGAAAGAAATTCGAAAAAGCCCCTATTACACTTGACTGTAATGATTCGAATGACTTAAATTACTATTAAACCACCCGTGCATGAAATTCTACCCGTATACTTTTATACATCCAATCAAACAGACCTATCTATAAATACCATAACACGTGTACCTTAAAACACAACAAACTTGTATTGATACAACTTTGATAAATATAATTATTTTTAGTAGTACTTGGCTTCCGAACGGTAGTATTTCATTACAAGACTTTAAACATTGGTTGAAAATTGGCATGTAGAAAGGTGATACATGTACAATTCAGGATATACATAGTTTCTATGAAGTTAAACTTTAGGTCAAATATTTAGAAAGCTATGAAAATTGCTGGATTTGTTTGAATAGATAGGGATTTTGAATTGGTGGTCTGACACCTTTAAACGTATGGCCATGAACATCTAATGTTTTCCTCCTTTGAAACCGAAACCGAAATTTGCAGAAAATTAATAAAGCATGGAAGATCCTTTACAGAACAATCTTCATTTGGTTAATATCGTATAAAGAAATGGCCCGATCACGAGAGGTGTTCTGTAATTTTCAAAGATCTTCTCATTTAGTCCCTGGCATCAGTCCGTTTTATTTCACATGTCAATGAAGCAAATGTTGTTTATAGATGTTGACGTTGTACGATTCAGTACAGTGAACACTTTTTAAAGTAGAGGAGCGAATAATTTTTTCGTTATCTAAGATGTTGATTCAGTTCTATTTTAATTTTATATTACCCACTGTTACAATTTATTCAACAATTTCGTTTAATTTCTGTTCGTTTCGTTGATTCCTTTTTCCGTTCCTTTTGTTTTTTTTTTCTATGATTCCTGTTTCGTTATTTTGTCTTTTTCCGTTTCTTTCGTCTTTTTTTAGTAGGTTCCGTTTCTTTTTTTTTTTCGTATCGTTTTGTGTGTTTTTGTTTCGTTTCGCACTTTATAGGCAAAATGTTATCATTCTAACACTGAAATTAGATCTCTGAATATTGTTTTTATCGGTACTAACATTTATTTTGTTATCAATAAATTAAAAAAATAACTAAAAATGTATTATTCAGTTTTTATCATTGGTTATCACACCACATCTCCTAATTATATATGTAGTAGAAGATGTAGGAGAAGTCAATGTTCCTTTAGAATTATAGAATGAAATTCATACAGGGATAGATAAATAATTAAGTAATGTACATATAGATCGATTGCAAGAACTCTTATTATGTGGATATTGTTGTAAATATGCTTGCTATTTTGTGGTGTTTCTCTTTTGGGAAGCAGTCTGTCAACACTGCGGTTGCAAGTTCAAACCTCGCTCGCGACAGAAGCTTTCGTCTCCGATGTTATTTGACTATGATAGGCAGTTTTCTTGGTGAAGGTTTATGGTTCTCCCCGGGCACTTAGTTCTCTCCACCAATAAAAAAATATCACAATGATATAGCCATGAGTGTCGAAAATGGCGTTAAATACCAACTATAAGTCAATCTATATTTTAAGAAACCTCATACCAAAGGCCAGTCTCTCTCACATTACTCTCGAAAGATATAAGTAAAATGTAAATCATTTTTTTCGTCACGTCTGACATCAACCAGATGTCAAGTTGTATGAATAAAATCATCCTGAATTTGCAAGAAATGTATCCGACAACACGTTACTATGTATTGAGTCATAGAGATGAGCGCTGGGATAGGTCACTATTCTAGAACCTGATATATGAAAAGGTCGTGAAAGAAGGATAAAATATATGACAAGATGGCTGATTATATCATAAGTATCGGAAACTGATCAGATATCGATTTTTTCACAGATGCAATTAACACCACTGTCGTAAATGCCTTAAATAATTTTTAAGTATATTCATCTCTCCATGAAATAGCGTAATCATGGTAGCTATAGTTCAAAAAATAATATTCACCCCTACCACAAACGAATCGAAGAAAAAATACTGATGTCCTACTAATGTCTAATGAACATCTGAAGGATTTATAATACTTTTCGGTTTCGGAATTCAAGAGGCATAAAAAAGCGGCCGTATCTTACCTTCTCATTTGGACGATTGGCAACACACTATTTTTATTATAAGTGGGTAAACCAGGAAAGAACATATATGACTCTTCACAAATAAAGGGACGTTTTTATTTCTACATTTTGTTATAAACAAGTTTGGTAACAATTAAATCCCTGAGATATTTAATTTATATATTTTGCCTTTATCTTTGCTGTCCTGTCCGACTGAAGTTCCTATATAAAGTATACAAAATTGTCCTGCCATTGCAAGGTATACAGAATGAGGAAATGGTATCCCTTTATCTTCAGTGCTGATGTATGTTATCAGTTCTCCGGATGCATTTAGGATGTGCAAGACACTGGTGTTTATATCCGCAATAATGACATTGTCCGCTGGGGTAGTGGTAAGGTCTGCTGGTGTAAATGGCAACTTTTCTGTATTAATGGTTGAGTGGCCGGAATAGGTATTGATAATATTATCAATTCCAAAGACTTTGATACATCCGTAGAGGAGTTCCTCAGTGCGTATAGTATCAATAACAAAAATGTTGTCGTTGCTGGTGTCAGTTATTCGTAATATTTCAGTAAATGATATGTCTTTTGTCTTATCGTCACCATATACTCTCTCTTGTTTTCCTTCATTGTTCATTACTAATAACAGATATGTATCACAGCTTTCGTCACAAACTCCTACTATAACCTGATTTTTTCTGGTTACATGAATGGACACGGGTAGGTAGGGTTGAAAATCAAAAACACTGTCAGTAATTTTACTTGCTTGATTTTTAATCTGTTTGAGGCTAGTCCCTTCTGTAGCTATTAGCAAGTCGTTGTTTGGCGTCATGGAAATATCAAAGGACCATATATTGAAACTAGACATTACTTGTAATTTATCACCAATAGTTTTCACTTTCTGTAATCCAGTATGTGAACTAAATAATTTAATTCCCTTCTTAGGCTTTTTTCCTTCACCAATCCACAATGAATCGTCTAACGACACTGTTAAATGTAAAACAAATTCTAACTTGGTTTGAAATACCTCAACAACATGGAGATCGACACTAACTTTTCTCTTGTTCGACGCGCTTTTATAGTCGCAATGTCCAATTTCTTTGATGTCTATAATGCGATGGTCTTTGGCAGTTTTGATTTTAGAATGAACGTTATTCTTACATGAGCTACACATCAACAAATCACATTCCAAGCATTTCCAAGTTATTTTAGCACCCTGTTCGCATAGCTGACATTGAATTGGAGATTGAACTTCAAGGAAGGGTCTGGATAAGGCCATATCGTTTATTGTACTGTATTCTTCCTGGTCCAAATGTTGTAACCATATCAGCTATAAAATTTCTAAATCATATTGTTAAACCCCCTGATTTATTGGTCTATAAAATCAGAGACAGTATTTTTTATTACAAAGTTTACTTAATATGAAAACATACCTATAAGTGATTTATATGTCTGTTTGAGGAATTGTATTTGACAAGATGATTGTGCATATATGTTGAACTTGTATATTAAATAAAAGCAAATGTTATTATTATCATTTTGTTTAATCATATTACTACAAAGCGAAAAAACTAAGATGCCAATGTGTTCCCTATTTTACCAAAGATATATAAACAAAGTATTTCAGCCATTTGTTAGCCTAATATGAATACAAACAATATTTTCCATTCCCACCAGTCCACATCAATTGCTAAATATATTTTTCCAGTGGTTGTCCTTTGCTGTCTGCCATAATAGTTTTTGTAATTTTTTTCAGCATGGATCAGGTTTTGGGGTTTCTCTTAATCATAGATTGTGTTTCATTTTGTCATTCTGCTGCCTTGTATAGCTTACTCAAGAAATTGGTTCTGATTATTATTGAAGGCCACATAGTGATCTGTGTTTGTTTGCATCTTTTTTCTTCCTTCTTTTGTGGATATTTATCTCATGGAAAAAATACTGCACCTCCTTGTTTTTATAAAAATATTATCAATCTAAAATCATAAAAATTACCTATTAATTTCATTACCATTTCCAACCAGAAAGAACCTTTACTTCTCTGTTTGAGAGAATCCATAATTTTCAGTAAAATTATATCACCACCATTATATTTGGTCAGCTGCTTGACAGTGATGAGTTGAATCATTGGAGAACTTTTTTAATCTGTCGGACACGTATTCCCTGTTTGCCAATACACTAAATTTTTCCATATATTGAATAAACTTAAAAAATGTTCGCCTCTCTTTTATCAGGTACTACTGAGCAAAAAGATATCATACTTGGTTAGCAGCTTCATAGTTATTTGTTGTAACAAAGGTATGCTTAGCACAACAACGTGTGCATGCTTGTTTTCATAATTTGGGAAATAGCATCACACAATTATTATTGGATATTAAACTTTGTTAACAGATCATGACTGGCAAATCAATGGAAAAACTCTTTGGTCTTTGGCTTGTTTCAAAACTAGCTTACTATTTGATCACTGAACTAATTTGAGTAATGAAAAAAGTGACGAGAAACACAAACAAAAAATGAAGATGGAGAAATACAAACCAAACATATTACAGTTGTTCAAGGTGTTCTAGAAGAATAAATCAATAAATATATGTCCAAACTCTTTTAGGTCATTTTTTAGTAACAACAGACAAAAGAACTATGTCAATTGGACCTGCTTTGATACGATAACTGCACTCGCTATGAAAATTCCGTATATCGTTAAGTTATCGGAATTCCAATGGGGACTAACTGTGCACCACTTATTGCGGACCTATTTCTGTATTGTTACGAGTTACAATGTATGACTAAAATCAGCAAAGGCCCATCGAAACAACATCTGATACCAAAATTTAATAACACTTTTAGATATTTGGATGATATATTGGCTCTCAATAATGACGACCTCAGTATGTACACTAAAGAGATTTATCCTGTTGAAATGACTTTAAATAAAGCTAATACTAACAATGAACACTGCCCTTTCCTGGATCTTGATATCTATATCTTTAACGGGAAGCTTAATACCAAAATTTACGATAAAAGAGATGATTTTTCATTTCCTATTGTTAATTATCCATTTTTAGATGGTTATGTCCCTTTGTCAGCATCTTATGGTATTTATATAACTCAGCTTGATCGATTCGCTCGTGTATGTAACAACGCATTTGATTTTAACGAAAGAAATCTCTGTATTATTGAAAAATAATTACACCAGGGTTTTCGATATCACAAACTTGTCAAAACATTTACTAAATTTTATCATCGGTACAAGCTAGGACATCATTCGTAAATATAAATCAACGTGCCGACATCTTATACGTTCAGGTATTTCACATCCAATCTTTTATTGTATATTATATACAAAGCACAAAAATGTTGTCATTCACCTCAAAAGCTAACCAAACCTTTAAACAGACTTATTCAGAAGGGATATAGTTACGGTACTGTTTTCAGGTCATTGAAGATGGCATATTTTGGAATTAATATTGATTCACTCATAGGGTCTTTGCATCGGAAATAAACACATTTATTCTAAAACTAGTTGTTGGCATGATACGGGTTATGTTCTTCTCATATATTTTATGATGGTATGATACTAAACCCCTAACAAGAGTGATTGTGCTTGATTTTCATATGATGAAGACATAATCTTTCAATCAGTTTAATTGAGGTATGGAGCTGGCATGTCAGTAACTGCTTGTAGTCCTTTGTTAATTTATGTATCATTGTCACTTTGCTTAGTTTCTTTTGTTACCTATTCTGACATCGGACTCGGACTTCTTTTAAACTAAGTTATACTGTGCGTATTGCTATGTGTTTGTTTATTCTACATTGGCTAGAGATATAGGGGAGGGTTGATATCTCACTAAACATGTTTAACCCCGCCGTTTTTTTGCGCCTTTCCCACGTCAGGAGCCTCTGGCCTTTGTTTGTCTTGTATGTTTTTTTTTTTAACTTTAAGCTCATTTATATGTTTCTGAGTTTAGTGTGACGTCTATTTTCACTGAACTAGTACACACTTTTGTTTAGGGGCCAGCTGAAGTCCGCCTCTGGGTGCGGGATTTTCTCGCTGTGTTGAAGACCCATTGGTGGCCTTGGGCTGTTTTCTGCTCTTTGGTCGGGTTGTTGTCTCTTTGACACATCCCCCATTTCCATTCCCAATTTACCTCTCATTTCAACAATTGCCAACACTCTGCCCCAATTGATATTATTAAAAGTGTGTAATCCAGGGGAAAAACCAACAGGACTCTTTACTAATGAAGGGATGATTTATTTCTAGATTTTGTTTTATACAAGGATTTTAACAATTAGATCCCTGAAATATTCAATTTATAAAGTTTGATCTTCTCTTTACTGTCACATAAAGAAGAAGTTCCTTTATAGAGTATACAAAATTGCCCTGCCATAGCAAGACATATTGAATAAGGAATTCTTATTCCACTGTCTTCAGTGCTTATGTATGTTATCAGTTCTCCAGTTGCATTTAAGATATGAAGAACACGACTGTCAAGGTCCGCGATAATGATACTGTCCGCTGGGGTAGTGGCCAGGCCTGTTGGGGTAAACGGCTGATCTTCCGTATTGATGACCGAGTGGCCGGAATATGTATTGATAACATTGTCATGTCCCGAACTTTGACACTTCCTTCAAGTTCATCATTTATAATATCTGTAACAAAAATATTGTCATTGCTGGTGTCGGTTATTTCTGATGTGTTGGCAAATGAGAGATCTTTTTCCCGGTCATCTTCATACACTCTCTCTTTAACCCATTAATGGTTCATTACCAATACAAGCCATTAATCGCTTTTTCGTCCCAAACTCCTACTATAACCTTATATTTTCTGGTTACATGAACGGCCAGTGGATGATAGGGTCGAAAATAAAAAACAGTGTCAGTAATTTTACTTGCTTGATTTTTTATTTGTTTGAGACTAGTACCTTCTGCAGCTATGAGCAATTCGTTGTTCGGCGTCATTGAAATACTATCTGCCTCAATATTGAAACTTGATATTACTTGTAATTTATTACCAACAGTTTTTACTTTCTATAATCCAGTATGTGAACTAAATATTTTAATTCCCTTTCGACGTTCTTCTTCGCCAATCCACAGAGAATCGTCTAACGACACTGCTAAACGTGAAACCACTACTTACTTTGTTTGAAATACCTCAACAACATGGAGCTCAACACTAACTTTATTCTCATTCGAGGCAGATGCGCTTTTGTTATCAAAAACTCCAATTTGCTGGATGTCAATAATCCTATGTTCTTTGACAGTTTTAATTTTGGGATGCACATTATTCTTACATGTGCTACACATCAATAAGTCGCATTCTAAGCATTTCCACGTTATTTTGCCACCCTGTTCGCATAGTTGACATTGAATTGAAGTTTGAACGTCAAGAAAGGGTTTGGATAAGGCCATGTTTGTTCACGGTTGTTTATTCTTCCTGGTTCAAAGGTTGTCACCCTATAATTAGAACATTTTGACCGATATCTAGTCTCAACAAAATAGTTTACTGTTTATGTTATGTCATAATCTGTAAACATTGGTTGGGATATTACATGATCAAGTAAACAAATAATTGAATAATTCATTAAAAGGCATTTTGAACATACAAAGACAAAAAAACAAACAAAATCCACGTTTTCTCTATTCTATTTAAAGTTATTTTTATCTTTATCGTCCACCTACGAAACAATCAAATCCAAATTAAAATACCTTCTAGCTGGCAAGAAAGTCTAAATTAAACGCCAAAAGTAATTGTCATCCGAGGAATTTGTTTTGTGGATTTGTTTGTTTCCATGCTGTCTGTTTTGGGTTTTTTTTGGGGTGGTTTTCCAGATAATATATCAAATGCCGGGTAACACATGTAACAGGAATGAACAAAAGTACTGGACAGTACAACAAACCACACCACCCAGATAACCATGCAATTCAAGATATTATAATAAGAATATGTCTTATAATATAAAATTTCATTTCAAATCTTTGTTTTTATCTATAAAAAAGCACAAACCATTTCAACAGCACATTTTACAATTGCATTATTTGTAGTGTGAATGTTCATAGCTATATAGCTACTTGTTTGAATTAAATAATTAAATGATATGTTTTAGTGAATAAAAAAAATAGTTCGAGTGTTCAGTTGGCAAAAATGCCGCTGTTTTGACAGCATAAGTGTAGATCCTAAGGTATGAATATTAAAAGATACATACGGGGTATACGACAGTGTTACAGCAAGTCAACGCCAAAAGACAAATTTTATTTTTGATGAGTTTTTAGAGGTCAACATACGGTCTTTGATTTTCTGACCTGTTAAAAGATAACAACTGACAAGGTTCGTGACAGTCACTATGGAAAAGCATATGATCATGTGATAATCTATTGCGGTCTACAAAATAGTGAAGATGTCCGTAAAACTTTCGAAGGGACGACTTCAACTTAACCATTTGGAACCCTTACATGATTCCTCAGCTTCATTTAAAGCAGCAACCCACTATTAATGAATGGTCGATCAGAATCAGAAGCACAGGTCCTTGAATATTGTATCACTTGTGAGGCATATATTCCATATGCAGGCGCTGCTGAAATGTGTCTAAATAGAAATGTAAAGTTCAAAATGGGATAAAAATAATGACTTATTCATAACAACTACATGTATTGATAATACCTGCAAATTCGTATATTCATAGCGTTACCCTGTATGGTGCAAAATTGAAAGTTTCACTATATATTTGATTGAAACCTGGTTTTTATTTCGTGTTTTACTTTTAAGTCATATGGTCCAGATAGACAAAGTGGGGTGGAGGGGGATATGGAAACTATCTGAACCATGTGTTGTTCGGTGTTGACTATCTCAATTTGTCGGTGTATTATTTCGGATGAGTAAGATTTTTGGTGGTTGATGTGCTCTGCTGTACTGTACAATGCTTTTTGAGGATTTTTGTTCCCTTTTATGAAAATGTTTGTTAAAATGAAACAAGAGAATTGATATCATCAAAGAGGAATAGCGTATCACGTATTTCATTCAGTAGAATTGCCTATGAATTTGTATTAGATACTTCTCAATGTTAAACAGCGATCAACCAACCAATTACATGAACATGTCATCTTTAATCAAAGGATTAATTATTCTTGAATGGGTTCTACCATAGTGTCAGAGGTTTAAAACTGTAAAAACTTCCTAGTCCTTTATTAATGTTATTGGATTTTTAGGTATGAAGGTAATGTATACAATACTAGAATTAAATTGTTCTTTAAAATGTGTCCTCTTCCATCACTTACATCTTATAATATTTCAGTATTTGCAAATGTTTTATGGCGTGTCATTACATATTCAGACATGGTATTTTACAGCATGTCAATTCCGATACCTATCCTACCAAAAACAAAATAACCTATATCTCTCAAATGAAAATCTCGCATGACATTAATTAAGAGTTAAATTGCATTGCCCCTTCCACCAAGAGACACCGTCTTTCATGTCAGATTTGACTAACAATATTTCCCAGATCCATCATGAAACATTTGAGGTTTGGCGTTAGTTATCCGACAATGAATGAAGCTTAAACAGAAAAGGATGTGCACGAGGGGTGTAACAACTTATCAAATTTACTAGTACCAAACTTATAATTTGGTACGCCATACGCGCGTTTTAATTTCAATCCTGATATGATGATTTTATTTTCGTCTACATAAGACTCAACAATGGCGCTAGAATCAAATTGGTTAGGATGCAAAATTAAATATGAAGTTGAAGAGCATTAGACACAGAAACGTTGTGCAAAATACGGCTGAGTCAATATTTGCCCGAAGTAGAAAAACCTTAGTGTTTCCAATACTAGTAATTCAACATTTTATATACATTAAACATGGTAAACTTACAGAAAATGTAAATATGACCATACAGTACACGAGAGCTAAATGTATATCAAATTTCAAACATTAACAATTGTTTAGGTTTTTTTTAATGATAAGTCTACCATTCTAAAAGATAGTTATGATTGTGTACCTTTTATGATTAGAATCTTTTATTAAAAAGACCCTTTCTTTTATTCAATATCTTGTGATGGATACATACATGTGTATACGTTAATCTCAACTAATAGTATCTATTTATATACACACAATTAACATGCGTTTTATTTAATTTCTTGCAATGTTCAGTTTAGCACCTCTAAATAATGCACATTTGTTATTTGTGAGACATTCATAACAGTTGTAACATAATGCACGTTTTGATCTTTTAAGTATGATCACTCTTAAAAGCTACTCACATTTTACATATGACATTTCTCATTGTGAATGGGTGCAGGTATTCTTTTGCTATTTTTATGTTTAACAGGTTTACATAATCTTCAACACTATACCCTAGGGTTGTGCTCCACCATTAAAGGAGTAAAATGCGTGAAACTGAACTGAACTGAACTGACAACTGGGCTGGTGATACCATCGTGGACGAAACGTTCACCAGCAGTGACAACGACCCAGTGTTTCTAAAAACTCATCCAAGATACCAGGCTTATAATTTGGTACACTAGACGCACGTTTCGTCTACATAAGCTTCACCAGTCAGTGTCGCTCGAATGAAAACAGTTGGAAAGCCAAATCTAGTACGAAGTTGAAGACACAGGCACTTGTCTGTGAAAAAAGTAGCTATGTACCTCGTGTTATATAGTAAGGTATATAGGTATTTTTTTTAGAGACAATTGCTTGTGGTTTAAGAATATTGAATACTGAAAATTCCTAAATAAACAACCTAGTAAATTTTATATCTGGAGTCGATTACCAGACGAAGCATTAAAACTTTTTTATAATACGAGAGTATAATTTTCTCTTATAACATATGCCTAGGTATCTCTAACAGAATTGTACGTTTTCTAAAATTTGTAGGAACCCCGTACCTGTATAACTGCTCTCTAAAATCTAAATTAGAGTAAATATTTCAAATCTATACATTCTGACTGAAGAAGTGCATCTATAAATTTTATATATAAAAAAAATAGTGCTATAGTTATTAGTAGTCCAGAGGCATTAAAGATAAGGAGACACAGTTGATTATATCTGCAATAATGTCCTTGTCTTCTATGTTTATTGGTGCAAATGTCACGTCTTTCGTATTGTTGACCGAGTGGCCGGAATAATTATGCATAATATTATAAAAAAATCAAAGATTTTGACACTTCCTTCAAATACCTCAATTTTTTCATCAACAACAAAGATATTGTCATTGCGGGTGTCGGTTATTTGTGATGGATTGGTAAATTAATTTTTTTTTGTCTAATTTTTTCTATACACTATCTTTTAATCTCCTTCGTGATTCAATATCACCAGATACCGATCGTCTCTTTTGTCACAAACTCTACTATAACCTTTTTTATTTTCTGGTAATATGAATAGGAGTTGGTAGCTATAGGGTTCAAAATCATAAGCAGTTTCAGTAACCTCACTTGCCTGCTCTTCTTTTTGGATGAGGCTCGTCACATCTGTAGCTAAGAGAAGTCGTTGTTTAGCGTAAAATATATAATATCAGCCTTAGTATTGAAACTAGATATTATATTATTTTTTTTCCAACTGTTTCTCTCGTTGCAGTCTAGTGTGCAAAGAACATATACCAATTCTTATGATCTCCTTCTCCATTGCACACTTAGTTTGAAATTCCATAAAAAAAAACACTATAGGTCAACACTTACTGTAAACTCGTTGGGAGTACACGTGCTTCTGTAACCATCAAATCAACCTCCAAAATGTAAATAATCATGTGTTCTTTAAATAGCGTTTTTTTTTTAAATTGAGGGTGGACGTTATTCTTACATTTACTTCACATAAGTATTACTAGATTTTCAAAATGATTCTATGATCATGTTCGCATAGTTGACACTTAATTGGAGATTGAAAACCAATTAAAGTTCTAAAATGGCCAAGTTTATCTGTTATGATAAACACGTTCTCTTAATTATTGAAAGGTCAGTTTATTTGTTATCAAGGAAGAAAACCTAGTTATTTTACAACACGATTGACTTAGAATTAAAGAATCTTTTCACTTTATGAAATATTGACAGATAAGTCTGAATTAAACAATTTAAGTCTGAAATACTGATTATCGGCTTTTAAACCAAGGGAACGATCATTTGTCTTTTTGGGGAGGGTGCCAACAGATTTTGAAAATCACTCTAAATGTGCATTAAAAATGAAAGTATTATGCTGCATTGTCTAAAAATGAAATAATTGTTCCTCGCAGTGAATGGGGAAAGTTCCTCCTCCTCAACCACACGAATATAAAAAAGTTGTTCCCTTATTTTAAGCATTTAGCTTTTGATGAGATATTTTGCGACTTTTTTTTTGAAAAGCTCACTTTTTGATTTCAAAGACATCTCGGCGGTTTACTAGGCACACAAAGACTTCATTTCCATTTCCTTGGATTTATGGCATTTGTTAACTAATTCTTAGAAGGTTTTTAAATCAATATTATAGAAAAGATATAAACGTTATATCGGTCTTTTCTATGAATAAGTAAAAGTAAACGTAAAAGGTTTATGTTATTTCATTTAAGTACGAAATGTCTGTTACAGTCTGGTTAGTATCCTTAGCATATGATATGATAGAATGTGTATCCCAGTGTTATATATTTTTTTATTAAGACCTTTTTATATCTTTTAATACAGAGATAAAAATATGTGCCATTTAATTTAATCTGCCGTCTGTTAATTGGCTCGTCAATTTCTACTAGTATAAAGCTGAAATTACTGAAAACTGATTGCCATTTCCTTCGGTAATACACACAAACAAATAAAAGTTGCAATTATATTTCCGATTTGCCAAGTTAGATACTACGCTGTACCCCATTCTAAAGTGGGGCTATACTGCATTCACCTTGTACGTCAGTTTGTGCAACAAATATTTCCGTTACACTTTTCTCATTTATTACTTAACAGAAAGACTTCATACATGGTCAGCAGCTTGGTACCGATGAGTTTTATCATGTGAGCACTTTTTAGATTTGTTGGGCACCTACTTCTTTTTTGCCGACACTTTGATAATCATTATGAACGAGCTTACAATTTAAGGTCACATTTTTCTCAAGTACTGCTTAAAAAAATGACCTCATCAGTGATGCGTTGTAAAATGTGATCATTTTTAGAATCTGTCAGAGGCCTACTTCCTGTTATCTGATACTTGGAATTACGAGTTGGTGTATGCTTAGCACGACATCGCGTGCATTCTTGTTTGGTAATTTGTTGTAAACTAAGGTCTGCAAGTGTGAATATTAATTTTAATGCTTGACCCCTTGTCAAACAAATATTCGTTGAGCATAGTATTGCTGAAGATCTCTATCACGTACATCTTGATCTGAGAAAAGGTGTAACTAAACAGCTGATTTATTCTTGTAAAAGTATTCAAATAACAATGAATGAGGGAGATGAGAGAAAACGTCAAATGAGGGCAACCAAACGCTAACATATACCAAAATGGTATAATAGATAATAATAGCATAGGCACAACCAAATAAATGATAAACAAGATGTAGTGTGAGCTACTTTTATTACCCAGCTCTTGCTTATCAAAGGAAGGAAATAAATGTACCAACCAATATTAAAGCAGCCAACAGAAAGTACATGTAGTTAAGCACAGGGTTAAACTTACCAATATTAAACCAAATATCAAGATGATGTGATCTAAAATATAATGAGAAAAATGCAACAACAAGTAGAACTGTGGGCTATTGCTAACCAATGATATTACTGCTTTAAGTATTCAGTAAGTAGAAAGTTAATAAATGTGAAAATGCACCACACAGTGCATCATACTCGCATGAAACCTGATAACACAATTCTTATTTGTAGAACCCTAGAAAAATTCGAAGATAATTTCATGCATGGCCATTACATTAATCTGAAAACGCATCAAACTGTTAAGAATGCTGACATAAACCCTTATATCGAAGTTCAACTGGAAGCTCCGATTTGTGGACATTTAGAAAAAAAGACACGGATATTTCATGGGACGGACAGGCAGTTTACCATGACTTCTTTAAAGATCGGCTCTGAATACACTCTCTGCTAATACAAAACTAGAGGCTCTAAAGAGCCTGTGTCACTCACCTGTATTATCAACAATGGCCACTTTTTTTGGTAAAAATCCTCATAACCTGCAATAAATCTATAAAGAGTTAACTGACAGTTTGAGTCATGTTGACATACTTGTAGATCTTGTCGTGCTTATTATTTTTTTTTTAAAGTTTCTTTCTATCTATTAAAGATTCTAAATTAAATCCGATTATTTTGTATCAATGGTTCTGATTGGATGACAGTAAGCGTACAATTCTCTATCTCCTTGTCTGTAACTAAGGAAGCCGACATTTTGAATTGCGGAATGTATTGACATGTTATTTCTACAATAATTAGCAAAAAACTCACATGTTGCACCTAGAAATCTTCTTTTTATCAAATTTTATTATATTCTGAAGCGGTCAAGAAGCCAGAAAACGCCCGGTGTTTACGTTTGACGCCGGAAGCATACCTATGACGTCACCTAGTTTAGGGGCCAAAGAAGATAACATCTTTTCGCGGAATTTTCTTCAATGAAAATTTTACACTGAAATAATGATTACTAGTATAATTGAATTATGTACTTGTTTTGCATTAGAATAGAGATAACTGTATTGTATTTGAAGCTTTGCGGACGTCCATCTGTAGTTTTACTGTCGCAAATACCCGTTTACCTGTCTCCGCTACGCGTCGCCAGGTAAACTGAATTTGCGACAGTAAAAACTACCGATGGACGTCCACAAAGCTTCAAATACAATACAGTTATCTCTTAATTTCAATATAATGGGCAAAAACATGGTAAAAATCATCATTTAATCACAATTACTCATCTAAGGAGAAGACTGACGGTTTGGGCCAAGTTGACTTATTTGTAAATCATGTACAAATGTATAGCTGATAGTTTATGCTATTTAGATTTTTATTGATATAATATCGTTATGAAGATAATAGGCAAAATCGTAATAAGTTGGTAAAATTCATCATTTAAGGGCAATTACTCCTATAAAGACTTGACCAATGATTTTAGCAATATCAACTCGTTTTTAGACCTTATCTTGCTTAACATTTTGCATTTTAAAGTTTCCTTCTATCTGTTATAGTTTCAACATGATAGGCAATACCGCACGAAATAGGTAAAAATCGTCATTCAATTACCATAACTGCTTTAAGGAGTCAACTGACAATTTCGGCAATTTAACTTAGCTTATGTCTTGCTGATTAATTTTGCAATTTTAAGTTTCTATCTATCTTTTGTAGTTTTCAACGCAAAAATTGGTAAAAATCCTCATAAAAGGGCAAGCAATAACTTCAAAAAGGAGTCAACTGACGTTTTCAACGAAGTATACATGGTCTTGTCTTGCTGATAATTTTTGCTGCTTTAAGTTTCTGTCTTTCTATTATAGTTTTCCAGATAATACGCAAACATGAAAAAATTGGTAAAATTCGTCAGTTATGGGCAATTACTCCTATAAGTAGTCTAACAGTTTGATGTAAATAGACAGTAAGTTGGTCTCACCTTACTAAGCATTTTTGCTCCGTTAGATTTCCTCTATCTATAGTGGGTTTCAAGATAATAGACAGAACATGCATTCTAACCCTATGTTCTATTGTTAGCCATCTCGACCAAGCTTTGGCTTGCTGGTACAAGATAATTTATTAAAGTACTGTAGAATGTATCGCTGATTAATTAAAAGCACCCAGAGTCATCGGACACATTTTCAAAACTAGATACCCTAATAATAATTGTGGTTCCAATTGGCTTAGTAGTTTCAGAGGATAAGATCTTTGTTTCAGATAACCGACGATGACTGAGGACGACGGACGACGATAGACGACGGAAAAATATATGTTACAAGTGTTGAATAAATTGGGAACTACCCCAACTCAGCTAGTACAGTTATAGATAAGTAGTATATTTTGTTGACACAAAGATAATATTGGCAGAACTTATTAAGAAGGTGTTCACATTCCAAATCCTTATAAAGGTCATATACTAGTATATATCCTCACCTTTTTTTTTCTTTTCGGTAAGATTTAGTAAACCCCAAATTTCACTACCATAAAGTGATATTGGTTTGATGGCGTGTTTAAACAAATGTGATAGTGTTTGGACATAGACATGGATTTAGGCATGTCAAATCTTTTCTCAACTTGAAACTGGCTTTGAAGGCTTTATTATACAGATTTTATTTAAGCATTCTAAGAGTTTTCCTGAGGCTGAAATAGCAATTCTCAAATATTCATAGTTGGAAACCTATTCAATTGGTTTATGCATCATGTAGCAATCAAAATTCCCCGCCCTTCAGACAGGTCGACCAATTTTGCAGAACCTTTCTATTTGGTTTCTTGTTAATATGTCCTTGTCCTACCAAAATGTGCATGAACTATTTTCAACACGATATAAAGCAAACATTAATCAATCGGAAGTTATTCTGATATCCTTCTCGTGACTAAATGACACATAATTAGTAATTTAATACAGTTTCATGATATGATTAATAAAAGTGTAAATCATGTTCTTTTACCCTTCCATCAGAAGCCAGGTATCAGGCCCTATCAATAAGGTTGTCCTGGAAGTGCATGAAATATTTCCCACCCTACATTACTTGAAACATCAAATTAAACATGAAATAAATTTCAGGAAAGTTTCAGCAGATGCGGTCTTACAAGAAATGTATAAAACTAAATGTTGTGAATAATAGTGATGTCATTAATACTTTAATACCAGAAGCCGATTAAAAACGGATGTATGGAGACGTGAGAGACCTTGTGAGACGTCAGAACTTTCTTATTTAATTTGTGTCCAGGTACATAGAATCTAAAATACACATTACCTAAATTAGTAAAAGTTAAAGTTGCACATATAAGAGTTTAATTTTAACACATTGCCCATTAATAACAAAACACTCTGCAAAATAAAATGATATTTTAATTGCAATATCTAAATATATCTATACAAGTTTTTTTTAAAACTCAAATTCCTGTAATACTCAATTTATGTAGTTTACACTTGTCTTTACTGTCACTACTGACTAAATCTGCTATATAAAGTATACAAAACTGCCCTGCCATTGCGAGGCATATTGAATAAGGAAATTGTATTCCTCGGTCTTTAATGCAGATGTATGTTATCAGTTCTCCAGATGCATTTAAGATATGTAAAGCACTGCTGCTAATATCTGCGATAATGACATTGTCTGCTGCGGTAGTGGCCAGGCTTGAAGGTGTAAATGGCGTATCATCTGTATTAATGAATGAGTGGCCGGAATAGGTATTGGTAATATTATCCAGTCCAAGGACTTTGACACTTCCATAGAATTCCTCAAAATTTATAGTATCTATAACAAAAATATTGCCATTGCTGGTGTCAGTTATTTTAACTATTTGAGTAAATGAGACTTCTTTTGTCGGGTCATCTCCATACACTGCCTCTTGATCTCCTTCATTATTTAACACTAATACCCGACATGTATCGCTTCTCTTGTCCCAAACTCCTACTATCAACTTGTTTTTTCTTGTTACATGAATGACAAGGGGTTTGTATGGCTGAACATCAAAAATAGTGTTAGTAATCTTACTTGCTTGATTTTTTATCTGCTTGAGTCTAGTATCTTCTGTAACTATTAACAAGTCGTTTTTTGGTGTCATGGAAAGAGAATGTGCCAAAATATTGTAACTTGATTTAACTTGTAATTTGTTTTTCACAGGTTTTACTTTCTGTAATCCAGTGTGTAAGCTAAATAATTTAATTCTCCTTTTAAGTTCTCCTTCACCAACCCACAGGAAATCGTCTAAAGACACTGCTAAATGTGAAACATGATTTAAGTTGGTTTGATATACCTCTACAACATGAAGCTCAACGTTAACTTCATTCTCTTTGAACGCGTTTTTGTCATCACGAAGTCCGATTTCTTTTATGTCAATAATCCTATGTTCTTTTGCAGTTTTGATTTTAGAATGAACATTATTCTTACATGCGCTGCACATTAACAAGTCACATTCCAAACATTTCCAATCTATTTTAGCACATTGTTCGCATAATTGACATTGAATTGGAGATTGAACTCCAAGTAAGGGTTTAGATAAGGCCATGTTTGTTAATGGTTGTCTATTCTTCCTGGTACAAAGGTTGTTATAGAAATGTGACGCTATAATTGTCGTAATAAAAATTCAAATAATTGTCAAATATTAACATAGTTGTTGCGACTGGAATAACGCGATAAAGGAGTGATAGAAATAAAAAAAAATATAAGACTGAAAAATAAATTCCTTCAAATCCGTGTATGTAACAATGTTTTAGATTTTAACGAGAGAAATTTATGTATTACTGAAAAATTATTACACCAGGGTTTTCGATATCACAAACTAGTCAAAACATTTACTAAATTTTATCATCGGTATAAGGACATCATTCGTAGGGTGAGGTTCTAGATGTCTCAGCTGATAACCCCTACCACAAAAGGATCGAAGACAAAATAGAAAAATATGAATACTGACTAATTTATATATAATACTTTTTGATTTTGGAATTCAAGGGGACAAACAAACGAAACAAACGAAAGGCCTTATCATACCTTATCAAAACATTTACTAAATTTTATCATCGGTACAAGGACATCATTCGTAAATATAAATCAACATGCAGACATCTTATACGTTCAGGTATTTCACATCCAAATTTTTAAGGAAATATTCTTTATAATATACAAAAATGTCAGTATTCACATCTGAAGCTAACAAAACCTTTAAATAGGCTTATTAAGAAGGGATATAGCTACGATACTGTTGTCAGGTCATTAAAGATTGCATATTTTGGCGTTAATATTGATTCACTTATAGGGTCTTTGCATCGGCACTAAACACATTTATCTAAAAACCAGTTGTTGGCATGACACGGGTTATGTTCTTCTCATATATGTTATGATGGTATGATACTAAACCCCTAACGGGAAGGATTGTGCCTGATATTCATATGATGAAGACATAATCTTTCAATCAGTTTAATTGAAGTCTGGAGCTGGCATGTCAGTTAACTACTAGTAGTCTGTTGTTATTTATGTATTATTGTCATTTTGTTTATTTTCTTTGGTTACATCTTCTGACATCAGACTCGGACTTCTCTTGAACTGAATTTTAATGTGCGTATTGTTATGCGTTTACTTTTCTACATTGGCTAGAGGTATAGGGGGAGGGTTGAGATCTCACAAACATGTTTAACCCCGCCGCATTTTTTCGCCTGTCCCAAGTCAGGAGCCTCTAGCCTTTGATAGTCTTGTATTATTTTTAATTTTAGTTTCTTGTGTACAATTTGGAGTTTAGTATGGCGTTCATTATCACTGAACTAGTATATATATTTGTTTAGGGGCCAGCTGAAGGACGCCTCCGGGTGCGGGAATTTCTCGCTGCATTGAAGACCTGTTGGTGACCTTCTGCTGTTGTCTGTTCTGTGGTCGGGTTGCTGTCTCTTTGACACATTCCCCATTTCCATTCTCAATTTTATTTTGAACCGAAACATTGCTGTTTTTTACAGTGACAAAACCAATATCGTGTGATTAATTGACTGATGGGTCGTAATGTGTGAACTCAAGCTATGATATGACCAGAGCTAGTGAGGAAATTACTGAATAATCGAATTAAAACCATTTCAAAATTATAAGTTAAAGTTGCATGCTCACACTTTGTTTCTTTTCTTTTTTACAGTTAATTTAATCTTGACTTTATCGTCCACAAGAACATCCAAATTAAAACGCCATGTAGCAGACAAGCAAATCTTAATCAAAATGCCAAATAAATTATCCTCCAAGGGATTTGTTTGGTGTTTGTTAATGTTTGATGAAAAACTATTTCCATACTGATTTTTATGTGGTTTTCCGTGATACTACATAAAAAGATAACAGGAATTATCAAAAATATTGGACATTACAACAAATCATACCAACTAGATATAACCATGCACATTTTATGATCTTGTTATAATGATGTATCAAATAAAACCAAATGTCATTTCAACACTCGTTGTGTTTATCAATACAAAAGTTCCATCCAAACAAGATGGTTCCTACTTTCGGGTTAAATTTTGCTCCATAATCGTATACTATAGTACAACACACAAATCTTTTCATCAGACGCTCTAATTTTAGGTTCACGGTAGCGTGTTAAGCTAGCTACTTGTTGAAATGGATGGATGGATTCTAGTGAAATTAGATATGGTTCGAGTATAAAATTGGCAAAAATATCATTACATGTCCTGACAACATTGGTGTAGATCCTAGAGTATGATCAAATAGAAGATATGGGGTACACGATAATGATGCAGCAGGTCAATACTGATCTCGTACCGATCTTTTGAGGTAAAGCCTGGGACTAATAGATACATTCATTGTATTAGTCCATGGGTAAGCCAATTGCTACTGATTTTTACGGTGTGTTTTATATTGTGTTGATACACCACTGTCCTAGGTTAGGGGTGGGTTGGGCACTCACAAAGTTGTTTAACCCCGCCACATTCTTCATGTGCCTGTCCCAAATCAGGAGCCTGCAGGTCAGTAGTTGTCCTTGGTTCATGTCCGCCATATTTGTTTTTCGTAAATTGTTTTTTTATGAGTCTGGTGAAGAGGAGCCGTAAGGATCATGTACTGAAAATCAACTATAAAAGAGGGACGAAAGATACCAGAGGGACAGTCAAACTCATAGATCGAAAACAAACTGACAACGTCATGGCCAAAAATAAAAAGACAAACAGACAAATAATAGTACAGATGACACAACATAGAAAACTAAAGACTAAGCAACACGAACCTCACCAAAAACTGGGGTTGATCTCAGGTGCTCCGGAAGGGTAAGCAGATCCTGCTCCACATGTGGCACCCGTCGAGTTGCTTATGTTATTACAAATCCGGTAAATAGTCTAATTCGGTAAGTCACATTCGTGAAAAGGAAAGGGTATTGTAGTTACGACATAAGGAACATATCCGATATCATCTGTGAAACGGTTATTCCATAACGGTCAACCAGCTCTTAAATATATTTTTAATGTTCCTGACTACGAAAAAGTACAACAAGTGATATTCCATTACGATCAACCAAATAATGATGGCATCCGAAAAACTATCGAAGAGATGACTTCAACTTGCAGCTACCCACTACAAAAGAATTATCACGACAGGAAGCCTGGAATATCATTTGACTTGTGAGACATATACACTACATATGCAACCGCTGCTGGATTTTGGCATTACAGATAAATTATGGAAAGTTCACCTATGAATTCAAAATCTGCTGGATGCTACATTCGCAAACTTAATTCAACATGATACACTTATATCGTTTGTCCAATCAAATATGTGTCTTCTATTCAAACAGACTGTGAAACCCAACATAGGCCATGGTCTGCAAGTGTCATTTTTTAAAAAATTTAATGACTAATCAAACGAAGCAAACATTCCTTCAACATAATATTGTAGAATAGCCATATCACGTACATCTTGCTCTGAGAAAAAAGGCGAACTAAAAAGATGTATATTTTGCAAATGAAAGGAAGTGGGTTTAATGCAAATTAATGGAACATCAACACGTGAATTCAATAAATCCAAAAAGACATCTACAGGTTCAATAACAGAGAAGTGTCTATTCTATGTTTCAAGCATCGAATAGCATAAAAAAAGAAAGAATTCCAGAGAATCGAGACCCCGTAGAGCATGGTATCCAAATTTTGCTGGTTATAGTTTCTACATATCTATTATAAATTTGAGATAAAAAGCGAAACGTGGAAATAAGTGAAATAGTAATTTAAGGCTAATATAACCTCTGTTAGTATTCAAATGATTGCCGTCATTTTTGCATTTTGTAGACCTTTTATTGCTGATACTTGAGACTGTTTACAGTCTAACTATTTATCATTATAGTTTTCAAGATAATAGACGTAGGCAATTTAACTCCTATAAGTAGTCAATTGACGTTTTCTGTCATGTTGACTTATTCGTAAATCTTATTTTGTTGCAATTTTTTGTCTTTTTTGCAATTTCTCTGTTTCAGCTAACGTTTCTGTAAAAATTGTTAAAATCAACCCCAAGGACAGTTAACTCAAATAAGGGGTCAATTGAAAATTTTTGTCAATTGACATATTAAGAGATTTTCTATTTAAAGATTATTTCTATCTACTATAGTTGCTGCAAAATGCCAAAAGGAGAAAAATCATCATGCAAGGGCAATAACTCCTATAAGAAGTCAACTGACCATTTCAACCATGTTATCTTATTTGTAGATCTTATTGTTCTGTTACATTATACTCTTCTATGATAGTTTTCAAGACAAAAACCTAAAACTAAAAATGGATGTTTCAGGGGCAATAACAGCGAAACGGGTTATCCTATTTCCCTGAAAATTCCATAGGAGATAGCCTGCTGATATTTTTTTCTTATGTCAGTTCTGCTCTAACTGCTTTATTATTTCAGATATAAGGCAAAAACTATGAAATTTGCTAAAAATGAAATTTCAGGGGCAATAACTTTAAAATGGACTGTCAATTTTTATGAAAATCCCACAGGTAATAACCCTTGACCTGCTATCAGTTGATCGATCAAATCCCTGATACAAATTTTAAACTAGATTACCAAAGGAACATTCAGATAAAGTTTAGTAACATTTGGCCCAGTAGTTTTAGAGAAATTTAAAAAAAGTTTATGGCAACAGATGAGTTGACTACACTAGTGGACAAACAAGTGATGGCTAAATGAGATAAAAAGAAAGAAAATTGGCTATTACAATATTTTAATTATTAAAAGAAAATATTTGAATAACAATAAACAGAGGGAGATAAAGGATGAAAGTCAAGGAGACAGTAACCAAACACAAACAAACACCAAAATGCATCTAGAGGTCAACAAAAGTTCTTTAACAATTAACAAGTGTCATAAGCAAAAGTCAAACCTTGAATCACTTCAGAGTCCAGAAAAGTTGAGAATAATTTAACATGGCCTATACAAGATCTTTAACCAACACCAAATTCCCTAAATAAATGAGAAAAAAAATCTGCAACATTGGAATATATATAACAATAATCAGCCAATGATGAACTTTCTGACTTTGCACTGGCAAATGAACATGCGGTGTGGTTGAACTACAAATATAGTTCTACTCTCACCTGTCTAATCTTGATAAATGGAAGAACAAAAGGTACACTGAAGAAGGTATAAAGAAATCAGTTTAGAAAGATCACTTAAATCGGTAAAACTGGTATTATAGACAGAAAAAGCATAGATGAGGGTCTGGATGAGTTTTACAGAATAGTGAATAATAGGCAAAATGAACAGAATAAAGAGCAAAAAAAAAACAAAATAACGAAAAATAGACAAAACTAAAGATCACTCACCTAGGTTTATGTACATTTTCAACAAAGGACACTCTCATTGTAGACGAGAATATAGAATTCATGACAAAAATCTTGTCTTGTTGAACATTTTTGCTTATTTAGTTTTCTATCTACTAGTATATATTATAATTTTTAAGATACAAGGCAAAAAATGCAAAAATTGGTAAAAAACGTAATCAAAGGGCAATAACTCTAAAAAGGAGTCGACTGACGATATCGATCATGTAGACGTATTTGTAGATCTTGTCTTGCTGATCAATTTTGCAATTTAAGTTTCTCTGTATCTATTTTAGTTTTCAAGATAATAGGCAAAAATGGAAAAAAATGGTAAAATTTGTGATTTAAGGGCAATAACTCCTATTATATAAGCAGTCCCCTAAAATTTTTGATGTAATTAAACAATTGGTAGAGCTCAACATACTGAACATTTATGCCCCTAAAAGATTTACTATATTTATTACGGTTTTCAAAATATTACACAAAACTTGCATTTTACCCCTATGTTCTATTTTTAGCCATGTCGGTCATCTTGTTTGGCAGGCGGGGTCATTAGACACATTTTTGATGATGGTGTCTTCACGTTTCTCCAAAATTTGATAATAAGACTTAAACAACATTAAGGATTAGGGGTCCTCTTACGGACTGGCATCTTGAAATTTACCTGTAATTCACCTGTTTCAATTTTTTTTACTAAAATATTGTTAAAGGTGTATTTTTTAAAGATTTATTGTAAAATATTAACAAAACATTTTTTTTCAATAATTGTTTTTCCTTATTTAAAAATAAATGGGGAATGTGTCCATGGGACACAGATGATGCCCCCGCTTGCATATACCATTATAAAGGGACATAACTCAAGAACGGTAAAAGTGACACTACCCAAATTTGTACTTGATCTGAGTTTTGTAGTAATAAGCATTGTGTATAAGTTTCATAATATTTGGTTGAGGCAAACTTAAGTTAGAGAACATAAACGAAAAATTCTGCAAATTTTCCATTTGAAAGGAGCATAACTCAAGAACAGTAAAAGTGATGCCTCCAAAATTCAAACTTGATATGTGTTTTGTGGTAATAAGCATTGCTAATAAGTTTCATAACATTTGTTTGAGGCAAACTAAAGTTAGAGAACAGAAACGAAAAATTCAGCAATTTTTCCATTTGTAAAGGGGCATAACTCTAGAACAGTAAAAGTGACGCTACCCAAATTCAAACTTAATCTGTGTTTTGTGGTTATAAGCATTGTGTATAAGTTTCATAACATTTGGTTGAGGCAAAATAAAGTTAAGAGAGCGGAAAAAAACAAGCATTCTGAGAGTATTGCATGGCAATACATAGTCCCCAACCGGTTAAAAATTCATTGTATTGGAACAAAATGCTAACTTGATCTATAACTTGTCATGGTGTAAACTATATAACAAATATCAAGTCAATATCTTCAAGCATGATGAAAAAAATGGGGAAAACTGATTATTTAAGTGAATTTTCTAAATCC
This sequence comes from Mytilus californianus, assembly GCF_021869535.1. Taxonomy (NCBI): domain Eukaryota; kingdom Metazoa; phylum Mollusca; class Bivalvia; order Mytilida; family Mytilidae; genus Mytilus; species Mytilus californianus. The sequence continues at coordinate 58,368,242 of NW_026262679.1, forward strand.
AAGGACCATAACTCTGCATAAAATCATTAGACCGAAACAAAAATCGAACATGATCTGTAACTTGTCATGATAAAACTTTATAACAATTATCATATCAATATTTTCAAGCATGACGAAAAAAATTGTGGAAAACTGATTATTTGAGTGAATTTTCAAAGTCCAAGGACCATAACTCTGCATAAAATCATCAGACCGGAACAAAATTCGAACTTGATCTGTAACTTGTCATGATAAAACTATATACCAATTATCAAATCAATATCTTCAAGCATAACGAAAAAAAGTGTGGAAAACTGATTATTTGAGTGAATTGTCTAAGTCCAAGGACCATAACTCTGCACAAAATCATCAGACCGGAACAAAATTCGAACTTGATCTGTAACTTGTCATGATAAAACTATATAACATTCATCAAATCAATATCTTCAAGCATAAAGAAAAAAAGTGTGGAAAACTGATTTGCCGGACTGACAGATGGACAAACAGAAAGACAGACAGACAGACAGACGGACTAGGTGCAAACCTAAAGTCCCCTTCGACTTTGTCGGTAGGGAACTAAAAATCAGCAATTTTCATTTGTAAAGGGACATAACACTAGAAAGGTAAAAGTGACGCCACCAAAATTCAAACTTGATCTGTGTTTTGTGGTAATAAGCATTGCACATAAGTTTCATAACATTTGTTTGAGGCAAACTAAAGTTAGAGAACAGAAAAGAAAAATTCAGCAATTTTTCCATTTGTAAAGGGGCATAACTCAAGAACAGTAAAAGTGACGCTACCCAAATTCAAAATTGATCTGTGTTTTGTGGTAATAAGCATTGAGTATAAGTTTTATAATATTTGGTTGAGGCAAACTAAAGTTAGATAATGGAAACTAAAAAAATCAGCAATTTTTTCCATTTGTAAAGGGGCATAACTCTAGAATGGTAAAAGTGACACCACCAAAATTCAAACTTGATCTGTGTTTTGTGGTAATAAGCATTGTGTATAAGTTTCATAACATTTGGTTGAGGTTACATAAAGTAAGAGAACAGAAACCAATTCTGGGACATACAGACGGACGTTCAGACGGACAAGGGTAAAACTTAATGCCCCCTCCGCTACAGCAGGGGCTTTAAAAATAGTTTCCCAAGATTTTAGAAGTCGATATAATCTAGCACAGTGATGAAAATTTTATATCAATATAATGTATTATTGATTACAATGTTGCAATCTTGAATAAAAATAAACATTTTATATTCTGAGAGCTTTTTAGAATTCATAATAGCTTATGTCATTAAGCTAATACAAAAGTATCACACGCTGCTTATTATCAAAGATGTAGTATATTTAAATTTCTAAATTAGCTTGCATTAATTGTCAAAAGCTTACGTGACAAATCGAGAATACTTGTAGCTCACAATTCAACAAGCCAGTTCACAGTTGAAGAAGAAATGTTTGAATTTTCCTTGTTTATTTTATGAATTTGTTTGATGAATAACTTTTTAATTTTGTAATTCAAACACGGATACACATAATTACATAACATTTTCTGGTTATATTCAACCAAAAATATATGTTTGGTTAAATTTGATCCAGCAGTTTCAGAGAAGATTTTTGTAAAAGTTAATGAACGACAACAGACAACAGATGACGGATGATGGATGCCAAATGATGGGCCAGGTGAGCTAAAAAATTAGCGAATTAAGAAAAACAGGCAAAAAAATAAAAAATAGAAAATAATGAGGTGCTAAATTATAAAGAATAAAGAAGGACCACCCTGATGAAGATGAAATGTGAGCTAATGCTTACTGCTTTATGATCCAGCTCTTGCTTATGAGTGAATGAAATACATATACCTTTAAATGTTAATGCAGACAGCAGAAAGTAAAAAAGCATACATTTAAGCTTGCCAATTTGAACTTGGTACCAAATATCAAGAAGCTATGATATGCATTTGATGAAAAAGAAACGTACAATAGATGGTAGATCATTGAAGGATCTAAAAATATGTTGCACTGTATATCTTACTAATATGCAATCCTATAATTCTTCACCAAATATCAAATAAACTCATCATAGATACCAGGATTACAAGTTTGTACTCCAGATGCACTTTTCGTCTACAAAAGACTTATCAGTGATGCTTGAATCAAAAAAGTTAAAAAGGCCAAATATGATACAAATTTAATTTAAATCTTTGCTTAATACTTAAGCTGAGATATGTGTTAAGAAAAACTTCCAAGCTCAGTGGTTATAATTCAAAATTTAAATGAAGAAATCCATTTTTTCATATAAATAACAAAAATAACATCTGATTTTGTGTATAGATTTAATCAGTAAATTCAGTGAAACATCAGATAATACTGATCTCAATAACAACAAAAAATCTGGCATCATGCCAATTTAAATTCATTCAATAGCAAAATCCATCCAAACATTTTACATAATACATGCACAAAGATATGGATGGAAAAATAAATTGTGTTTCAAAATTGATCCTGATCAGCCAAATCATTTATAAAGAATAAAAGGTGATAGGAATACAGTTTGTCCTGTCTCATCTGGCTGGCAATAGGCGGCAAAGTTCTAGACTATAAGCAGATGTGCCCTCAAACTAAGTCCCATTTTACATAAATGATACATGTACTATACTTATGTTATATGCCTTGACTTTTGACTGTGGGGACTTAAAAAAAAAATAGAAGGGACAACTGTATTCCAATCACTACTTTCTAAGTACATCACCATGGACTATATGAAATTTTCTGTACTACAGTCGCATCAAAATAATTTTTAGATTCCCATCCTCTTTTCTAAGACAATTTGGTTAAGGATGGTAGATTTATTTTTTCTTCACTAAAGCTGCCAGTAATTTCAAGGAATAATACAATCAAAATTAAATTAAAATATAATATTAAAGAAAACAAAACCCAGATGGGGAGAGGGAAGAATATAGAACTCAATTCAATGTGGCCATATATGATTTTCTATATGAAATAAACATGTAATAATCAATCAAGTTAATCCTTACCAATGTCAATTTTTATTTCATTTTACCTGCACAATTTTAACAAAATTACATTGTATGGTGCACTGATTTGTTATGTGTTAATTTATTATCACACTATCAAATGTATTACACACTACTACAGTAAATACATTTACTGTACAGATTTGTAGAAATTTAAGTGGTAAATAGTAAATATACTTATACTATTATATCTTGAAATATCCAATGCACATAATTTTTTTTTTAGATAATTGCCTATCATCATTCAATATTCTATTTCTCCATTTAAGAATAGAAACCCTTAACCAAATACTTATTTTCTTGCAAAGGGTCCAATATATCAATTATTTTTTTTAATCATTTATATACATGTATCATTAATTTTTTCTGATCTTACTTTGTCAACCTGCTACTCTGTTTCAATAAAATGTTTTAAAATTATCATGCCATGTATGTTTTCTTACAATAATTTAAATAAAAAAACAACATATTTCACAGTCTTTAAAAGATCAAAATCTTCATTTAAATAAAAAAGTAAGAGATTCAACACAACTACCTTATTGATATAAATGCAAAAATAATTTTACCAGTAAATTCAACCTGTATGCCAGCTTAGATTAACTGATGTCATTTCACACCTCTACTGGTGTTATTTTGGAACTGTAACATTTAAAAAACAATATATCAAATCAAATTTACTAAATCAATGATTCTGTACACAAAATAAAATAAAAATATTGCAGGTGATATGTGACAACAAAATGAGAGGGAACTTATCATAAATAAACAAACAATTAAAATACACAACAAATAAAAATACAACAATGACTGAAAGTCTTATCAATACACAGATCAACACTTCTGGTCCATTCCAGAAAAAGTTCTGCAATAACACACTTTCTACTGGAATTACTGTAATGCTACCTAAGAGTGGCAATCTGTATATTGAAAACAAAAACTAAAAAGCAGTGGAAATCTAAAAAAATATCCACTTATAACTGAAATCCTTCACTTACCATATACAATGTAAAAACAATACAATTAATCAACAAATGTGTTATTTCGGATTTTGTTAGCACTTATATTACATTCTTAACAGATTTAACTTGATCATATTTATACTTTATGTATATGAGAACTTTTTCTGGAATGAATTAAATAAGTGAAAGGGTTGATACAAGTATGACAGATACAACCTTCAAAAACAAAAATAAATAAACAAATGTTTACAGTTAGGAAAAGCTGAGAGAGTACTGAAACTAGAAAGAAAAATGTTGAAAATGAACTATTTATGATCATATTATAAACACATGTTCATAGATAAAAAGCCTTATTAAAACAATGCTACATGTATGTTATGTAACAAGTTGCTGCTGTCAAATTTCTTTTATGAATCAATATCAATTGCCAAATATTCCAATTTTAGTATAAAAAATAATTACAAAAATCTTTTTTTAAACTTTAATCCACCTTTTAGTGATTTTATGAGTATGTTGGTATGTGATTATTTCATTGATACAATTTATTGTAAATTCTCTACAAAATAATGAAAATTACAATATTCCTTAAAAATTATGAGTTTCTTTCACAAAATGACAGACCAGGATGAATTCAGTTATTCACACATATTTGAAATTATTACAATCTCATAAAATTAAAAGTGTTATAACAAAAATGAAAATCATAGCAAATCTTCTGGTAGATAAACTCCTTGCCATTTTGTTATAGACATTCCTTCCTTTTACAGTGATTAAGAGAAACCCTCTTAGACAATCCTCTAAACCGCCACTACCTAGTTTATAAGATTAGAAGTATAGAGTTCTGACTTATTTTGATGCAAATACACTTAAAAGATTGAACATCTTACTAAATTTAACAAATGGCCAATGATTGGCAACACTTTTGTGTAGAAAAATGAAATTTACTCCTCAAGACCAACAATCAGATCAGGTCTAGATTTACTTCAAGCATAAAAAAGTTAATTTGAAATAATGTATATGTCCTAACAAAAACATATAGGGTTCTTCAGTAAAAAATTTTAGAATTCATTAATCTCAGGAAATCTGTACTTGAACAGGTACATTTTCACGGAGCAGATAGGATTGTCTTATAATAACTTGACTATTGTAATAACTATCATGCAGGAAAATAATAATAATTTTACAGATCTAGTCCAAATTAAGCATCCTCATTAAAACAGAACACTGATTCAGGTTACTTCTCACAACAAAACATACATCTTACTCAATTACTTTAATTTTGATTTTCAAATCCTCACATTAAAAAAGAGAAAAAAAAAAAGAACTAAAAACTATTACTCAGTCTAATAAATATTTTTCATCTTTAATTGTCAATTTGAAAAAGGACGCAAATTTCCAAACAAAACTATTGCATTTTAATATCTCACGCATATTTTTTGTGGAACAGATAATTTGTACTAAAACAGAATGTGTGTAATTAGCTGTCTTCAACAATTTCTTAAATTCACCATTAAGAACTACTAACAAATTTTGGATGTAAATCTTTCCCAATGAACTTTGTGACATATTGAGGTAATAAGAAATAATGAAGGGATAATGCTATATTACAAACATGATAGAATTTGTTTACCATTTTAATCTTAAGACTTATCATAACATATAAATACCAATTTTTCACCATTTGTATCATTGTTAACTCTTATTTGAAAATGTGTACAGCCCTCAGATTATGTGTTAATTTTTTTTTGTAAATGCTTGCCATCTATTGAAATTATTGGCTAGTAAAAGTCTTGTCCTTTAGGAAAAATGAGTCACAAGATAACCACCTTGTCTGCTAAATAAACAAATATGTGAAGTTTTATGATAAACCTATGTATAGTCCAATTCCAATTGGAGTCAGACAAAAATTACTAAAAATGTGAGTATCATAATGTAGATAAAATAAAGTTCCATTTATCAAAGAATGTGAAATGACTACCTTCCCAACAAACTATATCTACGATAGCCTAGAGGATGATTTTAATTTCTACATGTGCCACTGACTATCGGATTCCTACATAGAATTGTATTTAATGTTGCCATTTTACATAAAGTCCATACAAAAAATAAGTGATTGATTTTTTTTTATTACATGTTTTTAACTTTAAACCTGATGTTAGAATAATAAATGCAGCAATAATGGAATACTATAAACAGATAACCAGAATATGAATAAGACCAATAATATATACTTTCAGTGTTTGATTTTTTTAAACGTCCAGCGTAAAGTGAGTTTTGACAATTCCTTTTAACAGTAAATCACAAAAGTTTTTATGAGGACTGTACAGGACAAGGTACCAGAAGAATATTTGTATAAGTTCTCTGTCTCAAAAAAAACTCAGAACACTGCTGAGAAAAAAAAGAGTTACTGTGTCGCAGTGAGCATGTTTACAAAATGATAACACTGCTATAACCAATTCATTATATCCTCTTTGTTTAACTAGAATTATTTTGATTCATGCCCATTTTATAAAATCTACAACCTTTAGTTTCATTGAAATCAATCCAATAATTTAGAAAGAATTTGTTATAACAATCCTTGATATTTCGACATATATAATTTTTTTCTAAATAGCCCACCATTTTTTTTACTGCCATAAATTATCAATTTGGACACTATAAAACAAAAATTGTATACTTGTAACATACAATACAAGATACAAAGAAATTTGCTAACTTTACTAGAATTGGTCCCTACTGAAAATCTTTAGTAGAATGTGGAGGTATGCACATTACACATTTCTGTAATAATTTTGATAAGGTACACTTGGAGGCAAAAGTTTTGATAGTAAAATAAACAAAACATTTAAACAATTGAGAGTGTCGATCTGAATAGCCATAATTGAAAACTTGGGTTAAGTGAACTTACATAAAAAATAAACTGAAATTTAATCGTATATACAATTAAAATGTATCATTTAATTTATACCAAACAATGGATACTGGGTAGATGGGACAATTGGGTAACAACTACAGTTCACCCTTAGTGAAACCTACATAGTTGTAGTCATAATATAATGATTTAAGTGCATGTGACATATACAGGGGTAACTAAAATAACCTTCATCAAGTATTCAAGAAATCAAAACTTTCTCTTAACCAAGTACATTTAAATAAAATGATCTGGGGTCTTAAAATAAATAAGCAAAAACAAAATAGTCTAAATATTTAAACATCTACTTTGCCTAATAGAGTTATATTGTAAAGGAAATAACTTTTACTTTGTGGTCAAATAAATCAGGACTATTTTAAGTGGTGAAATACAAACATTACCAGATTAAAGATCGATAAAATTGATAAAAAAAAAAAAATTTCCACTGATAACACCCACAAACATTTTGTCTAAAATTTCCTTTGTTTTCCATTCTTTCCCCAAAGCATGAAGAAAAATAAAAAAATCCAAATGCACTGTTCCAAATCTCCGAACCAGCAGAGATGAATCATCGTATCATTATTGTAGCGAACATAGAGAACTTTTCTGAGGTTTATTTGTGACAGGTTTAGCCGAAGCTTCGTTCTTATATTGTACAATTTCTGCCTTGATCACTTTCTGATGTTGCTCCACTTCAGGCTTAGTCAATTTTATACCAAGTATGTCTGCTGCTACTCGCTGAAAACACAGTGACACCTGGAAATATACATTATTTTCGAAAAAATATTCTTTAACATGACTTGTACCAACAATACTACTCATTACATTTTAAAATATAAACTAATAGAAAAAAATAGAAAATACCAGTGATATTTGAAAAAGACAGCCTTTGTGTATCTTTAGTACAAGTTGTTGCGCTCCAGATTCTTTTACTAACATTATTTATTCTTGCAATTTAGCAAAGTCAAGATAGTCACATTCTATGGAATGGTGAAATCTCCAAGTATCTCAACTGTCAGGAATAAATTTAAACATTTGATTTACCGGTACAAGCAAAGTGTTTTTGCCATGTTGCTCTATTAAATTGCTATCAAAATTTAGAGTTGCATTGTTTTTTTACATCATGTTTTAACAAAATGTGTATGATTTCATGCCTTTAATTTTTTTAATTCATGAGCAGTTAATGATATGGATTTTTTCTAATATAAAATTGAAAAAAAAAAAATTTCTCATGCCTTATTTTTGAAAGGTTTCATTGCTTTTTTTTGGCTTTATGGACAAAGGGTTTTACATGCTTTAATTACAAAACCTGTGATAAATAATTACTTACAGAATCCCCAGTTTTAGCAGAGACAAAATGACTTGACATTCCTTTTTCTTGAGCAAACTTTTGATGCTTATCTATTTTTACAGTTCTCATGTGTTCTAAATCAACTGTATAAAAGAATAGAATAGTTTTGTTTATATTAGTTTTTACTAAAGACTCAATAAAATTCATATATTTCAAAAAAGTAAAATACAACGTAGAAATCTATATTACAGCTATGTACTTAAAACATTACAGCTATGTACTTGAAACAAAAGTAAGTTATGCAGAGACTTAACATATCCACCATTTCCTGAGTCGGTATGTATATACCATCAAAAGGTTTGTGCAGACAAACATATCATTTTTTCTGTCACTAAATGTGTATGTGCTCGTTCAATGTGAAGAATCTCCTCAGTTATAGTCTGACATCTGTTTTGATCTATTCAAAATTTAGAGTTGATGTCACATCTTTCTTTGTGATTTAATTTAGGGCAAGGGTCAATTGTTTAAGTTTGTAATATAACCTTTTATTGCCTATCATTCTAATCATATGTTGTTGGGCTATTTTCTCACCGATGTTTACTCAAAAGCTTTTTTTTTTAATCTTTATAGTGTAAAGTCTATAAAAAGAGCAGTCTACTTACTTTTATTTCCAACTAAAGCTACATGAGGCAATTTTGTTTCTTTTCCAAATACTTTCTTCAGTGACGAATACCAATCATCTAAATTTTCAAAGCTTGCATAACTTGTAATATCATAAACTAACACAATACCCTGAAATACAACATAACTTGTAATATCATTAACTAACACAATACCCTGAAATACAACATAACTTGTAATATCATAAACTAACACAATACCCTGAAATACAACATAACTTGTAATATCATTAACTAACACAATATCCTGAAACACAACATAACTTGTAATATCATTAACTAACACAATATCCTGAAACACAACATAACTTGTAATATCATAAACTAACACAATACCCTGAAACACAACATAACTTGTAATATCATTAACTAACACAATATCCTGAAACACAACATAACTTGTAATATCATTAACTAACACAATATCCTGAAACACAACATAACTTGTAATATCATAAACTAACACAATACCCAGAAATACAAAATAAAATGCTTCGCTGAGCGCAGCCTGATACGACTGCAGAGGTCGAACCCTGAACAGTTGGGGCAAATTTGGACACAATATTCAAGCTTGATACTGTCTGAATTTGGATTGTGATATCAAATTTTTGACATAATATAGGTTTCTGACACAAAATAAATGTGGTCGAAGATCTTATAAATCCATTGCGCAATACTGTGCAATTGCAGATTTCTTCTTGAAACTTTTCAAAAATTCGAAATTTTAAAAATTTTGAAAAAAAGTATGAATCCCTTAAAAAAATTCCCCCACCCCCCAACTTTGTGAAACCCCCCTTAAAGCAATAACCCCAAAACTCAATCCCAGCCTTTCCTTTGTAGTATGGAACCTTGTAGTACAATTTCAGAGAGATCCATACACTTACACACCAGTTATTGTCTGGAAACTAGAAATGCTTGTTTTTGGCCCTTTTTTGGCCCCTAATTCGTACATGTTTGGGACAATTAACCCCAAACTCAATCCCAGCCTTCCCTTTGTAATATGGAACCTTGTGGTACAATGTCAGAGAGATCCATACACTTACACACAAGTTATTGTCTGGAAACTAGAAAAATGCTTGATTTTGGCCCCTTTATGGCCCTTAATTCCTAAACTGTTGGCCCCATAACACCTAAAATGTATCCCAACCTTCTACTTGTGGTATTAAACATTGTGGTACAATTTCAGAGCAATCGAAATACTTATACACAAGTTATTATCCTGAAACTAGAAAAATGCTTGTTTTGGGCCCCTAATTCGATCCTAAACAGTTGGGACCATCATCCCCAAAATCAATCTCAACCTTCCTTTTGTGGTATTGAACCTTCTTAAAAAATTTCATAGAGATCCATTCACTTAAACTAAAGTTATTGTCCGGAAACCAATGTGTCTTCGGATGACGACGACGACATCATACCATTATACGATCACAAAAAATATTTTGCGGTCGTATAAAAACCAGGAGATTTTCAATTTATTTTCACAAAATATGACAATATATCAAAATACTGGTTACTTCCCTTGTGATCAGGAAATTTTTACTACCCATGATGTCAATGTTCTGCTTTCAGTGGCCTGCACTATGACAATATGATTACTACTAGGTAAGTTCCACTAAGGGGGAACTGTAGATACCTGATTGTGCCATCTACCCAGTAGCCAGTGTTTGGTTACCTACTTTGTAATCAGGATAATTTTACTACCCATGATGCCAATGTTCTGTTTTCAGGAGCCATGTTTTTTTTAAATCTTGACACAAATACTGCACAACCTGTCTTATCCTTCTAATTTTGTTAGGAATTGGCATCATGGTACACACAATTCATTAATATGGTGCAATTTTCTGTGAAATTACATAATTGAAAGTAATGGAGGAGGAAGCTGGAAAGGAATCCTTAGTTCTTATTTCTGTAAAAATCTATAAAATATAGGACATGTCACAAGTAAGCATCTTAAAGAAGCCTTTTTATTTGTAATCTGGTGTTTATATTTAAGGGTTTGTAAAGTAAGGCATCACCCATTTTACTTTTGAAGGTTAAACTAAGTGCCTTAATGTTTACTGCAAAAAGTGGATTTATCAATAAAATATTTAAAAAAGAAGATTTTTTGTAAAACTAAGCTCTTCTTTTATATAAATACACCAACAAAGTTAGAAAATTGCAAAAATAATCGCTGGGAAATCAACAGGAAAGAGCTATTCTGCTATACGTGAACGAAAAGCATCTGTGAAAATAAGTTAGTTTACAGTATATATACAATAATAAGGGCATACTTTGCTCCCTTCATATATCTATATTGTTCATTTAAACTTACGTGTGATCCAAATATGTAGTTTTCTAACATTTTACCACCTAATGTCTGTCCTCCTATATCCCATACCTGTAAAGCTACATGAACATTTCCTAAAACACAAATACAATTTATTTATAGATTTACATACTTTTAAATAAATATAAGTAACACTTAGTTGTTTGGAATATAATCTAGGACTTATATGACAAAAATTTAAATTATAATAAAAAGAATATGTGTCTCTTTCATGTAAAAAATACCAGCTGAAGGATGAATCAATTTCTATATTTTTTAAGTGAAAATTAATTTAAATTATATGTTTTTATGACATTCTATTCATTCATCCATTTTTTAAACATAAAAATAATTTAGGTAAATTTCAGAAATTAAATTATAATGAATGGATTTATCGACATAATTCTAATGACTTTCATTAATTTGACATTAGTGATTGCAAGACGTTTTCATCATACATGAAGTAGACAACTACTAGAAAAAATTAAAATATGATAGTTAAATAACTGCAATATTCTTCCTGTAATTTTTTTTGTAACACTACATTTATTTTTGCATTCATAGTGGTAATAATGCTAATTTAATGAAGTCTTTACATCAAATACTGATTTAAATGTGTTGTATCGGACACCAGATTTCACGCATAAAAAATACTTTCAATTTATTTTTTCAATTTTTTTTGTGTAACCTAAATTATGATTTAATAAATACCTGGTAAAACTATTCTTTTCAGGAAAAAGTCAATTCCAACTGTCTGTTTATACTGCCTACCAAACTGTTCTTGTGCATATCTAGTAGCAAGTGATGTCTGTAATGTGAAAGAAAATGACTCCATTAGTTATTCCTAAAAAAACTCAAATTTGAAAATGTAAACTGCGCAAAAGTATCAAAGTCAATGAATGGACCATGACTGAATAAACAGGGCTAAATAATCTACCGTTATATGGAAATGAGATGTGCCTGCGCCAGTGATAATACAACTGCATATCAAATATCATTAACTTAGAATTAGTGGTTCCTCTTAAACTGAACTTATAACAAACTTTAACAAATGTTTCATCAGAGATGCTGGAATTTGCACACCTAATTCTCATTTCAAGGACTTTTGTCTTGGGTGGGACAAAAATTAAATGAATTTCTGAATAAAAATTGAACTTTTACATGTATATATAAACATAAAAGCTAATTTTCAGGTGTACATTTAGGGGTTACAACCCAAGGCATGAAAATTATATATAAAAGCACAACTGTCCTTGTAACATTGCAGTATCTGAGTTAATTGAAAGGACAATTGATTATATAAAAAATTGTCTTATTCATTATTGATCATGGCCTATATGTATTCTTCTGACCATTTTGTTTGCTTTTCTTTGTTGATATATCTCTTTTATTAAATTCAATGTTATTGACTTAGAATTTTTTTTTGTTAAAAAAAATCAATTTACAAATTACATGTATAGTTAAGACTTCATACAAGTTTAACAATTGTTTGCAGTTGTGGCTTGTTTAAGATCCTCATATACAAATGTACAAAATAAGAACTGGTACTGGTTAATTAGTAATCAGATTTCCTTGAATACATGTACATTTATAGCTTACTGGTCGGTATGAGCCAAGGCTCCGTGTTGAAGACCGTACTGTGACCTATAATGGTTTACTTTTATAAATTTTGACTTGGATGGAGAGTTGTCTCATTGGCACTCATACCACATCTTCTTATATCTACATGTACATTTTGTACACTGTTGCCTCAACAGGCCAATATATATATTTTCAATGTATATATAAGAAGTCAAAACTTTTGTTTTTCTGTACAACTTTAATAAATAACTGATTGTTTGCTTTACATGTATAAGGTGAATAAACAAAATACACTGTAAAATAAAAAGAAAAAAATAAACATCTTATTCCTTTATCATTGTATGAATCGATTGGTTATATATATATATATATATATTTATTCAAGATAAAAAGGCATGAATTTGACAGATACAATATATTACAATGACACAGATATAGCACTAGACATAGTTTATAGACACTAAAATGATTTACATGTTTACTAAAAACTTTAATTTAAAAAGTAAAATTATGAAAATTTTCATGATATTTTGATAATATGAATAGACTAGATTGAATAATGAGTGAAATTTAAATTTAAATTGACTAGATTTTCACTGTAGCCTATTATCTTAGGATGACCCACAAAAGTTATTAAAACTTATTTCCAGTGGGGTCCTTTTATGACGAGACTTCCAGTTTACACCAAGGGTTGACACATAGAAAAATACAAACACAAATCATTTAGAATTTATCACAGATAAATGGTCAAAGCCCCAGTATAATTAAAAAAAAAACAAATTCACTATTAAAGATGGATTTAAATTTATCCATTAAAAACTTTTTCACTTGTACTTTAAAATTATATTTTTTAGAGCAACTTTTAATCATGTCTGGTAACGAATTCCAGTCTTTTATTCCATTATAAAAGAAAGTGGTGGATTCACACCCTTTAATTCCTAGTATATAAAAGTTTTTACTACTAGATCTTGTATTGAAAGATGTTTCATTTCTAACAAAATTAGTATGTAAATAATTTGGGCATATATTGTTAAAAATGTTGAAAACATGATTGAGTCTTAGTTGTTTGACTCCATTACTAATATTTAAAAAGCCCAATTTCTTAAACTCAATATAAGTCACACTTTTTCTGGGATGTAATTGTAGAATAAATCTCACAATCTTATTTTGTGCCACTTGAAGTTTATTCTTCATTTGTTTTATTATACCTTCATACCAGCATGCACGATGCATAGTCAAAATGACATTGAATTAGAGAAGAGCACAATGTTTTCCTAGATAGAAAATTTAGACACTCTTTGTTTCTATATAAGCCTTTGGTTGACTTTTTTCACTATAGAGTTGACAATAAAATCACCAGTTAGAAACTGATCAATTATTATTCCCAAATATTTTACAAAAGTTTTGGATTCAATATCAATACCATTACAGGAGATAGCAAAATCACCCAGTATTAAAGACCGAAGTTTTCAACCAGGACCAAAATTAACACTCTCTGTCTTTCCCAAATGTAGAGACAATTTATTGTCAGTTAACCAATCATGGCATGATTCCAGCATTCTGGATAATTTATGCGAGATGACTCCAGGGTCTATATGGGAAAATAAAATTGCAGTATCATCTGCATATATCAAAACTTTACAATCCGAGTCGATGCTAGTTTGAACATCATTGACATAGATCAAAAACAATTGTGGACCCAGTAAGCTACCTTGTGGGACACCACATGTAATATTACATACTTCTGAAATCACCCCATTTACACTTACATCCTGTTTTCTGTTTGTCAAATATGACTCAAACCAAGGTATAGATCTAACCCCAATTACTTCTAATTTGTCACATAATATCTTGTGATCTACCGTGTCAAACGCCTTCTGTAGGTCTAATAGGACCATGCCTGTAAAAAGACCTTTGGCTGTTTGAGTTTTAATGTGATCTATCAAGTGAATGAGACAAGAATCAGTTGAATATGAACTTCTAAATCCTGATTGAAACTCAAATAATAAATTATTTGAAATCAAAAAATTTTCAAGTTGCTTATAGGCAGCTTTTTCTAGAATTTTAGAAACAATACTTAAAATGCTAACAGGGCTGTAATTTTCAGGTTTAAGTCTGTCATTTTTCTTAAATAGGGACTTGACCGTAGCCATTTTCAGATCGTCAGGTACCGTACCTTCAAAGATAGATAAATTTATCAAGAAAGTAATGGGTATTTTCAGAATTGGGGCTGCATCCTTAAGAAACCTTGCTGGTTGATTCAGTTTTGGTGTAAAATGTAATACTTTCAGCACTCTTTGCTATTCATTGCAGCCTGTTTTTATTTGAGGAGGAAAGATGTAGTATCAAGAGAAAACTATTACCTTTGGAATGAAATGAACACTGGCAATCTTAGTACTAGTAAATTAATAGTGGAATCAAACTCACCTTGCCAAGAATAAAAAGAGTACATTTTGATGAAACAGTAATTGCAATCAATCCTTAAAACATATTTATGAATCAAAGAGCTGAAAGCTCTAAGTAAAAATGACGCCATTGTCTCTCATATTGGGATATTTTTAATACAAGTCTTGATTTTTACTTAATTTACTTACTGAATCTTAGGCGACGTTTCAATTTATGGTAGGTAGGGTGACTGATAGAATAGATATGAATTGTTTCCATAATCTATAGCGTTTTTATTTGTTTGTCAAGATATATATATATGTGTGTGAAGTGAAAATAACTACTAGTTGTTCTGCTGTACAAAAATATAGCTCAAGACTACCTGAACAATCTACAATATTCAAAGTAATATGTGAATGTGTTTCCTTTATTTGTATATATTTAACAAAATGATTATGAAGAGCCTGTAGTAAGAAAGCTCTTATACCCAACATAGTCCTTATTCAAGAGATAAGTTACAGGTGACCAAGTGACAAAATCACATTGTTATTTCAGTTACCTAAACATGATCAATTTCTGTAGATTTAGACAATAGTATTGTTATACTAGTTTCACAATTATAAACAAAGTGACACCATCTATACAACTTAATTTCATTGTGAAGAGGCTGTAGTAAGCAAGCTTACACTGAAATCTTAAAATGACAACATAAATTATTGCAAAATTATTTTTTTTCAAATGATTTAATGTTGAGTACGGTAGTCATTTATTTCAAATAACTGACCCGTAATAATAAGGAGATGGGGTGTGATTGCCAATGAGATAACAGTCTGATGTACTATCTACCAGAGTCCAAATAATGTGGCTGTTGGCAGTTATAAGTCACTTTCAGACCTCAACAATGTACCAAACCGGTTTATTGTTTTCAGGTACCACAGGAAAAAGAGGAGTTGTGGCCAGGTGCTGCCAGGATTTAAAACTATTAGAATTACACAGTTTTGTCTGCATTCAGAGAAAATTTCATGCTGTAAACACAGCCATTTTTTGTTGGTGTATATAAGATGAACCTTAAAGGTGGATTATCAGATTATTGGTCACAGGAATATTAAAGTGATTGTTGACTTTTCAAATATAAAAATATGCACAAAAAAGGAAATATATCTGATTCCTTGTGAAAATTAAAAGATAGAACATTGTACTTTAATTGATTTGGTAATTTAATTTCAAGAATGAAATCTGTTACCATAAGTGTAAAATTTGTCCATTAGCTACTGTTTATTATGTTTATGGTTGAACTGTATCTTTGAGCTTTGTCAATCAGTCATGATTTACTTCTTAAGCTGTGTAAGAACCTTCTTGTAATTGAAATTGGTCTGCCATGATCACGATTTCTACAATATTCTGAGTTCCTAACAAGTTCAAAATTTAGCACATTTGCAGTTTACAATACCCAAAGATCAGGAGAAACAACGATTTTGATTGGCTGATCACAGTTGTCTCCCTTGGGAATGGTTTGAGGAAAGTTCGAAATATTGGGAACAGTAGAATTTAACAAAATCGTGGTTTTGAGGTTTTTACACGATCACAATCGTGCAATCGTGACAAGGGGTCAAAATCGAGTATTTCACGCCTGAATCGTGCAAGTTGTTCCAGTTGTATTTCCAACAATATGATTGAAAATTGTCCGACGGTCATGAAGGTTAATGACCTCCATTTTGTACACAACAAGACATATTGAAGGGAGACAACACCATCTGTTATTTTAAAATGTACATTTGCAACGCTGGAGTTGTCTTTCTTTTACCAATGTATGAGCATACTAACATTCACTTTTAGTATGTAAAATATGGAACCGAGTTCGGAATGCGGGTTGGAAGTCTGGTCAATGGTAAAAGAAAATTGACTGCATCATTTTCTAATAAAATAGAAAAAAATGTACTATTTTTTTAATACAGGGTAAAACTCATCTGGAGTTCTGGAATTATACAAACATTGACTTAATCCTGTTTGCAAAATACTAATCTTTTGTCTGACATGTCAAAGATTTTCTGTTGTGAGGCTGAATAAAAACGGGAACAATTTTTTCAATGGCAGACAAACTGGATTTTGGTGTACTTTTCACGTTAAACATAAAACATGCCAAAATTTCGTGCAATATCATACATACATGTATACTAAAACAATTGGCTAATGACTATAATTTGACCTTTATCAAGTGTGTGCAATGATATCCATGTAAAAAAATACATTGTAAGCTAAAGACCAATAAACAAGTAGCTATTTTGTTTAGTTCTATTTCTATGTCTGAAAGAGGTGTTCTAAGCTTACAAAAGAAGAGTGATCAGAATTTGATTTTCTATGTCTTAGTCTATGTCTATGATCTGATTTTATGTTTTTATCTGTTCAACTGTTCAAGGAAGTGATAAACGGAAATGTGTGTTATAACAAAGATTTTTTTGAGTATGCTTTATTCAGTTTACAAACACAAAAACAAGACTTTCACTACTGTCTGTAAAACAGATATGTGTCCTATGTTCCTTGACACGTTTTATGTTTTCTCCGTTGCTAAACACAACACTGATGGAATGTTTTACCTTTCCTGAAGCACCATCTCCCATGATAACAATTTTGAGCTGTCTGTCTGGTGCTTCATCTTCTGAGTCCGACATATTGAACAAAAATCGATCAATTTAGACTATCAAAAAAAGGGATTATTTCTATTTAATCATGTTTTACTCGTGTATTTACATCCACAGTCAGGTCACCCAGGTCTTTCTGTCAGGTTAATGCTTGTACCATTACCCTGAATTCCTGTATCTAATAAGCGTTCTTTTGACAGGAATGTACAGAAAATAAGTAAGGGCACCATACAGGGGAAAGGAGTAGAAAGGATATCAAAAGAAACGCCTGTATAGAAATGCTGCATAATATATACTTTAAAATCTTATTTACTGTAATTTTAAAACATAAATACAATGGAACGAAATATTTCACATTTAATATACACTTTAGAAAAGATTTATCAATCCTCCGGAATTAAATTTTCCGGTTCATGTCCTAAATTATCATTCCCTTGTACCACGTGACTAAACAGGAAGTGCCCGTATCGTCACAACATTGTCATTGACATTTATTATTATGAAAATGCTTTGTTTTTAAATATAGGCTTTAATTCTGTTTGAAAAACACTTTCAGCTTTCAATTATAGACCAAGGAAAAAAGGTCATCCATAGGTAAAATTACATCTGACTATATTTCAAGTTGAAGATGTATTTTCACAAAAAACCTCTTATTTTTTAACAACAATTTTGACAGGTTTTTGAGCTTTCGAGACGTTTCGGCCGCACAACCAATTCGACCACAGTACCATTTCGGCCACAGTCGGTTCGGCCATAGTCGATTCGGCCACACTTTACATATTCTAATATATACAGATGTATTAATTGTTTTGACAGAAGTCTTGTTTGAAAAGGAATATTATTACTTAAATAATTCATCATGGTCATGATGATTAAGACATTAACTTAAGGTTTCCATGAGACATTTGTGCTTGGATGATATATTATTTTATAAGGATCCAGGGCCGTTTGCCCAAAATCATGTTTGCTTCCATTTCATTGTGTTTTCACCCTTTCACGTTCGCACCCTTAACATGCTTAATAAAGGTTTTGTTTTGATATTGCTATAAAATAAAGATAATAAGTTTTTTTATTATTTTAATATAAAGTGACATTCTGAAAGCGTAATCAGGTTTCCATTTAGTGTTTTGTGAATTACTAGTATTGACAAAATGAATAATTGATATTGCCATGATGATCAAAGACCAAGTTCACTCATCTAAGATCTAAAAGAAAGGCGGAAGATATCATACGGCTATCAAACTCGTCACAATGACATTGCCACGACAGCAACTAAAAAAGAGCAATGAAATGTTTAGGCTTACTACACCAAAGCTATAGTTATAACAACAATCCTGATTTTCAAACTCATATCAATTATACCAAATATATAGCTTTGTAAATACCAATTAACAGTAATCATAAATAATTAACATTCAAAAATTAATCATCTGATAAAAAAAAATATTTCATGAAGGAAATGCACGAATATTTATTAATGAAAATATAAATATTTGGATATATACATCTTACATCTTAAAAACATCTAATAACTCGACCAGTATTTAAATAAAAATAGGGGGCGAACATGTTCTGGGAGCGAACAGACCAGATACTGTTTTATAACCAAGAATAGAAAATAACAATATGTCATTTGTCAACAAAAGAATCAATGCCCATCAGAATAATCAAATCAATTATAGATATATGTTCCATCAAAACATAATTATGAGAAACGTAGACACCAATGACTGCATAAAATCCAAAAACCATCACTAGTGTGAACTGACTATGACTGTTTTGATATGAATATTTATTTTTATTAAATCAAGCATTTTGGGTTTCATTTATGCCACAAGGTCGAAACTTCAAAGGGCTACTCAAGCAGCATAAAACTATCCTGGATTTCTACCAAACTTGGACAGAAGCTTGTTTATGATCATAAGATAGTATCCAGAAGTAAATTTTGAAAAAAATAAAATCCTGTTTATCTTTACTTATAAATGGACTTAGTTTTTCTGCCAATTAACATTACATTCACTCTGTGGTTATAGTTTTTAAAATTTTATTAACTTTCTTAAACTATCCTGGGTTTGTACCAAACTTGGACATAAGCATGTTTATGATCAAAAGCTATAGCTAGAAGGAAATTTTGTAAAAATTTGTTTCCTGTTTTTCTGTATATTACTTATAAATGAACTTAGTTTTTCTTCCAGTTTAATAACATTACATACAGTCTGCAGTTAAAGTTTTTAAATCATTTATTAGATTCATAAACCATCCTGGATTTTTACCAAACTTAGATGGAACCTCCTTACAATCAAAAGATAGTATCTTAGAGGAAAATTTTTAATAAATTTTTCCCCATTTTTGAGCCTGCGACTAACAGCAAAAGTAGGCGAGACACTGGGTTCCGCAGAACCCTTACAAATTTTTAAGTTATCTTGTCACATTTGTATTTTCTCAACAATTACTTGACAAAAGCATAATTAATACATTAGATGTATAGCAAAGAAATGATTATCAACATAAAAATGTATTTTCCAATTTGTCTCGTTTTAATAAACAATTACATTTTCCTCCCTTTATAACAATAAAAACCATGGACAAAACGACTTTTCAAAGTACATGTATGGCCAAACTGGCAGTATGGCTGAATCGACTGTGGACGAAACGACTGTAGCTGAATTGGTTGTGTGGCTGAAATGTCTTGCATCGATTTTTGTTCCGTGCATGGCATGCATACATGTATGTCAGAACATGGCATCAACATGCCCATATTTATATACATGTATCAAATCATTAGAAAATTCGTATTGTGTAACTAAACATGTCATTTACCTCTTTTGTTTACAAGGGAAACACTTGAATTGATTGTAAATTTAAATATTTTTAAAAAGACCCAGAAGTGATACCCAGTTCTTAAGCTATTGATGCTGTATATTATTGCATGTATTGTATGGTTGGGTTTTGAAAAGGGCAGGCTGCTAGATTGAAAATAAAACAAAATATAGTTGGAAACTGTCTGCATTATTTGGTCTCTGGTGGAGAGTTGTCTCATTGTCAATCATACTATATTTCTTATTTTTATATCTAATGTGTAAATCTTTGGATACAAAGGTCTATTGGCATTCATGAATGTCTTTAATATGAGTCAGTTGTTACCTGTGAAAGGGGACTTAGTTTTAGTCGTTAATATTTCATGATACATTTTAGTGTTCATAAATTTGCAGGAATCTTTTGCTTTACAACATAACAGCCTCTATAAACAGGACAATGCACAATTGCTAATGTTGTAAAAAAAATTGCAATTAATGAATTTTGCATTCCAAAATAGAAAAAAAAATGGAAATTGTTTTTTTTTCTTATAGATTTCCTTACCATGCTTACTGTAATGGAGCCTGTAATTCAGTTGTCGTTTGGTTATGTGTTACATATTTGTTATTCGTTCATTTTTTGTTCATAAATTAGGCCGTTAGTTTTCTCATTTGAATTGTTTAACATTGTCATTTCGGGGCCTTTTATAGCTGTCTGTGCGGTATGGGCTTTACTCATTATTGAAGGCCGTACGGTGACCTATAGTTGTTAATTTCTGTGTCATTTGGTCTCTTGTGGAGAGTTGTCTCATTGGCAATCATACCACATCTTCTTTTTTTATATTTACTGTAATGGAGGACTTTGTCCTCATATTAATACATTAATGGATGGTTGCATTGATGTTGTCAGGTACATGTACATGTACATTTAGCTGTCCCATTGACTGAGATTGACATATATCATTTGTATATCCTAATCTCCTTTTATTAAAAAAACTGTCTAAAATGAGAATGTCTCTAAAATGCAAGATTAGAAACATGATGTAAAAAAAAAATCTTTAACATGAATGAGAAAACACCTGTCTTTAGTTATGTTTTAGACCAAACAAGTCAAACTCTCAACATTCTATCAAAGAGTATTTCAGTATCATGACATTGGTCCATCATAAAAACAATATTAGGAAAGCAAATTTGTTCCACTTCAACCAAAGTAAACTAATCAAACATCACATTAAGTGACTAAACAACTATATACTAGTTAAATGTTCACATTAAAATTTGGTCACTTGATCTTCATTTTACTCATAAATGCATATGGCTGTGGTTGAGTTTTACATCACATTGACCTTTTTTTAATGCATGAATATGATGGCTTGAATTAAAAAAGATCACTGGTAAGGGAATTAGCTGTTGCCAGGATATCAATTAGGTCGAGGTTTGGAATTCAAATAAACATGATAAATGAAAGATTTAAGAGTATCAAAATCAGCCCTTAAGTTATAAACAATATCTAAAATTTTGATCGTCTGATTGAAAGTGAACTTACTACACTTCAGTGGTTTATGGTTATAATAAAGAAGATGTGGTATGAATGCCAATGAGACAACTCCCATCCAGAGACCAAATGACATAGAAGTTAACAACTATAGGTCACCATACGGCCTTCAACAATGGGCAAAACCCGTACCACATAATTGTCTATAAAAGGCCATGAAATGACAAATGTAAAACAGTTCAAACAAGAAAATTAACCACCTGAATTATGTACAAAACAATGAACGGAAAAAAAGTATGATATACAGCAACAAACAACAACCACTGAATTATAGGCTCCTGACTTGGGACAGGCACATATAGAATGAGGCGGGGTTAAACTAGTTTGCTGGCATCAAACCCTCCCCTAACCTGGGACAGTGGGGTAACAGTACAACATAAGAACAATCTTTAAAAATCAGTTGAAAAGGGCTTAACTCATCAGATCAATACAAAGAAGAAAAACATATAACAAAATCACAGACTGGACGTGGCAGGGTATTTATACATCCCCACAACAAAAAAGACACTTAAGTACAGATCTGAGAGTACTAGCAGTTATTGACATCTAGTTCAAACTTGGTTGTTTGTTTCACATCTCCTTATATTCATAGTGAAATAAGTTATACCGGTAGTGAATCTTTATCTTAAATGCTGTAAATTCAGAAATTATTGCGTGCATTTATTATTGCGATTTTTGAGGAATGGACAAAAATGCCAGATTAATTATTGCGATTTCAGAAACATCTGCATATCAGATTTCAGAATACGAGTTCTTAATATTGTGATACTCATGGAGTCGCATTATTCGCATAAATAAAAACCTTGCAATAATTTCTGAATTTATAGTATATATTTTTAAATTGATTATACTTGTAGGTAGTTATGTTTTAATTTCTATTTGTTTTGCAGATATGGATGACATTAGTGGTATACCACCAAATAATTGTCAGAAGGTCTTTATACAAAGAGATTTCTCAGAGGGCACATCAGTCAAATTTCTTACTAAATTTCCAGCAGAGCTTAATGGAAAGGTAATGTGATATTATATGGATTATCTCCCATTACAATTTGCAATTTCAATTTCATACTGCTTACACATCTGTAGATAGGATAGCGCTTAAAAAAGGTTATGCATGTTAGCCTATTAGTTTATTGTTTACATTCAGAAAATGATATGCAATGTACATGTACATGTGTGGTAGCAAATTTTGTTCAATTTAGGTGACTTCCAAACATAGATCTACAAAATGTAGGTATGTGAGTGACACATACATGTACTCTTAAGAGCCTCTATTTACATTTAAGCCTTTACAAAAAAATGATACAAAGGTTACATTTAAAATATTTCTCACATGTTCATTTTGTTACTATTTTACAGTTGGAGACTGAAGTATTTGTAAGAACTATTACTCAGCTGAATAGCATGTTTGCTGAAGCAGAAACCTTAGGAGGGAGAAATTATTGTGAGAGCTGCTTAGCATGTCTAACAGCGTATACAAGTTACATTTGTTTTGATACACATTATGAAAAGGTAGAGTTCATTTATCATGTGTATTGTCCTCATTTTGGTTCAAGTTGTTATTTAGACTTAAAAAAATTAGATTTTGAAATGTAACGATTGTAAAATGAGGACACACCAAATTAATTGTAAGTTCTGCAGAACTATTAAAGGCAAAGCAATAGATGAAGCAATACGCTGAACTATTAATTTATTATTCCTGAAAAATAAGCTGTTGCAACATGATGTTAGATTTATATATTTAAGGGCATATAATTTTTACTTAATAACCCAAATGAGTGCGAAATTTGTGAATTAAATTTTACAATAACTAAAATATAGTGTTGGAATTATGTATTTTAGACATTTGTAAATGATATGGGAAAATCATTTTATTTATTATAAATACTTTTGGTGCACAAAATGTCATTTTGATGTATGGAAATCCTGAGACCAAAAATCAAGTAGATCTGACATTAAAACAAACTAAAATGCAACAATATATTTGTTCAGGAATATAACAAATGGAGGACTTCAAAAATTATTTTTTCCTTGCCATGGGAACTGACAAAGTTTGTATAGGCATTCAAATTGTAATGATAACTTTCAAAATTTAAATTGTTGTACACTATTTTAAACTACACAAGGTACGAAAATATTTTGTTTTTAATTATTTTGTAGATGTTAAAGAAAATTACTAAATTCATCGCAGAACAAAACCAAGATTACTATGTACCCAGAGGAATGATGTTGGTTGATCCAGTAGAAAGAGGACTGAGAACTGTATCCTTTTATTTCCTCATCTGGCTGAAGGTCCAGTCTTGGTTATTGCCATCATTAGGCTGAAGGGCCAGTCTTGGCTATTGCCATCATTAGGCTGAAGGTCCAGTCTTGGCTATTGCCATCATTCATCCATTTGTTAACTTTTTGAAGAATCTTATTCTGTGAAACTGCTTTGCATATTTGAAACAAAAATTAACTGTATCACCATTAGGGTTTGTAGTTGAAAAATTATTTCTGATGCTGGATTTCTTACCATGGCAAATGTCACTATGAAAAGAATACTGGGGGTAAAACAGGAAAAATGGTATATGATTGTAATAAGTAGTTACATGTTACATGTTAGTTTTTGTCTCGCCTTGACGGAGTCAAAAAGCGAGACATAGGTATGCTGTTTCCGGTGTCGGTCAACAATGTATTAGTTTGTGATTAGGTCTAGTTCATGGTGAACCACTAGTGGTAGGTCAATGATATTTGGTATGCAGTTGTATTAGCATTGGCACATCTCATTACCATGGAGATTATTTGGCTCCGCCCCCTCAGTCAAGGTCTATTGACTTTGAAACTTTGCTTAGTTTACATGTATTAGTTTGTGATTAGGTCAGTTTATGGGGAACCACTAGTGGTAGGTCAGTGATTATGCAGTTGTATAAGCATTAGCACATCTCATTTCCATGGAGAATATTTGGTCCTTACCCCCTCAGTCATGGTCTATTGACTTTAAAACTTTTGCTTAGTTTACATGTATTAGTTTGTGATTAGGTCAGTTTAAGATGAACCACTAATGTTAAGTCAATGATATTCGGTATGCAAATATATTGGCATTGCAAGTTTCATTTCCATGGAGATTATATAACCCCAGCCCCTAATTATGGTTCATTGACTTTGAAACTTTTACATAGTTTACAAGTTAATGTTTGTGTTTAGGTTTGTTTAAAGGGAACTACTTATGAAAAGTCAATAGAATTTGGTTTGCAGTTGTATTAGCATTGGCACATCTCATTTCCCTGGAGATTGTTTAGCCCTGTACCTTCAGTCATGGTTCATTGACTTTGAATATTTGAATAACTTACATGTTAAAATATTGCTATTTTAATTTCAACATTTGCATTATCAAAATAACAAATAGGCGAGACATAAATCTGTGTTAACAGTTTATGTTCAAGTTGGCTAACTGTTAAAAGTAATTATAATCCTTTGACTTGGAAAAAAACTGTTATTTTTCTTGTTTGTTGTCAGCCCACATTGCAGATATTGAGCATAAATTTGCTAAATAAATATCCCTTGCACAAATCGGTACAATTTTTTATGAAATTTGTATCAAAGGTTTATATCAGCAATGTCTCGGACAAATTAAAAAATCAGTGCTTTATCAACTATTTTTAAAAGACTTATGTACCTTGGAAATATAAATTATATGAAAAATTGCATAGTAAGTGATCATGAAGAAGCTTCTGTCCAAGTTAGGTAACATTCTATTAAATTAACAAGTTATTCGTGTCTAAAAAAACTTTAACCACAGACTGAATCTTAATGACTAAATGTTAATGACTATGTATTGCTTCGCTAGCTTTCTTCATAAACTTGACAAAAACAAAAGAACATGCTGTGTATCTTTTCCATATACAATAAAAGAATACTTTCCAATGTCCCCCGCAAATGCACATATTTTATCAAGGACAATAACTCACTTTTTAACTTTATCATAAATATCTCAACAGAAATGTAGGCCTAAAATTGTTGATAATGATATTTTCCATAAAATTTCTATTTTCAAGGGAAATAATTCCTGTAAAAAAATATTTTAATGACGCTGATTATCCAACTTCACCAAGACTTATTTGATATAAATTTCATTAAGTCTTCAAAAAATGTAGGTGTGAGTGCTTACAGTGCAATGTAAAATACAAATTGCATTTCAAAGAGACATAATTCTCGAAAAATAGTCGTCTGTCACTGATTTGAGAATTCTTCCAAGACATTACTGATATAAATTTTATAAAAATCTGACTGAATTGTAGACTTGAGAGTCTTTACAGTGCAAACTTCCTATAGAATTTACATTTCGAAAGGGACATAACTCCTATAAAAATAATTAATCAGCACTGATTTTTTTAACTCAACTAAGACTGCTGATATATTCCTTTGTTTTTAATTTCATTACAATCCTACAAGAAATGTCAACTACACATAATAGCGTTTGAAGAAAAAGTTTTATTTTAAAAATTAAATTCTGTATTTTACTGATAAATGAACTTTGTAGTTTTTGGCTACCAGTACAACACTTTTGCACTGACAGCTGGAATTGTGGACACAGTGTTCTGCAGAAACCTTTGCAATGTTTTTGATTTCTTGAGTTGTCATCATTACCCAGCATGTCCTTTTTTCTTACATTATAGCAAGACATTAACTTTTCCTTAACTAATTTTCAGCTTGAGATTTGTTTATTGTCTGAAAACAATGGAAGATGAGGGAAAGATGTCAGAACTAACTTTATTGTCTTCTTTCTGTGAATAGTTGTTTTCTTCATAACAGCCATCATGTTATCGAATGATATACTTTGTGTATTGATTGTCAGTTTGTAAACATAATATTTCTTTAAATTTCAGTTAAAATATTTTTAGATATTATAGTACTGCTGCTAAACATCAACTCAGAATCAGGTTTCCTGACATTTTACAGTCTTTCAGTTTATTATTTTTTTCTCTGACCAATTTTAGAGGAAAACCTATTTCATTCAAAACCTGTATGTATATAAGGTGCAATTGATCTCATGTTTAAAAAAAATTAGAATTCAATTTCAATTAATTTGGTAAATTCCAAGCAACTTCATACATGTATATGTGAAAGTATGTGTAATGCTGATATCAACATACAGCTTATGTTATTCAACTGATCAATTCAGAAATTGTGTTGCATTATGGGAACATGTTTCTGAAGTAACTGATTGGTCTAGGTGTTATTTAGGATGGAGTTAACATATTTAATGAGGATTGAGGTTGAATTTCATATTTCATACATTTTTAACATAGTGCAACATGTATATACAGAAAGAGATCACATTGGACATTCTTATATGATCATTTGTGTCTATCATTAAAGTATTATGTCATTCGAGTAAGTAGGATGGTCATGCTCTCCAATAAACTTATTAAAAATAATAAGTTGTATTAATAGCATAACAATCATATTTTGTTATCCTTTTTGTGTATCATTATTGACATTATTTTAGTGATTACTATCCTGTTGTAACTTGTAGAAATCTAAAATGGATTTACATTAGATCAAAATTTTCCATCACTAATAATTTCATGTCATGTTTTTTTTCAATGATATACAATGTATCACAGACATTTCATTATGTTGTTGTATCTATTTTCAAAGATACTTTATATGATAAAAATCATATAGACTTGCTAAATTTTTTGGATGAAATTCTAGTTTTTGGAAAGTATTTCTAGAAATACTAGACGTATATAATACTAGATATGAATTCAGACTTTAATCATCTTTCGCGATTGAAAAAAAGGTTGACATGTGACATATATCAAAATCATGTTTACATAGGTCGTCAATCATACATACTTATTATATGTTTTATTGTAAAATATTTTATTTAGTTAGTTGTGACATTTTGAGACATAATTTGACTGTGATATAAGCTTGACTTGGTGTTTTTTCAATGATGGAAAACAGGGAAATGCCATGCCACTTTAGTTTTTTTTTAACATTGTTGTGTATGTTTTATTCTTCCAAATACAGGTGCATTCATGTTGTATTTCATACAGTCATATTCTCAGCTGTAATTTGGATTTTGATTACAGTCTGGTTCACAAAAAAGCCGAAGTTTAAGAAGATATGCCCTCTGGTCAGCCAATTCCTCTCATTATTCCCATAATTAACTCGCCTGCGACGAAAATCTGGAAAGCAAGACATAGGGATTGCTTTTCCAGCGACTGCTCAACAATTGTTATGTTTTCTGCTTAAGTTAGTTTGATAACACTACTTGTGATAGATCAATGATATTTTGTATGAAATTGATTTACTATCAGTACATATAAGTTTGACGACTATTTCAAGGCCCTGCCCCCTAGGTCATGGTCCATTGACTTTCAATCAATTAACAATTTTCAATGTTAATATTTCTGATTAAGGTAGTTTGATAGGAACTACTTACAATAGACAATATTTTCTATAAAGTTACATTGCAGTCTGTACATCTCAGTTTGTCAACCATTTCCAGGCCCTACCCACTAGTTGGTCCAGCAGCTTTAAATTAATTAGCAATGTTGCTGTCCATCAGATTGTCTTTTTCTGAATTTTATGCCGACAGGCGAGACATACCTCTGTGTCAACAGTTTATTGAGGAGTTTATTCTATTGGTAATGAAAAATTACATCTTGCATCAAGTGATGACTTCATCACAATAGCCTGAGGTGTGATGAGTTGTTGGTTTTTAAATTTTTCTACAAAATCCTTTTATAGATAAAAATATTTTTTAAGGCTTTTTAAGTTTAAATTAAGACATATAGACACTGTGATCATGTAAGTTATCTTTTAGAAGGACCCGAGGGGTATTTAAATCACACTTTTATATGATACATATGATTTCTAGTTTTCATCTAATTTCAATGTGATTTTTGTCTATAGTTTCCTCATTATTAAAGCTGTCAAGAATGTTGCAACAGACTTCTCATAATTCTTACAGTCTAGAAAGTGTATGGGCTATAAGCCAAACACAATGTCCACAGTTTTTTCTAACAAACACTTGAAGTGTGTTGTCATTTTATGGTTGTATCATTATTTTGATGCAATTTTTCTTGAAATACTGAAAATCCCTAACTAGAATTTCAAATAAATTTATGTAGCATAACTAAATTTTATGAGGTCTTATGTCCAAAATCCTAGCTTAATTTTTATAAGACAACAAAATTATTTGTTCATATTATGAAATGAATGTGTTTTCCATCATTGTTATTTTCAATGTACATTTGCCAATTTATTTTGTTTAGCTCTTCAGACATATGGGATTGAGAGAAGCTCTCATTGAACTTAATACACCTAGATTATTCCTTAATTGTTAGATATTGTAGTATTGAGTAAATCTGATTTATATTTGTTGTAACATCACATAACTCCTTCCATTATTTACACAGTACATTTTTCTCATTTATTGAATTCAGGATTCACTTGTGAAAGCAATGGTATATTTTTTTTTGGTATGTTGTGAACTTATATGACTTGATTATAAGTGTTAGAACCTGTATAAAGTAAAATATTATGATTAGATTATTGATTTTTCTTTTTGTTTTACTACATGTATCTTCAAACCATAAAAATGCATCCTTAAAATGTAACACTTTGTATCTTTTTGTTAAAATTTAAACTAATTCTTTAGAAATATGCAGAATGTGTATTCTTTTTTTTTTTAAATTTGAAAAATGTTGGAAATGAAAATAAAGATTACATACAAAAAAGAAAGATTTGTCTTTGTGAGGAACCTGTGATTGTAAGAAGATACAATGAAAGCCATACACCACAACAAATGACTGTGTTCTTCAGGCTTGCTCTCTTCTAAAATTAATTTAAAATTAAGGGGGAAAAAAATTCTAATCCACTTTAAAATTTCTCTTTTTGTTTAATTAAAAAAAAGAATGAAAAGCCAATTACATAACACAATTCTACAAATGATACGAGTCTATAGTATTGTTTTGATAGAAATTGGCTCACAATATAAGATATCAGAAGAGAATATCTAATTATAGTTCATCATTTATCATTCATGTTTGGAATAAAAGGTTTGAGTCTTTTAATTATTTTTTAGACTTTATATATGTTAACATTGTATTTCAAAAATCAAGTGGTTAATTATTTTATATAACATTGCCTGATTTCACTTATAAAATACTTGATAATCATATGAGGTTTTTTATAACACTAGGCAGAATGCAAAGAAGAAATGAATTAAAAGACTATGTGTTTAAATTTATCTTAATGCCAGTTTTTTCCCTGTTTTCTTTTTTTTTTATTATGACAAAACAATTTAATATGCAGTATCAAAACATTTTTAAGCAACTACAACCAATAGTTCATTTTATTTGCAAGCATTTGAATTGTAAAAGTAATTTTTATGCCCCCGCCGTAGCGGTGGGGGCATTAAGTTTTACCCTTGTCCGTCTGTACATACGTACGTACGTCCGTCCGTCCGTACGTCCCAAAATTGGTTTCCGTTCTCTAACTTGAGTTTGCCTCAACCAAATGTTATGAAACTTATACACAATGCTTATTTTCACAAAACACAGATCAAGTTTGAATTTGGGGGCGTCACTTTAACCGTTCTAGAGTTATGCCCCTTTATAAATGGAAAAATTGCAAAATTTTTAGTTTCCGTTCTCTAAATTAAGTTTGCCTCAACCAAATGTTATGAAACTTATACACAAGGCTTATTACCTACAAAACACAGATCAAGTATGAATTTTAGTGGCGTCACTTTAACCGTTCTAGAGTTATGCCCCTTTATAAATGGAAAAATTGCAAAATTTTTAGTTTCCGTCCTCTAACTTAAGTTTGCCTCAACCAAATGTTATGAAACTTATTCACAAGGCTTATTACCACAAAACACAGATCAAGTATGAATTTTGGTGGCGTCACTTTAACCGTTCTAGAGTTATGCTCCTTTATAAATGGAAAAATTGCAAAATTTTTAGTTTCCGTTCTCTAACTTAAGTTTGCCTCAACCAAATGTTATGAAACTTATTCACAATGCTTATTACCACAAAACACAGTTCTAGTTTGAATTTTGGTGGCGTCACTTTAACCGTTCTAGAGTTATGCCCCTTTATAAATGGAAAAAATTGCAAAATTTTTATTTTCTTCTAAATATCAAGTTATTTTTAAAATTGGAGTTATCTTCCTTTGTCCATGATTATAGTTGAATCAACTACAATGAATGCTTTATACAATGCAATGTTTAATTTTGACTTCCACTGATAAAACACAGATCAAGTTGAATTTGGGTAGTGTCACTTTAACCATTATTGAGTTATGCCCCTTTATAAATAGAAAAATTGCTGAATTTTTAGTTTCTGTTCTCTACTTAAGTTAGCCTCAACCAAATGTTATGAGACTTACACACAAAACTCAGATCAAGTTTAAATTTGGATAGCGTCACTTTTACTGTTCTTCAGTTATGTCCTTTTATAACTATATGATATGCAAGCGGGGGCATCATCTGTGTCCACATGTGGACACTATCCAGATTTATTTCTGCCTATACATAACCTCGGAATCACAGGCATTTATATGATTGTTTTTGCTTCAGTATCTTCAGTATCAGCATTGTAATATGTAATCAGTGCAATTTTGTTTGATATCATCATTAAAGTCTGTTAAAACAATTTGTTTTATAGTTATGTTAATTGTGATAGTACTGCAGGTATTTATTGTTACACTTGTTGATCAACAAACAAAAATGGACCAAAAACTCAACTGGTTGGTATAAAAAAGCAAATATGGTAGCTTTATTTTTCTGTCCAGTTATTGAACATATCAGGTAAACCACCTCATTATTTCCTGTCAAGTTATTTAACAAATTGTTTATTTGCCCTGTAACCATCCCCAAAAAGGCAATACAGTTTTTTTGTTCCCTGGAAAAGATATCAAAAGGGATTTTAAAAGCTGTTAGTCAAACAAAAACAAACACCATGGAGTGTGCCCAAAAGAAAGTAGACAAAAAGAAAAACAACACTTCACAAAACATTACACTCAAAAAAGGTTGAGAAATAAAATACACAAAAAGCACTGAAGTCTCGTACTCTGAAAATGTCAGTTATCTAACAGAATATTTTGAAGTGCCATGTGCCAATTAAAAATAAATGGAGAATGTGTCCATGGGACACAGATAATGCCCTCACTTGCATACCATTTAAAAGGGACATAACACAAGAACGGTAAAAGTGACGCCACCCAAATTCCAACTTGATCTGTGTCTTGTGGTAATAAGCATTATGTATAAGTTTCATAACATTTTGATGAGGCAAACTTAACAAGGTCATGTTTTTCTCTGACTGCTAATGACGTCTTTACATTAAATCCATTGGATGTTGGATGTGTACTGATTGACATTTTAGTCTTAGATACATTTTTTTTATTAGTTGTTATTGGCTTTGAACTAGCTGTCAGTAACTGCAAGTACTCTCAGATCTGAACTTAGTGTCCTTTTTTGTTGTTAGGGATGAGGGATGGACAACTACCCTGCCACATCTTGTCTGTGTATTTGTTTGATGTTTTTCTGCTTGGTATCGATCTGAGGAGTTAAGCCTTTTTCAACTGATTTTTATAGTTTGTTCTTATGTTGTCCTGTTACACCACTGCCCCCAGTTAGGGGGAGGGTTGAGCGCTCACAAACATGTTTAACCCCGCCACATTCTTTTTGTGCCTGTCCCAAGTCAGGAGCCTGTAGTTCAGTGGTTGTCGTTGGTTTATGTTGGTCATATTTGTTTTCTTAAAATAAAATTGTTATAAATTAGGCCGTTAGTTTTTTTGATTGAATTGTTTCATATTTTTCATGTCGGGGCCTTTTATAGCAGACTATACGGTATGGGTTTTCTCATTGTTAAAGGCCGTGTGGTTGCCTATAATTGCTTACATCCACTTTATTTGAACTATGGTGGATAGTTGTCTCAGTGGCAATCATACCTCATCTCCTTATTTTTATATTAAGTTAGAAAACGGGGAAAAAAAAATTCAGAAATTTTTCCATTTGTAAAGAAGCATAACTCTAGAACTGTAAAAGTGACGCCACCCAAATTCACACTTGATCTGTGTTTTGTGGTAATAAGCATTGTGTATAAGTTTCATAACTTTTGGTTGAGGCAAACTCAAGTTAGAGAACGGAAACCAATTTTGGGACGTATGGACGTACGTGCAGATGGACAAGGGTAAAACTTAATGCCCCCTCCGCTACAGCGGGGGCATAAAAAGTAAAGTTAGAGAATGGAAACTAATTTTGGGACAGACGGACGGGGGTTACACTAAATGCTGCCTCCGCATGGTAATATAAAAATAAAGAGATGAGGTATGATTGCCAATGACACAACTATCCATGTCAGGTTTGAATTTCATACTAGGTTAACAAACAGATAAATTGATGTGCCCTGTGACCATTAGAAATGGTGTATACCAGCTAATTCTTTCCTGTAAAGCAATCTAATAAATATCTTAAGGTGCCCTATGACACTTTCCAAAAAAGGAAAAAATACCAGTAAATTATTCCCTCCCTTGATTTGCCCTTTGATAATAAAACAAAAGTGAGCACATTATATCAGGCCAAGTTATCTATACCTTCAAGTTCACATAATTTGAAGGATCAACAACAAAAACATGAGTAAAATGTTATTTTTATTATTCCATATCATCTTCCTCCTCTTCATCTTCCTCTGATGTGAGGTCTGCTTGATCTGCTTCTGACAGACACTTCACACATCCACAGGTAAAAAGGTAATTCTCTCTAAAGAAGATATAATTCAATAAAGTATTAGTACTTTTAAATGATATCAAGAAATGTGTACAATATAAAAGAAAGGTTCCCACTTAAAATTCCATTATACAGACAAAGATAAGACAGCTATTTAAATTGGATAAATTTCAAAAATACTTGTTCTGTGGGTCCCTCATTCTTTGGAAAGTAATCATCAGGACTATTAATGTACTATCAACAAACAAAGTACAAAATTGCAATGTAACTTATTTTCCACAATTGTAAATATTTATTTGCAGTGGTAACATTTGAATATCTGCTATGATTTTTAATTACAATTTTTCCCTCATAAAACAAGATACTTTGAGAAAGAAATGAAGTCATCTCAATCTTAGATTACATCAGCGCACAAGTGCAAAATGTTTCAAAAACTTTTAAGGTACACTTTTTTAAAGTTATCTGCAATACTTCTGAACTTAAAATAAGTTGCAAATATGTTTTTAATGCCATTCAATTTTTTTTTAAAAAGGTAGACAGATGTAGTACAGTCAATTGTTTGACTGTAAGATATGTCTCCCTGCTGACTGTTCATGGCTCACAACACCAGGCAAAGAGAGCGAGATTATCACCCTAGAATTCCCAACTTTGCCCTAAAGAAGCATCAAGGAGAAGTTTGCGTCACCTTTAATTTTCAGTAAAATTCCCCAATGTGGCTTCATGATTTTTGACAAATTTTTGATCTGAATGCACCTTATTCAGATTCCAATCTGCTACTGTAAATTCAGAAATTATTGCGTGCATTTATTATTGCGATTTTGTCATTTTAGACTTAAATGCGATTTTAATTTTTACGATTTTGAGAAAAATCCTGTTTATTTCATATAAAATATTGCAAAATGCGAGTTTAAATTATTGCGTTAACAACTCTGTCTCATTTGTCGCAATAATTTCTGAATTTACAGTATTATCTTCTCAGTTAAAAAGTTTAAAACCAAGGCTCATCTGTAATTCTAATTCTATTGAATCTACTCAAGGATCAGATGCCTATCACTTTATCATGTTCTTAGCCTAAATAAGGCTAAAAGACAGCAACTATCAATCAAGCTTAAAAATATGGCTGGAATATATTTTACAAAATTAAAACTTACTTTAAAAATTTCTGTCTACTATGTCTACTTCTGGTAACATCACATTCACTCAAGTAGCAGGTGCAAATTTCCTATAAAAATTTTAATAATGAAATTTAAATAAAAAGCAAAGTAATTTCACAAATTTCTTTGTCTTTTGTTTACAGCATGAGGACTGTTACAGTGATACAGAAGTACTCATGGAATAAAGAATCAAGTATACTTACTCAAAGCTAGGTTTTGAAATGAAAAGTCAAAAACAATGTTTATTCACCCAGATACAATCCAAATTTGTTTAAGTATTTTAAAACAATTTCCCAACACCTGATTCCCACAAGAAAATAGACATTCATAGCAACAAAGAAAAGTAACAACAAGAACTCATGGTTGGTATTGTTTTGGTTAGGAGCCACCCTTTTATATTTTTGGGCACAAGTATTATTGAGTTGCAGCAGTTAGCATTTGCACACATGTTAATTTTTTTGGAGTATTCAGGACATTTCTCTTTAAATTCTCATGGGGTATATTTTTTAGGAAATTATGCAAGATTTCTGACAAATCACTTTAAGTGGCCATTATTTTTTCAATATAGGGTTAAGTAATAATGCAAACAATTTGGTGAATATTGCCTTCATCAGTTTGAATACAAATAGATCCTGGAAAACTTTTTTCCAAGTTTCAGCAGAGCATTACTTATATGTTCACAAAATATTTTTGATGGATAAATGTCCATTCATAATTATTTTTAACACAATTAATGCTTTGTAAATGTTTTATGCCCTTTTTTTTTTAAATATTCCTTTTTATAGGTAACTTTTTTCAATGCATTTTGACATGAAACGAGATTATGTTTTGTATTGATGAGGGGGGTCAGACCTTTATCGGGACTCCTGGATCGGTTGTTTTTAAGCTCGGGATTTTGGGATTGATCCTTTCGGGATCCGGGAATTCTTTTTTCGAATTTCGGGATGTCAGGATTTAAATTTCTTCAAACTCAGGACCTTGGGATTTCATGTTTTTAAGCCCAGGAGCAGGATCCCTACGACCCCCCCTCCCCCCCCCCCCCCCCCCCCATTGATAAAGTATAACCACTTCCCATATGAATCACAAAATTCATGTAAAAATACTATCATTTTGAAAAATCATTAAATTTTAGAGCTAATACTTGCCCTACCCTTCAGTGTCTTTTAATATTATTTGAAATGCAAGTATCTTTACTTATGAAAATTCATGATTCACTTTGAAAAAAGCATATGTTATTACAACTCTAATATATAAATATAGATTCTGCCACTGGATCTAGTGTGGTACAAAATCTCTCCACTTGAGATAGAAAAATTTTCAAATTAAAAATGCAAGGCTTGCTGAGGGTTTTTAAATATTCAAAATTTTACTGTAGAAAGTTGATAGATATGGTATTGCATAAGATTTGCTGGTGGAATCTGTATCTCTTATAATTTTAGATGATATGTAGACAAACTTTATCTTTCTTTTCCAATGATCTTTCTATGTGAGGTCGCCTATTTTCTTGACATCACAACAGGAAATTCAAAGGGAAAAAAAAAAAATATGACGGCACAATTGAAATATAACAAATGAAGAACTGTGATCAAACTGCCCACAGGTTGGTTATGAAAAAAATAATCAACCGTTTCAGAAAAAGTATAAATCTGGTAGGCATTTGAGAAAAATATTTATCACTTAACAGTTTAAGGGATTAACTGCAAACACCCTTTTATTCTTATTTTTCAACCAGAAGTAAAAAGACCATTATATAATACGCTCAGTTTTCTTTTTTCCACCACTACCATTTTGATACATTTTTTACTACAATGAGCAACATTACAAAGAGGGAATGTAGTTCTAAAGACTTACCTCCCCTTGACTGATATTTTCTTTAGCCACCAGTACCAACTTATGGTTGTTGTTTGGAAAAGTAATTTCTGCATTTGGTATGCAACTGTGGTTACCTGAAAGAAAGACAATGTATAGATCATAAAAATATCACACCTTTAGAATGCAATTGTTTCAATGAAATTAAAATGATTTCTGTGTATGATTTATACATTTTAGGAAATTTTTAGTGTATTGAATATTATATATAAATAAGTTAATCAATCCTCACAAAACTTATATCTTTATCATAAATTTAAATCTGGATTGACATAATTTTATGACGTTTTTAATTTTATAGACATATAAATTACAGTCTCAGGTCAAAAGTGTGTCACCTATCAGAAATTACCCTATTATTTCATATAAAAACACATTTTTTAAACAACATTGTCTAATTGGAGGTCTGATTTTGATGATTTTTTTTCTGTAAAACTCATAAATGCGTGCAGTTTTTTTTATGGTTATCATGAAATATTTGTATGACCTGTCATTGCTGAGAAATCATTATTTGTATACACAAATTGAAATCAAGTGTCAATTTTTCCTACTGTAGCCATATGATTTTTATTTCCCTGCGACAAAATGCGGGGCATCATCCATATCTAGTTCGGTGCATAAATTCACATTTACTAGAAATATAAATCATAAATATATTTCATAATTATTGCAAGAGACTGCAGACATTTATGTATTCAATAAAAGAAATTTTATTCAATTCAGATGAGAAATATCTTCAGTAGAATTTTTATTAAAATGTGCCTTTGTATAATTCTTTGTATCAACATTAGTATAATCTAAACAAATTGTCATATATTTACTTACATGTACTTTGAAGTAGATATAAGCCAGAACCTTCACAGTCTAAGAATGTCCCAGATACTGAAATAACAATTCTATCAATATTACAAAACATTTATTACTGAAGTCAAGGATTTGTAAAGTATTAATCAATATAGTAAACCATGAATTTAAATATTCAACAAATTTTCTACAGGTTTGTATGCAGACTTTGACAAATCTACAAAATCTTATATACACGAATATACAATTTTTTTTTCTAAATCCAAATAAATTGGTACCAATAAAAATAAATGATTCCACTGTGATGTCCAAAAGTGTTGGAATGTAGATAACACAATATGAACTTAAATAATTATAAATTCAAATAGTCACTAAATATCAATAATCAAATCACACGATTCTGCCATGATTAAGTACAATAACAATGAAATAGACTCTATTATATTCTGAATCAATTCTCATACTTCTGGCTCACCATTTTTTAAGCAAAAGAATTGTTAAAACAAATTGAAACTCAATTTGAAAGCTTCTTTAACAATATAGAAAACAATACAATGCCACAATATTTTTAAAATAGAACCATGAACTCGCATAAAATTTTCTCAAGGTCTGAGTTAAAGAATTTAAAAAAAAAATTTTGACAGAGATATTAACTCATATCATTTAGATCTGTATTTGATACACTGACAGCCATAAATGACCATAAATTATCTAATCATTTATAAAAAATTTTTTTGGATTTAATGACAGAAGGTTTGACCTACTTACTAACAGCTATCAATGACTACACAATAAAATAACTTTGATTAAAAAATGTATTTTCCTTTAATTATAAAAGTTTTTGATTTTGTAACTTCACAATACCTTTATCCATATCTTCATAAAGTTGATCAATAAAAGCATCAAGTTGTTCTTTCTCTTCATCTGGTATGGCTAAATCCTCACAATTCTTCACCCATACACTTATAGAACTGTAATAACAATTTATTTCAATTATTCTCAAATCCTTTTAGTAGCAATGTATAAAGGGTTAAAAAGATGAGTCGAAAATAAACTGACAAAACCTTGTAAAAGGAGTGGATAGGATCCAATGTATGTTCACCTCACTGCACTATTTTGTTTTGACTCTCAAATAGGTAGAGATAAGGCCTGGAAGATATATTTATATAGCCAATGGCAAGAGGGTTTTGATTTGATTGACAAATGCAATCATTCCCCCTAAAAAAGTCATTCAATGGCAATCACTCCTATCGGGTCCACTAATGATTTGGGCCATGTTGACTAAATTTTAGATCTTGTCCGGCTGTTCATATTTGCTGGTCAAAATATGTCTCTTTCTATTATAGTTTTTAAGATTATAGCCAAAAACACACAAAAAAATGGGTAAAATTGTCATTCAAGGGCAATGTCTCCTATAAGGAGTTGACTGACAATTTCAGCCATGTGGGGACTTTTTCATAGATTTTATTTTGCTGATCATTTTTACTTTTTAAAGATTCTCTCTATATCTGCAATAGTTTCTGCAAAAAAAGAAAAAAATAGATCTGACTCAAATGGCATGGTTGCACAGAATGTTTCTTAAACAATGGAACATGCTCTACACTGAACATTTAAATTTTTGAAAAATTACTAAGTTCCCAAGTCTGGAAAATTACTAAGTTCCCGAGTCTGGAAAACAATTCCATAAAAACAGGTGCACAAAAAACAAAACAATATTTCTAAACAATCATTTGCAACTGAAAATGACAAATTATGATCAGTGATAAACAACGCAAACTTTTTCCAATGTAATAAGGTCTAATAACCCAAGATTAGTTAATGTGAAGTACTGATTGTCTATGACCCTTTATTGTGAGAGTTCTCATTTACACAATGAGCTAATTTGATGAGTGTTTTTCCCCTATAAAGCCCTCATAAAGTATGGGAACTATTTGTCTGTTAAATTTGCTGTAAACTACTGGAAGTTAACTAAAAATGGTCAATGTCATACAATGTTTTAACAATAAAGTAAATCATAATAAATATGTGTGGATGACAATTCCCAAACAGGGAGAAATATGAAATTATTAAGGAAGATTCCGCTGAGATGTGGAGAACTTGCATCAAATGCATTCTGCCAATCCATTGAATTCACTATCTCTATGTTAGTCTCTGAAATTCCTAGTTGTGATCTTTATGAACAAGAAGATGCACACTTTGTCATGCTAGGCAGACTTCTCCCTTTTTATTCAAAGAATCAGATAACAGGAACTAAGAGGATGAAAGATCTGAAAAGTGCTCAAATCTTACAAATCAACACTGTCAAGCTGCTGCTCAAATATAAATTCATTTTGTTCCTTAAAATTGGAGGAATGTGTGACAAAAATATCAAGATTATTGAACATATGATATTGTAAATTTCAAAGGATCAGTAAACAAGAAATAGGTGTTTGACAGATTTTCGAAAAGTGCTCACATAATACAACTCATCACTGTCCAACTGCTGACAAAATATGGAGTCATTCTGTTCATAAGTACCAGAGAAAAGTGTGACAATAATATTTGTTGAATAAATGGATGAATAAGGTGATTACAATATAGCCTCCACTCCTGGAGTGGGAGTATAATTACTTTTCAAAATGTTCCTTAAACATAGTTACTTTAAAAGTAAGCATAAATTTAAGGGTTATAGGTCATAATGTTAGCAACCCTCATAATCTTTATAACCTATACAGACTCATACCTTTAACCAGCTATTAGTATTTTGTTTGGGGGTTATGTTTTTTTTAATAGTAAACAATTCTGTTTGTTTTACTTATATCTGGTAACAGAAAAGAAATTTTTTACCATATCCCTTAAACTTTGTTAAGTGGTACTCACTTGATGCTTTACTGTTTTAAATAATATAAATCTGCCATAAATGAGGGTTATAAGGGGGGTACCTTCATGACGAATAACAGTAAAAAATCTTGCAAAATGACGTTAATGGTAATTTTTGGTGTAGGACGATAAAAAAATCGAGTGATTTGACGAATCACTTATTTTTTTCTCCAAAAATAACGGTACGGATAATTATTTGAGACATCTGACGAATCATGATAAGGATATTTTGACGAATCACGGTAAAATTTTTACCACTTTGACGTGAACGGTATGCCGAAAATGACCATTTGACACCTGATGGTAAAGGGCATTCCTACCCTCATAAATATTTGTGCTTATAGAAATCATAACTATGTACTCCCTTTGCAGGTCCTCATTTACACTTGTGTCTCTTAAGATTTCATAAACTGATACAGAAAGTACTTATTTCAAAATAGATGAGGAAGTAAAGTTTTTCATTTCCCACTTATTAAAACAATCTCACTAGTTTCCTTATTGTAAACTACTTGTATTCATCCCTGTTCAGCATGAATAAGAACACAAAACTGAATACAGCATGACTAAGAGCACAAAACTGACTACAGCATGACTAAGAGCACAAAACTGAATACAGCATGACTAAGAGCACAAATCTGGTGACTTAATTCTATCCCAAATTTATTTTGTGTCTTGTATACCATAACAATATTTCATGAAATATTAAATGAAAAATATAATCAAGTCACAGTAACAATTCTGAAAATTACTGTCATGTGATATAGCAATCAGGAGATTGGACATGAATAAATGACATAATTCTTAAGATCATTTGGAATCCATAATCTCTAAGCATTTTCCCAATACCATGAAGCAAATTATGTCGAACTTAGCAGAAATGTTCCTACAGACACGGTTATAAAAGTTTGTAAATTGATTATAGCCAGTGAAAAATGCTCTACAAATAAACCACTATCAAGACAATGACAAATATAAACCCAGTAACTAAAACATTACAGGAGTATAGCAACAATA
Source organism: Mytilus californianus (assembly GCF_021869535.1). Taxonomy (NCBI): domain Eukaryota; kingdom Metazoa; phylum Mollusca; class Bivalvia; order Mytilida; family Mytilidae; genus Mytilus; species Mytilus californianus. The sequence continues at coordinate 58,409,790 of NW_026262679.1, forward strand.
TGAATAAAGTTCCATAACTCTTCAATGTCATATCAGAAATTAAAAAAAAAAACTAAAGGGAGGTTATTTTAATAGATATAAACCAGGCACCAAAGTTTCATAAAAACTGCTCAAAGCATTTTTGAGTTATTGTCCAAAAACTGGAAAATCCCCCCTTTTTATGAATAAAATCCCATAACTCGGAACGTAAAATCTAAAATTTAAAATCGAAAGGGAGCTCACGTTAATAGATATAAACAATCCACCAAAGGTTCATGAAAATTGGTTAAAGCATTTTTGAGTTATTGTACGACATGTTGATGACAGACGGACAGACAATGGTATACCATTATACGTCCCATAAACAGGCGTATAATCAAAGGATTTATGTCAACAAGACAGCATAAAAACAACACTAACAACTAAAAGACATCTACAGGTAAATATATGGTCTTCAACAAAAGATCTTTTTAAAGTTTACAGATGGACAACTTCTACCATAACAGATGATCCAGGTTACCTAATAAAAATGAAGACAACATTTATTACCCTTATCCTTATATTATAAGTCTACTGTTCTTCGTCTTTTTACTGTAAATATTTTTCAAAAAAGTTAATTAATTTTTACTGAACTGATTAACAATATAAGTAAGCATAAAATGAAGGATAAACGGTCAATATAGTAACAACCCTTATAATCTTTTGACCCTACACACGTCCATTCCAAGGAATTCTTCAAAAAGACACATATTTAACAACATAGATTAATTTTGTTTTGCCAGGATGTTTGTAACATGCATAACAAAAAAAGAAACAATCTCTGTTTGTTTTACAAGTTTTTGTGGCTGATAAAATTGTTAATTACTAATTTCGAAAATTTTCTTTAGTACTTTCTGTATGATCATTTTCAATTTCACGCAGCTAGTAGTCAGTCAGGGGCGTTACTTAAACAAGTAATTTTTTTTAGTTACTTACAAATTATAGATAACTTCAAGTCTTAATTAATTCAAAAGTTTCTATCTATTTATATCTGTCTACCTTCAAGATTTTCAAGGAAAATGGTATTTTAATAGTCCCAAGAGACCAATCTTTGACCCAGAAGGGTCGATATGAAAGATAAGTGCGTCAGAAAGGCAATTAGTGTTTCAGAAGGATTACATTTTATATTTCATGGGAAAAAAACCCGGATGACTGTGAAAATGTGTTAAAGCTAGTAAATCTGTATAAGTGGACACCTATAAAAATAGTATTTAGAAAAGTTACTTATATAAGTAATATTTAAAATAGCCTCGTTTTCAACATTACTTGTATAGGTAATTTTAAAAGTTACTTGTTTAAGTATTAATGCCCCTGACTGGTAATATGGGCTTTTATCAGTTGAGTAGAAAGAGAATTTAAGATGTCACTAGCCTACGTCATTGACATTGCCTAGGAAAACTGCAATAAACAGATTATCAAAGATCTTTCGCCTTTTCGATGAGATTGTAGTCAAGAAACACCTTCTTATTTGAAAAACCATAGATAATCTATGAATACAATTTCCCCCCAGCTTTGTCATGTGGTACAGGACTCTACATAATTATTTTACATTATATAATAACTGTCACATTAATATTTGTGCTTCTGTAATTAGACTTCTTGGTACTCCCTTTGCAGATCCTCGTTTTCACTTGCATCTCTTAAGATTTTATAAACTGATACAGAGCCTCCTTATTTCAAAATAGATTTTTCAATTCCCATGCACTTATTTAAACAATCTTACTTATACTTTCCTTTGTGCAGAATTTATCATAATTTCCAGAAATTTCTAACTATGAGGCAGTAGGACTTTTTGCAAAGTAAATTCTCTAACTTACAATAAAAATTCAGCAGACTTTAGGAACGAGAGAAAATTAAATAAGAAATCTAACGGTAAGGATTCTTATATTTTATCAATCTAGGTCAAATATGTTTCATATACTGTGGATTCATTTATTTTCGTGGATTGGGGAAAACTTACATTTTGGTGGCTATATGATTTCGTGGTTTTACCACTCTCTGCATACAAAGCCTATGAAAAATTTGTAATTTGTTGAACATTTGAATTGTGGTTCAATTGTACCCACGAAACCCACGAAAAATGGTACCCAAAGAATAATAATGAATCCAGAGTACTGGAATATTTTAATATATCTGGAACTGTTAAATTGACATAAAAGTCACTTGAACAATATAGATTTCAAACAAATGATTAAAATAGCTGTACATACAATTCATACCGACCATTTGCATAATAATGAGTTGAAAGTTTAACAGGTTTGGATGTAACATTTGTTTATTACATCTATGTAAATATCTATGAAAAAAATCTTTTGTACAATGTGTTTACATCAGTTATTTTTTTAAAACTATATGGGAAAAGTAAAGATATGGAGTATTTATACTTGACACAAAATCCCTTAATACATTTGATATAACTCAAACCAAAGGAACAACTTCTTAATGCTTACTCTTTATCTTAAAGTCACAGTGCAGTATATATGGAGCATAAGCTCAAACCTCACTTGCCAGTTTATTACTGTCCCTACTTCCTGTAAAGGTTTGTTTGCGTGAAATTGTTTGCCACATTAAACACTACTTCTCCGTTATAGCTCTGCGAAATGTTTTCTCCTAATATGTATTCTTAAAACAAGACTAGAAGAATTATACAATTTAGAATGGAGAACAGAAACAGAGAAAGTGTCAGTGACAACAACCGTACTAAATTATTTATTTTAAAAATTGATGCATTTTTATCAATGAAAAAAAAAAAAAAATCATATGAACATCTCAATAATAAAAGCTTATATCTTGATTTTTACAAGCACAGGTAAAATTCTACTATAGAATGTTCATGAATCATATCAATTAATCTTGAGGGGCCTCGGTGGCCGAGTGGTCTAAGTAGTCTAACTACTGTATCACTAGCCTGTCAACACTGAGGTTGTGAGTTTGAACCCTGTACACAGCAGATGCACTCGACTCCAATTTTAATTCACAAGGATTGTCAGTTTTCCTATCGAAGGTCAATGGTTCTCTCGGGGCACTCCTGCTTCCACCAACAATAAAAACTGACTACCACTAAATAGCACAATAGTGTTGAAAGTGGCGTTAAACACCAATCAATCAATCAATCAATTAATCTTGAATCACTTTTGATTGCTATAATAAATGAACATTTTAAATTCTGAATTTACAGTGATTAAATTCTAATATAGAATAACATGTAAAATAAATTTACTTAAACTAACGAAAATAGTTATTTTACAGAATGACAGACATCAGTGAAAATGTCCACAGATAAAAATCTATCAGTTAAATTTTATCAGTATCTGTGTCAAAAGGTTGGATCTCCAGAAGAGGTGAGAGTTAGGAGGTTAACTTACATAACTGATGACATTGGCCAGGCAGGCAGACCACAAATAACTAGTGGAAGTAAAGGTGAAGGGCTAGAATTAAAAGGGAGTGATTTAGATTTAATGTATCTTGATACTAGATTTACAGTGCATGAATCAGAGAGAGAGGCTGTTCTCCGATCCAACGAGATTCCTCTTGTCATGAATACGGAGGATACACAACCATGTTTCACACATCTACTTCTTCCAAAACATTTTCTGAAGGACCATGTAATAAAACCAGAACTTGAACAAATGTTTGAGAAGGCATTTCCCATGAGAATGTTCTCAAATAAACTATACAAACAGTGTTGTTTTTTGAAAATGCCTTCATCAACTGTCGGTAAATTATTTAAAGTACACGGTCCATGTATAACAGATGCATATGAAAAATTTGATCTGGCATTTTGCCTTAAATGTGATAAATGGATATCTCAAGCAGAATCATGGGTCAGCAGACCACGTTCAACATGGCCTACAACAGAACTCATTACTAAAATAACATCCTGTGGTGTTCTATTTGTTCCGATTGGCTGCAAAGGGTCCTTGAAGGAAAACCTTCAATGGAGAATATCATTTTCTGTAGCAGAAAAAATTCTTATATTTTCATTCAACCATACCCAGTTACTATGTTATGCTCTATTAAAAATATTACTCAAAGAAATTGTAAACAAACATGAAAATATGAAAGATTTATTATGTTCTTATTTTCTGAAGACTTTGATTTTTTGGATTTCCGAAGAATTAAAGCCATCAATATGGACAAAAGACAATATCATACCATGTTTCATGGCTTGCTTACAAAGATTGCTGTACTGTGTAGAATATTCAACGTTATTACATTATTTCATTCCTAACAATAACATGTTCTATTTACGATTTAATACTGACAACAAGGAAAAAATTACCAATATTCTACAGAATTTATATAAACAAGGAATACACTGTTTCGCAAATTCAGAAACTTTGCACGATTTTATAAGACTCCTTTGTGGAATAAATATCCCACTCACAAAACAAGTTTCAGTTATACTAGATGTAAGACCCAGGATAAGTCGTCTACAACCCCTTCTTCTGCAAAACAACTTGCTACATCATTGTAGTACTGCTTTATCAAAAGGCATCTTTACTTTGTTTCTGTCACATGCACACCAGTTTGAAAATCAGGCCTCAAAAATTCAACGAAGATCCAACAACAAACACCAATACTATAAGTACAAACATGACCTGAGTCATCTGCTGATAGGAACACATTCAGATGCAGTATCTGGATGGCTGATGTTGGCTTCTTTCTACTATGTTCATAAAAATTACTCTGCATCGTTAAGTATCATACATTTTGTCTTGAGGAAATTTACAGATAAACAATTATTTTTGTACACTCCAACTTATTTAATTCAGAACAAGGAATCTATGATAAATCTAATGAAAAAAGAAAAACTTCATACAGTATTAAAAAGTATAACAATCAAGAATCTTCACTTCGATGTAAAGTCGTCATTCATTCCACCAGAACTACACATGGATAATATAAATCAAGTAATAAAAATTGCACCCTTACAATTTGCACATTTCCTGGCTTTTCTGTGTAACTATCATCTACATGACAATACATCCTGTATGCAGTCTCTACGTCAGGTAAGTTGGACACTTAGCGAACAAATAAAAGGTAAAATGAATATTGAATCTTTCTTAAATTCAATAATCTGTCTTGGTATTGGTCTTCAAATGATGGGCGATACAATCAATGCAAGAGGATGGTTCCAGAATGCTGCTCATTTAGATATATTAAAAATTACAAGTGCAGAAGCAAGATTGTCTACCCTTAGTCATTATTATTAAAATAATCAATGTAATTTCAAATTAAGTTTCTAATATTATCATATGTTCTAATAGAAATACAGAAGACTGTGTTGCAGTTACCTAGAACTTCTTCAAAAATAATAATGGCAATCTACACAATAACAAATACTTTCCACAAAACAAGTGTTAATTCTATGAGACTGTTTAAAAGGGTAAAAACACACTAGTTTTAGTGAAATGATATACACAACATGATTTTATGTCATTATCTTTTTTTAGGTCATTGTAAATGTGAATTTATATATTAATCAATAAAATATGTTTTACTTCATACAAAGTTCTGTTATACTAGTTGTAGTATAAAATAGTAGATAATTTATTCTATGTAGCTTGTTTTCTTAAAATGCAAAGGCAAGAAGTTCTCCAAATCAATAACCCAATCACGTAACATTTGCAAGTATGATAGAACCTTAATTTGGACCATCCATATTTCCCCCTACAATGGAATGGAAAGAGAATTCACTACACAAAATCCCTACAAACATTTGACAGAATCTGAAGCAGAGAAAGAGAGCTTTCATTGCAGTTCTACATCTCAAAGTCACAGTGAGGCTATAGGTTGCACTTTGTAAATGCAGCTGTTTCATAAACCACACCTCTTTTGGGGAGATATTTAATATTCATGGATATTTTGTTTTGTTTACATACTGGTTCCCTGAGATGATCTCTATTTTTCATCTCGTAGAGACACAACTTGGGAATTTTACCAGTATAAATACACATGGATAGCAGCCAAATTAAATTCTGAGGAAGACCCAAAGTGTAGGGAGGGCCAGAACAGAATTTTAGTATAAATCTAAACTCTTAGAAGTTCAAGGGATATAAATGATGAAAATATGCCGCACAGCCCTATGTTATGACCTTTGAAAAAATAGTATTGCATGTGAACTTTCCATTCAAGGATATAATTTTTTACGAAACTTCATAGTAAAAGTGGCACAGTTTTAGCCGTATAAAAAGAGTTCCTATGAGAAATTGTTTTGTCTATATTTACAGAAGTGCAACCTATAGCTATATTTCACAAAATAATTCATAATAACCTGTGCAATTAATTACAAATAAAGGATCTGTGTTGTATGTATAGATAAGACAACAATCCAACAACAAAATGCAAACTGAAAAGAAATCTGCAGTTTTTATTACTTGTCTACTAGATTCAATAAGATGTTTGTACTGTCATTGTGATAAGCAGAAATCATCTTGAGATCTTCAATGGACAACAATTTGGTTTCTGTAATTGCTTGTCAGAGAAGAGCAAGATAAATGCCCCGTTGGCCTCACCCCCTATGAATTTTACTATCCTCTATGAATCTGTAGGGGGGTCAGTAGCAACCATATAACTTATAATAGGTATCTTCTTCTCATCATATGTGACCACATATCAGAGTCAGGTAGTTATTCCATATGAAGTACATTGTCATGATTGTATTTGATTAAGCATCCTTAAACCACTTTTCACAAATTTCAACTTGTATTTTTTGTAACTATGACCTTGACTTAGTCATAGGGACCTCAAAATATATCATTAATTGATCATATATCTAAGTGAGGTTACAATCCCATATGTAGTATTTTATTAAGCAAACTTAACCAGCCGCTTTTCAACACAAATTCAGTCTATTCTTAAGTAACTATGACCATATACATAGGGACCCCAAAATCAATGGAGGTCATCCTCTCTTTACTTTTGAATCATATATCTAAGTAAGGTTACAATCCCATATGTAGTACTGTGGATTCATTTATTTTCGTGGGTACCAATTTTCAAGGATATTTGATTTCGAGATTTTGCTTAGTCTGTATACAAGCCTATAGAACTTTGTTGAACATTTAAATTCATGGTATGCCTTTACCCATGAAATCCACTAAAATTGGGATGCCACGAATAATAATGAATCCACAGTATTTGATTTAATATCCATAACAAATTGCAATCTATTATAGTACCTTTGACCGTGATCTTTGAGATATTGACATCAAAATAAATATGGATCTTCCTCTCATTATATGTGACCATATCTCCAAGTATAGAGGCAACCCTATACCTAGTTTTCGATTTAACATCTGGAAATCACTTTTCTGCTCAAATTTTGGTCTACTTTTAGAAACTATGACCTTGGCCTAGGATGTGGTGACCTCAAATAAATACAGTTCTTCCCCTCATTATTTTTTACCATGTATCCAGTCATACTTTATATCATTGGATATTACTATAGTATTTTCTGTACAAGAATTTATGATTTGTCATCATTTAATGTTTGCAATAGACCTTTAAATAAGAAAATTCATACAGTTGACCAAGTATAGTAAATTTAGCAAAATTCAAATCTGTGCCTGTATAAAGCAAGGAATGAAAAGTTCAGTAATTGTCTGAGATACCTATTTTATTTGCATTTTCATTATTAATTGGTTTAGTAGATTTTCAGTCATGTTTAATTAATCAATACACGTACACCATAAATTTAATTCCAAGGATAATTCTTAATCTTTCATTATTGCATCGTAGCAATCTTCTACAGTTGTTTTTTGTAAACAGCACTTTCTTTTTTGTCGTGTACATCTAACCAACACTACAAACCAGTAAAAGTCTGAAATGGCCTATATCTGTACTCGACTGTACTGATTTTTACTCGACCAGTCTGAATTGGTCTGAATTTTACTCGACATTACTCGACCCCAGTCTTAACCATACTCGACTGTACTGATTTGTACTTGACCCTTATATTTGCCATTGAAAATAGTCTGAACTATTACTCGACCAGTCTGAAACAGTCTTAACCCATTCTCGACCTGTACTCGACCTATTTTTTCAGTCTAAACCATACTCGACCAAAGGTCTGAACAGTACTCGACCAGTCTAAACCATACTTGACCAAATAACCTTTACTTTTTTTTAATTTTAACTGTTAAAATAAATTTCTTTTTAACTGACATGACAACAGCCACAATAAAATAAAGATATATATATACATAAACAGATTTTTTCATCCTTACATGATTCTCAGATTTATCAAATAGAGATAGTTAAATCAAATTATCTTATACAATAATTTAATTATATTAATTTTAAAGGTTTAGAGTTTTGTTAAAAAAAAAAGATTTTTTTTACCTAAAAACCACACCTATACTGAGGGTAATAAAACCTTATTAAGGTGCTTCTTGTTTGGCATGTGTTTTTTTTTAAAACTTAATTTTTCTAAATTCCTAAATAAAAACTACATAGGTTTCATGGTTACATACAATAGTTATACAATTATCTTTTTAATGAGGCAACAACAGCCAACAAAATCACAATTGTTAAACCTTATATTGGAAATAAATATTTTATTATAATTTGGGATATATTATATATAATATATATATCAAAAAGGGATAAAAAATTAAAGAAATTAATAAAATTGTTCTTCTGATTAGTGGTGAAGTATTAAGTAATACCTCCTGCTTGGGGCAAACTCATTAAAAAGATCACACCTGGTCAGAGAGTATTAAATTATAAATAACATTCATTCAAAATTGCAACATCCTGTTTAACTTAAATCACAAGGCCTTTTGAATTCACTAGATAAGTAATACACGAGTTTAAGAAAAATAGGGCTTTCTTTTTACCTGTAAAACACACATGTACTGAGGTAATTAAACCTTATTAAAGTGCTTCTTGTATGCCATGTCTTTAATTTTGACAAAAAATATTTATATTTAATTGAAATAAATTTTTACTGCAACATTGGAACACATTTCCTTTTTTAAAAGGTTATCAAGGATTACTATGGAAGTTCTATTATCATGATATTAAATTCTTGGTTTTACAAAACAAGGGTGTCATTTTTTAAATTTATTAAGTTGCTTTATATACTATTTTATATATATTTTAATAAAAAAAAAGTTCACTGCATTATTAACTAAACTCAACTGACACCATAAATCTATACATGTACTAGGCTTAAGTTAATGGTTAATACTGTCCAGTAACCATAAAATATATCTGAAACATTCAAAAAATTTTGAATAACATTGAAAATATAAGTCACAATTCAGTTTTGAGATTATTTGATCAGCTTGTTTTATCTTTATTTTAAAGGTGATACATATATGTAAGTGTAGATGAATATGGTGTTGAATTTATATTATGTTTATTGTGAAATTTTGGTTTCAATGCTATATTGAATACATTTGTAATTTCAAATTGTTGTTGAAATTTCTAGCCAGGGGAAATAGCTGTTGTTAAAAACAGTTCCTAAATTGATGAAAAACAATAGATAGATACAAAAAATAGGTCTAGGTTGGTTAAGACTAAATTGGTCGAATATGGTTCAGACTAGGTCGAGTATAATTCAGACTAGGTCGAGAATGGTTCAGACTAGGTCGAGTATGGTCAGACTTGGTCGAGTATGGTTCAGACTAGGTCGAGCATGGTTCAGACACGTATAAAATGGTTAAGTACTAGTCGAGTAAAGGTCGAGTACAAGTTCAGACTGTTAAGTATGGTTCAGACTACAGTCGAGTATTATTAAGTAAATTTCAGACCAATTCAGACTGGTCGAGTAAAAATCAGTACAGTCGAGTACAGATATAGGCCATTTCAGACTTTTACTGTTTGTAGTGCAATGTGTATAAATAAATACACAGCCATATCGAGTCAGAATAGGGACCTTATTCTAAACTGATGCCTCCTGCTGTGTGAGAGTGATAAGATTCTTTACACATGACAGAACTCTTGCACAGCACTTTCTTTACTTTCTGCACTTTCATCTGGTTGACCTGCTTTACAGATCCTACCTTAAATAACTATTTTTTAAATTGTTCTCATCATGAATATTCATGAAATATATGCAACTTAACATTAAGCAAAAGACATGTAATCAATCAATATAATTCAATTATCCTGAAATTTTAAACTATCTTGTATTTACAACCATACCTAGACCCTATTCCTTGTCCATTTGTACCAATCAATGCAAACAGGGATCTGAATCCTTCAGGTGTAAACCACTGAAAAAGAAAAAAAATATTAAAAAACCTATGTGATCACGCTTACATACCCCACACCCCCATTTTGTCACTGGTCTAACAAAATCTCACCAGATTCCCAAGTTCAAAGACTCATAACTCCTACAAAAGACAATGAATAAAAAATTCTTGTGGATATGCACATCTTCATATTATGCCCTCATTAAATGCAAAGTTTCATGAAATTATGCTGTTTTGTTGTAGAGGAGTTGTGCTGACAAACTGGTGCAGTAGTACATTTAGGCCAAAATTCTATGGTCAAAGGGGCATAACTCATAGAAAAAAAAATTAATCATAATTTCCTGTCGAAATAAGATACACATCTAAATAGTATGTCCTTATTATCTACAAAGTTTCATGAAATTATGTTGTTTGGTTTCAGAGGAGTAGCGATGACAAACTGTTGCAGTAGTATACATTGTATTTAGGCCAAATTTTAAGTTCAAAGGGGAATAACATCTAGAAAAAAAATTGAATCACAACTTCCTGTCAATGTGAAAATCTACATAGTATGTCCTTATTAACTACAAAGTTTCATGAAATTCTGTTGTGTGGTTTCAGAGGATTTGTGCTGACAAATTGTTGCAGCAGCATATTTAGGCCAAAATTTTAAGTTCAAAATGGCATAACTCCTATAAAAAAAAATGAATCATAATTTCCTGTCAATGTGCACATCTACATAGTATGTCCTTATTATCTACAAAGTTTCATGAAATTCTGTTGTGTGTTTCCAGAGGACAAGAACAGGACTGACGGACTGATGGACAGGTCAAAAACTTTATACCTACACAACTTAGTTGTGTGGGGTATAACAATTGTATAAAAACGTGTACAATACAGGTTCAAGAGTTTTTTACTTTCTTTGAATAAAGATATTATATCAGGCAATCACTTAAGTGACTACAGTATAAAAACACCAATACATTTATAAAGTTTCAAGTTTTTTTGTTTATTCTGAATCTAATTTAATTTGTGTCCTTGTTTCAAAGCAAGTATTAATCTCTCACATACCCTTTTCAACCTGTGGTATTTCAACTTTAATAAATGCCTGTCATCCTGGTAAAACCAATTTTGCAGAACATACCTATTGTATTTATTGTTTACTGGTTCCTGTCCTAAATATGTCACTGAACATGAAGCAAATAACAATCAACCAATCAATCTATCAATTGTGGTCAAGTGATAAGATATCTGAATCATATATAATCTGAAGGTCATATATTAAAGGTATCATTAATGTCAGAGATCAACACAATATAATGAGGGGCACTCCAGCTTCCTCCACCAATAAAAACTGAACGCCAAGAAATAGCACAATAGTGTTGAAAGTGGCGTTAAACACTAATCAATCAATCGACACAATATCATGAGTTATGTTCCTAAGTTGACATTATATTGTATTAACATAATTAAATACTGTATCCTGGAAGTTTGTCAAACAGCAAAGTTTTGTGGATACCAATCTTTGTGGACTGAGGAAAAATTGTATTTTCGATGGATACTTGATTTTGTAGGTTGGAAAAATTCTGTAAACAAGCCAACAGCAAATCTATATTTCGTTGAGTATTAGAATTTATAGTCCACCTTTACCCACTAATCCCCAAACATAAATACCCCACGAATAATAATAAATCCACAGTATATATTACATTATACCTGGGAAACATTTTCTTCAAAGATAAAACCAGCAGTCATCTGTCTAAGTAATTCAAGTTGTTCCTAAAACATAAGACAAGAATTTAAATAATCTTTTCGAATTTCAAAGTATGAAGTACTACTTATATATTTATTCTTTTTTTAATTTTGTGTTTTATGAAAAGTACAAGAATAAGGTGTGGATGCCTTATCTTTAGTAATGTCTATTGAATTGGGACATTTCAGAGCTTGTCAAAATGGATTGAGTGCATGACTTAAGTTGAAGGTCAAATGGTGATCTATTGATAAAATTGAGAATGGAATCTATTGATGTCTACTTTTGGCACATTTGTTTTATAGCAATTGCTGTCTCACTGACATTTACCCAAATTCTCCAGTCACTCTTATCGTTGGTATTAAATCAAGTAAAGACCAATTTTCTTGACTAATAATTCATACAATTTATGATATATAAACTATGATTCATTGAAATTAAAACGATTCATGAACTAAATGTAATTACCTGGAACTGTTATCAAGAAGTTTATGTAATTACCTGGAACTGTTTACCAAGAAGTTTATGTACAATTTCATCTTCTTCATTTACTGTGTTTTTCACAAATTGTGAAAATTTCTGTAAAACTGACGACTTGTCTTTTGCCTATTAAAATCAAAACAAATAAAATTATGTCTATAAAGTTAGAAAGAACAGGACCTATAAGAATTATCTTAATTTTAAAATCCCCATGTTTTTAAGCTATTTTGTCAAGTTTTGCTTCCTTCCAATCAATTCAATGTACACTGTATGAGTTTTTGCATTAAAAAAACTCTCCATTTCAAGAAATTGAAAGTTCCATGGTTTGCTTTGGAAAATCAAAAACATAGTGTACTAAGTGATCCTGTCAAGTTTAGTTCCAGCTTCCATCGTAATACAAAATTAAGGATATTTTACACCAACTAATTTCCAAGATGTAGAAATTAGAAATACAAATGTACCATATTTTGCTATAGAAACCTCCAAAGTCCATCTGATCGAATAATTAAATATAATGTCAGCGATATACAACTACAGATGGTATGAAGCAATCCAAGTCCTTCATGTCCTATACATGTATAGTATAATATGTAAGGTAGCACTCCACAGTTAGAAAAAAACATTAAAATTGAACCACAAAATGTTTTATCATCTTCTATTCCTGGCTTTCTAATACATTAACCTAACTGTTTGTGTTATACATGTGCATATGTATGTAATCAGTATCTTCCATAGATTTGGTTTTTAAAAGTTAAAATGGTGAAATATAATTCCTTTTTTGTGTATCCATGGCAACATTCTGCATTTATTTACCATAAAATATTACAAAAAGGGGGGTAAAAAAGCCACATATTCCCCCAAGATTTGATTCAAACTAGAATTTCAATGCCTTTCAGTGATACCTTTTCAGAAACTGTTGATATTAATCTACCAAATGATCAAATAAAAAATGGGTGTCTTTCACCTCATTTTTTCGTAAAATTTAATTGCAAAGTTCGTGCGACATAAAGTTGGAAAAAAACATTACAATAATTGCCGAACCAATATTTGATATGGATATGAAAATACGGACTGTCATACAGAAAACAGCCCATATTACATACATTACATAATCTTGATGTTCCTATAAACCCACTATGAAGGCTATTTTAATCTTCAGCTATCCAAAAATGAATTTTATTCTATACTAGCTATCATATTTGAAAAATCCACAGGGGCCAAAATGCTAAACTACACACCTAACTGTGGAGTGATACCTAAACTGTAGATGATTTTGCATTGACCAACTTTTGTGACTGACTGAAAAAATTTATCCTGTGACTTGATATTGATATTGAAATAGAAAACGAGTTACACGTAATAAAATTATTCCGTTTAAGGTTGGATAACTAATGAACAATTATCCTTGTTATAAACATTAAATATGCACAACAGAATTAAAGAGTAGGTGATGTAAAATGATGATTTCCATGGCTGTTTCTATGAAGAGGAGTAGAGCACCAAGGAGCAAAGTTAGAAATATTGTTCACATGCATCAAGATGCAGGATGGATTTAATAAAATAACTGTACCATAAATTTATTGAAACAAAAGATCATTGATTTATAACAACTGCTGAATAAATAAGCAAATGTGGTTGTTTCAAATTTAAAGATTTGAAAACAAACATTTGTATTTTCAATACCAAACTGAATTTACCTGAACTTACAAAATAATCACTTATTATATGAGATACAGGGTAAAGGGTCTACCTGTTTGACTAGGGCTACCATCTTCACTATAAGCATTATGCTGGAGGTTTCTGGTGGATAATGTATATTTCTGAAAAAAATAACCAATGGGTCTGATAAACTTTGTTAGGTCATCTGAAAAAAAACCCAATACAAACAAGAATGTGTCCATAGTACACGGGTGCCCCACTCGCACTATCATTTTCTATGTTCAGTGGACCATGAAATTTTGGTCAAAACTCTAACTTGGCATTAAAATTAGATATTAATCAGAAAGATCATATCATAGGGAACATGTGTACTAAGTTTCAAGTTGATTGGAATATTCAACTTCATCAAAAACTAACTTGACCAAAAACTTTAACCTGAAGCAGGACAGACGGACAGACGAACGATCACACAGACCGAAAAACATAATGCTCCTAGGTGGGGCATAAAAACATTAAATTTGTAGCTACAGTTTACACAAGGGGTCATTGAGTTAAAACTCATTCTTGGTGGTGAATTTTTCGCGATGAATGTTTGCGATTGTCGGGGCTTCACTCTGAATTATCTTTCTTTATATATCATATGTAATATACATGTATGACCGGGTGGTAAATCAGAACATTATAAACTTCAATCAGCAGGAATAATCTTGTTTTACAATAACTCACGAGTTTTCTACATAGGCAAAAGTGATTTTTCACTGAAATGCATTGTTTGTAAGTTGTATGTCACTTCAAACACAATTATCTATTGTTTTTATACTGTATCTATACATTGTATGTGAGGTTTTGCTTTTAATAGTGAAAATGTAGTCATTTTAAATATTTTCTAAAAAATGAAAGTTTTTTTATCTCGAATTTCTCTAAATGCATACTTTTACGTCCTTTTATGTTGAGTTATTTTCTGGTTCTGAATGTTCTTGGTGCACCTGCAGTACCAGACCATAACTGATCAAACTATTATTGCAAAAAACTGCAATGTTGTATGTGAAAGCAAACGTCATTACTTCAACAGTCAAAAAAATTGGAATATTTTTTTACAGTAAATTTCTTTGGATCATTGAAACAGGTTTTTACTATATTCCTTCTCAAGAACAGAACCATGATTACATTTAAATAGAATGAACATGATAAAGGAGGTATCTAATGGTTTGATTTGTTTTGTCAACAGTTATAGGTTTTTGACCACCATTTTGATTTTCATACACAAAAAAAGGAAACAAAAAACACTTCAAGCATGTGAAGTATATCAAATTTACATCTTTTCTATACAATGGAAAGATTAGATATTAATGTTAACAATTTCTAGCAGAGTTATTATAACTTGCATTTACCTCCAAGTTTCCTGCAGCCTAGCTAAAGGATGATCATTATCTTCGCTTAATCTACTAGGACCCATACACAAGACTTGATGATATTCGTCCCATGCCATCTTTCTACATAACTCACAGCAATATGTCACCTGTAGAAAAATGTTAATCAGCTGGAATCAAGTGAAATGTATGAATGAGAAGGTAAGCTATCCTATATTATCATGATTAAGGTTCCAATTACAACTGCTAAAATGTTGTGCTATATGTTTAACGAGTTATCTCACATTGATGACCTAAATTCAGTAAAACTAACTTTTAAATATTTCTAGAGCAGCTTGAATAGTTTGTTGTTGCAAATATTGCTGTTGATTGAATGGAATCAGATAAAGTTTGTTTAAAAATCTCAGTTCATATTGACTGAATTTATATGTGGGGTTTTTCTTTTAATAATATCAATGTGTCAGGGACTCAGTCATAAGTGTGAACAAAACATCATTCTTTAGGAATTTTTATGTAGGATTTTTTTCTCAAGCATATGTAGCTATAATAGTAAACATGGTAAATGGACAAGGATCAACATTTATGATTAAATATTGGATTGATTAGAATTTCTCTTACTTTTTTTGCTGTAGTGAACAAAGCTTAAATTAAGATTCAAACAAGAAATCTGATACTCTGGATTCATTATTATTCCTGGGATACCAATTTTGGAGGATTTCATGGGTATCTGTAAACCACCAGTGTTCAACAAAGTACAAATTTTCTATAGGCCTGTATGCAGTCTTTGGCAAAACCAAATCAAAGTGATGGAAATCAATCATGGAAAAGTAGTTTGAATAATTTCAAATCATATTTAGGTATGGTGTGGACAAAAAAGAACATTAATACAGCACTATTGCTGACAATTTCATTAACTGCTGGTCTTCAGAAGGAAAAGCACTTTTCCAGTAGATAAAATGAGCTAAATGTGAATCAAATTGAATGATAGGGGGTCCCTTAATTTGCACAATAATTTCATTTAAATTGCAGTTATATCTTAACCAAATGATGTTCCCCTTTACACATTTCACCTTTTACATTTTATCTTCTGAAACAAAACAAAAAATGCATAGACCAACAGATAGACTTGAAGCTAGGAACTTTATTGGGTTAAAAAATAATCTATAAAGGTTGTTTTGGGGCGTTTTGTAAGTTGAAACATAGGTATACAATTTTTCTCCTCTGAGAATTGCTTATTGATTTTGAAAACAAATATCATAATTATATGACATTGAAGATTAAAAGTTATAGAGTGTATTTTAATCAATTTATAATTTAAATATTTTTCAGCAAAGGGCATTGAAAATGTACTTTTTCAACAAAAGCAAATTAAAAAACTTATTTTATTGAAATGAGAATTCTTTCTTGATTGCAAAAATATATATACACTTCTTATATTCAAATGACTAAAATTGTTAACAGACATTTGATGGGGAATAAACTAAAAAAAATGGTTTGTTCTGATTAAGAGTTTTACTTACTGTTTCAAGCCAATCACTGATAAAAAAAAATAAGTGAACTAACCTAAATTGTTGATAATTACAGATGATTAACGCAGATTTATCAAGTAAATCATAGGCCTTACTTGAATACCTTTTATATATTTATATCTAGATTTCATTTTTTTTTTAAAAGATCTTGTTAATCCTTAATTAATCATTTATCTTTAAGACATAGTTTACAGAATCACTTTATGTAGTGTAGATCAAAAGTAATAGGCAATGAATAAATCTATCATCTCTATATATCAAACATCTAATATATACTGTGTCTGCTCTTTGGTCTGGCTGTTGTCTCTTTGACATATTTCCCATTTCCATTCTCAATTTTATTTTGTGTATTCAATTATGAGGTCAAATATTTGTGTATTGAGAGTATATTGAGATATATATTGAAGGGTCTGTATAATTATGTAAGACTGAGGTTGATTTGTAATGTGGTCAATATGATTGGCATTTAAGGAGGTGGGGCATTGTAAATAAGGCCCCACCTTGTCTGTTATTGTTTAGTGATCATGACAGTTGTCAATCATAGTAGTAATGGATCATTACTCAATTACCTAATCAAAATGATAAAAAAGCCTGCATATCAACACACTTTAAAGACATACATACTTGAATGAACTGCACCAAAAATATACCCAAATTTTTCAGTTTATATGTGCATATGTGCTCAGATATGAGAATTATAGGGAACTATATTTCAGTGTGTATACATTTTGTAGATTTAGTAGTTAATCTGTGCTTAATTACTTGTTGTTAGGGAGGCCAGTGCCTTAGGAAAGATTTAGAACAAGTTCCAATCTTTCCAAAAATCAAATATCCACGGAAAATAAAGTTTTTCTTTAATCCAAGAAAATTGGTATCCACGAAAATAAATGCAGCAAATATAGAAGATGTCTTTGTAAAGAACCCTTGAAAAACTCTTTGAAGGTCTATAGGTAGCCTGTTACAAAGCAAAACTTCTACCCCTATCCAACATACCATTGTTTTCCAGTGGCGGTTCCAATTTCCTGCCCTTTATCCCTGTCCAGACCTACCTATTTTAATGTTAATAGTTTCTCATCAAGAATACTCATGAAATAATTGTTACTGGATTAAGTAAGCAAAAAGATTTATCCTACCAAACTGACTTTAAATAAAGCTAATACTAACAATGAACACTGCCCTTTCCTGGATCTTGATATCTATATCTTTAATGGGAAGCTTAATACCAAAATTTATGATAAAAGAGATGATTTTTCATTTTCTATTGTTAATTATCCATTTTTAGATGGTGATGTTCCCTTGTCACCATCTTATGGTGTTTATATATCTCAACTTGTTTGATTCGCTCGTGTATGTAGCAACGTATTTGATTTCAATGAAAGAAATCTCTGTATTACTGAAAAATTATTACACCAGGGTTTTCGATATCACAAACTAGTCAAAACATTTACTAAATTTTATCATCGGTACAAGGACATCATTCGTAAATATAAATCAACATGCAGACATCTTATACATTCAGGTATTTCACATCCAATATTTTATTGTAATATTCTTTACAAAGCACAAAAATGTCGGCATTCACCTCAAAAGCTAACCAAACCTTTAAACAGACTTATTCGGAAAGGATATAGTTACGATACTGTTGTCAGATCATTAAGGATTGCATATTTTGGTATTAATATTGATTCACTCATAGGGTCTTTGCATCGGAAATAAACACAATTATTCTAAAACCAGTTGTTGGCATGATACGGGTTATGTTCTTCTCATATATTTTATAGTGGTATGATACTAAACCTCTAATGGGAGGGATTGTACCTGATTTTCATATGATGAAGACATAATCTTTCAATCAGTTTAATTGAGGTCTGGAGCTGGCATGTCAGTAACTGCTAGTAGTCCTTTGTTAATTTATGTATCATTGTCATTTTGCTTAGTTTCTTTTGTTACCTATTCTGACATCGAACTCGGACTTCTTTTAAACTGAGTTTTACTGTGTGTTTCTTTATTCTACATTGGCTAGAGGTATAGGAGGAGGGTTGAGATCCCACAAAACATGTTTAACCCCGCCGCATTTTTGCGCCTGTCCCAAGTCAGGAGCCTCTGGCCTTTGTTAGTCTTTTATGTTTTTTTTATTTTTGTTCCTTTATATGTTTTGGAGTTTAGTGTGATGTCCATTTTCACTGAACCAGTACACAATTTTATTTAGGGGCCAGCTGAGGACCACCTCCAGGTGAGGGATTTTCTCGCTGCGTTGAAGACCAATTGGTGGCCTTCAGCTGTTATCTGCTCTTTGGTCGGGTTGTTGTCTCTTTGACATATTCCCCATTTCCATTCTCAATTTCAAAAATCAATTAATCTTTGTACAATTAAGTTACCTGACAACCAGGACAATCCACATATGGTGTCTGATCAGTAATATCACATTCTGGATGTGGAAGACTTAAATGCGGATTTGTTGACAATCTACGTGCCTGTTCTTCTGCTGTTTCTAATGATTTCATACAGTATTCACATGCTTTGTATTTGTACAACTCATTCCATAGAAACTGTGTGGAAATAATCGGTGTCTCTTCAAAAATAACATCACCTTTGTTGATGTTCTTCTTTGCAAACAAGCCCTTTCCCTGGAAGAAAAAATAATTGCCTTTTTGATTTTATTTACCTAAATTGTGTTTTGGCTTCATCTACATGTAGCATGTCTAGTCCAAATTATTATGACGTCTTGAAAGGCTATTATATTTTTTTGCTTTGACGCCTTACAGTGTCGCAGTAATACTTCAAAGCAAAAAATTCGCTGTAAGGAGTCAAAGCAAAAAAATATAATAGCCATTCAAGATGTCATAATTATTTGGACTAGGCTTCATCATACATGTATAAATTTTATTTAGAATATTAAAGTATCTGATTTCCAGATTTCTAGAGTTTTTTCAACATGAGGGAAATGTAACAGATGACTACCATTTAACAGATACATGAAATTGTAGTTTTGAAACTGTACCATACATATTAATGTACAGATTATGGGTTGTTGTATTATGTCATTTCATCTGTTCATGATTTATGAGTGACAGATGTGATAGGGTATATATATGTGCAAATGTGTAGAATTTAGAAGTGTAATAAAAATTTATCAGCAAACTTGTGACCAAATTATATTGGTCTGTTTATCTGTTCCTTCATTACTTTTAGTTCGTCTATAAGCTGTATTTCTACATTTTCTGTGCTGTTTTTCATCTCCATTTCTATTTGATAAATCGAAGTAGGAACGGGACTAATACGAAATTAAATTTTAAGTTCATTTTACTTTTAAATAATAATGACATGCCACCAGAAAGATAGATTAGATAAAATTTGTCAAAATGATTAATCTCCTTCTTTGCCATTTATACAAATCTTTTAAGAACGAACTTTCTTAAATAAAATTAAACGCGGAATTGCATATAATCCGATAAAGATTTGTATTTAGAATCCCATTGACAACTTCCGCCACATGTTCATTTTATTTTGAGTTAAGAAAAACAAGCATTTTCTCGTTTTGAATTACTTGGTAAGGTGTGTTGTATATTCAATTCTTCATACATAACCTTTACATAGTGATACCATAACATGACAAACTCAGAGTGCCCAAACGTTTTGATAATAATTTTCAAATTTTCATGTACATGTATAGATAAGTGATATCAGGAACATATATATGTTAGATATACTGTTCCCAGGTGATATATAATAAGTGTATACATTTTTTTACTTGAATATTTAAAAACCTGTCAGCTTGACCGTCCAATGGACAATATAACACTACGCATCTGTCATGTAGCGATGAGTCCAAGTACCCCTCCCCCTTCCCTAACAAATATCACAGAATTGATAGAATTTCCAATTCCTGCAAATGATCTGACTAAAAGTTGTTCTAGCTGTTGTAGATTCTGTCTTGTTGAAAATGTCGGTTGGAATTGAGAAATGCTGGAAGTAAGAGTTGTCTTTCTTTAATAATCACCTATTTAAGTAGTACAAATAAATAACCTGCATGACTAAGTGATTTAATTTTATTGAAGCTTTATATACAGTACAAATTTCCCGAAAGGCTTCCCAAACTCCGAACACCAAGTTTTTTCTTGGTGTGACACCAGGAAACTCCGACATCCCTCCCTAAATTCTCGGAGAACTTTGTGAGTATTCCCTCCAACTTCCGCGTAAATTCGCCACCTTTTGTTTTTTGTATTAGCGACATCTCTCCCAGTCCGGTGTGACGCTGTGTCACACCAGGTAATTAATTGCCCTAATCCTTCTGATCTATACCGGCACGCGACAGTCAAGGTATGTGAGATTACTTATGTAATTAAACAATTGTATTTCCTGTCTATTGATTATCAGGTTATATTTCTGATTGCTTGAAACAAATAAAAGATTTAAAAGCAAAACGTTGTTGTTAATTCTTTCAATTACACTGTACATTTAAAAATAGTTTAATTAAAAAAAAAATATATTTGATTTTTACCTCGTTTTTTTTCTGGTCAGTAAATTAATATTTAATTTACAAAAGAGATATACTTGTGTAAAAATAAACGGAGACTTACGCTGAATAAATGTGGGCAGTTTAAAGGAAAATTACATGTCTCAAAGTTTTGTATACAAGTAAAAAAGAAAATATTATTCACTATTTATTATGCTTATAAGTCCACGCCATTTTCATTTTACGATTACATAATTGCTTGAAACAAATTAAAGATTTAAAAGCAGAATGTTGTTGTTAATTCTTTCAATTGCATTAAAGTTTTATAACAAAAACTATACTTGATTTTGACCTTGTTTAAGTTCATCGGTAAATTATTTTATTTACGAAAAGAGACATACTTGCGTAAAAATAAACGGAAACTAACGCTGAATATAAAAGTGAGCAGTTTAAAGAAAATTACGTGTCTCAAAATTTGTATATGCAAGTAAAAAAGAAAATACTATTCACCATTCGTTATGCTTAATAAGTCTACGGCATTTTCTCTTTACGATTTGTTGGCATTACTTTAGGATAAATAATTACATTTCGGCTACAACAGGAATACTTCTATAGCTGCATCAACTCGTCGTTGCATAATATTCATGATGTAAACTTGTGTGTTGTATAAAGGACAGTGATTTTTAAATTTTTTAAAAGAAATTAATTGCCGTGGGAAGACGATACACATCTCAGTGATCAACAGTCCGTGGTTGAACTTTGAACTTGACTTCGCTCACAGTATTGAATGCTAAAAATAGTGACATCAATTTTGTCCACGAGATTTTTATTTGGCGGGAAATATTATCATGTAAAAGTAAACTCAGGTGACCTTTCTGGATGACCATGGGAAAATTCATTCGGGGTTTAAATTTGCTTTGGAATGATTGACATTTGTATGCCTTAAGATTGAGGCTCTAGAAGGTCCTTTTACAATTGATTAACCGGAATCTAAAATATAATCCTTTTCTGAATAAACGAACACCAGCCTTTTAATTTTACGTTTCTCAGTCAACACAGGACATAAACCTGGACATTATTTATACGTCCATGGTCAACAATATACATAAATGGTAGATGAAAACAGGATGCATGTCGGTCAGTTCCTGTTGGGTGTTGGTAGAGATCCTCTGTGAAAACGTGTAGATCGTAAAAATCCGATCCACATTTTTTTCACATATTTCTTTCTTGTAGAACACGATATAATTTCATTTAAATATTCTATAGTATTAATTGTTGAAATACTTCTTTTTTTTATTTCGCCAAGGACTTTTAACGAGCAGTAAAATATGGATTGCGCCCATCCAATTTTATTTTAAATAATAAAGGATCAATAACAGATCATAACAGAGATAAACAACACATGATTTTTTTTTCTTCATACAAAACGTTTTCCCTTCTTTCAACAGAGTTGTCGCTTTACAGTTTCTTTTCTGAGTTCAAATATTTCAAGTCGGTAATCTACCGAGGTAGTGAAACATAATATTTTACATTGCAAAACAATTTGAAAGTAACAGAGTTCACTTGTTGATCCGATAAATTAACTCTTGGGTTTAGATTGGACAAATTACCGTAAAAACATCATTTTGTTTTAAGCCAGTTGATATTTATATATTGAACAATTAATGAACCGGATATTGCTCACTGAGTAGGTCATAAAAGATTCTAATTGTAGTAAAATCGTCTTTGTTGAAAAAACAAACCGGACTATAATAAAAATACAAAATAAGTGTTTTATTCATATTTTTATACGTTTGTACGTTTTATTTCAAATGACAATGACATGGGGCAAATACATACCAGAATAATTATCTTATTTTAAATGAAAATGTCACATTTTTATCTGTCAATGAAAGGAAATTTTAATACCGTGTTTTAAAGCACACAGGTGCAATCAAGATCGATTAAATGTACAAAGGTAATAAATCTGGCTAATCCGATTATGTTGTCACACGTCATTAATTTTCAGTACATCCGATGGGCAATAAACCAATTAACAGCCACGCGGTGTTTGGAGAGAATCTTTGGAGAAAATTGGGAGTATAATCCGTGATTCGCGGTGTGACACCGCTACACTCCGAAATCCGTGATTAGAGTTCGCGATTACAAACTCTCTGTGCGTACTGTATACAATACTATAATGATCCAGAGACTAATTATGTTGCTATAATTATCAGAACCAACATCTGTGTTGATAGGATGACTGGTCATGTCAGGTGATGACCTTGTACTGAATCTGGGATAATGACATGAAAATCACTTGTTTAAGTATCATACCTCTATTTTCTTCCAAAAAATCACTTCTTTAAGTATAATTATTTTAATTACTCCCACTAATTTCAACACCCCCGAACAGTGAAATTTTGATTGCGAACAGTAAAATTACTCCCATTCCTGGGAAAAATCTGTTAAGAAAGTATTAGTTCATTATTAAGAGCCTTTATTTTAGCATTTTTCAACAAATATCAAATTTATAGCTGAATGATTGCATAAAACGCATAAACCTTGCTATAAAAAAAAGCAAAAAGTTCATTTTTTTCAATTTTACTAATACTTAGATATGATCTAAACCTGTAATGTTTGAAATTTTGGTAAAACTACAAAATGACAGATTTTCTAATTTGCTGCATTTTTGTACTTAAATGAGTGATTTATAAATCACTCATTTCAGTAAGTCCCCTGACTGCTTATGCATGGATTTGGGGATTCTTCCAGAAAAAAATAATGAAGATTCAATCTGCAAACAATCTTCTTGGCCATATCAAATGGTCCTTCCCTAATACTGATTCTCTATTTATTATGTTAGGGCGACAATTAGGCAACAAACAATCTTGTTTTTGTTTTGTGTTGAAGGCCTCACTGTGACTTAATTGAGTTGAAGAACAGCAATGCAAGCGCTGTTCCTTTGCTATTGTGTTTTTTGCAGTGCTTGTTCTGATTTTATGTCTGGGATGGATACCCCATAACCTTTCTTTTCTATTGATTCTCTGTTTAACCATGTTAACCAAATGTTATTTTGGAAACTGATGAGACTTTGCTAGATAATGACACAAAATTGTAAGATACTTTTCAATATCAGATTACACTGTATACTGCATGCAACAACAACATCAAAGTTAAAGCTACATCAGTACATGTATGACCAAGCACAGACATATGAAGATAGATAGATTATGTCCTCAGCATGCTCAGTATGCACACCATTTGGTCCTCTATAGGCAGCTTGCATTCTCATCAACTTTACTAGTAATTGAAAAAAATAATAATATCCTTTATTAAAGAAGTGTAACCCATTTATTATTCACTAAGCATGCTAAGTGGTCCATATTCTGAGTTGAAGTCATACATTATTTGGTGGTTTTCCAATGTGTGTTCTCTTGGGTATTCGATGCTGAGATATATTGGTGGTAACTCATTTACCATATAGTCTGGTTGTTATGATATCTTGGATGTTTCAATCTTATCTCATCTCATGTGTCAGTATTTCAATTTACCCTATACACGATACCCTATAAACAATACTTCTTTGTGATTTAAGTTCTTTATCTAAGGTAGCATTCTTGATGCTCTTCTTTGTACATTAATCATGTTAATGATTAATTATATGTCTTCTTTCTTTCATGTATATTGTGACCATACACAGGTAGCCCATTAGCATGATTAGATAAAGATTTATCTATAAATGAGCTTTACAAAATTTTTCAGTGTGTTCATTTAGGGCATGGTAATTTAATTATAATAAACATGTGGAAATATAATAAATCATTCATATACTAAGTTTTCAGGCAAAGTTGACCTTAGATGGATTTTGCTATTTTGTTAGGTTCTTTTTGGTCTCGAAGCTCCAACTTTTTCGGTTCTTACACATCCTTCGCTTTCAAATATTCGGCTTTGAGCGTTCCTGATGAAGGTAAATCCAGAAAAGTGCTTAGGATGCATGAAATTTAAAACATATTGTTTTCATTTTTTTCAGAGGTTGAGATGGTCGTGTTTACTTGTAGCCAGTGTAATGAATCGCTGAAAAAGAATCAAGTAGAGAAACATTTTCAGACACGATGTCGTAACTGTAATATGATATCATGTGTTGACTGTGGAAAAGATTTCTGGTGGGTATATATGCA
The DNA here is from genome assembly GCF_021869535.1 of Mytilus californianus. Lineage (NCBI taxonomy): Eukaryota > Metazoa > Mollusca > Bivalvia > Mytilida > Mytilidae > Mytilus > Mytilus californianus. The sequence continues at coordinate 58,435,396 of NW_026262679.1, forward strand.
TTTGCATGGGTTTATTTTTATTTAGAGTTGTCTCCCTTTGTCAAAAATTCTAGACTGGGGAAAAGTGAGAAACTTTTTTTTTTTAGACACGATGTTGTAACTGTAATATACATGTATCATGTGTTGATTGCAGAAAAGATTTCTGGTGGGTATACATGCATTTGCATAGGTTTATTTTTTGTTTAGAGTTGTCTCCCTTTGTCAAATATTCTAAACGGGGGAAAAATGGGCAATTTTAGGTGGACTGATCTGTGTTATGGAGCTAATTTAGATTTAAAAGACAAATTAAATTAAGCTCAATATAAAAAAAATAAAAGTTGTGGTATGATTGCCAATGAGACAACTCTCCACTGGAGACCAACTGACAACCTATACTTAACAACTATAGGTTAACATATATCCTTCAACAATGAACAAAACCCATAAACTCAGCTTATTTTAGTGTCAGTATACATTAAGGCATAACTTCATGTCAACTATATAAACATTGTGGAAAGTTCTTGATGCAACATTTTTTGGATGAAATGGGAAATATGATTATGGTGTCTTCTGGAATAAAATAGCTGCAAAGTGTAAAATGTAGGAGAGATTTCTTTTAAAAGATTTGTCAAAATTTAGAATGCATTTTATTTTATTGTGGAAAAATAATCCTTATTACTATTTTATTAATTTCAGGGGAGATTCTTATGTAGAACACATAAAATGTATAAGTGAGGAAGAAAAGTATTCAGGGAAGAACTATAAACCAAAAGCTAATGCTAATAAAGGAGAAGTCAAACAAGAACAGTGGCTAGAGGTATGTAGTCAAACAAGAACAGTGGCTAGAGGTATGTAGTCAAACAAGAACAGTGGCTAGAGGTATGTAGTCAAACAAGAACAGTGGCTAGAGGTATGTAGTCAAACAAGAACAGTGGCCAGAGGTATGTAGTCAAACAAGAACAGTGGCTAGAGGTATGTAGTCAAACAAGAACACAAACAAGAACAGTGGCTAGAGGTATGTAGTCAAACAAGAACAGTGGCCAGAGGTATGTAGTCAAACAAGAACAGTGGCCAGAGGTATGTAGTCAAACAAGAACAGTGGCTAGAGGTATGTAGTCAAACAAGAACATTGGCTAGAGGTATGTAGTCAAACAAGAACAGTGGCTAGAGGTATGTAGTCAAACAAGAACAGTGGCTAGAGGTATGTAGTCAAACAAGAACAGTGGCTAGAGGTATGTAGTCAAACAAGAACAGTGGCCAGAGGTATGTAGTCAAACAAGAACAGTGGCTAGAGGTATGTAGTCAAACAAGAACATTGGCTAGAGGTATGTAGTCAAACAGATGATGTCAGCTAGGGAAAAAAACTTACAAATGTTGGGAAAAGTATAATGATATGATTTGTGTGCACAAAATATTTTTTTTCTAGAATAAAATTCATCGTATGCCATAGAAATGTTAGCAACAGTCATACTAAAGAGATAAACTTGAATTTATTGAAACTTCTCAAATATTTGAGCACACATTACAAAAATGGCATGAAACTAATAATAAATGGGAATAATTTTCTTAGGAGATATAAATAGAACTGTATTTATGGTCCTTCTTATATTGACAAAAATAATTAAATCTGACAGCTATCTGACACCTACAATAGAGAAGGTACAGGCATGAGAACGGTAAAAAAAATTTTGTTTAGCTTTGTACATGTGAAAAATGGAAGATTTTAATGTTTATCTTCAAATTGAAAAGAATTGATAGACATTTGAGGTCATTTAAATTAAAATGTTATACCAAAAGTTAAATTAATTTATGATGTACTGATTTCAGAAAGTTCAGATAGCTATTGACAAATGTATAACCAATCCAAGATTGAAAGGAGTGTTGGAAAGAATGAAAGATTATCCTAATATTCCAAGGAAAAAAGCAAAATTTGAAGTATGTATCAATATCTTGTTAAATATAAAGTGTATTAATATTGCATTGGTCGTATTGAGAGACATATAATAAATAATACACAAACAAACCTTTTATTTATTAAAAAAGGAGGGATGTGATATGTACCAGAATTTAGTCCAAAAAATTGCACATATCATTTCAAATTTTTGATAGTTTAATTAGAAAATGAATATTGTGAGAAACTAAAATTACAAAAAGTGAATTACTTTGATCATCAAGATCATTTCAAAATTATTTTTAAGTTTTTAGGAGATTGGTATGATGATTTAGTGCAGACTTGTTATTTGTTATGTCACTGTGACATCATAAGGAAGTTATAATTGAAGAAATATTTGACCAACAAGAGGTCTATATTGCATAAAACGAGCAGTAGTCCTATTCCAAGATGTTTGACTCACTTCAACATCTGTTGATAAAATATCGTGTTGTAAAATATCTTTTTGAATATAAATGCTGAGCTGTTGATCATTTGTGAACGAAATATTTTTTGGAAGATCTCAAAATGACGCAATTACCACAGTTTATCATTAAATGCTGGAAGTTTAAAGGCCTGTTATTGTATACACAGAAAACTTTAAGCTCTAGTCTAAACATATTTTATTACTATGGATTCATTTTCTTTCATGGCTACCAATTTGCGTCGAATTGTGAAAATTGTGTTTTTGTGGATACTTGATTCTGTGGTTTGGAGAAATTCTGCACACAAGCCTATATGAAATTGTATTACTCTAGAGTATTTGAATTTGTAGTTCACCTAGCCACAAAATCCTTGGAAATGAGTAACCCATGAGTAACATATAATTACAGTTGAATCAATAATAGTATTCAGAAACAAGTTGCTAGTTTATATATATTAATCCATTTCATAGAAGTGAAGAAGATTCATTGAAATCTTAATCATCATCAGTATCAGTTTTGGTTTCTTATGGTTGAAAAATAAAATGCACTGATTTGATTTTGAGAATAACAATGCATATATCATGTATATGTTAGGAGTTTGTCATATCTTGCATCATATTTGAATTCCATGTTCTTTGACATCAGTTTTATCTTATAACTGCAGTCATTAAGCAATATCGCCTGATTGCAGCGATATATTGAACTAAAAGTATTTTGAGGAAAGGTCTCTTCTTAACAGTCTGAATTGCTCTTAATATTTCCAGAATTTTGTTAGTAACAGTATGAATGTCAGAGATAGAAGATTGGTTGGTGAAGTTTGGGATTTACTGTTAGCCAATACAGAACAGGTATTTAAATGACTTGAACAGTTGAAAGACATTATACGCTAAAATTGAAATCATATGTTTATTTTTCCTAAATCTTAGTTTTAATCTTTTAATCATTTATGAAAAAGCAGTCTGAAAATATTCAAAGTCTGCATAGCTTGAGATACTAAATTTTTCCATTTAACTGTTGAATTTCAATATTTTACAACAAGTAGAAGCTTTCAACCAGTTTTCTTTGTTCAAGGACAACAACTTCCATAAAATTGTTCCAACTGGATCATGTCTTCAATAAATCTGTAACTTCATATTATATGACTTCACACCAAATTTCTAATCAATAGATTGAAGCATTACAGAAAAAGTATGGAATTCTTTAGTGTGACCATCTGTCCAACAGACTTCACTGGTAGGGGACTAATAGAAAAAAATATTGTGTGTACAGTAGTGATATATAATTATTCATCACAAAAAAACACAATCAAATCAGAATAGTCATCTAGAGAGCACTATATAGTCTTCAACAATAGAAGAGTCTTTGCGGTATGCAAGCTTTAAATTGTCAAAAAGAGACAAGTTGTGAATAAATTTACCTTGTTACAGTGTATTCATGTAAAAATATAAGAAAACACTATGGATCTACAATTATAAAGTGATTATAGGGTAGATGCACTCTTCAATATCATATTTGTTAAGTTTTCCTGGTTAGGTCTGTTCTGAGATACTATAAGCAATAGGTCAACTATATTTGGTATATAAAATGCTTGTAGGGTTCATCTCACCTTGACATCATTTTCATGATTCATTGTTCAATGTTTAGTTTTCATTGGTGGATCTATTTGTCAGATACTGTAAGCAGAGGGTCAACAATATTTGATGTACGGAATGATTATAAAGTGTTAATTTCCATTTGGCAGTGGTCATCTGACCTTGACATCATTTTCATGATTCATTGTTCAATGTTTAGTTTTCTTTGGTAGATCCATTTGTCAGATACTATAAATGATATGTCAACTATATTTGGTGAATGGAATGATTGTAAGGTGCAAATGTCCATCTGGCAGGTTTCACCTGACCTTGACCTCAGTTTGACAGATTATTGAAAATGTGAAGTTTATGTTCTACCTGTAGTAGAATCTTTTATCTTAAAGACTTTAAACATATATTCAAACATGATTAGTAAAGCAGGCGAGACATTTCAATGTGTGCACTCTTGTTTTGAATAAATTTACCAAGTAGATATGTTTTATTTTGAAAAAAATAGCCAAAACCAGTGCCTCCAAAGGAAGAAGAAGTCAACAGTGCTGAAAATGGATCGCAAAAAGAAAACAATGTAAACGGAAATGTTACAAACAATGAACAACTTAAAGAACTGTCAAAAAAAGAAAGAAAAGCAGAAAGAAAACGAGTAAAAAATAAAGATGAAAATACTGTGAAAGCAAAAAAATCGGATAGTAAAAGCAAAAAATGTTCTGAAAATGATAAAACTGACAGTTCTACTGAAAACGATGAAAAATCTAATAAAAAGAAATCTAAGAAAAGAAAAAGAAAAGATACAGAGGAAGAAATTGAAGAAGTTGAAGTGAAAAAACCTCACATAGAAGAAAAAGAGGAAGGTAAGCATGTTGGAAAAAATTGATGTTAGCAATTTTTAAAGAAAAATAATGTTTGTCATATGCTGGAAATGAATTGGATAAATTTAAACATCTAAGTTGAGTTATCTAAATTTCAAAAGAACAAATTTTGATGCAATTGTTAAAAAAATTAAACACACCAAACAAGCTGTACTGATCAGCCCTAAAGTAGATTCTGGGGTTTAATTTATTATCAGCAATGATAAATATGTAGGACTCTGAGGTGTGATGGGGACGTTAAAGTTCAATCCATTCGCTGATGTGCGATGGACTATATTTATGACGTGTGATGGCTAGTTTAAAATCTACAGATGTGCAGTTATTATGACAAGATTTGTTTTATAGTAAAATGTAGTATATACATTTGCATTCATTATTGTCTATGTATGTCTGTAGCACTAGTAGCATACTTTGATTTTCTGCATGTGGATATAATTCTGCGTTAACATTTTATCTTTACTTTGTTCCCAATTACCGTAATATTATAATACTGAGAATCTATCTGTGGACCTGTGTGTATTTAGAGAATGCCACACTCCATCATGGCTAAACTCGAAAAACTGCTTCTAACAAACAAATTGACTTCTACATCAGCATGAAAAGCATTGAAAATATAGTTTATGTAGTCCATTGCACTTCAGTATAACAATATAAAATAACAAACATGACTCCCTTTTCAAGTTTTTAGAAAATAATTGAATGAAAATCTGTGAATATGTATATCTCATGATGGTTTTGCAGTATCCATTTCTGAATTTTGATTACAGATAAAACATTAAATTCAACCACAGAGGAGAATGATGATGAAATGGAGGAAAATAGTCCAAAGAAAAAGTTCAACTGGGAACAGACAATAACAGAAGTGTTGACTAGTAAAGGAGAAATATCATTGAAAAAACTGAAAAAGAAGGTATGAAAAACGTCAGAATATAAAGATTGATTAAACCCCTTCACATAATTAATAAGTAACTAGAATAACTAAAAAAAAATAATGTTGCATGGAAAAGATACCTTTTGGATGTAATTAAAAGTGTTTAAATTTTTCACATATTTATTCAACTGGTTATCAATTTTCCCAAAGCTTGAGTATCAAAAACATGACATGTGGTATACTGTGATTTTAGAAATAATGTGAAGAATATTGATGTATGCTGCAAACAGAAAGATGATAAGTGACAGATCTGAAAATTTGTCACACAGTATAGCTTATCAATATGCTTGTTTCTATGTTTCTGTAGGTAGTTGAAAACACTACAGCCGATTTCAATGAGTGTGTAGGAAAAGGTAATATCTTTTGCTTAGCTTGCTTGCTAGCTGAACCATGAAGTCATTATTAGGTTAGGTAAACTACCCTCCTTTATGAGTAGACTAGTCCGACAGACAGATAGAATTGGTTATCTGTGGGACTAGTCTACTCATAAAGGAGGGTAGTTTACCTAACCTAATAATGACTTCATGGTTCAGCTAGCAAGCAAGCTAATCAAAGACAATACCTATTCCTACACACTCAAAGAAATCGGCTGTAAAAGTGATTGGATTATTGACATGATTGATATACATACTTACTATATCTGTTGCCCTGATCATTAAGTAATATTTGCCTTTCATATGCAGCAGTGAAAATATATGAATAAACATATTGATAAAAATTTTATTTATTTTTTCAGGTTTTGTGTGAGTATCAAGCTCAAGTTGGTTCCTCCAAGTCAGATGAAAGAATTTTTGCTAAACTGAATAAGAAAATTAGTAAAAATCCAAACTTTGTTATTAAAAAAGAAAGAGTTAAACTGAAAAATTCTAAATAAAGAAATGTCATTGCTTTCTTATATTTATTTGTTTAAAAAACTATTCCCAAAATCAAGGTCAAGTAAAAGTCAACATTTCTATCTATGGATCTATCTGTTGTTTGTTTGTCTTTACTTCCTTATATGAGGCAGAAATGTGTATAATAGACCATGAAAGTTTATGAAAAACAGTAAGAACCTAGTGAAGCATAGGAAAAACAAAAACACAAACTGCATGTTTTGGGATGAAACAAAATATATTGTCAGGGTTTTCAGAGAGAATAAATTTGTCTTAATCTTGTCAGAATAGATAATTCACTTTAACACCTGCAAAAATGCATCAGCTAATTTTAAATTTGCAGCAATAGCAAAGGTCAAACCTACTTATAGTAGTGTCAAGGTGAAAGTCTTGGAATTTTTACATGAAAACATTAATCAACTTATGAGCAGATCTACTTATACTCCAGTATATACAGTAAAAGAATTTTGGAACCGTTGTGAAAAATTACGCATGGGAATTCAAAAGGTGCGTAGATAAAATTTTCACAAACATGCAGTAAAAATTTTGAAATATGTTTCATCTATAAATCGGTGGATAAAAGCTACATTTAAAGTGCTTCCAAAGTGAAATGGAGATTTGGTAGTACCATTTTTTCTGCATATATATTGATGTATCTCTTTTTAAACTATCACTATCAGCATGCTAAAAATGAAAACTTTGTGGGACATATCCCATTATAAGTTAACGGAAGTTATTTTATAAGTTTTGTACCAACATCTTTGTCCTTTAACAGCTATATCATATGATTGTTAATGGCATGAATACCTAAAGAATATCTGTTTCTAAACACAGAAATAACAGTATTTTTTTTTTTCATTTGTTGGTTTGTTATACATCATAACTAATGAATATAACAATTAGGTCTTCATTCTTGCTTTTAGCCCTTTGAGCTATTGCCATCACTTTTTTTGTCATTGTTGTAACCCTTTTGAAATATCTTCTCTGAAATAGGGGGATCCTTGTTTATTTGTCTTTCCTTCCTTCCTTATATGGTGCAGAATGTTTATGAACGACTGTAAAACACATTGAGGCATAGGTAAAAGAATTGAATGAAATGTGCTTTTGCATCTTCAATGGTACAAAGAGACAAACTGTACAACCTCTAGGCCAGTTTTAACTAAAATTGAACTGGTGTCTTGGTTATAATGCATGTCTATTATACTTTCCACCGTCCTACGACGGTGCTGTTGATACGAATATAATATGATGGTAAAAGATATATAATTGTCAAGTATTTTGAACTAATGAAACTTAAATTAATGAAATATTCTTGAATGTGACCTCTAGCAGTGCCCCTATTTACCCATACTCTGTTATCCAAACATGGTCACTCTTGATTGCTAAGGTATCTTGTCACCTGAGGCAACTTAGATTTAAGTGAGTGATTTAGGTTTCTTGGAAGATTCAAACCAAGATATCCACATTTGAAAATGGTGTCCTGCTTTGAGATTTCAATGTGAAACTTGGAAAACAGAGAAAGAAAAGCAAGAATTAGGATATACTTTGGCAAATGTGGTTGTCAAGGAAATATCAATACATGCTATTATTGGGTGTACCCCAAAGAGACAAAAATTGCAACGACAAAATTATTCCAAAAATCATCTAAAGGTTAACATGAAGTGCTATGAAATCATGTATATTTGTAAAAGAAAGTAGAAATAGATAGAGGTTGCTGAGTAAAGATATTTCAGTGACATACAAAAGATAAGCAAAAGAAGGTAAAAAGTACAGAAAAAACCTACTAATTCAATCAAGTATTACTGATGTGTTACTTTTATGGTACTTTATAAGTCATTGTCCCCTGTGCGATGCATTGCAGCGGAAATAGAAATACCAGGTGTCCATCTGTCCATCCGTGTGTCTGCTGGTCCAGTCTTGTTAGCACTCTCACGTATACAATTCTTGCCAGATTTTTATAAAACTTGTATCATAGGTTTGTATCAGCAACGTATCGAACAAGTTCAAAAATTAGTTCCAATCAATTATTTTTAAAAGAGTTATGCCCCTTTAAAATATTAATTATTTGGAAGAATGCTTTGTAAGCGCTCTCATATGTACACTTTTTGCTAGATTTATATAAGCAATGTCGCGGACAAGAACAAAAATTAAATATTGTCAAAAGAGTTACGGCCCTTGGAAGTATTACTTATATAATTGCATTGTATTTGCTCTCAAGCCTTCATTTCTCTAAGATATTTATAAAAAAATTTAAAGAAAAAAAAGAGTATTTTTTAGTTATTGCCCTTGGATAGATAAATATGTGCAACACTGGGAATATTGGAACTCTGTTCTTTTATTACTGTGGATCTGATAAACCAAGTTAAATGGTTGTATGGGGAATTACATGAATAAAAGCTTCATCAAAGAATGCAGAATACAATCTTCAAAAAGCACAAACCTGCTGATACTAGAATAGACTAAAACAGTTGCAAATAATGCCCTTAGGGCTTAAAATTAAAAAGTTTCTCGCCTTGCAAGGAAATGATTTCTTACTGATGATAGTATATAATAAAAAGAGTGAAGCTGTCTCTTTGCAGCTACTTCTCGTCATGAGACAAAATGTTCTTTTATTTGTTGATCTTGCACAACATGTTTCTAAAGAGACAGTTAATTTTTTCATTGACTCATTCTGTACTTAAATTCACAATGGGTCTAGGCAAAGCAATACAAATGGCATTTCATAGAGCTGCTTCTTCACCAAGCACACAACATACCTATTAGAAATAAGACCTCCAAAATTATGCAGCTCAAAGTCAGAATTAGGTGTCTGAGTAGGATGATATGTCATATGGACGAACTTTGTGATCTCACATGCACAAATCAAAACATATTCCATCTGGTTTGTTTAATATTTGAATACCAGTTAGGTCACCTAATTTTTTTCCTATAGGACCCAGTGCCGTTGACACTACTTGTGAGTCTGCTGTCATAATCCTCGTTTCTAAATCTACTAGGCTATTTCTGAACCAAGCTAATTTTCCAGAAGAGGCTTCTCTATCCTTTTGGCTTCTGAATAACTTTATTGTCGACCATAGCAAGAAAACTAGAAATAGAAAATAAAATAAAACATAAGTAGTGATTAGTTTTTCTCTAATTGCAAAACATTTTATTTAGAAATTAGGGTTTTTGGCATGGGTTAAGATGTTTGTGTGTGTGTGGATTTATTGAGTTTTCATTGTATTTTGAATTGGCTTTTTGTCTTTCGTTGGACTAACTCCACAGAATGCGAGACATGGATGATAATCTTGTTTTCTTGGACAACGGCAGTGACAGGTTACTTAACATATTTATATAAAACATTGTGTTTAGAAGCTACAAAGAGATTTGTATACATGTGCACTATTCTGTGAAATTTGCGTCTATAAATTTAAGAGGTTAACATTATTTTCTGTATAGGATTGTAAGATGAAAAGACGTTGAAAATGTAAATAATTAAGTGTTTTTTGTACAGAGTATTCAAATTAAACTTTGCAAGGTCTAGTTCGTATTAATGTCTCTCTTTATCTCTAATATATCAAAATAAAATAGATTCATGCACCTAAAATAGAATAACGTATTTCGTAATGGTCGGTAGGTCTTGGAAAAAATGCATGAATCTTGTATTAATAGATGCAATATCAAAGTATTTATGTTTTAAATTGTTCTGAAAAATTCTGGAATGTAAATGTAAATAAGAAAACTATATTTAAAGGATGATCGGAAAGAATTCGAAGTAGTTGAATTCATACAGAAATGCACCAGAATAAAGTCAAAGTAAACATTACCCGACTTACTAATGACTTATCATGGCACTGATATTCAAAAGCCTCAACAGAAAATATATTAAAAATTGTACAAACCGTATGAATCATGAATAACTTGATATTTCGCGACGACACAAAACTTTTTTTTACGTATGCGACAAACATACATATGATACTTATGCGTTTGTATTTGACAGTGTTCGAAAATGAGTTGTCCTACTTTAACCATGACAATTAGTAATATTTGTCACGTTTGTCATATGATTCGTTTTATGGAAATAACATAACTATTCACTTTATTGTTATGTCAACATTTCCCTGACTGATTGACAGCGAAGATGTTAATTGATGTCTAGAAAGTCAACGATATTGATATAACGATATTGACTTTCTTGTTGATAAGTGATACCGATGAGGACCAGAAAAAATATGGATAAACAACATAATGTTCAAAAGAAATGAAGCTAAAAAAAACTCACATGGTCACCAAAATATTACACCAAAAACTAAATTGAGCAGCATCAAGACACTGAAATAAAAAAATGTACTTATTAAGTGTTTTGGAAGGATAAGCATTCCCTGCTTCATATATTCTTTCATCCATTTATTTATAGCAAGTTTAGGTGACAAGTCATGAAACACATAAAAACAAATTACTGTCGTAGTTATGACTCGAAATTTTAAACAAGCAACTTCGTTCTGTAGCTTTACAGCTAACAGACCTAAAAGGTTGACTCGGGTATGGAAATATAGTCATCCTTGGGCTTCTATCTGGCAATTAAACCCTTAAGTGTGGCGCCCGTTTGGCTTTGCGGGATGTATAGTTACGCAACCACGTCCTGTTGGAATTTAGACATTAAATCCAATGCCTCGTGTTGGGAGAGTGCCATTTTAAAGAACCCTTACAACAGCCCTCTGAGGCCTCCGTACGTGACCTGTTGCAATTAAATCCAAATTTCTACCCCTATCAAACAACCCCATTTTCCAGTAGCAATTAAAATTGTTCTCTTAATCCCATTCGACCTATCTTGCAGAACCTACCGATTGTATTAATTGTTAATTTGATCTCGTCCTAAATATCCTTGTAAGCCGATTTTGAACATCTTTGTCTTTCTTTTTGTCATGGCGTTGCTCTTTGGAATCTTTCGCCTCCGTTTTGAGCATCAGAATTCTATTTTCATTTGATATGAATCTTCAACATAAATATATACCAATTAGAATTAAGATTTTTTTCTCCATGATAATGTTTCTCGAGTACGTTTTAAAGAAATGTGAATGTAAAAATCTAAATCGGCGACGCATTTTTATTTTGAATTGCATGTAACCGTTATCCAATGTGTCCGGTCAAAGTAGAAATATAAAGACCCTCAATGTTGTTGTCTCCTCCGTCTGTCGTTGTGTAATACATTTTTCCATTTGTTCAACATTTATTCTATAAAACGATGTCTGCGAGGAAAATACAAAAAAAAAGATGGAAATATATTAAATTTAGCTTACGATATAATCAGTTGTTTTTGATAGTCAAAGTAGTAGTTACTACCTCATCTATAGAAATATATATATATATATATTGCAATCGACCTAAACGATCAAGAATTCTATGGCACATATAACTGAGTTGCAATAAAAATGGTTTAAGATGCAACTTGTTGATAGAAACTACTTAAAGAGTTTTGTTAAGGCTAAATTAAAACTGTTGACTGCTTACATGAATCAAATTTACATTATTCTAAATCACACAGAGATAGAATGCATGTTTTAATGATGTTATATTTTTGATTTTCCAAAAATACTTTGAAGTGGCGGATCAAGCAGGTTTTGGAATTTCGCGATACACTTTTAACTTTATATTTGGTGTACTTTAAAGTTGTCTAGGGTATCGTTTACCAGTGGTATGAGCTTAGGAACGGGCCACGGGTTTTTTGCAACATTTTGATTATTTTTCTGATGAATATTTGTACTTTTTAAGTTTTTTTAGTTGAAAACTGCAATTGATATAATCTCCCTTGCCTCCAAACTTTTGTCTGAATGTTTCTGGCGGTTGATTCACATATTAGATGGATTAAGGTAGACAAAATAACTTGTTTATCAAGAATCACATCGATTCAAACAAAACATATTGAGTATCGTTATAGTTATTAATTGATAAAATCTTTTTTGGGGTTAGTTGACATATTTTAAAGTGAACGATTGAATTTTCGATGGGCATTAATTGTGCAACACTCCTTACAAAACCATAATCTTTATGCATATGAAACAGAACTTATCTAAAGTTTTTCAAATGTATATAGATGACTCACTGTCTTTAAATATAATTAAGTTACAAATAATTTACATTTCATCTATCCAATCGAGTTTGAAAATAAGTGCAGTTCGGACACAGCAATGCCATCTTTATTCCTTATCTAAATTTGGCCATACTTTTGGACTTTTTTGGTTTGATTAGCTCTTCAGCGTTTACAAATCTGGTGCAGTTAAATTGGCATCGTTAATGTTATTATACCCGGAAATACAGCAAGAGACACAAAACTTTGAAAATGGCGGCGCCTTATGCTTTAACAATCAGATCTTTGACATGTATAACTAAAACGTGAATTTTCTCTCACTCAACAAAAGCGATGTTATATGACCAAGCTTTTGCTGCTATATATATTTCATTATTCTTTAAATATGATGAAAGGAGACAATTATGGGCAAAGATTAGAGAGAAGGCAACGAAAAGCACAATCATACTAAAATCGACACCAACGATTTTGGTTTTCAAGGTACAAAGAGTGTTCAGCAGGTGTTTCTAAATTTACCTCCTTTGATTAAGGTTGATGCCAAATACATGGGTCAAGCAATATAATTGCATGTTGTTAAAGTTTAAATTACTTACTTTAGTGCAAGTTGTATATCTTTTACAATAATGTTCTTGTAATGTTGCTTTTATTTTTTATTAACGAAGATATTTAAAGTTGTTCGACCCTATGTCTCATATGATTGATGGTAATTATTTGTTTTGTAATTCACAAACGTATACTTTAAGTCTTGTGGTACAACTCAAGAATAAAGAAATACTCGTTTCGCTATAAACGATAAAGTATAGAAAAACAAACCACAAATTGTGGTAACTGTGAAAAGATCATTAAAATGATTCATTATAGAAACAAATATTAATTTTATACACTAGTATCTTTATATCTGTACATGCTTACCAAATTCAACTTGGAGTTCGTTTTTTGTGGTTAAAGGTGCATAAGCTACGAGATATAAAAAAATTAAAATATGATTTTTTTTGTTCAATCAATAATGAAAGTGAAATAGGGAAATAACAATTCGCTTTAAGCATCCAGTTTTTGTTCAATTTTTCATTGAACCCGTATTCATGTGACCTTCAATTTAACCCCTAAGCTAGAGACGTGTTTAGCTATTAAAAGGAAAATAATGTCAACATTGAAAGTTAAACAAGGGTAAACTATTTGGTTGACTGATTCGATCAACAAAAACTCATTCTTTTACAGGTAAAAAGCGATGATAAACATATTTGTTTTACCTTCATTATTTAGAATATAGCAAAGTACTCTCGACCAATGAAATTGTAGAATTGGATGCCTCTTAATTGTGAAGAATGAATGTAAATCATGTTCTTAGTAAGGAATTATCCTATTATTTGGGTCTATTTACAGTTCAAAACAAAGAGTTTCTATAAATGAGTTACAACTGCCCCGAAGCACATTTATCAGATTGAAAGGATTTATCACACAGTGATTGAAACTGACTAAAAGTTGAATTGTGAAACAAACAAAAATCTCAAAATAAGTTGAAGTTAACTGGTGCAGTAAAATTGGTACCGTGAATTTTATTATGAAAATATTAATAACTTACCAAAGCAATGCACAAAAAAGAAAAAAATTCTTTCAGATAAAAAATAACCTAAATCTTATTGGCTGTGAAATAAAATTTAGTTGTAACTCAAATGTATTAATTGATTTATAAAATTGAGAATGGAAATGGGGAATGTGTCGAAGGCCACCAATGGGTTGTCAATGCAGCGATCGAGAAACTCCCGCACCTTAAACTGTAAATAAAAAAGGATAATTCCTCACTAAAATATTACATGATTTACATTCATACTCACAATCAGGAAACATACAATTCCTACCTTTTCTTTCTACTGTTGTGTCACCTAATATCTATAACGCATTTTTTTAAAAATATTTCCCAAATGATAAGAAAGTCCTCACATCACTAAAACTTATCCATAAATGACATGTCGAAAAAGGAAGTCATGCATCAATTATAAACATTGCACTGACAATGAAACTAATTCTTGAATAGATCATTTGAGCCTTGAGCACTTTACAATATTCTAAGTTTGTAAGAGAATGATAATCCCTTACTTCATGATAAGTACTCGCTAACGCTCGTACTTATTCATGAAGAAAGGAATTATCATTCTCTTACATATACGAAATCAAACAGACCTAGAAAAATCCAATTGTACGTTTTGGCTATCTATTTATATCTATATTTTATGTTTATATCGGGTAATATGACCGTCGGCAGTCTTCGGAGGTCACCTCGATGGTTAATTATATGGCGTCTAGACTAAACTACATACGAAATGCTGATACATATTATCGAGAGCATGCGTCGTAAATTGTTTCTATTAGACTTTTTATAATTTGGATACTAGTATACGTTTAAGTATGTTATAAATCAAATATATGAATTTGAGTCAAATCGGTGGACATGCCCCTTAAATACTTTTTTACTTGAATTCATAGCTTATAAAAATAAGAAAAAAGTAAAATAACAAAAATACCAAACTCCAAGGAAAATTCATATCGGAAAGTCCCATATCAAATGGCAAAATCAAAAACTCAAACACATCAAACGAATGGAAAACAACTGTCATATTCCTGACTTGGTACAGGCATTTCCTTATGCAGAAAATGGTGGATAAAACCTGGTTTTATAGCTAGCTAAACCTCTCACTTATATGACAGTCGCATAAAATTCCATTATATTGACAACAAATAGGGGAACAGCAGTCAACATTGTATTATAATCTTAATCACTATAAAAACAAACAAATATGTCAACAAAGAAAAAAAATGGCATATAGACAAAGCACATAAGCAAAAATGAAAGACAAGAATACAAAAAATTACCAAAGCACAACAACACATTGGCGGGCTGCATAAGTACCGAGCCACGCCAAAAGGATATTACCAAAAATGGACTAAACAGTAAAGGTAATAATTTACAAAGACAAATAAAAGAACACTATAACACGTAATTAAGATGATAAACAACGTCAGTACCTAAACTCTATACTTCAAGACCATTATATAAGTTTATACGGAATATTTATCAACAATGTCTTGATATCTTCCGATGAACTTTTTTAGAAAAAGGACGAGACGTTCTTTGACATAACCCTGGTTCATCAACTTTCTGCTCAGACACTGGTGAAGTTTTATAAAGTCTGGGGAACGGCTGCAAGCTCTCGAATACCGAATGAGTTGGGAAATGTATATCCCATATGCAGGTGAAGTTGGAATATTGCTACTAAGGTGGGGGAAATTGATAATTTCAAAATTAAAATCGTCTCGTTTGTCATAGATTCTGTTACTGAGGTGACCGCTTATGTCAAGTTCGAGGTATAAGTCTAAAAATGATAGAAAACGTTTCTAAATTACCGACTGAAAAATGGATTGGACTGTCTATTTTCAAATCTGTTGTGGTTTTCTTACACTCCTTTTGATTTTAAACTAGACACATTTTTATATTTCAGTCCCAATCTGTCACGACTTCTCACATCATAGGTAAGCAAGCTATAACAACACCATGAGTACTTATATAATTATGAACATACACAACGACTAAACGGAAGATATTATCAAAGCAGTTGAAAATTGTAAGTATTTGGCAATAATTCAAGTGCACTAGAAGGCCTTTCTACACAGCGTACTGTTTATTTTACCGAATGTTATGCCCAGTTTACTTTTGTATGTCTAAAAGGTGTGACACAAGAACGAGTAGCCAGGTCATATCAGCAGCTACCTTGCTTGATTTTGATGTCCTCCAACTTATTTATGTAATATAAAATTGTTAAGTAAAGAATGAACAGGGACCAGTTTGTTAAACAGTTAAGCGGCGTAATTCACCTGTGTATAATTCCCTTCTACTTAAATATACTACGTTTGAATTGAAAATCATTTCTTTGAGTTACAAAATTTTATGGAATATATATTTCATTTGGTCTGTGACAATGGCTTTGTTTGCAAATTGTGTATTTGATAGCTTAGTACTGTTGTTTGTCTTATGTTTTTTTTTATCATGGATTTGTCGGTTCTCTTCGACTTATGAATTTTAAATGTCGGTTGGTATGATCCGCCTCTTTTTTGTAAACAAAACAAATTTTATAAATACTTGCTTGTATAGGAAACATAAAGAAAAAGAGAGGCGAAAGATACCTATGGGTCATTCAAACTCATAAATAGAAAATAAACTGACAACGTCATGGCTTAAAAAAGACAAAGACCAACAGTACACAAAATACAACATAGACAACTAAAGACTGAGCAACATGAACACCACCAAAAACTTGGGGGTGATCTCAGGTGCTCCGGAAGGGTTAGCAGATCCCGCTCTACATGTGGCACCCGTCTTGTTGCTCATGAAAACTACGCAAACTTTATTGCATGATTTTCTTCATCTATTATACCAAATACAATTCATTACTTCATTTATATATCACAGTTGCAGTCATATGTTATCTGATCCAGACATATACAGGATATACAAATTTACTAAATGAAGAAAGATCAAGATTAATTCTTCAATCCCCCCAAAAAAATTATAGATTAAAGCTTATATTAACCAATTTGTAAATTCTCAATTACTAGTACATCTTGATCTTATCATTATAAGCCATCTTATACAAGACGATTTACTGTCGCTATCCGTTTTAATATTTAGCCAACTTCTCATTTATTGATTCCAAAAGAGAGCCGAAAGACATCAAAGGGATATTCAAACACACAAGTCGAGAGTAAACTGACAACACCATGGCAAAAAAAAGAAAAAAGACCAGAAAAAACAACTGTACACATAACACAACATAGAGAACTATAGACTGAGCAACACAACCCCACAAAAACTAGGGGTGATCTCAGGTGCACAGGAAGGGTGAGCAGATCCGGCTCTACTTGTGGCATCCTTCGTGCAAATGCATTGTTATATTTTGTTTATTTTAAACTTTTGCTGTAACATGAAATAACTACACTATGGAAGTGAACAATATACATTTTATCCGTTCAATTTTGCATTGATAGCGTATCAAAAATACGGAACAAAGGTACGATTAAATGAATGTTACCACAACTCCATCCAATACTTTTATTAACGTAGAAACCGATTCCATTGGTTTGTTAAAAAAAACCCATCTTTTTCTTGTTTGACTGACTGTAATTGTAACATTTATAGAGCCCTAATGTTGTAATAAATACCACCGCGACAATATTGCTTGATCATAACTGTTGATAGTTCCCAGTCCCAAAGGTATCATCCACTCAATCAGAATAAACAGAATCCGAAAAAAATATTGATTATAAGTTATCTAAGCCTTAAATAAACTTACAAATGGTTTGGGATTCAGTAAGCTACTAACGCTTTATGCTATTTTACATTCCGTAAAATGATACATTTTGCTACAAGAAGGCTCGTTCCTACGTATCATGTCAACTGGAATAAAATCTCACAAACAAGTCAAAAGAAATGGAGACAGAGCGCATTACAATTTTCAAATTTTTTTATGTCTAACTTCAACTCATTATCAGAATCGAAATTCATAAAGGTATCTAATAAAACAAATAAAAACAATACTTTCAAGCGTTTCACGATAAAGAAAGGTTCATGTTACAGTTTAATTTTTTGAATGAGAGGAGTCAGTTCACAAATGGTATATGATTGTAATTGTCCGTTAGGCATTGTTTATCTGATTTTGACCTAATTTGTCATTGATCTTGACAATGATAAGTTTATGTGTTGCATATAGCAAGACCTTTATCTTAATGACTCAACATGAATATCCAATCGTAATCAGTAAAGCAGGCGAGACGTTTTCGTGATGACGTCTTTTTATCAGACAATATAAGCGAAAGTCAATTATATTTTGTGGATAGAACAACTGTAGGGTGTAAATGTCCGTCTGGCAGGAATAATCGACCTTTACTCAATGTTCTGGTTTCTTTGATAAATGGTAGGTTTTCCTGAACAGTTCTGTTTTAAGGTAAAATGTAAACTATATTTATTATATAATTGAATTTGATGCGACTGTCATACAAGTGAGAGGTTTAGCTAGCTATAAAACCAGGTTCAATCCACCATTTTCTACATAAGAAAATGCCTGTCCCAAGTCAGGAATATGACAGTTGTTATCCATTCGTTTGATGTGTTTGAGCTTTTGATTTTGCCATTTGATAAGGGACTTTCCTTTTTGAATTTTCCTCGGAGTTCAGTACTTTTGTGATTTTACTTTTTTGTATACAAAACGCATAGGAATGTGAGATATAAACATGTCAGTTAGACAGGATGCATGTGACCGTGACCTCATTTTTAATGGATCTTGATAATGTACCTGTAGCAAAACCTTAATCTAAATGAACAACATAATATTCAATCATAAACAGTAAAAGCAAGCGAATCATATCATCGTATGCACTCTTTTTCCTTCAAAATTTTAGGTTTTCTCTCTATGACTGTGAATTTGCACAGAGAATAATGATAAGACTAGGCAAGATATAATTCGTTTGCATTTAAATATCTTTCTTTATCTAGATTGTATCAACACACAAATCTCCTCATGGACTTAAAATAGAATGAAATATTTCGGAATGCTCGGAAGGTTATTTAAATCAAAATATTTATTTTTAAAAAGTTTTGATTAATTCTGGAATGTAACCGTAAACATGAAACAAGAGGTTCTAGGGAGCCTGTATCACTCAACTGTCAGTTTGGCATAACATTGATATTATGCAATGAGAATATTTTAAAGAGTTTTTATAATATCCTCCGATTGCAATAACTCCTATAAGGAGTAGAGTGATAATTTCAGGCATGTTATCCGATTTGTACTTTGTGACAGGTGTAATTGTAGCTTCTCATTAGACGTGTTAGGAAAGTCAATACGATTTTGACGCTGATGTTAAATACCATCCGAATCCGATTTTTTACTTTACATCAATCTTTGTATAAAATGTTCGTTTATTTGAA
Source organism: Mytilus californianus (assembly GCF_021869535.1). Classification (NCBI taxonomy): domain Eukaryota; kingdom Metazoa; phylum Mollusca; class Bivalvia; order Mytilida; family Mytilidae; genus Mytilus; species Mytilus californianus. Next base: position 58,455,040 of record NW_026262679.1, read on the forward strand.
ATTTATTTAAAATTTACTTTTCATGTCGGGGCCTTTCAGAGCTTTTTAAGCGGGATGGACTTTGCTCCTTGTTGAGGGCCATACGGTGACGTATAATTGCAAACATTTAGTCATTTGGTTTCTGGTGGATATTTGTCTACTTTGGCAATCATACCACATCTCCTTATTTTATATCATTTTTTTAGAATAGGGAAATATGTAGTTTTAAATTCTAATAAAAAGAACTAGAAATTTGTGTACTTGACAATTAAAAAAAAAAAAAAAAAAATTAAACAAAAGCGTATTCAATTTGATTATCTTTATCTTTTTATTTTATCTAAGGTCACTCTGGCAATTTAATGTAATGCTGAAAAGTGACAATACCTAAAAAAAAAACACGTTTAAATGTGTCAATTAATTATTCTAATAAACATTTTAACTGACATTTTCTTTCTATCAACTTTTGTCTGTTAGTTTTTCGGACAGAAGAGGTTATCGAATTAAGTTTTAAAAGATTACCACATTGGGGCACTATTCAAGCATGTTAAATTTACGTTTCGGTGAAGGGTCGAAAGGTTTTTTTTTCTTGGTATCACGGCTTCCTTCACCAACAAAACAGAACACCACGATTTAATTAAGATATTTTTGAAAGTGGCGTTAAACTTTCATATGTAGAAGTTATTTGTATTATCTTTGGATCAGGAGGATATTTTGAAAATGGAATATTCATGGTCACCTCTTGCAAAGCCTGCTAAATTATATGTCTGGCATTTTGTTTTCGATTTCCTTCATTTTGTTTTGCCTAACATCCACTATACACTCAGCTTTCTCAATTGGACGGTATATAGGTATGGGTGGATGGGTCCATCCGTCCGTTCTTTCGTTCGTTCGTCCTTCTATCCATTAATTGCATTCATACTCAGATAGTAGTAGACAATACGAATCACATACAGATCGTGAAAGGTGGTTTCTTGAACATTAAAACGATGCACAGCAAGACAACCTTCTTTCAAGAATTGGCACTAACTTGGAATTGGATTTTCCTCCAAACTGTGTTATTTTAGGTGATAAGATTTATAGGAACCGTCCACCATTTGTTACGCCATAATGAGACAAAACCGCAAAGGGAAAAAATGCAAAAAACTAGATAAAAGAATTTCAGAATGTCAAGTTTATGTCGAGCACGCAATAAGGCGTTTAAAAACATTTAGGGTTGTCGAAACTTTGAGGAGACATCCAAGACACGAATCAAATCAAATTATTGAATTGTGTGCTGGACTTGTGGATAGACAGTTATTTGACTATTAAAAATATTCTACTCATATCATTCAATGTATATATTTGGACTGTTGGCCGTAAAATCCGTCATTCCCATTCTTGTCCCTTGCATATATTTTTTTAAAGTTTTGTTTTGCACTCCCAAATCAAACAAATACAAATGAATGTATGAAGATCCTACGAAAGGCCAATGCACGTCTTAAAATTTGGAGTCGATGTTAACCGTTCGCTTACTATTGTATCAAACACACCACACATATAAACTATACTACGCCAGGATACTTTTCAATGCATTGCATTTTGAGAAAGTCCATCTGCCATAGTTTACGCAAAAAAAAACCCAATACAAAGTGTTTAAAATCATCATTGAAGGACAATAACTTATATAATGAGTTAACTGTCAATTTCGGCAATGTTTACTTAATAGTAGTTCTTGTCCTGTTTGTCGAATTTGCTACATACTGTTTCTTTCAATCTTCTCATGTTTCTCCTATAAAAAAAAACCACAACAAATTGTAAGCTAGTCAACATACAATTTTGGCTATGTTGACTGATTTGTCGATCTTGTCATGTTGATCAATTTTGCTTCTATCTGTTTTCTCCGCCAAGTATCTTTTACGCAAAAATAACAGAAAATGGTTCGAAAACGTCATTCAAGGGCAATAACTCCTATAATGAAGCAACTGACAATTTCAATCATTTGCCTTCAAAGTAGATCTTCTCCCGCTAATCATTTCTGACAAACATTTTCTCTCTTTTTACGATAATTTCCACAAAATAACACAAATATAGGTGAAAACGGTATTTAAAGGGCAATTACTACAACTAGGAGTCGACTGTCGATTTCGACAATATTGAATTATTCGTAGATTTTGTCCTGCTGATAAATTTTGCTTTTCACAATTTCCATCTATCTACTTTAGCGTCTGCAAAAACACAAAAATGGATAAACAACCGACCTTTAAGGGCATTAACTCATATAATAACTTTTAAAAGTCTTGCTGTTTATTTTTTGCATTCACAGTTTCCCTCTATCTATTATAGTTTAAATGAAAATAACTAAAATATCAAAATGAATGGTCAAAATCGTCACTGATGAGTCTTTTGTAGACGAAACGCGCGTCTGGCGTACAAATTTTTAATCCTGGTATCTATGATGAGTTTATTAATGACAATAACACCTAACAGTTTTACGACAGTTAACAAGATAACAGGCAATACTTGCATTTTATCTCTATGTTCAATGTTTAGCCTTGATGGCTATGTTGGTTGGTAGGAAGGACCATCGGGCACTTTTTTTTTAAAAGTATATACCCATAGAATGATTGTTGCAAAGTTTGGGTGCATTTAAGACAGTAGGTTCAGAGGAGATTTTGTTTTAAGATGAGACCGGGTCTTACGAAACCTTGCTGCCATATTGACATGGCCAATTTCTTTCGTACTATTTAAATTAATATCTAAATGCAAAAAAGAAATAAAATGAAATAATTTGCCATCTTCCTGTTCATTTTTTTTTAAAATAGAGTGAGCAGTTTAAAGCGAAATTGATCAACATTTGGGGTGAGGGTCAGTTACTCTGATTATCGTTTTGCAGTGCATTTATTACAATCCAGTAAAAGTCTGAAATGGACACTTTTTGTACTCAACTGTACTGATTTTTACACGACCTTTCTGAATTGGTCTGAATTTAATTCGATATTACTTGACTGTAGTGTGAACTATAGGAAACAATCTGAACCCTTATTTTGACCATTCTGAAAGGTCTGAACTCATACTCGACCAGGATGAAACAGTTCCAACCAATTTTTGACCTGTACGTAACCAGCTTTCGACCTGTTTTGAATGATTCAACAATACTCGACCAAAGGATTTTAAGGTTTGAACTTTACTCGACCAAAGGCTGAACCTTACTTTGTCAAAAAAACCTCTTTTTTATCAATCTTAAATGTTAACTATAATTTATTCATCAATAAACCACTTATTTTTTTACATTGATTTTTTTTCTAATCTGACAAATCTCTTTCTTATATAGTACCTCTAGGTCAAATGCTTAGCCAAGGGAAACAAATCTTGTAAAAAATAGACTCTTGTTACAAAAAAAAAATAAACAGGTAGATTAAGAATAGGTCGATTATTGGTAAGAATTAGTCAAGTATGGTTCAGACTTGGTCGAGTATGGTTCAGACTTGGGTCGAGTATGATACAGACTCTTTAAAATGGTTAAGAACATGTCGGGTACAGGTCGAGTACAAGTTCATACTGTTTAGTATGGTTCAGACTAGAGTAATTCGCGAGTAATATCGAGAAAAATTCAGACCAATTCTGATTAGTCGAGTAAAAATCAGTACAGAATTTTGCTTGTTTGTAGTGATTGTCACTTATTTTGCAATTTATCAAGAATGATTGTGAAAAATATCTCATCCCACGTCCAAAAATAATCAAATGTGCATTTAATTCTACACTTGTATGCAAGTTACAAATAGATAAACAGAAATCTTAAATTATTCTGTTGTTTTTGGTCTGTAAACGTACTTGAAATTAGATAATTACTTGGCGAAACATTTTTTGCGGGGTAGTTTGGATACCTGAGGGCTAGAACCCACAATTCTCGTTTAGCATCGATCTGTCGTATGACAATTTAACAAAAACTTATTCTTTATCGATGCCTTCGAAGAAAACATAGAAAGAAAAAGGATAGATAGATATTATAATTATAAGATTAGTTCTTATGTTAGTATTGTCTGATCTATAGACATATAACAATCGAATGAAGCGATTTATAATTCATTGTTAGATAACTGAATAATTTGCAATAAACAAGTGGTTAAGATACCACTTGTTGATTGAAACCACTGATAACTATTGTATTAAGTCTGAATATAACTTTTTAATTATTCTAAGCACAAATGATATAATGAAAGTCCTAATGATTATATATTTTTTGCTTTCAAAAATGTTTTCGTTGAAGTAACAAAGCAGGTCATGAAATTTAGACCTATTCTTTAAATTGTTGTTCAGTTAACTTAAAGTACCTGAGGTACTGGTTTCCAGTGGCCAACCGTTGGAGATTTTTATAAAGGCTTTAACAAATGTTCTGTTAGATAAGACGATTTGTTTTTATTTTAACGACAAAAGAGAGGCGAAAGATACCAAACGGACATTCAACTTCAGTTGCAAATGCTACAAGCAACATTGACAGAATTGTAGTTTCTTTAATTTCAAAAATATATTTTGCTTTCAAATATTTTGTGTCTGAAAGTTCCTGTGGCGGTTTATCTAGAAAAATAAATAAAGTTGGCAAAAGAATTATCAGTTTATAATAAACCATTGTTTTCCAATTATTCTAGAACGACTGTTGAAAATAGTGCATATCCCACACCAGAAAAATACAATTCCGACCCGAATAGTTTATTCGATAATGATAGTGCTTTCTTCTGTTTTAGTTTTATAAAGACCCCTATCCAAACAAAAAAAGGTAATGAGGGGAATTGTTAAATAGCTAGAGTATAGTTATGAATCCATTAAATTCTTTATTCTAATTAGTGAACAGAGTTAATCAGACGATTTTCATCATCACAACTGCATTGACATTTTTAATTGACTCAAAACTCATAGGTTAATGTAAAGACGTTAATAAAAAAACAATGTTTTTTTTTTCCTTTTTCCGTGTAACAATATATCTGCATTACATGCGTTTGGTGTATTCATAGCACAGACAATTCGCTACAGAGACCTACTTTTAACTGTTACATAAACTATTCCATCGGAGTTACATTCATCCTTACATCATTAATAGAATATCTTTACGATGGCTATCATGAATTGGTCGAACGTCATCAAGTAAATGTGCTATATTTAATGGGTGACAGTTTAAGCTATAAGAACCATGAGGTGTTATGTTATAGTTATTGTTTGTCTTTAAGTTGTTATATGTCTTTGTTATAACATCTTGTTTTCCGGAGAAATCGACCGGAGGTTACTGTTTTCTATTGTGCTGTCTAATATTTTTGTTGATTCCTGTTATTCTATTTATATATCATTATATTTTCCCAAGTTTTTGGAACTTATTACATATTTTGATCCATATTTGATTTGATTTCCATAGTTTTGACTGCTGGACAATACCAAACAAGATAAGGTTATTTTTCTGGAGTACTAGATATCACTAAAGGTTTTGGATGCAGTCTTGTAATTGACTGTTCCATAGTCTAACATGCTAAATAGCTACTCTTTGATTTAAAAAAAAAAGATGAAATGCTACATAGAAAATTGTTTTGTAATAATGTGAAATTGTAATTTAATACCAAAAAAAGTGCCCCATGCTACGGAAAATAAAAAGTTAGGAAACCCTGAAGTCAAAACTACTTTTTTCGACTTTATGCTTGCTGTTTTTACTAGTCCTCACCACTTCCAGTAAACATGATATCCTTCCACTTTCTGGGTATGATTTCCACAAAATGATACAACATTTTATTTTAAATCTTAGTAGATGTTTTAATTCAGCATAAACTTTAAATAAAACAGAAAAAGATCATAAAAAATAGACTATTTTGTTTCACATTATGTTTTGACATAAACCAATATTAAAATTGTAATACAAGAGTGGTACCTTTTAATGCGAGTATTGAAAGTCTTTTTTTTTATTGTATACCTGTCACGTTTATGTATTGTCAACTATTTTTTGATAATTCCCTTTAACTTAGTCTGCTTGATATCTTGTTATATCTAGTATCTGTTGATAGTTGAGGTAAATACTGAATGTATTATCCGCCCATCAATCGGAGCTTAAACATGTATAACTAAAACATTACTTTTCTCTCATTTAACATGTGCGAAATAAGAATATTGTTTGGTAATGACTAAGCTATGGTTGAGAAGCAAACGATACCAAAGGGATTATCCAACTCATAAGTCGAAATCGAAAGGTGGCCTTCTGCTGTTGTCTGTTCTGTGGTCGGGTTGTTGTCTCTTTGACACATTCCCCATTTCCATTCTCAATTTTATGACAATGCCATGGCAAAAAGAAAAGAAAAAAAAAGAAAACGACACAAAGACAAACAACAGTATACAAAACACAACATAGAAAACTAAAGATTGAGCAACACGATTACCAACACAAACCATTCTCTATTTTATTGATATCAGGTGCTCAGAAAGGTAAAGGAAATTCTGCTCCACATGTGACATCCAGCGTGTTGCTTTGCTTTAAAATATGAAGTAAATGTGATATTTATGTAAAAACATAAGTGAAGAAAACAACCAACCCTTATAATACTCCCCACAAACAAAGGGAACACAAAGGAATATGCTCAACCATACTAAAAATTAACATCGAAGTTTTCGCATTCAACAGGCGTAACTAGATTTTTAGCACTGTTTGGCTGGGTTCAGTGCCGTATTTACTTGTGATTGGCAATATCATTCATGTATTTAAATTTATTTTAATGCGAGTTGTATATCGTTTAAGATAAAGGTTTTGTAATGTTATTTTATTTGCTTGATTTTCCGATTCCCAAAGATCTTCAGAGTTGTTCGACCCTATGTCTCAGATGATAGATGGTAGTTAGATTATTTTTGTTTTTAACGCAAACATATATTTTGAAGTCCTGTAGTGCAACTAACGCTCTTTAATAAATTCTTGCATAACTATAGATAAACAAACCACAATGTTGTTGTAACTGTGAAAAGATCATTATAGAACCATAAATTTATTTTAACAGCTGAATTTCCCAGATCATTTCTGTGTAAGAGCTTACTTAAATATTCCCTCTGTTTTTGTTTGTTACATTGATTTGCATCTTTTTCATCGATTTATGAGATTTAAACATCGTTAATTGCTGTTGCCTAAATGTTCATAAAACACTTTTTATAGTTTTAAAACTTCCTGCTAAAGAGAAATTTGATGAATTTGAATGTCTAGTGTAGATCATCTCAGGGATTCGACCTCAAAATTGGGAGTTTTAATACAATTTATTTTGGGTCAAATTGGTCACGACTTCTAATATCAAAGGTGAGAATGCTGCTTCAAGATTATAAAAACGATTTAAAAAATAACATGTACAACATCTACAATGCATATATTAGCTGAAAGTAATGAGTATTATTCACATGCCATTGAATGCCTTTTAGACCACAGTGCTATTAACCTTACCCAATTAATGAATAGTTTACCTGTCATGATTCTACCAGGTGTGACACAAGCCCTAGAAACTCCAGAAAAAACCACAATCACAGTAACCGTTTACTTGATTGTTTTAGGTAAAAATTGAAATTAATTAAATGTCACATTTAACTGTACAATCAAATAATGTTGACAAATCATATTGATTATACAAATATACACCAAGATAAAGATTTTCGGGAGACAGATTTATTAAAGATTTAAAAATTTTCCGAATACCATATCCAACTACTATGTATCGTTGTACCTTATTATATTTATATACTAGTAACAATATTAACTGTACCTTGTCATCTTTTTGTCATTAATGTATATGGTTTTGACTAAAAACAGGTGGTTGTAATTTTGCGAAAATTCTTAAAATTTCTTTGAGAATTATAACATGCAAAACAGTAGTTTCAAATATCATTTCAGTTTCGTTCCAGTTGACCAACTTTAGTTGATCGAATATTGGCGTGTGCGCCTCCACTGACCAGGATTATAACTTCAATAAACGAAATTTAACAATGTGTAATCGGTAACACTTGCATATCACAACTATCAAACAAGTCATGATGATAACTGTTTTAAATACTACCTTTATCAAATCTTTGTTAAGCTTATTCTCTGTTAGCAACAGCCCTCCATAAAGGAAATCCATGGTGACTTACATATTCAAATTCTAATATTGTTAATACTTATACTTTGATAGACATAGTTACCGTTATACTAAATTATTTAGAAAAAGGGATATGATCTTTATAGCGGCATGATAAATTGAAAGATAGACCTCACCTTTTCTTAGAAGCCTCCCGCAGGATTTCTGCTACACGAAAACAAAACAATCACGACAAAATACACGATATTTATCTATAAAGTAAATATTTGAGTTAAATTTGTTTTGAAGATTTGGATTTACTAGCAGTTTATTGACATTTACAAGGAACAACCTTAAACAAACTGTCAACCAGTATGAAAAAAATGACTGACATTTTCAAAGAAATGAAAATAGTTACACAAGCAGAACGGGCATGAAAATGGTTTGTAAAGTTACAAAACATTATACTATAAAGATAGAAAATATGGTATGAATGCCAATGAGACAACTTTAGACCACAGACCAAATGGATATTTGTTTTGTTTCTCTGTGTATATGTGCACTGTGTGTATGATTAGACAACTTCTGTTTTACGGTGATGTGATGGTGTTTTAGACATCGTGGATTAAGATATTGTAAACTTATTGGTTTCTTTCAATAAACATATTCCTAAAATTTATCAATTCAACATTTAAATAAGGTACATCTTTTAATATTATAATAATCGCTACTAGCATTGATTATATGTACAATAGCTCTATGCTTAACATCTTTCACCAATTGAATATGTTTACGGTCACCATCATGGATTGGTTTAACGATACCAGGGATAACAATGAACAGCCGACCAAATTGTGAGTTTTACCGTGCTAGACTCATTATCAGCTTTGACTGCTTGGAAATACAAATCTGGATATGCTTACTTTATTTGAGGACCTAATGCCTCTGAAGGTCTTCATGAGGATCCTTCAACGTTTTCTTGTGTTAGCTATTCGTATTAGTCGGATTTTACTGGTTCTAGCATCAGTCTTGTTCAAATGTTGTCACCCGGAATTCGATTTTTAGCTTCCCTCTAGAATAGTTTGCTTGGTATCCCCTTTGTGTTGATAGTTGATGTAATTAACGAATGTATTATAGGTCCCAAAATCCGGACTGCGCCTTATATTACTAAAACATGACTCTCCTAGTTTTTTTTTGTGATGCCTAAGCGCTTTAAAAATGAATAAAATGTGACAATAAAGGCAAATATTTACGAAAAAGCAACCGAAACAAACCAATTATACTGAAATTGACATCATAGATTTTAGCTTTCAACGTAACAAAAGTGTTTAACAAGTGTCTAAATTTAACTTCATACTTCGGTTAAGTTCAATGCCAAACATATGTATAGTGCAATATCATTTAATGTATTTAAAATTTAATGCAAGTTATATAATTATCGTTTAGGATAATATTTCTTTTATATGCTAGATGTTCTATCGCCAAATCTTAATATGTCTTATATGATAGATTAAAATTTTTTTTTCTAAATTAAAAACATATATATAAGTCCTACGGTGCAACTACAGCTTTTAAAGAAAAAATTGCTTTGCTACAAAGATAATGTATAGATATCTTTATAAATGTACATTCTGACCTAAATTCATAGCTTATGAACAAAAATATGTAAAATGCTGTAAATTAGATTAGAATTTTAGACCAACTAGTGTAATGAACTGTCAAGTGTAGATCCTTTTTGTGGTTTCTACTTAAAAATCGGTAGCTCTGAAATAGTTTTATCCTTGTCCCAATGGGTCACGACTTTTCGCAGCTAAGGTAAGAAAGCTTCTGCCACACCATAAAAACTTAAAATAAACAAAATGTACAACAACTTAAAGGATATTATTAAAGCTGTTGATAATGGTGACTATTTGGCAATAATGCAGGTGGCATTGAATGCAATTTTGTCCAGTTTACTGTTAAATTTTACCGAAGGTAACGCATATCTTATCTGTATGTGCAACAAGGTGTTACACAATAACGAGCACCCGATATAAGGTTATTGTAATCATAGCCTATAGGTTAGTGGCACGTATGTTTAAACGAGCCAACCAGGTCACGCTGGAAGCCACATTGTTTCATCATGAGGTCCCCCAACTTAATAATGTAACTTCGGTTTGCTAAGTAGAGAATAACAAGATCTCCTGTTTGTAACACAATGAAGTGGTATCATTCAATGGTTCACAAGTCTATAATGAGAAATTAACTACCTTTAATTTGAACATTAGGTCTTTAAATGACAACGTTTTATGGAGCATTTCATTTTGTCTTTACCGATAACTTTATTTGCAACTTGAACAAATATTCTTTAGAACAATGTTTGCACAAGAAACATAACGAGATGTACGCACACTTTATTGCATAACCAGGGTCATTGGATATGCCGCAGATAGTGTAGTACCTCCTTAATAGGTAAACACTATCTGATCAAGACAAATACACGATATAACAATCAACTAAGTCATTCTAATGGCAAATCAATATAACTTCTTCAATCGCAATAAAATATTTTATATTAAAGCTTATTTTTGCAATTTCTACACTCTGAATAACTTGTATTTATTGATCTGGCTAAACTAAGATTATTATACTTTCTCATATACGGGAGAGGATTACATATAATTATATACTTTTCATACTTTTTCACCATTTACACAAGGTTCTCTTAAGTGTGAAAACTAATTTCATTTATCAAAAACACAGAACAAAGGTATGATGAAATGAATTTTCTACAGCAGTGTTATTACATCTATAATATGGACTACAAATCAACAAATACTTTTGCCGCGAATCTACGTGTTTTTTGTTTTAAATAAAAAAATGCTTGTTTGACCGCGGCTGCAATTTTAGCACTTACAGAACCCTAAATGTTGTAATAATAACAACCGCAACACTATCACTTGACCATTATTGTTGGTAGTGAACAGTCTTGAAAGAATCATCCACTCAATCAACTTTAATCATAAATTCAATTGGTACAAAATTGAAATATCTGACATTCAGTTAAATGAAAAATTAAAAAAATCATATAATGTAACAAATTTTGAGTATGTTTAATATAACTGAAATGTGGCAATTGTTGACATTATACACAGATCCTAATGAGCGATACAGGCTTTTAGAGCCCGCAAAAAATCAGATAAACATAAGAGTGTTCTACAAAAAAAGATTTCCTTCCCACAGAATACGTTTCCGTTTCAAACACTTGAAACTTTTAAAGTTAAAAAATTAATTTAAAGTAACACTGAAAATGTTACTAGTAATACAATTGCTATGAAAAATGACCTAAAGACAGCACAACAATTCGGGAAAATTTTGGGTTTGAATAACGTTGTAATTTTTTAAAGATGTTAAAACAATGAAGTACCATACTAAAGAGATTACCAAGAAGCATTTCCAAAGAGTTGCATGGTAAATGCACTATTTCATTGCACGCATATAAAGGTCAAGTTACAGTAAATTGCATATATCACAGATTGTTATATGATTTGCATACAACTGTGATATGTTACGCTTGAACTAAATATCGAAAACACATTGCATTTATCTATTTTGCTTTTCAGACATATTTCTCTTTTATTTCTATGAAATAATAATAAAAGAATTCTTATAATTTGAAATTTATGAACTTTTCTATAGAGAGTACGTCAAATTGATTAAAAAGTTTCTTTCCATTGTCTTAAATTATCAAATCTATAAAAACCAATACATAGATTTTTTTTTGGAATTGACATGTTCTTACTGCACAAATTTCCGTTTTACTGATAAAAAAAAATAATCAGAGTGTCACGTGTTTTATGTATTAACCAATCCGTTACAGTTTTAATATTGGAAAACATCTAAAAACACGTTTTATAGTTATACAACACAACTACGTTGTACTTGACGTTTTGTGGTATTTTTAAAAAAAACAAGAATGCAAACGCTGAAATGTCTAGCCTGCTCTACTGACCATTAGTTTTATGTTGAAAGTCCTAAATATAAAGTTTTACTACAAGTATCACATAAACTTAACATGATCAAAGAAAATGAGGTCAATTTCAGATAAACCAAGCCAGAAATACATGTACACCTTACAATCATTTCATACACCAAATATAGTTGATCTATTGATTTTAGTTTAAGAAGAACAGACCAAAACACAAAAACTTAACATTAAGCAATGAACCGTATAAATGAGGTCAAGGTCAAATAAAACTTACCAAAGTGACATGTATATCGTAAACTATTTCCATACACCAAATAAAGTTGACCTATTGCATGTAGTATTAGCAAAAAAGACCAACACACACAAACTTAACTTAAACTACTGAACCGTGAAAAGGAGTTCAAGGTCAGATGACACCTGCCAGTTGGACCTTACAATCATTCCTCACCCTCACCTCACCTATCCTCTTCATGCCGGTCGGCATTTAAGGCCCCAATCATTCCACACACCAAATATAGTAAACATATTGCTTATAGTATCTTAGATATGGACTTGACCACGAAAACTTAACCTTGTTCACTGATTCATGAAATGAGTTCGAAGTGAGGTGAAACTGTCTGCAGGCATGAGGACCTTGCAGGGTACGCACATACTAAATATAGCTATCTTCTTACTCATAATAAGAGAGAAAAATAACATTACATAAAATCTTAACTTTTTTTTCAAGTTGTCACTGAACTATGGAGATGAATTCACGGACAATGGACATATGACGGACGGAAATTTCATAACATAAGGCATCTATATACAAAGTATGAAGCATCCATGATTTCTACTATTCTGAAATATAAAGCTTTTAAGTAGTTAGTTAACGCCGCCGTCGCCACCACAAAACCGTGTTTCAGATTGTTGATTTAAGGAACAATTTCAAATAAATCAATTTTGAATACATGTTTTTGTGATGTATAAAGAATAGAGGCAGTAATTATTCCGATAAATCATGCGAGTTATTAGCGATCTGATGAATGGATTTAGAGCTTGTATCCTATATGCTTATTTATTCAAAAATAAAACCACTTGAGTACTTCAAAACTAAAATTGTTGATTTCGACAACACGACAAATAGTAAAATAAAGCACCTTTCTAATATTTCCTTATTTATTATATGATTTATAGTATGTTTAAGAAAAAGTAAATTGATGCTTTATCTTCAGGTACAAAATCTGTCTTTATATCTTAGTTGCATAACAAAACAAGAGATTGTCGTACTACCTAAAAAGTGCCACAAAAACAGCATCAACTAGCTAAGGGTCTGGATGGGGGTCCTTCATTTCTGTATTCTTTAATTTTTTAGGCCATTTTTCTCTATTCTTCATACTTTTTGCCCATTTTTCTCATTTCTTTATATTTTAGCAACTCATTATTCTCTATTCTTTATATTATTTGCACATTATTCTCTATTCTGTAAACCCCCATCAACTTCCTTCTAGCTCTTTGTATATCAATCGAGCGTTAGAACAGTTAAGATTCCATAATCTACAAACTATAAATACAATCAAGTTGTTATCTAAATGCGACTTTAAAAAAATTCAAATCGCAAACAAAAAAGAAAAAGAAACGGAACAAAAAACTGAGAACTGAAGACTATAAAATCTAGAAATTGTAGACGAGCTCCTCTGAATTAACATTTAATGGTCAACAAATGGTACTCTTTGAAATTTCTTACTACAAGGCGATGATGCAAATTTTGCAATGTATATAAAGTGTTTCTCTTAAAGTAATTTATATAAAGTATTTCTCTTAACGCAATGCACATTGATTACTATTCTTACACATTCGAGGAAGTGCAAGGCCAAAAGTTAACCATGTTAACTACATTAACGATATGAATCCGACACAGCTGCAGCAATTCATAAATATATTTTTGGAATAAACTTATGTAATAACTTATATTATTGCTTTTTGCGTATCTTTTTTTTCGTTTAGTTTTATGTTTGAGTGCTTTTATTTGCTTGTTTTTTGTCGATTTGATGAGTTGTCAGACACTATTCTATATTTGATTTATGTTATTTAAAATGAATTCATATTCAATGTTAACAGATAATTTGCTGTTTTTTCGTGCAATTATTATTTGTTTATCATGATACTATAATTAGAAATAGGTAAAATTAAAAACGTCTGATACCGATTCAGTTCGCAAGAAACCTATTTCTGAAATAACCTTCATTTGATACATTTGTACCGAGATTCGGTGCAGCAAAATATGAAGAACATTTAAAGATTAACCAAACCAAACATGACTTAATAAAATTATAAAAATGCTAAACTTAGATTTATTTTAAGTGCATGAAAAATTAATTATGTTAGTATCAAAATTATGTATGCAAGAAATTATAAAAAGATTTAAAGTATTCATATATTGAGGAAAATGAGAATCCAACAATTAACTATTTCCGTACACCGTTTAAATAGCGAATTAATTTAGAGCTTCCGAGAGCTTCGATTATTGATTAATATAAAATCTATAATTTAAAAGAGACGTCAAAGATAAAAAGGGATATTCAAACTGTCGTCCATGCCAGACTGAATTTGACTGCATCTAGCTTACTGTTTGAACCCTTTTCTATTTCCAATAATTTATGTACCAAAAACATAACCCCATAGATATTTCTTTATATTTTTGTAGTTAGGTTGCTGTTTCATTGACATATGACCCACATCTTCTTTTAATCATAATCTTATATGTTGCATTGAGCCATGAATGGTGAACTGTAATAAAAAAAAAATGGCTCTGCTTCAAACATGGACTTTCACTACGGACGGTATGTCAAAAGATAAAGATTTTGGAATAGTTCAGTTTCCTCTTCTGAGTAGCATTATACATCAATCACCTGGCCTTTGTACACTGTTAGTTCGTTCCACAAGGCAGTGTGTCCGTGATTTAATTTCTTGGGGGTAAGACGAATAGAATCAACTGATACATTAACATTCAGTCAAGGTTATGTTCATCCTGGCTTTATCACTTCAGAAGTTTCAAGATGGCATTGTAGAAATATTCCTTGAAAATAAAACAGATTTACCAAAAATATTTTATTACGATCGTTTTCGCAATATCTATGCTTATTTGAATTGACTTTGACCTGAATTATTTTATGAGTTCTCTATTCTAAAAGATAGGCAAAAGATACCAAAGGGATATTCAAACTGATAAGTCGAAAACAAACAGTCAATGTCATAGCAAAAAACAAAAAAACGACGAAAAGACGACCTACAGTACACACAACGCAAAATAGAAATTTAAAGACTGAATAACAAAAACCCCACCAAAAGCCGGGATGATCTCACGTGCTCCGGAAGTGTCAACAGATCCAGCTTCACATGTGTTGCTCATGTAAGTATAACCCATGTGATAAGTCTGATTCGGTAGGTCACATTCGAGGAAAAGAGTACAGGATTCCATAACGGTCAACCAACTCGTGATGGCGTCCTTAAATTTTCGAAGAGATGATTTCCAGTTTACCACTTAGAAGTCTTGGTATATGGCAGTTATTTTTCACTTGTTCTGTTGATTAATAGCGCTTGATTTTGTAAGTTTTTATGGACTTTTATTTTTTGAATTCGCCTCGGCGTTTGGTATTTTTTTTATATTTTTGTTCAAAAGCTTCCTTATAATCAGCAACCCTCTATCAAGGAGATTATGATAGGAAATGCAAGCTCCGCCATATCGTACTAGTTGGGATATATATATATATATGTAGGCGCTGCTAGAATATTGCTCCATAGAAATAGAAAGTTCACAATTGGGAAGCTGAAATAGTCTCTTTTGTCGTTAAGTTTTGTTCTTTACCGACCAACATTGTCAATTTCTAGATGTAAGTCAAGATATAAGGCAGACCTAACTGTATCTGTTGATGTCTTTATTTCAAGTTCGATGGGATGAATGCATTCAACAGTCACCAAACTTTGAATTGTTTAGTGAGATAACATCATTTATACAGCGGAACGTAAAGTTAAAGGATAATGATAGCTTCTTTTAATTCTTCCTAAGAAACTCCCGAAAGACGTCAGCCTAATATGAATACAGGAACAAGTCGGCAAAAAGAGGAGCACAGTTGGTTCCCATCGGAATGCCGATTGTTTGTTGGAAAACACATAACAAATCTAAACGTAACAAATGTATGTCAACCAAGAAATCAAGCATCTTGATAATGTCAGTTACAGAGAATATTTTGTTTGAATCAGAGTGAATTTTTACAGAGTACGATTTATCCCTCCATAAGATAAGATACTTGTATCTTCTTTGGCCATTCTTTTTTATGAAACAAAGCAGGACCAAATCTTTTAATTTGTCTTTTAGCTTGATATGAGGAATACTTGTGTAAAGGGTAGAAATTAATAATATTGAAACAGAAAAAAAGACTTAGATTGTATGTACTCTGACAGATCTTTGGAATTTTTAAGTATCCACATCCGATTCACGTCGTTCCTAGAGTGATAGTTTCACAATAACTTTGAAGCCCGGCTTCAACTAAAGTCATATGATACCACCAGCAATAAAGCAAATGACCCCTTAAATGAAAATAAAATATTAAGGTGAAAAAGCTTCTATTAACTGTCATTCTTTTAACTAAAGAGAAAGAAGATACCATTTGGGCAATTAAGTTTAACTAAAGTAAGAAACACCATGATCAAAAGAAAAAAGAAATAAACTTAAAATCCCCTAAGCGACAAACCACAAAACCACTAAACAGAGATCTAAAGATAGAGCAACATGTGAGTGTCGTTCAAATAACATACGTTTAATCCTATTATGGCTCCCGGTTTTATAAATTTGTGGACACGAATGTAATTTGCTCCTTTCAGACATTGAGCAGATATTGAGTGTAATTTTGTTGCAAGGAGATAAGGATCGCGTATGAATCTTGGTATTGTTGACTTTCTTTTTGTCTTCTTACTGTCATCTTTCAATCAATGCAGTTGACAGTTTTCTACTGATGTCGAGAATTTATTTTTATGGTGTATGAAGGTTCCTGATGAAGGTAAATTCAGTTTTCATTTTTTTATATAATTTTGGAATTCTTATTTATGAGTTGTCTGTTTGGTAGACCTTACTATAATCATAAGCATTTTTTATGAAAACGACAGAGTAAAGTTTCCCTCACGACATTCAACTGTGATATTAAACAGTGTGCATATCTTATAAAAATTATGCATTAGCTCTGACAAATAATAGTCCTTGAAATTTGGTACTTAATGTTACATGTTTACATGTGTCTGAGTGTTTTCTAATAAATCTGATTTTTGATAATGAAAACGAAGGAATACACACACTTGACAACACCGAAAGCAAAATTAACAAAGCTTTTATTGTCGTTATCATCTAAAAGTTTAAACGAGGCTTTCACACAAACAGAAGTACATACCTAAGTAGCACTACAATACAAGTACACCACAAAACAGTTTCAGTAGTCATAGAACAAATTAATATAGTGAAAGTTATATAGCTTTGTAATGTGTAGGAAGTCTTTCCCTATTTTCAAATTGGATATATGTAAGGGCTTTATTTTTTTAACGGTTGTGCTGATAATTTGAAATGCAATTTTCATACAATATAATCATCCGAATATAAACTGCCATTCAGAATTGACAACACTCTAGCTGCACTTTCTAATCGTAGACCAAGTGTTTATGGTCGTGCTTCATAATTCAGGTCAACGGAACAGTCATTAAAGAATTCTTCAGTGTAGATTCCTGATTAATATTAAGCAAAATGTCCAGACTTGTCTTTATGATTAATCTGAGCATCTTTACTATGTAACCTTTATAGTATATTATTTTAAATTATTTTTAAATACACTTATAAAAGATTGGCGTGAATGAACCAACTGGTGAGAGTTATATATAATGTTTTTGTACGTAGTTTCATATATGCACTGTCTTTACAAAATTGAAACATAAACGAACTATCAAAATTAGTGTATTCTTAAAATAGAATGGCAGTATATATTTCTTTATTTTTATATATTTGTCAGATTAGAACAGTAGGGAATGGCAATCATTTTTAGGAGATCTGGTAGATAATTAATTTTGGTTATGGATTTTTTCTGCAAAAACACAAGGAACGTCTGTTTTGAAGCCATAATCTACATATGTTTTCAAAGCTAGAATAACAGATACATATTAAAAAAAACTTTTAGAGGCATCGAATTGAAACCGAAGAAAATGTTGCTTTTTATTATTAAAACAGGTAAAAAGAGAATTTCGTGAACCCGGTAGTAATGATTGTTCCTGGACCCATCTACAAAGATATTGAGTTTTATTACCTTTTTATTTTTAAACCATTCAACATCGTGTTTTTAATAATGTGTTTGATATGTTATATAAATATATATTATTCTTTTCTTAATTCCCTCGTGTTCTTCGGTACTGTACTATGACATATATTTTTTTTCAAGTTTTTAAAAATGTGTGTTTAAAGAAAACTATTAAAGATTTGATATTTTATTATTATCTTTCACAAAAAGCTATGGTACTTTTCTGGATTATCTTCATCAGGAAACTCTAAACTAAACATTTAAAAGCCAGTGATATATAAATTGTAGAAATGTCCAGACTACATATCTGAAAAGGGACATAAAAAGAAAAAGAAAAAGGCAGATTTCAGCAGCGTCAAAAAAACCTCGAATCATTAATGAGAGGTGACTAAAAAACTCATTGTAGATACCATGTTTAAAATTTTATACACCAGACCTACGTTTTGTCTACAAAAAAACTCATCGGTGACACGCGGATCAAAAAGTTAAAAAGGCCAAATAAATTTCGCAGTTGAAGAGCATTGAAGACCCACAATCCGAAAGGTTTTGCTAAATACATGTGACGAGATTGTTTCCCTTAGTACATTTAGTAAATACTTAACCAGCCGTAAGTGGCTGGGCTGGGAAAGTTCTTCTTTAGCTCAGTCGTTTAAAGCGCTGCCTTGTAACACATATGTCTTATGCTCGAGTCCCGGAGGAGACAATGTGATTTTGTAATGAGAATCACACTTTCCGGTTACATTTTTGGGCCAACTGAAAAACCCACGGTGGTTTGAGAGGATATCTAGCCATGGTATGTGTTTTGAGAGTCATAATGGTATCATGACTTTTGAATTGGGGGAAGTGTGACGGGATTGCTTCCCTTAGTACATGTAGTAAATACTTAACCAGCCGTTAGCGGTTGGGCTAGGTAAGTACTTCTTTAGCTCAGTCGGTTAAAGCGCTGCCTTGTTACACAGGGATTCCGGGTTCGAGTCCCGGAGGAGACAAATTGATTTTGTAATAGGAATCATACTCTCCGGTTACATACAGCTAAGGTAATCTATTTCACCGGTAGAAAATCCTAGGTATTTCGAAAAAATCAGTTTTTGTAAACAGCAAACTTTTTTCATTCATCCTCATAAGTTCCGTGTGAACTCAGCGTCATATAAATAAAGGACCAAGTCGGCAAGAAGAGGTACACAGTTAGTTCTCAAAGTAATACAGATTGTCTATTGAAAACAGATTCTCAATAATTAACAAATATGTTGTCTATAAAATATCAAGCATCTCGATTATGTTAGTTTAATATATTTTTAGTAGGAATATGAGTGTTTTTTTTTTAAATGTATGATTTATCTCTTTCTTAAAGAAGGTGCTTGTGTCTATAGATGTTGTCTTGTCTGTCTAATGTTTGTTGCATTCTCTTCAGTAATGTCATGTACTCTGTAATGATGTTAATATTCATAACATAAAAAAATACTTTCCAATGCTTCTCAAACTACAAGAATCAAAATGTGCATTAAATGTCTTCTCTGTTAATTGTTGCTTAGGTTAATAACATTAAAATCTGTAGGTAGGTGGGTTCGAAATGATTCATTTTGAAAAAGAAACTAGCTATCAGATATTGTATTTAAGACAAATCTAACAAATTGAATGTTTTATGTATTTTTGTCAAATGATCATTGATCATTTGACAAAAATACATAAAAGTGTTCATTAGATTTGAAGATGGAACGCCTTATAACAGGCATCACTTTGTTTAAACCTGTTTATTTACTTTTTACTTTAATTATCTATCCCTTGTAATTTTTTATTAACCGTGTATTTGCATTCAGGTGTCACAGGTCAAATTTATTCGTTCATTGTGTGTTAATTTACGTTTTTTGATTGAGTTAAGCCTTCCAATTGATATTTTATAGTGTGTTTTTCTATGTTGTGATGTTATACTATTGTTTCAGAAAAGGGAGAAGGTTTGGTACCATTAAAACGTTTAATCCCGCTGCAAATGTTTGCACCTGTCCTAAGTCAGGAATCAGATAGTAGTTGTCGTCTGTTTATGTAGTTCATACGTGTTTCTCGTTTCTCGTTTTTATATAGATTAGACCGTTGGTGTTTCCGTTTGAATGGTTTTACACTAGTAATTTTTTGGGGCCCTTTATAGCTTGCTGTTCGGTGTGAGCCAATGCTCCGTGTTGAAGGCCGTACCTTGACCTATAATGGTTTACTTTTATAAATTGTAACTTGGATGGAGAGTTGTCTCATTGGCAATCATACCACATCTTCTTATATCTATCAGTAGTTTACGGATGTTTAAAATTCATTTATCATCTTTGAACATACAAACAAGGCGAGAGTGTTTTTTGTTTACAATGAGCGAACGGGAGCGTCTTCTGTTATGCGTGTATCACCTGTAATGCGAATCTAAACACAATAAGGTAAAGGATATTATCGATAAATTTACAAGTTTAATTTCAAATGTCTTAAGATCTAAGACTGAAAACATTTCTCTCGTGAGTATAGACATAGGAACATCGTAGTATGTCAATTATTTATTGCTGGTGACCGTAAAACTTGCTTGATATCGATTTTATCCGTTCATACTCACATTATTTCTGCAGAAGCTTTTTCTTTCAGAGTACACTACTGCAGATGATGTCTGTATTATACTGACGGACACACAGCTCTATATTATTTTTTTCAACTCTCATTTTCAAATATGCAATTCTTGTATTATAAATTTATTAGCATAAATTTCATTTATGACGTCACTGTCTAAAAAATATTTTCAGTTCGAAAGTTGAATGGATTACGTCTTTTTTTAATGTTCAAATCATGTGGTATGCACTGAAACACTTGTTTTCCCTTTATCAATGGACATGTTGCCGTCGAAGGCAATGACTGCCTGTAACTAACGCCTGAATGTTTGACAGAAAGTTCAACCAGTTCTTTTGGCATGTTTGAGTTTTGTTGTGTATTTTCTGATTTGGCCTCTGTCCGACCAATTACAGTGTGTTTTTGCAATTGTGCGATTTAAACTTCAAGGCTTAAGTGTTACTTAGTCAGCAAATATTGTACTGAAGAACAATCAATCTTACAACTTGGTTATAAAATTAACGATATTAGTGTTATTGCAATAGATGCGCATTTCGACAATTAATGCCTTTTAGTGATGTTCGAGGACAAAGTGTTAAGTATAGTCAAATCCGGACAAGGGATCAGAGTTTTGCACGAGAGAGATATATCCTGAATTCAAAATGAGTTCCTAATTTTTAAAACATGACATTTTAATCAAACAATATCCATATTTCATGTTAGTTCTGACAACTTGATTACTTTTTTAGTATTATTCAGCCTAAAAAAAATATAAAATGTGCGTGTAGTATGCCGAAATAAAAGGCAAAAATAGTTGAACAATGCTGGAAACTGGTTAATCCTTTAAGAATATACAAAACAAGTTTTTTTATGATTTTGATATGCTATAAAAAATATTCTTTTTTAAATTTCAGGTTAATTTTTAACTGTGTATCGAGAGAAATCTATAACAGATTTGACATTCTATCATTATCCTTCACAATAAAACTGGGGTGAACATTATATAAACCATATCTATCGTAGATAACCTTGATATAAATTAATAGTGATTTCTGTGCTCGATTTGCTGCATTCTCTTAAAAAATTACATGCAATAATGTAAACCTTCTTAACGTGAGTGGCTAATATTTGCCAACTCTCAAACTACAATAATCGTCATGTAATCAGTGTCGTCTATGTTAATTGAATTTCAAGTTTATAACGTAAAAAATGTAAGTAAGTGGATAATTAATGATTCATTTTGATTAAGAAAATTAGCTTACATAATTTTTTCATCAGTAGACAATGTATTTAGGAAAAATCTTACATATTGATCAGTTGGTTATTTGACAAAAACGAAACAAAATGTTTGCAATATTTGAGGGTAGTTTGCTGAATAAGAGGAAGAAGTAGTTTACTAATGTTCAAAACTCGTTAATCAAGTCTGACTGAACACACACTAGTAACAAATTTTGATCTGAACGGTCATTTTAATCTGATCAGCTCTGAAAAGACTGATCAATAAATTAATTTGGTACTTTTCGGTTTTGCAGTCAATGAGATATCCACTACGGTAAATTCAGTACTGTTTATACAATTCGCAAGCAGTCAATTAAGATCTGTTCAGTCTGTTTACAGGCTGTTCGGTAGTTTTTATTTACCTGTACATATTAAAATCACGCTAAATTGTCAAAGAAACTACTAAAAAGTACTGAATTGACTGTAAGCTAATTGTCTGAACAGTACTGAATTATCCACTAAAAGACTGAACATGACTGTATAATTTATTGTTCCAACTTTTCAGATGATGTTTAGATCAAAATGACAAAAAATCATTTACTAGTGAAACAAAAAGAAAAAAATGACATTCCAGTGTGAGTGAAACCAGTGCATCGAAAGGGTAGGCGTCTCCTGTCATCTCTCATCTAAAATCAGTCCATAAGGTCACAATACGGAATAAGCCATAACGGTAAATGTACAAAGCATACGACTTTTCTATCGTCTTTAGATACTATAGTATAAGGTTGTAAAAACATGTATCTCTTGAATTGAGACACAGATACACGTTGTATCGGTCAACTAATCCGTGATGGTGTTAGTAATCTTACTTCCCTTATGGTTGTGGCCTATTTTATATTTCCTGCATGAAGAGATGTTTCTTGTATCATGTATCACATTTAATTGATTGAGATACGAATAAGTGATACAAAAAATGCAATAATTTGGTTGGCTTATACTTCAATGTGTTATGAAATATCGACATTTTCATTAGCTACTCCTTAGGTAAATTACGACTATCAAAGGTTTCAACTGACATCTGGCAACAAAATATTCTTTTGACAAATGTGATTCTGTTCTGAAGCGTACAAAAAGCTTGACAGCATCCGAGTTAACAGTATTTTGAGTTCCTGACACAATATTCTCAATACTATGAGCGGACTTTTATTTGAAGGGGAATTTGAATAATCGAAAATATTTCAAAAGAATTTTGTTTTTACCATAAGAGTAATTGGTTTAACAATCAGGGAAAATTGGATACATTTTGAAATCAACTCTCGTTTTTAAATTTCGATAATAATCATAAACTCGCCGAGGCTCGTTTAACATATATTAAAATCAAATAACTCGAATTGTTTTAAGTGATATCCAATTCATGACACCTATAATTGCTATTGGAAGTTTTTTTTGGTAGGACAACTCTGTTTATGAAGTCCGTATTATATGAACATGCACAGTATATACTATATTCTATTTTAAGATTTGTAAACAGACATCGCAGAATTCCAGTTTATGAAAAAAGTATGAAATTTCAACAGTAATCATATAAACTGTGCCTATTACAATGCAAAATTCCCTTATCAAACTGAATTGCCGATTTCCGTGCATCTGAAATAACCCTGATCAGAATATATGAAAAAAGAGCAGATATTTTTATCATGGAAATTGAACACAATTTCATTTAGATCTTCTTTAATACTTTTGTGCATGTGTGTGTTGGCTTCAAATTGTTTATTGTGTTCACATTTTGAAGACAAAGGCATCCTACTATGGAACGTAAAGTACATGTAAAGTGCGCGTGACATAGTAGGTGTCAAAAGATAATAATTTTTAACTGCTACCTGTTTTGAAATTTACTGAAATAGCGTATCATTTACACGCCTGAGAATAAACATAATCTCAAACACTACAAATATTGCTCTCCAACTTCGTAGTTTATCAGGTCATTTTAGCTTTTTTGATTCGAGTGTCACTGATGAGACTTTTGAAGACGAAACGCGCGTCTGGCGTACAAAATTGTAATCCTAGTATCAATGATGAGTTTATTGAGCTTAAGAATTTCCCGCAGTATTTCCTTGGTTGAGTGGTTTCGACGCAAAGAATCAAAGAAGCGGGCGTCAAACCATATACTGTATAGTTTGTTTTGACTTTGCGTTTTAGTTTTCTATTATACCGTTAATAAAGAGTTAAGAGCTTTTTCGTTTTATTTTGTTTTTTTTCAATCTTATGATCTAGATTAAAAAGGGGGTAGGGTTGAGATATAAAATTTCATGTGCATGTCCCATGTCAGGAACATCATCAGTATCTCAATATTTTCAATTATTTTGAGATTTAAGAATTTGGTGTTTATGGCGGATCTTTGATTGTTTTTGCTGAATTTTGTCCCATTTTTTACAGACTCCGGGCAATTAAGAGCCTGTCATGTTGTTAAGACACAAGTCTACTGTTGAAGACTGTATGTTGCTTCTAGCTGAATTTTGGTTATTTTTTTTTTTCGTTGGGCCACTGACGATCGACGTATCTCAAACATCTGCTTTTATTCATACGCGATGTAAATTTGATTCACGTAATGAAAAAAAAGTTGTCCTTATGTCTTTACTTTACTCTAAATTACTAGATGATCTCAACCAGGAACTACTGTAGAATTGCTGTATGCTCTAAATTGAGACGAGATTAGAAAGATTCATAGATTTGAATCAACTTGACAAATGGAAGGAAAGTAGAAAAATCCTTAAGTTATGACCACTGATATATATATTGCTGCATTTCATTTATTAAAAAAAAGTATGGAAGGATTTAGATACTGGAAGTTTAATATCAATTTCTTATGTAGTACAAATAAACAAATATTTCATTTACTAAAATATTATACCTTTCAAATAAACATAAATTCATAAAACACTAGAGTCAAAGAAATTCGTGTCATGAGAATAGGTATTAATTATATTTTCATCTTACAATAAAGTGCATACATAATTTGCATGTATGCAATCGTTTTAAAGTTGTAATCAGTTACAGAAAATCTTTTTGAAATAAAGAGAAAAGGAAGAAAAATAGAACATTACAAATTTTAATACATAATTTTCCTTTACAATTATAAATATGATTGTGTTCGGGATTGAAACGTGAAAGTACACAGCAATAAATGACACACATTTCCTTTGTTACATGCCATTAATTTCTTAGTAGACATTTCCTGTCATCGCTGCCAATACATAATTAAACAAAAGTGGAATAACATAAGTTATTGAATGTAATATTCTTCATTTTGGTCAGAGATTATCTTGGAACAGTATCTGTTATCTTTTTGTTTCTGCTAAGAAATATATCTTGACAAATGTGTTGGAAGTAAAAAAAATTGAAATTCTATTTTGAAAGTTGAAATTTGTATGAATGTTAGAATATTATTTGTTGTTGTCCAATATATGCATCACAGATGTTCGCGTATTGTTTCACTTGTAGTGTTGCAAACCGTCTTCACTTTCCCATTTATGACAACACACCACCGAATGCTATAAATCACCAGATTGACTCAAGAGGAGGACACTACTCCCTCCGGGAACGTCCGATTTCTGGGTGGGCTTCGTTTTTCTCAGTCATATGTTTTCTGGTAGTGATTTGAGTTCGTCGTTTCCTTTCGGTTATGTTGTCTGTTCTTCGAATTGTGGTTTTTGATTGCTCCATTGATATCCCTTTTCCAAACTACATGACACAACACGATTGATAAGTTATCCCACTGAAAAGTGGGTTATACGATTTTCATTTGGTTTTACGTACGTTTTTTACTTCAATTTACCAACAAAATTCATTCAAATTTTAATACCGCTTAAAAAAATAAAAACTCATTATCACGTATTGGTAAGAAAATATGTTGTACTGTGTGCTTAAATTAACCATAGAATTTGTAGTTTCAAACATGTTTTTTTGTTCGTTTGCTGGTGGCCAATACCACTTTCAGTGCCTCTTGGTTTCTCATTGCAGTCGGTTTGTATTGGTTAAGGAAGCCGTAGTACACGTTGAGATCAACCAAACAACGTCATAAAAACCGGCAGTCCTGGCAAATTAAGATTGAAGTTGAACACGACTAGAACCCACAACCTCAGCGTTGACCGGTTATTGGTCATTGTAGAGGAACTATACTTGTAAACCGCTAAGCCATCGAGGCCCTTCGCCTTCTAGAGATTTCCATATACTATTATGTCCAAATAGTTGTTAAAAAAAATTGCTGATTGTTCGGTCACAAAGGTATCCGGAATTTTACGATTTTTCAAAATATGACATTTTTTTTAACAAAATATTTAAATATTGTCGCATCATAACTATCAACCAATCCATAAAGATAACATTTATTTTCTGTTTATATTAGACTTAGAAATTAGGTTTGATAAAAATTATGATTTCTTCTAAATATACGTATCTTAAGATGGTTCATCATTCTACAAGCATAAGTTAAAAGTTGACTTAACATAAATTGCAAAAAGGAAATCACTCCAGTCCAAAATTATCCATAGAATTTAAAATTTTCACAAATTGTTTGATAAGAATTACAAGTTAACAAGTCTAGAGCTGATGATAAAAGGAAGTGCCCATAACGCACATACACGTGAACTCTTGCTAACCCTGCATGATCATTGACCAATAAGATGTAATCCAATCATGCACTGGTCATTAGTGAAATATCTCTACACGTGAAAACATGTTATCTAATTTCAACAATTTATCATTTAATTTAGTATGACGAATCTGATCCATTGACCAGTACAGAGACAACATAAATTTACAGTATAGATAGCTCACTCTTTATTTAAGTCTGACTGATAAACAATTAATACCGAATTATCTTCCCTGTTGTATTAAATGATTTTATTCAGCTTAATTTTCAATTAGCAAATACAATTGGTTATAAAGGACGTTAAATCGAGGCAAAACAACATTAAATACATAAAATATGATACATTGATCATGTCTAGGAAAATAATTTATTTTATTTGAGTTCAATTTACTCACTTCAAAACGAAATAAAATGTTCAGGTCACATACGTAAAATTATCAAACAAAACCAGCTATGTTTAAATGAACCAACTATCATCTCCATAGATCCTTGTGCTTCATTATTTATTAGAGCTTTACTTTAGTACCATGAAGAGCATTTGACATTTCCAAGTTGTGTATTTTGTAATAAACCCTTACCAATATACCTGTGAAACCCCAAGGGATGAATAGGGTCTTCGAACGCCTGGCAGTTAAATCGTTGCAAAAGTGCGGTTCTGTGTAACAGGTGTATAAATATGCAGTCACGTCCTGTCGGAATGGTGGCGTTCAATCCAATGCCTCCTTTAGGATTAGTGTCACCACGCTCTCTGCACGTTATAGATCAAATTACAACAACTCTCTGATGGATCCGTAGGTGGCTTTATGCAAGGCAAAATGTTTTTCCCTATCTTACATACCTTTATTTCTCAGTGAAAGTCCTAATTTCCCGCCTTTAATCTCAGTAGATCAACCTTGCAAAGCCTAACTTTTGTATCAATTATTAATATGTCCTCGTCCTGAATTTGAATGAAATATTTGCTACTTCACGTTGAGCAAGCAGCAATCAATAAACCTTACATGTGCATAAAAGTTGTTAGGTTATAAAGCATTACATAATCAAGATAATTCACTAAAATTCGCCTTCTAGGGTTATCTGTTCGGTAACGTCATGTAATTCTGTTAAGCGTAAGTGACAAGTATTTTGTAATGCTCAAACAACAATAATAAAAACTTCAATTACCGTCTTTAATTGTTGGTCAGATGAATAATGTAAAACTGTGTGGTATGTAAATACGAAATTATGCATTATTGAAAATTAATGTCTCTCAGTGATATTCGAGGACAAAGTATTTGAACATCCAATATCTTATACAAACGTTGAAGTGCATATAAAACCAAATACATGTAGGACCTAAAGTATAGTCAAATCTGGACAAGGAATCAGAGCTTTACGTGGGAGAAATATATAATGAATTTAAAATGAGTTCCTAAATTTTTAAACAGGACATTAAAAAAATATCCGTATGTCATGTCAGTCCTGGCCACTTCATCATTTAACAGTCTTGGGAAAAAAAACTGTCGCCTGTGTCAAAATAAGAGGCAAAAATAGTTTAGCAGTGATCAAAATGGGTAAATTCATTATGAATATGCAAAACAACAGGTTTTTGTATGTTTTTGATATAATCTATAATATATTCTTTTTAGATTTAATGTTATGTGTATTGTGAGAAATCTATAATAATAGATTTTACATTCTATTATTATCTTTCACAATAAAACGGGCTGATATAAATAGTGATTTCGGGGCTCGATTAACTGCATTCTTTTAAGAAATATCATGCAATAATGTAAATCTTCTTAACGTAAGTGGCAAATATTTTCAAATGCTAAACTTCAATTATCAACTTGTATTCAGTGTCGTCTAAGTTAATTGTTTTACAAGTTAATAACGCAAACAATATGTAGGGAAGTGGATTAGTAATGATTTATTTTCATTAAAAAACAAAATAGCTTACAGACTTTGTTCATCAGTTGATAAAGTATTTCATAATTGATCATCCTGTTTATTTGAAAAAAAGAAATGCTTGTTAAATTTGAGGGCAGTGTGATGAATAGGAGACAGCAGTAGTTTTCAATTTTCAAGCTCGTTTATCAATTTTGAATAAACAAACAAATTAGGGAGCTACCATTTGATTTTTATGGGGGGCTAGGATGAAATTTGATAAAAAAAGGCAGGACAGGAGTTTTGAGTAAAAAAATAGCCAGGATGAGCAACTTTGCCAAAAAAAAAAGAAGGCAGGATGACAATTTATGTAAAAAAAGTCAGGATAAACTAATAAAAAAAGGCAGGACCGAATAGAGTGAAAAATAAAAAGGTAGGACAGAGATTACAACTAAAAAAAATGCAGGACAACATTTTTCATCCTAGCCCCTCCCCCTCCTTAAAAATCAAATGATAGATCCCTTAGAGAGAGAGAAAAAAAAACTCCAATTCAAGCGAATCTAGGTGCGTCAAAAAGGTAAGCGTCTTTTGTCACCAGCCGTGCGAATGCAAAACCTTATTTATATCTAATTTATAACACAAACGACCTTTCTGGTGTCACCAGATATACGACTGGGAAGACATATCTCTTGAAACATAGACGAATTATATCAGTCAACTAATCCGTGATGGTATTGAGGTCTGGAGCTGGCATGTCAGTAACTGCTAGTAGTCCTTTGTTAATTTATGTATCATTGTCATTTTGCTTAGTTTCTCCTGTTACCTATTCTGACATCGGATTCGGACTCCTTTCAAACTGAGTTTTACTGTGCGTATTGCTGTGTGTTTGTTTATTCTACATTGGCTAGAGGTAAAGGGAAGGGTTGAGATCTCACAAAACATGTTTAACCCCGCTGCATTTTTGCGCCTGTCCAAAGTCAGGAGCCTCTGGCCTTTGTTAATCTTGTATGTTTTTTTAAATTTTAGTTCATTTATATGTTTTGGAGTTTAGTGTGACTTCCATTTTCACTGAACTAGTACACATTTTTGTTCAAGGGCCAGCTGAAGCCCGCCTCCGGGTGCGGGATTTTCTCGCTGTGTTGAAGACCCATTGGTGGCCTTGGGCTGTTTTCTGCTCTTTGGACGTGTTGTTGTCTAATTGACACATTTCTCATTTCTATTCTCAATTTTATTAGTAATGGTCAATGTACAGTCAAATGGCTTTGTCACATATTTTGGTTGCATTTTGCATTCACTTTTGGCTCATTGAACTTTAACAGAAAATCAAAAAGAAATTCATTTATCTCTTTAATTTATGAAATATTACTTATAAACTCATAAATACCAGAATTAAAATTTTGTACGCAAAATGCATGGTTCGTCTACAAAAGACTCGAATCAAAAAAGTTTTGAAGACCAAATGAAATACGAAGTTGAAGAGATTTGAGGACCCAAAGTTCCGCAAGTTAATTAATGACTATGACAATATCGATGATAATTCATGTCAGCACAGATGTGCTGACTACTGGGCTGGTGATACCCTCGAGGAGGAAACCTCCCCCAGCAGTGGCATCGACCCAATGGTTGTAAATAAAGTCTTCATATATACCAGGACTCATCAGCAACGTTCGAATAAAAAAAGTTAAAAAGACGAAATTATATAAAAAGTTAAAGAGTATTGAGAACCCAAAATTCCGAAAAGTTCTGCCACTTGAAAGTGGAAAAACACTTTTATGACCACCAATAATATATGTTTTGCTGCATTTAGAAATAAGAAGATGTGGTATGAGTGCCAGTGAGACAACTCCCCATCCGAGTCACAATGTGTAAAAAGTAAACCATTATAGGTCAAAGTACGGCCTTCACTACGGAGCCTTGGCTCACACCGAACAGCAAGCTATAAAGGGCCCCAAAATGACTAATATAAAACAATTCAAACAGGAAAACCAACAGTCTAATCTATATAAAAAACGAGAAACGAGAAACACTTATAAACCACATCAAAAAACGACAACCACCGAACAACAGGTTCCTTTGCATGAATAGAAAATATTGAAGGCGTTAGATACTGGCACTTTTATTACCAAATTCTCATGTAGAATAAATAAACATAAATATTTGATTTCTGTAATTATACCTTTGAAACGAACATAAATTTATAAAAAAAACACTCGAGTCAAAGAAATTCGTGTCAAGAAAACAGATATTTATTGTATTTTCATCTTGCAATAAAGTGCATACATCATTTTCATATATGCAATCGTTTGAAAGTTGTAATCAATTACAGAAAATATTTTTGAAATAAATAGAAAAGGAAGAAATACAGAAAATTACAAAGTTTAATGCGTAATTTTCATTTGCAATTTTAATTACATATTTTATATAATTGTTTTCGGGACTGATACGTGAAGTACGAAACAATAAATGTCACGAATTAACTTTGTTTCATGCCATTTATTTCTTAGAAGACATTTCCTGTCATTGCTGCCAATATAGAATTAAACAAAAGTGGAATAACATAAGTTATTGAATGCAATATTTCCTCATTTTTGTCAGAGATTATCTTGGAACAGTAACTATTATCTTTTTATTTCTGCTATGAAATATATCTTGACAAATGTGTGGGAAGTAAAAATATACAGAAATCTATTTTTGAAAGTTGAAGTATGTATGAATGTTAAAAGCTGGAATATTATTAGTGTTGTCCAAGATATGTGTCACAAATGTCCACGGAAAGTTTCATTGGCGGTAGCCGTGCACCCGTCTTATCTTTCTCATTTATGACAACACGACAGCGATTTTTTTGTGTTTTTTATTGGTCCATTGGTATCTCCATCCCTTTTCAAAACTACATGCCACAACAAGATTAATAAGTTACGCCATTGAAAAAGTGGTTTAAACAATTTTCGTTTTGTTTTACATACAAGTTTTACTTAAATTTACCAACAAACCAAAAACGAAATTCATTAAATTTTAAACCGCGTAAAAAATCATTATCATGTAACTTTTATTGATAAATAAATGCACATTATACATATGAGACAGCAACATAACAACATATTTATATCAACAGAGAAATTTAGACGTCAATCTTTAGCATAACTATGTCTGTGTATCTATACCATAATTATATCATACTGTTATGTGTCTCTGTGTAAAAGGGGAAGCCTTCTTTTTCTCAGTTCGGTCATATGATTGGTTAACACTTTAGAGCCTATTCATATTAACAAGCTTCAACAGCATGCAATCATTAAAATTTTATCTTATTTATGTTAATAAATCTGCAGTATAAATCCAAGACCGCACTTGTCTAGAGGGTGTAAAGAAAAAGCGTTATTCGTTATGCATTTAGAAACACAAAGAAACATTTTTACATAAAAACTTTGTTTTACAATGTTTTATTGTTAGTTTTATCCAATTCATATTGTCGGGAAATAAAAACAAGACAAATGAAAATAACACTTTAATATTATCGTATTTTTTTAAATTTAGTTCGTTCGAAGCGCTTTTAATCCTATTGTTTAGTTCTCTTGTAGCCTTTCAGTGACTACAGGGCTTACCAACACATTTATTATCTACCTGCACATTAAAAAAGCGTGATTGGAAATCTTAATCCATTAGGTACTTAAATTTACCATAAATGCGTAGTTTCTACTATTTAATTTCTTGTTCGTTTGTTGGTGTTGAATACCAGTTTCAGTGCCTCTTGGCCTTACAATGCCTGCCAGTATATATTGGTTGAGGAAGCCGTAGTACCCGATGAGAACAATCGAGCAACGACAGGAAAAGTGGCAGTCCTTGCCAATTAAGATCAATGTCGAACACTTCCTGAACTCAAAACCTTAGGAACTTCTTAGGAAGAAAGATAAGAAGTAAGCAATATCCTTTAACTCTACGTTCCGCTATATAGATGATGTTCTTTCACTAAATAATACAAAATTTGGTGACGATGTTGAACGAATCTATCCCATCGAACTAGAGATAAAGGATACTACAGATACAGTTAAGTCTGCCTCATATCTTGACTTACATCTAGAAATTGACAATGAGGGTCGGTTGAAAACAAAACTTTACGACAAAAGAGATGATTTCAGCTTCCCAATTGTGAACTTTCCATTTCTATGTAGCAACATTCCAGCAGCGCCTGCA
Organism: Mytilus californianus; assembly: GCF_021869535.1. Taxonomy (NCBI): domain Eukaryota; kingdom Metazoa; phylum Mollusca; class Bivalvia; order Mytilida; family Mytilidae; genus Mytilus; species Mytilus californianus. The sequence continues at coordinate 58,487,830 of NW_026262679.1, forward strand.
TACGTAGTATATATCTCCCAATTGATACGATATTCCCGGGCTTGTGTTTCCTATCATGATTTCCTTGATAGAGGATTGCTGCTCACAAGGAAGCTATTCAGCCAAGAGTTCCAAATGGTGAAGTTGAAATCATCCCTTCGTAAATTTTACGGACGCCATCACGAGTTGGTTGACCGTTATGGAATAACCGATTCACAGATGATATCGGATATGTTCCTTATGTCGTAACTACAATACCCTTCCCTTTTCACGAATGTGACTTACCGAATTAGACTATTTACCGGATTTGTAATAACATAAGCAACACGACGGGTGCCACATGTGGAGCAGGATCTGCTTACCCTTCCGGAGCACCTGAGATCACCCCCAGTTTTTGGTGGGGTTCGTGTTGCTTAGTCTTTAGTTTTCTATGTTGTGTCATCTGTACTATTATTTGTCTGTTTGTCTTTTTATTTTTGGCCATGGCGTTGTCAGTTTGTTTTCGATCTATGAGTTTGACTGTCCCTCTGGTATCTTTCGTCCCTCCTTTAGTGATGACCGACCTTCCCCGCCAGACGGTAAAACCATGGCATAATTGCTGTTTTGCTATGTGATGTAAAAATACGTAGACACGTCTGATCGAAATGGGATTCGATGCCTCGTTTAGGATTAGTATCACGGTCTCTGCACGTTATAGAACACTTCTCTGATGGACCCAAAGGTGGCCTGTTGCGAGGACCAAATTTGGTCCCAATTTAACATACCCTCATTTTCCAGTGACAGTTCTTATTTCCCGCTCATAATCTCAGTAGACCGACCTTCTAGCGCCTAACTTTTGTATTAATTATTAATTTGTTCTCGTCCGAATATGCATGACATATTTGCCACTTGACGTTAAGCACTGTGCAGAAAAGTGTTTAGGCTATGAAACATTATGTAATCAAGATAATTCACAGCAAGATAGTTCTGATTTTCACGCAGACATGTCAATCTATAAATCCATATCTTCAATATAGTAATTAATTAGAAAATAAAAAAAAAACTGAGAATTGAATATTAGGAAAAATCCTCTACAAATTACTATCTTAATAAAACCTGAAAGGTGAGAAAACTATCTGCCTTTCGGAAAAATTGTTGTGAATTTCAATATTGTACTAAACGATACTACTGGCATGAAGTTGACTTAAACTTTATTATTATTTCCTTTCTATTAAATGCTATAAAATTTATTTGATAAAGAGATGCAGATAGTTTTATGGGAGTGATTTGAAGTTTACTATCTTGTCAGTCGTATTGCTACAAATTGGAGGATGTGAAGTACGGTCACTGCATGATTACTAGTCTAGAGGCAGAACAATTGTTTAGTAAAGATGATTATATCAGTTCTTTATATTTTACAATGCATAAAATCGCATGTTTTATTATTTTATTTAATTCAGATAATAATCGGAGATAAATAAAACTATTTCAGTTAAGCAAAAGAAAATAACCTAACTGCCATACATAATTTTACCAGATTATGATGAAGAAATTCAAAATTTGAAACGAAATTAGTTTTTTTTACTTCTTTTATATATTGTTAAAAAACTCGTGTATTTTGATAACTTCATGTCGATAAACAAATTTGGGAAAAAAGACATTTGATTTGCAATAAAAAAATATGGGGTGACTTTTCAAAGAATATCTTTCGAATAATATATTTTAAAATCAATAATCTCATTCAACGGGCCGATAATAATCTTCTTTTTTTAACACTGGTTAAACTAGTTTAGAGTTCAACTGTAAAAGTAAGAGTGCTAGAAGCAACAGATACGTTTTGAATACACAATGAAATAAACACTTTATAAATTCGTGCGTCGGAATCGCTTTTCTGGATTAACCCTTTTGAAAGCCAGGGGATACGATAATACGCTGTCGTTAAGATACCAAGAGATACAAATCAAGAAAAAAAATTAAGAGAATGGAATCAAATGACTCCAACCGGAGCGACACTCTGTGCGTCAAAAGTTCACATTCATCACCCACCATACGAAATTAGACTCAGTAAAAAATATCACGATAGGTAAGACATGGTTGATAAATACAGATAAGATGATCTGGAGCCAGTATTAAGAAACTTCTCTTAAAGTTCTGGTAAGTCACAGTTTACGATAGCACAAAGGGTGCGCTAAGAATCTTTAAAGATTGTAACCGGAACCATTCTTTCCTTGCCCTTTTCTTTCTCTTAACATCGTTTCAGAATAACCGTCCTGTCCGTCTACGTTTTCTTTCTTTGATTAAGTTAGGGAGAAGTAAAAATCTCTCATGCGTTTTGAAGTAACTAAAGCAAAAGACCACAAACATTTGATTTTAAACAAGAGAAATTGTGGATGAGTTGGAATAACATAAACATTTACTGTTAGGGAAATTTATGGACACTACCACCAATGAACTGACCTACAGTTGCTGACATCTACGTCGATTGGTGTCTGATATATAGTTACCTCACTGACAATCATACCATATCTTATTCAATATTGTCATGATAGTTTTTGAATATCCTTCATTATCAAATATGATTCACAAAGAAAAGAATAACAAAACATAACAAAAAAAAAAAAAAAAAAAAATATGAACATCGATAAACAGTGTTTGCACGGTTTGTATTGTATTTATTGACTGAATATTTGCTGAACCAAATTGACTCGTAGTCTTCGTCCCTCAAAACTGTCTATCTGTTGTCTTAGTGAACCAATATTAGCCTCTTCTTTACAGTTATTCATATTCAAAAGGATTACCCTGTCCAAGCATTTATTATCAAGATCAGCTGTTGCTAGGATTACATTGATACTTCTTCTAGAAGACAATGTCTGACCTATGTGTAGACAAATAAACCATATTTTCCACATTCCGAAGGGTCTTTCCATCACGCAACGGGTTGACTTATTTGCCCTATTGTATTGTATCTCTGCTTCATTCGAATGAGAAATAATAGGCGTCAAAAGCCACGGCTTTAGTCCATATCCACTATCCCCAAGTAATCAACCGTTAGTTATTCTCCCAGATTCAAAAGCCGTTGAGAGATTGCAATTGTTCCATACTAGTATGTGGGAATCATTCGTTGATCCAGGCCATGGCGCTACGACGTTTATGAACCGATTATGTGTGCTACAAATACCATGTATGTTAAGTTCATGATACCCCTTCCTATAAATGTTCACACACAGATAGTTCCGATTCAAAGTTCCGTCAACAGCACCTAAAACTAAAGGAAACTCTTTTACAGCATATAAGTCATGCATGATATAAAATTTGTTCTGATTGGATACTGGAAATTTTATGTACCTCGGAATATTCCCTGCGATATTATCTGATGCAGCGTTGACACAACACGAAACTGCCATTTAATGACACCATGTGCATCTCCAATAACGTTCATATAACTTCCTCTTGCGTAGTAACTTAGGGCGATCATGACTTGAAGTGACAAGGAAAGTGAATAAAATCTATGTGTTGATTTTTTGTTAGATCATCTTGCATTTCTTCACATAAATCATATATGCTCGCTTTGTCTAACCGATATATCATCCGTCATAAAATAAAGAGGTTTTAAGCGGTCAAGGAATAAACGTCTGTAACAAAAAAGTAAAGTATGCTAGAATCACTTACTGGAAATGTGAAGATATGATTGAAGCTTTAAATTTTCTCCTGGAAAGACATATATGTACGTTTCGGTGATAAAATGTATCGACGGGTAGTAGGTATTCCTATAAGCACAAGCTGTGCCCCTTTAATAGCAGATTTATTCCTGTATTGCTATGAATCTTAGTTTATGACCAAACTCAGTAAAGACACGTCATTGTTACATTTGGTTGATACATTCAACAATACCTACCATTATCTTGATGATTTGTTTTTCGTTAAATAATCCAGAGTTCTCTAAAAATACTACTGAAATTTACTTACTTTAAATAAATCTAACATAAACAGCAGTAGTTGTCCTTTTCTAGATTTAGACATTTCAATTTTTAAAGAGAAACTCCATACAAAATTTTACGACAAAAAAGACGATTTTTCATTCCCTATTGTTAATTTTCCTTTTTAGACGACGATGTTCCTTTGGCTCCATCATACGGTGTTTATATATCCCAACTTGTTCGTTATGCCCGTGTGTGTAGTGATGTCATAGATTTTAACGAACGTAATCAATGCATCACTGGTAAATTATTAAGTCAGGGATTTCGTAACCATAAATTACTAAAACTTTTACTAAATTCTTTTATAGATACAAAGATTTGATTAGTAAATTTGGCTGTACCTGTAGAAAACTTATTAAAAATGGTATTTCACATCCTAAATTTTACGGTAATATTGTACTAAAAGCGCAGAAATCACTATGTGATCCGTGTAATCTCATCGAACCTTTAAACAAAATTATTAGTAAAGGTTATCTTACCAATGTTGTAATTAGATCTTTGAATATAGTTTACATTGGCACAAATATCGATTTTGTCACCAGCGAATTAAAACATAACTAAATTTGTATTCTTTTCAAACGGTTTTGGGTTGTATAAATACACATCCACGTTCATTTTCTATATAGAGATTACTCTATCTATATATTACATTATACATATTTATTAACAGGTTAACTCCTTACTACCCTACTGCCTGTCGATACTTTTATTTTGGCATTTCACAAGTCATTTCTTCTTTGACTGTCCATTACGTTAAAACACTAAATCCCTGGGATGTGTTTTAGTTGATTTTAGTCTCTGATGCATGATTTTTTAATATTAATTGTTTTTGGCATTTAACTAGCTTTAAGTTATTGAGAGTACTCTCAAATCGTACTTTCGTGTTTTTTTAACCTGTTGATACAATTTGTAATGTTTTTTGTTATTTAATGTTTACTTATTCAGTGTTATATCTAGTCTCGCTATCCTTAATATATACCACCTTTGATAAGTGTTTAGTATGACGATAAATTTTCACTTTTGTTCTCGTACAAGAACAACAAAATTATTTCTTTTGTAAAAATTATTTCCGTACTCCATGTATACCTTACAACAAAATTATTTTTATTTACCTGTGTACGTTATTTTATTTGGCGGCATTTTGTCCAAGGTTATGGTTGTCTTTCTGATATTGTTTCACATCTAACCCCCTTGTTTTATTAATTTTGTATTTACATTGTGTCATAGATCAAATTTATTCGTTCAGTGTATGTTCACTTGTTTTTGTTAATATGTCTTTTGATTGAGTTAAGCCATTGATATTTTATAGTGTGTCTTTCTTTGTTGAGATGTTACACTATTGTTTCGGGTAGGGTGAAGGTTGGCGCCTATTAAAACGTTTAAACCCGCTGCATTTGTTTGCACCTGTCCTCATTCAGGAACCTGATGTTCAGTGGTTGTCGTTTGTTGATGTGGTTCATAAGTGGTTCTCGTTTCTCGTTTTTTATTTAGATTAGACCGTTGGTTTTCCTGTTTGAATGGTTTTACATTAGTCTTTTTTGGTGCCCTTTATATCTTGCTGTTCGGTGTGTGCCAAGGCTCCGTGTTGAAGGCCGTACTTTGACCTATAATTGTTTACTTTTACAAATTGTGACTTGGATGGAGAGTTGTCTCATTGGCACTCATACCACATCTTCTTATATCTATTGTTAAGCGATCTTGATGTCTTCGCCTGTTATTCATCATATGTAAACAAGCGCCATTTTATTCAAACAGTAGTTCAGGGGTGGGTAGAACCACACCTACATTAAAACGTGTTAAGTAAGAATCGTGTTACTTTCGTAAATGCTTAAGTTGATGCAAAGAATTCTTAATTAAGGACAAAATATGCAGATGTTTTCGACTCACCCGAATTGATAAGTTTATAAGGGGGTGCAAGGAACTACCTTTAATCCGTAAGAAATATGTTAAGGGCTGTCAATCATACTAAGATTGATATAAGATTGCTTCTTGTTACACTCTAAATCACTAACACAGTCTTAAGATAATCTTACTTAAGTTCTAAGAGAGCTTCGTCATGTTCGTGTTACTGGTCCCAGCCTTAAGATCTAAGAGACTATGGTATTAATCGGTATACATTTAAACGGGATATATTGCTCTTTAGTTTTCTATATTGTGTTTTGTGTACTGTTGGTTGTCTGTTTGTCTTTTTCTTTTTTAGTCATGGCGTTGTCAGTTTATTTTTGACTTATGAGTTTGAATGTCCCTTAGGTATCTTTCGCCTCTCGTTTGAAAAATAAGTAAACAGAGCTCGAGTGTTTTATTTAATATTACCATAGTGTGTATCTTTAACCCATGCATATATTAAAAAATTAAGGTGATAAGAAGGGGACACTAAATAACAAGAAGATACTGAACAGACGATATAAGGACCTAAAAGACAAAAAGATATATAAAAGTTCGCAAAACACTACACCTGAATGAATTTTTTAACTATATTGTGAATCAACAGGAAGCAATAAAAACGAGTCGGAAGATTACAAGTGGAGGATGAAAACTCATAAATCGAACAGATGCTGACAAAATCTTAGCAAAAATCGAAAAACGACGAAAAGACAAACAACAGGCTACAAACATTACATTGAAAAATAATTACTAATATCATCCTCAAACAAGGGGGATCTCATGTGCTCCGGAAGGGTAAGCAGATCCTGCTTTACGTGTGGCTACCGTCGTGTTGCTTATTGCTTATAAAACATTACTTAATAAAAGTACCATTCATGAATCCAATGCAAAATCAAACCAGATAAAACACTTTGTTTGATGAATTAATGTAAATATAACACTTATCATAAGTCAATTAATATCGTTTGAAAAATCATAAAATTAAAAAATGAAATACAATTTGCAAAACGTATTTAAACGAGCAAAAAAATAATAATTATGCAGTTACTGGAAACATTTCTAAAAGTATTTAGATTAGTATTTCAAAAACAACTGATTTTTTGTTTTTGCAAATAAATTACAAAATGTAAGGGTTTTTTTTGCAAACTAAGAATAATCATTGGTTTTCTTAATTTCTTGAATTAAATACAACTGCTCAATATATTGAGCAAGAAATGATTTTGTATCATTTGTTGTCCGTTTACTGTATGACTGCTGAGCTCATGAAATTGTTTGAAATCGAGTTGATGTTTATGTAATTTTCTGTCAGATAACCTGCAAAGTAGGAACATAAAGATTTTTTTTCTAAAATCCTTCGTGACATATACATTTTTCCCCTTTAGTTGTCTTTCTATGCTACTGTCCTACACGTGACAGGTTTAGCTAGCTATGAAACCAGGTATAATTCACTATTTTCTACATAAGGAAATGCCTGTACCAAGTCAGGAATATAACAGTGGTTTTCCATACGTTTGATGTGTTTGAGCTTTAGATTATGCCATTTGATGAGGGACTTTCCGTTTTGAATTTCCTTGGAGTTCGGTATTTTTGTTATTTTACTTTTTACTGATAGTTAGTTCAAAGCCAATAACAACTAATAAAAAATCATGTGTCTAAGACTAAAATATCAATCAGTACACATCGAACATTCAATGGATTTAGTGTAAATCTTAAAAAGTCATCCTAAGTTCCAAGACTGTTAATGTAAACCAACTTACGACAATGGTGTTTGAAATTACATGTTAACTGTTAGTGGATACCAAAGCAACTGTCCGACGAATTTCGTACAGATGTAATCAAGGCGCAAGTGTTCTACCATGTTTTGAGGGCAAATGTCCTTTTGTGATGCAGGTAAAAAAGAAAAGTAGCGATCGTCCTCTGTCTACCTTTGTAAATATTTCTTACTTGTCTTTTATTTTCTTTTCGAAATAAAGATATAAGGAAGGAAAATAGAACATTAAAAAAGTTTAATGCATAACTTTCATTTGCAATTTTAATTATAGATTATATATTATTGTGCTCGAGACTGACACGTGAAAGTAAAAGCAATACATAGCACGAATTTTCTTTGTTACATGGCATTAATCTCTTAGTAGACATTTCATGTCATCGCTGCCAATACAGAATTAAACAAAAGTGGAATAACATAAGTTATTGAATGCAACATTTCTTTGTTTTTGTCAGAGATTATCTTTGAACAGTATCTATTATATTTTTGTTTCTGCTAAGAAATATATCTTGACAAGTGTGTGGGAAGTAAAAATAAACAAAAACTCTACTATGGAAGTTGAAATTTGTATGAATGTTAAAAGGTGTAACATAAGAACAAAATGTTGTCCAACATATGTGTCACAGATGTTCACGGAGCCGCAAATCGTCTTCACTTTCTCATTATGACAACACACCATTAAATGCGACTAATATCCGGATTGTTACTGAGTAATATAATGGATGACTCTAGAGGAGCAGACTCTATTCCCTTCCGGAGCGCCCCCTAGTATTGGGTGGGGTTCGTGTTGCTCGGTCTTGTGTTTTCTGTGCAGTGTTTTGTGAACTGTTGTTTTAGAGTTCTTCTTTTTCTTTTGTTCTGTCTTTTATCGACATGTGGTTTTTGATTGGTTCATAGGTATCTCTATCACTTTTTTCCAAACTACATGACACAACAAAATTAATAAGTTACCACAATAAAAAAGTTGTTCATATGATTTTCGTCTGTTTTTGCGTACGATTTTTCACTTAAGTTTTCGAACAAAATTTATTCAATTTTAAAACCGCTTAAAAATAAAACTCATTATCGTGTAACTGATATAAAAAATAAATGCACATTATACATATGAGACAGCAACGTTAACACAACGACATTACTTTGATCATTAGAAACATTAAGACATCTACATACAACCTTTAACATGTGTATACCATATGTTATACTGTTAATTGTATCTAATGAAGACGTGAATAAGCTTAACAGAGCAAAAACTACCAAATATCTGCCCAAAATTCCTTAAGGAAAACAACCACTTATTAATAAACAAAGAAATCCATTAACCAAATATTTTAAAAGTATATGTGCAAATGTAGTAGTCAGCTTAACTGTCTTTTCAGAGATTCTTGAACCTCATTATTCTCATTTCGGATTCGAAATGAAATAAGGTTATATTATTCACATTTTAAAGAAACCCATTACCATCAATAAAATAACAGTGTTTATTCAGTTATAACACCTCCCTTTAGATTTAACATGTTTGATGTGTCGACAGTGAAGCTGTTTTGCATTCCCTTTATCAGTTTGTTATATGATTGGTTAACACTTTATAGCCTATTCGTATTGACAATCTTCAACAGCAGGCAATAACTAAAATGTGATCTGGTTGATGTTAACAAACATGCAGTATAAATCCAAAACCGTACTTGTCTAGTGGGTATGAGGAAAAGATTAATTCATTCTGTATTTAGATACATAAAGAAACATCTTTATATGTAAACTATGTTTTACTATGTTTTATTGTTAGTTTTATCCAATTCTTGTTATCGGGAAAAAATAAAAATAATGCAAATGAAAATAACACTTTATATTTTTGGTACGTCCGAGGCGCTTTTCAACCTATTCTTTATAATTCTCTTTTATACTGCACTCGTTCTATTTGAGCAGTCAAAATGCGTTGACCGTATATTTCTATGTCATATACAGTCACTGACCTGATATCACTTTTCCTCATGAATATTTAAATAGAAATTGCCGAAATTATAATTAATTATTCATACGACCTATTCAACCTGTTCTTGTTTCCAATGTATACAACGACTCAAACTTATTTCTTTTGCAATTTTTAGAAAAAAAAACATATTTCACTAGTTAATATTTTTGGTTTGCGAACTATAAATCATTATGTTTTATGCTTATTGTTGATATTTTAGTTCATTCTCAAACAAATTCGTTCACCATCGATTGCGGGTTTCAACAGGTAATGTACATTTCATTGTGTTGTTTACTTCTCTGCCTGCATGATATGAGGCCTTTTTATAAAAGGGGGAAGTTTCCAATATTTAAATCAAATAATAACATTAACACATTAAACAACAATTGAAAATGTTTTTTTTTAGATTGCAGTATAAAGACAATAATAGTGCATTGACTTGACATATCAACGATATAAGGATTCGGCACGAAACGGGGAAAAAGCTCGGCAGAACCTCGCATTTTCCCGTTTCTAAGCCTCATCCTTATATCGTTGATATGTCAAGTCAATGCACTATTATTGTCTATGTAGCCTTCCAGTGACTGCAGAGCTAACCAACACTTTCATTATCTACATTTTGAACCTGCATATTAAAAATAGCGTAAAGGGAAATCTTAATCAATTGGGTGCTTAAATTTACCATAAAATGTGTAGTTTCTACAGTTTGCTTTTAGTTGTTGTTTTTTTGTTGGTTTGTTGGTGATAATACTTCTTTCCGTGCCTCTTGGCATTCTCATGGCGGTCAGTTTGTATTGGTTGAGAAAGTCGTAGTACCAAACGAAAACAACCGACCAACGTCAGGAAAACAGGTAGTCCTTGTCAATTTAGATCGAAGTCGAACACGCCTCGAACTCACAATCCCAGTTAAAGCGGCTATTGATAACTGTAGACGAACTATACTTAACCAATTGGCCATCGAGGCCCCTCAGCTTTAAAAGAACGGTTGTTAGGCTATAACGTATTACATAATCAAGATAATTCACTAAAATTGGCCTGGGAAATTTACACATTTGCACAGTCAGACGGTACTGATTTTCCAAGTAGAAAAGCCAAGCGATAAATCCACTTCTTCGATATGATAGGTATTCAAAAATGAAAACAGTAAGATTGTACATTAGGCAAAATCCTGTATAAATTACTATACAAATAAATCTGAAAGATGCGAAAAATATCTACCAAATAGAAAATTGGTGAGAATGCCAATATTTTACCAAAAAATACTAATGGCATTGAGTTGATTAATAAAAACTCATTTGTATCCTTTCTATTAAATACTATCAACTTAATTTGTAAAAGAGATGCAGATAGTTTTGATGGGCTTGATTTGAAATTTACTATCGTGTCAGTCTTATTGCTACAAATAGGATGATGTGAAATACGATCACTGAATAATTACTAATCTAGAAGAAGAATTATTGTTCAGTAAAGATTGAATATATATATTTCACAATGCATCATTTATCATTTTAATTAGATATTAATCGAAAAAAATAGGAAGATTACATTTAAGCAAAGGAAAATAATCTAACTGTCATCACTCCGTAGGAAAAAATAGAATATTTTTAAAATTTCACCAGATTATGTCAAAGAATTTAATAAAAAAAATCGGTCTTTTTTTCTTATCTTATCAACTTCTCTTCTTTCATCAGATGTTATCAAAAATATCAAAATAGTAGTTTAAGAAAATAACCTTAGATTAAAAGTATTTATCTTACATACGTAAATTTCAATTATTTCTTTTTTGTTTATACATTATTTGTGTGCTTCATTTTTGTCTAAATCGGTGAAGAACAATAAAATGACAGGAATAACATTTTTTGCTTGTTGTATGCTAACATATGATTCATCTTGTAATTTTTTACTGACGCATTCAGGAAGTTTTTAGACAATAATAAAGCTTAAAAGCAACTGACACTAAACGGAGAGTGTAATGATTATGCATGCATATTTTACGTGTCTAGAAGAGTGTAGGGAATCATGTAGTAGAAACGGCACTACAAATCATCTTTGATATTCATTTTTTCTCCTTTTCTTCATTTGAATTTGTAAATTTCTTTGAAAAGTTGATTACTGTAACAGATCATTTCCAATTAGTATTTTCAACTTTTAAGTATGATTCTTAAACTATAGAAAATAAAAAGAATTGCCAATGAGATAGCTCTCCACCAGAGACTAAATAACATAGAAGTTAACAACTATAGGTTACCATGCCGCCTTCACCAATGGGCAAAACCCATACCGCATAGTAAGATATAAAAGGCCCCGAAATGACAAATGTAAAACAAAGAAAACAAGAAAACTAACGGCCAGATGTATGTACAAAATAATAAACGAAAAACTAATATGATATATAGCAACAAACGACAACCACCGAATTACCGGCTCCTGACTTAGGACAGCGCATACAGAATGTGGTGGGTTTAACATGTTTGCTTGCGCCAGAACATCCCCTTAACGATACCAGCACAACATAAGAACAAACTACGGAAATCAGTTGAAAAGGGCTTTACTCATTTGATTGGATCAAAGCACATACAAACCCTAACAAAAACACAAAAGACACAAAGTTCATATATAAGAGTACTCGCAGTTAATATGTAATCATAATGGAATTCTATGCGAGTGTCATACAAGTGAGAGGTTTAGATAGCTAAAAAACCTGGTTAAATAGTTATCAAAGGTACCAGGCTTATAATTTAATACGCCAGACGCGCGTTTCGTCTACATAAGACTCATCAGTGACGATCAGATCAAAATAGTAAAAAAGCCAAACAAGTATAAAGTTGAAGAGCATAATCCATCATTTTCTAAATAAGGAATTACCTGTACCAAGTCAGGAATATGACAGTTGCTTTCCATTTCTTTGATGTGTTTGGGCTTTTCATTTTGCCATTTGATGAAGGACTTTCCGTTTTGAATTTTCTTTGGAGTTCAGTATTTTTGTTTTTTTACTTTCTACTGAAAGTCAGTTCAAAGCCAATAACAACTAATAAAAAATCATGTGTTTAAGACTAAAATATTAATCAGTACACATCGAACATCCAATGGACTTATTGTAAAGACGTCATTAATAGTCAGGAAAAAAACATGACCTTGTGCATGTGTATTTTTGGTAACTTCATGTCGATGAATCTATAGCGGAAAAAATCATTTAATGCAATTTCATGCAATTTAAAAAAAGCTATGGGGTGCCTCTCCATAGGCATTTTCAAAGATTTTTTTTCAAATTAATAATCACAATCGACTCAACAGACCGATATTAATCTTCATTTTCTAAAAACTGGTTAAAGCTAGTTTTTAGTTCAACTGAAAAAAGTAAAAATGTTTTTGCAAATACGTAAGAAGTGACAGATCCATTTTGAATACACAATGAATAAAAGGAAACTTTATAAATTTCGTGCGTCGGAAGCGCTTTTCTGGATTAACCTTCACCAGGAACGCTCAAATCTAAACAATTGAAGGACAGGGATACGTAGATACGCTACAACATTAGGTTTTTAAGGGATACAAACCAAGAGAGAAGTTCTGAGGGAATGGAATCGCATAACTCCAAACGGAGAGAGTCTGTGCGTCTCCTGCTTTACATTCATCACCCATCATACAAAATAAGACTATAGTAAAAATGTCACAATAGAGATAAGACAAATCGGTAAGTATAGATGAGACGAATATCCTGGTATCTTACGATCTAAGAGACTAGGATATTAATCAGAATACCTTTGAACGAATTAGTGAAAAACAATTTCAAAATTGATATTTCGGGTATTGGTCCATACGGTGAAAAAAAAGTAAACGGAATAATTATGTTATCTTTTATTAAACTATCGAACTATTGTCAATGTTTGTATGTTTTGACGTAAATATTGAAAAAAAATGAGTTGATACAAAGGGGCAACCAAATAGCAAGTCTATGTTGCACAGACAATACAAGGACCTAAAGGTTAGACAAAAGCACAAATAACGGTCCACAAAACACTACATATGAATAAAACATACCATGAATCAGCAGGACCCCATTAAAAAAAGGCGGGAAATAACAAAGGGAGAATCAAAACTAATAAATCGAAGGCTGACTGACATAATCTTCGCAGAAACAAGAAACGATGAAAAAGACAAACAACAGGACACAAAACACTGCATTAAAAAAAAAATACTGATCAATATACGATCCATTACAAAAACAAGGGTGATCTCATGTGCTTCCGAAAGGTAAGCAGATCCTTTTCCATATGTGGCTACCGTCGTGTTGGTTATTGTATAAAACAATTTACTTTACTCTAGTTCAAGGGAATTACAATTTCGATCATTTGAAAATGATCAAAATTAATTATGCAGTATCAAGAAACATTTCACAATACGAATTATATTAATATTTCAAAGATATCTGATTTTTTTTGTGGAAAATTAATTACAAAATGTAAAGGAGTTAACTTAATCATTGATTTTCTACTATTTATTTTGTTAAAATAAAGTGTTATGTGAGGGAATATTTTAAAAGTTTAAATAACTTAGATATTTTAATTCGTGTTGATAAAAAAAACAAGTACTTTTAAGTGTACTTTTAATTCTGACTATTCCGCTATGCTGGAATGCACGTGGGATATGAGATTTTTGAACATCGGTACATGTGTATACTATCTTTGTTTGGGTTTAGTGGTAGTACTTCGCTTTTGTGAATTATAGAAAGACGTGTGTACATTTCAAACTTTGTTTACTATACTGACTAGAGACGTTATGCATACAATAAGCGTAATAATGATATGACGTTACAATACGTTACTTTAGTTACGTTACAGTCTTTGACGTTAACAATAAGAGTTGCATAAGTTAGTGTCTCTGTTTTGCGGCTAATTCGTAATACTCCGGCCGCAGGAAAGTGAAAAAGAAAAAAACTTAAATAAAATCTAAAAAAAATTCAAACATTCACATTAAATTTAAATCACTTTAAAGTCCATGTATTAAAACGAATAACTTCTTTAAATTTCATATATAAAAGAAATTAAGTTTACTGAACAGTCTCTATGTAAATCACAAATTATAATGTCCATTGTCGAATCTTTAATTTGGCCTCTTCCTTTGATCGGCGAAATTTGATAGCATCCTCTATTGGCAAATATTCTTCAGAAACTTCAATTGGATATAGTTTCGCAATCGGGCGATTAGTAAATCCATTTTTCGTTCGTAGATTAACGGCTCTGACTAATTTATCGTCTCCATGTATTAATTCATCAACGACAGCTAATTTCCATGTAATTCTCGCTGACTCATCATGAATTTGACTACATCTCCTACTTGAATTGTCTGATTGTTGTGACCTAATGTTCTATGATATTCCCGTAATGAAACTAAATATTCGTTTCTCCATCTTTTTCGAAAATTATCAATTATTTCCTGTTGAACTTTCAAACGTTTATTCAAATTTGTATTATTTAGTGGTCCACAATGTTCTCCATTTTCACAATAAGTCATTGGGTACGGTAGACAAGTAATCCTTCGACCATAGAGAAGATGAGACGGGGTTAACGGATCTGGGTCTGTATAATCTGAAGATACGTAGGTTAACGGTCTATCGTTTAACGTAGCCTCGATTTCAGAAATAACTGTTTGTAAAGTTTCTAAGTCTATGCAAGATCTCCCCAGTACTTTTTTGAGACATATTTTAGTGAGACCAATCATACGTTCCCAAAATCCACCGAACCAGGCCGCTCTCTTTGGAATAAATTTCCACTTAGTTCCATAAGTACTGAGATTTTCGTGAAGAGAAGGTGAATTGGTCAAAGTTTCAATTTCCTTACTGGCGGCAATAAAAGTTAACGCATTATCCGAAATAAGTGTTCTAGGAAGCGACTTTCGGCTGGCAAATCTCCTAAACGCTAATATAAACGATGATTCTGTTAAATTAGGAACTATATCCAGGTGAAGGGCTCTAGTTGAGGCACAAGTAAATAGACATAAATAAACTTTGAGCTTTGTGTTTTCGCTGTTTCTGACATAAAGCGGTCCTGCAAAATTCACACCAGTTACAGAAAACGGTACGACCTCTTGCACTCTTTCTTTTGGTAACGGCGGGGGGTCCGGGATCGAGTAGGCTTTCCCTGTAACTTTACGGCATGTGACACATTTTCTTAAAATTGACCTGACGCATTGACGTATCCTTGGTATCCAGTATGTTTGACGAAGATGTGTAACGGTACTACTTATTCCACTGTGCAAATAGTTCTCATGAGCGTCCATAATTACAAGAGATGTAAATTGGTGTTTGGTAGGTAAAAAGTAGGGGTATTTTGCGGTATCCTTGATTAATGCATTATCGATCCGTCCTCGACATCTGAATATTTCATGTTCATCTTTGTACAGTTTTAATTGTTTTACTATTGACGATCGTTTACTGTCATTTTTATGTATTTCCGGAATATTAGTTTCTTGTGCATTCTTTATCCATAAGATTGTTACGTCTTGAATTTCATCCACGGTTAGCGATGTAGCGTTTCGGTTTTTCTTTTCCGTTCTACAATTCCTAATAAATCTAAAAACATAGGCAGTTATCCTTAATAGCTTCTTAAGACTATTATGTCGCTTTAGGTGGATAATCCTATGAATCCCGTGTTCATTTTCATTAGTATCTGTTGTTATCGATAAAGTTGTATCTTGCTGTTCTTCATCCTCGTAATTCGATGTTATCATGGTAAATGTGTTCCCATTCCAGCTTGGCCATTTGTCTTCATTTGGTATCCAATTTGGTCCTTGTGTCCAAAACGTGTTTTTCGTAATTTTATCAGCTGCGGTGCCCCTTGTCAGTAGATCGGCAGGATTCATATCTGTTGGGCAATATCTCCACTGTTGCGATTTTACGATTCCTTTTATTTCTTTAACACGATTTTCTATACATTTCTTTAATGGTTTGGTTGAAAATATCCATTTTAATACAATTTGACTATCCGACCAAAAATTAACTTCCATGTCTCCTAGGTTTTCTATTAAGTGTTGTGCTAATCGTGCTCCTAATAGGGCTCCCATTAGTTCTAGTTTAGGCAAGGTTACTTGTTTCAACGGAGCCACTCTATTCTTCGACATTACCAGTGACGACTGGTTTCCCTTAACGATATATGCACATGCGCCATATGCTCTCTGGCTTGCATCCGTAAATATATGTAATTTATTACCTGGTGTTTTATCCACGATATTTTCCTCTGAAAAATAGCATCTTGGTATACGTATAGTTATGGCTTGTCGTAACTCACGGACTATGTCCATCCATTTTGTCTTTAACTCTTCTGGTAAGGTTTGGTCCCATTCAAATTGTTTCTCCCACAGTGTTTACATCAAGATTTTAGCACGGACTGTTACCGGACTTAGTATCCCAAGCGGATCAAATATCCTCGAAGATTGTTGTAGAATGTCACGTTTAGTTAAACATGTCTGTTCATCAAATGTTACGCTGTCCTGAAATGATATAGTATCAGTTTCATTGTTCCATCTCAATCCTAAAATCTTCACTGTGTTGTCGTTGTCTAGGCAACCTTCTGTAGTGGCTATTTGACACAATTTCGGATTATTTGAAGACCAAGATCTCAGATTAAATCCCCCTTCGGCGAAAAGTTGTCTCGATTCCCGATAAAACGATAATAAGCTATCTTCGTCTGGAAAACTAGATAAAATGTTGTCGACATACAAACCATTCTTTATTAACTCTGTGTAACGGAAAGGATTCAGATTTAAATGTTTCATAATTGTGGCATGTAAAATGAACGGAGAGCAGGTGGTACCAAATAAGACTACCCTAAAAAAAGAGTTGGCTGGTCGGGTCATTTGGATTCTCAAACCAAAAAAATCTTGTGACATCTCTGTCATCCTCATGTAACTCAACTTGTAAAAAAGCTTTCTCTATGTCCGTAATTACTGCATATTTGTTCATCCTAAATCTGGCAAGTATTCCCGTTAAGTTGTTCATCTCTGGTGAAATAGTTCTAAGGCAGTCATTCAGGCTTGGCTTATTGGTAGATTCCCGACAACTACAGTCATAAACTATTCTGATTGGTGTTGTAGCTGAGTCTTTTTTCACGCTATGGTGAGGTATGTAGTGTACTCTGTGGTCTGGACATTTATTTTCATCAACTTTTTCTATAAATCCAAGTTTCTCTTGATCCGCGATTATATGTCCATATAGTTTCAGTGTTTCTGGTTCCCTGTTAAGCCTACTGATCATGCTAAGTGTTCTGTTCTTTGTTACGTTAAAATTACTCGGTAGCTCCGGAAAATCCTCTTTCCATGGTAATTTAGCTATATAATGATTGTCCTGATATGCTATACTTGACTCGTATGTCTCGTTGTAATTTTTGTCCTTTTGTGTCGATTCATCAGACGTTACTCCCATAGATTCTAATTTCCAAAATCGCTCCAGATCTACCTCTTCCTTCTTGTGTTGTACTAGTACATTCAGCATAGTAGTTGATACTGTTGTTCCTCTTGCAGTTGGCATTGGTCCAGACAGTTAATATCCTAGTTTTGACTTAACTGCAGTGGGACCCCTTCCACGTATTATCTTGTTTTCCACGATATCCCAGTAATAATCTTCTCCTATTAACAGAGCTATTTCAAAATTTTCTTCCTCACTCACAGGATGGGCTAATTTTATACCTTCTAAATATGGCAACTTTAACGCTTCGTAATGGATACGATTTGATAGCGGTGCGGCGATTGTTGGTACTACTAACACTTCCATTGATATGTTACCTCCGTATAGAGTCTCCAAGTTAACAACTGCTTTTTCTAGGTTCCTTACATTACGGTCAGTATCTCCAAAGGCAGCTAGACTGAGTGTAGTTAGTCCACAGGGTTTTAGCTGTAACTTCCGTGCTAGATCCTCGGTGATAAACGATTTCTGTGACCCTTCATAGAATATTTGTTAAAATAGAACTATTACCTGCTGTAACTGGTGATACGGCTGTCTTCAAAAGTACGTCTGTTCTCTGTTTCACGGTATTTTCATACGAAGTGTACAATATTGCTGTTTGTGTTTCTACTTCACCATTTATAGTATTAACGGCTGCGCTTGTTTGTCTGGTTGTTTGGTTCTCTGTCCGTTGTTTGCTATCACATAGGCTTGTGTGGTGCTTCCTATTACATTTACGGCAAGAATATTTAGATGTACATTCTGAAACTTTGTGGCTTCCAAAGCAGTTAAAACAAAGTTTTTTCTGTTTTATAAAGGCATGGCGCTTTTCAATTGTAGCTACTTTTGTGCAATCTGATGCAAAATGTGGTTCTTGGCAATAAACACATGATTTAACCTTATTTGTGTTGTTCTTATTTCCTCTGTTTTGTTGTATATTAGTGTTGTACCTTGATGTTGCTCCAGTATGGAATGATGCGGTAGGTGTCAAAGTGTCGGACATTTTGAAATTTCCTGCTTCCTTTACATATGCTTCTTTGCCAATGGCTTCTCTCAATGAACTAATATCCCAGCTATTATTACAATGTTCCCGAGTTAGACTTTTACGCATTTCAGTGGGAAGTTTACCAAATATAATCGGGACCAGTAGTGACCCAAAGGTATCCTGAGATTGTCCTAGTGACTCTAAACCCCGTATACTGGTTTCCATTTTGTCGTAAAAATGTCTAAGATTGGTTGGCGATAGTGACGGGCTGGGCAGTTCCAATAAGTTTTGCATGTATGCGTTGATAATGTGTTGTTTTTGTCCAAAACGCTCCTTTAATAGATGAATTGCTTGTTCATAGTTGGCGCTAGTGAGAGCTAGTCCTGAAATGCATTGCTTAGCTTCCTGAACGATTTGGGATTTTAAGTAGCTGAATTTCTGTACATTTGTGAGAGACGGATTTGTGTGTACTGTTGTTTGGATAGAATCCCAGAAGGTTTGCCATGCTAAGATATCCCCGGAAAATGTCGGTAATTCAAGTTTAGGTAGCCTGTGATAAAAGTTTGACGGGATTACGGGAATATGTTGTGACGGGTTTGTTTCTAAATCTTCATGAGTTTGATTACAATTCGGATTGAGTATAGTATAAGTATTGTGATGCGATGAAGAATGTGCATAATCACTCACCATTTGTTGTGGTACACTTGCCTTTGAGTCTGACAGCATATCCTTAAATTTGCGAATAGTGATTTCCATCTGAAAAGTGTAGTCATCCGTATCCAATATTTCTTGTTCCATTACTCCGACTTCCGTAAGGTCAATAATCTTGTTGTCCAATTTTTTCATCTGTTCTGTGAATTAGTCTGGTAACGGCGCTTCTGTGTCCGCCACGTATAGCCTTAAACTTCTCCATAAGTCACGGCACCAACGTTTGGGTTTACTGGTAGTACTTCGCTTTTGTGAATTATAGAAAGACGTGTGTACATTTCAAACTCTGTTTACTATACTGACTAGAGACGTTATGCATACAATAAGCGTAATAATGATATGACGTTACAATACGTTACTTTAGTTACGTTACAGTCTTTGACGTTAACAATTAGAGTTGCATAAGTTAGTGTCTCTGTTTTGCGGCTAATTCGTAATAGTATACTATCTTTGTCGGCGCGGAACATTAGCGCTTTTTATATGACATTTGCGCTTTTTATTAGACATTAATGCTTTAATTATGACATTTTCGGTTTTTTTTTTTAAATAGACGTTTTTTATCCCACATCTCAACTAAATGTTCCAACTTGTAGACTGAGATGCCAAATTTTTAATATTTCTTATTTTGATGTAGTTGAAAAATTGATGTTCACAAACATTCTCTTCAATAAGACAAAAAAA
Organism: Mytilus californianus; assembly: GCF_021869535.1. Taxonomy (NCBI): domain Eukaryota; kingdom Metazoa; phylum Mollusca; class Bivalvia; order Mytilida; family Mytilidae; genus Mytilus; species Mytilus californianus. The sequence goes on from NW_026262679.1 coordinate 58,508,194, forward strand.
AAAAAAAAAACACACACACAGGATGAATTATATACATACGGGCATGAATAATTCGGAATCATTTTTTCGTTTACTGTATGACTGCTGATCCGATAAAAATAGAGTTAACGGTTACATTATTTTCTGCCAAATAATCTGCAAATTAGGAACATATCGGTTCTTCTCTAAAATTCATCGTGACATATACGGTGTCATCCTGGTTTGCCTAAATTTAATTGCATGTTTATTAAGGTGTTTTGTTGTTAACATATAGTCATATAATCAACTTGTATTTTACCTGTAAAATTTTATAAAGGATGCTGAATTATACTATTGAATTAAGGAAAATGAGCAAAATATATATATATATAACAAAATATGTGCAATTTTTGGAAATGTCTTATAAATTGGCCAGGAAAATGCATTGAATTTGACAAATATGTTCAACAAAATAAACAGAAATATTTATTATTTTGACAAAAAATTACATGTAAACTGTTACTGGTTTTCTAGCGTATATCATTAATATCCGATTAATTTAGTACATTTCCTTTTGTGTTACAGGTAAACAAAAGCGCTATCATTTTGTGCCTACCTTTGTTTATATTTCTTGTCTTCTTTTATGTTCTTTAATATATTTGTTAATTATTTGTGGTGTTGATTGCATCCTAGGTACTACTTCAAAAATTATTGGCTTTGAAATAACTTTCAGCAGAGGCATATGATACAATTGTATTATGTGTCCCTGCTTTCAGTAACTTCATGCTCTCCCAGATCTGTACTTTGTGTCTTGTCAGTGTTTTTGTGCTTTGTATTGATCTGGTGTGTTACGCCCTTTTCAACTGATTTTTATAAAATTGAGAATGGAAACGGGGAATGCGTCAAAGAGACAACAACCAGACCGAAGAGCAGAAAACAGCCGAAGGCCACCAATGGGTCTTCAACACAGCGAGAAAATCCCACACCCGGAGGCGGGCTTCAGCTGGCTCCTAACAGATACTGTATACTAGTACTAGTTCATCGAAAATGGACGTCACACTAAACTCCGAAACATATAAACGAACCAAAATTAAAAAAAAAACAAAAGGCCAGAGGTTCCTGACTTGAAACAGGCGGGGTTAAACATATTTTGTGAGATCCCCCCCCCCCTTTATACCTTAAGCCAATATGGAATAAACAAACACACAGCAATACGAACATAGTTTGTTTAAACATGGTTAACCTCGCCACATTCTGTATGTGCCTGTCCCTAGTCAGGAGCCTGTAATTCTGGGCTAGTATTTGGTGCTGTATATTATATTTGTTTTTCGTTCATTGTTTAGTACGTGTCAAACCGTTTTTTTCATTTGAATTGTTTTACAATTGTCATGTCTGGGCCTATTATACATTTAGCTTGCCAGGCGGTGTGGGTTTTGCTAATTGTTGAAGTTAACTTAAGTTGCTTACTCTTACGTCATTTGGTTTCACTGGCAATCATACCACATCTTCTTGTTTTATACTGATACGTGAAGGACTTGGCTTGAATGACACGCAACTACATGTATACACATGTTTTATTTTTAGAAAAGAAATTAGTCAATACGGATAGAAATCAATATCATTATTTTACCATTCTTTCTTCAAGGTGGAATGTAACTATATTACGTAGCTGTTTTAAACTTTAAGAAGGCCCGATCATGTCAAATACATGGAATAGTATAGACGCATTACCTTCTTTGATTTTAATTTGATCAAGGAAATAATCTTTGATAAAGTGCACAGTATTATTATATATAGAACGTTGTAATCAAACGAAGAAAAAATACAAAAGTAATTTTTGTCAACAAATACATTCATAATAAAAACTGATAATAATAAAAAGTATTTTGACAAACAAAGATAGGTTACTTCATCAATTATCAGTAAAATTTCACATTAAGCGTTTTGATACACATAATATTGATCATCATTGCTATAGTCCGTAAAGGTCAAAATATGCCTAGAAATTTATTACAATATTGATAGCGACAATAACAAGGTGAATGCTGCAGAAAATGACAGTAATCATAAGATCAATCGTGTTTATCTGCTGCATATCAACGTGTCAAACATGATAATTGTACCTAAAAAGAGAAAGTATGCATGTCGTCATTTGCATCTGAAGTTCACAGTACATGCATCCGTTATCAATAAATAGGTACAGAGTTCGTGATTTAAATATCTTAGGGCGCAAGTAATTTAATCAACCTAACCATAATAATGAGAATACAAAAACATAAGTGTACATTTATTATGTAATGAATCATATTTTATGTTATTATATTGGTATCGTTAAAGAAAAGCTATTTGAGACAACTCTCATTTACATTGCTGTCAAACGTCCAAACGTCATAAAGGCGTTGAGGTTATTTTTATGAGGTAAAAGTTATTGACTATCTTCTGCTACTTATCGTGACTTGAGTAGCGAAATCGATAGTGAGGGTCAGTTGAGATTTTTTTCGGGAAAAATATATGACTTCTTTTTTACCAAAAGGTGAGTTTTAGATTGTCCAATGCTTGATGAAGAGTTTTTGCTCACCAGGAACATACAATGTTTGTTTAAAGAAATTTATAACCAGGATGAAGTCATCTCTTCGAAAGTTTTTTCGGACGCCATCATAAACAAATTGACAGTTTAATACGGAAGATCTTTTTAGAAGAGGAGTACGAATATATTCCTTTTGTCGTAACCACAATCCGCCCTCATTTCCTGTTTTATACCTTATCAACATATTTGTACTAATCATAACGAGTGCCACTGGTGGAGCATCAACTGGTCTTCCTTCTGGAGGACCCGATGTTTTGTCTTTTAGTCTTGTACTATGTTATTTTACGACTTTATTTTTAATTGCCCATTAAGTAGTTTCATACTTTTATGCATCCTTTAAAAAAGATAGAAAAAATCTACAAGAAAAAAAAAAGTTTTTTTTTTAATTTTAGACAAAGATCGACACTTTTTCTGTGCACATAAAACATATGTGTTTAAATAAGTCTTTTTCTATCTTTTTCTCACCAAAGTATATCAATTCGTAAAGTTAACGCGTTTGCTCGCCCTGGAATTCTTCAAAGAATGGTGCAGTTATGTATTTTTAGATAGGTCTTCTATCGAATATAAGAAACCAGAATTACAAGAAATAAGTCAGTATCCTCTATGCAGCCATGACGTCACTAAGAAGGCTACTTGATGATGCACACAATAGCAATGCTTGTTCTTGATAGTAATGGCTAATTGTTTAAGTATTTCAGCTATATGGAAGGTTTTGCATGACAAGATATATCTTTCTGGTTAATTTATTACGAAATTAAGTGCTGTGAAGAGCGAAGAGATATGTTGGAATGAAATCAATGTCGACATATGTACTTGGCTTACTTATACATTTGATGTCGTGTGATGAATGATATTCATACTATGTGAACTTATCCTGTTTGATCTGGTGTTGTGGTTTGTTTACTTTGCTCCTTGTGTGAATGTTCACACGGAAATAGTGTTTGGCATTAGCATAAGATGCACTTTTCTTATTTTAGTGATTTTTCGGGATCTGTCGGGATTCATATTTAGGACTACACAAAAAGCATGATACAAATGCAGAATGTCAATTAGAGTATTAAAGTCTATATTAGAAGCAAAACATCAACAAAATTAAACAAAGTATTATGCTTAACACACAAAAACTTTTGAAAAAATACATAAATTAAACACAGCATCTACCAACATATTGTAACATACATTCATACTTTGCTATTGGTAATTTTGATGAGTTTTTTTAACCCTTGTATCCATTGATTTACAGACTGACAGGGAAGACTTATTCCTCGACCACATCTCACAGTTAAGGTATTTGTTTTTTCCTTTTAGCTATTTCTGAAGATCACTTAATACAAATAAAAATAAAAAGACTGACGACATTTTATCAGGTAAACATTTCTTAATTTTAGTTCAGACCAGACAGTACAAAAGCGACATAACTAAAAGAATTCTACAAATAAATGTATTTGAACAGGTCATAAACAGATGACACAAAAAAATAATAAAAACCCGAGTACAAATTTTACAATAAAATCGTTGAGTCTGGTTTTTTTTTTGATTAATCTCTATAGCGTAGGACAAAATGGTGTTCATTCCTTTACGGGTGCTTTCAGTAACTGCGAACATTCTTTGGTTCAGGCCTACAGTGTTTTTTATTACTGTTTGGTTATAACTTTTACTTAAAAAAGAGTTTTAAAACAAACATTTTTATTTAAAAGATTTTCATTTCGAAATGTCAGCCTGCGGATATCATACAAGATGCTAATCCATTTTTTTGCAGATTTAAATCATATTTTTTAGAAAACAATTTGTACATCATAGCACAAAAACAAAATTATATAGAAAGGTTGATATTGGTGAAGTAAACAACATTACAAGAATTATGTTGATTCTCACACGTGATAAATGTTTATTACTAAGCTGTCCCAATGCTTTCCAAAGTCTTGTCAACCAAAACGCAAAATTATGACATCACAAGGCCATCGCTGACGACATATGTCAGGACGTATTTATTGTGTATTCATCATGCATTCTATGATATTTCTTCCGATATAATTGGTACAACAATTAAATAACCTAACTTGTCATTGCTTTTATAGGTCCAATAATCAATATTGTATATTCGTAAATTTACCCCGATCTGTATGTAGTGAAAAATAAGAAAATAAATCGGTATTAACTAGAGCTTGAGCATTCAGAAACAAACGATTAACATTTATCTTTTCAAAGCCCCGAAGGACTATGGGTAATTTCGTTTTTGTACACCAAATAAAAAATAATGGTACGCAGTAGGGTAATAACCTATTGTTTAGTGCCATGTTAGCCAATTGCAACGTTTTGGTGTACAATTTATTAACCGCAGTGCTTTAGATTATAAAATCTTGGATTGTAGGTTTCAAAAGTTCAATATCCTTGAAAATCTGCGAATGTCAACTTACAGCCTAGAAGGCAATCAAAAAAAATAATACAAAAACAAGGAGACGTGGTACGATTGCCAAAAAAACAGCTATCCACTAGAGTGCAAATGAAATGGACGTAAGCGGCTATATATATATAGATCACCGCACGACCTTCAACAACGAGCAAAACATATACCGTAAAGTCAGCTATACAATGCACTGACAAGGCAAATTGGTTAAAAGTTCAAACGAGAACAACCAACAGCATGATTTATGACAAAACATTAAACGAAAAATAAATGACATACAGCAAACAAACGACAACCACTAAATTAAAGGCCCTGATTTGGAACAGGCCTACAAAGAATGTGGAGGGATTGAGCGTACTCTTCAGATTGGCACGAAGCACAAAAAATACCCCCTGAAGTCAGAGACAAACCCATTTTTTGGTGGGGTTTGTAATATCCATTCTTTAGTTTTTGTATGGTAATGTGGTACTTTAATGTAAAACTAGATAATAGAAATCCCATTCTTTACAAAATATTTTGTAAAAATAAAAATATTTCAAAACTTGATAACAAATCTCTATCTATTTGGTCGATGGGAAATGAAGATAAAAACATATTGACAATAATTTGTCAATTATTAGAGGTTTTAAATAACAGAAATACAATATTAAATTAGATTACTTTATATAGAGTTATAGATATATATGATCATATATGCATTTACGTTAGTCGTTATTTACATTTAATTAATAATGATTATACTATGAGGTGTGCTGTCCAGTAAAGGGCCCAGAATAACAAACAATGGGTCATATTATATATTTTAATTATTACAAAGTACTTATTTCATTTACTTTTCTATTAAATCAATTAAATCAAAACTAATCAAGTTATATACCATTTTTAACCTATTTTCAATTTACTTTTATATTATGTTTGAAAAATTATTTTGTACTTGTTCTGCTCATTTTGGGCGCCGTGATTGACAAATAAAGTATTTGTTTGTTTATAAGATTGAGAATGGAAATGGGGAATGTGTCAAAGAGACAACAACCCGACCAAAGAGCAGACAACAGCCGAAGGCCACCAATGGGTTTCAACACAGCGAGAAAATCCCGCACCCAAAGGCGTTAATTTGTTTGTTTGTTTGCTTTTCGTTGTCGTTCGTTTCTTTGCCATGTCATTGTCAGTTTCCTTTCGACTTAAAAGTTTGAATGTCCCCATGATTTCATCTGCCTTTTTGTTTTTACATGAATACAAAAGATCCAGAGTACAGACAAGTTTTGTTAGATGCATAAGTTGATTTATTTTAAAGAACGAATAGTCTCATTGAAATACCATCAAACTGGATCAGATCAGATAAATACAAAAATAATGAAAATCGGAGGATCGTGCAAAGCCAATACATAAACAAACACAGGTTCACAAATAAATAAAAGACAGCATTATAGTTTAGACAAAACCGAGTCATAAAAAGCTTGTTAATTCTGGGAGAATTTACATATCCTGCTTCGCAAGTGACTGTTGTCTTGCTAACTAGTTAAGACACGTTTGATGGAAGAATGAGAGAAATCTTTCTAAGGACCACTCAATAACAATCGGCAGAATGAATTCCAAAGTAAGTTAAATAGATATTTTGTCAGTAGTGGCTCTAACCAGTGGCGGATTCAGAAAATTTCATAAGTGGGGCCCACTGACTGCCTAAGAGGGGGCCCGCTCCAGTCATGCTTCAGTGATTCCCAATATAATCAACCAAATTTTTCCCACAAAAGGGGGGGGGGGGGAGGGGGGGGGAGCGGGGCCCCCTGGGCCCCCTAAATCCGCCACTGCTAACAACATATAAATATTGTTGTCATAACACATTACTCAGCAGTATAAATTTAATCATAAAAGGCAGATTCACTCAAAGAAAAAAAAAATAACCATTCAGTGACTTAAGATTAAATTTAAATTGTCTTTTTATATCCAAAACATAATTGATTAAAGGCAAACACATTACCAAGGTTCAAATGTTCCTTTAGAATACCAATTTCTTGAATTTCTAAATATTTTTTGAAACTTTTGGTTGTTTTACTTCGACAATCCAATCCACCAGCAAGCAGACCCAAAATAAAGAAAACATACTTTGGGCTGAGTAATGTAAATGGAATGAATATTTCTTTATCATTTGATTACCACCGGAGAAAAATTGTGATTTTGTGATTACCAATTTTTCCCCAGCAGCACACTGTTAATCATCGATTCAAATAAAATTAAAGAGGACATTTTCCTGATTTTATTGTGTCTTTAAGTATGATCGATGTGCAATGCATACATTTTTAATAAAGCATTATGCAAAAAGCAATTTCAATAACTGTTTGATGGAAGCTGAGATAAAGGAGAATGTGATGAAATAATTCTTAACAGAAATATGATCAAGTATTGGTATATATTTAATTCATAGAATAACAAATAGTCTATTTGAAAAAAATACCCATCGAATTCTCCAAACTAAATGTTTATTGTTATGTTACTCATCTAATTGCCTGTACTTGTGTATTGTCAACATAACATTCAGATCAGGCCACATGATGATTAACCTTCTACGGTTACACTCGATTACAACAGTATCGGAAGCCAAAAACATGGAAAAAATTAACACGAGACATTTGAAAATAGACAATCAATAACTATAATATGAATTGGGACAATTATAGCAATGAATTGGCAGTGTGTTTTGGGATTAACGATCCACCAGCAGTGCTACACAAATATATATATGAAACATGTACCTGGTGAGTTAACAACACTGATAATGAAAGGTCGGAACCAAAAATATGATTAGTCATATAACGATGATGTTTCTGAGCATCGTACCAAACTAGTCTGAATAGAAGAGCAAACATCGTTTGATGTTGTTTAGTTCATTCTGTTTAATTTGTATTAAATGTAGAAAATGAAATCAGAGACAAAATTTACATAATTTGTCATTCTAAAATGACACAAAGTGTTTTTCATTTACATGCAAAAGGCCAGCTTCCAATCATAATGTTCATATGACAATATATATTTTGTATTGAAGTATTAACTGACTTTTCTACAGACCATGTATTATTTGTATTTATGTGTACTGACTTTAAATAAAAAACTAATCATAGATAAAATTGAGAATGGAAATGGGGAATGTGTCAAAGAGACAACAACCCGACCAAAGAACAGAAAACAGCCGAAGGCCACCAATGGGTCTTCAACACAGCGAGAAAATCCCACACCCAGAGGCGGGCTTCAGCTGGCCCCTAAACAAAAAATGTGTACTAGTTCAATGAAAAGGGGCGACACACTAAATTTCAAAACTTATAAATGAACTAAAATTAAAAAAAACATATAAGACTAACAAAGGCCAGAGGCTCCTGACTTGGGACAGACGCAAAAATGCGGCGGGGTTAAACATGTTTGTGAGATCTCAACCCCCCCCCCCCCCCCCTTATACCTCTAGTCAATGTAGAATATACAAACACACAGCAATACGCACAGTAAAACTCAGTTTAAAAGACGTCCGAGTCCGATGTCAGAATAGATGCCAGGATTAAAATTTTGTACGTCAGACGCGCGTTTCGTCTTCAAAAGACTCATCAGTGACGCTAAACAAAAAAATTAAAAAGGCCAAACAAAGAACGAAGTCTAAGAGCATTGAGGGCATCAACAAGGTTTTGTCAAATACAGCTAAGGTAGTCTATTCCTGGTGTAGAAAATCCTTAGTATTTCGAAAATTCAAAGTAAAACTTCTTCGTATGTCTACATCTTTGACTAATTGTCAGTAATTACAAACTTTGTCGTCTGCTACAACAATGGCATCCTTTTATTATCTTGGAACCGACTCTGTTCATTCGATGTGCAGCCACTTTTATGGAAACAATATAAAATTCCATAAAGACGTTAATACATACGGATACCAATGCTAAACCAACAAAAACATAAATGGATGTCACTATAAAATATTTCGTATGTGCTGGGGTAATATCACCAAAGCCAATCGTACTCACGGAAATGAAAGTAAAATAAAAAGCATCTAGATAGCCCCAATCTTCCCAACGTGTGTACATAAATGCTCCGAGAACAAGGTAAACGAATAAAATAATAACTGGCACAGCTAAAGGAAGACTATTTTCTATTTCCTTTTTTAATGTTTCATCCTTATCTTCCCAAACAATTTCTATTTCATTTTTTTCTTTTTCAGTATGTTCGGTGGGAAGGGCAACATCATTTCTTTCATTTTTTAAGGTTTCTCCATCCGCGGTTTGTACCTTCTTAGCACAAGATCTTTTTACACCAAAATAAAAGAATTTGATGATTGTTGTTAACTTTTTACCAATTTCTGCTAAAACTCTGAAAGCGAGAGGAATTCCAAATATTGCATATAATATTGCAAAAACTTTTCCTGCATCAGTTCTAGGGTAAATATCGCCATAACCTGTAAATATAAGAGGTTTGATATGAAAATCATATTCTTCCTTTCTTCAGTAAATATTTTATATTTCTAAAAAAACCTAGGGGTAAACTTGGGTATAGACATATGGTCATTCCGGGACTTCGACTACCCGCCAATAAAATCAGTGCAAAAGATCGGCGTTCATTTTGATGCGCGGGATGTTTAAATACACAGCCACGTTCGGTCAGAATGAGGAAATTAAATCCCTGTGTAGAGAGAGAGTGCCACACTCCCTGAACGTTAAATAACCATTGCAACAACTATTTAACCAATAAACGGCGAGTATTTTCCCCTATCCAACATAATTTTATCCTCATTTTCCAGGGAAATTCGAAATGCCCATACTTTATCCTAGTCGACCCACTCAACAGAGTTATCTATTCTCGTCCTAAATATGCATAAAAATATTTGCCACTGTTACAACAATTGATAAATCAGTCAATCATATATATTATACATGCAATTAATATAATTATATTTGTTCTGACAATAATTAAGACCTTTATTTTCTGCATTCTTCTTTAAAACTAGTCTGTCTGATGTGTCAAAATGTGTGTCGCTGGTACAGTATGAAATGACTCCAAGATAAATTGGTTCTCGACATAATTCAAAAGTCAGATACAAAATTAATAAAATTTAGACACTGTTCTAATATCTTTGTTTTCTTTCGACTTTTCTGGTTCGGGAACTGTAAGAGCTATTTGAAAATAGTGTGGTAACGATCTATATGAAAATAGCAAGTTATAATCAGAGTGGAGAAGTCTTTGATAAAATCGTTTGCTTATCCGTATATGTTATACGCATTTCGGACAGGCTGAGTATGAATTCTACGTATATACTTTTGGTCATGAGTGTATACGGATGAGATTTAACACAGAGATCGTGCGCATGGAAACCTTTTCGTTTTTTGTTGGTTTTATACGATAAACAAAGGGTTATTGTGCATTTTTTTTATTACCAGTCACAAACATGTATTTGTGCCTTACATGAACTAAGAAACGATGAAATGAAATATTTTTACAGTTTCATACTCATATATTTTATATCCTTATACGGAAAAAAACTCAGGTTTCAATACGCTACGCTCATGCTATGAAATAATACATACCTATTGCTGTATAAATAGTTCCACAGAAAAACAATGCTTTCCAAAAATCCCATCTCTTTCCGTGCATTTTTTCAAAGGTTTCAGCATCAAATATGTTTATTAGAGTTATAATTTCATTTCTAACTTTTTCAAACTCAGTACTATTCAGAGACACTGTCAAGTTCAATAACAGTTGAACCAGGTTCTTGTGCTTTGGTTCTTTTGCTAATGCCAGTTCTTCTTGATGCGGTGTCTCGACGAGAACAAATATAACGGCTCCAGTGAAACTGTATACCATCAGTAAAATTATCAAACCAGTCAAAGATTTTAAACCGTGGTAAAATTTCCCTATCACGCTTTTAGCTTTTGAACCAAATCCTTTTGCCATTTTGCATGTTCTTGACAGTTTTATGTCAAATGAGCATATAGTATTTTATCTTTATGTCAATATCAACTGAAAATATACGTTGTCTCGTTTTGTTTTGAGTACATTATTATTCAAGGACAATGTTCCCGCAAACAGCCACACAATGAATAGTGCTTTCCCCTTTTGCCATTTGCACAGGATTTATACGATTAAACGACCATATTAAGTGATGGTTTTCTACATTAATGTACGCTTTAGATATTGACATTAAATGTTTAAGGACATCAAGGGACTTGTTTAATATGTGATGCAATCATCAGACAATTACGATTGTTACATCTCTCGGGTCAGCGAGAAAATAAAAATAAAAATGTCATCACACTATCAACTATAATTACTCCCCTTTGCTATTTCAAACAATTATGTAAGAGCAAGATCAATTGATACTTATACACGCTTTTTATGCACTTAAAATGAGTGCGTGCTATGTTAAGTAGGATTTAAATAAATAACTTGTTGATTTAGAAAATGAGGAATTATCAGATTCCATTAAACTAAATTATAATCCATGTAAAATTAAGGGCATTACTGTCAGTATGATTTGTCCATGACATAATATTTCCTGTAAGATGTAAATTGATCTTTCAAATAATCATTCATATCAAATCAAGTGCAAAACAGTTTGTATATAATTTGAATCAGAATTCCATATACGCAATTTATTTGACTTGATTTCACATGCATTACTCTTAATCTGACAGAGCAAAAAAGTAGTGCACTAGGTTGCTCACTACCATATTCCATCATGCCACATTCGTTTGTATGTCTGTAGTCCAGTGGTTGTTGTTGGTTGCAAACTGTCATAATGATTTTCATTTAAATGTTATTCCCTTAAATTTGACTGTTAGGTCGTTTTAACTGTTTCACCTTTTTCTATCCAGGGGCCATTTATTGCTTACCATAAGGGATTGGTTTTGCACACGATGACAGTCATACCAAATCTCATTGTTTCATATCATTACTGGAATTCATAAGGCTTTGAACACAACTTAAGGTGGTACCCAACACCTTGACTAATATTAATCTGGCTCGTTTAATTTTCATAAAAATTTGACAAAATGTTTACTTTGACCCTTTGACAAAAATATAAAAATTTCAAAAAAATTGAACCAACAACTTTATCAGAAAAATTTCATTGGTTATATAGCAGTTTGACAAACACTAATTTTGATCATTGAGAAGCTTAATATTTCCTTAACAATACAACGTAATTAAAACGTTTAGCTGATTTTTACAGAGTTATCTCCCTGTAGTGTTAGGTACCACCTTAATATATTACATATATGTCTTAATGTTTGTTTTTCCTTAATTTTGTTGTGTATTGTCATGAGATTTCTATTGATTGACTAATTTCTAACCCCTATACCCATCCGACTCTCTAAAAAAAAATCCAAAACTATAAAAACCATAGATATCAGTAATTTTCGAATTCACTAGAAAAGGATGCTTCTGCATTAAGGCGTACACATTTGAAAATTCAAATATTCGATACACACAATACAAATTATTTATTTATTGTGATATTATGATAGCAGAAGGAAATCAAAATTAAGTGATGTTTGTTTCAATAATTTTTCGTTCTTAAAAACTGTTTGAAACTCACGTTCTGCTATATTACCTATTTAGAATTGCAGGTTCAGGCTTGAATATAGTCTTGTTTATTTGTGTCAAGTACATTATCGCAATCATATTAGTCTGGAATTATATTTATCGTCATGTATATATGTTTTATCTCTATTGTAATAACACCATTTTTTCACAGATTACAACTGCTGCGAAAGGTTAAACACTTATCAGACTAACTGACTAACATTTGAGATGTAATGAAAGTAGACAAATTTCTTGTTTAAACTATGTCCTGTCACATAAACAGCCAGATTAATAAAATTTAGGAATATTTTGGTAGCATTGTATTCTAGAAAAATATTCACAAAATATGACAATACTTCACATTTCCCAAAGTCATTTGTTTATACATTGACATTCTGCAAATACTCCTTCATACACAGTTGATGAGTTATACTTTCCACATTTTCCTACTCATTGACTTACACTACGACATTTTACACATTTTCCTAAGGTCTAATTCATACTATGACACTGCACATTTTTGTACAATTTTTCACAAGTTTTTTTTTTTTTTGTACAAGATATACGATTTTCTATGTCCATTACACATATTCCATATAACGGCATTTAATTCAATACTAAGCTAACGTAAAAAAGCAACAGGTAAAAAAGTGCAATTTACTTTCGTTTACCGCCGTGTAACTGCAATGTTCATGTTAAAAGCATTTGGTAACTGCGGAAAAAAGGTCCGGAATAAAAACGATGACAATGTGCCTATGTTAACTACCTTCTCAGCGACACTAACTTATGTCCAATCTATTTCACTTTGAGTAATTAAAACATTAAAACAAAATCACTTTAAGTTGTAGGTCTAAATTCATATACTTTGTCGTCTGCTTCCACAACGACATCCCTTCTTTACGGTTGATTTTACGACATCCATTTGATGAACTGCTAGTTTAATGGACATTATGTAAAAGTCAATTAAAACATTAATACACATTGATACCAATGCCAAACCTATAAAAACATAAATAGAAGACACTATAAAGAACTTTGTATGCACTGGTGTAATGTCTCCAAAGCCGATAGTGCTTACTGATATAAAAACGAAGTAAAACGCATCTAGATAGCCCCAGTCTTCCCACAACGTATACATTATGGCTCCAAGGAAAATATAAATGATTAGAATTATTATTGGAACCGCTATTGGAAGTTTATTTTCAATTTCTTTTTTTATTCTTTCTTCCTTATTTCCTTGTTCTATTTTTATATCACTTTTGTCTATTTCTGATAGTTCGACGGAATCAACGTTATTTGTTTGTTTATCTCGAACGGTGTATCTGTTATTATTTCGGCCTTTGCATTTGAAACATCTTTTCACGAGCAAATAGAAAAACTTAAGAATTATCATCAACTTTTTTCCAAGTACAGCTAAAACTTTCATGGCGAGTGGTATTCCGAATACTGCATAAAATATAGCAGCAACCTTTCCAGCATCAGTTTTTGGATAGATGTTTCCATATCCTGAAATGATAGTATAAAAAATTCTTTATATAACAGAAAACAGTCATGTAATTGTCTTTTATTGATATAATATGCAGTTTCATGTTGCTTAAAGTAAAGGAATATGAGCGTTATGGATTATCAGGTGAAGTATTTAATAATTCATAAACTGGATATGTAAGTAAACAGGAAATCAATTAAAACGAAATATGAAAGATAATACAACTACATCTATATATATATATATATATATATATATTTTGACCTATTCGGAAATTAATTTAAATCAAATACATCGAGTGGAGAACATTTGAAAGACGAGGCAAATCATTTACGTTTTTTTTTAATATGCTGGTATTTTTTTCGGCATTACATCCAATTTCCCTTGAATTTATCTCACACCAGAGAAGTCTTTGATCCTTACTCATATTAACATTTTTGTACATGAGCTTCTGACAACATCACGTCAAATTCTGAATATATACCTAAAGATGGCTCAAAACTGCAGTTTTCATGGATTTTGCAAAAAAAATGAGTATTTATATATTTTACATAAAATGAACAGCCAAGCTCTGATCAATTTTCTTTTAAGATACAAATTAAAAAGCACATGCATATTTGTATAAAAAGTTGTTTCAACAGCAATGTTTAGCGATTACTAAAAAAATCACATTACGAAAATATTTTAAATACTTGAAAACTCTTTTTTCTGTACAGATTTAGACTCTCTCGTGCACTCTAATATTCACACTCAAGAGAGTTTAACAACTTCTAAGTTTTGCCTGTCTGATTTCATTTATAGGGCATTTGGTCATACCTCTTAGATTGTAAAACTCGCAGAGCAAATATTACAAAAATGATATTAGTGTTAAAATCTCGCTTGAACTTCTCCTTTATGGTGTATATACAATGTGTACGGCGGGACAATTGCGATTCAATAGTGTAACGGAAAGCTTAACATTCGCATTTTTTAACGAAAAATTTTCAAAAGCTATCCATAGACAATCCTAGAATGATCATTCCAGTTTTTTGGAAAATTATAAGAAACAAATAAAGTATGCATTTTCTTTTCATATCAATATATGTGTGTGTGATAAAATATACACAAAATCACTTGTAATTTTACTTTCATATATAAACAAAAACATGTTGCTGTATATTGTATTTATAAAAATACGTGTGGGACAGATGTCACTTACACTAGTTGACCTGATACTTGAAATATCATTCAAGCATTTTATGCATAGGTGGAAACAAGATTTTAAATGGTGTAGTAATTATTCATCGGTACATTTGATATTTTCCCTGTGGGCGGTTGATTTGACAAGACATTTTACTATACAACCTTACGTGTATGCTCTGAAAGAATGTTATACATACCTATCGTTGTGTAGATAGTTGCACAGAAAAACAAAGCTTTCCAGAAATCCCACGTTCCCTCAGATTTACCTTCCACAGCTTCAATGTCATATTGATTTATCAGATCAAAAGTTTTATTTCTTAGTATTTCAAACTCGGAGCTGTTTAACGCCACCGCTACGTTTGTTAAGAGCCGAATAAGTTCCTTGTGCTCTGGTTTTTCTTTGATTACCATTTTCTTTTCATACGGCGCTTCTAACTCAACAAATATTACGGCTCCAATTATATTGTAAAGCACCAATAAAATTATCAAACCAGTCAAAGATTTCAAACCTTTGTAAAGTTTTCGTAGTATGGCAGTTACTTTTGAACAAAATCCTTCAGCCATTGTAGCTCGTATATAGCAAAATTACCGCGTATTACATAATCCGTGTAAGGGAAATGAAACAATTTCAATCCGTTTATCACAAAAGGAATTTTGTCTCTATATTAGCCACTTGTGTAAAAACAATGTGACATTTTTCTTCACACATTTTACATTCACACCGGATTATTGTCAAATAACAAGTACGCGGTTGATTTCACATATGTTATTTATATTGACATTAAATATGAAAAGACTGTTGGGACATTTAATATGTCTTTTCTATGTATAGACATTTAATAATTTCTATAGATCCAAGCATTGCGACATTTTCAATAAAAAGATAACGCAAAACATCTATAAATACGCATTTGTATTATGCTAAAATCAATTTCTATGTTGGAGACACTAAACAAGTGCTAAATATGGTGATAATGAATATTATACTAGTCACATGAAGCCAAGGATTCATATAGTGATAAGGATTATACAAATCCTTGTATGAAGCTATTAAAAATTATACAATAGAGAAGATAGAATTTTTCAAATTCGCAGAAATTAATTACACGCTGAGTGATTTATATGTGTTTTTATCTGTATAGTAATATCAGCTTTAAATGCAGCACATATTACATCAAGATTCGAGTGAAAGAAATTTTGGAAATATTCATACACAATAGTATAATGCTACATGTACCATGCTACATGTACCATGCTCCATAGCTAACAGAATACACAGAACGTCTGAACGTACAAAGGGAATTCTTTATATTATCTCATTTTACAAAATTTCAGTACTTTCAGTATTTCCCTTTCTTTCGATGTGAGGTCGCATATTACTGTACTGAAGTCCAGCATTGACACACATTGATACCAGTAGCAAGCCTATAGGTATATAAATACACGAGCCGATGTAATATTTATCGTCTGGTGGTATTATGTCGCCAAATCCAATGGTACTTAGCGATATAAACACCAAATATACAGCATCCATGTAGGTCATGTGTTCCCATGAGGAATAAATAGCTCCTCCTATCAAAATGTAAACAAATAAAATCGCTATCGATGCCAAAAAAGGGATTATGGAACAATGAAATTCTGTCTGCTCTATTTTCATATTTGAACCAGTTTCAACATTTTCAGCATCAAGATTCAAATTAATTTTGTCCCCTTTTTGTGTGACATGTCCGTATCTGAGATGGCGTGACTGCCATCGATTTTGTATCGTAAGAAACATGAAACTGACAAAGGCAGCAAGTCTTTTACCAATTCCGGCTATGACAACCATAGTAAGTGGTATTCCTACTGATGAATAAACCATAACAAAAATCTTTCCTCCAGCTGTAATTGGAGTAATATGGCCATAACCTACAATTGAATATATATATATTTTTTAAATTGAAATAAAATGTATGATATACAAATGGTTAACGAAAAAAATAATATGAATTTGCAAGATTTTTTTTTTTTTTTTTTATCAAAATATTTTTATTGACACAAACTTTATAATATTTTGTGCCTTTTAGTTTGAACATTATCACAACAGTTAAAATGAAAGAAATTTATCATAATAGGAAATGTGTGCGATAACGTTAGGAATAATGCAATTGCAGCATTCGCCGAATAGATTGATTCATAGATTGTTGATTGATTTTCGTCCAGTGGAAAATATCTCATGCATTTTGGGGACAAAAACAAATTTAAATCAATTCAATCGGCATTTTCTAACAGTTTCATCGATCGTTATTAAAAGCAGAAAATTTGTACAGACATTTGGGAATAAGGGAATGTGGGGTAGAGGTAGAAATTGTAACAAACAACCTACGGACTGCATGCAGACCAACAAAATGAAAATAGACATACCTATCGTTGTAAGCGTTGTGACACAGAAGAATAGAGATTCCCAGTAATGCCATGGATTATAGTCCTCATCCTCATACTGATTTTGAAACTCATTTCCTGAGTTATTGTTACTACTCCGCGTACTCGTCACCTTTGAATCTCCATTTTCCTGGTGGACTCCATATGGATCTCCAATACGTAGATAAATAGCGGCACCAATGAGAATATAAACACATAATATAAAGACAATAAAAGGAAACGACTTGGTGATATTAATAACTCTTTCTGGAGTTAGCTTGCACTCACACGCCATGTTTAAATCCCCTTATTCTACGGACGATCAACTCGTCATATATTTTGACCCAAATGAGTAACAATAACAGCTTTCATAAATATCATGTACTATAAAATCACAGTTGAAGTAAATAATGACTATTAACTAGAAAAAAGGTCACCGACGATTTTGTATAATTGGCGTAAATAACTCTACAGTCCAGACCTATAGCATAATTTGATCTCGGATTTAATGAAGTTCTTATGAAACGCTTATTTTTCCTGTCTTTTTTCAAACATGAACGTACTGCATTAAATGCATATTTTGTTCATGTTAATGATATGAAATAGAATAATAAAACATGTAAAATCTACGAATTCTATCTTAACATTTCTTATTTCCAACTCGACGTTTCTCACTTTCAAGTTCACATTTCTCAGTTCTAAGTTGACATTTCTCAGTTTGAAGTTGAAATTTCCCAGTTCCGAGTTGAAATTTCTCAGTTTTAAGTTGAATTTTCTCAGTTCCAAATTGACATTTCCCAGCACTAAGTTGACATTTCTCTGTTCCAACTTCAAATTTCTAAACTTGGAACTGAGAAATGTCACAACTTGGAGCTGAGAAATATCAACTTGAAAGGGAGAATTGTCAAGTCCGAAATGACAATTTTGATGCACTTCTGTTAGACAATGATTATCATGTCTCCTTTGTATTATTATTGTAAAAAAAAACTATATTTGTAAACATGAATCATTGTAAAGGTTTTTGTTGTGCTAAATTGTAAAGGACAGGTTATTATTCAAAAGCGTTCAGAAAGCTTCTTCTTGTGTCAAGCATCAGATGTTTTATAGATTGCAAAACGTGAACAAGAAAAAATGATAACCGATTTTCTATCCGATTTTTATTGTGAAAATATAAAATAAGGAGATGTGGTATGTTTGCCAATTAGACAACCATCCACTAGAAACAAATTGACGTAGTTGTTAGCAACTATATGTCACCTCACGGCTTTCAACAATAACCAAACACTACTTGTCCTTTGTTTACAAGAAGACCGGAAACAATTTTCGATAACTTTCGATTGAAATTGATCTGATTTTTCTTCTCTCACGCAGTTACCTACACCGCTGTTTTTTTAAACATTTTTCTTATCATTTCCCATGTTTTCAGTTTTAAAACCATGGCAAAAAAAAAACCCATTCTTTTTGTCTTTTTATTTATTTTTACAGAGAAAACAACATAAGATCATTTTCCAAAATTTTCGTTTCTGGTGGCTTCAAATTCTATACTCGATTTTTTTTCTTCAGAAAACTAAAATCCACGATTTTATAAAGAACCAACGAACATGTAAATTTTGCTCAAACCACGAACATCGATACCCATGAATACAAATACTTTCACAGTTATTTGTAATCCTGAACAATTTATTGTATACCCTCATTATTTTTCTATACTCATTAAATAATGATTGAATACCAATTGAAACATGGAGAATTTATAGACAATTGATCTTTGTGATCTTATTTCCATACATGGTAGTGTTCTGGGCCTGTTTGAAGACATTCCGGAAATATTTCAAACACAAAGTAAATGATGTATATCATTACTGATATTTGACAGACTTTTTTTTAACATCTTAAGGATGTTATTCGTTTGATTTGTAATCCGTCATTTTATACGAATTTCAGAGGTCAAAAATTGATCAATTATCATCACCATTCTACTGATTCTGAAGAGAGTATTTGTATCTCATTTATAATACTATCCATGTCAATTTCACATTAAGGCAAAAACCGAACCTAGAAGCTCTTCTTCCTAAACGAATCTTTACTTGAAAAATTGAATGAAATGGCCACTTTAAAGCAGGATCGATGACCTCAGTTCAGTTTTCCAATCGTATTTTTTTTTAATAGTAACATATCTTCTGTTACTAGTTTTAGTTTAACATATCTAAACCAAAACTAATAAATTGTAAGGACTTCATTTACAATGGTGTGTACCTTACAAAAAAAGGAGGAATATGAGAAAGAACGGATGAAATAGACACGTCTTTAGTCTAACGTTTGCCTTTACGAATTGATTGATCACTAAGATTTGTATGTGTCTTACTGGTCCGAGAATACAGTTATTTCGAAGTGCATTTCTTTAAGACAATAAGTTCAAATTAAAAAAAAATTGCAAGTTATACACTGTCCACACTAGGGACAACGAAAATGAAAGGCCGATAACTGTGTCCTCGGACCAACTCCCTGAGAGACGTGTTCTCGCGGTCTTCGTATTTGATTTGGCCTTCAATCTGCTATGATTCGATCGCCACTGATTAGTCTTATGCAGACAAAATGGGGATATGGCGTACATTAACTTATTATAATAGATCTTGTATCTTTGACGAGTTTTAAGAGCACAAGGCACCATGATATTCGTCGGATCTGAAAATTTACCGAATGTATCCTAATTTTTGTCGTGACATATTTGAATGAGTCTTGTTTACGCCTTTTTCACACTTAATCTTGATAGATTTGAATTTCATGCGATTCCCTAGAGTTTTTCCCCTTGGTTTCCATATATGAATTTAAATTCAAATAACTTGAAATTCTAAAAAATGATAATGCGCGCTAGATATTTTCTGTACTCATTTAAAGTATTGCTGTACATGTTTTTTTTTATTTAAAAGTACCTAACTGTATAAACGAGGTTTTATGTAGGTGTGTTTTTATTGGTATTCATTTCCTTTTTGTGCCATTGATTTGTTATTATTCTTTTTAAAGTGTTTTATATCAAGTTAAACATATTGTATTATTTTTTTAGATGAAGAATTTACCGTATTCAGAGAAATAACCATTAAAAAGATTTTATGTAAGGTGCATTTTTTTAAAAATTAATTTAAAGACACGTTTAGCCTGTTATAAGAAGGTAGTTAGAAGCATTAATGCAATATTTTTTTTAAACAACTAAGAGTTCAATATAAAAATCAGATACGTGTTATAATTGCCAAAGTGACGTGGATGTAAGCAACTACAGGTCGGGACGGCCTTCAACAATAAACGAAACCCATACCATATAGTAACGTATGAAATGCCCCAACATGACCAGATATGAGGCAATTCAAACGGGAAAAAACCATCTATGATAAATATAGGCAACAGTAGCTACAGGTCACTGGACGGCCTTTAACAATAAACGAAATCCGTACCATATAGTGACATATAAAAGGTCCTGACATGACAAAATGTGAAGCAATTCATACGGGAAAACCCAACTTTGAATGTGACCTACCGAATTACACATATCACCGGGTTTGTACTTGCATGAGCAACACGACGGGTTCTCCATGTGAAGCAGGATCTGCTTACCCTTCGGGAGCACCTGCGATCACCCCCAGTTTTTGGTGGGGTTCGTGTTGCTTAATCTTTGGTGTTTTCTATGTTATTTTGTGTACTGTTGTTTGTCTGTTTGTCTTCTTTTTTTAGCCATGGCATTGTCAGTTTATTTTCGACTTTGAGTTTGAATGTCCCTTTGGTATCTTTCGCCTCTCTTTAACAAATGTAGGCAACAGTATCTCGATTAAGAAGGCAAATAAAGGTAACACACAACAACTGACGGCATCGCACGAACTCCAAAAGGAGCAATATCCAGTGCGTCGTCAGGGTAAGTTTCTCCTGCTATGCATACATCAATCGACATTGTTATCCACACCCAGTCAAAATGTCACAATCGGACCATGACACAATCGGCAAAATCACAGGCCAGACGACCACTCTAGTATCCAATATATAAAACTTCGAAAACATGTCCATTAATGGTAACATATTGTTGTGTGTTACCTTTATTTGCCTTCTTAATCGAGATACTGTTGCCTACATTTGTTAAAGAGAGGCGAAAGATACAAAAGGGACATTCAAACTCAAAGTCGAAAATAAACTGGCATTAATTAATTAATGCCAAAAGGAAGCAAATTTTACCTATTGTGTCTGTTTGTTTTGTTCACGCATCGTTGTCAATATACTGGAATTTGATGCGACTGTCATACAAGTGAGAGGTTTAGCTAGCTATAAAACCAGGTTCAATCCACCATTTTCTACATAAGAAAATGCCTGTTCCAAGTCAGGAATATGACAGTTGTTATCCATTCGTTTGATGTGTTTGAACTTTTGATTTTGCCATTTGATTGGGGACTTTCCTTTTTGAATTTTCCTCGGAGTTCAGTGTTTTTGTGATTTTACTTTTTTCTTGTGAGTTGTGTGTTCGAACACATTTGCAATGATGACCGTATAAACATTATCTAGTGTAGATTTCAGTCGTTCTTTCGCATTACTCAGTTGAAGCAGTGTTTGTGTAAGGAAAACACCCCTGCTAATGAAGTCCGTATAGTGTGAGCATGCACGAGCATAACGTATGAATTGAAATATGGTAAACGCTATACGATGGAGCAGGGGGTATGTTGCTGCTAAGAAATGGTAAGGTGACAATTGGAAAGTTGATCAGTGATAATATCGAAGAAAAGACCAAGATATAAAGCAGACCTTTTAGATTCGGTAGTAAATTAATCTCAAGTTCATTGAGATATATGAGATGCAAGCACTCACTAAAATGTGGGTTTTTGAGTTACAGGACATCATCAATATATCTAATATGTTATACTCAACTATATCAGTCCTATTCAGGACCGATAACTTTGTCGATAAATATTGGCGGGGATACAATGTTGAAATGTTTAACATTTTTTTGTTTACAACTTAAAATTTCACTATTGATTGCTTTAAACATTGAATTTAAAAAAAAAAAAAATGACAAAAATCATATGCAATGAAGTCTCGTTTAATTTTCTATGAAATAAAAAAATCGATTAAATATAAAATTTGAATAAGAGTATTTTTTTTTAAACAATTATCGTGAAACATTAATATTTGGATATTTTATTTCAGCAAAAATCAACTTATCAAAGAATTTTTCATAATATTCATATTTTCTTAAAGTTCTGTATGATATATATTTCTTCGGTAGTGTGCACAGGGAAGAGAATTATATATGTGTACATTTAAGAAAACTTGTTTATATCACTGAAACTAAACTCTGGAAATACATGTGTACACATGATGTTAATGTCACCTGGTGGCTTTTGGTTTGACACGATACCTTTACATAACCTGACAATTTGTTGCTATGTAACATTATAATCTGAGTTAACCTGTTCGTATATTGGTCAAATTCGTCATAGAAAATTTAAAAGGACATTTACTTTAATAGGTACAGAGCATTTATTTATTGTTATGCATGTTGGTTTTTTTTCTCTCCAGGCGAACATATTTTTTTTCTAAAAAGAATATTTTATTTTTCTATATAAAGATAAATTATACAGAAAAAAGGGAAACCAATCTTTAAAATAATGAAAAATATTTTTCTTACAAATTTCAGTTGGAACATTTTTTTCACTTCACATTTGAAATAATTTATTTTTTTATCAAGAAATTTAGAAATCAAACATATCAGAATTATATTAACGAACAGAAGCAGCACACATTCTGCATGAAAATTACAAGATGTATAAAAATACATGCGACACTTCCAAACACATCCGCCATTTTGAAAAATCCCGAAAAATTCACTTTTTCAAATCGATGTGGGACGTAATTTCCCCTCGATTTAAACTATTTTAGTCCCCGATGGTATCATCAGCTCGGTAGTCAGTACTTCGGTACTGACATGATTTATAACAAATTATCTAAAATTGCCCGTTTATAAATTTTGAAATACATTTGTACTACAGAAACTAAGGTTTCAACTCCCTCAGGCAAAGTTGGCCTTGGTTGGATTTGGCTATTTTGGAGGTCCTTTTTGGTTTATAGCTCTTCAACGTTTTCGGTCCTTATACATCCTTGGCTTTCACATATTCGGCTTTGAGCGTTCCTGATGAAGGTAAATCCAGAAAAGCGCTTCGGTCGCATGAAATTTATATCGTGATGTTTTCATTTTTTAGGTAGAATATTTCGCCAGATATATATTTTAATATTCTCAATCGAGTTGCAAAGTATTATTTTTATTTACGGAATTTGTGAATTTGATGTAAAAGTAGACATGGGGTCGGTAGATTTACCATTGAGTCAACGGGGAAATAACGAGAATAAGTACGATTCTCCAGGGACATAATTTAATCAAAAATTAAACTGTCAGAACAAACATTTTTAGGTAGAATTATTTTTGAATACTAAGGATATAGTTGCAAAAGTTAGAAAACGGGTCAGATTAATGAGAAAATTGAACTTTATTGAAGCACCTATGCATTTTATATGGGACAAAATGACACAGAAAGGCGACTCGCTACGTCACCAAATAACGTGATGTCTTACTAAGTTGGATATGGAAATTAAAGACCTTTGCAAGATGTTACAAAACAAGATACGAAAAACAAACCAACTGAATTACATAGTCCTGCATTTGGACAGGCGCTAAAGAATGCGATAGGGTAAACATGTTCTTGAGAGCTCAACCCTTACATTAACTGTGACAAGAGTGTGAACATACAAGTTGGAAGATAGGCGAAAGATACTAAGTCGAAAACAAAATGAAAATGTCATAGCAGAAAACGAAACACAACGAAAAGACAAACAACAGTACATAAAACACAACATAGAAAACTAAAGACTGAGTAACACGAACTCCACCAAAAACCGGGGATGATCTCAGGTACTCCGGAAGGGTAGAGCAGACCCTGTTCCACTTGTGGCCCCCGTCCTGTTGCTCATGTTAATACAAACCCGGTGATAACTCTAATTCGGTAGGTCACATTCGAGAAAAAGAAGACGGGATTGTTGGTACGACAATTGGAACATATCTGTCGTCATCTGTGAAACAGATATTCCATAACGGTCAACCTACTCAGCAGATTGGTGCAAAGCATAAAAACAAAGACATAAAGTACCGACCTAAGAGTGCTCGCAGTTATTTAAAGCTAGTTCAAAGTCAATTGACAATATAAACAATATTGAACTGTCAACCAAGTCGTGATGGTGACCATTAATCTTATGAAGTTTGGATTTCAGTCGTTTTTTCTCATAACTCTTATGGAACAATTTTTGTATCAGGACCACATGTCTGTTTATGAAGTCGATATTGTGTGAAAAAAATA
This sequence comes from Mytilus californianus, assembly GCF_021869535.1. NCBI lineage: Eukaryota > Metazoa > Mollusca > Bivalvia > Mytilida > Mytilidae > Mytilus > Mytilus californianus. The sequence goes on from NW_026262679.1 coordinate 58,533,147, forward strand.
AAAACAACACGTTTTAAATTTCATGCGTCCGAAGGTTTTTTCTGGATTTATCTTCATCAGGAACGCTCAAAGCCGAAAGTTTAAAAGCCAAGAATGTATAATAAACTAAACAGTTGAAGAGCTATATGACGAAAAAGGACCTAATAAAATAGCCAAATTTATCTACGGTCAACTTTGCCTGAGGGAGTTGAAACCTTAGTTTCCTATAAACGTATTTTCTTGTGGACATGCACAAGCATATTACGGATTAATTGAGATATGCATACGTCATACGATGAAGCAAAGTGTATGTTATTGCAAATGAAAAGATGACAATTGGGAAATTAAAATCATCACGTTCGTCATAGATTCAATTTGAAGTCGTCCAGAAAAGATAAAGATATAAAGCTGACCATTTAGTTTTGGTAATACCCTTAATCTCAAGTTCACTGGGGTATATGAGTTTTTTTCAGGTTTTTTGCTATGGCATTGTCAGTCTGTTTCGACTTGTGAGTTTGGATATCCCTTTGGTATCTTTCGTCTCTCTTTTTATTCATTTGATAGTAATCATGTGTTGTTGCCAATTTCGACACAAATAGTGTGAATTTCTGTTAATTTATCTTTACAATAAAGGGCCATTATGTGAGATAAAATTAAAAAGGCAAAATTCTAATTTAACTGGACAGTTAATCTAGATGAGTGAGTTTTATTTCACCTAATAATTGAGTCTTTGGGTGTGCTTTTACCTAAATGTATAAGAAAAGAATATCTCACTTTAACGTGGTCGGTAAAATAGGGTACAATTTCCTGTCAATCTTTGCAGAAGGTAATATATTTTTGACGATTAAGACAGATACTAGTAATGCATACTTTAAAGGTTTCTTTTGTCGTATGACACACCTTGGGGTGTCAGAATTGCACTACGGACTGTCTTTCCTTCAATCGATTCTAACACCCCTCTGTGTGTTATACGACAAAAAAGCCTTAACATATGCATTATCTATACATAAATATCCTTCAAAGATGTAAACAACAACAGATCACTCAAATGACGGCCTTCACATACCATATATTATGTTCTCAGATGCTAAAGTAGCTGGTTTCGACTTAAAGAACAAGTTAGGGATGTATAAATACCCTGCTACGTCCGGTCTGTGTTTTTGTTAGATGTTTTTCTGCTTTTATCGATCTGATGAGTTTAGCCCTTTTCAACTGATTTTTATTGTTTATACTTATGTTGTACTGTAATACCACTGTCCCATGTTAGGGGAGGGTTGAGCACACACAAACATGTTTAAACCCGCCACATTCTTTATGTACCTGTCACAAGGCAGAAGCCTGTAGTTTAGTGGTTGTCGTCTGTCACATTTGTTTTTTTTTGTATATTGTTTTGTCATGAATAAGGCCGTTAGTCTTCTCATTTGAATTTTTTCATATCGGGGTCTTTTATTGCCGACTATAAGGTATGGGTTTTTCTCATTGTTGAAGGCCGTACGGTAGCCTATAGTTGCTTACATCCACATCATTTGAACTTTTGTGGATATTTTTCTCATTGGCAATCATACCACATCTCCTTCTTTTTTTAAAGACGGAAAAGCTGTTCTTTCATTTATATATGAACCATTGACTTTTGAATATAAAAAAGGTGGTACAGTGGTTATCAACATTTATTCTAAAAATAGAAGGATCTTCCTACCTATACGCTTCACTATAATGCCGTAAATCAAATGATTCATTCATAGTTTCGTATATACATTTAAGCTTTAGCCATGTTTTTGCATATTTTACAGATAAAACGTCATACCTGATATAATTCGTTATAGTTTCATAATCTATTTTACAGTTTAGCTATATATTCTGAAAAGGGAAAACAAAACTATGAAAATGGGCCACAGGACAAGGGCCTTGTTTTGTTGCATTATAACTTTGAAGCGACCTGTTTAGTGGACTGTATTGACTTGTTTGTTTCGTTCGGATACTGTCTGATTCTCTCGTTTTCTCAATGAATAATTCAAAGTTTGGTGACTATGTTAAACGCATCCATCCCATCGATCTTGAAATAAAGGATTCAACAAATACAGGGCTGCCTCATATTTTGACTTACATCTAGATATTGATAATGAGGTTCGGTTGAGAACAAAACTTTACGACAAAAGAAATGATTTCAGCTTCCCAATTGTTAATTTTCCATTTCTATGATGACGACTGATATCTCCATTGTCGTGTAACACAATCCCGTTCTCATTTCCTTGAATGTGTAATACCAAATTAGTCTTATCACCGGGTTTATATTTACATGAGTGACACGACGGTTGCCACATGGGAAGTAGATCTGCTTACCCTTATAGAGCGCCTAGATCACCCTTAGTTTTGTTTTCTATATTGTTTGTGGTTTTTTTCTAACGCGTGTGTATATTTCAAATTTTTATATTCAGCCAAGCTTTAGGATTAGAAAATTTACATGATCGATGTTTCACGAATTTCCTGATGTCTTTGGTTAGGTAAGAGTCATTCACCTATCCGCTGTGTGATGCATACTTTCTTAATATCATTGGTTATTATATTTAATAGGAGTAACACAACGATTGTTTTATGTGAAGCATGATTTGCTAACCATTCCGGAAAACCTGCAATCAGCCCCGGCTTTTGGTGGGCTTCGTGTTGCTCATCCTGATGTTTTCTATTTTGTTTGAAATTTCTCGCCTCTCTTTTACATTAATACAAATCCTTGGTCTCCTTTTTGTCGTTTTGCAAAGTTTCTAAATATGACTATGAAAATCAGTACAGCTTAATCAATAAAAAAAGATTTTCTAATTTATTCAATCAGTATCAGTATCCTTCCCTTTTTTAGTTTTTTCATAAAATACACAAACCTTTTGATTTTAAACATATTTTAATTTTAAAACTGCTCAGCATTTGCACTGTTTGCTTTTCGTTCTAAAGGTTTAGTTAGAGGTTTCTCATTATTGTATTGGAGTGCCGCATAAACACACATCGATAACAGTGTCAATCCTATAAGAATATAAATGACCGATCCAATATAATATGCGCTATCGGATGGTAAATTTGCACCAACACCAATGGTACTGATTAATAAAAATACTACATATATAGCATCCATGTAGCTCACGTGTGTCAAAGACGAATATATTATGCTTCCAATAAGTATATAAACTATTAAAATCGCCGTGGATATTATGAGAGGGATAATAGAGCCGTCATACTCTTTCACCACTGTATTTTCATATGCTTCGGTTTCTGTTAATATGTCAATTTTGTCACCTTTTTGTATATTGCGTCTATGTCGTGTAATTCGCTCCTTGCATCGTTTCTGCATAAGCAGACAAGTGACAAAGGAGGAAAGTTTCTTGCCAATGCCGGTAATGATTATTGCAGTTAGTGGTATACCTATTGCTGAAAAAATCATAACAAAGACTTTTCCTGGTACAGTTTGAGGAGTAATTTGACCATATCCTGCAATTGAAAACATGCATATTTTAACTATAACCTTAAGTACCTGAAATGTTTTATGACATCAAAATTGATTTTGATTTAACCCATCTTAGAATCGTGTGGAATGATCTGATACTTTTATATTTAGGGAGAAGGTATATTTTGGTGCTAATCTTTCTCTGCGAATACGGGAAAATATAAAGCCATAATTAATCACAGTTTCAAAATAAAAGCTATCCTCAAATTAAAGTATAAGCTGAAGCATGATGGTACATTTTTTATGGGGACATCATGAGAAAGACTTGTCAGTTTTCCAGCAAAATTAGATAATTACAGAAACTGTTTGACGGAATAAACATATCGGTCTCCAAAAATAAGCTTGAACGAAAACACAAAACACACTTCTCTTGTGAATATTTGTTCGGGCAAGTGTTGTGCTGTATATTATTTCTACAGATAAAAGAAGAATGTGTCTGAGGACACAAATGCCCCCATCAAGTTTTGCAGTTTTCCAAGTTTAAAAAGGCATAACTCTAGAACGGTAAATGACTCATAACCCAAATTCGAACTCTCTCTGTGTGTTGTGATTCGTAGCATTGTGTATGAGGCAAACTTAAGTTAGAGTGCGGTAACGAAAATGGAACGGACGGACGGAAAGACAGAAAGTCGGAAGGACGGACAGACGAGCTGTCAAGAGTAACACTTAATGCCCCCGTCGCTTACGGCGGGGCATAAAAATAGGTCACACGTTGAAGAATGGATGTATTTTTCTAATTTTACTGTAATACTGTCATTTCATGGCGATGTAATACTGTAATTTTAAACTTAAGTTCATAAGTTCAACGGATTATTCTTCTTATTAACTAAATATATAAATTCTGAAATGTATTTTTTTTTCTGCCAAAATGACCCTGGATTGTTACTTCTCCATTGTGAATGGCTTGTGATATGTTAAGAGAAATAAGAAGATGTGGTATGAATGCCAATGAAACAACTCTCCATCCAAGTCACTATGTGTAAAAAGTAAACAATTATAGGTCAAAGTACGGCATTCAACACGGAGACTTGGCTCACACCGAACAGCAAGCTATAAAGGGCCCCAAAATGACCAGTGTAAAACAATTCAAACAGGAAAACCAACGGTCTAATCTATATAAAAAACGAAAAACGAGAATTCGCATCAATCTTTAAAGTAATTGTTGAAAATATTTCATTACTATATTTTTGTGTCAATTATACTTCAATTGCCAAAGTAATGAATAAAATTATAGTTGTTAAAATCTGGTAACAAGTTAATTATCGCGACTCCTTGTCGTAAACTACAATGACTCGATACTAATGTTGAAATTGATATCAAGACTTTTGGTGTTGTTCAATTGGAGTTTAGGTCACAACAAATAATGAACTCCGAAAACATAGTGAGAAGACTGTATGATGTATAGCTTATAATTTAAAACTTGTTTCTATATATCACACATTCAAAATATCATACACATTTAAAAGTCCACAAAGGGCATTTAATCTTATAAGTCCTTAAAAAGTGTTTTAATAACCATAAATAGGCTTTTATTTCATGTTTTTTTAAAGAAGGGGACGATAAAAAAAATCCTGCATTAGTTGATTTCGTACCGAACACCATGTTAGTTAGGAATGGGAATTATCGATGTAAATATACTTTCTTGTCTAACAAAGATGTTGTTGCGGGATAGTTTTGAATATGCCCTTAATTCATTGCAAATTTAATATGAAATACTTGTCCAGCAACTCGTGCGCGTTGATTACCATTACAATCCATCTTGGCTTACTTCAAATAAAGAAAAAAAATACGTAGAAAGTAAAATAACTCATAATCAGTCACACTTTGTTTGATATCAACATTTTTGTTTATCAGTATAAATGTTTTTATGAGGGTGTGGATGGGGGCTTACAGAATAGAGAATAATTGGCAAAAAATATAAAGAAAATTAAATTATAATGAGTTGCAAAAATATAAAGAATAGAGAAAAATGGCATAAAATATTAAAGAATACAGAAATGAGGGACCCCTATCAAGACCCTCTTCTATGTTTGTAAAATATCCAGGAAGTAAATCATAGAAATAAAGTTTATTAATGGTTATCGATGAGATGTCAATAGTAACATTTGAACTCACTTGAATTTAAATACTTGTCAATATTAAAATAGAAATTTTCGGATTGTCAAGTGATGATTGCTATAATCGTCATCTTTATCACGAGAAAAATTCAAAACGTTGCAGACTCTACATAATGTCGATTCTTATTATGACTGATTGATGATTGCTTCACGCCACATCAGCTATTTCATGTATTTTAATTCCGCGTATATTGAAATATAGTGCATATATACATACCTATTGTTGTTATCATTGCAACAAAGAAGAAAAGCGTTTCCCAGTAATTCAACGTGTTATCGTCCACATTTTCGTACTGCTTTTGAAGTATGATTCCAGAATCATTGCACCATATCAGCTTATTTAAAATCATGTTTATATCTCCATTTTCATTGTTATTTCTATTATGATTTTCAATGTGCAGATATACTGCAGCACTCGTTAAAGTATACACACATAATATAAAAACAATACCTGGTGGCGACTTGGTGATACTCAGAAGTCGTTTTATGTAAACATTGACCTCACACTTCATGCTGAAATACTAGAATTCTATCAAATCTTTCCAACATGAATTGGATATACCTGTGATTACCACTGACATAGTTTAAATAGATTATCGACACACTTGAATAATCCGACTCTACGTGACAGCCAACTATATACTAGCACATTGAGAAAAAAATGTTGAAAGAACTGGTAATAAATTGTTAAATATCGTAAACGCACCCCTGTAACTTTAGAGATCAACATTCGAGAAAAATCAGCATAATTTTACAACAGTAGCCTACATAGGAGATACCTTTGTTCTATTTATAGATTGATTCATAGAAGCGGAACGTATTTTGAAAGGTAGAAAAAATATGTCACATTGATCAGTATTGACTTACCATGAAAGAGGTCATGTTAAAACGTTTACGTACTAAACAAACCTAAATAGTTTCGTAGGGTTCATCTTTTATCGGTCATGGTAACAGTCGCGAGACCTGTTCAATTATAACTAAAACAATAAAAAAAGATAAAGAAAAGGGATTTTTTGTTGCCTACACTAGTACCATTAACGTTCTTTTGCTTTTATGGAACACTTAAAATTGATTTCTAAATGCAGTGATTGGAAATCTATTTTTAATTTTCGTAAGTTGAATACATTTATATTAAAAGCATTTTCATTTTTAGATTTGAAATGTTAAAAAAACAGACAATTTAAAATCAAAATGTTATTTTTTGTGTCCACGTGCCATGACTAGTGTATACGTGCAGTATGGCCATTAATTGTATGAATATAATCTCGTCATAGATATCACGATTAAAAATTGTGTATGTCAGACGCCCGTTTCGCCTACAAAAGATTCATCAGTGACGCTCAAACCAAAAAGTTAAAAAGGCCAAATATAGTACGAAGTTGAAGAGCATTTAGGACCCAAATTTAAATGCCGAAGGTGTTACCAAGAACAGCTAAAATAGTCTATTCCTGGGGTACAATATCCTTTATATTTAAAAAAAAAGTTTAATGAACAGTTAATTTACAATACTTGTTTATTTATTTTGTTTTTGGAATAAATATACACATTTAATTTATCCTACATTTTTTAAGTACTAGCTACTAACTTAAGTTGAAATGCTTGTGTGAAACTCGCCAAGGCATATATTTTTTTCCCGGCTGATAAGGCTGCTAACAATATCATTATTGTTTGACGTAAATTTTACATCGATATTCTACAAAAGGAAATCACGAATTCACCAACATGCCAACTGACTCTATTTTCGGAAAATGACATCTGTAACAAACATAAACTTTTAGCTACCTCTTTACAAGCAGAACCAAATACAATGAAAGTTCCAGCTATGTACTGGTTTCCGAAGCTGCACAAAACTCCTTTAAAAATATAGATTTATTTCGTCTTCAAGCCATTGTTCCACTACTAAAGTATCTATTCTACTTACTAGTACACCTGGTACAATCAAAAACCTGGTAATAAATTGTTCAAATAAGGCCTTTGAAAATAGTGGAATTAATTACTTTTGGAGTGTCAAAAATTCGTTTGAAGTACTTGATAAATTGCATGCTTATATTGGTGATTTCGAATCTGTTCAAAGTTTTGATTTTTCTACCCTATATACCACGTTGCCTCATAATCTTATTAAGAAAAAATTCACACACCTGATTAAATGGGCATTTAAAAAGTCGGAATGCGAATATATATGTTCAAACTCTTTTAGGTCATTTTTTAGTAACAACAAACAAAAGAACTATGTCAATTGGACCTGCTTTGATACTATAACTGCCCTTGAATTTTTACTAGATGACATTTTTGTTCGCTATGGAGATTTCGTATATCGTCAGGTTATCGGAATTCCCATGGAGACTAACTGTGCACCACTTATTGCGGACCTGTTTCTGTATTGTTATGAGTTACAATTTATGACTAAAATCAGCAAAGACCCATCGAAACAACATCTGATTAAAAAATTTAATATCACTTTTAGATATTTAGATGATATATTGGCTTTTAATTATGACGACGTCAGTATGTACACCGAAGAGATTTATCCTGCCAAACTGACTTTAAATAAAGCTAATACTAACAATGAACACTGCCCTTTCCTGGACCTTGATATCTTTATTTTTAACGGGAAGCTTAATACCAAAATTTATGATAAAAGAGATGATTTTTCATTTCCTATTGTTAATTACTAGTATCCATTTTTAGATGATGACGTTCCCTTGTCGCCATCTTATGGTGTTTATATATCTCAACTTGTTCGATTCGTTCGTGTATGTAACAACGTATTTGATTTCACCTAAAGAAATCTCTGTATTACTGAAAAATTATTACATCAGGGTTTTCGATATCACAAACTAGTCAAAACATTTACTAAATTTTATCATCGGTACAAGGACATCATTCGTAAATATAAATCAACATGCAGACATCTTACACGTTCAGGTATTTCACATCCAATATTTTATGGAAATATTCTTTACAAAGCACAAAAATGTCGGCATTCACCTCAAAAGCTAACCAAACCTTTAAACAGACTTATTCGGAAAGGATATAGTTACGATAATGTTGTCAAGTCATTCAGGATTGCATATTTTGGTATTAATATTTATTCACTCATAGGGTCTTTGCATCGGAAATAAACACATTTATTCTAAAACCAGTTGTTGGCATGATACGGATTATGTTCTTCTCGTATATTTTATGATGGTATGATACTAAACCCCTAACTGGAGGGATTGTACTTGATTTTCATATGATGAAAACATAATCTTTCAATCAGTTTAATTGAGGTCTGGAGCTGGCATGTCAGTAACTGCTAGTAGTCCTTTGTTCATTTATGTATCATTGTTATTTTGCTAAGTTTCTTTTGTTACCTATTCTGACATCGGACTCGGACTTCTTTTAAACTGAGTTTTACTGTGCGTATTGCTAAGTGTTTCTTCATTCTACATTGGCTAGAGGTATAGGGAGAGGGTTGAGATCTCACAAAACATGTTTAACCCCGCCGCATTTTTGCGCCTGTCCCAAGTCAGGAGCCTCTGGCCTTTGTTAGTCTTGTATGTTTTTCTAATTTTAGTTCATTTATATGTTTTGGAGTTTAGTATGACGTCCATTACACTGAACTAGTACACAATTTTATTTAGGGGCCAGCTGAAGACCACCTCCGGGTGCGGGATTTTCTCGCCGCGTTGAAGACCCATTGGTGGCCTTCGGCTGTTGTCTGCTCTTTGGACGGGTTGTTGTCTCTTTGACATATTCCCCATTTCCACTCTCAATTTTATATTGTGATTATATGACAATCTAACATTTATCATGGGATAATATAAGTCCATCAAGACCTACAATGAAAACTAAAGATTGAGTAACATAAACCAAACCATAAAACGGTAATGAAACTCAAATCCTTCCTGAGGGTATGTAGTTCCAGTTTCAGTAATGACACGCGTAGTGTTGCTCATTGCAAGTACAAAAATCAGTTATTAGTGGCATTTATTGATGTCACAATCGAGGAAAAGAGGCGTCTGTAAAACGTTTCCTAAAAACTCTTACATAAGGTATTTGGCTTTCGATTGGATTGCACAGTAAAGATTGAAATATTAAGAAGCAGAAAAAAAAAATATTGTCGAAGCTTTACTTTACATAAATTGTTCGCACTTTAGAGGTGTGATTGGGCGTTTAAAAATTTCGTATCTTTATCTTATTCTATTTGAAATAATACACTTACAAATACAATGGCAAATGTCTTAGGTAGTTATTTTCATGAATAAGGTCATCGTATTCATCTTTTGCAATTATAACATCTTTTTCTAAGAACAAAATATCAAAAATATGGAACGCCACAGCTGTCATATGTGGAACTCTGATATTACTTTATGTTGTTCTATTATTACTTGATGATTAGTTTGTCTTTACATAATATGGTTTTGACATTACGTAATGATGTTTTGATATAACTCAATATGAAATAGTCATTACATAATGATATTTCGATATTACATGATATGGTTTCGTATTGATTTGATATAGTTTTGTCATTACTTAATATGGTTCTGTCATTACTCGATGTGGTTTCACCATTGTTTAATGTGGTTATGTCATTAGGCAATGTGGTTTTAACATAATTGATGTGTATGTGACATAACGTAATGTAGTTGTTTCATTACATGATGTGGTTTTGTTATTTCGTAATGATGATTTGTCAATTCTTTATATGGCTTTAACATTACGTAATGATGTTTAAAAATTTGACGATTTTACACTACATGATGTGATTTTTCAGTATTTGATGTGTTCATGTTACTCTTTGATGTGGTTATCCCATTACTCCTACGAGGTAAAACCACGTGACCATTTTGGAAAAAATATGTTCTATTCTTAGACTGATTTCCATATGTCGTTTGTGTAATGCGCTTTGGATGAGTACCGCTATTCATTAAGTTAAAGTTCAAATTAAAATTCAAGTTGTTGTTCATAATTATTTGGTATGAAAAATGGGAACGACAGACAAAATTAAGAAAAAAAGTACTAAAACATTTACAGTAATTCGGACATAAGGGGGATATGCCAATACCACTTGCCGGTTTTTCCTTAGTTCTCGAATGGAAGCAGTATTATAATAAGTTCGTAAATGATTCCAAGGAACACTGCTTTATCTTGGTCTTGAAGAATAACTCCTATACAAGTTTTATAACAATTCATGGAGATTTACAAATTTATCATGTCAAAATAGTTTAATTCGGTAATATTCAATGCAAAAAAAAAAACCTTATATAGAAATAAAAAAAAATGTGGTATGATTGCCAATGAGACAACTCTCAACCACATACCAAATGAAATAGAAGTTAACATATATGTGTGACTGTATGGACTTTAAGAATGAGCAAAATTCATACCACATAGTAAGCTTAAAAAGGTCTCGAAATGAAAAATGTAAAAACAATTCAAACTAGAAACCAAACTATCTAAATGATGAAGACGCCGACGATACTACCGACGACGGCATATAGGTTTGTTGTATCTCACTGTCGCTAAATTATTGTCGCATGTACGACACAAATCAAAAGACTTGTACTGTATTTTCAACAAATGAGACACTGTAAATCAACTCCCACTAAAGTTAAAGGGAAATGGGTTGGGGTTGGGGGGGGATATAAGCAACAAAGCATCAATTCTATAAAATAAGAATTCTCCGGTTTTTTTTTAGCGTATATGTTCATTTGAACATATAAATTTTAAACTTTTTTTTATTCATTGCAGTTTCTGATATACCACGCAGTAATTGAATTTTTTTTTTGAAATATCTGTTTCACAGGTGACGACGGATAGGTTCCAGTTGTCGTTACCAAAATCCCGTCATCTTTTCCTCGAATGTTAACTACCAAATAAAACCAAATTACTGGGTTTGTACTTTCACGAATAAGACACGGGTGCCACAAGTTGAGCAGAATCCGCTTACCCTTCCAAAGCACCCGAGATCATGCTGATGGATTTATGTTACCCAGTCATACTGATCTATTGAGTTGAGCCAGTCAAAACTGTTTTTACATTTTCTTATTATGCTGTGCTATAATACACTAGGTTAGGTTATGGTTTAGCGCTTACATACATGTTAAACTCCGCCGCGTGCACTTTCTTAAAATGCTTGCCCCAAGTCAGGAGCCTCTAGTTCAATGGTTGTCGTTGTTTCATGTGTGTCATATTTGTTTTTCCTAGATTGCTTAGCTATAAACTAGACCGTCAGTTTTCTCGTTTGAATTGCTTCATATTTTCACGTGGTGGTCTTTTGTGGCCGACTATACGGTGTGTTGAAGGATGTTAGGTTGCATATGATTGCTTGCATCCACTGCATTTAAACTATGGTGGACAATTTTCTCATTGGCAATCACACCACATCTAACTTTATTTCAATTTCTATGTTGTGTTTTGTAAGCTGTAAAATTGTTTATCTTTTGTACGCATTCCTACCCCTGAACCCTCTTTTCTGAAGCTCGAGCAAAAGCCCTTGATCCGCGATAAAAAAAAATAGAACTCATATTAGATAACTCGAATTTCAACTCTTCATCGTAATCTAAATGAGACTCAAATAAGGGTTTACCTCGAACTCTACGTCAAAAGGTGACTCAAATTTAAAGTTGAAGTCCATTTGTAATTCGGAACTCTATTTTTAAATGTGACTCAAACTCGAAGTTCAACTCGAAATTTGGTATGTGGTTGACAGTTGTCTCATTGGCAATCATACCACATTTCTTGATTTCTATATAAGGATTTTTTTAGTGCATTGAATATTACCGAATTAAACTGTTTTGGCATGATAAATTTGTAAACCTCCATGAATTTTTATAAAACTTGTATAGAAGTTATTCTTCAAGATCAAGATAAAAGCATCTACAGAAAAACATTTTTTCTCCGTTAAGTGTACCGGTTAATGTACAGTCAGTCAACATTACGCTTTTACACTGACAGCAGAATTATCCGGCGAGACACAGGGTTAATAAGAATCTTTGATTTATTTATTAATTTACAGCTTCCATTTGAGATCTTAAGGAAAAAACTGCAGGACCAAATGGTTTGGGATATGTCCGAATTACTGTTAATTTTTTAGCACTTTTTTTCTTATTTTTGTCTGTCGTTCCTCCTTTTCATACCAAATAACTCCGAACAACAACTTGAACTTTAATTTGAACTTTAACTTAATGGATAGCGGTACTCATCCAAAGCGCATTACACATGCGACATATGGAAATCGGTCTAAAAATAAAACATATTTTTTCCGAAGTGGTCACGTGGTTTTACCTCATCAAGTAGTAATGGGATAACCACATCAAAGAATGACAGAACCACATCAAATACTGAAACCAACACATCATGTAGTGTAAAATCGTCAAATTTTGAAACATCATTACGTAATGTAAAAGCCATATAAATAATTGGCAAATCATCATAACGAAATAACAAAACCACATCATTTAATGAAACAACTACATTACGTTAAGTCACGTAAACATCAAGTAATATTAAAACCACATTGCCTAATGACACAACGACATTAAATAATGGTGAAACCACATCGAGTAATGACAAAACCATATTAAGTAATGACAAAACTATACCAAGTCAATACGAAACCATATCATGTAATATCGGAATATCATTAAGTAATGACTTTTCCATATTGAGTTATATCAAAACATCATTACGTAATGTCAAAACCATATTATGTAAAGACAAACTATCATCAAGTAATAATAGAACAACATAACGTAATAGCAGAGTTCCACATAAGACAGCTGTGGCGTTCCATACAAAATCATTGTTTCTGTAAGCAAAGCATGATGAAAGCTGTATATCTCGGCAAATATATTGTAAGCTATTGGCTAAAGACTTTTTTAACTGTTACAAACCATCTTTCATTCAATCTACAAGATCAATTCTCCGTTTCAGAATACTTAGTATAATGCATTCTGAGTAATATTTTCAAAAGCGTATACCAAACCATTGTGATTGGTATAAAAGGAACTAAACAATGGAAATTCAACCAATGACGTAACGTTATTTTCATTTTGGTTTACAAACAATGAGATCACCCATTGTCCTTTAGATTATAAAAAGGCGAATAATCAAGACATTTTGTATGATTACAAATAATTCATATAAATATATAGAATAATTTCCTTTTTTTGAAGAAACAACCCGGACGATACCAAGTTTCAAAGAAATGTGCAGTAAGGTATACAATAATGACCTGACGTGTGTAATGTCATTATTTACCTCTATAAAGATAAAAAATTTACTAAGTATTTGTTTAACCATTAGATGTCTGTGTTATTTGAACCGGTAATAGTATAGTCTATTCTTTGTCATGAAAAAGTATTTCTATTTCAAATCTTCACAGTCGGTCAAGTTTCCGGGGTTTGGACATTTACTATAACAATGGTTTATTAATTTGGTGATGTCTTAAGGTTACATCAAAGTCAATTACCAATCTGCTATTTTGTTATGCCTAATCACTTGATAAAATTTATCACCGTATTTACTAGTAATCAGAGTAACAAGACGGGTGTCGCATGTGGAGCATGATCCGCTTATCCGGAGCGCCTGGGATCACCCACTTGTTTATGGTGGGGTTCGGGTTGCTCATTCTTTGTATTTTGGTAGTTTTTTTTCAGATTTTTTGTTATGGCATTGTCAATCTGTTTCGACTTGTGAGTTTGGATATCCCTTTGGTATCTTTCGCCTCTTTTTTTATTCATTTGATAGTAATCATGTGTTGTTGCCAATTTCGACACAAATAGTGTGAATTTGTGTTAATTTATCTATACAATAAATTGACATTATGTGAGATAAAATTAAAAATGCAAAATTCTAATTTAACTGGACTTTTAATCTAAATGATAAGAGTTTTATTTCACCTAATAATTGAGTCTTTGGGTGTGTTTTACCTAAACACATACGAAAAGAATATCCCACTTTTACGTGATCAGTAAAATAAGATACAATTTCTTGTCAATTGTTGCAGGAGGTAATATATTTTGACGATTAGGTCAGTTACTAGTAATGCATACTTTAATTGGTTTATTTTGTGTCGTATAACAAACCTTGGGATGTTAGAATTGCACTACGGTCGGTCTTTCCTTTAATCGATTCTGACACCCCTCGGCGTGTTATACGACAAAAAAGCTTTAAAATATGCATTATCTATAACATAAATATCCACCAAAGACCAAAGAACAAGGATGTAAAAAACAACAGGTCACTCACTGTACGGCCATCGCATACCATATATTATGTTTTCAGTTGCAAAAGTAGATGATTTCGTCGACTTAAAGAACAAGTTAGGGATGTATAAATACCCTGCTACATCCGGTCTGTGTTTTTGTTAGATGTTTTCTGCTTTTATCGATCTGATGAGTTTAGCCCTTTTGAACTGATTTTTATTGTTTGTTGTTATGTTTTACTGTAGCACCATTGTCCCAGGTTAGGGGAGGGTTGAGCGCTCACAAACATGAATAACCCCGCCACATTCTTTATGTGCCTGTCCCAAGTCAGAAGCCTGTACCTCAGTGGTTGTCGCTGGTTCTTGTCTGTCATATTTGTTTTTCGTAAATTGTTTTGTTATAAATAAGGCCGTTAGTTTTTTTTCAGTTGAATTGTTTCATATCAGGGTCTTTTATAGCCGACTATAATGTATGGGTTTTTCTGATTGTTGAAGATCGTACGGTTGCCAATAGCTGCATACATCCACTTCATTTGAAATTTTGTGATTAGCAATCATACCACATCTCCTTCTTTTTATAAAGACGGAAAGGCTGTTCTTTCATTTATATATGAACCATTGACTTTGAATATAAAAAAGGTGGTACAGTGGTTATCAACATTTATTCAAAAAATAGAAGGATTTCCCTAGCTATAAGCTTCACTATAATGCCGTAAATCAAATGATTCATTCATAGTTTCGTATATACATTTTAAGCTTTAGCCTTGTTTTTGCTTATTTTACAGACAAAACGTCATACATAATAATTCGTTATAGTTTCATAATCTATTTTATTTACAGTTTAGCCATATATTCTGAGAAAGGAAAACAAAACCTCCATGAAAATGGGCCACAGGACAAGGGACTTGTTTTGTTGCAATATGACTTGGAAACTACCTGTTTATAGGACTGTATTGACTTGTTTGTTTCGTTCGGATACTGTCTTGTTTCACTCTTTTTCTCAATGAATAATTCATAGTTTGGTGACTATGTTAAATAACGGCAACAGTAGTATACCGGTGTCCAAATGTCATAAATCGATTCAGAGAAAACAAATCCGGGTTACAAACTAAAACCGAGGAAATCATATCAACTATAAGAGGAAAACAAAGGAACAACAGGACCTCTGAAGTGCAACAAAAACAAACGCCAACATACATAGAAACGAACTATTTGATAAAAACTGCCATATTCCTGACTTGGTACAGGACATTTTAAGACAAATGGTGGGTTGAACCTGGTTTTACGGCTAGCCAAACCTCCCGCTTAAGTGACAATGTTAAAAAGTATCGCTAAAATGACAATACTACGTGACAGAAATACAGCACAAACACACGCAAGAACACTCATCACAGAGAAACGCATAAACAAATAATATAATAGTCGACAAAACACGCAAACTGCAGAACAACAACGAACATCTTCCATCAACGACAGACACCACAAACAGTGACGCAATTACGTAACGAACATGCAATCTCGAACTTTATTCCATTATTTTCACAATACCAGTCCAAACAATTTTCATGACAATGATGGTATTGAAAGGCAATTTTATAATTTTATTTGGACTACAAACGATAAGACATAACACATTATCCAACCGAAACCATACATGAATGTTGGATGTACAATATATTGAGACACGTCGTATAGCAATGCAAATTCACACTCGGTATAACAGTCATATTCGGGAATAGGTTACATTCGGTACTTAGCAGACAGACGACATAGATGTTCAACCACAATCTAAGACGTGGTAAAAATGTCATTAACTGGTTTAGACACAGACACATCGTATAGAACAACCAATTCATGATGGTGTCCATAAAATTTACGGAGTGTCATTTTTAATCTTTCCTTCTCATAACTCTGTTGGAGCGTTAAACGCATCTTTCCCTTCGAACTTGAAGTAAAGATTACAACAAATACAAGGCTGCCTCATATCTTGACTTACATCTAGATATTTACAATGAAGTTCGGTTGAGAACAAAACTTTATGAGAAAAAGAGATGATTTCAGCTTCCCAATTGTGAACTTTCCATTTTCTATGATGACAACTGATATGTTCCAATTGTCGCAAACCACGAACCCGTCCTCATTTCCTCGAATGTGAAATACCGAATTAGTTTTATCACCGGGTTTGTACTTACATTAACGACACGACGGGTGCCACATGGGGAGCAAGATCTGCTTACCCTCCCAGAGCACGTAGATCACCCCTAGTTTTGTTTTAAAAGGTTCTGGTTGCTTTTGATTTTTTTTTCAATGTTATTCTCTCTGTTTCTTAATCTATGATGTCTGTGTTTTTTTCTTACGCGTGTGTATATATATTTCAAATCTTTATTTTCTGTCAAGCTCTAGGGTTAGAAAATTCACATGATCGATGGTTCACGAATTTGGTGATGTCTTAGGGTTAAGTAAGTTTCACTTACCTATCCACTATTGTTTGATGCCTACTTTTTTAATTTAATTTTTAAACGCATTTAATAGAAGTAACACAACGGTGTTCACATGTGGAGCAGGATCTGCTAACCATTCCCGAGCACTTGCGATCAGGCCCGGTGAGCTTCTTGTTCCTCAATCTTAAGTTTTCTATTTTGTTTGGGATTTCTAGCCTCTCTTTTACATTAATAAAAATCCTTGATCTCTTTTCCGTCGTATTGCAAATCTTCTAAATATAACAATGAATATCGCAATGTTTCTAAATATAACTATGAATATTTCAATGTTTCTAAATATAACTATGAATATTGCAATGTTTCTTTTATAATAATGAAACTCGGTACAGCTCAATTAAAAGAAAATATTGGATAGATGACTGTGTAAAAATTTTTCTGATTTATTCGATCAGTATCAGTATCCATCCCTTTTTGGGGTTTTTCATAAAATACACAAACCTTTTGATTTAAAAATATTTTAATTTTACTACTGCTCAACATTTGCATTGTTTTGTATTCGTTCTGAAGGTTCAGTTTGAGGTTTCTCATTATTGTATTTGAGTGCCGCATAAACACACATCGATTACAGCGTCAATCCTATAAGAATATAGATGACCGATCCAATATAATATGCGCTATCAGATGGTAAAGTTGCACCAACACCAATGGTACTGATTAATAAAAATATCACATATATAGCATCCATGTAGCTCACGTTTGTCAAAGACGAATATATTATGCTTCCAATCTGTATATAAAGTATTAAAATCGCCGTGGATATTATGAGAGGGATAATAGAGCCGTCATACTCTTTCACCACATATGCTTCGGTTTCTGTAAATATATCAATTTTGTCACCTTTTTGTATGTTGCGTCTATGTCGTGTAATTCGCTCCTGGCATCGTTTCCGCATAAGCAGACAAGTGACAAAGGAGGAAAGTCTCTTGCCAATGCAGGTAATAATTATTGCAGTTAGTGGTATACCTATTGCTGAAAAAGTCATAACAAAGACAAAGACTTTTCCTGGTACAGTTTGAGGGGTAATATGATCATATCCTGCAATTGAAAACATGCATATTTTAATTATAATCCTTAAATGTTTTATGACATCAAAATTGATTTTGATTTCAACCAGATTTGTACTATACATTATTTCTACAAAAAAAATAGGTCAGGTCACAACGTTGAAGAACCAATCGTAACTACTAGGCCATGATCGCTACGCCTACAATAATATTGTGAATACTATTGTATTGTAGGCGTAGCGAGAATAGCCGAGTAGTTACGATTGGTTGAAGAATTGGTTTACCTGTATTTTCCTTATTTTATTGAAATATTGTCAATTCATGGCGATGTAATACTGTAATTTTAAACTTACGTTCATAAATTCAACGCCTTATTCTACTTATCAGCTAAAGTCTGAAATACATTTATCTTCTGCCAAAATGACCCTAGATTGTCACTTTTCCTTTGTGAATGGCTTGTGATATGTATACTTAGAGATGTTTCATTATTTTCCAGCATTAATCATTAAAATAGTTGTTGCAAATATTTGATTACAATACGTTTGTGTCTATTATACTTCAACTGCCAAATTAATGAATAAAATTATACATGTTAAAATCCGGAAACAATTTATGTTGACTGCTTGTCGTAAACTACAATGGCTCGGCACTAATGTTGAGAAATTGATACCAAGACTTTTGATGTTATTTAATTGGAGTTTAGGTCACAAAAAATTGTACATGTATTAGAACTCCGAAAACATAATGAGAAGACTGTATGATGTATACCTTATAATTTTAAACTTGTTTCCTTATATCACACATTCAAATTATCATACATATTTATTCCATAAAGGGCACTTAATCTTATAAGAAATTCCTTAAAGAACATTTAACCATAAATAGGCTTTATTTCATGTTTTTTTTAAGAAGGGCACAATAGAAAATCCTGCATCAGTTGATTTTGTGTAGAACACCAAGTCAGTTTAGCTATAAGGCATTATCGATAGAAATATACTTTCTTGTCTTACAAAGATGTTGTTGCGGGAAAGTTTTGTATATGCCCTTAGTTCATTGCAAATTGAATATGAAATATGTTGTCCAACAACTCTTAAAAATAGTGTCAATGTATATACTATTTTCTTCCCATTGCCCATATTTTGTTATTATTGACAGAACGTCTAGTGCCTGTGTACAATCCAACTTGGCTTATATACTTCAAATAAAGAAACAAAAATACGTAGAAAGTTAAGATAACTGATAATCAGTCACATTTTCTTTGATATCAACATTTTTTGCTTATTGGTATATATATTCCTATGTCTGTAAAATAACCAGTTTATTAATGATTATTAATGAGATGTCAATAGTAACATTTGGACTCACTTGAATGTAAATAATTGTCAATATAAAAAAAATATATTTTCGGATTGTCACGTGATGATTGATATAATTGTCACCTTTGTCACGAGAAAAATTGCTGACTTTGCATAATGTCTTATAATGATTGATTGATGATTTCTTTACGCCACATCTTCTTTTTCATGTATTTTAGATAATTTTTATTCCGCGTATATTGAAATCTAGTGCATATATACATACTTATCGTTGTTATTATTGCAACAAAGTATAAAAGCGTTTCCCAGTAATCCAACGTATTATCGTCATCACATTCGTACTGCTTTTGAAGTATGATCCCAGAATCATTGCAACTAATCACCGTACTAATCTTGTGTATATTTCCACTTTCGTTGTTATCTTTTTTATGATTTTCAATGTGCAGGTAAACAGCAGGACTCGTGAGGGTTTACACGCATATTATAAAGACAATACCTTGTGGCTACTTAGCGATACTCAGAAGCCGTTTTATATATACATTGACCTCACACTTCATGGTAAAACACTCGGATTCTATCAAATATTTCCAATATAAATTGGGTATACCTATGATTGCCGCTGAAAGGGTTTGACTAGATTATCGACACACTTGAATAATCCGACTCTATGTGACAGCCAGATATGTTAGTTCATTGAGAACAAAACTGCTGAAAGAACTGGGCAATAAATTGTTAAATATCGTAAACGCATCTGTAACTTTTGAAATCAGCATAAATTTACAACGGTAGCCTACATAGGAATTACCTTTGTTCTATTTATAGATTAATTCAAAGACGCGGAACGTATTTTGAAAGGTAGAAAAAATATGTCGCATAAATCAGTTTTGATTAACTATGAAAAAGGTCATGTTTAACTGTTTACGTACTAACAACAAAACAAAACTAAATAGTTTCGTAGGGTTCATTTTTTATCGGTCATGGTACCATTAATGATCTTTTGCTTTTTTGAAACACTTAAAATTGATTTTAAAGCATACTTAGTTTTTCACAGATAAATGTCGACAAGGATAAAAAAAAACATGTAGTCTTGTATTCATCATTTAGAATGCTACGCCGCCTATGTTCTATGTTAGTTATACGTTAAAGATAACTTCGTTATACCGTTTAGATATTTAAAGAGAAGGTTATCTTGTTCCTATTTTTCCTGAAAACAGATGTTGATGCAAACTAATTGCAAGGTTACTGTACTATAGATAAACCGAACATCTACAAGTAGCGGTGCAAAAAACATCCATACAGCTTTGATAGTAATGACCAATACCAAGATTTCAATTCTTAGCGATTACAAACATTGTACAACACACTAAAGCACACTAATCGATCACATTTTTCGAAAACAGAATAAACATGTAATGTTAATTTCAATTTATATTATAGCGTGTTTCTTTCACTATGTTCCCAATGGTGTCATCCTGTTAAGGGAGACGGATTTATACATGTTATATAAGTATATGTATTATTGTTATTTGTGGACTTTTGAACGATCAAATTTTGTTTAAATTAAAAATAGATTTAAGAAATGAAAAGGAAACAAACGTAACTGAAACTTCTCATAACTCATCTCCAAACGGAATAGACGAGACAAAATGCTATTTGAATCGTAATCGAAATGCAACGTTAAATCAAGTGGTCTATTTTAAATTGAATTCATTTTTGTTGCGTTCTTTCTTGAACCAGAGTTTACGACTGTTTTTTTCTTCTTCCTGGTATGACTTTATGGTAGAATAAAAGTATTACCATTTCACAAAATAAATGAGCCATTAATCGGTTTAGACAAATAAAGGGTTAGTTTTTTAGTTTTATCTTTCTTTTTTCTTGCAGGGGGGGGGGGGGGGGGGGGGGGGGGACGATGAGGGTAAAATGCAGTGAGTGGAAATCTTTTCGTAATTTTAATACATTTATATTAAAATCATTTTCATTTTTTTTCATTATAAGATTTAAACTGTTAAAAAAAAGTCAATTTAAATTCAAAATGTTATTTTTTTTGTGTCCACGTGACATGACTAGTGCATACGTACAGTGTGGGCATTAATTGTATGAATATAAACTTGTCATAGATACCACGATTAAAAATTGTGTATGTCAGACGCCCGTTTCGTCTACAAAAGATTCATCATTTACGCTCAAACCAAAAAAGTTAAAAAGGCCGAATATAGTACGAAGTAGAAAAGCATTGAAGACCCAAATTTAAATGCCGAAGGTGTTACCAAATACAGCTAAGATAGTCTATTCCTGGGGTACAATATCCTATATATTTTTTAAAAAATCCAAGTTTTATGAACAGTTAATTTACAATACTTGTTTATTTATTTTGTTTTTGGAATAAATATACACATTTAATTTATCCTACATTTTTTAAAGTTCTAGCTTCTAACTTTAGTTTGAAATGCTTGTGATTAGATGACAAACTAACATTTATTACGGGATAATACAAGTCAAGAACTACACAGAAAACTAAAGATTGAGTAACATGAAAAAGAGAGGTGAAAGATACCAAAGGGACATTCAAACTCATAAGTCGAAAATAAATTGACAACACTATGGCTAAAAAAGAAAAAGACAAACAGACAAACAATAATACACAAAACACAACATAGAAAACTAAAGACTGAACAAAACTAACCCAACCAAAAACTGGGGGTGATCTCATGTGCTCCGGAAGGGTAAGCAGATTCTGCTCCACATGTGGCACCAGTCGTGTTGCTCATGTTAGTACAAACCCGGTTATAAGTCTAATTCGCTAGGTCACATTCGAGAAAAGGGGACGGGATTGTAGTTACGACATGAGAAACATATCCGCTATCATCTGTGAAACAGATATTCCGTAACAACCTAACCATAAAACGGTAATGAAACTCAAATCCTTCCGAAGGGTATGTAGTTCCAGTTCTGTTAATAGCACACGTAGTATTGCTCATTGCAAGTACACAAATCAGTTATTAGTGGCATTTAATGATGTCACAATCGAGACGTCTGTAAAATGTTTCCTAAAAATGCTTGTATAAGGAATTTGGCTTTCGATTGCACAGTAAAGATTGAAATATTTAGAAGTAGATAAAAAAAAAAGATTGTCAAAGCATTACTTTTACATTAATTGTTCACACTTTGGAAGTGTGATTGCGCGTTTAAAAATTTCAACCCTGTATCTTATCATGTTAATAATGCACTTACAAATACATTGGCAAATGTCTTTAGATGGTTGTTTTCATGAATAAGGTCATCGTATTCATCTTTTGCAATTATAACATCTTTTTTTAAGAACAAAATATCAAGATCATTGTTTCTGGAAGCAAAGCATTATGAAAGCTGTATATCCCGGCATTTATTTTGTTAGTTATGACTAAAGTCGTTTTATACTGGGTTAACCCCATTCTGGTGGTCAAAATGTTAATCTTCATATCCAACTACCGGTCGAACTATACGGAACAAATATGATTCAAATAATGAAAATTCAGATATTTAGCTCTTCAATGATGCATAATATGTTACCCATTTGTCTAGTTTTATCAGTTTAATAAATGATTGAAAATCGGCGATCACCATCCGCCATTGTTTTTCTTATTAACCTCTTTCCGGTGCAAAGGTAAACTATAGTATGGAGGACAACTAGGAACACTAATGCACCCTATTTTGTGCATCAAATAACGCTAATATTCTAGTAAATAAGTACAGATCAGCAAAACATTATTTTATTTAGGACAATTTATATTTGACAAGATGAAAAGTGTTTAAAAATTCAAATGTGCAAGATTTTTTTTTTAAAGATGCAATAAAATAGTTTTATTTTGTTATTTTTTTTTTTACTTCTTATTGTGAAAATATTAAAAATAATTTTATTTTGATGTCAATAGGGGAAAAATGATTTTACAAATTTTCACTATTTGAAAATTACTTTAACTGAATAAATAAATAATTACATGAATATTAAAAAGTTCTAAAACTATTGTTTGTGTGTTTGAATCAGAATAACAGTTCTTGGAATAGTGTTCTGTGTAACGGTTCACTGTGCTTTACAGTGGTGACAAAAGAATGTATCCTCTCTCCTCAAAACCCTAACATCACTGCAGAATTGGAGATGTGTCCAGTGACGACAGTTATCATTGTCACATTGTGCCCATTTAACGAAAAACAATTCCTGCTAATTGTCGAATCTCTGAGGGAGATTTCTTGTTACAAACGCAGCAAGTTTCACTGTCATCATCATCGGTCAGATCACTGTCACTTAGTGAATTATCAAGACATATGGGTCCTCCTTTATCTTTGTTCAAACCAGATGTACCAAGACCTGCATTAACATCATCCTCTGATAATTTCATCTGTTTTTCAGTTTTAACCCTCTCAGTTGAACTTTTTCTTTTTAAGGGTGCCCTCTTTTTAGTATCTTTTCTTGTTTTGTTTTGTTGTTTACACGTAGTTACATTTTCAACTGCCATTGGCTCTGATTTCTTATAGGGTGGTTTAAATACTACTTTCTTTTTTGACTGATTCAGATGATCCATGTTTTTTTTCCCCTAAATTTCCTGTTATGGTAAAGTGGTTCCTTTTCTTTTCTGTCTTTTCAACTGAGACAACAGACCTTTTTAGCAGGAATCCGGATGGAGAACTGTTTACTGTGTTTATGTTTGAAGAGTTGTTTGATGTGTTCAGTTCAATTATAGGTTCTGCAGTATATATTTGAATGTCAGGGTGTATGCTTTCAAAGGGAACTAGCAAGGATTGACTGTTTGATTCATCATGATCTGATAAAATATCATGTTCTTTTGGAGCTGATATTGAAACTTCAAATTGTTGTATTGTCAGAGTGGCAGGTTTGCTTATTTCATGAGAGGGAACATTTCTTAATTGATCAGGCTGATTAAAAGTGTTTTCATCATCTTGGGAGATATGGCAATGGTTCATTGTAGATTCAGATGCTTCATCAGATGTTGCTTTGTTGTAAATAGTAGCTAGAGCAAGTTCAGTAGTGTCAACGGCTTTTGGGTTAAAAGGATATATTCCACTTTTCTTGAAAGATGATGTCAGATTCTGTGCTGAGAGACTTTTCTGGTATGGTGAACATGACATCTGTCCAATATTAAACTTTGTGATTTTACATCCAGGGTTTCTACGCATAAACAACTGTGCCTCCCTGTTGTAACAAGCCTTTAGTGGTCCAAAGCACCCTATATCTAGTGGCTGCAAAATGTGGCTACATTGTGGTGGAAGTATGAAAAGGATGATGTTCTTAGATTCAGCCCAATCTTGTAAAGTTAAACTCACATGGGAGCGGTGGCCATCAAACAATATCAGTAGAGGAGTGCCAGAGATATCATGAGATACATACTTGAGGAAGTGCTTTTCAAGGTAAGTTTTGAATATGTCACTGTTTGACCATCCAGTCTTAGAGCATTGGCCATCAGAACCAGGTGGAGTCCCATCAAGTAGAAGAGCCCTGTCAAATTTAACACCTGGAAATACGTAATAGGGTGGAACAGCATTACCAATAGCATTGCCAGCACCAATTATAGTTACATTTGAAGACCTTGGAGATGTGACAGACTGGGGCTTAACAACAATGTCGTGAACTATTTTATTTGGATTATGTTCAGTTTGCAGAGCACTCTCATCAATATTGAATATTTTTTTTGGCTGATCATGGAGATTGTTTTGGGTCATAATAATGCCCAGCTCTTTGTAGTAGTTGGAGAGTGTCTCCTTTGATGCACATCTAGCTCTCTGCATGGACAATTTCTGTGGTTTACTAATAGTTAAATTTGGCCATCTTTTCAAAAAGGAGTAGTACCATTTGTTACTTAATATACCCTCCTGAAGTTTTCTTTTGCCCATAAACACAGCTAAATCAGTTGCAAGATATATTACATCAATTCTAGAATAACCATAACCAATGCTGACCATATGTGCAATGTGGTCCACCATTTTTTTCTCTGTACCCTCATCAAACAGGTAATTTGAGCATCTTCCATCCACAGAAACCAAACCAAGTGTCCTATCTCTAAGTGTGCTTTCTGGAATACCATAGTTTTTTGCAGCCTGGTAAACAGACATTCCATTTTGGACAGCATCATAGGCATATTTCAAAGCATTTGGGTCATACTGCTTTTTCTTCATTTTGAAGATATCTGTAATAAAAATGAACACACATAATTATTTAAAAAAAAGTAAGTAAAAACTAAAATCTGCTTTAAAATCATTTTTTATCCAATTTTTTTTCTCATTTATGGCTGCAATTATTTTATTTATAAATCACAATTGATATTATCATTGTGCAAGCATTTTGTCCTATAATCACAGTTATTTGGTCTTCATATTAATTTTTATAAATTCTAATTAAATTCAATCAACAGAAATGGTTTTCAAAAACATAAAAAAAATGATAAGTCACTTCTTTTTAAAAACCTGAAAAAGTGTTCATTTTTGTTAATCAGGCTTTCCATAGATTTTCCAGGACTTTTTATTATCACGTGATTGTTGTTTGGGACGCCTTACAAATGGCAGACGATAAATCAATAACAATAGATTGATTTTGGATGAATATTCAATATTTTTAGATGGCTTGAAATTTCATGGCATATCAATGATTTTGGAATGGTGGAAAAAATACAATCTTGAGCTGTTAAATATATTTTTACCTGTAGTGAAGACTGTTTGGCGTAATTAGATCTGTTGACATACAGCGGTGAACCAATTGTCTGTAACCTCTGACCTCCGACCCATGCACGCGCTTTCAGTTCAACGAAAACCCGGATTTTAACATTACACCGGAATCAGTGTACCAACTGTTGCAAAACCATCTTTCATTGAAACTACAAGAACAATTCTCCGTTTCAGAATATAATGCATTCTGAGTAATATTTTCAAAAGCGTATACCAAAACATTGTGGTTGGTTTAAAAGAAACTAAACAATAGAAATTCAACCAATGACATAACGTTATTTTCATTTTGGTGTACGAACAATGAGATTACCCATAGTCCTTTAGATTCGGAAAAGGCGAATAATCAAGACCTTTAGTATGATTACAAATAATTCATATAAATATATGGAGTAATTTCTTTTCTTTTGAAGAAACAACTCCGGACGATACCAAGTTTCAAAGAAGTGTGCTGTAAGCTTAAGGTATACGATAATGACCTGACATGTGTAAGGTCATTATTTACCTCTATTAAAATGAAAACTTTATTTGTTAAACTTTTAGATGTCGGTGTTATTTAAACCGGTAAAAGTCTCGTCTATTCTTTGTCATGAAAACGTTTTTCTTATTCAAGTCTTTACAGTTGGTCAAGTTTCCGGGTTTGAACATTTACTATAGCAATGATTTATTAATTTGGTGATGTCTTAAGGTTACATCAAAGTCAATTACCAATCCGCTATTTTGTTATGCCTAATCACTTGATAGAACTTATCAACGTATTTAATCGAAGTAACACGACGGGTGTCGCATGTGGAGCATGCTCCGCTTATCTTTCCGGAGCGCCTGAGATCACCCTCGGTTTTTGGTGGGGTTCGGGTTGCTCATTCTTTGTATTTTGGTAGTTGTTTTACAAGTATTTTGCTATGACATTGTCAGTCTGTTTCGACTTGTGGGTTTGGATATCCCTTTGGTATCTTTCGTCTCTCTTTTTATTCATTTGATAGTAATCATGTGTTGTTGCCAATTTCGACACACATAGTGTGAATTTGTGTAAGTGTATCTTTACAATAAAGGGACATTATGTGAGATAAAATTCAAAATGCTAAATTCTAATTTAACTGGACATTTAATATAGATGAGTGACTTTAACTTCACCTAATAATTGAGGGTTTGTTTATACCTAAACGCATAAGAAAAGACTTTAACGTGAACAGTAAAATAGGGTACAATTTTCAGTCAATTTTTGCAGAAGGTAATATATTTTGACGATTACTAGTCATGCATACTTTAATGGTTTTTTTTTGTTGTTGTTGTATAACACACCTTGGGGTGTCAGGATTGCACTACGGTCGGTCTTGCCTTTGATCGATTCTGACACCCCTCGGTTTGTTATACAACAAAAAAGCATTAAACTATGCATTATCTATAACATAAATATCCACAAAAGATCAACGGTCGAGGATGTAAACAAGAACAGATCACTCACTTAACGGCCTTCACATACTATATATTATATTTTCAGTTGCAAAAGTAGCTGGTTTTGACTTAAAGAACGAGTTAGGGATGTATAAATACCCTGTTACGTCCGGTCTGTGTTTTTGTTAGATGTTTTTTTCTGCTTTTATCGATCTGATAAATTAAACCCTTTTCAACTGATTTCTATTGTTTGTTCTTATGTTATACTGTAACACCACTGTCCCATGTAAGGGAAGGGTTGAGCGCTCACAAACATGTTTAACCCCTCCACATTCTTTATGTGCCTGTCCGAAGTCAGGAGCTTGTACTTCAGTGGTTGTCGTTGGTTCTTGTCTGTCATTTTTGTTTTTCGTAAATTGTTTTGTTATAATTTAGGCCGTTAGTTTTCTCAGTTGATTTGTTATCTTTTTTTAATATCGGGGTCTTTTATAGCCGACTATACGGTATCGGGTTTTCTCATTGTCGAGTGCCGTACGGTTGCCTATAATTGGCTACATCCACTTCATATGAACTTTTGTGGATAGTTGTCTCATTGGCAATAATACCACATCTTCTTTTTATACAGACGGAAAAGCTGTTCTTTCACTTATATATGAACCCTTGACTTTTGAATATAAAAAAGGTGGTACAGTGGTTATCAACATTTATTCTAAAAATAAAAGGATTTCCCTACCTATAGGCTTCACTATAATGCCGTAATTCAAATGACTCATTGATAGTTTCGTATATACATTTTAAGCTTTAGCCTTGTTTTTGCTTCTTTTCCAGATAAAACGTGATACATGATAATTCGTTATAGTTTCATAATTTATTTTATTGACAGTTCACCCTTATATTTTGAAAGAGAAAACCAAACTTTAATGAAAAAAGGCCACAGGACAAGGGACTTGTTTTGTTGCATTATGACTTGGAAGCGACCTGTTGATAGGACTGTATTGGCTTGTGTGTTTCATTCGGATACTGTCTGATTAACTCTTTTTTAAATGAATAATTCAAAGTTTGGCAACTATGTTAAACGCATCTATCCCATCGAAATTAAGATAAAGGATACAACAAATACAGGGCTGCCTCATTTCTTGACTTACATATAGATATTGACATTGACAATGAGGTTCGGTTGAGAACAAAACTTTACGACAAAAGAAATGATTTCAGCTTCCCAATTGTTAATTTTCAATTTCTATGATGATGACGACTGATATGTTCCATTGTCGTAAACAACAATCCCGACCTCATTTCCTTGAATGTGAAATACTAAATTAGTCTTATCACCGGGTTTGTACTTACATGAGCGACACGATGGATGACACTTGGGAAGTAGACCTGCTAACCCTTCCAGAGTACCTAGAGCACCCCTAGTTTTGTCTAAAAAGGGTTCTGGTTGCTTTTGATTTGTTTTCTATGTTATTCTCTGTGCTTCTTAATCTATATTGTCTGTGGTTTTTTTTCTAACACGTGTGCATATTTCAAATTTTCATATTCGATCAAGCTTTAGGGTTAGAAAATGTGCATGATCGATGGTTCGCGAAACTGGTGATGTCTTAGGGTAAGCGTCATTTACCTATCCGCCAATGCGTGATGCTTACTTTCTTAATATTAATTGTCAACGTATTTAATAGAAGTAACACAACGGTTGTCACATGTGGTGCATGATCTGCTAACCCTTCCGGAGCACCTGCGATCAGCCCAGATTTTTGGTGAGCTTTGTGTTGCTCATCCTTAAGTTTTTTATTTTGTTTGGGATTTCTCGCATCTCTTTTACATTAATATAAATCCTTGATCTGTTTTTCGTCGTATTGCATTGTTTCTAGATATAACTATGAATATTGCAATGCTTCTAAATATAACTAAATATATTGCAATTATTATGAATATAACTATGAAATTCGGTACAGCTCAATTAAAAAAAAAAAAAATTGGATAGATATCTGTGTAAAAGATTTTCTGATTTATTCGATCAAAATCAGTATCCTTCCCTTTTTGGGGTTTTTCATAAAATACACAAACCTTTTGATTTTAAAAATATTTTAATTTTACTACTGCTCAACATTTGCATTGTTTTCTTTTCGTTCTGAAGGTTTAGTTGGAGGTTTCACATTATTGTATTGGAGTGTCGCATAAACACACATCGACAACAGTGTTAATCCTATGAGAATATAGATGACCGATCCAATATAATATGCGCTATCAGATGGTACTGTTGCACCAACACCAATGGTACTGATTGATAAAAATACCACATATATAGCATCCATGTAGCTCACGTGTGTCAAAAACGAACAGATTACGCTTCCAATAAGTATATAAACTATTAAAATCGACGTGGATATTATGAGAGGGATAATAGAGCCGTCATACTCTTCCACCACTGTATTTTCATATGCTTCGGTTTCCATTAATGTATCAATTTTGTCACCTTTTTGTATGTCGCGTCTATGTCGTGTAATTTGTTCCTGGCATCGTTTCCGCATAAGCAGACAAGTGACAAAGGAGGAAAGTCTCTTACCAATGCCGGTAATGATTATTGCCGTTAGTGGTATACCTATTGCTGAAAAAGTCATAACAAAGACTTTTTCTGGTACAGTTTGAGGAGTAATATGACCATATCCTGCAATTGAAAACATGCATATTTTAATTATACTCTTAAGTGTCTGAAATGTTTTATGACATCAAAATTGATTTTGATTTGAACATCTTAAAAGAGGGACGAAAGATACCAGAGGGACAGTCAAACTCACAGATCGAAAACAAACTGACAACGCCATGGCCAAAAATAAAAAGACAAACAGGCAAATAATAGTACAGATGACACAACATAGAAAACTAAAGACTAAGCAACACGAACCCCACCAAAAACTGGGGCTGATCTCAGGTGCTCCGAAAGTGTAAGCAGATCCTGCTCCACATGTGGCACCCGTTGTGTGTTGCTTATGTTATTACAATTCCGGTAAATAGTCTAATTCGGTAGGTCACATTCGTGAAAAGGGAAGAGTATTGTAGTTACGACATAAGGAACATATCCGATATCATCTGTGAAACGGTTATTCCATAACGGTCAACCAACTCGTGATGGCGTCCGTAAAATTTACGAAGGGATGATTTCAACTTCACCATTTGGAACTCTTGGTTTAATAGCTTCCTTGTGAGCAGCAATCCTCTATCAAGGAAATCATGATAGGAAATACAAGAGCGGGAATATCGTATCAATTGGGAGATATATACTCCGTATGCAGGCGCTGCTGGAATGTTGCTACATAGAAATGGAAATAAAATTGAGAATGGAAATGGGGAATGTGTCAAAGAGACAACAACCCGACCATAGAGCACACAACAGCCGAAGGCCACCAATGGGTCTTCAATGCAGCGAGAAACTCCCGCACACGGAGGCGTCCTTCAGCTGGCCCCTAAACAAATATGTATACTAGTTCAGTGATAATGGACGTCATACTAACTCCAAATTATACACAAGAAACTAAAATTAAAAATGATACAAGACTTACAAAGGCCAGAGGCTCCTGACTTGGGACAGGCGCAATAATGCGGCGGGGTTAAACATGTTTTTTGAGATCTCAACCCTCCCCCTATACCTCTAGCCAATATAGAAAAACAAACGTACAACAGTACGCACAGTAAAACTCAGTTCAAGAGAAGTCCGAGTCCGATTTCAGAATAGGAAACAAAAGAATAAACAAAATGACAATAATACATAAATAACAACAGACTACTAGCAGTTACTGACATGCCAGCTCCAGACCTCAATTAAATTGATTGAAAGATTATGTCTTCATCATATGAATATAAGGCACAATCCCTCCTGTTAGGGGTTTAGTATTATACCATCATAAAATATATGATATTACATATATATAAGAACATAACCCTTGTCATGCCAACAACTGGTTTTAGAATAAATATGTTTAATTCCGATGCAAATACCCTATAAGTGAATCAATATTAAAGCCAAAATATGCAATCTTTAATGACCTGACAACAGTATCGTAACTATATCCTTTCTTAGTAAATCTGTTTAAATGTTTTGTTAGCTTTTGAGGTGAATACTGACGTTTTTGTGCTTTGTAAAGAATATTACCATAAAAGATTGGATGTGAAATACCCGAACGTATAAGATGTCTGCATGTTGAGTTATATTTACGAATGATGTCCTTGTACCTTATACCGATGATACAATTTAGTAAATGTTTTGACTAGTTTATGATATCTAAAACCCTGGTGTAATAATTTTTCAGTAATACATAAATTTCTCTCGCTAAAATCTAATACGTTGTTACATACACGAGCGAATCGTAAAAGTTGAGATATATAAACACCATAAGATGGTGACAAGGGAACGTCACCATCTAAAAATGGATAATTAACGATAGAAAATGAAAAATCATCTCTTTTATCATAAATTTTAGTATTAAGCTTTCCGTTTATGATATAGATATCAAGATCGAGGAAAGGACAGTGGTCATTGTTAGTATTAGCTTTATTTAAAGTAAGTTCAACAGGATAAATTTCTTTAGTATACATACTGAAGTCGTCATTATTGAGAGCCAATCTATCATTCAAATATCTAAAAGTATTGTTAATTTTTTGTATCAGATGTTGTTTCGATGGGTCTTTGCTGATTTTAGTGGTGCACAGTTAGTCCCCATTGGAATTCCGATAACTTGACGATATACGGAATCTCCAAAGCGAACAAAAATGTTATCAAGTAAAAATTCAAGGGCAGATATAGTATCAAAGCATGTCCAATTGACATAGCTCTTTTGTTTGTTGCTACTAAAAAATGACCTTAAAGAGTTTGAACATATGTATTCGCATTCCGACTTTTTAAATGCCCATTTAATTAGGTGTGTGAATTTTTTCTTAATAAGAATATGAGGCAAAGTGGTATATAGGGTAGAAAAATCAAAAATTTGAACAGATTCAAAATCACCAATGTATGCATGCAATTTATCAAGTACTTCCAACGAGTTTTTGACACTCCAAAAGTAGTTAATTCCACTATTTTCAAAGGCCTTATTTGAACAATTTATTATCAGGTTTTTGATTGTACCAAGTGTACTAGTAAGTAGAATAGACAATTTAGTAGTAGAACAATGACTTGAAGACGAAATAAATCTATATTTGTAAGGTGATTTGTGTAGCTTCGGAAGCCAGGGTTTTTACGAACAGTTTTAGAAACTATATCCAAAATGTTAACAGAATCGGTTCTTGATATATTACCAATTCCCATGATATAATCATTGAGACCAAGAGGGTAGACTGTCTGTAATTTTTTAATCCAATTTAATTCAATTATTTTCCGTGATCGTACAAACTTTGAATGAGATTCACCAGGCTGCTTATTTACTACTTCTAAAGGTTGAACTGTTAAATACTTAATAGGATGATTGTGCTTTTTAAGATGTTGATAAATGATACTTTTGAATTTATATGGTCTTTTAAAACGAAACAGGTGTTCTTGCGTGCGTTTAGATAAATATCGTCAAGTTTCACCTACGTACTGAATACCGCATCCCGGTTTGTTTCATGTGAGTAAATAAACAATACTGTTTGTTTTTCAAATTATATCAGTTTCAAAATTTAAAGAAAATGTGCGACCATTAAACGTAGACCTTACCGTATTGTTGGTGGAAAGACGGGACATCTAAGTCTTTTTTTGGCATGACACTTATCGATAGAAGGGTAACCACGATTTTTATTGTTAAAAATGTTAGCGATGGTAGTATTTTTAGATAAGCGATTTTGAAGATTGAGACGTGTAGATACACTTTGAACGAGTTTAGTATTTAATATTTTTCCATTTCTAAGTTCACAATTGGGAAGCTGAAATCATCTCGTTTGTCGTAAAGTTTTGTTGTGGATTGATTTTTTATATTTTTATATTAAGGAAGAAGGTATATTTTGGTGTCAATCTGACCGTACGAATACAGAAAAAAAAATAAACCCATTAATCACAGTTTCAAAAAAGAAGCTTCAGTCAAATTAAAGTATAAGCTAAGGCATGGTGGTACAATTTTATAGTGTCGTTATTAAGGTGACGTCATGAGAAAGACTTGTCACTTTTCCAGCAAAAATAAAAAAAATACGGAATAAACAAATCGGTCTCCAAAAATAATCTTCAATAAAAACACAAAACACACTTCTCTTGTGAATATTTGTTCGGACAAAGGTTGGGATTTACATTATTTCTACAAAAAATAAGTCACACGTTGAAGAATCAATCGTAACTACTAGGCCATTCTCGCTACGCCTACAATAGTATTGTAGGCGTAGCGAGAATGGCCAAGTAGTTACGATTGGTTGAAGAATTGGTGTACATGTATTTTCCTAATTTTGCTGAAATACTGTCATTCCATGGCGATGTAATACTATAAATTTAAACTTAAGTTCATAAATTCAACGCCTTATCTACTTGTTAATTAAATTCTGAGATACATTTTATTTTCTGCCATAATTACCCTAGATTGTCATTTCTCCTTTGTGAATTGCTTATGATATGTATACTCAGATGTTTCATTATTTCCCAGCATTAATCTTTAAAGTAATTGTTGCAAATATTTAATTTCTATTCTTTTGTGCCAATTTTACTTCAACTGCCAAATTGATGAATAAAATTATAGTTGTTAAAATCTAGAAACAATTTATCAAGACTACGTGTCGTAAACTACAATGGATCGGCACTAATGTTGAAATTGATTTTGATGTCATTCAATTTGAGTTTAAGTCACAAAAAATTTGTACATGTATTAGAATTTCGAAAACATATTGAGAAAGAAGACTGTTTGATGTAAATTTTATTATTTAAAACTTGTTTTTTATATCACACATTTAAATTTAAAACTTGTTTTATATATCACCCATTTAAATTATCATCAATAATTATAAATCTTTGAAGGGCATTTAAACTTATAAGGAAGTTCTTAAAGAGCATTTAACCATAAATAGGCTTTATTTCATGTTTTTTGTTTTAAGAAGGGCACAATAGAAAATCCTGCATCAGTTGAATTCGTGCAGAAAACCAAATTAGTTTAGCAATGGTCATTATATCGATGTAAATATACTTTCTTGTCTTACAAAGATGTTGTTGAGGGATAATTTTGTATATACCCTTAATTCATTGCAAATTGAATATGACTACTTGTCCGGCAACTCGTGCGATTTGATTACCATTACAATCCAACTTGGCTTACTTCAAATAAATAAACAAATACGTAGAAAGTACGATAACTGATAATCAGTCTTACTTTGTTTGATATCAACATTTTTGTTTATTGGTATACATGTTGCAATGTTTGAAAAATATCCAGGAAAAAAACTATTGAAATCAATTTTATTAATGATTATCCATGAGATGTCAATAGTAACATATGGACTCACTTGAGTTAAAATAATTGTCAATATTAAAATATTTATTTTCGGATTGTAACGTGATGATTGCTCTAATTGTCACCATTGTCACGAGAAAAAATCAAAACGTTGCTCACTCTACATAATGTCGATCCTTATTATGATTGACTGATGATTGCTTTACGCCAAATCACGGCTATTTCGTGGCGAGATCTATTTCATATATTTTTATTCCATGTATATTGAAATATAGTGCATATATATACATACCTATCGTTGTTATCATTGCAACAAAGAAGAAAAGCGTTTCCCAGTAATTTAACGTATTATCGTCCTCAAATTGGTACTGCTGTTGAAGAATGATCCCAGAATCATTGCAACTAATCAGCGTATTCATCTTGTATAAATCTCCATTTTCATTGTTATCTCTTTTATAATTTTCAATGTGCAGGTAAACAGCAGCACTCGTGAGAGTATATACGCATAGTATAAAGACGATACCTGGTTTCGACTTAGCGATACTCAGAAGTCGTTTTATGTATACATTGACTTCACACTTCATGGTAAAATGCTAGGATTCTATCAAATCTTTCCAACATAAATTGGATAAACCTGTGATAACCACTAAATGAGTTTGAATACGTTATCGACACACTTGAATATAAGTACATTGTGAACAAAACTGATTAAAGAACTGTGTTATAAATTGTTAAAAATCGTACACGCACCGGTAAATTTACATCAGTAGCCTACATAGGAGATACCTTTGTTCTATTTATAGATTGATTCATAGACGCGGAACGTTATTTGAAAGGTTTTTTGAACGGTTTTTTGAAGAAAAAAAACATATCACAACTATCTGTATTGACTGTATTGATTATCCATAAGAGGTAATGTTAAACGGTTTACGTACTAACAATAAAACAAAACTAAATAGTTTCGTAGGGTTCATTTTTTATCAGTCCTGGTTACAGTCGCGGGAACTGTTCAATTAAAACTAAAACAATAGAAAAAAGATAAAGAAAAGGGATTTTTGTTTTGTCTAGTATACAAGTACCATTAACATTCTTTTGCTTTTATGGAACACTTGAATTTGATTTTAAAGCATACTTTGATTTTTCACAGATAAATGTCGACAAGGATAAAAAAATCATATAGTCTTGTAATCATCATTCAGAGTACTTCGCCGCCTATGTTCTATGTTAGTAATACGTTAAAGATAACTTCGTTATACCGTTAAAGATATCTAAAACAAGATTATCTTGCCCTTTTTTTTCTGAAAACAGATGTTGATGCAAACTAATTGCAAGGCTACTGTACTATAGATAATCTGAACATCTACAAGTAGCGGTGCACAATACATCCACACAGCTTTCTTTGTAATGACCAATACCAAGATTTCAATTTTTTGGCGATAACAAACATTGTACAACACACTAATCGATCATATCATTAGATCAAACTGACTTCTGAGTATCTGGCAAACCACAGAATAAATATATAATGTAAATTTCAATTTATATTATAGCATGTTTCTTTACACTATGTTCCCAATGTTGTCATCTTGTTAAGGAGGAGGGATTTATAAAAGTTCTTTTTGTTTCCGAACCCCCGTATTTCTATTGTATTATTGTTAGTTGTACACTTTTGAAAAATAAAATATTGTTTAAATTAAAAATAGATTTAAGAAATGAAAAGGAAACCAATATAACTGAAACTTCTAACAACTGATCTCCAAACGGAATAGATGAAACAATGCTATCTGAATAGTACTCGTAAATGCAACGTTAAATCAAGGGTTCTATTTAAAATTAAATTCATATTTGTTGCGTTCTTTCTATATTACCGGAGTTTACGATTGTGAAGAACCTTGTGAAATGTCTTCAGGTTAACTCACATTTCGACCCTTAAATTCCTAATTGGTTTCCGTGTTTCTTCTTTTTCCTGGTATGACTTAAATTTGTGATAGAATCCAAGTATTCACAAAATAAATGAGCCATAATTCGTGTTAGACTAATAAAAGGTCAGTTTTTTATCAGTACTGTGCAGTAAGTGGCCATCTATTTATAATTTGCGTAAGTTGAATACGTTTGTACTAAAATCATTTTCATTTTAAGATTTAAACTGTTTAAAAACAGAAAATTTAAAATCAAAATGTTTTTTTTTGTGTATACGTGCAGTGTGGCCATTAATTGTATGAATATAAACTCGTCATAGATACCACGATAAAAATTGTGTATGTCAGACGCGCGTTTCGTCTACAAAAGATTCACCAGTGACGCTCAAATCAAAAAAGTTATAAAGGCCAACTATAGTGCGAAGTTGAAGAGCATTGAAGACCCAAAATTCCGAAGGTTTTCCTAAATACAGCTAAGGTAGTCTATTCCTTGGGAAGAAAATCCTTTGTATTTAAAAAGAATCAAAGTTTTATGAACGGTTAATTTACAATACTTGCATTTATTTTGTTTTTGGAATAAATATACACATTTAATTTATCCTACATCTTTTAAAGTTCTAGCTCCTGACTTAAGTTTGAAATTGCTTGTGATTAGATGACAATCTAACATTTATTATTACATTACGAGTCCATCAAGAACTACACAGAAAACTAAAGATTGAGTAACATGAATCAAATCATAAAACGGTAATGAAACTCAAATCCTTCCGAAGGGTATGTAGTTCAAGTTCCATAAATGGCACGCGTATTGTTGCTCATTGCAAGTAAATAAATCAGTGATTAGTGATATTTGGTGATGTAACAATCAAGGAAAAGCTAGAGGTCTCTGTAAAACGTTTGGAGGGATGATTTCAATTTTACGCTTAAGAACCCTAAGCTCAAAAGTTTCCTTTTAAGCAACAACCTTATATCAATGACATCATTATAGTATAAGCGCCCGCTCTGGAATACTATCACAAATGATTATTGTTATGAATTAAAAAATAAGAAGATAGTAACTTTGGCTCATAACGGCGTCGATTTATATGTAGAACATCGTTAAAGACATTTGTAATTTTCAAGATCATTATACAGGTGTCAGGTCAAATGCTAAAATGTATGCTGTATGACTGTGTGTTGTAAAACCCAAGTCAAATTACACATCAAGTAATGAACAACTGCTAAATACATCGGGATATAACAAAGGTCATCCCTCGTTGTGAAATTAAGTGGTTTACGGTTGCAGTAAATTTTCTAAAAAAAAAAAGAATTATATAATGCCCAAATGCACCATTGTACGAAAAGTTATTCATTTTTTTTACTTTTAAAGGTAGAATGTTAATATCTCATGATTACAATTTTACTGATTTCAAATTCTAACTTGCTAACGAGGTAGGGGAATTCCTTCTTTAAACATTCCTAATTAATTCATGCTAATTGTTGCAATTTATTACATGCCCCCATGTGTAATTGACCGTTTGCATGAACTCAAAAATTGCAATTTCATCACACTCCCTTTACCCTTATTTATTTATGAAATAACTCCTGATTTGATATACAATTCAAATACTGGAACAGTTCTAATGTTTATATTTTCATATGGAAAAGAACAAATTCTATTAATAAAAATGCTTATCTTTATTGCAAATATTTGTTTTATTTACCGCAACATGATTAATTTAGCTGCTTGAAAATAAAAATGTTTGAGATTCGAGCACCAAGTTCTGGTTAGTCTAATGTAGATGAAACACGTGACTGGCGTACTATATATAAGAAGTCTATTGGTGACTTTTTGTATAACCCATGTGGCCTTTTTAATTGTTACCGGAGACCTTAAAATACTTCAAGAGCTTGGTGGTATGAATCTTAATAAATGATCAAGAAGATGATTGTAAGCAACATTCCCGTCATCGATCGTCCTAAACATGCATGACATATTTGCCACTGGACGTTAAGCAACTAACAATCAATTAATCCCGCCATCGTACCTATTTTGTATAATCAACTAAATCGTCTCGGTATTTTCTGTCTTTCGGCGACTGCATTATCTATTGATCCTATCCCATCCCCACTTGATTACCTCCCTTTTTCTATATTATTGGTTATACCCTGTCGACGCACACGCTCCTTATGAAATTCGTGCAATTCACTCCGTGTTTATTTTTACCATGATTTGTTCTTCTTAATCGATTTATGAGATCTGAACATCGGTAAACTACAATTTCCTAAATTTATGACCGACTTTTTTAAAAATTTAAGACCAAGTTCGACTTCTAAAACTTTTTGAACAGAAAAATGTCAAACTCATGTCAATTCCCGCTGATAAATTAAGAAATTATTATGAAACTTAAGGTTTCAACTCCCTCAGCCAAAGTTGACATTAAGATGAATTTTTAGCTCACTTTTGGTCATTTAGGTCTTCGTGTTTCGATACTGATTCATCATTTGCTTTCAAATTTTTGTCTTTTAGCGTACATGATGAAGGTAAATCCAGAAAAGCGCTTTATCGCAAAAATATATATAATAAAATAAGTATATTACTCGGAATCGTTAGCCTTATTTTATTTGACGTATAACTCATACTCACGGTTAGTTAGAAACTAAATACAGAAAAAAAAGTAATATTAATCTTTCAACCTTTGAAATAAAGTCATGTTGGAGTGACATCTGGCAGTCTGACACAATGCAACGATGTCAACCACCAATTGTATTGGACATGTAAGTGAAAACTTGGTTATCTCTACATAGCAAGACAATACATAACATGAATTTTTTCATCAAATATTTGCTGTTTACTGCAAATTGAAAACTGATCTAACCAGGAGATTGATATATGATAGAAAAAAAAGGATATGGGGTATCCATCCATGACACAAAATCAGTACATGCACAGCAAAAAAAAAAAAAAAAAAAACCAAATCAACAAATCAACAAAAAAAAACAACAAAACAACAAAAAACAACAAAAAACACAAAAATAAAAACCAAAAACTCAAAAAGCAAAGGAACAGCGCTTTTATTGCTGTTCTTCATCCCAAAGTAATGTTCTTTCTTCTCTACTTACTCTTTGGGTCCAGTTTGTGTATAAAACGCAAGTTTATGTTAGCTGTTTGTACTTAAGGATATGCAGGAACATACCACAAGAAAATTAAAACTCATAAGCCGAAGACAAACTGACAATGACAAGAAAAAATAAATCAAAACCAGAAAACGACGAAAAGACAAAAAACAGCCTTCAAAAAGAAAATATAGAATACTTAATACTGCGTAACAGAAACCTCGGGTGCTACAGAAGGGTAAGCAAATCCTGCTCAACATGTGACACCCGTCGTGTTGCTCATGTTAGTACAAATCCGGTGAAATGTATAAATCGGTGATGTTACAATCGAAGAAAATTATAAAATTTGAGGAAGCCATTACTGGATTGATAAGAAATTTACTAGTTACATTTTGAAGGATACGTTCCGAGAAAGACGTTTAGTAGTTATGGCTAACTTTCAATTAGTTTTTGAATTGCCTGTATCTTCATCTTTATTATCAATATGTGAACTGTTTGGGTAATCACTTTGGTAGGTATCTTTGATGAGTTTGTATGACATATACACATTTAAAATTGGAGATAGCAGTAAAGAATCTGCTTCCCTGATATCTTAAGTATTTTATGATATTAATTATCTAATATACATCCAATTCATATTCTGACTACCCCATTTGTTCCATCCCTTTGATATCTTTAAGCAATCAATATTTTTTTCTTCGTCATTGCTCGATTATGAAGCTATACTACGAT
Source organism: Mytilus californianus (assembly GCF_021869535.1). Classification (NCBI taxonomy): domain Eukaryota; kingdom Metazoa; phylum Mollusca; class Bivalvia; order Mytilida; family Mytilidae; genus Mytilus; species Mytilus californianus. Next base: position 58,574,000 of record NW_026262679.1, read on the forward strand.
CTCAAATAATCGTAGCTGGAAGGCTGAAATGTAATTTACTATTATGTTTGTGCTCTAGATGTACGAATGACATACTCCAATTTTTCATTAACGGAATTACAAATGACAACTCTGTGATTTGCATCAAATATTTTATAAAGATATTTAGTGAATCGATTGTTTGCTCATATATTTTCAGTTGTTGAAAATCATCGTTCATCCCTAGTAAATACTCAACGTGCTGATACATTCCACAGATAATGTAATAGTTCAGCAAAAAATAGTCCAAGTGCTGATACATTTAACAGATAATGTAATAGTACAGAAAAAAATTGCCCAATTTCCTTTCCTCTGAAAAATTAGTGATTGGAAAGATTCCTTTTCAAAACGGATAATTTTTTTACAATAACTGTTAAAAATGCTTCCTCGTTATCTTTTTGAAGACATCAAAACAGTAATCAGATTATACTATAAACAGATCTCGTTCCGGTAATTACAAATTGAATATGTATGAGGAAAGATTTAACAAAAAATTTAATTTCTCCTTCTTTAACCTGAATTTCAACTGATGAAATCAAATTTTGACAACAACTTTTTGAATGATAGAGTTTTTATTTGTTTATCAATGCAAAACAGTTAGCAAAAGGTGTGAGCGTGCCAAAACAAAACAAAATGATGCACATATTTTTCGAGCATATCTTTGGGATAATGAAAGGATATGTCGTCTATATTACATAAAATAAAATGTGCCCTTTTGTCTAGCCACAAACTGTTCTCAAACTTATCATCATTATATCTTAAAATAATAACAGATATATTTCTAATGTTACAAGTGTGGACACAGATCAGTGTGGATAGTATAAATAAGAAGATGTAGTCATGCAAGTGCATGTATGTTTGGATGTTTGATAATGTTTTCTGTGTTTTCTGACAAAAAAGTTTATGTGTTTTCCCCATTGTATTCCTGTTGAAATGTGTCGTTTATTCAATATTTGGATTTATTTTCAAGACTGTCATGAAGGAGACACTATTTAAATGGATTACCAAATGATTCTGTTAAAATATGTTCCACAACTTTGCTTTTGGATAACAGCAAAAACTCAAACTTAGTAGAGAAACACATTAGGTGCATTTCTGCATGATGTGATTTTCAAAATATGCAAGATGGTTTCTGAGAACCTGTTTGTTTGTTCTTATATGGTTCTATTTATGTCCGTTGTGGTGGTCATTTCTTAGTTGGACCTGTAAATTAGTTAAGGATCATCCCAGTATCATAAGTGAAAGATTTGGTTTAAATGTTCGAAATTGTTTCTTCGAAGATGTCTAATACTAGTAGTTCTAAGTAATAATAATACCTTGCATGCACATGGGGCTAGATGAGCTAGAAAGAACACTTCTATTGTATGAAAATGTATTTCATTCTTTCTTTGAAAATGGCTTCTTCTTAGATTCTCAAAGGCCTGGTTGAAGTTATATATAAGAAAATTTTACAAGTATGAAATAATTTTGATAACATGGTTAATCCAATTTATTTGTTTATGTTTCTTAATTTCTAGAAATGAATTATGACAAATAGTGTAGACTAAAAGAAATATGAACTATGATTCCTTAGAATTTGAAATAAAAAAATGTATTGCATAACTATTTAAGGCATTTGTTATGTGGATCTTTTTTACAGATAGTTATCTATGTCTTTGATACGGTCCCTCTAAGGATAGGCTACCACGTGACATTGTATAATTCTACAATCAAAGTTCATTTGTAGATTGGAAAGTAAAAAAGTAAACACTTGATTGCAGTTAAAAAATCATTTAATATATATTCGAACCGTTTGCTTTTTGACAGAACATATGCGTTTTGATGTGAATGTTTGTTAAAATTCAAGTATAATGATAACGCAATTATATAATTTATGTTTTGAGACGGTTCATGTACACGTTTTGTGTGTAGTTTTTGATACATGCCATTGTGCATTGTGACAATAAACATGGGAATAGAATATTAACAATAAATTATGTCCCGTGATTAACTGATTTTAATTTTATTAAATAGATACTAAAACATCAACTGAAGGGAATATTCTATAATATTGATACAAGATATAAGCGCTGGTTCGTTAAAAAGAAACCATGAATCCGGAAGGTGAATGGTTTCTTTTTAACGATCCAAAGTTTATCAATTGTGTCTATTATTTAAACTTTTGTCGAGACGTCTTTTCAAAATTACAGTTCTTTCAATAATTAGGCCTTATTATAAGTGATTTCATTAATTATGCCCTATTATCGATGGGTTCAAATAACCACCGACACATCCTAAACGATTCACATGAAGCAACCATTAATTAGAAGTATACAGGTAGTGGATACCATCCTGAAAAAAAATTAAAACAAAATCACATGCACTTTCAGTTTACTGTACTGAAATTTCCATTCAATTATTATGAATCTGAATAGTTTCCGTAATCAACAAAATAAGACATATTCGAACTAATTTCAAAGTATATCTGATATGTATGTTACCGAAATTTCTAGCAAGAAACCTAATTATAGGCACATCACGATTTACTCGCATAGTGATTTGCGAATATACATTTGTAAAGATATGTATTACAACAAATGAAATCATACTATATTTATAAATAAAAAAACATGGACAAATTAAATGGAAGAATTTTCTTTTGAAATACGTGAAATAGCCAATCATAACCCCAAAAGAAAAGGGAACCCCGCTTTTCTTACAAAAATATCCATAATAACATACAAAATAAGAAAACTAAAGAAAAGGGACAACAAAGAGAATACAGGAATTCGAACCTAAAACGACAAAATTCTACTTCTAACTTGACTCTACAACTCATTCATCTAAACGTCGCGGCTACCAACTAGTACTATACGAATGTCTATTAGGCCACACCAAATAAATTTCTAGTTCTTTGGACTCTTTCCTATGAAAAGGGTAGCGAGAGAGCGAAATTTTTTCATTTTTTTCCCCCCGAAATTTGATTTTTGGCAGGCGAAAGATTTTTTTTACTAGCGAGCGATATTATTTTTGAAATATTTACAAAAAAGATCTATGAAAAGAATTTTAAGCAAGCGAGCGATTAGAAATTTGCATAGTTTTGGTGCTTGATATTTAATATATCTCATATCCTAGTTCTTATATTACCCTACTGTTCTTCTCAATTTGTTCTCTGACACCCAGATTAATCTTTTCACATTTCCAAGTATAAAATGGTTAACTTGTAGCAAAACCTACAACTTTGTGTAGTCTTATAAAAAATATATGATCCTGATGAACATGAAAAAGTGCAACAGCTTTGAACAGGCATGCATCCATGTTTAATGTAAGTTATAATTGATGCATTGTATGTTGTTTTAAATTAACATATGGAAAGCATAAATGCATGTATAAAGCTTGTATTTATAACCATAAATATTTGTGTATACAACAAGCTGACAATTAATAAAGGACTGTCCTTCAAAAACCACACCAATTTATACCATTCAAATGAACCAGTCAGATGCTATATACTAACTAAACAAAAGAACATTTCAATACATTCCACTGAAGTTATTGCTTTCCTGTAGAATTTAAAGACAATCAATTTTTTATATCTATATATGCATGTGGATATTGCTCTGTGCTGAAGGCCATACCGTTAAATAGTTGCAAACCTTAACAAATTTGGTTTCTGATTTTCTAAATTGTACAGATGAATTAATGTGTTAAATTCAATTACCACATAAGCATTCTTGTCTAATTCCATGCTTTTATCTAGTATACATAATTGTCAGCTGAAGCCAGCCTCTGTATGCGGGATTTTCTTGCTGTGTTGAAGACCCATTGGTGGCTGTTTTCTTCTATTTGGTTAGGTTGCTGTCTCTTTGACACATTCTCCATTTCCATTCTCAATTTATTTTTAATATAACTTTGTAATGATACTAGCAAATATAAATAAAAGATTAACAAAATTCATGGAAAAACCTTTAATCTAAAACAAATAAAAAAAATAGTTTCATTTGCGGTGCCATTTCAATTCATGTACCGTCAGCTTTGGGATTCTCTCTTATTCTAATGCATTGTCATAATTTAAATCTTTCAATTCAGTGGCGTCGTTGCTTTGCCATTTGATCTTGATAGGTATACGGTGAATCAATTAAAGATATTACTTCACTGCGCGAGAGTCAAGTAACTCACTTAGGTGGGACTCCCCTTACAATATCACTGAAAGTTTAAGCTGGTTCTTCTGCTGTTTGAATCTTGGTGAAAATATCCAGTGGTAGTAGGTTCCAATCTTTAATTGTGTTTGGTATGAAGCAGGATTTTAATTTGACTGGTTTTTTTTTTTGCAGTCTCAGGAAATGTTGACCATAACGCATGTTCTTGGCTGTCCTAGATGGGTTTTTTTCAGTTGATCAGATGGTAAATTGGCTTCATCGTGTATGCCATTGCTTAAGAGGATATTATCTGTTTTAGGTTCGACGATCTTTTATGGATATTAGTTGCAGCTGGTCTAAAAATTGCTGTCATATTGCCTGGGTCGTAATTGCTGTTTGATGTTATGAACGTGTGTGGTCTTGCACGGAGCGCTTCCAACAAATCGGTAAAAGAATTGCCCAAATCATATTCTGTGTTTAGCTGCGTTACCACTGTAACTATAAATAGTCCACTCATGTCTTACGTTAAGAATGCTTATCATACTAAATTTGGCAATAATATTATAAGAACAACGTTGTGTATGTTAGATCTAGATCGTTTTGATGTCAATTTCCGTGTCTGTATGGTGTAACTTTGAAACGCACAACTGATTAAATTTTTTGTTTGGTAAATTTAGAGACGAACGCGCGCGGCTTCGTACTGGACTCGGGGTTTTAAAAAAAGTACTTTTCTGGTCGACCTTTCACAACACGCTGGGAATCCGACGAACGAGGTATTAATTTGGCGTGGCCTTATGTATAGATATATAAATATACAAGTCCCGTGTGTCAATTGTATCAAAGTGTATCATATGCTCATTGATATATATAAAATAGGCATCTACATTGCATTAGTAGCCGAGAGGTTTCGTCTATGTGTTTGATACCAGTCATACATGACAGACTTCAAGGAGGGGTTCGATTCTCAGTGTTGGCATATAAAAATTTAAATTAAAAAGTTAAAGGTATATTTTTTTAATTAATTACATTAGTGAACAAAAATCAGTAAATTAGCCAATTTATACTTAATGAAATTAGGCATAGAAAGGAAACAATTGAATATAATTTGGTGAGTTCATTTTAGTGACAGATTTAGGAAACGTTAATTCTAGAAAAAGAAAGCACGGTAAATGAATAGGCTGGCGTCACAGCAATGGTTTGATTAAAATTATTAAGGTTAAACTAATATTAGCACATACGTTCTAATTTTTATAGTACATACTTTTCCCGTGTACTAAGTAACTATGCATGAATGACCACAATGATAAGATTTCATTGTATCGTAATTAAAATATTAAAAACAAAAAGTGTCACCGCTATTTGGAATAAGATTTTGTGTCCCAAATTAAAAAAGTGATTGTATTTAGTTTTCACATTGATTTTTATATATCCTACTATTAAACTCTTAAAAATATTTTTGAAAAGACATTTATATATATAAAAAATAAACAATATGGTTCTAATTACAACGCAATCGTGTAATTGTGGTAATTCATCATCCATGGACTAACCTTGTACACAAAAATGCATATACTATGAAAACATTGTGAAGGGAAATGCAAACAACTTGATCCCTTTCATCATGAATCGAAAAACCGTGATGTTTAAAGGGAATGTGGTACCAATATCTTTATTCTGATAATGTATTAGATTTTACTTTGAAATATAAAAAAACAAAACTTGCAATCTTATAATTGATCTATTGCTAGTCGCTTTTTAATGCCTATCGGCTAGACTATCTTTGTGTCACACTCATCTATTTTTTTTTTAAATTCAACATACTTTAGTTTTACAGTGAAATTGAAAAATGTTTGCAAAACACGTTAAACGCGCACTGCAATTCAACTTCACATGTCTGTTTTTGATCAGTTTATTGTGTTCTTTTGCCATGTAAAAAAAGGTATCTGTTTATCTTTATATTTTTATCTTTATATACATATTTATACCAGCAGCTACCATCTTTTCAATCTGGAGTCAAGGATCTTTTTAAATCACATATTTTTATAAACTCGTGATATGTCACAAATTAAACAAAAATGATAGCTATATGATACTAGTCAGTAAATTTACAAAACATAAAACTTAGATAATGAACTCCATCTTACAAACACATGTGGAACAAAAATTCAGCTAAAATGAACTATCAATTATTATAGACCAATTAAAAGATTACTCGATTTGTAAATATGTGGTAAATTGGATAGTCAATGGAAAGGTGTATACTATGATATTAAGTGCTCGGGCAAGCCCCTCCGACTAAATTTCATAGTAAATACCTTTCCATAGAATAACGGATAGCTAATGTTATGATTAATATAATAAATTAGTAATGTTATATTATGTAAATTATATGCAACACATGAGCACCTATTACCGGGGATTCACACAAATAAATCAGTATCTAAAATTTAAACTGTGATAAATGAAAAAAAAAATATAGTTGCATGGTTTCAATTCACAAGGATTTTAAATCCTTGCATCTCACAAAAACATACTTAATATTTCACAATCATCACTTCTTACTGCGTTAGTTATTCAATACCGTTTTAGTATGTTTTTATAAGTCTCTATTTTTATTTTGTATATCAATATATTCATAAAATGAAAAGTTAGACTTGAAGAAGACATTGATTTGATAAACAAATGTCCACCAGTAAATAATTGACGTTTATTTTTATTGATAGTATATTTCAAATTTTCGAAAAGATTTTATAAAAAGGAATGTATGCTAATTAAATTTCAATTCTTTTTTTGTTTTATTGCGAAAGAAATGATACTTTTCTACAGATTCACTTGATAGTTTCCAGTCGGTTTAAACTTTTGTAAGTTCTTTTGTCCCATCAAATAAATACAATTCTCTGTGGAGTTTATTCAATGGGACCTTTAAATTTCTATCACTCATTGATTAATTTAGCTGAGTAAAAAAAATATCTTCTAAAAGATAAAAATACATGTTCAACATTAAAAAACTGCATGTGATTTTGTATTTAATCAATATCAATAATATGTTTTTCATCTGTTGAATGTAAACAGTGATTCAAACATTAAAAAAAATATATATTAGAAGATGTGATATGAGTGCCAATGAGACAACTCTCCATCCAAGTCACAATATGTAAAAGTAAACCATTGTAGGTCAATGTACGGTCTTCAACACGGAGCCTTGGCTCACACCGAACAGCAATCTATAAAGGGCCCCAGAAATGACTAGTGTAAAACCATTCAAACAGGAAAACCAACGGTCTAATCTATATAAAAAACGAGAATCGAGAAACACTTATGAACCACATCAACAAACGACAACCACTGAACATCAGGTTCCTGACTTAGGACAGGTGCAAACAAATGCAGCGGGTTTAAACGTTTAAATAGGCGCCAACCTTCACCCTACCTGAAACAATAGTGTAACATCACAACATAGAAAGACACATTATAAAATATCAATTGAAATGGCTTAACTCAATCAAAAGACATATTAACAAAAACAAGTGAACATACACTGAACGAATAAATTTGATCTATGACACAATGTAAATACAAAATTAATAAAACAAGGAGGTTAGATGTTAAACAATATCATAAAAAACAACCATAACCTTGGACAAAATGCCGCCAAATAAAATAACGAAAACAGGTAAATAAAAATAATTTTGTTGTAAGGTATACATGGAGTACGGAAATAATTTTTACAAAAATAAATAATTTTGTTGTTCTTAGTAAGTGAAAATTTATCGTCATACTAAACACTTATCAAAGGTGGTATATATTAAAAATAGTGAGACTGGATATAACATTGAATAAGTAAACATTAAATAACAAAAATACCTTACAAATTGTATCAACAGGTCAAATTAACACGAAAGTATGACTTGAGAGTACTCGCAGTTATTGGAAGCTAGTTAAAAGCCAAAAACAATTAATAATAAAATATCATGTATCAGAGACTAAAATCAACTAAAACACATCCCAGGGATTTAGTGTTTTAACGTAATGGACAGTCAAAGAAGACATGACTTGTGCAATGCTAAAATAAAAGTATCGACAGGCAGTAGGATAGTTAGGAGTTAACCTGTTAATAAATATATATAATGTAATATATAGATAGAGTAATCTCTATATAGAAAATGAACGTGAATGTGTATTTATACATCCCAAAAAAAACCGTTTGAAAAGAATACAGATTTAGTTATGTTTTAATCTGCTGATGACAAAATCGATATTTGTGCCAATGTAAACTATATTCAAAGATCTAATTACAACATTGGTAAGATAACCTTTACTAATAAGTTTGTTTAAAGGCTCGATGAGTTTACACGGGTCACATAGTGATTTCCGCGCTTTTAGTACAATATTACCGTAAAATTTAGGATGTGAAATGCCGTTTTTAATAAGTTTTCTACAGATACAGCCAAATTTACTAATTAAATCTTTGTATCTATGAAAGAATTGAGTAAAAGTTTTAAGTAATTTATGGTAACGAAATCCCTGACTTAATAATTTACCAGTGATGCATTGATTACGTTCGTTAAAATCTATAACATCACTACACACACGGGCATAACGAACGAGTTGGCATATATAAACACCGTATGATGGAGCCAAAGGAACATCGCCGTCTAAAAAGGGAAAATTAACAATAGGGAATGCAAAATCTTCTCTTTTGTCGTACATTTTAGTATGGAATTTCCCTTTAAAAATTGAAATGTCTAAATCAAGAAAAGGACAACTACTGCTGTTTATGTTAGATTTATTTAGGGTAAGTTTCTTTGGGTAAATTTCGGTAGTATATTTAGAGAACTCTGGATTATTCAACTAAAAAATATCATCAAGATAACGGTAGGTATTGTTGAATGTATCAACCAAATGTAACAATGACGTGTCTTTACCGAGTTTGGTCATGAACTTAGATTCATAGCAATACAGGAATTAATATGCTATTAAAGGGGCGCGGTTAGTGTCCATAGGAATACCTACTACCTGTCGATACATTTTATCGCCGAAACGTACATATATGTTGTCCAAGAGAAAATTTACAGCTTCAATCATATCTTCACATTTCCAGTAAGTGATTCTAGCATACTTTCCTTTTTCGTTACAGAAAAAGGCTTTAAATGAGTTACAGCAAATAAATTTGCAATGAGATTTTTCAAAAGACCATTTAATTAAATATGAAAACTTTTTCTTGAGAGATTGTGTGGAAGTGTAGTGTAAAGAGTAGAAAAATCATAACTGTCAACAGAATTAAAAGGACCATCAAAAGCACGTATTTTATCTAAATCTCTAATGAATTTTTAACACTCCAAAAATAATTAGTACCATTATTTTCATAAGCTTTATTACAAAAGTTAATAACAAGTTCTTTGATAGTAGTAAGGGAGGTAGTTAGAAGCACTGACAAATTAGTAGTAGAACACTTACTAGATCCGGAGATGAAACGGAATTTAAATGGTTGTTTGTGTAATTTGGGTTACTAGTACATAGTCGGGACTTTCAAATGTTCGGAAGAGGCTTTAAGCTGGGTAGTGGCAGTGAAATGCTTGTTTACAATTTGACTCTGTCAAAAGTTGATTTCTGACAAAATTCTCAACATTGTTCCTATCTTGTTGTTTTTTTTTTTTTGTGTTTGACAAATAAAAACAGAAAAATGATGATGTTTATATTAAGGCCTTCTTAAAAGTATTCTATAACTAAACAAAAAAAAATGCAAATTTCAATAGGGGAACAATTCTAAAATTTTGTCAAAAATCAACTTTTTATGATTAAATCAGTGTTTATTTTGAACAGATTGAAAACAACAATTATTGATATTGAATAAGTACAAAATCACATGCAGTTGTTTTTTATTTGGAACATGTATTTTTATCTATTTAGCAGATAATTTTTTTACATAGGTAAATTAATCAAAGAGTGATAGATTTCTCTGAGAATAAATTTAAAGGTCCCAGTGAATAAACTACAGGGAGAACAATAGCTATAATTGTATTTATTCAATGGGACAAAAGAACTTACAAAAGTTTAAATCAACAGATAACTATCAAGTGAATCTGTGGAAAAGTTTCATTTGGTTCGCAATAAAGTATTGTGGCAGGTTTTGGCAACAATATCAAAAATTTCTTCTAAGAGGAATCCATCACTAACTTATTAGTTTACCTGAATAAAAAATTTAACTTTCATTGATGAAAATACATGAACCAATACTAAATAAGGACACACAAATATTTTACCTATTCAAATTTTTTTTTTTTGTGTTTGGCAAATAAAACTTGAAAAAAATGATGTTTAAATTCAGGCCTTTATTATGTATTCTATAACTGAACAACCACAAAAAACATGCAAATTCAATTGGAACAATACTAAATATTTTGTCAGAAATAAACTTTTTATAATTAAATCAGTATTTATATTGAACAGATTGAAAATATATTATTGATATTGAATAAATACAACACCACATGCAGTTTTGTGAGTTTATACATGTATTTCAATCAAATGAGAAGATAACTAGTGGATAGGTAAATTAATCAATGAGTGATAGATTTCTCCTAGAAGAAATTTAAAGGTCCCAGTGAATAAACTACACAGAGAACAATAGCTATTGTTTCTCTTCAATAGGACAATAGAACAGACAAAAGTTTAAATACCTTGACCAAGAGAAGATGACTCTGTGGAAATATTTAATTTGTTGGTTCGCAATAACAAGAAGAAATTCTGTAATATATAGATAACTTGTTTTTAAAAATATTACAATTTTTATGAAAATATGTGTTTTATAATGTGTAAATGTATATTTAATAATATCATGAATATAGTCTCTCATAATTCTTTTAAGAATGGCACATACATTGTAACTTGTTTATTCTTGTTTTTCTTAATCTGAAATGTATTTTACTGTATATAATATATATGTTTTGTATGTGTCGAGACTTTAATAAACTATTGAATCTTGAAACTTGAATCTTTAAATAGTCCAACCGTAAAGCATCTAAATCTTTGCAATAAGGAAAATTTCTTATTTGACGGCTAATGTCCGAAGCTAATGATTTGTTTTGATTATATAGTTCGTGTGTGTTTGTATGCTTGCATTATATAATACGTACTCGTTTTGAATGTTTTGTTTGTTATATAAAAGCTGAATAGAGTTTATGTTTTCTGTTTACTAATATTCGTCTATGTATAAAGCTTTTTAACTTTGAACTTGAACTTGAGAAGCAAAAAAATTACCAATTAATCAACTGAAAAAAGCAGACACATTTGATAGTTAAATGATTCACTCGAATCAAATTAAGATTTAAATAGTCAAATCCAGCACTTTAGAATTGATTCTCTGGAAAATGAAGCAAGTTTCTTAAAATTCACCAAGAGTGTGTTCGCTTCTTTATTAGAAAATACCGTCTACACTTGATGGTAATCAAATATGACGATTGATATCAAGGAATATTATTATGAGTCAGATCATTATCAAAATGTTATAAAGTTACTTACATATCACTAATGAACACGTTCTGTCGCCATATTGGCTAATTCAGGAGACAAAAATATTTCTCTTATACAGCGCCCGTTACAAGATTCGTACGATAAAAGAAGTGTGACTGCTATAATTTAAGTGTGAAATGTTAATTTTGAATTTATTGTTTAAATTCACTTGTAAAATATTTGTCAGTTAATATATGGCTGAGTTTTTTTCAATGTGTGTGAAATTTGTCACGTCATCTTTCACAAGCAATGCGATTTTTCTAATTGCAAGACATTCTGTAAAATATATGCCAATTACATACAACGATTTTGTGTTTCAATCCAATCTATATTCATTCATCTTGAACTAAAATATTGATTTTCTGATAGTTTAATCATTGGACATTTTATGTCACTTGTTAAAAAAAAACATATACTTATATTAAGTATGCAAAATATTTTAAAATTCAGACGAGCGTTATACATGGTTGAAAGGAGTTTAAATTTTATTGATATTCTTAATATGGTGAATTTAACATTACTTATCCCCGGCTTAGTATATTTCTAGGATTCTGATTGGTTAACGCACGTCGTTACAAAACCCATAGCCCCTGGGTGTTGCTAACCCATAGCCCCGGACGTTGCTACCCATTACATCGGGGAATTTCACGCGCGTTTTCCTTAGTTCCATGGTTGTTCCTTATGAAATATCGAGTTCTGTAGATTTTCCATGATGTCTGTATAATTAAATATTAATCGATTAACGATTTTATCTTATTATATCGACTATTTGCACTCATTTTAGTAGATGCATCACTATGCAGCCACATTGTCAATGAATGGTACTACTGGCCTAGCTATGCAAATGACCGGCGTTGACGTCACACCGTTTATGATGTAACTCTCACAACATTGCGCGCCAAATTCGACCCATTTCAGTTTCTCTGTCTCTAGTTTAAAAACGTCTTATATTTGTCTACCTGTAGGGTTCTACCATAGGTAGTACCCTACACCCCGTTAAAAATATGTCAAATTCCCAAATTTCAATAAAAGATATTTAAAAAATGAAAAAAACGTTGCTTTCACGTTTAACTTTGTGGTCGAATTTCTCTAAAAATCGCCAGATTTAGACTAAGACCGGGGATAAATTCGTTATCTACGTTCATATCCGTAGATATGGATATTTTAACACCCTTCAGTACCCTGTACACCCCTCGGCTGCGCCTCAGGGTGTACTTGGATACTTCAGGGTGTTAAAATATCCATATCTACGGATATGAACGTAGATAACTTATAATATGTTACAATGGAATTTTTATGTTTTTTTCTGTTAGTGAACTGTAACCCTAATTATTATGTAGGATAATGGTATATGTATTTCCCACATGAATTTAACATTAAAGTATTATTAAATGGTTATTTAAAAATGTTGAACAAAAATGGTCCGAGGTTCATACATGTACCAATACCGGATGGTGAGTGGTATCTTTTTAACGATCCAACACAAGAAATACGCAATAATTAGAAGTATAGGTTGTATAATACTTGTTTATGTTTTATGAATATTTAAAGCCAGATGCGTAGCCCAGAGGGTGAGGGGTATCTTTTTAGCTCACCGGGGCCCGAAGGGACCCATGTGAGCTTATGCCATCAACTATTTCAAAAATCTTCTCCTCTGAAACTACTAGACCAAATACCTTCAAACTTTAACTTAATGTTCCTTAGGGTATCTAGTTTATAAATCGTATCAGCTCTGAAATTTTCAGACGAATCGAACAACACATTGTTGGGTTGCTGCCACTGAATTGGTAGTTTTAACAAAATTTTGCTGTTTTTTGTTATTATTTTGAATATTATTATAGATATATATAAACTGTAAGCAGCAATAATGTTCAGCAAAGTAAGATCTACAAAAAAGTTAATATGACAAAAATTGTCAATTGACCCCTTAAGGAGTTATTGCCCTTTAAGGACAATTTTACACAATTTGTTCATCAAGTTTGCTAACATTTAAAAATCTTCTCCTCTGAAATACAGGTGAGCGATTCAGGCTCTTGAGAGCCTCTTGTTAACGATCCAACACGGTGTTTTGGTGGGGTTCGTATTGCTCAGCCTTTAGTTTTCTTTGTTATGTTTTGTGTACTTTTTGTCCATTCGTCACAATTCGGCCGATTCCGTACCTTTATCTAACGGATAGAAGGAGAGTAGCGGATTCACCCGAGGATTGCCGAGTGCTGTTTGTCCTTTCATATATTATATATAAGTTTTGCTTTCTTTACTGGAGGTGGACTATCAGTAACAAGTATCTGATGATCTTGACTGTCATCATTATCAGCAAACTTCAATCTCTTAGTAGATTTCGGTGTTGACACAGCCTTCTGTTTTGATGGGGTATTTAACTTGGCTGGTGTTTTCGACTTGGCTGATGTCTTTAATTTGTTTTGAATGTTTTGGGTGTTTTTGGAGACGGATGTTCCAGGGGACACTCAATTAATTGTGCCTCCTTAGAATCTGGAGCTGGTAGTATCTCTATATCACCATCATTGGGTCTTGGTTTTTTTCTACCAGACTTTTTCTCATTTTTCTTTAAGTTTCTCTTCGAAAGCATTCGAAGGTTGATTACTCTAAGTTTCGTTTCTACTGTATCCCCAATATATTGTTTGGCAGCAAGGATGTGGTAGCATTGTGAACTTGCTGGACACTGGCAAGTTTCTTTAGGAAGGAGGGTTACAGCATAAACCTTTCCTTGCATTCCTGTGACCATAAATGCCTTGTGTTGTTCAATAAACGACACTTGGCCATTATCCACAGTCAACTTGGCCAGCGATTTCTGGGACAAGTTTTTATCTGATTTTTGAATGGACATTGTGGAGCTTTCTGTCCCATCTGAAGTATCAGATACTAATGACAATATATTTGTCCCCTCTATTTGGGAAGGCGCTGTGAAATTTTCTTCAGCAAAGGGAATGGACATGGTTGAGCTTTCCGTCCCATCTGAAGTATCAGATACTAATGGCAATATATTTGCACCCTCTATTTTTGGAAGACTCTGTCTCTACTGAGATATGATCTTTCGAGCATGTGTCTCGAACATTATCTATTTCTGACATAACATACTTTACAATGTCAACAGGTTTAACCAACTGCTTTGGAACATTGATTTCATCTTTTGGTATAGAAGCATGGTAAAATTTGGTTTTTAATGTATAGTTACCAATGCCAGCTAGACCCCTTTGCACCTCATTGATATAATAATTCTGCAAGTAAAACATGCTAAGCACGAAGCAGTCAACTGGCAACTCTCTATATTTATTAAGCCGTTTTATAACTGCATTCATGCTTTCACATGCATTATTAGTAATACCAGAAAATGGGTCATAAAGGTTTTGGTATTTGTCAATTACCCATTTGCCACTATGAGTAAGAATGTCCTTAAATATAATATATTTATTAATCTCACAGATTCATTTATTTCATGGACAGATATTATAGAAAAAAGAAGAGATGTTAACACTTGTGTCGATCAGTTCAATATATTCAAAGCATATATCGGCGAATGTTAGTTCCGTCCGGTCAACTTATTTTGAAGAAAAACAATGTTTTTTACTATAAAGTTTATATTTTCATATCATATATTTATTGATCTCGTAGATTCCTTAGTTTTATGTAAAATATTGTAAAACAAAAAAAAATATAAACACTTTTTGTCGATCAATTCAATATAATCAACGCGTACATCGGCGAATGTCAATACCGTCCGGTCAACTTTTTTTTGCAGAAAAACATTTTTGTTTACTATACAGTTTATATTTTCGTATTATATTTTTATTATTCTCACAGATTCCTTAATTTCATCGACAAATATTGTAAAACAAAAAAGATATTAACACTTGTTTTCGACCAATTGAATATATGTATAGCGTGTTACGGCGAGTGTGAAATCCGTCCGGTCAACTTTAATTGCTCAAAAATATTTTTTTTTCACTTATTTTGTTTTATTTTCATAAAATATAGTTTAATATCTCTAAGGTCTACAAATATTAAAAAAATCTACCGAATAACAAAAAAGTTATGACTATTTATATTTCATCCGGTCAATCGTACTGTCACTATCCGGGCAATCGTCCTGTCATTAGTGCTTCCCATGTCATTGTCAGTTTATTTTCGAATTATGAGTTATGAGTTTGAATATCCCTTTGGTACCGTTTGCTTCTCTTTTATCCATTGTGTCTATTATTGAAACTATTGTTGAGACGTATTTTCAAAATTTCAGTTCTTTCATAAATTAGGCTTATAATATCAGTGAGTTCAAATATCCACCTAATTATCTTGAATGTTTCACAAGAAACAAAAAAGAATAATAAGTATAAAGTCAGGTGGTGAAATAATATTTAAAACCAAAATCGCATGAACCTTCAGTATACTGAATTTTCCATTGTATTATTATGAACCTGAACAGTAACTGTAATTTCTAAAATAAGGCATTATTCGAACTGATTTCTAACTAAATAAAATACGTATGTTATAAAATTTCTGGAAATAAACCCAATTCTAGGCATATTACGATTTACTCTCATAGTGATTTGCCAATACGAAAAAAGGGGACAACAAAGTGAAAGAGGTTTCGAACCAAAACCGACAAATCTTTACTTCTAACTTGACTCAATAACTCATTCATCTAAACCTCGCAGTTACCAACTTATACTATAGATCAGATCGTCAATTATATATATATATATATATGTGTATCATATATTGAAATCAATTTATGTTCATTGATATATACAATATAATAAATAGACATCTTAGTTACAATCCATTGGTAGCCGAGAGGTGTCGTTGATGTGTTTGATAGCAGTCATACATAATATACTTCAAGATGGGGGTTCAATTCCCAGTGAATGGAGATAAAAATTATTAAAGTTTAAAGTAAGTTTTCAAATTAATTCCATTAGTGAACAGAAATCTGTAAATTAGCCAATTCAAACTTAATGAAATCAATCGCGCAAAGGAAACAATTGAATATAATCTGGTGAAACCATTTCATCGAAAGATATAAAAAGCGTTGATTCTAGAAAAAGAAACCACGGTAAATGAACAGTCTGACGTCACGGCAATGGTTTAAAGAAAACGAAACCACGGTAAATGAATAGTCTGACGTCACAGCAATGGTTCAAAGAAAAAGAAACCACAGTAAATGAAATTTGACGTCACGGCAATGGTTTAAAGAAAAAGAAATCACGGTTAATGAATAGTCTGACGTCACGGCAATGATTTAATTTATTTTCATATCTAATGATATATTGATTAAACGGAGTGTCTATTGTTCCAGCTAGTCAGAAGAAAAGTTAAAAATCTCTATTTTTCCGGCCATTCGTTTGACATGTGCACATATTTAATATCAACAGCAGTGTCACGTGGTGCACCCTGCCTGGCAATATTATTTTGATTTTGGAGAAAAAAACACGGACTTTACAAGCCTGAATACGGTACATCCTTGGCTTTAAAATATTCGGCTTTGATGAAAGAGGATCAGGAAAGGCGCTTCGGATGCATAGATTTTATGAAGTGATGTTTTCAAATTATTTTTTTTTTGCAGTGATAACTATATTAGTTGAAATATGAGTCAGGTGTTACCTGTAAAAGAGGAGGAAGTCATTAATATTGCCTTGATACAATTTGGTAATCAGATATAAAATTGAAGGAAACTGTATGCTCCTAAAAATCATATGAAACGACTTTCTTCAAATCATTATGTGTAGGAAATTTTTGAACCAATGCATGTATATATACCAAACTAAGTCCTCTATGCACTATGTTTTATTTTTATGACAAATCAATAACATACAATCGACAAAAAATATTTCATTCAGTGAAAACTTTTTCCCTAATTAACTTTCGTGTTTTATTGTGGAAGTTTACCGAGCGTGACATTAATAAACAATTAACGTAGAATCATGGAGCACGTGAAAAATGAGTGAGAAGACAAAAAATACAATACAGCGATGTTTATTTTTTGTTATATTATATTTTCCATGCGCTTCTGTTAGTTAATTAAACTTTGTCATAACTCATACCACACAATTCACACTATATAGCTTCCACTGCACGTTTGTTTACATTCTTTTAATCGCGGTTTTTTCTCGCACTTGCGCTGTGCGGTTGCCGTATCATTTGAAGTATCATATGACTTTAAATTATGGTACAAAAAAGGTACTTGTTGGTAAAAGTACGACGTGGTAACGGTACGAGTTGGTGCAAATAACAAGTAAAATGGTTAAATACGAGCTGGCACTGAAAGGTACGAAAATACATGGATTCAACTTAAATGGCCAGAACGAGATATCGCGTTAGTGCAAAAAAAAATGAAAGACTTTGCATTCACCAGTACACAAGATTTTTCTACTTAATGATATTTCAACGGTGCTGAGGACTTTGTATTTTAATAAATTTTATATACATTAATCCAGACGAGTCTTTTATTGCGATAAAAAAAATTTCAGAACAATTAAGAGATAACTGTATTGTATTTGAAGCTTTGCGGACGTCCATCGGTAGTTTTACTGTCGCAAATTGAGTTTACCTGGCGACGCGTAGCGGAGACAGGTAAACGGATATTTGCGACAGTAAAACTACCGATGGACGTCCGCAAAGCTTCAAATACAATACAGTTATCTCTATTCTAATGCAAAATAAACAAATCGTTGAATTTAAGTCATTATTTCAGTGTAAAATTTTCATTAAACAAAAATTCCGCGAAATGATGTTATCTTCTTTGGCGCCTAAACTATGTGACGTCATAGGTAAGCTTCCGGCATCAAACGTAAACACCGGGCGTTTTCTGGCTTCTTGTCCGCTTCAGAATGCATGGAATAAAATTTGATAAAAAGAAAATTTGTAGGTGCAAAATGTAAGTTTTTTTGCTTATTATTGGAGAAATTACATGTCAATACATTCCGGAATTCAAAATGTCGGCTTCCTTAGTTACAGACAAGGAGATAGAGAATTGTACGCTTACTGTCATCCAATCAGAACCATTGATACAAAATAATTGCATTAGAATTAGAGGTATCAGTCTAGCAGTTGTTCAGTTTAGATTTACGTTTCCTAGAACCTTTATAGTTATGAGTAGTTCTCACCAGTTACAATTCCATATTTTTAAAATACTTTTCAATGAAGATAAAACCAGAAATAACTGCTTCTTAAATGTTGTTTAAGTGGATAAGTTCATTAACTCTATTTCTTTTTTTACGTCTGATGGACGTCAGAGAATCGAATTAATGACATTAGTGTATTTACAGGTTTAAATCTTTACTCCCCCCCCCCCCCCCCCCCAAAAAAAAACAATAGGACCTACAGCTAAACTATCATAGGATGTTACGAGACAAACAAAATGCAGAAAGCTTATGGTTTTTATATCAATGAAGCTCTAAGATCATTTTCAAAAGTACATTTACCTACAGTTTACTTAATGACGTTGATGTTTTGGAAATTTGGTTTGATTACAACAGTCTTTTTCCTGACTCGTTGCCAAGCCTTCAAAGACATGCAACTAAAGTAGCAAATAAAATACTCCTATAAACTGGTTTGATTAAAATGTTTATGTTTTTAAGATAATCTACTGAACATACATCACTAATTTTAACACATCACGATCAATTAAACTAATGACGTTGTTTAAATCCGTTCTCCTTTCGCCTTATTAAAAAATTCATAACTAAGTAAGTAATATCCATTCAACTAAAAACTATTGAATGTTTTTGTTAATAAAAATAGAATAAGCAGACTAATTGTTTGAATTTTAAAAAGAAATTTTAAAACATCAAAATGAAAAAGATGTTTTTGTTTTTAAAAATAGAATTAGCAGACTAATTGCTTGAATCGTAAAAAGAAATTTTAAAACATCAAAGTGAAAAAGATGAAATTTGCAATGCAAGGCTCAGTTTACTGCTGCAGCATCGTACTTTGTTATTTAATTGACTAAAGTTTTCTTTTCTTTGACCGCCTTGTTTTCTTTTGGTAGTGTGTTCCCCTCGAGTGCGGGCGGTTGTGGAACTATTTAAAACTAATTATGTACATAAAAGTTCTACAATGTAAAGTTTTAAGGTAAAAGGCAACCAACGCACACTGTTTACACAAGCAAGGGTCACATGAGTTTAGAATTATTGTCACTTTAACCCTTCCGGAGAACCTGAGATCACCCCGGTTTTTGGTGGGGTTCGTGTTGCTTATCATTAGTTTTCTATGTTGTGTTTTGTGTACTGTTTTTTTGTTTGTTTGTTTTTTTTTTTGGCCATGGTGTTGTCAGTTTATTTTCGATTATTTTCTTAAATATGGCTGACATATTTTACACTCGACGTGAGAAAGAAACTGTTTATTCTACATGGAGATATGAATTTGTAAGCTTTATTCGCCAGTCATCAGATCTTGGGGGTCATCCGAGTAAAAAGTACGTTAGTACTTTGATTTATCTTACTCCTAAATACCGCGTGATTGGTTGACGCTTCAACAAAACCAACCAGGCGATTCAAACAATAATAAGCCGTGAAAGAGATTTTTGAACTGATATTTTAATGATAATGGACATATAATCGACGACTAATACACATATCAGAGATGTGGCGCGCCTTTAAAACCTACACCTTTTTCAACTTGAACACTTTCATTGCAAAGTGCTTGTAAGTGCTTGTACCGAGTCAAGATAAAAATTATATTTTTTGTGTTATTGGTTACAGTCACGGTCTTATTTTTTCCCGTAAACAACAAAACGTTGCAAGGTTTTTAACGTGTTTAAATTCGTTAACCTCTCTCTACTCAAACGAAGCATCGGATATAACCTTCCTTCGCACAGGACGTGGCTGCGTATTTATACATTAAAAATGTGGAATACACTTGAATGAAGTTAGAATCCACAAATTAAAGTTTTTTTTCAGTTCAAATACGGGGGTGATATATCAATGTTTTGGTAAATTTGGTAAGAAGAAAAGATTAAACGAAACTTTCAAATAAATGAAATTTCCATATTAAAATTCAATGATTAATAACGAATCTGATTTCATTTAGTATCTTACACATGTTGCATTTTTGAATAATGATTTGGGTTCCAAAGTTTTATTTACATAAATAATTGCTAGAATTGTTCCCCTTTTTTCCTGCAGATAAAGTTAAATTTTATTTTCGATAAATTTCAACATCAAAGTAAACGAAATAAACTAATTACAAATCAAATATCGTAAAGGGTAATACTAAAGCATAACCATATAAGTGAGAGATGTCTTGAATTATATGTTCAAAAAATTGTAATATTTGTAATACTTGTTCTGTATGTTTTTGTGAGGGCCTCAAGGTAGATTAGTGAATGCTAAATTGAGTCACCCTCTTTAAATAAAGTCATTATTATCATTATTATTACTATAAAAAGATTTCCCATTCAATCATTTGGCACTGATGTGTTCATGAATACTTTCAATTTTAATAAACGACATGAGCTTATGTGAACAACGGACATTATATTCCAAACAACATTAAATTTTAAATAGACAATAGGAAAACCGGGTGTGACTTCAAGAATTAGCTAGTATACAATGCTTTGCATCATCATATTTGCAGTATTTGCTAATACATAATTAAAATATTTGTTGGTATAATAGAAAAACAAAGGATATGGAGTATCTATCCATGACACAAAATCAGTGCATGCACAGCGAAAAAACACACAAAAAGCAAAGGAAAAGCGCTTTTATTGTTGTTCTTCATCTCAAAGTAACGGTGAAGCCTTGAACACGGAGCCAAAAAAACTACACATTAAAACAAAAAATATGTTTGGCAAACAATATCTTATTTAGTATAATTTAGACGGGTTTCACGGAATGAGATATTATATCAACAAATAAAAGGCTTTTTATTTGTTATTTGGTACAACTTGGAATATAAATAAATATACATATTTTAAATTAAGGAATATATCTCCCTCATGCAAAGCTCTGATTCCTTTCCAGATTTTGGAATATATCACCCTCATGCAAATTCCCGATTTTGGAATATATCCCCCTCATGCAAAGTCTCGATTTTGGAATATATCACCCTCATGCAAAGCTCTGATTCCTTGCCCGATTTTGGCTATACGTTTGTGTCCTTTTTGGTTTATAAGCTCTCCACTTTTTTTAATAAGCTTTTGCTTTTCAAATATTTCAGGGGTGTGAAGAATGCCAACAATATACATCTGTTGTATTTTGAAAGAACTATGATATAATTTGTATTTCGAGTGGCGAACTATTTTTGTTTCGAATGACATAGTTTTAAAAATGTTGAGTTCTTTCCAAAATTATAAGCATAACAACAATCAGCATTTCACATTTACCTACAACAAACTGGGTTTTAATCTCTGGGAATCAACCCCACAAAGAATATTCGCACATGTTTTCTGTATTTTACATTTTATTTACAAAAAAATGAAGAGGTAGAAAGCTAACACTAACGCTAAATACATCTGCTTAATGATGATTTGAAAAACAATTTTAGACAGATGGCAAGAAGGTTGTTGTACCAATTGTAATTACGTCGAGAGCTGTGTTTATGTAACGTCACACAGTGCTTTCGCTTCATTAAAGCACTATTTGTTGTGTAATCTTCCACTTTGATGAAATCACACGGAAAACAATTTGACAACTGAACATTCATACTGAAAACAGTCTCAAAAGTGGACGGAATGTAGTAGAGACTTAAATCAGGGGACAAAAACAAAACATGAAATTGTATATGGAAATATCGAACAGTTTTTGCGTCACTTGTAGCAGAAGTCATTTGTAACATTTGGAATAACTATGGCTTTGGTGTGTTCTCTTTTGATCTACTCTCAGACGAATCTAAAGAATGTTTTTTTGCCCTTTTTAATTCATTTTGAATATTTATTTCAATGTTTTTCTTTACTTCTGATATCTTATCCTTTGCACTGGTCCCTGCTTTTGACACTTTGTCTTTTGCTTTATTCATTTCTTTGCCGACAGAGGCCATTTTTTCTTTTCCCGCCTCAACAACTCGTTCTTTAGCTTTATTCATATGACCTTTCGCTTTGTCTATTTGTACAGTGAAGAATTCGATTCCAACATTAACGCACATGGAAACCAAGGAAAGACCCATGAATAAATATATTGCGGAGATGAGGAAATATTTCGGATGCGCAGGTGTTACATCCCCAAATCCAATAGTACTTATAGATATAAACACGAAGTATATGCAATCCAAGAAATCCCATGATTCCCAAAATTTATACATGATAGCACCAAGAAAAATATAAATCAGTAATATTATGCAAGCAATTGATATTGGCAAGTTGAAAGAGTCATCAATCTCTATATCATACATAACTTTAACGCGATCAGTTGAAGACAAAGTCGACTGGACTTCAGGTGATTCTTCTAAGGAATCTTCACTTCCGGTTTTTGATTTCAAACTCGAATTTGGAGACGGACCTAATCCAGATTGTTTTTTAACAAATACAATCGACTCCTCGCTTTTACTTCTTTTCTTTGTAGTTGGGTCTATTTCGTTACTACATGTTCCATTTTCTGCATTCTGAACGCTTTGTTTACTTTTTCGACTGCTCAGGCGACTTCGGACTTGTTTAATTACTTTTTTGCGGAAGGTTCCAGTGTAGTAATATCGACGTGCACGTGCATACATCCATTTAAGAAGAACAGTAAAACGTCTACCAACTTCTGCCAAAACTAGCAAAGCAAGGGGTATGCCTAATACAGCATAAACCATGGCTATAAATTTGCCGATTCCAGTAAGCGGCACTATGTTTCCATAACCTGAAAGAAGAAATTATTATGCATATTGAATACCCTAATGACTAAAAAAGGAAAAGCTAAAACTGTTATTGTAAAGATTACAGATTGAACAAAGTGTCTGCATTTTGCACAACTTATAAATATCGAACGGTTTTCTTAAATGACGTTAATCTCAATATATCGTTTCAGTCCAGCGTATTCAATAGGACTTTGTCAACGATTCTTGTGATTTTAAAGGTTCTTATAGAACCGCTACATTTTTTTTCCTTTGCATTTTGGCCCTATACATGTTAAAATATGAAGTAAATGGTGCAATACAATTCATTTTGTAAATATATTAAGTTTTATGCTTTGGCAGTGCTTTGATAGTCAATGAATGCAAACAATTTGTGATTATTAAGGCCTATATGATGCTTAATAGCACATCAGCTTGCTAGACTCAAGCTATAGCAGCCACTCTTTGGGTTTGTAGATATATCTGAAAACTGACAGCTAGCGGAGTGGCTGGTAGCGAATGGCTGCTAGCTTGAGTCTAACCATCAGCTTTATGTATACCATGATGTAACATTTGCTTAAATTAACTGATACATTGGGGGAAAACTCATTTCTGGAAAAAAAGAGTATGAATTTCAATTGCATTTTTATATACCAACAAAAACCCAGTTGTTTGCAATGCTGTTTGTACATACCATGTTTTTCTGGTTGCATTTAAAAACTTTATCTAGTATGAGTTGAGGTTTACTAATTATACATATACTTTAGATTTTTGGTGATCGAAACAAAATATGGAGCACCGTTAGCCTGATTTTTTTTTTATTGAAACACATCTCATCTGTAACGATGACTCTTTATTCAGTTATTTCACTTGATTTCTTCAAGTGGTTATTCGGTTCTTCTAGTAATTATAATTTTAAAAGATATTAATTAAAAATTATAATTTATAAAATTAATGGAATCTGATTTGATATAATATACAATTTTTAATGTGTATTTAAACACGTCTGAATGTTAAATGGTTACCTTCCAACAACTTGAACTTTACCCATTTCATTTTGTTTTTATTTTAATTACTGTTGCCGTTGACAGAGACGCACATTAATGCACTAATAAGATCACTATTTTATTTCAAAGGACTTTTTAAGGATGCAACTTCGAGATCCATTATAATCTGTATCTACCCACAACAGTTCTTATGTGACAATTTGTAACAGACAATTTGTCTTCAACTAAAATATATTTCTTTACTAAAATTGTTACGTGAACATGAGAGTACCCGAATTGCACTAATTTTAACAGTTTTTAAACCAAACCTACGTTTATTTAAGAAAAAGACAAAAGTTTCCATTCTGTGTTCATTTTGTAGATGTATCCTTATTTATTACATATTTCCACAAGCGGTCTACACCTAAACGTACCGTACTCCAAACGACCCAAATTTCCGTAATGAGGAATACATAAATTGTACCCATGCTTATCTTCACTTCCGTAAAAATCGAACAACTGATGTTTTGTTTTATTTCTCCGCATTTTTAGAATAATTTGACGGTAGTCCATGCTTACTTTGCATTTTGTAAGGAATGGATGCCCGTAAATGTTACATTATTTAATTGTTTATTTAGAAAAGTTAACTTTCACTGGATACCTCATTTGTTGATATACAATTTGACCGTTTTGTGTATATTTAATTATATTTAGCTGTGTTTAAAGACGGGCAAAATGACAATTGATAAAACGTTGAATTGTTCAATCTCTCAGAAAACCTATAAGATTTAAGCTGCTTGTTTTGCATAATAGTAGCAGTTTGGGTACTCGGACGTTATGTAAATAAGTATATATTGTATAAGAAAAAAAATATGCTATTGTAAACTTTACTTCAATAACCATATACACAAATGAAACCATGCAAACCAAAAATATACGTCACATATATAAGGTATATTTTACCTTTAAGAATATAAATAGAGATTTCCTCTTTTAACTGGTATCTACCCATATATCCCCGTATAGATCTTAGAAGTTTAGAAGATTGTGTGTACATGTGGATACTTTCTTCTAAATCAGATATTGTCAACTTACATAGAAAAAAACGAAAAAATCAATCTAGGTTCGTTAAAAGCAAAAGAAGAAGTTTATTTCCATTAAATGCGCTCTCAAGGAGCATCATCCCCAACATAAAAATTGCGTTTGATAAATTGGCAATTAAGTGGATATGTTACCTAACCGCAGAAGGCACAAATTAAGTGACGCACGTGGTCGATATATATATGAAGACAGACAATACTATTTGTATAAATATTATGAGGAGATGCACGTAACTGACATGTCATCATATCGTGCCTAATGCAGAGGGGTCAAGACTACAGGAGCAACCAAGGAACGATGCTAATTAAATAACATGCCCAATTGCACATAGTACCAAAAACTAAAAAAATAAACACATACACATACACATGGGAATGACCCTATTCGTCTAGAATTGAATACATACAAAACGGTTTATTATTATTGGAGAGTCAATATATGCCATCATGGCATCAATTCATCGTGCCTAGTACAGAGAAGCTAGATCTATATGTTACCTACATCGATTGAATAACAAACAGAATATTATAGACGTCGATCTGGAGATAACTGCCGTCCTTGGGAGGATTCTCAGGGCAGCTGTCAGGTGTTATAGAGTTGTCTGCATGATGCGTATTGTTATAATTTTTTCTGCACCATCAGAAGCATCAGTAGCAATAAGAATTAAACGTTCCATTAAACAATAATATTTTGCGTTATTTTCATACAGCAAATAGCCAAATCTAATCTAATAAGATGTATCAATAACTTAAAATAACATTTAAGCGCTAACTGATATACAGAGGTTAACGACCGCCAGCCACAGAGTTCATTCTCATTATCTAATCTCCGACAGATATATTCATCCTATATTGTAGGTCATTAAATGGTTTTTGTAATTTGTATACAAAAAGGATGATTTTTTATCAAACATTAATGTGAAATAATATAGTTTTTTCCTAAAAACCTGACACTATCTAGAGAATTTTAAAGTTTTTACTATGTCCATCTTTTTCACAAATCAAAACTATTCTTGAATATCGACACTATGCAATCATAATGACTTGAATTTTTCTCTTTTTAAAATCGTTTTAATTCGGATTTGCACTAGTGTCTGGATGTGTTGCGCAAATAAATATAGTTAAAGTATAGATTTATTTATCTATATTTTCTTATAAAAAAGGTCCAGAATTGTACGATGCTTAAAAAAAGAAAAAATCCAAAAATGTACACTTGAACAAAATCTCCATGTCTAAAGGAGTGACATTCTTGTTATCCTATTTATCTTTTTGTCGTTTCCAAATTTTCGAGTTGGAGAATTGTGGGCTTGTTGAATTATTAATCCCTATTTTTTTACAATTTAATGCGTGAATCTTAAGTTATTTACTCTGTCATAACAGTGAAAGAGAGGCGAAAAATACCAAAGTGATATTCAAAATCATAAGTCGAAAACAAACTGACAATGCCATGGCAAAAAACGAAAAACGACGAAAAGACAAACAGCACACAAAACACAACAAAGAAATCTAAAGACTGAGCAACACGAACCCCACCAAAATCTGGGGGTCATTTCAGGTGCTACGGACGGATAAGCACATTCTGCTCCACCTGTGGCACCCGTCGTGTTACTCATGTAAGTACAAATCCGGTGAAAATTCTTATTCGGTTGGTTACATTCGAGGAAAAGAGGAGGGGATTGTGTATTCGATTAATACTCACGAAGAAAATACAATGTTGATGTTTGTTTTGTTATATTAAATATTACTGAGAATTTTGATAGATAACATCTTGGATACCATGGAAAATTACTGATATTTAAAACGTAAAGAGTGATGTATCTGTTGTCTTTTAAACAATCAGTACCCTGAGTTTTTGCATGTAATAAATGTTACTTTTTATCGCCAATCTTAAAACCCATGTGTACATACAGGTAGAATGTTTAAACTTTTACAGTCACCTTATCTGTTGTCCCCAAACAATCAGTACCATGAGAGTTTGCATGGAATAAATGTTACTTTTTATCGCCAATCTACAAAACCCATGTGTACATACAGGTGGAATGTTTTACAGTACCCTTATCTGTTGTCCTCAAACAATCAGTATCATGAGAGTTTGCATGGAATAAAAGTTACTTTTTATCGCCAATCTTAAAACCCATGTGTACATACAGGTGGAATGTTTAAACGTTTACAGTCACCTTATCTGTTGTCCCCAAACAATCAGTATCATACGGAAGCCGATAAGGGCCATTCAAAAAAAAAATTTATGTCGTAATTACGACATAACATGTCGTAATAACGACATCACTATGTCGTAATTTCGACATAACATATCGTTATAACGACATAACATGTCGTTGAAACGACATCGCTATGTCGTAATTTCGACATAACATGTCGTTATAACGACATCGCTATGTCGTAATTTCGACATAACATGTCGTTATAACGACATCGCTATGTCGTAATTTCGACATAACAAGTCGTAATTACGACATCACTATAGCTATGTCGTAATTACGACATAGCTATGTCGTAATAACGACATCGCTATATATATAAAAGAATATGTATTATGATTGCCAAGAGACTAAATGACACAGGAATAAGCAACTATAGGTCATCATAATGCCCTCAATAATTAGAAAAGCCCCCGCATAGTCAGCTATAAAAGAGGGACGAAAGATACCAGAGGGAGAATCCCCGAAATGACAGCTGTTTAACAATTTAACTCAAACGAGTGAAAATAACGGTTTTAATAATGTACAAACAAAGACCGAAACACGAATATGTAACACAGCAACAAATGACAACCACTGAATTACAGACTCCTGACCGCTATCTGATAATAACGACAACCTTATAGTTTAACTTTTCACTTTTTGAAGCGATAGGAATTTCAAAATGGTCGCCAGTAAAGGCAAAGTTTGTATTGTAAACAAATTCATCTTTTTTTTTTAGAATAATGAACACTATATGCAATCAAGCTTAATTAAAGTTATTCACTAGCACCTCAGACTTGCACATACTAGAACTTTATTTATAATCAAGTCAAATGAGACCCAGTTGAATAGGGGAGCAATCTAAGCTCCCTGGATCCTCTAATTATGTTTGGCATTGCAGGTTCTGAATAAGATGAATTTTAAGCTTTTCCCAATAAAGACTATGTTAAACTTTGGATTCATAGTGCTCAGACCCACGGATCTCTGTACCTTCATTTGTACACACTTGAATCTTAATGTACTACTGAGGCTTGATGCAAATTATTACTGCATTGCTATTGTTGGTTCTTAATGAGATTCTTCAAGCGTCCTCCCCATTGAAGCCCTATTAAAACTTTGTACCCCAAGTTCTTTTAACCACTGTTCCCCAGGACAACTATTCCTACAAACTTAGAGGGAGGGTTGGGATCCCGCTACCATGTTTAACCCCGCCACATTCTTAATGTATGTGTCTGTCCCAAGTCTTTAATTTACATATTTGATTTTCGTTTATTTTTGTACATAAAATAGGCGGCTAGTTTTTCTCGTTTGAATTGTATTACATTTGTCATTTCAGGGCCTTTTATAGCTGACTATGCGGTATGGGCTGTGATCATTGTTGAAGGCCGTACGGTGACCTATACTAAAAGTAATTGTTAATTTCTGTGTCATTTGGTTTCTTTTGGAGAGTTGCGTTTTTGAACAAACCAGCGTATCCCAAAGCCTTGATAACCTCTGTAGGCCCCAAATAAGACGAAAAAACATCAAAATTGGAGAGAAAACTGAAAATAAATGGTTTCTAACCTCAGGGATATTAACCCTTGGCATGCTGAATTGTTATCAGAAATTGTCTAAATTTCGAGTATTTGTAAAAATATGCAAATGATATGCAAATGAGCTGTACCCTGATGCTGATGCATACTGATTGCATTAAATCTAAGATAGCCAAGGGTTAATATCCCTGAGGTTAGAAACCATTTTTTTCAGTTTTCTCTCCAATTTTGCTGTTTTTTTCTTCTTATTTGGGGCCTACAGAGGTTATCATGGCCTTGGGATACGCTGGTTTGTTCAAAAACGCAACTCTCAACAAGAAACCAAATGACACAGAAATTTACAATTAAAGTCACCGTACGGCCTTCAACAATGATCACAGCCCATACCGCATAGTCAGCTATAAAAGGCCCCGAAATGACAAATGTAATACAATTCAAATGAGAAAAACTAGCGGCCTATTTTATGTACAAAAATAAACGAAAAACAAATATGTAAATTAAAGACTTGGGACATGCACATACATAAAGAATGTGGCGGGGTTAAACATGTTAGCGGGATCCTAACCCTCCCCTTAAGTTTGTAGGAATAGTTGCCCTGGGGAACAGTGGTTAAAAGAACTTGGGGTACAAAGTTTTAATAGGGCTTCAATGGGGAGGACGCTTGAAGAATCTCATTAAGAACCAACAATAGCAATGCAGTAATAATTTGCATCAAACCTCAGTAGTACATTAAGATTCAAGTGTGTACAAATGAAGGTACAGAGATCCGTGGGTCTGAGCACTATGAGTCCAAAGTTTAACATAGTCTTTATTGGGAAAAGCTTAAAATTCATCTTATTCAGAACCTGCAATGGAAATGCAGGACTTCATAATTTACACAAATCTGTACATGCCAAACATAATTAGAGGCTCCAAGGAGCTTGAATTGCTCCCCTATTCAACTGGGTCTCATTTGACTTGATTATAAATAAAGTTCTAGTATGTGCAAGTCTGAGGTGCAAGTGAATAACTTTAATTAAGCTTGATTGCATATAGTGTTCATTATTCTAAAAAAAAAAAAGATGAATTTGTTTCCGCTACAAACTTTGCCTTTACTGACAACCATTTTGAAATGCCTATCGCATCAAAAAGTGAAAAGTTAAACTATAAGGTTGCCGTTATTATCACATAGCGGTCAGGAGTCTGTAATTCAGTGGTTGTCATTTGTTGCTGTGTTACATATTCGTTTTTCGGTCTTTGTTTGTACATTATTAAAACCGTTATTTTCACTCGTTTGAATTAAATTGTTAAACAGCTGTCATGTCGGGGACTCTCCCTCTGGTATCTTTCGTCCCTCTTTTATAGCTGACTATGCGGGGGCTTTTCTCATTATTGAGGGCATTATGATGACCTATAGTTGTTAATTTCTGTGTCATTTAGTCTCTTGGCAATCATAATACATATTCTTATATATATATAGCGATGTCGTTATTACGACATAGCTATGTCGTTATTACGACATAGTGATGTCGTAATAACGACATGTTATGTCGAAATTACGACATAGCGATGTCGTTATAACGACATGTTATGTCGAAATAACGACATGCTATGTCGTAATTACGACATAATTTTTTTTTTTTTGAATGGCCCTTATCGGCTTCCGTAGTATCATGAGAGTTTGCATGGAATAAATGTTACTTTTTATCGCCGATCTGAAAACAATAACCTTATCGATTTTCTCCAAACAATCATTACCCTGAGAATTCGCATGGAATACATGTTACGTTTATCGCCAATCTGAAAATCAATATGTCTATACATGCAGGTGCAATAAATTACAGTACCCTTTCAACACTTGTATTGTTTGCACCAGATAAGAAACACCAATCCGCATTATTCATGGAATATCTAACAGATAATGGTAACGAGTTTATTTTATTAGGTAATGACGACCTAATTGATAATCATTAACTAGCAGCAATATCTATTACAGATGCGATACTATATAGTGGCAGGGAAAAGGTAAAGAGAAACCTCAAACAACTATTCCCAATTAGCATACAAAGCAGCTTGGCATCGTCTAAATGTCAAGTGTTCACGACTGTCAAATATCATCAACGATTTATTGTCGGTTCGTTATATATACATATATATATATACAAGTCTAAATTTAAAACAACGTTCAAACCTATGATTGCGTTGGATAAAAACCGCAATTTTTATACGTGTGCATGCAAAACAAATTTCTTGGTAGAGGGGTCTAAATACAGCGCAAACAACATTTTCCAAAAGACCAAAAAAGTGAAAAAGTATATTTTAACAAAACGCATTTGACTAGCAGGTCGAACAACGGATGTTCTTAAACACTGCTGACTGCCATGGCGATTGCCAAATAAACGGATCACCAGATGTAACAAAATGGATCTACATTATTAATTTAATACCAAACAGAAAACAATAAACTTGCGGAAAAGATTGTATACCGCAAACATGAGGTGCAAAAATTGATACACCATATCCGGATTTCGACAATTAATGTCTCTTCAGTGATGTTAGGAATCGAAACGTTATTTGGAAGGCCATATGATATATATATATATTCTTTTCTTGCTAAATCTCACAAAAAAAGTGAGGAGACTTTGCTTGTTAATAAGAAAAAGAGGTATACACGGAGCAAAAACAACATTGTTTTATTTCAACGTTGTTTTACCCAGAATGAACCTATGGTTTCCTCTAAATCAATTTGTAATAATGATAGCGACAAGCTCGAGTGCCAATCACCCATCTGAAATATTGTATTTAGAAGATGATATTTTCTTTTCAATCATTATGAAGATGAACTTCTATCTTCCGATCTAAATTTCTATTTATATGCAATTAAAACATAAAAAATATTTTTCTGCTTTATAACTTTATAAACCTCTTGAAATTAAAATGTCAAAAAAAGTAAAATAACAACGGAAAAAATTCAAAACGGAAAGACCCTTATCAAATGGCAAAATCAAAAGCTCAAATACATCAAACGGATGGAAAACAACTGTCATATTCCTTGGTACAGGTATTTCCTTATGTAGAAAATGGTGGATTAAACCTGGTTTTATAGCTAGCTAAACCTTTCACTTGTATGACTGTCGCATAAAATTCCATTATATTGACAACAATGTGTGAGCAAAACAAACAGACATAATAGGTAAAAATGTCAAAATTAGGGGTACAGCAGTTAACATTGTGTTATAATCTTAATCACTATAAAAACAAACAAATATGTCAACAAAGAAAAACAAAATGGCATATAGACAAAGCACATAAGAAAAGAAGAAAGACAAGAATACAAAAAATGACCATAGCACAATAACACAATGGCGGGATGTATTACTGTGTCCGTTAACAAGAACAAATGTTGAAACTTCAACGTCATCAGACATCATTATCTTTATGAGGGTCTGGATCGGGGTTCCTTCATTTCTGTATTCTTTAATTTTTTAGGTCATTTTCTTTATTATTTGTACTTTTTGACCATTATTCTCCTGTCTTCATATTTTAGCATTGAATTTTATTCTCTATTCTTTATTTTTTGGTCCATTTTTTTCTATTTTTATTTTTTGGGTCCATTTTTCTCTGTTCTTTATATTTTTTGCCTTTTTATTTTCTTTTCTGTAAACCCCAATCCACACCCTCATAACAAATGAAAATTTTAGAAAACTCATCATTGGACTTGGTTCACGCACTTACAACGATGGACTTACTCCCCATACACGACTTTATTCCTGGTTCTTTAGTTAGAGAAAATAAGTATGAACATACCAAGGGGGCACTCAAAACTGAGTCGAAGAAAAGACGTACAACACAATGACCACAAACAAAAGAAGAAAAGACGTAAAACACAATGACCATAAACAAAAGAAGAAAAGACGTACAACACAATGACCACAGACAAAAGAAGAAAAGACGTACAACACAATGACCACAAACAAAAGAAGAAAAGACGTACAACACAATGACCACAAACAAAAGAAGAAAAGACGTACAACACAATGACCACAAACAAAAGAAAAAAGACGAACAACAATCCACTACTAAAACAAAGTGAAGATTGAGCAATACGAACTCAACCAAAACTGGCAAAAGCAGTCGTTTCTAAAGGGTTAGCATTCTAAGCTCAACCAGTGACACCAATGTAAAAATCCAAGATGTAATCGTCGGTTATAAGGTTTCATGCTATTGACTGTTGTCGTTTGTATAACCCTTAGACATTACAAAACTCATAAACGATCTGTACATGAAATTCTCTAACGCTCAAACATGTCGTTGATCAAAACTGAAAGTTTGAAATGAAGCCATGAAGTTAGTCAAGGAATAGACAAGATGATGAACTGTAGAACAGTAAATATCACCTCCAAAAGCCTTAATTTGACTGTATGGTTAACGTTTTATACAATGACTTTAACAGTACCAATTTTACTGCACCAGATGCGCATTTCAACAAGTAATGTCTATTCAGTGATGCTCGAGGCCAAAATATTTAAAACCCAAAAACCTAATACCAACGTTGATGAGCTATTAAAACCAAAAAAGGACAAAAAAAAGCCAAACCAGGACAATGAATCAGAGCTATGCATTAGGGGGATACATTCCTTAATTTAGAATGAACTAAATAAGTTAGTCCCCTTCAATGTAAGTAGTAGTGAACTTTTAAGGGTTTTTGCAACCATAAGGAACTGAAAATTTCAATGATTGCAAATCCATTGATACTCACCAATAGTTGTATAAATAGTCCCACAGAAGAACAAGGCGCTCCAGAAAGTCCACACAGTGTCTGGACCAGCAACTGTTCCACGACTGCGAACCTCTGCTTCATATTTAATTAATAACTTTCTTGTTTCATTAAACCACGTGTCATTGTATGTAGAATAATTCACCCAGAAGTTTTTTGCTTCCGAGTAAAAAAATTTAATATAATTTTCTCTGGTTTCTTTCATATCTTGCTTCACTTCTAATTCATTTTCCGATTCAATACTTTGGAATAGTAATGCACCTAAGATACTGTATATAACTAACAATATAATTAATCCACCAATGGATTTACAAACACGGTAGAACTTTATAATCGCATCTTTTATCCTACTTAATATCATTTGCATGTCAAATTGCTTCTTAACTCCAAGTTCTTCATTTTGTTGTTCAAATTTTCCGGCCTCTTGCTCTCCGTTATTATTCTCCATGTTTCTCCCTCTAAGTATAATATACAGCTAACGACATAGAGAGGCAGTTTATATATACAAGAATATTACAACTGTGTTTATTAATAGACAGATTTGCATACTCGTCAAAGTCAGCAACAGAGAGTTGAATCATTCGCACTATAGAATGTATGTTGTACCAAAAGGCGTTGTTACTGGTAGGTAAGAACCAGTAGCTGTCAGTATGTGATTGCAAAAAATGCATTACATAATGTTTATTACTGCATGTAATGTGGATTATCTTCTAAATAAACATTTATTTAATAATTTTGTGTTGCCATTTCACAAATTACCAAATTTTAGCGACGCCATCCAGTTATTGATAACAAAATTGATAATAATAATAATAATAAATTAATTATTTTGTTAAATTATTACACGAAAGTTTATGTAAATTAATAATACATGTAATGTTTTTTAATCATCCGAAGTTGTTATATATATTCGTGACCAAATGACGTAGAAGTGAGCAACTATAAGTTCATGTTTCAGTTCAATACAGAATGGCATGTTGCAGCAAATTATTTTCAAACTAAAATTTTATTTGAGGAAAATGATGAAATTTGGTCGGGTTATTAGCCAACTAGTAGCTGTACTTTTATTTTTTTTCTAATGAAAATATATTTTCGTACTGGGTGGACAGTATCCACGGGTACACTTTGCCAGCAGTGCTTTGAGCAAAATTGTGCAAGATTATATTGGGTTTGATTTGAATTTGTTTAACATCGACATGACTTATCACATATTTTCCTAAATTTCCCAGTTGATAAATTAAGAAATTACTAAGAAACTATAAAGGTTACAACTCGCTCAGGCAAAGTTGATCTTTGCTAAAAATTGCTTTTCTAATTAGCTCCCTTTTTCATTCAGATCCTAAAGTTTCTGCGTATTTACAAATCCCTGGAATGCAAATGTTTGGGTTAGAGCGTTTTTGATGAAGTAAATCCGGAAAAACGTTTCGGACGCACGAAATTTGTGTTATTTTTATAAGATTAAAAGAGAGGCGGAAAATCCCAAAGGGATATTCAAACTCATAAGTCGAAGAAAAACTGAAAAGTTAATGAGGATTTAATCATAACCGGAAATAATCATAGGAATAAATAGCATATACTGAAATATTCCGATTGATTGATTAGTGTTTAATGCCACTTTCAGCACTATTGGCTATTTCGTAACGGTCAGTATTTATTGATGCAGACAGCCGGAATGATCGTAGAAAATCACCGACCTTCGGCAGGAAAACTGACAATCCTAGTCAAATAAGATTAAAGTCGAACGCACCTACCACTTGCGGGGTTCGAACTCTGAACCTCGGTATTGACAGGCTAGTGGTACAGAAGTAAAAATATTTGGCCACCGAGGCCCCTAAATATTCCGACGATAAAGGCTTAATTTTGAATTAACAATGATACTCGTGACTAATATTAGTCTACCATGACGGAAACAGTAAACTGATAAAATCTATGAATTATCAGGTTACACACTGTCAGCCACACCGACCAGATAATATCAACGATTAAACAGTTATGGTTCAATGTGACAGACGTTTTAGCACGATCGTGCTTGGACGAAGAGTAGCTTCAGTCCGATGTTGTTAATACTTGCAAAAGTCAAATATAAAGAAACATAAACCGAATTATACAAGATAATTTTTTACCCAAGGTGGTGGGGATCCTGATAAACCCATCAAACTGATGGTGTCAAGGATAAATAATAGTAAACAATGATAGACATATCATCTCCTAGGCGACCATTTAAAGATGCCGCGGCCGAATACTATATTATAAGAAATATAGTCCTTCAGACTGCTGATTTTGATTTGATATTTGAAACAGTATATGATAATTTTGTTTAGAAAAGGCTCATTAATTAAGTATATCACAATAATTTGAACCCTTGAATTACATTAATGGATATTAAAATAAAGTCCATCCAAAAACATATGCTTTGAATTATGATATATCATAAAGCAAAACAATAATCAAGTCTGTTTAATGTAACTTAATGATAAACGTTATGGAAAATAACATACTTATATACAAGATCAAAGTGCTTTTTGAGTGTAATAACTGTAATCGAAGCTCAGTTTGTAGTTTGTTAATATTTTCTCCAGTATTGTATTTAGTTTTATTGTTTATATTCTTTATACATCTGCCTTTGAACTAACGTTATAAAAAAACTTTCAAATGTAATGATATTGATGCTGGTACCGTACAGATACTTGCCCACCAGCAAACTTTACACAAGGTAACATAACTATTATGATTATGAATACTGAAGACTGTAGTTACATATACAATATTCGTACAGTTTAGGAAAATATAAAATTTATTTGACGAGCTTTTCTCCTGTTTCGTAGCGAGTACAAATAAATTTTATATTTTCCTACACTGTGCGAAAATTGTTTTTATCCTGCAATTTAATATTGATCTTAAACGTATAGTTTTTCCCCATCCAAATCGTTGTTGAATGAAATCGATGTGACTTAACGTTAACGCGGACCGCTATAAGGACCCCAAATTGAACTGTTACGTAAAGAGTACAAAAAATGTAATTTAAACATAACCGTTCGCTCACAACAGAAGTAGAATACCAGGAGACTTTAATCTTATAGTATACGTTTATCGCTTCATGTTATCTGCCACCCTGTGTGTAGTAGTATTACTAAGGTCGATTGCAGGATAAAAATTATTGATGCTAACCAGTTTACTATGCAGAAGAGAGGGTAAAGGGTTTTGCACTATTTTTTGTTGTAAATTTAAGGGAAAAAAAGAGTTAAAACTTTTTCAAAGCATACTAGAATTCATCTTAAAAGAGTCTATAGTAGAAAGCTGTTTACATATTTGATTAAAATCTATTTCAGTCAAATATATATTTGATTCCAATTATATTACAAATATTATTTATTCCCCAAAAAACACCTGGTAAAGAAAAATGGTCAAAAAGAAAAAAAAACTGACAAATAACAGCCAACAAAACACTACACAGAAAACTAACGATTGAGGAACGCTAACCCTACTTATAAATTGGGGGTGGGTGGGGGGAATTTGTTTTGACAAATTTGTTTCCATTTAAACAAGCATGTAGTAACTACAGTGTTTTCAATTACCCGTAGATTGCCTTCCGTGTATACATATATAAGATATGATTCATTTTGAATAACCGAAATTTAAAGCGCTCGTAGTATTGATCATCAAATCCATGATAACAAAGTTTTTTTTGCATGTTTTAATATAATTTCTTTTTGTTTTGTCTTTCTGTGAGGTTTTGGATAGAATTTTGAATACATTTTATTCTACGTTTAAACTACGGAAAAAAAATCTCAGGATTCAAGAACAGGTAATAACATAAAACAAATATATTCAACTGCAAGGTATATTAATGTTAAAAATATTTGTCCATATAAACTTGACAATTTTAAGGAAATCTATTCAAACGATGAAGATTTAAACAATATAAATGAGTATGAGTCACATAGTGTATATACTTTAGGAACAACCATTTAACTTCAAAGGGGGGGGGGGGGGGGTATGGTTTTTTGTCGGAGTCAGAAATTTTTTGTTTGAGTTTTTCGACGATATCAATCAAATTATTTTTTTTCAAAATTTAACACTATAAGGTAACGGGAAAATCTGGATTCAGAATATTTTTTTTTTTTGTCATCTGCTTATTTTTTTTTCCATCAAATTGGGGATCACAATATTTTTTTAGTAAAAAAAACCATAAACCCCTCCCCCCTTGAAGTGAAATGGTCGTTCCTTTAGTACATGTTGTGCTGTTGATTACATATCTTTGGTAGACTCTGTTTAGTTTATGTACAACATGTCTCGATTTAAAAGCTTGACTTTGAGACCAACGTTGACCTTGTGATGTCTTGGTTCGTTTTATTATGTTTTCTTATTGACTTATACCCACATCTGCTTTTATTCATATATAATGTCATCGAAATATCATTTTATTTGTGAAAATTGTGCTATATAAAACTTCTGCTCTGTTAACCTTGAATACCAATTTAGATTTTTTGAATTATCACGTATCAGCAACAGAAGAACATTTGGTAATACAAATCTATTTGTAGTACTCATCTGACAACATGCATTTATCGGTTGTCATGGTTTAGTGCAAAGGGGCAATAACTGTCTCGATGTATCTTATCTATGAAGGGTCACTTAGAACAAACCAAGCTACATTGTATGGTAACATGCATCGGTGTTTGATAAACCAAATGACACGTGTACAATTTTTATCATGCCTGAAGGATCTTAATAAACTGTCCAATCAATCTAATAAAACGTGCGATTTTATCTAAAGCTGTTTCTGTACAAATAGTTCGTGTTTCAACACTGTGCAACATTGGTTATTTCATTATTACGTTAGTCTAACAGGAATGCAATATTCTCAATTGCACATTTCACTGCTAAGGTTGTGTTATTAAATCTACATTGTAAAAAGAGCAAATATACATGTATCATTGGATAAATGAGCCAGCCGAGGCATGACAAGACTTATTGGTTGACCTTTTTATGTACGATTTTCTGTGTCGTTGAGGGTAATGTATCAAAAATTTGTACCCCGTACCTTCCTTTTTATTCAGAAAAGATAACATATCAGTTCAAATCTCAATTTTCAGCAAACGTTTATACATAAAACTTAAGAAATATTCTTTTTCATGTATAATGACGCAAATTTTGAATCTGAGCGCAATTCACATGCTTTACAAAGCTTGTGCCTTTTACAACGTTTCTATAGGTTCAATTATAATAGCACTTTGTATTTGTAAAGTCAATGAATACGGAAACTTCTAAAAGTAAGTTTCTTTCGACAGAACTTTAAATTATCATCATTAGGTGAAAAAAAACTTTCATTCAGTTAATTAATGAATACAAACACGAAGACGTTACTAAATTGAAATCTAATTTTAGTTAATAATTTCATGGTAGGTAATGAGAAATTGCTTCAAGGACAAAATGTCCTTGAAACTAAAAAAAACCAAAATTTTCGAAATTCTGTACAAGAGAATTTTACATGCCCATTGAACAACATAAAACAAATTACAAATGTTTCATTATAGCTAATTGACAGAAAGTTTGTTCTTTATTACCAAGAAATTTCATTTACAATATTAATTTTTTCACGCGTTATATACATAGAAAATATTGTGCTTATTGAACTTAAATGAATTTAACAGGTTCCTAGAGTTCGGCTTAGGGTTAGAAGATTATATTTTTTTAACTTAGGTGACAGTTTACGATGATTTTGTGGTCGGTTTAATTCGTAGAACAGTTCCAGTTTGATTTTTGCCTTTTAAAACAAGTTTGAAATTGTTTGTGAAGATTAAATAAAGATAAATAGGTCCGGGCCAATCAACATGTAGGCAAATTCCATGTCGATGAACAGAAAAAAGGTGGATGCAATCACATACATGTAATTGTTGGTATCTTTACAGCAAGTTTTTTTTTTACACAGCGGTGAGCCAGTGGTGACAGGAAGGTATCTATATCAAATCTCGAATATAGACTCTCAGACGTATTCGGAACAGCATCTAGTAGGTGAATACGTGTAGTGTGACTATATGGAATATGTACTGTAACATATTAAAAGTTACTGAGTTTAAGTACTCGGTCACATCGTTCAAGTATTATGATCATATAGTCTAACCAGTAGACATCCTATTACAGGGGGAAGACAAACGGGAGTTGATCTGGCACTTACGACCAGCTTAATGGCTGATACGTGACTCAAGCTTTAATGACGAAGATAGAAAAATTAATGAGCAAAGATCCTGCAATTTCATTGCTATCAATTATCCTTAAGTGTTTATATTGTTACTGATCTCTGAAACTGCAATATTAAAACGGTGGATATAATTATGCGAAAATAAAAACTCGGAAAAAAGAACGGGAGTCATATGCCCTGACTAACCTTAGTTAGTGATGATATGCTGTACTAGAGACAATCTAGTGCATACTTCTGTGGTATCCAACAATGAATCTGACAAAACTGAACAAAGAACCGATTAACCGCACTCATTCTCTTTTATCAAATATAATTGTTTGAGACATACATTAGAGTTTAAAGTGCACTCCTTGTACTCATTGGGCAGTTTACTTCGATATTACAAGCAATTCCAATTCATTTATGGACGTATACCCATAAAACAGTAATTATGACATTAAAATCTCTATCTGATTCATAGTTTATTTAGTTTTCACTTAATCAAAGCTTTTTAATCCATCAACAGTGAAGCAAGCCAAAACTCTATGTTTCTGCATTCACACTCAGTATCAAAGCTTATTTATTTAATTGAGTTGTCTATTACCTGCGTAAAGAATGATTGAAGCGGAATTGTGTTTTTAACCTTCAGTATGTATATTCAAATCGTACTTAGCACAAATGGCAATAACAATAACTGTTCGTCCGCAACTAACCTCCATTAAGCGCACTTTTTCTCCATTTGAAGATGTTTTACACTTTATGGACAATACAGAGAAGTGCAATTTCTAACTTTAATCTTAAAGAATATCTAGTAATAAAAATTACATAAGGCGCTTATAAAATATCGGTATATTGGAAAGGGTATGGTATGATTTCAATGCCCACAACGTTCGGTCGAGAATGTTTGGAAAGCTAATGGTAAAAAAAACCCGCAGAAGTAGTGTTCAAATTTAAAAAACCTTCCAACTGAAGACTCAATAGGCGTTGCCACTGCATCTTTGATAATAATGTTACCATAACACTTAGATATAAAAGCCAAATTTCCCTATTAATCCCGAGTTCTATCCTATCAAAATATGTATTGGGGTATAGAATACAGTTAAACATATTTATTCAGTATTTTGTATTTCCTTTTAGGTTATAAATTTATTCAGTTTTATATGATAATGATCATATTACATAACATCTTTCTTCTAGAATATTGTGCCATACTATTTTTGCAATGTATCTGGAATCAACAAACTTCTTGAATTGCGACTTAGTGATATCACGATATCTGGTGCAATGTCGAGAAATTATTTATCACGTGTGATTGATCCCTGTCATACACAAGAATGAAGGACATTTTATCCGAACGGCCTTATCAGTACACATGCTGTGTCATCGATAAATCTTATCAATTGTTACCATTGATGTAAACGAGGAAAATATACACTGTTATTATTTTAAACATATTTTTTTTTACCTAAAATGTGATAAAAATTTTCCATAGCAAGTGAACTTCTAGAAGGATTTCCAAATATGATTCTTTAAAAAAAATAACTTTAAGTCAATGTTTACTGTTGTCAATGGCCTTTTGAAAATAGCGTTCATATTTTTTTCTTTCCCCCCTATGTTTCAATTGTGATATTGTGTTTTGGTCTATGAGTTGATTCTTTAAAAAATCATAAAAACTTCAATTTTCGTCTCAGTTCAATTTTTCCATAGCAGATAAGCTTCACAAATGATAAAACAATCTAATTATGAAAGAAAAAATATTTTAAATAAATGTTTACTATTGTCAATTGCATTTTGAAATGGAAACTCCAAACTTCCGTTCGATCGATGTTGTATACAATATATTGGCGGATTCGAATTAATATAGAGACATAATTGAAAGGTTGACTTTATAAAAGTTTCTGCTCTGTCCAATTTTATTATTTCTTAAAAATATATAGTAATTAATCACAAGACTGTAATTATTGAAAATTCTATCAAAGTTTAAAGAAATTTGATACAGAGAAATATATGAAAATGACGTCTTTTGTTAATGAATTAACCATGTCATATTTCGTTATTTTCGAACCAAAAAAAAAAATAAAAATACCCAACACACATATGCATTCAAAATTGAGATTAAGTCATTTTATCAAAATTAAAAAGACTTACTTTCAATACGCATACGAGATATCAGTATATTAAGGTCATACATTAAATTATATATCTCCATCAAGCCTAGCTCTGATTCTTCTCACAGGTTCGGCTTTACTTTTGGTCGTGTTTTGCTTTTATCATCTCTTCAACGTTTGTATAAGTTTTGGACTTAAACTAACTTAGACGCCAACAAAAAAATCATATTTTTGATTTTGATAGTACAATATAGTTAAACATAAGGGCATGTCCACTTTCCAGATAAAGTACGAATTGAGTAAAATAAAAATAAAAATGAAAACAGTACTATAATAACCTCATGCGTTCGAATAGTACATCTGGTCCCCTCGGATCAGGAACGTCCAAAGCAAAACAAAAATTGATGTACACATACCGAGTGACGTCAAGAGTCATACGACCAAAATAAACATAATAATACAAAGACAAATACAGAGAAAACGGTAAAATAAATAAAATTATACATAACCTTAGCACCTAGAATCTATAACTTAAGACTATCCTGTATTAATTGTGAAGTTGACGCTGAGTATTTTCATTTAGGTCTTGGTACTTTCCGATAAACTTTTTGAGAAAAAGGACGGTACGTTCTTGCACCAAACCCGCGCTAATCAATTTTTAACTTAAGGTAGATCATTGGTATATGTTTCCCGAGACAGAATTTTCTTATACTTTGCCAAAATTTGATTAGAATGATCATGAAAAAACACATTTTTGTGCATTAAAAGAAATCTATGAGATAGAATTTTGAAAAAAATTGTAAGAAGATA
Source organism: Mytilus californianus (assembly GCF_021869535.1). NCBI lineage: Eukaryota > Metazoa > Mollusca > Bivalvia > Mytilida > Mytilidae > Mytilus > Mytilus californianus. The sequence continues at coordinate 58,617,088 of NW_026262679.1, forward strand.
GGTTTTATAATATGTTTTAAGATAATAAAAAGAAAAAATGGTGTCACCGAACTTGTTTTCTTGCTACAAGTAAAAATTTAAAATTTCCTTATCAGTCCAGTATAATTTTTTTACTAATAGAGTTATCTCCCCTAAAATTGCTTAGTTGAAAAAAATTATTCTAAAACACAAATGTTTGGTATTTGTTTAAATATTTTGGATAATGCAATAAATCAGCAAGTTTTCTTCATATATATAAACTGTCTAATCAATAAAATTGCACATCTGTCTACAAATTTGCAGATTTGGGCAAATAACTAGACTGATAGTGTACTGCCATAGTACAATCCAAGATGGCGGTATACCATGAATCTACCTTAAACACCGATGACGTTTAACAAAGTCTGAGTAGCAACTACAAGCTCTTGAATATCGTATGAGTTGTGAAATGTATACTCCATACGCGGGTGAAGTTATTATATTGCTGCTAAGGTGATGGAAACTTATAATTGAAAAATTAAAATCGTCTCGTTTGTCATACTCTGGTACTAAGATATATAACAAATATGTTGTCAATGAGAAACTCAAACATACTGATTACTTGTCATGTTTTAGCCTCTGATTTATATTAAAAAATATGACGAATTGTAACCCGACACAATAAATTTGTAGCGTATGGAACCCTTTTAATGAGAACAGCATTGTGGATTATTTCTTTAAGACGGGTTTTCAATTTTAATGTGGTATGGTGGTGTAAAGGGTGGAAAAATCGAAGTTTTGATAGAATTCATTTCAGAGAAGGAAAAAAATTTAAATTTTTCAGAAGTTCTTTATAGAATTTACATATGCTTAATGCCACTTCGCAAATAAACAGTGTTTCTGCAATCCCTCTTTCACTGCGGACAAACTTTTTGTCAATCTAATGGACAATTCCTTGGTAGAACATGCAAATGAGCCGGCTATGTATCGTTGTATGTACTGAGTTTTGTGAAGTTTAATTGTCCAATAAAAACAAGGTAAATCCTCAGATTTGTTGCCCAATGGAATGTTCAATGAGGCCATGCAGGACTTGTGATCTGCCAAGATATTATCCTTATAAAACGTTACGTTTGTATACTTGGGATTACCCGAGTGTTCATGTATTCCCAATTCTTTGATAAGACACTCATAGTAATAGAGTTAACAGACAAAAATAATATTGTTTGAAGCTTTGTTCGCAGGAATAACAACATATTTATCGTGAAGGGAAGTTAGACATTTAACAGCTTTTTTGTGTCTAATTAAGGATTTTTACACAATTTTTCAACGTTGTATCAAATACCTTATTGCTTTTACTCAATATGACCGAGTGTCTAGTTCAACCTTTTCTCGTTTTGCCCATGCTCTGGCGTAGTCCTCAACGGAACAATAATGATTTTAAAGTTTTTGTTCCAATTGTTGTGTTGTGGCTTTTTTAATTTAGGACCATTTTATATCACCTTCCGGAGATATTTATGTTGAACTATGTTTACATCACCAGAAATTGCACGGACAGGGGGTTGTTAATACCGGTATATGGAAAGTGGGAACAGTCACAAGTCAGAGGGTTTTCAAGTATTATTCTAAATCAAGGTTTTCCAATCGTTGTTAATAGTAAAATATTTTAGGTGCAATGGTTTTGGTGTATCTGTAAGAGACAAAAGGAGCAGACTGATTTTGAAAATAAAGCGGAATTTTTTATGTTACTTTACATTTGTGATGTAGAATGTTGCTGATGTTGATAGCATCGATTTATATATTTGTAAACTGAATTTGAAGGAATTCTTATTTTCATCATGTAATAGTTCCGATCTTACTGATTAAAAAAGACGGGACAATATCTACATCACAAATTATACTTATCAGTCTGTATGTTGGAGAATACATATCTATACATCCTTTGGCAAGTGCATAATCTCTTAAACATTTTAGAAAGTTTATTGGCAGTTAAAATGTTTTATTGCAGAAGGCTTCAAGTAAAGGCAGATTCAACATTGAGAGATTGTAGCAATAGGTACTGCTTAAAACTCAACCCTAACAAATAAATATAAGCTACCAGGAAATTATAGATCATCATCGTATTATTCATATATAATAAACAACGAAAATAAATCATATGAAACAAATGAGCTTTGATCTTCCGCAAATGAAGTTGTATAAACCTAACTACATCTTCTAATGATTGTTTCTCCTGTTTGTTGGTTCTTTTAAATGATTTCATTATATATATATATTATATATATAATAAAACAAACATATATGAATCATCAAACCTCTCAAGGTGGAAATGGATGGTTTGAGCGGGAAAGGTGTGAAGTGGGTGAATAAAACAATTTTAGAAAAATAGAGGACGGTTGGGAGGTTGTAGGGAAACATATAATTAAGTTTATTTTCTTACATACAATGAAGGCTTTATCAAGTCTTTTACAAGGTAAACAGATGGAAGAATATTTGCATGCAGGGACCTTAGTTTAAATGAAGCTATCAGTATTAAAAATTTATAGTAATGTTTAATTCCGAATTGGTCTTAAGACTTAAAAAAACTAATTTAAGTTGAGAACATAAAAAAAACACTAAGATGCAAACAAAGACATCATTCGAGAACAAGCAAATTATTACATTGAATTAATTCAGGTTGTTTTCTGAACATAATTTTTTTTTCGGCAAGTGAATGATGGAATAACAAAAAGTAGAGTTGAACGAATATCAAAGATAGATCAGTAGCAGCAATAATCTCGGTATGAAAGACTAGAAAAACAGATATCAAATAAAACAACTATTGAACACAATTCCCAAGCCGCGCTTGATACAAAATGTGCTTCTGCCAATGCATTTGCACCTCAATAGAATTGCAGAATGAAGCATTTAATTCTTTATTGTCATGAAGTTTTTTTATGGGTAAACGACATTATATTATTAAAATAACTAATTCACTTTAGCATCAATGCGAATAATGAGACATATATATTAATAAAATCTAAAAAAAAATGATAATTTTTCAATTTCTGTCAATGATAATTATTGCTTCTACGTTTCTTTTTGATTTGTCAGCACTTGTTTGTCAGAAAGTAATTTTTTTCTCACAATCAAAACTAAGTGAATCATCAAACAGGAAAGGCCAAACTTCTGTGTTGTTAAGTTTGAACAAATTCATTAGTTCGTGTTAGAGGTTATTTCTTTCGTGATTGAGGTTATTTCTTAAGTATGACTGGTAAACAGTTCAGAAGCCGTAATTAAAAGGGATTTGTGATCCGTTTTATATTTGTATTTGTAAAATGTCATTTCTCAGGATGAGCTTAGGGGTCATCTATAATACTTGTACAATTTTGCGAAGTCGTAATGGGTTAAAATATTGAATTATAACTTTAAACAGATTATGCACAGTTCCTTTGATTAATAAAATTTGATCAGTTGATGCAAGAATAAGTTACATGATGAATAAAAAAATCAACTGCAAACACCTTAAATCACAAGTAAGAGAAGATCTGCAAATAAATCAATATAATAGACAATCTTCAATTCACGCCTTGTATTATATTCAAATGTTTACCCCTTTCTGCATTTTTGAATACTATAAAACATGTAGATAGAGAGAAAGCAACAAAATTATCTGCAAGATATAAGATCGACATATAAGCAAACATATTCAATTGGAATAAAACGTGAAAATAAAAATAAAAATGGCATAGATGTGTGGCTATTAGGCTCTTTGGGACCTCTTGTTTCATCAAGACTCTTCAATTTATATTGCTTATGATGATAGCATGCAAACCATTATTAATTAATACCATGGCCCAGGTAAAAGATTTTTTGGAGCTCGAATAAAACTTTTAACGGTATTTATTGTTTGTGTATGAAGCGATTATTTTTTGTAGCGAAATGTCAAAAGCGAAAATTAATAAGAATAATTACCTATTAGTTTATTATTTTATTAGTATCCATTAGAAACTTATGTTTTTCTTCTTTTTGGTTTGTTATGATTTTGTTTGATTTATGTCTCGATGGTGTTTACCCACATCTCATTGTATAAAATTGAAAATGGAAATGGGGAATGTGTCAAAGAGACAACAACCCGACCAAAGAGCAGAAAACAGCCCAAGTATGCATAATGTATTCAAATCTAAATAAATGGTAAATTTTCAATTTCTGTCAATGATAATTATTGCTTCCACGTTGGTTTTTGATTTGTCAGCACTTGTTTGTCAGATTTGAAAGTATTTTTTCACGATAAAAACTAAGTGAATCACCAAACAGGAAAGGCCAAACATTTTTGTTGTTGAGTTTGAACAACATCATTAGCTCGTGTTAGAGGTTATTTCTTTTGTGTTTGGGGTTATTTTAAGTATGACTGGTAAATAAAACATAAGCCGTAATTAAAAGTGATCGATGATCTGTTTTATGGTTGTATTTGTAAAATATCATTTCTCAGGATTAGTTTAGGGGTCATCTATACTTCTCAACCGTTTGAAAAGTCGCTGAGGTAAGAAGCCACATGATGAATTTATTAAAACAATTTTAATAAACTAAAATTACCAGAAAGATAAGATCTACAAATAAATCAACATGACCACAATCGTCAATTTACTCCTTTTATTAAATGCCAATTGTTACTTCTTTTTGTTAATTTTGGTATGTTTTCTTGAATACTATATACACAAGTAAAATGTTTGAATTAGTTTCTATAAAAAAAGTTATATTATTCTTTTTTTGTTTGTTTTGTTTTGATTTCGTTCGATCTCTGTCTCAATAGTGTTTACCCACATCTCTTTGAATGCATAGAAAATCAAAGCTAAAATACACAAAACTTTCAATTTCTCTCAATGATAATTATTGCTTTCATATTTCTATTTGATTTGTCAGTAAGTATTCATTTCACAATCAAAAGTAAGTGAATCATCAAACAGGAAAGGCCAAACTTCTGTATTGGTGAGTTTGAACAACTTCATTAGTTCGTGTAAGAGGGTATTTCTTTTGTGTTTGAGGTTAATTTTTTAAAGTATCATGCCTAGTAAACAATATTCATCAGCCGTAATTAAAAGGGATTGATGATCTGTTTTATGTTTGTATTTGTAAAATGTCATTTCTCAGAATGTTTGGAGGTCATCTGTACTTCTCAGCCATTTTGCGAAATATTTATGGGATAGAGTATTGAATTATAACTTTAAACAGATTACGCAAAGCTCATTTACTTATTAAATAGAATCTGGACAGTTGATGAGGTAAGAAGTTACATGATTAATAAAAAACTGTCAACCACTATAATCACCAGCAAGATGAGATCTGCAATTAAATCAGCATAACCAACAATCTTCATCTGACTCCTTGTATTGAATGCCAAATTTTACCCATTTCGGCATTTTGGGAATATTTCTTGAATACTATGAAAGATGCAGATAGAGAGAAAGCAACATAAATTATCTGCAAGATAGAAGATCAACAAATAAGCAAACATAACCAATTGGAATAAACGTGAAAATAAATATAAAAATGGTAAAGATGTGTGGGGGTGAGCTATTAGGCTCTTGGGAACCTCTTGTTTTATCAAGAGTCTTCAATTTGTATTTTTTATGATGATAGCATCCAAACCTTTATTAATTAATACGATGGCCGAAGTAAGAGATTTGTTTTATTTTAAAAACAAATTTAAACGGTATTGAATTTTCTGTTTTTGAAGCGATTTATTTTGTAGCGAAATGTTTGGAAGTCAAAAGCGAATACTTATAAAAATAATTACTTGATTAGGTTATTATTTTTATTAGAATCCATCAGAAACTTGCGTGTTTTTCCCCTTTTTATTTGGTTATGATTTTGGTCGGTTGATGTCTCGATGGTGTTTACCCGCATCTCATTTTATGAATATATAATCAAATCCAAAAATGTAAAAATTTCAATTTCTCTCTATGATAATTATTGCTTCCACGTTTCTTTTTTATTTGTCAGCGCTTGTTTGTCAGAAAGTATTTTTTTTCACAACAAAACTAAGTGAATCACCAAACAGGAAAGGCCAAACGTCTGTGTTACTGAGTTTGAACAACTTCATTAGCTCGTGTTAGAGGTTATTTCTTTTGTGTTTGTGGTTACTTCTTACGTATTACTGGTAAATAATGTATAAACCGTAAATACAATTGATTGATGATCCGTTTATGTTTGTATTTGTAAAATGTCATTTTTCAAGATAATTTCAAGGGTTATATATACTTCTCAACCGTTCGAAAAGTTGATGAGGTGAGAAGTTACGTGATGAATTTATTATAAAAACTTTAGACCACTGAAATCACCAGCAAGATAAGATCTGAAAATAAATCAACATTACTTACAATCGTCAATTATCTGCAAGATATTAGATACAACAAAAAGCAAACATAACCAATTGGAATAAACGTGAAAATAAATATAAAAATGGCATAGATTTGTGAGGTAAGCTGTTAAGCTCTTGGGGACCTCTTGTTTCAGCAAGACTCCTCAATGTTTATAGCTTATGATGAACGCATCCAAACTTTTATTATTTAATACGATGGCCGAAGTAAGGGATTTTTTTAGTTCGAATAAACTTTAACGGTATTGAATTTTCTGTGTTTGAAGCTATTTTCTTTTTTGTAGCGAAATATTTTGAAGTCAAAAGTGAATACTTAATAAAAATAATTATCCGATATGGTTATTATTATTATTAGTATCCATTAGAAACTTATGTGTTTTTTTTCCTTTTTTGGGGGGGGTTATGATTTTGTTCGGTTGCTGTCTCGATGGTGTTTTCCCACATTTCATTGTATGGATATATGATCAAATCTAAAATATGTAAAATTTTCAATTTCTCTCGATGATAATTATTGCTTCCACGTTTCTTTTTTATTTGTCAGCGCTTGTTTGTCAGAAAGTATTTTTTTTCACAACAAAACTAAGTGAATCACCAAACAGGAAAGGCCAAACGTCTGTGTTACTGAGTTTGAACAACTTCATTAGCTCGTGTTAGAGGTTATTTCTTTTGTGTTTGTGGTTACTTCTTACGTATTACTGGTAAATAATGTTTCAATTTGACTTGTCAGCACTTGTTTGTCAAAACGTATTTTTTTCACAATCCAAAAGTAAGTGAATCATCAAACAGAAAAGGCCAAACTTCTGTGTTGCTGTGTTTGAACAACTTCATTAGCCTGTGCTAGAGGTTATTTCTTTCGTGTTTGGGGTTATTTCTTAAGAATGACTGGTAAATAATTCATAAGCCGTAATTAAAAGTGATTTATGATCTGTTTTATAGATATAAGAAGATGTGGTATGAATGCCAATGAGACAACTCTCCATCCAAGTCAAAATTTGTAAAAGTAAACCAATATAGGTCAAAGTACGGTCTTCAACACGGAGTCTTGGCTCACACCGAACAGCAAGCTATAAAGGGCCCCACAAATTACTAATGTTAAACCATTCAAACGGGAAAACAAACGGTCTAATCTATATAAAAAACGAGAAACACTTATGCACCACATCAACAAACGGGTGTTTGTATTCGGAAAATGTTCTTTATAAGAAAGTAAAGGGATCATATATACTTCACAACCATATTGCTAAGTCGTAATGGGTTGGAATATTGAACTATTATAACTTGAAATAGTTTATGCATTGTTCATTTGATTAATAAAATTTGAACAGTTACTGTTGATGAGGGAAAAAGTTACAGGATGAATAAAAAAATAAACTGCAAACAACTAAAACCACAAGGACGATAAGATCTGCAAATAAATCAACATGACACACAATCGTCAATTGACTCCATTTTAAATGACAAATTTTATCTCGTTTTGAATTTTGGAATAATTTCGTGATTACTATAACATATGTTGATAGAGAAAAAGAATCAAAAATGGTCTGCTAGGTAATAGATCAACAAATAAGCATACATGACAGCTACGGGTTTTTGATATGTCTAAAATTCTATAAATTACACAGTACCATATAGAAAAGGGAAATAAAATGCCTATTTTGACAAGACGCTAGTTTTTTGGTAAAATATTTATGTAATCTCTTTTGTTTGTCATAGCAGTCGACTGTGAAATGAAGTTAACCGTATGAAATGTAAACACTTAAATAAGATGGATCCTAACTTCAAACCTAGAAGATATAGAATATGCAGCTGATATTGCATAACTGTCCAATTCAGAGAGTCAAATGCAAATACAAATTGAGAAACTATAATGCTCGGTTTAATTATCAGTTCCAGGGAAACACAAATAATGATAGTCAACACAGAGAAAATGTCGTAAATTCAATTCGATGTGACCACAAGTTCATGGTAAACTACCATAACCTTAACCTTAATCTGATAAAGGGCGAATACACGGATTGAGGGTAGGAAGGGCGCACATATTGAAAAACATAAAGCCACTTACTATCGTAGACTGGGCTTAGGGATATTTTCATTGTTACATACGAAACAAACAAAACATGTGTAAATATGGAGCTAAAAAGGAAATCCTACATCGTTTCTGGTAGTCAATTTACGTCAACAACGCTTAACTTCAAGAACAGCTAATGTCATATTTACAGCATTAATGAACAAATTTGAATTTTGGAAAAAGTTGTACCTAAAATTATACTGACGGAATTTCCATAAAAACGTTTTGGCGTTATATAGAATAATGTATTTAAAGTATTTTGGCATTTCCATTAGTTTATCATGTACAACGAATTATTGTACATCTGATTTTATAATATAATGTTTGCGCTTGCTGATGGATTGAAGAAATAACGACATTATGATATAGCTCTTTCTGTGTATCATGTTGTATATAGTTTCAAATCTTATTGACATTTCTACCACATCTCTTGCAATCAAAATAGATAAATCATGTATCAGAAAAATAAGGTGCAATGCATTCTATGGTACCTGAAAATTCTATGTCGAATTACAGCTAGAACTGCACAAACCTAAGTTATCCGACTTATATCTTATTGACTTGTGTATCGTGTACTTTTCGTATTATTCATTGGTTTGTTTACAGTATCTAATTTCCCCTTTGTGTCTTTAAGTGTCGTGTTTAATAACTCATCTTATTTTTGCACTGATTTAGCTTAAACATGATGTAACTATTGCAAACATTATTACCTATTATATTGTCACATTGTTGTACATTTCACTTTCTTTTATATGACTGTTAAACTCCCATTGTTTTACATTGACAAGTATATTATAGTATTCGATCTTAGACTTTTATTAGAATTTGTAATACATTTTCTATATGTTTAACTAGGTCAGATATGAGCAGCGTTTTTTTCGACAGTACTCTTAGATTCTGGGTGTCTATTTAAAAAAGAAGAAACCGGAGTGGAAGGGGGAAGGGATAAAACCATAAGTTGATGATGCTGATGAAAGTCAGCTTTAACGTCCAACCCAAATTAAAAGTATATTCAGGACGAGAATATGCTAATATAATATGAATATTTACCGGGTTTAACTTTGTTGCTCCGGACGGCTATGACGTTATTGCTCCAATCGTATTGATCGTGCCTAGTAGACAATCCGGTGATAGAACGCATTCGATCGTGTCATATCTGAAGAAGTGAGGACGGAGTTCAGGCTACTAAAAAACAGAACACATAAGTGGTCACAAGTATCCCACAAGTGCCGACCAAGTTGTGATAGTCTCTGCAAAAATCTTCATTATTAAAAACTATTGGTTCAACCCTTTATCAAGACATTTCCAATAAGACTCCTTATACTGGTACTGCCGGAATGTTGCTGCCTTGAAATAGGACGTTCACAATGGGAAAAAAGAGGACAACACTTTTGTCATAAAAGGACAAGGGATGATAGTGGCCGTATTTGGCCCCACTCCCAAATTTCATATAATTTGTCATGTTGTAGCTCTATACCATAGACCTTCTGAAAATGGGTTGCATTTTGGGTCTATCTCGTATATTCTGTTGCCTGGCAACCAGTATAATAGTGGATATAAACTCTATAAATATGCTAGATATACAGCTTTAGTCTACATATGTTTAAGATCCAACATGTTTAACATGCAGTAAATTATACATTTATACACTGTTTAAATGTAACACAATGTAATGCACATTTTGGGGCAAAACCGTTGTAATTTCTCCCTAGCAACAAAACTATGACCATAGCAACGGCATTTTGTTTTCTATTTCACAAGATTCATCTTTGAAATGTTGCATTCAAAAGATAATTTAAGAAGCACATTGTAAAAAGTACCAAACTCGGAAAAAATCGACACGGATAAAAACCAATGCTCAAAATATACCATTATAAAACAAGACTACACCCACAAACAACCGTAATTCTTCAAAAAATGTGATAACAAAATGTACTTGTAGGATACCTTTGTGGAGTTAAAAAAAAATGTGACATTGATCTTATTGTGAAATTGGTCGTTATTACATTTCTTTCAGGAGTTAATACATATAGTCCTTATATATTCTTTTCGTTATACCCAGTATTGATGACATTTAAAGAATTTGTCTTTAGTGCTGGGTGTTGAGGTGATAAGTCTTGTAACTTAACAGTTATGGCATAATAACTCCCCTATGGGAACTTCCTCTCTTTCAACCTATTTTTTATCAACATATTTATGCAATCCGCTATCTTACAAAATCTTTATGGAAATTCAGTAGAAGAAACATTTTTGTTGTGTTGTATACTATTTCTTTCTCTATTTTTTTGTATCTGTCGAATCTGTTACCCATTTTTGTCAAATTATGATACATATATTGGTTATGACTCAAAGAGCCGTTAAGAAACAGAAATATGAACTTATGGTTGACGAATGCATTCGTCATATTGTAAGCTAAGTTCGACCTACTATCTTGCAACTTGGCTAATATCTAAGTACACATCTCTTCTGACCCTAACCGTCAATGATTAGAATGCAGCAGACTTAACCGTCTAAAATGTATCTTTAGTACAAGTGTTAACGTATCCAGTGTTCTTCAGAATGGAACATTTAATTTATGTTGCATATGTTATATCATTTATTTAAATGTGACCTTGAAATTCAAACACCTATATATGATTAAACTACAAGGCATTTGGCCGAGTTTATGAAAAAAAAATGTCTTGGATATATAAAAAAGAAGATGTGGTATGATTGCCAATGAGACAACTCTCCACAAGAGACCAAATGACACAGAAACAACTATGGGTCACCGTACGGCCTTCAACAATGAGCAAAGTCCATACCGCACAGTCAGCTATAAAAGGCCCCGAAATGACAATGTAAAATAATTCAAACGAGAAAACTAACGGCCTAATTTATGTACAAACAATGAACGAAAAACAAATATGTAACACATAAACAAACGACAACCACTGAATTACAGGCTTCTGACTTGAGACAGGCACATACATACAGAATGTGGCTGGGTTGAACATGTTAGCGGGATCCCAACCCTCCCCCTAACCTGGGACAGTGGTGTAACAGTACAACATAAGAACGAACTATAAAATCAGTTGAAAGAGGCTTAACTCATCAGATGGATAGAAATACAAATACTACAAATACAAGTGGACGTGGCCGGGTACATCCAAACAACAAAAAGACACTAAGTACAGATCTGGGAGTACTCGCAGTTACTGAAAGCTAGTTCAAAGCCACTAAAGCCACAAAGCATCTAAAACTAAATTATCAATCCGTACACATCCAACATCCAATGGATTTAGTGTAAAGACTTCATAAACAGTCAGAGAAAAACATGAACTTGTGCAATGCCAAGAAACAGGTATCGACAGATTGTAGATCCATGCATGTGTATATGTATATAACAATAATATTTAGTTTGCTTTTAATTTACTGATAACAAAATCAATATTAGTACCAATAAAAACAATATTTAATGATCTAATTACAGTGTTGAGTTGGTAACCTTTTAGAATAAGTTTACCAAGATCGTTTCTAAATTTCCGGGCACGGTAAACAATATTGCTGTTAAAATGAGGATGTGCAATCCCATTTGAAATAAGTTTTCTACAGGTACAACCAAACTTCAAAACCAAATCTTTATATTTGTGGAAGAATTTAGTAAAGGTTTTAAGTAATTTGTGGTAACGAAATCCCTGGCTTAATAATTTATCAGTAATTCATAGATTACGTTTGTTAAAATCAAAAACGTCACAACAGACACGGGCATAGCGAACGAGTTTTGATATATATATATATTTAACCGTTGTTACTTTTGCTTGGCGTTAATGTCTCTTTTCAGATAAACGGAAACAGATTGGCAATGCGCTGTTTCGGATTTCGGAATTATCTATGGAATGCATACTATAAATGACGTAACAATGTATTAATTAACACATATTTTCATATATCTGATGATTAGAAAATAAACCATACTACTAAGGCAATAAACAACAAATGTTCCAAGTTACATATTTAATGTCAAATCACATGTACGATACATTAACTTACATATAAAGTGTCAGATAAAAAGGGTGGGGTAAATGCCGTTGTTTTGACATCATCACACTAGTTCAGCAAGAATATTTATAACATGTTGGGTGGCACTTTTCTAACTGAAACATAATCAAAACGCTCTTCTATCAAATGAGATAGATTTCGTTAAACTTTAATAGCATTTCAAGCAGCTAAAATTTAATTTAATTTTTTTTTTCAACATTTTATTCTGAAATATTTGTACGATCATTATTGATAACAGTTAACACATTGTTATTTTTTGCTCTTAAAATACATAAATATATAAGTAAGAAGATGTGGTATGATTGCCAATGAGAGAACTCTCCACAAGAGACCAAATGACATAGAAATTAACAACTATAGGACACCGTACGGTCTTCAACAATGAGCAAAACACATACCACATAGTCAGCTATAAAAGGACCCGAAATGACAAATGTAAAACAATTCAAACGAGAAAACTATAACGGCCTGATTTATGTACAAAATAACGAACGAAAAATATATATGATATACAGCAACAAAGGACAACCACTGAATTACATGCTCCTGGCTTGGGACAGGCACATACAGATACTAGTTTGAAGGCGACAACCCTCCCCTAACTTGGGACAGTGGTGTAACAGTACAACATAAGAACAAACTATAAAAATCAGTTGAAAAGGGCTTGATGCATGATTTTTTATTATTAATTGTTTTTGGCTTTTAACTAGCTGTCAGTAACTGCGAGTACTCTCAAATCGTACTTTCTTGTTTATATGACCTGTTGATACTAATTGTAATGCTTTTTTGTTATTTAATGTTTACTTATTCAGGGTTATATCTGGTCTATATACTAGCTTTGATAAGTGTTTGGTATTACTATAAATTTTACTTCTTCGTACTATGAACATCAAAATTATTTTTTTGGTAAAAATATTTCCTTTCTCCATTTGAACTGTACATGTATATCTAATAACACAATTATTTTCATTTATCTGCGTTTAAAGTTATTGCAAATGGCTGATATTTTTGTTCAAGCATATTGTTTTTCTTAAATTGTTTAACATTTCATAGCGGTGTAACATGTTACTTTAATTATTCTTCCCTTAGTTTATTTATTTTGTATTTACATTGTATCATGGATCAAATTTATTTGTTCATTGTATGTTCACTGGTGTTAATATGTCTTTTAATTGAGCTAAGTCATTTCAATTGATATTTTATAGTGTGTCTTTCTATGTTGTGATGTTACACTATTGTTTCAGATAAGGGTGAAGGTTTGGTACCATTAAAACGTTTAAACCCGCTGCAATTGTTTGCACCTGTCCTAAGTCATGAATCTGATGTTCAGTAGTTGTCGTTTGTTGAATGTGGTTCATAAGTGTTTCTCGTTTCTCGTTTTTGTCGAGCCTGCGACTTTTGTCGCAGAAAGCTCGACATAGGGATAGCGATCCGGCGGCGGCGGCGGCGGCTAAGGCGGCGGCTAAGGCGGCGGCGTTAGCTAACTTCTTAAAAGCTTTATATTTTAGAAGATGGAAGACCTGGATGCTTCATACTTTGTATATGGATGCCTCATGTTACGAAGTTTCCGTCAGTCACATGTCCAATGTCCTTGACCTCATTTTCATGGTTCAGTGACTACTTGAAAAAAAAGTTCAGAATTTTTGTAATGTTAAATTCTCTCTTATTATAAGTAATAGGATAACTATATTTGGTATGTGCGTACCTTGCAAGGTCCTCATGCCCGTCAGACAGTTTTCACTTGACCTCGACCTCATTTCATGGATCAGTGAACAAGGTTAAGTTTTCGTGGTCAAGTCCATATCTCAGATACTATAAGCAATAGGTCTAGTATATTCGGTGTATGGAAGGACTGTAAGGTGTACATGTCCAACTGGCAGGTGTCATCTGACCTTGACCTCATTTTCATGGTTCAGTGGTTATAGTTAAGTTTTTGAGTTTTGGTCTTTCTTTCTAATACTGCATGCAATAGGTCAGCTATATTTGGTGTATGGAATGATTGTAAGGTGTACATGTCTAGCTGGCAGGTGTCATCTGACCTTGACCTCATTTTCATGGTTCAGTGGTCAAAGTTAAGTTTTTGAGTTTTGGTCTTTCTTTCTAATACTGCATGCAATAGGTCAGCTATATTTGGTGTATGGAATGATTGTAAGGTGTACATGTCTAGCTGGCAGGTGTCATCTTACCTTGACCTCATTTTCATGGTTCAGTGGTCAAAGTTAAGTTTTTGAGTTTTGGTCTTTTTTTCTAATACTATATGCAATAGTTCAACTATATTTGGTGTATGGAAATATTTTATGATCTATATGTCAGTCACGCAGGTTTTATTTGACCTTGACCTCATTTTCAAGGTTCATTGCTCAGTGTTAAGTTTTTGTGTTTTCGTCTGTTTTTCTTAAACTATAAGCAATAGGTCAACTATATTTGTTGTATGGAAGAATTGTTAGCTGTACATGCCTGCCTAGCATGGTTCATCTGACCTTGACCTCATTTTCATGGTTCATTGGTCAATGTTTAGTTTACTTGGTTAATGTTAAGTTTATGTGACAGTTGTAATAAAGCTTTATATTTAGGACTATCAACATAATATCAATGATTAGTAAAGAAGGCGAGACATTTCAGCGTGTGCACTCTTGTTTATATAGGTTAGACGGTTGGTTTTCCTGTTTGAATGGTTTTACACTAGTAATTTTTGGGGCCCTTTATGGCTTGCTGTTCGGTGTGAGCCAAGGCTCCGTGTTGAAGACCGTACTTTGACCTTTAATGGTTTACTTTAATCTATAAATTTTGACTTGGATGGAGAGTTGTCTAATTGGCACTCATACCAAATCTTCTTATATCTATTAACTCATCAGATCGATACAAAACAGAAATATATACATACTTTAACAAATTGTTCTTGGATGGAGAGTTGTCTCATTGGCACTCCTACATGTACCACATCTTCTTATATCTATTGAGTGTAAAAAGGCATTGTTTCTATATTAGCATAACATTGTACATGCTAGAAATTGTTTGATACTGCATTAATATATGATTAACTTATATCCGGGTTTTTATCGTAGTGATCATCAATGATACCAGGTTTATAATGTGGTACGATAGACGCGTTTCGTCTACACAAGTCTCATTATTGACGCTCGAATCAGTAAAGTTGGAAATCCAAATATATAAAACGGTTTCATAAAGTAACGTTATCTTCCTTAACTTTATATGTATATTAGAGCCAACAGTTGTTTAACAGAAGTTTATTAATTAGTTGGAGTATATTTGACTAAATACGAGTAAAACTGCCAAATCGATAATTTCGGTAATTTCGTCCTATAAGGCCAATACGGGAATCTACAAGGCCAATACGAATTTTCCGTATTCGGCACGGGTTTATCAAGCCCAATATTAGCACATTCGAGTAGCTCTAGACTAATCATTGGACTTTCCGATAACTCTACAGAATTTCGGCTAGTGTCGTCTGACTGGAAAATGGCAACAAAACGAAGGAGCAATGCTCCATAAGAAACATAGCGGATGCGATGGATACGTTGTTGAAGACTGTTTGCACTACGACGATTTAACTTATATGGAGGCAGAGTACATCAGGAGAAATCTCGCGGGTGTCAATGGTGATGGAAATTTGGTGCTGGAAAACGTTGATCCAGCGAATTTCAACTTCCCAAATAAAATTTTGCACGACATTGAAATGCACAGAATGACGAGATTGACGAATTGCCAAAGAAAATAGCTCGAGTAGCAAGAGATTTCGCTCTGTCACTGAAGAAGACACTGACTCTTTTCTAGCTTCAAGTGTTAACAAGAACACAAAAACTAAAACAAAGAGTGACTTGAAAGTCATATAGATTTTTTTATATCTGTTGAAGAAATGTGTGATCCAGTGCAAATACTGTACCTGCCAAAGACTTGGATAGTCTGTTGTCAAGATTTTTTCTTGGGAGTTCTGAAGAAAAATGGTGTCAAACTCAAATACATTAGTGCATAATAATCTAAATGCAAATGTACCAAATAAAAACAATCAGACTGCTAACAAACATGACAACCCCATGTCAATGTTTGCAGGTGCAAATATAACAGGTGGTGTGTTCAACTTTTACATATACTCTGGGGAAAGAAAGAATAATATAAACTGCAGCCAAGAGCTTTAATCTGAAAAACTAGCTTAAAACATTTTTACTTGTGTTTATTTACTGTTGATTATTTAGTAAAATTGTTGCTATTTTATTCTTTTGTTTAAAATCCTCAACTCTCATAGATACAGATTCAAATCACTACTATCAAAGTCCTGAATGTCTGATTTTGACACTATTTTGAATCTTCATATTGGCCCGGCTAAAGTTCATATTTAGCTGGTTGATTAATAAAGGTATCATTGCGTATCAATTTTCATATATGAAAACTGTTACGCAATGAAACCTTATTATCAAGGTTCAAATCTCCTAAATCCACATTAAGAAAATACAAATCAGTTTAAAAACAAAAACTGAGGGAATTGCATAAACTAAAAAAATAGCGCGAGACCGGGTACATCGACAAGGTGACGTCTCCTGCTTTGCATGGTTGCATGCATCACCCGTCATGCGAATCCACAAACAGTCAAAATATCACAATCTGCAATAGGACCCATTCGGTTAATTTACAGATCAGGCGACTATTCTGGTATCTAAAGATCTAAGACAATCGCAAACAGAATAACACTGTCCACAAAAAGAGAGGGTTGAATACTCACAAAGCCACTTTAAACCCACCCCTTATATGTTTGAAACCTGTAATAATGTCTCATATTTTGGTCTTTTGTTGTTCGCATATGTCCTTTACTTGGTTGTCTCTGTTGATTTTTTTCATTACAGGTCTGCACTCGGAACAGTTTAGAGAGCGACAGTTTTTTAACTGCTCTTGAGACCGTAAATATTTGTCTCTTCTTATTTGTTGAACTAACTGAAGGTTGCATTATCGTCGATCTGTTATTGACTCTCCATGCATATCAATATTATAAAGGTGAATACTATAATATTTTCGCTTGAGAGTGTCCAAACATTAAGACATGTTAAATTTGAAAATATTAATTATTTTAAGGTTTAAATGGATGTTTTTTTTCTCTACGAAACAATAAATGAAATGCCACGACTGGGCTTTATGAATATATATATATAGTTCAAGTTTGAATTGGGCTATGTTCTTTTTTCTTGACAAAACAGGATGTAATCGATTTGCTACCCGATGGAATAAATTTTGCTGCAAAATACACGAGTTCCGGTTAATATGATCCATACCAAGTGACTAAAGTTAATGCATTGTGACGATTTAAAATAAGCCTTGTCTAAGAAGTAGGTTTGAGGTTGTAACTAAAATCATTGTATCTTTGCAATGCGATTGCCAAAAGGCATTTTTTATCATGACTTTAAAAAAGATGTGACATAATCATGTCGATAAAATTTTGAAATAGCACACGAAGCTTTTATTTAACAAGATTTTAAAAGCCCTTTTTCACTATTTTTTTTTAGTTTTTTATTATTTTGTACTGTCAATTATACCACTATCCCAGGTTAGGTGAAAGGTTTGGCAACAACAAAAAAATAGTTTTACCCTGCCACATTCCTTATATGTGCCTGTCTCAAGTCAGGAGCATGCATGTAATTCAGTAGTTGTCAGTCACTTGCTGTTTCTCATTTTTGTTTTTTCGTTTATTGTTTTGCATATTTTGTTCTTGTGCTCTGCTGTTACACCACTGTCCCTGGTGAGGGGGTGGGTTAGCGCCTTCAAACTAGTTTTAACTTGAACCCCGCGAAATTCTGTATGTGCCTGTCCCAAGTCAGGTGTCTGTAAATCATTGGTTTAATTGTCGTTTGTTGCTGTATATCATATTTGTTTTGACTACATAAATCAGGCCGTTAGTTTTCTTCTTTGAATTATTTTACATTTGTCATTTCGAGGACTTTTATAGCTGACTAAGCGGTTTGGGTTTTGTTCATTGTTGAAGGCCGTACAGTGACCTATAGTTGTTAACTTCAAACAAAACAAGATACACAACTTTGCCTGTAACTCACATCTGGTGAAAAAATCGCCAGTTTGCTAATTATAGGACTTTTATATGCAAATACTATACTATTGTATAGTAACTCTTTGTGCTGCTGATCTTTTTTGCAATTTATACGTTTAACCTAGCTCCCATAGTTTTTAGATAAACATTTCAGTAGCAATATCACCAAAATGGGTTGTCAAAAATACCAGAGAAGATAGATCTTGTCATGCTGATCATTTTTACAGCTTACACTTTTAACCTAGCTCCTACAGTTTTCAAAGTGACAGTAAAAAATATGTGCAAAATTGGGAAAATGAATATTTCAGGGGCTAAAGGTTAATAGATCTTGTCCTGCTAATCATGTTTGCAATTTACACGTTTAACCTAGTTTACTAAGCTCCTATATTGTTCACAATAACAGCCAAAAACTGCCAAGATATATTACTGCAGGGGCAATAACTCCAAAACAGGCCAACATATTTATCTCCAATTTTCAGGGTAGATATATCTTGAGGTACTAAACCTTTTTGCATTTTACACTTTTAACCTAGCTCCTATGTGTTTTGTATAAAAGTCAACAACTGTATTAAACCTAAATACTTAAGTCTTTATTTTTGAATGCTCTACGATGGCTACATTAGTTAGTGGGAATGTCGATCACAGAGAGGGACTGATTTTCTCTATTTATAGGGGTTTTTAAGATAACAGACAAATTCCCCTTTACCTTTATGTTTGCCATGTTGGTTGGCAGGTGGGGACATCGGACGCATTTTGTAAACTAGATACCATAATGATTGTTGTTAAATTTGGCCTGGTAGTTTCAGAGGAGAATATTTGTGTTAAAGTTAATTGTCGGCGAGAAATGCCAAGTGAGGAGAAAAGCTCACTTGAACCTTTGGAACAGGTGTAGTAAAAAAAGACAAAACTGACGATCAAATAGGGCCCCGCTTGCACATTAACAAATATAAATTCAGACACAAGCAAAGCAATATATTTAATCAGGTGTCTAGTTTCAGAATTTTGGCACCAGGAATAAATTTAGGATATGTCCTATGTAAATATAAAGTGTCTTACATTAAACCTAAACTACTTAATGAAAAACACAACACAAACTGAAGTTAGCTGACTAGCTCGAGTACTGCACTTTGTGAGCTGCCGATTTAATAAGACAAATGAATAATATAAAGATATACACTATACAATATCAATTCACTATACAATATCAATTCAATAACTCGTACTATAAAAATCACTGGTGTTAAACTGATCGTTGTAACTACAGTTACCACAATCCCAATATGGCGGAGGTAGAAATTGGTAAAATCGTTTTCTGCTAATTTCTCCGTTTATACGTGTTGTTTTCAAGAATACCTCAGCCGCCAGGTTGATCTGTACGGTTTTGTTATGTGCGTGTATCATAAATATCATATATTGCCGCGTTACCAAAATAATAGCCATCGAAAATTTTAGGAAGATAATAGTAACTCCAAAAAAAGATAATCGTAACGTGTGGACAAATAATTGGAAAGATAATCGTAACTGCAGAATATTTCAATGTTGATAGTAACTGATTTTTATCAGTAACCTCAGTCTGATAACGAAATATTTGATAAAAAGATTGCGTCATAACAACGAACGCGATAGTGCTGTATCATGTTTTTGTTCACCACCATACCTCAATGGACGACTAAGATATGGTATGAAACTATGATGCACACAACTTTTCGAATCTTTCCAACACAGATTTGATCACTTTAGCATGATTAGCATGAATTTAGATTGTTTAAAAATGTATGTATAGAATTGAATCAGAAACTTATAGTTGTTTAACTTTCAAAATAAAAATAAGAAGATGTGGTATGAGCCAATGAGACAATTATCCACCAGAGGCCAAAAGACGTAGATGTAAGGAACTACTGGTCATTGTACAGCCCAATGTGCAAAACTCATAGAGAAAGCTAACAACAACCACTAAATTACAGGCTTCTGACTTTTGACAGGCACATACAGCATGGAGCAGGGTTAAACGTTCTTGTGGGCGCTCTCCTCCACTAGCCTGGGACACTGGTGTTAAAACACAACATAACAAACTATAAAAATCTATTGAAAAAGGCTTAACGACTCATCAGATCGACACAAAGCAACAACAACAAAAAACTAACTGAAACACTAAAGACACAATTAAAGTGCAGATCTATGAGTTCTCACAGTTACTGAAAGCTATTTCAAAAGCTAACTACAACTAATAAATAAATCATGCTTTCCAAATTAGAATCAATCAGTACAAATCCATCGGATTTATTGTAAAACGTCAAAATCAATTTGAGAAAAACATGGCCTTGTGCAATACCAAAATATAAGTATCGGCTGGACATAGGATCATAAGTGTTAAAACTGTATAGGGATAACTATTTAGTTATGTTATTATTTATTTATAATAAAATCAATGTAAGAACTGATATAAACAATATTCAAAACGCTGATTACAATGTTGAATTTATGACCTTTTAGATTGATATACTTACATGGAGCGTACCTAAAATTGGTAAAGGTTACTTAACATTAATTTGAGAACGAGCATTGTTTGAACTGATGATTGTGAACACCGCAAAATAGTATTAGACATATATTGACAGTAGTTTGATGATTGTTGCTATTAAGACAAAAGTACAATACTTGTCAAATAACTTATTTTATGTTTCTTGTACAAAGTAATCAGTTTAATAAAAACCGAACTACGGGAAACTTGAAAAAAAACTCTTGATTCAGTTGTATGTATTCCCTGTCATTCCATTGTGATGTAGCCTGTAGATAAGTAGACTATATATGGATGACCTTGTCAAATGCCTTGGGAAAAATGACGAGGCAGTCCGGCGGCAGTTGTTCTGTTTCTTGCTCACCAGACATGTTGCATCTAAATTGTATTTCATTTAGGTCTTTTTTTTTAACTGAGATTGTTTTTTAAACTGTGCATTTATGATATAAGCTTTGTCTGATGAATCATGTTGTAATCCTGTTATTCTTATGATTGTGATATGTTACTCCCATCTGAACGTTTATGCTTTATATAGGTCCAAACCGTTCCTTGCTGTCAGTACTGTTGTCAGCTTCACTATTTGAGTTAACATGTCTTCTATGTATTTCCAAAACGGCTTTCTTATTTCTCACTGGATTTTGCTCCTCAGTTCTTTTTATGTGTTAGCATCTCATTTATCCCCAGATTTCTTACTCTTTTCGTATGCTCTATTCTATCTTTTGACTAGCCTTCTTATATCTGCTTCCAAGTTCCCTCCCCAAGGGTGACTGGGGAATAGAAATATGGACACTCTTGGTCTTCTTCCGACCGGCAGTAAAACCTTGGCAAAGTGTTGAGTCCGGTCAGAATGGGGACGTTAAATCCGATGCCTCATGTAGAGAGAGAGTGTCACGATCTCTTCACGTTAAGAACGTTTACAACAACTCTTTGGGGAGTCCAAATGTGTTCTTTTGCAAAGAAAAATTGTCCTATCCCAACTTATCCTCATTTTCCAGTGGTAGCCCTAATTTTCAGACCTTCATCCTGAACGGCCCCGATTACAGGACCTACCTATTGTATTTATTGTTAAATTATTCTATTCTTGACATGCATGAAATATTTGCCACTTGAATTTAAGCAACCAATAATCAATCAATCAATCAATCTTGTATCTGCTGTCATCAAGGGCATCCATTTTTTTTCACAAATAGCGTTAAAAGTCGAAAGCGAATCTGGTGCAGAACAATTGTTTCCGTCAATGTTATAACTACCACTGGGCCGATACCTCTGGTAGAGGACTATTAGTCCCCGGGTATATCACTTACCCAGTAGCCACTTCTTGGGTACTGGCATTTAAATACGGATATTTTTTTCATTGCTTATATAGAATTTGAGAAATCAATTAAATAAAGGAATATTACTACCTCATGCAAACTTCCGATTCATTGTCCTGATTCGGGTATACTTTAGGTCCTTTATGATAAAATCAGCTCTGCAACGTTTGTATTTGGTTTTGACACCGAGCACCACTGAAGACACATGATATGAGTTGTCGAAAGACACATCTGTTGCAGGAACAGTGGTACCGTTACAATCTTAAAACTACCGCCGGGTCGATATCTCTGTTAGTGGAATGATAGTCCCAGAGAGCATCACCAGCCTAGTTGCCAGTACTTTGGTACTTTGGTACTTTGGTACTGGCATGCAAAAACGGATATTGATTGATTGAACTTTGCTGCTATAAAACTTTAAAAGTCATTTAAATTCAGGAATAGATCTTCTTAATCTTTAGTATACAATAAACCATCAATATTTACTGTAAATTTTAACTTGTGAAATATATATAGACTATTGTCTACAAAGCAAAAAGTAAATTAGTTTGAGATAATCATTATTCAACTTATTCTGGTCACACTATCAAACTTTTAAGCAACTAAAGATAAACTAGAGCATCTAAAGAGCCGGTGTCGCTCACCTTGGTCTATGTGCATATTCAACAAAGGACACTCTTCAACATTGTAGATGAGAACAGAATTCATGACAAAAATCTCTGTTTTGTTGATCTTGTATTACTGATCATTTAGTCTATTTAGTTTCTCTCTATCTTCTTTAGTTTTGGCTCAAAACACAAATTTTTAAGAGGGTAAAAAAATCATCATTTGAGGGCAATCACTCTTATAAAGAGTGACAGTCTACTAACTATATCTGCGAAATTTGACTTGTTAGTAGATTTTGCCTTGCTGATCATTTATGTGATTTAAAATGTCTATTTATCTCTTAAATTTTTTATCATATAGGGAAAAACGAAATGGTAAAAAAAATCGTCATTAAAGGGCAATAACTCCAATAAGGATGCATCTGACAGTATCCGCCATGGTGTCTAAATTGTAGATCTTGTCTTGCTGATCATTTTTGATTATACAAGTTTCTATATATCTATTATAATTTTTAAGATTATAAGGCAAAACCGCAAAAAATAACTCTAATAAGGAGTCGACTGACGATTTCATCCATGAGACTTATTTGTAGAACTTGTCTTGTTGATCATTTTTGCAATTTAAAGTTTCTCTCTATCTATTATAGTTTTCAAGATAATAGGCAAAGATGAAAAAAAAAATAGTAAAATTTGTCATTTAAGGGCAATAGCTCCTATAAAAAGTCGTCTGACAGTTTTGACGTATCGTAATATATACAACTGGTAGAGCTCAACATTCTGAACATTTTTGCCTCAGTCAGATTGTCTCTATAACGGTTTTCAAAATAATAGACAAAACTTGCACTTTACCCCTATGTTCTATTTTTAGCCATGTTGGCCATCTTGGTTGGCAGGCGGGGTCATCGGACACTTTTTTCAAACTAGATACCCCAATGATGATTGTGGCCAAGTTTGATTAAATTTGGCCTAGTAGTTTCAGAAGAGAAGATTTTTGTAAAAGTTAACAGATGATGCCGTACGCTAAATGATGAGAAAAAAAGCTCACTTGGCCCATTGGGTAATCGATCAAAAAGCTCTAGAAACCTGTGTCAATCGATGCCAAGTGCGAAATCCTGTCTCCAGGGTCAGGTGCTCAGACCTACACCTTAAAAATGTGTGTATTGGCAATTCAATGACAAAATGCATTCATAAAAAATATCATTGTATATACATCCAAAATGTTAAGTTGAGTGTTCACTCATTGCACGTCAGCTAGAAAAAGACTCTATGCATTATTACCAGAAAGTACACCCATTTGTCACTGTAAGTGACCCTATTATATATTCATATGAGCCGTACCTGTCAATACAATATTATCCTGCTATACTTAAATACCAAATATTATTGACTAATAACGCTAGTTGTTCACCATAAACTAGACCTAATCACTGTCACAAACTAATACATTGTTGACGCCGCTGCCGCTGACGGGGGAAACCTCATACCTTTGTCTCACTTTTTGACTCCGTCAAGGCGAGACAAAAGCTGTTTTACTCCAAAGATTATGTTCGATATGGCCCCAACATGACCCCTTTTTTAAGCCTTATTTTCAAATTGGGATTTTATGGCCATTATCACAATGTATCATCAGTTTTAACAATGACAATATAGGAAATAAGTGTTTATGTTTACAACTTTACATATCAGTATTCTTTTTATGTTGTGGTTTTAGAATACATCATCTTAATTTTCAACTCAATTCAATGAAAGTATGCTAATTTCAAGTTATTGGACTCAGGAAACAGAGTGCATGCATTGACAAAAAAGATCTTTCTACATTATGTTTTTTATTACCAATGAACTGTCTGATTTAAATATTTAGTTTGTCTAACCCTGAGCTCTATGTTTCCATGACCTAATTGTGGTTGAAATAATTCTTTAAATAATTGATTTATATTTGGCAAATAGGGCATTAATCGAACCCACTCTTTTGACACTGGGAATCAATTTGGAATAGCATATTATACCTAATTACATCAATTTTCCTTGCAATCCTAGCACAAAAAAAAATAATCTCAAATTTTGTGATTTTCTTAAATACAATAACTAAGTTTTAACCACAATTAATTATTTTCACAAAAAATCACTCCTATCAACAATAAAAGAGTAAATGTTTGTTTCTTTGTTTGTATTTAACGCCACTTTTTATTAGTGGAGAAAGCCAGAGTCTTCACTATACTTATGTACCTTTACACCTAAGACTATTCTATCTATAGCTCCTTATATAAACAAATAACTCAAATACAAACTTAAGTTTGTTGACTAGCTCGCTGCTTTATATCTTTTCTGAGCTGCCGCTTTTATTACAATATACAGTAATAACAACATAACATATATACAAAGTACTATTTGAAAATGTTAATATCCAAAACACACAAAATAATGTTTCGTGGCCGATCAGGAAAAACCAAATTTGGAAACCTGCGTCCTTGTGTCAATGCCAGGCGAAACTTAAGTGTAGGACCTCACTTAAAAAATGTGCATGTACAAGAAATGCTCAATCTTTCTAACAATTTGAACACAGAGAGTTTTAGTCCTAAGACTACGGCTATAAAACAAAATTTTGAAGACACAAATTATATAATCCAAATCCGATTACGGTTATATAGCCATACCATTTATACAAAATATATATATATAAAAAAAAAGACAATAAAAAATTGCCAAATTGAACATTCTTTATGCTGATGAAAAATTTGATGTACACAGTACGAAAGCAAGACTAGAAGTAATACTGGTATAACTACCTATTTACTACTATAATTTTTGGCGCTAAAAATTCATACATCTCGGAAATACTTTATCAAAAAGGCAATAAATTCCTGTTTTACTGTGTGCAACGGGAATTATCTAGTATCTCTTTGATTGGGTTTCAAAAATGTAAAGGAGTTAAAAAATCAACTTTCAAAAAATTCATTTAAAAATAAATAAGGTACCCATACAAGAACTGAAGAATAAATTAAAAACAAGAATGTGTTCATAGTACATGGATGCCCCACTCGCACTATCATTTTCTATGTTCAGTGGACCGTGAAATTGGGGTCAAAACTCTAATTTGGCATTAAAATTAGAAAGATCATATCATAGGGAACATATGTGTACTAAGTTTCAAGTTGATTGGACTTCAACTTCATCAAAAACTACCTTGACCAAAAACTTTAGCCTGAAGTGGGACAGACGGACGAACGAACAGATGCACAGACCGAAAAACATAATGCCCCTCTACTATCGTAGGTGGGGCATAAAAAACTTGATTGTTATTAAACAATTAACAATTCCTAATATGCAGCTAGAACTATTATAACATTTGAAAACTTGTTGTCAAGAGCTAAAATAAAAATTATGAAGGTGTTAGTTAATGGTGTGTTCTACTTCTTTTTTGTGTACATTTCATGAATAGAATAATTAATTTGTTTGGAAAAATGAATGAATGAATGAAAAAATACAATAAAGAAATACACCTCAATTTTTAAATATTTGTTGTACTGGCTGGACAAAGCTTATTCATTGTTATTGTTGTTATTCAAACACACCTTCTCTGTTGTTATGACTCATTACAAAGGTATTTCATTTACCTATATAATTCATTTTTTGGTACTGTAATACTGTTGCCCAAGTCAGGAATGCAAATTAATATTTATTTAAAAGATCAAATTCTTTTTTTGGGGGGGAATTTATGCTAAATACATCAAAAATATTTGCAGTCCTACCGTGTTCGGCTGTTTTGTGAAAAATTTGTTTTAAATTTAAGTTTATAAATATTTCTAAGCTGCAAATTTACACATGTATATAAAGATGCAAAAAGAATATATTATGCACCTACATTAAACTTTTATTAAAGGCCATAGACTGAAACAGATGTAAATATTCTATATATACAAAAGTGGCCATTTTTACCTTCTTTAATAAAGAATTTCATTTCTTGTTTTTCAATTTCTACTTAATTGTCATCCTGTTTGGCTAAAATCGAAAACTTTCACAATTTTATCTATTTTTTTCCGCTCTTTTTCAGATTTTTTATTTCCAAAATAAAATGGATGTAAAACTGCATGAATGGTAAAATTATCATTTTTTAATTGACTTTATACTCAGAATGGTGCATTTAAAGACTGTAAAGAAAACCAATAAATAAATCTGACAAGAGTCTAAAGGACTATGGGTAATTTCCTGGTTCATTCCCCAGAATAGTATCACAAAAGTTAGTGTACAGTTTTGAAAATGATACCCAAAATGCATTAGATTCTGAAATAATGGTGAACAGTTTTAATGTACACAATTTTACATTGCATCAAATACTCAGTACACAAAGAATTGTTTAATAGAAACTGCTTTTTGAAACATACCCTGAAAGTAAGGTGTTTCCATCAATATTCTACTGGACTGAAAAAACTTCAGCTAAAGTTGCTCTCAACATAAAGTAAAGCATGAAAATTGTAAAATTGTAAAACAGTACCATCTCAAATTAGACAATAATTTTACAGTTCTATTTATCATTAATCAAAATTCAATAATATCAAGCAAGTAGAAATAATGAAAACATATTTATAACTAGATATTTAATAAAAGCAATAAAAAAGTAAATTTATCAGTAAAATATGGAAAAATAAATAAAAAAAATTGTATGTATGATTGTACATGGATATAATGAAGAAGTTTCTGTTCATGGTTCCTTACATTCAATGAATGTTTAAAACAGTTATTCAGTGTCTAAAAAGTTAAAACCTGTAAATCTAACATGCAAAAAAAATAAGTCCATCTATCAGTAAAATACTGAGTCAAGAAAAAATATATTTTCAAAATTCAATGTCTTCAAATAATTTTAATCTTTAAAAAGCTTCTGTCATTAAGGTTTCAGAAATTCTAAGAAGGATTGACGTTATTGATGTCTAAAATTCTTAAACCCATGCAAGACTGTACTGTAAATAAAAAAAAAGTAAGTAAATTTATCAGCAAGATACAAAAAAATTGAATTCAAAATGTATTTTCCCCCAAGATGACAGATCTTCAACTTTGATTCTTGTTTACTATACTAAAAATATTTACAATATTTATCTTAATTTTAGATTCTTCATTTTTTACCAATGGAAATGTTTACTATAATCATTATATCTGTCTGACAAAAGTTAAGGTCTACAAGTAAAAAGACTTCCATGTCATTTAATGGTAGAGAGAAAACAAAAGTTTAGTACTAAATCAAACAAAAGATAACCTGTCATTAGAACGTACCTCCACTCATGTTTAAAATGGAGAATCTTTACAATACAAATTTTAACAAGAATGTGTCCATAGTACTCGGATGCCCCACTCGCACTATCACTATCTACTATCGTAGGTGGGGCATAAACATGATAAAAGGTCTCAAATATATTCCCCAGAGAAGCCTGCTCACATCTTAGTGTAAACATATTTTATCAATTTAATTCAAGTTAAATAATGTACACAATTTGGCATTTACATATTAATACAATTGAATAATTAATAGGATCCAGAAGCAAGCTGTTAACTTATATTAATCTGTTTCCTAATTCAAATGCTCACATCTTGGTAGGCTAAAAGGCTCTATCAACAAAACCCAACATTTCCTATCAAATTTCTACTCAAAGTCTATAAATTTCAAACAAAATCTGGAAAATATTTACGTATTTAATACAATATAAAATACAAGAATCTATGCAAAGAACCAATATAATATACAAGAAACTATGCAAAGAACCAATAAAATATACAAGAAACTATGATAGGAACAGTAACTCTTTGAAAACCCACTGACTACTGGTATGCTATTGAATCTTTATTCTAACAATTCTTTCACTGTTACAGAATTAATCACACAATTATTTTATGCAGCCACAGCAATTGTTATCTGAAAAAGAAATAGACACTTTTCAATTTTTCTGTCATACCTGTAAAGAAATTGCTAACAAAAGCACATAAGCTTCACATGTGAATCACATAAGATGCAAATAAGAATTGTATGCAAATCAGATTGCTCACATGTGCGCTGAGTTTGGTAGTTCATATGTGCCCAAAAAAATCTAACGTATTGCTCATATGAGCAATTCAAACCTCAAGTGAGCTTTTATCATCTATGTTAGTTTTATGTTAGTTTTGTATTTCTAAGAAAAGTTTGTCCATTCTTCTAACCATAGATCATTGCTCTTATGAGCTTTTTCAAACTGACATGCCCAGTCATGTACTTCCTGTAAATTCAAATTCAAAGCATCAAATTGGAGGGAGACAGAGTTGAAAAATATTAAGCCATATTTTTGTGCTATTTAAACTTTGGCATTGTTGGAATCGTACAAAACCATTGTGGCTGTGGTTAATACTATTTGTAAGTTATCATTTCTATTTCATTTTTGTTTCAGATTCTGAAATATATTACAATTTCAAGTCTGTTATGGAAGTATGTGCTTCAAATAAGTACTGCATGTTTATAGATAATTCCTGTTTTAAACTTTCTGAAATATAGTACTTAATAAAAGATATTCATAATATACTAAATGTGTAAAAGACATTCATTATATACTAAATATGTAAAAGACATTCATTCAGTGGCAGATTTACTGGGGGGGGGGGGGGGGCATGCCCCCCCAGTCCAGGTCACCAAAAAATTTTCTAACATAATTTTATTGCAACTAAATCTGCTTATCTAGAGCGGAAATTAATCACAGCTTGATTTGACTTCTTAAACTGGCCGTTAATTAACCCCATCTTCAACATGCGTGATTTATGACAACTTATCGCTGGGTGTGTAAATATTGACACCTGTGTGTAATGTCTCTTTGCAAAAGCTTTTATGCAAACTACATGTTCATGTTAATTGGAATAGTAAAAATAGTTTTATTGTTTTTTAATACAATATTACAGATTAAGATTGATTAACAGGTTAAATCTTCTGATCAGGAAAGAAATTACCAACAAAAATCTGGTTTTTTTTTAAAGAATAGGTACAAATAGATGTTTAGTGTCAAGAACGTTGGTATCGATATATGTGATATGTCTCCATAACACATTATACTCGCATTACCATTTCTTGTGAATGTATTTTTTTCTCGAAACTGTCTTGTATGTGACTTTCTTCAACAACAAAATATTTTTTTCAATATCATACAAGATCTTTTTAACTGAATGTCATATTTCTTTTCCTTCTTATTTTCAAAGGAAACCAACAATTTGTTTTAAAAACGCCTTGCCCCCTTTTTTCCCACGAAAAATGAATTGGCATTGTCTAATATGTATATATATAATCATCAATAAAATGTTATTGTATTTTTATAAGACCTACTGTATAACATAATATGGGACTAATACATTTATCTATTAGTCCCAGCATACAGTTAATTAATATATGAATATTTTTTTGTTTCAATTACCATGTATGAGGCTATGAATGGGTCACCATTTATGAGGATATGAATGGGGTTCACAGATAAGAGAATAATGGGCAAAAAATTTAGATTAGGGGTGGGACCAAAAACTATAGATAACAGAATAAAGAGATGATGAAATATAAAGAATAGATTGATTGATTGTTGGTTGCTTAATGTCCAGTGCAAAATATTTTATGCATGTTTAGGACGAATATAATAGAGATCCAAGAATAAAGAATAGAGTGAAATGGTAAAAAATTAAAATCAATGATCTGATCCCCCCTCCACACACACCCCAACCATTACCACCCACACTCGCATATATACATCTCTACTAATTTTGGTTTCATGGTGCCCCCCCCCCCCCCCACACCAGACATCGAGGTTCTGGATCCGCCCCTGTCATTATATACTAAATGTGTAAGTCCCTGTACTAGTTTTATAATGTAATGTTTTCAGTCATTATTTTTTAATAATAAAAAGGACAAAATAATATGAAAATCATTACTGACAGTAATAAAGAATAACAAATAACATCATGTGATCATTTATTTTATTTTTTAACTATTCAAGATTTTCATTTTCATTTAAATTTTTTTCCTATTTTGAAGCGGTCGTTTTGTTTTGATTTTTAGGTACAAATCTGCAGATAATTAGATAACATAATCAAATGGGTCAACTAATTTCCACATGTGCAAAATGTGAGCAGGTAACGTCATATCAGCAATCTGATAAAATGCACATGTGAAACAAAAGCTCATATGAGCATTTGCAAGTGAGGTTTTTAACATGCAAATTATAAGGTTAGTTTCAAATGTGCAATTTTTTTGCTCACAAAATGCTCACCTAATTTGAATGTTAAAAACCTCATGTGCAATCTTGACATAGGAAAACAATAATTAACTTGGAATTAATATATATATAGTAAAAGATATCCACATATATGCCCATATATACATCATCCAAGGTATTAAGGCTAAAATTTAATAAAAAATGTGGGCGTTTCCTTACCTTTATAACTAGTTTTCCTTTTTATGCTTCAAAATGACAACACTAAGCTTTTAATCGTCACCTAAGGTTGTGAATCAGAATTGCAGGTATAATCCATAACTTAAGGTAAAAGTATTGAGCAAAATGAATTCCTACGTACCTATCTACCCTATTTTTCTTTAGGAGGAAGATCTAAACTAATCATCATTTTGTTTTGCCTAAGGATTGAGAACTTGCAAACATATCAAACCCAAATACATTCTATATATATGTGAAGCTAGGAGCCTGTAATTGGTTGTTTGTTGTTGTTAATGTTCTTGTCAGCCGCAATTGTTTATTTAATTGACTGAGCATAAATTTCTCCTCTCTTTTGAATTGCTTCACATTTTGTAATCCTCAGGCCTTTTATAGCTTACTATATGGTTTCTGTTTTGCACATTGTTGAAGGCTGTAAAAGTAATTAACCTTTAGTTGTTTAACTCCTTATTCCTTGGTCTTTGGTATATCAAATGAAGAAGTTTTTCTTTACGATAGAATCAACAGAACATAATGGTTATCAATAATTACCTTTTCCAATCCCATATGCTTTCCAAACTGTCAATCCAGGTTCAGAATAAGTAAAATTACTGAATGATGTAATGGACGGAATTGCCTTGACAGATGGTTTAAGGACATTTCCATCAAATTCAACAATTTTACATTTGTAATTTTGGTTTTTTCCTGAATCTATATTGCCTGAAACAGAAATTCGTTTTTTATTTACATTGGCTATAAAAATAAATATTCTGAATCCAGATTTTCCCCATACCTTGTAGTGTTAAATTTTGAAAAAAATAATTTTATTGATAGTGTTGAAAAACTAAAATTCGACACTATCAATCAAATTTTTTTTTCTTCAAAATTTAACACTATAATTAGGTTTGGGGGAAATCTGGATTCAGAATATTTTTTTTTGTCATCTGCTTGACCACAATATTTTTGTTCATCAAATTGGGGATCAGAATATTTTAGGGGGTCTCTGATTTCTTATAAAAAATTTCCTTCATGTCAGATGATTAAATTTTAACAGCTTTTTTAAACTGTTTTGTTTTAGAGTTTTTTGTGGGATTCATGTTGCTAAATTTATAGTGTTCTGTGAACTGTTGTCTGTTCATCTTTTTCATATTGCAATACATACTGTGTTATCTGTCCTTTTTCAAACGGGGGCCTCGGTGGCCGAGTGGTCTAAGTAGTTACTACTGTAATCACTAGCCAGTCAACACTGAGGTTGTAAGTTCGAACCCCACTCGTGCGGGTGCACTCGACTCCAATCTTAACTGACTAGGATTGTCAGTTTTCCTATCTAAGGTCGGTGGTTTTCTCTGGGCACTCCGGCTTCCTCCACCAATAAAAAATGACCGCCACGAAATAGCCCAAAAGTGGTGCTTAAAAGTGGCGTTAAAACACCAAAAATCAAATCCTTTTTCAAACTATGATACTGATAGCTGTTTTGATACCTTTTATATACAGGGAATGTGATTTCAGGACTTTTTTTCACATGAGTATTGAAGATGTATATCAATTCAAATAATAATAAAAAATGAGGGGCTGATGGGTAAACTTTTTTAATTCATTGTTTAAGATAATTCCAGAAGATAACCATCCTGAACCAAAAGTCTAAATTGTAAACTGCAATTATCTTAAACAATTCTTCAAGGCATACTTTCAATAAAAGGAGACTGTACATGAGATACAGATGCCCCTGCTTGTTAATAAGCGGCAAATTCAGGATTTTTTTCATTTATAAAGGGACATAACTCAAGAACAGTGAAAGTGAAATTACTAATATTTAAACTTGTTCTGTGTTTGTGGTAATAAGCACTGTGTGTTAGTTTTATAACATTTGATTGAGGCAAACTAAAGATATATATAGTGCTGAAATGGCAAATTCAGCAATTTTTCCATTTCTAAAGGGACATAACTCAAGAACAGTGAAAAATGTGCCACCCAAATTCGAACTTGATCTCTGTTTGGTGATAATAAGCATTATGTATAAGTTCCATAGCATTTGGTTCAGGCAAACTAAAGTTAGGGAATGGAAATCAATTAAGGAACGTACAGATGGACAAGAGTAAAACTGAATGCCCTTGTCGCCTAGGGTGCCTAAAAAAATGTCTAGATAGTGGGTTAATGATGATGTTTTATTGTCTTGAATATCAAAAGAGACAAGAGGTGAATTATGTGTTTACCTTAAAAACATGCTTCAAGTACTGCTTGCATTCAGAAAGATCTTTTATCATTTGGTCCATTTCTTCTTTACATAGATGAAGCTGATTTACAACCCAAAGTAGGTCCTCAAACGCTCTACCGTCCTCTACAACAAAATGGTCTAAACCTTCCATGGATTTCTGTACTGAAGCTGGACAGACTTGCATTATTCTGTACATAGTACCTGTGACCTGTAAAACATTACATATTTTCGAATAAGTCAAATTAAATGTACTGTGAAGGGAACAAAACCAGTATATAAATCTAGTAAAATGTACATATATCTTTATCAAAATCTAGTAAAAACACTGTCCTTTAGCGTCTTTTTTTCTGGATGGGTTGAGTCATAATTCTCGAAATAAATGCAAACCTAGATACCTATAGGCAATAGAATCATCTAAACTTGTTTAAATATCAATTTTGAGAAAAAGATCAGCTTGCAGATGTAAGGAGGTCATTGTGACCTACAATTAACAAATCATTGACTTTGGTAAATGTGTATATAGATGTATCTTTGGATCTTTGGAGTTTGGTCTTGGGTCATGTTGGAAAAAGCAGCAATTTTCAATTTATGCTTTTTGACATTAAATCAATTAAAACATATTGTACAGAATGACACAAAATTTGTATTCTTACATTATCTTTGTTTTAAGATAATTTTATACAATCTTCTAAGATGTATAGAAAATTATAATATTAATGACAGAAACAAAAGCAATCCCTTATATGCATATTAATATATGACATGTTAGTGATAAACAACTACCTAATTTATCGATGTAATTTTCTTCACAATACTGATCAAAGTACTGCCTGACGATAGCTGCTGGGGCTATACAACATATCACATTTGGAGTTGGAATAATTTTTCCTGATGAGAGTTTCATCATCTTCTCTCAAAATGGCATGTCCTTTATTACTTCAGAGGAGGTAATAAAGTCAACAAAGCTTTCAATTTTTTCAGGCTAAACTAATTGCCAATACTTTGAGTCAGAAGAAATGGACATTACCCACTCCATATTTGAGACCATGTCTTTTTGCGATTTTGGATCTGTAATAGGTTACACATTAAATGAGTTTTTTTAATGAAATTGTATTATTTCTTTGTGGCAATGACTGATAGTATTTGTCTTTGTAATGTCCAAGTGTCAGAATTTTTATATGCTTGTTTAATTGCTCTTCAAGATCCTCATCAACTACTGTTTCTATTGAAACTAGGTTTTTATAAAGCTCATTTTCTTCTTCTGGGCAAATTGTATTAAGAACGGCAGATAAAAGAGCTTTTGCTTTGGAGATGTTATGTCCAGCCTTTGAAAATAAAACATGCATTCGATGAACAGCGACTCATATTCACAGCAGCAAGGAGAGCATTTAAAGATTTCAATGAACTATTATTTTCTTCATTGCCAATTTGACTGTTTATTTCTTGTGAAAAATCCTCTGCATTGAATAAACTACCTTGAGATTGTTGTGTAACTTGGCTTCTGAAGTCTCTTCATCTGATAACAATGTTTCAATCTGAAGAAGAAATGTACATGTATTAAAAAAAATTTTTTAATGTAAATTCAGAGCTCTTAAAATCGTAAAATTATCTGTCATTGACCTTGTTTTTAAATCTACAAAATGTATACAATACTGTGTTCAAACACTTAGAGAGAATTGAAGAGTGGGAAAAAACTTCCCTTTTTAATCAAACTCTATAAATGTTTATCAAAACCTATCTTCACTTATGTATGATTATTATATACCAGAGACTGCAAGAAAACTGCAGTATAAGCACACTTGATATCAATGCATTAAACATCTAAGATTTTGTTGGTGTGTCAATGCTAATACAACACCAAATCAGGGCTTCCAAAATTATTTTTAGCCAGCCGGACATTTTATATATTATCCCGATTTTAATCCCTTAAGACTAAATAAACAAAAGGCAATTATGGTAATCAGTTGCCGAATTGGCCATCCCAATGATTGACATTAAAAAAGACGATATTAAACTTTCTTTGATTCAAATTGGAAGTTCTGACGTAAACTGTTAAATTGGCAGTGCATCATCCGAAGTGTGCAACATCAGCGTACTTATATCTGCCTTAGACTCTTTATTTGTGCAAAATAACGTTGTCAAAAACTTTACTTTCGTTTTTAAATCTAATACCGGATGTTATCTTGACAATGTTAAAACATGGACCAGACGGATACGTAAATTCCGTGTACGTTTGCAAAGCATAAATGAGTGTAAGTAGCTCTTTCTACGTTATTTCTTCAAGAAAATATTCGAAATAAACGTGAGATAAAGGTATCAATGACAATTTAAGCATTTTTTTGAAGAAATTAGCATGCATAATTAAATTTCACACCTGCGCACATGCAAATGTCCGGAATATATGACCGTTTTGGAAGCCTTGCACCAAATTTGACTTGCCATAATTGAATCCCCTTAAACAAAGTAGACTTACTGCTTGATACGTAAATCATGTCATCTCTTTCTCTCCAACCACTACAGGCTCCTGGGGGCTCCTGTCTCTGTAAGAAAAACAAAAAGTATAAATTAGTTTAATATTGAAGACAGTCTATATGGGTCACTTCAAATAAAAATATACTTAACTTAAAATGTGCTGCTGAATCCACATTCGTCCTGGGGGCTCCTGTCTCTGTAAGAAAAACAAAAAGTATGAATTAGTTTAATATTGATGACAGTCAATGAATGGGTCACATCAACTAAAAATATACTTAACTTTGAATGTGCTGCTGAATCAGAGTTTGTCCTTGGGGCTCCCATCTCTGTAAGAAAAACAAAAGGTATGAATTAGTTTAATATTGATGACAGTCAATTGTATGGGTCACTTTAAATAAAAATATACTTAACTTAAAATGTGCTGCTGGATCCGCATTCGTCCTGGGGGCTCCTACCTCTGTAAGAAAAACAAAAAGTATAAATTAGTTTAATATTGATGAAAGTCTATGAATGGGTCACTTCAAATAAAAATATACTTAACTTAAAATGTGCTGCTGGATCCGCATTCGTCCTGGGGGCTCCTACCTCTTTAAGAAAAACAAAAAGTATAAATTAGTATAATATTGATGACAGACTATGAATGGGTCACTTCAAATAAAAATATACTTAACTTAAAATGTGCTGCTGGATCTGCATTTGTCCTGGGGCTCCTACCTCTGTAAGAAAAACAAAAAGTATAAATTAGTTTAATATTGATAACAGTCTATGAATGGGTCACTTCAAATAAAAATATACTTAACTTAAAATGCACTGCTGGATCTGCATTCGTCCTGGGGGCTCCTACCTCTGTAAGAAAAACAAAAAGTATAAATTAGTTTAATATTGATGACAGTCTATGAATGGGTCACTTCAAATAAAAATATACTTAACTTAAAATGTGCTGCTGGATCCGCATTCGTCCTGGGGGCTCCTACCTCTGTAAGAAAAACAAAAAGTATAAATTAGTTTAATATTGATAACAGTCTATGGGTCACTTTAAATAAAAATATACTTAACTTAAAATGTGCTGCTGGATCGGCATTCGTCCTGGGGGCTCCTACCTCTGGAAGAAAAACAAAAAGTATAAATTAGTTTAATATTGATAACAGCTCTATGGGTCACTTTAAATAAAAAGTATACTTAACTTAAAATGTGCTGCTGGATCGGCATTCGTCCTGGGGGCTCCTACCTCTGTAAGAAAAAAAAAAGTATAAATTAGTTTAATATTGATAACAGTCTATGGGTCACTTTAAATAAAAATATACTTAACTTAAAATGTGCTGCTGGATCCGCATTTGTCCTGGGGGCTCCTACCTCTGTAAGAAAAACAAAAAGTATGAATTAGTCTAATATTGATGACAGTCAATGAATGGGTCACATCAACTAAAAATATACTTAACTTTGAATGTGCTGCTGAATCAGAGTTTGTCCTTGGGGCTCCCATCTCTGTAAGAAAAACAAAAAGTATGAATTAGTTTAATATTGATGACAGTCAATTGTATGGGTCACTTTAAATAAAAATATACTTAACTTAAAATGTGCTGCTGGATCGGCATTCTTCCTGGGGGCTCCTACCTCTGTAAGAAAAACAAAAAGTATAAATTAGTTTAATATTGATAACAGTCTATGAATGGGTCACTTCAAATAAAAATATACTTAACTTAAAATGTGCTGCTGGATCCGTATTCATCCTGGGGGCTCCTACCTCTGTAAGAAAAACAAAAAGTATAAATTAGTTTAACATGTTTAATATTGATAACAGTCTATGAATGGGTCACTTCAAATAAAAATATACTTAACTTAAAATGTGCTGCTGGATCCGCATTCGTCCTGGGGGCTCCTACCTCTGTAAGAAAAACAAAAAGTATAAATTAGTTTAATATTGATAACAGTCTATGAATGGGTCACTTCAAATAAAAATATACTTAACTTAAAATGTGCTGCTGGATCCGCATTCGTCCTGGGGGCTCCTACCTCTGTAAGAAAAACAAAAAGTATAAATTAGTTTAATATTGATGACAGTCTATGAATGGGTCACTTCAAATAAAAATATACTTAACTTAAAATGTGCTGCTGGATCGGCATTCGTCCTGGGGGGCTCCTACCTCTGTAAGAAAAACAAAAAGTATAAATTAGTTTAATATTGATAACAGTCTATGGGTCACTTTAAATAAAAATATACTTAACTTAAAATGTGCTGCTGGATCCACATTCGTCCTGGGGGCTCCTACCTCTGGAAGAAAAACAAAAAGTATAAATTAGTTTAATATTGATAACAGTCTATGGGTCACTTTAAATAAAAATATACTTAACTTAAAATGTGCTGCTGGATCCGCATTCGTCCTGGGGGCTCCTACCTCTGTAAGAAAAACAAAAAGTATAAATTAGTTTAATATTCGGATAACAGTCTATGGGTCACTTTAAATAAAAATATACTTAACTTAAAATGTGCTGCTGGATCCACATTCGTCCTGGGGGCTCCTACCTCTGTAAGAAAAACAAAAGGTATAAATTAGTTTAATATTGATAACAGTCTATGGGTCACTTTAAATAAAAATATACTTAACTTAAAATGTGCTGCTCGATCCGCATTCGTCCTGGGGGCTCCTATACCTCTGTTAGAAAAACAAAAAGTATAAATTAGTTTAATATTGATGACAGTCTATGAATGGGTCACTTCAAATAAAAATATACTTAACTTAAAATGTGCTGCTGGATCTGCATTCGTCCTGGGGGCTCCTACCTCTGTAAGAAAAACAAAAGGTATAAATTAGTTTAATATTGATAACAGTCTATGGGTCACTTTAAATAAAAATAAACTTAACTTAAAATGTGCTGCTCGAACCGCATTCGTCCTGGGGGCTCCTACCTCTGTAAGAAAAACAAAAAGTATAAATTAGTTTAATATTGATGACAGTCTAAGAATGGGTCACTTCAAATAAAAATATACTTAACTTTAAATGTGCTGCTGGATCCGCATTCGTCCTGGGGGCTCCTACCTCTGTAAGAAAAACAAAAAGTATAAATTAGTTTAATATTGATAACAGTCTCTGAATGGGTCACTTCAAATAAAAATATACTTAACTTTAAATGTGCTGCTGGATCCGCATCGTCCTGGGGGCTCCTACCTCTGTAAGAAAAACAAAAAGGTATAAATTAGTTTAATATTGATGACAGTCTACGTATGGGTCACTTCAAATAAAAATATACTTAACTTAAAATGTGCTCCTAAAACCGCATTCATCGTGGGGGCTCCTGTCTGTAAGAAAAACAAAAAGTAAAAATTAGTTTAATATTGATGACAGTCTATGAATGGGTCACTTCAAATAAAAATATACTTAACTAAAAATGGGCTCCTAAAACCTCATTCATCGTGGGGGCTCCTGTCTGTAAGAAAAACAAAAAGTAAAAATAAGTTTAATATTGATGACAGTCTATGGGTCACTTTAAATAAAAATATACTTAACTTTAAATGTGCTGCTGAATCCGAGTTTGTCCTCTAGTTGGGCTCCTGTCTCTTTAAGAAAAACAAAAGTATTGAAAATGATTTTTTTTTTTTTTTTTATTGCAACTGCATGCTTCTCTAAAGATAGTGTACACAATTGTTCCTAAAAAAAATTATTTGCATCAAAAAGTCTGTATATAAGCATTTAATTATTCATCATGAACATTATTTCTCAGTATTTCAACAAAAGACTTGAGATGCAAAGTTAGATAATGCTACTTAAACCACGAAAAAATAGTGCTAAGTCAATATTTGACATTACACCCCAGTTCTATTGTTATACTTCATAGTTTCTATTTCTGAAACAAGCGTAAATTGAATAGATCTATTTTAATGAAGAACAATGGATTTTGACCACAGGGTGTGACGAGCTGGGTTTCTGGAAACCCCTGCTTCTACATCCCGAAAACACAGTCCATTGTTATTCATAACCATAGACATTGATTACTGTTTTAAATAGCATGAACAAAAGAAATTACTAATAGTGTTCACTACAATTTGAATTTCCTAAAATGGGGTATTTTTAAAATTGTTTCGCTATTTGAAATTCAAATAATGAAAAAAGTATTAATAAAATTGAGAATGGAAATGGGGAATGTTTCAAAGAGACAACAACCCAACCATAGAGCAGACAACAGCTGAAGGCCACCAATGGGTCTTCAATGCAGCGAAAAACTCCCGCAACCGGAGACGTCCTATTAAGCATGCATCTATTTTGAATAAAAAAAAAATCCTTTAAATACTCCTTTGCTTGAAGATAAAACTTTTGATCCCCAGGGGCGGATTCAGCAACTTTTAAAAAGGGGGGGGGGGGGGGGGGGTTCCAACCATGCCTCCCCATTCAAATGCATTGATTGTCACAAAAAAAAACCAGAACCCCGCTAGATCTGCTACTGGTCCCGGTCATATGTCTCTATTCTTAAGCATTGATCTTTAAATAAACAGAGATTCTAACTCCTGGACCTCCATCCCTGGATTGCCCCACAAAAAAGAGAGTTCCTAAATATTCAATCTGTATTTTTGTATGTTGAGCGTGTCTGGTCCTCAGATTTCTAATTCAGACACACCATCCTCAGTATGTCCGAATATGAATGTTTGTTTTACTTGAGAATAGAGGGGGGTTATAAAACCGTAACATATAAAATACATTTATGATTACCTTCATTAAACTCAAATGAAACTGATACAGGTAAGTACTTTGAGTTATAATATTGCCTTTATCTTTAGTCTCTTCTACCATGTCTACTAAATCCAAAGCTTGACTCAAAATGTCGTTCGTCTTATACCCGTCCATATTGACAACTACATACAAGGAGCATGATGTATTTTTTTTTTGTAATAAGAATGTACGAAACGGTCAATCTTGACCTGCTGATCTATATTAGCACAAGGATTTAACGGGAATATGCAAAACAGCAACTTTGACATTTGTAAAACCTTACTCACTTGTCAAAGTTTGAACCAAGATAGTCAAAGTAAGGTTACTAGTGGGGTTTCATGTAACATAAAAATCTTATAAATCATGGTTTCATATTGTAAATAAATAAGATATCCATTCTTTTGCATTTAGAATTCAATGTTAAGAAATATAGGGTTTAGCATGGGGTGTAAGTTAGTTATACACCTCGGGATACTAGGGCGTGTTTGGATAAGAAACCCCTCCTGCCTAACCCGCCGTCTGGGTTTCTTATCCAGACACACCTATCCCTCGGTGTATAATTATTATGGAAATTTTTCTTTGAAATGCTGAAAAAATTTGTCAAATTATATATGAAAGTGAAGATTGTATCTCAAATTTTCACATTTATATGACAGAGAAATAAGAAAAACTAGATATATAAAAGTTAAATGCATTAAATTTGTGTTTCAATAAGATAAAATCAATTTTGGATTTTGATGGGCATTTTTTTCTGTTCCTGCAGAAGGTGTAAAAATAAACTAAGTTGGGTAAATCTTTGAGATGCTCCCTCTCAGGTAACAACTGCATTGCATTGTATTGATTGTCCTTGATTGGCATGGACAATACTGATATCTACACAACAATAGGTGAGTTAAAGGGTGTAACTGAGTGGACAGTATCAAATGTAATTTAGGTGTTTGTTTATTTTTACACCATCAGCAGGAACGAAACAAAATGACCATCAAAATCCAAAAAAGATTTTATCTTTCTGAAACACAAAATGCATTTAACTTTTATATATCTAGTGGATGCCAGGCCTTAAAACTTTTCAAACTGCACAGGGGCGTGTTTTTTTGTTCTTCGGTAGTGAGCCAGAAGAGGTCCATTTCTGTTTTTTTGCATTGGGAAGATCTTCTGGCTTTCTTCTACCTCTTCCTTTTAAATAGGTAGTTAAGACAGCAGAGGCACATAACAAACATGGCGTCTCTTAGTTTAAATGACATTGATAAATTTATGAAAGAAGATATAATAGAATGTGAACTGTGTGATAAACGTTTTTTATGGTATGGCAGCTTTAGTGGGACATCCCTGTATATATAGGGACGATAAGCTGGATAAATATAAGATCTACACGGACAGTATCTGTAAGGAGACGACTATTTGATATTCTGGGGAGTGTGTTGGGAGGGGGCAGGAGGATTTTTTTTTCGAATTTATTATTCATTTAAATCTGTTGCTAATTATGTCTATATTTTCAACTTACCTGGCCACCATATTCAAATTTAAAATCCTCTTGCCCTCCCCCCCCCAAAAAAAAAAAAAATGAAATGGTGTTCTCTTTATTTAACACAAGTTTAAAATGATTGATTGTTGGATGCTTATTTTTAATGTCCAGTGACAAATATTTCATGCATGTCGTCAGGAAAACACGAGTTCATGTATGGTATGTACATGTAATATAAATATAAGGAGATATAGTATGATTGCCAATGATATCGATGCTACTATCCACATAAGTTGGGCAACCGTACAGCCTTCAACAATGACAAAATCCCATACCATGTGGTCGTTTTAAAAGGCCCCAATATGAAAAATGTGAAACAATTCAAACGAAAAAACTAACGGCCATAATTATATATAACAAAACATATATACAAAAAATCAAATATTCCGACAGACAACAACTACAGGCTTCTGTCTTGGGACAGGCACATAAATAATATGGCAGGGTTAAACATGTTTTTAGGCGCTCAACCGTTCCCTCAAATGGGACAGTGGTGTGACAGTACAACATAAGAACAAACTGTTGCAATTAGATTAACTCAAAAGATCGGTACGAGACACAAAAAAAAAACTAACATTAAGGCATTTATAGACACAAATTTAAAGCACCGAAAGTATTTACAGTTACTGAAAGTTTGTTCAAAGCTAATTACAAGTAACACTGAAATAAATCTTATTCTCCCAGACTAATGCATATGGAAAAATTTGGGGTAATTTGCTAATTTGCATAGCGGCCATTTTGCCTTATCATGACAGCAGCCATTACAATAGGGTTATATAAGCCCTTTTAATAAAAATGCCAATATGCAAATACCTATGTCGAATGAACAATTTGTTCGCATATAGGTGAATTGTACATGTTTTTAGGCTTCTGTCCGTGTATAAATGGACATTGTCTACTCTGAAATCTTTCGGCCTTTTTAGTTTAAAAATCAGAAGCGTAACCATTGTGTAATTGCTATATAAGATCAAATAAAATGACGTAAAATCGTAAAATAGCAAGATTCAAAACAGAAATACACATGCAAGAAGATATTGTTCATAATTTGTTCGCAAAATTATAGGGAAACACCTTGTAGGTTGAATTTTAAAGTTAAATAACTTTTAACTTACCTGCTTTCTTAAGTTTTCGGCCAAATTCTTTAAAAAACATGATGATTTCAACCTTCCCATTGCGTAAAAAGTCAAATTTTAAGCATTTTCCCTTAGAATTACACAGCATTTGTGTAAATATCCGCCAAAGGAAGTTTTTAAAGATACATTAGTTTTAGATACATGACAGAAAAGAACTGGATTATCCGCAAATCTATAATAAATTATATTTTCAATGTTAAGCTAAGGGAAGTAATTTGATCAAAAGGGACAAAGTCACGTGGTGCAAATGATTTAAATAAAGTACCTTTGATTTTGCCATATGGTATCAATCAGTACACAACCAACAGATTTAGTCATAAACAGTCTGAGAAACGTCTTTGCATTGTATACCTTGTGAAATTTTGCAATAGAAATAAAAGCTAAGACAAGCAGATTTTATTCAAGTACCACCAGGGAAAAACAGATTTTGATAAATCTGCAATATCTTTGCTTTATACAAAAATAGTTCAGTTTGGTTACTTTAAAAAAATTTGATAGTCAAGATGTCCTTTTTGATCATATACCAGACATTAACATTGACAAATTCTTGTACACTTTAAGATTATTCCAAAAAATTAAAATGGCTGGGGCTTTAAGCCGCATTTGTTTAGCAAAACTAAGTTAGGAAAGCATAAAGAAACTAGAGGCTCTAAAGAGCCTGTGTCGCTCACCTTGGTCTATGTGCATATTAAACAAAGGACACAGATGGATTCATGACAAAATTGTGTTTTGGTGATGGTGATCGTGATGTGTTTGTAGATCTTACTTTACTGAACATTCTTGCTGCTTACAACTATTTCTATCTATAATGAACTTGGCCCAGTAGTTACAGTGGAAAATATTTGTAAAAATTTACAAAAATTTATAAAATTTATGAAAATTGTAAAAAATTGAATATAAAGGGCAATAACTTCTTAAGGGGTCAATTGACAATTTTGGTCATGTTGACTTATTTGTAGATCTTACTTTGCTGTACATTATTGCTGTTTACAGTTTATCTCTATCTATAATAATATTCAAAATAATAACCAAAAGCTGCAAAATTTTCTTAAAATTACCAATTCAGGGGCAGCCCAACAACATGTTGCTTGATTGGTCTGAAAATTTCTGGGCAGGTAGATCTTGACCTAATGATCAGATTTGCTCTAAATGCTTTGGTTTCAGAGATATGAGCCAAAAACTGCATTTTACCCTATGTACTATTTTTTAGCAATGTCGGCCATCTTGGTTCGCAGGCGGGGTCATCAGACACATTTTTAAAACTAAATACCCTAATGATGATTGTGGACAAGTTTGGTTAAATTTGTCTTCGTAGTTTCAGAGAAGATTTTTGTAAAAGATTACAAAAATTTACGAAAAATTGTTAAAAATTGACTATAAAGGGCAATAACTCCTTAAGGGGTCAACAGACCATTTTGGTCATGCTGACTTATTTGTAGATCTTACTTTGCTG
Organism: Mytilus californianus; assembly: GCF_021869535.1. NCBI lineage: Eukaryota > Metazoa > Mollusca > Bivalvia > Mytilida > Mytilidae > Mytilus > Mytilus californianus. The sequence goes on from NW_026262679.1 coordinate 58,661,910, forward strand.
AACATTATTGCTGTTTACAGTCTATCTCTATCTATAATATTACTCAAGATAATAACCAAAAACGGCAAAATTTCCTTAAAATTACCAATTCAGGGGCAGCAACCCAACAACGGGTTGTCCGATTCATCTGAAAATTTCAGGGCAGATAGATCTTGACCAGATTAACAATTTTACCCCATGTCAGATTTGCTCTAAATGCTTTGGTTTCAGAGATATAAGCCAAAATCTACATTTCACCCCATGTTCTATTTTTAGCCATGGCGGCCATCTTGGTTGGTTGGCCGGGTCACTGGACACATTTTTTAAACTAGATACCCCAATGATGATTGTGGCCAAGTTTAGTTAAATTTGGCCAAGTAGTTTCAGAGGAGAAGATTTTTGTAAAAGTTAACGGACGACAGACGCCAAGTGATGAGAAAAGCTCACTTGGCCCTTTGGCCAGGTGAGCTAAAAATGACACGAACACACCAATTTCTTCCTGTAATTTTCAACCAATTTTCTTCGTTTTTATACTTATTGTATAAATACATCAAAGCCAAAACAGAGCACACTTTTACAGTCATGTTTACCAAATCTGAACTGACGTATCTTTATTTTCTGATAAATCATTGTAAACTTCATTTATATCATCTAACATGAAAAAAAAATCTGCTATATTTGACGGGAAATTGAATTTTTGTTTTATTGCTTCTTCTGCAGAATGTCTCCAGAAGAGGTCCAGATTCATTTTTTTGGACTCTTCACCAGAAGACATTCTGGAGATGTACAGAAGAGACCAATAAAACACGCCCCTGGTAAGTCTGTACACAGAGTAGTTTTTGAGGTGTAAATACAGCCCTATTTGTCCATTTGTTATGATGAACCTTAACTATTGACTCCACCCAAAAGAAGGTAGTACCTTTTATAGTTCATAGCTAACCAAAGATACTACCTTTACCTACATGCTGTAATATGTCTACATCAGTATTGATAATACTGGGGCGTGTTTTTTTGTTCTTCGGTAGTGAGCCAGAAGAGGTCCATTTCTGTTTTTTTGAATAGAGAAGATCTTCTGGCTCTCTTCCACCTCTTCTTTTTTGATGGGTAGTTTAGACGGCAGAGGCACATAACAAACATGGCGTCGTTTAGTCTAAATGACATTAATAAATTTATGAATGCAGATATATTAGAATGTGAGCTGTGTTATAAACGTTTTTATGGTATGACAGTCATAGTAGGACATCCATGTAGGACGATAAGCTGGATAAATATAAGAACTACACGGACAATAACAGTTAAGGGACGACTATTTGATATTCTAGGGAAGGGATTTTGATTGATTATTGTTTAACGCTACTTTCAACACTAAGTTGGGCTATTCCGTGGTGGTCAGTTTAAATTTATAGATGAAGGATGGGGAAGGGAAGAGGGCATTATTAATTTTTCAATCTGTCGCTAATTATGCCTATTTTTCAGCTCTTACCAGGCAACTATATTCATATATGAAATCCTCCTGTCCCCCACCCCAATAAATGAATAAATATCAAATGGGTTTTCTTCTTATTTAACACAAGTTTAAATTGATTGATTGTTTGTTGCTAATTTTTAACGCCCAGTGACAAATATGTCATGCATGTTCAGGACTCGGTTCAGGAAAACACGAGTTTAAAAGTCAGGTATATAATATAAAAACGAAGAGATGTATGATTGCTAATGAGGCAACTATCCACCGGAGTTCAAATATGAAGTGGATGTAAGCAATTATAGACAACCATAATTAAGGCCTTCAACAATGACAAAACCCGATACTGTAAAAGTCGTCTATAAAAGGCCCGACGTGAAAAGTGTGAGAAACAATTCAAACGAAAAAACTAACGGCCTAAATTTACATAACAAAATAATTACAAAATATCAAATATGAGTCGAGGCATGAACCAACGACAACCACTAAACTATAGGCTCCTGACTTGGGACAGGCACACAAAGAATATGGCAGGGTTGATATAAAAATGAAGATTGCCAATGAGACAACCCTCCACAAGAGACCAAATGACACAGCAATTAACAGCTATAGGTCACCGTACGGCCTTTAACAATAAGCAAAGCCCATACCGCAAAGTCAGCTATAAAAGGCCCCGAAATCACAAATGTAAAACAATTCAAACGAGAAAACTAACGGCCTAATTAATGTACAAAAAAATGAACGAAAAACAAATATGTAACACAGCAACAAACGACAACCACTAAATTACAGGCTCCTGACTTCGGACAGGCACATACATACAGAATGTGGCGGGGTTAAACATGTTAGCGGGATCCGGCCCAACCCGCCCCCTAAGTAACCTGGGACAGTGGTGCAACAGTACAAGAACATGTTTGTGAGCGCTCAGTCCTTCCCGAAGCTGGGACAGTGGTGTAACAGTACATTATAAGAACAACCTGCACAAACCAATTGCAATTAGATTAACTCCAAAGATCGGTACGAGACACACAAAAAAAAAACTTACATTAAGACAATAGACACAAAGCACCGAAATAAGAGTATTTGCAGTTACTGGAAGTTTGTTCAAAGCTAATAACAACTAGTACTGAAATAAATCTTGTTCTCCAAGACTGAAGTATCAATCAGTACACAACCAACGGATTTATTAAAAAAAAAAAAAAAAAAAAAACAGTCTGAGAAATGTCTGGTATACATTGTATACTTGCATATTGATACATATACAAGGAACATTTTTGTAAAAGTGGTGGTCCGAAGGTTTTGACCATCGAAATTTTGTAATAGAAATAATAGTTAGGACCAGAAGATTTTCTTTAAGGACCATCAGAGAAAAATGATTTTGAGACTTTCCGATATCTTTGCTTTATACAAAAATAATCCAGTTTGGTTACTTTAAAAAAAATGGATAGACAAGATGTCCTTTTTGATCATATTCGAGACAAACATTGACGAATTTTTGTGCAGTCTAAGATTATTCTTAAAAATCAAATAGTGGGGGTTTAAGCCAGATTTGTCTAGCAAAATTGAGTAAGGGGAAAGAACAAAGAAAAATGTCAGGAACAGAGCACACTTGCAGTCATGTCTACCGGACGTATCTTAATTTTCAATAAAATCATCGTAAACTTCATTTATGTCATCCAACATAACAAAAATCAGCTATATTCGACGGCAAATTGAATTTTTGTTTTATTGATCTTCCGTAGAATATCTCCAGAAGAGGTCCAGATTCATTTTTTTTGACTCTTCACCAGAAGACATTCTGGAGATGTGCAGAAGAGACCAATAAAACACGCCCCTGTACCATGACATAGGTCAAGGTCATTGTAAAAATAAATCAAACTCACCCGTACAGCAAATACACAAAACTCTCGAAACAATCAAATAATATAATCTGACACCTCTCAATTCAAATCTCAAACTTACTTGGACATTAGGCATGCAAACTTACTTTTACCTTGCATGTTATCGAAATATCATAATCAGGATTCTGATCATTCATACTTCATTCATCTGTCCAAAGGCTCTCAATGAAAGTAAATGTAACTTACCAAAATATGCTATATTTGTGGTTCCTTACTGAATATAATTGCATGTATCCACTATAACTGAATGATTCAATCTTATATATGGAAAGTAAATATAAAGACTGGATATTAAATAATTAAACTATTGAAACTTTTGTAAACAAAGACCAGAATTGACCTGCCATTAAATTAAATTAAATTTCCCTCGGTCTAATTAATCACAAGGTCACCAATGACCAATGAAATAAGACCTAATCACAAGTAGATTGCAAACAAATCACCTAGTGACCTACTACTAGAAAATACAATAAATTGTCTGCAAGAGAATTTTAAATAAGTACATAAAGTATAATCAATGCAACCAGTATCAATGGCAGAAAGTCCACTCTACCACATCCTCCCCCGGTTGCAGATAACGTCCTCGTCAACCTAAAACATAAACTATACAACTCTTTCCCCCTGGTCTTGAGACCATTATTATTTATATATACACGCCTTTTCAATTTTTTACTCCGACTTGAGACACTACCGGATAAGAAGAATAATAAACAGCTGCGCCATGAGCGAATGATACGCCCGTCGTCTTGTGTGTGAATTTTTATGCAATAAGCATAAATAGTTTCTGACATACGGCGTGACATGCGAGAACCCCCCCTTTTTTTTTACAAAAAACTCAATAACTCTAAAATAAAATTTTGAATCAAAACCAAAAAGTATACAGATCTTTAGATTAATATAACTAAGAAGTGGGTAAAATTTTAAGCAATAATCATAAATCGTTTTTGAGATACGGCGCGACATGTGAAAACCCCCCCTTTAAAAAAAAAAATCAATATCTCAAAATAAAATTTTGAATCAAAACCAAAAAGTATACAGATCTTAATATTAATATAACTTAGAAGTGTGTAAAATTTTAAGCAATAATCATAAATCGTTTTTGAGATACGGCGTGACATGTGAAAAACCCCTCCCCCTTTTTTTACAAAATACTCAATAACTCAAAAATAATATTTTGAATCATCACCAAAAAGTATACAGATCTTAAGGTTAATATAACTAAGAAGTGTGTAAAGTTTTAAGCAATAATCATAAACTGTTTTTGAGATACGGCGCGACATGTGAAAAACCCCTCCCCCTTTTTAACAAAATACTCAATATCTCTAAAATAAAATTTTGAATCATCACCAAAAAGTATACAGATCTTAAGATTAATATAACTAAGAAGTGTGTAAAGTTTTAAGCAATAATCATAAATTGTTTTTGAGATTTTTTTCTGTTTATCTTGCCTCTGGATTATATAACATACGAGATCAACTTTCATTAAATTAGGAAACAAATACTAAATAAAGATTCATTTGATTTCTAATATTTTTTCCTATAAATATATAGGTAAAACCCTGTTTGCTCACAATTTGGTCATTTTCATTATGTATAATGACGTTTCCGCTGCATGAACATTTGAGGAGATTTTAAAGAACAAATACGTTGACAATACTTACTCATAAAAAATGAGATGTGGTATGATTGCCAATGATATATTATTGGAAAGGCCAAATTCAAAGTAGAAAGAAGCGAACAACTATCGAACGCTATGCGTCCTTCGACAATGAGCAAAACCTAAAACATATATAGTAATCTATGTGTAAGTAGTTTAAAAAAAATCCTTTACTAACACATTTTTTTTGTATTAGCGTTCCTGATGAATGCAAATCCAGAAAAGCAATTCGGACGCAACACATTTATAAAGTTCTATAAAAAGCCCTGGTAAGACAACATGTTAAACAATAAAAAAGAGAACATTTGCGTATACAGCCATTTTGAAAATTGTGGACCAACCTCCTGGAACAACATATCACGTTCACATGATAAAAAAAAATAAATAAAAAAAAAACGAAATAAAAATTAAGAACATGTCTTGATCTGCGTACTCTTCCAGGGCACCAATATTTCATAGGGTTAGTGTTATAGTTTTATGTCATGTTGTGTAAATTGTTTCTCATTTTCAAAAGGGGTTGGTCTCGGTCAATCCTTCAATTTTCGGTCTTGATTTCAATCCTAGTTATATCTATTATATTAATTTTAATGAAAGCCAATATTAACCATTTTTTTTTTAGCTGTAAAATATTATGGATGGTGAATGTATATAAACTTTATATTAACTTCTAACTTTTTCATCAATTGCAGATAGGGCATCCGCCAGAAAACTATAAGTGCTATAAAAATGTAAATTTTGATCACAAGTAGGTTTCTATTGAAGCATGCACTGTTTTTTTTATATTTGTCCATGGGAACCAATTTTTGATAATTGATGAAAACTGGTTTTGTCTCGCCTGCGGCGAAAGTCACAGAATGCGAGACAAAGGGATTACAATCCGGCGGCGGCGGCGACGGCGTAAACTATGTTCATAAAAAGCTTTATCTTTCAGAAGCTAGAAGACCTGGATGCTTCATACCTTGTTAGAAGATACTTTATGTTATGAAGTTTCCGTCTGTCATATGTCCATTGTCCTTTACCTTATTTTCATAGTTCAGTGACTGCATGTCCGTCAGGTAGAATTTACCTGACCTCGACCTTATTTCATGTATCAGCGCTCAAGGTTAAAGCAATAATCATAAATTGTTTTTGAGATACGGCGCGACATGTGAAAAAAAACACACACCTGTTTTAGTTACTAAGTCCCGTAACTCAAAAAGTTTGAATCTTATTTTCACCAAAAAGTATACAGATCGTTTGACCATCATAAGAAACAACTATATTAAGTTTCATGAAATTTGGATAAGTCATTCTCAAGTTACAGTGCGACATGTTTACGCCGGACAGACAGACGGACGAACAGACGGACAGACAGACGGACGGACGCCGGACATTTGTATACCATAAAACGCCCCGTCAAAAATTTGACGGGCGTATAAAAATGAGTAGATATGATATGGTTGCAAATAGGACAACTCTCCATATATATATGTAAAGCTTAAATAGACACCTAAATCTGACTTCATAAAGAAAATACGATTCCAAATCGACGGCCAATTCTATATAATATGTAGCACTATACTGACAACTATGACTGAAAGTTATTTATCTAATAAATATCTAAACATTGTCTATAAGAGCAGAGTATGTTTTTACTATGTATCACTTTATTTTTCGATTTTTTCTGTTTATCTTGCCTCTGGGTTATATAACATACGAGATCAACTTTCATTAAATTAGGAAACAAATACTAAATAAAGATTCATTTGATTTCTAATAATTTTTCCTATAAATATATAAGTAAAACCCTGTTTGCTCACAATTTGGTCATTTTCATTATGTATAATGACGTTTCCGCTGCATGAACATTTAAGGAGATTTTAAAGAACAAATACGTTGACAATACTTACTCATAAAAAATGAGATGTGGTAATGATTGCCAATGATATATTATTGGAAAGGCCAAATTCAAAGTAGAAAGAAGCGAAAAACTATCGAACGCTATGCGTCCTTCGACAATGAGCAAAACCTAAAACATATATAGTAATCTATGTGTAAGTACTTTAAAAAAAAATCCTTTACTAACACATTTTTTTTGTATTAGCGTTCCTGATGAATGCAAATCCAGAAAAGCAATTCGGACGCAACACATTTATAAAGTTCTATAAAAAGCCCTGGTAAGACAACATGTTAAACAATAAAAAAGAGAACATTTGCGTATACAGCCATTTTGAAAATTGTGGACCAACCTCCTGGAACAACATATCACGTTCACATGATAAAAAAAATAAATAAAAAAAAAAAACGAAATAAAAGGGGGGGGGGGGGTTCCAACTTTGAATTCTGAATAATTGATAAAAAATATATGATTTCATGAAAACTAACCAAACTAAAGTAAGTTAATGGTTAAGGCTCACATTACGTTCACTGATACTTCAGTATGAACTAACTTATCCCTTATCCATGTATTCATGGCTAACTCTCTTAAATTGGGTTAGTTTTCATCATACATTTCATATTAAATTCCCATAATTCAAAATTATTCCATATTCGAATAATTCCTTGTTTTAACAACTTTTCTGTCTAGTTATCAGAATTTACCTATAATGCTTTCCGTACGCTAATTAAAAGGACTACGGATTTATTTACCTTGATTTTGCATCCATTATTTCCTTTTTTATATCTTCTCTAAAACTTTAATGTCAATCTGAACAAGATTTTCATAGAATTGCCACTTTTTTTGGGCTTACAACTTCGCACAGACTTACTGAATACAAAAGTATTGTTCATTGCATATTCATCTTTCACATGGAAACATCATCTTTTAGAATATTATAAATCTTATCATAACTTGAATGGACTGTAACCATGGAGATGTTTCATTTGTATGGTCATTATAATGACCTTCTGTCATCATTCATGACTTTTTATTGTTGGATTTCACCATGAGCACAAATTAAGAACATGTCTTGATCTGCGTACTCTTCCAGGGCACCAATATTTCATAGGGTTAGTGTTATAGTTTTATGTCATGTTGTGTAAATTGTTTCTCATTTTCAAAAGGGGTTGGTCTCGGTCAATCCTTCAATTTTCGGTCTTGATTTCAATCCTAGTTATATCTATTATATTAATTTTAATGAAAGCCAATATTAACCATTTTTTTTAGCTGTAAAATATTATGGATGGTGAATGTATATAAACTTTATATTAACTTCTAACTTTTTCATCAATTGCAGATAGGGCATCCGCCAGAAAACTATAAGTGCTATAAAAATGTAAATTTTGATCACAAGTAGGTTTCTATTGAAGCATGCACTGTTTTTTTTTATATTTGTCCATGGGAACCAATTTTTGATAATTGATGAAAACTAGTTTTGTCTCGCCTGCGGCGAAAGTCACAGAATGCGAGACAAAGGGATTACAATCCGGCGGCGGCGGCGACGGCGTAAACTATGTTCATAAAAAGCTTTATCTTTCAGAAGCTAGAAGACCTGGATGCTTCATACCTTGTTAGCAGATACTTTATGTTATGAAGTTTCCGTCTGTCATATGTCCATTGTCCTTTACCTTATTTTCATAGTTCAGTGACTGCATGTCCGTCAGGTAGAATTTACCTGACCTCGACCTTATTTCATGTATCAGCGCTCAAGGTTAAAGCTACGTGGTCAAGTCCGTATCTCAGATGCTATAAGCAGTAGGCCAACTAAATTTGGTGTATGCAATGATTGTAAGGTGTACATGTCCGACTGACAGGTTTTGCCTGATTTTGACTTCATTTTCATGGTTCATTGGACACTGTTAAGTTTTTGTGGTTAGGTCTATTTCTAAGCTACTTTAAGCAATAGGGCCACTTTACTTGGTGTATGGAATGATTGTAAGGTGTATCTGTCCAGCTGGCAGGTTTCATCTGACCTTGACCTCAATATCATGGTTCATTAGACAATCACAAGTTTTTTTGGTTTGGTCTATTTCTCAGATACTATTATCCATAGGTCAAGTATATGTGGAATATGGAATAATTGTAAGGTGTACATGTCTTTATGCATGTTTCATATGACCTTGACCTCACTTTTATGGTTCTTTGGTCAATGATAGGTTTTTGTGGTTATGTCAGTTTATCAGTCACTATAAGTAATAGGTCAACTACATTTGGTGTATGGAATGATTGTAAGATTAACATGTGTGTCTGGCAGGGTTCATATTAAACATGTTCGAGAAGTCGTCTACACAGACACTTACACCGAGACTGATACCTACACGGACTACAAAAATAGAGGGACCGTATCAAAATGTCGAAACATACTGAATGAATGACCACGTAAAACTTGGTTGCAGATATAAAAATTACATTCTATATTTTTCTTATATGATTTTTTTTATTTGGAATCGGAGCTAGATCCACCGAATGCTCTCATTGGTGTTGGATTATTTTAAGTCATGAATTTGTGATATTCCATCTGGTTTTTTTCTCTTCTAATTTTCTCCGTTTGCAACCATTCAAACGGAATACAGTGTTGCGGTTGAATATACAATTGGCGAATTGAATTGATGGAAATCATTCGGAACATAAAAAAGTATGTATTTCTTACGAAGCTAGTGTATATTAAATCAATGTAAATCAACAGGTCTTAAGATTTGTAATGGACGTTTCGGTGACTCAAGCATAAAACAAAAATGTGTAAAATTCCCCCAAAAATAAAATGCCAAAAGTAAAAAAATAACTGCAAAATGTAAAATTTGAAATGCAAAAACGACATAAAAAAATTCAAAAATTACAAATAACTTAATTTTGCCAAAATACAAATTCCCCAAAATACAATTTCACAAAACTAAACACAAAAATAAAATTTCGACCCCCCCCCTCCCCCCTCCTCACCTTTACAAAAAAAAATGTATATTAAAGTTATATTTACACCAGTGTTGAATGGTGAAGTGAAAGTTCTTCATTGCCATCACTTGGCATCCGTTGTCGTGGTCCGTTGTCCAGATATTAATACCATAATGCTGTGTTGTGTTTTTTTTTTGTTGTTGTGTTTTTTGCATATAACCCAGTACTTGAATATATTCGATTATTCCGATTTCAATTATATCAAAATTTGGCATCCCTATTTTATATACATTTAAAGCATGCTATTAAAAAGTTTTGAAACGAAGTCTGATGTAACCAACAACGTGAGTTGTGTGTTTGTCATATGAGATGTAAAATATGCATGTAATGATAATTATATGTTATTTCCTGAGCAGAATGAGAAGGAGATACATTTACAGAACCAATAGAATTCTATTGCTAGTACAAGTCTTGATGATTTTTCAGATGGTAGGTTGGAACTATGAAGCTGCAGTATTAGAAACTCGTTAAATTACTAAGTCCTCCTAAATGTTAAAAAAATTTAGTTTAAATACCACTTGAATGGAATATTCAATAAAACAAGTTAGTCGGAAAGGACTCTGACCACGTGACTAACCCTGTTGAAAGTACTTTAAAAATGAGACCAAGGTTATAGTTTAGGGAGCTAGCTACCATTTGATTTTTATAGGGGGGGGGGATAGGATGAAATTTGAAAAAAAAGGCAGGACAGGAGTTTTGAGGAAAAATAAAAGGCAGGATGAGCAACTTGGCAAAAAAAGGCAGGATGACAATTTATGTAAAAAAAAGTCAGGATATAAACTAATAAAAAAAAAGGCAGGACCGAATAGAGTGAAAAATAAAAAGGCAGGACAGAGATTACAACTAAAAAAAATGCAGGACAAAATTTTTTCATCCTAGCCCCCCATAAAAATCAAATGGTAGCTCCCTTATGGTTAAAACCGTTATCAAAAATAAGCAGCAGAGTGATAAAAAAAACATGCTAAGAAAACAGGCAACAGACTACAAACAACACAAAATAAGCAGAAGGCATACAATCACTGACCAATATACAATCCAGAGTTGATCCAATTTATGAGACATTAACGCTCTCCTGGAATATTAGACAGCAGTGTAAATTGAAAACATATATGACAAACAATATCTCTAATAGTAAATACTAGTGTCTAAAGGACCTCGCGTTCTTAACAATAGACTTATATATTTTCAGGGGACTTAAGTGATGAAATTTCAACGGTGTCAGAAGGCTCCACCAAAAAAGTAGGTACAGGGAAAAAGGACAGTATCTGAGGTCCCCTTCACTATCACCTAGGAAACAGTCTGTACGAGAAAAAAAAACAGGAAGAAATCGGCACTATCAAGAAAAACAATTAATATGTTTAAACAGCTTACATCTTTAGAAATGTCAACTGGATACAAAGGTTTTTTGTTGCTAAAGTCGGATGAAAATAATAGTGTATGGTGGGACAGACCAAGAACTGGTTGCTAAATTTGAAGATGGAAGTGCTCTCCTTCAAATGGATGAAATTAAAACTAAAAGCCATGAATTTAAAGATTAGAAAATCATTATAAAAACACAGAATTAAATTTGGTCTCGATTGCTAAAAGTAGTAAATTGCTACCTAAACATCTGTAATTTATACCTTTCAATATAGAATACTAGCAGTTGCTTTTTCAAGTCAAATATCAAACATTTCAGCCACATTTAAGACGTAAACATACTAGTAATTAACATGTAATCGATTGTCTAGGTTCTGTGCGCATAGAGTGTCGAAAGTGATAACAAAAGAAGTTAAACGTGTTTTGCACCGTACTGGATAATACATTTAATGAATGCATTTTGATCAGACGTGATTGTGTTTTAAACATTTTCCCTTCCCCAATACAAGAATGGAGAAGTTTATGTGACTATAATTATATACTCATGTGACTCTTGCTTGTGTAAACAGTATGCGTAGACCTTTTTTGTTCTTTGATTAATTTTAAATATCTCTAATTTACTCACTGTTTCTTAATTATGCCATGACCCCACCATTAAATTCGTGTAATTTCTTGTCATATTAACTTTTTTTTCAATCTGTGTTGAAAACAAATGTATATGTATTTTGTGCTTACTCATCTGACAACATTAAAAAATAAGACTCCACTGCATGGTAAGAGTTTTTTTTTATTTTGTGGACAATTTATTTAGGAGGGATGTCAGTTTGGTACAAAAAATAAATGTCAACTAAAATAATAGTTTTTTTGTGAAATTGTAGTTTTTGTATAGATATGTTTTTATTGCTATTGATCCATATATTTGATAATTTATTGGGTTTTTTAAACAGTATAAAAAAATTCATTCAACTTTCACAATATCAGATAAATATAGCTTAATCCATTATCAGAAAATTGGGTAAGGAGATCTTATCCTTTAAGTTAGATTACCTAAATTAATTAAGTTCTTTTTTTTTTTAAACAGCTATCTATTCAAACTGCAGAAAATACTTGTCATCAGGCATATCAGATGAACATGATGAAGTTTCAGTGCTTAGTAATCAAGTCCCTGATGCAGAGCCAACAATACCAATATTATTGTGTGAGGAAGTGTATATATTTTTAAAAAGGATATTTTATTGAATTTTATATTGCTCAAGCAGTTCTTTTAAGGTAACAATATTCCCATTTGAAACCCTTCTTGTTATTATTACAAGGTCAAAGGATACCTACCAATATACAAGTATGCTTTTTAAAAGAGAACACAAATAAAAAGAGATCACCGATAAATTCTCAGTGGATTCTCGAGTTGAAATATCGGAGTTGACCCCCACCTCTTTAAAAAAAAAACCTATATTTAGCTTTCTGTGTACAGTGTTTAGTTATTGCAGTTTGTGTTTTCGTAATTTCGTCTTTATATTTTGGTGATGCCTGTTTATATTGGACTTGCAATATCTTATTGCACCCTGGAGTCTTCTCTTTTTTTTCTTTCTTTAAAAAATATTTCTAGTAGTCAATTTTCCTGGGAATAAGTCATAAAACTTACCAGAAGATGACCATATCAATTTCTAAATACAATTGTATATAAATATATATTTTATGAAAATTATTATGCAAACAGCATTAAGGTATAAAACCGCCTTTGGTGTATCATGGTAGTATGCCATCTCCGAGTTCAGGGGGTCGTCGGTTCAATCGACCGGTTCGAGCCAAAGACTTAACAATTGGTATTGGCTGCTTCTCCTCTAAGTACGCGGCATTTTGGAATAAGAGCAAAGGCGGGTCGGCCCGAAGTCAGAATAATGGTTCCAGATAGGGTAACATGTCTTCCTGTGGGCTGGGCTGTTCACTTGTACACTACCACGTTCAAAATCCGGCCATTCGTGTAGGCCTAGTACAAAGCAGAGTTCATATTCATATCAAATTAACATGTTCTCGTCCTGGGTGGGCATTATATTTGACACTGGATGTTAAATGGCCATCGTCAATAAGTTATAACGTCACCAGTTTACATTAAATGCAATTAACAGTGAACTACATTGCAATATTTTGTCTTAGTTATTGGGAATCTATTCAAATATTTTGTCTGGTATAATTAGTACATATGAAAATATTTTGTTTTGTTCTGTAGGAAATGTCTGCTGTAGTAATACTTTTACAATATTGGTTTACACACTACGCGGTGTAGAAAGAAGTTTAACCACATGCTGTCGTTTTGGGGTATGCGGTAACTGACACATTGTGGTATACCACATCTCTTCGTGTTTAAAAAACTTGGGGGAGTAAGACATATTATTTGGTATGTATGAATGACTTCGTTACATGCCGAAATTCTTTGAAACGAGTACACTGTCAGTTTCTATTGCATGTACGATTCAAAATACTGAGATACAAAAGGATGAAAATATCCATCATTTTTACCGTTGTTATATATATATATCTATTATTTTTGATGAAAGTGAAGTGCTTAGTTAGATTAATTTACGATTAAAAAAAGTAATTTTGAGAAATCAATTAAATGTTAAATTTATTTGCAATCGCTGCAATATCAAAAGCCCGGATTGACGGTTTTGCAGCAAGTTAAAAACTCACACGATATCATGATACCGATTACAATCTGATTGCGGCTTGGTATCTTTGAACTGCAAGGCTTTGATATAACTCATCCTATTTTTTTGCACTGATTCAGCTAACTATTTAACATTATACAACTATTAAAGACTTTCTACATGTTATATTGTCTGAGTGTTGTATGTTTAATTGTAATATATGATCGATGACTCGTTTCACTGGCATTGTTTCGTAGACAAGTAGACTAGTATATCATTGCGTACGATCTTGAAATTTTATTCAGCTTGGTAATGCTTTATCTATATGTAAAACAAGGTCACATAGCAGAAGTTTTTGATATGATAAATTGGGTTTTAAATTAAAAATCTTAATTTTACGACAAAAGATGTTGTTTGGGTTTTCCCATTTTGAAAATTTCCAACTATTTTGATAAATTTTGCAGCAGCAATGGCAGATGATTGATTGATTGCTTGTTTTTTGTTTACGGACTCTTCAAATAGTTCTAACATTGGTTCTATGTCGTACATATAGTGATGCATCTTCCCTACACGTGGTCTCGGATTTAACGTTCCCATCCCTACGTTTCATGTAATTTCCAATGGGACAGTCCTGCACTATATAAGAAAATCTAGAAGAAGCTAGGTAAATGTTTGTTCACCCCGGCAGTAATCTTGTGTATTACTTCTTTTGATAAATGGTTTCACTTTATATAAAAAAAAAGAATAAGAAAGAAGACACAACCGGCTACATACAAAGGGAAGACTTTCAAAATACTAATCGCTTTTCCCTTTTTTTCAACTTTGGAATAAACTCCGATCAGTCCAAGAAATTATGGTCTCTTTTCTGACTATCGGAGACAAATGATGCTGTTTTTTTATTGGAATGTTTGCAATACTTTCGAATATGTGTCCCATTTAGAGCAAAGTTAGCAACCTTTTGATTTGCTCTTGTTGCACATAGAAAATAACCATTATACACATTTAGTGAATATATGGCATTCACGTATACATCCGGTACCAATGAATGATCAATATTGAGAAAAAAAATGCATGTAGTAAAGATGTGTGATAGCGATAATGGTGAGGGGAGGGACTCTTTACAGGGTCCCGTATTCGAGTTTCTGTGTACATTGCTACATTATTGTTGTATGTTAAAAGGAGGAATTGCATATGTATATATTGAAATAATTAACTGATAACTGATAAGTTAACGATACACGTAGTCGGAATTGAACAAAAATTGACAGGCTCTCGGATTTTCCGTGTTCATTTTATCTAGTTAATCAAGAAATTAAATTTGTATATGAAATTTGACTACGTAAGAAAAGAATCAGTTTCAGCCTTCAGCGTGTATAGTCAGTTTCCTTAACTGTACACTCCCCGCCCCCCTTATTCCAATTGCACTGGTGTTTCTTTTAATGTTGAAATTAGACTTTTTTTTTAAATTTTTTTTTTAATGAATGAATATTAGAAACAATGGTGAAAAAAGCATCCCTTTGCTAGTAAATTCATCATTGTCTCGTCATCCGTCTGCAATTACGGCAAAACCAATAATTGACGCAATTTTTGCCTTAATTCATGGGAATCTATTCTGATTTAATGATGATCATAATTGTTATTATTAGTTTACTAGTTTATATATTGCACGATAAGCGGTATGATCACAGTTTGACCTCTAGATATCTGTTTGGTTTCGTGATCTGTTACATATCTACCACATATAATTCATTTTTCTTCATATCCTACAAGGCGGGGGAGTATGTCATATTACATCCAATGTATGCTGCTTTGATGTTTTACTTCGTACATTTTGTTACTATAAAAGAAGTAATAAACCTGAAAAAAAATGCTTTAAACATTTATATTTTGGCACATACAATAAAAATAACGACAGAAAAAAGATAAAAATACCCAACCATGTAATAAGTTAATAGTTATGTTGGCCCATTTATTTCCCAATAATTTAATTTTGGATGTAACGCGTCTTCTGATTGGCTGACGTTGTTTTGTTTATCAGCTCATAGACATAATTTTGTCATGTGACCGTGACGTCATCAACGTTTTTTCATGGTTTACTCCGGTTTAAAATGGAATTTAGAATTAAATTATAAGAAATGACTGTAATATTTTTTCTGTCTATTCGAAATAACATAAAAAATGTGGTGCACACTTTAAAATAACCCGCTACGCGGGTTATTCAGTGTGCACCACATTTTTGATGTTATTTCTTCATAGACAGAAAAAATATTTCAGTCATTCCTTAAATAAATTTCAAACATAAAGGAAAATGAGGACATGAATTCCAACTAAAACAAAAAAATGAAGAAATATAGTAAGTGACTTCTAACGACAACTGCAGTAAGATGACCATTACTCGAGTTGACCACATAAAAACTATACTGCGGTCGTACAAATAAAAGTATTATAAAAAAAAAATAAGAAGATGTGGTATGATTGCCGACGAGACAACTCACCAGCAGGGACCAGATGACGAACTATCGGTCATCGTACGGCCTCTAACAATGGTCAAAACCCATACCACATAAAAGGCTCCGAAATAACAAATGTAAAACAATTCAAACAAGAAAACGAACGGCCTGATTAATGTACAAAACAATAAACGAAAAACAAATATGATATACAGCAACAAAAGACAATCACTGAATTACAAGCTAGTTACTTGGATCAGGCACATACAGAATGTGACCGTGTTAAACATGTTTGCTGGCGCCAAACACCATACATGGGACAGTGGTGTAACAGTACAACATAAGAACAAACTAAAAAATAAATGAACTATGTCGAATGCTAATGACCAGTCACTGGACCTGAAATAGAATGATGTCACGATAAAATAAACATCCCTCAATTGTATCACTTACAAAAATTTTTGCACAAGTATAACTTTTCTAGTAGCAATTTATGAAAGTATAACATTCATTTAACCCCGACATTTATTTTTAGCATATGAACTTTATCTGCTGTTGGAAGTCTGGAAAACATAAATACTACATGTACTATAAGATAAATGCATTCATTTAACCTCGACATAGATTTTCTGCACATAGAACTTTTTGTCTGCTGTTGATAGTCTGGATAATATAACTACTATTAGATAAATGCTTTTTGAAAGGCATACAATCATTTTGTAATTACATGTAGACGGATTGTTTATGTAGCATGTCACCGACCACAATCAACAAACAAAGATATAATGCATTGTATGTATTTGTTTCAGAACCAATACACAATATATAAACAAAGTTCTATTACGAAGCCAAGGACAGGTACACTGACCAAATGTTTTTATTTTACAAACATACGAGGAAAAAATATGTAAAATAAGAACATGAAAAATTGTAGCAATATGATTTTATATCATTACCTTTTAGATAAATATTTTTCGCTATCGGTAGAGTTGTACCTTTATATCCAAAGCGAAGATTATAATAGAAGAAAAGGATAAAAATGTAACAAAGGTACTGAAAATCACCATCAGGCCTTCAACAATATCCATTTAAGTGTTGTGATATCTTCAAAATGCAGTGAAGCAGAGATTCTATTATCCAATAAGTGTTACAAACAATACACAACGACAGGGCATTGTTGATGTATTTGTGTTTTTTATTTGCTTTCTCATTGAAAGAAAAGGCGAAATATACCAAGGTTTGTAAAAAAACTTCAGTCGATGAAAAACTGACAACGCCGTTGGAAAAAACGAAAAACGACAAACACATGAAATATTGACAAACAAGATCACATAACACTACATAGAAATACAAAAGACCGAGCTGCTCATTGTATATGTGGTACAAATTCGGTTATAAGTCTCATTCGAAGATGTCATATTCGAGAAAAAGAGGACTTGATTGAATAAATATGGTTTTAATACCCTTACTGATCATTTGATCACCTACCTCAAATATAGACCCAATCCAATAACAAACGATTCTAATTGATATAGCATTTCAAAGCTTTTAGAACTGCCTCGGTGGTCTCGTGGTATCATGCTCGCATCGAGTGCGGAAGTTTGTGGGTTCAAACTGCGGCCGGGTCAAACCAAAGACTTGAAAATTCTTATTTGCTGCTTCTCTGCTAAGCACGCGGCATTTAAGAGTAAGAGCAAAGAATGGTAGACTCGGAGTCAGAATAATGTGTCCGGTGGCCTTTTACCTCGTGAACTAGCACATTAAAAATCCGGTACAATGTGTCGGTCTAGTACAAAACAAGGTTTATATCATGTTCGCGTCCTAAATATGCACTTAAGGGCATACGATACAGTTTTGATCCCATAATGAAATTTTGATGAAAATTTGCAAATAGGCTATTTTTTACCTGCATAAAATTAAATATGTAATAAAAAATATACCTTCATGTGCTACTTTTTGAGTAAAATGAGGTCGAAATTTCAGATATTTCCTCAAAATTCGGATTTGTGGACGTATTTTTACTTCCGACAGAAATGCATAACTTTTTTGTTTTAAAAGATAAACACGAGCTGTTTTTTGTTAAATTATTTATAATTTCTCTTTTATATAAGTATCCTATAAATTTATGATTTTTTTTGTTTGGAAATAACTAAAATTTATCAAATGTTCATGAATGTAGAAAAAAAAACGTTTTTTTTTGCTGTATATTTATCAAATTTAAAAAAATTGCATTATTGACTTTTTCATGAAAATTGGTACAAATAATCTTCATACGTAATCAAACCGAATGTCATTTTAAAAAAGAGGAGTCCATGAACTCGTTTAAAAGTTAAATCAGTTTGAATGATAAAAATCAGTCGAAAAATGCATCTTTTCCCGATATGTCACAGTTTGACGTCGCGAAAATAACATTTTACGTTAGCAACGTCATTACCTCCCCTGTAACTGTATCGTATGCCCTTAATTAGCCAGTGGACGTTAAACAGTCATCATCCATCAATCCATTAAAGCTTTTAGAGTTAAAGTTGATATTTTTATTTTTATTTGTATACAGTTGTAAGTTAAAAACCTCCCCTTATAGTTTATCAGTTACATTTTCTTGTTTTGTTAAATAAAAAGTACCACACTTTTAGACGAACCCATTTGCAATCGTTGAATTAATCTATAGTCGCTCACAAATGAAATTCACTGCTGATTGCGTGTACGTTTGTTGAATTATTTCAGATTAACAAACGGTTCTTATGCATCACTCAAAGATTATATGCAGTGCAAAGCAATTGAAATGTTTGATTATAAGTGCAATGGTGTGCAAAAGTTAAGAAATTAATTCACTTGAAACGAATTTGCCCAGATTAAATGTAAATGTTTCGTCTGTGTGCATTTAACTTCAATCACTGCGTCACAGTATGTATGTATTTTTAAACTGCGTTTTCGATGTGAAATCAAAATAAGCAACAGGTGTATTCAATATATAGAAAAGAGAAGAAAAGTTATCGTATTAATCACACCGAGTCTGTATTGGCTGAGGAAAATTGACGCATATCAATTTTAACTTCATCATAAAATAACAAACGTGAAGTGCATATGCATATCTAAACTTCAAAATCAGGCTATAAAACATTCGTACATTGGATTACTGCAAAATAATTAGATGTAGACACTGATATAATTGACGCAATAAACGAGGTATACCAACATTTCCATTCTAATTACAAAGCTTGCTTTTCAAAGAACATTTATTCTTATTTGTCCCAAACTAACAACAAATGCTATAATTACAATGCAATGAATCGTCCATACACATGATTTAAAATATTTAAAAATGGGTACAAGAGATATTTTTTTACATCAGCAATGCGTTTTTTAATAGCCAGTTTCGTCAATTCTTTTTCAACGTTTAAAATGACTTTAATCAATCTGTGTTAATTAGTAAAACTATATTTATGAAAGTTGTTGACACAGACATATCAGTGACCCTTAATAAAAAAAAATATATAAAGAACCTTTCTTTCTTTAAACTTTTTGTGTTCCTCTGGTGGTCTCCATTGTTTGATTAGAGATTTTCAATTTTTTAAAGTATATTAAAGTACGTGTATAGATAAACGTAAAGTTCATGTCATGTTAATGACCCATCTTAAAGGTGTCAAAAAGAACACAAGTATGCGAACGCTTTTTATGAGTTGCGCGAAGATCTTTTGCTTCGCAGCTGGACACTTCACTAATGGACATGGTGTTAATAAAGAAACATTTTGGGTTTTTTTTCAAGGTTGAGGTTGGGTTGGGAAACTTCCTGTTCATAAAACAATTTTTACCACAATTTTTTTTCTCGAAATTAATTGCTGTCTTGTCAAATCTGCTATCACAGCTTTTTCCAATATTAATTCTGTCTTCAGTTGATTTTTATAAGTTTTATTTTGTTATTTTATTTTCATGAATTTAAAAAAAAATGTTGGCAGTTGCCCTGTCTATGGATCAAAACGCACAATCTATTGTTAGCTATTCCACCACGCAAGGATGATTAGATGTTAGAAGTAAATATTATTCAAGACTGCAAAATAGCTTACAGCCTAACGTCATCAATAATGGACAAAGCTAAACGGGAGAACATAATACCACACAAAAGACAAACAGATGAATTTGTAGACTGATTTTAAAAACAAAGGCTATCGTGACAAAAACATTATCCAATATTGGTATGGACGAAAAAGTAATCAGACTCGATCAGAATGTGTATAAAAAAGATATCTAAATGCAACAACGAAAGACAATCACATCTCTGAATACAATTTATCAAAGATTACAGAATAGACATCTGAAGTAAAAAAAAAAACAGTAAATACTACAACGCCTGCATCAAATAACACCATAACTTTAAACGCAATACTCGTATAGATAGTGGCTTTGAAATCTGATGATATAGGTTACAGGGGTGCAAGATTCCCTTGGAAAGCTTCCTTAAGACCAGTGCATTTTTAAGTCTCATCTTTTCTATGTTACCATTTTTCATAAAATGTAATTTTGACGCAGAAAATATTTCAAACCTTAAATTTCTTTATTACTGTTATATGGTATTAATTCAAGATTAGCGAGAAATTTTAGTAAATTTCCTTAAGTATAAATTTGCCTCTACAATGTTGCTGAATATATAATAGACAGACAGGAAAAGGATAATTAAAAAGAAAACTATCAATTAAAACCCCGCAGGTGATGTATGGCAGTTTAAGACATTTTTATTATTATTCACAATCCTTTTCATACATTTTTTTCTCCTGATTTTATAGAATCTAGAAAACATCATACTACATACACAACTCTTTAGGCTAATCATATTACTTTTGCTATGCAACAATTCAATGTCTTCATTTCTTAAAATATCTTTTTGTTTGTGTTTAAAATGAATTATCAAACTAGTCATATTAAATACAAACATATTTACAGCTATAAACATTTATTATTAATTCTGTATAAAATTCAATATATTTCTAATCTTAAATAGAAAAAAAAATTGCATTACCCATCTTAAAGTTTGTGTCATGATTAAATTCAATCGTTTAATTTTACACTTCTTTATTTTAGCTGATGAGTGTGAGAACGATTTAGTAGTTTGTCAGAATTGACGACATTAAAATTTGAAATTTTGGAGAATATTTAATGGATAAATAGGGTTATCGAAATGTATCAATTATACACTGGAAAAAGCTACATTTTAATCATCAATGAATGCTTTTTAATGTCCATTAACTATAAAACCACACATTTTTAATAATGTTTGCGACGATATTGTGCATAGTGAATGTTTATCAACTAAAATTGTTGCTTTAGCAAATTTCATTAACTATTTTCATTAATAACAATATCATTGACGTTAGGTCAGTAAAAATTGTCAAATTTCACAATTCGTATTTGTAAACAGTGATAATATTGTGATCAAAGGGAAATAACTCATAATCTTAATTTGCTTATATTCTGATTTCAACGTCTCTACGTATAAATATTTTGTTTGAGTGAATCCAACACAACGCCAGTAAGTTTGAATTATTTCCTTGTCTCCTTAGCTTATATTTTTATAATTTTGTCAAAGCCATATCTCTAAAAGAGACGCGAAAGATACCTAAGGGACATTCAAACTCAAAAGTCGAAAATAAACTGACAACGCCATCAGGCAAAAAAAAAAGAAAAAGACCAACAGAAAAACAACAGTACACAAAACACAACATACAAAACTACAGACTGGGCAACACGAACCCCACAAAAAACCGGAGGTTATCTTAGGTGCTCAGAAAGGGTAAGCAGATCATGCTCCACATGAGACACACGTCGTGTTGCTCATGCCAGTACAAACCCGGTGATAAGTCTAATTCGGTGAGTCACTTTAGTGGAAGAGGACAGGATTGTGGTAACGACAATTGGAACATATCGGTCGTCATTTGTGAAACAGATATTCCATAACGGTCAACCAACACGTGATGGCGTCCAACTTCACCACTTTGAAATCCTGGATTCATAGCTTCCTTGTGGGCAGCAACCATTTATCTAGGAAATCATGATAGGAAATATGGAGTATCGTATCAACTGGGAGATATATACTACGTATGCTGACGCTGCTTGAATTTTGCTACATAGAAATGGAAAGTTCACAATTGGGAAGCTGTCAAAATCATCTCTTTTGTCGTAAAGTTTTGTTTTCAACCGACCCTCATTGTCAATTTCTAGATGTAAGTCGAGATATGAGGCAGACTTAACTGTATCTGTTGTATACTTTATCTCAAGTTCGATGGGATTTATGCGTTCAACAAAGTCACCAAACATTGAATTATTAAGTGAGAGGACACCATCTATGTAGCGGGAAGTGAAGTTAAAGGATAATGCTAACTTCTTTTCTTTCTTCATAAGAAAGTTCTGTATAAAGACATTCTCAAATGAATAAAGGAACAAGTCGGCAAGAAGAAGAGCACAGTTGGTTCCAATGGGCATGTTTGTTGAAAACACGCCCTCCAAACGTAACATATATGTTGTCACTCCAGAAATCAAGCATCTTGATAATGTCAGTTTCATATAATTTTTTGTTTGAATCAGATTGATTTTTTACAAAGTACGAATTTTGCCTCCCTAAGACAAGATACTTGTACGTTGGCCATTCTTTTTGATGAAACAAAGCAGGACTAAATCTTTCAATTTGTCTTTTAGTTTGGAATGGGGAGTACTTGTGTAAAGTGTAGAAAAGTCAAATGTTTTAATACCATTGCAAGATGAAAAAATCTTAGATTGTATGTACTCTAAGAGATCTTTGGAGTTTTTAGTATTCACATCTGATTCACGCCACCTCTAGAATAGGTAGTTTCACAATAACTTTGAAGCCCGGCTTGACAATTCATAATCACAAAATGAAGATTTTATGGATACTTTTATTAAACAGTGAAAGTTACTGTTAGAATACTTAAGGTGATTAATTAATTCATCAAAAATTACAAAAAAGTTCTGTTTAAAGATGGTGTGGGGAGGGGAGGGGGTATTCCTTTATCATTCATAAAGTGCAGTGATATGAGGTCTTATTTTTAAAGTTTTTTGGTCATTATACAACTTCTTATTGAACGTTTATTCATGTACTATTATTAACCCCCCCCCCCCCCCCCCAAACAAACAAAAAAATTAAAATAACACTTCATAAATTTTATGATTCCGAAGCGCTTTTCTGAATTTCCCTTCATCAGGAACACCCAAAGCCAAACATTTTCAAGCCGAAGATGTATAAGTACCAACACACACAAAGAGCTATATAACCATAAGGAACCTAAAATAATAGCCAAATCCATCTGAGGTCATCTTTGCCTGCAGGAGTTTGGAACCTTAGTTTTTTTTAATAATTTCCAAACTTATAAACGGACAATATAAGAAAATTATGCTATAAATTATGTAAGCACCGAAGGACTACTAGTCGAACAGCAGCAAAATCGACCCAATTCGGATGCAACAGGTTGCGATTAAAAAGGAGATCGATTGATCTGATCTCATAACCAGATAAAACCAAACCTTGGGTATTAATGTCTTCATGTGTTTTTCCTTTGTGGACTTTGCTATTGATGTAAGTTTTTTTATACTCTCAGACAGAGGAAAACAGGTTTTTCTGAAGTATCTTTATTGAGTCAGCTGAAGGAAAAGATAAAGTCTATAATTATGGAAATTTGGAAATTGAAAATGAAAAAAAAACCAGAAACATGTTTAATTTCATTTTTGAAATCTACAGAAATAATTTTCTTATGAATGAATATGACAACAAAATTCATCAATTGAATGAAGTCAAAAAATAAAAAAAAACTGTAGCTAGATAGTAAATAGTAAAATAAGGAAAGTAATGCACAAATCAAAACTCCACATTTTTCTTTTAAAAAACCTTATTCCAGTTAGAAGTCAATAAAAGAAACGTTAGTGAATTATAAGAAAAAATGAAAAGGTTTTAAGACATAGATTTTTGTTTGATGCGCTTACTTCTCGGTGGAGAAATAGTACAATTCTCAACAGAAATTTACAAAAATAAAAAAGGCATGTTTTATTTAACTTTCTTTCTTCTACGTTTAATATCATGTCTCAATAA
The DNA here is from genome assembly GCF_021869535.1 of Mytilus californianus. Taxonomy (NCBI): domain Eukaryota; kingdom Metazoa; phylum Mollusca; class Bivalvia; order Mytilida; family Mytilidae; genus Mytilus; species Mytilus californianus. The sequence continues at coordinate 58,686,322 of NW_026262679.1, forward strand.
TTGGACATATGAATTAATGAAATAATATTAACTAGATTTTAAATATAAAGTTTCAATTTCGGAGGCATCAATGCACTACAATTGATAAAATTATTCCTGAAATGTTTTTTGACGTGTTCTTTTTGCTCACACATTGTTGTCAATATAATGGAATAAAAGTCAGAGGTTTATCTAGCTAGAAAACCAGGTTTAATCCACCATTTATAAATAAGGAAATGCATGTACCAAGTCAGGAATATGACAGTTGTTTTCTATTCTTTAAATGTGTTTGAGCTTTTGATTTTGCCAGGACTTTCCGTTTTGAATTTCCCTTGGAGTTCGGAATTTTTGTTATTTTACTTTTTCTCTATATCCCAATAATAAAATCAATCTCTGCACTTTGTCAAAATTGATTTGATTTCAAATACTTTTGTCAAAATTTAGCAATCTTGCTTTCAACTTTAAACGTACCCATTTTATTATAATCTTTCTTTGTTATTTTTTTTGTTTCGACACATGAATAATTTTATTGTAATTCCTTCAACTTAGTTTGGAATTTGACCGTTTTAGCTGTTTTGTTTATGTCTTTGCAGATTATACATACCCTTCGGTATGTTCTGAAACTTTTGGGTGCTATTTGAGGCCTGTATGTTTATATTTCTTCCGTTCTCTGTATGCATGTTTCCTAATTAATCAAATGTAAAAAAAGATGTGGAATAAAAGTCGTCATCACACAAAACAATAATAAAAACAAACATAAAGGTCAATAGATGCCCTTTAATGATACACAACTGTAAATCTTGACAAATCAAAAGATCATAATACGACCTTTAATGTTGAACAACATATTAATGTCCATAAACTATGAGCAGCTTTAAACTGCCCGAGACAAGTCCAGGAAGACCTCATCGGTAATCTGCCATGAAAGGAGACTTGTACGTCCTAAATGTGCCAAGTCATGTTTACAAGGCCGCAGAGTAAAAAGTGTAATATTTTATTCATTTACTCAATCCATCTTAATACTACTGGTTATACAGAACGACCATTTATTCCAGGCGATAGAGCCATGCATTTTTACGATTTTTATCATTGCAGTCATTACGAACCCCAAATTTGAAATCCCAACAATTTTTTTTCCCGTCCCGTTTGATACAATATATGGCAATGGTGTTATACACAGTCGATGAAAGTATAATCCGCTCTATACAAACAAAAGGGACTGAACGCATAGTCTCAACGTCCGATCCATTTACTAGACACATTCTACTCATAAGGGGGTTAAAATTGAGAACAAAATATGGATATCGAAAAAGCTGTTGCCAATTTGACCATAAATATGCTCCTTGTGAATTTGGTAAAGTGGTACAGGGACCAATGAGGAGGGATTTTTGTCCTCACGCAGAGAACGTGGATTTCATAACGCTTATTTACAAAACTGTCCGTACACGATACCGACGTATTTACCTCGAACATATATTTAAGGTAGCAATACACCGTTAGGAGTGTGGTTTCGCATTTTGGCCATGGTGGATTTTTCAAATACGAAAGTTATTGTGCAATAAAATTCATATTTAGACAACTGAAGACTAATTAAGACTTCAAAGTGGGTTTATAGGATTATCAAGATGATTTTTTACATGTTTTATGGGCTATTTTCTGTTTGACTGTCCGCATTTTCATATACCGACCGGCCATAGGTCCAGAATTTATTGTAATGTTTACACCATTTTAAAAACTAGAAATCAAATCTATGGAAGATACTGATTACATACATATTCACATATATGACAGAAACAGTAGGTTTAATTTGTAAGGAAGCAAGGAAAAGGGAATGGTAAAATTTATTAGGATTGATTCCAATTTTTTTCCTAACTGTATATTGCTACCTAAAGACTGTCTTCACACAGAGAACGTGGGTTTCATAACGCGTATAAACAAAACTGTCCGTAAACGATACCGACGTATCAACCTCGAACAAACAATTATAAAGACTGTCCTCGCTGAGAGAATGTGGGTTTCATATGTGGTAAGGAAGTGCATCTACAATAAGTCTGTTACTTACTATATAATGAGTGGTAAGGATAAGCTGTTGTAAAAGGTAGCTATTTGAAGCTTGATGACAAGTATATGAAACTAATCAGATGTCGGTACTTCTCATAGATGTGATTAATCCAAATTTATAAATGCATCAGCTATTTATAGAATCTCTTCGTCATTCTATGAATTAAGATAAACATGATAGCTTTAGGTCGTTTTTGGTAAAAAAAATATATGATAGGGTATGTATATTTTTAAATTCAAAATAAATTAAAAGTGTGGGATACTCGATGGCTCTTCCCTACAACAAAGGATTGAAGTTCATCTCACCCCCTTGTATACAATGATAAATGAAATTTAGGAAGGCAGTGATCCTGAAGTCGATGAGACAACTCGTCTAACAAACAGCAACGGCGATATTGAAAATGACTTGATTAAACATTTGACAATGCATATGTAAAAAACACAGTTCCACTTTCAATCTCTCAATCAACTTTTAATCTCGGGGCATCGAGGGATCATTTTAGATAATTAATGGGCGGTTTTAAATCTTTCCGAAGCATTTAATGTACATTTTCTAAAAATGGAGAGCTAGCTACCTATAAAACCAGGTTGAACCCATCATTTTCTTCGAAAAAAGTCAGGAGTATGACAGCTGTTCTCCATTTGTTATGTTGCTTGATAAAGTTTAATGTTTGCTTTTTTCAGTTTTTATGGTCTTACTATTTTAGAATTTACCTTGGATGTCTGTTTTTTTGTTAATACTTTTTTTATGTCAATGTCAATTGTTCATTAAAATGTCAATGATATATTTTTGACTTTCAAATATTCGGATTTGAGCTTTGAGCGTTCCTGCTGAAGGTGAATCCAGAAAAGCACTTCGGACGCATGCAATTTATAAAGAATTGTTTTCATTTTTTTTGGGACAATACAAAATAGAAAGGTTTTTATTGTGTGTCAAAACTAAGGCTCAGAAGAAAGTCAGAATGAGTGATAGCAAGCAAAATTCAAGTAAAAAATTCAACGATAGAGGTGCCAAAAAAAAAAAATATACCAGAAGAGCAGGTGAATGACTAGGGGAAATGGACAACCAGAACGAAGCTGTTTGATAAAAGAGAGGCGAAAGATACCAATGTACATTCAAACTCATTAGTCGAAAAAAAAAATTACAATGCCATGGCAAATAACAAAAAAATGATAAAAAGACAAACAACAGTATACAAAACACAACATAGAAAACCAATGACTGTGCACCGTGTGCTCCGGAAAATAATAAATGAATTGAAAGACATAGAGTCCATTTTAGGAGAACAGATAGAATTTTATAAAAACCTTTTTACTTCAGAACAGAGTGACAGGGATGCGGCAGGAAACATTTTAAAACATTGAGATAAAACTTTTGGGTGAATAGAAAAACTGCTTATGATTATGATACTACGTTTGAGGAACCCACTAAAGCAGGGAAAATGATAAAACTTGATAAAACTAAGGGGGTTAACTTTATAGGATAAAATATTAGAGAATTGCAGTTTACAAGGAAGCTATTGAACCAAATGTTTCAAGTGGTAAAGTTTAAATTATCCTTTCGAAAGTTTTACGGGCGCCATCAGTAATTGGTTGACCGTTATTGAATATCTGTGTCATAGATGACCATTAAGTCACTGATTTTGTGTCATGGATGGATACCCCATATCCTTTGTTTTTCTATTAAATTGGTAAACAATTGTCATTAAGAAGCGTATAATTCTACAACTATTAATTCACAAACTCAGCCATCTTCGCTTTTTGTAAATCTTATATTGATGATGATTTCTGCTGTGTACAAATTCTCTCTTTTTGTAGATTTTAAGAAGATAAAAGTAAAAAGTGCAATAAAGTGTTACTAGTTCTAGGAAAATAACTCGCAGCGTTCCAGCTAGGATTTGAAAATCGAGCGGCGCTTTAAAAAGAGCACTTTAGCACGTTCACCCATAAAAAGGGGCTTTAATTTACTATACATTAACATTTAAAACATCATTCAATTCCTAATAATAAAAAGTACCATGCTCATATACGTCTAAATAAATTAATGTTGAAAGATATGATCAGTGGTCATTTTAGTCTCATAAAACAATACCTAGATGTGTCTATGTCGTTATTTCGACGGAGGATTGCCTTTATTACGACATAGTTAGGTTCCTATTACGACATAGGATGTCGTTATTACGGCAAAGTTATGTCGTTATTACGGCAAAGTTATATCATTATTACGACATAGAATTTCGTTATTTAACAAGGTGGCCCTAACCTAACCCGGCTTCCGTACATATGCATAAGGTATGTCGTGAAAAGTTCTGATTAGCCGAACATTGCCAAATTATTGGCCATATTTTCTAATTATGTTTACGTATAAACGACTGATTCTTTTCTAATTGCCTTTTTATGCAATACATTTTAGATTTTCCAACTTGTAAAATAAGTATTGATCAAGGTTGCATTAGCTCAATAAACTGACAAAAACAAGTAAAAAGTGATTATGGTTGTTTTAAAGATTTGTTATTGTACTTGTGTCCATGACTACCCTTTTTTTATGCAAATGATGTTTACTAAACATGATAATTTTCTGTTAAGTGTATTTGTTACACCTTTCTCTTTTTTTCTTTTTCTTTTTTCATAATAAACATCCTCGAACTTAAATTTATGAACTAGGATGATCTGTATTTTTATTCGTTTTTATATATACTATTTGATATATACTTTGGCATTATAAACAACACCACCAAGAACTTTTCTTCTATTTCCTGTAGTTTTAATTTACCATAATAATTGTGACGGCAAAAGAGGGAAATACGACACCAATGGGGCAGTCAAAACCACAAGACGAAGAAAAGAACCATTTTCAAAAAGTTCATATACTGAATATAAAAAACGCAGTTAAAAATTGTTTTGGAGCAATTTATTAGATAGAAAAGCAATCAATAAATTTCATACTGTATAAAAAATAAGGAGATGAGTTATGATTGCCAATGAGACAACTATCAACAAAAGCGCAAATGAAGTGGATGTAAGCAATTATAGACAACCGTAAGGCTTCAACAATGAGAAAAACCCATACCGTATAGTCGGCTATAAAATGCCCGACATGAAAAATATGAAACTATTCAATTGAGAAAACTAACGGCCTAATTTATAACAAACCAATTAACGAAAATCAAATATGACAGACATGAACCAACGACAACCACTGAAGTACAGGCTCCTGACTTGGGACAAGTACATAAAGAATGGTGCGGGGTTAAACATGTTTATGAGAGCTCAACCCTCCCCTAACCTGGGATAGCGGTGTAACAATATAAGAACAAACTATAAAAATCAGTTGAATTAATCATTTTAGATGAAAAATGTAAAAACAGCAATAGTCTGAAATGATAACTGATTTTTTTAAAACTTTAGATCATATTTTAAGGATGTCTTTGTTTATTGAAATGTATTATTCGTTCGAAAAACTATATTTTATATGTTAATCAAAATAATTTGTTATGTTTCATTAACATTAAAAACTGTTGTTGGTATTGCCGACGATATTTTTTATATTGTAGGATTATCAACTAAAATTCAAAAATATTCACTTAATATTAGATTTCATTAGCTATTTTTATTATTGGGATTATCTTTAAAGTCATATGGTACTTCAAATTAAATTTGAAAATAAAACGTTCAATATGTTTTATATACTTTATTTATTTTGTATTTACATTGTATCATAGATCAAATTTATTTGTTCAGTGTATGTTCACTGGTGTTAATATATATTTGATTGAGTTAAGTCATTTCAATTGATATTTTATGGTGTGTCTTTCTATGTTGTGATGTTACACTATTGTTTTAGATAAGGGTGAAGGTTTGGTACCATTAAAACGTTTAAACCCGCTGCAATTGTTTGCACCTGTCCTAAGTAAGGGCGCACACAAATTCATACCATTTTACCTTGAGGGTTCGTGTTACTCAGTTTTCTGTACCTTATTCAAATGTTTTTTTTTTTATTGAACTTCTCATAATCTTCATATTTAGAATATTAATAACTGGCTCGACTTATGTCATATCAATTGTTCTTCTGTATCTACAAGTACGATTATTGGTCCACATCGGTTTAACAGCTGATAATTCAAGACTTTTCCTAATAGTTCCATATATTGATTAAAAAATACTATTACGGTACCCCCTTATTCTTAATAACTTTATATCTTTAACTCTTAAGCATCTAAACACTTTAAAATAGTAATGCAAAATTTATTTGCCTTTGTGACATGAAGTCACTCGGAATCTTAATATCATGGCATGTCATGCCAAGAAAAGTTTGTTATTCGGGTTGTAATTCCTTCTGTTCATGATATATGCTTTTCTTCGAAACCTGTGTCGTTTTTTGACGTTGATTTGGCCATGAGAAAAAAATACAAACAGTCAAAAAGCAAATTCACATTACATTAAATAAAAGATAAGATCACAACCAAAAACCCGGAAGAGAACTCAAATGCTCAATCTAATGCTTCAACTGCTATTTAAAAATGTTAAGACTATATGCCATGAGGGATTGGTGGATGTTTCTTGTCTAACTCTAAGACATTAGAAAACTAATTAAACCATCGGTACATGAAATTCTCTTATCCAAAAATTTACCTAATTTGAAACTTTGAAATAAAAATACGATGTTTTTGTAGACGAAGAATTGACAAAACAGTAAGGAAAAACTAAAACAAAACAACACGGATCAGATTTCAACATTTGAAATAAATATGCTGCTGAAGGGAAGCTGTTTCTGTGAAACCAGGTACTGCCTGAACGATATTGCTGATCATGTCAATCAAAATATCGGTGTCAAGTTGCATTTGTTGAAAATTTGTTTAAAATATATGATCTTTATTCAATTGTTTATTAAGAAATCAAAATGTTTGGGACATGAATAGAATTGAATGAAAAACATGACTAAAATTCCATCAATTTGAAAGTTATTTGTGAAAGGAACATTATACAAGCACTATGATTAAGGAAACATAAAGATTAATTTTTGGTAACTATTTGATATTTCCGGATGGGTTAAATTGTTATACTGTACACTTTAAATATGGTGACAAACAGCATTAAAGAAAACATAAATACAAATACATCATAGTGCAGTTACTTAGAACGAGTATCTATTTCATATCCCTTAAAGTTCGTATCAGTACAGAGTAAGTAAAAGCAAGCAATAAAACAAGTATCTTTAATGTAAAAGATATCGCTTTGATTACATATTCAAAATAAGGAACAATGAATTAGATGTAAAAATTACTGTCAGGTGATATGTTAGTCAAATGTAAATTAAGCGCAATAACAACCCAAAGATTTTGTTAAAAGCAAGATAAAAAAAAAATGCTTTATGATGAGTCTTTATTACGTATTAAGTTAACTCCCTTATGATAAATAGAAAAACACCTTATAAATTCGGTGTGTCCGAAATGCTTTTCTGGATCTATCGTCATAAGAAACGCTCTAACCCAAATCTTTGAAAGTCAACAATGTAAAAAAATTTGAATACACGAAGAGCTACATGAGCAATAGGGACCTTAAATAAATACGCAAATTCAGCTAAGGTTAATAAAGAATTTATCAACGAAAGCTCGAGAAAGGTATGTTACAAATCATGCCAGTACCGAAGCACTTCTTACTGAGCTAGTGATACCTTCGGGTCCTGGCAGTCCACCAATAGCGGTATCGACCAAGTGCTAGAAATTAGTAAAGTGTCCTCTCTGTACATTATTTGTAGTAAAATATGTCTGTTAGAAATACTGCTGCTCAAATCTTATTATTAATGAGAAATCTAGAAGATGCTTTTTTTGGCAGGTTTCGCAATTCTTAATGAAATGCAAGACGTTTGAACTCAAATATATAAGATAGAATTAAAAAAAAAAACCGGCCATATAAAGGATGCTTTTCGATAGTTTTATAATTCATTTTGAATTTCAAATTCCAGGGGTGCAAAACTGGTCATTTCCTACTTCCTCATTTAGTTGAAAACAAATTGAAACTTGTTTCATTTTAAGATTATCCTCCTAATACCATATGTTTTAGATGATTTCAGTTGTCTCTTTTGATGTTGATTTTGTCTTAATTATTATCAACTCTTGTTTTTTTATATTTGGTTTTGAACACCACTCTGGAGAAATGAATTTTCAAAAACAGACGATATGTTGCATCAAATTAAACAGGTATCACGCAATTCTGTACTATGAATTGTATGAGATTTTTCTATAAAAAAAAAACGTTATAGCAGGTGTTCTTTCGAATATTGACTCGTTAATTTTTAATTAACAAATGAACGACAAGAGAAATATCAATGTAAGTGACTTTTAAAGTTCTTTGTTGGCACAATAGCTTTTGACATTAACCTAGATACAACAAACAAAGACTTTTAAATACCAAAAGTTCAATATGTCTCATCTAGCAAACGTGTGCGCAAACTTAAAAGGGTTAACTACGGTATCTTAATGTCATTGGTACCTGTAGCAGTAATTCAGACTTTTCTTAGTCATGTTAGAAATTTACAACTACTCCCCGTATTTTAAAGATCTACAATACGAAATAAGGAGATACGGGATGATTGCAAATTAACAAGTTTCAAAATGAAATTGATTTAAGCAACTGTCACCGTACTACCTTCAATAGTGAGAAAAACAGATACCGTATAGTCAGCTATAAAAGAGCCAGACAATTTCTTTATGCGTCTTTAATTTCTGTTTGACGTATTAGCTATTTTTTTTTGTATTTGGTAGTTAAGTTCTTATCAATGATTGTCCGGATTCAACATTTATTTTGTTTTCGGAGACAGCTCTGTTTCTAGAAAATATATCCATGATAACCTTCTCTTAAAATTGGGTGTACGTTTGAGGCTTTATCGTTGATCTAGTACTTGGCAAATATAAGACGTTTACGTTTGTAATGATGGTATAAGCTAAGTTTTTTTATAATCTTTATTAGTTCGATTATCAGTATTTATAACCTATTATGTCTGTTTCGGTTGCTCACCCAATTTCATCAATAAAACGGAACTATAAACAACTGGCATTTTTTCCCGTTTCTATGGGCATCCCTTTTTTTAATTTGCCTTATAGTTCGGTTATTTTGTTATACTTTTTTACTTTTACAGTGTTACAGATAACACACACTTTTAAATACTATAATAATTCACAATAGTTATCAACATCTTATCTGTGATTATATTCAAATTATACAGTATATTTTATTCCTTGCTTTTATTCTTATGTCGTTAATAGAACTAAAAATGATGTATTCAAACTCGGGAAAAATTGAACATCTTTCAACAGTAAGGGTTTCATGCGTGGCATACTCACTAATGCAGTTGAAATGGTGCTTTCTTCCGATGACCTAACGAATTTAAATACCTTGTAGCCTCTCATAAAGACTACTGATTTCAATTAAATTCTATGACGAGACTTCGTGTAACCTCGATGGAGTATTGTTTCTGATATTTTTTGTTTTTTTGAGTGATGGTGTCAAACCGGCAGCTGTAGCTAACTCCTCGGGATTTGAACCTATGCTTCAATAGCATCATGGCAACATCGCCTTCATTTTATTCATAGCCCTAAACAACCCGTCCAACTAAAGTATAAAAATATGAAGCTTTATTAGTCGAGGGTTCCTAGTGATAAAGATGTTGTAAATCCTTTCATTTGAACGGCCATACCATGATTTGGTTGACCGTTATAGAATATAGGTGTCACAGATGACCACGGATATAATCCAATTGTCGTAACTATAATCCTGTTCTCTTTTCCACGATTCTGACATCGCTTAATGAGACTAATCACCGAATGTGTTCTTGCCATGAGCAACACGACGAGTGTCACTTAAGGAGCTGGATCTGTATAAGCTTTCGGGGCACATGATATCACAATCTGATTTTGAAGGGGTTTGTGTTGTTTTATCTTTAGTTTTCTTTGAAGCATTTAAAAGATTGTTACTTTTTGTTTTCGTTGTTTTTTTTGTATTTGTCATGGTATTTTGCGTAATGGCGGCATTGGTTGTTATTAATAATTTGCAAACCTTAGTCCATACACACTAAGGATTGTCAACTTCGGTTTAAATTTTTTAAGTAGTTTCAGACGTTAATTTCTTTGAAACACATTTATATATAAGGAGTTTCTTGATGGATTAGGCATATCAGGTATTTAATAATAAGTAAAATTAGCTCTTTTAATTAATGTTTATATCTTTTCTATAATGAGATGTATCATGCTGGAAACATCCTGTCTTTATAAATAAGTGGGTGTTCGAAACTTCAATAGAGTCAATTTATTAACCTATAAAAGCCCATAACATCATTAATAATCTTTTAAGAGAAATATTAGAAATAATAAATATTATTAGTGCGCCCAAAATAGAGATTTTTTTTTTCAAAATACATGTTTGATATTTGACGCTATTATGTAAAATAAGCACTTTAAATTTCACTAACTTTTTTTTATAAAGCGATGTACCATGCTAGAAACATGGGTGTACGAAATTTCAAAAGCTGAATATATTAAAAACAAAAACAGACAGATAACAGTATAAATAATCTTATTGGAATAATGATAGAAATAACTGATATTATTGATTCCACAAAAAAATAGAATTTTTCCAAAATAAGTGTTTAATATTCGACGCTAATAAGTCAAATAGACACTTTAAAATCAATGTAATAATTGTTTCCATAATGACCTATGACATGCGGGAAAATCCTGTCTTTATACATACATGAGTGTACGAAATTTCAAAAGAGTGACAACATTTACCCCTCTAAAAATTGTTTTAAAAAAAGCCGAAACAGGCCTTTTGTTGAAGCCAGTATGTTGATCTGTAGATTTGTTTTTTTTCCTTTGATGTTATGTTGCTATCTTTGACGTATATACTACATCTCCTTTATTCATATGCATATAACTCTTTACAAAAAAACTTTATACACTTTCATTTGTATTTTTATTTTCAGAATTCTCTGAAGACATTGTCTCCTCCTTTCAATATGGGGCATATCAAAAAGGAATCAATTAAAAAGTTTCCATCAGCAACATTTAGATATGTATCCTTCCCTTCTCAACATAAGAAAATGATGATTTTTTTTTATTTGAAATAGCTTTAACAAATGTTACACATAGTTTAAGTCCATTCTCAATTGTTTTTATTGTAAAAGAAATATTTTATAAGACAACCTTCATTAGGTCCGCTTGATACAATAGGCTCAAAAGCTAAATACATATAAAAATAAAGATATGTTGTATGATAGCCAGTGCGACAACTATCAACAAGAGTTAAAATGACGACGATAAAAACAATTATAAGTCACCGTACGGCCGTCAACTATAAGAAAAAACCATAGCATATAGCCAGTTATAAATGGCCCGAAACCTGAAAAATATTAAACAATTCAAAAAAACAAATATGACAAACACGAACCAACGACAACCACTGAGTTACAGGCTCCTGACTTGAAACAGGCACATAAAGAATATGGCGGTGTTAAACGTGTTTATGAGCGCTCACCCCCTAACCTGGGACAGTGGTGTTACATCACAACATAAGAACAAACTGCAAAAATCAGTTGCAAATGGCGTAACTCAATAAACATGTGGGAAGCACAAATTAACCGACTTACATAAAACCAATAGATACAAAGCACCGATATTAGGGTACTCGCAGTGACTGAAAGCTAGTTCAAAGCCAATTATAACTAATAAATAAACCATGTTTTCCAATGATTGAGCTAAATCGTCAATTTCAGACAAAAACTCAATCCTTCGATAATCATAATTTGTATAGTAGAGGTTTACAATTAGGCTGATTTGGGGCATTAGCTACCAAATGTAAATTCACCGAAATCTCAAATTTGATTTCATATATGCTGAAACATAATTGAGAACTACCAAAGTTCTACAGCAAACGATACAAAATGTCTTGCATCTTTATATAGTATCAACAGTTCGAGTGTATTCCTGACTAGACGTTATCTGCTTAACTATCGACTTCACTCACGAAAACTGTCGATAGGCATGTGACCTCGTCATAAATACAAATAGACAGGCAAACCTAAAATACAAATAGACCGGTAAGTACGTTAAACAGTTTAAGGTAGATTTTCCCAGCTCTGTTTGATCTCATTTCATATTCATTTACTAATAAGCAGTGTAAGACATATTTTTTGTGGGTCGAAGCAATCAATGAATCGAGTTTCCTACTGCTGCCTTCCCTTTTTTACGTGAATGGTTAATAAACCACAAGTTTAAATTGAAATAAACGGTACAGCTAAACTTATATAAATTCTAAGAAGTTGCAACCTTAGTTTGAGCAGAGATTCACGAAAACTTGCCCGAGAAATAGTTTAATTTCAATCATGCAAGTATCTGAGTACAGTCTACTGGTTAGATGGAACAATCGGGCTTTGGTCATTATAGGACCAGTTTAATTAACATAAGGATACTTAGTATGAATATAAAGAAATTTGAGATATACGCTAATGTAACAGAAACCAACGGACGTCACAGAAATCAAAGACTTTTAAATATCAAAAGGTGTAATATGCCTCATATCTAGAATACGTGTGTGTAATCTTTGATGTGTTAATTATGGTACCTTTAGCAGTAATGCATACATTTCTCCGGTATGTTAGATTTACAACTTATCCCCTTATTTCCGATCTACACTATGAAATCAGCAGATATGGGATGTGTTACTTGCTAATAAGACAAATATCAGACAGAGTCGAAATGAAGCGGATTTTAGCATTTAAAGATCACCGTACGATCTTCAATAGTGAGCAAAAATAGATATCGTATATTAAGCTATAAAAGGGTCGACAATTTATTCACGCGTCTTTAAAACACATGTTATTGTTTTTTTTTATTTTGTTTTGTAGGTAGGTTTTTAACATTAATTGTCCGGGTTCAACATTTTATCTTTTACGGAGATAACTCAATTTCTAGAAAATATACCCAAGCTGACCATCTTCAAAAACTGGGTGTACTTTAGAGCCATTGTACATAAAATTGGTATTTTTTTTTATAAATTAAGCTAATGTAATACGTATAAATATGTAGTTATGGTATTAGGTAAGTTTTTATAATCTTTATTAGTTCGGTTATCAATATATATGTAAATCGAAATTGAAATACTTCAAATTAGTTAACATACCGTGGCAACACATCCAGAACCTTAAACTCATAAGATAATTATGCTCTAAATAACTTAACCTTATCATAATTTTTAAAGCAGATGTTTACAATTTTACTGATTTGGGACATCATATACCAATTGTATGCTCATCGAAATCTCCAATTTGATTTCATATATCACATGTATTCTAAAACGTAATTGAGAACTACTAATGTTCAACAGAAGACAATAAACAAGGTCTTGAGTCATTATATAGTATCAACAGTTCGTGTGTGTATTCCTGACTAGACATCATTTAATTAACTATTGACTTCACTCACGAAAACTGTCGATGGGCTTGTGACCTCGTTATAAGTATAAACAGACAGGTAAACATATAATATAAAGAGACAGGTAATCACGTGCGATAGTATAAAGTCGATTTTCCTGGTTCTGTTGGATCTCATTTTATATCTATTTACTAAAAAGCAGTATAAGACAAATTGTTTTTGAGGGTCGATGCAATTAACAAAATCGGTCTCCCTACTGCTGTCTTACATAATTAAAGGTTTTCAGTTGATATTCCTTTCAATCACTGAACATGTTTAGCACATGCGCAACCCACCCCTAATAAGATTTATCAAAGGTCACATGAATACGGTTTCAAATGAGGTTGAATTATTTACCACATGGTAAATCAACTTTTTGAGCTTATTTTGACAAAACTAAACCAAAATGACTGCTAATAGCGAAATATTTCAATATTCGATTTTAAAAATATTTGAGAAAGAAAATCATATCTAAATATGTTTCTAAATCGTAACTAATGCCCTTTAAGTATTTTGAAGTCCAACAGTGGTCGTTAATTGTTGTTGTCTGTCGTTATTGTTTGTCGTTATATGTTATTAACTTAAGCCAAGCCCCTTAGTTTAATATTTTGAATTGTTTCTCATTTTGTTATCACGGGCCTTTTTATCTTGCTATACAAAATATAGGTTTTGCTCATGATGAAGGCCATTTGGTGACCTGTGGCCTTTACACATCTTTGTCATTTTGATCTTTGATGCAAGGTTGTCTGATTGGCAATGAGACCACACCTCAATATTTTTTTTATTGAAAGTAGATTGAACACAATATTAAACTTTCTGTTTGAGTTATGAGGCTATAGTAGTCGGTTCACTTCAAATGTCATAAATTGTTTATAATCAAATAAATTTAAAAAAATTATGTTTTGCCTGAAATTTCATTTTTATGCATAAAACAATTTCTTCTTCAATGAAATGTAGGTTCTATTTCACAAAGCACTACATGTTTAGTAATTTGTATTATGTATGTACTATATAAACCAAAAAGACGTCATTATGTTTGTGTTTTAGATCTTGAGCATGCCATTTCTTATATATCTCTTGTCATTTGAAAAGGGAGGTTTAGCTCTAATTATCACAAATTTCTGATAATTTTGATTTAAGTAAAATGAATTTTTATTTTTAAAAATGACTTATATGATGGTTGGAAGGAATACCGTACGATATTATTTTCTATCCAGCAATATAGTGTCGTGTGCAAACATGCAATAAAAAACAGCTTTGATTGTTTTAAATGTTGCTAGAAGCCATTTTTATTCAATATTATACAATTTGACAAAGGTAAAATCTTTTGAAATTAATATTTCCTTATTAGCACTTTTACAAGTTTTACATTTTATTTACGTACTTAAATTAACACTTTCGAAGTTGCAGTATACCCGACCTTTATATAAGGGATCGTTGTTATTATTCCTCATTTCAAGCGATACTTTTCATCATTCCGTATATATATTAAGATTTAATATGATTCAAATTTGACAACTTCATTATGATGGATTATGAATATTCTACAGAAAATTATTCTCAATATAATTTCACATCAGAGAATGCAACATTCTCCATTGAATTTTATCCACCGGCTATGAATATGGTAGTCTTAGTGCTATTTTTGTTTCTTTACTCAACAGTCGTTTTAATCGGAATTGGTGGAAATGCTTTTGTTTGCTTTACAACATTCACCCTTAAAAAGCAGACAGTTACAAATTTCTTCATGACAAATCTTGCAGCTAGTGACATTTTGATGGCGACTATTTGTATACCATTTACTGTGCTTAGCAACTTGGTATTTCATTACTGGCCGTTCGGAACAATTTTATGTCCAGCTGTAGGATTCTTACAGGTTACTTCAGTTCTGCAGAGAGCTTTCACCCTGGTTTTCATAACTTATGATCAACACAAAATTGTATGGCATCCGTTAGGAAAACGACTAGATAAGAAAGAAGCCAGGTTTGTGATGATAATTCTGTGGATTCTTGCTGCTCTGGCAGCAATTCCTGTGGCTATGTTCGCTAGAGTTGTAAATCTCGAAACGGGAAATGGGCAGATTGGTATTTGTATGGAGGACTGGAACAACCAAGAAGAGAAGAAGATATACAGTGCAGTAATCATGATCTTGCAATACTTCCTTCCATTGGCTATAATGGTCGTATGCTACACTCATATGGGTGTCATAATTTGGTTAAGGAAAACACCGGGCGAACAAGACATCAAAAGGGATAGACTTCAAATCAAAAGTAAACGAAAGGTAATTACATTAATCTAATTGAAAGAGAATTTTTTGTGAAAGAAGTTCCGATTGGTTCTTACCATTATTAAATATTGTTTGGACGATTAATATATTTTTAAATATGCTTTTTTAAAACTTTTTCAAATTCTTTTTACACATATATCATCTATTTTTTTAGGAAAATAACAACCACGCTTGTATCATTTGTGTTCTGTATCGTACCAATGAAATGTTCGTATACACATTTTTATTTCTAAAATCAATGTTTAGGGAAATTGATATCATTTGTTTAACTTACCCGTACAAGAGACGTCAGGACTTGACTTTACTGTTAATTTAAACTTAGGTATTATCATGACCATTGAAAATGAAAATTTTTAACCCCTTATAAATCTGGTGTATTCAAAGCGCTTTTTATTGATTTACCTTCACTATGAACGCGCAAAGCAAAACAAAACAAAATGGAAAGCCGGGTGTATAAATATTTGAGGAGTTATATTACCAAAAGGGACCTAAAAAAAAATACTCAAAACCTTAAAGATCGACATTGCCAAGGTGGTTTGATCCTTTATTTCTTAACAATTTTTAAAACAAACAGGACCCGAATTTGATTATCTGGCGTTTTAATAAAAAAAATATCAAAATTTCTGACAGATACATTGCATGAATTGTATGTAATTAAGATAGGTCAGTTACTAAAGTATTTTAGATTATGTCGCAAGTCTGGATTTTATTAAATAGATACTGATAAGCTGGGAAGTTGTTTTTTTTCGTCATAGCTGAAATAACAAATGGAGGACTTCCGATAATTAGCATAACTTAATCCAAGGAGAAAGAAAACTGAATTTTCATTCATTGGACAGTAAATTGTAATTTCGGAAAACATTTTCTTCCAATAAATGTCTATTCTATTTCGCTCCATTACAATCAACAATGATAATTGAGTGTATTTAAAACGCAGGATAAAAATGACAAAAGAAAAACGAAGAACTGAATGATAGTTATATACACAGCAGAACAATGCAAAATATATACATTAAACTTATGCACATAATATATATAGGAATATTAGCACTCAAATATCTACAGAATAAGAACATGCATATAAAATATAGATATTTTAAATATAAAAGCTTGTTGACATGATGGCATTATTGAATTTACTAATTTTTCTATTCGAATGAATGTCATTTATTGCAAGACCATATTTTTTTTAAGAAGTTAACGATACAACCTGATAAAAAACGATCTTCCGGATTGCTTTAGTTAATAATTGAATAAGATATTTTTGATATATGTTTTTTCCCACCATGAATAAACTACAAGCTTTAATACAACAATACATTGATAAGTCATATATTGTGCGATTCTTATTTAAGGAATGACTGTAATATTTTTTATGTTATTTCGAATAGACAGAAAAAAATATTACAGTCATTTCTTATAATTTAATTCTAAATTCCATTTTAAACCGGAGTAAACCATGAACAAACGTTGATGACGTCACGGTCACATGACAAAATTATGTCTATGAGCTGATAAACAAAACAACGCCAGCCAATCAGAAGACGCGTTACATCCAAAATTAAATTATTTGATCATAAACACATTCATAGTATGTAACTTCCATGTAACTTCCATGATAAATATCATACATTATCCTTACGTATGTTTATTTTCATAATTGCAGACTGTTCGTGTGTTAGCAGCTATTGTCGCAGCATATGCACTTGCTTGGCTTCCAATTCACACACTTACATTGGTTGGCGATTCATATCCAGAGATCTACGATTTGCCTCATGCTGATGTAGTGTGGATGACTTGTCATTGGTTGGCTTTTAGTAGCACAGGAATCACTCCATTCATTTACTTTAGAAGTAATTCTGCTTTTCGAGTTAGTCTGAAACGCCTCTTTTCCTGCTTCCAGAGGACACGCAGCACCAAACGAGAGTCGGTCTATACGCAAGCAAGTGATATTGAATTTTCAGTAAAAGGCTAACGTATACGAAAGCACTGTAAGCTATATTTCATGAAGTTGGAAATAAAATGTTTATAAAAACATTTTTTTGAATGACAGAATAACTGCCTTTTCTGAAAAGGAATTAGTTTATTTGAAATGGTTCTACATTAGAAGGCACAATTTAGTCAATTGTCCGATTGAGAAAATTGAAGATTTTATGGCACGAGATTGAAAGTTGGTGAGTCCTCCATTCAATTTGAATAAAACAGTGGTGGTTTGGGATGAACGAGAAAAGGAATAGACGAGAACAGACTGAAATATGTAATTTACAAGTGATGCTTATTACTAACTTACAACTACAATATATCACAAAGACTTTAGTTGAGACATATAGTGATGCAGTATCAGATTGCCATTCCTCCGGTTTTTAGTGTTTTTTTAACTTTGTATTTTCGGCTTTTTCTTTTTAGCCATGGTACTGTCTGGTTTTTTGGCGACTTATATGTTCTTTTTTATTGTCCTTTGATATCTTCTGTTACTAATTTAGGT
The DNA here is from genome assembly GCF_021869535.1 of Mytilus californianus. Taxonomy (NCBI): domain Eukaryota; kingdom Metazoa; phylum Mollusca; class Bivalvia; order Mytilida; family Mytilidae; genus Mytilus; species Mytilus californianus. The sequence goes on from NW_026262679.1 coordinate 58,704,599, forward strand.
CGGAAATTGTAAATAAAGAAAGTGATATTAGTATATGTTATTGTCATGCATTTCGGCTTTGATATGGTGAAACCAGTAGGCAAATGCAGATACCTTTGTACAATTAGGAAGTTTGTACAATTAAAAGTTTAGTAAAAAATAGTTATTGTTATTATCACTACAAAGTTACTATACTATCAACCACAAGAACTTTTTTCTTGACATCGTTGTCAAATTTGCTATCAACTACAACTTTTTGTTGGCGTCTTTGTTAGATTTTTTTATATATAAATAAGAAGATGTGGTATGAGTGCCAATGAGACAACTATCCATCCAAGTCACAATATGTAAAAAGTAAACAATTATAGTTCAAAGTACGGCCTTCAACACGGAGCCTTGGCTCACACCGACCAGAAAGCTATAAAGGGCCCCAAAAAGACTAGTGTAAAACAATTCAAACAGGAAAACCAACGTTCTAATGTAAAGAAAAAACGAGAAACGAGAAACACTTGTGAACCACACCAAAAAAACAACAACCACTGAACAACAGGCTCCTGACTTAGGACAGGTGCATACAAATGCAGCGGGTTTAAACGTTTTAACAGGCGCAAACCTTCACCCTAACCTGAAACAATGGTATAACATTACAACATAAGAAGACACACAATAAAATATCATTTGAAATGGCTTAAGTCGATCAAAAAGACAGTACACAAAAACAAGTAAATATACACTGAACGAATAAGTTTGATCTATGACACAATATAAATAAAAAAGATGTTTCAATTTCCAAAAGGACAACTTTAACCTAGGACAAAATGGCGTTAAATAAAGTAACGTACACAGGTAAATTTAATTTATGTTTGCTTGAATTTTGTGTTGTATGTCTGTGATATATGTTTTGACTGCTGGATCCCAATTATTGTCACATTAACCTATTATGTCTGTTTGGGTTGCTCATCCAATTTTGTCAACATAACGGAACAACTGTCTAGATAGCTATTAAACCAGGTTTCACCCACCATTTACTTCGGAAAATGCCTGTACCAAGTCAGGAGTATGACAGGTGTTTTCCACTCGTTCCGTTAGTTGATAACGTTTGATTTTGTCAGTTTTATGGGCTTCCCTTTTTTGAGTTTACCTTGGAGATCTGTATTTTGTTATACTTATTTGCAAAACTTATCAAAAGTGCAATTTCTTAACGATCATTAACTATTTAGAATTTTCAAAAAATGTTCAAAAAACTATTTTTAAAGTACACATATGACGCTGTATATTATTTTATAGATTTACGAGCAAACATCTTGTTGAAAATATATGGCAAGTGATATTTTGTTGGACCTTGGTTGTGGTTATCAATATAATACGCGTTAAAACAATGAATATAATATATATGCAAAAAGTGAATTTAAAAAAATGGCCTTCGTGGGAAATTATGCCAAGCGTAACATGTATATTCAATGCACGTTTGTTTTCATATCTTTACGTCAAGTTTTATTACTTTTATTTTTTTAAAACTCAGTATGTTTAGCTACTTTGTTTAAATTATATTTCTGAAGCTTGTCTTGTTTTATTGGTGGTAATAAATTACAAAATTTACCTTGATTTCTAATGAATACATGTTAAAAGAGATGTGGGGTATACGTTAATTAGATAGCAACTAAAAGACACAGAAAACCAATGTGATGGATGGTCTCATTCTTTTTTATTTATTTCGCCATTGCAGTCTTAATAATAACTTTACACCGTATAACTAGCAAAGCAGCAGACTTGAAGAATACATAAGACAATTCAGATTATAAAAGCATGATAAGCCAACACAATGAATTTCAGGAATCAAGTACTCATTTAATTAAGATTGCGGTATATTATAATAGATACCGTCTCCTTTGAATTTGAACTGATTCACTTCTTTACTCCTAAGCAGCCGAATTCGTTACAGAATTAATACAAAATAAAAAGAAAAGAAGTTTGTTCAGCTCTTTAATTTGAGCTTATGTCAAATATTTGATGCACTTTCCTTTAAAGTATACAGTTATCTGATATCTTCACATAATCTCTCCAAATGCTCTAGCCATTAAGGATATTTTTGAACAATTTCTGCGTAATATTTCTATTTGCATATATTTATAAACATCCTCCTTGATAACAAACTAGATATACACTTTCAAAACTCATACAATACGAGGAAAGGGGGCAATAAGTTCCATATTTTGTCAACAAATTCAGGCTGAAAATAATTCAATTGAACATAGAGTTAGGGAATACATGTGATATTGAATTCAAGACATATTTTAAATAAGATTGCACCGCTGTAATGTCTCGCCTGCTTTACGGATAATTATTAAACTTTGCTTTGAAAGTATTTACGACAGATGTTAAATAACGTGAACATTATCAAAGATTCAATAAAGTGAAAAATTAAATGGGCATTAACTACGAGATATATATAAAAAAAAAAAAAAAAAGATTTTTTTGTTTTTTGTTTAATTATTAATGAAAGTGAAATAGTGAAATAAGAATTCGCTTATAGCAGCCAATTTGGTTCAATTTTGTCAAAATAAGCTAAGAAACTTCGCTGATGAATTATTCACTTGACGTCATTTAACCCATTGGCTGGAGAAGGGTTACGCATGTATTCAGTTATTAAAAGGCATTGAAAGTGAAACAAGGATGAACCATTTGGTTGACTGATTCGGTCCACAAAAAAATCATTCTTATACAGGTAAAAAGGACGATAAACATACTTTTTAACCTGCAATATGAAATCAAACAGACCCAGAAAAATCCAATTGCTCGTGGTCGCTATCTATTTATATTAATGTTTATGTGTATATCGGGTAATATGACCGCTGGCAGTCTTCGGCGGTCATCTCGATGGTAAATTAGATGACGTCTAGACAAAAATTCACGAAATGTTGAGACATAATATCGTGTCCATGCATTGTTAATTGTTGATTTTATGCTTTTTGTAATATGGATATACGTTTTAGTATTACGTTTTAGAATCAAATCGGTGAACATGAATTTGACAGCTAATGCCCCTATAAGGCAAGAGTAGTTTACCGATGTTCAAAATAAATATTTAAAAGAAAGACAAATCAACATGATCAAGATAACAAACACAAACTTCTGGAATTGCATAAACTTCACAAGAAGCGATATCGGGTGCGTCGATACCTGATATGTTTGCATCACCCTCCATGCCAATTCATACTCAGTCAAAATGTCAGAATCGGTAATAGGACACAATCATTAAAATTACAGATCAGACGACTATACAAGTATCTAAAGATCTAAGAAATGATGTCGCTAGTTAGTTAAGACACCGACACATCGTATCGGTCAACCAATGCTTGATGGTGACCGTAAAATAATGTAGTGTTGATTTCAGTCCTTCTTCCATTTAACTCTGTTGAAGCAGGTTTTGTGTAAGCAGAACATCATAACCCTGTTTATGAAGTCGAAAATTGGACATTGACCAGTGTACCATGAAAATGAAGTAAAAGTCAGATAAACTATATAAATAGTCCATACACCTTATACATCGGTAGTTACGCCATTGCTTATAATATCTGAGAAACGAACAAAAACACAAAAAAAAATAAAGTTCATCGATGAGCTATAAAAATGAGATCAAGGTCAAATAAACATTGCCAGACGGTTATGTACACCTAATAATTTTCACATACAACTTATAAACAGCCACCGGTTCAGCATCCTCGTGTTTCGCATTATCCTGTCATAACGTCAATGTTTTTATCTTTACATACCAGCCATTTTTTGGGGAAATAGAATCGATATGAGCGCTACAAATCGTGACAAGCAGTGGTAAATTAAACAAAATGGTCAACTGGATGATAAAGAAACATATCTTTTTCAAAGTTGGAAGATAAGCAAAACCATTAAAAATTTGACGTCAAAAGATCGACTCTGAAAAGCGATGACGATAACCAAAAATAAAACAATAGCCATCAAAGGCCAAAGAACAAAGATGTGAAAAACTACAGATACGACCCTCAACAATAAGTTAAACACATTCTGTCAAGGCTATCCAAAATGTGATCTAGTTCCAAAGGAAAACAAACAGCTTATTTTGTACCAAAACAATAATGGGAACCCCATTATGAAAGACAACAACAACAACAACCTCAGGCGCCTGGGACGTGCACACAAAATACGTGCGGGTTAAACCTGTGAGCGCTCAAATCTTCCCCTAACCTGGAACATTGGTGTAACAGAACTTAAAAGATTGATACTAAGCAAACATACATTTACCATAATGACAAAAGACACAAAATACCGATTTAAGTGGGCTCACAGTTACTGAAAGCCAGTTTAAAGTCTAATTTTTACTAATAGATAACCCATTATTTTCCCGACAATAATAACAATCAGTACACCTTCAATGGATTTAGTTTAAATACTTCATAAACAGTCTTACAAATTGTGACTTGGATGGAGAGTTGTCTCATTGGCACTCACACCACATCTTCTTATATCTAATTAGAAAAGCAACTTTGTGCAATGCCAAAATATGCGTACTGACATGATGTAGGACTATTAATGTTACTGGACTGCACAACAAGGCAAATTGTCGAAACCAACTTTATATTGAATCAGGATTACATTGTAATGACTAAACAGCAATCGTCTGTACTTATAAAAATAAGAAGATGTGGTATGATTACCTATGCGACAACTCTCCACAAGAGACCAAATGACACAAAAATTAACAACTATAGGTCACCGTACGGCCTTCAAGAATGAGCAAAACACAAACCGCATAGTCAGCTATAAAAGGCCCCGAAATGACAAATGTAAAACAATTCAAACGAGAAAACTAATGGCCTAATTAATGTGCAAAATAATGAACGAAAAACAAATATCATACACATATTTCAGTGGTTGTCATTTGTTGCAATCGACAACCACTGAATAACATGCTCCTGGCTTGGGACAGGCAAATACAGAATGTGGCGGGTTTAAACTAGTTAGATGGCGCCAAACCCTCCCCTATCCTAGGACAGTGGCACAACAGCACAAAACAATAAACGAAAAACAAATATAACAAAAATGCAATAAAAAACAACAACTAAATTACAGTCTCCTGACTTAGGACAGTCACATATAAAATGTGGCGGGTTAAACTAGTTTGAATGCGCCAACTCTCCTCCTAACCTGGGATTGTGGTATAACAGTGCAACATAAGAACAAACTATAAAAATTAGTTGAAAAAGACTTAAAAGAGGGGCCAAGATACCAGAGGGACATTCAAACTCATAAATCGAAAATAAACTGACAACGCTATATCTAAAATAGAAAAAGACAAACAGACACACAATAGTACACAAAACACAACATAGAAAACTGAAGACTAAGCAACACGAACCCCACCAAAAACTGGGGGTGATCTCAGGTGCTCCGGAAGGGTAAGCAGATCCTGCACCACATTTGGCACCCGTCGTGTTGCTCATGTTAGTACAAACCTGGTAAATAGTCTAATTCGGTAGGTCACATTCGTGAAAATGGAACGGGATTGTAGTTACGACATTAGGAACATGTCCGCTATCATCTGTGAAACGGATATTCAATAACGGTCAACCAACTCGTGATGGCGTCCGTAAAATTTACGAAGGGATGATTTCAACTTCACCATTTGGGACTCTTGGTTTAATAGCTTCCTTTTGAGCAGCAACGCTCTATCAAGAAAATCATGATAGGAAATACAAGCCCGGGAATATCGTATCAATTGGGAGATACATACTCCGTATGCAGGCGCTGCGGGAATGTTGCTACATAGAAATGTAACTCATCAGATGGATACAAATAGAAATACATCTAACCAACAGTGGACGTGGCAGGGTACTTATACATCCCCATACAAAAAGACACTAAGTACAGATTTGAGAGTACTCGTAGTTACTGACAGCGAGTTCAAAGCCAATAACAACTAATAAAAAAATCATGCATCTAAGACTAAAATATCAATTAGTACACATACAACATCCAATGGCTTTAGTGTAAAGACGTAATTTACAGTCGGAGAAAAAACATTACCTTGTGCAATGCCAAGATACAGGTATTGACAGATTGTTGAGCCATGGATGTGCATATGTATATAAAAATGATATTTAGTTTGATTTTAATTTATTGATAACAAAATCAATATCAATACCAATAAAAAAATATTGAAAGATATAATTACAGTGTTGAATTGATAACCTTTTAGAATAAGTTTATTTAAAGGATCGATAGGTTTACCCGGTTCGTATCTAATTTCCCGGGCTCGGCAAACAACATATCCGTAAAAATTTGGATGTGCTATCCCGTTTGAAATAGTTTTCTACAGGTACAATCAAACTTCAAAACCAAATCTTTATATCTATGGAAGAATTTAGTAAAGGTTTTTTTTACAGCATTCTCACAGATTTATTACAATGATTTTATAAAGTTTTAAATTTAAACACGAATAGCATATACGAAAAATAAAATAAAAAAAAAAACGTTTTATCTAAAAGAAAGCTTTTTTAACCTATAGAATTCCATACAACGACAATTTTATACTTTTGTTTCAATACAGTTTTTGCTTTATATAATATGTTCTTGCCAAACATAATTTCTATCTGATTTTTAATAAATAAAAGATCTAAGAATATCAAGTTATTGACAAAATATAACAATAATTGTATAGCGATGTTTCAGGTTTTCAATTTGGAACAAACCAAAACAATATTCAACATTCGCTATATATTTAAGTGTCGATATAGACATTGCATGTAACAGATGTTATTTTAGTATAAAAACGTATTCTCTAATGTAACTCCAAAAATAATTAACCTGAAAAAAATCTGCATGCATACTACACCTGTTAAAATATGCTGTTTTATCAGGTTGAAATCTTTTCGGGAATCCTAGACAACGACAATTTAATGCTTTTGTTTTATTTAATTGTTATTATTCAATTTCTTGCGATTATGTTTATTAACTGATATACGGCCAACATTTTGCCATACAGAATTGCATAGGAGATATTTGATAAATCAAACATCTAAGAACAATTTCAAGTTGACGATAAAATAAAATAATAATTGTAAAATGATGTTGCAGACATTTAATTTGGACTAACCAAAAAACTATGCAACATCTCGCTAAAAATCTAAGTATCTATTTAGACATTGTAAGCAGATGTTTTTTTAGTATTAAAACGTGCTTTCCAATGCGAAAACAAACGTTATTAATCTTTAAACAAAACCTAGGTGAAAACAACAACTGTTAAAAAAGTATATACTAAAAAGGAAATATCAAGACGTTTAACCTGAACACTTTAAATTTCAAAACACTCGTTTGCCGATCCGGCACTATCATTTCTGAAAGATACGATGTCACGTAAATAACCACACTTACCAGAGTAACAGGGGATTGGTTAAAACCCGATTTTTAAAGCTCTAGACTATTAAGTATTTTGGTAATTTGAATTTTGAAAAAGACATTCATATCCAATCACCATTATCCAATTGGATTTGGTGAAATCCCATGGGAAGTTAGTGGTCCAAGGGAATTTGTTTATCTACAAATTTGAATTCCTTGGTGTACAATTCAGATTGGCAATTATGTATAGAAAAAATGTACAAAACATCTTTATCAAAACAAATAATGATTGGATGTATGTTTGGTTGTAATGATTAAATTTCTAACGATTATGTATATTAAAAAATTGAAAACAACACGTTTAATAATTCCATGCGTCCGATGCGCTTTTCTAGATTTACCTTCATCAGGAACGCTCAAAGCCAAACATTTGAAATCCGAGGGATGTATAAGTACCGAAACAGTTGAAGAGCTATATGACAAAAATACCTAATTAGATATAGGAAGATGTGGTATGAGTGCCAATGAGACAACTCTCAAAACAAGTTATATACAACAATCTCTTAATCATACACTTGCATAACTGTTTTTAAATAAATTATCCATCTAAGTATTACAAGTTGTCGCAAAACATAGTAATAATTTTAGAATGATGTTGCAGAAATTCAATTACTAGTAGTAACCAAATATTTATTTAACATTTCGCTATATGTCTATATATTGATTTAGACACTGCAAGCAGCTGCAGGTTTTTGCAGTATAAAAACGTGATGTATAGTGTGAATTTAAAACTAATTAACATTAAAACAAAACTAGGTGAATACAACAACTGTTAAAAGATGTAATTACATTACAGTATATACCAAAGATGAAATATCAACAAAGACGTTTAACCTAAATAACACTGAACACCTTTAATTTACAAAACACTCACTTTCAAATCCGGCGACCCCATTTCTCACAGATACGTTGTTTTTAAAAAAAAAAATCGGCATTCCCATGGGGACCAACTGTTCTTCTCTTCTTGTCGACCTGTTCCGTTCCTTTATTCATATGAGGCAGTCTGCATACAGGAGCTTCTCCGGAAGAAAGAAAAGAATTAAAAGAAGCTTGCATTAGCCTTTAACTTATCGCTCTGCTATATAGATGATGTCCTCTCACTAAACAATTGAAAGTTTTGTGACTATGTTAAACGCATCTATCCGATCGAACGTGAAATAAATGATACAATAGATACAGTTAAGTCTTCTCCATATCCTGACTTACATCTAGAAATTGACAATTAGGGTCGGCTGAGAATAAAACTTTACGACAAAAGATATGATTTTAACTTCCGAATTGGGAACTTTACATTTCTCTTTAGCACTATTCCAGCAGAGTCTGCATGATGATGATATATCTGCCAGTTGATATGATGTTCAAGAGCTTGCATTTTCTATGATGATTTCCTTGATAGAAGATTGTTGCTTACAGTGAAGCTTTTAAACCAAGAGTTCCAAGTAGTGAAGTTGAACTCATCCCTTTGAAAATTGCACAGACGTCATCACGAGTTGGTTGACCGTGATAGAATATCTGTTTCACAGATGACAACGGATATGTTTCAATTGTCGTAACCACAATCCGTTCTTATTTTCTTCGAATGTGAGATACCGAATTGAAATTATCACCGGGTTTGTACTATCATGACTAACACGACAGGTGCCACATGTGGAGCAGGATATGCTTACACAGCACCTTTGTTGTGAATACTGTTATTTGTCTTTTGGTCATTTGTCGTTTTTTACCATGTCATTGTCAGTTTGGTTTCGACTTAAGAGTTGGATTATCCCGTTGGTATCAGTCGCTTCTTTCTTGTCATGTAAATAACCAAAAACAAACACTCTGATTCAAACAACAATATCTATAAAACTGACATCAGCAAGATGCTTGATTTTGTATTGACAATATATTTGTTATGATAGGAGGGCGTTTTTGCAATAAGGTAAAGGTATTCCTGTGGGAACAAACTGTGGTCATCTTGTTGCCAACTTGTTCCTTTATTCATATGAGGCAAACTTTATTCGGGAGCATCTCATAACAAAATAAAACAAAGATAGAATAATCCCTTATCTTCCAGTTCCGCCGTAAATATGATGTACTCTCAATTATTAATTGATAGTTTGGTGACAATGTTGAAAGCATCTATTCCAATGAACTTGAAAAAAAGAATATCACAAAACAAGATGAATCAGTTTCATATCTCGACTTACATCTAGAAGTTGACATTGAGGGTCGGTTGAGAACTAAGCTTTACGACAAAAGGGATGATTCAGCTTTAAAATTGTAAAATTTTCATTTCTATGTAGCAACATTTCATCAGCACTTACGTATGGATCATATGCCTTCCAGTTGATACAGAGCTTGCGTTTCTTATGTTAGTTTCCTTGATAGAAAGTCGATGCTCACAAGGAAGAAATGTAACATTGGGTTCCAAGTGTTATAGTTGAAATCCCTTCGAAAGTTTAACGGACACTATCACTGCTTGATTGAACTTGATGGAAAATCTATGTTATAGATGACCACGGATATGTTAAAATTGTCGTAACCACAATCTCGTTTTCTTTCCCTCGACTGTGACATTAACAAAATTCGTACTTACCATTAGCAACATGACGGGTGACACTGAGAGTAGGATTTTATATTTCCAGAGCACCTAAGATAAAAAGAGTTTTTGGTTGGTTTCGTGTTGACCAGTCTTTAAGTGTCAGACCACCAATTCAAAACCCCTATATAATCAACCAAATTTTTCAATGTTCAAAACTTTCTTAATATTTTACCTTAAGTTTAACTACCTAGAAACCAAGTATATCCTAAATTGTACATGAATCACATTTTTATATGCCAATTTTCAACCAATGTTTAAAGTCTTGTAGTGAAACACGACCGTTCAAAAGTCAACTTCTACTTACAACATCCCCTGTGTTTTTTTGTTTTTTTTTTTTAAATCTTAAATAAGTACATTATGGAGCGGATTCGTCCCCAATGTTTAATGCAAAATCATGGAAAAGTAAATTTTCGCTCAAAATGTTCTAAATATATCACCAACAGTTTCATTTCTGCAAATTTGTTTGTTCGTTTAAATAAACAATGACATCCAAAGCACTATGTTATGTCAGAGTAGGGCTTCTTTTACATATGTTTTAGGTTGGAGTGGGTGAATTGGTGATCTGGCACCTAACGTTTTCTAAGAAGTGTTTTGAGGACTTGTTGTTCCTCTCGTCGTCTTCCTTGTTTGTCATGGTGTTGTTTGTTTTCTTCGACTTGTTAGGTTTGAATGTCTTCTTGGTATCTTCCACCTCTTTTTATAAAGTTTTGATTTGCGAGTCATTAAACTGAATTTTAAAATTGTCCGATTTTTATAGAAATAAAATTACTATGAATATAATGGCATAGTCATTTGTTCCTTTGCATATTAATTACAATTTTTAAATATTTCGGTCAGTTATTACAAATATATTTTCAATTTAACCAACATGCCAAGTTATTAGTCATGTAAATGATAAATTTCAAAATTAAGCTTTGTTAAAGGGCTATTTAATATATAAGGCGATAAACAACAATGAAAAATGTAAATTTGACATTTGAACGTATATTTTAAAATAGTAGTGAGATATGATAATAGATATTTCCAAATATGTTAATGGTCAAAAAGTAAGGCTAAAATGTAAGGTTGCAGAAGATACAGTTTTTTCTTTAATTCATTTTATTTCTTACTTTCAAATTAAACAAAATATTTAACAAATTTATTTACTAGCATTTTTCTATAGAATATTCTGCAATTAATTTCTGAGATTATAAACAAGATGACGTATCTTAATTATGGAAATATTTACACAAGCATTATTTGTTAACCACAATGTCCTACATAGCATTGGTAACATTGGTAATCTTTATGATATTGACATAAGAACTTTCTTGACCAAATGATAGTTTGATGGATATTTATGAATTGATAAAAAAAAATGTTTATTGTTCTGAAGTAACTAAAAGTGGTGTTTTAGTTTTACATTCCATTTTCCTGAAGTTATATTATACAATAATGCACGCGTTGTCGTTCTGAGCATACCCCTACTCGTAATTCAAATATCGGAAAAGGAAAAAGCAAACAGGTGTTTGAAAAGCAAATACACGTTACAACTCATTATTATTGAGCTGCTGACCAAATATGAAGTCATTCTGTTTAGTAGATTCTGAGAAAACTGTACCGAATTTTCTTTCAGAGGAAAGGGCGGATGAACGGCCGATTAAGGTGATTACAATACAGTCCCGACTTCTATAGTGCGATTATAATATTTTACCATCAATAGATGGATCTAAAATCTGTCTTTGTTTGTATCATTCTATCATGTAAGAAGAAATAACTGCAGGCTACATGTTATTATTTAAAAAAAACCCAAGGTTTTAACCCTAACAGTTGTCATTAGACACAATTGGCTGTTCTTTAATGGCCCTTTCGGTCATATCGCTCATATTTCTACGTATTGAAACATACCTTGCTTACAAAAGTTTGGATTTGAACGTTCCTGCTGAAGGTCAATCAAGAAAAGCACTAAAGACGCAGAAAAGGAGAAAGTATTTTAAGGCCACATTTTTGGCCAGTGAAATTTGAAAATTCAAAAGTATTATAAATCTACAAAATAACATCATTCAGATGTTCATACGAAGCAAGTCTGATAGATATCAATACTTACAGTTTTCAATTTTGCCTTACATATTTGTATTAAGAATTCCAAGCTCTTGAAATTAGTGTACAACTGCAATTACTGCAGACATAGCCGCATTTTGAGGTCATGTCATAGATATTCAAATATGAACAACGGACATACCAAAGAAGATATTTTGCTACACAATTTTCAGAAAGATATTTATGTGTGTAAACTATCTTTTTGGGGGTTAGCGGTTGCTCACATCTATGTTGTCCAAAACTATGCGAAAAACCTCATAAAAAATACCAGGTTTTTATTTGGTACGCCAGACGTGCGTTTTGTCTACATAAGACTCATCGAATCAAATTATCGAATTAAAAAAGTTGGAAGGCCAAATCAAAAACGACGTTGAAGAAATTTAAATCCGAAAATTCAAAAGAATTGTAGCCATTTTTTACTTGTTCTTGACGTCATAATGATCATTAGTGACTTTTCTGCACCAAAGTGTCCAGATTATATTTCCTTGTTCATTTATCTATTGAATTAACATCATTTTGAAAGGTTGCCTTAATATTACTATTTTTGAACTTTTATGGGCCAAATAATGGCTATTATCATACCTCATCCCTTATAAAGTGTAATTTCTATTCATGGATTTCTATCAAGGAAGGTAACAGTTATGTGAAATTTGCAAACACCTAGAGCACGTGGAACTCCATGTGAATATCGAATGAACTACATATATTACGTTCACTTCCATTTTTAGTTTTCTACTTAATGATTTGTTGATTTTTTTATAGGCAATGGTATCAATTCTATAATCGATGTGTGACTTTGAAATAGTATATCTTATTTTTGTGATTTGTATAGAAGAGATGACGTATTATCTTATTATCTTATTTGTTTTTGAAGATAAAAATTGATAACTCTCTTTCAATTTCTGAATGCTCAGCACCGATCTATTTCACACAAAATTTTCATGAACATTTCAGTATAATTTAAGATCAATTTTAATCGTAAGATTGTTTGTTAAAAGAGTTACAGGAAACAATGATACATTAAAGAATCTTAAAACACGGAACTGATATAAAAATTGTTTGTAAAGAACAGTAAGAAAAGAGAGGTGAAAGATACCAAATGGATATTCAAAATCATATGTCGAAAACAAGCTGACGAGTTTGAATGTCCCTTTGATATCGTTCGCCTCTCTTTTAATGCGCACAACATATTGAACCACTTTTTATATGATTTATTCTTTATTATTCAACTGTCATTTTATAAATTAACGTCATATTTATGTGATTGCGTTTTAAGTACAATTATTAAGACGACCCGAATTATATTCTTATTCGTCTACACTTAAAAGAGAGGCGAAAGATACAAAAGGGACATTCAAACTCATAAGTCGAAAATAAACTGACAACGCCATGGCTAAAAAAGAAAAAGACCAACAGAAAAACAATAGTACACAAAACACAACATAGAAAACTAAAGACTGAGAAACACGAACCCCACAAAAAGCTGGGGTGATCTCAATTCCTGCTCCACATGTGGCACCCGTCGTGTTGCTCGTGTTAGTACAAACCCGGTAATAAGGCTAATTCGGTAGGTCACATTCGGGGAAAAGGGGACGGGATTGTAGCTACGACATTTGGAACATATCCGCTATGATCTGTGAAACGGATATTTCATAACGGTCAACCAACACGTGATGGCGTCCGTAAAATTACGAAGGGATGATTTCAACTTCACCACTTGGAAATCTTGGTTTAATAGCTTCCTTGTGAGCAGAATCCTCTATCATTGAAATGACCATAAAGTATTTATTAAATAAAATTAAACACTTGTTTCTATGAAAAGTATTCATATGATACTGGCCGCTGCGTTGTACACGATAGTACAAAATAAAAATTGAGAATTGAGATACAATGTGAATGTATAAAAACATATAACAAAACTATCACACATTCAAATAAACCTTTATCTAACTAAGGTGCCCTGACTAAGATCATATCGAATGGCAATATCCCTTACCTTTTTTTAAACACGAAAACTATTTGAGCCGAAAAAAGCCATGTTATTAACATAATTCCTAGATTCAAACGATTTATGCATTGTAACAACTACCGACCAATCCAAAATATCATTTGTTAAAAACAAAATTGTTAATTAATAATATCTATTCAGACATAAAATCGATAAACAAATTTACAGAATTTAAACAACCAAAACTACTGAATTATAGGCTCATAAAAAATGTGGCGGGGTTTTACATTTTTGTGAGCGCTCAATCCTCCCCTAACATGGAACAGAGGTGTAACAGCACAACATAAGAACAAACGGTAAAAACCAGTTAGAAATCATACGAAGTATCGATCTAAGAATATTAAAGGGTGGTTTTTTATACTAGTAAATATATATGATGTATCATTTTGTATGCTGTAATGTTGTGTCTGTGAAAATAATAACTTCAGTTGGAACAAAATTTGTCTAGATAGATAGATACTTTATTCTCTAAAAGCAATTCACAAAGGCAATAATAATTTAACATACAATGCTAAAGATGATACATGGAGTAATTTTTTATAAAATACTATACAAAAATAAAATAAGCAGTCGCAGCGAGAGCTAATTTATCAACACCAAAGCAGTAAGATTGAATGTCGGGCCATAAATCGATATATTAATGTGATTTTATATATCTTTGTTTAGATTGATTGCTCCTTTTTTTCTAATTTAATAGCATGAAAAGCGTTGCCGAAACTTCATATTAAAATGTGACCTTGGTCAACGCAGGGTGTGCTCCAAAACTTCTCCAACAGGATTATGAGGAAAAACGACTGAAATCGACACAACAAGAGTTCTTCATTCACCATCATGAATGAGTTGACCGATTCAATATATCTGTGTCATGTTTTTGCCATCTTAGAGTCTTAGATGATCTTAAGAATCAAGAATAGTCGTCCTATCTGTAATTTTACCGATTGTGTTCTACTCCCGATTATAAACCTGTGACTGAGTGTGAATTCACATGGAGGAGGATGCATGCATAACATGAGACGCTTGTAATGTCGACGCTCCAAGTCTTGCTCTTTTAGAAGTTTTAATTTTTTTTATCCTTTGACCTTTTCATTGTTTTGAAAGATATTGATTTAGAATTTTTTAAACTGTTTACTATTATTAAATGTCAAATTATTGTTTTGAAACCTTGTAAAATCATTATAATGATATTATTTACCATATACTTAAATGACAAGGCCACCAAAGCTTGTACAACACATTGGGTCTGCATCAAGAAACTGTACATTACATTTCATAACTGATGACTCATTGTTTTGATGTATATTTTTTCAATATTTGAAACAGGAAACACATATAAAATTCAATCATTTTCGTCTGTTACCTTGGAATTCCCTACAATGTGTTATTGACTTTATACTTAACCCACTAGACATCATAGCTTGTAAAACATATTGAGTTTGAAGCAAGAAACTGTACATGACTCGTGTCATTGTTTTGTTTTGTATAACTTTTCAATTTTGAAAACAAGTAACAAAGTAAAAGAGAGGCGAAAGATACCACAGGAACATTTAAACTCATAAGTCGAAAATAAACTGACAACGCCATGGCAAAAAAAGAAAAATCACAAAAAGACAAACAACAATATACAAAACACAACATAGAAAACGAAAGAGTGAGATACACGAACCCAACCAAAAACCGGGGATGATCGTGATCTCAGGTACTCCGGAAGGGTAAGAATATTCTGCTCCACATGTGGCACCGTCGTGTTCCTCGTGTAAGTACCAACCTGGGCCCTTGGTCATAAAACTTTACTCATTACTCGGAGTACAAATTTGTGCTCGAAACACCAAATCTAAATCTAGTATTTTTATTGGTTGATTTCTGAGTCTGAGTACGATAATCGGAAGGTCATTGTAGATTGTGGTTATGACAATTTGTACTTATTCTTCGTCATCTGTGAAACAATTATTCCATAACGGTCAACCATCTCGGCATTGGATAAATTTTCGAAGGGATGATTTCAACTTTACAGTTATTTTCCATTCGTTTGGTGTGTTAGAGCTTTTGATTTTGCCATTTGATAAAGGACTTTCCGTTTTGAATTTTCCTTGGAGTTCGGTATTTTTGCTATTTTACTTTTTACCACTTGGAACTCTTATGTTGATAGCTTCCTTGTGAGCAGCAACTCTCTGTTAAGGAAATAATTATAGGAAATGCATGCAAGAGCTGGAATATCGTTACAACTGGGAAATTAATATCTAATATGGAGGCGCCGACTGCAAAAATTTCAAACATGATTGATTTGCATGTTTGGAAATCATAAATCTATTATTAACTAAAATTCTAAGAACAAGAACCTAAATAAACTTTAGCTTGTCTTAAATTGTTTAATCATCAGCCATGAACAATATAGGCACAAGGCTGTTTGTGTTTCAAGTAATGGTAAAAAGAGGGTCTTGTCAGGCGATCTCTTACTGATACATATTTAGACAAACGTTGACTTTGATGGACGTGAATACTACATACTCAAAGCCTGAAAAATTTTCAATCTTGTAGAAATTTTTAATTTACTCTTGTAATGATCGTAAGATCGTGTCAAGTCGGTTCAAAGTAATGAAATATTTTTAAACTCTACGCACACAAAATTAAAGAAAAACAGCATAGCACGAACCACAATAGCAACGATTTCGTTTTCTAGAAAGTTTAACTCGATATTAAGGTATGAGTATTTATGATTCAAGTTTACTGTAGTTTTAAAGCTTTCTATTGACAAAAATCTTTATAAATCTATTTATTTGTATCTTAAGTTAAATAAAAACATCGTAATATCGTTAAAATACGACGAAGTGGCGATGTGGAGTACTATAAAATGTTGAATTATTACCAATGACACAACTATCCACCAGAGACGAAATGATGTTGATGTTAGCACCTATATGTTACCATATGGCATTGAACAATAAGCAAAACCAATACCGCATAGCAAGCTATTAAAGGTCCCAAAAGGACAAAATGTCGAGCAATTCAGACATGAAATCCAACGCCTGATTTATGTACAAAAACAATTAACCGAAAACAAATATGATATATATCATCAAACCACAATTACTCAAGTACAGGCCACTGACTAAGTCTGTATACTAGTTCATTTCATAGAAAATTTAGAAAAAGTTTTAAATTATATATAACGTCACAAAACGTTACCAAATCGCCTTAAAAATAGAAATTTTTCAGCTTTGATTTTATTCAATTGTTGAAAAAATTGGAAATTGAATGCGACTTAAATTTTCTTTTGACGCAGATATACAAATAGATATTCTGGTAATATCTCAGAGGTAGAGCTCCATATCAAGAATAAGTGAAAAAAGATTTTTTTTTAAACAAGAACAAACCAATCTTCAGCAATGTATTAAAGCAAATATGGTTAAACAAAAATTAAGTCAACTGCATTCACGGATTATATATAAAGAGAAGCGAAACTTACCAAAGAGATATTTAAACTCATAAGTCGATAAAAAGTAAAATAACAAAAATACCAACACAAAGGAAATTTCAAATCGGAAAGTCATTTATTAAATGGCAAAGTCAAAAGCTCAAACGAATGGAAAACAAATGTCATATTCCTGACTTGGTATAGGCATTTTCTTACGTAAAAAAATGGTGGATTAAACCTGGTTTTATAGCAAGCTAAACCTCTCACTTGTATGACAGTCGCATAAAATTTCATTTTATAACAACATGACAATGCCATGGTAACAAATTAAAAACCATCAAAAGACAAAAAGCAGTATACAAAATGCAACATAGAAAACCAAAGACTTAGCAACACGAACACCACCAAAAACTTGAGGTGATCTAAGGTGCGCCGGAAGGGTAAGCGGATCCTGCTCGACATGTCGTGTTGGAAAATTTTCTTTTTTTTCAGTTAAAGAGTTGTTTCAAAAATCAAAATGAAAATAATTAAACTTTTTAATTTGTTTATCACGGTGATAGCTGTCAATTTGATGAATATTCCAATATGTTTGAAAATTTTAAGTAAATAGAGGACAGTTAGCAGTCTAACTCTTAAAAACACTTTTAAAAATTACGGTGTACGTTGAGCAAAACCCGAGAGAAAAATTTCTTATCGTCATCATGAAGTTTGCACGTAACATGATAAATCATATACTTCACATCGCCACGCATCTACTTTACATACAGTTGTTTGTACCAGATATAAACATTATCGATAACTACATTATGTAAAGAATTATATATCATATCCACAGCATACAATGAAAATGCATATAATATAATAACGTAAGAAACTCGCAAAATAATAATGAAAGCACATAACCCAAAAGGTATATAACACTATGATGATGATGGATGGCTGTCCATCGGCAAAGTAAATGCATATTCAGGACGAGAACATGTTAATTCGATATGAATATTAACCTGATTTGTATTAGACCCACACGCTTAGTCGGATTTATTTATGTGATAGCCCATAAAGCAAAAAGAGATTTGTTCGCAGGAAGATATGTCACAGTTTTCTAGATCCGAGCCGACTAGTGCTTGCTTTTTCTCCTTAAATCTTAGCAAGGAAGCAACAAATACAAATCTTAAAGTCTTTGGTTTGATCCGGCTGGCTAAACACTCAGCCTTATTTATCTGATGCTTTCAATTGCTAGATTGTTTTTGTAGATTTCAGTATCTTTGTGCGTTCCTAAAAATAGATTAAATGAAAATTTACTTAAATCAAAGCAGGTCAACATCAGCTTGATTTTTGTTAATAAAAAGATTGGCTGCTTAAGCATTTTTCATTGTAAAATTAAATTTTATTTTCTTCACAAATTTAAATTGCTTTTTTTTCTACATATGTAGTTCTCTCATATTAATTCCCCTACCACTTTGAAGACGTATTGTGTTTTTGGATTCAACAAAATATTTGGCATTTCTACCTACTCCGAGGAAATGAAGAAATGGTTTTGTGACAAAAACAATATAAAAAAAACCTGCGTTGGAATTGTCAGAATGTTCTTCGTACTCGGTTTGTATATTATTTAACATATTTTCTAAATGGAAAGGCTTACATGCAGAACTTGGATATTGCCCTTTTCACAAATGTATCTGTAACAGCATCGGCATTACATTAAGATTATTAAACTAGAAACATGTTACTAAAATATTTTTATTATGTTAGGGCTGATGTCTCATCGACATACATCCCATATTCCTGTAAATGCATAGAATGCAGGGCCAGTATAATCTATAGAAAGTCTTTCGGCACCAACAATGGTCGTATAAATCATGACTGGTAAATTCATTAAAACTGAAATTCAAAAAAAAGAAAAAAAAGTTCATGTCTTTTTTTTATAACCAGCATTCCAACACAATATCTGTCATGTCGTGGTATTTTTCTTTATTCATAAATCATCATTAGTGTCTACTCGCTTGACGCCGGGTTAGTGATAGTTAGTTTTAGTAGTTGCAAATATTAAGACGACTCTGAAAAAAATCCAAATTTTCTAAATATACAAATGAAATATATCCACCTTAACCTATTTTTACTTAAGCCAACGTCAAAGGTAACCGTTGTTTTTTTTTAGACCCTAATATTTAATATCAAAATGTATTGGAAACGAGACATCGTTTCCTTTCATATTGTTACTTTTCCTCTCCTTGATAAGATGTTCCGTTGGCTCCTTCTTGGGATTTACATTTTTCAGTTGATCCGATATGTGCATTTTTGAAGTGACGTTTTACATTTTAATGAACGTAATATCTTTTCATTGCCAATATCGTTTACAGAAGATATATATATATATATATATATATATAACATATATATACTTCGTATAAATAACAGCCCAACAATGTTAGATCTGTAAATTTGCGGAAGCAATTTTTTTGTTCTTCGCTGGCCGGGATTCGAACCATCACTGGTGATCCGATGGATAAAATCAGTAGTGTTATATGATAAAATGGTAGAGGGCATGGATGGCCGAGTGGTCTAAGTAGTTCATCTATAGATAATACATGTGATTTTGAAACAAGTATATATAGAACAATGTATTGAACAATGTATTGATGATATAGATGATACAGGTGTCAAATTATCTGAGAAATTTGTAAACAATACGGGCGACAAGGTTTTGACATTAAAGTGTGTAAATAAAACTATCTATTCGATAGACAAACGTCAAAAACATGTTAAGAAAATAAGCATTGGTGCATATCTGATTTACTAATTGGAAAGGAAAAAGATAAATGTTACATGTATATTATTTTGTAGATATCGCAAAACTTTTGAAGTCCTTTAAAAAGTGATAAATCATATTGGAATTATGATAAAATGATAGATGATTTTCAGGATGTTCGTCAAACCTGACTGATGTCAGATGAAGTGCAGGATGGCATGGACATGATGTATAAGTTTGTTTCTAATAAAGACTGTAAATAATTATGATGGTTCAATATTGTGTGAGAATATGTCAGTGAATGTGTAAGATTCTGTGTATAATAGTTTTTCGCATATTACAATTTGAGTCGCATTAAATAGAAGAAATAAGTCTGATTTAACATTCTAACGGTCATTATCGTATAATTGCGTAGTGGAATGGATTCCAGTCATATACGAACACTTCGATTTCACTGTTACTGATTTACTTAATTACCGAACAGTTTTTTTTTAATTTTTCATATAATATATATGTTGTTTTCGGATTCTGTGTAAGTTTAAAATGAATAATGTTAGAATGCATTGAATGGTAGTTGTGTAAATGAGGTAGCGTTGTAGTATACGGATTGTAAGTTTTCCATAATAGGTTGTAGATAATAATATTTGCAATAAATTATAACCAAGAACAAAAAAGTAGTTCATTTCACTGTATAACTGGCCTGTCATCACTGAGGTTGTGAGTTCAAACCCCGCACGTTGCAGGTGCGTTCGATTCCAAGAGTATTTGACTAGGATTGCCAGTTTTCCTGCCGGAGGTCGGTGGTTCTTTCCGGGAATTCCGGCTTCGTCCACGAATAAAAACTGGCCGCCACGCTTCGAATAGCCAATATTACTGAAAGTGGCGTTTATCACAAAATAATCAATCAATCACTCATGAATTTGTCAAAAATTATTTTACTAAATGTTTTTACAAATATAAAGATTTATTGTTGAGGCTTGATTCCACCTGCAGAAATCTTGCCTACGGTATCATCATAAACACAGCAAAAAAGTTAAGGAATGACTTTTAAATTGGAAGATTAGGCTAAACAGACTGATTGGTAAAGATAACTTATAGTTTGAAACAAAAACACAAATATTTCTCTTATTGAGCGATAGATAAAGTGTTTTTTCTAACCGCAGAGATAAAAATATCATATTTTGGTGAAACATTAACTAATTTGGTATAATAAAAATAAGACATGTATTGCACTTGTGTGATTTCACAAGCAGTAATCTAATAAAAGGCTGGTTTTCACACTCACAGTTTTACTGTTATATTATTTTTTAATATATCAAGTGTTAAATTAATTATTAATATAACAAGTTAGAAATTGTCCTTTACTTCTAAATGTTTCGATTAATACACTTATAATATTGATAAAGGTTATACTTTTGCTGTTTTTGTTAAATCATAGTGCATTGTAGTTTATTTTTGGTATGATTGATTGATTGATTGGTGTTTAACGCCACTTTCAGCACTTTTGTGCTGTTTTGTGGCGGTCAGTTTTTATTAGTGGAAGAAGAGGGAGTGCCTGGAAAGAACCACCAACCTTCGGTAGGAAAACTGTCATTTCTAGTCAATTAAGATTGGAGTCGAGCGCACCTGCCACTTGCGGGATTCAAACTCACAATCTCAGTTGTGACAGGCTAGAGGTACAGTAGTTCGACTACTTAGACCAATCGGCCACCGAGGTCCCTTTTCGGAATGAACATCAATTCGGTCGTGTTTAGTTTGAAAAAGGTTGAAGAGTTTCTTAAGGAAAAAAGTTGAAGAGTCTCTTAAGATTTCATGCATGTAAAGTTTTATCCTGAGCATGACACAATATTGTATCTTCCTGTGCTGTTCGTGACGTTGCTGTATAAAATCTATTCAGAAGTTTATCTGTTCATATTACAGTACAGGACAGAATTATTTTGTACGAGCAGGATAAGTTTTTGAACCGGTTTTAAGTAACTATTATTTGACAGGGTATTGTTTATTATTGTTTTGTTGGATAATGTGATATGACAATCTTTGCAAATGGAAGGAACTATATATAATAAAATTGTGGGAAAATATAAACTAAATTTTAACACAAAAATAAAGATTTATTGAGGATGCATAAATCCACCTGCGGGAATTTTATAAAAAGCAGTCTACGGTAATATTATAAGCACAGCAAAAAAGTTAAGTTCAGATTTTTAAATTGCAATTTTGGCTTAACAGACTTATTGATCAAGGTTATTTATAGTTTGAAACAAGACTAAAATGTTTCTCTTATTGAACAATAAATCATTAAGAAACTAAGGTTCCAAATCCATCAGGCAAAATTGACCGTAGATAAATTTGGCTATTAATTAGGCCCCTTGTTGTTCATATATCTCTTCATGTGTTCTGGTCTTATATATCCTTGGCTGTCAAATGTTTGTGTTTGATGTACCTGATGAAAGTAAATCCCGCAAAGCGCTTCGGAAGCATGAAGTGTCTTTTTTTGTTTATTTTTGTTAACAGGAGAGATAAGAATAATTATCATAAATTGGTCTAACACTTACTAGTTTGTTATTGCACATTCATATATGTATTGGAGAAGTATGATTCCACCTGCAGTAATCTAATAAGAGGTTGGCTTTCACACTCACAGTTTTATTGTTATATTATTTATTAAAATAACAAGTTTAAAAATTGTCTTAATGTTTCGATTCTTACACTTATAATAATTGATAAAGGTTATACTTTTGTTGTTGTTGTTCAATCATAGCGCATTGTAATTGTCGAGATGAACATCAATCCGATCATGTTTAGTTTAAAGAAGGTTTAAGTGTTTCTCTAACATTTCCTGCATGTAAATTTTATACAGTGTTATCCTGGTCATGGCACAATATTGTCTTTTCTTTTGCTGTTCGTGGCGTTGCTGTATAAAATCTTTTTAGAAGTTCATTTGTCCATATTACAGTACAGGACAACATACATTTCTCCAGGATAAGTCCTTTGAGTCTGTTTTCAGTAACTGCTATTAATTTCTGATAGGGTATTGTTTATTATTGTTTTGTTGGACAATGTACTTTAAATCTTTTCAAAGGGTTTATATAATTGAATAGTTGTCGTTTATTGCTGTTTCTTATATTTGTTTTTTATGTTTATTGTTTGGTGCTTACAGACATGTTTAACCTCACCACATTCTGTATGTGCCTGTCCCAAGTCAGGAGCCTGAAGTTCAGTGGTTGTTGTTGGTTTATGTCTGTAATATGCGTTTTTCGTATAATGTTTTGTTATAAATTAGGTCGTTAGTTTTCTTAATTAAATTGTTTCACATTTTTCATATCAGGGCATTTTATAGCTGACTATAAGGTATGGGTTTTTCTTATTGTTGAAGGCCGTACGGTTGTCTACAATTGCTTACATCCACTCCATTTGAACTTTGGTGGATAGTTGTCTCATTGGCAATCATACCACATCTCCTTATATATATATATATATATTAAAATTCCGGTTTAGAAAATTTAGACCCCTCTACCAAGAAATTTGTTTTGCATGCACACGTATAACAATTGCGGTTTTTATCCAACGCAATCATAGGTTTGAACGTTGTTTTCAATTTAGTATATATAAACAAGTCTAAGTTGAAAACAACGTTCAAACCTATGGTTGTGTTGGATAAAAACCGCAATTGTTATACGTGTGCATGCAAAACAAATTTCTTGGTAGAGTGGTCTAAATACAGCACAAACAACATTTATCAAAAGACCAAAAAAGTGAAAAAGTATATTTTAACAAAACGCATTTGACAAGCAGGTCGAACAACGGATGTTCTTAAACCCTGCTGACTGCCATGGCGATTGCCAAATAAACGGATCACCAGATGTAACAAAACAGAAAACAATAAACTTGCAGAAAAGATGGTATACCGCAAACATAAGGTGCAACAATTTGTAACCATATCCGGATTTCGACAATTAATGTCTCTTCAGTGATGTTAGGAATCGAAACGGTATTTCCCAGAGTATAACCTATCGAATTCGACTCATCACCGGGTTTGTACTTAAATGAGCACCACGACGGTTACCACATGTGGAGCACATGAGATCACCCCCGGTTTTTTGTTGGGTTCGTGTTGCTCAGTCATTAGTTTTCTATGTTGTGTTTTGTATACTAGTACTATTGTTTGTCTTTTTGTTTTTTGTTTTTTCTTTCTTTTTTTTTTTTTGCCTTGGCGTTGTCAGTTTAATGTCGACTTATGAGTTTGAATATCCCTTTGGTATCTTTTGCCTCTCTCTTAACGAAAAGGGAGGAAAACCCCAAAAATAACGCAACTTATCATGTCAATATAACAATTCATAAATCTCATAAGTTATTGTCAATTCTTTATATTATCTTTATGTTTTAATTCATTTCGAGTTTTGACGACAGGTCTGTCGTTGTCATTGGTAAAATTATTTACGACTTTTCTATACAAATGCATATTTAGAGCATGAAATATTGTTCCTGGGTTGTTATCTCATTGATGTAAATGAGAACCCAAATTTATTATTTGCACCACTCTTAAAACAAACAAAAATACAGAAAAAACTCATTTTGTAGCCCTTCCAAAAACTCTTATTTCTCTTGTAATATCTTGCATTAGTTGCATTTTCTTGGGAACAGCAACGGAAAAACATCGGCATATAATTCATACAGCAACGACACGAACAGCACAATACAAGACAATATTGTGGCATGCCCAGGATAAAACTGTACAGAATCTAAATATCAAAGAAACATTTGAACCTGCTTCAAAATAAACATGACCGAATCGATGTTCATCCCGAAAATTACAATGCGCTAAAATTTAGCAAAAACAGCAAAAGTATAACCTTTATCAATATTTATCAATATTATAAGCTTGTTGATCGAAACATTTAGACATAAAGTTCAATTCGTAAACTCTTTAGCTTAAAAAAAATAATATAACCGTGTGAAAAAAACATTTTTTATTCGATTTCTGCAGGTGAAAGTATGACTTAGCAATAAATATATTTGTAATACCACTTAGTAAAATAATGTTTGACAAATTTATGCTTGATTGATTGGTTATTTGATGTTAAACGCCACTTTCAACACTATTGGTTATTTTGGGGCGGTCAGTTTTTTATTGGTGGGGGAAGATAGGGTGTCCGGAGAGAACCACCGACCTTGCTCACGAAAACAGGTAATCCTAGTCATTTACGATTGGAATCGAGCGTGCCTGCCACGTGCGGGGTGCGAACTATTAACTCAGTGCTGACAGGCCAGTGATAAGTAAATGAACTACTTAGACCACTCGGCCACCGATGCCCATTATCAACTTATGATATATAAATATAACTGCATCAACCAAAACTAACCATATTTGCATTTTATTATGAAAATTATATAGCCATATCATAAATAAGTAAATTTGTTGGGATGAATTGTATAGTACAAAGGAAAGCAAAATTGGTACACACACTACAAAATTTTGTCCGCATCAAATGAGAGTGCCAGCATTTCCTCTTTTATTTAAAATACAGAAACATTCATAAAAAACAGTAGATTTAAATCTCACGATGAATTTTATAACAAATAAAAAAATTTGACCGCTTCAACCAAAAATGATCATATCTGAACATTATTATGAAAATAATATAGCAGTATCATAAATCAGTAAATTATTTGAATCGGGAAGGATTGTATTATTAAAATGACAGCAATTTTGGAACACAATGACTACAAATTTTTATTCTGCATCACTTTAAAATGTCAGTATTTCCTCTTTTCATTCAAAATACTGAATTGTAACTAAAAAACAGTAGTTTTAATATGTCAAGATGGTATGTATAACCAACATATTTGCCTGCATCAACCAACAGTTACAATATTTGTAATTTATAATACAAATTATCTTGCTGTATCATAAATCTGTAAATTTTTAACTCAGGATGTGTTGTATAATACAACTGATTGCAATATAGATACAGAATGACAACAGATTTTTTTCGGAATCAATTTAGAGTGTCAGCATTTTATATTATATTCAAAATACTGAACCATCGCTAAAATGATTAGTTTTCAAATCTCAAGATAGTTTTTATAACAAAAACATTAACCGTATCAACCAGAACTGACCAACTTTTTTCTTTAAGATGGAAATTATATAGTGGTATCATAAATCAGTAAATTTGATAATTTAGAATAGATTATATAATACTAATGACAGCAATATTGGAACAAAATGAAATGACATGACACCAAAATTTTTTCGCAACAATTTAAGCGTTATGCATTTTCACTATTTATTCAAAATACCGAACCGATACAAATCAGTAATTTTAATATCTCAGGCTGGTTTGTATAACAAACAAAAATTTGACCGCATCAACCAAAACTGACCACAGGAAGGATTATATAATACAAATGACAGCAATTTTGGTACACAATAACTAAAAAAATTAGTTCCCATCAATTTAGAGTGCCTGAATTTCCTCTTTGTATTTAAAGTACTAAACAATCGCTAAAATCATTAAGTTTCCATATGTCATGATGGTTTGTATAATGAAATTATTTGCTCGCATCAACCAAAACTGACCAGATTTTTACTTTAAGATGCAAATTATATAGCAGTATCACAAATCAGTAAATTTGATAACAAAGGATGAATGGTAAAATACAAATGACAGCAATACTGAAACAGAATGACAACCAAATATTTTCTGCATCAATTTAGAGTGCAGGCATTTCCTCTTTTTATTTAAAATACTGAACCGTCACTAAAATCCATAGTTTGTATATTTCAGAATGGTCTGTATAACAAAACTTTTTGGTCACAATTTGTTCTTTATGACAAAAATTATATGGGACTATTATAAATTAGTAAATTTGTAAACAAAGGATAGATTGTATAATACAAATGACAGCAATATTGGTGCACAATGACTACAAAAACTTTTCTCCTCGGAGAGTGCCAGCATTTCTTCTTTTAATTCAAAATACTGAACTGTATCTAAAAGTTAATAGTTTACATATCTTGGGACCGTCGGATTGTGTAATGAAAATATTTGCCTGCATCAACTAACTTTGACCATATTTGTATTCTATAATGAAAGTATGAGGCGACATTTTTATCGGTAAATACGACACTCCGAAATTGACGGGAAGGTTCAACAGTGCTTCAGAAAATTATACAACACCTTATATACCAAGGCACTATTCAACTTTCGTTTGAACATTCCGTCGAAAATATAATCCTAAATCCACTACAAACAAAGTGAATTAAGAAGAAAAATCCATTTAATGCATAGATTAAATATGCAGGAGGAGAATATGGAAAACGGGGAACGAATCAACTGAAACAATGTTGTAACTATCCCCAATGCATACTTTTATTTTTCCGATGCATTGGATAACCTTTGCATTCGCCATTGAATTAGAAAAATATCCTTTCTTTTGTGATACCTGCATTTATAGATATGTCGATCAACAAATGATAAATTTTATTATCATTATTTTATCTATACAAGAATAAATAAGAAAAGAAATGTCGATGTGTATATATAGAGTCACAATGCGCAGCGTATGGTATTTTGTTGTATTGGAAATAAAACAAGACGATTATCTTTTATATAATCAAAGGTCAGGTCTGAAAAGTGATAAAAATGTCAATTTGTCAAAAAGTAAAATAACAAAAAAAAAACGAACTCCAAGGAAAATTCAAAACGGAAAGTCCCTTAACAAATGGCAAACTCAAAATCTCAAACACATCAAACGAATGGAAAACAACTGTCATATTCCTGACTTGGTATAGCTTAACCTCTCACTTGTATGACAGTCGCATAAAATTTCTTTATATTGACAACAATGTGTGAGCAAAAAAACATAACAGGTAAAAATATCAAAAATAGGGGTACACCAGTCAACATTGTGTTACTAAGTATAATTTTAATCATTATAAAAACAAACAACTATGTCAACAAAGAAAAACAAAATGGCACGTAGACACTCTATAAACAAAACAGATAGGCAAAAATGAAAGAAAAACATACAAAAAAATGACCATAGCCCAATATCACAATGGCGGGATGTTTAAATACCGAGCCACGCCATAAGGATATTACCAAAAAAGGACTAAAGAGTAAAGGTTGAGAATATACAAAGACAAATAAAAAGAACAATATAACACGTTATTAAGATGATAAACAACTTTATTATCTAGAATCTTTACATCAAAACCATCATTTATCATTTTTGAAGTTGATACGGAATATTTATCAACAAGGTCTTGGTATCTTCCGATGAGCATTTTTTAGAAAAAGGACGAGACGTTCTTTGACATAACCCTGGTTCATCAACTTTCTGCTCAGACACTGGTGACGTGTTATAAAGTCTGAGTAGCAACTGCAAGCTCTTGAATATCGAATGAGTTGGGAAATGTATATTCGAAATGCAAGTGAAGTTGGTATATTGCTCTAAAGTGGGACAATTTATAATTTCAAAATTGTCATAGATTCTGGTACTGAGATGACAGCTTATGTCAAATTCGAGGTATAAGTCTAAAACTGAGGCAAAGAAACCCGTTTCTGTTGTTTCTTTAATTTCTAGTTCTGGAGGATATATTAATTGAACTCAATCAGTACGGAATTTTGTGAAGCTTAGGCACCCAATACAAACAAGGTAAGTCCTCAGATTTGCTGTTCTATGTAATGTTCATTGAAGCCATGAGATACTTATTATTCGCCAAAATCTCATCCTTGTCAAATGTTTTTGTATTTAGGATTACCCTTGTGCTTATTTATTCCTAATTCTTAAACAAGACACTCGTAGTAGTACGATTTACAACCAAAACAATATTATTTGAAGCTTTGTCCGCAGGAACAACAACGTATTTATCGTAAAGACATGATAGACATTTCACAGATTCTTTGTTTCTAAATACGGACTGTGGTCAATCATTTACACAGTTTTTCAACTTTTGGATTCGTCGTTTTATCAGAGACCTTACAGCTTTAACCCATTCTAACAAAGTGTCCAGTTCAGCTTCTTCTCGTTAAGCCCATGCTCCGACGTAGTCCTCAAAGGAATCCATAATTATTTGAAGTTATGGTTCGAATTGATGTTTTGGGGTTTTCTGAACTTTGGACCATGAGATATCATCTTTCGGAGATGTTCATGTTGAATTATGTTTAGATCCCCGGTATTGAAATGGCCAGATGTGCTGTAAATATAAGATGAGTGGGAACAGTCACATGACAGAGGTTTTATTTTTTGGTATTCTTCTTAATCAAGGTCGGAAAATGACATCTGTAACAAACATTAACTTTTAGCTACCTCTTTACAAGCAGAACCAAATACAATGAAAGTTCCAACTATGTACTGGCTTCCGAGGCTGCACAAAACTCCTTACAAATATAGATTTATTTTGTCTTCAAGTCATTGTTCCACTACTAAACTGTCTATTCTCCTTACTAGTACACTTGGTACAATCAAAAACCTGGTTATAAATTGTTCAAATAAGGCCTTTGAAAATAGTGGAACTAATTACCTTTAGAGTGTTAAAAATCGTTGGAAGTACTTGATAAAGTTTTGATTTTTTCTACCATACATTACACTTTGCCTCATAACCTCATTAAGAAAAATTCTTATGCCTATTAAAAGGGCATTTAAAAATGCGAATACATATGTCCAAACTCTTTTAGGTCATTTTCTAGTAACAACAAACAAAATAACTATGTCAGTTGGACCTGCTTTGATACGATAACTGCACTTGAATTTTTACTAGATAACATTTTTGTTCGCTATGGAGATTCCCTATATCAGCAAGTCATCGGAATTCCAATGTAGACTAACTGTGCACCACTTATTGCCGACCTGTTTTTCTATTGTTACGAGCTACAATTTATGACTAAAATCAGCAAAGACCCATCTAAACAACATCTGAATCAAAAATTTGGTAACACTTTTAGATATTTAGATGACATATTGACTCTCAATAATGACGACTTCAGTATGTATAATAAAGAGATTCATCCTGTTGAACTGACTTTAGATAAAGCTAATACTAACAATGAACACTTCCCTTCCCTGGATCTTGATATCTATATCTTTAACGGGAAGCTTAATAATAAAATTTACGATAAAAGAGATGATTTTTCATTTCCTATTGTTAATTATCCATTTTTAGATGGTGACGTTCCCTTGGCACCATCTTATGATGTTTATATATCTCAACTTGTTAGATTTCGTGTATGTAAGAACGTATTTGATTTTCAAGAAAGAAATCTCTGTATCATTGAAAAATTATCACACTAGGGTTTTCGACATCACAAACTTCAAAACATTCGTAAATATAAATCAACTGGCAGACATCTTAAACGTTCAGGTATTTCACAGGCCATCTTTTATGATAATATTCTATACAAAGCACAAACATGTCGTCATTCACCTTAAATACTAAAAAACCTTTAAACACACTTATTTGGAAGGGTCATAATTACGATACTGTTGTCAGGTCAATAAAGACGGCATTTTTTGGAATTAATATTGATTCACTCATAGGGTCTTTGTATCGGAAATAAACACATTTATTCTAAAACAAGTTGTTGGGATGATACGGGTTATGTTCTTCTCGTATATTTTATGATGGTATGATACTAAACCCCTAACTGGAGGGATTGTACTTGCTTTTCATATGATGAGGGCATAATCTTTCAATAAGTTTAATTGAGGTCTGGAGCTGACATATCAGTAACTGCTAGTAGTCCTTTAATAATTTATGTTGATAATTGTCATTTTGCTTAGTTTCTTCTGTAACCTATTCTAACATCGGACTCAGACTTCTTTTAAACTGAGTTTTACTGTGCGTGTATTGCTGTGTGTTTGTTTATTCCAAATTGACAAGAGGTAAAGGGGAGGGTTGAGATCTCACAAAACATGTTTACCACCTCCGCATTTTTGCGCCTCTCCTAAGTCAGGAACCTCTGGCCTTTGTTAGTCTTGTATGGTTTTTGTTTTAATTTTGGTTCATTTTTGCTGCACTAGTATACATTATTTTTTAGGGGCCAGCTGAAACCCGCCTCCGGGTGCAGGATTTCCACGCTGTGTTGACGACCCGTTGGTGGCCTTAGGCTGTTTTCTGCTCTTTGGTCGGGTCGTTGTCTCTTTATCACATTCCCCGGTTCTTTCTCAATTTTATTGCTTATAGTTTAATACTTTAGATGCAATGGTTTTGGTGTAACTGTAGGATATAATAGGAACAGACTGATTTTGAAAATAAAGTGGAATCATAGATGTTACCTCTTTGTGATAAAGACGATGCTGATGTTGATAGCATCGATTCCTGTATTAGAAAACTGAACTGGAAGGAATTTCCTATTCTTATCATGTAATAAAATACTGGTTTAAAAAGACGGAAAAGAGCTACATCACAAATTATACTGACCAGTCTGTATATTTGGAGAAAATGTATTTATGCATCCCTTATCAAGTGCATAATCTCTAATTTTAGAAAATTAACAAGCAGTGAGAAAATAGTTTTAATATAATGTAACCCTAGCGATTGATGAAGATGTAAAAGAATGTCATCAAAGCTCCCAGAAGGTGATCTAGATTTGGAAGACTTTGTTTTCATTGGGCCGATGGTAATGTTTTGTCCATGACTACGCTGGGGTCTTAAGTTGGTATTAAATAAGCTCATTACATTTATATCACTGCAGGCTGGAATTATCATTGCAAACCATATGGCATTGCAGTGCTTAGTTCCCTTATCCAGAAATTTTCTTTATCTTTTTCGGAAAGGAGTACTCAGTATAGTGCTATTGGTGTGGTGATAAATTTTCTCGATGATGCGTACTTTCATAGATAAAGAAAAATCATGGTTCGGTTAATTGAAATAGTTATAAAAAACCCTGAATTGTGGATCTTTATAATCAGCCGGTATTGATTCATCCTTTTACGCAAAGTTTTACGAGTTTCACCAACATGATGTAGCCCACACATATTACATTCAATTTCGTAAAGGACATTGTCCGTGGAACAGTCCAGAGACTCAAAAGATTTTGTATAATAAGTTTTTTCTGTTAAGTTACTAGCGAAATCTGGAGAAGTGATTAACATATTACATGTCTTACATGTGCTCCTCTTTCTTTTTTTTTATGTTTACAAGTAGAAAGGCATACCTGTCTTTAGGTCTGATCGGGAGCTGTCCTATTTTCATGTCCAATCAAAAGCAGACCTGTCTAGAGATCAAGGTCTGGTCTATCACCGATAAAGTTTACTTGCTTGTCTGCTTGAATTTTCTTAGGTGAACTAGGAAAGCAGTCAAAAAGTCTACCTCAAGTTATTTCTGGTACAGGTTAGGACTGAACCAGCTATAGGTATATTTAAGCAATAAATATATAAAAGACCTGTCTAGAGATCTGGTTTGGCGCAGTCCTGTCCAAAGGTCATACAGCAGTCCTTAAAAAAACAGACCAAGGTCTGGTCTATCGCCGATGAAGTTAACTTGCTTGTCTGCTTGAATTTTCTTAGGTGAACTAGGAAAGCAGTCAAAAAGTCTACATCAAGTTATCTCTGGTACAGGTTAGGACTGAACCATCTATAGGTATATAAAGCAATAAATATATAAAAGACCTGGGTCGTTTTTAAAATAGTTTCAAAATTAGAATTTTGTTTGGAACAGGACATTCAGGATTTAAAGTTAAAAACAAAATTGCAACAGGATGAACAAGTGTTTATCCTTAGACATTTTTAATGTTTTGATAAATGTAAATTTTCTATTTTTGAAACACGCAACATATATGAAATGCCAAACAATACTATATTTCAACTTTTAAAATGTGTAAATAGTTTTAATAAAATAAATTTGAAATACCACAGTCACCAAAGCATTGAGTGTGAACCAAAAGCATATATAGATACGTAATTACTTTTCTACAAATGATCGCTAAAATAAGAATGGAACGTGTGAGGCGATCTCCCACTGGTAAATTTAAAGACAAACGTGGAGTTTGGTAAACTTTATAATCATATATACAGAAAAAAAACGGAAGTTACTAAAACAACAAAAATAGTGCGATTGGAAAATCTAAATTTATTTAAAAAAATGATCATATATCGAGACAAAACAAACAATATAGAAATGTGCACGAAACATTGCGCATGGAAAAAAAATTAAAAACAAATTAGAAAATTTTCACTTGAGGGAAAAGAATCTTAAGTTTAATGAAATTTTAAACTCTTTTTTGTTGTTGAATTCTATGTTAAATTCCAAAATTCGTTTAAATGTCTAATACGTAGCTTCAGGGACTATTTTTTTAATGATTGTGCCTGATCCATCATTAAATTTGTATATTTCAATTTTATGCTTCAAGTTTTTAAAATAGAGAAAATTTTCCAATAGGCCAGTTACTGAGTTAAAAATTATGAAAACACATGGTCATACAATTGCTAAGTAAAACAAAAACAATTGACAGAAACCGCTAACCTTCTAAATATATATAATTTACTATGACATGCTGTGTAGCATAATATTAAAAATGATGTCATCCACACAATCAACTAAAACATGAAATTAATATTCTGGTGCATCCAGTGTAACACTATGCTAAACTGTGCTTGAAAGAAGAAAAAGATGCCTCCATTGCTTAATATTAATAATAATAATAATATTAATATTTCGACCCTTATTACTTTTTCAAAAAATTGTTAACCAAGCTCTGTTCTTTACCTGTTAATAAATTACATAAAATTTTAGAGGATTGCAACACAATTCCATATTGCAGTCCTAAGTAAGAAAGTCCAAATTATAATTGCATATTGTAATTCTAAACTGTTTCCCAAAATTGATCGCCCTGAAGATCATTTAAAACATTTTATTAAAATCAAATATGTCAATAAAGGTTTTGATTTTGTAAATATTGCCGGTATTTTTAATGATCATTCTGATAAAGAACAAATTCCTGGCTATTTTGATAATACTGAACTCCCTCTTATTTGTTATGTTTACAAAAAATCTACCCGGGAATATGTGTTTAATTATAGCGAAGGGTGTTAAGATGTTAATATCAGTGACAATACACTACATCATGAAATTGCAGTAATTCCGAATACATTTATGGCCCTAGTTCCCATGTTATAACAGGAGACCTTAACATCGTTCATGACCGAGAGTTGAAATCATGCCTCCGTGAAGGACCTTAAAATCGTCCCCCGTCAATTATTAATTGGAATGATTGTCGTAACACCGTCAACGACTCACTCCTTAATTACTGCTTGAAACGGATAAAACGAGAAAATGCTGACAAAATATCCTTTTTTTTAATTCAGTATTGAACATTGTTGATATTCGTATTAAACATTTTAAAGAACATTTTACTCCTAACAACAACCATAATAGCCCTATTTCTCGTATCAAACATAAGCTAAAACAACTCGCCAAGGAATTTGTTTTTGTCTAGGCTGATAAGGCTGCTAATAATATAATAATTGCTTGACGTAAATTTTACATTGAGGTTCTGCAAAAGGAAATCACGAATTCACCAACATTCCAACTGACTCCATTTTCGGAAAATAACATCTGTAACAAACATAAACTTTTAGCTACCTCTTTACAAGCAGAACCAAATACAATGAAAGTTTCTATGTACTGGCTTCCGAAGCTGCACAAAACCCCTTACAAATATAGATTTATTTCGTCTTCAAGTCATTGTTCCACTACTAAACTGTCTATCCTACTTACTTGTACACTTGATACAATCAAAAACCTAGTAAGTAGGATAGACAGTTTACTACTAGTAGTAGACTGGTAATAAATTGTTCAAATAAGGCCTTTGAAAATAGTGGAATTAATGACTTTTGGAGTGTCAAAAATTCGTTGGAAGTACTTGATAAATTGTATGCTCATATTGGTGATTTAGAATCTGTTCAAAGTTTTGATTTTTCCACCCTATATACCACTTTGCCTAATAATCTTAATAAGAAACAATCCACACACCTAATTAAATGGGCATTTAAAAAGTCAGAATGTGAATATATATGTTCAAACTCTTTTAGAGCTATGGAGATTCCGTATATCGTCAAGTTATCTGAATTCCTATGGGGACTAACTGTGCACCACTTATTAAGGACCTGTTTCTGTATTGTTATGAGTTACAATTTATGACTGAAATCAGCAAAGACCCATCGAAACAACATCTGATACAAAAATCTGATTAACACTTTTAGATATTTGGATGATATATTGGCTCTCAATAATGACGACTTCAGTGTGTACACTAAAGAGATTTATCCATCTGAACTGACTTTAAATAAAGCTAATACTAACAATGAATACTGCCCTTTCCTAGATCTTGATATCTATATCTTTAACGGGAAGCTTAATACCAAAATTTATGATAAAAGAGATGATTTTCATTTCCTATTGTTAATTATCCATTTTTAGATGGTGACGTTCCCTTGTCACCATCTTATGGTGTTTATATATCTCAACTTGTTCGATTCGCTCGTGTATGTAACAACGTATTTGATTTTAACGAAAGAAATCTCTGTATTACTGAAAAATTATTACACTAGGGTTTTCGATATCACAAACTAGTCAAAACATTTACTAAATTTTATCATCGGTACAACGACATCATTCTTAAATATACATCAACATGCAGACATCTTATACGATCAGGTATTTCACATCCAATCTTTCATGGTAATATTCTATACAAAGCACAAAAATGTCGGCACTCACCTAAAAAGCTAACCAAACCTTTAAACAGACTTATTCAGAAGGGGTATAGTTACGATACTGTTGTAAGGTAATTAAAGATGGCATATTTTGTATTCATATTGATTCACTCATAGAGTCTTTGCATCGGAAATCAACACATCTATTCTAAAACCAGTTGTTGTCATGATACGGGTTATGTTCTTCTCATATATTTTATGATGGTATGATACTAAACCCCGAACGGGAGGGATTGTGCTTGATTTCATATAATGAAGACATAATCTTTCAATCAGTTTAATTGAGGTCTGGAGCTGGCATGTCAGTAACTGCTAGTAGTCCTTTAATAATTTATGTATCATTGTCATTTTGCTTAGTTTCTTTTGTTACCTATTCTGACATCGGACTCGAACTTCTTTTAAACTGAGTTTTACTGTGCGTATTGCTGTGTGTTTGTTTATTCTACATTGGCTAGAGGTATAGGGGGAGGGTTGAGATCTCACAACTCATGTTTAACCCCGCCGCATTTTTGCGTCTGTCCCAAGTCAGGAGCCTCTGGCCTTTGTTAGTTTTGTATGTTTTTTAATTTTAGATCATTTATATGTTTTGGAGTTTAGTGTGATGTCCATTTTCACTGAACTAGTACAGACTTTTATTTAGGGGCCAGCTGAAGCCCGCCTCCGGGTGCGAGATTTTCTCTCTTCGGCTATTTTCTGCTCTTTGGTCGGGTTTTTGTTTCTTTGACACATTCCCCATTTCCATTCTCATTTTTATTCACATAATGGGCAATAACCTTTTTGAATAGAGAAGGTCGGGTACACCTTTTTACGTTCAGGCGTGCTTGAGTTGATTGTTTTGTCCTGAAAACGTATAAAGCAAAAATATTTCACACATCATCTCGCTTCAGATTCCATTATTTTCATATATTTAAGCTACATGCTGATATAATAACATTAAAACGTCACAGTACCAAACAATGAAATATATGGGTCAAGTGAAATACCTTTCTAAATGAGTAATATAAACAGAGTAGGTGTGTTTGAATAACATTGTTTCTTACTTGTATTTTTTTTCCATTTTCGTTCACTCGTTTTTTTAATTAAAAGTTGGGCATATCAATTATTTTATTCATGAAATGTACAAAAAACAAGAAAAGTCGACCACACTATTCACTAACACCCCTTAGATTTATTTGTTTTTGACGACAGACTTTACTTGCATAATTTCCAAAATAATCATAATTTGTGTGTGTTATCTAGGGTAATTAGTCTTCAGTTTTTAAGTTGACAAAAGGCCTAGAAGTACATGTTATTATAATGCTTTATAGTTAGTAGATATATTTGTCTTTTAAAATACAACTGTCGTGTAAAAATCGTAATGATGTCATGTGGATAAATTTATCGGTTTCAAGAGCTAAATTGACAGCGTGCCATCCCTACAACGGCTTCCATTTTCACGATTGGAAAGAATAGGTTGCGTTATGGGGAGATAATGTTATCGAAGTAGAGTTCCGACTGAATTTTGTCGATCGGAAAGGCAAACCTGATAGGTATCTCCGTTTGAAGGTACTTTTCAAAGTTCGCGAATTTGTTGTTAATCAGAAACTCAAAATGGCTGTCAGGGCCAAACATGTGTTCTGATTGTCAGAAATTGTAAATATTTTCTATGAATCGCTTGGCATATTGAGTTGGGATTTTGAAGGTTTTGTGCAAATCCTTATCAGAGTTGGTTGGTACAGAGGTTAACCATAGAATCCTTTGTGAAATACATACACATAGCTTTTTCTCACATATTTCACATTTGAACAAAATCTTTCATTTAAGACACTAGGATGATTTTTTTACGAATAAGTATTATTATAATTTGCACGTTTCTTTTGTCAAACCAAGATGTGAAAAAGTAATGATCCCGTGTTGCAACAAAATAAAACCACAAGGAAAACACTTAGCTTATAAAAACAATCTTAAACATTAAAACCAAATTATGCACAAATGCACAAGGGGTGCTCCTCTGCTAATTTTGAGATTTTGGTGCTTATCTAATAAAAATGAAAGATAGGAACCACTGGAAAACACAATTCATGTAACCATATTGGAAATGCATACAACTAGCTTCTTCTTTGGAACTGATTCAAACATTTAAATCAAATCTTGAAAAAATGATACAATCGTAATCAAATACTAATTTTGAGTATTTGGTGCAAATCTGAAATCCAAGATGACTGTCATCGGGGAACACAGTTTAGCATAGAACCCAATTAGAAAGACACGCAAACCAGCGTATGCATAAATTCAATAATTTCCTGTTTAAAATAGGAACCTCCATACTATTACTATTTTTATCATGCGAATCGTGAAAAAAATTAAAACACAAGTCACTGTGTTTAAACGGATGTGGGTACCACAACCCAATATGGAGCCGCCTGGTGTCGGTAAGAAACATCTCTCCTATATAATAACAATACCATCAATAAAACACAAATGTTCAGTAATCAAAAGTTGTATCAGTCTGTTAGGGAAAATCCTAAAGATAAAAGGTGATTAAATACTACAAAACAAACGATCACAGCACGATTTGCGAAAACACTTAGGATGTCCGTAACTTAAAAACAACTTGTCCGTAATTTTTTTCATTATACACTAATAGGGACGTCCGTAACTTTAACATGATGTCCGTAACCTGGGACATAATATATTATAATATAATAGTCCCAGTCGTAAATTTCTAAGAATCGATATTCGATGTAATGATCAAACATATTATAGAGATGGCATCGAATATATAATCAGAAATAAAGTAGATTTTTAGTATGATTTAATGCTTTTGTGAATACCATGATTTCTGGTATTATACCCAGCTCGACCCTTTTTTTTTTAAATTACATTTGTTATTATTCTCCCTGCAATTATACATCTAGTGAAATAGATACCATACTTTATCACTCAATCAGCCAACACAATGGAACTTCAAAATCTAGCATAAGGAAACGAGTTTTGGACGAAAAATCAGGACATGCAGCTTATAAAATCTCACCACTTCCCAGTGCAGATATCACAAATTTCAAATCAAATTTCTAAATGCTTTAAACCATAAATTAATAGTGAACATATGAAAGTCACCTTTAAGAGAACAAATTCAGGTGTCAATCCTGAGCGGAAATACATAGACCCTTGAAGAAGATATTTACGTTTTGATACCA
This sequence comes from Mytilus californianus, assembly GCF_021869535.1. Taxonomy (NCBI): domain Eukaryota; kingdom Metazoa; phylum Mollusca; class Bivalvia; order Mytilida; family Mytilidae; genus Mytilus; species Mytilus californianus. The sequence continues at coordinate 58,743,743 of NW_026262679.1, forward strand.
GATGTTATTGAATCCCTGAGGTCAATGAAACGTTTAGAAGATTTTAAATCTACCTTAATTGCTGTAATAAACGGACACCTGTTCAACAATATAGCCTTCCATTTACTCTTTCGTTTACAGTCCACAATACATAATACTAGGTAAAGTGAAGAGACCATACTTTTTTGGCTAACACAATTCGGAAACTATTTAAAGGAAAGGGTATCAATTTTGTCCGCGGCTACAAAGTGAACAATCTATAAAGCCAAATGAATGTAAGATAAATTTCGCCGTACCATCAGATCCCGTTTTATGTAAACACTCTGCAAAGTATACGTTAGATGCTGCTAACCAGGTTTACTGGATTTATCTATCAACATAGTATCCGAAAATTGGGAATAATTTTAAAAACAAATAACTGTAAACTCGGGTCTAATTTTTATAGCTATGTTCTCTTGGTTATTTTGCCGCATATCGTAATAGTATAAAACTAGGTAATAAATAAGGGGTTTGATAGTGTTTATTAAATTTAATTGTTGAAATTATCAATCTTATAATTTTTAAATCAAAAGTTACCCACATTCGAAAATAAAGTTACGCACAGTTTGATTAGTTTTGACCAAAAAGCTACGGACATCTTATCGATTTTTTAAAGTTGGCCTTGCTCTAAAGTGAACTCAAAATCAACAAATTAATGGTATTGGTAAGTTATTTCTTTATTCAAGAATCCTATAAATATTAACATAGTGTATGAAAAACATCACAAAAAGTAGATTGTGTATCAATTATATATCAACGAGTTTAGAGACCGCCATCTTGGACTGTGGATAACTTACTTAAGTTACCCACTGCTGTTTAAGCACAGTGACACGTTTTAAATTTCATGCGTCCAAAGCGCTTTCTTATTTACCTTTCATCAGCAACGTTCAAATCCGAATATTTGAAAGCCAAGGATGTAAAAGAACCGAAACAGTTGAAGTGCGATGTGACCAAAAAGGACCTACCAAAATAGCCAAATCCAACCAAGGTCAACTTTGCCTGTTTGAGTTAAAACCTTAGTTTCTTTATATTTAAAAATTATAAACGGACAATTTTAGAAAGGTTGTTATAAATCATGTCAGAACCGAAGTACTGACTACTGAGCTGATGATACTCTCGGGGACTTATAGTCCACCAGCACTGCTGTAAAAATGAAAAAAAAACAACACATTATAAATTGTATGCGTCCTAAGCGCTTTGGGTATGACGTCCCAAAGTATCTTGACTCAAACCTAATAATTACTATCCACACTGATCTGCGTCCACATTTGTTTAATTACAAATAAATATATGATTGGACATAATATTCAAGAATGTAAGCATGACTTCCTACTGACAAAAATGTGTTAGTTAAAGCACATGCAAGAAAACTGTTTGCAAGTCCTCAAAATATAACACCATTGAATAAATTTGATGTAATCGCTAAATTAAAAATTTAAATTAAATAAATTAAATGTTTTTGAAGTATCTATGCAAAAGGATTTTCAACTAACTACGAATGTTCCTTTGATTCCATCAATTTCGTCCAACCAATGAAGTAAATATTAAATTGGCTTGAACTGTTTGACAAATGTGAAACAATTCAATTGAGATAACTAACGGCCTAATTTATAACAAAACAATTTACGAAGAACAAATATGACAAACACGAACCAACGACAACCACTGAACTACATGCTCAATACTTGGGACAGGCACACAAAGAATGTGGCGGGGTTAAAGAATTTTGAAGGCGCCGACTCTCCCCCTAACCTGAATTTATTTGATCATTGAAACGCAAAATATACAGGTTGAAACGCCGGCTAAAATCAACGCGTTTCTTTTTGAGAAAGTTATAATGCCAGGCTAGTAAGATATCTGTCCTGATTATTTTCATATTGCATCCAGTGTAATGATACTTACAATATCAGCAGATCAAAGGAAATATTTAACAGATAAATAAGAGAAAACTAAACTTTTGAATTAAATTGAAGGAACTACGATACAAGACATAAGCCGTTATTGATTTTATGGGTGTTCCAAAAACTATCACCTATGAACTTACCTTGCAATTTCAATATGGCGGCTTTTTCCAAGATGACCGCCATAAAATATAAAAATCAGCATATATCACCTATATAAGGTCAGCTTCAAGGACAAATTTTGCATGACAGTAGTACGGGATGTTTCAAAAAATATAAGCTATGGACCCACCTTGCAATTTCAATCCGGCGGCTTTTTCCAAAATGGCCGCCATAATATATCAAAGTGAACAAACATCACTTATACAAGTTCAAATTTGGAATGTTAGTAGTGCTGGATGCTTCGAACAGTATTACCTATGGATCAATGTTGAAATTTCAAAATGGCGGCTTTTTCCAAGATGGCCGCCATAATATATCAAAATCAACACATATACCTTATATAAGGTAACAAAGTGTTATATTTTGACGTACCATCAGTAATACTATGTGCCCTATGATACCAAGTGAATGCCACATGTTTTATACTTAAGCCAAACAACATCAAAAGATTTCTGAAGAAACTAAAGAAAATCGAAACTACGGTACCATTCTTGCAGAAATATAGTCTACAACGAGGGATCACGTGTAGATAATGGCGTTATTCCAATATTTAAGCTGGACTTAATTAGAATGAAAACTTCTCGACTCGAACAGTTTTCTTTGTGATTAGGTGGAAGAGGACATAGTAATAATCTAAACAAAATTGCAGTAATCTGAGGCTTGGCATGCCATTAGCAAGGCAGTTGCTTACTTCTTCTGTTTAATGATTATTATGGTGATGTAATTAAACAGGCAACCGCAACAATCTGCTTGTATGACAACGATACGTGAATAAGCTGCGTATGCAGATAGTTCAGAAATACAAGATGTACGTATTAGTCTTCAAAAACATTACTTCATTTTCGTTTGGGCAAATATTCAGATGCACTCGAATTATTCCATTGAGACAAATACGACGCTATCCATTCCGAAGTTACTTATGTTTTATACTTCTTTAATACTTTCTTCAAAAATCATTAGAAAAACAAATCCAGACAATAGTATGGATAACAAAAAACGCGAAAAGACTATCATCAGTCAAGACATCTCTACACAAAAATCTCAAAATTGAGCAACACCAACCCCTCATAAAACAGGAGATGATCTCAGGTGCTCAAGAAGGATCAGCTGCCTAGGTGCTATTGTTTAAATAGCTTGATGAGTCATATCCATTATTACCAAATTTAAAACATGTTGGTATATGTAAAGTATCTAGAATTTGACCAAATGTGAAAGTTTGAAATGAAATAAGGTTTTCCGTGTCCGTACGATGTATAAACACGACTTGTATTGGTTGACAACACAGATATGAAAAATAAAGAACACTTAACACAACATTGACAGCATGAACAAAACGAGTTCCTTTTAATCAAAACTAGGGGCCAGAAGGTGGTGTAGTTTCTGGCCATATGTTGGCACGAGTGATGTTACTCATTGCAAGTAGAAAATCGGTAATGACTCGTATTTATTGATCATCTTGATTCCAGTCGAGGGAAAAGAAATTAGGAATGTGGTAAGGAGATATTATCATTTGTGACTCAGATGGTACACAGTCAAACAAATCCTAAAGGCGTCCTGAAAACGTTCGAATGTTTCCATTTGTGGGATCTTTGATTAAATTATCTTGCAAGCAGCATCGATGGATCATGGAAACACAATCCTTAGAACATAGTATGAACTGCAAATAGCAATTCGAAGAAAGAAATGAATATCAGCAGAGCCTTGTCTTAGTTTAGTTCATTTTCAATTTTTGGCGGCCATTTAGAAATTTTCCGCCATTTAAAAAAAAAAATTTTAAAGTTTAATATACCGCCATGACTTACTAGAAACTTTGGGTTACATTTTATATGCTTTTAAAAGATTTGATTTGAATATTATTTGCTGTAATTTATACATGGTGGTGAAATTTTGAAAATGGCCACCATATGGTCCGAGTACACAGTTATTTCGTAGTGCATTTCTTTTAGACAATAAATGAAAATTAAAAAAATCCCACCTGCGCTTTCTCAATAATATTTTTACAGTGTGTTGTACTACTTTTGGGACAAATTATATCAAAATTATAGAAAACTTCATCGGCTCTAACTCAAAATATTGACAATTTCATGTTAAGGGGGTCTTCAAATCTTTTGACAGCTTTCGAAGTGCTAATTTTAACACTTTTCAGCTGGACCAAATCACTACTTTACTTTAAAATTCATGACCCAAATGTTTTTACAGTGTCATTTCACCCCCCCCCCCCCCCTACTTACTATTGGAGTCATAAAACATGGAGAAATAAATTTGGAAGGGGTATAAAAAAAATCGACAAGTAACACACTGTCCACACTAGGGACTATATTCGTGGACAACGAAAATCAAAGGACGATAACTGTGTACCCGAACCTAATAGGGTAGAAAAAGTTGACCAATCTTAATGAAACTTGGGATGACCAAAGCTTATTAAATTATAAGACTGCTTACAAAGTTTCATGGCAATAGGATATATATTATAGACAATATGACTAATTCTATATTCAACTTTGCGTGTAAAATTTAGACGTTAAAATTGAAAATTTTCAACTATCAACATTTGGGGCTTAAAAAATTAAAATATTGCAAAAAAATACTTTTGAAATGCCTTAATATATAAAATATTATGTATTACAAGCAATAGAGTACTCATTTGATTTATCAGACTTATCATAACTATTAAAAAGTCAAATTTATATGAGCCTGTGGCTAAAAATGGAGGTTTTCCAATGAAGGGGGGGGCCTTACATGAAGATGTAATATTTTCCAGCAATTTTAAATTTGTAAAGCTTTTTGGTTATAAATAATCCTAACATATGTATTTAATGTACTTTAAATGGAAAGAAAACTTACAAATAACATATCACATTAGTTTAAAAGGGTCTTAGGCCAAATAAGACTGAAAATAATTTAGGGTCAATTTAGGCCGTATCACATATTTACATTTAAAAATGCATATTGAAGCTATAGGAAATAAAATTTTGTGTCTTTTCTATCATTTCTATACTCAGGTGACATGATACAATAAATCTGAGCACAAAAAGACTGTTGCATTCAACTTTTTTTGCAGACAGTATGGTCTGATACAAAGATTTTTCACTTTTTAGTGAAAAACATGCATGCGATTTTAGTCTCAACAGTCTTATATTTGAACCACTTGCTATTCTACAGAAGAAAAGAAAGATATTATGTGACATGAAACAGGTACAAAAGACATTGTTAAGTGCTTTTTATACAAATTTAGTGAGGTCTTTATAATGGACTTCACCTTTTATGTTCCAAGCTCCTCACATTTAACTTGATCCAAACAGGGCGTTAGACGAGGATCATATATACAACACATTTTGCACATATTGTCCGAGATAATCTTCTTTTCTGTAGATTCCGAGTTCACAAATGAGTAATACAACTGGATTGAAGCATAGAAACCCAAATATTGACACATAAAAACATGTCAGATAGAAAGTCAGAATGCCACTTATGCATCAAAATTGAAAAAGCTATGAAATGCTTATTTTGACCATAAAATGCCAAAATTGGTCATTTTTGCAGAAATTCTATCAAATGAAAGTTTAAATCCTTTAATTTCATGCTATTTGATACATTGACACCATCAAATCATTCAGGGAAGTTGCCATAGTACAGATTCTATATTTCCTGATTTCACCTCTTAGGTCCGAGTACACAGTTATTTCGTAGTGCATTTCTTTTAGACAATAAATGAAAATTAAAAAAATCCCACCTGCGCTTTCTCAATAATATTTTTACAGTGTGTTGTACTACTTTTGGGACAAATTATATCAAAATTATAGAAAACTTCATCGGCTCTAACTCAAAATATTGACAATTTCATGTTAAGGGATTCTTCAAATCTTTTGACAGCTTTCGAAGTGCTAATTTTAACACTTTTCAGCTGGACCAAATCACTACTTTACTTTAAAATTCATGACCCAAATGTTTTTACAGTGTCATTTCACCCCCCTACTTACTATTGGAGTCATAAAACATGGAGAAATAAATTTGGAAGGGGTATAAAAAAATCGACAAGTAACACACTGTCAACACTAGGGACTATATTCGTGGACAACAAAAATCAAAGGACGATAACTGTGTACCCGGACCATATTGGATTTTTCAGAGTGGGTCCATAGCTTAAATTGACTACCATATATAGATCTACAATTGTGCAAAGTTTCATGCTTTTATCATCAAACCCACAATTCTTCTAAAAATATGCACGAATCAGCTGGACTATTAACTTAGGTGAATTGTCCGATGTAGTAACATCACCCGGCATAGACTCAGTCTAAGGTCTTTGAATTTCATCATTTTTCGATTTCTTTAACCTTTCAACTTAAAGTCTTGCGAAGGAATCATCAACTAATGACGTTTTCTATATTGGCTCTAATATCAACTCGCGACTGTTATAAATGCCTGAGGTCCAATATTAGCCGACAGCTGATACCAAGACCGATATCACAAAGATGACAAATGCGCATAAATGATCAATTTATCTCTTGTATTCAGCTCTTACAATGGGTAAATGTGTATCAACAAATGTCAAAGTTTGCTGACAAATAGTTTGGAATGATTGAATGTGAAATTAAAGTTTTATGCTTCAGTAAGTCTCATTATGCATTTGATAACCATATTTTCCTTTTAATACTTGTCATATTAGGTTAAATGTATAATTTAGTGAACAGCGTTTCTGCAACCAAACCATATCTATTATAACTAGTAATCATAAAATGCACAATGTACGTAATGTCAAAACCATATTATGTAAAGACAAAATATCATCAAGTAATAATAAAACAACATAACGTATTAAAGTAGCAGTATATATTGGACGATGTCCGTAGTCTTTCGGAACACCGGATGTTATTCGGAATACATCTGTTTCTTTCTATGGCCACCTTTCATATACATGCGCAATAGCTTATTATTTGACCTGTTGAATCATTAGCATCTTAAAGTTGCTATAGAGATATGTTACATATGATACGGAATTTATTATGACGCAAGCTACTTTAATAAGCATTTGAATACTTCCTTGCACGCAATTACAAGCTGCTAATATTCACCTTACATATACGCGTAGTTATTCTTATTAGAGTCAAACGTTGAAACCAGCTGTGTTAAGATATGAGATAAGATTTCACGTAAACAATGCGATTTATATTCGAAACGAGATTTGTTCAAACTAAAATCTATAAAAGAAGTATTACTAGCATTTCACTTAAGATTCCGAGTCTAGGGGAAATGTAGATAATGTACGAAGCAGGCTATTTCATAATTTTCATACCTCAACGTCCTTGTGGGACTAACTAAAGGACAATACTAAAATTAAAATGAAGTCTTTCTTGCACTTTATTGAATAGTTTTTATTTTCTTTAAAATTGCAATTTTCTTTGTTTAAATATTGCAACGTTATTTCCTTATCAAATGTCTATTAATTAATAGACACCGAGTGAAGGCTCGACAAAAAGGAACACCTTACAACAGTTCATAAATGTGACCTTTAAACAAACTCATATTTAGGTGATGGGTATACTGATCAGTGGTAATTTCAGGTTTGACCATGTTAGTTTTTTGGTTGTTTTCAATTTTGTTTGTTTGTTTATAAGTACAAGGTGTAAGCTGTTTTGTCTAGGCTATAAATATCTTTTTTACACCAGAGGACCGTGAGGGCCTCGGGTGTATTGCAATCGCCTAAATTTCCGCCTAATTTGCATATATATGCATATATAATTAGTTTTGGAATGATAACCGACCTATAAAAATTATAGACCCGCGGACATTATATAGTGCAAAATAAAATTCCTTATCGCTTCTTTTAAATTCATGTTTTCAATGGATACTCAGATTTTTTTTTTTTTAAATGCAAATTAATAATATGAAAATGTTTTGTCGTTAGAAATATTAGTATATTAATCAAACAATCTTCAATATCAATGACGTACCGAAAAATTGTTGTTGCGGATGAATACCACGAATGCGTATTCATCAAGAGGGCAAGAGCGAGCTTGAAGAAACACGAGAGAAAATCAATTCACGCAATTATACACAGAAAGGTAATTATATTTCAATTATTTGATTTGGAGTAACCTTTTTTAAACCGTTTGTAGCATATTTGTCTATAATATTAACGTAGCAAAACCAGGAATATTTAATCTGACACAATATTAAAATAATTTATCAGGCCGCGTCCCCCGCAGCCATTTTGAAAATACCAGCAGATTGGGTAGGAGTAACAAGAACCTGCAAGGCCTTTAAAGATAAGTTTACTTTTTGTGTATTCTTTATTGCAACAATTTGGTTTTTTTAAAAGATCTCAACAATTTTTGGAGTTAAATTTCTTTTCTTCGTAAATAACAAGTAGATTGATCACTTGGACACACACGTGGAACTATTTTCTGTTTTTTAAGATACTGTTTCGGATTTTCGCTCCTTCTCCGACTTAGTTTGTTGCATTAGTATATGTGAATAAGATTTATGTCCCTTGACTGGAAAAAACGCGGATTTTGTAATGACTTTGACTATGTAAGTAATTCTAATATATAATTATTGGTTGAATTTATTGTATATATTATGTAATATTCAGAGAATCTTCGACTTCTTCTTCTTCCAATAGAGTTGGACTCTTTTTGAGTGTATAATGACTCTTGCTCGTAAAATCAAGAGTCTTACTTTACACTGAAATGTCAGAATTTGGGTAAATCACATTTACTGAATTACAATTAGTGGCGTTGTCCGTACCATTTACTAGCCTATAGATATATTGGGAGAATCCTTACAGTTTTGGAGATGTAAATATAGAGTAACTGTCCTGTTTTTTTAGTCTTCCTTGAAGTATTGTATAATTTTGACCATACATGCATGTATTGCCAAAATTATATGATAATTTGATGATATGTGCTAATCATACTCTACAGCATTATTTAAATTGTGTAACCATATCCATGTAAAATTTTAGTAATTTAAATTAGACATGTGTTCACGCATACATGAGTACTTGAATTGAGCAAATACAATCAGTTAACTTTATCTACGAGCACCCATGAGATCTTAAATTGAGCAAATATGATTAGTTATATCTATGAGCACCCATGAGATCTTAAATTGAGCAAATATGATCAGTTACATGTATGAGTAAAATTTGAGCTAGATCTACTCAATTGAGTTAGATAAGTGTATATCAATATTGAGACTAATCTAAATTGTTATTTGAGCACACATGAGCCTATTTATACTATTGAGAGCAATATTGGGATACTGTATGAGCAAACTTAGCAAATCTTTATTGAGACAAACCTATGAGCGCTATATAATATATGCATAGATATTGAATATCTATTTTAAATTTGAGCCTTGTCAGTTTAAGAGCATTAATAATGAGCAACTATCATCACTTTGCTTTATCAATTTTATTGACTATTTATGTATAGATGAGAAGTTCTATATTATAGTAAATATTAGTCGTGCAGATTGTTGTACATTGATCAAATGATATGTTGAGATTTATATATATCACTATTATACACGTAGGCATATTGATAAATAGTATTTGTTTATTATCAAAGTCTATATATTAACTACATGTATAGCTATACATTTGTAAAACATCGACAACGATAATACATACAATACATACATAAACACAAACTACATAGCTACGGGCTCTTGGAGAAAAATGCAATAACAGAATGAATGAAATAATTCCAAACTTTACATCAGTGTTATGTGGGAGTTTCCACCAGGGGTCTGATATATTTTCTCCAATCTCTCGGGGTAAACAGTGTCTTGCTCACTCTCTAGTTTTTCTAACTTTATCAAAATTAGGAGACGTCAAACAGTGGTCAAGTGACATTTTAGATAAGGTTCTGTTTAGTGGTGATAATCTTTATAACTCAATTAAAAACAAAGGTTTAGCACACAACCTTTTGCTACCGACAGATCTACCAACTTACTTCTTTTATCAGAAAAAATATTTTTCTTTAACATTAAAAGAGACATATTCTGGATACATAGACAATTTTGTTGATTCTTATCCTTTTCTATCATTAGAAACATGTGTACAACTGCTAGTGAATTTTGTACACTATGGTCATGGGAGAAGTCGTTACAAAGCTAGTGTAGATATGATCTTAGTGGTGTTAGATTATGGAATTGCATTGAAAAAAATAGATGAGAGGGTTTATGTTTTTGACTCCCATAGCAGAAGCAATTATGGTTTGTGCATTGAAGATGGTAGTTCGATAATGGTTGAACTAAATAGAGATGTCTACAGCATATGTAGTTTTCTAAGGTCTTTAATTCGTTCCCTTACATGTGCAGATCTTGAAGAAATAGAATTTAACTGTCAGTTTTTATCAGTGACTGAAATAGAGCGTTACTATTTTTTTTCTAAAAAAGAACAAATTTATATATTGGATAATCATGATTACAACAGTACAGCATGTACAGGTCTAGGTAGTTTTGAAGATTCAATAATCGATAAAACGTATAAAAACCAGGGGTGGAAGAGAAAGTTGGAAAGTAACACAGAAGCATTAGACAACACTGTTCTGCAAGAAATTCCTTGTAAAGATTATGAAATAGTCAATCAGGAGCAACCTTATAACAATACATGCATAGCCATAGGGTCGAAGAAGTGTAAAATTGATAGTTTGGGTAATGTACATGACAAGATTGTAGACAATCAATCTGTAAAGCAAACATCATGTGATATCATAACAACTTTTAAGAAAGCTGTTAGTTGTGGTCCTGAATATGTATGTTGTTGTTGTATCCAGACATGGTTTAGGCATAATGTATGTCGTGATAGCCCAGCTATTTTGAAAAATATTGATGAGTCTCTATTAACTTATAATGCTGAGTCGCAAGGTAAACGGTGGCTGTGTTATTGTTGTTATGACAGTTTAAAACAAAAGAAAGTTCCAAGTTTATCACTTGCAAATGGGTTACTTTTCCCTGAAAGACCCCAAGACCTTGAACTTACATCATTAGAGGAACGCTTAGTAGCACCTCGAATTCCATTCATGGTCATATATGAAAAAGCAAGGGGAGGCCAATATGCAGTAAAAGGTAATGTTGTAAATGTGCCAGTTGATGTGAACAAAACAATTAGAGTTCTTCCACGTATGTTAAATGATTGTGAAACTATACCTGTGAAGCTGAAAAGAAAGCAAAGTTATAAGCACCATGTTTTATACCAAAATATAAGACCAAACAAGGTTCTCAATGCTGCCAGATATTTAGTATCTAATAGTACATTATTTAAAAATGAGGGTATAACAGTTGATGAATCATGGCTAGAAAATTACCAAACGGCACTAGTAAATAACCAGGATGACAATATTGACAATAAAAATACTAGTACAGAACTAGAGAGTGAGAATAGCAGTGAAGTTCAAGATAAAAATCTTAATCAAGGCTTATTAAACAGTAGTTTTTCTGAAAATGGGGAACTAAATGCTAATACTACTTTTCGTAAACCCTTATATCAAACAGAAGATGAATTCTCAGAAGTAGATATGCATGACAAAGTAGACGGTAACCTTGATACTGTTATGCACCCTGCTGATTTTAGGGAATTTAATCAGATATTAAATTTGGCACATGGTGAAGGCAACGTACCATTAAGCTTGTATGAAGATAAAGATGCAGAGTATTTAGCCTTTACTTCTGTTTATGCTGGAACATCGAGAGGTTACAGTAAATTCAAAGTTCCAATTTATTATAGCCAGGTTGTTAAATGGGAATTAAGGAATATTGATAGAAGAGTGGCCACTAATGTTCCTCTCATATTTTTTAAGATGAAAAAGGTTCAGATAAAGTTAATGAAAGATAAAGTTTCTATGGCAGTGAGAAAATTCAAGTCAAAAGGGAAGAAGCTAACTGCTGGTGAAGTTGTAGAACCAGGTGGTATAGATAAACTTGTTAAGCTTGATGAAGGTTATAGAGTTGTAAAATCTGTCCGTTCCTCACCACCATATTGGGAGCAAGCTAAAAAGGATATATTTGGTATGATAAGGCAGCTTGGGCTTCCAACTCTTTTCTTATCATTTTCTGCAGCAGAGATAAAATGGGTTCCTCTCCTGTCTAAACTCTCCGATAATAAGGAATTGTCAGATGAAGAGGTAAATAATTTATCATGGCAAGATAAATGTAGGTTAATTAAGAGTGATCCTGTGACATGTGTCAGGTATTTTGATTATAAAGTGCAAAAATTTATAAACATGGTTTTGAAGCATTCATCTCATCCTGTTGGAGAAATTAGGGACTTCTTTTATCGTGTTGAATTCCAGCATCGGGGTTCACCTCATATTCATATGCTTCTATGGATTGCCAATGCACCTACTTTTTCACCAGAGTACAGTCAAAGCAATGAGATTACTGATTTTATTGATAAATATATATCTTGTCAGAAAGATGGCGCTAATCCTGATCTAATAAATTACCAATCACACCGGCATGCTAAGACTTGTAGAAAGAAGGGAAAAGCTATATGTAGATTTGGGTACCCATTACCACCAATGCCAAAGACTATGATTTTGACTCCTTTGTGTGCAACTGATAGAAGTAAGCAGGCAAAGCTTAATTTGGTTAAAATCAATGATGCTTTGAATAATGCAAAACAAGGAGAAGAATGTACATTTGAAGAATTCCTATCCAAATTGGAGTTGAATTTCGATTCATATATACTTGCTGTACGCAGTGGATTGGCCACTACAAAAGTTTTTCCTTAAGAGACGTTTGGCTGAAATACGTATTAATTCTTACAATAAGGTGTTATTGGAAAGCTGGGAAGCTAACATGGACATCCAATTTATTATAGATGCATTTTCCTGTGTGAGTTACATTGTTTCATATATATCTAAAGGTCAAAGGGGTATGTCAAATTTACTATCTGATGCAAGTCGAGAAGCCAAGGACAGAGCAAGTGGTGTAAGGGACCAGGTGCGATCAGTCTGTAATAAATTTCTTACTCATGTGGAAATAGGTGCTCAAGAGGCAGTATATCTATTGCTCCAAATACCCCTACGTAAGAGTTCAAGGGCAGTGAAATTTATCAATACATCACCTCCAGAAGAGAGGACAGTTCTATTGAAACCAAATGATGTTCTTGAAAAGATAGCAAAAAACAGTACAGATATTGAAACTGACAATATATTGAAACAGTACACAAAAGTCCTTGAAAATGTCTGCCTTGCAGACTATGTAGCTTGGTTTGAAATTAGAAATTACAAGAAAAAATGTAATATAGATCAAGACTTCAATTTAGACAGTGAAAATCCAGAAAATGACGATTCTGTAGAAATGTCCGACATACAGGTAGAAAGAACCATTACAACAGATCCTAATGATACTAGTAATAGATCTGAACAATTTGATAGTAACACATCCGATGCTGAATCATCTAATATTACCCTCACTAATCAGCTACCTAAAGAAATAGAGTTGAAAAATGGGCTAAAATTGGTAAAAAGGAAATTTGAGAAGGTAATAAGATATGTTAGGTTTAACATAGACATTGATAGGGAAAATCATTTTAGAGAAAAACTTATGCTATTTTTACCGTGGCATGATGAGAATATTGATTTAATGGCTACATTTTCTACATATGAAGAACATTACACAAATGTTCAATCTCATATAAGCACAAAACAGGCACTGTATGAGAGAGTTGCTCCATTAAATAATATTGATGAAAATGTATCCCTTGATGATGATGATGCTATAGACAGCAGCACTGATGATATAGATCAAACTGAAATAAGTGCAAAATATGGGTGTTTTAATCCAGATGATAAATCACTGCATCATTCGTATGACTTGGGAATAGATTTGGGCATAAGAAAATCAGTAGTAGGTGTTAACGTTGTTTCAGAGGCATTATTACCTGAAAGCAAATATAGAGAAACAATCAGATCCTTAAACAAGGAACAAAAGTGTATATTTTACCATATTTTACATTGGTTTAAGGCCAATACAGATGAGCCTTTGTATGCATTTCTATCAGGTGGGGCTGGTGTTGGAAAATCTGTAACAACCAGGGCTATGTACCAAGCATTATATAGGTTTTTTTCCCATTAAATTGACAGTTGTCCGGATGATGTGAGAATTTTAATGTGTGCTCCAACTGGAAAGGCTGCCCATAACATAGGTGGCAATACACTTCACTCAGCCTTCCATATACCGGCTAATCAGAGCTTGTCATATAAACCCTTAGATATGCAACAGCTTAATACTCTAAGGAGCAAATATGCTGCCTTATCAGTTGTTTTCATAGATGAAATATCAATGGTAGGAAATCGAATGTTTAACTACATCAATATGAGACTACAGGAGGTAAAAGGTAATTTAAGGGCATTTGGAGGTGTTAGTATAATTGCCATAGGTGATCTATATCAGTTGAAGCCAGTAATGGATGGTTGGATTTTCTTAGATATTAAAGCAGGTTACGGACCTTTGGGATCAAATCTATGGATCGATTACTTCCTTATGTATGAACTTCAAACTATAATGCGTCAGAAAGATGACAAGATTTTCGCAGAATTTTTGAACAGATTAAGGGAAGGTAATCACACTAATGATGATCTTAGGATGATTAAAAAAAGGGCTGTAAATAACAAGGACCCTAGGAGACCATTAGCAGATGAATCTTTGCCACATTTGTTTACAACCAGGAGAGAAGTATTTGCATACAATGAAAAGATCTATTGTGAAACAAACAATGCTAAGTGTAAGGTTAAAGCTGTTGATTCAGTTTGTGGGATATGACAATTGAGATATCTCAAAAAATATTGGATAGAATTCCAAATGATAGTTCAAAAACAATGGGAATAGAAAGCACCTTATTTCTTGCTGAGAACATACCTGCAGAGGTGTGCGTAAATATTGACGTTTAAGATGGGTTAACAAACGGGGCTTCATGTTTAGTGAGAAAATTTGATTACAGAGTAGAAGGTTCAGAAAGATGCAGTATAGTCTGGGTTGAGTTCAATGATAAAAATATTGGTAAGAAATGCAGAAATCAATTCAGACATCTATATCTACCTCATATATCAAAAGATTGGACACCTATTTTAGAAGTAACCAGGAAATTTTCTATCCAGTACTTCAAAACTTACCAGATTGTAAGAAGACAGTTCCCTCTGCATTTAGCAGCAGCAAAAACTATCCACAAATCTCAGGGTGCAACAATGCCTGAAGGTGCTGTAATAGACTTTGGTACTAGAAAAACTGATCATATACATTATGTTGGTTTAAGTAGAGTTCAAAATATGTCTAAAGTCATCATTTTGAATTTAAATGAGGAAAAAATATCAACATCAATTGATGTACAGATAGAAATGGAAAGACTACGAAGCATACATTTGCCATTGTCCATCCCAAATTTAAGTCAAGATGATAGAGAAAATTTTACTGTAGCTTACCACAATACTAGGTCATTACATTTGCATATGGATGACTTACAACATGAATATGATATGAAAAATGTTGATGTACTTGTATTGTCTGAAACAAGATTAACAAAAAATGATGCAGATGACAAGTTCAGCTTGGATGGGTTTACAACTGTTCGGTATGACTATATGATGTCTGATAATAGTAGACCACATTATGGTATGATACTGTTTAAAAAATCATATTTACCAAGTAATGAATGCTCTTACCGATTGTTACTTGGTATTGAAGTTGTCACATTTATATTAGACATGTCTGAGGGAAAAATATACTGCTATTTTATATATTGTTCTCCGACCATATCTACAAAAGAGAGACTGGTTGCCCTTTTCACTCAACTTTACCATGAAGCAGGATTAGACAGCAAGGTATTCATTATGGGTGACTTCAATGTAGATAATCTGAAACAGTCGTTTTTATCATATTTTGGCAGACAGCTAGGATTTTCTCAACTAATGACGAGCTTTACCACTGACTATGGTACAATATTAGACCACATATATACCAACATAGATATATGTAGCAGTGATATAACATATGGAACTCTTGAAAGCTACTATTCAGATCACAAGCCAATTTTTTTCAAACTATATTTGAACTCCATCCTAAACAATGTTGAATGACTCTGCACATGTAATAACAATTATCTACATACTGTTCTAAGGATGCTACCCATCAACAATTACTTGCTATGTATACATGCCAGTGTGAAACATCATCTTTGTGGTAAATGTAACAATTAAGAGTAAATTGAAATAAATCAAAATAAGATAATTTTCTAATAATCAGGAATGATCATATAATAAATTCCAAGCCATAGTAACAAACTGGATTTTAATGACTACATCAATGCTTGAAATCAGAAATTTCTATATTTAAACTATTAAACAGCTAATTATAAGAGGACATTCCCACGATTAAAATCTATCAGTACTCCGTAATTAATCTGTATAAAAAATGAATTTCTCTAATCTGGAAATATGAAAATTGATGAGAAGTTATAAAAATCCTCCTGTTCTATATATTTTCTTGAATTCTAATGTAAGAATATGTGTGGTTCATCCACACATTTGCCAAACATATCCTCAGCAGACTGTGTTATTCACAGTGCTAAGAATTGCAACAATTAAAAAAAAATGTAAGTATACACAAATTTACATGTAACAATATAACCCGGGTCCCTGTAGAGTAGCAAAACAAAAAGTTGCTTATAATTAATATATATATATATTGGGAATGACTAGTGTGGGCCCGAACTAAGGTCCCTCTTCCCCATATAAAAAGATCTCTGCCACTGTGACCATTATATCTAATATAATGACAAGAAACATCCCTAATATAGTGATTTTAATGTATAGAACTAATGCCCATATTAAATAATGATATTTACATGTATGCAAATTTGTCAACCATTACTGAAAACTGCACAAGTTTCTGAAAATGTTGCATCAAAATTCCAAATGTGCGACTGCAGAATGAATATAAAATATTGAAGAATATGTCAAAAGGTCATTTTTAGACCGTATTCATACCAAAAGTGTAAATATGTTAAATGATGCATGTTAAAGTGAGCACTGTACATCTCTTAACAAAGAAATATCAGAAGTACAGCAATTGAACATAATTTTAAATAAATAATGTACTACATGTATCGTATACCAAGCAATAAAGAGTCCTTTTCATTTCAGATGAACACATTGGAAAAGCTGACGGAGAGGTCTGCACCATTCACGTCACCAATAAAAGTTAAAATAGTAGCCAGGAGTCAGCAGATGACCTCCAAAGCTGGTAACAAATACATGACAATGTCAATGGCTGACAGTACTGGTATAAAAAAGGCTGCCCTATATGACGTATCATTGGCTGATAAAATGGAGGAAGGGAAGTCAATCCTCCTAAGGAATTACACTGTCAGTAATGGCAGTGTAATGGTTAACACCAAGTCCAAAGTGTCTAATACAAGTGAGGTGATGGTGGACAGAGAAAGAGAAAGGCATGCCAGAGAATTAATATACCCTCCTACATCACCGTTTGTGAATATAAAGGAAGCACTCACAATGCCAGTTGGTAGCATGCTATCAACAAAAGGACTAATTGTAGAGGTATGTTGTGAGTTTCTATCTAAATATAATCTGATATTACAATCATCAAAAATATGTGTTTATTTATTGGCACTTCCTCGCTGTTGTACTCTGTGTACATCCCACTTGCAGACAATAACTGTAGTATAATCTAATGAGTAAATGGATCGCCTGTATTCGATACCATAAAAGGAACTCTAGGGTAATTCTTGGCGTTATGGTTCCAACAGTTTAGGAATATAGGACCAAAAACAAGAAATTTTTCAGTTTCAACACAATAATCAGTGTACAGAAATTTATGAAAGTATGGGTCTTTATTTAAAATTATACAAAAGGTTCAATATCATATAAAGAAACCAGGATTAATCATTAAATTTGGGGTTAATGACCCAAACTATGTAAATTGTTTCGATAAAAAATGATATATATCAGTTCTTGGTTATGCTTAATCTAACTGAATTTTATAGTTTAATCCCCATATCAAATTACTCAATAGTATAGTCCAAAGCGTCCAAAATATTAATACTCAGATATATAAAGATTTGTTATGAGTGCCATAGAGTTAACACTTCATCCAAGTACCAATTTATAATAGTAAACCATTATAATTCAAGGTAAGGCCAACAAGGAGCTATGACTCACACCGAACAGCAAGCTAAAGAGGGCCCAAAAAATTACTAGTGTAAAACTATTCAAACAGGAAAACCACAACCTTATCTATATAGAAATAAGAAGCATATGAACACAAATAAACAAACGATAACCAATGAACATCAGATTCTAGACTTATGATGATGTGTTCAAACATATGATTGCGTTGAATAAAAACTGCAATTTTTATATGTGTGCATGTCAAACAAATTTTGATGTAGAGGATTATAGTAACGCACAAACAACATTTTCTAAAAAGTGAGAAAGTATATTTTAACAAATTGTATTTGACTAACAAGTCAACAACTAGTTTTCTTAAATCCTGCTGGCTGCCATTGACGATTGCCAAATAAAATAATCACAAGATGTAACAAAATGAATCTTATATACATGTGTATATATTGTTATATACATGGTTTTTCTGAATAAACCAATATATTATTACAGGAAGCAATGGTGAAAGTTGTTATGGGTGATGTCCCGATTAAAGAAATTACAATTGAAGAAGATGGCAAAAAGATGATTGTTAGCTTGTGGCGGCAACACAGCGCGAATGAAGAAGTTGCCATTGGGAAGTTTGTCCAGATAGAGAACATTGCCATCAAAAAGTATATTGGCAGCAATGTCGGAAATACAACTACTAGAACAAACATAATAGTAAGTTACAAAAATACATTGTACAGGCCATGCCATTTGCTGGTTATAGGTTGTTAGCCATTAAAATGTCAACAGTAAGGAAAAGTGTGAGTTCACCAAACTAAGGATAGGCTATAATTATATAAAATACATCTATATATATTATTGAAAATATCTATAGTGTAAACTCTCATTATGGGGCCCTATAAAGCTGACTATGGGGTATGGGCTATGCTAATTATAGAAGGCTGTTAATTTCTGTGTCATATTGGTCTCTTATGGAGACTTGTCTCATTGGCAATCATACCACATCTGCATTCCTATATTAACTGTCCACCTATATCCCAAGTCAGGAGCCACTGATCTTTGTTAGTCATGTAGGATTTTAGATTTAAGCTCTATGTGTATATTTCGGAGTTTATAAAATGACATCCATTATCACTGAATTAGTACACATTATTGTTTAGCAGCCAACTAAAGTACTGTCTGGTGCTGAAACTTCTCTCAGTATTGTACACACATTGGTGGCCAATGGGTGTTGTTTGCTCTCTCATCGGGTTGTTGTCTCTCCAAAACACTCCCCATTTCCGAGTTTAAATATAATTAACAAAAAAAATATTAATTAGCAGGATGATTATCATTGAATAGTTGAAAATTGCTTGATTTTACTGTTAAAGTATACCAACATCTACTATTATTTATGCAATTATGATATTTGAAATGTTTAATAAAAACATTGAGATGCGGACACATTAAAAAGACCACACACTGATAATATGAGCTAAATGCGGAAGAATATATAGACAAGAATTATTAATTATATCTCACAATTACAATACTACATGTACTAATATGCTTGTCTATATTAAGATGAAATGAAAGGTAGTAAATGTAATAAGACAAAAGGAATGGTTTTCAAACCAATAAGTGTAAGTGTTATAACAAATAACTATTATAATACAAAATGTACCATTTCAAATAAAATTTTAGCAGTGCAAAATGTTCCATGTATTTTAAAACTAATGAAATTTAATTCAATTTACAGATAGACATATCTCCACCAGAAAAAACCATATTTGTGAGGTGATAGGGTACGAATCAGATGAAGAATGCTTAATTCTGAATTGCTTAGAAGCAGAAAATGTGATAGACATAAAGGTGGCAAGGACAATTCTGAGGATTTGTTTTGAGGAAGATATGCCAGAGGCTGTTCTTGACAGAACAATGCCAATAACAGTTAAAATAACAGAAGTTTCCGGTGTTGCAACAGACATTATACAAATATAACTTCATCAACATAATCAATACATTTTACAACTTTTATTGCATCAACATGATCAAGACATTTTACGAAATTTTACTGAAAAGTCCCAGTTTTATTATAACAATAATTATCTCTATATGTACCATTTTCAATGATGAATTTTAAAGTATATGGTATTTTAATGACAATTGTTTTGAAATAGTGCTGCTTCATTAGTTGTAATAATAAGGACAAAGAATGTTAATGATAGAACACAAATTGTTTCAGTTCCCATTAAAACAACTGGAATGATGACATTTTTCAATTTCCCAACTTTACAAGGTTATGAAGAATGTTCAAATCTTAACCTGTAACAATTCTGACTTCCCGAGAGCTTTGTAATAGTATTTTGGTATATATCAATGCAATACTTATTAAATGTAAAATTTCTCTTTTATGAATATTCGTGATAGTTGTGGAAGAAAAATATAATAGCTGCTAATCAAATGATAAGTCGTCTGTGATAACATTATAAATATCTGTGATACTACAAATATTCATAAATATAGGGCCATTTTTGTGCAATTGCAAATTTTTACAAATAAAAAAATACATATTAATATAGACAATGTAAGGATCAAACATTTTGAAGTATAAGAAAACACATATTCATTACTAATAACTAAGTTACTAATATGCATGTTCAAAAATAACAGTACAAAATTATACCTATTTATAAGTGCATGAAAGATAAATACTGCTATGAATTACGTGCAATTGAGTGTCTGTATAAATTACGTGCACTTGAAGACAAAATAGGAAAAGATATAAATAGCTACATGAGGAGTAAACACATATATATATTATTGCCAAGTTTCAATAAAATACATTAACATTGTTTCCTAATTGCTTGCAAGTCCTCCATTATTGACACTTGTGCCAGGTTGAGTGCAGCTTTATTGTTATATTGTTATAAAAAAAAATACAGATACATTCCTATTGCAAACAGTTGAACCCAGTATGGAAGCAACTAAATATTTATTATATAGTTGATAAGTTATTGCATTTAAAATTCATTACATTTTATAAGGATGCCATACATGATTAGTTCCAAAACAAGACTTATATGGTTATAATATGGTTGTTAACATAACAATGCCAATATTTATTGTAACAGATTAAAAAGCTATATAGATATATGTATATGTGTAATGATGTGAAGAGAACAAATAGAGACCAGTTTAAGGAAATATTGTTTAAGGCATAAATGGTGCAATGAACTATTAATCCAATGATTATGTGCCATCTATTACTATTATTAAATAGTTCTGAGGTTGAGTTATGGTAAATGCATGAATAATGCAATGCTTAGTCCTAATGTATATATTCTAGTAGTGACGTATATTTAATGTTATATCAGACTTAATTAGAACTGTATGACATGAAATGTGATGTACTGTTTGTAAATATAAACATGTTTGATAAGTTTATGGATAATGATATGTTTATCCAAATTATATTATTTATTATAACAGATTAAAAGCTATTGTTGTCTGCTCTATGGTCGGGTTATTGTCGCTTTGACACATTCCCCATTTCCATTCTAAATTTTATATTGACATATGCTAAACATATGGTATTAAGAATACAAAAAAGATTAGATCATGAATATATTGTTAAAGGCAAATATAATGCAATGACATCTTAGCTAAATGTTTGGATATGTTATGTTATCTTTTAATGATATTTTATAGATTTTTTAACTAAAACTGTATGCTATGAACTACTGTTTGGATATATATATGTAGACAAGATTGTCAATGCATGAATAATGCTGTTCTCATTCCCAATGCATCTATACTAGTCATTACAATGTTAATGCCCTTTTTGCTAAGCCAATGGGGGCAGTCAATGTTACCGTTGTCTGTCTGTATGTAAGTCTCTGTTCATCACGAAATTGATTTCCGTTCTATAATATTAATATGGCTCAACTGAATGTTATTAAATATATAAACAATGTTTATTATCACCAAAAAAACCAACATAAATTTAAAATTTGGATTGTGTCCCTCTTATCATTATAGTTATATTTCCATTTATATGTGGAAATATTTTTACTATTTTAATAATATTTCAAACTCTTATTTGCCGCAGACAAATGTAATACAAAACATTATTTATTTTAAAGTGCTCATTCCCACCAAAAAAATAATCAAACGCAAAATTGGATGGTGATTCTTTCACTATTCTAGAGACGTGTCCCATAGTAACATAATATGCAAGAAAGTACCACTGATACATTCCCAAATTATTTACTGTTATATATAGTTTAGAGTAATGTACAACTACATGTATACATGTATATGCTATGCAATGTGATGAACTTTTTGAAGTTTGATAAATGATTAATTTTTATGAATAATGTATATATGTTAGTCCAATGTATATATTTATAGTTTTGGCATTTTTTACTATTAATAATATGATAGATAGTCTATTGAACTGTATTAAATGGAAATAGCATGAATTCAATGGATAATGCAATAATAAATCAAAATGTTTATATATACCAGTTATGACATTTTTTAAAGTTATCTCATGGTCAATCCAAAGTTTGATTGTAACACATGTGATCCTTTTAATCCATTTTTGAATATTAAGAGACTATACAAATGCTTGCTCAGCATACAGATAAATGATTTGAAAACATAACAGAAATGATAAATAAATAATAAAATGCTAAATTCTGTTCATATAATATAGCCCTACATTTGAAAGTCATTATAACTGTATGCTTAGCATATATATAACTGGATTAAATCAAATATATGGGATCATGTAAAATGTTTCTCGTTAAATGTAAAATTAAAAAAAAACGTATTTTGGTATATGTGGATATTTTAAGGAATATCAAATAGAAATTTACAACGTATTATAGGAAAAGAGAGGTTCACAAAGGGTTAGAATGGCCCTAAATTGGTCAAGCAATTACAAATTTCAAATAAATAGAAATGTTAGTGATAATTCTATTAAGACTAAAATATACTATTTTGGCACCTACTATTAACTATCTTGAAGCTATGACCCCATAATTATACATTATTTGTATTTTTGGTCAATTTTGTCTGAAATTTATATGTTTTTTGCATAATTAACCATGGCTGCCATACAATTCCAAAAAGTTTTTATTTTGATGAATTCTTTATCAAATTTTGAATCTTTTGGTTACAAAACATTTTGGATTGTAGGTGGTGCCCAAATTTTCGTAAAGCTTTCATGTCTGACAATTGCACCAAATCATTATATTTGGATAAAATGGGCCTATTAATTTGGAGAATATAATGTACTATTATGAAAGAACTGATTTATTGAGCGTTAATAAATTTGAAATCGACCAATTTACGAACCAAATTGTGAACTATTTGGAGTTTTATTGTAAGATTTATATTTTAGACCGCTCTGGGCTATAAATGAACCGTGTCCTTTGAATAAGTGATTTCACAATAACCATAATACTAAGTACCTGTTAGAAAATAGCACTTTAACAGTACATTGTTAAAGATGAATATATTCCAACAATGACCAATATTAATGATGTAATGAGATTGTATATATACTGTTTTATATTGTTTTATATTATTACATATATAAATGAAAATTGAAACCAAACTGTTGTCATTATTTAAAAAAGAGACACGAAAAGGGAGGTATGATTGGTAATCAGACACAGAAACAAAATGATGAAAAAGAAATAAAGCTTACCATACAACATCTTTACAATCAGAAAAAAACTATACTAAAATCAGTTAGAAATAGCCATGAAATGACAAATATTAAACAATATAAATCAGAAAACTAATGGCCACATCAATGTACAAACAGAAAATCAAAAGATATACACCAAAGAATTACAAGCCCTGTTTTATAGGCCTCTTACTAAGGACCGACGCATTCATATTGAAGCTGTGATCTATATGTATGGTGCAAAATCATCTCATTGTGAAAACCAGTGGTGTCAAAGTACTAAATCGGATCAAAGTAAAAAAAAACGAACATTTGAAAAACTATCCAGATGTTGTTAGATTCAATTAACAATAATACCATCATTAGTGAAAGGCTATCTACCTCATATAATACATTGTAATATTTACAATGAACCATCTAATAATTAAAAAACAGAACCTATAGCTGCTGATTTTTTTTCGCATAATAAATAAATGATATGAAGTGTTACAATAAAACAAAGATAACTCAGTGAAGCTATTTATAACATTTAAAAAGTTTGTGTCGACTGCAACAAAATCTGGAATAAGCAAGAATAAGATATAGTAATCTTGCTGTGTAAACATTAGCAATTGATTCGAAAACAAAATGTTTCATAAAATAGAAGACCTGGATACTACATACATTGTTTATAAATTGCCAAATGTAGAGCAGGATCTGCTTACCCATTCAGACCACTTGAAATCACCCCAACTATTGGTGGGGTTCGTGTTGCTCAGGCTTTAGTTTTCTATGTTGTTTCTAGTGAACTCTTATTTGTCTTTTTCAGTTTTAGACATGGCATTGTCAGCTTATTATCGATATATGAGTTTGCTGTTCGTGTGGTATCTTTCACCCAAATATTACAATTTATCTGTTTTAATATGATTGTCTTGACCTCTTTCTCATAATTCAGTGACTACTCAAAAAATTATTTGCTATGTTGATTCTCTGTTATAAGTAATAAGCTTACGATTTTTGCATGTGTGCAACTATACGGTCCTAATGCCAATCTAGCAGTTCTCATTTGACCACGTAAACATTTCATGGATAATTCACAAAAATAAGTTTCTTACTATAAGACGGTATCTCAGATATGATAGCAAATTATATTATGTGTACTATATTGTAAGGTGAACATCTGTCTGGCAGGTATTATATAAACACCTGTCATTTATCAATAATCCAACATAACATGAGGTCCTCTGATGTTCAGTACTTCAGTACTTTGATTAATGAATTGGTTTCGGTCATCAAGGTGAAGAGGATACAGTGCGATTCAAATTGTATATATTCACAATTAAACTTGCAGGCCTTTTTTCATGAGCCACAATTTAAAATATAAGAAAACATCAAAATAAAAAGGAACATCCGGAAAATATCTTCAAAGCGAGTTAAAGGTTTTTAAAGTGTTTGTTTTTAACAAAAGAGGTTTGTCATCTAAAACTTTTAAGAACATACACAAAGCACAGAACTTAAAATTGCCAATGCTTGCTACCCTAAGCATAAAAAAACCTTGCAGAGCAGGTGTACGGATCTTAATAATGATCAATATCAAGCCATTGTTCAAATAACCATGAACATATCTCAAAGTCCAATAAAAACGGCTATTTTACAGGTTCACGTATTGCATTTCTTAAACACATATAATCATTAATTGATTAAATTTCTTCACATTTGCATTTGAACTTTAGCCTAAAAACTAACTCTAATTTAAAAACAAAAACCAGCATCTTAGAATGGAACATCAAGTGGGTGACTTAACATGATGTCTTTTGGGAGAGAGGAGAGAAAAAAATATTCCTTTAACAAGAATATTTCACCCCACATTGAACAGTATTTACTTTAAGTAAACAGTCACTGTCAGTTTCTAATTCTTATATAACAAAAATGATATAAAACAATAAATCTTTTTTTTTTATACAATTATCTTATATATAATGCCAAACAAGCATTTGGGTTTACGATTGCATTTCTTTTTTTAAAGAAAGCAACTTGTTCCACTGTTTAAACATATTGATAGTTTAATCAATATTTGATTGGTTGAGACTATCCCACGTGTCATTGAACAAATCTTCATATTCCATTCTGAGGATCAAATTCCCCTCTGAAATGTCGGGATAACTTCGTGCGACGTTACGCGCGGTTAATGTACATAACGTTTTGAACTTTTTATTCTTCTTAAAATAGCGATAGCAAAAATCATTATCATGTTCAAATTTATTTCAGACGATAAAACAAAAAGACTTATAAATTAAATTTTGATCCTTACTGTTTATCAATGGGTATGTCGTGTTTAGTTTGACTTACAAAAACAAGCGGATAAGAAAAAAAATGTATGCAAAATAATATTTAATGTATTGATAGTAAACAAAGCATAGGCAGTGGAATAAAACATTCATTTCCCTTTGCCTCGGGAGATATGAAGATTTGCTCACCCTCGAAAAATCATATTTCCTTCGGGCAGAGCCCTCGTGAAATATGAATATTCTAGGGTGAACAAATCTTCATATCTCCCTCCGGCACGGGAAATAAATGTATAATATCAGAGTTCCACATAAGACAGCTGTGGCGTTCCATACAATCGATATATACGGTTATGATAAGACACACATAAATTTTAAACATTTACCTGAATTAACGCACCAGGTAGTAAAATAAACACAAATCACACTAGTCAAGACCCATTTACCGATAAATCAATCAAAATGGCGGAAACGATATTAAGAAAAGCACAAATGCATGTTGGCTGCCAAATATGCAAGCAACAAAAAGCGGTCAGTTGGAAATGTATAGACTGCAATCGTTTGTTGTGTGATACATGTAAAATGACCCATGAAAATATTCCGGCAACTGAAAACCATGAGGTTCTCTCAACGAAGTCAATTTTGCCACGGCCAAGTATCAGAATTAATTCAAAAATGTGCAAATTTCATGGGAAAAGTTTGTCCCTTCACTGTTCAACGTGTGATGTGCTTATTTGCATGGACTGCATTTTAGAAAAGCATAACACACATAAGTTTGGTGATATTGAATCCATCAAGCAACGCCAACGGCAAAAATTTGAAGAATTCACAAATGAAATTCAAGAGGTAAGGAAAATAAATAAAGAAAAGGTTAAATTATATGAATTCATGAAACAGGAGTGCATAGTAGATGTTTCATTAAAGCGTTCATTGGTGAAAAAACGCGAAGAGGAGCTGGTTGATTGGATAAAAGAGTGGGTTAGATGCTCGATTGCTCAACTCGATCACCATCAATGTTATCTTGTGACAGATTTAGATGCAAATATAACAGAAACTAAAGAATTTCTTTGCTCAATGGATAAAGTTGAAACACAAATCCAAAATCTGTTAAAACAAGATGATTCAACATTAGCGTTTGAAAACTTTGAGATGATTAAAGCTCAGGTTAAAAATCCTAAACTATCAGAACTGAGAAATTACCAAATACGGTACGAGGACGGAAACTTGGAAAAGGAAAAATGCGACAAAATCCTTGGAAGAATAGAGATTACACAAACAGACATAGCCGGTAAGTTTTCTTAATCATAAACTTCACTATTATATTATTTCAATATAAAATCTAAAATCTGTTAAATTGTAACATTGTTTCCAACTTTAAGCTGCATGTATATATACTCTTTGACAGTGTCAACATGACTTAAAGAATTCTAACGTTAAAAAAACGATATGATATGCCACTTGAATACGCTTGAATACGAAAATCATAAAATATTATAAATGTACGAATTAAAATTCAGATGAGTGCGGTTAAAACCTGTTCAAAGTTCATTTTGAGCAGGCATTTTGACTGTTTTTCAAGTAAACTTAATATCTTTTGAGCAAATAAGCAAGTTAATTTTATCGGTTTTAGACCAGACCTAGGTCTGCCTTTTTAGGGCTGCTCCAGACCACACCTGTCACATGGTCTGCTTTTAACAAGTCCTAAGGACAAGCCTTCTCCAGATCAGATAAAACATATGGACAGGTCTGCCTTTGATCGATTCTGAGGATAGGTCAACTCCTAACCAGACCGATGGACAGGTCTACTTTTGACAGAACATCGTGCCAAGCACTTTTCTTACAAGACCTACCCTCTTGATAATATAAACGATAATCTTTTTTTTTATATATATTTTCCAGTACAGCAAACTATAATTATACTTCAGCATATTAGTCCCAAAAGGAAAGTAAAATCCAAATCAATTGTTTTAGCAGGTTTTCTTTTCGACTCCTGTAACAAATCTTAAGAGAACTAGTTTTCTTAGTTTTTTATTTTACTCTATAAATCCCTACTTGGTCAGATCCTTAACGTCTGGGCAATTGAAAGTTAAATCGTTATATATTAACTTTGTAATTAACAGAAACACCAAAAAGGAGATCATTTGTTAAAGTACTGTATTCTTACACGGCAGAGAACGAGGACGAGTTATCATTAGAGGAAAATGATATAGTTGAAGTTCTACACCAGGTATGTGAAGTTGCTGCAACATATACCAAAAATGATTACTTGGCTATTGCTTTTGTATAAATATTCATTTTTAATGTGTATGCCAACATATTATTGATTATAGCCTTTAAGTTTGCTTTATGCAAAAACATAATGTAGTAACAAAACTGTACAAATTACTTATGCCTCGGTCACTCGGGAGACTCACTTGCTTCAATAACAAGTTGCAGAATGTTAGCTTTGATTTTCAAATATCTTACTATATTAAGTTTCAGATTCAAGATCTGGTGACAAAAATACTTTCTATGTACATATAGACCAAACAAATAATGAGAATACGACACACATCCAAACGTTTTCCTGAAAATGGTATAGTTCCTAGTAAACTGATAAAAAATGTCAGAATGTCAGACAAAAGCGTATAAAACTTTTAAAAAAACTTAAACAAAAAACGTGTTGTTTCGAGAATTTACCAACTTTAACATTCTACCTTTTTCTGACATAAAGTCTTTCTTTCCTGAAATTTGAAAAGTAATTGATCATGTAGACATTTGAATAACATCATTTTGAAAATTGGATTTTTTTTTTATTTATTGTACGGGCGCATTGCATTTGCGCCAATTTTTGAAAAATGCATTCTTTCATTTGCGCCACGGGGTTGTTTTTCATTTGCGCCAAAAATAAATACTGCCTTTGCGCCAATTTACAGGTAAAATATAACGAAAACGTTTTAATATAAGTTGTATCCTGAATACAATGCTCGTATAAGAAATGTTGTAGATTATCCCCTCCCCCTTGTAGGGTAAAAAACTTAAAGTTATTTCATAATCATATCTCATTAAAATCTGAGAGTCACTTACAGGTCTAAAATTGTGTAGGTTCACATGTTCGCGTGGACAAAATGGACATGCTTCATTCGGAGACAAATAGATGAGAAAATACGTCCGTAATGTTTAAGACCTCGCATTTAGGATAACTAAAAAACCAGAATCACAACAGATGTGGACTACAAAACCATTATAACATTGAATGATACAGTCAACCATGGTTTAGACCAGCAAAAAGTACAATCTCGGCATTTAAAAAACTATGTTGTAACATTTTTATTAAAAGTCTCTTTTGAATATAGTTCTTTTATTTATACTATTTACCTGTATTATTTGCGCAAGTGAAATGTATTATTTTGGCGCAAATGAAATATGGTTTGTGGCGCAGATGAAATATTTTTTTGGCGCAAATGAAATATTTTTTTGGGCAAATGAAATGCCAATTGGCACAAAAGCAAAGCATCGGTACAATCACTTGTGAATTTACTGTTCAAACAATTGGTCCAATTTAAGAATCACGTCCATGTATATTCATTGTTTGTTCCTTGCTTGCACTCTAAAATTGACCAAGATGAATTGAAGTGAATAAAAATTAAGTCAATTATTGGCGATTAAACTTTTAAATATATGAGGTAAAACTTTCTAGAGCAAACGTAGAGTAACCATATAAGAGGCAGTATTAAGAATCGAACAATTCTTTATATTTCAGAACCCCATTATTCTCTATTTTATGTCCCCGCAACTCAAAGTTGGGGGGGGGGGGGGGGTATTGTTTTACCCCTGTCCGTCCGTCCGTCCCATTATGGGTATATAGTTATTCAAGATAACTCCTAGATAACGCACAATATATTGGTCAACGAACATTTAGATAAGAATCACAATAGATTCATCACGAAAACAGGGTAGAAATGGAACTGAGATTAATTTGACTACTGTATCTCTGTATCTCTTCATTTAAATCTATAACAGAAATGTTAAATTGTTAAAGACATTAATAGGTTTTATAACGTTTATCATTATCCATTTCTCACGAGTTCTTAAACCTAATTCTCTTATGGCAAAAATGTTTCTGTGTAAAAAAAGGAAATTCCGCGAAAATTTTACTTTTATTTTGAATGACAGTATGACGTCATAAATCTGCTACCGGTGTCAAACATGAACATCAGACATTTTAAAGCTTTTTGTACGATTTAGAATAGAATCTTTGGCAAAACCAGGGAATACATGTGAGTGTTTATTTATTATTCCAAAAATCATAAATCTTCGCTGCCAGAGGTGAAGTGTAGTTCGAATTGGTCTTTGCAAGTCACGATAGTTAACCTAACGAATAACCAAATAGCAATTTCGTTACACACTGCCGTATAGGCCAATCAAATTAACGCATTTGTGGTGTCACTTATTCATATTTATTAATGTGTAATACGAGAATTATCTCTTCATGCGGGGAATAGATACTACAATGGAGTGACATGCTTTAAACCCCAAGAACATAGCTGTCAGTGTCCAAGTTTTATCACAAGTTACTTGCCATCTCCAGCTGATAGTGAAAGTGGGGTAATACAGTATCTGTCTTGTTAAAGGTTATTAATGGCAGTCATTTAGGTACAGCTACAAATGTTGAAGTGGAATGTTACCAAAACAAATGTGTGTAAAGTTTCAATAAAGACATTTCTACTGTAGAGCGTTTTACACATAATTATCTTTTGAAGTTATACTATGGGATAAACTCTCTGTATACCTGTGTAGAATGTAAGTCCATTCTTTGGATAAATAATTGATATTTTAAAGTTTAATGTCTATGCATCATTCTGTAAATTCAAATTTTTTAATGTTTTCACAGTAAATGTTTGAAAGTTTATCAAAATCGAAACCTGTTTCTTTGTTGTTGAATTTATTCAAATTTCATGGGAAAATAAGGAGAATCTCCCCCTGCATAACTTTGTCCTTAGACAGTTTTTTATTTGGTCTTCAATAATTTAGGTAATGGTTGATTAAATCATCATTTTGGCCTTGAGCATCATCACATGTTAGTGTGTTATGCATCTAAATTTGTATTTTTTATCTACATTTTCAGAGTTTACAGTATTGTGTGAAATCATCTTATTTTTTGTGTTTCATAAGTGTTTGCAATTAAAAATTTTGGGATCAATATTTTGTTTTTTCAATTAACAAAGAAGACAAAAATGCACACACAATAATTTAATTATACTAATAAATTATACATAAAGATATATCACAGTTTACTAATCATCATCTGAATCTTCATATTCACTACCAATTGTATCATTTTGGTCTATTTGTACATTTTCAACGTCATCAGGCTCAATTTGGTCATTGCGGTCATGATATAACAGATTTACAAAGTTATTCCATAATTCATCTGTAAAAGTATATTGTTTTGGTGTCAAAACCCGATATCCAGATTGTCGACGTGGATGGTCATGTTGCACACGGTGTTGTACAGATGAAGCAGGTCTATCAACATGTTCATTCCAATCAAGTATTGATAGTCCCAACTTAATTTCATACATTAAATTATGATAATGTAACCTTTTATCCACATGTATAAGAATTGTATTATGATAACTCTCAATATAATGAGTGTCACGACAATGTGTATACTTTTCTGGATGCTTATAAATATAAAGGTTTTTAATACTGTTCCTTAGCAACAACTCTGCTGTTGGATCCCGAATAATGTCTCGTGATGGCACATAGTCATTATTTTTGCATCTAGATGTTTGATGACAGTTCCTATGATCTTGTTTGTAGTGGTCCACAATGGAATCAAGCAAGAGCACTAATTGAGCAGCATTGCCATTACAGTTCTTCATTGCCCAGTAAACATGGGTTTTAACACCAGCGGATTTGTCTCTTAGTTCCGGATGCCATGTCTTTCCGATGTTTTTCCTTCTCCCCTTTGTAATTTTTGCCATATTCCTGCGCACCTCCTTTGCACCATGCCAAGTGTCATAGGAATCAATTACATCTGGTTGGTTTTGGCTCAGATATTTACTGACAGATGCATTTCTATCATGCGAATGAACTTTCACTTTTATCCTTTTCCTTTCGAAATCTTCGTATAGCTTTTCTGTTCCATAAGTTTCATGTTTCTGGGAACTCCTTTCCTGGTTCTTAGTAACGTGACTATATCCTACTACTTTATGAGTCAAGTTTCCCAGAGCTGTTACATCAGTGTGAAAACTGTTCTTTCTGCATGCATGTCTTGCATCTGTCATAATGTCAAGTTTATTATCACTGTAAGAATTTTTATTTTTTTCCTCTTTTAAAGCATCATCAATGCTCTTGTCCCGAAGCGAAATCACCACCTGTCTTATGTTGGAAACATTTTTTCACGGAATCGTTTCTGTGGAAGTCCAATGTTAGCAAAACTACTAAATCGTTCGTATTGGGCAGGAAACATCCCAGCACAGAGATAAGAATGAATCAACTTGTAATTCACTGTAAAGTCCTGCTTCAGTGCGGAGGAGGAATGCCAGAAAATCGGAAGAGATGTGGTTTTAACTGGTTTAACAACTAGTCTGGCAACGTGTCCAATTTTTGTCATTTCGGCCGGTTCAAGGGGACCATACCACTGTGATAGACGTACCAGTTCAAACAGTTTCTGTTTTGAGCAAACAAAAAGGTCTTGGTCATCCTGTCCACTATTATCAATTGGTTTTATTCTTTCTTCCAGCTTTGGAGTTGAACAGTTCTGATTGTAAAAGTCCATCAAAATGTTCAAAATGTCCACATTAGATTTTACTTTCATTTTCCTCTTTAGGCCTTCATATTTTTCATCAAATGCCAACTTTTGTGAATCATTGTCAAAATTGTAGTCAATGGATTTTCGAGGTTTTCTAACATATTTGTATGATTTTACTTCTCCATTTGAAAGTCTCTTTCTATTAAAATACTCCACATTTGTGATATTACTTAGTATATTCATATCGCTAGCTATCTTGGAACTTATTGTATACAGGAACAAAATACTATGTTTGATTTGAAATTGAAAGAATATAAGCGCATCAATGAGCAAACCAATCAAATTCAAAGTTTATAAATCACATGACTTTGATAAATGATCTGGGCCAATCAGATTTGATTTCAAATTGAAAAATTAGGCGCAAAATTTAATAGACCAATCAAATTCAAACATATAATCACATGACTTAGATAAGGTCAAATGTAAAAGCAAAAATGGAAGAAAGTGCAAAAGCAAAGATGGAAAAAAGATGTGAAATGGTTTTGAAAGTAAATGAAGAGGAAAAGGATAAATTGATGATATTTTTGAAAGAGCACAATATGACATCATGTATTGTTGGTAAGTATATTTATTTTTTTATTCATTTACTTTATAGATATTTCAATAAAACATTATTCTGTAAAGGTGAATATTTATTTAAATAAGATGTCATTTATCTTTTAAATTAGATTATGTTATTATATTGTTATAATCATGTGACAAATATTAATGTAAAGAATGCATATCATAATGTTTATATGTATTTTATTATTTATGACTGCAATTTTATTTTAGAAAAGAAATCTTTAAAGAGAAAAAGGTCTAAAAAGGATGAAAGTGGAAGTACTTCTTCGAGCCAAAGAAACAATCAGGATGAAAGTAGTGACAGAGATGACAATGGTGACAATGGAGATCCAGATCCAGGCCATGGCGACCTTGAATTACGAGAAGGACAATGTCCTTATTGTTTCATCAACCCATGTGTTGCTACCTCCAACATTACTGCTCCATGGGTAGGAAATGGCCAACCACCCTCAAATGCAAACCCCCAGATACGAAAAGGGATATATAGAAGATTTTGGAAATGTATAAACAATATGTATGGGTGGTTACCTCCACAGTATTTGGATAAAAAGAAAAGAGTTGGTGGTGGTGAATGGGTTGTTATGCACCAGCGGGAAATTATGCCTGAGTGTGTTTTGGAACTTGTTAGAGAACTTTATCCTAATCCTGTTGGAATCCAATATATGGGGCATATGTGGGAATAACAGTAAACTGTGTTTAACTTGTGTAATTATAAATCGTCTAAAACTACAAAATATTGTGTTTTTATCAATGAAGTGAAATATGATGCTAATACATCTGAATAGTGTAAGCTACAAGGTATTTGATTTTTAATGGCTCAAGTGCATCTGGAAACCTCATTATCACTGGTGATAATTCAATGATTTGTCATTCCTCCTGGTGGAAGTTCTTTGGGTTTAATTATAGACATTTTATTAATAATGTGTCATCAAATTTAACTGAAATCGACAGTTGTAATGATATTGCTATATCATCTTATCGACATGTTTTCATTTATAGAGACTCCGCCTATCTTATCTTGATTGACAATATTAACAGTTACACGTGCTTAAAGTTCATTGACTTTATCTAGATATAACACACTGGGGCTTTATATCATGAGCAGTTCTATATCATGTAGTCTTACAATAAACATGTATTAATTATATGGATTAACTCAATGGCCTCTAACGATGGTAACATAACATGGTGTCAGATGTAAAAACGACTTTAAAATAGTTAATAGCAAATGCTATCGTTATTGTTTGGTGCGGAAAAGATAAAAGAAAGAATGGATGGTCATTTTAAGCAACCGCCAGAAATGGATTTTTCCCATGAAGACAACCTATCCGAGAAATGGAAAAGGTGGAAACAAACAATGAACTTATACCTAGAAGTAGCTATGGGTGAAAAAACAGAAAAGGAACAGTGCAGAGCTGTCTTATATGTCATTGGATTAGAAGGCCGAGAAATTTACAATACATTCAATTTTGGTGAAAATGAAGCTGATAAACTTGAAGTACTGCTGAAAAAATTCGAGGACTATTGCATCCCGAAGAAGAATGTTACAGTAATCAGACATCGTTTCAACACACGCGTTCAAAATTCGAGTGAAAGTATTGATCAGTTTTTAACAGACCTGAAGTTAATTGCCAAGAATTGCGAATTTGAACACTTAAAGGATGGACTCATTCGTGATCGAATAGTTTGTGGCACGAACTCTTCCAGAGTAAAAGAACGTTTACTTCGAGAGGATGGGTTGACACTGGACAAAGCTGTTGGTATTTGTCGCGCCGACGAAGAATCTAGAAAACAGATGAAAACGTTAAACGAGGAAGAACAAGTACACGCTTTGAGGAGGAAAACTCAAAATCGGAGACCCAACCGTAAAGAAGGCTACGCAAAGAAAGGTCCGAGCAGACGAGATCATGAGAAGCGAGAGTCGAATTCGAGTTTCAGTTGTGGAAAGTGCGGAACAACTCACGAGAGAAGAAACTGTCCCGCATACGGTAAAAGGTGCCATAAATGCAAAAAGCCGAATCACTATCAGAAGTTTTGTAAATCAAAGTTTTCGAAAAGTGTTCACGGATTAGATGAATATTCTTCATGCGAATCGGACGGAGAAAATTACTTCGTAGGAGCAGTAAACAGAAAAACGGAAATCAAAGAAAATGCTTGCTTTTCATCATTCAAATTGCAAGGTAAGACAGTACAATTTAAAATCGATACTGGTGCTCAAGTCAACATCTTACCGCTTTCAATTTACAAAAAATTGTCAAACGTCAAATTAAGCAAAACTTCCACTACTCTTACTAGCTATTCAGGAGATAAACTCAAAGTTATAGGAAAATGTTCGTTGCATTTAAAAGACAAAAACTGTGAATTCTTTGTGACGGACACAAATCAATCTCCGCTATTAGGATTCAAGGCATCAAATGAGTTAGGTCTAATTCATGTTATCATGACGGTACAAACAGACGTTGACGATCCTGTCAAATCGTTTCCGAAAGTCTTTACAGGCTTAGGATGTCTAGAAAAACCGTACCATATTAAAATAGACTCAAGCGTCAATCCTGTAATAAACCCGCCGAGAAAGATACCAGCCGCGCTTCGAGAAAAGCTTAAAGGTACATTAAAAGAAATGGAAGACAAAGAAGTAATCCGAAAGGTCGATGAACCGACAGACTGGGTGAATTCGTTGGTTGTTGTACAAAAGCCGAAAACAGGAAAGTTGAGGATTTGTTTAGATCCAAGAAATTTGAATAAAGCGATAAAAAGAGAACATTTTGCGCTACCAACAATAGAGGACATAACCACACGACTGACAGGTGCTAAGTATTTGAGTAAACTAGATTGTAATAATGGATATTGGCAGTTACGCATGGATAAAGAGAGCCAACTCCTTACTACGTTTAACTCTCCATTCGGGAGGTACTGCTTCTTGCGAATGCCTTTTGGAATTAAATCGGCTCAAGAAGTCTTTCAAAAACGAGTGTCACAATTGTTTGAAAACTTAAAAGGAGTTGAAACTGATATCGACGACATTCTAGTGTGGGGAACAACGCGAAAGGAACACGATGATAGACTTCGCTCAGTTCTTAACAGATGTCAAGAGGTTGGACTAACGTTAAATGCCGACAAATGCAAGTTTCGAGTCAAAGAGGTGACGTACATAGGACACACTCTAAGCGCAGATGGAGTAAGACCCGATCAGGAAAAAATACGAGCTATCAAAGAAATGCCGGCTCCAACAGACAAAAAAGGGGTACAACGACTACTAGGGACAATTAATTACTTGGCAAAGTTTGTTCCGAACATGTCAGCAGTTACAGAGCCTATCAGAAAGCTATTGAAAGAAGAACA
The DNA here is from genome assembly GCF_021869535.1 of Mytilus californianus. Classification (NCBI taxonomy): domain Eukaryota; kingdom Metazoa; phylum Mollusca; class Bivalvia; order Mytilida; family Mytilidae; genus Mytilus; species Mytilus californianus. Next base: position 58,780,612 of record NW_026262679.1, read on the forward strand.
CGAATTCATTTGGACACATGAACAGCAACAAGCATTTGAGAAATTGAAAGACATTATAACAAAGAATCCAGTATTAAGTTTCTACGATGTGTCAAAACCAGTAACTGTAAGTTGTGATGCATCCCAATGCGGTCTTGGGGCAATGTTGATACAAGACAATAAACCTGTTGCATATGCATCAAGATCATTGACAGATGCCGAAAGCAGATATGCCAACATAGAAAGAGAATTGCTTGGTGTGCTATTTGGATTGGAAAGATTTAATGATTATACGTATGGTAAACACATAAATGTTGAATCTGACCACAAACCGTTAGAGATGATCGTGAGAAAATCTCTAGGGTGTGCTCCGCCACGACTACAGAGGATGTTATTGAGGTTACAAAAATACGATTTCTCACTGAAGTATATACCAGGGAAAGATTTAATAGTTCCAGACATGTTATCGCGAGCGCCGATAAAGATCAACACAAATAATGAAGTGGAAAATGATATAGAGTGTTTCGTGAACATGGTCATAACAAATACATCAATGTCTGATAGAAATCTAGAACAAATAACGGAAGAAACTTCAAAGGATGGTACTTTACAAACACTGACCAGGCTAATAATAGACGGTTGGCCAGATGATAAAAATGAGGTTCCAAAGGAGGTTTTTGAATACTGGAATTTCCGCGATGAATTATCCAACGTAAATGGAATTATTCTAAAAGGAGAAAAAATAATTATTCCAGCGAGTATGAGAAAGAATATGCTCAACAAACTACACGAAGGACATTTGGGAATAGAAAAAACCCGAAAATTAGCAAGAGACTCTATATTTTGGCCAGGAATCAATGCACAGATTACTGACTTTATTTCTAAATGTAGTGTGTGCTTAGAAAGCAGAAGATCAAACACAAAAGAGCCAATGGCAGAAAGTGAAACTCCAGAACTACCGTGGATGACAGTTGGTACTGATATTTTTTATTGGAACAATAACAATTACCTAATCATTGTCGATTATTACTCAAGATATTTTGAAATTGCGAAATTAGAGAACATACGTGCGTCATGCGTTATAACACACATGAAATCCGTTTTTGCGAGACACGGCATACCGTCAAAAGTCCGAAGTGATTCAGGATCACAATACGTATCAGCTGAATTTCGACAATTTGCAGAATCATGGGGATTCACACACACAGTGTCTAGTCCACACTATCAACAATCCAATGGACTAGCCGAAAGATTCGTTCAAAGCGTCAAGAAAATGCTAAGCAAATCTAAACAGGACGGAAAAGATCCGTATATTGCTATGTTAAAATACAGAAATACGCCGTTGGAAAATCTTGACTCACCAGCTCAACTCTTAATGAATAGAAGACTGAGGACAACTATTCCAACAATAAAGAACCGTTTGAAACCAAAATGCGGTAATTTGAAGAACACGCAAAGGAAAATGAAACAGCAAAAAATAAATCAAAAACAATGTTACGATAAAAGTTCAAAACCATTACCGGAACTACAACCTAATGACACTATACGATTCCAGCACAATCCTAAAGGAAAATGGGACCAAGGAACTGTCGTAAGAAATAATAACACTCCGAACTCATATGTCATTGAAACACCAGAAGGACAAATTTTCAAACGAAACAGAAAACATTTATTGAAAACAAAAGAAGACAAAATCGAACAAACATCTCAAGAAGCAAATGAAAACAATCACAACGATTTTGACAATATAAATGATGAACAATCTTTAGAACCATCGTTTGTTAGAAGAAGTGAGAGATCCGTCAAAAAACCTACTCGACTAATAGAGGAGTGTTAAATTCAAAAGGAAATCTGAGTAGTGCCGTAAGGGACAGAATAATGCCCTTGCTCAGATTTTGCGAGTAGGAAAAGGCAGGATAGTCTATCCTGGCCTTACGTTTGTACGAAATTATTTAAATAGATAATCACAATTTATTAAAACTTGTCCGTCAAAATTATTTAATTTAGTATACGTTTTCTATTCATTGGCGAAAACATTTTATCTATTTTCTTTATTGATCAACATGTGATTTTCTAAAGTAATTTCGTATGATCGTTAAATTTAATGCTTGTCTGTAAATATTTATCGTAGTTAATTAGATTCAACATACAACACAAACTGGCTAGACTTTCAATGTGACTTAATGAACTGTGTTAAATTTAATTGCTTGTCTCAAGAGGGGGGTTGTAATGATATTGCTATATCATCTTATCGATCTGTTTTCATTTATAGAGACTCCGCCTATCTTATCTTGATTGACAATATAAACAGTTACACGTGCTTAAAGTTCATTGACTTTATCTAGATATAACACACTGGGGCTTTATATCATGAGCAGTTCTATATCATGTAGTCTTACAATAAACATGTATTAATTATATGGATTAACTCAATGGCCTCTAACGATGGTAACATAACAACAGTATCCGTGAGAAGCCAGTATTTATCAAGAATATTTAAATCACTGGACTATGTGTATGATCGATTTTGATTTTTTAACAAAACATCACAATGGTTGAAAAAGTCTGTCATATCTCCGAAATTTCGCGTCTTTAATAAACAATATTGCAGTTATATATTTCATTTACGTCCTTGATGAAATTTCACTAGTATCCTAGTACCAAAATATATAAGTTATCTCATGTGATAATTAAAAGTATAAACAACTAGCGGGTATATCTTGACCTAGATGGGTTATTTTGTTTTATAAAATACACACAGAAAACTTGAAATTTGATTCAAAACACTAGTAAAACTTTGAAATGATGAAGTTTAGGATATAGAAATGAGCTCCAACAGCTATAATAGCTGTGAGAACTTGCTCTTTTAATAAACGTTGTCAGGTTGGTTTTGGAAAAGGGTGTTCAAGTAAAAGTAACGGCTCTGCTGACTTGATACATTGTTATTGTTTAAAACAAGTGTGGATACATATCAGTGTTTAATTGTTTGATAAGTGTTAGTATGTTTAACATTATTTCCTCCACTGAGTTTGCATTGGTTGTGCATTCACCAGTTGTTTTCTGAGCTTTTTCTATTATAGGGTTCTTAGTTAATCTGTGTTCTACGTTGAAAGACATCTTGGATTTTAGATAAGTAGCACAAACTCTTTCGTACCCTATTTTTGCAAGGGAGGAAACCCCAACACAACTTTCTTATTTGACGTAAAAGATATACTAATAAATGTCTGATTTATTTGTAAAGTATACAAATAAAATTCTTTTGGAAACTCTTCTAATAAAATGGTGTCTCGAAAGTTACTGTTTACATCACAGTTCATGTTTTGGTCCTCTTTGTGAATGAAGTTTAAGCCATTTCAATTTTCTTTAACATATATGGTTGGGAATTTAAAAAAAACCTAGAGGTACTGTGAGCAAAGCTCCAAAATTATTCGGATCAAAACAAATTGGGAGGTGCACAGTAGCATAATATTGTAAGAATTGTGAGGAAGTTTCAATAAAGTGTATAATAAGTTTAGGGGGAGTTGTGGATATAAAATCATACGTCCCAAATAATGCAAAGGCAAAGTTCATGTAATGGAAACCCCCAAATTATTCGGATAAAAAAATAGAATGTGCACAATAGCATTATATGGTTGATATTTTGAGAAGGTCCATGCTTTGGTAAGGGAAACCCAAAAATTATTATGATAAAAAAGGAACATAGTAGGTGCACAATGGCAATATGTCATGACGATTCGTGAAAGTTAAAATCAATTTTACTGTTTTATGAGGTGTTTCGGATAGGGGATTTATTAACCATAATTTGAAAGGGCAAAGTCTTTAATCTTAGATGAAAAAACCCTAGAAATCAATCTGATCATAAAGTAAAACATGAGGTGCACAATGTCATAAAGAATTCGTGAAAGATATATTTTGATAGCTCGCACTAGTTTAATAATAGTTGCAGATAGGGGATGTTCACACCCTATAATATAAACTTGAAAAGTCCATGTTTTTGTATGGGAAACCCCAGAAATCATTCTGGTCAAACAGTAAAATAGGAGATGCACATGCATATAACGTAATAAAGATTATGTGAAAGTTTTGTTGAAATTTATTCTTTAGTATAGAAGAAATTGGTCCGGAAGGACGAACATTCGGACCGACACACCCCAACTTCGTTAAACGGAGGTAGTAAAAACATTTAAGTTGAATTTGACTTGCAGATTCTATTAAATACAATATTTAATTTAATTCGTACATAGTAGGAAAATGTAATCAGTTATACTTGTACTCTCTAAGAAAGAGGAGAACAGCTCGACAAACCTCACTTTTTTCCTATTTCTTGAGCTTGAAAAATAAATTTGATATCGTTCTACGTTAAACGAATAATGTCCAAGACACAATGTAGTTTCGATACGACGACATCGACATCGACGATATCGTATTGATATCAATATGAAAATTTTACTATATGAGTCACAGCAAACACAAACATCGGCCGTCGATATCGATTCGATGTTGTCAGCCAAATTTTATACTTGGCACGTTTCTTATGGTTAAACTGTTTAAGTTGTTGATTTTTACGATATGGCCTATATCGATTAGATATCGACAATTTATGTTCCAAATGTTTATCTGATACAGTTGTCCTTAAAGACAATTTAGTTCTCCATGTTTATCTGTTTGAGATGATCGACATTTACAAAATTTCTTCATGTGGTTCTCTGTTCATTTCATATAGTTTAGTCTATGTTCTACATTAAATTTTGCAAATAGCAATTTAAAGAATAAGGATATTTTGTACGATTTCCAATGAGACCTTTAAAAGTTTACTCGACTAATTTGTCCTTTTAGTTCGTTTAAACTATATGCATCCGATATAGTTGTCGATATCGACGATATCGACAAAAAATGTTCCAAATGTCTATATGCTTCAGTAATCTATATTGAAAATTTAGTTTCTCCTTGTTCGTCTGTTTAAGATGTTGATTTTGACGATATCGACGATATCAATTCCATATCAACATTCAAAAATTTTCTTTATACCATGTCAACGTTATACAACTAATGAAAGTTTTTTGAAAGATACAGCAATTTGCAGAGGTGTCCACTTGATTGCATTGTATGAATACAATAAAAGATTTACTTGATTACAATTTCAGCCATCATCTCACCCTATATCAGTCTTTATCTGATTGGGTCCCATTAATATATCCTCCTGAAGATTTTAAGAAACCACAGATGCAGCTTCATCGGCATCATGTTTTGCCATTTACCTCGAATTTGACAACAGCGGTCATCTCAGTACCAGAATTTATGACAAACGAGACGATTTCAATTTTTAAATTATAAATAAAAAAAATAAATTTTCCTCACCTTAGCAGCAATATACCAACTTCACCCGCGTATGGAGTATACATTTTTCAACTCATACTATACTCAAGAGCTTGCAGCTGCTACTCAGACTTTGTAAAACGTCATCGGTGTCCGAGCAAAAAAATTAATGAGCCAGGTTTTTGTCAAAGAACGTCTCGTCCTTTTTCTTAAAAAGTTCATCGGAAAGTACGAAGACCTAATACTAGTAGATAAATATTCAGTGTCTTCATCAAAAATAATACAAGATGGTCTTGAGTTATAGATTCTAGGTGCTAAAGTTGTGTATCTTTTTATTTTACTTTAGTTTCCCAGTTATTTGTTCCATGCTATTATGTTTCTTTTGGTCGTATGACTTTTGACATGACTCGGTATTTATACATCCGTCCATCGGGTTTTTTACTTTTTAACTCTGGGCATTCCTGGTGCAGGTGGGTCCTAAGGTGCAATTCGGACACAAACGGTTTTTAAAATGTTTTTTTTTTCTATTCTGTTTACCCTTGTATTTATATTTACTTATTTTTTACTTTATCGAGAAAGTGTATATACTATATACGGTATATGTACTATCATCGAAAACATTATTTTTGTTGACGTCATTGTCAAATTAAAAATTTACTATCTATTACACCTTTTTTGGTTGGCGTCTTTGTTAATTTAATTTGTATGTTTGTTTGAATTTTTCAGTCAGTTGTGTTATATGCCTATGCTGTATGTTTGAACAGTTTTGGCTGCTGGATCCATCGGTCTTGATTTGATCAGCTTGATATGTCTTATTTTTATTTGATATCTTAAGTCATAGAGTCGATATTGAGTCAAAATTGTTGATATCGACGATATCGACATCAGGTTTTGTAATTGTAGCCGTCATCAAAATCGACATGGTTATGTCAGTGATATCGTGTCGACATTTTCGATTTTGACGATATCGACATCTAGATTACTCTTGGACATGTATTCGAACATTGCGGGAAAAGAATCACAGAGTAAATTCCGATTTAACATAAAAATTGCTGTCGAACATCTAAGGAATATTTAATATTAACACATTGGAATATTTTGGTAATGCACTATTGATTTATTTGCATAACTTTAATTCACTTTCAGTTTTTTAATGTTTTACTTTCATCATCTTTATATAGGATACAGATGATAGTGGATGGGCACAAGGGCGCTGTAAGGGAAAAACTGGTGAATACCCAACGAACTTTGTGGAAATATCTAATAATTATCTACAAGAAATTAAGGGGACCAAGATAGGTAACATATAGTTTTAATAACTCAATCGATAATGACATATAAAAAGAAGATGTGGTATGATTGCCAATGAGACAACTCTCCACAAGAGACCAAAGGACACAGAAATTAACTATAGGTCACCGTACGGCCTTCGACAATGAGCAAAACCCATACCACACAGTCAGCTTTAAAAGGCCTCGAAATGATAAATGTAAAACAATTCAAACGAGAAAATTAACGGCCTAATATATGTACAAAATAATGAACGAAAAACAAATATGTTACACAGCAACAAACGACAACCGCTGAATTACAGGCTCCTGACTTGGGACAGGCACACACAGAATGTGGAGGGGTTAAACTCGTTTGAAGGCACCAACCTTCCCCCTAACCTGGGACAGTGGTGTAACTGTACAACATAAGAACAAACTATAAAAATCAGTTGAAAAGACAAATATTTGAACAAATACAAATCAATTGTTTTAAAAACATGGTAAATTGTCCGCATCCCCGATTTGGTTAAGTTTTCTATATTTAAATTGGGAATGTTTGATTTTATTGTAGGTCCCTCGCGCGGTAAGCGCGAATTATGACGTCACGAGGCGCAATTATATCAGCAAAAACTTAGAATATTTACATTTTATTCCTTTTCAAGTGGGAATATTGGACAGACACCATGTCTATTGACAGAAAAACACATTACGTTTTTCTTTTGTTACTATAGGTAATTGATGTTTGATATATCACGAGCAGTGCATGCTTTTGATATATTCTATCCTGTGTAATACGTTTGATTCGTATCATTTCCATTACCAGAAAAACTTTTTAACTATATGCTGATTTCTTACGTCATCTAAATGTTTTGGGCTAACTGGATCTCTGCATCTTTGAACTGACAAAGTCATTGTGCCTGTTTGACATTTTTCAAAGACCCGTCTTTATTTGTACGTACATACTCTTAACTCTGCCTAAAGAAATATATTAATTTCATAATTTAACACATTTATCTAAGCAGTCATAAGGAATTTTTATGTCATTATGAATATAATTCGTAGTTGCAATATTGAAATTATCATTCACATGACATAAACATAAAGTTCAACTTTGAAAAATCTTAACTTTCTATGTTCTTCTTTGATGAAGCTTTTATTCCCTTGAGGGAACAGTAATACAATACAATTTTAGTTGTAATAAAAAAAAATTAAACTGAAATAAAGAAATAGTATTATTTAGAATTTGCTAGAATGAAAATAGACTAATATATACTATAATCATCAACATTTTAACTTATTAACATTATCAGTCGATATTGAAATTGGACAGTGCACATAAATTATTTCCATGCAAAATCATTTTGACTTTATGAACACTGAATCGTGTTGAATCTATAAAACATATTTAAAGATTTAAGGATGTACAAAAAAATGTACTTAGGTGAAATTTAAAAAATCTATAATTCAAAATTGATACTATAAATCAGAAGAGCATTAGTTAAGAAACAAAATAAGCTAAAAATATTGATAGGTAATTAACTCGAATAATTCTAGCCCTTACCGTACATATATACACATCTTCATTCGTGTCGAGAAATTTTTTCAACAGATCAAAATCAAGGCTGTAAGTTTTGGCTAGTACGTCTGACTCTACAAAATGCGTAATATAACGACTGGATTATTCGGGTTAATAGGTTATTGACTCTTTTTTGAGATATTGATTTTTTTTAAATGGCGGGAATATGCTGACTCGGACTTTTACCTTATATTTAGCATTGGCATTTTTGGGGTTTCAAATCGTAAGAAATTAATCTAGAATCAACTAAAATTGAATATTCATCACTTGCTCATTATACTGACGTTGAATTTATGCCTACGCCATTTAAAGAAGTAGAGCCAGTAACTCCAATAAACGGCCCTGTACAGATGTATTTTTTAAATTCATTTCATATCCAACTAAGTAAGACATTACGTGACTTTGGTAGTGTAGCGAGTCATTTTGTCCAATAGAAAATACATAGGTGCTTCGATAAAATTCAATATTCTCATTAATCTGACCCGTTTTCTAACTTTTGCAGCTATATCCTTGGTATTCGAACATAATTCTACCTGAATATGTTGGTCCTGACAGTTTGATTTTTGATTAAATTACGTCCATGGAGATTCGCAAAAATCGTACTTTTTGTCTTCATTCCTGTTGGCTCAATGGTAAATCTAGCGACTCCATGTCTACTTGTACATCAAATTCACAAATTCCGTAGATAAAAGTAATAATTTGCAGCTATATTGAAAATATTTACACATATATCTACCAAAACAGGCTAATTTTAACAGTTTAAATCGAGGGGAAATTACGTCCCACATCGATTTAAAAAAGTGAATTTTTCGGGATTTTTCCGTTGAAAATGGCGGATGTGTTTGGAAGTGTCGCATGTATTTTCAAACATCGTGTTTTTTAATGCAGAATTTGTGCTGTTTCTGTTATTTTCTTCGTTGATATTCTGATATGTTTGATTTCTAAATTTCTTGATAAAAAGATAATTATGTCAAGTGTGAAGTAAAAAAAATAGTTACCACTGAAATGTATAAGAAAAATGAAAAAACTAAAATCAAAATATTGATTTTTAAATTTTTTTCCCTTGTTTCTGTATAATTTATTTTTATATAGAAAAATAATATATTCTTTTTAAGTTTTCGTCTCGAGAGAAAAAAAAAACATGCCCACAACAATATATAAATTCTCTGTACCTATTAAAATTGATGTCCCCTTTAAAGTTTCTCTGACCAATATGATCAATATACGAACAGGTTAACTCAGATTTAGTTTATAATGTTACATAACAACCAATTGTCAGGTAATGTGAAGGAATCGTGTCAAACCAAAAGCCATCAGTAGACATTAACATCCTGTATACACATGTATTTCCAGAGTTTAGTTTTGTGATAAACAGAAGTTTTCTAAAATGTACAAATATATAATTCTCTTTCCCGTGTACACTACAGAAGAAATATATATCATAATATGAATATTTTGAAAAATTCTTCGATAAATTGAATTTTACTTTAAAAACACAAAAACAAATATTAATGTTTCACGATAATTGTTTTTGAAATATACTCTAATTCAAATAGTTTTCTTTTATTTCATAGAAAATTAAACGAGACTTCATTGCATATGATTTTAGTCATCTATTTTTTTATTATTCAATGTCTGAAGCAAAATCCAGATATTAAAGAAAAATAATATTGAATTTTTAACTTGTGTACAAAATATACCCGCCAATATTTATCGACAGAGTTATCGGTCCTGAATAGGACTGATATAGTTGGGTATGGTTTATTTCTGAAAGTGTAATAAGAATAATTATATATCAGCATCATATTTGTAAATATATTAGCATGAAATAGGGATATGTTTCATTTTATAGATATAAGAAGATGTGGTATGAGTGCCAATGAGACAACTCTCCATCCAAGTCACAATTTGTAAAAGTAAACCATCATAGGTCAAAGTACGGCCGTCAACACGGAGCCTTGGCTTACACCGAACAATAAGCTATAAATGGTCCCAAAAATTATTAGTATAAACCCATTCAAACAGGAAATAGTCCATTTTTCTAGAAATGTTTCATCTTTTTCTACCTTTTTCATGATTTAATATGTGTCGTCAACCCTCGTCCTTTTAGATTTGGTTTAAAAGTAAAGAATATTGTATAGAAAATGTTTTTCGGCAAAAATATGTGCGGGCAAGGGGTGGCGCCACCATTAATTTTTCAGAAAACCGTCATAAATTTTGCCAAATTACGCAGAAATCCGGTTTTAACGAAATTCACCTACATTTACAGTCGGACAGCAAATCCCTGATTTGTCTTTTAAAACCCCAGATTTATAATGCGATAATCAAGTGGAGATAATTTCAATAAATCATTCAATAGATGTCGCTGTGCAGAAAAATAGTTCCCCGCGAAGGAAGGACGACCCGGTAGGAATAGTGAATTTGTGAAATTTTAAGAGACCAAATATATCATGAGCGATATACATGATATCATAAGTTTTTAAATTCTATGAAAAATACAAAAAGTAATTTGAGGATCAGTATATAAGACAGCTAGTGTTTTAATAGTTTTTGGGGTAAATTTGAGGATCAGTATATAAGACAGTGTTTTAATAGTTTTTGGGGTAAATTTGAGGATCAGTTTATAAGACAGTGTTTTAATAATTTTTGGGGTAAATTTGAGGATCAGTATATAAGACAGTGTTTTAATACTTTTTGGGAGTAATTAGAGGATCAGTATATAAGACAGTGTTTTAATAGTTTTTGGGGTAAATGATTCGAGGATCAGTATATAAGACATTGTTTTAATAGTTTTGGGGGGTAATTTGATGATCAGTATATAAGGCAGTGTTAATAGTTTTGGGGGTAAATTTGAGGATCAGTATATAAGACAGTGTTTAAATAGTTTTTGAGGACATGAGACAGTGTTATTATAGTTTTGCAATGAGTATGTATATGATAATTTATAAAAATAGACCTGAAAAACAATAAATTCTTTAATATTTCACTGTCTAAAAAGGTTTTTTTTTGGGGAGTATCAAAAAAAAAGGGGCTAGGAATTTTTTGGGGGAAATATGAAAAATTATGTTTTCTTCAAAATGAAATCTTTATTTTATTCCAAACAAACAAAAAGTACGTCAACAGCCTCATCAGGTACAGAATTTCAAATTTCCCCCAAATTTTAAATGTGGGGGAAAATGAGGATATAGCCAAAGTAATATATCGTTGCCAGATGAAATAAAAAAATCGCAATCTGCTACATTGGCGAAGCCCAGCGCGGTCCCTGAATTGTCAGGATTTGTCCTGGGTGACATGACTCCAGTGTAAACATCCGAGGATTAAATATCATGAATAAAACAGAGGAAAAACAATTTGAATAGAGTCGGATCTATATTTTGTAGCTTACAGATGTAGTTGCAAAAGAATGAAGATGATATCATCATAAGGGAACTACCATTTGATTTTTAGGGGGGTTGGGGGGCTAGGATGAAATTTGAAAAAAATAGGCAGGACAGGAGTTTTGAGTAAAAAAAAAGGCAGGATGAGATTATTTGCAAAAAAAGGCAGGATGACAATTTATGTAAAAAAAAAAGTCAGGATAAACTAAAAAAAAAAGGCAGGACCGAAAAGAGTGAAAAATAAAAAGGCAGGACCGAATAGAGGGAAAAATAAAAAGGCAGGACAAAATTTTTCATCCTAGCCCCCCCATAAAAATCAAATGGTAGCTCCCTAACATAATTGTTTGTGCTCATTCCCTGTTCATGTTCTCCAAGCAATCCTTCATACATGTAAGTTGTTCAATCTACATCCTGTTTACCTAAATAAATCCCTATTTTTGATGATTTAGTCCTTTCTATGTTTATAATTGTTTAGCTGAATGCATATGCATTTAATGAGGAATTATATATCAGGTCAACATGGTCAATATTTTTGAATTGGATATTCCACATATTTGTGTATATGTTACCAGAGATGGTTTAATATGTCTCTAATGGTACATTTTAGACTTAAAAAAGCTTTTAATACCCACTATATATCTATTTTTCACAACCAATGGCATTGTTTTATGTTGTGATTTTTTTTATTTGATTTCATTTATATCCACTGAAAGATACAAAATTACATATTATTACTAAAATGCAATTTTCAGGTTTTATACAGTATATTGGCATTTTACTTGATCATGTTTATTGCACGTTTTGCAATATTTAGTTATTTGCTATACATGATTGGGGATTGGGTTTTCAGTTGACAAATACTTAGTAGCTGTCACACCCAGAATACATCCTGATACTCTTGGTATTGACAATAACTGTTATTGCATACATGTATATATGTACAAATTTTCTGTAAAGTAATTTGACATTTCTGTTGGAGTCTGAAAGTGCATTTTTTAAAATCCTATTTAGTATTAAGCTTTCAATAATTGAGGGACTGACGGTTTCATTTAATGATAAGAATTGAAGTATTTATTATCTGCTGAAACATTGAAAATTTGATATATCTTGTTAAATACAGGCATGACACCTCAAGGGAGACTATAAAGGGTGGACCAGTACTCATGTCATATGTCAAGCTCTATATCTCCTGAGTCCTTAAAATTTCTGAATGATTAAAAACATAAACAATTACATTTTATAAATGTTTTTTTTTTATAATCTACCTTTTCTGAAATGAGACAACATAACAAATTAAATGAAAGGTTTGCAATCAGTGTCAGGTCAACGGTCAAAATTGATTTAGAATGAAAAACCTCTGCAAAGAAAAACAAATTTCAAAGAAAAAATGCAATCCGACATAAATTTGCCCAACCTAGCATAATAAAGCTTCCTTTTACAGTGATATGAAAGAAAAGAACAAGGAAAAGATTTACTTTGTCACTAAGTCTCTAAATTAATTTTTTAATTTATTATTTATTAATTTTTCTCAAATTTTATTACCTTGTAATATTGCTACCTTCATACACATAGAAATTACATGTTTGATGAATGGGAAGCCCTTTTATAAAGTACCTGGATATTTCCATTTGTAATAAACATTGTCATGGGCATCACATGCCAGTGACCAGGAGTTGATACATTTCAGTTTTCATGATTAGACCTCAGATACATAATCGTTATTTAACTTTTGCATATTTTAATATATATAACATCCATTTATAATGAAAAAAACTTAAGCTCACAGATATAACTGACAATTGGTAAAAATAAAATTCTCTAAAAATATTTCTAGTACTCTAGAATAGAATAGAATATATAAAACATGTACATTTCATACCCATAATCTTTACAAAATATCATTTTTTTCATGTAAATTACAATGAAAATATATGTTTCTGAATCATTGAATGATGAATCAATATGAAGTGTTTATGTATGTGTATTCAAATATAATACTTTATTCTTCTAAGAAGCTGTTTGCCTTGAAACAATTATTTCTATCAAAGTATGATAAAATCGAGATAAACATGTAATCAGGGAAAATGTTGAAACCCCTTTATTGCAGAAAATATACACCACAGCATGGGATCAGTATTTTTTTTTCTGATAATTTACTGGTCCAAAACCCCTCACTTTATGTAATTTTTTTTTTACCACATGCTTCTAAAAATCTTTTTTATTTCTTTGAAGCTAGTTATGTAATCGCGTGTAGTAAAATATTTTTTTTTTGGAAACGGAAAACAAAATATTAATGTGATAATTGGCAATTTCCATATCAATATCCATGATTTCTAGATGATTATAGAAAATAATGGAAATATTTGGATTAAATAGTGATCTAACAAAACAAGAAACAAAACAGACACATTTTGTAAAAAAATCTCCTTAATGCTTAGATCCTGAAACTTGACAGGTGCCCGCATGCCAGTGATTAAATATAATTTCCAAGATATTTTTCATATTTACACATTTTACTACCGCATACAGATAATTCATTGGATATTATGCCTCAGAAACACTGAGTGAAATTGAGCGAAATACTTATTTTCACTCGCTTCTGTTCAGGTGTCCCTTAAACGAGTTATCATTCGAGTTATCTCCCTTTGGCCGATCACCAATTTTGGACCTGTTGAACATATCCAACTAAGTCAGACATCACGTGACTTTTGTGACGTATACTAGCCGCCATTTTGTATTATATTGCCCCATATCAAATGCATAGGTGCTTCAATAAAGTTGAGTTTTCTCATGAACCTGACCCGTTTTCTAACTTTTGCAAATCAATCCTTGATATTCAAACATATTTCTATCAAACAATGTTGGTTTTAACAGTTTAATTTTTGATTAAATTCTGTCACTGGAGAATCGTAAAAACATGTACTTTTTCTCGTTATTTCTCCGTTGACTCAATGCTAAATTACCGATACCCATGTCTACTTGTATAACAAATAAAGAAATTCCGTTAATAAAAATAAAACTTTGCAACTCGATTAAGTATATTCAAACATATATCTGGCGAAAAATACTATTTAAAACAGTTTAATTTCTGGGCAATTTCGGTCAAAAATCGATTTAAAAAAGTGAATATTTCGGGATTTTTCAAAATGGCGGATGATGTATATGGAAATGTTGCATCAAATCGAGGATTTGTATAGTAAGACTTTCCTTGATTTAATTTAATTTTCATGTAGAATCTCTGATGTTTCTGTTATTTTCTTTGGTGATATTTCGATATGATTGATTTCAAAATTTATTGATTAAAAAAATATTATTTTAAGTGTGACACGGGAAAATTTTATTTTGACAGATATCCAGGATATACTGTTACCAGAAAATAGTTAACAATAAAATTTATAATAAAAATTTTTCTCTTCTTTTTTTAAAAGGTTTTTTTCCTGTTTTCTGTATAGTTTATCTTTCTTTAGAAATATATTTATACATTCCTTTTAGAACAAAAAAATATTTACGTCCCAAGAGAGAAAAAAATCCCAACAATTATTATAGATAAATATTCCATACCTTCAAAATCCCATCACTTGACGAACAGGTGAACTCTGACTTTGGATGTAATGTTACATAACAATATATTGTCAGGTAGACGTGCAAACCAAAAGCAACCAGGTGACATTAAACATCCTGTGTATACATGTATTACCAGAGTTTAAATTTTGTGATATACAAAAGTTTTCATAACTGTACAAATAAATATCTTCTCTTCCCCGTGTCAAACCAGAAGAAGTATGTATCATAATAAACTTAAAGAAAATATGAATATTATAAAAAAAAATCTTTAAAAAAATAATTTTTGCTTTAAAAGATAATCAAACTAATATTTATGTTTCTATAATTATTTTAAAGAAATATTTTGATTCAAATTTTAATTTAAATGGATTTTGTATTATTTCGTAAAAAATTAAACGAGATTTCATTGAATTTGATTTTATTATTTATTTTTTTAATTCAATATTTTAAGCAAAATCCAGGCATTCAATAAAAAACTTTGTTATTGTATACATTTCAACAGAGACATATAATACAATTGCTCTGATTTCAACAACATTGTATACCCGACAATATTTATCGACAGAGTTATCGGTCCTGAATAGGACTGATATAGTTGGGTATGATTGACATACGACTGATTTATCTGGCGAGTTTTGATAGACAATAGGCATTTCATGTTCATAATATCAGGAGTATCAATCATCCCTCTTAAGGAAAATACGTTACCATTCCGTGTGTTATTTCAATTTACATTTATTTACTGACAAGTGTCACTGCCACGGCACGTTTTTTCAACTTTGCCAATCAAATTATCAAGGAAATTCTACATTTTCATTCTTAAAAGAATAACGTTGTGAAAGTTTGAAACCTGCCCTAGTATGAGCAAATTTAAGTTCCCATACATTACTTATCCAGATTACATAAATTCCAAAAACAATTAATTAATTAAAAAGTGTTGAAAAGCATGGTTTGATTAGCAACATGCCAACTTTACAAGCTTATTCGATTCATATATAACCTTATGACTTTTCACAGTGTGTCAGGTTTTTTTTTATCCTGTTCTGCAAATCATGTTATGCAAATACCTGTCAGTGATATATCTGGTTGAGCATGGTAAAAACATAAAATGTCTTTACGCCGTCGATTTCATGGCGTCATTGTCGCTAAAAAATCTCATTTTTTTAAACTGAAAATCACGTGACCAGAATAATTAAATCAACGACATTATGTGATTTACTATCCGGCTATTATGACGTCATAAAAACGGTGAAATCTTTTTTAATTGAAATCTATGTATTAGAAAATGGGGATTTGATGATTTTAAGACAAATTTAAGAACGTTTTTGTTCGATTTTATGTGCATTCTATACAAACGTTCACCTATTTTGACTGAATTCAATCAGCAATATTTCAGAAAATAAAAGAGATCATTTTTTTTTTCGATTTTTAGTTTTAGTGCAACGAGCCAAAGCTGTATGCAAAATTTTACCAAAATCTGTGACATAGCTCATTTACTATTCCTTGAACTTAAACCTTTAAATAAAAACGTACACTTTTAACCAAAATTGATATGGAACTACATGTCGGCACTAACAATTTAGTAGAAATAGTACGTCGATATTTTATACCGTTTGTGAGGAGTAGTAATGAAAAGCAACATTCAAAATTGAACATGACCTTGACCTCCGCATTCCGGGTTCCGTTTTTTCTTAGTATATTGTCTCCAGCCTCCACTGTATGGGTCGGGGCTGACTTGGGCAATTTTTGGGGGGCTTCGGGTTTCAATGATACGATCCGGGTTCCGCTAAAATGGCTTAAGGGAACCTGTCTAAAGATACATGGGCTCCGGACCCCTTAATAACTGTGGAGTCCGTGCATGATTAATAAATTCTGTTTAAAATGTTGTAACTGGAAAAGAATTTTTTTCTTCAATTTCAGGAAATATTTTCCATTTACTCTCTTAATACAAATGTATTTTCCGCACTTTCGCGGGTCTACAGAGGTCTCTTCATTTTAAAACTTGTCGTTTTACTGTGACTTGACTATAGGTGTTGCTGTTTACCTTTATCTATTGTTCAACCAGATTTAAAAATTGACAATACAATTGGGACATTTAAATTGACCAGTTGGTATTGTTAGAGTTGAGTCTATCTTGATGCTACCTGTACTGTTTTTTATTCACATGAATAACCTTACAGCATGCTTTTTTCCTGAAGTTTTTTCTTCACCTAGGGTTATTCTATTATCAAATTTAATAGGGAAGAAAATATTATTTGTTTTCAATGTTTCAAATCCCCAATATAGATTATTCATCTAATTTTGACCCAAACAATCTAAATCGGTGAAAGATTTTCTTACTGCAAGTTAACATGTATGGAAATTAAGACTGGTTTTACATAATAAATGAATCTTTAAATTTTTAACTCTTATACATGGTATTGTCCAGTTGTCAGTGAAACAAGAAGTAGCTATTCAGGTGTTTTCAGTTTCAATTTATCTTTAATATAATTCAGATGGATATGTTATGCATTTCTTCCTATATGCCTTCAAACTTATCATTTTGGAGTATTATTCGCAGTGTTTGAAATCTATTGGAATCAATGAGCATAAAATATTGGGATATTTTTTATTTGAATTCACTTCTTAGTTGCCATTTAGTTTTGCTTCTTAAAATGTGACTTGTTTTTTTCAAGAATGGATTGTCATGCATGTATCAAGGAGGAAATATTTCATTCAAAATGTTTTGTGTGGCTTTCACATGATGATGTACATGTAAAATTGGAAATAATTTTGGAGTATACCTTGAAGTGTTTTTCATTAAAATCTTTGAGGATTTTTGTGCATAAAAATACTGTGTTCAATCAAGGGAATTCACTTTATATAAAATAGGATTTAGTTAATATAAAAGGTAACAAAAAATTCAAAACTGGAATGCAAGTAGGAGAAATTAGTTCTTCCAACATGTTTCTGTGGTTTTAAATGTATTTTGAAAATTATCATTATAAAAGACTGATTCTAATAAGAAGATGATTCACCTGTTTAACATGTTTAAATAGGATATATATCATGGAAAATGAAATAAAATGTGAATACAGTGGATGTAGTCATAAATTAGTGACAAAGTGAAAAATAAAAGTAAAATATTCTAAAAAATTCACAAAAAGAGGATAACAATTTTGAATGTGATATTGGGAATAATCATCATAAAATTCTAGATTTAATATTGTTTGATTGAGATATACATGTATATCCTGGGAAATAAAATAAAAACTGTATACTGTGGATGTAGTAAAATCAAGTGATAAAGTGAAAAATATAATTAAAATATTCCAAAAAAAAATTGTGTGTAAAGTGAGCATAATTATTTAATTAATGTGATATTGGAAATAATCAAAGATTACAAAATTCTTGATCTAATATAAAGACTCTGCACCTGTTTAATTGGGATATATATCATGGGAAATTAAACAGAATACTGTGGACTATAGTAAAATCTAGTGATATAGTAAAAATTGTAAGAAAATTTTCCAAAAGTGAATAAAATTAGGAAAATATTTCAAAATTATTTCAAATAGTGAAACTGGAATACTGGATGTGATATCAAATATCAAAGTCAATAAATAAATAAACTTCACAACTATTATTTTGATATTTCACTATGCTTAAACACTTTGTACAAGGCTCATGTCAATAGGTATTTAGCAAATGCACACTGGTGTTTATTTATCCTGGTAAATTATGAGAAATTATAAAATAATTAAGATTTCCACAGGAGTAAAAAAGACACTATTATTTTGAGTTATCTCCCATTAGAAAAGCCAAAGAGATAAAAGATGTCTTTTCAACAATATAAAAGAAATCTAAGCAATTATAGTATTTGGCTATGAAAACATTAAGAAAGGAAATGTAGTGCATTAGACAACATGCAATTGGATACCCTGCAAAAAAAACCATATGCGTTCTTCTTCTGGCTTGCTCACTCCTAAAATTTGAAATGACAGTAAAATAAAAATCTCTCTTTTTTTCCTTCAAACTGTTGTATTTCTTTGGCAATTGTATGGCCAATTACTTCAAGGAATACACCAATTTCAATGGAAAAAAGACTGCAATTACTATATTTGTTTCATAACTTCTTTAAGAATTCTCTAATGAAAAACATGGGTATTTTTTTTTTAAATCAGCAGTTTTTATCAAATATTAGAACATGGAATAAGTTTGCATCTTGTGGCCACACTCTAGCTTTATTTATACCATATATGCTATTTAAACTGTATGCATATTATGTTATTTGACAAAGATAAAAACTGAAGCCTGAATAACTTTTGAAAGACCTATCCCAGTTACACTACAAAAGTTAAATTGAACATGTGAAGTGATGGGACAGCATCAAGGTAGACTCAAAATGCATGAGTGATCACCTATTCATCAACTCTAACAATACCAACTGGTCAATTTAAATGTCCCTATTGTATTGTCAATTTTACAATCTGGTTGAACAATAGGTAAAGGTAAACAGCATCACCTATAGTCAAGTCACAGTAATATTGATTACAGTAAGGCTAGGTGATTGATACTGCTTTAACGCAGTTCAAAAGTAAATATTTCTAAAATTTGTAGTGACAAATCGCATGTCAAAATTTTATACAAATATTGCTTTATAGAATTTGAAATTTTTTTCCATAACTGTTTACAAATTCAAATATGTATTTATAAACCAAAAATTCAAATTCAATGGTTTTATGTGTTAAAAAAATACAAGTAAGTTTAAGTAGTAAATAATGGGATATCAACTCGGTAAATTTCCATTATATTGGCAACGTGGCTAACGATTAAACTTTACAAACATAGATTAATTGTTTTAACACTTGACAATTTAATTTACTTTCTGAACGTTCTAATTTTGAAATGCGTATACATATCATAGATGATGCAAGGCTCTTTAAACGGATTTCTTGGATTTGCAAGATTGATTGATGATTGATTGTTGTTTGATAAAAACAGTGCAAATATTTTTAAATAAACACAAACAACACTATGGCCAAAACCAAAAAGACAACAAATTTAATTAAAATTCGTAAAGTGAAAAAAGATGTAAAGGCATCCTACACTTGGGTAATGATATGTGTCTCCTATAAAATATTGTAAAGACATTACTATTTCTTAAAGAATCAGTACATTTAAATTCTGTAACCTTTAAACATATCCAAATGAGAAGTTTGAAATGAAAAAAAAAGACCAGCCTCTAAAAATAAAGGATAGACCATGACATATACAATAACACGTACACTGAAAAAATAAAACATTATGAAATACACCCCAAACACTTAAGCAATAGGAGCAGGAACTTGGGTGAACCAAAATACTATGGAATGGTAAGTCCAATATTACTATGACGTCTGACGGCCTTTTAGTAGCATAAGGACGTGGGATTTCAAAGCGCAGTATTTTGAAGAAAACATGGAAATCGACAACCCAAACTTGGTTGGACAAGATTCTGTCTCGAGATCTAGAAATATAATACTGTCAAGCAGATAAATCATATACAAGTCCCTTTCTGGTTCATTTTCCTCCCGAAATAAGTACATTTCCTTTACCATCTACTGCCATGTATCGCAAACGAAAGCGTAATCTCCTGAACTATCCATTTTTAGCGACGTACTTCTCGCTTTCTCAGATATATAGCAATCTCTCGTAATATCCTCACAGAACCTGTAATCTTTATGCAAATAAGGTACGCGTGCACTATGTTTGTGAGATATTATTACACATGTTTATGCTTGACCTTTCGCTTTATTGTTATTAATTTTTTTTTTGCAGAATTGATGTTGGTAACAAGCTTTAATACATCTTTTGCGTTTCAAAACATTCAGTAGTCTGTATTTAATACACACTTGTTTATTTACTTTAGCGGAAAGCGACATTCAACCAGTTGAGGTTATCTATGCGTATACTCCCGAGAACGAAGATGAACTTCAACTTGTGGTCGGATGTGTCATAGACATACTTAATAAGGTATGGTGAACTCTGTTAAAGAATTTTTGTCAAACGACTTTATACAGAATGAATATTTATTAGTACCGATCTGTTATGTCAAAGTTTAACTGATTTTAACAGTTTTAATGTTGTGTTGTAACACACTATTCTAAGCAAGGTGAGGGTTAAACGCTCACAACATGTTAGGCCCGCACATTCTTTATCAGAGTACAATTACGGTGTATTTTCTTTAGTGTATACGTGGCAAACAATATATTGGCGAGTTAGGACAACCATTTGACAAACGAATGAATGGTCATCGAATGGTCATCGTAGTTACTATTATTGTAAGCAAAACCTCCCTGTCAGTCGACATTTGAGATCATCTGGCCTCTCTAAGGCAGATCTGAACTGACTGACTACTACTATCATTGATCACAATACTTCATGGTCCAGATAGAGAGTCACTCGGGGGAGATTTTGGATAAGAAAGTTGAAAAGAGGTTGTTGAACCCAAGCAGTACTAGATGTGTTACTTCATTTTGAGACGTATAAGTACGCTCTCCCGTCGATTGTAAATAGTTTATTTGTATTTTGTCTATGTTATAAGATTAAAGAAGACAAAAACTCTCAACTTTCATCTTTTGTTTATAATTGATTTGTATGTATTTCAAGATTTTTGAATTATAACTTTAACTTTTCTACAAACAGTGTTTAATTTGTATGATGGTTGTGATTTTTTTTTATATCAGTATAGTAAGTGACAGAATTTTACACCATGCTGCTCCTACCGATGATAGGAATTTTGTATTTTTTTTTCATGTATTTTAATCATTGTTCTGGTGTTGTACACTTTTAGACGTGTATCTCCATAACGAACGGACACCCTCTTAAGAATGATTGTTGACTACTATTTAGACGTTCTATATATAAATATATATATACTTAACATGGCCATATACACATATGTTTCCAAAAAGTCTCAAGCTTATTAATTCTAAATCAAACACATGAAACAGGGATGCTTTTGAGGCCTGTCATTTTTCTTTGGGTAACTGATATCATCTTAGGACAATAAAAAAAATGTCGACTAGTGTAATTTTATATTATGCGGAAACGATAAACAATTTGAACAGATTGCAAACGAACATTTGTTCATTCCTTATTCAGTCTCAATAAATGGCCTTCAGTCAGAAATCAAAGCTATATTCACTACCACTTTCTACATATAATTATTTTTAGAACTAAATTTGGGAATCCCATTTCAACCAATACAAACTTAAAGCTATCATCTCGGATATTGTCTGTCAAAGACTTTCAGACCGGTCGACATTTCAAAAGTTGTAACTGAGAAACAATCCTTTCTAACTCTTTCATCATGAATCATTCGAATCGAAAAAAAAATCCCAACTTTAAAAATCAGTCTGTTTCTATCACCCCTCGTTCCTTTATAATACCTATTGCGACTAAAACTTTCCAAGTACACACACGTGATGAAGAACCTCAATATGGACGTTAAAAAGTACTTTTTAAGTTTTTATTACTGGTAACCTGTTCCTTTTCAATAACATATAATTGTGTTAATGAAGGGACCAAATTACCGCAAGCCTAACTCATAAACTGGAAATACAACTCTAAATTACTATTAGATTCCGTCGAGAATTATGCCAGATTATAGGATAAATGCGAAAAAGAAGACGTAAATGCCATTTCCGAATTTGTTACTTTTGTGAGTTCGTTGATACAAATAAGAATTTAAAAACTTATGAAAACTCGTGCTCCGTTTATCTTCAAATATCAAAATGTTGCTCATAAGCACCTGTCCGATCTCTATGATGATTATGATGTTGTATCTGCAGTCATATCTCCAACAATATCGTTTTCGCTTGTAATTTACATTACATAAACTACATGAAAGGGATTAGGTATTGACACGTCATTTTGAAACTCAACATATACTTTACGACACTTGTCAAAGAGGAAATACTAAATAATCATTTCTTTTGAAATTTCAACAAATGATCAAAAACTTGATCTTCTTTATTGTATACACAAAAATAGCTTAAATGTCCTCCCAAAAAACGTTATATTGCTGAGTCTGCCAAGGCTTCTCGAAGCGTCTTTCAAATTATTTACATATATTTTATCAACAATTAAAACAGGCTTTAGAGTAACTATGAAACTACCTTATTTTGTTTCGTTGTGAATCAGATGTAAATACTGAAAAATGCCATAGAACTGTTAGAATAAATACAGCACATGGTGTTTTCTTCGTGCAATGATATAAAACCATTATTTAGCTAAAGACAGAATGAAATAATTAGTCCAACTTTGTTTCATTAAGAAGAATGGTCAACGTAGATACAAATATCTTGTATACGAACATGTTTTCTTGAAAAAAAATCTTTGATAGAAACAAACAGTCCTCTAAAACTGACATTATTAAGATGCTCGATTGATTAATGATTAGAATATTTGTTGTGTGGAGGACATGTATTCCAACAGACAACCGAAATTCCTATGCAAACAAGCTGATTGTGCACCACTCTTCGTCGAATTTCTCCTTTATTGTTTTGAGGTAGACTTCGTCTTCTTTCGCAGCTCAGGAAGAATGACAAGAAGCTACCACTATTTTTTTTGAAATCACGTTCTGCAATGCAGATAACGTCCTTAAACTAAATAGTTCAAAGTTACACAAACATATCTTGACTTGCATCTATAATTTTACAATGGTGGTCGGTTGAGAACTAAACTTTATGATAAAAGATATGACTTCAGCTTTTCTATGTAGTAAAATTCCAGCAGTGCCTTCATGTGGACTCTATATCTCGCAGTTAGTATGATATTTCAGAACTTACGTTTCTCATCATGATATTATGATTTCCGTGATAAATTGTTGTTTCTATGGAAGCTATTGATTCAAGGTTTCCAATGGGTGAAGTTAAAGTCATTCCTTCGAGGTGTTTACGGATGCCATCATGATTTGGATGACCGTTATTAAATATCTGTGTCACATTTTTTCACAGATATGCTCTCATTGTCGTAGTCAACATCCCACCCTCTTATCCAGGATTGAGCAATCACCGAAAGCGGCTTGTCACCGATTTTTTAATCACCACGAGCACGTAACGTATGCTACAAGTCGAGCAAGATCTTTCGTAATCTTCCGGATCACATGATAGCAACACCTGGTTTTCGTAGGGTTCGTGTTGCTCAGTCTAGTTTTCTGTGTAGTAATATGTTGTTTTTTTTTTTTTGGGGGGGGGGGGGGGGGGGGATTTTCATTTTGGTAACTAGGCATTAAAACACTTTGAAATATCATTATTTCCATTATAGGATGATATGATGGTTTGGTTATTTACGGGGGTATTTATAGACATGGTGCAAGTTAAAATAATTTGAAAAGAAACAAAAACAAACGAATGAAATTTGTTATTAGAAAAATATGAACAAAACGTTGCGGTAATGATATGACCTTTATCAGATTCTTTCTTATATTTTAGGACGGTGACCCTGGGTGGTGGTTTGGTCGATGTGGAAATAAAGTGGGATTTTTTCCAGATAACTTTGTTACAGTCATTACAAAGCATAAAACCTAATGCGCTTGTTCAATATTTGTGGAAAAAAACCAACAAAGCCAAAAAGAATGCAAAAGAAAACTAAACTAAAGATAATGCGACGGAATTGTTTTGCAGAATGTTTTCTTCATGAATGGGGATTAACAATTGTAAATAAATCAATATTATATTCTACAAAGTTAATGATCAAACATAATACTTACGCTTGGTTGTATTGGTCCTGACTTCATACATGCACTTTCGTAAGAAAGTTTAAGGTTGGAACAGGTTGACAACAAGCCAAACATCCCATTCACAAGACGGTTACTGTAAACCAACTCATTTTCGCGGATACTTTATTTCGCGTTTAGCTTTTTCTTGCCCACTTCGCGGCGATTTAATTTCGCGATTTTCAAATTTACTGGAAGTAGTTAGATATGGAATAATCCCAGTTTTGAAGTTTTGCGACGATTTATATTCGCGTTATTTTTCTACTCGCGAAAGTCGCGAAAATTAGTTGGTTTACAGTATATCAGTTTCATTAAACATGTATCTGCTGCAGTTTTTATACCATATTTAAGTTATTGGGGTATTTGTCATGTTATTCGTTTTGATGCACATATGCATAATGATTGGATTTGACCTTATTTTTAAATTCAAAGAACAAAGATCCTTTCGTGGAAAAGGATTCAATGATTTTCTCAAAGGATAGAATAGTTTGACTTAAGTTGATATAAATAATATCACGATTAAAACTATTTGTTTAATATTGATACAAAAATCATTTATTCGAAAGTTATCATAGCTTAATTTGTATTAGGTTTTGTACTATCAATTGACAATACAGATAATGTAGTATACGACCAATTTCTTTTTGTTAAATTGTTTTCGATACACATATATTTTATCTTTCAAATAATTATAGATTACAGAAATATATCTGAAGCTTGACGGTAATAAGTAATAATCTCATCACACATTCCATTGGCACAAAGGAAGACACGAAAGTTCTGTTTTCTAGGTTTAGAGATCATTCTCCAATTGAAAGTTATCAGGAAGATTGACTAAAATCGTTTACTGTCCCCATCACGAATTGGATGATTGAACGATTTGTCTGTGTCTCAAATTATGAGAGACAATTTTCGCGGGCTTATATCTTTAGATACATATATACAAGAAAAGTTGCCTGATCTGTAAATTTACCGATTGCGTTAAATTCCACATAAAGACATTTTAACTATGCGAGGAATTGCATGCCGGCTGAGGCGTACATAGTAGGAGACGCTTACCCTGACGACACACCCAAACTCTAGTCTTTTGAATTCCATGCTATCCCTCAGTTTTTTGTTTTTCTCTTGATTTGCACCTTCTTAATTGATTTATGATATCTGTACGAAATGCCTACATTTTATACAAAATCTATTTCTCAAATGCCAACAAAAATAATTAAATAGATGTTGTTTTAGTAAATAGGTGTTGTTTTAGAACAAAATTTAATAACTAGGAAATGAGTTAGTTTAAATGTAAAAATTATTGTTCACCTTAAAAATATTATATTTTTTTAAATAAAAATTTATTTGAAATGAAATGGCATGTAATAATACTATTAAAATTGTTAAGTAAACAAATAATTATAAGAAAAATAGTATTAAAATTCAAAGTAAAAAATTAAAATTGAAACAAATAAATGAAAAAAAACGACATTTTAAAGTACATTTATGAATAGAAATCATTTAAATTTTAAAGTACATAGATATATTTAATGTATGAGCAAACCAATTATTGGTACGACGTGCTGCTGTATAGCCATTGGTGCCAGTAGAAGAAGTCAAAGATGTCTGGTTTAGTGCTCTAGAAGATCTTTAGAGGACCTTACAAGATGCCAGCAACTTCAGTATGCAGCAGGTGGAAAACATTTTGATTTATGGAAGCGAAAATACATGGAAATTTAAGATAGACTCTCCAACATAAAGATTCAACACCAGAACGGAGAGATTTCGACAGTTCAGTTTGAAGATGCTGGCTCATACTTCCTTCACTTGGACTAAATTGACAATATACTTGTATACTTGTGATGAGACTATGTGATTATTCATGTTGTAAATTTTTAAAACATGTTTGCTTCATTTATTTGTGATTGTGTTAAGTGGCTTTTTTTTCTTATCTTGATATTTATCTATATGCTTGTTTACATGATCAATTGAACATGAATAAATATATATTTCTTATTTTAGTTATCTTTCGTTTACATTCACTGAGCTGTCAAAGATGTGGGTATTTATTATACATAAAAAAAATCATTTCAAACATACAGACAAAAATTCAAAATATTAATTTGTTGCAAACAAACAGGAAAATAAAAATTTGGATTTTTAATTGGGAAAGTCAACTTGTTCATTACTGTTTGTTTTTACAACACTTAATTGTTATAAGACACAATTCCTTGAATGCCTACATTTATTTACCTGTATTTTGTCGGCAGATCAAAAGGTTTACAGTTGGAAATCTAGTGAAAGATAACAATAGAAAATTCACTCTTATGAAAAAGTCGAGAAAATCAAAAATAAAACAATGCCGGTGACGATACTGATCAAAAGTTATTTCTAAAAAACAATTGTACATTTTAAAGAAATTATTTATCAAACTGTGTAAATAGAAATATATATGCAAATACACGATGTTTTATGTTTAGTATTTATCGAGATACTTGCATTAGAAGCTTGTGCATCTGAAATTAAAAAAATGATAATCTTTGCTGCATATTGATAAAAAAAATGAAAAAAATTATGTACATACAAAATCTAAAGATCTTTCAGGTCACCAATTTTCGGACTATTTCAAAAAGTCCTTAGCATGTTACAATTTTCCAAAATATACTTATTTTTCACATCTAATTTTCGAATACACCGGTCTGCTCTTGTCACGTGAACACTCAATACAGAAATATTGTCTTTTCGTGAATATAACAATTTAAAAGTCTGTCTGTGCAGGTTCAAAATTTAAAGATAAATATTTTATAAAGAAGGTATCTTTTTACTATTTTTATACAATTTTAAGAAAAGTCGTCTCGAGTTTTGTACATGTATTTGCGGTCTTCTCGATCTATTCACATTCAATGTTTACATCGGGATAATGTCCGTTTGAATTTGCTTAGTAACTTTATTTCAAAAGTGTTAATCTTTGCTGCATATCAATCGATTCCTTTTGGAATTTTTTTCCCTGAACTTCTCTGATCGAGCTGTATATATATATACGGATAATTAGCATGTTCCAGAGAGGTATAAAACCAGTAGAAAAATAAATTGAAGCAGGTAATCCAGGAATTTATTCGCATAGCAACGTTTTGAACCAATTTTACATCAAGCTCCTAAAGCCTGCTGTACTCGTCGTTTGCTATTTAAGGAGGGAAATGATAATTTTAAATGGAATTTTTGTTTTTATTTCAATTTATTTCTATTTTAACTATTTACCAGATATTTTCCGTTGAATAAATAATTGATAGCGTCTTTACTAAAACGGGACAAACATTGAAAAGATATAGTTTTCAGTGTTTACAGGGGAGGTAATATTTTGTCACTAGATTTCCCACTGTGTAGTCATTCAATGAATAAACCATCTGTACATAGATAAACTACTTTTGTCTCTAATTAATGTAAGGAATATAACCCATAAACAATGCAATCCATTTAATAACATTAACGGTACTAATCAGTAAACTTACCGATGCTATGAAAAAAAATTTGAAAAGGTGTTATCAATTTAATCCAGAAAAGCGCTTTGGACTTGTGAAATTTATAACGTCATATTTTCATTTTAACAATATTCTAAGTAGTAAGGTCAGTGTTTATTTTTCCAATGGTATAACCATTGATTTTGTTCTTTAGTGAATTGAAACATAACTTAATATTGATGGCAAAACATTTATGAACTGAACCATTTAACAACAATTTGCGTCATACTTTAAATAGTTTAGTAGAGTTTTATATTATATTTCATCAGAAACACACTCCTTCATAAAAATCCAGATATCTCATTAACTTTAAAATCATTTGTTTCGTCCATATCAAGTTCTTCAGCTCTAGTTTAACTCATGGCATATTTGCAAATACGCTGTGATCATACACATTCATATGAGGTATGTGTTACCTGTGAACAGGGTGAAAATCCGTATGAGTAAAATTGAGAATGGAAATGGGGAATGTGTCAAAGAGACAACAACCCGACCGAAGAGCAGAAAACAGTAGCATTTTAGAACAACCATCTACTTATTATTTACATATTAAAATTAACAAAATAATTTTGAATCTGATTGTTAAAGACTCAATTACTATTACATTATGTAAAAGCATTACAAAAATCAAATAAAATGTATCACATAAAGTGGAAATTACAAGTCATTGCTTCATGATTCAATCTGAATAATTAAAAAACCCGGTTTACCAATAATTGCAAACTTTGTCGCATAATTTCTGTAGAAAAATAAGCAGAAATACGATCGATAATAAACCAGAATATAACAATAAAAAATCAATCTCACTAATGGAATCAGATTTATTTTAGAAAAGCAAAAAAGAAGAGAAAATGGTACGATTTATATATTTGTCGTTTTAATTAATGCAAGTTTTCATACCTTTCGGCAATCAGATATACCATTTCGAGGAAAATTGTGAGTTCATGATGATGATTTACGAAAAATTCCTGTAGTTCCCATTGAACCATCCAAAAGTGGTGTATAAAGTAATGTCCTCAAAACAGTACGAAATCCAAAATAAATTCAATGTACTTGCTGCTAGCGAATTCAAAAGATTTAAATTAATGCTTTCTGTCCAAGTACCAATGTACCAATTTTTTTTTAATTCGCTATAACTCGCCAGCCGCATGACTTCATAGCGAGTTAAATCGTTATAAAAATCGGTATAATATGGTGTACCATTTGGTTCAAAAGGTATTTTTATCGACTAACCGCTACTTTTATCGGTTAACCGCTATTTTTATCGGTTAACCGCTATAAATATGCCGGTTAACCGCTAGTTTTACCGGTTAACCGCTAATTTTATCGTTAATCGCTATTTTTATCGGTTAACCGCTATTTTTATCGGTTAACCGCTATTTTTATTGCTTCATCAATTCTAATTTATCGTCTATGCACAAATAAATTATTATCTTAAATGAGTAAGTGATTGATGGACAAAGTTTATCGCTTAGCCTGTTAAAACGTAATGTGGATTGCTTACGCCTCCCATATATCTATTTTTGGTCAATCACTCCCACCCAAGTTGTAGACATACGCACACAAGATTTTAGTGTTGAACACGTGGCAATTCTATATAGCACTTTATTGTACGTCAACAATTTTTGTTTTATTTAATTTTACACTTTTAATATGACAACATGTATTGGATTTCATGGATCTGAATATAAAATAATTATATGACGATGTTTTAAATTCCAAAAACTTAGTGAAAAAACATGAAAATGCTCATTTATCAAATAGAGGTGCTTGTATATATTCCACTACTACAAATCTGTGTAAATGATAATTCGATTGATGATTCCGTGTGTAATGAAGACGAGAAATGTTATCCTCTAACATGCACATATATTTTGAGTTATTTCCAAATTAGAAATGAAATGAAAAACTGTTCTCTTCCATATTTCTCCCACAGACATGAAACGATATCTATGATACATTTTCTATATTATTGAATTAAATTGTTAATGCTATTCAAAAACTCTACCAATGCTTTAATTCAATATTTTTTTAATAAATCACTTGAAGAATGTATTTTTTTTATAATTGTATTATTGCAAATGTTATTGGAAAAAAAGGTGGATTCAGCATCTACTTTCCGATTTATGTCCGATATATGTTACAAGCTGGGTGGTATAAAGTAATGGAGAGAGTTATTTAAGAGAAACAAACGTTTTATGAAAGTTCGTCAAAATTCCGCCTAAAATGGAAAACTGTGCATCAACTAATAGAAATGTACATAACTGCTTTTTTAGCTCACCTGGCCCAAAGGGCCAAGTGAGATTTTCTCATCACTTGGCGTCCGTCGTCCGTCGTCGTTAACTTTTACAAAAATCTTCTCCTCTGAAACTACTGGACCAAATTTAACCAAACTTGGCCTATATCATCATTGGGGTATAAAGTTCAAAAAATATGTTCGTTGACCCGGCCAACCAACCAAGATGGCCGCCATGGCTAAAAATAGAACATAGGGGTAAAATGTAGATTTTTGCTTATATCTCTGAAACCAAAGTATCTAGAGCAAACTGAAATGGGAGTAAAATTGTTTATCAGGTCAAGATCTATCTGCCCTGAAATTTTCAGATGAATCAGGCAACCCATTGTTGGGTTGCTGCCCCTGAACAAGTAATTTTAAGGAAATTTTGCCGTTTTTGTTTATTATCTTGAATATTATTATAGATAGAGATAAACTGCAAACAGCAATAATGTTCAGCAAAGTAAGATCAACAAATAAGTTAACATGACCAAAATGGTCAGTTGACCCCTTAAAGAGTTATTGCCCTTTATAGTCAATTTTTAACAATTTTTCGGAAATTTTTGTTACCTTTTACAAAAATCTTCTCCTCTGGAATTACTAAGACAAATTTAACCAAACTTGTCCACAATCATCATTTGGGTATCTAGTTTAAAAAATGTGTCTGATGACCCCGCTCGCGAACCAAGATGGCCGACATGGCTAAAAATAGTACACAGGGTAAAATGCAGTTTTTGGCTCATATCTCTGAAACTAAAGCATTTAGAGCAAATCTGACAGGTGGCTAAAAATGTTCATCAGATTTAGATTTATCTGCCCTGAAATTTTCAGACGAATCCGACAACCCGTTGTTGGGTTGCTGCCCCTGAATTGGTAATTTTAAGAAAATTTTGCAGCTTTTGGTTATCTTGAATATTATTATAGATAGAGATAAACTGTAAACAGCAATAATGTACAGCAAAGTAAGACCTACAAATAAGTCAACATGACCAAAATGGTCAGTTGACCCCTTAAGGAGTTATTGCCCTTTATAGTCAATTTTTAACAATTTTCATAAATTTTGTAAATTTTTGTAAATTTTTACAAAATATTTTCCACTGTTACTACTGGGCCAAGTTCATTATAGATGGAGATTATTGTAAGCAGCAAGAATGTTTCAGTAAAGTAAGATCTACAAACACATCACCATCACCAAAACACAATTTTGTCATGAATCCATCTGTGTCCTTTGTTTAATATGCACATAGACCAAGGTGAGCGACACAGGCTCTTTAGCGCCTCGAGTTTTATACATTTTTGTAACTGCTTTTTTAGCTCACCTGGCCCTAAGGGCCAAGTGAGCTATTCTCATCACTTGGCGTCCGCCGTCCGTCGTTCGTCGTCGTCGTCGTCGTCGTTAACGTTTTACATTTTGAACTTCTTCTAGAGAACCACTGAATGGAATGGAACCAAATATGGTATAACTGTTTCTTATGAGGTGCTGACCAAGTGTTGTTACTTTGTAGCCGATCCATCATCCAAGATGGCCGCCAGCGGGGAGCTTAGTTTAACAAAGGACCCTATGGGAAATAATACAAATGTCTTCTTTTAAAGAACCACTGAATGGAATGAAACCAAACATAGCATGAATGTTCCTTGTGGGGTGCTGACCAAGTGTTGTTACTTTGTAGCCGATCCATCATCCAAGATGGCCGCCATCGGGGGATTTAGTTTAACATAGGACCCTATGGGAAATACATACAGATGTCTTCTTTTAGACAACCACTGAATGAAGTGAAACCAAACATAGCATGAATGTTTCTTATGAGATGCTGAACATGTGTTGTTACTTTGTAGCCGAACCATCATCCAAGATGGCTGCAAGCAGGGGACTTAGTTTAACATAGGACCCTATGGGAAATACATACAAATGTCTTCTTTTAGAGAACCACTCAATAGAATGAAACCAAACATGTCATAAATGTTCCTTGTGAGGTGCTGATGAAGTGTTGCTTCTTTGTTGCTGATTTACTGTTCAAGATGGCCACCGGGATTAATTATTAAACTACAGGGCCAATATCAACCAAATTTGGCATCAAACATTATTTAAGTATCTGTTATGATTTTTATCTTTTTTATGATTTCAAAAACCCAAGTTGAGTCAGGTGAGCGACACAGGCTCTCAGCAGTTTAATTTAAATTTAGCTACTTCGATTTTGTTGTGTTTTTTGTGTGACTTTTCTAAGTTATTTGATAACGTTGGATAAAGATTCTTCTATAAAAAAGAAATGAAAGAATATGCAGTTTGATGTGACTTGTTAAATAGTTTATGAGTGACCTACAAAGGAGACAAAAAGAGCGAAAATAAAAAAAAAAAATCTGTATTTGGTCACTTTCCCGCTGAAGTCCTTCAAGAATCAGTAAGAACCTTAGACTAAAATATTTCATATATATATAAACTAATGACATATTTGATTAACTCGTTTTCTTAGTAGACATTTTGCTGATGATGTTTGGACGAGCAGCTCGGTCTTAATACACTGCCAATCAAACCAGTTGTTGACCATGACTTGAATAAGCTGGACGAATAGTTAAGGAAATGGCAATTTTTTTTACTATTAAGATAAGACTGAGAACATAGTAGTTACTAATTTTACTTTCCAGATCTAAACTTTATTTCATATAGCCAGGACATTCGCATTGCTAAGTCATATAAACATTTGGTTGTAACATTTGACCCTGAATTGAACACTCATATATATATTGAATTATTAATTTACCCACCAGCTTATCCCTCGATCTTCCCCTCCTCTCCAACTCTGAATTGTACATGTAGTTCTTGTCATAATTATGACGTTTATAATTTGATGACTTGATAAGCCAAAACATGTAAAGTAAAAACATTTGCGATACTATGAATTTAAGTAAAAAATGAAAGACTGTTTTTCCTTTTGACCATTCATTTTTAATAGAACATGCTCATGTGTATATTTTATTGAACCTATATGCTGAGAGTACCATGAGATGCGCACGCAGATCGTAGAGGTCACTAGCGTATTTGGTCTTATGAGGTCAAGTCAT
Organism: Mytilus californianus; assembly: GCF_021869535.1. Lineage (NCBI taxonomy): Eukaryota > Metazoa > Mollusca > Bivalvia > Mytilida > Mytilidae > Mytilus > Mytilus californianus. The sequence goes on from NW_026262679.1 coordinate 58,814,272, forward strand.
GGACTTTATCCCTCTTATGTTTATTTGAAAATAATGGATATCTTAATTGTTTTTAACTGGAAATTGATATATTTGTGACATTTGGAATACAAACTTTACGATTTGATATAGTTTTTTGATGGATTAATATTCTAACGATGTAGCTTGTGATGGATAATTTGTCACGTTGTCAGCATACATTTGTTAATGACATGGCTGAACATTCGAGCATTGACTCGGTATCGGAACTTTCTGGCACGGCCAAGACTAGTTCAAAAAGTGACAATATTTTTAGCATTATGAATGACCACAGGCAACTTATTTCGCCAGGTTATGATAACAATATTAGTGGGTTTCAAGCAAGCATTGAAAACATTAATGTAGGAGGAGGAGCCATGAGCAATGCTCCTGTCACTCACACTCCGGAAGTAGTCACACCGGATATCTACAATATGCTACTGCAAAATCAATTGTATATCCAAACTTTGATGAAAAATCAGAATTCAAGAACTGATACTACACAAAGTTCCACAAAGGTAAATCCTAGACAATCGGCAACAATGGCCGGACCAAGAAAGGTCGTGAAAAATAAACCCACAAAGGATGATTACCAATCGCAACTGGACAGTTTGTTTGATAATGATATGAACAATAACCAAACTAAAAACATATCTGCACCGTCTGAATTATATTCAGATATTTCTAGTGACGAAAGTCACGATAGTGATGATGAAGCATGTTCTGAGAATGAAGTAGATAATGATATTGAAAAGGCAGAAAATGAAAATGTCTTAGAATCCATGAAAGACTTCATTAGTTCAGATGAAAAGACAGGTCCAAAAATTAATTCTGGTTTAGCCTCATACATGAACCAGGGACTGAGGACACGAGTCAATGAAGAAAAATACAAAGATCTCACAAAGAAATATGATAAGTCTGCTAATGTGAGCAGTCTAAAAGTCCCACGAGTCAACATAGGTGAGGATTTATGCAATTAAATTGCATTTTAAAAAAAAATTTATCTTGTGAAAAATCAAGTGTATCTGCAAATCAATTTTTTATAATACAAACCATAATTTACATGGTAATAAATAATATAGTATTATAAATATGATTAAAAACTCGCAATAATTATCATGATCATGCAAAATGTGTACACGTATAAATATTGCGTAAAAATCCTTTACATGTAATAATAATATACACATTATAAACTTTTAGTGTATATATACTAAATTTATATTAAAATTGTAGGTATTTGGAAACAAATGACACCACGGAATAAAGATGTTGATGTAAAATTACAACGTTTACAGAATCTTTTGTCTAAAACAGCTTGCCCATTGATGTATATGATGGATATGTTTGTGGATAAATCTTCAAAGAAAGAAGGAATGTCTAGAGAGGAACTGCAAGCATATGCAGTTACGTGCAGAGATACGTACCAGCTATTTCAAGCTTGTTATAGCGAAATAACCTTCAGAAGAAGGAGTTTCATTAAGGGGGACATTCAACCCCAGTATAAAGGTCTGTGTGATGATACCACACCAGTCACTGACATGCTGTTTGGGGACGATATTAAGGAAAAAATCAAAGAGCTAGATGCGGAGCATAGTGTGTGTAAAAAAGTTGGGAAGGACCATAATTATACGTATGATAATCCCAAGAACTCATATCAGTCTTCTAACAGGGGACGTAGCCATCATGGCCATGGAGGGCGTGGATTTCCTCATAAATTTGGGAAAAGAAAACGCCACATTGATGGAGGAAAACCAATCAAAAGAATAATGAAATATGATGATGATGGTTTTTTAGACCGCAGCAAGACATTCAACAAGAAGAAAAACAAAGACAAAAAGTAGATCATGTTATTTCTGATAGTGATGTAAGTACAAATGATCACTTGATTGACTTAACTGCTATAAAACTTCAAAATATTCCTAATAATTTTATTGGGGGGAAAATTTCAAAGTTTTTTCATCGATGGAAGGAATTAACATCTGACTATTGGATCTTAAATATTATTAAAGGTTATCAGTTAGAATTTGAAAACATTCCTACACAGCTTATAAAGCCATACCCACTTGTATTCAGCAGTGAAGAAAATGAATATGTACAAAAAGAAATAGATAAGTTTATTTCAAAAACAATTATTCAACCTGTTACTCCAATTAAGGATCAGTATGTTTCAAATATTTTTGTGAGACCCAAGAAAGATGGCACTTATCGAGTAATTTTAAATTTAAAACAGTTAAATCTTGATATTGAACAAATTCACTTTAAAATGGAAACTTTTAAAACAGCAATAACAAACATTACACAAAATTGCTGGTTTGGTTCTGTTGATTTAAAAGATGCATATTATTCTGTTAGCATCAATGAAAAAGATAGGAAATATCTTAGATTTTATTGGAATGAGGTTTTGTATGAATACACTTGTTTGCCAAATGGATTAACAACAGCACCGCGAATTTTCACAAAAATTTTAAAAGTTGTTTTTTCAAAACTGAGAAGTAAAGGACATTGCAACACACCATATATTGATGATAGTTTACTTGTGAGCAAGACCTTTTCTGGATGTCAAAGTAATATAATTGACACAGTACAATTATTAGATCATCTTGGTTTTACCATACATCCAGATAAATCTGTACTTCAACCTACTCAAATTATTGTATTTTTGGGTTATGTGATTAATTCAATAACAATGTGTATTAGAGTAACAGAAGAAAAGGCAGACAATATAATTAAATTATGTAGTCGGTTAATTCTCAAAAAAGAGATTACAATAAGAGAGTTTGCACAAGTTATTGGAAAATTAGTAGCAACGGAACCAGGTGTACAGTATGCACCATTATATATAAAGTCTTTAGAAATTACAAAAGATATATTATTAAAACAAAATTATGGAAATTTTGATGCAAAAATGTCTTTGTCAGATGGAAATATTTCAGATTTAAATTGGTGGGTTAATAATATAAATAGTAGTTTCAAACCAATGACTTTAATAGATCCGAAGTTTATTCTTAACACTGATAGTTCAAACACTGGTTGGGGTGCAGTTGTGCAAGATACATTGTTCGAAACCAAAGGGTTTTGGTCATATGAAGAACAGAAAAACCATATTAATTTTCTAGAGCTTAAGGCAGCATTTTTAGCATTAATTTGGTTTTATTCGTCAAGAAAGAACATTCATGTAAAAGTGTATCTAGATAACATGGTCGCAGTGAATTATATTAATAAAATGGGTGGCCGCATTGTAAAGTTAAACAATTTGACAAAGGAATTGTGGATTTGGTGTATACAAAGAAAAATTTGGGTTACTGCTTGTCATTTGCCAGGAGTTGCTAATATAGAAGCAGATAGACTATCGAGATCAATAAATGTGGATATTGAGTGGAAATTGCATGATGATGTTTTTAATATTATTGATTTTTTATTTGGACCACATGATGTAGATTTGTTTGCATCAAAATTAAATCATCAATTACCACGTTATTTCTCTTACTTTCCTGATAAATATGCTGAAGCAGTAGACGCTTTTTCTGTAAAATGGAGTAACATTAATTGTTATTGTTTTTCACCTTTCAGTCTGATAGGGAAGATATTGCAAAAGGTGGACCAGGATCAAGCGGACATGACATTAGTGGCACCATTGTGGAACACTCAGAACTGGTTTCCACAAATACTTCATCGGATTGTGGCACAGTCATTTATAATAAACAGTCGAAAAAATCTTCTTTATCAACCCCAGAATCCAACAAAAGAGCATCATTTAGTGAAATTACGATTAGCAGTTTTCAGGATATCGGGGAAATCTTGCAAAATTATGGATTATCAAAAGAATCTTCCGAAATCATCATTGCATCTTGGAAACCAGCTACTCGACAACAATATTGGACATATTTCAAAAGATGGTTGTTATTTTGCAGTGAACGAAAAATTAATTCATTTAAAGCCACTGAGTTAAATGTTTTAGAATTTTTAACTTCGTTATATAAAATAGGTTTAGGTTACAGTGCTATTAATACTGCCAGAAGTATGTTATCTTCATTTATGTCTGGAAATCAAGAAAAAACTGTTGGGCAATGGCCATTGGTGAAGCGCTTTCTAAAAGGCATATTCAATCTTAAGCCATCATTACCCAGATATCAAAGAACCTGGGATGTTGAAGTCGTGCTTAAATATTTGAAGACATTAACACCAGTTTATATGTTATCTTTACGTGTTTTATCATATAAGCTAGTTACACTGCTATTATTGTTAACAGGTCAAAGGTTACAAACCATTCATAGCTTAAATTTAGATGATATAACTGTTACAGATAGTAACATATATATAGATGTGAGAAGTTTATTGAAATGTTCAAAGCCAGGGAGGCATTTACAACCAATAGAGTTGCCAGCTTTTATTGAGGATAATAGTCTGTGTATTGTAACTGTTCTAAAAGAGTATTTAGTTAGAACATCATGTTTTCGGAAAACCCAAAGATTAATCTTGAGCTGTATAAAACCATATTCTCATGTGTCTAAAGACACTCTTGGACGTTGGGTTAAGATTGTTTTGCAAACGTCTGGTGTAGACATAACTATATACAAACCACATAGTACTAGATCAGCAAGTACATCTGCAGCACTACGGTGTGCTACTTCAGTAGATACTATTTTAAAAGCGGCAGGTTGGTCAAATGAATCAACATTCAGAAAATTTTATGATAAACCTGTATCTAAACAAAATTATAATGATAATTATAGTGTGAAGGTTTTGAGAAGTCATATCTTATCAAATTCTGATAAGTCTCATGTATAACATGAATAATGATAATACATATGTTAGATTTACAATCAATGACATTTCAAAGTTTAACATAACATGTGCATATGTCAATGTATGTTTGATTTACTTTACTTTTGTACTTTGATAGAATACAAAGTTGATACAACATCTTGTTTTTTAAAGCCTGAAAATAAATCATGATTGATGAGGCTGTAATAAATTACAGTGAACATGAGTAACAGATCACATATCTCTGAAATCTCATGGTACTCTCAGCATATAGGTTCAATAAAATTGTACAATTAAATGAGACTTACCTTAAGTCGAAATTTGATTGTAATTTTGTTGAACCTATTTATGCTGAGAGTTAACATGCCCTCCCTATCACTCGTATTCCCACCCAGTTTTCTTTTGGTGTATCATGTGCTTATGTGCTCTGTTACATTCTCTGAAAAGTGACCTCTACGATCTGCGTGCGCATCTCATGTTAACTCTCAGCATAAATAGGTTCAACAAAATTACAATCAAATTTCGACTTAAGGTAAGTCTCATTTAATTGTACAATTTTAACACATTTGGCAAATATTCCTTGTTTAATCTTTATTTTTTAAGGATATACTGCATCAAATTGTGGGAGCATCAGTACAAGTAACGGGGGAAATCAGTACTGGGAATAGGTTGATCTGAACCATTTGTGCACAAAGGTTCAAGTTAAATTACAAGATATTTTTATCATTTATAATCTTATTTTGTGCATATTTCTACATGAATTTAATTTGTCAATTTTTATATTTGAAAAAAATCAGGAAATGAAAACAATATCTAATATACTGAGGGTTTTCTTATAGAAACTGAAAACTGAAAACTTTGGACTAAAATCATTTGCATTAGAATCAAAATAAAGAAAAGGGAAGGTCATGATGTAACTTCAAGGCAATCCTTCCTCGGGATATTACTTACTGAAGACACAATCAATTATCTTTATCAAATTGATCATTTCCAGCTACTTAAATAAACTAAGGTAGTCAGAGTTTATATTCCTCCAAAAAAATCACCGTCTTGAAACGGGGAAGTTAAAACAAATAAAACAGGCTGAATTAAATGAACTTGAATGTAATTTCACCTGGTAGGCGAATCATATCAAAGTGTGGTTCAGTAATTGATCGGTCATTTACAAGGTTTTATTTTGATGTTGGGTTAGATTCACGATTGCAGATTTATTTTCTGTAACTCATATAAAGCCTTTTTCTGCAACTGTAATAAGAGCATTAATTGCCAATCTCTGAAAAGATCCGTCTGAAGTAAATTTAATTGATAAATTTAAAAACATTTACCGTTATCTTGATGATATTTTTGCTCTCGAAAAAACACATACAATGTTAAATGCTGAATTTGAAGTAAAGCAGTGCTCTAAATGAGGGTCGTCTAGTTGGTTATTAATTTCTCATTCCTTAGTCGTTAATTATTCTTTTTCCTTATTCGATACCTATTCGTTACTTATTCCTTATTGGTTACCTATTCGTTACTTATTCCTTATTCGTTACTTATTCCTTATTGGTTACCTATTCGTTACTTATTCCTTATTCGTTACTTATTCGTTACTTATTCCTTATTCGTTAGCTATTCGTTACTTATTCCTTATTCGTTACTTATTCCTTATTCGTTACCTATTCGTTACTTATTCCTTATTCGTTTCCTATTCGTTACTTATTCCTTATTCGTTACCTATTCGTTACTTATTCCTTATTCGTTACCTATTTGTTACTTATTCCTTATTCGTTACCTATTCGTTACTTATTCCTTATTCGTTACATATTCGTTACTTATTCCTTATTCGTTACCTATTCGTTACTTATTTCTTATTTGTTAAATATTCGTTACTTATTCCTTATTCCTTATTTACTACTTAATCGATTTAAGTATGAGTTCTCTTTTCGTGCTTTACTTTCTTATCTCTGGTGATAGTTCTTTGTGTGTATAGGTGAATTACACTTTTAGCACGAATGTACCCGTATCAGCGCTTGACTGATACTCTATTACTTAATCGTTCCTTATTCGCTTGTAATACATGATAAGGAATAAGTAACCAACTTGATGACCCACTGAAAATGAGAGTTTCTAAAAAGTGGAAAAGGAATATGGAAAGGAAACTAGAAACAGAGAAAAACATGTAAGAATGTAGTCATCTCCTGTTTAGGAATTTGTGTCAACCGTTCGGACTCCTTGGTTTTTTTAACGATACAGGGTAAAATATTTTCCCCATACATGTATCACCCTCTTTTCATTGCATATTAGACTTCAATATAGCATACCCAAAGGGTGACTGGGGAATAGAAGTATGGTCATCATTGGTCTTCCTTCCACCGGTAGTAAAACCCTAGTCAAAGTAGATCGTCCGTTTGGCTGTGCGGGATGTACAAATAATCAGGTGTTTGCCAGAATAAACGATCAGATGCGTAGTGTAACTTAAAGGGTATTTTTTCGTCATAAAAAAGAACACGTAGAGAATAATGATTTTTCAGTTATCTTTTTATAGCACTACAATCTTTACAATCTACAAATATATATATATATACATATCATATAGGAGTAACTTTCAAATTTCAACATTCCTTTTGGGTGAATGAATATACATGCATGTCTATGCATGCTAATGTTTTCGATCATAGTAATGCTTAAAACAGCAAACTGAAAGAGTGACAATATTTTCAATTGTACTGTTGTAAAATAAAATTCATGGCTAAATGAATGGGATTAAAATTTCGGACAAAGAATTAAGCGGCATGACATTCAAAGCACTGTGAACAATTTGGTTTTTAGAACTTGCGAAAGACACTGTGCAAATCGTAAATTCATGTACTGACTTTGTGCCAGTTTTTATCACTACAATTAATGCACAATTTGAAAGACAAATGATGAAATGCGTTTCCCCCCAAAATGTATTACTTCACAACCTATCTAGAACCGAGGCGAATATCCATATTTTTAGGCCGTATGTAGATCTTTTTAGTGTTGTTGGGTTACTGTGTTATTGACTTTTATCCAATATCTTTATTATTTACTTCTTAAGAAAAGTCAAACAAACATTTAGTTAATCGCATGATCGCTCCTTTACGACGTACGTCCATGGTCACAAGTAGAATTCAAAATAAACGAACCACTGGAGCAATTGCAAGCGGTATACGCCATCAAATTACGTGCAATTAATATTTTAAAAACATAGTCTCATCATCTCATGCCAATTATATCAATACGTTATGCTTTAAAATCTTTTATCTTGAATACTGGAGTTAGGTGAATTTAAACAAATATCTGGAATTTAAGGATGTACTTAGGTGAAATTAAAAAAATCAAGAATTTAAAATTGATACTGTCGAAAAGCATTAGTTAAGGAACAAAATAAGCTAAAAATATTGATAGATCATGGAGCTCCTTTTCAAGATATTTGATTTTTAAAATATGACGGGAAAAGGCTGAATCGGACTTTTACCTTATATTTGTATTGGTATTATTTGGGTCTCAAATCAAAAGAAAAGAAATTAAGAATCTGCTTAAATTTTTGCAAATGACCTTTTATGAGCTATTAAATCTTGTATGAAAAGATAGATGGGTGTATGTTACCTTGTATCGTATGGAAAAAAAACAAGGAGTCCGAACATCTGACACAAATTCCAAAATCTCACCTAAGTACATCCTTAAAATTGATACTAGTACTATAAATCCGAAGAGTATTAGTTTAAGGACAAATCAGGTAAAAAATTGATAGGTAATGGATCTCCTTTCGCGACAATTTTTTTTAAGCGGGAATAGGCTGGCTTGGACTTTTATCTTATTTAGCATAGGCAATATTTTGGCTCTCAAATCATATAGAATCGGCTTGACTTTGGTTAATGACCTTTTATGAGATATTGATTGATTGATAGTTGGTTGCTTAGCGTCCAGTAGCAATTATTTCATGCATATTCAGGACGAGAACTAAAAAAAATAGGTAGGTTCTGTAATAGAGGCGTCTGGGATTTAGGTCAGAGAAATTTAGACAACCACGGGAAATGAGGGTATATTGGATAGGAATAGAAATATAGTCTTGCAACAGGTCACCTGCGGACTCATAAAAGAGTTGCTGCAAGGGTTCTTAACGTTTAAAGAGCCTGGCACTCTCTTTACACGAGGCATCGGATTTAATGTTCCCATTCTGACCGGACGTGGCTGTAAATTTAATACTTTGCGAGAAGTGTGATAATTTTGCTGCATTCTAACCTTTTGTCAAAACAAAACCTTAAAAATCCTCTATAATTATGACTGATGAATCTCTCTGAACTGTAGACATGAGACAGCACTACCACATGAAAACTAAATGTGAATGTGTGCGTAAAATATATTCATATTTAGCGCACAAAATATTAATTGATACCACAATATTTTATATCGAGCAATCAAAATATTTATTCGTGCGCACTATAAATTTATATTAAACGCACAAAATATATAATGAGCGCACAAAATATTGTGTATTGTCGAACGATTTATATATTGTGTCTGCATAGATCCCTACCGAGCTTCGTAAAAATCAGTCTACCTGTATAACAGATCTGTACTTTCAACTTTCATTAATATCAATGAGAAATTAAAACCTACAGCAAATAGCCTGTCGGTTTCGTTTGATACAACGCAAATATTTACAAATCTTCCTAAAATTGTTCTATTAGTTGCAGTTAAAGGAGCCTATGCCACTGAAAAGTATAACAAAAAGGACTCCAAGGTTTTTTCAAAAAGGAGGGGTATGGGGTTTGGGATGGGATGGGGTGGGGTCCATATAAAATTACAAAATCAAACATTATCAATAAACGGAACGAGTGAAAAACAACCGTCATATCTCTATTTAGGAAAAAGCATTTTCGGAGGAAAATAGTGAGGTAAACCTGATTTTATAGCTAGCTAAACCTCAAACTTGTATGACAGTTGTTTATAGAGCAATCCAAACTGACATATTCAAAGTCGATGTCCCAACGGTCAATGTAATAAAATACTTCTGTTGACTGATACTCATTATAGATTACTTTTTATTTTAATTTGATTGGAAAATATAAAAAAAATACTAGGTACGATAATTGGCGGCAGTTTTTTAACCGGAAATCTGTGGCATACTTATGTTTGAAATAATGAATAAGATAGTTTCTTCATTTCGACATAAAAAAAACATAGAAAATATAGGGTGATGGATTTATAATATATACTAGTAATGGAGCATCAGATGAAGTTAAAGATTTTTTTCGTCTGGACAATCCTTTACTAAAGTCTAACCATGAAATCTCAAACTACTCAGTCAAAGATTTACAACATATGGCATTCTTGACCTTGAAATACATTTAATAGAAACAAATGCTATCAATCTGAATCGAAATAGCTGTCTATCACAGCATGTATTCCAATGATGTATTAAAGATGAAGCGGCCGATACAGAAACAATAAGTGACCATAACAAATTAATACAAATCTAACAAATTTTAGAGAGAGGTTATGATAACGTCAGAAACGACGAAACTAGTATAATAACATATGCTCTATTTATTGATTCTACTGAAATATTGCAGCACAAAAACTTAGATAAAAAAGAAAATATTCATTATTTTTAATAACAAAATATAACCCATGTATTCGTAAAAAAAGTATCATAAAATATTAGCATTTATTGCAGTCTGACGAAGAATGTGGGCAAGTGTTTAATGTTGAACCAACAGTTATGTAGAGCAATCACAAAAGTCTAGGGGACATGCTTACTAGATCAAGACTTAAAAACAAACAATTGACAGTTGGACCCCTGATGATGGCAGATCTGTCATGATATGTATTGATGAATCATTTAAATATTTATAATTTAACATGTACTAGTATATGAATAATTTTTATATTTGATCGTATTCAAGTCTAAGAGGACCAACCCAAGCTTTATAACTGCCGAAATACTAAAACAGTGTTGGGTCCTATCAGACGACATTGGATGCATGGTTGCATCGTTTTATGATTATAAAAAATGTACACAAAAATCTTTTCATTTTACAATCGGTGGAAATACTCGAATAGCCAATTAAATCATCGAGCCTGACTCTCACGAACATATACAGTTATTTTGATGTTGTTGCTTAAGCTAGGTTCACACTGCCAATCAGATCAACTCGATGATCCCGATTGTCTAAATTTGCAAGACCAAGCGTAACCAAATTCTCGATCGGGCCTGTTTACGACTTCTACCTGGCCGCTATCCGACTGTACACGACTTTAACTCGACAATTTACAACTCCTTTTAAATGACTCCATCACGACTCCAACCCGACCATTAATTGTATACATATTCGATTATTCCGACCAGTTCACGATCGCTATACACGATCTTTACTCGACTAGTTAGACCAAATCAATTATACTCGATCTCAGCCCGATCTCGATCAGACCAGATAGACCTGACTGTTACCCTTGTCTGTCCGTATAAAATACATACGTACGTCCCAACAAATAGTTTCCGTTCTCTAACTTAATTGTATACAATATGCTTATTACCATAAAAAAAACAGATCAAGTGCGAATTTGGGTGGCGTCACTTTTACCGTTCTTGAGTAATGACCTTTTATAACGTTATATGCAAGCCGGGGCATTATATATGTCCCACGAACACATTCTCCATTTAGTTGGTTAGATTCAGTAGTTCACAGAATGTAAAGTAACACAATTAATATATCTACATGGAAATAAAGCAGTTGGGTTTGTGGGCAAGGTAGTAAGAGCTCAAGAGAGACAGGTTAATAGCTGTTACGGAGCTTGAAGAGATCGTAGAAGACGAACAAGAAGGCATAAACAGCAATCGGTGCCGAGAAATCTAGGTGAGGTAGAAGCTGACACGGCGAAAACACCGTGCATGTATTTGATAAAGCATATTGCAAAAAGTGGGGAAAGATGTCACGTATATATTTCCCAAAAATTTTGTCAAAAGTAAAATTTCAATGCCCTGAAGTGATACATTTGGAACCTTGTCTGAAACTGTATACATATATCTATCGAGAGATCAAATAAAAATCATTTGTAAAATTGAGTCAAAAAGTTCATATGAAAAAAGTGTTTGTAAACAATTGGCCGTACGGTGACTTATAGTTGTTAATTTCTGTGTCATTTGGTGCTTTGTGGAGAGTTGGCAATTATACCACATCTTCTTATTTTTATACTACAAAAATTTCTGGCCAAAATGAAAGATCTACTTCCGTTCCAGAGCACCTGAGATCATCCCAGTTTTTTGTTGGGTTTCGTGGCGCTAAGTTTTTAGTTTTCTATGTTGTGTTATGTGGACTGTTGTTAGTCTTCTCGTCGGTTTTCCTTTGTTCGCCATGGCTGTGTCGGTTTGTTTTCGACCTTTGAGTTTGATTGTTACTTTGGTATCTTTCGCCTATCTTTTAAAATTGTAACCCTCCTTTCAAAAGTACAGAAAAGTACTGTACATGGAAGAATTTTTGCGGAGTTAATCTTTTGTACAGTTAAAAATAAACAGTGACAATATGTTTTTGCGGAAGTTATGAGAGTTAATCAGATCTGCACTCTTTCGGAGAATCATGTAACATACATGTGTATTCGTGTATGGCCGAGTAGAGATCGAAGAGTGGTCGAATGTGGTTACGTAGGGATCGGGTATTTGTCGAGTTGGTCTGGGATAAAAAAAAAAAGAAATAATAGAAGTCGTAGTGATCTGGAAGCCATCGGGCATTGGTCGAGTAAATCTATACCAAATATCAAACAGGTTGGCGTTGATCGGGAAATGATAGGATATTAGTCGAGCAAAGGTCGAGTTGATTGAGTACTGATCGGTAAAATATTTGTATTCCAAACTCGATCTTTACACAACCATTTCCAGATCAATTCGACCGCTACTCGACGAATTCCCGATCTCTTCTCGAGTGAATGAGGAATAAAAAATTAATGCAAAACAATTGTGAGATGATATAATTTTAGCCCCAAATATTTTGTCCATTAATTTGCATTAAGATTTTAGGGTAAATGTGCTATGAAGTATATTCGTAAAGGTTTTCACAATGTCAGAGGGTTTTTTTCAGTCGTTAGTGATTTAGATATTAGTTATGAATTGGCATACACAATTATACACGAAAACTTCGGGATATATATGGTTTCTATAATTTAAACTGTATGTAAAGCTGTTTAATTCAACTTGGCCAATTAAGTTGAATTTGGTTTTGAAATGGTGATATATGACAGCTAAACATTTTCTAGATGAAAATTTAATATTTAAGCAACAAAGAAGTCTAATATTGGTGAAGCTAATTTTGACTTAACTTTGCCTAAATGCATAGTGCCGATCGGAGATTTAATGCAATACATAATTAGTTGACACTGATTGTTTCGTCGTCTTACGACAGTTCTTCTGCTCATTCTTTACATTTGAAAATAAACTTTTCAAACGTAGCTGTCTCTATTAATTAGTAAGCATTAATTTTGTACGATTTATCTATATATATCCTTATGCATAACAGAGATTTTTTTATTTTTGGTTATTTATTTGCAATACATTCTTATTTATGATGCACACTGTTTCCCAATGAAATTTTGTTTTGAAAGTAGAAATCTAATTTATAAAAAGGATGATGTGTGAAAATACGAGGAATTGTACCACTATTAATACAATTTCGCTGAGAAACTCATTCGTTTTTTAATGGTCGCCAAAAAACACCGCTAGCAAAATCGAAAAAGGAAAATTAATGTAACTGGAACAGATTACGAAAAAAATCAGGCGTAAAAGCCCCGTACGAGCAGACATTCAAACTCGGATAGAAAATAGTTGTTTGGCATGGAATGAAGAAAAGAAAGTTTAATTTGGTTATTTGCCCGAAAAACTTTCCCTGTGTTAAATAAAGTGTAAACAGTCTCTGAAATGTATTGGACTGTACAGAAGAAATCCTATATAGCTATGAAACTATTTTGCTAGCTTTGGATTCGTATATGCGCAGTCTTAACAGGACAGCAACATCGGAATGAGGAGAAAGTTAACAAAGGCTTGAAATACATGTGCACTTGGTTAGGACGAAATGAAATTAAATAATTCAGATCTAGTTTTTTCAAATTATTTTCTCGAAATTTACAAACAAATAAATCATCAAAATAAATGCGTGGCTCCGCAATAAGAGATGATCTGCGTTCTGATGAAAGTAAATCCAGAAAAGCGCTTCGAACGCAAAACAAAATTAATTATTAAGAGATATTTTCATTAACCTATATTATTCAAACGAAAGAAACAAACTGAAAAAAAACCAGCGATATCTTAAAATCATTTAGATCTTATATTCATTCGCTTGGATATTAGGGGATGGGTGTGTTTTTGGTGTTTTGAGTTGGACATAATGTACAAGTATAGATTATGAAAATTGTTAACGTACCATTTCACAAAGTGGGGGGACACAACGACTGAAAGACGATTATCAAAGTTGCCTTTTTTGGGAGAGGCATATTGTTCACATAGGCGTAAGGAAAAGCCCTAGGGTACTCGCAGTCTTATAAGGAGTTTTTATAACAAGTATACAAGTATGTATGTGAAAAAGGTGTTCAAAGTGTTGTTAATTTTGTGTGTGAATAAATGGATATGTGAGATATATAATGCAAGATTGGCGGGTATATTTTTTTAATGCAAATTTGTAGTTTTAGTTAACATTCGTTGGTTCCTTGAAATAGAAGGCTGATAGGTATATTTAGTATAGCAAGTATTAGATCTTTCAAATTATAACAGCACATGTTCACAACAATAGCCAGATTTTAATTATCACAGTAGCATATTTAGTACACATTTGTTAAAGTCTAAAATTCTTGAATTTCGGGAGAAAACTGAAACCATTATGAAATCAGGAGTTGTGGTATGATTGCCAATAAGACAAGTTCCACCAAAGACCAAATGATGTAGATGTTAGCTTGCTTACATTGCTACAAATTACCTTTCAACTATGAACTACTGCATATATTCAAAAAATTATTTTGTCACCAAATGCTTTATAAAATAGAACATCATCATATATACGCTAATATACATTTTGCTCCCACGAAAAAATGACAGTTTTTCGACCGTCCATCCATTACTTGGTATAAGGTTTATACGACTAATTTCTTAGGACTACAGTTTTTAAAAACTTTATTTTTTAAATTAGTTTCTTAATGTTACTGCATATACTTAAGGTGTGCATTTCGTCAGGATTATTTTTCTAAATGACAGGTTGTTGAATATGGCATTTTGATAATAAATAAAGGCACGCAGAGTACAGACTCCGGTTTATTCCTCCCGAATGTATAATTTCAAGCTGGAACTTTAATGTTGCGCAGAGTGTTTTACTTATAAAGATGGGTGCATATATAGATATTCTCAGGTTTATTTTTGGTCTAATTTTCCACGAATGACATGCAGAATGTTGAACTTTTTTTAAGAGAAATTTTGCATACAGTTTGGAAGGTTTGTCTGACTAACTACGCACACAGAATATATTATATTAATGCCTGTATCAATTCAGGAATATGACAGTTGTTTTCCATTCATTGTTGTGTTTGGGCTTTTTATCCTGCCAGTCGATAAGCATGAAATGGGCTTTTCGTTTTGAATTTTCCTTGGATTTGTTATTTTACATTTTCGAATGTGTATTTGATCAGGATATTTGTTTTCTGAATAATTTTCACACCAGAATGTTTAATATTTTTGACCGGTGCATACAATGTGTCCTAAAGACAAAACTGTTTCAAATTTTATTGTATCGTTCTGGGCATGAATGAAATATTTGCCAATGAACATTAAGCAACAATCAATCAATCAGTTTAAATTGTATTTCAACATCTCTGTTTACTGAAACAATTTTTTGGAGCACTTTATTCATGCATGGATGCAGCGGTGGCATCACCATCGACAAGTATGGTAAAATAAATATGATATTTTTCATAATTTTAACTAGATATGAAAATTTAGATATTATTTGAATAACTGTAATTTGAATTCACGTGAATTTCACGCGTACAAAGTTCTTGTGATTTATACATGAAATTATCATAAAGTTCACGTGGAAATCAGTTCAAGTGAGTTTCACGTTTAAGCTCGTTTGAGGTGAAATTAGTGTGAATTTCACACGATAGTGAAATATCCCTGTGTAGGACGAAATAAATTAAATCAATAGAAATTTATATTTAATAACTATAAAATTTACGAAAAATAACAGGCGAAATAAAATAAAATAAACACCTGTCAGATCCCGACACATATTTTTTTTTCAAAACCTCAGCGGCTGAGTAAAGAATAACGTTTAATTTTTTTCTATATTCAATAACGTCACTGATACACGTTTTCGGTCAAATTCTAAACGGATTGATTGATCAACTTTGAAGCAATTTATCTAAAAAAAACAAGGGATGGTGACATTAGTATTTTTATACATGCATGCAATAACATGTAGTATACAATTCAGGATATTATGTCAGTCTTATTTCTCCATATATAAGAAAATAGCCATGATACATTAAAAAATCTAAATAGATACAGTGGAGATCACTTCTAACCTCTCATCAAATCTGTCAGGAGAACTGTTCTAGGACAGTATGTAGAACTGTCACCCTGACACCTTTTAGACAGTTCTAGCTAGAACAGTTCTGATCTAGAACTGATTTGGTCAGTTCTACCTAGAACTGATTTAGACAGTTCTACCTAGAACTGATCCTGACAGTTCTACTCTAGAACCGTTTTAGACAGTTCTACCTAGAACTGACCAAATCTTTGGTCAGTTCTACGACTAGAACAGTTCTACGGCTAGAACAGTTCTACGACTAGAATAGTTCTACGATTAGAACTGATTTGGTCAGTTCTACGACTAGAATTGATTTAGTCAGTTCTATCCATAGAACAGTTTTAAGAACTCTCTGTCTTAAATATAAATAAGTCAAAAGAATATAATATATATTAAAAATTTCTCATTTTGCGTGTGTCTTTATTAACGATAATAATAACACTGAATGGTGACCAGTGAGATGCCCTAAGTGTAGTGACGTCATTTAGAACTGTTCTACAATCATGACAGGTTTGGTCATTTCTACGGCTAGAACTGATTTGTTCAGTTCTGCTGACAGTTCATTGCATTTGCGACAATTTTTTTTTTACAAAATCCAATCTTTCATTTGCGTCACAAGGTTATATTTCATTAAAAATATAAATCGTTTTATCGTGAATAAGATTTTTTTAGGGTATTCCCCCTTGATATCTAAGTAAGTTCATGCTCATTATTTTCTTATACATGAAACTGAGAGTCACTTAGATATAAAAATATAAATATAAAATAAGTCTGTAATTTTTTTATTTTGACCACACATATAGTTTATCCAGTGTACATGAGTACATTCGGGCCGTTGCTTACAAGTCTTGTGTCAGAACGAACTTTTGGTCTTACTCCAGTGTATAGTGCTTCCTTTTGGGTTTGATGATCTCGTTAATTTATAACAGAATTGTATTATGAAATATCTGTTATCAAGAACGTATCCGTGTATATTGCTTTCATTATGGTTACGATGACTGATTTCGGAGAAATATATTTTATGATGCAATCAAAAATTGTGTTTTGAGGTTATTATGAAAAGTCTCCTTTAAATATAACTATTTGTTTTACTAATTACCTGTATTAACCTGTATCATTGGCGCAAATGAAAAGGTTTATTTTAGCGCAAATGAAATATGGTTTGTGGCGCAAATGAAAGATTATTTTAGCGCAAATGAAATGCCAATTGGCGCAAAAGTAAAGCTCCGGACAGTTCTATGGTTAGAACTGATTTGTTCAGTTCTGCTGACAGTTCTACGACTAGAACTGATTTGGACAGTTCTACCTAGAACAGTTTTAGACAGTTCTACCCTAGAAATGATCCTGACAGTTCTACCTAGAACTGATTTGGTCAGTTCTACCTAGAACTGATTCTGACAGTTCTACTTAGAACAGTTCTAGGGTAGAACTTTTCTAGGTAGAACTGTTCTATGACAGTTTAGAACAGTTCTATAACAGATTATTCTGACAGTTCTAATGAGAGGTTAGAAGTGGTCTCCACTGTAAGTCGAAAAAGGCTTTTTCCTTATTATATCCATGTAAGTTCACGAAGGTTTAACATTGGCCGTAAGATTTTGATGGGTTTTTTTTTTCAATCAGGCCATAATACTACACAGATCACATAGAAATAGTCATGATATTACTTTTATTACAAAATAACTTCAATTTGGCAGATCATATTACATATGACGAAGTATTGACTCTTTAAGTATTCTTTATTTGATTTGGTCAATAATTCTTAACATGTTTTTGCATAATTTACTTTGGCCACCATACAAATTCAGAAAGTTTTGTGTCTAGGGATTCAATATCATCATTGGCAACAATTGGTTACAGAACATTTTGAATCCTAGGTTGCAGCCAAGGGTTTTCTCAAGCTTATAGGTCCGGAATTTTCCGAAATTCACAAAATCATCCTATTTTGACAAAATATAAAAAATGTGCTGATTTTGAAGCAAAGAGTGCACTCTTATGAAGAGATTTCTTTTACCAAGAAAGTAAATCTTTTAAAAACAGATCCATTTAAGATTTTGAAATTTTACGATAAAGCTGAAATTCAGGGCTATATTTGGCCTAAAGTGATCATTGTCCTATGCCACCAAAATTGAATTTTTCCTATGAAAATTACAAGAAAACAAAAATTGTGACCCCCATTTTGTATTTCATATTCCAAAATAACTCGGATCAAATTCAAAGTGTGCAAAATATTTTAGAAATAGGGAGATATGCCATTCGGTATCGTGTTACTTGTGCCATAAAATGTATTGTAAACTCCCGTGGCACATTCCATGCATCTATTTTATTACCATCCAATGTTTTTTGGTTTATAATATATCTTAACCATTTCCAAAGAAACATTTTATTCTCATAATTCTGTGAGCATTCTTTTTAGACTTTTCTGCATGTATCATTAGAAACAATGGTATATGTCATTTAGACAGCAATCCAACGACACGAATAACTACTAGACTCTTATAGGTCACAGTATATGGTTTTAGTTTTTATATCATCACATGAAGGATTCTGGGTTCATGTGATAGTAAAATGTGTTTTACCTAAACAAAAAACCGCTTCATAAAAAGTCAAGTGATACATTTTCAAGAAAAAAGCTAACGGTATTCATAAATTTTCTGAAAAATGTATTCTAGTTTAACCCAACCACATTCTGTATCTGCCTCTCCCAAGTCAGGAGCTTGTAATTCAGTGGTTGTCTTTAAATTTGTTGCTGTTACATAATTGTTTTTCGTTCATTATTTTGTACATAAATTAGGTCGTCAGTTTTCTCGTTTGAACTTTTTTACATTTGTCATTTCGAGGCCTTTTATAGGTGACTATGCGGTATGGGCTTTTCTCATTGTTGAAGGCCTTACGGTGACCTATTATAATAGTTGTTAATTTCTGTGTCATTTGGTATCTTGTGAAAGCGTTAAAGATGCTTAATAAGCCAAACACAACCAGTGCATAATATTTTTTTCAATGTTTTATAAAGAGAATGAAAAAAAAAAAAACAATAAATCACGAATCGATCTAGAAATTATGATATTTAAGAATAAAGAGGTAGAAATTGTAAATTCCATCACCAGGAAAGCGTCTACCGCGTTGTTTTGTCGGCGTAAATATAAAAAAGGAGGTGAGGGCGGGAGAAGATGGGAATCTGAGAGGTAAATTAATCCATTCTTTGGTGATTAATTCACGCAAAGCAATACGTTTTGTCATAAATAAAATAAAGATTGCTGACGTGCAATATAGTGCTATGTGCTATGATATTGCCACGTGCTCAACGCTCGAAACAAGTGGGCGTTCGTCAAACAATTCTTTAAGTTGGGTGGGAATAATTGACCAACATGGGAGGAGTCAGCAGTTCAAATTACTGTTGAAACAGGTTAAGCGATAAACTTCCTCTATCAATCACTTACTTATTTCTAATAATTAGTTGTTTTGTTCATAGACGATAAATTAGAAGTGATTAACAATAAAAAATAGCGGTTAACCGATAAATTAATAGCGATTAACCGATAAAAATAGCGGTTAACCGATAAAAAAGGCGGTTAACCGATAAAATTAGCGGTTAACCGACAAATATATAGCGGTTAATCGATAAAAATAGCGATTAACCGACATTAAATAGCGGTTAACCGATAAAAATAGCGGTTAACCGGTATATAAATAGCGGTTAACCGATAAAAATACCTTTTGAACCAAATGGTACACCATAGTATAAGGAAGACAACTTGTAATACACCATATCGCTATTTGTCCACCATTACTTGGCATCACAAAAGTTCCCGTAAAATTTTGGCGTCACAATAGAAAATGTCTGACGCCACAAAGGAAAAGTGACTGTTGTACGACGTCAATAGTTCAAGTGTCACAGATTCTCAGGTCACTGAGTGTCACAGATTCTCAGGTCAAGTGTCGCAGATTCCCAAATAGCGATAAGGTCTATCTACAAGTCGCACAGGTAAACAATATGGCGACTGACAAGGAAAATTGAGATTTTCGAAACGACCACGGACTAATACTGTCGACGATGAATTGAAACAAGTAATAGCTTTTCTAAAAAGCTTGCCGTATTTTAGCTGCTTATACATGTATTGAGATCGATGGTTTGTGGGTATAGGGTTTTTTATTGGAATCTTGCACTCCAAGCATTAGAATATATAGTGTCTTTTTTCTCCTGGTTTTTGATTTTAGTTGTAGTATTGGTGAATCCGGGTTATGATTGAAGGAGGCTTGGTAGTCACATATGATAATATATATATATATGGTTTGTAATAGCTAAAGAAACGATACAAACACTTTTTGGATTGTTTTGTGGAATATGATTGTTTACTCTTTATGACAATGCAAGTAGTTTTAACATGCATACTGTGTCTTGACAGTTATGTAATAGTTAGCAAGGTTATAATCAAGTTGATAAGAAAAAACGTATTATTTTCTTTTGAGGATTACTGCTAGACAAAATGGACTACAAGTGGCAGATCTAGAAATTTTCATAAGAGGGGGCCAGCTCCAGTCATGCTTCAGTGATTCACTACATGTATATGATCAACCAAAGTTTTCCCACGAAAGGGGGGGGGGGGTCCCTGAAAAACTCTCTAAATCCGCCTCTGACTACTATAGTTGGCCGTTCGAATATGAGAATATTACATCTTATATGTATAGAAGATAGTGGTCTCTTTAGCCCAAATTAGAAGGGCGCCGCACCCTGGGTGCCCTTAACCACGCCCTGAGTGCCTTCAATTGCGCCCCTCTCTGACGCCTTTTTCCAAGCGGGGGAGAATAGCAAGTTTATTTCGCTTCTTTTGGTTAATAGTGATCTGATGTATGAATGTGTATTGCCATGTTTTATGAACATGTAGTATGAATGACTTTTCTAATGCAAATTTGATAGAGTAAATAATCAAAACAACAACTTATGCATCTTTATTAACAACATATACAGTAAAAAAAGGAAACTCGTGCTACACACAGAAACGTAGACAAAAGAAATGAGAAGTGCCTTTTCCTATCATAAAAAAGTGCCCTGCCCTAACTGGCACCCTGCCCCTTTCTATTTCTAGCTGCAGCACTTCAAGTGATGAATATCTCATCTGGCCTTTGTCTTAGAAGAAGCAATTAGTTTTGAAGGTACAGGTTAAGTGTTGTTATTACTAATTTCCAGATGTAGTATAACTGTAAGAAGATGTTTTGTGGTAATGGATTTGGAATGAAATATTAGTTGGAAATAATTTTCTAGAACATGTTGTCAGCTGGCTTCTTATATTTTTCATTATTTTGTTGCGGTTTGTAATCTTGACATTTTTTTTGTAAGTTCTATAGATGAGAGCTTCATATTGGTATTATCATTTAGTGCTTTACATGTATATTTGGTTGCATGTGTAAGCATATGCTTTTGTTAGTTGGAATATTTATATTTTCATTTCTGATGGCAACAAGTTCATGTAATACATATAGTCAGGATTATTAGTAAGCGACAGTTGTTTTGTTTGTTTATGTTTATTGTCATGATTGATATGGACTATATAACTTGCTGTTTGGTGTGAACCAAGGCTTCATGCTGAAGACCGTACTTCAACCTATAATGGTTTACTTTTACAAATTGTTACTTGGATGGAGAGTTGTCTGTGGTACTGATATGACATTCTGTTACATGTATATCTATCGACAAGATTGAGAACACATTTTTTTTGTAATAAAACATATTTAATTCTATGGTATCATATTTAACAATTTATCCGTAATTTGTGCATTTTTCCTTTGATGTGTACTCTCTGATAATGTCAGTATCAGTTGACTGGTCGTGATATATAAATTATTGGGTCAGTTCGAAATTGACATGCTCAGGTGCGCTGTGTCAGGATCTTCTTTCCCCTTTCATTCACAAAATCATGCATGATTTTTTTTTTTTGCAGAATCGCAAGAGTGTTTTGGTGAATGAAACACTTCTCATATTGTTTGAAAGCTTCAGTAAAGTTAGTTTTGCCTTTTTGACAGATTGTGTGAAAATTCGAACAGAATATGAATAAAAAACCCAATAAACTTTAAAAAATTGCACCATTATTAATAGCTTTCCTTGCTTATTCACAATGATGTACAAAATGTATAAATATATCATCCATGCTATTCCGATCTGAGTTTTTATTCATACATAGTCTGGTGCGGTTCCAAGTAGTCTTCTTTTTCTGTTTCTTGAGAAGTATTTGTTTTACCTATTCAGTCACTTTAAAGTGTTACAATTAATATTTAGACGCAACACAGAATAGTGACCAAAAAGGTACTGCTATCATATGAGATGAGCTAGAAAAAAAAAAATGAAATGTACACATTATCAACATTTTTGTGGGACCATCAAGATGTGGTTTCATTGACTTTTTTGTCAATATATAGACAGATATTCATAGACCCAATAACAAATAAGAAACAAATTCAAAAGAAGATGTAGGATGAATTATAGAAAGAAGGGGTACCCGGAGGCCCGAAACTTGACAAAGTTTGCTTTGGAACAAGTAATATGTCTGCATTAGCAGTAAATGTAGGTTTTAAAAGGGGGACCCAGATCAACTTTCCCTAAATCCTTTTATGAAATTAAAGGTAACCGCATATTTCTGGGCGCAGTTGAAAAATAAATGAACATGACTTTGAAAAAGGAAGAATATTAAGCTAAAAGAAATAGACCAAATTTGGATGACATCTATTAAAATGTTTGAAATAATTATGAAGTTGACAAGAAATGAACTTGTTCAGATAATATACAGTCAGCCTACAGACTTGTTGCTTCCTGAAATGTCTGCTTACACTGCTTTCCTAAAATGATTTGTAATGTGATCGTTTTCATGATGAATGATGAGCAAACACAGATTATGCCATTGGTTTTCACGTTTGAATTGTTTTACATTGTTATTTCGGGGCCTTTTATAGCTGACTATGCAGTATGAGCTTTGTTCATAGTTGAAGGCCATAAGGTGACATATAGTTGTTTATTTCTGTGTCATTTTGGTCTTTTTTGGAGAGTTGTCTCATTGGCAATCATACCAAATCTTCTTTTTTTATATTATAATGACAAGATAAATGTTATGTTACCCACCCAACTAAGTAAAATACATGTATATAACTTCTCGTTGAATTTCTAAAACAACGATAAATCTGCTGATTCATATCGTATCATTCAATGCTGTCAGATGCTATGTGAAAAATAAAGAAATTTATCTTAATGTATGCTTCCATTATATACGGCATTGTTATTCAGTTATGTCCAAAGCAGAACTTATGAAAGGCATGCAATAATTTACTTTCAATAGATGCATTTGAAAAATTTATTTTCGGCACTAGTAAAGCGACGTCTATGTTCATGATGTCATGTGATCATCTATATATATAAGAATATTTCAATAGAGTTGATTTATTAAAGATGGCTTTGAATCCTACTTATTGCTATTTGTCTGCAATTACTGGCCATCACAAAGGTTCACGTAAAATTTTGACGTCATAATACAAAATATCTGACGCCACAATGGAAAAGTGATTGTTGTATGATGTCAATGGTTGAAGCGGGACAGATTCTCAGGTCAGCTGGGACAGAATTCCATAAAGCGATTATGTGTATGGTTATTATATATGGGTACTATGTTCAGGAGGATGAATTCTAATATATATACATTTACGTAAAATACCTGTTCGGTTTTGGATTAACATCCTGGATCTGGATTTCCTTATCAACCACCATCATTGTTAACGCATCCCAGTCATAAACTAGAGCCTTTACATAGTCAGTTCGATCTGCCAATATCACATATTACAAATACTTATACAAATACAGCCGATAGATTAAACTCAGCACCATTGTATATTGATGATTATACATACATGTATAGTATCAGCTCATTCAGATTTGAAAAGGTTAGCAAAATAGCACAATGTAGCAGCACCATCTGAAAATGGGAAACCTTGATTATCTCGAGCATGTGAATCAAAGCAAATAGTAATTATCCTCACAACGAAATATACTTATTGTACGTAAGACCTGATACATTGTATATTGTAATGTGAACAAATTAGAATTGGATTTATCTATATCAAACCTTTGTCAAATGCAGTTCTCAGTGCTGTTGATATATCAATTAACAATGATCATGACTGCTGAGCGCCATTGTGCTCATTGCTGCCTTTTTTAATTTCATCTATCTATAGTCGTAGACGTCCAGCTAGAGTAGAGGGGTTATTAGGGAGCTACCATTTGATTTTTATGGGGGGCTAGGATGAAAAATTTTGTCCTGCTTTTTTTTTAGTTGTAATCTTTGTCCTGCCTTTTTATTTTTTACTCTATTCGGTCCTGCCTTTTTTTTTACTAGTTTATCCTGAATTTTTTTGCACAAATTGTCATCCTGCCTTTTTTTTTTACCAAGTTGCTCATCCTGCCTTTTTTTTTAACTCAAAACTCCTGTCCTGCCTATTTTTTTCAAATTTCATCCTAGCCCCCCCCCCCCCCCCCCCCCCCATAAAAATCATATGGTAGCTCCCTTAAACAAACTATAGTGCACTGAAACCCTTGCCCATAACTAAACCGTGATGTTTGGTGTTTGCTTCTTTGCACACACGCAACCATATTACTCACCTTGTTTGTTTTCTATTCTTCTAATCTGCTGTTAATCGGCAATTGTCTGTTTGGTTACATCAGAAATCAATGAAGCGGAGAATGCGCGGGGAAACGAAAGGACATCTTCGTATCAATACGGTAAATTCCGTGATTTGAATATTTTCTAATCAATATGTTCAAGCAATACAAAATATGAGGATAGCATTTTTAACCATAGAGCACACGTATTGTGTATTTACTATTTAAAATTATAGTTTATGAAGAAATATAGCAAAATATGTTTCAATACGCACTGTAAAGTGAAGATTAGATGTATTATTGTTTTGTTTTTGAAAGAACATTAATAATCCATAAATACACACCTTTGTACCAAAATTGCAACAAAATTTCAAGATAACATAAATTTAATCATCACAGAATGATATTATTTGCTCAAATTGACAGGGTTTCGTGAACTAAATTCGGCTTAAATTATGATAGCAATTGAACACTTCATTATAGTTTCTACCGATGACCTACTATCATGATTTTTATCCGACCCCACTTACGGACGCGTTGACATATAATGCATACAACTCAATAATAGCCAATCAGACTTTAAGATATCCTTCACTTCCCCCAGAAGCAGCCCGGAAGCAGCTGAGATGCAGCCATTTAATGTTATTTATAACCAATGAGATACCGTTAACAGATTAACCACATTCCAGACGTCCAGCCTCTGACTAATCAGACCGTATCACCATGGTGATACGGTAATAAATACAACAGTGACTTTGAACATCCTTGGATTTAACATTTGAAACTATTTAAGTGGGAAACCGAGGGAGTGTTTGAGTTATCATTTACGATGATTTTCGTCACAAGGTTGTTACGCAATCACTCAGCTAAATTGTTTTATTTTCATTTATTACGAGCCGACCAGTTGTACTATTCGGTAGGTTAAAGGGTTAGAACTAACGGGAGATTTTTTGCTATAAATTAAATAAAAAGTAAAATGTAAAAAGTAAAAAAAACAAGCTGATGGATAATTTGATTGCAAGCGTACATGTTCGACAGCGTGTTTTGTTTTCACGACCTAAGTTGATAAGAGATATCTTTTATAACAAAAAAAACCAATGTATCCCTTAATCAATATGTGATTTCGAGATATCTCCAGTTATAGGCCTTAAATCTGTCACGGATTCTCAAATTACAACTGATATGATGTTCTGGACATTCAATAATGTTTTACAAATATATGACAAGTGGTGACATAAATTAAACTATCCAATCATTCCTGGGAATATAACACTATCTCATATATTAGTCCTAGATCATACTCAAGCAGTTTTTGATGATAAAAAAAAACCCTAGATATAAGATACAAATTGAGAGTGATTTTTCAAATAAATTGAGGTAGATACACATGAGAAAATGCAGGATATTTTATTAAACAAATTCAAATTTGCTGTACAAATGAAATGACTCAATAAATAACAATTACATTTTCAATACTATTTTATTAAGCGTTTTCGAGTTATGTACAGTATCATATAAAAACACTGCAGGTATATTTTTTATTGCATATATTAAACAATTTTATGGATTGTAAGCACGAAAACACAACGTAACCGAAACGGTAATGGCATTTCACTTCTCCAAGAAGTTGACCACTTCTCCCTACTCTCTCATGAAAAGAGAAGTCTCTTCTTCCTCTCAAAAATTCTAAATTAGGCGCTGCCAAGTAACCTTTATGTCAGAAAAGAAAGGATAATCTTAAGATAGTCATATCGTATACAAAAGCGACAATTATTGACAGTAAAATTTAAACAAAAATACAAAAAATGAAGCAGCAATTGAAAAAGTATTTCAAAAATTGTGTCTAACGTAGTTTACACCTTATTACATGCTATCAGTACGGCATCTGCAATATGCTAAATAGATCAAAACCTTGTGTACACAATTGCAAAATCCATTGTTTAGCAATGACAGAAATCTGCTTTATGTTGCACTACTGTAAATATAGACAATGCAATTTCCCATAGGAACTCCTTTTACAGCTAAAACTGTGACACTTTTACTATGAAGTTTCGTAAGAAATCATATTTTGGAATAGAAAGTTCATATGCACTACTATTTTTTGCAAAAGTCAAAAAATAGAGTTGTGCGGCATATTTTCAACATTTCTATGCCTGGAACGTCTAAGAGTTTAAACTTATAATAAAATTCTATACTTCACCTCCCTTTACTTTGGGTCTTCCTGAGGTCAATTTGTCCGCTATCGTACATTATGTGTACAGGTCATATTCCCAAGTTGTGTTTCTATGAAACGAAACATGGAGATCATATCTAGGAACCAGAAGGTGAACAAAACAAAATATCTATGACTCTTAAATATCTCCCAAAAAAATAGACGTGGTTTGTGAATCAGCTGTATATATAAAGTGCAACCTGTACACGAAAGCAAACACAATTATTTCTAATGGCAGTCGGTAACACATATTCTTTTGTATCTTTCTTAGTTAGCTTTTAATAGGGTGTGCAGTTGACAATATAAAATATTCTGATGTTCGCAATCCAAATTAGCCACTGAATACATAAACAAGGTTGTGCGAGTAATTGTAAGGAATCTGCCCGAGACAAACGGAGAGAAATTATGACAAACGAGACGATTTTAATTTTGAAATTATAAATTTCGCCCACTTTATCAACAATATACCAACTTCACCTGCATATAGGATAAAAATTTCCAAACTCATTCGATATTCAAGAGCTTGCAGCTCTACTCAGACTTTATAAAACGTCTACAGTGTCTGAACAGAAAGTTGATGAACCAGGATTATGTCAAAGAACGTCTTGTCCTTTTTCTAAAACAGTTCATCGAAAGATACCAAGACCTTGTTGATAAATATTCCGTATCAACTTCGGAAATAATACATGATGGTCTTGAAGTAAAGATACTACGTACTGATTATCTTAATTACGTGTAACAGTGTTCTTTTTATTTGTCTCTTTATATTTATATCCTTCACTGTTTAGTCCATTTTTGGTAATATCCTTTTGGCGTGGCTAGGCATTTATACATCCCACCATTGTGTTATTGTGCTACGGTCATTTTTAGTATTATTGTCTTCCATTTTTGCTTATGTGCTTTGTCTATAGAGTGTCTATATGCCAATTTTATTTTCCTTGTTGACATATTTGTTTGTTTTATAGTGATTAAGATTATAATACAATATTGACTGCTGTTCCCAAATTTTTGACATTTTTACCTATCATGTCTGTTTGTTTTGCTTACACATTGTTGTCAGTATAATGGAATTTTATGCGACTGTCATACAAGTGAGAGGTTTAGCTAGCTTTTAATCCAGGTTTAGTCCACCATTTTCTACAAAAGGAAATGCATGTACCAAGTTAGGAATATGACAGTTGTTTTCTGTTCGTTTGATGTGTTTGAGCTTTAAATTTTGCCATTTGATAAGGACATCTTAGAGGAACTCAATCTTTCAACTTTCAACTACACTAATTAAACAAAATTCACTAAACTGAAGATGTTGTAAGAATGCTAGCTGGAGTTTATAATGGATAATATCTTCGTTCAGATGAAAGTAGTGAAATGGTTTTCCAATCGTTTATCCGCATATCCGCAACTTAATAAGCAGGAAATCAGTAAGACTTCTCGTGTTTAATTTATTTTTCCGCACCAAACCGAACTCATCAAGCGTTTCTACAAAAAAAACGTAGGACAATCATTTGGTTCATGTTTTGCTGTACAGCTGATGCACTTCCTTTAGATAATTAGTGTGAAGATAAAATATAGTTCTCATTTATCCCAAAGATCAAGAAATAAAGGGAACTACCGATAGAACACAGTCTGCCTTATTACAAAATGACAAACGTAATAATTCTTGATTCAAACGTAACAATTCTTGATTCAAAATTTCTTGATTTTGTCTTGTACTTAGTAGATTTATACTAACATTACCTATATATTGTGTATGGAATCATTTATGAAGAGCGTAGGTCCACTTAGTTGATTTCTTTGCGGAAACGTACTCACTTTCAACAGTCAAGATTTTCAGTTGCCTTCTATTTCCCTGTCTGGTTCACACCCTATTACCGAC
Source organism: Mytilus californianus (assembly GCF_021869535.1). Classification (NCBI taxonomy): domain Eukaryota; kingdom Metazoa; phylum Mollusca; class Bivalvia; order Mytilida; family Mytilidae; genus Mytilus; species Mytilus californianus. Next base: position 58,843,326 of record NW_026262679.1, read on the forward strand.
TTGAGACCCATACAAAGTTTGATTTCTTATCCAGTTAGACCAAAGACTAACGCGAAAAGTGATAAGTGTTGGAAGATGAATGTTTTCCTATGAACTTGACCTCTTTGTCGCTTATGGTGTGAGTTTTCACTTCTCCTTTTTTGTGTATGTCCTAACAAATATATTGCTGCTTTTTTTCATGATTTTGTTTTAATCTTACACGAGTAGGCCTTGGTTCAGAGAAATAACTTTCTAAAATCAATAATGCGTTTGAAAAAAACCAAGGGGGAAAAGTTGTAACTCCTATATAATGGTGGAAGGGGAAAATAAAAGAAGACTAACTTAAATTCGCTAGGTAGTCTGTGCATGTCATGCTTTATCCTTAACTGACCGTCCGTAAAGTACGTGTGATGTCACGAATCGTATCTGCTACTTTTTAGCTAAGATATACATGTCCGAAGACATGGAAGGTATTAAAACATACACATATTGACATCTTTGAATTGGAGAGTCTCAAACTGCAGACAGGTTCAGAGACTAGCAACGAAGGTGGCAAGTGCGGCAAACTATATTCCGCTCGGAATAGATTCAATACAGTTGAAAGCTTCCTACTTTGATATTTTTGAGGATCATTCAAGGCATCACCAGTATTAAAAAAAAACAGAATAGAAAAGCAGCTGCTAATATCAAATCAAAATACGTGTGTCTGTAATCAGAGTAAATTGTTTGATGTTAACACGTCCATATTTGTCAATTCCGTAACCTTAAATGTATATGAATGGCGCAGCAAGTACAATGCCCTCATGTTTAAGGTAAGTAGCTAAGAAAATAATAATTGTTGTTATCAATTAGTGTTACTTTTATTTAAAAAAATGGTTTGTAAAATATGTACGCTGAGCATAGTTAAATTACAATAAAATATATTATATTTTTTTTTTTTTTGGAAGTGAGAATGATAGTTGGGTTCCAAGTCAACGAAATTAATCGATTTGGGTTACCGGAATAACACAATGCCGTCTTTTATATCGTTGGAAAAAGGAGAACAAGCCTCATCGACATATCAATGTCTACAATGGTCACGTTTGTTTTTAAATTTAGGTCAAAGGTCAAAACTATTTTTTTAGGAAAATGCAGTCATTTCAGAGAGCTTGTTGTCTGTATATTGATGGTGATTTGTTCAAAACAAAAACTGAAGGCGCTGGTATCGAAAAAGTACACGATACATTTGCTTTGAGTATCATAAAGCGGTGAAATATACCACCACAGTACGAAAGATCAACAATTGAATCTGAATCATCGGAACTTAAATGTGTTTCACGTGTTCAAATAAGATTTAACTACCAAACAATTAAAAATGCAGACGATTCTCTTAATTAACAGTTTTTAAACACGAAAGCAAGTTATTCTACTTAAATGTGTAAAGGGAACATTATTTCGTCATATTATTACTTTGCTATTAAGCATTTTTTAAAGACAACCTGGTACATGTTTAAATGTTTCTATGAAAACCTCTTGTTTCACCATCGCTGTGACAGAGGATAAATTTGTTATTATTGTTTTCTGTATACCATTGTCACTTGTGTTATTATTGTTTTCTGTATACCATTGTATCCACAAAGGTTATCGGAATAAACTTATACAATACATACATAAGAATGAAATAAATTCGAATAATTTGTACCTTTAGGGTGCACATTAACAATTTTCATTCAGCTGTTTAATAACATTTACCTTGACACATAATTTAAAAATTTGGAATTTTTATATAGAATTCGTTTCAATTGAATTCTATGGATGTTTTTGAGATATTAACATGAATAAGTTATCCCAAAATAAATGTTGTTTTCCCCGAAGTTGTTTTTCGTCTTTTGATAGAAGGTGTTAGTCAATTTCCGGGTAAATATCTAATTTTCATATGGTGAGTATGAAGCACATACATTTGTATCTTTTTCAAAACTTATGTAACATTAACGCAGAATGGATTGAATTAGCTGTTCTCGATATATCTTTATTTTACAGAAATGAGACGTTCTTAAAACGATGAAAAAAGAGGCGATCAAATTTATGAGAACAAAATACCAATACGATCCATTCTACATATCTATATGACTTAATGAGCAGACAATGGCTATAGAATTGATATGTAGTTAAAGAATATATACAGGGAGAGGTTCTGTGCAACATCGATGTATTTTACAAACACTTGCAGACATCATAGAAAATGGTCGAATATAAACTCATTATAGATACCAGGAATACTTTTGTTTACGCCAGACGCGCGTTTCATCTTCAAAAGACTCATCAGTGACGCTAGAATCAAAATAGTTAAAAAGGACAAATACAGTACAAAGTTGGAGAGTGTGGAGAACCCAAAATTCCGAAAGGTTTTGCCAATACATCTAGGTAATCTATTCCTAGGGTAGACAATCCCTAGAAGCTAGAAGTAGCTATTACGTTTCATTGCCATCTGTTAGTTTGAAAAATAACCAACCACGTCAAAGTCAGAGATCACATGACAGACTGCGAGACATAGAGTTTACAATTCGACGGCGGCGGCTAAAACTTTATATTTAATTGTTAATTTTATGAAATATTTGTTGTATAACCTGAATTCAATCATATTCAGCAAAGTAGGCTAGCAGTAGTTGCCCTTTTCTAGATTTAGACATTTCAATTTTTAAAAGGGAAACTCCATACTAAGATTTACGATAAAAGAGACGATTTTTCATTCCCTATTGTTAATTTTCCCTTTTAAGACGGCGAAGTTCCTTTGGCTCCATCATATGGTGTTTATATATCCCAACTGGTTCGTTTGCCCGTGCGTGTAGTGATGTCATAGATTTTAACGAACGTAATCAATGCATCACTGATAAATTATTAAGTCAGGGATTTCGTTACCATAAATTGCTTAAAACTTTTAATCTTTCATAGATACAAAGATTTGATTAGTATTTGGCTGTATCTGTAGAAAACTGATTAAAAACGGTATTTCACATCCTAAATGTTACGGTAATATTGTACTAAAAGCGCGGAAATCACTATGTGATCCGTGTAAACTCATCGAACCTTTAAACAAACTTATTAGTAAAGGTTATCTTACCAATGTTGTAATTATATCTTTGAATATAGTTTACATTGGCACAAATATCGATTTTTTCATCAGCAGACTAAAACATAACTAAATTTGTATTCTTTTCAAACGGTTTTTTGGGATGTATAAATACACATCCACGTTCATTTTCTATATAAATTACTAAATCTATATATTACATTATACATATTCATTAACAGGTTAACTCCTAACTATCCTACTGCCTGTCAAAACTTTATTTTGGCATTGCACAAGGCATGTCTTCTTTGACTGTCCATGACGTTAAAACACTAAATCCCTGGGATGTGTTTTAGTTGATTTTAGTCTCTGATGCATGATTTTTTATTATTAATTATTATTAATTGTTTTTGGCTTTTAACTAACTTTCAGTATCTGCGAGTACTCTCACATCTTACTTTCGTGTTAATTTGACAGGTTGATACAATTTGTAATGTATTTTTGCGTGTTAATTTGACAGGTTGATACAATTTGTAATGCATTTTTGTTATTTAATGTTTACTTATTCAGTGTTATATCTAGTCTCACTATTTTTAATATATACCACCTTTTATAAGTGTTTAGTATGACGATAAATTTTCACTTTTGATCTCGTACTAGGAACAACAAAATTATTTATTTGGTAAAATTTTTTCCGTACTCCAACAAAATTATTTTCATTTACCTGTGTACGTTATTTTATTTGGTGGCATTATGTCCAAGGTTATGGTTGGCTTTCTGATATTGTTAAACATCTAACCCCCTTGTTTTATTAATTTTGAATTTACATTGTGTCATAGATCAAATTTATTCGTTCGGTGTATGTTCACTTGTTTTTGTTAATATGTCTTTTGATTGAGTTAAGCTATTGATATTTTATAGTGTGTCTTTCTATGTTGTGATGTTACACTATTGTTTCAGGTAGGGTGAAGGTTGGCGCCTATTAGAACGTTTAAACCCGCTGCATTTGTTGGCGCCTGTCCTTGGTCAGGAACCTGATGTTCAGTGGTTGTCGTTTGTTCGTGTGGTTTTATAAGTGTTTCTCGTTTTTATATAGATTAGACCGTTGGTTTTCCTGTTTGAATGGTTTTACACTAGTCATTTTTGGGGCCCTTTATAGCTTGCTGTTCGGTGTGAGCCAAGGTTCCGTGTTGAAGACCGCACTTTGACCTATAATGGTTTACTTTTACAAATTGTGACTTGGATGGAGAGTTGTCTCATTGGCACTCATACCACATCTTCTTATATCTATAGACATTTTAGCGTATGAACTCTTTGTTTCTTTAATAGTTTAAACCTACATCTTTAATCACCATAGAAAAAATGTTTGCCCACAATTTGGAAACATATTACATTTATATTGTTAGTTATTTGGAAAGCACTATAGGAGATCATTATGGACTGCTAAATTTCTATTCAACAGCTATCAATAATTTATATAAAAAAAAACTAACAAACAAATAAAAGCATCCTCTGCTGGTGGACTATCAGTCTCTGAGGGTACCATCAAATCAGTTATTTGAGTGATTCGGAACTGACATGATTTATAACAAACCTTTCTATAATTGTTCGAATTTTGAAATTATAAAGAAACTAAGGTTTCAACTCTCTCAGACAATGTTGACCTTAGATGGATTTCGCTTTTTTTATGTCTATCGTTTTTGGCCATATAGCTCTTCAACTGTTTCGGTTCTGATAAATCCTTGGCTTTTAAATATTCGGCTCTGAGCGTTCCTGTTGAAGTTATATCCAGAAAACGCTTCGGAAACATGAACCTTATAGCGTGTTGTTTTCGTTTTGTTTTCTTCATCAATATCCGTGTTTTACTGCAAATAGATGAGTATTGACGATTCGACATATATCATTTGCCTGACATGGACATACATCTGTACATGATAGACGATTGTCCGTTGTTTAATGTCGTACGTTGACCTATCATTGCTTAAGTCCATGTCATTTATTGTCAATAAATGCTTTGTCGTAAATTATTCGAAGGAGCCTCAAGTTTGATTATTCATTTCTAAAGCTGGTTCCTTTAAGTTATGCTTTCGGACATTTGATTCTTTTTTTTCAGCCTCCGATCTTTTTAAAATGTATTCTTTTCACAGAAAAAAAAACCCAAACATCCCAATTCAAAACTTGACAGACAGATTGAACATGCATGATTGGCACATGTGTTTCAGCGGCTGCAGTGGTTTGCTCGAGCTTTAAAATAACTGCATCTGTGTCTGTTGGTAAATGATTTATAACGCGAACGGTAGTAAACTACATTATAGTTTGTAATCACTCTGAAAGTCAATGTTCGGTCGGAAACAGCATGCAAGACTTTCGGCCTTCGGCTGTTTTCTGCTCTTTGGTCGGGCTGTTGTCTCTTTGACACATTCCCCATTTCCATTTTCAATTGTGTTTAACTTTTCTAGCATCCATAGCCTCGATAAGGCTATGTTTTATTCTCTGCCTCTCATATTTATTAAAATTGTGCCATATTCCGCACATAGATGCAGTATGTCTTATTGCTTTAATATGAATAAAAATTTCGTGATAGTAACAAGTGATAATTTTGCTTTCGATGAAAATGTGGTAAGTTTCGAGAAAATTTTAGTCTAACTAAAATACTTAAATTTAATATTTCCGCTCTCATTATATGATATATTCTAAGTACTATTTAACGTCACAAAAAGAGCGCAGTAATTCAATTTTTCATGTCTAAGATACCCTTCACAATATGGTATCTGTTGGTACTCTATAAAATCACAAAAATTAGAAAATCATGATCATGGGAACTTACGACGAGAATCATGATTTTAAAATATAAAGATTTTCCTATAATTTGCAAATAAATTTAGCCATGGTTTATTCCATGAACTTAAACTCAGTAATTAGAGGCCTTTTTTACACTGAGCATCCTACTATGAAAGCAATACTTATTACAACGAAAATTATGCATACTGCGTTTTTAACAATAGAAACCAGCTGCCAAATCCTCAAACCAGTACACCAAACATTTAAATTGATATAACTCCAAAATAAGAACGAAAAATGCATTTTGAAACAGGTTCTTGACGATACAAACACACTTATCTTATATACAAGGCCATTTAAACTAACTAGGGATATCACATCCTAATTTTACGTTGATGTTGTTTAGCGAGCCCTGAAATTTAGATATGATACGGGTAAACTTATCAATCCTTTAAATAAACTTATTCGAAAAGGTTACCAGTTCAACACTGTAATTAGATCTTTGAATAGTGTTTTTATTGGAATAGAAATTGCTTTTTTGATCAGTAAATTAAAAAAAAAATAAATATTACTGTTATACACATATGCACATTCACGGTACTACAATCTGTCGATACCTATATTTTGCATTGCACAAGGTCATCTTTTTCTCTGACTGTTACTGACGTCTTTACACTAAATCCATTGAATGTTGGGTGTGTACTGATTGATATTTAAGTCTTAGATACATAATTTATGTATTTGTTGTATGAATACCCTGCCACGTCCGGTCTGTGTTTTTGTTAGATGTTTTTCAGCTCTGTATCGATCTGATGAGTCAAGTCCTTTTCAACTGATTTTTATAGTTTAGTCTTATGTTGTATTGTTACGCCACTGTCCCCGGTTAAGGGGAGGGTTGACGCCTTCAAACAAGTTTTTCAACGCTACATTATGTATGTGCCTGTCCCAAGTCAGGGGCCTGTAGTTCAGTGGTTGTCGTTGGTTCATGTGTTTTTTCGTAAATCGTTTTGTTATAAACAAGGCCGTTAGTTATCTCAATTGAAATGTTTCATTGTTTAGCTCACCGGACCCGAAGGGCCCCATGTGAGCTTATGCCATCACTTGTCGTCCGTCGTCAAGAATCTTATCCTCTGAAACTACTGGGCCAAATACACTCAAACTTTAACTGAATTTTCCCTAGGGTATCTTGTTTATGTTGTATTCGAAGTTTTGATCCATCAACAAACATGGCCGCCATGGCTAAAAATAGAACATATGGGTCAAATGCAGTTTTTGACTTATATCTCGAAAACCTAACGCATTAAGAGCAAATCTGACATAGGGTAAAAATGTTCAATAGGTCAAGATCTATCTGAAATTTTCAGACGAATCGAACAACCCGTTGTTGGGTAACTGCCACTAAATTGGCAATTTTAAGGAAATTTTGCAGCTTTTGGTTATTATCTTGAATATTACCGAAGATAAAGATAAACTGTAAACAGCAAAATTGTTCAGCAAAGTAAGATCTACAAAAATGTTAATATGACCAAAATTGTCAATTGACCCCGTAAGGAGTTATTGCCCTTTAAAGACAATTTTACACAATGTGTTCATCATGTTTGCTTATATTTAAAAATCTTCTCCTCTGAAACTACTGGGCCTAATACTTCTAAACTTTAACTGAATGTTTCTTAGGGTAACTGGTTTATAAAATGTATTCAAAGTTTTGATCCATTAAAAACATGGCCGCCATGGCTAAAAATAGAACAGAGGGGTCAAATGCAGTTTTTGGCTTTTATCTCAAAAACTATAGACGTTAGAGCAAATGTGACATGGAGTTCAAGTAATGAATAAGTCAAGAACTATCATCTATGCAATTTTCAGACCAATTGGACCACCCATTGTAGGGTTACTGTCCGAAATAGTTTATTTTTATTAAATTTTATTGTTTTTGGTTACTTTCTTTAATATTATAATAGAAAGAAAGAATAAATGGTAATAAATGTTGAGCTAAGTAAGATCTACAAATAAGTCAACATGATTAAAATAGTCAATTGACCCCTTGAGGATTTATTGCCCTTTTTTTTTTTACATTTTTTGTGAAAGTCCAATTACTTTTTCAAAAATTTTCTTCTCTGAAACTACTTTTCCAAGTACTTAAAAACTTTAATTGAATGTTCCTTAGGGTATTTAGTTTATAGATTGTATTCGGGGATTTGATCCATTTAAAAACATGGCGGCAGTTTCTAAAAATAGAACATAGGGGTCAAATGAAGTTATTGGCTTTCATCTCAAAAACAAAAGCAGTAAGAGCAAAACTGACATAGGTGAAAGTGTTAAACAGGTTTAAATCTACCCGTCTAGTAATCTTCAAACCAATAGGACAACTTATTGTTGGGTTACTGTCAAGAAATAGTTAATTTTTAGGAAATTTTACATTTTGGGTTATGTAATACCTTTAATATTATTATAGAAAGAGAGAAAGTGTAAATAACAAATTTGTTCAGCAAAGTAAGATCTACAAATAAGTCAAATGCCTGAAACTGAAATTACAGCCAGGTGAGCGATATCAGGCTCTCGTGAGCCTCTTGTTTCATGTCGGGCCTTTTATAGCCGACTATACGGTATGGGTTTTTCTCATTGATGAAGGCCGTACGGTTGCCTTTAATTGCTTACATACACTTCGTTTGAACTTTGGTTGATAGTTGTCTCAATTGCAATCATACCACATCTTCTTAATTTTATATAGGGTATATATAATTTGTACTAGTTATAATTCATTATTTTTAAGGCAAGAAAATTTGTATTTATAAATATTAAATTGTTCCATACAAGTATTGTGTTAATTATAACTGTTAAAAGTCCTTTCGTTCTGGAATGAAAGATTAGAAAATTTTCAAAATCAAAAGAGTAAATTCATTAATCTCAACAGCACTGCTAAGTTTATGGTAATTTGATCCAAGCATACTATAGCGACTGCATGACATTTAAAAATGCCTTTTATTTATCTCACTGGCGAAGTCCAATAACTCTGGAATGACATTTCGGATTGTTTTTAATCGAACGGTGTGTTATAATAAATAATGAAAAGGTGGCAGTAAACTAATCAATACAAACTCAAGTTATGGTAGAATCTGTGTAAAATCTAATTAAATCTGACAACTTAAGTGCCGTAATTCTTGAACAGAATTTTTTTTTAAATGCAAAGGGGCTTCCTTTATTCAATCAAAATAAAAATGTAAAGTTTTGAGGAAACTAATCCAGGTATCCTGGAGTTAGTGTGTGATATGTGAAAAATTGCCTTAATTCAAACGGTTAAAATCCCGCAACTCTGGGACGAAACACCGAATATTACAAAATCCGAAAGAAAGCTGCCTTTTATCAATCCCATGAATTCATAAAACAACAAGTCAAAAATTTGTTGAATCCTTATGTTCTGTTAAAATTACATGAAAATTGGACAAAGCAAATTTGAGTCATCGTACGAAAGTATTGACGGACGGACATTGGTATGCCATAATACCAATTATATTCCACGGGCGTATAAAAACTGAGGACTCGAATGAACTCAAATAGCAGCGAGATCGGATGCTTTGATATTAAGGTAAGCATTTCATTCTATAGATGCATCACCCTCCATGCAAATCCACACTCAGTCAAAATGTCACAATCGGAAATAGGGCTCAATTGGTAAAATAATTGATCAGATGACTATTCTTAGACCGCAAACACATGTCATCAGTGAGTTTAGACACAGACATAGTGTATCAGTCAACTTGTTTGTGATAGCGACCGTAAAACTTTTTTGTAGTGTCGATTTCAATCGTTCTTTCTAATAACTATGTTGGTGGCAGTTTTTGTATGAGGAGCACACCCCTAATAATAAGGTCGGTATATTGTGATCATGCACGGGCGTAGCGCATTAATACAGATATGTTTACGCCAGACGACCAGAGGGTATATTACTGCTGAGATATGGGAAGTTGACAATTGGAAAGATGAAACATCACGTTTGTCATAAACTGAATAAAAGGAGATCTCGAGTCTTGGGAAGATGAAAAGTGTGGATAAAATAAACCGAAAGGAGAAAAAACATTAAGATACAATTAAAGACAACCTTTTACAAGTTGTGTGACTTCGGATAGACACATCAACATGTGGGGGAGTGCGACTCGGTGTTTTTTTTTTAGATCTCCACGCTCCCTTTTACGTCTTGATAAGTAGAGTAAAAAAAATGCACAAAGAAAAACGTATGATAAAAAGCAGTTCATATAATAACTAATATAGTAATAAAAAATACTCGCAGTTACTGAAAGCAAGCTCATTGTTCTGAACGTGCTGATATGAAACCATGCCATTTTACATTCTAGTATCAGCGGCTAATCTTCGGAAAAGTATTTCATACAGTAAAATCTTAAGCATGGCAATAAGACACGATCTTGTGGAATGCCTGTAGAATATCAATATAAAGGAAGACAAAAAAATATTTTAGACTTGTTTCAAACAATAAAATTGTTAATTCTATAAAATACCAAATGCTATGATTGAGTTACAACAACAATATAATCATAACATTAATCAAAAAATTTATTATATGACTAAATAATTTCTCTTTTCTCTTTGGCTAAAAGCATACGGAGTCTTCTTTGATAAAACGATATATTCACCGCGGGGAAAATCACGGGAGGTTAATATAAGATTTTGAACAGCTAATGTGTACCTAAATATATTTGTTCTAAGGCAACGTTAAAGACGAAGGTTTATGACGTCATGCAAATTCTCGTTTTTTCTATTTTCTTTTTGTTTTCGGAGGTTTTTTTTTCTCTTCTTCTTGTTTTCGGTGTATTTTTTTTGGGGTAAACTTTATTGAATATTTCAACTTATGAAAGTAAGCAACTGCAAAAGCAGATTATATATTTAGCATAAACAAGTAAATAATTGTATATCATAATACAAAACAAAAAGAATTGTTTGTTGTAAAATTCATAAAAACTCTTCCTAAATATTACTGTAACAAGCTTGGTATAATTACACGATTTTTTTTTCAAAATCTCGAAATGACACCCAACATTTGAAATACAATTTAGTTAACGTATTTATACAGTTTGAGGTCAAGGGGTCTTCCTGGAAATGCTTAAAATGTGTCCACAACTTTGTATTTTGCGTAAAAGTCTATACGTCCTAGCTAACGACCTCAACATCAATTATATGGAGTGTCCTTCGTTCGTACATTGCTATACGTCATAGCACTCAACTAGGTGTTGAAATGACCAACGCATGTACCTAAGTTGTGGTTAGATCGATCCTCACCGTCGTCTGTATATTAATGGTTCCGCTGAAAGTTGACCAGAGGTAAACCTTATAGAAGCGGTTAAAAATATGTCTCTACGCGATAACAAATAGTACATTATCTCCTGTTGAAAATGTATCAGTTCTTACAGGATAAACAGCTTGTTATAGATGGCATATGATATATGAACATGGGTTTTCTTTACGGTTCACGATTAAACTATGTCAAAGGACACTTGCATGACAGTGTCAAAAAGTGAAAAAGCATAATAAAGAAAAAGAAAATAACTTTGGTTACCTCTGGTCACCTTATACATTATACAAGTGAGAGGTTTAGCTAGCTATAAAACCAGGTTTAATCCACCATTTTCTACATAAGGAAATGCCTGTACCAAATCAAGAATATGACAGTTGTTTTCCATTCGTTTGATGTGTTTGAGCTTTTGATTTTGCAATTTGATAACGGACTTTCCGATTTGAATTTTCCTTGGAGTTCGGTTTTTTTCTTATTTTACTTCTTATACATATGTTGACTTGGGTTACCACTTGTCACCTTACACGTGATATTGGAGAAGACGTTACTAAGTTAAAAAAACTTGTGTCTAATCCGTTTGTCCTTTTTTGAACAATAAAATGTTTAAACTAAACTAAACTGGTCAACTTACACAGTTGTTAATTTGGTTCCCTCTGTTGACTTTCAATGGGTACCCCTTGTCACCTTACACTGATTTTGACTGTGGAAATTTCTGCCAATCCTTTAACAGATATTGTCTTTGGTTTCCACTGGTCATCTAAATTAAACAGATGTTGACTTTGGTTACCCGTGGTCACCTTACTCAGATATTGAATATGGTTACCTCTGGTCACCTCACACATATGCTCACTTTGGCTACCTCGTGTCTCTTTGCACGTAATTGATTTTGGTTTATCATGGTCAGCTTACTCGGATATCAAATGATTACCTGTGGTCAGCATACACATATATTGACTTTGGTCCTTCTGCTCACCTTACACATATATTGTACTTGGTTACCTCTGATCACCTTACTGACGCACAGATGTTGACTTTGGTTACCTCTAGTCATCTAACACATACGTTGTTGACTTTGGTTACCTCTGGTCACCTTACACAGATATATATACTTTGGTTACATCTGGTCACTTTACTCAAGTATTAACTTTGGCTACCTCTGGTCACCTTACACAGATATTGATGTTGGTAACTTCTGATCACCTTTATCATATATTGACTTTGATTCATTATGGTCACTTAACTCATATATTGACTGCAGTTATCTCTGGTCACCTATCCCAGATGTTGACTTTGATTCACTCTGTGTAAGATGACCAGAGGAAAACCAAAGTTAATATCTGAGTAACTTGACTATGATCAACCAAAAAAAAGTAAAATCACAAAAATACTGAACTCCGAGGAAAATTCAATCGGAAAGTCCCTAATCACATGGCAAAATCAAATGACAAAACACATCAAACGAATGGACAACAACTGTCATATTCCTGACTTGGTACAGGCATTTTCAAATGTAGAAAATGGTGGATTGAACCTGGTTTTATAGCGCTAAACCTCTCACTTGTACGACAGTCTTATCAAATTCCGTTATATTTACAACGATGCATGAACAAAACAGACATTATAAATAAAATAGTCAAAATATGGGTACAGCAGTCATCACTGTGTTACAATATCAAAACAAACAATTATTTACAAAAAAGAACAAAAGCATCTATCAAATTAAAAACCACATTCATTGCTTCGCGTGTCTGACGTCAGAAAATGAAAACGTCACATAAGAAGAAATTTTGTCATTCAATGTTTATTCAAAACAATTTTATAATTTCACATGTGGAATGTTGGTATACAGGGTTAAAAAATCAAAAGTTATGTTAGAATTAATTTCAGAAATAGACCGAGATTTAAAATTGTCCAGAAGTTCTTTAGAATTTATAAGAATCCACATATGGTTAATACCACTACGGGAGTAAAATAAATTTGTCGTTTGTCGTTCAAAGTATTTTCAAATTTATAATAGAACAATAGCATAATGACATATAATAGAACAATAACATAATGACGGGATCTTTTAAAGTACAGAGTCACGTTATAAGAACCACAGAAACACAAAAAGTCGCATATACAAAACACACCAGCAAAAATGAAAGATAATACAAACACATTGACGGGATGTATAAGTACCTAGCCACGTCAAATGGATATCACAGAAAACAAACCAAACAGTAAAAGTAATATTAATAATAGAACAAAGACAAATGAAAGAACAATATTACACGTTGTTAAGATGATAAACAACATCAGTATGCAGAATCTATACTTCAAGACCATCATGTATTATTTGTGAAGTTGATACGGAATATTTATCAACAAGGTCTTGGTACCTTCCGATGAACTTTTTTAGAAAAAGGACGAGACGTTCTTTGACATACCCCTGGTTCATGTCATGTCATACCCCAACGTCAACTTACACAGATATTCGTTTGTTTCATTCCCATTTAATTCTTCTGAGGTACTTACCACTTAATACATCAGGAAAAATATAGAATTTTTAGTACATAGAAGGTTTAAGACTAGGCAAAAACATGTTATGCATTGCTTCCTAGGCTATGCATATTTCCATTCAATACCTATCCCTTTTTAATCAATAATTCGAACTGTCAAATACTATCTTTTACGTGTCTTTTTTAATATCTGAAGAAATGTAAATGCCCAAGTCGTTCGGCCTAAAGTCGATACGTTCCCATAATAAGATAAAACAGTAGTTAATTAGATTATCTAATTTTTTAAATCCAGTTGCAAAAGACCAATCAAACGAAACGGAGCGCCACCGCTTTGTCAATTACCAGAAGCGTATCAATACCCACAAGCACAAAGCCTTGATCCACCAGCGCAGAATCAGGACATGTCTATACGGTAAAAATACACAATTGTAAGATATAGTTACCGTTTTTACTGAATTATAATGCTTAAAGGATTTTGGTATAGAATGCCGACACCATGAGCATTTTTGTTTATGATTTTTTTTTCTTTGACCAAATGAGAAACAAACATCTCAACCATTTATTTTCATTTGTATTAGAGAAAACGTCAAAAATCAGATTTTTCGTCTTTTACATATTTTCAGCGATCAACGATCACCCGCCCCGATCATGACCAAATTACCAGCACAGAACAACCTTACTCAGCGTAAAAGTTAGAGCCTGCCAGATTTATCTTTATCATTTGAGGTCTTCTGCAAAATCATTCAAATGTGTGGCAACATAATTTTATAGGTTTGGTTAAATGTAATCGCTTTCTCAAACTTTTAAGTGTTCCCTTGGAAAATGATATGTGTTAATGGAAAAGTCTTACATATACAGAACTGTATTATTAGGCTATTCTGATCATAACGAGTTACTGGAACTAATTTAGTAAACTTGTTTGACCTATTACATTCAAATGTCATGATACGTATCTTCGGCTACAACCAAAATTAATACATGTGTAAGGTGACCACATGTAACCAAAGTAAATATCTGTGTAAGGCGACCAGAGGTTACCAAAATTAATATATGTGTAAGGTGACCAGAGGTAACGAGAGTAAATATATGTGTAGGTGACCAGAAATAACCAAAGTAATAATCTGTGTGAATTGACCAGAGGTAATTAAAGTCAATATCGGCAAGTGTAAGGTAACCAGAGGTAACAAGAGAAAACAAAAGTTAAGATCTTTGAAAGGTGACCAGCGGTTACCAAAGTCAATATCTGGGTGTGCACGGAGACTATAGGTAACCAAAGTAAATATATGCATGTGTATGGTTACCCCTGGTAACCAAAGTTAATATCTGTGTAAGGTGACCAGAAGTTACCAAAGTTAATGGAGGTGTCCGGTGACCATAGGTTACCAAAGTTAATATATGTGTAAAGTGACCAGAAGTAACGAAAGAAAATATCTCTATAAGGTAACCAGAGGTAACCAATGTCAATATTTGCTTGCGTGAGTTCACCAGAGGTAACCAAATTTATTATCCATGTAAGGTGACAAAAAGTAACCAAAGTCAATATCTGGATGTCCAAGGTGACCAGTTGTAACTAAAGTAAATATATGCATTTGTATGGTGACCACAGGTAACCAACGTTAATGTCTTCGTGAGGTAACAAGAAATAACCAAAGTGAAGTGACCAAAGGTTACCAAATTCAATCTATGTACGATGAACGGGGTAACCATTGGAGGTCAATATATATGTACAGATTACCAAAGGCAACCAGGGTCAATGTCTGCATGTGCATGGTGACCAGATTCAACCAAAGGTAATATCTGTGTAAGGTGACCAAAAGTAACCAAAGTTAAGATCTGTAGGAGAGAAAGGTTCCACAAGTGAGATGTCTAATTGCCATGTAGTGGTATTGGAAGTCACACTTTGTGAATTTATAAATCGCAGAACATTGTGATAGATGAATTCTAGACCAAATGTTATATCACTGAGACTCAGATACAAAGCTAATACTAAGAAACGACTCTTCTTTAATTCCTTTGAAAAAGTCAATATGTATATCGATAAACCATGAAGCAACAGCAATACAGTAACAATTCTACAATTAGTTATCTTTATTCCTTGGAAAATTTTTAGTTCATATAATAAACTTTAAATAAACGAAACTTTAGAAGAAAGACTGCATATTTTGTAACAATCGAGAAACCGAATCTGAGTCCCATTTCATCTTTGACTGCCCTCTATATATTGACTGTCGAACTAACATTTTTGGTGAACTTTTAACTGAAGAATCTTTCTCAGATCTCAATCATGCTGAAAAATTTTACTTTTTAATGACTTTCCATACAAGAAAATTAGCAAAATATACAGTTCGTGCATTTCATATAGAACGTCAGTTGCTGTATAATCCATAACCTTTAAACCAATCACATATGTAATGTAAATATTTGAACATAATCATTTATTTCAGTTTTGAATTATTTGATAAATATTATGTTTGCATGTAGTCCGTGATACAGTATAAACTTACTAAATTTGCCAAATAGGTGACTTATAGGCACAATGGGCCGGATGCAACATTGACTATACAAACTTTGTAATTGTGTTATATTGATATATATATATATATATATATGTTCACAAGTCACTATAATAAACAAATTGCTAACTTTACTTGACATAACTTACTTTTATAATATAGAAAGAACTTTATGGAAACGAGAGTAAGAGACTAATAACTATATACTCCAATCGCAATGAATAGTTATCGTATTTTTTATTAACTCTTAAGACGTAGGTGAAAACTTACAATAGAAATCTTATTGTCCATTTTGTCTTTGTTAGAAAATTATCTCCATGGCAATCTTTATACATCTAATATTTTATCATCATAAATAAGACAACCAGGAATACCACTTCCAGAAAAGATATTTTTAATTAACTTTGTATTGGATATGAAGACGCACAGAAAGAAAAATACAGTATCCTTTTAATGAGCTCCAGTTAATAATATAATGAATAGTCAATTAAAAACGTTAGCTGTATTTGGCAAACATTTAGGAATTTAGGGTCCTCAATGCTCTTCAACCTCGTACTTTTTCATGACGTTTTAACTATTTTGATTCGAACGTCACTGGTGAGTGTTTGAGGACGAAACATACGTCTGGAGAACAAAATTTCAACCCTTGAATCTATGATGGGTGTGTTACAGTCTTGATGCTCAATTTTTGTATTGTTCTCTTTGGTTTGTATCTTAAGTTTTGGGATGAATGTCTTTTTTTGGTTTTGTATGTTTTATGTTTGCCTTTTTGCCAAACACTTATGCTGTCATTTAAATATAGTATATATTAAATATAACTTGTAATCATGTAAAAATTGGTATAACACTATATCTCAATTGGAATTTGTTATTTTTACCACTTCACAGTGAGAGTTGGAACAGAATGTGTGATACTTCTAGTTGGTCCTCTGTGCAAATCCTATCAATTTAAAATGCAATTAATTTACTTTGATCAAAAGAAGTAAGATACAATACATTAGAAAAATGAGTTAAATATTGTATTCATTTTTTTGTTTTAGATATCTTCGGTTAAACTTGATTGGGCAGGAGTGGTGTAATGGCAAGATCCACCAATACATCATTATTTATCTGGATTGTCATTTATTTATGAAGCAGTTTTCAAAGCACTTTTTAAATTTCCTAAAAATGTTTCTGTAACTTATGTGTCATTACCAATAGTTGGTGTTTGTAAACCACGACGGAAAAGGGGACAATTCTTAATTACAACGATTGAAAAATGCGTAAAATTATGAATTTGGATAGTTGTATACTATATTTTTTTGTGGATTTCACTTTCAGATTGAATTATTGGTTGCTTTCTAAAACTGGAAAACATTTGATACATAAATATGCATATCGTAGAAAGAGACCTGCACAGGAAATAGTTTTTTCTTCGCTCCAATCGCAGTTTGAATACCATAACGGAAGTGTCAACTCTAGTGTTGAAATTTATATGAAAGTAGAAATTTAAGGTAAAAATGTGAAAGGTTGATCACTGTCGGTCCAGTGAGATCTTTTTTAAAAGAACATACCGAAAAAGTATTTTCGTAATTATAATCAACAAGGCATTGGATACAACAATCATCCTAGCACCTTTGTTCGACCCTAGTTTTCTCGGGTTCTTATTACTCGACCGACTTTACGTGCATAGTTTTGTAAACTATTTATTTTTTATTATTCATTTTTGTTCATGACACAGTTATATTGACTGCCTTTTGTCCAATGTTGCACATGAACAATTGAGTGGCCTTTCAGACTCATAAGTTCATTGTTTGTTTTACATCCAAACTGATGCAGAATGCAATGTATGATCTGTCTTGTATCCCAAGAGTGCAAATTATATGCTATGAGGAACAAAGAAACACTTTACTATTATAGGTAATTGTCTACTAGTTGACAGAGTGTTAACCTAACAATCGAGAAAGAAGAAAACATCGAGACTAGGCGAGGATTGAATGCTGCCGAAAAAAAAATTGCGGGGATATAAAAAATCAGTTATCTAGAAACCAAAATCTAAAAAAAAGAGAGGCGATGATACCAAGGGGATATTCAAACTTATAAGTCGAAAATAAACTGACAACGCCATGGCAAAACAACGAAAAACGACGAAAATACAAACAACAGTAAACAAAACATAACATAGAAAACTAAAGACTGAGCAACACAAATCTAAAAAAAAGTTATATTTCAGGTGCTCCGGAAGAATAATCAAATCCTTCTCCACATGAGGCACCGGTCATGTTGCTTATGTAAGTACAAACCCAGTGATAAGTCAAATTCGGTAGGTCATTCGAATAAAAGATGACGGGATTGTGATTACGGCAAATGGGCCATATTCGTCGTCATTTGTGAAACTGATATTCCATAACGGTCATCCAACTCGTGATGGCGTCCGTAAAATTTTTCGAAGGAATGATTTGAAATTCACCACTTGAAACTCCTGATTTTATACCTTCCTTGTTCATGAACGGAAAAGACGAATTTCAAGGAAATCATGGAAGGTAATGGAAGCCTGTGGAATATCGTATCAACTGGGTAATTTATTCTCCATACTGCTGGAATATTGCTACATATAAATGGAAAGTTCACGATTGGGAGCTGAAATCATCTCTTTTGCAGTAAAGTTTTGTTCTCAACCGACGCTCAATGTCGATTTCTAGATGTAAGTCAAGATATGAGAAAGACTCAACTGTAATTGTTGTATCCTTTATTTAAAGTTCTATGGGATATATATTAACATAGTCACCAAAATTTGAATGTTTTTAATATTAAGAGTAAATCATCTATATAGTGTTTCGGAACTGAAGGGTAATGCTATCTTCTTTTCATTCGTCTTAAGAAACTCATGTATGAAGTCAGTCTCATATGAATAAAGGAACAAATCTGAAAGAAGAAGAGCACAGTTTGTTTCCATGATAATGCCGATTGTTTGTTGAAAAACACGTTCTCCAAACCTAACTAATATTTTGTCAATTGAGAAATCAAGCATTTTGATAATAGCAGGTTCGGACAATTTTTTGTTTGAATCAGAGTGATTTGTTTTACAAAGTACGGTTTATCCGGCCCTAAGACAAGATACTTGTATCAACGCTGGCCATTCTTTTTTATAAATCAAAGTAGGACCAATTCTTTTAATTTGTCTATTAATTTGGAATGGGAATACTTGTAAAAGGATAGAAAAGTCAAATGTTTGAAAACTATTACAAGAGGAGAGAATTTTAAACTGAATGTACTCCAACAGATCTTTGGAATTTTTAAGTATCCACATCTGAACCAATAAGCCTTATCTCAGAAAAACCTTTGAGGCATCCCTGAATAACTTAGACAGGGGTTTTTCTGATGATAGTTAACCGGACAGATCTGGCGGGCGCATGTAAAATTGTATCGCAGAATTTAAAAAAAAAGTTACATTTTAAGAAATATCATCTAAGAAGTATGATTCTAGAAATTTCAGTCTTTATATAACTATAATGTGTTATAAATGCTTACTCTAAAGCCTTGATATAAGAAACTATTTTTTAGCTAGTGGCTCTTGTGACCCTGGCTAACACGTAAGGTCTGAAGGCACATGGCCAATAAAAATATTTCTAAATTATATAAAGCCATGGTTTAAATATTTCATGTAGAAACCAAAATGCTCATACTATGTGCAGATGTGACTTGCCATTTGACAAACATATCTTAAAATCGAAATACTTCCTTCCTTCCTTTTTGCCAACCACTTTTTTTAATGTATTGTACAAATCTAGCAAGTGTATTTTAAATAGTCACTCAGAAATAAAAAAAATACACCTTAATGTATCATATTTCTCTATTTTAAGTCTTTTTTTATCAACTTTGACCTTTTGAAAAAAATCTATTTGTAAGACGGATGGAAGGCCTGAAAAAATTAATGTATTTTCGAATGGATTTAATTTGTAAACATCATAAAAGCAATGGAGATGTTTTAATTTGTAAAGTTCAAAAATTTCTTTACGATTTGACCCAATGCTTCAGTGAGAGGTAAAAGAACAAAAATACTGAACTCCGATGAAAATTTAAAACGGAAAGTCCATAATCAAATAGCAAAATCAAGAGCTCAAACACATCAAACGAAAGTTTCAGTGACATAGTGGCATCACCTCCTGCAGTGTCCAGTGACCTAGACCACTCCATCATCTAGGCTAAAACATTATAGTTTTCGTTAGTCAAGTATAAATGTTTTTCCACGTTGACACAGTAAATGATGTTTTTTGCCAAGGAATCCCTTTGGTTTTTTGTTGTTGACATAGTTGTTTGTTTTTATAGTGATTAAGATCATAACACAATGTTGACTGCTGTACCCCAATTTCGGACATTTTTACCTATTATGTCTGTTTGTTTTGCTCACATATTGTTTTCAATATAATGGAATTCTATGCGACTGTCATATAAGTGAGAGGTTTAGCTAGATATAAACCAGGTTTAATCTACCATTTTCTACATAAGGAAATGCCTGTACCAAGTCAGGAATATGACAGTTGTTTTCCATTCGGTTGATGTCTTTGAGCTTTTGCTTTTGCCATTTGATAAGGGACTTTCCGTTTTAAATTTTCCTTGGAGTTCGGTCGTTTTGTTATTTCAATTTTTGCAGATGAGCTATATTATATTATATTCATTTAGCTCCCATTGTCCGCAAAAGGATGACAGTAAATTTTACACTTTAGAAACGTATAGATTGTTTGTTGAAGTCATACATTAATGATTAAAATTACAACGTATACAGGTTTATTTAAATCAATATGTGTTTAATCAAAACAGTAATTTGCCAATGCCTGAAATATAGAATATGTTTTACTAGTATCTATGATGATTTTATTTACACACGAAACGAAGAGAAACCAAACAACAATTTCGTTTTACAAAATTTGAATTTTGCTACTTTTATTACTTAAATGAGAAATCTTATTGTCACATTTGTACAAAATGTATTAACATGAATAGAAATAACGTTTTTTATTATCTGGTATATTTAACTATTTTATTTCTCAAACGTCTTTCTGATGTTTTCTGTAACACTATACTTTCATTCAGATAAAAAAAATCTTTAAATATATATATATAAATATCTTTATTTCTGAACAAATATAATTACATAATGCATATGCACAGACAAAAGGTATACATACTCCGTGTTGAAGACCGTACTTTGACCTATAATGGTTTACATTTTTAAAATTTTGACTTGGATGGAGAGTTGTCTCATTGGCACTCATACCACATACATATAAAAGTAAGAGAGGGGCAATTTCACAAATTACAATAGATGTTAACACTAGAAGCCTTAAGTACATGCTTTACCGAGGAGAGTCTATATACATACATACATGTAAATTAAGCTAATACATTTACACAAGGTGTTAAGAGCAGATAGATTTTAGCTGTTCATCAGTTCATTAAATTTTGATGAATCTGGTTACTGTCTATATATTTGCATGAACTTTAGAACGTGTTGTTTTCATTTTTTACAGCAGTGGGTCGATACCTCTGTTGGTGGACTATCTGTCCCGAGGGTATTACCAGTTCAGTAGTCAGCAATTCGGTACTGACATGATTTATAACAAACCTTTCTAAAATTGTCCGTTTATATAATTTTGAAATCATAAAGAAACTATGGTTTCAACTCCTTCAGGCAAAGTTGGCCTTAGATGGATCTGGCTATTTTGTTTTTGCCCTTTTTGGTTATTTAGCTCTTCAACTGTTTCGGTTCTTATACATCCTTGGCTTTCAAATATTCGGCTTTGAGCGTTCCTGGTGGAAGTAAATCCAGAAGGCACTTCGGACGCTTTTCTTTTTTGCGCCGTGATCAATTTCGTAAAGGTATGGCGTAGAAATCAGGAATGTGAAGGCACTCGAAGGGGATTTTGGTTGATCAATTATGAAAATTTATTTGATAATCAATAGAGAACCCTATTTTTACAAAGTTACTCGTAGATTATCGGATTTATCCAATCGAGATAGCTAAATTATCGAATTTAAAAGTCCTCGCACTAAATCGGATTTTAAAATTTCATAATTAAACTATCTCGATTGGGATGAATTCGATATTTTACTGGTACCAATGTAAGAATCTAGATGCATCACTTAAAAGGTACAGTGTATCCCATGCCATTGACAAACAACAATCACCAAGTATGGATTTTACATAGTTTAACCCATGTATATCATTTCTACGTTTTATACAATGAATACACTAAAATTTCTTGTTTTTCAGATAATAATGTTGTCTAGTTATTAATTATACGGGGTTTAATACTATTTACCCAATTCCGCTGATATTATAAAATCAGGTATAGATTTAGCAAAACGTTATAGAATTTTCAATCTGCACATTCAGTGACAAAATTATTACCATAGAAACCCAGACTTTGCACCCGTAAAAAGAGATGGGACTTACAATCTTGTCAAATAATTCAATTTGACATTTGACAGAAAGATTATGCAATCTTCTTTTTATAATAACGTCATACATACCACATATAAATTCATTCCCATGTGCTTTTTTAGCTTTTGAAAATTTTCCTGTTCTACTGAATAACCCATCCGGATATGTAAACCCATTAACAATTTCGTATTTAATGTTATTATATTCAAACTAAATGAAACTAGGTAATCTACTATAAATTTTACCTCTTCATACATTGACTTTCAATTTCCACTATTTACAGTATTCAACTAAATCAGACAATTTGTTTTGTAAGTCTTTAACGAAACTGATAGCAAAATTGTTTCACCTGCGTACAATATTACCGAAAGTTTAAGATAATAGTTTTTTAAGTTCTGTTTTTAATTCATCTGATTATGTTTTCAACCCAGGTATGTATTTGTCGTATAGAATTCTTCTAAATTACGTAGTGACAAAAAGAAAACGGGATACATTTTCCCGTTTTATTACTGTAATATCAATGAATAAAAATCTGAAAATTCATAACAACTAAAAATACATTATTTTATTTTACTATACATATTTACAATAGCATTATACTTTCAATCATTCACTGAATATCTTTACAAATTTAACCATAGTCCTGTTTGCCAAATAGTATCAAAGGCCATTGCAACATCAATAACGGCACAGTAAAGTTTATGCGTTTCATTCTTCAACAGTTCAAATAATAAATATAGCAAAAACATGCTATCAGTGGTAGAATACCTTTGCTTAGTCCAAATTGGTTTTCTGTCAGCAATAGATTTTTCCTAGAAATGCACATACTCATAGATCTTACGCAGACATAAAACGTTTGCCCATACAAATCAAAATGGTAATATGTCTATAGCTCTGGGAATTGCACTGATCTGCTTTATTACTATGGAAATGTATAATATTACAAGTTTCCCACGAGTCTTGAACTTGCCGTAAATTAAAAATACGATATTAAAACGTTAAACTTAAACTATATATTTCTACTTCAGTAATATGTGTTAATCCTCCCAACTTGCAACTCTTTGGAAACAGGTATATTTTTCTTTGATTTTGAAAAATTAACACTCTGAAAACATCAATAAAGAACATCGATTGAAATATTTGTTGATTAGCCCATCCTTTTTGTTTTCAAATTTTTCCAAAATTCCTTCGCGTGGATATTTTTCATTATGTTCGTCTTCTTCCTGATTTCTTTTCTGTGTTCCCTAAAAGATCTATCTAGTTGAATCTTATATTCAAATGCTAATTTTGTCATGTGTTTTCGATTATTGAAGATCTTTGCGTATAAATTCATGATAGTCAACACATGGGTTCAAGGTGTAATAGTGCCAAATCAAAAATATATCTAATATAATAAGGAGTTTAAAAGGGATTTTAGGCAATTTTTCAATTTTTTTGACAAAGGAATCATAAAGAAAACTTTTGCCTAAATAAAGTAAGCACCATTTGAAAATTTGTTACTGATAAGAACTGTCAAGTACTGGTAATATCGGTTTTCGTTAACCTGATTCAACATTGCTGATTTGGTTTTTTATATTAATTTTCTTCGCTTTTCTTTGCTTTAAAAATGTTCCAAGATCGAAGCGTTAAAATGTCTGGCTAATCCAGAAGAAGACAAACTGTCTTTTAATTTAATAACAATAAGGGATGTCTGAATTTCAAACAATTACAATATAATTCTATATGACCACACTACTTTTAGTACTTTACATCATAAAGCTTCTGAATTTAGGGTCCTCCATACTATTCAACTTCGTACTTAATTTGGCTTCTTTTTAAACTTTTATTATTCAAGCGTCACTGATGAATCTTTTGTTGACGAAACGCGCGTTTGGCGTATGAAATTTTAATCCTTGTATCTATGATGAGTTCATTTGAATATTACCTCACGAGTATATGTTAAGCGTGGCTAAATATTTCGATTTAAAAATTTATGAAAGCCATCTTCTCAAAAACACAGAATGACTATGACTTAGGTTGTCGAATCAGACACAGAGTTTTTTAGGCATTTACATAGAAGATGGTCACGGTACTTCTTGATCCGCAAGAAATAGATGACGGGATCTAGCAGAGGATTAAGCAAAAACACACATTGTTGAAAAGGATAAATACGTTAACATCTATTTCATATTCATTGACCGTATACAAATAGAGCACAGCAAAACTTCGTAGTAGAAATGCTACTAAAACAAGTGATAAAATCACACCAAGCGTGACTACGCTTTTACGCATTCTTATTGTGTCTCTTCGTTTCTTCGCAGACTGACTGGCCGTCAATGCACTTGTTTGAACATTTCTAGGTGAATGGACCATTCGGTATACCACGACCCCGTAAACAGAAATAATTAAAACAGTAATACATAAATTAAGAATGTCAAATGAAAAAACAATCAGTGGCGTAGCGGTGTTTTTAGGGTCAGGTGGTACTGGTCCACCAATTGTTTCTACACCAAACATCAACAAAGCAACGCAGTGACTAAGTATAAAACAAAGAACAACACATTTGTTACTGGTTAAATGCAGCATCAATAATCTTTTCTTTATGTTAAATGTAGCATTCAGTCGCTCGAAGCATATCAATAAAGTCTGCATAAGAGACCAGAGATAGGTTCCACCAGTTAAATGTCTAATCGCCATGTACTGGTATTTGAATGTCACACTTTGTGAATTCATAAAACGCAGAATATTGTGATAGATGAATTCTAGACCAAATATTATATCACTGAGACTAAGATACAAAGCTAATACTAAGAAACGATGCTTCTTTAACTCCTTTGAAAAAGTCAATATGTATATAGATAAACCATGAAGCAACAGCAGTGCAGTAACAATTCCACAATTAAGAATCTTTATAACTAGCAACATTTAGTCCATACACTATAGAATGAAATGTATGGAAACGATTAATAATTATATAGTCAAATCGCAATAAATGATAACCGGTAACATATCTTCGATTTACACTTAATGCATGGGTTAGAACTTACTATGGAAATCTGATTGTCTATTTGGTCTTTTGTGGAAATGTATCTCTATGGCAATCTCAATACATCTTCTCGTAATAAAATCACGAATAAGACAACAATGAATACCACCTCTGGAGAACATAATGCTTTCATATTGTTAATTAACTTTGTAATGATTTTCAATTTTATAAACAAACAAAAAATATAGATATATATAAACCATGAGGCAACAGCAGTGCAGAAAAATATGTGTAATATTAACATATAATAAATATGTGTTATAGTCAAGTACACGATCGCGTGTGCAATTTTTGTATTGTTCTCTTGTATACAGAATGTTTATATTTTGAATGGACTTTGTATTGAATTGGGAGACACACAAAAAGACAAAAATACGATATCCTCTTTATGAGCTCCAGTAAATAGTATAATGAATAGTTAATTCAGAACATATGTTCAATTTATCATTTTTTTAGATAAAGGTGTGTTACAGTCATGAACACGATCATGACGATGTGCATGTTTTTGTCTTGTTCTCTTGTATACTTTTGTTATATATCTGGAATTAACTTTGTATTGGATCGAGATACTCGGAAAGAAAATATTCGACATCCTCTTTATGAACTCCAGTAATTAATATAATGAGTAGTCAATATAGAACATACGTTCAATTATAGATAACAATAAAAAAAACTTTAAAGGTGAGATACAGACATGACCACGATTATGACGATGTGCAATTTTTTGTTTTGTTGTCTTATATATTAGTATTTTATATTTTGAATTAACTTTGTATTGGATCTGGAGATAACTTTAAAGGTTTGTTACAGTCATGACCCCGATGTATTTTTTTTTTATTGTTCACTTGTTTGTATTTTTAGTTTTGGGTTAATTGTGTTTTTACTTTTTTAAAGGATCATTTTTTTTTTTCTTTTAATTGAGGTGTGTTACAGTCATTTACAGGATCATGGCGGGGTGCAATTTTTGTATTGTCTCTTGTATACATATAATTTATATTTTGAATTGACTTTGTATTGGATTTGAGACACACAGAAAGACAAAAATACGATATCCTTTTGATGAGCTCCAGTAAATAGTATAATGAAGAGGTAATTCAGATCATATGTTCAATTAATCATTTGTTTTAAATAAAAGTGAATTACAGTCATGTAAGCGATCATGACGATGTGCATTTTATTTTTGTCTTGTTCTCTTGTATACTTTTGTTTTATATCTTGAATTAACTTTGGATTGGATCTGGAGATACTCGGAAAGAAAATGTTCGACATCCTCTTTATGAGTTCCAGTAATTTATATAATGAATAGTCAATATAGAACATATGTTCAATTATAGATAATATAAAAAAACTTTTAAGGTGTGTTACAGACATGGCCACAATTATGACGATGTGCTATTTATTGTTTTGTTTTCTTATATATCAATATTTTATATTTTGAATAAACTTTGTATTGGATCTGGAGATAACTTTAAAGGTTTGTTACAGTCATGACCACAATGTATAATTTGTTTGTATGGTTCACTTGTTTGTATTTTTGGTTTTGGGTTTATTGTGTTTTTACTTTTTATTTAAATTCATTTTTGTTGTTTTGTATGTTTTATTTCAGTCTTTTTGTCAAACACTTAAGTAGTCAGTTAGATAAATCATATATAAATATAACTTGAAATACTGCTGGTATTATACTATATATCAAGTGGGTTTTGTCATTTGTACCTGTCCGCTGTGATAGTGGGAACAGAGTGTGCAATACTTCTAGTTGGTCCACTGTGCCCATCCTATTGGTACTATACTATACGTCAAGTGGGGCTTGTCATTAGTACCTGTCCACTGTGACAGTGGGAACAGAGTGTTTTAAGGTTTGGACTATGTGTCTTTTTGTTTGTTTGTATTATTTCATGTTTTGTTTTCGTCTTTTTGCCGAACACGTATGCTTTCTTTTAAATAAAGTATATGTCATATATAATACACTATACTTCAAGTGGATTTTGTTATTTGTAAATGTGTACTGTGATAGTTTGAAAAAAATGTGCAATACTTTTATATGGACCACTGTGCCCATCCTATCAGTATTACGTTATACCTCAGGTTGTACCTGTCCACTGTGATAGTAGGAACATAATGTGCAATATTTATAGGGCGTTCACTGTGCACATCCTATCAGTTTAAAATATAATTTATTTACTTTGATCAAAAGATATATAGATACAATACATTGGAAAAATAAGCTAAGCATTTGTCTTCAACTTTTGGTTTTTTAGAAAATATTAGGATAAACTTGAGTTAGTAGGAGTGATGGAATAAAAAGATCCACCTTAGCAATTCATCTTTCAACATTTATCACGATTTCCTTTTATATATGGAGCGTTACTATTTCCATTTCCTAAACATTTTTATGTAAAGTATTTGTCATGACCAATAGTTTGTGTTTGTAAACCACCACGAAGAAAAATAAAACAATTCTAAATTACAACGATTCACTTAATAAATGCATAAAATGATTCATTTTGATACTTGTCTATTATTTATTATTTTTGTGGATTTCATAAGATTGATAAATTGGTTGCTTTCTAAAAGTGGATAATATTTGACGCATAAACAGGTTTATCAGAAAAAGAGACATTCCTATTGATTAAGTACTGAACAAAATGCAAATGTCCAAAGTTATGAATAACAGGAACGAATTCAAGGTAGACGCGACGGACGTACCTCCATCTTAAAATATGAAAACTGTTTTACTTGCATATGAAAAAACGTTAAAATATTGTTCGCCTCGCTCCACTCGCAGTTTGAATACCATAACGAAAGTATGAACTCTTGTGGCGAATTTTATAAGAAAACAAAACAAAGGGAGAAATGTGAGTTGATCAATGTCTGTTCCATAAGATCTTTTTCTTAAAGAACATACCGAAAAGAACGATCGTTCTCGTTACCAATACGGCAGTGGATACAACCTTGGTCGACCCAAGTTTTGTCGGGTTCGTATTACTCAACATGATTTCTATGCAGTGTTTCGTAAACTGTTTTCCACTTTTTACCAGTGTGTTGTCTGTCCTTATATATATATATATAAAGTATTATATTTGCCTGCGGGTTTATATAATCTGTTCATCCTATTTCGACTCTTCAAAATTCAAGAGTCTATCTTATATTGAGGTAAATTATTTGGCCTTCCAAATACCGTTTCGTTTCCTAATATCACTGAAGAGACATTAATTGTTGAAATCCGGATATGCTGTACTAATTTTTGCACCTTTTGTTTGCGGTATACCATCTTTTCCGCTAGTTTATTGTTTTCTGTTTGGTATTAAATCAATAGTTAAGATCTATTTTGTTACATCTGATGATCCGTTTATTTGGAAATCGCCAATGGCAGTCAGCAGGGTTTTAAGAACATCCGTTGTTTGACCTGCTAGTCAAATGCGTTTTGTTCAAATTTACCTTTTCACTTTTTTTGGTCTTTTGGAAAAAGTTGTGTGCGCTGTATTTAGACCCCTCTACCAAGAAATGTGTTTTGGTTCATAAGAGCTTCTCGTTTCTCGTTTTTTTTATATAGATTTGATCGTTAGTTTTCCTGTTTGAATTGTTTTACACAAGTCATTTTGGGGCCCTTTATACCTTGCTGTTCGGTGTGAGCCAAGGCTCCGTGTTGAAGGCCGTACTTTGACCTATAATTGTTTACTTTTTACACATTGTGATTTGGATGGAGAGTTGTCTCACTGGCACTCATACCACATCTTATTTCTATTTGCAATGGTTCGGTTTGAACAAAATGTTGATTCATGTTTGTATACTATTAAATTGACTGCCTTTAATCAAATATTGCACATGAAATATTTTGTAGCCGTTCTCACTCGTTATTACATTTTTGTTTACATCCAAATTGGTGCATAAATGCAATGCATGGTCTGTCTTGTACTCCAAGAGTGCGAAATAGTATGCTTCGAGGAACAAACAAACATTTTATTTTTTATCGGAAATTTTAGTCCTGTTAACAGATTGTTACAATTGAGAAAGAAAAAAATCGAAACTAAGCGATGATCATATGCTTCCGAAAGAAAAATGCGCGGTGTATAACAAGTCATTTATCTTGAAACTAAAATCTTTACCGAAGAGAAACGATGATACCAAAGGGACATTCAAACTTATAAGTCGAAAATATGGTGACAACCCCATGGCAAAACAACGAAAAACGACTAAAAGAAAAACAACCGTAAACAAAAAAAAACATGGAAAACTTAAGACTGAGCAACACGAACCCCATCAAAAACATGGGTGATTCTAGGTGTAATGGAAAGTTAAGCAAACCCTTATCCACATGTGGCACCGGTCGTGTTGCACGTGCAAGTACAAACCCTGTGATAAGTCTAATTCGGTAGGTCTTTATGACAATTGGACCATATTCGTCATCATCTGTGAAACAGATATTCCATAACGGTCCTCCAACTCAAGATGGCGTCCGTAAAATTTTTCGAAGGGATTATTTCAACTTCAACCTTGGAACACTTGGTTCTATTGCTTCCTTTAAAGCAGCAACCATCTATCAATATAATAATGTAAAGAAATGCAAGCTCTGGAAAATCGTATCATCCGGGAGATATATACACCATACGCAGGCGCTGCGGGAATATGGCTACATAGAAATAGATGTTCACAATTGGGAAGCTGAAATCATCTCTTTTGTCGCAAAATTGTGTTCTAGACCGACTCCAATGTCAATTTCTAGAGGTTAGTCAAGATATGAGGAAGACTTAACTGTAGTTGTATACTTTATTTTAAGTTCGATGGAATAGATATCAACATAGTCATCAAACTTTGAATTATTTAGTGAGAGGACATAATCTATATAGCGTTTTGTATGGAACGCCATGACGGCATAATGTTGATGATCATCATATGCAGTGGGCACAGCATTGTATGCAGTTGTGACAGCATTATATGCAGTGGTCACAACATCTGAAGGCACATGACCAATAATAATATTTCTGAATTATATAAAGCCATATTTAAGATATTTCAAGTAGAAACCAAAATGTGCATACTATGTGCAGATGTGACTTGCCCTTTGACAAACTGATCTCAAATCGAAAGGCTTCCTTCCCTATTGCCAACCACTTTTTTATGTTTTGTACAAATCTTGCAAGTGTATTTTAAATAAAAACTCAGAAATAACAAATTTCTAGTATACCTTAATGTATCATAATTCAGTTTTTTGTTGGTTTTATTTTTAACAATTTCGACCTTGAACTTTGAACTTTTGACCAAAAAAATACCCAAAATCAAAAAACATGTTACGCTTCCGTATATATTCTATGTAGGTATCATTCAAATGTAGCAAAAAAAGTCAAGAAATAATGTAAAGAAACCATTTGTCTGACGGATGGAAGGACGGAGAAATTAATGGTTATTCGAAAGGATTTATTCTGAGAGGTTTTACCTTGTTAAGCTCCAAAATTTCTCTGCGATTTGAACCCATGCTTTAGTGAAAACACCTCCTGCAGTATCCAGCAACCTAGACTATTCCATCATCTAGGCTACAGAAGTTATAGTTATCGTTAGTCGAGTATAAATGCTTTTCCACATTGACTATACATAGAGTTGTTACACAGTACATGTTGTGTCATATTGATGAAATCCCTTGCAGATGAGCTAGTTCTATTATATCAATTTTGTTCCCAATGTTTGCAAAAGAATGACAGTAAATTTATAATTATTTTTCAACGCTTTTGAACATGTACGTTTTAAAATTCAATATTTGTAACACTTTATAAACGTATAGAATTTTTGTAACTATCCTACATTGATGATCAAAAAAATTATAACAACGTATATATGTTCATTTAATAAAATATGTCTTTTGTTTTTAAAATGACAGTCTTAATCAGAAAAGTAATTTGCCAGTGCCTGAGATATAAAATATGCTTAAAAAGCCGTTAGGTATTCATCCCTTTCATAACTTCATTCTCTGTACGACTTATTTTTCGAAACAACTGTTACAAATCCTCATTCAGACCAATACGAACTTACAGCTATCATTTCGGATAGTGCAAGTCACAGACTTTTCAAACAAGTTCGCATTTCTTAAACTTTCCTTTGCCAACAAAGGTCTCGATGCTATCAATTTGGGCAATATCCTTCATCATAAATCAGTACACTCGAAAATACCTCCCTATTTTAATGATCAGTCTGTACCTTTCATTTTTTATACCTATAACAAACCAATTGCAACTATAATTTTCAAACACGTGTTGCAGGATCTCAATATTGACGACTTGAAAGCCTAAACCTCCTGATTGCACCTGTGCTAGTTCCCCGTTCATATATAATCCGGCTGGCCACGTTATTACTGGTGACCTAAACATTGTCACTAACACTTCTCTGCGAAATGTGTTATCTAAAGGCCCGAAATATTGTGAACCTAAATCCATCAATTGGAAACACAACTTCAAAATACTGATGGAATCAGTCGAGGATTATGCCCGGCAATGGGTTAAACGCGATAAAGAAGACGTAGAAAATCTTTCCGAATGGATTAAGGCTGTGAGGTCGTTGTATACAAATCAGAATTAAGAAACTGAAATGGTCGTCTATGAATACCAATGCTAAATCTATCTTTAAAGATCCAAATGTTGCAAAACACTTGTCCTACCTCCATGACAAATATGGTGTTGTCCCCGCAGATAAAGACCCAAACAACATTATTATGATAGTTTTTGTGTGTAAATCACATTACATAAACTGCTTGATAAATGAATTAGGTATTGACAATTCACTTGGAAACTCAACATATACCCCCTCGACACATACTAAAGAAGAAATCCTGGATAATCATAGGTCTGTTCTATGTTCCTTTGGAATTTCAACCAAAGATAAAGAACTGAATCTTCCATCACTATATTGGATACCTAAACTACATAAGTTTCCTTACCAACAAAGGTATATTGCTGGGTCTTTCAAGTGCTCCACGAAACCTCTTTCTTAATTATTAATATCAATGTTATCAGCAATCAAATCCGGGCTTCAAAGTTATTGTGAAACTACCTATTCTAGAGGTGGTGTGAATCAGATATGGATTCCAAAGATCTTTTAGTATATACAATCTAAGACTCTTTGATCTTTCAATAGTATAAAAACATTTGACTTTTCTACACTTTACACAAGTATTCCCTATTCCAAACTAAAAGACATATTGAAAGAGTTGGTCCTGCTTTGTTTCATAAAAAAGAATGGCCAACGTAGATTCAAGTATCTTGTCTTAAGGAGGGCTAAATCTTACTTTGTAAAAAATCACTCTGATTTAAAACAAAACATTCTCTGTAACTGACATTATCAAGATGATTGTTACTTGATTGACAACATATTTGTTACTCTTGGAAGACGTGTTTTTCAACAAACAATCGGCATTTCCACGGGAACCAACTTTGTCCCTCTTCTTGCCGACTTGTTCCTTTATTCATATGAGGCTGACTTCATACAGGAACTTCTTAGGAAGAAAGAAACGAAGTTAGCAGTATCCTTTAACTTTGCTTTCTGCTATATAGATAATATTCTCTCACTAAATAATTCAAAATTTGGTGACTATGTTGAACGCATCTATCCCATCGAACTTGAGATAAAGGATACAACAGATACAGTGAAAACTGCCTCATATCTTGACTTACATCTAGAAATTGACAATGAGGGTCGGTTGAAAACAAAACTTTACGACAAAAGAGATGATTTCAGCTTCCCGATTGTGAACCTTCCATTTCTATGTACCAACATTCCAGCAGCGCCTGCATATATCTCCCAGTTGGTACGATATTTCTGGGCTTGTATTTCCTATCAAGATTTCCATGATAGAGGGTTGCTGCTCACAAGGAAGCTATTGAACCAAGAGTTCCAAGTGGTGAAGTTGAAATCATCCCTTTGTAAATTTTACAGACGCCATCACGAGTTGGTTGACCGTTATGGAATATCCGATTCACAGATGATAGAGGATATGTTCGAAATGTCGTAGCTACAATCCCGTCCTGTTTTCTTCGAATGCGACCTACCGAATTAGACTTATTACCGGGTTTGTACTAACATGAGCAACTCTTTTTCTCTTTTAGCCATGTCGTTGTCAATTTATTTTCGACTTATGAGTTTGAATGTCCCTTTGGTATCTTTCGCTTCTCTTTGACAACACAGAAACCGGAGAGAAAGTAAACCGAAATTGCATTTCTCCAAACTTGAATTTTGCTACTTTTATTACTTAAATGAGAAATCTTATCGAAATATTTGTAAAAACATAAAAAGGATAAAGTTTTTGTTTTTTATTATCTGGTATATCAAACTATTCTTCTCAAACGTCTTTTTGATGGTTGCCAGGAGTCGATGTAACACTAAACTTTTATTTAGATAAAAATCTGTATATCTATTTTTTTTTTATTTCTGAACAAATAGAATAACATTGATATATGAATACATACGACACATTCCCAATTTGAAAACAAAACTTTACGACAAAAGAGATGATTTCAGCTTCCCGATTGTGAACCTTCCATTTCTATGTACCAACATTCCAGCAGCGCCTGCATATATCTCCCAGTTGGTACGATATTTCTGGGCTTGTATTTCCTATCAAGATTTCCATGATAGAGGGTTGCTGCTCACAAGGAAGCTATTGAACCAAGAGTTCCAAGTGGTGAAGTTGAAATCATCCCTTTGTAAATTTTACAGACGCCATCACGAGTTGGTTGACCGTTATGGAATATCCGATTCACAGATGATAGAGGATATGTTCGAAATGTCGTAGCTACAATCCCGTCCTGTTTTCTTCGAATGCGACCTACCGAATTAGACTTATTACCGGGTTTGTACTAACATGAGCAACTCTTTTTCTCTTTTAGCCATGTCGTTGTCAATTTATTTTCGACTTATGAGTTTGAATGTCCCTTTGGTATCTTTCGCTTCTCTTTGACAACACAGAAACCGGAGAGAAAGTAAACCGAAATTGCATTTCTCCAAACTTGAATTTTGCTACTTTTATTACTTAAATGAGAAATCTTATCGAAATATTTGTAAAAACATAAAAAGGATAAAGTTTTTGTTTTTTATTATCTGGTATATCAAACTATTCTTCTCAAACGTCTTTTTGATGGTTGCCAGGAGTCGATGTAACACTAAACTTTTATTTAGATAAAAATCTGTATATCTATTTTTTTTTTATTTCTGAACAAATAGAATAACATTGATATATGAATACATACGACACATTCCCCATTTCCATTCTCAATTTTATTTTAATTTTATACGATAGCTGTATATTACATAATGCATATGTACAGATATAAGGTATACATATAAAAGTATGAGAGGAGCAATTTCAGAAATTACAGTAGATGTTAACACTAACAGCGTTAAGTATATGCTTTACCGAGAATAGCCTATATACATATATACATATATACATACATTTATATGAATTAAGCTTATACATTAACACAAGGTGTTAAGATCAGATAGATTAATTGAATTAAAACCATGTCATCAGTAGTAGAATATCTTTTCTTAATCCAAATTGTTTTTTTGTCATCAATAGAATTTTTCCTAGAAATGCACTTACTCTAAGATTTAACATAGACGTTTAAAGTTTGCACATAGAACTTAAAATGGTAATATGTCTATAGCTCTGGGGATTGTACTGATCTCCATTATTGCTATAGAAAGATATAATAATTCTTGAACGTTTCCATCAATGAAAATACAATATTAAAACGTTTACCATAGACTATATATTTCTAATTCAGTAATACTAGTGTTTAGCATTTCATTCAATGCTTGCAACTCTTGGGAATCAAGTATATTTTTTCTCTGAATTTGAAAAAAAATATACTTTTTAAAAAATCATTAGGAACATCGATAGAAATATTTGCTGATTTACCCACCCTTTTTGTTTTCAAAATCTTCCAAAATTCCTTCGAGTGGATATTTCTCAATGTGTTCGTCTTCTTCCTGATTTTTTTTCTGTGTTCCCTACAAGATCTATCAAGTTGTGTTCAGTAATCTCGGTGATTTTGTCATGTGTTTTTGAATATTGAAACTCCTTGCGTATATATTCATGATAGTCAACATATGGTTCAAGGTGTGATAGTGCAAAATCAGAAACATATCTGATAATATTAGTTTATAAGAGATTTAAAGCAATACTTCATTCTTTTTATAAAGTAATCATAAAGAAAACGTTTATCATTTGAAAATTTGTACTGATAAGAACTATCAAGTACTTGTAATATCGGTTTCCATTTACCTGATTTTTTGGTTTTTTATATAATTGTTCTTCACTTTTCTTTGCCTTCAAGATGTTCCAAGATCAAAGCGTTAAAATGTCTGACTAATCCAGAAGAAGACAAATTTACTATTAATTCAATAAGAATAAGGGATATCTGAAATTTAAACAATTACAAGCTCCACTAAACATGAAAACTAACACTATAATTGTATATGACCACACTACTTTACATTATAAAGCCTTTTGGAATTTTGGGTCCTCGATGCTCTTCAACTTCGTACTTTATTTGGCTGCTATAACTTTTTATATTCGAGCGTCACTGATGAGTCTTTTGTTGACGAAACGAGCGTCTGACGTATGAAAATTTTAATCCTGGTATCAATGATGAGTTTATTTGAATGTTTCATCACCAGTACATGTTAAGCGTGTCTAATTTTTTCGATTAAAAACATTATGAAAGCCATCTTCGCAAAAACACTGAATCTGTGACTTAAGTTGTCGAATCAGACACAGAGTTATTTTTAAGGCATTTACATCGAAGATGGTCACGGAACGTCTTGATCCGCAAAATGTAGATAAATGGATCTAGCAGAGGGTTTAGCAAAAGAAACACATTGTTGCAAATGATAAATACGGTATCATCTATTTCATATTCATTGACCGTATACAAATAGAGCACAGCAAAACTTCGTAGTAGAAATGCTACTAAAACAAGTGATATAATCACACTAAGCGTGACTACGCTTTTACGCATTCTAATTGTGTCTCTTCGTTTCTTCGCAGACTGGCTGGCCGTCAATCCACTTGTTTGTACATTTCTAGGTGAATGGACCATTCGGTATACCACGACCCCGTAAACAGAGATAATTGAAACAGTAATACACAAATTAAGAATGTCAAATGAAAAAACAATCACTGGCGAAGCGGTGTTTTTAGGGTCAGGTGGTACTGGTCCACCAATTGCTTCTACACCAAACATCAACAAAGCAATGCAGTGACTAAGTATAAAACAAAGAACAACACATTTGTTACTGGTTAAATGCACCAATAATCCTTTCTTTATGGTAAATGTAGCATTCAGTCGCTCGAAGCATATCAATAAAGTCTGAATAAGGGACCCGATATAGGTTCCACAAATGAGATGTCTAATCGCCATGTACTGGTATTTGAATGTCACAATTTGTGAATTCATAAAACGCAGAACATTGTGATAGAGGAATTCTAGACCCAATGTTATATCACTGAGACTAAGATATAAAGCTAATACCAAGAAACGACTCTTCTTTAATTCCTTTGAAAAAGTCAATATGTATATAGATAAACCATGAAGCAACAGCAGTGCAGCAACAATTCCACAATTAAGTATCTTTATGACTAGCAACATGTTTAGTCCATTCAATATAGAATGAAATGTATGGAAACGACTAGAACAATTAATAACAATATAGTCAAATCGTAAGAATTGATTATCATATATTCGATTAACTCTTAAAGCATGGGTTAGAACTTATTATAGGAATCTGATTGTCAATTTGGTCTTCTGTGGTAATGTATCTCTATGGCAATCTCAATACATCTCCTTATTCTAACATCATGAATAAGACAACCAGGAATACCACCTCTGGAGAAGATAATGCTTTTAGATTGTTAATTGACTTTGTACTTTGTTTGAAGACAAACATAAAAGAAAAAATTCAGTATCCTCTTAATGAGCTCCAGTAAATGATATAATGAATTGTCAATTCAGAACATATGTTTAATTTTTTTTTAATTGAAGGTGTGTTACAGTCATGTACACGATCATTGCGGTGTGCAATTTTTGTATTGTTCTCTTGTTAACATATAGTTTATATTTTGAATTGATTTGTATTGGATTTGAGACACACATAACGACACAAATATGATATCCTCTAAAGGTTGCACTTCTGTAAATATAGACAATGCAATTTCCCATAGGAACTCCCTTTACGGCTAAAACTGTGCCACTTTTACTATGAAGTTTCGTAAACAATTATATCCTAGAATGGAAAGTTGATATGCACTAACAAAAACTTTTGATTTTTCAACCCTGTATACCACCATTCCCCATGTGAAATTATAATTTTGAAAATACTTTGAACGACAAAATTATTTTATATTTCTTCCTGTTTGACGTTTACATTTTCTGGCGTCAAACACGCAACTCTACACTAAGAGTAGATGTGAATGCAGTCACAGGACTTTAAATATTTCAATCCTTTATGGGTTGATTTATAATACATATATAAGTAAGCAATGAATGTGGTTGTTAAATTTGATAGATGCTTTTTGTGCTTCTTTGTTAAATGTTTGTTTGTTTTGAGATTGTGACACAGTGATGACTGCTGTACCCATATTTTGACAATGTTACCTATTATGTCTGTTTTGTTCACGCATCGTTGTAAATATAATGGAATTTGATGCGACTGTCATACAAGTGAGAGGTTTACCGCTATAAAACCAGGTTCAATCCACCATTTTCTACATTTGAAAATTCCTGTACCAAGTCAGGAATATGACAGTTGTTGTCCATTCGTTTGATGTGTTTTATCATTTGAATTTGCCATTTGATTAGGGACTTTTCGTTTTGAATTTTCCTCGGAGTTCAGTATTTTTGTGATTTTACTTTCTACTACTTTATTCAAAGGTCAAAACATAGGGCTGTGCGGCATATTTTCAACATTTATATGCCCCGAACTTCTAAGAGTTTAAACTTATACTAAAATTCTTTACTACCCCTTCCCTTCTCTTTTGGTCTTTCTCAGAATTAAATTTTGCCGATATCCATGTGTATTTATACTGGTAACATTTCCAAGTTATGTCTCTATGTGATGCATAGAGATCATATCTGGGAACCAGTACGTAAACAAAACATAAGAGGCGTGGTTTGTGAAACAGCTGTATTTACAAAGTGCAACCTTTATGAGCTCCAGTAAATAGTATAATGAATAGTTAATTCAGATCATATGTTCAATTTATTATTTTTTTTAATAAAGGTGTGTTACAGTCGAGTAAACGATCATGACGATGTGAATTTTTTGTCTTGTTTTTTTTAGATATTTTGTTTTATATCTTGAATTAACTTTGTATTGGATCTGGAGATACTCGGAAAGAAAATAATCGACATCCCCCATGAGCTCCAATAATTAATATAATGAATAGTCAATATAGAACATATGTTCAATTAGAGATAATAAAAAACTTTAAAGGTGTGTTACAGACATGACCACGATTATGGCGATGTGCATTTTATTTTTTTGTTCTCTTATATATTAATATTTTATATTTTGAATTAACTTTGTACTGTATCTGGAGATAACTTTAAAGGTTTGTTACAGTCATGACCACGATGCATATTTTTTTTGTATTGTTCACTTGTTTGTATTTTTAGTTTTGGTTTATTTGTGTTTTTACTTTTTTTTTAAAGTTTTTTTTTGTTGTTTTGTATGTTTTATTTCAGTCTTTTTGTCAAACACTTATGTAGTCAGTTAGATAAATCATATATAAATACAACTTGAAATAGTGCTGGTATTATACTATACATCAAGTGGGTTTTGTCATTTGTAACTGTCCATTGTGATAGTGGGAACAGAGTGTGCAATACTTCTAGTTCCCATCCTATTAGTATGAAAATATACCTCAAGTGGGTTTTTTCATCTGTACCTGTCCATTGTGACAGTGGGAACAGAGTGTTTTAAGGTTTGGACTATGTGTCTTTTTTTCATTGTTTTTTGTTTTGTTTTATTTAATGTTTTGTTTTCGTCTTTTTGCCGTATGCTGTCTTTTAAATAAGTATATGTCAAATATAATACACTATACTTCAAGTGGATTTTGTTATTTGTAAATGTGTAATGTGATAGTTTGAACAAAATGTGCAATACTTTTAGATGGATCACTTTGCCCATCATATCAGTATTACGTTACCTCAAGTGGATTTTGTCAGTTGTACCTGTCGACTGTGATAGTGGGAACATAATGTGCAATATTTATAGGGCGTTCACTGTGCACATCCTATCAGTATTACGTTACCTCAAGAGGATTTTGTCAGTTGTACCTGTTGACTGTGATAGTGGGAACATAATGTGCAATATTTGTAGGGCGTTCACTGTGCACATCCTATCAGTTTAAAATGCAATTTATTTGCTTTAATCAAAATATCTATAGATACAATACATTGAAAAAATAAGCTAATCATTTGTCATCAACTCTTGGTTTTTTAGAAAATATTAGGTTAAACTTGAGCTAGTATGAGTGATGAGTAACCAGATACACCTTAGCAATTCATCTTTCAACATTTATCTGGATTTCCTTTTAAATATTGAGCGTTACTATTTACATTTCCTTAAAATGTTTATGTAAATTATTTGTCATTACCAATAGTTGGTGGTTGTGAACCACGAAGAAAAATAAAACAATTCTAAATTACAACGATTAATAAATGATTAAAATACCTGTCTATTATTTCTTATTTTTGTTGATTTCATTTTTAGAGTGATCAATTGGTTGTTTTCTAAAAGTGGATAATATTTGACGCATAAATAGATCTATCACAGAAAGAGACATTCCTATTGATTAACTGCTGAACAAAATGCAAATGTCCAACGTTATGAATAACAGGAACGAATTCAAGGTAGACGCGACGGACGTACCTCCCTCCTTAAATCTAAATACTATTTTACTTCCATATGAAAAACGTTAAAATATTGTTTGCCTCGCTCCACTCTCAGTTTAAATACCATAACGAAAGTGTGAACTCTTGTGGCGAATTTTACAAGAAATAAAACAAATTTAAAGGGAGAAATGTGAGTTGATCACTTTCTGTTCCATTAGATCTTTTTTTAAAGAACATAACGAAAAGAATATTCGTTCTCGTTATCAATACGGCAATGGATACAACCTTGGTCAACCCAAGTTTTGTCGGGTTCTTATTACTCAACATGATTTCTATGTAGTGTTTTTTAAACTGTTTTTCCCCTTTTTACCAGTGTGTTGTCTGTCCTTCTATATATATATATATATTTATTTGCCTGCGGGTTTATATGATCCGTCCATGCTATTTCGACTCTTCAAAATGCATGAGTCTATTCTAAATTGAGGTAAATTAAATGGCCTTCCAAATGCCGTTTCGATTCCTAACATCACTGAAGAGACATTAATTGTCGAAATCCGGATACGGTGTACAAATTTTTGCACCTCATGTTTGCGGTAAACCATCTTTTCCGCAAGTTTATCGTTTTCTGTTTGGTAATAAATTAATAATAAGATCTATTTTGTTACATCTTGTGATCCGTTTATTTGGCAATCGCCAATGGCAGTCAGCAGGGTTCAAGAACATCAGTTGTTCGACCTGCTAGTCAAATGCGTTTTGTTAAACTATACTTTTTCACTCATTTGGTCTTTTGGAAAATGTTGTTTGTGCTGTATTTAGACCCCTCTACCAAGAAATTTGTTTTGCATGCACACGTATAAAAATTGCGGTTTTTATCCAGCGCAATCATAGGTTTGAACGTTGTTTTCAATTTAGACTTGTTTATATATATATATAGAAAGTAGACATTTGAAATAGTTCGGTTTGAACAAAATGTTGTTTCATATCTGTATACTATGTAATTGACTGCCTTTTATCAAATATTGCACATGAAATATAATGTAAACGTTCTCACTCGTTATTGCATTGTTTGTTTTACATCCAAATTGATGCAGAATGCAATGAATGGTCTGTCCTTGTATTCCAAGAGTGCGAAATAGTATGCTTCGAGGAACAAACAAACATTTTATTTTTATAATTTTAGTCCTGTTAACAGAGTGTTACAATTGAGAAAGAAAAAAATCGAAACTAAGCGTGGATCATATGCTTCCAAAAGAAAAATCGCGGGGAGTATAACAAGTCAGTTATCAAAATCTTTATCGAAAAGAGGCCCATGATACCAAAGAGACATTAAAACTCATAAGTTGAGAACAAAGTGACAACCCCATGACAAAACAACAAAAAACGACAAAAAGACAAACAACAGTAAACAAAACACAACATAGAAAACATAAGACTGAGTAACACGAAACCCACCAAAAAACATGGGTGATTTCAGTTGCAATGGAGGGTTAAGCAAACCCTTCTCCACATGTGGCACCGGTCGTATTGCTCGTTTAAGTAGTAAACCGGCGATAAGTCTAATTCGGTAGGTCATTATGACAATTAGAGCACATTCGTCGTCATTTGTGAAACAGATATTCCATAACGGTCATCCAACTCAAAATGGCGTCCGTAAAATTTTTCGAAGGGATAATTTCAACTTCACCCTCGGAACTCTTGGTTCAATCGCTTCCTTGAAAGCAGCAACCCTCTATCAATGAAATAATTAAAGGAAATGCTAGCTCTGGAATATTGTATCATCTGGGAGATACATACTCCATAAGCAGCCGCTGCGGGAATAGTGCTACAAATGAACGGAAAGTTCACAATTGAGAAGCTGAAATCATCTCTTTTGTCGAAAAGTTCAATTTCTAGAGTTTAGTCAAGATATGAGGAAGACTTAACTGTAATTGTTGTATACTTTATTGTATGTTCGATGGGATATATATCAACATAAGTCATCAAACTTTGAATTATTTAGTGAGAGGACATCATCTATATATCGTTTGGTATGGAACACCATAGCTGCCTTATATGGATTTTCATCATTATATGCAGTGGTCACAGCATTATATGCAGTCGTGACAGCATTATATGCAGTCTTGATATTAACATATATGCAGTCTTGATATTAACATATATGCAGTCTTGATATTAACATATATGCAGTGGTTACAACATTATATGCAGTGGTCACAACATTATATGCAGTCGTTACAACATTAAATGCAGTTGTCGGAACATTATATGCAGTGGTAACAACATTATACGTGTTTTGTTGATGAAGGTGATGATCAGTGATAGTGATGATGATGATGATGATGATGATTGAATATAGTGATGATGGTGGTTCAAAAACAAATCAAAAACTTCGTACATTTTATCGGAATTTGCCGAATCCGGTCATAATTGGTAACGCCCGCAAACAAACTGAAACTGTTATTGAAGTCATGTTATTTAGGCAATTCAATTGAAAACTTTATCAGCGAAAAAATAACACCTGCAATTGTCTGCAAATTGGACACACATTATTTTATCCATTTAGGGGTAGTTCATTCCGAGG
Organism: Mytilus californianus; assembly: GCF_021869535.1. NCBI lineage: Eukaryota > Metazoa > Mollusca > Bivalvia > Mytilida > Mytilidae > Mytilus > Mytilus californianus. Next base: position 58,886,363 of record NW_026262679.1, read on the forward strand.
AAATGATGAAAATAAGAGTTGAATGGATTAAGTATAGTTCTATTCATCTTAAGAAATACGCATGGCATAATGTAAGTAAAAATAACGAATAATAATAATGAAACTATGAATGGCATTTGCATACTATATGCCTCGAGTTCATTTCTTATTGAACAGCTAAAAGCTATATGCCACTTTAGTCAATATTCACTGCCATATTTCATATATATGTAAGACTTAGATCGACGTCCATCGGAAATCTATAATCGAGGTCCGTTCCTCAAAACAAGGTCTAATATATTAACCCTCTATATATAATCGATGTCCAATGCGGTGTCATGACTGTACACACCAAAACTATTACTCGGAGTCTCATCTTTTCGATGTCTAATATGATTTGATCATTTTTTCCCACTTTGATCATTTTTATATTTTCTCTGAAGTGATCGTCTTGTTTTCATATAATGCTGTTCAAATATACTAATTCGTTTTACTAAATATTTTATACATATCATAATGACTTATGTAAAGGAACAACAATAACCATATATATATAACCATACAACACTGGAGTCATACAGTCGGCAACAATATATAAAACTCTGAATTGAAATAAGGCAATTAAGAAGTAGGATCAATTTACCCTCCATTTATTCCACGCAAGGGTCATTTTTAATGTCTTTTAATCTTATTTCAATGATCAGTATCATCATACTCATAGCTTAATATGTTTATACTTTAAGTATCCCAAATAAACATCTTCAGATTACTCGGGACTGCAATTTAGATATATCACGACCCAGTATTTTTCAAAAAGAACCAAAAATCTGACAGAAGTAAACTATGTACTGTATTTTGGAAACAAATTAATTTATGTTAGTCAGCGATGTCATTCGAAATAAAATTTTACTAGAACATATAAGATTTGCAATATTGTTTTAAAAGGGCATTGAACAGTAATTTTAGTGCAAAATAACTAATCTATGAATGCAAATCTTTGTTAAGTATATAATTTGGACTATGCAATATATAAAAAGCCAATGTGTTTCGACAATTTTCCGATTTTTACCCCGTGAGTGAAACATATACAGGAGAAACAATCAAGATCTACCATCAAAAGTAAATTTTCCAAATAACAAAAAAAATTCAGATATATTATTTTACAACTTTTGTCGAGCTAGGATCCTAACATGGGATATGGAAAAAAATTGTTAGCAAAAATAGCTGAAATCCACAGACTATAGCAACAAGACAAGCTTGTATATGAGAAGAATAAGAACGCCAATAACAAAAATGAGAAGAATTCACAGTAAAACAAAAGTTCTCCATTAAGAGACATAAAAACGAGTATCGAGTTTTTGTTGTTGTAGAGTATATATATTTAAATGCTTCCCTAGCGCTTGTGTGTTGAGGTGACCAAATTTTTGTTCGGACCTTCATTGATATCAAAGAAGTGCGCGGTAACAAATATTATTCCTCTATTACTTGTAGTTGCTTTCATCTGGACCTTAACACAAATTAAATCAGAATCATTCATGCGTAAAATATAGGTCGAAGTGACCAACCTTTTTGCAAGGTCCTTTGTTATTATCAAAGATGTGCGAACTGAAAAGATAGCATTCATCTACGACTTGTAGTTGCTTAGATTATGTATCTTAATTCTAAACTTAACCAGAATTAGATATGTGTAAAATGTAGGTCGAGGTGACCCATTTTTTTCATGGACATTCGTTACTATCCAAGATGTGCGCACTAATATTAAATAATTCCTCTTTGACTCGACCACTGAAAATCTTAATCATTGTCCACAGGATATCTAAATCATTGTCCACAGGTAATCTTAAAAATCAGTAAAAATCGTTGTCCCTTTGTGTTAGCTCTTCATTTTGACGTCTTTTATTAAGTGTAACAGCACAAGTGACAACGTTTTCATCATGAAATGTTACTGGGAAAGTTCCCGAAGAATATAGTTAGTCAAAAAGTTCAGATGTGAGTACTTTAATAAAATGTGTATATAACATCTGGGGTGAATTTACAGGTATCTCTGAAAAACTGACAAAGTCTGTAAATAAAAATTTGTTTATTATCTGTTTATGTTTTACGATGAAATGCTGGAGGGTTTCAAGAGACCTTACGAGCTTCATTTCGTACTCATTCTAAAGCTCACGTCCGTTACACACAGCAGGATATTTATTGTACAAGCTACATATACCCTAAACGGATTAAACAAACAAGTCCCAGTAACGGCTATAGCATATAGTAAGCCTTTGTAACCTTTCTTTATGAACGCCATAGATAGCCAACCTCAAAGGGAAGAAGTCAAGAAGTAAAAATGGGTAGATTTAGGGAAATTGTATCGTGTTAAGGATTAGGCAGAACTCTGTGAAAGTTGGTACATGATGTTTTTCCTATTTTATTTATCAATATACAGCACAGATTATCTTTCTTTTTTTCAAATACTAGTATTAGTGTAATAGGCTTTTATTGCAATTCTCTCGATTAATGACAATAAAACTATGACGAAACAATATCCATGTGCATGTATATAGTTAATCATTTATATTTTTTGTAACTGTAAACGATTGTGGCTCGAAATTACTTTTTAATAAGTATGGTTTGAATTGATTGTGTCACCTTTATCGGACGAAGAGTTAATTTTCCATTATTCCAGCTTCGCCAGTTTTCACACTTTTCGCCTATTTCTTAAATTCTTTATTCTTTTTTAATGCTCAACTATGATTAGCCGGCATATATTTTAATTGATAACAGTTATCTTTCTTTTAAAGTGAAACATTAGTTTACTTAAAAGTTTTTAGTGACCGCATTTTCAAACAAACAAAAACGACTTCTTAATTATTTGTTTATGATATATGACATTAATGTGTACTCAATGAATTATCCACTAATACCTAGGGATCTTAAGTGCTCATGATGGGTAAACAGATCCTGTTCCGCTAATGGCACGCGTCAAATTGTTCAGGTAAATACAATTCGGTAATAAGTCTAATTCGATGATGTTACAATCGAGGAAAACAGGACGAGATTGTGGTTACGACAACTGGAACATATCCGTGGTCATCTGTGGGGTAGATGTTCCATAACGGTCATCCAACTCATGATGGTGTCCGTAAAACTTTCGAATTGATGTCTTCAACTTTACCACTTGGAACCCTTGGTATATAGCTTCCTTGTAAGCAGCAAACCCTTATATCAGGGAAACCATAATAGGAAACGTAAGCTCTTGAAAGTTCAAAATTAGAAAGCTGAAATCATCTCTTTTGTCGTAAAGTTTTTTTCTAAACCTACCCTCATTATCAATTTCTATATGTAATTCAAGATATGAGGCAGACTTAATATTTGGTACTGTTTATTACAATTTCGACGGAATAGGTGAAATCAACATGGTTACCAAACTTTGAAGTATTTTTTGAGAGGACATCATCAACTTGAATTGCTAGATTATTTTCGTTCTTCCTTAGAACCTCAAGAAACTGAAGAAAGCCTGTGACTGGAACTATTTTTTTTTTGTAAATGGTTTATATACTACAACATTGGAAAATGTGTTCCCTTTGGAATTTCAATACAAGAATTGATTATTATAATAAATTAATCATTTAATTCTAGATATTTTGTGAATGATTGCTTTTCATAAAAAAAAATACAAACTTACATTATATTTTATTCTTACATTGCTGTAACTTGCAACCTCCAATCTTAGCCAAGAGATGAAATGGTGTCCTTGGCCTTCTACTGTGTTTCAGCATAAACGGAAATAGGTGGCTTTACTGGTATGTTTGTTAAAATGGGGGAGGGGTAGTTAAAAATATCTATAGAGTTGTCATTTTAAATGTTTCTTAATATTCTTTTTTTTTTTATTATTTTTTTTTAGTTTTAATTTTTTTTCTTTATCATTTATTTATTGTGTTGTCCTTTTTTTGCATGAAAAAAGTGTAGGTTGTAAGTGGCTTTTTTAATAATTAATTTCAACATAATTATTATATTGGTGGTGGAAACTAGAATATCATACGTAGCCAAAATATAGAAACATCTACGACATGAAGCGTAACAACGTTTATCATAGTTATGCGTAGAAATGGTATAGTTGTAAATCACAATGTATTTGGCAAAAAATTACGTATGAATGTACATCATATGTCAAATGTATATATTTTTTCATTTACATACAAGCTTGACTATATTGGATTTAAAGGGGACACATTGGAGTGTCCTCATTAAAGAACCAAGGCAAACTCATCAGCGACAGTAAAGGAAAGGCAGAAATACTCATCCAACAATTTAAATCTGTCTTTACAATAGACAAATCCACAACCATACCAGAAACAACAAAACATATTGAGGACACCATACCTAACCTAACTATAACTGAAAATGGAATCGAAAAACTTATCCTTAACTGTGAACCAATCAAAAGCTTCTGGACTGGAATACCTAAAAGAATTCCCAAAGAATGCGCAAGCCAGATAACAATAGGACTGACAATGATCTTTCAAAAATCTGTAGACACTGGAACTATACCACAAGACTGGCTAAACGCAAACATATCTTGCGTATTCAAAAAAAGAGATAAATATGCTGCCGAAAACTACAGACCTGTTTCACTAACATCAGTTCCATGTAAAATCCTAGAACACATTATATGCAAGCACATAATGAAACATCTATAAAGGCCAAACTGGAACTACAGACAAGACGTTCAAGCCAGAAGCTAATATTTCTGTACAAAGTGGTCGAGGGGCTAGTTCCTGCAATAGAACCAGACGAATAGTAAAAAGAAAGCACGCCCAAAAAGAACGATTACAGCCAAGAAATTTAACAATTACCAGACAATAAATATTGTGGAAACCAAATTAAGAAAAACACAAAGTATTTCGAGATTCCAACTAGCAAAACACCACAATATTCAAACTCATTCTTCATGAAAACAGTGATCGAGTCGAACCACCTTGGAGACACTGTAGTGCCCTCAACGAGCGTTGAGAGCTTCAAAACTGCTCTCGCGCACCGTCCGGCAATAAATCGACGGCGCTCTCTCTACCGTTGTATTAAAGTCAGTATTGGTATCCACAACGTAATTATACCTGTTGATACAGTATTTATCCTGTTGAACTTACTTTAAATAAAGCTAATACTAACAATGACCACTGCCCTTTCCTCGATCTTGATATCTATATCATTAACGGAAAGCTTAATACTAAAATATATGATAAAAGAGATGATTTTTCATTTCCTATCGTTAATTATCCATTTTTAGATGGTGACGTTCCCTTGTCACCATCTTACGGTGTTTATATATCTCAACTTGTACGATTCGCTCGTGTATGTAACAATGTTTTAGATTTTAACGAGAGAAATTTATGTATTACTGAAAAATTATTACACCAGGGTTTTCGATATCACAAACTAGTCAAAACATTTACTAAATTTTATCATCGGTATAAGGACATCATTCGTAAATATAGCTCAACATGCAGACTTCTTATACGTTCAGGTATTTCACATCCATTTTTTTATGGAAATATTCTTTATAAAGCACAAAAATGTCAGTATTCACCTCTGAAACTAACAAAACCTTTAAATAGACTTATTAAGAAGGGATATAGTTACGATACTGTTGTCAGGTCATTAAAGATTGCATATTTTGGCGTTAATATTGATTCACTTATAGGGTCTTTGCATCGGCACTAAACACATTTATTTAAAAACCAGTTGTTGGCATGACACGGGTTATGTTCTTCTCATATATGTTATGATGGTATGATACTAAACCCCTAACGGGAAGGATTGTGCCTGATATTCATATGATGAAGACATAATCTTTCAATCAGTTTAATTGAAGTTTGGAGCTGGCATGTCAGTTAACTGCTAGTAGTCTGTTGTTATTTATGTATTATTGTCATTTTGTTTATTTTCTTTGGTTACATCTTCTGACATCAGACTCGGACTTCTCTTGAACTGAATTTTAATGTGCGTATTGTTATGCGTTTACTTTTCTACATTGGCTAGAGGTATAGGGGGAGGGTTGAGATCTCATAAACATGTTTAACCCCGCCGCATTTTTGCGCCTGTCCCAAGTCAGGAGCCTCTAGCCTTTGTTAGTCTTGTATTATTTTTAATTTTAGTTTCTTGTGTACAATTTGGAGTTTAGTATGGCGTTCATTATCACTGAACTAGTATATATATTTGTTTAGGGGCCAGCTGAAGGACGCCTCCGGGTGCGGGAATTTCTCGCTGCATTGAAGACCTGTTGGTGGCCTTCTGCTGTTGTCTGTTCTGTGGTCGGGTTGTTGTCTCTTTGACACATTCCCCATTTCCATTCTCAATTTTATATTCAAATACGAGGAATTTTCAAAATACATGAACGAGGGTCTGGGTGGGGTTTACAGAATAGACAATAAATAATAGGTCAATACTGCAGAAAAGATAGAGCAAAATAAAAAGAACAGAGAAAAACAGGCCCTAAAAATAAAGAAAAGAGAATAATGGGGTGCTAAAATATAAAGAATAGAGAATAATAAGCAAAAATATAAAGAATACAGAAAAATGACCTAAAAAATAAAGAATATAGAAATGAAGGTTCTTCATCCAGACCCTCATACATGTACATGTAATATGTGTATCATATACTACATAATCGTTCAATCATGATGTGTACGAATTAACCCGAAACACTTTAAAAAACTTCAAACTTGGTTTACTTAGTATATGAATCAATGCATTATAATGCACAACCGCATTGACTTTGAAAAATCTAAGATTGTTAACATATTTTTAAACAATGTACTCTTTTTTAGCACGTTTGAACCTAGGAGTAAAGCATTTTAGCATATATAGAAATGTTTATAAATAAACATTTAGATTTGCGAAGTATGTATATAGTTTAAAAACAGTTAATAGGACTGAAACAAATACAACAGTTTTAATACTTGAATAAAAAAAATGAATCGGCATGCGCGTAGCTACGTTTACGTCAAAACGCCCGGGCGTGCGCATAGATTTTGAAGAGAAAATTATTTGAACCCAAATAAATTATAAGAACTGATTAAAAGCACACGAGCTTTGTATTTTTTTTTTCTTCAATGACTTGTTATTGGAGATAAAGACAAAGTGACGAAATATACTTTTTAATCAAATGGTATATTATTTTTTAAGTACTTTTAGGTTATATACATGTAGCTCTGTAACTGTTTCGGTTCTTATACATCATCGGCTTTAAGATATTCGGCTTTGAACGTTCCTGATGAAAGTAAATCTAGAAAAGCGCTTCGAACTCATGAAATTAATAACGTGTTGTTTTCATATTTTATTTTATATATTTTTTTTCATTTTCTGTCAAAGTCTGAATCTAATGTGAATTCTATTCAGTTTACTATTGTTTAAAGCAATTCATTATCTACTCAGATACGATGTGGCTTGCATTTTTATGTTACAGTTCAATATTTATTTTTACGTTAAACCTGCCTATCTATGAAAATTAATTAGAACATGTGTCTATTATCTAAATTTGAGTGTAAAAAGGTGAGTAAACTAGATAAGGTCAAAAAAATTAATAGAGCGACAACATTGAAATGGAAACTTGCTTTTTTACTATCTTTATATTAAGTTTTGATTTTTTGTTTTTTTTATATTCAAACTTATCAGTTGAAAACAAACTGACAATATCATGACAAAAAACGAAAAACTACGAAAAGGCAAACAACAGTATACAAAACACGACATAAAAACATAAGACTTAACAACACGTACCCCACCAAAAACTGGGGTGATCTCAGGTGCTCCGGAAGGGTAAGCAAATTCTATTCCACGTGTGCAAACCCAGTGAGTGATAAGTCTAATTCGGTAGATCACATTAGAGGAAAAGAGGACGAGATTGTGGTAATATCAACAATTGGAACATATCCGTCGTCATTAACCTACTCGTTATGTCGAACGTAAAATTTTCGAAGGAATGATTTCAACTTCACCACTTGGAACTCTTGGTTCAGTAGCTTCCTTGTAATCATCAACTATCTATAAAGAAAATGATGTTAGGAAATGCAAGCTCTGAAATATCTTATCAACTGGCATGTTGCTACATAGAAAAGAAAAGTTCACAATTGGAGGCTGAAATCATCTCCTTTGTCGTAAAGTTTTGTTCTTAACGGGCGTACACTTAAAAATGGCCTAGCTACGCCACTGATCGCAAATTTCTTCAATGTAAGGATTTTGTCGTATTTAAAAAATACAAAAGGTGAAGCTTGAAAGCATGCATGGTTGATTCAAAGAGAGGCAAAAGATACCAAACGGACATTCAAACTCATAAGTCGAAAATAAACTGACAACGCCATGGTAAAAAAAGAAAAATATCAAAAGACAAACAACAGTATAAAAAACACAACATAGACAACTAAAGACTGAGCAACACGAACTAAAAATAGCTTTTATTCGGAAAAAGAGCGCGAGAGTCTTACTCAAGGGAAAATGATAATACAAATAATGGACAATACAACAGAAGTGTATACAACAAAATTAAAAAAAGCAGTGACTGAAATGTTGTCATAGAGATTTGAAATTATGAGTGGACAGTCGAAGGAGGGTACGTGGTAAAGATTTATTTTCGTGCAACGTGCATATGTTAGCAATTTTTATTTCACGTGTTGTCGTTCATGAAGCTCATTATGCACCGTGTTTCGTAAAAACTGGTGAAAAGCAACGTGCCAGCTATTTTTTTTCACATTTTCTATAATCGTGTAATGGTCATTTTACTTCCCGTTCGTCCGTACACCTAACCCCTATATGAACCTCTCCAAGAAGTTGTAGATTCAGCGGGGTCTTTTCAAACTTAAAGTTCCAATCCCGCACGTGGCAGGTGCTCTCGACTCGAATCCTAATTGACTAGGATTTTCAGTTTTCCTACCAAAGGTCGGTGGTTCTCTTGGGCACTCCGGATTCCTGCAACAATGACAATTGAATGCCACGAAATAGCACAATGGTGATGGAAGTGGCATTAAACACCAATTAATAAATCAATCACACTTAAAGTAAGATTTAAAATCTATGAAACATTGAAATGTCAGACCAGTCATTAAAAACATGAAAGAGCTGGCCCAAACCAACAATAGAAATCAACCATATTGAGTCAGTTTGAAAGGTTAGTATTGACCAATATATGTAATATACTTCATGACATTTTATATGAAGGAGAACAGGAGAACGTTTTACAGCATTTCCTGAACTGGTATCATGCCATGTGCTTTTTGTCTGTTATGAATATCTGAAGGTAAAATAAAACTAAAATACAAAGGCGAATACAGCTGATTGATGTAATATTATATTATTAAAAAAATGTTATATGATTGCCAATGAGACAACTCTCCACCAGAGACCAAATGGCGTAGAAGTTAACAATTATAGGTCATCGTACAGCATTCAACAATGAGCAACAGGCAGGGGCAGGCACATACAGAATATGGCGGGGTTAAACATTTTTGCGACCTGACCTTGGACAGTGGTGTAAAAGTACAACATTTCCCCTAAACTTTAACTGATGAAAAAATGTGTTCGTATTTATTGAGTATACAACATACATATCCTGAGGCAGTCGGGTAGCCAGCTCAATAAGGTGTTACAAACTTTGAGTACACCTGAGTATTTTTGCCCAGGGCTGGTATGCAAGAGAAACTATTTATAGATCAAAGAAGTAAATCATATCTCCTTCCTTATTTTCAGTGTATCTGAATGATCTCCCAAGATTTTTTTAGAGAGATCAACTTTAACTGGTTTGACGTCTATCAATTCAGATTTACTTTAAACAAATTCTATGTTTATATGCTGATGACACTGTTCTATTAGCAGAAACCAGTTGTGATTTAGAAAATATGTTAAATGCTTTCTCAAGTTACTGTAAAAAATGGAAGCTGATTGTTAATGTTGAAAAAAACAAAAATACTAATTTTTTTCATGTTGTAGAATTCCACAAAATTTGATTTTTTTTTATCAATGATAGTAAAATTGAAATTGTTAAAGACTACAAGTACCTTGGTATATTTTTCGCAAGAAGTGGTTCGATTTTGACAACACGAAAATATTTATATGAATAAGGTATTAAAGCAATGTACTCTGCCTTAAATAAATGCAGACAGAACAATCTATCTATAGAGTGTCTGTTAGATATTTTTGATAAAGCTGTAGTGCCAGTTCTTCTATATGCCTCAGAAATTTGGGGGTTTGAAAATTTTGATTTATTGGAACGTATCCACCCCAGATTTTGTAAGATGATTCTACATTTAAAACAAAGCACACCCAATGTCATTGTTTATGCCGAGCTTGGCAGATATTTTATATCATTGAAGACAAAAGTTCGTATGATAAATTTCTGGGGCAGATTATTAAAAAAGTAAAAATATCTTGTCTACTATATAAACTTTTATTCATCAATTTATTATTTATGGATATCAAAACAAGTGGCTTGTTTATATCAAAAATATTCATAGACAGTTGTGGAATGTCAAACATATGGCATATGCAATTTGCTGATAAAGCTAGGGTATCAAAAAGTGTTGAACAAAAATTACAAGATCAACATAAACAGTCATGTTTGTCAAATATATATGCTTCACCAAAAGGGTTATGTTATAGAATTTTTAAGACAGAAATTAAGTTTGAGAAATATTTTAATATTTTGTCAAATAACCATTTGTATACATTGTGCAAATTTAGATGCGGTAGTCACCGATTGCCAGTTGAGGCGGGAAGATGGCATGGCCTTTCAAGAGACGATAAAGTATGCTACCTTTGTGACTCAACTGACATTGGTGACGAATACCACTACATCATGACTTGCGAAACACTGAAAGCAGATAGAACAAAATTCTTATCTAATTATTTTTGGAAAAATCCAAATACATACAAATTTAATGTTTTATTCAATTCTACAAATACTGTACAATTAGAAAAACTGTGTAAATTTATCAAAATTATTAATGTGAAAGAATGTCCTCCTAGCTAAATTATGTAACTTACATGTAGTATTTCACACATGCATGTAGTTAGTCTGTTTATGAATAAGTCTAAATTGAAAACAAGGTTCAAACCTATGATTGCGTTGGATAAAAACCGCAATTTTTACACGTGTGCATGCAAAACAAATTTCTTGGTAGAGGGGTCTAAATACAGCACAAACAACATTTTCCAAAAGACCAAAAAAGTGAAAAAGTATATTTAAACAAAAACGCTTTTGACTAACAGGTCGAACAACGGATGTTCTTAAACCCTGCTGACTGCCATTGGCGATTGCCAAATAAACGGATCACAAGATGTAACAAAATGGATCTTTATTATCAATTTAATACCAAACGAAAAAAATATAAATAAGTCTAAATTGAAAACCACGTTCAAACCTATGATTGCGTTGAATAAAAACCGCAATTTTATACGTATGCATGCAAAACAAATTTCTTGGTAGAGGGGTCTAAATACAGCACAAACAACATTTTCAAAAAGACAAAAAAAGTGAAAAAGTATATTTAAACAAAACGCATTTGAGTAACCGGTCGAACAACGGATGTTCTTAAACCATGCTGACTGCCATTGGCGATTGCCAAATAAACGGATCACAAGATGTAACAAAATGGATCTTTATTATCAATTTAATACCAAACAGAAAACAATAAACTTGCGGAAAAGATGGTATACCGCAAACATGAGGTGCAAAAATTTGTACACCATATCCGGATTTCAACAATTAATGTTTCTTCAGTGATATTAGGAATCGAAACGGTATTTGGAAGGCCATATAATTTACCTCAATTTTGGATAGACTCTTGAATTTTGAAGAGTCGAAATAGGATGAACGGATCATATAAACCCGAAGGCAAATATAATACAAGCCCAAACGAAAAAATATAAATAAGTCTAAATTGAAAACAACGTTCAAACCTATGATTGTGTTAGTCTATTTATGTATATATATGTACCATTCTCTGTAACTTTGTATTTAGTTTATGGGGATAAAAGATTCGAAGTATCTTTTAAATATACCTATATGACAGATTTGATAAAATGGTGTCCGGTGCAAACCATCCAAAATAAAACTATAATATGAGAACATCAATGGAACAGTTTACTGTCTCGATAGTTTCTTGGAAGCATGCTCGCCTCGAGTGCAGGAGGTCGTGGGATCGATCCTCTGCCGAGTCAAACCAAAGACCTGAATTTGTATTTGCTGCTTCTCTACGACGCAAGCGGCATTATAAGGAGTAAGAGGCTGAGCAAAGACTTGGACGGTCAAGCGTAGGATGACATGTCTTCCTGTGGACTGTGTTACCTTGAGTACTATTACGTTAAAAATCCGACTTAGTGTATCGATCTAGTACAAAGAAGGATTCATAGACATATCAAAATAATGACATTACATAGAAGGTTTATCCGATTCCTTAAGAGCTTTATTCAACTCGTGTTTTCTTGGTTGTAGCATTAGAATTTAAATTTTAATTACAAAATGTATAAGAATAGCATGCTTCCTTTAGTAATTTTATAGGGTTGTAAAAGTGTTGAATGTATAAACAATTTGGTATGAAACGCTTCCGCGTGGCTTTATACGAAATGTGTTGTATTTCGGTCAACACTTTTACACCTAATAAAATTACAAAAACAAAAGCATGCAATTCTTTATTAAAATAACCTTTTCCTGAACATGCATTTAATTTGTCAGTGTGTGTTAAACAGCAATCCATCATTATCATCATCATCAATGGAAAACCCATTACGAAGCTCTTGATTGTCCCATAGTTTGGAAAACACTTATTGAATACATTATATGATCACAGAGCAGGGAAGTACCAAATAAATCAACAATCTTTCGTTATTTTAATCACTTTATGGATTTCATGCAACATGTCCCTCGTCACTTTGTAAAGAACAATGTATAAAACCCGAAAAACATAAAAGTATCCGTATTGAATTATCAATATTACAATTACATTAACTTGTAAGTTATGACTGCATACATGCGAATTATTTTTAAAAATCAAAACCACCTATATAGATAATATGTAACTACTATTATTTTATGGATGCGAGTTCCAATCAAAGTTCAATCCTGTAACAGGTGTCCGGCCTTTCTTGACAAATTCATCTAAAATAACCTGTAGTCATTATCTCTCTTTTGATATCGAGGTTGAAACAAGAAGAAATAAAACCCGACAGCATTTTGCAGACAGTGGTCTAATGTATTTATCGTATTGATTAATTAAAACCTATATCATATATATGCATGTCTTTATAGAAAGAAACCATATTTGGATTGCTTGGTAAACATTTCACCAAGTACGTGCCACATTACATGTACGTGTATTGTAGGTTGTCTCGTGCATATTTATAGATCTATATATTACATATACATGTATCATGTACATGTAACGAAAGTTGTTAGACTGCACTTTTTGACCCATTCAATGTATTTTGAAATGTATATGTCATATCGGTGCATGATTATAATGAACACATTTCAAATCGTTTGAAAGTCAAAGTTTGGGAATCACTAAAGTCCCCAGTTAGGCCCACAATTTTGATGAAAACTCTATTTTGAGCAAATGTTTTTTTTTAAGTTTGAGGTTTTAAAAACTTGAAATGAGTGTTTCTTTTCATACAAGTGAGAGGTTTAGCTAGCTATAAAATCAGGTTTAATCCACCATTTTCTACACAAGGAAATGCCTGTACCAAGTCAGGAATATGAAAGTTGTTTTCCATTCGTTTGATGTGTTTGAGCTTTTGATTTTGCCATTTTATAAGGGACTTTCCTATTTTAATTTTCCTTGGAGTTCGGTATTTTTGTTATTTTACTTTTTTCTAAAGATTGTGGAATCGTTGACTTGTAGTCGTTGAAAAGTAAAGGTTATGGAAAATTGACAGAATTTCGACAAAAATGCAAAGAAGTCTACACTGCATGTAAGGCGTGTGTTCATACCTTAGCAAATAAAGAATATTTTAACGAAAATTTCAAATAAATGCATATAATATATAATTTTAAGACAGTGCCCTAGCATGCACTGACACTTTAACTTGGTGAAATATTCAACCGCGGAGTTAGAAACATTCTTCATCAGGAATGCTTTGTCAAAATTTTAGTATCTTTGTTTAATACTTGTATTTTACAAACTGGTTGTCCCGGTTGACTCGTGACAATAGTGGTTAGTCAATAAGCACCAAAAAAACAAGTTAAAAGTCACTATCTCACAAGGAATCTGGTTTGAACTTGTATAACAGTTTACAATTCATCTGCATATTTCTCGCCTGTAGTAAGCGGTTTTCAAGAGGACGATTTAATAAAACTATTTATTTCCCATATGCTGCGATATAAAAATAACTCCAACGCTTGTGGTCATACTTTCTGTCGATAACAACTGGTTTGTAAAATAGACACAAGTATTAAACAAGGATATTATGAAATATTTCACTAATATTAATTTGGTGTCGACTAGTTTGTCAAAATTCGAGATTTTTTTCGTAGCATGTGTTTCTGTTTCAACGAGGCAAAATAAATAAAACTACAAATCTCTAGATAGTTTTTTAACATGTATATCTAAGAAATATTAGAGTTACCTTTCTTTTCTAACAAACGAAAAAAATTGTCAATACAAATTGAAGTGTTATTGAAATGTTTCTGTAGAAATGGGATAAGGTCATAATTAGTCTTGAAAACAATTAATATAAGACTTTAGCTGCACTTCCATTCAAATCGAAAATACTGGTCATCATTACTAAATTTGTTTGAGGAACGACTGAAACTGTACGGAAGTAATATCAATCAATCCCGAAACAAAAATTAGAAGAATATAGAAGAACACATCAAAACTCTCGAAAAATGTTACAGATCTCAATCTTTCATCTTTTTAATCATTTCATAATGTTTAATAACTTATTATCAAATCTTCTTTTGTATCGATTGCGTAGGTTTAATGCTTATAACATTCATTATATTCTGTGTTTTTCACGGTCGATTTGGATGCGGAACTTCATGTACATACGTGTTTTTACGTTTTAATCTGTAGCTTGATTTAAGTACTAGTACTCGTAATTAAGATAACTTGTCAAATAATCTAACGACTTTGCAACTGCTTTTTCTTGTCAATAATGTCTCCTACGGTTATTTTGCATAACGCGCACAGTGTGTCCTAGGGATAAATCTCCCATGCTTTAAATGGCTCACGTTATACTGAAACTATGTATACATGTACATGTAATGCATGCTGTGTCCCTGGGATAATTCACAAGCGAGTCATGATTTTATCATTACTTAATTAAGTCTATGTATTAACATGTAGTATTACGTGAATGTCTGATAAACTGTAAACAAATTAGTACCTTATGTAATCCTAACCAAAGTAGTGTCTATGTCGCCCTAGATATAAACGTTATGTACGAACTTGTAAACATCCTACTTTTTTATTATTGTTTTTCAACTATGGGGTGTTGCTACAGTAACTAATATGGTCGAGTAACCGTCTCTTAGATGTAAGTGAAAAGTAAGGTGTAAGAAAACCACATCTGACGAAATGAAAATTTCTGATCTAGCACATTTCCCCATCTGATGTGTTTATGCTTGAAATACGGTTTCTTAATGGGAGCAATTTTTGTTATATCTATTTCAGAACAATTTGATTTTTATGAAGAGGCGAGTAAGGAATTCCTTAAAAGAAACGAATAAAACTTCCCAGAATACAAATCATTGGAATAAAGTTATTAAAAATAATCTAAGATTCAAGTAATGTTTTCGTTTAAAAAAATCCAGCCTGCACCAAAGCAGTAACAAATTTGCCATTTTCAAATAGGATGTCATGGGAAAACATAAGTATGCGAGATCATTCACTTGTCATCCTGTCTCCCCCTTTTTTCGCATAAAGATTAAATAATTGCTCTCACATAATTAGACAGGGGTAATTCCATTAAAATGAAATGTTCTCTGTTTCGTATTGCTGAAATACTTAAAATAGGTTGTGTTGTAAATAAAGAAATCTTTGTAGACATCGTAGAACAACTTCATTCAAATTTCAAGCATTACTTCAGACCAAGGAATTGTATGTTTAAATATACAATTCCTTGTTCAGACACACATATGTGATCATATAAAAAAGAAGAAAATATCTTATTTTATTGTAGCATCGATACAATTAAATTAATAGGATTTTGATATTTGATGGGCTTGAAAGATAAAATACTTATCTTATTTAACATATAAGTGTTCCATAACCATAAAAAGAAATATTAGTAATAGTTATGTCTTTCGTAAATTACAAGTGTTTTCTGACCTATTCGTCAAGCTGAGAAAGTTACGTAACACAAGATAAGATACGATCGAATATATACATGTAGCTCTATAAAAGGAAATTTTCAAATAGTAATAAATTGACCAGTGACTAGCTGTTTGATTGATGTGACATTTGACCGCATACCTTAGTTGGTCAATTAGTTCAAATGACTCTGATATAACCAGCCTGTTTCAAGTCCGGAAATACTCAATCTTTTCAATCTTAATTTTTGTCATTGAATAGGAAAACGTTCTATATTTGAATCATAGCAAATAACCGCGTGAATGTAAATGGCTGAATTGTTAGATAAAGATTGCAATGTATAGCTAAATTATTATTAAAATTATTGATATAAATTTACAAGACGCTTAATTAATTGATTTATTCGTCAGTTAGGGACCCCATTTGGTAAAAACATGCATTGTTCGGGGTTTTTAAGCGTTACACAAGCGAAACTAGACTAAGCTTAAAGTCAAGAAAATAAGTAGGTCTGGGTGGTGTCTTCTTGCAGATCTTGTATGAACCAATGCACCTCCCTATATGAATAAGGAGATGTGATATGATTGCTAATGAGACAGCTATCCACCAGAGACCAAATGACGTTGATGTTCGCAACTATGTGGTACCGTATGGCCTTCAACAATGAGCAAAACGAATACCACAATGCAAGCTCTAAAAGGCCCATACTTGACAAAATGTAAAACTATTCAAACGAGGAAACCAGCTACCTGATGTATGTACAAAACAACAAACGAAAAACAAATATGATATACAACAACAAACGACAACCACTGAATAACGGGCTCCTAATTTTCGACGGACACATAAAGAACTCCGAGGGGTTAAACATGTTTGCGGGCGCTCAACCCGCCTTCTTACCTGGAACAGCACAGCATAAGAACAAACTATAAAAATTCGTAAAGGGTTCCGCAGAACCCTGTGTTTCGCGTATGATTGCTGTTGTCAGTGTATAAGTATAATATTGACTGTAAAAGGTCCATTTTAAAGGCTTACGATACAGTTACAGGGGAGGTAATGACGTTGCTAACGTAAACTGCTACTTTTCGCGACGTCAAACTGCGACATATCGAGAAAAGGTGCGTTTTTCAAGTGATTTCAATCATTAGCTTGAAAACGAGTACATGGACCACTCTTTTTTAAAATAACATTTGACTTAATACTGTATAAAGATTATTTCTCCGATGATTTTTTTTTAAATTAGATAAATATGCAGCAAAAAATGCCGTTTATTTTCTAAAATCATGAGAATTCTATATATAAAAATGAATTATTTGCAATGAATTGTTACACAAATCAAGAGATATTCCAAATCTTTTTACAAAAATTCGCATGTATTTATCTTTTGAAACAAAACACTTATGTCTGTCCAAAGGATAGAAATGTACATGAAACATAAACACTTATGATTCCAAGTACCGATTTGAAAATACTCGCAGTGGTTGAAAACTAGTTCAAAGCCAATAACAACTAATATCAAAAGAGCACACACACTGAAATGTATCGCCTTCTTTACTGACCTTGATTGGTGTTATGTTGAAAGTTTTAAAGGTAAAGGTATTATTACGAGTATCACATTAAAAGAGAGTCAAAAGATACCAAAGGGACATTCAAACTCATAAGTCGAAAATAAACTGACAACGCCTTCGCTAAAAAGAAAAAGACAAACAGACAAACAACAGTGCACTAAACACAACAAAGAAAACTAAAGACTGAGCAACACGAACTCCACCAAAAACTGGGAGTGATCTCAGGTGCTCCGGAAGGGTAAGCAGATCCTGCGCCATCTGTGGCACCCGTCGTGTTGCTCATGTTAGTACAAACCCGGTATTAATAAGTCTAATTCGGTAGGTCACATTCGGGGGAAAGGGGACGGGATAGTAGTTACGACAATTGGAACATATCCGCTATCATCTGTGAAACAGATATTCCATAACGGTCAACCAACTCGTGATGGCGTCAGTAAAATTTACTAAGGGATGATTTCAACTTCACCACTTGAAACTCTTGGTTTAATAGCTTCCTTGTGAGCAGCAACCCTCTATCAAGGAAATCTTATGATAAAAAATACAAGCCCTGGAATATCGTATCAACTGGGAGATATATACTCCATATGCAGTCGCTGTTGGAATGTTGCCACATAGAAATGGAAAGTTCACAATTGGGAAGCTGAAATCATCTCTTTTGTCGTAAATTTTTGTTTTCAACCGACCCTCAATGTCAATTTCTAGATGTATGTCAAGATATGAGGCAGACTTAACTGTATCTGTTGTATCCTTTATCTCAAGTTCGATGGGATAGATGCGTTCAACATAGTCACCAAATTTTGAATTGTTTAGTGAGAGAGCATCATCTATATAGCGGATTGTGAAGTTAAATGATACTGCTAACTTCTTTTCTTCCTTCCTAAGAAGTTTCTGCATGAAGTCAGCCTCATATGAATAAAGGAAAAAGTCGGCAAGAAGAGAAGCACAGTTGGTTCCCATTGGAATGCCGATTGTTTGTTGAAAAACAAATCCTCCAAACGTAACAAATATCTTAACTTTGTCAATCAAGAAATCAAGCATCTTGATAATGTCAGATTCAGGGAATTTTGTTTGAATTAGATTCATTTTTTACAAAGTAGGATTTATCCCTCCCTACGAAAAGAAGATAATTGTATCTATACGATGGTCATTCTTTTTTATGAAACAAAGCAGGACCAACTCTTTCAATTTGTCTTTTAGTTTGGAATGGGGAATACTAATGTAAAGTGTAGAAAAGTCAAATGTTTAATACTATTGCAAGATGAAAAAGTCTTAGATTGTGTGTACTCTAAAAGATCTTTGGAATTTTTTAGTATCCCCATCTGATTCACGCCACCTCAAGAATAATAACTGTGAAGCCCGGCTTTGATTGCTGATAAAATTTATGTAAATAATTTAGAAAGAGGTTAAACTTAACATTATCAGTGGGCCATAACAATGAGGTCAAGGTCAGATAAACTTTGCCTGATTGACATATACACCTTTAATACAGTCATTCCATGCACCAAATATAGTTAACCTATTGCTTATAGTTTATAAGAAACGGACCTTTACACGTAACTTTAACATGGGCCAATGCAACATGAATTGAGGTCAAGGTCAGATGAACCCTGTCAGAGAGACATGTACACCTAATAATCATTCCACACACTGCATTTATTGAACCTATTGCTTACAGTATCTGAAAAACAGACAAAAACAAAAAACTTAACATTGACCAATGAACCAATGAAGACAATTAGGTCAGATGAAACCCGTCAGACAGCAATTCACACTTTACAATCATTCCATACACTACACATAGTTGAACTACTGCTGATAGTTTCTGTGAAAAGGCACAAGGTAACTTTAACCTTGATCACTGTTTCATGAAATGAGGTCGAGGTCAGGTGAACCCAGCATGACGGACATGTAGACATTGTAAAGAACCCATACACCACCGTTATCATATTACTCATAATACGCTAGAAATTAAAAAGACAAAAAACTGTATTATTTTAAGCAGTAGCTGAACCATGAAAATGGGTTCAAGGACAATGGACAACAGAAACTTTGTTATATAAGTCATTGGTATAATTGGTTTGAAGCCTCGACGTCTTCTTCCCTCTGAAATATAAAGCTTAATACAAATAGTTTACGCCGCCGATGACGGATTGTAATCCCTATTCATTCTTCATCTTTCGTCGCAGGCGAGACCAAAATCATGCATCCAAGTCAATTCAGCATAAAGTTCCCATCACATAACATTTTGTAAGCCTAAAACTGAAAGTTATATGTCGCTAGAGGTTGAACAGGAAGCAACTCTCACTATTTATTCTACACAGATGAAATAAAGATATATATAGCTTTATAAATTTCTTGTTTGAACATGAATATCTATGTATTTACATAAAAATTTGCTGATGCAATATCATGTGATTTTTAAAAAAAATAATAATTATTTCTATTTATTGAGCCATGCCAATCGCTTCTATTTTTACATTTAAACAATAAAAAGATTAAAATCCAGAAGCCGGAAATAACCTTTATGTATTTTTTTTTTTTTTTAAATTGAAAGGGTTCTATACGTGGGAGGCGTAAAATTCTATTCAAATGGTCGATTACTAAGAAATAACTTAGGTTTTTTTATTACAAATCAGACAATCCTTTTATTACAAATCAGACAATCAGGCAAAAATATTTGACTACAAAGACGAACTCGTGTATGAAATAATATCAAAACTAATACAAAACAGTAGGTTAAGTGTCTAAATTACATCTATTTTTTTTTTTAGATAATTAATAGTAATTCTCATTATACATTTACTGAGGTCATAGAAGGTTGCATGTTTATCTGCAGCTTCACTTAGGCATCTCTATTTTGTTAGCTATATACCTTGAAAAGTGCTAACATTTGACTGGGGACGTTCACCTTTCATTATGGCATTCACTTATTAAAATTGGCAATACCATGTCAAAACTTCAACTTGGATGTGGGAAAATGAAAAATAAAATAAATATGTATCAAAACATTATTTAAAGAACTGAACCATGAATGTATTTGACTATTATAATCTTCTTATTTTTGCTTGTTATTTTCCTGTTAATTTCTTTTTATTTCGTGATATCAAGTTCACACAATATCGGTATAACATGAATTAAATATTGAATACAAAATGTACCACTTGGTGTCACCAACTGATGGGACAAAGGCAGTTTAATATAATTAAAGCCAGTAATTTTAATTTGAATTGTGAACATCTACCTTTTTCTAATGAATTCAGAAACATAATTTGTTTTTAATTATAATTCCCTCTGGTAATGAAATATGCAGAAGTTATCCCATCACAGTACCTCACATGAACTAGGGTCATTGACCAACTGAAGGCACTGGCCACAAGGGTAATCTGTGTTTTTACAGTAAATGAGTTAATTTATTCTACATCAGAGGTACGAATTGGGAAATGATTAGAATAGCAGATAATATACCAGTTGACCTTCACACTCTTAACGTTTTTACATAGCATTTATCAACTAACTTCTAACTATCAATCCTGTTATCCAACGCGATTAATCATATCTGCTTTTCAAAGCGCATCATCAAACCCCAGGGACAAATGGACTGTTGTTAGATTGTAGTTTGGTACACAGATGGTACTGATATTTTTCTATTAAATTATAACAAATATTTTCATTATCAGCTATTCTTATTAATTCTGTAGCTTCACAGGGAATAATCTTTAGTCTTTAGTGTCATAACAGTGCAAAAAGGTAAAGGTGAAATATCTTTGACCTTATGATGGGTGCATGCATTTAACTTTACAATACTTTTTAAAATACCCGGAATATGCTTAGTTCAGGGATATAGGGGAAATTGACTGCTATAAGTAGCAGGCTATGGGACATATTTGTGATCTTTTAAATTTGTAGATCTTGGAAATTTGTGTTACTGGGATACAGGATAATTATAAATGTCAGCATTATGCAAGATTCCAATTAATTTTCCGTGAATCTGAATGTTAGAGAGAAGCTGGACTTTATCCTAAAAATAAAATGCTCCGCTGGGCGCAGCTTGATACGACCGCAGAGGTCGAACCCTGAACAGTTGGGGCAAGTATGGACACAACATTCAAGCTTGATACAGCACTGAATTTGGATTGTGATTAAATATTTGACACAGCATAGGTTTCTGACACAGAATGAATGTGGTCTAAGAACTTAAAATTGTTTAATTTACCTATTCAAACCATATCATAATTATTTGCTTTTATATATAAATCAGAAATAACCAATTTAAAATGAAAAATTTTAAAGAAAAAAAAAGGAAAAAAAAATCAACCCCTCAAATTTTTTGAACCCCCTTATGATTCATCACCCCAAACTCAATCCCAGCCTTCCCTTTGTGGAATGGTACCTTGCAGTACAATTTCAGAGAGATCCATACACTTGAACACAAGTTATTGTCTGGAAACTAGAAAAATGCTTGTTTTTTGGCCCCTTTTTGGCCCTAATATTCCTAAACATTTAGGGCAATTACCCCCAAACTCAAACCCAGCTTTTCCTTTGTGATATGGAACCTTGTAGTACAATTTCATAAAGATCCATACACTTACACACAAGTTATTGTCCTGAACAAGAAAAATGCTTGTTTTTTGCCCCTTTTTGGCCTCTAATTTCAAAAATTTTGAGGCAATTACCCCCAAAATCAATCCTAGCCTTCCCTTTGTGGTATGTTACCTTGCAGTATAATTTCAGAGAAATCCATACACTTGAACACAAGTTATTGTCTGGAAACTAGAATAAAATGCTCCGCAGGGCGCAGCTTGATACGACCGCAGAGGTCGAACCCTGAACAGTTGGGGGAAGTATGGACACAACATTCAAGCTTGATACAGCTTTGGATTTGGATTGTGATTAAATATTTGACACAGCATAGGTTTCTAACACAGATTGAATGTGGTCTAAGAACTTAAAAATTTTAAATTGGACATTCACCTATTATGGTCCAATATCCAAAATCTAAATACATGGTTAGATTCAGCGTATCAAAGAACCCCAAGAAT
This sequence comes from Mytilus californianus, assembly GCF_021869535.1. Taxonomy (NCBI): domain Eukaryota; kingdom Metazoa; phylum Mollusca; class Bivalvia; order Mytilida; family Mytilidae; genus Mytilus; species Mytilus californianus. The sequence continues at coordinate 58,909,232 of NW_026262679.1, forward strand.
TCAATTTTTGATGAAATCAAACAAAGTTTAATTTTGGACCCTTTTGACCTCAATGTGGACAAAGTTGATAACGGGGCCCAAAAATCAAAAATCTAAATACATGGTTAGATTCAGCATATCCAAGAACCCCATATATTCAATTTTTGTTGAAATCAAACAAAGTTTAATTTTGGACCCCGATTTGGACCAACTTGAAAACTGGGCCCATAATCAAAAATCTAAATACATGTTTAGATTCAGCATATCAAAGAACCCTAAGAATTCAATTTTTGTTAAAATCAAACTAAGTTTAATTTTGGACCCTTTGGACCTTAATGTAGACCAATTTGAAAACGGAACCAAAAATTAAGAATCTAAATACACGGTTAGATTCGGCATATCAAAGAACCCCAATAATTCAATTTTTGATGAAATCAAACAAAGTTTAATTTTGGACCCTTTTGACCTCAATGTGGACAAAGTTGATAACGGGGCCCAAAAATCAAAAATCTAAATACATGGTTAGATTCAGCATATCAAAGAACCCCATATATTCAATTTTTGTTGAAATCAAACAAAGTTTAATTTTGGACCCTGCTTTGGACCAACTGGAAAAATGGGCCCATAATCAAAAATCTAAATACATGTTTAGATTCAGCATATCAAAGAACCCTAAGAATTCTATTTTTGTTAAAATCAAACTAAGTTTAATTTTGGACCCTTTGGACCTTAATGTAGACCAATTTGAAAACGGAACCAAAATTTAAGAATCTAAATACACAGTTAGATTCGGCATATCAAAGAACCCCAATAATTCAATTTTTGATGAAATCAAACAAAGTTTAATTTTGGACCCTTTGGACCTCAATGTGGACCAATTTAAAAACGGGGCCCAAAATCCAAAAACTAAATACACGGTTAGATTCAGCATATTAAAGAACCCCATGAAATCAAGAATAAAACCACATTGAAATTGGTCAAGAAATAAGCAATTTATAGGAAGTATCTTCTTTTGCACAATCCTGTACTATTAAATATTTCTTGCTATTGCGCAATACTGTACAATTGACAATTTCTTGCTATTGCGCAATATTGTGCTATTGGATATTTCTTGCTATTGCGCAATACTGTGCAATTGAAGATTTCTTGCTATTGCGCAATACTGTGCAATTGAAGATTTCTTGCTATTGTGCAATACTGTGCAATTGAAAATTTCTTGCTATTGCACAATACTTATTATATAATAATTTACACATCCTGTTTGGTGTGTATCTCCTACCATATCATTATTATTTGATTTTAAATATAAATCAGAAATAACCAACTTAAAATGGAAAATTTTAAAAGAAACAAAAAAGGAAAAAAAAATAAATCCCCCCCCAAAATTTTTTGAACCCCCATTATGATTCATCACCCCCAAACTCAATCCCAGCCTTCCCTTTGTGGTATGGTACCTTGCAGTACAATTTCAGAGAGATCCATACACTTGAACACAAGTTATTGTCTGGAAACTAGAAAAAAATGTGTCTTTTGGCCCCTTTTTGGCCCCAAATTCCTAAACGTTTAGGGCAATTACCCCCAAACTCAAACCCAGCTTTCCCTTTGTGATATGGAACCTTGTAGTACAATTTCAGAAAGATCCATACACTTACACACAAGTTATTGTCATGAAACTAGAAAAATGCTTGTTTTTTGCCCCTTTTTTTGCCCCTAATTCCTAAAATTTGGAGGCAATTACCCCCAAAATCAATCCCAGCATTCCTTTAGTGATATGGAACCTTGTGGTACAATGTCAGAGAAATCCATACACTAACACACAAGTTATGTCTGGAAGTTACAAAAATGCTTATTTTTGGCCCCTTTTTGGCCCCTAATTCCTTTACTGTTATTACCATAACCCCCAAAATCAATCCCAACCTTCCTTTTGTGGTATTGAACCTTGTGGTAAAATTTCATAAAGATCCATTCACTTAAACTAAAGTTAGAGTGCGAAAACCAATGTGTCTTCGGACGACGCCGGACGACGATGACGACGACGACGACGCCGGACGACGACGACGCCAACGTCATACCAATATACGACCACAAAAATTTTTTTGCGGTCGTATAAAAATGCTTATTTTTGGCCCCCTTTTGGCCCCTTATTCTTAAACGTTTTGGGCAATTACCCCCAAACTCAATTCCAGCTTTCCCTTTGTGATATGGAACCTAGTAGTACAATTTCAGAAAGATCCATAGACTTACACACAAGTTATTGTCATGAAACTAGAAAAATGCTTGTTTTTTGCCCCCTAATTCCTAAAAATTTGAGGCAATTACCCCCAAAATCAATCCAAACATTCCCTATGTGATATGGAACCTTGCAGTACAATTTCAGAGAGATCCATACACTTGAACACAAATTATTGTCTGGAAACTAGAAAAATGCTTAATTTTGGCCCCTTTTTAGCCCCTTATTCCTAAACATTTTGGGCAATGCTTGTTTTTTGCCCCTTTTTTAGCCCCTAATTCCTAAAATTTTGAGGCAATTACCCCCAAAATCAATCCAAGCATTCCCTTTGTGATATGGAACCTTGTGGTACAATGTCAGAGAGATCCATACACTAACACACAATTTATGTCTGGAAGTTACAAAAATGCTTATTTTTGGCCCCTAATTCCTTAACTGTTGGTACCATAACCCCCAAAATCAATCCCAACCTTCCTTTTGTGGTATTGAACCTTATGGTAAAATTTCATAGAGATCCATTCCCTTAAACTAAAGTTAGAGTGCGAAAACCAATGTGTCTTTGGGACGACGACGACGCCAACGTCATACCAATATACGACCACAAAATTTTTTTGCTGTCGTTTAAAAAAGTCACTTAAAGTGGTAGAAAAACTAAAACAGTTGCATTGGCTTTCATGCCTCTTTTGTATAGTTTTTGTGCAATGTCCTGGCTGTAGGTTTAATAACAGATGAATGAGGGTCTGGATAGGGGGTCCTTCAATTCTGTATTCTTTAATTTTCAAGGACATTTTTCTCTATTCTTTATTTTAGCACTCCATTATTCTATATTCTATATTCTTTTGGTTGATTTTTCTCTTATTCTTTATATTTTTTGGCCTTTATTCTACACTTTTTACCCATTATCCTCTATTCTGTAAACCATTCAGACCTTCATGAATTCTGACCACTTACAAATTATTTGGAATTCATCTACCTTTATTTTTCTTATAAAAAAGAAAATGTGGTATGATTGCCAATGAGACAACTCTCCACAAGAGACCAAATGACACAGAAATTAACAACTATAGGTCACTGTACGGCGTTCAACAATGAGCAAAGCCCATGCCGCACAGTCAGCTATAAAAGGCCCTGAAATGACAATGTAAAACAATTCAAACGAGAAAACTAACGGCCTAATTTTGTACAAAAAATTAACGAAGAAAAAAAAAAAAAAATATGTAACACATAAACAAACGACAACCACTGAATTACAGGCTCCTGACTTGGGACAGGCACATACATACAGAATGTGGCGGGGTTAAATATGTTAGCGGGATCCCAACCCTCCCCCTAACCTGGGACAGTGGTGTAACAGTACAACATAAGAACGAACTATAATCAAAGCATCGTTGATGTTGTGATCCAGCCATATTCATAGCTAGTCTGATATTCTTTCTGACCATACTTTTTTCTAAATTTTTTCCCTTTTCATTTCTTATCTTACTGTAAAATTTCTATGTTATTGTGCAAAGGTAGGGAACTTCGCAATATTGATGCAAATATAAACATATATACTGATTTTTCAATTTTAGACTCTGTCAGATTTTATTTTTGACAAGAATGGAAAGGAAAATAGTCAAACAAGTAATATATATTTTATATGCCATTAAAAATGACAGGTTTAATAATTTCAGAAAGAGGCCTTATAAATGCACTTTCTCAATAACAAAAATTAAAAAAAATAACTATTTTTTATCTAAATTGGTGTTCATTCTTCATTAAGAAAAAATATATTTCCTGTATTCAAAACTGAATGTACAAATACCTAATGCTGAGATATTTCCAATTACTGTTAAATAGCAATATAATGGGATATAAATGTAAAACAAATAAATTTTATTGCAGAAAATGCTCAGGTAAGAGTTATGCCATTTTGTTTAATATTTAAACCAAATTTCTGATAATTGTAACTAATTAATTAGAACTTGATTATTGACTTGTGTCAGATGATAATGGCACTGATTTTACAAGTGAAATCAAATTTGCTTGCATTTTTCATACATATTTTTTTTTCATTTTAAGTATTTTCTTTGAAAAAAAAACCACATCAGATTAATCATTCAGCTAGCTAGCAAAATTAACAGAATATTTTAATGTAGTGTAGATCAAAATAAATAATACATTTGTAGGTTTACTATTGAGGTCAAGAATGTGTGAATTCAGTAAGGTGTGTAATAAATTGTGTCTATTTAATTATGTAACAGGTCATGAGATATTAACTGTTTTGAATTAAGCCTGGGGTTGTTTCTAATTAGTACTTATTTGAAAATCATGACAGTTAATAATCATTCTGACTCTTACTTGCCTATGGGAAGAATTGGAGTAATACCATTTCAAATAAAATGCTCCGCAGGGCGCAGCTTGATACGACCGCAGAGGTCGAACCCTGAACAGTTGGGGCAAGTATGGACACAACATTCAAGCTTGATACAGCTTTGCATTTGGATTGTGATTAAATATTTGACACAGCATAGGTTTCTAACACAGAATGAATGTGGTCTAAGAACTTAAAATTTTTAAATTGGACATTCACCTATTATGGTCCAATATCCAAAATCTAAATACATGGTTAGATTCAGCATATCAAAGAACCCCAAGAATTCAATTTTTGATGAAATCAAACAAAGTTTTATTTTGGACCCTTTTGACATCAATGTGGACAAAGTTGATAACGGGGCCCAAAAATCAAAAATCTAAATACATGGTTAGATTCAGCATATCAAAGAACCCCATATATTCAATTTTTGTTGAAATCAAACAAAGTTTAATTTTGGACCCCGATTTGGACCAACTTGAAAACTGGGCCCATAATCAAAAATCTAAATACATGTTTAGATTCAGCATATCAAAGAACCCTAAGAATTAAATTTTTGTTAAAATCAAACTTAAGTTTAATTTTGGACCCTTTGGACCTTAATGTAGACCAATTTGAAAACGGCACCAAAAATTAAGAATCTAAATACACGGTTAGATTCTGCATATCAAAGAACCCCAATAATTCAATTTTGATGAAATCAAACAAAGTTTAATTTTGGACCCTTTGGACCTCAATGTGGACCAATTTAAATACGGGGCCCAAAAATTCAAAAACTAAATACACGGTTAGATTCAGCATATTAAAGAACCCCAAGAATTCAAGAATAAAACCCCATTGAAATTGGTCAAGAAATAAGCAATTTATACGAAGTATCTACTTTTGCACAATACTGTGCAATTAAATATTTCTTGCTATTGCGCAATACTGTACAATTGACAATTTCTTGCTATTGCGCAATATTGTGCTATTGGATATTTCTTGCTATTGCGAAATACTGTGCAATTGAAGATTTCTTGCTATTGCGCAATACTGTGCAATTGAAGATTTCTTGCTATTGTGCAATACTGTGCAATTGAAAATTTCTTGCTATTGCACAATACTTATTATATAATAATTTACACATCCTGTTTGGTGTGTATCTCCTACCATATCATTATTATTTGCTTTTAAATATAAATCAGAAATAACCAACTTAAAATGGAAAATTTTAAAAGAAAAAAAAAAGGAAAAAAAAAAATCCCCCCCAAATTTTTTGATCCCCCTTATGATTCATCACCCCCAAACTCAATCCCAGCCTTCCCTTTGTGGTATGGTACCTTGCAGTACAATTTCAGAGAGATCCATACACTTGAACACAAGTTATTGTCTGGAAATTAGAAAAATGTGTTTTTTGGCCCCTTTTTGGCCCAAAATTCCTAAACGTTTAGGGAAATTACCCCCAAACTCAAACCCAGCTTTCCCTTTGTGATATGGAACCTTGTAGTACAATTTCAGAAAGATCCATACACTTACACACAAGTTATTGTCCTGAAACTAGAAAAATGCTTGTTTTTTGCCCCTTTTTGGCCCCCAATTCCTAAAATATTGAGGCAATTACCCCCATCATCAATCCCAGCCTTCCCTTTGTGGTATGGTACCTTGCAGTACAATTTCAGAGAGATCCATACACTTGAACACAAGTTATTGTCTGGAAACTAGAAAAATGCTAATTTTTGGCCCCTTTTTGGCCCCCAATTCCTAAACCTTTCGGCAATTACCCCCAAACTCAATTCCAGCTTTCCCTTTGTGATATGGAACCTTGTAGTACAATTTCAGAAAGATCCATACACTTACACACAAGTTATTGTCATGAAACTAGAAAAATGCTTGTTTTTGGCCCCTAATTCCTAAAATTTTGAGGCAATTACCCCCAAAATCAATCCCAGCATTCCTTTTGTGATATGGAACCTTGTGGTACAATGTCAGAGAGATCCATACACTAACACACAAGTTATGTCTGGAAGTTACAAAAATGCTTATTTTTGGCCCCTTATTCATTTACTGTTGGTACCATAACCCCCAAAATCAATCCCAACTTTCCTTTTGTGGTATTGAACCTTGTGGTAAAATTTCATAGAGATCCATTCACTTAAACTAGAGTGCGAAAACCAATGTGTCTTCGGACGACGACGACGCCGCCAACGTCATACCAATATACAACCACAAAAATTTTTTTGCGGTCATATAAAAAGTGTGGGAATCAACTTAGATATAAATTAATACACATGTTGACCTACATTTCATTGGACAATAATTTACACAAGCACAAGATACTAATATAATACTTTCAAAATTCTTATCAACTGATTCAATTGATATACAAATACTTTTTATAATTAATTCATAAATCCAATGTAAATAGTAAATCATCATAAATTTTGATTTAGAAAGGAACTATATGCAAGTGTATATCTAAAATAAAGTCACTATTCGACCAATTTTTTCTTAATTTAAAGAAATTACATGTCAAAAGTTTGCAGTTGATGATTAAAATGGGGTAAAAAGTTTCTGCAAGTCATAAAAACACATAATTAGTTTCATGATATGTCTTCAACTTAGTATTCTGCACCATCTCCAAAACCAGAGTGATCGCATAGATCCAGCATGGATGAACTCATCAGATGGATAAAAATACAAATACTACAAATACAAGTGGACTACAACTAAATTGTATATTTTGAAAAATATTGAATCCCTATATGGCTTAAGTGGCTAATACATGGTTGCTGTAACACTTCACAATTACCAAGTCCATATGCCACCTGGCCCTGGGAATGATCTTTGTAACAGATATCTAGAATCTAAATTGAAATCTATGCTGGAGAACTACATATAACTATTTCCAAAGGATTCGTTGGATACCAATTTTCCTGGATTTCCGAGGGTGAAGGTGAACCACGATTTTAATTGGTTAAAAAATTACAAATTTTCTACAAGGTTTTATACAGGCTTTGGCAAAACCAAGAAAAATCAAATGGTCTAAACTAATGAGCTAAAATGCAAGTTTTCCTGAATCCAAGAAAACTGTTAGCCTCGAAACTAAATGAATCAACAGTATCTCAATATTTCAATTTCGAACCACCATTCTTAAAGGTCATGGTCAAAATTTATCAACCATGTGAAATCAGTCTGTCTAAATAATAACAAGATCTTGTATTTTTTTATAAATAAAAATTTAATAGACTTTTAATTCTCTGATGAGAAAAATAAAACAACTGATGACATTGCCATTTGTACCAACATTTAACACTTATATTACTCTCTAAACTAACACATGCACATTTATAATTATTTAGTACAATTAAACAATGGAAAATTCATACAGTATCCATGTGTTTTAACACATTTCACTTGCGATGGTCTAATGATTCTTCACAGGTATTATTTCTTGCAAAATGAATGTTGATTTGGGACTGCCGTCATTTTACATTTGCATAATCACATTACACAATTGTCACTTACACACTTTTGATGCTGGTGTATGAAATTTTGAAAGTACAAACTTTTCTGTGTGTCAAACATATAAACCCATAGAATAGATGTTACTAAAAACTCCATTGACATATTCGGTCACATTTGTAAATAATGCTCAAATATGCAATTTAGATACATGGCATCTTATATCTATTCCACCTTTAAACATGCACACTTATAGCTTGTATTATGCGTAAGTTACAATTTTAGCACTTTTTCCCTTTCTGGAAATACAATCTTGCAGAGAGTATTTTTTTTGTCATTATAGTATTGTTTCTGGTATTTTGTCTTCCCAAATGACATCAATTGTAGAACATTAACGATCAGACAAATTTTGATATTTTGATTGAACAATTCAACTTACATTTTCATCATACATTTCTGCGATCATTTATGATTAGTACATCAGATCAACAATTTGTCCATTTATATATTTCTTTTCTCCTTTTAAGCAGTTTTTTTTGCAAAATGTATGTTTGGCACCATAATATTATTTTTGGATTCAAAGTGAACATGTAGAAGTAAAGAAAAAGAAAGACCCCCATTTTTTCATACTGAGTATTGTCAGTGGACAATGAAGAAAAAAGTACTTATTCTAAACATTTATTAAGTTTAAAATAATTAAAAATAATTAAAAAAAAATTTAAATTACTAAAATATGAATGACCATTTAAGGAGAAAATGGTTTTCATTACTTTACTATTCTTAATTTGCACTTTGTAAAATATATTATACATGTATAACTGAAATTATTATTAATCATATTTCATAACTGTGAAAAATTTCAATAATGGAATAACGTTAGCAAAAATTAGCTTCTTCAAAGAAATCTTACAATCAACTCTTTTTTCTAGTTTTGGAATAAATAACCCCCATTTTTACCAACTTTCATAACATCATTTCCCCCATTTGAGATTTCAATAACAAAATCATCTAAAACAACAATAATAATCACATCACCGGGTAATTGTGATTCTACCCTATTGTGTCAATGGTAAACAGAAATAAAACATTTCTTGAAGACATAGACCACTGCTGGAATGCCTACTTACAATCTATTTGCGTCTTTGGAAATAAAATACTATATACAAATCCATCTAATAGGTTCCAACTAAGATTTAAATGAAAAAGTATTTCATGTGGAGCATTAAATTCAATAAACAAAGGTTAAGTAGAGAGGATATCACAGCTATCAGCTTAAAGTTGTATTTTTTTAAAACCAAAACAAATTTGTTCAATTAGCTAGAAGCATCAACCTCTGCTTTAAAAAAAAAAGACAAATTTACACTTCGAAATTTTAGTTGATGCTCCAACTATTACTAAAAATTTCAACAATAAAATAACTTACTGGAAGATAAAACAATAAATAAGATAAATAAATATATATACAGACATGTCACAATAAAGATACTGTATAGAATTGTCTTTTGTTTTTTTTTTTGGAAAATTGCTGCCTAACACCTTACAAAACCTTTCAATGGTGTTTAGTTCTACCAACTCCAGGTCATGTGACAAAAGGTGGGTACAAGGGTCAGTCACTCAAGTATACCATTTGCTGGGAGGTATACTATTGCACCATATTATTTTGTACATTTTGGGTCTGCCTCGTCCTATCACCAGGGAGGCTACACTGAGATCAGATAAGTTTTGACCCTCTACACTTAAAGACAGTTATGATCAACATGACCAAGGGAGATAACTTTCTAAAATAATCATTACATTTACCAAGCACTTTTTTTATTGCCTGTTGTCATATAAAGTTATAATACTACACGATTAGAGTGATTCAACAAAATATTAGGGCAAGAAATACATAAAGTCTTTAATAGTTATCTGCCTTGGTCATGCACATTAATTCATCATTTCCAATCTCTCAGGTCATCACAATACAACATCAAAATTTAACAAAAAAGAGATTTACACATCTTCATACAATCAAATAAATAATAAAAATCTAACTGTCTGTGCTAACAGATCTGATAATATCATCATTCATCATATATATATATCCAAACATACAGGACCTGTCTCTGAAGACAGGTTACTACCATCCTCACAGGGAATCCAGGGAGGAAGAATTTAAAACTAGACGTTTAGCGGCTCCTGTATAGCCGTCGCTGCCACTTTCAATGCTGCTGTGGTCGTCTGTATCACTTTGACCACTCCCATAACCAAGTATGTCGATTTCATCTGAAATAACAAATATTATTATAGAGTGTATTGCTTAATATACAAGAAGATAAAATACAAGGTTGATAACTACTTCATGTATTAATTAGTAAATAGAGTTTTGGAAAACTTATAATTAAAAAGAAAAAACAACTATATTATTTTTTTCTGTGCATCATACTTTTACAACAGGATATTGTATAAACTTAAGCAAATGTTTGATTTTTTTTAAACTTATTTGAACAATGAAGGATTTCCTGAAGATTAAAAAACAAATAATGTATTTAAAAAGTTTGTTATTTAGTCAAAAAAACTTCTTAACATTTAAACAAAAATTTTGTAGCAACAGCAGATCCTTATAAACACTGTCGCTTATTTATAATAAATCTACAGCCTTGAAATCTTTTAAATTCAATATATTTTCAAAACCTGTGGTATAATTTTTTTGAACAGGAGTGAACTACCCATGGTGGGTATGTGAAACTGACCAAACCCACTTACAAGTATTCTTTATGTCACCAAGTGAAATAACTAACTTAAGAAGGTTGAGCAATAAGAGACCAATTGATGTCAAGTTCTTTTCTATGAATGAGTTACGTCTGTTGACCTGGGGTCAATCAGCATAAATGACATACTTGAACAATCAAACAGGCTGTGACATAATAGCATAAGCAATGCGAGATCAGAAACATACAGGAAAAAGCATGAAAGTGAAAGTTGTCTATGCCAAAATGAAAGGTTTACCTGACTCAGATGTTGAGGAGGTAGAGCTAGTTGCCGTACTACATTCGCTGATACTTCGTTCCTGTCGAACTCTGTACTGGCCTTCCATTAAACTTTCTAAACGACGCTGCAAAAATCGGTGTTCTCTTTTCAACTGATCCTTCTGTTGATTATACTTTTTTTCTTTATCTTCTAGGTTCTGAAATTTTTAAAACATCATTACTACACCTTTAATAAACTGCTTCACCGAGAACAGCTGGATACAACGGCAGAGGTCCAACCCTGAACAGTTAGGACAAAAATGGACACAATATTCAAGCTTGATACAGGTCTGAATTTGGATTGTAATTAAATATTACACACATTATAGGTTTCTGACACAGAATAAATGTAGTCGAAGAACATGAAATTGGTTATATGATTTGAATTTATATTCAATTGAAGATTTCTTGCTGTTGTGCAATACACTGTGCTTTGCACAATACTTAGTAAATCTGTTTTCAGACTATATACAAAGAATCAGCAAAATAAATTGTGACTCCCCTAATTTTTTTTTGGAAAATTGACAATTTCTTAAATCTTGAGGAAAATAATTTTTTTTTAACTTTTTTTTACCCCCCTCCAAAAAAGAAGATATTTAAAGAAATGTTCTTTTTGTAAAATGTGGAACAATTTAAGAGACATCCATACACTTAAACACAAGTTATTGTCTGAAAACTAGAAAAATGCTTGTTTTAGACCCTTTTTGGCCCCTAATTCCTGAATGGTTTGAGCAATAACCCCCATAAAGAATCCCAACCTTCTACTTGTGGTATTGAATTCGAACCTTGTGGTACAATTTCAGAGCAATCAAAATACTTATACACAAGTTATTGTCCTGAAACTAGAAAAATGCTTGTTTTGGGCCCTTTTTGGCCCCTAATTCCTAAACGGTTGGGACCATCACCCCCAAAAACAATCCCAACCTTCCTTTTGTGGTATTGAACCTTTTGTTTAAATTTCATAGAGATCCATAAACTTAAACTAAAGTTATTGTCCTGAAACAAAATGTCTTCGGACCACGACGAAGTGATAGCAATATACGACCGCATGATTCTATACATATATATTTTCTTTTCTGGTTAAGAGTTCACACCTTACTTTTCTCAATTTTTAAAAGTTCTTGATTAATTAAACGTCATCGAAAAAAAAAAATATGATGATTAATATTTAACTTTATCTTATATATAACATGCACATTATTCTTCAAGGAAGAATCTAGATGAATGCATTTATTTGAACATTACATTGAAGATATACGACAATGGTTGTCCTCTGATCATCTTATTCAAGATAAGGTAAAAATTTCAATATTTATATGATATAATTTTTAATAATAATAATAAATTGGATGTAAGCAATATGACTTGTGATATAATATCACGTCATATTGCTTACATCCACTTTATTTGAACTTTGTCTCATTGGCAATCATACATGTACCTCATCTCCTTATTTTTATATATACCGGTAATAATTTTGTTTTTCTACATGTACATGTTATTGAACAAGAAATATTATCCTGCATAAGATTAATGTTCAACACAAATCTTAACCTTTCTTCATGTTATTTTCATAGCATTGATACATGAACAAACCATAAATAGCTGTATATATTTTCAAATAAATCTTTTCTTTTTTTTTCAATATTTAAACAGTTTAAACATCTGTTGTACATTTATTTAAATTAACTCACCCTGATAAATCCTTTGGCATTTGTTAAAAGTCCTAATGTTGTATGGCGTGTGTGATCATTTCCCAAAGGGACTAAATCTTTTAATGTTTCTAAAGATGATCTTAAATGTGCTCGTCTGCAATTATATTATAAATGAACATTATTATAGTTAAACAAGATTCTATACATAAAAACTTGTACATTTGTACATGTACACATGTTACTTATGGTACAAATAAAATGTAGCCATTATTTATGCACATTGACATGACTAACTAAGACAGATATTTTAAAACAGTCCAATAGTCTCTTTAGACATGTTAGACATCAAACTCAAATTTAAATGCAAGAATAAAACTGCTACCAAAATATTAATTTTTATTTTAGAAAATGAAAAAGTCACTTCAGAAAGCAATAGGACCACTTTCTGAATAAAACATTTTTGCATACTATTCTAGAATTCATTTTTACATAGAACATTTAAAATGTATACATATATATATGTAGCTCATATGGAATTTAAACTGTACATACATTATTATATACACATCATCATATTTTTAGACAACACATATACATTGCATAGCTTGTCAACCATTTACGACTAACAGATGGTTTTCATAAAGGGTGAAATCATGTTAAGCATAAGTGTTAATCTTTGATTTGATAAGCAAACATCAACAGTTAAATCAATGTTTACCAGATGCTAATCAGTAATCAGAAATCCAACCTGTACTTAATTCCACAGCCAATTCAAACATTTTTGGTTTAGAACATATGGCAAACATTATATTAAATATAGATATTCCATCTTTGCTCCTCCTCCAGTTTCTTTGGATCTTATTCATGATATGATAATTTTTATACAATTAACCTCTTTAATATTTTTTTTGTGTGTATTGGTCCTAAATTAAAACATCATGTGATCACATATTTATCTTAACTAACTTCCTTGAAAGATGATCTGAATTTTTAATAAAATCACCTTGTCATTTCAAATTTTAAGTGCCAATCAGAAATTTAAAATATGTCCAATTTATGTCAACAAGTGCTGACCTAGAAATAAAACTGAATGATCTCCCTTTGCCGCATAAACAGTAAACATAGAAACTAGGTCATGACCAATCTATTGATAGCAACACCTACCTGTTTTTCTCTAGCTCATTGTGTGTAGATCTGAAAATGAAAGATAAAAATCAAATATTTGTAAAAAAGGAAATGCATTTTAAATCATTCCTCTTTATCATTGCATTTGTTCATACATAGCATTTACATGTATACCACAAAGACACTGGTGTATATATTTACCCATGAAAATCTAGTGAAAATCTGCAACAAATTAAATATTGCATCTGATAATATATGTACATTTCACATACATTATACAATGTACTTTGTGGAAGCTGATCATGATAAATAATAAATGCATTTATTTACACTTTGCTAATAATACACGACTAATAAAATAAAAAATGAGAAAATGTGGAGACCTCAGACCAAAGGACAAGAATGTATACAACTACAATTCACCTAGCAGTCTTCAACAATGAGCAAAACCTATATAATATACATTGCTCTTTATCAGGGTGTAAAAACATTATAAACTAAACATATTTGTATGAAGTTCAGAAAGGCTTTTTACTAAAAATGTGTGCAGGGTCAAGCTTTTTTTTAACAACCATACAAAAATTAAAATCAGAAGCATTCAATTTAATTTTTTTTTGTCACATTTCAATGCAAAAAATGGACATTACAAATGAAATCATGTTTTGTTTGTTTTGTTTAAAATATTCTTACTATTTGTTGGAACGTTGTCATGGAGAGCATATGTTGTCATGGATCTTGGGTTTTATTGGTACATAAAACACCATGTAATATTGTTGTCTTCTAATCAAAATGATGGGATCTTTATATACAATGTATAATTATAAAACATCCATGTAATGTAATTTTATATTTGTTTAAATTCTCAATGTCATTGGGGATTTAAGGACAGAGAAAACCAGGCACATCCCTGTTATTTTTTTCTTTTGGGGGGTTGATATGTGAACCTCTATAACTTTCACTACACAATGGGCTGGCCAAGGTAATAAGTTATTGTTTCCCTATAACTTAAAAAATCTGGATCTACACGGGACACTAGCTAGCAAATATGAATACATGTAGCTTCAGTAGAGTGCCTATTTAGAAATCCTCATTTTTTTCCATGTTAACCCAAATGGAAATAATATGCAATAAGGTTACTACGGAACATGTATAAAGACAAGATGTGTATCCCTTACATTTGTACATTTTTCTAATACATTGTAGCATTAATGACACCAATAGTTCTGCACAAGATGCACTATTCAACAATAAATGTCTCTTCGGTGTATAGCTCCAGCTCAAAATATTTGAAAATCCAAAACTTATAAAAAAACAACAACAGCTTATAAACCAAAAAGGACAAAAGTATAGCCAAAGCTGGACAAGGAATCAGAGCTTTGCATCAGGGAGATATATTCCTTAATTTAAAAATTTTGTAACAGCAAATTTTTATAACACATTGACAATATCTGTATGTTCATGCCAGTACCGAAGTACTGGCTACTGAATGATTGTATCCTATTAAAGGTTAAAATTACAAATCTAGGTCTGACATTTTAATTAAACATGTGCCAACCCTTTACATTTTGCCAATCAGAACCTTAGTTATTGATTGAGAATAAGGAACAAAAAAAATATTTAAACAATATAACATGTCATATTATATATAATAATTAGTAAGCTATTACAAACTGGTTTTCTATTGTAAATATAGACTGAATTAACCGTACAAAGGAATTAATGATCCAAGCCAATAACTCGCATGTCAAGATATTTCCACGTGGGCATAGTAAAGTAAAGTTTCCGTAAATTCTTGTTAGTGATTTCATCTGAATTTAAAATAAATCCTAAACCACATTAAATTTTTTAATTTCTTCAACAGGGACAAAAGGGAACTTTTAGATTCCCTCTATACATATACATTTTTTAAAAACATTTGCAGTAGATGACTTAAAGATTGGGAACATGTGGCTTTAATATAATAATAATACTAACAAGATTGCAAATTTCCCTACTTCCATCAATTAAGTAGGAAGATTTTGGAACACTTCCAGGAAAAAAAATTACTGGCTATTAAAGAATTTGGAAATTGTCCACTATTAAAATTTAAGATTCAACTTAATATGAACTTTAATTGTTACTTTTATCCCTTTGGTTATAACATGAGCAAAACAATAGCATAAAATATATTTTTTTTTTTGTTGTTTACATTTTCTTCAGCTGCTGTATTTTGTAAACATCAGCGTTTTATCAAAGATGGCCGTCCACATCGATTTGGGTCATGCTGATCCAAAATATTCGGAGATAAAATGCATTCATATAACATTACAGTATACAATAAAAACTAAAATATTTTTAGAAAAGCACTGTAAATCTAATCCTTTCATTGGAAAATAATCATTTCAGAAAACAGAAAAGAATTCTGCTTTCGTTTCAATTTTGTTATGAGGAACTCTCATCAGCTGATTCCAACATGGCGGCGATGAATATTGACACGTGAATTTGACACTTATCGAACAACTTACCTATTACCCTGAGATTTCTTTGGTTTGATTTTCTTTTTGCTCACATAATCTGGCATAGGAGCTGTGGATGCATAGCCATGCTCTGCCTCTAAAATGCAAAGTAAACAAATATTTGTCTATATCCAAGAGTACCGTTGTCAGCAAAATTTGTCAACAAACGATGAAAATCCGCTAAGAAACGCATTAAAATGATAAATATACCTCTTTCACGTCTTTCTAGATATTCAGCAGCTTGTAGTAGTGTTGTTATATTAAACATATTATCAAAAATTAAATTTCTTTACAAAAAATCAAGCAAGCATTAGATATCCTGTGTTCCCTAACAGTAAAATTTCCTTCTGTCAAAGTTACACGTTGAGGCAAGCGATGTTTGTTTACTTCGGGTGTTTGAAAGCGACTGGTTTTGATTGGTCAAATCTTCAATATTAACCTTCAACCTCGGCTAATCAAAAACCACAACATATAAATGAAAACTTTTGTAGACACGCCCATAACAAAAAGGCTCCAAAATTGAATTTATAGTAAAATTGACCTAAATCGAATCAGCGACCTATATCAGAGAGTTTTGGAAAAAAAAGGGGGGGGGGCTTTAATTTCTGTATATTCTTAAAATTTTTGGTACTTTTTTCTTTAACTTTAAAAATAACACTTGTTCTGAAAATAACTCCTGAATGCAAGTGATTTTATTTTCAATAATATGGACTTTTCTGTAATCAGAGACATATAATACAAGAGATTCGCAACTCGGCAAAATCCCGTAATAACACGCGGCCACTAGTTAAACCTCGCGAGATCTCCTTAGGTAATAAAGTCATTAATAATAGTATTAAAAGTACTCGAAGTAA
Source organism: Mytilus californianus (assembly GCF_021869535.1). NCBI lineage: Eukaryota > Metazoa > Mollusca > Bivalvia > Mytilida > Mytilidae > Mytilus > Mytilus californianus. The sequence continues at coordinate 58,926,372 of NW_026262679.1, forward strand.
GGACGAATGTTTAAGCATAACATAAACTGTTTCAGTGTTAAATTTATCATAATTAATTAAATAATTTGAGTACATATATAATTATTTATTTTAATGTAATTTTGATTTTAGATTTGTATTATTGAAAAAGAGACATAATTTGATATTGTATTAAAAAAAACTGATATTAAATAATTAACACTTGATAAATTGTGTCAGAGTTCATTTTATTTGATAGTTACATAATGGGTTTCTATTGAATATACACCTGTCTCGGAGACATAATTTCACAGTGTGACATGTATATTAGGTTTGAATTTTTCGATGACCAGGTAAATCACGAACATGTTATAAATAATGAGTTTTAATTGACACCTTGTAAACAAGAAGTTGTTACACCACAGGTGTCCACACTCTTTCCAAAAATACAATTCACAAAATGAAAAAATAATTAATTTGGAAAAAAAACTTAATTTATTTGTTATTTAATTGTTAATTATGATAGGCTTTGTTTTTTATTCTTGATATTTATAAATTATTAAAATTCTATTTATTTTTATATTCATCATTTATTGGGCTTGCATTGAGTTTTTTCTGCAGGATTATCGGTAAATGTTTGATTTCTAAGTGTTGTTTGACAGTTTCATCATAGGCTTGCATTGAGTTGTTTTTTAAATGATTGTCGGTAAATTTATGGTTTCTTCATGTTCGAAGTGTGTATTGAGAATTAATATTATTTAAGAAAATTACAATTAATTTCTCATTTGAATAAAGCTTCATTAATGTGCACGCAATATGGAAAATTCCGATTTTATTTCGTGGGATGATAATCTTAATAGTTACGACTTAGATATACTCCAAGTTGAATAAACTGATAACGGAACTCTTTGTTGATAGTGAAAAGGACGAAAACATAAGCGAGAGACCCACCAACAAAAACAATTGACAATACTGCATACATAGATGGATATGTGTGTCCTCGAAGCAACAAAAAAATCTACAAAAAAACACATTGAAGTGGGAGCCGAGGTCATACATCAAAGCAACATGGAAGACACTATTTAAAAAGTATTTTATAACCTTATTTCCACGAGACAATCATTTGTAGTGGTTTTTGTCTTTTTATTCTGGGGTAAAGAGATGGCAGTTTAAAACTAAGATTGTTTATGTGTATACATATACAAATCCTTGGTGTAAATAAAATCTTTTATTGTCAAAATATATATATATATATATCTTTTGCCGTCACCATTGAAATGTCCTCAATACGATTTTAATTTAGAAATGAATTAAGTTCATGTTTTGAATGAGAAGCGTAGTCTGAAACGACAACAGATGCATGAAGCTGATTCATAATATTACGACCAGGTTTCCTTTTATACTAGGAAAATGTTACTCCTTTTGTAAATTTACTGCACCCTTAATAAATTTCGTGGCACCCTTAAAAGAAGAAAAAAACAATGACTTCAGAATAGGAGAAAATAAACAACTTTGCCATAAACAAAATGAATAAAATGCTTCGCTGGGCGCAGCTTGATACGACCGCAGAGGTCGAACCCTGAACAGTTGGGGCAAGTATGGACACAACATTCAAGCTTGATACAGCTCTGAATTTGGATTGTGATTAAATATTTGACACAGCATAGGTTTCTGACACAGAAAGAATGTGGTCTAAGAACTTCAATTTTTTTAATTTACCTATTATGGTCCAATGTCCAAAATCAAAATACATGGTTAGATTCAGCATATCAAAGAACCCCATATATTCAATTTTTGTTGAAATCAAACAAAGTTTAATTTTGGACCCCAACTTGGACAAACTTGAAAACTGGTCCCATAATCAAAAATCTAAACACATGTTTAGATTCAGCATATCAAAGTACCCCAAGAATTCAATTTTTGTTAAAATCAAACTAAGTTTAATTTTGGACCCTTTGGACCTTAATGTAGACAAATTTAAAAAACGGGACCCTAAATTAAAAATCTAAAAACACAGTTAGATTTGGCTTATCAAAGAACCCCAATAATTCAATTTTTGATGAAATCAAACAAAGTTTAATTTTGGACCCTTTTGACCTCAATATGAACCAATTTGATAGCGGGCCCACAAATAAAAAATCTAAATACATGGTAAGATTCAGCATATCAAAGAACCCCATATATTCAATTTTTGTTGAAATCAAACAAAGTTTAATTTTGGACCCCAATTTGGACCATCTTGAAAACTGGGCCAAAAATCTAAAATCTAAATACATGTTTAGATTCAGCATATCAAAGAACCCCATATATTCAATTTTTGTTGAAATCAAACAAAGTTTAATTTTAGACCCCAACTTGGACCAACTTGAAAACTGGTCCCATAATCAAAAATCTAAACACATGTTTAGATTCAGCATATCAAAGAACCCCAAAAATTCAATTTTTGTTAAAATCAAACTAAGTTTAATTTTGGACCCTTTGGACCTTAATGTAGACCAATTTAAAAAACAGGACCCAAAATTAAAAATCTAAATACACGGTTAGATTTGGCATATCAAAGAACCCCAATAATTCAATTTTTGATGAAATCAAACAAAGTTTAATTTTGGACCCTTTTGACCTCAATATGAACCAATTTGATAGCGGGCCCACAAATAAAAAATCTAAATACATGGTAAGATTCAGCATATCAAAGAACCCCATATATTCAATTTTTGTTGAAATCAAACAAAGTTTAATTTTGGACCCCAATTTGGACCAACTTGAAAACTGGGCCAAAAATCTAAAATCTAAATACATGTTTAGATTCAGCATATCAAAGAACCCCATATATTCAATTTTTGTTGAAATCAAACAAAGTTTAATTTTGGACCCCAACTTGGACCAACTTGAAAACTGGGCCCATAATCAAAAATCTAAACACATGTTTAGATTCAGCATATCAAAGAACCCTAAGAATTCAATTTTTGTTAAAATCAAACTAAGTTTAATTTTGGACCCTTTGGACCTTAATGTAGACAAATTTAAAAAACGGGACCCAAAATTAAAAATCTAAATACACGGTTAGATTCGGCATATCAAAGAACCCCAATAATTCAATTTTTGATGAAATCAAACAAAGTTTAATTTTGGACCCTTTGGACCTCAATGTGGACCAATTTAAAAACGGGGCCCAAAATCCAAAAACTTAATACACGGTTAGATTCAGCATATTAAAGAACCCCAAGAATTCAAGAATAAAACCCCATTGAAATTGATCAAGAAATAAGCAATTTATACCAAGTATCTGCTTTTGCACAATACTGTGCAATTGAATATTTCTTGCTATTGGGCAATACTGTACAATTGACAATTTCTTGCTATTGCGCAATATTGTGCTATTGGATATTTCTTGCTATTGCGCAATACTGTTAAATTGAAGATTTCTTGCTATTGCGCAATACTGTGCAATTGAAGATTTCTTGCTATTGTGCAATACTGTGCAATTGAAAATTTCTTGCTATTGCACAATACTTATTATATAATAATTTACACATCCTGTTTGGTGTGTATCTCCTACCATATCATTATTATTTGCTTTTAAATATAAATCAGAAATAACCAACTTAAAATGGAAAATTTTAAAAGAAAAAAAAAAAGAAAAAAAAGAAAAAAAAAAAAAAAAAAATCCCCCCCCCCCAATTTTTTGAACCCCCTTATGATTCATCACCCCCAAACTCAATCCCAGCCTTCCCTTTGTGGTATGGTACCTTGCAGTACAATTTCAGAAAGATCCATACACTTGAACACAAGTTATTGTCTGGAAACTAGAAAAATGCTTATTTTTGGCCCCTTTTTGGCCCCCAATTCCTAAACGTTTCGGGCAATTACCCCCAAACTCAATTCCAGCTTTCCCTTTGTGATATGGAACCTTGTAGTACAATTTCAGAAATATCCAAACACTTACACACAAGTTATTGTCATGAAACTAGAAAAATGCTTGTTTTTTGCCCCTTTTTTGGCCCCTAATTCCTAAAATTTTGAGGCAATTACCCCCAAAATCAATTACAGCCTTCCCTTTGTGATATGGAACCTTGTGGTACAATGTCAGAGAGATCCATACACTTACACACAAGTTATTGTCTGAAAGTTACAAAAATGCTTATTTTTGGCCCCTTTTTGGCCCCTAATTCCTTAACTGTTGGTACCATAACCCCCAAAATCAATCCCAACCTTCCTTTTGTGGTATTGAACCTTATGGTGAAATTTCATGGAGATCCATTCTCTTAAACTAAAGTTAGAGTGCGAAAACCAATGTGTCTTCGGACGACGCCGGACGACGCCGGACGACGACGACGACGACGACGACGACGACGACGACGACGACGACGCCAACGTCATACCAATATACGACCAAAAAATTTTTAATTTTTGCGGTCGTATAAAAATGAATAAATTGTCTGACAAAATGCAGGCTATAAACTTCATAGTGCACAAAAATGGACTGATTTAAGGAAATGTGTCCATGAACAATTTCAATATTTAGCCAGTTTAATAAAAAAAAAAAGAAAAGAAAAGAAAAAAAAATTGGGAGTAATATATATCCCCATAATATGACATATTTATTTGTAAATTTCTAGTTTTGACGAAACAGATTGATAAAATTAGCATAGCTGGCTTTGTGTATAAATAACAAAATAATAGTCACCTTTATTGATATTTTTGGAATTAACTGTTGGATCAAATTTTACGAAACTGGTCTTATTTTCACGACATAACATCTGAGAGTAATATAGCCCCATGCAATTGAATATTTATTCGCACATTTCCAAGTTTCACCACGAGATAAAATGATAGTACCAGCACAGCTAGCTTCGGTATCAATAAGAAAAATTCGCCACATTTGTTGATAATTTTGAAGAAAAAAAAACACTATTGGATCAAATTTTACGAAAATAGTCTTATTTTCACGAAACAACATTTGGGAGTATTATTGCCCCATAAAATTATATATTTATTAGCATATTTCCAAGTTTTAAGAAAAAAATTGGGAGATCAAATGGTTTCTACGGCAATAGGTGAAGTAAAATGGGCCGAGTTTTAACTTTGTTTGTATTTGATTAATCTCATCATTATAACACATTTTATCAATAACAAATTATTAGAATTAGTTTTTTGTAACTTTTAAATATACTTGCATGCTTTAGCTGTGAAAGGTATCGGCATTGTCCAAGAAAAATCGTGAGGCGTACGGTAAAACCTTTTTCACTACAATAGCGGGTTTTTACCCATAAATCCATCGGATTAATCGACTTTCCGGTGGCCACGTCATTTCATTGGCTGTTATATAGACTCTGCTAGAGTTGCGAATCTCTTGTATTATATGTCTCTGCTGTAATGATATGATTTCTTTCTTCTGTACATTACTAATTTCTGTAATCAGTATTTTATTTCCTAATTGTTTAATTTCCACAATTATTCTGTATTCTTTTGCACTCATATTTTCTCTGTTCTTTATTATTTTTGCTAATTTTTCTCTATTCCTTATTTATTTTTGCCATTATTCTCTATTCTGTAAATCACACCCAAACCCTCCTATATTGCACTCACATATTCTCTGTTCTTTATTATTTTTGCTAATTTTTTTCTATTCCTAATTTATTTTTGCCATTATTTTCTATTCTGTAAATCACACCAAACCCTCTTATATGGATATGATCGAATGTATAATTCAATTAATGGATTTTTTTCTAAAGCGATATGTTCAGTTAATTTTTTTTTCTGATATAAACCAATATTCATTCCTTTAGCCTTTAATGTAATATTACTTTATTGTTAAAGTTGTTTAAATTACAATTATATGGCCGAATTTTGTTTTAGTACCGCCGGACATTTTCAGACATTTAACCGCCCCCTCCTAAGTTATTCAATTGTTGGTGCCACGGTTCCTTTGGAAAAGTTCTGGATCCACCACTGTCAAATAAAATTTGATTTGTAGCGATGCAGAATTAATACAGATCAATACAGAGAAATATAAAACACGAAAGCTTTAATTTCTTCTATTTATCCAAGGTTTGGTACAAAACATGTCTTCTTATTGAAAAGAGAAATTTCCGGTACAGCGGCTTTAAAAAAAATGTATATGTTCTTGGAAAATTGTACTTCCTAAAAAAAACAACATACGAAGCTCCTTTAATGGTGGTTCGTTATGATTTAGGGGACGACCATTTGATTTTCGAGGGGGGAGGGGGGCAAGGAGGATTTTGAACATCTATAACTTGACCTGGTAACAACTGAAAATAAATATATTTTCATAAGACATGATAAAAATGAAAATTCTGCAACACAAAAGTGAGAAATGTTGTCTTGAAAACCTGAACACTCTCGGGTATAAGCAAAGATCTATGTCGAATATAAGATTGGATTGATACATCTTTAAGCATGCTATCTGGGACTATGAATACATAGTATATTATCCATTGGCTGCAAATTGTCAAAGTTCGCGAATCTTCTCACTTCTCTCTAAATGGGATATCTATCTAATGGCAGTCAGCTTTACTTTAAAGTAAAATAATTATACATGCGATAATCCGGCCATTTCGTCATATTCATTTCGACAATTGACGTGATATTTGATGCAACACACGGAAGCAAGGACTGGCCATAAACAGGAAGGATATCCGGATAAAAATGAAATCCGTGTTTTTTTATGTTCTTTATAAATTAATTAGTTAATTAATCGATTCATCAAACAAATTAAAGGCATCAGAATCCACATTTTAATTATATTTAATATTGATTTTTTACGTTGAATAAATCAGACCATTGAAAATTTAATCAATAGAAATACACAATACTGAAAACAAACAGAAAGGTATTTAAACAACTGTTTATTTCGATCAACAAATTATTGGAAGAGTTACATCTGAAGAGAATCAATGAATAATTGTCTAAAAATAACTATACTCAGTGATGCGCGCATGCCACAGAGCGGACATTTAACGGCACCTGCAAGATAGGTGACCGTATTGTAACGGTTCTTGCACACATTCAAGGAGCCATCTGCCAGAACACAAATCAAACGGCGGCGCGTGTCACTGTTGATTTTGGGTATCTATTACAACCCAAAGTACAAACAATAACAAGTTGAAAAGCCCTTTGTTAGGACAAAGAGAAGTGGACAGGTGAGACTAATAAAAGACCCTAAGAAAGTGTTTGAAGGAGCAGTTGTACTACAACCACTTTTGGCGCGATAGTAATCTTGGTTAGATGTTTGCTTACTCACGAAAAAGACAGATCATAGAACTGAGATATGTAAATTGACCACTTTGATCGAAGATTTCAAATCAGTTATGCAAACAAGAAATAGAAAATTAAACACAGTTAATGAATTTATTAATATCGCACGTCCGAAGCGCTTTTCTGGATTTACCTCTATCAGGAACGCTAAAACACAAACATTTTAAAGCCGGGATGTATAAATACGTAGAGACGTTAGGAGCTATTTGACAAAAAGGGACTTAAAAGTCAATTTCGATCGACTGATGTCAAATTTGCATGAATGAATTGGAACCTTAGTTTCTTAGTAATTACTTGACTTATCAACGGGGACTTTTAGAAAAAAAAGAGGAATAGTTAAAGGGGGGTAATTATCCAAATTTGCCACAGGACGTACGGCAACCAGGAACTAGCGATTCATTAATTCGATTCAAGGACATGTATTTGATCCTCGCCTTGAATATATATGCCATGTACTGTTTGTAGCTGGACATTGAAAGGAGAACCATTTATCATATATTGTGACTACATTTGTTATTTTTACATGAACCTGTTCATTTCGTATTTTTTGTAAGATGTTAAAGAATGCAAGTTGTTACAGCGCTTGAGGTTTCATCGTTGTTCAATGGCATATTAGACAGATGTATAATAGAATATCTTCTAAACAAATCTTTAGGTATTTCTAGTATAACATGATTCAACATTTTCATCAGTATATTACAATTATTCATATAGATTTTTTTACACAAAATGTACATGTGTGTTCTATACTCGAATACCACCAAGTGAGACTGGGAAATAGAAATATGAATACTTTGGTCTTCTTCCGACTGACAGCTCAGTAAACCGTTGACAAAGTGGGGCGTCCGTTTGGCTGTGCGGGATGAACAAGTACGCAGCCATGCATGCACGTCCGGTCAGAATGGTGACGTTAAATCCGATGCCTCGTGTAAAAAGTGGCACACACTCTGCACGTTATTTAAGAACCCTTGCAACAACTCTTTGGGGCCTGCTGCAAGGCAAAATTTATTTCCCTATCCAGTATACCCTCATTTTCCAGTCACAATAAAACTTTCCCGACCTTCATCCCGGACGGCCTCTTATAACAGGACATACCTATTGTATTTATTGTTAATTTGTTCTCGTCCTGAATATGCATGAAATATTGCCACTAGACGTTAGGCAACCAAAGATCAATCATCGATCTATTATACTCAATTATCGCTGAGATAGTTTTCACTGTGTGTCAATAAACAACTTGAGATCTGAGGCTGGCACGTCAGTAATTGCTAGAATTCCTTTGTTAATTTATTTTTATCGTTATCATTTTTCTTACTTTCTTCTGTTACCTATTCTTAAATCGGACTCGGATCGACATCTTTTAAACTGAGTTTTACTGTGCGTATTGCTGTGTGTTTGTTTATTCCACATTGACTATAGAGGTAAAGGGGGAGGGTTGAGGTCTCACAAAACATGTTTAACCCCGCTTCATTTTTGCGCCTGTCCCAGTCAGGAACCTCTAGCCTTTGTTAGTCTTGTGTGTTTTTTTTTAAATTTCGGTTCATATGTATGTTTCGCGGTTAAGTGTGGCGTCCATTCCGCCGAACTAGTACACATTATTGTTTAAGGGCCAGCTGAAGCCCGCCTCCGGGCGTTATTTTCTCGCAAGTCCTTCAAGACCCATTTGTGGCCTTGGACTGCTTCTGCTATTTGGTCGGGTTGTTGTCTCCTCGACACATTCCCCGTTTCTATTCTCTATTCTATTATATACAAACAAGGTGTTTTTGTATATCGTAATAAATGCTGACACCAAACCTTAACTATGAAGGCGATACTACAATTGAGTAAATGATCGCTTTTCCAAAGATACCGGTATATGAATGGAATTGGTTTGTTTTCAATACCTTTGAGTTGAAAATATCGGTTTTACCAGAGACACTTTATATACATGTATTTTATGTCTCTGGTTTCACCATACAAATTTTCTTTTAAAATATTATTTATGTAATTATTTATTCATTAATTTTGCAGAAGCCTGTAAAAATATGAACTAAGCAATAGAAAACATACCCGAAACCACGACAAAAAGGGAAAATTAATGAGAGAGGGTATATGTCTGAAATTGCCCAGACCCTAAAGAATTTGCATATTTATGACAGGATTTAATATAAGATCAAGAGATAGTATTTTACAAGAGAAACAAAAAATCCTTCTGTCAGATGGAAAATTTCAAAGATCTTTCAATTCACGATTTTTATTAACTGCAAAATAACCAAAAGAACCCACATTACATGAATTGCAAGAATATTATTAGACGCTTATGTAACACTGCTTTATATGTACAGATTTTTATCATGTAAATATAGATAATTTAAAATAAATCCACGCAACTTGGGTATAATAACCAGGACGTTAAACCTTTACCCTTTTCACCTTTTCGGAGATCAATAATGATCGACGTACTACGTGAAAGAAGTGAAAGTGAGAGTTACAGGAGGACGTTGAACTGTAGTATAAAATGTTTATTACAGATCATTACAAGAATGATCAATCTGATTATTCAGCAGAAAATAATCAATTTCCATTTCGCATATCACTGGTAAACACTAGCGCCTTAGCTACGCATGAAATACCACCTAATTATTAGATACCATGAAATTAAAACAATTTATGAAATGATTTTCCTGAAAGTTATGTTTCAACGAACGGAATAAAATAAAAGCCTGAAATATAATTGAAAAACTATTTTGACATTAAATCTAAAAATAGAAATTTCAAGATATACTTTGGGATATAATTTTCTTTCCTTCAGATTTGCTATTCATTTTATCGTGATCATGTTAATTGCACCTCACGAGGGTTTACTGGTAATCATGTTACAGCACATTGCAATTATTTATTTTTACTATTTGCAGTCGCTTAAAAGATTTGCAAAGAATTCTATATTCTAAAATTACTAAAAATTCATTATTGTCTCACCATAATCGTTTCTGGTCGATCATTCAACGTAATATCATGACAGTTTCAGAAAAATTCCGAAACCGTAACTCAGTAATTTCTTGTATACATATTTAGGAATCGAACATGTAAAAAGTTTATGCATTAACCATATATATGTAGCTCCATTAGGGGGACCCCTAAATCCGCCTTTGAAGGTAACCGAATATTTCAGCGTTTCTTTAGTTGAGTAAATAACCCAAGCTTCGACTCTCTTAAGTTAAGATGATTTTCAATGGTTTATGTCTTAAGCTTTCCTAACGTTTGTTTTCGAGTGTGTATCTTGTCAAAACATAAAAATGAGCTAAAAAATGTGGGTATACGTCGAGGCAAAAACAATCAAAAATGTTTCATATTTTATGTCTAGGCCTTTTTATAGCTGATTATATATATTATCGGTATCGGATTTTCTCATTGTTGAAGGCCGCACGGTGACCTATAATTGCTTATACTTATTTAAATTCTCAATCTCATGGGGGTTTTAAGGAGAGAGTAATTGCTTAGATCCACGTCATTTGAACTCTGGTGGATAGTTGTCCCATTGGCAATCATACCACATCTCCTTATTTTTGTATTAAAAAGACACACATATGTATAGAGAGAAGTAGGTCAATGTAAAAGTCGTCAACAATAGACAGGTGTGTATACAATGTGTGCCCCAAGTCGAGAAAAACAGAGTCTATCAAAGATCTACCATTAACACTAAACTTAACATTAAGATATGTGTGAAAAAAGGGGGGATCAATACGGCAACATTAACCATATATGTAGCTTCGTAAAGGGGGCTACTCCCCACGAATACCCCGCTGGTATACAGCATGTATGCAGTAATGCACATGCTAGATAGGGGCGATTGTTTGTATTTTGGCTGCGTGTGCATGATGTATAAATTCTCAGCCACAGGCCGGAATGTGACGTTAGCAGGTGGTATGAATCTTACTTCCACAATGAATCTCTGTTTGTGATATAATTTAGGTAAAGTTTTGACAAATTTATGATATCAATATCCCTTACTGGTACATTTATTTTAGTAAAGGGAATTTTACGTTCATTGAAATCTGAGACGTTATACCTGAAAGCTTTAGATGTATTTTGCTATATTTAAAAAAAAAAAACTTTCTTCAGCAAACATTGCTATGAAATTTAATCTGTAAACTAACTATTATAGCTAAAGTATACATTTAGTTATTTTGGGCATATTTAGTCAATGTAACAAATTTAGTCCACCTTCGGGCGCGGAATGTCGTATAAGGAAATTTAGTGTCCCTTGACGGGTATGAATATCCACAGGTCAAAAACTCGGTCTCCATATGGAGTTCTCGGAATGATCACACCATTTTACGGTTCTACTTTAATATGTGGTCGTTTACGTCAATTTAATGCTGAACTTTTCCCCATTAAAATTAAAGTATGAACCGTCTCTGTTACAAACATACCTGTTACATTAAACATCAAAATCCAAAGTATATGCAGTCTACAATAATGTTACCTCCGACACTAACATTAATTTTCAAATAAAGATGCCAGAGGCGGATTTAGTGGAAAAAGGGGAAGGGAGGGGGGCAGGGGACAGGACCCCAATATAGAGCAACATATATGATAAATGCATAGATTTTTACAAGTATCACTCCAAACCGGTTGGCTTTCTAGTCCCCCCTTTTTACAAATCGTGTATCCGCACCTGGACGCACATTAAATCTGTAAGGTGTAACTGAAAGAAATCCATACAGATACTTATGTGCACATAATGATCGTAATCAAATATATTTGGAAGGATGAAACACAAGAATAATAGGGGTAGTAAAAACCAATGAAAGCCAAAAGATTGTAAAGACAACAAAATAATGCGTAAAGACATACTTATTACACTGTTTATAGCGCAAAACATATGAAGAAGGTTCTGTCCACCGATGGAATGTAATATAACACTTCCATGATCCAATTTACAATCTACAATCACTATTTCTGCCATGTCAAATTACCCAAATTTATTACAATACATTGATTAATTGCTGGTCACCTGTTTCACATTGGAATCACTTGTGTTACTGAATAAAACTTTTGTGGTCAACAAGTGGTCAGTAAGTCAATGAAAAGGTTATCTCCGGACACTGAACTATATAAATAAAACACACTGCAATATATATTCACCTACGGACACCTGTAAAAATCAGGTATTTCTTGGTCTGTTAAATAAAAGATGCCTGAACTTTAAATCTAAAAGAAAATTGTTTTGCCAGCAGCTGTTTGGTAGACCTTAAAGACAATACTATTGCTTCTCATAAAATAGAGTATTTATAGTTTCCAAGGAGGAAGAGAAATGATTTGCTCTAACCATAGAACCTAGCACTCTTTTTTAAATTATCAATATTAATATGATAGTGTCAAACTAAAAATCTCTTTTAACAGTGTATTTCCAAACAGAGTATTTTTTAGTATGCTTTTCAAAATTTGTAATACATTGTATTCTATACCTATTCAACCTTGATGAACTATGATAAAACATCACATTGTTACTATCAGAGACATATATATACACATATATGTCTCTGTTACTTTTTATATCTGCAGGATATCAAAAGGTACATTTGTACCAACATTATAAAAGTGTCAAAAATTAAGAGATTTTTAAAGTGTATTTTCTAAACAGATTATTTTTTAGTATGATTTTCAAAATTTTCTAATACATGTACATCGTATTCTATGAATACTTATTCAACCTTGGTGAATTATGATAAGACAACACATTGTTACTATCTATATCTGCAGGATATCAAAAGGTACATTTGTACCAACATTATAAAAGTGTCAAAAATTAAGAGATTTTTAAAGTGTATTTTCTTAACCGATTATTTTTTAGTATGATTTTCAATATTTTCTAATACATGTACATCGTATTCTATAAATACTTATTTAACCTTGGTGAATTATGATAAGACAACACATTGTTACTATGTATATCTGCAGGATATCAAAAGGTTAATTGACCCTGACAGATGTTAGGCAAAAAGTTCAACCCTTAATGTAGTGAATCAGAGGTAATCAACATGTATGAGTTACGATGCACAGATATGACAAGTACATTTGGTATACTTGGGTATGTGACATGATACAGGAATTCGACCCTCAACAAATTAACTGTCAATAAAACGTATGGTCACTTGATCCAGTCTTTACACAATTCAGGCACTGAACTTTACCAACTGGTTCTTAAAAGTTATATAGTGAGCTCTGTACCCCTACCAACCAGCTGTTGTTAAAAGTGATAGCATTACCTCTTTCTATGAGCTCTGAAATATTACCTACCATGCCATATGTGAAATTTATTACCTTACTGCATATCACATTTAAATGTGCTGAAGATGTCAATCATTTACTGTCCTATTTATAGATTGATATGACTTGTATCTTACTTGCTTACATCTGGGATAGATATATAGATAGATGGATACTTTTTTCTATAAATCCAATTGACAAAGGTACAGAGAGGGAAACATAATAATTTAACATACAATGCTTAAGGTATTATATTATGTCCCAGCTTACATGCAAAAAAAATCAATCTTTTCACGTTTCTGTTGGATAAAACAGCACCGCTGTATATTTGATCCATTTTTACTCTTTTTTGCCTCTATGTTACTATTCAGTGATCATATTTCACATGTACGTTTAGGACAAGTTTTCAAATATAAATTAATTCTATAATTATTGTAGCCTTTTATTAACAAATTCATTATGAATATTACAAATAACAGTAAATCAGTCAGAAAACAAAACAAAATGCATATACATGTATATAAAACATTTTCATAATAGTTTGATCTAAAAAAACAAAATAAAGATAAATAGCTTATAAAACAAAATATGAAATGTGAATACAATAACACATTATTTCCTCATTATAAAACTGGTCTTTCGTAATTCATAATCTCTTATCAAAACCAACTTCTGTTAATCTTTTCCTGAAATTGCACATATTTCAGATAAAGATCTTAACTAGTTGCCTTCCCTGTTTTTTTTTGTGGTTTAATATGGACTGTATGGTGTACATGTATCAGAAATGTCCTTCCTATCAAACATAGCAAAGGGTTAATTATAAATGGAGATCAGCAATCTACTAATGGTAGTGGTTGGTTAGAACTATATATGATGATGATGAAGCATTTGGTGTTAAAAAATATCCAGTGGCAAACATTACATGCACAAGAACATGTTAATGAGATATGAAATATGAGCCCTGCATTGTACTAGTCCTTTTTAACAGGCTATATAAAATATATTTACTTAAGTCTCCAAGAAGTATATTTCACTCACCTTGCACCTGAAACACAGTTTAATAGTTCAATAAAATGCTCCGCAGGGCGCAGCTTGATACGACCGCAGAGGTCGAACCCTGAACAGTTGGGGGAAGTATGGACACAACATTCAAGCTTGATACAGCTTTGGATTTGGATTGTGATTAAATATTTGACACAGCATAGGTTTCTAACACAGATTGAATGTGGTCTAAGAACTTAAAAATTTTAAATTGGACATTCACCTATTATGGTCCAATATCCAAAATCTAAATACATGGTTAGATTCAGCATATCAAAGAACCCCAAGAATTCAATTTTTGATGAAATCAAACAAAGTTTGATTTTGGACCCTTTTGACCTCAATGTGGACAAAGTTGATAACGGGGCCCAAAAATCAAAAATCTAAATACATGGTTAGATTCAGCATATCAAAGAACCCCATATATTCAATTTTTGTTGAAATCAAACAAAGTTTAATTTTGGACCCCGATTTGGACCAACTTGAAAACTGGGCCCATAATCAAAAATCTAAATACATGTTTAGATTCAGCATATCAAAGAACCCTAAGAATTCAATTTTTGTTAAAATCAAACTAAGTTTAATTTTGGACCCTTTGGACCTTAATGTAGACCAATTTGAAAACGGAACCAAAAATTAAGAATCTAAATACACGGTTAGATTCGACTTATCAAATAACCCCAATAATTCAATTTTTGATGAAATCAAACAAAGTTTAATTTTGGACCCTTTTGACCTCAATGTGGACAAAGTTGATAACGGGGCCCAAAAATCAAAAATCTAAATACATGGTTAGATTCGGCATATCAAAGAACCCCATATATTCAATTTTTGTTGAAATCAAACAAAGTTTAATTTTGGACCCCGATTTGGACCAACTTGAAAACTGGGCCCATAATCAAAAATCTAAATACATGTTTAGATTCAGGATATCAAAAAACCCTAAGAATTCAATTTTTGTTAAAATCAAACTAAGTTTAATTTTGGACCCTTTGGACCTTAATGTAGACCAATTTGAAAACGGAACCAAAATTTAAGAATCTAAATACACAGTTAGATTCGGCATATCAAAGAACCCCAATAATTCAATTTTTGATGAAATCAAACAAAGTTTAATTTTGGACCCTTTGGACCTCAATGTGGACCAATTTAAAAACGGGGCCCAAAATCCAAAAACTAAATACACGGTTAGATTCAGCATATTAAAGAACCCCATGAAATCAAGAATAAAACCCCATTGAAATTGGTCAAGAAATAAGCAATTTATAGGAAGTATCTTCTTTTGCACAATCCTGTGCTATTAAATATTTCTTGCTATTGCGCAATACTGTACAATTGACAATTTCTTGCTATTGCGCAATATTGTGCTATTGGATATTTCTTGCTATTGCGCAATACTGTGCAATTGAAGATTTCTTGCTATTGCGCAATACTGTGCAATTGAAGATTTCTTGCTATTGTGCAATACTGTGCAATTGAAAATTTCTTGCTATTGCACAATACTTATTATATAATAATTTACACATCCTGTTTGGTGTGTATCTCCTACCATATCATTATTATTTGATTTTAAATATAAATCAGAAATAACCAACTTAAAATGGAAAATTTTAAAAGAAACAAAAAAGGAAAAAAAGAAAAAAAAGGAAAAAAAAATAAATCCCCCCCCCAAAATTTTTTGAACCCCCATTATGATTCATCACCCCCAAACTCAATCCCAGCCTTCCCTTTGTGGTATGGTACCTTGCAGTACAATTTCAGAGAGATCCATACACTTGAACACAAGTTATTGTCTGGAAACTAGAAAAAAATGTGTTTTTTGGCCCCTTTTTGGCCCCAAATTCCTAAACGTTTAGGGCAATTACCCCCAAACTCAAACCCAGCTTTCCCTTTGTGATATGGAACCTTGTAGTACAATTTCAGAAAGATCCATACACTTACACACAAGTTATTGTCATGAAACTAGAAAAATGCTTGTTTTTTGCCCTTTTTTTGGCCCCTAATTCCTAAAATTTGGAGGCAATTACCCCCAAAATCAATCCCAGCATTCCTTTAGTGATATGGAACCTTGTGGTACAATGTCAGAGAGATCCATACACTAACACACAAGTTATGTCTGGAAGTTACAAAAATGCTTATTTTTGGCCCCTTTTTGGCCCCTAATTCCTTTACTGTTATTACCATAACCCCCAAAATCAATCCCAACCTTCCTTTTGTGGTATTGAACCTTGTGGTAAAATTTCATAAAGATCCATTCACTTAAACTAAAGTTAGAGTGCGAAAACCAATGTGTCTTCGGACGACGCCAGACGACGCCGGACGACGACGACGACAACGACGACGACGCCGGACGACGACGACGCCAACGTCATACCAATATACGACCACAAAAATTTTTTTGCGGTCGTATAAAAAGGGATATCACTTTCACTAATGTTTTCTAATGTCTAATGAATTTAATTAGGTCATTTAAAACATGAGTCAACGGTAGCTACTCATATTATTATTTTCAAGAAGTTTTCCCTGTATAAGGCTAACAATTCTGTTAATACATGTATTTAAATTTTGTCCTTTGCAATTCAAAATTTTACTTTAACAACCTTATAGAGAAATTTGAAATTGTCAAAGACAAAATTTAATATTTCAACATAACAATTCCAAATAAGTTCACCAGAAAGAAACCCTATTTGAACTGTTTGTCAACTACCTTAAATGATATCAAAAGAAGGTCATTCACACTTATATATACTGATCTCACTTTTTATATACCAAATACCAGCTTAATATAGGTCGGAGAGGGTAACAATAAATGTGAAAGCTGTCATTGTTCTAATGGCCACAATTAACACTACCTGACTATGAGTCACAATATGAAGGTTTTTAGCCAATGTAATTTAGTTAAATATGACCATGCAACACAGATGCCACTGTCCACCAAGACATTTAAGTTTTGACAAGGTGTTTTTGTTAACACTATTTTAGCTTAAGTAAAGGATACAAGGTGGAAAACATCGTAATCTCTATCATAATGTGTAATTTGTCAAAAATTGATAAAAAAATGGTCCCTCTTTTATTTTGATTAGTTCAATAACAAAAGGATCCCTAAAATAAGATGCAATGATCCCCATTTGTTAACAGAGATGCAGTTGTAGGATAAACTGTTAACAGATATCTATATATTATATGATCAACTGTTAACAGAGATTTATATATTATATGATCAACTGTTAACAGATATCTATATATTATATGATCAACTGTTGACAGAGATCTATATATTATATGATCAACGGTTAACAGATATCTATATATTATATGATCAACTGTTAACAGTGATCTTTATAATTATATGATCAACTGTTGAATGAGATCTGTACAATGATCAACTGTTAACAATATATGTATACAACTCTATGATCAACTGATAACAGATATATATTCGATTATATGATCAACTGTTAACAGAGATCCAAATAATTTAATGATCAACTGTTAACAGAGATCTAAACAATTATGATCAGCTGTTAACAGAGATGGATTCAATTATATGATCAACTGTTAACATAGATCTATACGATTATATGATCAACTGTTAACAGAGATCGATTCAATCATATGCCAGATAGAGGTTCATCAAATATCTTCGTGATCGTCATTATGCAGGATAAACTAGAAATAGCGTTTGTTCTGTAGGTACTTAATCACAATTCCCTAATGACAGCAGTGCTGATTATCAATTATAAGAATTTAATTTGGCGAATAATTCGTGTACTATAGCATCATATTTTTTTAACCTCTCGCTCATCCTGGGAAGGAAGTGACGATGCTCCTAAATGCACGAACGATGTTAATTAAAACCAAAGTTTTTGAAGGAAATGCAACGAACTCGAAAGTGGTCTATTATATGATCAAATGTTAACAGAGATCTATACAATTATATGATGGACAGTAAGACTGTTATCAAAGATCTATACAATTGTATGATCAACTGTTAACAGAGATTTAAACAATTGTATGATCTATATGAATCTTTTACTAAGATTGTCACCACGAACAGTACTGTTCAATTTTTAAACCAATATTTAAAGCATATAAAAAGATTGTATATAATTTATGTATAAAGAACTTCTAGATATAGAAAGATATGACATATCAAAATTGTATACCTACAGAGTATAAAAGAAAAGCTTTCATAAATGAAAATACATTTTTATAATACAAGGGCTTAAAAACTATTGCACACTTTCAGAAAATTATGCCCCAAAAAATTAAACATCATATTTCGTAGAGCCTAAAATTACTATAAATCAAACAATTGAGAAAAATATGACAGGAATAGTAAAGCATTAATCAGAACCCACATTTTAAACTCCTTTCCATTATTTATATTCAAATTTTCTGAAATTGCATAAATTAATCTCACATTTCTGTCAACAATTGCAATAATAAATGCATGCATTAATTTCTGAATTTACAATACCTCTTATGTCTAACAATGGTAAAGTTAACAGTAAATATAGGATAGAAAAGTATAATATGACTTTGTCTTGTGTTCATATACATTGAGAACTGACTATTGACTCATAATGTAAATGTTTTTGTGCATTCTTGTCTGGTCCTCTGATTATCATAGATAGTAAAGAAAGCAATTTTTCCATTTGTAAAGGGGCATAACTCTAGAACGGTTAAAGTGACACCACCAAAATTCAAACTTGATCTGTGTTTTGTGGTAATAAGCATTGTGTATAAGTTTCATAACATTTGATTGAGGCAAACTAAAGTTAGAGAACGGAAACCAACTTTGGGATGTACGGGGGGAGGGGGGGGGGGGGGGCATAAAAAAAAGATCCCCAGGAACCAGTATCACATGCACTTGGCTTAAAATTACCACTTGATAAACAGGTTTTCAACAAATCATACAAATCAAGAAATCTTCTAGAGCAATAGTGACATTGTTCATCTTATCTTTCTGTTCTGATTCAAGCTAATATTAGTATTTTTGTTTATTTTCTATTGTTAGGAATGTCGTCATCAACCACAGGGGGAGGTTTAATATAAACCATTATTTGGCTCCTAAAAATGCAAAAAAATTGAAAAATTCATCAATCCTTGAAAAATTATATGATAATTTTGTCTCTGATGTCATTTGTGATGTCTCAGTGAGGTCATAAATATGTCAATAATGATGTATTTGACAATAAATGACATTCTTGCAGGATAAGCTGGAATTTATAATACAAGCAACAGCCTTAACTTAAAATAAAATGCTCCGCAGGGCGCAGCTTGATACAACTGCAGAGGTTGAACCCTGAACAGTTGGGGCAAGTATGGACACAACATTCAAGCTTGATACAGCTTTGCATTTGGATTGTGATTAAATATTTGACACAGCATAGGTTTCTGACACAGAATGAATGCGGTCTAAGAACTTAAAAATTTTAAATTGGACATTCACCTATTATGGTCCAATATCCAAAATCTAAATACATGGTTAGATTCAGCATATCAAAGAACCCCAAGAATTCAATTTTTGATGAAATCAAACAAAGTTTAATTTTGGACCCTTTTGACCTCAATGTGGACAAAGTTGATAACGGGGCCCGAAAATCAAAAATCTAAATACATGGTTAGATTGTAGTACAATTTCAGAAAGATCCATACACTTACACACAAGTTATTGTCATGAAACTAGAAAAATGCTTGTTTTTTGCCCCTTTTTTGGCCCCTAATTCCTAAAATTTTGAGGCAATTACCCCCAAAATCAATCCCAGCATTCCTTTTGTGATATGGAACCTTGTGGTACAATGTCAGAGAGATCCATACACTAACACACAAGTTATGTCTGGAAGTTACAATAAACTGCTTCGCTGAGTGCAGCTAGATACCCCTGCAGAGGTCCAACCCTGAACAGTTGGGGCAAAAATGGACACAATATTCAAGCTTGATTCAGGTCTGAATTTGGATTGTAATTAAATATTTGACATATTATAGGTTTCTGAATAAATGTAGTCAAAGAACTTGAAATTGGTTATATGAATTGAATTTATATTCAATTAAAGATTTCTTGCTGTTGTGCGATACTTAGTAAATCTGTTGTCAGACTATAAACAAATAAAGTTCAATAAATTCTCAATGTCATATTAGAAATTTATCAAAATAAAAAGGGAGCTTTCATCAATAGATATAAACAATTCACCAACGTTTCATGAGAATTGGTGACAGCATTTTTGAGTTATTGTCCGAAAACTGGAAAATCCCCCCTTTTTTAATGAATAAAACCCCATAACTCAAAAATGTAAAATGTAAAATTTATAAAATTCTAAAGGGAGCTTACATCAATACATACAATCAATTCACCAAAGTTTCATAAGAATTGCTGAAAGCATTTTTGAGTTTTTGTCCGAAAACTGGAAAATCCCCCCTTTTTTTATGAATAAAACCCCATAACTCGGAAACGTAAAATCTAAAATTTATAAAAATCGAAAGCGAGCTCATGTCAATAGATATAAACAATTCACCACAATTTCTTGCAAGTTGGTGAAAGCATTCTTGACTTATTGTCCGAAAACTGGAAAATCCCCATTTTTTTAATGAATAAAACCCCACAACTCGGAAACGTAAAATCTAAATTTTATAAAAAACGAAAGGGAGCTCACATCAATAGATATAAACAATTCACCAAAGTTTTATGCAAATTGGTTAAAGCATTTTTGAGTTAATGGCCGACATGTTGACGACGGACAGACGGACGGATGGACAACGGTATGCCATAATACGTCCCGTAAACGGGCGTATAAAAATGCTTATTTTTGGCCCCTTTTTGGCCCCGAATTCCTTTACTGTTGGTACCATAACCCCCAAAATCAATCCCAACCTTCCTTTTGTGGTATTGAACCTTGTGGTAAAATTTCATAGAGATCCATTCACTTAAACTAAAGTTAGAGTGCGAAAACCAATGTGTCTTCGGACGACGCCGCCAACGTCATACCAATATACGACCACAAAAATTTTTTTGCGGTCGTATAAAAAATATTGTATGGGGGGGGGGGGGGGGGGGGGGAGAGGGGTTGCTCATATCTAAATTCTATCTCAGAGTCTTAAGCAATTTTTACATTTTCTCCTTAATCTTAAAAGTTTGAAGCCTGAGGAAAATAAATAAGACAAGTTTTTTACTTTAACACAATTTTCCTTTAATTTTTTTTATTTTCTTAACCCTTTTTTCTAGTTCTTTTAGAAGTAGACATGTAGCTTTTAAACTGGTTTATTTTATGCACAGTTTTTGTTATGTTCTCCACATTTGGTCTTAAAATCTGGTAAAACCTCATCACAAAACAATCATTAAAAGCAATGCCATGATGATGAATTTCTGCCAGCAGAGTACATTGTATCACTTAAACACCATACTTCCATTTTAAACCTAGAAAAGAATGAAAAACATCATGAAATACAAGATTATTATCAAGTTTAATGACTATCTGTTCAATAATATGTAATTCAAAACTTAAATTTGCATTAAAATGTCTTGACAGATAGTTTTAGTCTTATAAGTGGCGACTTTAGTATGGTTAGGATTGTTTTATTGGTTCAATGGCTGCTATAAATATAAAAATAAGAGGTGGTATGCCAATGTGACAACTATCCAACAGAGATCTTATAAATCTTGTAATAATCTTTATTTACAAATTATTCTCATATGGAAAAGAAATAAACATTTTTGCATGTGACATACAAACAAGACACATGATATGATAAGGAAGGCTGTATAATATAGACTTGCCAAGTACTAAATAAAATGTTGGAGCTTTTGACTAATTAAGGTCTTTCCACTCCGTTAGGAAAGACCTTATTGTTTTTCTAATGTTTTTTTTTTTTCTTTTTTTTTTTTTTTTTCTTTTTCTTTTTTTTTTTTTTTTTTTTTTTCTTTTTTTTCTTCCAACATTTTTTTGGGAATGCCCTCCCCCAGTTTCTGTTAAAGTTATCAAGACCAAATATGGACCATCGATAGACATCATCATGAAGTATTACCACATGACCCTGTTAAGGATTTCATCATCCCCTGTAGAAGTTATCCCCCTTTTATTGGATTTTTTCAACATGGCCCCCCTTCGTTGTTTTTAAAGATATCATGACCTTATTTTGACAATAGGTTGATCTCATCATGATGTACTACCATATGAGGCTGCATAGGATTTCATCATCCCCTATGCGAGTTATATCCCCTTAAAGCGATTTCTTTCCTTTGCATTTTTCTCAAAAAGTATTAGGGATAGAATCGATTTGAAAACGGCAACATATACAGGAACAGATGGCAATGTTAATGAACATATAAAATAATTTTGTTATTGACCCTTATAAGGAGTTAATTCTCTTAAAAAAATATACACAATTTTTTAAAAATTGTATTTCGAGAACCGTAAGTCGTAGAGACTTGGGACCTACACCAATAATCTTAAGTTCATGTGACCTTCAATTTGCACCCAAGGTCAAAGGTCACAGAGTGCAAAAAAAATTTACGCTGCAATTTCAAGCTTGCATATTAAGAAAACGATAAGAGTTTGCTGTATACACACTGTGCATAAAATGTTTCTCTCGACGAGCTCTACATTTTATACATTAAGCTCAAAAATGTCCGACCGTCTGTTCAAAAGTTACATTAACATAATTCTTAAAACTATAGTAACATATGTATATCTTTTGAAAGGTAACAGATATCAACCTACTATATACTGCAAAGATGATCAGTAATTCAAGGCCTTCAATTTGAGGTCAATGTCCGGTCATGATGAAATTTAACCTTGACCTTCAGAGTGTACTATGACCTTGACCTTGTGACATTTGAAAGGTCAAGTGGTCTTGAGTTGAATGGTGGTAGTCCCATGTCTCTACGACTTCCGGTTCTCAAGTTTGATATTGCATCATATATTTGATAATTCATTGTGACCTTGATGAACTTTGGAATTGTCCAATTTTTTTCTAAAATGTTGTCCTTTTACTGTAGATCATTTTTCTTTTAACAAATTTGAGATACCTGTTGTCGTTTAAGAGATAATGCACTTTGAAATTTTGCGAGCGGAGGCATGTATTTCTGAATCAACAACAGGTAACCACCTGAAATTATAAGAAATTGAAGAGTTTAACATGGTTATGTGTTTGACATAATACCAAAAACATTCAATGAAAAAAAAAACCAAAAAATCAATTTGAAATTTTCATGTTTTGCATTGACTTTGTAAGTTTCATAGGTTCTATTTATATAATTGATATTGCATCATTTTTGGCACTTTGCCAAATGGGGTCATTTGATATATCAAATTGACGGTCTTAACGAGCTCTACTCAAAAATGAAAATGTAAAACCCCCTTTTCATCCCAGGGGGAAGGGTGGGGTCATTTAGTGCAAAAAATTAAAACTTCTCAGATGGTTAGGTTGTCGCATATCAAATGAAAGTCCATAAAGCGTACATTTCAAATATCAAATTGACGTCCCCAAAAAATTGGTTGGGTGGGGTCATTGAGTGCAAAAAATATAATTTTCTTTTAAGGTAAGGTTGTTGTATTTCAAATGAAAGCTCGTAACGTGTACATTTCAAATATCAGATTCCTGTCCTCCAAAAATAAGTTGGATGGGGTTATTAAGTGCAGAAATCAAACTTTCTAGAACATGGCGTTGTTGCATATCAAATGAAAGATAATCAAGTCTAGATTACATATATCATACTTCCGATATCAAAAATGTAGGCGGATGGGGTCATTAAGTGTAAAAAGTGAAAATTTTTAGAAGGTATGCTTGTCGTATATCAAATGAAAGGTCTTAAAGAGTACATTACAAAAACATCACTTTTACAGGAAAGACCTTTCAATTGTTTTACAAACAATTGAGATACTAGTTTGGGCTTAATGTTTTCAACTTTAATGATTGCTGCATTAAAAAAAAACACATTGACTTCTAATTTCCAAATTTGTTGATATTTCATTTTGTCTCACTGACATTTACCATACATCATCAGTCATGTTTCAGACCCTGCAGCATTTTGTCATTCAGATGAACAAACTGCTATAATCCCAGTGACTGTAATTCTCCTTTACATCCAACAGGCCCACATAGATATTCAACTGAAATCCAACTCCAATGCATTATTTTTTCAAAAATATAAAAGGGGCTGCCAGAAACTTACAGGCTAGTAATTTTAATTTGAATACATATTACCCTTAAATTCAATAGACTATAAAGATGCTTTTACACTTCTCAAAGTAAGTATTTCTTGCTCTTGGACAGTATCTCATGCAGAACATTTTAACATTGGTAATTGTAATGTTGTATTATATTCTTAATAACATTACTAATTATTTGTTTACTTCCAACCTAAAATTAATGTCGTCTTTTGAAATAAACTATAACCTTTTTCTGAACATTTAAAAACCTCTGTGTTTAACAAAACATTTAACAAGGATATTGCTAAGTGGGAAATTTTGTCTGAGGTTTATTTTCACTAATTTTATGAATAAGATAAATCGTAAAAGTAATTCCTCGAATATATTTGATCTATTAGAAATATAAGAACCAGGAAAAGATAAAAACGAAAATAAAACCTGGCGAACAGGATTGTACTTTCAAATCATGAAATCAAATTTCTTTGAAAATAAACCATTTTACAGTATGCGATTAAATGAAGATATGTGTACATCACAAACACAGCAACTTAACAATACAATAAAACAGACAACACATTTTAAGGGATCATAATGGTCTTAAACCAATATACAAGCATATAGATGACTGAGTAAACACAAGATTAAAGTATTACACAGGCCTTTTAGAAATGCAGAAATACCATTAACCAAATAAGAGATCTCTGACATGTATCATTTTCTGCCCATTTTAGAAAAGCATGCCTCTTAAAAAATTTATTTGAGAAACTTGCCATTTCCCTAAAAGTCAACCATTTTCTATTGAATTCTATAAGTCACTTTCTGCAAATTATATAATAGAGAATGGAAACAGGGAATGTGTCAAAGAGACAACAAACTGACCAAAGAGCAGAAAGCAGTCCAAGGCCACCAATGGGTCTAAAACGAATCAACACAGCGAGAAAATCACCCACCCAGAGGTGGGCTTCTGAGCTGGCTCCTAAACAATAATGTATACTAGTTCAGCGAAAATGGACGTCACACTAAACTCTGAAACAGTATTAGTATTTGTTATTTCTGATAGTACTGTATATGTAACTGTAATTTAGGGTTTATATAATTATTTACATAAACAAATCTATTAACCTTAAAATATAAGAACCTGTTGAAAATTAAACCAGGAAAACAATGAAAACCTGTGAAAACAAACTATAACCTTTTCTCTTAACATCTTACAAAACATTTGTGCTAAACAAAACAATTGACAAGCTTATGCCCAGTATATAAAACTTTGAAACATTATATAACCTTTGGACTGCTGTAAATACCATTACCCTAAGCAACAAATATTAAAAACATTTGAACTTGAACTTGGTATAACGCATAATGTAACTACTAATTGAACTTAGTAATGTAAATGTCCAGTAAGTTGTACAGTAATGTCAATGTCCACTACAAAGATAGGAACAGTGACCTTCTAATTTTAAATCGGTGAACACATAAGCTTATATAATTATAACTAATCCTCTGTTGTTGTATTGTCATAAATGCGGAATCAGGACAATATTTTTACATTGATTTTAAAGGAACATGTATAAATATTTCCTGTCTTTTTTTTCTTTTCTAAACACGCACATTGACTTAAAACAATTTCTATTTTTGATTTTGATTTTCTGTAAGAAAGTATGATATTCCATAATTTTTAGAAAAAAAAATAAAAACGAAAATAAAATTTACTTTTTATTCAAAATAATTGTCAACATTATTAGAAAAAGTAAACAGAAAAGATAGCCTAAATGCAAAATTCATTTTAAATTAAAAAATTTTTTACAATAAAAAAACAAAATAAAACCCCCAAAAACATGAAAAGAAAAATATACAAAAATTTGCATAATGTTTAAGAATTATGATAATAATAATAATAATAATAATAATAATAATAAATAAAATGACTGAAAAAAGTAATAATGCTAACACCATCACTATCTTCCTTTTATGCCAAACGATTTTATCCCGACACTAATAAATCATTTGAAAATATTCAAAGAAAAAAATGTTTAAATGTAATGTTACTCTTATCAACAGGATCATGGCACTTATTAAAACAGCATTATTTAATATACAGATTTAAATGTAACAACCTCTAATCAAAAATAAATGTTTGTTTATTATTCAAAACATTTACGATCACTTCAAATTAAAGTTCATTCAGGTTCATTCTCTGTTAGCCTTTAGTACCCAATATCTACCTTTAAGTGGTAAGGTTTATAAGCAAACACAATGTTGATTATGCTAAGCTAGCCATAAACCAATTTCGTTATGTAATTTTATAGGATTAATAAAAAGAGTTTATGGTAGGGGAAGGTGTATCAGTAAGCCTGGAGCTAAATTATAGGTCAAGTACAAATTACACTATTATCGTACATGTAGTAAACACCTAAGTAAAAATTCAACATATCTAAGAGGAAAATAGTTGTTTACAAACAACAAACAAACAAATATTTGATTGTCTTATAAAGAGATTTGTGTGACAAAAACGAAATAAACATCGTTAGTTTTCTCAATTGAATTGTTTCATATTTTTCATGTCAGGGCCTTTTATAGTCGACTATACGGTATTGGTTTTTCTCATTGTTGAAGGCTGTACAGTTGCCTATCATTGCTTACATCCACTTTTTTTTAACTTTGGTGGATAGTTGTCTCATTGGCAATCATACCTCATCTCCTTATTTTTATATCATACATGTACACAATAAACATTCAAAAAGAAAACACCAACCCCACAGGGAAAACCACCCTAAAAAGTATGAAAGCAAAACAATCTATTCATGTTTCCCCGGTCCTCAGTTCTAATGCCTCTTTAATAAAGTGCCTAGCCTTTCGAAACTGAGTTTTACAGACTGTTTTGACAGATCACTGAAGCATACCTTTCTCTGATTTTAAAATATGTAGGTGTTTGTGTATTGGGTCATATTTATTTACAACCCAAGGTAAAAGAATTTACAAATTTCCTGTAAAGTTTACAATTGTTTGTTTCAATACACTTAGTCATCTGACTAAAAATAACAGTTTAATTTCCAGGTAACAAGTATAGTATATATAGTATTACATGTGATAGTATTTCGTTAGGTTTTTAAATAAAGTACAACAGATCTACCTGACGAATATTCAATTAAGTTGAATTTGGAAAAATAATCTTAATATGAATAAAAGGAAATGTGAGGCATACATCAATGACAAAGCAAACCAATGAAACAAAAAACTAAAAGACATCTAGAATATAAAAATAAGGAAATGTGGTATGATTGCTAATAAGACAACTATATTCACCGGCTGACCTAGATATAAGCAATTATAGGTCATGAAACAACCTTCAACAATGACAAAAACCCATACATATAGTTAGCTTTAAAAGGCCCAGACAAAATAACAAACTATTTAAACTAGAAAACTAACGGCCCAATTTATAACAGTTCAGTTTTTACGAAAAACAAATATAACCGACATGAACCAATGACAACCACTGAATTACTCCTAACTTAAAATAGACACATAAAGAATGTGGCAGGGTTAAATATGCTTGTGAGTGCTCAACCCTCCCCTAACCTGGGACAATGGTGTAACAGCACAACATAAGTCAGTAGCAATTTATGCTAAATGTGACAGTCTGTTAATAATGTTGTCTGCATACATGATGATGATACAAGCCTATAGATAATTTGAATTTTGTTGAACTTTTAAATTCGTGCGTGGTTAACCTAAACCTAACAAATCCACAAAAATTGATATTTAAAGAAAAATAATTAAATCCACAGTAGTCTACCATTATCTTTCCATATTTCCTTCACCATTTTTCAAATAGACAGACCTTCCTATTACAACAGTACATAAACATCTTGGCTTAAGTCTAACATAAACAAGGAGGAGATACCGAAGTTTGGTGCAATCTACGAATAGTTAGAAAAACAATTTCAACAGAAAAAAAAAAATAGTGCAAAAGAGAAATACTCTTACATTTCAACATAAAGAATATATAAGATACCATAAATATGAAAAAATAAGATTTCGTGAGATACAATAGTTGAATTAGGATGTAAAACTTGTAACTGCAACTGACATATTGAGATAGAAAGATTACAATAGATTCTCATAAATTTTTCTACTAAAAGGTTACAAATGTGTCCAAACATGTACACAGATATAAGATTTTCTCTCCTTTTTCTTGATACATTACTGATTGGAGTGATTTCTCAGACTTTCTTTGATGTCACATCAAAAGGGTGATTATATTTATATTAATTTAAATGCATATCAGTCATTATGCAAGCTACCTTTTCATTGGAAAGTTAACTTCTCATGTTCACTTTTTGGGTTCAATTGTTTTGAAGACCCAAGACTAAATATAGATTGATGACAGACACTGACAGAGTTATTACATCATCTCTTATATAGTAGACTGTACCACAACAAAAATACAGACAAATATGATAACAAAAATACAGACAAATATGATTTAGTTTTTATAATATTAATAATCTCAACAGAGGGCAGTCTGAAAGATTTGACAAAATATAACACCTACTTACAAAACATAACACTTGAGTCGTTTCTAACATGACTTTCCAAAACTATTCGGTCACAAACTTTTTTTCATGGATATTTTGTCTGATTGATTGACTGATTGTGGCTGTATGTTCAGTGGCAATTATTTCATGAATATTCAAGCTATCAATATATCTGTTGACAGGATATGAAAAAGAAGCTAAATTGAAAGAAGGGCAGATAATTTTGGCTATCAAAATTTTTACCCCCCCCCCCCCCCCCCCCCCCCCCCCCCCAAACAACAACAACCAACCAACCAATTAGCCTAGGACTTCCTCACATGCACATAGTGTGATGGTGCAACCACCTTAGCAGGGGTCTTACTATCTGATGGAAGAATTTCAGTAGCCATATTTCTAAAGTAACCCTATCTACCTTTGAGGTATTCTCAGATATTCTGGTTTCGTTCATATTCTTTATTTCTTTATAGGTTAACATGACCAAGTTTTGCACCAACTTGGCAAAATATAATGGGGTATCATATATATTATATCAATAATATCATAAATTAAGACCACAAAGTTTACAAAAGGATGTTTTTACTGATATGAGCAAGACAAGATCACTAGAATTATTTCAAATATGAATTTTTAAAATTAAGAACAATCTTTACACTTATGCCAAGTTAGAAATTAGACTTATTAGTTTTTTTCTTTAAATAACATTATTTCATTAAACTTTTCACGCATATAACTCAGAAAGTGAAACACAAGTGAATAAAGATAATAGAACAGAAAATACTTGGCTTTTAATGCAGGTAAAGCACACATATGTTGACACCAAATTATTATCACAGGATTGGTGATGATGTACATGTATCATGAAAGCAATCTTCTATCAGCACGTCATTCACTAATGACTTGGGGGTCTTCCATTAAGTAGGTTCAACAATCTGGTACACATGGTCCCTTACCTCATCAATAACAGGAAATCAATAAATTAATGTACCAATTACAGTGGATTGTCCTTGTAAATACCTTAGTGACACATCTCCATTAATCCAGATAGAGAGTGTACAAAGATTCCACTGTACCCTCACAGCTCTGAACGGGTGCTCCAAATAAAGGAGGAATCTACCAGTATATACATACATACATACATGGTGAACAAGCTTTATCAAACCCATTATTTCAAGTCACTTACATTTCAATAATTAATCTAAGATGAGGAATTGATCAAAGAAAATCAGTATGAAACCTGGGGAAAATCATTTTAAGCCATATGTGGTTACAGGCAGATGTCATGTGATTTTAAATCGATGTTGTACAGGGGAAATACATATGAATATCAATATATCATCACCTCCTTTCAGAGGCAAATTTACATTCACGTAAAACATAGATCAAAATTCAGTCAAATAATTGCCGTTAATAAAAATATTTTAACTACATAAATCTTTTTACAACTACATTGATTTTTTCAGATTCTGGACTTGAAATATCAACCAATCAATTCATCTTTCTACAAAAGATTGTATCTGTGTCACAAGAGGATAGGATCAGGACAAAAACATAGTGGCACTTATAAACATTAAGGCATGGCTGGAAAACAGTAGTTTTTATTTATCAAACAAACTTCTACATCATATGGTCTCTTGGAGATAGTTGTTTCATTGGCAATCATACCACATCTTTATTCTTATATTGTAGAAATCTTCAAATCTAGCATGATAGGAGAGGACTGCTGGAGACATTATTTAACACACTTGGGAAATCAACTTTTTCAGTATGAAGAGAAAAAAAAATATCGGTTATGATAAAATTTACCTGTTACATGAGTGATACATGAATATTTTAATCTGATTTAATCAATTATACAAACAAGTCAAAACTTGTACTAGCAGATACCATCAATATATTATTGGGCGTAAAGCATATTCAAACTTTTATTTTTATACAAACAGTATTGATTAATATTTCATTAACTCATATTTAGAGTCTGAAATTCATTATAAACCAGCATATTAATTTGTCATTTGCATAATTTGTAGTAAACATGATCTAAGGGCAATAACTCTAGATTTTTTTCTCTAAAAATATCCTTGTTGTATAACATACAATGTATTAGTACATTATAGTTCTAGTCTGATTAACAGTTAAATAAATTTAAACAACTTATGACTGTCTCTAATTTCTACATGAAAATTTCATTTGCATCTGTAAATGATTTATTGTACTTTAATGTTTCAGCACATAAGACACTAGACCGAATTCTTCTGTCTCTATATAGCATATATTTACTGATCTTCATTTACTTTTTTCAATATTTTTTTTGGGAGAAATATTCCTAGCTTATTCATGTACCCAGGTGACTGCATTTAAAGTAATAACACATGTGAACTTTTGTATGTAACAAAACCTTTGGAAACTTATCTTAAGGGAAATAAATCTTTGATAGCAAACAAAATATTGTGCTTCGAAATATCTATTGTATTTTGATAAATTAACACTTCTGGCAGTCATCTTTAAACAACATTTATTATTGGAAAACAAATAAAATCTGTAGATTACATAACCATAAGTAAAATCTTAGCTGTTGAAAGTTGTGGAAAAAAATAGAATGGGTAAAAATTTTGACAACATACAATCTTCAACAACAAACAGGTGTCTGTACAATATTTCAAACTCTGAGTTGTTTTGGGGTTATTTAAGGAATGACTGTTATATTTTTTCTGTCTATGAAGAAATAACATAAAAAATGTGGTGCACACTGAATAACCCGTGTCGCGGGTTATTTTAAAGTGTGCACCACATTTTTTATGTTATTTCGAATAGACAGAAAAAATATTACAGTCATTTCTTATAATTTAATTCTAAATTCCATTTTAAACCGGAGTAAACCATGAAAAAACGTTGATGACGTCACAGTCACATGACAAAATTATGTGTATGAGCTGATAAACAAAA
Organism: Mytilus californianus; assembly: GCF_021869535.1. NCBI lineage: Eukaryota > Metazoa > Mollusca > Bivalvia > Mytilida > Mytilidae > Mytilus > Mytilus californianus. The sequence continues at coordinate 58,958,536 of NW_026262679.1, forward strand.
CAACGTCAGCCAATCAAAAGACGCATTACATCCAAAATTAAATTATATAAAAATAACAATCAAAGATGTGTAATCAACACCAAATTCTCTGAAAAACAGACACAAGAAAACCACTGACAAGGTTCCTAATTTAAAATCGGGGCTTGAATATTTTTTACCCCCCTTTTTTTACCTTAATCTATTGACTAACATAAATTATACCCCTGTGAACACATGTTTATTTTTTGGATCATAAACATAATCTTCTTAGATATTAAAGACCACAGATCTTAATTTGCTTTAAACTGGGTAAACAAACTCAAGAGAAAAAAAATCCTGTTTTAGTTAATCAGGAAAATGATGTGCATCCAAGTTTTTTAAACCATTTGAACCAAAAAAGAAGTATTATTAAAAATGTACTAAAACCATTTTTGCCCAAACAAAATTCACATTTGCTTCTCCCCATCAGAACAAGCCCAAAGTGTTACTATAGCAGATGTAATTCTTTTCAACAAATTGATTTCTTGTTTCTTAAAACAAACAAAAAACAGTCCAGAAAATTGACCACAAACTATAAAAGCTCATACATTTCAACTGAATGTTCTAGACTTTTGTTAGAACAAGAACACAATACACATCAATGGACCTTCTTGCATCCTCTGTTAATTCAGGAAATAATTCTTAAGAATTAGTTTTTTTTTCTATAAATGTAGAAATAGCTTCAATCACCATTTAGTTTGTGTGTGCTCTTTTAATTCTAAGACTCTTATGTCCATTATCAATGTCCTGGTTTTATATAGCCATCCCTGAATCTAAGAGTTCCAAGAATTAACACTTATGTTTAGTCAATCCTTGTGGGTGTCTTGCTTATTGGTGCAACCTTTGTTAAAAAAAATCAATTTTACTGAAACTCGCTTAAATAACAGTTGTGTTAATAGTTAATTTTTTTATAATTAAGTTCAATTGTACTAAAATTGCCTAAATATCTTTCAAATTAAACACCTTTTCAGTTGTGTTAATTGTCCATTTTAATATTTATGTTCGATTTTACTGTAATTGGCTAATATATCTCAGATATTAATCCTTTTTAGAGGTACTAATTGTTCATTATTAATTCTAAAATAAAATGCTCCCCTGGGCGCAGCTTGATACGACCGCAGAGGTCAAACCCTGAACAGTTGGGACAAGTATGGACACAACATTCAAGCTTGATACAGCACTGAATTTGGATTGTGATTAAATATTTGACACAGCATAGGTTTCTGACACAGAATGAATGTGGTCTAAGAACTTAAATCTTTTTTAATTTACCTATTCAAACCATATCATTATTATTTGCTTTTATATATAAATCAGAAATAACCAGTTTAAAAAGGAAAATTTTAAAGAAAAAAAAAAAAGGAAAAAAAGGGAAAAAAATCCCCCCCTAAATTTTTTGAACCCCCTTGTGATTCATCACCCCAAACTCAATCCCAGCCTTCCCTTTGTGGTATGGTACCTTGCAGTACAATTTCAGAGAGATCCATACACTTGAACACAAGTTATTGTCTGGAAACTAGAAAAATGCTTGTTTTAAGCCCCTTTTTGGCCCCAAATTCCTAAACGTTTAGGGCAATTACCCCCAAACTCAAACCCAGCTTTCCCTTTGTGATATGGAACCTTGTAGTACAATTTCAGAAGGGTCCATACACTTACACATAAGTTAATGTCCTGAAACTAGAAAAATGCTTGTTTTTTGCCCCTTTTTGGCCCCTAATTCCTAAAATTTAAAGGCAATTACCCCCAAAATCAATCCAAGCCTTCCCTTTGTGGTATGGTACTATGCAGTACAATTTCAGAGAGATCCATACACTTGAACAGTTATTGTCTGGAAACTAGAAAAATGCTTATTTTTGGCCCCTTATTCCTAAACGTTTTGGGCAATTACCCCAAACTCAATTCCAGCTTTCCCTTTGTGATATGGAACCTTGTAGTACAATTTCAGAAAGATCCATACACTTACACACAAAATGTCATGAAACTAGAAAAATGCTTGTTTTTTGCCCCTTTTTTGGCCCCTAATTCCTAAAATTTTGAGGCAATTACCCCCAAAATCAATCCCAGCATTCCTTTTGTGATATGGAACCTTGTGGTACAATGTCAGAGAGATCCATACACTAACACACAAGTTATGTCTGGAAGTTACAAAAATGCTTATTTTTGGCCCCTAATTCCTTAACTGTTGGTACCATAACCCCCAAAATCAATCCCAACCTTCCTTTTGTGGTATTGAACCTTATGGCAAAATTTCATAGAGATCCATTCACTTAAACTAAAGTTAGAGTGCGAAAACCAATGTGTCTTCGGACGACGTCGACGACGCCAACGTCATACCAATATACGACTGCAAAATTTTTTTGTGGTCGTATAAAAAATGCATTTAATATTGAACCTTTCAATTTGTACAACCAACTATTGTTTAAATTCTTGAGATTTCTAATGATATTTAATTAAAAGTGCAAATAAGAGTGACACCAATGTAAAATGGAGCCCAGGGTCAGGGTTTCCCCTGGGTCAATTTTCTTTTTCACCACCTCTTTCGCCACTTTCAATTTTTTCTCCAACTTAAATAAACATATTTTTTCATGTAAATTTTTTTCAACAAAAAAAAAATCAGTTTGCCCCATTTCCTATTATAATTACTTTAAAATTGGGATATAGATCATGAAATCCATTGTTTTTGACTTCTGGGACCACGGGATTCATCTCCAATAAATTTATCGGATACTTCCCATCTAGTTAAAAGATAAAGACTCAAGTCAGAGATTATCATACTTTTGAATATATTTCTTCATGACAACAATTTTCTTTTCCAGACCATTGTCAAAAGAAGAGGTCAAGACGTAAAACTATGCTTAAAACGTGTGCGTCTATAAAACAATTGTATAGTACCCACTTCAAAACAGTTATTTCTATCAAAGTTAAAGGATAAAGTTTTAAGTCAGAGATTTTTCTTACTTTTGAACATTTTTCCTCATAACAGTTTTCTTTTCCGGACCTTCATTAAAAGAAAAAGAGCAGATGTAAAACTATGCTTCAAACACGTGCGTTTCTAAAATGATTGTGAAGTACCCACTTCAAAACAATTATTTCTATCAAAACTGTAAATAAATCCTTTTAGGTTATAAACAGATATATTTCTCACCCTGGTAACCTTATCACAAACTTTAACAATCATTGATGCTTTATATACTGACCTCGATGCATAATGCATGTATGCAGTTTTTAAAATTCCCCAAATTTGTGACAATGATTTAAAAAATTCTATCACTTTAGATAGCTCAAAGACAAGTTATTTTCAAAGGTTATTATAATAGTTTCAATAAGAGCAGTACTACTGTTTACTGTTCATTGCATAACAGTCTCCAAAAAGTCATTACTCAAAGCACCTGTTCATTATCATGTTATACAAATATTCCTTCTCATTTGCAAGGATTAGGTCCTGTTATGCGAGAAGAGATCCCCCGTGAGACAGGTAAGTCAGAAAATGTTATTCAAGTGAAACAAAAGAGAAAATGTATAATTATTATATCTACATGTACAAAAAATTTAGATGCATTGTGTTATGTTAATCAAAGTGCTTGTGAGCACTGAAGGGTAAAGATTGCATTCATTTTGCATTGGGAGAATTAAATAATACTGAAAGGCAATACAACAACAATTATGGACAAAGGAAGATAACTCCAATTTTAAATATTACTTTAACAATGACATTGATATTTTTTGAACAGCACCATCATGACTACACACAATTTTTGTGTATTTTTTTTTTTTAAATATGGTTATACACATACACATCATTTCGTAACTTGAATATCTGTGTATATATTTCATAGATAAATTTCTTAATATGTTCATGGATAGGATATATTTAAACTCATCACAGATACCAGGATTAAAATTTTGTACGCAAGACAAAACTCAGCAGTGATGCTCGAATAAAGTTGTATTCAATGAACTATGTTCAGTTTATCTTAAAAGGTGTGGTAAAGTTGGAAAATTGATAACTATCAAGCTAGCCATATAAGGGTTTTGATTGCATGAATGCAATTTTCCCCCAAAAAATTTATTATTGTAACATTCAAATGTTGCCCTACATTATTCAAACAGCCTTATACAACTCATGTATTTAAAAATGAAAAAATATATTCCTATTGTCTTCATTCTTTTGCCTTGAGAGTCCAAGCAACTCTATAATTATGTACAGATAAAAAAATTGATGTTTTAAACCAACAGCTGTTCATGTTGACTTTGAAGAAATAATTATAGTTTGATGTCGGGAATTTATTTCCATCAGCTCCTTAAATGGTTCTCATTTTCATCTGACACAAGTATGGTTTTTTAAATCCTTGTCCTTCAGTCACTGGTGGATAGTTGCCTCATTAGCAATCATACCACATCTCCTACTTTCTATATTTTGAAAAATTCAGTCATTTGGACACATTAAGTAGGAAAAAATTTACATGAATTTTTCAAACATCCATTTCTTCCAGATAACAAGATTAAAGATTCTGTTGATAAAGATATGATGGCTGAAGTGCCAAAAGAACCTAGATGTCAAAATTTTCAGACTTAGTGACATCATAAATGTGCAGTCTTATAAAGCAAATCCAAATTTTGACTAATTTTTTGCTTTAATTTTAATAGTTTTTGCTTCAAACAACATTTGCCACATGCATGGACTACCATAATTTTTTGGTTAAGATATGTATCTGACCCAAATACATCTATTTATATCAATTTTATTTTGGTCAAAGGGTGTGGTCATGTGATTCTCAGAAGGAAATTGACCTTCCAAATGCATAAAAACAGGCAATCTGACTAAAAACTTGTAACATACCATACTTTAGCAGTCGACATTGTTAAAACAAACAGCAGAGAGAAAATCGGTGTAGTTTATATAAATTTGCATATCTAAGATTGTAAATATAGATTTTCATAAATGATATTACAAATTTTGGTTTTTTTAAGGCCAAATTTAGGCCTTCATGGCCATACTCCTTTGGGCCAGTGGTTTCAGAGGAGATGATGAATTTTCTAAGGATGGACAGACGGACAACAGAGGCAAAAGGATGAAAATAGCTCACATGACCCCATGGGACAAGCTAGCTAATAAATGAGTACTGTAAATTCAGAAATTAATGCATGTGCGTGTATTTATTATTGCGAATCCTTGACCACTGCCAAAAATGCTAAATCTAATTAATGCAATTGCAAAAATTTGATGAAGAATAATCACTACTAAAATTGTGAATGCCAGTTTTATTATTGTGGATCTGGAGTCGGTTTCACAAAAAACTTATGACTAAGATTGATCGTAAGTATACTGAATTGTTCATGACTTACGATCAATCTTAGTCGTAAGTTTTTTTGTGAAATTGACCACTGATACTGTCACATTTTTCGGATTAATAAAAACATTGCAATAATTTCTGAATTTACAATACTTGTATATGTATATGCAAAACTGCTTGCCTGTATTTTTCCAAGAAGTCTATAAAGATTTCTATCGCAATGCCTTTAGTATAGCTTCTTCATACTGTTTCTGTTGTGTATCTATATTTTCATGTCCTGTTGCTTCCTCGTATCTAAAAATAAAGAAAAAGATTATTCCTTAATTAATAAACTGTTGACACAGAGATGTGTCTCACTGCTCACGCCTGTATGTATTTTTTATAGTCAAATGCAAATGTTGATATTAAAATGGAAATACTTTTACATGTAAACTATGCAAAACAATAGAAGTCAATGAACCATGACTGAAGGTTCAGGTCCAATTATCTCAAAGGAAGTGAGAATATACCCATGCTAATACAACTGCATACCAAATATTATAGGCTTATCTGGTTCTCTTAAAACTGACCTAATACCAAACTTTAACAAGTTAAAAATGCCAAAGTCAACGAACCATGACTTAAGGGGAGGGGCCATATAATTTCCATGGACATAAGATGTGCTTATACTAATACAACTACATACCAAATATGATGAAATATCATTGACTTACCATAAGTGCTTGTCCTCAAATTAACCTAATCACAAACTTAGCAAAAGTTTCAAGGTCAATGGAACATAACTGAGGGATAGGAACATATAATCTCCATGGTAATTAAATTGCATATGCTACTTCAACTGAATACTGTGGATTACTTTATTTCTATTTTCGTTGATACAAATTTTCGTGGATTGGGGACAAATAGAATTTTCATGGATATTTGATTTCGTGGTTAACCTATACCCATGAAAACCCATGAAAATTGGCATCCCACGAATTAATGAATCCATAGTTTCATATATCAGTAACAATAAGTGGTTTCCATTAAACTAACCTAGTCACAAACTTTAACAAATTGTTGATGCTGCTGTTTACTTTATTTACAATTAGTCAATTCGATTTCTGTCTTTTGATTGATGTGTATGATCTGACTTCATGATACTTACACAAAGAAAAATCTTGTACAAACATAATCACTTTCTGGACAAACCCAAATCTGACCTGACTTCTTCAACTGTGGCCATGTTATCACTGTAAATAAAATGGAATTTTTCTTTGATAAACAGTACATTCAAATACTCTTGATTCATATATTTCATGGATTGAGGAAAAAATGCATTTTTACTTGGATATTTGATTTTGTGGTTTGGAGCTTAAGTCTGCATTCAAGCCTATAAAAAAATAAAATGCTCCGCTGGGAGCAGCTTGATACAACCGCAGAGGTCGAACCCTGAACAGTTGGGGCAAGTATGGACACAACATTCAAGCTTTATACAGCACTGAATTTGGATTGTGATTAAATATTTGACACAGCATAGGTTTCTGACACAGAATGAATGTGGTCTAAGAACTTAAAAATTTTTAATTTACCTATTCAAACCATATCATTATTATTTGCTTTTATATATAAATCAGAAATAACCAATTTAAAATGGAAAGAAAAAAAAAGGGGAAAAAAATCCCCCCCCCCCCAAATTTTTTGAACCCCCTTATGATTCATCAACCCAAACTCAATCCCAGCCTTCCCTTTGTGGTATGGTACCTTGCAGTACAATTTCAGAGAGACCCATACACTTGAACACAAGTTATTGTCTGGAAACTAGAAAAATGCTTGTAAAATTTTTTTGCCCCTTTTTGGCCCCAAATTCCTAAACATTTAGAGGAATTACCCCCAAACTCAAACCCAGCTTTCCCTTTGTGATATGGAACCTTGTAGTACAATTTCATAAAGATCCATACACTTACACACAAGTTATTGTCCTGAAACGAGAAAAATGCTTGTTTTTTGCCCCTTTGTGGCCCCTTATTCCTAAACGTTTTGGGAAATTACCCCCAAACTCAATTCCAGCTTTTCCTTTGTGATATGGAACCTTGTAGTACAATTTCAGAAAGATCTATAGACTTACACACAAGTTATTGTCATGAAACTAGAAAAATATTTGTTTTTTTTCCCTTTTTTGGCCCCTAATGCCTAAAATTTTGAGGCAATAACCCCCAAAATCAATCCAAGCATTCCCTTTGTGATATGGAACCTTGCAGTACAATTTCAGAGAGATCCATACACTTGAACACAAGTTATTGTCTGGAAACTAGAAAAATGCTTATTTTTGGCCCCTTATTCCTAAACGTTTTGGGAAATTACCCCCAAACTCAATTCCAGATTTCCCTTTGTGATATGGAACCTTGTAGTACAATTTCAGAAAGATCCATAGACTTACACACAAGTTATTGTCATGAAACTAGAAAAATGCTTGTTTTTTGCCCCTTTTTTGGCCCCTAATTCCTAAAATTTTGAGACAATTACCCCCAAAATCAACCCAAGCATTCCCTTTGTGATATTGAACCTTGTGGTACAATGTCAGAGAGATCCATACACTAACACACAAGTTATGTCTGGAAGTTACAAAAATGCTTATTTTTGGCCCCTTATTCCTAAACTGTTGGTACCATAACCCCCAAAATCATTCCCAACCTTCCTTATTTGGTATTGAACCTTATGGTAAAATTTCATTAAGATCCGTTAACTTAAACTAAAGTTCGAGTGCGAAAACCAATGTGTCTTCGGACGACAACGACGCCTACGTCATACCAATATACAACCACAAAATTTTTTTGCGGTCGTATAAAAACTGTGCTCCATTGATCATTTAAATTCAGTTTACCTTTCCCCATGAATTCTAAGAAAGCTGGTATCCCACGAATGATAATAAATCCTCAATATAGGTTTTGTGACATTAAGTTGCTTTGTATTTCTACTGAAAATATAATTTAAACTACATTGTTCTACATCAAATAAAATGCTCTGCTGGGCGCAGCTTAAAACGACCCCAGAGGTCGAACCCTGAACAGTTGGGGCAAGTATGGACACAACATTCAAGCTTGATACAGCACTGAATTTGGATTGTGATTAAATATTTGACACAGCATAGGTTTCTGACACAGTATGTATGTGGTCTAAGAACTTAAAATTTTTTAATTTACCTATTCAAACCATATCATTATTATTTGCTTTATATATATCAATCAGAAATAACCAATTTAAAATGGAAAATTTTAAAGAAAAAAAAAGAAAAAAAAATCCCCCCCCAATTTTTTGAACCCCCTTATGATTCATCACCCCCAAACTCAATCCCAGCCTTCCCTTTTTGGTATGGTACCTTGCAGTACAATTTCAGAGAGATCCATACACTTGAACACAAGTTATTGTCTGGAAACTAGAAAAATGCTTGTTTTTTTGCCCCTTTTTTGACCCAAATTCCTAAAAGTTTAGGGCAATTACCCCCAAACTCAAACCCAGCTCTCCCTTTGTAGAACAATTTCATAAAGATCCATACACTTACACACAAGTTATTGTCCTGAAACTAGAAAAATGCTTGTTTTTTTCCCCTTTTTGGCCCCTAATTCCTAAAATTTTGAGGCAATTACCCCCAAAATCAATCCCAGCCTTCCCTTTGAGATATGGTACCTTGCAGTACAATTTCAGAGATATCCATACACTTGAACACAAGTTATTGTCTGGAAACTAGAAAAATGCTTATTTTTGGCCCCTTATTCCTAAACGTTTTGGGAAATTACCCCCAAACTCAATTCCAGATTTCCCTTTGTGATATGGAACCTTGTAGTACAATTTCAGAAAGATCCATAGACTTACACACAAGTTATTGTCATGAAACTAGAAAAATGCTTGTTTTTTGCCCCTTTTTTGGCCCCTAATTCCTAAAATTTTGAGACAATTACCCCCAAAATCAACCCAAGCATTCCCTTTGTGATATTGAACCTTGTGGTACAATGTCAGAGAGATCCATACACTAACACACAAGTTATGTCTGGAAGTTACAAAAATGCTTATTTTTGGCCCCTTATTCCTAAACTGTTGGTACCATAACCCCCAAAATCATTCCCAACCTTCCTTATTTGGTATTGAACCTTATGGTAAAATTTCATTAAGATCCGTTAACTTAAACTAAAGTTCGAGTGCGAAAACCAATGTGTCTTCGGACGACAACGACGCCTACGTCATACCAATATACAACCACAAAATTTTTTTGCGGTCGTATAAAAACTGTGCTCCATTGATCATTTAAATTCAGTTTACCTTTCCCCATGAATTCTAAGAAAGCTGGTATCCCACGAATGATAATAAATCCTCAATATAGGTTTTGTGACATTAAGTTGCTTTGTATTTCTACTGAAAATATAATTTAAACTACATTGTTCTACATCAAATAAAATGCTCTGCTGGGCGCAGCTTAAAACGACCCCAGAGGTCGAACCCTGAACAGTTGGGGCAAGTATGGACACAACATTCAAGCTTGATACAGCACTGAATTTGGATTGTGATTAAATATTTGACACAGCATAGGTTTCTGACACAGTATGTATGTGGTCTAAGAACTTAAAATTTTTTAATTTACCTATTCAAACCATATCATTATTATTTGCTTTATATATATCAATCAGAAATAACCAATTTAAAATGGAAAATTTTAAAGAAAAAAAAAGAAAAAAAAATCCCCCCCCAATTTTTTGAACCCCCTTATGATTCATCACCCCCAAACTCAATCCCAGCCTTCCCTTTTTGGTATGGTACCTTGCAGTACAATTTCAGAGAGATCCATACACTTGAACACAAGTTATTGTCTGGAAACTAGAAAAATGCTTGTTTTTTTGCCCCTTTTTTGACCCAAATTCCTAAAAGTTTAGGGCAATTACCCCCAAACTCAAACCCAGCTCTCCCTTTGTAGAACAATTTCATAAAGATCCATACACTTACACACAAGTTATTGTCCTGAAACTAGAAAAATGCTTGTTTTTTTCCCCTTTTTGGCCCCTAATTCCTAAAATTTTGAGGCAATTACCCCCAAAATCAATCCCAGCCTTCCCTTTGAGATATGGTACCTTGCAGTACAATTTCAGAGATATCCATACACTTGAACACAAGTTATTGTCTGGAAACTAGAAAAATGCTTATTTTTGGCCCCTTATTCCTAAACGTTTTGGGAAATTACCCCCAAACTCAATTCCAGCTTTTCCTTTGTGATATGGAGCATTGTAGTACAATTTCAAAAAGATCCATACACTTACACACAAGTTATTGTCATGAAACTAGAAAAATGCTTGTTTTTTGCCCCTTTTTTGGCCCCTAATTCCTAAAATTTTGAGGCAATTACCCCCAAAATCAATCCCAGCATTCCCTTTGTGATATGGAACCTTGTGGTACAATGTCAGAGAGATCCATAGACTAACACACAAGTTATGTCTGGAAGTTACAATAAAAATGGTTCACTGAGTGCAGCCTGATACGACCGCAGAGGTCGAACCCTGAACAGTTGGGGCAAGTTTGGACACAATATTCAAGCTTGATACTGTCTGAATTTGGATTGTGATCAAATTTTTGACATAATATAGGTTTCTGACACAAAATAAATTTGGTCAAAGATCTTACAAATCTATTGCGCAATACTGTGCAATTGAAGATTTCTTCTTGAAACTTTTCAAAAGTTGGAGATATGAAAAATTTTGAAAAAAAAATATGAATCCTTTAAAAAATTGTAAACAAAAAATCCCCCCTCCCCCAATTTATTGAAACCCCCCTTGGAGCAATAACCCCAAAACTCAATCCCAGCCTTTCCTTTGTAGTATGGAATCTTGTAGTATAATTTCAGAGAGATCCATACACTTAAACACAAGTTATTGTCTCGAAACTAGAAAAATGCTTCTTTTTGGCCCCTAATTCCTACATGTTTGGGACATTTAACCCCAAACTAAATCCCAGCCTTCCCTTTGTTATATGGAACCTTGTGGTACAATGTCTGAGAGATCCATACACTGACACACAAGTTATTGTCCGGAAACTAGAAAAATGCTTGTTTTTGGCCCTTAATTCCTATACTGTTTGCCACATAACCCTTAAAATAAATCCCCACCTTCTACTTGTGGTATTAAACATTGTGGTACAATTTCAGAGCAATTGAAATACTTATACACAAGTTATTGTCCTGAAACTAGATAAATGCTTGTTTTGGGTCCCTTTTGGGCCCCTAATTCCTAAACGGTTGGGACCATCATCCCTAAAATCAATCTCAACCTTCCTTTTGTGGTATTGAACCTTCTAAAAAAATTTCATAGAGATCCATTCACTTAAACTAAAGTTATTGTCCGGAAACAAATGTGTCTTCGGACAGCGACGCATACAACGCAGACGACGAAGATGACTCAGACGACGAAGACGACGCAGACATCGACGACATCATACCATTATACGATCCCAAAAAATTTTTTGCGGTCATATAAAAATGCTTATTTTTGGCCCCTAATTCCTTAACTGTTGGTACCATAACCCCCAAAATCAATCCCAACATTCCTTTTGTGGTATTGAACCTTATGGTAAAATTTCATAGAGATCCATTCACTTAAACTAAAGTTAGAGTGCGAAAACCAATGTGTCTTCGGACGACGACGAAGACGCCAACGTCATACCAATATACGACCGCAAAATTTTTTTGTGGTCATATAAAAATGGACAAGAACAATTACAACAATGATGATAACCATATCACAAAAAATGTGTGGTCACAAAAAAATGTGTGGTCATATAAAACATTCCTGCTATCTTGACATTTTTCCATGCCACAAAGATAACAGGAAGTAACACTAATTGTTCTAAAATAGAATGTGAATATGGATGCAGGAATGTAAAAAATACTGAATGTCATGCAGCATATAAAATTCACCCTGAAAAAAAAATGACAGAACCCTATAATTCAGCAAAAATGTTACAAGTAAAAATTGTTATAAGTAAAAATTGTTATAAATCTGCAATTCAAAACTAAGAAACTTACCTTCACATAAAGCAATACAAAATAATGTGTTATTATCTCCTCTTAAAAATCTATCCGATCTGTTCTGAAACAAAAACATGCTAAATGTAATAATGTAACATTATTTGATCCTTTTATTACAAAACATGACAGTTTGTCAAATTTATTATTGGACAATTTGTTATAAAATTAATAAATTCATATCCCCTTATTTTTCTTCTCTTTACCCTTATAAACTACATGTCCTGTATAACATGTTCAGTATCACTTCATTGGTGTATAAACTGCTAATTGTATTACAATATTGAATAATTCTAACCTTTCATTCATTAAAAAACATTTTCCAATGCTAAAACGAAAGAAATATACTTTCCAATTTTGATAACATACATGTATATATAGGAACCTTTTGGAAAGACAAAGAGTCATGTGGCAGCTATAAATCATGGAGTCAGTAAGCTTGTCACATGACAAAGAGTCTTGTGGCAGCTATAAATCATGGAGTCAGTAAGCTTATCACATGACAAAGAGTCTTGTGGCAGCTATAAATCATGGAGTCAGTAAGCTTATCACATGACAAATGTCTTGTGGCAGCTATAAATCATGGAGTCAGTAAGCTTATCACATGACAAAGAGTCTTGTGGCTGCTATAAATCATGGAGTCAGTAAGCTTATCACATGACAAAGAGTCATGTGGCAGCTATAAATCATGGAGTCAGTAACCTTGTCACATAACAGAGTCATGTGGCAGCTATAAATCATGGAGTCAGTAAGCTTGTCACATAACAAAGAGTCTTGTTGCATTATAAATCATGGAGTCAGTAAGCTTATCACATAACAAAGAGTCATGTGGCTGCTATAAATCATGGAGTCAGTAAGTTTATCACATGACAAAGAGTCATGTGGCAGCTCCAAATAATGGATTCAATAAGCTTGTCACATGACAAAGAGTCTTGTGGCAGCTATAAATCATGGAGTCAGTAAGCTTATCACATGACAAAGAGTCATGTGGCAGCTATAAATCATGGATTCAGTAAGCATATCACATGACAAAGAGTCTTGTGGCAGCTATAAATCATGGAGTCAGTAAGCATATCACATGACAAAGAGTCTTGTGGCAGCTATAAATCATGGAGTCAGTCAGCTTATCACATGACAAAGAGTCTTGTGGCAGCTATAAATCATGGAGTCAGTAAGTTTATCACATGACAAAGAGTCTTGTGGCAGCTATAAATCATGGAGTCAGTAAGCTTATCACATGACAAAGAGTCTTGTGGCAGCTATAAATCATGGAGTCAGTAAGCTTATCACATGACAAAGAGTCTTGATGCAGCTATAAATCATGGATTCAGTAAGCTTGACACATGACTAAGAGTCTTATGGCAGCTATGAATCATGAAGTCAGTAAGCTTGACACAGGACACAAAATTTTGCTCCATTTAAAAAATAAAATGCTTCGCTGAGCGCAGCTGGATACGACCTCAGAGGTCCAACCCTGAACAGTTGGGGAGAAAATGGACACAATATTCGCGCTTGATACAGGTCTGAATTTGGATTGTAATTGAATATTTGACACATAATAGGTTTCTGACACCGAATAACTGTAGTCAAAGAACTTAGAATTGGTTATATGATTTGAATTTATATTCAGTTTTTTGCTTTTGTGCAAAACACTATGCTGTTGTGAATTGACCCCCCCCCCCCCCCCCCCCCAACAACAACAACAACCAAAAAAAAAATTTACTCCCCCTTTTTTTTGCTTTTGTGAAATAAACTTGTGATTAAATATTTGACACAGCATAGGTTTCTGACACAGAATGAATGTGGTCTAAGAACTTAAAATTTTTTAATTTACCTATTCAAACCATATCATTATTATGTGCTTATATATATAAATCAGAAATAACCAACTTAAAATGGACAATTTTAAAGAAAAAAAAAATCCCCCCACCCCCCCAAATTTTTTGAACTCCCTTATGATTCATCGTCCCCAAACTCAATCCCAGCCTTCCCTTTGGGGTATGGTACCTTGCAGTACAATTTCAATGAGATCCATACACGTGAACACAAGTTATTGTCTGGAAACTAGAAAAAATGCTTGTTTTTTGGCCCCTTTTTGGCCCCAAATTCCTAAACGTTATGGGCAATTAACCCCCCAACTCAAACCCAGCTTTCTGTTTGTTATATGGAATCTTGTAGTACAATTTCATTAAGATCCATACACTTACACACAAGTTATTGTCCTGAAACTAGAAAAATGCTTGTTTTTTGCCCTTTTTTGGCCCCTAATTCCTAAAATTTTGAGGCAATTACCCCTAAAATCAATCCCAGCCTTCCCTTTGGGGTATGGTACCTTGCAGTACAATTTCAGAGAGATCCATACACTTGAAAACAAGTAATTGTCTGGAAACTAGAAAAATGCTTATTTTTTGCCCCTTTTTGGCCCCTTATTCCTAAACGTTTTGGGCAATTACCCCCAATATCATTCCCAACATTCCCTTTGTGATATGGAAACTTGTGGTACAATGTCAGAGAGATCCATACACTAACACACAAGTTATTGTCTGGAAGTTACAAAAAAGCTTATTTTTGACCGCTTTTTGGCCCCTAATTCCTTAACTGTTGGTACCATAACCCCCAAAATCAATCCCAACCTTCCTTTTGTGGTATTGAACCTTATGGTAAAATTTCATAGAGATCCATTCACTTAAACTAAAGTTATAGTGTGAAAACCAATGTGTCTTCGGACGACGACGACAACAATGCCAACGTCATACCAATATACAACTGCAAAATTTGTTTGCGGTCATATAAAAATATTTGAAGAAATTTTCTTTTTAATTTCTGAAACCTGAAATGGAAAAAAAAATTGGCCCCCCCCCCCACAATTTCTTTTTTACCCCCCTCCCCCCTCCTTTTTCCCCAAAAAAAATTCTTTCCCTCAAGATATGGTCATAATCTCAATTCAAATTTCCAATGGAGTTTGCAACCATAATTTCCAAATTTAAATACATCATAAAAGTCTCAAATAGATAATTTAAAAGCAGTGTAAGGGAGGTGATCCAACATTGTACAATTTTGTTTTTGGATTACCTCCCTTACACTGCTTTTAAATTGTCCATTAACCAGGAAACCCTTGTTTTTTCCCCTTTTTTGCCCCTAATTCCTAAACGGTTTCAGCCATAACCCCCCAAAGCAAATCCTAACCATCCCTTTGTGGTATGGAAACTTGTGGTAATTTCAGAGAGATCCATACACTAACACACAAGTTATTGTCTGGAAGTTACAAAAATTTGTAAGGGTTCCGCGGAACCCAGTGTCTCGCCTACTTTTGCTGTTAATCGCAGGCTCAACAAAAATGAGGAAAAAAATAATAACAATATTCCTTTCGATACAATCTTTTGATTGTAAGAAGCTTCTGTCCAAGTTTGGTAAAAATCCAGGATAGTTTATGAATCTAATAAATGTTTTAAATCTCTAACTGCAGACTGTATGTAATGTTAACTGGAAGAAAAACTAAGTCCATTTATAAGTAAAATACGGATAAACAGGTACAAAATTTTAACAAAATTTCCTTCAAGATACTAGCTTTTGATCATAAACAAGCTTCTGACCAAGTTTGGTACAAATCCAGGATAGTTTAAGAAAGTTATTAAAATTTTAAAAACTTTAACCACAGAGTGAATGTAATGTTTCCTGGCAGAAAAACTAAGTCCATTTATAAGTAAAATACTGAAAAATAGGGATTTTTTTTTTACAAAATTTACTTCAGGATACTATCTTATGATCATAAACAAGCTTCTGTCCAAGTTTGGTAGAAATCCAGGATAGTTTAAGAAAGTTATTAAAATTTTAAAAACTTTAACCACAGAGTGAATGTAATGTTTCCTGGCAAAAAAACTAAGTCCATTTATAAGTAAAATACGGAAAAACAGGATATTTTTTTTACAAAATTTACTTCTAGATACTCTCTTATGATCATAAACAAGCTTCTGTCCAAGTTTGGTAGAAATCCAGGATAGTTTAAGAAAGTTATTAAAATTTTAAAAACTTTAACCACAGAGTGAATGTAATGTTTCCTGGCAAAAAAACTAAGTCCATTTATAAGTAAAATACGGAAAAACAGGATATTTTTTTTACAAAATTTACTTCTGGATACTCTCTTATGATCATAAACAAGCTTCTATCCAAGTTTGGTAGAAATCCAGGATAGTTTAAGAAAGTTATTAAAATTTCAAAAACTTAACCACAGAGTGAATATTTGTGGACGCCGCCGCCGCCGACGGAATGTAGGATCGCTATGTCTCGCTTTTTTGACAAAAGTCGAAGCTCGACAAAAATGCTTATTTTTGGCCCCTTTTTCCGTAACTGTTGGTACCATAATCCCTAAAATCAATCCCAACCTTCCTTTTGTGGTATTGAACCTTATGGTAAAATTTCATAGAGATCCATTCACTTAAACTAAAGTTATTGTGCGAAAACCAATGTGTCTTCAGATGACGACGATGCCAACGTCATACATACAAAAATTGTAATCAGCTTCATTCGTCACTAGCATTTTTAACTTACCTCAGATTGCTTTTTGCCTCCACCACCAGCATACATTCTAGAGTAACCAAATGATGTCCCTGCATTAGGACTTAAGTAGATTCCTTTCCCATAAGCTGCACCATTCACCTATAATCAAATAAACCAATATCATCTTGTGAAATTTGAAAATCATTCCATAAAAGAACAAAAATACACACGTTGCCGTGCATTGCATACCCCTATTCGTAACTCAAAGTTTTGGTAAACAGGAAGTTTGTGACCGACATAAAGTGCTCACACATTACAACACATCACTGCCAAGCTGCTGACAAATATGAAGTTATTTTGTTCTGTAGTACTTAGAAATATTGTTCATGGTAACCAACAGGCAACAGGAGGTGATTCTATATTTAATTTGTGAGAATGTAAACATTCAATCATATTTTCAATGAAAATTACTCAAGTTCACTTCTCCATTTTAAATAATTTAATAGATTCTGTGGTCATCAAATATTATTCAATACGTGTTAATATAATATTTTCATTCTTTTGATCTTTGTTGGATTGTCATGCCATTAGCAATGATTTCAAGTTCTAATTTCTATATCTAATCTTCACACTAACCTGTTTATTGGTTCCTGATGCTACTATTAAACCCTGTCTTATTATAGAATGCCAGTTTTCTACAGCAGAACCACTGCAAAAATATTAAATTGATTAATTGATAATTTTGTACCCAATCCCATTTTCAGCACTATTGGCTATTTCATGGCAGTCAGCTTTTAATGGTGGAGAAAGCCAGAGTGCCTGGAAAGAACCATTAGTCTTCAGCAGGAAAATTAAGAATCCTAGTAAATTAAGA
The DNA here is from genome assembly GCF_021869535.1 of Mytilus californianus. Taxonomy (NCBI): domain Eukaryota; kingdom Metazoa; phylum Mollusca; class Bivalvia; order Mytilida; family Mytilidae; genus Mytilus; species Mytilus californianus. Next base: position 58,976,261 of record NW_026262679.1, read on the forward strand.
TTGAAGTTGAAAACACCTGCCATTTGTGAGGTTCGAACTCACAACATTAGTGATGACTGGCTAGTGATACAGTATTCTGGTCAATCCTAATTGCAGGACCTACCTTTTGTACGTATTGTTAATTTGTTCTCATCCTGAACATACATGAAATATCTGCCACTGGAAGTCAAGCAATCAAAAATCAATAAACCTTTCAAAAACTGCATGGGAGATAACTCTGCATTGTTTCCATTCATCCATACATACAATAGTTGTCTCTCATTTAGTAAAATTATCAGACATTAGGTTGATGAGCTTAGATTTTTGAGTTGATTTAAGAATTTCCAGTCTAGTTATTCATAACATATATAAATTAAATATCTTCCCATAAAACTTTTGTCAGAAAGTGTTAATTTCATATCAATTCGAAGCCTAATTTTTTCTTTTGATAAGTTCCATACTTTTTAGTTTTTTTTTATCCATTATCAAAACAAACTGCATGTTTTCAAAAGACATGTTAAATTTTATAAGTTCTTATAGAACCTCAAAAGTAAATTACTAAGACTTGACTGTAAAAAATCTGCCATTAGATAGGAAAAGTTGCACTTGTTCATATCTCTGAGCTGACCACAGGACTTCCAAAATGGTCGTATTGTCCGGACCTGTCCGATAAATTATATTTATGACTTGTTGTGCTGAACGTGAAATTGACATTTAACGTGGGTTTGCCATTTTAACATATAAATTCAGAAAAAGATCAAAGTTTTTTCGATCTTTTCGACTTGACCTTTTGCCTTAAACAGCCACGTTTCCGGTCATAAAAGTGACATGGTGATTAAGTACTATCAAAACAACCCCTACTTTAATACCCTCTCATTACAATCAAGGTTAATTAGTTGTCAGACAGCTGAAATTTACCTGTTCAGGTGACAGGTTAACTAATATGTACTGGACACTGATTGGTTTATTTGAAGTTATTTTCATAAATTTCAGTGGTTTGAATCTAACTAATTTAGTCAAAAAGACTTAGATTATCAAAAATACGTATATAAATATGATTTGATGAAATTTTTTAAACAGTAGTTATTAAGGTTTTAAGCCAAAAATCGTCAGAACCACATTGTTTGAACTAGTACACGCGTGCTTATGTGCAAAGTTGTGAGATTTAATTACGCATCTGAATTCTTCAAAAATGCTAAAATTATCATTGATACCATTATAATATCGTTCATTTCAAATACTTTCTTGAAGAAATAACGTGGAAAGCTTCTTAAACTCAACTGTGCTTTGTAAACATACACGGATTCAACGTATCCGTCTCTGGTCTGTGTTTTACCATTGTCAAGTCAACATCTGGTATAAGAAAATGTGCCTTCTCAAAACGAAAGTAAAGATTTAGACAACGTAATTTTGCACAAATAAAGATTCTAAAGCAGATATTAGTACGCTAAAGTTGCACACTTCGAATGATGCACTGTCAATTTAAGTGTTTACGTCAGTACATCGAAATTTGTACCAAAAGTCAAGATTAATATCTTTTTTAAGTCAATCATTGTTTATATGATACCCAACTGATTACCATGATTGTCTTTTGTTACTTGGTCTTTAAGGATTAAAATCGGAATAAGACAAAAAATGTCCAGCTGGCACAAGTATTTTTTGGAAGCCCTGGCTGACCACCAATTTTTCAGCAATTTATAAATTACTGTGCATTCATTTAATATTGCGGATACAAATTTTTGATGATTGAAAAAAAAAATTGTATTTTCATGGTTTTGCCAAAGTTTGCATACAGGCCTAAAGAAAATTTTAACATTGTTGAACATTTTAATGCATGGTTTACCCATGTCACAAATTCCACGAAATAATAATAAATCCTCAGTATACCTCAGTTCAGTGGTTGTTGTTAGTTCATGTCTGTCATATTTGTCTTTCCTAAATTGTTTTGTTAGGCCATTAGTTTTCTCAATTGAATTGTTTCTTATTTTTCATGTCAGGCCTTTTATAGCCAACTATATGGTATGGGTTTTTCTAATTGTGGAAGGCCGTACGGCTGCCTATAATTGCTTACATCCTCTTAATTTGAACTTTGGTGGATAGCTGTCTCATTCGCAATCATACCACATCTCCTTATTTTTATATACTACTGATAATCTACATACTGAAAAGCAAAAGTACTGCCATATTTTTCTTTAGCTTCTCTGAATGCTGCCTCTTTTGCTGGTGGACTGCTGAGTAACAAATACTGGAATGGTGTCTTCATGAAAGGTATTCTCTATCAATTAGAAAGAATAAAAAATTTCTACAATTCAAACACACAAATTATTTTAATGCAATTTCGCCCACTTTACATATCGTTTGGTAGACTTATTTTAGGTTTTGGGCAGTTTATTAATTGGAAAATTGGGTTAAAATTTTGGAAAAAGCAGTCTGTTTTGCATTTGAAATAGGGCTGATATTTAGCAATTCATTTCCATATGGCATATAACAGTTTTTGATATAAAATCAAGCAAAAAAACATACTTTTACTAAAAGTCTTGATCTTGAAACATTTAAAGAATGAAAAATCAACAAAAAACTTGTGTGCTCTATTTCAGGTAATCAATCAGTCGAAAAATAGGCAATAACAGGCAAATACCTTTTAAAAATAACCAGTAAAACTAAACTAAAATGTAAGTATAATATATACCACTTACCTTTTCTGGGGTTAATTTTACAATATGAGATCTATTACTGGTAATTATCCTGAAAACATAATACTTATATTAGATCCATTTCTTCCAAGTTTGAGTGCATTCCCAAGGCAAATTGTGATTTTCCATACAAAGAGGGTCTGGATGGGAATAACAGAATAGAGAATAATGGATAAAATAAATAATAAAGAATGGAAAATAATATGGTGCTAAAATATAAAGAATCAAAGACCTCATCCAGATCCTCATATAAACTTAACATTGATGAAATGAGCAAGTTCCCATATAAAGTTGAATTTACCTCATGTAAGTCTAAACTTGGGGCATGGTTTTAGTTATCAAGAAATGAATTATTGTTAAACATAACATAAACAAAGCTAAATCAAAAGCTTGTTGTAATTTTTTACCCATAAATGCTACATAAAAACTGATAATATAGAAATATTTCTATTACACATATGATATAATATTGAATAGGTGATCGTGAATAGACATGTATAAAAATACATTTCTTAATCAATCCTTTACTATATGAAAGGTTACAAGCATTGCATCCATTAGTGATTTTTGGCGAGTTATTTTATTGTATCCACCAGGCTTTTATACCAATTAACAACATGGCAGCTTAAATTCAAGTTTCACCTTAAGGACATGTAAACATTTGACCTCTAGATGTTTTTTGCTTGGTTTTATTACATTATTCAGTTGCTGTCTTATTGATGTGAATACCACAACATCTCCTTTTAATCATGTGTATGTCCAATTAGTAATACATGTACTAGGGGCCGTCTTGACCTTGTTGTAGGGTATGAATAATTCGTTCATTGTTGAAGACCCTACACCAACTGTCAAGATGAAGAACAGGAATAAAAGCCCTGTTCATTGATAATTTTCTATGTTTTCTATGTATTGTGTTCAATTTTGTCCAATGTACATTTACTCCATATCCTTTCATTTTCTACTGTTTTCATTTTTCCTTTGTAGCCCAATAGTTTGAATTGGACATGTCCAAATTAGAGATTAGATTGTCAATGGCCAAATAAGTGTAGGTGTTTCTTGAGTCTGTAATCACCACTGAAGTAAAGGATAACACGATTTATTATTTTAATCTGTGCTAAACACTGAAGTAAATGATAACATAATTTATTTTCAAAATCTGTTCTTTCCACAGAAGTGAATGATAAAACAATGTATTTTTAGAATCTATATTCACCACCGAAGTAAAGGATAACATAACTTATTCTTCCAATCTTATACTTACCACTGATGTATTTATTTTTAGAATCTATACTCATCACTGAAGTAAAGGATAACACAATTTATTTTTAGAATCTATACTCACCATTGAAGTAAAGGATAGCACAATTTATTTTTAGAATCTAATGTTTTTTTTATATCACTGGAAGACAATGCTGTCATTTGTTCCATTGACATAACATGCTTCAATATTTTATCTACTGCATCATAATCTTTACTCTGCAACATAAAAAAAAATATTTCTCACTAAGTTTGATAAAGCCTACAAAAAAAAAAAAAATAGTGCAAACACTGAAATGCTTTACTGACCATTGATTTTATGTTGATAGTTCTAAATATAAAGCTTTACTACAAGTATCACATAAACTTAACATGATCCAAGAAAATGAGGTCAAGGTCAGATAAACCAAACCGGAAATTCATGTACACCTTGCAATCATTCCATACTCCAAACATAGTTGACCTATTGCTTACAGTTTCTTAGAAACGAACTTAACCAGGAAAACTTAACATTGATCAATGAACCATGAAAATGAGGTCAAGGTCAGATGAACCATGCCAGACAGACATGTACACCTTACAATTAATCTATGCATTACATATAGTTGACATATTGCTTATAGTATCTAAGAAACAAACTTAACCATGAAAACTTAACATTGACCAATGAATCATGAAAATGAGGTCAAAGTCAGATGATACCTGCCAGACAGAAACATACACCTTACAATCATTCCATACACCAAATATAGTTGACCTATTGCTTATAGTTTAGATAATGAATGGACACTGTTTGGCAGCCGCCCGCGCGCCTGTCCGCCTGCCGTACATCCCCAAATCAATAACCAATTTTTCCTTTGAAAATCCGGTTAAAAAACAGACCAAAACATAAAAACTTAACACTGAGCTATGAACTGTGAAAATGAGGTCAAGGTCAAATAAAACCGGCCAGACTGACATGTACATCGTAAAATATTTCCATACATCAAATATAGTTGACCTAATGCATATGAAGTATCCAGGTCTTCCACCTTCTAAAATATAAAGCTTTAAAGTAGTTAGTTAATGATGCTGCTACCGCCGCCAGATCACTATCCCTATGTCAAGCTTTCTGCGACAGAAGTTTCAGGCTCGACAAAAACTAATTTGAATCATTTGAAACACTAAGGTTTGTCTACTCCCAGGCATATATTATTTTAGCTGTATTTGACAAAATTTTTCAGTATTTTTGGTTTTTAATGTTCTTTTAACTTTGTTTTTAATTTGGCATTCTAACTGTTTTGATATAGAGCGCCACTGATGAATCTTATGTAGAAAACACACGCCAGGTGTAATAAATCATACCCCTGGTAACTTTGATGAGTTATGATGTAAAATTTTCTTATTTTTCTTACAGAAATCCTCATGTAAAATATCTAATATCAAAGATTAATCTACCTGAACTTGTTATTAACATAAATTGCAAAATTATATAACCTCCCATAAATTTGATCTGTAAGTAAGATCACAAACAGGGACATGAAAAACTAGCAAATATAACCTAGTGAACAGGTTTAGACCCAGAAATTTCAAATTTCAAACCCCCCCTCCCAAAAAAAAATAACAAGTGTTTTCCTTAATTTGAAATAATTTTTAATTGTCTGCATGGTTTAATCATAGATTTGAAAATTTATCAATAATCCAAATATTTATTTCTTTCAATGCAGCTAGAACTTACTTTTGGATTTAAAGCTAGTTCATTAGGGTCACTAGGATCTACAACTGTTGGATAGGGGTCAAATATTATGTTGCGTCTATTATGTTTACTTGCAGCCTTTGTCATGGTTAATAATAAATCTACAACCTGCAATTGAATAAAGAAAAACAAAATAACAATAACTTATAATAAAAAAAATTTGAAGTGTGCATTTCAAAAATATATTGAAATGATTATCGCTGATAAAAATCTATTTCTTTTGAAGTGTGCATTTCAAAAATATATTGAAATGATTATCGCTATAAAAATCTATTTCTTTTGAAGTGTGCATTTCAAAAATATATTGAAATGATTATCGCTGATAAAAATCTATTTCTTTTGTGTATTTTTTTGTGTAATATAAAATCCTTTTTTATTTTCTTTGGTTGTGTTTTTTGTGACTACTTGAGCATACAATATAATAAGTAGATATCTTCATTTAGTAAAACACTTTTTTTTTAATTCTATTTCATTGCATCTGCAATGACACTGTCTTTATATATGGCAAAAGTGAGCACAAATACAGAGAAATTTCAGATAATTTCTTCTTCCAGACAAGACCCCAAAAAATATTCATAATCCATCATTTAAATATAACTTACAATTTATTTGAATAGTAAATTTTTGGTGAAAAGTTCCCCTTGGTGATTTATATAACAGTAATTTTTGTATTGTAAATCTCGTTCTTATACAATATCATCTAACTATGACGATTTTTTTAATATATCAGTAAATATCTTACTCGAAGGGTGCCACATGTGGAGCAAGAACTGCTTACCCTTCTGGAGCACCTGAGTTCACCTTTGGTTTTTGGTGGAGTTTCTGCTGCTCGATCTTTATTTTTCTATGTAGAGTTTTGATTCGTTCGCCTTTTTTCGTTGTTTTCGTATTTTGCCATGGCATTGTCAGTTTTTTCGTAGACTTATGAGTTTTGAATGTCCCCACATTATTTTCCACCTCTTTTTTACAATCAAAGTTGATCCAAAGTTAGATGGAAATGATCATGACAAATCAAATTTTTTTTCATCAGATTCTTTGAAGAAATTAGTTTCCGGTTCTGTAATGAGAATAATACGAACCTCAGCACCAGTGGCAATGTCTTCAGCAGCATCACTCATAACACCTAAGGTTTGGAAGGCAAATATACATAACTCTCTGGAACATACTGCTGGCTAAAATTCAACACAGTATAAGTATAAACTTTTATAAATGGTTGGAAAATATTATGAAACTTCAACAGCTTGAAGTATAAAAGAGAACTTGACATTTCACAAAAATTAAAACTGTAATGAAAAAAATATAATTTGTTATACTTTGCCAGGTAAAATATATCTTGCTTATTGAAATAGTTCCTTTTTTCAAAATCTTATCTGATCATTCTTCTCTTGTCTTCCAAATGATTGAAATATGAAATCACAAAAGGCAGACAAAAACAAAATAAGATAAAATAAGTCTAGAATGTTGTATGTATACAATTATGATACAAAGCACACATGTGCTATCCTTAAATGAAAAAAATATGGCAATAGCTTTATTCCAATCAGACCAAAAGAGCATATACTTATATAAAACAGAATTTCCATATAGGAGGGTCTTGTAGGATTGATGAGCCATGATTGCATTCAAAGTATAAATGAGTTCTAAACATGCAAAATAAGAATAAACTCACAAAAAAATAAATAGATAAACCAAAATGGCTATAAAAACATACATGGGATCAGGAAAGAATCTTCAATTGATTGATTGATTAATAGGTGTTTAACACCACTTTCAGCACTATTGGCTATTTCATGGCAATCAGTTTTTATTGGTGGAGGAAGCCAGAGTGCTTAGAGAGAACCAAGACACTTCAAAATCTTGTATTTAGAGTATTCAACATTGAATTTGCATAGTTCTCATGATCTCAATTTGTTTATGCTCAAGAAAAATACATAATTGTAGACAGGTAGCATCAATAATAAATAATAAATGCTACATAACAAACCTTAAGCATAGCTCCATTTTGAAAGACATGTGGTTCATCACAAACAACACAATACTCATTTAAAGTTGGTAATCTCTGTCTGGAATACTGAAATATCTATAAATAGACAATATAAATCTTGCTTAAAGTTGGTAATCTCTGTCTGGAATACTGAAATATCTATAAATAGACAATATAAATCTCATTTAAAGTTGGTAATCTCTGCCTGAAATACTGAAATATCTTTAAATAGACAATATAAATCTCATTTAAAGTTGGTAATCTCTGCCTGGAAGACTGAAATATCTATAAATAGACAATAGAGATCTCATTCAATGTTGGCATACTCCATCTAATGAAACAAACAATATAACACTCATTCAATTTCAGTAACATATCCTTTAATTTATATCTATATAAATTTGTACTATACTTAAATATGAAAGTGTTGAGTCTTCTATAATTAATATTTTGTTTATATGCGTTCTAAAAAATTTTCAAGCAATTCAGTTGTTTGATAAATTTTGTACCTACATCTTGATAATTTTAGTGATCACATGATTAATTAAGGTAGGAATTTAATAAACTATAATAAATCATACCTGGACAAGAAATCCAAACTCAGGTTCGGGAATTCTTTTGGAATTTTTACCAAACCAGGTTGATGACGGTTTTAAATGTAAATCAGCTGTTAAAGAAAGTTCATTAGATTTTCTAGAACCAGCACTGCCATGACTTATTTGTCTAAATATATTTTTCTTCTTTCTATTTTCATTCGGCACAGAACTCTGTCTTTCTGTTGTTTTTAAATCTCTCACTTTCTTATCTTCTTTCTTTGTTGTTTTAGTCTCTGTCTGTAAACTAGTAGTTAACAAAATTTCAATTCATTTTATTTTTACATGAATGTCATGATCTACACATCCCTTTTATAATTTTTTCAAACATTCTTTAATCATATACTTTAAAAACAAAAAAGTTTTGAACAATAAATGAAATAATTGAACCTGGTATCAGATGTGCACATCAAATAACAATTACAAAACCAAATGTTATAATGTAGCTAAGGCCTTCTTCAGAAACATTAAACACCATAAAATTTCATTATACATTAAATATACTAGTAGATATCAAGATCTCATCCCCCCACTTGATAAATTTTGGAACAGCCCTTAGAAATCAGTTAGCAATCTAATTTCATGAAGAAGCCCATTAAAAGGACACCATAGCTTGATCACATTATACTCTTTCCATGTTCAACTATGAAATCTTTGTTACAAACATAATTCGGCGTATATCTTAAAAAGTTCACTTCATAATAAACAAGTGCATTAAGTTTTAAGTAGATATGACCACAACTTCATAGTTTGAAAACTACCTTAACCCAAAACTTTAACTTGAATCATGATAGATAAATTATCAGATGCAGAGCATAAAATATATATACCCCATCCCCCCATTTCTTTAACCAATAAAACTAGCATCTATGAAATACATACTTACCTATCTTTATTAGCAAATAAATGATTAATGGCCTCTAAAAAATCTCCCCGACTCAGAATTAAAGCATCCCTAGCTTGTTCTGCCGAAAATCCAATCTCCATAATCCTGGCTAAATCTTTATCCTCAATCATTGAAGCTGCCTCTTCATCACTGGTAGAAATATACTATTCGTTAAAGGTGAAATACACACAAGTAAATTTTGTAAACAGGGAATACAAAATGTATTTGAAAATTGACAAAAAGGAAAGTTTATGTCCATAGAAGGAGAAAGTTTCAGCTATTCTGTTCAGGTCCCATTTTGTCATTAACTCCTCAAGTATTTACAAATCCCTGGCTTTCAATTTTTTGTTTTTGAGCGATCCTGATGAAAAAAGATCCAGAAAAGTGCCTTGGACACACCAAATTTATGACATGTTATTTTCATTTTCAAATACCAGTAAAAGAAAAACTGTCACATTCTAAATTATATTCTATTATCTTTGAGCAAGCATTTTCCTCAAAACCACTCATGTTTTTTGTGTTTTTTTATACATAAATATAGATATTTTCACGAGTTTGTTTCTAATTTGTGCCATATTTCCTTGTCCATACAAGATATATAGTTTCCACAACTGCATCAAGTGTGTGACAGTATTTCTCCACTCAAGACAGTTAAAATTTTAAAAATTTAACTGTTGAGAGTGGAGAAATGTCGTAATACACAAGATATAGTGGTGGAATCTGTTTCTCTAATGATTTTTAGACTATATCTAAACACAGTTTATCCTTCCTTTACAAAGATTTTCAGAAATTTGTGTTCTTTTTATGTGACGTCATCAGGCATGGTTATCTTTTTTCATGACGTCATCAGGCATGGTCATCTTTTTTCATGACGTCATCAGACATGGTCATCTTTTTTCATGATGTCAGAATAGGAAATTCAGAAGAAATCAAGAAAATTTGACGTCATAATTGATTTTCAACCAATCAATTGCCGAGAACAAAGTCTTCTCTAGAGATGAAAAATGTTTTTCTCACACCAATCAAAAAATTTGAATTTCAAAATAGCATGAAAATAAGAGAAAAACTGTTTAGTGGTTTCCATCAATTTTTGGGAACATACTTTTCAGTGACATACCTTACTTGGTTAACAACAATTTCATGCCGCTTATGATATTCATCAATCATTCTGTTACTATTTTTAGGCCATTGATGAAATACAAAAGTTTCCATTACCCTACAAAGACATCAATTTGTAAATTGCTACATACAATATGAAAATTCTGTGAATACATAAATATAATGGAATTTGATGCGACTGTCATACAAGTGAGAGGTTTAGCGCTATAAAACCAGGTTCAATCCACCATTTTCTACATTTGAAAATGACGGTACCAAGTCAGGAATATGACAGTTGTTGTCCATTCATTTGATGTGTTTTATCATTTGATTTTGCCATTTGATTAGGAACTTTCCGTTTTGAATCTTCCTCGGAGTTCAGTATTTTTGTGATTTTACTTTTTGCTATTTATATAAAATATTATAAACTTTTGTATCTAAGTGATTTTTTGACATTGCATTTTCATTTTCATGCATGTTAATTGTTTACCATTCTGTGGGTATAAATGTCTATCAATCAAGTTTGAAAGTGTTTGATTGTTGAAAATTCTTCTTAACAAACCATATCAGAGCTGCTTGATGGCAATTTATTTTAAAGCAATTCATTGCAATGTTTAGCAGCTGAAAGATTATATAACTTTGACTGTTAATAAAATACTGCCAAATATTGTGTAAAAATTATGGTGAATCATTTTTATAAAAACATTTTTTCAAAGCAACAGAAATCATATCTGTTTAAAAAAATTTGAGGACCTCAGGTTCCTTAAAGAAGGTACCAGGGGCTCTACAAATTTTATCATGTTAAACCACTGCATTGTATATAATGATTAATTGTTGTTTGCTTAATGTTCTTTGACAAATATACATGTATCATGCATAAACTTATCTCTCTCTCAGTGGGTAAAAATCTCAATAAGCATAGCACTTTTTTAAATTCATGTACAGAATACTAGTCCTGTCTTGTCAGAATGAGACAGCATTTACTCTGAAAACTACTGTCTCATTAGGACAAGACAAAACTTATGAAACAAATATTTGCACACACAAAAAAAGATATGGTATGAATGCAAATTAAACAATTATCCACTAAAGACCAAAGGACAAGTATGTAAACATCTACAATTTACTATACAGCCTTCAACAATGAACAAATCCAAGAACAGTATAGGAAACTATAATAGGCCCCAGGAAAACACAATGTGAAAAAAAAAAATGAAAAATAAGAGAAATGTCCTATTTTAAGCTAGTAATATGGTAAGTTTTTTTTCTTTTAGCCTTTATGTCTAGTTATGCATAGTGTGGATTCACTTATTTTTATGATTACCAATTTCCCTGGATTGAAGAAAAATTGTATATTCGTTGATATTTGCTTTCCTGGTTTTGCTATAGTCTGCATAAAAAATTTCCCCTTCGACAAACATTTAAACTCATGGTTAACCTATACAGTCGATTCCGGTTATTTGCATAGCCTATTTGTCAGACAAAATTATGCAATTAAGCGGAGTATGCTTATATCCGAAATGCCAAATTACGGAGTCAAATAACATCGATACACGACGATAGTACAGATCAGTAAAGGAAATCCCTGAAGAAAGATGAACGTCCATAATCCACTTACAACATATTGAATGCTTATTTATTCTAATAAAAGTTATGTGTCTAGTGTTATACATGTTATTTTATTTTGTATTCTTTCAATAAAGTTTATAAACACATTTTGTTTTAGTTTATTTACGTACCGACTTTTCCTTTACCTGAGATACGAAAATAAAACTAATTGTTCTAAAAATAGATTTGTTTCTATGACCCGGATGTACAATGTACATTGTTACGCTTTGATTAAATTAACTGTTTAACAATACTACACAGTTTATAATCATTTTAAACAATAAATGTGTACTAAACTGCCTTTGATATACAGTATTTACCGCTTGCACAGTGATGTTACACTGTTTCTTTAACCTCGTTAGTTTCGTATATGCAAAGCAGTTAACAGGTAATGGGGCCCTGTACGGGTTATTTGCAGGACACGAGTGTTGAAAGAGAGAAAATATAATAATTAGAAGTTGATTTTCTTTTCAAAAAATATTAAAAATAAAAGATTGATGTATAAAATTCTTCAACCATATATAAATGCCCTGTAATATTTAACATAAGTGTAGATCACCCCAAGCCGAATTACGAGAGTACACATTGGATAATGATCGATAATTAACGGGTTATTGTTTTTAAAATTCACCCCAAATGTAATCTATGAACAATGTTTGAAATCCAATCAATAATTAACACCTTTTGAGATAGATTGGACGTGTTTTTACAACAATCACCTGTTTGACATTTTTATGACCTCGAGGCTTAAAATAGAACATGGGAAACTTTACCTGTGTACACATCGAGGCTTATTTTATAATCATATAAACACGAAAGAAACTGTTTTAAAACTTTATTTAGATAACACAAAAGTAAATATGAAATAATAACGAAAATTATGATGCATTCAAGAAAAATATACTTACCAAATTGCCGTTTCCGGTAAAAAATCTCGTCAGTTTTAACTAAGCATATCTAGCTGGCGAATATTTTCTATGCAATTAACCGAAAGGCCACTTGTAAGTCTATGCATATAACCGGACAATTTAACATTAGATGAATGGGAAATGGTTTTGTGCAGGAGAAAAGTATGCAATTAACCGAATTATGCTATTAAGCGGTATGCAATTAAGTGGAATCGACTGTACTACGAAATCAACGAATATTGGTATCCCACAGTAATGCGTCATCTTCAACTCAGCATTAAATTCTATTAAAACAAGCATTCTGTGAGTATTGCATGGCAATACATAGTCCCCTACTGGTTAAAAATTCATTGTAATGGAATGAAATTCTAACTTGATCTATAACTTGTCATGGTGTAAACTACATAAAAATTTCAAGTCAAAATCTTCAAGCATGACGAAAAAAACTGTTGAAAACTGATTATTTAAGTGAATTATCTATGTCCAAAGACCATAACTCTGCACAAAATCATCAGACCGGAACAAAATTCCAACTTGATCTGTAACTTGTCATGATAAAACTATATACTAATTATCAAATCAATATCTTCAAGAATGACAAACAAACCTACCACTAAATTCTTCAAACAATTTACCAAAGAAAAGGAAAAAAATCCAAAAATTATATTTTGCCTTTTAAAAAATGAGTTATTTCCCTTTGAACAGAAAACTACTAATTAATAAGTATTTCATCAAAAATGTAATTCTAGAGAAAGGGCTTTTACTGAACAAAGAGAAAAGCTAAAATCGTGAAAATTGAACTTGATCTGTAACTTGTCATGATAAAACAATAAACCAAATATCAAATCAATATCTTCAAGCACGAAGAAAAAAAGTCTGGAAAACTGATTTGCCGGACTGACAGATAGACGGACAGACAGACAGAGTGCAAACCTAAAGTCTCCTTCGACTTCGTTGGTAGGGGACTAACAAAAACATTTGGTGCAAACTACAGTTCAGGTACTTACTTTTTCATTTGACTTGAGATCCCATTCTTTTCATTTCTAGATGTCTGGAAAACTTCCACTTTTGGCGGACCTGACAAAATAAAAAATAAGTGAAGGATGGACACATTATCGGAATGTAATACTTAAGTCTTCAATGGAAAACATGTGCTGCTTATACATGTACAGCCGCTTTTCATTAAATGGCATGGCAAAATTCATTGCCACCAATATCAAAGTCCACGACTTGGAAAAGGCCACCAATGCAATAAAAAAGGTAGTGCAACACTTTCAGTAATACAAAAGAATTTGTGCAAACTCAAGTTGTGGAAGAGTTGTTGTTTATTTGGATGTGTGATGACCAGAACAAAATATGATGTTTTATTTTCTTGGCTATACCACCTACACAACTAATTATAATTATTCACATTCTTAAAGTGAAATGCCTGTAAGGTTATGAAATATATGTTGATTGATATAATATATATAATTATTCAAATATGTTGACTTTGTTATTTTCCAAATAAACTTACTTGGGATGTCGAGATAATTTGTATATGACAAATGAAGACAAACACTTAGTGGTTCTTCCTTATTTAGTTTCCATGCTTCTGCTACAGGGGCCTGCAAAAAATATAAAAGATGTAAATATTATCTGCAAGTCCAGTTAACTATAGATAAATCAAAATAATGCTTTCAAAATATTGCACTGGATACTGTCTTTTCATCAAAAAGAAGGTTTTGTCAAAGTTATGTAAAATTCCATGAACGTTTGACAAAGTAATTGAAGTGTAAAGAACTTGAATCACAGACTGAACCTAAATCTTGGTTGACAAGGGAATGGATGATCGATATGTCTTACTTCTGTGACTTTTGTTGCAGGTGTGACAAAATTCAGGTAAAATGATAGAATTTGTTTATCACATTATTGAACAATAAAATGCTCCGCTGGGCGCAGCTTGATATGACCGCAGAGGTCGAACCCTGAACAGTTGGGGCAAGTATGGACACAACATTCAAGCTTGATACACACTGACTTTGGATTATGATTAAATATTTGACACAGCATAGGTTTCTGACACAGAATGAATGGGGTCTAAGAACTTAAATTTTTTTAATTTACCTATTCAAACCATATCATTATTATTTGCTTTTATATATAAATCAGAAATAACCAATTTAAAATGGAAAATATTAAAGAAAAAAAAAGGAAAAAAAGGAAAAAAAAATCCCTCCCCCAAATTTTTTTTAACCCCCTTATGATTCATCACCCCCAAACTCATTCCCAGCTTTCCTTTTGTGGTATGGTACCTAGCAGTACAATTTCAGAGAGATCCATACACTTGAACACAAGTTATTGTCTGGAAACTAGAATAAAATGCTTCGCTGGGCGCAGCTTGATACGACTGCAGAGGTCGAACCCTGACCAGTTGGGGCAAGTATGGACACAACATTCAAGCTTGATACAGCTCTGAATTTGGATTGTGATTAAATATTTGACACAGCATAGGTTTCTGACACAGAAAGAATGTGGTCTAAGAACTTGATTTTTTTTAATTTACCTATTATGGTCCAATGTCCAAAATCAAAATACATGGTTAGATTCAGCATATCAAAGAACCCCATATATTCAATTTTTGTTGAAATCAAACAAAGTTTAATTTTGGACCCCAACTTGGACAAACTTGAAAACTGGGCCCATAATCAAAAATCTAAACACATGTTTAGATTCAGCATATCAAAGAACCCCATGAATTCAATTTTTGTTAAAATCAAACTAAGTTTAATTTTGGACCCTTTGGACCTTAATGTAGACCAATTTAAAAAAAGGGACCCAAAATTAAAAATCTAAATACACGGTTAGATTTGGAATATCAAAGAACCCCAATAATTCAATTTTTGATGATATCAAACAAAGTTTAATTCTGGACCCTTTTGACCTCAATATGAACCAATTTGATAACGGGGCCCACAAATAAAAAATCTAAATACATGGTTAGATTCAGCATATCAAAGAACCCCATATATTCAAACAAAGTTTAATTTTGGACCCCAATTCGGACCAACTTGAAAACTGGGCCAAAAATCTAAAATCTAAATACATGTTTAGATTCAGCATATCAAAGAACCCCATATATTCAATTTTTGTTAAAATCAAACAAAGTTTAATTTTGGACCCTTTGGACCTTAATGTAGACCAATTTTAAAAACAGGACCCAAAATTAAAAATCTAAATACACGGTTAGATTTGGCATATCAAAGAACCCCAATAATTCAATTTTTTATGAAATCAAACGAAGTTTAATTTTGGACCCTTTTGACCTCAATATGAACCAATTTGATATCGGGGTCCACAAATAAAAAATCTAAATACATGGTTAGAGGTGTAATACCACCATTGATTTTCCCCTATTAGTCTTTGTTAAATTTGCACTTTTCAAAAAATTGTGCAGAATTTATCTTTGTTTCAAATAAACAAATACTTGGCATGAGTAAAGTTTTATCCTGTCCAGTACTATAGAAAAAATTTCACATAACATTTCATTGCATATAAGAAAATAACCATCACTGGAAGTTAACCAATCAAATTTTCCCCCTTTTTTAACCTGTGTACAAGCTTTAGTAACCATGTAACCTCAAGTTTCCAAAATATTCTATAGAAACCCCAAATAAAGAAATAATGGTGCTTTGAAATACCCAAGATATATGTTTATGACTCAGAAATGTTTTACTGCAATGAAATGTAGGATCAATTACCTACAACTGTCAAATTCAAGGGAATATTTTTTTTCGACCTATTTTCGTATGCAACCGGATGTGACGTACTATGATTTGGTGGTATTACACCTAAAGAAGACTTTTTTGTTAAATAAACTGAATGTGACTTTTTTCCTTTGTAATACTGGTTATTTCAAGCATTCCTGTCAAGTTTTGTCATAATCAGTTCAATAGTTTGAGAAAAATCTAGTATAATGTAAGACGACATCTACAGCGATTCGAGCAAAATTTCTTCGAAAAATTCAAACCAAGCCGCATCATGATAGAATATAGTGTGGACCAATAAATGATCAAATATTTATCTCATCTGCCTACAAACAGTTGAATATGATACAAAAGATGACTTTAGGATGATAAATACTACTAATGGACCTCTTTGTCTTCCTTATAAGGTCTCTTTTGGACCATTTATACCTCTCATTTCCTCAAAATTTCTACTTTTTAGGCCAATAAATAAAAATTTTGGGGTAACTTTCACTCATTTATGATAGAAATGTTATTATAAATGATTAATTGAAGTATTCTAGCTGAATGAACTATCCGTATAAAAGTTTACTGTCTCCAAGGAGGTTTCAATAAGTCCTTACGTAAAACTTAAATTTACGCCGCGTTCCAGAGAAGGACATAAAAAACTTCTCTTTTGGTGAATAATTTGTTGTTACTGCTTTAAAAATAATTTCATTTACTTAAAACTATATATTTATTAAAGTATTTCTTAGGAAAAATTTTCTAGTATAGCAGAATATAAGAAATAAGGAGAAAAAGCTCCCCAAGACTCTAAGTATGGCTTGTTCTGTCAACTAATATTCATGGCAAAGTCCTATTTCAAGGAAATTTTCTCATAAAATGTATTTTGGAGACTCAATCCACTCAGAATATTTCATTATTTGTAATATTTCACTTAAATAGCAAGAAATTTTAACACATGAGAGTACTCACAAGGTCAAAGGTGCATGTACAGCTTCCCATATTAGGTGTAATACCACCATTGATTTTCCCCTATTAGTCTTTGTTAAATTTGCACTTTTCAAAAAATTGTGCAGAATTTATCTTTGTTTCAAATAAACAAATACTTGGCATGAGTAAAGTTTTATCCTGTCCAGTACTATAGAAAAAATTTCACATAACATTTCATTGCATATAAGAAAATAACCATCACTGGAAGTTAACCAATCAAATTTTCCCCCTTTTTTAACCTGTGTACAAGCTTTAGTAACCATGTAACCTCAAGTTTCCAAAATATTCTATAGAAACCCCAAATAAAGAAATAATGGTGCTTTGAAATACCCAAGATATATGTTTATGACTCAGAAATGTTTTACTGCAATGAAATGTAGGATCAATTACCTACAACTGTCAAATTCAAGGGAATATTTTTTTTCGACCTATTTTCGTATGCAACCGGATGTGACGTACTATGATTTGGTGGTATTACACCTAGATTCAGCATATCAAAGAACCCCATATATTCAATTTTTGTTGAAATCAAACAAAGTTTAATTTTGGACCCCAATTTGGACCAACTTGAAAACTAGGCCAAAAATCAAAAATCTAAATACATGTTTAGACTCAGCATATCAAAGAACCCCATATATTCAATTTTTGTTAAAATCAAACAAAGTTTTATTTTGGACCCTTTGGACCTTAATGTAGACCAATTTGAAAACTGGACCCAAAATTAAAAATCTAAATACACGGTTAGATTCGGCATAACAAATAAATAAATGTGGTCAAAGATTTTACAAATCTAATGCGCCATACTGTGCAATTAAATGTTACTTCTTGAAATTTTTCAATATTTGAAATTTGAAAAAAAAATAATATTTGAAGAATAATTCTTTTTAATTTCTGAAATCTGAAATGAGAAAAAAATGACCCCCACAATTTCTTTTTACCCCCCCCCCCCCCCCTTTTTTCCCTCAAAAAATTCTTTCCCTCAAGATATGGTCATAATCTCAATTCAAATTTCCAATGGAGTTTGCAACCATAATTACCCATTTAAATTTACCATAGTGCTAACTTAATCTATTTTATAATAGAATTTAAAATATAGTGTCAAATCATTCATTTGAATTTTTTTGTAACAACATTTGCAGATATTTTTACTGGTCTTCCTTTATAAATATGCATTTCTTTAAACATAATTTAAAAGCAGTGTAAGGGAAGTAACCAAAACGTTGTATTTGAATTACCTTCCTTACACTGTTTTAAATTATCTTAATTGTTCATTAACCATTACTTTATACATAATTTAAAAGCACACAAGTTATTGTCCTAAAACTAGAAAAATGCTTGTTTTTTGCCCCTTTTTGTCCCCTAATTCCTAAAATTTTGAGGCAATTCCCCCCAAAATCAATCCAAGCCTTCCCTTTGTGGTATGGTACCTTGCAGTACAATTTCAGAGAGATCCATACAATTGAACACAAGTTATTGTCTGGAAACTAGAAAAATGCTTATTTTTGGCCCCTTATTCCTAAACGTTTTGGGCAATTACCCCCAAACTCAATTCCAGCTTTCCCTTTGTGATATGGAACCTTGTAGTACAATTTCAGAAAGATCCATACACTTACACACAAGTTATTGTCATGAAACCAGAAAAATGCTTGTTTTTTGGCCCTTTTTTCCTAAAATGTTGAGGCAATTACCCCCAAAATCAATCCCAGCATTCCCTTTATGATATGGAACCTTGTGGTACAATGTCAGAGAGATCCAAAAACTAAGACACAAGTTATGTCTGGAAGTTACAAAAATACTTATTTTTGACCCCTTTTTGGCCCCTAATTCCTTAACTGTTAGTTCCATAACCCCCAAAATCAATCCCAACCTTCCTTTTGTGGTATTGAACCTTATGGTAAAATTTCATAGAGATCCATTCACTTAAACTAAAGTTAGAGTGCGAAAACCAATGTGTCTTCGGACGACGACAACGACACCACTGTCATACCAATATAGGACCACAAAATTTTTTTGCGGTCGTATAAAAACTCACTAGTATAATATTTTGAATTAGATTTGACTGCAAATAACATGCAATAATCTAATCAATGCAAGGTCAATAACTATTTTCCAACTCTTCAAAACCATTTTAAATGACTAGAGAATTAGAAAAAGAATCTCAATAATGTTATTAATAAAATGTTACTTACATCAATAATAGAACTAAGTGGCAGATTAATCTGTATATCTATCTCATCTATGGCATCTAATAATCTGTAATTATATATAGAGACGGTTCTTTTTTTTTCAAATTAAAAAACAAATACAAGGCTCCCCAAGCGTTTTAAATATATTTTTTTTAAATTCAAGTGTGCATAGTGGAGAAATATCTAATTACATGAGAAAGGGTGGTAAAATCTGTTTCTCTTATGATGACAATACGCACAAAAATTTTATCTTTTTCAATGATCTGCAAAAAAGATTGTGTTCATTCTTGAAGATATCAAATAAGTTTTCATTATATATACTTTATAAATGGTAGATAACCAGACACATCCAGGTGAAACATAAAGCAATATTCAATCAATCAATCGATCAATCAATCAATGAAAAATGTCTTGTGTATTCAGATGTATAGGTCATACATCTATCAGCATTTTAACTACTTAAATTTTGATAAAAATTTTCAAATATATAACTTCCACTAAAACAGTGATTTCTGTCTGATACCTGTATGATATAGCTGCTTCTCCATACAATTCTACTAATTTTTCCATATCTTTTTCCAACACAGGACAAATTTTTTGACCAACACACCCTTCTTCCTGTAACAAAAATACTTTTATCTAAATCTAAATGAAATGCTACAAAATAGCTATCTGTCACATATACTGTAAATTCAGAAATTATTTCGAGGTTTTCATTAATGTGAATAATGCAACTACTTGAGAATCGCAATAATAAGTACTTGCATTCTGATATCAAATACATATATCTGTATGTCGCTTTTCCTAAAATCGCAATAATTAAACTCACATTTTTGTTAATCGCAATAATAAATGCCCGCAATATTGAATAATTTCTGAATTTACAGTAATAAAATAATAATATTTACAAAATACATGTTCAATCCCTTAGGTATGCCAAACACAATCATTAATGGTTATTGTAAATGACATTTCTATACATTTGCGATGTCTTAAGACAAGCATAATACTTTGATATACAAAGGGGCAAAGCTGGAATAAATGTCACATTTGAGAATGACTTGTATATACCTCAGGCTGCTAAAAGTCCCAAACAGATCTTTGGCATTTCCCTGGAAAAAAATACCTCCCTTGAAGTTCTAAGCAAATTATTTCTGTTCTCTAACTTTTCTCTTGATCTCACTTGCTTTTAAGAACAAAAATGTACCTTATCGTGTTATCAGGGGAAAATGTTTACTACTAATTATTTAACTTGTATATCTGCAATGGAAACATTAGCATGCTCACATGAAGCTTGATTCCAAATTTCAGAAAGCTCGGATATGTAGTTTCAGAGAAATATATGATACAAATTTCATGGGATGGATGGAAACACAGTCAGTTGATAACCAGTCTTTTTTGTAGCAGGGGTATAATGATAAGATTTTGCCACTAAAAATGAACACGTAACTTGTTCAACATACAATGTAAACAACAATTATGGTACTACCTGTATATTCACATAACAAAATACAAATGAATACTGGCAGTTTTAAAATTAACCAACAGGTGGACAGGGCAAATATATATATATAGATTCTACCACTGCATCGAGTGTGATACAATATTTATCCACTCGAGACAGTTAAATTTTCAAATTTAAAACGCGAGGCGCGCCGAGCGTTTTAAATATTTAAAATTTAACTGTCGAGAGTGGATAAATATCGTATTACACGAGATTTGGTGGTGGAATCTGTTTCTCGAATGATTTTCAAACAATATGCAGGCAAACTTATTCCTTCTTTTTGAATGATCTGCAAAAAGATGTGTTCTTTCTATGTAACGTCATCAGACATGGTCGCCTTTTTTCATGCCGTCACAATAGGATATTCAGAGGAAAGCAAGAAAATCCGACGTCATAATCGGATTTTAACCAATGAAGAACTGAGATCAAACGAACCACACGTTGATTAAATTTTTTTTATACAATGGGTGCAGAAAGGGATAAATTGACGAAGAATTAGAGAAATATAATTTATAATCTAAATGATTTAGAATTTGGATGTAAATGAAACAGAGTACCAGAAATCTATGTTGTACTGCTAGTACTTCTGTTGGCACTCTCAAACATTAAATTTCAAACACTTAAAACATTTGTGTTTAATAAGTTAGATTTAACAGTATTGAGTGGAGAAATAATGCATATCATTCAGAGCAGAGATAGATCTATATACCTTATAATAGTAATCCATATCTTCTTCTTCAGATTCACTGGACACAGTAGATTTACAGTCCATATAACTAGAACCTGAAGACTCCATACTGATAGATCTCTGTGTCGAGTGAGGTACAGACAAGGATGACTGACTCATCATATCTGGAGGGCTGGTTAAATCTAAATATAAACAAAAAACAAAGGTCACATCTCTTATAAGGTCAGTTTTATCTGGTTCTAAGGATGACCCTTATATACAGGTTAGATGGAATATGTATTTAAAGATTCTAACACATGTCAAAATTAGGATTTAAGGATAATTTCTTTCTACTAAAGAATTCATACCTGTCCAATTTAATGTATAATAAATGGAGAATGTGTCCATGGGACACAGATGATGCCCCCGCTTGCATATCATATAAAGTTATAACGGGACATAACTGAAGAACGGTAAAAGTGACGCTACTCAAATTTGTATTTGATCTGAGTTTTGTGGTAATAAGTATTGTGTATAAGTTTCATAACATTTGGTTGAGGCAAACTTAAGTTAGAGAATGGAAATGAAAAATTTAGCAATTTTTCCATTTGTAAAGGGGCATAACTCTAGAACAGTAAAAGTGATGCCACCAAAATTCAAACCTGATCTGAATTTTGTGGTAAAATGCATTGTGTATAAGTTTCATAACATTTGGTTGAGGCAAACTTAAGTTGGAGAACAGAAACAAAAAATTCAGCAATTTTTTCATTGTAAGTGGGCATAACTCTAGAACGGTAAAAGTGACGCCACCAAAATTCAAGCTTGATCTGTGTTTTGTTGGCAATAAGCATTGTGTATAAGTTATACAAAGTTGCGGATGGACGGACAGATGGACTAGGGTAAAACTTAATGCCCCATCTGCTACGGCAGGGGCATAAAAAAATAATCACAAAAAGTCTGAAACCTCAATTAAAAATAACCTATAATGGCTATAAACCAATAATATTTTGTGATTTAAAAGGTATGTAGATGATGATTGTTGCAGTATTTTTTTATGAATTAAACAATTTATTCTATCAGTGTTTGCATATTTATGTTTCATCTGAAACTTTCTCCAATTTTGAATATTTCATTAATTTTCATAATGCTCTTCCACAAATTTACATACAACAAATGCATTAAACCATTATATTTCAGATTTACTTAAAAATATGTTTCTAGTCAGTTAAACAGATATATTGATGTACATTTTGTTAATTTGGGCCTTATATAACTTGTTATGCAGTATGAGTTTTGTTCATTGTTGAAGGCTGTACGGCGACCTATAGTTGGTAACATCTATGTCATTGGTTCTCTTGAGGATAGTAGTCTCATTGGCAATCATACCACATCTTTATTTTATATAGCTATTTCTATCAAGTTCATTTACTATAAACACATGTTAGTCTTGTATGTTTTTTTTTAATTTTGGTTCATTTATATGTTTCGGAGTTTAGTTTGACGTCCATTTTCACTAAACTAGTACACATTTTTGTTTAGGGGCCGTCTGAAGCTCGCTTCCGGGTGCGGGATTTTCTCCCTGTGTTGAAGATCATTGGTGGCCTTAGGCTGTTTTCTGCTCTTTGGTCGTGTTGTTGTCTCTTTGACACATTCCCTGTTTCCATTCTCAATTTTATTTTTACAATCAACAACAATGAACACCTTATTGTTTTAAAGCTGGCATTATTGATACCTCAAAATAGATCAAACTCGGTATATACCCAAAGGCATAATATTTGGTACCCACAAAAATTTGAATCCACAGTATACGGGTACTAACCATTATGTAGTTTGACAATTATCAGTGGTATTGTGCTGTTTATTATCTCCGTTTCCTCTTTCTCTCCAAATTTACAAATAAAGGTATTTTCTGAAATATAGAACTTATTATATCAAATATTAGTTGTCAAATTGTCAATGAAATCATTTTCTCCATGTTTAAACAATTATAAAATGCGGATTTGTCTGTCTATTACTTTACTAGGCCAAAGATGATGTTTCCAGTCATTCAAAAGTTATACTATTTACTTTGATGTTATATAGGTTGGAAAGAAATGAAACATTTTAATTCTTCAAATGTTCTTGGTATATTCATGTGATTATCAGTCAACTTCAGTTTTCTCCAAAGGACCTTTAACATGTGTTTAGCATCAAAATTATAAGCTACATTGCTTGAATGTGATGCTATCCGAAATGAAATTTTCTTATAGACAGCACTATTGATGTGATGCTATAATTTCAAGAAGCAGGATGGTACTAAAAAGTTCCATTTTTACCAGGATGCTATATGAAAGGACAGGGTTTGATAAGGGCCACATTTGGCCTAATTTGAAACTAAAATTTGAACTTTTAATTTAAGATTTCAATTTATGTCTGTTTTGAAGTACCTTTTAAAACATTTTCGCTCCTATATTGTCCAATACAAATGTCAAATTTTACAAGGCCAAATCCTATAACTTTTGAAATATGGGTCTGGGATTATACATGGACATGTATGTTATCTTGGGAAATGGGATGTATTCAAACATTATTGTTGTCCATACTCACATAAAGAATTGAGAGTTTCTAATTCAAGAAATTCTCGATAAGCCATTTCTTAAGATGCTAAATGATTTACCTGGGTAGTCATCTGTTACACAAATTGTACATTTTTCAAATCTAGGCGTTTCCAAAGTAACAGCAAATGAAATGGTGGATTCCGATATGGAAAAATCTGAAAAAATAATGATAGCATAATAGTATAGATGGGTTTAGATTGACAGAATTTGAGCAAGTGTTATAATTACTTCCCTATGGTCACCATGTTGGAGGTATAAGTGCACAAACTCCTTCAGCCAATTTCAGCTTGTTCTACTGACTGCTAGACTTTAGGAAAGGGGTTTTTCTGAACAATATTTATTGCTTTTGGCCTTGCTTTTATATCATCACTACGATAAAGTAAGGATCTCTTATCAAACTTGTGTGAATCGCATGTTTCAATTTGGTTAGTTAAATCAGAAAATCAACCTTTTTAACATGCATATGTTTATTCCTCCAAACTGACAGCCAAGCTAAAATAACTCAATCTCAAATTACGTCATTCGAAACCTATCTATAGTATACAACGATAAAAGGATAGGATATAACGAGAAAAAGCTGACAAGAAATCATTAGATTTTTTTTTTATTTCGATAATGAACATAGTTGATATACGTTTTCAACATTTTAAAGAACATTTTACTCCTAACATCAACTATAATTATTAAATAGCTCAATTTCTCGTATCAAACATAAGCTAAAAGAACTCGCCAAGGAATTTGTTTTTGTCCTGGCTGATAAGGCTGCTAACAATATCATTATTGTTTGACGTAAATTTTACACTGAGGTTCTAAAAAAGGAAATCACGATTTCACCAACATTAAAAAAAAAATTACATCTGTAATAAACATCAACTTTAAGCTACCTCTTTAGTTTACAAGCAGAACTAAATACAATGAAAGTTCCAACTATGTACTGGCTCCAGGGTTTAAGCTAGGATTTTGAGGGCTTTAGTCACTTTTGCGCGGGATGAAAATCAACCTTATTTTGGGTAGCAGCAAGGGACCTAGGATGTATATTACTATCTATACATCTTTGTCAGACTTTGTCTTTGAAGGACTTAGGCATACTAGGCAGTTACTGCATGATTTAACTGATGTGGCACTTTAATACGAAGATTAGGATATAAGATCTAGAAATCTAGTTCACAATTGCACTTCAGTTAGTTTCAGGGTACATTCCTAATCAGCAAAAGTTGGGATCCATTTTTTTTTTAAACCAGGAATCACAGCATAAATGAACTTGTAAGGACTATTTCACTGCATTATTGATACTTAAAAACGTTTTAAAGCGATATTTAAAATTAATTCTATAAAGTTGGAACCAAGGATTTGTACAAATCCTTATTGGAACAATTCTAATGACTTTAAATTGTAAATTTATCATGAATAGATCACGTTTACTTTCGATTTTCAAATGAAATAAAAACGGGAAGTGACAAGTGGATAATAAATTCAGAGTGAATCCGCATTCATCTACGGATTGGTTCGTGTTTAAAAAAAGGCAGGAAATTATCATTTTTTAAATTAAATTTGCTAAATAAGAACTATAATTGTCTCTCTCGTTTAGTTTGATACTTAATTATTTTGTATTTTACGTTTTAGTGTCTTTAAATTCATATGAATACTTTCGCGCATGCGCAGTTCATCGTAAAGGAAGCACCTGTTTGACTCGTGAAAACATTTCTGAACGTTATGAACATAGTTCTATCTTTTTAATCGAAATTGTCGAAAGTTATATCAAATATGACGAAAATACGTTCATTTGACGAACTACGACAAGCGAACTGCAAATTGTGATCGTTTGAGAAATATTGAAATTAAAATGCGAACTGTCCGAGGGAAAACTCAAATGACGAAACTACGACAAACGAACTGCTCGTTTGATAAATATTGAAATTGAAATGCCGACTGACTGATTTTACTGGAGAAAAAAATATATTGATGATCAATTTTGAGGTTGATAAATAATTAACGGATAAGTGACCCATCCGATGGCAATAAGCGGATTATCTGTAATCATAACTTATAACACCTGTTGTAAATGTTAATTAGCTGAGGGTCATAAACTTGTCAGAAACAAACAATAAGACAGGTAGAATTATAGTATTTTCATGCGAAAATATTTTTACTCTTTCCAAAATGAAGTGACGAAATTGATTTGGAATACTTTCGTCATTTTGAAAACCGTTTCGTAAATGACGAAAATGACGAGCGCTAGCAAAATCACTGACTGGCTCCCGAAGCTGCACAAAATTCCTTACAAATATAGATTTATTTCGTCTTCAGGAATTGTTTCACTACTAAACTATCTATTCAACTTACTAGTACACTTGGTACAATCAAAAACCTGGTAATAAATTGTTCAAATAAGGCTTTTGAAAATAGTGGAATTAATTACTTTTGGAGTGTCAAAAATTCGTTGGAAGTACTATATAAATTGAATGCTTATATTGGTGATTTTGAATCTGTTCAAAATTTTGATTTTCTACCCTATATACCACTTTGCCTCATATTTTATTAAGAAAAAATTCACACACCTAATTGAAAGGGCATTTAAAAAATCGAAATGCGAATATATATGTTCGAACTCTTTTAGGTCATTTTTTAGTAACAACAAACAAAAGAACTATGTCAATTGGACCTGCTTTGATACTATAACTGCCCTTGAATTTTTACTAGTTAACTTTTTTGTTCGCTATGGAGATTTCGTATAGCGTCAGGTTATCGGAATTCCCATGGGAACTAACTGTGCACCACTTATTGTGGATCTGTTTCTGTATTGTTATGAGTTACAATTTATAACTAAAATCAGCAAAGACCCATTGAAACAACTTCTGATTCAAAAATTTAATAACACTTTTAGATATTTAGATGATATATTGGCTCTCAATAATGACGACTTCAGTATGTATACTTAAGAGATTTATCCTGCCGAACTGACTTTAAATAAAGCTAATACTAACAATGAACACTGCCTTTTCCTGGATCTTGATATCTATATCTTTAAGGGGAAGCTTAATACCAAAATTTATGATAAAAGAGATGAATTTTCATTTCCTATTGTTATTTATCCATTTTTAGATGGTGACTTCACCATCTTATGGTGTTATATATCTCGACTTGTTCGATTTGCTCGTGTATGTAACAACGTATTTAGTAAATCTCTGTATTACTGAATAAACTGCTTCGCTGAGCGCAGCTAGATACGCCCGCAGAGGTCCAACCCTGAACATTTGGGGCAAAAATGGACACAATATTCAAGCTTGATTCAGGTCTGAATTTGGATTGTAATTAAATATTTGACATATTATAGGTTTCTGAATAAATGTAGTCAAAGAACTTGAAATTGGTTATATGAATTGAATTTATATTCAATTAAAGATTTCTTGCTGTTGTGCAATACTTAGTAAATCTGTTGTCAGACTATAAACAAATAAAGTTCAATAAATTCTCAATGTCATATTAGAAATTTATGAAAATAAAAAGGGAGCTTACATCAATAGATATAAACAATTCACCAACGTTTCATGAGAATTGGTGACAGCATTTTTGAGTTATTGTCCGAAAACTGGAAAATCACCCCTTTTTTAATGAATAAAACCCCATAACTCAAAAATGTAAAACGTAAAATTTATAAAATTCTAAAGGGAGCTTACATCAATACATACAAACAATTCACTAAAGTTTCATAAGAATTGCTGGAAGCATTTTTGAGTTTTTGTCCGAAAACTGGAAAATCCCCCCTTTTTTTATGAATAAAACCCTGTAACTCGGAAACGTAAAATCTAAAATTTATAAAAATCGAAAGGGAGCTCATGTCAATAGATATAAACAATTCACCACAATTTCTTGCAAGTTGGTGAAAGCATTCTTGACTTATTGTCCGAAAACTGGAAAATCCCCCTTTTTTTAATGAATAAAACCCCATAACTCGGAAACGTAAAATCTAAATTTTATAAAAAACGAAAGGGAGCTCAGGTCAATAGATATAAACAATTCACCAAAGTTTTATGCAAATTGGTTAAAGCATTTTTTAGTTAATGTCCGACATGTTGACGACGGACAGACGGACGGACAGACGGACAACGGTATGCCATAATACGTCCCGTAAACGGGCGTATAAAAATTATTACACAAGGGTTTTCGATATCACAAACTAGTCAAAACATTTACTAAATTTTATCATCGTTACAAGGACATCATTCGTAAATATAAATCAACATGCAGACATCTTATACGTTCAAGTATTTCACATCCAATATTTTATGGTAATATTCTTTACAAAGCACAAAAATGTCAACATTCACCTCAAAAGCTAACCAAACCTTTAAACAGACTTATTCGAAAGGGATATAGTTACGATACTGTTGTCAGCATGGTCAGATCATTAAGGATTGCATATTTTGGTATTAATATTGATTCACTCATAGGGTCTTTACATCGGAAATAAACACATTTATTCTAAAACCAGTTGTTGGCATGATACAGGTTATGTTCTTCTCATATATTTTATGATGGTATGATACTAAACCCTTAACGGGAGGGATTGTACCTGATTTTCATATGATGAAGACATAATCTTTAAATCAGTTTAATTGAGGTCTGGAGCTGGCATATAAGTAACTGCTAGTAGTCCTTTGTTAATTTATGTATCATTGTCATTTTGCTTAGTTTCTTTTGTCATTTATTCTGACATCCGACTCTGACTTCTTTTAAACTGAGTTTTACTGTGCGTATTGCTATGTGTTTCTTTATTCTACATTGGCTAGAGGTATAGGGGGAGGGTTGAGATAACACAAAACATGTTTAACCCCGCCACATTTTTACGCCTGTCCCAAGTCAGGAACCTCTGGCCTTTGTTAGTTTTGTATGTTTTTTTTTAATTTTAGTTCCTTTATATGTTTTGGAGTTTAGTGTGACGTCCATTTTCACTGAACTAGTACACAATTTTATTTAGGGGCCAGCTGAGGACCACCTCAGGGTGTTGGATTTTCTCACTGCGTTGAAGACCCATTGGTGGCCTTCAGCTGTTATCTGCTCTTTGGTCGGGTTGTTGTCTCTCTGACATATTCCCCATTTCCATTCTCAATTTTAATAGTATATAAACTTTATTAACACATATTTTGTCATCTTGTCGCTAATTAGTGATTTTTTTCGTATTTTGAGCCAAATCTCTGGACCCCAGCTGAAATCAGGGATAGATCAAATTTCAATGAGTCAAGCGAGAGTCCATTTTGAGTGATTTTCATTGGCTCTGAAATTGGTAAAACAGTATTCAGTCACAGGGGCTTGTTTAGTGGGCCAGATGAAGTGTTTCTATCAATGGCAGTCAATATCCTATATAAAATACCATAGTATAGGGACCACCATTGGCAGTAAAACCTCATCTGACCCACTAAACTAGCACCCTTCATACCTGTCAACCTCTAAAATTGAAAATGTCAGGTCATTAGCATACAAACTTTTTCGGTCCAATTTTAATATTGAGAGTTTTTTTTTTATATACTATAACCATGATAACATATACATGTACCACTGAGTTTCCTAAAAATAATCACTTTTGTATTTTTTAAGTATATAGATATAGGAAGATGTATGAGTGCCAATAAGACAACTCCCCATCCAAGTCACAATTTATAAAAGTAAACCATTATAAATATTTACATGTATCATTAATCAAATAGCTTTCTTAAGCAATATATATGCCCCTTTATTGTTTTATTCACACTAGTTTACTTCTTTTTATTAATGAATATTAATTTTGGATGTAACGCGTCTGCTGATTGGCTGATGTTGCTTTGTTTATCAGCTCATAGACATAATTTAGTCATGTGACCGTGACGTCATCAACGTTTTTTCATTGTTTACTCCAGTTTAAAATGGAATTTAGAATTAAATTATAAGAAATAACTGTAATATTTTATCTGTCTATTCGAAATAACATAAAAAATGTGATGCACACTTTAAAATAACACGCTACGCGCGTTATTCAGTGTGCATCACATTTTTGATGTTATTTCTTCATAGACAGAAAAAATATTACAGTTATTCCTTAAATGTCATAAACCCCAGCTATACATGTAATTAGAAATCAATTATAGCTACAGTAATGTACTCCTATACACAGGAGGAAGATAAATAGAAAGAAATTAGTGTGTTTCCTTTCAGTGTAATATCTAGAGCATATAGATTTGATTTAAAGCTTTTACATTAAAGTGATAACAAAATTACTCTCTCCGACAGAAATGTATTAAAAGGTTCAAATTGCTTTAAAATGATTTTTACAGGATATTTGATATTTGCAAACGGCAAATCTTTTAATCAGGACATAAAATTGTATGTCAAGCTTCAGACTGGCTTCAACTTTCTGGGTTACAATTAACAAACAATCCTCGAATTGTTACCTTTCAGTCAAATGTAATGTTTTCATAGCTGTCATTGGCACGGTAAATAAGCAAATTCTAATTTCAAATGTTTACCTTTTCAAAGGAAAAAACGCAGAGAAAACCGAAAGTACATTTGACTTCTAAATACCGGAAACAATACCAGTCAGAAATACGGGTGAAAACAGGTCATTTTCTGATATCCTGGGTTATCAGAATACCTGGCTGGTATTTAAAAAAATCCTGTGTGAAGGGGGAAATTCTCAGGTGTGACCCACAGAATACGGGTCAGTTGACAGCTATGCCCTTTGATTCAGTTTGAGAATCTGGTGGAAAAGTGGCTTAGTTTTTCATTATAAAATGTCACTCTAAGGGCAAAAATTTCTCTTATTTGTTGAACAGTTACTCATTTTAATAACTACTCTCCGTTTGTCGTGTCATGCGTCCAACCTGTTGAAGAGAGTAAAAACGAAAGTAACTGGTAAACAACTTGGGAAATGCTTTCATTTTATCTGAGAAATCAGGCAAATTGTCATGGGAATACCTCCAAAGGGCAGACTGTTTGTATTGCAAAGCTCTTCGGCTGCTTTGGCATCTTCCACGAATTTCTGCTTTCTGGCTGATAAAGACATCTTCTCTATATAGACTAATTTTTATAGAGATGCCTCGTTTACATAGAAATAAAGTTGTGCAATGTAAATAAATTATAATCTCCCTTTGAAATGGGGAACGTAAATGCTTGATTAGATTGGAATCTGGATTAAAGATATATTCACACTCGTACCTATTACTTTGGTCCAAAAACTGTGCCTCCTGGGAACCCAAACCTTTGGAAGTGCAACGATACTAATATAAGATGGTAATATAACATTTTTTTAAATCACATTCATTTTGTGTTTTTATGTTTCTTGATTTGCTATTTATATGTTGTTTTAATTGTTTTGTCATATATTTTGTGTGTATTGGTTTTGTTATTTGTTTAATGTTCTTTATAATATATTTAATGTTTCAATGATTGTTTTGTTATTTTGTTATTTCTTGGTTTTGTGTTTATTGTTTTGTTATATTTTTTGTATTACTTTCCTTTTTGTTTTGTGTTAATTTGTTATGATTTTAGATGTTTGTTTGTTTTGTTTGTTTTGTATTTTTTGGTTAATGTTTTGTCAATGGTTATTTTTGTTTTTTTGTTATTTGTCTGTTTTATTTTGGGAGGAGGGGTATTATTTTTATTTGTAAAGATAACAGACAATAGTGCACAAGGCGTCTTTGGTGGCAACCATTCATTGTAGTTAGACTGTGTCATTGGCTGATTACAATAGTATTTTTCGTGTGTCAGCTGTAACTTAGGATGCACATTAACCCGAATAATTCAGTCCCACCCCGTGATCGACTCTCCCACTCGCGAGGGCCTGAATTCTTTATACAATAAAAACGCGTCACGAATCGAGGATTTTGATTGGTGCCCTCTGGGTGAGAGAGCCAATCAGCTAATAGCTCAATGTTATCGTAGAGCAGTGGAATATAACGACTGAATTATTCGGGTTAGATGCACATAGGCAATTAACAGAGTAGAAATCTACCGTACCCGAATCCATGACAAATCGCCCCACTGGCAAATCGCCCCACACCTAATCGCCCCACTTTTTCACCAACTCGCCCCACTTTCTAAAAAATCGCCCCACTCTTGTTTAACAACTCGCCCCACTTATGAAAAAGGGTAAAATCCCATTGAAAATAGGTTGGATAACTTGCACAACTTATGAAAAGGGTTAAAATCCCGCTGAAATAAGGTATGCCAACTCGCCCCACTCATGACAAATAGATAAACCACGATGAATTCAGTAATGCCAACTCGCCCCACTTATGAAAAAAGATGCAATCCCGTTGTATATCTATGTTACTGTCCCACTTATAAATAAAATCAATACCTATAAAAACCTTAGATAAACATGTTCTTGTAGTTCTTTTCTTTTTGTTGAAATAAAGCAGAAAGAAGTGAATATCAGTATTTCTGCGACTTGAATATGCCATCTATAGCCCCACTTGTGAAAAATAGAAAAATCCTGATGAATAGAGTCATGCCAACTCGCCCCACTTATGAAAAAGGAAGTAATGCCGTTGAATTTATGTCTGCCAACTCACCCCACTGATAAATAAAAGTATGTACAGAATTAACGCCTACCAACTAGCCCCACTTATGAATAAAAGAATAAAACTGTAATGAATTTATGCCTCACTTGTGAAAACGTTAGAAATGCATCATGTTTTTTTGTTATTTTCTTTTGGTTGAAATAAAGCAGAAAGAAGTAAGCATCAGCATTTCTGTGACGTTTTTTTTACTGGTAAATATATTCAATGTTTTATAAGATAAGTCAAGAATCATGTGTGTTTACATAATTTTACTCTCAGATGACAGGTTTGCACATCTACATAAGTATGCATAACAATAACATTTTAAATAAACATACATTAAATCAATTATGACAAGCACTGGCATGATAACATAAAACGAAGTACTAGATAAAATGTCAGCACTAGAAACATGAACATGAATACACATATATGGCATACAATAGATTGCCATTAGATAGTTCAGTAGCTGTCTGCTTCCACGACTGGACCGTTGATACGACCACACTGGCGTAAGAGTCTGGTTGTAGATATATGCTGCCTTCAATACAGCACAAGGATACATAGTGGACATAGTAAATGCATGAAAAAGGCTACTTTACATTTATAATTTTGAAACCAAGCCATAAATTTCTCAATTTTTATTGTTTTCAAACCATAAACAAATCTTACCAATCAATTTTTCAACAACAACAAAACCTGCTTTGACTAGAATGAATGGACATTCTCTTTGATATTTACTTGAAAGTAACATTTGCCTTTCACTGATTGCTCGTTAGTGTCTAATTATTCTTAATTCAAAGACAAAAGTAACCAATCCGTTTAGTGCTATAAAAACAAATTGAAATCCTTCAAGTGTTATGATAAAATATCGGATTATGATACAATTAACAGGTTTCTTTTCAATTGTTATGCAAATAACTAAGCTTACAAGAATAAAGTTATTCTCCAATAATACGAAAATTACATGATAATGAATAATGTATTTACAATTATATTTTAAGAAAGTGAAACATCATTTAATTTCAATAATAATAATCTAATAAATTTTCGTTTTCATGTATTCTGTGAAGATTAGTTTTCATTTAAGTGGGGCGAGTTTGCAGACCTGAAAATTATATATTCATCTAGATTTTACCTTTATTTATTAAGTGGGGCGAGTTGGCAGGAGAAAAATTAACGGGATTTAACCCTTTTCACAAGTGGGGCGATTTTTTAAAAAGTGGGGCGAGTTGGTAAACCAGTTTGGGGCGATTTTTTTAAAAGTGGGGCGAGTTGGTGAAAAAGTGGGGCGATTTGGTGTGGGGCGATTTGCCAGTGGGGCGATTTGTCCTGCTTCCACCGTACCCCACCCCCACCCCCTCCTCACCGTAAGCAACCGTAGCCGATTCATGCATACAGGCGATCTCTTACAAGTTCACAGTGAAAACATGTCGAATTTACATTGTTTAACCAGCCACAAGCTTTTACAGCGAAACTTACAATGTGTTTATTTCTGTTGTTATACACCAACACACAAAACCAAATTATGATCGTCTTCCGTACAATTTACGTCTGGTCGCGACGCTTATTGCGGGAATGACTGTCACATAAATCGCCGTGTTTCCTTGTACTTTTTAAATGCAAAAAACAAGCACACAGTACTCCAAAGTTAATAACTGAATGAACATGTAATTTCAAATCGGGATGTTAGTGTTCTCTAGAGACTGCTTAGTACTCAGAAACTCAAGTGTGTAACTGAAAATGTTTACTTTTAGGTAAAGATGTCCTGTAAATCGTACTTCAGCTGGTAGTGAAAAAATAAATGGAATAAATTGTTCAGTTAGGAAATTTACTTTTTCATGTACCTACATTTTCGGTATTAGTTCTTAAAAATCATTGGTTTTCTGTGCTGTAATAAGATGTCAGAAAATCGGACCCAAATCAAAATTTGATCATGCATGGTGAATGATAATAATAATGATAATTGACATGCAGTATATTAGTAACACTAAAAGGGTCAGTCGTCTTGAGATTGCTCACTATAGATCTACGATATTTTGTTGAAGACTGCAGTGTTATTGAGCTCTGTATCAACTCTTGAACAATTCCAGGGTCGTTTCCTTCAGAAGTTCTTTGTAAAATACCAATTAAACAGCTTGGGCGTAATACCTGTTTGCTCTAACATTTTAAGAAGACCTGTTTCCGCAGATATTCCTTCAAGGTTGTCAAATGGTTGTTTAAAAAGTTTTACTGCAACGCTTTTTAACCCACAATTGTTAATAACAACTTGACCTTCAAAGACAGCTGAAGTTACACCTGTACCTAAACATTTGTATTCTTCAGCTCTGGTGTCAACTTTCGTAAATATAATGTCCTGAAGTCTTATTTCTGGAAGATGAGATCCTGTAAAAGGACACACTAAACAATGCGTTTGTTTTTTTGATTCCTCCATTCCACATATAAATAAGGAAGGGGCTGGAGAAAATCTCCCTGGGGTAACCATAAGTGCCGTCTTGGATGGTCTTGGACTTGTACCAACAAAGGCACCATCAATTTTAGATAAAGCATTACTGCTATTATCCAGCTTTTTACTGGTTAAATATTTTGCTGCGTTCGATGTTAATGTATCAGGACTAAATACAGCAGGTGGTGGCGCATGTGTCGTGGTGACTTCATTGTAACGGCATTCCATAGAAGTTGGATCAACAGGAGCAGGTGAGATATGCACATCTCGACAGAAAGTATTAATAAAGTTAGTTGAGGTACTGATACATTTATCAATGCGCATGTATAGGTCAAAGGTTGACGTGGAACTATCGTTGCTGCAGGAAAGATCAGAAGTTGAAGTAGAATTGTCGTTTGAATATGCAAGATCAGAAGTTGAAGAAGAATTGTCGTTCTTCTTCTTCTTCCTGGTACGGGAAAGACTCCGGTGCCGGAATGTGGAATATCCCGGAACTGAGGCGCTATGTACATGGATGTCGAAAATTGTGTTATAATAAAATAAAATATTTGCCACAGTTCAATTACAATTTAAGATAACATTAGTTGTAGCTTAATGTTAAACATATTCACATTATGTACAGTGGCTTAAATACACTAATTAATTAGCCAGACTAGAACCTCCAAATGTTAAGGTGGAAATACCGCCTTTGAAGGATTCTAGGGAGGGTGACATGCAAATTGTTTCTGGGAGATCGTTCCAGACAGCAATAGTACTTGGGAAAAAAGATGATTTAAAAAGTCTTTATTTGTATATATATGTCGAAATTTATGTAGGCCTCTAGTTCGCCTGTCAGATTGTGTCAGGACGTCATTAGTGTCTTCGACCAACCCCCATTAATCTTATAAATCAAGACAAGCTTAGCTTTTGTTCTACGGGATTGTAAGTTTTCCCATTTTAGTTTGTTTAACATACCAGTGACAGCGCCTGGTGATCTATCGTTATAATCATTAAAAACATATATTGCTGCCTTACGCTGTATCTGCTCAATTTGTTAAGTTTGGCTTTGTTTGTACGGATCCCAAACTGGTGAGGTGTAATCGACGGTCGGACGCACAAGTGATGTGTACGTAAGGTTTTTAACCTTACGTGTACAGTTTTTCATGTTTCTACGTAAAAAACCTAGTGTTTTATTTGCCTTTGAAGTTATAT
This sequence comes from Mytilus californianus, assembly GCF_021869535.1. NCBI lineage: Eukaryota > Metazoa > Mollusca > Bivalvia > Mytilida > Mytilidae > Mytilus > Mytilus californianus. The sequence continues at coordinate 59,012,845 of NW_026262679.1, forward strand.
TATTAATATGGGGCCCCCAATCAAGATCATTGCTTATTGTAACTCCTAGATATTTGCTGTCTTTGACAAATTCAAGTACATGGTTATGTAATTTATATTGAAATAAATTAGTTTTTGACTTTTTAGAAATATTTATGACATAGCATTTTTCAGGATTAAATTTCATTTGCCATTCAGATTCCCAATTTTCAAGGCTTGATAGATCTTTTTGGAGTGCTTGAGACTCATTTATATTATTTGATGTTTCATAAAGTAAACAGTCGTCAGCAAAAAGACGAACCTTACAAGAGACATGCTCAGGTAGGTCGTTTATGAATAACAAAAATAAAGTTGGGCCTAATACTGTGCCCTGAGGAACACCAGAGTCAACAGCTAATTTGGAAGATTGAACACCGTTAAGCAGGACTTGCTGTTGCCTGTTTGACAAAAAATCTCTTATCCAAAGTAATTTATTTTCACGTATACCATAATAATTAAGTTTTGTTATTAATCTTTCATGGGGGACCTTATAAAAAGCTTTAGAAAAATCTAAAAGTATTGCATCAACTTGATTACCTTCTGCCAAGTATTTGGCTATGTCCTGGATGCTGATAACAAGTTGTGCTTCACAGGAACGTTTACTCCTAAAGCCATATTGGCAATCATTTAAAATATTATTTAAATCTAAATTTTTTCTAATATTACTTGTTAAGACGTGACCTAAAACCTTACAACATATAGGCGTTAAAGAAATCGGTCTACAGTTAATTGCATTATGCTTATCTCCCTTTTTAAAAATTGGCACATCATTTGCCTGTTTCCACTCTTCTGGGATTTTTCCATCATTTATGGATTTTTGAAAAAAGAATACAAGGAAGGGGGATATCTCTTTCGAGAGTTTATTAAGGAAAATAGTAGGGATATTATCAGGCCCACTAGCTTTGTGGGGGTTTATATTTTTAAGGAGTTTAATTATGCCATTGATATTAATGGTTATATCTGGCATGGTGGGGTAGGGGCTTTTAGGTTTATTTGGCATTGAAGTTTTATCTTCTTTAGTAAATGCACTTTTAAATTGTTCATTTAAAATATTTTATTGTGTTTGTGGATCACTATAAAGTAATCCATCTTTACCTCTCAAAGGTGAGACTCCTGATGTTTCAGTCTTTTTCCCTTTTATGTATTGCCAAAATGATTTTGGTTTTTCCTCATGTTGTGGACTTATGATTTCTTCCATATATTTACTTTGGGCTTTCCTAATTTCTCTTTGAACTGTTGCTTTAAGCTTTTTGTATTTATCTTTGTGGCTTTGTTTCCCAGTTTTTTTAGCTTTATTAAATCCTCGTCTTTGTTTTTTTACATAAACTATCAATTTCTTTATTTGCCCAGGGATTTGTATATTTAGATTTTGTCATTTTACTTGGTATATTTTCATTGATGATTTTTATTATTCCATCTCTAAACTTAATCCACCACTGATCTATAGTAAGTTCTTATGTGGTCTGGCTTAGCAGATCATATATAAATGATTTGGTAATGTTTTTAATTTTTCCTAAATCTACCTTCTTCCATAAGAAAATTTTATAGGGCATTTCGTAGCTCTTTTAGGCTTACAAATGGCATCAACCAAAACTATGTTGTGATCCGATATACCGGGTATTGATTTAATTTTAGTTATAAGATTTGGTTGGTTGGTACAAAAGATGTCTAAAATATTATCTTTTCTGGTAGGAAAATTTACTAACTGATCCATACCTAGATTGTTTAATAAATCTAAAAAGATTTCATCCATTTCCTTCGGGTACATTTTGCCCTCTATTGTCATTGATGGCCAATCTATATCAGGAAGATTAAGGTCTCCGCTTATCCAGAAGGTTGAATTTTTAAACTTTAATTTTAAATCATTTATTTCTAATAACATCTGTTTAAAATAGTTTATATCAGATTTACTTGGTGGTCTATAAACTGAAACAATTATCAAGGACTTTGAACTGTTATAATTATTTGTACTGCAATCAGCTCTACATTTTTACTACAATAAATTTGTTGGCATATAATACCCTTTTTAATAGCTATTAAAACGCCTCCGCCTTCTTTACATTCGCGGTCTCTCCGGAATACATCCTCAAATAGTGAAGAAGGAAATATCTCAGAGGACTTGACATCCTTGTTTAGCCAAGTCTCATTCCCAAGTATAATATCAGGTTTAGATGATCTTATTAAATTTTCTATTTGGGCCACTTTGTTTTTGCAGCTTCTATTTATATTTAACACGCTTAGCGAAGTTTGCCTATTTATTCTTTTATTTATCATTTTTTTTGTCACTACTGGTTTTGAAGAAGACGTAGCTACTGGATTTCCAATATTATCTGTATCTATCATTAAGACTGACTGAAAAAGCTGAACTGTCAGTTTGGGATAAACATGAAAATGAGTTTGTTGTTAACACTGAATTTCCTGTTGATAAAAAGGACTGAAAAATTGTTCTGGAATGGTTAGGGTATCACAATTTGGACATACCCAGAGGGCTGAAGTATTTCCATACTTTTCATGCATGGATGAGCTGATGTTTACACACCCTGCATGACACCATTTATCACAGTTATCACAGACTATAGCGTCTTGGTTCCAGGTACACTCCCGTGAGCAGATAGAACATGGGTAGCTAGACTCGTTCAAGTTGTTTGGTATTGGATTGGTTTCGACCTGATTACTGAGCAATAATTTTAATAGTAAATGCACGTGTCGGGATCTATCAGAGCTTTTAAATATTGGTCTTTTAAAGCTAGACACATGTAACTGCCAGTTTTGTTTTCGTTGGAATATGAAAGATCAGAAGTTGAAGTAGAATTGTCGTTGAAATATGAAAAGATCAGAAGTTGAAGTAGAATTGTCGTTGGAATATGAAAGATCAGATGTTGAAGTAGAATTGTCGTTGGAATATGCAAGATCAGAAGTTGAGGTAGAACTGTCGTTGGAATGTGAAAGATCAGAAGTTGAAGTAGAATTGTCGTTGAAATATGAAAGATCAGAAGTTGAAGTAGAATTGTCGTTGGAATATGAAAGATCAGAAGTTGAAGTAGAAGTACTAGCGAAGGATAAAAGATCAGAGGTTGAAGTGGAAGCAGAAAAGGCATATGATGAAACTTTTGACCATGCTAGATTAGAGATGATATTGCTTTTTGGTGTAATACTACTATCTTTTGAGACCTAAAAGAAACAATAGTAAATGCATTGACATCATATTGAAAACATTGAGATATTGCATCATGCATCCTGCATGTTAAAAAAGAGATGGGGTACCAGAAAGAGTAGGTATAGATTGAAATAGAAATACAAAACTTACATTAAACCCTCGTATTTTTTATTTTCTTTTAATTATTTCAGATTTTGTGAAAAGGTAAGGCAAAAGAGCAACGGTGTAATTAAAGATTTAATAACAGTTTACAGCAATCGGAATATGTTGAAAAGCGAAATATGTTGGGTTTGTCACATTTTTCTATCCCGTTAAATGAAAATTTATTTTTATTTATTGCTAGTATGCAATTTGAACTTCTTGTTCTAACTTTAAAGACCCAAGCGGCAATGCATTTTTGAGTACCATGTTCATGGGTGTCTTTCAAAACAAAACCTATCATCGTATTTCCGCATTCAGACACAACTTTGACTAATACATGCCGTATAAGAGAATCTGGGTGGTCTTTGCGGAATACTGAATAATGAACCAAAATGTAGAACAAAGGACTTAAAAAAATAAGAATAGAGAATAATGGGACAAATAAATAAAGAATAGAGAAAATGGACAAAATAAAATAAAAAATAGAGAATAAATGGCAAAATAAAAAAAATATATATAAATCAAATAAATCAGCTGAAATTTACATCTCTATCATGAAATAGGATTTACCACATCTGTTTATAAAACAAGCCACACCCCTTTTCAGCGTAACATTCAGTACCACAGTAAATCGGCACATGTCAAAGGATTGGTTGTAGGTGTAAGACCACCAATGCACCCATTTCAATTAAGAACGTATGTAAAAGTAGTCCTTCCCTGAAAAAAATAGCACCTTTGTTGTCTTTGTTTAATTGAACTAACAAACACATTTGCAGAAATGTAACTTTTGGTAATGAAAAAAAAAATAAAGAGACCAATTGAGCCAAAATATACTTACCCTTGATTTATTGGCTATATAGGTCTTGTAGAGGAGAAACAGGCTCATCGTTTGCGCAAGGTTTCGAGTGGCGCTATGTTCAAAAATCTGAAACTAGGGCTCGAAATTTGAAAAATTTTGGGAAAAAAACCCGGGGTTGGCCTATTCCATGGCTTCTATAGAAAAAATAATGAGGGGTGTCACGAAGTATGGCTATATAGGTCTTGTAGAGGAGAAACAGGCACGTCGTTTGCGCAAGGTTTCGAGTGGCGCAATTTAAAAAAAATCTGAAACTAGGGCTCGAAATTTGAAAATTTTAGAAAAAAACCGGGGGGTTGGCCTATTCCATGGCTTCTAGAGAAAAATAATGAAGGGTGTCACGGGGTATGGCTATATAGGTCCTGTAGAGAAGAAACAGGCGCGTCGTTTGCGCAAGGTTTCGAGTGGCGCTATGTTCAAAAATTTGAAATTAGGGCTCGAAATTTAAAAAAAATTTAGAAAAAAAACCATGGGATTGGCCTATTCCATGGCTTCTAGAGAAAAATAATGAGGGGTGTCACGGAGTATGACTATATAGGTCTTGTAGAGGAGAAAGAGGCGCATCGTTTGCGCAAGGTTTCGAGTGGCGCTATGTTCAAAAATCTGAAATTAGGACTCGAAATTTTAAAAATTTAGAAAAAAAACCTGGGGGTTGGCCTATTCCATGGCTTCTAGAGAAAAATAATCAGGGGTGTCACGGGGTATGGCTATATAGGTCTTGTAGAGAAGAAACAGGCGCATCGATTGCGCAAGGTTTCGAGTGGCGCAAAAAAAATGTCGAAAGGCGGAGTCTAGGACTGCCAAAATGTATATGCAAGTCAACCCTCGGGTTATATTCACCAACAGTAAATCAAGTAGGTTCTGCAAAATGGTAGGTCCGGAATTATAAAGGAGACACATTTTGGCTGCCATTGGAAAAAGAGCGTATTGAAATAAGACAGAAATGTTCTGCAACAGTTCCCGAAACCGAAGTAAGGGTGTCATTATACCTTACTATGTTGGAAACTGGTTCCTGATCAAACGTAAATAACTGACAGAATCATAATCACCTCTCAAAACGCCATGGTTTTAGGGGACGGCCAATTGATTTTCAGGGGAGAGGGATAGACATTTTAATTTTGAAAATGAATATCCTTACCTTGGAAGAACCTGAAAATAAATAATCTTGCACCAGACAGGATCATAATGAATATTCTGCAATACGAAATTTTGAAAAAAAATTTGTAAAAAATGTAAAAATTAATTTTTGAAACGTCAACGCGAAAAAGATTAAGAACGCGCAGCAACAGATGGAAATGACTATTTAATCTGCAAACAATCCCTCTCCCCCACCACAAACCGAATATCGAATAGTCGTCCCCATATACACATGATACAGTTTCGGTGGTATTTTAGTTTAGGATCAGCTAAATGTGTTGTACTTTTATACGTTAGGGGTTTGCCAAAATGAGTAAAGGATGGTGGCGAGTATTCGTTGATTTTGGACCGGGGAGGAGATGTTTGCGCGTGCAGTCGGCTGAGCAAAGAGATGACGATGACGATGACGATGACGACGACGACGATGATGACGACGACGACGATGACGGCGACGATGATGATGATGATGATGATGATGATGATGTGTTGTCGACGATTGGTCATAACAACTCGTTATCCATTTATTTACCTTAAACACATCATTCATCTTTTGTCTTTCACACTCGAAATGCAAAACGTTTGTGTGTTTGCTGGGACATTGCGCTCGAATTCTGTTCTGATTTTATTGTCATCTTCAGATTCTTTGAGATTCTCTGACTGGTGAATCAAATCGATGACGCACAAGGGATATAGGTCTGACAAGTCGAAAGGATTGATGTTACTGTTGCTGATGAGATGATCCATATTGAAGAACTTCTTGCGAAAGTTGGCTGCATCTTTGTACAACCTAAATATTTTGCACTGGGTAAAGGCAGCATTGAAAGACATGAATGGGTAGCGTTGTACGTTGAGGATGACGTGGATGTTTCGCAAACGCCAATGCTGCGTTATGAGTCTAGTCGTTACACTAGTCGGTTTGGAAGGCTACGATGATCAATATAGGTTTTTCTCAACCGCTTTTGGCTAAAAATTGCCAGCTGAATTGTTTACTCTGGGAACGACTATGGGATTATACTATTTCATGCGAAAACCACAGTTGAGTTTAGTCTTGCTCTGGATTGTTTTCAACTTGTTTTTTATCGAAGAGAACAACGCGAGTAACACACCAGGATAATTCTGACAGTCTGTAACCAAGACTGTTGGATAGGTAAATGATACCATTGTTTACAAGTGTCACCAGATCTGCATATGCTTAAACCGTGCCGTCGTTCTTTAAAATTTGTCCTTCAACCGAGAGATAACTCTCATCAAGATGGACAAACAGATCTTGGTTCTCAATGTTAATTCGTATCTCTGCGCCAGAACTGTTCAGGGGAGCTCCAGAATGAGGCTCGTATACATGTACTGTGACAGTTTTTTATTCGTGGGCATCAATTGTCGTGGTTTAAGCAAAGTTAAGTTACATGTTCGTGGGTTCTTAAATTTATCGATTTTACTTTTCTGAGAAAAAATCGAGTGAAAATTTTGAAGCCATCAGAAACGAAGAGTCTTGAAACTAATCATACATGTATTTTGTTTTATAATGATTTTCACTTACTTGTTCGTCTTTCATAACTGACAACATTCATCAAATTTTTAATCCAGTAATTGTTTTCGAAAATAAGCTGATTCATCTAACCTTACAGATCGTCTAGATTGAAGGAAATTGCAAAGTAAACATTCTAAAAAACTGACAACGCCATGGCTAAAAAAAGAAAAAAAGCAACAGACAAAAAAAAAAGTACATAATACACAAAATAGAAAACTAAAGACTGAGCAATACGAACCCCATCAAAAACTGGGGGTGGTCTCAGGTTGCCGGAAGTGATGATCATGTAAGTCTTATTCGGTAGGTCACATTCGGGGGAAAGGGGACGGGATTATAGTTATAGCTAGTAGATCTATACATTTGTCTTTTAATATGTTTAAGAATCGTTATGATGCTATGTTGAAAAATTCATCGGTTTTCAAGAGCTAAATTGACAGCGCGTCATCCCTACCATTTTTACGATCGAAAAACAAACTATTTGCGATATCAGAGACATATATACATGTCTCTGGCGATATCATTAAATATTTTGATCTTATATTTTATACTATTCATGAGAATGACACTGGTACACGTATATATTTGATATGAATAGATGATTATTACTTTAATAAAATTAGAGAAATCTGTATTTTCAATTGTCAAAATACTGTTTTATTACATTAATTTTATATCATTATCTAATGAAACAGAGATCCTTGACATATTCAATTACTTACATTTTCATTATTACATGTAACAAAAATGTTTGTGAGCTTACGCTACCTCTAAACTGGTTGTTGTAAATTGATTAGCCTTTAATCTGTTTATGTTTTTGTAACAATTTTAAAATCTATTACAAATTATTCAACCTATGCCAAATGTTTTTCTTACAATGTTATACCCAAATTTCAAAATGTTGGCATAGGTTGAATGAACCCTTTTTGTGATAAGATTTAATAAAAAAAACATTATATTTCTGAATATGAAACTATTCTGGAACCAAATTGATTATAGATGTCATAATCAAAATTAATGTGTCACTGAGTGGTATTAAAGCTATTTTTTGATAGATTTCTTTAGAATCTTTTTATTCTAGGATTTCAACCACTTTTGTTATGTAGTACATGTATGACATACACTATTTTAATATATCTATCGCTGTCGAATATGGAACAGAAGCTTACATTTTGTTTTAGAAATCCCAAATTTTGTTTTAGAAATCCCAAATTTAGTAATTATATCAACAAAATTTGACACAAAGGTATAACATAAATAAAAATAAGGAGATGTGGTATGATTGGCAAATGGGACAACTATCCACCAAAGTTCAAATAAAGTGGATGTAAGCAATTATAGGCAACCGTACTTCCTTCAAAAATGAGAAAAAATTCATACCATATAATCGGCTATAAAAGGCCCCGAAATGAAAAATATGAAACAATTCAATTGAGAAAACAAAACAATTTACGAAAAAGAAATATGAAAGACATGAACCAACGACAACCACTTAACTACAGGCTCCCCATACCAAAATACCAAAATAGGGTATGGTTTGCTAATGTATTTTTGATATGGCCAACACAATACTTTAGCAAGACTGGATTAATATCTGCATGGTCTCCTGGATTTAGTTTTTTGTTTCAAAATTTGAGAACACTGATACTCTTTTTGGAGTGATGTGGAGGCAGGATGATTTTGGAAACGAATATTTTCTGACCTGGTAAATACCTGATAAATTATCCTTGAAATAACACACAAAAGAAATAAGATTGGCTAAGTTAATATAACATCAGAAAAAAGTCATCCTGCTCCTATACAGGATATATATATATCAACTTTCAATTGATATCTTATAGTGTGTCTTCCTATGTTGTAATGTTACACTACTATTTCAGGTTAGGGTGAAGATTTGTTAAAACGTTTAAACCCACTGCATTTGTTTGCACCTGTCCTAAGTCAGGAACCTGTTATTCAGTGGTTGTCGTTTGTTGATGTGGTTTATAATTATTTCTAGTTTCTCGTTTTTTATATAGATTAGACCGTTGGTTTTCCAGTTTGAATTGTTTTACACTAGTCCTTTTGGGGCCCTTTACATCTTACGGCTCGGTGTGAGCCAAGGCTCCGTGTTGAAGGCCGTCCTTTGACCTATAATTGTTTACTTTTTACACATTGTGACTTTGATGGAGAGTTGTCTCATTGGCGCTCATACCACATCTTCTTATTTCTATATATACTGATTACTGTATAGGTTTTACTTTTTGTTGAAATCCCTATAGATGCTTATATCGACATTATTTAGTGTCAAGTAGATTGTTGTCTACAAATATAAGTGATACCAGTACAGTAAGGCAGTTTTGTTGTGGTATGAAAGTGTAGTAATTAAAGAACCTTAGTGAGCGCGCTCGCATACCCCACGTCCCCACATTGTCATTGGAGAAATAAAATAAGTGTAAGAAAAAAAAATTGTATCAGAAAAAAAAATTGAATCATAATTTCCTGTCAATATGCACATCTACATAGTATGTCGTTATTAACTACACAGTTTGATGAAATTCTGTTGTGTGGTTTGAGAGGAGTTGTGATGACAAACTGTTGCAGTAGTACATTAAAGTAAATAAGTTCAAAGGGGCGTAACTCCTAGAAAAAGAATTGAATCGTAATTTCCTGTCGATATGCACATCTACGTAGTATGTCCTTATCATCTGAAAAGGTTTCACGAAATTCTGTTGTGTGGTTTTAGAGAAGTTGCGATGACAAGAAACAGGACTGACGGACGGACGGACAGACGGACAGACGGGTCAAAAACATTATACCCTCCGCAACTCGTTGCGTGGGGTATAATTAACATTTATTGTTAATTCAAACAAATGAATGATGAATGTTGAACATGTACAATGAAATATAGTTTGAGAAATCAATTAGGCCAGATAGGCCTTAAAAATTTGGGTCTTTTTTTTTAACATACTGAATGACCATTTACACTCAGGACTGAGTCGTCAGTAGGCAGCACAGATGTATAAAAATAAAGTGAAACAAAACAACCTAAAATCATATTGCTAGTAGCGCGAGTAGCATTGTTTGGTAAAAGTTGTGCTTTTTTTTAAATTTGGCTAATGCTAAATGGACAAAAAATGTTTGGTTCATAACTTAATAAAATGCTTTTATCTCCCTATTACTTACATTGTACATAGAATGGGTACTACTTTGACAATTCCTTGTACATGCAAGTTGTCTGTCAAATCTTTATTTCACAAAGAATGAATTGCATAACAATGAACTGAGCTCAAAGCAAAGCACTTTAATAATACACTTAGACAAAGAGCTCAATCCAGTGATATACTTTGTACTACAGGTCCTTCATGAACATCCTATCGGCCAAAACCATATCTCACAAACATGCCATACTACATCGTTGGATCAGAAGTCCTGAAAAAGACATGAATTTTATTATCGTATTTTAAGTATATACACCGGTTAAAACTTTCACAAATTGTGGTAAAATCATTCAGTATCTAGCAACTATCAATTGCTTCATGCACAAATTGATATAGGTTGAGTGCCCCTCTGTCTGAAATAAAAACATACCTCCACCTAATTTTAGTTAATTGATGAAGAAACATTCAAAACTATAAAATGTTATCTAAGACTTGTCAGTGTCTATTTACCACCACCATTGAATCAATAATATATGTATACATATATAAGACTAAAATTGACGTTCATTTATAAGACTAAAACTGACATTCGGTCTTTACTCCACCTTCATTCCTCAAGTCGTGTTCAAATCTGACTTCATGATAAAATAAGATTCCATATCTACCAATGAAATACCCCTCTGACTAGCCGCAATGAAATCCCAGTTTTCTAAAATGGTAGGTGGAGCCTAAAAAATGTTTAACGATATATTTTAAATATTGCAAATACATGCAATAATAATTCTTCTAAAAATTTCGCTATATTTTTCTATTGTTATACTTCATAGTTTCTATTTCTGAAACAAGTTTAGCACATACTTGCAACTTCTCGTCCATTCAAATTGCTTATATTTGCCTTCTAATTTTCATAGTACATACTTTTCCAGTGTACTAATTAACTACGCATGAATGACCACAAGGGTAAGATTTCATTGTATCGTAATCAAGATATTTAAAACAAAAATTGCCACTGGCTATTTTGAAATAAAATGCTGTTCCAAATTAAATTAAATAGTTTGTAATTAGTTTTCACGTTGATTTTTAAATATCCTGCTATTAAAATCTTTTGATCTAAATGTTTTTTTGACAATTGCAAGTTTCTTTCATTTAAATAAAGGGTAATACATATGGTTCTTTATACCTTGATTAGAGTACAACCATGACAACGATATCTTAAAATTATGATAATGTATCATCCATGCAATTACTTTGTACACAAAAAAGTGTTTACTATGAAACCTTGTGAAGGGAAATTAAAGCAACTTGGTGATAATTTTTTAAACTTTCTTAAGGAAGGTGATCTATTTCGTCATGAATTGATTGGTTTATTAATTATTGGTTGCTTAATTTCCAGTGGCAAATATTTCATGCATGTTCAGGACGATGTCATGAATTGAAAAACTGTGATTATGTCTGAAGATAATGTGCCACCTATATATATATATATATATATATATATAAACATATTCTGGTAAATCTTTTAGTTTTTACTTTGAAATAAGAAAAAAAAAGAAAAAAAACACAAAACCTAAAATCTCTGATCAATTGGTAGCTGCTTTTTAATGCCTATCTGCTAGACTATATCTATGGGGACAAACTATCTATATGTTAGCTATAGGTTGCAATTCTGTAAATATAGACAATGCAATTTCCCATAGGAACTCCCTTTGCGGCTAAAACTGTGACACTTTTACTATGAAGTTTCGTGAAAAATAATATCCTAGAACGGAAAGTTTATATGCACTACTATTTTATTCAAAGGTCAAAATATAGGGCTGTGCGGCATATTTTCAACATTTATATTCCCTGAACTTCTAAGAGTTTAAACTTGTACTAAAATTCTATACTACCCTTACCTCCATTTTTGGACCTCCTAAGAATTAAAATTTAGGCGCTACCAAGTTTTTCTATACTGGTTACATTCCCAAGTGATGTCTCTATGAGATGAAACACAGAGATCATAAATGGGAACTAGTACGTTAACAAATTAACATATCTATGAATATTATATATCTCCCCAAAAGAGGCGTGGTTTGAGAAACAGCTATATTTACAAAGTGCAACCTATACAAACATTTATTCAAATAGAAAACTCTCTAAAAACACTTTTTCTCACAACAATACTTATTTATCAGAATTATAGCCTCAAAGAAATCACTGCATATACTCTAAGTATCCTTTTACAGTACATTTTATACCCCTACCCCTGTTTCAATTTTTTAAAGAATTTGAAAACAAGACTTTAATTATTGCCAGCTTACCCTATGTGCATGTTTTCTGACATGAACTGTCTAAAACCTGTTTGAAACTATTCTGATAACAAATTGAAAGCATTTTAAAATACCATAAATGTAATACTAAGTAGTTAATCATTTCAACATTCAAGATTATACAAAGTATCCAATCCTGCCTGTGTCTCCAGTCCACATCTTACTGTATGCCTATTTGTCAATGAAAGTTCACAATTTCTGCCTCAAATGGTCAGTTTAGAATTCATGTTACAACAGCATCATCCCTAACCATATATCTAACATAAGTTAGTTAATATATGAACTAGAAGTGTTTAAACAAAGCCATATTTGCAAAAGTTGTATTTATGAAGATATCAGTCTGGTGCATCAATTCACTAAAAGTTTGATAGAAATGACTGCTTACATCTGATTTTTGCATAACTTCCTAGCACAGTTATTGTTTTCTTTACAAAAGACCTGTAAAATAATAAAATCATAGCATTTAGAAGTTAAATTATCTGTTTTATGACCCAGGGGGAGGCATTTTTCTCTGTTTTTTTGCCCCTGCAGCCTCACATTTCCTAAATTTTTTTCCTGTTTCTAGCAATGTGGAATATTTAGTACATATTTTGGATAGAACACACTATTGTAAGTTTTACTGAGGTCTTTTGGTAATTCTAGCTTGTACTTTTTATGCCGCGGTCACAAAAAAACACATTTAGGTGTTACAGCTTACTTTTGGGTTATCGACAGGACAAAAACACCCCACCAAAAATATTTAAGAAGGATCAATTAGTTGCAATGACTGCGAAGGGTAAATATAAGCACTTCTAAACAATTTAAATTACAAATCATTAAAATCATAGCAAGCCCCTCGCTCTAAATTTCATAGTATATACCTTTCCATAGACTAACCTAGACGTAAATTGAATAGATCTATTGTTACGAATAACAATGGATTTTGACCACAGGGTGTGACGAGCGGGGTTTCTGGAAACCCGTATATGTAAGAGAATGATAATCCCTTTCTTCATGATTAAGTACGAGCGTTAGCGAGTACTTATCATGAAGTAAGGGATTATCATTCTCTTACAAACTTAGAATATTGTAAAGTGCTCAAGGCTCTTATGATCTATTCAAGAATTAGTTTCATTGTCAGTGCAATGTTTATAATTGATGCATGACTTCTTTTTTCGGCATGTCATTTATAGATTAGTTTTAGTGAAGTGAGGACTTTCTTATCATTTGGGAAATATTTTAAAAAAAAATGTGTTATAGATATTAGGTGACACAACAGTAGAAAGAAAAGGTAGGAATTGTATGTTTCCTGATTGTGAGTATGAATGTAAATCATGTAATATTTAAGTGAGGAATTATCCTTTTTTATTTACAGTTTAAACCAATTAATACATTTGAGTTACAACTAAATTTGATTTCACAGCCAATATTTTGGTCAGGCTTCTTACATCAAATACAGTTTCATTATGTCAGGGAAATGTTCAAAAATAGTGCCCTTAAAAGTTTTTAATATGTTCAAAATTAAATTCCTGTTTTTTTTTTATCGGAATACATGTATTGGAAATAACTATTTCCCCCAACCGCTGATCAAGTAATCAAAGTTTTGGAAAGCTAAAGATTTAGGTTATTTTTTATCTGAAAGTTTTTTTTTTCTTTCTTTTTTTTGCATTGCTTTTGTATTGTTTAATTTTATAGTAATTTGAAGTTATTAATATTTTCATAATAACATTCACGGTACCAATTTTTACTGCACCAGTAAACTTCAACTTATTTTGAGATTTTTGTTTGTTTCACAATTCAACTTTAAGTCAGTTTCAATCACTGTGTGATAAATCCTTTCAATCTGATAAATGTGCTTTGGGGCAGTTGTAACTCATTTATAGAAACTCTTTGTTTTGAACTGTAAATAGACCCAAATAATAGGATAATCCCTTACTAAGAACATGATTTACATTCATTCTTCACAATTAAGAGGCATCCAATCCTACAATTTCATTGGTCAAGAGTACTTTGCTATATTCTAACTGCCTATACATCCCGCAAACAAAGTCCATTGTTATTAGTAACAATAGAAATTGATAATTTTTTGAATAGCATGAACATAAGAAATTACTAATAGTGTTCAATACAAATTGTTTCATGATATTAAAAAAACACATTTTAGGAAATTCCAATAAGCATCTTTATGGAATGCAAAAATAATCCTTTAAATACTCTTTTGCTTGAAGGTAATTTTTTTATCCCAGTCATATGTCTCTATTCTAAAGCATTGATCTTTAAAAAAACAAAAGCTCTCAAGAGCCTGAATCGCTCACCTGTATTTCATCAGAGAAGATTTTTAAATGTTAAAAACTTGATGAACAAATTGTGTAAAATTGTCTTTAAAGGGCAATAACTCCTTAAGGGGTCAATTGACAGTTTTGGTCATATTAACTTTTTGTAGATCTTACTTTGCTGAACATTATTGCTGCTTACAGTTATATATCTATAATAATATTCAAAATAATAACAAAAAACTGCAAAATTTTGTTAAAACTACCAATTCGGTGGCAGCAACCCAACAATGGGTTGTTCGATTCGTCTGATAATTTCAGGGCCGATAGATCTTGACCAATTAAACAATTTCACCTCATGTCACATTTGCTCTAAAAGATTTAGTTTCTGAGATATAAGCCAAAAACTGCATTTGACCCTTATGTTCTATTTTTAGCCATAGCGGCCAAGGTTTGTCGATGGATACAAACTTCAGATACAATTTATAAACTAGATACCCTAAGGAACATTTAGTTAAAGTTTGGAGGTAATTGGTCAAGTAGTTTCAGAGGAGAAGATTTTTAAATGTTAGCAAACTTGATGAACAAATTGTGTAAAACTGTTTTAAAGGGCAATAACTCCTTAAGGGGTCAATTGACAATTATGGTCATATTAACTTTTTTGTAGATCTTACTTTGTTGAACATTATTGCTGCTTACAGTTTATATATATCTATAATAATATTCAAAATAATAACAAAAAACTGCAAAATTTTGTTAAAACTACCAATTCAGTGGCAGCAACCCAACAATGGGTTGTTCGATTCGTCTGAAAATTGCAGAGCTGATAGATCTTGACTAATTGAACAATTTTACCCCATGTCAGATTTGCTCTTAAAGCTTTAGTTTTTGAGATATAAGCCAAAAACTGCATTTGACCCCTATGTTCAATTTTAGCCATGGCGGCCATGTTTGTCGATGGATCAAAACTTCGGATAGTATTTATAAACTAGATACCCTAAGGAACATTTAGTTAAAGTTTGGAGGTAATTGGCCAAGCAGTTTCAGAGGAGAAGATTTTTAAATGTTAGCAAACTTGATGAACAAATTGTGTAAAACTGTTTCAAAGGGCAATAACTCCTTAAGGGGTCAATTGACAATTATGGTCATATTAACTTTTTTGTAGATCTTACTTTGTTGAACATTATTGCTGCTTACAGTTTATATATATCTATAATAATATTCAAAATAATAACAAAAAACTGCAAAATTTTGTTAAAACTACCAATTCTGTGGCAGCAACCCAACAATGGGTTGTTCGATTCGTCTGAAAATTTCAGAGCTGATAGATCTGGACTAATTGAACAATTTAACCCCATGTCAGATTTGCTCTTAAAGCTTTAGTTTTTGAGATATAAGCCAAAAACTGCATTTGACCCCTATGTTCTATTTTTAGCCATGGCGGCCATGTTTGTCGATGGATCAAAACTTCGGATACAATTTATAAACTAGATACCCTAAGGAACATTCAGTTAAAGTTTGAAGGTATTTGGCCCAGTAGTTTCAGAGGAGAAGATTTTTTAAATAGTTTACGACGACAGACGACGACATACGATGACAGACGACGACGGACGCGAAGTGATGGCATAAGCTCACATGGGGCCCTTCGGACTCTGGTGAGCTAAAAATGGGGAATTCTAACTCCCGTGTCTGGTAGTCGGGTTTCTAATGCAGACCCACCTATCCCTAGTACATTGTATGTTCGAATATGAATGTTTGTTTATTCTCGAGAAGAGGGGGGGGGGCTTTTGATTTTGATAAAATCGTAAGATATAAAATACAGTTATGATTACCTTTATTAAACTGATACAGGTAAGTACTGTTGGGTTATAATATTGCCTTTATCTTTATTCTCTCAGTCTACCAAATCCAACGCTTGCTACAAAATGTCGTCCGTCTTATACCCGTCCATATTGACAACTGTATACCAGGAGCATGATGTATTTTTTGTTTATAATAAGAATACACGAAACAGTCAACCTTGACCTGCTGATCCATATTAGCACATGGATTTAACGGGAATATGCAAAACAACTTTGTTTTGATATTGTCAATAAATATGCTATCGTTTTTTTTTTTCATTTAATAATCAATATTAACAAATATAGGGTTTAGAATGGGGTGTAAGTTAGTTATACACCTCGGGATACGGCGTGTCTGGATAAAGACACACCTATCCCTCGGTGTATAACTATTACTTACATCCAGTTTGGCATGAGTTGATGTTTGATTGTTGTACATGTTATATATCGACGTGGGATTTATAAAAAAGATGATGTAGTATGATTGCCTATGAGACAACTCTCCACAAGAGACCAAATGACACAGAAATTAACAACTATAGATTTGTTTATATACAAATATAACAACTATTCCCTTAAATTCAAATAAAATAGATGTAAATAAGAAATTATAGGCAAACATGTGCATACCACCTTCAATAAACAGCTGTGCCATGAGCGCAAGATATGCCCGTCACATTTACAAAGAATAAAGTTCAATTACTTCTCAATATCATATTAGAAATTTATAAAAAATCAAAAAGGGAGCTGTTTGGGGCCCTTTATAGCTTGCTGTTCGGTGTGAGCCAAGGCTCCGTGTTGGAAGACCGCACTTAGACCTATAATGGTTTACTTTTATAAATTTTGACTTGGATGAAGAGTTGTCTCATTGGCACTCATACCACATCTTTTTATATCTATTTACATCAATAGATGCGGTCGTATAAAAACCAGTCCAGACATGCAACAATTAAATTGAGAAAAGTAATGGCCTGATTTACAACTTATAAACAACAGGTTGGGAACCCCTTCCCCCCAAAAAAAAAAGTTCTAAAGAAGATAAAAAGAAGATGTACGGTAGCCTTTTTAACTTACAAAGAGGGATCTGGAGGGGATTCATTACATTCGGAACAACTTTTCTAAAGGATGGATACATATAAAAAATTACAATATGTAATATGATTGCCAATGAGACAACTATCAACAGAGGTTCAAATGACAAAGCAATTATAGGCCGAACCATACAGCCTTCAAAAACGAGGAAAACTGTCCCGACATGAAAAGTATGCATCAATACAATTGAGAAGAGTAATGGCCTGATTCACAATTCCACAAATAAACAGGTTGGGAAAATCCCCCCCCCCCCCCCCCCAAAAAAAAATGAGGGATATTTTGCGGTTTTAAAAAAAGGAATAAAAGATGTAGCCTTTTTAACTTATAAAGGGGGGGGGGGGGGGGGGGGGGTGGTCATTAATACTATAGGAACACAACTTTTCTAAAAGATGATTCCACTTATTTTCAATAAATAATAAATATTGAAGTCTATCTCAGGCATCTGGGAACAGACCCAACAGTATTTCTATACATGTATTAATATATTCCAAAATGTGGACAAACCTGACATCAAATGTTGTACTTGAATGACTTTAGTGGATGAGATCAAATTAAAAAGTTGCAGTGGTGATATACTCCAATGCCAGTCTTTCCTGATAAAATGTCATGTGTAGAACGTGATATACCATTTTTAGGACTATATACTGTCCTCTATATTTAGGTCATTTTGACACAGCAAAATATAAAGAAAACGTTAACTATCGGGAAATTGAGTTCTTTTTCGCAAAATATATGCACTAAAACTAAACTTTGAATGCAAACGACCCCTAAATGGCTAACAGATATTGATATAAAGAATAGTCCATGATTCTTGTTAAAAGTTCATGAAATGTACACTGATTCTGTCAGTTGAACAGACTAGAATGAGATTAGATATATATATGATCTTTTCAACAGTTGTGGTGTAAATCAGTTGTATTTTATGGTTGACATATATATATATATATATATATATATATATGTATACATATCATTGGCTTTTTTACACACTAACAGATATTGGTATACATCTAGTCCATGACGATTCTATAGTTAAGAGTTGATAAAATGTACACCGATTCTGTCAGTTGAACGGACTAGAATGAGATTAGATATATATACATAAAGGTCTTTACAGTTTTACGCTAGACGAAAGCAAGCTTGATAACGACTCCTCACACATTGTGACGTCGCTGATTACATCTCCCCAGACATTATGACGCGAGTTATGACGTTGCTGATAATGCCTGCTTTCGTATCAGAGCCGTGATACGACGGAGCGACTGAGCAGGGTGACGTGGGGAAGGGGTGGGATATGCAGAACAATTGAGAATGAGAACATCTATAGATACTTCAGATCTGACTAGACTAGAGACTTCATGTGTACAAACCTGACGTCAAACTATGTACTATAGAAGAAGGGACAAATAATATCACATTAAATCCTATCACATTACATCTAAAGATAACTAATAATAAAGTATATAATCCAAAGTAAGTTATATTACGATGTCAATGGAAGAAATTCCCGCGCAAATGTCATGACTGGAGTAGACCAAAAAATGTTTAGGTCTATGTATCATTCACATTCCGATCATTTGGACTTTAGTTACTCTATCAGAAAAATAATTTATTTCTCGCAGACAACCCTCAATACTATACACCAACTCGACACTGAAGCTGAATACCCCTAAAACATAATGGTATATGGAATCGTCCATACGGATTTCCTAAAGGTGAAAAATGTAGATTCAGAATTGTGTACACAGAAATAAGATCAGAAATAAAGCCCTATGTAAGGTGAAAACAATAAAACAACTGTGTAAAATCATTGTTTATTAAATTTGCTTGCATAAGAACCATGAAGTTAAAATTTATAACGATTACGTGTATTCTGTCAACCCCTGAAAGAATAATAATGTCTTCTTGACAACTTCCGAGCGGGGTGGATAGATAAATTAATATTTTGTTATATACAGTATGTTAATAATGTTTTATCAAATTTATGTTGTAAAGAGATTATTAACTTTTATTTTCCAGTTAAAACATACAGTTATAAAAAAATCTGAGATTTTATTCTTATGCATACATGTAGCAATAGACTGTAACTGATTCCAGAAATAATTTCAACTACACGATTTGATATGATTTCATTGCAACAAATGGATGCTCAATATTTTGATTTTTATTTCTTGCTATAAATTCTTATTTTCACGTTGACTGATAATTAAATGATTTTAAACGATTATATGTATCTCAAATATTCAACGGTTAGCTGTTTTCTTAATCAAACTACCGGTATATAGATTCTTTTAATTATGTTCTAGACAGTGCACATGTTCGTAATTTTCAATAGTAAATTTTAAATTTCACTATTCACTATATTGTCGGTGCCGGTAAAATAGCCATTTTACCGGCACCGACAATATAGTGAATAGTGAAATTTAAAATAGCCATTTTACCGGGTTGAATTAAGATATCTTAATCTGAGCCGGCAAAATAGCCACTGCCAAATATTAAAGCATGCAGAGTTTCACAATTGTTTGACGAAACATGGTCATAACTAGGCCTCGGAAACAGACGAGGCAGGGGGTTGTTGGCTGCCGACTGAGGCCCCCAGGTAATGGGGTACCAGGGGATAAAGCCCCCGGCCGAAAATTGTAATATTAGTGTTCGAAATATATCTTGTTACATCCGTTTTTGTATCATATTTACCGTTTTTTTTTATATTTATCGTATGAAGAACTGCATTAGGCTATAAGAGCCGGCTGATAGATACTTTTCTCGAATTTTGTACCATCAAACATGTATCCAATACCATTTACAGTAGGGTACATGTTTGATAGTAGAAAAAGCGGGCAAGTGTATGTGGTCAACGCTTCATTAAGATTACAAAATAACACACATTTTCAATGTCACTCCAATAAAACCCAAAGAGTGGAACCTAGTCACTATCTATGAATGCTAGTTCGACCTTTCTTGTGCCACTTAGATCCCATCGTTTGACTACTTTCTTGAAATTGAATAATTATTTTATTTTGCTAATTTTATAAATGCATAACACCGGAATCAATTTAATGATACAAATTTAATACATTCGAGCCACCTTTACCATGTTTGATTGTGCGACCGTCTTTTTTTCGCAAGCCAGGAGTACTCCCACAATACTCCATGAAAATTCATAGTATCAAGGAATCAAATTGTCAGTATGCCAATTGCAAGGTCGGCCTCAAGTGTCCTGTCCATTTAGCATTCGAATGAAATGATCACATAACCTGCTCTCCATTATATAGCTGAAATAAAGCCCACTTAGCGTTAAACCAAACAAATCCTCCATCCATCTGAAATACATTTTTGTTTTCGAACAGCAGCCAAGTTTGTAGCAAAACATTTGAAAATACCTCAAATCTTTACTTTATTGAAAGAGAATTATGCACACAAATTGTGGGTGTTTTTATACTCCTGCGTGAGCTGTGAATGCTTCTTTAATAATATTGACCTGGCAAGTTGAAGAAATTGAATTCAAATTATTTATAATTTTGATTTACTTTGATAATGTGGAAAAAAAAAACATTATCATTTTCGAGGGAAATAAATAATTGCAGAACCAAATGTCAGTTTACTGGCGTTGTTAATCAGACAGAGAGTTCATTACCTAACATTGTTGAAATAAAAGTACAAAAGCGAGATCAAAAGCTGCACAACAACATTAATTACTATTCGAAGTCTGCATTACTTAATTCTTGATATGAAAATGCAAGGATGTGTTCTACCCCTGCATGCCTAGCTGTCTCCATTTTCTTTTTGTCTTGTTTTTTTGGCCATAATCTGCCTCATCAATAGTTACGGCCCTGCGAATCCAGCAGCATTTAATATTTTGCGACATGACACCTCTGATCGTAGATTTAACGGTTCATCGGTTCATTAGACCACACTGCCATTACAATCTCTGTTTTAATTGGTTACTATGTTTTGGCGGTTTTTTTTCTATTGTTCTAATTTTTCAACTCATACCATGATGGAATTCATTTGGAAGGTCAGCTTTATTAATAACATAATAATGGTCTAGTAATAGTTCATTGGTGTTACTTACACACAGAATCAAAGTTTATTTTAGCAGAGACATATAGACACATTTTTATATCTCATATTTTAATAACTATCGAAAAGGAGAGTTAATCCATTATAAAATTACAATCAGAAAAGAAGATTTTACGGTCATATTTCATAACTCAGTAATCTTATTTAGATTTGTTATACTATGATATTTAGTCTGGTTTATATATGACTTGTATTTACCAATTGACTGACTGAACGTTTCGGATCGAGTAGACCGGTTAGACCTATAATATGAGACTTCGTATGTTCTTATCGTTTGCATTCAGCGTTTTTTATCGGATATTTTTGTTTACTATCAATGTTCGTGGTTCAGCATGTACAGTAAAAAAATATCCGATAAAAAACGTTGAATGCAAAAGATATGAACCTACTTCTATAAATGATCATATGGGTTAAATTTGAATTTTTATCGTAAACAGATTTTTTTAGTGTAAACTGATGAATTGAGCCCTTTTCAACTGATTTTTATAGCTTGTTCCTATGTTGTACTGTACACCACTATCCCAGGTTAGGGGAGGGTTGGCACCTTCAAACTAGCTTAACCCTGCCACATTCTGTATGTGCCTGTCCTAAGTCAGGAGCCTATAATTCAGTAGCAGTTGGTTTTTGCTGTATATCATTTTGTTTTTTCTTTCATGGTTTTGTACCTAAATCAGGCTGTTTTCTCATTTGAAATGTTTTTTGAATTTGTCATTTCGGGGTCTTTCATATCTGACTATGCAGTATGGGTTTTGCTCATTGTTGAAGGCCTTACAGCAACCTATAGTTGTTAACTTCTATGTCATTTGGTCTCTGGTGGAAATGTTTGGAACAAACTCTCTATATGGTGTTTATACCTGTATAGAGGAATAACCCTTCTAAAGATTGTTTAGTTTATATAAAAAAGAAGATGTGGTATGATTGCCAATGAGACAACTCTCCACAAGAGTCCAAAATGACACAGAAATTAACAACTATAGGTCACTGTTAGGCCTTCAACAATGAGCAAAGCCTATATCGCATAGTCAGATATAAAAGACCCTGAATTGACAAATGTAAAACAATTCAAACAAGAAAACTAATGGCCTTATTTATATATACAAAATAATGAACGAAAAAAACAAATATGTAACACTGCAACAAATGATAACCACTGAATTACAGGCTCGGGACTTGAGACAGCCACATACAGAATGTGGCAGGGTTAAACTAGTTTGAAGGAGCCAACCCTCTCCTAACCTGGGACAGTGGTGTAACAGTACAACATAAGAACAAACAATAAAAATCAGTTGAAAAAGGCTTCACTCATCAGATGGATACAAATAGAAAAACATCTAACAAAAACACAAGAGTTGATGTGGACGGGTACTTATACATCCCAACAACAGTACTTGCAGTTACTGACAGCTACTTCAAAGCCAATAACAACTAATAAAAAAAACTATGCATCTAAGACTAAATTATCAATCAGTTCACATCCAACATCCAATGGATTTAGTGTAAAGACGTCATAAACAGTCAGAGAAAAACATGACCTTGTGCAATGCCAAGATACAAGATTATTATTATTATTAGGTCTTTCCACTTTTCTGTGGAAAGACCTATTGTATTTGTTCTGATTATTATTATTATTATTACTATTTTCTTCTTCCGCCACTTTTTTCTGACGGTGCTTTTTTGTTTCGCAAGATGTCGCTTAGATTTTTTGCATATGATATCAAACAGTTATTACGATTTTGAAACTGACCCTGTTAAGCCGAACACTTTTTATTGTAAGAGTTATCTCCCCAAACACTGTTTTTCTTGTGAACAAATCTCCTTCGCAACCGTTAAAGATTACGACAAAATTATTTCACCAATTTGCTCGTTATATCCTCAGGATCTTGAAAATAATTTTGACCGAAGCGGTCCGGAAACTCCATATGAGAGTTATTTCCCCTTCTGTATTTAGAATAAGTAAAATGTTATTGTAATTGGTAAACCATAAGTTATAGAGACCTAGGGTCTTTTGATTTGAGGTCCTTGGTAAAAAAAAAGAAAATAGGGTCAAGGTCAAAGGTCAAGGTCATTTCTAAATTTGGATTTTGGCTTATTTTCACCTCTTTTCAAACACAATATTAGATATCGACAACATATTTTTACTTCATTGTTAGTTGCGACATGTCGTAACACATACATTTTGGTTTAAAGGGTACGCTTACATCAAATTAAGAGTTTTCTCCCCTCTTTTATTTAAAAATATGCATATGGTGATATAACTCATGAACCAAATATAATTAAGACCTAGGGTCTTTTGATTTGAGGTCCTTGGTTGATGACCTTGAAATTGAGCTCAAGGTCATAGGTTAAATTGACGTTCTAGATTTTGACCTTTGCTTTTACCTCATATGTATACATGATAAAGCCATGGGACTTATTGCATTAGGTTTCAAGCCATTTAACCATATAAAAGCCAACCAGAAGTGACCTTGTGTAAACCGGAAGTAGCTTTTTTTTGTACTTAATATAAAAGTTTATAGAACCAGATATTTTTGGTATCAGTGTCAATTAAATGTTTGAATAATGCCGGAAGTAACATTTTTCAAACCGGAAGTAACAAATTATCTCCCTTATTTAAAAAATATTGTATAGAAACCATATATTTTTGGAATCAGCGTACAATAAGCTATCATTTGACGCTGGAAATGACATTTTAAACCGAATTTTACTATTTTCATACTAAAATTCATGTTTTTTTTGTGGAAAGACCTTCAATTGTTCTTTGAACAATTGGTTTTTAATTATTATTATTATTATTAGATGGATTAAAAGCAAAACATGGCAAATGTGCATTTTCTACTTATTATGGCAGTATCCTGCAACATTTGATGCACCAATTGTTGTACTTAATGTCTAGTTTACTGCTAAACTGACTGAATATACAATCTATTGTTCATGTTAATTGAAAGCTGTGATGATCAGGTAAATTCCACTCAGTTATGCCTCAATGAACAGATTTCTACATATATGTAAGCGAATGATAATCCCTTTCTTCATGATTAAGAACAAGTGTTATCGAGTACTTACCATGAAGTAAGGGATTATCATTCTCTTGTCAGTGTAAATTAAATGTTTATAATTGATGCATAACTTCATTTTTCAGCATTTTATTTATGGGTTAGTTTTAGTGATGTAAGGACTGTCTTATAATTTGGGAGATATTTTTAAAATGCTTTATAGACATTAGGTGACACAACAGTAAAAAGAAAAGGTATGAATTGTATATGTTTCCTGATTGTGAGTATGAATGTAAATCATGTAATATTTTTGTGAGGAATTATCCTTTTTTTATTTACAGTTTAAATCAATAAATACATTTGAGTTACAACTAATTTTATTTCACAGCCCAATATTTTGGTCCAGCTTTTTAAATCAAAAACTATTTCATTATGTCAGGGAAATGTTCTAATAAAATGCCTTTAAAAATTTAAATATATTCAAAACCTTAATCAGATTCCTGTTTTTTTTTATTTCTTTTATCAGACTATTGGAAATAACTATTCTTCCCAACCTCCGGTTCAGTAAGCTAAAAATTTAGGTTATTTTTTATTTTAAAACTTTTTTTTGCATTGCTTTGATATTGTTTATTTTTTTTTGTAATTTGAAGTTATTAATATTTTCAGGATAACATTAAACGTACAAATTTTACTGCACCTGTAAACTTCAATTTATATTGATTTTTTTTTTTTTTTAACAAAACTTTTAGTTAGTTTCAATTACTGTGATAAATCCTTTCAATCTGATAAATCTGCTTCGGGGCAGTTGTAACTCATTTATAGAAACTCTTTGTTTTGAATTATAGGTTAGATAATACTTGGTCGAATATTTAAAGCCAGAGGCGTAGCCAAGGGTTTTAAATATTCATAAAACATGACCAAGTATTGTCTGACCAATTTAGAACATATTCAGACCTTCGAGTGACATAACAAATTTGGCTGCTCATTGTAATAATCAAACTTTGATATTAGCTCACTTTAAGTGTTAAAATGTTTACTAAAAAGGATGTAAATCATTTAATGGTCATTTCAACAGATGGAATGAAAGAGCAATGAGATAGTTTTGTGATTACAAAAAAGGATAAATTATTCAAAAATGGAGATTGCTTCTGCTTCAAGTACAATTTAATCTTATATATCTAAAATTCCTTCATTTTAAAATGCACAAAATGTTGTATAAATCAGCTTTTCTAAAATTGTATAATTTTCAATAAGGGCAAAACTTCATCAATAAATTTTAATTTCAATCGTTTCAACTTCAGATGATTGCTCTTTTTTAGAGATGAATGGATTGGTTTTTTTTTCTCAAACACTTTCCTTTGATTTTTTTTTATCAACATACATTGTTTCTGAAAACATTGAATTGAGGTCTGGTATAAAAAAAAATGGGTTAAATATTACATGTATTTTACCTACACCTTTGACCCTTTTTCAATTTTTTTTTTCAGGGGGTCTTATATATGTACCATAAAATAACATTAACAATGTTGAAATCTCAACTTAGATACCAGCCCCAGGATATTTACGTCGAAACAGGTAACACATGCATTGGAAAGTAAGTATATTTTTTTAAATTTATTAATAGTTGTCTGATAGATATTAAAATAATTTGAACATATATTACAGATAGACGGGAGCTCAGAGAGAAGACGACGAAAGTACAGTCCTTAAGACCTGGACATGATTAATTGTAGATGCCTAGATGATGATGTATGTATTTTGTCGTTACAATTGTACTTAAACTGTTAATAGTTGTAAGGTAATAAAATCAGTTTTCCCTGGAGAAACAGCTTAAAAATTTATTACAAATTAGTCCAAAATTTCTTTTTCAAATTAATACTCCAATGAAAAAGTATACTTGTACTCCAATTTACGATTTGAATTAAAACATGCATCACATTAATTTCTGAATTATTTATAACAGCAAATAATTTCTTAACATTGACAATTTGGAAACCCTTTTCTAATAGTCTCACCTGAACGAAAGTAAAGTTTCTGATTGTCAATTTGTTTATCTACATATTTAGTCGATTTTTTAAAAAGTAATTTGGAAAATATGACTTGATTTAGATTGTTTGAAATTCAGTTGAATTTTAATCATTTCTGTTCAAAATGTTTACATCAGATTGTTTTGGTTAGCCACCAACTTATGATAATTTGACACGCACATTAATTTAGGAAATAATGATTATATCATTAAACCGTCTTCATTACTGTTTGAAATATAGATTTAAAATGAAAATAAGTTAATGATATACAGTCAAAAAGAGCAATTGACCAATGATGATGGCTGCCATTAATGCCAATTTTTCTTTATAGATATTTTGAAAGAAAAAAAAATTAAAGTAGCAAATTTTTTAAGTTCTATATTTGGTTCAATATTTTTGAACTTATTTTGTTTTTGTTTTAGATACCAGCCCCAGGATATTTACATCAGGACAGGTAACATATGCATCGGAAAGTAAGTATATTTTTTTTTTTATTTATTAATAGTTGTCTGATAGATATTAAAATAATTTGAATATGTATTACAGATAGACGGGAGCTCAGAGAGAAGACGACGAAAGTACAGTCCTTAAGACCTGGACATGATTAATTGTAGATGCCTAGATGATGATGTATGTATTTTGTCGTTACAATTGTACTTAAACTGTTAATAGTTGTAAGGTAATAAAATCAGTTTTCCCTGGAGAAACAGCTTGAAAATTTATTACAAATTAGTCCAAAATTTCTTTTTCAAATTTATACTCGAATGAAAAAGTATACTTGTACTTCAATTTAGGATTTGAATTAAAACATGCATCACATTAATTTCTGAATTATTTATAACAGCAAATAGTCTCTTAACATTGACAATTTGGAAACCCTTTTTCTAATAGTCTCACCTGAACGAAAGTAAAGTTTCTGATTGTCAATTTGTTTATCTACATATTTAGTCGATTTTTTAAAAAGTAATTAGGAAAATATGACTTGATTTAGATTGTTTGAAATTCAGTTGAATTTTAATCATTTCTGTTCAAAATGTATACATCAGATTGTTTTGGTTAGCCACCAACTTCTGATAATTTGACACGCACATTAATTTAGGAAATAATGATTATATCATTAAACCGTCTTCATTACTGTTTGAAATATAGATTTAAAATGAAAATAAGTTAATGATATACAGTCAAAAAGAGCAATTGACTAATGATGATTGCTGCCATTAATGCCAGTTTTTCTTTATAGATATTTTGAAAGAAAAAAAAATTAAAGTAGCAAATTTTTTAAGTTTTATATTTGGTTCAATATTTTTGAACTTTTTTTGTTTTTGTTTCAGATACCAGCCCCAGGATATTTACATCAGGACAGGTAACATATGAATCGGAAAGTGAGTATATTTTTTTTTTATTTATTAATAGTTGTCTGATAGATATTAAAATAATTTGAATATGTATTACAGATAGACGGGAGCTCAGAGAGAAGACGACGAAAGTACAGTCCTTAAGACCTGGACATGATTAATTGTAGATGCCTAGATGATGATGTATGTATTTTGTCGTTACAATTGTACTTAAACTGTTAATAGTTGTAAGGTAATAAAATCAGTTTTCCCTGGAGAAACAGCTTGAAAATTTATTACAAATTAGTCCAAAATTTCTTTTTCAAATTTATACTCGAATGAAAAAGTATACTTGTACTTCAATTTAGGATTTGAATTAAAACATGCATCACATTAATTTATGAATTATTTATAACAGCAAATAGTCTCTTAACATTGACAATTTGGAAACCCTTTTTCTAAAAGTCTCACCTGAACGAAAGTAAAGTTTCTGATTGTCAATTTGTTTATCTACATATTTAGTCGATTTTTTAAAAAGTAATTTGGAAAATATGACTTGATTTAGATTGTTTGAAATTCAGTTGAATTTTAATCATTTCTGTTCAAAATGTATACATCAGATTGTTTTGGTTAGCCACCAAGTTCTGATAATTTGACACGCACATTAATTTAGGAAATAATGATTATATCATTAAACCGTCTTCATTACTGTTTGAAATATAGATTTAAAATGAAAATAAGTTAATGATATACAGTCAAAAAGAGCAATTGACCAATGATGATGGCTGCCATTAATGCCAGTTTTTCTTTATAGATATTTTGAAAGAAAAAAAAAATTAAAGTAGCAAATTTTTTAAGTTTTATATTTGGTTCAATATTTTTGAACTTATTTTGTTTTTGTTTCAGATACCAGCCCCAGGATATTTACATCAGGACAGGTAACATATGCATCGGAAAGTAAGTATATTTTTTTTTTTATTTATTAATAGTTGTCTGATAGATATTAAAATAATTTGAATATGTATTACAGATAGACGGGAGCTCAGAGAGAAGACGACGAAAGTACAGTCCTTAAGACCTGGACATGATTAATTGTAGATGCCTAGATGATGATGTATGTATTTTGTCGTTACAATTGTACTTAAACTGTTAATAGTTGTAAGGTAATAAAATCAGTTTTCCCTGGAGAAACAGCTTGAAAATTTATTACAAATTAGTCCAAAATTTCTTTTTCAAATTTATACTCGAATGAAAAAGTATACTTGTACTTCAATTTAGGATTTGAATTAAAACATGCATCACATTAATTTCTGAATTATTTATAACAGCAAATAGTCTCTTAACATTGACAATTTGGAAACCCTTTTTCTAATAGTCTCACCTGAACGAAAGTAAAGTTTCTGATTGTCAATTTGTTTATCTACATATTTAGTCGATTTTTTAAAAAGTAATTTGGAAAATATGACTTGATTTAGATTGTTTGAAATTCAGTTGAATTTTAATCATTTCTGTTCAAAATGTATACATCAGATTGTTTTGGTTAGCCACCAAGTTCTGATAATTTGACACGCACATTAATTTAGGAAATAATGATTATATCATTAAACCGTCTTCATTACTGTTTGAAATATAGATTTAAAATGAAAATAAGTTAATGATATACAGTCAAAAAGAGCAATTGACCAATGATGATGGCTGCCATTAATGCCAGTTTTTCTTTATAGATATTTTGAAAGAAAAAAAATTAAAGTAGCAAATTTTTTAAGTTTTATATTTGGTTCAATATTTTTGAACTTATTTTGTTTTTGTTTCAGATACCAGCCCCAGGATATTTACATCAGGACAGGTAACATATGCATCGGAAAGTGAGTATATTTTTTTTTTTATTTATTAATAGTTGTCTGATAGATATTAAAATAATTTGAATATGTATTACAGATAGACGGGAGCTCAGAGAGAAGACGACGAAAGTACAGTCCTTAAGACCTGGACATGATTAATTGTAGATGCCTAGATGATGATGTATGTATTTTGTCGTTACAATTGTACTTAAACTGTTAATAGTTGTAAGGTAATAAAATCAGTTTTCCCTGGAGAAACAGCTTGAAAATTTATTACAAATTAGTCCAAAATTTCTTTTTCAAATTTATACTCGAATGAAAAAGTATACTTGTACTTCAATTTAGGATTTGAATTAAAACATGCATCACATTAATTTCTGAATTATTTATAACAGCAAATAGTCTCTTAACATTGACAATTTGGAAACCCTTTTTCTAATAGTCTCACCTGAACGAAAGTAAAGTTTCTGATTGTCAATTTGTTTATCTACATATTTAGTCGATTTTTTAAAAAGTAATTAGGAAAATATGACTTGATTTAGATTGTTTGAAATTCAGTTGAATTTTAATCATTTCTGTTCAAAATGTATACATCAGATTGTTTTGGTTAGCCACCAACTTCTGATAATTTGACACGCACATTAATTTAGGAAATAATGATTATATCATTAAACCGTCTTCATTACTGTTTGAAATATAGATTTAAAATGAAAATAAGTTAATGATATACAGTCAAAAAGAGCAATTGACTAATGATGATTGCTGCCATTAATGCCAGTTTTTCTTTATAGATATTTTGAAAGAAAAAAAAATTAAAGTAGCAAATTTTTTAAGTTTTATATTTGGTTCAATATTTTTGAACTTTTTTTGTTTTTGTTTCAGATACCAGCCCCAGGATATTTACATCAGGACAGGTAACATATGAATCGGAAAGTGAGTATATTTTTTTTTTATTTATTAATAGTTGTCTGATAGATATTAAAATAATTTGAATATGTATTACAGATAGACGGGAGCTCAGAGAGAAGACGACGAAAGTACAGTCCTTAAGACCTGGACATGATTAATTGTAGATGCCTAGATGATGATGTATGTATTTTGTCGTTACAATTGTACTTAAACTGTTAATAGTTGTAAGGTAATAAAATCAGTTTTCCCTGGAGAAACAGCTTGAAAATTTATTACAAATTAGTCCAAAATTTCTTTTTCAAATTTATACTCGAATGAAAAAGTATACTTGTACTTCAATTTAGGATTTGAATTAAAACATGCATCACATTAATTTATGAATTATTTATAACAGCAAATAGTCTCTTAACATTGACAATTTGGAAACCCTTTTTCTAAAAGTCTCACCTGAACGAAAGTAAAGTTTCTGATTGTCAATTTGTTTATCTACATATTTAGTCGATTTTTTAAAAAGTAATTTGGAAAATATGACTTGATTTAGATTGTTTGAAATTCAGTTGAATTTTAATCATTTCTGTTCAAAATGTATACATCAGATTGTTTTGGTTAGCCACCAATTTCTGATAATTTGACACACACATTAATTTAGGAAATAATGATTATATCATTAAACCGTCTTCATTACTGTTTGAAATATAGATTTAAAATGAAAATAAGTTAATGATATACAGTCAAAAAGAGCAATTGACCAATGATGATTGCTGCCATTAATGCCAGTTTTTCTTTATAGATATTTTGAAAGAAAAAAAAATTAAAGTAGCAAATTTTTTAAGTTTTATATTTGGTTCAATATTTTTGAACTTATTTTGTTTTTGTTTCAGATACCAGCCCCAGGATATTTACATCAGGACAGGTAACATATGCATCGGAAAGTGAGTATATTTTTTTTTTTATTTATTAATAGTTGTCCGATAGATATTAAAATAATTTGAATATGTATTACAGATAGACGGGAGCTCAGAGAGAAGACGACGAAAGTACAGTCCTTAAGACCTGGACATGATTAATTGTAGATGCCTAGATGATGATGTATGTATTTTGTCGTTACAATTGTACTTAAACTGTTAATAGTTGTAAGGTAATAAAATCAGTTTTCCCTGGAGAAACAGCTTGAAAATTTATTACAAATTAGTCCAAAATTTCTTTTTCAAATTTATACTCGAATGAAAAAGTATACTTGTACTTCAATTTAGGATTTGAATTAAAACATGCATCACATTAATTTCTGAATTATTTATAACAGCAAATAGTCTCTTAACATTGACAATTTGGAAACCCTTTTTCTAATAGTCTCACCTGAACGAAAGTAAAGTTTCTGATTGTCAATTTGTTTATCTACATATTTAGTCGATTTTTTAAAAAGTAATTAGGAAAATATGACTTGATTTAGATTGTTTGAAATTCAGTTGAATTTTAATCATTTCTGTTCAAAATGTATACATCAGATTGTTTTGGTTAGCCACCAACTTCTGATAATTTGACACGCACATTAATTTAGGAAATAATGATTATATCATTAAACCGTCTTCATTACTGTTTGAAATATAGATTTAAAATGAAAATAAGTTAATGATATACAGTCAAAAAGAGCAATTGACCAATGATGATGGCTGCCATTAATGCCAGTTTTTCTTTATAGATATTTTGAAAGAAAAAAAAATTAAAGTAGCAAATTTTTTAAGTTTTATATTTGGTTCAATATTTTTGAACTTATTTTGTTTTTGTTTCAGATACCAGCCCCAGGATATTTACATCAGGACAGGTAACATATGCATCGGAAAGTGAGTATATTTTTTTTTTTATTTATTAATAGTTGTCTGATAGATATTAAAATAATTTGAATATGTATTACAGATAGACGGGAGCTCAGAGAGAAGACGACGAAAGTACAGTCCTTAAGACCTGGACATGATTAATTGTAGATGCCTAGATGATGATGTATGTATTTTGTCGTTACAATTGTACTTAAACTGTTAATAGTTGTAAGGTAATAAAATCAGTTTTCCCTGGAGAAACAGCTTGAAAATTTATTACAAATTAGTCCAAAATTTCTTTTTTCAAATTTATACTCGAATGAAAAAAGTATACTTGTACTTCAATTTAGGATTTGAATTAAAACATGCATCACATTAATTTCTGAATTATTTATAACAGCAAATAGTCTCTTAACATTGACAATTTGGAAACCCTTTCTCTAATAGTCTCACCTGAACGAAAGTAAAGTTTCTGATTGTCAATTTGTTTATCTACATATTTAGTCGATTTTTTAAAAAGTAATTTGGAAAATATGACTTGATTTAGATTGTTTGAAATTCAGTTGAATTTTAATCATTTCTGTTCAAAATGTATACATCAGATTGTTTTGGTTAGCCACCAACTTCTGATAATTTGACA
The DNA here is from genome assembly GCF_021869535.1 of Mytilus californianus. Lineage (NCBI taxonomy): Eukaryota > Metazoa > Mollusca > Bivalvia > Mytilida > Mytilidae > Mytilus > Mytilus californianus. Next base: position 59,045,951 of record NW_026262679.1, read on the forward strand.
CGCACATTAATTTAGGAAATAATGATTATATCATTAAACCGTCTTCATTACTGTTTGAAATATAGATTTAAAATGAAAATAAGTTAATGATATACAGTCAAAAAGAGCAATTGACCAATGATGATTGCTGCCATTAATGCCAGTTTTTCTTTATAGATATTTTGAAAGAAAAAAAAATTAAAGTAGCAAATTTTTTAAGTTTTATATTTGGTTCAATATTTTTGAACTTTTTTTGTTTTTGTTTCAGATACCAGCCCCAGGATATTTACATCAGGACAGGTAACATATGCATCGGAAAGTGAGTATATTTTTTTTTTTATTTATTAATAGTTGTCTGATAGATATTAAAATAATTTGAATATGTATTACAGATAGACGGGAGCTCAGAGAGAAGACGACGAAAGTACAGTCCTTAAGACCTGGACATGATTAATTGTAGATGCCTAGATGATGATGTATGTATTTTGTCGTTACAATTGTACTTAAACTGTTAATAGTTGTAAGGTAATAAAATCAGTTTTCCCTGGAGAAACAGCTTGAAAATTTATTACAAATTAGTCCAAAATTTCTTTTTCAAATTTATACTCGAATGAAAAAGTATACTTGTACTTCAATTTAGGATTTGAATTAAAACATGCATCACATTAATTTCTGAATTATTTATAACAGCAAATAGTCTCTTAACATTGACAATTTGGAAACCCTTTCTCTAATAGTCTCACCTGAACGAAAGTAAAGTTTCTGATTGTCAATTTGTTTATCTACATATTTAGTCGATTTTTTAAAAAGTAATTTGGAAAATATGACTTGATTTAGATTGTTTGAAATTCAGTTGAATTTTAATCATTTCTGTTCAAAATGTATACATCAGATTGTTTTGGTTAGCCACCAACTTCTGATAATTTGACACGCACATTAATTTAGGAAATAATGATTATATCATTAAACCGTCTTCATTACTGTTTGAAATATAGATTTAAAATGAAAATAAGTTAATGATATACAGTCAAAAAGAGCAATTGACCAATGATGATTGCTGCCATTAATGCCAGTTTTTCTTTATAGATATTTTGAAAGAAAAAAAAATTAAAGTAGCAAATTTTTTAAGTTTTATATTTGGTTCAATATTTTTGAACTTTTTTTGTTTTTGTTTCAGATACCAGCCCCAGGATATTTACATCAGGACAGGTAACATATGCATCGGAAAGTGAGTATATCTTTTTTTTTATTTATTAATAGTTGTCTGATAGATATTAAAATAATTTGAATATGTATTACAGATAGACGGGAGCTCAGAGAGAAGACGACGAAAGTACAGTCCTTAAGACCTGGACATGATTAATTGTAGATGCCTAGATGATGATGTATGTATTTTGTCGTTACAATTGTACTTAAACTGTTAATAGTTGTAAGGTAATAAAATCAGTTTTCCCTGGAGAAACAGCTTGAAAATTTATTACAAATTAGTCCAAAATTTCTTTTTCAAATTTATACTGGAATGAAAAAGTATACTTGTACTTCAATATAGGATTTGAATTAAAACATGCATCACATTAATTTCTGAATTATTTATAACAGCAAATAGTCTCTTAACATTGACAATTTGGAAACCCTTTTTCTAATAGTCTCACCTGAACGAAAGTAAAGTTTCTGATTGTCAATTTGTTTATCTACATATTTAGTCGATTTTTTAAAAAGTAATTAGGAAAATATGACTTGATTTAGATTGTTTGAAATTCAGTTGAATTTTAATCATTTCTGTTCAAAATGTATACATCAGATTGTTTTGGTTAGCCACCAAGTTCTGATAATTTGACACCCACATTAATTTAGGAATAATGATTATATCATTAAACCGTCTTCATTACTGTTTGAAATATAGATTTAAAATGAAAATAAGTTAATGATATACAGTCAAAAAGAGCAATTGACCAATGATGATGGCTGCCATTAATGCCAGTTTTTCTTTATAGATATTTTGAAAGAAAAAAAAATTAAAGTAGCAAATTGTTTAAGTTTTATATTTGGTTCAATATTTTTGAACTTATTTTGTTTTTGTTTCAGATACCAGCCCCAGGATATTTACATCAGGACAGGTAACATATGCATCGGAAAGTGAGTATATTTTTTTTTTTATTTATTAATAGTTGTCTGATAGATATTAAAATAATTTGAATATGTATTACAGATAGACGGGAGCTCAGAGAGAAGACGACGAAAGTACAGTCCTTAAGACCTGGACATGATTAATTGTAGATGCCTAGATGATGATGTATGTATTTTGTCGTTACAATTGTACTTAAACTGTTAATAGTTGTAAGGTAATAAAATCAGTTTTCCCTGGAGAAACAGCTTGAAAATTTATTACAAATTAGTCCAAAATTTCTTTTTTTGAAATTTATACTCGAATGAAAAAAGTATACTTGTACTTCAATTTAGGATTTGAATTAAAACATGCATCACATTAATTTCTGAATTATTTATAACAGCAAATAGTCTCTTAACATTGACAATTTGGAAACCCTTTCTCTAATAGTCTCACCTGAACGAAAGTAAAGTTTCTGATTGTCAATTTGTTTATCTACATATTTAGTCTATTTTTAAAAGTAATTTGGAAAATATGACTTGATTTAGATTGTTTGAAATTCAGTTGAATTTTAATCATTTCTGTTCAAAATGTATACATCAGATTGTTTTGGTTAGCCACCAACTTCTGATAATTTGACACGCACATTAATTTAGGAAATAATGATTATATCATTAAACCGTCTTCATTACTGTTTGAAATATAGATTTAAAATGAAAATAAGTTAATGATATACAGTCAAAAAGAGCAATTGACCAATGATGATTGCTGCCATTAATGCCAGTTTTTCTTTATAGATATTTTGAAAGAAAAAAAAATTAAAGTAGCAAATTTTTTAAGTTTTATATTTGGTTCAATATTTTTGAACTTTTTTTGTTTTTGTTTCAGATACCAGCCCCAGGATATTTACATCAGGACAGGTAACATATGCATCGGAAAGTGAGTATATTTTTTTTTTTATTTATTAATAGTTGTCTGATAGATATTAAAATAATTTGAATATGTATTACAGATAGACGGGAGCTCAGAGAGAAGACGACGAAAGTACAGTCCTTAAGACCTGGACATGATTAATTGTAGATGCCTAGATGATGATGTATGTATTTTGTCGTTACAATTGTACTTAAACTGTTAATAGTTGTAAGGTAATAAAATCAGTTTTCCCTGGAGAAACAGCTTGAAAATTTATTACAAATTAGTCCAAAATTTCTTTTTTTGAAATTTATACTCGAATGAAAAAAGTATACTTGTACTTCAATTTAGGATTTGAATTAAAACATGCATCACATTAATTTCTGAATTATTTATAACAGCAAATAGTCTCTTAACATTGACAATTTGGAAACCCTTTCTCTAATAGTCTCACCTGAACGAAAGTAAAGTTTCTGATTGTCAATTTGTTTATCTACATATTTAGTCTATTTTTAAAAGTAATTTGGAAAATATGACTTGATTTAGATTGTTTGAAATTCAGTTGAATTTTAATCATTTCTGTTCAAAATGTATACATCAGATTGTTTTGGTTAGCCACCAACTTCTGATAATTTGACACGCACATTAATTTAGGAAATAATGATTATATCATTAAACCGTCTTCATTACTGTTTGAAATATAGATTTAAAATGAAAATAAGTTAATGATATACAGTCAAAAAGAGCAATTGACCAATGATGATTGCTGCCATTAATGCCAGTTTTTCTTTATAGATATTTTGAAAGAAAAAAAAATTAAAGTAGCAAATTTTTTAAGTTTTATATTTGGTTCAATATTTTTGAACTTTTTTTGTTTTTGTTTCAGATACCAGCCCCAGGATATTTACATCAGGACAGGTAACATATGCATCGGAAAGTGAGTATATTTTTTTTTTTATTTATTAATAGTTGTCTGATAGATATTAAAATAATTTGAATATGTATTACAGATAGACGGGAGCTCAGAGAGAAGACGACGAAAGTACAGTCCTTAAGACCTGGACATGATTAATTGTAGATGCCTAGATGATGATGTATGTATTTTGTCGTTACAATTGTACTTAAACTGTTAATAGTTGTAAGGTAATAAAATCAGTTTTCCCTGGAGAAACAGCTTGAAAATTTATTACAAATTAGTCCAAAATTTCTTTTTCAAATTTATACTCGAATGAAAAAGTATACTTGTACTTCAATTTAGGATTTGAATTAAAACATGCATCACATTAATTTCTGAATTATTTATAACAGCAAATAGTCTCTTAACATTGACAATTTGGAAACCCTTTTTCTAATAGTCTCACCTGAACGAAAGTAAAGTTTCTGATTGTCAATTTGTTTATCTACATATTTAGTCGATTTTTTAAAAAGTAATTAGGAAAATATGACTTGATTTAGATTGTTTGAAATTCAGTTGAATTTTAATCATTTCTGTTCAAAATGTATACATCAGATTGTTTTGGTTAGCCACCAAGTTCTGATAATTTGACACGCACATTAATTTAGGAAATAATGATTATATCATTAAACCGTCTTCATTACTGTTTGAAATATAGATTTAAAATGAAAATAAGTTAATGATATACAGTCAAAAAGAGCAATTGACCAATGATGATGGCTGCCATTAATGCCAGTTTTTCTTTATAGATATTTTGAAAGAAAAAAAAATTAAAGTAGCAAATTTTTTAAGTTTTATATTTGGTTCAATATTTTTGAACTTATTTTGTTTTTGTTTCAGATACCAGCCCCAGGATATTTACATCAGGACAGGTAACATATGCATCGGAAAGTGAGTATATTTTTTTTTTTATTTATTAATAGTTGTCTGATAGATATTAAAATAATTTGAATATGTATTACAGATAGACGGGAGCTCAGAGAGAAGACGACGAAAGTACAGTCCTTAAGACCTGGACATGATTAATTGTAGATGCCTAGATGATGATGTATGTATTTTGTCGTTACAATTGTACTTAAACTGTTAATAGTTGTAAGGTAATAAAATCAGTTTTCCCTGGAGAAACAGCTTGAAAATTTATTACAAATTAGTCCAAAATTTCTTTTTTCAAATTTATACTCGAATGAAAAAAGTATACTTGTACTTCAATTTAGGATTTGAATTAAAACATGCATCACATTAATTTCTGAATTATTTATAACAGCAAATAGTCTCTTAACATTGACAATTTGGAAACCCTTTCTCTAATAGTCTCACCTGAACGAAAGTAAAGTTTCTGATTGTCAATTTGTTTATCTACATATTTAGTCGATTTTTTAAAAAGTAATTTGGAAAATATGACTTGATTTAGATTGTTTGAAATTCAGTTGAATTTTAATCATTTCTGTTCAAAATGTATACATCAGATTGTTTTGGTTAGCCACCAAGTTCTGATAATTTGACACGCACATTAATTTAGGAAATAATGATTATATCATTAAACCGTCTTCATTACTGTTTGAAATATAGATTTAAAATGAAAATAAGTTAATGATATACAGTCAAAAAGAGCAATTGACCAATGATGATTGCTGCCATTAATGCCAGTTTTTCTTTATAGATATTTTGAAAGAAAAAAAAATTAAAGTAGCAAATTTTTTAAGTTTTATATTTGGTTCAATATTTTTGAACTTTTTTTGTTTTTGTTTCAGATACCAGCCCCAGGATATTTACATCAGGACAGGTAACATATGCATCGGAAAGTGAGTATATTTTTTTTTTTATTTATTAATAGTTGTCTGATAGATATTAAAATAATTTGAATATGTATTACAGATAGACGGGAGCTCAGAGAGAAGACGACGAAAGTACAGTCCTTAAGACCTGGACATGATTAATTGTAGATGCCTAGATGATGATGTATGTATTTTGTCGTTACAATTGTACTTAAACTGTTAATAGTTGTAAGGTAATAAAATCAGTTTTCCCTGGAGAAACAGCTTGAAAATTTATTACAAATTAGTCCAAAATTTCTTTTTCAAATTTATACTCGAATGAAAAAGTATACTTGTACTTCAATTTAGGATTTGAATTAAAACATGCATCACATTAATTTCTGAATTATTTATAACAGCAAATTGTCTCTTAACATTGACAATTTGGAAACCCTTTCTCTAATAGTCTCACCTGAACGAAAGTAAAGTTTCTGATTGTCAATTTGTTTATCTACATATTTAGTCGATTTTTTAAAAAGTAATTTGGAAAATATGACTTGATTTAGATTGTTTGAAATTCAGTTGAATTTTAATCATTTCTGTTCAAAATGTATACATCAGATTGTTTTGGTTAGCCACCAACTTCTGATAATTTGACACGCACATTAATTTAGGAAATAATGATTATATCATTAAACCGTCTTCATTACTGTTTGAAATATAGATTTAAAATGAAAATAAGTTAATGATATACAGTCAAAAAGAGCAATTGACCAATGATGATGGCTGCCATTAATGCCAGTTTTTCTTTATAGATATTTTGAAAGAAAAAAAAATTAAAGTAGCAAATTTTTTAAGTTTTATATTTGGTTCAATATTTTTGAACTTATTTTGTTTTTGTTTCAGATACCAGCCCCAGGATATTTACATCAGGACAGGTAACATATGCACCGGAAAGTGAGTATATTTTTTTTTTTATTTATTAATAGTTGTCTGATAGATATTAAAATAATTTGAATATGTATTACAGATAGACGGGAGCTCAGAGAGAAGACGACGAAAGTACAGTCCTTAAGACCTGGACATGATTAATTGTAGATGCCTAGATGATGATGTATGTATTTTGTCGTTACAATTGTACTTAAACTGTTAATAGTTGTAAGGTAATAAAATCAGTTTTCCCTGGAGAAACAGCTTGAAAATTTATTACAAATTAGTCCAAAATTTCTTTTTCAAATTTATACTCGAATGAAAAAGTATACTTGTACTTCAATTTAGGATTTGAATTTAAACATGCATCACATTAATTTCTGAATTATTTATAACAGCAAATAGTCTCTTAACATTGACAATTTGGAAACCCTTTTTCTAATAGTCTCACCTGAACGAAAGTAAAGTTTCTGATTGTCAATCTGTTTATCTACATATTTAGTCGATTTTTTAAAAAGTAATTAGGAAAATATGACTTGATTTAGATTGTTTGAAATTCAGTTGAATTTTAATCATTTTTGTTCAAAATGTATACATCAGATTGTTTTGGTTAGCCACCAAGTTCTGATAATTTGACACGCACATTAATTTAGGAAATAATGATTATATCATTAAACCGTCTTCATTACTGTTTGAAATATAGATTTAAAATGAAAATAAGTTAATGATATACAGTCAAAAAGAGCAATTGACCAATGATGATGGCTGCCATTAATGCCAGTTTTTCTTTATAGATATTTTGAAAGAAAAAAAAATTAAAGTAGCAAATTTTTTAAGTTTTATATTTGGTTCAATATTTTTGAACTTATTTTGTTTTTGTTTCAGATACCAGCCCCAGGATATTTACATCAGGACAGGTAACATATGCATCGGAAAGTGAGTATATTTTTTTTTTATTTATTAATAGTTGTCTGATAGATATTAAAATAATTTGAATATGTATTACAGATAGACGGGAGCTCAGAGAGAAGACGACGAAAGTACAGTCCTTAAGACCTGGACATGATTAATTGTAGATGCTTAGATGATGATGTATGTATTTTGTCGTTACAATTGTACTTAAACTGTTAATAGTTGTAAGGTAATAAAATCAGTTTTCCCTGGAGAAACAGCTTGAAAATTTATTACAAATTAGTCCAAAATTTCTTTTTCAAATTTATACTCGAATGAAAAAGTATACTTGTACTTCAATTTAGGATTTGAATTAAAACATGCATCACATTAATTTCTGAATTATTTATAACAGCAAATAGTCTCTTAACATTGACAATTTGGAAACCCTTTCTCTAATAGTCTCACCTGAACGAAAGTAAAGTTTCTGATTGTCAATTTGTTTATCTACATATTTAGTCGATTTTTTAAAAAGTAATTTGGAAAATATGACTTGATTTAGATTGTTTGAAATTCAGTTGAATTTTAATCATTTCTGTTCAAAATGTATACATCAGATTGTTTTGGTTAGCCACCAAGTTCTGATAATTTGACATGCACATTAATTTAGGAAATAATGATTATATCATTAAACCGTCTTCATTACTGTTTGAAATATAGATTTAAAATGAAAATAAGTTAATGATATACAGTCAAAAAGAGCAATTGACCAATGATGATGGCTGCCATTAATGCCAGTTTTTCTTTATAGATATTTTGAAAGAAAAAAAAATTAAAGTAGCAAATTTTTTAAGTTTTATATTTGGTTCAATATTTTTGAACTTATTTTGTTTTTGTTTCAGATACCAGCCCCAGGATATTTACATCAGGACAGGTAACATATGCATCGGAAAGTGAGTATATTTTTTTTTTTATTTATTAATAGTTGTCCGATAGATATTAAAATAATTTGAATATGTATTACAGATAGACGGGAGCTCAGAGAGAAGACGACGAAAGTACAGTCCTTAAGACCTGGACATGATTAATTGTAGATGCCTAGATGATGATGTATGTATTTTGTCGTTACAATTGTACTTAAACTGTTAATAGTTGTAAGGTAATAAAATCAGTTTTCCCTGGAGAAACAGCTTGAAAATTTATTACAAATTAGTCCAAAATTTCTTTTTCAAATTTATACTCGAATGAAAAAGTATACTTGTACTTCAATTTAGGATTTGAATTAAAACATGCATCACATTAATTTCTGAATTATTTATAACAGCAAATTGTCTCTTAACATTGACAATTTGGAAACCCTTTCTCTAATAGTCTCACCTGAACGAAAGTAAAGTTTCTGATTGTCAATTTGTTTATCTACATATTTAGTCGATTTTTTAAAAAGTAATTTGGAAAATATGACTTGATTTAGATTGTTTGAAATTCAGTTGAATTTTAATCATTTCTGTTCAAAATGTATACATCAGATTGTTTTGGTTAGCCACCAATTTCTGATAATTTGACACGCACATTAATTTAGGAAATAATGATTATATCATTAAACCGTCTTCATTACTGTTTGAAATATAGATTTAAAATGAAAATAAGTTAATGATATACAGTCAAAAAGAGCAATTGACCAATGATGATGGCTGCCATTAATGCCAGTTTTTCTTTATAGATATTTTGAAAGAAAAAAAAATTATAGTAGCAAATTTTTTAAGTTTTATATTTGGTTCAATATTTTTGAACTTATTTTGTTTTTGTTTCAGATACCAGCCCCAGGATATTTACATCAGGACAGGTAACATATGCACCGGAAAGTGAGTATATTTTTTTTTTTATTTATTAATAGTTGTCTGATAGATATTAAAATAATTTGAATATGTATTACAGATAGACGGGAGCTCAGAGAGAAGACGACGAAAGTACAGTCCTTAAGACCTGGACATGATTAATTGTAGATACCTAGATGATGATGTATGTATTTTGTCGTTACAATTGTACTTAAACTGTTAATAGTTGTAAGGTAATAAAATCAGTTTTCCCTGGAGAAACAGCTTGAAAATTTATTACAAATTAGTCCAAAATTTCTTTTTCAAATTTATACTCGAATGAAAAAGTATACTTGTACTTCAATTTAGGATTTGAATTTAAACATGCATCACATTAATTTCTGAATTATTTATAACAGCAAATAGTCTCTTAACATTGACAATTTGGAAACCCTTTCTCTAATAGTCTCACCTGAACGAAAGTAAAGTTTCTGATTGTCAATCTGTTTATCTACATATTTAGTCGATTTTTTAAAAAGTAATTAGGAAAATATGACTTGATTTAGATTGTTTGAAATTCAGTTGAATTTTAATCATTTCTGTTCAAAATGTATACATCAGATTGTTTTGGTTAGCTACCAAGTTCTGATAATTTGACACGCACATTAATTTAGGAAATAATGATTATATCATTAAACCGTCTTCATTACTGTTTGAAATATAGATTTAAAATGAAAATAAGTTAATGATATACAGTCAAAAAGAGCAATTGACCAATGATGATGGCTGCCATTAATGCCAGTTTTTCTTTATAGATATTTTGAAAGAAAAAAAAATTATAGTAGCAAATTTTTTAAGTTTTATATTTGGTTCAATATTTTTGAACTTATTTTGTTTTTGTTTCAGATACCAGCCCCAGGATATTTACATCAGGACAGGTAACATATGCACCGGAAAGTGAGTATATTTTTTTTTTTATTTATTAATAGTTGTCTGATAGATATTAAAATAATTTGAATATGTATTACAGATAGACGGGAGCTCAGAGAGAAGACGACGAAAGTACAGTCCTTAAGACCTGGACATGATTAATTGTAGATGCCTAGATGATGATGTATGTATTTTGTCGTTACAATTGTACTTAAACTGTTAATAGTTGTAAGGTAATAAAATCAGTTTTCCCTGGAGAAACAGCTTGAAAATTTATTACAAATTAGTCCAAAATTTCTTTTTCAAATTTATACTCGAATGAAAAAGTATACTTGTACTTCAATTTAGGATTTGAATTAAAACATGCATCACATTAATTTCTGAATTATTTATAACAGCAAATTGTCTCTTAACATTGACAATTTGGAAACCCTTTCTCTTATAGTCTCACCTGAACGAAAGTAAAGTTTCTGATTGTCAATTTGTTTATCTACATATTTAGTCGATTTTTTAAAAAGTAATTTGGAAAATATGACTTGATTTAGATTGTTTGAAATTCAGTTGAATTTTAATCATTTCTGTTCAAAATGTATACATCAGATTGTTTTGGTTAGCCACCAATTTCTGATAATTTGACACACACATTAATTTAGGAAATAATGATTATATCATTAAACCGTCTTCATTACTGTTTGAAATATAGATTTAAAATGAAAATAAGTTAATGATATACAGTCAAAAAGAGCAATTGACCAATGATGATGGCTGCCATTAATGCCAGTTTTTCTTTATAGATATTTTGAAAGAAAAAAAAATTATAGTAGCAAATTTTTTAAGTTTTATATTTGGTTCAATATTTTTGAACTTATTTTGTTTTTGTTTCAGATACCAGCCCCAGGATATTTACATCAGGACAGGTAACATATGCACCGGAAAGTGAGTATATTTTTTTTTTTATTTATTAATAGTTGTCTGATAGATATTAAAATAATTTGAATATGTATTACAGATAGACGGGAGCTCAGAGAGAAGACGACGAAAGTACAGTCCTTAAGACCTGGACATGATTAATTGTAGATACCTAGATGATGATGTATGTATTTTGTCGTTACAATTGTACTTAAACTGTTAATAGTTGTAAGGTAATAAAATCAGTTTTCCCTGGAGAAACAGCTTGAAAATTTATTACAAATTAGTCCAAAATTTCTTTTTCAAATTTATACTCGAATGAAAAAGTATACTTGTACTTCAATTTAGGATTTGAATTAAAACATGCATCACATTAATTTCTGAATTATTTATAACAGCAAATAGTCTCTTAACATTGACAATTTGGAAACCCTTTTTCTAATAGTCTCACCTGAACGAAAGTAAAGTTTCTGATTGTCAATTTGTTTATCTACATATTTAGTTGATTTTTTAAAAAGTAATTAGGAAAATATGACTTGATTTAGATTGTTTGAAATTCAGTTGAATGTTAATCATTTCTGTTCAAAATGTATACATCAGATTGTTTTGGTTAGCCACCAAGTTCTGATAATTTGACACGCACATTAATTTAGGAAATAATGATTATATCATTAAACCGTCTTCATTACTGTTTGAAATATAGATTTAAAATGAAAATAAGTTAATGATATACAGTCAAAAAGAGCAATTGACCAATGATGATGGCTGCCATTAATGCCAGTTTTTCTTTATAGATATTTTTAAAGAAAAAAAAATTAAAGTAGCAAATTTTTTAAGTTTTATATTTGGTTCAATATTTTTGAACTTATTTTGTTTTTGTTTCAGATACCAGCCCCAGGATATTTACATCAGGACAGGTAACATATGCATCGGAAAGTGAGTATATTTTTTTTTTTATTTATTAATAGTTGTCTGATAGATATTAAAATAATTTGATTGATTGATTGATTGTTGGTTGCTTTACGCCGCATTAGCACAACAAGGCTATATCGCGGCGAGAACTAATTCGAATATTTTTTACAATTTAAAGCATATTCTTAAAATCAGACAAAAGGCCCTTCAATAAACTAAAATTCTAGATTAAAGGAACTTGATTATTTACAAATAAAAATGAACATTAAGATAACGTGATAAAATTTAAAATCGTTTTAAATATAATAACATTTTTATATTTTAGAATATATTCCAACTTCTTTTAAGAATGAAACAATATTTGTAAATGGAACATTATTAAATAAATCATACATATTATTAACATTGAAATGCTTCTTACGAATATCAGCAAAGTCAATACAATTGATTAAAACATGTTTTATAGTATACTTGCAGTTACAAGGTATACATTGTGGTTCTACTTCATTTTTTAAAAGATATTCGTGTATTATTCTAGTATGACCAATATGACATCTAGAAATAACACACTGATCTTTTCTGCACATAACATTATTGAAAGGTTTACCTAAATTAGGTTTAATTTCATGTAATTTATTATCATCTTTTTTACTCCATTCATTTTTCAATATATTAAAAACATATTCTCTAATATTAGATTTAAAATCGGTATATGATATATCACAGTTAGATAAAGGGTCACCCAGGGCATTCTTTGCCTCAAGGTCTACAGCTGTGTTTCCAAGGATTCCAACATGACTCAGCACCCATAGAAATAATATTTCTTTACGAAGAATTTTTAAATTCCTCATTACATATAAAATTTTGAGAATTACTGGGTTTTAATTTTAGTATTTTGTATAGCTTGTAAGCATGAAAGTGAATCAGAACATATAATAAATATAATAAATTTTGATTTATCTGAAGAAGCAATAAATTTCAAAGCCAAAATTATTGCTTCTGTTTCAGCAGTAAAGATCGATGCATCAGACGGCAAACGGAGAGTTGCAGCTCTGTCCCTGAAGACAGCAGCGGATGCAACTCTGTCACCATCTTTTGATCCATCAGTATAGACAGTTGAAAAATCTGAATCTGAATCTGAATAATTGGCTTTGATTTATAGTGTTAGCATAGTGTTGCTGAATTAAAAGAGGATTTGTTTTATTTTTATTTTTATTATTTTTATTATTTTTTTATTTATTTTTTTAGCGAACGAGCCCAGAGAGAAGACCACGAAAGTACAGTCCTAGACCTGGAGATGATTAATTGTAGATACCTAGATGATGATGTATGTATTTTGTCGTTACAATTGTACTTAAACTGTTAATAGTTGTAAGGTAATAAAATCAAATACATACTTTTGTGTTTCTCTTACCAAAGCAAACTCTGTAAATTCAGAAATTATTGTGTGCTTTTATTATTGCGATTTTTACATTATGGACTAAAAGTAAGATTATTTTATTGAATTTCAGGAAAGTTTTTATACAGATATAGGAATTGGAGTTTCTTATTATTGCAATACTCAACCTGTCGCATTATTCAGATTAATAAAACCTCGCACTAGTGTTTCTGAATTAACGGTAAATTATTTGTGCCAGAAGTTATCCAACACATCGCTCTTTTATAATTTTTGTTTTTGTTACAAATGCAGGCCTTAGAAGTTTCAGTGGTACAGCTTGAAGATGGTTCCATTGTACATAGAAGATGAAGATGAGTTAGGTTAAACCTTGTTAGGTAATAATAAAATCAGTTTCCCCTGGGAAAATTGCTTGGTTTTTTAATCACAACTGTAATATTTATAGCTTTCAAATTAATATTCTAATGATACATTCTTTAATAAAAATGTATTGTTATAATCTATTTTCATGTTACCGAATTGACTAGAGAGTATAGAACTGTTCGATAGGTAACCTACTCTGTGGTAAGACATTCTAGTACTCTGTGATGTAAGAAAGACTGAAAGAAGTAAAATCATGTAAGCTTACAGTCTGTGCAATTTGTCGCAAAAGTTGATTATTTTGGGGTTTTTTTTTTGAGTCGTCTCATCTGTGTAATAATTTTGACTGTTTGTGGCCTAAAAGTTTATTAGCCATTCATAAGGAGCAAACTTCAAAGACCGTGACAAAACCTTTCAATTCAAAGGAACACAGCATGGCTCCCTATAGCTTTAGATATGGCAGCCAAACAAGTTGGAACTGAAGATAGTGACCAGACAACAGAATACTTGGGGGAATAAAAATAATTTGGTTTCTAACTCCTGACAATAAAATTTCTTAAATGTCCAAAAACTCAGATGAGAATTAACTGAGAGCCCACAGGATGATGTGAGATGCCCATCTGTCCTTTGATATATCAACACTAATATGAAATGCTTCAAAGACCTGTAGAATTAACAACTAAAACTGCATATGTGCAAAAGTAATATTTAAAAAAGTTAAATTGTAAATGTACAAACTGTTCAAGATTCAGTTGAACTTTGGTGAACATATTTAAAAGTAGTTGAAGAAATCATGATATATATGCAACACTTCCAAACGTTTCCATCCCCCTAAACATGTCCGATTCCCCCAAACGTGTCCTTAGAATCTTAAATTGCCCAAACGTGACTGATTTCACTCCCCCAAACTTGTCCAATAATTGTTATTACCCAAAACGTGTCCAGTTTAAAGCGCCAGAACATCTCAAAACTTTTAGCGCTTATATGTCTCTTGTGAAGTTTACGGCTATACAATGATGGGGACACGATAGAAGACGTCGGGTTTGGGTTGGATTTTAAAAATAAATCGAAGCAGCTATCTAAGGATATCTGGAGGAAAGATATAGTAATCCGCATAGAGAAATATCCAAGATATGGTACAATGTGCACTGGGACTTCTGCTTTCAAATAAACAGACACAGTGTAAGAAAAAGGATGACAAAATAAGCTATTTTTACTTACAGTGGTTTATTAATTTTTTACCAATAGAATTGTCATTGTTTTAAATTACAGTTGGAGGTACTTCATAATTAAGAAATCTAATACAATTTATATTGCATGTTTTCCCAGTGCTTCACTGTTAATACAGTCAGTCATTTATTAGCATTAATTTGTTCAACGCCGGTTGTTTATATTAAGCATTATTGCAAGCTTAATTTAACTATTGACCGTTGATTGCTTAATGCCAGTGGCAAATATTTCAAGCATATTTAGAGCAAACAATTACACAGAAAATGCAATTAACTAGTTTTGTACAGTGTAGATCATCGTTTACTTAGTGAATTATTTTGTACTAATATACTCTGATGATGCCTAAATATCTTTATAATGTATGAGGGTATTGCACGACAGGCTTCCTGCAGAAGTTGTTTATGGGCTTTTTAAAAGAACCCTTTGGTTCCATATAGACTGGATATGTTTGTGCGTTCATAAACAGAACACGTTTTGATGCCCTTAAGCAACAAGTCATATTTTGCAGTTCATTGACGTCATATGGACACGTTTGGGGGAATCAGACACGTTTCTGAGTGGTACATATATACAATAACTATCTGATTTCCATCTACATGCAGAGTGAAAAAACAAAATAAAGCTTCAGGAATAGCAGTTCCAAGGAAGATGGTAACATAGATCTTCAACTAACTCTGAGGCTCTGCCATTAAAAAAATAAAGAAGCAAGGACAACAGCTCCAAGGAAGATTATTACATTGATCATCTTCAAAGTCTGATGTGTGGCCATTAAAGAAATAATGTAAGTACAATTAGGCAATACAATTTCTGTATATTCTCTAAAAATATGTGATAAAAGTACAGAAGGCAACAACCGTTTTCTTATTTTCTACATTTACAACACACAAAAAAAAAAGAATTTATCAATTCAATATATTGTTTCCAGGAACACGAATAAAGCTTTTAAATCATGAAAAGTAAAATTCAGAGAGAATTTTTCCTTCAAGGGGAGACTAGTACAACAAACGGCAAGACTGTTTCATTCATTGGGAGATTACTCATTGAAAATTTTAGGCTGGCAATTTCAACAAGATTTGTAAAATGTATAATTTATGTCAATTTTAATTCCTTTTTAGGTTATTTCTGAGTGGTACATATATACAATAACTATCTGATTTCCATCTACATGCAGAGTGAAAAAAAAATAAAGCAGCTGAGCAGGGATAGTAGTTCCAAGGAAGATGGTAACATAGATCTTCAACTAACTTTGAGGCTCTGCGAGTCTGCCATGAAAAAAATAAAGAAGCAAGGACAGCAGCTCCAAGAAAGATTATTACATTGATAATCTTCCAAGTCTGATGTGTGGCCATTAAAGAAATAATGTAAGTACAATTAGGCAATACAATTTCTGTATATTCTCTAAAAATATGTGATAAAAGTACAGAAGGCAACAACCGTTTTCTTATTTTTCACATATTTACAACACCCAAAAAAAAAAAAAGAATTTATCAATTCAATATATTGTTTCCAGGAACACGAATAAAGCTTTTAAATCACGAAAAGTAAAATTCAGAGAGAATTTTTCCTTCAAGGGGAGACTAGTACAACAAACGGCAAGACTGTTTCATTCATTGGGAGATTACTCATTGAAAATTTTAGGCTGGCAATTTCAACAAGATTTGTAAAATGTATAATTTATGTCAATTTTAATTCCTTTTTAGGTTATTTCTGAGTGGTACATATATACAATAACTATCTGATTTCCATCTACATGCAGATTGAAAAAAAAAAACAGCAGGAGGGATAGTAGTTCCAAGGAAGATGGTAACATAGATCTTCAAATAACTTTGAGGCTCTGCGAGCCTGCCATGAGAAAAATAAAGAAGCAAGGACAGCAGCTCCAAGGAAGATTATTACATTGATAATCTTCCAAGTCTGATGTGTGGCCATTAAAGAAATAATGTAAGTACAATTAGGCAATACAATTTCTGTATATTCTCTAAAAATATGTGATAAAAGTACAGAAGGCAACAACCGTTTTCTTATTTTTCACATTTACAACCCCAAAAAAAAAAAGAATTTATCAATTCAATATATGGTTTCCAGGAACATAAATAAGGCTTTCAAATCACGAAAAGTAAAATTCAGAGAGAATTTTTCCTTCAAGGGTAGACTAGTACAACAAATGGCAAGACTGTTTCATTCATTGGGAGATGACTCATTGAAAATTTTAGACTGGCAAAAAAGTGGCAATTTCAACAAGATTTGTAAAATTTATAATTTATGTCAATTTTAATTCCTTTTTAGGTTATTTTTGAGTGGTACATATATACAATAACTATCTGATTTCCATCTACATGCAGAGTGAAAAAAAAATAAAGCAGCTGAGCAGGGATAGTAGTTCCAAGGAAGATGGTAACATAGATCTTCAACTAACTTTGAGGCTCTGCGAGTCTGCCATGAAAAAAATAAAGAAGCAAGGACAGCAGCTCCAAGGAAGATTATTACATTGATAATCTTCCAAGTCTGATGTGTGGCCATTAAAGAAATAATGTAAGTACAATTAGGCATACAATTTCTGTATATTCTCTAAAAATATGTGATAAAAGTACAGAAGGCAACAACCGTTTTCTTATTTTCCATATTTACAACACACAAAAAAAAAAAAAAAAATTTATCAATTCAATATATTGTTTCCAGGAACACGAATAAAGCTTTTAAATCACGAAAAGTAAAATTCAGAGAGAATTTTTCCTTCAAGGGGAGACTAGTACAACACACGGCAAGACTGTTTCATTCATTGGGAGATTACTCATTGAAAATTATAGGCTGGCAATTTCAACAAGATTTGTAAAATGTATAATTTATGTCAATTTTAATTCCTTTTTAGGTTATTTCTGAGTGGTACATATATACAATAACTATCTGATTTCCATCTACATGCAGATTGAAAAAAAAAAACAGCAGGAGGGATAGTAGTTCCAAGGAAAATGGTAACATAGATCTTCAAATAACTTTGAGGCTCTGCGAGTCTGCCATGAAAAAAATAAAGAAGCAAGGACAGCAGCTCCAAGGAAGATTATTACATTGATAATCTTTCAAGTCTGATGTGTGGCCATTAAAGAAATAATGTAAGTACAATTAGGCAATACAATTTCTGTATATTCTCTAAAAATATGTGATAAAAGTACAGAAGGCAACAACCGTTTTCTTATTTTTCACATTTACAACCCCAAAAAAAAAAGAATTTATCAATTCAATATATGGTTTCCAGGAACATGAATAAGGCTTTTAAATCACGAAAAGTAAAATTCAGAGAGAATTTTTCCTTCAAGGGTAGACTAGTACAACAAATGGCAAGACTGTTTCATTCATTGGGAGATGACTCATTGAAAATTTTAGACTGGCAAAAAAGTGGCAATTTCAACAAGATTTGTAAAATTTATAATTTATGTCAATTTTAATTCCTTTTTAGGTTATTTCTGACTGGTACATATATACAATAACTATCTGATTTCCATCTACATGCAGAGTGAAAAAAAAATAAAGCAGCTGAGCAGGGTTAGTAGTTCCAAGGAAGATGGTAACATAGATCTTCAACTAACTTTGAGGCTCTGCGAGTCTGCCATGAAAAAAATAAAGAAGCAAGGACAGCAGCTCCAAGAAAGATTATTACATTGATAATCTTCCAAGTCTGATGTGTGGCCATTAAAGAAATAATGTAAGTACAATTAGGCAATACAATTTCTGTATATTCTCTAAAAATATGTGATAAAAGTACAGAAGGCAACAACCGTTTTCTTATTTTCCACATTTACAACACACAAAAAAAAAAAGAATTTATCAATTCAATATATTGTTTCCAGGAACACGAATAAAGCTTTTAAATCACGAAAAGTAAAATTCAGAGAGAATTTTTCCTTCAAGGGGAGACTAGTACAACATACGGCAAGACTGTTTCATTCATTGGGAGATTACTCATTGAAAATTTTAGGCTGGCAATTTCAACAAGATTTGTAAAATGTATAATTTATGTCAATTTTAATTCCTTTCTAGGTGATTTCAGTGTTTTCATGGATGGGAGTAAGACTTGGTGGTATAATATTTCTAGTATTTAAGTAGGTATATAATTCCTCTATTTAAACAAGTTTTATTCATCATAAAATAAGTTTATAGGAAATAAAATATGCTCTATGCTTGAAGATGTAAGAGGTCAGAATTTTGTTTTTTTCATATCAGTACCAAAATTTGACCGAATGTTTTAAAGATTTTAATTAATTCTGTGGATGTCTTATTTTTGTGTTGTTGAGATGTTGTCACATTGATGTATACAACACATCTTCTGTTACTCATTTTTGTTGCGCCTTGACAGAGTGAAAAAGCGAGACATAGGTATGCTGTTTCCGGCGGCGACAGGGTCAACAATGTATTAGTTTGTGATTAGGTCTAGTTCATGGTGAACCACTTGTGGTAGGTCAATGATATTTGGTATGCAGTTGTATTAGCATTGGCACATCTCATTACCATGGAGATTATTTGGCCCCACTCCTCAGTCAAGGTCTATTGACTTTGAAACTTTGCTTAGTTTGCATGTATAAGTTTGTAATTAGGTCAGTTTATGGGGAACCACTAGTGGTAGGTCAATGATATTTGGTATGCAGTTGTATAAGCATTGGCATATCTCATTTCCATGGACAATATTTGGAACCTACCCCTCAGTCATGGTCTATTGACTTTAAAACTTTTGCTTAGTTTACATGTATTAGTTTGTGATTAGGTCAGTTTAAGATTAACCACTTATGTTAGTCAATGATATTCGGTATGCAAATGTATTGGCATTTGCAAGTTTCATTTCCATGGAGATTATATAACCCCACCCCCTAATTATGGTTCATTGACTTTGAAACATTTACATAGTTAACAAGTTAATGTTTGTGATTAGGTTTGTTTAAAGGGAACAACTTATGAAAAGTCAATGGTATTTGGTTTGCATTTGTATTAACATTGGCACATCTCAATTCCATGGAGATTGTTTAGCCCTGTACCTTCAGTCATGGTTCATTAACTTTGAATATTTGCATAACTTACATGTTAATGTATTGCTATTTTAATTTCATCATTTGCATTATCAAAATAACAAATAGACGAGACATATCTGTGTTAACAGTTTATGTCATATATAACCTATTTCCATATACTCTGGATTTATTATCATTCTTTGGATACCAATTTTCGTGGATATATAAGTGACCAACATATATAAATGTTCAATGTAGTACAAATTTTCTATAGACTTGTATGCCAACTTAATCAAAACCCACAAAAATACAATTGTTCCTCAATCCACGAAAATGAAGAAATGTTCAGAATGTTGAGATCTACCTGCTGTACAATTACGTCAAAACTGTCAGACATTCTTAAAGGAGTTATTGCCCTTAAATGTGAAGTTTTACCATTTTTTTTCATTTTTATTCATTATTTTGAAAATAAAAATAGATGGAGAGAAATTTTAATACAAAAAAAAGCAAGACAAGATATGCACAAAAGTCAAATGACTGAAATCTTCTGAGGACTAGTTATTGGAGTTATTGATCTTCAATGACGATTTTTACCATTGATCAGCAAGTCAAGATTTACAAAAAAGCTGCCTTGGATTAAATCTTAAGTCGACCTGTTCTTGGAGTTTTTGCTGTTTTTTTACCACATTTTTTTTAGTTTTTGCCTTTTATCTTGAAAAAAGTAGAACAAGATCTACAAATATGTCAACATGACTGAAGTCGTCAGTTTACTCTTTATAGAGTTATTGCCCTTTTGTAAAGCAAAAATGATCAACAGGACCAGACCTACAAATATGTCAACACGACTGAAATCGTCAGTTTACTCTTTATAGAGTTATTGCCCTTTCGTGATGATTTTTACCAGGAAGTATTTATTGTTGAAGATGAAGAAGAGCGACACAGGATCTTAAGAGCCTCTGTTTTGAACAATTTTGATTGACTAAGCATTTTACTTTCAGGTTAGCATTAGTTACTGCTTGTCAGTATGGATTGTTTAGAATGGTCATTGGAGATGTCTTTTAAGGTAAGAACCATTGCATAGATTTATAAACTTGTCAATTAAAGATTATGTAAATGCACTTGAATTTTGCCTGTGACATTTTGTCGCAAAAGCCAGGCATAGCAATTCACATTACTTTGTTTTAGGCGTCCAAATTTAGGTTCAGTATTATGGTTAAAAAGTTTTCAAACATCAAAATCTTCATCAAACTTTAAAGTAATTGTACATCAGAAGAATCCACAGCAAAATTTTGAAATTCAAATTGAAGGAACAAATGTGTGTAGGGTATGAGTTATTTAGTTATTATTGCTGTATATAAAATCAGAGAAGGGGAATTATCAATTTTTATTTAACTTGGAAATCAGTCCTTCATTGCAACAGATGCAATAAATGGACTTTTTTCAAAGTTTTCACTAAGATAATTTTAAGGTTTAAATATTAGTTATCAATTACTTTGTCAAACCTTCATAGAATTTTATGAAAATACGACCAAGAACATTTATTTTCCACATTCAAAGTACCAAGAAAGTTATTTTATCAGTTTGATATTTCGTTTCCAGTAACATGAATAAGATAATATATCATTTGAAAAGTAAATTTTGAGATAGATTTCACCTTCAGGAGGAGACTAGTACAACAAACAGCAAGAATGTGTCATTCAATGGGAGATAACTCATAGATTATTGAAAAAAAAATTAATGTTAAAACAAAATCAAAACATGTTTTTTTTCCCCAGTTTTATAGATATTAAACTGGTTTTGATGCTATGCGAAATCTTTAGTCAGAAAACTAATTTTTTGGCCGACAATTTAACACTTTGTAAAATATATAATTTGCGTCAATTTTAATTCCTTTTTAGGTTATTACAGTGACTGTTTTCATGGATGGGGAGTAAAACTTTGTGGTCTAATACTTCTCATAAATGAGTATGTATCTACTCTGTTGAAAACAAATTTCATTTTCATCTAAAAAAATAAAAATTGAGAGGAATATAATGTGCATTAGGCTAAATAGTTTTAAGAGATTGGTCAGAAGTTCTTTTTGTCTATTTTGCACCACAGGGGATATATGGTTATAGTCTTTGTCTAAGTGTCGTAAACACAAAAAAAAAAAAGAGCGACCATCTTTAACATTTTGTCAGATATTCAGAATCCTCTTGTTTTATCCATGAAGTGCCATTACAATTTTGCCCACTTACCCCTACTTATCTTTTCATAATTTTATTACATATGGTTTAAAATCCAAGTTTAAAAATCTTATAAAATCCTTGTTATTTTTTCATAATCTAATTTGCAATAAGATAAATAAATGGAGAATGTGTCCATATAATATTTAAGAGTGACGCCATTTAAATTCAAAGCTGAACAGTGTTTTGTGGTAGTTAGCATTGTGTATAAGTTTCAAAACATTTGGTCGAGGCAGACTAAAGTTAAAAACGGTAACCACTTTTGGGATGCACATACAGACAGACAAGCTAGGGTAACAGTTGATGCCCTCAGCTTCAGTACTGGCATAAAAAATGACCTATATGTTAACAAACAGAAACAAAAATTCTTTTTAAATCACACACTATTGCCTTCATTTTGATACTAATTTTCAAAACCTACCTCCATTAAAATATGACCAATTGCCATGATTGCCGTTTGAATTCAGGCAAAATAAAAATATATATGTGGTTCCAGTTACCAGAACCACCCTAGAACTTTTTTTATTATTCTGTAAAATAAATTTTGAATGATCCTATTTTATGGAATGTGAATTTCAATAATTAAATTCACAGACTTCTGTCATATGAAATTCCAATAAAAGTATCCACTACGGCTAAAAATGCAACAAATTCTTAACAGAATGCAATAAAATTAACTAAAAATGTAACATGTCTGTGATATTTCACAACCAAACATATAGAAAATGGCAAACTTGCGGTAGGGGCGTGTATAATACCAGAATCGGACTCCGTGAACACACCGACCCTATCTTTTTTTGAGAATGTAACTGGAACCACACATATATTTTAATTTGGACTTAGGTTTTTTTTTTATTATGCAGATAAAGATTTTGGATCCTTTTAGTTTGAAAGATTGTCAGGAACATGAAGAAACTGAATCCATAATAAACATGTGTACACAAACCGGTAGATATATATCTGTATATAGTTTTCAAACAAAACATGCTTCAGCAGTGTGCAAAATTACTGTTCCATTAATGTGTTATGTATTATAAGGAAAGATGGGGGGTACTTTTAACCTCAATTTAAAATCACTTATTTCTACTAATTCTAAATGTTTATGTATGATTTTTCAAGAGATTGCAAGAAAATACATGCAAGCCCAATTATATCCTAGTCAGTGCCCATGTGTGCCCTATATTAAAGTACATGTACACAAATATTTGCACAGCTGCATGTGAATTGGGTTTGGAATGAAGCAATATTATTGAGAAAAAAATTAATGTTAAAACAAAATCAAACATTTTTTTGTCAAATTGGTATTGAGTCTCAAGGGCCTGTATGCATAAACCACTTAAGAAATCCAATCGTAGTACTAATTCATTATAGGACATGTAGAAAAATCTGTCCATTCTGAACAAATCTTAACTTAAGTAGCTTTATAAATTATGCATACAGGCCCAGGCTACTATCTGAAAATGCACTAGCTAGACTAGCCTTTTGGTCATATCCCAATAGAAATGATTCCCTTTCAGTGGCGTAGCTAGGCCATTTTTAAGTGTACGCCCGACCTCATCGAGGGGTTTGAGGACCAGAACAGTGGACCTCCTAGTTGGGGGCGAAACCCCCGGATGTTTATTGAGAAAGAGATACCAATATCTGTCATTAAAAACTCATCAATAGCAACATACTTGGTCGGTTGAGAACAAAACTTTACGACAAAGGAGATGATTTCAGCCTCCAATTGTGAACTTTTCTTTTCTATGTAGCAACATTCCAGCAGCACCTTATATCTATATTTACTCCCATGCTCATATCTTATGAGTATAACGAAATCAGAGATATATATATTTTAATTTGATTCGTTTAAAAGGAGATGTGGGGTACACAATCAATCGACAAAAAATCAAAACTTTATAATATAGAGATAGTCAAAAGGCAAGTCTCCATTTCAATGTTGTCGTTCTATTAATTTTTTTTACCTTTAAATATAGATCTAGTTTACTCACCTTTTTACACTTAAATTTTGTTAATGGACATATGTTCTAATTAATTTTCATAGATGGGCAGGTGTTACGGTAAAAATAAATATTGAACTGTAACATAAAAATGTAAGCCACATCGTATCTGACCAGATAATGAATTGCTTTAAACAATAGTAAACTGAGTAGAATTCACAGTAGAATGAGACTTTGACAGAAAATGAAAAAAAATATATAATATGAAATATGAAAACAACACATTATTAATTTCATGAGTTTGAAGCGCTTTTCTGGATTTACCTTCATCAGGAACGATCAAAGCCGAATATTTTGAAGCCGAGGATGTATAAGAACCGAAACAGTTACAGAGCTACATGTATATGACATAAAAGTATCTAATAAATCATATGATACCATTTGATTAAAAAGTATATTTCGTCACTTTGTCTTTTATATCCAATTACAAGTCATTGAAGAAAAAAATACAAGGCTCGTGTGCTTTTAATCAGTTTTTATAATTTATTTGGGTTCAAATATTTTTTTCTTCAAAATTTATGTGTACGCCTGGGCGTTTCGACGTAAACGTATCTACGCGCATGCCTATGCAGATAATCAACATTAAACTATAAAATATATTAAAAAAAAACCTCTGTTCGATCTACAAATCATTAGTCTTTTTTAATGTTATAAATCAATAAATCATTTTTTCCAGACAAAATAACAACACTGGTTGATACAATTCTGGGAACCGGTGAAGAAGTTAAAAGTTTTACAATATACTGAAGACTTGCAATGGAAAATCCAGAAACAGGTCTTTTACGAAACAGTATGAGAGAGCCAAGATGATTGCTGGATTTAAAATGCTTGGAAAAAACAACCAAATGAAGACAAAAAATGCACTGCATCAACGAACAAAACAACTACTGGAACGTTGGGGCACCAGTACTGATTTCTGATTCTAAAAACAATTGTTCAAAATCTTCTACATATTTACGAAGACTGTACATACATGTATATATATATATATTTATATAAGAAAGAAAAAAATAATGCATGTGCTTGAAACTTGTCTACATACATGTAATGAATAGAAAAAATGAAAGAAAAAAAAAATGAAAACAAAATGAAAAGAAAAAACAAAAAAGAAAAAAGAAAGAGAGAAAATTCAAAAAAAGAAAAGAAAGAAAGAAAGAAAAGAAAAGAAAATTAAAAAAAAAATGAAAAAAAAAAAAAATTGAGGAGGGAGGTGGGTAATGCAGCCAAGTAATACTGTATTCACCAATTTTCATGCACCATAACACCCACAATCGTGATAGTACGCTTAGATTTGCCTACAAATTTTGTGATTAAATAATATAACCTCATTATGCAGGAAATCTATTTTAAAAATTATCTTTACAATCATCTAGAGCAGACCCAATATTTACGTCTTTTATCATTTTCATTGATACAAGATACCCCATTTTTTATTTCTAAATAAAACCAAGGTGCTTATTATTATGAATACAGTACAACTTGCCAGTCACAAGCCTGGAATAAAGAGCCACATTAAAATATCAAGAATTAAGTTAGTTTAAACAGGACTATTTACAACTTTTTTTGCCATTAAATGCTTGACATATTTTTTTCGTTTCCTTTAAATTAGGTCGAAATATTCTATAGCATGTTTAGTTACATGTACCTACCCTTTTTCATAGTCTCAATATACATTGCCTTCACAGTGTTTCTTATATACAAATGTACTCCAGGTAAACAAAAAATTCTGGAACAAATTGTACATTCTAGTTGTACAGTATGTGTCATACTAGTAAAAAGGGGGGATACAAATTTTAAACTTTTAACATATATATTTAAATCATGGATTTATTGTGGCTTTTAATGCAGAGTGAACCACCATATAGTTTTAATTTTAGATTTATTGTGGCTTTTAATGCCGAGTGAACCATCGTATAGTTTCAATGATATTGTAGAACCAACTTGTAAAATTCAGAATTACACCGATTAATACATACGTAAAATTATGTATTGTTCTAGGAATACACAAATCATATGATAACTCAATATAATGTATATGTAGTTTTTATGCTAGTCAAGACCATGCTCATTACAATAAAAATTGTTTTACAAATATCTTTAGTTCAGAGATAGTTTCTTTTCAGAGTCACAGTGTCCAATATTTTTTGTTCAACATACATGGTCACATACAAAAGTCATGGGAATAACGTCAGAAATCTAAGAAATGTTTGAATAAATCAATGTTGTCTGCATGAAAACATAAATATCAACATATTACGTTTGGTTTCTATCAGAGAGTCCTTGAAGATAATCTGCTGATCCTCACTATAGATTACATGTATATGTATGTTCTATTGAAAAACAACAAACTAGTCAGTCCTTTGAATATGGCGGTGGGCAAAACCTTCGGACCACCACTTTTTGAGAACTCTGCTGGACTACATTTCCTTAATACGCCTGTGTATAATAAACTAGAGGGGTGCATTGAAAAATGTCACACATTTGATAAAAGAAAAAAGGTGCCAATGTTAAATGTATGAAAAATCTACAGAATCATTTCCTGTCAAATTTTAAATGGCTTACATCTTGAAAATCAGGACATAGACCCTTCATTTTTTTTCTGCTTGAATTACAAGCTATCGGATAAGGACCGAGTTGACGGCAAATCTATCCTTGTTTTAATAAATGCCTCCCCCTTCAGAGATGCAAAATATGACACCCCGAGCGACACATTACATTTCAATGGAAAATTTACTTTAAAACCAATAAATTTCAACTAAGAAGCTGGCATTTGGTTAAATTCTATGATAGGAATTAGTTTCTTTATAAATCATACGGGAAAAAATTGCCAAAAGTAGTTTTTTTTATCCTGAATCATGCATATGAAGTCTCAAAATTTGCAACACAGAAAACTAGGGAGAGGTGTTTGAGAAAACTGAAAACTGAAAACGTCTGTTTCTGCTTGATGGAAATAGATTATGGTTCGGTTCCTTCAGTGCAATACAGTATTTGGTGCTAACAATTCTCAAAAAAGAAATTTTGATACTTTTACTTTCCTTGATTGCTTTTTCTCTGCTTCATAACCGCTACCTCATGTCAAACATATTTAGCCAACACCCCGCATGTGGCGTTCTACACTATTTTCAATATCTAAGCATTTATATTTCATTAATTCTAAGCATTATTATATTCGGACTGTTACCCTGTGAACTAGCACGTTAAAAATCCAGCTCAGCATGTCGGTCTAGTACAAAGCAGGGTAAATATTCATTTTACATTAACATGTTCTTTTCCTGAAAATGCATTTTAATTTGCCACTAGACGCTAAGCAATTATCCATCAACATCATCAAGTTTTAGGAAGGCAAAAATGATTATTTTGGAATCTTTACTGCCTATATAAGCCTGCAAACAAGGAATTATTGGAATCTGGAATTATAGTTTTGAATTCTGCAAAATTGATAAGGAATGTATGATGAAAACTAACCCTATTAAGGACGGTTGGCCATGCAAACAAGGCTGAGTGGGCTTAGTTAGTTCATATTGAAATATCAGTGATAGTAAAATGAACCTTATGTATAACTTACAACAAAATTATTTTTATTTTCCTGTGTACGTTATTTTATTTGGCGGCATTTTGTCCTAGGTTACATTTGTCTTTCTGATATTGTTTTACATCTAACCCCCTTGTTTTATTAATTTTGTATTTACATTGTGTCATAGATCAAATTTATTTGTTCAGTGTATGTTCACTTGTTTTTGTTGATATGTCTTTTGATTGAGTTTAACCATTTCAATTGACATTTTATAGTGTGTTTCTATGTTGTGATGTTACACTATTGTGGAGGTCTCATTTGGGGGGTTCTGATCCCGGATCCCGCTTACTGTTTTGTCAGATTCCCATATCCCGCTTACACTATGTACGTAAGCAATTCTCTTTTTTTTGTAATTTCCCGTGTCCCGCCAGACTTCATTTGACGTTTTCACGGCACAATAATTTGACTTTCACGTGTCACGCTTACAAACAATCGGCAATCCCGCGTCACGTTTAGACCCCAATGAGACCCACTATTGTTTCAGGGACCGTTCAATATTTACCAGATGGATGGGCCGGTGCATTCCTAATATTATTTCATTAAAAAAGTTCATGCCCATCCTTTTAAATTCTGCAAAAAAGTCCTTGCCCATCTAAAAAAACTATATAAAAGTCCTTACCCCTCTAAAACTTAAAGACAATCAAAATTGATTTAGGTTCTTTTTCTATTTTAATATTTGCATGTTTATGTCTGGAAATCAAAGAATAGACTTTGGTGTATAAATACAAAATTCAAAATGTGCTAGTTAATTCCACATATATATATATTTATGTGTGTATCAGAAACATACATTTTATTAATTTTAAAACCAGTATGAATATACATGTATGGATTTGATTTTATATGTGCAGCCTCAGATACAATATCACAATTAAATTATCTCAAGACATAAATAATAGCATACTATATCAGCCAGCCTTTCATAGAGGCTTAAGAAGTGCTAACAATATTCATGCAAGTCATAAAACATATGAAGAAATATTAACCATACTATTAAATGAACTTAGTTTATATTTTTCTGAAATCTGAGGTCATCTTAAATTTGAAACAGTTTAATGTATCTCTTCATGAGTCTTTTTTCTATTAAATAATAGAGGGTCACCACTTTTTTCCCCTTTTGTGACCATAACACATAAAGATTTATTCAAACTAGTGTTAACAATCAAAAAAATATTAACTAACTATCCAATTTGTATACAATTTTCAAAATACCATATCAATTTAAAACTAGAGGCTCTAAAGAGCCTGTGTCGCTCACCTTGGTCTATGTGCATATTAAACAAAGGACACAGATGGATTCATGACAAAATTGTGTTTTGGTGATCGTGATGTGTTTGTAGATCTTACTTTACTGAACATTCTTGCTCCTTACTATTATCTCTATCTATAATGAACTTGGCCCGGTAGTTACAGTGGAAAATACTTTGTAAAAATTTACAAAAATTTACAAAATTTATGAAAATTGTAAAAAATTGACTATAAAGGGCAATAACTCCTTAAGGGGTCAATTGACAATTTTGGTCATGTTGCCTTATTTGTAGATCTAACTTTGCTGTACATTATTGCTGTTAACAGTTTATCTCTATCTATAACAATATTCAAGATAATAACCAAAAGCTGCAAAATTTTCTTAAAATTACCAATTCAGGGGCAGCAACCCAACAACAGGTTGCCTGATTGGTCTGAAAATTTCAGGGCAGATAGATCTTGACCTAATGAACAATTTTATCCTCATCAGATTTGCTCTTAATGCTTTGGTTTCAGAGATATGAGCCAATAAAATGCTCCGCAGGGCGCAGCTTGATACGACCACAGAGGTCGAACCCTGAACAGTTGGGGCAAGTATGGACACAACATTCAAGCTTGATACAGCTCTGAATTTGGATTGTGATTAAATATTTGACACAGCATAGGTTTCTGACACAGAATGAATGTGGTCTAAGAACTTAAAAATTTTAAATTGGACATTCACCTATTATGGTCCAATATCCAAAATCTAAATACATGGTTAGATTCAGCATATCAAAGAACCCCAAGAATTCAATTTTTGATGAAATCAAACAAAGTTTAATTTTGGACCCCGATTTGGACCAACTTGAAAACTGGGCCCATAATCAAAAATCTAAATACATGTTTAGATTCAGCATATCAAAGAACCCTAAAAATTCAATTTTTGTTAAAATCAAACTAAGTTTAATTTTGGACCCTTTGGACCTTAATGTAGACCAATTTGAAAACGGAACCAAAAATTAAGAATCTAAATACATGGTTAGATTCGGCATATCAAAGAACCCCAATAATTCAATTTTTGAAGAAATCAAACAAAGTTAAATTTTGGACCCTTTTGACCTCAATGTGGACAAAGTTGATAACGGGGCCCAAAAATCAAAAATCTAAATACATGGTTAGATTCAGCATATCAAAGAACCCCATATATTCAATTTTTGTTGAAATCAAACAAAGTTTAATTTTGGACCCCGATTTGGACCAACTTGAAAACTGGGCCCATAATCAAAAATCTAAATACATGTTTAGATTCAGCATATCAAAGAACCCTAAAAATTCAATTTTTGTTAAAATCAAACTAAGTTTAATTTTGGACCCTTTGGACCTTAATGTAGACCAATTTGAAAACGGAACCAAAAATTAAGAATCTAAATACACGGTTAGATTCAGCATATCAAAGAACCCCAATAATTCAATTTTTGATGAAATCAAACAAAGTTAAATTTTGGACCCTTTGGACCTCAATGTGGACCAATTTAGAAACGGGGCCCAAAATCCAAAAACTTAATACACGGTTAGATTCAGCATATTAAAGAACCCCAAGAATTCAAGAATAAAACCCCATTGAAATTGATCAAGAAATAAGCAATTTATACGAAGTATCTTCTTTTGTACAATACTGTGCAATTGAATATTTCTTGCTATTGCGCAATACTGTCCAATTGACAATTTCTTGCTATTGCGCAATATTGTGCTATTGGATATTTCTTGCTATTGCGCAATACTGTGCAATTGAAGATTTCTTGCTATTGCGCAATACTGTGCAATTGAAGATTTCTTGCTATTGTGCAAACTGTGCAATTGAAAATTTCTTGCTATTGCACAATACTTATTAGATAATAATTTACACATCCTGTTTGGTGTGTATCTCCTACCAAATCATTATTATTTGCTTTTAAATATTAATCAGAAATAACCAACTTAAAATGGAAAATTTTAAAAGAAAAAAAAAAGGAAAAAAAGAAAAAAAAAGAAAAAAAAAAAATCCCCCCCAAATTTTTTGAACCCCCTTATGATTCATCACCCCCAAACTCAATCCCAGCCTTCCCTTTGTGGTATGGTACCTTGCAGTACAATTTCAGAGAGATCCATACACTTGAACACAAGTTATTGTCTGGAAACTAGAAAAATGCTTATTTTTGGCCCCTTTTTGGCCCCCAATTCCTAAACATTTCGGGCAATTACCCCCAAACTCAATTCCAGCTTTCCCTTTGTGATATGGAACCTTGTAGTACAATTTCAGAAATATCCAAACACTTACACACAAGTTATTGTCATGAAACTAGAAAAATGCTTGTTTTTTGCCCCTTTTTTGGCCCCTAATTCCTAAAATTTTGAGGCAATTACCCCCAAAATCAATTACAGCCTTCCCTTTGTGATATGGAACCTTGTGGTACAATGTCAGAGAGATCCATACACTTATACACAAGTTATTGTCTGGAAGTTACAAAAATGCTTATTTTTGGCCCCTTTTTAGCCCCTAATTCCTTAACTGTTGGTACCATAACCCCCAAAATCAATCCCAACCTTTCTTTCGTGGTATTGAACCTTATGGTAAAATTTCATGGAGATCCATTCACTTAAACTAAAGTTAGAGTGCGAAAACCAATGTGTCTTCGGACGACGCCGGACGACAACGACGACGACGCCAACGTCATACCAATATACGACCAAAAAATTTTTAATTTTTGCGGTCGTATAAAAACTGCATTTTACCCTATGTACTATTTTTTAGCCATGTCAGCCATCTTGGTTCGCGGGCGGGGTCATCGGACACATTTTTTAAACTAGATACCCTAATGATGATTGTGGACAAGTTTGGTTAAATTGTCTTAGTAGTTTCAGAGGAGAAGATTTTTGTAAAAAATTACAAAAAATTACGAAAAATGGTTAAAAATTGACTATAAAGGGCAATAACTCCTTAAGGGGTCAACTGACCATTTTGGTCAAGTTGACTTATTTGTAGATCTTACTTTGCTGAACATTATTGCTGTTTACAGTTTATCTCTATCTATAATAATGTTCAAGATAATAACCAAAAACTGCAAAATTTCCTTAAAATTACCAATTCAGGGGCAGCAACCCAACAACGGGTTGCCTGATTGGTCTGAAAATTTCAGGGCAGATAGATCTTGACCTAATGAACAATTTTATCCTCATCAGATTTGCTCTTAATGCTTTGGTTTCAGAGATATGAGCCAAAAACTGCATTTTACCCTATGTACTATTTTTTAGCCATGTCGGCCATCTTGGTTCGCGGGCGGGGTCATCGGACACATTTTTTAAACTAGATACCCTAATGATGATTGTGGACAAGTTTGGTTAAATTTGTCTTAGTAGTTTCAGAGGAGAAGATTTTTGTAAAAGATTACAAAAATTTACGAAAAATGGTTCAAAATTGACTATAAAGGGCAATAACTCCTTAAGGGGTCAAATGACCATTTTGGTCAAGTTGACTTATTTGTAGATCTTACTTTGCTGAACATTATTGCTGTTTACAGTTTATCTCTATCTATAATAATGTTCAAGATAATAACCAAAAACGGCAAAATTTCCTTAAAATTACCAATTCAGGGGCAGCAACCCAACAACGGGTTGTCCGATTCATCTGAAAATTTCAGGGCAGATAGATCTTGACCTGATAAACAATTTTACCCATGTCAGATTTGCTCTAAATGCTTTGGTTTCAGAGATATAAGCCAAAATCTACATTTTACCCCTATGTTCTATTTTTAGCCATGGCGGCCATCTTGGTTGGTTGGCCGGGTCACCGGACACATTTTTTAAACTAGATACCCCAATGATTATTGTGGCCAAGTTTGGTCAAATTTGGCCCAGTAGTTTCAGAGGAGAAGATTTTTGTAAAAGTTTACGGACGACGGACGACGGACGACGGACGCAGGACGACGGACGCAGGACGACGGACGACGGACGCCAAGTGATGAGAAAAGCTCACTTGACCTTTCAGGTCAGGTGAGCTAATAAAGGGAATAATCTAAATTAAGGGCCCGGGCCCCCCTTTTTGTGGGAAAAAATTAGTTGCTTACATAGGAAATCCCTGAAGCATGACTGGAGCAAGCCCCTCCTAGACAGTCAGTGGGCCCCTTCTTATGAAAATTTCTGGATCCGCCACTGAATCCCTAAATTTGTCAGCAATAAATGTACACCAAACTACCAAACAACCTGGCATTCTGTAAGCTCAATATATAAATGAGATGGCTGTAGAGTTTTATGAAATTCAAAGTTGATTTGGAAACGTTACACCAATTTTTAAAGATGACTATCTGAATTTAGCCTAAACTGAAAATTGTACCTTCTTTTACCTATTAACTAAATAGTGGATTTAATAAATAGGTTAAAAAAAGCTTAAATGTTCAGTTTAGACTAAATTCAAAAACATGTCTGCCTAAATTGCTTTAAAAAGACAATAATTTCTTTCTTGAAAATAAAAATGACAGCAATGAACCAAAGTACCAAACAACCTGGCATTCTGTAAGATCAATATGTTAATGAGATAGCTGTAGAGTTATATGAAAATCCAAGTTGATTTGAAAATGTTATAAAAAATTTTTAAAGATGACTATCTGGTATTAACCTAAACTGAAAATTTAAGCTTTTTTCTAACCTATTTATTAAATGCATAAAAATGACAGCAATACACTAAACTCCCAAACAACTTGACATTCTGTAAGATCAATATATGAATGAGATAGGTATAGTTTTTTATGAAAATCCAAGTTGAATTGAAAAAGTTATAAAACATTTTAAAGGTGACTATCTGAATTTAGCCTAAACTGAAAATTTTAGCTTTTTTTCTTACTTATGAATAAAATCCATAAATTTGACAGCAATACACCAAACTATCAAACAACCTGGTATTCTATAAGGTCAAAATACAATTGATATGAAAATCCAAGTGGTTTTGAAAATTTATATAAACTTTTAAAAGTGACTATCTGAAATTAGTCCGAATAGAAAATTCTAGCTTTTGTATTCTTTAATTAAAACCTTAAAATTGACAGAAATGAACCATGCTACCAGTTTGTTGAGACCATGTCTTTTATGTTTAGTGTGCCTGCAAAAGAAATTTCCCACACACCGATAAAATTGATAGCAAAACTTTTCCTATAAAATAAGTTCTGGCCCATCCACTATACATGTAAATAAAAGTTCACGCCCATCCAAATATTTCCACCAAAAAAATGCTTGTCCCGCCCTATTTTGCACTGGCCTATCCATCTGATAAATATTGAACAGTCCCTCAGGTATGGTGAAGGTTGGCACCTATTAAAACGTTTAAACCCGCTGCATTTGTTTGCACCTGTCCTAAGTCAGGAACCTGATGTTCAGTGGTTGTCGTTGTTGATGTGGTTCATAAGTGTTTCTCGTTTCTCGGTTTTTATATGATTAGAACATTGGTTTTCCTGTTTGAATGGTTTTAAACTAGTCATTTTTGGGGCCCTTTATAGCTTGCTGTTCGGTGTGAGCCAAGGCTATTGTTGAAGGCCGTAGTTTGACCTATAATGGTTTACTTTTACAATTGTTACTTGGATGGAGAGTTGTCTCATTGGCACTCATACCACATCTTATATCTACTTATGGTTAGTTTTCATCATACATTTCTTATCAATTTTCCAGAATTCAAATTTATTTCAGATTCCAATAATTCCTTGTTTGCAGTTTAAAATGTATGACAATGAATCACATTAATCAGAGACATATATACATGTATATATGTCTCTGCTTTAATAAGAATAATAAAAGAGTTAATCTTTAATTGTAATTCCCAGTTAATTAGTGTTTTCCTTTTTCAATTTCATAAAATAAGGCAGAGAAATTGAAAAGTGTCTATTTCTTTTTCAGATAACAATTCCTGTGCCTGCATAAAATAATTGTGTGATTAATTCTGTAACTGTAATCAAGATTCAAGGTGTAGGTCAAGCACCTGACCCTGGAGACGAGATTGTGCACACAGGTTTCTAGAGCTTTCCGATGGTTATCTCGTTTTTTTATCTCTAGCTGTTCCTTGCCAGCCATGACGTCTATGAAGGGGTGTATTTAGTCAAAGTTGGTTTGGTTGTATTTAGGATAATAAATATACAAAGGAATTGTATGATTTTGAATTATGTATAAATGCATTGCAATAATAGTATTTGTGAATATTTATATAATATATATAAATCTGGCGTCCATCGAGCATGACATGCTGTCAGCAAAGTAAGATTATGTTTGTGTTGTGTTATATTTGGCACGACTATGTAGTTAATGCACAAAATCATCTTTTGTTTTTCTCATTTCCCTAGTAAGGTCCTACACTAGAGTTTCGCTGGCATTGACAAAAGGACTCAGGTTCCTAAAAGTGGGTTTTTACCTGGTCTCAGCCACAAATCATTGGAATGTAGATTTTTAGTTTTTCAAAATGAAATACAAAAGGTTAAGATGACATTATTTTTATAGTATGAGTTATTGAATCGATATTGTATAGTGTATAGTGTATATAAATAATATAAAGATATACACTATACACTATACAATATCAATTCAATATCTTTGTATCATTTATTTGTCTCATTAAACCGGCAGCTCACAAAATGCAGTACTCGAGCTAGTCAACAAACAAGAATGTGTCCATAGTACACCGATGCTCCACGCGCGCTATCATTTTCTATGTTCAGTGGACCGTGAAATTGGGGTCAAAATCTAATTTGGCATTCTAATTTGAAAGATCATACCATAGGGAACATGTGTACTAAGTTTCAAGTTGATTGGACATCAACTTCATCAAAAACTAACTTGACCAAAAACTTTTACCTGAAGCAGGACGGACAAACGAACGAACAAACGAACGGACGCACAGACCGAAAAACGTAATGCCCCTCTACTATCGTAAGTAGGGCATAAAAATAAGTTTGTTGTGTTTTTCATCAAGACACTTTATAGTTACATAGGACATATATCCTTAATTTTATCCTGTGACAAAATTCCTGAAACTTGAAACCAGATTAAATATATTGCTTAGTTTGTATCCGAATTTATATTTGTTTATGTGCGAGAGTTTTGAGTAAAAAAAAAGGCAGGATGAAATTATTTGCAAAAAAAAGGCAGGATGACAATTTATGTAAAACAAAAAGTCAGGATAAAATTTTTTATCCTAGCCCCCCCATATAATCAAATTGTAGCTCCCTAATCATTATGGTGTCTAGTTTACAAAATGTGTCCGATGACCCCAACTGCCAACCAACAAGGGCAACATGGTTTAATATAGAACATAAGGATAAAGGAGAATTTGTCTATTATCTTGAAAACCACTATAGATAGAGAAAATGACAACAATTTTTTTCCATTATGCCTATTAGCCTGAAAACTGCTAGTATAATAGATAGAAAATTTATATACCAAAAATGATCAGCAAAACCAGATCCTTAAATTAGTTTACATGGTTTTATCTGTTTCTCAGGTACTATAAGCAAGAGGGTCACTATATTTGGTGTACATGTCTGTC
The DNA here is from genome assembly GCF_021869535.1 of Mytilus californianus. NCBI lineage: Eukaryota > Metazoa > Mollusca > Bivalvia > Mytilida > Mytilidae > Mytilus > Mytilus californianus. Next base: position 59,082,614 of record NW_026262679.1, read on the forward strand.
TGGCAGATTTCATCTGACCTTGACCTCTTCATGAATCTATGAAAAGACCACATCAAAAAATCAAAGTAATAGTAAAAACTTAATTCCCCCCTGGTATTCTGAACTTAGAAAATATTTGGTGATTATAAGCATTGTGTATAAGTTTCATAACATTTGGCTGAGAAAACTAGTTTAATAAGAGAACGGAAACGAAAAATTCAGCAATTTTTATGTTTATAAAGGGGCATAACTCAAGAATGGTAAAAATGACGCCACCATCCAGTATGCATTGTCTTGGTGGAGCAAATTCTTGATGATTTTTATCTTTGGTTATTTTCAGGTCCAGGTCAGTAGGCCCGAGAACACAGTTATTTTGTAGTGCATTTCTTTTAGACAATAAATTCAAATTAAAAAAATCGCACCTACTCTATCTCAAAAAGATTTTTACAGTGTAGTGTACTACTATTGATACAAATAATATCAAAATTATAGAAACTTCTACCAGCTCTAACTCAAAATATTGACAATTCTGTGTTAAGGGGGGCTAAAATTCAGTTTGACAGCTTCCGACATTCTAATTTTTGACCTTTTTTAACTGGACCAAATCACTACTTAACATAAAGATTCAGCACCCAAATTTTTTTAACATGTAATTTCATCCCCTTACTTAATATTTCATGCATAAAATATCAAGAAATAAATTGGGAAAGTGTATCAAAAAAAAATGCAAGTTATACACTGTTCACACTAGGGACTATATTCGTAGACAACGAAAACCAAAGGACGATAACTGTGTCCTTGGACCTAATAGGATAGAAAGACTTGATCAATTTTAATAAAACTTTGCATGACCTAAGCTTAGGCAATTTTAAGATAGTTGGCCAAGTTTCATGGCCATAGGATATATATTAGAGAAACTAGGGCCATTTTAATATTGAAATTTGGATGTTTATTTTTGACGTTTAAATCAAATATTTTCAACTGTCAAGATTTTGGCCTAAAAAATTTAAATATTGCAAAAATATGCTTTTTAAATACTCTTGAATTTCATATAATAAGTATTTAAAGCAACGGAACACTCATTTGATTTATCAGATTTATTACAGTTATTCAAAAGTCAAATTTATATGAGCCTGTGCCTGAAAATAGAGATTTTTTGAATTAAGGGAAGTCTTACATAAACATGCATTTTTTTCAACCAATTTGAAGTTTTTGAAGGTTTTTAACCCTTCATTATTCTTCCATATATATTAAATGTACTTTAAATGTAAAGAAAAGTTACAAAAAGCATACCACATGAGTATAAAATGGTCTTAGGCCATGTAAGACTGAGAATTATTTAGAGTCGATTTAGGCCGTAGCCCATATTTACATATAAAAATGCACACAGAGGCTATAAGGAAGTGAAATTTGTTACTTTTTGCTCATTTCTATGCTAAGATGTCATGATACAAGAAGTCTAATTGCAAAAGGACTCTTGAATTCAACTTTTTTTTGCAGACAGTATGGTCTGATGAATAATTTTTTCACTTTTCAATGGGAAACTTGCATGTAGTTTTAGTCTCATTTGGCATATATTTGAACCACTTACTATCCTAAAGAAGAAAATTATAGTAGCATATGAAATGAATAGGGTGTACTGATCATTTTAAAGTGTTTTTTTTACAGATTTAGTGAAATATTTGTGACGGACTACAGATTTTATGTACAAAGCTCTTCACATTTCACATACATCAAACAGGCCGTTTAACCAGGGACATAAATACAAATATTCTGCACATTTTTTCTGTGATAATCTACTTTTCTCTAGATTCCGAGTTCACAAATGGTTAATTAAATTTGATTTAAGCATAGAAACACAAATATCAGGAACATAAAAAGCTGTCAGATAGAAAGTCAGCATGGCTCTTAGGCATAAAATGGAAACTGCTTTAAAATGCTTATTTTAGCCTTATAATGCCAAAATGGGACATTTTAACAGAATTTCTGTCAAACAAAGATGTAAATCCTTTACTTTTATTGAGTTTGACAAATTGAAACCAGAAAACCATTCAGGAAAGTTGCCAAAGTACAGAATCTACATTTACGGAATTCATCTCTTAGGCCCGAGAACACAGTTATTTTGTAGTGCATTTCTTTTAGACAATAAATTCAAATTAAAAAAATCGCACCTGCTCTATCTCAAAAAGATTTTTACAGTGTAGTGTACTACTATTGATACAAATAATATCAAAATTATAGAAACTTCTACCAGCTCTAACTCAAAATATTGACAATTCTGTGTTAAGGGAGGCTAAAATTCAGTTTGACAGCTTCCGACATTCTAATTTTTGACCTTTTTTAACTGGACCAAATCACTACTTAACATAAAGATTCAGCACCCAAATTTTTTTAACATGTAATTTCATCCCCTTACTTAATATTTCATGCATAAAATATCAAGAAATAAATTGGGAAAGTGTATCAAAAAAAAATGCAAGTTATACACTGTTCACACTAGGGACTATATTCGTAGACAACGAAAACCAAAGGACGATAACTGTGTCCTTGGACCAGTACTGTGACATTGGCTAAATGAAATTTACTAGCACACGTTCATGAATTTGATATGGGTTATCAAATACCTGCATGTTGTTATGAATGATCACATGAAATTGTAACAAATTGCCAATGGAAGCAGTCACATGTCAAACTGTACATTATAACAGAATCCTCAAAACAGAAATAAAAACTCTTGAGCAGACCAATAATGCATGTGTCCAAAGCCCCCCCCCCCCCCCTCTTTTTGGAATTTTTGCCTGTTTTTCCAACCCATTAAAAAATTATAGGCAAAAAGTAGACAAATTAAAAAAAACTCATATTTCATAAGATACAAATTAATTTTGACAAAAATCAGGTTTTCAGGCAAAAATTGTGGTTATTTTTTTTTTCAAAGAAAAAAAAATTAAAAATAACAGAAATTGAAAATGCTGGTTTAAAGACAGGATTCAGGAAGACTATGGAATCTAACCTCCAAATATTTTGACAACCAATAAACATTGTTGTTACAAATGAATTGCATAAGAATTATAAGAATTGAAGTTATCAATACAAACTCCATAAAAATACAATAATGAGAGAAGGTTAACGTTCTCAGGTACTAAGGAAGGGAAAGCCTGTCATGCACCACTAGTACTAACCTTTGTAGTGTTCTAAAAAAAAAGTAAAGTTAGTAAAATTTCTAGTCTGTTTAAGACAACAATATGTCTCGGGTCATTTTTGAGAAGAAAAAAAACTTTGAGCCAGAACACTATTATTTTGGCATTTCTCAATATTTGCTTAGGTTATGATAATATGTTGTGTTTTTTTTTTTGTAGGTACAAATGCCATTTATTAAGAAGAAATCTTTCGTGCCATGCTCTGTTAATTACACTTATATTACAAAGACAAATTAGATGGAGGATATAATGAAACAGCAGAAACAGAATATTTTCCAAAAGCATATGTAATAGCTGATGATATTTCAGATGATGAATCATTCTTTTCTTGTCCTGAGTGAAATTGCATAAAGGTTTACACAAAAATCTCACGTCTTAGAAAAATATCATATATGCATAGGCAAGGGTGTATATGCCAACAAAGAAAATAGTAACTATATAGTGAAACTTCTCTAGGCTGAGACATGTGTCATGAGCACAAAGGTTTCTCTACAATCAGTTTTGACAACAAATTTGAATATTGCAGAATGATGGTCTTTTACAGTTTCTATTAGCCATTGAAACGTTTTAATAGTAGGGCTATGGAATTTTTACATGATATAAACATAGAATGCAGTGCTACAGAAAAAAGACCAATTTTTAATCAAACCTTTAATAATTTAAACTATTGAGGAACTAGAGGTCCAGAAAAGTTGTCACTAGTTAAAATTGAGAATTTGAATATAGTTGATGACAAAGATTTGCAAAGCAAAATGTCAAGTGATGACATACTGTTACATGCTGTTTCTACAGTCTTGGCATATATTACATACAGATAGCATAGACATTTCAACTTAATATTGATTCTTGTTGCACAAACAGTACAGTGTAACAACAAAAAATGCCACCGTCATTGTATTAGTCAATTTAGTGTTTTACTTTCCTGTATTAATTCCCTTGATAGATGCATTTTGAATAAATATAAAATGAAAATGATTGAAACATGTTATTTAATGTACATAAGAATCTGACAGTTAAAGTCTAAATGAAGTTAAAAATTGCTAAGGGGTCATTTTGAACTTGCTGTGAGGTTTTTGTACATGTTGAAAGCATCACTGTGACTTTTAGAGGAAGAACAGCAATAATAGCTCTGTTAATTTGTTGAAAAATTTTGTCCTGCATTTTTTTTTAGTTGTAATCTCTGTCCTGCCTTTTTATTTTTCACTCTATTTGATCCTGACTTTTTTTTACATAAATTGTCATCCTAACTTTTTTTTTAGCAAGTGTCTCATGGTCACTCTCATCCTGCCTTTTTTTTTTTACTCAAAACTCCTGTCCTGCCTATTTTTTTCAAATTTGATCCTAGCCCCCCCATAAAAACATAAAAATCAAATGGTAGCTCCCTAAGAGAAGTATCATTAATATAGATAACACCTGCTAAACCACAATTCCTTCCAAACTAATAAATTTACATTGAGTACTAAGATCATTTGCCGAAATTGGATTTTTTATATTTTGTAGATATATGATTAGGGTTTAAGAAAAAACAAATGGCATTAAAATATTTTTGCCACTTTAGAAAATATAGACTTTTAAAAATAAAAAATTTCACCATTTTAACCGTTTCATAAAACTTCGGATATTTGGACCAGAATTGAGCAAATATAGGGAAATAAATTAACCTCAGGTATTAACATATTTGGCAGTTAAAATACAGTTTTACAACATATTTAGTTATTACCAATAAAACAGTTACATGCTGCTAAATACTGGTAATTTTCAGCTTAAAACTGCTGAAATAATCAAATTGGCTAATTTTCATCTTTATTTTGACCATAAATGGCTATTTATAGATGGAGCTCCATATAGAGAGTAACATAATAACATTGAATATTCTTTTAAAATATTTTGCACAGAAAGTATTTGCTATGAAGGTATCATGTATGTAAAATTTCAGGTTAATATGACAACATTGCATTTGGAACCTTTTGCATTGTTTTCTGGCAGATTGGCTCTTAAATAAACTCATTATGAAGAAAAAAGATAAAAAAAACATAAGTCATTTTTTTCCTAAAAATACATGGTTCAATGTTTTCTGCAAAGACGTACTATGGACCACGAATGCATTTGGTGTACTTTTTATACTTTAAATTGTTTTTGTTTTATCGCTTCCAATTTCAACATATAACTGCGTATTGGTTTACACTAAATTTTCTTTGACATTTTTAGACCATCCATTTCAAACGGGTTATTTTCGGTTTTTGTTTCAGTGTTTTTATTTTTGTTTTAAATAACAAGTACAAAAAGCAATATTCCAGCCATTTTTTTTTTTGACGTCCTGCGCAGATGGAAAAAAAAATAGATCCAATACGCACAAAAATTGAACATTTACACACAGCAGATTTGTTGATTGAATTTTTGGTGTTTAATGCCACATTCAGTCCTATTGGCAATGTTACCGAAAACATGAAAATCCCACCTTTTTTTAACGAATAAAACCCCTGATACTTGAAAACGTTAAATCTAAAATTTATAAATTTCGAAAGGGAGCTCATGTCAATAAATATAAACAATTCACAAAAATTTCTTGCAAATTGGTGAAAGCATTTTTGAGTTATTGTCCGAAAACTTGAAAATCCCCCTTTTTTAATGAATAAAATACCATAACTCGGAAATGTAAAATCTAAATTCATAAAAAACGAAAGGAAGCTCATGTCAATAGATATAAACAATTCCCCAAAGTTTTATGCAAACTGGTGATACCATAATATATCCTGTCACATATTGGTATATACCATATAATATGTTCTATATATAGATATAAGAAGATGTGGTATGAGTGCCAATGAGACAACTCTCCATCCAAGTAAAAATTTATAAAAGTAAACCATTATAGGTCACAGTACGGTCTTCAACACGGAGCCTTGGCTCACACCGAACAGTAAGCTATAAAGGGCCCCAAAAAATTACTAGTGTAAAACCATTCAAACGGGAAAACCAACGGTCTAATCTATATAAAAAACAAGAAACGAGAAACACTTATGAACCACATCAACAAACGACAACTACTGAACATCAGATTCCTGACTTAGGACAGGTGCAAACAAATGCAGCGGGTTTAAACGTTTTAATGGTACCAAACCTTCACCCTTTTTCTGAAACAATAGTGTAACATCACAACATAGAAAGACACACTATAAAATATCAACTGAAATAGCTTAACTCAATCAAAGGACATATTAACACCATTGAACATACACTGAACAAATAAATTTGACCTATGACACAATGTAAATACAAAATAAATAAACTAAGGGAAGAATAATAAAAGTAACATGTTATATGGTAAGAAATGTTAAACAATTAAAGAAAAACAATATGCTCGAACAAAAATACCATACATTTGCAATAACTTTAAACACAGGTAAATGAAAATAATTTTGTTGTTAGGTATACCTGTACAGTACCAATAGAGAAAGGAAATATATTTTAACAAAATAAATAATTTTTTTCTACTTTATTTTTGTCCAGCCTGAGACATAGCGATCCAACATTCGTCGGCGGCGTCCACAAATATTCACTCTGTGGTTAAAGTTTTAATAACTTTCTTAAACTATTTACTTTTCTACATTGGCTAGAGGTATAGGGGGAGGGTTGAGATCTCATAAACATGTTTAACCCCGCCGCATTTTTGCGCCTGTCCCAAGTCAGGAGCCTCTAGCCTTTGTTAGTCTTGTATTATTTTTAATTTTAGTTTCTTGTGTACAATTTGGAGTTTAGTATGGCGTTCATTATCACTGAACTAGTATATATATTTGTTTAGGGGCCAGCTGAAGGACGCCTCCGGGTGCGGGAATTTCTCGCTGCATTGAAGACCTGTTGGTGGCCTTCTGCTGTTGTCTGTTCTGTGGTCGGGTTGTTGTCTCTTTGACACATTCCCCATTTCCATTCTCAATTTTATCCTGGATTTCTACCAAACTTGGACAGAAGCTTGTTTATGATCATAAGATGGACTTAGTTTTTCTGCCAGTTAACATTACATTCACTCTGTGGTTAAAGTTTTCAAAATTTTAATAACTTTCTTAAACTATCCTCCTCCTCCCCCAAAATGCCACATTGTATATATTCAAGTTTGTTGAACCTTCTCAAGGAGCAAATACAGGACTGGGAGTGAAACAAAGCATAGGGGCCGTCTTGACCTTGTTGTAGAGTATAAAATTGAGAATGGAAATGGGGAATATGTCAAAGAGACAACAACCCGACCAAAGAGTAGACAACAGCTGAAGGCCACCAATGGGTCTTCAATGTGTGCTAGTTCAGTGAAAATGGACGTCACACTTAACTCCAAAACATATAAATGACCTAAATTAAAAAACATACAAGACTTACAAAGGCCAGAGGCTCCTGACTTGGGACAGGCGCAAAAATGCGGCGTGGTTAAACATGTTTTGTGAGATCTCAACCCTTCTCCTATACCTGTAGTCAATGTAGAAAAAAGAAACACATAGCAATACGCACAGTTAAACTCAGTTTAAAAGAAGCCAGAGTAGGTAACAAAAGAAACAAAACAAAATGACAATGATCACTACATAAATGAACATAGGACTACTAGTAGTTACTGACATGCCAGCTCCAAACCTCAATTAAACTGATTGAAAGATTATGTCTTCATCATATGAAAATCAAGTATGAATGATTCGTTCATTGTTGAAGACCCTACATCAACTGTCAAGATAAAGAACAGGAATAAAAGCCCTGTTCATTGATAGTTTTCTATGTATTGTGTGCGATTTTGTTCCATGTACATTTACGCCATATCCTTTCAATTTCCATAGCATGCAGTTATATTCCCATTAGAAAACTGAACATCATTTACATAATTATATGTATTTTTTACATAAAATTATACTATATATCTTTTGATAGGATGTTGTTATGGGTGATATTTGTTACCATGGCAACTGTTGTTAACAATACTTAACGATGGTAGTTTAGAATTAGAGTATATATATTCTTCTATGTATTTTCTTAAAGGTTTGGAAACAGTCGAGAACATTGAAGTCCCTATACTACAAATAATAACTCTGTTTCCAAGGGAAAACACGTTGTTATGGTGATAAATTTAAAGAGAGTCCCATGCAATATTCTATTTATTTTGGTAGAGTAGTATTCAAACTTAGTTACTACAATGCTAGCTATGCTTTACATATTTGCACTTTTCGGAAAAACACACGAGAAAATTTGATAATCTCACAAAACTCCATGATTCAGAAAAATTGGGTTGAACTGCAATCTTATCTAAAGTGAAGCTTAAATCAAGTTATATCAATGTTATATATAAAAATTCCTGTCAAAAGTTTGATTCTATTCAAAATTAGGCTCTGAATTGTAGTGATTTAGCTCATTTTTTAAAGGTTTTACTACGCTTAACTACCAAAAAATAGAGTGTCCGTTACCATGGCAACCACTCATAAATTGCTTATCAGATGAAAAACTCGGAAAAAAATCCGACCAAACGTTGCAGCAATTATCTTTTCAAGGATCTACATGTATGGAATTTTTTTATTAAATAAACCTATATCACCCCCTCACCCACACCCCCCCCCCCCCCCCACCCCTTTTCCCAACCCTCCAACCTCAATGTTACATTAAATATAACATTTGTTGAACCTTCTGAAAAAGAACAGACAAACACTGTGAGTGAAGCAAAGCATGCAGTCATATTCCAATTTCGAAAACTAACACCCTCTATATATGTATATTTTACATAAATTTCCATTTATACATCTTTTGAATGGATGTTGCTATGGATTATATTTGTTTCCATGGTAACTATTGAGGTCACTAACACTTAACAATGTTGTTTTTCAGAGTTAACGTATGCTTTTATGTATTTTCTAATCGGTTATGAAGCAATTAAGGACATTTTAGTTCTTAAACTGCAATATTGTTCCAATAATAACTTCGTTTCCAAGGAAAAAATGGGTTGCTACACATGTATGGTGATAAAATTAAAAACAGTCCCATGCATTTTTCTATTCAAATTGGTAAAGAAATATTTCTGAAAAACACACGACAAAATTTGATAAATTCACAAAAATCCACAGTTCAGAAAAGATGAAAATATGCACTTTTTGGTAAAATTTTTAAAAATTTTTACAAATTTGGTTGACATGCAATCTTAACTTAAATTAAGCTTTAACCAAGTTATATCAATGTTATATATGAAAATTTATAATAAAAGTTTGATTCTATTCATAATCAGACTCTGAATTGTAGTGATTTAGCTGATTTTTGAAAGATTTTACCACGCTTAAATACCAAACAATAGAGTGTCTGTTACCATGGCAACCACTCATATTTTCATCTCAAATTTATTTTTTGAGCCGTATTCAATTACTGCTTCTACCAGGCCATTTATAGAAAAAAATTGAAACCCTCATATATCATATGTATATGGCACTCTGCCTGGTTCTTACAAATAGCTGTACTTAATAACAAGCAATGGGCCAAGTGAGCTTTTCTCGTCACTTGGCGTCCATCGTAGTCATACATTTTGAACTTCTTCTAAAGAACCACTGAATGGAATGAAACCAAACATGGCATGAATGTTCCTTATGAGGTGCTGACCAAGTGTTGTTACTTTGATTAGTTTGAAGCCGATCCATCATCCAAGATGGCCACCAGCTGGGGACAGTGTTTAAAAAAGGACCCTATGGACAATACATACAAATGTCTTCTTTTAGAGGTGCACTGAATGGATTGAAACCAAACATGGCATGAATGTTCCTTATGAGGTGCTGTCCAAGTGTTGTTATTTTGAAGCAGATCCATCGTCCAAGATGGCCGCCACTGGGGGACTTAGTTTAACATAGGACCCTATGGGAAATACATACGAATGTCTGCTTTTAGAGAACCACTGAATGGAATGAAACCAAACATGGCATGAATGTTCCTTATAAGGTGCTGACCAAGTGTTGTTACTTTGAAGCCGATCCATCATCCAAGATGGCCGCCAGCGGGGGACTTAATTAAACATAGGACCCTATGGGAAATACAGACAAATCTCTTCTTCTAGAGGTGCACTGAATGGAATGAAACCAAAAATGGCATGAATGTTCCTTTTGAGGTGCTGACCAAGTGTTGTTACTTTGAAGCCGATCCATCATCCAAGATGGCCTCCAGTGGGGGACTTAGTTTAACATAGGACCCTATGGGAAATACATACGAATGTCTGCTTTTAGAGAACCACTGAATGGAATGAAACCAAACATGGCATGAATGTTCCTTATAAGGTGCTGACCAAGTGTTGTTACTTTGAAGCCGATCCATCATCCAAGATGGCCTCCAGCGGGGGACTTAATTAAACATAGGACCCTATGGGAAATACATACAAATCTCTTCTTCTAGAGGTGCACTGACTGGAATGAAACCAAAAATGGCATGAATGTTCCTTTTGAGGTGCTGACCAAGTTTTGTTACTTTGAAGCCGATCCATCATCCAAGATGGCCTCCAGTGGGGGACTTAGTTTTACATAGTACCCTATGGGATATACATACTAATGTCTTCTTTTAGAGAACCACTGAATGGAATGAAACCAAACATGAAATGAATGTTCCTTATGAAATGCTGACCAAGTGTTGTTACTTTGAAGCCGATCCATCATCCAAGATGGCCTCCATTGGGGGACTTAGTTTAACATAGGACCCTATGGGAAATACATACGAATGTCTGCTTTTAGAGAACCACTGAATGGAATGAAACCAAACTTGGCATGAATGTTCCTTATAAGGTGCTGACCAAGTGTTGTTACTTTGAAGCCGATCCATCATCCAAGATGGCCGCCAGCGGGGGACTTAATTAAACATAGGACCCTATGGGAAATACATACAAATCTCTTCTTCTAGAGGTGCACTGAATGGAATGAAACCAAAAATGGCATGAATGTTCCTTTTGAGGTGCTGACCAAGTGTTGTTACTTTGAAGCCTATCCATCATCCAAGATGGCCTCCAGTGGGGGACTTAGTTTTACATAGGACCCTATGGGATATACATACTAATGTCTTCTTTTAGAGAACCACTGAATGGAATGAAACCAAACATGAAATGAATGTTCCTTATGAAATGCTGACCAAGTGTTGTTACTTTGAAGCCAATCCATCATCCAAGATGGCCGCCAGCAGGGGACTTAGTTTGACATAGGACCCTATGTGAAATATTTTCAAATGTCTTCTTTTAGAGAACCACTGAATGGAATGAAACCAAACATGGCATGAATGTTCCTTATGAGGTGCTGACCAAGTGTTGTTACTTTGAAGCCGATCCATCATCCAAGATGGCCGCCAGCGGTGGACTTAGTTTAACATAGGACCCTATGGGAAATACATACGAATGTCTGCTTTTAGAGAACCACTGAATGGAATGAAACCAAATATGGCATGAATGTTCCTTATGAAGTGCTGACCATGTGTTGTTACTTTGAAGCTGATCCATCATCCAAGATGGCCACCAGCTGGGGACAGTGTTTAAAAAAGGACCCTATGGACAATACATACAAATGCTTCTTCTAGGTGCACTGAATGGAATGAAACCAAACATGGCATGAATGTTCCTTATGAGGTGCTGACTAAGTGTTGTTACTTTGAAGCTGATCTTTTATCCACCATGGCCGCCAGCGGGGGGACTTCTTTTACATAAGACCCTATTGAATATACATACAAATGCTTCTTCTAGAGGTGCACTGAATGGAATGAAACCAAACATGGCATAAATGTTTCTTATTAGGTGCTGATGAGGTGTTGCTACTTTGTTGCTGATTTACTGTTCAAGATGGCCACCAGGATTTTTTATTAAATTACAGGGCCAATATTAAACCAAATTTAGCCTCACTCATTATTAGGGTATCTGTTATGATTTTAATCTATTTTAACATGATTTCCAAAACCAAAGTAGAATCAGGTGAGCAACACAGGCTCTTGAGAGCCTCTATTTTAGCTCACCTGGCCCATTGGGCCAAGAGAGCTTTTTTCATCACTTGGCATCCGTCGTCGTCCGTTAACTTTTACAAAAATCTTCTCCTCTAAAACTAGTCTACTGGGCCAAATTTAACCAAACTTGGCCACAATCATCATTAGGATATCATTTTAAAAATGTGTCCGATGACCCCGCTGGCCAACCAACATGGCCGACATGGCTAAAAATAGAACATAGGGGTAAAATGCAGTTTTTGGCTTATATCTCTGAGACTAAAGAATTTAGAGCAAATCTGACGGGATAAAAATGTTTATCAGATTGAGATCTATCCACCCTGAAATTTTCAGATGAATCAGACAACCCGTTGTTGGGTTGCTGCCCCTGAATTGGTATTTTTTAAGGAAATTTTGCAGTTTTTTGTTTATTTTCTTAAATAATATTGAATAAACTGTAAACAGCAATAATGTTTAGCAAAGTAAGATCTACAAATAATTCAACATGACCAAAATTGTCAATTGACCCCTTAAGGCGAAGTGTACGTAATATAACTACTCCACAGAATGTTTTTATATTTTACATGTGGATTCTGCTTGTAAAATTACATCAGAATATAAAAAAAAAGGGAGTAACCGTTTTTCATTTTTCAGATACAAGCTGTTAAAACTTACAGCATGATACGCCAGAAATACAAAGGATATATAGGGAAAATCTAAAAAAACGGCAGATATTTTTACTTTATCATTATTTTCTAATTCGTTGGTCAACAGAATTTTTTTTAAATTCGAAATGCGATTCAAAAATAAACGACAAATCCATTGGTGCAAAGAAAGTCCTTAGAAACCGTGCTAGTTTTCATGCTATATTCTCTTGAAGTTTGATTTTTTGGCAGAAAATTATAAAATATTCGGCGACGTTATTGATGTCTGCTGTAATGTCACCACAAATTCTATTCTATAACGCTAGTATACCCATTGTACTGTACAGTATTGTCATACAAATCGTGAGTGTGTGTAACACATTTTCCTAAGTATTGGAAATGCTAAAAATAATAAAAGCGTAATCGGTTGACATGGTTGATAATGATACAAACTGAAAAAATGTTTTAGGATATTTCTGCTGCCAAAATAATGCAAATGATATAAACACTTAGTGTTCAAAATTTGAACACACTTGTGTTCTACAAATTCCCCCCCCCATTATGTATTATTGATTCGTGAAAGTGCATTGTGGTATAGCATGAAGGGGATTTTGAACACCTAGTGTTCAAAATTTGAACACTTAGTGTTCTGAAATTCCCGCCCATTCTATACCACAATGCACTATTCCGGAACGATGATATAAGTTTTCCAGGCGCGAATTTTCAAGGGAACAGGAATAGGAGCATAAATCTTCGACGAAAACGTTTTGTGAGTAATTACTTCAGTCTATACAGAAATTAATTGAAGTTATATCTACAATTAATTTCTGTATAGACTGAAGTAATTACTCACAAAACGTTTTCGTACGTATATCGCACCAAACTCAAACAATCTTCTTTATGTGGTATTATCATGGAAGAGAAAGACTTCATATGCAATCTATGTCCCTTCAGCACAAACGAGTTCAGAAAATTTAGCAGCCATTATGTTAGATTCCATAAAAATGACCCGAATTTTTTGGTTTCTTGTGGAGTTGGACATTGCGAATTTACAACCCGTAGGTGGAATACTTATAAAGTTCACGTTCATAGAAATCATAAAATAGAAGCCATAGAACCGGCACAACAAAATGATAATAACCTAGAATTTGAACCTGAAAATTCCATTCCATTTGACAATATTGATGACTTACGTCATCAAAATGCACTTTTCACAATGTCATTAGAAGCAAAATATAACGTTTCACAAATAGCAATCGACAATATAGTTTCTAGCACTAGTATTTTGTTAGATGCACAACTTCACCATTTTAAACAGTTAATAGTTCAAGAGCTAGAATTGAGAAACATAAACACAGAATTCGTATTATCAGCATATTTTACATCATACACTTGAATTAACAAATGATCTTATTATCCGATCCTTCTGTTCGTTGGAATATAATTGGCCACTGAGTGTCTATATGTATAGTGGAAAACTGGTAACAATGAATATCAACACACATAAGTGTGAGATATTTTAAACCCGTGAACCAGAGAGAGAATAGATCGGTAAAAACGAAAATAAGAAGATGTACATTTTTCTTATTTTAACTGACTAATGTTATGATAAACTTTGAATAAATTTATATGAAATCAATAATTATTTTAGTTTTTGGAAAGAGGAATAGTTATAATAATAGAGTTGATTGGCTGTCCTTTATACATTGAAATGCCCATCTTTAAAGTATGGAATAGAATGAGGACCATGAAAAAATCACTGGTAGCCAAAGATTTAGAAGAACTGAAGAAAAAGGGTAAGTTTCGGAAGTGTATATATATTTTTTTAAAGTGGTTCATCAAAATGAATGGAGAAGCTGTCTTGAAATATGACCTTTTGTAAGTGTAAAATTTTGCATGGACCACAGAATATGCCAGCGAGGCAGTGAGTACTGGATCTTTGAACTTACAAGTCATTTATTTTCAGATATTGCCAGGACAGGTTAATTCTTTCATCCCCCTACCCCTTTTTAAAATTTGAAAAGATTTTATCGGATAATAATGAAGTTTCGGGACATTGTCACAAAGTATCATAAACATAGATCTATCCATTTATCTGCTTACCCTTCCGGAGCACCTGAGATCACCCCGAGTTTTTGGTGGGGTTCGTGTTGCTTATAGTCTTTAGTTTTCTATGTTTTGTCTTCTGTACTATTATTTGTCTTTTTGTCTTTTTATTTTTAGCCATGGCATTGTCAGTTTATTTTAAATCTATGATTTTGACCTTCCCTCTGGTATCTTTCGTCCCTCTTTTATCAAAGGATGAAAGTTATTTTTACAGGGTATTCAAAATTGTGTACAAACTGGGTCAACCAGTCAGCTGTCAACTGGTAAATTAAATATCAATGGAATATTTTACATTTTAACAAAAGTACCGACTGAGTTACTGAAACCTGGGCTAATCGAAGGGTAAATCAAGGAAAGAAACTCTAAGTCTAATGTACAACCACATTCAAGAATACAAGTATTCAAGTATTTGTTTATAGTAAATCGCATATTCTGAATGAAACTGTCAGGCATATTAGGGAGCTACCATTTGATTTTTAAGGGGGGTCTGGGATTGCAGGACAGGAGTTTTGAGGGGGAAAAGGGCAGGATGAGACACCCCCCTAATAATCAAATGGTAGCTCCCTTATAGGTCAACCATCAATTGGAGGATTTTACGGGGCTCAAATCATGTGTAATCTATAACAGTGTATCTTAACGTATACCTACATGTAGATAGGCTATAACTGTTGTATAAAGTGTAGTTTTCTTCGATTAATTAAATCAAATTTGATATTGGTCCATTTATCATATCATTATAAATTATAGATTACTTTGCGATGTGACCCAAAGCAGTTGAATGTTGAGACTTGAGGGCCGTACCGTTACCTTTCATCAACCATATATTTGGTCTTGGATTGGAAGTTGTCTCAATGACAATCATACCACATGACATCTTCTTATTTTTATACTTAACTATAATGTTTAATTTATATATACAAATTTTAATAAGAACATAACATATCAGAAATGAACATTCATATCTTTACACCGACTATAATTAATTGACTGGCTGCTTAAATGGACTGGTTATAAATTATCTCTCTATTATCTTCTGCAAATAAAGAGAGGGGTCATAATAAAATTGATACCTGGAAAAAAGGGGGTCAGAGATTTCTTTATGTTAGAAAATGGTTCATGAATATCATATAATCTAATTGAAAAATGAAAATTACAAAAATAGGGATCAACATTTTCGAACACATTAAGGCACATATGTTACACAAAACAATTTCCTTGCCCCTTGGAGATTAATAATGACCGGCCCCTAATTAAGAGTATGTGGGATATAGACTACACCACAAAGACTAAACCAAGTATAAGACCACTGAACCATGGAAATGAGGTCACGATTAATCACACTTGTCAGTTGGACATGTACATCTCACGATCATTCCATATCGCAAATAAAGTATACCTATCATAGTACTATCAGAGATATGGACTTGACCAGGAAAACTTAGCCTTGTTCACTGATCCATAAAATGAGGTCGAGGTCAAGTGAAAACTGTCCGACAGACATTGGTACATTGCAAGATACAAACATTATATAATGGTCTATAATAGTTAATTACACCTTATATAAGAATGCCTGATTTTGATTGGTTGTTAGCCAGTGTAATTTTTGCATATTCTAATATTTTTTTCCTCATTTCAAACGAATTTGCCTGTATTTCACGCCGGTGAAATTGCCTCAAATACCATGGTATTTGCCATTTTAGATATTCCTTTTTTACCCTCTCGAGCATCTTCCCGCCAAAATTTTCCAGGTATGGCGTTACTTAAAAAAGCGAGCTAACGCGTATTAGTACATGTATAATTCCCGTGATTCTATGATAATATCCTCTTATCCTCAAAATTATGCATAAACATGTTAATGAATTACAGCTTTTAAGTTTTTTTTTTTTTATCTTAACCTGTACAGGGAGTTTCAATCCAAATCTATTCGGTGTAATTAAACCCGACCCGGACCGAATTTCCCTCCCCTAGCAGCTGGGGAAATTTGACAGTCCCTTCACTGGTATTTTACGCAAATACCCCTCCATAACATGATATATATGTTCAATTTATATTGTATTACTCATACTTAAACAGAAATTAACATTACAAAAGTCAAAACATCTGTTGAAGCAGTCACCGAACCATGAAAATTAGGTCAGTGACAAAAGAGATTATATGAAAGATATTCGTAACCTAAGCTTTATAAGAAAGGCATATGAACATATAAAGTATCCATGTCTTCTACTTTTTGAAATATTAAGAATTAAGCAATCATCTTATGCCGCCTCCGTCGCCATTGATCCACTGTAACCAAGTCGTCGCCACCTGATCACTACATCGCAGGCTAGAAAAAAAAGCTACACTACTCACAGTCCTCACATTTTTCCAACTATACATTCTGAATATAAAACGTATAATCTTGTTTCTATTCGGTGATAAAAGTACATTCAACAAACAACAGCGGCTTAAAACAAGACATGAATAATCTTATTTCGAAAAGCCTCTCCGTGTTCAAAGTTGTCAAACACGTGTAAGGGGACGACTATTTGATATTCTCGGGGAGGGGGAGGGGGAGATCTAAATAACTTTTCCTGGCAAGAGCTGTCAGAACAAATAAGTAGCTTAACTCATAATGCATGTCAGGTTGAAAATGAATACTAATCTGTCCTTCTCACTACATTACAACAAAGGATTTAGTAGAGACAGAGTTTGAAAATGCCACAAACAATAAATCAACCGGCTTAGCTAAAAGAGATAATAAATAACAACACCTCTGAAAACAAATAATTTTGTACTCACCTAGTATTTTGTAAGATTTCCTTTTTCCCTTTTTTCTTCAGATTCATATTAAAGAATTAGGGATTTTCTTTACGTTGCTGCTAAGTTTTGGAATATCCCGAGATTAAAGCAGATTGGGCTCACAAGTGCTCTACCACGTGTTCTAGTGACGTGTTTGCCATGCATTATTATGTCCTTTCATACTTACTTATTATGTTCAATGCAATAATTAAAAATAGACTTTTCTCCTTCAATAACAATACTTTCGGTGTTTGGTCATCACAAGACATTCTCAAAACTCTAACACATGAAAACACAGCAGAAGATTCCAAAACTCGGTTGACGTTTCAGACCGACGTCACTAGTCACTAGTTATGACTATATTCGATTATTTTTCAGTGTATGCAGTAAGAGAGATAACTCAAACTTAGTGCCATTGGCAATCCTTAAATTTTGACATTTATTTTCCAAAACTAGAGGCTCTCGCTCCACTGATTCTATTTGGTGTTGGAAATCATGTTAAAATAGATTAAAATCATAACAGATACTCTAAAAATTATTAAGGCCAAATTTGTTGCTGAAGTTCATAGATATTTCTCGTTTTGTAAATATATTAGACCATTGGTTTTCTTGTGTTGAATTTGATGTTCGAAGTGACCTAATGCTCCATGTTGAATTAACAACACTTGGAAGTTGGTCAGCACTTAATTGGGAACATACATGCCATGTTTGATTCATTCCATTCAGTGGTTCTTTAGAAACAGTTCAAAATGTAAAAAGTTAACGGACTGGCATCGGACAACGTATGGCGGACATAAAGTGATGAGAAAAGCTCACTTGACCAATGGTCAGTTGAGCTTTAATGTCATTGGACGATTTCCTCCAAATTGTATTTACTGCAAATCTTGTCTTGTTGATCATTTTTGAGCTTTTCTCATCACTTTTTTATTTTTTAAGCTCGAATTCGATTGGACTGACTTATTTGTAGAACTTGTCTTGCTGAACATTTTTGAAACCTAAATTTTCTCTCTATCATAGTTTACAAGAAAAAAGGCAAATTTGAAAAAAATTTGGTAAAATCAGTCATCTATGGGCAATAACTCCTATAAGAAGTTGTCGGACAGTTTTGATGTATATGAGCAATTGGAAGAGCTCAACATTCTGAACATTTTTGACACCGTCAGATTTTGTCTATCTTTAATGGTATTCAAAATGATAGACAAAACTTGCATTTTATCCCTATGTCCTATGTCGGTCATCTTGGTTAGCAGGCAGGGTTATCAGACATATTTTTAAAACTTTATACTCCAATGATGAGTGTGACCAAGTTTGGTTGGATTTGGCCAAGTATATAGTTTCAGAGGCAAAGATTTTTTTTTAAAGTTAACAACGACGATGTTGGACACAGAGTGATGAGAAGGTTCACTTGGCCCTTTGGGCCATGTGAGCTAAAAATCAGAACAAAAAGTTATCATCAATAAGTATGTACCATACAAAAGGTTACTCAGGAATACACGTTATATACATGTAAGATCGTTGTGGGTCTCATATGGAAGGATTCCATCCTATTTAGCCCTAATTATTTTTGGAACACTTTATAACATATCTTATAAAGTATACAATATATCTTATAAAATATACAAGATATCTTATATATTTAAATTTAAGATATCATACTTTATCAGATATCTAATTTAGTTTATAAGACATTTTATATAGTTAACAAGATGTCTCATATCATTTATAAGATAGCTCATGTGATTTATAAAGAAAATTATATGAGATATTGTATGCATTATGTAAGATATCTTATTAGGTTTATGAAATTTCTTATAAACTATAATAATTAGATATCTTATGAACGTTTGGGAATCCAGACATCTGATATAATTATAAAAGATGTCTTATATAATGTATAAGATATCTCATATAAAATATAAGATATCTCATATAAAATATAAGATATCTCATATAAAATATAAAATATCTTATATATCAAGTATATAATAAATCCAGTTTTTATAGAATATCTTATATATTATACAAGATATCTCATATAATTTATAAGATATCTCATATATTTTTTAAGATATTGCATATGATTTATAAGATAATTTTATAAAGATCGCATATGATTTATAAGATAACTTTATAAAGATCGCATTTGATTTATAAGATAACTTTATAAAGCTAACTACACTTCATACATGTAATTAAAAAAGTCAGACTTTTTTCAGGATGTGAGAGATTATCTATACAATATGAAGATTTATTGAAAATAGTGCTGGAGAATGACGGCACTGAAATTGAGGATGAAGATGTTATTTTGGAATTGTCTCAGACAGGAGAAATCTTCATGTTCCTCCAAAAAGGCGAGCACTGGGGTAGAAATGTTGATGTTGTTGTTCATGGAACAGAAAAGCCAAATGTGTCTGTTAATAGCAAAGAAATAGATGTGGATATTGAGGATCTGACAACTCAAGACCATGTCAATTGCAATGAAATTCAACTAGATGATGATTGTACAGGTATTTTATTGTACATGTAAATTGTAAATAAATATCTTAAGTATACTTAGCTTCTGATATCATAATTGGCAAAATCATGGTTTAATAAAATCCTTCTTGAGATTCAATAATGCATATTTTAAAACTTTCTCTTATTTCAAATAAAGATAAGAATAAACTAGAGGCTCTAAAGAGCCTGTGTCGCTCACCTTGGTCTATGTGAATATTAAACAAAGGACGCAGATGGATTCATGACAAAATTGTGTTTTGGTGATGGTGATGTGTTTGTACATCTTAATTTACTGAACATTTTTCCTGCTTACAATTATCTCTATCTATAATTAACTTGGCCCAGTAGTTTCAGAGGAGAAGATTTTTGTAAAAGATTACTAAGATTTACGAAAAAATGGTTAAAATTGACTATAAAGGGCAATAACTCCTAAAGGGGTCAACTGACAATTTCGGTCATGTTGACTTATTTGTAGATCTTACTTTGCCGACATTTATCGTTTTTTACAGTTTATCTCTATCTTTAATAATATTCAAGATAATAACCAAAAACAGCAAAATTACCTTAAAATTACCAATTCAGGGGCAGCAACCCAACAACGGGTTGTCCGATTCATCTGAAAATTTCAGGGCAGATAGATCTTGACCTGATAAACAATTTTACTTCATGTCAGATTTGCTTTAAATGCTTTGGTTTTTGAGTTAAAAGCCAAAAACTGAATTTTACCCCTATGTTCTATTTTTAGCCGTGGCGGCCATCTTGGTTGGTTGACCAGGTCACGCCACACATTTTTAAAACTAAATAACCAAATGATGATTGTGGCCAAGTTTGGTTTAATTTGGCCCAGTTGTTTCAGAGGAGAAGATTTTTGTAAAAGATTACTAAGATTTACGAAAAATGGTTAAAAATTGACTATAAAGGGCAATTACTCCTAAAGGGGTCAACTGACCATTTCGGTTATATTGACTTATTTGTAAATCTTACTTTGCTGAACATTATTGCTGTTTACAGTTTATCTCTATCTATAATAATATTCAAGATAATAACCAAAAACAGCAAAATTTCCTCAAAATTACCAATTCAGGGGCAGCAACTCAATAACGGGTTGTCCGATTCATCTGAAAATTTCAGGGCAGATAGATCTTGACCTGATGAACAATTTTACCCCATGTCAGATTTGCTTTAAATGCTTTGGTTTTTGAGTTAAAAGCCAAAAACTGAATTTTACCCCTATGTTCTATTTTTAGCCGTGGCGGCCATCTTGGTTGGTTGACCAGGTCACGCCACACATTTTTAAAACTAGATAACCAAATGATGATTGTTGCCAAGTTTGGTTTAATTTGGCCACGTAGTTTCAGAGGAGAAGATTTTTGTAAAAGATTACTAAGATTTACGAAAAATTGTTAAAAATTGACTATAAAGGGCAATAACTCCTAAAGGGGTCAACTGACCATTTCAGTCATGTTGACTTATTTGTTAATCTTACTTTGCTGAACATTATTGCTGTTTACAGTTTATCTCTATCTATAATAATATTCAAGATAATAACCAAAAACAGCAAAATTTCCTTAAAATTACCAATTCAGGGGCAGCAACCCAACAACAGGTTGTTCGATTCATCTGAAAATTTTAGGGCAGATAGATCTTGACCTGATAAACAATTTTACTTCATGTCAGATTTGCTCTAAATGCTTTGGTTTTTGAGTTATAAGCCAAAAACTGCATTTTACCCCTATGTTTTATTTTTAGCTGTGGCGGCCATCTTGGTTGGTTGGCCGGGTCACGCCACACATTTTTTAAACTAGATACCCCAATGATGATTGTGGCCAAGTTTGGTTTAATTTGGCCCAGTTGTTTCAGAGGAGAAGATTTTTGTAAAAGATTACTAAGATTTACGAAAAAAGTTAAAAAATTGACTATAAAGGGCAATTTCTCCTAAAGGGGTCAACTGACTATTTCGGTTATATTGACTTATTTGTAAATCTTACTTTGCTGAACATTATTGCTGTTTACAGTTTATCTCTATCTATAATAATATTCAAGATAATAACCAAAAACAGCAAAATTTCCTTAAAATTACCAATTCAGGGGCAGCAACCCAATAACGGGTTGTCCGATTCATCTGAAAATTTCAGGGCAGATAGATCTTGACCTGATAAACAATTTTACTTCATGTCAGATTTGCTTTAAATGCTTTGGTTTTTGAGTTAAAAGCCAAAAACTGAATTTTACCCCTATGTTCTATTTTTAGCCGTGGCGGCCATCTTGGTTGGTTGACCAGGTCACGCCACACATTTTTAAAACTAAATAACCAAATGATGATTGTGGCCAAGTTTGGTTTAATTTGGCCCAGTTGTTTCAGAGGAGAAGATTTTTGTAAAAGATTACTAAGATTTACGAAAAATGGTTAAAAATTGACTATAAAGGGCAATTACTCCTAAAGGGGTCAACTGACCATTTCGGTTATATTGACTTATTTGTAAATCTTACTTTGCTGAACATTATTGCTGTTTACAGTTTATCTCTATCTATAATAATATTCAAGATAATAACCAAAAACAGCAAAATTTCCTCAAAATTACCAATTCAGGGGCAGCAACCCAATAACGGGTTGTCCGATTCATCTGAAAATTTCAGGGCAGATAGATCTTGACCTGATGAACAATTTTACCCCATGTCAGATTTGCTTTAAATGCTTTGGTTTTTGAGTTAAAAGCCAAAAACTGAATTTTACCCCTATGTTCTATTTTTAGCCGTGGCGGCCATCTTGGTTGGTTGACCAGGTCACGCCACACATTTTTAAAACTAGATAACCAAATGATGATTGTTGCCAAGTTTGGTTTAATTTGGCCACGTAGTTTCAGAGGAGAAGATTTTTGTAAAAGATTACTAAGATTTACGAAAAATTGTTAAAAATTGACTATAAAGGGCAATAACTCCTAAAGGGGTCAACTGACCATTTCAGTCATGTTGACTTATTTGTTAATCTTACTTTGCTGAACATTATTGCTGTTTACAGTTTATCTCTATCTATAATAATATTCAAGATAATAACCAAAAACAGCAAAATTTCCTTAAAATTACCAATTCAGGGGCAGCAACCCAACAACAGGTTGTTCGATTCATCTGAAAATTTTAGGGCAGATAGATCTTGACCTGATAAACAATTTTACTTCATGTCAGATTTGCTCTAAATGCTTTGGTTTTTGAGTTATAAGCCAAAAACTGCATTTTACCCCTATGTTTTATTTTTAGCTGTGGCGGCCATCTTGGTTGGTTGGCCGGGTCACGCCACACATTTTTTAAACTAGATACCCCAATGATGATTGTGGCCAAGTTTGGTTTAATTTGGCCCAGTTGTTTCAGAGGAGAAGATTTTTGTAAAAGATTACTAAGATTTACGAAAAAAGTTAAAAAATTGACTATAAAGGGCAATTTCTCCTAAAGGGGTCAACTGACTATTTCGGTTATATTGACTTATTTGTAAATCTTACTTTGCTGAACATTATTGCTGTTTACAGTTTATCTCTATCTATAATAATATTCAAGATAATAACCAAAAACAGCAAAATTTCCTTAAAATTACCAATTCAGGGGCAGCAACCCAATAACGGGTTGTCCGATTCATCTGAAAATTTCAGGGCAGATAGATCTTGACCTGATGAACAATTTTACCCCATGTCAGATTTGCTCTTAATGCTTTGGTTTTTGAGTTATAAGCTAAAAACTGCATTTTACCCCTATGTTCTATTTTTAGCCGTGGCGGCCATCTTGGTTGGTTGACAGGGTCACGCCACACATTTTTAAAACTAGATACCCCAATGATGATTGTGGCCAAGTTTGGTTAAATTTGGCCCAGTAGTTTCAGAGGAGAAGATTTTTGTAAAAGTTTACGGACGACGGACGACGGACGACGGACGACGGACGCAGGACGACGGACGACGGACGCAAAGTGATGAGAAAAGCTCACTTGACCTTTCAGGTCAGGTGAGCTAAAAAGATATCAAGAAAGTCAGCTGCAAGTTGAAAGACCTTGTGAGTAAGGACATTATGTAGTATAGATTGACAAATTAATAGCCAGTTTTATTGTTGATTATTTAATTCATTTCATATATATATACCTAGCTTTTGAATTTTTACAACCAAAGTGAGCATGCCTTAATAAGTGCAATGAATGTCATCAATATTTTGCGGATTTGTTTTATGTAATACATTATACTATGAAAACATCAAAAAAGAGTTGAAGGTAAAAAATGTGTACATCTAGGCAAAGAGAAATCCAAATTTTGATTCATTAGTTATTGCAAGCGTTATTTTGTTCTAATGATTATTCATTAGTCATTGCAAGCATTTAACTATTTATTTATGATTTAAATTAATATTTAACATAATATTGCCTTGCTAAGGCCATAAAAAAGAATATGTTTGTTTGCCCTAACCCTACCTACACAGAAAATAGCTGCCTACTCAAAATCTTTTATTGCCTTGATTTGAAAATTTTTTTTTAATCAGATCTGCGTGACAAAAAAACATCTGACACTTCAGTTTCTCTTTTTCCAATAAAAATAAAAGAAAATGCCTACCTACCTACCCACTGACTCTACTTTTGGGTAGGGTTTGGGGCAAACCAAAATATTTTTAAGTGTGGCCTAAACATGATAAAATTATACTTTCTTACAGTACTTCAAGTGAATCTGAATAAGTATGCCTTGCCAAAGTTTTCACCTCTGGTAGAAAAACATCTTAAAGAAAAAAAAGTTGAAGTTATATGGAACAGACTGATTGCAGAAGCTGCTCAGCATTATTTTTCAGCATATCCAATGATAGGTGATGCCTGTCATTACAAAGATATAGGAGAGAAAATGTACCTGGCATATCCTTGTATAAAGATGGAATCAGGAAGTCATCCTTGGGTATGTCTTATCGGTATAATGTATAAAACATATATGTAAAGCATTAAATTTCTAAATGAGTAACATCAGATCTTTGGTTTTCTAGCTGAATTCTTTTACAAAAATAAGAAGATGAATTATACATGTAGTTGCAAATGAGATAAATCATACATCAGATCTTTGGTTTTCTAGTTGAATTCTTTTACACTGATCATTTTTGGGCCTTTATAGCTTACTATGGGGTTTGGTTTAACAATGAAGGTTTCTGTTGCAGGCTGTATGGCTTACTATAATTGCTTACATCAATGACATAAAAAAATGGTCTCAGATGGGGATTTATCTCATTTGCAACTACATGTATAATTCATCTTCTTATTTTTGTATGAATATATTAATTTATCATTCATATATGATTTCCATAAGGCTTTAAATGTCACTGGCATGAAGCGGATAGGTGAGGTGATATTATATGCATATCAACAAATACTTGGTTCATTTATGCCTCGTTCACACGTACATTTAATTCGAATTGAATTCGAATCGAATGTGAATCGAATTCGCTAATCAAGTTCACATACTCTTCTTTTTTAATTCGAATTGATTCCAATTAGCTAATTCGAATTATCCAATTCGCATTAGAAATACACTTTTGTTAATACCAATTAAAAGTAAACGTAGTTTGGACAGTAAAGCGAATTTGACTCGCATTGCAATTCGAATTAGAATTGATGATAGGACGTAAAACGTTTCGAATGCGAATTAAACTAATTCGAATTAGTTAATGCAAAATCGAATTCGAATTACGTGTGAAATCGGCATAAAAATTCTTTCCAATGGTGTAACACTTTGATACTCCTAGAATAAGTTGCCATAACTATTTCAGCAATATATCATTATGGGAAAATGATGAAAACATGTATATACATTTCACAGTGAAATACATTTATTTTATCCTCTTATGAAACTCTTAGTAATTAAAATACTTACAAAATATGGACAAAATGAGACATGATAAATATTATTGAGAGTCGCAAATTATGAAATGGCTTAGAAACAAAAAATATGTTGGGTCATGCCTAGCATTTCAATCATGTTTTGAAAATATAAATTGAATTAATATTTGGAAACATTTGTATGGTTATTATTTTTATACATAACTATAACAACTATATTTTCTTTGTAGTCATTTTTCACAAAGTCTCTCACAGAAAATAAGGCATCTCAGACATAATTTGAAGATGAAATCCCAGTTACTGCTGCCCAATGATCAAAATGCAATTCTTGAAAGAACACCCCCTTCAAAAAAATTTAGAGTAATGCCAGAAACCCGTAAAGCAAATGCATCAACTGAAGAGGAGATAAAGTCACACCTATCCAAATTAAAGGACGAGTGGAAAAAACTATCAAAAAACAGAGATGTTGGGCACATCAAAATGTTACTTAGAGAAACCATTCAGTTCTGGGACGATTTATTGAAAAGGAATCCAGAAGGTTTGGTAAAAGCTGTAGCATCGGAATTCCATTGCTTTACAGATGCTTTGTATGTAAGTTTTTCAATTTGCTTTCAAGACAATTCACAGAATTATCAGAGTTATATAACTTTCAATTGTCAAACAATTGTCACTCCTTGTAGTACCACACATTTGACTTCACTGATTTACACACACAAAAAAGGCATAAAAAGAGATTAAGAACAAACATGGAAAATAATAGCGCAAGCTATAGGCATCAGTTGGGTAAGAATTAGAATGAATGATTTACTTTGGCTAATGTCAATCCTTGATAGGTAAAATATAAAAATAATAAGATATATAATATAGTTTTGCCAATTAGGCATCATATTGACCAGTAAAGAAATCACTTGGAGATGTTATTAAATTTGTCTCTGGTAAAGAAATAGAGTTGTGATAAATAAATGAATTTACAGGTGTATAATGCTTTTTCCCTCATTCTTCGTCAATTTATCCCTTTCTGCACCCATTGTATAAAAAAAATTTAATCAACGTGTAGTTCGTTTGATCTCAGTTCTTCATTGGTTAAAATCCGATTATGACGTCGAATTTTCTTGTTTTCTTCTGAATTTCCTATTGTGAGAGCATGAAAAAAGGCGACCATGCCTGATGACATCACATAGAAAGAACACATCTTTTTGCAGATCATTCAAAAAGAAGGAATAAGTTTGCCTGCATATTGTTTGAAAATCATTAGAGAAACAGATTCCACCACCAAATCTCGTGTAATAGGATATTTATCCACTCTCGACAGTTAAATCTTAAATATTTAAAACGCTCGGCAAGCCTCGCGTTTTAAATTTGAAAATTTAACTGTCTCGAGTGGATAAATATCGTATCACACTCGATGCAGTGGTAGAATCTATATTTTTCTGATTTTTATTCCAGGTATTATTTGATTTTAGTGTGAGGTTTGGAAATGAAAAATTGCAGGAGAGTTCAAACAATTTGAAGAAAGTCATTCCTGCTTGTTTATGTTTGATGAACATAAAGGATGATGCTTCTACAGAGGTATTGTATTTTCTGTCAAACTATACTCATGGGGATGACAATAAGATATTATGTGAATGAAAGAGAAATGCAGGAGGATTTTTTAAATGTCAATATTATTCCCTGGTAATGTTTAGAAATACATAACTTTGTCCCGCTGGCTTCTTTCAATTTATAATTTTAGATTTTAGGTTTTAATGAATAATCGACCTACAATAATCTTTTTTAATTTTGTAGTGTTTAAATTTGAATTTCAGTACTATGGTATAGATATAAGAAGATGTGGTATGAGTGCCAATGAGACAACTCTCCATCCAAGTCACAATTTGCAAAAGTAAACCATATATAGCGACCATCTAAGCGAAGTCAAAGTACGGTCTTCAACACGGATGCCCTTTGCTCACACCGGACGGCAAGCTATAAAGGACATATAAAATTTTCTGTGTCATAGCTTACTTATCAAAAACTAACCTTATTTTAGTTTTTTGTTAAGGTTGTTTTGAGTAATGTTTATTGAAACCCTGTTACAGTTTATAAGAAGTATCTCTATCTCTGTATAGCTAGTGTTCACAGACAAGAACTTCAGTTGTAAACCAATCAGCAAAACAAAAATCTTGTAACAAATTCAAGCAATCTATGTGTGAGACTGTTTACTTGTATAAAGAAAAATAAGTGATGTATTGCATAATCTAGAATGTTTAAACAAATACCAAATATTTGTGTGTTTTAAAATCACTTTTTCAACATAGTCATTTAAGAGGAAATAACTCTTATGGTAAATATTTAATACTGAAATGATAGTGAAATTTTTATTTTTTACTTGTTGTAGTGAGAAAACTAGTTCTAGGACATCATTTTATCTTTATATTTTCTTAAAGCATACTTAATATAACAATTAACCTTGTATGTAATAATCTCCTCATATTTTATTTCAAAATTCTATCACATACTGACATAGATTTCTTTTTATGCATAAATAAAATGCTCCGCTGGGGCGCAGCTTGATACGAATGCAGAGGTCGAACCCTGAACAGTTGGGGCAGGTATGGACACAACATTCAAGCTTGATACAGCACTGAATTTCGATTGTAATTAAATATTTAACACAGCATAGGTTTCTCACAAAGAATGAAAGTGGTCTAAGAACTTAAAAATTTTTAATTTACCTATTCAAACCATATCATTATTATTTTTTTTTATATATAAATCAGAAATAACCAATTTAAAATGGAAAATTTTAAAGAAAAAAAAGAAAAAAAAATCCCTCCAATTTTTTGAACCCCCTTATGATTCATCACCCCCAAACTCAATCCCAGCTTTCCCTTTGTGGTATGGTACTTTGCAGTACAATTTCAGAGAGATCCATACACTTGAACACAAGTTATTGTCTGGAAACTAGAAAAATGCTTGTTTTTTTACCCCTTTTTGGCCCCAAATTCCTAAACGTTTAGAGCAATTACCCCCAAACTCAAACCCAGCTTTCCCTTTGTGATATGGAACCTTGCAGTACAATTTCATAAAGATCCATACACTTACACACAAGTTATTGTCCTGAAACTAGAAAAATGCTTGTTTTTTTGCCCTTTTATGGCCCCTAATTACTAGAATTTTGAGGAAATTACCCCCAAAATCAATCCCAGCCTTCCCTTTGTGGTATGGTACCTTGCAGTACAATTTCAGAGAGATCTATACATTTAAACACAAGTTATTGTCTGGAAACTAGAAAAATGCTTATTTTTTGCCCCTTTTTGGCCCCTTATTCCTAAACTTTTTGGGCAATTACCCCCAAACTCAATTCCAGCTTTCCCTTTGTGATATGGAACCTTGTGATACAATGTCAGAGAGATCCATACACTTACACACAAGTTATGTCTGGAAGTTACAAAAATGCTTATTTTTGGCCCCTTTTGGCCCCTAATTCTTTAACTGTGAGTACCATAACCCCCAAAATCAATCCCCATCTTCCTTTTGTGGTATTGAACCTTAAGGTAAAATTTCATTGAGATCCATTCACTTAAACTAAAGTAAGAGTGCGAAAACTAATGTGTCTTCGGACGTACAACGCTGGACGACGACACCAACGTCATACCAATATACGACCACAAAAAATTTTTTTGTGGTCGTATAAAAAGGAGTTTATTTATGAACAAAGTATGCAAATTTGGGAAATTTTGCACGACTTAGCTTGAATCATAGCACAGTGACTTATACTTCTTATTATATTTTTGAAAAAAGCATACAAAAATCTTCATTTTACAAAGTATAAGAAAATTCTATCTGAGAAATATTTACCAATGATCCAACTTAAAATTGTTATTTTTGTTTTGTTTAGAGTAGTGAGAAGATGATTGATGTCATAATGTTTATAGAGACATCAACTAAATTTGACAGGAACAAAAGTGGGGGAGATTCCCATTTTAAGAGCATAATAACAGTTTTTGAGGTTAGTATACACTTGAGTAATTGTGAACATGGTTAAAAAAATATTGGTTAGATATAAAAAGATGTGGTTTGAGTGTCAATCACAGAGACAACTATCCATCCAAGCCACAATTTGTAATAGTAAACCATTCTAGGTTAAAGTACAGCCTTCAACACCGAGCCTTGGCCAACACCAAACAACAAGCTATGAAGGGCCCCAAAAATGACTAGTGTACAACCATTCAAACAAGAAAACCAACGGTTTAATCTTTATTAACAAAGAGAAACCTGTATACATTTGTGGTACATGTATATGATCCTTTTATTTACCTGATTATGTTGATAATCAGGCTGAATAAAAATTGTGTTTTCTGCTTTTTATATCATATATAGAATGTATATGGTAAAATAAGATGGACTTTATTATAAGACACTTTACAAAATTAGTTTGATTTTAAAAGTGTTAAATAAAATATGTTGTGTGTGCATAGAAATATATATGATATGTGAGGGGGGATGATTAACTTGCTTCATGTCAGTGATTTTTTTCAATTTTCTTCTATAAATTCACATATTTATGTTTGTTACAGGTGCTTTTCCATGATTGATGTTTTAGGGGATCTCCTCAGAATAAGACAATACGTTTTACACAAAATGGCTGTAAATTTACCTATGATAAAATATTTTCCACTGGTTTGTTTTTTGCTGGTTTTTTTTTCAGGGGGGCTGGGCCTGAATCCACGCCAGTGTACGTTACAATTTGCATTATTTTTATTCTTGATAATTTTCCCCTTTATAAAAGCATGTAAAAATTTTAGCTCAGTGTGAATGATTGGTCCAAAACCTGATAAGTTGCATGTTTTTGTTCTTAAATGGTTGTAATATTTGTCACTTGATGTTCAGCAGAAAGTTATTAACCAAACCTATGTTAGAACAACAAGATATTTATGATTTCTAATTTATTATAGGATGCTGAGGATTCAGATATCAAGAAGAAATTGGTAACAAAAGAAAAAGTTCCACCCCATTTGGCAACTTTCAAAAAAGAGGGCACTATAACTGGAATATATTTAGTTGGAGATGACACGGTAATAAAGTGTCAAGGAAGCAGTTTGACAGCTGCATTAATGCAGCTAGTTGCACTATACTACATATTTGACATAAACTACCCAAAATGTTATGCCATGCTTCTAGGGTTCTTGCAAATATTTGTCATGCAAGAACCATTCACCTATGAAACCTCAAAAAAATTCAAGTTCTTCCTCAAGAAATTTAGGCCAGTGTTTAAAAAAATTGAATTGACAGAAAATAAGGAGAATAGTCAATCTGTCAAATAGACCAGCAAACCAGAAGGGGACTGGACAATTTACGGCAATATTGATAAAAACATATAATGAGTTTCCTGAGTGTACCTTCCCCTTTGACAAAATCTTGATGAATTGCACATGGTCTCTTAAAATTAATCCTTTGGGGTACTTATATTTTTACTCATGATTAGTTATAATCATCTACTCAGTCATCTCAAGGGTATAAATCCATTTTTTTTTTAATATAGGATTTCACATTTTTTTTCTATAAATGAACTTTATCATATATACTAATAGTAATAGAAAAAAAGAATAAGAAAATGGAGTCACAATCTGCCTTAGAAGCATGCATCTTTGTTAAGGTACCTTTTTTTCTGTTGAACTAATAGGAGAAATAGAGGTAATGTCCAAATAAAAAAAGAACTAAATTACAGAAATCGCTTAAATTTTACAATTGTTTAGTTTGGGTACAGCTTATTTGAAAAAAATAATATAAAAAAAAGGTCACCGATGAGTTTAAAAAGATATTTCAATCATAATGCCAAAAAATGGCTTTTTTGCATCAAAGGGAGATAATTTTGAGCTTTTTTTAACATTTTAAAAGTCATCTGGGGCCAAAACGAATTGATTTTTTTGGGTTAATTTTGTACCATATCATAAGGTAACAACTAATAGTGTAATAAATAAAATTTGTAAAGAAAAAAAAAGTTCAATATTTTGCTGAAATTTTTGTTACACCTGTTTTTCTATTTTATTTCAACCAAATTATTTTGTATTTGAAATAAGAATATCTAGGACTTGTCCCCCTTTATGACATCACAGTCAAAATTGTATATTCAACCCTGGTTTAAATTCACATATTCAGGATAAAAAAATCATGTTTCACTGTTGATTTAGTTTGGTTATAGTCTTTTTGTGCACATGCATGCAAGATTCTTCACAAATATTGATGCTGGAACTTTGTTTTTGAAATGTTGTGACAGGATTTAGTGAAAGACAAACAGTATTATTTTGTTTCCAAAGATATGTTGAATACAGCTTATTTGACAGAATGACTATTCTCCTTATTTCTGTTATCTCATAATTATTACCCTTATTTAAAAATTTTATATTTGTTTTGAAAAAAAATAAGCTTGCTGAACCAAAACCTCTTTTAGAACATGTTATTTATGATTGTGTATAGGAATTGTATGTTTCTGTTTCTGTTTAAATATTCATATTTTAATCATCTTTTATGCTTGTTGCATATTACATTTTAAATACGACAAATAGATCTGCGCATACAGTAACATGTTCACTTTGGTGTTTTTTTTGTGCTTGTGGATTGTTCAGTTATCCATAATATTATAGTCTCATATGCATTATTGATTATTACCAGTATCTTTTATTAGAATATGGTTATACTCAAGTTCCAAGTTTTGTTAAAATAAATATTTTATTATCTGTTATACTGTTATACTGAGAGAGAAAAATGTGCCATATTGATAATGCATTCTCTTATTTTTATTTTTTAATGTCTTTGCAAAAAGATATTTATTTCTTTTTTCAGATTTTTTAAAATTCCCAATTTTATTACTTAGCGTTCAGAGGGAGATCACAACATATTCTCTAATCACTACCATCATAAAATGTCAATAAAAGTATATAAGGAACTTTGATGTGAGCCTCAGATATAACAAATAAAGAGTGTAGGTAGGGAAATCTTAAAAAAAATAATTATACATTTACTTCATTTTACGTTCTAAAAAATATTTTATGAAACAGCATTTGCCTATGATATTATAGATGTTCCAAGTAATATCATGTTTGTTGTGTAGTTCTTGGTTGAATCTTGTTACTGCTTTACTTATTATTATTATTAATTGATATTGAAAAACTAAAGATGAATACAGGTGATAATTCAAAAATTGATACCTTAGACATTGAACATACCACATCTTCTTATTCTTATATGGAGTGAAATGTATGTGCATACATATTTGTAAATAAATGTTTAAGTTATTTTATATTTTAATAGTTATATTCTTTGAAGTGCATCTTTAGAATTATGAAAATTATTCTGTGTAATACATGTAGTTTTGAAAAACCTTTGTAGAATTTCTATGAATTTTAACAGAATCATTTTTGAGATAAGGGATATCACTCAAACATAGACTTAATAGTTATTTTTTTCTATTGACATTTGAAATAGTCTGATTAAAATGTTTATTCAAAGAAAGTTGGGAAACATGGAGATAAAGTTCTTTCATGATCAAGAACCAACTCCATCTGGAGAATAAATTCTTTAACTTTTAAGTTGAATATTATTTCAAACTCTTATTACTGACTGTAGAAAAATAGACAAGACAGATATCTAGCCTATTCAATTTAAATCAGTTCAATGATATTGCCCATAAACTAAATGTTTCAATGGGAGATAATTACAAATGCAAAAACAAATGCTATTTTTTACTTGGTGTTTTTTTATAACACAATCTTAGCACTCGCTTATAAATTAAAAAAATCATAATTTCACAGAATTAGCCATCATATTACTTATAATAGAAATATACTGCAATCAGACAAAATATTAAAACTGGGTAACTTATTTGGATTTTTTGTAATTCATAAATAAGCAAGGTAACACATACTTTCTTTAAGTTTTTATTGCTACAGAAGAAAACACAATAAAATAAATTTGAAAGACATGCTAAATTTTAATTCCTTTTGACATGTTTCCAAACAGAGCATAATGCTGACATGTAATTTGTTTTTTTTTTACTACTAGTAATGCACAATTAAAATAATAGGCTCTATTAGCTTTAATGAAATAAAATAGATGTCTGATATTGTAACTTTGTTTGTTTCCTTGTAGGCAAAAATAAACAAATAGCATAAATCTACCAAATTTAATTCTTCAGTGGTCAATAAAATATTTATCTGTCAGACATTAGTATATATATTTTTGAATTTTGTCTTGCATATTTGCATTTGAATGGACTTCCAAGTTCTTAATTTGTTCAAACTGTGAAAAATGTCAAATATACTCCTTTGGCTAGTTTTTTTCTGATCATTTTGTTTTCATAATTTGTAATCTTTAAATTAAGATTTGTTTTGAAAATTTTTAAGAAAGAAAACAAAATTGGAAATTTTTCTGTAAACTTACATAGCAACCTTTGTTTAACTATATTTTTTCAAATATCTGATATACAATATGTATCTCAAAATCACAAAAAATACTTTCAATTTAAAACTGTATCAATTGTTACATCTTATTGCCATTACACATTTGATTAAAAATAAAGAATTGTTAATCATTGAAGATGTCTTCATTGTTTTTGCATAAATGTGCCAGATGAAAAACTGTAAACACTAACAAAAAACATGTTCTACTTTTGGACACCAACTTTTTATACACTTATTTCAAGTGTTCTAAAAGTAAACCCCAAGTGTTCTGAATCTTAACACTGTTGGCTTTGATCATGTTCTGTGTGTTCAAAAAGTGTTACGACGCTGTTGAACGTGTCGACATATTACCTTTTTGAACGTTCAGACATGTTAAAAAACTGAACACTAAGCGTTCAAGTATCAAACACAAGTATTCAAAAATGGAACACAAGGTATTCAAAAAACGGAACACAAGGTATTCAAAAATGGAACACCATAGTGTTATAAAACATAACACTAGTTATGCAAGAATTGAACACTTTGAAACATTTACATGTTCAAAAATAGGACACATAAGTGTTAAAAAATATAACACCAAGTGTTCAATAATGATACACCTACACATTCAAAAGTGGAACACCTAAGTGTTTAAAATCTTAACATCAAGTTTATAAGAGTTGAATATTGGTGTTCAAAAATGAAACGCTTACAGATTTACAAGTGGAACACCAGCATTCAATTGATTAACACTGGTGTTAACATTTGGAACACCATTACACGTTCAAAAAGTGTTACAAAAAAGTGTTCAATTAGTGTTCTATTCTTTAACACATAGATTTACAGTGTACGACTCATAAAAATTAAGAAATCTGCAAATGCATATAATCTTGAGAATGGCTGTAATAAGGTCAAAAGAAGAACCCGTATATCAATTTCAGCAAAATAAAACCGATCGGAGTTTTTTTATATAACTTCCCGTTGCCTGTGTTATGCCTTAGCATTGTGTATATTGTAATAAGTCTAAGTATTAAGCTTTGTGTATTATAGTTATATGATGTAAATGTGCTGGTGTCATGATATAAATGTACTAGTGTCATGAAACAAATGTACGTATGTAATGATATACGAATATACGTATGTAATGATCTACGAATGTACCTATGTAATGATATACGAATGTACGTATGCAATGCTATATGAATGTACGTATGTAATGCTATACGAATGTACCAAGGGTGATGTTATGAGCATGATGTAATCATCCAGTATGATGCTAAAAAATGTTTCTAGTGTAAATTCATTAGATTGTATCCAGTATAATGTAAGGAGACCACTTCTAAGCAAGGATCGAAGCTCATAAACTCGGCAACAAAATCAGGACCTTTAGAAAGTTCGGAGAGCCGACAACCTTGCTTCGGCAGTTAGCAAGCAGACTGTTCATAATGTAATGCTATACGAGTTTACCGTTGTCAACGTATATTTGTTCCGCCTAACAGAAGTTCCACTGGAAACTTTGTTATAAACAATGTCATTATTTCTATTCCTGTTGGAACAAATATTCTATACCATTTATTCTGTGAGGAACATATACTGTAATATTTATTCCTGTGGAAATAGTATTCCAGAATATTTTTTCTTTTTGGAACTTATATTATGAAGGAACTTCTATTCCGTGACACCTTGCGTATTGTGCTTGTATCTAATGCAAATAAATTGGGTTTTTTAATGTGATATAAAAATAAGGAGATGTGGTATCATTGCAAATTGGACAACTATTTGACACAGTTTAAGGTAGATCTATCTGGTCACGGTATGTTTTCTGCGCGTCCTTTCTGGTCATGTTGCAAAATTACTTATTTGTTTTACAAATAGTTTACCAAGTATCATTCAATATACAACAAAATACCTACATTGAAATTTAAAGATTGAACTATCAATATATTTTTTCAAGAAAATTAGGCCCGTGACCCCCTTTTTTATATATATATTTCAGAAGTATTAATTAACGAAATTATCTCTTCCAAATTTAGACAATTCTATCGTTTAATGTTTCTTCAATAAGGTTTCCTATATAAACAAAATAAAATACCCTAAATGTGGTCAATTTCAATGTATTGTTACGAAAAAACAAGGTCCGCGATCTCCAGTTTTTATATTGAAATTTGAAATTACTTTGACCGAAAAGTCTTTTACGGAAGCTTACGAAACACCCCAGCTGCCTTATTGAATGAAGTGGATATAAGCAATTATAATAGGCAACCATAAGACCATCAACCATGAGAAAACTTGGCCCAAAGGTTTAGTCGGTTATAAAAGGCCCCGACATAGTAACATTATTTTCTTCACCCTCTCCCTTCTTCCCTATACCTTATCGATGATATACTCTATAATTCTATAATACTAGTAATCTTCAATATTGAGACTTGAGAAGAAAAAATTACTTCAAAATTGTATTCTCTACTTCTGAATGATACACAAAAGAACAACACAAGAATGCAAATTTCGCTATCCTTTTGAAATTGGAATTTGATCAAGAAAAAAACTACATGTTCTATTTTTATCATACATGTGTAGTTTCAGTTTCAACCATGGTTCTAAATTTAGATTTTACTTTCGCCAAAAATTGCGGACGGAATAGAAGACACATGTTTATTTTCTGCTCCTTGAGAACTGAGATTTGGATGAGATAGATGATTTACTTATTCTGAGATAAATGTCACAGTGCTAAATTTTTAGTTTCTGTGTAATGTTTTGTAGACGGAATCTGATTTTTTTTCCGTTTCTTTTCTGTAAGCTTTGTCCTTCCACTTATGTATACATGTTAAAAATGTTTCACTTGTGGTCGATTACCCTTTATTATCTTTTATACTTTTCAAACAGATATAATTATCCTAAAATTTTCAATTCCTTAAAAAAAACGGGACATGCCAACGCCTTTCTAGCACAGGCACTTTTCTCAGAAAAAAAATCCTATATACAGTAATATAACACATATTATATTAAGGTATATAGGGGAAAAATTCTAAGACTTTCTAGTTCAACATACACATTTACATGCAATTATTCGTTACCTTTGACTCAAGATTACCTACACTGACACTGTCAATTTCATTCAAATAAAATTGTGGGGTCAATTCTGGATTGATTTTAACGAGTATGATACGACTAGAAGCAGAATTGTCACTAGTTTATATGTTTATTTTTAATTTCTGTTGAAGTAAATACGAGCGGTATTATGTACCCGCTCCTGCGTGAGGCTAAAACAAAAACAGTTGCAGACTAACACACAATAGGATATTAAGATCTAAGATTTCTGATTGGAGTCAGCTAATTTCTTTGAAATTTTGATATAGCAAAGGAATACTTGTTTGGGTTCATGATAGACCGCACAGTCATTAAAATGATGATTTCTCTTTCATGTGCCCATTTCCCGTTCTTGGAGTAGGGGAGATAACTTGCGTAACTAACGACGCACGTTTTGTATCCCGAATTCCGTTAGAGGCGTGCAATTACGTATACTTCGCCTTTATACATGACGCCAAATTACCTAGTACTCCAGATAGACAAGACAAAGGTTTGCAAAATATGTTGCAGTTTATGAGTTGTTGCAACTTTGAGATACGGGAGTTACATACGAACGAACAGACGAACGACATTCGTAACGAACCGTGAACACAAGAAGACATCTTGAAAACTACAAAAGCTCCACAAGGATACAAATGTTTATAAAACTTGGCTGATCTCTTACAGTATTATGATAGCCCAATTTTCCGAAATTAACCCCACCCCTCAATCCGATAGCATTTTTGTCTGACAACCCATCTGTCTTACACTTATATGAAATGCATTCTTATATAAGGAACAAGTAACAAGATTTCTTTGTTATGGCCAGAGACATATAATACATGTAGAGACATATAATACATGTATTATATGTCTCTGTTATGGCCTTTTAAAGGGTATGGCATGGATCATTTAAGTAAATAAGAACGAGGCTTACTTTAT
Source organism: Mytilus californianus (assembly GCF_021869535.1). Classification (NCBI taxonomy): domain Eukaryota; kingdom Metazoa; phylum Mollusca; class Bivalvia; order Mytilida; family Mytilidae; genus Mytilus; species Mytilus californianus. The sequence continues at coordinate 59,121,033 of NW_026262679.1, forward strand.
GTTGGCAAGGCTCACTAAAAATCGCTGATGGTTGTTGAACTATAAGGTTTTTAAACAAGTTTATAGTACGCAATAAGTGATGAAAACTATCTATAACAACACATTAAAGTTGGCAAATGAATGCAAATGTTTGCGAAATGACACACTGTTTGTGAAATAATGCATAGTTTAATAAATAATGAAAAGTTAGCGAAATGATGCAAAATCTTTGTAAAATCATGAAAATTTGTCGAAAAAAAAACGGCAAAATATTTGCGAAATGGCAAAAAAGTATGTGAATTAACTCAAATGTTTACAAAATAAAGCAAAATGTTTTAAAAAGTCTGATTGTGTGGCAGTATAAACGTTCGACGATAGAATATACCTTTGTGTCTCAATTGTGTGTAGCCAGCGGGGTAGCCAGCCGGTGATAAAAGCATGGCCCGCATGTACATCCATGAGACCAGCCTGCAATGCTATTCTAGAGATAGATGGCATTCTATAAAAAGCTGCTGGAAACTAGTTATATTAGGAAATATTTGCACAGAGGTCGTCATGACGGCTTTTGGACTGTATAGTTTATATTTAGTCACTAATACAAACCCTATACACGCTGTCGGCACTTTTCTACATTTTTAAATCCATGCTTTGTACGTATTATTGTTTGGGGAAAATGGGGGAATGTAGAAAACTTATTACAAATGATATTTCACATCCTAAATTTTACGGTAATATTGCACTAAAAGCACGGAAATCACTAAGTGATCCGTGTAAACTTATCGAACCTTTAAACTTATAAGTAAAGGTTATCTTATTAATGTTGTAATAAGATCTTTGAATATTGTTTTCATTGGCACTAACATCGATTTTGTCATCAACAAATTAAAACATGACTAAATTTGTATTCTTTTCGAATGTTTTTTTGGGATGTATATATATACACATCCACGTTTATTTTCTATTTAGAAATTGTTTTATCTATACACAACATCCTGATACATATCTATCATAAGGTTAAATTCCAACTATCCTACTGCCTGTCGTTCTTTTATTTTGGCATTGCACAAGTCATGTCTTCTTCCTGGGAGTTAGTCCGGGACTATAGTACTTATAATAGTCCCTGCTTCTTTGACTGTCCAAGGCGTTAAAACAGATCCCTGCCTGGGATGTGTTTTAATTGATTTTAGTCTCTGATGCACGATTTTTTAGTATTAATTGTTTTTTGGCTTTTAACTAGCTTTCAGTAACAGCGAGTACTCTCAAATCGTACTTTCGTGTAAATTTGACCCGTTGACACAATTTGTAATGCATTTCTGATTCAATGTTTACTTATTTTGTATTATATCTCGTCTTACTATTTTAAATATGTACCACCTTTGATCTTTAGTATTTAGTATGACGGAAAAAATATTCACCTCTGTACTCGTACTATGAATAACAAACTTATTTTGTAAACAAATGTTTCTGTACTAACAACATTATTATATTTAAATTTATCTGTGTAAGTTACTTTATTTAACGCCATTTTGTCCTAGGTTAAAGTTGTATTTTTGACATTGATTATGAAACATCTTTTTTATTTATATTGTGTCATAGATCAAAAGTATTCGTTCAGTGTATATTTTATACTTGTTTTTGTGTATTGTCTTTTTGATCGAGTTAAGCCATTTCAATTGATATTTTATTGTTTGTCTTTTTATGTTGTAATGTTATGCCACTGTTTCAGGTTAGTGTGGAGGTTGGCGCCTATTAAAACGTTTAAACCCGCTGCATTTTTATGCACCTGTCCTAAGTCAGGAGCCTGTTGTTCAGTGGTTGTCGTTTGTTGATGTGGTTCATAAGTGTTTCTCGTTTCTTGGTTTTTATATAGATTAGACCGTTGGTTTTCCTGTTTGAATTGTTTTACACTAGTCTTTTTGGGACCCTTTATAGCTTGATGTTCGGTGTGAGCGAAGTCTCCGTGTTGAAGCCCGTACTTGACCTATAGTTGTTAACTTTTTACACATTGTGACTTGGATGGATAGTTGTCTCGCACTCATACCACATCTTCTTATTTATAAGATAAGAATTGAAAATTTAAGAATTAAGATATACTATTCCCAGATAAAACTGGCTGTTATAAAACAATTTCCAAACCATTCTCAAAGAGGATCTTAAAATTCTTCAGTAAGGAAAGAAATGTTGCCATTCTACATTCTGTATTGGACACACACATTATGTTACTGAATCATTTCTCGATAGTTTAGCGAAAATAAATGGATACTAAAAAATTTCAAAGATCTTTTAGAGTACATACAATCTAAGACTCTCATCTTTCAACAGTATTAAAACATTTGACTTTTCTACACTTTACACAAGTATTCTCTATTCCAAACTAAAAGACAAATTGAAAGAGTTGGTATTGCTTTGTTTCATAAAAAAGAATGGGCAACATAGATACAAGTATCTTGTCTTAGGGAGGGATAAATCCTACTCTGTAAAAAATCACTCTGATTCAAACAAAAAATTCTCTGATACTGACATTATCAAGATGCTTGATTTCTTGATTGACAACATATTTGTTACGTTTGGAGGACGTGTTTTCAACAAACTATCGACATTCCCATGGGAACCAACTGTACCAAATTGACTTACATCTAGGAATTGACAATGAGGGTCAGTTGAAAACAAAACTTTACGACAAAAGAGATGATTTCAGCTTCCCAATTGTGAACTTTCCATTTCTATGTAGCAACATTCCCGCAGTGCCTGCATACGGAGTATATATCTCCAAATTGATAAGAAATTCCCGGGCTTGTATTTCCTATCATGATTTCCTTGATGGAGGGTTGCTGCTCACAAGGAAGCTATTAAACCAAGACTTCCAAATGGTGATGTTGAAATCATCTCTTCATAAATTTTACGGAAGCCATCACGTGTTGGTTGACCGTTATGGAATAACCGTTTCACAGATGATAGCGGATATGTTCCTAATGTCGGAACTACAATCCCGTTCCCTTTATTAGACTATTTACCAGGTTTGTACTAACATGAGCAACACGACGGGTGCCAAATGTGGAGCAGGATCTGCTTACCCTTCCGGAGCACCCTATGGCGGATCCAGGGGAGGGTTCCGGGTGTTGGAACCCCATTTTTTTGGACGATCAATGCATTTGAATGGGGACATATAGTTGGACCCCCCTTTTAAAAATGGCTGGATCCGTCCTTGAGCACCTGAGATCACCCCCAGTTTTTGGTGGGGTTCGTGTTGCATAGTCTTTAGTTTTCTATGTTGTGTTTTGTGTATTATTGTTTGTCTGTTTGTCTTTTTCTTTTTAGCCTTGGCGTTGTCAGTTTATTTTCGATTTATGAGTTTGAATGTCCCTCTGGTATCTTTCGCTCCTCTTTTAAGCAAAGATTGAACTATTAAAGGTAAACAAAATCGGAGCATTGGTCGGATATCAATTATTTGAGGTACATGTATAAACCCTTACTCTAATGTCATGAGGGTGTAGTTATATTTAGTATCTTTTCAGAAACAGATTAAACCGGCAAGCAAAGGTAATAATCAAAATATTTTAATTTAAACACGCAAGAACCAGAAATCATTTAGTTGACCTGTTACAATAGTTTTTGTGCATCAATCATGACATCCTGTCCTTAGCCTGAATTGCATCATGTTAAGGTTTATGGTTACAGATTAGTGAGGTTACCGTTAACTTGTGGTTTAAATGAGAAATGCACACACATTGTGGGAGTTTTGATACTCCTGCGTGAGCTGTGAATGTTTCTTTAATAATATTGACCTGGCAAGTTGAAGAAATTGAATTCAAATTATTTAAATTTTGATTTACTTTGATAATGTGGAAAAAATCCATTATTTTCGCGGGAAATAAATAATTGCAGAACCAAATGTCGGTTTACTGGCGATGTTAATCAGACAGAGAGTTCAATGAAATAAAAGTACAGAAGCTGCACAACAACATTAATTACTATTCGAAGTCTGCATTACTTAATTTTTGATATGAAAATGCAAGGATGTGTTCTACCCCTGCATGCCTAGTTTTCTCAATTTTCTTTTCTTTTCGTCTTGTTTTTTTTTTGCCATAATCTGCCTCATCAGTAGTTACGGCCCTGCGAATCCGGCAGCATTTAATATTTTGCGACAAAACACCTCTGATCGTAGATTTAACGGTTCATCGGTTCATTAGACCATACGGCCATTACAATCTCTGTTTTAATTGGTTACTATGTTTTGGCGGTTTTTTTCTATTGTTCTAATTTTTCAACTCCTACCATGATGGAAGGTCAGTTTTATTCTTTCTATATTAATGCTGGGAACAGTATATCAATATATATGTTCCTGATTAATGACATTATAAAGGTCTAGTAATAGTTCATTGGTGTTACTTACACACAGAATCAAAGTTTATTTTAGCAGAGACATATAGACACATATATATGTCTCATATTTTAGTAACCGTATCGAAAAGAAGAGTTAATCCATTATAAAATGACAATCAGAAAAGAAGATTTTACGGTCATACTTCATAACTCAGTAATCTTATTTAGATTTGTTATACTATAATATTTAGTCTGGTTTATATATGACTTGTATTTACCAATTGATTGACTGAACGTTTCGGATCGAGTAGACCGGTTAGACCTATGAGACTTCGTAGGTTCCAACTTCATATCGTTTGCATTCAGCGTTTTTTTATCGGTTATTTTTGTTTACTATCAATGTTCGTGGTTCAGCATGGATAGTAAAAAAATATCAGATAAAAAACGTTGAATGCGAACGATATGAACCTATACGAAGTCTTATATTATAGGACTAGTAGACCGGTATGAATGCTATTTTGTGTAAATCGATTGGGAATAACACGGCATAGAAATAAATAGAAATAAAAATAGTTCTATAAATGATCAAATTTTTATCATAAACAGATATTTTTTTTTTGTAAACTGATGAATTGAGCCCTTTTTAACTTATTTTTATAGCTTGTTTCTATGTTGTACTGTACAACACTATCCCAGCTTAGGGGGAGAGTTGGCACCTTCAAACTAGCCACATTCTGTTTGTGCCTGTCCTAAGTTAGGAGGCTATAATTCAGTAGCAGTTGGTTTTTGCTGCATATCATTTTATCAGGCTGTTTTCTCATTTGAATTGTCTTGCATTTGTCATTTCGGGGCCTTTCATATCTGACTATGCGGTATGGGTTTTGCTCATTGTTAAAGGCCTTACAGCAACCTATAGTTGTTAACTTCTATGTCATTTGGTCTCTGGTGGAAAGGTCGGGACCAAACCCTCTATATGGTGTTTATACCTGTATAGAGGAATAACCCTTCTAAAGAAGGATAATTATCCCTCTATAGAGGAATATAATTGTTTATATAAAAAAGAAGATGTGGTATGATTGCCAATGAGACAACTCTCCACAAGATTTTTAAATGACACAGAAATTAACAACTATAGGTCACTGTAAGGCCTTCAACAATGAGCAAAGTCCATACAGCATAGTTAGCTATAAAAGGCCCTGAATTGACAAATGTAAAACAATTCAAACAAGTAAACTAATGGCCTTATTTATATATACAAAATAAAGAACGAAAAAAAACAAATATGTAACACAGCAACAAACAATAACCACTGAATTACAGGCTCCAGACTTGAGACAGGCACATACAGAATGTGGCAGGGTTAAACTAGTTTGAAGGAGCCAACCCTCTCCTAACCTGGGACAGTGGTGTAATAGTACAACATAAGAACAAACAATAAAAATCAGTTGAAAAAGGCTTAACTCATCAGATGGATACAAATAGAAAAACATCTAACAAAAACACAAGAGTTGACGTGGACGGGTACTTATACATCCCAACAACAAAAAAGACATTAAGTACAGATCTGAGAGTACTTGCAGTTACTGACAGCTAGTTCAAAGCCAATAACAACTAATAAAAAAAACTATGCATCTAAGACTAAATTATCAATCAGTTCACATCCAACTCCAATGGATTTAGTGTAAAGACGTCATAAACAGTCAGAGAAAAACATGACCTTGTGCAATGCCAAGATACAAGATTATTATTATTATTAGGTCTTTCCACTTTTCTGTGGAAAGACCTATTGTATTTGTTCTGATTATTATTATTATTATTATTAGGTCTTTCCACTTTTCTGTGGAAAGACCTATTGGTTTTCTTCTGATTATTATTATTATTATTATTATTATTTTTTTTTTCTTCTTCAGCCACTTTTTTCTGACGGTGCTTTTTTGTTTCGCAAGATGTCGCTTAGATTTTTTGCATATGATATCAAACAGTTATTGCGATTTTGAAACTGACCGTGTTTAGCTGAATGCTTTTTATTGTAAGAGTTATCTCCCCAAACACTGTTTTTCTTGTGTACAAATCTCCTTCGCAACCGTTAAAGATTACGACAAAATTATTTCACCAATTTGCTTTTTATATCTACAGAATCTTAAAAATAATTTTGACCAAAGCAGTCGGGAGACTACATATGGGAGTTATTTCCCCTTTTGTATTTTTAATAAGAAAAATGTAGTTGTAGCTTGTAAACCATAAGTGATAAAGACCTAGCGTCTTTTGATTTGAGATCCTTGGTCCAAAAAAAAGAAAATAGGGTCAAGGTCATTTCTAAATTTGAATTTTGGCTTATGTTCACCACTTTTCAAACACGATATAAGATATCAACAACATATTTATACTTAATTGCAAGTTGCGACATGTCGTAACACATACATATTGGTTTAAAGGGTGCGCTTACATCAAATTAGAGTTTTCTTCCCTCTTTATTTAAAAATATGCATATGGTGATATAAATCATGAACCAAATATAATTAAGATCTAGGGTCTTTTGATTTGAGGTCCTTGGTTGATGACCTTGAAATTGAGCCCAAGGTCATAGATTAAATTGACGTTCTAGATTTTGACCTTTGCTTTTACCTCATTTGTATACATGATAAAGCCATGGGACTTTATGCATTTAGTTGCAAGCCATATGACCTTGAAAAAGGAACCGGAAGTGACCCTCTGTAAACCGGAAGTAGCTTTTTTTGTACTTTTTGAATGTAAAAGTTTATAGAACCATATATTTTTGGAATCAGTGTCAATTAAACAGTTAAATAATACCGGAAGTAACCTTTTTCAAACCGGAAGTAACAAATTATTTCCTTTATTTAAAAAATATTGTATAGAAACCATATATTTTAGGAATCAGCGTACTATAAGCTATCATTTGACGCTTCTAATGACATTTTAAACCGAATTTTTATTATTTTCATATCAAAATACTTGTTTTTTTGTGGAAAGACCTTCAATTGTTCTCTGAACAATTGGATTTTAATTATTATTATTTTTCTTCTTCCGCCACTTTTTTCTGACATTGCTTTTTTGTTTCGCAAGATGTCGCTTAGATTTTTTGCATATGATATCAAACAGTTATTACGATTTTGAAACTGACCCTGTTAAGCCGAACACTTTTTATCGTAAGAGTTATCTCCCCAAACACTGTTTTTCTTGTGTACAAATCTCCTTCGCAACCGTTAAAGATTACAACAAAATTATTTCACAAATTTGCTCGTTATATCCTCAGGATCTTGAAAATAATTTTGACCGAAGCGGTCCGGAAACTCCATATGAGAGTTATTTCCCCTTCTGTATTTAGAATAAGTAAAATGTTATTGTAATTGGTAAACCATAAGTGATGGAGACCTAGGGTCTTTTGATTTGAGGTCCTTGGTAAAAAAAAAAAGAAAAGAAAATAGGGTCAAGGTCAAAGGTCAAGTTCATTTCTAAATTTGGATTTTGGCTTATTTTCACCTCTTTTCAAACACAATATTAGATATCAACAACATATTTTTACTTCATTGTTAGTTGCGACATGTCGTAACACATACATTTTGGTTTATAAAGGGTACGCTTACATCAAATTAGAGTTTTCTCCCCTCTTTTATTTAAAAATATGCATATGGTGATATAACTCATGAACCAAATATAATTAAGACCTAGGGTCTTTTGATTTGAGGTCCTTGGTTAATGACCTTGAAATTGAGCTCAAGGTCATAGGTTAAATTGACGTTCTAGATTTTGACCTTTGCTTTTACCTCATATGTATACATGATAAAGCCATGGGACTTTTTGCATTAGGTTTCAAGCCATTTAACCTTAGAAAAGCCAACCAGAAGTGACCTTGTGTAAACCGGAAGTAGATTTTTTTTTGTACCTAATATATGTAAGCGAATGATAATCCCTTTCTTCATGATTAAGAACAAGTGTTATCGAGTACTTACCATGAAGTAAGGGATTATCATTCTCTTGTCAGTGTAAATTAAATGTTTATAATTGATGCATAACTTCATTTTTCAGCATTTTATTTATGGGTTAGTTTTAGTGATGTAAGGACTGTCTTATAATTTGGGAGATATTTTTAAAATGCTTTATAGACATTAGGTGACACAACAGTAAAAAGAAAAGGTATGAATTGTATATGTTTCCTGATTGTGAGTATGAATGTAAATCATGTAATATTTTTGTGAGGAATTATCCTTTTTTTATTTACAGTTTAAATCAATAAATACATTTGAGTTACAACTAATTTTATTTCACAGCCCAATATTTTGGTCCAGCTTTTTAAATCAAAAACTTTTTCATTATGTCAGGGAAATGTTCTAATAAAATGCCTTTAAAAATTTAAATATATTCAAAACCTTAATCAGATTCCTGTTTTTTTTTATTTCTTTTATCAGAATATTGGAAATAACTATTCTTCCCAACCTCCGGTTCAGTAAGCTAAAAAAAATTTTTGTTATTTTTTATTTTAAAACTTTTTTTTGCATTGCTTTGATATTGTATATTTTTTTTTGTAATTTGAAGTTATTAATATTTTCAGGATAACATTAAACGTATAAATTTTACTGCACCTGTAAACTTCAACTTATATTGATTTTTTTTTTTTTTAACAAAACTTTTAGTTAGTTTCAATTACTGTGATAAATCCTTTCAATCTGATAAATCTGCTTCGGGGCAGTTGTAACTCATTTATAGAAACTCTTTGTTTTGAATTATAGGTTGGATAATACTTGGTCGAATATTTAAAGCCAGAGGCGTAGCCAAGGGTTTTAAATATTCATAAAACATGACCAAGTATTGTCTGACCAATTTAGAACATATTCAGACCTTCTAGTGACATAACAAATTTGGCTGCTCATTGTAATAATCAAACTTTGATATTAGCTCACTTTAAGTGTTAACATGTTTAGTAAAAAGGATGTAAATCATTTAATGGTCATTTCAACAGATGGAATGAAAGAGCAATGAGATAGTTTTGTGATTACAAAAAAGGATAAATTATTCAAAAATGGAGATTGCTTCTGCTTCAAGTACAATTTAATCTTATATATCAAAAGTTCCTTCATTTTAAAATGCACAAAATGTTGTATAAATCAGCTTTTCTAAAATTGTATAATTTTCAATAAGGGCAAAACTTCATCAATAAATTTTAATTTCAATCGTTTCAACTTCAGATGATTGCTCTTTTTTAGAGATGAATGGATTGGTTTTTTTTTCTCAAACACTTTCCTTTGATTTTTTTTTTATCAACATACATTGTTTCTGAAAACATTGAATTGAGGTCTGGTATAAAAAAAAAATGGGTTAAATATTACATGTATTTTACCTACACCTTTGCCCCTTTTCCAATTTTTTTTTTCAGGGGGTCTATATATGTACCATAAAATAACACTAACAATGTTGAAATCTCAACTTAGATACCAGCCCCAGGATATTAACGTCGAAACAGGTAACACATGCATTGGAAAGTAAGTATATTTTTTTTAATTTATTAATAGTTGTCTGATAGATATTAAAATAATTTGAATATGTATTACAGATAGACGGGAGCCCAGAGAGAAGACGAAAGTACAGTCCTTAAGACCTGGAGATGATTAATTGTAGATGCCTAGATGATGATGTATGTATTTTGTCGTTACAATTGTACTTAAACTGTTAATAGTTGTAAGGTAATAAAATCAGTTTTCCCTGGAGAAACAGCTTGAAAATTTATTACAAATTAGTCCAAAATTTCTTTTTCAAATTTATACTCGAATGAAAAAGTATACTTGTACTTCAATTTAGGATTTGAATTAAAACATGCATCACATTAATTTCTGAATTATTTATAACAGCAAATAGTCTCTTAGCATTGACAATTTGGAAACCCTTTTTCTAATAGTCTCACCTGAACGAAAGTAAAGTATCTGATTGTCAATTTGTTTATCTACATATTTAGTCGATTTTTTAAAAAGTAATTAGGAAAATATGACTTGATTTAGATTGTTTGAAATTCAGTTGAATTTTAATCATTTCTGTTCAAAATGTATACATCAGATTGTTTTGGTTAGCCACCAAGTTCTGATAATTTGACACGCACATTAATTTAGGAAATAATGATTATATCATTAAACCGTCTTCATTACTGTTTGAAATATAGATTTAAAATGAAAATAAGTTAATGATATACAGTCAAAAAGAGCAATTGACCAATGATGATGGCTGCCATTAATGCCAGTTTTTCTTTATAGATATTTTGAAAGAAAAAAAAATTAAAGTAGCAAATTTTTTAAGTTTTATATTTGGTTCAATATTTTTGAACTTATTTTGTTTTTGTTTCAGATACCAGCCCCAGGATATTTACATCAGGACAGGTAACATATGCATCGGAAAGTGAGTATATTTTTTTTTTTATTTATTAATAGTTGTCTGATAGATATTAAAATAATTTGAATATGTATTACAGATAGACGGGAGCTCAGAGAGAAGACGACGAAAGTACAGTCCTTAAGACCTGGACATGATTAATTGTAGATGCCTAGATGATGATGTATGTATTTTGTCGTTACAATTGTAATTAAACTGTTAATAGTTGTAATGTAATAAAATCAGTTTTCCCTGGAGAAACAGCTTGAAAATTTATTACAAATTAGTCCAAAATTTCTTTTTCAAATTTATACTCCAATGAAAAAAGTATACTTGTACTTCAATTTAGGATTTGAATTAAAACATGCATCACATTAATTTCTGAATTATTTATAACAGCAAATAGTCTCTTAACATTGACAATTTGGAAACCCTTTCTCTAATAGTCTCACCTGAACGAAAGTAAAGTTTCTGATTGTCAATTTGTTTATCTACATATTTAGTCGATTTTTAAAAAGTAATTAGGAAAATATGACTTGATTTAGATTGTTTGAAATTCAGTTGAATTTTAATCATTTCTGTTCAAAATGTATACATCAGATTGTTTTGGTTAGCCACCAAGTTCTGATAATTTGACACGCACATTAATTTAGGAAATAATGATTATATCATTAAACCATCTTCATTACTGTTTGAAATATAGATTTAAAATGAAAATAAGTTAATGATATACAGTCAAAAAGAGCAATTGACCAATGATGATGGCTGCCATTAATGCCAGTTTTTCTTTATAGATATTTTGAAAGAAAAAAAAAAATTAAAGTAGCAAATTTTTTAAGTTTTATATTTGGTTCAATATTTTTGAACTTATTTTGTTTTTGTTTCAGATACCAGCCCCAGGATATTTACATCAGGGACAGGTAACATATGCATCGGAAAGTAAGTATATTTTTTTTTTTATTTATTAATAGTTGTCTGATAGATATTAAAATAATTTGAATATGTATTACAGATAGACGGGAGCCCAGAGAGAAGACAACGAAAGTACAGTCCTTAAAACCTGGAGATGATTAATTGAAGATGCCTAGATGATGATGTATGTATTTTGTCGTTACAATTGTACTTAAACTGTTAATAGTTGTAAGGTAATAAAATCAGTTTTCCCTGGAGAAACAGCTTGAAAATTTATTACAAATTAGTCCAAAATTTCTTTTTCAAATTTATACTCGAATGAAAAAAGTATACTTGTACTTCAATTTAGGATTTCAATTAAAACATGCATCACAATAATTTCTGAAATATTTATAACAGCAAATAGTCTCTTAACATTGACAATCTGGAAACCCTTTCTCTAATAGTCTCACCTGAACGAAAGTAAAGTTTCTGATTGTCAATTTGTTTATCTACATATTTAGTTGATTTTTTAAAAAGTAATTTGGAAAATATGACTTGATTTAGATTGTTTGAAATTCAGTTGAATTTTAATCATTTCTGTTCAAAATGTATACATCAGATTGTTTTGGTTAGCCACCAAGTTCTGATAATTTGACACGCACATTAATTTAGGAAATAATGATTATATCATTAAACCGTCTTCATTACTGTTTGAAATATAGATTTAAAATGAAAATAAGTTAATGATATACAGTAAAAAAGAGCAATTGACCAATGATGATGGCTGCCATTAATGCCAGTTTTTCTTTATAGATATTTTGAAAGAAAAAAAAATTAAAGTAGCAAATTTTTTAAGTTCTATATTTGGTTCAATATTTTTGAACTTATTTTGTTTTTGTTTCAGATACCAGCCCCAGGATATTTACATCAGGACAGGTAACATATGCATCGGAAAGTGAGTATATTTTTTTTTTTTATTTATTAATAGTTGTCTGATAGATATTAAAATAATTTGAATATGTATTACAGATAGACGGGAGCTCAGAGAGAAGACAACGAAAGTACAGTCCTTAAGACCTGGACATGATTAATTGTAGATGCCTAGATGATGATGTATGTATTTTGTCGTTACAATTGTACTTAAACTGTTAATAGTTGTAAGGTAATAAAATCAGTTTTCCCTGGAGAAACAGCTTGAAAATTTATTACAAATTAGTGAAAAATTTCTTTTTCAAATTTATACTCGAATGAAAAAGTATACTTGTACTTCAATTTAGGATTTGAATTAAAACATGCATCACATTAATTTCTGAATTATTTATAACAGCAAATAGTCTCTTAACATTGACAATTTGGAAACCCTTTCTCTAATAGTCTCACCTGAACGAAAGTAAAGTTTCTGATTGTCAATTTGTTTATCTACATATTTAGTTGATTTTTTAAAAAGTAATTTGGAAAATATGACTTGATTTAGATTGTTTGAAACTCAGTTGAATTTTAATCATTTCTGTTCAAAATGTATACATCAGATTGTTTTGGTTAGCCACCAAGTTCTGATAATTTGACACGCACATTAATTTAGGAAATAATGATTATATCATTAAACCGTCTTCATTACTGTTTGAAATATAGATTTAAAATGAAAATAAGTTAATGATATACAGTCAAAAATAGCAATTGACCAATGATGATGGCTGCCATTAATGCCAGTTTTTCTTTATAGATATTTTGAAAGAAAAAAAAATTAAAGTAGCAAATTTTTTAAGTTTTATAATTGGTTCAATATTTTTGAACTTTTTTTGTTTTTGTTTCAGATACCAGCCCCAGGATATTTACATCAGGACAGGTAACATATGCATCGGAAAGTGAGTATATTTTTTTTTTTATTTATTAATAGTTGTCTGATAGATATTAAAATAATTTGAATATGTATTACAGATAGACGGGAGCTCAGAGAGAAGACGACGAAAGTACAGTCCTTAAGACCTGGACATGATTAATTGTAGATGCCTAGATGATGATGTATGTATTTTGCCGTTACAATTGTATTTAAACTGTTAATGGTTGTAAGGTTATAAAATCAGTTTTCCCCGGAGAAACAGCTTGAAAATTTATTACAAATTAGTCCAAAATTTCTTTTTCAAATTTATACTCGAATGAAAAAAGTATACTTGTACTTCAATTTAGGATTTGAATTAAAACATGCATCACATTAATTTCTGAATTATTTATAACAGCAAATAGTCTCTTAACATTGACAATTTGGAAACCCTTTCTCTAATAGTCTCACCTGAACGAAAGTAAAGTTTCTGATTGTCAATTTGTTTATCTACATATTTAATCGATTTTTTAAAAAGTAATTTGGAAAATATGACTTGATTTAGATTGTTTGAAATTCAGTTGAATTTTAATCATTTCTGTTCAAAATGTAAACATCAGATTGTTTTGGTTAGCCACCAAGTTCTGATAATTTGACACGCACATTAATTTAGGAAATAATGATTATATCATTAAACCGTCTTCATTACTGTTTGAAATATAGATTTAAAATGAAAATAAGTTAATGATATACAGTCAAAAAGAGCAATTGACCAATGATGATGGCTGCCATTAATGCCAGTTTTTCTTTATAGATATTTTGAAAGAAAAAAAAATTAAAGTAGCAAATTTTTTAAGTTTTATATTTGGTTCAATATTTTTGAACTTATTTTGTTTTTGTTTCAGATACCAGCCCCAGGATATTTACATCAGGACAGGTAACATATGCATCGGAAAGTGAGTATATTTTTTTTTTTATTTATTAATAGTTGTCTGATAGATATTAAAATAATTTGAATATGTATTACAGATAGACGGGAGCTCAGAGAGAAGACGACGAAAGTACAGTCCTTAAGACCTGGACATGATTAATTGTAGATGCCTAGATGATGATGTATGTATTTTGTCGTTACAATTGTACTTAAACTGTTAATAGTTGTAAGGTAATAAAATCAGTTTTCCCTGGAGAAACAGCTTGAAAATTTATTACAAATTAGTCCAAAATTTCTTTTTCAAATTTATACTCGAATGAAAAAGTATACTTGTACTTCAATTTAGGATTTGAATTAAAACATGCATCACATTAATTTCTGAATTATTTATAACAGCAAATAGTCTCTTAACATTGACAATTTGGAAACCCTTTTTCTAATAGTCTCACCTGAACGAAAGTAAAGTTTCTGATTGTCAATTTGTTTATCTACATATTTAGTTGATTTTTTAAAAAGTAATTTGGAAAATATGACTTGATTTAGATTGTTTGAAATTCAGTTGAATTTTAATCATTTCTGTTTAAAATGTATACATCAGATTGTTTTGGTTAGCCACCAAGTTCTGATAATTTGACACGCACTTTAATTTAGGAAATAATGATTATATCATTAAACCGTCTTCATTACTGTTTGAAATATAGATTTAAAATGAAAATAAGTTAATGATATACAGTCAAAAAGAGCAATTGACCAATGATGATGGCTGCCATTAATGCCAGTTTTTCTTTATAGATATTTTGAAAGAAAAAAAATTAAAGTAGCAAATTTTTTAAGTTCTATATTTGGTTCAATATTTTTGAACTTATTTTGTTTTGGTTTCAGATACCAGCCCCAGGATATTTACATCAGGACAGGTAACATATGCATCGGAAAGTGAGTATATTTTTTTTTTTTATTTATTAATAGTTGTCTGATAGATATTAAAATAATTTGAATATGTATTACAGATAGACGGGAGCTCAGAGAGAAGACGACGAAAGTACAGTCCTTAAGACCTGGACATGATTAATTGTAGATGCCTAGATGATGATGTATGTATTTTGTCGTTACAATTGTACTTAAACTGTTAATAGTTGTAAGGTAATAAAATCAGTTTTCCCTGGAGAAACAGCTTGAAAATTTATTACAAATTAGTCCAAAATTTCTTTTTCAAATTTATACTCCAATGAAAAAAGTATACTTGTACTCCAATTAAGGATTTGAATTAAAACATGCATCACATTAATTTCTGAATTATTTATTACAGCAAATAGTGTCTTAACATTGACAATTTGGAAACCCTTTCTCTAATAGTCTCACCTGAACGAAAGTAAAGTTTCTGATTGTCAATTTGTTTATCTACATATTGAGTCGATTTTTTAAAAAGTAATTTGGAAAATATGACTTGAGTTAGATTGTTTGAAATTCAGTTGAATTTTAATCATTTCTGTTCAAAATGTATACATCAGATTGTTTTGGTTAGCCACCAAGTTCTGATAATTTGACACGCACATTAATTTAGGAAATAATGATTATATCATTAAACCGTCTTCATTACTGTTTGAAATATAGATTTAAAATGAAAATAAGTTAATGATATACAGTCAAAAAGAGCAATAGACCAATGATGATGGCTGCCATTAATGCCAGTTTTTCTTTATAGATATTTTGAAAGAAAAAAAAATTAAAGTAGCAAATTTTTTAAGTTCTATATTTGGTTCAATATTTTTGAACTTATTTTGTTTTTGTTTCAGATACCAGCCCCAGGATATTTACATCAGGACAGGTAACATATGCATCGGAAAGTGAGTATATTTTTTTTTTTTTATTTATTAATAGTTGTCTGATAGATATTAAAATAATTTGAATATGTATTACAGATAGACGGGAGCTCAGAGAGAAGACGACGAAAGTACAGTCCTTAAGACCTGGACATGATTAATTGTAGATGCCTAGATGATGATGTATGTATTTTGTCGTTACAATTGTACTTAAACTGTTAATAGTTGTTAAGTAATAAAATCAGTTTTTCCTGGAGAAACAGCTTGAAAAATTTATTACAAATTAGTGAAAAATTTCTTTTTCAAATTTATACTCGAATGAAAAAGTATACTTGTACTTCAATTTAGGATTTGAATTAAAACATGCATCACATTAATTTCTGAATTATTTATAACAGCAAATAGTCTCTTAACATTGACAATTTGGAAACCCTTTCTCTAATAGTCTCACCTGAACGAAAGTAAAGTTTCTGATTGTCAATTTGTTTATCTACATATTGAGTCGATTTTTTAAAAAGTAATTTGGAAAATATGACTTGATTTAGATTGTTTCAAATTCAGTTGAATTTTAATCATTTCTGTTCAAAATGTATACATCAGATTGTTTTGGTTAGCCACCAAGTTCTGATAATTTGACACGCACATTAATTTAGGAAATAATGATTATATCATTAAACCGTCTTCATTACTGTTTGAAATATAGATTTAAAATGAAAATAAGTTAATGATAAACAGTCAAAAAGAGCAATTGACCAATGATGATGGCTGCCATTAATGCCAGTTTTTCTTTATAGATATTTTGAAAGAAAAAAAATTAAAGTAGCAAATTTTTTAAGTTCTATATTTGGTTCAATATTTTTGAACTTATTTTGTTTTGGTTTCAGATACCAGCCCCAGGATATTTACATCAGGACAGGTAACATATGCATCGGAAAGTGAGTATATTTTTTTTTTTTATTTATTAATAGTTGTCTGATAGATATTAAAATAATTTGAATATGTATTACAGATAGACGGGAGCTCAGAGAGAAGACGACGAAAGTACAGTCCTTAAGACCTGGACATGATTAATTGTAGATGCCTAGATGATGATGTATGTATTTTGTCGTTACAATTGTACTTAAACTGTTAATAGTTGTAAGGTAATAAAATCAGTTTTCCCTGGAGAAACAGCTTGAAAATTTATTACAATTTAGTGAAAAATTTCTTTTTCAAATTTATATTCGAATGAAAAAGTATACTTGTACTTCAATTTAGGATTTGAATTAAAACATGCATCACATTAATTTCTGAATTATTTATAACAGCAAATAGTCTCTTAACATTGACAATTTAAAAACCCTTTCTCTAATAGTCTCACCTGAACGAAAGTAAAGTTTCTGATTGTCAATTTGTTTATCTACATATTGAGTCGATTTTTTAAAAAGTAATTTGGAAAATATGACTTGATTTAGATTGTTTGAAATTCAGTTGAATTTTAATCATTTCTGTTCAAAATGTATACATCAGATTGTTTTGGTTAGCCACCAAGTTCTGATAATTTGACACGCACATTAATTTAGGAAATAATGATTATATCATTAAACCGTCTTCATTACTGTTTGAAATATAGATTTAAAATGAAAATAAGTTAATGATATACAGTCAAAAATAGCAATTGACCAATGATGATGGCTGCCATTAATGCCAGTTTTTCTTTATAGATATTTTGAAAGAAAAAAAATTAAAGTAGCAAATTTTTTAAGTTCTATATTTGGTTCAATATTTTTGAACTTATTTTGTTTTGGTTTCAGATACCAGCCCCAGGATATTTACATCAGGACAGGTAACATATGCATCGGAAAGTGAGTATATTTTTTTTTTTATTTATTAATAGTTGTCTGATAGATATTAAAATAATTTGAATATGTATTACAGATAGACGGGAGCTCAGAGAGAAGACAACGAAAGTACAGTCCTTAAGACCTGGACATGATTAATTGTAGATGCCTAGATGATGATGTATGTATTTTGTCGTTACAATTGTACTTAAACTGTTAATAGTTGTAAGGTAATAAAATCAGTTTTCCCTGGAGAAACAGCTTGAAAATTTATTACAAATTAGTCCAAAATTTCTTTTTCAAATTTATACTCCAATGAAAAAAGTATACTTGTACTCCAATTTAGGATTTGAATTAAAACATGCATCACATTAATTTCTGAATTATTTATTACAGCAAATAGTCTCTTAACATTGACAATTTGGAAACCCTTTCTCTAATAGTCTCACCTGAACGAAAGTAAAGTTTCTGATTGTCAATTTGTTTATCTACATATTTAGTCGATTTTTTTAAAAGTAATTAGGAAAATATGACTTGATTTAGATTGTTTGAAATTCAGTTGAATTTTAATCATTTCTGTTCAAAATGTATACATCAGATTGTTTTGGTTAGCCACCAAGTTCTGATAATTTGACACGCACATTAATTTAGGAAATAATGATTATATCATTAAACCGTCTTCATTACTGTTTGAAATATAGATTTAAAATGAAAATAAGTTAATGATATACAGTCAAAAAGAGCAATTGACCAATGATGATGGCTGCCATTAATGCCAGTTTTTCTTTATAGATATTTTGAAAGAAGAAAAAAATTAAAGTAGCAAATTTTTTAAGTTTTATATTTGGTTCAATATTTTTGAACTTATTTTGTTTTTGTTTCAGATACCAGCCCCAGGATATTTACATCAGGACAGGTAACATATGCATCGGAAAGTGAGTATATTTTTTTTTATTATTTATTAAAAGTTGTCTGATAGATATTAAAATAATTTGAATATGTATTACAGATAGACGGGAGCACAGAGAGAAGACAACGAAAGTACAGTCCTTAAGATCTGGAGATGATTAATTGTAGATGCCTAGATGATGATGTATGTATTTTGTCGTTACAATTGTACTTAAACTGTTAATAGTTGTAAGGTAATAAAATCAGTTTTCCCTGGAGAAACAGCTTGAAAATTTATTACAAATTAGTCCAAAATTTCTTTTTCAAATTTATACTCCAATGAAAAATGTATACTTGTACTCCAATTTAGGATTTGAATTAAAACATGCATCACATTAATTTTTGAATTATTTATTACAGCAAATAGTCTCTTAACATTGACAATTTGGAAACCCTTTCTCTAATAGTCTCACCTGAACGAAAGTAAAGTTTCTGATTGTCAACTTGTTTATCTACATATTTAGTCGATTTTTTAAAAAGTAATTAGGCAAATATGACTTGATTTAGATTGTTTGAAATTCAGTTGAATTTTAATCATTTCTGTTCAAAATGTATACATCAGATTGTTTTGGTTAGCCACCAAGTTCTGATAATTTGACACGCACATTAATTTAGGAAATAATGATTATATCATTAAACCGTCTTCATTACTGTTTGAAATATAGATTTAAAATGAAAATAAGTTAATGATATACAGTCAAAAAGAGCAATTGACCAATGATGATGGCTGCCATTAATGCCAGTTTTTCTTTATAGATATTTTGAAAGAAAAAAAAATTAAAGTAGCAAATTTTTTAAGTTTTATATTTGGTTCAATATTTTTGAACTTATTTTGTTTTTGTTTCAGATACCAGCCCCAGGATATTTACATCAGGACAGGTAACATATGCATCGGAAAGTGAGTATATTTTTTTTTTTATTTATTAATAGTTGTCTGATAGATATTAAAATAATTTGAATATGTATTACAGATAGACGAGAGCTCAGAGAGAAGACGACGAAAGTACAGTCCTTAAGACCTGGACATGATTAATTGTAGATGCCTAGATGATGATGTATGTATTTTGTCGTTACAATTGTACTTAAACTGTTAATAGTTGTAAGGTAATAAAATCAGTTTTCCCTGGAGAAACAGCTTGAAAATTTATTACAAATTAGTCCAAAATTTCTTTTTCAAATTTATACTCGAATGAAAAAAGTATACTTGTACTTCAATTTAGGATTTCAATTAAAACATGCATCACATTAATTTCTGAATTATTTACAACAGCAAATAGTCTCTTAACATTGACAATTTGGAAACCCTTTCTCTAATAGTCTCACCTGAACGAAAGTAAAGTTTCTGATTGTCAATTTGTTTATCTACATATTTAGTTGATTTTTTAAAAAGTAATTTGGAAAATATGACTTGATTTAGATTGTTTGAAATTCAGTTGAATTTTAATCATTTCTGTTTAAAATGTATACATCAGATTGTTTTGGTTAGCCACCAAGTTCTGATAATTTGACACGCACTTTAATTTAGGAAATAATGATTATATCATTAAACCGTCTTCATTACTGTTTGAAATATAGATTTAAAATGAAAATAAGTTAATGATATACAGTCAAAAAGAGCAATTGACCAATGATGATGGCTGCCATTAATGCCAGTTTTTCTTTATAGATATTTTGAAAGAAAAAAAATTAAAGTAGCAAATTTTTTAAGTTCTATATTTGGTTCAATATTTTTGAACTTATTTTGTTTTGGTTTCAGATACCAGCCCCAGGATATTTACATCAGGACAGGTAACATATGCATCGGAAAGTGAGTATATTTTTTTTTTTATTTATTAATAGTTGTCTGATAGATATTAAAATAATTTGAATATGTATTACAGATAGACGGGAGCTCAGAGAGAAGACGACGAAAGTACAGTCCTTAAGACCTGGACATGATTAATTGTAGATGCCTAGATGATGATGTATGTATTTTGTCGTTACAATTGTACTTAAACTGTTAATAGTTGTAAGGTAATAAAATCAGTTTTCCCTGGAGAAACAGCTTGAAAATTTATTACAAATTAGTCCAAAATTTCTTTTTCAAATTTATACTCCAATGAAAAAAGTATACTTGTACTCCAATTAAGGATTTGAATTAAAACATGCATCACATTAATTTCTGAATTATTTATTACAGCAAATAGTGTCTTAACATTGACAATTTGGAAACCCTTTCTCTAATAGTCTCACCTGAACGAAAGTAAAGTTTCTGATTGTCAATTTGTTTATCTACATATTGAGTCGATTTTTTAAAAAGTAATTTGGAAAATATGACTTGAGTTAGATTGTTTGAAATTCAGTTGAATTTTAATCATTTCTGTTCAAAATGTATACATCAGATTGTTTTGGTTAGCCACCAAGTTCTGATAATTTGACACGCACATTAATTTAGGAAATAATGATTATATCATTAAACCGTCTTCATTACTGTTTGAAATATAGATTTAAAATGAAAATAAGTTAATGATATACAGTCAAAAAGAGCAATTGACCAATGATGATGGCTGCCATTAATGCCAGTTTTTCTTTATAGATATTTTGAAAGAAAAAAAAATTAAAGTAGCAAATTTTTTAAGTTCTATATTTGGTTCAATATTTTGAACTTATTTTGTTTTTGTTTCAGATACCAGCCCCAGGATATTTACATCAGGACAGGTAACATATGCATCGGAAAGTGAGTATATTTTTTTTTTTTATTTATTAATAGTTGTTTGATAGATATTAAAATAATTTGAATATGTATTACAGATAGACGGGAGCTCAGAGAGAAGACGACGAAAGTACAGTCCTTAAGACCTGGACATGATTAATTGTAGATGCCTAGATGATGATGTATGTATTTTGTCGTTACAATTGTACTTAAACTGTTAATAGTTGTAAGGTAATAAAATCAGTTTTCCCTGGAGAAACAGCTTGAAAATTTATTACAAATTAGTCCAAAATTTCTTTTTCAAATTTATACTCCAATGAAAAAAGTATACTTGTACTCCAATTTAGGATTTGAATTAAAACATGCATCACATTAATTTCTGAATTATTTATTACAGCAAAAAGTCTCTTAACATTGACAATTTGGAAACCCTTTCTCTAATAGTCTCACCTGAACGAAAGTAAAGTTTCTGATTGTCAACTTGTTTATCTACATATTTAGTCGATTTTTTGTCGAGCCTTCGACTTTAGTCGAAAAAGCGAGACATAGCGATCCTACATTCCGTCGTCGTCGTCGGCGTCGTCGTCGTCGTTGGCGGCGTCCACAAATATTCACTCTGTGGTTAAAGTTTTTGAAATTTTAATAACTTTCTTAAACTATCCTGGATTTCTACCAAACTTGGACAGAAGCTTGTTTAAGATCATAAGAAAGTATCCAGAAGTAAATTTTGTAAAAATAAAATTCCTGTTTTTCCGTATTTTACTTGTAAATGGACTTAGTTTTTCTGCCAGGAAACATTACATTCACTCTGTGGTTAAAGTTTTTAAAATTTTAATAACTTTCTTAAACTATCCTGGATTTGTACCAAACTTGGACAGAAGCTTGTTTATGATCATAAGATAATATCCAGAAGTAAATTTGTTAAAAAAAAAATTTCTTTTTTTCCGTATTTTACTTATAAATGGACTTAGTTTTTCTGCCAGGAAACAATACATTCACTCTGTGGTTAAAGTTTTTAAAATTTTAATAACTTTCTTAAACTATCCTGGATTTGTACCAAATTTTGAACAGAAGCTTGTTTATGATCAAAAGCTAGTATCTAGAAGGAAATTTTGTTAAAATTTGTACCTGTTTATCCGTATTTTACTTATAAATGGACTTAGTTTTTCTTCCAGTTAACATTAAATACAGTCTGCAGTAAAAGTTTTTAAAACATTTATTAGATTCATAAACTATCCTGGATTTATACCTTACTTTGACAGAAGCTTCTTACAATCAAAAGATAGTATCTAAAGGAATATTTTTATTGATTTTTTTCCTCATTTTTGTTGAGCCTGCAATTAACAGCAAAAGTAGGCGAGACACTGGGTTCCGCGGAACCCTTACAAATTTTTAAAAAGTAATTAGGAAAATATGACTTGATTTAGATTGTTTGAAATTCAGTTGAATTTTAATCATTTCTGTTTAAAATGTATACATCAGATTGTTTTGGTTAGCCACCAAGTTCTGATAATTTGACACGCACATTAATTTAGGAAATAATGATTATATCATTAAACCGTCTTCATTACTTTTTGAAATATAGATTTAAAATGAAAATAAGTTAATGATATACAGTCAAAAAGAGCAATTGACCAATGATGATGGCTGCCATTAATGCCAGTTTTTCTTTATAGATATTTTGAAAGAAAAAAAAATTAAAGTAGCAAATTTTTTAAGTTTTATATTTGGTTCAATATTTTTGAACTTATTTTGTTTTTGTTTCAGATACCAGCCCCAGGATATTTACATCAGGACAGGTAACATATGCATCGGAAAGTGAGTATATTTTTTTTTTTATTTATTAATAGTTGTCTGATAGATATTAAAATAATTTGAATATGTATTACAGATAGACGGGAGCTCAGAGAGAAGACGACGAAAGTACAGTCCTTAAGACCTGGACATGATTAATTGTAGATGCCTAGATGATGATGTATGTATTTTGTCGTTACAATTGTACTTAAACTGTTAATAGTTGTAAGGTAATAAAATCAGTTTTCCCTGGAGAAACAGCTTGAAAATTTATTACAAATTAGTCCAAAATTTCTTTTTCAAATTTATACTCCAATGAAAAAAGTATACTTGTACTCCAATTTAGGATTTGAATTAAAACATGCATCACATTAATTTCTGAATTATTTATTACAGCAAAAAGTCTCTTAACATTGACAATTTGGAAACCCTTTCTCTAATAGTCTCACCTGAACGAAAGTAAAGTTTCTGATTGTCAACTTGTTTATCTACATATTTAGTCGATTTTTTGTCGAGCCTTCGACTTTAGTCGAAAAAGCGAGACATAGCGATCCTACATTCCGTCGTCGTCGTCGGCGTCGTCGTCGTCGTTGGCGGCGTCCACAAATATTCACTCTGTGGTTAAAGTTTTTGAAATTTTAATAACTTTCTTAAACTATCCTGGATTTCTACCAAACTTGGACAGAAGCTTGTTTAAGATCATAAGAAAGTATCCAGAAGTAAATTTTGTAAAAATAAAATTCCTGTTTTTCCGTATTTTACTTGTAAATGGACTTAGTTTTTCTGCCAGGAAACATTACATTCACTCTGTGGTTAAAGTTTTTAAAATTTTAATAACTTTCTTAAACTATCCTGGATTTGTACCAAACTTGGACAGAAGCTTGTTTATGATCATAAGATAATATCCAGAAGTAAATTTGTTAAAAAAAAAATTTCTTTTTTTCCGTATTTTACTTATAAATGGACTTAGTTTTTCTGCCAGGAAACAATACATTCACTCTGTGGTTAAAGTTTTTAAAATTTTAATAACTTTCTTAAACTATCCTGGATTTGTACCAAATTTTGAACAGAAGCTTGTTTATGATCAAAAGCTAGTATCTAGAAGGAAATTTTGTTAAAATTTGTACCTGTTTATCCGTATTTTACTTATAAATGGACTTAGTTTTTCTTCCAGTTAACATTAAATACAGTCTGCAGTAAAAGTTTTTAAAACATTTATTAGATTCATAAACTATCCTGGATTTATACCTTACTTTGACAGAAGCTTCTTACAATCAAAAGATAGTATCTAAAGGAATATTTTTATTGATTTTTTTCCTCATTTTTGTTGAGCCTGCAATTAACAGCAAAAGTAGGCGAGACACTGGGTTCCGCGGAACCCTTACAAATTTTTAAAAAGTAATTAGGAAAATATGACTTGATTTAGATTGTTTGAAATTCAGTTGAATTTTAATCATTTCTGTTTAAAATGTATACATCAGATTGTTTTGGTTAGCCACCAAGTTCTGATAATTTGACACGCACATTAATTTAGGAAATAATGATTATATCATTAAACCGTCTTCATTACTTTTTGAAATATAGATTTAAAATGAAAATAAGTTAATGATATACAGTCAAAAAGAGCAATTGACCAATGATGATGGCTGCCATTAATGCCAGTTTTTCTTTATAGATATTTTGAAAGAAAAAAAAATTAAAGTAGCAAATTTTTTAAGTTTTATATTTGGTTCAATATTTTTGAACTTATTTTGTTTTTGTTTCAGATACCAGCCCCAGGATATTTACATCAGGACAGGTAACATATGCATCGGAAAGTGAGTATATTTTTTTTTTTATTTATTAATAGTTGTCTGATAGATATTAAAATAATTTGAATATGTATTACAGATAGACGGGAGCTCAGAGAGAAGACGACGAAAGTACAGTCCTTAAGACCTGGACATGATTAATTGTAGATGCCTAGATGATGATGTATGTATTTTGTCGTTACAATTGTACTTAAACTGTTAATAGTTGTAAGGTAATAAAATCAGTTTTCCCTGGAGAAACAGCTTGAAAATTTATTACAAATTAGTCCAAAATTTCTTTTTCAAATTTATACTCCAATGAAAAAAGTATACTTGTACTCCAATTTAGGATTTGAATTAAAACATGCATCACATTAATTTCTGAATTATTTATTACAGCAAAAAGTCTCTTAACATTGACAATTTGGAAACCCTTTCTCTAATAGTCTCACCTGAACGAAAGTAAAGTTTCTGATTGTCAACTTGTTTATCTACATATTTAGTCGATTTTTTGTCGAGCCTTCGACTTTAGTCGAAAAAGCGAGACATAGCGATCCTACATTCCGTCGTCGTCGTTGGCTGCGTCCACAAATATTCACTCTGTGGTTAAAGTTTTTGAAATTTTAATAACTTTCTTAAACTATCCTGGATTTCTACCAAACTTGGACAGAAGCTTGTTTATGATCATAAGATAATACCCAGAAGTAAATTTGTTAAAAAAAAAATTTCTTTTTTTCCGTATTTTACTTATAAATGGACTTAGTTTTTCTGCCAGGAAACAATACATTTACTCTGTGGTTAAAGTTTTTAAAATTTTAATAACTTTCTTAAACTATCCTGGATTTGTACCAAACTTGGACAGAAGCTTGTTTATGATCATAAGATAATACCCAGAAGTAAATTTGTTAAAAAAAAAATTTCTTTTTTTCCGTATTTTACTTATAAATGGACTTAGTTTTTCTGCCAGGAAACAATACATTTACTCTGTGGTTAAAGTTTTTAAAATTTTAATAACTTTCTTAAACTATCCTGGATTTGTACCTAACTTGGACAGAAGCTTTTTTATGATCATAAGATAGTATCCAGAAGTAAATGTGTTAAAAAAAAAATTTCTTTTTTTCCGTATTTTACTTATAAATGGACTTAGTTTTTCTGCCAGGAAACAATACATTCACTCTGTGGTTAAAGTTTTTAAAATTTTAATAACTTTCTTAAACTATCCTGGATTTGTACCAAATTTTGAACAGAAGCTTGTTTATGATCAAAAGCTAGTATCTAGAAGGAAATTTTGTTAAAATTTGTACCTGTTTATCCTTATTTTACTTATAAATGGACTTAGTTTTTCTTCCAGTTAACATTAAATACAGTCTGCAGTAAAAGTTTTTAAAACATTTATTAGATTCATAAACTATCCTGGATTTATACCTTACTTTGACAGAAGCTTCTTACAATCAAAGGAATATTTTTATTGATTTTTTTCCTCATTTTTGTTGAGCCTGCAATTAACAGCAAAAGTAGGCGAGACACTGGGTTCCGCGGAACCCTTACAAATTTTTAAAAAGTAATTAGGAAAATATGACTTGATTTAGATTGTTTGAAATTCAGTTGAATTTTAATCATTTCTGTTTAAAATGTAAACATCAGATTGTTTTGGTTAGCCACCAAGTTCTGATAATTTGACACGCACATTAATTTAGGAAATAATGATTATATCATTAAACCGTCTTCATTACTTTTTGAAATATAGATTTAAAATGAAAATAAGTTAATGATATACAGTCAAAAAGAGCAATTGACCAATGATGATGGCTGCCATTAATGCCAGTTTTTCTTTATAGATATTTTGAAAGAAAAAAAAATTAAAGTAGCAAATTTTTTAAGTTTTATATTTGGTTCAATATTTTTGAACTTATTTTGTTTTTGTTTCAGATACCAGCCCCAGGATATTTACATCAGGACAGGTAACATATGCATTGGAAAGTGAGTATATTTTTTTTTTTATTTATTAATAGTTGTCTGATAGATATTAAAATAATTTGAATATGTATTACAGATAGACGGGAGCTCAGAGAAAAGACGACGAAAGTACAGTCCTTAAGACCTGGACATGATTAATTGTAGATGCCTAGATGATGATGTATGTATTTTGTCATTACAATTGTACTTAAACTGTTAATAGTTGTAAGGTAATAAAATCAGTTTTCCCTGGAGAAACAGCTTGAAAATTTATTACAAATTAGTCCAAAATTTCTTTTTCAAATTTATACTCGAATGAAAAAGTATACTTGTACTTCAATTTAGGATTTGAATTAAAACATGCATCACATTAATTTCTGAATTATTTATAACAGCAAATAGTCTCTTAACATTGACAATTTGGAAACCCTTTTTCTAATAGTCTCACCTGAACGAAAGTAAAGTTTCTGATTGTCAATTTGTTTATCTACATATTTAGTCGATTTTTTAAAAAGTAATTTGGAAAATATGACTTGATTTAGATTGTTTGAAATTCAGTTGAATTTTAATCATTTCTGTTCAAAATGTATACATCAGATTGTTTTGGTTAGCCACCAAGTTCTGATAATTTGACACACACATTTATTTAGGAAATAATGATTATATCATTAAACCGTCTTCATTACTGTTTGAAATATAGATTTAAAATGAAAATAAGTTAATGATATACAGTCAAAAAGAGCAATTGACCAATGATGATGGCTGCCATTAATGCCAGTTTTTCTTTATAGATATTTTGAAAGAAAAAAAAATTAAAGTAGCAAATTTTTTAAGTTTTATATTTGGTTCAATATTTTTGAACTTTTTTTGTTTTTGTTTCAGATACCAGCCCCAGGATATTTACATCAGGACAGGTAACATATGCATCGGAAAGTGAGTATATTTTTTTTTTTATTTATTAATAGTTGTCTGATAGATATTAAAATAATTTGAATATGTATTACAGATAGACGGGAGCTCAGAGAGAAGACGACGAAAGTACAGTCCTTAAGACCTGGACATGATTAATTGTAGATGCCTAGATGATGATGTATGTATTTTGTCGTTACAATTGTACTTAAACTGTTAATAGTTGTAAGGTAATAAAATCAGTTTTCCCTGGAGAAACAGCTTGAAAATTTATTACAAATTAGTCCAAAATTTCTTTTTCAAATTTATACTCCAATGAAAAAAGTATACTTGTACTCCAATTAAGGATTTGAATTAAAACATGCATCACATTAATTTCTGAATTATTTATTACAGCAAAAAGTCTCTTAACATTGACAATTTGGAAACCCTTTCTCTAATAGTCTCACCTGAACGAAAGTAAAGTTTCTGATTGTCAACTTGTTTATCTACATATTTAGTCGATTTTTTGTCGAGCCTTCGACTTTAGTCAAAAAAGCGAGACATAGCGATCCTACATTCCGTCGTCATCGTCGTTGGCGGCGTCCACAAATATTCACTCTGTGGTTAAAGTTTTTGAAATTTTAATAACTTTCTTAAACTATCCTGGATTTCTACCAAACTTGGACAGAAGCTTGTTTATGATCATAAGAAAGTATCCAGAAGTAAAGTTTGTAAAAATAAAATTCCTGTTTTTCCGTATTTTACTTGTAAATGGACTTAGTTTTTCTGCCAGGAAACATTACATTCACTCTGTGGTTAAAGTTTTTAAAATTTTAATAACTTTCTTAAACTATCCTGGATTTCTACCAAACTTGGACAGAAGCTTGTTTATGATCATAAGATAATATCCAGAAGTAAATTTGTTAAAAAAAAAATTTCATTTTTTCCGTATATTACTTATAGATGGACTTAGTTTTTCTGCCAGGAAACAATACATTCACTCTGTGGTTAAAGTTTTTAAAATTTTAATAACTTTCTTAAACTATCCTGGATTTGTACCTAACTTGGACAGAAGCTTGTTTATGATCATAAGATAGTATCCAGAAGTAAATTTGTTAAAAAAAAATTTTCTTTTTTTCCGTATTTTACTTATAAATGGACTTAGTTTTTCTGCCAGGAAACAATACATTCACTCTGTGGTTAAAGTTTTTAAAATTTTAATAACTTTCTTAAACTATCCTGGATTTGTACCAAATTTTGAACAGAAGCTTGTTTATGATCAAAAGCTAGTATCTAGAAGGAAATTTTGTTAAAATTTGTACCTGTTTATCCGTATTTTACTTATAAATGGACTTAGTTTTTCTTCCAGTTAACATTAAATACAGTCTGCAGTTAAAGTTTTTAAAACATTTATTAGATTCATAAACTATCCTGGATTTATACCTTACTTTGACAGAAGCTTCTTACAATCAAAAGATAGTATCTAAAGGAATATTTTTATTGATTTTTTTCCTCATTTTTGTTGAGCCTGCAATTAACAGCAAAAGTAGGCGAGACACTGGGTTCCGCGGAACCCTTACGAATTTTTAAAAAGTAATTAGGAAAATATGACTTGATTTAGATTGTTTGAAATTCAGTTGAATTTTAATCATTTCTGTTCAAAATGTATACATCAGATTGTTTTGGTTAGCCACCAAGTTCTGATAATTTGACACGCACATTAATTTAGGAAATAATGATTATATCATTAAACCGTCTTCATTACTGTTTGAAATATAGATTTAAAATGAAAATAAGTTAATGATATACAGTCAAAAAGAGCAATTGACCAATGATGCTGGCTGCCATTAATGCCAGTATTTCTTTATGGATATTTTGAAAGAAAAAAAAATTAAAGTAGCAAATTTTTTAAGTTTTATATTTGGTTCAATATTTTTGAACTTATTTTGTTTTTGTTTCAGATACCAGCCCCAGGATATTTACATCAGGACAGGTAACATATGCATCGGAAAGTGAGTATATTTTTTTTTTTTATTTATTAATAGTTGTCTGATAGATATTAAAATAATTTGAATATGTATTACAGATAGACGGGAGCTCAGAGAGAAGACGACGAAAGTACAGTCCTTAAGACCTGGACATGATTAATTGTAGATGCCTAGATGATGATGTATGTATTTTGTCGTTACAATTGTACTTAAACTGTTAATAGTTGTAAAGTAATAAAATCAGTTTTCCCTGGAGAAACAGCTTGAAAATTTATTACAAATTAGTCCAAAATTTCTTTTTCAAATTTATACTCGAATGAAAAAGTATACTTGTACTTCAATTTAGGATTTGAATTAAAACATGCATCACATTAATTTCTGAATTATTTATAACAGCAAATAGTCTCTTAACATTGACAATTTGGAAACCCTTTCTCTAGTCTCACCTGAACGAAAGTAAAGTTTCTGATTGTCAATTTGTTTATCTACATATTTAGTCGATTTTTTAAAAAGTAATTTGGAAAATATGACTTGATTTAGATTGTTTCAAATTCAGTTGAATTTTAATCATTTCTGTTCAAAATGTATACATCAGATTGTTTTGGTTAGCCACCAAGTTCTGATAATTTGACACGCACATTTATTTAGGAAATAATGATTATATCATTAAACCGTTTTCATTACTGTTTGAAATATAGATTTAAAATGAAAATAAGTTAATGATAAACAGTCAAAAAGAGCAATTGACCAATGATGATGGCTGCCATTAATGCCAGTTTTTCTTTAAGGATATTTGGAAAGAAAAAAAAAATTAAAGTAGCAAATTTTTTAAGTTTTATATTTGGTTCAATATTTTTGAACTTATTTTGTTTTTGTTTCAGATACCAGCCCCAGGATATTTACATCAGGACAGGTAACATATGCATCGGAAAGTAAGTATATTTTTTTTTTTATTTATTAATAGTTGTCTGATAGATATTAAAATAATTTGAATATGTATTACAGATAGACGAGAGCTCAGAGAGAAGACGACGAAAGTACAGTCCTTAAGACCTGGACATGATTAATTGTAGATGCCTAGATGATGATGTATGTATTTTGTCGTTACAATTGTACTTAAACTGTTAATAGTTGTAAGGTAATAAAATCAGTTTTCCCTGGAGAAACAGCTTGAAAATTTATTACAAATTAGTCCAAAATTTCTTTTTCAAATTTATACTCCAATGAAAAAAGTATACTTGTACTCCAATTCAGGATTTGAATTAAAACATGCATCACATTAATTTCTGAATTATTTATTACAGCAAATAGTCTCTTAACATTGACAATTTGGAAACCCTTTCTCTAATAGTCTCACCTGAATGAAAGTAAAGTTTCTGATTGTCAACTTGTTTATCTACATATTTAGTCGATTTTTTAAAAAGTAATTAGGAAAATATGACTTGATTTAGATTGTTTGAAATTCAGTTGAATTTTAATCATTTCTGTTCAAAATGTATACATCAGATTGTTTTGGTTAGCCACCAAGTTCTGATAATTTGACACGCACATTAATTTAGGAAATAATGATTATATCATTAAACCGTCTTCATTACTGTTTGAAATATAGATTTAAAATGAAAATAAGTTAATGATATACAGTCAAAAAGAGCAATTGACCAATGATGATGGCTGCCATTAATGCCAGTATTTCTTTATGGATATTTTGAAAGAAAAAAAAATTAAAGTAGCAAATTTTTTAAGTTTTATATTTGGTTCAATATTTTTGAACTTATTTTGTTTTTGTTTCAGATACCAGCCCCAGGATATTTACATCAGGACAGGTAACATATGCATCGGAAAGTAAGTATATTTTTTTTTTTTTATTTATTAATAATTGTCTGATAGATATTAAAATAATTTGAATATGTATTACAGATAGACGGGAGCTCAGAGAGAGGACCACGAAAGTACAGTCCTTAAGACCTGGAGATGATTAATTGTAGATACCTAGATGATGATGTATGTATTTTGTCGTTACAATTGTACTTAAACTGTTAATAGTTGTAAGGTAATAAAATCAAATTCATACTTTTGTGTTTCTCTTACCAAAGCAAACTCTGTAAATTCAGAAATTATTGTGTGCATTTATTATTGCGATTTTTACATTATGGACTAAAAGTAAGATTATTTTATTGAATTTCAGGAAAGTTTTTATACAGATATAGGAATTGGAGTTTCTTATTATTGCAATACTCAACCTGTCGCATTATTCAGATTAATAAAACCTCGCAATAGTGTTTCTGAATTAACGGTAAATTATTTGTGCCAGAAGTTATCCAACACATCGCTCTTTTATAATTTTTGTTTTTGTTACAAATGCAGGCCTTAGAAGTTTCAGTGGTACAGCTTGAAGATGGTTCCATTGTACATAGAAGATGAAGATGAGTTAGGTTAAACCTTGTTAGGTAATAATAAAATCAGTTTCCCCTGGGAAAATTGCTTGGTTTTTTAATCACAACTGTAATATTTATAGCTTTCAAATTAATATTCTAATGATACATTCTTTAAAAAAAATGTATTGTTATAATCTATTTTCATGTTACCGAATTGACTAGAGAGTATAGAACTGTTCGATAGGTAACCTACTCTGTGGTAAGACATTCTAGTACTCTGTGATGTAAGAAAGACTGAAAGAAGTAAAATCATGTAAGCTTACAGTCTGTGCAATTTGTCGCAAAAGTTGATTATTTTGGGGTTTTTTTTGAGTCGTCTCATCTGTGTAATAATTTTGACTGTTTGTGGCCTAAAAGTTTATTAGCCATTCATAAGGAGCAAACTTCAAAGACCGTGACAAACCTTTCAATTCAAAGGAACACAGCATGGCTCCCTATAGCTTTAGATATGGCAGCCAAACAAGTTGGAACTGAAGATAGTGACCAGACAACAGAATACTTGGGGGAATAAAAATAATTTGGTTTCTAACTCCTGACAATAAAATTTCTTAAATGTCCAAAAACTCAGATGAGAATTAACTGAGAGCCCACAGGATGATGTGAGATGCCCATCTGTCCTTTGATATATCAACACTAATATGAAATGCTTCAAAGACCTGTAGAATTAACAACTAAAACTGCATATGTGCAAAAGTAATATTTAAAAAAGTTAAATTGTAAATGTACAAACTGTTCAAGATTCAGTTGAACTTTGGTGAACATATTTAAAAGTAGTTGGAAGAAATCATGATATATATGCAACACTCCCAAACGTTTCCATCCCCCTAAACATGTCCGATTCCCCCAAACGTGTCCTTAGAATCTTAAATCGCCCAAACGTGACTGATTTCACTCCCCCAAACTTGTCCAATAATTGTTATTACCCAAAACGTGTCCAGTTTAAAGCGCCAGAACATCTCAAAACTTTTAGCGCTTATATGTCTCTTGTGAAGTTTACGGCTATACAATGATGGGGGACACGATAGAAGACGTCGGGTTTGGGTTGGATTTTAAAAATAAATCGAAGCAGCTATCTAAGGATATCTGGAGGAAAGATATAGTAATCCGCATAGACAAATATCCAAGATATGGTACAATGTGCACTGGGACTTCTGCTTTCAAATAAACAGACACAGTGTAAGAAAAAGGATGACAAAATAAGCTATTTTTACTTACAGTGGTTTATTAATTTTTTACCAATAGAATTGTCATTGTTTTAAATTACAGTTGGAGGTACTTCATAATTAAGAAATCTAATACAATTTATATTGCATGTTTTCCCAGTGCTTCACTGTTAATACAGTCAGTGGTCATTTATTAGCATTAATTTGTTCAACGCCGGTTGTTTATATTAAGCATTATTGCAAGCTTAATTTAACTATTGACCGTTGATTGCTTAATGCCAGTGGCAAATATTTCAAGCATATTTAGAGCAAACAATTACACAGAAAATGCAATTAACTAGTTTTGTACAGTGTAGATCATCGTTTACTTAGTGAATTATTTTGTACTAATATACTCTGATGATGCCTAAATACCTTTATAATGTATGAGGGTATTGCACTACAGGCTTCCCGCAGAAGTTGTTTATGGGCTTTTTAAAAGAACCCTTTGGTTCCATATAGACTGGATATGTTTGGGCGTTCATAAACAGAACACTTTTGATGCCCTTAAGCAACAAGTCATATTTTGCAGTTCATTGACGTCATATGGACACGTTTGGGGGAATCAGACACGTTTCTGAGTGGTACATATATACAATAACTATCTGATTTCCATCTACATGCAGAGTGAAAAAACAAAATAAAGCTTCAGGAATAGCTGTTCCAAGGAAGATGGTAACATAGATCTTCAACTAACTCTGAGGCTCTGCCATTAAAAAAATAAAGAAGCAAGGACAACAGCTCCAAGGAAGATTATTACATTGATCATCTTCAAAGTCTGATGTGTGGCCATTAAAGAAATAATGTAAGTACAATTAGGCAATACAATTTCTGTATATTCTCTAAAAATATGTGATAAAAGTACAGAAGGCAACAACCGTTTTCTTATTTTCTACATTTACAACACACAAAAAAAAAAAAGAATTTATCAATTCAATATATTGTTTCCAGGAACACGAATAAAGCTTTTAAATCACGAAAAGTAAAATTCAGAGAGAATTTTTCCTTCAAGGGGAGACTAGTACAACAAACGGCAAGACTGTTTCATTCATTGGGAGATTACTCATTGAAAATTTTAGGCTGGCAATTTAAACAAGATTTGTAAAATGTATAATTTATGTCAATTTTAATTCCTTTTTAGGTTATTTCTGAGTGGTACATATATACAATAACTATCTGATTTCCATCTACATGCAGATTGGAAAAAAAAAAACAGCAGGAGGGATAGTAGTTCCAAGGAAGATGGTAACATAGATCTTCAAATAACTTTGAGGCTCTGCGAGTCTGCCATGAAAAAAATAAAGAAGCAAGGACAGCAGCTCCAAGGAAGATTATTACATTGATAATCTTCCAAGTCTGATGTGTGGCCATTAAAGAAATAATGTAAGTACAATTAGGAAATACAATTTCTGTATATTCTCTAAAAATATGTGATAAAAGTACAGAAGGCAACAACCGTTTTCTTATTATTCACATTTACAACCCCAAAAAAAAAAGAATTTATCAATTCAATATATGGTTTCCAGGAACATGAATAAGGCTTTCAAATCACGAAAAGTAAAATTCAGAGAGAATTTTTCCTTCAAGGGTAGACTAGTACAACAAATGGCAAGACTGTTTCATTCATTGGGAGATGACTCATTGAAAATTTTAGACTGGCAAAAAAGTGGCAATTTCAACAAGATTTGTAAAATTTATAATTTATGTCAATTTTAATTCCTTTTTAGGTTATTTCTGAGTGGTACATATATACAATAACTATCTGATTTCCATCTACATGCAGAGTGAAAAAAAATTAAAGCAGCTGAGCAGGGATAGTAGTTCCAAGGAAGATGGTAACTTTGAGGCTCTGCGAGTCTGCCATGAAAAAATAAAGAAGCAAGGACAGCAGCTCCAAGAAAGATTATTACACTGATAATCTTTCAAGTCTGATGTGTGGCCATTAAAGAAATAATGTAAGTACAATTAGGCAATACAATTTCTGTATATTCTCTAAAAATATGTGATAAAAGTACAGAAGGCAACAACCGTTTTCTTATTTTCCATATTTACAACACACAAAAAAAAAAAAGAATTTATCAATTCAATATATTGTTTCCAGGAACACGAATAAAGCTTTTAAATCACGAAAAGTAAAATTCAGAGAGAATTTTTCCTTCAAGGGGAGACTAGTACAACACACGGCAAGACTGTTTCATTCATTGGGAGATTACTCATTGAAAATTTTAGGCTGGCAATTTCAACAAGATTTGTAAAATGTATAATTTATGTCAATTTTAATTCCTTTTTATGTTATTTCTGAGTGGTACATATATACAATAACTATCTGATTTCCATCTACATGCAGATTGAAAAAAAAAACAGCAGGAGGGATAGTAGTTCCAAGGAAGATGGTAACATAGATCTTCAAATAACTTTGAGGCTCTGCGAGTCTGCCATGAAAAAAATAAAGAAGCAAGGACAGCAGCTCCAAGAAAGATTATTACACTGATAATCTTTCAAGTCTGATGTGTGGCCATTAAAGAAATAATGTAAGTACAATTAGGCAATACAATTTCTGTATATTCTCTAAAAATATGTGATAAAAGTACAGAAGGCAACAACCGTTTTCTTATTTTCCATATTTACAACACACAAAAAAAAAAAGAATTTATCAATTCAATATATTGTTTCCAGGAACACGAATAAAGCTTTTAAATCACGAAAAGTAAAATTCAGAGAGAATTTTTCCTTCAAGGGGAGACTAGTACAACACACGGCAAGACTGTTTCATTCATTGGGAGATTACTCATTGAAAATTTTAGGCTGGCAATTTCAACAAGATTTGTAAAATGTATAATTTATGTCAATTTTAATTCCTTTTTAGGTTATTTCTGAGTGGTACATATATACAATAACTATCTGATTTCCATCTACATGCAGATTGAAAAAAAAAACAGCAGGAGGGATAGTAGTTCCAAGGAAGATGGTAACATAGATCTTCAAATAACTTTGAGGCTCTGCGAGTCTGCCATGAAAAAAATAAAGAAGCAAGGACAGCAGCTCCAAGGAAGATTATTACATTGATAAACTTCCAAGTCTGATGTGTGGCCATTAAAGAAATAATGTAAGTACAATTAGGCAATACAATTTCTGTATATTCTCTAAAAATATGTGATAAAAGTACAGAAGGCAACAACCGTTTTCTTATTTTCTACATTTACAACCCAAAAAAAAAAAGAATTTATCAATTCAATATATGGTTTCCAGGAACATGAATAAGGCTTTCAAATCACGAAAAGTAAAATTCAGAGAGAATTTTTCCTTCAAGGGTAGACTAGTACAACAAATGGCAAGACTGTTTCATTCATTGGGAGATGACTCATTGAAAATTTTAGACTGGCAAAAAAGTGGCAATTTCAACAAGATTTGTAAAATTTATAATTTATGTCAATTTTAATTCCTTTTTAGGTTATTTCTGAGTGGTACATATATACAATAACTATCTGATTTCCATCTACATGCAGAGTGAAAAAAAATTAAAGCAGCTGAGCAGGGATAGTAGTTCCAAGGAAGATGGTAACTTTGAGGCTCTGCGAGTCTGCCATGAAAAAAATAAAGAAGCAAGGACAGCAGCTCCAAGAAAGATTATTACATTGATAATCTTCCAAGTCTGATGTGTGGCCATTAAAGAAATAATGTAAGTACAATTAGGCAATATAATTTCTATATATTCTCTAAAAATATGTGATAAAAGTACAGAAGGCAACAACCGTTTTCTTATTTTCCACATTTACAACACACACAAAAAAAAAAAGAATTTATCAATTCAATATATTGTTTCCAGGAACACGAATAAAGCTTTTAAATCTCGAAAAGTAAAATTCAGAGAGAATTTTTCCTTCAAGGGGAGACTAGTACAACATACGGCAAGAAAGACTGTTTCATTCATTGGGAGATTACTCATTGAAAATTTTAGGCAGGCAATTTCAACAAGATTTGTAAAATGTATAATTTATGTCAATTTTAATTCCTTTCTAGGTGATTTCAGTGTTTTCATGGATGGGAGTAAGACTTGGTGGTATAATATTTCTAGTATTTAAGTAGGAATATAATTCCTCTATTTAAACAAGATTTATTCATCATAAAATAAGTTTATAGGAAATAAAATATGCTCTATGCTTGAAGATGTAAGAGGTCAGAATTTTGTTTTTTTTCATATCAGTACCAAAATTTGACCGAATGTTTTAAAGATTTTAATTAATTCTGTGGATGTCTTATTTTTGTGTTGTTGAGATGTTGTCACATTGATGTATACAACACATCTTCTTTTACTCATTTTTGTCGGGCCTTGACGGAGTCAAAAAGCGAGACATAGGTATGCTGTTTCCGGCGGCGACAGGGTCAACAATGTATTAGTTTGTGATTAGGTCTAGTTCATGGTGAACCACTTGTGGTAGGTCAATGATATTTGGTGTGCAGTTGTATTAGCATTGGCACATCTCATTACCATGGAGATTATTTGGTTCCACCCCTCAGTCAAGGTCTATTGACTTTGAAACTTTGCTTAGTTTACATGTATTAGTTTGTAATTAGGTCAGTTTATGGGGAACCACTAGTGGTAGGTCAATGATATTTGGTATGCAGTTGTATAAGCATTGGCATATCTCATTTCCATGGACAATATTTGGTCCCTACCCCTCAGTCATGGTCTATTGACTTTAAAACTTTTGCTTAGTTTACATGTATTAGTTTGTGATTAGGTCAGTTTAAGATTAACCACTTATGTTAGTCAATGATATTCGGTATGCAAATGTATTGGCATTTGCAAGTTTCATTTCCATGGAGATTATATAACCCCACCCCCTAATTATGGTTCATTGACTTTGAAACTTTTACATAGTTAACAAGTTAATGTTTGTAATTAGGTTTGTTTAAAGGGAACAACTTATGAAAAGTCAATGGTATTTGGTTTGCATTTGTATTAACATTGGCACATCTCAATTCCATGGAGATTGTTTAGCCCTGTACCTTCAGTCATGGTTCATTAACTTTGAATATTTGCATAACTTACATGTTAATGTATTGCTATTTTAATTTCATCATTTGCATTATCAAAATAACAAATAGACGAGACATATCTGTGTTAACAGTTTATGTCATATATAACCTATTTCCATATACTCTGGATTTATTATCATTCTTTGGATACCAATTTTCGTGGATATATAAGTGACCAACATATATAAATGTTCCATGTAGTACAAATTTTCTATAGACTTGTATGCCAACTTAATCAAAACCCACAAAAATACAATTGTTCCTCAATCCACGAAAATGAAGAAATGTTCAGAATGTTGAGATCTACCTGCTGTACAATTACGTCAAAACTGTCAGACATTCTTAAAGGAGTTATTGCCCTTAAATGTGAAGTTTTACCATTTTTTTTTCATTTTTATTCATTATTTTGAAAATAAAAATAGATGGAGAGAAATTTTAATACAAAAAAAAGCAAGACAAGATATGCACAAAAGTCAAATGACTGAAATCTTCTGAGGACTAGTTATTGGAGTTATTGATCTTCAATGACGATTTTTACCATTGATCAGCAAGTCAAGATTTACAAAAAAGCTGCCTTGGATTAAATCTTAAGTCGACCTGTTCATGGAGTTTTTGCCGTTTTTTTACCACATTTTTTTTAGTTTTTGCCTATTATCTTGAAAAAAGTAGGACAAGACCTACAAATATGTCAACATGACTGAAGTCGTCAGTTTACTCTTTATAGAGTTATTGCCCTTTTGTAAAGCAAAAATGATCAACAGGACCAGACCTACAAATATGTCAACACGACTGAAATCGTCAGTTTACTCTTTATAGAGTTATTGCCCTTTCGTGATGATTTTTACCAGGAAGTAGTTATTGTTGAAGATGAAGAAGAGCGACACAGGATCTTAAGAGCCTCTGTTTTGAACAATTTTGATTGACTAAGCATTTTACTTTCAGGTTAGCATTAGTTACTGCTTGTCAGTATGGATTGTTTAGAATGGTCATTGGAGCTGTCTTTTAAGGTAAGAACCATTGCATAGATTTATAAACTTGTCAATTAAAGATTATGTAAATGCACTTGAATTTTGCCTGTGACATTTTGTCGCAGAAGCCAGGCATAGCAATTCACATTACTTTGTTTTTTATATCCAATTACAAGTCATTGAAGAAAAAAATACAAGGCTCGTGTGCTTTTAATCAGTTCTTATAATTTATTTGGGTTCAAATATTTTTTTCTTCAAAATTTATGTGTACGCCCGGGCGTTTCGACGTAAACGTATCTACGCGCATGCCTATGCAGATAATCAACATTAAACTATAAAATATATTAAAAATAAACCTCTGTTCGATCTACAAATCATTAGTCTTATCATTAGTCTTTTTTAATGTTATAAATCAATAAATCATTTTTTCCAGACAAAATAACAACACTGGTTGATACAATTCTGGGAACCGGTGAAGAAGTTAAAAGTTTTACAATATACTGAAGACTTGCAATGGAAAATCCAGAAAACAGGTCTTTTACGAAACAGTATGAGAGAGCCAAGATGATTGCTGGATTTAAAATGCTTGGAAAAAACAACCAAATGAAGACAAAAAATGCACTGCATCAACAAACAAAACAACTACTGGAACGTTGGGGCACCAGTACTGATTTCTGATTCTAAAAACAATTGTTCAAAATCTTCTACATGTTTACGAAGACTGTACATACATGTATATATATATATATTTATTTAAGAAAGAAAAAAATAATGCATGTGCTTGAAACTTGTCTACATACATGTAATGAATAGAAAAAAGGAAAGAAAAAAAAAATGAAAACAAAATGAAAAGAAAAAACAAAAAAGAAAGAAAAAAGAAAGAGAGAAAATTCAAAAAAAGAAAAGAAAGAAAGAAAGAAAAGAAAATGAAAAAAAAAAATGAAAAAAAAAAAAAATTTGAGGAGGGAGGTGGGTAATGCAGCCAAGTAATACTGTATTCACCAATTTTCATGCACCATAACACCCACAATCGTGATAGTACGCTTAGATTTGCCTACAAATTTTGTGATTAAATAATATAACCTCATTATGCAGGAAATCTATTTTAAAAATTATCTTTACAATCATCTAGAGCAGACCCAATATTTACGTCTTTTATCATTTTCATTGATACAAGATACCCCATTTTTTATTTCTAAATAAAACCAAGGTGCTTATTATTATGAATACAGTACAACTTGCCAGTCACAAGCCTGGAATAAAGAGCCACATTAAAATATCAAGAATTAAGTTAGTTTAAACAGGACTATTCACAACTTTTTTTGCCATTAAATGCTTGACACTCATATTTTTTTCGTTTCCTTTATTGCTTTAAATTAGGTCGAAATATTCTATAGCATGTTTAGTTACATGTACCTACCCTTTTTCATAGTCTCAATATACATTGCCTTCACAGTGTTTCTTATATACAAATGTACTCCAGGTAAACAAAAAATTCTGGAACAAATTGTACATTCTAGTTGTACAGTATGTGTCATACTAGTAAAAAAGGGGGGATACAAATTTTAAACTTTTAACATATATATTTAAATCATGGATTTATTGTGGCTTTTAATGCAGAGTGAACCACCATATAGTTTTAATTTTAGATTTATTGTGGCTTTTAATGCCGAGTGAACCATCGTATAGTTTCAATGATATTGTAGAACCAACTTGTAAAATTCAGAATTACACCGATTAATACATACGTAAAATTATGTATTGTACTAGGAATACACAAATCATATGATAACTCAATATAATGTATATGTAGTTTTTATGCTAGTCAAGACCATGCTCATTACAATAAAAATTGTTTTACAAATATCTTTAGTTCAGAGATAGTTTCTTTTCAGAGTCACAGTGTCCAATATTTTTTGTTCAACATACATGGTCACATACAAAAGTCATGGGAATAACGTCAGAAATCTAAGAAATGTTTGAATAAATCAATGTTGTCTGCATGAATACATAAATATCAACATATTACGTTTGGTTTTTATCAGAGAGTCCTTGAAGATAATCTGCTGATCCTCACTATAGATTACATGTATATGTATGTTCTATTGAAAAACAACAAAATAGTCAGTCCTTTGAATATGGCGGTGGGCAAAACCTTCGGACCACCACTTTTTGAGAACTCTGCTGGACTACATTTCCTTAATACGCCTGTGTATAATAAACTAGAGGGGTGCATTGAAAAATGTCACGCATTTGATAAAAGAAAAAAGGTGCCAATGTTAAATGTATGAAAAATCTACAGAATCATTTCCTGTCAAATTTTAAATGGCTTACATCTTGAAAATCAGGACATAGACCCTTCATTTTTTTTCTGCTTGAATTACAAGCTATCGGATAAGCCCGAGTTGACGGCAAATCTATCCTTGTTTTAATAAATGCCTCCCCCTTCAGAGATGCAAAATATGACACCCCGAGCGACACATACATTTCAATGGAAAATTTACTTTAAAACCAATAAATTTCAACTAAGAAGCTGGCATTTGGTTAAATTCTATGATAGGAA
Organism: Mytilus californianus; assembly: GCF_021869535.1. Taxonomy (NCBI): domain Eukaryota; kingdom Metazoa; phylum Mollusca; class Bivalvia; order Mytilida; family Mytilidae; genus Mytilus; species Mytilus californianus. The sequence continues at coordinate 59,163,261 of NW_026262679.1, forward strand.
TTAGTTTCTTTATAAATCATACGGGAAAAAATTGCCAAAAGTAGTTTTTTTATCCTGAATCATGCATATGAAGTCTCAAAATTTGCAACACAGAAAACTAGGGAGAGGTGTTTGAGAAAACTGAAAACTGAAAACGTCTGTTTCTGCTTGATGGAAATAGATTATGGTTCGGTTCCTTCAGTGCAATACAGTATTTGGTGCTAACAATTCTCAAAAAAGAAATTTTGATACTTTTACTTTCCTTGATTGCTTTTTCTCTGCTTCAAAACCGCTACCCCATGTCAAACATATTTAGCCAACACCCCGCATGTGGCGTTCTACACTATTTTCAATATCTAAGCATTTATATTTCATTAATTCTAAGCATTATTATATTCGGACTGTTACCCTGTGAACTAGCACGTTAAAAATCCAGCTCAGCATGTCGGTCTAGTACAAAGCAGGGTAAATATTCATTTTACATTAACATATTCTTTTCCTGAAAATGCATTTTAATTTGCCACTGGACGCTAAGCAATTATCCATCAACATCATCAAGTTTTAGGAAGGCAAAAATGATTATTTTGGAATCTTTACTGCCTATATAAGCCTGCAAACAAGGAATTATTGGAATTTGGAATTATAGTTTTGAATTCTGCAAAATTGATAAGGAATGTATGATGAAAACTAACCCTATTAAGGATGGTTAGCCATGCAAACAAGGCTGAGTGGGCTTAGTTAGTTCATATTGAAATATCAGTGATAGTAAAATGAACTTTATGTATAACTTACAACAAAATTATTTTTATTTACCTGTGTACGTTATTTTATTTGGCGGCATTTTGTCCAAGGTTACTGCTGTCTTTCTGATATTGTTTTACATCTAACCCCCTTGTTTTATTAATTTTGTATTTACATTGTGTCATAGATCAAATTTATTTGTTCAGTGTATGTTCACTTGTTTTTGTTGATATGTCTTTTGATTGAGTTAAACCATTTCAATTGACATTTTATAGTGTGTTTCTATGTTGTGTTTTGTCAGATTCCCGTATCCCGCTTACACTATGTACGTAAGCAATTCTCTTTTTTTTGTAATTTCCGTGTCCCACCAGACTTCATTTGACGTTTTCACGGCACAATAATTTGACTTTCACGTGTCACGCTTACAAACAATCGGCAATCCCACGTCACTTTTAGACCCCAATGAGACCCACTATTGTTTCAGGGACCGTTCAATATTTACCAGATGGATGGGCCGGTGCATTCCTAATATTATTTCATTAAAAAAGTTCATGCCCATCCTTTTAAATTCTGCAAAAAAGTCCTTGCCCATCTAAAAAAAACTATATAAAAGTCCTTACCCCTCTAAAACTTAAAGACAATCAAAATTGATTTAGGTTCTTTTTCTATTTTAATATTTGCATGTTTATGTCTGGAAATCAAAGAATAGACTTTGGTGTATAAATACAAAATTCAAAATGTGCTAGTTAATTCCACATATATATATATTTATGTGTGTATCAGAAACATACATTTTATTAATTTTAAAACCAGTATGAATATACATGTATGGATTTGATTTTATATCTGCAGCCTCAGATACAATATCACAATTAAATTATCTCAAGACATAAGTAATAGCATACTATATCAGCCAGCCTTTCATAGAGGCTTAAGAAGTGCTAACAATATTCATGCAAGTCATAAAACATATGAAGAAATATTAACCATACTATTAAATGAACTTAGTTTATATTTTTCTGAAATCTGAGGTCCTCTTAAATTTGAAACAGTTTAATGTATCTCTTCTTGCGTCTTTGTTCTATTAAATAATTGAGGGTCACCACTTTTTTCCCCTTTTGTGACCATAACACATAAAGATTTATTCAAACTAGTGTTAACAATCAAAAAAATATTAACTAACTATCCAATTTGTATACAATTTTCAAAATACCATATCAATTTAAAATAAAGGGAATAATCTAAATTAAGGGCCCGGGCCCCCCTTTTTGTGGGAAAAAATTAGTTGCTTACATAGGAAATCCCTGAAGCATGACTGGAGCAAGCCCCTCCTAGACAGTCAGTGGGCCCCTTCTTATGAAAATTTCTGGATCCGCCACTGAATCCCTAAATTTGTCAGCAATAAATGTACACCAAACTACCAAACAACCTGGCATTCTGTAAGCTCAATATATAAATGAGATGGCTGTAGAGTTTTATGAAATTCAAAGTTGATTTGGAAACGTTACACCAATTTTTAAAGATGACTATCTGAATTTAGCCTAAACTGAAAATTGTACCTTCTTTTACCTATTAACTAAATCCATAAAAATGAAAACAATAAACCAAAGTACCAAACAACCTGGTATTCTGTAAGATCAATATGTTAATGAGATAGTTGTAGAGTTATATGAAAATCCAAGTTGAAAACTTTATACCAATTTTTAAAGATGACTATCTGAATTTAGTCTAAATTGAACATTTAAGCTTTTTTTAACCTATTTATCAAATCCATAAAAATTACAGCAATACACCAAAACTACCAAACAACCTGGCATTCTGTAAGATCAACATATAAATGAGATAGCTGTAGAGTTATATGAAAATCTAAGTTGATTTGAAAAAGTTATAAAAAAATTTAAAGGTGACTATCTGAATTTACCCTAAACTGAAAATTGTAGCTTTTTTAACCTATTAACTAAATCCATAAAAATTTTTAAAGCAATTTAGACAGACATGTTTTTGACTTTGATGCAGCTTTTTTTACCTATTAATTAAATCCCAAAGGCAGATTTAAGGGGGGGGGGGCCCTTTTTGTGGATTTAATAAATAGGTTAAAAAAAGATTAAATGTTCAGTTTAGACTAAATTCAAAAACATGTCTGCCTAAATTGCTTTAAAAAGACAATAATTTCTTTCTTGAAAATAAAAATGACAGCAATGAACCAAAGTACCAAACAACCTGGCATTCTGTAAGATCAATATGTTAATGAGATAGCTGTAGAGTTATATGAAAATCCAAGTTGATTTGAAAATGTTATAAAATTTTTTAAAGATGACTATCTGGTATTAACCTAAACTGAAAATTTAAGCTTTTTTCTAACCTATTTATTAAATGCATAAAAATGACAGCAATACACTAAACTCCCAAACAACTTGACATTCTGTAAGATCAATAAATGAATGAGATAGGTATAGTTTTTAATGAAAATCCAAGTTGAATTGAAAAAGTTATAAAACATTTTAAAGGTGACTATCTGAATTTAGCCTAAACTGAAAATTTTAGCTTTTTTTCTTACTTATGAATAAAATCCATAAATTTGACAGCAATACACCAAACTATCAAACAACCTGGTATTCTATAAGGTCAAAATACAATTGATATGAAAATCCAAGTGGTTTTGAAAATTTATATAAACTTTTAAAAGTGACTATCTGAAATTAGTCCGAATAGAAAATTCTAGCTTTTGTATTCTTTAATTAAAACCTTAAAATTGACAGAAATGAACCAAGCTACCAGTTTGTTGAGACCATGTCTTTTATGTTTAGTGTGCCTGCAAAAGAAATTTCCTACACACCGATAAAATTGATAGCAAAACTTTTCCTATAAAATAAGTTCTGGCCCATCCACTATACATGTAAATAAAAGTTCACGCCCATCCAAATATTTCCACCAAAAAAATGCTTGTCCCGCCCTATTTTGCACTGGCCTATCCATCTGATAAATATTGAACGGTCCCTCAGGTATGGTGAAGGTTGGCACCTATTAAAACGTTTAAACCCGCTGCATTTGTTTGCACCTGTCCTAAGTCAGGAACCTGATGTTCAGTGGTTGTCGTTGTTGATGTGGTTCATAAGTGTTTCTCGTTTCTCGGTTTTTATATGATTAGAACATTGAACAGGCTATTATTTGAACTTGGAATTATTTTCAATTATGGAATTTGCATAATTTCTTGTGCTTGAAATTTTTAATAAATTCCATGTTTATTTGGTATTATAATGTTTTGAGCGGTTCATAACACTTCTCATACAATGTATTTTGTATAGATAGTGTTGTGCACGGCACAGTACATTCTATTGAAAATGTACTATCTTCTTTGTAATAGAAAGTGTTGTGCGCAGCACAGAACATTAAAGTCCAAATAAACATGGAATTTATTAAAAATTTCAAACACAAGAAATTATGCAAATTCCATAATTAAAAATAATTCCAAGTTTAAATAATAGCCTGTTATTGGTTTTCCTGTTTGAATGGTTTTAAACTAGTCATTTTTGGGGCCCTTTATAGCTTGCTGTTCGGTGTGAGCCAAGGCTATTGTTGAAGGCCGTAGTTGACCTATAATGGTTTACTTTTACAATTGTTACTTGGATGGAGAGTTGTCTCATTGGCACTCATACCACATCTTATATCTACTTATGGTTAGTTTTCATCATACATTTCTTATCAATTTTCCAGAATTCAAATTTATTTCAGATTCCAATAATTCCTTGTTTGCAGTTTAAAATGTATGACAATGAATCACATTAATCAGAGACATATATACATGTATATATGTCTCTGCTTTAATAAGAATAATAAAAGAGTTAATCTTTAATTGTAATTCCCAGTTAATTAGTGTTTTCCTTTTTCAATTTCATAAAATAAGGCAGAGAAATTGAAAAGTGTCTATTTCTTTTTCAGATAACAATTCCTGTGCCTGCATAAAATAATTGTGTGATTAATTCTGTAACTGTAATCAAGATTCAAGGTGTAGGTCAAGCACCTGACCCTGGAGACGAGATTGTGCACACAGGTTTCTAGAGCTTTCCGATGGTTATATCGTTTTTTTATCTCTAGTTGTTCCTTGCCGGCCATGACCGTCTATGAAGGGGTGTATTTAGTCAAAGTTGGTTTGGTTGTATTTAGGATAATAAATATACATAGGAATTGTATGATTTTGAATTATGTATAAATGCATTGCAATAATAGTATTTGTGAATACTTATATAATATATATAAATCTGGCGTCCATCGAGCATGACATGCTGTCAGCAAAGTAAGATTATGTTTGTGTTGTGTTATATTTGGCACGACTATGTAGTTAATATACAAAATCATCTTTTGTTTTTCTCATTTCCCTAGTAAGGTCCTACACTAGAGTTTCGCTGGCATTGACAAAAGGACTCAGGTTCCTAAAAGTGGGTTTTTACCTGGTCTCAGCCACAAATCATTGGAATGTAGATTTTTAGTTTTTCAAAATGAAATACAAAAGGTTAAGATGACATTATTTTTATAGTATGAGTTATTGAATCGATATTGTATAGTGTATAGTGTATATAAATAATATAAAGATATACACTATACACTATACAATATCAATTCAATATCTTTATATCATTTATTTGTCTCATTAAACCGGCAGCTCACAAAATGCAGTACTCGAGCTAGTCAACAAACAAGAATGTGTCCATAGTACACAGATGCTCCACTCGCGCTATCATTTTCTATGTTCAGTGGACCGTGAAATTGGGGTCAAAATCTAATTTGGCATTCTAATTTGAAAGATCATACCATAGGGAACATGTGTACTAAGTTTCAAGTTGATTGGACATCAACTTCATCAAAAACTACCTTGACCAAAAACTTTTACCTGAAGCAGGACGGACAAACGAACGAACAAACGAACGGACGCACAGACCGAAAAACGTAATGCCCCTCTACTATCGTAAGTAGGGCATAAAAATAAGTTTGTTGTGTTTTTCATCAAGACACTTTATAGTTACATAGGACATATATCCTTAATTTTATCCTGTGACAAAATTCCTGAAACTTGAAACCAGATTAAATATATTGCTTAGTTTGTATCCGAATTTATATTTGTTTATGTGCGAGTTTTGAGTAAAAAAAAAGGCAGGATGAAATTATTTGCCAAAAAAAAGGCAGGATGACAATTTATGTAAAACAAAAAGTCAGGATAAAATTTTTTATCCTAGCCCCCCCCATATAATCAAATTGTAGCTCCCTAATCATTATGGTGTCTAGTTTACAAAATGTGTCCGATGACCCCAACTGCCAACCAACAAGGGCAACATGGTTTAATATAGAACATAAGGATAAAGGAGAATTTGTCTATTATCTTGAAAACCACTATAGATAGAGAAAATGACACCAATTTGTTTCCATTATGCCTATTAGCCTGAAAACTACTAGTATAATAGATAGAAAATTTATATACCAAAAATGATCAGCAAAACCAGATCCTTAAATTAGTTTACATGGTTTTATCTGTTTCTCAGGTACTATAAGCAAGAGGGTCACTATATTTGGTGTACATGTCTGTCTGGCAGATTTCATCTGACCTTGACCTCTTCATGAATCTATGAAAAGACCACATCAAAAAATCAAAGTAATAGTAAAAACTTAATTCCCCCCTGGTATTCTGAACTTAGAAAATATTTGGTGATTATAAGCATTGTGTATAAGTTTCATAACATTTGGCTGAGAAAACTAGTTTAATAAGAGAACGGAAACGAAAAATTCAGCAATTTTTATGTTTATAAAGGGGCATAACTCAAGAATGGTAAAAATGACGCCACCATCCAGTATGCATTGTCTTGGTGGAGCAAATTCTTGATGATTTTTATCTTTGGTTATTTTCAGGTCCAGGTCAGTACTGTGACATTGGCTAAATGAAATTTACTAGCACACGTTCATGAATTTGATATGGGTTATCAAATACCTGCATGTTGTTATGAATGATCACATGAAATTGTAACAAATTGCCAATGGAAGCAGTCACATGTCAAACTGTACATTATAATAGAATCCTCAAAACAGAAATAAAAACTCTTGAGCAGACCAATAATGCATGTGTCCAAAGCCCCCCCCCCCCCCCCTTTTTGGAATTTTGCCTGTTTTTCCAACCCATTAAAAAATTATAGGCAAAAAGTAGACAAATTAAAAAAAACTCATATTTCATAAGATACAAATTAATTTTGACAAAAATCAGGTTTTCAGGCAAAAATTGTGGTTATTTTTTTTTTCAAAGAAAAAAAAATTAAAAATAACAGAAATTGAAAATGCTGGTTTAAAGACAGGATTCAGGAAGACTATGGAATCTAACCTCCAAATATTTTGACAACCAATAAACATTGTTGTTACAAATGAATTGCATAAGAATTATAAGAATTGAAGTTATCAATACAAACTCCATAAAAATACAATAATGAGAGAAGGTTAACGTTCTCAGGTACTAAGGAAGGGAAAGCCTGTCATGCACCACTAGTACTAACCTTTGTAGTGTTCTAAAAAAAAAGCAAAGTTAGTAAAATTTCTAGTCTGTTTAAGACAACAATATGTCTCGGGTCATTTTTGAGAAGAAAAAAAACTTTGAGCCAGAACACTATTATTTTGGCATTTCTCAATATTTGCCTAGGTTATGATAATATGTTGTGTTTTTTTTTTTGTAGGTACAAATGCCATTTATTAAGAAGAAATCTTTCGTGCCATGCTCTGTTAATTACACTTATATTACAAAGACAAATTAGATGGAGGATATAATGAAACAGCAGAAACAGAATATTTTCCAAAAGCAAATGTAATAGCTGATGATATTTCAGATGATGAATCATTCTTTTCTTGTCCTGAGTGAAATTGCATAAAGGTTTACACAAAAATCTCACGTCTTAGAAAAATATCACATATGCATAGGCAAGGGTGTATATGCCAACAAAGAAAATAGTAACTATATAGTGAAACTTCTCTAGGCTGAGACATGTGTCATGAGCACAAAGGTTTCTCTACAATCAGTTTTGACAACAAATTTGAATATTGCAGAATGATGGTCTTTTACAGTTTCTATTAGCCATTGAAACATTTTAATAGTAGGGCTATGGAATTTTTACATGATATAAACATAGAATGCAGTGCTACAGAAAAAAGACCAATTTTTAATCAAACCTTTAATAATTTAAACTATTGAGGAACTAGAGGTCCAGAAAAGTCGTCACTAGTTAAAATTGAGAATTTGAATATAGTTGATGACAAAGATTTGCAAAGCAAAATGTCAAGTGATGACATACTGGTACATGCTGTTTCTACAGACTTGGCATATATTACATACAGATAGCATAGACATTTCAACTTAATATTGATTCTTGTTGCACAAACAGTACAGTGTAACTACAAAAAATGCCACCGTCATTGTATTAGTCAATTTAGTGTTTTACTTTCCTGTATTAATTCCCTTGATAGATGCATTTTGAATAAATATAAAATGAAAATGATTGAAACATGTTATTTAATGTACATAAGAATCTGACAGTTAAAGTCTAAATGAAGTTAAAAATTGCTAAGGGGTCATTTTGAACTTGCTGTGAGGTTTTTGTACATGTTGAAAGCATCACTGTGACTTTTAGAGGAAGAACAGCAATAATAGCTCTGTTAATTTGTTGAAAAATTTTGTCCTGCATTTTTTTTTAGTTGTAATCTCTGTCCTGCCTTTTTATTTTTCACTCTATTTGATCCTGACTTTTTTTTACATAAATTGTCATCCTGACTTTTTTTTTTAGCAAGTGTCTCATGGTCACTCTCATCCTGCCTTTTTTTTTTTACTCAAAACTCCTGTCCTGCCTATTTTTTTCAAATTTGATCCTAGCCCCCCATAAAAACATAAAAATCAAATGGTAGCTCCCTAAGAGAAGTATCATTAATATAGATAACACCTGCTAAACCACAATTCCTTCCAAACTAATAAATTTACATTGAGTACTAAGATCATTTGCCGAAATTGGATTTTTTATATTTTGTAGATATATGATTAGGGTTTAAGAAAAAACAAATGGCATTAAAATATTTTTGCCACTTTAGAAAATATAGACTTTTAAAAATAAAAAATTTCACCATTTTAACCGTTTCATAAAACTTCGGATATTTGGACCAGAATTGAGCAAATATAGGGAAATAAATTAACCTCAGGTATTAACATATTTGGCAGTTAAAATACAGTTTTACAACATATTTAGTTATTACCAATAAAACAGTTACATGCTGCTAAATACTGGTAATTTTCAGCTTAAAACTGCTGAAATAATCAAATTGGCTAATTTTCATCTTTATTTTGACCATAAATGGCTATTTATAGATGGAGCTCCATATAGAGAGTAACATAATAACATTGAATATTCTTTAAAAATATTTTGCACAGAAAGTATTTGCTATGAAGGTATCATGTATGTAAAATTTCAGGTTAATATGACAACATTGCATTTGGAACCTTTTGCATTGTTTTCTGGCAGATTGGCTCTTAAATAAACTCATTATGAAGAAAAGAGATAAAAAAAACATAAGTCATTTTTTTCCTAAAAATACATGGTTCAATGTTTTCTGCAAAGACGTACTATGGACCACGAATGCATTTGGTGTACTTTTTATACTTTAAATTGTTTTTGTTTTATCGCTTCCAATTTCAACATATAACTGCGTATTGGTTTACACTAAATTTTCTTTGACATTTTTAGACCATTCATTTCAAACGGGTTATTTTCGGTTTTTGTTTCAGTGTTTTTATTTTTGTTTTAAATAACAAGTACAAAAAGCAATATTCCAGCCATATTTTTTTTTTGACGTCCTGCGCAGATGGAAAAAAAAATAGATCCAATACGCACCAAAATTGAACATTTACACACACCAGATTTGTTGATTGAATTTTTGGTGTTTAATGCCACATTCAGTCCTATTGGCAATGTTACCGAAAACATGAAAATCCCACCTTTTTTTAACGAATAAAACCCCTGTAACTTGAAAACGTTAAATCTAAAATTTATAAATTTCGAAAGGGAGCTCATGTCAATAAATATAAACAATTCACAAAAATTTCTTGCAAATTGGTGAAAGCATTTTTGAGTTATTGTCCGAAAACTTGAAAATCCCCCTTTTTTAATGAATAAAATACCATAACTCGGAAATGTAAAATCTAAATTCATAAAAAACGAAAGGAAGCTCATGTCAATAGATATAAACAATTCCCCAAAGTTTTATGCAAACTGGTGATACCATAATATATCCTGTCACATATTGGTATATACCATATAATATGTTCTATATATAGATATAAGAAGATGTGGTATGAGTGCCAATGAAACAACTCTCCATCCAAGTAAAAATTTATAAAAGTAAACCATTATAGGTCACAGTACGGTCTTCAACACGGAGCCTTGGCTCACACCGAACAGTAAGCTATAAAGGGCCCCAAAAAATTACTAGTGTAAAACCATTCAAACGGGAAAACCAACGGTCTAATCTATATAAAAAACAAGAAACGAGAAACACTTATGAACCACATCAACAAACGACAACTACTGAACATCAGATTCCTGACTTAGGACAGGTGCAAACAAATGCAGCGGGTTTAAACGTTTTAATGGTACCAAACCTTCACCCTTTTTCTGAAACAATAGTGTAACATCACAACATAGAAAGACACACTATAAAATATCAACTGAAATAGCTTAACTCAATCAAAGGACATATTAACACCATTGAACATACACTGAACAAATAAATTTGACCTATGACACAATGTAAATACAAAATAAATAAACTAAGGGAAGAATAATAAAAGTAACATGTTATATGGTAAGAAATGTTAAACAATTAAAGAAAAACAATATGCTCGAACAAAAATACCATACATTTGCAATAACTTTAAACACAGGTAAATGAAAATAATTTTGTTGTTAGGTATACCTGTACAGTACCAATAGAGAAAGGAAATATATTTTAACAAAATAAATAATTTTTTTCTACTTTATTTTTGTCCAGCCTGAGACATAGCGATCCAACATTCGTCGGCGGCGTCCACAAATATTCACTCTGTGGTTAAAGTTTTAATAACTTTCTTAAACTATTTACTTTTCTACATTGGCTAGAGGTATAGGGGGAGGGTTGAGATCTCATAAACATGTTTAACCCCGCCGCATTTTTGCGCCTGTCCCAAGTCAGGAGCCTCTAGCCTTTGTTAGTCTTGTATTATTTTTAATTTTAGTTTCTTGTGTACAATTTGGAGTTTAGTATGGCGTTCATTATCACTGAACTGGTATATATATTTGTTTAGGGGCCAGCTGAAGGATGCCTCCGGGTGCGGGAATTTCTCGCTGCATTGAAGACCTGTTGGTGGCCTTCTGCTGTTGTCTGTTCTGTGGTCGGGTTGTTGTCTCTTTGACACATTCCCCATTTCCATTCTCAATTTTATCCTGGATTTCTACCAAACTTGGACAGAAGCTTGTTTATGATCATAAGATGGACTTAGTTTTTCTGCCAGTTAACATTACATTCACTCTGTGGTTAAAGTTTTCAAAATTTTAATAACTTTCTTAAACTATCCTCCTCCTCCCCCAAAATGCCACATTGTATATATTCAAGTTTGTTGAACCTTCTCAAGGAGCAAATACAGGACTGGGAGTGAAACAAAGCATAGGGGCCGTCTTGACCTTGTTGTAGAGTATAAAATTGAGAATGGAAATGGGGAATATGTCAAAGAGACAACAACCCGACCAAAGAGTAGACAACAGCTGAAGGCCACCAATGGGTCTTCAATGTGTGCTAGTTCAGTGAAAATGGACGTCACACTTAACTCCAAAACATATAAATGACCTAAATTAAAAAACATACAAGACTAACAAAGGCCAGAGGCTCCTGACTTGGGACAGGCGCAAAAAGAAACACATAGCAATACGCACAGTTAAACTCAGTTTAAAAGAAGCCAGAGTAGGTAACAAAAGAAACAAAACAAAATGACAATGATCACTACATAAATGAACATAGGACTACTAGTAGTTACTGACATGCCAGCTCCAAACCTCAATTAAACTGATTGAAAGATTATGTCTTCATCATATGAAAATCAAGTATGAATGATTCGTTCATTGTTGAAGACCCTACATCAACTGTCAAGATAAAGAACAGGAATAAAAGCCCTGTTCATTGATAGTTTTCTATGTATTGTGTGCGATTTTGTTCCATGTACATTTACTCCATATCCTTTCAATTTCCATAGCATGCAGTTATATTCCCATTAGAAAACTGAACATCATTTACATAATTATATGTATTTTTTACATAAAATTATACTATATATCTTTTGATAGGATGTTGTTATGGGTGATATTTGTTACCATGGCAACTGTTGTTAACAATACTTAACGATGGTAGTTTAGAATTAGAGTATATATATTCTTCTATGTATTTTCTTAAAGGTTTGGAAACAGTCGAGAACATTGAAGTCCCTATACTACAAATAATAACTCTGTTTCCAAGGGAAAACACGTTGTTATGGTGATAAAATTAAAGAGAGTCCCATGCAATATTCTATTTATTTTGGTAGAGTAGTATTCAAACTTAGTTACTACAATGCTAGCTATGCTTTACATATTTGCACTTTTCGGAAAAACACACGAGAAAATTTGATAATCTCACAAAACTCCATGATTCAGAAAAATTGGGTTGAACTGCAATCTTATCTAAAGTGAAGCTTAAATCAAGTTATATCAATGTTTTATACACAACACATTTTAAAGAAAGACTTTTATTATATAACATAATAACTCTAAACATCATTATCTAAATTAAACACCATAACATACATGTAACAATAAACATTTCTTTAACTTAAAATGTTACATTATTGGCTTTCTTGGGGCTACTCATTCATTGGAAAAAATCAAATTTCCTTATATATAAAAATTCCTGTCAAAAGTTTGATTCTATTCAAAATTAGGCTCTGAATTGTAGTGATTTAGCTCATTTTTTAAAGGTTTTACTACGCTTAACTACCAAAAAATAGAGTGTCCGTTACCATGGCAACCACTCATAAATTGCTTATCAGATGAAGAACTCGGAAAAAAATCCGACCAAACGTTGCAGCAATTATCTTTTCAAGGATCTACATGTATGGAATTTTTTTATTAAATAAACCTACCTCACCCCCTCACCCACACCCCCCCCCCCCCCCCCCCCCCCCCACCCCTTTTCCCAACCCTCCAACCTCAATGTTACATTAAATATAACATTTGTTGAACCTTCTGAAAAAGAACAGACAAACACTGTGAGTGAAGCAAAGCATGCAGTCATATTCCAATTTCGAAAACTAACACCCTCTATATATGTATATTTTACATAAATTTCCATTTATACATCTTTTGAATGGATGTTGCTATGCATTATATTTGTTTCCATGGTAACTATTGAGGTCACTAACACTTAACAATGTTGTTTTTCAGAGTTAACGTATGCTTTTATGTATTTTCTAATCGGTTATGAAGCAATTAAGGACATTTTAGTTCTTAAACTGCAATATTGTTCCAATAATAACTTCGTTTCCAAGGAAAAAATGGGTTGCTACACATGTATGGTGATAAAATTAAAAACAGTCCCATGCATTTTTCTATTTAAATTGGTAAAGAAATATTTCTGAAAAACACACGACAAAATTTGATAAATTCACAAAAATCCACAGTTCAGAAAAGATGAAAATATGCACTTTTTGGTAAAATTTTTAAAAATTTTTACAAATTTGGTTGACATGCAATCTTAACTTAAATTAAGCTTTAACCAAGTTATATCAATGTTATATATGAAAATTTATAATAAAAGTTTGATTCTATTCATATTCAGACTCTGAATTGTAGTGATTTAGCTGATTTTTGAAAGATTTTACCACGCTTAAATACCAAACAATAGAGTGTCTGTTACCATGGCAACCACTCATATTTTCATCTCAAATTTATTTTTTGAGCCGTATTCAATTACTGCTTCTACCAGGCCATTTATAGAAAAAAATTGAAACCCTCATATATCATATGTATATGGCACTCTGCCTGGTTCTTACAAATAGCTGTACTTAATAACAAGCAATGGGCCAAGTGAGCTTTTCTCGTCACTTGGCGTCCATCGTAGTCGTACATTTTGAACTTCTTCTAAAGAACCACTGAATGGAATGAAACCAAACATGAAATGAATGTTCCTTATGAGGTGCTGACCAAGTGTTGTTACTTTGATTAGTTTGAAGCCGATCCATCATCCAAGATGGCCACCAGCTGGGGACAGTGTTTAAAAAAGGACCCTATGGACAATACATACAAATGTCTTCTTTTAGAGGTGCACTGAATGGATTGAAACCAAACATGACATGAATGTTCCTTATGAGGTGCTGTCCAAGTGTTGTTATTTTGAAGCAGATCCATCGTCCAAGATGGCCGCCACTGGGGGACTTAGTTTAACATAGGATCCTATGGGAAATACATACGAATGTCTGCTTTTAGAGAACCACTGAATGGAATGAAACCAAACATGGCATGAATGTTCCTTATAAGGTGCTGACCAAGTGTTGTTACTTTGAAGCCGATCCATCATCCAAGATGGCCGCCAGCGGGGGACTTAATTAAACATAGGACCCTATGGGAAATACATACAAATCTCTTCTTCTAGAGGTGCACTGAATGGAATGAAACCAAAAATGGCATGAATGTTCCTTTTGAGGTGCTGACCAAGTGTTGTTACTTTGAAGCCGATCCATCATCCAAGATGGCCTCCAGTGGGGGACTTAGTTTAACAGGACCCTATGGGATATACATACTAATGTCTTCTTTTAGAGAACCACTGAATGGAATGAAACCAAACATGAAATGAATGTTCCTTATGAAATGCTGACCAAGTGTTGTTACTTTGAAGCTGATCCATCATCCAAGATGGCCACCAGCTGGGGACAGTTTTAAAAAAAGGACCCTATGGACAATACATACAAATGTCTGCTTTTAGAGAACCACTGAATGGATTGAAACCAAACATGGTATGAATGTTCCTTATGAGGTGCTGACCAAGTGTTGTTACTTTGAAGCCAATCCATCATCCAAGATGGCCGCCAGCAGGGGACTTAGTTTGACATAGGACCCTATGTGAAATATTTTCAAATGTCTTCTTTTAGAGAACCACTGAATGGAATGAAACCAAACATGGCATGAATGTTCCTTATGAGGTGCTGACCAAGTGTTGTTACTTTGAAGCGGATCCATCATCCAAGATGGCCGCCAGCGGGGGACTTAGTTTAACATAGGACCCTATGGGAAATACATACGAATGTCTGCTTTTAGAGAACCACTGAATGGAATGAAACCAAACATGGCATGAATGTTCCTTATAAGGTGCTGACCAAGTGTTGTTACTTTGAAGCCGATCCATCATCCAAGATGGCCGCCAGCGGGGGACTTAATTAAACATAGGACCCTATGGGAAATACATACAAATTTCTTCTTCTAGAGGTGCACTGAATGGAATGAAACCAAAAATGGCATGAATGTTCCTTTTGAGGTGCTGACCAAGTGTTGTTACTTTGAAGCCGATCCATCATCCAAGATGGCCTCCAGTGGGGGACTTAGTTTAACAGGACCCTATGGGATATACATACTAATGTCTTCTTTTAGAGAACCACTGAATGGAATGAAACCAAACATGAAATGAATGTTCCTTATGAAATGCTGACCAAGTGTTGTTACTTTGAAGCTGATCCATCATCCAAGATGGCCACCAGCTGGGGACAGTGTTAAAAAAAGGACCCTATGGACAATACATACAAATGTCTTCTTTTAGAGAACCACTGAATGGATTGAAACCAAACATGGTATGAATGTTCCTTATGAGGTGCTGACCAAGTGTTGTTACTTTGAAGCCGATCCATCATCCAAGATGGCCGCCAGCGGTGGACTTAGTTTAACATAGGACCCTATGGGAAATACATACGAATGTCTGCTTTTAGAGAACCAATGAATGGAATGAAACCAAATATGGCATGAATGTTCCTTATGAAGTGCTGACCATGTGTTGTTACTTTGAAGCTGATCCATCATCCAAGATGGCCACCAGCTGGGGACAGTGTTTAAAAAAGGACCCTATGGACAATACATACAAATGCTTCTTCTAGGTGCACTGAATGGAATGAAACCAAACATGGCATGAATGTTCCTTATGAGGTGCTGACTAAGTGTTGTTCCTTTGAAGCTGATCTTTTATCCACGATGGCCGCCAGGGGGGGGGACTTCTTTTACATAAGACCCTATTGAATATACATACAAATGCTTCTTCTAGAGGTGCACTGAATGGAATGAAACCAAACATGGCATAAATGTTTCTTATTAGG
This sequence comes from Mytilus californianus, assembly GCF_021869535.1. Classification (NCBI taxonomy): domain Eukaryota; kingdom Metazoa; phylum Mollusca; class Bivalvia; order Mytilida; family Mytilidae; genus Mytilus; species Mytilus californianus. Next base: position 59,179,408 of record NW_026262679.1, read on the forward strand.
TGCTGATGAGGTGTTGCTACTCTGTTGCTGATTTACTGTTCAAGATGGCCACCAGGATCTTTTATTAAATTACAGGGCCAATATTAAACCAAATTTAGCCTCACTCATTATTAGGGTATCTGTTATGATTTTAATCTATTTTAACATGATTTCCAAAACCAAAGTAGAATCAGGTGAGCAACACAGGCTCTTGAGAGCCTCTATTTTAGCTCACCTGGCCCATTGGGCCAAGAGAGCTTTTTTCATCACTTGGCATCCGTCGTCGTCCGTTAACTTTTACAAAAATCTTCTCCTCTAAAACTAGTCTACTGGGCCAAATTTAACCAAACTTGGCCACAATCATCATTAGGATATCATTTTAAAAATGTGTCCGATGACCCCGCTGGCCAACCAACATGGCCGACATGGCTAAAAATAGAACATAGGGGTAAAATGCAGTTTTTGGCTTATATCTCTGAGACTAAAGAATTTAGAGCAAATCTGACGGGATAAAAATGTTTATCAGTTTGAGATCTATCTACCCTGAAATTTTCAGATGAATCAGACAACCTGTTGTTGGGTTGCTGCCCCTGAATTGGTATTTTTTTAGGAAATTTTGCAGTTTTTTGTTTATTTTCTTGAATAATATTGAATAAACTGTAAACAGCAATAATGTTTAGCAAAGTAAGATCTACAAATAATTCAACATGACCAAAATTGTCAATTGACCCCTTAAGGCGAAGTGTACGTAATATAACTACTCCACAGAATGTTTTTATATTTTACATGTGGATTCTGCTTGTAAAATTACATCAGAATATAAAAAAAAGGGAGTAACCGTTTTCATTTTTCAGATACAAGCTGTTAAAACTTACAGCATGATACGCCAGAAATACAAAGGATATATAGGGAAAATCTTAAAAAACGGCAGATATTTTTACTTAATCATTATTTTCTAATTCGTTGGTCAACAGAATTTTTTTTAAATTCGAAATGCGATTCAAAAATAAACGACAAATCCATTGGTGAAAAGAAAGTCCTTAGAAACCGTGCTAGTTTTCATGCTATATTCTCTTGAAGTTTGATTTTTAGCAGAAAATTATAAAATATTCGGCGACGTTATTGATGTCTGCTGTAATGTCACCACAAATTCTATTCTATAACGCTAGTATACCCATTGTACTGTACAGTATTGTCATACAAATCGTGAGTGTGTGTAACACATTTTCCTAAGTATTGGAAATGCTAAAAATAATAAAAGCGTAATCGGTTGACATGGTTGATAATGATACAAACTGAAAAAATGTTTTAGTATATTTCTGCTGCCAAAATAATGCAAATGATATAAACACTTAGTGTTCAAAATTTGAACACACTTGTGTTCTACAAATTCCCCCCCATTATGTATTATTGATTCGTGAAAGTGCATTGTGGTATAGCATGAAGGGGATTTTGAACACCTAGTGTTCAAAATTTGAACACTTAGTGTTCTGAAATTCCCGCCCATTCTATACCACAATGCACTATTCCGGAACGATGATATAAGTTTTCCAGGCGCGAATTTTCAAGGGAACAGGAACAGGAGCATAAATCTTCGACGAAAACGTTTAATTACTTCAGTCTACACAGAAATTAATTGAAGTTATATCTACGTATATTGCACCAAACTCAAACAATCTTCTTTATGTGGTATTATCATGGAAGAGGAAGACTTCATATGCAATCTATGTCCCTTCAGCACAAACGAGTTCAGAAAATTTAGCAGTCATTATGTTAGATTCCATAAAAATGACCCGAATTTTTCGGTTTCTTGTGGAGTTGGACATTGCGAATTTACAACCCGTAGGTGGAATACTTATAAAGTTCACGTTCATAGAAATCATAAAATAGAAGCCATAGAACCGGCACAACAAAATGATAATAACCTAGAATTTGAACCTGAAAATTCCATTCCATTTGACAATATTGATGACTTACGTCATCAAAATGCACTTTTCACAATGTCATTAGAAGCAAAATATAACGTTTCACAAATAGCAATCGACAATATAGTTTCTAGCACTAGTATTTTGTTAGATGCACAACTTCACCATTTTAAACAGTTAATAGTTCAAGAGCTAGAATTGAGAAACATAAACACAGAATTCGTAGATCATATTAATATTGACCATATGTTGCATGATTTTGATACTTCAAAAAAACCGTTATTCAGTTTATGAGAAATATGACAATTTGCCATTTGTAAGACCAGAAGAAGTAGTCCTTGGTGTGCATCATATGACAACAAACAATATAATTACAGAAAAACAAAGAGTAGGGTATTATGTACCATTTATTTAATCTCTAAATATGTTATTGGACTTGCCAGAAATTTGGAACTTTGTTAAAAATCCACACAATTCAAAAAATCAATTTTTGTATGACATTTGTCATGGAGATTTAATCAAGAACAATCCACTGTTTCAACAAAATAAAAAAGCTATCCAAGTGGTATTGAATACTGACGACCTAGAAATAGTAAATCCTCTAGGAAGTCATGTAAAAAAACATAAAATAACAATATTCTATTACACAATAGCAAATATTCCCCCGCAATATCGCTCAAGACTTCACGTTATTCAGCTTGTAGCAATTGCTAAAACAAGTGATGTGAGAGAACAGGGAGGTGTCGAAAAAATTTTGGATGACTTTATAACCTCTATGAACTATTTATCAAATGATGGTGTTGAAATGATAATAAATGATACATTAGAAAACATACAAGGTGCATTAGTCATTGCGCCGTGTGATACGTTAGCTGCGAATTGGCTTGGCAAATTTAAAGAAGGTGTTGCATTTGCCTTAAAAAACTGTAGATTGTGTGACACATTGGGTTCTGATATTAAAAACAAGGCTCTTGACCATGAATGTATAATGAGAACTGACCAAAGACATGCAGAACAATGTGATTTTCTTGATCAAGTATCCAAAGGTACCCGAAAATACTGGAGTAAGATGTGGGGGATAAACGGGAGAAGTAGTTTAATGAAACTGACAAATTCTTCAATAACTTCTGGGCTTGTCCAAGATCCGATGCACGTTTTCTTAGAGGGCATTTTACCAAATGAATTGTCATGCGTCTTATACCATCTAGTTTACTCAAAAAAACTGTTTACATTAAAGTGGTTAAATGAAAAAGTCAAAACATTTTGTTATTCTTATCTACATCAAAGGAATAAACCTGAAGCAATTTTTGACAAGGGTGATATCGAAAACTGTACAAGTGTAAAACAATCCTCGTCTCTGCTATTCACTTTGTGTCAAGTGCTTCCCATAATTATTGGTCAAAAAATTTCAGAAGAGGACGAACATTGGACAAATTTTTTACGACTTTTTCAAATAGTTCTTCTTTGTTCAAGTTCGTATTGTCACAGGGAAACTGCCACGTTGCTTAGAATACTGGTAGCCATATATCTCAGGAAAAGTAAATCTTTATATCCCAAGTCATCTTTTGTCCCCAAGAAACACTTCATGGTTCACTTTCCTAACCAAATGTTACAGTATGGCCCAGTAAAAAAACCATAGCTGCATGCGTTTCGAGGGCAAACATAGCTTTTTCAAAGGAAAACAGATTAAGAACTTCAAAAATCTGCCGTATACACTAAGTAGACACCACCAGTTGTATATGTGTATGAGACAAACTGGAGTGGATGGCAATAAATCTAATAACTTTCTGTATGATGGTGATCTAGTTTCTAGTGGGAGGGAAATCAACTTCAATGCAAAGTATCCGAACTTGTCTAATTCGTTTTCTCAGTTAGTCGGTGTTCACTTACAAGACAAATTAGTGGTATATGAAACAAAGTCTACTTCCATTCATGGGTTGAGATACAAACCTGGATGTGCTCTAGTTCTAAGGTATGAAAATGGCGATCCTGTATTTGGTATAGTGAAAGATATTATTGTGTTCAAAAAGGGCAAGTACTTTGTGATACAGTGCACTTCTGGTCCAGCATCTTTCAATCAGCATATTTTACATCATACACTTGAATTAACAAATGATCTTATTATCCGATCCTTCTGTTTGTTGGAATATAATTGGCCACTGAGTGTCTATATGTATAGTGGAAAACTGGTTACAATGAATATCAACACACATAAGTGTGAGATATTTTAAACCCGTGAACCAGAGAGAGAATAGATCGGTAAAAACGAAAATAAGAAGATGTACATTTTTCTTATTTTAACTGACTAATGTTATGATAAACTTTGAATTAATTTATATGAAATCAATAATTATTTTAGTTTTTGGAAAGAGGAATAGTTATAATAATAGAGTTGATTGGCTGTCCTTTATACATTGAAATGCCCATCTTTAAAGTATGGAATAGAATGAGGACCATGAAAAAATCACTGGTAGCCAAAGATTTAGAAGAACTGAAGAAAAAGGGTAAGTTTCGGAAGTCTATATATATTTTTTTAAAGTGGTTCATCAAAATGAATGGAGAAGCTGTCTTGAAATATGACCTTTTGTAAGTGTAAAATTTTGCATGGACCACAGAATATGCCAGCGAGGCAGTGAGTACTGGATCTTTGAACTTACAAGTCATTTATTTTCAGATATTGCCAGGACAGGTTAATTCTTTCATCCCCCTACCCCTTTTTAAAATTTGAAAAGATTTTATCGGATAATAATAAAGTTTCGGGACATTGTCACAAAGTATCATAAACATAGATCTATCCATTTATCTGCTTACCCTTCCGGAGCACCTGAGATCACCCCGAGTTTTTGGTGGGGTTCGTGTTGCTTATAGTCTTTAGTTTTCTATGTTTTGTCTTCTGTACTATTATTTGCCTTTTTGTCTTTTTATTTTTAGCCATGGCGTTGTCAGTTTATTTTAAATCTATGATTTTGACCTTCCCTCTGGTATCTTTCGTCCCTCTTTTATCAAAGGATGAAAGTTATTTTTACAGGATATTCAAAATTGTGTACAAACTGGGTCAACCAGTCAGCTGTCAACTGGTAAATTAAATATCAATGGAATATTTTACATTTTAACAAAAGTACCGACTGAGTTACTGAAACCTGGGCTAATCGAAGGGTAAATCAAGGAAAGAAACTCTAAGTCTAATGTACAACCACATTCAAGAATACAAGTATTCAAGTATTTGTTTATAGTAAATCGCATATTCTGAATGAAACTGTCAGGCATATTAGGGAGCTACCATTTGATTTTTAAGGGGGGTCTGGGATAGGCAGGACAGGAGTTTTGAGGGGGAAAAGGGCAGGATGAGACACCCCCTAATAATCAAATGGTAGCTCCCTTATAGGTCAACCATCAATTGGAGGATTTTACGGGGCTCAAATCATGTGTAATCTATAACAGTGTATCTTAACGTATACCTAGATAGGCTATAACTGTTGTATAAAGTGTAGTTTTCTTCGATGCAATTAAATCAAATTTGATATTGGTCCATTTATCATATCATTATAAATTATAGATTACTTTGCGATGTGACCCAAAGCAGTTGAATGTTGAGACTTGAGGGCCGTACCGTTACCTTTCATCAACCATATATTTGGTCTTGGATTGGAAGTTGTCTCAATGACAATCATACCACATGACATCTTCTTATTTTTATACTTAACTATAATGTTTAATTTATATATACAAATTTTAATAAGAACATAACATATCAGAAATGAACATTCATATCTTTACACCGACTATAATTAATTGACTGGCTGCTTAAATGGACTGGTTATAAATTATCTCTCTATTATCTTCTGCAAATAAAGAGAGGGGTCATAATAAAATTGATACCTGGAAAAAAGGGGGTCAGAGATTTCTTTATGTTAGAAAATGGTTCATGAATATTATATAATCTAATTGAAAAATGAAAATTACAAAAATAGGGATCAACATTTTCAAACACATTAAGGCACATATGTTACACAAAACAATTTCCTTGCCCCTTGGAGATTAATAATGACCGGCCCCTAATTAAGAGTCTGTGGGATATAGACTACACCACAAAGACTAAACCAAGTATAAGACCACTGAACCATGGAAATGAGGTCACGATTAATCACACTTGTCAGTTGGACATGTACATCTCACGATCATTCCATATCGCAAATAAAGTATACCTATCATAGTACTATCAGAGATATGGACTTGACCAGGAAAACTTAGCCTTGTTCACTGATCCATAAAATGAGGTCAAGGTCAAGTGAAAACTGTCCGACAGACATTGGTACATTGCAAGATACAAACATTATAAAATGGTCTATAATAGTTAATTACACCTTATATAAGAATGCCGGATTTTGATTGGTTGTTAGCCAGTGTAATTTTTGCATATTCTAATATTTTTTTCCTCATTTCAAACGAATTTTCCTGTATTTCACGCCGGTGAATTTGCCTCAAATACCATGGTATTTGCCATTTTAGATATTCCTTTTTTACCCTCTCGAGCATCTTCCCGCCAAAATTTTCCAGATATGACGTTACTTAAAAAAGCGAGCTAACGCGTATTAGTACATGTATAATTCCCGTGATTCTATGATAATATCCTCTTATCCTCAAAATTATGCATAAACATGTTAATGAATTACAGCTTTTAAGTTTTTTTTTTTTTATCTTAACCTGTACAGGGAGTTTCAATCCAAATCTATTCGGTGTAATTAAACCCGACCCGGACCGAATTTCCCTCCCCTAGCAGCTGGGGAAATTTGACAGTCCCTTCACTGGTATTTTACGCAAATACCCCTCCATAACATGATATATATGTTCAATTTATATTGTATTACTCATACTTAAACAGAAATTAACATTACAAAAGTCAAAACATCTGTTGAAGCAGTCACCGAACCATGAAAATTAGGTCAGTGACAAAAGAGATTATATGAAAGATATTCGTAACCTAAGCTTTATAAGAAAGGCATATGAACATATAAAGTATCCATGTCTTCTACTTTTTGAAATATTAAGAATTAAGCAATCATCTTATGCCGCCTCCGTCGCCATTGATCCACTGTAACCAAGTCGTCGCCACCTGATCACTACATCGCAGGCTAGAAAAAAAAGCTACACTACTCACAGTCCTCACATTTTTCCAACTATACATTCTGAATATAAAACGTATAATCTTGTTTCTATTCGGTGATAAAAGTACATTCAACAAACAACAGCGGCTTAAAACAAGACATGAATAATCTTATTTTGAAAAGCCTCTCCGTGTTCAAAGTTGTCAAACACGTGTAAGGGGACGACTATTTGATATTCTCGGGGAGGGGGAGGGGGAGATCTAAATAACTTTTCCTGGCAAGAGCTGTCAGAACAAATAAGTAGCTTAACTCATAATGCATGTCAGGTTGAAAATGAATACTAATCTGTCCTTCTCACTACATTACAAAAAAGGATTTAGTAGAGACAGAGTTTGAAAATGCCACAAACAATAAATCAACCGGCTTAGCTAAAAGAGATAATAAATAACAACACCTCTGAAAACAAATAATTTTGTACTCACCTAGTATTTTGTAAGATTTCCTTTTTCCCTTTTTTCTTTAGATTCATATTAAAGAATTAGGGATTTTCTTTACGTTGCTGCTAAGTTTTGGAATATCCCGAGATTAAAGCAGATTGGGCTCACAAGTGCTCTACCACGTGTTCTAGTGACGTGTTTGCCATGCATTATTATGTCCTTTCATACTAACTTATTATGTTCAATGCAATAATTAAAAATAGACTTTTCTCCTTCAATAACAATACTTTACGGTGTTTGGTCATCACAAGACATTCTCAAAACTCTAACACATGAAAACACAGCAGACGATTCCAAAACTCGGTTGACGTTTCAGACCGACGTCACTAGTCACTAGTTATGACTATATTCGATTATTTTTCAGTGTATGCAGTAAGAGAGATAACTCAAACTTAGTGCCATTGGCAATCCTTAAATTTTGACATTTATTTTCCAAAACTAGAGGCTCTCGCTCCACTGATTCTATTTGGTGTTGGAAATCATGTTAAAATAGATTAAAATCATAACAGATACTCTAAAAATTATTAAGGCCAAATTTGTTGCTGAAGTTCATAGATATTTCTCGTTTTGTAAATATATTAGACCATTGGTTTTCTTGTGTTGAATTTGATGTTCGAAGTGACCTAATGCTCCATGTTGAAGTAACAACACTTGGAAGTTGGTCAGCACCTAATTGGGAACATACATGCCATGTTTGATTCATTCCATTCAGTGGTTCTTTAGAAACAGTTCAAAATGTAAAAAGTTAACGGACTGGCATCGGACAACGTATGGCTGACATAAAGTGATGAGAAAAGCTCACTTGACCAATGGTCAGTTGAGCTTTAATGTCATTGGACGATTTCCTCCAAATTGTATTTACTGCAAATCTTGTCTTGTTGATCATTTTTGAGCTTTTCTCATCACTTTTTTATTTTTTAAGCTCGAATTCGATTGGACTGACTTATTTGTAGAACTTGTCTTGCTGAACATTTTTGCAACCTTAATTTTCTCTCTATCATAGTTTACAAGAAAAAAGGCAAATTTGAAAAAAATTTGGTAAAATCAGTCATCTATGGGCAATAACTCCTATAAGAAGTTGTCGGACAGTTTTGATGTATATGAGCAATTGGAAGAGCTCAACATTCTGAACATTTTTGCCACCGTCATATTTTGTCTATCTTTAATGGTTTTCAAAATGATAGACAAAACTTGCATTTTATCCCTATGTCCTATGTCGGTCATCTTGGTTAGCAGGCAGGGTTATCAGACATATTTTTAAAACTTTATACTCCAATGATGAGTGTGACCAAGTTTGGTTGGATTTGGCCAAGTATATAGTTTCAGAGGCAAAGATTTTTTTTTAAAGTTAACAACGACGATGTTGGACACAGAGTGATGAGAAGGTTCACTTGGCCCTTTGGGATATGTGAGCTAAAAATCAGAACAAAAAGTAATCATCAATAAGTATGTACCATACAAAAGGTTACTCAGGAATACACGTTATATACATGTAAGATCGTTGTGGGTCTCATATGGAAGGATTCCATCCTATTTAGCCCTAATTATTTTTGGAACACTTTATAACATATCTTATAAAGTATACAATATATCTTATAAAATATACAAGATATCTTATAAAATATACAAGATATCTTATATATTTAAATTTAAGATATCATACTTTATCAGATATCTAATTTAGTTTATAAGACATTTTATATAGTTAACAAGATGTCTCATATCATTTATAAGATAGCGCATGTGATTTATAAAGAAAATTATATGAGATATTGTATGCATTATGTAAGATATCTTATTAGGTTTATGAAATTTCTTATAAACTATAATAATTAGATATCTTATGAACGTTTGGGAATCCAGATATCTGACATAATTATAAAAGATGTCTTATATAATGTATAAGATATCTCATATAAAATATAAGATATCTCATATAAAATATAAAATATCTTATATATCAAGTATATAATAAATCCAGTTTTTATAGAATATCTTATATATTATACAAGATATCTCATATAATTTATAAGATATCTCATATATTTTTTAAGATATTGCATATGATTTATAAGATAATTTTATAAAGATCGAATATGATTTATAAGATAACTTTATAAAGATCGCATATGCTTTATAAGATAACTTTATAAAGCTAACTACACTTCATACATGTAATTAAAAAAGTCAGACTTTTTTCAGGATGTGAGAGATTATCTATACAATATGAAGATTTATTGAAAATAGTGCTGGAGAATGACGGCACTGAAATTGAGGATGAAGATGTTATTTTGGAATTGTCTCAGACAGGAGAAATCTTCATGTTCCTCCAAAAAGGTGAGCACTGGGGTAGAAATGTTGATGTTGTTGTTCATGGAACAGAAAAGCCAAATGTGTCTGTCATTTTTGGGCCTTTATAGCTTACTATGGGGTTTGGTTTAACAATGAAGGTTTTCTGTTGCAGGCTGTATGGCTTACTATAATTGCTTACATCAATGACATAAAAAAATGGTCTCAGATGGGGATTTATCTCATTTGCAACTACATGTATAATTCATCTTCTTATTTTTGTATGAATATATTAATTTATCATTCATATATGATTTCCATAAGGCTTTAAATGTCACTGGCATGAAGCGGATAGGTGAGGTGATATTATATGCATATCAACAAATACTTGGTTCATTTATGCCTCGTTCACACGTACATTTAATTCGAATTGAATTTGAATCGAATGTGAATCGAATTCGCTAATCAAGTTCACATACTCTTCTTTTTTAATTCGAATAGATTCCAATTAGCTAATTCGAATTGATTCCAATTAGCTAATTCGAATTGATTCCAATTAGCTAATTCGAATTATCCAATTCGCATTAGAAATACACTTTTGTTAATACCAATTAAAAGTAAACGTAGTTTGGACAGTAAAGCGAATTTGACGCGCATTGCAATTCGAATTAGAATTGATGATAGGACGTAAAACGTTTCGAATGCGAATTAAACTAATTCGATTAGTTAATGCAAAATCGAATTCGAATTACGTGTGAAATCGGCATACAAATTCTTTCCAATGGTGTAACACTTTGATACTCCTAGAATAAGTTGCCATAACTATTTCAGCAATATATCATTATGGGAAAATGATGAAAACATGTATATACATTTCACAGTGAAATACATTTATTTTATCCTCTTATGAAACTCTTAGTAATTAAAATACTTACAAAATATGGACAAAATGAGACATGATAAATATTATTGAGAGTCGCAAATTATGAAATGGCTTAGAAACAAAAAATATGTTGGGTCATGCCTAGCATTTCAATCATGTTTTGAAAATATAAATTGAATTAATATTTGGAAACATTTGTATGGTTATTATTTTTATACATAACTATAACAACTATATTTTCTTTGTAGTCATTTTTCACAAAGTCTCTCACAGAAAATAAGGCATCTCAGACATAATTTGAAGATGAAATCCCAGTTACTGCTGCCCAATGATCAAAATGCAATTCTTGAAAGAACACCCCCTTCAAAAAAATTTAGAGTAATGCCAGAAACCCCAAAAGCAAATGCATCAACTGAAGAGGAGATAAAGTCACACCTATCCAAATTAAAGGACGAGTGGAAAAAACTATCAAAAAACAGAGATGTTGGGCACATCAAAATGTTACTTAGAGAAACCATTCAGTTCCGGGACGATTTATTGAAAAGGAATCCAGAAGGTTTGGTAAAAGCTGTAGCATCGGAATTCCATTGCTTTACAGATGCTTTGTATGTAAGTTTTTCAATTTGCTTTCAAGACAATTCACAGAATTATCAGAGTTATATAACTTTCAATTGTCAAACAATTGTCACTCCTTGTAGTACCACACATTTGACTTCACTGATTTACACACACAAAAAAGGCATAAAAAGAGATTAAGAACAAACATGGAAAATAATAGCGCAAGCTATAGGCATCAGTTGGGTAAGAATTAGAATAATGAAATAAATTTACTTTGGCTAATGTCAATCCTTGATAGGTAAAATATAAAAATAATAAGATATAATATAGTTTTGCCAATTAGGCATCATATTGACCAGTAAAGAAATCACTTGGAGATGTTATTAAATTTGTCTCTGGTAAAGAAATAGAGTTATGATAAATAAATGAATTTACAGGTGTATAATGCTTTTTCTCTAATTCTTCGTCAATTTATCCCTTTCTGCACCCATTGTATAAAAAAATTTAATCAACGTGTGGTTCGTTTGATCTCAGTTCTTCATTGGTTAAAATCCGATTATGACGTCGAATTTTCTTGCTTTCCTCTGAATTTCCTATTGTGACGGCATGAAAAAAGCCGACCATGCCTGATGACGTCACATAGAAAGAACACATCTTTTTGCAGATCATTCAAAAAGAAGGAATAAGTTTGCCTGCATATTGTTTGAAAATCATTAGAGAAACAGATTCCACCACCAAATCTCGTGTAATACGATATTTATCCACTCTCGACAGTTAAATTTTAAATTTGAAAATTTAACTGTCTCGAGTGGATAAATATCGTATCACACTCGATGCAGTGGTAGAATCTATATTTTTCTGATTTTTATTCCAGGTATTATTTGATTTTAGTGTGAGGTTTGGAAATGAAAAATTGCAGGAGAGTTCAAACAATTTGAAGAAAGTCATTCCTGCTTGTTTATGTTTGATGAACATAAAGGATGATGCTTCTACAGAGGTATTGTATTTTCTGTCAAACTATACTCATGGGGATGACAATAAGATATTATGTGAATGAAAGAGAAATGCAGGAGGATTTTTTAAATGTCAATATTATTCCCTGGTAATGTTCAGAAATACATAACTTTGTCCCGCTGGCTTCTTTCAATTTATAACTTTAGATTTTAGGTTTTAATGAATAATCGACCTACAATTATCTTTTTTAATTTTGTAGTGTTTAAATTTGAATTTCAGTACTATGGTATAGATATAAGAAGATGTGGTATGAGTGCCAATGAGACAACTCTCCATCCAAGTCACAATTTGCAAAAGTAAACCATATATAGCGACCATCTAAGCGAAGTCAAAGTACGGTCTTCAACACGGATGCCCTTTGCTCACACCGAACGGCAAGCTATAAAGGACATATAAAATTTTCTGTGTCATAGCTTACTTATCAAAAACTAACCTTATTTTAGTTTTTTGTTAAGGTTGTTTTGAGTAATGTTTATTGAAACCCTGTTACAGTTTATAAGAAGTATCTCTATCTCTGTATAGCTAGTGTTCACAGACAAGAACTTCAGTTGTAAACCAATCAGCAAAACAAAAATCTTGTAACAAATTCAAGCAATCTATGTGTGAGACTGTTTACTTGTATAAAGAAAAATAAGTGATGTATTGCATAATCTAGAATATTTAAACAAATACCAAATATTTGTGTGTTTTAAAATCAATTTTTCAACATAGTCATTTAAGAGGAAATAACTCTTATGGTAAATATTTAATACTGAAATGATAGTGAAATTTTTATTTTTTACTTGTTGTAGTGAGAAAACTAGTTCTGGGACATCATTTTATCTTTATATTTTCTTAAAGCATACTTAATATAACAATTAACCTTGTATATAATAATCTCCTCATATTTTATTTCAAAATTCTATCACATACTGACATAGATTTCTTTTTATGCATAAATAAAATGCTCCGCTGGGGCGCAGCTTGATACGAATGCAGAGGTCGAACCCTGAACAGTTGGGGCAGGTATGGACACAACATTCAAGCTTGATACAGCACTGAATTTCGATTGTAATTAAATATTTGACACAGCATAGGTTTCTCACAAAGAATGAAAGTGGTCTAAGAACTTAAAAATTTTTAATTTACCTATTCAAACCATATCATTATTATTTGTTTTTATATATAAATCAGAAATAACCAATTTAAAATGGAAAATTTTAAAGAAAAAAAAGAAAAAAAAAATCCCCCCAATTTTTTGAACCCCCTTATGATTCATCACCCCCAAACTCAATCCCAGCTTTCCCTTTGTGGTATGGTACTTTGCAGTACAATTTCAGAGAGATCCATACACTTGAACACAAGTTATTGTCTGGAAACTAAAAAAATGCTTGTTTTTTTACCCCTTTTTGGCCCCAAATTCCTAAACGTTTAAAGCAATTACCCCCAAACTCAAACCCACCTTTACCTTTGTGATATGGAACCTTGCAGTACAATTTCATAAAGATCCATACACTTACACACAAGTTATTGTCCTGAAACTAGAAAAATGCTTGTTTTTTTGCCCTTTTATGGCCCCTAATTACTAAAATTTTGAGGAAATTACCCCCAAAATCAATCCCAGCCTTCCCTTTGTGGTATGGTACCTTGCAGTACAATTTCAGAGAGATCTATACATTTGAACACAAGTGATTGTCTGGAAACTAGAAAAATGCTTATTTTTTGCCCCTTTTTGGCCCCTTATTCCTAAACTTTTTGGGCAATTACCCCCAAACTCAATTCCAGTTTTCCCTTTGTGATATGGAACCTTGTGATACAATGTCAGAGAGATCCATACACTTACACACAAGTTATGTCTGGAAGTTACAAAAATGCTTATTTTTGGCCCCTTTTTGGCCCCTAATTCTTTAACTGTGAGTACCATAACCCCCAAAATCAATCCCCATCTTCCTTTTGTGGTATTGAACCTTATGGTAAAATTTCATTGAGATCCATTCACTTAAACTAAAGTTAGAGTGCGAAAACTAATGTGTCTTCGGACGTACAATGCCGGACGACGACACCAACGTCATACCAATATACGACCACAAAAAAATTTTTTGCGGTCGTATAAAAAGGAGTTTATTCATGAACAAAGTATGCAAATTTGGGAAATTTTGCACGACTTAGCTTGAATCATAGCACAGTGACTTATACTTCTTATTATATTTTTGAAAAAAGCATACAAAAATCTTCATTTTACAAAGTATAAGAAAATTCTATCTGAGAAATATTTACCAATGATCCAACTTAAAATTGTTATTTTTGTTTTGTTTAGAGTAGTGAGAAGATGATTGATGTCATAATGTTTATAGAGACATCAACTAAATTTGACAGGAACAAAAGTGGGGGAGATTCCCATTTTAAGAGCATAATAACAGTTTTTGAGGTTAGTATAAACTTGAGTAATTGTGAACATGGTTAAAAAAATATTGGTTAGATATAAAAAGATGTGGTTTGAGTGTCAATCACAGAGACAACTATCCATCCAAGCCACAATTTGTAATAGTAAACCATTCTAGGTTAAAGTACAGCCTTCAACACCGAGCCTTGGCCAACACCAAACAACAAGCTATGAAGGGCCCCAAAAATGACTAGTGTACAACCATTCAAACAAGAAAACCAACGGTTTAATCTTTATTAACAAAGAGAAACCTGTATACATTTGTGGTACATGTATATGATCCTTTTATTTACCTGATTATGTTGATAATCAGGCTGAATAAAAATTGTGTTTTCTGCTTTTTATATCATATATAGAATGTATATGGTAAAATAAGATGGACTTTATTATAAGACACTTTACAAAATTAGTTTGATTTTAAAAGTGTTAAATAAAATGTGTTGTGTGTGCATAGAAATATATATGATATGTGAGGGGGGATGATTAACTTGCTTCATGTCAGTGATTTTTTTCAATTTTCTTCTATAAATTCACATATTTGTGTTTGTTACAGGTGCTTTTCCATGATTGATGTTTTAGGGGATCTCCTCAGAATAAGACAATACGTTTTACACAAAATGGCTGTAAATTTACCTATGATAAAATATTTTCCCCTGGTTTGTTTTTTGCTGGTTTTTTTTTTTAGGGGGGCTGGGCCTGAATCCACGCCAGTGTACGTTACAATTTGCATTATTTTTATTCTTGATAATTTTCCCCTTTATAAAAGCATGTAAAAATTCTAGCTCAGTGTGAATGATTGGTCCAAAACCTGATAAGTTGCATGTTTTTGTTCTTAAATGGTTGTAATATTTGTCACTTGATGTTCAGCAGAAAGTTATTAACCAAACCTATGTTAGAACAACAAGATATTTAAGATTTCTAATTTATTATAGGATGCTGAGGATTCAGATATCAAGAAGAAATTGGTAACAAAAGAAAAAGTTCCACCCCATTTGGCAACTTTCAAAAAAGAGGGCACTATAACTGGAATATATTTAGTTGGAGATGACACGGTAATAAAGTGTCAAGGAAGCAGTTTGACAGCTGCATTAATGCAGCTAGTTGCACTATACTACATATTTGACATAAACTACCCAAAATGTTATGCCATGCTTCTAGGGTTCTTGCAAATATTTGTCATGCAAGAACCATTCACCTATGAAACCTCAAAAAAATTCAAGTTCTTCCTCAAGAAATTTAGGCCAGTGTTTAAAAAAATTGAATTGACAGAAAATAAGGAGAATAGTCAATCTGTCAAATAGACCAGCAAACCAGAAGGGGACTGGACAATTTACGGCAATATTGATAAAAACCTATAATGAGTTTCCTGAGTGTACCTTCCCCTTTGACAAAATCTTGATGAATTGCACATGGTCTCTTAAAATTAATCCTTCGGGGTACTTATATTTTTACTCATGATTAGTTATAATCATCTACTCAGTCATCTCAAGGGTATAAATCCATTTTTTTTTTAATAATTATAGGATTTCACATTTTTTTCTATAAATGAACTTTATCATATATTCTTATAGTAATAGAAAAAAAGAATAAGAAAATGGAGTCACAATCTGCCTTAGAAGCATGCATCTTTGTTAAGGTACCTTTTTTCTGTTGAACTAATAGGAGAAATAGAGGTAATGTCCAAATAAAAAAAGAACTAAATTACAGAAATCGCTTAAATTTTACAATTGTTTAGTTTGGGTACAGCTTATTTGAAAAAAAAAAGATATTTCAATCATAATGCCAAAAAATGGCTTTTTTGCATTAAAGGGAGATAATTTTGAGCTTTTTTTAACATTTTAAATGTAATTATTGTTTATTGTGTAATATGTAACTGTAGATGGCAAAATTATAAATTGTGTAATTTAATATTTGTACCGTGGGCTGGAGGCTTTTTTTGTACAATAAACTTGATTTGATTTGATTTGATTTGATTAACATTTTAAAAGTCATCTGGGGCCAAAACGAATTGATTTTTTTGGGTTAATTTTGTACCATATCATAAGGTAACAACTAATAGTGTAATAAATAAAATTTGTAAAGAAAAAAAAGTTTAATATTTTGCTGAAATTTTTGTTACACCTGTTTTTCTATTTTATTTCAACCAAATTATTTTGTATTTGAAATAAGAATATCTAGGACTTGTCCCCCTTTATGACATCACAGTCAAAATTGTATATTCAACCCTGGTTTAAATTCACATATTCAGGATAAAAAAATCATGTTTCACTGTTGATTTAGTTTGGTTATAGTCTTTTTGTACACATGCATGCAAGATTCTTCACAAATATTGATGCTGGAACTTTGTTTTTGAAATGTTGTGACAGGATTTAGTGAAAGACAAACAGTTTTATTTTGTTTCCAAAGATATGTTGAATACAGCTTATTTGACAGAATGACTATTCTCCTTATTTCTGTTATCTCATAATTATTACCCTTATTTAAAAATTTTATATTTGTTTTGAAAAAAAATAAGCTTGCTGAACCAAAACCTCTTTTAGAACATGTTATTTATGATTGTGTATAGGAATTGTATGTTTCTGTTTCTGTTTAAATATTCATATTTTAATTATCTTTTATGCTTGTTGCATATTACATTTTAAATACGACAAATAGATCTGCGCATACAGTAACATGTTCACTTTGGTGTTTTTTTTTGTGCTTGTGGATTGTTCAGTTATCCATAATATTATAGTCTCATATGCATTATTGATTATTACCAGTATCTTTTATTAGAATATGGTTATACTCAAGTTCCAAGTTTTGTTAAAATAAATATTTTATTATCTGTTATACTGTTATACTGAGAGAGAAAAATGTGCCAGATTGATAATGCATTCTCTTATTTTTATTTTTTAATGTCTTTGCAAAAAGATATTTATTTCTTTTTTCAGATTTTTTAAAATTCCCAATTTTATTACTTAGCGTTCAGAGGGAGATCACAACATATTCTCTAATCACTACCATCATAAATAGTCAATAAAAGTATATAAGGAACTTTGATGTGAGCCTCAGATATAACAAATAAAGAGTGTAGGTAGGGAAATCTTAAAAAAAATAATTATACGTTTACTTCATTTTACGTTCTAAAAAATATTTTATGAAACAGCATTTGCCTATGATATTATAGATGTTCCAAGTAATATCATGTTTGTTGTGTAGTTCTTGGTTGAATCTTGTTACTGCTTTACTTATTATTATTATTAATTGATATTGAAAAACTAAAGATGAATACAGGTGATAATTCAAAAATTGATACCTTAGACATTGAACATACCACATCTTCTTATTCTTATATGGAGTGAAATGTATGTGCATACATATTTGTAAATAAATGTTTAAGTTATTTTATATTTTAATAGTTATATTCTTTGAAGTGCATCTTTAGAATTATGAAAATTATTCTGTGTAATACATGTAGTTTTGAAAAACCTTTGTAGAATTTCTATGAATTTTAACAGAATCATTTTTGAGATAAGGGATATCACTCAAACATAGACTTAATAGTTATTTTTTTCTATTGACATTTGAAATAGTCTGATTAAAATGTTTATTCAAAGAAAGTTGGGAAACATGGAGATAAAGTTCTTTCATGATCAAGAACCAACTCCATCTGGAGAATAAATTCTTTAACTTTTAAGTTGAATATTATTTCAAACTCTTATTACTGACTGTAGAAAAATAGACAAGACAGATATCTAGCCTATTCAATTTAAATCAGTTCAATGATATTGCCCATAAACTAAATGTTTCAATGGGAGATAATTACAAATGCAAAAACAAATGCTATTTTTTACTTGGTGTTTTTTTATAACACAATCTTAGCACTCGCTTATAAATTAAAAAAATCATAATTTCACAGAATTAGCCATCATATTACTTATAATAGAAATATACTGCAATCAGACAAAATATTAAAACTGGGTAACTTATTTGGATTTTTTGTAATTCATAAATAAGCAAGGTAACACATACTTTCTTTAAGTTTTTATTGCTACAGAAGAAAACACAATAAAATAAATTTGAAAGACATGCTAAATTTTAATTCCTTTTGACATGTTTCCAAACAGAGCATAATGCTGACATGTAATTTTTTTTTTTTTTACTACTAGTAATGCACAATTAAAATAATAGGCTCTATTAGCTTTAATGAAATAAAATAGATGTCTGATATTGTAACTTTGTTTGTTTCCTTGTAGGCAAAAATAAACAAATAGCATAAATCTACCAAATTTAATTCTTCAGTGGTCAATAAAATATTTATCTGTCAGACATTAGTATATATATTTTTGAATTTTGTCTTGCATATTTGCATTTGAATGGACTTCCAAGTTCTTAATTTGTTCAAACTGTGAAAAATGTCAAATATACTCCTTTGGCTAGTTTTTTTCTGATCATTTTGTTTTCATAATTTGTAATCTTTGAATTAAGATTTGTTTTGAAAATTTTTAAGAAAGAAAACAAAATTGGAAATTTTTCTGTAAACTTACATAGCAACCTTTGTTTAACTATATTTTTTCAAATATCTGATATACAATATGTATCTCAAAATCACAAAAAATACTTTCAATTTAAAACTGTATCAATTGTTACATCTTATTGCCATTACACATTTGATTAAAAATAAAGAATTGTTAATCATTGAAGATGTCTTCATTGTTTTTGCATAAATGTGCCAGATGAAAAACTGTAAACACTAACAAAAAACATGTTCTACTTTTGGACACCAACTTTTTATACACTTATTTCAAGTGTTCTAAAAGTAAACCCCAAGTGTTCTGAATCTTAACACTGTTGGCTTTGATCATGTTCTGTGTGTTCAAAAAGTGTTACGACGCTGTTGAACGTGTCGACATGTTACCTTTTTGAACGTTCAGACATGTTAAAAAACTGAACACTAAGCGTTCAAGTATCAAACACAAGTATTCAAAAATGGAACACAAGGTATTCAAAAAACGGAACACAAGGTATTCAAAAATGGAACACCATAGTGTTATAAAACATAACACTAGTTATGCAAGAATTGAACACTTTGAAACATTTACATGTTCAAAAATAGGACACATAAGTGTTAAAAAATATAACACCAAGTGTTCAATAATGATACACCTACACATTCAAAAGTGGAACACCTAAGTGTTTAAAATCTTAACATCAAGTTTATAAGAGTTGAATATTGGTGTTCAAAAATGAAACGCTTACAGATTTACAAGTGGAACACCAGCATTCAATTGATTAACACTGGTGTTAACATTTGGAACACCATTACACGTTCAAAAAGTGTTACAAAAAAGTGTTCAATTAGTGTTCTATTCTTTAACACATAGATTTACAGTGTACGACTCATAAAAATTAAGAAATCTGCAAATGCATATGATCTTGAGAATGGCTGTAATAAGGTCAAAAGAAGAACCCGTATATCAATTTCAGCAAAATAAAACAGATCGGAGTTTTTTTATATAACTTCCCGTTGCCTGTGTTATGCCTTAGCATTGTGTATATTGTAATAAGTCTAAGTATTAAGCTTTGTGTATTATAGTTATATGATGTAAATGTGCTGGTGTCATGATATAAATGTACTGGTGTCATGAAACAAATGTACGTATGTAATGATATACGAATATACGTATGTAATGATCTACGAATGTACCTATGTAATGATATACGAATGTACGTATGCAATGCTATATGAATGTACGTATGTAATGCTATACGAATGTACCAAGGGCGATGTTATGAGCATGATGTAATCATCCAGTATGATGCTAAAAAATGTTTCTAGTGTAAATTCATTAGATTGTATCCAGTATAATGTAAGGAGACCACTTCTAAGCAAGGATCGAAGCTCATAAACTCGGCAACAAAATCAGGACCTTTAGAAAGTTCGGAGAGCCGACAACCTTGCTTCGGCAGTTAGCAAGCAGACTGTTCATAATGTAATGCTATACGAGTTTACCGTTGTCAACGTATATTTGTTCCGCCTAACAGAAGTTCCACTGGAAACTTTGTTATAAACAATGTCATAATTTCTATTCCTGTTGGAACAAATATTCTATACCATTTATTCTGTTAGGAACATATACTGTAATATTTATTCCTGTGGAAATAGTATTCCAGAATATTTTTTCTTTTTGGAACTTATATTATGAAGGAACTTCTATTCCGTGACACCTTGCGTATTGTGCTTGTATCTAATGCAAATAAATTGGGTTTTTTAATGTGATATAAAAATAAGGAGATGTGGTATCATTGCAAATTGGACAACTATTTGCCACAGTTTAAGGTAGATCTATCTGGTCACGGTATGTTTTCTGCGCGTCCTTTCTGGTCATGTTGCAAAATTACTTATTTGTTTTACAAATAGTTTACCAAGTATCATTCAATATACAACAAAATACCTACAACTTGAAATTTAAAGATTGAACTATCAATATATTTTTTCAAGAAAATTAGGCCCGTGACCCCCTTTTTTATATATATATTTCAGAAGTATTAATTAACGAAATTATCTCTTCCAAATTTAGACAATTCTATCGTTTAATGTTTCTTCAATAAGGTTTCCTATATAAACAAAATAAAATACCCTAAATGTGGTCAATTTCAATGTATTGTTACGAAAAAAACAAGGTCCGCGATCTCCAGTTTTTATATTGAAATTTGAAATTACTTTGACCGAAAAGTCTTTTACAGAAGCTTACGAAACACCCCAGCTGCCTTATTGAATGAAGTGGATATACGCAATTATAATAGGCAACCATAAGACCATCAACCATGAGAAAACTTGGCCCAAAGGTTTAGTCGGTTATAAAAGGCCCCGACATAGTAACATTATTTTCTCCACCCTCTCCCTTCTTCCCTATACCTTATCGATGATATACTCTATAATTCTATAATACTAGTAATCTTCAATATTGAGACTTGAGAAGAAAAAATTACTTCAAAATTGTATTCTCTACTTCTGAATGATACACAAAAGAACAACACAAGAATGCAAATTTCGCTATCCTTTTGAAATTGGAATTTGATCAAGAAAAAAACTACATGTTCTATTTTTATCATACATGTGTAGTTTCAGTTTCAACCATGGTTCTAAATTTAGATTTTACTTTCGCCAAAAATTGCGGACGGAATAGAAGACACATGTTTATTTTCTGCTCCTTGAGAACTGAGATTTGGATGAGATAGATGATTTACTTATTCTGAGATAAATGTCACAGTGCTAAATTTTTAGTTTCTGTGTAATGTTTTGTAGACGGAATCTGATTTTTTTCGTTTCTTTTCTGTAAGCTTTATCCTTCCACTTATGTATACATGTTAAAAATGTTTCACTTGTGGTCGATTACCCTTTATTATCTTTTATACTTTTCAAACAGATATAAATATCCTAAAATTTTCAATTCCTTAAAAAAAACGGGACATGCCAACG
Organism: Mytilus californianus; assembly: GCF_021869535.1. Taxonomy (NCBI): domain Eukaryota; kingdom Metazoa; phylum Mollusca; class Bivalvia; order Mytilida; family Mytilidae; genus Mytilus; species Mytilus californianus. The sequence goes on from NW_026262679.1 coordinate 59,201,545, forward strand.
CCTTTCTAGCACAGGCACTTGTCTCAGAAAAAAAAATCCTATATACAGTAATATAACACATATTATAGTAAGGTATATAGGGGAAAAATTCTAAGACTTTCTAGTTCAACATACACATTTACATGCAATTATTCGTTACCTTTGACTCAAGATTACGCTACACTGACACTGTCAATTTCCGATGATTCAAATAAAATTGTGGGGTCAATTCTGGATTGATTTTAACGAGTATGATACGACTAGAAGCAGAATTGTCACTAGTTTATATGTTTATTTTTAATTTCTGTTGAAGTAAATACGAGCGGTATTATGTACCCGCTCCTGCGTGAGGCTAAAACAAAAACAGTTGCAGACTAACACACAATAGGATATTAAGATCTAAGATTTCTGATTGGAGTCAGCTAATTTCTTTGAAATTTTGACATAGCAAAGGAATACTTGTTTGGGTTCATGATAGACCGCACAGTCATTAAAATGATGATTTCTCTTTCATGTGCCCATTTCCCGTTCTTGGAGTAGGGGAGATAACTTGCGTAACTAACGACGCACGTTTTGTATCCCGAATTCCGTTAGAGGCTTGCAATTACGTATACTTCGCCTTTATACATGACGCCAAATTACCTAGTACTCCAGATAGACAAGACAAAGGTTTGCAAAATATTATGCAGTTTATGAGTTGTTGCAACTTTGAGATACGGGAGTTACATACGAACGAACAGATGAACGACATTCGTAACGAACAAACACAAGAAGACATCTTGAAAACTACAAAAGCTCCACAAGGATACAAATGTTTATAAACTTGGCTGATCTCTTACAGTATTATGATAGCCCAATTTTCCGAAATTAACCCCACCCCTCAATCCGATAGCATTTTTGTCTGACAACCCATCTGTCTTACACTTATATGAAATGCATTCTTATATAAGGAACAAGTAACAAGATTTCTTTGTTATGGCCAGAGACATATAATACATGTAGAGACATATAATACATGTATTATATGTCTCTGTTATGGCCTTTTAAAGGGTATGGCATGGATCATTTAAGTAAATAAGAACGAGGCTTACTTTATGTTGGCAAGGCTCACTAAAAATCGCTGATGGTTGTTGAACTATAAGGTTTTTAAACAAGTTTATAGTACGCAATAAGTGGTGAAAACTATCTATAACAACACATTAAAGTTGGCAAATGAATGCAAATGTTTGCGAAATGACACACTGTTTGTGAAATAATGCATAGTTTAATAAATAATGAAAAGTTAGCGAAATGATGCAAAATCTTTGTGAAATCATGAAAATTTGTCGAAAAAAAAACGGCAAAATATTTGCGAAATGGCAAAAAAGTATGTGAATTAACTCAAATGTTTACAAAATAAAGCAAAATGTTTTAAAAAGTCTGATTGTGTGGCAGTATAAACGTTCGACGATAGAATATACCTTTGTGTCTCAATTGTGTGTAGCCAGCGGGGTAGCCAGCCGGTGATAAAAGCATGGCCCGCATGTACATCCATGAGACCAGCCTGCAATACTATTCTAGAGATAGATGGCATTCTATAAAAAGCTGCTGGAAACTAGTTATATTAGGAAATATTTGCATAGAGGTCGTCATGACGGCTTTTGGACTGTATAGTTTATATTTAGTCACTAATACAAACCCTATACACGCTGTCGGCACTTTTCTACATTTTTAAATCCATGCTTTGTACGTATTATTGTTTGGGGAAAATGGGGGAATGTAGAAAACTTATTACAAATGATATTTCACATCCTAAATTTTACGGTAATATTGCACTAAAAGCACGGAAATCACTAAGTGATCCGTGTAAACTTATCGAACCTTTAAACTTATAAGTAAAGGTTATCTTATTAATGTTGTAATAAGATCTTTGAATATTGTTTTCATTGGCACTAACATCGATTTTGTCATCAACAAATTAAAACATGACTAAATTTGTATTCTTTTCGAATGTTTTTTTGGGATGTATATATATACACATCCACGTTTATTTTCTATTAAGAAATTGTTTTATCTATACACAACATCCTGATACATATCTATCATAAGGTTAAATCCCAACTATCCTACTGCCTGTCGTTCTTTTATTTTGGCATTGCACAAGTCATGTCTTCTTCCTGGGAGTTAGTCCGGGACTATAGTACTTATAATAGTCCCTGCTTCTTTGACTGTCCAAGGCGTTAAAACACTAGATCCCTGCCTGGGATGTGTTTTAATTGATTTTAGTCTCTGATGCACGATTTTTTTAGTATTAATTGTTTTTTGGCTTTTAACTAGCTTTCAGTAACTGCGAGTACTCTCAAATCGTACTTTCGTGTAAATTTGACCCGTTGACACAATTTGTAATGCATTTCTGATTCAATGTTTACTTATTTTGTATTATATCTCGTCTTACTATTTTAAATATGTACCACCTTTGATCTTTAGTATTTAGTATGACGAAAAAAATATTCACCTCTGTACTCGTACTATGAATAACAAACTTATTTTGTAAACAAATGTTTCTGTACTAACAACAACATTATTATATTTAAATTTATCTGTGTAAGTTACTTTATTTAACGCCATTTTGTCCTAGGTTAAAGTTGTATTTTTGACATTGATTATGAAACATCTTTTTTATTTATATTGTGTCATAGATCAAAAGTATTCGTTCAGTGTATATTTTATACTTGTTTTTGTGTATTGTCTTTTTGATCGAGTTAAGCCATTTCAATTGATATTTTATTGTTTGTCTTTTTATGTTGTAATGTTATGCCACTGTTTCAGGTTAGTGTGGAGGTTGGCGCCTGTTAAAACGTTTAAACCCGCTGCATTTTTATGCACCTGTCCTAAGTCAGGAGCCTGTTGTTCAGTGGTTGTCGTTTGTTGATGTGGTTCATAAGTGTTTCTCGTTTCTCGGTTTTTATATAGATTAGACCGTTGGTTTTCCTGTTTGAATTGTTTTACACTAGTCTTTTTGGGACCCTTTATAGCTTGATGTTCGGTGTGAGCGAAGTCTCCGTGTTGAAGCCCGTACTTGACCTATAGTTGTTAACTTTTTACACATTGTGACTTGGATGGATAGTTGTCTCGCACTCATACCACATCTTCTTATTTATAAGATAAGAATTGAAAATTTAAGAATTAAGATATACTATTCCCAGATAAAACTGGCTGTTATAAAACAATTTCCAAACCATTCTCAAAGAGGATCTTAAAATTCTTCAGTAAGGAAAGAAATGTTGCCATTCTACATTCTGTATTGGACACACACATTATGTTACTGAATCATTTCTCGATAGTTTAGCGAAAATAAATGGATACTAAAAAATTTCAAAGATCTTTTAGAGTACATACAATCTAAGACTCTCATCTTTCAACAGTATTAAAACATTTGACTTTTCTACACTTTACACAAGTATTCTCTATTCCAAACTAAAAGACAAATTGAAAGAGTTGGTATTGCTTTGTTTCATAAAAAAGAATGGCCAACATAGATACAAGTATCTTGTCTTAGGGAGGGATAAATCCTACTCTGTAAAAAATCACTCTGATTCAAACAAAAAATTCTCTGATACTGACATTATCAAGATGCTTGATTTCTTGATTGACAACATATTTGTTACGTTTGGAGGACGTGTTTTCAACAAACTATCGACATTCCCATGGGAACCAACTGTACCAAATTGACTTACATCTAGGAATTGACAATGAGGGTCAGTTGAAAACAAAACTTTACGACAAAAGAGATGATTTCAGCTTCCCAATTGTGAACTTTCCATTTCTATGTAGCAACATTCCCGCAGTGCCTGCATACGGAGTATATATCTCCAAATTGATAAGAAATTCCCGGGCTTGTATTTCCTATCATGATTTCCTTGATGGAGGGTTGCTGCTCACAAGGAAGCTATTAAACCAAGACTTCCAAATGGTGATGTTGAAATCATCTCTTCATAAATTTTACGGACGCCATCACGTGTTGGTTGACTGTTGTGGAATAACCGTTTCACAGATGATAGCGGATATGTTCCTAATGTCGGAACTACAATCCCGTTCCCTTTATTAGACTATTTACCAGGTTTGTACTAACATGAGCAACACGACGGGTGCCAAATGTGGAGCAGGATCTGCTTACCCTTCCGGAGCACCCTACGGCGGATCCAGGGGAGGGTTCCGGGTGTTGGAACCCCATTTTTTTTTGGACGATCAATGCATTTGAATGGGGACATATAGTTGGACCCCCCTTTTAAAAATGGCTGGATCCGTCCTTGAGCACCTGAGATCACCCCCAGTTTTTGGTGGGGTTCGTGTTGCATAGTCTTTAGTTTTCTATGTTGTGTTTTGTGTATTATCGTTTGTCTGTTTGTCTTTTTCTTTTTAGCCTTGGCGTTGTCAGTTTATTTTCGATTTATGAGTTTGAATGTCCCTCTGGTATCTTTCGCTTCTCTTTTAAGCAAAGATTGAACTATTAAAGGTAAACAAAATCGGAGCATTGGTCGGATATCAATTATTTGAGGTACATGTATAAACCCTTACTCTAATGTCATGAGGGTGTAGTTATATTTAGTATCTTTTCAGAAACAGATTAAACCGGCAAGCAAAGGTAATAATCAAAATATTTTAATTTAAACACGCAAGAGCCAGAAATCATTTAGTTGACCTGTTACAATAGTTTTTGTGCATCAATCATGACATCCTGTCCTTAGCCTGAATTGCATCATGTTAAGGTTTATGGTTACAGATTAGTGAGGTTACCGTTAACTTGTGGTTTAAATGAGAAATGCACACACATTGTGGGAGTTTTGATACTCATGCGTGAGCTGTGAATGTTTCTTTAATAATATTGACCTGGCAAGTTGAAGAAATTGAATTCAAATTATTTAAATTTTGATTTACTTTGATAATGTGGAAAAAATCCATTATTTTCGCGGGAAATAAATAATTGCAGAACCAAATGTCGGTTTACTGGCGATGTTAATCAGACAGAGAGTTCAATGAAATAAAAGTACAGAAGCTGCACAACAACATTAATTACTATTCGAAGTCTGCATTACTTAATTTTTGATATGAAAATGCAAGGATGTGTTCTACCCCTGCATGCCTAGTTTTCTCAATTTTCTTTTCTTTTCGTCTTGTTTTTTTTTTTTGCCATAATCTGCCTCATCAGTAGTTACGGCCCTGCGAATCCGGCAGCATTTAATATTTTGCGACAAAACACCTCTGATCGTAGATTTAACGGTTCATCGGTTCATTAGACCATACGGCCATTACAATCTCTGTTTTAATTGGTTACTATGTTTTGGCGGTTTTTTTCTATTGTTCTAATTTTTCAACTCCTACCATGATGGAAGGTCAGTTTTATTCTTTCTATATTAATGCTGGGAACAGTATATCAATATATATGTTCCTGATTAATGACATAATAAAGGTCTAGTAATAGTTCATTGGTGTTACTTACACACAGAATCAAAGTTTATTTTAACAGAGACATATAGACACATATATATGTCTCATATTTTAGTAACCGTATCGAAAAGAAGAGTTAATCCATTATAAAATGACAATCAGAAAAGAAGATTTTACGGTCATACTTCATAACTCAGTAATCTTATTTAGATTTTTTATACTATAATATTTAGTCTGGTTTATATATGACTTGTATTTACCAATTGATTGACTGAACGTTTCGGATCGAGTAGACCGGTTAGACCTATGAGACTTCGTAGGTTCTAACTTCATATCGTTTGCATTCAGCGTTTTTTTATCGGTTATTTTTGTTTACTATCAATGTTCGTGGTTCAGCATGGATAGTAAAAAAATATCAGATAAAAAACGTTGAATGCGAACGATATGAACCTATACGAAGTCTTATATTATAGGACTAGTAGACCGGTATGAATGCTATTTTGTGGAAATCGATTGGCAGTGGCGGATTTACCGGGGGGGGCACAGGGGGCACGTGCCCCCCCAGTCGGGGTCACCAAAAAAATTTCTAACGTAGTTTTATTGCAACTGTAACTGCTTATCTAGATCGAAAATCAAGACACAGCTTGATTTGACTTCCTAAACTGGTCGTTAATTGACCTCAGCTTCAACATGTGTGATTTATGACAACTTATCGATGGGTGTGTAAATATTGACACCTTTGTGTAATGTCTATATCCAAAAGCATTTATGTAAACTATATGTACATGTACATGCTGATTGGAATTAATACGAATATATTTATTGGTTTCTAATACAATATTACAGGATCAAGATCGATTAAGAAGTGAAATTTTCTGATCAGAAAAGAAATTACCAACTAAAATCGTTCTTAAAAGAATATGTAAAAATAGATGTTTAGTGTCAAGAATGTTAGTATCGATATGAGATACGTCTTTTTTACCAAACACTTACATTGTATACGGTTTCTGGGGAATGTGCCTTTCATAGAACAGTCTTTTTCGGACTTTGTTAAACAACAAACGATTTTTTTCAATGCATACAGCATTTTTTTTAAACCGAATGTCGTGTTTTTTTTCTCTTTTTTTTTATGGAAACAAAACCTTCCACAAAACATGAATGGTCTGTGCCTTATATATAATCATTAATAAAATGATATTGTATCTTAGAAAACCTACTTATATGTGAGATGAAGAACTGCAATAAAAGCTTATTGTGTTTTTTTGCTGTGCATGTGCTGATTTTGTGTCATGGATGGATACCCCATATCCTTTCTTTTTCTATTATAGTACAGTAACATGTGTATAGTTTTCTTGTTTTAAATACCATGTATGAGGTAGATATAAGAAGATGTGGCATGAGTGCCAATGAGACAACTCTCCATCCAAGTCTAAATTTACAAAAGTAAACCATTATAGGTCAAAGTACGGTCTTCAACACGGAGCCTTGGCTCACACCGATATGAGGTATGAATATGTTACCGTAAATGAGGGTATGAATGGTTTACCGTGAATTGACCGGTATGAAAGAGGGGGGGGGGGGGGGGGGGGGGGGGGGGGGGGTTACAGATTAGAGAATAATGGTCAAAAAGTTAAGGCTAGAAAAAAAATGGGCCCAAAAAATATAGAAAACAGATTAAAGCTGTGATGAACTGATGAACTGTAAAGAATAGAGGACAATTGGCAGCAAATGAAAGAGTAGAAAGAAATTGACCCAAAAATAATGAAAAGATATAAAAATGAAGACCTGACCTCCTACCCAACCCCCCAAAACGACCACCATCATCCCCAATACATGACACCATCACCACCCACACTCGCATATATGCATATATAAAAAAAATCTTTAATTTTGGTTTCATGGTGCCCCCCCGGACATCGAGGTCCTGGATCCGCCCCTGATTGGGAATAACACGGCATAGAAATAAATAGAAATAAAAATAGTTCTATAAATGATCAAATGGGTTAAATTTGAATTTTTATCATAAACAGATATTTTTTTTTTGTAAACTGATGAATTGAGCCCTTTTTAACTTATTTTTATAGCTTGATTCTATGTTGTATTGTACAACACTATCCCAGCTTAGGGGGAGGGTTGGCACCTTCAAACTAGCCACATTCTGTTTGTGCCTGTCCTAAGTTAGGAGGCTATAATTCAGTAGCAGTTGGTTTTTGCTGTATATCATTTTATCAGGCTGTTTTCTCATTTGAATTGTCTTGCATTTGTCATTTCGGGGCCTTTCATATCTGACTATGCGGTATGGGTTTTGCTCATTGTTAAAGGCCTTACAGCAACTCTCTGGTGGAAAGGTTGGGAACAAACCCTCTATATGGTGTTTATACCTGTATAGAGGAATAACCCTTCTAAAGAAGGATAATTATCCCTCTATAGAGGAATATAATTGTTTATATAAAAAAGAAGATGTGGTATGATTGCCAATGAGACAACTCTCCACAAGAGTCCAAATGACACAGAAATTAACAACTATAGGTCACTGTAAGGCCTTCAACAATGAGCAAAGTCCATACAGCATAGTTAGCTATAAAAGGCCCTGAATTGACAAATGTAAAACAATTCAAACAAGTAAACTAATGGCCTTATTTATATATACAAAATAAAGAACGAAAAAAAACAAATATGTAACACAGCAACAAACAATAACCACTGAATTACAGGCTCCAGACTTGAGACAGGCACATACAGAATGTGGCAGGGTTAAACTAGTTTGAAGGAGCCAACCCTCTCCTAACCTGGGACAGTGGTGTAATAGTACAACATAAGAACAAACAATAAAAATCAGTTGAAAAAAAACTTAACTCATCAGATGGATACAAATAGAAAAACATCTAACAAAAACACAAGAGTTGACGTGGACGGGTACTTATACATCCCAACAACAAAAAAGACATTAAGTACAGATCTGAGAGTACTTGCAGTTACTGACAGCTAGTTCAAAGCCAATAACAACTAATAAAAAAAACTATGCATCTAAGACTAAATTATCAATCAGTTCACATCCAACTCCAATGGATTTAGTGTAAAGACGTCATAAACAGTCAGAGAAAAACATGACCTTGTGCAATGCCAAGATACAAGATTATTATTATTATTAGGTCTTTCCACTTTTCTGTGGAAAGACCTATTGTATTTGTTCTGATTATTATTATTATTATTATTATAAGTTCTTTCCACTTTTCTGTGGAAAGACCTATTGGTTTTCTTCTAATTAGGTCTTTCCACCTTTCCGTGGAAAGACCTATTGGTTTTCTTCTGATTATTTTTTTTTTCTTCCGCCTAATTTTTTTCTTGCGGTGTATTTTTGTTTCAAAAGTTGTCGCTTAGTTTTTTGGTATATGATATCATACAGTCTATATGCTTTTGAAACTGACCCTGTTTAACCGAACATTTTTCTTTGTAAGAGTTATCTCCCCAAACACTGTTTTTCTTGTTATGAGATCTCCTCCACAACCGTAAAAGAAAGCGACAATTTTTTTTTTCCAAATTGCTCGTTATATCCTCAGGATGTTAGGTTTTATTTGGACCGAAGCTTTACGAAGACTCCATATGAGAGTTATTTCCCCTTTTGTATTTGATATATGTGAAATGTATTTGTAACTGGAAAACCATAAGTGATAGAGGCCTAGGGTCTTTTGATTTGAGGTCCTTGGTCCATAAAAATGAAAATGAGGTCAAGGTCAAAGGTCAAGGTCATGTTAAAAATTTTGATTTTGGCTTGTTATCACTAATTTTCAGAAAATCGACAAAATACTTTTACAGAATTGTTAGTTGCGACATGTCGTAACACGTAAATTTGAGTTGAAAGGGTACGGAGACATTTAATGGGAGTTTTCTCCCCTTTTATATTCAAAATAACATGTATGGTGATATAACTCATTCATCTTATATAATTGAGACCTAGGGTCTTTTGATTTGAGGCCCTTGTTTCATGACCTTTAAATTGGGGTCAAGGTCAAAGTTTAATTTGATGTTCTATTTTTTTTTTTTTTTTTTTTCCGCCTAATTTTTTTCTTGCGGTGTATTTTTGTTTCAAAAGATGTCGCTTAGTTTTTTGGTATATGATATCATACAGTCTATATGCTTTTGAAACTGACCCTGTTTAACCGAACACTTTTCTTTGTAAGAATTATCTCCCCAAACACTGTTTTTCTTGTTATGAGATCTCCTCCGCAACCGTAAAAGAAAGCGACAAATTTATTTTTCCAAATTGCTCGTTATATCCTCAGGATGTTAGGTTTTATTTAGACCGAAGCTTTACGAAGACTCCATATGAGAGTTATTTCCTCTTTTGTATTTGATATATGTGAAATGTATTTGTAACTGGAAAACCATAAGTGATAGAGGCCTAGGGTCTTTTGATATGAGGTCTTTGGTCCATAAAAATGAAAATGAGGTCAAGGTTAAAGGTCAAGGTCATGTAAAAAATTTTGTTTTTTGCTTGTTATCACTAATTTTCAGAAATCTTATAAGATATCGACAAATTTTTTTACAGAATTGTTAGTTGCGACATGTTGTAACACGTAAATTTCAGTTGAAAGGGTACGGAGACATTTAATGGGAGTTTTCTCCCCTATCATATTCAAAATTACACATATGGTGATATAACTCATTCATCATATATAATTGAGACCTAAGGTATTTTGATTTGAAGCCCTTGTTTCATGACCTTGAAATTGGGGTCAAGGTCAAAGGTTGATTCGACGTTCTATATATTGACCTTTGCTTTTACCTCATATATATACATGATAAAGCCATGGGACTTATTGCATTAGGTTGCAAGCTATTTGACCTTGAAAAAGCCAACCGGAAGTGACCTTTTGTAAACCGGAAGTAGCTATTTATTGTACTAAATTAATGTAAAAGTATATAGAACTATATATTTTTGGAATTAGTGTCAAGTAAACTATCAAACAATACCGGAAGTGACATTTTTTAAACCGGAAGTCAAAAATTATCTCCCTTATTTATCTTTTTTTTGTATAGAAACCATATATTTTGGGAATAAGCGTACATTAAGCTGTCATTTGACGCTGGAATTGACATTTAAAACCTAATTTTAATATTTTTCATATCAAAATAGATCCTTACTGGTGGAAAGACCTTCAATTGTTCTCTGAACAATTGGTTTTTAATTATTATTATTATTATTATTATTATTATTTTTTTCTTCTTCCGCCACTTTTTTCTGACGGTGCTTTTTTGTTTCGCAAGATGTCGCTTAGATTTTTTGCATATGATATCGAACAGTTATTGCGATTTTGAAACTGACCGTGTTTAGCCAAATACTTTTTATTGTAAGAGTTATCTCCCCAAACACTGTTTTTCTTGTGTACAAATCTCCTTCGCAACCGTTAAAGATTACGACAAAATTATTTCACCAATTTGCTTGTTATATCTTCAGAATCTTAAAAATAATTTTGACCGAAGCGGTCCGGAGACTACATATGGGAGTTATTTCCCCTTTTGTATTTTTAATAAGAAAAATGTAGTTGTAGCTTGTAAACCATAAGTGATAAAGACCTAGCATCTTTTGATTTGAGATCCTTGGTCCAAAAAAAAAGAAAATAGGGTCAATGTCAAAGGTCAAGGTCATTTCTAAATTTGAATTTTGGCTTATGTTCACCACTTTTCAAACACGATATAAGATATCAACAACATATTTATACTTAATTGCAAGTTGCGACATGTCGTAACACATACATATTGGTTTAAAGGGTGCGCTTACATCAAATTAGAGTTTTCTTCCCTCTTTATTTAAAAATATGCATATGGTGATATAAATCATGAACCAAATATAATTAAGATCTAGGGTCTTTTGATTTGAGGTCCTTGGTTGATGACCTTGAAATTGAGCCCAAGGTCATAGATTAAATTGACGTTCTAGATTTTGATCTTTGCTTTTACCTCATTTGTATACATGATAAAGCCATGGGACTTTTTGCATTTAGTTGCAAGCCATATGACCTTGAAAAAGGAACCGGAAGTGACCCTCTGTAAACCGGAAGTAGCTTTTTTTGTACTTTTTGAATGTAAAAGTTTATAGAACCATATATTTTTGGAATCAGTGTCAATTAAACAGTTAAATAATACCGGAAGTAACCTTTTTCAAACCGGAAGTAACAAATTATTTCCTTTATTTAAAAAATATTGTATAGAAACCATATATTTTAGGAATCAGCGTACTATAAGCTATCATTTGATGCTTCTAATGACATTTTAAACCGAATTTTTATTATTTTCATATCAAAATACTTGTTTTTTTGTGGAAAGACCTTCAATTGTTCTCTGAACAATTGGATTTTAATTATTATTATTTTTCTTCTTCCGCCACTTTTTTCTGACGTTGCTTTTTTGTTTCGCAAGATGTCGCTTAGATTTTTTGCATATGATATCAAACAGTTATTACTATTTTGAAACTGACCCTGTTAAGCCGAACACTTTTTTCTTAAGAGTTATCTCCCCAAACACTGTTTTTCTTGTGTACAAATCTCCTTCGCAACCGTTAAAGATTACAACAAAATTATTTCACAAATTTGCTCGTTATATCCTCAGGATCTTGAAAATAATTTTGACCGAAGCGGTCCGGAAACTCCATATGAGAGTTATTTCCCCTTCTGTATTTAGAATAAGTAAAATGTTATTGTAATTGGTAAACCATAAGTGATGGAGACCTAGGGTCTTTTGATTTGAGGTCCTTGGTAAAAAAAAAAAAAAAGAAAATAGGGTCAAGGTCAAAGGTCAAGGTCATTTCTAAATTTGGATTTTGGCTTATTTTCACCTCTTTTCAAACACAATATTAGATATCAACAACATATATTTACTTCATTGTTAGTTGCGACATGTCGTAACACATACATTTTGGTTTAAAGGGTACGCTTACATCAAATTAGAGTTTTCTCCCCTCTTTTATTTAAAAATATGCATATGGTGATATAACTCATGAACCAAATATAATTAAGACCTAGGGTCTTTTGATTTGAGGTCCTTGGTTGATGACCTTGAAATTGAGCTCAAGGTCATAGGTTAAATTGACGTTCTAGATTTTGACCTTTGCTTTTACCTCATATGTATACATGATAAAGCCATGGGACTTTTTGCATTAGGTTTCAAGCCATTTAACCTTAGAAAAGCCAACCAGAAGTGACCTTGTGTAAACCAGAAGTAGCTTTTTTTTTGTACTTAAGTAATATAAAAGTTTATAGAACCAGATATTTTTGGTATCAGTGTCAATTAAATGTTTGAATAATGCCGGAAGTAACATTTTTCAAACCAGAAGTAACAAATTATCTCCCTTATTTCAAAAATATTGTATAGAAACCATATATTTTTGGAATCAGCGTACAATAAGCTATCATTTGACGCTGGAAATGACATTTTAAACCGAATTTTACTATTTTCATATTAAAATTCATGTTTTTTTTTTGTGGAAAGACCTTCAATTGTTCTTTGAACAATTGGTTTTTAAATATTATTATTATTATTATTATTATTAGATGGATTAAAAGCAAAACATGGCAAATGTGCATTTTCTACTTATTATGGCAGTATCCTGCAACATTTGATGCACCAATTGTTGTACTTAATGTAATATTTACTGCTAAACTGACTGAATATACAATCTATTGTTCATGTTAATTGAAAGCTGTGATGATCAGGTAAATTCCACTCAGTTATGCCTCAATGAACAGATTTCTACATATATGTAAGCGAATGATAATCCCTTTCTTCATGATTAAGAACAAGTGTTATCGAGTACTTACCATGAAGTAAGGGATTATCATTCTCTTGTCAGTGTTAATTAAATGTTTATAATTGATGCATAACTTCATTTTTCAGCATTTTATTTATGGGTTAGTTTTAGTGATGTAAGGACTGTCTTATAATTTGGGAGATATTTTTAAAATGCTTTATAGACATTAGGTGACACAACAGTAAAAAGAAAAGGTATGAATTGTATATGTTTCCTGATTGTGAGTATGAATGTAAATCATGTAATATTTTTGTGAGGAATTATCCTTTTTTTATTTACAGTTTAAATCAATAAATACATTTGAGTTACAACTAATTTTATTTCACAGCCCAATATTTTGGTCCAGCTTTTTAAATCAAAAACTATTTCATTATGTCAGGGAAATGTTCTAATAAAATGCCTTTAAAAATTTAAATATATTCAAAACCTTAATCAGATTCCTGTTTTTTTTTATTTCTTTTATCAGAATATTGGAAATAACTATTCTTCCCAACCTCCGGTTCAGTAAGCTAAAAATTTTTGTTATTTTTTATTTTAAAACTTTTTTTTGCATTGCTTTGATATTGTTTATTTTTTTTTGTAATTTGAAGTTATTAATATTTTCAGGATAACATTAAACGTACAAATTTTACTGCACCTGTAAACTTCAACTTATATTGATTTTTTTTTTTTTAAACAAAACTTTTAGTTAGTTTCAATTACTGTGATAAATTCTTTCAATCTGATAAATCTGCTTCGGGGCAGTTGTAACTCATTTATAGAAACTCTTTGTTTTGAATTATAGGTTAGATAATACTTGGTCGAATATTTAAAGACAGAGGCGTAGCCAAGGGTTTTAAATATTCATAAAACATGACCAAGTATTGTCTGACCAATTTAGAACATATTCAGACCTTCGAGTGACATAACAAATTTGGCTGCTCATTGTAATAATCAAACTTTGATATTAGCTCACTTTAAGTGTTAACATGTTTAGTAAAAAGGATGTAAATCATTTAATGGCCATTTCAACAGATGGAATGAAAGAGCAATGAGATAGTTTTGTGATTACAAAAAAGGATAAATTATTCAAAAATGGAGATTGCTTCTGCTTCAAGTACAATTTAATCTTATATATCTAAAATTCCTTCATTTTAAAATGAACAAAATGTTGTATAAATCATCTTTTCTAAAATTGTATAATTATCAATAAGGGCAAAACTTCATCAATAAATTTTAATTTCAATCGTTTCAACTTCAGATGATTGCTCTTTTTTAGAGATGAATGGATTGGTTTTTTTTTCTCAAACACTTTCCTTTGATTTTTTTTTATCAACATACATTGTTTCTCAAAACATTGAATTGAGGTCTGGTATAAAAAAAAAATGGGTTAAATATTACATGTATTTTACCTACACCTTTGCCCCTTTTTCAATTTTTTTTTTCAGGGGGTCTATATATGTACCATAAAATAACATTAACAATGTTGAAATCTCAACTTAGATACCAGCCCCAGGATATTTACGTCGAAACAGGTAACACATGCATTGGAAAGTAAGTATACTTTTTTTAATTTATTAATAGTTGTCTGATAGATATTAAAATAATTTGAATATGTATTACAGATAGACGGGAGCCCAGAGAGAAGACCATGAAAGTACAGTCCTTAAGACCTGGACATGATTAATTGTAGATGCCTAGATGATGATGTATGTATTTTGTCGTTACAATTGTACTTAAACTGTTAATAGTTGTAAGGTAATAAAATCAGTTTTCCCTGGAGAAACAGCTTGAAAATTTATTACAAATTAGTCCAAAATTTCTTTTTCAAATTTATACTCGAATGAAAAAGTATACTTGTACTTCAATTTACGATTTGAATTAAAACATGCATCACATTAATTTCTGAATTATTTATAACAGCAAATAGTCTCTTAACATTGACAATTTGGAAACCCTTTCTCCAATAGTCTCACCTGAACGAAAGTAAAGTTTCTGATTGTCAATTTGTTTATCTACATATTTAGTCGATTTTATAAAAAGTAATTTGGAAAATATGACTTGATTTAGATTGTTTGAAATTCAGTTGAATTTTAATCATTTCTGTTCAAAATGTATACATCAGATTGTTTTGGTTAGCCACCAAGTTCTGATAATTTGACACGCAAATTAATTTAGGAAATAATGATTATATCATTAAACCGTCTTCATTACTGTTTGAAATATAGATTTAAAATGAAAATAAGTTAATGATATACAGTCAAAAAGAGCAATTGACCAATGATGATGGCTGCCATTAATGCCAGTTTTTCTTTATAGATATTTTGAAAGAAAAAAAAAATTAAAGTAGCAAATTTTTTAAGTTCTATATTTGGTTCAATATTTTTGAACTTATTTTGTTTTTGTTTCAGATACCAGCCCCAGGATATTTACATCAGGACAGGTAACATATGCATCGGAAAGTGAGTATATTTTTTTTTTTATTTATTAATAGTTGTCTGATAGATATTAAAATAATTTGAATATGTATTACAGATAGACGGGAGCTCAGAGAGAAGACGACGAAAGTACAGTCCTTAAGACCTGGACATGATTAATTGTAGATGCCTAGATGATGATGTATGTATTTTGTCGTTACAATTGTACTTAAACTATTAATAGTTGTAAGGTAATAAAATCAGTTTTCCCTGGAGAAACAGCTTGAAAATTTATTACAAATTAGTCCAAAATTTCTTTTTCAAATTTATACTCCAATAAAAAGTAAACTTGTACTTCAATTTAGGATTTGAATTAAAACATGCATCACATTAATTTCTGAATTAACTATAACAGCAAATAGTCTCTTAACATTGACAATTTGGAAACCCTTTCTCTAATAGTCTCACCTGAACGAAAGTAAAGTTTCTGATTGTCAATTTGTTTATCTACATATTTAGTTGATTTTTTAAAAAGTAATTTGGAAAATATGACTTGATTTAGATTGTTTGAAATTCAGTTGAATTTTAATCATTTCTGTTCAAAATGTATACATCAGATTGTTTTGGTTAGCCACCAAGTTCTGATAATTTGACACGCACATTAATTTAGGAAATAATGATTATATCATTAAACCGTCTTCATTACTGTTTGAAATATAGATTTAAAATGAAAATAAGTTAATGATATACAGTCAAAAAGAGCAATTGACCAATGATGATGGCTGCCATTAATGCCAGTTTTTCTTTATAGATATTTGAAAGAAAAAAAAATTAAAGTAGCAAATTTTTTAAGTTTTATATTTGGTTCAATATTTTTGAACTTATTTTGTTTTTGTTTCAGATACCAGCCCCAGGATATTTACATCAGGACAGGTAACATATGCATCGGAAAGTGAGTATATTTTTTTTTTTATTTATTAATAGTTGTCTGATAGATATTAAAATAATTTGAATATGTATTACAGATAGACGGGAGCTCAGAGAGAAGACGACGAAAGTACAGTCCTTAAGACCTGGACATGATTAATTGTAGATGCCTAGATGATGATGTATGTATTTTGTCGTTACAATTGTACTTAAACTGTTAATAGTTGTAAGGTAATAAAATCAGTTTTCCCTGAAGAAACAGCTTGAAAATTTATTACAAATTAGTCCAAAATTTCTTTTTCAAATTTATACTCCAATGAAAAAGGTATACTTGTACTCCAATTTAGGATTTGAATTAAAACATGCATCACATTAATTTCTGAATTATTTATTACAGCAAATAGTCTCTTAACATTGACAATTTGGAAACCCTTTCTCTAATAGTCTCACCTGAACGAAAGTAAAGTTTCTGATTGTCAATTTGTTTATCTACATATTTAGTTGATTTTTTAAAAAGTAATTAGGAAAATATGACTTGATTTAGATTGTTTGAAATTCAGTTGAATTTTAATCATTTCTGTTCAAAATGTATACATCAGATTGTTTTGGTTAGCCACCAAGTTCTGATAATTTGACACGCACATTAATTTAGGAAATAATGATTATATCATTAAACCGTCTTCATTACTGTTTGAAATATAGATTTAAAATGAAAATAAGTTAACGATATACAGTCAAAAAGAGCAATTGACCAATGATGATGGCTGCCATTAATGCCAGTTTTTCTTTATAGATATTTTGAAAGAAAAAAAAATTAAAGTAGCAAATTTTTTAAGTTTTATATTTGGTTCAATATTTTTGAACTTATTTTGTTTTTGTTTCAGATACCAGCCCCAGGATATTTACATCAGGACAGGTAACATATGCATCGGAAAGTGAGTATATTTTTTTTTTTATTTATTAATAGTTGTCCGATAGATATTAAAATAATTTGAATATGTATTACAGATAGACGGGAGCTCAGAGAGAAGACGACGAAAGTACAGTCCTTAAGACCTGGACATGATTAATTGTAGATGCCTAGATGATGATGTATGTATTTTGTCGTTACAATTGTACTTAAACTGTTAATAGTTGTAAGGTAATAAAATCAGTTTTCCCTGGAGAAACAGCTTGAAAATTTATTACAAATTAGTCCAAAATTTCTTTTTCAAAATTATACTCTTATGAAAAAGTATACTTGTACTTCAATTTAGGATTTGAATTAAAACATGCATCACATTAAATTCTAAATTATTTATAACAGCAAATAGTCTCTTAACATTGACAATTTGGAAACCCTTTCTCTAATAGTCTCACCTGAACGAAAGTAAAGTTTCTGATTGTCAATTTGTTTATCTACATATTTAGTCGATTTTTTAAAAAGTAATTTGGAAAATATGACTTGATTTAGATTTTTTGAAATTCAGTTGAATTTTAATCATTTCTGTTCAAAATGTATACATCAGATTGTTTTGGTTAGCCACCAAGTTCTGATAATTTGACACGCACATTAATTTAGGAAATAATGATTATATCATTAAACCGTCTTCATTACTGTTTAAAATATAGATTTAAAATGAAAATAAGTTAATGATATACAGTCAAAAAGAGCAATTGACCAATGATGATGGCTGCCATTAATGCCAGTTTTTCTTTATAGATATTTTGAAAGAAAAAAAAAATTAAAGTAGCAAATTTTACTTATTTTGTTTTTGTTTCAGATACCAGCCCCAGGATATTTACATCAGGACAGGTAACATATGCATCGGAAAGTGAGTATATTTTTTTTTTTATTTATTAATAGTTGTCCGATAGATATTAAAATAATTTGAATATGTATTACAGATAGACGGGAGCTCAGAGAGAAGACGACGAAAGTACAGTCCTTAAGACCTGGACATGATTAATTGTAGATGCCTAGATGATGATGTATGTATTTTGTCGTTACAATTGTACTTAAACTGTTAATAGTTGTAAGGTAATAAAATCAGTTTTCCCTGGAGAAACAGCTTGAAAATTTATTACAAATTAGTCCAAAATTTCTTTTTCAAATTTATACTCCAATGAAAAAAGTATACTTGTACTCCAATTTAGGATTTGAATTAAAACATGCATCACATTAATTTCTGAATTATTTATTACAGCAAATAGTCTCTTAACATTGACAATTTGGAAACCCTTTCTCTAATAGTCTCACCTGAACGAAAGTAAAGTTTCTGATTGTCAATTTGTTTATCTACATATTTAGTCGATTTTTTAAAAAGTAATTAGGAAAATATGACTTGATTTAGATTGTTTGAAATTCAGTTGAATTTTAATCATTTCTGTTCAAAATGTATACATCAGATTGTTTTGGTTAGCCACCAAGTTCTGATAATTTGACACGCACATTAATTTAGGAAATAATGATTATATCATTAAACCGTCTTCATTACTGTTTGAAATATAGATTTAAAATGAAAATAAGTTAATGATATACAGTCAAAAAGAGCAATTGACCAATGATGATGGCTGCCATTAATGCCAGTTTTTCTTTATAGATATTTTGAAAGAAAAAAAAAATTAAAGTAGCAAATTTTTTAAGTTTTATATTTGGTTCAATATTTTTGAACTTATTTTGTTTTTGTTTCAGATACCAGCCCCAGGATATTTACATCAGGACAGGTAACATATGCATCGGAAAGTGAGTATATTTTTTTTTTTATTTATTAATAGTTGTCCGATAGATATTAAAATAATTTGAATATGTATTACAGATAGACGGGAGCTCAGAGAGAAGACGACGAAAGTACAGTCCTTAAGACCTGGACATGATTAATTGTAGATGCCTAGATGATGATGTATGTATTTTGTTGTTACAATTGTACTTAAACTGTTAATAGTTGTAAGGTAATAAAATCAGTTTTCCCTGGAGAAACAGCTTGAAAATTTATTACAAATTAGTCCAAAATTTCTTTTTCAAATTTATACTCCAATGAAAAAAGTATACTTGTACTCCAATTTAGGATTTGAATTAAAACATGCATCACATTAATTTCTGAATTATTTATAACAGCAAATAGTCTCTTAACATTGACAATTTGGAAACCCTTTCTCTAATAGTCTCACCTGAACGAAAGTAAAGTTTCTGATTGTCAATTTGTTTATCTACATATTTAGTTGATTTTTTAAAAAGTAATTTGGAAAATATGACTTGATTTAGATTGTTTGAAATTCAGTTGAATTTTAATCATTTCTGTTCAAAATGTATACATCAGATTGTTTTGGTTAGCCACCAAGTTCTGATAATTTGACACGCACATTAATTTAGGAAATAATGATTATATCATTAAACCGTCTTCATTACTGTTTGAAATATAGATTTAAAATGAAAATAAGTTAATGATATACAGTCAAAATGAGCAATTGACCAATGATGATGGCTGCCATTAATGCCAGTTTTTCTTTATAGATATTTTGAAAGAAAAAAAAATTAAAGTAGCAAATTTTTTAAGTTCTATATTTGGTTCAATATTTTTGAACTTATTTTGTTTTTGTTTCAGATACCAGCCCCAGGATATTTACATCAGGACAGGTAACATATGCATCAGAAAAGTGAGTATATTTTTTTTTTTATTTATTAATAGTTGTCTGATAGATATTAAAATAATTTGAATATGTATTACAGATAGACGGGAGCTCAGAGAGAAGACGACGAAAGTACAGTCCTTAAGACCTGGACATGATTAATTGTAGATGCCTAGATGATGATGTATGTATTTTGTCGTTACAATTGTACTTAAACTGTTAATAGTTGTAAGGTAATAAAATCAGTTTTCCCTGGAGAAACAGCTTGAAAAGTTATTACAAATTAGTCCAAAATTTCTTTTTCAAATTTATACTCTTATGAAAAAGTATACTTGTACTTCAATTTAGGATTTGAATTAAAACATGCATCACATTAATTTCTGAATTATTTATAACAGCAAATAGTCTCTTAACATTGACAATTTGAAAACCCTTTCTCTAATAGTCTCACCTGAAAGAAAGTAAAGTTTCTGATTGTCAATTTGTTTATCTACATATTTAGTCGATTTTTTAAAAAGTAATTTGGAAAATATGACTTGATTTAGATTGTTTGAAATTCAGTTGAATTTTAATCATTTCTGTTCAAGATGTATACATCAGATTGTTTTGGTTAGCCACCAAGTTCTGATAATTTGACACGCACATTAATTTAGGAAATAATGATTATATCATTAAACCGTCTTCATTACTCTTTGAAATATAGATTTAAAATGAAAATAAGTTAATGATATACAGTCAAAATGAGCAATTGACCAATGATGATGGCTGCCATTAATGCCAGTTTTTCTTTATAGATATTTTGAAAGAAAAAAAAATTAAAGTAGCAAATTTTTTAAGTTCTATATTTGGTTCAATATTTTTGAACTTATTTTGTTTTTGTTTCAGATACCAGCCCCAGGATATTTACATCAGGACAGGTAACATATGCATCAGAAAAGTGAGTATATTTTTTTTTTTATTTATTAATAGTTGTCTGATAGATATTAAAATAATTTGAATATGTATTACAGATAGACGGGAGCTCAGAGAGAAGACGACGAAAGTACAGTCCTTAAGACCTGGACATGATTAATTGTAGATGCCTAGATGATGATGTATGTATTTTGTCGTTACAATTGTACTTAAACTGTTAATAGTTGTAAGGTAATAAAATCAGTTTTCCCTGGAGAAACAGCTTGAAAAGTTATTACAAATTAGTCCAAAATTTCTTTTTCAAATTTATACTCGAATGAAAAAGTATACTTGTACTTCAATTTAGGATTTGAATTAAAACATGCATCACATTAATTTCTGAATTATTTATAACAGCAAATAGTCTCTTAACATTGACAATTTGAAAACCCTTTCTCTAATAGTCTCACCTGAAAGAAAGTAAAGTTTCTGATTGTCAATTTGTTTATCTACATATTTAGTCGATTTTTTAAAAAGTAATTTGGAAAATATGACTTGATTTAGATTGTTTGAAATTCAGTTGAATTTTAATCATTTCTGTTCAAGATGTATACATCAGATTGTTTTGGTTAGCCACCAAGTTCTGATAATTTGACACGCACATTAATTTAGGAAATAATGATTATATCATTAAACCGTCTTCATTACTCTTTGAAATATAGATTTAAAATGAAAATAAGTTAATGATATACAGTCAAAAAGAGCAATTGACCAATGATGATGGCTGCCATTAATGCCAGTTTTTCTTTATAGATATTTTGAAAGAAAAAAAAATTAAAGTAGCAAATTTTTTAAGTTCTATATTTGGTTCAATATTTTTGAACTTATTTTGTTTTTGTTTCAGATACCAGCCCCAGGATATTTACATCAGGACAGGTAACATATGCATAGGAAAGTGAGTATATTTTTTTTTTTATTTATTAATAGTTGTCTCATAGATATTAAAATAATTTGAATATGTATTACAGATAGACGGGAGCTCAGAGAGAAGACGACGAAAGTACAGTCCTTAAGACCTGAACATGATTAATTGTAGATGCCTAGATGATGATGTATGTATTTTGTCGTTACAATTGTACTTAAACTGTTAATAGTTGTAAGGTAATAAAATCAGTTTTCCCTGGAGAAACAGCTTGAAAATTTATTACAAATTAGTCCAAAATTTCTTTTTCAAATTTATACTCGAATGAAAAAAGTATACTTGTACTTCAATTTAGGATTTGAATTAAAACATGCATCACATTAATTTCTGAATTATTTATAACAGCAAATAGTCTCTTAACATTGACAATTTGGAAACCCTTTCTCTAATAGTCTCACCTGAACGAAAGTAAAGTTTCTGATTGTCAATTTGTTTATCTACATATTTAGTCGATTTTTTAAAAAGTAATTTGGAAAATATGACTTGATTTAGATTGTTTGAAATTCAGTTGAATTTTAATCATTTCTGTTCAAAATGTATACATCAGATTGTTTTGGTTAGCCACCAAGTTCTGATAATTTGACACCCACATTAATTTAGGAAATAATGATTATATCATTAAACAGTCTTCATTACTGTTTGAAATATAGATTTAAAATGAAAATAAGTTAATGATATACAGTCAAAAAGAGCAATTGACCAATGATGATGGCTGCCATTAATGCCAGTTTTTCTTTATAGATATTTTGAAAGAAAAAAAAATTAAAGTAGCAAATTTTTTAAGTTCTGTATTTGGTTCAATATTTTTGAACTTATTTTGTTTTTGTTTCAGATACCAGCCCCAGGATATTTACATCAGGACAGGTAACATATGCATAGGAAAGTGAGTATATTTTTTTTTTTATTTATTAATAGTTGTCTGATAGATATTAAAATAATTTGAATATGTATTACAGATAGACAGGAGCTCAGAGAGAAGACGACGAAAGTACAGTCCTTAAGACCTGGACATGATTAATTGTAGATGCCTAGATGATGATGTATGTATTTTGTTGTTACAATTGTACTTAAACTGTTAATAGTTGTAAGGTAATAAAATCAGTTTTCCCTGGAGAAACAGCTTGAAAATTTATTACAAATTAGTCCAAAATTTCTTTTTCAAATTTATACTCGAATGAAAAAAGTATACTTGTACTTCAATTTAGGATTTGAATTAAAACATGCATCACATTAATTTCTGAATTATTTATAACAGCAAATAGTCTCTTAACATTGACAATTTGGAAACCCTTTCTCTAATAGTCTCACCTGAACGAAAGTAAAGTTTCTGATTGTCAATTTGTTTATCTACATATTTAGTCGATTTTTTAAAAAGTAATTTGGAAAATATGACTTGATTTAGATTGTTTGAAATTCAGTTGAATTTTAATCATTTCTGTTCAAAATGTATACATCAGATTGTTTTGGTTAGCCACCAAGTTCTGATAATTTGACACCCACATTAATTTAGGAAATAATGATTATATCATTAAACAGTCTTCATTACTGTTTGAAATATAGATTTAAAATGAAAATAAGTTAATGATATACAGTCAAAAAGAGCAATTGACCAATGATGATGGCTGCCATTAATGCCAGTTTTTCTTTATAGATATTTTGAAAGAAAAAAAAATTAAAGTAGCAAATTTTTTAAGTTTTATATTTGGTTCAATATTTTTGAACTTATTTTGTTTTTGTTTCAGATACCAGCCCCAGGATATTTACATCAGGACAGGTAACATATGCATCGGAAAGTGAGTATACTTTTTTTTTTATTTATTAATAGTTGTCTGATAGATATTAAAATAATTTGAATATGTATTACAGATAGACGGAAGCTCAGAGAGAAGACGACGAAAGTACAGTCCTTAAGACCTGGACATGATTAATTGTAGATGCCTAGATGATGATGTATGTATTTTGTCGTTACAATTGTACTTAAACTGTTAATAGTTGTAAGGTAATAAAATCAGTTTTCCCTGGAGAAACAGCTTGAAAATTTATTACAAATTAGTCCAAAATTTCTTTTTCAAATTTATACTCTTATGAAAAAGTATACTTGTACTTCAATTTAGGATTTGAATTAAAACATGCATCACATTAATTTCTGAAATATTTATAACAGCAAATAGTCTCTTAACATTGACAATTTGGAAACCCTTTCTCTAATAGTCTCACCTGAAAGAAAGTAAAGTTTCTGATTGTCAATTTGTTTATCTACATATTTAGTCGATTTTTTAAAAAGTAATTTGGAAAATATGACTTGATTTAGATTGTTTGAAATTCAGTTGAATTTTAATCATTTCTGTTCAAGATGTATACATCAGATTGTTTTGGATAGCCACCAAGTTCTGATAATTTGACACCCACATTAATTTAGGAAATAATGATTATATCATTAAACCGTCTTCATTACTGTTTGAAATATAGATTTAAAATGAAAATAAGTTAATGATATACAGTCAAAAAGAGCAATTGACCAATGATGATGGCTGCCATTAATGCCAGTTTTTCTTTATAGATATTTTGAAAGAAAAAAAAATTAAAGTAGCAAATTTTTTAAGTTCTACATTTGGTTCAATATTTTTGAACTTATTTTGTTTTTGTTTCAGATACCAGTCCCAGGATATTTACATCAGGACAGGTAACATATGCATCGGAAAGTGAGTATATTTTTTTTTTTATTTATTAATAGTTGTCTGATAGATATTAAAATAATTTGAATATGTATTACAGATAGACGGGAGCTCAGAGAGAAGACGACGAAAGTACAGTCCTTAAGACCTGGACATGATTAATTGTAGATGCCTAGATGATGATGTATGTATTTTGTTGTTACAATTGTACTTAAACTGTTAATAGTTGTAAGGTAATAAAATCAGTTTTCCCTGGAGAAACAGCTTGAAAATTTATTACAAATTAGTCCAAAATTTCTTTTTCAAATTTATACTCGAATGAAAAAAGTATACTTGTACTTCAATTTAGGATTTGAATTAAAACATGCATCACATTAATTTCTGAATTATTTATAACAGCAAATAGTCTCTTAACATTGACAATTTGGAAACCCTTTCTCTAATAGTCTCACCTGAACGAAAGTAAAGTTTCTGATTGTCAATTTGTTTATCTACATATTTAGTCGATTTTATAAAAAGTAATTTGGAAAATATGACTTGATTTAGATTGTTTGAAATTCAGTTGAATTTTAATCATTTCTGTTCAAGATGTATACATCAGATTGTTTTGGTTAGCCACCAAGTTCTGATAATTTGACACGCACATTAATTTAGGAAATAATGATTATATCATTAAACCGTCTTCATTACTCTTTGAAATATAGATTTAAAATGAAAATAAGTTAATGATATACAGTCAAAATGAGCAATTGACCAATGATGATGGCTGCCATTAATGCCAGTTTTTCTTTATAGATATTTTGAAAGAAAAAAAAATTAAAGTAGCAAATTTTTTAAGTTCTATATTTGGTTCAATATTTTTGAACTTATTTTGTTTTTGTTTCAGATACCAGCCCCAGGATATTTACATCAGGACAGGTAACATATGCATCAGAAAAGTGAGTATATTTTTTTTTTTATTTATTAATAGTTGTCTGATAGATATTAAAATAATTTGAATATGTATTACAGATAGACGGGAGCTCAGAGAGAAGACGACGAAAGTACAGTCCTTAAGACCTGGACATGATTAATTGTAGATGCCTAGATGATGATGTATGTATTTTGTCGTTACAATTGTACTTAAACTGTTAATAGTTGTAAGGTAATAAAATCAGTTTTCCCTGGAGAAACAGCTTGAAAAGTTATTACAAATTAGTCCAAAATTTCTTTTTCAAATTTATACTCGAATGAAAAAGTATACTTGTACTTCAATTTAGGATTTGAATTAAAACATGCATCACATTAATTTCTGAATTATTTATAACAGCAAATAGTCTCTTAACATTGACAATTTGAAAACCCTTTCTCTAATAGTCTCACCTGAAAGAAAGTAAAGTTTCTGATTGTCAATTTGTTTATCTACATATTTAGTCGATTTTTTAAAAAGTAATTTGGAAAATATGACTTGATTTAGATTGTTTGAAATTCAGTTGAATTTTAATCATTTCTGTTCAAGATGTATACATCAGATTGTTTTGGTTAGCCACCAAGTTCTGATAATTTGACACGCACATTAATTTAGGAAATAATGATTATATCATTAAACCGTCTTCATTACTCTTTGAAATATAGATTTAAAATGAAAATAAGTTAATGATATACAGTCAAAAAGAGCAATTGACCAATGATGATGGCTGCCATTAATGCCAGTTTTTCTTTATAGATATTTTGAAAGAAAAAAAAATTAAAGTAGCAAATTTTTTAAGTTCTATATTTGGTTCAATATTTTTGAACTTATTTTGTTTTTGTTTCAGATACCAGCCCCAGGATATTTACATCAGGACAGGTAACATATGCATAGGAAAGTGAGTATATTTTTTTTTTTATTTATTAATAGTTGTCTCATAGATATTAAAATAATTTGAATATGTATTACAGATAGACGGGAGCTCAGAGAGAAGACGACGAAAGTACAGTCCTTAAGACCTGAACATGATTAATTGTAGATGCCTAGATGATGATGTATGTATTTTGTCGTTACAATTGTACTTAAACTGTTAATAGTTGTAAGGTAATAAAATCAGTTTTCCCTGGAGAAACAGCTTGAAAATTTATTACAAATTAGTCCAAAATTTCTTTTTCAAATTTATACTCGAATGAAAAAAGTATACTTGTACTTCAATTTAGGATTTGAATTAAAACATGCATCACATTAATTTCTGAATTATTTATAACAGCAAATAGTCTCTTAACATTGACAATTTGGAAACCCTTTCTCTAATAGTCTCACCTGAACGAAAGTAAAGTTTCTGATTGTCAATTTGTTTATCTACATATTTAGTCGATTTTTTAAAAAGTAATTTGGAAAATATGACTTGATTTAGATTGTTTGAAATTCAGTTGAATTTTAATCATTTCTGTTCAAAATGTATACATCAGATTGTTTTGGTTAGCCACCAAGTTCTGATAATTTGACACCCACATTAATTTAGGAAATAATGATTATATCATTAAACAGTCTTCATTACTGTTTGAAATATAGATTTAAAATGAAAATAAGTTAATGATATACAGTCAAAAAGAGCAATTGACCAATGATGATGGCTGCCATTAATGCCAGTTTTTCTTTATAGATATTTTGAAAGAAAAAAAAATTAAAGTAGCAAATTTTTTAAGTTCTGTATTTGGTTCAATATTTTTGAACTTATTTTGTTTTTGTTTCAGATACCAGCCCCAGGATATTTACATCAGGACAAGTAACATATGCATAGGAAAGTGAGTATATTTTTTTTTTTATTTATTAATAGTTGTCTGATAGATATTAAAATAATTTGAATATGTATTACAGATAGACAGGAGCTCAGAGAGAAGACGACGAAAGTACAGTCCTTAAGACCTGGACATGATTAATTGTAGATGCCTAGATGATGATGTATGTATTTTGTTGTTACAATTGTACTTAAACTGTTAATAGTTGTAAGGTAATAAAATCAGTTTTCCCTGGAGAAACAGCTTGAAAATTTATTACAAATTAGTCCAAAATTTCTTTTTCAAATTTATACTCGAATGAAAAAAGTATACTTGTACTTCAATTTAGGATTTGAATTAAAACATGCATCACATTAATTTCTGAATTATTTATAACAGCAAATAGTCTCTTAACATTGACAATTTGGAAACCCTTTCTCTAATAGTCTCACCTGAACGAAAGTAAAGTTTCTGATTGTCAATTTGTTTATCTACATATTTAGTCGATTTTTTAAAAAGTAATTTGGAAAATATGACTTGATTTAGATTGTTTGAAATTCAGTTGAATTTTAATCATTTCTGTTCAAAATGTATACATCAGATTGTTTTGGTTAGCCACCAAGTTCTGATAATTTGACACCCACATTAATTTAGGAAATAATGATTATATCATTAAACAGTCTTCATTACTGTTTGAAATATAGATTTAAAATGAAAATAAGTTAATGATATACAGTCAAAAAGAGCAATTGACCAATGATGATGGCTGCCATTAATGCCAGTTTTTCTTTATAGATATTTTGAAAGAAAAAAAAATTAAAGTAGCAAATTTTTTAAGTTTTATATTTGGTTCAATATTTTTGAACTTATTTTGTTTTTGTTTCAGATACCAGCCCCAGGATATTTACATCAGGACAGGTAACATATGCATCGGAAAGTGAGTATACTTTTTTTTTTATTTATTAATAGTTGTCTGATAGATATTAAAATAATTTGAATATGTATTACAGATAGACGGAAGCTCAGAGAGAAGACGACGAAAGTACAGTCCTTAAGACCTGGACATGATTAATTGTAGATGCCTAGATGATGATGTATGTATTTTGTCGTTACAATTGTACTTAAACTGTTAATAGTTGTAAGTTAATAAAATCAGTTTTCCCTGGAGAAACAGCTTGAAAATTTATTACAAATTAGTCCAAAATTTCTTTTTCAAATTTATACTCGAATGAAAAAAGTATACTTGTACTCCAATTTAGGATTTGAATTAAAACATGCATCACATTAATTTCTGAAATATTTATAACAGCAAATAGTCTCTTAACATTGATAATTTGGAAACCCTTTCTCTAATAGTCTCACCTGAAAGAAAGTAAAGTTTCTGATTGTCAATTTGTTTATCTACATATTTAGTCGATTTTTTAAAAAGTAATTTGGAAAATATGACTTGATTTAGATTGTTTGAAATTCAGTTGAATTTTAATCATTTCTGTTCAAGATGTATACATCAGATTGTTTTGGATAGCCACCAAGTTCTGATAATTTGACACCCACATTAATTTAGGAAATAATGATTATATCATTAAACCGTCTTCATTACTGTTTGAAATATAGATTTAAAATGAAAATAAGTTAATGATATACAGTCAAAAAGAGCAATTGACCAATGATGATGGCTGCCATTAATGCCAGTTTTTCTTTATAGATATTTTGAAAGAAAAAAAAATTAAAGTAGCAAATTTTTTAAGTTCTACATTTGGTTCAATATTTTTGAACTTATTTTGTTTTTGTTTCAGATACCAGTCCCAGGATATTTACATCAGGACAGGTAACATATGCATCGGAAAGTGAGTATATTTTTTTTTTTATTTATTAATAGTTGTCTGATAGATATTAAAATAATTTGAATATGTATTACAGATAGACGGGAGCTCAGAGAGAAGACGACGAAAGTACAGTCCTTAAGACCTGGACATGATTAATTGTAGATGCCTAGATGATGATGTATGTATTTTGTTGTTACAATTGTACTTAAACTGTTAATAGTTGTAAGGTAATAAAATCAGTTTTCCCTGGAGAAACAGCTTGAAAATTTATTACAAATTAGTCCAAAATTTCTTTTTCAAATTTATACTCGAATGAAAAAAGTATACTTGTACTTCAATTTAGGATTTGAATTAAAACATGCATCACATTAATTTCTGAATTATTTATAACAGCAAATAGTCTCTTAACATTGACAATTTGGAAACCCTTTCTCTAATAGTCTCACCTGAACGAAAGTAAAGTTTCTGATTGTCAATTTGTTTATCTACATATTTAGTCGATTTTATAAAAAGTAATTTGGAAAATATGACTTGATTTAGATTGTTTGAAATTCAGTTGAATTTTAATCATTTCTGTTCAAGATGTATACATCAGATTGTTTTGGTTAGCCACCAAGTTCTGATAATTTGACACGCACATTAATTTAGGAAATAATGATTATATCATTAAACCGTCTTCATTACTGTTTGAAATATAGATTTAAAATGAAAATAAGTTAATGATATACAGTCAAAAAGAGCAATTGACCAATGATGATGGCTGCCATTAATGCCAGTTTTTCTTTATAGATATTTTGAAAGAAAAAAAAATTAAAGTAGCAAATTTTTTAAGTTTTATATTTGGTTCAATATTTTTGAACTTATTTTGTTTTTGTTTCAGATACCAGCCCCAGGATATTTACATCATGACAGGTAACATATGCATCGGAAAGTGAGTATATTTTTTTTTTATTTATTAATAGTTGTCTGATAGATATTAAAATAATTTGAATATGTATTACAGATAGACGGAAGCTCAGAGAGAAGACGACGAAAGTACAGTCCTTAAGACCTGGACATGATTAATTGTAGATGCCTAGATGATGATGTATGTATTTTGTCGTTACAATTGTACTTAAACTGTTAATAGTTGTAAGGTAATAAAATCAGTTTTCCCTGGAGAAACAGCTTGAAAATTTATTACAAATTAGTCCAAAATTTCTTTTTCAAATTTATACTCTTATGAAAAAGTATACTTGTACTTCAATTTAGGATTTGAATTAAAACATGCATCACATTAATTTCTGAAATATTTATAACAGCAAATAGTCTCTTAACATTGACAATTTGGAAACCCTTTCTCTAATAGTCTCACCTGAAAGAAAGTAAAGTTTCTGATTGTCAATTTGTTTATCTACATATTTAGTCGATTTTTTAAAAAGTAATTTGGAAAATATGACTTGATTTAGATTGTTTGAAATTCAGTTGAATTTTAATCATTTCTGTTCAAGATGTATACATCAGATTGTTTTGGTTAGCCACCAAGTTCTGATAATTTGACACCCACATTAATTTAGGAAATAATGATTATATCATTAAACCGTCTTCATTACTGTTTGAAATATAGATTTAAAATGAAAATAAGTTAATGATATACAGTCAAAAAGAGCAATTGACCAATGATGATGGCTGCCATTAATGCCAGTTTTTCTTTATAGATATTTTGAAAGAAAAAAAAATTAAAGTAGCAAATTTTTTAAGTTCTACATTTGGTTCAATATTTTTGAACTTATTTTGTTTTTGTTTCAGATACCAGCCCCAGGATATTTACATCAGGACAGGTAACATATGCATCGGAAAGTGAGTATATTTTTTTTTTTATTTATTAATAGTTGTCTGATAGATATTAAAATAATTTGAATATGTATTACAGATAGACGGGAGCTCAGAGAGAAGACGACGAAAGTACAGTCCTTAAGACCTGAACATGATTAATTGTAGATGCCTAGATGATGATGTATGTATTTTGTCGTTACAATTGTACTTAAACTGTTAATAGTTGTAAGGTAATAAAATCAGTTTTCCCTGGAGAAACAGCTTGAAAATTTATTACAAATTAGTCCAAAATTTCTTTTTCAAATTTATACTGGAATGAAAAAGTATACTTGTACTTCAATTTAGGATTTGAATTAAAACATGCATCACATTAATTTCTGAATTATTTATAACAGCAAATAGTCTCTTAACATTGACAATTTGGAAACCCTTTCTCTAATAGTCTCACCTGAACGAAAGTAAAGTTTCTGATTGTCAATTTGTTTATCTACATATTTAGTCGATTTTTTAAAAAGTAATTTGGAAAATATGACTTGATTTAGATTGTTTGAAATTCAGTTGAATTTTAATCATTTCTGTTCAAAATGTATACATCAGATTGTTTTGGTTAGCCACCAAGTTCTGATAATTTGACACGCACATTAATTTAGGAAATAATGATTATATCATTAAACCGTCTTCATTACTGTTTGAAATATAGATTTAAAATGAAAATAAGTTAATGATATACAGTCAAAAAGAGCAATTGACCAATGATGATGGCTGCCATTAATGCCAGTTTTTCTTTATAGATATTTTGAAAGAAAAAAAAATTAAAGTAGCAAATTTTTTAAGTTTTATATTTGGTTCAATATTTTTGAACTTATTTTGTTTTTGTTTCAGATACCAGCCCCAGGATATTTACATCAGGACAGGTAACATATGCATCGGAAAGTGAGTATATTTTTTTTTTATTTATTAATAGTTGTCTGATAGATATTAAAATAATTTGAATATGTATTACAGATAGACGGAAGCTCAGAGAGAAGACGACGAAAGTACAGTCCTTAAGACCTGGACATGATTAATTGTAGATGCCTAGATGATGATGTATGTATTTTGTCGTTACAATTGTACTTAAACTGTTAATAGTTGTAAGGTAATAAAATCAGTTTTCCCTGGAGAAACAGCTTGAAAATTTATTACAAATTAGTCCAAAATTTCTTTTTCAAATTTATACTCTTATGAAAAAGTATACTTGTACTTCAATTTAGGATTTGAATTAAAACATGCATCACATTAATTTCTGAAATATTTATAACAGCAAATAGTCTCTTAACATTGACAATTTGGAAACCCTTTCTCTAATAGTCTCACCTGAAAGAAAGTAAAGTTTCTGATTGTCAATTTGTTTATCTACATATTTAGTCGATTTTTTAAAAAGTAATTTGGAAAATATGACTTGATTTAGATTGTTTGAAATTCAGTTGAATTTTAATCATTTCTGTTCAAGATGTATACATCAGATTGTTTTGGTTAGCCACCAAGTTCTGATAATTTGACACCCACATTAATTTAGGAAATAATGATTATATCATTAAACCGTCTTCATTACTGTTTGAAATATAGATTTAAAATGAAAATAAGTTAATGATATACAGTCAAAAAGAGCAATTGACCAATGATGATGGCTGCCATTAATGCCAGTTTTTCTTTATAGATATTTTGAAAGAAAAAAAAATTAAAGTAGCAAATTTTTTAAGTTCTACATTTGGTTCAATATTTTTGAACTTATTTTGTTTTTGTTTCAGATACCAGCCCCAGGATATTTACATCAGGACAGGTAACATATGCATCGGAAAGTGAGTATATTTTTTTTTTTATTTATTAATAGTTGTCTGATAGATATTAAAATAATTTGAATATGTATTACAGATAGACGGGAGCTCAGAGAGAAGACGACGAAAGTACAGTCCTTAAGACCTGGACATGATTAATTGTAGATGCCTAGATGATGATGTATGTATTTTGTCGTTACAATTGTACTTAAACTGTTAATAGTTGTAAGGTAATAAAATCAGTTTTCCCTGGAGAAACAGCTTGAAAATTTATTACAAATTAGTCCAAAATTTCTTTTTCAAATTTATACTCGAATGAAAAAAGTATACTTGTACTTCAATTTAGGATTTGAATTAAAACATGCATCACATTAATTTCTGAAATATTTATAACAGCAAATAGTCTCTTAACATTGACAATTTGGAAACCCTTTCTCTAATAGTCTCACCTGAACGAAAGTAAAGTTTCTGATTGTCAATTTGTTTATCTACATATTTAGTCGATTTTATAAAAAGTAATTTGGAAAATATGACTTGATTTAGATTGTTTGAAATTCAGTTGAATTTTAATCATTTCTGTTCAAAATGTATACATCAGATTGTTTTGGTTAGCCACCAAGTTCTGATAATTTGACACGCACATTAATTTAGGAAATAATGATTATATCATTAAACCGTCTTCATTACTGTTTGAAATATAGATTTAAAATGAAAATAAGTTAATGATATACAGTCAAAAAGAGCAATTGACCAATGATGATGGCTGCCATTAATGCCAGTTTTTCTTTATAGATATTTTGAAAGAAAAAAAAATTAAAGTAGCAAATTTTTTAAGTTCTATATTTGGTTCAATATTTTTGAACTTATTTTGTTTTTGTTTCAGATACCAGCCCCAGGATATTTACATCAGGACAGGTAACATATGCATAGGAAAGTGAGTATATTTTTTTTTTTATTTATTAATAGTTGTCTGATAGATATTAAAATAATTTGAATATGTATTACAGATAGACGGGAGCTCAGAGAGAAGACGACGAAAGTACAGTCCTTAAGACCTGAACATGATTAATTGTAGATGCCTAGATGATGATGTATGTATTTTGTCGTTACAATTGTACTTAAACTGTTAATAGTTGTAAGGTAATAAAATCAGTTTTCCCTGGAGAAACAGCTTGAAAATTTATTACAAATTAGTCCAAAATTTCTTTTTCAAATTTATACTCGAATGAAAAAGTATACTTGTACTTCAATTTAGGATTTGAATTAAAACATGCATCACATTAATTTCTGAATTATTTATAACAGCAAATAGTCTCTTAACATTTACAATTTGGAAACCCTTTCTCTAATAGTCTCACCTGAACGAAAGTAAAGTTTCTGATTGTCAATTTGTTTATCTACATATTTAGTCGATTTTTTAAAAAGTAATTTGGAAAATATGACTTGATTTAGATTGTTTGAAATTCAGTTGAATTTTAATCATTTCTGTTCAAAATGTATACATCAGATTGTTTTGGTTAGCCACCAAGTTCTGATAATTTGACACCCACATTAATTTAGGAAATAATGATTATATCATTAAACCGTCTTCATTACTGTTTGAAATATAGATTTAAAATGAAAATAAGTTAATGATATACAGTCAAAAAGAGCAATTGACCAATGATGATGGCTGCCATTAATGCCAGTTTTTCTTTATAGATATTTTGAAAGAAAAAAAAATTAAAGTAGCAAATTTTTTAAGTTTTATATTTGGTTCAATATTTTTGAACTTATTTTGTTTTTGTTTCAGATACCAGCCCCAGGATATTTACATCAGGACAGGTAACATATGCATCGGAAAGTGAGTATATTTTTTTTTTATTTATTAATAGTTGTCTGATAGATATTAAAATAATTTGAATATGTATTACAGATAGACGGAAGCTCAGAGAGAAGACGACGAAAGTACAGTCCTTAAGACCTGGACATGATTAATTGTAGATGCCTAGATGATGATGTATGTATTTTGTCGTTACAATTGTACTTAAACTGTAAATAGTTGTAAGGTAATAAAATCAGTTTTCCCTGGAGAAACAGCTTGAAAAGTTATTACAAATTAGTCCAAAATTTCTTTTTCAAATTTATACTCTTATGAAAAAGTATACTTGTACTTCAATTTAGGATTTGAATTAAAACATGCATCACATTAATTTCTGAATTATTTATAACAGCAAATAGTCTCTTAACATTGACAATTTGGAAACCCTTTCTCTAATAGTCTCACCTGAAAGAAAGTAAAGTTTCTGATTGTCAATTTGTTTATCTACATATTTAGTCGATTTTTTAAAAAGTAATTTGGAAAATATGACTTGATTTAGATTGTTTGAAATTCAGTTGAATTTTAATCATTTCTGTTCAAGATGTATACATCAGATTGTTTTGGTTAGCCACCAAGTTCTGATAATTTGACACCCACATTAATTTAGGAAATAATGATTATATCATTAAACCGTCTTCATTACTGTTTGAAATATAGATATAAAATGAAAATAAGTTAATGATATACAGTCAAAAAGAGCAATTGACCAATGATGATGGCTGCCATTAATGCCAGTTTTTCTTTATAGATATTTTGAAAGAAAAAAAAATTAAAGTAGCAAATTTTTTAAGTTCTATATTTGGTTCAATATTTTTGAACTTATTTTGTTTTTGTTTCAGATACCAGCCCCAGGATATTTACATCAGGACAGGTAACATATGCATCGGAAAGTGAGTATATTTTTTTTTTTATTTATTAATAGTTGTCTGATAGATATTAAAATAATTTGAATATGTATTACTCAGAGAGAAGATCAGAGAGAAGACGACGAAAGTACAGTCCTTAAGACCTGGACATGATTAATTGTAGATGCCTAGATGATGATGTATGTATTTTGTTGTTACAATTGTACTTAAACTGTTAATAGTTGTAAGGTAATAAAATCAGTTTTCCCTGGAGAAACAGCTTGAAAATTTATTACAAATTAGTCCAAAATTTCTTTTTCAAATTTATACTCGAATGAAAAAAGTATACTTGTACTTCAATTTAGGATTTGAATTAAAACATGCATCACATTAATTTCTGAATTATTTATAACAGCAAATAGTCTCTTAACATTGACAATTTGGAAACCCTTTCTCTAATAGTCTCACCTGAACGAAAGTAAAGTTTCTGATTGTCAACTTGTTTATCTACATATTTAGTCGATTTTTTAAAAAGTAATTAAGAAAATATGACTTGATTTAGATTGTTTGAAATTCAGTTGAATTTTTATCATTTCTGTTCAAAATGTATACATCAGATTGTTTTGGTTAGCCACCAAGTTCTGATAATTTGACACTCACATTAATTTAGGAAATAATGATTATATCATTAAACCGTCTTCATTACTTTTTGAAATAAAGATTTAAAATGAAAATAAGTTAATGATATACAGTCAAAAAGAGCAATTGACCAATGATGATGGCTGCCATTAATGCCAGTTTTTCTTTATAGATATTTTGAAAGAAAAAAAAATTAAAGTAGCAAATTTTTTAAGTTTTATATTTGGTTCAATATTTTTGAACTTATTTTGTTTTTGTTTCAGATACCAGTCCCAGGATATTTACATCAGGACAGGTAACATATGCATCGGAAAGTGAGTATATTTTTTTTTTTTATTTATTAATAGTTGTCTGATAGATATTAAAATAATTTGAATATGTATTACAGATAGACGGGAGCTCAGAGAGAAGACGACGAAAGTACAGTCCTTAAGACCTGGACATGATTAATTGTAGATGCCTAGATGATGATGTATGTATTTTGTCGTTACAATTGTACTTAAACTGTTAATAGTTGTAAGGTAATAAAATCAGTTTTCCCTGGAGAAACAGCTTGAAAATTTATTACAAATTAGTCCAAAATTTCTTTTTCAAATTTATACTCCAATGAAAAAAGTATACTTGTACTTCAATTTAGGATTTGAATTAAAACATGCATCACATTAATTTCTGAATTATTTATAACAGCAAATAGTCTCTTAACATTGACAATTTGGAAACCCTTTCTCTAATAGTCTCACCTGAATGAAAGTAAAGTTTCTGATTGTCAATTTGTTTATCTACATATTTAGTCGATTTTTTAAAAAGTAATTTGGAAAATATGACTTGATTTAGATTGTTTGAAATTCAGTTGAATTTTAATCATTTCTGTTCAAAATGTATACATCAGATTGTTTTGGTTAGCCACCAAGTTCTGATAATTTGACACGCACATTAATTTAGGATTGATTGATTATATCATTAAACTGTCTTCATTACTGTTTGAAATATAGATTTAAAATGAAAATAAGTTAATGATATACAGTCAAAAAGAGCAATTGACCAATGATGATGGCTGCCATTAATGCCAGTTTTTCTTTATAGATATTTTGAAAGAAAAAAAAATTAAAGCAGCAAATTTTTTAAGTTTTATATTTGGTTCAATATTTTTGAACTTATTTTGTTTTTGTTTCAGATACCAGCCCCAGGATATTTACATCAGGACAGGTAACATATGCATCGGAAAGTGAGTATATTTTTTTTTTTTATTTATTAATAGTTATTAAAATAATTTGAATATGTATTACAGATAGACGGGAGCTCAGAGAGAAGACGACGAAAGTACAGTCCTTAAGACCTGGACATGATTAATTGTAGATGCCTAGATGATGATGTATGTATTTTGTCGTTACAATTGTACTTAAACTGTTAATAGTTGTAAGGAAATAAAATCAGTTTTCCCTGGAGAAACAGCTTGAAAATTTATTACAAATTAGTCCAAAATTTCTTTTTCAAATTTATACTCGAATGAAAAAGTATACTTGTACTTCAATTTAGGATTTGAATTAAAACATGCATCACATTAATTTCTGAATTATTTATAACAGCAAATAGTCTCTTAACATTGACAATTTGGAAACCCTTTCTCTAATAGTCTCACCTGAACGAAAGTAAAGTTTCTGATTGTCAATTTGTTTATCTACATATTTAGTCGATTTTTTAAAAAGTAATTTGGAAAATATGACTTGATTTAGATTGTTTGCAATTCAGATGAATTTTAATCATTTCTGATCAAAATGTATACATAAGATTGTTTTGGTTAGCCACCAACTTCTGATAATTTGACACGCACATTAATTTCGGAAATAATGATTATATCATTAAACTGTCTTCATTACTGTTTGAAATATAGATTTAAAATGAAAATAAGTTAATGATATACAGTCAAAAAGAGCAATTGACCAATGATGATGGCTGCCATTAATGCCAGTATTTCTTTATGGATATTTTGAAAGAAAAAAAAAATTCAAGTAGCAAATTTTTTAAGTTTTATATTTGGTTCAATATTTTTGAACTTATTTTGTTTTTGTTTCAGATACCAGCCCCAGGATATTTACATCAGGACAGGTAACATATGCATCGGAAAGTAAGTATATTTTTTTTTTATTTATTAATAGTTGTCTGATAGATATTAAAATAATTTGAATATGTATTACAGATAGACGGGAGCCCAGAGAGAAGACCACGAAAGTACAGTCCTAGACCTGTAGATGATTAATCGTAGATACCTAGATGATGATGTATGTATTTTGTCGTTACAATTGTACTTAAACTGTTAATAGTTGTAAGGTAATAAAATCGAATTCATACTTTTGTGTTTCTCTTACCAAAGCAAACTCTGTAAATTCAGAAATTATTGTGTGCATTTATTATTGCGATTTTTACATTATGGACTAAAAGTAAGATTATTTTATTGAATTTCAGGAAAGTTTTTATACAGATATAGGAATTGGAGTTTCTTATTATTGCAATACTCAACCTGTCGCATTATTCAGATTAATAAAACCTCGCAATAGTGTTTCTGAATTAACGGTAAATTATTTGTGCCAGAAGTTATCCAACACATCGCTCTTTTATAATTTTTGTTTTTGTTACAAATGCAGGCCTTAGAAGTTTCAGTGGTACAGCTTGAAGATGGTTCCATTGTACATAGAAGATGAAGATGAGTTAGGTTAAACCTTGTTAGGTAATAAAATCAGTTTCCCCTGGGAAAATTGCTTGGTTTTATAATCACAACTGTAATATTTATAGCTTTCAAATTAATATTCTAATGATACATTCTTTAATAAAAATGTATTGTTATAATCTATTTTCATGTTACCGAATTGACTAGAGAGTATAGAAC
Organism: Mytilus californianus; assembly: GCF_021869535.1. Classification (NCBI taxonomy): domain Eukaryota; kingdom Metazoa; phylum Mollusca; class Bivalvia; order Mytilida; family Mytilidae; genus Mytilus; species Mytilus californianus. Next base: position 59,240,655 of record NW_026262679.1, read on the forward strand.
TGTTCGATAGGTAACCTACTCTGTGGTAAGACATTCTAGTACTCTGTGATGTAAGAAAGACTGAAAGAAGTAAAATCATGTAAGCTTACAGTCTGTGCAATTTGTCGCAAAAGTTGATTATTTTGGGGTTTTTTTTTAGTCGTCTCATCTGTGTAATAATTTTGACTGTTTGTGGCCGAAAAGTTTATTAGCCATTCATAAGGAGCAAACTTCAAAGACCGTGACAAACCTTTCAATTCAAAGGAACACAGCATGGCTCCCTATAGCTTTAGATATGGCAGCCAAACAAGTTGGAACTGAAGATAGTGACCAGACAACAGAATACTTGGGGGAATAAAAATAATTTGGTTTCTAACTCCTGACAATAAAATTTCTTAAATGTCCAAAAACTCAGATGAGAATTAACTGAGAGCCCACAGGATGATGTGAGATGCCCATCTGTCCTTTGATATATCAACACTAATATGAAATGCTTCAAAGACCTGTAGAATTAACAACTAAAACTGCATATGTGCAAAAGTAATATTTAAAAAAGTTAAATTGTAAATGTACAAACTGTTCAAGATTCAGTTGAACTTTGGTGAACATATTTAAAAGTAGTTGAAGAAATCATGATATATATGCAACACTCCCAAACGTTTCCATCCCCCTAAACATGTCCGATTCCCCCAAATGTGTCCTTAGAATCTTAAATCGCCCAAACGTGACTGATTTCACTCCCCCAAACTTGTCCAATAATTGTTATTACCCAAAACGTGTCCAGTTTAAAGCGCCAGAACATCTCAAAACTTTTAGCGCTTATATGTCTCTTGTGAAGTTTACGGCTATACAATGATGGGGGACACGATAGAAGACGTCGGGTTTGGGTTGGATTTTAAAAATAAATCGAAGCAGCTATCTAAGGATATCTGGAGGAAAGATATAGTAATCCGCATAGACAAATATCCAAGATATGGTACAATGTGCACTGGGACTTCTGCTTTCAAATAAACAGACACAGTGTAAGAAAAAGGATGACAAAATAAGCTATTTTTACTTACAGTGGTTTATTAATTTTTTACCAATAGAATTGTCATTGTTTTAAATTACAGTTGGAGGTACTTCATAATTAAGAAATCTAATACAATTTATATTGCATGTTTTCCCAGTGCTTCACTGTTAATACAGTCAGTGGTCATTTATTAGCATTAATTTGTTCAACGCCGGTTGTTTATATTAAGCACTATTGCAAGCTTAATTTAACTATTGACCGTTGATTGCTTAATGCCAGTGGCAAATATTTCAAGCATATTTAGAGCAAACAATTACACAGAAAATGCAATTAACTAGTTTTGTACAGTGTAGATCATCGTTTACTTAGTGAATTATTTTGTACTAATATACTCTGATGATGCCTAAATATCTTTATAATGTATGAGGGTATTGCATGACAGGCTTCCTGCAGAAGTTGTTTATGGGCTTTTTAAAAGAACCCTTTGGTTCCATATAGACTGGATATGTTTGGGCGTTCATAAACAGAACACGTTTTGATGCCCTTAAGCAACAAGTCATATTTTGCAGTTCATTGACGTCATATGGACACGTTTGGGGGAATCAGACACGTTTCTGAGTGGTACATATATACAATAACTATCTGATTTCCATCTACATGCAGAGTGAAAAAACAAAATAAAGCTTCAGGAATAGCAGTTCCAAGGAAGATGGTAACATAGATCTTCAACTAACTCTGAGGCTCTGCCATTAAAAAAATAAAGAAGCAAGGACAACAGCTCCAAGGAAGATTATTACATTGATCATCTTCAAAGTCTGATGTGTGGCCATTAAAGAAATAATGTAAGTACAATTAGGCAATACAATTTCTGTATATTCTCTAAAAATATGTGATAAAAGTACAGAAGGCAACAACCGTTTTCTTATTTTCTACATTTACAACACACAAAAAAAAAAGAATTTATCAATTCAATATATTGTTTCCAGGAACACGAATAAAGCTTTTAAATCACGAAAAGTAAAATTCAGAGAGAATTTTTCCTTCAAGGGGAGACTAGTACAACAAACGGCAAGACTGTTTCATTCATTGGGAGATTACTCATTGAAAATTTTAGGCTGGCAATTTCAACAAGATTTGTAAAATGTATAATTTATGTCAATTTTAATTCCTTTTTAGGTTATTTCTGAGTGGTACATATATACAATAACTATCTGATTTCCATCTACATGCAGATTGAAAAAAAAAAACAGCAGGAGGGATAGTAGTTCCAAGGAAGATGGTAACATAGATCTTTAAATAACTTTGAGGCTCTGCGAGTCTGCCATGAGAAAAATAAAGAAGCAAGGACAGCAGCTCCAAGGAAGATTATTACATTGATAATCTTCCAAGTCTGATGTGTGGCCATTAAAGAAATAATGTAAGTACAATTAGGCAATACAATTTCTGTATATTCTCTAAAAATATGTGATAAAAGTACAGAAGGCAACAACCGTTTTCTTATTTTTCACATTTATAACCCCAAAAAAAAAAGAATTTATCAATTCAATATATGGTTTCCAGGAACATGAATAAGGCTTTCAAATCACGAAAAGTAAAATTCAGAGAGAATTTTTCCTTCAAGGGTAGACTAGTACAACAAATGGCAAGACTGTTTCATTCATTGGGAGATGACTCATTGAAAATTTTAGACTGGCAAAAAAGTGGCAATTTCAACAAGATTTGTAAAATTTATAATTTATGTCAATTTTAATTCCTTTTTAGGTTATTTCTGAGTGGTACATATATACAATAACTATCTGATTTCCATCTACATGCAGAGTGAAAAAAAATTAAAGCAGCTGAGCAGGGATAGTAGTTCCAAGGAAGATGGTAACATAGATCTTCAACTAACTTTGAGGCTCTGCGAGTCTGCCATGAAAAAAATAAAGAAGCAAGGACAGCAGCTCCAAGAAAGATTATTACATTGATAATCTTCCAAGTCTGATGTGTGGCCATTAAAGAAATAATGTAAGTACAATTAGGCAATACAATTTCTGTATATTCTCTAAAAATATGTGATAAAAGTACAGAAGGCAACAACTGTTTTCTTATATTCCATATTTACAACACACAAAAAAAAAAGAAAGAATTTATCAATTCAATATATTGTTTCCAGGAACACGAATAAAGCTTTAAAATCACGAAAAGTAAAATTCAGAGAGAATTTTTCCTTCAAGGGGAGACTAGTACAACACACGGCAAGAATGTTTCATTCATTGGGAGATTACTCATTGAAAATTTTAGGCTGGCAATTTCAACAAGATTTGTAAAATGTATAATTTATGTCAATTTTAATTCCTTTTTAGGTTATTTCTGAGTGGTACATATATACAATAACTATCTGATTTCCATCTACATGCAGATTGAAAAAAAAAAACAGCAGGAGGGATAGTAGTTCCAAGGAAGATGGTAACATAGATCTTCAAATAACTTTGAGGCTCTGCGAGTCTGCCATGAAAAAATAAAGAAGCAAGGACAGCAGCTCCAAGAAAGATTATTACATTGATAATCTTCCAAGTCTGATGTGTGGCCATTAAAGAAATAATGTAAGTACAATTAGGCAATACAATTTCTGTATATTCTCTAAAAATATGTGATAAAAGTACAGAAGGCAACAACCGTTTTCTTATTTTTCACATTTACAACCCCAAAAAAAAAAAAGAATTTATCAATTCAATATATGGTTTCCAGGAACATGAATAAGGCTTTTAAATCACGAAAAGTAAAATTCAGAGAGAATTTTTCCTTCAAGGGTAGACTAGTACAACAAATGGCAAGACTGTTTCATTCATTGGGAGATGACTCATTGAAAATTTTAGACTGGCAAAAAAGTGGCAATTTCAACAAGATTTGTAAAATTTATAATTTATGTCAATTTTAATTCCTTTTTAGGTTATTTCTGAGTGGTACATATATACAATAACTATCTGATTTCCATCTACATGCAGAATGAAAAAAAATAAAGCAGCTGAGCAGGGATAGTAGTTCCAAGGAAGATGGTAACATAGATCTTCAACTAACTTTGAGGCTCTGTGAGTCTGCCATGAAAAGAATAAAGAAGCAAGGACAGCAGCTCCAAGAAAGATTATTACATTGATAATCTTCCAAGTCTGATGTGTGGCCATTAAAGAAATAATGTAAGTACAATTAGGCAATACAATTTCTGTATATTCTCTAAAAATATGTGATAAAAGTACAGAAGGCAACAACCGTTTTCTTATTTTCCATATTTACAACACACAAAAAAAAAAAAAGAATTTATCAATTCAATATATTGTTTCCAGGAACACGAATAAAGCTTTTAAATCACTAAAGTAAAATTCAGAGAGAATTTTTCCTTCAAGGGGAGACTAGTACAACATACGGCAAGACTGTTTCATTCATTGGGAGATTACTCATTGAAAATTTTAGGCTGGCAATTTCAACAAGATTTGTAAAATGTATAATTTATGTCAATTTTAATTCCTTTTTAGGTTATTTCTGAGTGGTACATATATACAATAACTATCTGATTTCCATCTACATGCAGATTGAAAAAAAAAACAGCAGGAGGGATAGTAGTTCCAAGGAAGATGGTAACATAGATCTTCAAATAACTTTGAGGCTCTGCGAGTCTGCCATGAAAAAATAAAGAAGCAAGGACAGCAGCTCCAAGGAAGATTATTACATTGATAATCTTCCAAGTCTGATGTGTGGCCATTAAAGAAATAATGTAAGTACAATTAGGTAATACAATTTCTGTATATTCTCTAAAAATATGTGATAAAAGTACAGAAGGCAACAACCGTTTTCTTATTTTTCACATTTACAACCCCCAAAAAAAAAAAAAAAAAAAAAAAAAGAATTTATCAATTCAATATATGGTTTCCATGAACATGAATAAGGCTTTTAAATCACGAAAAGTAAAATTCAGAGAAAATTTTTCCTTCAAGGGTAGACTAGTACAACAAATGGCAAGACTGTTTCATTCATTGGGAGATGACTCATTGAAAATTTTAGACTGGCAAAAAAGTGGCAATTTCAACAAGATTTGTAAAATTTATAATTTATGTCAATTTTAATTCCTTTTTAGGTTATTTCTGAGTGGTACATATATTCAATAACTATCTGATTTCCATCTACATGCAGAGTGAAAAAAAAATAAAGCAGCTGAGCAGGGATAGTAGTTCCAAGGAAGATGGTAACATAGATCTTCAACTAACTTTGAGGCTCTGCGAGTCTGCCATGAAAAAAATAAAGAAGCAAGGACAGCAGCTCCAAGAAAGATTATAACATTGATAATCTTCCAAGTCTGATGTGTGGCCATTAAAGAAATAATGTAAGTACAATTAGGCAATACAATTTCCGTATATTCTCTAAAAATATGTGATAAAAGTACAGAAGGCAACAACCGTTTTCTTATTTTCCACATTTACAACACATAAAAAAAAAAAAGAATTTATCAATTCAATATATTGTTTCCAGGAACACGAATAACGCTTTTAAATCACTAAAGTAAAATTCAGGTGAGAATTTTTCCTTCAAGGGGAGACTAGTACAACATACGGCAAGACTGTTTCATTCATTGGGAGATTACTCATTGAAAATTTTAGGCTGGCAATTTCAACAAGATTTGTAAAATGTATAATTTATGTCAATTTTAATTCCTTTCTAGGTGATTTCAGTGTTTTCATGGATGGGAGTAAGACTTGGTGGTATAATATTTCTAGTATTTAAGTAGGTATATAATTCCTCTATTTAAACAAGTTTTATTCATCATAAAATAAGTTTATAGGAAATAAAATATGCTCTATGCTTGAAGATGTAAGAGGTCAGAATTTTGTTTTTTTCATATCAGTACCAAAATTTGACTGAATGTTTTAAAGATTTTAATTAATTCTGTGGATGTCTTATTTTTGTGTTGTTGAGATGTTGTCACATTGATGTATACAACACATCTTCTGTTACTCATTTTTGTCGCGCCTTGACGGAGTGAAAAAGCGAGACATAGGTATGCTGTTTCCGGTGGCGACAGGGTCAACAATGTATTAGTTTGTGATTAGGTCTAGTTCATGGTGAACCACTTGTGGTAGGTCAATGATATTTGGTATGCAGTTGTATTAGCATTGGCACATCTCATTACCATGGAGATTATTTGGCCCCACCCCTCAGTCAAGGTCTATTGACTTTGAAACTTTGCTTAGTTTACATGTATTAGTTTGTAATTAGGTCAGTTTATGGGGAACCACTAGTGGTAGGTCAATGATATTTGGTATGCAGTTGTATAAGCATTGGCATATCTCATTTCCATGGACAATATTTGGTCCCTACCCCTCAGTCATGGTCTATTGACTTTAAAACTTTTGCTTAGTTTACATGTATTAGTTTGTGATTAGGTCAGTTTAAGATTAACCACTTATGTTAGTCAATGATATTCGGTATGCAAATGTATTGGCATTTGCAAGTTTCATTTCCATGGAGATTATATAACCCCACCCCCTAATTATGGTTCATTGACTTTGAAACTTTTACATAGTTAACAAGTTAATGTTTGTGATTAGGTTTGTTTAAAGGGAACAACTTATGAAAAGTCAATGGTATTTGGTTTGCATTTGTATTAACATTGGCACATCTCAATTCCATGGAGATTGTTTAGCCCTGTACCTTCAGTCATTGTTCATTAACTTTGAATATTTGCATAACTTACATGTTAATGTATTGCTATTTTAATTTCATCATTTGCATTATAAAAATAACAAATAGACGAGACATATCTGTGTTAACAGTTTATGTCATACATAACCTCTTTCCATATACTCTGGATTTATTATCATTCTTTGGATACCAATTTTCGTGGATATATAAGTGACCAACATATATAAATGTTCAATGTAGTACAAATTTTCTATAGACTTGTATGCCAACTTAATCAAAACCCACAAAAATACAATTGTTCCTCAATCCACGAAAATGAAGAAATGTTCAGAATGTTGAGATCTACCTGCTGTACAATTACGTCAAAACTGTCAGACATTCTTAAAGGAGTTATTGCCCTTAAATGTGAAGTTTTACCATTTTTTTTCATTTTTATTCATTATTTTGAAAATAAAAATAGATGGAGAGAAATTTTAATACAAAAAAAAGCAAGACAAGATATGCACAAAAGTCAAATGACTGAAATCTTCTGAGGACTAGTTATTGGAGTTATTGATCTTCAATGACGATTTTTACCATTGATCAGCAAGTCAAGATTTACAAAAAAGCTGCCTTGTATTAAATCTTAAGTCGACCTGTTCATGGAGTTTTTGCCGTTTTTTTACCACATTTTTTTTAGTTTTTGCCTATTATCTTGAAAAAAGTAGGACAAGACCTACAAAATATGTCAACATGACTGAAGTCGTCAGTTTACTCTTTATAGAGTTATTGCCCTTTTGTAAAGCAAAAATGATCAACAGGACCAGACCTACAAATATGTCAACACGACTGAAATCGTCAGTTTACTCTTTATAGAGTTATTGCCCTTTCGTGATGATTTTTACCAGGAAGTAGTTATTGTTGAAGATGAAGAAGAGCGACACAGGATCTTAAGAGCCTCTGTTTTGAACAATTTTGATTGACTAAGCATTTTACTTTCAGGTTAGCATTAGTTACTGCTTGTCAGTATGGATTGTTTAGAATGGTCATTGGAGCTGTCTTTTAAGGTAAGAACCATTGCATAGATTTATAAACTTGTCAATTAAAGATTATGTAAATGCACTTGAATTTTGCCTGTGACATTTTGTCGCAGAAGCCAGGCATAGCAATTCACATTACTTTGTTTTAGGCGTCCAAATTTAGGTTCAGTATTATGATTAAAAAGTTTTCAAACATCAAAATCTTCATCAAACTTTAAAGTAATTGTACATCAGAAGAATCCACAGCAAAATTTTGAAATTCAAATTGAAGGAACAAATGTGTGTAGGGTATGAGTTATTTAGTTATTATTGCTGTATATAAAATCAGAGAAGGGGAATTATCAATTTTTATTTAACTTGGAAATCAGTCCTTCATTGCAACAGATGTAATAAATGGACTTTTTTCAAAGTTTTCACTAAGATAATTTTAAGGTTTAAATATTAGTTATCAATTACTTTGTCAAACCTTCATAGAATTTTATGAAAATACGACAAAGAACATTTATTTTCCACATTCAAAGTACCAAGAAAGTTATTTTATCAGTTTGATATTTCGTTTCCAGTAACATGAATAAGATAATATATCATTTGAAAAGTAAATTTTGAGATAGATTTCACCTTCAGGAGGAGACTAGTACAACAAACAGCAAGAATGTGTCATTCAATGGGAGATAACTCATAGATTATTGAGAAAAAAATTTATGTTAAAACAAAATCAAAACATGTTTTTTTTTCCCAGTTTTATAGATATTAAACTGGTTTTGATGCTATGCGAAATCTTAAGTCAGAAAACTAATTTTTTGGCCGACAATTTAACACTTTGTAAAATATATAATTTGCGTCAATTTTAATTCCTTTTTAGGTTATTACAGTGGCTGTTTTCATGGATGGGGAGTAAAACTTTGTGGTCTAATACTTCTCATAAATGAGTAGGTATCTACTCTGTTGAAAACAAATTTCATTTTCATCTAAAAAAATAAAAATTGAGAGGAATATAATGTGCATTAGGCTTAATAGTTTTAAGAGTTTGGTCAGAAGTTCTTTTTGTCTATTTTGCACCACAGGGGGTATGTGGTTATAGTCTTTGTCTAAGTGTCGTAAACACATTAATACTTAAAGATGGTCGCTCTTTTTTTTTTTTTTTTTTTTAACTTTTTGTCAGATATTCAGAATCCTCTTGTTTTATCCATGAAGTGCCATTACAATTTTGCCCACTTACCCCTACTTATCTTTTCATAATTTTATTACATATGGTTTAAAATCCATGTTTAAAAATCTTATAAAATCCTTGTTATTTTTTCATAATCTAATTTGCAATAAGATAAATAAATGGAGAATGTGTCCATATAATATTTAAGAGTGACGCCATTTAAATTCAAAGCTGAACAGTGTTTTGTGGTAGTTAGCATTGTGTATAAGTTTCAAAACATTTGGTCGAGGCAAACTAAAGTTAAAAACGGTAACCACTTTTGGGATGCACATACAGACAGACAAGCTAGGGTAACACTTGATGCCCCTCAGCTTCAGTACTGGCATAAAAAATGACCTATATGTTAACAACAAACAGAAACAAAAATTCTTTTTAAATCACACACTATTGCCTTCATTTTGATACTCAATTAAATTTTCAAAACCTACCTCCATTAAAATATGACCAATTGCCATGATTGCCGTTTGAATTCAGGCAAAATAAAAATATATATGTGGTTCCAGTTACCAGAACCACCCTAGAACTTTTTTTATTATTCTGTAAAATAAATTTTGAATGATCCTATTTTATGGAATGTGAATTTCAATAATTAAATTCACAGACTTCTGTCATATGAAATTCCAATAAAAGTATCCACTACGGCTAAAAATGCAACAAATTCTTAACAGAATGCAATAAAATTAACTAAAAATGTAACATGTCTGTAATATTTCACAACCAAACATATAGAAAATGGCAAACTTGCGGTAGGGGTGTGTATAATACCAGAATGGGACTCCGTGAACACACCGACCCTATCTTTTTTTGAGAATGTAACTGGAACCACACATATATTTTAATTTGGACTTAGGTTTTTTTTTTTATTATGCAGATAAAGATTTTGGATCCTTTTAGTTTGAAAGATTGTCAGGAACATGAAGAAACTGAATCCATAATAAACATGTGTACACAAACAGGTAGATATATATCTGTATATAGTTTTCAAACAAAACATGCTTCAGCAGTGTGCAAAATTACTGTTCCATTAATGTGTTATGTATTATAAGGAAAGATGGGGGGTACTTTTAACCTCAATTTAAAATCACTAATTTCTACTAATTCTAAATGTTTATGTATGATTTTTCAAGAGATTGCAAGAAAATACATGCAAGCCCAATTATATCCTAGTCAGTGCCCATGTGTGCCCTATATTAAAGTACATGTACACAAATATTTGCACAGCTGCATGTGAATTGGGTTTGGAATGAAGCAATATTGCTCCAAAACATTTTTTTGTCAAATTGGTATTGAGTCTCAAGGGACTGTATGCATAAACCACTTAAGAAATCCAATCGTAGTACTAATTCATTATAGGACATGTAGAAAAATCTGTCCATTCGGAACAAATCTTAACTTAAGTAGCTTTATAAATTATGCATACAGGCCCAGGCTACTATCTGAAAATGCACTAGCTAAACTAGCCTTTTGGTCATAATATCCCAATAGAAATGATTCCCTTTCAGTGGCGTAGCTAGGCCATTTTTAAGTGTACGCCCGACCTCATCGAGGGGTTTGAGGTCCAGAACAGTGGACCTCCTAGTTGGGGGCGAAACCCCCGGATGTTCACGCATTATTGAGAAAGAGATACCAATATCTGTCATTAAAAACTCATCAATAGCAACATACTTGGTCGGTTGAGAACAAAACTTTACGACAAAGGAGATGATTTCAGCCTCCAACTGTGAACTTTTCTTTTCTATGTAGAAACATTCCAGCAGCACCTTATATCTATATTTACTTGCATGCTCATATCTTATGAGTATAACGAAATCAGAGATATATATTTTAATTAGATTCGTTTAAAAGGAGATGTGGGGTACACAATCAATCGACAAAAAATCAAAACTTTATAATATAGAGATAGTCAAAAGGCAAGTCTCCATTTCAATGTTGTCGTTCTATTAATTTTTTTTACCTTTAAATATAGATCTAGTTTACTCACCTTTTTACACTTAAATTTTGTTAATGGACATATGTTCTAATTAATTTTCATAGATGGGCAGGTGTTACGGTAAAAATAAATATTGAACTGTAACATAAAAATGCAAGCCACATCATATCTGACCAGATAATGAATTGCTTTAAACAATAGTAAACTGAGTAGAATTCACAGTAGAATGAGACTTTGACAGAAAATGAAAAAAAATATATAATATGAAATATGAAAACAACACATTATTAATTTCATGAGTTTGAAGCGCTTTTCTGGATTTACCTTCATCAGGAACGATCAAAGCCGAATATTTTAAAGCGGAGGATGTATAAGAACCGAAACAGTTACAGAGCTACATGTATATGACATAAAAGTATCTAATAAATCATATGATACCATTTGATTAAAAAGTATATTTCGTCACTTTGTCTTTTATATCCAATTACAAGTCATTGAAGAAAAAAATACAAGGCTCGTGTGCTTTTAATCAGTTCTTATAATTTATTTGGGTTCAAATATTTTTTTCTTCAAAATTTATGTGTACGCCCGGGCGTTTCGACGTAAACGTAGCTACGCGCATGCCTATGCAGATAATCAACATTAAACTATAAAATATATTAAAAAAAAACCTCTGTTCGATCTACAAATCATTAGTCTTATCATTAGTCTTCTTTAATGTTATAAATCAATAAATCATTTTTTCCAGACAAAATAACAACACTGGTTGATACAATTCTGGGAACCGGTGAAGAAGTTAAAAGTTTTACAATATACTGAAGACTTGCAATGGAAAATCCAGGAAACAGGTCTTTTACGAAACAGTATGAGAGAGCCAAGATGATTGTTGGATTTAAAATGCTTGGAAAATACAACCAAATGAAGACAAAAAATGCACTGCATCAACAAACAAAACAACTACTGGAACGTTGGGGCACCAGTACTGATTTCTGATTCTAAAAACAATTGTTCAAAATCTTCTACATGTTTAAGAAGACTGTACATACATGTATATATATATATATTTATATAAGAAAGAAAAAATTAATGCATGTGCTTGAAACTTGTGTACATACATGTAATGAATAGAAAAAAGGAAAGAAAAAAAAAATGAAAACAAAATGAAAAGAAAAAACAAAAAAGAAAGAAAAAAGAAAGAGAGAAAATTCAAAAAAAGAAAAGAAAGAAAAGAAAGAAAAGAAAGAAAGAAAATTCTAAAAAAGAAAATTAAAAAAAAAAATGAAAAAAAAAAAAAAATGAGGAGGGAGGTGGGTAATGCAGCCAAGTAATACTGTATTCACCAATTTTCATGCACCATAACACCCACCATCGTGATAGGACGCTTAGATTTGCCTACAAATTTTGTGATTAAATAATATAACCTCATTATGCAGGAAATCTATTTTAAAAATTATCTTTACAATCATCTAGAGCAGACCCAATATTTACGTCTTTTATCATTTTCATTGATACAAGATACTCCATTTTTAATTTCTAAATAAAACCAAGGTGCTTATTATTATGAATACAGTACAACTTGCCAGTCACAAGCCTGGAATAAAGAGCCACATTAAAATATCAAAAATTAAGTTAGTTTAAACAGGACTATTCACAACTTTTTTTGCCATTAAATGCTTGACACTCATATTTTTTTTCGTTTCCTTTAAATTAGGTCGAAATATTCTATAGCATGTTTAGTTACATGTACCTACCCTTTTTCATAGTCTCAATATACATTGCCTTCATGGTCTTTCTTATATACAAATGTACTCCAGGTAAACAAAAAATTCTGGAACAAATTGTACATTCTAGTTGTACAGTATGTGTCATACTTGTAAAAAAGGGGGGATACAAATTTTAAACTTTTAACATATATTTAAATCATGGATTTATTGTGGCTTTTAATGCAGAGTGAACCACCATATAATTTTAATTTTAGATTCATTGTGGCTTTTAATGCCGAGTGAACCATCATATAGTTTCAATGATATTGTAGAACCAACTTGTAAAATTCAGAATTACACCGATTAATACATACATAAAATTATGTATTGTACTAGGAATACACAAATCATATGATAACTCAATATAATGTAAATGTAGTTGTTATGCTAGTCAAGACCATGCTCATTACAATAAAAATTGTTTTACAAATATCTTTAGTTCAGAGATAGTTTCTTTTCAGAGTCACAGTGTCCAATATTTTTTGTTCAACATACATGGTCACATACAAAAGTCATGGGAATAACGTCAGAAATCTAAGAAATGTTTGAATAAATCAATGTTGTCTGCATGAAAACATAAATATCAACATATTATGTTTGGTTTTTATCAGAGAGTCCTTGAAGATAATCTGCTGATCCTCACTATAGATTACATGTATATGTATGTTCTATTGAAAAACAACAAAAAAGTCAGTCCTTTGAATATGGCGGTGGGCAAAACCTTCGGACCACCACTTTTTGAGAACTCTGCTGGACTACATTTCCTTAATACGCCTGTGTATAATAAACTAGAGGGGTGCCCCCCTTTTTGTGGGAAAAAATTAGTTGTTTACATAGGAAATCCCTGAAGCATGACTGGAGCAAGCCCCCTCCTAAACAGTCAGTGGGCCCCTTCTTATGAAAATTTCTGGATCCGCCACTGAATCCCTAAATTTGTCAGCAATACATGTACACCAAACTACCAAACAACCTGGCATTCTGTAAGCTCAATATATAAATGAGATGGCTGTAGAGTTTTATGAAATTCAAAGTTGATTTGGAAACGTTACACCAATTTTTAAAGATGACTATCTGAATTTAGCCTAAACTGAAAATTGTACCTTCTTTTACCTATTAACTAAATCCATAAAAATGACAACAATAAACCAAAGTACCAAACAACCTGGTATTCTGTAAGATCAATATGTTAATGAGATAGTTGTAGAGTTATATGAAAATCCAAGTTGAAAACTTTATACCAATTTTTTAAGATGACTATCTGAATTTAGTCTAAATTGAACATTTAAGCTTTTTTTAACCTATTTATTAAATCCATAAAAATGACAGCAATACACCAAAACTACCAAACAACCTGGCATTCTGTAAGATCAACATATAAATGAGATAGCTGTAGAGTTATATGAAAATCTAAGTTGATTTGAAAAAGTTATAAAAAAATTTAAAGGTGACTATCTGAATTTACCATAAACTGAAAATTGTAGCTTTTTTAACCTATTAACTAAATCCATAAAAATTTTAAAGCAATTTAGGCAGACATGTTTTTGACTTTGATGCAGCTTTTTTTACCTATTAATTAAATCCCAAAGGCAGATTTAAGGGGGGAGGGGCCCTTTTTGTGGATTTAATAAATAGGTTAAAAAAAGCTTAAATGTTCAGTTTAGACTAAATTCAAAAACATGTCTGCCTAAATTGCTTTAAAAAGACAATAATTTCTTTCTTGAAAATAAAAATGACAGCAATGAACCAAAGTACCAAACAACCTGGCATTCAGTAAGATCAATATGTTAATGAGATAGCTGTAGAGTTATATGAAAATCCAAGTTGATTTGAAAATGTTATAAAAAATTTTAAAGATGACTATCTGGTATTAACCTAAACTGAAAATTTAAGCTTTTTTCTAACCTATTTATTAAATCCATAAAAATGACAGCAATACACTAAACTCCCAAACAACCTGACATTCTGTAAGATCAATATATGAATGAGATAGGTATAGAGTTTTATGAAAATCCAAGTTGAATTGAAAAAGTTATAAAAAAATTTAAAGGTGACTATCTGAATTTAGCCTAAACTGAAAATTTTAGCTTTTTTTCTTACTTATGAATAAAATCCATAAATTTGACAGCAATACACCAAACTACCAAACAACCTGGTATTCTATAAGGTCAAAATACAATTGATATGAAAATCCAAGTGGTTTTGAAAATTTATATAAACTTTTAAAAGTGACTATCTGAAATTAGTCCGAATAGAAAATTCTAGCTTTTGTATTCTTTAATTAAAACCTTAAAATTGACAGAAATGAACCAAGCTACCAGTTTGTTGAGACCATGTCTTTTATGTTTAGTGTGCCTGCAAAAGAAATTTCCTACACACCGATGAAATTGATAGCAAAATTTTTCCTATAAAATAAGTTCTGGCCCATCCGCTATACATGTAAATAAAAGTTCTCGCCCATCCAAATATTTCCACCAAAAAAGTGCTTGCCCTGCCCCATTTTGCACTGGCCCATCCATCTGATAAATATTGAACGTTCCCTCAGGTATGGTGAAGGTTGGCACCTATTAAAACGTTTAAACCCGCTGCATTTGTTTGCACCTGTCCTAAGTCAGGAACCTGATGTTCAGTGGTTGTCGTTGTTGATGTGGTTCATAAGTGTTTCTCGTTTCTCAGTTTTTATATGATTAGAACATTGGTTTCCTGTTTGAATGGTTTTAAACTAGTCATTTTTGGGGCCCTTTATAGCTTGCTGTTCGGTGTGAGCCAAGGCTACTTGTTGAAAGCCGTAGTTTGACCTATAATGGTTTACTTTTACAATTGTGACTTGGATGGAGAGTTGTCTCATTGGCACTCATACCACATCTTATATCTACTTATGGTTAGTTTTCATCATACATTTCTTATCAATTTTCCAGAATTCAAATTTATTTCAGATTCCAATAATTCCTTGTTTGCAGTTTAAAATGAATGACAATGAATCACATTAATCAGAGACATATATACATGTATATATGTCTCTGCTTTAATAAGAATAATAAAAGAGTTAATCTTTAATTGTAATTCCCAGTTAATAAGGGTTTTCCTTTTTCAATTTCATAAAATAAGGCAGAGAAATTGAAAAGTGTCTATTTCTTTTTCAGATAACAATTCCTGTGCCTGCATAAAATAATTGTGTGATTAATTCTGTAACTGTAATCAAGATTCAAGGTGTAGGTCAATCACCTGACCCTGGAGACGAGATTGTGCACACAGGTTTCTAGAGCTTTCCGATGGTTATATCGTTTTTTTTTTTATCTCTAGTTGTTCCTTGCCGGCCATGACCGTCTATGAAGGGGTGTATTTAGTCAAAGTTGGTTTGGTTGTATTTAGGATAATAAATATACATAGGAATTGTATGATTTTGAATTATGTATAAATGCATTGCAATAATAGTATTTGTGAATATTAATATAATATTTAAATCTGGCGTCCATCGAGCATGACAGGCTGTCAGCAAAGTAAGATTATGTTTGTGTTGTGTTATATTTGGCACGACTATGTAGTTAATGCACAAAATCATCTTTTGATTTTTTTCTCATTTCCCTAGTAAGGTCCTACTCTAGAGTTTCGCTGGCATTGACAAAAGGACTCAGGTTCCTAAAAGTGGGTTTTTACCTGGTCTCAGCCACAAATCATTGGAATGTAGTTTTTTAGTTTTTCAAAATGAAATACAAAAGGTTAAGATGAGATTATTTTTATAGTATGAGTTATTGAATCGATATTGTATAGTGTATAGTGTATATAAATAATATAAAGATATACACTATACACTATACAATATCTATTCAATATCTTTATATCATTTATTTGTCTTATTAAACCAGCAGCTCACAAAATGCAGTACTCGAGCTAGTCAACAAACAAGAATGTGTCCATCTTGATATCTATATCATTAACGGAAAGCTTAATACTAAAATATATGATAAAAGAGATGATTTTTCATTTCCTATCGTTAATTATCCATTTTTAGATGGTGACTTCCCTTGTCACCATCTTACGGTGTTTATATATCTCAACTTGTTCGATTCACTCGTGTATGTAACAATGTTTTACATTTTAACGAGAGAAATTTATGTATTACTGAAAAATTATTACACCAGGGTTTTCGATATCACAAACTAGTCAAAACATTTACTAAATTTTATCATCAGTATAAGGACATCATTCGTAAATATAGCTCAACATGCAGACTTCTTATACGTTCAGGTATTTCACATCCAATTTTTTATGGAAATATTCTTTATAAAGCACAAAAATGTCAGTATTCACCTCTGAAGCTAACAAAACCTTTAAATAGACTTATTAAGAAGGGATATAGTTACAATACTGTTGTCAGGTCATTAAAGATTGCATATTTTGGCGTTAATATTGATTCACTTATAGGGTCTTTGCATCGGAACTAAACACATTTATTTAAAAAACCAGTTGTTGGCATGACACGGGTTATGTTCTTCTCATATATGTTATGATGGTATGATACTAAACCTCCGGGTGCAGGAATTTCTCGCTGCATTGAAGACCTGTTGGTGACCTTCTGCTGTTGTCTGTTCTATGGTCGGGTTGTTGTCTCTTTGACACATTCCACATTTCCATTCTCAATTTTATAGTACACAGATACTGCTATTCCACTCGCACTATCATTTTCTATGTTCAGTGGACCGTTAAATTGGGGTCAAAATCTAATTTGGCATTATAATTTGAAAGATCATACCATAGGGAACATGTGTACTAAGTTTCAAGTTGATTGGACTTCAACTTCATCAAAAACTATCTTGACCAAAAACTTTAACCTGAAGCGGGACGGACAAACGAACGAACAAACGAACGGAGGCACAGACCGAAAAACGTAATGCCCCTCTACTATCGTAGGTAGGGCATAAAAATAAGTTTGTTGTGTTTTTCATCAAGACACTTTATATTTACATAGGACATATATCCTTAATTTTATCCTGTGACAAAATTCCTGAAACTTGAAACCAGATTAAATATATTGCTTAGTTTGTATCCGAATTTATATTTGTTTATGTGCGAGAGGTTTCCTATGTCAGTTTTCTAATTTTTACCTCACATGTCCCAAAGGTTCAAGTGAGCTTTTCTCCTCACTTGGCATTTGTCACAGTCCATTATCTTTTACACAAATATTCACCTCTGAAACTTATAGGCCAAATTAGATTAATCATTATGGTGTCTAGTTTACAAAATGTGTCCGATGACCCCAACTGCCAACCAACAAGGGCAACATGGTTTAATATAGAACATAAGGATAAAGGAGGATTTGTCTATTATCTTGAAAACCACTATAGATAGAGAAAATGACACCAATTTTTTTCCATTATGGCTATTAGCCTGAAAACTATAATAGATAGAAAATTTATATACCAAAAATGATCAGCAAAACCAGATCCTTAAATAAGTTTACATGGTTTTATCTGTTTCTCAGGTACTATAAGCAAGAGGGTCACTATATTTGGTGTACATGTCTGTCTGGCAGATTTCATCTGACCTTGACCTCGTCATGAATCTATGAAAAGACCACATCAAAAGATCAATGTAATAATAAAAACTTAATTCCCCCCTGGTATTCTGAACTTAGAAAATATTTGGTGATTATAAGCATTATGTATAAGTTTCATAACATCTGGCTGAGAAAACTAAAGTTTAATAAGAGAACGGAAACGAAAAATTCAGCAATTTTTATGTTTATAAAGGGGCATAACTCAAGAATGGTAAAAATGACGCCACCATCCAGTATGCATTGTCTTGGTGGAGCAAATTCTTGATGATTTTTATCTTTGGTTATTTTCAGGTCCAGGCCAGTACTGTGACATTGGCTAAATGAAATTTACTAGCACACGTTCATGAATTTGATATGGGTTATCAAATACCTGCATGTTGTTATGAATGATCACATGAAATTGTAACAAATTGCCAATGGAAGCAGTCACATGTCAAACTGTACATTATAATAGAATCCTCAAACAGAAATAAAAACTCTTGAGCAGACCAATAATGCATGTGTCCAAAGCCCCCCCCCCCCCCTTTTTGGAATTTTTGCCTGTTTTTCCAACCCATTAAAAAACTAAAGGCAAAAAGTAGACAAATTAAAAAAAAATCATATTTCATAAGATACAAATTAATTTTGACAAAAATCAGGTTTTCAGGCAAAAATTGTGGTTATTTTTTTTCTTCAAAGAAAAAAAATTAAAAATAACAGAAATTGAAAATGCTGGTTTAAAGACAGGATTCAGGAAGACTATGGAATCTAACCTCCAAATATTTTGACAACCAATAAACATTGTTACAAATGAATTGCATAAGAATTATAAGAATTGAAGTTATCAACACAAACTCCATAAAAATACAATAATGAGAGAAGGTTAACGTTCTCAGGGAACGCCTGTCATGCACCACTAGTACTAACCTTTGTAGTGTTCTAAAAAAAAAAGCAGTGTTAGTAAAATTTCTAGTCTGTTTAAGACAACAATATGTCTCGGGTCATTTTTGAGAGGAAAAAAAACTTTGTATTGAGCTAGAACACTACTATTTTAGCATTTGTCAATATTTGCCTAGGTTATGATAATATGTTGTATTTTTTTTTGTAGGTACAAATGCCATTTATTAAGAAGAAATCTTTCCTGCCATGCTGTTAATTACACTTATATTACAAAGACAAATTAGCAGCATTTCGGTTATATTATCATTATTAGAATTAAAGTCTTGAAAAGCAATATTCAGAGTTCTGACTAGCACCTTCTCCTATCATTTATCGGTACTATTATTCCTTAACTGACTCATATTTTCTGGGTCACATCAGGAACATATATACTGTTAGATATACTGTTCCCAGGTCACATTGCACTTGCACGGTTTACCTGATTATTACCGTCCCATACTGAATGAGAGGTCCAATAGCTAATGAGAAGCAAACACATTAACTAACGAAGTTGATTATGAATAGAATAATTAACAGCATCTTTAGAAGCAGGTACAATAATGAATTATCAATATCCATGTTACGAAAATCAACAACAATACGAAGAAGTTTCCAAATGTCCCATGAAAACGTGTTAAAAGTCCAGTTTTGATTTACATCACAAATTAATATAGCTACTTTCATTTTGACTTTCAAGAAAATGAAAAGTAAATTTCTTGAATTAATTTTCCACAAGTAAAAATATGACTGCTAACAGTGCAATGCTCAAACGACAACTGACCATCCTATCAAAATTATATACAGATGTTCTCTGATTACACCCATGCTGTCATCATGCTGTTTCCTATCTATGATCTAACACCTATCCCTTAATCTCTTAATTAAAACAAAACTGCCAAGCTGCCAAGCTGACCTTATCATTAACAAAATAAAACCAGGGAAAGTACATACCCTAGGAATTTATCAAAATATGTATAAACTCTAATTTAATTTTTTAAATTTCCATGAAATTGCATAAAGGTTTACACAAAAACCTCACGTCTTAGAAAAATATCATATATGCATAGGCAAGGGTGTATATGCCAACAAAGAAAATAGTAACTACATAGTGAAACTTCTCTAGGCTAAGACATGTGTCATGAGCACAAAGGTTTCTCTACAATCGGTTTTGACAACAAATTTGAATATTGCAGAATGATGGTTTTTTACAGTTTCTATTAGCCATTGAAACGTTTTAATAGTAGGGCTACGGAATTTTTACATGATATATACATAGAATGCAGTGCTACAGAAAAAAGACCAATTTTTAATCAAACCTTTAATAATTTAAACTATTGAGGAACTAGAGGTCCAGCAAAGTCAGCATTAGTTAAAATTGAGAATTTGAATATAGCTGATGACAAAGATTTGAAAAGCAAAATGTCAAGTGATGACATACTAGTACATGCTGTTTCTACAGACTTGGCAACATATATTACATACATGTAGCATAGACATTTCAACTTAATATTGATTCTTATTGCAAAAACAGTACAGTGTAACTACAAAAAAATGCCACCGTCATTGTATTAGTCAATTTAGTGTTTTACTTTCCTGTATTAATTCCCTTAAATTGATACATGTATTTTGAATAAATATAAAATGAAAATGATTGAAACATGTTATTTTATGTGCACAAGAATCTGACAGTTAAAGTCTAAATGAAGTTAAAAACTGCTAAGGGGTCATTTTGAACTTGCTGTGAGCTTTTTGTAAATGTTGAAAGCATCACTGTGAATTTTAGAGGAAGAACAGCAACAATAGCTCTGTTAATTTGCTGGGATTTTATCAAGTAAATATCATGAATATATACAACATATCCCTCCTTTTTAATTTAGAATCAAATATATATATTAAGGATGTTTGCTACTCTTGTTTTTGACTTTTTGTCAGATATTCGGAATCCTCTAGATTTATCCATGTAGTGCCAATAGAAATTTTGCCCACTGACCCCTACTTTTCTTTTCATAATTTTATTGCATATAGTTTTAAAAGTCATTTTTGAAAATTTTATAAAATCCTTGTTATTTTTTCATAGCTTTTGAAAGGAAAAAGGTGTCAATGTTAAATAAATGAATTTTTTTATATTTTGTAGATATATGATTAGAGTTTAAGAAAAAACAAATGGCATTAAAATATTTTTGCCACTTTAGAAAATATAGACTTTTAAAAATTAGCAAATTTCACCATTTTAACCGTTTCATAAAACTTCAGATATTTGGACCAGAATTGAGCAAATATAGGAAAAAAAAATCAACCTCAGGTATCAACATATTTGGCAGTTAAAATACAGTATTTCACATCATATTATTACCAATAAAACTGTTCCATGCTGCGAAACACTGGTAATTTTCAGCTTAAAACTGCTGAAATTTTCATTTTTATTTTGACCATAAATGGCTATTTATAGATGGAGCTCCATATAGAGAGTAACATAATAACATTGAATATTTTTTAAAAATATTTTGCACAGAAAGTAGTTGCTATGAAGGTATCATGTATGCAAAATTTCAGGTCAATA
This sequence comes from Mytilus californianus, assembly GCF_021869535.1. Taxonomy (NCBI): domain Eukaryota; kingdom Metazoa; phylum Mollusca; class Bivalvia; order Mytilida; family Mytilidae; genus Mytilus; species Mytilus californianus. The sequence goes on from NW_026262679.1 coordinate 59,262,273, forward strand.
TGACAACATTGCATTTGGAACCTTTTGCATTGTTTTCTGGCAGATTGGCTCTTAAATACACTCATTATGTAGAGAGCACTGAATTTGGATTGTGATTAAATATTTGACACATCATAGGTTTCTGACACAGAATGAATGTGGTCTAGGAACTTAAAAAATTTTGATTTACCTATTCAATCCATATCATTATTATTTGCTTTTATATATAAATCAGAAATAACCAATTTAAAATGGAAAATTTTAAAGAAAAAAATGGAAAAAAAAATCCCCCCCCAAATTTTTTTAACCCCCTTATGATTCATCACCCCCAAACTCAATCCCAGTCTTCCCTTTGTGGAATGGTACCTTGCAGTACAATTTCAGAGAGATCCATACACTTGAACACAAATTATTGTCTGGAAACTAGAAAAATGCTTATTTTTGGCCCCTTTTTGGCCCCTTATTCCTAAACGTTTTGGGCAATTACCCCCAAACTGAATTCCAGCTTTCCCTTTGTGATATGGAACCTTGTAGTACAATTTCATAAAGATCCATACACTTACACACAAGTTATTATCCTGAAACTAGAAAAATGTTTGTTTTTTGCCCCTTTTAGGCCCCCAATTCCTAAGATTTTGAGGCAATTACCCCAAAAATCAACCCCAACCTTCCTCTGTGGTATGGTACCTTGCAGTACAATTTCAGAGAGATCCATACACTTGAACACAAATTATTGTCTGGAAACTAGAAAAATGCTTATTTTTGGCCCCTTATTCCTTAATGTTTTGGGCAATAACCCCCAAACTCAATTCCAGCTTTCCCTTTGTGATATGGAACCTTGTAGTACAATTTCAGAAAGATCCATACACTTACACACAAGTTATTGTCATGAAACTAGAAAAATGCTTGTATTTTGCCCCTTTTTTGTCCCCTAATTCCTAAAATTTGGAGGCAATTACCCCCAAAATCAATCCCAGCATTCCCTTTGTGATATGGAAACTTGTGGTACAATGTCAGAGAGATCCATACACTTACACACAAGTTATGTCTGGAAGTTACAAAAATGCTTATTTTTGGCCCCTTTTTCCTTAACTATTGGTACCATAATCCGGTTTAATTCATATGAAAAATCAAAATGCGATTTAAATTATTGCGATTATAACCCTGTTGCATTTTTCGCAATGATAAAAACATCGCAATAATTTCTGAATTCACAGTACCAAACTGCACATGAGAGCGATCTGATTTGCATACAATTCTTACTTGCATCTCATGTGAAACTTATGTGCATTTGTTAGCAATTTCTATACGGGCACAGTTAGAATTTTAGTTTCGCATTTTGGCCATGGTGAATGTTTTATAGGTCATTTTTCTGTTTGACAGTCTGTATTTTCACATCCGTACTGCCCATAGATCCAGAAATTATTGTAGTGTTCAAACTTTTCAATTCAATCTATGGAAAAATAAGCAGAAATGCATATGATTTTCTTTTTGAACCTCTAAAATTGATAGATAAATGTCTATGTTTTCAGGAAAGGTATCACTTTAATGAATTGAATTTCTCCTTTGAACCAAATTTTGGGGACTTTTGTGACATTTTCACCCCCCTTTTTGCAATATTTTGTATCAAATAAATGCAGATTGTTTCCATGGTTACATCAAATTCACCATTATAACTATTGGAAATCAAATCTATGGAAGATGCTGATTCCATATATATGCATATGCATAACACAACCACCAAATTTTTCATCCTAGCCCCCGCCCCTGAAAATCAAATGCCTGAAATGGTAGCTCCCTTACTCAGGTTGACAATTTTGGAAATTCACCGACACAATGGGCCATAACCGTTTTGTTATACCGAACAAACAATTAAGTGTAAACAGTAGGAAAATTGACCCCGGTTTGACCCCATTTCTTAAAGCAACAATGGAAGTCATGCGACTACCATATTTGGGCATTTTTGGGGTCATTTTTTCCTCAACTGAAAAGACTCTGTTTCCTCCAAAAAGTCATATCAATGAAATCAAAGCATGCTGTACGTTACAAATGCCAATTGTGTATACTTTTTAGAAGTTCTCACATAAAAATTGTTTTGATTAAACGTACTGAATTAAAATACAAAGCCTTCAAACCAAAGGTTGTCACTCGTCGCGTCAAGTTTTTTCAACACATCAGTTGAAATTTTTTTCTTAACTTCTGGGGAACCTATGCTGAAATTAAAATATGTGATGAGGCTTTTTATAAACTGGTCCGTGTCAAATTTGTGCCACTTAATAGCTGTAATATGCAAATGTGCCACTTCGATGTGTCGATATTTCTGACGAAGCGGTGCCGATAGTAATTTACGAGTTATGTCCCTTTGTTGACACTTTTCATGAACAATCTTATTTGTACTATCATATATATTATTATCATATTAAGCACCATATGCTGTTATATACAAGTGGATATTATTAAAATAATTTTACTAAATATATTTTGATACTAAAGACATATGTAAAACAATTAGGTAAACACATTTTATCACTTTTACAACAGTTTCAGAACTGAAATAGGGCTTTGATATTACTCTTTGCCCCATAATATATTATTACAAGGGTAACTTTAATATTTATATTTTGGTAAATATTTTTACTGCTGTAACCAAACTATATCAACACAGAAATAAATTTCTACTACATAAAGACAAGGGGTAGCCAAAATATGCATGAATACTTGACCTAGACAGGGTTAAAATGATCACAAACAGGAATTCTGTTTCAATATTGATACCTGATCCTACCTTTTTCATTTAAGTTACATTTACAAAGTATTCTCAATGTAAATTCTTCATTATTTGAAATAAAAGGAAATTTGTTTGCAATCCTTGTATGATTAAACTAAATATAACAATACATTTTGTCTCATTGATTCCATGCAAGTTCTAATGAATGGACTCAAATAATAAAAAAAAGCCTAAACCAATGGATAATTATTTAAATGGTTTATAGCCTAATCATGAACTTGCGAATAAATAAGCTCGTCTCATATTTTTCTTCTTCTATTTAAAAAAATAAATAACTTTGCATATTATAAGTATTTCAGAGCAGTTTCTGAGTGCTAAGTCAACAATTATGTTTTAGATCACAAGTCATTTGTAAGTCACACTTCATGTAAGTATGAAAATGTGTTGAACATGTTGAATAAGAGTGATTAAAATGCAAGTCTGAAAGAGAATGTTTTAAGTTCAAAGGACAAGACTTTTGCATTTACTTTTGCAGGATTTCTTCGTAACAAAAAAAATGATACTAAGGGGACGACCATTTGATATTCTGGGGGGGGGGGCCAGGAGGATTTGTTTTGGATCACTTATTTATTTTTGTAAACTAAGAGGACAGATTATTTATTTTCTGCACTGTTGAAGCAAGATTTTTCATTTTCATTAAAACAAGGGACTGATTATTTATTTTCATAACTATATTAATAATATTTGAAAACATACAATTTTTAAATTCATTTTTTATTATATGTAATACATGTACAGTTAAGTCATTAATGTACCATTTAATCAGAATTAATCATCATCCTCTGCGGAAATGAATCTTCTGAATTCCAAACTGCATATACATGTATTGCATACATACACGGTATTTAGAATTGGGCTGTGACTAGCCTCTTTTAAAAGTATTGCCAAAAATATTATGCCGAGCGGAGCGAGGCAAAAAAATTTTGAAGGGTTTTGAAGCCGCTGAAGGCCCAAAGAAACTATAGAACAAATGATGCAAAATCGTGCTTTCTGGGCGTTCCCAGACCCTTTCTTATTCTGAAAACGCAAGTTCTGTTTTAATAATTTTTTGACAATATTTTGGTCTCAAAGCAAAATGTATAGATTCAGCGTAAGACTTAAGTTTTTATGGACAACATCAAAAGACCAATATAAAGAATAAAGTAAAAATGTAATTCACATAGTTAAGTATGTGGCTGCTGGTTTTTTTCTTTTTTTTTTTTTTTTGTTGTTGTTTCGGCATGCAGAATTTAAATCTTTTATACCTGTAAATTATATGGGGTTTTATTCAAATTAAGTTAAGAGGGGGCTGATTATCAGTGATATAACTATGTCAAGTAATTTTTAATAACACATTTCAATTACAACTTGATGTAGCTCTTAACTGGGATACAATTTAAAGTAGTTGAGTTGTAAAATTAGCTAAAAAGTCTTAAATAAAATAAAACTCATGATCAAGTTGAAAACAAAATTACTAAATCACAAAAGGAATGCAACACTAAGAGAATACAGAAGGGCAATCAATGAACAAAAGACAAATTTAAAGAAACATTGATCCCGAAAAAACAGGTGCTACGTCCAAGGGAGAACAGAACTTGCTTCTTGCAAACACTCGCTGTGAAAACAATTTGATATGAAGACAAGCTTTTGGTTTTAAAATTTCCTACATAAAGGCATTTGCCTCAATGTAGTTACAGACCTGTAATAAAAGTGAGGTAAGTGTTCCTGAGCCAATATACCTCAAGTTAAATGAAACCCATTTTCAGACATTTCAAGTATATTTAAATAATATTTATACCTTCATTATTAAAAGATTTGGGAAGTGTTTCCCGAATTTTTTTTGGAAAAAAAGATGAATTTTATGAAGAATCTGGTGCCACCTCATACTTTCGAATAGCATTTATAAAATGGCTTAAAGACCTGCCGAGTTATTCATTTTCAATACATTGTAAGTCAGGTTATTTATTTTCGAACTACCACAGAACAAACCATTTATTTTTGTGATTATCAAGGCTGAGTTATTTATTTTCAAAATCCCCCCATCCCCCCCCCCCCCCCCCCCCCCCCCCAGAATATCAAATGGTCGTCCCCTTACATCATAATGATACTGGAGGACAATGAACGTAAGGGGGCGCTGTAATTATTCGAGTTAAAAATTTCCTTACCTTATTGTTTTAGTTAACGTCAACCATTTCACTTAAAGAGAATAATTAATCCAGTCAAATTCACAGCTGACCTCGCCATTGCTTTTTCAAACAAACACACTAAATGTGTGTATACATTATGTTCAGATGCATGTTGACATCGATGTGTAAGACCAAAAAAACTACAATGTCAAAAAATGTCTTTCTTTTGGAATTTAGTTCAAACGGGGTTTCCTAAGGGGTGACAGAACGTTAGACTTGATTTTTTTTTTTAACTTTGAGATACGTATTATTAATTTGTTATATAGTATAATCTTTGTTTATCTGTGAAAAAAAGGAGAAAAAATAACAGACAATTTCGCATAATCTATTAAAGTAATTGTTAAAAGACGGCCAATTAAGGTATTATTTTCTTTAATAAGACACATGCTTAAGAGATAGAAAGAAATCTATTTCTGACCCCAATGGCAAGTAATTGTATTTTTAAGAAACAGACAATAGAAAATTTTCCAAATTGCCGCCAAATTATTTTTTCCGCGAAATTTATTAACGCAATTTCAGAATGGCGGGCTTTAATATCAGTCCGATTGTTGTCTTGAGAAAGTAGCAACAACGGTCGTTTCTAAGGGCTTGCTTTCCGACTGTAAAATATTGATTTACGGGAGAGAAAAAAGGATTGTCAAAACAATACTGTAACGTTCAGAACATTATTTTGTGTCAAATCTCACGCATTTGGCCATGATTTGCATTATTAAAAGTTGGCAGAACTGTAGACTCTTCCTTTAAAAATAATATTGATGGCCCTGAAAATGACCGTTTACGAGAGATATCCTCTGAACCATTTGATATACCAAGTCTTATTGTTTAATCTTGTTTTCCTTGTCACTCGATGGGCTTCTTATCTGCTGGCCGTTGCCATTTTGTTTGCAGGCGTCACTGACGTCATTTTTTATGGAAGATAACTCGTGCAAAAACCAAGGTGCCGAAAAGATTATTCACCGGGGAATAATAGGATTGTTCAATGGAGGCTTCAACATGTCGGGGTTATTCACCGCTCCTGCAATTTTTTGGAAAAGTAAACTATAACGCGTAATTCCGTTCAGTTGGGTTTTGATAATCGATGTCCTTCTTTTTATGCTCTTCGGCTTTGTACTTGTTGTTTGGCGTTATAACTATTTTGGTCTGAGCGTCACTGGTGGGTCTTGTGTGGACAGGACGCGCGTCTGGCGTGTTAAATTATAATCCTGGTACCTTTGATAACTAATTATATACTGCTTTGATATATCTAGTCAGTACCCAAAATTTGAAAAAAATCGATCAAAATTCGGTGTTTTAGATCGTCTGATCTTTTAATTACCGAACGTGACTTATTCCCGATTGTGACTGTTTTGTGTGACTGAGTGTGAAACCGCATTGCTATAAGACGTGTCACGGTACTTTTCTATCCCAAATTCATGTATTTAATTTTGATGTTATATTTGTTATTCTCATGGGATTTTGTCAAATGTCTTAACGTCTTTTCTGTTATATACACCTTATCGCTATTCCCGCTTGACCCAAGAATCTGTCCCACTCGAACTTTTGACGTCATACAACAATCACTTTTCCATTGTGGCGTCAGACATTTTCTATTATGACGTCAAAATTTTACGGGAACTTGTGTGATGTCCAGTAATGGCGGACAAATAGCGATAAGGTGTATTCGTGTGTTATGGTAAAGACAATTAATCACCCCCTTCTTTATTAGAGTTTAGTTTGGTTCAACGAAATTTATACGATATATTTGGTTTACAGTTTGATTCAGAAGAAACACCGACATAGCTAGATAATACAATTAATTATCTAATTACTACCACAATTTGATATAAATAAGTATTGTAATTTTCATTGTTATTAATAAATGTAATGTCAGTATTACAAATCTAATCTTGAATCAATCCTAATCCTATCTTATTTTTTGGGAAATATTTTTACAAATTCAAATGTGACGTCACTTTGTGTGTTTTTTTAGAATTTCAAATGTGACGTCACTTTGTGCGTTGGGGATTTGGCTAACTCGGCTGTGTATTTTTATGTGTTGGATTAAGTTGTTTTATGTAATGTATCCGTTTTTATTCTGTAGTTAGTCCCCACTTCGGTTTTATCATGTATATCTATTATATAGTCATTTTATAAAATTTACTGTTTGCAAAATTATAAATTATTCTAAATAATAAGGATGTTCTTGTCCCAGGCAGAAAACCCTGGCCGTGTTAGGCGCAACTGACTTTTTGGAAGTTCTGGTCCTCGGTTCTCTTCAGCTTTGTACTTGTTTTGGCTTTCAAACTTTTTTCATCTGAGCGTCACTGGTTGGTCTTGTGTGGACGAGACGCACGTCTGACGTATTGAATTTTAAGCCTAGTACCTTTTGTTAGCTATTATTCGTGTGTTTCTTTGTCCTATATGTTCTCCCATTTATTTGTATTGTGGTCCTGTCATGTGATGTTGTCGTTTTGGTGTTGTGTTTGACGTTGCCATAAAAGCGGGAGGTTTGGCATGCCACAAAACCAGGTTCAACCCACCATTTTTTTCTTAAAATGTCCTGTACCAAGTCAGGAAAATGGCCATTGTTATATCATAGTTCGTTTCTGTGTGTATGTTACATTTTAATGTTGTGTTTTTGTTCTGTCGTTGTTCTCCTCTTATATTTGATGCGTTTCCCTCAGTTTTAGTTTGTAACCCGGATTTGTTTTTATCTCTATCGATTTATGAGTTTCGAACAGCGGTATACTACTGTTGCCTTTATTTAGATTTTCTTATGGCGTTTATGATACGGTGATCTCGTTAGAGATTTATAAGCTAAAAACTTGAAGTACACATTGGGCTATTATGATGTGAGTCAGATGTGGATACTAAAAAATTCCAAAGATCTTTTAAAGTAGGCCTACATACAATCTAAGACTCATCTTTCAACAGTATAAAACATTTGACTTTTCTACACTCTACACAAGTATTCCCCATTTCAAACTAAAAGACAAATTGAAAGAGTTAGTATTGCTTTGTTTCATAAAAAAAGAATGGCCAACGTAGATACAAGTATCTTGTCTTAGGGAGGATCGATAAATCCTACTTTGTAAAAAATCACTCTGATTCAAACAAAAAAATTCTCTGAAACTGACATTATCAAGATGCTTGATTTCTTGATTGACAACATATTTGTTAATTACGTTTGGAGGACGTGTTTTCAACAAACTATCAGCATTCCCATGGGAACCAACTGTGCCCCTTTTCTTGCCGACTTGTTCCTTTGTTCTAATGAGGTTGACTTCATACAGGAACTTCTTAGGAAGAAAGAAAAGAAGTGAGCAGTATCCTTTAACTTTACTTTCCGATATATAGATGATGTTCTCTCACTAAATAATTCAAAATTTGGTGACTATGTTGAACGCATCCCATCGAACTAGAGATAAAGAATACAACAGATAGATACAGTTAAGTCTGCCTCATATCTTGACTTACATCTAGAAATTGACAATGAGGGTCGGTTGAAAACAAAACTTTACGACAAAAGAGATGATTTCAGCTTCCCAATTGTGAACTTTCCATTTCTATGTAGCAACATTCCCGCAGCGCCTGCATACGGAGTATATATCTCCAAATTGATACGAAATTCCCGGGCTTGTATTTCATACCATGATTTCCTTGATAGAGGGTTGCTACTCACAAGGAAGCTATTTAACCAAGATTTCCAAATGGTGAAGTTGAAATCATCCCTTCGTAAATTTTACGGACGCCATCACGAGTTGGTTGACCGTTATGGAATAACCGTTTCACAGATGATATCGGATATGTTCCTTATGTCGTAACTACAATACCCTTTCCTTTTCACGAATGTGACCTACCGAATTAAACTATTTACCGGGTTTGTACTAACATGAGCAACACGACGGGTGCCACATGTGAAGCAGGATCTGCTTACCCTTCCGGAGCACCTGAGATCGCCCCCAGTTTTTGGTCGGGTTCGTGTTGCTTAGTCTAGTTTTCTATGTTGTGTTTTGTGAACTTTTGTTTGTGTGTTTGGTTTTTTTTCCTTCAACAATGAACAAAACTCAAACTGCACAGTAAGCTATAAAAGGTTCAGAAATGACAATTGTAAAACAATTCAAACAAGAAAACTAATGGCCTGATTTATGTAAAAACAATAAAAGAAAAAAAAACATGATAAACAGCAACAAAAGACAACCACTGAATTACATGCTCCGTGAATGGTTTCTATAAAGTGATAAAATGTGCCAAGTTATCACCCTCATATATAGTTGTGACACTAATGTAAGGATTTTTCTTATCCATTATACCATCAAAACAAATACTCGTTTTCAAGTTAAAATATCATTATGTTGCTTCCATTTAGAATGAAAACGGACTTTTTACAAATCTGTTGATACATAATATTTAATTTTGAAATTAAATTGCAACTAACTGTCAAAAAGTCATTTTACTTTGTTATTTATCAAAAACTATCAATAATCCTTTAAAAACTTATTTTTAAGACATGAACTTGACTTTTAAGTTTTAGCATATAGTTTCGCCATGTTGGTAAATTGAAAAAAGATCAAATGTAGCTATTGACAGAAATATTTTGAAAGGAGATATTAATATGCAATGTTTTAAAAATCAGAAATAATTAATAGTTAAGTTTAATAAATTGACTTCGAATAGACTCCTTCAACCCTTTATAGTGTAGTTTAGTGACTTGCATTTCTGATATTTCATCAACTATTTTATATTACAGTTAACTACCAAACAGAATTCATTTTAAACATACATGTTACTGTATATTTACTATGATAATTTGAATCCCATGGGAATTTATTTTGTCCCATGGGATTTCATTTGTCTCATGGATTTCATTTGTTCCATGGGATTTTATTTGTTTCATGGGATTTCTTTGGTCCCATGGGACTGAAAAATATCACATGGGATTTACTCAAAATCCCATCGGATAATGCAGATTCCCATGGGATTATGCTAAAACCCATGAGATTATAAAATCCCAGTTTTATTTAAATTCATATTGCAAAAGAACTTTATAGTCTAGAGCTTTAAAACTTGGTATTTAATAAATCCCATGTCGTTCCCGCACAATTTGGTTATTTACATGACACTGCAGGTCCAAGAAAGTGCGGCGCCGGATTTGCAAATGAGTGTTTTGCAAATTTAAAGTGTTCAGTGTTACAAGTTCAGCCTTAGGTGTCTTGAATATTAAGACAAGTTGCTTTCTTTAAAAAAAGAAATGCAATAGTGAACCTAAATGCCTGTTTTGGTATAATCATAAGATTCGATAAATTGTTATATCAGATGCATGGTTTTACCTAATTTTTTATATAAAACTGACATGGATTCTTAATGAAATTTCTGTTCAATATTGGGCATAATTTTTGTTAAAGAAATCATTTCTCCCATCCCTCTCTCTTCCAATAGATTATAACATTACAACATGCTAAATAGGAGGCAACCACTGTATACCGGGGTATTCCATTCTGAGATGCTGTTTTGAAAACTAGAGATAGCTTCCTGGCTAAAGTTCACATGTAAATCACAAAACAGTCTTTGTTTTGAAGAAGTTTAAAGAAATGAACCATGATTGTTTGTTTTTGTAGCAAATTTGAAAATAGTTCAAAATCCTAAGCTATATTCTTATTTGTTAATTTCGTACTAAAACCGTTCTGGAAAACCAATTTCACTGATTTGCATGGTTTGGTCATTGACTATCAAATTCAAGATATGCTTGATCTCAATTTACTTATATCCAAGGCAACAAACTTCAATCAGACTTTTAGAGTAGAAACAATTTGAAACATCAACTTTATACTTAAATTAGTTTGTTCAAACAAATCTCACTTTTTCATTTCATAACTTGTCCTTTTGTAAATTATCTAAAATGAAATGAAGTAGTTGATTTGTTGTTTTATACGATTGTGTGATAGACAGAGGAAAGAAGGAATAACAGTGCCAATTCAGTATAGCTCATGTCCAGTACGCAATTTAAAAATCCGGTTTTTGCAATCGCATGTCCGTTGAATACGGGTATTGATTTTAAGAAAATAATTTGTTATTAAGATGAGTTATTTTCCTAATGGCTAATGAATACAAACGTTTTTGTGTTGCCTAATTTGTAAACATATCGTCATATTGTTTTGCCAAAAACGTTCTAGGCCTCTTATTTGTTATGGATGAGGATCGATAAATACCCAGGTTAGGGGAGGGTTGAGCGCACACAAAGATGTTTAACCCTGCCACATTCTTTTTGTGCCTGTCCCAAGTCAGGAGCCTGTAGTTCAGTTGTTGTCGTTGGTTCATGTCTTTCATATTTGTTTTTTGGTAAATTGTTTTGTTATAAGTTAGGTCATTAATTTTCTCAATTGAATTGTTTCATATTTTTCATATCGGGGCCTTTTATAGCCGACTATACGGTATGGGTTTTTCTCATTGTTGAAGGCCGTACGGTTGCCTATAATTGCTTACATCCACTTCTTTTTAACTTTGGTGGATAGTTGTCTCCTTTGCAACCATACCACATCTCCTTATTTTTATATAATAATATCTGTATTGTCATATAAACATATAGATCCTCTAAATTCGCTTATAAATATAGATTGCCTCCTTGAAAACAAATTGACGGAATTCCCAGAAACTTGCACTGATACTAACTTCTCCAGGTTGGACATGAAGTTGTGCACCTGCTACTTTTACTTTTAGTCTTATATTTTGTGTATGTGTTGGGTGGGGGAGTCAACTACCACAAAAATATCACTCAGTGTGTCTGGAAATCGTTCATATTAATAGAAATATTCTAAGGACTCAAACGCAGTCATTAATGGACTGTTTCGATAATTTATGTATTTAACACACCTCAAAGGTGCCTTGAAAATTTTGTAGCAATTTCCAGGATTTATTTGCATTTTTTTATAAGATTAAGTATGTTTTTTTATATATATATAAACAGAAAGATGTGTTATGATTGCCAATGAAACAACTCTCCACCAAAGACCAAATGACGTAGAACTGAAGTAAACAACTATATGTCACAGTATGGTCTTCATAAATGAGCAAAATCCATATCCTATAGGAAGCTATATAAGGCCGCGAATCGACAAATGTATTTAGTAATTCATACGAGAAAACTAACTGCCTGGTGTCATCGAATTGTCGTTTTGGTATTTCTTTTGTTTCTTGATAAAAAATTTATAGAGCCTTTTAAATAACTATAAATACAAGTTCATTATAGTATCTCTGACTGTATCTGTCATCACTCAGTCTCTTTGAAATACATTTGTTTTGTTTGTTTTTTTTTTATCTCTGACCCAAGATACAAGATATATACAAGGTATTTCTTTTGTTTCTTGATAAAAAATTTATAGAGCCTTTTAAATAACTATAAATACAAGTTCATTATAGTATCTCTGACTGTATCTGTCATCGCTCAGTCTCTATAAAATACATTTGTTTTGTTTGTTTTATTTTTTTTTTTTATCTCTGACCCAAGATACAAGATATATACAAGGTATTTCTTTTGTTTCTTGATAAAAAATTTATAGAGCCTTTTATAACTATAAATACAAGTTCATTATAGTATCTCTGACTGTATCTGTCATCACTCAGTCTCTATAAAATACATTTGTTTTGTTTGGGTTTTTTTTAATCTCTGACCCAAGATATAGATACAAGATATTTTATTAACCAATCATGGTGCCCAAAATTTGAGCTATACAATCAAAAGAATTACAAAATAAAGCACAGTAAATGATTAGAGTGATTAAAGTACATTTAAACAAAAACATGTATACACATTTAAACAAAGTAAACATTCTTTATGTGCCTGTCCCAAGTAATAAGCCTGTAGATCAGTGGTTGTCGTTGGTTCATGTCTGTTATATTTGTTTTTCGTAAATTGTTTTGTTATAAATTAGGCCGTTAGTTTTCTTAATTGAATTGTTGTATATTTAATGTCGGGGCCTTTTCTAGCCGACCATACGGTATGGGTTTTTCTCATTGTTGAACTTTGTTCGGATATTTGTCTCAATGGCAATCATACCACATCTTCTTAGTTTTATAACATAATTAAAAACAATGTCATAAACAAATGATTAAGTCATTGGTTTGGAGAAATAACGTTTCTTAATCAATTTATAGACCTAGGTATATGGGAGACAACTCCTGATCGACTTTTTTATTTTTCTATTTTTCAGACTACATTGATATTTTCTAGATGTTTAATTCTTTCGTTCTTCAAATAGGGAGTGCAACAATTGAGTTAAGTTTCATGTAACAAACAAATCTTCAGATGAAAGAATCCCAACAAATTTCATTTCATCAGATAACGTTGAAATTTTTTTGAATTTAGAATTTAAATTAGACAGATGTTGAGATCTTGCATCTTTTAGAACAGGACATTTTAAAAGAAAATGTAGTTCATCTCCAACTGCATTCTAACATAGCTTACACTTTTTGTCATCAGTTTTTATACCAATATACTCCCTCTTTCAATTTCAATGTCATGACAGCTAGTTCTAAATCTTGTAATTATTTGCCTGTCTTTTTTTGAATTTATTGTTAAATATGGTTCAAACATGAAAATATTTTTAAATTTTCTGTAAGTTCTTAATTCATTGCCTGCATGTGACTGTATATTTGTACTCTTCCCAGAATTGCTTTCTAAACTAGCCACCCTGTATTATTATGTCCCCTCTACTGTTGCATATGCATGATATCAGACCTCACACCCAAACATTTAATCTTTCAGAATCGTCATCATACCTCACACCCAAACATTTAATCTTTCAGAATCGTCATCATACCGCTAAAAATATTTGTATAACTTAAAATGTTTCGTTGTAGCATCTTATATCTGCATTTTACACATCTCAACGATTCAAAATTCAGTTTGTTTTTCTTTTATCTATTTTCTATTTAATTTAATATGTATTTTGATAACGATAAAGGAAAGCGTGTTCCGATATTTTACCAATTAAAGAAATGGACTTCTAATAATAATTCCATTTTTTGTTATTTTAAGTGAAAAAGGAACACTGTTAGAAACTCCTTGTTTGTTTGCATCTATCCTGGACCGCAAAATTTTTTCATCATATTTGATTCCCAAAATCATGAAATATGAATAACCAAATGATTGATGTTCAAGAATGTTTGATTAGGGCTTTCGCCAAAGAAGTCACCACCATCGACGCTCTATATCACTACAATGCGGATCTGTCCTCGGTTTCGAGGCTGCAAAGGCTTGGGTTGGAGAGGTCTTCCTGACTATAGCGGGGCATACCACATGGCACTCCCTCTCCATTGTAAGCTACACGGTATTGCCCTAAGTCAGTACACCATACCAGTACAGGAGACAACTTCAAACTTTCGAGGACTTTCAATCATTTGGTTATTCATATTAATATCAAAACTAAGATGATTAAGGAGCCATTTTTCCGACCTGGGGCGAGTGCCAGTGGGGATAGACTCCTTTGATATGAATAATCATTGGTTGTTCTTTTCACGTAAATTATGTATGATATATGCTTCGACAATATTGAGGTCTTTAATTCTTGCTTTAGTTTCCTATAGAGCAAAACTTGTTTACGGATACAAACTCGCTGTGCTACAGCATCAACACTGATATATATATATCAAGATCAAGATATGGTGGAGGAAATCGCTTGATTGATACGTCAGAATATAACTCATTGCAACCTCTTCATAGCACTTAAAAAATGTTAGGAAAGAACTTGAAGGATGAAGCACATGGTATTCCCGTACATGAATTTGTTGGCTGGTATTTAGTATTTAGACGTACTGGTTGATATCTGCATGAGGAGTACAGAAAACTCTGCGAAAAAGAGATAAAAAAGGGTACGAAGAAGAATGTGATCAAATAATCACAAAACACACGCACATTATGAACAAAGTTTATTCAATAAAGAAATCCGCATGTCTACCATTACACTGATCCGTTAACACGACCACAAGTTATATATATAATATATAAATCATGTCTAAATTGAAAACAACGTTCAAACCTATGATTGCGTTGGATAAAAACCACAATTTTTATACCTGTGCATGCAAAACAATGTTTTTGGTAGAGGGGTCTAAATACAGCACAAACAACATTTTCCAAAAGACCAAAAAAGTGAAAAAGTATATTTAAACAAAACGCATTTGACTAACAGGTCGAACAACGGATGTTCTTAAACCCTGATGACTGCCATTGGCGATTGCCAAATAAACGGATCACAAGATGTAACAAAATGGATCTTTATTATTAATTTAATACCAAACAGAAAACAATAAACTTGCGGAAAAGATGGTATACCTATAAATGAATATATCAACAAACTTGAAGTATCCCCTATGATGACAAAACATACTTACTAGATGATGGGATAAGTAAGTTCTTGTGATTGGTCACAAGCAATTGTCTCAGAAAAAAAATCACATCTGTATACCTGAAAGTGAAGTAAATGTACAGATATATATTTTTTTCTGAGACAAGTTCGTGCGTGGATAATGAATAAATGACAGGGAATTCAACGTCACCGTAATAACTATTATATTGTAGTGATACAAATCAGTATAATCTGGTTTGTTGTTATATATTATATTAATGTTTGTATATAACAGTTACATGTATAAAATATAATTTTCGTCCATTTGTATATCATTCTATTTTACTATTCTAATAATAGTGCAGTGCAAGTGCATGGTGGACACTCTTCTGTAATAATATGATTTTTCTAATAGACTGGATTTGAGCAGACATTCATATTTCCCGCAAAACGTTCTTGATATATTCTTCCGCAAGCGTTAACGCAATTTTTCTGTACGTGTGCATAGATATTATCAATGATTTTTACTTATATATATATTTCTAACGACAAAACATTTTCATATTATTAGTTTATGTTCTAAACAAAATTTGTATATGGGTATTCATTTAAGAAATGAATTTATAACAAGCGATAATGAATGTTATTTTGCACTCGATAATGTCCGCGTATTTATAAATCGGTTACCAGTCAAACACGAAAGTTACATAAGTAGAAATCTCGTCAGCAACAATACATCGGAATGCCCTCACGGTCATCGAGATGTAAAAAGGATGTCATTAATTTAATCTCTCTTCGTCTATTATCAGAAGGAAGAGGACGTATTTTAAGATCTCTCCAAGATGTATAATACATGTCCAGTTGGAAAAGTTGTAAGGCCTGACATACACTAGATATATAAAAGTTCAATGAATTTTGTGTTTCAGAAAGATAAAGATAAAAATGAATTTTGAAAGGCATTTTTTTCTTTCGTTCCTTCAGAAGGTGTAAAAATAAACTAAGTTGGGATACAACCTCTCAGGTAACAACTGTATTGTATTGATTGTCCTTGTGAATGACATGGACAATTATGGTGAACCATTTGGTTCAAAAGGTATTTTATCGGTTAATTGCTATTTATATACCGGTTAACCGATATTTTTACCGGTTATGAATATAAGGGAGATGTGGAGTGTACGTCGATAAGACACCAAATAAACTCAATTTCGGTATTTGGTCTAAATGTTTATGTTTTTATGGTTTTTCAACATATGTTGAATGCCTCGTATTGACTTTAATATGAGAAACATGGATTAAACCGGCTTTAAGACAGACATGTAGCTTATCCATTAAGACAGTGTCTCTACATTCAACAAGAAGCAGCCACACGAACATTTATAATTAGATTTTCTCAGTGGCGGATGTAATAACATACATTGTTTTTATTTCCGTAGACAAATATTGAAATGATTAAAAAAAATAAAGTTCCAATTTCCTCAGACAAAGCAAACCTTATACACATAAGGAAAGATGTGGTATGATTGCCAATGAGACAACTATTCATCAGAAACCAAAGAAATTTGATGTGATCAACAATAGGTGTCACCAAAATCACTGGCTTTGACAGATGCATTTTGTGTGAAAGACAGACGCGCCACATCTAGGTAATAACATAATATAAATCTACATATTTGGGCTTCAGTCATGTTAATACTGCCTAGCTGTAAAGTTTCAACCAATAAAATATCAAAATCACCTACTTTTTAACAAGGTCGAAAACAGTCCTATCCAGTTTGGTTAAAAATTTGCTTATAGGTTTCAAACAGGATATAAATGTGGAAAAAAACCAACAAAAAATGTGTTTTAAAGGGCAATATCGATGATTATGGATAATGTCAATGACATGTTTATCACTTCAATTCTGGCAGATTTGTTGCAGTTATATCCAGTCTTTTTATATTTTTATTAACGGAAACCCAAAGTTTTCACCTATTTCCTATTTCTAAAATAAAAAATAAGGAGACGTGGTATGATTGCCAATGAGACAACTACCCACCAGAGTTCAAATGAAGAAGATGTAAACAATGATAGGCAACTGTACGGCCTTCAACAATGAGAAAAACCCACACCTTATAGTCGGCTATTAAAGACCCCGATATGAAAAAACGTGAAACAATTCAAACGAGAAAACCAACGCCCTTATTTATAACAAAACAAAAACCAAAAAAAAAAATATGATAGACATGAAAAAAAAACAACCACTGAACTACAGGATCCTGACTTGGGTCATGCACATATAAAATGTGTGTGGGCACTCAACCCTCCACAACCTGGGACGGCACGACACAAGAACAAACTGCAAAATCAGTAGCAATTGGCTTTACTCAACAGATCGGTACGAGGCACAAAAACAACTAACATAAAAACAATAGAAACAAATCACCGATAAATTAAAAACAAATTGTTAAGAGAACAATTGAAGGTCTTTCCACCCATAAAGATCAATTTTGATAAGGAACTACTAAAATATCATATCCAGCGTCAAATGATAGCTTATTGTACACTGATTCCAAAAATATATGGTTTCTATACATTTTTTTTCTAAATAAGGGAGATACATTGTTACTTCCGGTTTGAAAAATGTCACTTCCGGTTTTTTTTTATAGTTTACTTGATACTGATTCCAAAAATATATGGTTCAATATACTTTTTACATTTAATAAGTACAAAAAATAGCTACTTCCGGTTTACACATGGTCACTTCCGGTTGGCTTTTCCATGGTCAAGTGGCTTGCAACGTAATGCAAAAAGTCCCATGGCTTTATCATGTATACATATGAGGTAAAAGCAAAGGTCAATATCTAGAATGTCAAATTTACCAATGACCTTGAGCTCAATTTCAAGGTCATAAACCAAGGGCTTCAAATCAAAAGACCATAGGTCTTAATTATACATGGTTAATGAGTTATATCACTATATACCAAGGACCTCAAATAAAAAGATCCTAGGTCTCTATCACTTATGGTTTACAAGATAGAAATGCATATCACTTATATCAAATGCATAAGGGGAAATAACTCTCATATGGAGTGTTCGTATGGCTTCGGTCAAAATTGAACAAATCATGCGAAGGATATAACGAGCAATTTTATAAAATAAATTTGTCGCTTTCTTATATGGTTACGGAGGAGATGCAGTCCCAAGGAAAACAGTGTTCGGGGAGATAACTCCTACAAAGAATAGTATTCGGTTACTCAGGGTGAATTTCAAAGGCGCATAAACTGTTCGATATCATATACCAAACATCTAAGCGACAGCTTGCGAAACAAAATTATAAAGTGGCGGAAGAAGTAAAAAAAAAAATAATAATAATAATCAGAACAAATACAATAGGTCTTTCCATCGAAAAGTGGAAAGACCTAATAAAGAGTACTCGCAGTTACTGAAAGCTAGTTCAAAACCAATTACAAATAACTCAATCGTGTTCTCTCTGACTAAAAGGTCAATCAGTGCACATCCAACGGATTTAGTGTAAACAGTCCAAATTCAACGCATGACCTTGTGCAATGCCAAACTATAAGTAAATAGTATCGACAGGATGTAGGATAACGAGTTATCATAATTGTATATTTATAGCAATATGTATTTAGTTAGGTTTTAATTTTTCAAAAACAAAAATCAATGTTAGTACCAATAAGATCAATATTTAAGGATCCTACAACTATGTTAAATTGATAACCTTTGAGAAAATATTAAAGCAAAGTATCAATTAGTTAACATGGATAGTAGCTTAATTTCCGGGCTTTATAAACAACATCACCGTTAAACTTAGGATGTGATATCCCGTTTGTGATAAGAAGTCTACAGGCACAGCAAAACTTCCTAACCAAATCGTTTATCTATGAAAGAATTTGGTGAAGGTTTTTAATTAACTAGTGGTAACGAAATCCCTAACTTAATAATTATCAATTATACATAAACTACGTTAATTGAAATCTAAAATGCGACAACAGACACTGGCATATAGCGAACAATTTGTGGAAAATACACACCGTAAGAAGGGTCAAAAGGAACATCAACGTCCACAAAAGGAAAATTAACAATTTAGAACAAAAAATCGTCTCTTTCTTATAGAGTTTCCCGTGTGAAACTGAAATATGCAAACCTAGAAAAAGACCATCATTGCTGTCTGTATTAGATTTATTTTAAGCAAGTTCCTTTTGGTAAATTTCCGTCGAAAATACGAAAAGTCTTGATTATTTAAAGCAAAAATATAATCAAGGTAACGGTAAGTGATTTTAAATTTATCAATTAAATATAATTTAGACGAATCTTTTGGCCTTAAACTGTGATTCATAACAATACAGGAACAAGTCTGCTATTAAATGGGTGCAATTGGTGTCCGAAGGAATACAAACAACATATCGAAAACCTGTATTGCCGAAGCGTACATAAATGTTGTCAAGGAGACAATTTAAAGCATTAATCCCCTCATCACAGTTACAGTAAATATATCTAGAAAATTTACCTTTTTCATTACAGAAGAAGGATTTATATGAGTTTTCAAAGGCCCAATTCAATGAAATGAGAGAAATACTGTTTAACAAAATTGTGTGGTAATGTAGTGTTCAGAGTCGAAAAATCATAAATGTCAACTGAATTGAACGGACCATCAGTATCCAAAACATCCAAAGATTTTTTTTGACACTCCAAAAATAGTTAATTCCATTAATTGTGTATGCTTTGTTACGCAAAATTGATAATAGCTCATTCACAGAAGTAAGGGAACTAGTTAACAGCTAGTACAGAAAGATTAGTCGTAGAACACTTGCTATAAGTATATACTTTTATATTGATGTTCCTGATGATGGCCAACCCGGGTAAAACGCTTCGGACACCCCGTATTGACAAAGTGCTATTTTACAAACTATACCACTTGGTCGTTGCCGCTGCTTATGAAATGTTAATCTCGAGGTTGTCACAAGACCAAGTAGTCAATAACATTAGTTACTAGTACAACATTCATTTTTTTTCGTCGATCAATATTGAAATGATTAAGAAAATAAAGTTCCAATTTCCTTATATAAAGTAAACCTTATACAAATACTAGTAAGGAGAGATGTGGTATGATTGCCAATGAGACAACTATTCATAGGAAACTAAAGAAATTTGATGTGATCAACAATAGATCATCGTACGGGCTTAAAAATATCGTGAAGTAAGCTATAAATGGCACCGACATGACATAGTGGAAACAGTTCAACGGAGGAAACTTACAGCTTCATTCATGCTGGATCAATAAACGAAAAACAAATATGACAGGCAGCAACCAACGACAACCACTGAGTTAGAGGCGCCTGACGTGGGACATGCACGCAGAATTTGTATTTTGGATGATTTGTATATATATATATCCTTAACTTTCAAATATCTATTCTGAGCGTTCTTTGTGAAAATTAATCCAGGCGCGCAATATACATTTTGTGTGCTCAATATAATTATATGGACTTTTATTTGTTTGTGAGTGAATTGGTCGAGTTTATACACCAATAAATTCCTTTAAAAAGGCGTTTAATCCTATAATATAAAATACTTCATTCTGACTGAACAGTATACATAAGAGCGGCATATCTCGTGAAAATTCTATGAATTTGAGCGCACAGTGTATTATATAGTGCGCACAATATAGCTATATCAAGCACACAATATGATATTAAGGTAGATAGGGTGTCTTCCTCCATCTTGGATTTTGAAATACCAGTAAACAATCGGTCTAGAATTTTAATAAAATGTGCAAATTTTGAGAGTAGTAGGCAATTCATGTGTAAGGATTTTCATTTCAATATAGAAAATGACATGTTTTATCATATTTATGGTTGTATTTTACAAAAAACAGAATACTTTTGTTTGATTCATTTTTTTTCCAACTGTGCCACATATGGGGAGGCAACTCAAATATAAGGGCAGATAATTCAGATAAAGGTACTTTTACAATAGAATGTGTTAGGAATTTACCTATTTTATTATGTAGCAAGAAAACGATTCCCGTGACCCCATTTTTTCTTTTTCTTATCTGAAAGCATTATATTAGAGCTATATTCTCACATTTTATCCCAAAATTCTATGGTGAAGTTTTGGTTTTATGGCAGAAAATTGGGTTTTCCATGCATAATCTATACCAAATTTGTCAATTTTGCACAACCTGTTGCATGAAAAAAAAAACCGTGACCCATTCTTTTTTTTTTTTTTTTTTAAAACATGATATAAAATTATTAAAAAATTCTATGGATTATAATTAAGACGCCCCATCTACCTTAAATAGATCGCACAAAATAATTATTTGTGCGTACAATATATTTGCATTGAACGCAAAAAATAATAATTTATGCGCATCATATAATTATATTGAGCACACAAAATGTATATTGAGCGTACAATATTTTTTTTCTCTATACCGTACTTTGATAGGTATAAGAAAATAATCTACATAATGGCCGATAAGTTCAGGAACCACACTTTGATATGATTGGTCTGCCAGGTGAAATTACATTTTAGTTCATTTAAACCAGCCTGGTGTATTTGTTTAAACTTGTCTGTTTCAAGACGGTGAATTTTTGGAAGAATATAAACTCTACCTTTATTTAAGTTGCTGGAAATGATCAATTTGATAAAAATTAATTAATTCTGCCATTAGTAAGTGATATCCCGAGGAAGGAAGTTGTCTTGAAGTTACATCTTGACCTTCCCTTTTCTTTGTTTTGAATCTTGTGCAGCTGATTGATTCAACATTTTTGCGTGAACCCCTGAGGGGTTCACGCATATTTATTAGTTAGAAATATAGTCTATGGAGGAATATTCGGAAGCTAAATTATTGTTCATTCGGAACACCTATTCATGTTATCTGTATTAGCTTCCTGCAATTAAGAGCACCTCCATATACTGTGTAAATAAGATATTTAAAACATGGCAATAAAGAATTTTCACAGATCGCTAATTCACTTATCTGATATATGATAATAAACAATCTATAGATCCTTTTCAAACATGTATATTTATTGTAAAGCTATACATTTTAAGCATTACAAGGGTTTACTGACTTGAGCAAAGTTGACAGTTCCCTTTGATAAACAAGTGAAAGTTAAATGGTCAAGATTTAATTATAAGGACCTATATGGTATCAAACATCTGTGTCTAGATATTCACAGAGAGATATTTTAAAATAGTGCTGTGGTTTCTACATAATGAGTTATAGTGGGCTTTGGGATTTGATTTGTAACACTAAAATCATTATGCACACTTGTCATTTTGACAAATCAGACAAAAAAATCTGTTTCAAATGAAAATAAAACAAGTAAAATAAAGACTGTTCGTTAATATACATTTTTACAACTTTAACTGTTTCCTTTTTACAGTATTCTCTATCAAATAAGTAATCTTGTAAGTTATTTAAATGTTTATTTAATTCATTGATGTCACTATTATTTAAGTGACCGCTGCAGAAAGTCTTGACTCGTTCAAGGGACTACTGCATGCACATTAAATTTCAAGTCCCATGTTTTTATTTGCACCATGTATAAATGTTATGTACAGCACAAATTATTTCTTTTCTGTTAAAATTATTTCTGGACTTGTTAAGTATGCAAGCGCACACCAAACAGTGACAGGATAGTCAACCAAATGACGGTGGTCACTTAGTGGTAGAAGTAGAAATTTCTTATATTATTCACACACTGTAATGCTCTTAAATTTATGTGTGTTTTGGATGTGCACTAGTGATTGGTAAATATTGATACGTTTCTGTGTTTTTAATATATGTGACTTAACATCAAGAATCCCATTATTATGGAATCGTTCACTTTTGTACACTTCGGTATCTATATATCGGGTGGTAAAAGGGAGGGTCTGAACACGGAAACGCGTGAAATAACAAATCGCAAAACGTTGCACGGAAAAAAACACTCTGGAAAAACGAAGCCAAGGAATAAAATCGTAAATATTAAGGAAAAAAGTACCAAAAGTTATTACTCAGCCGTTCTTGGAGATCATGCAGTCATTATAAATGGACATGGCGACCCTGCATGTGCATGGTCACCTTTAAAGTTTTACTGAGTGTCCGTTAGTTGCATCCGATTTATCATAGTAATACAATAGGCTATTAATAACTATCTTGGGACCAGTTAATTAGTTTATAATTTAAAACAATATTTGGGCTGACTTTGAATTAGTCCCGGTTTACTTTTTAATCAAATGCGGGACAAGCACGAGAAAATAAGAGTACCGACACGAAACACGGAAAATAATTAAGGGAAAACACGAAGCACGCACATTGAACCAAACACGAGAAAACGAGAAATAAAACGCCGAAACACGGAAACACGTGAAATAAAAAGGCCGAAAACGTTGCACGAAAATAACCCTTTACCACCCTCTAAATAGGCCATACTAGATGTCGACACCTCATATTAAAACTTAAGTAGATGGTCAATTTCGTTTGCAAGGTTAAAGAAATCTTCAACTTGCTCTAATTTGCCTGTAAAGACCATAAAACCGTCATCCCTATATTGACAGTGTAATTTGATGTTTTCTCTCCATTGGAACTTATCTAAGATTTTAATGAATAGAGCAGACAGATGCAGATCTGTGCATGTTGGTGACAATGGGCGCTCCTATAATGTGTTTGTATAACAGTCCATTAAACTCATATTCGTTGTTTCTAATAATTAATTTAACAAATGCAGTTAAATCTATTTTGTTGAGAATCTTTAAAGTATATTCTCCTGTGTGTCAATAAATTCTAATGCATTGATAACAGTTTCTTCTAGATTATCAATGATCATATTTGTGTACATTGACGTACATCATAGGCAATAAGAATGCATACTTTTTTACCTCGTGTGACTCTATTTTATTAATGATTTTGTTTGCATCTTGAATGTAAAAGTTATGCCTCTTCAATAATTGGATGTTGGATGTGTACTAATTGATAATTTAGTCTTAGATGCATGATTTTTTTAATTAGTTGTTAGTGGCTTTGAACTAGCTGTCAGTAACTGCGAGTACTCTCAGATCTGTACTTAGTGTCTATTTGTTGTTGGGATATACAAGTACCCGGCCACGTCCACTCTGTTTAGTATTTCTGTTTGTATCCATCTGATGAGTTAAGCCTTTTTCAACTGATTTTTGTAGTTCGTACTTATGTTGTACTGTTACACCACTGTCCCAGGTTAGGGGGAGGGTTGGGATCCCACTAACATGTTTAACCCCGCCACATTCTGTTTTTATGTGCCTGTCCCAAGTCAGGAGCCTGTAATTCAGTGGTTGTCGTTTGTTGATGTGTTACATATTTGTTTTTCGTTCATTTTTTGTACATAAATTAGGCCGTTAGTTTTCTCGTTTGAATTGTTAAATACATTTGTCATTTTGGGGCCTTTTATAGCTGACTATGCAGTATAGACTTTGCTCATTGTTGAAGGCCGTACGGTGACCTATAGTTGTTAATTTCTGTGTCATTTAGTCTCTTCTGGAGAGTTGTCTCATTGGCAATCATACCACATCTTCTTTTTATATTTATAATTAGATCAAGTAAGTATCTCTCGCGGGAGAGTTACACTTATTGATGATTGGTCGGTAACGAACATTAACGTGTCCTGCTAGCTGACCAGTTCGTAATGCCTCATTACTTATTTCTAGATTAATTTTATGAATTTTTGGAAGAAGGTACATGTGTCCTCCATGTTTTGAATTATTATTCTTTAAGACGTTTTACGTCTGGGAATCTTTTTTTTTCTCTCTTTGCTTTATATCAGGGACTTTCTATACTATATTGTTACTGGCCCTGTTTATATTTAACACTTCTCTCAACATACCAGAATTGTAATGATTTACAATAAAAAGAACATATTATCCTCCACACACATGGCCAAGATAACACTGCTATATAATTTCTTATTCAGTTGAATTAATAATTAGAATAAAAAAGTTCTAAGGTTCACGTATTGTCTTTTTTTTTAAAAGCAACTTGTTCAGTTTTATTATACTTTTAACAGGTCGGGAACTCTAGATTTCCTGACGTCAGAATATATTTGCATAGTAATTTCCGAAATAGAAGGTAAACATGGCCTTCAAAAAACAAAAACTGACCAATGACACAATGAACTACAATGCATTGTGGGCTACTACGAGTTTACTACCGCTTAAAAACACGTGAAGTTAGTGGAAAAACTGTCAACTAATATAGTGTCTGGGACTCTCATAATAAATGTTTTTGTTCAGCGAATGTGTTTAATGTAAAATATATAACATAATCTTCAAATTTCATGCTCAGATTAAAAAAAATATTGTTTACTGGCTTCACGATTCGCCTTTTTATCGCCTTGTAAAAGTAGTTGAACAGGCTTTGTCCATTGTTATGCATTGTACCTGTGGATTAATTTCACGTGAAACAGTGAAATTTCCAATGAAGTGACCGCTGTCCAGAATAGAAATCTTTTGAGCTCTTATAAACCCGTCAAAACGGTTTGAAGGAATGGGTTACATGTCTATCTCTATATATATGCTTTTGGATTATTTTGTATCCTGCATGTATAAGGGCGTACGATACAGTTTTAATCTCACGGTGATTTTTTTTTACGAAAACTTGTATACAAAACTCAAGATAATTTTCACCTAGTCAATTCAAATATGTTATAAAAAATATACCTTCATGTGCTACTTTTAGAGATAAATAGGGTCAAAGTTTTAAACATTTACGCAAACTGATTTCGGTTTTGTGGACATTTCTATCCTTTGGAAAGACATACCTAACTTTTTTTGTTTCAAAAGATAAACACAAGCGAATTTTTGTAAAAAAAAAACATTTGGAAAATCTTCTTTACATAAGTATGTTCTAAAATTGTATAACAATTCTTTGGAATTAATTAATTTTTATCAAAGTTTCAGGATTTTAGAAAAAAAACGGATATTTTTTTTGCTGTATATTTATCTTATTTTAAAAAATTTCATCGGTGACTTTTTTATAAAAAATAGTATAAATAATCTTCATACGTAAGGATAGCGCCATAAATGATTTTATTAAGATTGGCAAATATCCGAGTCCGTTAAAAATATAAAAAAAATACAATATCTACTTTAGAAGAAAACGAACTTTGCAAAGACGAAAACAAAACGAAACTACAGCTGCTTGCAATGATTGAGGAAAATATTGCTTCATTACTTTCAGAACAAAGGGAACAGTTTGAAATAGAAAAAAGCCCAAAAAACTGAAATATGCCAAAAAAAATCAATACGTATAGATTTTGTTAACATTTTCAAAGAATGAAGAAATGTCTTGAGCAGTTTTGATAAAATATGATAGATGATTGATATAGGTTTTATACATGTTCTGTACCTGTCAAATTCTAAATATAAAAATATTACACAGTATTCTATAGTAAATATCTCTTTTCAAGATAATGGAAAACCAATCATTCTGAAAGGTGTTTGTATATAAAAAAAATTAGGAGGTGTGGTATGAATGCCAATGAAACAACTATCTACCAAAGTTCAAATGAAGTGGATATAAGCAATTATAGGCAACTACAATGAGAAAAACCCATACCGTATATATAGTCGGTTATAAATAGCCCCGATTGACGATTACACGTGTTTGTTTCTCAAGAACAAATTAATAAATAAATACCCTACCTCGATTTAAATTACTTTTTAATCATAAAAAAGGTACAATTTCATAACATCAATTTTATGAAAAGTTTGAAAATTTTATTGACCCCAACAGATATTTGACACACAAGAGTCTACCTCTTTTTTATGAACCTAAACTTCAAGGATCCCTATTTTTTTTACTGACTATCTGAATGAAAGTTTGTCTTATGGGTAATTGTGTTTTTCACTGTTATTTCGTTGTTGTCTTGTTGACGAATACCTGAAATCTTCGTGTAATTATCAATCATATAAATGGCTATATTTCGGGTAATTCAAACACTCGTTTCTTGGCATAAAAACAACTTTTCGTTAATCTGAGCATGGAACGAATACTTTATATCACGGAATATAAATGTGGATACAAAAAATGAAAAACTAAGCGAAATTGTTAATCCCGCAATACATGAAAAAATGTATTGTATTTCAGTAAATAACACGTGTTCTCGGGTTGCTCGTAAACACGTAGTAGTCCATGATCATGCATTGTTATTCATTTAATGGATTAGTCAAAAACCCATGAAAAAAAATTGCGTCATACGTAAATAAACAATTACATGTGCGTGAACATAAGTATGCTAATCTATGCATATCCATATAAGGTAGTGTTCCCGACCTGTTTAAGAAAACCCTAAGTATATTAGATATTGTTTTTATTTCATGATTTTTTTCAAATATAAAAACTGACAAATGCATGCAGAAATACATATGTCTGTCTGTCCGGCCGAAAGACCTTGGATAGGAAACTTTTGTGAAAGTTATCTTGGCTTTTATAAAGGGGAATGGTTTAATACATTTTTTATTTGGTAATCAGCTTGACAGTGTTGAGTTAAAGCGAGTAAGCAATTTTTACATCCACTTATAAAAGAGTCAATTCAAACACTCGTTTCTTGGCATAAAAACAATTTTTCGTTATTCTGAGCATGGAACGAATACTTTATATCACGGACTATAAATGTGGATACAAAAAATGAAAAACTAAGCGAAATTGTTAATCCCGCAATGCATGAAAAAATGTATTGTATTTCAGTAAATAACACGTGTTCTCGGGTTGCTCGTAAACACGTAGTAGTCCATGATCATGCATTGTTATTCATTTAATGGATTAGTCAAAAACCCATGAAAAAAAAAATTGCGTCATACGTAAATAAACAATTACATGTGCGTGAACATAAGTATGCTAATCTATGCATATCCATATAAGGTAGTGTTCCCGACCTGTTTAAGAAAACCCTAAGTATATTAGATATTGTTTTTATTTCATGATTTTTTTCAAATATAAAAACTGACAAATGCATGCAGAAATACATATGTCTGTCTGTCCGGCCGAAAGACCTTGGATAGGAAACTTTTGTGAAAGTTATCTTGGCTTTTATAAAGGGGAATGGTTTAATACATTTTTTATTTGGTAATCAGCTTGACAGTGTTGAGTTAAAGCGAGTAAGCAATTTTTACATCCACTTATAAAAGGGTCAATTCAAACACTCGTTTCTTGGCATAAAAACAATTTTTCGTTATTCTGAGCATGGAACGAATACTTTATATCACGGACTATAAATGTGGATACAAAAAATGAAAAACTAAGCGAAATTGTTAATCCCGCAATGCATGAAAAAATGTATTGTATTTCAGTAAATAACACGTGTTCTCGGGTTGCTCGTAAACACGTAGTAGTCCATGATCATGCATTGTTATTCATTTAATGGATTAGTCAAAAACCCATGAAAAAAAAAATTGCGTCATACGTAAATAAACAATTACATGTGCGTGAACATAAGTATGCTAATCTATGCATATCCATATAAGGTAGTGTTCCCGACCTGTTTAAGAAAACCCTAAGTATATTAGATATTGTTTTTATTTCATGATTTTTTTCAAATATAAAAACTGACAAATGCATGCAGAAATACATATGTCTGTCTGTCCGGCCGAAAGACCTTGGATAGGAAACTTTTGTGAAAGTTATCTTGGCTTTTATAAAGGGGAATGGTTTAATACATTTTTTATTTGGTAATCAGCTTGACAGTGTTGAGTTACAGCGAGTAAGCAATTTTTACATCCACTTATAAAAGGGTCAATTCAAACACTCGTTTCTTGGCATAAAAACAACTTTTCGTTAATCTGAGCATGGAACGAATACTTTATATCACGGACTATAAATGTGGATACAAAAAATGAAAAACTAAGCGAAATTGTTAATCCCGCAATGCATGAAAAAATGTATTGTATTTCAGTAAATAACACGTGTTCTCGGGTTGCTCGTAAACACGTAGTAGTCCATGATCATGCATTGTTATTCATTTAATGGATTAGTCAAAAACCCATGAAAAAAAATTGCGTCATACGTAAATAAACAATTACATGTGCGTGAACATAAGTATGCTAATCTATGCATATCCATATAAGGTAGTGTTCCCGACCTGTTTAAGAAAACCCTAAGTATATTAGATATTGTTTTTATTTCATGATTTTTTTCAAATATAAAAACTGACAAATGCATGCAGAAATACATATGTCTGTCTGTCCGGCCGAAAGACTTTGGATAGGAAACTTTTGTGAAAGTTATCTTGGCTTTTATAAAGGGGAATGGTTTAATACATTTTTTATTTGGTAATCAGCTTGACAGTGTTGAGTTACAGCGAGTAAGCAATTTTTACATCCACTTATAAAAGGGTCAATTCAAACACTCGTTTCTTGGCATAAAAACAACTTTTCGTTAATCTGAGCATGGAACGAATACTTTATATCACGGACTATAAATGTGGATACAAAAAATGAAAAACTAAGCGAAATTGTTAATCCCGCAATGCATGAAAAAATGTATTGTATTTCAGTAAATAACACGTGTTCTCGGGTTGCTCGTAAACACGTAGTAGTCCATGATCATGCATTGTTATTCATTTAATGGATTAGTCAAAAACCCATGAAAAAAAATTGCGTCATACGTAAATAAACAATTACATGTGCGTGAACATAAGTATGCTAATCTATGCATATCCATATAAGGTAGTGTTCCCGACCTGTTTAAGAAAACCCTAAGTATATTAGATATTGTTTTTATTTCATGATTTTTTTCAAATATAAAAACTGACAAATGCATGCAGAAATACATATGTCTGTCTGTCCGGCCGAAAGACCTTGGATAGGAAACTTTTGTGAAAGTTATCTTGGCTTTTATAAAGGGGAATGGTTTAATACATTTTTTATTTGGTAATCAGCTTGACAGTGTTGAGTTAAAGCGAGTAAGCAATTTTTACATCCACTTATAAAAGAGTCAATCCAAACACTCGTTTCTTGGCATAAAAACAATTTTTCGTTATTCTGAGCATGGAACGAATACTTTATATCACGGACTATAAATGTGGATACAAAAAATGAAAAACTAAGCGAAATTGTTAATCCCGCAATGCATGAAAAAATGTATTGTATTTCAGTAAATAACACGTGTTCTCGGGTTGCTCGTAAACACGTAGTAGTCCATGATCATGCATTGTTATTCATTTAATGGATTAGTAAAAAACCCATGAAAAAAAATTGCGTCATACGTAAATAAACAATTACATGTGCGTGAACATAAGTATGCTAATCTATGCATATCCATATAAGGTAGTGTTCCCGACCTGTTTAAGAAAACCCTAAGTATATTAGATATTGTTTTTATTTCATGATTTTTTTCAAATATAAAAACTGACAAATGCATGCAGAAATACATATGTCTGTCTGTCCGGCCGAAAGACCTTGGATAGGAAACTTTTGTGAAAGTTATCTTGGCTTTTATAAAGGGGAATGGTTTAATACATTTTTTATTTGGTAATCAGCTTGACAGTGTTGAGTTAAAGCGAGTAAGCAATTTTTACATCCACTTATAAAAGAGTCAATTCAAACACTCGTTTCTTGGCATAAAAACAACTTTTCGTTAATCTGAGCATGGAACGAATGCTTTATATCACGGACTATAAATGTGGATACAAAAAATGAAAAACTAAGCGAAATTGTTAATCCCGCAATGCATGAAAAAATGTATTGTATTTCAGTAAATAACACGTGTTCTCGGGTTGCTCGTAAACACGTAGTAGTCCATGATCATGCATTGTTATTCATTTAATGGATTAGTCAAAAACCCATGAAAAAAAATTGCGTCATACGTAAATAAACAATTACATGTGCGTGAACATAAGTATGATAATCTATGCATATCCATATAAGGTAGTGTTCCCGACCTGTTTAAGAAAACCCTAAGTATATTAGATATTGTTTTTATTTCATGATTTTTTTCAAATATAAAAACTGACAAATGCATGCAGAAATACATATGTCTGTCTGTCCGGCCGAAAGACCTTGGATAGGAAACTTTTGTGAAAGTTATCTTGGCTTTTATAAAGGGGAATGGTTTAATACATTTTTTTATTTGGTAATCAGCTTGACAGTGTTGAGTTAAAGCGAGTAAGCAATTTTTACATCCACTTATAAAAGAGTCAATTCAAACACTCGTTTCTTGGCATAAAAACAATTTTTCGTTAATCTGAGCATGGAACGAATACTTTATATCACGGACTATAAATGTGGATACAAAAAATGAAAAACTAAGCGAAATTGTTAATCCCGCAATGCATGAAAAAATGTATTGTATTTCAGTAAATAACACGTGTTCTCGGGTTGCTCGTAAACACGTAGTAGTCCATGATCATGAATTGTTATTCATTTAATGGATTAGTCAAAAACCCATGAAAAAAAATTGCGTCATACGTAAATAAACAATTACATGTGCGTGAACATAAGTATGCTAATCTATGCATATCCATACAAGGTAGTGTTCCCGACCTGTTTAAGAAAACCCTAAGTATATTAGATATTGTTTTTATTTCATGATTTTTTTCAAATATAAAAACTGACAAATGCATGCAGAAATACATATGTCTGTCTGTCCGGCCGAAAGACCTTGGATAGGAAACTTTTGTGAAAGTTATCTTGGCTTTTATAAAAGGGAATGGTTTAATACATTTTTTATTTGGTAATCAGCTTGACAGTGTTGAGTTAAAGCGAGTAAGCAATTTTTACATCCACTTATAAAGGAGTCGGAAGATACCAAAGGGACACTCAAAACGAGTGGGGGGGGGAGGGGGGGGGGGGTACAAAATGCATTAGTCGAAGAGAAACCGACAACACCATGGAAAAAAAGAAAAAATAACCAAAAGACAAACAAGATCCTATAAAACACTACATAGAAAACTTTTAAATTTTATTTTGTTAAAAGTAACTTGTTGAATTAGTTTAGGAGCTACCTACAAAGGAGATATCAAAGAGTGGAAATAAAAAATAAACCATCTGTATTAAGTCATTTTTCTCAAAAGACTGAGCAACAATAAACACTTGGGGTAATGGTAAGCAAATTCTGCTCTATATGTGACACTCGCTGTGATTTTCATGGTATTACTAAGTACAAGCTCGGTGATAATTGTCATTCTGAATTATGGCGCAAATGATATTTATGCATCTTAAAAATGACAATTAGCTCAAAAGGACTCCAGCCATATAATGTGATCAATATATATGAGTGTTCCATTTAAGTGTCAAATGTTACAACCAAATGTTAATAATATATGACCTAGCAATTGGAATGTCCTAGCTAAATAAAATAAAGTTTAGATCTGGAATAGTAAAATTAGAGACTACCATGTTTTAAATTGAAAAAAAAAAACATAAGCCATTCCCGTAACCATTTGTCCAGCTTACTCAAGTCATAGTCAACAACTGGTTTGATTGACAGTCTATTAAGACCGAGCAGCTGGTCGAAATTTCATCATCAAAAAGTCTACTAAGGAAAATCAACTATGTCATTAGTATATATATATATATATATATGAAATATATAAGTCTAAGGTCCTTACTGATTCTTGAAAGACTTCAGCGGAAAAATGACTAAATACAGATGGTTTATTTTTTTTATTTTCGCTCTTTGATATATCCATTGTAGGTAGCCCCTACACCAATTTAACAAGTACGTTCCTTTTAACTTTTAGAAGAATCTATGTCAAACGTCATCAAATGACTTAGAAAAATCACACAAAAACACAAAAAACGAAGCAGCTAAATTCTAATTCTACTGCATTATCGAGCACTTATACATTTCTATGTGCTGACGCACAGTTCGGCATTTTGGCGGAATCTTTACGAACATTCATAATACGTTTGTTTCTCGTTAAAACAATATATACTTTTTAATAAATAACTCTCTCCATTACTTTATACCACAACTTTTAACATATATCGGTCATAAATCGGAAGGAGATGCTGAATCCCCCCCTTTTTTTAAATTGCAAAAACATTTGCAATAATACAATTAAAAGGATAGTTACATTGTTCAAGTGATTTAGAATCATTAAAAAATATTGAATCAAAACATTAAGTTTTTGAATAAAATCAACAATTTCAATCGATTATATCGAAAATGTATCATAGATTTCATGTCTGTGGGGGAAATATATTCCTTTTTTTTAATTTGGAAATAAGACTAACACACATGATTTGTTAAAGAAATCACATTTCTTGTCTTCATTATACACGATATCACCAATCGAATTATCATTTATAAACATTTGTATGAGTGGAATATATACAAGTACCTCTGTTTGATAAATGAGCATTTTCATGTTTTTCCACTAAGTTTTGGAATTAGAAACATCGTCATATTGTATTATATTAATCCATGCAATCCAATACAATTTGCCATATTAAAAGTGTAAAATAAAATATATAAATACGATTAACAGATAAAAAAAGCGGTTAACCGATAAAAATAGCGGATACCGACATATAAATAGTGATTACCGATAAAAATAGTGGTTAACCGACATACAAATAGCGGTTAACCGATAAAATACCTTTTAGACCAAATGGTACACCACAGACAAGAGATATCTACACAACTATAGGCGAGTTAAAGGGTGTAACAGAGTGGACAGTAACAAATGCAATTCAGGTGTTTGTTCATTTTTACACCAACAGCAGGAACGAAAAAAAATGCTCATCAAAAACCAAAAAAGATTTTATCTTTCTGAAACACAAAATGCATTTAACTTTTATATATCTAGTGGATGCCAGGCCTTAAACTTTTTCCAACTACATACGTTAGTCTGTAGTACTCAAGAGTAGTTTTCGAGGTGTAAATACAGCCATTTTTGTCCATTTGTTATGGTGAACCGTCCGAATTCAAGCTTAATATGAAAATTCTATCATTTGCCACAAAACGTCGCTTTTCAGATAGTTTTTGTCTAAAATGAAAGTGGCCGCATTTGTGTTCAGTCTCAACCTTTATATATATGTTACGTATCATCATCAAATACAACATATATTTAAATGTTAAGATTGAACACAAGAGCGGACACTTCCATTTTAGACAAAAAAACGTCTAAAATAAGCACAAATGCTAAAATTGTAAAGATTTCAGTAATTTTGCATGAATTAATGATGCAAGTACCTGATGCATATGCATTGCTTTGTTAAAAACAGCCCATATTTATTAAACAGAATGATTCTTCTTTCAAAAAAAATAGCTAAAAGTTTACATTTTTAACAACTTTTTGGAATGCTATATATTTTGGGGCCAAAAAGGGGCCTTACCGGGCCTACTCCTTTTGAACATTGTGTACATTGTAAAGTCACAGACGATGTTAAACACTTTCTTTTAGTCTACTCAAAATATGATGCGCAAAGAAAACAGAAAAGCAAGCAGTCGTAGATCTTTCATTGAAACACCTTCTTTCCGGATACACACATATTTTTAGTCCTGTGCATTACTATTTACAGGATTCCTGGAAACTAATATACTTAGGAAGGCTCTCAAATAAGTATCATCAATATATTCATATGAATATATCCTTTAGATAAATTAATTATGTATTTGTAACCCATGTGTGTATGATGTATTTCTAAGGTAGTCTCTCAAGTTCAATTATTTCTCCATTACAAAACAAGAACAATTAAAGAAAAAAAAACTCACCCGAATCTAAGCTTTTTTTAATATCCATAGAATTATGATAAGCAAGCATTGCACACTTCACCTTTGTGTCAGTCCACTGAACTTATCAAATAGACTTTTTTTTACCTGTGTTGTACATCAGTAAATCAATCCAAACACCTGTACGTAAGTGACCACGCAATGCACGCAATCAATTTCAACAAGCCTGAAAAAATCATGCTAAACACTCTGGTCTATTGAAGAGTAGTAGTTAACTCCGAAACTTAATAATTTAACAGTATATGTTAAAAAGAATACAATATCACTTTTAGAGTCTCACAAACCGACAGTTACGGTCATATTATTAATCTGAGACTAATACAATAACACTTTCAGACTCTCACCATAGGTACTTGGGAACAAGACAATTTTTTTTTAACCCTCCCCCTTTTTTCCAAAATCCGTTTATTTTTTCGTTTTCTATTAATTTCAATTATTTTCTCGGTTTTCTGTATTATAAGAACATAAATATACTACAAATAACTTGTATTTGCTATTTACTATCAATTCCAAGTTTACTATCCACAGCGGTCATTCTCAATGCTCTTCAACTTCGTACTTTATTTGGCCTTTTTAATTTTTTTTTATTCGAGCGTCACTGATGAGTCTTTTGTCGACGAAACGCGCGTCTGGCGCAAATACAAAATTTCAATCCTGGTATCTATGGTGAGTTTATATATCAGTGACTGTTGTGGATAGTCACATGAAATTGTAATTAACTCAGTAAATATTACAATTTCTTCGCAGTAGCAGCTTGTGTATAACCATAGATATCTATGGTATAACTGACGTTTTCATGTTCTTTTTTTTTTAGTTTGATTACAATTCTTATGTTATTATAAGATAGTGTAGTGAATTATATGCTTCTGGTCATACTTTTATTGGTTGAATCCCAGTGGTTTGTGAGAAAAAGACATCTCTGTTGTTTTTTTTTCAATTTTACTCCACATCTTCATGTATTTTGAGAAATATGTATAATAAATGTTTGCGTCGGCTTGCCTTTCTAAAACATTGTGTTTGTTGGATGTGACAATTTAAATATAGTTACTTTTCCATTAATAAAGAATTACAGATAAGTGAAATTGTAAAGAAGCTATTCACTGTCAATCAAATTTCTCTTTGTTTGTATACTAATAATGAACACCAAGGATTAAACACAATACAAACATGGACACACGCCAATCATTAAAACACCTTTGGTCAATAAACATAACAAACGAGAAAATCACAATAATATTTCAAATAGAAGTTAATTATCCTCATTCAAAAATATCAAATTCAACTCATATAACACATATTTCAATGATGGATCTAAATTTATTTTAATACATTTCTATATATTGTTTTTTCAAAAAAAAATTATCATTTTCTCATAAATTCGTATATAATTTTTTATATATAAAGTTTTTTTTTAAAGTCAGAAAAAAAACGTTAACAAATCAATCTACTAATCGTAGTCCGAGTTTGTTCAATATATTTCTGCATATAAATAGTGGTAGGACGAGTTTGTTATAGTCCGATTTTGTGATAGGCCGATTTTGTTTTAGTCCGAGTTATCCAGCAGCGAAACAGATAAGAGTGGCGAAATGTCATTTTGGAGATAAAACTAACTACCAATATTGAAAATTAACAAAGTATAAACAGCACAACACATAAGACATATTCTATTCTTGAAATGGGAACATATGGATATAAAACTATTTAAAAAGAATTTAATATTTGTCAAAATCGTTCAAATGCCTTTTTTATTTGACAAACTTTTAAACATTTAAAATGTATAGTTTGGTACAAAGATATAATCCAGTCAAGTGTTGCAAATTATCTTACCCTTAAAATCCCGCACATGAGCAGATATTAAAATTTCTACTTCCTGTTTCATTGTTGTTGCTTGGTCGGAAAACATTGACTGAGAAAATGATCTTGAAAGTAAGTTGCTTTATTTTGTAGCTGTTAATTTGCATATTGATGTGAACAGTTAAAATGCTACATTTGATTTAGGCCAAGCAAATGAACATATATGTCATGTAGTCGTGATGTCACCGTGACTCAAGAGACTAACCCGTCTCTTCTTTGCATATTTTAGTACAGCAAGTTAATAGTCATATCTATTTCCCGAATACATGACTTCGTACTAAACACATTGCTGAAAGGATTTATTCTTGGAGAGGACTAAAACAGTAATAGTGGAAACAGACGTTTGAACAAAAAATATGCAAGAGCCAAGAACATGCACAACTTCTCTTTTTCATGCCCATAAAGTTATAGCAATATTATTGAAAATGCAATGAAAAATATCCGGTTAAGTTTTTTTGAAGTAGCATGTTGCCGATGATAAATACTTGTGCATGACGTCACGAGTAAAGTGGAAATCTCCAAATGTCACGAACTTCAAAGCATAACAAACTTGCAATCATTGATGATAGCCCTAACAGTAACACTAGCACCAACCATAAAACCTAACCCTAACCAGTGTTCCAGCTTGATTGTTTTCACAGGGTGGTCCGCTCGTCCTTTCCTGACTGACGCCCTGTGCCCTTTTTAAGATGCCCTTGCCTATTTTTGGAAGTCCAATGTCTTTATTGTCGTATTATAGCCTTTCTACCTGCCGTTAGGTTTTAAAGGACGATAACTCTATATTTTACAGGAAGCTGAAATGGGCAATGCAATCACAACCTATTTTCACGAGTCACATACAGTTATCCTGAACGGACCGTAAATCTTTGCTTATTTCCACTATTAATTCTGTTATTAGCATCTATTTGTTATAATAGGTACAGTCATTGTATTGAACAAAATCATTCCTCTCTCGCATAATTTATATATAAGGCATAGTGATGCACGTTGACTGAATATGAAAGTGCATATGTAGTTGTCTCCCTTAGTAGTATAATCAGTTTCAGAATGTGCATATCTGGCTTCATGATAAAAAGTATTTAATAAATTAATCCAAGCATTACACAACAATAGGCATTAAACATTTACTAAAAATAAAATAAAAATGGCTTGAAATAATATTGCCTTAACCTCCATCCCTTAAAGAAACCAAATTGTAATTGGCAGACAGGATTATTATGTCATTGTTATTTCCCTTTTTTAAAACTGTGAATTTCATATTTCTTTATTTAATGACTTACATGATGCTTATTCAGTTCATATTTGTGAAATTGAATAGATATTGGTATTTTGAATTCATCGGTTAAAGATATTTTTTTATATTCTAAAGTTTAGTATTTGCATAGTCGCAAATCATTTATAACCTTATTTGATAGACTTAGGCCTATACATTTTATATAACTGGTTTGTAATCATTAAAATAGTTGTCTGCAGACTGAAGTTCAGTCCAATAAGATTGAAGAAAAAAAGTCCAATAAAGGAAAGCTGTGAATATCCAAAACTTCCATTCATAGTTAGTGCATCTGCCATGTGCCTTCTTACTACGGGTAATTATTGAAGTCATTACTTTGGAATACATGATAAAAGTTGTACTTAGTGACTAAATTGTATATTGTTTTCAATATTTTGGGTTTTCATTTACTTAGATATTTAGATAGCGCTTTTACATTTGGCATCCATCGTCTCCGTATAAATCAGTTCACAAACTTGAACAAGCTGAGGTTCGCATCCCAGAATCTCCAGCAGAATTGTTCCTGCTGCAGGTACATGCCTTACCACATTATTCTTCTAAAATATGACATGTCACATATTGAGCACATGCATTGCTGCAAGTGTGATGAACTTCCACTTTTTGACATGGTTTTCATAACTGAAATTCAACCATATCAGTGGTTTCATGGTAGTATCTTTGCCCTGACTGTTTATTATTTGGTTCAGTGTGTAAATCTGTTGTGTTAGTATAGAGTACATGTAGGCTCAAAGTTCATATACATTGTACATGTATCATTAGATTATGTTCTTGCATTTAATAAGCCACTGGGTGTTAAACAATGGTTGATGCATCAGTTCAACTCAATCTGCAGTGTTCTATGCTTTATTTCGCTTTGATTTACCTATATAAGTGCTATTGTGCAATACTGTGCTGTTGCACACTACTGTTATATATTTATAGGCTTAATAACGAGTGAGAATGGGATATCGCTTGATATCAACTCGAGTTATTCAATTTCAATATAATAATATAAACGAGCCTTGTCCCATGGACAAAATGTACATCATCATAACCTTTGAAAGTCAACGAATAGCCAACGGGAAAAAAAAACCCAATATATTATGATAAGAAAAAATCCCACCTCCCAAAAAAAAAATTTTAAGTTTGAAATTTAAAAAAATATGAATCCACCAAAAAAATTGACATGATAGAACTTTTCGGTCGTATAAAAACATTACAGAGAAAATGATTTCGTTCTTTGCCAGATAATTGATAGAAACAGACTATACAAAATAAAAGTAGTGAGTGAACATTGGGTTATTCCTCTTAGTATGAAAAAATGTCAAAGAAAAACTTTGGTTGTTCCCGTTGCATTCATTAGTTGTTTATAAACAAAAAAAAATATAATACTATTTTCTCAGGCGTGTATGAATATACAGTCAAATGTTTTGTTATATGTTGCTCTATCTGTTGATGACTGTTTAAAAAAACAAATTTCATTGGTTTATTTTGATATTTACAAAATTATGTAGAAAGGCTACGTATTATTTTGATGTTTCAATATAAGCCACCATTTTATCGATAAAATTTCCTTGTAAACATTGCGCACTCATTGTATTCAATATTTACCTTAACAATTAAGGTAACATCTGATTGACCAACTACGAAGGGGTGGACAGCTTTTGAGGGAGGTGGGAGACAAAAAAAAAAATGAATAAATGAATAAATTTAACATACTGGGTTAACCCCAGTTTTTGTCTTATTTCTATCACAATGCCCTAGCAGGGAAGAGGTTTGAAAGAAGAATTAAAAAAATGTCATTGTGATGAGTTGATAAACGTTTGGTATCTTCTGCCTTTCTTTTACAAGTCATATATGAATTAATTTGGCCTTTGATCATCATTACAATATTCATTGTCAAAATAATTCAGAAAACTTGGAAGGAAACCTGTGTCAGTCTGCACCATTAGACACTAGTCCAATGTCCCTGACTAGTAAAATTTTATTTGGACTAGTAAGTATTTGCAAAACTTTGTTTGGACACATAAGAAAAATGTGTGAATATATATATATATTGGTCTTCGGACTAGTAGTTGAATGGTTAAACACAGGTCTACCTAAAGTTGCAAAATGTAGCAGTTAGTTAAAAAATGATTTTTGTTAACCGTATTCCGAAGGAAAAATCAGTTATTAGTCCCCTGCTGACGAAGTCGAAGGGGACTTTAGGTTTGCACTCCGTCCGTCTGTCTTTCTGTCTGTCCATCTGTCAGTCCGGCAAATCAGATTTCCAGACTTTTTTTCTTCGTGCTTGAAGATATTGATTTGATATTTGGTTTTATTGATTTATCATGACAAGTTACAGGTCAAGTTCAATTTTCATGATTTTAGCTTTTCTCTTAGATCAGTTAAAGCCATTTCCCTAGAATTAAATTTTTATTGAAATCCTTATTAATTAGTAGATTTCTGTTCAAAGGGAAATAACTCATTTTTTAAAAGACAAAATAACATTTTGGATTTTTTTCCTTTTTAGCTCACCGGGGCCCAAAGGGCTCCATGTGAGCTTATGCCATCACTTGGCGTCCGTCGTCATCTGTCGTCGTAAAATATTTAAAAAATCTTCTCTGAAACTACTGGGCCAATTACCTTCAAACTTTAACTAAATGTTCCTTAGGGTATCTAGTTTATAAATTGTAACCGAAGTTTTGATCCATCGACAAACATGGCCTCCATGGCTAAAAATAGAACATAGGGGTCAAATGCAGTTTTTTGCTTATATCTCAAAAACTAAAGCTTTTAGAGCAAATCTGACATGGGGTAAAATTGTTCAAAAGGTCAAGATCTATCAGCCCTGAAATTTTCAGACGAATCAAACAACTCATTGTTGGGTTGCTGCCACTAAATTGGTAGTTTTAAGTAAATTTTGCAGTTTTTTGTTATTATCTTGAATATTATTATAGATAGATATAAACTGTAAACAGCAATAATGTTCAGCAAAGTAAGATCTACAAAAAAGTTTTATATGACCAAAATTGTCAATTGACCCCTTAAGGAGTTATTGCCATTTAAAGACAATTTTACACAATTTGTTCATCAAGTTTGCTAACATTTAAAAATCTTCTCCTCTGAAATTACGGGGCCAAATACCTTCAAACTTCATCTAAATGTTCCTTAGGATATATAGTTTATAAATTGTATCCGAAGTTTTGATCCATCGACAAACATGGCAGCCATGGCTAAAAATAGAACATAGGGGTCAAATGCAGTTTTTGGCTTATATCTCAAAAACTAAAGCTTTTAGAGCAAATCTGTCATGGGGTAAAATTGTTCAATTGGTCAAGATCTATCAGCCCTGAAATTTTCAGACAAATCGAACTACCCATTGTTGGGTTGCTGCCACTGAATTGGTAGTTTTGAGGAAATTTTGCAGTTTTTTTTGTTATTGTCTTGAATATTATTATAGATAGATATAAACTGTAAACAGCAATAATGTTCAGCAAAGTAAGATCTACAGAAAAGTTAAATGACCAAATTTGTCAATTGACCCCTTAAGGAGTTATTGCCCTTTAAAGACAATTTTACACAATGTGTTCATCAAGTTTGCTAACATTTAAAAATCTTCTCTTCTGAAACTATTGTGCCTAATACTTCTTAACTTTTAATGAATCTTCCTTTAGGAATCTAGTTTATGAATTGTATCCGAAATTTTGATCCATCAACAAACATGGCCGCCATGGCTAAAAATAGAACATAGGGGTGAAATGCAGTTTTTGGCTTATATCTCAGAAACTAAAGCATTTAGAGCAAATCTGACACGAGGTGAAATTGTTCAAAAGGTCAAGATCTATCAGCCCTGAAATTTTCAGATGAATCAAACAACTCATTGTTGGGTTGCTGCCACTAAATTGGTTGTTTTAAGGAAATTTTGCAGTTTTTGGTTATTATCTTGAATATTATTGAAGATAAAGATCAACTGTAAACAGCAAAAATGTTCAGCAAAGTAAGATCTACAAAAAAGTCAATATGACCAAAGTTGTCAATTGACCCCTTAAGGAGTTTTTGCCCTTTAAGGACAATTTTACACAAGTTGTTTTATGTTTTTTAACTTTAAAAATCTTCTCAAATGGATCTAGTATAAATTTTGTATTTCATTTCCTTGTACATCAAGAAACATAGACACTATGGCTAAAATGGAACATATGGGTAAAAAGCAAAAATAATCATTGATGAAAGATTTAAGCAAAAAAAATAACAGGTGAGCGATTCAGGCTCTTGAGAGCCTCTTGTCTTCGGTAAATTGTTTGAAGAATGTAGTGGTAGGTTTGTTTGTCATTCTTGAAGATATTGATTTGATGATTAGTATATAGTTTTATCATGACAAGTTACAGATAAAGTTGGAATTTTGTTCCAGTCTGATAATTTTGTGTAGAGTTATGGTCTTTGGACATAGAATATTCACTTAAATAATCAGTTTCAACAGTTTTTATGGTCGTATATTGGTATGACGTTGGCGGCGTCGTCGTCCGAAGACACATTGGTTTTCGCACAATAACTTTAGTTTAAGTGAATGGATCTCTATGAAATTTTACCATAAGGTTCAATACCACAAAAGGAAGGTTGGGATTGATTTTGGGGTTTATGGTACCAACAGTTAAGGAATTAGGGGCAAAAAATGGGGCCATAAATAAGCATTTTTGTAACTTCCAGACAGAACTTGTGTGTTAGTGTATGGATCTCTCTGACATTGTACCACAAAGTTCCATATCACAAAGGGAGTGCTGGGATTGATTTTGGGGGTAATTGGCTCAAAATTTTAGGAATTAGGGGCAAAAAACCAAGCATTTTTCTAGTTTCATCACAATAACTTGTGTGTAAGTGTATGGATCTTTCTGAAATTGTACTACAAAAACCATATCACAAAGGAAAGGCTGGAATTGAGTTTGGGGGTAATTGCCCAAAACGTTTAGGAATAAGGGGCCAAAAATAAGCATTTTTTCTAGTTTCCAGACAATAACTTGTGTTCAAGTGTATGGATCTCTCTGAAATTGTACTGCACGGTACCCTACCACAAAGGGAAGACTGGGATTGATTTTGGGGGTAATTGCCTCAAAATTTTAGGAATCAGGGGCCAAAAAGGGGCAAAAAACAAGCATTTTTTCTAGTTTCAGGACAATAACTTATGTGTAAGTGTATGGATCTTTAGGAAATTGTAAAACAAGGTTCCATATCACAAAGGGAAAGCTGGGTTTGAGTTTGGGGGTAATTGCCCTTAACATTTAGGAATTTGGGGCCAAAAAGAGGTAAAAAAACAAGCATTTTTCTTGTTTCCAGACAATAACTTGTGTTCAAGTGTTTTGATCTCTCTGAAATTGTACTGCAAGGTACCATAACACAAAGGGATGGCTGGGATTGAGTTTGGGGGTGATGAATCATAAGGGGGTTCAAACAATTGGGGGGGGGATTTTTTTTTCTTTAAAAAATTCCATTTTAAATTGGTTATTTCTGATTTATATACATGTATAAAAGCAAATAATAATGATATGGATTGAATAGGTACATTAAAAAATTTTAAGTTCTTAGACCACATTCATTCTGTGTCAGAAACCTATGCTGTGTCAAATATTTAATTACAATCCAAATTCAGTGCTGTATCAAGCTTGAATGTTGTGTCCATACTTGCCCCAAGTGTTCAGGGTTGGACCTCTGCGGTTGTATCAAGCTGCACCCAGTGGAGCATTTTATTTTCATCATGCTTGAAGATTTTGCCTTGATGTTTTTATGTAGTTTACACCATGACAAGCTTAAGTATTAGTTCAAGTTAGAATTTCGTTCCATTACAATGAATTTGTAACCGGCAGGGGATTATGTATTGCCATGCAATATTCACAGAATGCTTGTTGATTTGGGGATGTACGGCAGGCGGCTGCCAAACAGTGTCCGTTCATTTACATGAAAACGCTTTGACGAAATCTTTTCAAATTTAGTTATGTTGTTTCCTGTGACTAAATGAAAGTTAAGTTCAATTTTCACTATTTTAGCTGTTCTCATTGTTGAGTTGTAGATCTTTCAGTAGCAAAAGTGATACTTATTATATGATTTATTTATTTTGAGTTATTTCCCTTTGAACAGAAATGGTGTAATTAATAAGTACATTTGATAGATAGTCTATCAATGATTATATCTGTTTTATTCATGCAATAATTTCCACCTTTTATCAAGATAACAAACATGTGGTAATTATCAACTAAAAAAATTATAATCAGTCAGAGCTCATAAATAAGTCTTAATCTGGTTTTGACTCATAGAGGTCTAAATTTGTAGGTTTCAAGATTTGTATCCCTTTAATTTAAGACAAATTATGACTTCAATAAGTCAGTTAGTGTTAAGCAAGAAATATTTGACCTGAATTAAAAAGTTGCAAATATTGACTCCTATAAGTCGATAAGTTTCCCAAATTGGTCAACCTCAAGACCCAAGCACATTTATAAAATGGTCAAGCATCTACATGAAATTATGACAACATTGAAAGACAATGCTTTGTCTTCTAAAGAAAAATATGCATGAGAGCGTAAAAAAACTGCGATAATGTTTATTTACTTTACAATGCAACCATCTATAACAACTCAAAATGAGGAAAATACATGTAATCTTACCCTTGTCCGTACGTACGTCCCAAAATTGGTTTCCGTTCTCTAACTTTAGTTTGCCTCAACCAAATGTTATGAAACTTATACACAATGCTTATTAACACAAAACACAGATCAAGTTTGAATTTTGGTGGCATCACTTTTACCGTTCAAGAGTTATGCCTCTTTACAAATGGAAAAATTGCTGAATTTTTCGTTTCCGTTCTCTAACTTT
Organism: Mytilus californianus; assembly: GCF_021869535.1. Lineage (NCBI taxonomy): Eukaryota > Metazoa > Mollusca > Bivalvia > Mytilida > Mytilidae > Mytilus > Mytilus californianus. The sequence continues at coordinate 59,307,184 of NW_026262679.1, forward strand.
AGTTTGCCTCAACCAAATGTTATGATACTTATACACAATGCTTAAGCTTATTACCACAAAACACTGATCAAGTTTGAATTTTGGTGGTGTCACTTTTACCTTTCTAGAACTATGCCCCTTTACAAATGGAAAAATTGCTGAATTTTTCGTTCCCGTTGTTCAACTTAAGTTTGCCTCAACTAAATGTTACGAAACTTATACACAATGCTTATTACCACAAAACTCAGATCAAGTAAAAATTTGGGTAGCGTCACTTTTACAGTTCTTGAGTTATGTCCTTTTATAACATTATATGCAAGCAGGGGCATCATCTGTGTCCCATGGACACATTCCCCATTTATTTATCATGAGAAATTTAAATATTGACATACGTAAGCATTATTTTGTGTTAAATTTAATTACTATATCATGTATATGATACAAATTTGAAAGTACCGGTACTAACATATTAGCTATAAACAAAAATACTTACCAACTTGAATTTATGTTAAGTAGTTCCTTTAACAAAAAAAAACTAATGTTTATATTGTGTCATTGTATATCATTAAAAACACTTAACACAATCATGTCCAACTTAACCAAAATATGACAAAATCACTGTACTAAACGCTCATTGATATGACGACATTACTACCCCTTTGACAGGTTGGGAAAGAATCCAGGTACCTGTTTGCCAGGTTGTTACAGCCAATGTAAGATTGCAGAAGATAATATGCCAAAGTACTTACTTGTACATATGTATACTTAATACCTTTTAAAGAAGAAAATAAGGATCGTAATGTAATAAAACCGTTAGTTTATTTAAAATATGGGCTGGAACGACTTGCATCAGATGAACTTCAGACATGAACACCTATCCATATAAACTTTTTCAACATTTCCATTCGCCCATATTTGTTGACCGGATTGTCGAAGTTTTTGGGGATGTACGGCGGGCGACTGCCAAACGGTGTCCGTTCATTAACATTAAAATTTAGATTTTTTGTTTGCTGTGACTAAATGAAGGTCAAGTTCAATTTTCACGGTTTTAGCTTTTCTCGTTGTTGAGTTGTAGACCTTTCAGTAGCCAAACGTGATATTTATTGTATTTGTGTCATCATGCAATCATGGTCATGATATAATAGGAATACATGTAATAAGTGGTGTTAAAATTTTAGATTTTGGAAAAGGTCCTGCTAAAACCATAAACATGTTTTAGGATATCATAAATTATCCTTTAGTCGATGGTGGATATCGTTGTCTCAGTTTAATTGGCTGTCTAGTTTGGTACAAAATGCAATATTATGTTTACAGACATCTGACTGATAGAAAGAATAATTCAGATGGATTTGCATGGTTCTGATATTGGTTCCAATTCAATGGTTTTCACTAATTCCAAGCTTATTCAGAATTATTACAAAATAGAGTTATCTACCTTTATTTTATGTATCGTACGTTCATGACATTACCAGATGATCTTCCACTATCATGAATATATATATATACCACCAGTATCATGAATATCTTATCAAGGACAACTTTTTTAGAAAAAATGCTATTAAAAACTACATCATCTTGTGATTTATCAGTTTCTTTCAGAATTTTTTACAGATAAAAACATTAAAGACCAATTTCATTTATAATAATATAAAAATCTATACCAATATTTTATCAGTTTCTGACAGAATAGTATGTATGAAGTCGGCCAAAGGTTCCTATAGATATTGTATATCATTGCCAAAGTATATATATGCATGATTTATGTGTATTGTTTTGGTCAGTAAGGAAATAATTATATGTTACGTAATATTATAAGCAAATGAAGTTTATTATTTATTTATAAAGATACAAAAAAAATGAATGGCTATTTGACGAGGAAGTCTATTATAAAAATAAGCATAAAATGGGTTTTGCAAGATAATAATATTTACGTTCTCTGAATCTCATACAAAAATAAGTTTTGGATCCCCATAATATTTGTTCTTCTCAATGTATATGTTTTATATTCATGTATTATAGTATATACATGTACATGTATATGCATTGCATTAATGTAAGATTGCAGAAGATAATATGCCAAAGTACTTACTTGTACATATGTCATGTATGTATACATAATACCTTTTAAAGAAGAAAATAAGGATCGTAATGTAATAAAACCACTAGTTTATTTATTTGAACATTCCCTTGTTGTTTAAAAGTGTTTATACAATTGTTCCATTGTATGATAAGAGATCTTTGAAACAGTATCCTTCAATTGATTGTTTATCTATAGGAGGGGGTTCCATGTGTTTATTGCAATTAACATGTATAGATTATGTAACGTATATATCAGAGGGGTAATTACCAGTCACTATTTTTATTGTTTTGGAAATTGGTATCTATTTCCTTGTTTTAATTTTTGACATTGATTTTCATTTGAGGATTGTAAAATTTTTTAGCAGGAAATCATTTTGTTCCTATATGATATGGGTGAGTCAGTTTATAATCATATTTCAAATGAATGTTATCCTTTACTATCTTTACTCATATTTAAGAAGATTTGAATACAAAAGGCATAACAGAAATTTTAGAATAAACGACTAATGTTTAAATCTAATTTTTTCAGTTTTTTGTACATTTGCATTTATTTTTCACTCTCAATTTAGTTAATAAAATAATCATTTTATGAACAAAAGAGATGTTATAGTGGTACACTTAGTTACAATATACATGTATACTTAATAATAGTAAAAATCTTTCCTAATTATTGATTGGAAACATTTTGAAACATGGATTAGTTTAACGTAAGTATATCATTTGAATTAAATGTTTCATGACTGCAAGTGTAATGTTGACCTTGAACGTGTTGAAATAAATGTGGATTTTCTCTTAATGGAGATAAGGAAAAATCAATCGAATCAAGTTGTTCAACAGGACAACACCATAGAACTTTATAAAACAATAGAGTTATCAATGTATATTAGAGTGTACATAGTTATATTTACAATTGACCATCAATCCAAACATATATAGTTGTTAATTTCTGTGTCATTTGGTCTCTTGTGGAGAGTTGTCTCATTGGTAATCATACCACATCTTCTTTTTTATATACATCAAGATTTGCTTAAGTTTCTTGTTAAAATCCAATAATATATATTTTTTGATGGAATTATAAAAGTCATAAATTGATAAATTGTGCACTGTCTCTCCTATTACCCCAAACACCTGATGGTCATGTTTTAAGAATAAGTTTAAGGTCATCTGGTCATACAGGTTACATCAATTAGTTTCATTATTTGGCCATGGAAACAATTTTCCTATTACTTTGGCTCAGTTAATTAAAAAACATAAAAAAAATGTTTAGATACAAACAAAACATTAAAGGTAAGATATATATATATTAGTACAACCTTTTGCATACAGACACTGTACTTACAGTACTACATGTATAGTGTCAGTTTTATTTGCCAGTTGTAGTTCTATAGAATACATCTAGTTCACGAAGGTTTAATAGCTAAGGGATTATTATCATCTGTATTATTTCAGCTAGATATATTGTACATGTATCTATAAACAGTGATAAAGTACATGTACAATGTATGTAACATGCATAATTGCATATTTTTAAGTTCGAACAAAAGCAAACAATTGTGTTCAAGAGAAAATTTATTATATTTATACATTTTTGTTGCAGGAAAAATTGAGTTAAAGTTCATTAGAAGGCTGTTCCATATGGACAGAAAAATGGATGAAAAGGATAAACCAGATAAACAACCAAAAAGAAAAGAGAGAAAAAACGATGAAAAAACTGCTAATAGAGAAGAAAATCAAACTGCAAAAAACTTGTGTACAAATCAGAAGCTTAATGTCAATCCAAGAAATCCTCTAAATTCAGTGTCACAACCCCAATTAAATCAAAAACAAGCTAATTCAACAGCCACATATTCAGAGCCAGTGGCTGAAGCTATGGACGATTCAGGAGTACCAGACTCACCATTAAATTCCTTGCAAGAGTTGCCTACTCAAAACCCTGTCAAAATGGAGAGGGTTCCTTCAACTTCTGATTTACCCGTGTTTTCTAGTCAATTTGTCACCCAGATCTCGTCACAAAGTGACCCAGGTCCAGATAAAGCCCATTTGCTGGCAACTGCAAGTGCAGCTTTTGGGCATGGTGGAAACGCTCCATACAACTGGCAGGCTACTAAAATCTGTGTCAAAGACAGACTTTCTTATCTTTGTAACACTGAAATAATGGCTGATGTTCATTTTATGGTTGGAGCTCCACCTCATCAACAAAAAATACCTGCTCATAAATTTGTCCTGTCTGTGGGTAGTGCTGTGTTTGATGCACAGTTCAATGGTCCAATGGCAACCCAAGAGGATATTGTAGAAATCCCTGATGTTGAGCCGGCAGCTTTCATTTCTCTTCTGAGATTTTTGTATTCAGATGAAGTTAAAATTTGTTCTGATTCTGTTATGACTACATTGTATGCTGCTAAGAAATATGCAGTCCCAGCTTTAGAGAAACAATGTGTGGAGTTCTTAAAGAGAAATTTGAGCAGTGACAATGCATTCATGCTTTTGACGCAGGCACGTTTGTTTGACGAGCCCCAGCTGGCAGCTTTGTGCTTAGAAACTATTGATAAAAATACACACGAGGCTTTACAGGCTGATGGTTTCACAGACATTGATTTAGAAACACTTTGTTGTGTTCTAGAACGGGACACATTAGGAATCAGAGAATTCAAACTTTTCGCATCAGTTTGTCGTTGGGCAGAGGCAGAATGCACTCGTAAAAACTTGCCACCAAGTCCAGAGAATCAACGTGGAGTGTTGGGGCGTGCATTAAGACTGATTCGATTCCCTTTAATGAGTGTGGAAGAATTTGCTCAAGGAGCTGCTCAGAGTGGATTGTTAGAAGATAAAGAGGTGGTCAAACTATTCTTATACTTCACCGTAAATCCTAAACCGCAGATAGCTTTCCTTGATGTACCAAGGTGCTGTCTGACTGGCAAAGAACAAGTTGTGTCCAGATTTTGTCAGATAGAGAGTAGATGGGGTTATAGTGGAACCAGTGATAGAATCAGGTAATTTTTATTTACACAATGTAATACAGCTCTCTACTTCATTAAAATAATTATCAGTATTTTAGTGTAAAGATATAGTTAAATAAGGGTAACTAAAGGTTAAATTTAATGTAAGGTGCAAGAAATCCTTTAAGTGTACATGTAGTAGAACTTGGCTAATCATCAATGACCATGAATGTCGTACTGACATGGTATTAGGGAGACCCTTGTTGCTTTAATTTGGGGGTCAATACATGTATACCATGTAGGTCTAAAGTCCATGTCACAGCAGCTATATGGATAGACTGAAATTTACGTAAAATTTTGGTTTTGGGATGATCATGATGATATCTTTTTAAGCATATGTTCAACCTTTACCAAACTTCACATATACATGTAGCTTTCTGTTCGGTATGAGCCAAGGCTCCATGTTGGAGGCCGTACTTTGACCTATAATGGTTTACTTTTACAAATTGTGACTTGGATGGAGAGTTGTCTCATTGGCACTCATACCACATCTTCTTATATGATATCTATATAATTGATATCAATGCTTGGCTTTCAAGGATCTGACAATGCCTCTTCCTAGTTTTTGTTTAGTTTATTATTGTTACATCTGACAACAAATGAAATTTTTGCCTCCAAATTTTTGAAGGTTTGTATCAATACAACAAAATCCAAGGATCCTTAAAAGGTCTTCACAGCTGAAAATAAATCAGAGTATTGACTGGTCCTTTTAAGGGAAACATGGACAAGGAATATATGTAATTTATTGCTTTCATTATATTTTAGATATTTTTAAATATTGTCTTTTTCCCATACCTTATGGCATTTCACTGGTAAATTTACATGATACTGTACATACATGTACAATAAATGAAAATATTTACATCTTACAGGTTCATGGTTAATAGAAGAATATTTGTAGTTGGTTTTGGTCTTTATGGTAGTATTCATGGACCTAAGGAATATTATGTTACGATCCAGGTAATTATTGTTATAAAATAAGGAGATGTACATGTAGACAGATTGCCATAGAGAGAACTATGCAACAAAGTCCAAATGAAGCATATATATTTAAGAAACTATAGGTCACTGTACAACCTTCAACAATGAGCAAAACCCATACCATAAAGTCAGTTATTTAAGACATGACAAAATGTGAAACAATTCAAATGAAAAAAACAAGCTAGTGAAATAAAAATACTATTGAAAAAAGAGTCTTTCCCTTTTTTTATTTGGAGGAGGGTCAGTCTTACAAAAAAATGCTTCCCAATCAGACATGAACATTTCAATATGAATTTGGATTGTAAATTTTTTTTTAAATGACCCTTTGCATCTGGAATTCATTGACCTATTTTAATTTACAGCAATAATGTCTATTGAAAACTCTGAAAAAAGACAAAGTAGCATTACAAGCAATGTTTTTATGTTGTGGAGGATTTCTGTACATTTTTCTCAGAAAAAGCACTTAACCAATTAACCCTACTTACCCAATACAATGAACTTTTAATCTGTTATGCCTGTGTAACAGAAAACAAAAACTCAGATTTAAGTAAACAATAGTCATGATGATAAACAAAACTGTAACAGGAAATAACAAAAATATAATCCTCCAGAAAGCTAGTATATTTTCAACATTTAATGTTTACTTTTCTTTAAATTTCAGATTATACAGTCAGACACTGGTAAAGTAATGGGACACAATGACACCAGTTTTCAATGTGATGGCTCTAACTCCACTTTCCGTGTGATGTTTAAAGAACCAGTTGAAATTCTGCCCAACACTAGTTACACAGCATGTTCAACTTTGAAGGTTTGTATGCCCATTTCTCAGAATATAATTAAATAATGTTATGAATAATATAAAACATAATGCCATAAGAGCTAGAAAGCAATGTCAAATTTAGAGTATGATTTGACAAAATTTATAAGAAAATGGAAAGTTTCAAATATCTTTTTAATGGAAGATATTTTGAAAAATTGAATTGAGTTTTTTTTTTTAAATTTTACTATTATAAGCATTTGAAATTTTTGAAATGGTTATTCTCGTTCCTATTGTAAGGGAAGGAAGTCTACAATAAATATCTGACTGGAATATTAATTACACTAATAAATATAGGGAAGGGGAAAGTACCTACTGATTTTGGGGTCAATAGGTCAAAGGTCATAGTCACTTATTAAAAGTAGAACAAAATTGGAAAAATTGTATCTGAATGGTAACTTGAGTTTCCCTTGCTTGAAAGGAATGAATCTTATACATATGGAAGATTAAATTAAATTATGCTAAATGCACTCTAACAAAAAGTTTTGATAGTTGCCATAACGGTTACAGTAGGAGATAAAAGTAAAATAATAAGATATATAAATGTCAAATTATGGGATGAATTCAGGCCATTCTACTTTCAAGTTTTTCTGCTTTCAAAACTTTGCCAAAGTATAGTTTATATTATGCTTTTTGAGTTAGTGTATTTAGGGCCCATTAATATACCCTGTGACTCATTGATGAAAAGAATAATGAGTCTCCAGACTTCAAGAATATCCTAATAACTTATATATAATTAGCTTTTGGTTTTAAATATGATTTTCACTTAATATTTTGGAACATGTTTGATAATAAAAGATAAACATTTACATGATAAGAGCTTTGAATTATATATATGCAAATGTATGTGTTTATTGGTATACTTTCATGAGGATCTGAATGGGGTTAATAGAGAATAATGGGCAAAAAGTGCAGAAAAGAGAAAAATAGGCAAAAATATAATGATTAATGAATAATGGGGTGCAGAAATATAAAGAATAGAGAATAATTGCAAAAAAATGATTAAATAATAGAGAAAAATGGTTTTAAAAAGTTAAAAGAATAAAGAAATGCAATACAGACCCTCTTTGATAATGACATATATATATATATATATACTTTTTATACGCTCTTCAAAATTTTGACAGGACGTATTATGGTATACAAATGTCGTCTGTCTGTCCGGCGTAAACATGTCACACAGTAACTTGAGAACGACTTATCCAAATTTCATGAAACTTAACATAGTTGTTTCTTATGATGGTCAAACGATCTGTATACTTTTTGGTGAAAATAAGATTAAAACTTTTTGAGTTACGGGACTTAGTAACTAAAACTGGTGTGTGTTTTTTTTCACATGTCGCACTGTATCTCAAAAACAATTTATGATTATTGCTTAAAACTTCTTAGTTATATTAATCTTAAGATCTGTATATTTTTTGGTGATGATTCAAAATTTTATTTTTGAGTTATTGAGTATTTTGTAAAAAAAGGGGGAGGGGTTTTTCACATGTCGCGCCGTATCTCAAAAACGATGTATGATTATTGCTTAAAATTTTACACACTTCTTAGTTATATAAATCTAAAGATCTGTATATTTTTTGGTTTTGATTCAAAATTTTATTTTAGAGATATTGATATCTTTTTTTTAAAAAGGGGGATTTTCACATGTCGCGTCGTAGCTCAAAAACGATTTATAATTATTGCTTAAAATTTTACACACTTCTTAATTATATTAATCTAAAGATCTGTATACTTTTTGGTTTTGATTCAAAATTTTGTTTAAGAGATATTGATTTCTTTTTTTTTAAAAAAGGGGGATTTTCACATGTTGCGCCGTATCTCAAAAATGATTTATGATTATTGCTTTAAATTTTACACACTTCTTAGTTATATTAATCTAAAGATCTGTATACTTTTTGGTTTTGATTCAAAATTTTATTTTAGAGATATTGGGTTTTTTGTAAAGAAAAAGGGGGCGTTTTCGTATGTCAGAAACTATTTATGATTATTGCATAAAAATTCTCACACAAGACGACGGGCGTATCATGCGCTCATGGCGCAGCTGTTTATGACTAATTGTTTGCTAATTAATGCTCTATACTTTTATGTCACAAACAGTATAGTTTAATTACAATAAAGTTGATTTGATATTTATATGCATCTAAGGTTGAAATATTCTATAAATTGAATCATTCATATCACTTTATCTATATTGTTGTAGGGTCCAGACTCATATTATGGAGCAAAAGGTCTCAGAAAGGTGACACATGAATCTGTTTCGAGTGGAAAGGTTACTTTCCAGTTTACTTATGCTGCAGGCAACAACAATGGAACATCAGTAGAAGATGGACAGATCCCGGAAATCATTTTCTACACATAAAATTATTGAGATGAAAATCTGTTGTAAAAAAATTCAGAAGTCGAGAATTTTCTGAAAAAAGTATCAAGAACTTTTTACATGAAATTACAACTTCAGTGCATAACATGATTCAAGAGTTTCAAATAATATCCTCGAAGATAAATTTGAAGTTGAATAGAACTATAACATCAACTTATAAATTTTTTTAGTTGAACTTCAGTGACAGTTGTCATATCTGTTGAGTTTAGTTATTGCGTCATTTAAAATTCTCATGAGCAGTGCTAATACATCGTACAACCATTTTATTTGATCTCAGTAATAACATCCATACATAAACGTGATGGAAATAAAAATAGAATTCATTTACAATTATGTATTAACATTAATTGACATTATGTAAGACCTTGCCAAGTTGACATTTATATTGAAAAGTGGCATGAAAACATAAAACCATAGTCATGGTAGTGGAAATATTAGTTTACAAGGAAAACAGAAAAAGATGTTGAATGACGTTTTACAGTGCATAATTGTCAGGTCATTTAGTAGATTTTGTTCCAAACATTATTAGTGGAAATATTAGATCGTATAAAACATTGAAACCAAGTGACAGGTACAAATGTAATTAAAATGAAGATAATGGTCCAGAGGATGAAGTCAAGTGCTATTTCTTTTTCTGTTGTAGCAAATCAATATTATATAAGTCATAATATAAATTTTGAAAAGGCCAGTAGAAAAGGAATCAAGCCATGAATTGGAGGTTTGAGGAGGAGAATATGTGTTATATGTTGCAGTTTTTGTGATATGATTTGTGATATTAATAGTCATTTCTTTAGGGCTGTCCCATAAAAACATACATGGTACCCAGGGAAGGCACTTTAATAATGGGGTAACCACCTGTAGAGGCAAATTGAGAATTTCAATTACATTTCCTTCCATAGTCATGATAGTAGAGATTTCAAAGTGCCTTCCCTGGGTCCCATGTATGTTTTTATGGAACAGCCCTTATGCTACACGTGTCTAGGGCTATTCCATTTAAACATAACTCCTTCCAAAACAAGCCAGACAATTTTTTCATGATAATTATTTTTCGTGATATCATGTTTGAAGGTTAATTTTAAAAGCAGTCATACATTAAAGTGATCATAATTTGCTTCCTAAGTAATATTGTGTGTTATGTTTAAATAGAATACCGTATTTTTTTTTAATTATAGTAAGGTAGGCAGATTATTCTATTCATGTAAAGGACTTTTAAGGACAGCTTAGAATGGCTATCTTTAATGCTTTGGAAATTATTATATGAATTAACTAGATGTATATTGATAATTGATCTATTTATTGTATATTTTTTGGAATGATATTAAAGAATAGAACTATCTTTTTGTCTGAAGAGGATGTGTATTGATGTATGAGCCTAGTTCAGGACGGTACCAGGTATATTCCTTAAGATAGAGTGAACTGTTTTTATGCCCCCGCCGTAGCGGAGGGGGCATTAAGTTTTACCCTTGTCCGTATGTACGTCTGTACGTCTCAACATTGGTTTCTGTTCTCTAACTTTAGTTTACCTTAACCAAGTGTTATGAAACTTATACACAATGCTTATTACCACAAAACACAGATCAAGTTTGAATTTTAGTAGAGTCACTTTTACCGTTCTTGAGTTATGTCCCTTTATAACGTTATATGCAAGCAGGGGTATCATCTGTGTCTCATGGACACATTCCCCATTTATCTTTGTTATGATTAACTGCCATGCAAGAAGTAATCTTTGGATTTATATTTAGCATGTCAGATGAGATTTAAAACACCTTAGATTTTTACAAGTTGCACATAAATAGTTTTTCGCCTTCATCAAATGACCTTGATATCATAAGGTAGAAGTTGGAGCATAGCTTCAGTTGAAAGGTTTGTGTCTATGGTAGCAGAATTGTGTGGGTAGCTAATGTAAAAGTACAATTCTTCCTAGAGTCCATTTTTTAAAAGTATCAGCCAAACACATAAATTTTTAAAGTAACTACACAGTTAAGACTTCAAAGGAACCCTGTCAAGTTAAGAATCTTGAAAAGAAGATCTTTAAAACTGCAGTGGACCTTATAGTTGGCCCCTTAAAAGGCTGTATTGGACTTTCCATAAAGACCAAAGTATAACAACACTTGTCTAGTAAATTCTAAGGAACATTTCTGCATCAAATAATAAGGCTTGGACTGGTTTGTTTTCATTTCACTCTAACTACTTTGACCTTAGCTTGCGGTCATTTTAATTTCCCCAAAAAATATCTGCAAATTTGTTTTCAATTGGTTCAGTGATTTAAGAGAAAAAAGATATTTGTAAATCAGACTATTTGGACCCCATTTTTATACGACCGCAAAAAACTTTTGGGGTCGTATATTGGTATGACGTTGGCATCGTCGTCATCGTCATCCGAAGACACATTGGTTTTCGCACTCTAACTTTAGTTTAAGTGAATGGATCTCTATGAAATTTTACCATTAGGTTCAATACCACAAAAGGAAGGTTGGGATTGATTTTTTGGGTTATGGTACCAACAGTTAAGGAATTAGGGGCCAAAAATAAGCATTTTTGTAACTTCCAGACATAACTTGTGTGTTAGTGTATGGATCTCTGACATTGTACCACAAAGTTCCATATCACAAAGGGAATGCTGGGATTGATTTTGGGGGTAATTGCCTCCAAATTTTAGGAATTAGGGGCCAAAAAAGGGGCAAAAAACAAGCATTTTTTTCTAGTTACATGACAATAACTTGTGTGTAAGTGTATGGATCTTTCTTTAATTGTACTACAAGGTTCTATATCACAAAGGGAAAGCTGGAATTGAGTTTGGGGGTAATTGCCCAAAACGTTTAGGAATAAGGGGCCAAAAATAAGCATTTTTCTAGTTTCCAGACAATAACTTGTGTTCAAGTGTATGGATCTCTATGAAATTGTACTGCTAGGTACCATACCACAGAGGGAAGGCTTGGATTGATTTTGTGGGTAATTGCCTCAAAATTTTAGGAATTAGGGGCCAAAAAGAGGCAAAAAACAAGCATTTTTCTAGTTTCAGGACAATAACTTGTGTGTAAGTGTATGGATCTTTATGAAATTGTACTACAAGGTTCCAAATCACAAAGGGAAAGCTGGGTTTGAGTTTGGGGTAATTGCCCTACACGTTTAGGAATTTGGGGCCAAAAAACAAGCATTTTTCTAGTTTCCAGACAATAACTTGTGTTCAAGTGTATGGATCTCTCTGAAATTGTACTGCAAGGTACCATACCATAAAGGGAAGGCTGGGATTGAGTTTGGGGGTGATGAATCATAAGGGGGTTCAAAAAATTTGGGGGGGGGGATTTTTTTTTTCCTTTTTTTTCTTTAAAATTTTACATTTTAAATTGGTTATTTCTGATTTATATATAAAAGCAAATAATAATGATATGGTTTGAATAGGTAAATTAAAAAATTTTAAGTTCTTAGACCACATTCATTCTGAGTCAGAAACCTATGCTGTGTCAAATATTTAATCACAATCCAAATTCAGTGCTGTATCAAGCTTGAATGTTGTGTCCATACTTGCCCCAACTGTTCAGGGTTCGACCTCTGCGGTTGTATCAAGCTACGCCCAGCTGAGCATTTTATTGCCTCTTGAATCTCTATCAGAATCTTCAATGGACCTAAGTGACAACACATGGTAAGTACCTTCAAAGAAACATTTCTGCAAGGTTTGCTTTTATTTCATGGCATCCTTTCTTTAAAAAAAAAACCAAAACAAAATGTTATTTCTCAAATAGTAAACTTTTACATTTGCTGAAAACCAGTTGCAATTATGGTCGACACCAAAATAACAACACTTGTTATTGACCTTCTACAAAAACATATTGGTTGAGATTTGTTTAAAATTATTCAGCTGTTCTTAAGAAGAAAAATGGGAAAAGGCTGATGGGAGACTTGATTGTTGAATTAGTTCCATTCTGTTCAGAGGTCAAAGGTCACATTGGCCCAGGTCTTTCTTACCAAAAAAATATCTTTTACTAAGTTGTAGGCCTTTTGCCTTAATTGTTGTGTTTGGGTTTTTTTCTCAGGCGAACTGTTTATGAAACTTTAGAAAAGAAAAGAAAAAATGCAAACCCTCTTTTACTCTGTATTTCACTACCCTTATTTACGAACCGACAAAATAATCTTAATTTGATATGTGTCTGCACTCAGGAGTTTGTGTAAAGGCTGTAAACGTTTTTCATCAATTCAAAGAGTAAGATTTTAAATATGATCTATTATATTGAACTTTTTATGACCCCGCCACAGTGGAGGGGGCATTAAGTGTTACCCTTGTCTGTCTGTACGTCCGTCCATCTATACGTACATTCCGAAATTGGTTTCCCTTCTCTAACTTTAGTTTGCCTCAACCAAATGTTATGAAACTTATACACAATGCCAAATGTCCATTACTATTAATAGACTTCTGACAATGCTTATTACCAAAAAACACAGATCAAGGTTAAATTTGGATGGCGTACCGTTTACCATTCTTCAGGTAAAAATAAGTACAAATCAGTGGCGTAGCTAGGCCATTTTTAAGTGTACGCCCGAACCTCATCGAGGGGTTTGAGGTCCAGAACAGTGGACCTCCTAGTTGGGGGCGAAACCCCCGGATGTTCACACGTTATTGAGAAAGAGATACCAATGTCTGTCATTAAAAACTCATCAATAGCAACATACTTGGTCGGTTGAGAACAAAACTTTACGACAAAGGAGATGATTTCAGCCTCCAATTGTGAACTTTTCTTTTCTATGTAGCAACATTCCAGCAGCACCTTGTATCTATATTTACTCGCATGCTCGTATCTTATGAGTATAACGAAATCAGAGATATATATTTTAATAAGTTTCGTTTAAAAGGAGATGTGGGGTAAACAATCAATCGACAACAAATCAAAACTTTATAATATAGAGATAGTCAAAAGGCAAGTCTCCATTTCAATGTTGTCGTTCTATTAATTTTTTTGACCTTATAGATCTAGTTTACTCACCTTTTTACACTTAAATTTTGTTAATGGACATATGTTCTAATTAATTTTCATAGATGGGCAGGTGTTACGGTAAAAATAAATATTGAACTGTAACATAAAAATGCAAGCCACATCGTATCTGACCAGATAATGAATTGCTTTAAACAATAGTAAACTGAGTAGAATTCACAGTAGATTGAGACTTTGACAGAAAATGAAAAAAAATATATAATATGAAATATGAAAACAACACATTATTAATTTCATGAGTTTGAAGCGCTTTTCTGCATTTACCTTCATCAGGAACGATCAAAGCCGAGGATGTATAAGAACCGAAACAGTTACAGAGCTACATGTATATGACATAAAAGTACCTAATAAATCATATGATACCATTTGATTAAAAAGTATATTTCGTCACTTTGTCTTTTATATCCAATTACAAGTCATTGAAGAAAAAAATACAAGGCTCGTGTGCTTTTAATCAGTTCTTATAATTTATTTGGGTTCAAATATTTTTTTCTTCAAAATTTATGTGTACGCCCGGGCGTTTTGACGTAAACGTAGCTACGCGCATGCTGAAATAATTGCAGAACTGGGCATGCCCAAATAGACATATATCAGACCAATCGGGCATGCATTTTAATTCTGCAAGTTTTATTCGTACTGAACACAATTAACAAAATGCTGCATAATTCCTATTTTAGGGTTAATAGAAGTTTAAGGATTTAAATTCAAGTTCACAGTTTTGCAATTTTTTGCATATCTGCAATGATTTGATTCAAGTGCATGCACAGTTTTACAATTATTTGCATGATTATGCAATGATTCAATTCAAGTGCACAGTTTTAAAATTATTTGCATAATTCTGCAATTATTTCATTCAAGTGCATAGTTTTTTTTAACTATTCTAACATATCTGTAATGATTCAATTCAAGTGCACCGATTTTATAATTAGTTGCATAATTCTGCAAAGATTTCATTCAAGTGCACAGTTTTACAATTATTTGAACATATCTGCAATGATTTAATTTAAGTACACAGTTTTACAACTATTTGTACTAGTATGCAATTATTCAATTCAAGTGTATGGTTTTACAATTATTTTCTTAATTCTACAATGATTTAATTCAATTGCATAGTTTTACAACTATTTTAACATATCTGCAATAATTTTAATTCAAATGCACAGTTTTACAATTACTTGCACAATTCTGCAATGATTAATTTTTACAATTTGTTGTTTTGTTGTTTTGCTACACCTCTGTCCCACTAGGAGGAGGGTTGTGTGCCAACAAATATATCATCCCTGCTTCCTTCTTTTGCCTGTTCCAAGCCAGGAACCTGTTATTCAGTGATTGTAATGTCTGCCATGTGTGTGTGTTTTTTTTTTTCTTTGCTGTAGAATGAATCTGGCCATTTTGTGTTCTCCATTGGCGGATCCAGGGGTGTTCCAGGGATTGGACTCCCCCCTCCCCCATACACCCATCCACCCCGTTCATTTCGTTTTTATGCCCCATTCATTGGGCATTCTGTTTTTCGGTCTGTTCGTTCGTTCGTCCGTCCGTCTGTCTGTCCCGCTTCAGGTTAAAGTTTTTGGTCAAGGTAGTTTTTGATGAAGTTGAAGTCCGATCAACTTGAAACTTTTTACACATGTTCCCTATGATATGATCTTTTTTTACCCCAATTTCACGGTCCACTGAACATAGAAAATGATAGTGCGAGTGGGGCATCCGTGTACTATGGACACCTTCTTGTTTTTTATTTTTTTTTAATTATGTGAACGTTTCATGGTGTTCCTGGGGGTTGATTGCCCCTTTTCAAAATGGCTGTATCTGCAAATGTTTCATTTTGTATTGTTGTCTTACCGGGCTTTTTATAGAACAATGAAAATAACACTATATAAACGTGTTGCATCCGAATTGCTTTTCTGGATTTACATTCAACAGGAACGCTAATACCAAAACGTGTTGGTCTAGCAGGGGCGGATCTAGACATTTTTTAAAGGGGGTCCCAACCAAGGATAAAAGGGGGGGGGGGGTCATGCAGCAGAAGCGTCATACTATGCACAATGAAAATGACCAAATTGTGAGCAAATAGGTTTTTACTTATATATTTAAAGGAAAAATTGTTAGAAAGAAAATGAATCTCTATTTGGTATTTGTTTTCCTAATTTAATGGAAGTTGATCTATGTTATTTAATTCAGAGGCAAGATAAATTGAAAAATCGAAATATAAAGTGATACACTTCTATTTTAGACAATTTTTAGGCATTTTAGATAGATAAAGTTCAGTCATTGTTTTCAGTAGGGCTACATATATAGAATTGGCCGTCGCTTTGCCGGAATCGTATTTCTTTTAGGCAGTGGTTATTTTGCCGGCTCCGCAGGCAAAATAGCCTCCATAGCGTTATTTTGCCGGTCTTATTTCAGATTTGTTTTTCAGACTATATAAATTTTTTTTTTATTGAAACTATTTATGCACAAATGATATGTATGGCTAGATGTCCATAACCTTTGAGTCCTCGCGTTGCCTTCACTTTTGGTGAACTCCATTCATGAAATTACATGTATCTATAGCAGTAAATACGTTAATTTCTGTTGAACATTGACGTTCGAAAATGGAAGACGACACTTTGTTATCAAACAAACTTGCAATAAACGCTAAGTTCGACTCATATGAAAGCCTACAGCACTTTCAAAAGGACAACTATGTGCAGCTGTGGAAACGTGATTCAAGGACTATCTGAATATGAATCAGGGCCAGTATATGTCATCAATGGCAACGGGAGGAAAATAACTATAAAATGCATGAAAACCAGAGCACCAAACAAAAACTTTAATAAAGATATAGTCTAAGGTGCAATAAAGTATTGCTAAGTTCATGGCGATAAAGACCACAAACTTTTATCACTGTTAAGTTAAGTTGTTTCGTCATTACAGAAATTAGTAGACGTGGTGGAATCGAATCAGAGAGAGACGACACGTAGAAACCCGCCCAATTTCAAGTTATGTCGACAAACTAGCTTTTTTATAGTTTGTTCTTATGCTGTGCCGTTACATTACTGTCCCAGTTTAGGGAGGGGTTGGGCGCTCACAAACATGTTCTAACCCCGCCACATTCTTTATGTGCCTGTCCCACTTCAGGAGCCTGTAGTTCAGTGGTTGTCGTTGGTTCGAGTCTGTCATATTTGTTTTTCGTAAATTAGTTTGTTATAAAATATGCCGTTATTTTTCTCACTTGAATTGTTTCATATTTTTCATGTCGGGGCCTTTTATAGTCGACTATACGGTATGGGTTTTTCTCATTGTTGAAGGCTACATACATCCACTTCGTTTTAACTTTGGTGGATAG
Organism: Mytilus californianus; assembly: GCF_021869535.1. Classification (NCBI taxonomy): domain Eukaryota; kingdom Metazoa; phylum Mollusca; class Bivalvia; order Mytilida; family Mytilidae; genus Mytilus; species Mytilus californianus. Next base: position 59,324,729 of record NW_026262679.1, read on the forward strand.
TTGTCTCATTGGCAATCATACAACATCTCCTTATTTTCATAGTAAATATTAGATAAATAAAGAAATATCGTACAGACGATGCATCGAAATTTATTGACAGCATTTATTCAATGAAAGTTGAATGTTTTGTACATATCTGCAATTTTAGTAAAAGTGATGCAGACGCAAAAGAAACAAGTGTTATGTGCAGTTCATGTCTGCAGTGGCAGCACCTTTCTTGTGGAAGACTAAAAATGCACCAAAAGCAAGACACTGGTTTTGTAACACTTGTTAAGCATTTTGAGGTTGTTGAATGTTTCAATTTCAAAACTTATGAGATATTCTTATTATAATTTTTTATTAAAATATCGATTTTAATATGCATGCTTTGCTTAATATATGTACTATATTTTTAAAAACGACATATTTTTTAAAGACTTCTTATTAAAGTAAAGAATATCAATGTTAATATGCATACTTTGCTTATGTATAAAATTGAGAATGGAAATGGGGAATATGTCAAAGAGACAACAACCCGACCAAAGAGCACACAACAGCCGAAAGCCACCAATGGGTCTTCAACGCAGCGAGAAAATCACTCACCCATAAATGTTTTAGAGTAAACATATTTTTAAGAGATTTCTTATTAAAGTGTATGTTTCTATATTTTTTTTATTCTTAATTGGTATACTGAAAATCTGAATAAAGACCGGCAAAATAGTAAAACTCTATATAAATCGCTATTTTGCCAGAGCCGGCAAAATAGCCACGGGAATTCCTTTGTGAGGTCAGATTTGAATGCCTATTTGAGTTTTACATATATATGAATAGTTGTCTTATTTGCAACCATATCATATCTACTCATTTTTATTCTTCTTCTCTGGTAGTGTTCCATGTCGGAGTAAAAATGTTCAGAGAGCAAAACGAAGCTTAATTTGAAAAGGCGTGACGTATATCTGTGTTTTTGTCATAGGCTTTTTAATAAGTGTTTCTTATGCATATCCTTATATATATATGTATATATATATAAGTACGTCTGAACCAGTGACAACTCTACAATCCCGGCGAGGGAAGAACAAAAAAATTACGAATGCAAATTTACATCTATCTAACATTGTTGGGCTGATGTTAAGACGAGTAGTATATAAGTCTAAATTGAAAACAACGTTCAAACCTATGATTACGTTGGATAAAAACCGCAATTTTTATACGTGTGCATGCAAAACAAATGTCTTGGTAGAGGCAGAGAAATATACACATATGTGTATATATGTCTCTGGAAGAGGGGTCTAAATACAGCACAAACAACATTTTCCAAAAGACCAAATGAGTGAAAAAGTATATTTTAACAAAACGCATTTGACTAGCCGGTCGAACAACTGATGGCAGTCAGCAGGGTTTAAGAACATCAGTTGTTCGACTTAACACTGTACTTAAAAGTAATTGTCCATTAACAAGGAAACCCTTGTTTCCCCTTTTTTGCCCCTAATCTATAAACATGTATGAGCCATTACCCCCAAAGCCAATCCTAACCATTCCTATGTGGTATGGACAAGTTATTGTCTGGAAACTAGAAAAATGCTTATTTGGGTCCCTTTTTGGCCCCTTATTCCTAAACTGTTAGAACCATAACCCCCAAAATCAATCCCAACCTTCCTTTTGCGGTTATAAACCTTGTGTTTAAATTTCATAGATTTCTATTTACTAATACTAAAGTAATTGTCGGGAAACCAAGTGTCTTCAGACAACGATGAGGACAACGACGTGATACCAATATACGACCACAAAAATTTTTTGCGATCGTATAAAAATTGCTGAATTTTTGGTTTCCGTTCTCTAACCTAAGTTTGCCTCAACCAAATATTAAGAAATGCTTATCATAAAAAAAATCAGTGGGCCAAATTTGGAACTCATGTTAAGATTCTTGCTCTTTACCAACCAATATTGGTGGTATTAAAAACAAGAATATGTGTCCATAGGACACCACGCCTATACATGTAACACATTTCCATGTTCAGGAAACCATGAAATCTGGGTCAAACCTCTTAATTTTGCATATATTTTTTAAAGATCACATCATAATGTGTACTAAGTTTTATATTGATGTGACCACAACTTAATGGTAAACTATATGGACAATCAATATCCATTTCTGCATAGTATTTATACTCCTTACAACTCAACATTATCAAGCTGCAGGTCAAATATAAAATATTTCCCTTCCATATATAGAAGCAAAGAAAACTTTGATAAAGTTTTCGACCCAAAGGTCTTTCAGACGGACAGACTCAAGAGATTACAAGACCTGCTTTAGCCATTGGCAAGGCAAGTAAAACTTTTAATTGGTCTGCAAGGCAGGTACAGACTAAATTGGTCTATGAACTCTCCTGATGGCTCTTACTTGGAAAACCAAAATATTGATAAACACCTCTCATACTTTCATTAAAATACAACATGTTGTTGTCCCTGCAGTGAAATTGTTTTCATCATATTATAAACTGCTTGATAAGGGCTCTTCACTTTAAAACCTAACATATACTATGACACTAAGAGAAAATCCTAGACACTCAAGTCTGTTTTATATTCTTTTGGAATTTCAAACAAAGATAAAGAACTACATGTAGTTTCCTTTCAATCTGCTGGATGATCCAAATCTCACAAACATAGCTCAGTCTGCCAAATGCTCAATGAAACCTCTAAAAAATATAAACATCAATTTGTTCCACAATCAAAACCCTGCTTCAGAGTTTCTGTTAAACTACCTACTTTAGAGATTATACTTAAATGTATTTGATTTTTACAATTTTTTTTTATCAACAAGAGTACACATGCTGAACTGTCTTGCCTGCCTTACTTATGATTGAATTTATGTTCAGTCTGTAATATGAAGGTTTTACTACATTAAGCATTACATAAACTTAACATAAGAAAAAAATCATGTAAATGAGGTCAAGGTCAGATGAACCCTGTCAGAAAATATCTTTTGAGTTAAGCCAATTGCAACTGACTTTTAAAAATTTTTGTGTTTGTATAATAGTATGACCTCGTCATCATCCAAAAACATTTGGTTTCCAGACAAGTGTATGGATCTCTTTGAAATTGTACCACCAGGTTCCATACCACAAAGGGAAGGTTGGGATTGATTTTGGGGGTTATTGTCCTAAATGTTAAGGAATTAGTGGCCAAAACAAAAAACAGGCATTTTTCTTGTTTCAGGACAATAACTTGTGTATAAGTGTATGGATCCGTATGAAATTGTACCAGAAGGTTCCATACTTCAAAAAGAAGGATGGGATTGATTTTGGGGATTATGACCCAAACGGTTTAGGAATTAGGGGCCAAAAACAAGGATCTTCTGGTTTCGGGACAATAACTTGAGTATAAGTCTATGGATCTTTATAAAATTGTACCACAAGGTTCCATACCAAAACAAGAGGCTCTCAAGAGCCTGAATCGCTCACCTGTATTTCAGTGGAGAAGATTTTTAAATGTTAGCAAACTTGATGAACAAATTGTGTAAAATTGTCTTTAAAAGGCAATAACTCCTTAAGGGGTCAATTGACAATTTTGTTCATATTAACTTTTTTGTAGATCTTACTTTGCTGAACATTATTGCTGCTTACAGTTTATATATATCTATAATAACAAAAAACTGCAAAATTTTGTTAAAACTACCAATTCGGTGGCAGCAACCCAACAATGGGTTGTTCGATTAGTCTGATAATTTCAGGGCCGATAAATCTTGACCAATTAAACAATTTTACCCCATGTCACATTTGCTCTAAAAGATTTAGTTTTTGAGATATAAGCCAAAAACTGCATTTGACCCTTTTGTTATATTTTTAGCCATGGCGGCCATGTTTGTCGATGAATACAAACTTCGGATACAATTTATAAACAAGATACCATAAGGAACATTTAGTTAAAGTTTGAAGGTAATTGGCCCAGTAGTTTCAGAGGAGAAGATTTTTAAATGTTAGCAAATATGATGAACAAATTGTGTAAAATTGTCTTTAAAGGGCAATAACTCCTTAAGGGGTCAATTGACAATTATGGTCATATTAACTTTTTTGTAGATCTTACTTTGCTGAACATTATTGCTGCTTACAGTTTATATATATCTATAATAATATTCAAAATAGTAACAAAAAACTGCAAAATTTTTTTAAAACTACCAATTCGGTGGCAGCAACCTAACAATGGGTTGTTCGATTCGTCTGAAAATTTCAGAGCTGATAGATCTTGACCAATTGAACAATTTTACCCCTGTTAGATTTGCTCTAAAAGCTTTAGTTTTTGAGATATAAGCCAAAAACTGCATTTGACCCCTATGTTCTATTTTTAGCCATGGCGGCCATGCTTGTCAATGGATCAAAACTTCGGATACAATTTATAAACTAGATACCCTAAGGAACATTAAGTTAAAGTTTGAAGGTATTTGGCCCAGTAGTTTCAGAGGAGAAGATTTTTGAAATAGTTTACGACAACAGACGACGACGGAAGCCAAGTGATGGCATAAGCTCACATGGGGCCCTTTGGGCCCCGGTGAGCTAAAAAGGAAGGTTGGAATTGATTTAGGGGTTTAAGGCCCCAACTGTATAGGAAAAAGGGGCCAAAAACAAACTTTTCTAATACTTGAATTGCTTATTTCTTGACCAATTTCAGTTGTGTTTAATTCAAAGTCTTTAATTCTTGAGGTTCTTTAATATGCTAAATCTAACCGTGTATTTAGATTTTTGGCTTTAAATTGGTCCACATTGAGGTCTAAAGGGTCCAAAATTAAACTTTGTTTGATTTCATCAAAAATTGAATTGTTGGGGTTCTTTGATAAGCTGAATCTAAATGTGTATTTAGATTTAAAATTTTGGGCCCCTTTTTAAAATTGTTTTATATTAAGGTCCAAAGGGTGCAAAATTAAACTTAGTTTGATTTTAACAAAAATTGAATTCTTGATGTTCTTTGATATGCTGAATCTAAACATGTATTTATATTTTTGATTTTGGGCCTAGTTTTCAAGTTTGTCCAAATCAGGGTCCAAAATTAAGCTTGAATGTTGTGTCCAAACTTGCCCCAACTGTTCGGGGTTTGACCTCTGCAGTTGTATCAAGCTGTGCCCTGCAGAGCATTTTATTACAGTTTGTTCTTACGTGGTACTGTAACACCACTATCCCAGGTTGTGGGGTGGGGGGGTTTAGCACTAACAAAAATGTTTAACCCCTCCACATGTGCATATCCCAAGTCAGGAACCAGTAATTCAGTGGTTGTTGTTTGTTTGTTCATGTTTGTCCTACTTGTTTTGCTATAAATTAAGCTGTTAGCTTTCTCAATTGTATTGTATCACATTTTTCATATCGTGGTCTATTACAGCCCACTATACAGGATGGCTTTTTCTTATTGTTGAAGGCTGTATGGTTACCTATAATTGCTTACATCTACTTCATTTGGACTTTGGTGGAAAGTTGCCTCATTGGCAATCATACCACATCTCCTTTTTTTATATATATATGTAAACCTTACAATTATACCATTCACCAATATAGTTGACCTATAGCTTATAGTATCTGATAGACAAAACCATGAAAACTTAACATTGACCAATTGAACCATGAAAGGTCTTCTACCTTCTGAAATATAAAGCTTTAATCAAATAGTTTACACCATTGCTGCGGATGGATTGCAATCCCTTTGTCTCGCATTCTGCATCTCTCATTGCAGGAAGCTTTGAAATGATTAAACATGGGAAGAATCTGAGGAAGTTGTGTGTTATTTGTGTTGTTGAGTATATTTCTATGTAGCAACATTCTAGCACTCCTGCTTAAGGAGTTCATAAAAAATTCCAAGGCTTGTATATTTAAAGATTTTTTATAGAGGGTTGATGCATCTAACATGTCCAAGGCAGCTATTCGAACTATGGGTTCCTTATAGTAAGAAATCCTCCCATAGATAATTGCCATCATGACAGCCCAACTTGGATACATCCAGTGAGGCAAAACATAGGCTCAGGATAGAATTGGAACAATAGTTACAATCTTTACCCAAAATAATGTATCAGGTAGCACCCTCAAGATACATGTACTAATATTCAATCAAGGTAACAACTCTTTATGATCATGTTTCATAGCAAATATCAAATTGAACTTTTGCAGCAAATATTTTATACTGAACAAGAATATCTGTCCATAGGACATCATGCCCTGCTTGCACTACTGTAGATTCATTATTATTCGTTGGATACCAATTTTCGTGGATTTCCTGGGTACAGGTGAACCATGAAATTAAAAATTCAACGAATGACAAATTTCTCATAGACCTGTATGCAGACTTCGGCAAAACCATGAAATTTAATATCCAATAAGTTTTTTTAAACCACGAAAATTGGTACCAACGAAAATAAATGAATCCACAGTATCACATTTCCATGTTCTGTTAACCATCAAAATCAGGGTAAAAACTGTAATTTGGCATATAATTTTAAAAATTTCACACCATACTAGACTTATGTACTAAGTTTCAAGTTGAGTTGCTGTGTTGACTACAACTTCATGGTTAACTAATTTGACCAAAACCTTTTACCTGTAAGAGAATGAACTGGTTTAGTTTATCATATTTCTGTTTTCAGTGAACCTTGAAATTGGAGTCAAAGCAATAATTTGATGTTAATATCATAATGAACAAGTGTACTAAGTTTCATGTTGATGTGACCACAACTTAGTTGTAAAGTACTTTAATCCATATTTGACTGATCTGAGATGGATGGACAGAATAATGGACTGATGCAGACCAGAACTAGAACGGTTGTGTATAAGTTTTATAACATTTGGTTGAGACAAACTAAAGTTAGAGAACGGAAACTAATCAAAGAGCTGACAGCTCTGAGGAAAAATGACGCCACTGTCTCTAATATTGTGATATTTTTTATGCAAGTCTTGATTTTCACATACCGTAATTAGTTTAACATTCCAACATGTCTCGTAAGCATATAATTGATATTCGTATATGTGTGTGTTATGTGAAGATGACAACTGGCTGTTTTTTTAGTACAAATGTATAGGTCAAGACTACCTGAATGATCTACAGTATCCAATGACTACTGGCTGTTTTTTTCTATAAATAAATAGTTCAAGACTACCAGAATGATCTACAATATCCAATGACTACTGGCTGTTCTTTTGTACTAATAAATAGGTCAAGACTATTTGAATGATCTACAATATCCAATGACTACTGGCTGTTCTTTTGTACATATAAATAAAGACTACCTGAATGATCTAAAGTATTCTAAGTAATGTGATTTTTGTCTTACAATTACATTTTTCTAAATCAAGAATATAGACTACTAGCATCCTTTTCAAACCAAATGATTATGAAGAGCCTGTTGTTATCAAGCTCTTATACCCCACATACTCATTAAATAAGTTACTAGTGACCTAATTATTTCTGTTACTTGAAGCAAATTATATTTCTGTAGATTTAGACAATAGTATAATATTGTTTTACTAGTTTTATTTCACCTTGAAGATTAGACAAATAGGGATACTCCTTTGATTTTTTATTTCATGTCAGTCAGGTCGCTTTATATGAAACTTGAAACCACTTCTCTGCCATATTGTTATTTCATAACAACTCTGCCCTTGACCATGTTGACCCATGTAATTGATATTCATTCTTTAACCATATATCATAGTCAGTTAGTTTTTGATTTTGCACTCCCACACCACCTTTCAGGCCAAATGTCTGTCTCCATTTAAGTTAATGACATTGAACAATCATGGTATTAAACACAATTTCAATAGTGATAATGCTGTTCTAGTAGGTCACCATATATTCAACTTGGGTAGCATTCCAGTTATTGAAATTTGTGTCAGATTAGAACAATGATCTAGACCTTTAGGAATGGATCTTACAATTTAATATGGAGCCATAGTATGGGACCCCTACACGGTAACAAAAAAAAAAACAAGCTTGAAAGGATACAACGTCAAGCGGCAAAATCTATCACCAGAAATTACAAGTCAAGAGAGGATGGACGGGATACGTCTCTAAAATGCTTGCCTAACTGGAACTACAACAAGATCTCCAGACAAAACGAACAAGGAGTTGAAGCCAGAAGTTAATATTTATGTAAAAAGTAGTTGAGGGGCTGATTCCCGCTATTGAACCATACTGTCATTCTATAATATTATTGCGTAAGTATTTCTGTATTGTCCTTGTTATTGGTCCATGTCTTGGTGTATTGGTCTGAGGCGAAGCCGAAGGCCAATACTGCTGGCCGAGGACCAACAATAAGGCCAATACAGAAATACATGTAATAGTATCTTTATTAATTAACTGCAGTGTTACAATATTTTTTTATTTCATTTCACAAGAGATAAACATTTTTACCTTGAAGTGGAACTATCCAAATCTCAGTTTCTTTTTATAAGATGCAATATCTAATGATTTGGTGCCGTTTCCATGTATCTTCAACCTTTTCTCATCTGATGAATTTTTCTACCCTTTCCAGTCACTATAAAGTGTTACAACTTTAATTTAGACACAACACATAAATAGTAATTGGAAAGGTACTGCCTTTGCATGTGTAATGCAAATATATTTAAAAAAAAAAAAATGTAAGAGTTGAAATTGATACAACTATCCATAAGCCAATTGACTAAAGAACGAAGATTTGCGCAATTACAGAATGCATATGCCTGGTTCGGGTTTAAAAATAAAAGACCGTTTACAAAACATGAGAAGCGAAAGTAAACAGTAAAAATCGATTTGTACCATCGACATGATGAAATTATGAGGTCGTCAAGAAATGAACTTTGTGATAATTTACTCGTTCCCCAAACCTGAAATAATTCCATCGTCTACTTTCAAAATGCTTTTCAAATGAATGGGACCGTCTTTAACATAACATGTATGCCATACTGAACGTTTCAGCTTGTTTATGGTGAGTAAATAAAAACTGCGTCGTACAAACAACTGTTTACTTTCAGTTTGAGTTTTATCGTGACTTACGATCTAAAAACTAGAGACGTTCCGAAATCCTGTTTTGGCCGGATCAGAACTCGGCCAATACGGAAAAAAAATCTGTATTGGCCGAGTTGACATCTTATATTGCATATGCAGTTTTCATCATATTAAGTACAATAACAGTGTAGTTAATTAATAATGATACAGTTACAGACTCTGCTGCTATAACTTTGTAAACAAAGATTCATACGCACCGCGTGGGTATAACCGTATTACTAATTTCCGATTATTAAAATCTTCGTAAATCTGGATAAAGACCAGTTTCTATCCAATGAATATCAAAATGATTCCGATTATAACTTTTTTAATGATTGTAAAGTTGAAATGGCATAAAAGGCTGACAATATTTAGAACTATTTTGTCTAGCGATTGCTGATCATTGGAGGGTAAAAAGTCCAACACCATAACAAAACGGATCTATTTATCATGTATACATACCGATTGTTTACGATTGTAAGACATGTGCATAAAAGTCAAAGCTCGAATAAATATGAAAAATATAACAAAGGGATAGCTCCAAATACCATTTAATAACAAAAAACATATGGACAGTTCAAGATATCTTTTTGGTAAATAAAATAACGTATGTAAACTGGTTAAATATGAAACCGAGTGCGGTAGGCGGAGGCATAATCAACTTCCGTTAGTTCTGGTCAATGGTATCGGAAACATGCCGCTGATAGCGTCATTTTCCAATAAACTGCTTTGCTGAGCGCAGCTGGATACGCCCGCAGAGGTCTAACCCTGAACAGTTGGGGCAAAAATGGACACAATATTCAAGCTTGATACAGGTCTGAATTTGGATTGTAATTAAATATTTGACATACATCTATTATAGGTTTCTGAATAAATGTATTCAAAGAACTTGAAGTTGGTTATATGAATTGAATTTATATTCAATTAAAGATTTCTTGCTGTTGTGCAATACACTGTGCTGTTGCGCAATACTTAGTAAATCTGTTGTCAGACTATAAACAAATAAAATTTATAAAATTCTAAAGGGAGCTTACATCAATAGATATAAACAGTTCACCAAAGTTTCATACGAATTGCTGAAAGCATTTTTGAGTTTTTGTCTGAAAACTGGAAAATCCCCCCTTTTTTAATGAATAAACCCCATAATTTGGAAATGTAAAATCTAAAATTTATAAAATTCTAAAGGGAGCTTACATCAATAGATATCAACAATTCATCAAAGTTTCATGAGAACTGCTGAAAGCATTTTTTGAGTTATTTTCCAAAAACTGGAAAATCCCCCTTTTTTTTATGAATAAAACCCCATAACTCGGAAACGTAAAATCTAAAATTTATAAAAATCCAAAGGGAGCTCATGTCAATAGATATAAACAATTAACCAAAATTTCTTGCAAGTTGGTGAAAGCATTCTCGAGTTATTGTCCGAAAACTGGAAAATCCCCCTTTTTTTAATGAATAAAACCCCATAACTCGGAAACGTAAAATCTAAAATTTATACAAAACGAAAGGGAGCTCACGTCATAGATATAAACAATTCAACAAAGTTTTAAGCTAATTGGTTAAAGCATTTTTGAGTTAATGTCCGACATGTTGACGACGGACGGACGGACAGACGGATGGACAGACGGACGTACAACGGTATACCATAATACGTCCCGTAAACGGGCGTATAAAAATTCAGCAATTTTTATGTTTATAAAGGGACATAACTCAAGAATGGTAAAAGTGTTCTCACCAAATTTTGTACTTTATCTGTATTATGTAGTAATAAGCATTGTGTATAAGTTTCATAACATTTGGTTGAGGCAAACTAAAGTTCGAAAACGGAAACAAAAAATTTGTACTTGATCTTAGTTTTGTGGTAATGAATATTGTGTATAGGTTTCATAATGTTTGGTTGGGGCACACTTAAGTTACAGAATGGAAACTAAAAATTTTGCAATCTTTCGATTCATAAAGGGGCATAACTCAATAATGGTTAAAGTGACACTACCCAAATTCAACTTGATCTGTATTTTATCAGTGGAAGTAAAAATTAAACATTGCATTGTATAAAGCATTGATTGTAGTTGATTCAACTATAATCATGGACAAAGGAAGATAACTCCAATTTAAAAAATAAATTAATATTTAGAAGAAAATAAAAATTTTGCAATTTTTCCATTTATAAAGGGGCATAACTCTAGAACAGTAAAAGTGATGCCACCAAAATTCAAGCTTATTCTGTGTTTTACTAAAAATTTTGCATTTTTTCCATTTATAAAGGGCATAACTCGAGAATGGTTAAAGTGACCCCACCAAAATCCAAACTTGATCTTTATTTTGTGGTAATAAGCATTGTGTATATGTTTCATAAAATTTGGTTGAGGCAAACTTAAGTTAGAGAACGGAAACTAAAAATTTTGCAATTTTTCCATTTATGAAGGGGCATAACTCTAGAACGGTTAGAGTGAAGCTACCAAAATTCAATCTTGATCTGTATTTTGTGGTAATAAGCATTGTGTATAAGTTTCATAACATTTGGTTGAGGCAAACTTAAGTTAGAGAATGGAAACTAAAAATTTTGCAACTTTTCCATTTATAAAGGAGCATAACTCTAGAACGGTTAAAGTGAAGCCACCAAAATTCAAACTTGATCTGTGTTTTGTGGTAATTAGCATTGTGTATAAGTTTCATAACATTTGGTTGAGGCAAACTCAAGTTAGAGAACGGAAACCAATTTTGGGACGTACGTACGTACGTACAGAAGCACAAGGGTAAAACTTAATGCCCCCTCCCCTACGGTGGGGGCATAAAAAATATTATGTCCCCCTTCTATCCTAGATAGGGCATAAAAATATGACAGGAAATTGACATATATTTGTAAGATGGACTGATTGAAAATAATAGATTCATTAATTCATTTGTATAAACCAAAACCATGCTTCAATGTATTGAATTTCATTGTAGGAAAAAAGACTAAAACACAAAAAAACAATTTAACCATTTTCTATTGATAAATGTTCTTTCTGTTTTCTCTTTAACTTTTTCTTCTGAGATTTTGAGAGTTCTCCTTCCTTTCTTTTCCTTTTTGGTTTCATAGACAGGGGATTAGCCCCTTTTAACTTTTTGTGTTTCTTTTTCTTTACTTCTTGTTCACCGAATGCTTCCACTTTCAGCTGTTTTATGATGGTATGCTCATGTTCTGAAGGAGCAATTCTAGCATCGGTTTGTCTTTCTGCTTTCATTTTTGATTTGTCTGATGGTGGTTCCAGAGTTATTGTATTGAAAGCTATATAAAGCATAGGTGTGCCAGCTTTTGTTCTAAACCAATCATTTAACATTTTATCCTGAAATAAATAATATACATGTGAATTATGTGTGGAAAATTTCTTCAATGAACCAAAACCCAACAACACAGGTAAGACAAAATATAACCTGCAGTTATTTACATCCTCATCTTTGGAGGATAATTCTCATTAGCAATCGTACCATATCTTCTTATTTTCATGTTAAGATAAGTTACCATATGTTCGTCACTGATAGATATGAACTTAACTATATGAGAAGCTCTAAATTTTACAGAGACTAGACAAGTTTGTACATAAATCCAATAGAATTAACCAATTATCTGGTCTTAAAATACTGACTCTTGAATCATGTAGGTTGTAGAAAAAATTTATTTACAACTGAATACGACAAACGTTTAATCCTATATATCTTAAAGTGATAATTATCAAATCTACTTTAACTTATACAAAAAAATACAAGATGTCAAGGTTTGAAAACAATAATTTCTCTAATTCTTTGGCAATTTGTCGAGGCTTGGAATTTAAAATTCGATAATTTAACTATCTCAATTGCATAAATCTGATAATCCACTGGTACCAATGTAATAATCTATATATAACTATAACCTTTCTCAATATTTATACATAGTTCTACATTTTTTTACCTCGCAAGAGAAGCAATCTGAAATGTCTTTCTACGGACTGTTACTTTAGGAACTATCAAAAAATCTGAGGCAGCATACAGCGTACAGCAGGGTTCATATTCATATCTTATTTTAAACATGCTCTGGTCCTGATGTGCATGTGATATCTGCCACTGGATGTTACACACACATAAAAAAGCATGCAAATGTAGAACTAAAAGGTTAACTATTGAAAACTGCAGCATATAATATAATTACCTGTGTTGCAAGGAATAACTTTTCTTTATTCTTTTTGCCAATCAGTCTTGTAATGCATTTAGATGCTGATAAAGTTGACTTGTGGTTACATGGCTGTAATTTAAACTGCTTCAATACTTTAAGAGGACCATATAATACTGAACCTGAAAATATAAAGAAACCTTTAGCTGTGGGAGTGATGTACAACTGGCTATTGAATTCTAAACCACAGGTACATTGTGTTTAATGCTGTGCTTTATGTTTTTATGTAAGGTACATGTATAAAAAAATACCCTTTCAAAACTAGAACCACCCTTAAAAAATTCTTAGTTTGATGTAGCCTACCCGTGCCTTGTAGGGTTGAGTAGGTAGGTAAGGAATTTTTTGTTGGCCAACAACATAAGTTACATGTTTTAGACAAGAAAATGTACATGATGTATAATAGCAGGAAAAAATCTTTAAAAGAAAAAATTTTAAACGATTTGTGTCATAAAATTTTTTTTGTAGGCTACGTTTTAGATGGGTAGGTAGGCAACATCAAACAATTTAAATTTTATTTTTGGCCCTATGTTAACTATCATCAATAGACTCGACATAATTTCACACTAGTGAGAACCCTGCACACGGCCATTGCATTCGACTCTGAACTTATTTGACAAAGATTGCCAGTTTTTCTGTAGAAGGTCGTGGTTTCTCTCTGGATACTCAAGCTTCCTCTACTAAATAATAAAATGCTTCGCTGGGCGCAGCTTGATACGACCGCAGAGGTCGAACCCTGAACAGTTGGGGCAAGTATGGACACAACATTCAAGCTTGATACAGCTCTGAATTTGGATTGTGATTAAATATTTGACACAGCATAGGTTTCTGACACAGAAAGAATGTGGTCTAAGAACTTGAATTTTTTTAATTTACCTATTATGGTCCAATGTCCAAAATCAAAATACATGGTTAGAATCAGCATATCAAAGAACCCCATATATTCAATTTTTGTTGAAATCAAACAAAGTTTAATTTTGGACCCCAACTTGGACAAACTTGAAAACTGGTCCCATAATCAAAAATCTAAACACATGTTTAGATTCAGCATATCAAAGTACCCGAAGAATTCAATTTTTGTTAAAATCAAACTAAGTTTAATTTTGGACCCTTTGGACCTTAATGTAGACAAATTTAAAAAACGGGACCCTAAATTAAAAATCTAAAAACACAGTTAGATTTGGCATATCAAAGAACCCCAATAATTCAATTTTTGATGAAATCAAACAAAGTTTAATTTTGGACCCTTTTGACCTCAATATGAACCAATTTGATAGCGGGCCCACAAATAAAAAATCTAAATACATGGTAAGATTCAGCATATCAAAGAACCCCATATATTCAATTTTTGTTGAAATCAAACAAAGTTTAATTTTGGACCCCAATTTGGACCATCTTGAAAACTGGGCCAAAAATCTAAAATCTCAATACATGTTTAGATTCAGCATATCAAAGAACCCCATATATTCAATTTTTGTTGAAATCAAACAAAGTTTAATTTTGGACCCCAACTTGGACCAACTTGAAAACTGGTCCCATAATCAAAAATCTAAACACATGTTTAGATTCAGCATATCAAAGAACCCCAAAATTTCAATTTTTGTTAAAATCAAACTAAGTTTAATTTTGGACCCTTTGGACCTTAATGTAGACCAATTTAAAAAACAGGACCCAAAATTAAAAATCTAAATACACGGTTAGATTTGGCATATCAAAGAACCCCAATAATTCAATTTTTGATGAAATCAAACAAAGTTTAATTTTGGACCCTTTTGACCTCAATATGAACCAATTTGATAGCGGGCCCACAAATAAAAAATCTAAATACATGGTAAGATTCAGCATATCAAAGAACCCCATATATTCAATTTTTGTTGAAATCAAACAAAGTTTAATTTTGGACCCCAATTTGGACCAACTTGAAAACTGGGCCAAAAATCTAAAATCTAAATACATGTTTAGATTCAGCATATCAAAGAACCCCATATATTCAATTTTTGTTGAAATCAAACAAAGTTTAATTTTGGACCCCAACTTGGACCAACTTGAAAACTGGGCCCATAATCAAAAATCTAAACACATGTTTAGATTCAGCATATCAAAGAACCCTAAGAATTCAATTTTTGTTAAAATCAAACTAAGTTTAATTTTGGACCCTTTGGACCTTAATGTAGACAAATTTAAAAAACGGGACCCAAAATTAAAAATCTAAATACACGGTTAGATTCGGCATATCAAAGAACCCCAATAATTCAATTTTTGATGAAATCAAACAAAGTTTAATTTTGGACCCTTTGGACCTCAATGTGGACCAATTTAAAAACGGGGCCCAAAATCTAAAAAATTAATACACGGTTAGATTCAGCATATTAAAGAACCCCAAGAATTCAAGAATAAAACCCCATTGAAATTGATCAAGAAATAAGCAATTTATACGAAGTATCTTCTTTTGCACAATACTGTGCAATTGAATATTTCTTGCTATTGCGCAATACTGTACAATTGACAATTTCTTGCTATTGCGCAATATTGTGCTATTGGATATTTCTTGCTATTGCGCAATACTGTTAAATTGAAGATTTCTTGCTATTGCGCAATACTGTGCAATTGAAGATTTCTTGCTATTGTGCAATACTGTGCAATTGAAAATTTCTTGCACAATACTTATTATATAATAATTTACACATCCTGTTTGGTGTGTATCTCCTACCATATCATTATTATTTGCTTTTAAATATAAATCAGAAATAACCAACTTAAAATGGAAAATTTTAAAAGAAAAAAAAAAGGAAAAAAAGAAAAAAAAAAAAAAAAAAAATCCCCCCCCCCCAAATTTTTTGAACCCTCTTATGATTCATCACCCCCAAACTCAATCCCAGCCTTCCCTTTGTGGTATGGTACCTTGCAGTACAATTTCAGAGAGATCCATACACTTGAACACAAGTTATTGTCTGGAAACTAGAAAAATGCTTATTTTTGGCCCCTTTTTGGCCCCCAATTCCTAAACGTTTCGGGCAATTACCCCCAAACTCAATTCCAGCTTTCCCTTTGTGATATGTAACCTTGTAGTACAATTTCAGAAATATCCAAACACTTACACACAAGTTATTGTCATGAAACTAGAAAAATGCTTGTTTTTTGCCCCTTTTTTGGCCCCTAATTCCTAAAATTTTGAGGCAATTACCCCCAAAATCAATTACAGCCTTCCCTTTGTGATATGGAACCTTGTGGTACAATGTCAGAGAGATCCATACACTTACACACAAGTTATTGTCTGAAAGTTACAAAAATGCTTATTTTTGGCCCCTTTTTGGCCCCTAATTCCTTAACTGTTGGTACCATAACCCCCAAAATCAATCCCAACCTTCCTTTTGTGGTATTGAACCTTATGGTGAAATTTCATGGAGATCCATTCACTTAAACTAAAGTTAGAGTGCGAAAACCAATGTGTCTTCGGACGACGCCGGACGACGACGACGACGACGACGACGACGCCAACGTCATACCAATATACGACCAAAAAATTTTTAATTTTTGCGGTCGTATAAAAACTGGCCACCACTATATAACCAAGAGTGCTGAAGATGGTGTTAAACACCAACAATCAATCAGAATAGTAAGATCTCAAGTCAAGTGTGTTTGACCTGATTGCATCTGAGCCAACCTTACAGTATTATATGTACTGTTAATTTAAACCAACTTATTTTCGCAGATACTTTATTTCGCGTTCAACCCTTTTCAGTCGACTACGCTGCGATTTATTTTCGTGGTTTTTTTTATGGTCTTGATGTATTTATATAAGAAAAGACCGAAGTTTTATATATTCGCGCTATTTTTCTACTCGCGAAAGTCGCAAAAATAAATTGCTCGCGAAAATTAGTTGGTTTACAGTTTATGAATTTTATACTCTCAGTATGAAAAATAATATTGTTTCATATGGGGTTGCTCCCATCCAATGATAGAGAAAAACTTTTGTCAGAAATGGGATATATATTACTTTAAAACAATGAATATACTTATTTACAATATATGTATATCAAAGAATGTTCAATGAATTGGAAAAATTAGGACAATAACTGACTTACCAAAGGCTTCACATTCGTCAAGCACACATTGTGTAGTCCACATTTTAGTATCTGCCTCTAAATACTTTGGTAGCTGTTCACTGATGTTGACTTTAAACTTCAGGGCAGCCTTACAAAATGTTCCATCAATCAAAACATTGTATGGTGGCCTAAATCCAAAATTACTACTGTAGAAAGTCAAAACTTTCCTAATATGCTTATGTCTCTTTATTTTCATCTTTCTTTATATATTGCTAGAAAAAAATTAAAAACAAAAATACAATATCCAATGATCCTGTAATATTTACAATTCACATCTTTTTACACAAAATACTCAAAATATGACTTAAATATTATTAGATATATTGCTTTTTATGTATGGTTATGAACACTTTTGATCTGACATCCTGTCAAATCTGTATACTTTTATTTTGGCATTGCATTTCTTACTGTTTATGAGGTCTTTACACTAAATATGTTGGATGTGTACTGATTGATACTTAAGTATGGAAGAACATGATTTTTTTTAGTTGTAATTTGCTTTGAACTACCTTTACGAAACCTTGAGTACTCTAATATCGGTGCTTTGTGTCTATTTTTTTTTATGTTATTTGTTTTATTGTGCTTCATACTGATTTATTGAGTTAAGCCATTTGCAACTGATTTTGTTCTTATGTTGTGCTGTTACAACACTGTCCCAGGTTAGGGGACAGTTGGGCCATCGCAAACATGTTTAAACTAGTCATATTCTTTATGTGCCTATTGACCCAAGTCAAGAGCCTGTAATTCAGTGGTTGTATTCGGTTCATTTCTGCAATATTTGTTTTTTGTAAATTGTATTGTTATAAATAAAGCTTCACGTTTGAAGTGTTTCATGTCAGGGCCTTTTATATAGTTGTTTTGGGTTTTTCTCCTTGTTGAAGGCTGTACGGTGACCTGTTATTGCTTACATTTGTATAATCCACGTCGTTTAAGTTGAACTATGATGGATAACTGTCTCAATACACATATTACAACTCACTATTTGGGTGGTGGCAAAATATTAAGTCATTATGTTCTTTAATTTCCAAGGAAATGTGTGTTGGACAAAAAAAATAATTTCATTCAACATATTGAAAAATTCTTAAAAAAAGTATTGGTAAACAGGAAGTAGGTATCTGAAAGATCCAAAAAGTGCTCATACCTTACAACTCATCAATGTCAAGTTGTAGTCCAAATAATACAAGACGTCATAATTATTTGGGACTATGTCAAGCTGCTGACCAAAATATGAATTCATTCTGTTCAGTAGTTTCTGAGAAAAGTGTGATGAAAGTATCTGTTGGACAAACATACGGACAAAATGGAGGACAAGAATTTGGGTTTAAAAATAATGTATGCCTTACTAATAAGATTTAAAATCATTATACTTTGAATTGTGGAAAAATAAGTATATCTTATTAGCTTTAAATTCTTAATTGGGATCACCTGACTTTGGCGATCACAATACTGGAATACCAGTATGCTCACAATACTGGTATAAACTTTTATTCCAGTATTGTCTTCCAGTATTATACCAGTATTGTTGGGTTTTTTCATGGAAGTATTATGTTAAGATACAAGATGTCATGACTTTTCTACATATGACAGAAATATATAAACAAAATTGTATATACAGTAATTAGTTTATTCTGAAAAAGTGCAAAAACATTCATAATGTTATATTTTCAAAAAAGTTGTGTTTTACTATTGTCTTGATTGTTATCTAAAATACTATATATCAATATCAAATTACAAGATTATAAATAAGTATGCATTAAAATGTTGCCATTAGTGTCAATTTTAATTCTTCAATAGTTTTTGTTTTCAATTGTTCCCCTGGTTTGAGGAATTTGAATCAATTAATTTTATATTTAATAGAAGGAAAAAATATATTCAGTGTTATAAACAAAAATTCTGACATTGAAATAACTTAAAAACTACAGGGTCATGAAGGTGTTAATATAAAGTGAAATAAAATGCTCCGCTGGGTGCAGCTTGATACGACCGAAGAGGTCCAACCCTGAACAGTTGGGGCAAGTATGGACACTACATTCAAGCTTGATACAGCTCTGGATTTGGATTGTGATTAAATATTTTACATAGCATAGGTTTCTGACACAGAATGAATGGGGTCGAAAAACTGAAAAATTTGAAATTGGACTTTTACCTATCATGGCCCAATTTCAAAACCTAAATACACAGTTAGATTCAGCATATCAAAGAATCCCAAGAATTCATTTATTTTTAATTCAAACAAAGTTTAATTTTGGACCCTTTGGACATCAATGTGGACCAACTTGATAAAGGGGCCCAAAATCCAAAATCTAAATACATTGTCAGATTCAGCATATCAAAGAACCACATATATTCAATTTTTGTTGAAATCAAACAAAGTTTAATCCGATTTAGACCAACTGAAAACTTGGCCCGAAATCAAAAATCTAAATACATGCTTAGATTCAGTTTAGCAAAGAACCCCTTGAATTTTTTCATAAAATCAAAATAGGTTTAATTTTAGACTATGTGGACCAATTTAAAACCGGTCCCAAAATCAAAAATACACAGTTAGATTCAGTATGTCAAAGAACCTAAAGAATTCAAATTTTTTTTAAATCAAACAAAGTATAATCTTGGATCCTTTGGGCCTTAATGTGGACCAATTTGAAAGAAGGCCCCAAAATTAAAATCTAAATACATGCTTAGATTCGGCATATCAAAGAACACCAATAATTCAATATTTGATGAAATCAAACAAAGTTTAATTTTGGACCCTTGTACCAATTCAAATATGGAGCCCAAAATCTTAAATCTAAATACACGGTTAGATACAGCATATCAAAGAACCACATGAATTCATAATACAAAGTTTTTAAAAAATCTATAAAACTTACCTTAATTATTTTTCAAAATATCTAATAATGAACAGTAAATTTCAAACTATATTAATGCATAATTTCTTCTCTAAAATTAGATATGATGCTGTATCTATTTTCAACTATGACTCAACTTAAAATTTCTGCTGATTGCGCAATACATCTCTGAATTTAGGTTCTGATTAAATATTTAATAAAAGCAATAATTTCTGACATAGAATGAATGTGGTATGAGTTCTTGAATAATTTAAAATTGGACATTTACCAATTATGGTCCAATATCCAAATTCTAAATACATAGTTGGAATCAGCATATCAAAGAACCCCAAGAATTAAATTTTTGAAGAAATCCAACAAAAAAATTTATTTTAGACCTTTTGGACCTCAATGTGAACCAATTTGATAACAGGAACCAAAATCCAAAATCTAAATACACACTTAAATTCAGCATATCAAAGAACCCATATATTATTTTTTTGTTGAAATCAAACAAAGTTTAATTTTGACCCCATTTTCAACCAACTTGAAAACTGTGCCTAAAAACAAATAAATTTTATATCGTATAAAAACACTTAGTGTAATCAAACTTTTTTATATATATAATTATTAGTTCCCAATATTTTTTCTTTCATTTGTCACAAACTAATATCTGCAACTTATCTATCAATGTCAACAACTTTATCTACACAATGTATTGTAATGAAATATATCCTTTAATACAAATAGATTATTATCTAAAAATAACATTTTTTTTTATTAAGATGTAACATAACATAATGCATGGCACAATTGTATTTAAAAACTTCACTTAACTACACTTCCACTTCAACAAATGGACAAAGGTCTATTTTAATTTCCAAGGGAATTTTCAACCATAAGAAAATATTCAAACATGTTAACAATCTTTAAATAGAACACAATGCATACACAATTATCACCACAATTAATATACCTGAATGCAAATCTATTTTAAACTATGACTCAACTATTAGTTGTGCAATAAATCTATAAATGTAGAGCTTAATTATAAACTGAAAATATTTTACGTTTTATTTACCGTTATAACTTTGGTAACCATTTCAAGGCAAAATATATGTGAACAGAGTGTGTATATTATTTTGTAAAGTCATTGTTTATTTATCGATTTGAGAGGATTCGTTTGAACTTTACCTTGCAACAATTTAGCCTCAGGCGTACACAGGTGTGAATTCAAGCGTACACAGGTGTGACTATTGTCATTTTGAATGGATTAACAGAAAGAGTATGGCGTGTTTAATACACCAAGCTGAAATACCCGATGAAAATAGAGAAACAATAATTAAAATGTATAAATTAATTGAAAATAAACATTCAATTTCGGAAGTGTATTTTGAAATGGAACAATTTTCGATTACGCTCTATGCAATTAGCATAAAATTAAAATATGAAGTTAAAAGAAAATTAATTTAACATTTCCCAATTAATATATGCACATCTGTTTAATTTACTTTACCGGAATTCTTTAACTTGTATTTAAATCTGGCGATGTTTAAATGCTAACAATCGAAAAACTATCGCAATTTAAAAGTTTTTATTGAAAAAATACAATAGTACAACATGCATGATTTTTTATCTTCTTTTTAAAATTTCATTCCTACATAATAAATTCAACTAACAATCTCTTAGAATAATTATTTGTGAAAAGAATGCCAATTATCATTTATTTCATTCATTATAAATCTAAGCTATTAAAATAATTGTGTATTCCGTCTGGAAATTTTTATTTTCTTTTTTTTTTCTTTTGATCTGTTTTTTTTTATGAGGTGTTCTAATTGTCTTTAACGGTTTGAACATATGAAAATTAAATATAATCATTTTTATATTATATTATAGTTTAGTGTAATACTCTACAGGGTAGCCGTCATTAATCCAAAATAGTAATTGTAGTAATTAATGGCATAGCTTAGTAATGTATTGCTGACAATGACGATTTTAGAACAGTTCGTCTCCTTGAAACAAGCTGTACTAGTATACTTTTCCTGAGGTATAAGCGCCGTTGAAGACGAACTCCAGATGTTCTTTCTAAAGGACAAAGCAGACTAATAGCGTATCGTTCGTTTGTTTGTTGGGTCAGGGGAGGCCAACCACTTGCCCAGAAAAACAGAATCACCATACAAGCATAGTTGTCAACACTATCGGAAAAGAGTTCCTATCGTCGGATGGGGTACACGAATGCTTCCAAGAATGAATAAGTGACATGTCTGACTCTGAACAGTCAGTAAACGAACTGAACAATGATCTACAGACATCAACCTCTTATTCTTGATATCATAAACTGCATGCATGTACGTTTATGAGAGCGATTATTTATCTTGTACCTGACGAAAACTAAACTTAATGCGTGCATGGTTATGTATCTTGCTATACGTTTTTATTGGTTTGGTGTGTGTTCACTCAAAATCGTAATCCAAAGATAATGTTTGTGAGATGTAATTTCACTTCTCAATACCGAATTTCGTCTATATATTTCACAAGTGTATACCACTGAGAAGCTCTGATTGTATATAATTCCTTTTTTTTTTGTGTAGACCATCGTTGTTAACAGCAATATTTGATGAAGCAGATGATGATAGTAGAAAGCAATATGAGCGTATTATTTATCTTGTGTCTGACGAAAACAAAATGCCTGCATGGTTATATCTTGCCATTTTGTATTGGTTTGGTGGGTGTTCACTCAAAATCGTAATTCAAAAATTGTGTTTGTGAGATGTAGATTCATTTCAATAACGAATTTCGTCTATATATTTGTGACAAGTGTATACCCCTGAGAAGCTCTAAAGGTATATTACTCCCATTTAGTTTGGGTGTGAACCATCGATGTTAACAGCAATATTTAATGAATAAGATGATGATAGTAGAAAGAAATATGAGCGTCATGTGGCAAATATTACATAAATGTCGGACTATGAGTTATCTATCTGTATGAAAAGATTTCCAATACAACCATATTGAGTAGGATTTTTCATGATATACTCGAGTCGTACTAGTATACAGGCTTCTCATGTCGCCGTTTGACTCAGACACACATCTTTTACTTTAAGATGTATGAAAGATTCTATATATATATATTAAATGTAACAATAATGAAACGCCTACAGGCAATAACTAAACGGGTATGAAGTTTTATACAGATTTATTCTTATTTACATAATCATTAACAAACTAAATAAATTGAACGAAGAAACACAGTGACACTACGATATAACAAATGGGATACTTAATTATTTTTAACCATGCTATGCAGAAACTTAACACATCAAGTTAGCGCACGTGAATACCAATTTGGAATACGATGTGTGATTTTGTATAAAAATATCAAAGCGAGCAGTAACTTTGTCTAGCAAACATTTTTTTACTATGCCTCTCTTTATCTCTTTTCCTTTACAATAACTATTACCCTTTTCGTCGATCATTCTCTATGTAGTATAATTTTCTCTAATCGGTTATTTTTTTTTCACTATGCCACTCTATCTCCGTTCCTTTACAGTGACTGTTTCCCCTGTCGTTCTAATCCGTATAAAGATACGGACATTAGACATAGAAGGAGCTCTCTTATCGTCAATAAATAAATATTTGATACTAACTATAAGTGCTGCATTACTTTATACTGCATGTTTGCCAATCGTCAAAAGCTTGCATTTGCGTGAAGAAATTTTTTTTCAAAAGAAGGGTCCAGAATCATGACAAAACCGTATATGTATTTCACAAATTTTTTTAAAGATCATGTTTATAAAATTTTTAAACTTATTATCAGCAAAAATAGTGGATAATATTATTATCAGAAAATCATTCATTAACAGTGGAATTATAATTTCAAACACGCACAAGATAAATAACGTCGAATACAAATATATGTGGTTCAATAAATGTTACCTGTGCACGTCGGGTACCTGTATAATATATTGTGTAATAGGAATTTTTAGTCGACAGGATGTCGCTGGAATAACCAAGGACGTGTATCTAATATACGTCCTTGGGATAACTAACTGAATGTGTCGGTCCGACACGACATCTATCAATAATTCTGACATACCTATTATCAATTCGGGAGGAAGCCAAAATATATATATATATATAATAAGATAACGTAAATAAAATTTAAAAAGAAAAAAAAATATACATTTTTTTCCAAACATACCAGATAGGGTCACACATTTAACTGTAAAGTGTCTTTATAAGTGACTGTTCCGAATTGATCCCGTATCAATTTGATATAGTTAAAAGATTAGTTAAAAAACTTTTTTGATAAAAAATTGAAATGTCCAATATTTCGATATTTACATTTCTATGACCTGGGAATATTATACTATATCAACATATTTTGTCTTAGCTGAAACCTCTTCCTAACATTGCTCCCCGGCCGTCAATATCCGTTAAATATCATAATTTAAAAATGTTATTTATCGTATAACTTTATTAATTTAAAAAAATTATCTTGACTAAATACGGAACTATTCTTTATATAAACCAATGCACTTTATATAAAAGAGGCATACTAATGAATCTTTTGTAAATCAGTGATTGTTACAAGAACACTGCATTTGTCTTTCTTTTAATTGAAACTTTTCTTCCTCATCAAATCTATATTTTATTGAATCAACGAGATCTTATCATATAAGGATTTGATAACTATAGCTATCAGAACTGCTTGGTTATTTTGTTATTAAAAAAAGTATAATTACCATCAAATCTCCCTCGAAACAAGATTGTTCAAAATGGTCTTCACACATCAACTTGTGCTTATAATAACTATTTTCTTTTTTTTGTGGGTTTGGGAAAACTATTTAGACTTTTGTCATAACCTTGTCGGACAGAACAACCGTACGCTTGATAAGACATTTTCACAATGGGTGATCATCTACGGTAATCCCCGATTGATGATGGGAGTTTTTAACGGACGGTCGGTAAATCCCTGATTCATTTTGGTCTTTGTGGTTTATAGATATCACGTGACTTTTTAGATCGAACATGCCGACAAGATGGCGATCTGTCGAGAACTGATAGTGAATTTCAAAAATCGATTTTGATCTCTTTTCATAGAGAATAAAAGTTTTTTATTTATAAACATGTGTTTTTTTATGCTTAAAGAACAAAATATCAATTTTTCATTTTTTTGCGGAGTTTCCCTTTAATATCCCAACCCTCCTATTGTGGTATGGAACCTTGTGCTAAAATTTCTTACACATCTATACACTTATACTAAAGTTATTGTCTGTAAACCATTTTATTTTCCATGAACCAATTTATTTTCCATGAACCAGTGATGTAAACCACAAAAATAGTTCTCTAAAATTAGATATGATGTTATATCTATTTTCAACTATGACCCAACTTAAAATTTCTGTTAATTGTCCAATAACATCTCTGAATTTAGATTCTGAGCAAATATGTAATAATAGCATAGTTTCTGACACAGAATGAATGTGGTATAAATTCTTAAATAATTTTAAAATTAGATATTTACCAATTATGGTCCAATATTCAAATTCTAAATACATGGTTGGATTCAGCATATCAAACAACCACATTGTTTCATTTTTTGTTAAAATCAAACTAAGTTTTATTTTGGATACTTTGGACCTTTATGGGGTCCAGTTTGAAAAACGGGCCCAAAATCAAAAATTTAAAACACTGTAAGATTGCACACATTAAAGAACACCAATGATTTAATTTTTGAAGAAATCAAACAAAGTTTAATTTTGGACCCATATTTGGACCAACTTTGAAAACCAATCAAAAAATCTAAAACACTGTTGGATTGACCATATCAAATAACACAAACCATTTAATTTTTGATGAAATCAAACAATGTTCAATTTTGGATCCCAATTTGGACCATCTTGAATACTGTGCCCAAAATCAAATATCTAAATACCACTTAGATTCAGCATATCAAAGAACCCCAACCATTCTTTTTTTTTATAAATCAAACAAAGTTTAATTTTGGACCCTTTGGACCTTAATATGGGCCTACCATGCCCCAAATCAAAAATCTAATCTCATTGTTGAAGGCCGTACGGTTGCCTATAATTGCTTACATCCACTTCATTTGAACTTTGGTGGATAGTTGTCTCATTGACTGACAATCATATCACATCTTATTTTTATATTGACAGAAAGTTGTCTATCGACGATTCGTCCTCTAACACAGGTAACACCCGTGTCATATTAGGTTCAACGATTGGGGTTTCTGTAATGAAAGGTTTCAATAGTTCAAGAAATATTGTCTTGTATCTTTCTCATCTTGACAGAAAATTTGATAATAGTATTTTTCTTACCATGCGTAAGATTTTTTGCAAAGCACTTGTTTGCCGCTGACATTAGAAGTCGCTTGAGTGTTTTATTAAAAAGGATACAATCCCGGACTTTTTCCGGAAAAGAATTAAAAAACATTCATCATTCATTTTGGACGATGTCCGTCGACTCAACGCCTGGGACTATTTAATAGTCAACGCTTAACAAAAACATTAAGTGTGCAGTAGTGGTCCAAAATTGCCACCCGCAGCAATATGTAGTTCTGAATCATTTGATGATAAGATATCAACTTCATTCCATGGAGGGGGCCTCGGTGGCCGAGTGGTCTAAGTAGTTACTACTGTAACCACTAGCCAGTCAATACTGAGGTTGTGAGTTCGAACCCTGCTCGTGCGGGTGCACTCGACTTCAATCTTAATTGACTAGGATTGTCAGTTTTCCTATCGAAGGTCGGTGATTTTCTCCGGGCACTCCGGCTTCCTCCACCAATAAAAACTGGCCGCAACGAAATAGCACAAAAGCGGTGCTTAAAAGTGGCGTTAAAACACAAAAAAAAAAAAATGAAAATCAAATCATTCCATGGATGTATATATACAATATTGGCGAGTGTTTTGAATTAAGGAGATCAGGTCTGAATATTGATACTAGTAAATAATTTCATAACGAATGCATATAATGTAATTTTATTATTTAATCGTGCATTCATAATTTGTATGGTTGATGGCTGCTCTGATTCTGACCATGCTAATACAATGTGTACTAAATATACATGTACCGACTGTGATGTTTATTGTTGTAATTATCAATTATGTTAATCAATTGTAACTGATTTTTATGCCCTTTATGGGCCCTGTAATTTTGGAATAAAAATATTCTATTCTATTCTATACAATAATGAATTGTTGAAAAATCTTTTAAGTTTATTATTCAAACTCTCCGCAGTCTACAACATTTATATAACGGTACTTTCTTACGATTTTCCTATTCTGATTCTGGGAGTGAAACAAATGCAGGTGAAATTGAACCTGTCTCTTTTACCTTTCCATTTTCTATTAATTATAACTATTTCACTACTCATTAAAAGTAAGAGGATCAAGCATGGGTACATAATTATCAGAAAATAGAACCCTTTCAAACAAAGTAGTCCCTTCATATATTTTTTTCCATATTAGTTAGAAACATGTAGTGAATCTAACTGAAGAATGTTTTACACCTGAAACTGAAAAAAAAAATCACCATTTAATAGATGTGAGGAAATGTCTGTTTTCTATCGCGGCAAGTTACACCTTAAACCGAACCTTTAACGTCACATTATTTTTTATAAAAGGAAAACTAAATGACTTCGATCATATCGGGATGATCGTACCAGTTTGTTTATCTGTCTGAAATGGAACTATACAGGCGAGCACATGTCTGATTTCTATGCAAGTTAAATCAGACAGAAACTTTAAAGTCACATGTTATGAAAACGAAAACCAGACGACTTCCATGATATCGGGATGATCGTACCCGCTCGTCTATTTCTGTCGGAAGTGACAAAAGACATGTTATTTCTTATGACAAAAACTATACAACTTCGTCAATCGGGTCGATAACAGAACTAGAGCGGCAAAACAAATATTTAATCTTAGTGTTTCAAGAGTCCGACATCTTCCTGTGTGCTTCCTATGTGCTAACGTGCGATTTCCTGTTAGCATGCACTAGTGTGTGCTTAGAGAGACCGTAATTGTCATCAAAGAAGAAAGACACAACGCAAAAGACGCCAATCAAATTGTACCATCTGTATGAAATCTGTTAGCCAAATCAATTGGATTTCTGCTTTGAAATTTTGAATCGGAATAGGATATTTAACAATAAACACTTCAAAATTGAACGTTTATTCGTTCTTGATTTCGTGAACAAACTTTAGGAAAATATTTGCAATCTATTATACAAAAAGAGCAAACTCGATTTTCATTGTGACGAGCCCAACGTTATTATGAAGAGTGAGATGTATCTGCATGTGGTTTACATCTAATAAATATTTTAAAATTTTAAGCACTGAAAAGAGATAGGGCCAACATTTACCCTGAATTTATTTCCGCCAAGGCCAAATGTCACAGTACCGCAGCTCCATGCGCGAAATTTCAGTTTTAATCAACTATGATTACGGCGTATTTCTGAACATTAAAAACGAATGATATATAAACGTCTAATTAAAAGATCGCTCAATACTGCAATTTTGAAGGATTTTCAAATTTGCGCATTTCAGCTATTTTTCCAAAAAATAAATCACCAAAAATATATTGGATGTAAAGTTATGTACAAGTATTTCAAATAAAATAAAATCATTTTAGTGTTGTTCGAAACATTCGACAAAAACCTGCTAGGTTTGCAATATTGGCTGTGAATAACAAACAGCATGCAGCAATGTTACAACAACTTTCCTATTTTAATTTGATCCTGAGAGTAATACAAATGCAGGGGGACTGACCATACCTCTTTTATCTTTCCATTTCCATAAAATCAAAGTATATAACACTATACTGATTAGGAGATCCAGCATGAGAACCTACCAGAAAATAGTACCCTTTCATTAAAAGTAGTTCCTACTTTTTTATATTACTTCTGAATTGTGATAGCTATTTCGGAATACTTACTAGTATCAACTCGCACTTGAAAACTTTCCGGTTAAAAAAATGAAGTTTTAGCCTCCTCTTTAAATATAAGATAAGATAAGATAAGATAAGAATTTTATTAATCTAATCAAGAACCCATAAAGGGCATCATTTACAACAATATTAAGCACAATATGATTGGAAAAAAGAAAAACTATATCCTAATATAATACTATCATATATTGGACAGGATCAGAGCCTAACACATCATGTGTCTTACATAACATTAACAATAATTGCATAATAATTTTATATATTTTGTATCCACCTGGATCTTATTTCTAAACACTTAATTATATAATTGCCTAGGCACATAAGAGTTGGTAAATGCTCATTTGTGAACAGCCAGAAATATTTTTTATCCTTGGGTAATTCTTTAAAATTATTACAAAAACTGTTTACTTTATCCCATAATAATTTTCTCTGTTCGTTATATAAAGGACAACTTACTGTGAAATGGGTCTCATCTTCAATAGAATTTGATCCATGTGATAGGCAGTGATGACATAGACGCTGACTTCTCTCTATGTATTTTTTACTATACCTATCTTTCTCAATTTTAAGATCATGTGCACTTATTCTCAATTTACATATAGCTCTTCTTATATTAAAATCTTTAATTGATAAATAAGCCTCCTTTACGAAGTCAGTCTTGAGGTTGAAATAATTTTCTAATTTACTATTACCTTGTGATAAGGTATCAGATCTTTTGACCCCCCAAAATGTTTTAAAACTGTTACAAAGTTTACATTTTACAAATTTAATTAATCTATTGAGCTTTGTATTCAAATTTTGTATATCAAGTGATTGAAGGACATATCTCATAGATGAATACCAACAATTAATGTTTCCTGCATCTAAAATTTTATTACAAACATAAGCATCATAAAGTAACCCATCGTCCAATTTGTTAAGCCTGTGTACATATTTTACCATAGATATAATGACAGAAAAATAAAGAGGAAATCTTGCAACCTCTGATAACACTGCCAAATTTGAGGCTTTTTTATTTACACCAAGAATATATTTTAGATACCTGAAATGTGATTTTTCCAAATAATCATTTATGTAAATTAATTCAAATAGATAATCACTTTTTTTCTTGCAAGCAGCAGAGTTAATCTTAAAGGTACCCCAGATTTCACTACAATATAATAAAATTGGTTTTATTGTGTGATCATATAAATGGATTGCAGTATCAATACTTGGATTACAAAGAACGACATTTCTTTTAAAGGACGCATCGTCTTGTGTAATATTGTCCCGATTTTTTGCGCAACTGATTTTTATCATTCTTTGTGCCCATTGGCGAATATTTCATGCGTTTTGAAAGACGATCCCGATTTTGGAAATGAAAATATACGTATCAACATCTTATCGAAATAAATGTATAAATTTTGGATCTTGATTATAAAATATTTGATCCGTGTAAAAATTGCACCTGTTGGACACTGGTTTAATTTATCCCGCCCTTTGAATGATTCTTGTGGGAAATGGACATCGGTATATGTGACACACCGATATCCATTTCTACGAGAATCATTCAAAACTAATAATGAAATCGTAAAAATTTTGGATCTAGTTTACGAAATATATGATCCGTGTGTCAATCTTTCCTAAAAAGAGCACCCATTTGACACGTATTCACTGGTATAATTATTCCCGGCCTTTGAATGATTCTCGTGGAAAATGGACATCGGTATATGTAACACACCGATATCAAAATCGATGAAAATTTGTCGATATAATTGTTACTGTAAAAATTTGTAAAAAAACATGTTAATTACCCCTACGAGAGAAAATATATTTCTGTGTTAAAAATGACATTTGTCCCGTTCCAAAAAGAAATCGCTTATATAGATCAAACAAAAGTGAACACAGAAATCTGACTTATAATAGGAAGAAATTATGTGTATATTGTATATATATATATACGTTGAATAAGTGTGAACACACAGCAATGTCTCGCCTGGTTAGAGATTTGACTATCCGTGATTTTAGAAAAACGCTAAAAAAAATTGTCTTGTCCCCAAGTACCTATGGAATAATTGAATGGCTATGTCCGTCCATCCATCTATCCGAATGTTTGCAATATTAGTGTGTCTTTTTTACCGTATTTACTTTCATAGTTTGTGTAGCGTAGAAATGGTGAGTTGTACCATGTATGCCATTTTCTTGGGTCTTTCAGTAACTTATTTTTATTTTCTAAAACTTTGAGACTTTTTAACATTACAAAACAATGTAAGAATTTTGGTAGCACTTTTGCCAGGATCTTATCAAGGAATTGGTGTGTAGCTTGGTAATGAATTGAACTGTGTAATCCTGAGTTTTTTTCGAAATTGTCGGACAGAATTATCTTCTATGTGACAAATCCTGGAAACTTTTCGATTAATCCAAGCAATGTGAAAAATGTATAGTAAATATTAAATTAGTGAACTGAATTTGGCAAAACCTTTCGGAATTTTGTGTTCTCAATGCTCTTCAACTTCGTACTTTATTTAATTTTATTTGCTTCTTTTTTTTTTTTTTTTTTTTTTAACTTTTTTGATTCGAGCGTCACTGATGAGTCTTTTGTAGACAAAACGCGAGTCTGGCATACACAATTTTAATACTGGTATCTTTGATGAGTTTGTTGTAACGTGTTTGCGCTTTTCGGGTCTGTAGCCAACTTCTTCCTTTTGGACATATTTGACAAAACTACTTAGTATTTGGCTTTATTTTTCTATCATGACAAGGATATGTCCATAACGATATAAGTAATAAAATAATTATTATCAGAATTCTTTTTCTTCTTTTTTTCACGAAAAAATGTCTTCTAAATCTCAGTGTGTAAATTTTTCGAAATAAGGCATAGTTTTGACGAGAACGGCTTGTCATACAAAAGATTGTACAAGCTACTGGATCATTCAAAAATAAATTTTCGACTATTAATTCGGCCTAACGACAGAAATCAGAAGTTTAAATATATTCTTATCCATATATATTCTGCAAAAACAGAAACGCATAATGGATTTTTTAGAATATTAATACATGTATTTGGAATGAAAATTTTACAATTACTAATAAAGATATTCACTCAAAATGTGTTTGATTGAGAAGAGGACAGTCAATTCCTTCGAGATTGATGAATAATAGTCAATTTATCACAATTAGAGTTACTTCCGGTGCCATTAAAGCCAGTACCGTGTATGACCACCTATCGCTGCTAAGACTGCTACGCATCTCCTCGGCATGGATGCTATCAATGTTTTAAAGTTGTTGCGTAGAATTGCTCGCCATTCCTGTAGCAACATTTGTCGGAGCTGATCAAGGGTCTGAGGCGAGGGTTGACGCTGGCGCACACGTTTATCAAGTTGGTCCCATAGATCTATAGGATTCAAGTCCCGAGTGATTTGGAAGGCCAAGGTAGCACATTGATGTTATTCTGCTCAAGGTAGTCCATTGTTAAACGCGCTGTGTGAGGCCTAGCATTGTCCTGCTGGAATAACTCCCTCTGTCGGTCAGTAACATGCATAAGGTGAGGTTGGAGAATTTCGTCTCTGTACCTTTGAGTCGTTACATTACCCGGAACATGTACCAATTCCGTTTTACGGTCATTAGAGATAGCCGCCCACATCATGACACTTCCTCCACCGAAGCTGTCCACTTCTTGAAGGAATTGCGCCGGTAGACACGAGTTCGTCCATCACGTTTCTGAAGCATTAAACGGGACACATCACTGAACCAGATTCTGCGTCAGTTGCGGAATGTCCAGCCCCTCAGTCTGTTGCACCACCTGACTCTATTCCGTCTGTGTAACCTCAAAACGGGTCCAAAATACGGCCACCTGGGTCTAATGCCATGTTTTCGCAGTCGATTGCGGACTGTTTGTGAGCTGATTCTTCTCAATATTGGTATCCCAACTGCAGTGGCTGTTGCGGCAACGGTTCGATTCCGTAGATGAAATACCTGGATGTAGCGATCTTGTCCAGGAGTCGTTAGGCGAGGTCGTCCACTCCTCGGGCGGTCCGTAGTACAGCCAGCCTGCTGGTATCTGTTCCAAAGCCGCGAAATTGTGCTCTGGTTAACATTTTCAGTTCTTGCTACTTCACTTTGGCACACTCCGGTCTGGAGACGGCCGATGACGATATTTCGAATAGTAGGGTCCAACATTGGCATGGCAGCGTTTTAACGTTGTGATGAATGAAATCTTCAAACTTGGTCCTTATATGCACAAAAGTGTAACAGTTGAGTTGACCACAAAATTTTCGTGAAAAACGTTAGCAAAATTTCGCGGCGAAAAAGGTCATATGCACTTTTAGTGAGTCGCAAATTTCATGTGGCAGAGAGCCAAATCAAAAGAACGGGCATTTAAAGTTTAAAACTTACTTGTAACACGAACTCGTCCATCACGTTTCTGAAGCATTAAACGGGACACATCACTGAACCAGATTCTGCGTCAGTTGCGGAATGTCCAGCCCCTCAGTCTGTTGCACCACCTGACTCTATTCCGTCTGTGTAACCTCAAAACGGGTCCAAAATACGGCCTCCTGGGTCTAATGCCATGTTTTCGCAGTCGATTGCGGACTGTTTGTGAGCTGATTCTTCTAAATATTGGTATCCCAACTGCAGTGGCTGTTGCGGCAACGGTTCGATTCCGTAGATGAAATACCTGGATGTAGCGATCTTGTCCAGGAGTCGTTAGGCGAGGTCGTCCACTCCTCGAGCGGTCCGTAGTACAGCCAGCCTGCTGGTATCTGTTCCAAAGTCGCGAAATTGTGTTCTGGTTAACATTTTCAGTTCTTGCTACTTCACTTTGGCACACTCCGGTCTGGAGACGGCCGATGACGATATTTCGAATAGTAGGGTCCAACATTGGCATGGCAGCGTTTTAACGTTGTGATGAATGAAATCTTCAAACTTGGTCCTTATATGCACAAAAGTGTAACAGTTGAGTTGACCACAAAATTTTCGTGAAAAACGTTAGCAAAATTTCGCGGCGAAAAAGGTCATATGCACTTTAAGTGAGTCGCAAATTTCATGTGGCAGAGAGCCAAATCAAAAGAACGGGCATTTAAAGTTTAAAACTTACTTGTAAAAATTCGAAGATGCAATTGACCGTTTCATTTTACATTCTTAAATATATATTTTGCATTTTGAAAAATTCATCCGAGCTATGCGTTTCTTTTTTTGAACAGAATATATATATATATATTGGAAAATGTTGTTTGTGCTGTATTTAGACCCCTCTAACAGGAAATTTGTTTTGCATGCACACGTATAAAAATTGCGATTTTTATCCAACGCAATCATAGGTTTGAACGTTGTTTTCAATTTAGACTTGTTTATATTTTTTCGTTTGGGCTTGTATTATATTTGCCTTCGGGTTTATATGATCCGTTCATCCTATTTTGACTCCTCAAAATTCAAGAGTCTATCCTAAATTGAGGTAAATTGTATGGCTTTCCAAATACCGTTTCGATTCCTAACATCACTGAAGAGACATTAATTGTCGAAATCCGGATATGGTGTACAAAAACCTTTGCACCTTTTGTTTGCGGTATACCATCTTTTCCGCAAGTTTATTGTTTTCTGTTTAGTATTAAATTTAAAATTAAGACCCATTTATTACATCGGTGATCCGTTTATTTGGCAATCGCCAATGGCAGTCAGCAGGGTTTAAGAACATTTGTTGTTCGACCTGTTAGTCAAATGCGTTTTGTTAAAATATACTTTCTCACTTTTTTTGGTCTTTTGGAAAATGTTGTTTGTGCTGTATTTAGACCCCTCTAACAGGAAATTTGTTTTGCATGCACACGTATAAAAATTGCGATTTTTATCCAACGCAATCATAGGTTTGAACGTTGTTTTCAATTTAGACTTGTTTATATATATATGTATATATATATATAGAGTCTATAAGAATCTACCAACCAGTAAACTTAATAGGTATTGGATCATCAAAATTGACAATACTACACAAACAGGGATATATATAAGTACGTCTGAACCAGTGACGACTCTACAACAGATTTTATCTATCGGATTACCAGCAGTGATGGTGATACAAGGCTGAAAATACATTCTGTATATATAATTCGTCTCAACATCAGCCCAACAATGTTAGATCTGTAAATTTGCTTTCGCAATTTTTTTGTTCTTCCCTCGCCGGGATTCGAACTCATGCTACTGAGATATCGTGGCACCAAATCGTCTTGCACTGTGCTCGACGCGCTTTTTTTTTTAATCTTTATTCAATAAAACAATCACTTCAATTTTCATATCTCCAATAAAACAATTACATAATATACATGTTCAGTTCAAAATGTCAATATTATATCTTATTTTACTACATATTTACAAATAAAACAGCAGGATATCTTCTTGTAATAAAACAATACAATTATCACTTAGAAATTCATTGTTAAAAACGGACAGTCTGTTTGTATATTTACAATATGTATAGAAATAGCTTATGTAATGTTTCACAGTATATTTGAAATATGCCACCATATTTACACTTTTTACATTGTTTTTTTATCATTTGTCTCTGTTTCATAATACACAACTTTGCAACAGAAAGGATAAAGTTAACAAAATGAATATTTACACCTTTTACTTTTCCTGTTATTCCAAGAAGGAAAATCCTCTTGTAAGTATACTTTTGAAACAAATCAATTTCAGACTTTACAAACAACTCAAACAGTATATTGAATATATAATCATGAAGTTCTTTCAACTTTTCACATGTTAGAAAAATATGAAATAAATCTTCTTTATCATTTTTATCTTTACAGTTTTGACATAAATCACTGTCTAATATCTTAATTTTCTTAAGTTTAATATTTGTAAAAATTCTGTTATGACAAATCTTAAAATCTAAATCAATACAATCTGATGGTTTCCAATAACTATGCACTTGTACTTGTTTCCAAATGTCGTCAAATTCACTTTCATTTATATCACTATGATCTCTCCAAAATTCATAACTGTTAGGTTTAATAAAACATTTAGTCAATAGAACAGAATAAAATCGTTTAGTCTTACAGGAACTTACATCACTAACTTTGTTTTCATACTCTATAAAGAATCTAGAAACTTCTTCATGCACTTCATAGCACTTTGTGCATACAACAGTTTTCCATTCATCAGGTATTAACAATAACAATTTTTCATATTTAACCTTTATGCTATCAAAGCTAACACTGTCCACTTTTTCTTGTATTATTTCAAAAATAGCCTGGATTGGCAAGAACCCAGGAATGACTTCATATGTTACATCTTTTAATTGCACAATACCAGCAGTTATAAAGCAATCCCACTCATTAATTTTACTTGATAAAAACTTTTCAGAATTAAAAAACAAAGGTTGGTGATAAATATCAAAAGTGCTGAGATCTACACTTATCTCTGCTTTAATGTACTGCCAAGCTTCCAACATCTCCTTATAAACAGGAGGTAAACATAGTAAACTTTTTGTATCTAAAGACATATATAACACACTTCTATCTAAGTTCATATTATGTACTCTTTTCAAAAAATAATTAAATGTACTTTTCCATAAACTTTTACAATCAGGATTTAAAAACCTTCCTAAAAATTTCAATCTAAAAGACAACATTTTTAAATAAACGTCAGGAATGTTAAGTCCTCCTTTATCTTTACTTCCAATAATTGTTCTATACTGCAACAAGTGTGAGCCAGATGACCACAAAAAATTAATACATAATTGTTTCAATTTATCTGAAACCCACTGCTCGACGCGCTAGACCACTCGACCACCAAGGCTGTACAATAATAAAGCTTTCGGTGGCCGAGTGTTACCTTTCCTCGTCAGTTTTAATCTAGCGTCGTAACACAGTACATGATATATAAGGCATGAAGATGGAATTGTTACAGATCAGCTGAATTATCTATTGTAAAGGATCCTACAAATTAATGTAAGATGCATTCACAGAAATAATTATATTATAAGTACGTCTGAACCAGTGACGACTCTACAACAGATTTTATCCATCGGATCACCAGTAGTGATGGTGATACATGCCTGAAAATACATTCTGTATATATAATTCGTCTAAACATCAGCCCAACATATATATATATAAATAAATTTGGTGTATTTACTGTCTTCTGATTGGTTAAAAGTATTACCTTTATTTTCAATGTTGTTAATTTTTATGGCGACACGCCCACTCTGATATTGTGTATTCATACGCCAACATGTGTGTACGTTGCTATTGTTAATATAATAATATAAAAAGCTCTTTGAGCCTTATTTTTGATAGAAATTTATTTATAATGAATGGCTATTATTTATTTTGAATTTATTGAACCATAAAATTAATTTTATGGTTCAATAAATTCAAAATAAATAATAGCCATTCATTAAATACAAGTCTAAATTGAAAACGACGTTCAAATCTTTGATTGCGTTGGATAAAAACCGCAATTTTAATACGTGTGCATGCAAAAAAAAATTTCTTGGTAGTTGGGTCTAAATACAGCACAAACAACATTTTCCAAAAGACCAAAAAAGTGAAAAAGTATATTTTAACAAAACGCATTTGACTAACAGGTCGAACAACTGATGTTCTTAAACCCTGCTGACTGCCGTTGGCGATTACCAAATAAACGGATCACAAGATGTAACAAAATGGATCTTTAAAAATTAATAATCTAATACCAAACAGAAAACAATAAACTTGCGGAAAAGATAGTATACCGCAAACAAAAGGTGCAAAAATTTGTACACCATATCCGGATTTCGACAATTAATGTCTCTTCAGTGATGTTAGGGATCGAAACAGTATTTGGAAGGCCATAAAATTTACCTCAATTTAGGATAACTCTTGAATTTTAAAGAGTCGAAATAGGATGAACGGATCATTTAAACCCGAAGGAAAATATAATACAAGCCCAAACGAAAAAATATAAACAAGTCTAAATTGAAAACGACGTTCAAACCTATGATTGCGTTGGAAAAAAACCGCAATTTTTATACGTGTGCATGCAAAACAAATTTCTTGGTAGATGGGTCTAAATATATATAGAGTGCCTAGAAAATCAACCTAACGATGTTAGAGTAGATCTGTTTCTTTACTTCCTCCCCGAGCGGGGCTGGAACCTGTACTTTTTATTTCTAACTTCTACGACAACACCGCCTAGCATATTGCGCAGACACCTTATCCCCTCCTCTATATAGCTGATAAAAATCAGCTTTTCGTTTCGGGAGGTGTTACCTTCTCGTAGGAATTAAACAAGAATATCTGATACAATACACGAAGTATATATATATATATGTATATATATATATAAGCAGAAGTCCATTACTAGACTAGTAATATAAGTAATATTGTTCTACATTTCAAGACAATCCGATTAGTTGTTCTGAGATTATCAATGATATAAATTTACAGACGTAAATCGTATACAAAAAAATTGAGGTTTTCAAATACTTGGAGAGTTTTTGTTTAAGATAAAGGAGACTAAATCGTTGCTGCAAAAGGATACAGTATTGATTTTTTTTTATATAATCAAGTGTTTTTCTCTAGTAACGCATATGCAATGGAAAATTTGTAGACAATGAACACAGCTGTCTATCTTGTGTATAATATAGAGCCTTGATTTTATTCCATATCTCCTGCCAACAAAAATATGACTTAAATACATATATAAACAGATCAATCTCAGTGGTCTCGTTAGCCCAAAATATCTTTATTGTCAACAAATACAGTAAAAAAACAATGTGAACTCGTGATACACACGGAAACGTAGACAAAAAAAATGAGCAGTGCCTTTTCCTGTCATAAAAAAGTGTCCTGCCCTCCACTGGCACCCTACCCCTTTCAATTTCTAGCTGATTATCTGATATTTAAGTTGGCTTGGCTGCAAGTTACTTTTAGTTATATGATAAGCTTGGTATTAACAAAATAACACTGCCGCCATCATTAAAAAAATGAATTAGGCCAGTTCTCTCTGTGTATAAAATGACAGGTTAATTTACTTTCAAAAGTTTATAATAATTTACAGAATCAAAAAGTGATTTGGACAGGAGCTTATTAAAGAATGAAAAAAACCAACATAAGTATTTTACTTTTTATTGCTGTTAATTATTATGCAAACTGGTGATTACTAGTATAATGTTACAAACGACTGTATGTTTTCATGGAATCAATTTTTGTTTAGTTATATTATATCTATACTTATAATGCACATCCGGGTTTTTTTCAGAATAGATTTGTTACAATAAACCAAGGATTTGTATAGTGTATCAAATCCTTGAATAAACTTAACAAGTTGCTTTCTTTAAAAAAAAGAATTGCAATCGCCTGTTTTATTATATAAGAGCAGATAATTGTTATTTAAAGATGCATGATTTTACCTCATTTTTTTATATAAGATGTAGAAAAACTGACATGGATTATTAATGGAACTGCTGTTCAATGTTGGGCATAATTTTCTTGTTAAAGAAATCATTTACCTCTCTCGCATCCCTCTCTCTTCCGATAGATAGCATTACAACATGCTAAATAGGAGGCAACCACTGTATGTTCCATTCTAAGGTACTGTATTGGAAGTTAGAGGTAGCTTCCAGGCTAAAGCTGACATGTAAATGTGAACACAGTATTTACATTGTATCATAGATCAAATTTATTTGTTCAGTGTATGTTCACTGGTGTTAATATGTCTTTTGATTGAGTTAAGCCATTTCAATTTATATTTTATAGTGTGTCTTTCTATGTTGTGATGTTACACTATTGTTTCAGATAAGGGTGAAGGTTTGGTACCATTTAAACGTTTAAACCCGCTGCAATTGTTTGCACCTGTCCTAAGTCAGGAATCTGATGTTCAGTAGTTGTCGTTTGTTGATAAGTGTTTCTCGTTTCTCGTTTTTTATATAGATTAGACCGTTGGTTTTCCTGTTTGAATGGTTTTACACTAGTAATTTTTGGGGCCCTTTATAGCTTGCTGTTCGGTGTGAGCCAAGGCTCCGTGTTGAAGACCGTACTTTGACCTATGATCGTTTACTTTTATAAATTTCGACTTGGATGGAGAGTTGTCTCATTGGCACTCATACCACATCTTCTTATATCTATTTGTTTTGAAGAAGTTGAATGAAATGAATCATGATAATTTGTTTTGTAGCCAGTTTAGTTGAAAACAGTTCAAAACCCTAAGCTATATTATTATTTGTTAATTCCGAAATAAAACCGTTTTGAAAAACCAAATACACTGGTTTATATGGTTTGTTCATTGCCAGGCTATTATATTCAAGATATGCTTCATCGGATATCAAATTTTATCTTACCTCCTATACATTTCTAGGACTATGATTGGTTAAAAGCAACCGCGTGGAGACCGTGTATATTCCATATTGGGTTAGTAGGCGGGGCTTATTTCAATACACGGTAAGTAGTGGTGTTAGGTCCCTTTATAAAAACAACACAGTGTTGAGGAAAAATCTTAAAGGTTTCAACAGACGAAGAAATTGATGATGAACGATTGAAATAAATTCATAAAAAACATTTAAAGCTAACAAGTTGTTATTGCTGGCATTTGTTTTTGTATAGACTAATGGAAGTACGTTCTTAATACTAACGGTATTGAAGACTTGATCACTTTGATAGGCCACTAGTCTAAATACCACATGTTAAGATAGTCGGTAAGATAAATTCGTTACATAATGTGCTAGTGGCCTAATACGACATATATGGGGTCAGCAAATTCCATATGGGCTTCGAGGTCACAAGCAAACTATGTAACTAATAATATCTATACCCAAGGCAGCAGACTCCAATCAGGCTTTTAGAGTAGAAACAGTTTGAAACCTCAACTTTATACTTAAATCATAAAATTGAGAATGGAAATGGGGAATGTGTCAAAGAGACAACAACCCGACCACAGAACAGACAACAGCAGAAGGCCACCAACAGGTCTTCAATGCAGCGAGAAATTCCCGCACCCGGAGGCGTCCTTCAGCTGGCCCCTAAACAAATATATATACTAGTTCAGTGATAATGAACGCCATACTAAACTCCAAATTGTACACAAGAAACTAAAATTAAAAATAATACAAGACTAACAAAGGCTAGAGGCTCCTGACTTGGGACAGGCGCAAAAATGCGGCGGGGTTAAACATGTTTATGAGATCTCAACCCTCCCCCTATACCTCTAGCCAATGTAGAAAAGTAAACGCATAACAATACGCACATTAAAATTCAGTTCAAGAGAAGTCCGAGTCTGATGTCAGAAGATGTAACCAAAGAAAATAAACAAAATGACAATAATACATAAATAACAACAGACTACTAGCAGTTAACTGACATGCCAGCTCCAGACTTCAATTAAACTGATTGAAAGATTATGTCTTCATCATATGAATATCAGGTACAATCCTTCCCGTTAGGGGTTTAGTATCATACCATCATAACATATATGAGAAAAACATAACCCGTGTCATGCCAACAACTGGTTTTTAAATAAATGTGTTTAGTGCCGATGCAAAGACCCTATAAGTGAATCAATATTAACGCCAAAATATGCAATCTTTAATGACCTGACAACAGTATCGTAACTATATCCCTTCTTAATAAGTCTATTTAAAGGTTTTGTTAGTTTCAGAGGTGAATACTGACATTTTTGTGCTTTATAAAGAATATTTCCATAAAAAATTGGATGTGAAATACCTGAACGTATAAGAAGTCTGCATGTTGAGCTATATTTACGAATGATGTCCTTATACCGATGATAAAATTTAGTAAATGTTTTGACTAGTTTGTGATATCGAAAACCCTGGTGTAATAATTTTTCAGTAATACATAAATTTCTCTCGTTAAAATCTAAAACATTGTTACATACACGAGCGAATCGTACAAGTTGAGATATATAAACACCGTAAGATGGTGACAAGGGAACGTCACCATCTAAAAATGGATAATTAACGATAGGAAATGAAAAATCATCTCTTTT
Organism: Mytilus californianus; assembly: GCF_021869535.1. NCBI lineage: Eukaryota > Metazoa > Mollusca > Bivalvia > Mytilida > Mytilidae > Mytilus > Mytilus californianus. The sequence continues at coordinate 59,366,751 of NW_026262679.1, forward strand.
ATCATATATTTTAGTATTAAGCTTTCCGTTAATGATATAGATATCAAGATCGAGGAAAGGGCAGTGGTCATTGTTAGTATTAGCTTTATTTAAAGTAAGTTCAACAGGATAAATTTCTTTAGTATACATACTGAAGTCGTCATTATTGAGAGCCAAAATATCATCCAAATATCTAAAAGTATTATTAAATTTGTGTATCAGATGTTGTTTCGATGGGTCTTTACTGATTTTTGTCATAAATTGTAACTCATAGCAATACAAAAAAAGGTCCGCAATAAGTGGTGCACAGTTAGTCCCCATTGGAATTCCGATAACCTGACGATATACGGAATCTCCAAAGCGAACAAAAATGTTATCTAGTAAAAATTCAAGGGCATATATAGTATCAAAGCATGTCCAATTGACATAGTTTTTTTGTTTATTGCTACTAAAAAATAACCTAAAAGAGTTTGAACATATATATTCACATTCTGACTTTTTAAATGCCCATTTAATTAGGTGTGTGATTTTTTTCTTAATGAGAATGTGAGGCAATGTGGTATATAGGGTAGAAAAATCAAAACTTTGAACAGATTCAAAATCACCAATATATGCATGCAATTTATCAAGTACTTCCAACGAGTTCTTGACACTCCAAAAGTAATTAATTCCTCTATTTTCGAAGGCCTTATTTGAACAATTTATTATCAGGTTTTTGATTGTACCAAGTGTACTGGTAAGAAGAATAGACAATTTAGTAGTGGAACAATGGCTTGAAGACGAAATGAATCTATATTTGTAAGGTGTTTTGTGTAGCTTCGGAAGCCAATACATAGTTGGGACTTTCATTGTATTTGGTTCTGCTTGTAAAGCGGTAGCTAAAAGTTTATGTTTGTTACAGATGTCGTTTTCTGAAAATGGAGTCAGTTGGAATGTTGGTGAATTGGTGATTTCTTTTTTCAGAACCTCAATGTAAAATTTACGTCAAACAATAATAATATTATTAGCAGCTTTATCGGCCGGGACAAAAACAAATTCCTTGGCTAGTTCTTTTAGTTTATGTTTGATACGAGAAATAGGTTTATTGTGGTTATTGTTAAGAGTAAAATGTTCTTTAAAATGTTGAATACGTATATCAACTATGTTCATTACTGATTTAAAAAAAGAGTCCAAAGATTTTTTGTCAGCTTTTTCCCGTTTTATCCATTTCAAACAGTAAGTATGGAGTGAGTCGTGGATGATATTACGACACTCATTCCAATTAATAATTGACGGGGGACGATATTTAGGTCCTTTACTGAGGAATGATTTTAACTCTCGGTCTTGAACGATGTTAAGATCTCCTGTTATAACATGGGAAATGGGTCCATAAATGTATTCGGAATTACTGCAATTACATGAAGTAGGTGTATTTTCACTGATATTAACATCTTTACACAATTGGCTATAATTAAACACAAATTTCCGGGTAGATTTCTTGTAAATATAACAAATAAGAGGGAGCTCAGTATTAATTTATCAAAATATCCCGGAATTTGTTCTTTAACAGAATGGTCGTTAAAAATACCGGCAATATTTACAAAATCAAAACCTTTATTGACATACTTTATTTTAATAAACTGTTTTTTATGATCTTCAGGGCGATCAATTTTGGGAAACAGTTTAGAATAACAATATGCTAGTTTGTTCAAACAAATCTCACTTTTTCATTTCATAACTTGTCCTTTGTAATTAGCCAAAATATAATAAAGTTGTTGATTTGTTGTTTTATACGATTGTGTGACAGACCGAGGGGATCAGGAATAACAGTGCCAATTCAGCTAGTATAGCTCATGTCCAGTACGCTATTTAAAAATCCTGTTTTTGGCAATCGAGTGTCCGTTGAATACGGATATTGAGTTTAAGAAAAATGATTTGTTACTAAGTTTTGCCATTTTTTGCTTATGAATATTTTTACGTTTTCGTATCGCCTAATTTGTAAAGATTATCGTCGCCAAAAACGCTCTAGGCCTGCAGTCAACTAGACCCTATAAATTCGCTTATGATTACAGATTGCCTCAACTCCTTGAAAACAAATTGACGGAATTCCCAGAAACTTGCATTGATTCTTCTTTAGGTGGAACATGAAAATGTGCACCTGAGAGGGGGGGGGGGGGATACCACAAAGAATATCACTCATGCAGTGTGTCTGTAAATTGTTATCCAGGAAATCATTCTTGTGTATGACCCCTAAAGTTAACTCGATGGTAACAATCTTTTACAGATTATTACAACTACATTTATCAATAGCTTGTAGTTCATACACTGTGCTCAGACATTCTAAAAAAGCCCCCAAAAAACGACAAAAACCGAGATAGCAGACAAACACAGGATTTTAATTTCCTTTTATATTAATGGCAAGCAATTTTGTATTAATTTATTATGGATATTGAACAAGCTCGTGTCTTCATTTCTGTTCTGTTCAATGCCAGGGGTTCACGCATATATATTGGTTGTTTTTGTAGTCTTTCTGAATACCGGAAATACTTACTGTCTTTTCGGAATACATCTGTTCTTTTCTATGATCGCCTGCGTAATATGTAATTAATTGACCTAATGAATGTGTATTAGCGTTTTACAGTTGCTATAGAGATAAATGTAATCGAGGCTGATTGATATCCTACATCTGTAGTTGATTGAATTAGAGTCCCATATGTCAAGTTTTCTGAAATACAAGCTGTGTTCACATTGGAGATTAAGTGACCGTCAATGAATAGGACGTTTTTAAGATTTTAAAACTGAGCTATGTTAGCGTTATAAAAAAAGAGCAAAGATTATTGAAGGCCGTACGGTGACCTATAGTTGTTAATTTCTGTGTCATTTGGTCTCTTGTGGAGAGTTGTTTCATTGGCAATCATACCACATCTTCTTATTTCTATATTTACATCTAGAAATTGACAATGGAGTCGGTTGAAAACAAAAGAGATGTAGCAATATTCCAGCAGCGCCTGCATATGGAGTATATATCTCCCAGTTGATACGATATTCCAAGGGCTTGTATTTCCTATCATGATTTTCTTGATGAAGGGTTGCTGCTCACAAGGAAACTTTTAAACCAAGAGTTCCAAGTGGTGAAGTTCAAATCATCCCATCGTAGATTTCGTGTTGCTCAGTCTTTAGTTTTCTATATTGTGTATTGTGTACCGTTGTTTGTAATTTGGTCTTTTTCTTTTTGTGCCATGGCGTTGTCAGTTTATTTTCGACTTATGAGTTAGAATGTTCGCCTCTCTTTAACAACAGCTTCACAGAAATAAGGGCGAACATAACACAAAGTACAATCTGTTCAAAGTATAGAGTTTCGAAACGTTTAAATTGGAGTTCCTGTTTATTTAAAACAAAGGATCAAGACAAAAATGTAGAAATTTTATTTTAATTTCTGGGGATCAACGTTTCACCTTCATGGTGACAGATTGCATGCCATCGAATGAATTTGTCCATGTATACCAGTAGATACCAACAGTACCATATACAGTTTCAGGAAAGTATATTCCATTTGGATTGCAAAAGGAACACCACTTGAACCACCATCCACCTCTTCGTGAGGAAGTACACTGCCCATCAGGCAAAATATCATTGTCACGATCTCTGGTTGAGAATCGTTGTCCGGTCAGATTTAATCTCTGGTCTTTATTGTTCAACATAGCATCACCTTAGTTTAGAATAAATGGAAAATTAATATAGCATAATGAAAAAGCGTAGTATTTTATGTATGTCAATGACGAACAAAACAAAGATAAATAAAACGGGCAGATAAATATCAAGTCGAAAAAGACAATCAACAACTCCACATTCATTAAAAGAAAAGAAAAAAATAAGAAAACTAACAAAGAAAACTGAACATAGCGTCCCCAATCACAATCTTAGTAGAAACCCAGGTGACTTACAGTGTAAGCAATTCCCTGTCCAGTAGTTTCATCCGCTGATTTATAATTGTTAAAATCCGTGAAAAATCATAATCCTTTCTATGGACTCATTCATTTGCAAAATTAAGCTTTTTGGAGATTGGAAAATATATCGTCCTCTAAGCCATTTGTTCATTTATAATTTAAATGTTCTAAAGGGTAAATGTGAGCTATTACTATCACTTGACATTTGTGGTCCATATATTGACCTCCGCTCCTCGAAAACCACTGTGGCAATTGATAACAAAATTGCAGCTGACATTCTTATTGCAAAATGCAAACTTATTTAGAAATTAATTGGATATGGATTCAATGTAACAAGTCTAGCCTATACTTTAGTCATGGAATCAATGTAACAAGTCGAACCTATACTCTAGTCATGGATTCAATGTAACAAGTCGAACCTATACTCTAGTCATAGTTTCAATGTAACAAGTCGAACTTATACTCTAGTCATGGATTCAATGTAACAAGTCGAACCTATACTCTAGTCATGGATTCAATGTAACAAGTCGAACCTATACTCTAGTCATGGATTCAATGTAACAAGTCGAACTTATACTCTAGTCATGGATTCAATGTAACAAGTCGAACCTATACTCTAGTCATGGATTCAATGTAACAAGCCAAATCTGTACTTTAGTCATTGGTTCAATGTAACAAGTCGAACTTATACTTTAGACATGGATTCAATGTAACAAGTCTTACCTTACTTTAGTCATTGGTTCAATGTAACAAGCTGAACTTATACTTTAGTCATGGGTTCAATGTAACAAGTCGTACCTATACTGTAGTCATGGGTGCCACGTAACAAGTCAAAGCTATAATATTCAGTCATCGATTCAATGTAACAAGTCTTACCTATATATACCCTTGTCATGGGTTCCATGTAACATGTCGAACCTACACTTTAGTTATGGATCATTGTAACAAGTCTAACTTATTCTTAAATCATGGGTTCAATTTAACAAGTCGAACCTATACTTTAGTAAACAAAAGTTCAACTATATTAAAACTGACACACCTATTGTAATTTTTGTGACACAATTATATTCCAAAAATCGCAATATCTAGATCGAATGTTGACGAAATATGAATAAAAGTCTGTTTTTACATGCTGATAAAGTCCACAGTTCTTAATTAAGTTTTATGTAAGTCAATTTGAACAACGCTGATTTGTGATCTGTTAATACTCATTACACAATAAATCACAAAAAAAACCCCACCCGTATCCACAAAACAGGCTACATGAGTAACTTCACAAACCTGATAAAATTGTTCAATCGCTCTTATAAGGTATAACAGATTGGTTGAATTTGAACTCGTGTATAATCTGTAGTTTCTAAATATAGAAATTCATTCAAATTACAAGTGACTTTAATCAAAATATCATGTACGGTACAAATTTCACTGCACCAGATGCGCATTTCGACAAAAACGGCTTCTTCAGTAGTGCTCGAGGCCGAATTATTTGAAGGTCCAAAACCAAATACATACGATGAAGAGCTGATAAAACTTGATATCTAGCTTTACCAAAACGAAAATTGAAGATTTGGTTGTCATCTGGCGTCATAAACATGTCACATGGATTGCTTAAGCAACAGACTAATCAAAACACAGGTCGAATTGTCAATTGTATCCAAATATTAAGTATTTGACCCCAAAATGGGGTATCTTTCGTGGCTGTTCTTTCTTTCTCTTTTAAAAAACGTAATAAGTAGCTTATAAGTCAATGATATTCATCGAAGGTATACCATTTTGGAGCGAACAAGTCGTGACAAATGATATTAAATAAGTTGCAAAATGCTTTCTTCCAAGGCTGTGGATCAAAGATGTCGTTTCAGTGCTTCAATGTACTTTTAACGTCTTGGCCCTCGAATAGCTTTTGCGTTTTAGTCGATTCAAAAATTTGTAAATGCACATCATTTAGTATTGTCAATCCGTGTTTAAGCGCTCTCGTACCCTTTATCATTAGCATGCTGCACGCTTATCAGTAATCTGGCTTTACAATGCTTATCGTTTCCTACACTCTTACCATGCCTTTCTATACCCTATTAATTAAAAGCTTTCAACTATACCTTCAATATGTTAATGATAGTAAGTATAAGCCTACCAGCATTCCCGCTATATCCTGCTAATGTTAATTTGTATTCTTCCGACTCATCTGCTATTTTAAATATCTCATACTGAGCATATCGCCATTCTCCCGACTTGTTTTTAATGTCAAATCTCAACTTATAAGACTTTCCATTCACAATATTGAATATATTGTCGTTACCTATAAAAGTAAAGTTAAATATACCTTATATACATGTAAATCACATGCTATAATTGGTTGACTATAGCCATACAGTTGTTGTATTCACATATGATATATATTTTTTCTAACGTTGAAACTTATTTGTATAGGTGTATTGTTGATGAGGTCAAAATATTTCTGTATGTAGATATAGGAAGATGTGGTATGAGTGCCAATGAGACAACTCTCCATCCAAGTAACAATTTATAAAAGTAAACCATTATAGGTCAAGGTACGGCCTTCAACACGGAGCATTGGCTCACACCGAACAGCAAGCTATAAAGGACCCCAAAAATTACTAGTGTAAAACCATTCAAACGGGAAAACCAACGGTCTAATCTATATAAAAACGAGAAACGAGAAACACGTATGAACTACATAAACAGACGACATCTACTGTACATCAGATTCCTGACTTAGGACAGGTGCAAACATTTGCAGCGGGATTAAACGTTTTAATGGTACCAAACCTTCTCCCTTTTTCTGAAACAATAGTATAACATCACAACATAGAAAGACACACTATAAAATATCAATTGGAAGGCTTAACTCAATCAAAAAACGTAAATTAACACACAATGAACGAATAACTTTGATCTGTGATACCTGAATGCAAATACATAGTTAATAAAAATTATAAGGGATAAATAACTAAGGTCAAAAGTAAATAAACAGGTTGAAACAAAGTTAAAGTATGATACCACTGTGAAATGTATACTTCTTCTTCTGCGTGTATAAAATCTTCCGTTTAGGAATACCAAGAAATTTCTTTAATATCAATAAAACTAATTTAACACTTGGTACATATGGGGTGAATATCAACAATAAAACTATACAATTAGTGCTAGATAAAACTTCCTGTACAGGTGCAAGAACATTATTTAAGGAGAAATGAAATAATTTTGATGTTCATAGTACGAAGAAGTGAAAACTTGTAGTAATTCCAAATAATCAAAGCTGGTATATAGACAAGATCCATGTTTTAAAACATTAAATAACAAAAAAGTATTACAACTAGTATCAACAGGTCAAATTAACAAGAAAGTACGATTTGAGAGTACTCGCAGTTACTGACAGCTAGTTAAAAGCCAAAACAATTAATAATAAAAAATCATGCATCAGAGACTGAAATCAACTAAAACACATCCCAGGGATTTAGTATTTTAACGTCGTGAACAGTCAAAGAAGACATGACTTGTGCAATGCCAAAAATAAATGTATCGACAGGTAGTAGGATAGTTAGGAGTGACTTCTTTAAAGATAAAAATGAACGTGTGTGTGTCTTTATACATCCCGTTTGAAAAGAAAATACAAATTTAGTTATGTTTTAATTTGCTAATGACAAAATCGATATTAGTGCCAATGTAAACTATATTCAGAGATCTAATTACAATATTGGTACGATAACCCTTACTAATAAGTTTGTTTAAAGGTTCGATGAGTTTAGTTATTTTAGATTTTATTCAATGCCCACATGATACAAGTATAAGCTGGTAGTTACTTATTTCAAAATCATATATTAGTTAACATGGTTTTATTAATATCAAAAATGGAAAAAGTATTTGGAATTCAATTATGAAAGAGGATACACTTTGTACTTTATATTCTATCCCCTTTATCATTCGAAATTTTACTTTATAAAAATTTGAAGGCAAGCGGCATTTTTAATTAACAGTTTTTTAAGGATTACATTAGAATCCTTAAAAGTAAGAAGTATTTACTTGAATATCTTTTGATAACGAAAATTGCAAGTATCAATGCGTTAATTGTACAAAAATTTACCGAGCCAATGTTCTCCTGTAAGACTCCCGAATCCATTCTTATAGTCTGACCAGTCTCTATAAAATTCTGTTAAGCCATCTTGTCGTCTTTGGATCACCTTTTACATAGATAATAGATAATAGAATGATATTCAAACAAATTCACATCATACAATATCAATTTGCACGTGTTATTTAATGTTAATGATCATAGTTTTTTTCTTTTCTAGATATTCATTCATTTTGAAAACAAAATGTTACAGTTTATAAACGAATACAATAAAAGTTAACTGCATTGTCCCCTTGAAGTTCGTTTGTTGTAATTCATTTTGATGAATGAAGTTAATGTCTTTCATGTGAGAATTGAAAATAAGTTTACTTAAAACATCTGTTGACAGTTTTTTTTAAATATCATCTATATGCTAGTTATGTTTCAAGAATTGTCCAAGTCTTTGAAAAACTAGTACTTCAATAAAACAGAAATTAAACATACCGTCCATCCATCGCCTTTCATATCACAATACACAGATACACAGTTGTTGTTTGCAAAGATTTTGTAGACTCCGCTGATACTTCCATTGGGAATTTCGGAGCAGTCAGTAGGTCTACCACCTGATATGAAAATAATGAACACATCCCGTTAATTCTTTCCTAAGAATTAAAAGATCAGAACACTAGTCTGAAGGATATCTATTCTATGTGACTGCCATACAAGTGAGAGGTTTAGCTAGATATAAAACTAGGTTTAATCAACTATGTTCTACATAAGGAAATTCCTGTACCAAGTCAGGAATATGACAGTTGTTTTCCATTCGTTTGATGTATTTGAGCTTTTGATTTTGTCATTTGATAAAGGACTTTCCGTTTTAAATTATGCACCGCAACAAACACAAACACACATATATAAAACCTAAACTAAAACGATTGCATAAATCTAAAAAGTTTACAACATAGGGAAAACGAGTATATTATAGTCTATAAATGACTCGATACACGACTTTAGAAATCATTCTTTTTTCAACTGTGCAAATGAATCATAATAAAAAGCTAACAATAACAAAAGTTATCACTAACAATAAGGCAAACACAATTAAATGTTTAAAATATGAGCTGCGTCGGATAGAAATCGACCTTATGCAAATGAATATCAATACATCTGTTAACCTATTTCGGGTTAAATAAATCTCTACGGAAAATCTGTAACTGTTTGAACATTGAATTGCCATAAGAACCCTACAAAACAGACCAAAATGCATCTTTTATTTAGTAAATGAATGTTTCAAAATCAACCAAAGTCTTATACAAGTACATGTATACATGCATAAGGTCGATTTCTATCCGACGCAGCTCATATGATGCAGAAGACTTGACGGTTAAAAATTCAAATACGCGATGTCATTTTGCCTGCTCTAGCTGATATCGGATATGACCTCCTCTTGACGCAAATACGGAAATTGATAAAGTGTGGTATGTTGTTATATTTCTCCAGAGTAGACATACATTTGCCGCTGTTCAATCGTTTCTGGTGCGTTTTTTTTTTTGCAATTGCGGTCACAAAATTTATCCAGTAAATGCTCGATAGGTGATAAATCTGGTGACAATGCTGGTTATGGTTATTGGTGCTGATTGAAAAAGGCGATACATGAGTGGGCCACGTGACATTAGAGGTTAGCCTGCTGCAAAAACGTCTACTACGGAGTTCAGATTTACGTTAACGTCATCTGGCATTTTGGTCAGAATTAAGCAGTTATTGGTTTGCCTAAGTGTCGCGAGAGACGTAATTTAGGCCGGATACGGCTGTCCTGACTATATTTTGCAGTAGTTCGGCCGTATTGGCTGTCTGCCTTAAACGACTTATCAGTCAAGATATTTTCACATTTTCTATACTTTTCATGCATCCGTTGCATCGCATTCCTTGTGAGTTTCAAAGGTTTCGAAAAGGGAAATAATGACATCGTGTGACTTTTAAAAAACAAATTTCGCGTAATGATGCATTCGACATACTGCCGTTATTAACAATTCCCTGAACGTGACGCTCGGTTATAAGCGTCAATTTTTAAAACGAAAATTTAAATTCTCTCTTAAAGAGTATTTTCATATATACAGTACATGGCCAAAAGTATTTTTTTGCTATATATTTCATATAAAAACACATTTTTTTTCAAAAGTTTTGGTTGGATTTTAACAAACAAGGCGTTAAAAGACGAAGAGAGAATTGTCTAAAGCATATTTGTTTATTTGGTCATAGTTTTGTCTTCAGTTGTTTTTGTTTTCTCTTGATGTGAACACATATAATATTTTTTTACAATTTAATTTGGTTGAAATATATAGCAAATTTCCGAACACAAATATCTCATGAGATAATGAAAATGATCCACACCAAAAATACAACCAGATACACAAATACACCTGTGAAAATTTTGCTTCTATTGGTACCAAGTTGCTTAAAATCAAACCAGAAATGACCCCAAAATAATGTTTTTGAAAAAATGTAGTTTTAAATGAAACATATAGTGAAAAATCCCAAGTAACGAATACGCACGGCCACACTCTGTAGATATAGGCAACGGTTATTACTGTAGTGTACCGATGTTCAAATCTCATAAATCGATAAGAAGACTAATCAAAGTAACAAACTGATATAAGCGATAAAACAATCGTTTCTTTTGTTGATTTGAATATTACAAAAATTTCTTACTATAGTATATATTGACACTATACCAATTGAACAGAAAAAAGTTTGCAAGTAGATCATTAAAGAACATCAAACTGGCATATATGTTGTGATGTTACACTATTGTTTCAGAAAAAGGGTGAAGGTTTGGTACCATTAAAACGTTTAAACCCGCTGTATTTGTTTGCACCTGTCCTAAGTCAGGAATCTGATGTTCAGTAGTTGTCGTTTGTTGATGTTGTTCATAAGTGTTTCTCGTTTCTCGTTTTTTATATAGATTAGACCGTTGGTTTTCCCGTTTGAATGGTTTTACACTAGTAATTGTTTTGGGGCCCTTTATAGCTTACTGTTCGGTGTGAGCCAATGCTCCGTGTTGAAGACCGTACTGTGACCTATAATGGATTACTTATATAAATTTTGACTTGGATGGAGAGTTGTCTCATTGGCACTCATACCACATCTTCTTATATCTATATATAAATGTCAATTATGTCCCCAAATACAATAAGACTTCTTCATCATTAATTAATCAACATTTGTTCAGTTCTTTTTGTCAATTGAAAATATGCAATAGGCTAAATTAAAATGATGATGATAATAAAGTGCAATAGAAAATATGTATAAAGGACACATGGCTATAAGCTATCAAACGATACACTGCTCCTGTAAAAAAATCTTAATAACATGTTAAAGATATTAAATACATAATTTTTCACTCAAATTTGCTTTATTATGTGAAGATAAAATGTGTATAAAAGTTTCTTTACTATCACAGTGTACAACATAATCATAAGTATTCCAAAGTAATCCTGATTACTTTAAAAAAAAAGTAATCTAATGTGATCGATTACATTTGAATTTAGTTGTAATTGTAATGCCATTGATACCATTAAATTAACAAAGTAATTTGACTTATAACTTTTTAAAGTGATTGGTCCCATCCCTGCCTCAGACACAGACTCACTACACTTGGGACTTGCCAAAATACAAACCCCATTAAACGTGTCGTTGCTTCTATGATGAATAACTGCTTCTTATTCTAGAGTATGAAAGAGTTATGTCTTAAGGTGGTACCAAATACTTTGACTAAAATTAATTTGGCTCGTTTAATTTTCATAAAATTTTGACAAAATATTCACTTTTACCCTTTAACAAAAATATAAAAATTTCAAAAAACTTGAACTACACACTTTATCGGAAAAATTTCATTGGATATATAGCAGTTTGACAAACACTAATTTTGATCATTGAGAAGATTAATATTTCTTTAACAATAGAACGTGATTAAAACGTTCAGCTGATTTTTACAGAGTTATCTCCCTGTAGTGTTATGTACCACCTTAACTCAAAATTTTATTTACATCACAATGCACATTGCCTGAGGAATATTTTTTTATGTATTTCATCTGTTATTTATTATTCTGTTTTTAAAATATACTACATAGAAATAAAACATATTATAAGCTTCAAACTTTAAAAAGAAGTACGTCTCCTATGACGAATAACTTTTAGAGAATAATATTGTTTACTTTTAATAACTATGCCCGGGATTGTTAATTATTAATATATTTTTTAAAACATACATTTGTTTTTTAAATTTTATTCCATCTACTAAATTAAGAAAATATTTTGAACGGGCCCCAGTGCTTATAGTTGTAACGGACTGCGAGTGAAAAAAGAGAAACAAATAGTTATATAACAACCTAATCATTGGCGAATTAAGTAATTATGTAATCGCAATAGTTTAGCATGTACGCTCAATTCATATCAGGAATCATATAGGTGTTTCTGTTTTGAAGCTTGTACAAATAATCGTTTCACTTGATCCACTTGATTTCACAAGAAAAATAGATTTGAAATAACAGAAAACAAAAATTAAGTCATAATATTTGCTTTTATTTGTTTTTTTTATTTTTTATCATCTTTTTTTTTATTATTTGATAAGATTGTTTTTGTTTAATGATTTGCGTTACATCAAAGTTGCATACCATATTTTATAATGTAAGGTTTATTGGCTACTTATACATCTATGCGTCTTTTAAAACAAAAAATAAAGAAAAGACCCGATAAAAGATGTTGCTACGTTATGTACCAGTAAGTTTTGTAGTGGTTAGAATTTATTTATTGTGGCTTTCAAAATATACATATAAGCCTTTTCTAGATAAAAATGATCACTTCATTCATATAAAGCAATATCACGCACGATTGAAGCTAATTCTCATAATGTCAATAATTAACAATTTAACCAAACTATTTTTGATAGACCATTTCTTCCATTGCTGTACTCTTGAATAAATTTTTTTCACAATAATGGGGTTTTTTTCAGTTTTGTTGCATAAAACGATTTCTGTCTTATTTAACAGCACTAGAGATTTACATCATTTATTATTTAAAATATCTTTATAACTTCATCTCGTTTCAAAATTTCACTTTCAAAGGATTCGCGGTTCGTATATTTAATTGTTTCAAAATATCAATAATAGTTACAAAAGCAAGTGATGTATAATTGGTGCTAACGCATTAAAGGATCATCGAAGATTCAAAATCTGAAGTTTAAAATTCGAAATTAATTTTTTTTAGTGCGATATTCGTGATTTGTGTGCAATTTTGAAATGAGATGAAGTTATAAAGATATTTGTAAATAATATGTAATGTAAATCTCTAGTGATGTTAAATTTTAGAATGACGTTCTTCAAACGCTTTGAGTACACAATCATACAAGTGAGAGGTTTAGCTAGCTATAAAACCAGGTTTAGTCCACCATTTTGTACATGAGGAAATGTCTGTACCAAGTCAGGAATTTGACAGTTGTTTTCAATTCGTTTGATGTGTTTGATGTGTTTGAGCTTTTGATTTTACTATTTGATAAGGGACTTTTCGTTTTAAATTGTCCTTGGAGTTCGGTATTTTTGTTATTTTACTTTTTGATATGTCAGCTGATCGGCAACGTCATGATTTGTTGGGCTGTTCCAATCTTACTTCCACGTCGTATGCTTTTATGAATGAGTTACCCGAGGTAGGTGATAAATAAGGTGACAATGCTGGTTATGGAAGAATACGTATGTGGTGCTGAATGAAAAAGGCTATGCATGAGTGGGCCATGTCACATCAGAGGTTGGCATGCTGCAAAAACGTCTACTAAGGAGTTCAGATTTACGTTAACGTCATCTGGCGGTTTGATCAGAAATAAGCAGTTATTGGTTTGTCCAAGTGTCGCGAGAGACGTAAATTCGGCTGATAAAATGCGGTTATGGCGTAGAATGAACCGGGTATGCCTGTCTTGACGATACTTTGCAGGAGTTTGGTCGTATTGGCTGTCTGTCCTTAACGACTTATCAGTCAAGATATCGTCACTCTGTATACGTGAAACTGAAGCACAACGTCTCCATGGAGCATATAAGACAGCATCATACCTACTGTGCATTTTCAATACTTTTCATGCATCTGTTGCATCGCATTACTTGTGAGTTTCAAAGGTTTCGAAAAGGGAAATAAAGACATCGTGCGACTTTAAAAAAAAAAACAAATTTTGCATAATGATGAATTCGATATACCGTTATTAACAATGCCTCGAACGTGACGCTCCGTTATAAGCTTCAAACTTTAAAACGAAAAGTTAAATTCTCTGTTTCAGGGATTTTCATATATAGATATAGACAACAGTTATTACTGTAGTTTACCGATGTTCAAATCTCATAAATCGATTCAGAAGACTAATCACGGTAAAAAAAAAAAGCGATAAAACAATTTCCATTTAAAAACAGAAACTAAATATTTAAAAAAAAATTGCGTATCATTTCTTTTGTTGATATGTATATTACAAAAATGATTTCATATTACATATTAGCTTTTTCCAAATACAAATGATCACTGCAATCATATAAAACAATGTCACTCACGATTGAAGCTAATTCTCATAATATCAATAATTAGTAATTTGAACAAACTATTTTTGATAGACCAGTTCGTCCATTGTAATACTCTTGAATAAACAATTTTTTTTCACAATAATAATGTTTTTTCTGGTTTTTGTTTCATAACACGATTTCGGTCTAATTTAACAGACTAGAGATTTACATTATATATTATTTACAAATATATTTATCTCGTTTCAAAATTCCACTTTCATAGGATTCGCGATTCGTATATCTAATTGTTCCAGAATATCAATAATAGTTACATTAGCAACAGATGTATAATTTGTGCTAATGCCCAAAAGGGTAATCGGAGATTCAATATTTGAATTTTAAAATTCGAAATATTTTTTTTTAGTTTTTTAGATGATGTTATAATATATTCATAAATCTTGACGAAAAACAGTACAAATGTATTAATGAGTCAGCTATCTATATCTGCCTGGAATGTGCATGGTTTGGGTGATAAACTAAATGATATTCAATTCAGAGAAAAAATAAACGTGATCTGAATATCCTCTATCCTCTTAGAAACATGGACAGGTGAAAATAAAAAAAAAAACTTGTTTACCAGAATACCACTCTATTTCTAAATGTAGAAAAAAGAGAAAGAAATCTAGAAGACATAGTGGGGTATAATAATTTATTATAAGAAAACTCTTGGTAGATGCATACAATATCTAGAAGCGGGTTCTATGTCAGAAAATAGACTTTGGCTAAAATTAGACAAGTCACTTTTTGATTTCAACCAAATTTTATATATGTGCAGTCTATATTCGACCTGTAAAATCAACACACTATGAAAATGGTCATGCGGAATTAGAAAATGATATAAGTGCATTTGCTTGTAAAGGAAAAATTCTCCTTGCTGGCGACTTTAACTGTCGTACTGGACAAAATCCAGATTTTATTATAAATGATTCTACAGATTTGAATATCTTTTGGGATGATAATATTCTACCTAATAACTATTCTGTAGATGAAGTTTTAAATAGAAATAATCAAGATAAATCATGCATTTACCAGGGCATAAACTTATTAGACATGTGCATTTCATCAAAACTTAAAATATTGATTGGCAGATATATAGGGGACTCATTGGGATATTATACATGTTTGACTGTTAATTGTTTAAGTGTCATCAGTTCTATATTTTATGAATAAAGATTTTGATTATTTGTCAGACCATGCACAACTTTAATTGATATTGAAATGTAAGTTTGACCAAAATCCATTTTCTGAACATTCCTCGAAATGGGAAGAAATAAAAGGGTATAAGTGGACAGGTGATTCTAGCTATAAAATAAGAGAAGCCCTGTCTTGTGCTTCCATACAAGAACAAATTTTAAGTTTCGAAAGCAAATATTTTGCTAAAGACCAAGTAGGAATAAATACTGCAACAGAAGAACTACACTTAAGTGTTCAGTAATATTGAAGATTTATCATGTAAATTGATAAAATATAGAAAAAACAAAATGAAGATTTTAAAACAAAAGTGGTCAGATTCATCTGTTTGTGAGCAAAAGAAAATTTTGAACTCAGTTTCAAGCCAGATTAGAAAAGAGCCTAATACTAATGATTTAAAACAAAGGTATTTTTACCAACTGAAATCCTTTAAAAAAAATGTTACAAAGAAGAAATGGATGTATAAACAACAAATATATGATAAATTGTCCAATTCCATGGGTAATAATACTTCAGAATTTCGGAAAATTTTAAAATCCTTGGATGAAAAAGATATAAACCAAGAAAGTGATATGAAAGAGTTACTTTGTAGTGTAAATAAAACAATTAAACATGTGCAGAACCAAGGAAAATGTAATAAAGTGAATTGTAACTTCGAACATAATATTATTAATGACCAACAAAACATTGAAAATGATCTATCTTTTAATGAAGTAACTGATAAACCTATAATGATAAAAAAAATAAAACATATTTTGAATAAATTAACAAAAAGTAAAGCAAGTGGACCAGATGGCATCTTAAATGAGATATTTACACATAGTAGTATGCTCACATTAAACTGTTTAGCAAAATTATTTAATCTTATATTATAAACTGGACACTATCCTGTTCAGTGGAATAAAACTCACATGAATTTGATACATATATTTGTTAGCAAGTCAGATCCATCAAATTAAAGAGGGATTTCTCTTATTAATTGCATATCAAAAATATTTAGTGCAGTACTTAATGAGAGATTAAAAACATTAATGAAAGATAAATATTCAAAAACACAGTTTGGTTTCAGAGAGAACTACAAGACAACTGATAGTCGCTTTATATTAAAGAATGATAGTAAGTTATATATTTGTTTTATTGGCATACAGAGACATTTGACTCAGTGTGGAGAAGACTTACTGTATAAATTAGCAAAAATTGGATTGGCAAAAATATATTTAATATTATAAAGAATCAGTATTTGAAACTGAACCTTCTTTGAAATTGAACAATACTTGTTCCAATTTCTTTGAAACCTTATTCTAATTTCTTTGAAACCTTTCGAGGAGCAAAACAGGTGAACTCCATTAGTCCCCCTCTTTTAATATTTTTATAAATGACCTGGATAATATCTTCTGCTCTGAAGACTCCATGCCACCAAAACTAGTAGACTCAACCCTTGGATCACTATCGTTTGCAGATGGTCTACTGATGATATCAGAGAGTAAAGAAGGTCTACAGAACAGTATAAATAAATTAAGTAGTTTCTGTGAAAATTGGCAACTTACTCTTAAATAAAAATAAAACTAAAACCATGATTTTACAGCCCAATAGTGCCAAAAGTGTAGTTTCATTTCTCAACTACAATGGTAATATGATAAAAAATGTATAGGAATATAAATTCCTAGGAACTCTTATAAAGAGCAATGGTAACCTTATTTTAAGTTTAGAAGACCCAGCAAAAAAAGCAAGAAGTCATGTTTTCTGTTAAAGCCAAGGTAGCTTCTTTGAAAAATCTCCCAATAGTAATTTCTAGTAATCCTTTTGATAAATTAGTTATACCAGTTTTAACTATAACTCGGAGATATCATCTAAGATAGCTATTTAACACGATACAGTGCTAGGATAAGAGCTGATCGAAATAATAAAACCTTTGATCAAATTTCATTTATTGATAAAACTCCATTCGAAAAGGTTCACATTAATTATTGTAAATTTTTGCTTGGCACAAGAAAAACAGCTTCAAATATAGCAGTCCGAGTTAGGAAGACTCCCCCGTAAACATTTTATTTTTTCACAGTCTCTATCTTACCTAGCAAGACTGAATTCTGAAAATATAAATCCTTTACTTTAAGAAGCATTTGTATTGTCAAAACTAATGGACTCGCAGGGTACTTATTCTTGGTATACATATGACAAAAATATTTCATCCAACCCAGATCTTTTAGATAAAGTTAATAGTTGTAGGGACTTGAATGAATAAACTCTTTATAGCACTTGATTAAAAATGAATTTAAAGAAAAATATAAAAAATATTTTTGAAATAGAATAAATAGTTATGATGAAAATAGTAAACTGTTACTTTATGAAAAATTTAAAACTTAGCTTGGATAGGGAATTTTATTTATCTTCCAATGACTTTTCTATAAGAAAATGCTTCACTAAGTTGAGAATAGGTGACCATAATTTAAAAATAGAAAAATGGTCGCTATTACAAAATTCCTAGCAAGGATAGAATATGTAAACTGTGCCACTTGCTTGGGGATGAACAACACTTCCTCCTTGAATGTTAAGTTAACAAAAAACTAAGGGATAATCAATTTGAAAATTGTTTACCTTCTCATAATTTTATGTCTCTTACCCAAGAACAAAAAGTATAAGAAATGTTAAACCTCTGTATCATGGAACATGTTAAAAATATTGGCTCCTTTATAAAACAGTCATTAGAACTGAGTCTTAAATTTTTTCCCCCATGTGTTCATTTCTAATAGAATTGTTATTTCTTTGCTATATTATGTTTGTTTTTGTTTTTCGTCACAATCTATTTATGTTTATATGACAATAAAGATATTATTATAAAGATATTTGTAAGTAATATATAATGTAAATCTCTAGCGATGTTAAATTCTTATATGACATTCTTCAAACGCTTTGGGTGAACACCCGTGGTAAAATACGAATATATTGATATTTCATATGATTGGCAACGGCATGATTTGTTTGGGCTGTTTCAATCTTACTTCCACGTCCTATGCTTTTTATGAATGAGTTACCCGAGGTCAATCGGTGTAAATGACGTCATTGAACGATGATGTAAGGATATGAACATTTTACGGGAAATGCACGAATTTGAAACTAAAAGTCGTCAAAAAATGAAAACATGAACAAACGATGATCAAAATTTGTTGAAAGCCGATTTTCTTAAATAAAAGTAAGATAATCTTTTTACTTCATCCAAAAATGTTCGGGAACAGCAAAATTTCCCTCACTTAGAGCGGTTTGGTGCAAAAGAATTGCCGTCCTTGTCCTTTTAGAATAGAGATAATTCATTGGGCTTGAATTTATATTAATTTAAACCCTTTATGTCGATATTTTACCGCTCGATGTAAAATATTTAGCATATAGGGCCAACCAGTGGTCAAATCAACATAAATTCACTCCCATGAGTTATTTCTTAATTAGATCGAAATCGTGTTATGAAACAGAATTGAAAAAGACATTGTTATTGTGAGAAAGAGAAAAAAAATATATTCAAGAGTCCAACAATGGACGAACTGATTTATCAAAAAGAGTTTGGTCAATTTTTAAATTATTGACTTTGTGAGAATAAGCTTCAATCGTGCCGGACGTTTTTAATATGATTGAAGTGATCATTTGTATTTAGAAAAGGCTTATATGTATATTTTGAAAGCCACAAACAAATGAATTCCAACCACAACGAAACTTACTGGTACATAACGTAGAAACATTTTTTATCAATATAAAAATAAGAAGATATGGTATAATTGCCAATTAGACAACTACTACGTAGTATACGACAAAGTTTAAATGAAGTGGATGATAGCAATTATAGACAACCATACGGCCTTCAACAATGAGAAAAACCCATACCGTATAGTCGGCTATAATTTATAACAAACCAATTTACGAAAACATGACAGACATGAGCCAACGACACCCACTGAACTACAGGCTCCTAACTTGGGACACGCACAAACAGAATGTGGCGGGGTTAAACATGTTTGAAGGCGCCAACCTTCAAGTCTTTTGTTTATCTTTTGTTTTACAAGAATCATAGATATATAAGTGGCCAATAAACCTTTCATGATAAAATATGGTATGCAACTTTGATATAACACAAACCAATAAACAAAAAACAATCTTATCAAATAATTACTAAAAAAAAAGATAATAAAAAAAAAAAAATATATAATCAAGTATTGAGAACTTAACTTTTTCCTTAACTGTTATTTCAAATAAATTCTGATTGAGGATCGAGTAAAAAGATTATTTATACAAGCTTCAAAACAGAATAGAATACCAATAGTGAATGGAAACGGGGAATGTGTCCAAGAGACAAAAATCAGACCAAAGAGCAGAAAACAGCCCAAGGCCAAATAAACACATAAATATGATTCCTGAGGAGTTGAGCGTTCATGCTAAATAATTGCGATTATCATAATTACTTAATTTGCTAATGATAAGGTTTTATATAACTATTGGTTTCTCTTTTATTTCAAAATATTTTCTTAAACCAGTAAAGGGAATATAATTAAAATACAAATGTATGTTTTTTAAAACATATTCATTACAAACATTCATAGTTATTGAAGGCAAACAACATTATTCTCCAGAAGTTATTCGTTATAGGGGACGTATTTCTTTCTGATGATTTTTTTCCATGCAATCTATTTTAAAAATTGAATAAAAAATAACAAATGAAATCCATAAAAAAAATCCATCAGGCAATGTGCATTGTAATGTAAATAAAATTTGAGTTAACTCTTTCATACTCTAGAATAAGAAGCAGTTAGTCATCATAGATGCAACGACAAATTTGATGGAATTGGTATTTTGTCAAGTCCCAAGTGTTGTGTAGTGAGTTTGTAGGTGAGGCAGGGATGGGGTTTTTGATCAAATTACAATTACCTTGCTAATTTAATGGTATCAATGACGTAACAATCATATCGTTGGATTTGCAGTATAATATTGTGGTATATATTTATTTCTAAGGATTTTTATTTCCTGTTTTTGACATTTGAATAGAAAATGAAATTCGTCTCCTACTCCATTTCCACAGAGATGAAAAATTCGTTCATTTTTTTGTATCCCAGACCATCTTCCCGTTTCTATGGGAAATTTTAAATTTGAATTTTGCTATATAAACCCTGTCTTCAACTTTATTAAATAGGTTTCCAAACGAAAGTGCTGTTTGTATTCTGAATAAAATGCACCGCTTGAAGAGTTAATCATTTGGAAAAACCAATGTTTGATAAACTGATCATTAAGTTGTCATGAAATTATGTTCTTTAAACCCAGTTTATTCAATGGAAGTTGATCTTGCCAAATAAAACTAAATCCACTTTTGTCAAAAATGGATTTAACATACGTTATCCATTTAAATTTTGTGGAATATTGAAAATGTAATTTTAACATTAATTTATGCATAATTGATGATAACTTGTTGTTCTCCAATATATAGTAAACTATTCCAAAACAACACCATTTTACGCTTAACAATAGTTTCCAAAGGGAATCTTCCGAGCTCCCCATACACCATATAGTTTTTTGTACTGCTTCTTAATTTCAAAATGTGTTTGCAAAATTGAAGGTGTATTTTCTCCATGCTATCTTTACTTTCAAATCCCCATACCTCTGAAGCATATAATAATACAGGACTAAATAATGAGTCAAAAGGTGTTAGCTGCAAATCGACGGGAATACATATACTTTTTATTTTTCGGTACAGAGCATACAAAGACTTCTGTGCCTGATCAAGAAGTTTTTTTTTCGTTCAGTACAAAAGCTACCGTTGTAATTAAAAAGTATACCAAGGTAGGAGTAAGAATCAACTATTTCAATGCTTTCTCCATTTATCATAAAATTCTGATTTTTTTTTTTACTTTCTTCTTACTAGTAAGATCACTGCTATGGTTTTATTTGTGTTAATCTATAATTTCCATTTTTTACAGTATTCTTCAAAACATACAAGGGTTTTTTTGTAGTCCTTCTGCACTTTCAGACAATCGCGCAATATCATCTGCGTACAGTATAATAAACAATTTAACATACATTTGTAATTATTCCAAGCACAGATTTGAAAAATTATCTAGACTTTCTATATTATTTTCAACAAAATAAGTTTCTAAAACATTTAGGAACAAAGAAAATAAAAAAGGTGATCAATTTTCAACTTGTTTGACGCCTTTGTGAGATATGAAAGATTCGGAAATTTTTTTTGACACAATCCCGATCTCCATACAGTGTCAAAAGCGCTTTTAACGTCTGTAAAAGTGCAAAATAGCTTCTTACCAAATGAAAAATAAATGGTAATTAAAGAATACAATACGAATATATTATCAACAGTAGATAATCCTATACGAAAACCTGCTTGTGACATTGAAATCAGGTCTACGTGATCTGCATAATTATTTAACCTGTAATTCAACATGGCAGAAAAGTCTTACTAAAGCATGAATTTAATGAGATTCCTCTGTACATTTCAGGATCGGATCTTGATCCTTTATTTTTGAATATAGTAATCATGATTCTATCAGACCAACTGTCTGAGACAATTCCAGTATCAAAATTCAAATTGAATAGCTTAATGTAAATTGGCATTAAATCGTCAATTGTATTCTTTACATATTCATTCAAAATTTCATCACTACCTGAAGCTTTGTCGTTTTTTACAGAGGATGACCTTGAGGTCACTCCGATGTATTGCTATCGCCTAAATTTCCATTATGCAAATTAGTTTTGGGATTTGAACCGATCTATAAAAATTATAGATCCGCGGTCATTACAAGGGAAAAAAGTGCATTTTTATACCTGCGATTCCGTTCTCCGTTCGTACGATGTTTCATCAAAAAATGGAATCATTTCAGTTGTTGATTTAGTACTGAAAATTTGACTGAATTATCTCCTTATTAAATACGGTTTTATATGTTTAATAGGTGTTTAAGAAAGAGGTCAGGTGCTCATGTTCATTCATAAAATTATCGTTCATTCATGAATTTATCGTAAAATCAAAAATCACTACACAGGTCACACAGGTTGTATACGTAGTGGTCAAAAGATTACCTGTATAGTATCTAAAAATAGACAAACTTAACTGACTCCCCTTACTGTAGTGTGTGATAACATTTTGTGAGGGAATTCGATGTTTGCTATACCGCTGTTCATTTCAACGCACTTTATGACGATACCACTTTATCAATATGAATGAAATTTTTTGCAGTGTTTTAAGAAATAATTTTACTTTAAAATCGCGTATCATTTGTGAACTATTAAATGTTTTACAAGGACGAATTTTCTGTATAAAGTCAATAATTGTGTGAACTTTTGAAGCCCAAACTTTTTATAGCCTTAAATACGCTAATGAAAGATCCGAAAACTATACCCATACAGAACGACATGTTTTTGAAATTGTAGCAAAACTTTTGGTTGACAAATTTTAATTCGTTATTGCATAAATATTAACTTGAAATATCTGTCATTTTCTCCCTACCCAGTTTACCTCTATTACTCATTATGATGTGGACTTGACATTGTTATTGAATCTTATGCAATTTGATTGGATTAAGTTATTATTAGATTACCTTCAAACTGTTCATGCTTTTTCGTACGAGTATATTGATTAAATCAGAGCGTGCATGAATGTGTACAGAAAATTAAATGACCTGCAAACTGGACACTGGACTAGTCCATATTACGTTTTATCAATGAATAGATTTTTTTTTTATTTCCCAAATTACAGGGCCCATAAAGGGCATAAAATCAGATACAATTGATTTACATAATTGGTAACAACAACATTAATAGCGGCATATAAATAGATATTTAGTATATAAGCATTGGTCAGAATCAGATGAACGAAACTTAAGGTATGAAAGGTAACAATTGCCACTTTTTATCTTTTCAAATAATTTTCCACATACACATTAGATAAATTATTTTTGATAGCCTATTGCGGAGAAAAAAGAGAAAGTTTACTGTATTAACGTTCTATTCCATTAAATACGCCATTTTTCGAAGATAAATGCAGAAAAACATGTATGAACGGCTACGCCAGGTAAAATTGTTGTTTATCCTAAAAAAAAATACAATTTTCAGTTTCATTAGAATATTATAATAATAATAAATCCCAAATTTATGTAGTCATTAGATAAAGTCCGTATATGTCCGATCTGCCTATTTTTGGACATCAAAAGACAATACGATCGTTTTAAGGTCAATTTCGTCTACCTCACACAATCTTGTTAGGCACTATAATGAAATGGACCTGAAATTTATTTCACATGTTTCCTGAAAATTGATAAATATCAAAGCAACATAGAGCTGTTTGTTCTAGTTCGTATAATGACAATTTAATGTCATGTTTGTTTGTGATGACCCCCCTTTTCGGGATTGCATCAGAATTATAGTTATCTCGTATCGCATGAGGATGACACATGTCAACTGAGCAATTATGTTTGGGACTTAGTTTTAAGAAATGATGTCAAAGTAACATTATGAAAGTATTTTTAGTAAGCTGAAATATATATTTATTTTTTACATGTTTATGTCTTGTAAGATATTTTATTTCTGTCCCGTTTTTCAACATTAGCGTCTGGAAAGTTGAAATGTTTTAACTGAATGGTTAATTTAAATTAATTATGAAAATGGTTAAAATTAAACCAATAAAGGAAATTATTGCCCAGTTACAAACACTACCAGGGGATAATACATAATGATTTTTTTTTCAGTTATATGTTTCAGCACATGTATAATTAACCCCAACTTTAGCCTAGTAAACTTGTTGTCTCCTTGTAAAATATAAAACATATTTAAAATGATTTCCTGCTAAAGTCTTATATTGATATAAAGTTAAAACCGTCTTGCTTCTCACTAGTCAACACTCCTGTCCTGTCAGGTTTAATTCTTATATATATGGATGAAAAATAAAAGTCCACAAAACATTAACATGGCAGCAATTGCTTTTACAGCCTTTAAGACTTTGATTTTTTTTTTACAGAAGAGTGTCCACCATGCACTTGCATTACACTATAATAATAGTAGAATAGTATGATATACAAATAGATGAAAATTATATATACATGCAACCGTAATATTAATATAATATATAACAACAAACCAGTGTATTCTCTGGAACTATTATTATATTAGTATAATAGTCTAAGGTATACTGATTTGTATCACTACAATATAATAGTTATTACGGTGAGGTTGAATTTCCTGTCATTTATTCATCATCCAAGCACGAACTTGTATAAGAAAAAAAAATTTCTGTAAATTAACCTCAGTTTCAGGTATAGAGATGTGATCTGTTTCTGTGACATGTGCTTTTGACCATCCACAAGAACCTGCGGTCATCCGATGTTCAGTACTTCAGTACTTTGATTAAATTCGAAACCACCTTTTAAGTTTCTTCTTTGGTTACTGGACTATTTAAAACTAAGTCAACATCGTCTGCAATAGTATCAAAGTTAGCTTCTTACCAAATGAAAAATAAATGGTAATTAAAGAATACAATACGAATATATTATCAACAGTAGAGAATCCTCTACGAAAACCTGCTTGTGACTTTGAAATCAGGTCTACGTGATCTGCATAATTATTTAACCTGTAATTCAACATGGCAGAAAAAGTTTTACTAAAGCATTAAATCGTCACATTTAAAATTTCATTACTACCTGAGGCTTTGACGTTTTTTAAATTCGAAACCACCTTTTTAATTTCTTCTTTGGTTACTGGACTATTTAAAAATAAATCAACGTCGTCTATAATAGTATCAAAGTCAAATGATAACATTAGATTACCTTTCTTTAACGTAATCATGATTACTTTGGATTACCTATGATTACATTGTAGACTGCGATATTAAAGAAACTTTACTAAACATTTTATCATCACATAATAAAGCAAATTTGAGTGAAAAAATATGTTTTTTAATATTTTCAATATATACATGTTATCAAGATTAAAGAACAGAAACAGTTTAATATTTGTATCATTTGAAAGCATACTCGTGTATCCTTTATACCTTTTTTACTATTGCACTTTATTGTCATCAGCATTTTAAGTTTAGCCCATTGCATTTTTTCAATACACGAAAAGAACTGAACAAATAGTGACTGATTAATGATCAAGTAGTCTTGTTGTCTTTGGGGACATAACTGGCAATAACTATAACATAGCTGAGAGGGTAATAGAGCAGAGTGTTACCCCGAGAAAACATTGTTAACCGAGACAAAGCTCTGCTGCAAAAAGTCTCTAGTGCCTCATTTCAAAAACCAACTGCATTGGATTTTCACAACGACATAGCTTTTCAATCAATTAATTAATTAATATTTAGGCCTAAAATATCGGATTGTCTGACAATTGTCCGTTACCTCTACCTTTTTTTTTTAAATTCCTTGATCAGAAACTTGTTTTGCATGTTTATTGCAGTTGGTAAGTTTTCTTTATTTCACATTGGACCAAAATGTTTCAAATATGTATTAGATATTTCATGTTTTAGTAACGGTAATCAGTATGGTCAACAGTCTTAAGTATTTGAACAAATACTGAAAAGGGGTCACTGTAAGATAACAAAAGCCTCAAAAGAAACCTAATCTTTAATATGCATTTTCTCCTATTATTTATTATTTTTAAAAGTCTCGGCAACTATGTCCGTCAATTAATTGGCTGGGTCATATGAAAATATCTACCGTCCTTAGAAAGATTCGGACCAACTTTTGCACTGTATTTCAGAGGTTTGAATTGGAGAAGATTTTCTGTTTGAAAAGTATGCGTTAGGCAGAATGACATTGGAAGACTGTCGACAAGGGTTGATAATTATATCACACTCACGATTTTGACCATTTTGGCAAATAATGTGCATTATAATATACATATATAAAGAAACTTTGCATTAAACCGGAGTATTACAAACATTTATTTGAGTTCTGAAATTTATAAAAAAAAAAATCAATTTCACATCAACCGAAGCAAACACATTATATTCTATGATACAATCAAAATGTTTCTGAAATGTCCAGTGCGCAAATTTATCACAGATTACATTAACCTGTTGCATACAAAACAATAACGGGCACTTCGGGTTGGTTGATGAAAGAGAAGCATCTATCTCCTGTGCATGGAATTGATTAAGCTGTAGACAACTAACATTGGAATAGCGGCCAACAAAGAAAGATGTCCTTAAATTAGTTTAGCTGAAGTTGTCGGCCTTGGTTGTCCTTCATTCAGCCTTAAGTGTGTGGACAATGTTGTCATACTTGCTTGAATGTACGGTTAAGGTGACGCACAAAATTAAGCAAAACATTTGGACAAAAAACTTTGTCAATTTTACGAACATGTGTTACTCAGTTTCCTCTTCCTTGACCCATTACCTTGAAGACAATAGTTTTTTTTGCAAAAAATCTTTTTATCCTCTGAACCTCATCGTGTGTCAAATTTCATTGTGCATTTTTCCCCATATCATTTGCTGCGTTTCCGCTAGAATTGTGTCCCGCCAGATACAGTTAAATTGCATTATCTGTTTCCATCTGAGAATGATGGTCCTCCATTGCGCTAGTTCTGGCACAGCAATCATTGACAAGCTCGACTGTAACGAGGTGTCAGGACAAGACCCCTGACTGGACGACGACATCTCATGTTATTGTTGCCTAGTTGACGGTGGATGGTATTGGCACATATTGGTCGCTGATGATTGTTAATTGCATGCTGTGCAGTTTGAGTTGCTCTAGCAAATCGATTTTGCAAGTACTGTCAAAGAGTGTACATATCTTGATGTGGCTTGCTAAGCCTCGGGCGCACACTAAATGGACGGTCACGTCAGCTGTTTTAGTGCTTGTAACGTTCCCGCAAACATTTAATGATTTGGATAGTTTAGTTGATTGAGTCACTTTACAAAATGACATGGAAATCTAAATAATTGAATACCTTTATCATGCATGGACACTTTGAACAATTTTTGCAATCCACTTTCATGTTGTGGATGCAGTTGAAATATACTGAGAACTAGTTAGAGATACTAGAATTAATGCACTGGCCAACAAAATCTATAAAAAATAATCCTGGCGGATCAAAAAGAAAGGGAAAAAGGGTGGGTTCCATCTGCAAAAGTGTGGAGGGGTTAAGAACTGTGATTTTCAACGATTTTTCCTGTAGAAAAGGGGTTCATCCAAGAAACCCACTATTCTAGATCCGCGTATTTATAAGTTTCACTGTTATTAAATGGCATACCTAATTAATAACTGCATGTGATAAATTTATAATTGTAATAATAGGAAAGTCAGTATCATTCCTCAGCATAACCAAAGTATATAATTTTAAGAAAACTTTCTCGATCACAAAATATATCTAATTCGTTTAGCAAGAAAAACAAATTATGCTTAACCCTGAACAATTTGACATCCGCATATATAATGATACTACATTTCCCAATATTTTCAATTTGAAAATAAAACTTTTACAAAAAAGAGTTTAATCTGGTTTTCTCCATTGAAATAGAAAAAAAATCAATAAGAAGTAGTAATTTATTTTTTAATTGCTTATTTTGCATTTCTAATATAGAAGAGATATTTATCATTGTTTAAAACACTTTTCTTAAAACAAATTTGCTTTTATCTAAAAGTAAATTCTTGCGAATAAAGAACCTCAATTTTAAATAGTATTTTTGAAACCAAGTAAAATGTATGCCTTTTCCAAATGGTTGTCTTCTAGGGACTTAATGCAAAATTTTTGTTTAATAAATATATGAAGGATTTTCCCTACTCTTAAAAACATTTTTGAAAAGTACCCCTACCGACCACTCAGGCAAAATAATTATATAAGAATGAATATCACAGCTGAAATATGCACATTCTACAAACTTTTACGAGTATTTCAGTTTCTAATGAACAAAACCAGTTTAGTTGTTCTAAAATCATGCAGTTGTTTTATATAATTTTTTATTATTATTTGTTTTTGTCGTTTTGGAGTGAATAGGGGAAAGGCATTTCGAGTTGATATTAGAAATATTGGCGAAATGTAGTCTAGTAGTAGAGAGATAAAAACATGTACTAAATGGCAGCTGCAAAGTTACAATCAGTGCTTGTATTATGACTGAGGATAGACCACAATTACCTATAACATCTTTATTTTCTTTAGTATGATTGTGGCGGGGGTGGGGAAGGGATCCAATCGTCTCTTTATTTTAAATTGCCTATCAGTGATTTACTTGTGGTCTCTTTATTTTAAATTGCTTATCAGTGATTTACTTGACAATTAAGTGACAGATTTATTTCGGGGTTGGCCCGAGACAAAATTGCAAAAGAAACAACACATGCTTAGAATAAAAAAAGAAATAGTAGTAAAATGTATAGCAAAAAGTCCATAAAAACTGACAAAATTGTTATCAACGAGTTAAAACCCGATCAAGCCAAGATATGAATGTTTACAGATACTACAAAAGTCTTGTTGGACAAAAACATTTGGATATCAACAAGGACCACCAATTAAGGAATATATTCCTCAATTGAAAAATGCACATTACAGTGGTATTACATTCATGTTTAATTAAATGAAAGGATTAGACATGTACAGTTTTGCTGTTATTCAAAATATTAGACATGTTACAGTTTTACTGTTATTCAAAAGATAAGACATGTTACAGTTTTAATGAAAATCAAAAATAAGACGAGTAAAACTAATCTATGTTAAGCGAAAAAAGTGAAAACTGAATTCAATGGTATGAAAAGTAAGAAGATCTGTCGGGACAACAAAAAGCATCAGTCGAAGAAAACAGGTCCTCCGAAAACACAATTAGTTCCTGCACCATTATAGTGGCCTCCGTCGTGTCGATTATGTGTTACGTAAATTTGGTGATACCATATGATGTGATGTAATAAAACAAAGAGACATGCAATGGCGAAATTGTAGCTACTTCAAATAAAACCTAATCGTGGTAATTTGAGACAAAAGAAATGTTGGTGCTTATAGCGATTTATTGCTACGAAACCATGTCAAATCACTTGAAAATAGAAACGATTAATTAAAGGACGTCCCGTTTGTTCTTTATAGCTCAGAAAACGTAAGAGCTGCACAAAAGACTGATTACGATATCCAGAGAAAAATGCTCATGAGGATTTCAAGAACATTTAATAAAATCTGATGAAGGGAGCAAGCTGATTAGGTACGTTTGAAGTTCAATTGAAAAAAGTATTCTGTTAATCAATTTTAAACATACATCTTTGTTAAGTTGTAGTCAGTCATACTCACTTATTCGGATGAGAACTGCATTTTGCCATTTTTCTGTCGATGGGGTACAGTCGGAATCCAATATGCATTGTTTTGTGAAGTTATCATAACTTGCTGTGACACAATCTTTATCGCTTGTACAAAGGCTGGTACATGCTACAGAAGAATCTGTTCTAGTTGTAATTGTTGAATGACTTGAAACAATTCTCTTTCCCGCTTCTATTGTAAATTTCTTTTTATTTTTAATTTCAGATATTCCATAGCATATTGGGTTTATTACAACGGCACCATAACACAGTATGTTGAGAAACATGCCGCCCATTTCCATCAGTCGTTTAGGCAGAATGAAGTTTAAATAGGCACATTGATTTCAGTTAATTAAACTATAGCCAATTAAAAAGCAGGATAAGTCATTTTATATGCTATAACTGAATCGTCGAAATAATTGATGCATAGCCACAACAAGGCGTTTATCATCATTTAGAAAAGCATAAAATATTTTCAACTGGATAATGGATAATTTTGTAAATTATTTGAATATTGTCATTGACAGATCAAATCGGTTTATGATGTAGAAAATGCTACATATACAAATTCATATCTGACAGTACAATAGAAATGATGTCTAATAAATAATTGTACAGTCCAGATTTTTTTATACGCGCAAAGTGCATTCAGACAACATCATCTGATAATTATCAATTTAAACCTAAATAATTTAATTTTGGATGTAACACGTCTTCTGATTGGCTGAAAGTTTTTTGTCTATCAGCTCATAGACAAAATTTTGTCATGTGACCGTGACGTCATCGACGTTTTTTCATGATTTTCTCCTTAATAATGGAATTTAAAATTAAGTTATAAGGAATGACTGTAATATTTTTTCTGTCTGAAGAAATAACATCACAAATGTGGTGCGCACTGAATAACCCGCGCAGCGGGTTATTTAAAAGTGTGCACCACATTTTTGAGGTGATTTCGAATAGACAGAAAAAACATTACAGACATTCCGTAAATAGCGGTTAGGTAACAACACATATGAATTATTTAAATTCCAAATAAATGTCTTCTACGAAAATTATTGCAGTCCAGAAAACTAATTCGCTATGCAATGAGTTACTTAAAAAAAATACTGTGGATTCATTTATTATCATGGATCATGACTATTTTTGTGGATTGAGGAAAAAATTAATTTCGTGGATATTTCATTTCGTGGTTTTGCCTAAATCTGCATTCAAGTCTATTGAAAATTTGTACTTCGTTGAATACTTAAATTCGTGGTATACCTATACCCACGAAATCCATTGATATCCCACGAAGAATAATGAATCCACAGTAGGTAGGTTTTTTTCAAAAGGGTTATAATAGGTTTATATGTAATTATTCAGTTTCATAGGGTCGCTACCTTTGTAAATAGAATAGAGAATGGGAACGGGGAATGTGTCAAAGAGACCATCACCCGACCAAAGAACAGAAATCAGCCCAAGGCCACAAATGGGTCTTAAACGCAGCGAGAAAATCCCACAACCAGAGGCGGGCATCAGCTGGTCCCTCAGCAATAATGTATAAAAATGTTGCATACTGTCAAGTTTGACAAATTTCGCATTCATTAATCGATGATTGACTACGTTGGTTGGCTTTGTTGTTTGGATTGATTGATTGGTTGAAATGGATGGATGGATGGATGGATGGATGGATGGATGGATGGGTTGACTGATTGATTGGTTGATTGACTGATTGGCAGTTTGCAAAATTTAAAGAGACGAAAAGTCTCAAGAAAAATCATTACACTTTACTGTTACGTCTTGTCTTTAATTATAATGATGCATGGGTTCTAGGGAGAGGTTTTATGTGTAATTTAATGTCATTGCTCACAAATTGTCTTTATGAAATGTTTGACGTTTATCTTAGACAAATACGTCTGAAAAACGGACATATATGCCAGGAATATTTCATCGCATTTTTGTTTTAGTTTTATGCTCAACTTATGCTAGCACGTGGATATTCTATATTCTGATCTGTGCATCCGTCAGTTCGTCCGTCCCGTACCAAATTTAAAATTTAAAAAAATCATATACTAAATTAGGGTTTGACACGGATTTAATGGTTCAATGAACATGGTAATGTGATACTATGAAGGTGCACGATGTCTCTTGTTTCTTATGTTTTGAATATACATGCATGTGTATCTTAAATATTCATAACCGGCTCAGCATGTCGGTTTAGTACACAGCAGGGTTCATATTCATATCGTAGTAACATGTTCTCGTCCTGAATATGCATTTTTAAAACTTGCCACAGGACATTATACAGCCATTCATGCATCTATCATCAATATTCATTATCTACCCACTACCAAATTATCAGGTATTATTTGCCTGAAAATTAAGTATACTATATATTCAAACTACATATGAAATCATGAACACATGGTGTTACTACATCCCGTCGAAACTTATATTTTGGCGTTGCACAAGGTCGTAGTCTTCTGCACTGAATTGGGGAAAAAACATCGAAAAGGCAAAACGTAGCGTGCCATCTTGCCTGCATTGCGCATCGAATTCTTATTATCTTAATTTTTTCCTATGTTTATGACAAATGCACTTCAATTATGTACCCAGTTTAAACAAATTCGGTGACCTATAAATTGTTTTTCAATAAAATCGATAAAATGCTATAAATTAATATATAGTAAGGTAAATAAAAGATTTTGACTGAAAATTTCTTTTGTATTTGGACTCAATTGGCTTACAATTAAAAGATAGTGTTTTCGTTCACGGAGCAATATTGTTTTGTTACGTACTGACATACTACTTTTAACTCGGATGATATAGGTGTCTTTGGTGATAATAGTCTTAAAATTCTAAGTTAAAATTTAGGCAACGTATTTAACAAAAGTCATAGGTTGGCAATAATTGGCCCTTATTAGGTTCGTATGTTGACTTACGTACGTATGTCATTTTGAACAGATATATTATGTTAAGGAGGGGTATTTGCGAAAAATACCAGTCAAGGGACTGTAAAATTTCCAGAGCCGCTAGGCGAGGGAAATTCGGTCCATCGACTGGTATTTTTCGCAAATACCCCTCCATAACATGATATATCTGTTTAATTACACCGAATAGATTTGGATTGAAACTAATTCATTAACATGTCATAAGTTATGCATAATTTTGAGGATAAGAGGATATTATCATAGAACCCCGGGAATTATACATGTACTAATACGCGTTAGCTCGCTTTTTTATGCAACGTCATATCCGAAAAATTTTGATTAGCTATTCTTTTTATTACATTGGCAAATGGCTTTTTTATGAAATAAAGTAGAAAACGTAAGGAACTATATCTTTTTCTACGCATTTACAATTTGTTTTGATCCGCATTATCGACGTCTTGACAACGCCTATTGTTGTATGACGTCAGAGGAGTGAAATAACCACGTTTATTTCACATGTGAAATTATCGGTTTTTATTTCACTGGGAAATCAATGTAATTCATTGCAACCAATGTAATAAATTGATATACTGTTCCCAGGTAAAAAGGTAATATCCAAAATGGCAAATACCATGGTATTTGAGGCAAATTCACCGGCAGTGGTGAAAAACAGTCAAATTCGTTTAAAATGAGGAAAAAATATTAGAATATGCGAAAAATACACTGGCTATCAACCAATCAAAATCTGGCTTTCTTATATAAGGTGTAATTATATTAGAAATCTCTTATAGAACTGTACGTTACTTGACTATAGATAAAGTGGAGCACGAAACTCGATCATAAGAAATATATTTCTCCATATTTCAATCCTTGTTCTTTCATTATTTACCTTTATCAACAAAAAAGACTGTTAGTTAGTTCTGGGGAAAAAGTTCCCAAGGTAAAAAGACAAAACAGGAACAGAAAACTGTCTTTATTTCAGACACAAATGTCTTCCCATCTACTATAAAGATATAATGAACAACTGGTTACCAAGTGGAGATACTTTAAAGTTTATACACTGAAAGTATAGAGCGTTATATCTGATCTGTCAGCCTTTAATACTAGTAGTTGTCTCCAGACAAACGAAGCTTCAAAATACCAATCTGTAATAAATCTGACTAATAAACGTTTCATACCTGGCACTGAAAAAAATAACCATCAACTATTTAAAACGACCAAAGTACAAAGATAACTATCTATAACGACCAAAGTACAAATATTTACACAAGGTAATTAAGGCAGAAGGTACCTCACATCTTTACGTTCGGGAGCAACCATTTGATTTGGAAGGGGGAAGAGGGCTGGGATTTTCCCCCAAAAAAGTTTGAATATTGAAAAAAATAAATGAATTGTTTGCACCAAGAATTAAAAAAAAAGAATGTTTTGTTTATCTGACAAAAAAAATTGTTGTGAATAGCAAAATTATAATTTTTTGCACGAAACTGTAACTTCCCTAACAATGACTACAAGGATATACAAAAAATCAAGGGCTATAATTCTATTAAAAAAAGATGAACCATTAAGGCACTTAAGATTGATCTATAACTTTAAGTAACATGACTATCTATTTTGTGAAAATAATGCTGAGAACCTTAATATCCAGTTAATTTTAGAAATTGTAAGGTTATATAACTCTTTAAAAAATCATTGACTTGGAACAAAACGTTTTTAAAATGCAAATCCCAATGATGCACTTGTAAATCATATTTATATGAAATTGATAACTCAAAAGGTTTGAGTGAAATGTCAAATATATGTGGATAGTGTCCACATGTGGACACAGATGATGCCCCCGCTTGCATAGCATATAGTTATAAAGGGACATAACTGAAGAACAGTAAAAGTGACGCTACCCAAATTTGAACTTGATCTGAGTTTTGTGGTAATAAGCATTGTGTGTAAGTCTCATAACATTTGGTTGAGGCTAACTTAAGTAGAGAACAGAAACTAAAAATTCAGCAATTTTTCTATTTGTAAATACGCATAACTCTAGAACGGTTGCATATTAGTTTTATAACATTTGGTTGAGACAAACTAAAGTTAGTAAAGAAACGAAAAATTCAGCAATTTTTATGTTTATAAAGGGACATAACTCAAGAATGGTAAAAGTGTTCTCACCAAATTTCGTACTTAATCTGTATTATGTAGTAATAAGCATTGTGTATAAGTTTCATAACATTTGGTTGAGGCAAACTAAAGTTAGAAAACGGAAACAAAAAATTTGTACTTGATCTTAGTTTTGTGGTAATGAATATTGTGTATAGGTTTCATAATATTTGGTTGGGGCAAACTTAATTAACAGAATGGAAACTAAAAATTTTGCAATCTTTCGATTTATAAAGGGGCATAACTCAATAATGGTTAAAGTGACACTACCCAAATTCAACTTGATCTGTGTTTTATCAGTGGAAGTCAAAATTAAACATTGCATTGTATAAAGCATTGATTGTACTTGATTCAACTATAATCATGGACAAAGGAAGATAACTCCTATTTTAAAAATTACTTGATATTTAGAAGAAAATAAAAATTTTGCAATTTTTCCATTTATAAAGAGACATAATTCTAGAACGGTTAAAGTGACACCACCAAAATTCAAACTTGATCTGTGTTTTGTGGTAATAAGCATTGTGTATATGTTTCATAACATTTGGTTGAGACAAACTAAAGTTAGTAAAGAAACGAAAAATTCAGCAATTTTTATGTTTATAAAGGGACATAACTCAAGAATGGTAAAAGTGTTCTCACCAAATTTCGTACTTAATCTGTATTATGTAGTAATAAGCATTGTGTATAAATTTTTATAACATTTGGTTGAGGCAAACTAAAGTTAGAAAACGGAAACAAAAAATTTGTACTTGATCTTAGTTTTGTGGTAATGAATATTGTGTATAGGTTTCATAATATTTGGTTGGGGCAAACTTAATTTACAGAATGGAAACTAAAAATTTTGCAATCTTTCGATTTATAAAGGGGCATAACTCAATAATGGTTAAAGTGACACTACCCAAATTCAACTTGATCTGTGTTTTATCAGTGGAAGTCAAAATTAAACATTGCATTGTATAAAGCATTTATTGTACTTGATTCAACTATAATCATGGACAAAGGAAGATAACTCCAATTTAAAAAATTACTTGATATTTAGAAGAAAATAAAAATTTTGCAATTTTTCCATTTATAAAGAGGCATAACTCTAGAACGGTTAAAGTGACACCACCAAAATGCAAACTTGATCTGTGTTTTGTGGTAATAAGCATTGTGTATATGTTTCATAACATTTGGTTGAGGCAAACTTAAGTTAGAGAACGGAAACAAAAAATTTTGCAATTTTTCCATTTATAAAGGGGCATAACTCCAGAACGGTTAAAGTGACGCCACCAAAATTCAAACTTGATCTGTGTTTTGTGGTAATAAGCATTGTGTATAAGTTTCATAACATTTGGTTGAGGCAAACTCAAGTTAGAGAACAGAAACCAATTTTGGGACGTACGTACGTACGCACAGACGGACAAGGGTAAAACTTAATGCCCCCACCGCTACGACGGGGGCATAAAAAAACCTTAGTGTGGCATACTTTCTTGCCGTCCAATAAATTGGCTGACTGATGGATGTATGCCAACAGAAAAGCCTTAAATTTCTGCCTTTTTGATTGTGCACAATAAATGAAAATACCACATCAACCATAGAGAGTTAAAAATAATGTGAAACTATTGGAATTTTCTTTCATTTTATTATTAATATGCTGCCATTTGTATAAAATTAAAAACAATCATATAAATTAAAATAATTATGGATAAGCATGAATATGGCATAAATTATTAACCATAAATCTGAATATATATATTCAACTCAATTTTGTACATGAAAAACATTATATAGCATACATTATATAGCATGTATTAATAAGAAGTCATCTTTAACTCCCAATTGATTTTCAGTTTTAAAGGATGGAGGTTTTATTACTACATGTACAACAACTATAATTTTACAACATGCTTGACCTGCAACTTTTTACAAACAAGATTTTCTTAACTCAGTTCCAAAATTGCAAGCAAAATTATTCTTAAAGGGCACAAAACTACTGAGCCCGCTTTTTTTGCCTAGGACGTATTTACACCATATAAAGAAATCCGAGTAGTTAAAAAGTATATAGACTGCTTGCAGGAAAGTGATTTAGTTATGTTCTTGTTTATAAAGCTAAATTCACTGATAAATCATATGTTTGGCTGTAAAGTATTATGAATCAATGAAATAATATAGGTTTATGTTTCAATTTATGGAACATTTTGTAAAATATACAAAGCACATTGGATTATGTGAAATAATACTGCAAATGACAATAAATTATTTCAATGTGAAAAATCAATTTTAAAACTTTTTCTGACAAGCTTGCAATATACATGGACCTTTTCTACATAAATCTGCAAATGACAATTATATTTCACATTGTAACATTCAAGAAAATGGTATACATAACTGCATTATCTATAATTACAAAAATAAGACGAAAATGTTAAAGTTGAATAGGTGCATGAATAATTTTTAAGGAATATTTTATTTACCCCAACCTGAGGATAGAGAATTTTCAAAATAGTTAAGTCTGTATCTACTTATGTATATTTTTGAAAACATTGTTTATTGTTTGATTTGAACAAATTTATTTTTTTTTAGTCAAATGACAGTAAAGATTTTGATTTGATTTGATATTTGAACTGAATCTATTTCTGACCCTGAATATTTTTGCTGATAATACATGTATACATTGTTGTAGGTACAATGATGAAGCATAACACGATCAATACCTGGCACTTTTTTGACTGAAATGAATAAGAAAGCATCAAGAGCTATTGTAGAATATGGTGAGAGGGGATGGGTGAGGGGTGTGACTTCATTTCTGTATTCTTGATTATTTTTGCTTATTATTCTATATTCTGTTTATTTTGGCACCTTATTATTCTCTTCTCTGTTTAGTATATTGTAATACCCAATTTTCTCTATTCTTCTTTATTTTTTTGCCCATTTTTACCCATCTTTATTTTTTGGCCCATTAATTGTTTCTACTATTCTGTAAACCCCCTCCAGACCCTCATACATGTACATCTCTGTACCTGTGTTATTAGAGTCAATAATAATAAAAATAAAGTTTCGTGATATAACCATAGACCATTATTTCACATTAACACATTTGAAAATTAAATCTTCAAAACATAAAATGAAATTTAGCTTTTACATGATCAAAAACTGTTTATAATAAAGTTGACTTTTGATGTAATACATGTAGTAAAAATCATTTCAAAACCATTTTTCACGAATTCAAATATTATTTCTTCAAAAATATTGACTATCTTAGTATCTATAGTTGACTAATTGCAAGTTCATATTATTGTAAATCATATATGAGGGTCGTAATGGGGGTACATTCATGACGAATAACGGTAAAAAATCTTGCCAACTGACGTTAACGGTAATTTTTGGTGCATGACCATTAAATGTACATTTTCTTTATGATGATAAAAAAATCAACTGATTTTGACTAATCATGTTAAATTCTTTCCCAAAATAATGGTAACGGATATTTGAGTCCTCTGACGAATCAGGATAAGGATATTTAGACGAATCACGATAAAATTTTAATCAATTTGACTCTAATAGTAGCCGAAAATGACTGTTTGACGCCTGACGGTAAAGGGCATTCCTACCCTCATATATGCATGAAGTAGATAATGGATCTTCCCTGTTATTTTAGTAAACTACAGAATTTGATCATGTCTGTAAGGTATTTACTGCAATAATACAGGTTTTTGCATGTACAGTGTAAATGGTATCTGTCGCAAAACTAAATTAAAATGATTTAACAAAAATTTGAAAGAAGGATCAACATCATACAGATTTTTCTAATACAATCTATGCTTTGTTAGGGTTGAAAATATGACAATTCTATCCAAAAATAATATAAATACTAAGGGAGCAACCATTTAACTTCAAGGGGGGGGGGGGGGTTATGTTTTTTTTGTCTGAGTCAGAAATTTTTTTTCTCACAAAGCCCGAATATATTTTTTAGTTTTTCGACACTATCAATCAAGTTATTTTTTTTCAAAATTTAACACAATAAGGTATGGGGAAAATCTGGATTCAGAATATTTTTTTTTGTTATCTGCTTAACCACAATATTTTTTTTCATCAAATTGGGGATCAGAATATTTTTTTAGGAAAAAACCATAACCCCCCTTGAAGATAAATGGTCGTTCCCTTAAGACTATACAATGACAACAAAGGATATGGTCATCAATACAAGCAATATTTTGTTTATGATTGGGTCTAATTATTTCTTGACATGAATTTTATTTTAACCTCTGTCTAACTACACAATGATGTTTCATCTACAGACAACCTATTGCTCTGATAGATATTTACTGAATAGATACTAAAAGCTGGTTGATTAGTTAAATTAAATAATACAATTAGTGCATCTTTAAATCACTATTAGGCCATGCCAAATATTTCCTTTTAAACATAAAACAGGTCTGAGTCAGTAAAATCTGCACTTACATTATTTATATTCTTTTATGATATTATTTTTTGACTTGGCAAGTGCATAAATAAGATTGGGATTATAATTTTTATTTTCCCTTGTTTTTTTTCAGGTACAAATGTTGTTATAAATTTTAATTTTGAGTTATAATTTGGTTTTCAAAAGAAGAAAATAAATATGACGTAGCATTTAGCCTGAAAAGTACCAAAAATTGCCTTTAATTAAAAGTTTTTTACCTTTACATAATTGATGAAAGAAAATCAGACCTGGTGAAAAACTCAATTTGGCAAGGACTTGTATAATATAACATGTAGTGGATTTCACTTTAAACCATATGGATCATCATAACAAAATCATAAAACTGCACTTCTCCTATTTTTTAAAATTAAAAATAGTATCCTGCAATTTAAAATGGATTATGCACCAACTAGTTTCCAGTACCTAGCACTGAAAGATTGTCAACAACATGAACAAAGTGCTAACAGCATCTAAAATTTTAGAGTCCTCTCATTCTTTAACATTTATGTTCTGAAAAACAATTTCATGAGTGCACTATGCATGTTCATTTGAAATATTAATTGACTCCTTTTCGTAGTTTGAGGAAGACAATACTACATTGTTATTTTTAAAAGTTTTTAAAGCGCATCACATTAATGTGTAAATGAATGTTTTTGATTTTGTTGGGTATTTGATATTTTATGGTTATTATGAACCATAATTTTCATAAAAATTTCCATCCAATGAAATAGAACTTTACTATTATGATTGTCATCCATACCATGAAAATTAGAAAAAATATGTGGCAAAATATCCCCATTTGCTCAATGTTATTTCTACAGTGAATACTGTCTATCAAAGCATACAAAAACATGTACAAAAAAAAAATATAAATCTTACTATACAGAGTTGGTTTCTTGTCTATCATATAAGACATCCAATTTCTGGTTTTGGTGATCTTGGCATCTTTGTATTTCCATATTTACCTATTTCGTAAACCTCATACGACTTTGTTGTAATTTAAGGTTGAGAATATCAGTAATGAACAATATAAACTAAAGTTATTCAATCATTAACAAATAAAACTTGACATCTGAAACAAAAATATCACAGAAATCTTGAATAGTATATCAGCAATCTTTTATATCTTCATGGCACCAATTTCAGTATGG
Source organism: Mytilus californianus (assembly GCF_021869535.1). NCBI lineage: Eukaryota > Metazoa > Mollusca > Bivalvia > Mytilida > Mytilidae > Mytilus > Mytilus californianus. The sequence continues at coordinate 59,407,407 of NW_026262679.1, forward strand.
GGCTCCAAACTGTGGCAATACCAATAGCAGATGACAGTAAACCTAAGGAGCCCTGAATACCACCAGAAACTTTAATTTTACCTAAAGAATTTAACGGAAGCACCAAATCTGACATATTTTTTATAAAGTCTAACACTACAGGCTGGTTTTCATAGCAACACTTCTTTAAAATCTGAACTCTTCCCATTGGTTTTCGTGATGAGACGCTCTGATCAATTCCACCATTTACATACTGGCCCCTTCTCTGACGATTTTCTTGAGCTTTGGCCTCATTGGAAATAATGGACAAAATATCGTAAGAATTTCTGAGTAAGTTCAAGATTAAGCTAAATAACCAGCACTGTGATGAATATCTGGACCATTTTTCTTTATCAGCTTTGATGATTCCTAAGTTGTGCGCAAATATGATGTGATCAAATATGAGGAACACGGATTGTGCAAGTTTTGACATTGTAATTGTTAATTTCAGTACTGGATCTGATAAATGGATTGTCTTTAAAGCTGCCAGAATAAAGTCTAAACTCTTCCCAAATCTCAGTACTGAAATGATATATTTTTAATTTAATATCATACATATATAAACTTGAAATTATTTAAAAATAAACTGTAGAAATATGATCATGCAATGTTATAGGGTCTGAATAGGACAAAGAGTCTTAATTTCTGTAATTTTTTAATTTTGTAGTCCATTTTTCTCTATTCTTCATATTTAAAAAAAGTTAGCATCCCATTAACCTCTATTCTTCTTTTTTGCCCATCTTTCTCTGTTCTGGAAACCCCACCTAAACCCTCATTACACAACAAAAAATTAATTTTAACACACAGACTCTTTTACAAAACTGGCACACATTTCAATTTTAAAAGTATCACAAATTGGAAAGAGGAAGCAAAAGGGAAATAAATCAGCACCCCACCACAAAAAAGTTTAACCTCTTAAAAAGAGATACATTGACTTAATACATGTAATAGCATGTGAACATGCATCACCACCTTAATTTCAAACACAGCAACTATTGGTGTGTTTTTCATAGGATTTGTATAAGTCACAAGAAGTAAACGATCTAAGTTGTAAAGGCATGGAACAAGGACACAAAAATTACCACATTTAGGTACATGTACATTGTACCAGTAATGAATATAAAAATTGGAAACACAGAGCTTTCAGGGAGATTTTAGTTCAATATACACATGTACATGTAACATAAATGAGTGTGAAAAACTGTGATTGTGTCCTTTAAAAAAAAATTGCATACAATTGACACATTATTTACAAGACACTTTTTGTAATTTGATTAAAAATAAAACCCTTCATTGTTAATGGGTTTGTAGAGTGTACTTCTATAATGTGTAGTTCCGTGTTTATTGTAGTATATTATATTTGCTTTACATTAATTGTTTTGTTTTACATTTGCCATTTGGGGCCTTTTATAGCTTGCTATACAGTATGGGTTTTGCTCATGGTTGAAGGTTGTACATACAGTGACCTACAGATGCTAACTTCTACATCTTATGGTCTCTGGTGCAGATTTGTCTCATTTGGCAATCATACCACATCTTCTAATTTGTTATTCTATAATACATTTGTATGTAGAATTGAATTCAGTGGCATATTTGGTTATTTTTATGTATTCAGAAAAGTTGTCATATAATAGAGGTTCTTTCAAATCTAATTATTCATATAATTTCAACTTGTTGTTTTGTTATATTTTTTCCAGTCATACATTAAATATTTAACATGTGCATTGTAATCTTACATTTTCTTGTCATACTCATAGATGTTTCTAATTTTTTCAGTTTTTCCAAAAATTCCAGTTTTCCTTGGTCTGTTTGTAGGTACCAGGATATTAGTTTACTTCCATACTGTAATAATCTACAAAAAAAATTTAATAAATTAAGGGTACTGTAAGCAAATGTCTGGGTTACCAAATCATCTTCATGACAAGTTTATTTTAACAAATTTAATAGGGTGCCCTTATCTGATCCTACCATTCATATTATAATTAACAAATTAATATACAATTAATTATAATCATTGATAACCAATTGATTGATGCAATATATTTAAAACAAGATGATGAATGTTTAAGTGTTAAACTAAATACCCCAAGGATGATTGTGGTCAAGTTTTGTTCCAATTGGTCCAGCTGTTTAGTGGAGAAGAATTTTAGATTTGTGTAAATGCATGCAGGAAAGAGTCTAGAAATTTTGTTATGTAAGCGTATCAATTTTTCACAAGTGAGCATTCTGGTTATTTGCTCAAATTCACATAGAGTCAGAAAAGAATAGCTCAAATGATTCTGCAATGCTGTTCTATGATACTATCTCAACTTGTTCCATTTGCTTGTGTATGTAACAACGTATTTGATTTTAACGAAAGAAATCTCAGTATTACTGAAAAATTATTACACCAGGGTTTTAGATATCGTAAACTTTTACTAAATTTTAACATCACTACAAGGACATCATTCATAAATACATGAAGTAAATCAACATGCAGACATCTTATATGTTCAGGCATTGCACATCCCATCTTTTATGGTAAAATTCTATACAATGCACAAAAAGTCATCATTCACTTTGAAAACTAACCAAACCTATAAACAGACTTATCCACAAGGGATATAGTTATGATAAATTTTTGGAATTAATATTGATTCACTCATAGGGTCTTTGCATCGGAAATAAACACATTTATTCTAAAGCCAGTTGTTGGCATGATCATGTTATGTTCTTCTCGTATAATTTATGATGGCATGATACTAAACCCCTAACAGGAGGGATTGCGGTTGATTTTCATACGATGAAGACATAATTTTTGGAGCTCTGGAAGCTGGAAGTCTGGAGCTGGCATGTTAGTAACGGCTAGCACTCCTTTGTTAATATGTGTTTATCATTTTGCTTAGTGTAATTTCTTTTGTTATCTTTTCTAACAACTGACTTGAACTTCTTTTTAACTGAGTTTAACTGTGCGTTTTGCTGTGTTTGTTTATTCCACATTGGCTTGAGGTATAGGGGGAGGGTTGAGATCTCACTTAACATGTTTAACCCTGTCGCATTTTTGCACCTGTCCCAAGTCAGGAAGCTTTAGCCTTTTGTTAAATTGTGTTTTATTTTAAAATTTTGGTTCATTTAATTTGTATGTTTGGGAGTTTAGTGTGGCGTTCATTTTGCTGAACTAGTATACATTATTGTTTAGGGACCAGCTGAAGCCCGCTTCCGGATGTGGGATTTTCTCACTGCATTGAAGACACGTTGGTGGCTTTGGGCTGTTTTAGCTCTTTGGTTGGGTTGTTGTCTCTTTGTCACATTCCCCATTTCCATTCTCTATTCTATTATTGTTGGTGACATTTGGGTCATTGTTTAAAGTAAAAATGTTTTTTTTTAAAAACTTTTATCTTTTAAAATGGAGGTAGAAGATACCATAAGGTGATAATAGAGGGTATGAATGCCCTTTACCGTCAGGCGTCAAACGGTCATTTTCGGCTACCGTTAGCGTCAACATTTTACCGTGATTCGTCAACACATCCTTATCGTGATTCGTCAGAGGTCTCAAATAATTATCGTTACCGTTATTTTTGGGAAAAAATTAACGTGATTCGTCAAAATCTGTCGATTTTTTTATCGTCTTGAAGAAAGTCTTCATTTTATCGTCATGCACCAAAAATTACCGTTAACGTCATTTGGCTAGATTTTTTACCGTTATTCGTCATGAAGGTACCCCCATTACCACCCTCATAATAAACCATAAGTCAAAGAAACAAAAACGAAATTATTTCCTCTATGGATACATTCATATACAAGTTCACAATATTTGATTTCATTGCTGTCAGCAGAGATACAACTTTCAAACTTCGCTTTTGAAGCATTGCTTTTTGGCGAACTTAGTTTATACTCCTGTACAAAATTTGAATCTTAAAATATTTGCAGTCTAGAGTCAAATGCATTAAAAATTTGAAATTTTTAACCATACGCAAAATTGGTAATGGAAATAACTTCTTCCATTGTTTAAAGTATAAGAGAAAGTAATACATGTAATAAGGGTAAGCTTGAAAATAAATACATATGAGTACTAGTGAACTCTATTCTCCTAAACATCAAGATTTTCCTTTGGGACTACAAAACTATTATCTTGAAAAACATTAAAATAATTATTACTTTAACAAATGTTAAAATCTATTTATTAAAACATTTTTTGTTGAAATGTAATAATTATTGTAATAATAATTATAATAACCAAGCATATCAGATAATTAAGCAACAAAACTAGTCTGTTAAAGTTTTTTTTAAATCTAACTTAACAATAACACAATTTATGTAACCGTAGGTTTCATGTCGATCCGGCCCCACGTCGATCCGGCCCAAGTCGATCCGTCCCACGTCAATCCGGCCCAACGTCGATCCGGCCCATATTTAAGTTAATCCGGCCCCAATAAAAAAATATATTTATAAGGATTAAAAATAGGAATATTAATTGTAATTCATAAATGTTTATTAATTTTATTATAATGTAAAAGGTGTACGGTAATAAAAGATGGCCTTTGACAAATATTTTCTTTAGATAGAGTATAAAACAAGTAGGATGATTATGTTTTCATTACAAGTTTTCAAGATTATTGGGTATAATTATAATAAAAACGTATATAACAGAATTTAGTACAATCAACAGACATCAACATTAATCAGCAGTAATTTGCATTTTTCTTTCAATTGACTGTGATCTGAACAAGTCTTTCATCCTGTGTAATAACAAATAGTTACATACACAACGGTGCAAGCCGATCCCCAAGCTGATACATACAAACTTTGTTTTTGTTTTAAGTTCTTAAAACTTCTCAAATTGAGAAATGTTGTTTGATTTGCCGAATCCTTTCTATAAAAGAGGAGTCTTGCAATAAAGAATAATGGATACTCATATAACTTGTTTTTTTTATCTACACAGAACTATTCAAAATATTGTCAACTTAAAAAAAATATATTAACTATATTCGATATTACAAAAAAACAACATGTGTTATAGCTGAGACTACTGTGTTATAGTAGTCTCAGGTTATAGAAGCCTCTGATGTTACCTGAAAAAAAAAATTAATTATTATAACACATAACACCAAACAAATTTAAAGATCAAACTATAAAGACCTTGTTAATTACGTAACTTTAATCAATCAGGATTTGATTGAATTCAGTGATTACGAGTGGCGTTACCTTAGTTCACAATCATCAGACAATTGTTGAATAAACAAACCAATTATAGACTAATGATTTGATTAAACAAGTCATTATATGATGAGTTAAATTTTATAAGTTCCATTGAACTGTAAATATTTATTTAGCTATTCTGTGTGTGAATTAAATAAGATAAAAATCGCCATGACATTCAAAGTTATCATGGAAAATAACTTCATATTAATATGTTGAAGCTGCTATACAAACAGACACAATCACACTCAGTTTCGTATCGATTTACGGGTAACATAATTCTTTGACTGGTACACCAATAATACTTCACTTACCTGTTGTCATCCATCATCGATACTTTTTGCAAATTCCATTTATACTGTTAAAATTTGTCACAAAATCCTCCAAAGTCAATATAGTTTATTCATATTTTATTATGGGGCCGGATCGACTTTGGGCCTGATCGACGTGGGCCGCATCGACTTGGGACGGATCGACTTTGGGCCAGATCGACTTGGGGCCGGATCGGTTTGGGATGGAACGACCAGATACCTAACCGTATACATGGTATAATAAACACAAATATTTTTGCTACGTCCATAATAATTCGGTTCTTAACCCCAACCTTGGGACTATTATACTGACAATATATAATGTCCCAGCCAGACCTTGAATTTTGGCAATTAAAGTCTTAAATGTAATGACGATTTTTTAACTTTATTGTAGCCAGCTAGTGCCTAAAGATAATCAAGTTAAAAAGTAACTACAAATAACTGATATCATTACAATATCTTACGTCAAATCTGGGAATAGTATACTAATAGTATATTATGCCCCAGGTCAAATGTCCCAGAAAATGATAGCGACTGCTGATCCAGTTTCTAATAATCTACTTATTGAACTTTTCATTAAAATAATTTGTCCTTAACGTCCTACATATTGAACTTTAAAATCAAAATTCACTAATTTTCTTTTATCCATTGGAAAAGCTCACCTGAATAGCTTGTCTCTCCCATTCGTCTGTGCTCCAAATTTCACAATCTGAGTAGCTAGATCTGAGTGTGAAGACATGGTCAATGACAATCGCAGCTAGATAATTTGAAAATTACAGGTTCCCTTTCCAGCAAAAAGGTCAAAGGTTACAACATCGGTACATCTTGAGAGTCATAATTAATTTCTATCTAAAAGTCCGATGTCTATGATTCCGAAGGTGTTTGTTTTCATTTCCGGTAACATGTCCGACTTGGAAACAGAATAATATCCACAGATCACTAAAATATGCACTGATGATAATTTAACATCATATATGCACATCTAATAACCCTTTTGTTTAAATTTTAATCCCAGAACTACTGTTTGCTTGAAAATGCCTGTTTACATTCGAAAAAATGTAAATTTTACACCACCATCTTTGGACAAAATTCCACTGGAAGATGAAGATGATTACATTACTGACCCTGACCAACTGAAAGACCCACTTCCACAACCTTATCGAATGATTGATAAGGTTCTGGGACAGTTAGTTGAAGATGTATGGGATATAGTTGAGTCTAGAGAGAATGAAAGACTTGAAGAGAGTAGAAAAGTTCGACCACCTCGACATGAAAATACAAAAAGTTTAGAGGTAGAAACCCCATTTAGTTAATTCAACTTATAACAAACAATAATTTGCAGCAGTTATTTCTTGTAAGGTGCATGAAATCATATAAATACAAATACAAATACAAATATTTTATTGGCACAAACTCATTAACAATAAATGGTTAAGACCTATTGCATACATATAATTATATTAATTGACATGGTAGAATGAAAAGTTACATGATAACATATCATTATAGAATGAAAAATAGCTATTTTAAATACCATTGCTTATTGTTTTATTCATGAAAATAAAAATTACAACTTGAATTTTTCTGAAATCATACTTTAAGGTTATCAACAATTTCATCAACACATTGAAAAACTGCATGCTGATACTAACAAAGTGATGCTGCAAATTTCATCAAACAATTGTAAAACTGTGCATGCTTCTTGTGTAAAATAATGCTGCCAAGTTCATCAAACAATTATTAAACTGTGTATGCTTTTTTTCTTTAATGATCTTATAAAGTAAAGTTCATCAAATAATTTGTAAAACTAGTACTGTGCTTGCTCATACACATAAAGTATTGCTTCGGAGTTCATCAAACAATTGCAAAAAACTTTGTGTGTTTATACACAAAAGGAAGGTACAAAAAATTATGAAAATATAGTATAGATATGTATATATGTATTATATACTATGGAAACCATACAGTTATGCAAGTAAAAGTCAAACGGTGCACTCAAATTAAAGATATAAAAATTTCAGCAAAAATGCACAATTTAGGTAAAAGCTGGAAATATGTAGAATTGATCACACTATAAGAACTACAGAAACTTGCAGAACTGTGCAACTTATTGTTAAACTGAGAACTAAAGATATAAAAACTTGTATTAAAATGCTCAAAGACTCAAACCTGAGGATATATGCATGTATTGTGTCCTCTTGACTCTGGAGGTTCATTTTTATTTACTTGTGTAATTTAAGTCAACCTCAGATTAAGTTTAACCATCATACATATTTCATTTAACATATAAATGTATATTGTATTATTTTTCAAGTAACAAAATTTGTGAGTTAAACTGTTTGTGAACTGAAAAATACAAAACAATGCAAGACAAATTGAGAAAATGTATTTTATCTGTCAGTGTATACATGATATATATATTTTAACTATTTTTTTGTACAGTACCTGCGTAAATGTGGATGTATGACAGATAGTGGAGATGGTCTTTACATGTTTATAGGCCATTCTAAAGGAATTATTGTGATTGATGCTAATACTCAAGAGAAGGTGACATTATGGGAAGAAGACAGAGTAGATCTCCAGTATATTAGGGCACATATAATTGCACCAAATGTATATCTTCTTGTATCTATTGATGATATGGGTAAGTTATAATGACCTATATTAATAAATTCAAATAAAAATTTTATTGAAAAAAGGATATTCATGCATGTATGATGGATGATTAACAAAGGATCAATGATTAACATCCAGTGGAAATATTATATGCATATTCAGAATGAGAATATGCTAATTTGATATGAATAAGAACCCTGCCATGTACAAGACCATCTTCGCTAGCCAAGGGTTACGATCCAGTCTCCTCCTCTCCACCCTTGGCGGATTAAGATAGAATTTTGATCCATGAGGTAATGGTTTCCATTGGTCGCAGTTATAGATGGCTGCATCCAATCAAAAAGCTCTTATAAGATGATCACATGTAAATGTAGAAAATGTAAATAAACAATTGCCACGTGCTGAATTTGCAACAATTCTTTACCCCCAAATCATAGGACGATATTTATTGACAATTTTAAAGGTCTTAATCAACTAATTGAAGTTCCTGTGTACAGTTCTAGTGGAAATGTTGGAATGTCAACGTATATGTTCTGTTTATGAAATTTGTAAACACTAGACACAACCATTTTTAAACCTCCACATTGAAGGGATTTCAAGTGCTGCCATTGGTCAAGAATGATGTAGTCGGAATGGGCATGACTTTATCTTTCGTTAGATGGCGCAACATTGTAATCACAGATGTTGGCTAAATCTGCCAAGGGTAGAGATGAGGGGACTGGATCGTAACCCTTGGCTAGCAAAGATGGTACAAGACCTATTATTTTAACTTGCTGAGCTGGATCCTGATCATGCTTGTTTGCTGGAAGACATGTTAATCCATTTTGACACATTATTTTGACTGTGAGCCAACCATTGTTTGCTCTTTAATACTCCTAAATGCCACATGGTTAGTCAAAAATACTTTTCAAAATAATTTTTTCGGGTTTTCATCTTTAAGAGTTATTTTTCAAATAACCATGATAACGATTAGAAAATTAAGGATGCATTTGTAATGATATTATTTTAGACATTCAGATAAATATTTTCCATGGAATTTGTTATAAAATCTGAAACCCTGAATTTAAAAACCAATATTTTGGCAATCACTTTTGAAATTCACAAATAAAAGTCATTTACCGTTTTCTTTTATACATTGTATATGAAATAAAGTATTTAATTTACAGATTATTTAAAATTTTAAGTTTTATTTTTATAGGGTTTTCTAGACTACATGCATTCTCTGGTGATAAACTGTATCTGCTGAAACATTTGAATGAACACCAGGTAAATCACATACAATATTATCTTATATTCTTTACAGATTTTCGAACTTAATTCATTTTCTTCCTAATGGGTTCTTGATTTTGATTTGGAAAGAACAAACTAATTTAAGTGAAAATTTTGATACTTTTAGGAAAAACATTAGGAAAAATTCCCAAAATTTCTTTAAATTGTAGAATAGATTTTGTGCTTATTCAAGTGAATTCCTGTTTATAGTAAATTTGATATGTTTTTTACTTTAAAATGTATCCTTGTCTCATGGGTTTTCGTGCTATTAAGAATGCATGGTGATGTCACAATTTCCATTGAAAAAGCATGCATAGTACGAATTCATATGACGTACGAAAGCATATGATCTGACCATAAATAAACTTGCATTCTCTTTGATAAATCAGATTTCAAATGTATGTTAATTCCAGAATGGTTGTATTGAAATTTTAGATAAACCGTTTAGGACCATTCTTATCTCAACACCAGTAACAGGCTAGAAATTTCATGTGTTATTTATACCTATTCAATGGGAGATAACCCATACTTTAAAAACAAAATAGAAATTTTCTCTCTTTTAAAAAACACTTCAAAATTGCAGTTTTCATTGTTTTTGTAAAGAAATAATCATATTTTGTGCATTATTAATGCAATATAAACAAAAATAAAGGAATATTAGTTTGATTAGTGTATTTTTTTGTAAGAATATAAATGCAAAATAGGGCACCCAATCCGATTTCTTATTCTTTATATGTATTATCAATGTGTAAAATTTATTTGAAATTATACTTTTATTCCAAAGAAGGGGATATACTTTCTTTTTTACATCTGTCCATTCATAACATATTTCTGTCACATTTTTCTTGACAACTACAAGTCATAGCAGCTTGATATATAAGACTTGTAAAGTTTTTTCTAGAGTATTCTCTACTGAAGTTTTTGCTATATCCTTTACAGTTTTAAGTTGTTACAGTTAAGACAGTTGCCTTTGAAACAAGGCATATACATGTATTTTTGTCACTCACTGTAAGCATTAAGGTTGTAACATACATATAATGTTCAATGTTTATGTAATATTTTGGAACATTAATGCAGATGCCTTTAAGTACACGTCAGTCAAGTAGAATGTCTCTGCAGGTAAGTGTATGATGTGGCTGTATCTGTACATCAGATCATTGATGGTATCTGAATATATAATAAATGTTTCATTTCATATAACAGGTATGAGGTTTTGCTTTGATAAATGGAAAAAAGCTATCCAATAATTTTATATGTTATACATTAAAGTCAGATTGTTGGAAGGTGCTTCCTTCATGTTATAAGGAAGACGTTTAACACATTTGGCTATGTTTTCACAGTTTTTATTAGTGAAAATACTTGATTTTATTTATACATGTATTGTAATTCAGAAAAGTTTCCTTTGTAATGTTCAATTTTGTCTATGAATAACAAAGTTTTGCACCCATAATATTCTACTGAAACCGTCCATAGCAACAACAAAAAAATGCACATTCAAATCCAGGAGTCTTAATTTCCTAAACGCAAAAATAAAGTGTAATTTTTTGTATTAATATAAACAAAAAATTGATGATTTCATATTCTTTATATTTATTTTTAGGAATGGTTAAATGTAATTGAAATTATACCTTCGTTCCAAAGGGAGGGGGTATACTAGCTTGTTTACATCTGTCTGTTCACAATTCGTTTTTCTTGGCAACTACAAGTCATAGCATCTTATAAAGTTTTTATTTAGGGTCTTCACTACTGAAGTTTTTGCTATATCCTTTACATTTTTAAGTTAACAGATTATAAGAATAATGCTATTGAAATAAAGCATATACATGTTTTTTTGTCACTGTAAGCATAAATCTTGTTACATAAATTTATTAAATATTTTGGAACATTAATGCAGATGCCTTTAAGTACACGTCAATCAAGTAGAATGTCTCTGCAGGTAAGTGTATGATGTGACTGTAGGTACGTCAGGGGGAGTGTAGATAAAACTGTGTATTACTGTCAACCTTGTAATCTACCTGTATATTTCCTTAATCAAGATAAAGGAAAAACTTGTATGCTGTCTTTTACCTGGATTAAAGAGGAATTTCATTATTACAGAAACTCTGTTAAAAATATTAAAAATATTATTCATTTCATAAGGATTTCATCATCATATTTGATTATTTTTTGGTAAGAATTTTATTGTTAGCAGTTTCAAATTATATACTTGGCCTTAACTATCTGTAGAATGTTTTCTATAAAAAATGGTGACCATGCCAACTTGAATTATAATGAACATTATTTCTGTTACATTTTTGCTATAAATAAATTTTATGGGGTAAATGATAAACAAAAATAAAAATCATTCTCAAGAAAAATGAAAAACATAACTACAATCAAACAGGGCAACCACTTTTTCCTTTTAGGATTATTTTAAAAATCATCCTAAAATTGAACATAGTGACAAGGTACCTGGCGAGCAATACAGGCATTTTGGATTTTCTAATTTAATTAATGACAAAAATGCAATCTTCAAATTCTTGGTTTTGTATGTTTTCTGTATTAAAAATTGTAGTAAAATTTGATTCAAAAATGTTGTACTCAATTTTTTGTAATTGATGGTAAAATTACAAAAAAATGTAATAACTGTTTTATTTTAAATATGTATAACAGGTTTCAGGTTTTGATTTAATGAAAGGGAAATTTAACTAACCTTTTGTTTCTAATCATTTTAAATGTTCATACTATAAAGATTGTTTAAAGGTTCTTCATTCTTGTTAAAAGAAAGATATTTTAGACACTTTGATATGTTTTAGCAATTTTTATTGGAAATACTTCATCTCCTTTATATAATGCTTCAAAAACACTTATCTTTTTGGTGTACAATTTTGTCTTCAAACAACAAAAATTGCTCCCATAATATTCTATTGAAACCATCATAACAAAAAATGCACATCCAAATCCCCAGTATTGAAATCAAGATTGTTAAGGAAAATCATAGATGAAGTTATCATAATCAAGCTGTTTCATCAAAGAATAATTTTCAGTACTAAACAATACATTTGTTTTTGCATTGTCTACTAATTTATTCATATACCCTCAAAATTTGAAAAAAAGTAACCTTGCAAAACTTAAGCAAAGAAAACAACTTTTAAAGTTATATACCTTTGGTATGGTTTGTAGCTTTTGTAGATGAATTGCAAATAGTTGTAAGCCGTTCTGTTGGAAATGATTCTTTTGATTGAATAAATTTTCTTATATATATATATATATATATATATATTGTCTATTTTTTTAGGAAGGAACAGATAAAATGATCATCAACAAATGTAAAGCTTCAAAGGAAGGAGATTATTTGGGTGTTGTTTTTGAAAGTAAGTTATTCATTGTAAAAGTATCCTGATAAAAATGGTTATGGAATACTGAATGTGCAATAAATGGTTCATAAAAGCCAAGACAAGAGACAAAAACCATAGTCAGGTGGTGATTGTAAGTATTTGTAAAATCCTGACTATTGAAATCAAAGAAAAGAGAAAAATGAGATGCACAATTGACTAGTTCATACAAAATAGACGCACAATTTGCAAGTGACTCACACAAACAAGTCCTTATAAACAGAGAGATACTTGCAAAAGCAAGGTCACAAAATTTAGATAAAAAGATTGATTAATTATTCATATGAATAAGGTTTACCTTGAAACATATAAACAAAACTGTTGCAACTTTCACCAAAAATCTTGTGACTCTGTTTTTTATTCACAATTTGTTTATACTCGGGGCAAATTCAGACATGACATATGGTACAGGCACCTGTCTAGTGTTAAAACTCGTACATTGACCTCTTGGTGTTTTTATGGGGGTTTTGTATGGTTGAGTTGCTTTCTTATTGACATTTACTGTGCTAAAAAGTTCAAGGATTAATTCTGTTTGAAATAGTGTTACATCTTCATCTGCCAACAAATAGAGAAATACCATTTATTTCTAGATTTCTTTTCTTTCGATTTGAGACCCAAATAATACCAATGCAAATATAAGGTAAAAGACAGAGTCAGCCTTTTTTCACCATTTTTAAAAAATTAAATATCTCGAAAAGGAGCTCCATAACCTATCAATATTTTTAGCTTATTTTGTTCCTTAACTAATGCTCTTCTGACTTATAGTATCAATTTTAAATTCTAGATTTTTTTAATTTCACCTAAGTACATCCTTAATTTTCAAGTAGAGAAAACACTGTCAAAGATGTTATTTGTTTCTTTGTTAATGAAAGACATGAGGGATTTCAGTTTATAATTTACATTTTACAGATCCTGAATCAAGAGACATTTGGTTGGAGATACACAAGCTACCAAGAGAAAACTGGGTTACAGAACTAGATAATATCAAAGCAAAATTACAGAAGAAAGAAGAACCAAAGGTTTTTATTTCGCAAAAAGGAGAACTCCTCTGATTGTGCATGATGTTTTTTTATTGCTGAATCAACAAATTTGAAAAAATCTTCTGGAAAATGATGTCGAAATTCTTCCTGTTTCCAAATGATACTCTTTTAAGTTTACATATAGTGCTCTTAATTAAATATACATGTTTCTTATCAGTTCATTACAAAACTATAATGTCTTTCAACACAAATTATACAAACAGCATTGTTTTGACATTAAGGACATACGATACAGTTTTGATCCCACGGTGAATTTTTTACGAAAAATTGGAATACAAGCTATTTTTTACCTAGTCAATTCAAATATGTAATAAAAAATATACCTTCATGTGCTACTTTAAGAGATAAATGGGGTCGAAATTTTAGACATTAAACCAAAATTTCGGTTTTTTGGACATTTCTATCCTTTGGATAGACATACTTAACTTTTTTGTTTCAAAAGATAAACACAAGCGGAATTTTGTAAAAACTTTTGGAAAATCTTCTTTAGATAAGTATGCTCTAAATTTGTATAACAATTCTTTGGAAATAATTAATTTTTATCAAAGTTTCATGATTTTAGAAAAATAACGGCATTTTTTGCTGTATATTTATCTAATTTAAAAGAATTTCATCAGTGACTTTATCATAAAAATTGGTACAAATAATCTTCATACGTAATCAAACCTAATGTCATTTCAAAAAAGAGGGGTCCATGAACTCGTTTTCAAATTAAATCAGTTTGAATGATAAAAATCAGTCGAAAAATGCATCTTTTCCCAATATGTCACAGTTTGACGTTGCGAAAATAACATTTTACGTTAGCAACGTCATTACCTCCCCTGTAACTGTCTCGTATGCCCTTAAATGTGTACCAGTGAACTTATTTTATGTGTCCTATGACCCATGTTACTACAACATTTTTTTAATGCATTGTGAGCATTTGTTACTTCATCTTTGATCCTTCTATACAAACTGAGAAATGTGTGGACATTTAGATGGCTAATAAATTGGCCTCATGAAAATTACTTATAGCTGTGAATTATTTTGATAGAAAAACAAAGGATATGGGGTATCCATCCATGACACAAAGTCAGTACATGCACCACGTTTGAGGTCAGTAATTTAATAGGTTCAGCTTTTTAGTGGAGTGCCCCTTTAAACATGTAATAACATAAATGTTATAAAAATGAAAACCAAATATGATAATCTTTGAACATTTAGCAGGAAATGAAAGAAGTTAAGGAAGAAGAGAGCACAGAAACAGCTGAACCTGCTGAGGGTACTGATGGAGAGAAAAGTGAAAGCCAATCACAGATTCAACAATCACAGGTACATACATATTGATAAGAAACAAAAGCAATGCTTATTGTTTCAAAATTATCTCTATTGCTGTTTTTAACAAAAAAAAAAAAAATGTTTTAAATGAGAGCCTTCAATAAACCTTTATCTCATCCAGTTGAAAAATTATTTTGTTGGATTACTTTTTATTTTTATTTCATTTTCTTCTCTTATTATATACATTATCAAAATTGATTTGCGAACATTCAGAAATGACTATGAACTTTAGAGTTAAGTTTTTTTTCATGTTGAAAATTTTGACCCTATCAATATACCCCCCCCCCCCCCCCCCCCCCAAAAAAAAAAAAATGGATAATCATCTGTATGTCATTTTGTATATGAAAATTTTACACCAATATATGAGCTGTGTTGGATAGAAATCGACCAATTGCAAATGAATATCAATACATCTGTTAACTTATTTTAGGTGGAAAATACTCTATACAAAGTCTGTAACTGTTTGAAAATTAAGTTGATATAAGAACCCTACAAAACAGACTAAAATTAATCTTTTATTTCGTATTTGAAGGTTAAAAAAATCAATCAAAGTCTAATAAATGTACATGTATATGTGCACTTGCATAAGGTCGATATCTATCCGAAGCAGCTCATATTCTATTCTCAGATATGCAATAATCTGCTTTTGTTTAACATATGGTATGGCCATGCAACTAACATGCTTTTTCAGTCTCCCATAACACAAAAGTTATGTCACAATGACCTATATTTCATGTTTTACAATATTTGTTTCAGTTTTATATGTGATCTTTAGTTTTAGTTTGTAACCCGGATTTGTTTTTTTCTCAATCGATTTATGAATTTCGAACAGTGGTATACTACTGTTGCCTTTACTTTACAACTAAATTAGACATTTTTCAGTGAGAGAGTATTTTTGAACACTTTTATCACCTTTGTTCTAAAATTCCTTGATTTTTATACCTCTTTTACATTACTTATTTTGAATTGAAAATTTGATTTTCTCAAATGTGTTATAGTTTTAATTTTAGATGATCCTTTGTCAGTAGATATATCAGCAATATATCGAGGGGTCAATCTGAATTTAGTAGTTATTGGGAAAAAACTCCATTTTACAAAAAAATGCACTTCAGCACCATGCAGTGATCCTTTCTCCATAAGCAATTTTTTTTGTGCTTTTAACATTTGCTTTTCATTTTGTTTTTAGTTGTCACAAAGTTTTCCTAATCTACCCACAAAGAGTTTTAAAAGAGTAAGATTGGTGTGATGTTTTGAATTAGGTTGCACTTTTCATCACTGTGTTTACCCTGTGCATAGGATATTGATGATAACCAGAAACCAGTTCATAGCACCTGTAGAATTACAGGGCAAGGATTCAGTTGACTGAACTGTATCCAAGCTTTGAATTTCTGTTGCTGGAGCTACTGGATCTATTATGTGGTGGTTAATAGCAGTATACATGCTACTGTGGATTCATTATTAAGTCTCCCAAACGAAGTTTGGGAAGACTTATTGTTTTTGCTCAGTTCTTATTATTATTATTATTCTTCTTCCTCTTCCTCTTCCTCTTCCGCCGCTTTTAAATTTGAACTTGTCCGCACCCGTTCTCTAAAACCGCTTGTCAGATTAACTTAGGGTTTCACAATATGTTAGACTAACATGTCTAGTGGTGCAATCAGGGTTTTGTTTGTGTAATGGGGTTTATAAAGGGGTACTTTGAGGGGCAAAAACAAAAGAGGGTTTTACTATAGAACCCTATGGGATTTTATTTTTAAAAATTTTCAAATGATTATAAATTGAAAACCGTTTGTGATAGACACAATCTTTTTAATTGAAAATGTTCTAAATGATAAAACCCATTAAATGAAATACAGGGTTAGTCCCCAGGGGTCACCCCCACCCCCTGCCATTTAAGAAAGTTCTAATACCTTGTAAGTGGTCAAGATCCCCACCCCTAAACCATATATATTCTGGTTTGTCATGCTAAGATGGTTTGAATGATATACAGGGTTAGTCCCCAGGGGTCATCCCGACCCCCTGCCATTTGAGAAAGTTCTAATATCTTGTAAATGGTCGAGATCCCCACCCCTAAACCATATATATTCTGGTTTGTCATGCTAAGATGGTTTGAATGATATACAGGGTTAGTCCCCAGGGGTCATCCCGACCCCCTGCCATTTGAGAAAGTTCTAATATCTTGTAAATGGTCAAGATCCCAACCCCTAAACCATATATATTCTGGTTTGTCATGCTAAGATGGTTTGAATGATATACAGGGTTAGTCCCCAGGGGTCATTCAGACCCCCTGCCATTTGAGAAAGTTCTAATATCTTGTAAATGGTCAAGATCCCCACCCCTAAACCATATATATTCTGGTTTGTCATGATAAAGCACATGAAATGAAATACAGGGTTAGTCCCCAGGGGTCACCCCCACCCCATGCCATTTAAGAAAGTTCTAATACCTTGTAAGTGGTCAAGATCCCCACCCCTAAACCATATATATTCTGGTTTGTCATGCTAAGATGGTTTGAATGATATACAGGGTTAGTCCCCAGGGGTCATCCGGACCCCCTGCCATTTGAGAAAGTTCTAATATCTTGTAAATGGTCGAGATCCCCACCCTAAACCATATATATTCTGGTTTGTCATGCTAAGATGGTTTGAATGATATACAGGGTTAGTCCCCAGGGGTCATCCCGACCCCCTGCCATTTGAGAAAGTTCTAATATCTTGTAAATGGTCAAGATCCCCACCCCTAAACCATATATATTCTGGTTTGTCATGCTAAGATGGTTTGAATGATATACAGGGTTAGTCCCCAGGGGTCATTCCGACCCCCTGCCATTTGAGAAAGTTCTAATATCTTGTAAATGGTCAAGATCCCCACCCCTAAACCATATATATTCTGGTTTGTCATGATAAAGCACATGAAATGAAATACAGGGTTAGTCCCCAGGGGTCACCCCCACCCCATGCCATTTAAGAAAGTTCTAATACCTTGTAAGTGGTCAAGATCCCCACCCCTAAACCATATATATTCTGGTTTGTCATGCTAAGATGGTTTGAATGATATACAGGGTTAGTCCCCAGGGGTCATCCCGACCCCCTGTCATTTGAGAAAGTTCTAATATCTTGTAAATGGTCGAGATCCCCACCCCTAAACCATATATATTCTGGTTTGTCATGCTAAGATGGTTTGAATGATATACAGGGTTAGTCCCCAGGGGTCATTCCGACCCCCTGCCATTTGAGAAAGTTCTAATATCTTGTAAATGGTCGAGATCCCCACCCCTAAACCATATATATTCTGGTTTGTCATGATAAAGCACATGAAATGAAATACAGGGTTAGTCCCCAGGGGTCACCCCCACCCCATGCCATTTAAGAAAGTTCTAATATTTTTTAAGTGGTCAAGATCCCCACCCCTAAACCATATATATTCTTGTTTGTCATGCTAAGATGGTTTGAATGATATACAGGGTTAGTCCCCAGGGGTCATCCCGACCCCCTGCCATTTGAGAAAGTTCTAATATCTTGTAAATGGTCGAGATCCCCACCCCTAAACCATATATATTCTGGTTTGTCATGCTAAGATGGTTTGAATGATATACAGGGTTAGTCCCCAGGGGTCATCCCGACCCCCTGTCATTTGAGAAAGTTCTAATATCTTGTAAATGGTCGAGATCCCCACCCCTAAACCATATATATTCTGGTTTGTCATGCCAAGATGATTTGAATGATATACAGGGTTAGTCCCCAGGCATCACTAATGCATATAACTTTACTGGACCAAACCAATTTAACTGGACTTTGCTCAATGTCAGGCGACCTTGGGAATTACGAATTATGGGAGCTTCGTTTGGGAGACTTCGTAACAGCATCCTGTTACAATCATTTCTTGTTATTCGTTGGATACCAATTTTCGTGGATTTCGTTGGTACAGGTTAACCACGAATTTAAATGTTCAACGCACTGCAAATTTTCTATATGGCTGTATGCAGACTTTGGCAAAACCACAAAATCAAATATCCACGAAAATGCAGGTTTCCATCAATCCACGAAAATTGGTACCCACGAAAATAAATGAATCCACAGTATATGGGGATTCACAGTCTTGATTCTAGAATTGATATGTATATATCTATATTGTTTTACATAGTGCCATTGTGTGATGTGCACAAAAACTTTTTTTAAAGTGGTAATTGGTAATTTGTAAATTTTGCTAGTGTCTTGAAAGTTTTATAGCCAGTGAACTATTTAGAATATTTTAATTTGAATTCGAATAGCTTTATATGTACATGAGTTAGAAATCTACAGATATTTTCGGTTACAGATTGATGGTAAATGTCAAAAATGCACTGTATTCCTTTGATTGCAATTTTTTGGACTTTTTTTCAAAGTATAAACACAAAGCTACATATGAAACTTGTTCTACCAATATTTGCATAAAATCTTATGATATGTGCATAAAATCTTATGATATGTGCATACAATCTTATGATATGTGCATGAAATCTTATGATATGTGCATGAAATCTTATGATATGTGCATAAAATCTTATGATATGTGCATGAAATGTTATGATATGTGCATGAAATGTTAAATGTTTGATTTATGTTTAAATTGAAAAGAAGGTGACAAAAAGTCTCTGTTTTAATTTTTTTCTAATAAAGCTGATTTTTAAAACTCTTCATTAAGTGCATGTTTGCTAAGCTTTTGGTCATCTGAATGTAGCTTATTTTTGTGTATGATGAAAGCTTTGAATGGAGTTGTACTTCTGTTTACTGACTATGGTCAACATAAATGTTTATTTATATAAACTTTCATCATTAGTCTCTAATACACATGGTTATGAAGTATAATTTTATGAATGAAATATGCATCAGTACTGGTACATATATATTTGATATTGCTAATCATTTTTATGCCCCACCTAGGGGCATTATTTTTTTGGTCTGTGCGTCTGTTTGTCCGTCTGGTCGTCTGTCTGTCCCGCTTCAGGTTAAAGTTTTTGGTCAAGGTAGTTTTTGATGAAGTTGAAGTCCAATCAACTTGAAACTTAGTACACATGTTTCCTATGATATGATCTTTCTAATTTTAATGCCAAATTAGAGTTTTAACCCCAATTTCACGGTCCACTGAACATAGAAAATGATAGTGCGAGTGGGGCATCCATGTACTATGGACACATTCTTTGTTTATCCTACATTCAGCCAATTTACTTATACATAAACTTATGCAATATTATTATATTATTAGTACATTTGAATTACATTTTCCTGGTATCAGGCTTGAATTGTTTCATATTTTTCATGTTGGGGCCTTTTATAGCCGACTATACAGTATGTTTTTTCTCTTTGTTGAAGGCCGTACAGTAAATACAGTTGCCTATAATTGCTTAAATCCACTTCAATTGAACTTTGGTGGATAGCTGTCTCATTGGCCATCATACATCTCCTTATTTTTTATATCTTATAATGAACAAACTTTGATATTTAAATTATCATATTTTAATTACTGAATACTGTCTATATCACTATTTTTTTTATATCCTCTTTGCAATCTGTATGAAAGCAATTCTGATGTCTTTGAAATACAAGATAGACAACAGTTTAGAATGTTACAAAATGAATATCTTATCAAATTGAAGATTATTTTATTCTTTTACAGAAAATACAAAATGTATCTGTACCTTCTACAGATCAGGATTGAAAATCTTTTTTTCCCCTGTTGCTAAGCAGTTACAAACATTTTTTGTGATTTCAGGCATTGTTGGATATGTGTAACGTTTCGCCATTTTCTTCGAAAAATACCTGTATCAAATTAATTTCCATTTGTTCCATTGGTTGATACAGTCTCACTTTTGATTTTTGTCAGTTTTTATGTACTTCCCCTTTTTGAAATTACCTTGCAGTTAGGTATTTTTTTATGCTTCTTTTCTATATATATTTGTTATTTTTTCCTCTCATATTCATATTAATTTGATTCATGTACTTTCATTGACACAATCACATCTTTTGAACATTTCATCTGAGTGTTATTGTCATACATTTCATTTCATGCATTTTTATCACTTTCATCATACTCTGTATTTGACTTAATAATTATCCCTGACTGCTATAAACAACCACTTTCCAATTTAATTGAAAGTTAGATACCCTAACTCATTTGACCATTGATTGCCATTCAACCAACATTGACAAACAAACCCACACTTATTTTTTAATGTCTGTGTAGAATGATTCCATGTAAAAATTTTTTTATTCCAAAAATGTCTCTTTGACGGAAAGTCCAAATAAATGTAATTTCTCAGTAATTCTTCAAGTACTAGAGGTGTTTATTCGGTCGATTACAGTATCATTTATGCATATTATAGTAATTACCTAATACTGTGTCTGTCCTTTTTGTCTATACTTGTTTTTCATGATTTGACATGAATATAGATGCTACCACTTTGTACGCATTTGTATTTATAAGTAAAGAAATAAATATACCTACATTGAAATAATTTTATTTTTGTAAAATGACAACACCTATCATTTGTTGTTGCTTTATAATGGTTTTGATTTTATTTGATAAAATTGTCCCTGTAAAATGTAGGTATTCACTCGTAAATAGTGACTTTTAAGTTTCAATATCAACATTGATTCACTAAAATTTAAGGACTTTGAATATGTTAAAATAAAGACAAAACTCACAAAAGTCCAAACACAGTATTCACATTTCATATCATTGATCATTTCACTCATTTTAAAGTTTCAGAGATACATTTATCATGCTAGAAGATCACATTCTGCATCATGGAGTTCTGTAAGACATGTCATTGGATAATGGATTCATTTCTAGCTCACATGGACAGGCATTTTTAGGTCCTGTTGAGCTAATGTCATCACTTTGCATCTAAATGTCTATGTTATTGTTTGTTCCAATTCAGTTGTATAGAAATAATTTATTTTTGATAAATTGAACAAAAATGAGAAAAAAAATCATAGCATTGATTTGTCTAGCAGAGATTTAAAGTTTGTTTCAACAGTAGTGTCCAAAGCACAATAGACGTATTTACACTTGTATGCAAATTTGTCCACCATTACTTAAAATCACACAAGTTCCTGTAAAATTTGACATCATAATTTAAAAAATTTGACGACATAATAAAAAAGTGAGTGTTGCTTGACGTCAGAAAGTTATTCAGAGCAAATCTAAGGTCATTTGGAGACAAAATTCAGCTAAATACCAAAAGTGTAAATACGTTTATTGTGGAGATATTAACATAGTTTGAATTGTCTTTTGTGATACTCTTCAGTATGGATTTGTTTCTCACAGAAAGTTCTAGCTGGAAACAATCTTTTCATTAAACTGTTTTATTGATGACAGTTTAATAATTTGCATAGCTGGTGAACCAATACAAGCCTTTGGTCATATTTTCACTAGAATCAAAACTGGCATATAAAATATAATTGTTATAAAATAGTGATAGTGGAAGATTAAAAAAGAAAATAACAAAAACTGAAATCAGAAAAAGCATGTTGATTTTAATATTTAACATGAATATTTTTCAGAAGTCGACTTAATTTTATGTTAATTTTTCAAATTCAAGGCATTTATAAGCCAGTTTTAAATCATTTTATACTTGCACATATTCTTACCATACACCTTATCGCTAATCCCGCTTGACCCGAGAATCAGTCCCGCTCGAACTTTTGACGTCATACAACAATCACTTTTCCATTGTGGCGTCAGATATTTTCTATTATGACGTCAACATTTTACGGGAACTTGTGTGATGTCCAGTAATGGCGGACAAATAGCGATAAGGTGTATTGGCAGGTTAAAGTAGTAAATTTATTTTTCAGACAAACCATCATGAAATGTATGGGTACACCCTAGTTTGTTTGCTTGTTTGGATTTTTTGGTGTGAATTGTTTCATGTGCACACTTAGATAGACATTGTTTCATATAAATCATACATTTTAAACTGAGAATTATTCCTTGTTGATTGTTTGCTTAACAACCAGTGGCAAACATTTCAAGACCAATGTCCCCTGTTTAGTGCGAGGTAGAAAATTTTTGACTTTAGCATAAAGGCTATCAGATTCACTTGTGTATAGCTTAATTTTTGATTGCCTTTCTGTATGGTAGGTTTAGTTAAATAGAATGATCCTGATTTAAAAAAAAATATATGATGGTATTAACCCTTAGACTGCTGCATTGATTCTATTGTGTTATTGTGCAGTGCTGAATAAAATATGAATTATTAATGATACTTGTTTGAGCACCATGTCCTGATTAAATTTCCCTATTTCTAAGACAAAACCTGTTTGCTAGGTTATTTTTTTCACATTTTTCTTGCTCCTCATTCTGATTTTTCTTAAAAACCAAATTTACACAAAGGGACATTATCCTGATTATTTGTTATCCCTTAGTGAAAAATTCCCATTTTAGAGTAGTTTAGCTTGCTTGTTTGCTAGATGAAGCATAAAATAACATTTGCAAACTACATATTGAAGGAGTAACAATAGTAATTACTTGGTATTGAAATTTAATTATACAACAGGTAACAAAAGGATGACTTAAAAATTTATATGACTAATATGTTTTTATATTTGCAATATTTGATGAAGAATTCATGGTATAAACTCTATAACTACCATGTGTCAAAACAAGATGTATTGTAATAAATAATAATGACAATACCTGACAATAAGTTCATATTCCTAGTTAGACAAAAAATACTTAGTAACAATATACAACATTAACTTTCATATTGCTGAAATACAAGAAATACTTGGCCACAGTCTTTGACATCAACCTCATATTCCGACATAAAAAAACAAACTTATTGACAATACCTGACATTAACCTCAAAATTCCTTAATGGACAAAACATACCTAGCATTTATCTCTGATATCAACTTCATATCCCTAAATGAACCCCCCCCCCCAAAAAAAAAAAAAACAAACTTAGCAACAATAGAAACCTAAACTTTTTCCAAATATAGCAATCAGTGAAAGAGCCACTGACATGATAAAAACTACACCGTACAATTCCATGTACTATGCTTAAGCCAGTAATTCTGATTTTGCATTGTTTTTAATATAGATTCTTCTGCTGTACTTTCAGAGTAATGAAGACACTGCAGGGGTCAAGTTTTCACAGCCTTCATTAGTGTTTAAACTGAAACCACCACCACAAGTTTCAGGTGAGAAAGATTAACATTAATAATTCTTGATTGTACATATATTTTAAATGAATATAATAGCCAAGATTTAAAAGATTCCTTCAATAAGGAATAATTATTTGAAACATATATTATCATTGAAAATTAGAAGAACAATATTGTCTAGATATGAGCCAGGATTCTAGGCTGTGGCATCTTTTAATTTTTAGATTGTCTCCCTTCAGTAACTTTAATTTTTTTGTACACATATAAGAATTGCTTCCATTTGTAATACAGATTTTGATAAACCAACACAATGTTGATTATGTATTCAGTTATAAACATCAAAGTTAATTAAACACAAATTTCTGAAAATTTTGTTCATTTGATCCTATAGAAATTTTCGATTTGAATCATATAATTGATACAACTAGAAATCTTCTGACTTCTAAAAGATCCTTTATTTTCTATCCATCACTTTTGTTTGTCAGTCTGTTGAACACATTGTCATTTTGTCAGTATACAAAACACTTTAAGTGATAGCCATGGATTGACATTCTGTTTTAATTGTGATTATGTTCTGAATATGTAAATGATTAAAAATATTTAATTCACAGCTTTGGAATCAAGAGGTAAACGAAGAATTAACAGGTTCCCATATTTAATCTTTATAGGCCTTTATCATATTCTCAGTTTTATTTCCAGATCTAAGATTTACTCATCAGTTTAAAGTAAGGGCTGTTCCATAAAACATACATGGGACCCAATAAAAAAAGTTTTTCTTGTGCATAAGTGTAAGAGTAATTCTAAAATTGCTTCAATAAATGGTTACCCCATTTTGAAAGTGCCTACCCTGGGTACAATGTATGTATAAATGGAACAGACCTAACTGGTTCCTAGCCCATGTTATTGATATATAAACAGGAAAATGCAGACAATTTTTCATAAACTTTAAATAAAATGAAAGTTTATAATTTAAATTATTTAATAATTAAATTGAAAACACAAAAATTCACAAGCTGTAACAATTGTTTTGATTTTCATAAGACATTTCTTATTGATTTTTATTCAGTTTTTGCCTTAGTTTTTGCCTTAACAGGCAAAATTATTTTTAGTTACCACATTAAATTTTGAATAATAGTTCTGGTAATCGAAAGAATTTTGTGACTAAAATTTTTTTAAGAATTTCAGTAAAATATAAATTTTAGTGGTATTTTGACTAAAAAATAATATTTTGTTTCCCCTGTTTTTAAAATCTAATAAAAGGATATTCCAATAATAATGGTTTCAAATATTAAATCTTTAGAAATCAGATTAGAATTGACACCAGATAAATTTTTCTGGAGAAAAGATTAAAGTGAAAGTATACCATTACTTTTTACATCGAACAGAAGGTCAGGGTCAACATGCCCTTTTTTCCACTAAAGAACTTTTGAGGTACCTGTAAAAAACATAATATCTGGAATCATGTTTATGAGATATGAAAAAGGTTGTCTATAGTTTCTTCCTTTTTACTACAACTGATGTGCAATGTTACTCTGAATTAACAGTGGTAATTTCCAATAATGTGGTTTGGATCTGTAAATACTGGTCTCCTGTCAGTAAAGAGCCAAGTAACAATGGATAAAAGATTCTACTTGACCCAATTAAACCTGTGTATTTGAAAGAAAATAATATATTTTGGCCTTTTTAACTTTTGAGCTGAAAAAATTAAATTATCTGGCAGAGAAAAATGTTTGGGAAGACAGCAAAAAGATACTGTTCATTGGGATTGATCATTTTGTATAGTGTTTGGTAAAAATCAAATTGAAGGGGATCTCATGAAAATTTGAATTTAATTCTTTTTACTAGCATTAAATAATCTAAAATGATATATTTTTCAATGTATTTATTGGTGCAAATAATCAGTTGTAGTAACACATATATATTATAATGTATATACATATTCTTTCCTTTATTTAGTCACCGGATTCTTATTTAATTTCAGAGCTTTTACATATTGTTCATGTTTATGCTAATATGAACACACAACTAACAACAGTTCTGTTTTCAAATATAGAAAATATATTGCATGTACATGTTTATTGATTCACAATTTAAGTTAGAGTTATTTCCCTTGGCTGCCATTTTGGAAAGCAAACTATTTGAATATCTTATTTGACAAGCAAAATTTAAGCATGTGGTACAAGCCGATTTGATAAAAGATTCTAACTAGATTGTTCAGAAAACGTAATTTTTCTAAAATCTAGCAGTTAGTCTAATCAGTTAAATTTGCTTTTTGTGCAATTTGGGTGCAAACAGAAATATCTCTATCTCCAATTATGTCAGTGGAAAACTATATATATTTAAGAATGTAATGTCACAAATTGTGTTTCCAGCAAAGCTTAAGCATAGTCAGATAACAGATTGCAGTAGTGAAATTAATTACTTACAAAACTTGCCAAATATGTTACAGTTATTTATATTCTGATGTTACCTTAGAAATAATGATTTGGTTTTTTTTTCAACCTCAAGAATATAGGATGTTAGCTGTGTTATTACAATTAGTTCCAAATTTAACCCCTCCAATTTTTACATCATCCCATCATATATATATAACACTTCATAGAACAAAAAGCTTGCCATTAGAATGACTCCCTTTAGTCCAGTAATATAAATCCTTACCTGTGTTTTACAAAGGTCAGAAGACGTACAATCAATCAAAAATTACTAATTAAATCTACAAATTTCTATTTGTTGTGAATCATATGATCTTTTGTGAAATGCAGGACTTAATATCACTATTATTATGAATGCTTGGAATAAATGTATATTCAATTATTTGTGAAGGAAATATAACTTTCATATTTATGTTTACTGTTATATTTTTTTCATTAATTGTCAGATGTCAGGTCTGAAGGTTAAACAAAATCAATGTGGTGTTTTTTTAACCAATGATATTTTTGTTGGACCTAAAAAATACTTGATTTTATTTATAATGTATTTAAAGTCCAAAGTATGAAACATTCATTCAATTGATTATTGAGATAAAAGATTTGTTATCTTCACATGTATTTATATTTGTACATATTTGCGTGTATTCATATAGTTTGAATAATAATTAAAAAAAAAAATTATTTGCATATACTACCGGTATTTTGAAAGTAAAAAAATCAGTGTTCAATATGAGAATTATCCTTTTAAGCATGAACTAATAGACCTAGTACAGATACTTTTAACTTCTCCAAGATAGAAGGGAGCATCATGTTTTCCTGTCTTTGTGTCTGTCAGTAAATCCAAGTGAGCATATTTCTATAGCCCAGTCAACCTTTGGGGTCAAACAGAAACTCATGTCAAAGAAGTTCCATCAACCAAGAATCAATGTTACAGGAATGTTTAGTAGAATGTAAAATAAAGCTTTGTACTCTATGTTTCTTGTAATTCCAGGTAATTTGGCCTCATCAGTCTATTCTACCTGTCAGAAGGTCGACACAGGGGAGGTAATTGGAACAGGACAAAATCATGTTTTATCAACCACTCAGATTGAATTAAGAAAAGAAGTATTTGACCATTTACATGAAAATCTACTTGAATATGCATCAAAAGATGATACTGTTGATAATATACAGTAAGTTTATGAATAATACAACTTTTTAACAAATATAAAGCCAAGTATGTCAGAAACTTATCATCAATTATATTATTTTCTTTCTAATGATCAATTCCATTTAGATTTAGAGCAATTTAAACAAAAATGATCTCTGTTAAACTCTGATGAAATAATGGTACATTTACATAACAGAAATCAAGCCGTGTTTCCCTTGATTCAGTGCTTACACTTTTAATTTAAAAAGCTTCTTTCTGGTCAGAACCATAACAACATAAGTAAGAAACATGGCTGAATAATTTATCCTTCAAAATTTAACTTTTAAAATGATTTCTAGTTGATTATTTTATCACAATTATGGTCTAAATCCCTTAAAAAAGTTAAAGATTGCACTTCTTCAAAATAAGAAACTGTGTAACAGAAATTTCAATAAATAAATTGAAAGGAAGATAAGTTATTATTGCTTGACTTTTCTCAATAACTACTAAACAGAATGACTTTGTATTTAGTCAGCAGCTTAACATTGATGAGTTGCAAAGATTATGCCTTTTTAGAGAATGTCAGATACATACTTCTTGTTTGCCGATAGAATAGAGATTTGATGTATGTTTAGCATGACTAAACATGCAACTTCTAGTTCAATTTACATGAAATATAGAATATATTTTACCCCAAAAAACGAATTAAAAAATATTGTTTTTCAGTGTTTTATTTCATATTTTAAAATAACTGTTAGGAATTTTTTATTTTTTACAGGGATGTAAATTTTCATTTCCTGAATGCTGGAAAAATGATACCTCTTGGACTGGAAAATCCAGCGAATTTAAGTAGGTACAGTATATATATATATATGTACGATCTGTTTTTTAATTTTTTTGCAAGGTCATCTTAAAGTCTGAACTTCAGCCAATACTCATGATCCAATTCATTTTTCAATTCATACAAAAATTTTGAAAATATTTTCTAATCCTTGTATATTTTATCTGTACATTGAATATATTTACCGGTACTAAAGAATGTAAGTGATTTTTAAAAGTAGAAAGTTTTCATAGCTTTTTTGGCTTAATAATTGTTTTATGTCATATTTTTACATAATGGTGGTTGCAAGTTAATTATCCAGTGTTAACTATTTAATGAAAATTCATGACAACAAATTTATAAAAACTTTAAATTTAGTTGTCATGGAATTTGAATGTGGGTTATATACAAGATGGAGCAAAATTGCCTAAACATATCATTCAAAAACTTATTTATTTTCTAAAGATTCATATTTTGTTTTCTATAAATCAGTTTTGGTTTAATTTGATTTGATTTCATTTCATTACTCTTATTATTGATATGCCATATTGAACATTTCAGCTATTCCTACAACTGTAGCAGTGTGGTGGAAGGACAGTACACATGTTATGCATTATTCATTACTCAAAACACCAGGAAAAGGTAGTGATCATATTTTGTTCGTTTAAAAGGCAGTTTTCATATTTCTGTTTTTTAATTAGCGGAAATATATTTGTTATTTTTTTTTTTATACCATGTTGCTGTAGTTTTGAAGAGAATTTATGAGAGATGGTCTGTAGACATTGTATTTTTTGTGTGTCACAATTTAAAAAAAAATGTATAATTTATAGTAAAAGAAAAAAAGGGAATATGGTGTTTTTTTACGAACTTGTGAAAATTATGAAACCAAAATCAAAGGATATCAAAACAGCAAAACTGCCAACATAGCCTCATTTTGAGATCTTGTCATTAATATTTAGATATGTGCAAGAGCTTTACCCAAAAATATATTTCGCTACAAAACGTATTTTACAAAGATTTAATGTCTTTTAAGATAAAATTCTTGCAGTGGTATATATTTTGAACAAAAACTGTATATATGCTTGAATAGGCCATTTTAGGGCAAATATGTAAATTTCGACATGTTTATGACATCATAGGGATATCAGAAGTGAATTTTCTGCACTAAAGTTTCCAGATTAAACTACTTGTTCACTATCAATAAAATTATCATTATTTTGAAAGGCTTTAAAAGTTTATTATTTTTGAGATTTCAGGGGACAAATAATGCATATGGCTAGTATCATACCTACTCCTTTCTGTTTTTTTTTATCAAAACTAATATGCTTTATGGTTAAAATGAATAAACCTAATCAGGGGTTTTGTTTTTCCAGATGAAACCAAACCAGATATGGTCTGGCCTTTTACTGCAAAGATCACATCATCAGCAGTATCAGATGAGACATCACTTATGATAATAGGTCTAGTAGATGGAAACATTGTATTATGGGATAGATATTTAGGTAAGTGTAGCACTGATGATTATAGGTCTAGTAGATGGAAACATTATATTATAGGATAGATATATAGGTACAATGTAAGTGTAACACTGATGATTATAGGTCTAATAGATGGAAACATTGTATTATGGGATAGATATTTAGGTAAATATAACACTGATGATTATAGGTCTAGTAGATGGAAACATTGTATTATGGGATAGATATTTAGGTAAGTGTAACACTGATGATTATAGGTCTAGTAGATGGAAACATTGTATTATGGGATAGATATTTAGGTACAATGTAAGTGTAACACTGATGATTATAGGTCTAGTAGATGGTAACATTGTATTATGGGATAGATATTTAGGTAAGTGTAACACTGATGATTATAGGTCTAGTAGATGGAAACATTGTATTATGGGATAGATATTTAGGTAAGTGTAACACTGATGATTATAGGTCTAGTAGATGGAAACATTGTATTATGGGATAGATATTTAGGTAAGTGTAACACTGATGATTATAGGTCTAGTAGATGGAAACATTGTATTATGGGATAGATATTTAGGTACAACGTAAGTGTAACACTGATGATTATAGGTCTAGTAGACGGTAACATTGTATTATGGGATAGATATTTAGGTAAGTGTAACACTGATGATTATAGGTCTAGTAGATGGAAACATTGTATTATGGGATAGATATTTAGGTAAGTGTAACACTGATGATTATAGGTCTAGTAGATGGAAACATTGTATTATGGGATAGATATTTAGGTAAGTGTAACACTGATGATTATAGGTCTAGTAGATGGAAACATTGTATTATGGGATAGATATTTAGGTAAGTGTAACACTGATGATTATAGGTCTAGTAGATGGAAACATTGTATTATGGGATAGATATTTAGGTAAGTGTAACACTGATGATTATAGGTCTAGTAGATGGAAACATTGTATTATGGGATAGATATTTAGGTAAGTGTCACTCTGATGGTCATAGGTTTAATACTGTTGATTCGTTATTATTTGTGGGATACCAATTTTTGTGAAATTTGTGGATATTGGTAAATCACTATTTTAAATGTTCAATGATGATCAAATTTTCTCCAAGCTTGTATTTAGACTTTGGCAAAACCACAATTTCAAATATCCACCAAAAGTACAATTTTGTACTCTATCCATGAAAATTGGTACCATGAAAATAAATGAATCCACAGTAGATGGGAACATTGTTCATGGGATAGATATTTAGTGCCACTTTGGGGATTATTGGTTTTAGAAGTTGAAAGTCTTGAATTTAGGGTAACTTTCAAGCAAGGTCTGATAGATTGAAAAAAAGTTATTATGGGATAGATAATTTGTTAAGTCAAAACTGTGTCTGGAAGATTGCAACACTTTATGGCTGATATTTTTGGAATGTGACACACTGCTTGTTAAGAAAAAAATGAAAACAACACGTTATAAATTTCATGCGTCCGAAGAGCTTTTCTGGATTTACCTTCATCAGGAACTCTCAAAGCCAAATATGTATAAGAACCGAAATAGTTGAAGAGCTATATTACCTAAAAGGACCTAAAAAAATAGCCAAATCCATCTAAGGTCAACTTTGCATGAGGGAGTTGAAACCTAAAGGGTATAGGAAGTGGAAACAATTTGTTAAAAGAAATGTTGCAGAAGACATTTGGAAGAGTATTGATGATTTCATTAAGAATGGGAAGCAAAGCACCTTTTAGGTTTCCTCAGGTTTTGTCATAATAATTCACAATCTCAAAAATTTGTAGGCGACCATTTGATTGGTTAATGTAATAATTGCCAGAACAAAAAATGGGACAGAATGTTATCAGATTCTGATAAGGAAAGCAGGGACATAGGATCTGTATTTTAATTTATTCAGAATTCCTAGTATTTCTTTAATGTTCAATTATAAATAATCAAGCTGCAATATGATCAAAGCTAACAGAACATTTTTTATGTATTTCAGGAATACAAAGAGGAGTTATCAATATTTCTGACAATTCCTGCATAGAAAAGTTGTTGTTTTTAGACCCCAGTATATGTCCACAAGAAATGACAGAATACCCACCGTACAGTACTAGAACTACATCCTATCTACTGGTTCAGTGTAGGAATGGAGCAATGTATGCTGTTCTTATGGGAGCAGGAGGGACACAGGCTGAACCAATATGTCTTAGTCCTCAGTAAGTTTTTTAAAACATCTCAGAAAATCAACTGACATAAGCTGTCTGACAAACTGTTAATCAGTGCCATTTTGGCTGGAGTTATATACAGTTTATATTGTCATTTTATGGAACTTCCTTCAAGGAAATGACAGGTGATGGCACAGGAGTTTCTTTGAGCTGGCTGTTTTTAACAAACACATTCTTTGTTTCTACTCTGATTACTACAATCTTACTTTAATTTCCAAATTATATTTTTTGTGTTTAGCTCTTTCTTGCAGACTTCACATGGATATTTATTTTTTATATGACCGCAAAAAATTTGCGTTCATATATTACTTACACTTCATTGTCGTTGTCCGAAGACATTTGGATTCCAGACAATAACTTTAGTATAAGTAAATGGATCTCTATGAAATTTAATCACAAGGTGCAATACCACAAAAGGAATGTTGGGATTGATATTTGGGGTTATGGTCCCAGCTGTTTAGGAATTGGGGGTCAAAAAGTGGCCAAAAAAGACATTTTTCTAGTTTCCGGACAATAACTTGTGTATAAGTGTATGGATCTCTCTGAAATTGTACCACAAGGTTCCATACCATAAAGGGAAGGTTGGGATTGACTTTGGGGGTTATGGCCCAAACCATTCAGGAATTAGGGGCAATAAAGAGGGGGGAAAACAAGGTTTTTTCTAGTTAATGTACAATTACTTAGGTATTAGTCTATGGATCTCTATGAAATTGAACCACAAGGTACCATACCACAAAGGGAAGGTTTGGTTTGACTTTGGCGGTTATGGCTCAAACTGTTCAGGAATAAGGGGACAAAAAGGGGGGGGACAAGGTTTTTCTGGTTTCCAGACAATTACTTAAGTATTAGTTGATGGATCTCTATAAAATTGTACCATAAGGTTCCATACCACACATGGAAGGTTGTGGTGGATTTTGGGGTTATGGCTTTACTCGTTAAGAAACTAGAGGCCAAATAGGGGCCAAAAACAAAGACTTTTCTAATACTGGCTAAGCTGGTTCTAACATAAATTATTTCTGATCTATATAAAGAAACAACAAATACTGATATGGCAGGAGATACACACCAAACAGGATGTGTAAATTATTATATATAGTTTGTAAACAGATTTACTTAGTATTGCGCAACAGCAAAGTATTGCATAACAGCAAGAAATCTTCAATTGAAAATAAATACAAATCTTTTAACCAATTTCAATGAGGATTAATTTAAAGTCTTGAATTGTTGGGGGTTCTTACCGTGTATTACTTTATTGGATATTGGGGCCCCATTTTTAAATAGGTGCAAAAATGCTTGTTTGCTTTCATCAAAAACTGAATTCTTGTGGTTCTATGATATGCTGAATCTAACTGTCCATTCAGATTTTTAATTTTGGGCCCTGTTTTCAAATTAGTCCATATTAAGGTCCAAAGGATCCAAAATTAAAATTTGTTTGATTTCATCAAAAACTGAATTCATGTTTTTTTTTTATATGCTGAATCTAACCATGGAATTAGAATTTTGATATTGGATCATTAAGTACTAGTAGATGAAATGTCCCATTTCAAAGTTCTTTGACCATATTTATTCTGTGTCAGAAATCTATCAAATGTGTCAAATATTTAATCACTATCCAAATTCAGAACTGTATCAAGCTTGAATATTGTGTCCATACTTGCCCCAACTGTTCAGAGTTTGACCTCTGAGGTCGTATCCAGCTGCCTTAGGCAGAGCACATTTTTTATAATTTTCTTACTTGTTGATGTATTTATATGAGAGAATATTGAAATTTGACATATTGGTGAAGTTTTAAATTTTTGATATGTTTTACTCATGAAAGTCACAAAAATATATCACTCTGGAAAATTAGTAGGTTTACCGGAATGTCTAATTTTATTTTATTTTGATACTATGAAATGCAAAAAGTTAAGAAAAGGTTGAACAAAAATTGGAAGAAATAAACTTAGAATTATGTAATCTATTTATAGACAATAAAAAACTATAGGAAAATATTTGTGGTCTTTAGTCATCAATAAAATTACTTGACCTGTCTTCTACAAGTAATTTAGCAGTGAATTTCATAGTGGTAGTATCCTTTTATCCAAAATTTAAAACGCAAAATTTTATATTCATTTTTAGATATCTTGATCTGTATTAGAATGAATGAAAATGATAAAATGGATTTATCTTGTTTTTTAGAATTGAAGAAAGTGGTGAAATATTTTCTAAAGTAGAGACAGTTCGTGGATTACCTGATCTGGTTAGTATAGTAAAAAGATAAAATACTATTATATTCGTCAAGGTATATAGCTAAGGTTTCGTAGATTGTCTCATTTGTTAATCAGAGTAAGGAGAAAACCAGACAATAAATAATTTCATGATTTAGGTTACATTCCACTGCTCTAGATTAAAAGGGGGAGGGTTGATGTTGATTTAATCCTTTTTATGTATTTTGTGTATAACAGAAGATTAGATAATTTAGTGGTGGTATACTGTCTGAAAGCAAATATATAATGAAGTTTATAATGTTTTTTGGTTAAATTTTAAAAATACCCAGAACATATATAGATTGAAGTTGATTTTTCAGGCTGAATCTTGAAGCATTTTAGTCCAATTATTAGATTATTTCTTTTATGTTTTTCTCCATATATAACTAAATCCAGAAATTATTGCTTGCATTTATTATTGCGATTATTGAAGAGTCCAAAAATGCGAGATTATTTATTTTGATTTCAGAAAAATCTGCATACAGATTATGTATCAGATATTAGAATGTGAGTTGTTCTTATTGTGATACTCACCCAGTCGCATTATTCGCAATAATAAAAACCTCGCAATAATTTTTAACTTTACAGTATTTGAAATAAAGGTGCTAAAATTTTCCATATGATCTAGCAAGACATAAATGCATTATTACATGACATTTTAAATCTGCAGCCATATAGTGCATGTTTATGGTTGATGATGAATCCCTTTGGTCATATCAGAGCAAAAATTGCTATATCACAACAAATGAGCTACATGTCTCTCACGTTTTTATATTAACAGACATGCGTTGTGTCAATCCGATGAGTCTAAGTCTTTTTCAACTGATTTTAAGAGTTTATTCTTATGTATGTTGTTCTGTTATACAATTGCCCAGAGTAGGGGAGGATTAAGTACTTATAGAAATGTTTAACCCTAACATGTTGTGTATGCGCCTGTCCTAAGTCAGGAGCATGTAATTCAGTGGTTGTCTTAGGTTGCTGTCTATCATATATTGTAATTGTTTTTCCGTTATTGTTTTGTACATAAATCATGTTGTCTCGTTTGAATTGTATTACATTTTGTCATGGTAGAGCCTTTTATTATTTACTTTACAGTATGATTTTTGCTAATTGTTGAAGGCAGTGACCAATATTTGCTGTCATCTATGTCATGTGTCTCTAGTGAATAGTTGTTTCATTGGCAATCATACAACTACTTTTTATACAACCGATAAAAAAATTTTGCGGTCGTATATTGGTATCACGTCGTTGTCGTCATCGTCCGAAGACATTTGGTTTCCTGACAATAACTTCAGTATTAGTAAATAGAAATCTATGAAATTTATACATAAGGTTTATAACCACAGAAGGAAGGTTGGGATGGATTTTGGGGGTTATAGTCCCAACAGTTTAGGAATATGGGCCAAAAAGGGGCCCAAATAAGATTTTTTCTAGTTTCATGACAATAACTTTTGGAACAGTGTATGGATCTCTCTGAAATTATACCACAAGGTTCCATACCACAAAGGGATGGTTAGGGTTGGCTTTGGGGGGTTATGGCTCAAACCGTCTAGGAATTAGGGGCAAAAAAGAGAGAACTGGTTAATGGACAATTACTTAAGTACAAATTACAGTGTAAGGGAGGTACAATTTTTTCTCCTCAAGATTTCAAGAAGAAAAAATCCTTCAAATTTTTTTAAAAAGGGGGGGGGGGGGGAAGGTCAATTCGCAACAGCATAGTGTATTGCACAAAAGCAAAAAATTGAATATAAATTCAAATCATATAACCAATTCTAAGTTCTTTGACTACAGTTATTCTGTGTCAGAAACCTATCATGTGACAAATATTGAATTACAATCCAAATTCAGACCTGTATCAGGCGCGAATATTGTGTCCATTTTTGCCCCAACTGATAAGGGTTGGACCTCTGCGGTCGTATCCAGCTGCGCTCGGCAAAGCAATTTATTATTTTTATATTCACATATTTGATTATAAATCTTTTGTTAAATATAGATAAGCATCTGCCAATTTATTAATTCCAAAACTCATTTAATTATGAATCTTATGTTTAATATAGATAAGCATCTGCCAATTTATTCATTTCAAAACTCTTTTTAATTATCACATGGTATGTTGGAAACACCCTGCATTTAACACACCTGGTAAATAATTTATCACATTTTCTTCATAAAAGTTCAAACTGGGTTATGATGTTTTAAAAAACTTTTAATAAGAGCGACATGAATGTGTAGAAAACTAATAAAATGAACTTTGAATAGCAGTTTATATGACATTTTAACAGAATTCACCATTCTTAAAATAACAAAAAGGGTTAATTGAGTACAATTGAAAGTACTGCACTTATGAGAATGATTTAATGCATTGTGAAATATTTCACTTATGGGGAAGAATAATGGTTTTTTGCTACCAGGCACTTAGTTAGCTACTAAAACATCATTACATTAAAAAAAGACTGTTCATATTGTTGAAGCTTTCAGAAAAACAAATAATCAAACCACATGTGTTTTTTGCAAAAAGAAGATTATTTTTTATTCTAATGAAGAAGAAAAAAATGTCTTGATAATGGTATGGGATTGTCAATATTTTATTGAGATTATTGGGGTGGATATGTTGGTTGGCATTTCATAAGAATAAGAGTCAAAGTACAAAGGTCACATTCCTTTTTGTATCACTACAATTTGACCTGTTATTGCTTTTTCTGTGCACAAATATATAAGCATTGCTGCAAATAAGAATTCAGAAGTAGTAACTATATATGGAAGTCTGGAATATTTAATTGCTCTGATAGTCTATTTCTGATAGTCTATTTTGAAACAATAAGACTTTGGGTTTCATGTCTGAACTAAATCTGAATCATGATAGTCTATTTTGAAACGATAAGACTTTCTTGGGTTTCATGTCTGAAATAAATGTGAATCACTGTGCATTGGCTTGAGATCTAACACTCAACTTGTCTAATTAAAAAAAAAATGTTTTAGAAATTTTACCAGTTTATCTTATTTTATCTTTTAGATACTTACAGTATTACAGAATGGAAATGTACAGATCAGAGATGTACTTCAAGGAAAAGTTTTATGTGAAATGAAAGTTCCCGACACCCATGAAATAATGTCTCCCTGGGATCCTGTTGTTGCAATTGGTAACACAGGACAGACTTTATATTTGAGAGGTAAAGTAACTTTCTAATCAGTTTCTGTTGCAGTGAAATCTGTTTGAACCAATGCTTTTTGAAACCAAAAATTTTGTTCAGACTTGACAGGAGTACAATATAAATAGGTTAAAATTCTATATTATATTCCATAATAGATAAAAAGGAAAATAGGAAAGTCTAAAAAAAAATGACAGTATAACAGACCACACCAACCTTGACTGTCTGACTCCTGAAAAAAAACCCCAAAGAAAGTAACAATGAACAGCACATGGTTGATATAGTCTGCCTCCACACAGAAATTAATTGTGGTAATTTAAACCAGTTGTACATGAATTGCCCCCTTTGCCTATTTTGACCAAATGTCTTGAAAGTCCATGTCCATGTATGTTCTTAAATAAGATATAAGTATACACAGTTTTCTGGTTTATATTTTGTTGTTAGGAAATATAGATGTTTCTTTAACCAAAAAAATATACAAAACTAAAAGGGAGATATCTTTTTTGAAATAAAACAACTGGATAAATTCATTTTGAGTGGTCAAATAAAAAATAGAACTTAATGTATGTTATAACTTTGATTTTGACAGTGATAGAGAGGGAACCAGCAGAAACAGATGAAACAACAACAGATGCCAGTACCCCACAGGGAACAGTGTTAGTGTATCCATTAAATACATTTAATACATTGGAGACTTTCTTTAACAGAAAAAGGGATTCTATTCCACTGTCTGTCCATACAACTGTAGATAAAAGGGTTGATGCTCTTATGAAGGAAAGGTAATTATAAACATGTATTTATAGATATATTCTTCCAGTATATCAAGATTCCACATTTCTCTACGTGAGACTATTAAATTTCAAACTTTTAAACATGAATTATTGGTATAAGAAATCAATGTTGTATAGATTTATTCAAAGGGAACATATGAACTTGACTTACATTTGAATTTTGATTGATTAATTGTTGATTTCTAAACATCCAATGGCAAATATTTCATGCATGTTCAGGATGAATTTGAATTATGAAATTCATCTATTGAAAGCAGGGATAAATGGTATCATAACAGAAACAGTGGTTGAATCTGAAAATTAATTTTTTAAACTGAGTTTTCTGACAGAAAAATCCAGTTTTTAATTTTTTGGGTAATACGACTTGGCAGGGGGCTTGTGAGCACTTATCTCAGGCAATAACTTTGGTCAGCTGCTTGACAGTGATGAATTGTAAAAAATTAAAACAACACGTTGTAAATTTCTTGTGTCTGAAGCTCTTTTCTGAATTTACCTTCATCAGGAACGCTCAAAGCCGAATATTTGAAAGCCAATGATGTATAAGAACCGAAACAGTTGAAGAGTTATATAACCAAAAAAGACCAAAAAAGAATAGCCAAATCCATCTACAGTCAACTTTGCCTGAGGGAGTTGAAACCTTGGTTTTAAGTGTGAATTATTTGTGAATGTTTCAGACAGCTGCTTCCTGTTTTTCTTGTCTACCAATACATGTACTTTAAATTAAGACTTGAGGTTTGCTTAGCATGCAACTTCTTGTTAAAATCAATTTTAACATTGAAATTTTCCATATGTATATATAGCAGTAAAAACAGAAGATCATTGACAAATATAAACAAAATTTATTATTTCAAATATCCAAACTCACTGAGTGTGTGTGATCAGTGTATGAACTTGTATGTTGATGATGTTAGATTACTGTATTTTATATTCCTTCTCCAAAAGGAACTACACATCACACCTTCTTGTCATCAGGCTTCATGTTTCTTAGAAACTACAAATAGGAGTGTCCTGAAATTTGGTAGCAATATTCTAGGTACCATGCTATACCATGTAATTTGTTTTCACATCCATGGCTCATCAACTTGCTGTTTACCCAAGAAAACTTATACCAGGGGCATCAGTAGTGATCAAAAGCTCACAGTTCTGTAATTATACAGTCATACAAAACTTTTCTGAAACACTATTTTGTTATGGTATTTTCATTAAATTTTCTGTTTACCATTCAAGGACCCTTAAAACATATTCTATTGAACTTAATAAACTTTTTATTTGCAAAAAGGATTGCAATGCAGGCATTAAGAAAAGATAGAATGCAGGAAAGATGGAATTGTTTTAAGGAAGAAATCTGGACAATTTTACAGTACAAAGAACAAGCTGCAAGGAAGGCAGAAGAAAGAGATGTCTATGTAAGTTTAAAACGCATTTATGGATACATTAAGTTACAACTAAACTTATACAACTGTTAACCAATTTGTACAGCTTTTTACCAATAAAAGCTATTAACCAATTTTGTACAGATAAACAGCTGTTAATCAATTTGATGCTGATTAACAGCTGTTAACCAATTTGGTACAGCTGTTAATCAATTTTGTACAGCTGTTTACCAATTTTCTTGAAACTGGTCTATTCAATTTGAATTTTATTCACAAATATTTAAATAATTTAAGGTATTGAAATCAATATTCTAATGGATCTAACTTTGTTTAACTAGTTTTCTCTACAAGGAACCTTAAATATTGTGTTATTAAAATAAGGAGATGTGGTATGTTTGCTTATCTGACAACTAATAATTAACCAGAAACTACAGGACGAGGATGTAAATAGATATAAGAAGATGTGGTATGAGTGCCAATGAGACAACTCTCCATCCAAGTCACAATTTGTAAAAGTAAACCATTATAGGTCAAAGTACG
Organism: Mytilus californianus; assembly: GCF_021869535.1. Taxonomy (NCBI): domain Eukaryota; kingdom Metazoa; phylum Mollusca; class Bivalvia; order Mytilida; family Mytilidae; genus Mytilus; species Mytilus californianus. The sequence continues at coordinate 59,447,846 of NW_026262679.1, forward strand.
GCCTTCAACATGGAGCCTTGGCTCACACCAAACAGCAAGCTATAAAGGGCCCCAAGAATGACAAGTGTAAAACCATTCAAACAGGAAAACCAACGGTCTAATCTATATTAAAAATGAGAAACGAGAAACACTTATGAACCATATCAACAAATGACAACCACTGAACATCAGGTTCCTGACTTATTTAGGACAGGTGCAAACAAATGCAGCGGTTTAAATGTTTTAATAGGCGCCAGCCTTCACCGTACCTGAAACAATAGTGTAACATCACAACATAGAAAGACTATAGGGTACTATAAGGCCTTTAACATTTTCCTGAGAACAATGTAAGCAAATTTTGTTTTCATCAGCATATTTATTTGGAATGGGTCTCTATGAAATTTAAGAAGAATTAACCAGTTGCAAGAAATTCAGTTAACAGCATTATAAGTTAAGATGTAAATATTGCTTCCTTCCCAGAAATGTCACTAACATGTAGAAATTTGTTGTTTTTCTGTAACCTTGGCATTGCAATTTGCTGATTAATGCACAAAGTGTTTGTCCCATTGTTCCATTCCGTATTTCTTTCATTAATTCCTTGACTTGTTTAACAATACTTTGTTCAGAGAACTTCAGACATTTGAAGGTTTGTATTTAAAATGTTTTTGTTATTAACTAAGTAAAGAAGTAAGATTCAACACAGCAAATAAAGTACCAGATTAAAAAAAAAATATATTACCATAGTGATAAGTGTCAGACAGCTTACACAGAAAAAGTTTCTTAACTATGATTGAGTATTTTGCATTACTTTTGAAGAAAAGCTGTTTAGGAAGTAATTTCCTTTTTCATTTCCTTACAGATTTTAATGCATTATTTCATAAATTTTGTCAGTAGCTTGCAATTACTCAATTGCTGTGTATTATTTATTGTACTGTTACATTTTTCTTCTGATTGGGTTGAACTTTAATGGCCATGCAGTTCGTAACATTCTTTTTCATAAAGAATAATAAGTGGATGAGATTTATGGTTAAGTCCTGCTTCATATTGTGACATATATCAATTCTTCATGGGGGAAACAGTTTTGTAAGTGCTGATGAAATATTTATCTGAACATAATTTTAATGCAATTTATTTAATTTAGAAGTAATTAAAGTCATTTTATGGAGTTTACTTATAGATGTCAAAAATTGGCCTATTCAATCAAAAACTTATATTCTGAAAGTTTGAGTCGGTTGATTTTACATGTCAATTAAAAAAAATTTCAAAACAACCTTTATTACTACAATAAAATAAGAATTGCACAATTTTAATTGTCTAGTATATATCAAACTATGAGTATAATAATAAGTTTATACTTATAGATGTCAAAAATTGGCCTATTCAATCAAAAACTTATATTCCGAAAGTTTGAGTCGGTCGATTTTACATGTCAATAAAAACTCTTTCAAAACAACCTTTATTACTACAATAAAATAAGAATTGCACAATTTTAATTGTCTAGTATATTTCAAACTATGAGTATAATAATAAGTTTATACTTATAGATGTCAAAAATTGGCCTATTCAATCAAAAACTTATATTCTGAAAGTTTGAGTCGGTCAATTTTACATGTCAATAAAAACTCTTTCAAAACAACCTTTATTACTACAATAAAATAAGAATTGCACAATTTTAATTGTCTAGTATATTTCAAACTAACTGGTACTGAACGCTTGTTTTAAGTACATTGTACATTTCTTAGATAGAAAAAGATAAGTTACATAGCCATTAAAACTATCCCATTCAAGTTGAATGTATCAAGTAATAGATCCATTAGAAGCTATTAGAAGAAGCTAGTGTACAGGACTATGTTATACGTATTTGTATTCTATCTTAGGATATGTTACTTTTGTATATCAAAATGTTTTCACTATAGGAATTCCAACGTGTTCGAGTGTTTGACGTAAAGGTAATTTGAAGAAGATTTTTTTCTGCTTGTATATATATATATGTATTGCATCTTTTATAGGGGTAGTTGTTTTTGGTGCTGGCATTTACATCTCTAGCTTAGAATTTTTTAGTATTTGTGTACTATCAACCAAAAACAAACATAGTAAACATTTTTTTTATGGTCCTATGGATCCTCTTCACGAGACTGACCATTAGTTTGTTCTTTATACAAATATTTTTCTGTTAAATGAGGGGCAGAATGGCTTTATTGGGACCTCAGGATTGGGACTTTTTTTTATTGCAGGAATTCGGGATTTCACTTATCAGGATTCAGGAATTAATGATTAATTTTTCAGGATCCAGAAAGAATGGTTTATTTTCAGAAATTCAGGATTCAGCTTTTATTTTTACAGGAATTTGGGATGTCAAGTTCAACCCCCTTCTACCCCTTCGAAAATGACTTCTCATTTAAATAAATCAGTTCCAATTAGAAACAGTTTTCTTTCCCAAATGTTAAAGGTAATTTATAATTTCTTGACCCAATTAAGTGGATAATAAAGTTTACTATTGAGGGGAATTTGAAGATACAATGCAGAAACAATAAATGATTGAATTGATTTTTTTTTGAGAAAAAGGTAGTTGTTGGGAGGGATTACAACAAAGAAAAATAATTTACAATCCTCAAAATTTTATCCAGAAAAGTAACTGTCAGTACCTAATTCATGTTAATGTTTCTAATGTTTCTAAGTTTGCATGTTCTGAGTTCATAGGTTTGAAATTGATGAAGGCCTTATGTGTTGTTTACAGATAATTTTGAAACTGATATAATTAGACCTACATCTTAAACCTCTTCATTTGTAATAACATGCTAAAAAATGGGTTTTGCTCATTGTTGAAGGCCATACAGTGACCTATAGTTGTTAACTTCTATGTCATTTGGTCTCTGGTGTAAAGTTGTCTCATTGGCAATTATACCACATCTTCTTATTTTTATAATTAAAGATAACGTATGTAACTAGAGGTTGATAGTATGAACTGCACTAAAAAGGGGCCTCAGTGATGGAGTGGTCTAAGTAGTTTATTTTCAGTATCATAAGCTGTCAACACTGAGATTGTAAGTTTGAACCCCACACATGGCACATTCCTTTATAAAAGTTACATTATCTGAGTTATCTCCCATAGATGAGAAGTCTTACAAATGAATTACATTCCTCTCTCTAAATTTGCAAACTTCATAAAAGATTTAGACCGATTGTTTTCTGCTATTTTACAATCCAAGGTGGCAGAAGACACCTGATCTACTTAAAAAAAGATTTTGTCTTGTGAATCTTCAACAAAATTCTGATTTGCCAAGGAAAGAGCATTTTAAATGAAAAACTAGTTAAATTTTTTTCATTAACACTTCATACTACTTAATCTGCCTAAACATATGAGAATAATTCCTTTTATGCAATTTAAAGTAGGAAATTAAAATTTTTTATCACACTCACAGTTTTGGAAATCATAAAGACTATACACAAAGGAATTGAAAAACAAGGCAATAAAAAAAATTAAAATTATGACAATGCCCTTGTTTATCGATATCTGTCATTTTTCATGGCATGGAATGCGACAGATTTAGGAATTGTGCATTTGAGATTCTTAATTATTCAAGCCAGCAAATATTTTATTTTAGGAACACTTTAAATATATATAATGCATGAATTTTACTAGAAATGAATAACTTTATACACATAGATTGTTGTTTCTATATAATAATAATGTACATATGATATGATAATATTCATCTAAGTGTTCATATATATTGTGTTAAAACGAATAATTTTTCTACTTTTATTGCTTTTATATTGTATTTGTAAATGTTTTTAAGCATGAATTTAATGATGAACTATACTTTTAAAAATATTTGTTTGAAAAATTAGTGATTGCTAATTTATCATGTTGAATTTAGATTCTTATTTAAGATAATTTTAAACAAAATATTAGATTTACTATCTTGATCGAATAGAGCTCTTGGTTAAAACTAATTTAGAAAACTAATTTCTCAACGTTTAATGTTTTAGATCAATTAAGATCATATTCACTGAAATAAATGCTTTATTTTATTCATAACTATTTTTTTTTCACATTGATTTATTATAATTTTTATTCAATACAGAAGTTTTAGATTGTTAAATACTATTTTAAATCCATTATTTTTGATATTGACAACTGCATTATGAGGAATACATATATAACTTCTAAATTAGAATTTATACCAGATGAATCTAATGTGTTTTGTTTTTATTTTCATCTAGTTGTATTAATCCTGATTGCAATTTCAGTCATAGAAAGAAAACAGTGGTGAGATTTCTTCTTTCAGATGCTGCTAGCTAGATCTCTTAATTGAAAATGCTTATTAAATATTAATTTTTACACGACGTATAATGTGCCAATACAATCGGCAGAGAGAACATTTTTTAAAATAAACAAGTTCATAAAAATGGATCTTGGTTAATTTATATGATCCAGAGTGGGTTTTCTTCTAAAGATGTATTAGCCTTATTTTTTGTAGAACTAAAGAGAAACAAATTTAATTTCTGGTTTCCTAGACATTTTCAGTTCTCATTTCTCAATTTATAGTTTGCAAGCAATATAAAGAAAATGATATATTATTGTTTAAAAATGTTCTGACTGCTTTATAATATTATTCACCTGCTAAATATTTTTGCTTATGTATATTTATATATGTGCTTATATTTTAAATAACATGAGAGCTTTTTGTATATTTTTTAAAACATAAGAGGTGTGAATGTTTTGGAATATTAGAAAAATAAATATTTTTTTTGCAAATAGACTTGAAGAAAGATTATGGCTGTAAGAGTAGATATGTGCAAATGCAAGAACAACAAACACAATCTAAACTATATCTTCAGTTTGCTCCGCCAGAAGTTTTCATGCAATTTTAGCATATTTCTTCCTTTTATATTATAGATATGTGTGATGAAAAATGCATTTGAAGAACAGCAATATAAGCGCTGTTCCTTTGCTTTGCATATACTGATTTTGTGTCATGAATGGATACCCAATACCCTTCCTGGCCCGAGAACACAGTTATTTCGTAGTGCATTTCTTTTAGACAATAAAGTTGATTTAAAAAAATCGCACCTGCTCTATCTCAAAAAGATTTTTACAGTGTAGTGTACTACTATTGGGACAAATAATATCAAAATTATAGAAAAGTCTACCAGCTCTAACTCAAAATATTGACAATTCTATGATAAGGGGGTCTAAAATTCAGTTTGACAGCTTCAGAGGTACTAATTTTTGACCTTTTTTAACTGGACCAAATCACTACTTAACATAAAGATTCAGCACCCAAATTTTTTTAACATGTAATTTCATCCCCTTACTTAATATTTCATGCATAAAATATAAAAAAAATAAATTTGGAAAGTGTATGAAAAAAATTTGAAGTTATACACTGTCCACACTAAGGATTATATTTGTAGACAACGAAAATCGAAGGACGATATCTGTGTCCTCGGACCTTCTTTTCTATAATATTTGAGAAGATATGAATAAGATAAAAGGATATTTAAGTGTCAGTTAATTTATTTCTGACAAAAAAAAAAGATGACAAAATTTTATTGAGACTTAGTAAAGTGAAAAAAAAAAAAAAATTTGAGAATGCAAGAGAAAATATAAATCAATTTCAATTTTGACAAATTAAAACATTTGAGCTACTACTACATCAACAAATTAGATTTAAGAAAAAATTGTCATAATTTTTTAACGAAAATGTTTAAAGTAATCATGAAATCATTCAACCAAGTTTAGATGAAATAAGATACATAATTACAATTACAAAGTTTAGCTGTTTGTTTTATTACCATAGTTGCTACACTGTTGTACAATCCAACAACTACACAAATCCTAAAACTGGGCTTAAACATTTTTTTAATATACATAAAAGCTCTTTTGTTTTATTGATTTGCTGTAATCACCTCTCAATTATATATGTACATGCATTTTTATGTGGAATATATATTTTGCACATGCTATCATATAAAGCTTAGTACTCTCCAGTGTTTATCAATTCAATATAGAAAATTTCAAAAGGCAGCTATACCAAAATGGGTTTTCTGTACAAACTGTACACATATAGGTTTTCTATAGTGAACATACATAGATACAAGTTTTCTCGTTTGAATTGTTTTACATTTGTCATTTTGGGTTTTTTTAAAGCTTGCTGTGTGGTATGGGTTTTGCTCATTGCTGAAGGCTGTAAGGTGACCTATAAGTGTTAAATTCTATGTCATTTGGTATCTGGTGGAGAGTTGTCTCATTGGCAATCATACCACATCCTCTTATTTTTATATAAAGCTATATTAAACTTGCTATATTTATACAATGAAACTTACGTCTTTTCCCAATACTTTTTTTGTGGTAAATTCAACTGTTCACACTTGCTGTTAATCCAAATCACTTCAGTTATTTTGCAAAGAATTCAGAATATATATTATTGTTTGAAATATATATAGAATTTTTAGTGCATGAATAGGCATCATACAGGTATAGATTTGCAATACTTCAATGCTGTAGATATCGGTTGAATTGTTGTTAAAAATCAGTTGTCTTCAATATTAAGGTTTACACAAAGCTTCTCAATAAATGATGATTCTGTTTAACACTTATATAAGCTTTAATATCTCTGCTTACTACAATATACATACTTCCCAAATATTAAATTGTAAACTTTCTGTAACAATTATTTTAAAGTTATTAATATTGAATTGGAAGAAACATCAACCTCTTTTGCATCTTAAGAGCTTATTCGAGAAGTACCCTTTTAGTATACTGAAAAAGAGAGGCAAAAGATACTAAAGGGATATTCAGACTAAGCAACATGAACCTCACCAAAAACCAGGGATGATCTCAGGTGCTCCGGAAGGTTAAGCAGATCCTGAAAGTTTAGTCATTGATTTGTTACAACCTTGATATTTATATGACTGTTCAAGAGATGTTTTAAAGGTTGACTGACATTGTTTGATTGATTTAACCAAAATTACAAATTGTTAAATTGATTTAACAAAAGGCCACACAAAAGGAAACTCAAAAATGCAACACATTCAAATTTAACAAGTAGTGACAATGACATTTTTTGTATAATTTTTAAGTGGTACTAATCTGAAACTTATAGAATAGGAGCCATCTTTCTTTATATAACATTTTTTTGCAATTATTTATTGCATGAATATTAAACATTTTTTTTTTAATATTACCATACTTAAGAGAATCAGTCAACACCATTTTCATAAATCAAATTAAATATTGATTTATAATTGACTTCATAGAAAAGTGTGAAAATATATTACTACTTGCCTGCAATTTAAAATAAAAATGCTTAATATTTTTAACAATGTTTGCATAATTGATAATAACATCCTACACATGCAGACGAAATTATGACAAATTCAGAATTAATGTGTCATAGTTTTTGTTGTTGTCAAAAATTATTTTACAGTGGAATGCAGTAATTCTAATGAAAACGCTATTGTAATATTGTTTTGTTGTAACTTTAATATCTTTGGATATAGAATTTTCCACATTTTTTTTATAACCATAATTTTGACCCTTTTGTACTTGCAATACAGCCATTTGAAGACCAGATTAACTGCAATTATCTATTTATAAACTTACTAATAGGTGAAAAAATATGAGTCAATGGAGATATAGGGTAATTATTCACGAGACAATAACACAAAAACGACACAATAAAAACAGATAAGAGGTTTACAGACATTTATTTAGTTGTTAAGTTTATCCAACAGTGACTAATCAGAGATCACCATCAACTCCATCCTATTAATAAATAGACAACAAACTTTTGGGAAAATGGCAACCCCTGTTAATGATCTTGCCTAGATAATCTAAATAGTTCTGGAAGTATGAAATGCTTCTCCTTTTAGTCATGACATGAGATATTCAGAGAACACACACAATACCAATCATTTCAGATAAAGCCCTTATAATATAAAAAGTAAGGAGATGTAGTATGATTGCCAATGGTCAACTATCCATTAAAGACCAATGGAAAAAGATTAATTTTTTTTCTTTTAAATTTCCTCAGAATCAGTATTACAAAGAATACTATTGATTTCTTTCAAGTGTGGAAATTGATATTTTTTATGTTTAATTAGAAATTAATTTTTTTATGTGGAGTGACTTCTTTTATTTCTTAATATTAGTATACCATCATAGAAGATTGGAATTTTATGTATCATATATCACCTCTTAATAATATTTTCTACCAGACTAAAATTCAATTTTTATTCTATCAATAGACATATAGACTTATATTTGATTCAAGTAGGGAAATATGTCAGTGTCGATACAATTGACCTTATTTGATATGTATATAGTTTTAAAAGGTGCTAAAGATAATAGCATAAATTATTTTAGGTTATCTATGCTTGATGGAGGTTCAATCCATTAACACACTTAACCATTGTTCATCCTTACCTATAAATATAAAATCTTTTAGCATGTAATTAGGATCTGTAGTTAGATATTGGATGCAGTTGAGTTGACCCTTAAGTCTTATAAAAAATGTGAAATATATTGACGGAAAATTCATCATTATTTTGTAGTAAGTTTTTACCAGTGCTGAAGCATTTGATAATTTGATAATAAGTAATGATTAATACCCTTGTGATCTAAAAGTCAAACAATCATAATTTTTGGAAGTTGAAGATTTTTGGATAAACAAAGAACAAGTTTGAAATTGACGAGGATTGAATCTGCATCAAAACTACTCAAAGTTTCAAACACTAGTGGTCATTTCTCTTATCATGTGGTTGGTATTGAAATGTTCAAATAATAGTTAGAGTTTTGTCTCTTGAAATACTATATATCACATTATATCAGTATAACATGGTAAAAAAATACCTTAGGAACCTAAAAGAGTAGCTTTGTTTCAACTTTCTCAAAGCAAGACTTGTTTTTATCATTCAACATGTAGTGAGAACTGGTACACTTATACTTAATAATGATGTCTTCAGATTACATTAAAAATATATCCAACCAACATCACAATGAAGAGTCAGGTTTGTTGAAGGATGCATTTCTCGTGAGCTGTATGTTGGAGGATTTAACTTGCCTACTCTTATCTCTTTCTAATAAAAAGACATTAGCAAGATTGATTGTCTGCAAACCACCAGTGTTTATGTGTTTAACACTAATAATATATTAAACTATATATCAAAATTTAAGAATTGCAAAATTAATGAAAACAATTTATACCAAAATACTTATGCAGAGGGAAAAAACTGGCAAAGGCCATATATGATTGATGGAGGTTTATTTTAGAATGAGTGAAGAGGGAAAAAGAGTTCTGTCACATAAAAAAATAAGGGAAATCAACCATTCAAGTTGTTTAAATTTTTTGGTATTTCTAGATACTTAGTTTTCCAGTACTTATTTTATTTAACCCCAACATCTGTTTAATACCCTGCATAAAAAATCAATTATAAATATTATTTAAAGGAGATAAAATTTGCACTTTATTTAATTAATTGTTATGAATTGCTTTATTTTCAGAGTCCGGGATCTTTAGGATGGACGCCTCTGTTTAAATGAACATTGTTTAACTGTGATGTACATATCAACATTCCGTCCTGAAACTTTACAAACACTTATTGAATTATTTATATATACATGTATGTATATTGTTTTAATAAATCATTTATAAAAAACAATATTTGACTCATATTATGTGAAGAGATTATTTTAAGAGAGTTATTCAGTTGTCATTTAAAGTCTTAGTGCAGCCTGCTCGGTTTAATAGTTTGCTGAAATCTGTGTCCTCAATGTGGACAAACTAAAGATAAACAAGGATGTGTCCTAAAAATGTGTCCTTAGTATAACTTGCTCTACTGGTCTTATTTTATAAATACTTATATAAAATAAATAAATAGTGAACCACTAAATCTAGGTCAAAACCCAAAATTGGCATAAAATTTAAAATGGTTAACATTATAATAAATATGTGTATTAATTTTCAAGTTACTGTTATCACAAATGCATGGTCAACTACCTTAACCAAAACTTTAACATGAAAATGCACTGATTTCATATTATCACATTTCCATATTTCACGAAATAGGGATAAAAACCGAATTTTGGCAAATAAGTTAAACAGTTTTTATAATAATGAACATTAGAACCAAGTTTCAAGTTCATGTGACTACAACTTTAAGGTAATCTACCTTAAACCAAACTTTAACCTGCTATGGTAAATGCAAACGCAGGAATGAATGCACAGACCAGAAAACTTAATGACCCCTACAATCTAAGGTGTGACACAAAATTTGCATTCTTTGTTCTTCAAAGTCTACATAATATTGCCATATAGGATATAAAAATAAGGAGATGTGGTATAAATGCCTATGAGATAACTATCCACCAAAGTTCAAATGAAGTTGATGTAAGCTATTATAGGCAACCGATTGCCCTACAACAATGAGAAAAGCCCATACCGTATAGTCGGCAATAAAAGGTTCCAACATGAAAAATATGAAACAATTCAATTGAGAAAAACTAACGGCATAATTCATGACAGAACAATTTACGAAATATGATGATAGACAAGAACAAATTGCAACCACTTAACTACAGACTTCAGACTTGGGGACATGAGCATAAAGAATGTGACAGGATTAAAGATGTTTGAAGGCGCCAACCCTCCTCTAACCTGGGACAGTGGTGTAAAAGTACAACATAAGAACAAATTATAAAAATCAGTTGAAAAGGGCTTAACTCCTCTGATCGATACAAAGCAGAAAAACATCTAAGAGAAACACAGACCAGATGTAGCAGAGAATTTATACATCCCTCACAACAAAAAAGACACAAAGTACAGATCTGAGAGTACTCGCAGTTACTGATTGCTAGTTCAAAGCCAATAATAACTAATTAAAAAAATCATGTATCTAAGACTAAAATGTCAATCAGTACATATCAAGCATCCAATGGATTTAGTGTAAAGACGTCATTAACAGTCAGAGAAAAACATGATCTTGTGCAATGCCAAAATATAGGTATCCACAGATTGTAGAGCCATGAATGTGCATATGTGTTTAACTATAATATTTAGTATGGTTTTAGTTTACTGATAACAAATCAATATTTATACCAATAAAAGAATATTCAAAGATCTAATTAAAGTGTTGAACTGGTAACCTTTTAGAATAAGTTTATTTAAAGGATTGATAAGTTTACCCGGATCGTATTTAAATTTCCGGGCTCGGTAAACAACATCACCGTAAAATTTAGGATCTGCTATTCGTTTGAAATAAGTTTTCTACAGGAACAGCCAAACCTCCAAACCAAATCTTTGTATCTATGAAAAAATTTATTAAAGGTATTAAGTAATTTGTGGTAGCGAAATTCGTTTTACTGCACATGTATATTCATTTTATAAGTTTTACCTATCTTGTTTTATAGAATTAAAAAAAATCTTTGACAAAGTTTTATTAACTACTCTGCCCTTTTGTAAAGTAAATTGTACAATTCAAGCTCATTCCACTTTCTAATAGTAAACACCAAATTACTTGGAAGTCATGTACAGATATAATCTTTTGAGAGTTTTTGTTGAAAAATGTCTCTTAATTATTTTCTACTGTCATCAAAATTTACAATGTTCAGTCGTTGGTTCATTTCTGTCATATTTGAATTTTGTTAATTGTTTGGTTATTAATCAGGCCATTGGTTTTCCGTTTGAATTGTTTCACATTTTGTCATATCTGGACCTTTTGTAGCTGATATTGGTGTTGCTCAATGTTGAAGACCGTATGGTGCTCTAAAGTTGCTTAAATTCACGTAATGTGGACTCTGCTTGATAGCTGTCTCATTGGCAATCATACCACATCTCCATATTTTTATATTAGTATAAAAAAAAGTATAATGGTTGTAAAACCAGGTAATGTGATAAAGTTTAAACAAGGACCGTATCATGTCGGAATGTCTTAATTCACTATTGAGAACATTATTCTAAGCACCTCTTTTTACCATTAAAGTTAAGAATTGATTTGCTTTGGAAATGGTCGATCCCGAATGACATCTCATTAAGAAAACTTGAGATATAAAAGAATAAAAGAGGAACTTAATTGAATAAAATGTTATACAAATCACATTACATCTTTCAAATTGTATAGAAGTAAAGATTATAATTCAAATATCAGAAGAATGGAGAACAAAACATGCAAACTTTTGTGATTAATGTAAAGGGAAATTGAATCTCAATACTGAATTTCATAAATCCGTTTATGTCAAACCATTTTTAAGAAAGTAAATAACTATTAAGCAATTATTCGAAGAGAAAAAAAGAGGTGATTGATATTCTGAACGATGATTTTACATTTTGAATGGTACTTCTTCAAACTTTTGAAGTATGACTTGTCCACTTTATAGTTGCATAGTTCTCAAACTAAACTAATATACTGAGATTTGTTTCATGTCAGTGTTTGTAACCTGACCAATTGCCTCGCATAATCCGCTCTGCCAAAAAAAGAATCGGAAAATCATGCAGTAATATAACATCATATAACGAAAGTAAAAATAAAAAAAAAAAAAAAAACCAATGACAAATATGATATATGTCATATCTAGACTGACAGCCATTTCATCAAACACGATAACATATCTTCAATAATTCTCAATGTCACAACTGCCTACCGACGGTCATAGTCTTGATTTAGTAAACAATATGTCGAATGAAGGTGCATTTTATTTCCAAGTACGAATCCAGAAATCAGAGTCCCCGATGCTCCACAACTGTTTATAACACACACTGCTTTTAAAGGACACTCCTGATCTAATTGGCTGAGCAGGGCATTTTGAAAGCCAGCCTGGCATAATCCCAAGCATGTAACTCATCCACCGTACATAACAGAAACTAGATGTCTGCTGGTTTTTAATGTAATCTATGTAATTAATGTAGAGGGAAATTGACATCTCAATACTGAGTTTTATAAATCAGTTTATGTCAATCATTTTTAAAAAAGAAAATAGCTATTTATCAATTAATCGAAGAGAAACAAAGAGCTGATTGATATTCTGAACAACAATTTTATAGTATGAGTGGTGCTTTCTTCGAACTTTCCAAGAATGACTTGTTCACTATTCAGTTGCATATTTCAACCGAACTAATATAATGTTCTTGTTTCTTCGTAAAACGCCTGTACCAAGTTAGGAATATGCCGTTTTCCATTTGTTCCGTTGGTTGATATAGTCAAACGTTTGATTTTGTCCCCCTTATTGCATTTCCTTGGAGTTTGGTATTTCGTGTTAATACTTTTATAATGAGGTTTTATTTCATGTCAGTATATTTGTTACCTTGACCAAATGCCTGGCATAATCTCTGCCAAAGAAAGAATCGGAAAATAGTGCAGTAGTAATATAACATCATACACCGATAGTAAAACTTACATTCAAGTCCAATACCAATATTCTTTTCAATATTTTTATGGGAACAACTGGCAACGACTGTCATAGTGATTCGATAAAGAAAATTTCTAATGGAAGTAGCGTTTTGTTTTCAACTATGTATCTAGACGTCAAGGTCCCCGATGCTCCACAGCTGTTTATTTATACACACTATGCAACCAAACGAGAAAAACAACCCACTTAGCTCAAATGGTATCTATATAGCAAGACCGGTATATTCCCAAACGTGTATTTAACTCGTCCATCGTACATTATTGATACTAGATGTCTGTTGGTTATGAATATTGTTAGGTTAAGGTGTAGACCACTTCTCTTCCTTCATATTTATTTATATTTTTTTCAATCATCAGTTCAAAGTGCAAACCATATATATATAGCAAGATAACAACAAAGCAATCTAGAGAAATCTTTCCCTTTGTCATAACTTTTGGTGTTGCATGATTATTTTGAGAAATTCTAATATTTAGGTATAAATAGGACAGATATCAATATTATTCTATAAGGATATCATCAGTTCAGTATTCAGTGCTTTAGATACTTGCATGACATATAACATATACTTAAAATTCCCCTTCATAAATTAAGAAAGTAAGGATGAAAGTCCCTCAGGCAAAGTTGATCTTATATGAATTTTGAAATTCTGTTGAGGTTCAAGTTTTTGTCACATAGCTCCTAACATTGTAGCGTTTATACGCATCCTTGTTTTTTAAATGTTTTAAAAGGTTTGAGCGTGCCTGATGGAGGTAAATCCAGAAAAAAAAACGCTGATTACTAATTTTTCCGTGGATACAAAGATTTGGTTTGTAAGTTTGGCTTTACCTTATTTTTAACGGGAAAGCACATCCTAATTTTTACAGAGATGTTGTTTACGAAGCCCGGAAATTTAGATACGATAGGTAATTAAACGATCTTTCAAATAAACATATTCTAAAAGGTTACCAATTCAACACTGTAATTAGATATTTAAATATCGTTTTTATTGATATAAATATTGATTTTTGTTATAAGTAAATTTAAACCAAACTAATATAATTGTTATATTCATATACATATGCACATTCAATGGTTCTACAATCTGTCGATACTTGTATTTTGGCATTGCGCAAAGTCCTGTTTTTCTCTGACTGTTAATTACGTCTTTACATTAAATCCATTGGATGTTGGATGTGTACTGATTGATACGGTAGTCTTAGATACATGATTTTTTTAATTAGTTGTTATTGGCTTTGAACTAGCTGTCAGTAACTGTGATTGGAATTCACAAAATTTGTAAGGACATAATAGATTTAATGATATTAAACCCACTTTCAATATTGCAAATATTTATAAAAAGTCCATTTCCCGATGATAAATTTTGATTTGTTTTGAAAATATAGTTTCAACTTCATTAGGCAAAGTTGACTGTAGGAAAGTGGCTTTTTTATGTCCCCTGTGGTCTTATAGCTCAAACAGCTATAACATATTATTTGTAATTAAAATTCTGTGGACGTAATTTTGAGAAATCGCAATGTTTATAGTTTATAGATTATATTTTTGTCCCTTTTTTTCGTACATTCCTTACATTTTTTTCGTACATTCCTTACATTTATAGATCGAGATCGAGAGAGAGAGAGAGAGAGAGAGAGAGAGAGAGAGAGAGAGAGAGAGAGAGAGAGACTGTATCAACTTGAATGCAAAAGTTTCACATTTGATTTTGCTGTTATCAGTTGTGGCAATAAGGCCCTTATTTGGCCCAAATTTTACTGCAAATTAAAAAATTCTCAGAAAATATAAACAAATTTCACATTTAACTAGATACCACGGAAATAAACCATGACGAAATTGGTATATTTGTTAATTTCTTGATTTTTCTTCTTTTTCATCAAATTTTAAATTCTAGATTGGCAAAGTATGTGCGCACCAAAGAAACAACTTTATATTTTGTGAGATTATGTCCATATTTATGATAATAGTGGGTCTTAAATTATTTTGTTGTTTTTTAAATGCGCACGATGTTTCCATAATTGAAATAACGACGGAAAACTGCATAAATTCTGTATGTTTCATCGCTTTCATTAAAACGGTTCATATTATGACGTAATTGTGACTTCATCAGATAAAAAAATCTTATGTATTTTAATAATATTTCTTTTCTCTATGTCTTACCAAACATAATGTGCAAATTTGAAACAGTTGTCCAACATTTTTTTTCTTTGGCCAAAAATGGGCCTTACTGTCCCTACTCGTTTAGTTGTATTAAACGAAAAACAAATGGAGTACAGAATATGTAACGATTGAGAATATAGCGCCTTGGATAACAAAAGAAATCATTCAGATGAGCCTTTAAAGGGGTATTAGCTATCAAATTCATTTCCATCGAACTTACCAAACTCTTTACTTTGATTTGTAATAACATGCTAAAATATTTACTAGAATTACAAAAGTCCAATAGGAAACAATAAACAATGCAATAAATTGTAACAAAGTATCAGTATTTAGTGCGTATTTTTGGACTATACGCCATCTAATTATCCAACGAGGTGACTTCCGAAGACTGTCGAGAATTATGTGACCCGTACAAGAAATATTTTTGTGTAGGGCAAATCAGTCAAGGAAATTGTTCTTCCTCGTGGAGCTCTTGTTTCACTTTTCAATTTGGGCATTCTTTTGTCTTCTATAATTGAACATGCTGAGCACATGCACAACCCATCTTCAACAAAGGGTCAGACCAAAGGTTGTATGCATATCGACCCAAATGAGATCGATTTATTGTCTTGTAAAACAATTATATATCAGCGATATTTTAGAAAAGGCATTATCTACGATTGAGACAAAAATTTTAATTATTTTTAGAGATTCTTTTTGTTTCAAGTAATAATAAAAATGGAATTTTGAAATACTATTTCGTTTTTAGCAGTCAGTTTGGTCCAAATTTGTCAAAAGAAGCTCAAAACATCGCTGATGTCGTATTGACTTGCAAGTCAATAATTTAACCTCATTGAATCCATATTCATACGACTTTCAATTCAATTTAACCCCTTAGTTAGAGATGGGTTATGCATGTTAAAGGTGTGTGCAGCTATTAAAAGGAAAAACAATGTTAAAGTTGACATTTGAATAAGGATGAACCATTTGGCTGACTGATTCGATAAAAAAAAATGACATTCGTATACAGGTAAAAACGATGATTAACTTATTTTTTAAACCTATGAAATGAAATAAAACAGACCTAGAAAAATCCAATTGCACGTGCTCGCTATCTTTTTATATTGATAGTTATGTTTATTTCGGGTTACAATGTACAAGGTCATGTTTTTCTCTGACTGTTACTGATGCCTTTACACTAAATCCAATGGATGTTGGATGTGTGCTGATTGATACTTTAGTCTTAGATACATGATTATTCTATTAGTTTTACTGTTACACCGCTGTACTAGGTTAGGGGAGGTTTGGCGCCCGCTAACAAAGGGTATGGGTTTTGCTCATTGTTGAAGGCCGTACGGTGACCTATAGCTGTTAACATCTATGTCCTTTGGTCTCTGGTGGAGGATTGTCTCATTGGCGATTATACCACACATCTTCTTATTTTTATATATGACCGTCGCCAGTCTTCGCAGGTCATCGCGATGGTTAATTAGATTGCGTCTAGACCAAAATACACACGAAATGATAATACATATTCCCGAGTCCATGCATTGTTAATTGTCTATTTGAGACCTTTTGTAATTTGGATATACGTTTTAGTATCAAATCTGTGAACATGAATTTGACAACTAATGGCCCTTTAAGCCTATTAAAAAAGTGAATTATTACATCAATATTTCGCTTTTATTAATGTTTGAAGGAAAAAAATCATACTTTGATATGTGTCTAAATACCAGCTAAAGTCTCTTTTAATGAACTTTAATATTTAAAAGATATTTAAAGATTGAACATAAACATTATTCAATACACAAATTATTGCATTGGTTGATGATACTGTTATTTTGTTTTACGCAACTAAACATATAAATATACAATATTAGGTCAATGTCAGAAAAATATAAACTTTTTTGTATGAGGCTGAGAAACTGGGGAAGGGCGAGGTTTTACCGAGCCCTTCCCCGGTTTTGTGCCGAATACAAAAAAGCTTATATTTTTCTGACATTGACCTAATATTGTTTTTATACTGCACCTTAACTTAATACATTGATAGCTTTTAAATTGTAACACAAATTTCAAACTTATTTTCATCCCTAAATGAACCTCTGATTGTGGAAAAAGTGATCCATGATGAAATTGACATTGTACAAAATATAGCTTTGTTACTATATTTAGGAAATAAACACAACTAGTTGCAGTATAAATTAATATAATGGATCGTCTGTATTCTAGTGACAGTTACCTGCTGTTTATGATAATTCATCAGACATTTTCCTCTTGCGGGTATCTAATAACAAGTGTGAATTCGTTAGAATTTGGATTATAAACTTGATGGCATGTTAGTTAATTTTATTTTCAATTAAGATGACTCTCCTAAAGTATAAATTTAAATTTTAGGGCTAAATTACTTGTCCACTTATAATACAGCTATGTTGACTTATTTATAGATTTTGTTTTTATTTATCTACTATAGTTTTCCCCAAAAACTAATGTGGCCAAATGGTATAAAATTTTCACGACGATTTTAATATACATCTTTCATGACGATTTTAATATTAAATACTTTTTTAGCGGTATATTTATCATTGCCATAAAGCGCGGAGGTTTGGCTAGCCACAAAACCAGGTTCAACCCACCATTTTTTCTTAAAATGTCCTGTACCAAGTCAGGAATATGGCAGTTGTTATTTAATAGTTCGTATCTATGAATGTTGCATTGTTGTTTGTTTTTTGTTGCACTTCTGTGTTCTGTTATTTCGTCGTTTTCCTCTTATAGTTGAGGTGTTTCCCTCGGTTTTCGTTTGTAACCCGGATTTTTTTTCTCTCAATCGATTTATGACTTTTGAATAGCGGTATACTACTGTTGCCTTTATTTATCACGACTACTGAGAACCATTTTTTTCGATGAATTTTGGGGTAAAATCTCTTTATATTAACTTTGACATCAGCCTTTTTATTTATATATAGACATGCAATTATATCCTCTTTATTTTCCAGATACGAATAAATCCATGAAAGCGATTCAATGTCGAACAAATAACCTTCATTAGTAGCGATCGAGACCATACAGTATAGGAATCAAAATTACATAAAACATTTTGTTAACCTCAAAACGACATGGATCTAAATAACCAAGTCGCCAAAACATATCAAGACTTTATATGGGAAATATGGAAGGCAACGGAAGCCACTTGGTGCAAAAGAATTATATATAGTATATCTTGCATACAATTTTTTGCTCAATAAGATATATTGGTGTTAAGGATAACAATACGTACGTTTATATAATTTAAGACTGGCAGTCATTATTTTGTTCGGTCAATAACCAGATAAAATGTTTTTAAATTAAACCTAACGAATTATTTTCTCAAACACGAGGATCTTTTTTTATTCACGTACTTGACATATTTAAAAAAGACTAACGGTACCGCATTTCAACAATTAATATCTCTTTCGTTATGCGCGAGGCCACACTATATGACAATCCAAACAATAATTCAAAATTTGAAGAGCATATAAACCAAAACGGACAAAAAGTCTATCAAAATCCGGGCAACGTTACAGATGAATTTCCAGTATGCCGCCAAGTCGGAAAAAAATGAATATGCATTGAGCAAATTTATTTGTTTTCATCCTCGTCCTGATGTACTTTCTTTGATTGAAAATATGTCTTTAGCTCATATATCTTGATTATTCAAAAATTAAAGATACAACGAACATTATAAATTATGCTCATCTTGCTGACTTATATATTTTTCACTTGAAACAAGACAATGCTTAAAGATAAAGTTAAAGTCTATTTCAAATCATGTTATGAAATACCTATGTCACAGACGACTAAGGATATGGTCCACTAGCCACAATCCCGTCCACTTGTGCTTGTTTGTGACACTCTAGAATGTGATAGATTTTATTTAAAGTTATTTGTGTTATTTTCAGTTTTGTTAACGGTGTTGTTTTTGCGCTTTTCGTGTTATGTGTATATCCGTGTTGTTATATCGATAGCAATCTTGTTACACAAATGTTTAGAAAAATCATGAGATTGATCTGAAACTTTCATATGTTATCATGTACTCGATTTAGAGAATGTACATGCACCGATAGTATGTAAATTTGGTTATTTCTCAGGGTTAGATAAGATACATTAAACTAACTGCCATTGTGCAATTCCTCATAATCACTTGAAAAGAACCATCAACGGATTTTTAGATCATTCACACGATAGGTGCCACTAAGGGGACAATACCTACTGACTCTCTTGATAACCTGAAACCATCATCGTTTTTATTGGGCGTCGTGTTGTCAATCTTCAATTAGTTTTCTGTGCCTTTTATTTTGTTGTTGACTGTTGTTTATCTGTTTGCATTTTTTTCTTTTGACCTTAATTTGTCTATTTTTCTTTGACATAAGTTATGTTTTTATTGCTCTAGCTATTGATATATTCTCCGTTTTTTGTATTTTATGACGGTAGTACAATAAAAGATTTTGTAGTCGATATTTCATCATTTGAACAATATATAAGAAGCTCGAAAATTTTTTATGTGACAAAAAATTGGACAATTGCTAAAAGGTAATTGTTTGTCATTAGAATGACTCGGAAACTCATTTTTGTGACTTATTATATGTCTCCTCGTATAGAATTGAACAAAGTTTAACATTCAATTGTCGTATCAATCATAGACATACATTATGTGAGCAATTTTGATGTGGGTACGACATAGCCACTTGATTGTTAAAATGGACTATGTAAAACATGCATAAACTGAAAAATAATTTGATGCGTAATACATATATGATACTTGGAGGGGACTTTGATTGCTGTCTTCAATCGTAATAACTTTTTTTCGAAACAATCTGTTAAAAAAATAATCAACAGTGAATTGTAGAGAAAACATTAATTTTTTTCATGTTAAAGCATGTGATTCATATCAATGGTTTCATCCAACTTATCCAAACTTTTGATACAATTACAGAGCGATCATCCGAAGATTGCATGAACCGATATGTATGAACAATTTCTTATCACATTTCTTTTAATATTTCACGAGAGTAAAATTCATTTTGTAAAAAAAGTATGCTAAACTATTGACCTGGTCTATAACAATGCATGGAAAACTTACAATTTCACAGATTTATTAAACAATGAACATATACGTTTCATCAATGTCTTATCTACATAATAAATGGACCGTCGACACTTACACACATATAAAGAAACACTGTACATATTATACACATATCTTATCTCTCGTATTGCAATCCTGTTATGAGTATTCCCCCTTGACTTGAAACATTGTGAAATGCTTCAAATTACTACAAGTTCATTTGTGTTAAATTAAACCGTAACCTAAAACGAAATACAGAAGGAAAATCTCTGTTTGGAATGAGGCGATGAATTTATAGTACTCACATTGGAGTATTTATGTTACTCTGCAAATTGAACTAAAATTTAGTTGGCCCTAATACCGTTTTGATTGTTTTTATTTCTATTGAATATTAGATAAATCAAATTAATGATCTTTTCAGCATGCTTAACAGGCAATACTATTTAAAAAAAGATTCAAAGATGTAGGTTTAAACTTTTCATTTATACACAAATGTAATCAAATCAAACAACAAACACAAATGAAGAATCAATGGAATTTAGCTAGTAATCGTTTTCACAAGCTATTAGTTCATTTATAGAACTATTCTGCTTATCTCTCACTTGTCTCCATCTTTTTATCTGACCAGGTAGAGCATTGGATTTTCTTTTGCTTACAGATGAACGTCATATAAAGCTGCGTGTCCATTTTCTTTATTGCATATCAATAATATTTTGTGTTCTTTACTGTAGTAGACTGCTTCTGGATCTTTTAGACCGTCCTGTTCAGTCAGAAGGACCTTTTGCCTCATTCCATCTTTAGACACAGCTATAAGGCTATTGGACTGTCCACCAACTACATATACATTGTCTCTCTCGTCTGCTGTAATTCCTGCAGAAGTATTGTTCTGTACTTTACTGCTAGAATACTTCCATATCTGGGTTCCATTTGTGTCTAAGCTAAATATATTTCCGAGCATGTCAGTGTAAATAACGTTTTCTGAAATAGTCAAGATATTATAAACGTCCTCAACATCCACTTGAATTTTCTTTATAATACGTCCATATAGATCTAGAACGGTGATCCCTTCACTATAGGATACAACATACAACTTCCTATTACAATGCGATATTCCCCAGCACCATTTTTTAACAGCGTTTTTAATATTTCGTTCAATTTGATTGGATTGGATGTTGACGATAGAAATAAAATTTTTGAATCTAAATGTAACGGCTACTGCACGGCGATCAATAATAGTTGCATCAAATGGTTTACCAGGAACTGCAATGTCGCGAGAATGTGATCCATTCTCATTGTAAATCATCAGACGTTCTTTAATGTGATTCAATATCATTACCTGATTATTCGGTAATATCAAACAGCTAGTTATTACGCACGGAGTACATTTCAGATCAATCCCTGTTCTAAACTGTAATTGGATTCTATCGATACTATCTACAGACGTGATTTTGAATTGGGCTTGATCTACCTTTGGTTCGACAAATGAAGCGCCACCGTTTGTGGTAGCAATACAAGTTGTGCCATATTCATCTAAGTTCACTATACTAGTTTGAATTTTTAAATTTTGTTCAAATTTAAGTATAAAGGATGGCATGTCAGTGACTAACGAATGGACTACTTCTTTTTCGTTGTTCAAGCTTCCAGTCATCATTTTCATTCCGACAAAGGCTTGCACATCAGATAAAAATTTCTTCATCTGAAGAATTCGATCTTTCATATTTCGTAGTTGTGTTTGTTTTTTGATAAATGTACTTTTTGTCGACGATATCTCTTGTTGACACTTTCTGTATTTATCTGTCAATTCGATCAATGTTTTTTCTTGCAGTCGCTCAAAATACTGAATAATTTCTTCATGTTTTGTCTTTACTGCTGTCTTTATATTATTGTCACTATCTAAAATACTATTCAGATTTTTGTCTTGCATCTTTATTCCGTTTTCGATATTTTCCAGTAGATTGTCAATATTTTGTTCTAATTCATTCAGCGCAGTAGATGTTTTGGCTCCCTTTGCTGCGTTCTGTAAAGACAATAGATCTGGACATTTACTGTGTTCTGACTGAACACATTCAATACAAATCACGCTGTCATGCGCTTTGCAGAAATATTCAAACACTTTCTGATGAACTTGACAAACCTGTGGAACTGCTAATTGGTCAACAATTTGATATTCTGAAATTGATACTAAATGATGATGTCTTGATAGTTTTGCAGCTTTATGAGGTCTTAAACATTCGTCACAATACCCTTCCGCACATTCAGAACACCATTTTGCTGCCTCCGTAGCAACATTTTCATACTCACAGGGTCCGCAGTTAATTGTTACTTTACTCGAACCATCCATCTTCTATGAACTACAACAAAACAGTCATTCGTAAAATAAAATCATATATGTGTAGGTATCAATGGTGCCGTTATTAATAGTACGATATTTTCTTGGCGTTTCTATCGCGCATCGTAAATCAATAGGAACGAAAGGAGATTCAGGGAAAATATCAATGAGATAGCAACCCATCGATATAAAAGAAAGGCATCTAGAGGTCAAGGTACGGTTTTTGATATGTCGTCTATGTCTTGTGTTTTCATTGGCACAAATATCGATTTTGTCATCAACAAATTAAAACATAACTAAATTTGTATTCTTTTCAAATGTTTTTTTTTGGGATGTATAAATACACATCCACGTTCATTTTCTATACAGAGATTGCTTTATCTATATATAACATTATACATATTTATTATAAGGTTAAATCCTAACTATCCTACTGCCTGTCGATACTTTTATTTTGGCATTGCACAAGTCATGTCTTCTTTGACTGTCCATTACATTAAAATACTAAACCCCTGGGATGTGTTTTAGTTGATTTTAGTCTCTGATGCATGATGTTTTATTATCAATTGTTTTTTGGCTTTTAACTAGCTTTCAGTAACTGCGAGTACTCTCAAATCGTACGTTCGTGTTAATTTAACCTGTTGATACAATTTATAATGTAGTTTTGTTTTTAAATGTTTACTTATTTTGTGTTATATCTCGTCTCACTATTTTTGATATATACCACCTTTGATAAGTATTTAGTATGACGATAAATTTTCACTTCTGATCTCGTACTTTGAACACCAAATTTATTTATTTTGTAAAAAATATTTCCGTACTCCATGTACTCCTTACAACAAAATTATTATATTTACCAGTGAACTTTATTTTATTAAACGCCATTTTGTCCAAGGTTATAGTTGTCTTACTGATATTGTTTAACATCTCCCTCCTTTTTTATCAATATTGTATTTACATTGTGTCATAGATCAAATGTATTCGTTCAGTGTATGTTTACTTATTTTTGTTAATATGTCTTTTGATTGAGTTAAGCCATTTCAATTGATATTTTATAGTGTGTCTTTCTATGTTGTGATGTTACATTCAGGTTATGGTGAAGGTTGGCGCCTGTTAAAACGTTTAAATCCTCTGCATTTGTTTGCACCTTTCCTAAGTCAAGAACCTGTTTTTTCAGTGTTGTCGTTTGTTGATGTGTTTCATAAGTGTTTCTCGTTTCTCGTTTTTTATATAGATTAGACTGTTGGTTTTCCTGTTTGAATGGTTTTAAACTAGTAATTTTTGGGGCCCTTTATAGCTTGCTGTTCGGTGTGCGCCAAGGCTCCGTATTGAAGGCCGTACTTTGACCTATAATGGTTTACTTTTTACAAATTGTGACTTGGATGGAGAGTTGTCTCATTGACACTCATGCCACATCTTTTTATATCTATATGATGCAGATTGAAGTAGTTTTGTTAAATCTCGTCACTCGTCCTTTTTTAAGATCGATCACCGGACCAAAAAAAGGCACTATAAAAACATTAGAAAAGAGTTAAAACAGTTGTACGACTATTCACTTTTTTCTTTTTTAGCCATGGCGTTCTCAGTTTATTTTCGACTTATGAGTTTGAATGTCCGTCTGGTATCTGTCGCCTCTCTCTTTCACTGAATTCTTTTCGTCTACTTTCACTAACTGAGTCTTGATCGCTTGAGCCATTGTTCAACTGATGTTGACTTTATGTGACATTGAAAAAGAATAACAATAGTTAACTATAAGCAGAAAATTGAAAAATTGAATGTAAAATACAATAGTTGTCTCCCCTTTTTATTAATAATTTCTATTCTTTGTATTGTAGTGTTTGAAAAAAGTTAAACAATGTTTTACACCATAATTATACATGAACGAAGTACAGTGCAATGATTTTGTATTTCAAAAATGCTTTTGATCAGCAAAATTATGATTGTCACCCATGTTACCATTGTTTTTATATAAGTGTTTTACTGTACACTTGAGACATATTATCTTCTATTTACGAAAAGGGTATAAACATATTGCTTTGCTTTTTATAGCATTTTTACCTTAAATAATAAAAGTTCTTTTCAGAAGTGTGACTCTTTGCTATATTAAAGTCTATCTATGAAAAAGACAAGGAAGTTGTATCTATTTATACATTGTTTTCAATTCAGTCCCAGGTAAAATATGTTAAAGCAATCATTTGACTTTTTAAATACTTTCGTTATTTAATCATGACTTACTGTGTATGTTAAATATAGTAGTAGCTACTTCAGTTACCACATTGATTCCTTTCATTGGAGATCAAAGTTGTTACAATGGTTGATTAGAAGTCATGTGAAAAATGAAATATATAACTATGATTATATAGTTAAACTCCCGCGATATTTTAATTTGATCTATGAATACACCTTTCATGACTATAGTATATTTTGCCATCCTTCCAATTTCCCCTGATTTTTTTATTTTTATTTACAGGGTAAAACATAGAAATTTAATAAAACATATAAAAATGGAAAAGAGGGCATATATACTGTGTATTAACCGTAAACTCCCTTTACTAATTTTCCGAAGCAAAGGAAATTTATCAAAGTATACAAAAGTCATATAAAACTATGATACTGAAAATGTGTATAAACTAAGTTTTGAAAGTGACCATATTGCTAAATAAATTCAAGGGAAATTAATCCTATCTCTTTTGTTATTTTTTTTTTAACTCATGGTTCATCTCCATCGCGTATAGAGTTGAGACGACATTGACTTTTCTTTACACGTACTGTTTGGTAAGAGCAGTTCACATGTTTTCACGTTGATTCATTTTTTTTATCAATAGTATGTGCTTCAATAGGACATTCGGTATCTGTGATATTACGTTGCATAATCCGAGAAGTAGTAATATTGACGATGAGATTTTTCTCTTTAGAGTTTTTATATTCCAGATTAGGATTTTCCCATGTTTCTAGCAAGATATTTAAAACTTATCAACTTGACAAAAGCATACATATGCTCGATATTAACCTTCAGAATACAGTAACTCTCAACAGATTTGCATTACACCTACACCAATTATATCTATCAAAATAGAACCTGTATGTATGTATGTATGTATGTATGTATGTATGTATGTATGTATGTATTTATTAGCTACGTTCATCCGCACATTATGTATGTTCTCATCCGCTGCGCTCATCCGTCAAAAAAACCTTTTCCGATTACCTCAAAATAAAAACAACTGAAAACTTGTTTAGATTAAGAGACACACCAAAACAGTTTAATCAAATACATTATAATAATTAGATCGAAAAATTGTCCCAATCATCATGAAAAACCCCAATTGCATATATACATATCTTAAATTTTCCTTTAAAAAAATAGAAATGACGAAGAAACTGCTATCTAAATCTCTCAGACAAGGTTGACGAATGTTGAATTAAAAGACATATGAAGCTTCAAATTTAGAAAAAAGTTGAATATGTTTTATATACTTAAATGTCTCAGTTTTACCATAAAACAAGCGTACAGGGACTTTTTTTTTTTTATCAACAAACATCCTTTATCTTATGAAAATCTTCAGAAATGTCCTGCTATTGAATGTTTGTCTTCTCGTTCTCTAATTCGCCGATAACTTTTCCATATGCAGTGACCTTAACCATTATATCTCTCGTTAGAACTGCGACAACCGCACAGCGCAAATGCAAGCGGAAAACTGTGATTAAAATAATGTAAACAAACGTGAACTGGAGGTAAATAGTGTGTGTTCATTCTGAAAGAACAATTTAATTCACCAAATAATTTAAGAACTATTATGATTTACTTGATAGAGGGTTGCTGCTCACAAGGAAGCTATAATACCAAGAATTCCAAGTGGTGAAGTTGAAATCATCCCTTCGTAAATTTTTTGGACACAATCACGAGTTGGTTGACCATTATGGAATATCCGTTTCTTTCTCAGATGACAACGGATATGTTCCAATTGTCGTACCTACAATCCTGTCCCCTTTCCCCCGAATGTGACCTACCGAATTAGACTTATCAACGGGTTTGTACTAACATGAGCAACACGACAGGTGCCACATATGGAGAAGGATCTGCTTACCATGCGGTGCACCTAAGATCATCCCCGGTTTTTGGTGGGGTTCATGATGCTCAGTCTTGAGTTTTCCATATTCTGTTTCGTATACTCTTGTTTGCCTTTTGGTCTTTTTCTTTTTTTTGCCATGGCGTTGTCAGTTTATTTTCGACTTATGAGTTTGAACGTCCCTTTGGCATCTTTCGCCTCTCTTGTATGGCAAAGTTTTAATAAAAAATAGAAATGTATGGTAAATATAAAACAACATTAACATTGCTCTCTCAACTCACTTATCTTTTACGTGCTCCAGGATTCTGTGTTGATTTGTTTATCAATGTCACGATCCGGTAAACTTCGGCAACAAACCCGAAGATAAATCAAAATATAAAGTTTGCTAGCAACACTCATTGAAAGAAATGTTTTTGTCGATGATATATTTTGGGCTTGTAATAAAAGAATCAGTGTTTTGTTGACTTAGATTGGTGTATATTATATGCATGCATTGGTTCAATAATTTCCTGATCATCATAATCACAGGGATTGTTTCAATTGACTTTGAATATTCATTTTATGTCCTTTTTGGTCACAAATGCAAGGGAAAATCGAAAAATGTTTTTTTTATATTAAATAATGAAAATTAAATCAAATGTCAGTACAGATATTTAACGATTTAAAGTGCATTGAATAACAGAAGAAATGATCAAGATAATTCTAAAATAATGATGAAGCGTATATACGCATTTAATACATAAAATCGGTTGATGATACTTTTATTTTTGTTGACAGAAATAACTCGTATAATAGATTGTCCTCAATATCACGATGAATGAGTGATAGTGATAATTCATCATTCAATTCCTTTGTAGAGGGATTTATCAGCGAGTGTGAATTCATTAGAATTCGGATTATAAACTTAAACAGTGACGAAAAGCAAGTCAATTTTATCTTAATAATACATAAAAATGATGAGAGGACTTTCAAGAATTATTGGACAGTACAACAGACCACACCAACCACCAACACAGTAAAGCCTGTGTTACATCCAAGTGCATGATTATTATCAGTCGGAGGGCTAATATGGTGAAGACTAATGCATGTATAATATGAAGCTAATATTAGTCTGTCAAAAAAATGAACCCCAGTTTTAAGGTAAAAGGGGTGTCTAGGAATGCGTTTAACAAAAATAAAAAGAAAGGCAAAATTCACAAAAAGGACAAGAATCGTTGTGGTAAAAAGTATGTTAAACGTTACATATATTATATAAGCATGTATCATGAGGAAATGAAAAAGGCAGAATGAATAATGGTGTATGATACATTCAGTTGAAAACTATGTTTGATCAGTATAAGACATAGAAAAAGGGAACGAAAAAAAGCAACTTTATGAAATTTAGGCATCACTAGTTAACCGATGTCCAAATCTCATAACTCGGTGAAGAAGATACAAATCCAAATAAGAAACAAAATCTGAGTGAATCGCATGAAGCAAGGAAACAACCGTATGCAAACATTTCAAACAAATAAGCTACAGTCATTATATTAAAATAGGCAAATAATAACAATGACTTCCGAGTTGGTGCAATAGTTTTTATTAACATGCAGTATGTACGTCTAATTGCGTTGATGTACTCGGTGCAGAAATGATATTTCATTCGATCGGAGCTTTGAAACCTTGGCCATAGCTATTACATATATATCAGAAACTACATTTATGTTCATGTATTAATTACGAGTTACTTTGTAGAATGTGGAACAAAAAGATCATATATATATATATATATATATATATATATATATATAGGACCAAAGTAAACTGCATGAAACGTCTTATTACTCATAAGTATAAGATAAAAACTTATGTATACATCATAAGCAGATAATTACTGCTTCTCAAAAAAGGGATTTTCTATTTTGTGTTAGCCGGTAATCAAACGGGTTGCAGCATCGTTCACAGAAGAAATGAAAACATAAACGAAGCAAATTGGTACATAATAATTGGTATCATTATAAGGAAAAACTACTATTTATCAACTAATAATAAAATCATGTATCTAAAACTAAATTACATAAGAAAATAAATGTCTGTACCAAGTCAGGAATATGACAGTTGTTATCCATTCGTTTGATGTGTTTGAGCTTTTGATTTTGTCATTTGATTAGGGACTTTCCGTTTTGAATTTTCCTCGGAGTTTGGTATTTTTGTTATTTTACTTTTTACAAAATGTATATTAAAATATTATTTTGCTATTAGCAGTCAGTTTAGTTGTTCAATTTTATCAAAATACGCCCAAAAACATCTCTGATGTGTTATTGGCTTCATTTTAATAATTCAATCCAATTAGAATCCGAATCCGTGCTGCATTTGATAAATCTTTGTTGGGAATGAGTTGCACATGTGCTCAGCATGTTTAGTGATTGAAACAACTGTCGGCTGAAAAGATTAAACCAGGGAAACAGCAGTAGAAAGACTGTTATCGTTGAATGATTCGACCCGCTAAAAATAAGTTATATACAGGTTTTTAGAAAATGATTTACATTTTATTTGTATGTTTGTGCGTATTTATACATCCCTGGCTTTCAAATGTTTTGGTTGATCGTTCATGATGAAGGTTTACCCAGAAGAGCGCTTCGGACGCACAGAATTTATAAAGTGTTATTTTCATTTTTTTCTATGAAACGGGGTCATATCTCCATAGACAGTCTTCCTGGGTCATGTAGATATTTAATTGGATGGCGTCAGGAATACAAACGAAGTGTTGATATTTTATAACGATGCCAGACATTCTGTATTGTTTTATTTTTGTAGTTCTGGACTACGTTTTAATATACACTACATCATAGTCTCAATGAATTCATTCATTTAGCAGCTAATGTTCCTTGAATGAATTGCTTATCTACATATGCCTGTCATCAAGACTACGTATACTTAACGGCTGATGCATTGGTGATTCTTTGGGATATTTTACATGTTTGTCGCCCAATGGTATGAGTAAAGTCGATTATGCTATTGTAAGTAAGAGTCTCCTGACCTCAGTAACATACTTAAAAACAAATGAAATCAAATACCTTTCAGATCAAGCACACATTGAAATATTTCTTAAATGTAATATAAGTGAAAAACAGTATTTGTTTCCAGAAGATAAATGGAAACCAATGAAATCTTTTAAGTGGAATGAAAACTCCAAAAAAATAACTCCAAAAATATTAATCCAAAACCTTTCTTCTGAAATTTTTATAAACGAAATTATAAACTTTGAAAAAAAGAAATATTTTGAAAGTCAAAATCAGGCGGATAGTGAGATCGATTTAATTTTATACAACTTGAAAGAAAAATCTTGTACACTAAGACATGTAAGAGGTATACCAAACTTCAAAAGAAATATAAAAAAGAAGCAAAAATGGTCCGATAATGAAGTATATGAATATAAAAAGTCAATAAATGCAGTTGGAAAAAAATTAAGACAAAATCCCTTTAACTGTTCACTGAAACATAAATGTTTTTGTTTACTCAAATCTTTTAGAAAGTTAACGAAACCAAAAAAATAAAATAAATAAAAATAAAAATAGAATATAAATAGAAAATCTTTGACAAAATTTCAGATTCAATCAATAAAAATCCATAAAATTACTGGAAAATACTAAAATCACTAGAAAACAAAAATATAGATGGAGATCAAGATTTGAAAGAAATGTTAAAGGTTAGTGAAAACACAATAACACATTTCCAAAAATCAAGGGAAGTTTTCAAAAATAAATAATGATTTTCAAACTAAAATTGAGCAAAATCTAAAAAACAAATATTGAAGATAATATTTCATTTAACCCGGACACTTACAGCCCATTACTTCTTCTGAAATTGAATGTATAATAAAAAAGATAGAAAATGGAAAAGCAACCGGTCCAGACAGCGTGTTGAATGAGGTAATTACATTTAGTAGTCCAGTAACTACCAAATAAAATTGAGAATGGAAATGGGGAATGTGTCAAAGAGACAACAACCCGACCATAGAGCAGACAACAGCCGAAGGCCACCAATGAGTCTTCAATGCAGCGAGAAACTCCCGCACCCGAAGGCGTCCTTCAGCTGGCCCCTAAACAAATATGTATACTAGTTCAGTGATAATGGACGTCATACTAAACTCCAAATTATACACAGGAAACTAAAATTAAAAATGATACAAGACTAACAAAGGCCAGATGCTCCTGACTTGGGACAGGCGCAAAAATGCGGCGGGGTTAAACATGTTTTTTGAGATCTCAACCCTCCCCCTATACCTCTAGCCAATGTAGAAAAAACAAACGAACAACAGAACGTACAGTAAGAAAATAAACAAAATGACAATAATACATAAATAACAACAGACTACTAGCAGTTACTGACATGCCAGCTCCAGACTTCAATTAAACTGATTAAAAGATTATGTCTTCATCATATGAATATCAGGCACAATCCCTCCTGTTAGGGGTTTAGTATTATACCGTCATAAAATATATGAGAAGAACATAACCCGTGTCATGCCAACAACTGGTTTTAGAATAAATGTGTTTAATTCCGATGCAAAGACCCTATAAGTGAATTAATATTAAAGCCAAATATGAAAGGATATGTTAAATTATTTAATCTAATGTTAAAAACAGGATACTATCCAACTTCTTGGAATTCTGCATACATAACTTTAGTACATAAATCCGGTGACAAATGTAATCCAAGCAATAACCCAGGAATGTCTTTAATCAACTGTATATCCAAACTATTTAGCAGTATCTTAAAACAAAGAATGACTAAAACTATGGGAAAAAGACTAATTCACAGTTTGGATTTATAGTTAATCATAGAACTGCAGACAGTGTATTTATCCCTAAAACTTTAATTAATAAATATATTCATAAAAATAAAAGAAATCTTTATGTCTGTTTTGTAGATCTTAAAAAGGCTTTTGATTCACTTTGGAGAATTGGAATGCTTTATAAATTAGCTAAAATGGGTGTGGGAAAACATATGTTTTAAATAATAAAACAACAGTTTATTCATACTGAAGCAACTTTAAAATATAATGATATACATTCTAGATTCTTTTCCATTGACCGATGAGTAAAACAAGGAGACAGTATTAGTTCTACACTCTTCAACTTATTTATAAATGACATAGTTGAAAATTTTTACCATAAAGATTCAAAACCCCTGAGAATATTAAATTCTGATATAGGAAGTCTTTTGTTTGCTGATGACCTTATCATATTATCTGAAAGTAAAGAAATTCTTTAGAATACTTTAAATAACTTATCAAATTACTGTGAAAAATGGCAGTTATGTTTAAATACTAAAAAGACAAAAACAATGATCATTCAACAAAGAACTACTAAACTTGAACTATACATAGTAAGGTTCAACAATGAAAAAAATGATAATGTTACAGAATATATATTTCTGGGCACCTTAATTGAGCATCACTGAAGAGACATTGATTGTCGAAATGCGCATCTGGTGCAGAAAAATTGGTACCGTTTATGTTATTAATGAAAAACAATGGAAATCTAAATGCAAGTTTAACAGAATAAGCCAAAAAAGCTAGGAAAGCTTTTTTTCAATAAAATCACATGCATCCTTTTTGAGAAACCCTGTTAATGTATCCTGTAACCTCTTTGATTCTCTTATTAAGCCAATTTTGACAAATTATGCAGAAATATCATACATGGATACATATCATTCTTATTATAAAGCAAAAGGCAGATTAAAATCCCAAAACAAAGATATAGATAATTTCCAATATTTGGATAAGACTCCTTTTGAAAAGGTTCATGTTAATTTCTGTAAATATATTCTATATACCAAAAAAAACGTCTTCTTATTTAGGGGTAAAAGCTGAACTTGGTAGACAACCAATAGAAAAATATATAAAAACGCAATCAATCCTTTATTTGGGTAGATTAAATATTGAAAACATAAACCCATAATTAAAAAAAAGTTATACATTATGTCAACACCTTGATACATGTTTCAAGTAAAATACAATTATAGGTGTCTCCCTTTTCAGTTTATTGATAATATCTATTCTTTTGTTGTTGTATTTTAAAATATTTCAAACAACGTTTTTACTTGAATTATACATGTACAAAGTACAGAGAAATGATTTTGTATTTCAAAAAGGCTTTTGGAAGTAGATTGATGATTGTCACACATGATTCCATAGTTTCTATAAACAAACCGTTTTGATTTACAAGAAAAAACATAGATTTGTTTTACAAATAAAAATATTATATTATATTCTTTACTTTCAGATAATATGACAAGGTCATCAGCAAACAAAAGACTTCGTATATCAGAATTTAATATTCTCAGGGGTTTTGAATCTTTATGGTCAAAATTTTCAACTATGTCATTTATAAATAAGTTGAAGAGTGTAGAACTAATACTGTCTCCTTGTTTTACTCATCGGTCAATGGAAAAGAATCTAGAATGTATATCATTATATTTTAAAGTTGCTTCAGTATGAATAAACTGTTGTTTTATTATTTAAAACATATGTTTTCCCACACCCATTTTAGCTAATTTATAAAGCATTCCAATTCTCCAAAGTGAATCAAAAGCCTTTTTAAGATCTACAAAACAGACATAAAGATTTCTTTTATTTTTATGAATATATTTATTAATTAAAGTTTTAGGGATAAAAATACCCTATTGCTTTCGCATTTTTAAAAATACGTTTTTACCTTAAATAACCAAGATTGTTTTCTTATGTGTCACACTATTCAGGAAAGAAGAATTCACCTGAAACGAGTCAAAACTGACATAAATCGATCTATGGTATAGACCAGGAAGTTGTATTTATTTATACTTTGTTTTTATTTCAAAGTAAAATATGTTAAAGCAAACATCAATCTATTTTTTATTATTTTGATATTTGATCCTGACTTACTGTAAATTTAACATTTAGTATTGGCTACTTCAGTTATCACTAAAGGTAGTTGTTATCATGGCTGATTAAACGTCATATGACAAATGAAACAGATAACTATGAGAATGTAGTTAAACTCCCGCGATATTTGAATTTGAACTATGAACATAACTTTCATGACTATAGAATATTTCGCCATCCTTCTGAAGGACAAATACGTTTTTAAGTTAATCAAGAAAAAATGTTCATTATATCTGTTATTTTTTGTAAATTCACTTTTAGTCAATTTCCCTTGATTTTGATTTCACAGGATCAACATAGAAATTGAACGAAAACCATTAAAAAGAAAAAGAGGGTAGATGGTGTATTAATATAAATGACAAAAAATATCGTCACGCATTTTATAAAGCAATTGAAACTATCAAAGTATACATGTAAAGTTGCGGTACTGACAATGTGTGTAAAAAGTTTTCAAAGTGACTATATTGTGAATTATATTCAAGGGAAATTATACCTATCACTTTTGCATTTGTTTATTTTTTCAATCGTGTATGGAGTTGAGCCGACTTGTCTCATCTTTATATGTCCTGCTTGGTAAGAGCAATTGAAATGCTTCCACTTTGATTCGATTATTTTTAGCAATAGTATGTTCTTCGAAAGGATATTCGTTAACTGTGATTTCAATTAAAAATCAGAGTTGTAGTAATATTGCCAAAAACATTTTCCTCTGTAAATTTTTTATTCTTTAGATGTAGGATTTTGCCATGTTTCGAGAAAGATATTGATAAGAACTATCCACATTTGACAAAATATTAGGTGTGATCGATATACACTTGCAGAATTTAGTAACTCTCAAAAGATCGCATGAGATCTACGCCAATAAGGCCACACCAATTTGATTAATAGTTCTTTGGATTTTCCCGCTCCTGTTTTTGAGAAATTGACTTTTCAATAAAAAAAATAATTACCGCTTCCGCCAATTTTTGGGCCGCATGCCGCTCCAAAATTAGTTTATCCTTGACATTTTTTTTTCTCTTAGACGTTTTTCTCGTGCATATATTGCTCCGAGCGATTCAAACGCACGTGTGATAAATCGAGTTGTAAATAAAAGGTCAAAAATCGGGATGCCAACATGAAGTTGTGTCAGATCATTGCCCGTAGTTATTAAACTCACAGTTATTTGAAATGCATTTCGTTTTACCTGTTCTAGGGCACAAAAATAAAAATCTTTTGTTAGATGACCACGATCACATCAGTACTTGTTAGAACCATTGTCATCTCCGATCATTGTTTCAACAGACATAGTCCGAGATTACTCCGACGTCCAACAGCTGTTTGCCAGAAAAGATGGGGGCTGTTGTCCCACGGCTCCAGGTTGTCTGGCAAAACAGCCGTTGGACGTCAGAGTAATCTCGGACTACAACAGACATAGATATCTAGAGCTATCTGTCTTGGATGAAATTAATATTAAATTCACATGAGTTTTTGAAAAAAGACAGATTTATCTTTTTTTAATGAAAACTCCATATCCCCTTGTTAGTCAATTGACATGCAATCAAAACTCTTTTGTAAGGGAAAATTTAAGAGTTCCAACATTCGAGACCAAAGTGGTGGTATTGGGATTGGCATGCTAATAATAATTAGGGATGTGTTATTGGTGCAACCACTTCCAGTTTGAAATACATTGCAGGTTTCAGGGGCAAAAAGAAAAAGTATTTTGCTAAGTCAGAATAATGCATGTGAATATGGTTAAATGTATTTTAAGGGAATAGATATAGGAAGATGTGGTATGAGTGCCAATGAGACAACTCTCCATCCAAGTAACAATTTATAAAAGTAAACCATTATAGGTCAAGGTACGGCCTTCAACACGGAGCCTTGGCTCACACCGAACAGCAAGCTATAAAGAGCCCCAAATATTACTAGTGTAAAACCATTCAAACGGGAAAACCAGCGGTCTAATCTATATAAAAACGAGAAACACGTATGAACTACATAAACAGACGACAACTACTGTACATCAGATTCCTGACTTAGGACAGGTGCAAACATTTGCAGCGGGATTGAATGTTTTAATACATTGAGATATGCATGCATAGCAATATAATTATCTTACTCAGGATGTTTTTGAAATATTCACCTCACTCATTATGTTGATCCTATTATGGATAAATAGTTCTAACTGAATGTCAAGCAGCCAATAAACAATCATTACCATATAATGAAAACAACTATATCAAAAGATATTTAATATTTTTCATGGGCATTTTTTTGGAATACATACACATATTTTAATTGTATTCAACACATTTCATTTACCTAACTAACATAATTCCTCTTGCAAAACTGCATCTGATATGCTTCCTTAATATATACACATGTATGAATTTAAATGAAAGTTCACGCAGTCAAAGCTTAATTGACGAAAATAATCAAAATTACACTAAACCAAAGCGAACAAAAAAGTTGGGTATGGTACAGACTGTACTACAGGCACAAATACATCAACTTATATGCATAAGAGCATGTTTATCCTCCTTTTTCTTTGAAGTAACCCAGTTTTAACATGTACAAATATTCTAAATCGCACAATTTAAAAAAAAAAATTATACCGCTCGCTCCACTTGTAGAGCACCCGCCTCAACAAAACTCATTTTCAAGAAATAAATACAATCAAAAATATTTCGCTCGCTCGCCCCATATTTTTTTGAGCTTTTGTCCGAAGAACTAAAAATCAAATTGGTGTGGCCTAATATAGTATGTATGTATGTATGTATGTATGTATGTATGTATGTATGTATGTATGTATGTATGTATGTATGTTCGTATGTATGTTCGTATGTACATAGATATAAGAAGATGTGGCATGAGTGCCAATGAGACAACTCTCCATTCAAGTCAAAATTTATAAAAGTAAACCATTATAGGTCAAAGTACGGTCTTCAACACGGAGCCTTGGCTCACACCGAACAGCAAGCTATAAAGGGCCTCAAAAATTACTAGTGTGAAACCATCCAAACGGGAAAACAAACGGTCTAATCTATATAAAAAACGAGAAACGAGAAACACTTATGAACCACATCAACAAACGACAACTACTGAACATCATATTCCTGATGTATGTATGTATGTATGTATGTATGTATGTTCTGATTCGCTACGTTCATCCGAATATAATGTATGTTCTAATTTGCTATGCTCATCCATAAAAAAAACCTTTCTGATTCCCTTAAAATAATCTTGTTTCGATTGCTTATATATATATCTAAAACTGTTCGTTGATAAATTTAGAAAGTATTAAGAAACTACCCTCAGACAAAGTTGCCAATTTTTTTTTAGGTCCCTTTTGTTCATAAATGCAAGTGAAAATCGACAAGTTTTCTTATATACGTATATAAAAAAATTCTGTTCAAAAGATTAACGATTTAAAGAGTATTGAATAACAAAGTAAATGATCATATCATTTCATCTTTCAATTTACTTCGACGGGAATCTAATAGCAAGTGTGAATTCATTAGAATTTGAATCGTAAACAGTGAACAGTGATAGAAGCAAGTTAATTTTATTGTTTTGATCATAGACGATAATAATACATAAAAATGATGAGAGGAACTACAAGAATTATTAGACAGTAAAACAGACTACACCAACCACCAACACAGTAAAGCCTGCATTACATCCAAGTGTATGATTATTATCAGTTGGAGGGTTAATATGGTGAAGACTAATGCTACGTATGATATATAGATACCGAGTAAAAGTTAAAAGTTTGTAAAAAAAAAAATGAACGCAATTTTTGAAGTAAAAGGTGTGTCTAGGAGTGGTTCTAAATAAGAAAAAAGGCAAAAAAAAAAACCAAGAGTCCTTCTGGTAAAAAGTATGTTAAACGTAACATATATCATAATCGCATGTATCAAGATGGAATAAAAAAGGCAGGATGAGTAGACGTCAACACCTTCATCTAGGAGATTTGAAAAAGAAATAGTGAGAGAAAGCAAAAGGGAACGATGTTAAAGCAATTATATGAAATTTAGACAACAGTAGTTTATTGGATTTTTAAGACGAAACGCGCGTCTGGCGTGCAAAACATTAATCCTGGTATCTATGATGAGTTTACTTGCCGATGTTCAAATCTCATGAATAGAGAAAGAAGATACAAATCAAGATAACCAATAAAAAAATGAGGGAATCGTATAAAACAAGCAAACACTATGCAAACATTTAAAAAAAAGTTACAGTTATTATATAGCCCAAAAGTAGTCAAAACATATCAATGGGGCACTCAAAATTAACCGGTCAAATGGTTACATTTTTATATTTTGTATTTTGGGTGAACATATGGATTATCACGTTAAAACTCACCAAAGATACCAGGCTTATAATATGTTACACCAGCCGCGCGTTTCGTCTGTATAAGATTCATCGGCGGCGCTCGAATCACGAAAGATGAAAAGCAAAATCATACACGATGTTGAAGAGCATCTAAGCCAAAGAGTCCGAAAAATGTGCCATTAACGGCTAGGCTGTCTATACCTGGGACTTGTAAAACCTTATTGCTTCGAATATTTAAATATTTCATAAAAAGATTCTTTTTACAGAAAATGAACATGTCAATGATACTTCATGTCAAAACAAAGTTAATAATCATATAATTGTTTTAAACAAAACTAAACCAACATATTCCTGTTAAATAATTCTCATTTAGTGCATTTTCATAACGCAGTGCATTTATTTGTATGGCTAAAGGTATTTATCTTGCATTATTTGGATTGTTCTATTCTAAATATAATGTTGTGCACCACTATCCTAGGTAAGGGGAGAGTTGAGCGCGTACAAACATGACGTTTACCTCGCCACATTCTGTATGCCTGTCCAAAGCCATTCGCCTGTAATCCAGCAATTGCCGTAATATGCGGTATGTCATAGTCATAATCTTTTTTCGTTTTATGTTATAAGCTTAAATCAGGCCTGTTTTTTGTTTTAATGGTTTCCCATTGTGTTATTTGGGGAATTTTATAGTATACGGTATGGGATTGCTCATTGGTGAAGGTTCACGGTGATGTCTAGTATACATCTTTTTCCTTTGTTGGATAGCTTTTTAATTGGCAATCAAACCACATTTTCTTGTTTATATTGCATTGATCATTAGTCCCATTGGCGTCGACTCGCATCTTCTTTTGTTTATAACAATTAAAAGTACAACAATTAGGAAGAAAGGTATTTGAATCTGCAAAAATATGATACCGGGAAAATAGGTAGATTGTTTTTTACTGATCCAAAATAATGTGGGTTTAATTTGTTACTCGGTCAGAATTTATGTAATAGTTTTTTAACATGCAGTTTGTTCATTTAATTGCTTCGATGTACACGATGTACAAATAATATATCATTCAATAGGAGTTTTGAAACCTTGAACATAGCTATTACATCGATATGGGAAACTTTATGTGCATGTTTTAATT
Source organism: Mytilus californianus (assembly GCF_021869535.1). Lineage (NCBI taxonomy): Eukaryota > Metazoa > Mollusca > Bivalvia > Mytilida > Mytilidae > Mytilus > Mytilus californianus. The sequence goes on from NW_026262679.1 coordinate 59,487,214, forward strand.
ACGAGTTACTTTTTAGAATGTGGAATAAAAATATCTTACATCTATAGGACCAAAGTAGATGTCTAAAACGTCTTCTCAATCATACATACTGACAAGGTGTGTATATGTTATAATCACACAATTACTGCTTTCTATAAGCACTGATAAAATAGATTTTCTACTATGTGTTAGCTGGTAATCATACGGATGATCGCATCGTTCACAGAAGCCATGAAAACACGAATGAAGCTAATTGGTACATTATAATTGGTATCATCATAAGGACAAACTACTTTTTTTATATACTAGAACCTTTATTTGATGTATTTTTCAAATTGTCGTACAATAACAGCGGTTTACACCAGAAAACCCACGTTTTGTCACTGAAACGATGAAAATTACTATTTTTAGTAATTCTGTTTCATGGGAATGATGTCCATAAATATCGTTACACCATTTGAATAATTATGTTTAAGGGTCCAATGTTTGATGTTTATTTGTAGTGAAACATTCAGAATGTAACAATCCATGGTTTTTATCAATAAAATCGTACGGAGAGAATATTGCTGACACGCTTTTGGTTTAATGTTATATGCAGCAAATGTCACATTGCAGTCATGTTGCAATACAATAAAAAGGGACAGTATAGATTTCCACTAGGCAAACATCTTATAAAATACTGTGAGTTGCAAAAACGGTGTATTTATGTCACCCGATCGACAATATCGGGTGACATATTGCTTTTCCTCCGTTTCTTTTTTTTTATTATTATTATGGCACCCTCAACGGAGTTGGGGTGACATATTGTTATTCTACGTTTCTTTTTCTTTATTATTTTTCTTCCACTTTTTTTGTCCAGACGTTTTCTCGGAATTGTATGGACCAATCTTAATGGATTTATACCAGAATGTTAACCACCATGTGCAGATGTGCAAATAAGGGTTGGCATATCGAAGATGGCTGCCGTTGTCATGGAAACAGCAGAAATGTCCAAAAAATCAATATGCTTCAAAGTTAATGAAACTTCACACAAATATTGACTGGCATATGCAGAGGTCCCATTTGACTTTGGAATTTCCAAAATGGCTGCCGTTACCATGGAAACTGCAAAAATGTAAAATAATTCAAAAATGCTCCAAACTCAATGAAACTTTACAATAATGTTAATTGGCATCCGTAGATTCCCTCTTTGACTTTGGAACTTTCAAAATGGCTGCCATTACCCTGGTAATGGGGGAACGAGGGTGCCATCCGTTATTGCTAGCAATTACAAATCTAGTTATTCTCCCACCTTTTTTGTCCGGGAGTTTTCTCAGAGTCAATGGAACCAATCTTAATGATTGTTCACTATAACAAGGGACACCAACTTTAGAGTTGCAGTGCAACTTTGGAACTAAAAGATGGCTGCCGTTACCATGGAAACCGAAAAAAGGTGAAAAAATAAAATTTTAGGATTTGTTGAATTATTTGGGTATGCTTAAACTTAAAATCATCAAATTTTGATACAATGTAGTTGTCCACTATATACAGGTTTTGGATGATTTTGACAATGATCGGCACTACTATGTTGCCATGGAAACTGCAGCAAAAATTTCAAAAATTTCAAAATGCTTCAAACTTGATGAAACTTCACAGTAACGATGAGCGGCATTTGTAGATGTGGCATTTGGCGTTGGAATTTTCAAAATAACTGCTGTTACTATGGAAACAATGCAACAAAGGTCAAACTGCTCTAAAAACCCTTCTTAAAATCTTTAAGTGGCATTTTCTCTCTTAACATGTTAGGTCAAACCCAGTGAAACTTTAATGGTATGTTCCTTCTCATGTACTAATGGGGTTCCTGTCATTAAAATTTTGGAATTGGTCATCGTTACCATGGAAACAGCAAAAATGTCAAAAATTTCAAAATGCTCCAAAGTTACTGAAATTTATTATGTATGTTGACTGGATAGTGCAGATGAGACTTTTGACTTTGGAATTTTCAAAATGGCCGCCGTTGCCATGAAAACATCAAATATGTGTCAAATTTCAAAATGTTCCAAATGTTCTGAAAATTTACTGAAAGATGTATAGCCATGCAAGCATATATGTGCATTCACTGTTTGAAATCTTTGAAATTGCAGCCGCTTAGTGGCAATGGGGAAAGGGTGACATCCGCTATTGCTTGCAATATCAATTCTAGTTCTAATTCATCTTGCTTTTTCATGAAATAGAGTTTTTCATATTTACTGTTGCCACCATGACTAAGGCGGCGATCTTTAAGACCCCGAATCATACAGAACTTGCGTCGCTAGACATATTTATTGAGAGGAAGATAACAGCACGCTGCATAAATTGTCGTCAAAATATGTCTACAAGTTATTAGTCGATTGAATGCTATACATCCGTCTAGTAGTAAATAGTTCATGAATATTCACAACGAGAGCAAAATGAATTAAAGACAGAAATTTTACATTGCAACAGGCCATCTACGAACCCCTTAAAGATGTGTTTCGAGTGTTCTCTAACACCCAGGGAGCGTAGCATAGAAAATAACGTTCCTATTCTGACAAGAAGAGGTTGCATGGTTGTATATTCCGCACATATAAACAATCGAATGCCTCCTTGTAGCATGCATTTTACTGTCAATTGGGAAAACTCGCAATAAGCATACGTCTATCCCCCAGGCAAATCTTAGGTTGCAGCAAAGAATCGTGCTCGACTTTACAGTCTTGGTTTCGTACAGAATCAGAGACTTACGCAAATCTAAGCGCTAGGTGCTATATACTTTTATTTATCTCTGCTAAACGATTGCTAACATCTCATATATCCGAGTGAACTTGATATAAAGGATACTACTGACATTAGAATCAAGTAGAAGTATTGCCTCATGTCTTTATCCTTTTCTCGATATTGACAAAGATGGACGACTTCAAACTAGAATCTATGACAAATTGATTTGTCTCTTCTTTATCGATTTAATAGATTTGAACATCGATAGAATAATATGCCATTAATTAAACGGATAAAAGTCTACCAAGTCTTTAGGGGGTTACATGGTTCTTGCCTAATTGCTATATACCTACATTTTCATGTTTCCATACATTATCAGAAAACTATGTAACAAAGAAAAAACGAACAAAAAAGATGTTTGGTATACGTCAATGAGACATCAGCCCATTAACTAGGTGTCAATACGATACATATGTCAAGCTCTTAAATGACGTATGCCTTAAAGAGTTATGAGTAAAATAAAATAAAATAAAAACTACCGTAATTATGATTAATTATGACTTTGAAATTAAGAACAGCGATAAAAGCCCGATTCCAGTGATTTGAGTTTTGTCAAGTGCTTGGAGAGTTTTATGTCATCAATTTCTACACCATATTCTATTTTTTTCCTATAGAAAATGAAATAGTGAATCAATATTTATCTAAAAAATTCAATTATATTCTGATTATCAAAGCTATAATCGTAATATTTTCCGCAATGTTGTGCTTCGTAACGGCTGTTACAGCTAATCATTGAATACATTGTATGATACGATATGGGACATCCCCTGGTAAAACCATTTTGACCAATAAATAGCCTACCGTCGCCTGTAGTTTATTTTACACGCACTGAGGCTTAACTCTGTAAACGAAAACAAAAAACAAAAAATACAATCAGAAATTCAAAGTAAATGTGAAACATCTAACTACGAAAACAATCGACTAATTCGTCCTTGACAGTTAAAACTATAATGGTATTGCGTTCTTTTTTTCTCTACCAAACAAATATTACATACTGAAACTGAATTATTTATTTGTTAACACGTCTTTTTGCTTTCAAACCTCAGTGCACTTTCATTTTTTTTATCTTGACTTGAAATAATTAAGAAATTCGTGCAGACACTATGTAATTTTAATGGAAAACGGAAGAAAACCCTCTACATGAATTAACTAGAAAACGTCTACCTTATACGAAATAATGAGAAGTGAATAGAGATAATTTGATAAAATTAAGAGTTTGCAGTCTAATTGTAACGGGGCTTCCCCTTGAGAGATGACTGAATGACCTAAATCAGTCAATATTACAATGTATGCATGTAATCTGTAGATTGTAGAAATGTTTGAAGTAAATGATAAAAGGTTTATGTACTCTGAGTTTGTCATTTCAAACATTTTGAATAAATCATCCTGATGCAGATCTATTTTTCAAAGATACAATTTGAAATAACCGACGAATTGTAGCGATGTCACCATTAATCTATGTAATCATGTATGAAACAAATCTTCGAATCAATACAAAATGTTAACAAATGTCAAGTTTTTTTCGTGATGTATCTTTCTCGAGCGTTTTATGTGTTATTATCGGTTTATTTCCGGTTCAACAGAAGAATAACTGCATTATACTATACAGGATGATGCTAGATACAATTGTAACATGTTCCATTGGGGATTGCATCTTGATATCTATCCTTTAATGTTAGTATTACATGCAGTTTTGATATGCATCACTAAAAACGATAAGGTTCCTATAAAATAGATTTTTACCGTTTTGAGTGCAAACTTGACTTTTTTCTTGATTCTTTAAGAAGCAGGAAAAAAAGAAGATGTGGAGATGCAAATTACCCCATCCCCCCTTATAAATATATACATGAATGATAATGTCTCCTATGCAGCTCTCTTTTATGTTATTTTAGTTTCTTTTTTCCTGCAAGCTACAGAAGAAACACGTCATTTATATTGCTCATGTCCAAATATAAGAACTCTCAATTTTCGTACAAGAAAGATCGAGCAGTTTCACACAAAAATTACACATCTAACTAGCTCGCGACTACAACTTAGATAACCGATGAGTGATTTATACGATTGTGATATGTAGAAATATATATATATTTATATTGATTCTTCTTTTTTCTATGTTATTTTGTTCATTCCTTCATGTATTCATTCCATTCATACTAGAATTCAATTGTATTTCAAAGTCTAATTCAATCGACGAAGCTGGGTTAGGAATAAATCAAAGACTATAAGAACAACTAAAGAACACTTTCACAAAAAGCAGAATTAATGCGGGTGTCATACAATAGAAGAAAAACTAATGAAGACTAAAATTCGAATACGGTCTTAAATTCTTAAATGAATTTGTCAAAGAATTGCTTGTCCTTAAAACCTCAAAGGGATTTTTAAAGAAAGGGAACTTTATTATGCTAATGCATTTTGTTTAGAATTTCAAATAAGTATCAGTCAAAAGAAGCACAAAACTTCAAATTTCTGAAGCAGCAGCTTGTAGTGTGTGAAGACATCATCCGTGACTTGTTGCTTCTAAAAGATAAATCATATGCGGAGAACAAAAAAACGTGTTGCTTTGAAAATTAATGAAAATAATAACGTTGGAATCATAGAAAAGAGTCGGAAGATACCAAAAGGAACTCATAAGTCGAAGACAATTTGACATTGCCATCATGGTAACAAACAGTAAACGACGAAAAGACAAATTGTAAAAGTCTACAAAGCATATCATAGAAAACTATAGACTGAGTTATACGAACACCACCAGGTGCTCCGGAAAGGTAAGGGTTCAAGGAATGTTGGACAAATAGAATTTTGCTTTGAATCATTACTTATAACACATAAAAGGAGAGTGCAATTTAACTAAGCACTTGAAATATATTATGTCTGGTACCGAATAAGTCTCCCTTGATGGCCATGGGTAAAGGAACAAGTTAGTTTAAAGGTTGTGAACATACGCGTGATTGAACCCTGAACATACGCGTGATTGAACCCTGATTATAACACTTTGGGCTTATATAGAATATTCATGAAAAAATGTGTCCTTGGACATAAAGCAAACAACAATCAATCAACAACATCGATCAATGATAATTTGATATTAAATAAAATCTAATTGGGCCAGTTCTCTGGTCATGAATTATTTTCAATCCATTTTTCTATCAATATGCTTTAACTTTGCAAAAAACACCTTGTAAGTAAATAATAACTGACATTAGAAGAGAATTGAGACCAATCTATTTTAAATTAGCCTCAAGTTATTTGTCTCAGCGAGATTATCTTGTGTTTTTATTAGGTTAGCAATTTCCTTGAAAATCATCAAACACATATCGGAAGTATAATACAATAAGCTTTTAACTTATACTATTTTTACTTGTAAAATATAATTGGCAAACATATAACTTTTAGTATTCAAAAATTCATATTTATCGATTAGTACTAAATTTTGCGTTCTGTTTGTCTCATATTGCAAAATCACGTTAATGCTGGCATGCAGGTTTGACTTGGTAGTTATTAAAGGATCTTTCTGTTACTATAAGCGTTAATGTTCATTGAAAGATTCCACAATGGGACCATTTAGGGATATCGCACCACGACAATATATAATATTTATACTTTGAAATAGGATGAAATTTGAAAAAAAGGAAGGACAGGAGTTTTGAGTACAAAAAAGGCAGGATGAGCAACTTGACAGAAAAAAGGCAGGATGACAATTTATGTAAAAAAAGTCGGGATAAACTAATAAAAAAAAGGCAGGACCGAATAGAGTGAAAAATAAAAAAGGCAGGACAGAGATTACAACTAAAAAAAAAAAAAACAGGACAAAATTTTTCATCCTAGCCACCCCCATAAAAACCAAATGGTAGCTCCCTTATCTCTTTGGGTCTTTTTTAGTCTTTCAGCTCCCCAAGTTTTCAAGTTGTTTTTACATCTTTTGCTTTCAAATTATTGCGATTAATCGTTCTGCATGACCGTAGATCCAAGAAATTGCTGCGAACACAATAAATTTATAAAATTTTATTTCAGTTTTAACTCAGACCTTTGGTTGTTTGTTTTGTGTGGTTGCTGTCTCATTTTGCAATACATACATGATATAGTTTTATTCACTAATTTACAAAATTATAAGTTGTTCCGCGTTCCAAAAGTCCTTATGTCATCGAAGAATAAATGAAAGGATATAAAGCATATACGTCAATAGGACAGCTATCTATCAAACAAGATAAAAAAAAGATTGTAAATGATTTCAAGGAGAGACAATTAAAAATATGACACCAACAACAGAGCGCTTCAGGGACAAACGCTGAAAGGATTCCCGACTTAGGGGAACACAAACAAAATTGATGAGCCAACAAAAAAAAACATAATGAGTACTGAAATCTTTCTTTGTTTTTCAAACCAAAGAATACACAATAAACACTCAATCAAAAATATAGAAAGACTTACACTATTTCATAACATCGATACAGAAACAGTTGCTTGAGAAACAATACCATAAAACATGATAGTAAGCGCCAATTTTTTTTTTGTGTAATGAAATTGATAATTAAAGCATGTTCCTGTTAATCTATTGTGTATTCTAATATGACGTCCTTATTTCGGTATGTAAATAAAGCCGTGTTCTAATTAGCACAAAATATGTTTGACACAAGCGCACAAACTGACTGTGTACATTCTAGTTATTTTCATTTTTATCGTAATAAAATATATATATTTTAGCTGCTTACATAACATTTTATTACATATTGTTATTAAAACATCATATATTTACCCTGCTATTATTTGTTAAACTTATTAGATACAAAAATGTAATGTACATAATTCATGGGGAGGAAACGGGAACAGCCAAGCATTCTTATGGCATTTTCGTACGCTTCGACCGATAAAAATACCGTTTTTGTCATATTAGAATCGAAATAATTCCTTCATGTCATGCCCTATGCTCATTTTAACATTTGTAGGTATTATATTTTACCATATTTTACACCTCGCTAACGCTCAGTGCAAAATATCGACAAATATAATGCCTACCCATGTTAAAATGAGCATAGAGCATGACGTGAAGGGATTATTTCCTAAATATACATATATTTTGTCGGTTAATCCTTTCAAACAACATAAAGACCTGTCACGTAAAGCTACAGCAATAAAACAGTTTTATTTGTGTAAACTAAGATGAATCATGGAAACTATGCTGTTGTTGCTTAAACAAGTTAAATCCACGTCATTTAAATCTGGTGGATAGTTATCTGATTGGCAATCATACCATATTTCTTTATATTTACTATATTCATATATGTGAAGTCTTCATGCATATATCTCTGATATACAACTAAACATTAATTGTTGGTTTTTAAAAGCTTGAATTAAATTTTGATTTAAATCGACAAATACTTTCAATCAATTATTTCATTCTTTGAAGCCATCGTGGATGTCTGCACGTAGTATTTTGTTTTTGATAAGATTAGATTAATCAGTAAAAAAAGGTAATGTCATAACAGATCCGGTACAAATCAATAAAAAAAAATGATTTACGAATGAAAAATGATTCATTGGTAAACATCAAGTACTCGGATAATAATTCCAAAGAATTACATCAAAACAATAAAAGTGATAAAGGGACAACATTTAAGCATATTTGGTGCAAAATTTGGGAACGAAGGAAAACATACAATTCCTTAAAATACTACTTCTTCATCATAATCTGTAATGTCAGCAAATTGCATTTTTCATACATTTTTCACATCAACTGTCTTTAAAATTGTTGTGCATGGGGGATTTACGCATTCTCAATTCGTTGCAGAATCGTCTGTGGTAATTTTGGAGATTGCACGACATCGTCGTTGGGAGTTTCGGAGATCGCATGACATTAAGCACATGAACAATGTCTTGTCTTCTCTAACATGTCTTTAATTTTGCTGTCAAATAAAGCTTTAATATTATAGAAGATTCAAATTATTCCTTTCGGAGAAAAACAAAACACCAAACAACAACAAATCAATTAATGCAGATGTCATAATTAGTTTTTGCAATTATTCTGTTGAAATATCTAAATCAAATAAAAACAACACATAAAACACAAAGTTATGACAATCATATGTGCTCTGATCTCTTATGGGTAGCATGTTCAATAGAAAATTAACACAGTTGTTTCCAGTACAAAGGTCCAATTACCGATATCGGAATCATTGAAATCCTCAGTGAATTTACAAAGTCTTCACGTATCAAGCAGTAATTTGCTTATGATGAATTGAAATCAACCAGTGGAAAGAGAGAATGACCTAATCAGTATTCGGTACAAAAAAGTGAAGAAAAAAGGAAAGAAAACTCAGATTATTTAAAGGGTAAACATTAAGTACGTCTACATCAATTAAGCCAGTCGTAAGCTCCATCGGACAAGTTTCTGAAGAAGTATATAGATATTGGAAGTCATGGATTAATCAAATCCTAGTTGGTGACCACGGAAAGAGTCAAGAAATATAGGGACAATTATGATTGTTCAAAATCAGAACAGGGTATCGTCGATGCCCTCTGTTCTATTGACTGTTTAATGAAGACTTCAATATGATTAACAAGTTTAGAGGTGGGACTATTAAAGAATGTGTATTAATTTATTCTTTCCGCAGCATTATGCTTTGGAAATAATTGAATTTATTTACTACAAAAAATAAATAGTTGTAAATTTTAAGAAATAATTTTGACCACTTGGAATTTGATCTATAACTTCGATGATTTTTTGCCTTTTAAAGGATCTTTGCAAAAGGGTTTCTTACTTCTGAACTATTATTGCTTCATATAATAAACAACTTTGCGTCTTTGTCTCTTTGTTAATTGCATTTTTGGTGCTTATTATCGATTTAAAGATTTAGTACTGTTCAACTAATTTTTAAGGTTTTTCTATAACTGTCGTACTGCTATACAACCAACAATAGGTAAGCAAGCGAAGGGTTGAGTACTAACAGACATGTCACATTCTATAGGTGCATGTCTTAAGTTAAGAGCCTGTAATTCAGAGGTAGTCGTTGTCTGCTGTCTGCCATTCTTGTAATTCGTTCATAGGTACTATTAACCTAAATCAGGACATAGGTTTTCACTATTTGTCACACTTTGTGTTCTGAGGTCTATTTATAGATCACTAAACGGTATTTGATTGACTCGTTGTCGACAGTCATAGTTTTGTTCCTTACTCTTTGGTGGATATAAAGTAGTCTCTTTCAAAATCAAACAACACCTCTTTATTCTCTCATCCAATATAGGCGCGCACAATAAAAGATTTACAACTGTTCTTCTTTAAGGGAGGGCACAACTTTTCACTTTGTTTCCCCATCCCTGATCTCACTATTTAAGCTCTATATACCACATCCCAAAATCGTGTCACCCCTTCTTCTTTGCTTGTAAATGGAATATTATCAGGTTTTAGATTTCACGTTTCCAGCCTCTATTTTCAGTGATAAAACTTAATGCATATAACAAATAACATTTTTACCTATTCACTGTTGTATGGTATATAATATTTGAATACTTAACTGCTAACTACAACAAAGACATCTGATATATCTAACATTTAAAATTGGCTTGTAAGGAATAGTTTCCAGTGTCGATTTTATGGAAAAGAAGTGATAATGTAAAACATTGTAAATATATTTATATTTCCCAAGGAAATGGCAAAACAAACAAGATGCTGTTTAATCTAGTTCAAATACATTGTTGGATTTGAATAGCTGTGCGTGCTTTACGATGCTTAATCAACACTCACAAGATGATGTAACTGTTCAATATTCTACATGTGATCTAAATCATCTTTGAAATAAAGATAATGATCAGTGCTTTTAGATCAATTTTTGGAAAACCTTTTTCATAGAGTTGCATGCAGTTGTAATTAAGTTCAAATGACTGGTAAAACGACGTTATTTTCATGTTATTGAAGTGTTCTTATAATAAATTAGCGAAAGAGAGGCCTGAAATTATTTAGTCATCTTTAGCTTCATAGACAATTTCTTTTAATAAAACGAAATGTGCATATAATGTAAATAGCCCACAACAGGTGTTTCTATAAGAAATTTGAAAGCATGGACTATGTTGAGCTGTCGGAAACAATAAATATTATTTTCTATAAAGTGTTTTTCTATTTTATCCGTAAAAATGACACTTTTTAAATATAAAAGCCTTGAACTGGTGCAAACCATATATAATCCATCGAAACGGACAAATAAAAATACAAAAAAGACACGCTTTAGGGATTAGGGGGGGGGGGGGGGGGGGGGGTCGGACCTTTATCGGGACTCCGGGATCGGATGTTTTTAAGCTCGGGATTTCGGGATTGTTCCTTTCGGGATCCGGGAATTCTTTTTTCGAATTTCGGGATGTCGGGATTTAAATTTCTATAAATTCGGGACCTCGGGATTTCATGTTTTTAAGCCCGGGATTTCGGGATCAGGACCCCTCCGACCCCCCCCCCCCCCCCCCCCCCTCCCCCCTCAGTGATGAAACTGATCGGACGTGCCCGTAGTTTCTATGTATACTACTGCAGTAAGATGTCCATGATAATCTATGAATAAGAATTCACACTTATTTGTTGAGTTCAGTTATCCATTTAACGTCGTTCACAGTCATAGCTGAATTTTTTTAACTGCATAGATAGGATTTCGTACCCGATGCACAAATAAGGTTATGTCTGATCGAAGACGTCCGAGGATCAAAGGTGTAAATAGGGATGTACATGCGTATAGAGTTCACCAAAGACCCTCAAAGAATCGAGCGAACTCTGCAAGGTCTTTGTAATCAGGAAAGATCTTGAAACACCTATTGTTAAATAGTAAGACACTTACGAAAATACGTTTATTAAAAACATGACTGAATCATCTTCACTTTCAACTTGTACGTTTTTCCTATTCGTCAGTTTTGAATCGTGAAAAGTGCCAAGTTTGGATACATTCAACAGTCAGGCATTTCTTTGCTCATATGACATTAAAGAAATACAAATTTTTCGAATGAAAATCTGTCTTCGAACTTCGGATTTTCATATTCAAGTATACACATATACTTGACATACTTCGGAAAGTAAAACATTCCAAACGGATATCGTATACCTACACATAGGGGTAAACAACTTTACACACTTCATGTATGTTTTAATAATAAAACTATGTTTTTGTTGATGAAATACCAAAAGGCTTGAATGTCATTTCCTAATCAATGATGAAAATGTTCAGCGCTAAACTATATATCATTGAACTTTATGGATTAATGATTTTTACTAGTAATATATTTATATTATATGTCAAAACAATCTTATTTATACATTCTTTACAAACGTGATAGTTTGCATTTCATAATTAGATAAATGACAATTAAAATAAATGGAGATGACAGTTAAATTGGTTTTATTGTTTTTATCAATAAAAGTTCTACCATTCTAATGTAATCTTAGTCAATTCATATTCTATTCAAATCTGACAAATGACCTTAATGCAACATCTTATCGGTCAACACATCTGTGATGGTGACCGTAAAACTTATGAAGTGTTTGATTTGCGTCTTTCTTCCTCGTTATCCTGTCTGGTCATTTTTTTCACTATCAGCTAAATTGGCTTATCATGAAGACCAGTTCTTATTCCAGGAGGAAACCAGAGTTCCCGAAAATAATTACTAACCTTCGACAGGAGTTTGAACACCCTACCTCAGATTTGACAAATAATTATAAATGTAGATGAACGACTTAGACCACTCTGCCACCGAGGCACATGGTAAAAATTTTCATTAAAGGGTAATAATTCCTATTAAGAGTTAAATGGCGATGTCGGTCATTTGATTTCATTTTAGATCCTGTTTTGGTGGCAATTTTTTGTTGTTTACATTTTAACTCCATTTACTATAGTCTCCAAAATACATAACTTCTGTAAGGAATTGCGATATTATTTCGGCCATATTGAAGTTTTTTGTAGATCTGGTCATGCTGATTAGTTTTGCTGTTAAAATCCATGGTCTATCTCCTATGGAAATATACGGATCAATTTCTAAAACTACATTGTTTGTAGCGAAATGTTCTATCTCCAAAAAATGGGGATGCTTCATTTATCTTAGTTGCTTGTATTAAAAAAAAGTGAACCTCTTCAAGTATATAAATTCGATTTTCTTATGTTTGTAGCAATCATTTCATAATTTCAACCTCTGTTGGCGTAATTGACATTGAAGAGTATCAATTAAGGACACAGTGACCGAATAAAAACTCTAAAATCAATGACCACCTTGTACAACACCAGCTAGTGAACACTAGTACTTAGGGACTTATCATTTTTTACCTGGGAGGGGGGGCTGGTCATTTTGAAATCATACATACAAAATTTCTTGATCCCCCTATAATATTTCACTATTTTTATTTGATCTCCCCTGTAAAAACATTTAAAAAATGTGATCCCCCCTCTATTAAACATGCCAAAATTTTAACATGCGAATCACTGATCATGTTATTTCAAGGAAATATTGAAAATGAAATATTCTCAGTGGATTGAGTCCCAAAACTCATTTGAGGGAAAATTGCCTTGAAATAGGGCTCTTCCATAAGGCCTCTTCTATGAATATTAGTAGGTAGAGCAAGCCAGGGCTTTGAGTAGCTTTTTCTGACATTTTTTCTAATTTCCTATATTGGCCTATTAAAGAAAACTTGATTCTGAGTATTTCTGTAAAAAATATCCATTAAAAAGTAAACCTTTTGAAACAGTAACAACACATTATTTATATGTCCCTCTCTTGAACGCTGCTTAAACTTAAGTTTTACGTATGGCCTTATTAAAACCTCCATTGAGTCGCTAAACTTTTATATTTCAGTTACTCATTTATTTTATTGTCACATTTCATTCATAAATGTGTGATAGTAACCTCAAATTTTTGATTTATTAGAATTAAAAGTACAAATTTTGAGGGAGTGAGAGGTATAAATGGACCCAAAGGGCTCTTGTAATAAAAAAAAAAGGATACATTGGCAATAATGCTTGTTAATTTAGTGATCGACGTGAGTGAAATATAACAACTGAATTATTCGGATTATGAAGCACTTATGCATTTTTTATAGGACAAAATGACACAAAATGTCAGCTTCCTACATCACCAAAGTCTTGTGATGTCTTACTTAATTGTACCGGTATATGAATGGTGTTAAAAATATATTTCGATTTGACATTTTGTCTCTTGAAATATGTGAACTACTTATTTCCAAGTGCAAAAAATATTGATCCCCCCACTTTGAATTTATAAAAAAATTTGAACCCCCCTTGTCCACATACAGAAAAAAACTTGATCCTCCCTGTATTTTGACCAGCCCCCCCTCCCAGATAAAAAATGATAAGTCCCTTACTAATTGATTTTTTGATCTGATTATGCAATAATACAGATTTGAATGCTTTAAAAGCAGTCGAATATCTGTATTTGATTACGGCCTGAAGCTTCAAAGACCTAGATTCTTTTCGTATATAAGATAACATTAATTTTCAGCAACCTTGGGACAGTAATTGCATTTTCCAATATTGTTACGTAGTTCATTTAAACCTTAAAAACATGAAAGATTATTAGTGTTGTAAAGCACTTTTTTGGAAGCGGTCTGATCTTTTTATTTCTTAACATAACCTTTGTCTATTTTTCTATTTATATTCTGATTACTATTTTATCAATGCTCTGTGATGACTTTCGTCAAGGTCACCGAGGTCCCACATCTATGGCTAATTTTTAATTTGGATTGAAGTTTTCATTAAGTAAGATTTTGTATTTGTTATAACTACAATACTAATATGTTGTCAATATTTGGTTCTTCCAAACAATAACCATCTTCATCTATTTACAACTTTTTACAACGTATCTGAAGGCGTTCTGGCTTAAATATTTGGAACAGTTTTTAATCGCGCCCACGTTTTCCATCTTAAAGATATTGTATTACTGTAAAACTTGTTTTCAAGACATAACAAATTGAAACCAATTAATATGAACTCAAATAATTTTCACAACCATCTGACTAAACTGGCATTTGATTAATGAATACACGGAGGTATATTTAAATTGAATAGTGTTTACCCCAGTTTATTCAATACGTGATTTTTTATGGAATGAAAGCATTTAGTGTTCTGCTGCATGTACGTTTAAAAAATGTCTATGAAATCAAAAGAAGCATAAAATAAAATCAATATTTGAAGGATGGTTACTTGTTACAATTTACACTTCCCCATAGTGGCCTCGTTCGCAGAGTGGTATAAGTAGTTCAAATACTGTATCACAAGCCTGTCAACACTGAGGTTGTGACCATGACTTCGAACCCCGCACGTGGCAGGTACGTTTGACTTCATTTGAATTGACTAGGATTGCCAGTTTTCCTGTCTAAGATCGGTTGTTCTCTCTGGGTATTCAAGTTTCCTCTACCCATACAAACTTTCCGCCGAAATAGCAAATAGTCCTGAAAGTGGCATTAAACACCAAAGAATCAAGCAATCACTTCCAATTATATTATAAAATCGGTTAAAATGTTGTAATGTACTATTATGTTATTCATTTATGTATTTTCCTGGGCTGAATGTTCTTGCGTTTGTTTGTACTGTATTCCTGTCACGTAGTGTTGTCATTTTAGCGGTATTTTAAACAATGCCATATAAGCGGGAGGTTTGGCTAGCCATAAAACCAGGTTCAACCCACAATTTTTTTCTTAAAATGTCCTGTACTAAGTCAGGAATATGACAGTCCGTTTCTATGTATGTTGGCGTTTGCTTTTGTCGTAGTTCAGTGTTTCGTTGTTTTCCTCTTATAGTTGATGTGTTTCCCTCGGTTTTAGTTTGTTACCCGGATTTGTTTTTGCTTAATCAAATTATGACTATTGAAGAGCGGTATACTACTGTAGCCTTTATTTTCCAAAGACTTCAAATTCCTGCACTCTTTATTACATTTTTCTTATTGTTATTATGATAAAAAAACATCATTTTCACGCCAAACAAATCTTGTTTATCAAAACCTCTTATCTTACGACCAAAATTTGGACTTATATATTTGCCATACTTTTATGAGTTATGCATTCACTGTTGTAGATATTTCATTTATGAAAATGCTTATATTTTGAATTTTATTACCTAAACTATAAAACAGTTTATTCTCATGTACTTTGTAGCTAGCATTGTACAAATAAAATGTTCGATCATGAGTAAAATATTCAAGAATTTTCCACCCACAAAGAGAGTTCCTTAGTTGTATTTGGCAAAAAACTTCCGGAATTTTGGGATATCATTGCTCTTCAACTTCATACTTTAATTTCCCTTTTACACCTTTTTGATTCGAGCATCACTGATGAGTCTTTTGTAGAAGAAACGCGCGTCTGGCGTAAATGTTTTTAGTCCTGGTATCTATGATGGGTTCATATACAGCGTTATCTTGTTCTTTTATGATGACGTCATTTACACGTATGCTTCAAAGAACTGCATGCTGAGACAGAAATTCGTGTACGAAAATAATGGAAGACAGTTTTATACTTTTTAGATTAAAAATATTAAAGGATAATTTAAAACACCGATTTCGAATATTTACTTTGTTTGCTGTTAGAACAGACCTTTTAAAATTCAAAATAACTTTTCAAGAATTTTGAAACACCTGTAGTAATTACATTACTTGGGGTTTTCTGTCACCCCTTGAAACTAGCAAGATGAGGTTTGAAAATAAATTATTTTGTTTTATCTTCAATGTCATTTCTAGCAAATATGTCAAATGTTGCGTATACTGGTTTTAAAAGCCATTCTTTATAGTGAAATATGTAAACATAGACATTAACACCGACCTCCCCTTTCCACAAAAAGAAAAAAAAACCAAAGACAATCAAGAATTTACAAGGCTCTGGCACCGAATTTGTGATGAATAAGTATGACCAATGGGGCTACTGTCTATCAAAATCCAAATGGACGTGCATTAAAGCAGCTGTGATCAGCTGTAGGTCACCTTTAACAATGAACAAATTTCATACTGTAAAAGTTAGCTATAAAGCTAGATCATTAAGTACTCAACTATTCTAGTTTTTATCTAGAACATTGGAGTAACAAATGACACCGAGAAGAACATACAAAAAAATCAACCAATCATAATAAATGAATAGATACTCTATCGCAAAAAATGTGTAAAAATCAAACAACACTGAGTGCTCTGAATGACCATGCTTATTTTATTTTGTTACATTAATTTCTGGAAAAAATTAGACGTTAATATTCTGTAATCTCATATCGTTTTGTCCAAGTGCAATAGAGTTTTGGCAATAGATGAGTCCTAATATGGATATTCAAGTGCAATATTGGATGGCCGATCTTCTTCTTTAATGACTTCAAATGTGAAACAATTGAATTAAATACTTAACAGAAGGTATAAACTTATGTGGTTCAACTAAAGGAACAGAATCAATTAAGGCTTTTTACTGTGACTTGACTGTTAGTGTTGATCTCCACCTATTGAAGTTAATTCAAAATTCTGACCAAATTGCAATTTATTTTATCAAACCAAACAGTTCAACTGGTAAAAAATTCTAACTAACTGCTGTACAAAACCACAGTCAAGTCGTGAAAGTGCAAGGTGATAAAATAAAGCGTTGTCAGGAACTATATCTGTTTAAAACAGTTAATTTATTCTCTAACTCCGGAATTGAAAGAAAGCTATTGTCAAAAGACCATACATTATTGAATAAAATATACGGTTACACAGAAAAAATGTCTAGCAAATGAATATAGGAGTAAATTCAATAAAAATCTTCCATTGACTTCAATGTATACCGATTTCTTATATCAAATTTATACCTGGTTAACATTGAGAAATAAGTAGCTTTCATATATCATTAATGTAGCTCATATTTTGCAACAATCAAAACATACGGTATTTTTAGGCCTTTACATATTCACAAACACTGTAGATTGGCACTAAATTCCTCAGTGACACCATATTACTTTTCAATTCAGCAGTAAAAAAACAAATGCAATTAGCCTTCGTTTTTTAATATGTTTTACACTAGTTTTGATCCATCTTATAACATAATATTCATTGCAAACTATGTCTACCAATTAATGGAAAACAGGTCTACAGTGCTATTCAGAAATCTGTCCAAAAATGGACGGTCTTTGATGATGTATGAGTTACAAGCCATGTATCTTTGATGAGTTTTTGTTATTGTTTGATTTATTTGTTTACCCCTATATAATTAGTTATCTAATCCGATACATTTAACTTAAGATATAGTCAAATATCACAATTAGTGCCTTTTTGGGAGTTTTTATCTTCACATTTTAACATTTGCATCTTTTTAGTATGTACAGGACTAAATGAAATTGAACGGAAGTCCAATGGAATAAGTAATTAGGCCAAGTTTAACATTTTCAACGTTTATAATTCAGTTGGTGTTTAATATTTATCCTTCAACGTGTCCTTGAGAATATAGATGAACAATTTTTGTGGGGTAAAATAGCACATTCAGCTAGATATTTGGGGACGAAACCTAATTTAATATAGACACAAGTTTTCCTAAGACTGCTTATTTAATTTTCTAAATGGGTCATATAATAAAGAATCAAAGTGATATAAAATGCGGTCTCACTGATAATAGAATTGTTTTATTTTTTCGTTCAACATTTTGAACTTTTCTGTCATTTCCATACCAGAAAACCCACAAACTAAGACTGAAAATTGCTAAAATGGAGATAAACCCGTTAAAGGCCAATACATGCAGACATCTTCATAGACATTTTTAATGCAACCCTGAGCTTTATTTAACCCGTGCAAAGGGAGTAAATTTTACCAAATGCTAAATGGTTGACAGAAAATGTCAAAAAGTAACAAAAAAATAATATCATTGATTTCATAAGATGATAAGTAATATTCTTCAATGAACCAGACAAAGTCTTCCCGAGAGATACTTCTTATCACTAGATCAAATGTCAATGACATAAACTTCTATCTTCTGTCCAATTTATATCAGAACAGACAATTAGTTGAGAATGAAATATCATTACGGACGTAATGCCATCAGTTTAACACATTTAGTGATTCCCAAATTGTCCTGTATCATTGTCGAAAGCCTTTTTATCTGAATTCTACCATATCTACGAACAAAGGTTAGTGGTAATACACATTTGACATCGTCATCAATTTGATTTAAAAGGCTAAGCGCTATTTTCCAAAGTGGAAAGTATTAATTACTTTATTTTTAAACTGAAAGTATAGTTATCAAAACTAATGTTTTTTATTAGCTATTAATAATTAAATGGAGTTTAAAAAGGATGGCTTTCAAAAACGTTTTATATCCGTACTTTTTGTTTTTTACATCAGATCAAAGATGATCACTGATACATTCTATTTTGTAAAAGATGTCCGTGTAATGATTTTGGACTGTTATTTGTATGTTCTTTTTTATTTCTAGTGGCTATTGTGTTGTGTATTTTTCTTTGAACTATGACTTTTATTGTGTTTTTTGTATCTTTTGTATTGGTGTAGACTTAGACGTAGTCCATTGTTAACAGAGCAGGGCCCGTATGCATAAAGCTACTTAAGTTAAGATTTTCCTTAGTAAACACTTAAGTTAAGGAAACTCCGCCCTTTTTACCTAAGTGGTATGCATAAAAAATCTTAAACTAAGTATGTCCTTAGTAAATTCTTAGTTGGTTTAAGTCACGCCCACACAACTTAAGTTGTATGCATAAAACCCCTTATACTAAGAAAACCCCTAAGATTATACTTAAGTAAAAGGTACCCATAGAGCTACCTCAACTTTTCTAAAATAAATAAAATCAGTCGAATGTATGCGTTTTTTGCAGAACATGGATATATTAGCTCCCATTTAATTAAATAATAAATATATTCAGTAGTATTTCGTTTGTTTATTGCTAAATATTAACGATCATTGTAATTTTCGAAAGATCACCTATAATCAACAAAACCAAGAGATAACAGAGGGTAGTTTTATAATTTCATTCTATCCTTATTTCTCAATCTCGTTGGTGTGTATTCCGAAAAGTGCTCACAGTTTTTACACGCATGGAATTCATGCATTTATTTTTCTTTTGATTTTGTTCGTGCCTGCTTACACAAATAACATTAAATGTTAGATTGATAAAATACATCGCCTCGTATCGATTGTAACTTTTAGTACAAAACTTTAAGAGGATCTTTAGGCATGCAAAATCCTGTTTTCTTGGGGGGACATCGGTTTAATTTTCAATTATATTGTTTTTTTTCTACATATATTGGGCAAATTTCCCCTAAATTTGTTTCACTAACTGGGACAAAATCAAAACGTTTTAAGACCTACTCCGTGGAATTCGAAGTTTATATATATGATATATTCATGATACTTAATCCGTATTCAATATTTTTTTGTATTTCCTTATATATTCTGCAAATTTTGCATAGAAAGAAGACTTGGAAGAAATCACCAATTCACCAACATTCCAACTGACTCCATTTTCAGAAAACGACATCTGTAACAAACATAAACTTTTAGCTACCGCTTTACAAGCACAACCAAATACAATGGAAGTCCCAACTATGTATTGGCTTCCGAAGCTACACAAAACACCTTACAAATATAGATTCATTTCGTCTTCAAGCCATTGTTCCACTACTAAATTGTCTATTCTTCTTACCAGTACACTTGGTACAATCAAAAACCTGACAATCAATTGTTCAAATAAGGCCTTCGAAAATAGTGGAATTAATTACTTTTGGAGTGTCAAGAACTCGTTGGAAGTACTTGATAAATTACATGCATATATTGGTGATTTTGAATCTGTTCAAAGTTTTGATTTTTCTACCCTATATACCACATTTAAAAAGTCAGAATGTGAATAAATATGTTCAAACTCTTTTAGGTCATTTTTTAGTAGCAATAAACAAAAAAACTATGTCAATTGGACATGCTTTGATACTATATATGCCCTTGAATTTTTACTAGATAACATTTTTGTTCGCTTTGGAGATTCCGTATATCGTCAGGTTATCGGAATTCCAATGGGGACTAACTGTGCACCACTTATTGTGGACCTTTTTTTGTATTGCTATGAGTTACAATTTATGACAAAAATCAGCAAAGACCCATCGAAACAACATCTGATACACAAATTTAATAATACTTTTAGATATTTGGATGATATTTTGGCTCTCAATAATGACGACTTCAGTATGTATACTAAAGAAATTTATCCTGTTGAACTTACTTTAAATAAAGCTAATACTAACAATGACCACTGCCCTTTCCTCGATCTTGATATCTATATCATTAACGGAAAGCTTAATACTAAAATATATGATAAAAGAGATGATTTTTCATTTCCTATCGTTAATTATCCATTTTTAGATGGTGACGTTCCCTTGTCACCATCTTACGGTGTTTATATATCTCAACTTGTACGATTCGCTCGTGTATGTAACAATGTTTTAGATTTTAACGAGAGAAATTTATGTATTACTGAAAAATTATTACACCAGGGTTTTCGATATCACAAACTAGTCAAAAACATTTACTGAATTTTATCATCGGTATAAGGACATCATTCGTAAATATAGCTCAACATACAGACTTCTTATACGTTCAGGTATTTCACATCCAATTTTTTATGGAAATATTCTTTATAAAGCACAAAAATGTCAGTATTCACCTCTGAAGCTAACAAAACCTTTAAATAGACTTATTAAGAAGGGATATAGTTACGATACTGTTGTCAGGTCATTAAAGATTGCATATTTTGGCGTTAATATTGATTCACTTATAGGGTCTTTGCATCGGCACTAAACACATTTATTTAAAAACCAGTTGTTGGCATGACACGGGTTATGTTCTTCTCATATATGTTATGATGGTATGATACTAAACCCCTAACGGGAAGGATTGTGCCTGATATTCATATGATGAAGACATAATCTTTCAATCAGTTTAATTGAAGTCTGGAGCTGGCATGTCAGTTAACTGCTAGTAGTCTGTTGTTATTTATGTATTATTGTCATTTTGTTTATTTTCTTTGGTTACATCTTCTGACATCTGACTCGGACTTCTCTTGAACTGAATTTTAATGTGCGTATTGTTATGCGTTTACTTTTCTACATTGGCTAGAGGTATAGGGGGAGGGTTCAGATCTCATAAACATGTTTAACCCCGCCGAACTTTTGCGCCTGTCCCAAGTCAGGAGCCTCTAGCCTTTGTTAGTCTTGTATTATTTTTAATTTTAGTTTCTTGTGTACAATTTGGAGTTTAGTATGGCGTTCATTATCACTGAACTAGTATATATATTTGTTTAGGGGCCAGCTGAAGGACGCCTCCGGGTGCGGGAATTCTCGCTGCATTGAAGACCTGTTAGTGACCTTCTGCTGTTGTCTGTTCTATGGTCGGGTTGTTGTCTCTTTGACACATTCCCCATTTCCATTCTCAATTTTATATTTAACTTTAAATAAATTATGGTGTATCTGAAAGAAATGTATGTTATAACTTCCAATTAAATTTTGGTTTTGGTTAATAAAATCATTCTCGTCAGTTTTAGATAATTGCTAATATTTTCTAAAATCTGGCCAGAATGCATGCAGTTTTGAGTTATCTTTACGCGTTGATAACTTTCAAGTGAAATATTCAGAAATACGCAAAGATGTTGATAATACCTTACAGTAAACATATGAATCTAATAATGTGTGTTTTAGTAAAAAATCGAAGGGCTTTTGAAAAAGGCCCCTGATTTGCTATGATTTCGTAGAAAATTGACTCTACCCTCTTTTTTATTGTTATAAAAAGGAAGTGAAAAAAAGTTTCAAATCGAAATAGATTTCAAAACATCTTATCAATACATTTTAGGATCAAAAAATATATTGTGGTCTCTAGAAAATAAACATGCCTTCCATCCAGCAACACCCATAAAAGATGAATGGTCGGTGCATTACAGATGGAATAAATCTGTTTAATAAATACGACAAATTGGAACCTTTTTTGAATGAAGATTTTACTATCATATATCATTATTAGATGGATGATTTGCTACAAGATAATGTTGAGTATCCATTTAGAGACTCCTCGTGTAAATGAAGTTTTGTTTGCAATAAAAACAAAAATTGCTAGTGGATAATTCGATTTTTTTTTATTTTTATATTTTACATTTATCACGCCATGCATAAGTTGTCCCACTTCTTTTGGATCTCTTAAAAATCTCTCCTCATTTAATGTTCTCTACTTATTAATACTTTATATTTGTTATTTTCTTCTATCCCTAAGAGTACTGGCAAATAGAAATACGGTCACTTTGGTCTATTTCCGACCGGCAGTAAAATCCTTGTCAAAGTAGGGCGTCCGTTTTTGCAGGATGTATAAATACGCAACCACGTACGGTCAGAATTGGGATCGTGTAGAGAGAGATTGGTATTGGTTATTTGTTCTCGTCCTGATGATGCATCACATATTTGCCATTGGACTTTAGGCAAGCATCAATACATCAATCAATTTCCTGTCAAGCCCATTTCATCTCTCCTTTAGTAACAGTAGGGGGAAGATTTGCATTACAAATATTTTTTCTCTTATGCGTCAATTTTTTATTTGTTTGGACATTTAAAGTGGTTACGTATTTTTTAATTGTTTTACACACCAACATCCATTTAAACCAAGTTAATAAAAATATGTATTGTTCAATCAATGTAAATAATCAAAACAAACTTTTACACTGATGAGTACATGCGATGAGCTAACATATATCATACGGTAATTAGAGAAAGGTTCCGATTTAAGTATTCCTAAGTTAAGTGATGACTTAATTAATTTTATGCATACCACTTAAGAATTTTACTTAACTAAGGGAATTCTTAGTGAAATCTAAGTTTAAGGAACACTTAAGTTAAGATGTTTTATGCATACGGGCCCAGCACATAAGTGTATTCTTTTGTTAAATAGTGGTTTATTTAAGGAATGACTGTAATATTTTTTCTGTCTATGAAGAAATAACATCTCGTAAGCGTAGCGGCTTATTTTAAAGTGTGCACCACATTTTTTATGTTATTTCGAATAAACAGAAAAAATATTACAGTCATTTCCTATAATTTAATTCTTAATTCCATTTTAAACCGGAGTAAATCATGAAAAAACGTTGATGACGTCAAGGTCACATGACAAAATTATGTCTATGAGCTGATAAACAAAACAACGTCAGCCAATCGGAAGACGCGTTACATCCAAAATTAAATTTTATACAAATAGATATTCATGTATATGTACAGAAATATATCCACGTTATTCGTTGATATGACTCGATGATTTGCGTGATTCTTTTTTGTTGTGGTTATATAATACTTCTCACAAAATCATTTTGTTTTAAATATGTACACTCAGTAATAGTTTTCTTCGAGAATTGCCTGAACGAAAGTCAGGAATATGACACTTGTTTCCATTCTTTCCGTTAACGTTTGATTTTAAGTTTTTATGGACTTCCCCCTTTTTGAATTCACCTTCGAGTTCGGTATTTATACTTTTTTGAAAGTTAACACTTGTTGAAAGGTTAATAAGCACTGCACGAAACTGTATTATTATTCTTTTATTGCTGTTATTAACGAACTGAAACAAAAATATTTTAATGCTAATAAGTGAACCCTGATAGAAAAAAATGACATGCTACATATATTAGAAGGTCAAAGACAATATACAAATAAGGAGATGTGGTATGATTCTCAGTGAGACAACTATTCAACAGTGTTCAAATGACGAAGATAAAACAATTATATGTTACGATACGGCCTTCAATAGTGAGAAAAACCCATACCATATAGTCAGCATTAAATACCCCGACATGAAAAATGTGACACAATACAAACAGGAAAAATAACGATCTAATTTATACAACACAATTTACGAAACATAAATATGACAGACATGAATTAACGACAATCATTGCATTACAGGCTCCTGACTTGGGACAAACAGATAAGGAATGTGGCGGTATTTAAAATGTTTGTAAGCGCTCAACTCTCCAATAAGCTGGGACAGCGGTGTTACAGCAAAATAAAAGTATTCTACCAATTTCGGCAGTATCATCCATCATAAATCTGAAAGACCTCCTCACATTAAAGCTTAAGACCAGTCTTAACCTCCTGAGTGCACATTGAAAGTTCCTCCTTCATATGTAATCAAGCTTGTCATATATTATAACTGGACACTTTAGCAATCCAAACAACATTTGAATAATGATATGAAATGTGCTAGTCCAAAAATGGATTCAGTTGAATCAAATCATGGACGAAAAAAGACGAAGTTACACGTTGGGAATTGACTAAGATTGGAGGTCATTGATTCAGATTACAAGTCGAATAAAATAGACAAAGTGGATTACCTCAATGAGTCTAAGTGAATAATTCGACCTCATTGAATCAGTATTCATTTGACCTTCAATTTAACCCCTTAGCTAGATATAAGTTACGCATGTATTCAGCTATTAAAAGGAAAAGAATGTCAACATTGAAAATGAAACAAGGATGAACCATTTGATTTACCGATTCGATCCACAAAAAAAATAATTCCTATTCCTAGACAAAAAGGATGATAAACATAGTTTTGAACCTACAATATGAAATCAAACAGACATAGAAAAATCCATTTGAACGTAGTCGCTATCTATTTATATTTATATTTATTAGGGATGTCAACGAGTATTCGAGTATTCGAGTATCGCTCGGTAGTACCGAGTATCGAATATCAAAAAGATACTCGACTAATCGGTTTCCTATTAAATATTGCTGTCTTCTTTATATAGAATTGATTTTCTTGAGAACCTCTTTCGGAAAATGAAATAGGCATCTCTGATTAATCATACTAGTAAATAAAATACGTTTTGTTTCGAATGCTTGTCAGTGGCGGATTCAGAACTTTTCATAAGGGGGAAGCTGCTGACTGACATAAGGGGGGGGGGGGGGGGGGGGGGCCCTCCAGTCATGCTTCAGTGATTCCCTATATAATCAACCAAATTTTTCACACGAAAGGGGGGCACGGGCCGCCAGGCCCCCCTGGATCCGCCTATGCTTGTGCTAAATTGTCATTTTTTAAATGCGTCCGAAAATACGTGGGCTGTACCTAAGCTAACACTTTAAACTAAACATGTCTTAGCCATTCCGTCACATCGGTACCGTCAGAGGAAATATTTTTGTCTGCAAGACTGTAATTTACAGAGTTGCAAAACCGACTGTTTCCAATAATAGTTGAAAAGAAAATGTTTGCTAATAAAATAAATTCGTTGCACCCTCTGGTGACCCTCAGTGAATAGTTAAACTCCTAATCCATACGCCCTTAGAAAAATTAAATGTGTTTTCTTAACGATTACGAAATACTAATGTTTGATGTGGTTTTTTCCTTGTTATAATTTTTAAATAGGTGTTCATTAAATTATATTGATTAGATTATTGTTTTTTTACCTAATTAGTACTTGTAGGTAATGAGCTATTAATTATGGTGTGTAATTCTTTGTCCCAGATACTTATGTAGATGGTTTTTCGCCCGTTGAACAACAAACCACAGAATGTAAAATAAGTATTTTTGTGTTTCCGTGTTGTAAATATATTCCCGAGCGAGTACTCGAGTATCGCTCGATAAAACCAACGAGTACTCGATTAGTAATTGTTCACCGAGTTGACATTCCTAATATTTATGTTTATATCGGGTTATATGACCGTCGGCAGTCTTCGGAGGTCATCTCTTTGGTTTGTTAGATGACGTCTAGACAAAGAAAAAAAAAATCAAACACACGTTATGCTGGTACATATTATCGAGTCCATACATTGTTAATTGTTTATTTTAGACTTTTTGTAATTTAGATATACATTTTAGTATGTTATAAATCAAATATGAGAATTTGAGTCAAATCGGTGAACATGAATTTGACAGCTAATGTCCCTTTAAAACTCATGAAAGATACCAGACTCATAGTTTGACACGACAGAGGCGCTTTTTGTCTACATTAGAATAATGAGTGGAACTCGGATCAAAACATTTAGACGGCTAAATCAAAAACGAAGTTGAAGAGCTTTGAAAACAAAATCAAAAAGGTTGTGCAAAATACCGCAAAAAATTGACGTTTTCTTCAGTTTAGAACATCTGAAAATGTCCTGGATGAAAAATAGTTGGAAGTGGTTTTCCGATACGCCAAAGTTCCCATCTGAAATAAATAGATAGCTTTAATTCATGGTAATTATAATAGGATAACAATAAACTAAAAATAGAGCTTTCCGCATACATGTAGCGCGTCTTATACCCTCCCCCCTTTCATAATCCTTGAACTGAACCTGATAAATCCTTGATCACGTCAATATTTTTCAGTAACTACTCGATTCTATTGATGTGTCTACCAAGAAGTCAGTGATTTATGTTACCCCGTTTGCAGAAAGATTTTTTTTTGTTTGCTCTTAATTTTTTGATTTATCAAGAAATTTGCGTTTGATACTAATGTCAGGGGACAGCACTTGTCAGTCTATGAGGAATTATCGTTCTAATAAATGCATCAACACGGAAGTTTCAGAATGACATAGTTATCTCCCATTTCGTCTATATTATTGGAAAACGACACGTTTGCCAGTTACGTTGCTTTCACCGGGAAATTTGAATATTTTAACCTGACTGAAACGATAGCCGAGTAAGGGTGTCGTTGGTCGGAAAATCAATGCATGCTTCTGATAGAAGAATCATTTAGGAAGGAAATGAGTGTCTTTGTAAGGTATAAAGTTACATAGAAATATATTTAATTGCTTTTTATTTAAAGATGGGTAAACTATTCAAAATGGCGACTTAGATCCCTTTAGGATTTTTCAGTATACGGATATGGATAGTAAACTGCATATTGCTAGAAAACAAGGAAATATGTTTGCCAACGTTAAAAACGTTAATAATGTAATACAAATAGACAGGAAATACGAAAAAAAGATTTGAAAAACATTGATAAACAGAATTTAAATCTGCTAACCAACTCACTGTGTTCTACGTTACCATAGTCAGTCATACATGATTATACTGTCACAGGGGTCAAATATTAGAATTAAGGTCACAGTGAACTAATTTTAGTATGCGACAGACAGACTTCCAATGATGCATCTACATACTCAGTCTGGTAAATCTACGTTCTATAGTAAAACAAATCAGACAAAGATTGAGGATTATAGGAGTGAAATGTCAACGTCACGGTCATAATGACGTGATGTTAGTATGTGACACACTGCCTACCTATAATGCATCAATACACCAAGTTTTGTCAATCTCAGTTCTTCAGTACAATAATAATGAACAAAATGAATTTGACAAAGATTCACTCTCATAGGGGTCAAAAGTCAAGGTCAATGACACAGTGTCCTGAGTTATTATGTGACACATCGCCTTTATCATGTTGCATCTGCATACCAAGTCTTTATAAGTTCTGTGATATAACAATTATGCAGGAAGAAGGACAGAAGAACAGGAGGACACACAGATGGACAAAGTGATTCCTATTTACGAATACTTTTTTTGAGGTAGTTATAATAATTCCCTCAGCTATATCTCCTAACGGGAAATTGAGTAATGCAAACACATAGGTATCCACCGATCCATTACTGTTTATCCAAGTTGCCTAAAAAGTTATTATTGATTCAATGTAAACACTTAGTATGCAGCTTGATTCAAGTTTTGAAATTTTCTATAAAAGAAAGGCGAAAGATATAAATGGGATAATCAAACTCATATGTCGAAAACGAACTGACAACGCCATGGCAAAAAACGACTAAAAATAAACAACAGTATACAAAACACAACATACAAAACTTAAAACTGAGCAACACGAACCCAACCAAAACCGGGGATGATCTCAGGTGGCAACCGTCTTGTTGCTCATGGAAGTACAAACTTGTTGAAATTCGGTAGGCTTCATTCGCGGAAAAGAAAACGGGATTTTGAATGCGACAATTGAAAAATATCTGTCATCATCTGTGCCACGGGTGCCACATGTGGTGCAGGATCAGCTTACCCTTCCGGAGCACCTGAGATCACCCCCAGTTTTTGATGGGGTTCGTGTTGCTTAGTCTTTAGTTTTCTATGTTGTGTCATCTGTACTATTATTTGTCTGTCTTTTTATTTTTGGCCATGGCGTTGTCAGTTTGTTTTCGATCTATGAGTTTGACTGTCCCTCTGGTATCTTTCGTCCCTCTCTTATATACAATAACGGTCAACCAACTCGTGATGGCGTCTTTTAAATGTTCTTCCTTGTAAGAAGCATTTTAAAACACAAAACAGGCACAAATCGTCAAAATTTCAAGGAGTTTTGCATCTTCCCTTATACAATGCATTGAATATTCTATAATATTTCTCAATATATTTAAAAAAAAAAAAAAAAATACATTACATACAGGAAAATACTTCCGACTTAAGTTTCCAAATATTTGGAATTGTTATTACGTCTTCATGCAGTTTAGCATTATTGTTTTCCTTTATATTTTAGTGGAAAATCCAGAGATATTTCTTTCCAGCACAACATTCTATTGATCAGATGATTTTATCGCAACATCAATTAATGATGCTGACACCGTTTGTTTCCAGGAAGATTGCATGCTTTGACGAAAATATAGTATTTGAATTTTACGTTTAATGATAGTGAACAAAAAAGTCATTTCGGAACACGTTTAGTGAAAAAATTACTTATGTTTGCTCGCAGTCTAAGAGGCTAGCCAGATGAGGTTGAAAAGTAAAATGTTGCTTAATCCTTTAATGTCATGTCAAGAAAATATGTGAAATGAAACATTATTGTGGAATCAAAGTACAAACGGAGGTGTTGAGATGGGAACGGCAATCTAACGACATACATATGAAACATCTAGAGGTCAATATCCAGAATGAAATGATAATTTTTGTTCTACATTCTAGGCCGTTTGAGTCAAATGGTAAACAAACATGTAACCATCGCATCTCTGCTCACGGCCTCCTATTATCATGTGAAGGCCCCTACCATGTATTTGTTACCTGAACTACACAAAAAAACGTTTAATATCGCTTATATCAGCTTTTAGTTAGTGTTCTACTACTAATCGTAATGTGTTGTTACTTATTTCCCTACTCAAATTAGATAATTTGTTATAAACATTTGTAATAAAAACATATGAAAATAATGGAATTAATAACTTTACAGCGTAAAAAACTCTTTGAATGGTTTAAACAAATTATGTGCTTTTGATTGTCATTCCAAATCGTTTGACAGTCATGACTTTCCTACACTTAAAACTACAATTCTTCATAATCTTATCAAACAGAAATTTTCTTATTTCATTAAAAGGTTCCTTTTTAAAAATCTGAACGTAGATTTATTTGCTGCAACGAATTTAAAACCTTCTTCAGTAATTAAAAGTGTAAACTTACTGTCGATATCATGTATTCATATTTTGGCATTGCACAAGGCCATCCATTTCGCATACTGTTGATGACGTCTTTACATCTAATCCGTTGGATGTCCAATAATTAATATTTTAGACTGGGAGAAATTATTATTTATTAGTTTTTATTGACTTTGAACTAGCATTCAGAGGGTGAAAGTACTCTTGAATCGGTACTTTGGGTCGTTTGTATTTATGTGTTTTTTGCTTCTTACTTTTTGATGGGTCAATCTTTTTTCATTTGATTTTACAGATTGTTCTTATGTTATGCTGTTACACCAATATCCCAGGTTATGGGGAGGATTTCTACGCTCACAAACATGTTTCGTTCCGCCCCATTCAATATGTGACTGTTCGTAGTCATGACCCTCTAATTAAGTTGTTGGTGGTTACTTTCTAATATATTTGTTTTTCGGTTATTGATTTGTCTAAAATCAAACAGGTAGATGACTATACTGTATGGATTTAGCTCATATATGAGGGCCATACTGTTACCTACAATTGCTTAAATCCTTCTCAATCTGGGGTTTGTATAGTTATCTGGTTGGCAACCATACCACATCTCTTTGTTTTATATTCAATAATTTAAAGTGCGTGTATACAATGTCAAGCGCTAATTCGCTTGGAGTCTGAACAATATGTAAATACAATTTGTCAGGGATAATTAAAAATCCCAAAAAAGAAAACAAAGGAAGATTTGACTAAGGTCAACGCTTGCGAGGTTCCTGATTTTCAACAGGCAATGGTTAGTTGGTGCATTATACAATTTTATGTAGACAACACTAAAATCTTCTACTATTAATCTCGATCATTGGAATAACAAAAGATACAAAGAAGAACGTACAATAGAAAAAAACCAATCAAAATGAATGAATGAATATTGTACTGCAAATATTGAAAAAGAAAAGATCATTTGATGTGCACATCTGCATGATTTGGTAAAATCCACCGCATTTTGAAACGATTTTAAATTGTACTCGTAAACCAAATTGAAATTAATCAGATAGTAGATGTTAACTACATTGGTTATCATACCGCATCTCCTTTCAAACGTTTCAGTACAGGGTTCCTGACGAGGGTAAACCCAGAAAAAAAAAGGTTTTGACGCGCGAAATTTTATAAAGTGTTATTTTCATTGATTGATTTTGTTTCATGATTTCAGTTTTGTCGCAAAAAGGTCTTTTACACTATTAAAATATTCACTCGTTACGCATATTTGATTAAAAAGCTATTTACACTTTATACCATACGTCATTGAAAATGTAAGGTTATGAAACAAAGTTGTCTAGCAAATGAATAAATAGCCACTTCCCTAGTCTTTTATTGTTAATTTAAATACAAGCATGGACCGCAGTTAATGTCTTATTTATTTTTAGTGTTTTGTTTTTATTTAATTTCAAATATTGTTTTTATTGTATTTGCACTTTTATGTAAGTTCATGACTCAAAGAATTTGATATAAATTCTGATTAAAAGAGAAAAGACCAATTTAGTAGTAGTTCTGCCAAGTATAACATAGTCCAAATTTGTAGTTATGCTTGTCTTCTTGTTTTACAGTAAGCCAACTTATTTCGCGAGAAGAAAAATTATGGGAATTACAATAGGCGCGAATATGATAAACGTTGATCTTCCCTCATATAGATACATAAAAAATGAGAAAATCACAAATTATAATAGCCGTAAAGACGATTAAAAACGGCTAAACACCTCGTTTCCATGTGAATGTAGATAATTAGTTTTTGTCAGGTAAATTATGGTATTTCGTTGTTAAGGGAGAAACCTGTAATGCATAGACACAAGTTTTCTTAAAAGAAATAATGCATTGATACTTAACCTAAATGTCCCCTCATTGACAGTTCAGAGTTGAAATTTTCAAAGTGGAATTCTAAGTATTCCACAGAGAATTCATTTAGATATCAAAATAAGGGTGATGTGGTATGCTTGCCAAAAAGAACACTACCTTATAGAGTCCAAAATGACGCGGATGTTAGCAACTACAGGTCACAATACGGCCTTCAACAATGAACAAAACCCCAATTGTATAGTCAGATATTAAAGTGCCGAAATTAATTTGTTGAAAATGTATTTATATTTTTGAAATTTGTCTTACATTTTAGGATTTGGGTTTCAAACTTCTATCAAGAATTTTTACTTTCTTTTCTTTCAGGAGAATGAAATGAAAACAAAGGAGCATACACACAATTGTGAACGTCCGATCGTTTGAAATATTTTACATTTTGTTATGTTGGGTCCTCTTATAGATTACTATACGGTTATTCTTATTGCTAGAGACCGTACAGTGGCCTCTATGTCATGTGTTGTTTGATAGATAATTGTCTCATTGGCAATCATACCACGTCTTCTCATTTCATCGTCAAAGATAATAGAGATCAATGGAAGTCAAACGTGACCCCTAAATAAAAACCCGTGCAAAGGAAGTAAAATTGGTCAAACCAAAGAATCGGTTACAAGCAATGATAAATAGTAACAAATAGGTTAATAGCATTTATATGGCGATAAGTTATATTCCTGAATAAAACAGACTAGCACTTCCTGTTACAGACTAAGGAAGGATAATCCTTGTCACTACAGCGAATGTCAATGATAAAAACATCTATCTCGTCTTTAATTTATATCATAACAGACATTAAATGAGAAATAAAATATCATTACGGACGGAATGAAATTAGTACAGCACAAATAAGGATTCCCTAATTTACATTTTCCGCGGAAATGGCCTATATCAAGTCGTTCTTTCGGTTGCTACAATCAACTGTTTAGTCGTATGCGCCTATCAAATTTGTTGTGTTTTTTTCAATATGATTATCACTACATATTTTTGATAGATAATTCGTCCTCATAGTTGAAAAGTACACAGAAACAATAGCAATTTGCTGCTCATTATGTAGTAAAGCACCAGGACAGGGAAACATTCTTAGTGTCAATAAGTATACTGTAAGTGGTACTCGATTTACCTTATTAGGAACATATATTGATAAATTCATTGAATTAACACGACAAAACCATCCTTTTAGAGGACAAGACTAACGTCGCTGAAAGAGAAAAATCCTGAAAAACATTTTCCAGTTATTCATTGATTACATTACCAGATAAATAATTTAGAACAACATAATTTCATCATGACTACGAATTGCAAATGTTTTTTAGAAAGTAGTTCTTCATTTATTGTAATAATTATAATTAGTTTTTTCTCCCTATAGTAATGCGGTATTCCACGTTATGGACATTTTCAAAAATAAAAGTGCAATTTGATGCCATTAACATGATATGAATTTTGTAAGTATCTGGATGTTACACAAGAGACAAACATTTTATCAAGCGAACGTTTTAATTAGTTAGATTGAGTAATTGACTGATGGCGGTTTAATAATTGGTCTGCGCATATGTGCTTTGTCATGGTGATAGGCAATTTGGTCACAATGACAATATGAAATGAGCAGACGCGTTTCGCAGCAAAGTCATATAAAAAGGGTAACAGTAACGTTGTGAGCATATTCGATTAACGTTTAAGACTGATAAGTACTTATAATGTTTTATTTGTATTTGAGTCCATACGGTAATCGTTAAATGTTCACCATTTTTCATATGAAAGATTTAAAGAAAATTAAATGAGAAATAGTGACTTTACTGCTCAATTATTTGTCGAAGGTCTTTTAAAAGAGAGGAGAAAGATATCAAAGGGACATAAAAAAAACCTTTTATGTCGAAAATAATCTAACAACACCATGGCAAAAAAAGAATCATCGTATTGTATAAGACAATTTCCATGAAATGCTGACGGTGGTTCGAATAGATAAACTACAAAACTGGGTGTGATACACCTGATAAAAAAAATTAAAATACAAAAATGTTCAAAACCTGTATTACTTCAAAAACGATGAAAAATGTCTTATACATTACTAAAACACTTAGCCTTCTCTAATTTGGTCTTGTTGGTTTCAACAAACATACTACCTTTCAATGTCCGTAATAAGAATATTCCTTTATGATATATTGACAGTACTAATATATTTATACGTATATTTGGAAATCTTTCCAGATCTTTCGTTCATAAGTTTGTTATTTTTTTGGCCAGTTTCGAAGTCTTTTACCGTTTTTCTATGTTATCTCAGAGGAGATGTTTTAATTCCGAATAATTGGTCCCCAATATAAACAAAGACTATTTAACTTTGATGAACCTCTCGCCTTTCTAAGCGACGTTAGCATACAAAGACTTATTTAACTTTTATGAATCTCTTACCTATCTCAGCATTGTTGCAGACGTTAACATACAAGTTCGTAGTTAGACAATTGTATAAAATAGATGAATAACTGCTGTACAGTAAATGTTGAATTTGTAAGAAAATTTGATAAAGTCACCAGACAAGAAAATGTGTTTAGTGTTTGAAATTGTAGGTGACATTACTGTAGGCTTATTAAAAAGCAATATTAATTCAATGGACTCGATAATATCATCCTTTAAAAGATAAGTCAAGACAGACAGTAACGCTTCCTTAAAAACATTTTTCAATTATTCATCTATCACATGAACAGAAAACGACAATAGAACAACATAATCATATTATGAATATTTACTGCAGATGTCATGAAGTAAACATGATTTCATTTAAAGCAATAATTTTAATTAGGTATCCTGTCTATGTCAATACGAGTTTCATATATAAAAGTGCAATCTTGGTGTCACTTTCATCAATTGATTTTGTTAACAATATGAATGTTGTATAAGAACGACAGATTTGATCAGATAATCGTATAGAATCATGAGGATTTATTAAATGGTCAGTATCAATGGTAAGCACTCATGGACTATGTCGTGGCGATAACGAATTTTGTCAACATTACACAATGGAATGAGTAGACGCATTCAGCAGAAAAGTAATGTCAGAATAACGTAATGATCAGGATGGCGAGATCGAGATCGAGAGAGATCTATACCATCTAACTTACTTAAAAGTTTATCACCGGCTGAATCTCACTAACATGAGCAATACGATGGCAGGATCTGCTTAATATTACGAAACAATGGGGACCATCCTAATTTTTGATAGGATTTGTTATAGTCTGGTTTTTGCCATGGCATTGTTAGTTTATCTCTACTGATGAGTTTTAAAAGACCCCTTTATATCATCAGCCTCATTTTTAATCATTTGAAAATCTGCTGTAAACACCGGTAATATATATAAAATAAGATATGTGGTAAACTTCAATGAGACAGCAACCCAAAGACACAGAAAGCAGACGACATTTGAGGTCAAAACACAGACTTAAATTATAGACAAATGTCTCACAATATGTCAAGGTCTAAATCGTCCCGATTCTTTAAACGTTGCCAATAAATAAAACAGAAACTATGTCGTAGACTTCTTTATATGATATAAATGATTTCTTTATATGATATAAATATATATTTCAATTTCAGGTGAAGTACCCCACGCCTTGTCTGATTTTTGTCAGTACCATTTATTAGTATTCAATAAATACTGTAGAACAATATATTTTAGACTTTTAAGGATATTTTTGATTCCCAAACAGTTTCCTTATTGAATCACGAAATATAAAATAATAAAATCATATGAATGATTTATAAATCTATAAATACAAACGTAAAGTTTTTTTTAGTGTTTTATATACATTTCTAATTTGTCATTATTTATACCATATAACCCTTTTTTCGTTGTTGTGTACTTCTACATGATTTTTAAATATTGTTAATGCTGGTATCTGGTATCTGGTATCAGCTTAATGGTGATATCAACATTTGGTTAATGGTGTAGATATATCTGTAGCCTTCGAATTTTCTATTTTTTCCTCGTTGATGACAAATAGTTCTTTATGAATTATATGAACTTAGATGTTCAGCCCAATCCTTGTTGATTTAAACACGTCTTTTGTCATAAAGCGACAGTTAAATCTTTTGTTAAATTATTCTTACATCAACTTCTTTAACTTTATTCCTTATTTGCTTCGCCATTACGCCGCTTCTTTCCCTTTTACCTGTGATTTTCTTTCATTTTTCTCCTAATCGTGGAACCATTATTCCATTCTTCCTTGTTCTTGTTTTCATCTATCCAGTCCTTTCTTTCAGTAAAGTTAACACATATTATTATAGGCTCCAAATAAACCATTTATTCAAGCAATGTATTATAATTCAGCCAGTAACTCTAGAATTATTATCTTTAAACATACTTCTTTAATAAAGTTTAATTGTTCGTTAATCATCCTACAATTTTAGCATATTTCTTCTCGTATTTCGATTCAAAAATCGAATAATTGTATTTCTTAACTCTAAACATTTCAATGTTTGTATCTTTTTTCTGTGGATGAAAGACAAATTATTATCAGGAACTGTATGTCTCATATGTGGAACGGTAATAACACACTCCGAAAACAAAACCTTTCCCCGAGAGACTTGATCTGATCTCCGATTTAAGATATGAATCTAGTTGCTCATGATGTTCCATGGATACAAAACAATGTCTCATTTAAAACCCCAAACGGACTATCATTTCTAATTCACAAGGTGCACATTTCGACAAATAATATCTCTTCCATGATGCTAAAGATCGAACAGTTCGGATGTATCAATACAAAAAATAAGCACCGAAGAGCTGATATAATCGGGAAGAACCAAAGGTTTATCCAAATCTTGGCACGGAATCATAGTTTCGCATGAGTGAAATTCCTTCCTTAACAGTTGTTGACTTTTGAAGTTATATCATAGTAAAGAAATGTCATAAAATATCACATATATGTTCATGTCATTACTGAGCTACTTGGCTGGCGATACTCTGACCGATTGACAATTTATCATCAGATGTATCAACCCAGTGGTAATAAAAACAGTAAACGGTACCAAATTGCACCAGATACGACAAATTATTTTCCTACAATAATTCGTGAGTCCAAAAATATTATCAAAATACTATGTTAGAATTGCAAATTCATTATATTGAAGTCATATCATGATAATTAAATTGTGCTCCAAATGTATGGCAACAATACGCTTTCATGCGGGATACATAAAAGTGTTAATGGGAAAAAAATAGTTCTAGATATCTAATTATAGAAAAAAGGACAAAATACATTTAAAAAAAAATTAACTGCACTTAAAATTGTCACCAATAACACAGATCAGCTAGAATAGCAGCTATTAGTGTTAAAAATTCAAACAGTTAGTTTTAGCAATAGTCCATAA
This sequence comes from Mytilus californianus, assembly GCF_021869535.1. NCBI lineage: Eukaryota > Metazoa > Mollusca > Bivalvia > Mytilida > Mytilidae > Mytilus > Mytilus californianus. The sequence goes on from NW_026262679.1 coordinate 59,524,546, forward strand.
AGTGTTGTAGCGTTTGCTATAATACAATAGATGATTGCGTTAAACAATAGTGTTATTTTTCGCTTAAATGTTCAAGCAGAGGTAATAAATCTGCATAATGTAAAAACAGAATTTTCCCAAATGCTATATAAGTCATCTGTAGGCATAATTAGAAGATCTATGACTATTTTTATCTGTGTTCACATTCAAGTGTTGCATAATATTGCCAATAAACTATGTTGCACTTAAAACTGAACATAAGTGTTTAAATCGTAGGAGAGTTTGTCACCGAGGGTATCACCAGCCCAATAGTCAGCACTTGTGTGTTGACATGACTTATCACTGATATGGTCGTAAATATAAATTAACTGTTACAAAACTTAGAATTTTTCGAAAGACACAGAATTTTCTACCCTAGGAATAGATTACCTTAGCAAAATTAGACTAACTTAACATTGAATTGTTTTGAGTCAAGAAAAGCTATGAATGAATATCACCAAAACCAAGAGCAAAAAGTCCACATACTTATAATGATGATAATCATAATATATTAAAAAAAACATATGAAAACAAAAATAATAAAAATAATAATGATAATAATTATATACAAATAATAATAATAATAATAATAATAATAATAATAATAATAATAATAATAATAATAATAATTATAATAATAATAATAATAATAATTATAAAAATAATAATGATAACATTATCAAAGATAATAAACATTATCCCCCTTCTGGTAACAGAAGGGATGTGTCATCTCCGCAGTACACGTAATTCAGGTTGTTTGCAAATAAAAAATCGGAGATACTGTTGTTTTTGCAGAGGTTTGTGGAAACAGAGGGGTTCTCAGTCCAGTCCATTGTTGCACATAGAAAGAATATTTTTGACATTTATGATATCATAGGGTCCACGATATTGTCTTTTAAATTCATTGGCTATCGGGTTGTTTGTCTCCTTGGAACTGGAAAACATTTTTATCTGCGGTCTATCCACAGACACATTTTGTATATATACTTGTTGCATTATCAGTAATACATATTATGTCTTCATTCTACTTTGTTTTGTAGGTTTTGAACGGCAATATACTTGATCAAAAATATCAGCCATTTGCAATTACTTTAAACACAGGTAAATGAAAATAATTTTGTAGTTAGGTATACGTGTACAGTTCAAATGGAGAACTGAAATATTTTTACAAAATAAATAATTTTGATGTTCATAGTACGAAGAAGTGAATAATTCTTGGCATTTTTTTAAAAGTTTTATGATTCTATCTGAATCTTTTTATAATAAATTTCCCCAAACTAAACTACAATAGTCTATATATGGTAGAATATATGCAATATACAATAGTTGTCTTATGTGTATAATCAAATATTCTTTAAGTTTATCCAAAGTGATATTTTAAATGAGATAATCTTACATATACGATCAACATGTTCTTCCTAGCTTAAATTTTCATCAATGTCAATTCCAAGTAATCTGAAAAAATGGACATTCTCATTACAGATTTCGTTGATGGTAATACATAATTCTGATAGTTGTGTAAGTTTTTGTTTTGAACTCAATTTCATACACTTTGTTTTTTGTGCATTAATTTTCATACTGGTATTGTTACACCAAGATTGTACAGCATTTAAATCATTTTCCAATATGCTGTTAATTTTTTCCATTTTCATGGATATGCAATGTTGAATTATCAGCATATAAATTCATGTTGGATTGTTTAACATGGAGTGGTAAATCATTGATATAAATCTAAAATAACAGAGGACCTAAAAAAGATCCTTGAGGCACTCAATATTTTACAAACGTTTTATCAGATTTAATGTTTGCGTATTGAAATTCTTGTTGTCTTTCAAACAAATATGATTTTATCCGTTTATAATATGTTCTCCGATATGATAAAATTTTAGCTTTTCCTAAAAGTATGGCATGGTTAATAAGATCAAAGCCTTACTGAAATCCAAAACCACAAATCCAAATATTTCTCCATTATCTAAATATTTTAACCATTCGTCAATTAGTTAAGTCAGAGCGGTTTGACATGAATGACCTTCCCTGAAACCTGACTGAGCTATATGTAACATTTTTTTTATTTTTTAAGAATTCATATAACTGTGTACATACATGTCTTTCAAAACTCTTAGACATGGTATTTAAAACAGAAATTGGACGATAATTGGAAGGAACATCTGTTGGTCCTCATTTATGTATAGCAGTTACTCTAGCATGTTTTTGTTTTAATTTTTGCGGAAAACGATTCAATGTCATACTTTTGTTTATTGTTAATTAGAAAAGTTAGTGATGGCGATATTATCTCTGCACTAAGCTTTAAATATTTGGGACCAATTCAATCTAAACCTGTTGATTTATTAATATTAAGATGTTGCAGTTGTGTACACACTTCTCCAACAGAAATGAGGTTTAATTTAAAATTTTCTGTTTCCTTCAATTTTTTCAAAGAAAAATTTTGTAACAAGGTAAAATCCATATCTGAAGTATTATTTCCAATAAGTTTTTTAGCTACATGTACCGAAGAAAAAAAAGATTTAGTGTATTATAGTAGCAATATCTTGGGGGTTATAAGTTTGCTTTTTATACTGCATTTTAGATGGAAAAATAAAATCCATTTTTGGATTTATTTCTTCAATATGATTCCAAATTTCTTTACTATTTTTCTTTAACTAGACATAGCGTTTTGATAATATTCCCTTTTTTGCATCAAATACTAACAACGTTTATTTCGCCACTTTTTAAAGTTTACCCAGTCTTTTTTTGAATGACACATATTTTTGTATTGAATGGAAATTTTAATTTCTTTAATGAACAATTCTGCTTGTTTAAATGTTTTCAATCTTTTAATTTTTTATTGGCGCATGCCTGTCAATAACTTGTTAAAAAAGGTCATATCATTTGTCAACAGCAAGATCAATATCATCTTCCATTTCAACAATATGAAATGGGGTTTGAAGTAAATCTGCACAAAAGGCATCTTCGTTAAATTTTTTAAAACACCTGTACTTTATTTCGATATGATTTTCATTTTTTACCTTTATCTTTATTTTTCTATTTAAGCATACAGGGTAGTGGTCGCTCAAAGCATATGAAAGAACATGACAATATGCAATACTCTCAGGATAAGAAGTGTAAATATGATCAATAAGAGTCTTTTATCTTTTGCAAATACGTGTTGCAGTGTTAATTAATTGTTGAAGACTGAAATACTTTTTGAAATTTATCTATTTTTTATTTTCAATTTTATCAAATCAATATTAAAGTCTCCCATTAAAATAATCTCTTTATTTTCTGAAAGAGCTGTATCAAATTCCTCCTCAAAAAGATCTATTCAAGACTGAGGGGAATTTGGTGGTATATAATCAGTATAAATAAAGAAAAGTTTTGATTTTGGTAATTCTACTGCTAACCATAAAGTTTAACTTTCTATTGGTACTTTTACATCCCGCCATTGTGTTATTGTGCTATGGTCATTTATTGTATTCTTGTCTTTCATTTTTGCTTATGTGCTTTGTTTATCTGCCATTTTGTTTTTCTTTGTTGACATATTTGTTTGTTTTTATATTGATAAAGATTATAACACAATGTTGACTGCTGTACCCCTATTTTTGACATCGTTACCAATTATGTCTATTTGTTTTGTTTACACATTGTGGTCAATAAAATGGAATTTTAAGCGACTGTCATACAAGTGGAAGGTTTAGCTAGCTATAAAACCAGTCTTAATTCACAATTTTCTACGAAAGGAAATGCCTGTACCAAGTCAGGAATATGACAGTTGTTTTCCATTCGTTTGATGTGTTTGAGCTTTTGATACAATCGAGTGTTTAGTCTTATGCACCTTTCAAATTTGTTGGTTTTTTTTTAATATGATTACCACTACATATATTTTATAGATAATACGTCCTCATAGTTGAAAAAGTGCACAGAAACAATATCAATTTGCTGCTAATTATGTAGTAAAGCACCAGGACAGGGAAACATTCTTAGTGTCAATAAGTATACGTGGTACTCCATTGACCTTCTTAGGAACAAATATTGATAAATTCATTGAATTAACACGATAACCCATCGATTTAGAGGACCAGACTAACGTCGCTGAAAGAGAAAAATTCCGAAAAAAACATTTTCCAGTTATTCATTGATTACATTTACAGATACAGAATTTAGAACAACATAATCAAATGAAGACTACGTATTACAAATCTCTTTTAGAAAACAGTTCTTCATTTATTGTAATAATTAGGTCTTTCCACTTTTCGGTGGAAAGACCTATTGTATTTGTTCTGATTATTATTATTTTTTTTTCTTCTTCCGCCACTTTTATTTCTTGCGTATAAATTTTGTTTTGCAAGATGTCGCTTAGATGATATCGAACAGTTTATGCGCCTTTGAAATTCACCCTGCGTAACCGAATACTTTTCTTTGTAGGAGTTATCTCCCCGAACACTGTTTTCCTTGTGACTGCATCTCCTCTGTAACCGTAAAAGAAAGCGACAAATTTATTTTATAAAATTGCTCGTTATATCCTTCGCATGATTTGTCCTATTTTGACCGAAGCGATATGAACACTCCATATGAGAGTTATTTCCCCTTATGCGTTTGTTATTAGTGATATGCATTTCTATCTTGTAAACCATAAGTGATAGAGACCTAGGATCTTTTGATTTGAGGTCCTTGGTCCAAAAAAAAAAGAATATAAGGTCAAGGTCAGAGGTCAAGGTCATATTTTAAATTTTGATTTTGGCTTATTTTCACTTCTTTTCAAAAACCGTATAAGATATCGACAAGATATTTTTACTAAATTGTAAGTTGCGACATGTCGTAACACATACATTTTGGTTGAAATGGTACGCTAACATTAAATTGGAGTTTTCTCCCCTCTTATTTAAAAAATTAGGCGTAAAGTGATATAACTCATTAACCATATATAATTAAGACCTATGGTCTTTTGATTTGAAGCCCTCGGTTTATGACCTTGAAATTGAGCTAAAGGTCATAGGTAGATTTGACGTTCTAGATTTTGACCTTTGCTTTTTCCTCGTTAGTATACGTGATAAAGCCATAGGACTTTTTGCATTACGTTGCAAGCCACTTGACCATGGAAAAGCCAACCGGAAGTGACCTTGTGTAAACCGGAAGTAGCTATTTTTTGTACTTATTTAATGTAAAAGTATATTAAACCATATATTTTTGGAATCAGTATCAAGTAAACTATCAAATAAAACCGAAAGTGACATCTTTAAAACTGGAAGTAACAATTTATCTCCCTTATTTTGAAAAAAATGTATAGAAACCATGTATTTTTGGAATCAGTGTACAATAAACTATCATTAGACGCTGAATATGATATTTTAAACCAAATTTTAATAGTTCTATTTCAAAATAGATCTTTATGAGTGGAAAGACCTTCAATTGTTCTCTGAACAATTGGTTTTTAATTATAATTAGTTTTTCTTCCTACAGTGTATTCCACGTTATGGACATTTTCAAAAATAAAAGTGCTATTTGATGCCATTAACATGATATGAATTTTGTAAGTATATGGATGTTACACAAGAGACAGACATTTTATCAAGTGAACGTTTTAATTAGTTAGATTGAGTAATTGACTGATGGCGGTTTAACAATTGGTCTGCGCATATGTGCTTTGTCATGGTGAGAGCCAATTTCATCACAATGACAATATGAAATGAGCAGACGCGTTTAGCAGCAAAGTCATAAGAAATGGTTACCGTAACGTTAGGAGCCAGGGGCGCAGCTAGGTATCCAATAAACTGTAGACTCAAATTGCAGCAGGGAGTCTTGGGGCCGCCTAAGGAAAAAAGTTTTCAGCATTTTTAGTTGCAAAATGTTGTGTACAAAAAACATAAAATTTACTGGTCATTTTATCATATATACATGAGGAAAAAGTAAAAAATGAAAGAAAAATAAATAATTTTACAAGTAACATCTGACTGAAGAATTAACGCAGTTCAATCAGAAATCTACTTTTTTAGCTCACCGGGGCACGAAGGGCCCTATGTGAGCTTATGCCATTGTAAGACATAATAGTGTCCTGGGAAAAAGTGTCCACATGGACAGTTATTCATAGAATTTAGGTATCCAATAATGTCCATTGCCATGAAATATTGTCCCCTAAGTTTACAGAATTTTACAGCTATGAAATAGTGTCCATTTTACTGCAAAATATTATGAAATAGTGGTCATTATTTCATGGGGGACATTATTAAATCCTGCTAATTGTTATTAAAATGTGTCCTCCAAGGGAAGTAATATAAAGGTCATTATAATGTTTTATTATGCTTGAATTTTAATAAAATAAGCAAGATTAATTAGAAATTGATTAATATAAACAAACAAATAATGGATGGAAGTGAATACAGAGAAATTTATAACTATTTAAGTTAAAAGAAATAACCAGATAATGCAAATGGCAATGAAAGAAGAACAATAAGAAGGAAGTGGGAAAAGTTTAAAATAAAATTTGAAGAACTTTACTATATTTACTATGACAAGAAGACAAAAGAAAATATTGAAAAGATAGTGGTCCACTGCGACAAGCTAGATACCGTATTATTCATATGTCATGATGAAAGTGGGTGCCATTTTTGTGTTAACAAGACAGTAACAAAAACTACTTCTACATATTACTTTCCAAACATTATTGAACATGTACTTAAATATATAAAGACATGTGAAGAATGCCAAAAACAGAACAAGAAAGCAAAGACAGTAATTCCAGAGCTATGGCCAGTGCCTTGCGGAAAGAGAATATGGGGGAAAATAGGGATTGATTTAATTGGGCCATTCATAATCAAGGAAAGACTACCAAAATCAACTAATGGCTATAGGTTACTATATTTATTGTTAAAAGCAATATTAAAAACATAAATTACAATTTGGTAAATTTGGTGGTATATTGGAATTTTTACCATCATAATACAATGCAGGTTTAAAGTAATGAAATAATGTTTTTAAATAAGATGCAAGTACCTTATAATTATTATTATTATGTCTGTAAAGTATGTCTCTTGTCAATTTTTTTTATTAAAAATGAAACTTCAAAAAACCATAAATATTTTTTAACAAATTTTGTTTATTGAATGGTTAAAATGTGATTCAGATGTGCCATTTCATGATCATGACCTTGTACATTGTATGTCTGTATGTGTCTGTAAACTTAGTGAAAAACTGTGAAAAGATGTACATTCATTATTTAACAATTTACGTTATTGTAGATATTTTGGAAGTAAAAAAATGCATTTCTTTTTTTGCAGATATGTTATAACTATGATAGATTATCTTTCTAAATGGTCAGAAGCATTTCCCCTGTACAGAAAAGAGGCAAAGGAAGTTGCTGAGAAATCGTCTGAAACAATTTATCGTTACGGAGCACCGGATGAAATAATTTCTGACTGTGGAGGAGAATTCAATTCGAAGATAACAGCAGAATTGATGAAGAATTATGGGATAAGGCATATAACTACATCTCCCTACCACCCACAAGCCAACGGGTTAGTTGAAAATTTCAACCAGAGTATAAAATCAATGATTAATAAAGTTGTGGTAAGTAACGGATCAGATTGGGATATGAGATTAGGAAAAGTGTTGTTTGCCTATAGGACATCTATGCACAAAAGCTCTAAATATACTCCTTTTGAAGCAATGTTTATACGCAAGCCAATATTTCCCAATGAAGCTGATATAGGTCCTGTTTCTTCAGCACCAGAAGAGGATATTTCAGTAGAAACTGTAGTAGAAGAACCTTCTAGAAAAAGAAAAGATATAAAAGATGATATTACCACAAACATAACTAATGCTCAACAACAACAAAAGGAGTATTATGATAAACGACATAACGTAGATAATTATATAGTTATCAAAGGTACCAGGATTATAATTTAATACGCCAGACGCGCGTTTCGTCTTCCTAAGACTCATCAGTGACGCTCAGATCTAAATAGTTATAAAGCTAAACCAGTACAAAGTTGAACAGCATTGAGGACCCAAAATTCCAAAAAGTTGTGCCAAATACGGCTAAGGTAATCTATTCCTGGGATAAGAAAATCCTTAGATTTACGAACAATTTAATAATTTGTATAAGGTATATGACAAGGTACTTTTGAAGAATTTCCGTCGTAAACATGGTATGGGAACTGTGGAACAACAATGATACAAAGGGCCATATATGATTAAGAAATGTTGTGGAAAAGGAAACTACCTACTGACTGATTTAGATACAAGAAAAGAATTGGGTTCATACATTTAGAAATCGTTAAAAGTTTGGAATGAGCCACATTGTAACAATGTAAAATACACTTGATGGCAATAATGAAGTGGATGAAAATAATAATACTGAAAACTTGCCACAAGATAAAGGAGATCATTCTTATAGTAGCATTGTAATTGAACGCAATGGAAGTGGTACAAAAAGAATATCTGTTGATGCCGTCGTTCACAATGAAAATATTGAAAATTTTGATGATGAATATCCCCCATCAGCTCAGTCAGCATTTACTAGTCCCCTTAATCCTGCATAGTTTGACTTGTTTGATGAATCACTACGTGAAATGTTTATTCCCAATGTTAACCATGAACCAGATGATGAAATTGAGGTGATAAAGAAAGATATTCAAATTTCACAGCCCAAAAAGCGTAAAGAAAAACAAAATGGAGGCAAAACAATATATCTATGAATATTTCTAATGATAATGTTTGTAATTCAATTATTAAATGTTTGACATGAAATTTAGAAAATGAAAAAAATATATTTGTTAACTGCATCTGTTGCTTATTTGATTTTAAATCATTTTATATATATTCAAAAATCTAAATAAGAAGATCAGGATGGTATGAGTGCCAATGAGATAACTTAAGTAATTCCTGTCAAAGTAACAATGTATTAAAAGTAAGCAAGTATTAGATTCAAATATATCCAGTTATGACTTGGCAATGGATATTATTTAATACTTTAATCATATCAAAAAATGTCCTGGCGGACATAATAACCTGTGAAAAAACCGGGACATTTTTTCACAGAATTATAGTATTTAAATATGTCCATCTTCGTGGACACTTTTTCATAACTAATGATAGTTTTTCATAGAAAAATGTGTCCAGGACATATTTAAATAAGTAAATATTGTCCATGGACAGTATTAACTATGAAATAATGTCCGGTAGACATTATTTCATGGGGACATTATTAAATCCTACACCATCACTTGGCGTCCGTCGTCGTCCGTCGTCTTCGTAAACTATTTCAAGAAACTTCTCCTCTGAAACTACTAGGCCAAATACCTTCAAACTTTAACTGAATGTTCCTTAGGGTATCTAATTTATAAATTGTATCCGAAGTTTTGATTAAGAAACATGGCCGCCATGGCTAAAAATAGAACATAAGGGTCAAATGCAGTTTTTAGCTTATATCTCAAAAAATAAAGCATTTAGAGCAACTCTGACAGGGGTAAAAATGTTCATTAGGTCAAGTTCTATCAGCCCTGAAATTTTCCAGATAAAAAGTTGATATAACCAAAATTGTCAATTGAATCCAGAAGGAGTTATTGGCCTTTAAAGAAATTTTACACAATTTGTTCATCATGTTTGCTTACATTTAAAAATCTTCTCATCTCAAACTACTAGGCCTAATACTTCTAAACTTTAACTGAATGTTCCGTATGGTATCTGGTTTATAAATGGTATCCGAATTTTTGATCCATTAAGAAACATGGCCGCCATTGCTAAACATTGAAAATAGGGGTCAAATGCAGTTTTTGGCTTTTATCTCAAAAACTATAGCAGTTAGAGCAAAGGTGACATGAGTTAAAGTGATGAATAAGTCAAATTCTATCGGCTATGAAATTTTCATACCAATTAGACCGCCCAGGTAACTTGTAGAGTTACAGTCAAAAATAGTTAATTTTCATAAAATTTTACTGTTTTTGGTTATTATCTTTAATATAGTAATAGATAGAGAGAAAGTGTAAATGGCAAAAATGTTCAGCTAAGTAGGATCTACAAATAAGTAAAATGATCAAAATAGTCAATTGACACCTTAAGAAGTTATTGCCTTTGAAAAAACGTTTTTCGTGCAAGTCGATTACTTTTTTAAAAATCTTCTTCTCTGAAACTACTGGGCTAAATACTTCCAAACTTTAACTGAATGTCCCTTAGGGTATCTAGTTTGTAAATTGTATCCGAAGTTTTGATCCATCAACAAACATGGCCACCATGGCTTCTAATAGAACATAGGGGACAAAAGCAGTTTTTGGCTTATCTCTCAAAAACTACAGCAGTTAAAGCAAAAGTGAAGGGTAGTTAAAGTGATAAATAAGTCATGATCTATCTGTTATGAAATTTTCAGACAAGTTCGAAAACCCATTGTTGGGTTACTGTTGGAAAAAGTTAATTTTTATTAAATTTTACTGTTTTTTGATATTTGTTTTAATATAATAATAGATAGAGAGAAAGTATAAATGGCAATAAATGTTCAGCTAAGTAAGATATACAAATAAGTCAACTTGATCAAAATAGTCAGTTGACCCCTTTATGGAGTTATTGCCCTCAAAACGTTTTTTCTTTTACATTTTTTGTGAAAGTCTAATTACTTTTTCAAAAATCTTCTTCTCTGAAACTACTTTGCCAAATACTTAAAAATTTTAATTGAATATTCCTTAGGGTATCTAGTTTATAGATTGTATTCTAGGATTTGATCCATTAAAAAACATGGTGGCAGTTTCTAGAAATAGAACATAGGGGTCAAATTAAGTTTTTGGCTTTCATCTCAAAAACTAAAGCAGTAAGAGCAAAACTGACATAGGTGAAAGTGTTAAACAGGTTTAGATCTACCTGTCAAGTAATCTTCAGACCAACAGGACAACTTATTGTTGGGTTATTGTCCAGAAATAGTTAATTTTCAGGAAATTTTTCAGTTTTGGGTTGTGAATTATTTTTAATATTATTATAGAAAGAGAGAAAGTGTAAGTGACAAAATTGTTCAGCAAAGTAATTTCTGCATATAATTCAAATGCCTGAAACTGAAATTACAGGTGAGCGATATCAGTCTCTCATGAGCGTCTTGTTTTATTTACAATATGCATTGCCCAGCATAGATCAGCGTAGCCCTTTGATTTGATTAAGCAGTACTACATTCTGTTTAGCATTTTCATATATATTCCTTTCTGATTGAGGATAATTGATATATACGTCAATTGATAGTACATATTGACGATCCCTCATTAAAAAAATAGGCAAGTAAACACTGAGACTACTATATAATAATAATATCCTTTAGGCTAGGCATCGATCATTCATCTTTTGATTCTGAAACCTTCACCCTCCCCTGGCCACACAAACACATACACAAACACAGTCGATGCCTAATGCAGAAGTTAGGTTCTGGTCATACTATCTAACAAAATTCAAGAAATTCATATTTTCTGAAATCTTGTACTGAAAAATCCCTACCTGTTTAGGACATGTAGGAATTTCAATAATTATGTTCATTACATGTTTGATCTGAGAGTACTCGAAGTTACTGAAAGCTAGTTGATTGATTGATTGATTGATTGCTAAACTTCCAGTGGCAAATAATTCATGCATGTTCAGGACAAATACAAATTTACAATAAATACAACAGGTAGATCCTGTAATAGGGGTCGTCCTGGATTAAGGTCTAGAAATTTGAAAATGCCATTGGAAAATGAGGGTTTATTGGATAGAGACAGAAATGTTGTATTTCAACAGAGTTGTTGCAAGTGTTCTTAACGTGCAAAGAGCTTGGCATTCTCTCTACACTATACATCGGATTTAACGTCCCCATTCTGACCAGACGAGACTTCGTATTTATACATCCCGCACAGCGAAATGGACGCCCCACTATGGCAAGGGTTTTATTGTAGGTCACATGAAGACCAAGTGGAAAGCTAGTTGAAAGCCAACTGCTTAATGAAAAAACAATCATGTATCTAAGAATAAAATGTCAGGGTTTTGAGAATGTTGAGGCTCATTCAAGTATTTGTTGATAGAAGTGAAATGATCTACATGAACCAAAGTTCTAGTTTTTAGTTTCTATATAAGGTAGAATATAATGTAATACAATTCTATCCAATACCCAGTCCACTAAGGATGATAAGACTAGTGCATAAATGACATTAGATAATTAAAGAGTTTTGACGACTTCACTTGTATCTACAGATAACATTGTCATTATTTTTTTAATCAAAAATATATTTATGAAAAAATTTGTGTAGGCACGTACCTAAAGTGCCTAACGGCAGCTACGCTCCTGGGAGCATATTTGATTAACGCTTAAGATTGATAAGTACTTATTGTGTTTTATTTGTATTTGAGTCCATACTGTAATCGTTAAATGTCCACCATTTTTTTATATGAAAGATTTAAAGAAAATTAAATGAGAAATAGTGACTTTACTGCTCAATTATTTGTCAAAGGTCCCTTTAAAGAGAGGAGAAAGATATCAAATGAACATAAAAAACTCATAATTCAAAAATAAACTAACAATGCCATGGCAAAAAACAAAAGAATCATCTTATTTTATAAGACAATTTCCATGAAATGCTGACGGTGGTTCGAATAAATAAACTACAAAACTGGACGTGGTAGACCTAATAAAAAAAAAATTGAAATACAAAAATGTTCAAAACCTGTATTACTTCAAAAAACGATGGAAAGTTTCTTATACAGTACCAAGATAGTTAGCCTTCTCTAATTTGGTCTTGTTGATGTCAACAAACATACTACCTTCCAATGTTCGAAAGAAAAATATTCCTCTATAGTATATTGACAGTACTAATATATTAATACGTATGTCTGGAAATCTTTCCAGATATTTCGTTCATAAGTTTGTTATTTTTTTGGCGAGTTTCGAAGTCTTTTACGGTTTTTCTCTGGTATCTCAGAGGAAATGTTTTAATTCTGAATAATTGGTGCCCAATATAAACAAAGACCTATTTAACTTTGATGAATCTCTCGCCTTTCTAAGCATTGTTGCAGACGTTAACATACAAGTTCATAGTTAGACAATTGTATAAAATTGATTGTATAAAATAGAGGAATAACTGCTGTACAGTAAAGGTTGAATTTTTAAGAAAATTTGATAAAGTCACAAGACAGGAAAATGTGTTTAGTGTTTGAAAGTGTAGGTGACACTACAGTAGGCTTATTGAAAAGCAATATTAATTCAATGGACTCGATAATATCATCTATTAAAAGCTACGTCAAGACAAACAGTAACACATCCTTAAAAATATTTTCCAATTATTCATCTATCACACGAACAGAAAGCGACAATAGAACAACATAATCATATTATGAATATGTACTGCAGATGTTATGAAGTAAACATTATTTCATTTAAAGCAATAATTTTAATTAGGTATCCTGCCTATGTCAATACGGTTTTCATATATAAAAGTGCAATCGTGGTGTCACTTTCATCAATTGATTTTGTTAACAATATGAATGTTGCATAAGAAAGACAGATTTGACTAGATAATCGTAAAGAATCATGATGATTGATTAAATGGTCAGTATCAATGGTAAGCACTCATGGACTATGTCGCGGCGATAACAAATTTTGTCAACATTACACAATGGAATGAGTAGACGCATTCAGCAATTTTCAGCAGAATAGTGATGAAGGAACTTCAGAATAACGCAATGATCAGGAAGGCGAGATCGTTTGGTGTGGGCTGGTACTCGATCGATCTATCTATCGATCGAGAGATCTATACCATCGAACTTACTTAAAAGTATATCACCGGCTGAATCTCTCTTACCATGAGCAACACGACGGCAGGATCTGCTTACCAGCTTTTCGCCATGGCATTGTTAGTTTATATCTACCAATGAGTTTTAAATGTCCCTTGATATCTTCAGCTTGTTTTTATTCATTTGATAACTCCCCGAAAACACCGTTAATTTACATAAAATAGGATATGTTGTAAACGGCAATGAGACAAAGACGAAAAAAACAGACGACATTTTGTGGTCAATACACAAATAATAAACACATGTCAAGGTCATACTCGTCCCGATTCTATAAACGTTTCGAATAAATAATACAGAAACCATGTCGCAGATTTCCATATATAATATCATTTCAGGAGAAGTACCCCACTCAGTGTTTGATTTTATTAGTAATATTTATTAGCATTCAATAAATATTGTAAAACAATCTATTTCAGACACTTAAAGATGTTTTTGATTCCTTTACAGTTTCCTTATTGAATCACGAAATGTAAATGATATAATCATATGAATGATTTATAAATCTATTACTGAAAACATGTTGTTTTTTAGTATCTGGTATCAGGTTAATGTTAATATCAACATATAGTTAAATGGTGTAGATATATCTGTTGCCTTCGAATTTTCAATATTGTCCTCATTGATGACAAACAATTCTTTATGACTTATATGAACTTAGATGCTCAGCCAAATCCTTATTGATTTAAACACGTCTTTTTTCATAAACCGACAGTTATATGTCTTTTGTTAAATTAGTCTTACATTTAACTTCCTTAACTTTTTTTTATTCCTTATTTGCTTCGCCATTACGCCGGTTCTTTCATTTTTCTCCTGGTCGTGGGACCATTATTCCTTGTTTTCATTTATCCAATCCTTTCTTTCATTAAAACTAACACATATTATTATAGGATCCAAATAAACCATTTATTCAAGCAATGTATCAAAATTCACCCATTAACTCTAGAATTATTATCTTTAAACATACTTCTTTCATAAATTTAATTGTTCGTTAATCATCCTATAATTTTACAGTATTTCTTCTCGTAGTTCGAAGCAGATAAAACTCGAATGATTGTACATTTTAATTTGTGTATCTTTTTTTGTGGCTGAAAGACAAATTATTATGTATGTCTCAAATGTGGAACGGGAATTACTTACTCCGAAAACAAAACCTCTCCCCGAGAGACTTGATCTGATCTCCGATTTAAGATATGAATCTAGTTGCTCATGATGTTCCATAGATACAAAACAATGTCTCATTTAAAACCCATAACGGACTATCATTTCTTATGCACAAAGTGCAAATTTTGACAAATAATGGTTCTTCCGTGATGATAAAGATCGAACAGTTCGGATATATCAATACAAAATATAAGCACCAAAGAGCTGATATAATCGGGAAGAACCAAAGGTTTAGCCAAATCATGGCACGGAATCATAGTTTCGCTGTCTATTTCGAAATAACATAAAAAATGTGGTGCACACTTTAAAATAAACCCGCTACGCGGGTTATTCAGTGTGCACCACATTTTTTATGATATTTCTTCATAGACAGAAAAAATATTACAGTCATTCCTTAAGTATAAAAATGTCATAAAAATCACCCATATGTTCATGTCATTACTGAGCTACTTGACTGGCGATACTCTGGCGGATTGACAATTATCTTCAGATGTATCAGCCCAGTGGTAATGAAATCAGTAAACGGTACCAAATTGCACTAGATACGACAAATAATTTCCTTTCAGTAATTCTTGACTCCAAAAACATCATCAAAATACTATGTTAGAATTGCGAATTCCTTATATTAAAATCATATTTTGATAGTAAAATTGTGCTTCAAATGGATGGCGACAAACGCTTTCATGCGGGAGAAATAAAAGTGTCAAAGGAAAAAAATAGATCTAGATATCTAATTAGAAAAAAGGACAAAATACATTTAAAAAAAAATTACTGCACTTTAATTTGTCACCAATAACACAGATCAGCTAGAATAGCAGCTATGCGTGTTGAAAAATCAAACAGTTAGTTTTAGCAATAGTCCATAAAGTATTTGTAGCGCTTCGCTATAAAAAAAAAATGGAAGATTGTGTTAAACAATAGTGTTATTTTTCGCTTAAGTATTCAAGCAGAGGTAATAAATCTGCATAATGTATAACAGAATTTTCCCAAATTCAATATAAGTCATCTGTATGCATAATTAGAAGATCTATATTTATTTTGATCTGTGTTCACATTTAAGAGTTGCATAATATTTCCAGTTAACTATGTTGCACTTAGAATTGAACAGAAGTGTTTGAATGGTAGCAGGTTTTTTTTCTCCCCGAGAGTATTACCAGCACTTATGTGTTGACATTAATTATCACTGATATGGTCGTAAATATAGATTAACTGTTACAAAACTTTGAATTTTTCGAAAGACACAGGTTTTTCTACCCTAAGAATATATTATCTTAGCTGTATAAGACAAACTTGTAGTAATTTTGGGTCGTCAATACTCTTCAACTTCGTATTTTATTTGGCCCCCTTTTTTTTTATTGATTGATGAGTTTTCAATACTTAAGACTGGGCAAAACGAACAGTTTTACAACTGGCAAAATTTGAATCATACTATAACCTATAGGAGATAGTTTTTCTCGAAGTTCATCCATACCACATTGTAATAAGCATTGACTTGTTTTGAGTCTAAAAAAGCTATGAATAAATATCACCAAAACCAAAAGCAAAAAGTCCCCATACTTATAATAATGATAATCATACTATATTAAAAAAACAATTTGAAAATAAAAATAATAATGATAATAATTATATATAAAAAAATATATAACAATAATGATGATGATGATGACAATAATAATATATATATCAAAAATAATAACAATTATCCCCCTTCTGGTAACAGAAAGGAGGTGTCATCTCTGCAGTACACGTAATTCAGGTTGTTTGCAAATAAAAAATCGGAGAGACTGTTGTTTTTGCAGAGGTTTGTGTAAACAGAGGGGTTTTCCGTCCAGTGTAGCACGTAGGAAGAATATTTTTGACACTTATGTAATCATAGGGTCCCCGATATGGTCTTTTCAATTCATTGGCTATCGGGTTGTTTGTCTCCTTGGAACTGGAAAAACTTTTTTATCTGCAGTCTATCAAATATCCACAGACACATTTCATTTTGTATATATACTTGTTGCATTATTAGTAATACATATTCTGTCTTCATTCTACTTTGTATTGTAAGTTTTGAATGCCAGCGGTCCCCTACTTTATGTATAACTCATCTTTACATCGAAATCAATTTCGAAATCTATTCATTATATCATTTGAATAAAAGTGCATGTATACAATGAGACAGCAAGATCAAACTGCAATGAATTTATTTCCAGTTTAGTCACAAAGTCTATGAAGGTATTTTATTTCAGCTTTCGTTTATATTGATGATTGCTGTACCATTGGAAATGAGTATTGTATTAATCATAATGAGCTGAATATTTAGATTCAAATGTGAAAGTTTGCGTTAACTTTTACCAAATCATAATAAATCGTTCTAATTTTTGGGCTCTTCAGTTTTAATCTTTTACCTTTTTGATGATCTTAAACGTTCTTATGTAATATAATTCCAACACTTTTGTTTCTAAGTAGACTTGAAATCATCAAAGAATCCATGTAGTCTACATGGAAATGGGTTGATATGATCCTAGATGGCTCGTATGGTTATAGATCATAGATGCTTCCTCTAGGGTAAATACGTACATGTATACTGATTTCATAACATAGCAAAACCGAACAATGAGAAAAAGACTACAAAAACTTTCAGAAAAGGAAGCATACTGATTTATAGAAGAGACAGTTTTTTTCTTCATAAAATGGCATATGAAGTAATGGTCATCAGACTAATCGAACAATATACATGAAAATACGGTCAACATAGTAATGTAATAAGCAAGCACCGATATTATAAGATTTAAATTGTTCAGAGTCTGGGCACTGAACCCATATAAATATGTAATCAGATCTGAATCGTCCTGAGTCAAGAAATTCCTCCATACCATATACTACAATATTCTGAAAATAGAAATTCATCAGTATGGTGTGGTCACATCTAGTATTATTCATAGATAAATTATCACTTGCAAGGAATGAATCTATGATACAATGGCTAAAAACTGAAATTCGACTTAGTTTCCTAAGTAAAATTGATAAAATAATCAGAAAAAATATCTATGGCTAAAAAAAATCATTAACAATGTTTCTTTCCATACAAAATATTTGCAGCGTTTCATATCATACATTTTAATTACAATTAGTTCAGTTGAACCCTAATGGACTACAATCTAACGAGGGCTCCATCCGCACAGTATCTTAGGTATAAACATGATTTAAAATGATACATTTTGTCCAAATATATCCAGAAAACCGCAATGTAAAGACCTGCGACGGTGTTGGTTGTTTTATATAGGCCTTTTGGTCTTTATGGTCTCAAACATTTCATTTTTTGGAAACTTTTGTGCTCAAGCGATTGTGTTTAGTGAAGGAACACATGTTGTGCAGACGGAAATCATATCTTCAAATATTCACTTAAATTATTGTTTGATTAAATTGAAGTAAAGCTTTCTAAGTTAGCACCATATAATGTGATTTTTGGATTTGCCATCTTTGAAAAAATACCCACAGTTTATATTTTCAAAAGCACCCGATATGTAAGTGTGCATATCAGGCCTATATTGTCAAGTAAAGGAGTCCGAAAGGATTTTTTTTAATGTTAGCGTTGCGAGAGGATGTTGAAAATGTGGTTTTTGTAAAAATATCTAAATTCATCTTTCATGCTAGGTAGAAAAGGCATGGTTTATTGGCACTCAAACAAAATACATGTGTGTATACAGTTAACATTCATACATCAAAATACAATATATATATATATATATATATATATATATATATATATATATATATATATATATATATATAAATCAATCATTCAAACATTTAAATGGCAACAATTAATAAAGTTTTCATATTCTAACTATGACAGAAAAATTATTTGACTTCCATAGAATTTTCAAGAAAATGATTATAACAATGTTTCTTGAATAATTCCACAGTACTACATTTTTTTCATTGTGAATGGTAAATTATTCCATCCCTTGGTTTCAGAATAATGAGAAATGTTTTTTTTTATAAAAATTAGTATTTGGTCTTGGAACAAATAGATCGTTATAAGAGACAGATAGCAAGTTGTAGTGTTGAACATCATTATTATCTAGCATTGATAAGTAATCAGGTGCTAGTCCATTTACAATTGTTTACATTAGAATTGATTGTTGGTATTTTATTCTTTCTGGAAAGGATAGCCATTTTAAAGAAGAAAACATAAAATTAGATGGAACAGAAATATCACATTCAAATATAACTCTTTTTGTTTTGAAGTTTTATGATTCTATCTGAATCTTTTTTGTAATAAATTTTCCCAAACTGAACTACAATAGTCTATATATGGTAGAATATATGCATTATATAATAGTTGGCTTATGTGAATAGGCAAATATTCTTTAAGTTTATACAAAAGTGATATCTTAGATGAGATAATCTTACATATGCGATCAGTTCTTCTCGGCTTAAAGTTTCATCAATGTCAATTCCAAGTAATCTGAAAGAATTAACATTTTCATTACAGGTTTCGTTGATGGTAATACATAATTCTGATAGTTGTGTAAGTTTTTGTTTTCAACTCAATTTCATACATTTTGTTTTTTGTGCATTAATTTTTTATACTATTATTGTTACACCAAGATTGTACAGCATTTAAATCATTTTGCAATATGCTGTTAATTTTTTTCAATTTTCTTATCATGAGATGCAGTGTTGAATAATCAGCATATAAATTCATGTTGGATTGTTTAACATGAAGTGGTAAATCATTGATATAGATTGAAAATTAAAGTTGACATAAAAAAAAAACAGTGAGGCACTCATATTTTACAAACGTTTTATCAGATTTAATGTTTGAGGATTCAACTTCTTATTTTCTTTCAGACAGATATAATTTTATCCAATTTATCCTATGTTCATCGATATGATAAAATTTTAGATTTTTCTAAAAGTATGGCATGGTTAATAAGATCAAAAGCCTTACTGAAATCCATTAACACAGTACCAACTATTTCTCCATTATCTAAGTATTTAAATATTTAACCAGTCGTCAATTAGTTAAGTCAGGGCGGTTTGACATGAATGACCTAGCCTGAAACATGACTGAGCTATAAGTAACATTTTTTTATTATTTAAAATGCATATAACTGTGTACATACATGTCTTTCAAAAATCTTAGATATGGTATTTAAAATAGAAATTGGACGATAATTTGAGGGAACATCTGTTGGTCCTCCTTTATTTATAGCCATTACTCTAGCATGTTTTAATTTTTGCGGAAAACGATTAGATGTTATACATTTATTTATTAGAAATGTAAGTGATGGCGATATTATTTCTGCACTAAGCTTTAAACATTTGGGACCAATTCCATCTAAAGCTGCTGATTTGTTAATATTAAGGTGTTTCAGTTGTCTTCACCCTTCTTCAAAAGAAATCAGATTTAATTTAAAATTTTTCTGTTTCCTTCAATTTTTTTACAAGTAAAATTTTGTAACAAAGAAAAATCCACATCTGAAATATTATTTCCAATAAGTTTTTCAGATACCGAAGAAAAAGAAAAATCCATATCTGAAGTATTGTTTCCAATAAGATTTTCAGCTACCGAAGAAAAATGAACATTTATTATAGTAACAATATCTTGGGGTTATAAACAGTTTGATTTTCATACTGCATTTTAGATAGAAAAATATTATCCATTTTTGGATTTAACTCTTCAATATGATTCCAATGTTTTTTGCTGTTTGTTTTTTTATAAGATATGGCGTTTTGATAATATTATTTTTTTTTGCATTAAATATTAACGACGTTGTTTTATTTTGCCACTTTTTAATGTGTACCCAGTCTTTTTTTCAATGATACATATATTTGTATTGAATGGAAATTTTAATTTCTTGATTAAACCATTCTGCTTGTTTAAATATTTTCACTCTTATAATTTTCATTGATGCATGCCTGTCAATAACCTGTTCAAAAAGTGCATACCAAACAGCAAGATCAATATCATCTTATATTTCAATAGTACGAAATGGGGTTTAAGGTAAGTCTGCACAAAAGGCATCTTCATTAAACATTTTGAAACACCTGTACTTTATTTCGATATGATTTCCTTTCTTTGCGATTATATTTGTAGGACTATAAAGTGCGATGGTATTCTAAAGTGCGATGGTCACGCTTAAGTGCGATGGTCTACGCTAAAGTACGATGGTATCTCACGCTAAAGTGCGATGGTTGTATGTTTTTTAATTACGACCAGATAACACGCTTAAGTGCGATGGTATAACACGCTAAGGTCCGATGGTGTAACGGGAATGTGATTCAGGCAATGGTTTTCGTTTGTTGCTGTGTTCCTTTTACTTTTTCGTTTATTGTTTTATTTATTTATCAAGCCGCAGTCTTTCTCTTTTGAATTGTTCTACACTGGTCATTGTATAACCCATATATCTTGTTATGCGGCATGGGCCAAGGCTTTACGTTGAAGGCCGTATCATTATTAGTTGCATTCATGAACGACATTTGGGGTTTGATGGATAGTTCATACTTCATCTTATTTTTATTTAAAGTAAGATAGTTGTCCAAAAAGTGTGATGGATACATTGCAGTAGTAAGTTTATCCGGAATTTACTGGTAGTAGTTGGTTGGTATATTTCATATTTGCTGTTCGTTGATTGTTTTGTATTTAAATCAGGTTGTTATTTTTACTCGTTTGAATTGTTTTACATTGGTTGTTTTGGGGCCCTTTGGTTTTATTAGAATACTATGCGGTGTAAGCCAATGCTCCGCGTTAAATGTCATACTATAACCTAAAGTTGCATATATTAATGACATTAGGTATTGGATAGAGAGTTGTCTTATTGGCAATCATATAATGATACTATACATCTCTTCGTTAGGTTCTGTCATACATTCAATATTTAACAGAACAAAACAAGCCATACTGTAATTATTTTATAGAATTATTCAATTGGAAAGTAAAAAAGAAGACTTTTTTTGACACCGCAGCTGTTTTGATTAATTTTTTTTTTACAATTTTACAAAATTAAGTTAACCTCTTCCAGCAACGACCAAAAATGTTCCAGATTGTGATCATTTGTTTCTCTCTTCTTTCTTTTCTTGTGTAATAAAAACCCTTAATCTGGACAAACATTCTTGTCATAATGCTGTCTAACGTTGCTAACGTCGATATTTTTGCGAGAAAACGCACTTTAGCGTGTTCAAATGAATAGCTCAGACCATCGCACTTTAGCGTATCAAACCATCGCACTTTAGCGTAGGCAATCGCACTTTAGCGTGAACATCGCGTTTTAGCGTCCCCATCGCACTTTAGAGTCCTACATATTAATTTTTTGTATTAGGCACACAGGGTAGTGGTCACTCAAAGCATATGAAGGAACATGACAATGTGCAATATTCTCAGGATAAGCAGTGTAAATATGATCAACACTAGTCTCTGATCATTCACAACTACGTGTTGCAGTGTTAATTAGTTTTTGAAGTTAAAATGCTTTATGAAATTCATTCATTTTTTATTTTCAATTTTATCAAATCAATATTAAAGTCTCCCATTAAAATAATCTCAAAAAGATCTATCCAGGACTGAGAGAAATTTGGTGGTCTATAAACAGTACAAATAAAGGAAGGTTTTGCTTTTGGTAATTCTACCTCTAACATAAAGTTTCTAAAGTATCTATATCTGTACTTATACATGCCGCCAGTGTGTTATTGTGCTATGGTCATTTTTTGTATTCTTGTCTTTCATGCTTGCTTATGTGCTTTGTCTATATGCTATTTTGTTTTTCTTCGTTGACATATTTGATTGTTTTTATAGTGATTAAGACTATAACACAATGTGGACTGCTGTACCCCTATTTTTGACATTTTTACCTATAATGTCTGTTTGTTTTGTTCGCACATTTTTGTCATATAATGGAATTTTAAGCGACTGTCATACAAGTGAGAGGTTTAGCTAGCTATAAAACCAGGTTTAATCCACCATTTTCTACATAAGGAAATGCCTGTAACAAGTCAGGTATATGACAGTTGTTTTCCATTCGTTTGATGTGTTTGAGTTTTCCATTTTGCCATTTGATAAAGGACTTTCTGTTTTGAATTTTCCTTGGAGTTCGGTATTTTTGTTATTTTATTTTTTGATAAATCGGATCGCTTTTTAACTGCAATAGAATCTTTGACACAAACCAATAGACCACCACCATCCTTACTCTGGCGATCTTTTCTGAAAATTTTGTATCCTCACAGTTTACATTTTTCATTGTTAATATCAGGTTTTAAAAATGTTTCAACTAATCCAAATAAATCTATGTATCTGTTGTTTATAGTAATTAAATTCTTTAACTCAGTGTCATAACTTCTGATTACACCTGTGTACCAGTCAAAATGGTTACTTTGCAATTCCCTTCAATCTAGATAATCTGTAAGCTTAGATAAATCAGTTTATTTCCGAAAGCAATTTTTTATAAAAAACTTGATGAATGTTGTCACTATGAAAGACGAACAAGTAAGTGAAATTAACACCTTGTATTGCCATGTCCAATAAATCATAATAAAATCAACATATGATTATTTTCAAGAATCTTCGTTCGTGATGGCTTCAAATACTTGACTATATTTTTTTCAGAAACAAAAATCAACGAATTTAAGAACCCACGAACATGTAACTTTTGTTCAAACCACGAAAATTTAAACCCACGAATAAAGGTGCTTTCACCGTATATTAAAACATTTGTCGGTAAAACTAATTCTCCCTGTTCTCGCATAATATTTCCTTTTCATTGTATAAGGAAGAACTTCATGGTCAACTGCCTTCCACATAGGTCATTTCCGTTTTAACTGCATTGGTACATGTATTTGAGAATATAAATAGATTAGAAATATTTACAAATAATCTAAGCAAAGTAATACATCATTCTTAGAAACGACAAAAAAGTTGATTAGTTACAGGTTTTTGTCGTTATTCTTTTTTAATCATAGCGAGATAATACCATTATATTGTTTCTATTGCATCGTCTTCCGGGACCATTTCCGTTACTTGCAGCATCTAGTAAACATTTTATCACAAAATGATTAAGAGTACAATAGATGGTTTAATTATGCTTATTTTATGTTTATAAGACATCAGTAATATATAAGCAACATAAATAGACAAATGACGAAACTTAAATGTGTTTAAGATTTCATCTTCATATTCATGAAAATCATTTGTTTGTGCAAAATAAAGTTTTAGATTAAAAAAATTCATATTCAATTGACACACTTCCTCTTCTTCTTTATTGTAAGAAAACATGTGTATAATTGTGGATAAAATCAATGCGATATTCATAACAATTTTTATTTTCTTTATATCAAGAATTCTAACTATTTTCTATAATTTATTTACCTGGAATTCACAAACTAAGAGAGCGAAATTGAAAAAAAAGAGGATGACAAAAAAATCAGGAACTAATTAATAGACAACAGCCGTTTTCTCGAAATGTTTTCGTTTTTTGTTTTTCATTTTTGTCATATCACTTATACAGCCGGACAGCAAATCTCATAATGGCGTCGATTTTATTATTCTGGTCACGTGATTTTCGGTTAAAAAAAATAAATATTTTAGCACGGCAATGACGCCACGAAATCGACGGCGTAAAGATATTTTAAATATTTACCATGCTCAAACAAATATATCATTTGATATGGCAGGTTTCAAACTTTCACTACGTCACCTTTCAAGAATAAAAATGTAGAATTACCTTCACTATTTAATTGGCAAAGATGAAAAACGTGCCGCGGCCTCGACACTTCTCAATAAATAAATTTAAATTGAAATGACACACGGAATGGTAACGTATTTTCCTTAAGAGGCATGATAGCTCCTGATATTATCAACATAAAATGCCTATTGTTACCAAAACTCGCCAGGTAAACCGGCCGTGTGTCAATTCAACTGGTCTAAAATTAGCGACCGGCCAAAGGGAGATAACTCGAATGAAAACTCGTTCAAGGGACGGCTGATCAGA
Source organism: Mytilus californianus (assembly GCF_021869535.1). NCBI lineage: Eukaryota > Metazoa > Mollusca > Bivalvia > Mytilida > Mytilidae > Mytilus > Mytilus californianus. Next base: position 59,549,487 of record NW_026262679.1, read on the forward strand.
ACGAGTGAAAATAAGCATTTCGCTCAACTTTAGTAAACGAAACAATGTTTCTGGGGGCATACTATCCAATAACTTATCCGTATGCGATAGTAAAATGTGTAAATACGAAAAAATCTTGGAAATTATAATTAATCATTGGAATGAGGGCACCTGTCAAGTTTCATGACCTAAACAGTGAGAGAAAGTATTACAGAATGTATGTGTGTCTTGGTAAATCACTATGTAATCGACACATTCCATTTTTTCCTTACAATTATCTAGAAATCATGAATATTGCTAGGGAAATTCCAATCATTACACTCAGTTTAGAAAAAAATACATTGTTTTTGAACTATAATACTACAGTCACACGATTAGCTTCAGAAGAAATAAAAATAGTATGTGGTAAAAAAATATTTACATAAAGTGAGGGGTTGTGTACCAGTAAATTATTACAAAAAATACTGATCCCAAAATTAGGTGAAAATTTTCTAGCAATGAAGGGGAAAAAATATTACAGCATTTTCCCATGATTGCATGTTTACCTCTAATTTGTCATACTTTTATAGAAATAATTGTTTCAAGGCATACACCTCCTTAGAAGAATCAAGTGTTATTCTTGAATACACATAAAAAGTTCATTTTGATTCAGCATTCAATGATTCAGATACAGATTTTTTTCTTTGCAGATCTACATAAAAAATTATTTATAAAGATTATGGTATACAATGTACATGTTTTATATGAATAAATAGTTTATTAGAGTGGAACCTGAATATATACAATATAATGTACATTGAGTATTAACATAATGATTCAGCCAGCCAAATAGGCTTATGGTGCACTATTTTATATCTTCTATTCTAGAGAAACATTTTTAGAGAATATTTGTTAAGCTGGGCCATTGTCATTTATATCTGTTAAACTAAAGATTTTTGTCTATTCTAAATGGGTGTTACATATGTTTATATATGCAATATTTAAATAAATAGTATGCATCTGAGGTCGAACTCCTGATCACTGGTATATGATACCCATGACAATGTTTATTACCAATGGAAATATCACGGTACTCTATAAAAAGGCTTCCCATTCACCAAACATGTTATTTCTATGTGTATGTAGGTAGCAATATTACAAGGTAATAAAAATTAAGGAAAAATATAATTAGGGCTTTATTTAGAGACTGAGTAAAAAGTAAATTCTTTTCCTGAACAAATTAATGTCAGAATTGCATTTCTTCTTTGCAGTGGTTTTTCATTCTAATTCTATTTTGACGTTGGCCTGACAGTGATTGCAAACCTGTCATTTGTTTTGTTATGTGTTGTCTCATTTCAGAAATTATAAAAAAACAATTTTAAAATGTAGTTGTTTCTGTTTTTAATCATTCAGAACTTATCAGGACATAAGAGATATAGAGCTTGGCATATGATATGGATACCCATCTACCATTTACAGTCCCCTTGAGTTGTCATGGTGTATTTAACATTATACCTTAAATTTCCTATTTTCCAACAGAAAATTAAAAACTTCCAACTCTTATTGTTAAATTAAACCACCAGTCCTTCAATTGCTGAAAGCTTGATAATATGATTTTCTGAGTATACAAATATATATAACAAAATGCATTTTCAGGCTCCAACAGAAATGTCAAGTTACTTTATAGGACATGTGTACATTTATATATATGCAAGAACAGTTATTGTCAATGCCAAGAGTATCAGGATGTATTCTGGGTGTGACAGCTACTAAGTATTTGTTATTTAAATCATGTATATCAAATAACTAAATATTGCAGAACATGCAACAAACATGATAAAGTAAAAAGCCAATATACTGTAAAAAAAAACGAAAATAGCATTTCACTTATAATATGTAATTTTGTATCTTTAAGGGGATATAAATTTATGTATTTTAATCAAATTTTAAAAAAAATATAACACGTTGACCTGATATATAAATCCTCATCAAATGCAGGTACATGCAGCTAAACAATTGGAAACATAAAATGAACTTAATTATGATATACATGATATAGAGATTAATTTAGGTAAACTGGATGCATTTTCAACAATCATAGATCTATGGAACAACTAATAAATGATTGCTTGAAGATGAACAGGGAATGAGCACAAACAATATTATATTATGATGTGACATCATCTTCATTCTTTTGCAAATTACATCTGTTAGCTACAAAATAAAGATCTGACTCTGTTCAAACTGTTTTTCCTCTGTCTTTTATCTATAATATATCAGATCTTAGGATGTTTAACTGGTGTCATGTCCTTCAGGACAAATCCTGACATGCTAACATATATCACAATAATTTACACCTGGACTTCCCAAAAAAGAATGCGCTGATTTAGGGATATTATTGGGAGGTTTATATACATATTCTTATATGCTTAAGGTGCTGAATTCAGAATATCTGTGTGATTTTTAGGAAAGTAGACAACTTTGGTTCATATTTTGTAATTTTGTGTACGGAAAACAACATTGAGGCATGAAAAGGGAAAATAAATCACAAAAAAATAAGATTTTATTTATTTCAATGACATGTTGACTGTCTTTTCCTCTGTGACAAGTTTGTCATATTTCTGAGCTTTGTTGGTCAAGAGCAGAGAAGTTTTAAGAAAAAATAATAGGGAGTCCCTGCGCGGCCTTACCAAATTGTGATGTGGACTGAAATTGTGCTCACGTGTAAACAATGAATGGTAACGTCATGTGACCATCCCAGTTCTGTTCTCCATGTTCCAGTTTATCAAAATAAACCAGTGATACTCATTTTTCATAGGTAAACCAAGCCTGTGTCAATTCGTCCCGAGCTGAAAATTTGTCAATAACAGTCGAAGTTGAAAAATGGCGGTTCCGAAGACTGAAAATTAATGACTTGAATTTTTTTTTCGACGACACATTACTGTGACTTCTTATATTTTTCAAATAATTTTAAAACTTATGATATCATGTATACCGCTCATGATACGTTTGGTTTTTTTAAATTTCACAAATTCACGATTTTCTACCGTGTCGTCTTCCGCGGGGAATTTTTTTTCTGCGCAGCGACATCTGTTGACGGCTTTTCAGAAATTATCTCCGCTTGATTCTCGGATAATAAATCCGGGGTTTTAACGGTCAAATCAGGGATTTGCTGTCCGGTTGTATACGGTTATGCTCATTGTTGGAGACCGTATGGTGGCCCTACGTAATTTGTTGTTCGATAAATGGTGGTCTTATTGGCAATCAAACTACATCTTCTCATTTTGACATCACAGATCCCAGAGACCAATGGAAGACAAACGTAACTCGGATTTATATAAACAGTGCAAAGGAAGTAAAATTGATCAAATACTGAACTCCGTTACAAACAATGTCAAACAGCAACAAATAGGTTAATAGCATTTATAAGACGATAAGTTATTTTCCTGAATGAAACAGACCAGCACTTTCTGTTACAGACTTCGGATGGATAATCCTTGTCACAACCGCAAATGTCAATGACATAAACTTTTATCTTGTCCTTAATTTATATCATAACAGACATCAAATGCGGAATAAAATATTACTACAGACGGAATGAAATTTGTACAACACAATTTAGAATTCCCCAATGTCCTTTGTTTCTGGAAAATGCCTATATTAAGTCATAATATAACCGTTGTTTTTCCAGTCGTTCTTTATGTTTATATAGTCAAACCTTTAGTTTTGTCCGTTTTTGAAGTAAGCTTGGAGTTCGGTAATTTTGTTATTACTTTTTTCATTGTTTAATGGCCGTAGTATATGGTTGTAGCACTGCTAGTTGAAAATACGTTGCATTTACAAATGATTTAATAATTTATCTTAGAACTTTTTTCTTCAAAAGAAGTAAGTGCAGATTTTGATTCAGACCAACATTGTTATAATATTGGTATCTGGGATGACTTGTTCCTGACATTGAATTATTAAACGGAATGTAAATCAGAATTTGATGAAGTCGTCGTTTAACTTCATATCTTGGCAGTTGTTTTTCACTTGTTCTGTGTCAATGTAACGGAAATATAAACAAGTGTCATCCAAGTAAGAGGTTATGCTACCTTTAAAACCAGGATTAACCCACAATTTTCTCCTGAAAATGCCTGTACCAAGTCAAAAATTTGGCAGTTTTTTTTTCACTTGTTCGGTTGATTGATAGCGTATGATTTTGTCAGTTTTTATAGACTTTAGTTCAATATTTTTGTTTTACTTTTGTCAGAACGAGTCATGATAACTCAATAAGCATTTTTCCTCGTTTGGTACTATTAAATATATAGTGTTTAACATCAAAATTGTTTTAACAAAATAACAAAAGGCAATCAAAAGCTACCAAAAGGATAGTTAAAATGATGTCGAAAACATACTGACAACGCCGTGCAAAAATAACGAAAATCGACTAAAAGACAAACAACACAACATAGAAAACAAAAGACTAAGCATCAGGACCCAAACCAAAAACCGGTTTGGGGGTCTCATTAACTTTTAATATTAAAATATTTTTCAGAGAATTCATTTATAAGAACTTGATTACTCTTTTGCGCCTTTCAAATTTGCTATGTTAATTCAATATGATTACCATTTCATTTTTTTAATAGATATTTCATCCTCAATTTAAAACGTATTTTTGTATTATTGAGCATATTTACTTCTTTGCATAACATACTAAAAGTATTATTCAAAAAACACACAGAAACAATATCAATTTGTTGCTAACATATGTTGTAAAGTACCAGGACAGGGAAACATTCTTAGTGTTAACAAGTATAAGTGGCATTCCACTGACCTTATTAGAAACAAATATTGATAAATTAATTGAATTAACACGACAACACTATCCTTTAAGAGGACAGAATAACATCGCTGAAAGAGAAAAATCCTGAAAAAACATTTTCCGGTTATTCATTTATTACATTAACAGTTAAAGAATTCAGAACAACATAATAATAGTATGACTACGTATGACAAATTTCTTTTAGAAAAAAAAAAACCAAAACAACAAAAAAACTCGAAGGAAAATTCAAACCGGAAAGTCAGATGGCAAAATCAAAAGCTCAAACACATCAAACGAAAAGAAAAAAACTGTCATATTCATGATTTGGTACAGACCTTTATGTAGATAATGGTGGATTAAATCTGGTTTTATAGCTAACTAAACCTTACTTGTACGACAGTCGCATAGAATTAGAAAGCTGTATTTCATTTATAGCAATAATTCTAATTAGTTTTTCATCCTATAGTGATACGGTATTCCACGTAATCGACATTTTGAAAAAAAAATTGCGCAATTGTACAAGAAACAATTATTTTATCAAGTGAACATTTTAGTAAGTTAAATTGAGTAATAGATGGCGGTTTAACAATTGGTCTGCGCATATGTGCTTTGTCATGGTGATAGGAAATTTAGTTACAATGACAATATGAAATAAATAGACGCGTTTAGCAGAAAAGTCATAAGAGAGTGTACCAGTAACGTTGGACATATTCGATTTACGTTTAACACTGATAATTTCTTATTTGTTTTATTGGTATTTTAGTCCAAACTGTATCTTTAGATGTTAACTTTCTTTCCTATGAGAGATTTAGAGAAAAATAAATGAGAAATTGTGACTTTACTGCTCAATTATTTGTCGAAGGTCTCAGACTGAATTAGACAATTTCCATGAGATGCTGGCGGCTGTTTGAATAGAAATAAGAACAAATGGGAATGGAATCCCTGATTAAAGTTACAAAAATAGGCAGAAAAAACGTTCGAAACCTGTGTTACTTAAAAAGGACGGGACATTCTCAATTGATTACCAAGATACTTAGCCTTCTATATGTTCTTTTGAAGGTGTCAACAAACAAACGAACTTCCGATATTCGAAATAAGAATATCCCTCTATAAACTATTTACAATACTAATATAGTCATACATGTATTTAAAAATCTTTCCAGATCATTGGTTAATGTGTCTGTAAATGTTTTGCGACTTTAAATTTATTTTACGGTTTTTCAATGCAATCTTAGAGGAAATGTTTTATTTTTGAACAATTGTTCCACGGTATAAACAAAGAGGTATTGAGCTTTTATGTAACTAGCTTTTCTAATTACTGTTGCAGATGTTAACATTCATAAACGTTGTTCATTGTCATACAATTGTTTATAAGAAATGAATAATCTCTGTACAGCAATGGTTTTATTTTGCGAGAAAGACGGTGTTGAAGTTACCAGATAGGGAAACGCGTTCAGTGTTTGATAGCGTAGGTGCCATTTCATTAAGAGGATTAGAAAAAAAATGTTAATCAACTCATTCAATGGACTAGACAACACCATCCGCATCCTTTTAAGAGCTTAGTCAAGACAAACAGTAAAACATCCTTAACATATATTTCAATTATTCATAAATCACATAAACCAATATCGAAAATGCAATAGCATAATTATAGCATTATGACTATGTACTGCAGCTGTTATGAAATAAACAGTCTCTCAGTTAAAGCAAGAATTTCAATTAGATATTCTTTCTTACGCAATACGGTTTTCAGAAATGAAAGTGCAATCTTGGTGTCACTTTCATCAAATGACTTTGTTAACAATCTAAATGGTACAGAAGAAAGATAATTTTACAAGATTAACATATAGAATGTTGATGATTGATTAAATGTTCAGTATCAATGATAAGCACTCATGGGCTATGTCGCGGCAACTACACATTTTGTCAACATTACACAATGGAATTAGTTGACACATTAAGCAGAAAAGTAATGAAAGAAGGTCAGAATAACGTAATATAGGTGAACTTTAAATTAATGCTTTACATTTTAGAAGAACCAAGAGAACACATAGATACCAAGTTATTTTCAATTCTTTTAGTTCATCGTGTAGTGGAGATCCCACAGTTTTGGTAGAGTTCGTTTTGCTTGGTATCTTGCCAAGGCGTCGTCACTTTATCTCAAATAATGAATTCAAAAAATCCCCTTTATATCTTCAGCCTCATTTTATTCATATAAAAATTTCTAGAAAACACCATATCTATGCATAAAATAGGAAATTGGGGTGAAGTCAATGAGACAGTAACCCAATAACACAAAGATCAAAAGACTTTTGAGGTCAAAAATGGAAACCGAAACAATAGAAAAATGTCTCACAATATGACAAGATCTAAATTGTCCTGATTACATAAAAAAAAATTATTGTGTATAAATAAATAGAAACCATATTGTATATTTTTATATGAATAATAGCCAACGATAAATCTTACGGGGCGATGGATCATACAATTATGATACAGTACACTACAAAATATAATATATAACAAGCCTAAAAGGGTACAACATCACAAAAAAATAATTAAATCATAAACAAATTTTAGATATTTCGGATAACTAATATCCTTCATCAGTAAGATGTAAAATGAATATTATCTTGACATGTGGTAGTCAAACTGAAATAAAAATCTTGAAAGCTATACAAATTATCAATAATCAATACGCTGGTTTTTTTCAATATTGATGTTTGGGAGGAGGAATAAATTTCTCAAAACTGTTAGAGTCCAAAACGGAAGCCTGAGTTACTGGAAATAAGTGATGGTAGGGAAAATGAGTGGCACATTCTATGTTACAAATAAATGTTTGAGTATTCAGTATTTGTTGGCAAGTCAGACATCGTCTGTTACCACACGACTTGCACCATCTTTCAGTTGAACAGCTTTTATTAGAGGAGACATCAGCTCTCACAAATAAGTCTTTCAGACTTGCTGGTCTCCGACAAGCTAAGACATGAGGTTTGGGAAAGATCTTGGATAATTTAGGGTGCTTGGCAATAGTTTATAATATGGATCAAACATGAAAGGTTAGTAAAGGCGGGTAGTAAAATTACAATTTGTAAAAAAAGTCAAAATACAAAAAGAAGCAAACGTTTAGCCAAATCCGGGCAAAGAATCATAGCTTCGATTGAGTGAAACTCATTCCTTGGTTTCATGTGATTTTCGAAGTTACATCATATCCAAGCAAATTTCACAAACAATCATGCGTATGTTCATGCCAGTCCTGAGCTACTTGGCTGACGATACCCACAAGTATTGACAATTCATCATTATATGTATCGATCCAGTGCCAATAAAAACAGTAAACGGTACAAAAGTGTGACAAATAATTTCTATTGAATAATGCTTGAAGCCAAAAATAATATTGAAATAATATCTCAGAATTACAAAATAATCATATCAAAATTATCTCATAATGATTAAATCGTGCTTCAAATCAGTTATAGCAACACGCTTTTGTGCGGGAGAAATAAGAGTGTTCAAGGAAAAAACAGTTCCAGATATATGATTATATAAAAGGACAATATACATTTTCCCCATTTTATTACACTTAACATTGTCATCATTAACACAGTTAGGCTAGGGTAGTAGCTTTATGTGTCAAAAAATTGAACAATAAATTTTAGCAATAACCATCAAGCAGTTGTAGATCTTCGTTATAGCACAATAGAAGATTGTGTGCAAGAAAGGTGTTATTTTGCCATAAAATGTTCAAATAGTGGTAATACATCTGCATGATGTATTATATAATTTTCCCTAATGCAATAAAAGTTATCTTCAAGCATAATAAGGAGAACTATTACTATTTTGATCCTTGTTAATACTATGAGTTGCCAGAAAATGCCACTTAACCGTACGCGTATTGCACATTAAGTTGAACTAAATTGTTCAAAAAGAGAGGCGGAAGATACCAAAGGGACATTTAAACTCCCAATTCAAAGACATTTCAAAAATGAGAACGCCATGGCAATAAACAAAGAAAGGACTTAACAAACTTTCAAAAAATTAAGCATACTAGTGTATAGTAAAGAGTTTTTTCTTCATTAAATTTGATAAAAGGAAGTATGATGTGAAGATCGTCAGACGAATCAAACATTATTCAGTAAACAAAACTGAGACATGAAGGTCACCATACGGTCACCAGAGTACTGTAATATGCACCTGTATTATAAACTTTAAAATGTCGATAGTCTGCATGAGCACTAAACGCATATCATTATAAAATCAGAGTCAATAAATTACTCAATACCATATGGTAAGCTCTAAAGCTTTCTAAAACTAAAAATTCATCCGGATCAAGTGGTCAAATTTATGTATTAATACCATCGAGACATAGGCAAAAAATATTCATTTTAAATAATAGTAATAATAATATATATATATATATATCCATAACAACCATACAATCCCAAAAATTGAGCGAAAGGCAGAAAAGAAAATTCCTCAGGGATGGCATTGAATACATCAATCCTCCTGTGCCATCTGAGGAAAAGAGGAAACGAGTACGACGCTTTAAACGTAGGCCACAAGAGACTGATTCACCTTCCAACATTGTGGTCAATCTTTCCAGATACCAGTTAACGGTGCTGAAACATCTCCTCTCTCGTGAGGCTTAAATTTCTGTCCTCTACCTGCCCCTGTCAATGAAACCAAATTGTCGGAAGACCTTGACAATTTTGCCAGAAGTCTACGCATTAGGGAATATTTCGCGTCGAAGGAAAATAACAACAGAAGCTCGGATATGGACTCAGAAATTTCAGAAGACGAGAACAACTACAAATTTATATAAAAAAAGTACTTGGATACCTAAACCGAGCAAAAATGCCACCTTAGAATCGTCCCCGAGGGTATCACCAGCCCAGTAGTCAGCACTTCGGTGTTGAATATGATTATTTTTATAAATTTCCTGTTTACAAAAGTATGAATTGTTCGAAATACCAAGGATTTTCTTATCCCAGGAATAGATTACATTAGCCGTATTTGGCACAACTTTTTGGAATTTTGGGTCCTCAATGCTCTTCAACTTTTTACTTGTTTGGCTTAATCACGATTTTGATCTGAGCGTCACTGATAAGTCTTATGTAGACGAAACGCGCGTCTGACGTATTAAATTATAAGCCTGGTACCTTTGATAACTATTTACACCACTGGGTCGATGCCACTGCTGGTGAACGTTTCATCCCCGAGGGTATCACCAGCCCAGTAGTCAGCACTTGGTTGTTGACATGAATATCAATACTGTAAATTCAGAAATTATTGCGATGTTTTTATTATTGCGAAAAATGCGACAGGGTTATAGTCGCAAAAATTTAAACTCGCATTTTGAAATTTTTATATGATTTAAACAGGATTTTTCTCAATATCGCAAAAATTAAAATCGCATTTTAGTCTAAAATGACAAAATAGCAATAATAAATGCACGCAATAATTTCTGAATTTACAGTAATATGATTATTTTTATATATTTCCTGTTTCCTTTAATAACTATTATAGACAATTTTAAGTCGGACATTATCAGAAATACTAGAGAAAGCAGTAAACCTTCTGACTTTCTTACCAATGAAGAACAAACATCACTGAAAAACTTACGATCTAACAACAATATCGTCATTAAACCTGCAGACAAAGGCAGTACAGTAGTTGTCATGGATAAATCTGTCTATATTCAAGAGGCTGAACGACAACTTGGCAATGCAAGGTTCTACCAAAAACTAGACTCTGATCCTACAACATCTTTTAGCAGAGAAATAACTATAGTTTGGTAGAAATGCACGACGATGGTTTCATCGATGAAAAAACTCTTGAATATTTGAAACCAGAAAATCCAAAACCGGACAACAACTTCACCTTTAATGGAGATCATTATTTGCAAGTTAATGAAACTGCTATGGGTACTAAAATGGCTCCATCATATGCCAACATATTTATGGAGAAATTAGAAAAACAACTCCTTGAATCTTCAATCGAAAAACCGCTTTCCTGGTTTAGGTTTATAGATGATGTGGATATGAAATGGAAGTGACGAGGATTTTGATACATTCATCACTCATGCCAACAACATACATCAAAGTATCAAATTTACTCGTGAGAAATCTAAATCCACCTTCCTCGATACTTCAGCTCCCTCACAGATGGCATTATATCCACAGGCCTATATTCTAAGCCTACTGATACTCACCAATACCTGTACCCTACGAGTTGCCATCCTGCTCATTGTACTAAGAGCATCCCGTACAGTCAGGCACTCAGAGTCAAGCGAAACACAGAAACAACTAAAAAACAACTACGGCAACTCAAAATCCGCTTAAGGAGAAGGGGCTACAAACACAGAACGATTCAAAAGAGTTTTCAGAAAGGGGAAACTATCCCAAGGAGTAAACTGTTAGAATACAAAGATAAAAATAAAAATAAAAGGACTATCTAAGATTTTTTCCCGAACCTCCCATGATAGCTTTTAGGCAACCCAATAGTCTGCGGAACCTTTTGGTGCGGGCTGAGGTGTCTGATCATAGAAGTACTTCTGGTGAATGTCGTTCGTGTGATGAAAAACGCTGTAAATGCTGCCCACAGATGCATCACTCATAAAAAAAAGGTACAAAAATTAGTACACCATATCCGGATTTCGACAATTAATGTCTCTTCAGTGATGTTTGGGATCGAAACGGTATTTGGAAGGCCATATAGTTTACCTCAATTTAAGATAGACTCTTGAATTTTGAAGAGTCGAAATATTAGAAATAGGATGAACGGACCATATAAACCCGAAGGAAAATATAATACAAGCCCATCCGAAAAAATATATAAAAGTCTAAATTGAAAACAACGTTCAAACCTATGATTGCGTTGGATAAAAACCGCAATTTTTATACGTGTGCATGCAAAACAAATTTCGTGGTAGAGGGGTCTAAATACAGCACAAACAACAATTTCCAAAAGACCAAATATACAACTCGTCTAAACATCAGCCCAACAATGTTAGATCTGTAAATTTGCTTTCGCAAATACTTCTTCTTCTACTACTACTACTACTACTAGTAGTAGTAGTAGTAGTAGTAGTAGAAGTAGTACTCTACTACAACTACAACTAAGGATACTAATAGTAATACTAATAGTTATGAAAATAATAATAATTATAATAATAATAGTAAGAGTAAAATAATTCTTATTAATATAGAACTCTTGTTTACATTCAAAACAGATTCTAAATCTATACATTATATTTGAATAAAAGATGATGTGGGTGTACGTCAATGAGACAGCAACATCAAACTGCAATGAATATATATCCAATTTAGTCACAAAGTATGTGTGGTGTATTATTTCAGCTTTCGTTTATATATTGATGATTGCTGCACCCTTTAAATGTGCATATTTCTTCACATAGAGCTGAATAGTTCTTTAGTTTTCTATGTAGTGTTTTGTGTACTATTGTTTGTCTGTTGCACCTTTTCTATTTCAGCCATGGTTTTGTCTGTTTATTTTCGATTTATGAGTTTTGAATGTCCCTTTGGTAACTTTCACTTCTCTTTAAGAATCCGATTTTGCAGTTAGCGTAAACTTTTTGCATGCAGTCAACACGACTTTTGAAAGTAAGTTTATATATTTTTATATCTTTTTTTATTGTTATAGATCAATGATGCTAACTCTAGGGTAAAGACTTGTTTCATTTTCTATGTACATAATTAGGTTTAACTATGTCTAGATGTGTTAAATGTTGATGGTCGTACTGCAACATGTCGATTTTCACTTTTCAATCGTTTAGCCTTGTAGTTATGCTTATGAATTGATAATCGTGCAACATTATTATTTACATTTAGGTCATCACTGACACCGAATGCATCTATAATAAGATGGTCTAAACTGATATTCGACTTTGTTTCTTGAGTTAAATTTTTTAAGAAAAAATAATCGAACTTTGGCAAATTAAAAAAAAAACTATCAACAATGTTTCCATTGATAAAAGATACGCAAAACCTGATATTCAGAGTTTCATATCATACATTTTAAATACATTTGGTTCAATATTTATCAACAACTATTAATAAACAACGAGGGTGCCATTCGCCCAGTAGCGTGGGTATAAACATGAATTTACATGAAACATTTTGTCTGAAAATTTCTAGAAAATCCCTAATGTAATGTTGACTTAAGACGGTTTTGGTTGTTTTATGTACCTCTCTTGACTTTATGGTCTAGAACGATTTATATGTTTACTTTCGGAACTCTTGTGCTCTAGCGTACCCGATGCGGATTATCAAGAAAGACATGTTGTGCGTACGGACATTTTCAGTGATTAATCCAAATAATGGTTTGATTAAATCAAAGTATTTATGCGTCCTGAATCAGCAGCAAAGAATGTGCTTTCTTGATTTGCTATCTTAAGAAAATGTCTATTGTCAATATTTTCATACTATATCATCCAAAAGGAATGATTTTAATGTTAACTTTGCCAGTGGATGTTGGAATTTTTGAGATTTTATGCATGGAAAAAAGTATAGTTTGTGTCGGCTGATGACTGAGTTTATTATAGCATCGGTAACATCAGCAATGGTACCGATCAAATGACAGTAAAGAAAATCTCGAATTTATCTTTATTTTGTATCTTAAAATGAAGATGGCTTTTATAAGTATAAACGACCTACTAGTATATTAAAATATTTCTCAGTAAAACTTATTCTCCATATTCTTGCATTACATTTCCTTATCATTATATTATAATAATCTCATGGTCAACTGCCTTCCAAGTATGTCACATTTCTGTTTTAAATGCACTTTTATGATACTATATATTAATAAGAAATATTTATAAGTAATCTTTGCAAAGTTATATGACATATATAAAAATGACAAAAAAGTGATTTGTTATAGGTTTTTGTCGTCATTTTATTCTATTCATGACGAGATGATACAATTTTATTATTTTTATTGCATCGTCTTTCGGGACCAGTTCCGTTATTTAAAGCATCTAGCAAATATTTTATCTCAATTTATCAACACGCATGTTATACACAGTTGTGCAATCAAACAATCAGGCCTGCTAGAATTAAAAGGATTAATAGTACAATTGATGGTTTAATTATGCTTATTCCATGTTTATAAAACATCGATAATATTAAGCAACATAAATAGACTAATCACGAAACTTAAATATGTTTAAGATTTCATCCTCATATTCATGCAAATCATTTGTCTGTGCTAAATATAATGTAAGTTAAAAAATCATAGCCAACTGACACATTTCCTCTTCATCTTTGCTGCATCCACAAATTTGTACAATTAAGGATAGAATCCAAGCGACATTCATAAAAATGATGTTGTCTTTATATCAGTAAAATTTACTGTTTTTCTGTGAATTAAGTACCTGCAAATTCACAAACTAAAAGAATGAAATGGAAAAAAGAAAGAAAGAATACAAACAATCAGGAACTAATTAATGGACAACGGCCGTTTGTTCGAAATGTATTTTTCTTCATTTTTTATGTCGGATTATTTTATAAATTACTATATGGTTATGCTAATTATTTGAGACCGTATGGTGGCCCCTACTTCATTTCTTGTTCGATAGATCGTTGTCGCATGAGAAATCATACAGCATCTTCTTTTATTTCAACATCATAGATAACAAGGATCAATAGAAGAAAAACGTAACCTCGATTTATAAACAGTGAAAAGGAGGTAAAATTGATCGAATACTGAACTCCGTTACAAACAATGTCAAACAGTAGCAAATAGGTTAATAGCATTTATAAGACGATAAGTTATATTTCTGAATAGAACAGACCAGCACTTCCTGTTACGGACTTAAGAAGGATAATCCTTGTCACAACAGCCTATGTCAATGATATAATCATCTACTTTGACCTTAATTTATATAATAACAGATATTAAATAAGGAAAAAACCCAGTACGAACGGAATAAAATTAGTACATCACAAATAAGGATTCCCTAATGTCCATTTTCCGCGGAAAATTCCTATACCAACTCGGGAATATACCAGTTGTTTTCCACTCGCTCTTTCTGTTGATATAATCGAGCGTTTAGTCTATTGCTGCTTTCAAATTTGTTGTGTTTTTTTTCAATGTGATAACCACTTCATTTATTTTAATAGATATTTCATCCTCGACAAAAAAAAAAGTTTTATAGAACATATATACAAATGTGAACTACATAATGAAAATGTGTTAAGTATAATAAAATTGTACAAAAAAAGGTGCACAGAAACAATATCAATGTGTTACTTACAAACATTTTCCAGTTATTCATTTATAACATTAACAGATAAAACATTTAGAACAACATAATCATACTTCCACAACGTATTGCAAATGTCTTTAATAAAGCAGTTTGTCAATTGTAGCAATAATTCTAATTAGTTTTTCTCTCTATAGTAATACGGTATTCCACGTTGTGAACATTTTCAAAAATAAAAGTGCAATTTGATGCCATTAACATGATAAGAATTTTGTAAGTATCTAGATGTTACACAGGAGACATACATTTTATCAAGTGAACGTTTTAATTAGTTAGATTGAGTAATTGACTGATAGCGGTATAACAATTGGTCTGCGCATATGTGCTTTGTCATGGTGATAGGAAATTTGGTCACAATGACAAAATGAAATGAGTAGACGCGTTTAGCCTTAAAGTCATATATTCGATTTACGTTTAACACTGATAAATTTTGTTTTTGTTTTATTGGTATTTGAGTCCATACTGTAACCTTTTGATGTTCACCTTCTTTCCTATGAGAGATTATTGCAAAAGAAATGATCTTTTCCACAGATTCACTTGAAGGTTACCTGTCCATTTAAACTTTTGTAAGGTCTTTTGTCCAATCTAATAAATACAATAGCTATTGTTTTCTGTGGAGTTTATTCAATGGGACCTTTAAATTTTTTTCTAAGAGAAACCCATCATTCATTGATTAATTTACCTGAACAAAAAAGTTAACTTAATTTAACTTTCACTGATGAAAATACATGTACCAATGCTAAAAAAGGACACACAAAACTGCATGTGATGTTGTATTTTTTAAATATCATCAATACATTTTCAATTTGTTCAATATAAACACTGATACAAAAATTGAAAGTTGATTTCTGACAAATCAAATTTTTTTTTTTGTGTGTTTGACAAATAAAAACTGGAAAATGATGATGATGTTTAAATTAAGGCCTTCTTAAATGTATTCTATAACTGAACAACCACAAAAAAATGCAAATTCAATTAGAACAATACTAAAACTTTTGTCAGAAATAAACTTTTCATAATTTAATCAGTGTTAATATTGAACAGATTGACAATATATTATTGATATTGAATAAATTCAGCATCACTTAATCAACTAAGAAGATAATTTTCTTGGTCAGGTAATTTAATCAATGAATGATAGATTTCTCTTAGAAGAAATTTAAAGGTGACAGTGAATTAACTACAAAGAGAACAATAGCTATTGTATTTATTCAATGGGACAAGTGAACAGACAAAAGTTTAAATACCTTGACCAAGTGGAAAACTTTCATATGGTTCGCAATAAGAGAAAAATAAATGAGAAATAGTGACTTTACTGTTTAATTATTTGTCGCAGGACTCTTACTGTATAAGACAATTTCTATGAGATGCTGGCGATTGTTCGAATAGAAATAAGACAAAAAAGGAAAAATGGGTATGATAACACTGATTAAAGTAAAGAAAATAAACACAAAAATGTTAGAAACCTGTGTTACTCAATAAAACGGAACATTCTTAATAAATTACCAAGATTCTTAGCCTTCTCTAATGTCCTTTGGTAGGTGTCAACAAACAAACGACCTTCCGATATTCGAAATTAGAATATCACTCAATGAATTATTTTCAATACTAATATATTCATACATGCATTTAGAAATCTTTAAAGATCATTTGTATATATATCTGTAAATACTTTGCAACTTTAAAGTCATTTTACGGTTTTTCAATGTGATCTGAGAGGAAATGTTTTATTTCTAAACAATTACTTCGAGGTATAAAGAAAGAAATATTGAGCTTTTATGTAACTCTAGCTTTTCTTACCATTGTTGCAGATGTCAACCTTCAAAAACGTTGTTCATTGTCATACAATTGTATAAAAGAAATAAATAATCGATGTACTGCAACGGGGTTTTTTATGCGAGAAAGACCGTTTTGAAGTTACCAGAAAGGAAAACGCGTTTATGATCAGTGTTTGATAGCGTGAGTGCCATTTCATTAAACTGCTTAGAAAGAAAAATGTTAATCAATTCATTTAATGGACTAGACAACACCATCCGCATTATTTTAAGAGCTTAGTCAAGACAAACAGTAAAACATCCTTAAAACATTTTTCAATTATTCATTTATCATATAAATAGATAACGAACGTGCATAAACATATTATGATTGCTTACTAGTACTGCAGATGTTATGAAAGAAACAGTCTCTCAGTTAAAGCAAGAATTAGATTTAGATATTTTTTTCTTTAGCCATATGGTTTTCAGAAATAAAGTGCAATCTTGGTGTCAGTTTCATCAAATTTGTTAACAATCTGAATGGTAGATAAGAAAGATAATGATACAAGATTAACGTATGTAATGAAGATGATTGATTAAATGGTCAGTATCAATGATAAGCACTTAAGGGCTTTGTCGCAGTGATTACATATTTTGTCAACATTACACAATGGAATTATTTGACGCATAAAGCAAAGAATTAATGAAAGAATGTCAGAATAACGTTATAAACACGGTAATTCTTAAATAATGCTTTGCAGAACCAAGAGAACACACAGATAGCAAGTTATGTTTTAATTTTTTAAATTCGTCGTGTGGTGAGGCTGGTACTTACTATGTAAGTCTATATTAGAGAATTAAAAACAACAATCCCATCGAACTCACTTGAATGGATATCACCGAAGGACTCTCACTTATCATGATCAATAGCTGCGTTCCATTACGATACAACGGTGATCACCCCCACTTTTTGACTGGGTTTTTGCCAAGGCGTTGTCAGATTATCTTAAATGGTGAGTTCTAAAAGTCCCCTTTATATCTTCAGCCACATTTTTATTTATATAAAAACCTCTAGAAAAAACACCATTACTATGCATAGAACAAGAAAAAAAGTAACGTCAATGAGAGAGCAACCCAAAGGCACAAAAACCAAAGGCATTTAGAGGTCAATACACAGACTGAAACAATAGACAAATGTCTCAAAATATGACAATTTCTTATTTCTCCAGATTCTATTAAAAATGTTGCGAATAAATAAAACCGAAACCATGTTGTATATTTGTATATGTAAAAGATATATTGACATTTTAAGTAAACTACTTCGCGTTTTGTCTGATTTTATTAGTCCTCTAAATACTGTAGACCTATTTATTCTAGACAGTTAAAGAGGTTCTTGGTTCCAAGACAGTTTCCTTATTGAATCATAGAATGCAAAATAATTGTTTCATATGAATTTCTGTCAATTCTGCATCTCAAAATATATAATTGTTTTATATACATTTCTAATCTGGCTTATTTATACCATATAACACTTTTTTGTCTGTTTTTGCGTTTGTCGACTACTACATAATTTTGTATTGTTGGTGACTCTGGTATCTAGTATCAGTTTATGGTTAATATCAGCGTATAGTTAGTTTAATGGTATAGATATATCTATTGCCTTCGAACTTACCATTTTTTCTCGTTGATGACAACTACTGTTTATGACTTATTTGAATTAAGATGCTCAGATCAATCTTTATTGCTTTAAACGCGTCTTGTTTAATAAGCCGACAGTTATATCTTTCGTTAAATTGGTCTTACATTAGCTTTCCTTAACATTATTAAAATTCCCTTCGACATTACGCCGATTCTTTCCCTTTTACCTAAGTTTTTTTTCATTTTACTCCTAGTCGTAGACTCATTCTTCCATCCTCCCGAGTTTTCATCTGTTCTGTACTTGGTTCCATTAGAATAAACTTATATGTATCATATTGGAATTCAACGAAGTCATTTTGTTCAGCAATGTATTAAAATTCACCAAGTTACCCTACAATTATTATCTTTAAACATACTTCTAAATAAAGATTGATTGTTTGTCAATCATCGTACACTTCAATATCTATTTCTCTTTGTATTCGTATTTCAAAACACTAGCAATTGCATTATTCAGTTCAAAACATTTAAATCTTATTGTGTGTCTAATTTTTGTGTCTGAAAGACAAATATCTACCAGGGACAGTGCGTATGAAATGTTGAATAGACGCGTGTGTGCACAAATGGCCTTATTTTGCCCTAAAACATTCAAACAGAGGTAATATTTCTGCATAATGTATTATAAAAATTTTCCTAATGCAGCAAAAGTCATCTTTAGGCATAATAAGAAGATCAATAACTCTTTTGTTTGATATTGCTCCTTTACCAAATTGCACATAGAATTGAACATAATTGTTCAAAAGAGAGAGGCGGGAGATACAAAAGGACATTCAAACTCACATGTCAAAGACATTCAAAAACTGACAACGCCACGAACAAAGGACAAAAAAGATAAACAATCTACAAAATACAACTTTGCAAAATTAAAGAAAAAAAAAGATGAAGCATACTGATATCTAGTAAAGTTTTTTTTCTTCATAAAATTGGATAAAATGGCGTATGATGTTTAGGTCGTCAGACTAATCAAACAACATAAATAAAACAAAACTGAGATCTGCAGGTCACCATAAGATCACCATAGTACTGTAATCGGCAGGCACCTATACAAGCTTGAAATCGTCCAGAGTCTGAGCACTGAACCCATACATTATATGATCAGATCTGAATCGTCTGGAGTCAAGAAATTACTCCATAGCATGTGGTACGCTCTAAATATTTTCTAAAACTAAAATTTTATCCGTGTCGTGTAGTAAAAATATTAATAAATACCACCGGTACATAAGCAAATTGTCTATATTAAATGATAGTAAACTAATATATGTATATAAGAAATACTTCTTTTGCTATAGTAATAGTAATACTAATAGTTATGAAAATAATAATATTATAAAAAAAAGACAAAAAAAAAAAACACAAAAAAAAAAAACACAAAAAAAACCACAAAAAAAACCCCCAAAAAACCTAGTTTATATAGAACTTCTGTTTACATTCAAAACAATTTCTAAATATACGCATTATATGTGAGTTAAAGCGGATGAGGAGTGTGCGTCAATTAAACAGCAACATCAAACTGCAATGAATTTATATCCATTGTAGTCACAAAGTGTGTGTGGTGTATTATTTAAGCTTTCGTTTATATATTGATGAATGTTGTACCCTTGACAATGGGCATATTTCCTTCACATGGAGATAAATATCAAGAATCAGATTAAGCCGTTTGCGTAAACCTTTACTAGTCACATTAAATTGTCCTAGATAAGGTACTATTAAGTTTCAGCACTTTGAGTTTTTGATGCTTTGGAATGTTCTTATGTAGTAAACTTTAAAAACTTTTATTAACAAAAGGACCTGAAATCATTCACGAATTCATGTAGTCCACACGAAAATAGGTTAATATATTTCTAGATCGTTTGTTTTATAATAGATCAATGATGCTAGGGTAAATACCTGTTTCATTTTCCGTGTACATAATTAGGTTTAACCATGTTGTTTATAGCTAACCTAGATGTATCAAACGTTGATTGTCGTACGGCTATCTGTTCATATTCACTTTTATTCCGTTTAGTCTTGTAAATATAATTATCAATTGAGAATCGTACAACATTATGATTTATATTTAGGTCATCCATTGATAAAAGATATGCAAATTATGATTTGCAGAGTTCCATATCATACATTTTATGTACATTTGGTTCAGTACAACTGATAATGGACTATTATCCGACGAGGGTGCAATCCGCCCAATAGCTAAGTTTGTTTTGTGTAGGATTCATACGTTTTATATTGATACTTTTGGATAATTCAAGAAACCCATATTGTGCTAACGGAAATTTTATTTTCAATTATTAACTTAAATTGTTGTTTAAATGATATTGAAGTCAAACTTTCTGTCGTAGCACCATAGAATGTGCTTTCTTGATTTGTGATCGTAGAAAAAAATACTCACAGTCAACATTTTCAAGACCAAAGATAGGTTAATATGCATACTAGCACTATATAGTCAAGGAGACTCCGAAAAGAATTTCTTTAATGTTAACGTTGACAGAGGATGTTGGAATTATAGTTTTTGTAAAAATTTCTAAATTCATCTACTGAGATTTTATACATGGAAAAAGGCATGGTCGTGTGACCTGATGACTGGATGTATAACATCCTTAGTAACATCATCAGTGGTATCGATCAGTGGCAGTAATGAAAATCTGTATTTGATATCTTAATAATGAAGATTTTGTTTATGTATACACGACCTTTATTTAAACATTCCTCAGTAAAATGTATTCTCCATATTCTTGCATCATATTTCCTTTTCATTTTATTAGAATATCTAGGCCTTCCAAATAGGTCGTTTCTCTTTTAAATGCGCTATTGCATATTTTAACATTACATATTAATCAGAAAATACTTACAAGTAATCAAAGCAAAGTAATACGACGTATTTAAAATGATAAGAAAGTGATTGGTTAGACGTTTTTCGTCGTCATTTTATTCTATTCATGGTGAGATAGTATCATTTTATTATTTCTATTGCATCGTCTTCTGGGACCATTTCCATTATTTGCAGCATCTAGTAAACATTATATCACGAATTATCAACATGCATGTTAGACACAGTTGTGCAATCAACAATCAGGCATGCAAGAAATAAAATGATTAAGACTACAATTGATGGTTTAATTATGCTTGATTCATGTTTATAAAACATCGGTTATATTTTAAGCAACATAGATACACAAATCACGAAACTTAAATGTGTTTAAGATTTCATCTTCATATTCATACAAATCATTTGTTTGTGCAAAATACAGTTTTAGATTTAAAAAAAAACTTATCCAACTGACACACTTTCTCTTCATCTTTGTTTGCAATAACACATTTGTGCAATTAAGGATGAAATCAAAACGATATTGATAAAAATGTTGTTTTCTTTATACCCAGAAGTTTAACTGTTTTTCTGGAAATTCACAAACTAAGAGAATGATACGGTTATGCTAATTGCTGGAGACCATACGGTGGCCTCTACGTCATTTGTTGTTCGATGGACAATTGTCTCATTGGCAATCATACAGCATCTTCTTTTATTCTAATATCATAGAGAGATCAATGGAGGAAAACGTATCCTCGATTTGTAAACAGTGAAAAGGAGGTAAAATTAATCAAATACTGAACTCGGTTACATACAATGTCAAACAGTAACTAATACATGTAATAGGTAAATAGCATTTATAAGACAATACGTTATATTTAAGAAATAATTCTTTCATGTCATGCTCTATGCTCATGTTAACATGGATAGGCATTATATTTGTCAATATCTTTATACCGAGCGAAAGGCAATAATTTTGATTTGATGAAGCCAAAACGTTATCGAAAATCAACCATTTTAAGATAGAAAATGAATAAATCCATGTAAACTTACTTTTAGAATGATTTAATTTTATTTTCTAGCTAGCAACACCAACTCAATGTCCATTTTGACCTCCGGCGTTGTTCAAAATACGACTGACGTTGCAATTTCAATTATGAGGTCAATCACGTACAGTCCATGTTCTATTAAAATTAGAACATGTCTTTGTTGACAAAGCGAAAGAAAAACGTCATGTTAGAATCCTGAATAGAACAGACTAGCACTTCCTATTACACACTTAGGAAGGATAATCCTTGTCACAACAGCAAATGTCAATGACATAAACTTTTATCATGTCCTTAAGTTATATAATAACAGACATGAAATGAGGAATGAAATATTAGTACAGACGGAATCGAATTTGTAGAACACAGTTAAGAATTCCCCAATGTCCTTTTTCGTCAGAAAATGCCTATATCAAGTCGTGAATATAACAGTTGTTTTCCAGTCGTTCTTTTGTTGGATATAGTCGAACTTTTAGTTTTGTCAGTTCATATGTACTCACCAGATTTTGAATTAAGGTTGGATTTTGGTATTTTTGATATTACGTTTTGTATTATTTAAAGGCATCAGTATATGGATTGTACCACTGCTAATTGAAAAAAAAATAGTGAAGTATCTTAGAACTTGATTTTTCCAATGAAATTAATCCAAATTTTAATTTAATTTCAGACCAACATTGTAATAAGCTTGGTATCTTAGTTGAGTTATATGTGACATTGAATTATTAAACGGAATGTTAAGCGATTTTAAAGACAAGACTATCAGCGAGTATCAGACTCTGATGCATTCGTCGTTTTACCTCATATCTCATACCTTGGCAGTTGATTTTCACTTGATCCGTTGGTTGATAGCGTTTGATTTTGTTAGTTATTATGGACTTCCCTTTTTTTGAATATTTTGACTATTCATGATAACTGCATGAACTAAATTATCCTATCCCCTCGTTTGGTACCAAGAAATATATAATGTTTTTCTTTTGAAATTGATGTTACCAAAATACAAAAGACAGGCGGAAGATACCAAAGGGATAGTTAAACTCTTAATTAGAAAACAAACCGACAACGCCTTGCCAAAGTAACGAAAACCGACCAAAAGACAAACAGTCTACAAAACACAACATAGAAAACTAATGACCGAGTAATACGAACACCACCAAAAATCGGGGAGGGGGGTATCATTAACTCTTCCTATTAAGATATTTTTCAAGTAACTCGTTTATATCTAAATAAGAAGATGTTGTATGAGTGCCAATGAGACAACTCTCCATCCAAGTCACAATGTATAAACAATTATAGGTCAAAGTACGGCCTTCAACACGGAGCCTTGGCTCACACCGAACAGCAAGGTATAAAGGGCCCTAAATGACTAGTGTAAAACAATTCAAACAGGAAAACCAACGGTCTAATCTACAAAAAAAAACGAGAAACTGGAAACACTTTTGAACCACACCAACAAACGACAACCACTGAACAACAGGCTTCTGATATGCCTGGATGCATTTGTTTACTTTTTGCGCCTTTCAAACTTGTTATGGTAAATTAATAATGGTTTTTCAAACAAGAGGATGTTTATCAGCAACAATCTCATCGAAGGGCAACAGCCCTGAGTTGAGATGTGGCCGAGAAACATCCCTGAGTTAGAAAGACCATTGGTTATCTGTTTATCGCTTTTTGCCTATGACGTCGTTGATGTTTACATTGACAACCGCACGTGCGCCCTTCGTTTCTGACGATAATTTTCTATCTCAAGCGAGTTGCGTGATATGAAAAATGATCAGAAAAAAGATCAAAGGAAAAATCCACAAAATAGCGATACAATAAATATTATTGAGCATATATTCAATAATGCATTACATACTGAAAATATGTTAAGTATTATAAAATTGTACGTATATGTGAATAACAGGTTCACAAAAACAGTATTAATTTGTTGCTTATAATGTTGGAACGTAAAGGAAAGTATTTTTTAGTATCAGTAAGTATAAGTGGCATTCAATTGATCTCATTAGGAACAAATATTGATAGATTTATTGAAAAAATCGACAACAAAATTATCACAGAGTTAAGACTAGACTTCCATCGTTTTAAGAAAATCCTAAAAAATATTTTCCGGTTATTCAATTATCACATTAACAAATGACGAATTTACAACAACATAATCATATTATAACTACGTATTGCAAATGTCTTTTAGAAAGCAGTTCTCCATTTAGAGCAATATATCTGAATAGTTTTTCTCCCTGTATGCCACGTAATGGACATTTTTCAAAAATGAAAAGTGCAATGTTGATACCTTCAACATGAAATGAATTTTGTTACCATTTGGAGACAAGAGACATACATCTTATCTGGTGAACGTTTGAGTTAGTTAATTAAATTGATTGAATGACTGGTGGCCATTAAACGATTAGTATGCACATATGTGCTGTGTCATGGTGACAACAAATTTTGTCAAATTGACAATGTGATATAAGTAGACTCGTTTAGAGGGCAAGTCATAAAAGAGGGTAACAGTAACTTTATGAGCATATTCAATTAACGTTTAAAACTGATAAGTCCTAGTTTGTTTTATTTGTATTTGAGTCAGTACTGTTACCTTCAGGCGTCGAGCTTTTCTCATTTTTTCATATGAGATATGTAGAGAAAAATAAATTACTGTTCAACTATTTGTCGAAGGTCATTTACTGTATCAGCCAATTCCCATGCAATTCTTGCGGCTGTTCGAATGAAGATACTACAAAACTGGGTATGGTAGACCTTATGAAAGTAACTAAATAAAAACAACAAAATGTTCAAAACCTGTGTTTCTGAAACAAGGATGGAAAATTTCCAATAAATATCCGAAAACCTAAGCCTCATTTGAATTTCGTTTTTCAGGCGTCAACAAACATACAAATCCTCTTCCATGTTGGAAATAAAAACCTACTTCTTCAAAAGATTGTCAAACTAATATGTTCGTTCGTATATTAAGAAATCTTTCCAGATCATTCGTTAATATGTTTGTTAGCTTGTTTAAGGCCGTACGGTTGCCTATAATCATACAACATATCCTTGTTTCTATTTTAAAAGCCATATTACGATTCTTTCATGCTATCTCAATTGAAATGTTGTTTTGTTTAAATAGCTTTCCCCCTCCCCGATATAAACATAGACTTCATTTTCTAAACATAGTTGCGGATGTTAACATACAAAAACGTTGTTTATTGTCATACAATTAGATACCGTTAAATAAGAAAGACCGCGATAACGTCACAAGATAGGACAATGTGTTCAGTGTTTTAAAGCGTAGGGGACATTTCAATAACCTTTTTTTTAGAAAGAAATGTTAATTAATGCAGTCAATGGACTCGAGAACAGCATCGTTTAAGAACTACCCAAGGCAAACAGTAAAACACCCTTAACACATTTTTCTATTATTCTATCACATAACTAGATAAGGAAAATAGAACAGCATAATCATATTATGACCATGTACTGCAGATGGTATGAGGTAAACAGTCTCACATTTAAAGCAGTAAGACTAATTAGGTATCTTTTATATAGCAATACGGTTTCAGAAATAAAAATGCTATTTTGGTGTCACTATATTAAAATGACTAATTAACAATCGCAAAGGTGCATAAGAGAGAACAATTTTACCAGATTATCGTATAGAATGAAGATGATTGATTAAATGGTCATCATCAATGATAAGTACTGTCGCAGCGATAAGCAATTTTGTTTAAACATTGTAATATTGAATGACTTGACACATAAAGCAGAAAAAATAATGAGACAAGATCAGAATAACGTAATGAAATAATTAATGCTTTAAATTTTAGAAGAACCAAGAGAATTCATATATGGCAAGTTATTTTTGTTCTTTTATATAAAAATAGCAAGATGTTGCATGATCGCCAATAAGACAACTCTCCACAATAGACCAAATGACGTAGAAGTAAACATCCATGGTTAACCGTACGGCCTTCAACAATGAACAAAACCTTTACTATATAAGTAAGCTATAAAAAGCACAGAAATGAGAAATGTAAAACAACACAAACGAAAAAACTAACTGCCTGATTTATGTACAAAACAATAAAACAACCCCTGAATAACAGGCTCCTGATTTGCGACAGGCACATACAAAATGTGATGGGATTAAACATTCTTGCTTGTGCCAACCCCCATTTTTTAGCCTGGGACACTGGTGTAACATATCACTGGTTGAGTTTTACTTACCATGAGCAATAGGGTTGCAAGATGAGCTTACCTTTACGAATCAACGGAGATTACTCCTAGTTTTTGATAGGAATCGTGTAATTGCTCAGGTTTTTGCCATGGCGTTGTCGGGTTATCTCTCATCATCTGAGTTTTAAATGTCCCCTAGCTATCTTATGTCTCATTTTTGAATACCTCCTGATAACGTCGTTAATACACACAAAATAAGATATGTGGAAGACGTCAGTCAGACAGCAAACCAATGACAGAAAAAAATACATCTAGAGGTCAATACAAAGAGTCAAATATTTCAAGGTCTAAATCGTCCCCATTCTAGAAATGTTGCGAATAAATAAAACAGAAACCCTGTCGTATATTTCTATTTTTAAAAATTCTATTGACATTTCAGCTGAAGAACCCCACGCCATGTCTGATTTTATTAGTCCTCTTGATACTGTTGACCAATCTATTTCAGACATTTAAAGATGTTTTTGATTCCCAGACATCTCCTTATTGAATTACGAAATGTAAAATGATATAATCATATAAATATTTTATAAACCTATAACTAAAATTATATAATTATTTTATATACATTTCTAATCTGTCATTTCTTATACAATATAACACTTTTTCGTTTTTGCTTTGTTTTTGTCGACTACCAAATGATTCTTAATTATTGTTGATGGTGGTTTCTGGTATCAGTTAAATGTTATTGCGGACCAAATGAAACATTTCCACAGAGTCATCTCCTCTTGGTCAAGGTCTTTAAACTTTTGTCTGTTTTATTGTCCCATCGAATAAATACATTAGCTATTGTTTTCTGTGTAGTTTTTTCACTTGGACCTTTAAATTTCTTCTATAAGAGAAATCATCACTCATTGATTAATTCACCTGAGTAAAAAAATGATCTTCTAAGTAGAGGAAAATACAAGCATTAACTCTCAAAATTGCAAGTGATATTGTATTTATTCTATATCAATAACATATTTTCAATTAGTTCAATATTAGTGCATTATCTTTCCTAACTTTATTCCTAATTCCCTTCGCAAATACGCCACTATTTTCCCTTTTCCCTTTGCTTTTCTTTCATTTTGCTCCTGTCCGTGGACCTATATTCAATTCTTCAATGTTTCAATCTATCCTGTCCTTTCTTTCATTAACAAAAACATATCATCTTGGGATCCGATGAAGTCATTTGTTCAAGCAATGTATTATCAAACTTCACTAAGTTACCCTACAATTATTGTCTTTAAACATTGTTCTTAATAAAGATTTTTGTTAGTGAATCATCCTACATTTTTTCTTCTCGTATTTCGATTTTGAACAATTGTATTTCTTAACTCTTAACTTTTAAATTCTCGTATCTCTCTTCCTTGTTACTGAAAGACAAATTATTATCAGAAACCGTACGTCTCAAACGTTCAACGGAAATTCCTTTCTCCGCAAGCAAAACCCCTTCCGGGAGACTTGATCTAATCTCCGATTTAAGAAATGAATCTAGTTGCTCATGATTTCTCATGGATACCAAACAAAGTCTTTTAATGCACTAAACGGAATATAATTCCTATTGCTCTATTACAGAAGGTGCACATGTCGATAAATAATATGTCGTCCATGAGAATGGAGATCGAATAGTTTAGATATATCAATACCTAATATAAACGCCATAGAGCTGGTTTAAACGAGAAGAACCAAATGTTTAGCCAAATCGTGACAAGGAATCATAGTTTTGCATAAGTGAAAATCCTTAACATTAGGTGGTTTATGAAGTTATATCATAGCAAAGTAAATGTCATTAAAAAGCATCCCTACGTGCATGTCAGGACTAAGATACTTGGCTGGCGATATTCTTACGGATTGACCATCTATCATCAGATGTATAAGCCCAGTTGTAGACTAACAATTACTCTTCAATGATGCTTAGTCCAAAGTTGTTATGAAAATATTTTTTTAGTATTGCGAAATCATTTAATTAAATTTATGTTATGATAATCAGATCGTGCTTCAAATGTATGTCAACAACACGCTTACCAAGTCGAGAATATGGCAGTTGTTATCACACAGTCCGTTTCTATGTATGATGGCGTTTGCTTTTGTTGTAGTTCAGTGTTTCTGTTGTTCCGTTGTTTTCCTTTTATAGTTGATGTGTTTCCCTCGGTTTTAGTTTGTTACCCGGATTTGTTTTTGCTTAATCAAATTATGACTATTGAACGGCGGTATACTACTGTTGCCTTTATTTACATGCGGGAGAAATAAAAACGTTCGAGGAAAAACAGTTCCAGATAGTAATTGATAGAAAAAAATGACAAAATACATTTTTGTTTCATATAACTACACTTAACTGTGTCACCAATAACACAGATAAGCTTAAAAAATCGAACAGTTAGTTTTGCGATAGTCCATAAAGTATTTGTATTAATTCACCTGAGTAAAAAAATGATCTTCTAAGTAGAGGAAAATACAAATTGCAAGTGATATTGTATTTATTGTATTTATTCGATATCAATAATAAATTTTCAATTAGTTCAATATTAGTGCATTAACTTTCCTAACTTTATTCCTAATTCCCTTCGCAAATACGCCACTATTTTCCCTTTTCCCTTTGCTTTTCTTTCATTTTCATTACATAGCGGTTCGCCATAACACAATGAAGGATTGTGTTAAACAATGGTGTTATTTTGCGCCTAAATATTCAATCAGAGGTAATAAATATGCATGATGTATAATAATTTTTTCACAAATGCAATACAAGTCATATTTATGCATAACTATTTTATAACTATTTTGATCTTTGATCAAATTTTGGAGTTGTATGATATTGCTACTTAAACAAATTGCCTTTAAGTAGCTTGGGTGTCTAAATGTTCGCCGATAGATTTTTCTTAAACTCTTGCAAAACACTTCTGGGTCAATGTACTTTCAAATTTTAATATTAAAACTGAGGGTCACGGACCTCTTTTTTTGGTTAAAATACATTAAAATTAATGAAATCACTGTTATCTTATATGGATTATATAGGGGGGAACTTATTTATTCTGATTGAGGACACATTAATCGATATAATTTGTAAAGACTCTGTGAAAGAATTGCTTTTAATGAACACTTCCGAAATATCGAATATAAATAGGGGGTCACAGGCCATAGTTTCTTAAAAAATCCGAAAAACACAAACTTTCAAATGTAATATAATTATCTACCCTTGATGTTTAAGGATTTTTTCTGAAAATTTATAATACACTTAACGACACTTAATTTTTTTCATAGTGAAATCTTTGAATTTTAAGGGTTAGATGTTTCTGTTTCTGTTCCTTTATATTGAATGATACTTGGTAAAATATTTTTAAAATAGAAAAATATATTTGCAACATGCCCAGAAGGGATGCTCAGAAAAAGACACCCGATCTACATTAAAATTGAACATAATTGTTACAAAAGAGAGGCGGAAGATACCTACGGTATATTCAAACTCAAAAGTCGAAAACATTCCCAAACTGACAACGCCATAGAAATAAACGAAAAAGGACAGAAGACAAACAAAACAATCTGAAAAACACAATATATTAAGCAATTAACCCATACCATAAAATGATCAGCTCTAGATTATCCTGAGTCAATAACTTCCATTATATATGCGGTAAGCTCTAAATCTTTCTGAAACTAGAAATTAATCCGTATCGTATGATAAGATCTAAATTTATCTATACCATATGGTAAACTTGTAATTGTTTTGAATCTAGAAAAGATATGAATAAATACCACCGAGACTAAGCAAACAGTATCAATACTAATAATAATGAGAGTAATTCTTGTTGAAAGGCCAGTTACCGTCACCCGCCTTTTTATTCAATAACGGGAGCATTGCCTAAAAACGTTAAACTTGATATCCTCAGACAAATATTTTTCATTCATTAGTAAAAACATATTGTTTTTAATCCGCTTAGGATAGGTAAATGCCGAGTTTCCTGTACACCAAACGCATCGTTGGAAGATACACGTGTTGGGAAATGACGTTATCTCTATATGACTTCCTTGATTTTGGAAAACTTACAGTTTTAGTAGAATGCAATATTGCACGTTGCTTTAGCATATTCAATTTCTTTCAAAAATGTGAAATGGTTTCTTATTTTTAAAATTAAAGTCTAAACGTCTCTTCAATTCACTGTAAGTGTTTGATTAAAGTGACATAAAGCTCACATTTAGAGTAGGAAGGAGACCTTCGAATTTAATGGTAGAATGGCGATGTGTTTGGTTGACATATCATCTTCTATTGCTACAAGAAAAGCAAATTAACACATTCATGTATCGATTAAATATAAAATCTATCATTTAATGACATGATTCAAAAGTGACGGTTACTGGTTGTTATACCTATGAATTTTTCCAGCAAAATCGGTATACTAATAACCCGTTGTTTTGCCTTTTATAAGAGAATTGATGTCGGAGTCTATGGTGCCAAACCTAATTTTTGGTATTGTTTTTTTATGTTAATAGAATATTTCATCCAAGAGTTTCCGAGCCTTGAAATTGATCCATACGAAATGATAAATTTCGTTTTTGATTCAAGAAAAGCTATGAATAAATACCATCGAGACAAAAGCATAAAATTTTCATAATGATAATAATACTTAAGATATAAGAAATAAATATGATAATAACAATTAAAATTATAGTGATTATAACAATAATAGTATGAAGAGTCCAGTAAAGAACCTAGTTTTTGTAGAATTCCTGTTAACATACAAGCATTTCAAAATCTATACATTATATGTGAATTAAAGAGGATGTGGGGTGTTTGTCAATAAGACAGCAACATCAAACTGTAATGAATTTATATCCAATTTAGTCACAAAGTGTGTGGGATGTATCATTTCAGCGTTCGTTTATATTGATGATTGCTGTGCCCTTGAAAATGAGTATCTTATCCATCATAATAAGCTGAATATTAAGAATCAAATTTGGAAATTTGTGAAAACTTTAACAAATTCATATTAAAATTGTCCTAATTTTGGTACTGTTCAGTTTCAGACCTTAGATTTTTGATGCTTTAAAATGTTGTTATGTAGTATGCTTCTTAAACTTGTATTCCCGAGTAGAACTGCAATTAATCAAGAATTCATGTAGTCCACACGGAAATATATTGATATGGTCCTTGCTCCTTCATATGGTTATATACCATACATGTAGATGCTAACTGTAGGGTCAGTACTGGTTTTATTGTCTATCGTAAACATTTGGGTTTGACTATGATGTTGATAGCTAACCTAGATGTGTCAGATTTTATTTTTCACTTAAAGGTCTTTTCGTCTTTTGAATATACTTATCAATTGATAATTGAACAAAATTATTATCTATATTTGTATTATCACTGTCAACACTGAATCTATGATAAAATGGCCATAACTGATATTCGACTTAGTTTCTTAAGTTAAATTTTATTAGAAAAAATAACCCAACTATGGCTAAAAAAATCATTAAAATGTTTCTGTCCATGAAAGATACGTAAAACCTGATTTGCAGAGTTCCGTATCATAAATTTGAATTACATTTGAATCAGTAAAACTACTAATGGACTATCATTCAACGAGAGTGCCATCTGCCCAGTAATAGAAGCATAACTATGATTTCAAATGAAACTTTTTGTCTGAAATGTCTAGAAAATCCCTAATGTAATGTTGACTTAAGACAATTGTGGTTGTTTTGTGTACCCCTTTTGGTTTTTATGGTCTTAAACGATTTATATTTTTACTTTCGGAATTTTTGTGCTCGAGCGTTGAGGATAATTCAAGAAAGATATGCTGTGCGTTTGGAAATAATATGTCCGGTTATAAATTTAAATAATGGTTTGATTAAATCAAAATATTGAAGCAGTATGGAAGGTGCTTTTTTATTTGCCATCTAAGAAAAATGCACACAGTATATATTTTCAAAAGTCAAAAAAAAAAAAAACAACAAAAATAAACAAAAAAACAAAACCAAACCAAACAATTTGTTAATGTGCAAACTAGCACTATAGTCAAAGATATTCTTTGAAAATTTATTAAAAATTAACTTTGCTCGAGGATGTTGGAACTGTACGATGTTTAAAAAAATCTAAATCTTCTGAGATTTTATGTATGGGAAAATGCATGGTTTACGTCGATGCAATAATGACTTGATGTATAATACCTACAGCAATATTGGGTTTGGTACCGACCATTGGCATTAAAAAATCGATTTATTTGATTGTATTGAAGTATGGCTTGATTATTCATAAATTACCTATATTTCAAAAATATGTTAATAAAGCTTACTCTCTTTATTTTCGTATATTTCCTTTTCGTTGTATATCAATAATCAGATGTTCAACTGCTTTACACATCAAATTCATTAATTACTATTTATATTTATCGTACATTATGTACAAGAAGTCGTAAATGAGCAATTTTACAACAAACCGTATACTTCACGATAAATTCAAATACGACAGACATACATGCTTGGTAAGCATTTTTTGTCTTTAAATCATTCTATCCATGGCGATTTAATAGAATTTTATTATCTTTGTTGTATTTTTTTTTATATTCTTCCAGGTCCATTTCCATTAATAACAGCATCCAGCAATCATTTAATCTGAAATGATCTCTAAATATCAACATGCATGTTAGACACAGTTGTGCAAACAATCAATCTGTCATAGTAGAAACCAGCTGATTACAGGACATTTGATAGTTCATGAAAATGACTCATGTACTTTAATCATGTATAATTCAGGTTTATAAAGCATGGATAATAACTTACGGAACTTAAATAAACAAATCACGAAACTGTAGTGTGTTCTAATATTTGTGCCAGTTTGAAATTGACGTTGACATTTTATCAAAAAGCATAATTCATTGACTGAAGATTTAAAACAAAAAAAAGTGTACGGATTGGTATGTTAGTCTTAGATATATGATTTTTTAAATTAGTTGTTGTTGGCTTTAAAGTACTCTCAGATCTATACTTAGTGTCTTTTTTGTTGTGGGATGTATAGATACGCTGCTACGTCCGGTCTGTGTTTTCGTTAGATGTATTCTTCTTTGTATCGATCTGATGAGTTAGGCTATTTTCAACTGATTTTTATATTTTGTTCTTATGTTGTACTGTTACACCACTGTTCCAGGTTAGGGGAGGGTTGAGCGCTCACATAGATGTTAAACCCCGCCACATTATTTATGTGCATGTCTCAAGTCAGGAGCCTCAGGTTTAGTTATACCCTTAAATATGCAAAGTAAGCTGTCAAAGTGATAATTGGTGTGATTCTTATAGTTGTTATCTTATGTTGGATGGACAATAAAGCCTTTATATTTTATGTACTTATGTATCCCGTCATACTTTGAACGACAAAATTATTTTATATCTACCTGTGTGACGTCAAACGCGCGATTCTACGCCAGTATTTAAAACCTTCCATCCTTTATGGATGGATTTTACATAGATAAATAAAATCATATAATAAAAAAGCAAAATGAGGATGTTAACTTTGATGTATGCCTTTTTGTGCATCTTTGTTACATTTGTTTGTTTTTATAGTGATTAAGATGATAACACAATGTTGACTGCTGTACCCCTATTTATGACATTTTTAACTATTGTGTCTGTTTGTTTTGTTCACGCATCGTTGTCAATATAATGGAATTTGATGCGACTGTCATACAAGTGAGAGGTTTAGCTAGCTATAAAACCAGGTTCAATCCACCATTTTCTACATTGAAAATGCCTGTACCAAGTCAGGATTATGACAGTTGTTATCCATTCGTTTGATGTGTTTGAGCTTTTGATTTTGCCATTTGATTAGGGACTGTCCTTTTTGAATTTTCCTCGGAGTTCAGTATTTTTGTGATTTTACTTTTTTTTAGAACAGTTATAAACAAAAACCGTATCCTTTTTTCAGCGTTTATTATTTAACCCGAAAACGACTTGTCACTAAATTTGAACTTGTTAAGAGCAACACATCGAATGTCCCTACTGACTTTGGTGTGAAACTATTTAACATTTCAAAGCAAGTGAGTCACCTATAGTTTATGGTTTGGTCGATGATGCTCAATTTTATTTTGAGCATTTCTTTGTCTTGTTGCCATGGTGTTTTGTGTCTTCAATCGAAGTATGGTTTTTGATTGCTCAATTTGTATCTTCGGCCTGCTCCATGTTTAGATAGTGTCGAATGAAACTAGTGATGTATACGTCATTACTCAATAACACTGTAAATACTCAATAACAGAATATTGTTGAAACTTGATAACGTGTAACACACTTTGCTACTCAACAGACTGTTATTGAACGTTAGTAGCTTGTTATTGTCTCAGATCAAAAGAACTTCAGGGAAAGATAACCGAGATATCTTATTTGCCATTTATAATGTTATAAAGAACTGTTCTTGATAAATGAAATCGATTGGAACAAGAAGTTTATATATCTCAACTTGTACGATTCGCTCGTGTATGTAACAATGTTTTAGATTTTAACGAGAGAAATGTATGTATTACTGAAAAATTATTACACCAGGGTTTTCGATATCACAAACTAGTCAAACATTTACTAAATTTTATCATCGGTATAAGGACATCATTCGTAAATATAGCTCAACATGCAGACTTCTTATACGTTCAGGTATTTCACATCCAATTTTTTATGGAAATATTCTTTATAAAGCACAAAAATGTCAGTATTCACCTCTGAAACTAACAAAACCTTTAAATAGACTTATTAAGAAGGGATATAGTTACGATACTGTTGTCAGGTCATTAAAGATTGCATATTTTGGCGTTGATATTGATTCACTTATAGGGTCTTTGCATCTGCACTAAACACATTTATTTAAAAACCAGTTGTTGGCATGACACGGGTTATGTTCTTCTCATATATGTTATGATGGTATGATACTAAACCCCTAACGGGAAGGATTGTGCCTGATATTCATATGATGAAGACATAATCTTTCAATCAGTTTAATTGAAGTCTGGAGCTGGCATGTCAGTTAACTGCTAGTAGTCTGTTGTTATTTATGTATTATTGTCATTTTGTTTATTTTCTTTGGTTACATCTTCTGACATCAGACTCGGACTTCTCTTGAACTGAATTTTAATGTGCGTATTGTTATGCGTTTACTTTTCTACATTGGCTAGAGGTATAGGGGGAGGGTTGAGATCTCATAAACATGTTTAACCCCGCCGCATTTTTGCGCCTGTCCCAAGTCAGGAGCCTCTAGCCTTTGTTAGTCTTGTATTATTTTTAATTTTAGTTTCTTGTGTACAATTTGGAGTTTAGTATGGCGTTCATTATCACTGAACTAGTATATATATTTGTTTAGGGGCCAGCTGAAGGACGCCTCCGGGTGCGGGAATTTCTCGCTGCATTGAAGACCTGTTGGTGGCCTTCTGCTGTTGTCTGTTCTGTGGTCGGGTTGTTGTCTCTTTGACACATTCCCCATTTCCATTCTCAATTTTAATTCTTGAAATACATGTAATTTGATTCGAGCGTCACTGATGAATCTTTTGTAAACGAAACGCGCATCTGGCGTATAAAATTTCAATCCTGGTATCTATGAGGAGTTTATTTAGCTAATAGTAAAACCAAGTTCTTAATTAAATCAAGAATGTACAGTTCGTTCTAGGATGGTGATATGTTTTATTAGGGAATGTTGTTGGAACTAGTTAGATTTTCTATTGTGGTATGTTAGTTGAACTAGGCTATTTTGTTACTGTCGTATATCTTAGGAATATTGGCGAAAAAGCTAGTTCCGCTACTGTCATATCTAAGATATGGTATAGAAAGATACCAAAGCGATAACAACTCAATGGCTAAAAAAGAAAAAAAATCGAAAAGACAAACAATAGTTTAAAAAACACAACATAGATAACTAAAAACTGAGCAACATGAATCATATCAAAACCCGTAGTTGATCTTAGGTGTTCCAGAAGGGTAAGCAGGCCGTGAACTTATGTGGCACCTGTAGTGTTGCTCATGTACAATGTTAGTATCGATTCGTTGATGTGTATTTAGTGACGACAGAATCGAGGAAAAGAGGGCGAGGTTATGGCTACGACAATTGGAACATATTCTTCGTCATCTGTGAAACAGATATTTCTTAACCGTTAACCAACTCATGTACCTTTTTTAGGAGGGATGACTTCAACTTTACCACTTGCAACCTTTGGTTTGTTTGCTTCCTTGTTAGCAGTTTTGTTATTTTCAAATGTCTACTGATTGTAAACGGAACTATGTATTGTCATTACAGTCGTATGTGTTAGGCATATTAGTTGAACTAGATAGTATTTTCAGTGTCGTATGTCTAATGACTGTTCGTGAAATATAACCAATGCATCTGCATTTTATGTTTACAATTCATTTGTATTGGTACCGTCAAACAAATCCTTTTTTTTTTTCTTATATTGTTTCCAACAGATGTTTAATCTTTGTAAAGCGTGGTAAACGAACACACTCACACGTAACACACATAAATGGCATTTATTTTGTGAATATCAAGGAAGGACGATAGTGTTCATCTTGGTAAAATTTAAAAAAGATATATTTTCTTTTTATAACGTTTAATTCTAAAAATTGTTCAGCTCCTTTTCTCATAAGGAGATAATGATTGATTACAAATAAAAGAAAACTAACCATAAAGACTCGAGGAAAAAAAATAAACAAATATGGGTCACCATACAGGCTTCAACAATGAGCAAAACCCATAGTAAGCTCTAAAAGGCCCCATTATATCTTCATATTATATTGTATTCTTAGTATTACAAGAGAAAAAAAAATAACTTTAATAAACCAGAAAAACACGCACCTATATCGCATATAGTTGAAAAGATGAAACTGTGTACAATAAAAAAAAAAGTGTGGTCGCAAAAATCAAGAATGGCCACATTTTTGTGAAATTGATTTCAAGAGTCAAACCTTAGATATATAATGAATTATATATTATGAGAAATAATTATAAATATATGAGAAAAACTGATGGAATTTTCTGAGATATATTCATTAAAATGCTACAAAAACGATTGTATCACAACAATGTATTGCAATAGATGCCAAAACGACAAGTTTGACTATTCGCATGAAGAGCTGTCATTTCAAAAATTTTCCATTTATGACAAAATATAGATGTGACCTTGACTTTTAAAACCGATTAGCTTTTAAATTGTTAATATTTTTCAGCACAACGTTTATTGAAATCATTTTCTAATCCGTATTTCACCAGTTTCACAATATTTTTAACCAAAATGTAGGCACTATAAGTCTACAGATCAGTTGATTAAACCCCCCTCCCCCTCCCCCCCCCCCCCCCCCCCCCCAAAAAAAAAAATTGTCATTTGAAGCGAAAGTGAGGTGTGATTCGCTTTGTTTTACCTATTGGTTCAGTTTAAAATAGAATCAGTTTTATGCCATGGGCATTTTCTTGTAGGGATTATTCTAATGAAAATGTGTTGTCATACCTAATTGTTAAAGACGTTATTGATTAGAAACTCGATTTTCTAACGTTGTAATTTGATTTTCGGTCAAGGCAATTTTTTAGTTTGTCTTTGAAGAGCCACATACACCAGCTCTGGTTGTTATTAAAAGGTAATAGACAGTAAAAATGCTATGAAAGTTACACTGAGAAATAATATAAAAAGATCTTAGCTAGACGTCATATTTTTTGTAATCGTTTGGGGATATACTCTGTGTATTAGCACTGCACCACGCTTCACTTCCTTAACACGTGCAAAGTTTGGTGCAAGACAGATTTTGTTCAGAACAAAAATAAACCTTTTGAGGACAAAGATTTTGTAAAACTTGCAAGTATTCGGAACACATTAGCGCCTTGAAAAAGACAAGCATCCTTCCCAGCCTGAGTCTAAATCAGACTGTTGTGTTGGCTGTGCTACATGTGAAGAAGTCCAAATACTGGTCTGCAACGAAACTCTTATGACATGTTGCAGGGAAGTTGATTTGCATAGGTACACTTTGAGCTAGCTGGCATCTTTATGTTTAGCTTTCCTAACCATAAGTTTATTAAGATCAGCGTGATGAAATTTATGGTCATAGAGCCTTGCAAAAAATGTTCTATTGACATCATCATATTTTTCAATGTCATCGTCTGAAATGTGGTCTAAATCACTAGTACTGAAGTCAACATCTTTTTGCCTTAATTTTTGTAAACAGTTTTTGTCCCTATTCCAAACATTGACGATGAGGTGCAACATCGGGTAAAACATAATTAGCTGATGAAATTGGCACATTACGGGGCTACACATAATACACATCCCTAATGTACAGTTGATCTAAGACGTGTTTGGTTATTTAGTGTAGCCCTTTTCGTATTTATGGTCTCAAACGTTATATATTTTTGCCTTCAGAATTTGTGTTCTCGAGCGTACCCGTTGAGGATTATTCATGTTGTGCACACGGAGATCATATCTTCAGTTACTAACTTAGATAATGGTTTGTAAAATCAAAGTATTTCAGCGTTCTGAATTAGCACCCTAGAATGTGCTTTTCTGGATTTTCTGTCTTAGTAAAAAATATTTTCAAAAGCAAACGATATGTAAATGTTTCTCGCTGCATTGAAGACCCATTGGTGGCCTTCGGCTGTTGTCTGCTCTATGATCGGGTTGTTGTCTCTTTGACAAAAAGTTAAAGATTGATAATATTTTTTTTGAGATGAAGTCTACGGGTCGCCAAGAATAAAAATAAGCATGAAATTCCAAATTCATTTTTCTGAAAGTGCTGAAAAAATCTGGTCGGCAAATCTGTAAACTGATAAAATAAAGAATACTGGCCTAAAAACATCATATTCATTTCCGAATATGTAGTAGACAAAAAACAGATATGATGATAAATTTGAGGAACTTGAAAGCTCAACATTAAATGACAAATAATGCTATTTCTATCCAAGCCTGCAAACAAATAAAGAGACAGATTATTCGAAATCTGCATAGTTGGCATGCGAGCAGCAATATCGCGTCATCTTACCAGTCCACCATTTAATCGTAAATGTTAACTTGATGAACGATAACTCATACATGACGTCTAATCATGTAAAAACCTTAAACAAAGATGTTATGGTGCACAAAAAATCATGTAGCTGAAGGCGACATACAGCGGTAGTAATCAAGTGTTTTTTTTTTAACACGGATACACCAGTTACAATTCAAAATAAAGTTTTCTGGGACTTGATGTTAAATTTTGGTAGACGAGGACAGGAGGGGCTAAAGAGCTTGAAAAAGTCATCTTTCGGTAAACTCACAGATGAAAAGGGTAACACTTACTACACAATGACCTATAACGAGGCCAATAAAACACACCACAAAGTAGATTCAGACAAGAGGTCCGTGTGTATTAAAAATGAGAAGATATTAACTGCCCAGTTGCAAGCTTGAATTTCTATTTATCTAAATTAATCAGTCCTAAATGTAATGCATTGTTTCAGCAGCCATTGCTTTATCCAAAACCAAAATATTGGTATGCTTATAAAGCAATTTGGAAAAAAACTAAATGAGAATGTAAAGATATGTTTCCGGAAATAACAAATAAGTGTATCAAAGCACTTTATTTGACTAAAAACATATTAAAAAGAGTAATTAAATCTGTTATCTGCCTTTGAAAGATTAAAAAGAACTGCAACTGAAAAAACAGAAGAAAAGCAAAGTACATATTAAAAACATGTCTGCAAGAAAACACTTAGTTTTTTTTTATCGAGTTGGAATAATAGTTCATATAAAAGTACCCCCAACACAACGAAATTACTTTGGTTTCAGATATAAGTCTTTGGTTAGCATATATAGATGACGGCTGCGGATTTTGTCTTATCATATTCTTTGACACTTTCAGACTTTGCTACTAATTCTCGAGCCATTTTCCCACATACTCTGGTTAAAATCTGAAGAAAATCTTGTTCGTAGTTGGTATCTAATAATTTCTCAAATACGTGAAACAGACAGTACATGAGCCATCCTCCTTTACTTGGATCGGATATACCCAGTCTGCCTGTAAACAAATAATATATACAAAAATAGTAGATGTACATAAAAGCATGTAAATAAATTAGTGGGTACCCGAAGGGTCAAAACCAGCTATAAAATTCGCGGTGAAATCAACTTTAGTATCAAAAGTAAATATTTGATGACAAAATATGTGTAGCTATCTGACAAATACAACATAAACAAGTGAATCGACTATCATATTTTTGTCAGAAATGTGTCTTTATGCTTGGCACAGACTTTGCTTTTTGCAAAGATTACGCGTGATATGGGCACATTATGTAATCATGTTTAATAATATAAACTATGTTTGACATGGTGTTCATAAAAGATTAACATTAGTAAATTTTTACTTGCTATACATACCAGAGGAACAGGTAAACATAACCAAAAAATCCTCATCACATGGTATTTGGAAAACAGATTCTTCGTTCATATTCTCTGTAGATGAAACTGCATTGCATTTTGCAGATTTATCTTGAATATCAAATCCTTTGTCAATATCACTAGTCTTTGAAACACCACCAACACATCGACATGCCTATGAAAAAAAAATTTAGGAGGAAGATTTAATTCATTGTTGTCGCTATCTATGGTTAAAATGTTTAAGAAATTGACTGGTCGCAAAAGGGAAAAGGGAAAAGCTGAGCCTACCAGAATAATCAAAGAACATTTTTTTAATACACTTCTTTAGGGTTAAGTCCATAATAAGTAATAACATGACAATCTTGTTTATTATTCCTTCCGACGACATTATTTCTAATGATGGATATTTAAAGAAAACGCATAATATCTAAAAATTTAGAAAAGAATACTAAGAAAAATGGGTAAAAAATTCTACTCTACGTTCACAATTTACCTAATAAGATCTATAAAAATACAATTCATTAGACTGCATCAGTTATATACTTTTGTATGTAAAATTTGTTCATCTAATATATTATGCTTGTAAATTCCATTTGCGAATTTAGAAGAGAGGAATGATTTACAAAATATTTTCAATCGACATCTCTTTACCCTATAAGTAGACGTACAATATACTTGTAGGGATATTCTATATATAAAAATAAATCATTTTCA
Source organism: Mytilus californianus (assembly GCF_021869535.1). NCBI lineage: Eukaryota > Metazoa > Mollusca > Bivalvia > Mytilida > Mytilidae > Mytilus > Mytilus californianus. The sequence continues at coordinate 59,591,097 of NW_026262679.1, forward strand.
GTTTGACATTTTTAACATCCAACTTGACAATTTTAAGTTCCAACTTGATTGTTCTCAGTTACTAATATGCAAAGTAGTATTTAAATTCCCTAGGAACAAAGTTCAGGACAACTATTTTTTATCTATATGGTTTACTTTGGCAGTTGCTAGTAAAACTAATGTTAAAATGTTTATGGTCATCAACATTTATATATAGTCTTTAACATATATCAATTCGGATGTTGGAGGTCCTTCGAGAAATTAAATATCATATACATATATTCGTTATATTCTATTAAAATTTAAAAACAAGCATTTTTGTTTAGGGGCCAGCTTTTCTCGCTGTGTTGAAGACCCATTGGTGACCTTCGGCTGTTTTCTGCGCTTCGGTCGGGTTGTTATCTCTATGACACATTCCCCATTTCCATTCTCAATTTTATTTGCATTGCACATGATCATGTTGTTCTCTGACTGTTAATGACGCCTTTATACTCAATCCATTGGATGTTGAATGTGAACTGATTGACATTTTAGTCTAATACATAATACACATCCCTAATGTACAGTTGATCTAAGACGTGTTTGGTTATTTAGTGTAGCCCTTTTCGTATTTATGGTCTCAAACGTTATATATTTTTGCCTTCAGAATTTGTGTTCTCGAGCGTACCCGTTGAGGATTATTCATGTTGTGCACACGGAAATCATATCTTCAGTTACTAACTTAGATAATGGTTTGTAAAATCAAAGTATTTCAGCGTTCTGAATTAGCACCCTAGAATGTGCTTTTCTGGATTTTCTGTCTTAGTAAAAAATATTTTCAAAAGCAAACGATATGTAAATGTTTCTCGCTGCATTGAAGACCCATTGGTGGCCTTCGGCTGTTGTCTGCTCTATGATCGGGTTGTTGTCTCTTTGACACATTCCCCATTTCCATTCTCAATTTTATATCAGCAGTATTTAGTCAAGAAGAGTCCGAAAGGAATTTCTTTAACGTTCAGTTTGCCAGAGGATGTATGAATCGTTGTTTTTGATTAATTTTCTTAATTCATCTTCTGAGATTTTCTGCATGGAAAAAGGCATGCTTTGTGTCGAATGATTACTGGATGTATAATAGCCTCGGTAAGATCAGCAGTGGTACCGACCCAGTGACAGTGAATAAAAAATCGATTTAAGATTAATTTGATATCTTAAAATGAACATGGATTGCGTATTCACAAAAACCTCTATCAAAAAATTTCACAGTAAAACTTATTCTCCCTTTTCTTGCATCACCATTCATTGTATTAGAACAATCTTACAGTCAACTGCCTTCTACGTGATAAGGTTGTTTTTGTTATTCATGCACTATTCCATGTATATATATATTCATACATTAATTTACTTGTAATCTTAAATAAACAAAATTTTACGACATACATATAAATGACAAAGGGAAACATGGTTAGAGGTTTTTGTTGTTAATGCATTCTATTCATGGAGAGATAATAACATTTTAGCATTTTATTATATCGTCTTCCGGGCCCATTTCCGTTATTTGCAGCATCTAGCAAACATTTTATTTCGAATTATCAACATGCATGTTAGACACAGTTTTAAAGACAAACAATCAGGCATGCTAGAAATTAATTGATTAACAATTGTTGGTTTAACAAAGAATAGCTCATGTACTCTAATCATGCTTATTTCATGTTGATAAAACATAGGTAATATTTTAGCAACATAAACAGACAAATCACGAAACTTAATGTCTTTTATAGTTTGTGTTTCTTTTGTGTTAGTTTAAAATTGACGTTAAAGTTTTATCAGAAAAACTAAATTTGTTCACTGAAGATTTAAAAAAAACCTTAAGTTATATATTATCTAGATCTATTTCAGATTTAGTTACACACATAATGTACAAACCGTACTCTGGTTGCATGGTAACTTGTATAACTTTAATAGCGGTCATACGATTTTGGATTGTATTAACAATAAAGACTTCATTCGTAGAACAATTGTTTACAATCACATATGACGTGCTTCTTTCGTTTTGTAAACAAAGCCATGCTCGAAAACCAATAAAATTTATTTGCACATGCGTATGTTGACTACTGCAGAAAAAATAGATTTTATCAAATTGGCATGCATTTAATATATGTTATTAACTTAAAACACTTTCAAACTCTTAAATGACGCACATTTTGTTACTAATAAATAAACAACGACTACAATGTGTTACAATTCGCAATTGACATAATTGACCTAGATACGGCAACGTTCATGTTGGCTTTTCAAAACTCCTCCCTCTGAAAAACATATTTCATGGCGTCTGCTTGTTTACAGACAAAATGGCATACGCACGGACAATACGATTGCAATTTGGGCTAAAAGTATATCACAGAGGACAACTTTATAAGATTATAGACCACCACAGACAAGAACACTCTGTAGTTCAATATGTGATTCAATCTTTGTCACCTGGACAGACCAACAGGGTATTTAGCCATGAAATTTACAATGCATCTGTCAATTCAATGTTTAATCGCCTAACAGAAGAAATCATATTCCAGTTTGAGCATGAGAGTTCACAATCAGATGATGAACTATCATCCATAACTTTGACTAAAGATGTACCAGAAGCAGTGTTAGAACCAAAACCATCCACAAAAAATCCAAGGTTCAAAGAAAAGCCAAGCAGAGAGCACATATATATGTTGTCTCAAGCTAGAGTTGAACAGACTACTAAGCAACAAAAAAGGAATGCGCCTTTTCAGGGGTAAATAAAATTCAAATACACAACAATATACTTAATAAAAGATTTTTAAAATAACAATATAAATAAGAAGATGTGGTATGAGTGCCAAACATGTAAATTGACAAGTGACATGTGGACACAAATCAAAATAAAACCATGATAAATACAAATACGGGATACTTAAATCCCATTCTAATCAATCAAATTCAACTTATTCATTTAAATGCTGTTAAAAGGAAAGTGAAGTACAGGTAACTAAGACTGTAGTACTGAAATGGCAAAATTGCTACATAAATAATAAAATGGATTGACGCTAACAGGGAATCGAACACCATTCTCATATTAAAAAAAGGCGTTAGTACCAATATACCACCAATGTTTCTAATCCATTTACAAATGCAACAAGATCGTCACTCAGTTTATATTTTCATCGTCACGGAAAAAAAACCCATATTTTATGAACTGACAATGTATGCATGTTGTGTGTATACTACAACTAGACTATTCAGAAAGCTCAACATGTTGATGAAAATTGTGAATTTCAGACAATGAGCCAATGACGTAATAAATTTGTTAATCTTAATCCTCTGATGACACAAAAAATGACATGAATCAAATTCCATGGAAACATATTGTTGACCTCATAAATAAGGTTTTACACATCTACTTTAGCTGCCAGTATGTAAATAACAAGACAATACTTAATAAACACTAAATTGTACTTGTACAATGTACATGTATGCCGGTGATGTTTAAGGGGAAGACAAAATTGCCACATTATTCACATTAATAAGACCATTATTTTCTAATTTATTAGCTTACGTATTTCCGACCTGAATATGTTTGTGTATAAGTATTTTAAGTTGACAAAGTTTGAAAGTCACTTGTACATGTATCAACCTAATATTGAGCGAACATTAATTTTGAAGAGACCATTCAAACTGCAAAATATTATGATACCAATATACGGTTAAAAAGTTAAAGATTGATAATATTTTTTTTGAGATGAAGTCCACGGGTCGCCAAGAATAAAAATAAGCATGAAATTCCAAATTCATTTTTCTGAAAGTGCTGAAAAAATCTGGTCGGCAAATCTGTAAACTGATAAAATAAAGAATACTGGCCTAAAAACATCATATTCATTTCCGAATATGTAGTAGACAAAAAACAGATATGATGATAAATTTGAGGAACTTGAAAGCTCAACATTAAATGACAAATAATGCTATTTCTATCCAAGCCTGCAAACAAATAAAGAGACAGACTATTCGAAATCTGCATAGTTGGCATGCGAGCAGCAATATCGCGTCATCTTACCAGTCCACCATTTAATCGTAAATGTTAACTTGATGAACGATAACTCATACATGACGTCTAATCATGTAAAAACCTTAAACAAAGATGTTATGGTGCACAAAAAATCATGTAGCTGAAGGCGACATACAGCGGTAGTAATCAAGTGTTTTTTTTTAACACGGATACACCAGTTACAATTCAAAATAAAGTTTTCTGGGACCTGATGTTAAATTTTGGTAGACGAGGACAGGAGGGGCTAAAGAGCTTGAAAAAGTCATCTTTCGGTAAACTCACAGATGAAAAGGGTAACACTTACTACACAATGACCTATAACGAGGCCAATAAAACACACCACAAAGTAGATTCAGACAAGAGGTCCGTGTGTATTAAAAATGAGAAGATATTAACTGTCCAGTTGCAAGCTTGAATTTCTATTTATCTAAATTAATCAGTCCTAAATGTAATGCATTGTTTCAGCAGCCATTGCTTTATCCAAAACCAAAATATTGGTATGCTTATAAAGCAATTTGGAAAAAAACTAAATGAGAATGTAAAGATATGTTTCCGGAAATAACAAATAAGTGTATCAAAGCACTTTATTTGACTAAAAACATATTAAAAAGAGTAATTAAATCTGTTATCTGCCTTTGAAAGATTAAAAAGAACTGCAACTGAAAAAACAGAAGAAAAGCAAAGTACATATTAAAAACATGTCTGCAAGAAAACACTAAGTTTTTTTTTTATCGAGTTGGAATAATAGTTCATATAAAAGTACCACCAACACAACGAAATTACTTTGGTTTCAGATATAAGTCTTTGGTTAGCATATGATAGATGACGGCTGCGGATTTTGTCTTATCATATTCTTTGACACTTTCAGACTTTGCTACTAATTCTCGAGCCATTTTCCCACATACTCTGGTTAAAATCTGAAGAAAATCTTGTTCGTAGTTGGTATCTAATAATTTCTCAAATACGTGAAACAGACAGTACATGAGCCATCCTCCTTTACTTGGATCGGATATACCCAGTCTGCCTGTAAACAAATAATATATACAAAAATAGTAGATGTACATAAAAGCATGTAAATAAATTAGTGGGTACCCGAAGGGTCAAAACCAGCTATAAAATTCGCAGTGAAATCAACTTTAGTATCAAAAGTAAATATTTGATGACAAAATATGTGTAGCTATCTGACAAATACAACATAAACAAGTGAATCGACTATCATATTTTTGTAAAACATAAATTAAACCAATTTTTGTAAAGATTGAAAAGTAAACTAATTTGATGTACAGAAATGTGTCTTTATGCTTGGCACAGACTTTGCTTTTTGCAAAGATTACGCGTGATATGGGCACATTATGTAATCATGTTTAATAATATAAACTATGTTTGACATGGTGTTCATAAAAGATTAACATTAGTAAATTTTTACTTGCTATACATACCAGAGGAACAGGTAAACATAACCAAAAAATCCTCATCACATGGTATTTGGAAAACAGATTCTTCGTTCATATTCTCTGTAGATGAAACTGCATTGCATTTTGCAGATTTATCTTGAATATCAAATCCTTTGTCAATATCACTAGTCTTTGAAACACCACCAACACATCGACATGCCTATGAAAAAAAAATTTAGGAGGAAGATTTAATTCATTGTTGTCGCTATCTATGGTTAAAATGTTTAAGAAATTGACTGGTCGCAAAAGGGAAAAGGGAAAAGCTGAGCCTACCAGAATAATCAAAGAACATTTTTTTAATACACTTCTTTAGGGTTAAGTCCATAATAAGTAATAACATGACAATCTTGTTTATTATTCCTTCCGACGATATTATTTCTAATGATGGATATTTAAAGAAAACGCATAATATCTAAAAATTTAGAATAGAATACTAAGAAAAATGGGTAAAAAATTCTACTCTACGTTCACAATTTACCTAATAAGATCTATAAAAATACAATTCAATAGACTGCATCAGTTATATACTTTTGTATGTAAAATTTGTTCATCTAATATATTATGCTTGTAAATTCCATTTGCGAATTTAGAAGAGAGGAATGATTTACAAAATATTTTCAATCGACATCTCTTTACCCTATAAGTAGACGTACAATATACTTGTAGGGATATTCTATATATAAAAATAAATCATTTTCAGTTTGACATTTTTAACATCCAACTTGACAATTTTAAGTTCCAACTTGATTGTTCTCAGTTACTAATATGCAAAGTAGTATTTAAATTCCCTAGGAACAAAGTTCAGGACAACTATTTTTTATCTATATGGTTTACTTTGGCAGTTGCTAGTAAAACTAATGTTAAAATGTTTATGGTCATCAACATTTATATATAGTCTTTAACATATATCAATTCGGATGTTGGAGGTCCTTCGAGAAATTAAATATCATATACATATATTCGTTATATTCTATTAAAATTTAAAAACAAGCATTTTTGTTTAGGGGCCAGCTTTTCTCGCTGTGTTGAAGACCCATTGGTGGCCTTCGGCTGTTTTCTGCGCTTCGGTCGGGTTGTTATCTCTATGACACATTCCCCATTTCCATTCTCAATTTTATTTGCATTGCACATGATCATGTTGTTCTCTGACTGTTAATGACGCCTTTATACTCAATCCATTGGATGTTGAATGTGAACTGATTGACATTTTAGTCTTAGACACATGCTTTTGTATTATTTGTTATTTGGCTTTGAACTAGCTCTCAGTATTTGCAAGTACTCTGAGATATGTAATTTGTGTTTTTTTGTGAGGGTTTTAATGTGCTTTGTATCGATCTGACGAGTTTAGCCCTTTCCATTGAGTTTTATAGTTTGTTCTTATGTTGTTCTGTTACACCACTGTCCCGGTTTAGGGGAGGGTTTGACGACAGCAAACATGTTAAATCCCGGCACTTTCTGTATGTGTCTGTCTCAAGTCAGGAGCCTGTAATGTCGAGGTTGTCGTTTGTTGTTATATATTATGTTTGTTTTTCGTGTATTGTTTTGTACATAATTCAGGCCGTGAGTTTTCTATAGTGTGAATTGTTTTACATTTGTCAATTCGGGGCCTTTTATAGCTTACTATGCGGTATTGGATTTGCTCATTGTTGAAGGCTGTAAAGTGACCTCTAGTCTTTAACTCCTATGTCATTTGGTCTCTGCTGGAGAGTTGTCTCATTGGCAATCATACCACATCTTCTTGTTTTTATATTTAACCAATTATTTAAAGTTTCTGAATAATTTTAATATCCTATCTGTATCTGTAATATTATGGAATATATGAATAGCCTATCATAAGCAATAAGTCTTATTAAACATTGAATTAGCTACATCAGTATAAACGTTTGAGACAAAAGTCCAATATATGAGCCTTGGGTTACACCCACATTCAATGTTCCAAGTGTTGACTCTGAATTTTTAGAAGAATGTTCTGTCTTTAGTTTTCTTTGTTGTGTTTTGTATACTGTCTTTTTGGTCTTTTTCTTTTTCCGAAATTAAATTAGTTTTTTTGAATAAAGGAAATAGGACGATAATTTTGAAAATAAGCTGTAGAATTCACCATTATCCAGAGGGGGCGGGCCCTTTCCTATAACATGGATATTTCGAAGTTCTCAGTGAACAGTTGTTCATATATGTCTATTTGCAATATAGTTTAACATTTGTTGGCGTATTTAATCTTTGACGAGTGCTTCAGCAAATTGCAGGATTCTTCCTCTGTTTTTTTTCATCAAAATATAAATCTAGACGTAAAATACCATCATCCGAAGAAGTAGATAAATTATAAAAAAAATAGAAATTAGCATATCTTCATATTATTGAACGCCACAGCTGTCTTATGTGGAACTCTGATATAACGTTATGTTGTTTTATTATTACTTGATGATATTTTGTCTTCACATAATATGGTTTTGACATTACGTAATGATGTTTTGATATAACTCAATATGGAATAGTCATTACTTAATGATATTTCGATATTACACGATATGGTTTCGTATTGACTTGATATAGTTATGTCATTACTTAATATGGTTTTGTCATTACTCAATGTGGTTTCACCATTATTTGATGTTGTTGTGTCATTAGGCAATGTGGTTGTAACATTACTTGATGTGTATGTGACGTAACGTTATGTATTTGTTTCATTAAATGATTTGGTTTTATTATTTCGTAATGATGATTTGCCAATTCTTTATATGGCTTTAACATTACGTAATGATGTTTCAAAATTTGACGATTTTACACTTCATGATGTGTTTGTTTCAGTATTTGATGTGGTCCTATCATTCTTTGATGTGGTTATCACATTACTTGATGAGGTAAAAACACGTGACCAATTTGGAAAAACTAGTTCTATTTTTAAATAGATTTCCATGTTTCATGTGCCTTGGATGAGTGTGGCCATCCATCGAGTTAGAGATTAAATAAAGGTTTGGGTTACTGTTCGAGTTAAACTTTGCGTTAGTCTTCGATTTCGAGTTAGAATTCAAGCCATTATTAGAATTAAAGTTCTAGTTAGCATTGAGTTTCGAGTTGAACTTCGAGTTTGAGTCACATTTAAAGGTAGAGTTCTAGTTACAATTCGACTTCAACTTTGAATTTGAGTCACCTTTTGAGGTAGAATTTGAGTTAGACTCGAATTTGAGTCTCATATAGATTACGATTTCGAGTTGAAATTCGAGTTATCTAATATGAGTTTGTATTTAAATTTTTTATTGCGGATCAAGGGCTTTTGCTCGTGCTTTCGAAAAGAGGGCTCAGGGTTATGCGTACAACAGATAATTATAAACAATGTTACAGTATACAAAACACAACATAGAAATTGAAATAAAGTTAGATGTGGTGTGATTGCCAATGAGACAACTATCCATCAGAGTTTAAATGCAGTGGATGTAAGCAATCATAGGCAACCGTACAGCCTTCAACACACCGTATAGTAGGCTACAAAAGGCCACCACGTGAAAATGTGAAACAGTTCAAACGAGAAAACTAACGGTCTAATTTATAACTAAACAATCAACGAAATACAAATGTGAAACACATGAAACAACGACAACCATTGAACTACAGGCTCCTGACTTGGGGCAGGCACATAAAGAAAGTGCACGTGGCGGACTGTAGTGTAACAGCACAGCATAAGAAATAAATGTAAAAAAACAGTTTCAATTGGCTTAAATAAATAGATCGGTATGAATGGGTAATATAAATTCATCGGGATGATCTCGGGTGCTCCGGAAGGCACGTGTGGCACCCGTCGTGTTATTCGTGAAGGTAAAAACCCAGTGATTTGGTTTTATTTGGTAGTTCACATTCGAGGAAAAGATGACGGGATTGTGGTACGACAACTGGAACATATCCGTCGTCATCTGTGAAACAGATATTCAAAAAAGTTTGTTTTTTTCAATTAGTGGGAGGTATATCAGACAATGCAATTTATAAAAATAAAAGATCGATATTAGTATATGTTCAAATGATCATACACGCTAAAAAAATCGGAGAATTCTTATTTTATAGATTTGATGCTTTGTCGCTTAGTCCGATCCCCCCCATTTCCCTGTAACTTTAGTGTGAGTTTATTTAAAGTGTCTCATTTGTTGACAATAAAGTAAAAGTCTTTTGATTTGTGTCGAGCCTCCGACATTAATGTAGCGGCAGTGAGACACACCAAACCTATATTCCGTCGTCGGTAGTGGCGTCAGCGTCTTAATCATTTAGATTGTTAGGTTTCTCGTTTGGATTGTTTTTACATTATTCATTTCGGGACCGTTTATAGCTTACTATATGGTATGGGTTTTGCTCATTGTTGAAGACCATACAGTCATATATAGTTGGTAACTTCTACGTCATTTGGTTTGTTGTTGAGAGTTTTCCTATTGGCAATCATACCACATTTTCTTATTTTCATATATATTTTTTTTGCATTAAATATTCCGATTTAAACTGTTTTGACATGATAAATTTGTAAAACTCCATGAATTGTTATAAAACTTGTATAGGAGTTATTCTTCAAGATCAAGATAAAGCATCTACAGAAAAATATTTTTTTTAAATTTTGTTTTTACCAATAAATGTACCGATAAATGCAACATTACGCTTTTACACTGACAGCAGCAATATCAGGCGAAACACAGGGTTCCGTGGGATCTTTTACGAATTTATTATCATACTGCTTCCATTTGAGAACTAGGGGAAAAACGGCAGGAACAAGTGGTTTGGGGATATTCCCCTTATGTCCGAAATGCTGTTAATTTTTTAGTACTTTTTTTGTTAGTTTTGTCTGCCGTTCCCCTTTTTCATACCAAATGACTCTGAACAACAACTCGAACTTTAATTTGAACTTTAACTCAATGGATAGCGATACTCATCCAAAGCACATTAAACAAATGACATATGGAAATAGGTTTAAAAATAGAACATATTTTTTTCCGAAATGGTCACGTGGTTTTACCTCATCAAGTAATGTGATAACCACATCAAAAATGACAGGACCACATCAAATACTGAAACAAACACATCATGTAGTATAAGATTGTCAAATTTTGAAATATCATTACGAAATAATAAAACCACATCATGTAATGAAACAAATACATTACGTTAAGTCACATAGACATCAAGTTATGTCAAAACCGCACTGCCTAATGACACAAACACATTAAATAATGGTGAAACCACATCGAGTAATGACAAAACCATATTACGTAATGACAAAACTATATCAAGTCAATACGAAACCATATCGTATAATATCGAAATATCATTAAGTAATGACTATTCCATATTGAGTTATATCAAACCATCATTACGTATTGTCAAAACCATATTATGTGAAGACAAAATATCATCAAGTAATGTTAAAAACAACATAACATATATCAGAGTTCCACTTAAGACAGCTGTGGCGTCCCATTATCTGCCTTTTATTTTTTACTAATAGTATTTTGTTGGTTGTTCCTCTAAAAAGATCCATAGAGTTAAGAAAAAAACTTCTTTGTATAAATGATCAAGTTATTTATCTTATTACAGTAAATGTGTAATTCAATCAAACATGTACGATGCCGATTTTCGCATTTTTATTAAGTCAATCACTAAGTGGTATCAGTTATCGAATTTAAGAAACTAAACCACGTTTTAGTTAAATTATCGAATTGTGACAATATAAGTAAGTATTGATATGTTGGCCAAATCTATATATTTTCTCTTTTCATGGCCAAGTCAAATAGCTGCATTAATGTTTGATATAATAAACATTAAAATATGACATACCTGAATAAAAAACATTTTAGGCTTTCCAACTAAATTTTTACATTCATCGTCACCAAAGTTGTGTAGTATATCTTCTGTCAACACAGTGCTGTCCTTAGTAAAAATTACGTGTTGTCTCTCGTTGTTACGTGTGGGAATTTCACAACCATGTGAGCTGATTATACACGTCATACAGTCATGATCCCTGCCTATTGAATTTCTTATAACTATCAAAAGAAAAGAATAATTAAAAGCTACAAGGATACTTGTTTTATTTTACAAATTGCAAGAGTAACCTTAAAAATATGTAAATGCACATCTGATTACCTTCTAACTTTAATACTTTATTTATGACAACACCAAACATTCCAAAAGAGAATGCATGCATAAAATACAATTCTTTATCAAGTGTACACTCCTGTGTTACTGCATTCAGAAAACTCCTGTACCAATTCAAAAATACGACAGTTATTTTTCATTCGTTCAGTTGGTTGATATAAGCGAGCGTTTGATTTATTCAGGTTTTATGGACCTCCCCCTTTTCAATTTACCCTGGACTTTAGAATTTTTGTTAATATGTGTACCTTTTCACATACGAAACCAAAGCTCTTCTCGGAAACCGGACTTGCAGTACAAATAATGATCAAGTTGTCTACCTAAATGTTCGGTCAAAGTCGGTCATATGAATGCTTATATATTCGGTTTCAGAAATCAAATAAATATCCTTGGTACAGTTATGATAATTCAATTTAAAAGTCCACAAACTTGCTGATATTGCATTGTTTGGTATATTCTTAGGGTATCTGAATGGAAAATGTTTGCTGTAGAGTTGTCACATAATAAGACGCACAAGACTATAATATATTGATGCTATTATATGCCAAGTATTTAGATTCTTTTTGGCAGTAACAAAACCTGATCTGCAAGGTATTCCATCTGTATGACTCTATGCAATTTGCACGTCAATGTGTACTGTGTATGAAGTCGACAAGGAAAATAATCACTCGACTAAGAATTGTGTCGATAGGTATAGGGAACTTGACATAGTGCATGCGGATGTGCCATGAAGTCACAGAAACATAATTCTAATCCCAAATGAAGGAATGGAAAGAAGCTACAACAAATTTGTAGATCAAGGATTATTTGGGTAAAATACAGACTAAGTTTGTTTTTGTTTTTGTTTATGTGTCTTTTTGATCGAGTTAAGCCATTTCAATTGATATTTTATTGTGTGTCTTTTTATGTTGTAATGTTACACTACTGTTTCAGGTTATGGTGAAGATTGGTGCCTGATAAAACGTTTAAACCCGCTGCATTTGTATGCAACTGTCCTAAGTCAGGAGCCTGTTGTTCAGTGGTTTTCGTTTGTTGCATTGATGTGGTTCATAAGTGTTTCTCGTTTCTCGTTTTTTATAATATAGATTAGACCGTTGGTTTTCCTGTTTGAATTTTTACACTAGTCATTTTGGGGCTCTTTATAGCATGCTGTTCGGTGTGAGCCAAGGCTTCGTGTTGAAGGCCGTCCTCTCAGATCTGTACTTAGTGTCTTTTTGTTGTTTGGATGTACAAGTACCCGGCCACGTCCACTTGTAATTGTAGTATTCGTTCTTATGTTGTACTGTTACACCACTGTCCCAGGTTAGGGGGAGGGTTGGGATACCGCTAACCTGTTTAACCCCGCCAAATTCTGTATGTATGTGCCTGTCCCAAGTCAGGAGCCTGTAATTCAGTGGTTGTCGTTTGTTTCGGTTACATATTTGTTTTTCGTTAATTTTTTGGACATACATTAGGCCGTTAGTTTTCTCGTTTGAATTGTTTTACATTGTCATTTCGGGGCCTTTTATAGCTGACTGTGCGGTATGGGCTTTGCTCATTGTTGAAGGCCGTACGGTGACCTATAGTTGTTAATTTCTGTGTCATTTGGTCTCTTGTTGAGAGTTGTCTCATTGGCAATCATACCACATCTTCTTTTTTTATATTTGACCTATAATTGTTTACGTTTTACACATTGTGACTTGGATGGATAGTTGTATCATTTGCACTCATACCACATCTTCTTATTTATAAGTATATGTTTTATGTAGTGTTAGTCCTGTGTAATAGTGTTTATATATCTCAATGTATACGTTACGTTCGAGAATGTTAACACTATAAAGACTTCATCAAATCTGGTTTGTTGATTGTGTCCTTTTTCCGATTGTGACGTTTTCACGGTTTATGGATTTGCATGGTGGGTGATTCATGCATGCGAGTATCTCAGATCTATACTTTGTGTCTTTAGTGTTTTTGTCAGTTGTTTGTTTTGCTTTGTATCGATCTTACGAGTCCAGACCTTTTCAACTGTTTTTTTATAGTTTGTTCGTATGTTGTGAAGTTACAGTCATAGGTGGTCATAGCACCTTGTAAGATTTACACAAATGAATGATTATATATTCGGTATGAATTATCAAATAAATATCCTCATAAAGATGTAAGTATAACACTAAGAGCAATACCCAGTTTAGGGAGAGTGCTGGACGCCCTCGGACATGTTTAACCCCGTCACATTCTTTATCTGCCTGTCCTAAGTTAAGAGCCTGTAATTCAGTGGTTGTCGTTTGTTGTTGTATATTAGATTTGTTTTACGTTCATTGTTTTGTAAATAAATCAGGCCGTTAAGTTTCTTGTTTCTTGTTTGAATTGTGTTACATTTGTCATTACGGGGCCTTTTATATCTAGCTATACGGTATAGCTTTTGCTCATTGTTGAAGGTCGTACGTTGACCAATAGTTGTTTACTTCAATGTCGCTTGGTCTCTGGCTGAGAGTTGTCTCATTGGCAATCATATCACATCTTCTTATTTTCATAGTTCAGGAGATTAAAATTGACCCCATCCTAAACTCCGAAACATACAATTGTACCAAAACAAAAACACAAAAGACTAACAAAGGCAGAGGATTCTGACTTGGCACAGGCGCAAAAATGCGGCGGGGTTAAACATATTTTGTGAAATCTAAACCCCCCCCTATACATCTAGCCAATGTGGAATAAGCAAAAACACAGCAATACATATAGTAAAACACAGTTTAAAAGAAGTCTGAGTCCAATGTTAGAAGAAGTAACAGTAGAAACCAAGCATAATAACAATGATCAACATAAATTATTAAAGTACTTCTAGTAGTTACTGACATGTCACCTCCAGACCTCAATAAACTGATCAAAAACTTATGTCTTCATCATATGAAAATCGAACACAATTCCTCCCGTTAGGGAGTACCATGCCATCATAAAATATACGAGGAAAACATAACCCGTATCATGCCAACAACTGGTTTTAGAATAAATGTGTTTATTTCCGATGCAAAGACCCTATGAGTATATCAACACGACCCCGCCATCTCAGGTGCTCCGGAAGAGTAAACAGATCCTGACCTACATGTGACACCCGCTTTGTTGCTCATGCTGTACAAATCCGGTGGTAAGTCTTATTCGGTAGGTCACATTCGGAGAAAAGGGAACGGGATTGTAGTTACGACAATTGGAACATATCCGTTATCATCTGTGAAACGGATATTCCATAACGGTCAACCAACTCGTGATGAGGTCCATAAAATTGACGAATGAATGATTTTAACTTTACCACTTGGAACTCTTGGTTTAATAGCTTCCTCGTGAGCAGCAACCCTCTATCAAGAATATCATGATAGGAAATACAAGCACTGGAATATCGTATCAACTGGGAGATATATACTCCGTATGCAGGCGCTGCTGGAATTTGCTACATAGAAATGGAAAGTTTACAATTGTGAAGCTGAAATCATCTCTTTTGTCGTAAATTTTGTTTTCATCCTATCCTCATTGTTTATTTCTAGATGTAAGTCAAGAGATGAGACAGACTGTCGTCATTCACCATAAAATTGTCACAAAATTAGACAAATATATAGATGTCACTGCATAGTGAATATAATTATCATTTACAACGGACAGATAACGGCTGATCTGCTCGTTATACCGTTAAAATAGCATCATACATCATGTATTGTGTTATAACCGTAAATAAGACCGAGTTGGGAAGGGCATTTCTCGACAATTGAGAGTTATATTTTATATAGCCTACCTGATCAATTAGTTGAAGGGCACAGGACGCTGATCATACGGATGAGCCACAATCTCACAGCAGTACGATTTCGAATCCTGCTGATGAACATATAAAACTCATCAATGATATTTTGCTTATACTATGCATTAAATGCTTGATTTTGTTTATTAAATCAACCTATCAATAGTTTTGATAACTCAACAAATTTTAACTTTTAAACAAAGTAATGGTTGAATAAGGCAAGATAAGAGAGGCCATAAATCAGACATCAACAACAATGCAAGCGACATTCTTTACTAGCATTTTAACCAGCATGATCATTCAATTCTTTCTATGTGAATTAGGTATTGACAATTCACTTGGAAACCCAACATATACACAAACGACAATTAGCAAGGAGGAAATTCTGGATTATTTAATTTATATGAGGCTTACTTCATTCAGGAACTTCTTAAGAAGACAAAAATTAGAAAGAAGCTAGCAGTATCCTTTAACCTTACTTTCCGCTATATAGATGATGTTCTATCACTAAATAATTCAAAATTTTGTGACTATGTTGAACGCATCTATCCCATCGAACTTGATATAAAGGATACAACAGATACAGTTAAGTCGGCCTCATACCTTAACCTACATCTAGAAATTGAAAATGTGGGTCGCTTTAAAACAAAGCTTTACTACAAAAGAGATGATTTCAGCTTCCCAATTGTGAACTTTCTATTTCTATGTAGCAACATTCCAGCAGCGCCTGCATACGGAGTATATATCTCCCAGATGATACGATATTCCAGCGCTTGTCTTTCCTATAATGATTTCCTTGATAGAGGGTTGCTGCTCACGAGGAAGCTATTAAACCAAGAGTTCCAAGTGGTAAAGTTAAAATCATTCATTCGTCAATTTTATGGACCTCATCACGAGTTGGTTGACCGTTATGGAATATCCGTTTCACAGATGATAACGGATATGTTCCAATTGTCGTAACTACAATCCCGTTCCCTTTTCTCCGAATGTGACCTACCGAATAAGACTTACCACCGGATTTGTACTAGCATGAGCAACACGGTGAGTGCCAAATGTAGATCAGGATCTGTTTACCCTTCCGGAGCACCTGAGATGGCGGGGTCGTGTTGTTCATTCTTTAGTTTTCTTTGTTGTGTTTTGTGTACTGTTGTTTGTCCGATGGCCATGGCGTTGTCAGTTCATTTTCGACTTATGAGATTGAATGTCCCTTTAGTCTCTCTAAGCAAGTTTTGCTAGACAAAAGTATCTGAAACTAAATTGATATGAGTCCGTATCAACAACAGTTAAGATAGGGTCAGGTAGTTTTTATGTATTTGATTAAATGATATACCTTTCAGGTTTTGGAGCAGTTCCTCGCTAGAATTATTTTCTAACATCTTTATCTCAAATCCTAGTTGCTCGAACAGTTTCTTCATATTCTTACAGTCTAGGTCAGCAAATGGACGCTCGCTTTGCGCATCAAACTTACAATTAATTATGAATATGGCATATCCAATCTTACGACCGGTGAATTGGTAGCTATTACTGTTTCTCGTGTCTGATGAAAATCTAGTGGTGTTTAAGTGTGCGTTTAGTTCCCTTTGCCTTGATGAAAAGCCGTAATTGTCGTTAAATTCTCCGGACGGGATTGAGGACCTGATGTAATCCTCATTTGTCCCAGAGATACTCTCTGGTTTTACTATGAAAGCCTGTTTCATTCTACAATAGAAATTGTCAAAAGTATATCATTAGGAGCAATATCTAGTTATGATACAGCTGATAGATATTTTTAATGATAATTATTATGTAACGTGTAGTGGAATAATGTAAGATAACCCACATAAAGGGCAATTGACCTAGAAAAAAAGTTTCATCCTTTCCTCCCGAATTATGTTTTTCTATAAATGACAAATGAAAATTGGTGCAAATGTTTTTTTTTACACTATCAAAGATGCGCCAGACGCTCGGTTTGTCTCATAATACTCACCAATGCTACTCTAATAACAAACAAAATAGAAGGCAAAACCAAACACGAAGTCGAAGAGCATTGCAAGCCAAACAATTTCCAAAATACAGCTAAGACCATCTTTGCCTGGCAGTATCGAATAATTCCAATTTTTATACAAAATATCTACAGAAAAAAAATTATCATTGATATTTCATGTCAACACAAAGTGCTTGCTACTGGGGTCGTGATATCATCAGGAACATAATGTCCAACCCCGTGGCATTAAATATTGACTCAGGGGTTGTAAAAACTCCTCAAAGATACCATGCTTATGGGTTTTACTCATTGTTGACGGCCGTACGGTTGCCTATGATTGTTTACATCCACTTCATTTGAACTTTGGTGGATAGGTGTCTCATTGGCAATCCTACCACATCTCCTTATTTTTATATTATAATTTGTTACGTTATTTTCAAGCAACAGTAAAATTATTAGTGACATTCGCAGCCTTCGGCTAAATATTAAGTACGATTTTGATAGGTTTGATCCAGTTCCAAATAAAGAATATTATTACACAAATGGTAAAATTATTTAATGACATTATTCCCATACATGAAATAATCAAAATTAAAATTTTTCTTTTTTTCAAAAACTTGATTTGCCGATTATTTTTCATATGATCTGTTGGAATGTTGCTACATATAATTAGAAAATTCGCCAAATGGATGCGGAAATCATCACGTTAGTCGTAAATTTTGTTCTCTCAACCGATCCTCATTGTCAATTTCGAGATGAAAGTTAATATAATAGGCAGACTGTCCCAGCATAGGGGAAGGGTTGAACACTGACAAACATGTTTAACTCCGCCACATTCTTTATGAGTCTGTCCCAAGTCAGGACCTATAGTTCTGTGGTTGTCATTGCGCAGATATAACATATTTGTTTTAACGTAAATTGTGTTGTTATTTACTAGACCGTCAGTTTTCTCGTTTGAATTTTTTCTACATTTTTCATGTGGCCTTTTATAGCCGATTATACGTTATGAGTTTTTCTCATTGTTGAAGTTCGTACGGCGGCCTATGATTGCTTATATCCACATCATTTGAACTCATTGGCAATCATACCACATCTCCTTATTTTTATATTAAAAGTATCTATTGTATCCTTTATTTCAAATCTGATGGAATAGATGCGTTTGATTCTGAATTGTTTAGTGAGAGGACACCATCTATATAGCTCAACGTGGAGTTAAAGAAAAAGGCAAACTTCATTATATTCTTCCTTAGAAGCTGTAATGTTCAAACTTACTCTACCCATCGTGCGGTGCTTACATATCTAAATTGATACCTAACGCTGGTGCATGTTTACACTGTACAGACCTCAATAGCAGAGGTGTGCTCAATATACAAAAACTGGTAGAACAGAGAAATGTAAAAGAACGATTGAAATCGACACTACCAGAGTTTTATCGTCACCATCGGAAATTGGCTGACCAAAACGATTTGTCTGTGTCTAAATTCACTAGTGACATGTTTTTTGCAGTTTTAAATCTTAAGATACAAGAATAGATCTGTAATTTTATCGATTTTTTCCTATTGCGAATGTGACATTTAGAATGAGTATGGATTCGCATGCCGGGTGATACAAGCACGGCAAGGGACGTTTACCCGTCTTGCTCTGTTATGAGTTCATGCTATTCACTCAGTTTTTGTTTGTTACCTTGATTTGTCTTTATCGACTTATGTGATTTGAACATCGTAAACAACCGGTGCCCTTATTTACCAACGGCATTAATCACCTAATTGCGTTAACTTCTAACATAAAATTTCTGATTAGGCAGAAAAAAAATGTGTTATACAGATTTACTTATCTTCTTATGAAATTAAATGTATGATGCAACATTGTTATATGCTTTGAAAACGTCATTTACCTTCTAACAAGCTTCATTATACTGGAATCGTCGAACTGGCTTTCTGTAAAAACAGATGATATATGGTTAACATTTTGATTAAAAAAAAACTTTAACAAAGTATGTTTGCATCATATCCTATGGGATTAACTTATTGTTGAGGGTCGTATGGTGGTTTATGATTGTGTAAATTCCTAGCGGATTGTTGTCTCATTAGCAATCATACCACGTTTTCTGATTTTTGTATTACATTTCCTATATCCTACCTTCTATATATTTCAATAGAATTCTGCGGTGTCACATGCTGACTGTGTGTACTAGTATCTTGAAAATACACGACGATACAAGAGTTATCGTTCATGTGATTCTACGATATAAGATATGTAAAATATTCAAAGTTAGTAAATGTATTCATCATAGATACAGATACTCATGTTTTTTTTTCAAAGTAACAGACAGTATGTATGATATAAATATTACATAGTCCATCAGTGGCCTAAAATTTTATATATACGCTCAAAAGTTTAATATCGGGACTCGACATGAGCTCTCATCCAATATACAATTTACTGACCGTGTATATGTTACAGGGAATTTGTAAAATCAGGGATTTTGTAAAATCACTGAAATTTCAGGGAATTTGTAAAATCACTGAACTGATTAGTGATTTTATAAAATCCCTGATTTTGACCAGTGATTTTACAAAATCCCTGAAATAATTAAGATCTGTTTTACAGATTCACTGATTGTTTTCAGGGAATTTGTAAAAATAATTTCATTCTTATTGATTGAAAATTTCTGTGAAAAAAGCCTACAGCAGTAACACTCAATAAGTTTGAGGTTAATCTGGCCTTTATTTTAATACTAAGTGAGCAGTTTTCATGCACTAAACAACTGACATACTGTAGAAAAATGTCTCAGGCATAGATGTCTTTAAATCAAGAGCAAACATACACACAAAAGTTACTCCAAATAGTTGAGGGAAAATTAAAGTGCAACATATGGAACCGGGAAAAATATGATGAAATTTTGGAACTTATTGTCAAAGAGCCACAGAAAGAAGACAAAACAAACTCTTATTGCTACCTAGTTAGAAAGTAAGTTACTGTTTATTATAGTTTTTTCTGTAATTACTGTAAAAATAAAGTAAAAAAAATATTTCATTTTTTTATGATAATCAAATATAAAATTTTAAACGGAAGATTAGGTTGATTGCTGTCATAAGAGAAGAAAAACACATATGTAAGGAATAAGAAATTGAGTGGGTTTGGTTATTTGATCAAGTGGCAAATATTACAGTCATGCCTATCAGGGCAAGAGCATCTTATTGTGACATGAAAATTGATATATAAAAAGCAAATAAGTGTTGTATTATTTATTTGCTGACTAGAAAATAACATTTATATTCACAAAATGGTTATTTGATCCAGTGGCAAATATTACAGTCATGCCTATCAGGGCAAGAGCACCTTATTGTGACATGAAAATTGATATATAAAAAGCAAATAAGTGTTGTATTATTTATTTGCTGACTAGAAAATAACATTTATATTCACAAAATGGTTATTTGATCAAGTGGCAAATATTACAGTCATGCCTATCAGGGCAAGAGCATCTTATTGTGACATGAAAATTGATATATAAAAAGCAAATAAGTGTTGTATTATTTATTTGCTGACTAGAAAATAACATTTATATTCACAAAATGGTTATTTGATCCAGTGGCAAATATTACAGTCATGCCTATCAGGGCAAGAGCATCTTATTGTGACATGAAAATTGATATATAAAAAGCAAATAAGTGTTGTATTATTTATTTGCTGACTAGAAAATAACATTTATATTCACAAAATGGTTATTTGATCCAGTGGCAAATATTACATTCATGCCTATCAGGGCAAGAGCATCTTATTGTGACATGAAAATTGATATATAAAAAGCAAATAAGTGTTGTATTATTTATTTGCTGACTAGAAAATAACATTTATATTCACAAAATGGTTATTTGATCCAGTGGCAAATATTACATTCATGCCTATCAGGGCAAGAGCATCTTATTTTGACATGAAAATTGATATATAAAAAGCAAATAAGTGTTGTATTATTTATTTGCTGACTAGAAAATAACATTTATATTCACAAAATGATAATAAAAAAAGACAACAGAGAATATAGGTAAGAATACGTACTTGCATGTCAACGTTTTACTTACTTTGGTCATATCTCAAATACATGTATTCTATCACAAAGTGATAAAACTCTAAATAAATTTCTAAACTTTCTCATCTCTTTTAATCCAAATAAAAGTACAGTAAATATTTTGTTTAATGTAGGTATGAAGTTCTTCAATGTGGAGATGTGAAAAAAATCGTAAAAAACGGTATTCGTCAGATGAAGATGTAAAATATTATGTATGTCTTGAAGACATGTACAGCATAGTGCAGAAAATTCACATATCAATAGGTCATGGTGGTAGGGATAAAATGGTAAAGGAGGCAAATAGAAAGTATGCAAATGTTTCATACGAAGCTTTATAACTTTACAAGGAACTTTGCGAGGAATGCCAACTTAAAAAACGTAGAACTGCTAGTAAAGGCATTGTCGTTAAGCCTATAATAAGCAAAGAGTTCAACTCCCGAGGACAGGTTGATTTGATAGACATGCAATCATTTAAATACAATGACTATAGATTTTTAATGGTATACCAAGATCATTTAACAAAATTTGTAATTTTACGCCCACTTACATCAAAGCGTGCATATGAAGTAGCAATGCAAATACTTGATATCTTCCTACTTTTCGGAGCTCCAAACATCCTCCAAAGTGATAATGGTGCCGAATTCACTGCAAACATCATTAGTGAGCTTAAAAACTTATGGCCGGAATGTAAAATTGTTCATGGTAAACCTCGACACCCCCAGAGTCAGGGCAGCGTTGAGCGAGCTAATGCTGATGTCAAGGATATGGTTATCACATGGATGCGAGATAATCATTGTAAAGACTGGCCTGTCGGTGTCAAATTTGTACAGTTTGAGAAAAACAGAAGTCATCATTCAGGCATAAACAGAGCTCCCTACAAAGCTATGTTTGGGGTAGACGCAAGAGTTGGGCTAACATCATCCTCACTCCCTGATGAACTTATAGCTAAAATTGACAGCGAAAAACATTTGTCAGATTTAGCAAACATGGAGCTCAATATAAATACTGATGACGAAAACATATGTACAACTGATGATGAAGCAATGGAGATTTCTGAGCCACAACCTACTGAACCAAAAACTGACATGTGTGTTGTATGTGAAGCAACTGCATTGAATGCAACTTCTTTGTTCTTCTTGTAACAAAACTGTACATGCTTTATGTGGAAAATCTATCATAACAGAAGACTTTCAGTCAAAAGTAATTTGCTTTCTGTGTGATACAGAAACGGTCATTGAAAAAGAACGTGCAAACGCTTCCGAGTCAATGGTAAAACAAGCTAATCGTATGCTTAGTCGGTCTAATAGAGTTTTAGAAGAAGTAGACATTGGATGTAATATTATCATTCCTATCCCAGTCGTTGATCGCGGAAAAGGTGATCCCCGAAATATAATGGCTATTGTCCATGGAAAGTCAGAGAAAGGCTATCGTCTTGCTACCAAGCATGGTATTCTGTTAGGGTCATACACAAGAAACCAGTTTGAACCCACTGATTCCTTGTTTTTGAGTCCACCAGCTGTTTCAATTGAAAACTTTATATCTATTCGACAAGCTGTTAAACTGTCTTCCATTTGTGATGGACAAGGATTTTTAAAATGTCGATGTTCTGGAAAGAATAAATGTGAACAAAATAGGTGTGCCTGTAGAAAATCAGGACAATTATGTAATAGTATATGTCACCCAAACTTGTCATGCAAAAATAAGTAAATAGTGGTCTAAATATATGTTTATATGCCTTTAAGTCATTATCATTATATATTAGTTTTAGCTCATAGTATCTATTAAACAAATGCATTTCAAAATCATTAGTCTATTTTTATATTAAGAAAAACACATTTCTAATAGCAAGTTAAACTTGTAATCAGGGATTTTACAAAATACCTAGCTTTATTTTCAGTGATTTTGTAAACTCCCTAACAATTTCAGGGATTTTACAAAACCACTGAAACTGTTAGTGATTTTACAAAATCACTAATTAGTCCAGTGATTTTACAAAATCCTTGATTTTACAAATTCCCTGTAACATATATACCATATTAGGCAATTCTAGTCTGTGTCATATATATTATTATTTGTAGTACGAATTATTCTACCGGTTTGTCTATTATGAATAATAGAAAAAAAGCAGTAGGGGCCATTTAGACCATATTTGGCTACAATATTTGGTCACTCCATAGATAATCTTAAGATTTCACGAATCTTAATATGTTCAGTCAGTAAAAATAAGACATGTCATAAATGAAATGATTTTCTTCTGAATTTTCTGTCCATAGTTGGGGTTTAGGTTATGTGTTTTGTGCGATTTGGCAGTTTAATCATTTTATAGGGTCTACTCGTTCGGTCACGTTAATAAAACTAACTGTGTTTATCGATTGAAGAACATTAGAATTTGTAATGAGTAATGAAGGTGAACCAGATATCTCGTTGACAACCGTTTAAACGCTGTAAACCAACAGAGTAAAGAAAATGAGGCAATTATTGGTTCTAAAGTGACTCTGAGAAGCGTATCAGGGTGTTAACCAGTTGATGAAATCCCAGGTTAAGAAGTTTAAAACAGACGCTATCTATCAATGGAAATATGACAGTACTAAGATCCAATTTAACTTTAACGCTGAAAATCTCGAGGATCTTGTTCTGACATTATGGGCCATAGACAAAGAGAAAGAAGATTATGCACGAGATTTGTTATCATCTACCGAAGATAGAATGAATCATCGTAACAAGATCATTTAAACAGCTGACACCCCCCAGGGAGGTTGAGATATCGCTAGGCAATATGACGCTAATCCTGTTACAAGGGATTCTGAGGATAAAACGAAAATAATCCGAGCTGATAATAGATATGTTCACAAGAAAAAAGGGAAGGCTTAGTTAGGCCAACAATCAGTCTCTTTTAGGTTAGGCTCCAAATTTCGTTCCGCAGTACTTTCGTGGGCCTCAGCAACCTTTGTTCAACGGAATTCCCTTTTAACAAGGTTTCAATGCTGGAAAAATGCAGAAGGGACAATGCTCCTGTTGTAGGTCCTACACACACTACCGGTCAAGCTGTCCTTACGTCAACAGTAGTAAACCAGCCACCCAATCCAGACCTCAATCAATTTCTGAAAAATGAGTATTCTTTTCATTAACTTGAACTTTCACCTATAGATAATTATATTTATTATAATTTGACCAATGATTATTTTGAATATGAACTAGGTCAATCTGATATAATTTGTGAGATTAAACCTAGCAAAATCAATCAATTTTTGATAGATATTGGTGAGCCTAAATTTATGATAAATAATATACATGATAAAGGAGATGGTTATATTTTACTTTTCTATTCAAATCCAATATCGATTTGGTTGTCTAATAATTTATTTTCTTTGACAAATGTAGATTTTGTTAGATCGGCTAATACAGATTTAGTAGCTAGAGGTTTAATTGTAGAGACGTCAGATATTCCCTTTGTTGTTAGTCCATTAACTATTTCAGTTCAGTCAAACAGTAAAAGACGTTTAATATTAGATTTGAGAGAATTTAACAGACAATTATGGAAGCAGAGTGTACAATTGGAATTTATGCGTATTCCAAAACATTATATTCTTCCAATTCATATGGGTCAATATCCCTAATGCGCCCCAAAATGAGGTACTCAACTATGAATAGAAATAAAAAAAAACCTGTATGCAATGATGTTGGACATGATGCTCTTTAAGTTATTGACTGAGCTTAGCCATTTGTCCTTTTTTGAAGAGCAGAGGACTGTACAATAAAGATGTAAAAACTTTAGAGCTGTTAAATGTTTGTAAAGAACTGAATTTTCAGAGAATTTAACTGACTTTTCACTTGCTGAAGCGGCATCACGTAGGGCCTCTCGGGGTTGCCCAATTTTTTGAAAAAATTGATCTCACTTCATGCCTCGAAAATTTAACCACATTTTTGAAAATTTCTAAGCTTCGAAACAAGCTATCAGACATATCCAAGTTTACGATATGGACAGAGGAATGGACGAAAAGACTACCATTGTGGCCTACCTGAAATGAATTTACCATCTTCACCCATTTATGTTTAAGTATGACGTACATTCTGCAATCACCATGTCGATATTTTCCCGCCTCTTACTAAATATCTAGGATGTGCATGGGAATTTAACGGTGTTAAAATATTTCAAATATTAAAATTGAGAATGGAAATGGAGAATGTGTCAAAGAGACAACAACCCGACCATAGAGCAGACAACAGCCGAAGGCCACCAATGGGTCTTCAATGCAGCGAGAAACTCCCGCACCCGGAGGCGTCCTTCAGCTGGCCCCTAAACAAATATGTATACTAGTTCAGTGATAATGGACGTCATACTAAACTCCAAATTGTACACAAGAAACTAAAATTAAAAATGATACAAGACTAACAAAGGCCAGAGGCTCCTGACTTGGGACAGGCGCAAAAATGCGGCGGGGTTAAACATGTTTTTTGAGATCTCAACCCTCCCTCTATACCTCTAGCCAATGTAGAAAAAACAAACGTACAATAGTAGTATTGTTGTTCTCAGTACTGCTTGTTATATTTTTACTAAACTAACTTGACCACTGATTACAAAATAGAGAGGAGAAGGAAAGCAAAACATTGTTTTATTAGATGATGAACTTGTTGTACATGATGATGAGGAATTGTGTAGTCAAAAGAGAAATATTAAGTAGGGGCTTGTACCAAAGACCGAAAATTCTATCTGGACACCTACTAAAAGCCTCACTTTTTAGGCATCAACATTGATACAGATAAAGGAGTTTATAGTATTCCTGACAATGGTATTGATAAGATTATGAAAACAATTTCAGAAATTGACTTGTGCTTACCCAAAATAGTTTTTGGAAGTGAAATCTACATGAAGCCAATGTTAAACCTTTCAAGTAAGCTGTTTCTTGACAGTCTAATGTGCATAGTGACCCAAGCAATAAGGGTTACGGTGATTATATTGTGAAAAACCCATGTGGTATTGTTCACGGTACGTGGTTAGAATCTGAAATTCCACAAGGAAGGAGTTGACTGCATTGAAAAATTAATTTTTGTCGTTGATAAATTTTTGAACTGGCAAGAATATAAAATGGTTAACCGCCAACCAAAATGTTGTTAGTATTATAAGTAAAGGGAGCACTAAATCAATACTGCAAAAGTTAGCTTTAGACATGTTTAGCAACATATCAAACACAATGATGATATTAGATTCACATTGAGGGCGTAAACCCGAATCGGTGTATCGAATTTAAACCAAGATATTATTGTCACTGCAGAATGATAGTTTTCAATAATTTAGGAGGGTTTTTTTCAGCAATTTGAATATATGTTATTGAAAAGCATGATGTATGCAGGGTATCCACGACATCTTGGTGTAAATTTTGGTATTGTATGGATTACACGTACTGAGAATGAAAGAGTAGATTAACTTTTTTGGATTATTGATTTAGATTATTGGACTATTTCTGAATTTATATTTTAGATAGTTTAATCTCTTTGGGGACCTTATAAGATTGATTGGTTTACCTCTGATGACAGTTAAAATTGATTGTTTATTATTTTGGAATTTGTATTCATCAAGCGTTGACGCTTTATAGGTTTACTGCCGAGGAATCGATGGGTGGTTTGTTACACCTGTTTCTTTTATCCCACTCGCATTAGTGTATATGCGATAGTGTAAAGCTGTTGGTACTTAAATTACCTTACTGGCGCACTACCACTTATTGACCAATGCTCTGTCCTTATGGTGACGATTTCATTTCTGAGGTGTCAAATTTTATAGATCTTCCTACTTACAAAAATGCTTCTATCGCTGGTAAGAGTAAGAAGTCTATATTTGGCAATGTTGATTTAACATCTCGCATATGTAGGCATTTATGATGGATTTTAAATCCAGTTAGATAATTTGGATATGACCATGTATTATATATTCAATTACAAGTAAATTTGTACAGGCATTTGCTGGAGAATTGCAGAATCTACCTGTTTTGCTTGTAAGTAAAATGAATACTTCTAGAATTATTTTCGGATTCTCTAGCATTTTCTACTACAAAAGGATATTATAAGAGTGGTTTTTTTATGGTGGAAGAATAAGGCTACATTGTATGGAACTGAAAATGATGATAGTTTACCACCTAAAGCTTTATACGTTGGTATATACTTAGTTTCCTTCACATAGTAGAGCAATACTGTTAGTCCACTTCTTCAGGCGTTTTACTCTTTAAAGTGGATACATTCTCTTATTGGCACACACTAATTCATCTTTAGTAGTCAACGTTCTAGAAGGTGCGAAACATAGTTTAGCTACCCCTTTGAATAAAAAGGAACCTTTTTCGGTAGAACTTCTGAATTGGCCAAGTCGTATGGTCTTGCAATTTACCTTTTTTTAATTTATTATTTAGGAATATGAATTGTGGTTTCGAAATGTGGGTTTTAACGAAAATGAACTAAAATCACTGTAGGGCCTTCAACAATAAACAAACCCACACAGCACAGTTATCTTCAAAAGGATCCAGGCCTGACAAAATGTTAAACAATATAATAGAGAAAACCAACGGTTGTAATTTGCAAAAAAATAAATAAACGAAGAACAAATGTGACAGAAAACAACTATCAATGTACAGGCTTCTGACTGGATGATAAAAAAATGTACGGGAATTAAACATTTTTTAGTACTCAATCCTCTCCTTACCACAAACAGTAGTGTAACAGCACAACATAAAACAAACTGTGTAAAATTCTGTCAAAATGAGTTTGACAATAACACGAGGTACCATTCCAAGACCATTCGCAGTTATTTAAAGTTTGTAAATATACCGATTATGACATATTTTTTATTGTAATATTTTTAATTAGTTTTTGCACGGCGGGCTTTACAAGAGAGCAGGAGGCGCTTAGTCTGTCGGCGCAACCAATCTCGTTTTTTTTCTGGAGTTTATTCGTTCCCCAAGTCTTTGTTTTTTACCTATATTTTTTATGATTTTAATGGATTGATAAGATTAAAACTACCGACGACAGCAAACATTGCATTATAAACTTGCAACTAATAACGAAGTTATCACCAGAGAATGACGAAAAACTGTACTGTCACGAATTTGTTTACTTCTGTAATTGTTTGTTAGTCAAAACTAATCATCTGCATAATTATCCTAGTTCGTACCGAAGTGTGCAATTACACTTGATACCAGGAATTGAGCTGTATTTCAGAACGGCACTTACCTGGTTGCATATTTATCCTTTCTTTAACATTTATTTTGATGTAATATGCTGTTTTTTACCATTTTTGGT
This sequence comes from Mytilus californianus, assembly GCF_021869535.1. Classification (NCBI taxonomy): domain Eukaryota; kingdom Metazoa; phylum Mollusca; class Bivalvia; order Mytilida; family Mytilidae; genus Mytilus; species Mytilus californianus. The sequence goes on from NW_026262679.1 coordinate 59,619,774, forward strand.
AGTCGAATAATATACACAGTCACGACTTAAATAGTGTCTAATTGTTTTAAAAATATAATTAGTCAGTTCAACGAATATGTAACCAAATATAAGGTTGGAAGACTAATATTTTTTTTAGATCTGTTATTTAAATTCAACGAAAAGTTTAGAAGTTTAATCTTATGAAACATTTATTTAAACGCATGTCGTCTATACATTTGCTATTTGATTTAAAACCGGTTTTTAGGCTTTCTTTTATACTCAAGTGTATAGCTGATTGTTTTAATTTGTGTAATTTGATGTGTACATTGTATATAGTCGGTGACAAGTAATATAATGACAATTTCGTTTGATAATAATTATAAACTTTGACAGTTTGTGAATTTGCATATAATTTAATTGTCAAAACTGTTTAGGGTGAAGCAAAATATTATGGTAGTTACAACCGAGTCATATTAATTTTGATAAGATCCATACAACCTTTACCATGTAAGCTCGAGTCCTAAATGGGGGTTAGGATAAGGCTATATGAAACGATTTACAGCACCAGAAAGGGTCTAGCAGAGCATCCAGAGCCAGTCGCAAACAAAGAGGTGATTACGTGACAAAGTTTATAACTTTTATTATAGCTATAATATTCTGAAAGAAATCCATGTTAACAAAATCTGAATAAACAAATTATTTTTTAGCCCGTAACGCAGATTTTTTTTTAAATTTTCGATTGTACATTGTGCAAGAAGGGCCGCGCTTTTTAGTATAAAATAAGTTCGGTCACATGATTGGTTGCTCATATGATCAACGACCGTAAAAGATGGAAAGTGTTCATTCACAAATAAAAGAATGTTAGTATTTAGCTTAAAGTCAGCGACAACAGGTGAAATTGAAAGGAAAACTGAAAATTTAACCACTTAGCTAGAAGCTTGTTGCTTGTATAAACAGGTCTTGAAATCGTCATGATAACTGTAAGCTACCGAGCTCTTTTGAAACTATAATTGGCCACAATATTTTGTAAAGGTGGTTTGTAATTATTCAGTCAATTCCGTGTTTCTAATCACATGGGTTTCTCAGGTTTATATTTTTCTATGCTACAATTTGGAGTTTAATCTGTGGCAAGAACTTTAAATCTCGATGTTTGTCATGAGGGGCTAGAATTTGGTTTGGTATCTGAACCTCGAAGTTGGCGATAAAGTTAAAAATAACTGTTTCAAGTTAAAAAATTTATACGATGTATATAAAAGGAGATCGGTTTAAGCCTCTATTTGTTGATAGCAGAGTGAAGTGTTCGAGCTTCGTAATCCTATTACAGACTGTAGTTTACAGTTCCACAAGACACCAAGGACGAAGATGTAAACAATCCTAATCAAACGCATAGCCCTAACAACGATCAAATCCTATACTGTACCGTAAGCTATAAATTGCCCTCGCAATAAAAAATGAAAACACTTAATAAGTCGACGTTACCAGTCTCCCTTCTTTTGAAATTAATGCGGTTCCCTCAGTATAGAAATTAGAAGATTTGGTATGATTGTCTATGAGACAACTTTCCACCAGAGACCAAATCACGTAGGTAGCAAGTTTTCTGCTTTTACCTTGATTTGTAATTTGTTATAGGATTTAAGAGATTCAAACATTGACATACTACAGTGACTGTTGTTTTTAATCCATTTTCAGTTGTAACTAATGAATAAATCAGACTTCATTATCATTCAGTACACATCCAACGGATTAAGTGTAAAGATTTTATAGACACTCTTAAAAAGCATAACATTACGCAATGCTAACATATAAGTATTGACAGAATGTAGGACCATAAATGGTTGTCGACATGATGTAGGATAATAAATTATTGTAACTGTATACAAGCGCTGATTCACTAATGAGTGGTTTGTAGAGAAAACGCGCGTCTGATATACAGATTTTGAATCCTGTTAAATATGATGAGTTTATTTGCATTTTTCATTATCAAAATATTTCAATTTATTAAACAGACATCAATGTTACAATCGATGACAGCAATGATAACATGATAGACTATCAACCAACAACAAAGTTGTCATCACAAGGATGACGAAATACTGCACTTCTTAATTTCATTTACTTTTATAAGGTATTGTCAAACAAAATTAATGACCTGCGCTCGTAATCGAACTGGAGTGTGATTTTACAATTGATACCACAAATTGAACAGTATTTCAAAATGACACTTACCTGACTGCATATTTTTTTTTTTCTTGCTAATATGTGATATGCTGTTACTTTTACCAATTGATATATTCATGTGTAATTGTCAAATAAGTATCCAAAGCAAATCTTTAGATACTGTTTCTTTCTTGAAAATCTATCATTTGTCAATAAAGATCCGTCCAATAACGAATACGTCAACAGATAAAGTTAACAGACAAATATGTTTCCCTTGAACTATTACCTTGAATTCTACAAAAGGTTTAAAATTTTATTTTGATGAAACATTTGATAAGCACATGCCAACTAACCCCGTCAATCTTCTATACATTTAAAACCCGTTTCAAACCGGGTGTACGATTTTCTGTTATGTTTAATTTTATGACATACATTTAGCTAAATATGTGTTATTTGACAAGTTATTACAGTCAGTAATCACAAATAAGTATAGTTAAGTGTAACAATTTGCGAATTTTCTTATTCTTTAAATGTCTAAACTGTGTAGGGCGAAACTATATATAATGATTATATAAACGTGGGATATTAATATAAATGAGATGAGACCAACTTAACCCCTTAGTTTATTTATTTTGTATTCAAAATTATTTATTTTGTAAAAATATTTCCTTTCTCTATTGGTACTGTACAGGTATACCTAACAACAAAATTATTTTCATTTACCTGTGTTTAAAGTTATTGCAAATGGATGGTATTTTTGTTCGAGCATATTGTTTTTCTTTAATTGTTTAACATTTCTTACCGATATAACATGTTACTTTTATTATTCTTCCCTTAGTTTATTTATTTTGTATTTACATTGTGTCATAGGTCAAATTTATTTGTTCAGTGTATGTTCAATGGTGTTAATATGTCCTTTGATTGAATTAAGCTATTTCAGTTGATATTTTATAGTGTGTTTTTCTATGTTGTGATGTTACACTATTGTTTCAGAAAAAGGGTGAAGGTTTGGTACCAATAAAACGTTTAAACCCGCTGCATTTTTTTGCACCTGTCCTAAGTCCGGAATCTGATGTTCAGTAGTTGTCGTTTGTTGATGTGGTTCATAAGTGTTTCTCGTTTCTCGTTTTTTATATAGATTAGACCGTTGATTTTCCCGTTTGAATGGTTTTACACTAGTAATTTTTTGGGGCCCTTTATAGCTTGCTGTTCGGTGTGAGCCAAGGCTCCGTGTTGAAGACCGTACTGTGACCTATAATGGTTTGCTTTTATAAATTTTGACTTGGATGGAGAGTTGTCTCATTGGCACTCATACCACATCTTCTTATATCTATTAACCCGTGTTTTCGAATACCTTAACCAAATACGGTCGAGACCTAAATTGGAAGGACAGAGCGAATCCCTAAAACAATTTAATGGAACAACCAGAACCAGTGGCCAAAAATGAGTTTAATATGCTATCAATGTTTCTCTTATTCTAACGACCGTAGAAATTAAAGGTAGCGTTTAATTTGAAGTGACAATGAAGAAAATTGAAAAGTAGTCTGAAAATGTTCACCACTTAGTTAGAAGAATTTTGTTTATCAGAGGCAAGTGTCCGACATTCATATAATCTTAAATCGTTTTTACTATACAGTTTACTGTTCCAAATTTTGCAACAACGATTTGGATAAGGAAAAACCAATGTTCAAAAGTATTAATATACAGTTAGATATTTGCATTCAAGTAACGTTTGATATTTCAAGTTCTATCAAACACGCTTTATTTTAAGGACAACCATTCTTGATAGTTTTTAAACTCTTTCCACTAAATCCCTTATATAATTGTTTGTATCTAATTTATGAAAAACAAGGTTTATGTATTAGTTTGAGTTTGAATTGAACTGGCTTTGGGTAATTGTGAGAACTCTATGATCAGCAACTTACTGATTTGTATCTTGTTTCCCATTCTTTATATAATGTGATTTTAAATATTATAAGGGATAAACACTCAAGTATTTAATAAATTTCAAAAGGTATATGTAAAAAGTATATGTTAATAGTCAATTTATAATAAATCACATCCTTCACCGCGATTTCTTTCGTTATGTTACTTACTTTCTATAACATTGCCCACTATGCCAGCGAACTGCTAGTTTCCAAAATATCTGTAGTGGTTCCTTATAAATTTGAGCCATGAAATGAGATTCTTTGTTGTAAAGAAATGATTCTGCTTTAGGAAGGATGCAAATTCTTAAAAAAAAGAGCGAACAATTGACACACTATAATAAAGGTTTTATGGGTCTTTTGTTTCTTACACTTTACGATAATTGCCATATGAAACGTAGGTGTAATGTTAACGTCGTTACTTTATTGCTTATTCTGTAATAACAAATTTTAGAAAGCTATAGATATTAATAAACCAAAACACATTTATAAGGTAAAAATAATCGTTTTCGTCAGAAGCTTACATTAATACTAAAAATAGTTATTAGCTTCCAAGCATATTAAATCAATGAAAAATGAAATTCTGTCAGAAGCAGAAGTAATTATAAATATATTTGAGTATATTTTTAGTTCTACTTATATATCATTTCTAACCTACGGAATGGATTTTGACAGCATTTTATTAGGTGCTAAAGTTGATCTTTTAATGAATTGACAGAACCTAAGTACGTGTAAATGCTCGTCTCGATACGGAAGGAGGTGTTAAGATATTCTTCCAGATTTCGCTTTACTAAGGCCCCTTGCAAGAATATAACATGGAACTAAAATTCTTATGTATATCTGTCAATACAAAGAATTTTCAAATACCGTCAAACGTTTGGTGGTAGCATACACAGGTTGAGCCCTTTAATTCGTCATTGCGTATACAGACCTTTTTTGATATTTTTACTAACAAAACCCCAATTACTTCTCTTTTCTGAACACATTTTCATATTGTGGTATTAGCCGTAATAGCAGGTATGCCGCATGTCAATTCAACTAGTTTTGCAAATTTTTCGAGTCTGATTTTCTTGGCGTTTTAGAATTGTTATCCATTTTGTTTGTTAATTTTTTAACACAACTTTGTATTGAAAAATATCCATCAATGGACGTTTTACTTCGAACGCGATATAGCTGTGAAACCAACATCGTAAAAGCCGACCTGTATCACTGAAGTTATCATCCTAACACCCGACGAAACGCGTGTAAATTTGTATTGGTTGATCGTTGTTGGAATGCCAATTACTATTTTTAATTTTATTCATAATTATAGCTCAATGAAATAAACCTTAATAATATTAATTTAGCATCCGCTTGTAGTCTTTGAACACATTTTTTAAAGGTTAATAACTGAGGTCACGAGCAACATCCTGTTATGAGTAATAATACTAGTGTTGTGATCAGGGTTCACTTTGACATCCAGTTTGCTTTATTTAAAAAAATTCAGTCTTTTCATTTAATGACGTTTTTATCAAACATTACTGATTGCAATATAGGAAAAAAATAAATATCAGAATGACATAGTTAACACAAGGTGAGCGATTCAGGCTCTTAGAAGCCCTTTGTTATCCTAAGCAGAAGAATAACAAGTTGTGTGAATCTTATTGATAAACTAACAATAAATAAAGGCAACAGTAGTATACCGCTGTTCAATAGTCATAATTCGATTAAGCAAAAACAAATCCGGGTAACAAACGAAAACCGAGGGAAACACATCAACTATAAGAGGAAAACAACGGAACAACAGAAACACTAAACTACAATAAAAGCAAACACCAATAAGTCAGTATCTCAAAACTATATATCAGAATAACATACAGAATTATGTCAATAAGTGGATGTAACCTGGACCTAAGTTACAAATATACCTGATTATATATAGTCATGCGGCTCAACGCTCTTGATAATAATATTTTTCAGGTTCTGATTGTGATGGTATTCAAATAGCTGCTGTATAAAATGTCAAATTCATTTATTTGATATCCTGAGGGATACTGGTTTTTATCTTGATGAAATAGCCTCAGTACTGACAGTTCTAACATAGTTAAAGTGCATATTAGACCAAATCAGATTAGACTCAAAGTAGACGAGGTGGTTCCGTAGATGGTGAATGCACTTTAATAGTTCGTGTTTTGCCTATTTAATGACAGTCATCATGTAAATATTTTCAAAACATCGTCTGTTCAAAAGTCCAACCAAACGAACCATCATATTTTGCTTTTGAATTTGTTAACCTGTAATTTGCAAATTTGATTAATTATAGATAGAAAAATCTGACAACGCTATAAGATAACTTCAAACGAATTTTATGTTATATGTGCAATAATTATTGACTAGTTGATGACACAATATCTCTATGATTAGCCTTTCTAATATTGATAGAGATAATTTTACTTTCCTGAATAATTCTTATCATTGGCTAATTTAGTTCGAAAAGATTGACGTATTGGACGATACTGCAAACATTGAACTTCAGATTTGTTTTTCTTGTTCTTATTAATAATGATTTTCAAATTGTTTAACTATTCCTCTACAATCAACGAAAGAATGATTCCATGTAAACAAGTGAGTTGAGATAGTACAAAATTAGGAGACACCGAAAACAATTTATGCACGGATTCACAATAATTCACAATTTGTTTTTCGCTTCAACAGAATTACCGACTGATATAGGTAGATATACATAGTTGAAAACATATTCTACAAGTTGACTTTCATAGCTAGGTAGTTATGTGATATCAATTTATACGGGCTATCATCACGACGACAAGAGTTAATGTGTTATTCGGTCGAATAAAGGCTTTCTTATACCATTTTACGTGACTCTGTATTTATGTATCCCCTCATACTTTGAACGACAAAATTATTTTATGTCTACCTGTGCGAATTTCAAACGCACGATTTTACGCCAGTACTTAAAACCTTCCATCCTTTATGGGTGGATTTTACATAGATAAATAAAATCGTATAAGCAAAATGAGGATTTTAAATTTGATGTATGCCTTTTTGTGCTTCTTCGTTACATTTGTTTGTTTTTATAGTGATTAAGATGAAAACACAATGTTGACTGCTGTACCCTTATTTTTTACATTTTTGCCTATTGTGTCTGTTTGTTTTGTTCACGCATTGTTGTCAATATAATGGAATTTGATGCGACTTTCATACAAGTGAGAGGTTTAGCTAGCTATAAAACCAGGTTCAATCCACCATTTTCTACATAAGAAAATGCCTGTACCAAGTCAGGAATATGACAGTTGTTATCCATTTGTTTGATGTGTTTGTTTTTTTGATTTTGCCATTTGATTGGGATCTTTCCTTTTTGAATTTTCCTCGGAGTTCAGTATTTTTATGTTTTTACTTTATACCCCCCTTCATACGACGAAAAACAATCAGATTTGAAATCCGATTTGACAATACCGGTTTGAGCTCGCACATTAAATGAATATTTGTGAATACTGAGTCAAACCATATGAGGTAGTTAATTTGACATCTGATTTCAACTTGCATCGAATTTGAGTGCTAAAAAAATATACTAGAGAACGCGAATGCATATTATAATCTAGAATATATCCTTGCGTATCTATTTTGTTTATTATATTTTGCATCAGAAAATCACTGGCATGCATTAATATTGATTACTCTTGTATGCAGATTTGAAGCAAGAATATCAATTAGACATTTATTTACAGAATTTCGTGTGAACGCAATCAGGATTCAATTCCAATACGATGAATCCAGATATACATCGGATTTAATGGTATCCGCTTTGAATCTTGCATGCGTGTTAAAAGGGTTTATGACTATCTGTTTGTTATGGAGTTTGTCAGCTCTTCGCCGAAAGTTTATCGCTTTATACGGACACTCCAGTTGCCTCCAATAAAGCTGCACGCTATGAAATTGTTCATGTAAAGGTAAAGAGTTGTTACATGAAATTAAACGAACTATTAAAGGCAGAGAAGTAATCAATATGGAGACATAACACTTTCGGTTTAGAAAGATAGTTGATACCCAACTCTGTTCTATGAAGATTTTATCAATTAAAAATATGCCAACGACAAAATTGTTTTAAGAAATTTCTTTAATACATATCTTATTACGGCATATCTTTTTAATTTCCATGTCCTAAAAAATGATACTTTAGGGGAAATAAATGCGTTGAAGATTTCATATGAGGATTTAAACATGAATACAGTAAAATAATAGAAGAAAAGAAATGATATAACATTCAAAGTTTCTTTAATCAATTCATCAGATGAATCGTGTCATTTCAAAATTAACAAGTCAACAACTCGATAAATAAAATAATATGTATACAACCATTTCTGTTTATCCTATTTGACAAATCATGTCCCATTCAGTTTGAAGATATAAGTAATCAAAAGGAGGTATAATTGCAAAATTACATGTTAATGTTCACTAGACTAGTATCACTATAAATACTTTCAACAACATGTTTAAGTCTGCAGATACTAAGTTTCTAGACTACATTTTTACTTATCTCGTAGTGTTGTTCTATCTTAATTCGCTTTTTTAAACGACATTTTACTTTCGTGAATTGTAGAGGAATAGTTTCACGATTTGATAATTATTATTAATAAGAACTAGAAAAAAAATCTGAAATTTATATTAGATAAGGAGATGTGGTATGTCTTGGTCTAGGCCACTACAAGTAGAGGTTTTCTTCCCGAGGGTATCAACAGTCAAGTAGTCATCACTTCTGTGTTGACATGAATTATCATTGATATGGTCATAATTATAAATTTACTGTTTACAAAATTTAAAACTTCGAAACACTAAGGATTTTCGACCCCAGGTATAGATTACCTTATCTGTAATTGGCAAAACCTTTCGTAATTTTGGGTCCTCTTCAACATCGTTCTTTAATTGGGCTTTTGATTGAGCGTCACTGATGAGGCTTTCGTACTAAATGCGCGTCTGGTGTAAAATGTTAAGCCTGGTATCTTTGATGAGTTTCATTATGATTGCCAATCAGATAATTACCCTTCAGAGACAAAATTACGTAGATGTTAGCAACTAAAGCCTATTTTCTTGGAGCACTTATGAAGGAATATCTATCTATCATCCAATTACTTGTTTTTATATCATCACCAAATGTGACTTGTTTGGATTTTTGACAATCTCGATCACACAGTTGGTATCCGTTAAATGCGTGCTTTGCAATGTTTCACTAATATATATTGTAGTGTTACGTACATGTAGTAGGGACAAAAGTAGTATTTCATTTTCCTGGCATTAGGTTGGCCTTTTGTGTACCCAAGGCAGGTTAAGAGCGCTGTGATTAGATGTAGATAATATATTCTTTTTATGAGTATCTGCATTGTGAATATTTACAATGTTAATTTTGAAACACATGGACATATTTTTCTTGGGAATTATTTGAAAAGACTTTCAAAATTTCATTAACTGTATGTAACATGACGGTAGCCATAGGTACTATAAACAAGCCCTCTTCGAAGATGGTCAAACAGAATGATAAAGTACTAATGTCCAACTCTTTTGTCCTTGTTTTTATCATTAAAGTGACAAATTTAGAAAATGTTAGTTTTGTCGCCTATGATGAAAAAAATACTACCGTTTTCCGCCAGGACAGAATGGAACAGTTATGATATCTGCGCCGAAGATTTGATTTTACTTGACATGAGCAACACGACGAGTGTTACTTGTGGTTAAAGGACTGTGCCTTCCATGTCATATGAGTTCACTAACGGTTTATGTTGAGGTTCGTGTTGCTCAATATTCAGTATTCTGCCAGATGTTTTATGTTTTTGTTTTCTTCATTTGTCCATGGTGTTATTGTCTTTTTTCGACTTATTGTTTTTGGTCACAATCTTTGTATCTTGTTCCCTATAAATTATATAATGTGATATTGAATAGTATAAGGGATCAACACTAAAATATTCAATAGCTTTCAAAATGTATATATGTAAAGAAGTTGTCTGAATAATAGCCAACGATAAATCTTACGGGGCGATGGATCATATGATTATGATACAGTACACTACAAAATATAATATATAAAAAGCAAGTCTTAAAGGGTACAACATCACCCCCCAAAAAAAAGTAAAATCATGAACAAATGTTAAATATTTCGGATAACTAATATCCTTCATCAGTAAAATGTCAAATGTTTCTTATCTTGACATGTGGTACATGTAGTCAAACTGAAATAATAATCTTGACCGTTATACAAAAAGTATATTTGTAAACAGTCAATTAATTATAGGTTTCATTCCGAGCGCAAATTCATTCGTTATGTTACTAATTTTCTATAAGATTGCCCACTATGCTAGCGAACTGCAAGTTTCACTATGTACATATCTGAAAATATCTCTAGTAGTTACATATAAAGTTAAACAATAAGATAAGATTTTTTAATACGAAGAAAATATTTTGCTTCAAGAATCTATAGGATACAAATTCTTTTATAAAAACCCGAACAATTGACAAACAGTTGAATACAATCATGAAAAGTTTTATGGTTCTGCAGTTTTTTACACTCAATGATACTCGCCAAATAAAACGTAGGTGTAAAAAACTTCATTTATTAGACTAGAATATAAAACATTTATAAATATTAGAAAGCTATAGATATTGATAAACCAAGACACATATATAAAGAAACAAATAATCGTTTGCATCAGAAGCTAACAGTAATACTAAAAATAGTTATAAGCTCCCAAGCATATTTAATCAATGATAAATGAAAATTCTGTCAGAAGCAGAAGTAATTATAAATACGTTTTAGTATATTTTTAGTTCTACTTATATTTCGTTTCCAACCTACAGAATGGATGCTGACCGAATTTTGTAGGTGCTAAAGTTGATCTTTAAACGATTTGACGTGTACGTGTAAAGTAAATGCTCGCCTCGATACGGAAGGAGGTGTTAACATACTCTTCCAAATTTAGTTTTACTTAGACCTTTAGCTAGAATAAAACCTGGTTATGAAAATTCTTTTTTATAACTGTCAATATTATTTCTTCATAACATAAGGTGAACATTGCTAATTAAGGTTTTCATGTATTACCAAACAAGTATCACCAAGAATTATCAAATAAAGTCAAACGTGTGGTGGTAGCATACACAGGTTGAACCCTTTATTTCGTCATTGCGTATCCAGACATTTAGATTTATTTTCTCACAAAACCCTTATTACTTTTCTATTTCTACTTCACTATTCCTTTAGGTATTTTGGTCCCTCAACGCTCTTCAACTTCGTACCTCATTTGGCTTTTTTTCCTAATATTTTGATTCGAGCGTCACTGATGAGTCTTATATAGACGAAACGCGCGTTTAGCGTACAAAATTTCAATCCTGATATTTATGATGAGTTTATCTAAATATATTATCACATTGTGGTATTACCTGTATAAACAGAGATATGCAGCCTTTCAATGCAACCAGCCTTGCAAAATTATACAAGTCTAATATTCTTCGACGTGTCAGAGTTACTATCCCTTCCTGGCCTGGATATATATTTAGAAAGACCTTCGTCAATCGTTTATTTTTTCTCCTACATGTATATATTGGACCATGAATCGTTTTTCAATTTTCGGACACAATTTGGTATTGCAAAAAATCTCTCAATCGACGTTTAACTTTGGGCGCGTTATCGCTATCATACCGTTTCACGTCTTGAAAACCGACCTGTTTCATTGAAGTTATAACCCTAACACCCGACGAAACCCGTGTCAAGTGATCAAAATAGCTTTTTTATATTTTGTATTGGTGATCGCGTGTTCAAATGACAATTACACCATAACTTAATTTATATTGGTAATCATTTTTGATCAAGTAATAAACCTTAAAGAAGACATTTTTGTTAAATGAACTGAATGTGACTTTTTTTGTTTGAAAAACTTGTTGTTCAAGAATTACTGTAAAGTTTTGTCACAATTCGTTCAATAGTTTGAGAGAAATTTTGTATAATGTAAGACGACATCTACAGCGATTTGAGCAAAATTTCTTCGAAAAATGCAAATCACGCCGCATCATGATAGAATATAGTGTTGACCAATAAATGATTAAATATTCATCTCATCTGCATAAAAAGAGTTGAATAGGCTACAAAAGAGTACTCTAATATGATAAACACCGCTAATGTACATCTTTGTCTTCATTCTAAGGTTCCTTTTGATCCATTTACACCTCTCATTCCCTCCCTTTTTTTTTGGCTAATAAATCAAAATTTTGGAGTAATTATCACACATTTATGTAAGAAGTGTGATAATAAATGAATAATTGAAGTGTTTAAGCTGAATGAACTATCCATATATGTTTATGACCCGGAATTTTTTTTCTGCAATGAAATGCAGGGTTAAGTTCCTACAACTGTCAAGTTCAAAAGAATATTTTTTTTTTCGACCCTTTTTCGTATGAAACCGAATGTGACGTACCATCTTTTGGTGGAATTATATCTAAAAATGTTGATTTGGAGTGCGCTTGTAGTCTTATGTCGTATATTTTTCAAGGTTAGCAAATGAGGTCACGAACAACATTCTGTAATGAGTATTGATACTAGTTTTTGTGTTCCGGGTTCACTTTGACATCTAGTATTTAAAGAAATTATGCCTTTTAATACACCTCAGTTGTCACTAATATCATGTTCATAATTATATATGCACATAAAAACTCCAAAAGAACCTTGGGATTTGATAATTGACTGGTTTCATAGTTTTACATTTTCGGAATGAAAATCCATATCACAATTTAGAATATTTGAAACACGATTTTCTTGGAATTTATGTAGTGTATAGTGTCAAGAGATTGAAATCAACATTAAGAAGAATTGCACATGAAAAACATCGAAAAAATGTGTAATCAGATTAGTTATGCTAAATTTGCCTATTCTTTGATACAATCTTTTGTCTGTTCTATTAGGACTTATATTAATTGAGAATTATAGGAAAAATAAACCTTTGGTACATCTTATCTTATTAAAATGAGTAAATGGAGATGTAGAGGACTACTACCAATGACATAAATAACCACAAAATAACACCAAGAGGGCACATACAGTCTTTAATTATAGATAGGACTGGTGTCTTTACAAAACGTCTAGCTCTCAATCGTCCCGAGTCTAAAGAGCTATAAACAACTTAAACGGATTCTATGAAAGAACCTAATAAGAAAGATTTCAAGAAAGGTAAAACGATATCAATGAAAATAACGAGTCGACATAAGACAGACAATATTACAGCCAAAACGAAAAAGCCGAAAAGTTAACAATAGAATTTCACCAAAAACTGAACAGCAGACACGAACCCCAAAAGCGTAAGCGGACGGGTAAGCAGTTCATATAAAATTGAAAAGACCACTTAACACCAAACAATTATCATGACTGTATTCTTTTAACCTTGATGAAGTTTTAGTTTTTTGTTATTCTTGTGACGCGTTTTTGATTTTTGGATCTGGCTGTAAACAACTTTTCTTCTTGCGTTACTTCTCCTCATATGAGGTTTTCTCTCAGTGTTTAAAAGGTGTCATAAAGGATTCATTTATTTTTCCGGTGAAAGGATCTGCTAATTTTACAGTTTCCTTTTTTTTAAGGTATAATATTTTCTATTCGTATAAATTAATATGTACATTTGAAAGGTCCATAGGTCTTCAAAAGTTCACTTATTAAAAGACATTTGGTAAACTCTGTCGAATTAATTCACGATCTACTCATACTCAGGGCGATTTCAAATAAATCCATGTATTTTCCATCGTAGAAAGTCATATGGTGACCTTTAAATATCTATATTAATTTACTTGCGTTGTTGGCTCTCTTTCTTATTGTTGTTGATCGATGATTTTTATCTTTAAAATCTATACGTGATTCATTTTAGTAAAACAATATTAGATGACGGTGTACGCATTTTACAAAGTTTAAATGTCTGTGTATTATTTGCGCTAATTGGATTTAACGAATATGATTTAAGTACGACAAAACCATATATAATTCACATGTGATAAATCAGTATTAAAATGAATTACAGGAAGACCTGATAATGGATGATAATGAAAATGTCAAACTATAGAAATATACGATATCATTTCTTGTGCATTTCATCAGGTATAATTGTCAATTGTTATTGAATTCTCTTGATATAAAACATTTAATACAATTATAGTTAAGTAGCGACAGACAATTATATTTTTCATGGAGTACTTAAAAAATAAATAATCGTCAAAACGGATCAAAATTGGCCTTGAAAGGTGTCAGACCACCAATTCAAAATCCCAATCTATTCAACCAAATTTTTCAAGTTCCACAGCTTTCTAAATATTTTACCTTAAGTTTAACTTAATAGAAACCAGGTATATCCTGCATTTTACATGTATCACTTTCTACATGCCAATTCTCAACCCATGTTTAAAGTCTTGTAGTAAATTAACAACCTTCCGAGGGTAACTTCTACTAAAACTAAACCCTGGTTTTCTTGAAATCTTTAGTATACTATGGAGAGCACTTTTCCTCAATTTTCAATGCAAACTCAATGACAAGTAAATTTTGGCTCAAAATCGTCTAAATGTATTTCTCTTTCATCAACAGTTTCATTTCTGCAATTTTGTTGGTTAGTTTAAGTAAACAATGACATCAAAAGCACTATTTTTGTCCGGGAAGGGCTACTTTTACATACGTTCTAAGTTGGAGTGGGTGAAATGGTGGTCTGACACATGAAAATGTAACTTGATACGTCTGTTCAACTTCTACGAAAAAACAGCAACTCCACAATTCGTGAATGAATCACTTAGAATTTTTTGAAATTAAATCTATCAAAATACAAAAAAAAAAAACCATTTTGGTTATGTTCGGACTGTTGATAGAAAAAAATCATTATTTGGCAAATTCAATGCATTTTCATTGTTAAAAGTGTCCCTCTTAATGGAAAAAGAGGCCAAGTTTTTGAAATTAGATACAATTTATTCTCTCTTGTGTTTAACATTGTTCAACTTACTGCCAAATTAGGCAACAAAAATTTCATTAGTGCTTCATTTTATAGTTTCTATTTTTCAAAAATGATGAACTTAAAAAAAAATTATACTTGACAAAGTATTTTTTTTTTGGAATGAAAACTCCCAAGTGACATAATTCGGCAATTATATACTTAAGATGAGTACAGTCAACACACATTGGTTTTGCATATTTCATGTCTGAAATGTTTAACAATGGTTTGCATCATCATAAGACAGTCTTGTCTTACTGATTTTATAACAACCTCTGAAATTTTGGAGCAAAAAAAAGGAAAATCACAAAAATACTGAACTCCGAGGAAAATTCAATCGGAAAGTCCCTAATCATATGGCAAAATCAAATGACAAAACGCATCAAACGAATGGACAACAACTGTCATATTCCTGACTTGGTACAGGCATTTTCAAATGTAGAAAATGGTGGATTGAACCTGGTTTTATAGCGCTAAACCTCTCACTTGTGCGACAGTCTCATTAAATTCCGTTATATTTACAACGATGGGTGAACAAAACAGACATTATAAATAAAATAGTCAAAATATGGGTACAGCAGTCATCACTGTGTTACAATATCAAAACAAACAATTATTTACAAAAAATCACAAAAGCATCTATCAAATTATAAACCACATTCATTGCTTCGCGCGTCTGACGTCAGAAAATGTAAACGTCACATAAGAAGAAATTTTGTCATTCAATGTTTATTCAAAACAATTTTATAATTTCACATGGGGAATGTTGGTATACAGGGTTAAAATATCAAAAGTTATGTTAGAATTAATTTCAGAAATAGACCGAGATTTAAAATTGTCCAGAAGTTCTTTAGAATTTTTAAGAATCCACATATGGTTAATACCACTACGCGAGTAAAATAAATTTGTCGTTCAAAGTATTTGTGGAGATTTAATGGAAATTTAAATATGTTGTATAAAAAAACCTAGATTTTGTGTTTATGTTGCACATTTTGGACCGAATAAATTCGAATTTAATAGCAACTTTTCTGTTGAAATTGTATTTTACATACTTTGTTTTAAATGTAATAAAAAATTGGTTACAATTTACTCTAACAGGTTTTTATAAGGAAAGAGGGATATTGTAGGTGTGGGAACATAAAGCAACTCTCTTTTCTATAATTAATCGGTATAGACAAGTATTCTCAATAGCAAAACTCAGCTTTGCATTGATGCTTTCACAGTTTTTCATATAACGAAAATAGTAGTATGTCATGTATATGGTTCAATATTGCCCTTTTTGTGTACCCTACAGGGGAAAGAAGTCATCTGTGGAGGGCTATGATTGAACGAATGAGTATAATTTAGTTACGTATTATTTGTGAATATATTTAAGATCTTTATTTACAGGATAAATTTGAAACACATAAAAATATGTTTTTTTTTTGAGATTCTCGAAGTACCTTCTTAAGTTTCAAAAATATGATGTAAAATAAAGACTGCAATGAATACTATAAACAAGCATAATATAGGCATGCCGTCATTTGACTTCATTTCTGAAACAAAATATTACAGTGCGGCTATCACAAATAACTTCACTGTCCTGATTTATATTATAAAAAGTAGCAAGTTTTGAATATGTGAGTATTATTGCCTACAACTACAATGTATGGTGTAAAAATAATATCGTTTTCCCCATAGTTCCTACTTTCAAATTAAGACACAAAGCAAAAAATAAGACCTTAAGGTTTTGTTAGGAATCCATTGGGAAATAAATAATATCAGGGTTAAAGCTTTTTGAAGAAAAAAATTGTCTTTCTTTAGGTGGTAATAAGAAGTAGAATTACTCTACAATACAGATTTTTGCAATTTATAATCTTAATCTATGTGAAGAAATCATTTATCAAAGAAATCATCATTAGTAAATCCAATTTCATGTCGATTATAGAAACAATTTGGTTTATTAACAATGGTTACACTAACTGATATTGACCGATTTATTTCCCATTCATTATCATCGATCTTTTCATTGTTTAGTTAATAGTTTGACAAAAACATCTAAGATCATTGTTTAAATGTGTAATCTTAATTGCATTCGACCTTTTTATTGCTTGTGTATTCGTTTAGTAGTTGTTGCTTCCTCATGTTCCTGCCTATTGTTTTATTAAGAACTCTGACTACAGGAAATTTCTATCGATTGAGTTTTGGTTGTTTTAGTAAAAGTATGACAAACTTTTCATCAAAGTATATAGTTCATTAAAAATGCTACCAAAACAACTTTCCGAAGGTAACGAGACAAAACCGTCTACTTTTAGTGTATTGGTCTTAATAGAACTTCGTAATGCTCATTCGTTGCGTTTAGTTCACTAAATGTTAACAATTATATACAACTTACTATCCAATGTTCCATATCTATTAAGGACCGACAATTTCATCTTTTGTTGGGGGTAATTTTGTCTTAAGATAAATTGTTTGATTCCAAATCTCTTGAACAAAAATTTTTTCAGAAGGGAAGTGAAAATGGTTTGTTTCTTATTGAAAATTATTCTGAAAAAAAATATATTAGAACAACATTTGTTTTTCTTTTTCTTGTTTCTGTAAGTTATAAAAAAGGTTATATTCAAGTTGAAGACAAAGTTTGTCCCGACAAAAATCCACACTCCAACAAAAGAGGAATGGTCAGTATCTAATAATTCAAGAGTAGATTTTTGTCAGTAGCAAACTAAGACTTGAATTTTGAAATTGAGATAAAACTGGTGTACACATCTATATTGTACATTTGATAACACAAGGAGGATGCGGCAGCTTCTAAGCGGTGTTGTCCCTTTGAAGGAATACATCTAAAGTTGAATAAAAGAATATTCCATACGTAGCACCAGTTGATTTATAGAAATGCTATTATAACACAAAAAAAACACAAACATGAAGCCATATGTATACATATTTATTGATAGTTCTGTATGTTGACGTATAATTATACCCAATGAAAATGTACGACCCTTCTCTCTTCCATTGTAAAGGAAAAACACAAACCAACGATTTTTTTATTTATCTCCATCGAATGATACAAGAAACACATGTTATATGTGATATAAATCATTTTCAATATACTAAACAGAAATTGTTTGATTATTGAAACAACTCTAAGCCATATATAAGAGATTTTTTAATGATTCATCACGAAATCCGTTTAAGAGTTTGTGTCTTTCAATTATCAGACCTTTATACACATTACCTGCTTACCCTTCCGGAGCACATGAAAGTTTTTGGTGGGGTTCGTATTGCTCGACTTTAGTTTTCTGTGTAGTGTTTTGTATTCTGTTGTTTGTCTTTGTTGTTTGTCTTTTGATCCTTGGTATCTTCTATCTCTGTTCTAGATATTCCAATATGTTATATACCATAAAACGTGACATAAAAGAAAATCATGTACTTTGCATATTACAGAGCAAAATTTCTACTACAACAGTACATTAGCTATAATGGTTTACTTTTATAAATTTTGACTTGGATGGAGAGTTGTCTCATTGGCACTCATACCACATCTTCTTATATCTATTAGCACCTGCATATGGGTTATAAATCTAAAAGAATTCACTAGCTTGTTTTAAAGAATTGTGTATACCAGAAAGCTACTAAACTTTTCATCAAAGTATATAGTTCACTAAATGTTAACAATTATATACAACTTAATTTATCTCAAAAGCTAGACTTTTCTTCATCTGCAAAAACCCGAAATCCCATGAATTACAATAGTACATTTGAACGGCCCAAAAATGACCATTCCTCTCCCTCAATCATATAGATTTGTTGAACGGACGGAAATGCAGGAGGATCAACAACACTAGTCTGTCCTTTTTCCTTTTTTTTTGTTTTTTGCCATCTTTGTTGCGTTTTACCTTGGTATAAGGGTCCATGCAATTAGGTGTGCAGAGTATACATAATTAAGGGAAAATATGTCAGCTTGATGTATTATAAACAGGTGGGACGGTTCCCGAATCCCTGTCTAATTTATCTCAAAAGCTAGACTTTTCTTCATCTGCAAAAACCCGAAATCCCATGAATTACAATAGTACATTTGAACGGCCCAAAAATGACCATTCCTCTCCCTCAATCATATAGATTTGTTGAACGGATGGAAATGCAGGAGGATCAACAACACTAGTTTAATATAGTCACATGTTTATGTGCGCGTCCCAGGTCTTGAACCTTGTTGTTAGTTGTCGTTTACACCAGATTTTTCAATAATGAACTCTGATGACTTTATTGATGACCTACTCATACACAGGCCTAGGGCCATTTCGAATAAATCAAGGTATTATCCATCGTAGAAAGTCATTTGGTGAACTTGAAATATCTTTATTGATTTACTTGCGTTGTTGGCCTGCTTTTTTATTGTAGTTGATCCTTGATTTCTATCATTAAAATCTAAACGTGTTTCATTTTGGTTAAACACTATACGGTGACGGTGTACTCATGTTAAAAAGTTAAAATGTCTGTGTATTATTTGCCTTAATTGAATTTAACGAAGATTTACGTGCGATAGTATTAAGATGAGTTAGAAGAAAACCTGATAATGGATGATAATGAAAATGTCATACTCTAGAAATATAAGATATCATTACTTGCGGATTCATCAAATATTAATGTCAAATACAAATGTATAACGGAATTTTCTCGGTCATTGTCAATCTGAAATATTTAATACAGTATTCAAGTAGATGAAAACAAGTATTGTTCCATGAAGTACTCAAAACACAAAGTTAAACAGATTCAAATTAGCCACATCAACTATTAAATCAACTTTGTTCAAAAAAATATCTTATATTTTTATTTTGATGACAATTTTTGCGCGCGCGTATCGGTTCACATACAAAATTTTTTATCCGTAATTAGAACTTTTGACAAAGATGATTGAAGGAATGATTGAGTGTCAGGTGTAGTAAAATTAAAGATGAAATATACAACTTCTTACATATTTTTATTGGTAGCTAACTAGTTCTTTGATTCGTTCTCATAGAATTGACAAGAGTCTGAAACATTTGGAACAATTATTACGTAGATAAGAGATGTTGAGACAATGCAATAAAACAGCGCCCCAACAACACCATTAAAACCAAATGCGATTATCTGAACAGTACTGAATTAACCGCAGTCGACAAATCAGGAAAAAGACTGAACATGACTTAATAATTTATTATTCACACTTTTCAGATAATGTAAAGATCAAATTGAGTGTTTCAGACTAAAATCAAATTACCAGTGGTATCAACTTTAGCTTCAAACATACCAAAATAATATTAAAACAAGAATTTTTTACTTTTTAAAGTGTACAAACTATTTTGGAAGTTGGGGAACGATCATACATTTTCGCAAAATATACTTATCTGCTACCGCTCTTTTGCGGAATTCGTTATGTGTATATATATTTTATTCGTTCTGAATGAGGAATTTAACATTTCTTTTTCTTCAAAACTAGTATATATATATAATATATATATAGTGTAATTCAGTTTTAGATAGTTTTCTCCCATTGGAAAAAACATGTTTATAAGAAGGGTTGAAAACGTAGAATGTTGTTTTTTTTAAAGAAATATTTAACTAATAATTCTAGTACAATGAAACAATGAAAAACAATACAAAAGTCCCACGATATACTGTTTCTCAGAGCTCGATCTCATGTTATACGCAAGTCACGTAATAACGCGAGGAAGTTAGCCATGTATGAGATCAATAACACGTTGTTTGCATAAAATGTCAACATATGGGTAGTGTCACCTGCTGAAATGTTTTTAACAGGGTCAGGGGTCAAAAAAGAGAAATGGTAAATTACCATAAGTCTAAATTTGTTTCAAATCATTACATTTGCCTAGTTGTTGTCTTTTTGAGAAAGACTATACAAATACATAGAAATGGTCCCCTGATACATTTTCTTCAATTTCCACTTTGAACCTTTGTCTGCAATTTCTGAATGTATCAAAAAGGGGAATTCCTGCAAGGTATTCTATCTAAATTTGAAATCTTTGTGGTAGAGTTTGGATTACTTGGGAAATTTTATGTATGGCAAATTTAATGCATTTTCAGAGTTGAAAGTATCTTTCTTAAGGGAAAGAGAAGCCGTTTTAGTTCAATTTAGATGCAATTTACGCTCTCCTGTGTTTAACTTAGTTCAATTTATTGCCAATTTATGCAACGAACATTTCATTAGCGCTTTATTTTATAGTTTCTATTTGTCATTATATCAAAAAGACAGAATTTTCCAATTTATTTTTTATTCTTGGAAAAAGTATTTTTGGGAATGAATACTCCCAAGTGACATAATTTAGCAATTATATAGATGAATACAGTCCACAAAGACAACTTTACATTTGGATATTTCATGTCTGAAGTGTTAAACAATTTTGTTTGCACCATATCTTACTCAATTATAACAAGCTCTGACAGTTTGGACCAAGTGATGGAGATTAAAATATTGTGTATGAATAATCTGGATTTTGTGCATATGTTGTACATTTCGGACCCAATGAATGCAATTGAATAGTCAATTTCTGTTGAAATTATATTTTACATTATTAGTTTTGAATGTAATAACAAAAAATAGATATAGAAGGAGACATAAAGCAATCGTTTCTTTTTTATAAGTAACTCGGCTTTGCATTGATGCTTTCAAAATTGTTTTTCATGTCCTTGTATCCCAGTATAGAGAAAATAGTGGTATGTTATTTCTATGGTACAAGATTGGCCTTTTGTATACCCTTCAATGGAAGTAAGTCAGCTGTGGAGAGCTATGGTTTGATGGAAGAGTAAAGTAATTATTTATCATATATTTAGTACTAAATACAGACATTTTGTATATTTAATAAAGGTTCTGTTCTCCAGTGTGTATCATCTACCCTGTAGCGCATACCCCGTGTGGCAGAGCTAAACCTGTATCGCATACCCCGTATGGCATAGCTAAACCTGTATCGCATACCCCGTATCGCACCCCTTTCGGAACATCTCGAGACTGTTTTCGGAACTCCTCAGTTGTTATCCGCTTGAAATTGCAGAGGACGAAAATGTAGTACATGTTAACCCTCTTGCTACCGAAGGGACACATGTGCCCCATATATTTACTTTATGCAAGCACTTGGTCATTACCGCATTTCTTTCAAATAAAACACCAAAGAATAAAGAGTAACAATGTATCGTCATCAGGGCGTGACGTCATATATGGAATGACATCAAAATGACCTTCAGTTGTTGTATTTGCTGGCATGATATGAATGTAATCACATTTAATTAGAGATAACAAGAAGTTTTATCCGCAGTCCCCGAACAATTGAAATGGGAGAAAAACAGAATTTATTTCAGCCATGCCTCAAATTTGTTTCTATGGAACTTCGTTATTCTGATGGTGTTTGTATAATTTAAAACAAAGAACAAAAACTTATCATTTCAGAGTGAGTAAAATAGATTGTTTCCCCATTCATTTCCTCTGTCTGCGGACTGCAGCATAACATGAACGAATTCTAGACTCTTTGGCACCGAGACAAATCGGCGCAATGACAACTCGGCATATGTGAAAAACAGTTCGGCATTCAAGAAAAACAGTTCGGTATCGAGACAAATCAGCACCTAGACAAATCGTCGCCTCATAAAGCTACTTTTTCTATTCCACTGTTGAGCTTTCAGACCTTATTATTTACAACTACAATGGCCTGATACTGATGTAGGGTTTCTTAGAATTAAATACATGTTTTCGATTAGGAAATTTTATATATTTTTTGGAGCCAGTCAAAGCAAGTGTTTTGTAATATGAAATCCTTTAGATGACAACCATTTTATTCTGAGGGAGGAGGCTGGCAAATTTGATATTGTCAGAATATTTGTTTCCAAATTGAAGGAGACCAGATTACTTATGTTTACTTACTTAGTAGACCAGGGCCAAAATATTTATTTTCTGCTTCTCCAAAAGTGACACAACATATCATTTAATTTTTGGAAGGAGACTTCAATTTAGAAAAATAAATTCCTCTGTTGAAATATATGATAAAGTGATTAATACAAGAAAAAATCTGTATCACATGCTGTATCACCCTCGACTAATATCAGTCAGAGGGCTGAAGGTCCGAGGGCTGATATTGGTTACTCGGGCTGATACATCATTTGATACGGATTTTACTATGTATTATTATTTGTGAATAGATTTAGTCTATATGTTTACACATGATACATTTTGATTATATTCTCGAAATATTTTCGGACTTATCATAAAAATGTGATGTAAAATGACGATTGCAATGAATAAAATAAATAAGCCCACTAATAAGATAATAGGAATGCCGTCATTTGATCTCCATTTCTGATATAGAATAATGCTGTGTGACTGTCACATATATAACTTTATTGTCCTAATTTTTTATTATAAAAGAAAAAAATTAAGAATATATGAGTATTATTGTATATGGTGTAAGAATAATATCTTTTTCTCCATAGTTTCTTCAAACAAATTAAGACACAAAGCAAATATTCAGACCGTTGGCTCTAGAAGGAATCCATTGGGAAATACATATTATAAGGTTAATAGCTTTTTTGAAGAAAAAAATGGGCTTTTTTAAAGTATATAATAAGAAATAAAATTGTCCTAGAAAACTGATCTTTGCAATTTATCTTATTAACATTAATAAATCATTTATCAAAGAAATCATCATCAATAAATCCAAATTCATGTCGATTACAGAAACGATTTGTTTTGTTGACAATAGTTACATTAACTGATATTGACCGATTTATTTCCAATTCATTATCATCGATCTCTTCGTTGTTTAATTGATATTTTGACAAAAACATCCAAAGTCATTGTTTTCATGTTAAATCCTATTTTGCAATATATATTTGTATTGCTTGTGAATGCATTTAGTAGTTTTTGCTTCCTGCATATTAGGTGCCTGTTAAGCATTAAGCACGTTGACGAAAGGATATGTCTTTCGATTTTGTTTTGGTTGTTTTAATAAAACTATAAGATACTCTACATTAGAGTATATAGTTCATTAAAATTCATCAACTGGCAACCAAAAAATCTTTCCGAATGTAACTCGACAAAAGCCGTCTGCTTTAAATGTATTTGTCTTAATGGAACATAGAAATGCTAATTCGTTGCGTTTAGTTCACTAAATGTTAACAATTATATACAATTTCCTATCCAATGTTCAATATTTAAAAAGCACCGACTACCCATATTTTGTTTGGGGTAACTTTTTCCAGAAACAAATTGTTTGATTCTAAATCTTATGAAAACAATAGTTTCAGAAGGGAAGTGAAATATGATTTGTTTCTATTGAAAATTATAATGATAAAAAATATAATAAAACAACATTTGTTTTTTTCTTTTTCTTATTTCTGTAAGTTATTAAAAATCATATTTAAGTTGAAAACAAAGTTTGTCACGACAAAAACCCAAATTCCCACAAAAGAGGAATGGTCAGTACTTAATAATTCAAGTACAGGTTTTTGTCAGTAGCAAACTTAGACTTGAATTGTGAAATAGAGATAAAACTGGTGTACCAATCTATATTGCACATTTGATAACATAAGGAGGGTTGGGCAGCACCAATTTGGTGTTATCTCTTTAAAGTAATACATCTAAAGGTAAATATGAGAATCGTCCATTAGCAGCAACACCAGTCGGTGAGTCCGAAAGAAGTTAAGCTATCCATGAAAATGATACTGTAACAAAAAACACACATACATGTAGCTTTATGTTAGATACATATTTATTGAAAATAAACTTTGCCTAGTAGATTTTTATGTTTGTTGGTTAGTCTAGTCAATTTAGTGAATAACCTGCAACTAATTGCAACACAAAGTTTTTCTCTGAAAAACAAGTCTGTTACTATCTATAAACAACATACTAAAACTATATAAAAATATATTTTGCGGAAAGTGGTGTAATTTATAAAAATGTTTTGTAGTAAAAGTAAGGCTTCTATGAGTTGCTTCCCCTTATTTGCCAAAGTTAAAAAAAAATAAAATTATACAAAAAATGTTCTGTATTTTTTTAAACAGTTGAAATAATACAATACAATACATAATTATTTCAATTTAAAAGAATAATGTTACAAATAAATCACTTTCCTGTCTTAAAATTTGTATATTTGAATAAAGATATAGACCGAGATTATGTTCTGCTATTTTACAATCCAAGAATCTAATTCTCCAAAATAGTGTTGGTAAGTAACCTATAAATGGAAAATTGTACTGAATTAGAGTAACCAACTTAGTCACATTCTTACTTGGTATTTGAAAGAATACTGCCCCTGTGTTAAAGGCACACACAGTTTATTTTTTGTTGGGGGAGGGGTTCAAGAAACACATGTTTTGTTCTTTATAAAAAAAAAATGTTATTGCAAGATTCAAAGTCTTTAATGTATTTTTTCTCCACAACTTTAGAAAGAAAACAATATAATTTTTTCATTTACCTTTTGGAACAAACATGTTAAGATTTAGAATCCAACAATGTTTCATAAAAAAATAAGAATGATGAGTGTTAAATGATTTTATGTTAAATATTTTTTCACAAATGAAAATTTCAGGCTTCTCGAGGCAAATAGCTACTCATGTAATTTGCGACGATCTCAGTACTCACACACCATATAAATAAAGCTTTGACTGTAACACTGAATCCACTTTTCACTTTGGTTACTAATCGGATGTGTACTTATATTTTAGTCGGTGCCAACAGTATTTATTCATCAACTATAATTACTAAGCTTTCAACTAGCTATGAGAACTCAGTTTCTTTTTGTTAATTGGTTATTTACTCCGTGCTGATCTTTTTGAGTTGAGCCCTTTCCAACTGGGTTTTACAATTCGTTCTTACGTTGAGAATGGAAATGGGGAATACTGTTTGTCAAAGAGACAACAACCCGACCAGATTAAGAGCAGATAACAGCCGAAGGCCACCAATGGGTTTTTAACGCAACGAGAAAATCCCGCACCAGGAGGTGGTCCTCAGCCGGCCCCTAAACAAAAACTGTTCCTGATTATTGGATGGTTGAGTGCTCGCAAACAGGGTTAACTCTGCACACTATGAATATGATTATCACAAGTCAGTGGCCCTTTATTACTTGGTTGTTATTGTTTGCTGTCTGTCATATTTGTTTTTCCGTTTATTGTTTTAACATTAATCAGGCCTTTGAGTTTCTCGTTTGACTTGTTTTATATTTTGACGATGAACTATAGTTGTTTACATCCACACCCACATCATTGATATCTCTTGTGGAAAGTTTTCTCATTGGCAATCATACAACATCTTCTTATGTTTATAAAGTGGGGAGATTTTATAATAAGTGCTGGTTTCATTGGCAAGCGATCAAACTTACTACCAAGAGATCACTGATAGAGTTTAGTGGACCTTAAAAGCTAAACATTTATATTCTTTTGGCATGAGGTGTATTTTTTTAAATATTTTTATAGTTTCGTTCAAATGAGTTGAATACAGGTCAGCATTCCGGAAGCAGAAAACAGCGTCTTTAACATTGATATATCTGTAATAGAGTATATTTATGAATAAAGAGAGATTTGAGGTTTTTAAAGTCACCGAGAAAGCAACCCAAACGACTAACAGAAACCAACAGACATACTTTCAGATTAGACATGACGCTATCTCTGGCCATCAAAGTCGCCCACAGACACTACAAATTTTAATTTATATACAGATGATGTATGATCATTTTTTTTACACTTCTTAGGCTAAAGCTGATAACATTTTATTAAATTAATACAATGAGATATATATTACATAAGGAACTTGGTAATGCTTTTCTTTATATACTAGTAAGTATATATATATCTTTGACCATAATATTTTCATATAGCAGACAACCCATGTTAGGTCTTTGTCATTACCATTTGGTTGATGTTTCAGACCACCACATACATGTAGGTTTATAGGGTACACACATAAGGCGCTGTTGCTATTAACACTTCCTCCAGGAAGTGATCCCATTAATTCATTCAACAGTGCTTATCTCATTTTCCACATCCAAAATTGGACCACTTTAGTACAATTACTATTTAAATTCAAGCTCTTGAGGTAAATTTATAATCGTATTGACAAAGCTGCTCTTGAAATTGCCTTAAACAATATCAGATCTACATTTAATTTTCGATCTATGAGTTTGACTGTCTGGTATCTTTTGTCCCTCTTTTAATGCTAATTCAGTGAACTAGTATATGTTCCTAAATTCAAAAAGCTTATATATCTGAAATTAAACGTGGATATTGATAGAGCTTGCTAAATAAAATTAGCAACACATTAAGAGAAATCTGCAATCACATCGTCTGTGTTTAACTGTGACTTTATGCAATTCAATTATTGTAAAAGTAGCTAATGAAAAAATACACAAAAA
The DNA here is from genome assembly GCF_021869535.1 of Mytilus californianus. Taxonomy (NCBI): domain Eukaryota; kingdom Metazoa; phylum Mollusca; class Bivalvia; order Mytilida; family Mytilidae; genus Mytilus; species Mytilus californianus. Next base: position 59,647,176 of record NW_026262679.1, read on the forward strand.
GGACTACAGTCAATGACGATGCAAGGACACTAGAAAAATGACTTTTCCAGCAATTAACATGACAAAATCAAAGTTAGTAACCAAACTGATTTACAGTTATTTTTTAACACAATCATTTTTTGTTTATTATACCTACACGTATAATTACTATAAATACATAACCGAAACATAAGATAAAATTTCAAACTTCCACAAAATGCACATATTTAAAACTGAGTTTTACTGTGTGTTTGTTTATTCTATATTGTCTAGAGAATCTAGAGGAGGGTTGAGTTCTCACACAACATGTTTTACCCCTGCCACATTATTGCACCTATCCCAAGTCAGGAACCTCTAACCTTTGTTTGTCTTATGTGAGGTTTTTTTTGGTGATAATTTTGGTTCATTTGTATGTACTGGAGTTTAGGGTGGTGTCCATTTTGCTGAACTAGTGTACAAAATAGTTAAGGGGTCAGCTGAAGCCCACCTCCGTGTGCCGGATTTACTTGCTATGTTAAAGACCCATTAGTAGCCTTGTTTTATCTTTGACACATTCCCTGTTTCCATTCTCCATTTTTTCGTTTTTAAAAATCAAATTAGAAAAAAACCAATATATTAAAATTTTCATTTTTTATGCCCCTCACTTAGAGGCATTATGTTTTTCTGTCTGTACGTCTGTTCGTTCGTCCGTCTGTCCTGCTTCAGATTAAAGTTTTTGTTAAAGTTTTTGGTCAAGGTATTTTTTGATGAAGTTGAAGTCCAATCATATTGAAACTTAGTACACATGTTCCCTATGATAAGATCTTTCTAATCTTAATGCCAAATTAGAGTTTTGACCCAATTTCACAGTCCACTGAACATAGAAAATGATAGTGCGGGTGGGGCATCCGTGTACTATGGATATATTCTTGTTTTGTAGTTAGTGTGTAAAACAAAATATTTCACACAACAAATTGATTATTATTGATATTGATAATAAGAGGAATACATATGCGATAAACATAAGATAATATAGTCTGTCTATAAAGATCCTATGTTAAAAGTTTTAACCATGAATAATCGAGTTTTGTATTTCCATTTTCACAATTTTTCTCTACAAATTACATTTTATACAAGAATTACAATTTTTTAAATACTTATAACTATAGGACTTCTTAAGATAAACATCAGATAGTATACTCTATTTTCTGTTAAGATCCCAATTTGAAAGTTTTAACCATCAATAACCGAGATATTTTCATTTCCAGTTTTCCTGGTTTTCGGTCTTAAAACATGTATTCAACCAAAATCACCCAAATATTTATATTGATAACTAAAGGACTTCACAAATAAAACATAAAATAGTATGTTCTTTTTTCTATATAGATCAAATTTCAAAAATATTAACCATTAACAACGGAGATTTTCTACGTTTCCAGTTATAAGCGTTTTTTCACTAAAAATCACTCATTTCACCTCAAAATTACTTCAATACGAATAATAATAACTAACTAGAGGACTACATAATACTCTATTAAGATAAGGTTTCCTGTTTTCAACAAGCTTTAGGTCTACTAAAAAATGTAACTATTAATAACAATTTTTCTTCTATTCTAATTTTCAGCATTTTTTCTCTAAAAACCACATATTTCACCCCAAAATAACCTTTTCCGCAAATTATATCAATGTATAGTTTTAGTATGTTGTTAGTACAAGTCTATATTATAATTTGCACTAAAAAACCTTGTGTTGCAATTAGTTGCAGGTTGAGCGATTTTAGAACTAAATTGACTAGGCTAGGTGTATAATTCTACCCCAGAAAAATGTACGACCCTTTTCTCTTGCATTGCAAAGACAACTAATTTGTGATTTATCTCCATCGAATGAGAACGGAGAAACACATGCAATTATATGTGATATTAATCATTTGAAATATACTAAACAGAAATTGTTTGATTATTGTAAAAAAATAATAAGCCATGTAAAACAGGAAACCCGTGAACAAGTTTGTGTCTTTCAGTGATCAGACCCTTATACATAATGCCTGCATGCTTACCTTACCGAAGCACATGAAAGTTTTTGGTAAGGTTCGTGTTGCTCAATCTTTAGTTTTCAGTGTAGTTTTTTTGGACTCTTTGGTTTGTCGTTATGTTGTTTGTCTTTTAGTCCTCTGTCTCTGTTCTATCTCTGCTCTGGACATTCCAATATGTTCTATACCATTAAACGCGACAGAAAAGAAAATCATGTATTTCTTATATTTTACACATTACAGAGCAAACTTACTACTACAACTGCACAGTAGCATTTGCATATTGGTTATAAATCTCAACCTAGGCACGATATTCACTAGCTTGTTTTACAGAACTGTGTATACCAGAAAGCTATTGAACTATTGGTCACAGAATTTTCTGTCCTTTTCATTTATATTTGTGTATTGCCATCTTTGTTGCGTTTTACCTTTGTTATAAGGGTCCATGCAATTAATTGTACAGAGTTTATATCATAATGGAACAAATATGTCAGCTGGATTTCTTATGAATGCGGGGGGTATAGCATGAAATACAAAATCTTAAGGTGAACGTTCCCAAATCCCTGTCTAATTTATCTCAAAAGCTGGCCTTTTCTTCATCTGAAGAATCCCGCAATCCCACGAATTACAACAGTAAATTTCAACTGCCCAAAAGTGATCATTCCCGTCCGATAATCATATAGATTTGTTGAACGTTTGGAAATGGAGGTTTATCAATAATTCTAGTTTAACCTAGCCACGTGTGAATTTGCCTGTCCCAGGTCTTAAATCTTGATATTAGTTGTCATTAACACCTGATTTCTTTTCCTAAATGAACTCTGATGACGCAATTGCCGACCTAGTAATACACAAGGCGATACTAAATAAATCCATGTATTGTCCATGGTAGAAAGTCATATGGTGACCTTTAAATGTCTATGTTGGTTAACTTGTGTTGCTGGCTTACTGTCTAATTGTCTTTTATGCATGATTTTTATCTTTAAAATCTAAACGTGTTTCATTTTGGTCATACATTAGTAAATGACGGAGTACGCATGTTAGAAATTTATAATGTCTGTGTATTGTTTGCGTTATTTCAATTTAACACTTTGTTAGAACTCACTTGTAATAAAGCCGTATTAAAATGAATTACAGGAAAACCTGATAATGGATGATAATGAAAATGTCAAACTCTAGAAATATAAAACATTATTACTTGTGCATTTCATCAGGTGTTAATGTCAATTATTAAAGAATGTTCTTGGTCATTGTCAATATCACATATTCAATACATTATTTAAGTAGATGAAGACAAGTATTATTTCTTGGAGTATTATAAAACAAACCATCGTCAAAACAGATTCAAATTAGCCAGTTCAACTATTTTAATCAACGTTTTATAAAAATATACCTTTTTCATTTTAGTACCGATGACCATCTTTGAGCGCTGGTAACGGTTTACATACAAAATATTTGACCTGTAATAAGTACTATTGGCAAAGATGATTGAAGATATAATTGAGTGTGAGGTTGGGTAAATATATGGATGAAGTATACGACTTTTTTCGTTGTTCTAGTGTTAGCTGACTAGTTATTTAAATCGTTTTCTCAGAATTGACAAGAGTCTTAAAAATTGGAAACAATTCTAAAATAGATAAGAGATGTTGAGACAATGCAATAAAACAGCACCTAAACAAAACAATTAAAACCAGCGAGAAGGTCCTTTTTTGAAGAAAGTTTGAAAAAAAATCCTAGAGAGAAGTAGGAGAGTAAACAAATATTATATTATCTATACCAAGCATTGATGTTACTTTGATCTGTTGAGATATCAAATTTCAACCCTTTTCTCATCAAAATTATTGCCATTATGCATCACAGACTGATAAAATTGAGAATGAAAATGGTGAATGTGTCAAAGAGACAAGATCAGAAAACAGCCGAAGGCCACCAATGGGTCTTCAACACAGCGAGAAATACCCGCACCGGAAGCGGGCTTCAGCTGGCCCCTAAACATGTATCAATTTTAGCTTCAAGCGTACTTACATAATATTAAAGCAATTTGAATTTGAACATTTTATAGAATGCAAATTATTCTGAAAGTCCAGGAACGATTATTAATTATCGCCAAATAATGCTAATCTGCTACCTCTCTTTTGGGGAATTAGTAATGTGTTTGTTATTTTATTCATCCTGATTTGGGAAGTGAAAGTTTCCAATTTCACAAACTGATATATTGTTTAATTCCGTTTTCATAGTTTTCTCCCATTGGAAAATTATTAATCAGAAGGACTAGAATCGTAAAATGTATAATACAGAATACCCACGATATACTGTTTCTCCGTGCCCGATCTTATTTTATAAACATGTCACGTAATTACGTCAGGAAGTAAGCCATGCATGAGATCAATAACACGTTGTTTGCATGAAATGTCAACTAATGGGTAATGGCACATGCCCAAAGGTTTTCGATAGGGTGAGGGGTGAAAACAGAGAAGTGGTAACATATTGTAAGTCAAATCTGTTTAAAATCACTACATTTGCCTTATTCATACGTGAAAAAGATTAGACAAATGCATAGAAAATGGTCACCCTTTTTTCAACTTCCACGTTGAAAAAACAAATATGTCTGCAATTCTTAAATGTATCAAAGAGAGAATTCCTGCCAGGACATCTATCAAAATCTAAAATCGTTATGGTATAGACTGTTAATAGAAATATTTTATATATATCAAATTTGAATCATTTTCACAGTTGAAAGTATCTTTCTTAATCCTTCTTAAGGAAACAAGAGGTCAAGTTTAGGATCAATCAAGATCAAATGTATGCTCTCCAGTGTACAACGTTTTTCAACTTACTGCCAATTTATGCAACGAACATTTTTTTAGTGCTTCATTTTATAGTTTCTATATTTCGTGATATCAAAACTATCGAAATTTCCAATTTTTCTTTTATTCTTAGAAATGTTATTTTGGGAAAAGAATATCCCCATGTGACATAATTCAGCAATTATATAGATGAATACAGTCAATACAGATGGTTTCTACATTTTTCATGTCTAAAGTGTTAAACAGCTCTGTTTGCATCATCTTCAGACAGTCTATAAAAATTAGAAGATGTGGTATGATTGCCAATGAAACAACTCTCCAAAAGTGAAACAATGACATAGAATTTTACAGCTATAGGTCACCGTACGGCCTTCAACAATGAGCAAACCCCATGCCGCATAGTCAGCTATAAAAGGCCCTGATATGACAAATGTAAAACAGTTCAAACGAGAACACTAACGGCCTGTTGTATGCACAAAACTATAAACGAATAACAAATTTGATATACAGCAACCAACGACAACCACTTAACTACAGGCTCGGGACTTGGGACAGACAAATACAGAATGTGTCGGGGTTAAACTAGTAAGTCTTACTGATTCTATAATTTGATCTGAAAATTTGGACAAATAATATAGATTAAAATATTTTGGATGAATAGTCTGAATTTTGTCCTTATATTGTACATTTTTGTCCAAATAATACAAAATGATTAGTCAATTTTCTGTTGAAATGGTATATTACATTTTTTGTTATAAATGTAATAAAAAAGACCAAAAGATATAGTTTGTCTTACAAGTTTTAGTAAGAAACTATACAAAAAGAGGGAATTGCAAGTAGGGGTGAAGACATAAAGCAATCATTTCCTTTTATAAGTAATCGATAAAGACATGTATTCTCGATAGAAAAACTCAGCTTTGCCATATGCTTTCAAGGTCATTAATTATATCATTGTATCCCAGGATAGGAAAATAGAAGAAGTTAATTCTTATGGCACATGGTTGCCCTTTTGTTACCCTACTCACTTGGTGAGAGTCAGTTATTGAGCTCTATGATTAGATAAATGGGTATAATATAATTATGTATTATAGATTAACAGGAATACATAAAAACATGGTTTTGAAGATTTTCTTAATACCTTCTTAGTTTGCATAAATATGATGTAAAATGACGGTTGCAAATGAACACCATTAACAAGCCCAATAAGAGTATGGGCAAGCCGTCATTTGACTCCATTTCTGAAACAGAATAATGCAGTGCAACTTTAACATATAACTTTTTTGTCATGTTTATTGATATAAAAAGTAGCAAATTTAGAATATGTGAGTATTATCGCCTCACTACACCTAACCTATCATCTTCATGCCAGTCCACATTTTAGGCCGGATAATCCTCATGCTGCTTTCTTAATGTATCTTGGGTTTCCGTAATCAGCTATTTGCTTCCGGGTTTACTCCCATAGCCTTTGATTTTCACAAATCTAAACACAAGACAGTAATGCTATTTACCCATAGCTGAGACAAGGTTGATGAGTGCAAGGGCATGTCTACACGCCGGTAGGCCTGAGCACGTCATCTCTGGGGCACTTGCTGGAATACAATCTACAATTATGCCTAGAATGCTAGAACCTAGTAACCATGTGCTGTCCCGAGAAGGCATTGTAGAAGTCTTGAATAGTGTAGAGGCTCTGTACTGTCAAAAAAACTTTCACACTCGCATTTCTAGCAAAGCAGGCTAGCAAGCGTTGGAAAAAGAGCCTATGACTCTAACCACACTAGACGCATACAAAATTCTGTGGTACAAACCACCAACTGTATTATCGCCGCCGATGGTGTCAAAAAATAATATTGTTTTCCCCATAGTTCCTAATTTCAAATTAAGACACAAAGCCTAATCAGACCATGAGGTTTTTGAAGAAATCCATTGGAAAATAAATAATATCATGTTAAAATCTTTTTAAAGAAAACATTGTCTTTCTTTAAGTGGAAAATTAGAAATAGAATTATTCTAGTACACTAATGTTTGCAATTTATCTTATTCATGTTAATAAATCATTTATCAAAAAAATCATCATTAGGAAATCCAATTTAATGTTTATTACAGAAACGATTTGTTATATCGACAATGGTAACATGCATTGATATTGACCGATTTATTTCCCATTGATAATCATCGATCTTTTCATTGTTTAGTTAATATTTTGACAAAAACATCTAAGATCATTGTTTTAATGAGTTATCCTAATTTGCATTCGATATTTTTATTGCTTGTGCATGATATAGTAGCGTTGCTTCCTGCCTACTTGGCATTAAGCACGTTGACTAAAGGATATTTCTATCGATTGAGTTTTAGTTGTTTTAGTAAAATTATAACACACAATTCATCAAATTATATAGTTAATCAGAATTCAGCATTTGGCTACCAAAAAGGTTTGAAAAGGTAAATCAACAAAAGCTTTCTGCTTTAAATGATTTTGTCTTTATTGGAACATCTTTATGCTAATAATGCGTTTAGTTCAATAGATGTTAACAATTATCTGTCTACATTTTTATATCCAATCTTCATTAACTACTTAGCACCGACCAACCAACTTTTTTGGAGGCATTTGTTTCTAACATAAATCGTTTAATTCTCCATTTCTTGAAAAAAAAGTGTTTCAGAAAGGGTAGTGAAAAATGTTTGATTTTATTGAAAATTAATATAAAAAAGCACAAGACAGTGATGATATATTTACCCATAGCTGGTATAATGAGTGCAAGGGCATGTCTACGCGTCTGTGGGCCTACGCACTGCATCTGTGGGGCACAATAAAAAAAAATTGTTATTTTCTTGTACCTTTACGTTTTTAGAAAAAAAATCATATTACAGTTGATAACAAAAAGATTGTCTCGACAAAATCCCACACTCCTAAAATAGAGGAATGGTCAATGCTTAATAATTCAGGAGTAGAGTTTTGTCAGAAGTAAATTTAGACTTGAATTCTGAAACTAAGATACAACTGGTGTACAAATCTCCATTGCACATGTAATAATGCAAGGAAGATGTGGCAGCACAGAATTAGTGCTAAGTCTCTTAAAAGCAATACATCTAAAGTTGAATGTGAGAATAGTCCATTCGCACCACCAGTCGGTCGGTACGGTAGGAGATAACTTTATTTATAAAAAATGAGTGAACAAATGAAACAAGAAACATATGCATAATAAACGTGGTATAATTCATTATAAATATAATAACATTGATTCAGAAATAATTTGATCATTGTAAAAAATTATATGCAAGGTAAATTACATGTTTTGTAATATTCATTACGAAACTTGTTTAATATTTTGTGTCTTTCAGTGATCCGCCTGTAATATATAATGTCTGCTCACCTCTATTATAGCACATGAAATCCCCCCGTTTTCTGTAGGGTTCGTGTTGCTCCATCTGTATTTTTCTGTGTGTGTTTTGTATTCTGTTGCTTTTTTTTTGTCGTTTGTCTTTTTGGACCTTGATATCTAGATACATTATACATTAAATTACTACTCAAGTTATTCAAATGTGTTCTATTTCATAAAAAAAGTTTCAGAAAAGGAAATATTGTATTTATTTTATTTAAGAAATTACAGAGAAAACTTTTCAATACAATATTTCAATATTCCATATCTTGTTTTAGATGATTTTTGCATACAGAAAGCTAATGAACTGTTGGTCATGGTATTGTCTGTCCTTTTCACTTATATTTGTTTATTGCCATCTGTGTTGCATTTAACTTATGTTTCAAGGATCCATGCAATTAGGTGTGCAGAATGTGAGCAGTCATGTTTCATTATTTAGGAAAAAATATGTCAGCTGGAAGTCTTATGGATGAAATCATTTTCGTTTTCTTGAGTCAGTAGTCAGTATCTCTGACATTGATACAATGTAAGGTCATTTTTTATTAATAAAACATTATTATCATTGAAAATACTAAGGTTTTCCCCCAGACATCGATGACTTTAGTAAAATTTGGCAAAATTAAATAAATTGGAATTTTTGGATTTCAATGCTCTTCATAATTTGGTTATTGACTTTTACCTGTACGTTATGATACGAGTGTCACTGATAGGAATAGTGGTTTATATATGTAGGTGTGCAAAATTTAAGCATACGTGTGTACACAATTCAGGGGGAAAAGTAAGTTGGATGGCATACGTTGTCTAACAAATGAAATCAACTTCATTCCTGGTATTTTAAAATGGAACATGTAACATTTGAAATATTTTGACAAAACTGTTTTCTGGAACAGTTTTTATCAATGAATAACAATTTTATTTTACGGATATTTTGTAAAAAGTTTTTAAATACATTAAAGAAGGTCTTAGATATTCAATCAACAAGGGTTCATTAACGTAGTGGAAAAGACGCTGCAGTTGAAAAAAATACAAGATGCTATTATACCTTGTTTCTAACACGTAACATTCGATTGACACTGGTGAGTCTTATGTAGACGAAACGCGCGTCTGTAGTACCAACTTATAAGCCTAGTATCTTTGATGCGTTTTCTTATCATGATAAGATTAAGGGAATACCTTAGTCGGAAAATGTCTGTACCAAGTCCGGAATATAACAGTTGTTTTCCATTCGTTCCGATGGTTGATATAGTCTAACATTTGATCTTGTCAGCTTTTGAGAACTTTCTCTTTTTGAATTAAGCTTGGGGTTCGATAATTTTGTTAATACTTTTTCAGTCCTGGAGTTATTGTACATATTATCAAACCTGGATTTTTTCTGTTCTTTTATCTAAATGTTAAGCATTGACATTTTAAATACAAATCATCAAATGTTCTGTTAATTCCCCCAATGCAGTCGTGGCACTCCAATCTAGCTCAACAAACTATACGATGAGCTATTAGTTACCCGACAACTTAAAAAGTTTAAAGTTTCATAACTTCTATTAAATTATCAACTCAAGTTTAGAAACTGAAACTGCTTCACTTGTACTGTTATCAACGTATTGTATAAGAATAATACGACAGATGCCGCACGAGGAGCAGAATCTGCTGACCCTTTTGGAGCACCTGAAAACATCCTTAGGTTATGGTGGTGTTTGTGTTGATCAGTGTTTAGAAAAACCCATACCGTATAGTCGGCTATAAAAGGCCCCTACATGGTTCGTTTTAGTTCTGACAGCTCACTTCGCTTTCAAGGCTTTTAATATATGTGCTACATGTATGTAATGCCTTAGTATTTTAAAAATGCTATACTTTTATATAGCGCATCTTAGTGCTAACAAATGCTTACATGGCTTTTAATATTTGTGGTTTTAAATAATGCATATCTCCATTGATATTCATCCATATATTTAAAAACGTGTTGCAGACGCATACAATTTTCAAAGAGTTATAAGGTCTTTACACTTTTCCGTGGAAATACCTTTTGCTTTTGTTCTGATTATATTTTGTTTTCCTTTCGCCTAATTTTTTTCATGCGATGTATTGTTATTTCAAAGGATGTCGCTTAGATATTTTGTAAATGATATCGAACAGTTTATTCGATTTTGAAACTGAAACTGCGTAACTGAACACTTTCCCTTGTAAGAGTTATCTCTCCAAACACTGTTTTTCTTTTGCATACTACTCTTTCGCAACCGTTAAAGATTACGACAAAATTATTTTACCAAATTGCTCTTTATATCCTAAGGTTGTCGTGAATAATTTTGATCGGAAAGATCTGAAGATTCCATTTAGCTAAATATAAGTTATTTCTCTTTATATATTTGACATAAGAGAAATGTAATAGTAACTCACACTAGTAGCAATATTTGAGTCTGAAACGGTCATTTTGGTCTGATCAAGTCTTAATCGACTGGATTTACTGCTAGAGAAAAACGTCAAGACTTTTTCAGACTTTCAGACGCTGTCACGATATACCGTGTTAAGTCCGTTCAGTCATGTCAAGATAAACAAGACAGATTATTCTTGCATCCGATTAAGACTTGATCAGACCATGTTCAGATCAAATCAGACTAAAGGTAAAAATGCTGTTTAGACTTAGTAAGATCGTGTTCAGTCGTGTTTAGATTTTAAATATTCGGATGCAAAACGGGCGACACTTTCTCTGTGTTTATTAAGGGTTGTTTCCCTTTCATGAATAAAATCGGAAAAGAATGGAGGGTATTCTTTTGTGGTCTTTTAATGTTATGTTGTATGTCTATTAATTAAATAACATTTGCAAAGTTGCAATTAATTTTTTTCCGATGTTATTTCACGTAAACATTTAATTGGTTATATAAGAAAAGAATAATTGGTGTAGCCGGAAAGGTGTGCAAGTCATAAAAACTTTGCAGTCGTACTTTCTTGCATTAAGTAATTTAGTATTTATTCGTTCCGTCTGTAAAGATATAATGATTAGTAATAAATATCAAAAATGTTCTTAAACACATTTTCGTCTGTGATTTAAAATAATTGTTCTTACCCATATAAAATTAGTCAAGGAAAATATATTCTGAGTATCTTATTTACTTTATATTTTTCTAATTTTTGACAGATGACAGATGTTTGGTGAAAGTTATTTACATTTTAATATACGGATTATCTGAGCATTCAACCGAAACGGACTGTCAAACATTATCTTAATAATTATAAATACCCGTGCAACGCTGTGACTGTTTTATCCATGGAAGTTATGTGAAATATGTTGCCATGTTTTATCATATATAAGGATACACCGGATAAAATTATTACATTTACAAATTATACAACATTATTTCAAAATAAATGCAACAAGAATGCAAGCATATTTCAAAAATCTAGGTAACAGTTTATATTTAGTATAGGTACCTACAAAACCCGATTTTGATACTTCTCTGACCTTTTTAAGCATCAAGTCTTTTTTAACAAGAACTAAAAAAAAAGAATAAACTATATTATAGAAAAATATAACATAGAATAAGTTATGAAACAATTATTAAAAAGAAAATGTACATCATTATACATCTAGTTTACGGTTTATATTTCTGTTTCGTAGCAGATTTGTTTTATATAGCACCCGTGTTACTTCTCATTTCAAAAACAAAATGTCAAAGTGGCTTGGTGCCTAAACGGCTTCATGGTGCTTCAAAAAATATATCCTTCTAATGATTAAAATTTAATAAATCTTCATTTATCAAGGCTGATGAACAATTTCCCAAACTGTAAAAAGAAAATATGTAATAAAAAGTAATTATTTCAAGATTTGTCTCTTATATAATCAATCAATTGTCAACAAATTATATGTGACTTTTTTTCCTATCAAATTTGTAACTTTCTGTCCTGTGACTTTCTTTCCGCTGTCCGTTAAAAAGGACCTCCCGCACTCAGGGAGAGAAAACTGCCGAGACTACCAATGCTAATTGTTAGATGGAATAATAAGTACATCAGTCATTCTCAATTTTATATTTATATAATCAAAATATGCATGCTGGTGCTTAAAAAATCTGTTTCAAATGTTTAATTTAAGGAATGCTCTGATTTCAAAACTTAAATATTTCTCTGTTGCTTTCGATTGATATCATTTGCATATCATGTAATATTGTTCGCTGAACATTCAACTATCTTAGCCAAGCATGTGCACTTCGGAATGCAATCTATAGAGAAAAAAAATAAACCAGTTTTAAATTATGTACATTGTGCGAGTGTCGTGTTCAACTTATAATCCTTTAATCTATAAAATAGTCATCAGTTACTATTAATACAATTAAACTGTTGCATTTTTGACACTTTACTCAGAAAGATGTGAATATATTTTAATTTTCTTTCAACAAAATTTCCTACTTCAATTTGCTACTCGTCTACAAAAAAAAAACACATTTCTTATTTCATTTTTGCCATCGAACTTCCTGATAGATATGTTTTTTTTATCTATCTATCAGGTAAATATCAAAAATGAATCCAGACTTTTTCAAGTACATTGACGGTTGTGAATTAAGGATTAGTTACTTTATGGAAAACTCATTTACCTGAATGGTAATATTATCGTTAGTCTTTCTTTTCATAATTTGATAATTTTTCCTCTTTTGCAAATTATAGATAAATAATAAAATGAAAATTTGTTTTCGATTGCATTCAGGCAGAGAGAAACATATTTTTTTTTTGTTTTATTTCAAATAATTACGGAAGATTTTTAGTACGGATATAAAACAATTCTTAATCTTTTCCAATTTGCAAATAAAATTCGGTGGGTTTTTTTTTTTTTTGCACATGGTTGGTGAAAATAATTTGTATGATCTAACTTCTTTCAGAGGTCTGTTAAACCTTGGAAATATGACAATTCCGTGAATCACACGTTGCTACATAGAATTCTTGCAAAATTCAGAAACTTGCAGTACGGTTATATTTTATATTTTCTCCGTTGAAAAAGAAAGTGTTAAAATAAGAAGGTGTAAACATGAAAGAAGGAGGGTTGTTACACGACACGTTCTTCGCAATTTAATGTTGAACGAATAGAAGCTTTCTTACTTTTTTCAAATATCGAATACACAATCAAATCTCTAACTTATCATTTTTTGCAGTAATTGTTTTATTGACAGGTTTTTGAAGGCATTTGATTGGACATCAGATTAATGTAGGCGTGGGAATGTATCACTTTTATCCAATCAGCTGTCTTATAAAACAAACCTGTATGCGATGATGCTTGAACATTGTCGGCATAGTTTTTTTATAAAGAATTCTACATTAAAAGGATATTGTTGCCACTGTGGTCTTGTCATATAAAAATAGACAACGCTTATACCTATATATATATATATATATATATATATCTTTCACTGAGTATATGCATGGCTTGAGGGAAAGAAAGCAATACATTAACTCGATAACCCTTTCAGTTTGTCATAAACTGATTGAAAAGTTGAGTTAAAAAGTAATCAAACGGAACTCAAACTGTTTGAGATGTGGGTTACACGTCAATATGACAGCAATCGAACGACAAAAACAACATAAGAACATCAAGAGGGCAACATATACATGTATAGTCTTCAACAAGAAACAGGTGTTTACACAATATATCAAGTTCTAAATTGTCACGAGTTTCTATAAAATTGTGAATACATAAAACCAAAAAAATTAAAGATCTGAATATAAAAATAAAAATAATAATTTGAAAGGTAACAATATTTTACTACTTCAAGGCATAAATTTCCTTTTCTTTAACCCACAAGAGAATTAGCCATGGATTATATCGTCCGCATATTTTCCAAACGGTCGTGTAGATTGATGGCGTCATGTGTTAAAACAGAAGTAGGGTCACCCGAACCATACAGATTAAATGATTTTTTTAATTCAACATCTATAGTTGCAATCTAACTTGAGTATACATCTGCTAATTTAATGATAAAACATAGAAAACTGTTTATGTTTTTTTTAAGTAAAGAAAATGTTTGTCTCGAAAAAAATACCCTACCCCCCCCCCCCCTTTCCAAAATATATTGGTCATTGGCCTAAGTGGGGGCTAAAATTTGGAGACAGAGGGCCGACTGCCATTAACAACAGAAGACCAACAGCAAACAATTTGAAATGTATGACAGTCGACGACGGACTCTAAATGATTGCACTGAATAATTTCAACTACCACAAGATACACTATGGATTTATTTATATATATATATACTTGAACTCATTTAAGAGATGTATTTCTGGAAAAAAACGAATTCAGTATGTTTACAATACAAACAGACGACATACACCAAGTGATGGATTAAATTGTAGCTTTTACTGTTCAATTAATTTTTCCAGTTATTTAACTGCTAAATCCGGTGGACTTATTTCGTACGACATGTACATAAATCAAATACTCGTTTTTTTTTATTCATTAAATTGAGTTTCAGTTTTTATTCGGGACAACATTTTATTTGATACGAAATTATCAATTTTGGAGTTATTTCATTTATCAGTACAAAAAAACACCAAAAAAACGTTTTATCGGCTTACTATGCAGCAACGAGAATGATTTAATGAGACCTGTTATGGTCAAGGTTGTATGAACAATATATTCTTTTACTAGTGTAAATTGCAATGATTTGTACATGTAAACTAAAGAAATATTAGCAAAAATGAGTGCCTTGTATTTTTCCAGAGATCGAACACAAATTCCCGCCACTATAAAAAATTCTTCATTTTCGTATTTGTAATTTTTATAGGACCAAATTCTCTTTTCTACAATTTAGCGCACAAGGTATATTTCGACAGCACGCTAGGCTATAATCTATTTTCCTACTTTATTTCTAAATTCTCCATTCAGGCTAAACGGAAAATAAACCAATATGAAATTTAATAAAATATTCTTGCATCGGAAAACTCGTGGAATAAAACATGTATATATACAGACCTTCTAAAATTCAAACTGACCTATTTTCCGTGCATTCATCGTGCATCGTTCATTCATCGTGCATTCAACGTGCGTGCGCTCATCGTTCATCATTCTGTGTGTTTTCCATTCAACGTGCGCTCAACGTTCATTCATTCTTAATCGTGTTAAGTGCGTTCAACGTTCATTCATTCTCAATTGTGTTTAGTGCGCTCAACGTTCATTCATTCTTAATCGTGTAATGTGCACTCAACGTGTGTTAATTCTAAATCGGATGATATTCATTCAGTCTTTAGTGCATTTTGTAAGATGACTTTACAGTCTTGTATAACCATAACTGATTTGAAAACTTTTTTTTAATTGCGAGATACTCATTTTTTCATCTACTTGTACATGTGTATCATGATGTTATAGAAATGGGTTTACTATTATGTAACTTTATCTTTATTCAATTGCAATATATTTGAAACAGCAAATATCAAATCTCTTGTTCTCGATTTTGGGTTAAAACTTTACTTACGTCTATAATTGAGTCTGAAAATTAAACCCATTAGTGTAAGAATTAGATCTTTAAGCTGACAAATGTTTGTCTCTCAACGGGATTTGAACTCACACCTTTGATACACTGCAGCACCAATCGCAATATGCATGTATATATATTTTGGACATCTTATTAATAACGTTCAACTTGAGTCATTTCTCCAATGTTGAATTATGCTAGATTAAAATTCTGAACGCTTATTTGGAAAATTCATATTCTACTTAGATATTTTCAATCATTTAGGAGGTTTTGATAAATACCATGAAAGATATCAGATTTGTCCCAGTTCCTGGTGGTCTCATGCATATACATGAGGGTATTTCATCAAGAATATACAATATACAAGGTTGTCGGGTGAATGTGGATTGCGGATTAAAAAGTTGGATGTCAAACTTGAATAAACAAACTGAGGCAAAATTAACACGGTTATGTATTTTCTCTTTAGCAACTTTCTTATTCTCTGTTCTTTATTTTAATTTAAACTAAGCTAGATACGTTTTGTGGCATATAAAATAAAATGTAGTACGTGAGGTCTTGTGTGTATCCTAACCTAAGGATCGCTGTGGCTTTATAGCTCAAAACGGTATTATTTGTTTTGCCTGAGCATTTGATGATTCTTTCTTCTTGATTTCATAATGAGAATAAATTCAGAAATCTGGAGTGAATTCGGAACACTTTACATTGGTTAAATAATGAAATGTATGTTTCAGAAATTTACACAAGTCTAAATTCGGTTTTGACGCCCGGGGACACTGTCGTTTACAGTTAAGACGAAAATCTACACATGCATGTATGTTCTTATAAAAAAGAAGATGTGGTATGATTGCCAATGTTCATAATTATATCATGATTAATGTTCTCCCCTAATAATCCATCTAACAGTTGCCAATGGACGTTAAACAACCAACTATTAATTCATTCATCTTATCCATTTAGGTTTGTGATAATTTGTATATCAACTACATGAAACAACTGCAGATTTACACTATAATTAGGAGGCCGAAATTATTGCACACATAAACCACTCATTCACATCCCTACGTCTTGATCCCCTCACAAAACAACACTTTAAGCACGATTGCCTTTATATACATGTAACTGCTTATACATCCTCTTGATTTGAACTTACTTGAATAGTTGTCTCATTGGAAATTATACCACATCTCCTTATTTTTACATAAGAGCTAAATTCATCAAAGGCCAACTTAGTCTGAGGGAGCTGAAACCTTCATTTCTTAATATTTTTTTCTAAATTTATATACTGACAATTTACGAAATGTTTGTTATATATTTTTGTTCGTAACATAAGCATCAAAATATATCAGCTATGAAGATTTGTATACCCTTAAATAAACTCATATTTTCCTCGGGCAATATCCGCGGTAATAACAATTAATACTTTAGTACAATAAACACCATTATCAGGAAATCGGTATGAAAAGTGTTTGCAATTATTGAAATCAAGTAAAAAGAAGTGTGTATATATATGTATCAGTCGGAGGTGCAATGGGGACCCTGAAGTCTGATTGTCACGCTGAAGTTAGATGGTCTGCGCCGAAGTGCAGTGGGCCGTCCGATGGTGTGCGATGGTCTGTATGACCTGAGACTACTATAACACATATAGCAGTCTCAGATATGACGCGTGAGAGCTAGATTTAAATCTACAGATGTGCAGTATATTTGTTTCAAATTCAGTACATACATTTGCATTCACTAGTGTTATTGTCTATGTATCTATTAGTTACAGTTGCGTACTAAATGAGAGATCGTCCTCTTTGATTTTCTGGATGTGAAAATAATTCTGAGTTAACATTTTTCTTTAACTTGTTCCTCTCATTGAGATCCTCGTTTACCGTTATATTATAATAAGAAGAGTCTGTGGACCCGTATGTGTTTAGGGAATGCATTTATTTCACGGTTCAAAGTCCTACATGCGTATATAGAATTTTACTCAGAACTCTGAAAGTTGATACCAGCACAGGTTATGCTTAAACCTCTTAATTCTAGATGTCAGATAACTTACTTGTGTTTGTGTTGGATTGCTGTCTGATTGACGCATACCCGCCATTTTAGTTTTTCATTTTTTGCTTAGGGGTGCATCCAGTTGCACCTTTTCATTCAAAATATATTAACGTGACGTAACCTTTAAAGATTCGTTACTTCAATATTTTAATTTTTGTAGGGAAAACGAAACATCTTTTCGCAGGTCGCACTTTGGGTAATTGTTAACCTTGTTCTCTTTGGCAAATATGGCCTTGAATTTTGATATAAATATAAAAAAGCCACAAATTGATTACTAAATGGATATTTTTTAAAACCCCAAAAGCTAGGTAATACCAATCTTTTGATATAGGTTCCAAAATCAGCACGTTTTAGAGATTTTTTGAAAATACGATGGTTTTGTGCATTGTTCTTACCTAAAACATGAACAAATATAACTAAATAAACTAAAAATAAAATAAACTAGAGGCTCCCAAGAGCCTGTGTCGCTCACCTGACTCTACTTTGGTTTTAGAAATCATGTAAAGATAGATAAAAATCATAACAGATACCCAAATAATGATTGAGGCCAAATTTTGATTAATATTGGTCCCGTTATTTAATAAAATATCCTGGTGGCCATCTTGAACAGTAAATCGGCAACAAAGAAGCAACACTTGTTCAGCACTTCATAAGGAACATTCATGCCATGTTTGGTTTCATTCCATTCAGTGGTACTCTAAAAGTAGACATTTGTATGTATTTCCCATAGGGTCCTATGTTAAACTAAGCCCCCCCCCCCCCCTAGCGGCCATCTTGGATGATGGATCGACTGCAAAGTAACAACACTTGGTCAGCAACTCATAAGGAACATTCATGCCATGTTTGGTTCCATTCCATTCAGTGGTTCTCTAAAAGAAGTCAATTGTTTGTATTTCCTATAGGGTCCTATGTTAAACTAAGTCCCCCGCTGTCGGCCATCTTGGATGATGGACCGACTGCAAAGTAACAACACTTGGTCAGCACCTCATTAGGAACATTCATGCCATGTTTGGTTTCATTCCATTCAGTGGTTCTCTAAAAGAAGACATTTGTATGTATTTCCCATAGGGTCCTATGTTAAACTAAGTTCCCTGCTGGCGGCCATCTTGGATGATGGATCGGCTACAAAGTAACAACACATGGTCAGCACCTCATAAGGAACATTCATGCCATGTTTGGTTTTATTCCATTCAGTGGTTCTCTAAAAGAAGTCATTTGTATGCATTTCCCATAGGGTTCTATGTTAAACTAAGTCCCCCGCTGGCGGCCATCTTGGATGATGGATCGGCTACAAAGTAACAACACTTGGTGAGCACCTCATAAGGAACATTCATGCCATGTTTGGTTTCATTCCATTCAGTGGTTCTCTAAAAGAAGTCATTTGCATGCATTTCCCATAGGGTCCTATGTTAAACTAAGTCCCCCGCTGGCGGCCATCTTGGATGATGGATCGGCTACAAAGTAACAACACTTGGTCAGCATCTCGTAAGGAACATTCATGCCATGTTTGGTTTCATTCCATTCAGTGGTTCTCTTAAAGAAGTTCAAAATGTAAAAAGTTAACGCCGACGACGGACGACGACGGACGACGCCGGACGACGGACGACGGACGCCAAGTGATGAGAAAAGCTCACTTGGCCTTTCGGGCCAGGTGAGCTAACAAATGTATTCTTGTCAGATCAAAATACCTTTAACATGCCAGTACATTGATACAGATTATATTCTACTGAATTTTCTATATCGATAATATAACATTCGTTGGTATTACGTAATAAATATATAAATCCTGTGTCAGGTGAGAAGTGACAACGAGTGGTATGTATACTAAAATGTTTATCGTCTTCCCTTATACACGAGGGTGTGGATGGGGGTTTACAGAATAGAGAATAGTTGACAAAAATATAAAGAATAGAGAAAATGACCAAACAAATAAAAAAATGGAGAATGAAGAGGTACTAAAATATAAAAAATAAAGAATAATGGGCAAAAGTATACAGAATAGAGAAAAATGGCATAAAAATAATAAAAAACAGAAATAATGAATCCCTCTCCAGACCCTCATAGTCTGACATTAAGCTTTAGGGCAATTATGGGCATACGATACAGTTTTGATCTCACGATGATTTTTTTTTACGAAAGTTTGCATTCAAGCTATTTCTAACCAAATCAATTTGAATATGAAATAAAAATTATATCTTCATGTAAATAATAGAATACAGAAATAATGAACCCCTCTCCAGACCCTCATAATCTGCCGATGACATTAAGCTTTAGGGCAATTATGGGTATACGATACAGTTTTGATCCCACGGTGATTTTTTTTACGAAAGTTTGCATTCAAGCGATTTCTTACCTAATCAATTTGAATATGAAATAAAAAGCATATCTTCGTGTGCTAGATATAAAAGATAAATGGGTTCGAAATTTTCAACATTTACTTAAAATTTCGGTTTCTTGGACATTTGTGTCCTTTGAACAGACATCCTTAACTTTTTTGTTTCAAAAGATAAACATATGCAGATTTCGGTAAAGAGATTTGAAATATCTTCGTTACAAAATAAGCCTCTACATTTGTGTAACAATTCTTTGTTAATAATTCATTTTTATGAAAAGAAATTGATTTTAGAAAAAAAAAACGGCATTTTTTTTATGTATATTCATGTAGTTTAAATAAGAAAAACGTCGGAGATTTCTTCATAAAAGTTGGAACGAATCATCTTCATACAGTATAAGTGTCTACAAAGAACAAATTCTACAATATATAAAATTCTGTCAAAAATCAAACATTATTAAGGTTAACATTAAAAGTGATGAGAATAATAACATACTTATTGAATTTCATCCAATTAAATTTTAATGCAAAAAGTTCTGAGAGAGAGTTTAATGTCTGACTATTAAGATTAATTCACTTAAATGTTTATTATTTAAAAAAAGACTCCATGTAATAGAAATAAAACGATTAATTATTTTACACTTTAAATTTCGATTCTCGAAAATTCGTCCGAAGAGATTTTTTTATATTGAATTTGTCATTGTTTTAAATAGTTCCAATTTAGTTATATGCAATTATCTAGGGACCGTCGGGTTGGGTTTTATCTTTCCAATTAAAAACGCATGTATTAAACTCCCGGCTACGCTTGACCACAGAGACAACGCGTATTCGGTGACAAACATACTTACCGTGTCGACAACATCGGCGCGTGCCTACTAATTAAATAGTTATTTGATTTTTTTATTTCAAGTACGGAAATGACATTATGTAGCATGATATCATATTTAATAAGTAATAATTCACAATGCCATGACATGATACAATTTAGATTGAACAAATTCTTGTTCAGATCCAGGGACACAGATGTTCAAATTCTGAAATAATATAAAATGAAATGGCCATTTAAGACGTTTTGCTTATCTAAGAGGGGTTTCTTTTGTCTTTTAGTATTTTCTATATAAAAATTAAAAAAAAGCACTAAGTGTTTTATAATATGAATTTTTTAAAAGTATTATCTGCAATGTTGCATCCACAATGCACGCTTATAAATATATATTTCTTTTCTTCTAAGTTCTTCTCTTATGTTTACTGCTACTAATATATTTCCAAACATTTTGATAAATCAACGAATGGTTTAAATGTATAAATGTTATAAAGTTATTATTTATTTTTTGGCAACACAATATATTTTGTAATTAATTGATTATTCAATCTTTGAACACGTTAATGCATGCATAGAAGGCTTCCCTTAGATATGTGTTAGGTGATTCATGATTGATGTTTGCGTAATGTCCAGTAGCAAATATTTCATACATTTTTGGACGAAAACAAATGATCAAAAAATAGGTAAGGTTACAAATAAAGGGGGGGGGACTCCCTTTTTTGACCTTCACGATATGGCACAATAGTGCTGAAAGTAGCGTTAAACACCAACAATCAATCAATCAGTATTATCTTACCAATGTATCAAGATTGTTTTGTAATAAACGAAAAGTTTTCTGTTTTTATTAACACCACTGGGCTTCCACTTGAAATTCCCACGGAAATTTATGGTCTTTACTTTAGTATTGTGTTGTCATCCGTATCAATACAGAGTTAATCCAAATTGCAAATTGGAAGTGAGATTCAAAAACGTCTCGGATAAGTGAATGATGTATCTATGCCAGAACAGTAGTATTAAATATACAATATTAATATTGCACACAATTTTGTATACGTATTTCTAAAATAACGAAAAGGCTTCATAAGCATATGCGTGCCTAAGTTGTATGATATTGTTGGAATATATTTCTATTTTGGAAATCGTATGAATGTGATCTGTGTTAAATCTGTTGATGAATCAGTGGTCAGGGATTGTGACAGCAGAGACATATGTATTATATGTCTCTGGTGACAGTGATCTTCCGTGTGAATTGGATTTGCAAATTTAAAAATAGTTTATTTGTTAATTCCTGTTCTCTAAGATGCCGTATTTTGTAAGGAATTAGCATCTGTCAGATGACATGTTACATTTGTACCATTACGCTGTTTTAAAGTGTCCGAATCACTTGCAAAGGATGAAAAGAGGAATTGAGGACTAGATTTGATTTAAAAATCTTCTTTTTGAGACCTTTATGTTTAATGCGATTTCATGTATGGACTACTAGCCAAAATGATTGCATGCATCCGTCCGTTTGGAACAAATCTTAACTTAAGTAGCTTGATGCATACGGGTCCAGTATTACAAGCCTTGACGGAATTTAGATAAATTCTGAAATTGAATCTATCTCCGTTTTCCTCTCAGTTTCTGTCATTCATCATATTTGGGTATTTTTCTAATAATCGAAATTAAGTTTTGTGTAAAACATTTTCGTATCACACTCCATGCGTGCAGTGTGATACTAGAAATATCTCTACATGCAAGAAATATATAACAGGCAAAGATCATAAGAGAAACTTTATTAAAATGCAGTGAAAGTGAGATTTTTTATTTTTTCTTCATAATCGTAAAAATGCACAACGCATAAAGTAAATTTAACAACATGAAACAATTCCTAAACAACTTCAAAATATCGTATAACGTGTATAATCTAATTTTATTCAAAACACTGTTTTAATAACATGATTTTCATAAGCAATAAGGATAATCCAAACAATTTTGTTAATTGGATAATTCACGGCTGAGTAATTGTGTAATCAGTGACACGTGCCCTCATTGTTTTAAAAATGATAAATATCTCTCGAAGTTCTTTTTTTAAAATCTACCAAAATTTACCACTGAATTAAACAGCTTGCAACGAATACAAACATACTTTACAAGTCATGATATAATGATATTCGTCACCGATATCACTTGAGCCGCGGTGATGATCAAGTCTGTCTTAAACAGGTTTTATTGTTATAATTTTATGAAATTATAATGAATATAGAAGAGAATTACGGTATTGGTTTTGCTCATTGTTGAAGGCCGTACGGTGACCTATAGTTCTCTTCATTTCTGTGTCATTTTGTCTCTTTTGGAGAGTTTTCTCATTGGCAATCATACCACATCTCGATCTTTTTTATATTTACAGTTAGACTTTAATTGCCCCTCCCCCCCCCCCTCCCATTTTCTTGAAACTCCTGATAGAGTTGAAGATTATAAATAGATAGCTTACATATGCAACTTTTCTTTCCAAAAAAAATTACAAAAAATACATTCTTGTCCAGATGTATATGTCGGCAGCTAGGAGCTTATTCTCATTGTTTTGAATCTGAGCTATTCAGAAAGCTATTATAGTTCTTATTTTAGTTTTAAATACTTTATGAATGCTCTGCAAAGATAAAGCAAAATTTGCATTTAATACGAAATTTGATTAAGCGTGTTGCATTCGAAGTGATCAGACTACCGCTAGGCCATTTCAACTCAATACTAGTATATAAAATATCCTTGCATCGGTAAAACTATGAATCGGCTTTGACCAAACTATAAGAATTTAAGGCTGCTCTGCTTTTACAATAATTGTTTACACTCTGCATGTTATCATTTCACTGAATATCAAGTAATATTTGTTGATGGACGGTTGATGAGTCACAGAAAAGACATGTGACAAGTAAACTGTTAACATCAAAATAATTTTTTTTTTATCAGTTTCACTATATACATTTGTACCTACGGGATATCATACATTCTATATAAGGGTTTCTACGTGGTAACTTTCCCCCGGGTTAATGCACGGTATTGTGAATTTTTTTTTCACAATTGAATTTATAGAATTAACTTTTTTAAGATTCATTTTCCTATGTATCAAGATCAGCGGCGGATCCAGGATTTAGGAAAGTGGGGGCGAAGTATGGAATCTTTTGCCGAGCGTAGAGAGGCGAAAACAATTTTGACTTTTTTTTGGCTAAAAAACATAAAATAAGTGTAAAATGCACTAATTCAACGGCTCCTGATGTGGGGCATGTATATTCTTACAGTTAAAGTCTAAGGGTTAGACATTTTTGATGCCGTATTCTCCCCATTAAATGTCTATCATAAAATGATTGGATGGATCCAAAGCTATGTACCAATATATTTGATGTGGGATTTGTCAGTAAAAAATGGACATGGAAAAATTATCGTTTGTTGTATGGTTAGTTAGAATAACCTCACAGATTTCTTGTTGTAAACAAGATATACGGACATTCAATGAAATTTACAATACGAACGACACGAAGAAAGACAAAAAAGCAATTTTTATCCCAAACGCCCTCTACGCCCCCCTCTGGATCCGCCACTAACAGATAGCTTTCTATTACCAGTTTTATGGCATTGCAACACCACTGCATGGGCATCCAATTAAAATTTAAATATTTATTTTATTACATAAGTGTTGTCATCCGTATCAATAAATTGTTAATCAAAATTTGAAGTGAGTATTAATAACGTCTAAGATAAGTGTTGGATTTGTCTGTTGATGTGAATACATAAAATTTAGCTAAATTTGTATTATCTAAATTAATGAAAAGGCCAGCTAGTGTGTTTTTAAAATGATATTGTTGGTTGGATTTATAGCATGAAAATTGTTTGTGACAGAGATTTTCCGTTGACTTGGACTGCGAATTTGAAAATAATATATTTGTCAATTCACATTCTACAAGATGACATATTTTGTAAGTATTTTAACCTTTTATTCTAATTATGGTATCTTTGAGATGACCTGTTACTTACAACTGTCACGTGTACATGTTCAAGGCGCGTGCCGCTGAAATAGGTCACCTTTCAAGTTTGAAAATATGTGAATAGGTCGGGAAAACTATCAGAAATATATATGATAAAATCAGTAAAGTTTCCACAACTTCTTTGGTAAACTTTCTTGCTGTTCCCGGGTGTGTTTTAATCGAAAAATATTCTCTCTTTTGACACTATGGTATTCCACCCTTACATTGCACACCACATAAAACCTAAACATTCCAAGTGCAGTGACTTGTAAATTAAATGATGAAAAATTGAATTGCGTATAAGAATAAGAATAAGAATAAGAATAAGAATATTTCATTTCCAATTAAAGGGCCCTATAAAGAGCTTTCATCACATTACATACAAGTACATAAGATTAGACATAAATTAGAGACATATAAGAAAACAACACTGTTTAATACTATTAAAAATGCTATAAAAGGCCAGGACAGAACCAGATAATACAATTCACATCTTTAAAATATACCATTAAAAATCATATACCACTCAAAATATGTGTATTTGTGGCTTATTTGCATTTATTATCTTTGAACTTCTCCTTCTCTCAAGATTTTTAGATAAATACTTTCCCAAACATTTATACATATTTAAATTTTCTTGTGTAAATAGCCATGAAGACTTCGAAAAATTGTCTAAAGATTGAAAATTATTACAAGTTAGAGAAATTTCAGTAAAAAACTCATTTCTGTTATCAACATATAGTGGACATACAGTCACAAAGTGTATCTCATCTTCAACTTTATTTAATGTACAGTATAAACATTTTCTAGACTTGTCAACATTTTCTAAGTATATATAGGATAGATTTGATTTGGCAATCTTCGTTTAGAGACCTTTGTGATTTATGCAATTTCATTTGTGGATTACTAGCATAAAGAATTACATGCACTTTATATATAAATGACATATTTTCTACATTAAAATAAAATTGAGAAAGGAAATTAAAAACCTATCTCAAAAACATAAAAAGGATTTTTATTTGTAACTTTAAAAGCCCTCGAAAAAAACTTTGTAATTGAAAGTCTCTTTAATATATTCTACACGTATACGGAAGAGTGTTCATACCAATTGTGTTCGCTTAATACCGAACCCGCGTAATCTTCAAAATTAAGACATTACACGATCAAAACATTAAAATTTTGTTTATTACAGATATTTTATAATATCCACGGTTGAATGCACAATGTCCCTATCCAAGAGAACCGTCTACTATTAGAGGAGGGACGACAGCCTAGATGTCGTGTGCAAAAATAATAATCACTTGGTACGATTTCAGCTTGCGTTTTGCAATTTTAAATAGTATAGATCGATTTTTACGTGTTTTAAAATCAAATAAACTCTACTGCATTCCTGGAAAATATAGCAAGTTTCACATAGAAAACCTTCATTGATGATCGAAAATCACTTTGATATATATATGTAAAAATAATGTATTTGTTACTTCTTTTTGGTAAATTGTATCTTTGAAGATCATATTCCGTAATGACCGGAATTCTATTCGATGTCTATAAAAATACCAGGCAAAAGTTTTTGTTAATATTTCGTTAGATCGCCAGTAGAAATCATTGAAATTTATAACAATTAAAGAATATTGTTCATACACACAAAAGGCATTATTATGTCTGCATCCGTTGCTGCATACTTACGACGCTAAAAACGACGATTTTCAAGTAAAATGTCCAAATATATTTGTCAAATACGTGAGAAAATACGTAACATTAGGACATAAAAACTTTTTTTTGTGTATTTTGATTAAATTGAAGATAAAATAAACACCTGAACAAGCATGTATAATAAAAAAGCTTATTTAAAAATGAGTGTTATTTGTGTATTGGTCGACTTCGTTCTCTAGTTCTCGTTTGTGTTTTTTTTTTTTACAGATAAATGAAGAAGGAGTACAATATATCTGATTTTGTAACAAATACAGTTCGGTACGAAATTAAAGCTTAAAACCAATCAAACTATTCTAGTAATCTCTCCTTGCCGTATGAAATAAGCCCTTGGGGAAAGCAGTTAAATATGGGGATAAGTATGACAAGTACGTGTATTCCCGACAAATAATGACAATTACCAAATTCGTTTATTACGTGTACATGAATGTATATTGTATAACCATTACATCTGTTTATAAATGTATAATTTCCTTTCGTATTTATTGACACGTGCATTGTGAAGTTAATTTAATTTGAATAATTAAATAAATAAATAAAGTTTGACGAATACGAATACATACGAATACTTTATTTCTCATAAAACTACAATTACATAGTTATAGCGAACATACATAAATATAACTATAAGGTACAATTATTACATGCATGTGCGAACAATACAAATGAAATTAACTTGGAGGACTGACTTTCACATTTATAACTTTGATAAATTTACATAGTTTTTCTAATATCACAATATTTGATGAATTAAACAGTTGATCAAATTTATAGATATTAGGGTTTGACAAACAGTATTTGGGTAAAAATTTCTTTCTTTCCAACTTAAATGTTCCACAATTCATAATGTAATGGTACTCGTCACCAATGTCGTTTGAGTCACAGAGACGGCAGATTCTGTCTTCTCTCGGTAAACCCTGCCACCTTCCTGACTCAATCGGCAAGTGGTGACTTCCACATCTATATTTGCAAAATGTATGAAAAAATTTGTAAGGCAAAGAAGAAAAATATTTTTCAAATACATGACAAATAATTGTACATAAAGTATTTTTTGGTAATATTAATATTTAGGCTCTTTCTGTCAGTAAACGAGTCCTGCTAAACAAAAGACAGATAATACAAAACTGCCTGTATGACATTATTAGTAATAACACGGGCTCCGCTTGTAAAAACTGTGTGATAGTGGTTTTAGTTCGTAAAATAAGTCCACGTTGGTAGTCAGGGACTGTTTTACAACGGGAACGGTGAAATCGATGACATCCAAAACCTGTGATTTTAAAAACTTGGAACAAATATAGGAATCTAAGCCCTGCAATCAGCCAATTATTGTACAACTAAATAAAGTCTTTGACTTATTTTTACCTATAATGGTTTACTTTTACAAATTGTGACTTTGGAGAGTTGTCTCATAGGCAGTCATACCACATCTTCTTATATCTATCTATACTGTTACTTCGCTTCCATATTGAGCAAACGGCAGTGTGAATATTTTGTGTGTGTGTGACACATACTTATCATCCTTTGGTAGTTGTTGGTGTATATAATACAGGTTATAATCTTCCAAACTTCTTTCTTTATATTTTAAGCATCAAATAAAAAGTAGTACATGTTTGAAAATTTAGGTAATGAAATTAAGGTAAAGTATTGATTTAGTCCAAATTAAAAGGATAAAACACTTGTATGATTGAAGCTTTCAAACTAAATTGTAGACCCCAACCTGCAACATAGAATGGTTCACATTTTGAGTTAGAGCTGTTAGACTGCTCTATAATTTCGGTACGTCTAAACACTGCTAAGGAGTCCTTAATGCACTATAAGGACGTATACTATGCCACTAAGGACTAGAAGGGGTGCTGTTACATGTATTATGTTTACATATTAAGTTAGAGATTGATATTTTGATAATTTGATATAATTTGTCTCAAAAGTAGTACACTGCACTGTGACGTCTTTTTTGAGATAGAGCACGCGCGATTTTATTATTTAAAAAAAGATGCTATACGAAATAACTAGGATCAGTTCATTTGTACTCGCTACACAAAAGGAGAAAAGATTGGTGCGCCTCTCTTTTTGTCCAGTTACCGGGTACCAAAGTTCGTAAAATAAAATTATATTTTCCGACAATGCACATATATATTGTATATGTTATTCCAACACTTACATTTTTCTTATTCTTTTAATTGTGTGGCTATTTAATGACCATTTTTATTTAAAGCCTGGATTTTCATCCTTCATTCTTAAGTACGTTTGAATTTCTACATAGATCACACTTAATTAATAAAAGTTTTGTGTTAAACGTCAATGACAAAGCAACCAATCCACACAAAAAAGACATCTAGAGGACACATAGAGATCTTTCGTCTGGCAGCACGTATAAACCACAGTTATCGTAAATTATATAAAAGTACAAAATCGAAATAAAAAAAAAAACATTATTTTTTTTTAAGACAAAACAGAGAAAAGAACTGATAGGTCCGGGTGATCCATGCGTCTATATATAGCTAGCTCCCGTTATGTTTCGATTTATTCAAAATTCATGTTAATTAAATTTAAGTTACTTTTAAATATTATACCACATGAAACCTACACTGGTGGGTTCCATGTCATAAACCCACAGTTCGTCCTGAACATGCATGAAATATTTGCCACTGGACTTTAAGCAACCAACAATCAATCACAATTCACAACTTATAGTATATATAGTTGTGAAATACAAAATGTATGTATAGTGATACAATTTTGCCAAATAAATAGAATACAAATACACACCACTTTATATAACTGACACAAATTAAAGGAATACTCTCTAAACTATATAAGTAGAGAAGCGAAAAGTTTCTTTTGAATACTAAACAAACTTCCGAACTGTACATGTTTTTTTAATGGTTTGCCATGCCGCGCTCAAATATTTTGCATTATCTTTTGGTATAGTGTTTAGAAATATATAATATTGTAAGAACCTTAAACTACACATACTAAGCTATAATAGATTCAGATTCATTATTTTATTGAATATAGAACATAGCATATATTAAAAC
The DNA here is from genome assembly GCF_021869535.1 of Mytilus californianus. NCBI lineage: Eukaryota > Metazoa > Mollusca > Bivalvia > Mytilida > Mytilidae > Mytilus > Mytilus californianus. The sequence goes on from NW_026262679.1 coordinate 59,676,733, forward strand.
TGACGGTCAAACATCAACAGCTTAAATACTAATACGTATACATAAATTCATTAATTCTTTATTAACTTTTAGCCCTACGGCACCTTTTTATTAAGAATCATGAGTGCAATTGTAAAATAGTCATGTACTTTCTTACGTTATGGATCATTGATTTTGTTACCTGTTGACCCGGTTGATTACTAGCACGTGCCATTGAACTCAATCATTTGAACTAAAACGGAAATTTTTAAATTTACGCCATACACTAAGTACTATATATATATATATATATATTATATGAGTTAGAAAATAAATATAAGGATACATTGTTTGAATGAAAATCTTTATACGGTGGTACTTTATTTATAGTTTAACACTGTCTCGACACAGACTGAATGCAGTATCATGATCAGCTTCATGTACTATGGCGACCTTGGTGGTGTTTAGACGTACCACTATGTAAAATGAATTATTGTTTAATGATATAAAATTATATTGTACAGTACAAAGCTATGGCAATAAAAGCTTTTCCAAGTTTAATAGAGTAACTCGCATGAAAATAAAAAAAAAACAGCTCCAACGGTAATAGTAAACTAGGACATATCAACAGAAAACGAATTAAAGCAACTGACATAAAACAAAAATACGCATGTGTTAATTTGCCTCCGCTTCATTTCTGTGGATTGTCTCATTGGCAATTATACCACATCTCCTTATTTTTTTAGGTTACGTTTAAGATTTTCCGTTACTAATTTTCAAATTCGAAAAACATTTTCACACAGGGTTCACAACATATTTAGGTTAAATGTATGGCAATCGTTTTTGTAAGTATACAATTAACATACGTCCTTGCATTTAATAAGTATATAAATAAATAAACTAACATTTATTAAAAAATAAGCAACATATAAAGACGAATAATTTATTAGTTCCTAAACAAAACAACAACAGAAATAAAGAATCTACAGAGGATTTAATCTTTAATTACTTTTTATTTATTCGAGAGATATACTTTAAATTCTAATAAATATATATATTAATCTAAAATGCATTATCAAGCAGAAGGGGCGTAACTCGTAGTATCATACCGGCATACTTAACGGATCTAAACATGGTCTGACAATTTTGAACGTTAATTTTGAGATTTAGTCTGTTTTGGTCTGACACCGTCGTAACGGATCTTAACAGCTTGCTAGAAGATTCAGTCTTGTTTATCTTAACATGCCTTAACAGACTGATTTACCTAATGAGACTATCGATCGGAACGGCGTCTTAAAGTTCTTAAAAGTCTTGACGTTTTTCTCTAGCGGTAAATCCAGTCGATTAAGATATGATCAGACCAAAATGACCGTTTCAGACTGAAATCGTGCTACTAGTGTCATAAACCATAAATGGTAGAGACCTAAGGTCTTCTGATTTGAGGTTCTGGGTCCATGAAAAAGAAAATGAGGTCAAGGTCAAAGGTCGAAGTCATACTTTAATTTTTTGCTTTGGCTTGTGCATGCTACTCCTAAGAAACTGTAATATATATCGACAAAAGATTTTCAACGATAATTGTTAGTTGTGATCTGACATAATAGGAAATTTTTATTCTAAGCGGTGCGGTAAAATTTACTTGGAGTTTTCTCCCCTGGAATGTTAAAAATGAATAGTATGGTAATACAACTTATTAATCATACATAGTAAAGACCTAAGGTCTTTTGATATGAGATCCTTGCTTGATGACTTTAAAGTTGAGGTCAAGGTCATAAGTAAATTTGACATTCTAGGTTTTGACCTTTGCTTTAACTTCATATTTATACATGATAAAACCATGAGACTTTTTGCATTAGGTTGCAAGCCATATGACCTTGAAAAAGCCAACCGGAAGTGACCTTGTTTAAACCGGAAGTAGCTATTTTTTGTACTTATTTAATGTAAAAGTATACTGAACCATATATTTTTGGAATCAGTGTCAAGCAACCTATCATTTAATATCAAAAGTGAATTTTTTCAAACGGGAAGTAACAAATTATCTCCCTTAATTCAAACAAAGGTGTATAGAAACCATATATTTTTAGAATCGGCGTACAGTAAGCTATCATCTGACACTGGAAATGATATCTTCTACCATATTTTAATATTTTCATATCAAAATATATCGTTTTGGGTGGAAACACCTTCAATTGTTCTTTAATTTTCATTTATTTTGTTTCAGAGACATATAATACATAATGTATACCATGTCACTGATGTTTTTTTTAAGACCACACATAGGGAATAACATAAATTAAACAATTCTTGTTTAATGTATATTCAGCAAATTAAATGGAATGCACAATAACACATGTATAAATTCTGACTATCAATGCTTATAAAACAATGTGTATCCGATGCGAATCTATATCAATATAGTCACCGTTCCAGTCTTAAATACCCCTCTGTCATTTTTTAATTAAATCCGGATTCTGATCTTCCGTATTATAATTTCTTCTCTTCTGATCTCCGGTACTAGTTTTCTATATATCATCAACACCATGATAATCAATTGTAACATTAGCCATATCATCAGAGCGTCAATCACAATGGCTTTTGTAAAGTAGTACATTTCACAATGTTGTGAATATCTAATAAAACTTATAGCTTCAACCGTGATGCAAAGCAAAAATAGACCCGTAAGTGATCTGTGATGTTGATGTAGCTAGCAGGTTACGAACGACAACGATTTCTCCGTAGCAACGATTTGCATCCTCCCATCCTTCTCCCATTTCTTTTTTTTTGGGGGGAATGTCTTTTTTATTATTATTTACACTATCGATCAAAGACGTAAATTAATTAAATTTGAGGAAGTCGCCGTTTTCTTTCAACTAAAGTCATGTATTGTTTGCGTCTTAGCTAATGGCATGGTACAGCAAATAAGGCTAGACAACGATCATTTATAGCATAAGAGAAGTAGATTTAACCACTATAAACTTCATATTTAGTTTCAATTAATTCTAATTAAATCAAAATAACTTGATTTCAAGCTATATCCAATTCTCACTTGTTATAAAAACCTATAAGTACATTCATCAGGAAGTTAAACAAATATGCACAAGCTTCAGTTTATTGAGGAACACGTGGAAACCTAATGAGTGTTTTACATGTCAGACATTTTTAGTTTATGGCAGATTAAACAAAATGCAACCATTTTATTTAATAATTACACACGTTTTCAGGTATTATCGTCAATTGAGACAATATTTTGTAAATGTTAATGTGTTAAATCATGATAAGATCTCCTTCTTTATAACAATGACTCATACATAATGGAAGATATATCTGTTTAAAAGCTACATAGATATTTCGATAGTCTGCGATTATATAACACCAGCTGCAATACATGAACTATTGGACTTCTAAACTATAAAGAAACTAAGGTTTCAACTCCCTCAGGCAAAGTTGACATTTGATGCTTTTGGCTATTTTTTATGCCCTTTTTGGTAATATAGATCTTCAACTGTTTATAGTTAATTGCATATTAGGCATCTATAGTACACATGAATGTGAACATCATTATAAAAAGACCAGCATTATATATTTTACTCACGTATGCCTTCAAGCAATTCGACTGTACGGTATCTTGTCCTAAATATGAGTAAAATAATTGTTGCTTAATCTTAAGCATCCAACATTCAAGTTTCAAAAAGACCCGATTGTTATAACATTAACGTGTCAACTTTACAGCACCAGATGAGGATTTCGACAATAAATCATTTAAAGAATATTTTTAACACAATATCAGTATTTTCATTCAAGTACCAAAGTTCTGGCTACATGGCTAGTGATACCCTCGAGGACTTACAGTCCTTTAGCAGGTATCGATCCAGAGGTATCGACCCCGTTTGTCCAATATAGTTTTCCTTGCATCCTTGACAGGTTTTGTAGTATGCAAGAAAAGAAAATTAGACAAACGGAAAATAACTTTTAGAAAGGATCAGGATACAAAACAACAAATACGAGACCCAAGAACACGGCAAATTTTGCTAAGTGAACACATAAAACGATGCAGAAGTAATAATAAAGAATTTTCCCCATTCTATACATGTAAAAAACACCGACACATACATGGAACAAATGAAAATGTATTTCATCAAAATATTGAAAGCTAAATAGATGAGAACTGTTTTTTTTTCCAAAAAGCCGACAACCGCGGAACAGTAAGATGGACAAAAACAGTGTGACAATACACTTAACATCATCTTTATAATTCCCGGGAAGGATGAATGCGCTGGACTTTTAAAATTTGTGTTTATTTTTGTGTGAAATTAAAGTTGTTTTTTTTTGATGCAATAAAGTATCTTGATTTTTAAAAGACTTGCTCAAAGTCTGGCATTTACAAATTGGCTGGCTAAAGCTTTTTGACCGTAATTGCATATATACAATGTATGTATAGAATAAGCTTAGATATGGTCTTGCTTTTTTTGCTCAATTTTAAATTATGAAAAAAAAAGAGATGTGGTTTATCTAGTATGATTTCCGTTGAGACAACTATCGACCAGATAATAAATGACGAGGACTTGCATTTAACATCTAATTAAGTCAGCAAGTAAACACTGCATAAACACCAGTTCATTTTTAGAAATGTGAGCACTTGAAAAATTGCAATGTCTTGTCATTTTATAACAGAGGTATTTGACGATATGACTATAACAAAAAATAGAAAAGAACACTTTATAAATTTCATCATTTCGAAGCACTTTTCTGGATTTCCTTTCATCAGGAACGCACAAAGACGAATATTTGAAAGCTAAATGTTTTTTTTTTGAAGCAGTCAACAGTTCAAGTCAATGACACACCAATTTAAATATTGTATAAATTAAAGTTCAAATACATAAACATTCATAGACAAGGTACATTTTGAGACTATTTGGCCCTGTAATTCACCAATAATAAAACATTGCTTGATGTAATTAATAATATCATGTCTTAAGCACCAGAAGAAAAGCTTTTCAGAACATGATAATATTGGTCAAAACTGGACAACACAATTTGACTATGACTTCTTTAAGTGACGTCCTAAGCAATATTTGCAATATTTTAAAATAATTCAATTTTAGATGTAACACGTCTTCTGATTGGCTGAAAGTTTTTTGTCTATCAGATCATGTGACAGTGACGTCATCAACGTTTTCTTTATGATTTACTCCTTAAAAATGGAATTTAGAATTGAATCATAAGGAATGACTGAACTATTTTTTTCTGTCTACTCGAAATAACCTAAAAAAAATGTGGTGCACACTTTTAAATTATCCATTACGCGACTTATTCAGTGTGCACTACATTTTTGATGTTATTTCTGCATAGACCGAAAAAAATATTATAGTTTAAATGTTTAAATTCTGCTAATCATATAACAATATTTCGCATAATATAAATATAGAGCACAAGCGTCTCTCAATTATGTTTGCCAATGAGTAAACACTTAACACACTGACTGTTAAAATGTCTTTTTGGGCGACGATTGATAGTATTTCTAATATAAAAAATAAGAAGATAAGCAAATACAGTTGTCAGTCAATAGTCAAAACTTTGCATAATTTCGCCATCTGACTGCCTTTTCAACTCATGTGATAATAATAATAATAAATTTAACCAAAACAGCCTTCTTTTGTTACAGTTCTTTCATTCAAAATTTAATTTATATAAAAAAAGTCATAGATAGTTTGTAATATATATTTGTATTCTTGGCCAATATTGCCCAAAATTGTACCTTGTTCTTTGACGCCCGTATCCTAAATCCTTAATAAACTTGACGTACGACCTCAGTTTGAATTACAAAAATGTAGCTACAACGATGTATTATTACATAATTTGTTAGATAGATAAAAGAAGATGTGGTATGAGTGCCAATGAGACAACTCTCCATCCAAGTCACAATTTGTAAAAGTAAACCATTATAGGTCAAAATTCGGCCTTCAACACGGAGCCTTAGATCACTCCGAAAAACAAGCTAAAAAGGGCCCCAAAATGACTAGTGTTAAACCATTCAAACAGGAAAACCAAATGTCTAATCTATATAAAAAACGAGAAACGAGAAACACTTATGAACCACATCAACAAACGACAACCACTGAACCTCAAGTTCCTGACTTGCAGCGGGTTTAAACGTTTTAATAGGCGTCAACCTTCACCCTACCTGACACAATAGTGTTACATCACAACATAGAAAGACACACGATAAAATATCAATTGAAATGGCTTAACTCAATCAAAAGACATATTAACAAAAACAAGTGAACATACACTGAACGAATAAATTTGATCTATGACACAAAGTAAATACAAAATTAATAAAACAAGGGGGTGAGATGTAAAACAATATCAGAAAGACAACCATAACCTTGGACAAAGTGCCGCCAAATAAAATAACGTACACAGGTAAATAAAAATAATTTTGTTGTAAGGTATACATGGAGAACGGAAATATTTTTTTGTTCCTAGTACGAGAACAAAAGTGAAAATTTATTTTCATACTAAACACTTATCAACGGTGGTACATATTAAAAATAGTGAGACTAGATATAAAACTGAATAAGTAAACATTAAATAACAAAAATACATTACAAATTGCATCAACAGGTCAAATTAACACGAAAGTACGATTTGAGAGTACTCGCAGTTACTGAAATCTAGTTAAAAGCCAAAAACAATTAGTAATAAAAAAAAACATGCATCAGAGACTAAAATCAACTAAAACACATTCCAGGGACTTAGTGTTTTAACGTCATGGACAGTCAAAGAAGACATGACTTGTGCAATGCCAAAATAAAAGTATCGACATGCAGTAGGATAGTTAACCTGTTAATAAATATGTATAATGTAATATATAGATAGAGTAATCTCTATATAGAAAATGAACGTGGATGTGTATTTATACATCCCCAAAAACCGTTTGAAAAGAATACAAATTTAGTTATGTTTTTATTTGCTGATTACAAAATCGATATTTGTGCCAATTTAAACTATATTCAAAGATCTAATTACAACATTGGTAAGATAACCTTTACTAATATGTTTGTTTAAAGGTTCGATGAGGTTACACTGATCACATAGTGATTTCCGCGCTTTTAGTACAATATTATCGTAAAATTTAGGATGTGAAATGCCGTTTTTAATAAGTTTTCTACAGGTACAGACAAATTTACATATCAAATCTTTGTATCTATGAAAGAATTTAGTAAAAGTTTTAAGCAACTTATGGTAACGAAATCCCTGACTTAATAATTAACCAGTGATGCATTGATTACGTTGGTTAAAATTTATGACATCATCACACACACGAACGAGTTGGGATATATAAACACCGTATGATGGAGCCAAAGGAACATCGCCGTCTAAAAAGGGAAAATTAACAATAAGGAATGAAAAATCGTCTCTTTTGTCGTAAATTTTAGTATGGAGTTTCCCTTTAAAGTTGAAATGTCTAAATCTAGAAAAAGGACAACTACTGCTGTTTATGTTAGATTTATTTAAAGTAAGTTCCTTTGGGTAAATTTCGGTAGTGTATTTAGAGAAATCTGGATTATTTAACGAAAAAATATCATCAAGATAACGGTAGGTATTGTTGAATGTATCAACCAAATGTAACAATGACGTGTCTTTACTGAGTTTGGTCATAAACTGAGATTCATAGAAATACAAGAATAAACCTGATATTAAAAGGGCGCAGTTAGTGCCAATAGGAATACCTACTACCTGTCGATACATTTTATCGCCGAAACGTACATATATGTTGTCCAGGAATTTAAAGCTTCAATCATATCTTCACATTTCCAATAAGTGTATCTAGCATACTTTCCTTTTTCGTTACAGAAAAAGGCTTTAAACGAGTTACAGCAAATAAATTTGCAATGAGATTTTTCAAAAGACCATTTAATTAAATATGAAAACTTTTCTTGATAAGATTGTGTAGAATTGTACTGTAGAGAGTAGAAAAATCATAACTGTCGACAGAATTAAAAGGACCACCAAAAGCACGTATTTTATCTATAACCTCTAATGAATTTTCAACACTCCAAAAATAATTAGTACCATTATTTTCATAAGCTTTATTACAAAAGTTAATAACAAGTTCTTTGATAGTAGTAAGGGAGGTAGTTAGAAGCACTGACAGATAAGTAGAAGAACACTTACTAGATGCGGAGATGAAACGGAATTTAAATGGTTGTTTGTGTAATTTAGGTACCCAGTACATAGTCGGGACTTTCAAATGTTCGGAATAGGCTTTAAGCTGGGTAGTGGCAGTGAAATGCTTGTTTACAATTTGACTCTCTGTGGAGTGTACGGACCTGAATGTAGACGAATTGATAATTTCGTTTTGGAGAACTTCCGGGTAGTATATGCGTCACACCACCACTACATTATTGGCTGCTTTGTCTGTCGGTACGAACACAAACCGCTATGCGAGTACTTGGAATTTATTTTTTTATTTTAGAAATGGGTATATCATGGACCCTATTATTAATTTCAGAATTGTTTTCAAAATGAGATATACAAATATCAACAGTATTCATAACATTATTCAAATAACTGTCTAAAGATTTTTTATCAGATTTTTCATGTTTACACCAATTTTACAGTAGGCAGACAAAGCGTCTTTAATGACCTGACGACACTGTTTCCAATCTATTACAGATTGGAGGACGATATTTTGGTCCTTTCTGAAGAAAAGTTTTGACCTCACGGTCTTCGACGATGTTGAGGTCTCCTGTAATGACATAACCATAGGGAGCATATCTAAAACTAGATGTTTCACATTTAGAAACTAGTAAAATACAAAAGCACTAAAAAGGATATAGATAAGAAATTCATTGTTTAAGTAAAAGAAATTAGAACGTGGAATTAACACAAATACACATGTAATTTAACCCTTTAAGATTTAAATGACTGAAATGAAGAAAAAAAATGAATTAAATAAAATTGTTAAAAGAAAAGTTACAAATAGGTTTGACAATAGTTGGTCATGTTTTAAGTACTCTCAATGCCCAAAGCAAAGACGAGAGTTTTATATGCTGACAAAACATGACCAAGTATTGTCTCACACTGACTGATTTAGAACCATATTAACATATACCTTCGAGTGACAACGAAAATGAAAGTCAAGTTCCATTGTTATTAATTAAACAGTGAAATGAGTTAACATGAAAGTGTTTATAAAATAAATGTAAATTATAATCGATGGTCTTTTTAAGATAAGGAATGAAATAGCCCTCTTTTGCAAGGACTTAACACAATAAAATTAATTTAATGGAAACGGAATTATGTACCTGCTTCATGTAAGATTTAACGCTTATACATTTGAAATGTGTTGCCTTTTTTCCGTAAATATATTGTTTTTGTTTGTAAATATCAGTGTTATTCTCATCGAAACCCATATATAGAAAATTTTCAAACAGTAATTCTACTTGTTGATTTCATCTGCCTTTTTTAGTAAAATAAATTAAATTATATCCTCATATTACTTGCACTGCATCACTTCAGGAAGTCATTACACAGTATTGTCATATGTATTAATATTGTGAATTCTGGTATTCATAATAATCAGAAAAGTGTAAGTAAAATTTGGTGTGAAAAGTGCGAGGTTTTATTTTTAAATTATATTATCAATGTTGTAGAGATAAATAAATGTACATGTATGTCAATGAGACAGCAATCCAACAACATTAAAAAATTGTCTGTCTTATGTTCCACAAATAATGACAACAAAAATCGAAATGTGGTGCGTACCGATTCAGTTGATCTAGGGCAATTTTGTAATTATTGTAACGCTTAAAGAGGGAAATCCCCCCTCCAAAAAAACAAACCAAAAAGAGTTCTAAAAGCAAAATGGGTAAAAGAAATGATATGTCAAAATCTTCAATCAAGGAATAAAAGCCTTCGTTGTTTTCTCCCTATTTTTTACCAAGCAGTTAGATTTTAATCAATTTTCCATAAGATATGAGACAGGTCGAGACGATATTAACAGTAAATCCAAAAAATAGCTTAGAATCCATTTATTTTGTTATTAAATCAAACATGAGTCATTTAGGGTTTGATGTTTGGTACGCATGCACTGCAATATAAGGGTTTGACGTTTAGTACCCACGTACTGCATTACATGTGTCTGATATCATAATTGGATTTTATTTCAATGCCCTGTATTTCATTTTGTATTGATCAGTTGATATTTCCGAATGTTTTCAAATCATGATAACACAGACAAACAAAGAGCATTTTCGTCGCATATACATACTTGCTTATATCGATTTTCATTTTTTTTAAATTAAACTTAATTTCCTTACAACTGTTGTTTGAATAAAGTTTACTGGGAAATTTTTCATGAATATTCAGGACAAGAACAAATTAACAACTAATCCAATTGAAAGATTCTGAAAAAAAAGGTTGATATAGATTGACGACAGGAACTTTTGCTGCCAAAGGTAAACGAGGTTTCGTTTATATAGTGGAAGAAATTTTTCCATACTACAGACCACCTACCGACCCCTAAAAAAACTGTTAAAATGATTCTTTAAACGTTTATATATAGAGCGTTGAACTGTCCCACCTCTAGTCATTGAAATTCCCATTATAACCGGATTTTGCAGCGTATACGAACATCCGCACAGCAAAACGGACGCCCCTTTTAACCACATGATATAACCCTGCTAGGAATTTCTTTGCAGTTTAACAGCTGGCAGAATGGCCAAAAGAGAAACAAGTCAGATCAAAGTGTATGGTGTGTCTGGATGACGCTAAATATTGTTTTTTTCTAAAGACGGTTGCTGTGCGAAAGAGACTTTAAAAAATAACTACAATAGGATATTATGTGTCATAATTAACAATGACTTGCATAATATAAAATTCCTTAGCAAATTGAAATAACATTAACAGGACCAATGATGCACACCAACGGATTAAAATGCCGTTGGTTAAAAAATGCGAGATAAGGGAGTTGGTTTTGTCGTTTTGTCGTTAATGTGTTTCCCTCGGTTTTGGTTTGTGACCCGGATTTGTTTCAGTTAAATCGATTTATGACTATTGAACAGCGGTATACTACTGTTGCCTTTATTTAGGATGTCGATATTTAAGGAACAACATTCTTCATTCTACAATTTACAAGTAAATATAAATAAGACTCTTCAAAACACGTTTTAGCAGCAAAATAACTTTTTTCCATTTTATAAACTTCAAAACATTAGAAATACACAGCTGCTGCTGTCTATTGTAGAAGAAATTATGCTGTCATCTTGATGTCTGATAGTTATGTGTGTTCTTGGATTGTGTTTCATACCTTATCTGTCCTTTCGTTCATATCCGATATTTCATTTAATCTATTTTCAGTTTAGATTATATTTCGCTTTACATTTATCAGTAGAAGAGGGACGAAAGATACCAAAGGGACAGTCAAACTCATAGATCGAAAACAAACTGACAACGCCATGGCCAAAAATAAAGAGACAAACAGACAAATAATAGTACAGATGACACAACATAGAAAACTAAAGACTAAGCAACACGAACCCCACCAAAAACCACCATTTGGAACTCTTGGTTTAATAGCTTCCTTGTGAGCAGCAATCCTCTATCAAGGAAATCATGATAGGAAATACAAGCCCGGGATGTTTCAAGAAACTTTTAAACTTTTTTCGGAAAACAGAAAGCATATTAACACAACTTATAAACATGTATATATCGACTTTGAATGGTACACTGTCCACACAAGCAACATGATATAATCTTGAAAACATTTTCTTCGCATTTTGAAGTGCCAGGATGGCCGCATCTAAATTGTTATAATAAAATTGAGAATGGAAATGGGGAATGTGTCAAAGAGACAACAACCCGACCATAGAGCAGACAACAGCCGAAGGCCACCAATGGGTCTTCAATGCAGCGAGAAACTCCCGCACCCGGAGGCGTCCTTCAGCTGGCCCCTAAAAAATATGTATACTAGTTCAGTGATAATGGACGTCATACTAAACTCCAAATTATACACAAGAAACTAAAATTAAAAATGATACAAGATTAACAATAGCCAGAGGCTCCTGACTTGGGACAGGCGCAAAAATGCGGCGGGGTTAAACATGTTTTTTGAGATCTCAACCCTCCCCCTATACCTCTAGCCAATGTAGAAAAAACAAACGCACAACAGTACGCACAGTAAAACTCAGTTCAAGAGAGGTCCGATGTCAGAATAGAAAACAAAAGAAAATAAACAAAATGACAATAATACATAAATAACAACAGACTACTAGCAGTTACTGACATGCCAGCTCCAGACCTCAATTAAACTGATTGAAAGATTATGTCTTCATCATATAAATATCAGGCACAATCCCTCCTGTTAGGGGTTTAGTATTATACCATCATAAAATATATGAGAACATAACCTGTGTCATGCCAACAACTGGTTTTAGAATAAATATGTTTAATTCCGATGCAAAGACCCTATAAGTGAATCAATATTAAAGCCAAAATATGCAATCTTTAATGACCTGACAACAGTATCGTAACTATATCCCTTTTTAATAAGTCTGTTTAAAGGTTTTGTTAGCTTTTGGGGGGAATACTGACATTTTTGTGCTTTGAAAAGAATATTACCATAAAAGATTGGATGTGAAATACCCGAACGTATAAGATGTGTGCATGTTGAGTTATATTTACGAATGATGTCCTTATACCGATGATAAAATTTAGTAAATGTTTTGACTAGTTTATGATATCGAAAACCCTGGTGTAATAATTTTTCAGTAATACATAAATTTCTCTCGTTAAAATCTAATACGTTGTTACATACACGAGCGAATCGTACAAGTTGAGATATATAAACACCATAAGATGGTGACAAGGGAACGTCACGATCTAAAAATGGATAATCAACGATAGGAAATGAAAAATCATCTCTTTTATCATAAATTTTTGTATTAAGCTTCCCGTTAATGATATAGATATCAAGATCGAGGAAAGGACAGTGGTCATTGTTAGTATTAGCTTTATTTAAAGTAAGTTCAACAGGATAAATTTCTTTAGTATACACACTGAAGTCGTCATTATTGAGAGACAATATATCATCCAAATATCTAAAAGTATTGTTAAAATTTTGTATAAGATGTTGTTTCGATGTGTCTTTGCTGATTTTAGTCATAAATTGTAACTCATAACAATACAAAAACAGGTCCGCAATAAGTGGTGCACAGTTAGTCCCCATTGGAATTCCGATAACTTGACGATACACGGAATCTCTAATGTTTTGTTTTGGTAAGCTCGATTATGCGGGTTTGTGTGCACAGTTTCAAAGTTTGTTCATTTTCCTGACAGTTGCTACACGAACAAGACTTGTATTCAACAGTTATATCAAAATGATGTGTTATGATTAGTAGTTCTTTGCATGCATATACTAAAATTCTTGAAAAAAATGAATTTGCTTTTAATTGACAATACCGTTACCTTCTACACCTCTCCTTTTGCATCATAAGGGAGCTTGTCATAGTCGACGATACACTTCTAATCTGAAATTTACATTATATTTGTATTTAAATATATAGACATTAAATGAAATGAAAATAATTAATAAATTTGGTGGGTCCGTCTGACTTTTTTTTAATTAACCTTAATCAGGAAGGCAATGCCCAAAATTTTAAGCCAGCGCTGTATAAATATCCGAAGCTTGACCTACATGAGCAAAAGTGACACTCAAATAATAAATATAATAAAATCCTCTACAGTCAAATTTTGAATCTTAGTTTCTAAATAATTTTCACTTCAGCTGAACTACTTCTGAGAGGGCTTGATTATAGATAACATACTAGAAATGAAAAGGAGAGGACAATCTTATACAATTAAATCAATCTTTAGCTGAATTTCATTATCTTCATGGTCTTTTATTAAAAATATCTCTAGTTTGAATTTATCACTGTTGTATGTGCATGGTCATTATAATGCTATATTGTTATCATTATGTATATGGGATTAGGAATCATAAGTTGGCAAATAAAATTGAGAATGGAAATGGGGAATGTGTCAAAGAGACAACAACCCGACCATAGAACAGACAACAGCAGAAGGTCACCAACAGGTCTTCAATGCAGCGAGAAATTCCCGCACCCGGAGGCGTCCTTCAGCTGGCCCCTAAACAAATTTATATACTAGTTCAGTGATAATGAACGCCATACTAAACTCCAAATTGTACACAAGAAACTAAAATTAAAAATAATACAAGACTGACATAGGCTAGAGGCTCCTGACTTGGAACAGGCGCAAAAATGCGGCGGGGTAAATCATGTTTATGAGATCTCAACCCTCCCCCTATACCTCTAGCCAATGTAGAAAAGTAAACGCATAACAATACGCACATTAAAATTCAGTTCAAGAGAAGTCCGAGTCTGATGTCAGAAGATGTAACCAAAGAAAATAAACAAAATGACAATAATACATAAATAACAACAGACTACTAGCAGTTAACTGACATGCCAGCTCCAGACTTCAATTAAACTGATTGAAAGATTATGTCTTCATCATATGAATATCAGGCACAATCCTTCCCGTTAGGGGTTTAGTATCATACCATCATAACATATATGAGAAGAACATAACCCGTGTCATGCCAACAACTGGTTTTTAAATAAATGTGTTTAGTGCCGATGCAAAGACCCTAAAAGTAAATCAATATTAACGCCAAAATATGCAATCTTTAATGACCTGACAACAGTATCGTAACTATATCCCTTCTTAATAAGTCTATTTAAAGGTTTTGTTAGCTTCAGAGGTGAATACTGACATTTTTGTGCTTTATAAAGAATATTTCCATAAAAAATTGGATGTGAAATACCTGAACGTATAAGAAGTCTGCATGTTGCGTAAGCCTGTTTCTGATCGTATTTGTATAAATTGATCAAAAAATTTATGTAGTCTTAACTTATTAAAAAGTAGTTTTTTCACGTTACATTTTTAACACATTAACGCATTAATATATAAATACTGCGGATCCATAATGCCATAAATACCAAATTCTGAAAATACATCGGAATTGAAAAAAAACTATCAATTTCTCATTATAACATTTCTGCTATTTACGCACTTGGAGAAAAAATGTAAGTTAAACCGATTTGATATTTTGTTTAGATAATGGCAATGCTTGATTGCCTCCAGACATATGTTTCATGTAAAATCTATTATAGTCTGGTTGATTCATTGTCCTAGCTTTAGTCTACAATGCAACGTGTTTTGTGGTTGAGTGTCAAAGATGTGTGCATGAGCACAAAGCTCCACTGTTGTCCTTGGCTTTTGGTATCAGACAGTCAATGCTTATTATAAAAAAACATATATAATAGTATAAAATGTTAATACATCATTTTATTCTCATTAATTAAGACAGTACCGTTTCATTTTTCCTGTAGATGACAACAATAAATATTATTTGTTTGTACATATCCGTGTTATTCTTATCGATAGTTACTGTTTGTTTTATACATCGGTCTTTTTAAGTAAAATATATCATATGATATCCTCGGGTAATTTTCACTGCTTATTGTATTGTCATAAATAATGGTTTTAAAAATTCTGGTATAATAAGAAAAGTGCAAAAATAGTTGTGTGTTAAAAAAAGCAAGGTTTCTGTACAATGTTTCGATTGATTGTTCTTTGTTAAATGTTCAGGTTCAAATATCGGTATCATTGCCAAAGAGACAACTCTCCACAAGAGACCAAATGACACAGAAAATAACAACTATAATAGGTCACCGTATGGCCTTCAACAATGGTCAAAGCCAATACCGCATAGTCAGCTATAAAAGTCCCCGAAATGACAGATGTAAAACAATTCAAACGAAAAAACTTACGGCCTAATTTATGGACAAAATAATGAACGAAAAACAAATATGTTACACAGCAACCAACGACAAACACTGAATTACAGGCTCCTGACTTGGGACATACAGAATGTGGCGGATTTAAACTAATTTATGCTATACTAGTATATATTCAGGTTAAAAACAATGGGTAGGTTCTTCAAAGAGGGTCGACCGAGACGAAGGGCTTGAAATTATACTGTCACTTGAAAAAGAGGGTATGTTTGCAGAGTGGCAGAAATTTTGCTTTGATAGAGGCCAACAAAAAGGACCCCTAAAAGAGCAGTTACAATGATCTTAAACGTGCAACTTTAATAATAAAACGATTAGTTGAAATAAATGGTTCAATTTTAATACGGAAATTGTGTAAAGATATAGGAAATAACCAGGTTTCTTAATGCTTTCATAGTACATTCATAAGTTATAGTATATTATTATAGCATATTTTTAAATATACATTTAAAAAAAAACAGAAATCCGCAAACGTTTTGTATTTTAGTTTCAAATTTCCCTCTTTGTACCAATCAAGTTAATATGTCTAAAACTGAACACTTATGACTCTTATTTTCCACTTTATTACGTTGAAGATTTTTTTATATACAAACCTTTAGAATGTCAAATAAACCCGGGCTTATTTACACTCGGTATCTGATATAACTGTTTAAAATGTTGATTGTCAAAAAATTAGAATTTTCCCTTTCGGAAGTTTTTCTATGAAATTCTCTTATCCAGAGAAATCGTCGTTTGAAAAGGAACAACATTTGAATTCAAGTAGCCCGTAAATAGACTTATCAAAGATACCAGGATTAAAATTTTGTACTCCTGACGCTCGTTTCGTCTACAAAAGACTCATCAGTGTCGCTCTAATCAAAACAGTTGAAAGGGCCAAACAAAGTACGAAGTTGAAGAGCATTGAGAACTCAAAATTCCGAGAGGTTTTGCCAAATACAGACAAGGTAATCTTTTCCTTGGGTATAAAATCCTTAGTATTTCATAAAATTCAAAGTTTTGTAAACAGTTAATTTATAGTCATGACCATATCAATGATAATTCATGTCAACACAGAAGTCGAAAAATCGATCTTGTGTAAACAAAATACATGTTTATAATAAATTTTAGACATTCTGGCTTATCAAAATACAAAGAAATTCCTATTAAATGAGTTCTATGGATATACATGTAAACAGGTTGTATTAACGTACTTTTCGTTTTCTTAGATTATCAACGATACCTTGTTTACAATATTGTACGTCTTCTTCGTCTAAATCAGACTCATAAGTTACAATCAAACCCGCTGGAAAACCAAAGCAGTATTGTGTAAATAGATTTGAATTTTAACAGGATATTATCAAACATGGCTTTGCTTTACAGTCTAGGATTACTTAAAAAAAGTACCTGATGTTTCATTCAAAACATCTTTAATAATGTTGCCTACTACCTATAATTTCTAAGAACAAGTATCATTTTATTAGTAGATATACTGGATATTTATTATTCTGACATTATAATTTTATTTAATTTTTATATAGTTTAAATTCTGCTGCACATTTTTAAGTGATATTTCAGAATGCTTTTACAGATCGAAAAATATTTAACTCGTGACCGAACAACACTGATAATTAATTTGCTACGCGCATTCGTGAATTCATGCGTTGTTCGGTCACTCGTTGAAAATTTTTCTATATTTGAATTCTTCGATTAGTTAATATTCTATAAGTAATCGCTACATTTATCAGCGAACTAGTATATTCACTAACTGGAATTACTACCTGCTGTTCCGCCAAAACATCCATGATTGTTCTGATGAAAGTGGTGGTCATGTGTGATCTCATTTAGACTGAATCATAAGATGTCTATACAATTTTCAGACGCCGTGTATGGTTGCTGTCTCGTTGTTGTTTACCCTAAATAGTCTTTCATTTAAGGTAGAAAAAGAACGCAGGAGTAAGTAAATCATTGTTTTATCCTTTTTCTTTTATGTCAAAGATGTATGCGTGGGCATTTTGCTCCGCTGTAGTCGTTGCCTTTTAAAGTATCAGACAGCCGCAGGTTATTATAAACAACGTAGAAGATGAGAACACAACTCTAGAACTATTAAACAAGTTAATACATCATTTCAATCTAATACATTAAGACAGTCCCGATGCATTTTTCTGTAGGGGACAACGATACATTGTATTTGTTTGTAAATAGCAGTGGTATTCTCATCGACAGCCATATATAGACAAAAATGTGTAAGCAAAATCTTTTTTTGGAAAAGCGCGAGGTTTCCGTACAATGTTTGTTTGATTGATTGATAACAACAGCCAAAGGCATTTTTTGTTTGGTAACTTACACGCATCATCAGAAGAAGAAATAGAGGAAATAATAATAAGACAAGAAAAACTAAAAATAAAGGTGTTTGAAAATCAAATGGGTATCAGAAGGATACCTGGAGTCATACTGAATGGGAAAAAGGAGATTTTATTTAGTTTTTTACAATTTTTTGTAAATCATTGTGAACCATGATCTAGCCGTTATATTTGAAAGACGAGTTGATATGAACTATAAGGTCAAACATAGGGTCGGTTTGAAGATTAACCTCCACATATCTAGTAATAAAATATTCACTTCTGTCTTTCAACTTGAATATACAGTTTTACAGATATATATATAATCAAACATGAATATTATATACCTTACACGTGTACAATTGTTTGTGCTAATAATACAATTTTGTAAAGAATCAAATCGTTCTCCATACTTCTCACTTGGCAAGTTGACAATAATGTTTAATAATAACAAAAGATACTTTTTTCAACCAACAGTATATACACAGAGATATTTTTGTAGACCAATAAATTCAATTATCTCTTGCTATAATTTTTTTCTTATTTGTCAGACGGGAGATGTCAACTGACCCTAATCTCAGCCAACTGTTTGGTTCTAACAATGTTTGATCAAATTAAGTCAGCCTCAACGGTGAGACAAATAAAAAATAAAGGATATTCGTTAAAGAGACTGCAACCAAACAACACAGAAAAACAACCATAAAAAATCTATATTGGTCAACATCTAGTCTTTAAAACGTTCCCCTCTATGTTCAACCAACACTGGTATCGATTAGTGTACGTTTGTAAGTGTGTAGTAAATAATTATATATTGTGGTTTATTGCATATAATAAGAATTCTTCCAAAACCAAAGACATCTAGAGAGTCAACATTTGGTATTATTCGACAACAGACACATGCCTAAACAAAATGTCAATTCGTAATCGACTAGAGTCATATAAAACTAATTAAACAGAGACAATCAAGTTTCTGCCTCAATAATGAATAACTTAAATTTAATTACAAAAGAATTAAAAACATAAGGATATAATAACAAAAACAAACACTAATGAGGTTTCTGAGTTCTTATTAGGAAACTTACCATCCAACTCCACAGGCAAAGCTGCCTGGTCGTCTAGCATGCGTATTTAAAGATATGTCTTTGAGATTTCAATCTTTGTATCTAGGTATTCTTTTTATATCGCTTTTGAATTATCACCGGGTTTGTACTTATATGAGCAACATGACTGGTGCCACATGTGGAGCTGGATCTGCTTATCCGTCAAAAGCACCTGAGATCATCCCTGGTTTTTAGTGGGGTTCGTGGTGCTCAGTCTTTAAATTTTTATGTTGTGTTTTGTGTACTGTTGTTTGTCTGTTTGTCTTTTTCCTTTTAGCCATGGCGTTGTCAGTTTATTTTCGACTTATCATTTTGAATGTCCCTTTGGTATCTTCCGCCTCCCTGTTGGTTATATAGCTTCTAAAGTAATCAAGTGTTTATACATGTACATATTGGGTTTGCGCAATTATACTTTATCATCTTATCTTTAAATGATGTCTACTAGTAAGTCAACTGAGGTCAGGCTTTGAAACATATATAATGGTGTTGCCTAATAGCAATTTCTTAATTTTGTTTCAAAGAAAATATGCAATTTGGAATGTAAAATGAATAGTGTTAATCCAATATATTATTATTTATTTTATTTCAGTGTAGACCATTTTCGCTTTGCCTTGATCATTTGTATTTCCGAATGCTATTACATCAGATCTCAGAAAGCTAATAGCTTGCTAACATATCTTTTTATGTACGAATAAATCGACTTCGGAATGCATCACAGTCAATAGTAAGCAACATTATAGAACCCAAATAGGAATTCGATGTATTTTGATCAACTAGAATGGTCAATTGTATTAATAAAATGGGTCAATAAAACCGGTCAGGGGGATTGAACGGGTCTATGTTGCTTGGATTGTTTCATTTTGACGGTTGCCTTGCTATTTTTAAATAATTACTGGTGTTATATTCCTCGTGATATTTGCAATAGGAAATGCTTTTGGTTTTTTATCTTATGGACGAAAAATTAAAGAGGGTTATCTAATTTTGGACAGAAAAGGACGAAAAATTAAAGAGGGTTATCGTATTTTATCGTTTAGAATGCCAATTTCTTTAGAAAGATTATTAATCGTTGACGCTAAAACTTTCTTTATGCATTTACACTTAATTTGTGTTGAAAGGCATGTGAATGAAACAAGATCATCCTACATAGTTAAGAACTACTTCTCTTCGTTTTTAAACCAGAAAAAATGACCTTTTTAAATTACCTTATTAGTGATTCCAAGAAACATGTTTACACCAAAGCATTACTATAGAAAAATTATTTGAAACGAAAATGAGTAACTTTGCATTAGAAGACGCTGAGTGGTAATTAAGTCAACCATTAATCTCACTGGTATTAATATTTAGCTGAATTTCATAATCTTCATGGTCTTTCATTAAATAGCGGATTTTTTCAAGAGACATTTTAATGGCGTAAAGCCCTTTAACATTTAAATACTTTCGCATCCATAATGTCATAAATACCAAGTTCTGATATCACGGTAGAATTAATACTACCAATTCAGTACCTTGACATTATGTCGGTGTTTTTGAGAAAACAAGTTAGCTTTACCGATATTGTATTTGTTAAGATGATGATCAGGCTTATATGCCTTGAGGTTTAAACATTCGTGGCAAATAAAGATTAATCATGGTCTCGCTACTTCATTGTCTAAGCTAATGAGTATACAACGTAATGTGTTTTGAATGTTAAAGTTGCTTAAGCTGTTCACGAACATATTGTTCATAATTTTATGTTTTTGTGATCTTTTGTAATATCTTTAATATAGTGTTTGTTGTTTTTCAGATACTGAATTTTATTGTGTTAATTTGGGTATGTTTTGTTAGTTCATTAACCGAAATTTAAAAAAGGAGGAGGGTTGAGTTAAAAACAAAAATTTAGGTAATTTTAGTTTTATATATTTTCCATGTAAATGTAGTTCTATTTAACTCCACATTATGCATATTCTTAACCACCTCTGTGGTTTCGTGGAACCGTGCTAATGTCGAGTTCGGGAGGTCATCGCTTATATACCGTGTAAAGTGTATCTACATATGACGACCTGTCTTCCTACAGACTGTACCTTTTGATTTAAAAAAAAAAGCGACATTTTAATTTCCCTGCCTTTATAGCAGTCGATCCACTTTGCAGACCTTACATATCGTATTTATAATCAACTTGTTGTAGTCCTGAATACGCATGAACTATTTGCCACTGGACGTTAAGCAAATAAAAATCAATTAATTAATCAATAAACGTGTTATTCTAGTACAAATCATGGCATGTTCATATTCATTAAGATGTTATCATCTTAAATATACATGTAATATTTTCCGTTGGTCCAATCCAATTACTTAGAGTTTTTTTTTTAATTATCGACCAGGTATTATATAATATATGTGACTCTGGTAGGAAACGTTCGGAAACTTACGGCATATTAGTAGATTGTCTCAGATTTTTTGTTCAATTAAAAAAAACATCTCACTGACAGATAACCAGTTGTATCGCTGTTATTTTTCAATTGTATGGAAAGCCGTTAAGGTTGTAGTCTTGTAATTGACTGCTCCATAGGCTTACATGCTAATCAGCTGGTCTTTGAAAAAATTATAAAATAAAATGCTACATAGAAAATTTTTTTTTCATGTGCATATCATGTATGTACTAATGTGAAATTGTGATTTAATCGAGAGAAAAAAAGTGGGTCATGCCACGAAGAATAAAATGTTATGTAACTCTGAAGTCAAAACTATTTTTTTCTACTTTCTGTTTGCTGTTTTTACTAGGCCGCACCACTTCCAGTAAACATGATATCCTTCCACTTTCCTGGTTTTATATCCCCAAAAATCTAAATATATGTTTCAATTCAGCATAAACTTTTAATCAAACAGAAAAAATTGAGCCCAGAAAAAAATTCAGAAAAAAATGGACTATTTTACTTCACTCAATGTTTTGACATGCACCAGAAACTGGAGTTGTAATACAAGACTGGTACCTTAAGAAAATATTTTGCAGGTCTACTTCAATAGTAGTGCATTATGTTTAAGTAAATAGAAGGATAATTTACGGTTTATTTGCCAGAAAAAAAGTAGTTTCACTTGAACGATATTGATTTCAATCTATTGTCAATGTTAAAACTATTATAACTCAATATTAAATTCAAATTTAGCTAACCGGATAAACACGTGTATGCGTTTGAATCTAAAACCTTTTCAGTCGGGTGATTTTCAAGGCTTCTAAATCAAAATATACAACTTCATTTCATCCATTAAAAAGCAACAATCTCATACTACGAAATAAAAAATAAAATGGAATATGTAGCGCTGTTAGGACTTCAGTTGACGATTATATCTTAATATAAAGATAAGAAGCTGTGGTATGATTGCCAATGAGACAACTCTCCACCAGAGACGAAATTTCGTAGAAGTTAGCAACTACAGATCACCATATGGACTTCATCAATGAGGAAACCAATACCGAATAGTAAGCTATAAAACATGTTTACCATTTTCAAAAAATAAGAAATTTCTCTGTTGCTTTTGAACAAGCATTGACTTTAATGATACGTTATATGACATGCCATTTAAATTACTCAACTGCAATCGAGTGAAATTTTCCACACCTAAAGCTAGACAGTATATCATTATTTATTGTTATCGCTCTTGAGCTAATATAGAACTAATTTGTTTTCCTCTAAAGACAACGATAAAAAGTACTGAAAAATTGTAAATCTATCATATGGACTTCTGCGTATACAAGACAGTTGGTGCAAATCAATGTTATTAATGACAGGATATGATAGATATTATTAAATGCAATGTAATAATATTGGAAACCAACGGTATTGAGAGCAGTGCAAACACATTATTTAATCTTATACGATTTTTTAAAACGATGGATGCCAAATCTGAGTTGTTTTTCCTTTTTCAAGCATCATCCTCGTCAATGAACTAATGCGTAGAAAGATATTGATAGTAGGAATGTCCTTCTAGTGTAGGATGAAAAGCTTACTGTGGGTTTGAAAGGTCTTATTCATTTATGAAGTGGAATTACTCTACGGTTGGAAACGTTTGACGATATTGTATCTTTGTATGGACAAACGTTTTTTAGATAATGGTTAAATAATAGAACCACTATAATGATGCTAAATAAGGAAATAGATACACTCAACACGTTCAAATAACAATAAGAGTCGTGGTGGCTGAGTTTGTTTGTTTTTTGTTGTTTTTTTTTTGCAAATCGGGTTTGTTCAAATGTAATATCACCATTAAAATTTTAGAAAATATTGCAACGCGGCAGCAGATCCAGTCAAAAAAGTATATTTAGAAAAGGGAGAAGTCCATAAAGCCTGACAAAACTAAACGCTCGACTATATCAACAAACGGAACGAATTGAAAACAACTGCCATATTGTAACCGGATGTTTGCGATCGTCAAATTAAAAACAAAAGCAAATCTTCAATATTGTGATTAAATAATTATAATGCAAGCGCAAGAAAAATTCGTAGAATCCTACATTTTTAAATAGTCATGGACTTGATTCCCTGAAATATTTGGCGTGAATATGGATGTTACAAATACCGTTGAATTATATTTTTTGTCATATTTTGCAATGGCTTAGTTCAGGATTCGAACTCGCAACCTCAGTGTTGACAGGCTAGTAGTGATACAGTAGTTCAACAACTTAGACCACTCGGCCACCGAGGCCCCTAAAGAGCCCAAAGAGGCATTGATAAGCACAAGTCCAATAAAACATAAACTACGAAAAATAAACAACAATAACTTTACAAGAAAAAAACTAGATAAAAGCAACACGAACAATATGATAAAACAATTTTGCAAATAAAGACGATAATTGATATTAATATCTCCATAAATCTTATTGAACATCTTTATGAAATAAAACTAGCTGTTTTCCCCACAACATATGTTACACAATGCGCCTTAAATTGCAATTTAATAGTCATATCCCAGTTCATTCAAAGTTGTTCGTGTGATAGTTTATACTTCAAATAAATAACTATGAAACTTAATGATTGATGTCGCATCATATAATTTTCTGGATCATGGTTGTTTACAAACAATATTTTCATATTGATTAGTACTGATCTAACACCTTTCAAATAACAATAAACAAACATTACAGCAATGTACAAACATGATTACACACATATGTTTTTACATCATGCTATAGTGATCAATTTTTTTTTTCCATTCGAAATATTTCGATTCAAATTAAATGTTACATGCTTTCGTCGTTGTGAGTTTGACGTCACAGCTTACATGTACAATATGTACAATATGTCACGTAAAATGTTGTCTTTCTAATGAACCGTGTAATCTAACTTCGTAAGGCGAATAATGCAAAGAAACCAAATGTGACGCTAAAAACATCATAAGATACAAAGAATCACCGTCAGCTTAATATATAATCAATAGACTTAAGGATTGACAAATCAGGAAAAACAAACAAGTTAAAAGATATTAGAGAACAAAAGAACTAAAAAACGTTCAATTCAATTGCGATAAACATCTAGTACTAGCATATAAAATGGTTGGTTGCCTGTACAATTAATAACAGTTTCACCCAATTGAGACCAACAGTGTCACTCTTGACTAGGTATGTAGACAATTTCTAGAGAAACAAGTGTGTTTAATGTATTTCATTGAGAGAAACCTTCTTAAAAGACATCTTAGATATCCCTTTTCACAAAAGATTGTGTCAATCTTGACAATATTAACAAATATTTATATAACATTAAACCGGCACGCCTATTCATTTACTCTTAAAATGTAAAATGGAACTTCTGTCAATTTAGAAAGATGAAGGGCCAATTTCCCGTGGATTTATTTCACATCATAGCCAATTTCCCATGGATTTATTTCACATCATCTGGGCCATTTTGAAAACTTTAACTTAAATTCACAGTATCGCAGTTTCATGTGTGTACTTTAAGGTTCTAGCATTACTATGGCTTATTTCTAAACAGATCAACAATTATGAACGCCTGGAGATTATTGACAGATTTTACTATATTTTAAGTATTTATCCCAAAGATATATACATGAAAAATCAAATTTTTGTTGGAAGTAAAGCTGTATATTGCCATTCAAATATTTATTTAAGTAAGAGGTTTCTTTCGAAGCAATAGATTCCAAAAAACAAGTCATGTAATATTTGCAATTTTGCATCAAAATGTCTTCGACAACATCATGCAGCACTTAAAAACATTTTATTTTATGGAAATATGTAAAATGGTTGAATTGGTTTTTTTTAAGTATCTGATGCAGACTCTCTCATTTTGAAATTAAGTAGGATTTGACAACTTTTCGATCTTAACCCTGTGAATGTGACAAATACAGGGAAAATTGCCCTTTTAAGGGTTATAAAAAGGAAATACATTATAAAATGCTCTTCACGTACATGTACAAAGCAGCGTGATAGTATAAGTCGGGTTATGAACAAGATGATACGGGTCTGTTGTGTGTTTATAGCAGATCACATGGAACTGCTTACTTTTAAATACGATGTATAATTATATTAAAACGACAGAACAAACATTTTGCTCGTTATTGAAGGTCTAATAGTAAACTGTATTTGTTTGCATCTTTATCCTATGGATATCTTATTGGCAATCGTACCACATGTCATTGTTTTTAAGATGTATACACTTTTGGCTCCATCATACGGTGTTTATATATCCCAACTCGTTCGTTATGCCCGTGTGTGTAATGATGTCATAGATTTTAACGAACGTAATCAATGCATCACTGGTAAATTATTAAATCAGGGATTTCGTTACCATAAATTACGTAAAACTTTTGCTAAGTTCTTTCATAGATACAAAGATTTGATTAGTAAATTTGGCTGTACTTGTAGAAAACTGATTAAAAACGGTATTTCACATCCTATATTTTACGGTAATTGTACTTAAAGCGCGGAAATCACTATGTGATCCGTGTAAACTCATCGAACCTTTAAACAAACTTATTAGTAAAGGTTATCTTACCAATGTTGTAATTAGATCTTTGAATATAGTTTACATTGGCACTAATATTGATTTTGTCATCAGCAAATTAAAACATAACTAAATTTGTATTTTTTTCAAGCGGGATGTATAAAGACACACCCACGTTCGTTTAGATCTATAAAGAGGTTAAACTCCTAACTATCCTACTGTCTGTCGATACATTTATTTTTGGCATTGCACTAGTCATGTCTTCTTTGACTGTCCATGACGTTAAAATACTAAATCCCTGGGATGTGTTTTAGTTGATTTTAGTCTCTGATGCATGATTTTTTATTATTAATTGTTTTGGCTTTTAACTAGCTGTCAGTAACTGCGAGTACTCTCAAATCGTACTTTCTTGTTTATTTGACCTGTTGATACTAATTGTATTGCTTTTTTGTTATTTAATGTTATTCAGGGTTATATCTGGTCTATATACCAGCTTTGAAAAGTGTTTGGTATAACTATAAATTTTCACTTCGTACTATGAACATCAAAATTATTTATTTTGTAAAAATATTTCCTTTCTCTATTGGTACTGTACACGTATACCTAACAACAAAGTTATTTTCATTTACCTGTGTTTAAAGTTATTACAAATGGCTGATATTTTTGTTCGAGCATATTGTTTTTCTTGAATTGTTTAACATTTCTTACCGATATAACATGTTACTTTTATTATTCTACCCTTAGTTTATTTATTTTGTATTTACATTGTGTCATAGGTCAAATTTATTTGTTCAGTGTATGTTCAATGGTGTTAATATGTCCTTTGATTGAGTTAAGCTATTTCAGTTGATATTTTATAGTGTGTCTTTCTATGTTGTGATGTTACACTATTGTTTCAGAAAAAGGGTGAAGGTTTGGTACCATTAAAACGTTTTAACCCGCTGCATTTGTTTGCACCTGTCCTAAGTCAGGAATCTGATGTTCAGTAGTTGTTGTTTGTTGATGTGGTTCATAAGTGTTTCTCGTTTCTCGTTTTTTATATAGATTAGACCGTTGGTTTTCCCGTTTGAATGGTTTTACACTAGTAATTTGTTGGGGCCCTTTATAGCTTACTGTTCGGTGTGAGCCAAGGCTCCGTGTTGAAGACCGTACTGTGACCTATAATGGTTTACTTTTATAAAATTTGACTTGGATGGAGAGTTGTCTCATTGGCACTCATACCACATCTTCTTATATCTACTTATAATATTCTGAATGGGCAGATGCACAAAAACCATCATGTGAAATGGGGAAAATAAATACGAAACCCCTTTGATGGAAGTATGAGATGTGTTTAACTAGTTAAAAGAGCTTAGCTAACAACTCTTCGAACGGAAACAAAGGTTGACTGTTGTGAGGCAAATTTTTTTTATCGTAATTGCAATAATAGAAAAACAAAGGATATGGGGTATCCATCCATGACAAAAAATCAGTAAATGCCCAATATCTTGATATCTGTCTCGGACACAAAGAAAACAATCTACCCATCCACTGATTTTTCTTTAATACACACATGTACTGAAAAAAATCATTGAATTTTAACAAAGGGATTTAAATCTTCTGCTTGTTTATGACGTTGTAACAGGAATAAGACTGTGCATGATCTTTCGTATCATACTATCCTGAGCAGGACGAAACCCCTTAATCTGGATAAATACTGCTAAACTTATGATCTATTTTATCATATTTACATTGATGTGGTTTATAAGAAAATGTTGTTCTTAAGTGGCCTGTCGTCAAATTCTAGATCCGTACCTACTAAAAAGTATAACAAAAATACCGAACTCAAATGTAAATTCAAAAAGGGGAAGTCCATAAAAGCTGACAAAATGAAACGTTGTCAACCAACGGAACGAGTGGAAAATAACTGTCATATCCCTGTCTTGGTACAGGCATTTTCAGAAGAAATGATGGGTTAAACCAGGTTTTATGGCTAGCTAAACCTCGGAGTCCTACTTCTTTGAGCAATCCAAACAAACATAATAAATAGGTTAATGTGACAATACTTGGGATCCAGCAGCCTAAACTGTGTGAACATACATCACAGACATACAACACAACTGACTAAAAAATGCAAACAAACTTACAAATAAATCTAACAAAGACGCCAACAAAAAAGTTGTTGTAATTGATAGTAAATCTGAAAAAAGACGCCAACAAAAAAGTGTGTGTATTAGATAGTCAATTGAGAAGGACGCCGATAAAAAAAGTATTTGTCGTTGATAGTACATACCGTATATAGTATACACTTTCTCGATAAAGTAAAAATTAATTAAAATATAAATACAAGGTTCAACAAAATAGAAACAACACGTTGTGTCCAAATCGAACCTCAAGACAAACATGCAACAGGAACGCCTAAAGTCAAAACCCCCAATGGCGGGATGCATAATACCGAGTCACGTGATCAAAAGTCATACGACCAAAAGAAACACAATAGCACGAGGACAAATAAGGAGGAAACTAAAGTAAAATAAAAAGATACACAACTTTAGAACCTAGAATCTATAACTTAAGACCATCTTGTATTATTTGTGAAGTAGACACTGAATATTTATCTATTAGATCTTGGTAATTTCCGTACATATAGTAAACAGTTTCTCGATAAGGTACAAATGAAACCACAACACGCATAAATGGAATTGTTCCATGTCAGTTATAACATAATGGTATTCAAAGTCCTCTCTTTGTTTAATGACCTTTAAGATTTACATTCTGATGTGAAAATAAAATTTCAATGCTATTCAAATCTTCTAAAATGTATTCGTGTATCGTCTAATGTGTTTTAAACTACCTACACGGAAATAGAATATACCTTTCAATATTGTTTTTTTTATAATGCATGTATATAGACAAACGATCAAATAGCCGATTTTGTTTTCAATTAACAAAAGTGCATATGTTGCCAATGACGCTACCAACTGCAATCTTATACTTTATATGCACAGGGGGAATCTCCATTTAAAATTAATAGTTTTACAATTGTAATGAATGACAATCACTAGCATTTAAAATCGTCAATGGCTTACGTAATTTAAGTTAAATGCGAAACAGTTGGTAGGAATGGTTCAGCTGATTACAGTTGTATTCTGATGTGAATTAAGAATCAATTTACTGTCTCGCATTACGTTTTGTTATACTGTTTACAAGTTATGTTTATATTGATCAGTTCTTAATGATAAACATTTAAAATTTACTAAAATAGTGAAAATGGATACATTTCTATACATCTATGAAACGAGATGCAAATGTGACTTACGTTCAATTTTTAAAATTTCCGTGCGATTTATTTAATATAAATAAATGAGGATGTGTGGTAATATACAGAATATGAATTATAAATACATTTAATGATTCTTCTTTGTTTGGAGCTAAATTTCTGTAGTCATCTTTACACATTAAAAAGTTGATCAAATGTTCAGATACACAAAAATATTACTTGTATAAATTCAGAACTGCCCATAGGCCATGGGATCGTTTTTTTTTTCATTTACTGACCCCTATAGTAGAACTTAAGGTTTTTATATGCTTTCTCATCCTTGTGTTTTTAGAAGATGAAAACAAGTTGCTTGACCTTTAGAAATTTATTGTAAAGATATGGAAGAATTGTCAAATGGTTAGGGTTTATTGCAAAGACGGGAGTAATATCTGTCTTCTTAAGGTTCATTCATCAACGGGGATGCAAATTTACCAACATTCTACTGTCATAAATATGTTCAACGTTAAAGTAGAATGGATTAGATAGTAGATTTGTTTTTTGATATTTTGCCAAAAATGTTATAATCCATATCGAGCTACTTAAAAAAAGTATAATAAAAATTATGTGTCACCGAACCCGATGACAACCTTCAGGTTGTAAACAATTGATAAATTTTGGAAGAATTGTTCAAGGAAAAGTCATTCTTATGTGAATAGAAAGAAAAACCAAATGACAGAATTTTAAAAAAAATATGAGAAAATAGCTCTTATAAATTGCATAAAGATAATTTCAAGAGAGAATGGGCTCAGCTTTCACTACGTTGTATAATACAAAGTAGAAAACATGATGTTTACATTCCTTAAAGTTTATGAAATTAAATGAAATCATAAAACAGTTGCGATAATAAGATATAATCTTCTAAATTTCTTCATTAAAATGAAAAGTGTAACATAGAAATTGCATTGCTGCCTCAAATTTGTTCATTTCAATACTAATAATAACGGTAGAAATTGCAGACATAAACAGATCAGATTCCTTATAATGAAATGAAGACGCTTCTGTCATTTAAAATGTAATTCAAACAAAGAGTACATTTTGCTTATGATAATACTGATGGTTTTAAATTAGATCCTCTTTCATCATAAATGTTCATAACATTGGCTATAAACGCAGTATACCATATGATAACGACATATTATGATTGAAACTGACGTAAGAACAGGAGGTCTCTCTTTGATGTTTCTGACGCTTAGAATAAGCAATTAATTACAAACGTTTGAAGGTTCCATATGAGGTAATCGGAGATTCTCACTAACAGCAATGAAATGCAAGATGACGTTGAATATCAGTTCCATTGACGTGATAGTGAATATGGTGTTGCCAAATTGTATTGTTTCAAGTACAGTGTAGTTTTAAAAATTATTTTTTTACCTAATTTGATTCCAATCAGAATAAGCAAATGTCGAAGTCACCTCTAATGTTCAAATTTTATAGTCAATAAAGACGCAAAGGGGAAAACAGTGTAAAACACATGGACTCTAAACAGCAATTACTGCTATTCATGCACACCCTGTCATGCAATTACTATAGTAGTAAATAGAAGGTCAATTAAGAATTTTACGTCACCGGTATATTGAAAGACAATAATTGACATGTTGGATATTTATCAAAGTCTTAACAGACCAATAGAAAGTTAAAACACGTATTTGACCCCAAAGAGGTATGGTCAACTTCTTTCATAGAATCAACATAGAAAACAATGACAAAACTTTAGGAAAGTTAGATATAAGAGAGTCCAAAAAGTATACTCTGTACTTCTTGTTTCATTCGTCAAGTTTTTCATCGATATTTCGATTTACCTCTGTCTTTATATTCTTTTCATTGATATAAAAAAAAAAATTTGCAAACTTGATTTCGCTCCTTTCGGTTTGTCATTTTTTTGATAATCTAATTGTCAAACAAAATTTAAACGGGTTCGTGTTGCTCATTGTTAAGATTGTGAATTTTGTGAATCGTTTTGAGGGCTGTTTTGGGGTTGTTTTTTTTTATGGAGGTCAGGGCCAGGGCTTAGAAATTAATTACAGGAATATGCTACATGTAACTGAATTTGGACCATTGTATCCCTTTGGTATCATCTGTCTTTCCTCGATGACCATTTGAAATCATAAAGAAATTAAACAACTCATGACTTGCGCGGCAAACAACCTCGTGTTTACACATTTGTACAACACAAAATGACCAAACAAAATAGTTACCAGGCCATGTGTGCTTGGTATCTCTTCATCCTGTGCATACACGTGTAAAAACATTTGGAACAAAATATATAAGTAAAATTCACCTCGAATGCGGGAGGTCGTGGGTTTGGACCCGATCGGGTCAAACCAAATACTTTAAATGGTATTTGCTGCTTCTCCGTTAAGCACGCAACATTAAGAAGTAAGAACAAAGAATGGTCGGTCGGAGTTAGAATAATATGTTCAGGTAGAGTAACATGTCGTCCTGCGGACTGTTACCTTGTGAAATAGCACGTTAAAAATTCGGGCCAGTGTGCCGATCTAGTACAAAACAGGGTTAATCTTCATATTACATTAAAATGTTATCGTCCTGAATATGCATTTATTTTGTCAATGGACTTTAAACAGCCATACATCGTCATCATCATCAGCATGTTTAATTTCTATATGATTGACTCAATGATTGACATGAAATGGATTTAAATTCACTTTTCTAATTTGTTGATTCAGTTCCTCATTTGTTTCTTGTCGTCTAAATATAAGAACTGATAAACGGAAGCAGTAATAGCTAATAACATTTTATGTTGCGAAACCAATTTTCCAATCTATTTTCATACTGATTGTAGCTTTCGATTTCCAATGGAGGATATTGGAGATTTCCCTTATTTGGAGAGCAATTGTTGAATTATCATTTCGTCAATAGCGATTCGACACTGATATAAAACCTCATCCACGGATAATGTCAAGTTGCCATCCTGAATGACATAACCAGATGAAGATTCTGTGAATGATGCAAATTTTCATAAACAAAATCAATCAGAGTTGAATTCGTATATGTAAATGATAACTTGTTGCTCTCCAGAGTAAAGGTCTGAAATAAATGAGATAAGCTAAAATAAGGATTTTAACTACGTTAACTCTCTTTTAATTGATGGTTGGCATTTCATGATCTAAATGGTAAGAGGGTTGACATGGATTTTGTTTTGATATATATAGCAATGATATATTGTAAAAACAAATTGGAACTATTACATTAAATCCGAGGCATTTACATCGTATGGTGCATATATATATGTACATAACAAAAAACTCACTTAGTAAGTTATTTATTTAATTTTTTCATTTAATATAACTTGTGGTTAACATTAAATATGCCGTTGAAATGTAGTTCACTACATACTGAAAGACAGTTTCTGTTTTTCATTATTGTATAGGTTTGAAGATTCAATTTGGATTATATATATATTTATTCACCATATTTGTATTATCTTCAAGATTGAAAACGCAAGTAGAGAAGTGATGTTTGGCAGGAATTGTAGTTTTCAAATCTACTTCATTAATTGCTTTAAGACGATATTAGATAATCTTAAATCTATGTTTTTTCCAGTTAATCAGGAAAAAAAATCTGCACGTTTTGTGACGCCATGCACCAACATAATTCCGTTTCACAGTTAAGTCGTAAAATGTATTACATCATGTCTACTTCAGTGTACACAATGAACAATGAGGTTGATATTGCTTGTTTGTTAGTAGGACCGTGAAATCAATATTGCCAATTGAAAGAGTAACAATAAGTATTAGTTTCAAACCATGGAACAGATAACAAAACGACGACTGAAAACCTGCATGACCAGTTTGATTCATTACTATTTTGATCTGAGCGTCACTGATGAGTCTTATGTAGACGAAACGCGCGTCTGGCGTATTAAATTATAATCCTGGTACCTTTGATAACTATTAATATATGATAAAGAAGTTGTGAATCAGCTAACACACAGAAAACTTAAATTGTTTCCCCTAAGTACATGTACACACTAATAGAGTTTTACCTACAAGGATTGTCAGTTTTCCTGTCGAAGGTCGGTGGTTCTCTCCAGGCACTCAGGCTCACTCCACCAATAAAAACTGACTGCCACGAAATAGCTAGTAGTGCTGAAAATGGCGTTAAAAACAAATGAATCAATCAATATAGTTTTACATGTATGTAAGTAAGGTTGAATTCTCTGGGTTTTTTTTGCGCAAATAAATTGTTAATCAAAGTAAATGGCGCATGAACCTTAAAAAAGACATTTCGACTATGAGAAACTTGAAAAAAAAATAAGTAAAAGAAAGTTTTAAAAATATATATCCAAAATCATATTTCTTTTTCAACAATCTATAATGGACGAATGATAATTTGTTTTTAAAGTTTTTATAAGAGTTGTAAACTGTGATCCCCAATGAATTACGAAAATTACCTTATTATGCTGTTAGTCCCCAAAATTTAATGATACGAACAATGCATATAAATGGTGGATATTACACTTCTTGCAAAGTGTTTTTAGAATCAGATTATAGTTGCGCATACGATATGCATATTGGCCCTATCAATCATGCGAAAGCTTCAGACTTATAAGGCTATGAGAGACTCCTGAAATCATGATTAAAATCAATCTTGCGATACTTAACATCCTGTGGAGGAGAAGGTACAAGTTTGATTGCTTTCTTGGGAATAATTAAAAGAATGATTAAAGAAAGAAGAAAGTGTGATGACAGCTACGACAAAAACGATATACAGTTAATGTGGACGCTTTTGAACATATTCATTACAAAGAGTACGTTCGATTCTGAAACAACGACTCAAAGTGTCTCATTTGAGATTAATTATGAAAAAACCTCAGTTACTATCGGTCACCAGCCATCAGTCAATTGAGATTTTTTTTTATTCGTTAATTTAATATCTGTGACATATTGTCTACTTTAAATGACAAAAGGATCATATATTTACAAAATCATGATTTAGCATTAAAGAACTTCAATATATTTCATGAAACAAATATTTATTTCGCTGACTAAAGTAATTCGTTATTACAGTTGAGTTCCCATTACATTTAATTACTTTATGGTGTCGTAAAAGATTTTCCAAACTATATTTTTGGTTTGATAATAAATTTCTTTAATCTCAAATGGTAGAAAATTTAATAATCAGAAAGGTGTTAATTAGACTTTCACATTTCCATGGTTACAACTCTTATATAGAATAAGAAGGCAGATTTTTTTCAAAATATCGCTCACAGATGCATCAATGACATTTGCCAAATTTGCTTCTTTAGAATTTTCTGTAATAACGACACTAAGTTATCTGAGCGACAGCTTACTGACTATTGATTTTCTAATGCTAAATAATTAAGTTTGAATTCAACTCGTATGTTGGTGTACTGGGATTTGATGTCGCAAAACAAAAGTCATTTGTAATACCTTGACTGACGAAAGAGCGGTATTGGTTTTATGGATACGTTGCATTTATTATACAATCAAAACGCTAGAAGTTGTTTGGTGAAATACTTATCGGGAATTTTAATTTCTGTCATTTAAGAAGGTAAAGTATTCCAATTTATTATACAATTATTCTGTTAACTCAAGAACATGTGATTACAAAATTATTTTCGTAGAATTTGTAAATCTATTAGAACAACGTAATAGAGATGTAGAGATTACTTTTTAATTACTGTATAATTTTCATGAATGGTTTGTGTATTTTCAATTTGCAGTATTACGAATGGTTAGATGTAAAGGTGATCATTCCTATATTTGATGATGAGTTACTAAAATTGTGTGCTGATGAAATTGACTACAATTTTCACACTTCGAACAGCTTAAAAGTATTTACCTTTCATAAAAGTGGTTATACAAAACAAAAAATATATCATCTTAGTTTCTTTTCCATTTTTTGGGGGAAGGGGTTAACATTTGATATAAACTTTTGTTAAACTAGTTTATGATGACTGACCTGCGGGGTTTATGTTAAATACAAAGTTAACGTTTTATGTTATGTACATGTATTGTTCTCTGTTTCTTGAATCAAATAAACAATTTGATCATCAAATCACAGACAAGGCTTTAATGAAACAAAATTTAAAAAACCCTCAGATCTAAAATATATGTTAATAGTCGATGTTTTGCGGAGCCCTGTTGGTCTCACACAGATATGGGGTTGTATTTCTATAAGTCTAACGTTCAAGATGTAATGTCTAGGCTCAAAAAAAGAAGACTAGCCCTGGAGGTTGAAATTCCAGGTCTCAGTTGTAAAAGTAAGGGCTGTAGATGTAAAAGTACAGCTCTGAAGATGTAAACTCCATCCCTAGAGATATAAAATCTAACGCTGAAGGTGTAAACTCTAGCGTTGTAATGTAAAGTCTAGCGCCGAAGATGTTAACTTCAGCTTTATGATGAATTTAAAAGTCTAGCACTGCAGTTGTACACACCAGCGACCCTTTTAAGTTATACTGAAATGTGTATGACTTACGAGTATCTTTACTTTAAAGATTTTTTGTTAAAAGAGCCGCTGGACTGACGATAAACATTTCAGCGCTAGATAATATTTATCACAGACGCTGAAGGCTTAAACGCTATTTAAAGTCCAGCGTTAAAGATGTTTTGATGCATATGGATCTATGGGAAACATTATATAAATAACACATAGCTGAGAGGGTAATAGAGCAGATTGTTACCCCGAGAAAACATTGTCAACTGAGGCGAAGCCAAGGTTGACAATGTCTTTTCGAGGGGTAACAATCTGCTCTATCACCCTCTCAGATATGTGTTATTTAATTTAGTATACTGAATGTTCTGTTATTACTGTCGATTAAATTTCAAATTCAAAGTAATAAACTATGACGTCTTGTACATAACAACCATCCGTATTTAATAAAGCGCACACTTGATCAAGCGTCTCCGTGAAGGGTAATAGAGTATTTGCCATAGGATAGAGTCGTATTTAATAAAGCGCACACTTGATCAAGCATCTCCGTAAAGGGTAATAGAGTATTTGCCATAGGATAGAGTCGTATTTAATAAAGCGCACACTGGATCAAGCGTCTCCATGAAGGATAATAGAGTAAATCAACACACTCGTATTAGCCAATCAAAATATGGCATTTTAACGTGAAGTATAATAATATATAAATATCACATAGCTGAGAGGGTGATAGAGCAGATTGTTACCCCGAGAAAACATTGTCAACCGCGGCGAAGCCAAGGTTGTCAATGCTTTTTCGTGGGGTACCAATCTGCGCTATCCCCCTCTCAGCTATGTGTTATTTAATTTATTATACTGAATGTCCTATCATTATTGCCTTTTACAGATGAATTTTATTCAAAAGTATTTTCTATGACGTCACAACAGAAGTGAAGCAAAATGTTTTTTTTTTTATTTTGACAGTCAAATAATAAAATCTGAGCCAAAACGTAGAACTTAAGCATTATCTTTAATAACTTGATGTAAATTCTTTAAATTATCGATTTTTGATTGGTCTGGACGAGAGGGTGACATTCAAAAAAATTGTCACCCGCTCAGCCATGTGATAGAGTAAATTAACCAATCAAAATATTGCATTTTAACGTGAAGTATAATAAATAGGGATGGTTCCCATATTAATAAGTACAGGATTAAAATGATACCCTGCAATCCTCAATCCATCCCCCAAAAGAAAGGTTATAAGTTAGTGAAACGTATACAACATTATATAAATAACACATAGCTGAGAGGGTGATAGAGCAGATTGGTACCCGAGAAAACATTGTCAACCGCGGCGAAGCCAAGGTTGACAATGCTTTTTCGAGGGGGTACCAATCTGCTCTATCACCCTCTCAGCTATGTGTTATTTAATTTATTATACTGAATGTCCTATCATTATTGTCTTTTACAGATGAATTTTATTCAAAAGTATTGTCTATGACGTCACATACATAACAACGTTACGGGGATTAGAAGTGAAGCAAGATGTTTTTTTATTTTGACAGTCAAATAATAGAATCTGAGCCAAAACGTAGAACTTAAGCATTGTCTTAAATAACTTGATGTAATTTCAATTCATTGTCCTTCAAATTGTCGATTTTTGATTGGTTTGGACTAGAGGGTGACATTAAAAAAAATTGTCACCCGCTCAGCCATGTGATAGAGTAAATTAACACCCTCGTATTAGCCAATCAAAATATGGCATTTTTACGTGAAGTATAATAATATTAGTATGTTGTAGTTGTGCATTATGTAATTGGTTTGGCCAATGTTGATACATACATGTAGGGATTGTTTAGTAATAAAAAGTGTATGCCAATAAGTACATCAATACATGTTCAGCGCTCGACTTTTAAAACTATAACTGAGGTACGATATCACTATAACACTCACCGTTAACACCGGGACCGAATTACACCGAGCTCATTTTTCCAAATTTTTATAAATATCATTTGTTTTCGTACTTTACTCAATATCGCTGAAAAGGCGTGGTATGTATTGAAACTTACTGGCAGTTTTTTATGGCTGCTTTTTAGTTGAAGAAAAACCGGGAGGAACAGAGTAGGCTATCAATCATTTTAACACTTCATTTTCAAACATTCACCTTAAAACATCAACGGAGTGTTTATTATAATAGGGCTATTTATTTTACTCGTTGATTTCAGTTTGATAGGGGTAGTATCTACCTTAAGCACAACCTATCTGAAGCCAATAATTCCCAGAATTCATTATAATCTTCTGTCAGACGTATTGCATCTATTTTTTTTTTACTTTTTGTGTCAGCTAATTACAGAAGTCTATGAACCAAATAACGACAATTCCTAGATTCGAAAGGAATTAAAAGAAGACCTCAATCACATTTGTTTAACCATTTTAAAAATTGAGAAATTTTTTATCACTCATCGATTAGCGATTCTTCAAAATAAATACAATGCTTTAGATTTTTTTTTTCTATTTCGTCACTTTAAAAGATTGAAAGTGTATCACCTCTTTTTCATCATTTTGAATTCGTGATATTATGAAAAGGTGAACACATTTAAAAATTGTATCATAGATACATATGTACATAGTTTTTTTTTGGAAATATGTTAGTTTTCCTGCTGGAAAGTGAAATAACACATTATTTCACCCCAATAAATGTTTAGTTTTGATGTCACCTTCTGGAATGGGAAATAACACATTATTTCACACCAATAAATATCTATGGTTAAAAATTTATTTAAATAACACGTTTAGGAGTTATCCTTCAACTTGTTTTTGTTTTTGTTATTGGGACAAGTAATCTAGTGGTTGTTATTGGTTACTGTGAGCTGTGTACGGTGACCGGTAGTTGTATTCGTCTTAGTCTTTTAAATCTTTATAGATAGTTGTTTCATAAGCAATCATACCTCACTTTCTTATTTTTAAATCACAGAAAAGTAAGAGAACAGTACAGTTTTCATAGAGCTTTGGTATTTTTGAAAATCAAGTTGGAATGATAATATGGTAAACAAGTATCAGTATGCGGCGTAAAGCAATCACCGATGAATCATTCAATCAAGATGAAGTGTCTGTAGGATTGTTCTGTGTATTAGGATTTGACAGTAAGAGCAAACATGTCTGAGTTACATGTTTTAGTGCTGCTCTGTAAATACATTGTTTCTTTTGGGAATAGTCTTGTCTGCCCTTCGTCTTGATCATGCATGAAATATTTGCAACTGGACAGAAGGCAAGTACCAATCAGTTCGCATTTTAATTTATGTCATCTGATTAACTCTTTATATTATTTTTTTTATCTTTCCGCTAGTTAATTTGTTTACTGACAAGATTCGAAAAACGTATCATCAATTTTATATCCAGAAACAATTAGCTTGCTTGAGCATCATTGAAAATGTACTCGTGTTATTGGTAAAATAAGTTGAACAACATTTATTGTGAATATTCGATCAAAGAACAAAACCTAAAGGCACGATGATTTTTATGTGAATTTTATAATGTTCTTTTGTATTCAATTTAGATTCGATAAACATAAATAAAAAGTAATACAACTGTGTAACTGATAGATAGTAAAAGTATCATATAGAATTGATTTTTCGTTTGTCGGAGGTCGATATATGTTTACATTTTTATACTCTATCATGTACGTTTCACATCTAATTGAATAAAGAAAAGTTCTGTTGTATTTGTATAGACTTGTCCTGATGGTATTATAAAGTCTGAAGGATGGCATCCTCTATAACAAGTTTAGTACATCCAAGCTGCACACAAAGGTATGTTAATTTCATATGTATTTACATAAAATGGTTAGCATACTCTTTAATTCCAGTGACTACCATATATGTTTTCATTTTGAAATAAGTCTTGTTATTGAAAAAAGACATCATTAAATTTTCATTCCGAGGAACTTATTTAATAAAGGTTAATTATTTTGATCGTATACAATTTTAATTTCATTTAACGATATCTTCTCAAATATTAGAAACAGATTGTAAAGTTAAACTAATCTTAATCTTATTGAAATGACTTTTACAAGATCAGTTACATATTAACTTAATTTAATAATGCATTTCAATTTTAATTTGACAGTAATTAGACAATGTAATTGCAAGAAAAAAGTCAGGATTGAATTTTAAAAACTGTTGTGCCGAAGAAACTAAAATATTTAAAACAGTCAACACAAATTAGAATCTTGTTCTATGAGGGTGTGGATGGGTTTTACAGAATAGAGAATAATGGGCATAAAAGTATAAAGAATAGAGAAAAATGGACTAAAAATATAAAGAATAGAGAATAGTGAGGTGCAAAAATATGAAATATAGAGAATAATGGGCAAAAGCTATAGAGAATAGAGAAAAATTGCCTATATAGGATTAAAGAATACAGAAAGAAGGACCCCATCCAGACCCTCCTCTATGTTATTTACTAGGTAAATTTCTGAATATACATTGAATCTAAAATATATAATGAACTCAATTTGATAAAATGCAAATAATCGCGATTCAATTGACTCATTGTTTATAGATATTTGTTAAAGATACTATGATAAAAAAGAATGATTTGTTTTAGGTGTTCCTTGAAAAGAAGAAGATCGCATCGATCATCAAAGTACACAAGCAATGAAGCAATGAAAGGTCAGTTATTCATCATATAGACTATTTCTAATTAGGTCTTTCCAGATACACTGGCTTCCTCCACCAATAAAAACTGGCAGCTATGCTATAGCCAAGTACACTGAAAGTGGCGACAATAGCCAAGTACATTGAAAGTGGCAAAATAACGAATTCGTCTTAATATTTGTTTTGTTTTTTGTTTGTTTTTTCTTGGGGGGGGGGGGGGGGGGGGGGGGGGGTATTTTGTGTACATGGCAGATCATTGATTCTGATAAATACATTTGCCATTTTCTAAACTTTGGGGTGATTTAGACCTTGAAATATTGCACAGACATCCGTCTATTGTTGACCGTTAGATATCTTTTGATGGTTTTGTATTGATGGATTGCTGGCTTATTCATGTTTATGTTTATGACACTACATATGTAAAAAAGGAGATGTGGTATGATTGCCAATGAAACAATTACTACATGTACATTTCTGAGTTATAGAATTATTTCCGCTTCATTTCTCACTTATTATTTTAACATAAAAAGTGTTAAGATTAATTTTTCTCTGTCGATGGGTTACTGTCCTTGGCGTGAACATCTCTTGTCTCCTATTATTCATATTTAACCGATTATCAAATAAACATATCCTTGAAACAACCTTAAGATAGACATAAATATCATACTTAAAGAGTATATTTACTAACAATTACCATATCAATGCAATTCAATAACTTTGCAAGGCCAGTAAACATTAGAGAAGACAACACAGAGGGTCTGAATGAGGGGTTCTTCGTTTCTTTATTCTTTAATTTTTTAGACCATTTTTCTCTATTCTTTATATATTTTGCTCATTTTTTCTAATCAATATATTTCAACACCCCATTAGTCTAATCTATATTCTCTATTGTTTTGCCTATTTTTGCCTATTTTTGCCTATACTTTTTATTTTTTTGCCGTTTATTCTGCACGTTTTGCCCATTATTCTGTAAAACCCATCTAGACCCTCATATGAAAAAGTTTAGACTAATGGTGATAATGACGACGTCATTATTTTTCAGCAAGCAAAGTAAAAAAATAAATAAATGGAATTAACACATCTAACACACACAGATAATTTCAAACCTATCACAGAGACAATTAGAACACCAAGAGACCAAACTATTTTGGAAAATACGTTTTGGATAGAAAAATGATTGTAGGTTGATTGGAAAAGAGGCAAAACTAGATGTCAATACACGAAACAACAGTCTCACTTAGTCACAAATATATCCAAGTAATATTGATATACGGAGATGCGATATGATATCCAATGAGACAATTATTAAAAAAGACTAAAAAATAAATATGTGAATAATTACAAGTCGCTATTCGTCCTTTAACATCGAGAAAACCTAATATCGTATAGTAAACGGAAAAGTCCTCGGTATGACCAAATGTGAAACATTCAATTGAGAAAAACCAACAACATGATTTGTAATGAAACAATGAAAGAAAAAAAAATATGGCAGATACCGACCAACGACAACCACTCAGTCTCGGTTTCAGGTTCCTTGCTGGGTTTGACATGCTTTGAGCGCTCAATCATTCCCTCTACTATGACATGTATGTACTAACACAACATAAAAACAAACTGTAAAATTCAGTTTGAAAGGGCTTGACTCATCAGAGCGATATTTCGCACAATAACAAATAATAAAAAGATGAAAAACACAAAATATCGATCGAAGTGAATTCACAATTACTGAAGGCTGTTTCAAAGCCTTTTAACATAAACTAATGAATAACTCGTGTTTTCCAAGACGAAAATGTCAATCAGTATACCTCCAACTGATTGAGTGTTAAGATGTCAAAAGCATGACCTTATGCAATGCCAAAATATAAGTAATAATACACGATGTAGGACCATATGTGTTACATGTAATACCTGGATAACTATTATAATACGATTTGTTAAGTTATGTGTTAAACTGTTAAAAATAAAATCAATGTTAGTACCGATAAAGACAACATTCAAAGATCTAACTGCAATGCTAAATTGAAAATCTTCAAGAATGAGTTTATATTCAAAGGATAAGTAAGTTTACATAGATCGTATCATAGTTTGTTTTTTTTTTTTTATCTAAAGCTATTATTTCCTTAAATCAATTTGTCGTAACGAGCTGGCATCTTGGTCTACAAATTGTCATTGTAATATTTTTTTTTATTTACATATACAAGGCCATCATGCATGTGTTAACCTCTCCAATTTGAATAAGGTATTGCGATAACGACTTTACACAAACAACTTGGGAAAAAATATATCAAATTACTTTGATTTTTTTCAGGTGAAGAACATTGGACTAAAGTTCTCCAGACAAAAGAACAAACTGCATTTTATAAGAACAGATGTGCTTGTAAAAAGTCGCCAAATTTAAATAGTTTAGTTCGTCCTCGGTCAGAAGGCGCTGAAAATATATTCCCGTCAGTTTTTCGACGATTTTATTTATGGATAAATTCTAGAGTAAAATCGCACAGTACACATGATCATGACAAAGTTTTCATACCGGAAATACAGACGAGATCAGGATCCGACTCCGGATGCGAAACAGATATATTATCAAATACACATCCAGTTTTGATACGAACTCAAAAACTACAACTTGACTTAATTAGCATAAACGATGCAGATGATCCAAACTATGTATATATTAGAAACAATAAATCAGCTGACGCTTCACCATCGCTTCATCCGTTTCCATCTGTTCATAATTCATTTTCAAATATTAATGAAATACTTACTGATGATAATAAAAAGAATTTTTTGACACTCAGCGTAGGAGAATCTGGAAGCCGACAGAATTTGACAGTTACGAGAAGTGCACCCTCACAAAGCCAACGAACGTCACGTGTAGCTGAACCAGTCTGTAAAATCAAACCATATCACACATGGCCTCTTTCGAGAAAAATTCTGGAACAGAAGGGTACGTTTATAACTAAACTAAATGTATAAATGGTTAATGCATGTATGTACATG
The DNA here is from genome assembly GCF_021869535.1 of Mytilus californianus. Taxonomy (NCBI): domain Eukaryota; kingdom Metazoa; phylum Mollusca; class Bivalvia; order Mytilida; family Mytilidae; genus Mytilus; species Mytilus californianus. The sequence continues at coordinate 59,720,259 of NW_026262679.1, forward strand.
TATATTCTATTAATTGTTTGGACTATGATTTGTAGAACAAGGATAGTAAGATAAATTAGGAACTACATTACTTTAGACAGTGGAACTGGAAGGGGGCAAATTGGTTCGGACGAAATTGCCGATAAATCATGTAATCTTATTTTCTTATTGAAAGTGTGGACGTAGAATAATGTCAGAGTATTTAATTTTAAGATTCATCCCGAATATGCATGAAATATTTGCCTGCGATGTCGAGTAGACGATGTCGAGTAGACAACAAGGAATAAAACAATTTATTTCTACCATATTTTTTTCGGCAACAGAAATTTAACCGTTCTGTCTATACTGTTTAGTGTTATAGGGCTCACATATATAAATATTAGATGCCGTAACTCCGTTCTCGCGCTCACCTCATGAAGATATTTTGAGACATTTGTCGTGAACACTTCAAGAATTATTATGCGCTTATTTTGCAATCGTTAATCAATAGATGTTCTAAAAATGGCTCTCATGACTAAACAAAGAAAAATCTATCTTCATCATTTCAGATATTTTGGGCTTTTTATAATAAAGTTGCAAATCGAATAATGAAAAATCCCGATAATTCTTGTCTTAGATTTTGAATTTTCAAACAGTTTGGCCTCCAGTTACACTAAATAGACATTAACGGCTGAAATGTGCATCTGGTTGAGTAAAATTAGTACTATTAATGTTATTAATTAATTTTATATTATATGCAAACAGGTACTTGAAATATCCTCAATCCTTATTAAGATAAGTGTACGCATGCAGGTTTCTGTTTAATCTTTGAAAGATTCTTTTTTTTTCTTTCAGAAGAAGAAAAGAGTACAGTTTTTGACAATTTAGAAAACCGTTCTATGTACAGGTAAGCATACTGTCATGATTCAAATGAGGAAACAGACTCCGATAATTTAAAATCTAGAACATAAAAAAAATAATTCTATTTCAATTCATTCTGATGCAATTTTACTCCGATGTTTCTTCGTGTAATTTAATGTTGATGAGTTAAATTGATATACACGAGTAGATATTGTGGCTCTTACTTGACCATTGCTATATTTTTATTATGAATATAAAGGTAATTTGGCAATGCGACAATCACCAATCATTACTATAAAGCAGGTTTACAGCTTGGATTTAACAAATCTTCAATAATTCATGTAAACAGCCACATGTAGTCATTTAGTTGCTGAAAATGATTAAATACTACTGGAAAATCTAAGTTTCGCTGTTACTGAATGAAAATTTACAGATTAATTATCATAAATGTTGGAAATCAGTTTATCCAATTCTTGTATGTATGCGTTGTTAAGCGTCTTGAAAATTTTGTCAATTTTTCTTCATAAATATTATCAATACTTTTAGAAATCCATCGGCAGAAGATCTCACAAACCTAAAGGAATTTTCCATTCCATACGAAGACCTTGAATTCACCACGTGTTTTCGAACTGGAAGAGACCGGGTCATTTACCGGTAAGATAGAATTTTCTACAGTGTACAAAATACTGGTTATTTTGCTTCAATTACATATATTTTAAGTATATTCGTTCAGATTGAAATGCGTAAAAATGACAACGAACAATTAAGTAGTGAGGTGATGTTCATTTTCCGTGTGAAATGATGATAGTTTTTCATGAAAGGCACATTGATTATAAAAAGTTAATTGTTTACTGTTGCGCTAATTTTGTTTACAGTTGCTTAGTTGATACATTTGTATTGACGTGTTTTTCATTATTCAAACGTTTACCAGAAAAAAACGGTATAAGATAATGATATGTCATTTATTCTTGCACGAACATTTCATGCCGTTGTGAAGAATGTAATATAGCGCTTATTAGATAATTAAAATATAAACTCTTTAATAACTTTTTTTTTTTAATTTATGGCCTAAAATATAACGGGGGAAAACGGTTGTCATATTAAAAACTAAATAATTTAATTTCAGAAGTAACGCGTTTTCTGGTTGGATATTTTTTTTGTCTATCATCTCATAGACATAATTTTACCATGTGACAGAGACGTCATCAACAATTTTTGATGATTTACTCGTTTTATTTCGATACTAAAATTAAATTATAAGGAATTAATGTAATATTTTTTCTGTGTATTCGAAATAACCTCAATGCAGGTTATTTAGTGTGCATCACGTGATTGAGGTTATTTCTTCATAGACAGAAAAAATATTACAGTCATTCCTTAAATAGATAAACATAGATAAATGACAATTTTATGGAGAAACATATGCAATTTCAGGAGATTCAACCATTTCAGATAATAGTACAATATCAATGAACATACACAGAAAACAAAAAAATGAAACAGAATATCATAACCGAATAGTACACGCCATTAGTACTTTAGTTTTAAAACAGTATATGCAAAAATAAAAAAAATAAATACATACTTTTATAATATAAAGTTGTCAGAAAATATGTTTTAGATCTTAAGATTGTAATCCATGCCCGTGTACTTAGATATGACAAGAAAAATCTTAAATCTTGTTACTTTTTAACATGTTGTAATTTTTAAAGTATATATCTCCCAGTTGAGTTGATATTCATAAGAGTAGCTGTTAAAAAAGAAAGCTATTAAACCAACGGTTATGGAACGCCACAGCTGTCTTATGTGGAACTCTGATATTACGTTATGTGATTTTATCATTACTTGATGATATTTGTCTTTACATAATATGGTTTTGACATTACGTAATGATGTTTTGATATAACTCAATATGGAATAGTCATTACTTAATGATATTTCGATATTACACGATATGGTTTCGTATTGACTTGATATAGTTTTGTCATTACTTAATACGGTTTTGTCATTACTCGATGTGGTTTCACCATTATTTAATGTGGTTGTGTCATTAGACAATGTGGTTTTAACATTACTTGATGTGTATGTGACTTAACGTAATGTAGTTGTTTCATTACATGATGTGCTTTTGTTATTTCGTAATGATGATTTGCCAATTCTGTATATGGCTTTAACATTACGTAATGATGTTTCAAAATTTGACGATTTTACACTACATGATGTGTGTTTGTTTCAGTATTTAATGTGGTCCTGTCATTCTTTGATGTGGTTTTCACATTACTTGATGAGGTAAAACCACGTGACCAATTCGGAAAAAACAGTTCTATTTTTAAATAGATTTCCATGTTTTTTTGTGCCTTGGATGAGTGTGGCCATCCATCGATTCAGAGTTTAAATTAAAGTTCGGGTTACTAATCGCGTTAGACTTTGAGTTTGTCTTCGATTTCTAGTTAGAATTAAAGCCATTGTTAGAATTAAGTTCTAGTTAGTATTGAGTTTCGAGTTGAACTTCGAGTTTGAGTCACATTTAAAGGTAGAGTTCGAGTTACAATTCGACTTCAACTTTGAATTTGAGTCATCTTTCGAGGTAGAGTTCGAGTTAGACTCGAATATTTTGAGTCTATTTAGATTAGGATTTCGAGTTGAAATTCGAGTTATCTAATATGAGTTCGTATTTAAATTTTCTATCGTGGATCAAGGGCTTTTGCTCGGGCTTCCGAAAAGAGGACTCAGGGTTATGCTTACAAAAGATAAATAATGTTACAGTATACAAAACACAACATAGAAATTGAACTAAAGTTAGATGTGGTGAGATTGCCAATGAGACAACTATCCACCAGAGTTTAAATGCAGTGGAAGTAAGCTATCATAGGCAACCGCTCAGCCTTCAACACACCGTATAGTCGGCTACAAAAGAACACCACGTGAAAATGTGAACCAATTCAAACGAGAAAAATAACGGTCTAATTTATAACTAAAGAGTCTACGAAAAACAAATATGACACACAAGAAAAAACGACAACCATTGAACTGCAGGCTCCTGACTTGGGGCAGGAACATAAAGAAAGTGCACGTGGCGGAGTTTAACATGTATGTGAACGCTAAACCCTAACCTAACCTCGGACTGTAGTGTAACAGCACAACATAAGAAAAAAATGTGAAAAACAGTTTCAATTGGCTTAACTCAATAGATCGGTATGACTGGGTAATATATATCAATCGGGGTGATCTCGGGTGCTCCGGAAGGGTAAGCAGATTCTGCTCAACGTGTGACACCCGTCGTGTTATTCGTGAAAGTAAAAACCCGGTGATTTGGTTTTATTTGGTAGTTCACATTCGAGGAAAAGATGACGGGATTGTGGTTATAACAACTGGAACATATCCGTCGTCACCTGTGAAACAGATATTCCCAAAAGTTTGTTTTTTCAATTAGTGATTTAAAGTGTCTCTTTTGTTTACAATAAAGTACAAGTCTTTTGATTTGTGTCGAGTCTGCGACATTAATGTAGCGGCAGTGAGACACAACAAACCTATATTCCGTCGTCGGTAGTGGCGTCGGCGTCTTCATCATTTAGATCGTTAGGTTTCTCGTTTGAATTGTTTTTACATTTTTCATTTCGGGACCTTTTATAGCTTACTATGTTGTATGGGTTTTGCTCATTGTTGAAGACCATACAGTCACATATAGTTGTTAACTTCTACGTCATTTGGTATGTGGTTGAGAGTTGTCTCATTTGCAATCATACCACACTTTCTTATTTTTACATAAGGTTTTTTTGCATTAAATATTACCGAATTAAACTGTTTTGACATGATAAATTTGTAAACCTCCGTGAATTGTTATAAAATTGTATAGGAGTTATCCGAAATACTGTTAATTTTTAGTACTTTTTTTTAATTTTTGTCTGCCGTTCCCCTTTTTCATACCAAATAACTCTGAACAACAACTCGAACTTTTATTTGAACTTTAACTCAATGGATAGCAATACTCATCCAAAGCACATTTAACAAACGACATATGGAAATCGGTTTAAAAATAGAACATATTTTTTTCCGAAATGGTCACGTGGATTTACCTCATCAAGTAATGTGATAACCACATCAAATACTGAAACAAAAACATCATTTAGTGTAAAATCGTCAAATTTTGTAACATCATTACGTAATGTTAAAGCCATATAAAGAATTGGCAAATCATCATTACGAAATAACAAAACCACATCATGTAATGAAACAACTACATTACGTTAAGTCACATACACATCAAGTAATGTTAAAACCACATTGTCTAATGACACAACCACATTAAATAATTAAATAATGGTGAAACCACATCAAGTAATAACAAAACCATATTAAGTAATGACAAAACTATATCAAGTCAATACGAAACCATATCGTGTAATATCGAAATATCATTATGTAATGACTATTCCATATTGAGTTATATCAAAACATCATTACGTAATGTCAAAACCATATTATGTAAAGACCAAATATCATCAAGTAATAATAAAACAACATAACGTAATATCAGAGTTCCACATAAGACAGCTGTGGCGTTCCATAAACGGTTCTTAATTGTAAATGTATATTTATATATACAGAACCTTTCTGTTTGTCATCGTTATTTTTTTGTCGGCCGCTATGGAATATTTGTGTTACAGATGACCAGATATGTGGATATGTTCCATTGGTTATATTCTCAATCAAATCCTTGTTTCCTCGTTAATCATATGACCGGATGTGACTTATCAACAAATTTGTACCAAAACAACACGACGGAGCAGGAACTGCTTAACTTTCCGTGAAAAAAAAACCCGGTTTTTTTTGGTTTCGTAATGCTAAATCATTAGTTTTTTTGCTTACCTTATGTGTGCCTATTATGGTCCGTTGTCTTTTCTTCTTTTGTTTTGTTTTCACAATGGCGTTGTCTGTCTTTCTTTGAGTTCCGGTTTTTTGATTAGCCGCTCGCTAGAGATATACAGCAACTTTTATCATACACGAATAGACGCTCTTTCAAAATTGTGTTATAGTTTTCATCGAAATGTAAGAGCCAAAGTGCAACTCTCTTCTACTGTATCATACTGAGATTGCTTCCGGGTTATCAAGAATAAATATATGACCCTTTACATCTATTATTTCTACAGAGGGAAATGGCATGGAGATGTTAACATACATTATTATGGCAGTTACACAGCTCTAGATTTCTGGCATTTGGTTACAAAGATGCAGCGAGTTCGTCACGAAAATGTTGCTTTATTCATGGGATCATGTACAGATTTCAACAAATATTCCATTATTGAAAGGTATATTATAAAATAAATAATCAAACAAATAAACTATTTTAAGTCCTTTTCTAGATTAATTCAAACGATTAAGAAAAGAGAAGAAAATTAATGTGTTGAGATTCTGATATAGCACTTTTTTAATTGAACGAAGAAAAAAAATATCTGCATTGTGAACATAGAGCCTACACTCATGTCTTCTGTTTCCTTTTTAGCATACAAGATGGTGTGTCTTTATACGAACACATACATATCCAGAAAGAAGTCTCCAGTATGCAGTCCAAAATACAACTCCTACGACAGATCTCCCATGGGATGGGATATCTGCATGCAAAAGGAATAGTGGTGAAAAATCTTAATACAAGAAACATTTTCTTGTGTCCAAAGGCACGGGTCAGTGTTATGGATTATGGAATTGTAGAACCACAACATGATAGGTAATTAGTATATAAGGAAAGACACAATAGTATTTAACTCTCTTTTTTAAAGATATACGTATAACCTGAAAGCATAATTCGAAGAAAAAAGTAAGTATCTATTCAACGTACGAAAACAATTATTGCTTTGCCTTCATAAGCATAAACAGTCTATGATGAGTTTTGATTGTAATTGACTAAAAGATAAATAATAATTGTATTAAAAGCAATTATAGCAATAGGAAAAAGGAGAGGTGAATCACAAAGTACAATTCTACATCTTGTATAAAAAAAAACAGATTTCTTTTTCAAATGTAAAATTGTTCTCCTTTGATATGCTATGTGTGTATGATTTAATGATATTGAATAATTCAATGTGTTGCTTAACCTAACGACGTAACCTTCTCGTTTCATTTGGATGTCATTCGATATCCTTAGGGTGTTCTGTCCTCTTGGCTTGGATATTCAAAATAGCTTTACGAGTTTTGAATAATGGTTAACTCCTGCTGCCTCTTAATTATCAGACAATATAATGTTTTCATGGTATCCATTTCTTTATAATATAATTACAGAGAGGGTTTAGCTTGTGTACCAAGAGGATATCTTACATACATAGCCCCTGAAATTCTACGTACATTGATGGTTGATCCACCCATCCTTTACATGAAGGCCGAATGCACAAAAGAATCCGACGTGTTTGCCTTCGGGTGAGTATCATATTCAGACTTTCTGGTGAGACTATCAGACTATCATACCCAATTAATATGATTTTTATATAGGTTTAAATGTAGTAAATCTATAACAAGAAAACATCTAAAAACGGAAACGTTTAGGGAACGATCATTTAACTTCAAAGAGGGGGAGGGGGGAGGGTTATGGTTTTTTATTAAAAAAAATATTCTGATCCCCAATTTGATAAAAAAAAATATTCTGGTCAAGCAGATGACAAAAAAAATATTCTGAATCCAGATTTTCCCCATACCTTATAGTGTTAAATATTGAAAAAAATAATTTGATTTAAAGCGTTGAAAAACTAAATAAAATTGATCGCCCCCGCCCCCTACTCCTTTTGAAGTTAAATGGTTGCTCCCTAATACGTCTATGCTTTTTTTTATTAAATAATAACACTTATATAAAGACTTTAAAGGTGCTTTTTATCGTATATATCACACTGTATAAACATCAAACGTCATTTTTATTTGTGAAAACGAATATGTGAAGAAATCAAAATACATAAAAAAAAAGTTGGTTATTTTTAGAATTTTTCTGGCCTTTGAAAAAAAGGTCTTTCTTCTTCATGTAAATAGTTTCTCGACATAGTTTCAAAATCACATGTGGCAGCAAAAGTATTATTTGAAATCAGCTTCAAATAAATGAAAGTCTATTAAGCAAATACCTATTTGTAAATGTGTTGTTTTTTTTTATAATCCTGTTTTTTAATTTTCCGTTACAACTAAGATTACTGAACAACTTATTTGATTTTCAAATGGGAAAATTGCCAGATGTGTTCTTTTCAGCGTCAACCAGACGGGCCTTTAGGAATTAGAACTGAAAAAAAAAATGATTTCAATTTCTTTCGGGAAATATATTTAGTCGAGTTAACATTTAACCGTGTAGAAAAATCTTCCTGAAATAATATGAATTATTTCATATTCTACAGGAAAATTTCTCTAAGCGATAAATGGCGATCCAAATGTACTAGAAACTCATAAAAAATAACAAACTTATGATTAAGCACGTCAGACGCATTACGTCTACATAGGAATTAGCAGTGGCTTTCGAATCAATAGAGCTAGCAGACAAAATCTCGTAGTTTAAAACTGACATTTTTCAAAAATATACGAGTAAATATGTTCACTATCTTTATATCTTTATAAAGAAACATTTTAGGCACATAACTGGCATAACTTGCTTATTGACTTTCGACTAGTTTAACCAGATTCAACTGTTCTGTCTTTCGAGTCTATCATGTGTCAATGTGTTTTTAGAATATGCACATGAAAGAATTGAAAGGCTAAACATTGGATCTAGTTAAAGTAGCCATTTCAATTCATAATAATTATGTTTACTATATAGAATAAGGAGATATGTTTGCTTGCCAAGGAGTCAATATATATTTCCACAAAGTCCAAATGACGTGGATTTAAACAGCTATAGGTTACCATTGCCTTCAACAATGAGCAAAACTTATACAATACAGTCAGATATAAAAGGCATGACAAAATGGGAAACAATTTCAGCGAATAAACCAATATATAAAAATATTGTGGAAATTCTTGAACACAAATATTTGTATATTGTGTTATTTTGCTTATATTTATTTTATTTTATCCTCTTATATATTTGTAAATATATTACAGGACCATAGTTTATGAATTGGTCACGTGGAGGTATCCATTTTTTGGACAGTTACCTGAATCTATAATATGGCGAATCTGTACCAATCAATATCAAGAGATCGATAAGATAAAAAGTGCAAAGGCAATGAAGGTATATTGGATATTCTAAGGTGGTACCAAACACCTTGACTAAAATTAATTTTGGCTCGTTTAATTTTCATAAAATTTTGACAAAATATTTACCTTAACCCTTTGACAAAAATATGAAAATTTCAAAAAACTGGAGCCACACACTTTATCGGAAAAATTTCATTGGATATATGGCAGTTTGGCAAACAGTAATTTTGATCATTGAAAAGCTTAATATTTCCTTAACAATAGAACGTGATTAAAACTTTCAACTGATTTTTAAAGAGTAATCTCTCTGTAGTGTTGTACCACCTTAAAGTAGAGGTCAAAATTTTCAATACAATTGAGAGTACATGGCAGTTCAGTATAAAAATGTTAATGTAGCAATGAAAATCATATACTTGTTGGTAAAAAATATTTTTAGAGAAAATTGCAACGCAAATGTTTTGCTATGAACGGTCAATTTAGATACACAGTTAATTAAAAGATGAACCACACTAACTGAACTTATCTAGACCAAACATACTTTATGATAACACTATATTATATCTGACTTATACAGTTTTAAAACAATCCAAATATTAAGCTTAAAAAATTTGTTTTACTTTGACAGCGATTAATGGAATTATGCTGGTCATTTGATCCAGGAGACAGACCAAGTTTTGCTAACATCAGTAGAGACTTGAACAGAACGGTAAGTCCACTCCCTTTCTGTATAACTTACGACTTATCACCGGATTTGTACTAACATGAGCAACACGACGGGTGCCACATGTTGAGCAGAATCTGCTTATCCTTCCGGAGCATCTGAGATCACCCCTAGTTTTTGTGGGGTTCGTGAAGTTCAGTCTTGAGTTTTCTATGTTGTTTTGTGTACTACTGTTTGTCTGTTTGTCTTTTTCTTTTTGCACCATGGCGTTGTCAGTTTATTGTCGACTTATGAGTTTGAATGTTTCTTTGGTATCTTTCGTCTCTCGTTTAGAAGGTATCTTCGGGTTAAAAAGAAGTTTAAATTAAGATTTTTCTATAATTTTTACCCATTCCCTGTACCGGAATAATGTAAACATTATATAGTTTAAAATGCACACGAAACGAAAATACACAAGAATTCCATATGACCGGTCCATGTTTCTTCGAAGGGTTTTGTCCCGCGCTAGCTGTATTTGTGCAATCGGAGCAGCCAATTCAAACATTTATTAGTAAAATCTTAAAGATATATGGCGTTCTTTGTTTTGAATTAATTGTAACAATCTTGGAACAATTGACAAATTACGTTTTCCGGTTGACTTCTCTGTGGTAAATTTGAAACAGATGACCACGGGTATGTACCAATTGTCTTGACCACAATCCCATCCACTTTTCATCGATTGTAACATCTCCGAATCAGACTCATCACCGAGTTTGAACTTACAATGATCGACATGATGGGTGCCAATAGTGAAGCAGAATCTGTATACCCTTCTGAAGCACATGAGATCACCCAATTTTTTGGTTGGGTTCGTGTTGCTCATTCTTTAATTTTCTATGTAGTGTTTTGTGGACGTGTTCGGAGTCTTTCTTATTTTGCCATGGCGTTGTAGGATTATCTCAATTTATAGTTTTAAATGTCCCCTTGGTATCTTCCGCCTCCATTTTACACTTACATTACAGCTTTTCTTTACCCATCTTAGGTAATTTATAAATATGTATATATATTATAATATATAAAATAGATTTTATTATTATTTATTATCAATTATGGTATAAAATTCCAGGAACTATTAACTAAACCTAGGTAATTATGTTGAGGGTTTTACGTCCATAAGACAACGACCCACAATAAATAAAATGGGTATAATTTTGTGTTTTCATTTTGTAGATGTTGATCCGAGCGAGTACTCGAGTATCGCTCGGTAAATCTAATGAGTACTCGATTAGTAAATCTTCACAGAGTTGACATCCCTAATATATGTATACTTTTACACTTGGGGTGGGGGCGTAGTTAAGACGAAGAACTGGTTGCTGTGTTGTACTTTCTAAATGTAAAAATAAGAAGATGTGGTATGGTTGTCAATGAGACAACTCTCCACCAGAGTCCAAATGACATAGAAATTTACAACTATAGGTCACTGAACGGGCTTCAACAATGAGCACAACCCATACCGCATAGTCAGTTATAAAAGGCCACGAAATGACAAATGTAAAACAATTCAAACGAGAAAACTAACGGCCTGATTTATGTACAAAACAATGAACGAAAATCAAGTATGATATACAGCAACAAACGAAAACCACTGAATTACAGGCTCCTGACTTGGGACAGGCACATACATAATATGCCGGGGTTAAACTAGTTTGTGGGCACCAAACCTCCCCCTAACCTAGGACAGTGGTGAAACAGTACATCATATGAACAAACTATAAACATCAGTTGAAGACGGCTTAACTCATACCGTAGAGTCGGCTATAAAAGGTCCCGACATGAAAAATATGAAACAATTCAATTGAGAAAACTAACGGCCAAATTTATAACAAAACAATTTACGAAAAACAAGTATGACAGACATAAACCAACGACAACCACTGAAATGCAGGCTGCTGTCTTGGGACAGGCACATGTATAATGTGGCAGGATTAAACTAGTTTGCTGGCACCAAACCCTCTCCTAACCCGGGACAGTGGTGTAACAGAACAACATAAGAACAAACTATAAAAATCAGTTGAAAAGGGCTTAACTCATCAGCTTTCGACTAATTATATAAAACTATTTATGACATTTTGATAAAGCCGAAAACATGTTTTCCCTTCTGAATAATGCAAACATTCAATTTCAAATATATTCCATTTTTACTTCCTTAACAGTTTTATCTCTTTTTTTGCTATGTTGATATTTCGTTTTATTTTCAATGTTATATTAATATTTGCAGATATCATTACACAAAAGACATAGTATATCGGAGCCAGACATTTTAAGTAGAGTCGGCTCAATCAGTTGTTGTTAGAGAGACGATTTTTATATTGACATCCATTACCGCTAAATGTTGTGTTTCCCCTTTCCTGTTTGTTTATGCATTATCATGAGAATTTAAAAACATTGTTGACAGTTTGAAATGTGATAAGAAATATTGATTTGGATCAAAGTTATGCAAACTTGTTAATTTCATGTATCGAACAGCGGTAGTTTGAGAATTACAGTATGAATATTTTATTAGAGAAATAATAAAAATGAAAAATAACTCATTAATATTTGTCATACTTCGGAAATGAATACCCCAAAAATATTCCATGGGGATTTATTTGGGTCAAATGTACTATTATCATGGTTTAAGATACATACATATCAAGTTACTATAAAGTACCTCAATTTTGAGTACATTGAATAAAAAAGACCATTTGAAAATCCTAAAGATAAAAGTAAGGTCAAAGTACTTTTGACATTACTTTTGGTATTTTTTTTATCGTTTTTTTTATAGATACTTTCTAATTGATCCCTTACGGTTTGAAATAATAAATGCTTAGATAATCTGTAGTCAGAATTTTTAAGAAGTCTGAGAGATATGAATATCTCAAATGACAGAGATATATAAACGTGCGATTGGAAAATTAAAATTGTTTTACTTCATGTATAAAATATAAACGTCCATGTTGTTCCCAAATGATATTATTGCAAACCCGATCACTCTTATGAACAACATATCGTCAAAATCGTCCCAAAATTAAAAGTATTAATAAATTCATTTTGGCTGCTAAACATTTTATCTCAAAACGATGGATAATAAAACATGTATTTAGCCTCTAGTATTAGATAATCATCAATATTGCCAAAACCAGATGAGTGACATTGCATATAATATTGGTAATATGTACGTACATATTGTTTTCGGACAGAAATATACTGGCTATCAGAATTTATTATCGTCACCGCTCCTGGTTGGATATTGTCACCAACTATGTAGTATACACCTATAGGCCAAATACATGCCTAATTATACCTCGGTTTAGTTAAAAAGGGTTAGCAGCCAAAATCAGTCTAAGAATATTTTAATAAGATGATGTTGACGATGGTCATAGCAAAAAATAGAATATGTTTTTTTCTAAATCATTTCATTAAGATGTTAAGTAAATATTGTGGTACAGGCTGGTTTTAAAATGTATTTGGTTTGAATATAGAATGACATTTCATGAGTTAAGTTCGATTATTTTGAGGCCATATTTCTTTTGCTTTCATTCAAACGACATAGTATGAATATGCATATTTTTACGTGTGAGTATTGTAACCTAAAGATCTCATTTTAAAGGTTTCTATATGATGTTTATGAAAGTATTGTTTGTTATTGTTTTCTTAAATAAATTTTCTTAAATAATTATTGGTGTCTTATCTTTTTTTCAAAATAGTTTTAAAAAAACATGTGTTTTATTGTGCCATTACTGACGATTAACAGCGGTGACGATAGGATAAAAAAAACAAGGCTGAAGACACCAGAGGGACATTCAAAACTCATTAACCGAAGACAAACTGAAAACGCCGTGGCAAAAAAAAAAGAAGAAAAACACGAGCTTGAGCAACACGAGCCATTCAAAAACTGTCGTGTTGCAAAATAAAAAGTGCAAAATGAGGTTTCTGCATATGTAAATGATACAGCGACTAAACGGAAAAAAATTAAAGAAAACAAGTCAACAAAGACCAAGCTACGATATTCAGAAACAACATCATCAACAAATGCAAAGTTTCATGATATTAATAAATTTTACACATATCTTCCATCAAAAACTAATTCTCTAAAGTATAAAAAAACAATAACACATAACAACTAAACTGAAAAATAGAGATCAGGGGACTCACCCAACAACAGGAAAAACCTCAAAATACAAGTAAAGGTCAATAAATAATGCACACTTTTATGTGATGCGATTAAAACTATTGATTTCATTTATTTTTGTGGTTATGCAATAAAGTTAAAAGGCCATCAAACATAATCTAATTGAAGAGCCATCTATCTAATGAAATGACATAACTATAAAACTATATCATAAACATAACCTTTCATCATTCAAACAACAAAACGGAAAAAATAGAACGATTTGAACTTTAATGGCGGAATCGCATTACGTATGATATAATCAAGTAAACAAATACTTAAATTTCCAAATCAACCTTTATGCTACTCTTTATACAGTACACGAACTTTGGATAAATCAGATTTATGGACAGATCATTTTAAATTGCGAACAGAATGACGATGAATTTCCTGCATCGGGCACGTCATACTACACGGTAGAAAAATGAGTACCTTTAAGTTCGGATGAATCTATAATTTCTATCATTTGGTTGATAGATCATTGATTGACGGTTAGTAGTCCTGATATCCATGACATATCATTTAATACTGGGTGCCTTAATGAACTTTTTTCGTGGATACAGAGGAATCTATATGGAAAACTTTTGGTAACTCTGTATGTATAAAGAAGAATAGACAATAGTCTACAATATTGTTGAAGACCATATTTTGACTTCTAGATTATTTTTGGTTTTATGTCGTTTGGTTGGTGCTGCATTGACAAATACTCTATAAATCTTCAATTTTTTATTTTTTTATTTTATGTCTTTTATATAACTTTATCATGCCCAATCAATTCAGTTTTCTGCCTTTTGGTCGAGTTGTTGTCTCTTTGACACATTCCCCGTTTCCATTCTCAATCTTAGTTCTAAAACGCCTGAACAAATCCTATCCCTCAGCACAATAGCTACAGGGAACAAAGATTTTGTCAGGCACCTACTAAGTAGACTTTCCAAACCGCAACTTCTTTTTTAAGCATGCAATCATTTCATTAATTCGGAAATGCTCTATCTTAAATGTCATAATGGCCGCCCTCATTTAAATGCCGCCTAATATTTTATGGAGAAACATTTTATGATATTGTGATTTAAGCTGCTATTATTCCAAATATCTCAGATATCTTTAATTTGTCAGAAATTATTTCTTTCTTTTTGACTTAGTTAATATGAAAATTGTTGTAAATGTGATAGCTTTAACAAAAAAATCCTTTCCATCGACCTCTTCTGATTTCCGTACAAATTTAACTAATACTAATTGGCGTTCAAACAGGTAGTTAAAAGTAATGTAAACAACCGTTTTGCTATAGTTTCTTGTGCAGTAAAAATGTGCTCTGATTGGTTACAAAATCATTCTGACGTCACGTTATTTGAAGCCTCGTTGTTTTAATATCCGATCATTTGGTTTCACACGTGAAAGACTGTTCAGCATGCAGAGAAACAAATCTCCTTTGCTCATACGTTAGCGGTACTTATCTACTCTCGCTGGTTAAATTCTAGATTTTAACATGAAAATCACTTGCGAAATAAAAAGAATCTATACAGTACTACGTGATTTTTCAAAATAGAACAGTGTGCTTCCTTTTGCAAAACTCCAACTCTGTTGTACGTCTCATAATGACTCATATGGAAAATATCTTTCTAATGAAATATTTTACCAGTAGCGGTTGTTTTTGCTCATGAAAATTGAATTATTATGTTTCATGTACTTTATCTGAATGAAATTGCATTAAATAATATATAGGCTTTTAAATCAGGTGATGCAAATTTATCGATCGGTTGTATGTTTAAAAAATTGAAAATTAATATTTCATTAGTGTCATAATTGAAAAGCTATTCAAAATACGGTTAATGAGATTTTATACAATAAAAATGAGATTTAAAATGTTGAAACGGTTTCTGTATGCATTTGACGTTAAAGAGTGCATAAGAGTCGTTTAAAAGTACATAGGATGCAATCAGGAAACGTATTTTATTTTCTAATACTTAGCTACATTTATATGATAAACAAGATTATTTTGAAATTTTCAAAAACTTTAACACTAAACCTTCAATTGTATAGGCAAACAAGTTATTAAATTGATAAAAACAAGAATGTGTCCATAGTACACGGATGCACCACTCGCACTATCATTTGCTATGTTCAGTGGACCATGAAATTGGAAGTCAAAACTCTAATTTGCAATAAAAATTAGAAAGATCATAGCATAGGGAACATGTGTACTAAGTTTCAAGTTGCTTGGACGTCAACTTCATCAAAAACTACCTTGATCAAAAACTTTAACCTGAAACGGGACATACGGACGAACGGACGGACGGACGGACGAATGGACGCACAGACCGAAAAACATAATGCCCCTAGGTGGAGCATAAAAAAGGCAGTTCATTGCCGAGAGAGAGAGAGATAGATTTGCAGCTGTCATATAGTATGTGTTTCATTTTATATCATAGAAACAACTTATATAAATGTAGGGCTTACTTACTGTCTCAGGTAAGGAAATGTGATTGAAACGAGGGATATTTCTGCCCTTCAACTTCGTACTTTATTTGGCCTTTTTAATATTTTGATTCTAGCTTCACTGATGAGTCTTAAGTAAACGATACGCGCGTTTGGTGTACAACATTTTAATCCTGTATCTATGATGATTTTATTCACATTGATACATATTTAACCTTTAAGAAAATGATTATGTCTTATTATAACGAAGTTCATGTTATGTCCTTAAGGATTTTGCTTCATATGTGGAACAAATAAAATTTTCATGATGTTTATTATTATTAATATCGATTCCGTATTTTCTATATCATTAAAATTCTGTACGTTTTCAACAACATATTTGTCGAGTTTGGTGCTTTAATATTTCAACAAAGAATCGGTATTGCATTGGATACTAAATGTGCACCCCTACTGACAGACTTGTTCTTGTATTCATATGAAGCAAAATTCATAAAAAGAAATTTCTCATAGACAAAAAAACATCTTGACAAGTTCTTTAATTTTACGTTCATAATTTGTTTTATTGATGATGTCTTTTGTTATATATAAAAAAAACATAGTGCTTGCTTCTCCTCTATCCCAGTGAACTTGACCACTAGAACTAGAGGATTTGCTTCATCTGTATGTAGAACTTCATCTTGAAATTGACAGAGATGGACGATTTCAAGCTTAGATATACTAGTATAATAAATGTATTGATTTCAATGTCCATTGTCAACTTCCAATTTCTCAGTAGTTACACACACTCTGACCCATCGATAAGCATTTACTAATCTCAATTTATATTTGACTAACTCAAATGTTTACCATATATGAACTTTATCAACAGGGGTGCGCTTTTAACACAAAAACTTCTGCAATATGAGAAAAAACGAATCAGTAAAAAAGACTTCCATAACTATAAAATGATCGCATCACGAATCGGGAGACCGATACGATGTGTCTGTGTCTCAATCCTCGATAGAAAAGTTTTCTGCGGTCTTAAGTCTTAAGATATTAGATAGTTCCTTTGATTTGTAAATGCACCGATTGTGTCTTATCGCAAAATTTTGACTTAAGTCTGGATTGACATGGCGGGAGATGTATGCATAGCAGGAGACGCAAACCATGTCTTTTGGAATTTTGCGATGTCCTCAATTTTTTAGTTGGGCTTCATATCAAAAATGATTTATGTGTATGGACATATTTGCTACTTTAAGCTTGTTTCAGTAGCTGGGCATTTGTTGATATGACCGTATTGTCCCCATGCAACGCGTTGCCGGGGATACAGAAATACCGGGCCTCTGTTCGGTCTGGTAAGTGCTCCCACATGTACCGGTATTGTCATATTTTTATGAACTTTATATCAAAGGTATATAAGCAATATTTTGGACGGGTTCGAAAATAGGTTCTGATTAGTTATTTGTACAGGAGATATGTCCCTTAGAAAGGAATTTCAATAGGGAAACGCATTGGAAAAGTTCATGATATGTTCATTTGCTTTTTTGGGACATAAACGCATATAAAAGGAATATTTTGGTATTTATTTGTAATTGCAATACAATGATAGTGATCGTTCTTCATTACTATTACTATATCATGTCATCACGTTTGGTTCATATTATATCCATTTCAGGAGAAACTATTTAACTAAACGATGATTTCTGACGTCATTTAAACCCCTGCATCCTTGATCTGACAAGGTTATTATGACCACATGACATTTTTCAATCATTTGTTTTATTCTAATATACATTATTCAACCCTTCCTTCACAAATACATTAATTTATTAATTTATTATATCTATCTAAGCCGAAATATGTAAATTATCCTAATTAAGATATCAATTTCTTTGCTAGCGCGTCTGGTCTACAACATTTTAAACCTGGCATCTATGATGAGTTTATCTACAACCACTGGGTCGATGCTTCTGCTGGTAGATGCTTCCTCTCCAAGGGTATTACTAGCCCAGTAGAAAGTACTTGTGTATTGACAAGCATTATCGTTGATATGGTCATAATTATATACTTACTCTTCACAAAACTTTGAATTTGTCGAAATACTTATGATTTTCTTCCCCAGGAATAGATTAATTGAGCTGTATTTGGTAAAACTTTTGGGAATTTGAGTCCCCACGTTTTTTAACTTTCTGCTTAACTTGGCGTTTGTTTATGTCAGCGTCTCTAATAATATTTTGTTGACGAAACGCGCACCTGCCGTACAAAAATTTAGCCTGGTATCTATGATGAGTTTATTTATGACAGAGATGAATTAAGAACAAAAGGATCAATTGAAAAAGGCTCATCAATGGATTTACGAAACTTTCAATTAAAGAAACGTTTGATTTTGCCATTCACTGTCCGGGTTCATCGAATGTTTACGAAGATATCATATTCCTTTGTGTCTTTCAAAATAAAATCTTACAATTTAGTCTATTGCGAATGACAAATACATATATATATATATATTATGATCAGAGGGACTTTTACATCAATTTTATATGTTGACGAAATTAGATGTTTTGCCTAACGTGTAATCATTTTATCATATATTTGATGCTTTTTACTTTCATCTTTTGTTACAGAAGAAGAGGTCTATATATAAACGAATGTGAAATAAAATTTTGATATCAACACATTTTCATTGCTTCTTCTAAACCTAAGATCAAGCAAAATACAATGAGAGCTTTAATTATTGTAAGTACTATAACCTTCAACCAATTAAACTATCAACTTCACTTAATCATTATTGAGTTTGTAGAAGTTGCAAAATAGAGACTGAAATTATCATGTATATCAGGTATGTAGGTAAGCCTTGATGTGTTGATATAATATTTATATATATTAAAAAAATAGAATTGTATTTGTAAAGGGTAAGAGTAGGAGCTACAAGAGCAATCAGAAATATCCAAGTATTATAAAATATTCATGTTTCAGAGGCATGTGATTTCTTGTCCCTGTTTTTTTTTTTTTTTTTTAATGTTTTATAACTGATTTCTTCCTCATTTGCTTTAATCAATTCGTTATGTCATTCTTGTATATCAATCTAGATTTACCCAAAATATGACCTTGAACTTGATTTACGGTTATCTTTTACAAAAAATGTGATATTTTCTTTCAACTGAATGGGATGACTTGTATTGCACGAAGCAAATCCACGAGGACGCAAGTTGGCAACGATGATCAGACGTTTAACTGATCAAATTATTTCAGAATCGAAATAGCAATAAAAACATGTCAAGCTTAAGACCGGCAAATAAAAGACAGAAGTATAAGACAAGATAGTAATTTGAAAGTGCTTTACTGCT
Source organism: Mytilus californianus (assembly GCF_021869535.1). Classification (NCBI taxonomy): domain Eukaryota; kingdom Metazoa; phylum Mollusca; class Bivalvia; order Mytilida; family Mytilidae; genus Mytilus; species Mytilus californianus. Next base: position 59,739,847 of record NW_026262679.1, read on the forward strand.
TGTGCAAGGCACTTAATGATTATTCAATCTTCATTGTTACTCAACAGGTGACCTTCAAACAATAACATATATCAATAAAACACACAAAAAGCCACAGGGAATGCAATATTCGTAGAAATCTATACTCATATAATAAAAACAAAACTTGATATAACAAGGACCTTTAGAATACTGAAAGCCCATATCTGTAGGCAGTAGACCATTATTCCCTTGTATCATTAGTTGATTCATATTAATGAAAACCATCTTTTTAATGATGTGAAAAAATTAGTAAACTTTTCGTAAAATATTGCGTAGTTTTTCATGCATCAGTAATCAACGAGATAAGAGGATACTTTAGTGTAATCTAAAGTCGCCATACAGTTACTGAACATTAAAAACGGTCATTATAGCAAGCTGCAATAACCAAAATAAATGATATAATGTTTTTCACTATTTATTTAATCTGTCCAGTCCTCAGGAAATAAAGTCATAACTTTATGACGTGCATAAAATGTGAGCAGACTGCAACATGTTATTGTTGTTTGTTTTGCAATATTAGGTTAACAATTGCATAAGCCTACTAGAAGTAAAAATCATAGCTTTATGACATCGATAAAATTACGTCAGTACATTTCCTATTGAATTTGTCATCTTTATATATAAAATACTAAACTCGTACATAACGGTATAGTCTTTACCATTTTGAAGGAAAACAAGTGAATGTATTTTCACATTATACAAGTCACGAATGGCATTCAAGTGCAGAAAAACGACCGGATACCATTAGAAAAGCAAAACAAATAGTATGAAGTTAACAAAACATAACCAAATTTAAAATAGGTCCTTGATAAGGGACCGTTCAATATTTACCAGATGGATGGGCCGGTGCATTCTTAATATTATTTCATTAAAAAAAGTAAATGCCCATCCTTTTAAATTCTGCAAAAAAGTCCTTGCCCATCTAAAAAAAGCTATAAAAAGAGTCCTTGCCCCTCTAAAACTTAAAGACAATTAAAAATGACTTAGTTTCTTTTTCTATTTTAATATTTGCGTGTTTATGTCTGGAAATCAAAGAATAGACTTTGTTGTATATATACAAAATTCAAAATGTGCTAGTTAATTCCACATATATATATATTCATGTGTGTATCAGAAACATACATTTTATTAATTTTAAAACCAGTATGAATATACATGCATAGATTTGATTTTATATGTGCAGCCTCAGATACAATATCACAATTAAATCTCAAGACATAAGTAATAGCATACTATATCAACCAGCCTTTCATAGAGGCTAACTCGGCTGTGTATTTTTATATGTTGGATTAAGTTGTTTTATGTAATGTATCCGTTTTTATTCTGTAGTTAGTCCCCACTTTGGTTTTATCATGTTTATCTATTATATAGTCATTTTATAATATTTACTGTTTGCAAAATTATAAATTATTCTGAATAATAAGGATGTTCTTGTCCCAGGCAGAAAATCCTGGCCGTGTTGGGCGCAGCTTTTTGGAAGTTTTGGTCCTCGGTGCTCTTCAGCTTTGTACTTGTTTTGGCTTTCAAACTTTTTTTGTCTGGGCGTCGCTGGTTGGTCTTGTGTGGACGAGACGCGCGTCTAGCGTATTGGATTTTAAGCCTAGTACCTTCTGCTAGCTATTATTCGTGTGTTTCTTTGTCCTATATGTTCTCCCATTTATTTGTATTGTGGTCCTGTCATGTGATGTTGTCGTTTTGGTGTTGTGTTTGACGTTGCCATAAAAGCGGGAGGTTTGGCATGCCACAAAACCAGGTTCAACCCACCATTTTTTTCTTAAAATGTCCTGTACCAAGTCAGGAAAATGGCCATTGTTATATTATAGTTCGTTTCTGTGTGTGTTACATTTTAATGTTGTGTTTTTGTTGTGTCGTTGTTCTCCTTTTATATTTGATGCGTTTCCCTCAGTTTTAGTTTGTAACCCGGATTTGGTTTTATCTCTATCGATTTATGAGTTTCGAACAGCGGTATACTACTGTTGCCTTTACTTAAGAAGTGCTAACAATATTCATGCAAATCATAAAACATATGAAGAAATATTAACCATACTATTAAATGTACTTAGTTTATATTTTTCTGAAATCTGAGATCATCTTAAATTTGAAACAGTTTAATGTATCTCTTCTTACATCTTTGTTTTATTAAATAATTGAGGGTCACCACTTTTTCCCCCTTTTGTGACCATAGGACATAAAGATTTATTCAAACTATTGTTAACAAACAAAAAAATATTAACTAACTATCCAATTTGTATACAATTTTCAAAAAACCATATTAATTTAAAATAAAGGGAATAATTTAAATTAAGGGACAATAACTCTTAGACTAGTAAACATATTACCATATGCTGAATTACCAATTATTGTCTTAATAATAGAGCATGCTTATATTTGAAATATACAATGTCCCTTTATCTATTCTACTTTTCAAGAAAGAAATTATGATCTTTTTAAAGCATGTTTTTGACTTTGATGCAGCTTCTTTTACCTATTAATTAAATCCCAAAGGCGGATTTAGGGAGGGGGGCAGGGGGCCCGGGCCCCCATTTTTGTGGGAAAAATGTATTTGCTTATATAGGAAATCACTGAAGCATGACTGGAGCGAGCCCCTCTTAGGCAATCAGTGGGCCCCTCTTATGAAAATTTCTGGATACGCCACTGAATCCCTAAATTTGTCATCAATTATACATGTACACCAAACTACCAAACAACCTGGCATTCTGTAAGATCAATATATAAATGAGATGGCTGTAAAGTTTTATGAAAATCAAAGTTGATTTGGAAACGTTACACCAATTTTTGAAGATGACTATCTGAGTTTAGCCTAAACTGAAAATTGTAGCTTCTTTTACTATTAACTAAATCCATAAAAATGACAACAATAAACCAAAGTATCAAACAACCTGGTATTCTGTAAGATCAATATGTTAATGAGATAGTTGTAGAGCTATATAAAAATCCAAATTGATTTGAAAACTTTATACCAATTTTTAAAGATGACTATCTGAATTTAGTCTAAATTGAATATTTTTTAACTTATTTATTAAATCCATAAAAATGACAGCAATACACCAAAACTACTAAACAACCTGGCATTCTGTAAGATCAACATATAAATGAGATAGCTGTAGAGTAATATGAAAATCTAAGTTGATTTGAAAAAGTTATAAAAAAAATTTAAAGGTGACTATCTGAATTCAGCCTAAATTGAAAATTGTAGCCTTTTTAACCTATTAACTAACTCCATAAAAATGACAGCAATAAACCAAAGTACCAAACAATCTGGCATTCTGTAAGATCAATATGTTAATGAGATAGCTGTAGAGTTATATGAAAATCCAAGTTGATTTGAAAATGTTATAAAAATTTTTAAAGATGACTATCTGGTATTAACCTAAACTGAAAATTTAAGCTTTTGTTAACCTATTTATTAAATCCATAGAAATGACAGCAATACACTAAACTCCCAAAACAACCTGGCATTCTGTAAGATCAATATATGAATGAGATAGGTGTAGAGTTTTATGAAAATCCAAGTTGAATTGAAAAAGTTATACAAAATTTTAAAGGTGACTATCTGAATTTAGCATAAACTGAAAATTTTTGCTTTTTTTCTTACTTATTAATAAAATCCATAAATTTGACAGCAATACACCAAACTATCAAACAACCTGGTATTCTATAAGGTCAAAATACAATTGATATGAAAATCCAAGTGGCTTTGAAAATTTATATAAACTTTTAAAAGTGACTATCTGAAATTAGTCCGAATAGAAAATTCTAGCTTTTGTATTCTTTAATTAAATCCTTAAAATTGACAGAAATGAACCAAGCTACCAGTTTGTTGAGACCATGTCTTTTATGTTTTGTGTGCCTGCAAAAGAAATTTCCTACACGCCGATAAAATTGATAGCAAAATTTTTCCTATAAAATAAGTTCTGGCCCATCCACTATACATGTAAAAAAAATTCTCGCCCATCAAATATTTCCACAAAAAAAGTGCTTGCCCCGCCCCATTTTGCACCGGCCCATCCATCTGATAAATCTTGAACGGTCCCTAAACAAATATTTAGCTTCATATATATCATTTGTTGCTCATGTCATTTTCTGCACCAGCAATACCCAGTCTGTATTTTGGAAAGCCAACTGTTTTCGAAAGAAAATACATATTCGGAGCCACCTTATCAAATGAGGCTCAAGAAGAATAGTCAAAAGATAGAGGATCATTGTTTTTCTTTATTGTTCTGGATTCATTCTTCGTTTATGTAAATTTTACAAAACATATATAAGAACAATTTGTTTATACATAGCGCTCTGAAGAGTAATGAGGCATGGCGGAGTTTAAACTGTTTTCTCCATCAACTAGAATTCATAGGTGTTTTTATACGACAATTATATTTCCCAATATAAACAGGCCTTTCTTTAATGGAATTTTCAGTTATTACAATAATTGGTGGACCAAAACAGTACGTACATGATACTCACATCGGGTATGGTTAACCATGATAATTAATATTAAAAAAATATCCCTTCAGGTATTTAAAATCGGAAGCGTGAAATAAAATTCCTAATAAATTAAACAGACATAACTAAAGATATTTATCTCAATATTTCTCACATGTCTAGGGAAATATAGACATTGATATTTAAGTCTCCAATTGTTTGGCGTTTATATAGGACACTAATCAAAAAGCGCTATTTATGGTTTATCAATCTTTTTTCAATAAAATGGAATAAAACATACTATTTAAATCTTGATCACGGTCGAAGTGTACAGATACAACAACGTACACTCTATACAAATTTGAAAATAATACAGTACTACTGAAAATCATAATAAAATTGTTAAACTGCTTCCATTAAAGAACCCTCAATCAGACCACAACTGTAAATTTCATAGTCATATAGTTAAAATATACATCATAATGAAGAAGCGGTACTGACTATACATACTTCACAGTTGACGTTAGGATATAACCTATCTTATAGTTTAGCGTTGTTTGGCAAACAATGTTTAAAAAATCCCAAATACCCTATTGATGATGATAATGATGATGGAATATTTGTATATTTCAATCTTTTAAAGTCATTCAGTAAAACACAGATACAGTTATTTGACTTTGCCACCAACATCCACTATTTAAAAATTGTAAAACCCAAAATTAGTTACTGTGAAAATAAATGGACAAAGGAAAATAACTTATGTTGTACTTTTACGAAAATTTATTATCTGGAGTTGTCTTTCGTATACATACAAATTGAACAAATAAAGCAGTTATTGGCACAACTGTTTAGATAATATCATTTTGAATACTCTATTATTTCATGATTAATTAGCTTTCAACTGTTTGGAATCGAACGCGGCTGCTGAATCTAATATAGACAAAAAAGCTCGAATCAAGTACTTACTTTATCATGTTCTTTTTATGAGTTTGTTCCAAGCACCGTGTCTGTGCCACTGCTCGTTGACGTTTCGTCCCCGAAGGTAATTTCTGTGCGGACATGAAATATTATTAAAGCGATCATTTTTTTGAAACTTTCCTGTTCATTATATCATAAACACATAAGAAACACTAAAGTTTCTACCAATTGGTATAGATGAGTTCGGAACATCTGATTGGAACTTTTGGTTATAATATCTCTTTAACTTCGTAATTGATTTCACCTTCCAATTGTCAAATGGTAAGTTTTAAGTAGATGAAACGCGCGTCTGCCTACCCCTTCCCGATTGTATTTCGTTTACATATCTCAGTTGATGTGTTTCCCATTGCATGTTCACTTTATACGGACTACATTTTTAATGTACTATTGAAACGATCATTTTTTGTAACTTTCCTGCTGATTAAATCATAAACACATAAAACACTAAAGTTTCCACCCATTGGTATCGGTATAGATAAGTTTGGAACATCTTATTGGAACATTTGGTTATCATATCTCCTTAACTTCGTAATTGATTTAACCTTTCAATTGTCAAATGGTAAGTTTTAAGCAGATGAAACTTGCGTCTGACATAACCCCTTCCCAATTTTATGTTGTTTACATATCTCAATTGATGTGTTACCCATTGCATGTTCACTTTATACGGATTACATTATCAATGGTGTACTATGAAGAAGAACAACTAAAATCGAGACGTCACAACTTTAACGAGCACCGTCATGAACTATTTGACTAATACGATGTGACTGTGTCTGTATTCACAAGAGACATTTTTTTTGCGGTCCCAAATCTCTAGATACCCAAATACTGGTCTAATCTTTACATATACATATTGTGTCCTATTACCTCTTGTGACAATTTGACTGAATGTGATTTTAATGCATAGACAGAAGGAGATGCCTACCATATCAACGCAGTCGGTATTCCTCCGTTATGGGGTTAATGGAATTCCCACAGGTTTTTTAATCTTTATTCGTATATTCTATGTTGATTTGCGAATGACTGGTACGGTGCGGATTAACCTTTTGACCAAGGATAATTACCAGCTAAATGCTCAGCATTTCTGAGGTGACATAAAATATCATTGATGCGATCGTTTTCTGTAAATTTACTGTTCAATCATGCAAAACACAAAGCTTTTTCTACCCACTTGCACTGAAAACCTTAAACAAATTTATCATATTTTGGAAATTTCTGTTTTAAAAATTTTGCTTCCTTGAAAATGATTTGGCCTTAAGAGTGTTTTGAACCGAGGGTCACAAATGAGCCTTAATTATAAATCTGACATCTTTGACGATTTTTAACAAAAAACGTCCCACTTTTAGAATATATATTCCGTTACTGGATTACAGATGAATCAACTACGACGAAACTGCATCTTTAACGTAATTACCATGTTTTGTAACGAGGTTAAAGCCAAACTTTATAGGTTTTAAATGACCAGAATAATTTCACTCCATATACAGGTAATCTTGAAGTTTGACAAATGAAAGTTTGTATTTATTTTTTGTACGTTTGAATGTGGCCTAACCAGCTACGAAATATGATATATCATTGAAAAAAAGAGTTCTGATCAATTAGCGCAAATATTAGAGTATCTGAGTTCACCACCTGGTGCTTTGTGTGGTTCGTGTTACTCATTCTTTAGCTTCCTGGGTAGTGTTTTGCTAACTGTAATTTGTATGTTTTCTTTATTTTTTTGCCATGCTAGTGTTTGTTTTCTTTGACTTATGTTTAATGAACCCCCTTTCTCTAATTTGATAATGCTTATATTCATTAATTTGATGTGTTTGAGCTTTTGATTTTGCCATTTGATAAGGGACATTCCGATTTGAATTTTCCTTGGAGTTCGGTATTTTTGTTATTTTACTTTTTAGCAATTTTGTAGAAATTTGTTTAGGTTGGTTAAAAAGCCGTTTCAAAAACATTATTGCGGACACGACAAACATACATTAAAAAGTGCGACGCGCTTCAATAGATATGATTTTCTTTTTAGTTTTCTATATTACATTCCACATAACGATATTTCCAAAAATTTCACTGTAAGCTTCCTGATGAAGGCTTCGGACATAAAAAAAATTATAAAGTGTTATTTTCTTCTTTAAAATAATTAATAATTGACTAGACATTTATTTAGATTGACACCAAATTCTAAACAACAATATGATCGATAGTAATCGCATGTATTCAAGTGAAACCAGCTCAATGTTGGCAGTTTTCAGTGCCTCTGGCTCATTCTGTCGTAAATAAAATCATACATTGAAAAGTAGGTCCCTTAAGGATCAAAACTCAGAAGCTAGTGCTTATGTACTGACATGATTTATTGCATACCTTTCTTCAATTCGTCTTTGAAAAATTTAGAAATCCATAAAAGAATTAGGTTCGAACTCCCTCAGGCGATGCTGACCTTAGATTGAAATGGCTATTCTCTCTAGGCCCTTTGTGGTCATATAGCGTTTCAAGTACTGAAGTATTTATAAATCCTTGGCTTTCAAGTAATTGGTTCTGAGCGTTACAAAAGAATGCAAATCCAGAAAAGCGCTTCGGATGGACATCATTTAGAATTTGCTATTTATCTTTCTGTCAATCCTAAACCGGCCTCTGTACCAATACGTCAAAAAGGAAGTAGATACACCGGGGGAAATAAAAAAAAAAAGATTAGTAAAAGAAAAACAGACATCACCATTATCTAAAATGAAAAAGGATGAACAAATTAAACGACTGTCAACAAATCGTCGTGTGAATCTTATAGTGTTATATGTCCACTTTTGATAAAAATCGAAATATTTATTTGATATCCAAATGCAATGGTCTATCTCCCTTTACAACTGTAATACAAGATTTCTACACCCTAAAAGTTTTTGTCAGAACTACATTGTTCTATCTCTACATTCCCATTGGCTTATTCATCTAGTTAGTTCAGAGAAAAATATTTATATTGTTGCATGTCCATTATTTTTCGGGTATTTTTTGTTGTAAAATAATTGTTATCAAAATTATCTTAGTAGTACTATGCTTAAATTGTTTGCATGACTAAAATTCAATCTATGAGCAATTCTTATCAATTCCAGCAGTCAAGAATCGGGGTTATTACACCGTTAAAAAATCCATGGTTTATATCCTATAGAAATGTAGGGATACATTTTTAAAACAACATTGTTTGAAATGTTCTATCTCCAGAAAAGGGGGTGCTTTATTTATCTTAGTTGCTTGTCCATTTAAATAACAATCAAACAAAGAGTTACTATGCATGTACGTAAATTTGATTCCTATATAACTTTTTATGTCTCAGTCAAATATAAAAGATATTGTGCTCCTAAAATTTAAATTAAATTTTTACCATTAATACCAAATGGGAAATACATCATCATTTGATTCACACGACGAAATAGCTACATCACCTTCAATTTAGAACCCATGGAAGTTAAATTGTATTACCCATTTTTAATTTCACCGACAAATAGGATATATATGTAATAAAAGCCGGGATCCCTATGTCAGCTGCCCTCTCGGGCTTTTGTATTTCAGATAATTTAGAATAAAATATATGTTCAAGGAAACAAGCAACACAGAAACTAAAGATGCCAAATCAATTTTATGAAATTAATTCGGTGATATACATATTACTTTATACACATTGCGACTTGGATGGAGAGTTGTCTCATTGGCACTCATATCACATCTTCTTATTTCTATATAATTAACATTATAAAAAAGAAACGATGAAATTCAATGTATAATTGTAACCTTAGTAACTTGTGCAAACATTCCAGATATAAAACAGGTTAATCATAAACTTTGTCAAATACAAACCTGTATAAGGTTCCGCTTAATACAGGTGATTTTTACAGTAGGTCGACTGTAGAAAAAAAGACAATTTTAAAACTTGATAGTCCTATACTACTGTGTATGTTTTAATTGAAGACTTACTGTAAATAAGTTACTTATAGATAAGTGATTGTGCAGTTGCTAGAAAAAAATTAGATGTGGGGTTTACTAAACGAAAAAAGCACACAAAAAGAATAATTACTTAAGGAATGCTATACGTCAACATACAGGCTTTACCAATAGAGTTGTTTTGTTGCACATGTGTTCTTTAGCTTGTTTTGACCTCAGTATTGCTGTTATTTTTTTATTGTTGATATTTAAAGCTAGATATGCTATAAAGCATCACAGACGGAAAATGTGCAGATGATGCATCATTCCATTTCGGTATTTTTTAATTTTTATTCTAAATTTACTTCGATTTTGACACTTGAGTTGTTTAACTACAACATACAGTAGGGATACATTTTATACTCAGCTGAGTTCGAAGTCTATGTTTAAATCATTTTGAGTTGGATTCTCTTTTAACATTTCATACTACTGTATTTCTAATAATTGGCTCTTAGCATGACGAAACAGTAATAGATTTTGAAATTGCACATATGGTGATCACATTAATTTCTCTTTCTTGTAAATTGAATTTTTCCACATCTGTATGTATTTAGTACAGTGGAACCAACGGATAACGCAGATCAATAATTTTTAATGTATCTACATTATTTTATAGTAAAGAGTACTAATATTTGTACAAAAATATCAATATATGTAAAAAAAAAAATATTAATAGACATAAGTTTTGAACGAAAAATAATTCACCTTCTACTAGATTTTTTTCAAATAGTCTTAGTGTAATTCCTTTTATATCATCATTTTTAGTTTTTGTTTGATGAACAATGCGATTCCTAATTTTATTTCAATTTTCATTCAGAAAAGCGTCTCAAAGACGTGGGAGAAAATACCCATAAAGAGGTCTTCAACCCGAGCAAAACCACACACAACACTGCAAGTACAAGTCGGCCACTAGTATCTACTCGCTTGCATCATTTACTACTAGCCTTTTTTATGTTGTATTATTTGTTACATATATATTTATTTTTGTTGTGTGACAAACAAGTGTTTTAGAATTCATTTGTCTCTTCACTGCTACTTTTTACTAATATCCTTTGAGGAACTTTTATTATTATATCAAACGAGCTCCGGGAGAGTTAATGCCACAAAAAAACTAAGTTGACAATTCAACCCCGCAACATACTGACGCGTCTACCTGAAGTCAGGAACCTCTTCAGTTGTTGAAAGTAGTTCTATGTAAACCTTATTTGTCCTTTAAGAAATTTTTTTATAACTTATACTATAATACAAACACACAAGACTTATTGTATGAAAATAATTTTTATTTTTTTTCATTCATTCATAAAAATTGTTAACAATTACATTATAACGTTTTATGAAAGAAATAAAACCATATCAGTGATAATACAGGCACACACATCTAAACAGGACTTGCTGTTACTCAAAAGTTACTGTGGTTGAGTTACGTTTAAGAAAGTCAAATTGCGAATATAGAAATGATTATCTGTTGATACGCATTCAGTCAAAAGGCAGATGCAAAGATAAATTTTATTAATTGAACAATCCTTGAACAGAATTTATTTTTAGATTTGCTGTAAAAAGTTACACAAAAATGCTTGTTTTTGTTAATATATTTTAAACGAAACCAAACGAAAACCCAGATAATATAGGGAAAAAAATCAACATACATGATTCAAGCAATTCTTTAAAAATGATAGCAAATTTTGTTTTGTATTATTGTGTATACCCTGTGAGACTGAGCACTTCACGTAAGTAATAATTCATTTAAAACGAAAATCCTGTTCGAATTTACATTGAGAATATTCTAAATTTATCCTAAGATTAGTCTGGATGTCAAATTATCTACAAATTTAAAACGATTGTTTCACAGCTTCTTAGGAAATCTATAACAAAATTTTACTCATCCATCTAGATTTGTTCTATTATCTTCATTTTTCTGTAAAAGGTTAAGGTATGATAAAAGACACCTAAATGACCCCTGCAATCGCAGAATAATAAAAGATTTCAATCTATAGAAAATTTTTATGTTTATTTCATTGATTAATCTAGAGACTAACTGCCTAGTTGCCTTTTTCTTGTCACTGGAACGTCATGAAAACTTCATACGAATATTCACACAACAATGATAATTTCACACCATTTTTTGGTAAATCTGATTTGGACAAAACAGTTATATGAGGTCAATGTTTGTATAAGTCATTTTGTAAGAAACATTTCTTTGGTTAGGCTGTTGCTCATATCTTAATAGAAGATTAAAAATTGTAAAATCTTGTAGTTTTCAAATATATGCAAGAATTTTGAATGTCTCAATCAAATATTCCTTACAAAATTCAGTCATATTACTCATATATACAAAACTGGTGTCCTGTAAACATCTAAAGGAAAACCAAATATTCTTTTAATTTTTTGTCGGATCAAACACATAGCATTATCCTACCCTCTCCTGTAGTACATTGAAATCATATTGTATTAAATGAAAAACATTTTAATTCATTTACATTTGTTTGTGATCTTATTGCAACCACACAGAACACAGCACTCCATCTTAAACCAATGTAAAAAGTCCAAATGTTTGTATCAATAATATAAGAGTAGGCAAAATAACGGTCCAAAAAGTGTAACAAACAAAAAAATAAAAATCTTAAATCATTTTATCCAGCCAAATCTTTTGTAAAACAAGTCTAAATACATAATAGTCTCATACTTTGACTTTAACAAAAGCAGCTTAAGAACCGTGTATAGTTTCTAAAAGATTTATATTCCTCAAGAATCAGACTGCGTTATGGTCTGCTCGCCAACTACAACCTATTAAAAAGCTTGTACCAATGAATAAATTGGACTGAGAGCATAATCATGTAGCGTATTAAACAGTTGTCTATTAATTCCAATTAAATATACACCAACACAGTTACAGCATTAGCTAACTGATTTGTATAAATTTGTAGTGTATCAGACGTGCAGTTACTTTAACCTCTTAAAAAAATATTCAAGTATGATACCTTCATCTGCAGATTTTAAATGGAGTGCTGCTTTCCAATTTAACATTATCAGAAATAACCATTCCTAAATTAATGCACTTCAGATAACATGAAATATGAAATATAATTCATTAAAACGGAATCAAACACACAAAACAATATAAAAATATCAGTTAACAATAACTTGTGGTTACATCAAAAGCAATAATACAAATGGCGAACTTGGAAATTAGGAATGTTCACGAAATGAAACAATACAAAAATACACAAACATAATAATTCTCGCATGTCTGTTAAAATAATTAAGAAATCGTGCCATACTTGATCAAGTAATAACTGAGAAAAACAAATAAAAATATGTGTGGTCAACTTCGGTAACCTTTTGATTTTACTCGGAAAATGTCGAAAGAGGATAAGAACTTAGTACTTAAATATTATAACTTTAAAGTGATGAGATATTCTTAAATATTACTGCAATTTTCCATAAGGAACGGTGCTTCAGACAGAGAGGTATCTATCTAAAGAAGTTGACTAAGATTGAAACACATTACTCTTAAAAATCAATAATACGTTTGTGTAAACTATTTTCTTAAAGACAGGCTACGCTTCAAAGCGACGCCGGGTATTTTAATTCTGCTTTTCATTAATGTTTTAACAATATTGGCAAAACTACCCTAAGCAAACGCATTACTAATTTAAAAAGTTACCTCCTTTAATCCGGGTCGTCCACCTTAAGCTAAACAAGGAGGAAGTTTAGCAAAAATGGTACAAAAAGAGAAAGAAAAGTTATTTGCAGGTTAAGTATTTCTAACATTTGCAAGAAAGACTTTGGTCGTTTACATGGATAACAGGTAAAATAAATGAATTTTTAGACGATGGTTTAACAGCAAATAAAAAATAATCAGAAACGAAATTTAATGATTGATGAGCACTCGAAAAGAGGGAATGTTTGGTACGGAAAACAAATATTGAAAACATGATAGATATGCTGTAGTATGTAATAGTTCGTATCAGTCACTTGCCATTATACTCAATGTCATATGACAACTTTAACCTTGGCTTCTCTCGATATTTCGCAGCGTTTGTGTATTTAAGATAATATGTTTGGAGTTAATTACAACGAGTCTATTTTCTATCATATTTTGCCATTTTATCAGTCTTTAGAAATTTCAAAAGTAAGCATATCCAATCAAAACTAGTCAAAACGTAGGTAAGTCAACCCTTCCATGAATATAAAGACTTATATTACCATATATGTATTACACACTTCTTAATATACGGCTTCAGAAAAAGGCTCAGAACCTCGTACAAATATATCTAATTGTATTATGATAAATATTTTGTTATTATTTTAAAAATCGTCAGGTCAAGTAATGCAATATTTTCGTCAAAAGTTTGGTATTTTGTGTAATTGATAAATAAAGTCGTACCTACAGAAATTTGCCAAAATCAAGATGTTAGTGTGCACTCATAAATTCAAATTCAATCTTAATTACTTAAAATTAGAGTAAAAGGTTACATTACAATGCATTTTGAATACAAGAATATCTTATTGCTTTCTCTTTTTAAGAAATCGGTATGCTACAAGTCTTTTTATAAATATTCCAAAAAAAATCTTGAAAAAATCATACTAAAGTGAAAAACCGTTATGTAAGTGTTAAAATATTAGGTTAATCCCCTTTTAGTGTTAATGATAATGTAATTAACAATCCAACAATATACAATGGAATATAAACGAGTTACAAAAAAACAGGCTCTAAAATGTTTGGAGTGAGTTCAACTTGAATTTACTTCTTGTCTAAATATTAGTTCTGTATATAGCTGTAATTGTTTTAACAATGACGTTTGGTAAAATATTAAACAATATCTGGCACAATAGCTGTGAAAACAATCTATAACTATTATTGAGGTCAATCCAGAAGTTTCTACTGCATCTGCAAAATCAACCAACTAACCCAGACTACCAAACTTTTTTTTCAAATATTTTTTTCGTCGGAGAACCATTCATTATAATAAATGGACATAGACTACATGAATCAGATACAAGTACAAAACTCTCATAGATTTTAAATATTGTACAGTTCAGACAATTCAGTATGCTGAGTACAGGTAAATAAAAACCACTAAACTTTCTGGACATAGACTGAACAGATTTTAATTGACTGCAAGCGAATTGTGGTAACAGTACTTAATTTACCGCAGTAGATAAATCTGAAAATTGACTTAGAGACTGAAAATGACATAAAAGTTAATTGTTCAATCTTTTAAGCTGTTCAAATCAAAATGATCGTTTCAGATCAAAATTGGTTAAATAGTGTATTTATTTTGTAAAAAAAAGAAAATGTAAATTTAAAAAAAAAGGATCTGTATAGAGTTGTGCTTGACATTTCACGATAACTGTAGTAATGAAAGGACGGCAATTACATTTCAAACTAGTTTTTGAGTACATATTGTATTACACTTTTTAAATAACTAAATATTAGACTGAAACTTCCATTCTGATCTTAAGTTAACTCATAATTTGAAATGATTTTGAAGATGTTTGTCTAGTGATTAAAACACCACGTTTTAGTCATTTTGATTGCAGTGAAGTTAGATTTGTGAAGTCACTTTTCTTCAATACAACATTTACTTTTATAACATGTAAATTATGGCTACTGGATAGTTTAAAAACAAGACAAACCTTAATGTTTTCCTAGTTAGAAAATGAACAGTACTGGATTTATCAAAGCAGAAATGTCTTAAAATTCAACAAAAGATGAAACATGATTTGAAAATGTTGTGTTCAGACTATTCATATTCGTTTAAATAAAAATAGGCAATAGTAGTATACCGAAGTTCAAATGATTAACGAGTATATTTTTAATCAAATGCAATAATTGTAATCTGTCCAAAAAATATTGTCACACTACAGATGCATGTAAACATTCATAAATTTGAATACACAGTTTGAGTATTGCCACATTTAGAATATTATATTATGTGCTGATTTAATAAGTGTTATTTGTATTTAGTCGTGATAAGTGCACACAATGATTAAAGAACTGAATAACAAAATAAAGGTGAAATACAACAATATCCCAAACAGAAATTCAACAATATCTACAACATTTGAGCATAATATACTCATACCAGTTCGACATATTATGTACATAATTTTGGCAACAGCTTTGTTGGGGAAAACTGTCTTTAAATAACGACAATGAATTCCTCATTGACAGCCCTGAAAGACTTTGTAGACTTAATAGTTTGCTTCTGTTATCATATATTCGAAACTTACAAGTGTTTCAATATCTAAACAGAAACCACGTCTTAGGCCTCCCGTGATGACGTAATTAGTTAGTAAAATTTCTGGTTAATATCAATACAGTTAGAAGACTATATGAAATATTATTCCATATATGAGAAGTTTCTTAAATATAAGTTTGTTTACTTAAAAAACAATGAAAATTTGAATCTATGACTATGAGATTGCTGACAAAGTATTTCCAAGTTTTATCTACATGTACTCCTTATATAAATAAAATGTTTCAGTACTAATTCATGTAAATATCCATTAAATTTGTTTCATTAAAATATGAATTAGTCATTTTTGTATATTCAACAATCGATTTGTAGCTTTTAATATCTAAGAGATACAATATTCACACATTGTACAACAGGAATTACGTCATTATGGTGTTTTAATGGCCCATTTTACTAGTATTGTATTTCAATTAGGTGTAAAGTAAACCCTTTTGCATTGATTCTTAAACATTATTTAATTGAATAGTGACTTAAATTGTTCTCCATTGCTACCATCCCTTTAAAATTATCCAGATACATAACAGAAAATTCGATTTGATCAATTCAATATATATAAGTAATAATGCGGATAGTAATCTTTACAATCCATTTGATTGAACTGTTAACAGAAATTACACAAGTCACCAACCAGTGTTTTACAATATCGTACGTCGGCAAATATTGTCACAACCATGTTCCACTATAATATGAAAGTATCATAATATTTCGGACATACAATTAAAGCAAATTTCATTGAAACCACAACCGGTCTTAGTTTGGGCTCTTTCTGGTTTCGACCACGTGACCAACGAATTCTTTAATGCCTTCAACTTTAATTTAGTACAGTAGGGTTTGTTAGTAACTTAAAGTATTGTTATGCGGCGATTAATACACAGGAATCACACCACGTCAAACTAGAACCTTTGGTGAATTTAGGAATCGATCATCCTATTAATTTTTGATCGGGTTTCTCATTCGAAAACGATAATGCATATGGACATGCAATACAATGGTCTGTCCATGAAGTCGTAAATACTAGCCTAGGGATAGCGCATTATCGGTTTTAAGTTCTACCATTGTTTTTTATTGTGTTACAACTGGCCAAGACTATTTGAAGGCGGCACTGACGATCCTGAATGTTGAGGTGACTTTCGTCTTCGTGGTGGTGACGTTCTTCTTAATTGATTAAATTCAGTCCTTCTTTGATCAGTTTGTTGTAAATCTCTCTCACGTAAACTCATTTCTCGTTCGTGTCTGAGTTCTTGTCGACGTGTTATTACTTTATCCGCAATAAGTGCTGGTAGCATATCAAGCTGATTCTGCAAGAAAAACATACATATCAATATTAATAAGATAGATATTCTTATGTGAATTTGAATAATTTTAAGAATACATGTAGTCAACATACTTCAGACAATTAATAAAATATGGAGTTTGCATTTTATGATGTGTAGTTTTCCTTTTTTAGAAGTTATTGTTCAACACTTATATTGTGTTTTCTATTAAATATTTAATTCAAAACAAATTCATATAGATATATATCTCATCAGAACGTAAACAATTCTAAGTGTGCACTTGCAATCTATTCATTAATATTTGTGTATTATGATATTATCTATTAACGATTTTGTGATAATTCGAGTTTACAATGTATCTGTTTTGTGATGACAATCTAAATGGCACAGTGAACAAACAATTTACCTCCAATACAAGTAAACCTTCAAATACAAAATCCTGCCAGACAAAAAAAAACCAAACGTTTTAAAAATGAATGATACAAATCAATCGAATATTAAAACTTTTTCAATCGCAGTGATTTAGAAATCTCTATATACTAGAAGAGCTTTATAATAATAATAATAATAATAAAACACTTGAGTTTACCCAAAGTTCCAGCGGTGTCCAAATTGCTTCCTCGCAATGTTTTATGGATTGTTTGCTATTTCGTAGTTTTCTTTGGAAATGGCAACGATTGATGATTTAAAATAGCTCCATTGGTATCGTCTAATATATTTTATAACATAATTGATTTTAAAATGCTGTTTTTATCTATGATTCCATTGATACTTCGTTTTAAAGATTTAATTCAAATTCCAAAATCATTTTTTTAAATTGCATGTAGTAATGACAAACTAGTATAAACTCTCAAAATAAAATTTAGGTATTGTTAGAGTCATATGATAAGCCTCAAACACTTAACACTAAAAGATTGAGATGTTTTGGTATAATTTGTTATAAATTGATGACTAATTCTCACTGCATATGGCATTGATAAACAATGATAATAATTTCCAAGAATACGACAACAATTTTTTTTTTCTTGAATTGCAATTTTAATTAAACTTTTTGCCTTTAAGTAATGTAATGTTTACACAGGTTTGTTCATTTTGAAATGAAATGTCACTTTAATTTAAACGCAAACTGAAATGTCTGAACATTAAAAGATTTAAGTCTTAAATTTTATCCCTAAGAGTGTTTACAACCATTGGGTCGATGCCACTGTTAAGTGAACGTTTCAAACCCTAGTGCATCACAAAGACTCCTGTGTTGACATAAAATATTATTAATATGGGCATTTGCATTAAACTTAATGTTTATAAAATGTTATAAATCATTTGAAAACATTGTTTTTCTATCCCAGGCATAGATTGCCTTCGCCAGATGTGACACAATTTTTTGTATGGTTTGTCAGTGATTTTTAACTTCGTTAATGATTTTATATTCCAATTGTTCAAGTTCGAGTGCTACAGATGGGTTAGGCATAGAAATACGCGTATGGCATAATAAATTTTCTTTTAGGTAACATGCACTAAATCGTGATCTGTTTAGTCAATTTCCAGGCTACTCCCCCAAAACAGTTTGGTTAAATACAGGGAAACGACACCTGTGAGGTTTTATTTCATTTTTGTACATATAAGCACTCTGAAAATAGACGCATAACAGATCTTAATTGACCACAATGAAGTTTAGTGATGATAATACCGCAAAGGAAATGCATGAAACTTCACTATTTGGCTAAATACGACTCAATTATTTAAAGTTTAGTCTTTTTACACAAGTAAATATAGCAATTTCCGTTAGAACGTAAGTGTTCATTTATTTAAGAATGACATGATATTAAATTAAATTAAACAGATACTACTTGATAGGAAAATTGACAATTTATAATGTGTTATTGACAGTCTTTTTTTTAAACCTAGCTCTTCGTCTTTCCATCTTCATCAATGGGTTAATAAAAAGCATACAGAAGAATGCACCATTAAAATTTCAGAAAATTCAATTAAATCAAAATTATAAGAATAAGAGAAGACAAACCCACAAGTATAAATTAAATAATACAGGTGTTCTCAATTAAAAAAAAGTATCAGAAATAAAATGTTCACTGTTACTGAAAGCAAGCTCACATGACTTAATCTGATGATATTGAAATAAGGCCTTCCTAAATTCAATGTCGACCGCTATACTCGATTCAACAAAGTTACATCAGCAAAAACAGTTTAAAACAAACCGATTTCGTACAATGCTAAAATAAATGTACAGAAGTACAATCGACAAAAAAAAAGATTAAATATTTAGTATTGTTTAACTTCCAAATCAGCAAATCGATAATTATCGACCCATATACACGTGTGTTCCTTCAAACCATTATGATTTAACAACAATAGTAAAATTATAACTTTTAACAGTTAGTTTGTTAAGCCCAACGGAAGATTTGAAAAACACTTCACCTCGTATATGATTAATGCTTGCTTTATTAATAACATTGCAATAATTAAAACTTGTTTTGAATTACAATTGTATCTCTTGTTACTAAATTTCCGAGAGTGAAATCCCAAAAAGATAAATTTGTTAGTCCCCATTAGAATGCAAATCAATTTACGGTCCTCTCTAGCAAAAAAAACCGGCTGGCTTCAATCGTTTCTTTTCGTGCCCAAAAGTGCTTTTTTGTAAATTTGATCTTACCTAATTATGATTACAAAAGACATATTGTATTTAGCGGTATTTTTAACATTGCCATATAAGCGGGAGGTTTGGCTAGCAATAAAACCAGGTTCAACCCACATTTTTCTTTAAATGTCCTGTACCAAGTTAGGAATATGGCAGTTGTTATCAAATAGTCCGTTTCTATGTATGTTGGCGTTTGTTTTTGTTGCAGTTCAGTGTTTCTGTTGTTGAATTGTTTTTTTCTCTTATAGTTGATGTGTTTCCCTCGGTTTTGGTTTGTGACCCGGATTTGTTTTCGCTGAATCGATTTATGACTATTGAACAGCGGTATACTATTGTTGCCTTTATTTACAGTGACAACTAGATTGGTCAAAAGACTATTTTATTCAAAAGGATAGTTTCAGTTAAAATTGTTCAAGTTTTGCATAAATAGTATAAAAACTAAACTTTGAATGGACACAAAGTGAACATCAATGGAACCCAGTTACGAAAATTTCCAAATAATATTCAACGCTTCTGAAATATTTAATACCGCTATTAGCATAAGCTAAGTTATAACATAGTGTAAAACATCAATAAACAAACGAAACAGAATAGAATCTTTATATCAAAGAAGAGCAAACCTGTAGTTCTAAAAGCTTATCTTCTATTTTCACGACTCTTTTTTCAACAGAGAGGCCATTTGTCTGCATGTCAGCCACCATAGCTTGAATATGCGACTGTGTCTATAAGAAAAGAAAAAAGTTTGAATATATTATGGAATCTCCCATTTAATAATTCAATCAATACAATATTGCTCAAAAGATACAAGACATTTTAATTCTTATGAATTATTTCAGAATATAAAGATTTAATATCTTAATGAATACTTTTAACAATCTATTGTAAATAATAAAATACTTAAATTGAAAATAATATTTGCATATCAAGAGTTTTTATTTTTTGTTAGGAATAGAAATATCAACCCTATATATACATCTATAGAGGATGGGACACAACGCATTAATACAATCAGTATTTTATCTATTAGATATGACCAGATTAGATAAGACTTTGATATATTTTATACTTTTTTCTGTGTTTCAGTCTTCTTTTATGATATCAAATACTTATTGTTTTGGACAAATTTTGATTTGTGTCATCAGGCTTGACATATTGGATATATTTTGTCCTAATATGAAAATGTTTGATAGTGTGTAACAAATTCAAGGTCATAAAGTTATCTTTATAAATAAATATAATATTGCTCTTTCTATAACTTTTACTAAATTCTCGTGTAATATTGTCGAGTATATATATATATATATATATATGTCTGTTCATTGTGTATATAATGTTTTTCTTTTCATATAAAGATGATTTCAAGCATGGGTATATTTCTAATTGAAATTGTGATTGTTTTTTGTGTGCATTGGAACACTTCTAGAAAACTTGCATATTAAGGAAGACTGTTAGAAGGTAGAAGTCGAGATAGGTACATGTAGCATAGTGAAGCGTGAGATATTTTGGGGGAGGGGGTCATGCTGACTATTAGATTTAAGTGTCCCGGACAGATGCGGTATTGCACATACCTCTACCTTTAAGTTGAGACGTACATTCAATAATTATATCAGACAATTAATGTGAAATGCGATCAGCTGTTAATTTTGGTTCAAAATATAATTTTGACCTGCATATTTCTTATATTTTCAAAACTTTATTAATTATTGTAATATCTTTGATACATATTTTCGTGAAATAGAAAGTGTTTAATTACCCTTTGTTAGACAAAATACCACTTATCTATCATTATGTAAGTGATTTACTGTACCCGGTTATTATTATCTATAAGAGAATGATTTAAAAAAAATGTTCTGAATTCTAAAGAATATAAACAGCAAGCAAATCGTTCGATCCAAAATTTGGTTAATTCAAGAAGCCCCTGTCCCCTTGTGAATTCTCTTGATCATTTTTACTCAGAAAATATTTAAATATTATTGAATATTAATAATGTATAAGATGAAAAAGAAAAATCACTTAAACACGTTTTTCCAAGAAAGAGTCAAAAACAGTGCCCAAAATACCATAGGAAAGATAGTCAATAATGTTGCTCATCAAACTTGAAGAGAAAGACAATATAGCCATGTATCATTACAAAAAGTATATGATTAAATCAATCCACATTCAACAGTGGGAACTCGTGTGTACAAGAAGTATTAATAAGTATTTACTCCAATTGTGGCACCCATTAGGTTACTTGTAGTAACTTCGGGCTGAGAAGGGACGAGTTCAACCTAATCAGAAGTTTCCTTCATGTTATAAAAGTTTTGTGACCTTGTATCTTTGATGAAATTTATGCACGGATCGTATCAACTGTAACCTAAATATTTTAAATGCAAGTGGTGCTGAATGATTGATCGATTAACTGTCCAATGCTAAACGTGGAATGTCAAATAGTTGTGCTTGAATTGTGCTTAACATTTCGTACTCTAATCTTTTTTACCGTTCTTTTTCTGGTTTGTTTTTTCTCTACATGTTAAACGTTACAAATATGGGTTTTTAACTGATTTATAGAAATTGGTTTTCAATATTGATAAACTGTCTAGACGTAGATATGTCTCGATTGTATGCAATTTTGCTATAAAATGTAAATGTGGAAATTAAAATGGCTGGATTTTACCATTTAAACTATGCAAAACATTCAAAGTCAATGAAACATGACTGAAGGCCAAATATTATTCATGGAAATCACTGCATACCAATGATCATTGACTTATAATAGGTGGTTCCACTAAAACCGACTTGATCAAATACTTGTACATGTAAACTATGCAAAAATCTATGAAAGTCAATATAAACAAGACTGAAAACATCGGAACAAATAATATTCATGGACATAAACTGTGCCATGATAATGTAACTGCATCCCAAGTATCATTGACTTACCATTAGGTATTCTCCTTTCACTGAGCTAATTACAAACTTTATCATATAAACTATGCCAAAGTTTCAAAGTCAATTGACCCGGACTGAGTGGGCGGGGCAAAATAATTTCCTTGAAAATGAGATGTATCGATGATAATACAACTGCATACTATATATCATTGACTAACCATTAGTGGTTCCGCTTAAACTGACCTAATCAAACACATTGTTAAAGCCAACACCACCGAAAACAGCACATATGAGTCTCGCCTCAGCTGACAAAACACAAATTGGTATAAACTATCTTATGTTTTCACCTGGTCTTAAATAAGGCATTTCTATTGTAAATATGTGTGTTAATATTTCAATTATGTAAGCTCTCTTATTAAATGTGGTTAATGCTAAGAAACACATTTGTTTCTTCTCCAGCTAAAATGCTCCTACAACTTAATATATAGAACATAATATATTCATAAATAAGTTTTGTTTAGCAATAATATATACAAACAAAATTTACTAGTACAACGTTTTCTAATAAACACTACTTTAAATGAACTAGAATAATTTTATGTTTTGCAGCCTGTATCAATTCTTTGTTTATATTTTATATAACCTTTTCAGTGGCCTCTGGGTTTCGTTTAATCTTTAATTGACATGCTTCTACTTTTACTTTGAATTAGCCGCTAAATTGAATAATCGAAATATAACGGGCTTGAATTATTAAAGATTGATCGAAAGTAAATCTCCATTGAACTAATAAATAAATAAAAAGTGAAATGGATTTTAATCGTTTAGTCATTATTTCGAAGAATTGGTTTCTAATATGAAATTTGTTTCTGTATGTGTTTATTGCCAAATCAAAGCTTAGTAGACTCATTTCGTTCGTAATCCTCCATGTTGCCAGTGAAACACGTTTACAAAATATTCCGTTTGAAATTGATACTAAGAAGTCTCCTTGTAAAAAAATATGTATTTGGTGAAATGAGATTTACAAACTTTGACGCTATGCACGATGTATAACCTTAGATATCTCTTAACAATAATCTGAAACTGGTCATAGTAAGAAAATTGCCAAAAGGATAACAATACTATATCAAGTGAACCTGCTCGCAACAATACTCAAAAACTGCAACACATGTATTGTAACAATCAAAGGACACGGATTGCATAGTTGTGTATATCAATCCAATGTTAACATCTATATCAATATTTATCAATTATGGACTTTTGAGGAGGTCAATACGTTATATATGGACCTGTTCAGATTATATTGACCGAGGACGAAGTCCGAGTGTCAATAAAATATAACATGTCCATATTTAAAGTCTTGATTGAGTGAAAGTCCTTAATTTATATATTACATATGTAAATAATGTATCAGGAAAATGGCGTTCAATGTTCTTTCTGTGTATTATTAAATTGTATTTTGCAAGAATTTTAACATGTTATTGAAAATATCAATATTCTTTGACAACTTCATAGCTTGTTGCGTAAATTTTCTTGTATTCTTAGCGTCTGCGTTTAACCTAAAAATTCTTGTGATAAACTTGCAAATTTTCTTTTCATCTGCTGCGGCGCTTCCTCCATGGTTGTTATGTGTGACGTCATGACGTCATTAATCTAAATTTAACTATATTTTTCATATTGACCGTCAATATACATATAAATAGAAACATAGCGTCAATATACTCAAAAATAGAAACAAGGATTCGGATACATAAAATAACCTTTCAAACACGTGATCGTAATGTCCAATGAAAACAGGAAAATGCTACACCATATGTAATATTTGCAATTATGTGGTCAGTTTTTACTTACCTTTACATCTTAAATCATAACTTGATATCCACCTTAAGGTTTATAAAAGTGTATATAATAAATCTAAGAACTATGCACAATTGCATCTTGGAATTCTACAAGGAGTAATGTAACTTCAGGAAAGTGTGGTATTAAGATCATATGAACTAGTAAGCTACGGGAACAGTGATTGGTGCTGAGGTAGGAAGTTAAAACTTTCTACATATTGTTTTTTTATAATTACACGCCTAAACAAATAAAAATAACAACGAATGCATTTCATGAAAGCACAACCATGCAAAGAAAAGAAACTGCATGCGTTCTAAAGATGTCTATATTGCCATGCCTGAGATTATACAGGTGTAGCTATTTGACAGAGCTGTTATTAAACGTTTCAAACCTGACGAAATTCAACATGAGAAGTTGAAATGTAAACTTTGTGTCTTTGGGAAAATCCGTCAAAGCCTATCTTCTACATTGAAAAAAGGAAAGGAAGATCGATGGTCAGTTATTAACCGAATTCATAAAACAGATATTGTAATGCAAACATGCATTTTACAACAGGCTTTCAGGAGTTCATCGCAAATTTTAAACACATTGAAATGAACATCTACCGGAAGTTACAAAATATTTTCAAAAAAACCATCGAAGTCCTTTCCTTTTAACCATTAACCGTTTTTTTGTCTGATTTCAACAGAAGGAACACAGTTACTCACTGCACCAAAAAGGAAAAGGGGGAAGGAAAACGGAACTTATTTAACATTGCTGATGTTCTTGAAAACTTTATTTTCGAAAAACAAAGTTCTATCAAATGCTTAATGATTTTGACGTTTTCAAAAGAAGCTGTTAAGCAAATAAGTATTTACACACAACGGACAACGACAAAAATTTAAAGGTAAAGACGGGAGGGTGAAGGTATCTATGTACATTATAAACAACAAAAACTGTCTATTGATAAAGTATTTAACTGTTAAAAGGAAAGGCTCCGGTTGTCATAAAACTAACTTTAAGGTGTAATGTGCAAAATTGTGTTTACTTATTAATGCAAAAGTAACATGTGTACATAAATGTGTGCATGACACTAAATATTGAAAGGTTTTCAGGAACTAAACCAAATCATGATGAACACTTTAAGTATTTTTTCCTTGAACAATACGTGCCATTCTAATGTCAAATACAAGAGATTCCATATACTGGACGTGTGAACTATAATAACCTGCTATGTTATAAACAGCGTACCCAATTCAGAAATATATATTCATGATAATAGCAATGCAAATATGATTTTCAGCATTTCTTGTGTTGCCCTTATCGCAAAAATTGAATGAAAAATTCAGTTCTTGACAAAAACTTATAAATAAATATATATAATTTCAAATCTGTAACTGGTTAGTGACTACCTATACTATCAGCCATTTTGCTATCCAAGCTGTTTTATTTTCGATTCAATAATAAAATCAATACTCTAGAAAATAAAAATGCAAAATTTAATTTTTCAGCCAAACCATTTTTACCTTTGCCATATCAGCTACTGTATTCTGTTGCTCTGTTAACTTTCGTTGGTCCATTTTTACATCTCGCAGACTGAAAAATATACAAATAAAGAACATATTTGTTTTTTAGAAATTGTACTTACATAAGAAACACGACGCGTACCACATGTGGAGCAGAATCGGCTTACCCTTCAGGAGCAACTGAGATCACTCCCGGTTTTTTTGGTGATATGAGTGTTGCTCAGTCTTAATTTTTCAGTTTTTTTTTCTGGATTTTATAGACTGTTGTGTGTGTCGTTTCGGTTTTTTTCAATGGCGTTGTCAGTTTGTCTTCGACTTATTGGTTTGAATATTCCTTTAGTTTCTTCGACCTTTCTTTTAGAAATTAGAAGCTAATTCACACATCAACATGATTCAGTCGTTCACTGATACAGTTCTACATAATCTATCAAAACATGACAATATGTTTTGCTCCATTGTGGAAACTTTGTTTCTTATTATCAAGTAAAAATACTTATATTAGCAACACGACACATGTTGAGCCGGATGTGCTTGTCCTTCCTTAGCACCTGATATAACCGCCATTGAAATTCACAAACATGACGAAAACCGATGATTGATTCCTTTCTTTCCAAATTAATTTTTGTCTTTGTGCAGAAAGTGTGCGGTGAAAACTTTCTGCCCTATCCTCTTATCTACATTGTTCGCGATAAATGGTGGGAAAAGTCGAGTTTGATTCTTTTGCACACACTAAATGGCATTAAGGATGTTCCCTACTCTTGTTTTTGACTTTTTGTCAGATATTTGGAATTCTGTAGTTTTATCCATGAAGTGCCTTCAAATTGTTTGGCCGCTAACCCCTACTTTTTCTTTTCATTATTTGATTGCATATTGTTTATAACGCCATTTTTGAAAATCTTGAAAAAAACCTTGTTACTTTTATTGATAGTATTTGTTAGAAAAAAGGTGCAAATGTTAAATGTAAGAAAATCATTTCCCGCCAAATTTTTAATTGTTTGTATCTCAAAAACAGGTACACTGACCTGTAATTTTTTTCTGCTTTTTATGTCCCGTTATCTATATACTATCAGTTGATAACAGTCTTTAAAAAAGCTTGTTATTTTGAAACAGAGTAGCGAACATCCTTAAGTCACTTATTTGTTCATTCAGTTTGTTCTGTTTTTTCTGTTTAGTGATTTGCAACCAAACCAGTAGATTATACAAACACTTTCCGAAATGTGTTTATTATATATATATATTATATAGTATATAAAATTTAATACATATCTACACTTAAATGTCATAAAAACTTACTTATGAATCGCTTGCAGAAATTTTCTTTGATGCGATCTAACTCTGCTTGTATTTATTTTCTTCATTAGTTTTGTATGTTTGTATATCAGCCATGTTTCTCGTAAAACGTTGGCAGCTGAATTTTTCAACTATTTGAATAAAAAAAGACAATTATATAATACTTCATACATTTGTTTATGATGTTGATAAGTTGTCAATCAAATTTCTTAATATATGGTCCTGTAACTTACACTATCCTTAATGCTTAATAACACGAACCTTAAAAAATAAATGTATACTACATTATAACTTTGCGCCTGAAAACAATGAAACAAGTTTAAAAATATTAATTCTTTTTTAAAATATGTTTGTGTTTCATGTAAATGAGCCAATATATATATATAAACCTGGAAAGCATCAGTTGTAACAATCATTTTTTTTAATATATCTTATTAAATTATCCCGTATATCCTTTTTTCTAGGCATTTTTGAGTGACTTGCATCAGTTATGATCAAAATGTATAATCTTTCGCTACAAATTAGTCTAAAAATCCCTTCTCCATATCCATTTGAACTACAGTAAACATGAAATTCATTTTCTGTTTAGTCACATATAGGTTTTATTTATAGGATCAGGTTTCATCGTGAAAGTCCCCAAAATGGGGTTTTTTTTTTGTCAACTTTTGTCCGGCAGTAGGACCATAATGGGAGGATACCGTTTGACTGTACGGGATGTAAATTTTCAGCTTCGACCAATTTAAAGGAGGACTTTAGATCAGATTCTTCGTGTGAGGAGGATACCATGTTCTTTATGTGCTTATTTATCCTTGCAAAAGATCTTTAGGCGTTCTGAAAGTGATCTGTAGAAGGTTTTAAACTTTAATTCTTAAATGAAATGTGCCTACGTGATATATTGTGCGTTGCCTATTATAAAATATAAAAAAATGTATGTTGTCTCTTCAAATATGGTAAAATCTTATCTATTGATTAAATCAGAAATTTTAACTCAGCTTAAAGTTTGCCAAACAATTACAAATATTACTGAAATATATATCTGAAAAACAAATAGCGTTTAAAAGACTATAATAATTAACATGCATTGTGCAAATTTAAAATAAGGAGAAAGACAAATTGTACTTAATGACACATTTTAGTTGTGAATTTCAGTTGTTATTTAATAGTTCGTTTCTATGAATGTTGCATTGTTGTTTGTTTTTTGTTGCACTTCTGTGTTTTCCTCTTATAGTTGATGTGTTTCCCTCGGTTTTAGTTTGTAACCCGGATTTGTTTTCTCTCAATCGATTTATGACTTTTGAACAGCGGTATACTACTGTTGCCTTTATTCATGACATTAAACGGTACCAATTAAACCGAACCATATGCGCATGTCGATAATAAATGTCTCTTCAGTGATGCAAAAGGCCAAAATAATTTTAATCAAAAACCTAATACAAATTTTGAAAAGCAAATATTACCAAAAAGAATCAAAAAGCGAAGCCGAGACTGACAAGGAACAAAAAGTTGAGAAAGATACATTTCTTAATTTCAAATGATTTTCCAACTTTCAAAACAGAAAATGTCAATAACATGATATCAGTATTTTCATGCCAGTACCGATGTACTGAGTAACTAGCCTGGTGATACCAACAGGGACTAGTAGTCCACCAGCTGAAGTATCGACCAAGTGGTAGCACTAACGTTAAAAGTATTCTTAGATGAATTTGGTTGTTTTGTATATCAATAGTTTAAAGCAAGTTGCAAATCATCAAATATTTGCAAATAAACCCGAATAATTTCTCTTTGCAATTTACTCAGTCAAAATTGTAATTATATTATTTGGTTTGTTTTGTATAGGTCCGTTTTTGCTTTGCTGTATGCTTATTAATTATTGTTCATTTTACAATTTATTATGCTGAAAATTCATCTTTGAAAAAACATTCAAATTCAACATATGTTACGTAGATATGCGCAATCATTCTGTGTAAAGTTTCAGAAATCTATCTTCTTAGGAGTTGATTAAACAAAAGTGGTACTTTCTTTTGTAAATTTGGCTTCCCTAAAAAGATATAGTATCAATTATACCTAACGAGGTACATTCCAAAATCATGTATCAATCTTACTGAAATCGATATCATACGTTCAATACTAATTCGCTCAATCAGTTTTGTGCATTTGCATCGATGGCCCTTACAAAAATGTTCTACGTAAAAAACAAATATTGATACATGCAAATATTCGAAAATAGAAAATACACAACCTCCGTAGGAAATGCTTTTTTGGCCTGTGGTCTGAAAAGAGTTTAATGTGTTTTTGATATTAGTAGTCACACAGTGAAATGATCATGATTTAAATCTGTATAAAGAATAAAAAATTCTCTTTTGGATTGAGAAACTATAAGCCTTCCCTCTTTGAATGTGATGTTTTATAAAGGACAATCGAAATTCATAAGCCGAACAGAAACCGACAATACCATAGCAAATAAAACGAAAAAATACAAACAGCAGTCTTCAAACTACTACAAGAAAACTAAAGACTGAACCCCGCCAATAAAAACGGATTGATCTTATATGACCCAAAAGGGTAAGCAGATCATGCTCCATGTGTCCCTCGTGGTAGGTACATATGCAGTGTTGTCAAAACGGAGGAAACGAGGATGGGATTGTGGCTCAGACAACTGAGAAATATCCGTGGTAATCTGTGATAGAGATATTCCAACCAAAACACGATGGCGTCCATAAACCATTCGAAGTAATGACATAAATTTACTACTTTGAATCCTTAGTTCAATAGCTTCCTGTAAGCAGCAACATTCTATCCATGAAATCATGATAGGAAAAATCCAACTAGCACATTAACTTTGGTCTTAAATGGTCATTTTAATCTTAACAACATACGAAAAGTCTAAAACTAGTTTTGTGAAAAGTTCAAGTTATTTTTCAGTTTGATATTGTCTTGTTGAAAATTCATTACTGTTCAGAATTTTATTTCCTTGCAGTCGATCCAGTACTGTTCAGTTCCGTTTCAGACAATTCAGTATGCTGTTGCTATGTTCGGGTAAATAACCACGATTGAAAAGCCCGAACAAAGACGAAACAGATCATGATTTATTGTTCAATCGTTTAGCTTTTTAGACCAAAATGATCGTTTCAGTTCAAAATTGGTTTACTAGTTTCAAGCTCTGAAAAATTAAAACAGACTAATGCTCTTCTGTTCTTTTTTGTTTAAAACACAACAAATACAAATTCAGCTTAAAAAGTATAAAAATTGACAATGTTTCCTCAACCGGTGGAACATTCCGTGTCCATGCAACAATTTGACATATGTGTAGTGCACAAGACTTATTTTGATTTGGCGCTAAGTCACATCGACAACAAACATTTTATATTCTCTTGATTTATATTTTTCGAAAAGGTTTATGAATTATTGTTAGGCTAAAACATAATATGTTGGCATATCACATTGTAATATATCAACCAGAATGTTTTATTGTTGTACTGGAAATGCATTACATTGTCTTCTAATGTCAATTTTGCATTTATACAAACGGATGCTGTTGTACATGAGATTAAATCGCAAAAAGCTAACTCGATTAACGATTCAATAAAACACTGAGACATAACACGTGTGTGTTGTTCCCTCTAAGATTTGAGCGTTACTACAACATGTTCACAGCAAATAACAAAATATTTACAAATTGTTACAAAAGCTTTATGTTAGAGACAAATCTCTAAACAGGTTGGATAAAAAAAATTTACAAACGATTTTGTTTTATAAAATAGACAGTTTTGTGTTGGTTAATTATATTAGCATTTATGATCTTCCTACTGTTTCAGAAAGAGCAGAATTCTGCAATCAAAATTATTATAAATATCTGGTTTGTGCCAATTTCTTTTTTGTTTCTTGCATTGTCTGGATTTCTATACTTGTATTGTCGGTTAAACAGTAATTGGCTTCTTTTTTTTTTTAACATAAAACATTGAACAAAAAAAAAATATAATGTATATCATCAAATGTAAAATCGATCTATTTGATACAATAAAAGAAAATCAAATGAAATGAAATAACGCGTTCAATTAATTATATATCCAACCTGTTAAATTGAGAAGCAGGGTTAAATGAAAACATGGAATGAGAAGGTTACTCAACTTAATTAACACATTTTTAATTACAAATATGATTTATATTTGGTTTAAATGGATGTTAGAGCTGTATGTTTAATTAGGAACCGATAATTCTCTTACCGTAGTTTTAGATTAAGGTTTCCAAAAAAAATTTAAATCTAAGAAAATCCATTTTAAAACTGTTAGCAAATTAATACGAAATACAAATGTTATTGCAGACGTTTTAGCGCCAATTTCATCTTACGTTTTTCTCTATATCTTTAGAATGCATAAAGTTCATAACATTACGTTCAGCTAGAGACATCTCAACCCACTGTGTAAGAACTGCTACGAGTATAGCAGTGATGCCAGCTCCCTAATAAGGTAAAATATGGAAGAAGAGAGTTTAAATATATATAAGATAGTTTAAAATACAATACATAATTCGAACATACCCTCTTTGAATACTGTGTATCCATCATAAAATTATGGACATGTGTCTCAGCTCTGCTTAATTCAAGTTTTCTTGCTACAAGTGCTACAACTAATGCTGTACAACCGGAACCCTGATGCAAAATAATCAACATTATTAATGATATCAGATATAAATATTCAGACGAACAAAAAAGTATCCCTTTGCTCTCTCTTCCTTTGTGATGATCTGAAACTCATTAGGTGACGAATTTCATTATTTATTCCAATGTTCTTATTTAAAAAACGAGAGGAAAATGTTATCGCCAAAAGAATTTACTAAAAATTCAAATGCTGATAAATTGCCTGCTTTATTTAACTCAGACAATTATAGTGTTATTTTCAAAGCTGCAAAATTTTGTAAAATCATACTTTCTTTACTAAAATGATTGAAGTAACTGTATATCCATACATTTATTCAAATATGATGTTTATGTTTATATAATATGTCTGTTTTCCATATATTTGGAAATGCCTATCATGTATATTTGTTATATTGTTCATTTAATCAACCTATTTGGTTATATTGTGTTAATTTATGTTCAATTGTATTTGTTCACATACACTGGTTAAGGGTCTTGAGAAATAAAAACTTGAACTTGAAACATAACGTATTTTGTTTTCAAACTCATCTTTCTAATGTTGTGTTGGCGTTTAATTTTTCTAGAGGTTATTATATTGTTGACGATTTTGCAGTCTAAGAGCAAAAATGTCACAACGATAGCAAACGTCTTTTTTGTTTTCAATTGCCAATTAGTTTAGCTAGCTGTATTTCTGTATTGGATCCAATATAAGAATACAATACAAAATGTGAGACCTGAAGCAAACCAAGTTCCGTAACAATCTTATCTTATGTTCTCATTATTGATATAATCAAATGGGCTGGGATATTGGGACTAATTGAGTTGGTAATTTTGAAGGATAACTCGTAACTGGCTGCACGTTTAACAAATGAATACAAGATGAATTTGGCATTCACTTAATCAATTACTTTAACGATATCAACCATATTCTTATTGTAAAATAATGGAAAACAAGTCAATGGTTCAACCACAAAGTATACATGTGAAAACTCAAAATAAGAAAAACACACAACAAAGAAACATAGAAGACAATACAATATCGTTTAAAATTGTGTAATTAAAGTTAGATTTTTGAGGTTGTACCATTGAGTTATGATTTATTTTTGTATTTCCTGTAACCACTTCGCGGTTGACAAATGTGATAAATAAATGTAAGTATGTCATTATTTTTTTCATAAACAATTTGCATCTGATGTGAAGCAGTTATCTTTCAGAAAACCACTAAATGTTTTCTTTTTTCATGATGGGTCTATTCATCAAATTTAAACACAAAAAAATATGATTGTTTGCATAAAAAGCAAAATTTGCCAACATCAATAAAAAAAAATATTAGAAAATCCATAAATCAAATTAAGTCAATTATTCACTTTCAAAAGTATATGATAATCTTATTCAAAATAAATAAATTTAAAAGTTCATTTTAATCATAATCAAATGTACTAATATCTTTTAAAAGGTTTTGTATATTTAAAAGAGGAAGGCGTGCTTATGTGCCAAAACACATTAAATTGAAGTAATATGCACTTAGACAAAACAAATCGTCTGTGTAGCGCCATTTGTAGAATATGACAGCCCTAAATCTGCAACTACTGCTAATTTCATATTACCAACTTTTGACTCTGGATTTTATAATTTTTCGACAGGTTACCTACTCTGTGGTAGGACATCCTGGTACTCTGTCAAATAGGAGCAACCAAAAGAAGTAAAATCAAACATATAATCGGTGCAATTTGGGGAGAAAGTTTACTGTTTTCCAAAGATTTTGACGTGTATAAAAAACATAAAACAGTGAATTTCCCCCCTAAAGCTTGATTTTACTTCTTTATGTTGCTCTTACTTGACTGAGTACCAGGATGTCCTACCACAGAGAAGGTAACCTGTCGAAAAAATATAAACTCCGGAGTCAAAAGTCGGTAGTATGAAAATAGTCTATTTCATTATTGTTCACCAATCACATATTCATCTTTATTTTCCTATTTTTGTACACCGCTGGCCTTTCCTAGTAAATCATCAAACATTCTGCCCAACATTCCCACTATTTCTTAGTATTTTAAACATAATACATGTTCATCTGAAATACACATCGTACACGAGAAGAGATATTCAATGTCGAAATGTGCATCTGGTGCAGTAAAATGTGTACCGTTTATGTTATTACAAAATATTCTACTTTATTTTCAGAAACTTCAAGAAACATTCGTTTTCTTCGTTACATTTAAGATGAAAAATGCAGACAGCTTTCCCCGTGAAGATTTCTAGTTTTTAAAATGCTTGCATATCAAACACAAGCACACATGTCTTTGATATTTTTCATAAATTTGATGTCTTTGGTATCCTCTATGCATTTACGAAAATGTTTTATTTGTGATTTCAGCAGCATATATGGTTAAAGAAAAACCTTTTCGAATGCAAATGACCGTAATAAATCAGCACAACAGCCTTCAATATAGCCGAAAGAAAAAGCCAGAGTTGGTACAAACGTAATGAGCACTGTCCTGTGTCCTTAATTTAATGGATATTTCACATAATTATTGATCTAGCTATAAGAATCAACATAGAAATTGGGAACCGCGGTCACTTCTAAACATAAATGATCAATATGGCAAAACATTGTTTCTAAGTCTTTCGAATTGATGTTTAAGGAGATAGACCTAGGTTTAAGAACGAAAGTCTTAAGAAAGATTAACCAGAACGATTGTCTCAACCTTTCCATAAATTCAATTTTACGCTACTATGTAACACAGATCATTTTAATTCTGTTTCATATGAATGCTTAAAATGCATTAATACCACTGCCGTTTAAACACGTATTACTGACTTAAACAGTTATCTTCCTTAACGTAGGTCTATCCCCTTAATAATACACAGACGAAGTATAACGGCAAGTGTATAAAAACAATATTGAAATCAACTCTTCAGTCGTAAATCTTGTAGTCAGCGACAAAAAGCTGCTACCTAGAAATATGTCAAAATATGAATTAGATCTTCTTAAATCGCTGTACTTTAATCTCAAGTTTACTGAAACATTCTTATTGGAATTATATTGCGCTGAAAACATAACATCATCCAAATGTATGACAAGTTTGAGAACTAGGCTGAATTTATTTTAATAGATTTGTATTCATCCTTAATACACATTTGGTCTCTGGAGAAGAGTTGTATCATTGGCAATCATACCACATCTTCTTCTTTTTTGTATATTACTTTTCTTGTAGGAATGGCTCTTAAACATTGTAGTTACTTGAACGTATTTTATCCATTTATCTATTTTCATTGAAATCGTATACGTTTTCGTTATGAATTAATCATAGTTGGTAGGTTTCAGAAAAAGTTGACAATGTTGACCACAAATCATATTAGACAAAGACATTAACAAAAAGTCAGGATGAGGAAATATGTATGATAACTTATCGATTTAACGGTTATAAAGTTCGGTTGAGAGTTTCACAATCATGCCAGAAAATATGTGGCGTATATGACCTTTTTGCACTTACTTGTGTTTCCTACTATACTCATGTGTTTACGTATTAAAGAACTACTATGGTACTGACGCTTTACTAAACTAACAATATAAAACTACAATGATTTAGAAATTATGACTTCTAATTTACATTTAAACTTCTGTTTTGCGTGTTTATGGTTCTTTTTTCAGGAAGTGATTTTCATTTCGTTAAAAGGTTTACAGTTTGAAGTACACCTACCATAACTCCCGTTGCTATGGCGATTCCACGACCACAATATGTATTTGGAACTAAGTCACCATACCCAACTGATAAAAACGTAATGGCAATCATCCACATGGAATTTAAAATGTTGGAGTGCCTAGAGTCTAGATATCTGAAAGAAAATATCAATAAAGCGTTATATTATCCTACAAAATGGGCTAATTTAATAACATGCAAGAATTCCCTTTCTTATCACAAAATCACCATAAATGATGGATCAAAGCTTAAGAGAAACATACGATCGTGATAGTTGTCATGCTAAAGTAAAATAAGACCTAATTATTGTCCGGTATAAATACTTAAGTGCTTTATATGCGGAAGCAAGATTCAAACATGTGTTCTCAACTCTAGTTCGTATTTATTAAACTCCAAGGAACCAGTATTGATCGTATGCCATCTATGCATAATAGTAACTTAATCTGAGTACCATTTATGCAATTCTTGCTTCTTTAGTAACAGGTTACATTGCTGAAGCCCGCCTCCGGGTGCGGGATTTTCTCGCTGTGTTGAAGACCCATTGGTGGCCGTCGGCTGTTTTCTGCTGTTTGGTCGGGTTGTTGTCTCTTTGACATATTTCCCATATTTTTTAATTTTATTGAGTAAACTTTTCAAACTGTCTGTCTTTGAATGAAGCAGACTAAGCTTGTATTCAAACAGGCCTACATGTAATTATTTGAAAGAAGAAGATATTTTCATTTACTTTTCCTTGACGTATTTTGTATAACTATGATCCGAAAACTAGTATATAATATGTACTAAACGCAGAGCAGGGATATTGTGTAAATTTGATGAAAGTCGATAATTTTAACAAAATTCTAGCTACAAACGGTGACCCTAAGTCATTTGGTCTCTGGTGGAGAGTTGTCTCATGGGCAATTATACCACATCTTCGTATTTTGATATTAACTCTTATTTAACCATTCCAATGTTTCTGACAAGTTATAGCTGCATCTTTAATGATATAAATATTGCCTTTGAGATTCTTTTCATAATTGTTATGAAACGGTCTGATTTGAGATAATATCATTAAACAAAACAATTATGAGAGATGGCAATCAACGACAACCGCTGGAATACTTAACATTCCACATCATAATGAATCTGAGCACTAAGTTTCATGTTAATGTGACCACAATTTCGCAGTTAACTACCTTAACCAAAAACTTTAACCTAGAACGCTCTATCATATTCCCATGTTTAGTGAACCGTAAAATCGGAATCAAAACCCTAATTTGGCATATTTTAAAAGTATCACATCATAAGGACCATATGTACTAGTTTTCAAGTTGATATGACCACAACTTAATTGTAAATTGCCAAATGTACAAGCGGCCGTAAACATAATGCCTACCCCTTATGTCGTAGGCGGATCCTTAAAATCAGTTTAAATCATCAGATCTGTACAAAAACAACACAAAAAAAATGGAAGGAAAAAAAAGATACCGATCACTAGTACTCACAGTTATTGAAAACTAGTTCAATGCCTAATTTTAACTAGCAAACAAATCATGGTTTCTAATATTAAAATATCAATCAATACACCTTCTACGGATGTAGTTTAAAGACGTAAAATATATTGGTTCTAATGTCAAAATATTTCCAGTCACCTAGACTCTCAGATGAACATGTCGAAAGACCTGCGACGAAGTAAGAATCACTTTGACATAGACTATTTCATCATAGTTGGATTTCAATAAGCCAAGTGGTTTCAGGATGAAGACGAAAATGTGAAAGCTTACAGACGTCGTCGACAACAAAGACCAAAGGTCAATATGTGTCGGCAAAAGCAGCACACAGACTCTTTGCCGGTCAGGTAAGCTAAAATCGTAAGTCATGAATGCAGCACATATGTTTACATACGTACATCGGTACTGACATGATTTATAACAAACCTTTCTAAAATTGTACGTTTATAAATATAGCTCTTCAACTTTTTCGGTTTTTATACATCCTCGGCTTTCAAATATTCGGCTTTTAGCGTTCCTGATGAAGGTAAATCCAGAAAAGCGCTTCGGACGCATGAAATTAATAACGTGTTGTTTTCATTTTTTACAGAAAGAAAGTAATTAACCATCCTCCAATTCCATTTCATTTCAACAACACTGTTTTACAGTTTTCGTGTGACAGATATGTCTACACGTACATATTGGAATACCCTTGCGAAAAGGTAACAATGACTAAAAAGATAGAAACGTACTAAAACGATCAATGCATACTAGTAAAACACAGGTTACCAAGCAACAGCCAGTATTATTCACGTAATTGACCATAATTTCATGTAAAAAAGTCACTTGTTGCAAGAATTTAATTAAAGTAATTCATTTGATTTGATTAAAGTAATTCATTTTTCAAAATTACTATTACGGTGATATTTCACGCCAAGTCTGGCATCAGAGACTGTTATGGGGTTTTTTAAAACTTATTTGCATATTGAAGAAATAAAATTGAATAATAACGGCTTATAATTTGATTTCCTTGGGTAATTCATATTAAAACTGACACGAGCAGTCAAC
Source organism: Mytilus californianus (assembly GCF_021869535.1). Lineage (NCBI taxonomy): Eukaryota > Metazoa > Mollusca > Bivalvia > Mytilida > Mytilidae > Mytilus > Mytilus californianus. The sequence goes on from NW_026262679.1 coordinate 59,777,809, forward strand.
ATCAAGAATGTATTGGTAGTTAAGCTTTTTTCTCATTCATCATTTTCTGGATCAATTTCGACGATGATATATTGAAAGAGGTTTTAGTGGTTACCGCAAAATTATAGCAGATTATCGGAATACTTAAAGATTTATCAAATTTCCGGAAAATTAATCGACTATTGCTAATATATCCCATGATTTAATCAGTATGTACTTCAATACAATGGGCTAAGTTTTAAGTTGGACAATAATTTTATATTTATGACATTCATTCACAATGAAGGTAATATTTCTGTACTAAGTAAAATTTCCGTTACTAATTATACAGTACTAATGGTTTGCCTTACAGAAATCAGACAAATATTTTGTTGAGCTGCATTAGACTAAAAAGGAGACATTTTCTCAATGTACTATTAGCTAAAAGCTTTGTGCTGTGTAGACACTTGAAACTTTGTTAATGGGAATAATTTTTCAAAGTAATAATTATTCATTTGGCTTTACACAATGAAATTCTGATTTAATTCCATAAATAGTGCTACTAATGTTGTTTGGATTTTTCAATTGATTTTTGTATGTTCAAAAGGGTCATGAAAAATAATCTCAAGCGAAATGTTATCAAAAACGCTGAAATGCGTATATGGAAAATTGAAAAAGACGACCTTACTTCACATAAAATACAAAACACACCAAACGTTTACAATTATGTTATAATTGCTCATTACCATCGGAAGATCACATGATGATATATCGTCCCGAAGATATATAATTTGCATCATGACCGTTTAAGCGATCACATGTTGTACATTTGACTTTCAGTGGGTTTAAACCATTTTGATAAGATGGTATCAGATGCTTTCTTTATTATTTATTTACCAAAGTACCACCCCTAGCCCTACCCACATATATAAACGTGAACTGATTTCCTTTCGAACAAAAGGTATCTCAAAACTCATATAGACTCGGGTCAGTTAAGAGTGTGTTCATCCGGCGGGGGTGTATTTTTTATCAAGAGGTTGTTATTTGGTGGTCAAACAAACAGAAACAAATAACAACCACAGGAATACAGGTACAGAGTACCTCGCTATTAGACAGGCATATATAGAATATGGCATGGTTAAACATGTTTGTAAGCGTAAGTGTAAACTCTCTACCTAACCTGGGAAAATTATAAAACTGAACAACAATCATGACAATAGAACATATTAAAAATCAGTTCAAAAGAGGGTATACTCATGCTGGTCATTGTATTGTCTGGTTTTTTTTTCCAGCTTATGAATTTTGAATAGCCCCCTTGGGATCTTCTTCAATTTTTGCAAATCAAGTGAAGAAAACAAGATCAGTCAAACAATAGCATTGACTATGGTTTGATTATATTGTTCACTGTGGGGAATTGATTCATAATGAATTCTTATACAATAACTTGTTTAATTCCAAAGTATGATATCCTCATGGGAAATAGTTCCTAACCTTTACATGTCATGGGAAAATTGGTATGGTTTATTAATACACTTTAGCCATGAGTTTGAATATCACTTTGGTATCTTTTGCCTCTCTTTTAGACATTTTGTAATTTGTAATACAATTTTTTATAACCAACCTTACGTTACAGGTCTAAATTACGTAATGGAATTATAAGAGATTAATTTTACTGAAAACCCTTATTAAAATTTGTCTCAACAAGTATTTAATTAAAACAAAAGTTTTTTTCAAGAGATAATTCTTAGACTAACGTAAATTACATTCTAATGTTTCCGTTATAATCCACATTTCGACGTTTAACAATAATGATTTGTAATCGCCATGACATAATAACTAGAAACAGCTGTTTTAGATTTGTCTAAATGAAAATACAATGTTAAGACATTTGGAGCAATATGATGTTCGCCAATAATTCAGCATGTGTTATGTAAACAGCAGATTATAACATACGACTTGTTGAAAGAGATGTGATTGAACAATCGCTATTATGTTATATGCAAGAACATTATGATTGAAATCCTGGCATGCCACCTGATATTCTAATTATAAAGTCTTCTTGACATATGAAAGAATTTAGTGTGTAAAAGTTGACCATTATAATTCCTTATATGAATAACTTGACCTTCTTCCTGTAAAAGTTACACGCGATGTGGTTTTATTTGGTTTCATTTTGTGATTTGTCTTACGGACCAAGGAATGCCTTAAAACGTCTAAGCTCAAACTTGACCATTATAAAGACAAAATGCAGTTTAAATATAGATGAAAATCAACGACATTCGATAGATGAACCTTAAAGGACTTGCTTTATGTTTAGGTTATTGCACGACTTTTGTCTCGAGTAGAATATTATGTTTGTGTGTGTAAAGGTTGAACACATGAATCCTCTCTTACTTCATCAGCACGTGATACACGTTTATCTTTTACAATTAACCAGCTTGGTGTTTACCCATATGTTTATAAACCTAAATCTAACCTCTTTGGCATTAAGCTGCAAGTAGTCATACAAAATAGACATATCAAAGACGGTGTGTTTAATAATGTTAAGAGGTTAGCAAAATATTGATAACTGTATGTACCGAAAGTCAATACAAATCATAATTACCAGAATACACCCGCGGTGACTAAATTTAATTAGTTTGGCTATTTTAGCCAGGTTTTTAGTATTCGCATTGTCATCTGACAAATGAAAATAACACATGGAAAAGTCACACAGCGAATTAGGTGGACCATTTTCTCTGCTTGCAATTACTTTTTGTCTGAATCCGTCCTTGTTTTCTTATTTGGTACTATCGGACTGTTACCGTGATCAGTACAGATATATACGAAGTTGCGAAAATCCTCTATTACATTCAAATGCATTTACCAAATATATTTTGTGAGAAAAAAACAAATTATGTATTTCAAGTTTCGATTAAAAAGCAATAAACTATCGAAAGAGTTTGTTAGTTGTTGTCTTGTATTCTTTAATGTTCGGAAATGATTGTATTCATACGGTTTTCATATATACATATATGTGTATACTTGTGGGCATCCGACAAGTAAGAAATTTTATAAAATCTGTTGGACAAATTATGATATATCGCCAATGATAAGATCAAATACATGTATTTGTAAATATATAATGAGTGTGAGAGTTCCAGACAAAGAGCGTTACACATGCTTCTCTTTGATTAACTATATGGTGTAAACCATATCACTTAACACTACAATAAATATTGCAAATATTATTAAATTTTTCTATGGTCGAAATAACAAGCTAAACACTTTATTACCGAAGCAGTTTAACCAAATTACTTGTGTCTATCAATATTGTTTAAATCATACGAGTTGCATTCATATAGAAATAATAACTTGCTCAATAACACGATTTCGTTAATAAAGCAATCATGGACGATATTCAGAGTATGTTTTATCCGTGAAATTCCAATTATTGGGAAATGTTTATGTGAACAAAGCAGAAACGAGTTTTGCTGCATTAATGTTCAGTGAATTTGACAATTAATTAGTCATGTGTGTACGGACAATCCTGTATTATGTATAGCGTCTGTAAATAGCAGACTACTAAATAAAATACGTACTTCATGTACTATAATAATCTTTGGGCATTTAGTGCAATATACGGAACAGGATATGATTACCCTTCCAGGGCACCATAGTTTAATTCTGAACGCCGTCTATTTCCGTTTTGAACACTGACGGCCAAAATTGAACAACCATTTTATTATGTGAAAGAATGATAGTTCTTCAGAAAAACATTCTTTTGATTAATCGCAGAATTATATGGATTAAAATGTTATAAATTGAGTATTCCATTGAAAAGCATGATAAAGAATTTGTTTCTCCCAGCCAAGTTTACAAGACCCGTGCCTATTCAGAAAATAATTCATCGGTCATAGTCATATGTTATTAGATAAATGAGTTCATTGATATCAATACTTACGCCTCACATGCACGTAGTAACCAACTCGCAATCACCCACATAGATATCATAAACACTAACATCACAGTTCCAGGACAGATTGTCATTAAAGTTTTTAGCACAAATTTAGTGTCAAAACTTATTCGATTTAATGCACCTATACTTCTAGACGAAGCGTCTGTAAAGAGTCTGCTATGTAATAACATAGATCGGGCAATGAGGTACAACCGCAAAAACATAGGTATGGATAATAAAATATCAACAGGAACCTCCGCAATCAACCACCTCTCTCCGTCGTAACTCTCAGTCTTCCAAGTAAAATAAAAAGGACCTGGTATGGGATTAACAGCACAAATGATTATTTCTAGTATTAATTGAAGCATTCGTTTCCATGATATGGCGATTCTCCAGTCTTCAACACAATTGTCTACTGCAAAAAGCTGAAAATAGAACAAAAGCGTTTTGAAAGAAATATAAGAACATTGAATGTAAGAGATTAATTGGGTTGAAAAAAGTAAAGGGATACAGATTGGTATTCTAAAACCATAACTGTCAGAAAGACAGAAAATGTAATGGCCAAAAGCAATCTCCGGCACATAGTTCATATCCGTTCCGTACATGCTTCGCAATACTTCACTTATTATGACATATTGGGTGTAGTGTTACGCAGTATAGAATGGAACGAATATGATCTTTGCGTCGGAGATTGGGCCAAAAATTAAAAAAAACACAAACAACAGACAACAGACACAAATTAAAACAATACACAAACAACTAAAAACTGAAAAAAACGCGAACTCCGCAAAATATACAGTTGTGAATTCGAGTGTTCCGAAAGTAGCAGCAGTTCCTGCTCCATTACGGACACCTGTCGTGTTACTCTTGTTTAAATTCGTTGATGAGTCATAACTGGAAGTTATTTGTCATTAAATAAGGGCAGTTGCATATTCTTTTCTTTGGAAATGAACATCAAAACACAACTATAAGCAGACGGGAGTTTGTTAGATTAATATAATTATGTCTGTTAGCACGATTCAACATACTATTTTCCTGGTTAAATGGGGTTTAATAACCCTTTGTAAGTAACATAAAGCTTAATAACATTGCGAAATTCAAACGTATTTTTAACAAAGTTTAACAGAAAGAAAACAGTTTGAATGCCATTGGAATTTTTCTATTGAATCCATCTAGTCGAAAAAAGTAAGGAATATTCTGTCTAGTTCCTGTGGATGAAGGTTCGGAGAGAAACAGTTGTCATTTTCATTTTTTGTTTAAGAAACCAGTTAACATGAAAATTTGTTATGCGTCTATGATCAACCTTTTTATATCAAATTATAAATGAAGAAAAAACTAAATGAACATGTTTAAGAAAGAGGTTGCTTCATGTAGGTATCGACTACATTCATGTATACAAGGAAATTATAAATATTTGCATCGCAGTACGCCCGAATGCTTACTACATTATTTATCTTTTATATCAACATCTGTTGGAATATATCCATCGTAACTAGCAACATGTATAAGAGTTATATTGTCTGTTAGAAGTACTTGTTGACAATTAATTAAACAATGTAATTCGCATGCAACATTGCATAGACAATAGACAGGAACTTCCAAGGACGCGAGATTACAAAAATTATGAGTACATGGTAAATTCAAGAGGTAAACACCATAAACTTCAAATTTGTATAGGAAATTACAGTTGGGAAATTGTGGGATATTTAGCAACATATGGCCCTATCAATAAATTACAAAAATCGAGATCCAGTTCCTTTCAAAGTTTTAAAGCGATTCTACCCAAAACATCATTTATCGGTATCAATATATCAAACCTATTTCAAAATTTATTTTTTTCAAATATAACCAAATCATAAATTAAGATAAACAGAGATATAATCCAAATCGTACCACAGACAGATAGACGAGGTGAAGGATTTTAAATATAATGTCCGTGTTTAAGCATTCATTTGCTTTAATATAATCAGTATTTCTGAATCGTTATTTTTAGAAACATGATTGGAGGGAAGCAGTTTTCAGTTCGTGATGTATAATCTTTCAATTAAACTTCAGCCCGGAACCTTCTTTTTCCCCAAACGAAAAAAATAAACATATTTCAATCAATACAAGAAACACACGCATATTTTCAAGGATGAAATCATAAGAATACAATGACACTTGCATGTGCATAAAACTGTATGTATTGCATACGAAATCTATCCAAGAAAGATTTAATGAACCAACGGAAATCGGAAATTGAAGAAAATAACAAGATTATGTCCAATAAGACAAAAAGTAGACAGCATAAAAATATGAGGACAAAATGAGGAAAAAAGACAAATAGAATACAACTTTCCCTAATTAAGAATGAAGAAAAAAGTAACAACATTCCACAAAAATATTACCCAGAAAATGGTAACAAATCAAATGATGTGATTTTAGCGGAGGATAAATCTTCTACTTGCATTTTAGAATTGCACTAAAATATGATGATTGTGATCAGTTTCTTATTTTGAATTTTTCATTTACTAATTGTGTTTTCTATGGTAAATGCGTCAGTTTAGATAATAGCAAACATAGTCTAATACTACAAGTCAGAAGCCTGATGTACAGTGGTTGTCGTTGGTTCATATCTGTCATATTTGCTTTTCGTAAATTGTTTTGTTTAAAGTTAGGCCGTTATTTTTTTTTTCGTATGAATTGTTTCTCATTTTTCATATGCCGTATGGTGACCTATAATTGCTTACTACCAGTTTATTTTAACTCTGATTGATAGTTGTCCCATTGGCAATCATACCACATCTCATCTTATATACAGTGTACAAATCTGAGTTACTTTACTCAACCTTCGTGACATTGCATATTCCACTTTCATGATTAACACTTCTAAGTCATACAAACATATAACACTACAACGCTAGTGACGCTTAGTTACATGTACTTCTGGACATTCCAAATTAAATTTCATGTCATTTATCTTTCATTGACTTGTATTGGGTTTTTAAGTAGACCTTTTAATCTTGATTTTGTCGAGCCTGCGACTTTTGTCGAAAAAGCGAGACATAGCGATCCTTCATTCCGTCGTCGTCGTTTTAAAAATTTTAATAACTTTCTTAAACTATCCTGGATTTGTACCAAACTTGGGTAGAAGCTTGTTTATGATCAAAAGCTAGTATCCAGAAGGAAATTTTGTAAAAATTTATTTCCTGTTTTTCCGTATATTACTTATAAATGGACTTAGTTTTCCTTCCAGGTAACATTACATGCAGTTAAAGTTTTTAAAACATTCATTAGATTCATAAACCATCCTGGATTTTTACCAAACTTATTTAAAAATTATCTTCTTTATCATTTGTTCATTCAATAAATTTATGTTTCAACTCTTTTATAAATCTATAGATTTGATTGCATACTGTATTCATTTTTTACAAGCATAATTTTTTTCATACATTTCAAACGTTTTATTTCATTAACTGTAAATATATTAAGTGCATTCCCCTATCACAATGAAAACATAGACAGCAAAAGTAGGCAAGAAACTAAGTTCCGCGGAACCCTTACAAATTTTATACTTATTTCTTGTTTTTACGCCTTAAAACACTTCGAAACAAGTATTTGTACATTTGATTCAAAAAGCAATTTATTATTCACCCATTACACTAAATTATTCCATTGTTTTGGTTTTTTTTTAAATAAACTGACTAATGATACTAAGTTAATACATAACCGATTGACTATTAGATCTAGAACATGCAGACCTTGAAAATAACAGTAATTATGTCCTTTACTGAATTAATGACGACGATATCAGAGGACATTTATTATTTATCAGACAGTATCGTTCAAGCTATAATGAGAAATGTTTCAAAAATAATCAAACTTTAAATAGAATTACAATGTTTACATAATCGATTGCAGCCTCTCTATCTTAATGTTCAATAATTTCCATCAAAACATAATCAAAACCAGATCAGCTTAAAAGGCATTATTTTATTTGTTTAATTTTTCATTTATATCAGTCACGGCATGGGTTTTCGGAGTTCTATAGCACTGTTGTGTACATTGTTATTCTTGCAACTGGTAAGCAAAGAGTCGGTTCTTTTGAGGTATGAGGGTCTGAATGGTTGGTGTTTACAGAATAGAGGAAAATGGCCCAAAATTGAAAAAAATAATGAATAGAGAAAATTAAGCAAAAAATATCAAGAATAGAGAATATTGGGGTACAAAAGTATAAAGGGTAACTGAGGAAAATAAAAGATTAAGGTTATACAATACTGATAACAGAAATGAACGATGTACAGAATTAAGAAATCACCAAATTACATGAAAATTTAATAGAACAATCATTTTCAGGTGAATTTTATTTGAGAATAAGCGTTATTTTTAAAGATAAAGAAAAATGCACTCAGAATTTATAGAATACAGAAATTAAGCACCCTCCAATCCAGACCCTCTTGTTTTATGAAATCCAACAAAACAGGTTTCTATGAAAAGGATATCCTCCTGAGATTTATATTATTGCATTTTATTTATGAGCACTTCCCAGAATTATTTTCTATTACGCCACAGTTGGTGCGTACGTAAACATATTATTTATTTGAAAAAAAGGTTAACAGGGACGTAATATCAAGGATTGTATTGTATAAATCTATTTGAGGATCACATAAAGGTTGCACTAATGTCATTAATTAATTTAATTTATCAAATAAATAAATACAACCACTCCTTTATTGCATTAAAACTTTCAGTACTTCCGAGTATAACGCATAGAAATGTAGTCTATATTTCAACAGTTAAACAAATAATGTTTAGTATGGCCTGCATGGTTAAGGACATCAAAAATCAAAGTACTGTCATACTGTTAACTTTTGTGATACATTCTAATAATGAACTCACTGTTGAAGGCCGTACGGTGACCTATAGTTGTTGATTTCTGTGTCATTTGGTCTCATGTAGAGAGTTGTCTCATTGGCAATCATACCACATCTTCTTAATTTTATATAAACCTAGTTACATCTCAAACAGATGAAATCAAAGGAAACGAACATTTCTTTCATATTGCCTTTTTTTCTATGGCTGCACGTTCAGCAAACATACGAATTTCTATTAGTTTTTTATTCGTTTCTTGTTTTATTCAATGCAATCATTCGAATTTTTATTTGTTTATTTAACACTTGAAATGGATCTTTCATTGCTATACGTCATGTTACTGTCATTTGCAAAAATGTGCAGTAAACAAAATTTATTCAAATTTTATCTCAAAATTGAGAATGGAAATGGGGAATGTGTCAAAGAGACAACAACTCGACCATAGAGCAGACAACAGCCGAAGGCCACCAATGGGGCTTCAATGCAGCGAGAAACTCCCGCAACCGGAGGCGTCCTTCAGCTGGCCCCTAAACAAATATGTATACTAGTTCAGTGATAATGGACGTCATACTAAACTCCAAATTATACACAGGAACTTAACATGCTCTATTGATTTTATTAATAGATAATGATATATAATAGACTATTCAAATTGAATGATGACCAAAAATGGGCTAAAATGAATTCATTGTTCAGAAATTAAACAGAACGAACTGTTACCCGTACTTAATTTTATTCAATACGGCACATTTATCAATAGGAATTATATAAAATTTATGTCAACATAACAATTCAAGTGGAATATCAATATGCATTGTGTTCATTGAAAAAGGAAAGACAGTTAATAAAAAAAAATATCCAGAAATAAACTACTAATTGTAAATAATATTCTGCGTCACCGATCTGAAATATTAGTTTAACTTAAAAGTTTGACGTTCTTACACCATATTGCACTTAAAAATACTGAAAATCAAAATGAAGTATGCACTAGTCAAAAGAAAATGACAGGTCGTATTATATATTGTGTGTGTTTTGTTTAGCTTTTGATGTCAATCAATGTTTCGATTTTACATATATAATATTTCTAAAGTAATATTACATTAAACTAATTTTCAAAGTACTTAAAAAATAGATAGAGGATTCGTATGTACTTTAATTCAACGATTTGACATTTGCACATGCTGACTCAGATTCCTAACGGAGTTATCAAAATGTTATAATACTAAATTTTATTATAAAAAACAAAGAAGAAAAAAGAAACAGACTGTTTTGCTCATTGTTGAAGGCCGTACGGTGACCTATAGTTGTTAATTTCTGTGTCATTTTGGTATCTTGTGGAGAGTTGTCTCATTCGCAATCATACCACATCTTCTTATTTTAAAATGAAAGTGATATTATAATGGCTAAGGTAAATTCAGTAATGTTTATCAAAACGAAAGATATTTCTCTATAATTTTGAAACCAATTTAAACTCAATGATTAATGGAATTGTACTGAATTTGATTAAAAACATTTTACTGATTAAAAGATAAAAAATAATGCTAATTATTATAAATCAAATGCTGCCGTAATGTCTAAACCAGAAATCATCTATTTTTTTTATGTTTCTTTACCTATCATTCTTTCTTTTGCTGATGATGTTGCATAATACAGCATGTCTCTCTTCCAGTGCAAACAACCTTTGTGCCAAAACATCTTAAGAAAACCCATAAACATAACTTATCTTTGTACAAATGTTTTACTAGAAAATCGTTGTTTTAGAGCAAACAAATTGGAGTGGGAGTTAATTGTTTTATTATAAATAATTCTATTTCTGTACTACACCTGTGAGTTTTACTTTGCAAATAATACAACTGTTTGGTTTAATTTGAATTCAGCAATGGAAAACCTCTTCTTTAATTAAAATGTACATCATGATGGATTTAGGTGTGTGTTTTTAACATTCGCAAAAAGCTAGAAAAACACTGAAAGGAGGTATTCAAAAAACTTTAACAAAACAAAATTATCAATGTCCAATTTCCAAACCATTATAATTAAGAATTAGGTTAGGCTATATCTGAATGTTTAACTGATTAAGATGGAATTGCGGATCAGCCGGGAAACGACTAAACATCTCCGCTCCGTTGAGCGGGTGCAAAAGTTTATAGGCCAGAGTCAAATACTATGAAAATTTAGTTAAAATCCGCAAAATAACCAAAAGACCTGTAAAGTTTTATTTGTCGATGGTTCATATACTGTGTGTGTCTTCTTTTTCAGTTGTTAATTCAAGCAATTTGTTATCTAGATTTCCTATTACCTATATTTCAATTCTGATATTCCTTTTTTTTGCTTTTTTAACTCACATTTTGTAATATTTTATATTTCTGTAGACAAAATGAAAATTAGATTGGTGGTATACAATTGTCTTGGACAAATCAGCGGTCGGGTTTTTATATCATTAGGGCTAGTCGTAGAACATTATATTACCAGCCATACAGTACGGTAAAATGTGTATATATACATATACCAGCAACGATCCGTCATATCTTTGTATGATTTCACACTGTTTTCAACAAAGGTTTTGCAGAATAGCCATTCATTTTTATTCGTTGTATCTTGAGCGGGTTTTATAAATTCTTTTGGTATGTGCATATATATTTTTCATAGTCTAAAGTCTAAGCCTCAACTAAAATCAGAGGAATCGTTTTGACTTTAGTTTTACTTTCACCAAACAATCTAAACTTTACTTGAAGTTGCTTAAAATTCCTCCCAAAAAATTGGCTAATACGTTTTAACATTATTACGCTTTTATGTAACAGTTTACATACAGGCGTTAAATTTCCATTAGAGAAAACTTTATCACATTTGGTGCCCTTCTCTATGACAAATGAGTTCAGAACAAACTAGGAAACATTTATACCATTTGCTACTCAAATGTAAATAAAATTCATTGATCTTTTCGTAAGATGAATGAGGAATTCCAAAGAATCGACAAGACATTATCCCGATTTGTATGATTGACGACAAAAGTGTGAGAATGTCGGCTTAAAACTGATTCCCAAACGTAATCATCTTACCCTTTAAGATGCTAAAAGTAAAAATAGCGATACATTATTAATGATGAGACTAATTTGGTTATTTCCTAGATGATGGTTTTACTCATTGATTGGCGATGAAAGAAATAGATAAGTTTATATGTCAGAAAAAGGTGAAATAACTGTTGACCAAGTGAAACATTTATTGGCCCGAAGGGGTCAAAGTGATGAGAACTTCTGTCTATACATTGATACATTCTATATTGAATATGTCTGATTATTACCGACAGTATTACAAATGGCGTCGCGTTTTACGCAATGAATTTTACTGTTTATGGAACTTGTGGCTAAAATGTCAAACTTCTCTCTGACATGTTTACTCTTTTTATGATGAAAGACAGTCATAAAGGAATTGAATAGCTATTTAAGATCTTTAAGAGCAATAAGTACAGCATGCCAACGCAATGTGATAAAAGGAGTTCTGTGGTAACGTCAGTCACATATGAGCACATTAAATATATATTTTACTAGAGGTCAGCATGCGGTCCTCATGGATCGATTGATTCAGTGTTGTTTCCTTAACGTGGCAGTGGCAAATATTTCATGCATATTCAAGACACGAATAAATAAACAACTAATACAAAAGATAGTTTTTCCACTGAAAAAATTCCATCACCTTTATCAGTTTGGTCGACCAGAATGAAGGGCTGGAAATTTGGATTTCCACTTGTAAATTAGTATATGCAAGATAGATGTAGATATTTTGTCTTGCAACAGGTCACCCATTGACACCTTAAAGAGTTGTTGCAAGGGTTCTTCAAGGTTCAGAGAGCGTCGAACTCATCTTACATGTACATGAAGCCTCGGATTTAACGTCCACATCCCGACCGGAAGTGGCTTATAATTTATATATCCCAAACGGCCAAACCTTAGCAAGGGTTTTACAGCCAGATGAGAATTCTAGGGATGACTATATTTATTTCTATATCCCAATCAATTCTTAAGATCCGCCATTGATAGAAAAAAATGTGCCAATATCAAATGCAAAACATATAAAAAAAAATGTGTATATGTTTTCAATACACTGCCGAATAGCCAAGCACATTAAAAAAAACAGATATTTACATAAGGCCCTGAGGTTAACCTCATTTGTTTGAACTTAATCCTTCCATTTCTATCTAGATCAATGGGAAAACAGAGACTAAAAAAACACAAAGAAATGTCAGTACAGGTAAATGATATCAGTATAACAAAGGATAAAAAAACATGAAACCCAACGTACAGCATTTGATAAGATTTCCGAGAGCATCACATGTTTCTACGAATATCCTTTTTTATATGCTAAACGTGTATTAAGTAGCTCTTTTGTGTACCTTTTTCTATGAAAAGTAGTGAAGTTTGTCACGACAAGCCCATTTACCAAAAGCGCTAAAACATGTTGGAGAATACAACAGGTTTTTATTGTGTAATTTTGCGGTCTGGTATGTAAAGGGGAAGGTTCGTAAGCACATGAAACTGGTTCAACCCAACCACATGAGCATACATGAGCTATTCTTATGTTTGTTTGCCTATTCTATCAAGTAAATACGACTGTCTTACTCAATTGGCGGGAAAACTTTGTGAAGGTCATTGATATTGAAGAGACAGCCTAATCTAAGATCAATATGAAATGTAGAAACACTCAGATTTTGTCATAAGGCCTGTATAAATCAAAATGCAAACCTAGCCTGTAAAGAGTCATGCAAGACTTAAACGATACATGTATGTGACAGAAGTTACAAGCACGCAGCATAAAGACGTTACATTTAGCCTCAGAGAGGTATTTTGTATGTCAAATAGAAGACAGCAAGATATGTTTGAGAATGTGAACTCTTTACATGTCTACAAGGAGGCAATATTCATCACTGACAAATGTAATTAGATGTCAGAAGATTGTAAGAAGTGTTCTCATTGGTGCAGCATTGAACACTTTATCCGAAAACTCTAGATGGATCTCTAATCAAGGCAGAAGAAATCATCCGAAAAGACGATAATAAATTGAATGTGTTTCTTTGATAATTGATGATAAAAGTGCATATCAGTCATCTAAAATATGATATTTCATACCGGACTTCGTGATACAAAATGAATAATATATGTCTTGGCTGGATATTTGGTCCGAGCTTAAAGCTTTTATCGATTTTGCCTTACTACTGATGCTTTTATGAGATCGGGGAATTATACATTGAAACAATATTGCACACTTTTCAATTCCCAAACAGATCACTAAAATGGCCATGAGGTCACCTTGATGTTATAGAATGTCATAAAAGTTTGTCTACAGTATCTGAATGATTTTGTGAGAAAATATACAATAAAAGTAAAACAAATGTAAAAATATATCTCTTATTTTGTCAATAAATTTGTTTATTTCAGATTTATTGTACACGTTTCAATTCCCATATTCATCATAAACACAGTGTCACTTAAAAGATTTGTATTCAGAAGTATAATAATGTCTCATATCACACAAAACTTAGCTCAAAGTGCTTATCCTAGTGGTTTTGGATACCTTGTTTTGCAACTCTTTATTGGTTTTTTTTAAGGTAACACAACAGTCGAATGTGGGAGAATTTGGAGTTTTGGTATTTAAATATATACCTTTGTCTTTTAAGTTATATAGAGACAATTACAATTATTATACTAAAGTACAGATATAGACAAGAACCATTTCCAAAAAAGTTGGTAAGTCCTATATCACCTACATGTTTGTAAATGGCCATATTTGGAAGAAACTGAAAAATAATTAAATAATTCTTATTTCAAGATTAGTGTCGTCGGGTTTAGAGATACTTAAAGTGTATTTATTTCTTCATAGAGAGAAATATAAATGCTACTAGACTGTGTCTCATTTTTTTATACGGTCAAGTTAAAAAATAATTCGATTTTGAATATTTATATGGCACCTTTTTAATATTTCCTTATAATTGGTAATGTGATTAAAGTGTTTTAAAGCAAAGGTTCATTGATTTTTCTTTCTTTAAGTACCTAACATGTAGTTATATCTAGGCAAAAGTTGCAAAGAAAAATAGAATTTCAAACATAAATAGTTGTATTTAAAAAAATACAAAGTTTCTATAAATATTTATTGATTGATTATTTTTGTGCACTTTAAGTCCAATTAGAATTATTACACGAAAATTCGGGACAAGAAACCGAAAATCCAAATCATGATGCAATACGGTAGGTTCTAAAAAGCGGGACATGAGGGGAGATTTTTGGGACTGCCGTTGGAAAAAGGGGTATGTTGGTTTTGGTAAGACATTTGGCCTTAATAGCTGGCCTACGGACCCCTCAAATAATTCAAGTTTTTGTTTATGGACAGAAAGCACGACATTGTGTCAATCCGCAGGAAAAAAGAGTACTATTGGTAGAGTATGAATTTTTGCCTGGTAATAGTTAACGTATCGACCCTCAAAGAATTTTTGAAACTGTTACTTTACGAGCATAATGCCTGTTTATACATCCGGCAAGATGAAAACAATACCCCCTCAGCACGGTTTTATAAAGGGACATAAAAAATTAAGATGAAAATAATTTTATTCCTTAGTCAAATCTTGGTGTGAAAATTGGCCAATGGAGATTTTGATGCAGACCAAGTTATTCTTAGATACATTTTTAAAATTCTCAAAATCATCGACATTAAACAGTCCTTATGGTCAAGGTTTGAGGTAAACGAAAACCGTGAATCGGTGTGAAAAAAAGACAACTTCTGGTCAAAAGAAAAAAACAAGCAAAAGTTCACACTAAAGCTAAGGATGCAGATAACCGCTGATGAAAGCACCAGTGATCCATTGTGGTATTCACGATGGTCATAAGTATTCATTAATATTAAGACATGGTCTAAGAGCAGATTCGTAGATATAAAATATCACTTATTCATGTATTAACACTATAGCTGGTCGTACTTTCCGGATGTTATTTATCGAAATCACTTATCTCTTAGTTAGCGAAACACAACATTCTTCTGAAATAACACGATGGTCTTGATTATACATTTCTCACATCATAACTAGCTCTATTATAAAGAAATAATCGGTCGCAGTTTTTTCCTAATCATAGCTTAAGAATAAATGAGAAAAATGACGAGTAAACATTTTCAGCCGTTAACAAATTAATCGTCCAGATATCGAAATTTGCATCAATCTCAATCAAGCGGTAAATTGGTCTACGACTGAGTTTGTTGCTATAAACGTCTTGATAAGGTACACGATAACTTTATGTTCTTACGTTAGTTGCCTAATTACGATTATACCATCAGTGCATTCTAAACGATAATACTGCAACGTGTTAATTTTCAAAATGATGGTAATGAATTAAGAGAGGTTAATGAAATGAATACAGAGAGCGCGTAAATGAGACACATACAAAAAAACTAAAGACATACAATGCTAACAATGTTCCTGATTTAAGACAGCTAGGCACATGACTATGTGATGAGCTTAAACTAGTTGTTTTGGGCGCTCAACTCTCCCATTTTTAGTTTCGATTAGTGAAATAACAAAAGGGCCATAAGAGGACAAACAATATAATAAATTCAGAGTAGGACTTATCTGCATTGTACGAGTATGATAGATAACAAATATAAATTTCAAGTAAAACATTAATACACAATACTGTATCTGAGAATGCTCTTAGTTACTGAAAGCAAGCTCAGATACTTAACCTGCTTATCCGCTTTATTTGATTATGTGTCTAAAAAATTGTTAATATATTTGCTTTGCAAGGGTGTTATCTTATACATATATAAAATAATTCATTGCACTGTCGATAGAAGGCTAGCTATCAAAAACCATTTTCAAGACAAGGCTTAAACATATAAATGTATTTTATTTCGGTTTCTATATCGATCTATTCCTATCATCTATAAATATTGTTCTGGAAGGGATGTCTTCACCTTCATCGTTTAGAATTCTATTAAACTTGGTTGATGGCAGTCAATGTGGCTGAAGTAATTAAAGTAAGTAAGTAAAATATGTGAGTCAGTATTTCACAAAATACTTTTCTGTTATATCATTTCAGTTTGTGTAATGTATTCTTAAGAAGACTGTATGGCATTCTAAAGTATGAGCATATTAGTGCAGATCTGCAACAGCACTTGGTAAGTACCAAATGGAGAACTTCTATGTCATACTTGGTAAATAAAACGTTTATATTTCATCTAATGAAAAGAACCTTTTTCGATCACCATTCAACCATCATTGGAAACGAATTAAGCCATGCGCATTCAGTTATATGCATTCAGCGAAATAGATTCCAAGTACTAGCAAAATATCACATGGACATAGTTTGGATTGATTATCTTATGAGCAAAATCTTAATAGCACTCATATAAGAAGGAGGTTTAGCTAGCTTTAAAACCAGGTTTAACGCATCATTTTCTAGCTTATAAAATCAGGTCTAACCCACCATTTTCTAGCTATAAAACCAGGTTTAACCCACAATTTTCATCGGAAAATGTCTGTACCAAATATGGCATATGACAGTTGTTTTCCATTCGTTCCGTTGGTTGGTATAGTCTAACGTTTTATTTTGTCAGGTTTAGTGGACCTCCCCCTTAATTTACCTTGGAGTTCGGAATTTAATCCACTTCAAAGACATGCATAAACTTTTTTATTTTTTTAGGTTTGAATTTTCTAACTTTCCAATACTTAAGTCTGATGGATTACAATTTTATATTAAAAATGGAATGCACAATTTTTATGACATTTTACTAGACATCATAATGATCTCGTAATATTCTTTGTCCTAGTAACAATGCATCTAGGTCCCATGGTATGTTTTGAAACACAAATGTTGATGAACGATTTATAAAACAAAACAGCCTTTCAATATTATTGTCTTCACAATGATCTATTGGATAACATCAGTTCTCGGGAAGCACTAAATGAACAATAAAATATACTCTGTCGAGAATAAAATTCGTATTACTTTTGAAATTGGAATTGATTCAAACCTATGGTTTTTTCAAATTAATTTGATACTTTAATACCAAATAGAAATAGAAAACAAACAATACATTCTTGATTGGTTTTGATTATTCTCCCCAATGACTCTTGACCTTACTTCCTCGTCCACTGAATGACCTTGTCTGTGTAAATATTTCTTGGGAAAAACACTGCAATGATATTTAGCAAAATGTATCAAATTCTTTTTTGGTTCAAATACGCAAATCCGGAAAATGTAAAAATTTTACCAAGTACCATGATTGGATTGCTGCTATTTAAAAGTTCTTACACATCTAGACTTTGCCTTTCAAATATTTGGCTTTGAGCGTTCCTGTTGAAGGCAAATCCAGAAAAGCATTTTGGACGCATGAAATTTATAAAGTGTTAATATTATTTTTTAGGGAATTAGGGTCATATTCGTTTACCAATAAAAAAAAATCTGTCTCTCTGAGATTTTTTATTTGGAAAAGGGGGGGGGGGGGGGGGCATACTGATTAAATAAAATTTCTATGTTTTCTGTGATAAAATATTTCCATTTACAAACTTATATGATAGATATTATTTATAGTAGTCCAAGCAAAAAATCTTCACTGGAAAAATGGTCAAAGTAAAAAATCTTTTGAAATTATTTAAAAGAATAGCAGAATAGTATCAATAGATTTTATCTTAATTTGACGAAAAAAACAATACGATTTTTTTTACCTAAACATTCGTCTCACGTGACTAGTAGACTTCCAGCCCGCACCGAGATAAACAGATGACACATATACTTATACAATTATTGTTATAGTTTTATTATGCAACATTTTGGTATCATCAGCACCAGTGTGGAAATAATGAAATTAATGGTGATATATTGATGCCTTAGACCAAAGCTTATTTAATATCAACTACAAGGAGAAAAAAAACGACAGAATCCAATTATTGCAAACAATATGTCATATATTGAGCAAAAACATATGAAAATACTGTAAATAAAATATAGTTTATATTGTGAGTGAAAAATCAAATTACGACCTCAGCTGTATTTGTACTTTCTCCCTATGTCTACCTAGTAATGAGTTTCTGACAAGTTCAAACGGGATTGTTACTTTTTTCCATGAATAGATCCATTTCTAGTTATTTTGTATTTTGCCAGACTTTTGAGCCTAGTGTTATTAAATTAATTTCTCGGCAAATGATATTGGGAGAGCAATATTTTATACACATATCTGTGATATATATAAGCTATACTTTTTTAAATCTTACAGCACAGAAATTTTTCTAAAAAAAAAAATAATTAAACTTTACTAAATGTTTATATAGTTTGAATACTGGTTATGTATGATAACCACCCTCTTTCTCTCTTAGTAAATAATTCATTCTTCGTATTGTTAATTTAAGTGTTTTATATATATTATTTGTATGACCGCTTCTGTGGTCTCGCTGTAGGGCGCTCGCTCTAAGTGCAGCTGGTCGACAGTTCAATCCACTGCCGGTTCAAAGCATAGACGTTAAAAGTGTTATTTTCTGCATTATAATGTGTCCGTGCAGGTTAACACTGTCTTATCTCTGTTATGACAGTCATATTATCGAATAGTAGATTGATTTGACCTCAGTATATTATAACATGTAAGTTTCAATTTAAAAATAAGAAGATGTGGTATGATTGCCAATGAGACAACTCTCCACAAGAGACCAAATAACACAGAAATTAACAACTATAGGTCACCGTACGGCCTTTAACAATGAGTAAAACCCATACCGCATAGTCAGTGTATACATCATACACAAATACTAATCTTAAGCTATATCCAATTTTTGTCGAAGAAACTCGAAACATTTAATTTTGTACTTGCACCCTGGTTCTTTTAGTGACCACGTGATAAGAAACATTACAGGTTCCTCTTTAAAATGAAACTTGTTTAATACTTACTTGAATTTCAAGGGCGTGGTAGGCAAGAATTAATGCTAGTAAGATAATTGTGGAAATACAGATGATCGACTTCAGCACAATGGAATAATGAGATTCCTGGAAAAAAAAGAATGATATAGTGTACAAAATAATAATATGTTTTGCATAGAAGTGTTGACATTACAGGTTATGGCAATTTAAACAGAGTAGGAAGATATCAAAGGGTTATTCAAATAGAACAGGTCTAAGGGAGCTACCATTTGATTTTTATGGGGGGGGACTAGGATGAAATTTGAAAAAAAGGCAGGACAGGAGTTTTGAGTAAATAAAAAAGGCAGGATGAGCAACTTGGCAAGAAAAAGGCAGGATGACAATTTATGTAAAAAAAGTCAGGATAAACTAATAAAAAAAAGGCAGGACCGAATAGAGTGAAAAATAAAAAGGCAGGACAGAGATTACAACTAAAAAAAAAAGGCAGGACAAAATTTTTCATCCTAGCCCCCCCCCCCCCCCCCCCCCCCCCCATAAAAATCAAATGGTAGTTCCCTAAGATGTGATTCAATGGTCATAGATGATTATTTCATAAAGTCAAGAGTGATGCAACATCAGCTACATGTATGATGATATTGAAAATACTTTTAGTTTTAAAATAGTTGATAAAAAATCCACAAGAAGCCCATTTGTTTTTGAAAAAAAAAATCTACTAGAGAGAACAGTAAAGGTTTTTTTTTTTTTGTATTTCATAACACGTGGATATATTGGAGATTTTCATACACCTCGGCCTTTGTTGTGACCTCGCATAGATGATGGAACGACTATTTGTTATAACCTATATAATACTTTATTTGTAAAATGAATCTCTTTGAAAAATATTGCACGATCAAACGTCAGCATGTTCAATTTTAGGGAAATTTGATAAGATAAAATTATTCGGTTATATCGTAGTTGATATGAAAATACTATCTTTTAAATCATAATAATGAATAATATATGAATTTTTATGTTATTATCTTACATATGAAATTGAAATTATATTGATTATAGATTTGAATGAAATAGACTTCATATATTAAGTTAAAAGATCAATTATTTTATAACACCGCTATTAAATTGACATTGGTATTAAAATTTAATGAACGGTATTAACTGAAACTCGATAAACATATTGCCTCGGTTACTAGGACGTGAAGACGTTATAATATTCCAAATGTAGATATTAGTTGAAGTATGACATATCTCATTTAGAAATTTTTCAGAAAACAAACTAACGGTTGCATGAGAATAGCTCTTAACAATGTTGTGTTTGAACAATGTCCATTACTGGCTGAAATACAAACTGATACTTTAACTATAAAAAACTATCAACTAGATATATAGCTTAAGCCGCCATCAGTAATTGCCACTGTTAATATCTGAGTGTTTTGTCCTTTAAAGCATTTGTGTTTATGTCAGATTTTTGGTAATTTGTTCAAAGAATAGGGATGGTAAATATAAAAATAAGGAGATGTGGTATGATTGATAATGAGACCACTATCCACCAAAGTCCAAATGACTTGGATGCCCATATTTAGCCTAAAATGTAATGCAATTAGAAAAGTTACCATTCATTACGTTACATTTGTCAAAACATGACCAAGGTATAAGAAGTTCAGAAAATAATATCAAATTTCACATTTGACGATTTATTTTTTTATTTTTCTTGTTTAGTGTCATTTTTTAGTGTAATATTTTGTTTGGAAAAGTATGGGCACTTCAAAATAACAATTCATTCATTTAAAGTAAGAATATTTAAATACTGCTACTGCATTTACCAAACCCAAAAAAAAACGACTTATACTTTTGTGTTCTTTATTCTTTTGTATAAATCGTTTTTTGTTGGTTGATGTTGTTCTTCGAGTCCCAGATCTAGTTATATGCAGAGGTCATTTGATTGATGTCTACCTTGTAGTGAAGACTTCAAAATTATACATTTTTGTTCTTTATTCTTTTGTTTATTTTTTGAAGTCTTGACTACAAGGAAGACATCAACATATTCACCCCTGCACCTAAGAAGTTCGTCAAAATGTAACTTTAAATGACATGTTAATGTTCCGAACAAAGTTATGACAAAGTTGGTTAACTAATGGTAATGAACCTAGTTACTCGGGTTAACTAATGTCAACAAACCTAGTTATTCTGGTTCACTGATATATATGCACTTAGTTTTTCTAATTATGGAGCTGTCGCAGGGTATTCCGATTTGATAGTATGCTAATGTTGAGACAATAAACCTTAAGTTTGTCTAACTATTGAGCTCGCGGGGTTTTCCTATTTGATAGTATGTTAATGTAAGACAATAAACCTAGCTTTTCTAATTCTAAAACTGTCGCAGGGTTTTCCGATTTGATAGAATGTTAATGTTGAGACAATAAACCTAGTTTTTCTAACTATGGAGCTGTTGCGGGGTTTTTCTATTTGATAGTATGTTAATGTTAGACAATTCACCTAGTTTTTCTAACTGGAGCTGTCGCAGGGTATTCCAATTTGATAGTGTGTTAATATTGAGACAATAAACCCACTTTTTCTAACTCCGAAGCTTTCGCAGGGTATTCCAACTTGATAGTATGTTTATGTTAGACAATACACCTAGTTTTTCTAATTTTAAAACTGTCGAAGGGTTTTCCAATTTGATAGTATGTTAATGTTTAGACAATAAACTCACTTTTTCTAGCTACGAAGCTGTCGCAGGGTATTCCAATGTGATAGTATGTTAATGTTGAGACAATAAACCCACTTTTTCTAACTACGGAGCTGTCGCGGGGTTTTCCAATGTGATAGTATGTTAAATGTTGAGACTAATACTAAGTCATAAATCAAAACATGAAGGTATAAATATATCTTTATCTACATTACAGTCACGTTTATATAATTTTTTTATGATATACACACGACGATAGAAAATACATTACTTAGCACTTCAGAAAATTGAAAACAAGTGATGTCAGTCTTTCTCCTTCATTCGTCTGTCTTTTATTAAAAAGTCGTAAACATGTACCAGAGAAGGTTAGTATACATGCTGCACTTTTATTATGAAAGATAAAATTAATCTACTTGTAGCATATTAAAATGAGAGATTTCACGGCTGTTATGCGATGAATAATTTGATCGTTGGTTATCTCTTTATTATAGTGTAATAAACGTATCGGGTTTTAACTTCATCTTGGTTTTTGTCTCGCCTCCACGAAGTCGCGGAGGCGAGCCTTGAGTGTGTGCTGTTTCCTACGTCGGCGTTGACAATGTTAAAGTATGTGATTATGGTCAGTTTAAGGGGAACCACTTATGGTAAATTGTATTGGCACATCTAATGTTCATGGAGATTGTTCCCCTCAGTTATAGTCTATTGACTTTGAAACTTTTACATAGTTAACATGTTACAAAAACAAGACAACAGTCTGTTTCAACAGTATAAGAACAGTGTAAAAACGAGAACTTTCACTTTTTTCGCGGAGGTTTAAATTTAGTTGCAACAGCTTATCTTCAAAATTTTGACGCCTAAATTAAAACAAATGTTAATCATTTTTGTGATACAAAAGTATGAAAAAAGCTAATAAAACAATAAAAAATAGTGACACCGAGACATTTCCCGTTTTATTACATGGCTCTCAATGTACAAGATCAAAGTATCCAAAGTAACGTCTTGTGTGCACCAAACCGTTTTACTTTTTTTCCTTATCAATTATTAAACAATGTTAATTCTTGAAACATTATTTTTCCAATCGCCCACATAAACAAGGAATAAACCTGCACAGTTTTTAAATGTTCCAGTTCACAGAAAAACTATACCATAATATTGCTTCAGATTAAAAATAATTTTCTAGACAAACTTCATATTCTTAATCTTCTTTTCAGCAATGTTGAGACGCTGATTTCCAGTTTGAAATGACTTATTCAATTACCTAGATTCAATAACTTCAGATTATTCCTTTGTTGTTTTGAACCAAATAGAAAATGTAAAATAAACGACATGTACTGATTGACTTGGTTACCAGCAGGGGACCATCAATTTTACCATTTCCTTAGTTTGAAAAAAAACAAAGCGTTTATGGTTACCTGTAGGGGACCATCAATTTTACAATTTCTTTAGTTTGATAAAAAAAAAACAAAGCGTTTAAAGTATCTATGAAAAACAAATTTACTATTATTGATTTTGGCAATACACGAGTGTTCATAACATGAATGGTCTTCTTTCAAAACATTTTATGGCTGCGGTAATCTGTGCTGGATCAGACTAACATTTAATGCATTGTTTACAAGGTCATTCAGTATGCCTTTTGCACTACACTGCTGTTGTCTATTTTTTCAGCAGATGTTTTGTTCTGATATCAATGTCAATTACTTAGAGTTCGTTCACTTTGAGAATAGTATGTAAGTTATCAATGATGTGATCTTATTGAATATATCTATGAGAATAAGTACGTTTTTACTTGCAAATCAACTTACAGATATACAAAAATGTAAACTGCCGACGGGAAGTAATATTCCTGATATGACGTAATCATGGTTATACGTTATACAGTGCACGTCATAAACACTGTTCCAGCTTAATTTTAACTTTGTTACATGTCCATTTGTGTTATGTAATAGTATTGTAAAGTACTGAGTATCTTTACTTTTAATTTGGTCATATAGTGAAAAAGGTTTGGATTACGATGAACACAATCTGTTTGATAGATTATCTCCCCGTTAAACTATAAGCTTTCTGAAGTTAAAACTAGAGGCTCTAAAGAGCCTGTGTCGCTCACCTTGGTCATGTGCATATTCAACAAAGGACACTCTCCAACATTGTAGACGAGAATAGAATTCATGACAAAAATCTCTGTTTTATTGATCTTGTATTGCTGATGATTTAGTCTGTTTAGTTTCTCTCAATCTTCTTTAGTTTTGCTCAAAATACAAAATATGCCAAGTGATGAGAAAAGTTCACTTGGCCCTTTGGGCAATTTGATCTAATAAAAGCGTCCAAACTCTGTGATGATTCTAAATTCAGATAAAAAGGGATAGTAGAGCAGTTTCCATGCCATGATACATATAACAGTTGAAAAATTGTAGGAACCATATATAGAATTTTCCTTTTCCATATTTGCTTTCTTCATAAACATGTATAATACTGAAAGGCCCTTTTGTTCGTTATTGTAAATAGAAGCAACTGGCCACTCTTTAAATATCAATAAAAATTATTCAAGTTGTATATATGAGTAAGTACACACTTTATAATCAGGTTATTAAGGGTAGGTAAAACTATTCTATCAAAACATATTTTCAAACACGTTTTTCAATCTCCGTTTTATTTCCTTTTGTAAATAACACGAAGGCTTTTTTCAAGATCATATTCGTCATATATATTACAATCACGTCATCGTTCTTTGGTATTACCGCAAATGAAATTAATTACTAGAATAAGCAAACAAAAACTCCTACGAACGAAAATTTCGTTTCAGCTCAGAAAACCATATCGCCATTTTCTTTAACATCTCTTGTGTTTCAAAAACTCTTTATCGATTTTGATTTACAAAGTCTTGTAACTGTGGACAGAATTGTTAGAAATATTTTTAAAATTCAAGTTAATGAACACAGTCATATTTTAGCATCGTTGAAACAGAGAACATTCATATTTCACGTGACGTTATTATTTTCTATTCTTTTTAGATTTCCTTCTAGGCTGTCTTCTGAAATCATATAATCGCCATATGATTTTTGAAATAAATACTTACTTTGAAGTAAAATATGAAGAAAGGGAAATCCAACTGATTCATCTAAGATTAATCGATTTCAAGTAAAATGTTATTAAAAAGGTAAAATAATACGACTGAGATCAAGAGTATGTCATTTCAGGGAAACAACAACTGATAAGGCGGAATGCTAAAAAAAATAGTTATTATATTGATTGTTGAACACAGTATGCAAGATACAATGGCGGCATTTTTTTTTTTTTTTTTTTTTTTTTGCTTGAAAACAGAAAACACCTGACAAATAAAATGGTGTAACTTTTTGTATTTCTAATATTTACCGATTCTAATATTTAACCTATAGACTTGAAACATTACTTTGATTTATGAAACATTTTCCATTTACATGTCATACAGCCATGAAACATTTGAAATGATCACACAGTATTATAGCAAAGTTTTTCTAAATATTTAATATTTTCTCGTTGTCACCCTCTCCCAAATTATATAAAAGCAGGACTAAATGAACTTGATACTAGCAAAAAACTTTGTTTTCACTTAATAAGAACGTTGCATTTAGGAGTAGGAGTAAAGACTGGTAGGGTGACATATTTCCTGTGGACTGTTATCTGGTGAACTTGCAAGTTAAAAATCCTAAAAGGTACGAAGTATGATTCATATTCATATCACGTCAACATGTTTTCGTTCTGATATGCATGTAATATTTACCGGTAAACGTTCAACACCAATCTTTCCATTCGCAAACTTTAACCGTAAACAATATTCTGATCAAATTATTTTTTTGAAAAGTCTTATTACATCATTCGTAAATATAGCTCAACATGCAGACTTCTTATACGTTCAGGTATTTCACATCCAATTTTTTATGGAAATATTCTTTATAAAGCACAAAAATGTCAGTATTCACCTCTGAAGCTAACAAAACCTTTAAATAGACTTATTAAGAAGGGATATAGTTACGATACTGTTGTCAGGTCATTAAAGATTGCATATTTTGGCGTTAATATTGATTCACTTATAGGGTCTTTGCATCGGCACTAAACACATTTATTTAAAAACCAGTTGTTGGCATGACACGGGTTATGTTCTCATATATGTTATGATGGTATGATACTAAACCCCTAACGGGAAGGATTGTGCCTGATATTCATATGATGAAGACATAATCTTTCAATCAGTTTAATTGAAGTCTGGAGCTGGCATGTCAGTTAACTGCTAGTAGTCTGTTGTTATTTATGTATTATTGTCATTTTATTTATTTTCTTTGGTTACATCTTCTGACATCAGACTTGGACTTCTCTTGAACTGAATTTTAATGTGCGTATTGTTATACGTTTACTTTTCTACATTGGCTAGAGGTATAGGGGGAGGGTTGAGATCTCATAAACATGTTTAACCCCGCTGCATTTTTGCGCCTGTCCCAAGTCAGGAGCCTCTAGCCTTTGTTAGTCTTGTATTATTTTTAATTTTAGTTTCTTGTGTACAATTTGGAGTTTAGTATGGCGTTCATTATCACTGAACTAGTATATATATTTGTTTAGGGGCCAGCTGAAGGACGCCTCCGGGTGCGGGAATTTCTCGCTGCATTGAAGACCTGTTGGTGACCTTCTGCTGTTGTCTGTTCTATGGTCGGGTTGTTGTCTCTTTGACACATTCCCCATTTCCATTCTCAATTTTATGTTAATAACGAACACTAGGAATTTTTGGTCCTCAATGCTCATCGACTTCGTACTCTATTTGGCCTTTTTAACTTTTTTTTATTCGAGCGTCACTGATGGGTCTTTTGTAGACGAAACGCGCGTCTGGCGTAAATACAAAATTTCCATCTTGGTATCTATGGTGAGTTTATTTACAACTACTGGGTCGATGCCACTTCTGGTGGAGTTTTTATTCCCCGAGGGTATCACCAGCGCAGTAGTCAGCACTTCTGTGTTGACATGAATAATCATTGATATGGTCACGATTATAAATTAACTGTTTACAAAACTTTGACTTTTTGAAATACTAAGGCATTTCTACCTCAGGAAAAGATTACCTTAGCTGTATTTGGCAAAACTTTTAGGAATTTTTGGTCCTCAATGCTCTTCAACTTAGTACTTTATTTGGCCTTTTTAACTTTTTTTTATTCGAGCGTCACTGATGAGTCTTTTGTAGGCGAAACGCGCGTCTGGCGTTAATACAAAATTTCAATCCAGGTATCTATGACGAGTTTATTTTCAGAGGGAAAATGTTTCCAAACCATGGTATAAGTAACAAGAAAGCATATCGACCTGCATTGTATCACAGGTATATTACTGCTTTAAAATATATCACTTTGAAAACAATTCACTGTTTTGTACTCATGTATAAAAAAAAATAAAATAAATCGGCGACATCCTTAGCACAGGAAATTATTCTAAACGAATGCCAATCCATAGCAGATAATATGTATTTACTAAATTAAATGTAAGTCAGTTGCGTCTAATTATTATTCTGTTCAATTATCTGAACAAATCGACTTGACTAACAAGATTGAGTTTTATGTGTATTCGACGGCCTTTAAAAAGATCAAAGCAATGTTACATTTCATCTAAATGCATTTTGGTAAACTTGATCACCCTAATTTTCCAACATACTTAATTTCAAATAACGTTGAATATTCTATACAATGTAGATCAGTGGGTTAAACCGTTTTAGTTTAGTGTTTCAAATTGCACCAACTGAGCTTAATGATAGCGGTAAAGATATTATCAAGCAAAATCAATGCATAGATAGAATTACGCGGTTAGCATTATGATGACAATTTTATCGAATATCTATATTAAAGGGTTGATAGTTTATCATTGAACATGCAATACTGATAATAAAATACCAGTATTAAAATGGTATATGTTCAGGTTTATATTACGGACAGTTATTGGAAACGAAAACATGCATGTAGTAAGAATCAAACACATTATTTTTATACTGTGATCTTTTGTATACTGGATGGTAGGTATAAACCATTACATCTGGTGTTTGTACAGTATTTGCATGTCGGAAAATTTTAGAAGATACGTTATAATATAGACATGAAAAGGGGGGATGATACAGATACGGTTGTGCTAATTTCTCGCCTTTTTGTATTTTTTTTCCCACTTCTCACTTCTTTCCCTTCTTTTTCCCCAGATCCCACTTTTTTAGCCCCTAAATCCCACAGAAATATGTCATACAAATTAAACCTTTATATTGCTATATATCTATTGTTTACGATTCTATTGCGTGACATATGATCGTCAGTTATTTTTAATGCATTTTACAACAAGTTATTGAACTATGCCACCTTTATTCATGAATATAGGACATATTATAGAATTCATTTCTCCATATATATAAATACTTTATAGAACAGCCCCGATTTTTCCTGATATTCAGCATTGAAACCATGTAATTGATTGTTTATACAAGCAATTAAATGATTAGGTTAAGTGCTTCTCTCACAGTTGGTGTCCACTGATGTTATCAAATAAACACAGATGGTTAGCTGGTCAAGATTATTTTATTTCAATATCACCTACACTAAATACATTATATATTCTTAGATCTGCAAAATATTCTCTTAAGACAATGTGTTTTCTATTTTTTTCTTCTCATTTTTGCAATGTTTTCATCAAAAATTCAATAAAAAAATATATAAATTTCATTTTTCTTTGAATAGTGATGAAAATATGATTTATGCAGCTAATTTGGAAATGCTATTATAAAATTTTTAGATTTGCTCATTTGGCAAATTTTATATGTTTTAATAAAACGTGTCAATGTAATTATATTAAAATCAATCGGGTCCAGGACCAATCCAGTGTATCTTATTATAACCCTTTGTATTTAATTCAATTTTGATGTGCATATATTTAGAGCTGGCATTTTCGGTGTAGGATAAATATTTATTGTTATGGAATACATTTTTCAGTATTTATCTTAATTTTTTTTTAGAATTTACGACTTGCATGCTTGTTGTATAATTATTGTGTGTGTATTTTTAGACTAGAAATCTGTGTTTCGGTCAAGTAGAATTGGGACTATCCTCATCAGGTATCCCTAGCCTATATGTTTCCTTTCTTGTTATATTTAGAATGGTTCGAATTTGATTTCGCTTATGGGGATACTCGAATAACTATATTAAAATCAATTGGGTCCAGGACCAATCCATATATAAACTGTATATATATATATTCTGCATTTTTTCAGTATATAAGGTTCAAATATTACCTACTTCTATTCATATGCAAATGTGGAGTGGACCCTCCCCCTTATTTTCCACTGAATATAGGGGCAATATGTATATAAACCACTTTTTTGTTATATCGCATTTAAAAGAGTGAGATCAAATGCTTAGAATAAGAAATATAAAAGAATGTTTTCAAATGAAAATTAAACACAAAAATGATAAACAGCTCCGCCATGAGCACATGTTACGCCTGTCGCGTTTTCAAAAAATAAAGGTTAATATAAACTTCTAAATGTCATATCAGAAATTTATGAAAAAGTAAAAGGAGGTTATCTTAATACATATAAACCAGTCATTAAAGTTTAATGAAAACTGCTCAAAGCACTTTAAAGATATTGTCCGAAAACTGGAAAATCACCTTTTTTTTTAATAAAATCCCAAAACTGGGAAATGTAAAATGTAAAATCAATAAAAATTTGAAAGGGAGCTTACGTCAATAGAAATAACCAATTCACCAAAGCTTCATGAGAACTGCTTAAAGCATTTTTGAGTTATTGTCCGAAAACTTGAAAATCCCCCTTTTTTTTAATGAATAAAACCCCATTACTCGGAAACGTAAAATCTGAAATTTATAAAAATCGAAGGTGAGCTCATGTCAATAGATAAAAACATTTCACCAAAGTTTCTTGCAAATTGGTGAAAGCATTTTGAGTTACTGTCCGAAAATAGGAAAATAACTTTTTTTTATGAATAAAACCCCAGAACTCGGAAATGTAAAATTTAAAAATTATAAAAAAGACGAAATGGAGCTCACGTCAATAGATATAAACAATTTACCAAAGTTTCATGTAAATTGGTTAAAGCGTTTTTTAGTTCATATTCAACATGTTGACAACAGACGGACAGACAGACGGACGGATGGACAACGGTATGCCATAATACCTCTCATAAACGGGCGTATAAAAAGGAGGGTGCTTTTTCCAAATTGTCTTTGTCTAATGAATATTCTATTAAGAATTTCTTTTAAATATTTAGGAAATTTCCTTTTATCATTAAATGACATTTTATCAAAATAAATGTGAAAATTACAAAGAATATTCATTTCTAATGAAAATTAATCTTCAAAATGACAACAGATTATGGATCTATTCTAAATTTTAAAAATGGAAAATTAATAAAAAAAATCATTACTTTATATTACATTCCTTTTACTGTATCTGACCATGATTAAAAAAAAAACACTGACTAGATTGTCGAAATCTTATGAAGAATATTTATATTTATCATGTTTATATTTCAAGTAAAGACAGAAAATGCCAAAATGTTGACTTTCTTATCAGATAACCTATGTGTAACATCTGTGGTCAGTTTATTGGGACGAGTGATATATAAATTACAAGGACTTCAAACTGTGAAGCTAATCAGTTGTGAAATTTGAGATTCCCTCAAATCTGAGGGCATTCTTCGGGCTGTACTATAAAGTATAAAGGTACAAGCAGACTCTTCAACTATACTATTGGTTCTTAGATGGAGTGGCGCTATCGGTAAATACTATTGCGTTCGTCCTTTTCCTTGTTAAAGAAATAATCATGAAAGCCTTCATGATTTCCTTTTACTTGTTTTCAAGACTAGTTAAACGATATACAATCAAAAAGGTTGATATAACATGCCTTTTTTTTTTATGTTGTTGGGTTTCTGACTCAATAAAGCAATTCCACCTCTTCTATTATCAAAAAGTAGAACAGAGCCGGAAGATACCAGAGGGATATTCAAATTTATACGCCAATAAAAAAACAACTGACAACGCCATGGCATAAAACGATGAAAAAACATACATCGATAAAATAACTGAGAACGCCACGGCAAAAAAACGATGAAAAAACACAGTCTACAATACAACTTCGAAAAAAACTTATGATAAGATTGACCAACACGAATACCACCAAAAACCGGTACTGATCGGAGATGGTTCGGAAGGGAAGATACCAAACAACGGATGTTGAAAGGAGAACACAAACCGAAATCTAAATAAACAAAAGAGACAAACTAAAATCAAGAAACATGTGTACGGGCGAACAAAGACAGATGTATGTGTACAACTAAAACAAACAAGAACTAACTGTTGGCATTACTTATATAACTGCCGACAGAATATCACCAGTGGAATAATAAGCAACAATTTACTATAGAATTCATCAATTAATATTTATAATTTAAAGTATATCCATCTTCTCTTTCTATTCTATTTTTTTTCAATCTGGACTGAAGACAATTTCAATGGACAATACGACCTTGAAAAGAACTCCTTCTCTTATACAAGAGTCTGCATACATAACTTTTATTGATATTCTTTACACACTATTTTTTTTATAGAAGTCGAACAATGATGACCTTCAAATTGAGATAATACAATAGAGAATTGAAACGGGGAATGTGTAAAAGAGACAACGACCCGACCAAAGAGTAGAAAACAGTCCCAGGCTGAAATAAGTATATAACTGACAATGGAGAAGAACATTATTCAACAGATTCATATCCACCTTTTTTCATTTCTTTTTTCATGTAAGTCTATCATGTAATATCTATCTAACTATCAGCGTCTGATTTAAGTCTAAATGAAATCGATGAGTATAAGCAGTTCTACTTTGTAGTGTAAGCTGTACGTTGGTTATATAAACAGTTTCAGCAAAAGAACAAATATTCAAATCAATGTTAAATGTATATTAAGAAAGCAAAC
Organism: Mytilus californianus; assembly: GCF_021869535.1. Classification (NCBI taxonomy): domain Eukaryota; kingdom Metazoa; phylum Mollusca; class Bivalvia; order Mytilida; family Mytilidae; genus Mytilus; species Mytilus californianus. The sequence continues at coordinate 59,810,099 of NW_026262679.1, forward strand.
AGCTACCTAACGTTTGACTTGCAGTTGGAAGAGTAGTAAATTCAATAATAGTTAGCCATTTCAATGATGAGTCATTAACATTCTTTTTGAATATATTTCCTTTCATATGAAATTATTGATTGTGAGGTCCTAAACCCTATAAGTAAAATAATTTCCATTTTGATGTTCTATGATTATAAATGAATCTTGAGTTTTCTATGTATTTTTTTATGGAGTGGAGTAGACTATCTATTTGAATGTATTTCTCATACGTGAAAAAACATACAAACAATCAGTTCAAATATAGATATAATAATTCTGAAATTTGCAGCTTGTGCCACAAGCCTCACGATGTCAAATTAAAAGAAGAAGAATTTACATGGGGGCATTTTAAAAACCTGAAGCCTAAAAAGAAAGACAACAAAATTGGCAAAAGAGAAGAGTCGAGAAGACAAACACATTCATTACAACCCCTTCAGATAGAATAAAACTTCAATTGACCCTTAGATGGTTTTTTGGTTATTCTATTTCACGCCCCTGTTGATAACTTTAGCGTCACAATTATACAAATCAATCATCGGTCGTTACTTTCCCCCCCACACTTCGGTTCTCGATGACCCAGATATTTGTATTGGAGGCAGGGAATCCTGGATGTTTTATATTGCACAGTGAATCATTATACATTAGAATTATAGATTCCAATCCCCCATCAGACATGTCAGAACTCTACTGTAAATGATTATGCATTATATATGTGCACCAATGCACTTTTCCTCCAGGGAAAATAAAACCTTATCTGACACATGTAGTAACCTACTGATCAATAAGTTCGTGTTGTTTTTTTATGGAAAGCCTCAGTTCTCAAATATTAGAGATTTACTTTCTTTTTGTGATATGATAAGTACACATCCCTTATTATTAAGTCTGAGTCTAGTTTGCTTACATAATTAAAAAAAACATTTATATTCATTAGACGTTGCTTATTTTTTCTTATACTCTCCCCACCACCAACCTCCTTTCAAATCCATTTATGTTCTCTGGTGTCTTGTTGTGTATTGACGGTATATGACTTATATGTTGCCTTCACTGTCTTATCGTTAACGGTATAATTACGTTTGTGTTAAAGTTATCGATAATATGCAGTCTTTTTGTAGTAATCCCTTTTAATTTTAATTGAGAGGCAATGTTTTTTTTATTATCTATATAATTAGCCATTATAAAACCTGTTTATATTTATACAAAGGTTACAAACGGAAAGATTCGTTTAGATTGGTATGTGAACTTTACGATTGTGCAATGCAATTAATGTCTTTTTCCAATAAAGTTATTAAACTATGCAGTTTTCCTTTGATTTGTCATCTGCTGTTCGTTTGATCGATGCGTTTTTTTGTCTTACATAGAAATATCTGGAAAATATCCTATTAAATATTCTAAGTCAAGGAAATAGCAAAACAGTTTATTGATTTTTGTGCATTTTTTGCAAGTTCTGTAAACACATCGCTAGTTTTTTTTATTGTGCATCTTTGATTTACAGGTGTAAATTAAATTACAGGAAATCTTTAAAATTCCAAGTTGTATGAATGACTTTTGAAGTACAGTTCAACAACCTTTTAAACTAGTTAACTTGAAGGTTAACAACATATTTTATGCTTTAAAGATTGCTGAATACAAATTTTGATTTTCATAAACCATTCTATAAATACAATGTAAAATAACTATCAGTCTTGGGAATAAAGAAAAGATGTATAAGGATATTATTTTAGACTTGGTGCGCATCTTGACCCATATGTAAACTTATTGTAGGTATCAATACACAACAAGGATGTCATGTTTTCTATTATTGACATATTAAGTCCTAAACTAGATATAAATAGAAGGAAAAGTGGTATGGAGGTAAAAAAGACAACTATCCATGTCAATGACAAGAATATAAGCAACTATTATAGGTCATTATACGGCCTTCAACAATAACAAAACCCATACCATATAGTCTGCTATAAAAGGCGTCGACATGACAAATTATGAAACTGACTTTGCTTTCATAACTGTGAGCAATTCTTTTATACGAGTGACGTGCTCATAGAAATAGTTTAACCCTGTCGGTGTTCATATGCATATTGTATACACACTTGTCAACTATTGAACACTGCATGTATATGTGGCCTCTAGATGTCTTTGGGTATTTTTGTCGTTCAGTTGCTGTATCATTAACGAATACCACACATCTCTTTTGATAATACTATGACATTTCAATCCTTTCGGTACTCATCTGGTCTCTACGTGTCTACCATATATGGCTGCTCACTCATCTATGTTGAAATCTTCGAGGCGAAAATGTCAGATATCCAATGCTTAAATTTCTGTTTTTAACAGATAAAGCTATTAACCTATAGTGATAAAAAAAACAACAGGATACTGTCATTTTTTTATAACAGAAATACCACAAAGCTCGAGTACTTAACACCATTGCTTTAAATGTCAATACTATTTTAATATAAATGTCAAATATGCATTGACATTCACAAGTTAAAACCGGCAAGCTGCAATTAGTAACTTTTTATGGTCATGAGAGAGATCAAACGCTCTAACGCTCTCTCTTTTGGCTTAGAAAATGCTGAATCGAAAAGTGGCGCATTACAACATGATCGATACATTGATTTTTTTATTCCCTAGTTAACAATCTCTGGCTAGATGTTGCATCACAATGAGAGATCTTGAACGTCTTTATACTCTTTCATTTGCTATTTCCGACAATATATATGACCGATAGACTTTGAGTTTCAAATTATGTGCTGAAATTCCACATGCGCTTGTGTGTATGTCAGGAAACCTGAGAATACGTTCTTTATTCAGTTTATGAGTTACAACTGCAGTATTTGTAAAACTTAATGATTTTATGCATTGTAAATATTAACTGCACTATAGTATTGGTTCGGGAATGTCATTTCGGTTGAAATGTACGCACAACATGTTGAGAAAACGTGGGCTTTTGTCGTTACCGTAATTATGAATAATCCAATTAGCTTATAAAAAATATATGTTTCATTCTAACAGTATGGTCAATATAAACGATGTAACAATTATCCATATTATAAAAACTTTTGTGCAGGCAGCCAAAAAAAGGTCACGGAAGTTATATTGCTGGACATTTTCCGAAATTTAATTCCTAGCATTTGATAATTGTGGTGCATACTAAGGGTTTATGTGTATTCAAAATTAAGCAATTTGAGTCAAAACGTCATTTTGAAAGTCTGAAAATAACTGTAATATGTAACGAAGTCAGTAAGTGGATAAATAATTTTATTATGTAATTATAAAGTCAAGAAAGATTCCAAAGTTCAAATGTTCGATTGTTCACAAACTGTCTTTAAAGTTGAATTGTTCGAATGTTCTTATCGTCACACGGACACCTGATCGTATAGTGGTATAACTGTTCGGTCCTGACTGAGTAATTCCGATGGTTAGTGAATTAATTCCAGCCTACCCACAAGGGGGGAGACCTTGGAGGAGTCTCCTGTCGGAATCTATCTGTACAAATCTATCTCATTCGAGTCCAAAGCTGGATCTTATATAGTTCAGTGGGGGTCATCCATCGTTACACAATGGCCCATAGCTGTTGGCAGGTTGCGTAGTAGTCTGGTTGTGGAGTAATACTAGTCTGTGGTTAATTGTCAAACTATGCAATTAACCCCTGACGGATACATGTTATTTCACAGTAGACATGGTCATTTATTGGCTGCAGGGTATAGGTCTATAATATTCGTACAGATTGTTATTAAGTGTCTGAAGGTTACATGTAATCGTTTCTGATTTGCTGTATTTAGTTACTTCCTGATGATTAACGTATGGAACACAATTGTGTTACATAATGCCTTCCATCCAAAATAGAACGAAAGTTCAATAAAATACGGTATTTTTCTTCCTGTAGGTTATTCTAATATAGTTTATTGTAAGGTTTCCGGTAACCATCACCACATATCTAAAGTTTATAAAGTTCTATAAGTCCAATATCATGATATAATAAGTTCATCACATTCATCAAGTCCAATAGCTGGATATATTTACACATAGTTCATTCGAATCATAAGTTCAATATTTGGGTTTATATTGTGCATACTGTTTCCCGTCACCATTATAGAATATTGTTCATCAACTGCTGGAAAGGGCACACATCTTTGTACACGTGTCGGTCATCATCATCATCTCCATTACGAAGTAGTTGACGCATCTAGCTGGTTGGTTCATCCTTCTTCAGAGGCTGTTAACATCGGCCTTCGGTTAAGTTTCGTCCTTGATCAATGGCGCAGAGAAAGACATCTCTCTGGAATCAGTAACATCTGTCCCAACCAATCACGTAGACACCATTTTGTACCCATTGTTCGTGGCATTAGAACCAAAACTCACACTTTTCTTTTTGGCCAACCAAGATATATTCTGAACAAATTAACAGTACAAAAATATGGCTATTCCAATGAAGATCGCACCTAAACCCCACTGATAAACTTATCTCAATTTGGAAAAACTAAATATTGTTTACTACTTTTTTATTTATCAATCGTTTGTTCAATCGCCTTTAGTTCACTGGGTTATTCAAGCCTAGCAAATTTTAATAAAACAATTTCTAGGTAAAATCAATACGTTCTCTTAAATATCGAATTATCTGGTTAAAACAAAAAACAAAAGAGGAAAAAAAACTGTCGTATACCACTTCTACAATTTTGAGAATCCTACATAATAAAAACAAAGTTTTGTTTATTTACACAAAACATAAGAAACATATTTACAAATTTACAATCAAATAAGTTCAATTTGTTCATTTTATATAACCCCTACACCTACGTATAGAAAATACTAAAAATTATGTGTTATTTTGTTACCAATTGTAATACTTTTACGTCTTTAACTTTAGTTTCTCATTAATTAATTTTAATGCTAAATATAGTCCACAAATTTATTCTCATCACTCTTAAAAATATTTAAGATTACATTGATAAAATTTAACAACGTCTTGCGCAATTTGTAACTGACTCTATGTTTCCTATTTGACAACAACACCTTGTTGCGAAAAAAAAAAATGCCTTTCTCCTTAATCTATTACATTTTTCCATAACAAGTTTATAGTTTCTTCATCATAATCTTTCCTTTCTTTTTTATATATATCATTTTAATTTGCTTTAAAACATCAACGACCTACTGCCTATCTTTTTTATACATTTCATTATAACTGAATGTATATATGTTGAGATTTTATTCATTCTATTTTTTTTTAAAACTTGACTTACTTCTTAAAAACCAAAACAATTTAAAGTTTGTTCTATGCTTATTTATGAACAAAACCCATTGTTTAGACTCATTTTTTGTTTTACTACTAAATTAATTATTTTCTTATTCTTATTTTAATTTCTGATAATTATCCTCATAATTGTTTTTAAAAAAAATCTATTTTATTTTAATGCTAGTTTTCCTTTAATATCAATTATCTATTTCACTTAAATTTTGTCATTAGTCATGAAGTTCATGTGTCTCTCATTTTTTACAAATATCAATCTACCACAAAAATACTGTAAATCCCTTAGGGCAAAACATATCAACATTTATCTTTAATGTGCTATTTTCTGAAGATACTTCTCTTTATCTATTAACATTACGTAAATAAGGCGTAATCTAACACCATAAAACAACTTGCACCATTTAATTACTTAACATCACTAATGTTAATCATCCGAAGAAGGGGTTGGAATCTAAAATTATAGACTATTTGTTTTCTCTAAACAAATGTGCATACACACTACCCAACTGCGTAAACCATAATCGTCAATGGCTATAACATCGCAAACATATGAACCCACAATGTACCCTTAACTTCATCTACCAAAGGTTCTAAATCAACCTTCATATATACCGGTGCTCTACTAATTTTACGTAAGATATATATTTTCTAGAATAATTGAATGTATCTTCAAGAAAACAACCCATAATATATATGATCAAAAACCATAAATACGAAAAAATGCTATAGTATCAGACATTTTACTTTTTTTTATTACATATTTACTCTAAACGAAAAACTAGCTTCTTCAAACTTTAAAAAAAAAAGTTTTATTTTTAAGAATCATACTTATTATATATAACGTATCCTATCTATTAAATAACTGCATATAAAAATAACTAAAAAAAAATATCTTCAATTGTTTTAAGAATATGTGTATTCATAATTCTTAAATTGACGTACAATATCTAAAAATACTGATAAAAAATTTCGTGCGAACCACAGCTCGTGAACAAACTTCTGATTTTAAGCCTTTTAAATATACGGCCTCACTCCCTTTAAAATTAAAAACTGTACTTAACATGTGTGCCATCCCTTGAAAAGCCATTTCTACTTTTTGCACTGACATAGAAATATCTTGATTGTCCATAAAGAAAAAAATGAAAGTAACTTAGTTCTTACGTTTTATATTCCTTTGCGTTGTTTTAGCCAATCCAAGTCGATCCTGGTCTAAACGGCATCAATTTTACGACTTGTAACGAAGTCAATTAAGTTAACTAATACTTGTCAATTAGAATTTATTGCTTAATTTACAAGTATTCAAAGAGCGATTAAAAGTTCAAATAAATGTTTTTCACTGAGACACTGGCCGAGATCTGACGAATTCTGGTGTGATCGAATTGTGTCCTGAAGTCCAAAATGAGAGATCTTATATAGTCTAGTGGTCCATACAAACGGTCCATAGCTGTAGGCCGGTTACGTAGTAGTCTGGTTGTGGAGTAATACTAGTCTGTGGTTAATTGTCAAACTATGCAATTAACCCCTGACGGATACATGTTATTTCACAGTAGACATGGTCATTTAGTGGCTGCAGGATATATGTCAATAATATTCGTACAGATTGTTATTAAGTGTCTAAAGGTTACATGTAATCGTCTCGGTTTTGCTGTATGTAGTTACTTCCTGATGATTATCGTATGGAACACAATTGTGTTACATAATACACATGGTGCCATTTATGGTGTAAAAACTATTTTGGGTACGATTAATGTCAATTGTTAATTTGGGCAAGGAGGTTACAAATGTGTTTGATATCTAATATAATGTAGATGCTTTGGGATACTCCTTCAATGAAAATGCAAACCAGGTGAAGTTAAGATTGCAAGATTTCAAGATTGTCAAGATTTTATTTGAACACTCATAACACATTACCCAGTATCGAATCACGCACGGAATAAAAATTGTGCAGCTCAAAACAATTACTGAAAGATAGGGACTTTGAACGTTATATACAAAATGGGAATAGAACAGTCCAATCACGCGAACAGAATAGAAACTCGCAGTGTTTTAATGGCTGAAAATGTGTAACTTGTGATTCAAATCGCCATGCATTATGTCTGGGCTCTTAATGTTCCTCCAACGCTGATTAACTATAAAAAAAATAAATATTGTATTATAGGCAAATAATCTGTTTGACCTTTAATGGTAAACCGTTATTTTCCTTCGTGAATACTTCATGTATTGTGTGGTAAACGGAAATTTGCTTCAATTCAAGTGATAAGTATGGTAAATTATTAAGTCCATTAAGTCCGGGATTTCTTTACCATAAATTACTTTAAATTTTTAATTAGTTCTTTCATAGGTTTTCAAGTTTGGTTGTATCTGTATAATTCTTATCAAAAACGGGATATCACATTACAATTTTTGGTAATGTTGTCTATTAAGCCCGTAAATTCAGATACGATCTATTTTTTTTTCTCATAATACGGAAATTTTTATGTTAAGGGGATCTATAATTCCGTTTGACAACATCAGAGATACTAATTTGTGACTTTTTCCAACTGGACCAAATTACTATCTAACATAAAATATCATGATGATCCGAATTTTTTACATGATTGTAATTCACTTGAAAATGCCCCAAAACTTATGTTAACAATGGCAAAATTCCATGACGTTTCATTTGTTTTTAGCCCATTATTAGGTTCGTGCATACAATATTCGTAGACAACGAATATGGTGTCCACGAACCCGTATTAATGGGCTAATAACAAATTAAACGTCATGAAAATTGCCATTGTAAACATATGTTTAGGGGCGTTTTCAAGTTCTGTTAGAGATGGAACAAAACAGACAGACGGTGATGCATGGTAACTGACTCAGATATCATTAAAAAAGAATTATTCACACATATTTCAGAAAGCACACTTTCTATAGAAAAGAAAGACTAAGAAGTAGAAATTCTGCTTGACGTGGATTAAAATACACTCTGTACATAGTGCACGTAATTACCCAGAATGCATTACTCACTGAGATTACTCAGTTTTGTCTTTTTTTTCCATGCAAGCTACGCTGATCGGAATTTGTGATTAGAGTAAGACAACGTCTTTGTTCAAACAGGTTAACAGAGATAAGATGCATTCTATTTTATCAGTCTATAAATAGCACGCTGCCAATTTATATCAGTCTGTTAATATTATTAACTTTCCTCCCTCGCATGTTTTTTCCCGCGATGTCAAGAGTACTGTATAATACATTTCTGTTTTGCAGCCCGCGTTTTGATTAAATCTAAACATTGTTAAAAATTGTTTTCAAATCTCATTATAAGAAAATCCTGTGCAGTTTAAGACTGACAGATTTTTTAAAACTGATTGATGAATGATAATTACCGTTTAACTTATTACATAGTTTCAAAAGTTAAAATATAAAGTTGTTTATCTCGAACAATATTACCGTGAAAATCATACACACACATCCGATGTTTAAAACCACACAAAACTTAATTATCGGAACCCCAGCCTGAAAAGCTAATTCATTATTTTTTCATTTCACCTGAAGATTGAGTAATAAATAATAAACTATACATTTATTTTCTACAAATGTTCAAAAATTGAAAAGTGAACGTTTTCCAGCGCGTTAAAATGCCTTCCCTCTGATCGCATGCCCAGTCCAGATACCATCCCCTTCAAATAACAACGAACAAAACAAAACAAAAATGATATGACTTTTTTTAATTATGCTGGTACAAAGAGATCGAATAATTACTGTAACGGTTTTTCCTTCAAAATAGGACTCTGAAAAAAATATTATTATAACCTTGATATGAAGCATAACCACAAGAAATATATACTAAATGAAAATGCCAACAAGTTCCTTACCCTGGGTATTGTGGACGTATGGTATCAGGTTTCACTATTTCTTATTGTACTCTTAGGAATTCAAATGTGATTAGAGATGTAAAATTAGACATTGTCACGATGCGATTTTCAAAAATTACTTAAACTACCTAAAAAATAATATATTACTTATTCATTAGTTATATTGTTTTTGTGTAATCTTCCATGTATCTCTGAAAGCCATTGCCAGTTTGTCATAAAATATCATTAGTGAGATAGGCGCTAGTAACACCGGAATAGTTTTGGTGTTTGCTTTAAGGGATTCCTGTATATTATATGATTGCCATGGATTTTCATCTGAAAAAGATAATATTCTAGACTAACGTGACTAATCTGTCACAGTATGTATCACAACTGACAGTCATAATTGTAACAAAACTTGACACCACTGAAATAGTACTTTTAGAGCTGTCACTTAAAGCTTTTACTGTTTTAACACCAACACTTGGAAAGAAACGATACATTAAAAAAATTTGTTAAAGCGACATTTGTTGAGCATTGTAGTTCAGTAAAATCCAAAGTCATGTGCGACGCATTATTGAGTGTCTGAAAAGGGTGTTTTCAGAAGACAGATTTATGTGCAAAAATAGTTAATAGAGAATAATTGTCAAAAAATAAAGAATAGAGAATAATTGCGTTCTAAAGTATCAACAGTAGAGAATAATGGACAAACAAATAAAGAATATAGAAATGACCTAAAAATAAAAAACTACAGATATGAAGAGCCCCATCCCCCAATCCAGACCCTCATAATTTGTTAATCAATCTGTACGTAACTTCATTTTTGAAAATGGAAGTACGTGTGAGCGATTTTCTTTAATTGAGATAATTTACCACCTGTTCACAGTTTTTTTCACACATAACTGACAACTAATAAGTTGAAAGCTGACTTGTCACCATATTTGTTTGAGTTTGTCAATAAGCAGTGACGTTTTCTTCAATAGCCATATCTTGAAAATATTGAATTCTTCAGCAGATCGAACTTTTATTGTTTATTTATCAATATAATGAGGTCAGAATTATTATTATTGCCCTTCTTTATTGTTATATCAATATTATACTAATTAAAAGTACACATAGGAGGACAGTACCGCGATCAGTATTATGTTTGTTTATCGCGTTTTCGATCTGCTAAAAAAAATAGCTTATTAGTTTCAACCCATTAATCCGAGACGTGTGTGTGTTCGGTGAACTTTTGGAAATATCATCGCTATCACTCTGAAATGTTAATTTCACTCTGATACATTGTACATGTCATTTGCAGATTTCTGGGCACTTTATCAAAATCAATAATGACAAAATTGCTTTTGCTATTTCAATTCATTAATGCGTAAGTCAATCAAATTTTTATTTTGAGGGAAATGTCATCTGAAAATAATCCACAGCAACTAGACCACGCTCTGTAAATTTTAATACGCTTTTCTTGAAGGTTTTGACATTTTAAATAATTAAAGTGGTTTGATGATGAAACTGGTGATTACTAAAAAGTTATGCTTCAGGGATCTAAGTTCTAATTTTACCTTTTTGGCCCGATTATCAATCTCATTAAACTCTAATAATACCAGGAGACCACCATTCTCCCTTGATAATGACAAATTGCGACACGTCTATTCTGATTATGGGACTGAATAACGCTTAATAAATTGAAACTATATTATGACATCATTTTATATTGTTTGCTTCATCAAGACAATCGATTTTTCTAAAATGGATTGTTGGAAAGATGACAAAAATATCCTCCATATGTCAAAGATGTAAACAAAATACTCCTACCACAAATATAATTTTATGTATTGATGAAAAAAATATAGCAAAATTAAATGATTATTGCCAAACACATTTGGGACACATTAAATACAGGCTGTATTTGTTTAATTGCATAATGGGTGCAAACTAAACGCAACAAACTAACATCTGTGCGATTTAATAAGAATGAAACCTGCTTTGTTTTGCCCTCGAAATTAGATTCTAGAAAAGTGGAAATTTACTGTACACAGTTGATATACACTAACGACCAAACTTTCTTTACATTTTATGCTGCTGTCTTATTACTAAATGAACTGCTTAATTACACTATGTGAAAAGTTAATGATGTTGTATGCCTACACATGATATGTGCGTAGCTCTTGCAAACATATTTAGACGTGTGTAATTAATTGAAAACATATGACATGCATTTTTTTTCTTACCTTATCATAAACCTTTGCCATTGTTAATTCCGTTTCCACAATCATTAAGACAATTCCTGAAATCCCAAACACTAGACAATAATCTGAAATTTTCCGTCTTTTTTCATACAAAGTTTTCCTTTTTCCAAGTCTATAACCAACATTGGGTTTTTGTTTTTCTTTGTTTTGCTTGTCATCCATGCCATACTTAGTACCTTCACCGCCCACGACAAGAGGTGCTATTCCGCTATCCTCGTTCGTGTAGCTCATTTTAGAGGATGTAGGCAAAGACTGCATAGATTGAGGTTTCTGGAGTTGCCGAAAAGATCCGATGGCACCATTAACACGCATGTAGTCCGCTCCAATGCTTGAAAGAGCTGATTCTTTTGTTTTATTGTCCTCAATTTTGACGCCATCTTCTGTTGTATATGTTTTCTCCTCGTCATCCGAATGCAAAAGTCGATCTGATTGCAGGCGTGAGTTCGAAACTGCCGACATGCTCTGTGACTGACTCCGTTCAATCACACCTTTATCACTACAATTGCTATTTACATCTTCATTAATATTATAGCTTTGCAATTCAATATCTGGCGATGTATAAGCTCTATTAATCTTTCCATCAATAATAGGCTGTCTTATTTTCAATTCATCAGAGATTTTGTGGTTGTTGAGTGATTCCATGTCATTTTCATTTTTGTCATCGGAGATCCGTACTGCTTTAGTGAGCTTGACATTTCGTTCGTTTGGATCTGCGAATGCAACAGGAACCTCTCGGAGCAGATGTTCTGTTGAATCGATACGCCCTTTCTCATTGGCTTGTGCCACTGGTATTACAGACATATTCAAATATCATATATAATTTTATCAACCAATCAATACAAGCCAGCAAGTGTTTTCAATGAGAATCGTAATATTGACGATACTTCTCATTAACGCCTTGATTTGTTTTTATGATATAAAAATAAACGATTTCCAAATGGTATACGCTCTTCCTCTTATAGCAATTTATTTAGTATCTTTGGGTGAACTTGTCTGAAAATATATAAAGTTTCATAAGTGTAATTTGTCTACATTATAAACATTAAAAACTGCAGATGATAAGGAACGTAATCTTACTCTTAATTGTTATATTGTAAACGTACATTTGTACCATCGATAAATTAATTATGAGAGGATATACACAACAAACTTTGATAAATTGTATTAGATTCTATCCATTAAATAAAAAAAAAGATTAAAAAACTACAAAACTGCAATAAAAAACGCATTAGTAAAATTAAAATCGTGAATTTCATAAATACATTAATTTAGAATGTAATCATAAAGTTTATTATCAAATTGAAAGCACTGACTACGATTACGTTGAAAATTTAACAATAACGAAAAATGCAATTATGCAATATTGCATATACGTTATAGTTTATTTAGAATGACAAGCTCTGCACATCTTCCAGTATGTGCTTTTAGGTGCATGTTAAGGCCGACACAACGTCGGTTTTGCACACCAAATAATTCCATATTTTAATAAAATCATTATAAAAGTGGTTGTTTAACTTAATTACAAGCGAGCATAGTTTATTTTTTTTACTATTAGAGCTTAAATATCTTTGATTTTATCAGTTATCAAAGTACAGTATAAAAAGTATATGTCAATGCGTTACTCTCGTGGTAGCGTGTTCGCCTCGAGTGCCGGAGTTCGTGGGTTCGAACCCCGGCGGGGTCAAACCAAAGACTTGGTATTTGCTGCTTCTCCGCTAAGCACGCGGCATTAAAGAGTAAGAATAAAGTGTCCGAGTAAGGTAACATGTCTTCCTGCGGACTGTTACCTTGTGAACTAGCACGTTAAGATCCGGCTCAGCGTGTCGGTTTAGTACAAAGCAGAGTTAATATAAATAAGAAGATGTGGTATGAGTGCCAATGAGACACCTCTCCATCCAAGTTAAAATGTATATAAAGTTAACAATTATAGGTCAAAGTACGGCCTTCAACAAGGAGCCTTGGCTCACACCGAACAGCGAGCTATAAAGGGTTCATTCAAACGGGAAAAACCAGCGGTCTAATCTATATACAAAACCAGAAACGAGAAAAACCTATCAACCACACCAACAAACGACAACCACTGAAGAACAGGCTCCTAATATTTATATTACATTAACATGTTCTCGTCCTGAATATGCATATTAATATGCCGCTGGACGTTAAGCAGCCATCAATCATCATCATCAATGCGTTGTATATGCTTAAGAATCATTGCAATACATTGTGATGCCATAATGATCCTCTTAATCAGATTTATGTTTTGAACTCTTTTGCCACATTTTCGGGTAAATAACCAACAATATTTTAATTCTATAAATCTATAAAACAAAGGTTGATTGATACTACATGTTACAAAAAGGTTAACATTTCATTCCTGCAAATGACGGCGGAACACGTTTTCGAATGAGAAGGAAAGAGATTTTCTAAGTTGTTCCATGTTACGGCTTTTGTGGTTATCAACATTTTTAAATACATTATAATTAATCAATGAAATGAAAATAATAATAATGAAATTGCCATCCTCTGCTCTGTTGCCTCTGTATTCCAAAGTGATGTTCATTATTATTATTATGATATGGTTTTGTCGAATGACCTTACTAATATTAGGTATGCACAGATATTGTTTATTTGTGTAGGTAATTAATAATTATAGCGATATTAATAACGATGTTATGAGTAATTATTAACTTATCTATATACACATGCATGCATGTATAAGTCAATTATTACACCATGATTATTGGTAAAGGTGTTTGTATAATGCATAAAGTTGATCTACCCATAGGCCAAGTATCATAAGGCTTAGTGGGTTTTTTTCAAGGGCAATTTTATTTGAAAAAATACAAATTTTACTGAAATGTCAATTTGAGGTCCTAGTTGCAAGACAATGAGTTGTATCACAAGCCAAATACACTGTACCATAGTTATAGGCGAATATATGTAAAAGTATTTGCCTGATTGAGGCTGTAAAATTTTAAGAATTAGTTCTGTCTATTAAAATGTACCTTGACCTTACAGTTACGTTGTGTTCTCGAAATGATTAATTCTTCTGTAAAAAGGGGACAAAACGAACTATTCGCCAAAATTTTTGTAGAAATTGCATACGTACGTAATGATGTCACCAAACTAAAAATGTTCCCACGATTTAAATATATTTGTAACTAGAGTAACCCTGAGACGAAACGTAATAAACATTCCAAAATCAAAATAGATGGTTTTCTCTACATGGGACATTATTCACTCAAGGTTTCTCAAGCAGTATAAGTCCACTTTTAAACATTTCTAAGACCTAGAATGCTGACCTAGTGACCTTGTGGCCTCAAAATCATAAATGGAAGTGGACATGACGACGATGCTCAAACGGGTGTAATCAATCGGTACAGAATGAGTGGAATCAGTCAACAAAGGTACATAACTCAATTAAAACACTTCAACAGCAACAATACTTTATTCTAAAATCAAATAAAATCAATGAATGGCCGACAAGTATAATAGATATACCAAGAATCAGATTGGTAAGATTTCCAACATTTAACTACAGATTAAAACACTAATCCTAAAAACGTGATGGATAAATTCGTGTAGAGTTAAGTTTACTTATATATGATATCACTCATAGTGAACAAAACAAATCAACTTAATGTTTCTTCTGGGAAATCTATATTCAAATTGCACTATTTTTCTCCAATGCAAGTCGGTTGTTTAAAATGTTGGATTAACTCTATTTATTCTAGTATTGTTCGCTTTTATGGTTAAATATATGACTATGTATGAATTCAGGTTTGATATAAGAACAATCTTATGATTCCCTAGAAATTCGCATGTATAGAAATTTAAGCAAACTATCATCATACATTTCTATCCAAAGCATCCAGAGCTAACAATAAATGGAATAGTAATTTGAAATTATATCTCAGTATTTTTTTTCTGTATAAAAAGAATGAAACATTCAGTGTGCTATATCATTCCTTAATCATTTCAGACTTCTTGCCAGTCAATAGTTCCAAAGACTATCGACCGGTAAATAGTTTTGTTATCATTTTCTAGATTTTTTTCATACTTGATTTTCTTTTTCATTGGACAAAAATTACGTCATTGACTGCTATAGTATTTGCATTGCTCGGATTTTTTTCGCATCCTACGTATCGCCTAGGCGATTTCGCCGAGGCGAGACAAAATTACATCTGATTAAACTAATTGACTTTTGAAATGTTTTTATATCTATTAACATGCAGTTTTGTCTCAGGAACAGACTTATAAAAATGTAGTCTAAGACTTCCATTTAAAAAATAAGTTCAATAAATACAACCGAAAATTAAAAAAAAACAGCACTCAAAGACAGCTCTATCAACTGACACGGTTCTTAGCTTCCGTAAATTTATATATCTGAACCCGGGTTCAATGCTTTTTCAATAATATACAATACTAGTAATCAAGTCGTTCAAAGAACTATTGAGCTGAATGGACTAATTGGAAGGGAAAACACTTTAACAGGTTGGTGTAAAACTACCCATTGTTTAAATGACAGTTTGACGTCAGAAATATGGATCACAATACAGAATAAATTTACTTTACTTTTGTTACACACGTGCCGCGTAAGCTCTTTATCAAAACAATTTAATTAATATCAGATATCTAACAATTTACTGTTATTTCCAGTAGGGCTTGGCGTATGATCATATTGAATTTCAGAGAAAAAAGAGACACACCTCGTCATATGGATAAAAGTAATAGTTTTTCAAATACATTTTATTTCATGTTTATAAACGGATAAACTGAAATTATTTTCTGCTTTTAGGTTCATTAGGAAGCTAGAGTATATTTTCTGATTTCAATTTAGCGTGTAGATCAGATATTTAATAATATAGCGTGTATCTAAAGAATGAATAATTAAATTAATTTGTCTAGAATCCTTTTTATCAACAAGAGTACATAGATATCTATTTAAGATGCACCCTTTAACCGAGTAGATTATTCAATTTGTACATCCAAAATGCACTCGATCATGCAACCGAACCTGAAGCACTTTCAATGACTAGCTTTATTGTATGACTATACATTTTCTGTTTTTTCATTGGCTGAAAGCATAGGGAATCTTCTTTTGTAAAGCATCATAACCAACGCGGGAAAAATCATGAGAAGTTAATATAGGGATTTAGCGCAGCTACGTGTAACGTGTACCAACATTATGTATAGTAATGGTACGTGAAAAAAATGAAATAACGTTATTGTATGAAATATACTCTTAAGTACATCCACTTATATTAGATTATGGGATGGCATATTATCGTATCAAAGAATGCTCGCATTTACTTTAATTAGAGAGTTCAGCGTTTTTCCTTTGCTAATTTTTGAACATAAATCTAATATGTTTCCTTCATTATTCAATTGATTTATATTCAATTGATTTACACGAGAAAAGGAAAAGGATTCAAATCAAAGAAAAATAGTTTAACCAGCCCAAAATATATTCATGTGCCTGTTCTTACTTAGAAACCTTGTCAAAAGTTGTCTTTAGCTCCATCTTCATATGTGTTCGGGGGCCTAAGTGGCCGAGTGGTCTTAGTAGTCGAACTACTATATCACTAGCCTATCAACACTTGAGGTTGTGAGTTCGAATCCCGCACGTGGCAGGTGCACTCGACTCCAATCTTTGAGTTAATTGACTAGGATTGTTAGTTTTCCTACCGAAGGTCGGTGGTTCTCTCCGGGCACTCCGACTTCCTTCACAATAAAAACTGACCGCCACGAAATAGCACAATAGTGTTGAAAGTGGCGTTAAACACCAATCAATCAATCAATATGTTTTTCTTTTGAGCAATTTGGTTTTGTTGGAATATCTTTGTGAGTTTAGACTCGAGCGTTTTGGGCTCAACTGAACATTCAATATAGTCACACGCCTTTTGTATAAGAATGTAAGTTGACCTCGGATTTTAATGGTTCATGTTACAAAGTCAGGGTGTCTTCAATGTTTGTTACTTAATAATTTTAACAAACGCAGATCACCTGAAAGCAACCAAATCAATTGTTGTTTAAAGATAAACATATACAAAAGATCGGATAATTAAAATAACAAATATATTCCATCAGTAAAAATATGTTCCTAGTGATAAACAAACAAAAACGTTCCATTAACACAATTGGAATAAGTACTTTTTCTTGTCTTCCTAGTAGGTAAACCTTTTTGCAGATAAGTGACTTGAGGATATTTTTGTCCACCACCATTTTTATTTGTCCACTAGGTCAAATTATTTTTATGGTAATCTTAGAAGGTCGTTCCATACTTCTTTCTGAAGGTTGAGAAGAGATTTTTAAATGATAGATTATATTATAAATTATTGTCACACTTTTTAATAAGCTTTGCGTCTTATTAAGAAAATAAAAAATAAAACCAAGCTTCCATGAACCATCCTTATGCTACTTCTGCTTTGTGTCTGCTAGCAACCTAAGAATTATGTGGTGACAATTGTATGTTTATCTAATTTTTCGCGTCCAGAGCAACGACTTACATTGGAAAACAATCGAAGTCATAGCTGGAGTACATACATTTGTAATATGACACTTACAAGATTTATCGTTAAAAACGATAACGTTTTGGAAAAAAGACTTAAAGGCGAGGCATAATTAAGCAAATATCAATCATAATATAAGAAAAAAAAACCAACAGAGAAAAAAACATAACATCTTACCCTTTAGAGCTTTAATCATATCGATATTAGTAATAAAACGCTGTTTAATTGTCTTTGTTGCAAATTGTGTGTGAAAGTTTTTGATTAAGTAAATTATGTATATTTTCTAAAAACAGTAAATCATGAAATATCAAAAAGTTACTTTAGTAAATGAGTATGTACTCTGAGAGCATGTTTACAAATAAGTTGCCAAAATCAATCGGAGATCATTGATACAAGAAACGTCGACCTTTTGCAATACATACAATTTAGAACACGACATGCAATTATCTTTCTCATTTGCAGTTACAATGTTTCATTCTTTCTTTCCGTCTGGTATATTAGATGTAAACGAGATCGACTTATTGTTTTTCTTTCGCTACTACAAATATTGTAATGATTCCCACTGAACAGAGTAATCATCTTTAATAATTTCAAATGGCAAATATTTCTTGTACAGTCAAAAAGAAAGGAAGTTAATAATACATGTATGTCAAATAGCGAGATATGAAAAGTGGGTGAATCGGGAAAACAAACGTACATACGAAAGGAAACGTTATTGTGGAAGATTCTGCACCCAAGGGCTCCTCCAAAGATTTGTTAGATTTCTTCAGCGTTAAGTTATCGTGAGACTCTCAAAACATGTACGCTCCTGCGATTCAAAAATCTAGACTATGTCGGATTTGGCTGAGTATCTACACATTTTCTAAATGAAAAAGAAAACCATTCAGAACAGACTTAACTGTGGCCCGGAAGATACGGTGTGAATCTGTATTTACACTTTTTACAAATCCATCACTCCGAACGCTCTCATTGTGAACTATATGTATATCAAAGGTCCCTTGATGTTACATGATGTTAAACTTATTGCATGACTATTTTGATTCTAGGTAACTAAGAGTATATAACTTTAAATGCATACCGTTTTTAATTACACTTATTGGTAAGTTCAAATACTGAGAGAAGCTCCTATTAAATGAAACTGTAAAACATATGCATTATTATGATGATGATGATGATGGATGGCTGTTTAGCGTCCAGTGGCAAGTTAAATTCATATTCAGGACGAAAACATGTTAATGCAATAGGAATAGGAATTTAAACTTATAATATGTGTTATAATTCATCATTGCAAATGAGACTACTATCCAACAGAGTCCAAATGACCCCTGATTGGTACTAGACCGACACGTTGAGCCGGATCTTTCACGTGCTAGTTCATAACATATCAGTTCGCAGAAAAACTTGTCATCCTACCCTGACTTATCACTTCTGGCCATCCGGTATTTAACCTTACTCATAAATTCTGTGTGCTTAGCGGTAAGGGAGCTACCATTTGATTTTAAGGGGGGGGGGGGGGGGGGGCTAGGATGAAATTTGAAAAAAGCCAGGACAGGAGTTTTGAGATAAAAAAAAAAAAGGCAGGATGAGCCCCATAAAAATCAAATGGTAGCTCCCTAAAGCTATTTTTCTAGTCTTACGTTTGACCCGTCCGGGGATACACGTAGAACCCACGCCCTCAGCATCCGAGGCAAACACGCAAAGAAGATATAGAAGGTGAACTACGTCTTCGTTGAAGAAACTGATATTTTAACCATCCAAACTTTCCTTAATGAGACATGCCAATTTGTTATCCTGTTCACGTCAATCAAATGTCACAAATTATTCATAATAATGTTCATTTATACTGTAAAAAGATCTTTAAAAAATTACAATTTTCTCCTCGATTTCTTGTTCTGAGAACCATCATTACCAACTTTTGACATCAAATCATTTAATTAGCTTTGCAACGGCTTTGAAGGAGAAAGGACTTGTATAAAGCATAATCTGCGTTGTACAATTTGTTCTCCAAATAATCAATATTGAAACTGTATGCTGAAAAAGGGTCAATTTTTGTCTCGTACTATTGGAATAACAGTTTATCTACCGAAGGAAAAGGATGATAATTGGAAGACAATGAAATTCATTTTCGTTGACCCTTTTAAAACCGTAACACAGGAAGAAATGTGCCGATTAAATCACTAAATAATGATTCGAGAAATCTTGAAATAATTTCTGTGTTGATTTTTACGAGATTACATCCTTTTGATATTTTTTTCCTTGATGGCGATATTGCGTGCTGACATGTGATTCGCGTTTTGAATAATGATCAATATAAAGGTTACCTTGAAATTAATCAAAACACTTAAGAAAAAGTTTCAGTCTAAATGTAAAAGATTACGGTATACCAAAATGCCGCACAAAAAAGTTTCCCTCGAGGAAACCAGGTAGAACTTAATTGCCATTAACTATCTTGATATATAATATACATGAAGATTTTTTCAAGTATTTTTAAAAATATCTATAGAATAAAAATGTTGTTCAAGTCTATACGGTGCTGTTAAAGACAATACTTGTAAATTTTAATGTAATGTTTTTGTAAAATAATGGGTCAAGTACTTTTATATATATAGCTAACACGAACTAATGGGATAATAACACGAGCTCATCAGTTCCCCTTAAAGCCCGCATACTTTGATCCCGGATCCATACTCCACAGATCTCAGAGCTCTATTGGTGGAGCCTGTAGCTTAACTATTTGAACATAGAACCCAAAGACATTGCTCAAACTCTAAATGAGGAGCCCAACGGTAAAAATAAGCAAGGAACACATAGCCCATGTCATTCCCAAACAAATATTTGTATCTTAAAACAATACATAGCTTTCCTATAAAGATTTGAATTTGGTTAAACCTGTTCTTCTTATCCCATTTTTGGATGAATTCTTAGAATGTATAAATCTTTCAAAATTGCCGTTTGAGCATCTTCAAATAATTTGTTTAGAGGTTCAGAAGTATGGCATTGCGTTGTTTTAACTCAAAATACGCTGTCGAAAATGTAATGTCGTAATTTTTTGAAACAAGAGTGCACACGCTGAAATATCTCGCCTGCTTTACTTGCGATTGAATATGTTTAAAGTCTGTAATGTGAAATTATTACAACGAGTACATGTATCACATACACTTAACATTATCAACGATTCATGAAAATGAGGTCACGGTCAGATGAACCATGCCAGACAGACATGCACATCTTACAACCATTCTATACATCAAATATAGTGGTCCTATGTGATAATGATCAAATAAAAAAATCTTAACATTGACCAATGAACCATGAACATGAGGTGAAAGTCATATGAACCCTTTTTATCTCGTTGTGTCCTCATAGATTGGAAACCGATACATTCGAGTTTCATCAGTTCGTTGACATATTGACGAAAGCTCTTTTCAATGAAAATATATAATTTTGGTCCTTCGTTCCTTATAGCATGATAAGAAACCAAAAGACCTCAGAAATCTGATTGAAAAACGGAGACCGAAATGATTAGTGTAAAATAATTCAAACAGGAAAACCAACAGTCTAGTCTATATAAAAAAACGAGAAACGTGAAACATCTATGAACCACACCAACAAATGACAACCCCTGAACAACAGGCTCTTAAAATGCAACGGGTTTAAACGTTTGAACAGGCGCCAACCTTCACCCAAACCTGATACAGTAGTGTTACATCACAACATAAAAAGACACACTATAAAATATCAATTGAAATGGCTTAACTCGATCAAAAAGACATTAAAACAAAAACAAGTAAGCATACACAAAACGAATAAGTTTGATCTATGACACAATATAAATACAATATTAAAACGTAGGTGCCTATATAACATAGACGTTACAGGTATGAATGAATAAGAGTGTCAACAAGTCAACTCTAATCTGGGACAAAATGGCGTTAAAAAACAACGTACACAGGTTAATTTGAATATAATACGAGTACGAGAACGGAAGTGAAAATTTATCGTCACACTAAATACTTATCAAAGGTGGTACATATTAAACATAGTGAGACGAGATATAACACAAAATAAGTAAACTTGAACTACAGAAATGCATTACAAATTGTGTAAACAGGTCAAGCACATATCCCCTTTCCTGTATCGGACAACAGAAAGTAGGTGTTTGGTAGATCCGAAAAGCACTCACACGTTAAAATCCATCACTGTCAAGCTTCTCATCAAATATGAATGCATTCTGTTGATTAAAAGTGGAGATACGTGTAACGAAAACTTTTAATTTCATTCAACATATTCAAACTTCAAAGTACACACACTGACTGACAATTAAATAAGTTGACGACATACTATAATACAGTAAAGCTTGCCTAAACCGGACTCTGTGTAAACCGTACATATAACTCGTTGTTCATTCAGGGCACCTTCGGCCTTTAATTTTCCTTGCAACATGAGCAAAACTACGAGATTTTTCGAAAAGCTTCAATTCTGTGGATATCGTTTTAATATTTGGATGACGTCATATCTTCATACTACAGTAACGTATGCCCTTAACGAAAGCTTGTGTAAACCGGAAAGTGAACTTGTTGTCTTTTATTATTGTCTTTGTCTGTGTTCTCGAAAGAATCTGTTGGTATGGTCAGTTGTACTGTCCAGATTTTTCGTTACTTTTGTTGTCAGTGGTCTCGGGTTCACGTGTTGCTTTTCTTTTTTTAAGAAAGCAACTTGTCTTTCCTATGTATTATCCAATATCAGGACAATCAATTAATATTCTTTAATAATTTAAAATGTAAAAATCGAACACCCGTATAATCAGAACAAAATCGTACCAAAGGGAAATTCGCTATAGACATATTTCACTGTATGATTAGATCACATTAAATTGCGATCAATTGATCGATTGATACAAAAAGAAACAAAAAAAACTGCAACGTTGACGAAAACCGTTCACTTAATTCCTTCAACATTTATTTGTTAGTTACAAAAATGTACATACTTTATCAGTCGAGAACGAAAATAATTGAACAGAAACCATTATCATGCAATAAGTATGACTGATTTTTTACGGTCGTATTTTAGTAAAAAAAAATCTACTAATTCTGAAAAAAAAACTACAATTAACAGCCTATGAATTATATGAATATGAAAATAACTACTCATGGTCTCAAAATATAAAATTTATTTTTACAAGGCTTAGAAATGGGTAAAATGCGGAGGTCTAACATGCGAGGCTATTGCCGAGTATTTCTATCCTGTTTCAATTCGAGTACAAATAAAATTAATGTGTTAAGACAAGTGTATGGTTGTTCTGTCTTAAAAATGTTCCAAATGAAATATTTGGTAAAAAGTTGAAGCGGACGACGTAAATATTCCGCGAACAGGCTATATTATTCCTTCATACATTATTCTGTCATAGATAAAACTTTAAGGGCATAAGATACAGTTTTGATCCCACGGTGATTTTTTTATGAAAATTAGCGTACAAGCTTCTTTTCACATAGTCAATTCAAATATGTAATAAAGATGTACCTTCATGATCTACTTTTAGAGATAAATGGGGTCGAAATTTTAGACATTAACTCTAAATTTCGGTTTCTTGGATATTTCTATCCTTTGGAAGCACATTATGAACGTCACAAACAAGGCTTTATACGACCAGCGACTGTTTAACGCAAACATTTATACAGATAATGCATTAATTTAGAAAGGAAAAATGCTTCACATTAAAAATAAAACATACCATGATATCAACTTTGAATTTATCCAGTGTTTCTATACTATGTTTCAAATGAACAACCCCAGTCTGAAGTACACTTGGGACTTATATTCACATGATATTCAACCTTCATATATGAGATACTAAATGTATATCAAAAGTAAATATCTAATTTATATTTTCATACACCCGGTCTTTATCAAAATTTTAATATTTATTAATTGGTATCGTGGGGATAATATTTCGCATTGTTTTGTCTAATATTCAAGATTATTTTACGTCTGTCCATCCGAATTCCCCTTTACTGATATATTAGACTCCTGATCGTAATCATTTTTGATTATATTTGATTATTTTTGCAGGCCTAATTAGTCTTAAACAATATAATTAAAACATACGTAAAGGAGCACTTAATGAATTCCTTCAACGATTTATTATATGTTTAATTGTCAATTTAAAGTATTTAAATCCATTTGTCAAACACTACAATTGCAACGTTAGCGACTTATATCAAATGATATTTATTATGCATTTGAAACATGTACACGTCTAGCATAAATTGTATAACTGTTCTGGTTTGTTTTAGAGATACATATATATGTATAGATGTATGAGGACGTCAGATAAAATAGGGATTCTAATAAGCATTCATTTTGCAGTTTAAGAGAACATTCGCAAGTCTATTTCACAGTTGTTGCTCTTTTTATTTTCCCGACCAATAGTGACAGAATGTGCTTAACCATATGACTGAAACTTATAAATTCATTATCACAATTGACCGAAATATCAGACATCTTAATTAAAGGAGTCCATTATTTAAGATAAGAATACCTCTCGCTTATTCAGTCTTTTTGCAGATGGAGCGCATCGAAGCTTAATTGAAATCACTATGAAATGTAAACGTTTCATAAAAGAGGGACGAAAGATACCAGAGGGACAGTCAAACTAATAGACCGAAAACAAACTGACAACGCCATGGCCAAAAATAAAAAGACAAACAGACAAATAATAGTACAGATGACACAACATAGAAAACTAAAGACTAAGCATAAGCTGCATTTATATAAGTGAACAATCTAATATTCAAACTGGAAAATCTAATACTCAAACTGGAAAAATAATATTCAGACTGGAAAAACTTATATTCAGACTGGAAAATCTAATATTCAAACTGGAAAAACTTATATTCAAACTGGAAAAACTTATATTCAAACTGGAAAAACTTACTGGAAAAACTTATATTCAAACTGGAAAACTTATATTCAAACTAAACATGACATAACTTGACGTTCATTGTTAAGTCAATTAATTTTTATACATGCAACTTGGTGTCAACAAAATTGCTAATAGCTATTGAACATTTTCTTTTCAAATGAAGCTGAGTGTGCATCTTTTGCTTTTACTTAAATATCCGCCACGGAAAACTGCCAATTAAGAATGGAATATTTCTCGCGTATTCGGTCTTGCAGATGCACATTGCCATATTTTTTAATTAGTAAATATGCGTATTGATTCATCTTCATTGTCAAATAATAACAATAGACACACTTGAGCCTATTCTTAGGATTTGAAGTTTATGAACATTTTCTATACCCTGCCTATAAATGTAAGCGCCCACTGGTAGCTATATTGGTTCGCTAATTGACACCAAAGTACTTAAAGTAGGAAACTACCTTACAGTGAACGTTCCTGTTATATTTTGATTTCAATGTGATCTGGGTTCAATGAAGTATATAAAAATCCTTCTATAGGCTTCAATGTTCTTTTTTAAAAAGCAGCCTTACTCTCCAACACCCTAGAGTCATTTACAATGGCCGATCAGCACCAAAGCAAAAGTCTCTCAGTACTTTATAAAGAAATTTCCAGTTACACGTTATTTAATTTGTTTAAGCAACTTTCAGTACGATGTTAATTTACGCAATTTTTTAGTAGGTTCAGATCTTGCTATGGATGCGATATTGATTAACCAGCAAAGTAACAATACACTCCAAGTGCCATTTTATTAATACCACACGGCTGAGAGAGTGATAGAGTAGATTGTGACACCGATAAAACGTTTTCAACCGATGCAAAGCCAAGGTTGACAATGTTTTTATGAGAGGTAACAATCTTATCGATGGCTTATAAACATCTGATCTGAAATAACGGTTGAAAAACCATCACCGTTGGCTTTGATTTTAATAGAAATCTACATAACAGAAACGCGAACCACGAGGACGACCAAAAAAGTAGTTTTAACATTCTTGCTCGCTCAATAACAGGAGACTTAAAACATATATATAAATAAGAAGATGTTATATGAGTGCCAATGAGACAACTATCCATCCAAGTAACAATGTGTAAAAAGTATGTATACTTGTTATTTGTACAATACTTTGGCTATTGCTGGATAATCTTTTGTACTCATTACTCTTTGTTTACTAAAAATGCTCATTTTATACGTGTTATGTGCTTGAAAATCATAACACACGTTTCTATAATTAGTTACACCTTTTCAAATGTTCAGCATTCATTAACTCATTTTTAAACATATTGTTGTTGAAACTACTCACAACCATATGCTGGTGGTCCTCTTAAAATATTCAAATGTTGATTTATTGAAAGACAATAAACTATATAGGGAAATTTTATGGTCTGAATGTCCCAGTTTAATTCGCAAACAATTAATTTTTAAGTCGTTTACAGCAATTAAAAAATCAATTATCTATTTTGAGAAAAAAATATTTAGCTATTATAACTCCTTTTAGAAAACAATCCCTCCTGTGAGTTGAAAATCCAGTCCATCTTATATTGTTACTGATTATTCATCTTGTATAAATACACTTAAAGTCAATAACTTTAACTATTATAATGTACTTAAATTATTTAAAATGGTATGTATTAGATGTTAGCTTGTTAAATATGAGGGGCATCAGCCCCGAAGATATGAGACGATTACATCTGATTTACATAGAAATAATAAATAGATATTTTATCTTTAGTCATGTTCTTAAAAGAGCAATTAGTTTTGACAAAATAGATCTCAAATTTTCACGATGCAGTAAAACTTTCAGAAGTTGTTTGCTTTGTTATGGATTTATATATATATATAATGAAATCTAAATTGCGTCTTTTTTTCTGTTATCAAATTGATACCTTACCATTGTTTTTGTATGGCAATATGAATCGCCGTACTATCTTGTCTTTTTATGGTATAATTGCCTAAACCTAAACTTTTTGTTGATAAATGAAAACAATTCTATGTAAATCTGTAAGTACGGTTGAAAACTACACTTTGATTGTCTTCTTCATAAAGACACAATATGTTTACTTCATCATCTGTTCAATTAACCTCTTCGTATATTTTTATTTATCAATTCGGCTTTAGAGTTCACTGTATGGCTATTTGTACTATTCCTTTTAGGCGCTTGGTGTTTCGATGCTCATAAACTTTTGTATATTTGGCTTACTAAACTTTCTGTCCCTAACGTACCTGATATCGGTCCCTAACGTACCTGATCATTCAAGGTTAATATTCCAGAAAACGTGTTGTTTGTATTGAAAATGTTCTGGAATGTTACATGCGCGCACGATCAATGCTTTTGCAAACCTATGAAATAATAAAGGATTCAATTCTTAAAATTTTATGTTTATGCAATTACATGTACCATGAATTACGAGTCAAATCAAGCCTTTCTTTTATTTTCCTATGCATTTCTGAAAAGGTGCCATGGAGAGCACAATCATGTGGTCATCGATCGACTGATTGTTGCTTGCTTGCTTTATATCCAGTGGCATATTTGCCATGCATATTAAAGACGAGAACAAGTTAACTGTTTTTACAAAGGGTATGTTCTGCAAGGTAGGTCGACCGGTATGAAGGACTGGTCTTAAATGTGGGACTGCCATCAATTAAAAGTCATTATGTTGGATAGGGGTAGAAATTTTGCCTTACAATAGGCCCTCTAAGAACCTCTCAGAGAGTTATTTCAAGGGTTCTTTAAAGTGCAGAGAACGTGGTTCTCCCTTTTCACGAGACATCGAATTTTAAACGTCCAAATTCGGACCGTATGTAGCTGCGTATCCATACATCCCACAAATACAAATGGACGCTTTACTTTAGCATTAATTATCGTGAGTGTTGGACAGAAGAAGTTTATGGATGGCCATATTTGTATATCCCAATCAACTCCATGGGTTTATTGTCATCGATTGGTTGCATTTTGCTTGGGATTTTGGAATCATGCCTCGTTATTGTAGTCCGTCAATCAAGATCACGGAATCTTTTGAAACATCTATGTAATGTAATTATTACATCATATAGCTTTCTTTAGAGTTCGATCGGTTGATATTTGTTTCTTCTGTTTACTCTATTTTCCTCTATAAAGTTTCATAATTACTACTGTTATTATTTTTACCGCATTTCGTCTTATATGATACAAAATCTATGATTAAATTTCGATGCTGTAGGCCATTTACCATTAGTGGTCACTTTAGAACATTATTTTGTTTGTAATCAGATTTTGTTATCCATTACCGGTTGTTTTTGTCTGGTACTCATCACATACTGTTAACCAGAGTGGTACCAGTAATAACTGCACTGGTACTATATTTAGAAACCACCGACTGATAATCACTTTTCATAAATCTAGACACTTTTTTGTGCTTTCCTGATCGTTGCATTAGCCTAGCGGATCTTCGCTGTCAGAAAATATGTCAATACAACGCTAATTTCTTCTACTTTCATGAATCTGATATATAAATGTAACTGTCTAAGCTTTTAACGTTGAAAAAATTGTTTGACTACCGGATTTTCCTGTCGAAAGTTACATCATATTACGATAAAATCGAATTAAACACTGATTGATAGAACATTCACAAAACAACTCAAGCATATTTCAGATGAATATGTTTTCTCTAAACAAGATATCAGTATGTCAAATAGTTAAAATCGAATAATTTCTATTCCAATTCCAGTAAACGTTTACGAAAATACCAACAAAAGACTTGGAATCCTGCCAAAAAAAAATTCCGTCATGAAATGCATGTTTTCTATAATGTTTATTGTATGATTAATTAGACAATTAAAATTATAATGCATATTCAATTTTAATGTGTCGATTCAATTAAAAAAACAACAAGGGTTGACTGGTGTCGGAATACAGTTATGTGGATTTCATCCGTCCGGAAATTATAACCAAGCTGAGTTGGTATGACTGAGCGGGATGTAAAAATACTCTGCCACGTCCGTTATCAATATGAAACTAAAATCCGATGCCCGTATCAGAGGAAGCGCTCTATACACTTCAAAAAATTTCCAATATTTCTTTGAAGGGATCCTTTGCAAGGCTTAATGACGTCCTTGTTTGCCGTGCCGGATCATCCTGACCGATCAGCTTTAAAAAACCGTAATGTAATTTGTTTCTGTCCGGAATATACAGGAAATGTTTGCCACTGTAAGCTATAAGGAAATAACATTTAACAAATCAACGGAAAAACGTTTTTCATTAATGACAGCATTTAGTTTTTTTTTTTCTTAAGTGGACGATGCTTTATCTATATTACTAACCAAAGCACTTGGGTGGATTAGATTTTATTTGACACGCTTCAGCCAAACGTTATGAAAGCGAAAGAAATGAAGAACAAAAAAAAAACAATTTCAAGAGAGCAATTCGTCATTGTGAATCTTCTGGTTTTAAAGTACCGTAGTAAATATTTTCGCTTTGCTGTTGCTCAGTGGGAAACCGAATTTCCGACTAGTTAACAGATATTCATCTATCAATTCAAAATGTTGTTCAGCCGTATGGATTGCTGTTGACGCCTATGTTGATTTGGTATTGCAAATTGTACACGTTTTATGCACAACAACAAAAAAACATTAACCGCAGATTAACCTAAATGTTGAAGACACCGTCTTCGACGGCATATAGCTGTAACAACTGGATATTTCGCATCTGGCTGGACGAAAAGGGGATGTAGTATTATTGCCAACGAGGCAACTATTCATTTAAAGATTAAAATAATAAGGATGTAAAAATACTACGGGTCACTGTATGGCCTTCAAAAATGAGCAAACAATGTCGGATAACAAAATGTTTGCGTGTGCTTAACGGTGTCTGATGACCTTCATATATATATATATATATATATATATAAAGAGACGTGGTATGATTGCCAATGAGACAACTATCCACCCAAGTTCAAATGAAGTGGATGTAAGCAATTATAGGCAACCATACGTACTTCAACAATGAGAAAAAACCCAACCGTATAGTCGGCTATAAAAGGCCCCAACATGAAAAATATGAAAACAATTCAATTAAGATAACTAACGGCCTAATTTATAACAAAACAATTTACGAAAAACAAGTATGGCAGACATGAACCAATGACAACCCCTGAAGTACAGGCTCCTGACTTGGGACAGGCACAAAAAGAATGTGGAGGGGTTAAACATATTTGTGTTGTTATGTTTATTACTTGAACCCTAAATATTTCAGTCCGTGCACTTACTTTTACGTTGGATATATAATCAAATGGATTCGAACAGTATACGATGCTAAAGAAATATACCCTCACTCTAATACCCCATTAATTAGATATAAGAAGATGTGGTATGAGTGCCAATGAGACAACTCTCCATCCAAGTCAAAATTTATAAAAGTAAACCATTATAGGTCACAGTACGGTCTTCAACACGGAGCCTTGGCTCACACCGAACAGTAAGCTATAAAGGGCCCCAAAAATTTACTAGTGTAAAACCATTCAAACGGGAAAACCAACGGTCTAATCTATATAAAAAACGAGAAACACTTATGAACCACATCAACAAACGACAACTACTGAACATCAGAATATTTAAAACTGCTTTTCATTTATCGTTTTAGTTCTGGAAGAAAATTTAAGAAACCAGTTGCGTCATAATACATATTACATCAGAGCTTTGCAGTTTTAATGAATTGTGAAATGACTGGCCTTAACATTTATACTGCTATCCATATGCCACTGATGGTGGAGTTTTATTCCCCGAGGGTATCACCAGCCCAGTAGTCAGCACTTCTGTGTTGACCTGAATTATCATTGCTATGGTCATTATTATAGATTAACTGTTAACAAAACTTTGACAGTTGAATTTTTGAAGTACTAAGGTCTTTCTACCTCAGGAATAGATTACCTTAGCTGTATTTGGCAAAACTTTTAGGAATTTTTGGTCTTCAATGCTCTTCAACTACGTACTTTATTTGGCCTTTTTAACTTGTTTTGATTCGAGCGTCACTGATGAGTCTTTTGTAGACGAAACGCGCGTCTGGCTCAAGTACAAAATTTCAATCCTGGTATCTATGATGAGTTTATTTAGATTTATGCTGCTATTGTTTACACATCTGTTGACGGTGTGTAACTTTCACTACTGTATCGCTCTTCAGTAACTGTAGCCTCGTTAAATTTTGAATGACATGTTTGTGTGAAAAAAAACGGCATGACAAATACATTCAAAATAATCTGAATCGATTATTTCAAGTCTTTGATTCCTTGTCCGTTGATTAATATCCGTATTTCAAGTGAGGTTTGAATAAGTAAGATAGTTATATGTACGTATTAGAAACTATCACGAAGGCGTGAACCCCATTTTACAACATACTACCAATGGTAAATGCAACATGATAGCTTTTAATAATATAGGAGGGGATCTTTCAGCAATTTATCCTTATTTCATGGAAAAGCATGATAAATGCAGGATATTTAATTACATTTAATGACATCACAGTTGTGAGTTTATGTACTAGATAGAAGTGTTATTACATAATTTATTAACAAACGGTATAGGTTTGGCAATAAACAGTACAATAGACATGATTGAATGGTAAATTATATAATCACACAGTAAAGAGTGAAAAGGTATCAATTTGATGACAGAAAAATGTAAGCACGTTACACCTAAACTATACATTATTCGGCCCAATATTCTCTGAAAATGTAAATACATTCTGGCAAATTCCAATTAATTTACATATGGCATATTTCTCCGCTATCTAAAAACTTTCAAAACTGAATCGATGAAGAATAAATCGGTCAAATTTGGTGATAAATCAACACACAATACGTAGAGCGATACAAAATGATAATTAATATTTGGAACACTTTGGCAGCAGTAAAAAAGAAATATTCAGCAAACAAATCCGGCTTTTTCAATACTTCCAAAGGCAGAGAAAACAGTTTGACAAAAACAGTAAATAAAAAAAAAGTGTTGGTTTTTTTTCGAGCAAAAAATACTTTTGACATATCTATATATACAAATGGAAAAATCTATTGCACCACCCTGATTTTTCTCACAAATTCAAATTTTATAACGCACACTATTAATTGTGGCCAAACAATTTATTACAAACATTATGAACTGAATCGGTATGCAGCAATAGCATATCTTAATTAATGGTCAGACAAAATTAGGTAAATGAAATTATTACCAAAACTATCATCAAAACTTGTACCGATTCAATGGAGAAGATATTAGCAATACTAATCCGATGGATGTAATTGCTTTGCATTATATGTATACTTCAAAAATACGAACAACATTTATAAATTTTGAAAAAATTGCCCGATGTGTCGTTAAAAAACAAAAACTACTTACCTCATGAATTATACATAATGGTGATACATTGAAGATGGTCGTTCTTTCAGGAAATAATTTCGACTAAAATAAAATGGCGATAATTAGAATTGGCAAAAACAAATCGTAATATGCAAGAACAGAGATAGTGACCTTAGCTACGTTATAGAAAAGATTGGCACCTTGCAGAAAGTTTGTCTTTAGCCCGAGATGATATATTTATAATATGAATTAATGTTTCCCTGCGTGTTGGATATAAATGCTTATGGCACAATGTAGCTAGTTAGTAGGTAAAACAAATTATATATATATACTCTGATATTGTCTAGCATTTTAATGTTACAATTTATTGGTGTAAAGAATCTAGACAGAGAAGATACGTAGATTTGATACGACTTATTCATGCGAAGCCCTCCTTGCTCGAAATAGCATCTATCAAATTAAGTTAAAAACTGCATGATTCTGAAAGATACGAATGTTCCCACCTAACTGCTGCTAAATGGTTGTACACTGTAGTTTTTTATTAGTAGGCCACCCGGAACGAAACTTTATCTTCGTCTGTAACTCGCATTTGAACACTAAGGAACCACATTATCAGCGAATATCTATAGCGTACCATAAAGAAGGTCTCGCGGGATACCTGTTGTGAGATTTCGGAAGGATAGAATAAAGGACATTGTTCAAAATATCTCCCGACCAATGAGAAGCGAGTGGAAGGTGTGGCATGAAATGAGGGTTGTAGACTGTCCGTGCTTGCTATCCAGACTAATTAAAATTCGACACAAGCAGCGAAAGATTTTAGATTTTTAAAGCTCTTTAAAGTAAAAAGAAATAAAATTTGAATAAATGAAAATGTGGGATATACAAAATGGAACAGGAAACCAATGACACAATAAAACCAGAACAGAAAGATATGAACTGTTTACGGACTTTTATGATCGTAGTCACAATCCCGTCTCTTTTCCTCGATTGCGACATCCCCAAATGAGACAAATCACCGAATTTGATCTTCCCATGAGCAATATGGAAGGTCTTACGTATTGGGCAATATCTGCTCACCCTTCCATCAGCTCCTCAAATCTTCCAAAAGGCGGAAAAATTGAGAAGGAGGCTGAAGGGTACATTGGATGGGGATAAAATTGTGCCTGTGTTATGTCTCGTAAGAGTGTTGTTGCAATGGATCTTTAATTAGCTCTCAGAACACGAGGCATCAAATTTAACGTCCCAATATTCCGACCGCACGTGGCTGCGTATTTATATATCATGTACAGCAAAACGGACGTACTTTTTCGTATGGTTTTTACTGTGGAAAGTGGGAAGTCCAGGTGACCATACTTATTAGTGTCAACCCTCTGAGTTATGTGGTATCAATGAATAGCTTGCAATGCCATACTAAGATGTTTCTTTTGGATGATACTACTAGGAAATAATTTAAAAGGCTTTTCGGCTTTTGTATATCTATAGAATTTTCGGCATTCGAAGCGATCAATTAAAATTGAATTGATCAAAATATATTTGTCACAAGAGCCTCTGGAATGAACATATGTAGATGGCATACCAAAGGACTACTTTTTTTAATTAAGCCCCACTTACCCAAGTTAAATATACGTTAATTTTCATTGGTGAAAGAACTGAAAAGTATAAATATTACTAAAATTTTTGTTGCACGAAACTAGAGCGTACTGTTTGCGCCGTCGGCGGCGTTACCAATTACTACAACGTGTTTAGGTAACCCTGGCGGATACATTTCTGTCGACTGTTAATGAACATCCTTATGACAAAGCTTAATTTGACTTCTATAATATCATTTTAACTCCGTGTGTTTCTCTTGCACGATCACAGCTGTAAATGTTCATAAATAGCTGTTATTATGCTTATGCTTAATGAGGCAAAGTTGCTTTTCTCTCCAAGTTAAGAAAATCATAATTGGTTGCTGAAGTTTCAAGAATTAGACGACATATTGATTTTAACTAATCCAGTATTGTCCTGCGGTTACCCAATGTTTTCTCAAGATAAAAACACTCTAATCAGTCAATCCTAGAAAATGGTAAATATATATTTATAAAATTGGTCTTGATTATGATTTGTTTGAATAATTCCTTCGCGAAAAATCATTTAATCGTAAGACGTTTGAAGGATTATGTGATTTATTTGAAATAAATGACACGTATTCATATAAGTCTATATTCTGCATGAATGCTGATAAGGTTTACACTGTCAACAGAACCAACAAATTAGACTCGAAGTTGATTTTATGGATTCTATCAAAGAAAACGAAACAATGAAACTGTCATTTATCAACCTAGCAGAAGTCTTTGGAGATTTTCAGATTACTTTTCTTTCGAATACATTACTCTCACCAAGGAATTTAAGAAATCTTGTTTTATCAACTTGGTGAAAAATGACAAAACAATTTGTGCTGATTGAACCTACTAATTGATCTCCTTTCCTACACAAACTCATTCGTCTTGGTTCGTTTTAAATGGTTTGTATACTATATATATAGGTTTTTCTTCACTTTGATTACATGTATAAATGAAAAACAAAATGTCAACCCACCAAAATTTAAAAAAAAAACAGCTAGAGGCTCAATATTTTAATAATGGTAAATGTTTCGATTTTAATGGTAAATGGACTTTTGCATCGTTTTTTAGTCTCCAATTTCACTGATATGATAAACCTTCAACTAAAACCTTTGTTGTTTATCAACAGCAATCTATAAAAAGGTAGTGAACAACAACGCACCACAATGAACTGAAATAAAACAAAATCAATTAATAACACAACACATTGGTGTTTAATGAACATAAAAATGGTGCAGGACTGGCCAAATTGAGTCCATGATCAAACAAAATAATGCACTTAAACTTGACGGGATAGGCCTACATGTACTTACTTCGACATTAGTAATTTAAACACGTAGGTTGTCTTCTATTATTATTATTATTTTTTATAAATTAAAAATGAAAACAACACTTTATAAATCTCTTGCGTCCGAAGCGCTTTTCAAGATTAACTTACATCAGGAACGTTCAATGCTGAATAATTGAAAGCCAAAGAACCGAGAAACAGTTGAAGCGCTGTATGACCAAAAAGGTATTCTATAAATAATAGCAAAATTTATACATCTAAGGTCAATTTTGCCAGAGGGAGTTAGAACCTTAGTTTCTTAATAATTTCTAAATTTATAATCGGACAATCTTAGAAAGGTTGGTTATAAATTATATCAGTACAGAAGCGGTATCGATCCAGCGCTGTAATAAATGAAAATAACACATTATAAGTTCCAAGCGTCCGAAGCGCTTTCTTGATTTATCTTTATCAGGCACGTTCAAAGCCGAAAATTTGAAAGCCAAGGATGTTAAAAAACCGAAACAGTTGAACTTTGCCTGTCTGAGGGAGTTGAAACCTTTGCTTCTTAATAATTTCTAAATTGATAACTTATAAGGGGATAAAACACGGATAATAACGGAGATAATTTTACATATAAATTCTTTCATGGTATGGTTACTCTGCACCGAAACCAAATAGTGGTGTCCACTTGACATCTGCCTCTGAGAACAAGACATGTACAATAATCATGTGATTCCCCTTTGGTTGTTTTAATGTGACGTGACTCTTGAGAGTTTCAGGTTCAGAAAAACAATAGGACTAGGAACGGATAGTTTCTAATACTAGTACCATATGAAGTAGTAGATAAGCTATTTCACTGATTTTGGTAAAAGTTTGCAAACTGCTTTGGCATGCTGAACTATAACTGAAAATCGAG
The DNA here is from genome assembly GCF_021869535.1 of Mytilus californianus. NCBI lineage: Eukaryota > Metazoa > Mollusca > Bivalvia > Mytilida > Mytilidae > Mytilus > Mytilus californianus. Next base: position 59,846,028 of record NW_026262679.1, read on the forward strand.
AAAATTAATGAAATTATCTCTTCTTTCAAAATAGATGTAAAAATAAGAAGATGTGGTATAATTGCCAATGAGACAACTCTCCACAAGAGACCAACTGACACAGAAATTAACAACTATAATAGGTCACCGTACGGCCTTCAACAATGTGTAAAACCCATACCGCATAGTCGGCTATAAAGGCATATAAAATCGGCGAAAACGTTCTTAAATTTGTTTTCATTCATTAAATCTCCAAGTATGGCTAAAAATCATTAAACAGCTTAATTTTAATTACACAAAATTGGTACCCGCACTTATCCTGCCCGCCCGACCTACATTAGTATGATATAAGCTAATTTTGCACTTTAGGAACCCGGCCAATAATACCTTAATTCATAAAAATACAAATGATGCACCAACGATTAGCAGACGCGTACATTCGGTTTTTGCGTATTAATTTTTGAAATCTCCGATAATGTTCTGTACTATTACACGCCGCTGTAAACAATACCCAGAATAGGCTTGGCTAAAGTAAATGTCTACACATTATATCCTTTAAAAGTCTATTACGAACTTAATATCTGGTAATGAAAAAAATTTAGTCGATATTAAATGATGTTTAAACTACAAAAATTATCGACAGGTGTATGAAAGGATGATTAATGACGTAAGTGGTATGTTTGTTCAGGTTTCAGAATATCGGACCATGTTCAAAACCAATAATTGGTTTTACAGTTTAACATTGAGGGTATAAACAGAACAATTGTACAATCTTGTACCAGGATAATTTTTATTAATCGGAATCATTAGTTTTAACTCCATACAGTTATTTCAACAAGTGTGTCGATTGTTCTAAATGATAGATATTGATAGTAACTATAATGATTTTAATAATTAATGATTTTATTAATTATTGATATATTTTTTTATTTGTTAACTTTGTTAAGGGGGCTCTTTATTTTTTTTTCTGTTGATATTCATAATCGTAATATTGTGATCTTGATAGGTTTCTCAAACATGCTTGAAATTGTCTTATTATTATTATTATTATTATTATTATTATTATTATTATTATTATTATTATTATTATTATTATTATTATTATTATTATTAGTGATATGCAACAAGTACACACAATCATATAGATTTCAAAATTCCCCATCATGCAATTGTAAAAACAAAACAAAATAAATGAAAACTTTTAAAATAAAACAGCAGAAAATCAACATATTATCTTAAGAATCAGTCTAAGAATTGATTGATGTAAAATTTATCAGTTTTTCACCAGAAAGGTCCGAATCGTCGAATTAAATTATTATTGGTAAAAACGATAAACAAGTCAATTGAGAATGTTTACGAGTGGTCATGCCTTTGACAGTGTTTGATTAACGAACAAATCAGTTAGAAGTATTTGCGTGTATTGTTTGCAATTTGGAGTTCACTGAAACTACAGGATATGAATATGACAAGAATGGCAATTCCCTAGTCAAAGTTAATCCGCAGATACGATTGACAAATCAATTTCATTTAACGTCAAGACGACAGATAGGGAAATTGACAGTTCTGGTACTGACACCAATAAGTTCCCGTTAAAAATTAATTCAAAGATATTTTATATAAAGTTGATATCATATATTATGTTATTCCCCTAAGAATGACAAATATGGCCCTTCTGAATAATTCAAATATATGTATTTGGGACATTTATATAAAAGTAAGAAGATGTGGTATGATTGCCAATGAGACAACGGTTAGCAATTATATGTCACCGTGTGGCCTTCTACAATGAGCGAAACCCATACCGCAAAGCAAGATATAAAAGGCCCCGAAATGATAAATGTAAAACAATTCAAACGAGAAAACTAACGGCCTGATTTATGTACAAAACAATAAACAAAAACAAATATGATATACTGCAACAAACGACAACCACTGACTTACAGACTCATGACTTGGGACAGGCACATACATAATGTGGCGGGGTTAAACATGTTTGCGGGAGCACCAACTCTCCCCTAACCTGAGAAAGTGGTATAACAGCACAACACAACAACAATCTATAAAAATCAGTTTAAAAGGGTTGAATTCATCAGATCGATACAATGTATATGTATGTTAAAAGAGTGCAAAATTACTTTTCTGTGTTTTCCATTAAAATTCAGATAGTAGTTACTATAGATATCCAAACAACTTTCTATTATATCATTACAATAAATAAATGACACTTAGGGCGTATGACAGTTTATGGTCCAGTCGGGTTATCCCTCAAAAAAGTATATGGACCGTAGCGAAGCTAAGTATCCGCTAGATTATATGGGAGATGACCAAACTGTCCATAAACTACTATTTGGCCCAACTTGACAAAAACTAATAGTTTTATTGTACTAAATTGTTAAGGTATAAATAAAAAGGAGTGTTTTTTTTTTTATTAATTTGAATACAAAATATAGCGTAAGCCATATCTGCATATGAGTGTTTAATGACATACTATACGACAAGCTGTAAATCGGCCCCTGCAGTCTACATACTAGTAAGGGAGCTACCATTTGATTTTTATGGGGGGGGGGGGCTAGGATGAAAAATTTTGTCCTGCCTTTTTATTTTCCCTCTATTCGGTCCTGCCTTTTTATTTTCACTCTATTCGGTCCTGCCTTTTTTTTTTAGTTTATCCTGACTTTTTTTTTACATAAATTGTCATCCTGCCTTTTTTTTTGCAAATAATCTCATCCTGCCTTTTTTTTTTTACTCAAAACTCCTGTCCTGCCTATTTTTTTCAAATTTCATCCTAGCCCCCCATAAAAATCAAATGGTAGCTCCCTAAGTTGGAAATCATCTTCTTTTTTCATGTTTATAAATGTTTGAACATTCCGAGATAACAATTAAACGATTAGCAGAAAAGGAGGTTAATTCTCAATTTAGGTTAAGTGTTACCATTAGCTAAATGACCTAGAACAAACCCCGAAAGAAACCAACTAATGGTTACAAAGGCGTGTTTGACTTACTGTAAATGACTAGTTAACGTGATGCAATATGTTGTTAATGACGTAAGCACCACACTAACAATATTACACACGGGAAATGTGCACCTTGGTCCTATTAGTGGTTCCATCTTTATCATAAAATTTGCTCTGAACTTGAAATCGATGTCTTACGACCCAACCGGTAATGGACATTAATAGACCTCAAGAGCTTAAAAAATAAATTTATACCTATTTATAGAAAACAGATAGATACTTTTTTTTACCTTATGTCGAAGTTCTGTCTAAATTATTAAAAACATCTCTTTTATATGTAACTACTTTTAGTAAGGTAACTTAATTGTCACAAGAGTTTATTAAATAAATTATAATTTAAGCAAAGATTGCTCATGCGCAGAGTCTAAGATCAAACTAGTTTCAATTGATAATTGTGATCCCAAAAATCATGTTTAATATCGTCTATAAAAGTGTAAAAAGAATTGTCAATTTCTGTAGACTATAATTGTTTAACAGACAGACTAACGATCTAATCTGAAAATGGTTATGATTCTGTAACTTAAAATCGAGAAATTATTTGCGGCGTTTTGCATTTGCGCCGATCTGCATTTCATTTGCGCCGATTTTTTCTTTCATTTGCGCCGATTTTTTTTTTCATTTGCGCCGATTTTTTTACAGGTGAATGTTATTTTTCAGTTATCATATAGACCTCTTCCGTTCGCCAGTTGTACAAATGTTATGAATTGTCAATCATAACATGTATATAAATGTTGTCCTCTGCTCACCACGGGGAGGTGGAAGTAGGATTTTGAGCAGAATAAGTCAATTTAAAAGCACTATGTTCACATACTTTAAAATCAAGAAGTAAAAACCGAAGATAAAAGCACTCTGTTTTACTCTGTTTATACTAAAATGACGAATTAAAAATCTATTTACAACATTAAAATCCATAAAAACGGAATACATTAAAATCATAAATCTGTTCTTGCCGAGTATTTATAGGCAACACATCTAATATATTCCTTTCTTGTGATTTCGTCTCTATATTTGTCGTAATTGTCAATAACGAAGTCTATCTTTTCTTTCTCTGGCTAACATAAGTGTGCAACGTTTATAATCAGATTTTACCAATATACATTCATGGTATAGTATATGTACAAATATTTACTCACCTGTGTTAAACTGTAAATGCAATTAGGAGTAAATATAAAATCGGCGCAAATGAAAAAATGAAATCGGCGCAAATGAAAGAATGAAAACTATAAAAATCGGCGCAAATGTCATACGCTCATTATTTGAACGATGTTCATTTTTATTCATTTCTAATTTGTCAGACAAAAGTAAACGTAAAATTAATGGTTTCGAAATTAAAATCATATATATTGTACAAACATATGTATTAGAAATATTTCGTCTTTAGGTATTATTTTTTGGAAAATTAATTTATTTTATATTAATTCAGTGTTCAACTGTCTAGATGTACAAACAGGAATGTGATACAGTTACTAATTGACTCATTAGTGAACGACTAAATGTATTTAAAAAAATACTAATTTGATCGTCAGATTATATATTTTATTGACAAATTGTGTAAAATAATAAATATATTTCCTACCTTGTATGAAGTGATGATAAATGAACTTCCTACCTTCTAATAAAATATTACAAGGAAAGAGATATAACTCTTATTGATAACGGCAAATCAATATTCCTGTGTATTCAATGATATAATTAATTAAATGCTCCTATTTTCAACACTGTGATTGATATAAATATATATATATATATATAAATAGTGATTAATGACTGTATCAAAGACGTGTCAAACACTCTAACATAGTGCTAATTGCACAAAACAGTCTGTATCATTTCGAGAGATAAATCCAGTTTGAGACCAATTTGTAGCGTTTAAACTAACATGATTTTTTTCTTGAAAAGGGACTAGTTTGTAATAGGGCCAATTTCACCTGCATTGGGGGATTTATGAGGGACGGGGCCCTCCCACCCTTTATGGAACTTCATATATGGTTAATGGACAGACTTATTACAAGTCCCACACTTTACGTTGCATTTAATTTGTGGACCCTTTTGTCCTGTATTTGTTTCACTCACAGAGTTAAAATATAAAACCCAAATGGTCACTCTTGGTCTTCTTTCGACCAGCAGAAAACAATTGCCAAAGTTTGGTGACCGTTTGGTTGAATTGGATGTATAAATACGGAGCCACGTCCTTTAAGAATGGGAACTTTTAATCCGATGCCTCTTGTTTAGAGAGTGCCACCATCTCTGCACGTCGAAGAACCCTTTTAATAACCCTTTGAGGGGTCCGTATAGGTGGACTGTTGCAAGATCAATTATCTGCCCATTTTGCAGCATACCATTGTTCTCCAGTGTCAGTCCTAATATCCCGCCCTTCATTTCGGTTTACCCCTATTACAGAACCAGCCTTTTGTATTTATTCATAACATGCATGAAATATTTGCTGTTGAGCGTAAAACAAACTACAATTTTAGAATTACTATAAATCAAAATACAAACGTTAAGTATTACTGGAAATTGAATATTAGAGAGTCTATGCTATATATATAAATGAGGGCGCCAGTAGTTCACTGTCCAAATCTCGTAAATCGGTAAAAGAGACAATCAAGGTTGTAAACAAAATCCGAGGGAATCGCATGACGTCCAAAAGGAGCGAGACTAGTACGTTTACAGAGTAAGTGTCTCCTCCTATGCATGCATCATCCGCTCATGCGAATACACAATCACTTAAAATGTCACAATGGGAATAGGACAATCGGTTAAATTACAGATCAGACGACTAAGATCTAAGACCGCGAAAACATGTCTCTGTCTCTAGTTAGTTGAGATACTTACACAGTATCGGTCAACCAATTCTTGATGGTGACCATAAAACTTATGTAAAATCGATTTTAGTTGTTCTTCCTCATAACTCTCTTGAAGCAGTTTCTGTGTGAGGGGGCACATCCCTCTTAATGAAGTCCGTATAGTGTGAACATACTCGAGCGTAATGTTTTAACTGAAATATGTGAACGCCATTCGATAAAGGAGATGTTTTTGAAATTTGAAAGTTGAAATTATCACGTTTGTAATAGATTCTAGTTTGAATCCCGTCCCCTTTTCCCCGTATGTGACCTACCGAATTAGACTTATTACCGGGTTTGTACTAACATGAGCAACTCGACGGGTGCCACATGTGGAGCAGGATCTGCTTACCCTTCCGGAGCACCCGAGATCACCCCCAGTTTTTGGTGGGGTTCGTGTTGCTCAGTCTTTAGTTTTCTATGTTGTGTTTTGTGTACTAAATAATTGTTTGTCTGTTTGTCTTTTTCTTTTTTAGCCATGGCGTTGTCAGTTTATTTTCGACCTATGAGTTTGAATGTCCCTTTGGTATCTTTCGCCTCTCTTTTGAAGTCGCCATCTGTGTTAATATCGAGGAAAAGATCAAGATATGAAGCAGACCTACTTACATGTACGGTAGTATCCTTTATCTAAATTCACTATGATGTGTATGAGATTTAAGCACTCATTAAAATGTGGTTTATTCGGGCTGTTTATAGCTTGCTATGAAGTAAGGGTTTTAATTGGTCAATGTTGAAGGCTTTACAATGACCTATAAAAGCTCACTTCTGCGTTATTAGGTCTCTCGTGGAAAAATTTCTCATTGGTAATCATACTACATCTTCTTATTTTTATATTGAGTGGCAAAGTGGTGTTTAAAATTTTTAATATTTTCATAAAATCAAAACGTTTTACAGCGCTGCACGTTGTTGAGGGTATTTTTATACAAAATTGGAAAATTCTACATATTTTACATGTCTGATGTTGTTTTCATTTTATTTTACAGCACTGGGCCGATACTGCTGCTGGTGGACTATCAGTCCCCGGGAGTATCATCAGCTCAAGTCTCGTCATAGATCGGACGTTTAACCCACGGCTGGCCGATTTTCAAGTCTTCTTTATTTCCGGTGCAAGATTCTTAAATTCTTGCGTGAAACAACTGCATGAACACACGCAACGAGAAAGTCTAATCATAGTCGTATAGTCGGAACATTATATTGATTCTTTTATACAAGTATTTCTATCTTTAAAGTTAAGTGCAAGATATCCCGGCCACATAGGTTAAAAAAACTTCTATTAATAACGACTCGTCTGAATTACAAATCAACAGGTTTGATTTATTATCTTAACAAACAAGAGGAACAGATACAATTTTTTTTTTACTAACAACTAAGAAAACAAAAAAAAAAACCATTGAAGACTTCAATCACATTGATATCCGTGTTTACCATCACTTATCTTCAAAATGACATGTTTAAAAAAATATCCTGTTTAAAAATTATTGCTTTAGTGCAAGGAGTACATGAATGCATTATTAAAGTATTTATCCTGCAATCAGCACACTATTGTACTAATAACAGGTATACAAATAAATGCTTGCTTTACTTGTACAATAAAGTCTCCTGTTACTCCGCTTCCATGTTGAGCAAACGGTAATGTATAAAATTGAGAATGGAAATGGGGAATGTGTCAAAGAGACAACAACCTAACCAAAGAGCAGAAAACAGCCCAAGGCCACCAATGGGTCTTCAACACAGCGAGAAAATCCCGCACCCGGAAGCGGGCTTCAGCTAGCTCCTAAACAAAAATGTGTACTAGTTAAGTGAAAATGGACGTCACACTAAACTCCGAATCATATAAATGAACTAAAATTCAAAAAAACATACAAGACTAATAAAGGCCAGAGGCTCTTGACTTGGGACAGGCGGAAAAATGCGGCGGGGTTAAACATGTTTTGTGAGATCTCAACCCTCCCCTATACCTCTACCCAATGTAGAATAAACAAACACACAACAATACGCACAGTAAAACTCAGTTTAAAAGAAGTCCGAGTCCGATTTCAGAATAGGTGACAGTGTAATGTGAATATTTCTTCTTGGGTGACAGTTCATTTATGGAGTCCTCTTCGCGGTCTGCGTTTTAAAGTCCGTTGATTTCTTTGAAAAATCAGAGATGCCTATTTGGTTTTAAACAACTAAACCGTAAAGTGCCGGGTGAAAATTACAGGATAAAAACAAGATATGAACATTGTCGGAAAATATATAATTTAAATTTTTCCGACACTGTACATATATTGTATATAATATACTAATACTATATACTCTTCGAAATCAATATTAATTTTCTACACACATATATGAGCTTTTATATACCGCCCCGTTCAATATCTAAATATGTGACAAAGGAATTAGATCAAGATAAACATATAAACATATTAAATATACAATCATCGTTTGACGTTTATTCTTTCTTTAATTTACGACTATTTTTCGTGTGCGACTTCACCGTTTTATTTTGTTATTTGATTTGACCATCGCGAACACCACCAAAAGATCACTAGTAAATAGATGTTTTGAGCTGAAACGGCAATTTAAGTATAAACCTGAACCAATTAGAAAAGATGAACAAGAAATGGTAGAGTCGCTTACGGTTAATGAAGATGAAGAGTTTAGAGTTATCAGTACCTATCCAAACGTTAAGTATCTGTAATGTTTACACAATGCAATTTGATTAATTTACGAAAGGAATGAAAACCTTAATGTTATATGTTGAGAAAGAATTGCTGATCCTTCCTGAATACCTGGTTTAACCCCTAGCTTTTTCTGGGTTGATGTTGAATAATCTTAGTTTTCTGTGTAATGTTTTGTGTAGTGTTTTATGTGCCCATGTTTGTACAATTGTTTGTGTTTCTTTGATAATGTCATTGTCTGTATTTATTGCCTTATTGTTTTTTCTTGCCCTCTCGGTGTCATCCCTCTTTTAAATGAAAATCTGTACATGTCTAAATAAAGTTGATACTTTAGGTAATCACGATAATTGACATACATGTAAGACTTTCTTAGAAAGAAAGATAACTCTATAGCTTTTTTGTTCACTCTTATGTTTTAGGTAAATATCATTCTTTGCATCAGGAAATGAGCTTCTTTGGAATCCCAACCGACAGAAAAGGAACAACAAATAAATCGAAACCTTAGGTAAGGAATTTACATAGTCCAGATTATTTTTCCATTGTGGTTAAGATGTTTATTTCTCTTACCCGTTCTTTCAATCGTATTTATAAGTTAGAGTAATTGTTGACAATCCTGTTTAAAAGGCAACGTGAGTTTTAACGAATTACACCCTTTTTCCGGCACGAATCTGATATTTCACGGTACGAGTCTTTCTGATTGATAAGTTATAAATGTTTCTTGAACTATTATGATTATTACCAGAATAAGATAATGTCTAAATGATTTTAATTCCAGCTCAGTGAATTATGGATGACATAAAAGGTTTTGAGATGAGTTAATATGCAGTTCATGGTATGTCTTATATCAACGGTGTCAGATAGACACTCATCGGACGGTCATGTCATGACCATGGACCATTCTATTATATTACCAAGATTTCCTTTCTTTGATCTTAAGTAGTGAAGTTTTATTGCAAATTGCCATTAATACCTTTATTTATTGCATTTTCGTAATTTGTAAACAACGTTGGTTAACCAAAAGCATTAGTAAATCTTTGAAACTTAATCTGGAAATGATTATTTGATAAATTATGTACTTTCCAAGTTTTTTTTTATTGTGGAAATATGAAAAACGACGAGTTATGCCACTTTAATGGATATATCACCAAACAAAAAAAAAGAATTACAAAATGCAACAAGTTTAGCTTAGAAAAGCTAACCGACTTTACTTACTTGCTAGCGGTAAGAAAGTTAGCCTATTATTTTTTCTCTTTCTAATGGATGTTTCACTGGTCTATTATTTAATTTGTGTTTTTCATTTGGTAAAATGCTTTTTCATTTACTATAATTTATATATGTCATGTTTACTTATAAGAACTTTGAACTATCTGTTTTTGTAATATATCTCTGCATTTTGTTAATCTTTTAATGTGTTATGTCAGATATTGCTATGTAACTAGATGAGTTTGAATGCCCCTTTAGTATCTTTGGTGTCTCTTAAATAAAGTGATCCTACCCAAGACACAATGCACCAGAAGATGAAGAGGTAATAGATCAAAATAGGCTGTACACGATACCAAAAACAATTGGGTTTTTTTTTCGATACATGTACGATAGTCGACAATCGGTTGTGCATCAGAACATTGTCTCTAACAAAGTGTCGTGACACACTTAGAAGTATCAGAAGTATTCGTAAATATATTTCAATTATTAAGACCATTAAGATAGTTTTTCACGAAAGTGTATCACTCAAGGGATTCAAAAATTATAAGGGAGGTACATGTAAAAATGATATTGAAACATTATGCAAAAGTGCGACGTAATTTCGTTTGGAAATTGACATAGCAACGTTAAATCTGGCAGAAAATGGAGACGTCATTTTTTTAAGGAAAAAAAACATCTATCGGACAAAACAATACTTGAAATTTCAAATCTTACTTGGTCCCCTTTTTAATGAAACCGTAAATATTAAATGAATTCAATCATTTTTCGAATAATCAAGACATGGATTTTCAGATAGAGTTCTTAATTAAAAAACAAATGCATCAAAATCTGATCGGAAATAAATGATATAGATCAATAATAATGAACACATTGTTTTCAACATGCAACTTTTATCTCCTTTGTAGAAACGCATAAACGGATGGGACTTTCATTTGTCTAAGATTTATAAGGGACTAGTTCACTGAAACCTTAATTATTGCAAGTACAAACGAAAACAATGCAATACCACGCACTTTGATGACTTACAGAGTTGATGGTGTTCACAAAACTTTGAATTTTTCAAAATATTTAGGATTTTCTACCCCAGGAATAGATTATCTTAGCTGTGTTTGGCAAAAAAGTACTTTATTTGACCTTATTAACTTTTTTGATTCAAGCGTCACTGATGAGTTTTTTGTAGATGAAACGCCCGTCTGCGTACAAAATTTTAATACTGGTATCTATGGTGAGTTTATATACAGTCATGTTGGATGATTGATTCGATTGTTGTTGCATGATGTCCAGGTGCAAATATTCTATGCATATTGGAGGGGTTTGACCGGGGTAAAGGAACCTGGAAATGAAGGGTTGGAAAGCGGCAACCGGGAAAAGGAAAAAATAATGATATGCTGGAAAAGTTTCTTTGGTCGACTTTCGACTGGAAGTAAAGGGGAATGATTGTGAGAAAAAGGGAGGGAAGTGGGAGCAGGAGGAAGTGGTCCCTCTCATATATAGGACGATATCACATTAAACAATAAATCGATTCTGTAGGCTAGTGAAGTGCGTTGACTTGTTTGAAAGATGGACGATTTGGATCTCCCACTTGAAACGGGAATGAAGAAAAAACCTCAATTCAGCACTTAAGGGAATTTTTCTTTACCTCCTAAACGATAGTCATGGGCATTATAAGTTGCGGTCTAAACGTTCGTCCTTTTCGTATGTTCGTCTGTCACGCATCGGGTTAATGCTTTTGTTTAAGATAGTTTACCATGAAGTTGTGGTCACATCAACTTTGAAAACTTTTTAAGATATATGTCAAATTAAAAGTTTGATCCAGATTTGGTGTTTGATTATTTCAGCATGGAAATGTGATAGTGTTAGTGATGCATATAGTGTTCTAAATGCACATATTCTTGTGTTTTTTTTTCTCACTGCAATCGGTTATTAACAATTTTGTTTTTTTAAATACAACGTTATCGGGGATAAAGGGATCTGAAACATTTTAAGAGATGTTGATTTTACACACTTAGAAAGCATGAAGTCTTTGAATTGAAAAGTCAGAAGAATTTACGAAGTACAAAGTTATTGGAAAAGTCAAATATGTTTTGACAGAAGAATCTTCATTTGCAACTATACTCAATTAACTAAGTATTATCTATTAATACATGCAATGATTAGAAACTTATCCAATCTGTAAATCCTTGTTTTTGGTGTCATGTGTCTGTCTTGGCCTCGCTGGCCGAGTAGTCTAAACGAAACTCATCAAAGATACCAGGCTTATAATTTTGCACGACAGACACACGTTTCGTCTACCAAAGACCAATTTACCTACTGTATCACTACCCTGTCAACACTGAGATTGTGAGTTCGAACATAGCACGTGACAGGTGGATTTGACTCCAGTCGATTGTCAGTTTTTCTCCTGAAGGTCGGTGGTTCTCTGCGGGCACTACGGCTTCCTCTTCTTGACCGCCATGCTATTACCAATAGTGTTGAAAGTGACGTTAAACAACAACAATCAATCAATCAAACAAGCATGTGTCTCGTTCAAATTCAATTACTTTCTCCTCTCAAGGAAGACGGGAATATATATACAGCTGATACATATAAGCAGACAAGAATATTTAGATGAAGTGAAAACAAACAGAGTGAGGTGTTAGAGGTTATGGGTACCAGATTTCATTTACGTCAGATAAAAGTTCAAATTTTTACATTAATATCATTATTTTTGTTATTTTCATTCATTGATATTTATAACAAATGCACTTTATAAAGTTTTGCCTCATACATTTAGTTGAATAATGATCAATTTAAAGAAAGGCGTTGGGTTATTTTAATTCTAAATTAAAATTTGCAAATGAATTATTTCGGACATTAACTCGGAATTTTAATGAACGAATTATGCATTAAAAGTTACATTACGGTAGAAGATTTGATTGATTTTGGGATTCTGAATGAACATTTAAATTAATTCTTGCGTAATCGTAGCCATAATTTGCATCACAACCGCAACCGGAGTCCTTATCTATCAGTTCCTGTCACATTTAATCTGGATTCAATAACAATGTATTCCTAAAAGAAATTGAACTAGTCAGAAATGTTCAAACAGGCATCTATCTTCTAGTCAGTAACTTTGATGAATTGCATTTCTACTTCTTTTGACTGTGCAATTCATCATATATATATCTTTCAAGACTTGACATCGTACCGAGAAAAGTTTCGTAAACATGCTTTATCATAACCAAAAGAGTAAGTCTGTCGAAGTATCCAAAAATAGCATATAAACTGTTAGAAATTCGAACTTTTTAATGTAACTGACACTTAGTTGATTTATTGTAACACGATCTATATTCCACTAAAAGTAATCTAAATTTCATAACCACTAGAGTATTGTTAATACGAAATTTATTGAAGAAAAAAACTGCTTGGCTGTCTCTGCATTTAAAAAATTCCATTATCAATCAAGAGAGCCTTTAATAGATAAGGTGGGAGGTTCAAAACATTATTATATAGATTATCACTCTGTTTCGATATTTCTCCAATCAAGATCGTCAAATATTAGATTTTCAACATGCAAGCTTTGTTAAAATGCAAAAGTCAAATATCGAAAGAGGAAGATTGTTGTAACTTGTGAACTTAAAGATGGAAAACTAGTTTCTTCCAGGGAAAAAATCTTTTCAGTCTTTCGTGTGTTAAACTGAATGTATATGGTAGTCCCTGGACTTTTCCCACCCGACAGTAAAATCTGGCTTGCGTTAAGTGGGGTGTTCGTCTGGTGTACAGGATGTATAAATACACAGCCACGTCTGATCGAAATGCGGACGTTATATCAGATGCCCAATGTAGGGTGAAAGTAACGCTCTCTTCCGGTTTAGGTGTCTTTCTTAGGTGTCCGTACAGAAAAAAAATAGGTGTCTGTGCAGAAAAAAACACGTAGATGGCCATCCCGGAAGACCTACTGTACAAAACCTACCTATTGTATTAATTTTTTATTTGTTCTCGTGCTGAATATGCATGCAATATTTGTCACTGGACGTTAAATAAACAACAATCAATTAATTAATCTAAATGTGTAAAACCTCGTGATCGAATAAGTCAACAATGACGCTTTTGAAAAAGAGTATCCAATATAAACGTGACGACATAAAGCATAAGCTTCAAATCACTGCTCTTGAAATTAAGGTTTTCTACTCCCAGTTTGGCATAAAGTTGTTATCTCAGTTTTATTTTCAATGTTTTTCATCTTTGTCATTGATTTGACTTTCCATCTGTTTTGATTCGCGCACCTGTGATCAGTCTTACGCAGACGAAAGGCACATCAGGTGTACAAAAAAGCCTGGTATCTTTGGTGAGTTTGTTTTTACTGCGAGAGAAAATTTACCGAAATTTTGTTTTGTTTTTTTTTTTTTTTTTCTAACCACCTGAAAAAACGTTTTATAAAAGCGCCCATCAAAGGGAGAAATCTTTTTCTTAAACTAACATTCAAAAAAACGAAATCAAAACTAGAAAACAATTTTTTGCCTACAAAAAGTTTTTTTCTGTTTACCAGGTTCTTTCGACGGCTTCAAAAGTATGAAACTCTAATGTTTGGATTTTACTGAAGTCTTCAAATGAACATTGGTATATTCTAATTTAATAATTCTTAAAAATATTTAGTCCTTATAGTTTTAGCAACATTGTTTAATCTAAATCACCCCCATGATAGCACAAGTATATAAAATACTGCTATTGTGTATTATGATCCCTCAACTTCTCCCGTCCAGCGTTTTTACACATACTACAGGACGTCCGATTGGCAATGCCAGAGGATAAATAATTAATCGTCAATATATATTACTGATATTTCTTTGTTAACATTGCATCAGTCTTTAATACACGACAGTCGAAAAAGTTTTTAATAAAAAAAAATATTGAAAAATACGATATCACAACATACCTCACATACCCTTTACTGACGGTTAGAGATAAATCGCCCAGTGATGGAACTTTCTCTTGATTTTTTTTTTTTATCTTATCCAAAAAAAGATCAACAAAATTTATTTTATAAAAATAAGAACACGTGGTATGATTACCAATGAGACAACTCGCCACCAGAGATCAAATGATGTAGAAGTTTTGCCTTTTTGTATGCTTATTACTTCTAGTTGTCTATTGAATCACTCCATATATCGTATATTGGACTAGGACAGTTGACCGATGATTGTTTCGTGACTTCACGGATATTTACAAAGAACGATTTGGAAAAAAAAATATGGCTTAAAAATTATCAAATGTTTCACATGACTTTTAAAAATCATTCCTGTATTGCATTTAAGTTTTGGAGATGTTATGTACCGTTTGCCTAAAACACAAATGACTAATTATTAATGTTGAATTATTAACATTGACTATAAATAACAAATGTACTGTCGTACAAATACATATGAATGCTTCCAACAAATAGAATATTGAAATTAAATTTGACCAATATTTTAAGCAGAAGTGGTGTTAGTAAAATATTGAGCTTAATAAACGCATGCACGGATTCGACTGTCTCGCCTGTCAATACCTGAAAAATAAGCTCCGGTAGAAAAATAATTGTTTTTTCGTATGCTTTAACCATTTATATATTTAATTCTCCTTCTTCTATATATATTTAATTAAATAAAAATAAAACTGTTGTCTTACCATAGTAATAATTACAGTTGTTAATCATAAATCTACGTGTTATCTCCAAATATGTTTAATGGTTCATCCTAAATTCATAGTCTCCGGATCCATGATGCACGCACGTGGACTATCATTCCATTGGGATCTACAAAATCCATAATTTACAAATCATTACTCATTTGCTGTTTGAATTTAAATGACAGAGTTGCTTGCAATCTACAACACTATCAACGCTGTTTTTATTTTGAAATTTGTTACTTTATTTAAGATTTTTGTTGGCAGAGGCAATTTGATTTACAGTATTGATTTTGGAGATTAAAAGATACCATACTAATTATTTCCCTACTTTTCCTTCTTATTCAGCATTTTCTACATGTTTCTCCGACAGATTTGTACAAATTTAATTATTAACGACATATAAATATAAATTTCCCTGGTTTAACAAAATGGTTGTCTTATTTTCCTGTATTTAATTAAAGACTGATACATGTTCACGACAACTAATGAAGATAAACAACTATAAAATGAACTGGAATTCCTAATTACTAGTAATCATCTTTGAATCGAAGGCGATGTTGGGTATGCGTCAATAACACAGCAACCCAACGACACAAATAACCGAAAGTCATTTAGAGGTCAACTTTTGGTTGCAACAGTAGGCAAGTGTCATCACAATATGTCAAGCTCTTACTTGTCATACGTCTTAAAATGTTTTAAATGGCTTATCAGAAACTATTTAATATCTGTCATCACTCAGGTGGGGCTCGTGTTGCTCAGTCTTTGGTTTTCTATGTTGTGTTTTGTGTACTGTTGTTTGTTTGTCCTTTTCTTTTTAGCCATGGCGTTGTCAGTTTATTTTCGACTTGAGAGTTTGAATGTCCCTTTGGTATCCTCCGCCTCTCTTTCAGCATACATATAACAAGAATGTCTTTCAATAGTAAGATGACTTAAGACATAAGAAAGAGAGCCTTTGACGAGGTTCATGACTTCGAACAAGCACCTGCAAATGTAGTTTGGGTTGACATTGTTTTTTAGATCACAGACCTTCGTGTTACAAAAAATATGAATGGAGTACCCACAGTTCAACACGGTATATAAGTAGCTGTTTTTTCTCTACTTTTCTCATATGCTACGTCCTTTTGGCCAATATATTTCCTAGTTAGACACTAAAATGTCTATGACCAGCAATGCATTGATTTAGAATCGAATTATGTTTGAATGACGCGTTCGTAATCATGAGATTGAAACACATAATTTGATAAGTAGAAACGATTTGATCTGCCAGTTGCAATAACTAGTTTATACGTAATTGCATTGTTGCAGATAATTTAACTGTCAGCAGTGCTTCGTATCTAGAATTACATTAAGGGTTATAGCATTGTCTTTATATTTAATCAACTGCCACTCAAACGAACAGTGCTTTTGTAGACGTTTGCTACACATTAGCTCTAGACATGTCCAGGCTAACTTTAAAGTGAAGACAGATAAAGACTGAATTGATTCTTAATCATATGCTTCCAAACGTAAGGATGCCCAACCTTGAGATGACAAATAGTCATATGAGAACGTATGATATGGCCACTTATTGTTCCTTGGGTTTTAAAATTAAAAAGTGTTATCAATCTTCAAAACAACATCCTTTTAATTAGATGTCCACGATTAATTTTTTTAAATGTACGAATATTTATATTTATGAATGTTGTCTTACCAATGTGCTTTAGTCCTTAAAGATTATTCCTTCCATTCGAGAACAAACTTTTGTAAGAGTGCCAAACACTACGTATCAAAGGGCGCAGGGGACGTTTTAGCACAGACATTACAGCCCATTTTAGCGCGCGCATTAATCCGTTCTCCTGTATTTTTGATGACCCATTTTAGCGAAAACTTACCTGATTGGTTATGCTCACCATACTAAAACCGTGGACAGTAATTTATGCTTGCTTAATGTTTAAGTTGTTTTGAATTACAATTTGGTTAAACATTGGAATACGTCGTTGCAACAAACGGAAAATAAAAGTGCGATGTGTGATGGTTTTTTGTATACTATCATTAAATTACAAACAACAACATATATTAAAAAAAGAAGCATCGAAGAATCTGCACCTCAACTTAGAAAAGACAAAGAGAACGAAAAGTTTTTTGTCGCAATTTTATGAACAGTATTGTACAGGGGTATACAATGTACCTAGGACACATTACGTACTTTCACTGGGATATAAATTCAAGGCTAGAACGGACTTGTGACATGAGTTAACTTTTTAGACATTTAGTGCTTTACTTTAATGGAAATTATTTTTTTCATATTGTGCTGTCTTGGTTCCATATAAATTGATCATTCTACTATGAATTAATTTACGTACATGTGGTTAAATTGGGCATTATTAACTTCACTTTTCGCTAAAATGGTTTAAAAATCTGGCGCTAAAATGAGTATTACTTTAGCGCTAAAACGACCGATTTTTCCGCTAAAATGCTTAACTTTCTATTTTTAGAGCGATCTACATATTTTCAATGAAGAATCAAAGTTTTTCTACGATGTGTACTAAATGATTTATCAAACATGTTTAAAAAGAATTGAGAAAATGTCAACAACACAAAGGACCAATTTAGATATATTGTTGTATTATGGGAACGTCACTGTTCCCGATGTTCTGATTGGTCACGATATCACATGTCTGAATGAGAATACTTAAGACTCCGCAACGTAATTTACGAGAACGGAACTTGAAATTATGAAGTGGTCCATTGAATTTAAAAAACAAATCTGTTAGTCCTTGGAAGAATTAGCGGGCCAGTATCGTTGCTTCGAAGCTAGTATCATTTTCACATGCACACAAATAACAGAGAAGCTAGAGATACAGAACCTCAAAATGCAAATGTGTGCAATAAAGATATTAATGCTTTTTTAATTAATGTAGCTCTTGATAATTGTTAAGACTGCTTTCAAAAAATATATTCAAAGTTTACAGTTTGTTTAAAAGTTTGATAGCATAAAGCTTGGTTAACCTAATTGAGATCAAGTATGTCACGCAGTTTACTGTCAATGTACGTACTGTTTCATTCCGAAAAACATAAGGAAAGTGATGGAGGTTGTTCAAGAAACTCGTGCAATGCACACTGTTGGCACTGAAATTAGTATCAAATCTTTAGTGTTGTACAGAAGCGTAGCGCTAGTTCCTAAGCATAAAATCCGCTCAATAGCTTCGGCTTCTGTACTTCCATAATTTATTAAAATGACACGTTTTGACTGTAATATAAAGTTTACCATTTAAGAAAAGATACCAATAGTAAAATTGAAAATCCCTCAAGAAAGTCTTTCCAAAGACCCAGCAGCTCTATTAACTTGGGTATACATGATGTCAAGAAATTTTCGAAACTATTTAAATACTTAATCACAAATTGTACTCTACACGACAAAATTTATATGAGAAAATTTATTATTATACTTAGTTTTTTATAGGTTAATACGAGGGTGACATTCTACTTTCAATCTGAACTCAGTTTAAGAATGCTATCCTCTTATATTATACTTAATTTTTTATTGGTTAATACGAGGGTGACATTCTAATTTAAATCTGAGCTCAGTTTAAGAGTGTTACCCTTTTATATTAAACTATTAAAGAAACTGATAAAACTTTAACCAATGATTGAATAAAGCGAAGACGAAAAGGTAATATAGCAGATTGTTCACCACTGCTTCGCCCAGGTTGGCAACGATTTTCTCGGGGTAACACTCTACCCTATAAACTTATCAGCTATATGTTATTTGTATACTATACGTTAAGGGCATACTTTTTATCACTTATATACGCTACTGAAGTTACCGCCAGACAATTCAAGATAATTTGTACAATTTACATAAGCAACAATCCAAACGAAAAAATATAACAATATATAACATGAAGGTATACTCACAAAAAAGTTCGATTTACTTTATGTGCGGAGTACATATATAGTCGAGACATTTGTAATACAAATTTGCTTTTATAACTTAAAAAGAAACAAATATTTGTCTTTAATATATACGTTTTCAATCTCTGTTTAATCTTCAGAACAGAAAATAAATTGTCATTATAAACACTTCGGAACCAAAACATACCAATACATTTTATTTGACATACTCAAAAACTTTGCAAATAAGATGACTATTCTAATAAAAGGAATTTCATTTAAATATAATCTAAACATTTAATGTATGGCTTTGGTATCCTCCACAATAATTCAAGAAGTCTCAACAAAAAAATAAATACATTAAGGATTACTTTTTGACCGATTTCGTTTGTATTCTATTCAATGTAGTTATTAAAATCGTGTTTTCGTACATTGCAACAATCATAGCTAAATTATTGTCATGCTTTTATTGTTTTATACCAAACTACATATACATCTTGTGTATAATTATTAACTGTGTGCAGATTTACTGTACTGTATGTACAGATCGACAGTAAGGGTTCTAAATGGTAAAAAACAAAACTCATCAATGATACCAGTCTTATAATTGTGTACGCCAGTCGCGCGTTTCGTATACAAAAGACTCATCCGTGACACTCAAATCAAATAAGTTGAAAGGTCTAATAAAGTAGGAAGTTAAAGAGCATTGGAGACCTAACATTGATTCCGAACGGTTTAGCCACATACCGCTGTTACGTTATTGTTTTACGTTTTACGTACACCATTACGATTTGGTTATCTGATATTGCATATCACTGTATTAGATGATGGAAATGATTAGGGTGGATTGACTTTTTACGTACAGTGGTAAATATTACTTGTGTATCAGGACGAGAACATGTTGATGTGATATGAATATGAACCCTGCTGGTACTAGACCAACAAAATATGTATGTATAGTTATGATACAATAAACGGTACTAATTAAACTGAACCAGATGCACTTTTCGACATTTAATTTTTTTTTCAATGATGCTCGATGCCAAAATATTTGAAAATCTAAAATGAAGAGCTGATTAAACAAAAAAGAAACACAAATACCGCCAAACACGGACGTGGAACCAAAGCTTTGCATTACTACTTTTATTATCCACCTATCGTCATCATATATTTCCAAAACGCTAACTTTAACAAACACAAAACTAATGAATTCATTAAATTAAGAGAAATGATAATACTTGTTATAATATTAAATGAATTCCTTCTAATATGATCACAGTTTTAAACATATTTCCAGGAAAATTCTAAAGGCGAAACGTAAAATTTTTACACTTAATCGGGACATAATGGATTTTACACTGAATGTCGTAAATGCGCATTAAATCTTTGAACGACAAAGACATCCTACTTAAAACTGTAATTCAAAGAGCATTAAAGACTCGCGTAAACAAAAAAAAACGGTTGAGTAGCATGCAACATGCAACACGATGTAACTGATATTTAGCCTTTACCTGTTCAATGATTATCTTGTTCCCAACATGCAACACGATGTAACTAACTTTCAGCATTTACCTGTTCAATGAAGTAACCTGTTCCCTTGTAGGTGAGTATTAAAAGAGATAAAGCTCTGATTTAACTTCAGTCACAGTTCACAATATGCGTATAAATGTACATATGCGTTAATTATTTATTAACAAGTAAAGCAGAATAATCAGTCCAGATGACACATTATATCGACAAGTAGAAAGTACATTATACCTACATTCATTGTTATCGATACATTCTTTATATAGAAACAGAGCAGTAAAACAATCCGTGAAAGTGTTATATCGCCATAATTTATGGAAAAAATTAATCTGATTATATCATGTTCAATGTCAGCAGGGTTCTTAAAAAGAAAAAAAAAATGTCGGATTCACTGCGTGATAGTCTGTTAATTTTATATTTTATATCGAACGTTACTTTGGTTTTAAAAAATGTGTCTCAATGAATTGTAAATTGTCATATTATACTGAAGGTATCGGATAAAATGGACAAACATACATGTAAGTATGGTAAGTCTTGGTTAAATTGTACCAAATATCATAAAACTATTCAAAATGATGGATTGGAATATCTAAACAAATCCAGACAAAGCCGAAGTATTTTGCGACTCCAGATCTTCAGAACTTCTGTAGTGGATAAGTAACGTAATTACATGCCAATTTGGGGGGAACGCGACAACACATTGAAGATAAATGGGGGAATACCACTATATTGTATCACAATGATTGAAAATGATCCGTCCAGATGTTTAATACATTTAGTTTTGATGCAGAAATGCAACTAATTTTGAAACTTTTCATTTAAGACAATAATTTTACATAATTGACTTTATGCTGTAGTAAAAACATTTTTTGAACACAAACAAAATATATTGATTGATTAATTTTTTTATATATATATATAAGGGTAGATAACTCAGATTATTTAGTTTTATAATTGAATGCAAACGTAAACTTTTCGAGCTTGTAGCTTATCAACAGTCTCGACATGACAAATTGTGAAACAATTAAAACGAGAAAACCAACGGCCCTATGTATGGGAAATAATAAAAACAATTACGACAGACACCAACCAATGACAATAACTTAATTACAGGCACATAAAGAATATCAGATTTAACGTGACAGTCCGAGTAGATGACTCAAAAATTCTCTGTATTTATAACCTATTACAGCCAAACAACTACACAAATGCCGTTGAACCTAATCAAATGGTGGAACATGCGTTTGTTTAAAAGAAATGATAGTCATACTTTTAAAAATATATAAAAGTTCCTATGATACACACTATTAAAGGTTGATACCATTTTCGGGTTTGCTTCTGTCGTCGACAAACAAAGTTATCGAGAGGCGAACAATGTTTGTTGTTCATTTTGACATCTATAGTTTTTCTATGTATTTAAATAATTTAGGAAATTCGAGTACTTTTTTATGTAATGTCTTTTTACTCGCCATCTTGTTAGCTATTAAAAGAAAATTGCGCCTAAGATTATGATATAACTTATCTGTAGATATTTTGTTTGTTAATTTGAAATATAATCCACTTTCATTTCAATACATATTAGTTTTAGTAGAAGCAACAGGCGATACATTGTAAGTAATCGCAATCAAAATAAAACCACTTTGTTGTACAATATTGCCTCTAAATAAATTGTACAATTTTGAAACGATTGTGCACTTTACGAAACGGTATGTCGATGATCAAAATAGCTTTCTTTTTCGTTGCTTGCCAATAAAAACAGGTTGATTTTCTTTTGCATCTCAAGATCAACATAAAAATCATCAACGTATACACATTTTTAACAGCAAATCATATTCAGAGTTCAATGTATCTAGGGTATACATAAAACTCAGGTGGTTTGTACATGGCTTTCATGACGCATTAATTTGATGTCTCATGTTAAAAAAACTCACCAAAGATACCAGGCTTATAATTCATTAGTGAAGCTCGAATCAAAAAGGTTAAATAGCAAATAAAAAACGAAGATGAAGAGCATTGAGTGCCAAAAACTCCAAAAGGTTTTGTCAAAAACAGCTATGGTGATCTATTCCTGGGTCAGAAAATCCTTAGTACTTCGAAGAATTCAAAATTCTGTAAACAGTTGATTTTATAAATATGACAATATCAATGATAATTCGTGTCAGCACAGAAGTGCTGAATAATGAGCTGGTGGTACCCTCGGGGAGGAAACCCAGTGGTGCCTAAAAAAACTTAGATAACAAAGATATCAGGCTTATAATTTTGTACGCCAGACGCGCGTTTCTTTTATAAAAGACATGAATGTTACAGAATTACTCTTGTCCATATACCGAAGCTGTATGTTAATAAGGTGATATTTTACATGGCTTTTTATTAATTTGAAGCCCGGTGTTTGGACTTCTGCTGGTATACTGCTAGTACCGAAAGGTATCATGAGCGCAGAAGTCATAGCTTTGGTACTGAAATGGTTTATAACATACCTTTGTTAAAATCTCATCTGACAAATTTACAAATTATTAAGGAACTATGTTTCCAACTCTTACAAGAAAAATTGACCGCAGATGAATTTGGATACTCTTTTTAATTCCCTTTTAATTTCATACATCCTATTGTATTCAAGTACCTTTACATCCTTGGCTATTTAATTTTTCGCTTTGAGTAATCCTGGTACTGGTAAATCCAGTGTGATACTCATTGTAACAATATGGATAAGTTCTATTTTAAGGTTCCTAGCCTTAACCTTTTTTTTCCAGTGTACCCCAAATTCTCGACTAATCACCCCACACAACAGTATCTGTCATCATTTGTCATTTAACTAATTGTTAAATTTGTTTCGTTCTTCGTTTTCCGTATATTATAATCACAGGATATAAAGCGGACACTAATCAACCAACCGCTTCTGTATGCATTTAATTATACGGACTTTTAATAAAAACATACGGACATATCGTTTTCAATGATCAAAAACCGCTCTACACTTAATCGTTTTAACAGACCAATAACAGACATCCAAATATTCATAGAATTAAGCCAAGAGGCCACTCTAGGGGATTTTGATCAGATGATTACATGTACGTTGTCCTTTGTTTTAATTTTTATTACTTTAACAAATGTTGAATGTTAGAATTTGATCAGAAATACAGTTCGTATAATTATTGTTCGTTTGAAGTAAGATAAATTAGAAAACAAAATTACATAATGATTGACTATGCATTTGTTAACGTTAAATTGTCAAACAGAATTTTACACGTATCCTTTACAATCCAAATCACAGAGTGTGCGGTTAGTTTTCATATATTGCACAGGTCTATATCTATTTTAGAGACAACAGAAAGACAATATAATATACAAAATCAATTTTGAGCAAAAAACCTTTAGAAACGTACATTTTGATATACGATTCAATATTAAATATTGTACTCTTTGGTGAAATTATAATAATTAAAACGTCTAATGTGATGTCCAAATTATAGCATTTGTTTATACAAAAGCTTATGACAGTGTTTCTTATTTCGACGTTTACCACGGATTATCTAAAATGGAGAAACAACATTGTGCCACTGTCTAGTTGCGATCTTATCAAAACAAACCAATGGCCATGTTTGAGAGCACTAGAAACCATTATTTGAAAAGATTGTGCCTTATGTTTATAAACCCTTACATGCTTGGATGTAGAAAGTCTTTAGAATAATGTTACAGAGAGGCGAAAGATACCAAAGGGACATTTAAACTGATATGTCAAAAATAAACTGACAATGCCATAGCAAAAGAACGAAAAACAACCAAAAGACACAACAGTATACAAAACACAACATAGAAAACCAAAAACCGAACAACACAAACTCAACTGTATATTGTAGGATTAATTTAAAAGAAAATGACCGCATCAAAGATATTTAATGTCATCATATGAGTGCTGAATACTGGACTTGTGACACTCTACAGGACGATACATACAACAATAGTGATATAGACCAAGAGGTTTAAGAGAGTTACCAATTTTTCTGCACCAGATGCGCATTTCGACAATCAATGTCTCTTCAGTGATGCTCGAGGTCAAAATATTTGAAAATACAAAGCTTATCAAAAAGATGAAGAACTATAAGCCAAAAAGGACAAAAAAGTATAGCAAAAGCCAGGCAGGGAATCAGCTTTGCATGAGGGAGATACATTCCTTAATTTTAAATAATTTCAAACATTTTGTCAAAGTGTTTGTTAAAAGTCTACAAAGATACAATCAAGGCAACAGTAGTTTATCTATGTTCCAATTTCCTAGAAACAAGACCTATAATTTACGTTCGACGCACAATTAGTTCGATCTGCTATTTGGCGTTTAATGTTCGGCATGTTATGGTAATCCAAAAATAGGGTTATATAGATGTAATCTTATTACAGTTATTGGCAAATCCAAAGGATGGGGAAAAGACAGGCGGGAGATACCAAAGGGATATTCAAACTCCTAAGTCGAAGACAAACTGACAAACACCATGACACAAAACGAAATAAAGACACAAAATAGTTTACAAAAACTCAACTACCAAAATAAATCGAGGGAGTGGGGGGGGGGGGGGGGGGGGGGTGGGCTGGTGGGGGGTTGATAGAGCAGGTGCTCCGAAGGGGCAGATCCTGCTACATATGTGGCACCCGACGTGTTGCTAATGTAAGTACAAATTCGGTGATGTCATATTCGAGGAAAAGAAGACGCGATTACGATTATATTGTCATAAGGTATCGCTTAAGAACAGGTCATATTGAAAACAAAGCATCCACAAATGAAAACATTCTCCAAAAGTATTTAAAATTTTGGAATTGTGTCTCATGCATTGGTGTGTGGGCTTTTTGAATGTAGTTGTTGACTTTCTCCTCAAATAATTAGATGACATGAAAATAATTGATTAATTATCGGGTTTGTACTTACATGAGCTAAACGACGGGTTCCACATATGAAGCAGGATCTGCTTACCGTTTCGGAACACCTTAGATCACCCCCGGGTTTTTGGGTTGGCGTTGCTCAGTCTTTTGTTTTTCTTTTTTGTGTTTTATGTACTGTTGTTTGTCTTTTTGTCGTTTTTCGCTCTTTGTCATGGCATTGTCAGTTTATTTTCGATTTATGAGGTTGATTATTCCTTTGGTATCTTTTTATCGTCTCTCTTTTAATTAAGTTGAAATTTTATACTTCCGAAAGGCAATAATTTCATCATTGGATGTTCCTTTGTTGTTCCAATAATGTACACAAATATTCAACAAAATAAAATGATTAACACAGTTCAAAATGACTCGAGAAAGACTTTGAAGTTTGAACTTGTAAAGACCAATGCAACCTTGAGATAATCTGTTGTAAAATTGTAAAATTGAAACAAGAAAAACAAGTTATATAGTCAGTTACTACATGCATCCATTGGCTTTCCGACAATTCTCAGGTGGATCAAGATTTGACGAGCCATATTATATGGATGATCAAAGCTGTCTCAGAAAATTTAGATCCATGAACTACTGTGATAAAAAATAATCTAAAGTCAGTAAATCAAGTTTATAGATTACTAAAATGATATCACATGGATGACACATTAAAACATTTCATCAATACAGAAAATTAAATCTTTTCATTGTACCTATGGGATAGAAGACCACTGTTTTCAGTAGTTTTTTTAAAGGAAGGGGATTCAAAATGAATGAATGCTAGAGATGTTATTATTGAATTCATTCATTAATTTATTCGAGGGAAAAATTACAATTTCAGTAAAACTTTTAGCACAACGAGCTTGAAATAAAATCAAAATTATAGAAAAATATTGCCCACAGAGGATAAAAAAACCCACACAATCGAGTATACATTGATGACAAATTAAAAAAGACTGAATCATTCGCTTCAAAAAAGTATAGTATCTCAAAAGATTATAAGGGCCACTAGTATGCCTTGACTATGAGAAGCAAGACAAATATTCAGGTAAAAAGATATATAGATATAAGAAGATGTGGTATGAGTGCCAATGAGTTACGAGAATAAAACATTTAGTATAGATATATGTAACTTGTACCATCCTCAAGTATTTAGTATTGGTTTGCATGTACAAATGTTTTTGGTACCGTTATAAAGTGTTAAAAAGTTTATTTTCCTTAAGTGATTTCTATTGTTAGTTCTCTAACATACCGTTTGTTTTTCAGCATTGAATATTGCTATACTACTATTGCCTTTATTAAGTGTAGTATCTGTTTCATTAAACAAATATGATTGTCATTCTAATATTTCAGTTGCTCGTGTCGTATTTATTCATCATTTTGTTATTAGTGATTGTGCACCTGTCTACTTTCAAAAAGAAAAGCCAATAAAATCACAGTATACTTTACCCCTGAACAATAATTAACGAGGTCACTATTTATCATTTGCTTTATTGCAGAACGTTTTGTTCATATAGGAACTTATAAAAGACAGCTGCGTAGGAATTCCTAGAAATAAATCATGGTTATATATACCTGACGAAACAAATTGAATAAATTTATTTTCTGCAATCATTCACTGTATCATACCATATAAAATTGTAATAAAAAGGTAATTACTACGCTTCTACGTAAACCATGATTCTGTAATTTTTTTTAACTACATTAAGGGACATGTTCGAAGAACTATTGGTATTAATGACCGCATAAATACCAGCAGTGATATCGACACAGTGATTGTTAAAATTCCATAAGATACCAGGTTTCTAATTTTGAAGGTCAGACGTACGTTTCGTCTACATAAGACTCACCAGTTGTCCCTGAATCAAATAAATAAGAAGGTCAACGCAATTACGAAGGTGAAATGCACTGAAAATAAAACAAAATCAGAAAAATTGTGCCATTTCCAGGTGAGACTATTTATGTCTATTGGTATGAAAAGCATAGTATTCCAACGAGTCTAACATTTTGTGTCAAAAATTCAACAAAGAAATAACTAGCGCTGATTTTTCATGTCAGCATAATTCCCAAAATCTGTGCCAAATCATGCTTAGACAATCATGGCGTAAACTAGAACAATCATGTTGTTCTCAATGATTTCGGATCAAAAGAGACAGAGGTGAAGTGGATTTGCAACCAAACGGTCAAAACTGGAAGAATTCGCGTTTTCAATGAACAGTTTATATTTCCATTGACAGAAAAACCAAAGAAAAGGAATATGATCAATGTTATTGCAATTAGACGAATGTTAAACCAATGACTATTTATAGCTACTCAATGTTTCATAAAAGGTAGATTAGTACCGATTGTATTGGATACAGGAAAGTTAATACTTAACTTTGAGTTCTTCGTAATTGATTTTGTAACTGGAATTAACTGATTTCTTTTTTTATTTCTTAAGACGCTTATGAAATGTAAGGGTTTATACAAAAAGGGAAAAAAGAACGTTTGATATCATTTAAACCACATCTTTTTAAGTCAACTTAACCATTTAAGATGATAAAGTATTTACTTCACAGTAGTTATCTTTTGTGTTTAGACATGAAGAAAATTATTAAATTAATATTCAATTATAATGTAGGCTTTTCATATAAGTTGATTGATTAGGTATCATTTACAGACAAGATGTTACCGCACATAAGTGCATCATAACTCTACACAATAATTATAAACTGCTTTTACTGATAAGCCAATATCTGCATATTGAAATGTATTATAGTGCACTGCTTGGTATTCTTTTGATCTATTTAACAAAGATTTGAATTACATATATAGATAAAGTTGTCTTTTTTCATCTTTGCAATTTTAAAATGCAACAGATCGCGTCTGATAAGCTTATTATTAAGCGCCACACATGACATTGTTAAAACCTTCCCCTTTCTAGAATAAATAGTATAAGTTTAATGTAAACACGCCCAAACATGATTTTAATCTATTATGTTTCCGTTAACCGATCACACGAATGAAAGAAATTTATATAATAGCATGCAAAATGTACATTCAATTTGTTGCTGTCTTGTTACTCTAATACTTTTTTACAACATAATAATCTGACACGTGTCAACAGTTACGTGTTAATGTTCATTTTGTAAACGGAATTTGCTTTGCGCTTATAATGGGTAGCCTAGGTGATTTACTTTAATTATTATTTTTTTTTATTTAATTCAATAAATTTTCCAAACACAATGACAAATCACATTTATATTAAGTACAGAAAACAGAACAAAACAAAAAGAATAACATACACTATTTAAAACAGGCCTATCAAGTCAAAATAATATGATATTTTCTTACGGCGTAGCTCTTCATATCGTCTTCATATCACTTTAACTTCTTTACAATAGCGAATAGTGGATAAAAGATTGGTTTAAAATCTCCAATGGATGATGCTGAAACTGTTTGTTATACACACAGAAACAATCTGAAGACTATAAATGGAAAATAATCCCTCCTTATCACTACCTTGAAGGGAGATTCTATACTTGCTCTATTAAAGGTAAAACCAAATGAATAAGTCACAGTTCTTGGATTAACCAATATCCGAGATCAAGCTTACTGTGTTTATTTGACACTACTCTTAACTAGCAGTCGATCGTGGTCAAACCACTTGAGAGAAAAATATGAAACGGTAAACAAACCATTCAGTTTGTTTGAAATCAGATTTTGGCATCTGTCTGAATAAATAACAGGTACTCAAAAGAAAATGCAATTTGTATTGCGTCATTATCACAGAGCTGTAAACCGTCCCATCTAAAAGTGCAACAATCTGCAACATCCATAGATGCTTTAAAGTATGATTCATGGTGAGCAGGCGACCGTCGACAATATGGTACTGTGTGTTTCGTTAACTCCTTCAACATTTTTCAAAATATAAGAACAAACATGGAAGACATTCGCCTCACTTTATGTACACATTTGGAAAATTATTAGTATTTACAAGCTTGTGAAACTTAAGTCTATTTTCAGCTTCATTTGTGAAGAAGTGAACCTATATTTTGTACTGAACTCTTCCTACATTTTTCCACCATTAGCTCTAAAACAATTCTAGAGTGTGTCTATATAAGTAAAAAATGAGCACCTTACGTTATGTTCAAATTTGCAGATTTATAGAATGGTGAAACTACATCAATATTCAACAGCATTCTTTATGAAGATTACCACTTTTGTGTTACCAATTCCTCTTACTGTTTTTACCTAAAGTTTGCACTTTTTCTAGAATTTTCGTATATCATGACACTCAAATTATGCATCTACTTTTGTGCAGAAACTTGAAGATTTGTTTTTCTATATTTCTTTTATGGGAAGGGGAGAGGGATTTACAAGATGATGATACTAAGTCATTTTAGTAGTATTTTCCATGGGAGGTACCTATTTAGTGTAACAAACTTCTCTCATAGTCTTCAAGCCACAACTGTAACATTCCTTGTTTGTTTTAAATATTCGTTTCAATATGTAATCTGTGAACCTATCTGTGTGTAAAGATGTGGAGAATTTTTGTCTGTTTAAATTATTTCTAGAGAGACAGTAGTTTTCAGTAGATTTGGCTTACTTGTAAAAACAGTAAATATTCTCTCATTGCAGTCACTCGAATAGATGTTCCCTGAAAATATGTAATACTAGTTTCATTGCCATATATATGAACTTTTAAACTACATTCCGTAAGTATTGCAACCTAGATGCTTGATTCTGTGACCCAATTTTGTGAACTGAATTAATTGTGTCGTTTAAAGGCAATAAAATAAAATATGTTAGCGCTATTTCACTAATATACAGTAAACATACAGTTAACTTCTAATTGAGTAAATAAATGAATGTCGATTTTGAAACAGATTTCCCTCTAAATTTGTATGCGTAGCTATGTGAACTTTAATTGTATTTAAAAATTCGCTAAATAGAACTAGGAGTGTAAAACTAAAACGTCTGTTTAACATTTCACTGCAAGACGACTTTTTTTTCAGTTGTTTGTTTTTTGTTTGAAGCAGTGATCAGAACAAGTAAAATGAAAGGATACTGTTGGTTGCAACTGGAAAATGTGAACATTAAGAAAACATAAAAGCTGTAATACCTATTTCCATTTCATTTTTTCCTCAGAACCATATGTTTAAATTTAACCATATCCGGACGAGCTAGATCTGCAACTGGCTATTGATACCTTTGCAATACCAACAAATTTTAAAGGATTTTGATTTTTCTTTTTTTTTCTTCTTTTTTTTTTTTTATTTATAACCAATTTTATTTGCTAATTGAAAATTAAGCTGAATAAAATCATAAAGACAGCAGAGAAGATAATTCTGTATTAATTTTTTATTACTCAGACTTAATTTTCAATTAGCAAATAAAATTGGTTATATATATATGAAAAAAAAAAAATAAATAAAAATTCTTTAAAATTTGTTGGTCTTGCAAAGGTATCAATAGCCATTTGTCGTATCTAGCTCGTCCGGATATGGTTAAATTTAAACATGATTCTGAGGAAAAAATTAAATGGAAATAGGTATTACAGCTTTTCTCACATTAAGAAAACATAAATGCTGTAATACCTATTTCCATTTCATTTTTTCCTCAAAATCATATGTTTAAAGTTACCCATATCCGGACGAGCTAGATATGTCAACTGGCTATTAATACCTTTACAAAACCAACAAATTTTAAAGGATTTTGATTTTTTTTTTTTTTTTTTTTTTTTCTTTTTTTTATATATATATATTTAGTTTTAACGCTGTATTTACCATAATTATTTTTCTTCTCCATAAGGGAGTTACGAGACCTCTTGGCAACTCTCAATCCACCACTCTATTATTTCGGGGAATCTATCATATTTTTTCTCTAACTGACAGAAACGGTTGTTATGTTTGTTTTCATTCACACAAAAAAAAAAAAAGATTTTGTTTTTCATTTTTATGACCAAAAATTCTATAATTTTTTTGTTACGTCAAACTTACAGTTAAATACTTTTTGTATCTCTCACTGATTTATATACATATTTCAATTGACCATACAGCCTGCACATTTGCAATAGATTTGATTCGCACATTAAACATTTAATGTTACAAAGATAATGAACGTAATAAAACTTGGATAATTTGTTTTTAATAGTCATAATTTGTATTTCTTTTGAAACAGCTTTCCGAGTATTCCACATCAATGAAACTTTACTCGAAGTCTGATTAATAAGAAATTGATTGCACAGTACGCATGCAGGTAATGTATAATTCAGATTTTTCTAAGGTACATATCATTTTGAAAAGGATCAATTCACCCTCTTGAAACGTCAATTAAGTATTACTTAACATTTGCATATCAGGATATTCTAAGAAAATATTCTTCACTAAACAAATATGTTTGCTTTAAATCAAATTGATTTTCGTTGTCTGTCGAGTTTGTATCTATAGAAACATTACAAGGATAAAACAAAGATCAACATATCTACGAACAATCTAAACCCTTATCAAAGAGTGCACTATTGGTAATAAGCTTAGTACTTTCTTCGAGGTAATAGTTAATTTGTTCTAGTTTTTGTAGAGCTGAAAGCTGATTTTTTAATTTACATTTGGATATTTCTTAAAACTATGACATTTTGCTATTTACAAATGCGAACAGAAGCTTTCTCTATGATAAGTTCATGTTTTGCCTCATCTCTAATTTATTGTAGTTGCATCTAGCAGCTATAACCATATATTCAATCAAATTAAATGGTTTCTAAAAATTGTCGATACGTAGAGAAAAATCATCTAGTAGGTTTAATTTAATTTATAATTATCTCATATATTGTATTCCGATGGTTTTTAAAAAAAATTCCTTACCCTAGGGGCTGACTGGGATATAATAGAAATATATGTTCACTTTGACTTCAGTTGATGACCATGTAAGAAAACGCCATTCTCTTAATAGAAAAACAAAGGATATGGGGTATCCATCCATGACACAGTCTCAGTACATGCATAGCAAAAAATACACAAAAAGCAAAGGAAAAGCGGTTTTATTGCTGTTTCTCATCTCAAAGTCACAATGAGGCTCCAACATGGAACCAAAGAAAAAAAAAGAAAAAAATCTCACCTCACTGCACGTGTACGACTTATTGTAAGAAATCTTTGAGGGGCTATATGAGTAGGTGTGGCATGTGTTCTTAGTGTTAAGCAAAATTTATGAACTTACCGTATTATAAATATAAGAGGACAATAATCCACCAGAGACCAAAGGGAATGATTATTTTTTTAAATAAAACTTCGGTGAAAAATATGCTTACTGTTTTTTTTTTTGTTCTTTCGTGTATTTAAAAAGGAAATATGTATCACGGAACGTCAAGTTAACAAGAATCAATCAGCATACAAAACTATTATAATTAAAGCAAGGTGTAACCATCCAATCTTAAATTTGCAATTGTTATCAGAAACACATTCAATGATAGCATGATAAAACCTT
This sequence comes from Mytilus californianus, assembly GCF_021869535.1. Taxonomy (NCBI): domain Eukaryota; kingdom Metazoa; phylum Mollusca; class Bivalvia; order Mytilida; family Mytilidae; genus Mytilus; species Mytilus californianus. The sequence goes on from NW_026262679.1 coordinate 59,879,136, forward strand.
AAACAAATGAAATATGTTCATCATTTAAATGTTCATACAACTAAATCAAATCGAGTTGTGTTGGTAATTTTTCTGCTGTTGTAAATGTTTGATGGGTTTATTGTATACCACCCTGTAATCAGTTCATCCAATTTTATTTTCTTTTTCATGTAATTATAGATTTAAAATGTGCGATTTTGAGAAAATATCTTTGCAAACGTTTTATTCATATGACAATTAGGAAAGAAACATCTATACCACTACAGCTAGCTGAATGTAAAACAAGTCTTTCATAGCATTTTAGTTCGGTAGAAGACCGGGTGAAATTTTTTCTATACTTTCTCAACTATTACGTATGGCAATTTATATAATGACTGGAATGTAAAATGCGATACAATCAGAATGCACTAAATAAGAAGTTTAATCTATTGTAATAGATTAATTCTTCTTTATGTATAGAAAACTGTTCGAAAACCTGTTCGTGTGAGTGAATAAGGACACATTTGGTAACATCAGCTGTTGATATAGACAACGACGAATCAAAGATTATGTATACATGTAACACGAACTTTGTAAGGTAAAGGGATACTGGTTGCATGTGTCGACAGGAAAGTTTTAATGACATCTGTATGCCTTATAAACTGTCAAAATAAATATCGTGAGAAGAAGTGGTATTCAACCTTCCTCAATTAATACAACCAGGTCGTTATGATATAACCAAGGTCGCTCAAGTGGCCTTAAAATTCAAACAAACAAACAAACAAATCGTGATAAGGACACTTAACATCATAATATGACAGCTGCTCAACAATAGGCACAATTATTTCGAACTGATATGTTTTTTATTTAATGATGATGGAGTTAACACACTTTAGTCATTAAGAAAAAGTGGAATAGAAGAGAAAAAATACTAACATAAAATTTCCATTTTTTTCTTCCTGTATTCAATTCGTTCTTACTTTTTTCTCAATCAATATATATATATATATGCGATGCGAATACTTACTCTCAATGGAGAATTGTGTGAAATAAACACTAAATTTCTACATTTATTTTAACAATTCATTTTATTCAATATTGGGCTTTAAAATCAGTAAACAAAAAATTAAGTTATTGCTATGTGAAATTATACAATGAAAAAAAATATAGTTGAACCCATCATTGAAAAGATAAAGTAATGGAAGATTATTTTTAGTTACATTCAACATAAACTAAAGACGAAAAATGAGAAACATATAGGAACATTATTAGAAATGCATACCTTAAATGCGTCAAAATTTGTATGAATTGTATCAAGCCCATGTTCAGTTTTTTTTTTTTTTTCGATTTTGAACCCCCCTCATGTAATTTGGATCAAATAACTATATAACAAAGGGGAGATACGAAGGGTAATCAAAAGTCATACTTCAAAGAAACACTGATAACACAATGACCAAAATAAAACAACGAACAAGCGAGTAATAGCCTACAAAACACTGCACAGAAACCTCATGATTGAAAAACACGAACCCCTTAAAAAAGGGAGTGAACTCAAGTGCTCCGGAGAAGTAAGCAGTTATTGCTCCTCTAGTACACCCGTCGTGTGTATCAAAGGATATTTCGCATTCAGCAATGTCACAATTGAGGAAAGGTGGATAGGATTGTGAGGGCGACAAAAAAACTTATGCGTTGACATCTGTAAACGGTCAACAATACCACAATAGAATTTGTAAAAATTTCGATCAGATGACTTCAAATTTATCATTAAGAACGTTTGTTTCAATAGTTTCTTTGTAATAAGCAACCCTTTATTATGGAAACTATGATAGGAAAAGGCAATCCCTTGAAGATCGTTTCAACTTTATGATATTCATGTGCTGCTGGAACTTTGCTACAAAGAAATAGAAAGGTCGCAATGGGAAATTTGAAGTAATCTCTTATGTTATAAATTTCACCTTTGTCCGACCCCCACTTACAATCACAAGGTATGAACGATGAGACAGGGAACGAATGCTAAATATAACCAAACGACATCAATATATAAAGCAGACTTTACTTCAACTGTATATGTGATATCATTTATTTCGAATTCAAAATGATGTATGCGATCAACATATTTACCCAGGTGCATAAATCCACTGTGTGCTTGAGATTTTGTACAAGCTTCAATGAATTATGGAAGCAGAAAGTGTGGGGGTCAAAATGTGCTTTAATTATAGGGAAATATACCTCAACAATGAAAACGATAAAATTAAAACTCAGTTAGCATAGCCATCTTTTTCGTCTAAGTATAAAAAACGAAATGTGTATGAAATTAAGTTCGAAAAAAAATTTCTCTGACTATCTGAATTATTTATTACAATCAACGAAACTTTTCTTTTTAAAGAATGATCATTATTTTGAATTAACATTGTTAACATTGATCTTATATGTAAGATTATTTCGTCAAAAATATCACTTTTGTATAAACTTAAAGAACACTTGCATAATAATTCTAATCATTTACATAAGATCTTAATCTGATTAAAATTACGGGTCCTGTGTCCTCGCTTAAGCAAGAGTCTGCATTTCAATCAGATTGCAAAAATCTATTCTTATGTATAAAATTGTACGTACGCCAGATTCCGTCACAATACTAATATCTTTAATAACGATTTGTTTTACAAACAACAATGACCAAATGCAATTTGTTATAAAAAATAGTTTCCTTAATCTGCAAATAAGGTATAAGATTTCACAATAAAAAAAGTGTCGTAATGTAGAATTATTCACGAAACATTGTTACAATCAACTTATTGTTGAAAACATTACGTAAGACATTATAAAATCTAATGATATTATTATTTTTGGTGAGGGTATGGAATGTTTCGTTATTTTAACTATTTTGATATATATGTGATTTATATGTTTATTTCGCTGCTGAATAAGTACAGTAGGGCCTCAATGGAAATAAAACAAGTTCTTAAAATTATAACAAAATACCGAACTCCAAGGTAAATTCAAAAAGGGAAAGTCCATAAAAGCTGACAATATCAAACGTCAGACGTTATCAACCAACAGAACGAATCATGGAAAACAACTGGCATATAACTGACTTGGTACCAGTGGCGGATCCAGAGGGGGGCGTAGAGGGCGTACGCCCCCCCCCCCCCCCCCCTTTGCTTGCACTTTTTTTTTTTTTTTTTTTTGTAAAATGATTAATCAGACTAGACTTCGTGAACTTTGCCATTTCCCGTGTATTTAATTTTTATGTGACAATTCTTTACTTATAAAGATATTTTTCGCTCGTATTTACTGTAATATATTATTTATTGATTATGTCAAAGTCATGTGATTCTCTACGGTGGAGTTGACCAGTTCATCGAAAAAAACGTCACTTAGTCATTTTGAAATTCAAATTACAGTAACACATTGCTTAGGCTGAGGATGACAAGCATGACGCCTTCAAAGCGACAAAGTATTGAGCAAGAACTATTGACTTCTATTTCACAATTCCACCCAACAGAAAGTAATACTCTATTACACTCTCATGAGAAAAAAAAGTTGCACAGAAATATTATTTACCTACGAAAACATGTTTAACCCCACACGCCCCAGCCCATTAATAACATTGCTGAATAGTGATCCCCAGTCAGTAAGCTCTAGATATAGATTTAAAGATCTGAGGGGGCAGTCTGAGATATTTTAGAGAAAAAATTCTGACCCTGATTTTTGCCTTAAACAAAAATTCTGGCCGTATCTGGATTGAAAACAATAATCTTGTCCACTTTTTTGCTATTAGAAAAAAATATTTTCAACAGAATTATTTAGCATTAATGAACATGATGAATAAAAAACGGGCGTAATTTTTTTTTTGGGGGGGGGGGGGGTTGCATGTGAATCCCATATCTGACCGGAATGTCTGTTTCGCCGAACTGATATACTGAATACATTTTCAAGGCCCGACTGCAACCTGCCTGCTTGGTGTGGCCTATATGTCTCCATGTGTCGTCCGTCATTCACAACTTCATTGTCATTTCCGACTAATTCGTAGCCTTTGGTTGATTTGGAACCCCTCACTTCCCTTGTTGGGTAAAACATTTCAACCAAACATTTGGATGAAGATTGATTGTTTGTCCTTCTTCGTGTCGGTCGTATTGTAAATTTCATTGAATAGCCGTATATCTTGTTTACAACAAGAAATCTGTGACGTTATGCTAACTAACCATACAACAAACGAGAATTTTCCATGTCCATTTTTACTGACAAATCCCACATCAAATATATTAATTAGTACATAGCTTTGGATCCATCCAATCATTTCATAATAGACAATTGATGGAGAGAATACGACACCAAAAATGTCCAACCCCTACACTTTAACTATAAAATGCATTTTACACTTATTTTATGTTTTTTAGCCAAAAAAAGGTCCAAAAAAAATCTTCGCCTCGCTCCGATCGGCGAACTCTAATACTACGCCCCCCTTTTCAAAATCCTGGATCCGCCCCTGGTAACAGGCATTTTCTTCGAAAATGATGGGTTAAATCTGGTTTTCTAGCTAGCTAAACCTCCCACTTGTACAACAGTTGTTATAGTTGTTATAGTTTCGTTATATTGACAAAAATGGGTGGGCAACCCAAACAGACATGATAGGTTAATGTGACAACTATTGGGATCAAGCAGCCGTTACTGTCTTTAAATACAGATTCTATCATTATTATTTTCATTATTATTACCGACATGTCCATGAGAGAACTAACATAGGTCTGCGTGGAAAATAGGACGTTTGGATTTTATTTTCGACAAAAAATGCCTCTTCAATGATGCTCGAAGCATACTATTTGAAAAATAACTAGTGCATTTGTTTTTATTTTTTAAAGTTTGTGGCCTCAAGAACCCGAAGAACTGAATTGTATAAACATGTGTTGTTCAAACTTTATCATATAGTTCTCGACTCATTTTGGCATAGATTTGGTTAAAGGTATTCATATACTTCATCGAGCTCACCGATTTTAAGGTATGTTGTTATTGTGTGCATGTAATGGTGTGCTATGCATACAACAATTTGAATATTTATAACTGCACCATGCAATATAATAGAAATGCAGTGTAATTAATTCTTAATTATTAATTAAAAGTTATTTATGATGCATTTCGATGTAGCAAATTTTCTGTTTTGGGAAATATTCTAATTACAAATAAGTATTAACATGACATTTGTAAGGATAGATTTCATGATATTTTACGTAAATTGTTCATTTCACACATAAAATGCCAATAAAAAGTCATTAGATATACGCTAGAGTCCGTGATCAAACAGAATTCCTTTGTTTATTAGGGTTCTCCATTCTATTGAAATGTTATCGCCCTAAGCTAGATAACAAAAGATTTTAAAAAATGCAAGATGTAAAGTTTTCAGAAATTTTTAAATTCAGATAACTTTCATCCCTGCCTTAATTTGAAAACCAGTAAACTTTCAAAAATACACCCGTAAAGGACAAAACGGAATTAAAAGGAAATTAGAAGTTGAACCCAAACGGATTAAAAAACTCAATTTTTTATTCTTCAAAGAAGCACATGTAAAATGTACCTGCTTACTAGTAATGTGTTTGAGAAGCACACGCCATCAACATGCATGAGGAAATACCCCTTATCTATTGCGCCATTTGGTGAATAAGAAGGAAGTCTAGGTACCTGATAGAAACTATGCTTCACGTTGGTATTGTTAAATCAGGACTTACCACTTTGCAAGACTGCAATAATGTAGTTAGTAATTGTATCCTTTGCAATAAACGAGGGTCTTGGTGGGATTTACAGGATATGGAATAATGGGTAAAAAATACAAAATAGAGAAAAATGAGCTAAATAAATAAAGAATAGAGAATAATGGGATGTTAAAAAATAAGAATAGAGATAAATAATGGAAAACAATGGCTTGAAAATGAAAGAATACAGAACTGAGGGACCCCATCAAGACCCTCATAAACAGTGATTGTATAAATTTCAAGTGTAGTGTAAATTGTTTAAAACTGACAATATGTGTAAGTTACAAATTTTCAGTTAACCTTATAGATAGCACTAGGCTGGAACTGCACTTCCTGTGTTACATCCAACACTATAGATTATATTCTTTCACTAAATCAGTAACTTACCGCACGTATTGCACTCGGATAGATAATGGATCATTTAAATATCGTGACAGTGACTTGCATCTGCCATTTCATCGCTTCCGAAATCGTTTATATAGTCCGAGGATTTTATAAAATGAGCTAAAGATTAAATGTGTCTTCGATCTTTGACTTTTCAAGGTATTTATTGAACACGATCATATTGAAATATATTCTACTCCCGGTTGTCAAGACATTTAAACAAAAAGTAAAATAACAAAAATACCGAACTCTAAGGAAAATTCAAAACGGAACGTCCCTTATCAAATGGCAAAATCAAAAGCTCAAACACATCAAATGAATGGAAAAAAACTGTCATATTTCTGACCTGGTGCAGACATTTACTTAAATGGTGTTTTATAGCTAGATAAACCTCTCACTTGAATGACAGTCGCATAAAATTTCATTATATTGACAACAATGTGTGAACAAAACAAACAGACATAACAGGTAAAAATGTCAAAAATAGAGGTACAGCAGTCAACATTGTGTTATAATCTTAATCACTATAAAACACATAAGTCGACAAAGAAAACCAAAATGGCATATAGATAAAGCAAAAATAAAAGACAGGAATACACATCGCATTAACGGCTTTCATGATGACAGCATGTAAATTACCATAATTCTTTGTATAAACTATTGAATGCAAATTAGGTGTTTTAACAATACGCCAATTACAAATAAAGTAATACATGTATCTACGTAGAAATACTCAATGTAAATGTTGATAACTATTATAATTACTTGAATATTATTTATGGCGTCCACCTTTTCAAATTATTTACCATGAAACTTATATATAGATATGTTTTGAATAATTTTTTGCATAAGTATTTCAGAAGTTCTAGTTACATAGTTGGCTGATAACGTTTGATATCGTCAGTTTTTATGGACTTCCCCTTTTTGAATTTACCTTAGAGTTCGGTATTTTTGTCATACTTGTTTTCATGTGTCGATTATGAGGAATTGCACTATTAATTCTAAAAAAACACCTTTTCAGTTATCAGTTTCCCAAACTCGACTTATGAGTTTTGACTGTCCCCTGAATATCTTCCACTTCTTCTTTCTGAAATTTTCTCTTATTGAAAATTATTTAATTTACATCAAGATACGGACAATATATAGCGTTTGCTGAAGACCGAGTTTGTTTTCTGCTTGTTCCCTCGAGGGTCTAAAATGTCATGGTTCAATGAAGAGCAACGGGAAGTTATGACTTTCAAAGTTGAATTTGATGTTTATGCCATGGGAATAAAAAATTTAATATTGCTACTACGAATTATTTATAAAGACATTTAACAAATGGAGTGAAATTATATAAATGCATTGCTATTCCTAAATATTCCAATGTGTAAATTAAAATTTTTTTCCTTGCTCAAGCTATAGACAGGGATTGTTTTGCTCCTTAAGGTATCAGTCAAAACATTATTTGACTCTATGATTACCTTTCCAGCGAACGTTCTATACTGCAATTTTTACTAATTGATCTCAACATCTAATCGATTTGCAGAAGTACTCAGAACTAGATGTTCCCTTTGCCAAGGAGGATTTTGTTTGTCAGTAATTTGCCTCAAAGTATTTAGTGTAGACATAACAATAGCAATGAATCAATTTAATTACATTTCACGCCTTTTATATATTTATAGTCTGTGTTTTTATCTAATGTTATGGTGTTTCTATCAGTCATTGCGTGTCAGTAATGATTATGCGTTATATCGATATTGACTTGATTATTATCTGCTTTTACATGTTCACATAGAAAACATGTTCATATGGAAAATGTAACCAAGGCATTTTAATCGTAAATTCCCTAACAATACTATACAATCAAAATAAGTAATTGAATCAGTGATTTGAACATTTGATTTTCATGTTTCAAAAAGATGTGTATGTTATTTACATTTTAATTGTTCCCTCTTACTATGTGTTTTACATTTCATGTTACATCTCATTCCTTTCGAGACCGTAAAATTTAGGTTGTTCATTCTATATCTTTTACATTTCATGCTTTTGTATCTTTGGCATTGTTTTATGTTTGGTTCTTCCCTCTATAACTTTTTAAAATTTTGTATTTAAAACTCTATGTGTCTTGTCTAATGTCTTTGAGACTGTTTATTGTTTGTTTTTCTCTTTATATGTCTTGCCTAATGTCTTTGGGACTGCTAATTTTTAGTTTTTCTTCTATGCGTTCTATGTAATGACTTCGGGACAGTTTATTTTTGGTTGTTCCCTTGTGTCTTATCTAAAGTCTTTGGAACTTACTTTATAACTCTTTCCACTAAGTGTTTTTCTTATAGCTTCGGGACCGTTTATTTTTGAGTTTTTTACTTTATAGGGACATGTTTTGTTATGGTCCTTCTCTGTGTCGTGTCTTTTATCTTTAGGACTTTTGGTTTTTGTTTGTTTCCTCTATGTATTTTACCGCGGACTTACAGATTTTCGTATATAAGCTTTATGTATTTACATTCTAATATTGCTCTCTCTCTGTCTGCGTTTACATTAGAATGTGGCTCTCTCTCTCTCTCTCTCTCTCTCTCTCTCTCTCTCTGTATGTGCCTACATTCTAATGTCGCTCTCTCTGTGTATGTGTTTACATTCTTATGGTGCTCTCTCTGCATGAGTTTACATTCTAATGTTGCTCTCTATGTGTTTACATTCTAATGTTACTCTCTGTGTGTTTATGTTCTAATGTTGCTCTATCTCTCGTTCTATCTCTGTATGTGTTTATATGCTCTGTTATGTCTTTAAATTCTAAGTCTATACCTTTTTTTTTATTATATCCGGTTGTTCTCTTATATATTTTTCATATTATAAAGAGTCTCCGTTAATTTTGTTTCTAGTGATCCCTTGTTCCTCTTTACGGTTAAGTAAAAAAAATTATAAAAAAGTACTTTCTGTTATGATGCATTTCTATATCTATTTTCTACATAAAAATATCATGCTGAATCGAGTACTTTCAAACACGTTTAGTTTTGTCTTGGGATTGCTTATATTATTTATATTACCAACCTACTGTTTGGTTTCAGGTGTATTTGATTAATTTTATTACAGACATAAGTGTCATGTGTTGCAAAACTAATTCTAAAATTACATTAAAGAGAATTATGGATTTAAAGTCGTAAAGAGGAAGCCGAAGAATGAAAAGTGTCTATTTATGGAGTCCGTTGCTGATTACAAGAAATTGTTGCTATGACAAATTATGATATTTGCCTAATGTTGTCTTCCTCAATATTTATTTAAAGCGTTTTATATAACGATGGCTGTTAATAAAATTGGCATACTTAAACCATCCTTTTTTCTGTTGTTTTATATTAAAAGTCCGATTTTAAAATCACAGTGACATCATTCAATGAAGCCGGGATGAATTCACCATGCGTCAGCTATGTAAAATCAGACATATTTTGTGTCTTACTGCAGTTTAAATTCATTTAATTTAAAACTTGGTGAAATGAAAATAGTGAAAATAATGACATTTTTTAATTGTTTACATAATTCTTTATACAAACTTTGTTCTACTCGCGTCATTAGGAAATTGGAAAAATCAAATGATTTCAGCGTAGTTTTGATTAGCATTTAAAACAAAATAATTGACTTTAAATGAGTCTAAAAATACTATTGCATTCATTTCTTTGATACTGAACTCGCTTTTATAAACATTATTTTCATTTCAGTTTTATCCTCTTTCTTGCAGATTTGAATAATATATCCTTTGGTAAAATTAACTGCGTATATAAATTGTCATTTTGACATTTAATGACTAACGTGAAATATCACAGATTTTTCCTTTTTTCCAATGTATGCCAATTTAATTGTTGTACCATATAGATTTCTATTAGAAATTAAAATCATACAAGAACTAAGTTAATATTTATAAAAGAGAGGCGAAAGATACATAAGGGACATTCAAACTCATAAGTCGAAAATAAACTGACAACGCAATGGCTAAGAAAGAAAAAGACAAACATACAAACATCAGTACACAAAACAACATAGAAAACCAAAGACTGAGCAACACGAACCCCACCAAAACTGGGGGTGATCTCAGGTGCCCCGGTAGGGTTAGCAGATCCTGCTGCACATGTGGCACCCGTCGTGTTGCTCATGTTAGTACAAACCCGGTAATAAGTCTAATAAGGTAGGGCACATTCGGGGAAAAGGGGACGGGATTGTAGTTAAGACATTTGGAACATATCCGCTATCATCTGTGAAACGGATACTCCACAACGGTCAACCAACTCAGGATGACGTCCGTAAAATTTACGAAGGGATGATTTCAACTTCAAGTTCGATGAGATAAATGCGTTCAACATAGTCACCAAATTTTGAATTATTCAATGAGAGAACATCATCTATATAGCGGAAAGTAAAGTTAAAAGATACTGCTAACTTCGTTTCTTTCTTCCTAAGAAGTTCCTGTATGAAGTCAGCTGCAGCCTCATATGAATAAAGGACCAAGTCGGCAAGAAGAGGGGCACAGTTGGTTCCCATGGGAATGCCGATTGCTTGTTGAAAAAAACGTCCTCCAAACGTAAAAAATATGTTGTCAATCAAGAAATCGAGCATCTTGATAACGTCAGTTTCAGAGAACTTTTTGTTTGAATCAGAGGGATTTTTTTACAAAGTAGGATTTATCACCCCCTAAGACAAGAGACTTGTATCTACGTTGGCCATTCTTTTTTATGAAACAAAGCAGGACAAACTTTTTCAATTTGTCTTTTAGTTTAGAATGTGGAATACTTGTGTAGAGTGTTGAAACATCAAATGTTTTAATACTATTGCAAGATGAAACAGTCTTAGATTGTATGTACTCTAAAATATCTTTGGAATTTTCTTATATCCAAATCTGATTCACGCCACCTCTAGAATAGGTAGTTTCACATAACTTTGAAGCCCGGCTTCGATTGCTGATAAACTTGATGTTAATTGTTAAGAAGGAGGTTTCGTGGAGCACTTGGAAGACCCAGCAATATAACGTTGTTTGTAATGACAGTTGTTTTTAGGTGTTGTGCTAAATTTTACTTCTGTATGTGACCCCGAGGGTACCCTGTGAAACAGAAATTGGTCCAAGTTTCTCCATTCGAGAGATACGACTCACCTGCAAAAACCCCGTTTGACTTCATAACTACGCTGACACATTTAAGAAGCTAAAATCCAATTCCCCGTATATACAGAACATTCAATTTATTCCATGCAACGTTTTAAGCGGTATGTTGCAAAGTATTATGTCATCCCCTGTCTAGCATGATCTCTTTTCCTGTGACAGTCCAAATTTCCCGCCCTTCTGCGGTCGTCCCAGTTTGAATAGATTGTGTGAAAGAGAATGAGGCAAACATTTTTCACCAAGAAGTCTATTCTAAAAGGACGAAACTTATTGCATTCATGATACATATCGAGAAAAAAAAATACAAACACAAATCATTACATAGCAAAATGAAACAATAGTCTCTACAACTGAAGTTAATTTACGCCATGAAGAAACTATAATATCAAAAACCAATTCAAAATTGAACTAATTGGTCAACGACAAAACAATAAATGAGATTTTGTTTTGTTAATCTTTGGCATCATATGTTTTCATTATGACGGCGAATTAGATAAACTGCAACCATGCGTAACTAAATGTAGGTAAAACCATAAAAATCGATAAAAATAAAATGAATGTAAAACAAGAAATGTTGAAACACGTGTCACAATTTATAAACATCAAATACACACAAGACAGTCAGGAATTGAGACCTAAAGTTCATACATCGGTACTATCTATGATACATGTATATAGAAAATAGTAAAATATAAAAAAAATACCGAACTCCAATGAAAATTCAAAACGAAAAGTTCGTTATCAAATGGCAAAATCAAAAGATCAACACATCAAACGAATGGAAAACAACTGTCATATTCCTGACTTGGTACAGGTTTTTTCTTATGTAGAAAATGGTGGATTAAACCTGGTTTTATAGCTAGCTAAACCTCTCAATTGTATGACAGTCATATAGAATTCAATTATATTGTGTGAGCAAAACAAACAGACATAATAGGTAAAACTGTCAAAAATTAGGGTACAGTAGTCAATATTGTGTTATTATCTTTTAAATCACTATAAAAAAAATAACTATTTCAACAAAGAAAAACAAAATGGCATAATAACACTTCTGAGCATGGTAGAATGGCTATATAATTTCGAGCTCCAATGCAATGAGTAAACAGAATACAAATTACAATATCGATTATTTTGTTAGTCTTATCTTCTTGTTTGGAAAAAACCGTTTAGATACTCTGTGGAATATTAAGCGTGCTATCCGAAAATGATTCACTAATATACTGACAAAAATACTTAGCAGTGCTAAAACTAAAAATAGTTGCATTACATTTACCAAAATTATGATTTCAAGAAAATAAATTGATTGTACATTTTCAAATATCAATACTATTTTTCATGTCAAACATGTGTGTTTCTGGAATAGGACGTACGATTTTCAAAATATGATAAATATTATGTACAGTTTTGGTTTTATTATTTTACCCAATCAGAAATGTCTGTTACTAGTGATCTCATTAAACTTTTAACATTGAACTATATTTTTTTACTTTCTTATTATAACAGGATGAACATTTTACGCTGCTTTAGCGAGATTTCAATATTTTTTCAAGATGATGTTCACAACGCTTATATAGATACTGTACTGTGTAACACGAAGTGATGATTCAAATAAGTTACTATTACAAATGACGAAATGAATAAGTAACACTTCACAAGAAAGAATGGTATGTTTCGAAAAATATTGGGAAAACATACTTTATAGAAAAGTGTAGCAATTATTTTTCATAAATAGCGAAATTTTATCATAAATTGTTACAGAACAAATCTTGCATATTAAAAATAGGCCCTCAACTTTACATAAAATACCATGACCATAAAATGCACATAGTCATATATCTTTTGCTGTTTATACCATCCAGTCGTTTCAATTAAAATTTTTAAGATCCAGGTTCTAAGTTTGGTTATATGTGTTTTGTCTTTCTCTAACAAACGGATAAGAAAATGCTCGAATGTAAAATCTGTTTTACTACTTCAACAAAAGATTTACGTCACAGGTGTTTCTAGATGAATTATTTAAATCAGAAAAAAAAATTGAAAAAAAATTATCACACAGTTTTTTTGTTCTAATACTTGATTAAAAGTAGAAATACATATTTGCAATTGCAAATCAAATAAATTAATAAGTCCGGTATCATATAAATTGCTTTGAACATATGCTGTCCTTTTAAAAATATATTGATTGATTGATTGTCGTTTGATGAACGTCCAGTGTCTAAAAATTATACATAGCATTACATTGTAATAAGTCTATATTATGACAAGAAGCTTATCTTATGTTCGCTACTTGGAATCTAGTCCAGTATGATATTATTCTCAGTTTTACTTCAACTGAGAGTGGAAAGCACTCAAGTTTCATATTAAACCATATATGATATATCTAAATGTAGGTTTCACACCCTTACATGTAGGATCTTTTTACAAAATTGTAAATGTATTTTCAAGTGATTATATAGGGTTAACTAGTCTTTGGAACCAATCAAGTTGTAAATCTACTGGCATTGACTGATATTTTTAATGCGCTTAAAAACAGAAAATAAAGCTCTTCTTGCTTGGTCAATTAATTTAGATATTCATTATTTTTCAGTACTAATCTTATGTAAGATAAGCAATCTACTAGCAAAGAAGAATTATTATGTTTGCACAAAATGATTTCTTACCTTTATAGTCACTGCGTAAATGTTGCTCCATCATTATATCGTACAGACAGGTTGTAGATAGGTGAAATAATTGTGTATTTACTATCCACATAGTATTATAAATTATCTACGTTTTAATAAAAATGATCAATATGTTACATTAATGAGAAGAGAAATTTAATTCTCAATAATTACTACTCCTCAGTATAAATATTATTACCCTTTTACAGTTATTTCACTGCTAAGATAAGATAATCAATTGCTTTCACCCAATAGACAACAAGTAGACGTTAATATACTTGCAAGGATAATAGCATACCCTAAATTTCTTCGAAGTACCCTATCAGATTATCTCGCATATTGATTGATCGTTACATTTGGAAAATAAAAATGCTCAAGTTCGAATAGTACCATCCAAGATGATTTATCGGTTTTATGTCCCTTTGAATTGTGATTTTCATCGAATTGTTTCTGCTAGTTAAGTGAATGAACATATCTCCCAAGAGACTTGTGCATCACTTGTTGCGTAATTTGAACTTGTATGTAATAATACAATCGTTATCTTTGACTATTTGATGAAATACTGAAGTGAAGTGAGACGTGTATGTTACAAATTTTTATATTTTCTGTGTACCAATTTGTATTGTAAAATTATGATTGTTATCCGTTATTGGCCCACGTGTGGCCATGATTTTTAGTTTAAAATGAAAATGATATGTACGAAGTGCTTTCCTGAATTTAATTACGTCAGGAACGTGCACACCTAATTTGAAAGCCAAGGATGTATAACTACTTGAATACGCTAGGACCTTGTGACCAAACGAGATATAAAAAGAAAATTCAAATCTATCTAAGGTCAACTTTGCCTGAGGGAGTTTGAACCTTAGTTACGTATTAATTTTTAATGATAAAAATTGCATATTGATACATATAGGTCCATGTAACTACTAATATGATCATATATGATACCCGCAAAATTGAAATGGCCATAAAATATTCGTAAACACTTGCAGCAGCTAGGGTTTACATGGTTTCCATCAGTCTGCATGGACATTCTTCTCGACCTATGACCCTCATGACGCATGAGTTAAACGACCGGCCGTAGTGACCATATAACGGGTATACAGTAAGGGGTGAAGTACATGTACAACTGATCAAAGTGATTTCCAAAACAAACTGCAACAACCAAAAGAAAAAATGGTGTTTCAAACCACTATTAAAAAAACAATGGATAAGGTTATATTCGTAAAATAAATGATTACAATCAAATCATAAAATACATAGTGAGAATGTACTGAAGCCTCCGGTTTATTGGTGTCCTAATCTTTGGACTATTCCTATGACGTTTTCTAAGTTACGACATATTTGATAAAACCACTTATGACAAAGATATGTCCTAAGATGATCTTAGGACATGTCCTAGTCCTAAGATAGCTTCGATAGACTGGCCCCTGGTATCTTTGGTGATTTTTTTGTATCTTCAGTCTCAGAAAACATCGACTAACGATAAGATAACTTAAACACCTCGATCATGACATTGGCAGTGGCGATAGTATAAATCATTCTGCATGTTGAGGCTGTACACCTTTCTGTGCTCACTCTTGTATACATTTTTGCGTTATGTTTCAGTTACAACTTTAACTTTTTGACACAGTCTCTCTAGGATACAGTTGATAGTTTTCAGATTATACGAAGCCATACAGCCTGTGTTATCTCTATCTGGACTCGTTTCTTTTTTTATAAAGAACCCCTTCCCTATTATTTTTCAATCAACACTTTCATTTTTATCTACATTTAATCTAAAGTATTTGTTAGCATTAGGTAAAGTAGGTTAAAACACTCATCATTGATACCAGGATTACAATTTTGTACGCCAGACGAGCATTTCGTCTACAAAAGACGCTCGAAAAAGTTAAAAAGGCCAAATTAAGTACGTAGCTGAAGAGCATTGAGGACTAAAACTTTCGAAAGGTATTGCCAAATATATTCCTGAGGTAGTAACAAAGAGGCGGAAGATACCAAAAGGATATTCAAACTCACAAGTCGCAAACTCCCCGGCAGTTCCAGCTCCGATCCGCATACTACTCTACACAAATGGAGTAAAGGAAAAAAGTTCCGGAACGGAAACGATCACTGTACGGAGTTTGCACAAGTCGAAGACAAACTAATAACGTAATGGCTAGAAGAAAAAAAACGAAAACCTACCAAAAGACACAAGAGTAGGTTTTGGTATCATTCAAATCTCCAATAGATTTTATGAAAAAAACTACCTTAACGTTATATATATGCATTTTTATCTTTTCCATAGAAGAACATCACAAGCTTTGATTAAGTATAACCGACCATCAGCTATTGACTTACACACTTTTCATTAAGTAGAATACCAATACCCAGCTTTTTATTTCAGATACCCTTTAATTTGTCTTAAAAGATCAAGATTCAGACTCATTATACTGCTTGGGGGATATTATGCGACCACAAACTCTCTTCGTATTTGACCTTCATGTTTCATTCCACATAGAACAATTTTCGCTTTTTACTGCGTTGTCTTGAAAGCCGTTTATTTATTCAACATAACAATTTGAAGTTTTGAGGATTAAAATCAAATTAATATAATTGATTCTATATACATAATACATTATTTAGATGGCCTCGAATGGATGTGTTTTTATTGTTCTGATTTCCTAGGCATTTCTTTGTAAAAATTTTATTCCAGCTGTTTCCTTACTGTCTAGAGAATAGTTTCACTGTTTTGTAATAAACATAACATATTTATACCAATCATTTCTAATTGATTAAATTTTGTTGTTGAATCCCAGCAGTGCTTTTCCAAATGTTCATGTGGAAAATATGCAATAATTACAATTCCATGCTTTAAAAATATTATTATAAACTGAAAGCGAATCGTGTATTTTAAACTGTGGAGAAATTAATGGGTTCGTGGTTTTTAACTTCAGTCGACTAGTACCATGAAGACGAAAATGCTTTGAATCATACATATTTATAAGAAAAATACTTATGGGTTTGCTCATTGTTAAAGGCCGTATGGTAACCTATAGTTTCAAACCTTCTACGTCATTTGGTCTCTGGTGGAGAGTTTTTCTCATTGGCAATCATACATCTTTTTTATGAATATGTGTGTGTCTTAATTTCTTTTTATTATGCTGATTAACACATTTGGTTACATCCGTTGTTATTAACCAGCATTTTTGGTATATATATATAGCTGACGTTACTTATGATGGCCAGACATTCAGCGTCTAGTATGAATATCAACAGTCAGTATTACTGTGCCGTTATTTTGATGATGATGAATTGATGAAACAGTGCGGGTAAAAACCCTACATAAAGATACTGTCATTCAATAAAAATAATCATCAAACATAGGGCTTCTTTCTCGGACGGTTATTGTCTACAGGAACTATACCATTGATTATTCAATTATGTTATTCAAAAGAAGTTTTTTTTTTGGAAGTTTCTTCACTGGTGTTTTCAACAAAAGTTAAATTACACCTGAGATCACTCTTTTTGTGGGGTTCGCGTTGCTCAGTCTTTATTTTTCTATGCTGTGTTTTGTGTTCTGTTGTTTGTCTGTTTGTCTTTTTTCTTATTTAGCCATGGCGTTGTCAGTTTATTTTCGACTTATGAGTTTGAATGTCCCTTTGGTATCTTGCGCCTGTCTTTAACACAAACGAAGTGTTTAGTAAAATTTCCCTATACCTGGGTTTACCTAGAACTTCATCCGTCAGTCAGTGAGACCCATTTTGAGGAGGCGGTTGTTAACACAAACGAAGTGTTTAGTAAAATTTCCCTATACCTGGGATTACCTAGAACTTCATCCGTCAGTCAGTGAGACCAATTTTGCGGAGGCGGTTGTTTCACTGCGGAATGAATGAATATGAGGCCACGTCCGATTCGAATGTGGCGATACCCAGCATTGACAGCTTGGCACGCTTTCTGCACGTTAAAGAACCTTTGAGGCAACTCTTTGATGGGTCCGTAAGTGTCCTATTGCAAGGTCAAATGTCTTCCACTTTCCATTATTCTCTCTTTTTCAGTGGAATTTGTTATACGACGCTTTTCATCCCGATCCATCCACTTTGCAGAACTTATTTGATTGTAAATTGTTTAATTTGTTCCCTGAATAAGCATTTCAACGAACTTTAATCATAATAAATTGTATGCAAGTCATCCACTCTCTCTAACTTAGGAGATAATGCTCTTCAAATTTGTAGTTTTTAAGCCTTTTTACCTTTTTGATTCGACCTTCACTGGGGAGTTCTTTTGTAGACGAAACACGCGTTTGGCATACAAACTTATTACCCGGATATCTTTGATGAGCATTTTTTTCATTCTTTTCTTGTGAAAAATACATTTATAAAATTTCTAAATGAAAACAAAATATCTTTTTCTATTGCGAATTGAATTAGTTATCCTGAGCAGTTCCGCAATGTCATGATTTTTAAATGAAAACAAAATCTCTTTTTCTATTGCGAATTGACTTAATTATCCTGAGCAGTTCCGCAATGTCATGATACATTATTATACATGTTGTGGATTCCATTCCTAATTGAGACAAACTATGTGGTGCAAAGGAGAAATAGAACGAACACAAATGAATCCATTTAGGGAGCAACCATTTATCTTCAGGTGGGGTTATGGTTTTTGTCTGAGTCAAACATTTTTTTTTTAGCTTTTCGATGCTATCAATTAAATTACTATTTCCAAATTTAACACTATAAGTTATGGGGAAAATCTGGATTCAGAATATTTTTTTTTTGTCATCTGCTTGACCACAATATTTGTTTTCATCAAATTGGGATCATAATATTTTTTTTAGGAAAAAACAATAACCGCCCCCCCCCCCCTTTTTTTTGAAGTTAAATGGTCGTTCCCTTACGTTAAGAAGTTATTTGCAATTTATTCTTTAGATATTTAATAATCACATTCGACACGATGATAAGCATCGCTTGCATGAAAGTGCAGTTTTATAGATTTTTCCGTAATAACCTACATGTCAACCACTACTTGGATACATCATGCCGACTACGGACCGGGACTATTATATTTTTTATTTTTTCCCTTCTTATTTCTTAATAATTACGGAGAATGATGAGCACGATTACTTTCTGATTATACGAACGAACGGATGTGGGTATCATGCTTCCTCGAGCTGTCTTACGTGTATTATAAATCTGCTCACATTATCCAAGACTTCCTTTTAATAATAAATTATACTTTCTCATCAAAAAGTTCTTCCTGCATTTATACCTTTAAGAGGAACTTTATAATGCATGTCGTGTTAGGTTTTTCTTTACTCTCTTTCAAAATAGTACGTCAATTGCCTAAGATCAAATGATCCTGTTAACTATTAAAATACCACAGCATGTTTTCTTTCAAGTTTATACTTTCCTTTATCTTAAAAGTCGATGAATATGTTCCTTAGAATTGTATAATTATTTGTTTGAAACAATAAGGAATGATTAAAATGGGACTTTTGTAATATAGCATGTTGTAACATGCGAACTTCAATCCTAGCCGCTTGCATCTTGATAAACCCATAATTCCATTCACCACTGCATTGAATCAACCAGAGTTTTAAAAATATAGAAATGTGACTACCTGCTTAGTCCTAAAAAATCAAAATCAGGAATACGACGGACTGTATAAGTATTGCATGTATATTTGAAGATATCACCAGTTACAATTACTTGTATCTTTAAGTTGATAAGAAAAAATAATATTTCCATTCCATTCCAATTGAACGTTGGTTGACAAAGTATAACGTTCAATTTTGTCAGTTTGTATGGAATTACATGTTTTGAATTTAAGGATGTTCGCTCCTCTTGTTTTTGAAATTTTGCCAGATTTTCGGAATCCTCTGGTTTTATCCATGTTTTGCCATTAAATAATTTTGTCCACTAACCCCTACTTTTCTTTTCATAATTTTATTTCATATAGTTTTAAAAGCCATATTTGAAAATCTTATAAAATTCTTGTTATTTTTTCATAGTTTTTAAAAGAGAAAAGCGGACAATGTTAAAAGTATGAAAAATCTAGAGAGAATCATTTCCCGCCAAATTGTCAATGGCTTATATCTCAAAAGCAAGCACACGGACCTTTCATTTTTTTCTGCTTTTTTTGGTTCCTTTATTTATATACTATAAATTTAGAACAGTCTTTTAAAAAGCTTGTTATTTTAAAACAGAGTAGCGAACATCCTTAAATTGGAGTTCGGTAATTTTGTTTATACTATTGTATTGAACAATGTAATTATTTTGATTCAGTGAAGCAGCTTGGCCGCGTGATTTTTTTTGTTGAAAATTAGACATAAAGTCGGTAATTCAGTATATCTACAAGAAGTAAATGCCCAATTGTGACATTTCCATTTCTATGTAGCAACATTCCAGCAGCGCCTACATACGGAGTATTTATCTCCTAGTCATCCTTCAAAAAATTTTCAGACACCATCACGAGTTGGTTGACCGTTATGGAATATCTGTTTCACAGATGACGACGGATATGTTTCAATCGTTGTAGCCACATTATACTTATCACCGTATTTGATCAATTTCACACTTTTGGATGAAAGCCGTGGTAGGACCAGATTTACCAGCGCGCGCCAAACCTCTCTCATCTATTGCAGTAACTCCAGTTCAAATGTATAAATATATTCCATTGTATATTTGCAGCTTTCAGTTGATGTCCCTAATCTAACGGCACGTGGCTGTTTATTGATAAATCCCGCATTCTAAATAAATTGGATTAAAAAAAGGTTTCATTTTAACTTTCTGTTAAAAAAATGTTTTAGACGTTAAAACACTAGTTTGTTTCAATTGAAAATTAGTGAAGACAATAAATTCATCAATGAGTTTAAAAAAAAAACCTTGTTCCTGTTTGTTATTTGAAAAATAAAATGATTAGTTATTTATCAAAGTAAAGTCACAGTTGTCCTAAGCAAAAACACATACCCCTTCCCCTCAATAGGTGAGTGGTCGGTACCTAACTGCAATGAACTTGTACATAATTCATTGTGATTTAAAAATCTAAGTTGTAATGAGAAACAAGACAACTATTGATGGTGGACATAACACTTCAATGGAAACTAGTATAACCACCCGTCCCCACCCTCAAACAAACACTTCATATTAATCTTAATAATTAAGGATTATCTATGACAGTCGAAAAAAATGAGACTTTTATAGACGTTCATATTATTTATTTCTTCTTTATTTAGGCACATTTCAAAAGATTATAGAATGAACAGATGTAAGTATTAAGAGTACACTGTTTTTTGCATATTCGGATGTATTTTGTTTTCAACTTTTCCATATAGAACCCATGGGTTGGTGGATTTTTTTTTATTAGAAACACCTTTTATCGAGAAAATCTTGATAAAAAAAAACAATCTCCAGCTCGATATACAGGTACTAGTAGAATTAAAAACCAATTGTGCAGAGAACAATTGAAGGTCTTTCCACACCAATTTTTAAATTTATTGAAAAGAAGCTAGTTCGTGTTTACTCAAAGTTAAAATTGGCATCTGATCGTCAGTTTCTTCATACTGATGCGATAAATAAGTGGTTTCTATATACTTCTGAGTGAAATAAGGGAGATAATTAGCTACTTCCGGTGAAGTAAATGTCACTTCCGGTCTCCTATAATAGTTTCTTTCACACTGATTCCAAAAATGTATAGTTTCTATATACTTTTGCTTGTAAACCAGGAGATAATTGGCCCCTTCCGGTTTATCGAAAGTCATTTCTAGTCTTCAGTGATCAGTTAATGTATTAAAATTACAAAATATATGGATTCCGAGTACTTTTCCACGAAGAAAGTGCAAAAATGGCTACTTCCGGTTTTCTCAATGTCACTTCCGGTTGTCATTTTTTTCAAGGTCATATGTCATCCAACCTTTTGTAAAAGGTCATATGGCTTTTTAATGAACCAAGTTGAAGTAATGATCAATTAACCTTATAATTGGACATTTCAGGGGCACTAACTCCTATAAGATGCCATTACATTGTTTCAGACCAAATGTAACATATCTTCATTACATTGTTGTTTCATATATTTCTTTAAAAGTGTTTAAGAAAATGCAAAAACAAGGAAAAGTCAAAATTGAGAACTTGACCTTGACCTTTGACCTTGACCTACTTGTGTAAGTTAGGACCTAAGGACCTCAAATAAAAAGATTCCAGGGTTATACGGTTAACGGTTTATGAGTTAAAAAAACATAACGACGAATTTATTTGGTAAAGGTAGATAACTCCTTTAAAATTTCATCGAATCGCTTCGATCAAAATTTGCCAAAAATTCCTGATGATGTAACGAACAATTTAGAAAAAGAATTTTGTCGGTATCTTTTTTTGTTACGAAGGAGATGCACACACTTGATAAACAGTGAATAGGGAGATAACTCTTACAAAGAAAATTGTTCGGCTTAGAATGGGTGAAAATAAAAAGCGCATAAACTGTATGATACTATATAAGAAATATCTTAGCGACATATTACGAAACAAAAATTTTACTCGATAACAAAATTTGGCGGAAGAAAAAAAAATAATAATCAGAACAAATACAATAGGTCTTTCCACAGAAAAGTGGAAAGACCTAATAATGCTACAGACATTTTTGTAAGTTGAAAGTTCAGAAAGTTACCAATGTCTATCCAAAGTCGATATTTGTCTGTTTTGGTAACCACTTTTAATTGCTTTAGATTTTGCTAGTTCGTATGTTATTATAAATCATTGATTTTCCTATACTATTTATTGTCCATGTCGTTCCAAACTATGCATTAACTAGCGTAAAAATCGGTATTGTTTAGTTTTGTTTGAAAGTGCACTTATTTGTCTTGGAGTCCGGTATTTTTGTTTTGCTTTTTTGGCTGTGTGAGATGTATTTTTTTAATACACAGTCGCCTCTGGTCTAACTTAAAATACACAAGTGCAAAGCTTACCACTTGGCTGTCTGTCTCACTAGAGCATTTAAACGAAGTCTTACTCGATGGCCACATCGACACTCATACACAACAGTAGGATGTTCGGTGCATTACATTCTTACTACCATGCCAATAACTCTGATATGACCTTTAATATTCCTCCTACCGGATGTATCAATATCCATTACTACCGGATATATAATACCACTTCCTACAGGATGTGTCGGTATCCCTTCCTACATCCTCCAACCAGATATACAAAATCTATAAGATTGAAAGACAACTCGTGCATCGAAAAGTTTTGCATTCTGTATATACAAAGTAAAAATAGTGACTGTCATGCTAAATTATTTAGTCTGGACATTTGTAATGAATTTAATTCCTAGACAGGGTGTCGACTTGGTAAAATATAACGATTTTTGTGAATGAGGCTATTGAATGTTAATGGTTTAAAAACACTTTATACTACCTTTTTAAATGTTGGTATACTTCTGATTTTATCGCTGGTCGTTCAGCAACCAAAAATCAATCAATATAGTTTCTACAAAGTAACACAAGGAATAAAATGTATGAGCGAAAAGGATTATTTCGAAGTTCTTTTGGCTTTTTCAAGTAAAAATGGATTTTTTTTTGTAAATGTCCAATTGTGACATTTCCATTTCTATGTAGCAACATTCCAGCAGCGCCTACATACGGAGTATTTATCTCCTAGTCATCCTTCAAAAAAATTTCAGACACATTCACAAGTTGTTTGACCGTTATGGAATATCTTTTTCACAGATGACAACGGATATGTTTCAATCGGTGTAGCCACATTATACTTATCACCGTATTTGTATTTATTCGAGCAACACGACGAATGCCTTGTGAAACAGGATTGGCATACCATATCA
The DNA here is from genome assembly GCF_021869535.1 of Mytilus californianus. Taxonomy (NCBI): domain Eukaryota; kingdom Metazoa; phylum Mollusca; class Bivalvia; order Mytilida; family Mytilidae; genus Mytilus; species Mytilus californianus. The sequence continues at coordinate 59,902,814 of NW_026262679.1, forward strand.
GAGCACCTGATATCACCCCCGGTTTTTGATGGGGTTCTTGTTGCTCAGACACAAGTTTTCAATGTTGTTTTTGTTGACTGTTGTTTTGTCTTTCGGTCGTTTTTTCTTTTATTTGTCATAACGTTGTCAATAGATATAGGAAGATGTGGTATGAGTGCCAATGAGATAACTCTCCATCCAAGTAACAATTTATAAAAGTAAACCATTATAGGTCAAGGTACGTCCTTCAACACAGAGCCTTGGCTCACACCGAACAGCAAGCTATAAAGTGTCTCAAAAATTACTAGTGTAAAACCATTCAAACGGGAAAACCAACGGTCTAATCTATATAAAAACGAGAAACGAGAAACACGTATGAACTTCATAAACAGACGACAATTATTGTACATCAGATTCCTGACTTAGGACAGGTCAGACGACAACTACTGTACATCAAATTCCTGACTTAGGACAGGTGCAAACATTTGCAGTTTGTTTGTGATATATGAATTTGAATATCCCTTTTTATATGATGCTTTGTGCATTTATAGCTCATGCTACTGTTAGTTCTGCAATATTTGATTGTTTTCCCAAAAATAAGACAATTATTTTTTTTCATAGATGCAGTTCAACAACGAAGTCCTATTTGCATTTCCATTTTTTCATTTAATAAAGCGGAATTTTGAATAAGAACACTGAGACAGCAACCCATCGAAAGAAGATAATTGAGAATTTTTTTTGCATTTTACATAATTAAAATATATGTAACTAAGACAACATACAGCTGCATGTGATTAGCAAGTAAATAAAAAATGTAGTTGCGTGATAAATTTTAGTAAAAAAATACTAGTTATAATAAGATCTTATAATAATTATACTTCTTGTTTGTTTGTTTGTTGAAGGAATTTATACATAATAAAGTAGGGGTATGATAAAAGCCATTAACTGCTTCCTGAAATTTCAAATAAAGTAAAATCCTTCTTTCCTTTCAATAAGTTTTGTTGATAAAATGAAAAGGAATACATAATCTGTAATCTTAAGAACAAGAATGTCACAAGTGATGACAATATGACGCCATAAACATGTTACAATTGTTATATTTGACATATAATGACAATTTTGCGCATAGTTCAATTCAGATCTAAGTTTAGGCCCTAGCCAAAGAGATATTTTACCGCGGAAGTGCATCATACTAAACATGTGCACAAGATCAACGCAATAACACCACTATAAAATTACAAATAGAAGCATTCAATTTTCATAATTCATTTTTAAGGCTACAACCATGAAATTATAAGTTATATCAATATTTTCGTTCTGTTTTCCAATGCATTGTTGTGACATAATCACGGGAAGCACATGCTGTCATGAACTTTGCATTTCACTGAGAAATAAAATCTAATTTTGGAATGCATCTCGACTGTTGTCATCCAATCGAATTCAAATGCGTATGAAAATTTTAAATTTTATTGAGAAAAAAATCTTATTTTGGAAAGCATTTCCATTGTTGTCATCTGATCAAAATTTAAATTCGTATGAAACATACATGTAATGTAACTTTTTTCTTTAAAGTTTTCCTATGAAAAGTCCTGCATCAAAATATCTTTTTAAGGAAGACTTCGGTATTTACACCGACGAACGAAAAATAAAATGAACGAAAATTATAAATAACAAGCTTTTTATAAATTTGAAAGACACACGAAGAGTATTGAGCTTCAAGTACGAAAACACGTGAAATAAAAATTGGAAAGACGTTAAACGAAATTTACCCTTTTACACCCGCCCTTTAATGATAAGATTCTATACAAGTGGGAGGTTAAGCTAGCTATAAAACAAGGTTTAATCCACCATCTTCTTCAGAAAATACCTGCACCAAGTCAAGAATATGACAGTTGTTTTCTATTCATTCTGTCGGTTAATATAGTCTAACGTTTGATTTTGTCAGGTTTTATGGACTTTTAGAATTTACCTTGGAGTTCGGAATTTTTGTTTATACTTTCCTACCAAATTGAGACTAATTACAATCTCATAAATCCATTATGAAAATACAAAACAAGGTAAAAAAAACTGATTGAACCACATGAACTCTAAATAAACACATCACCGATACCAGGTTTAAAAAGTAAAATAACAAAAATACAGAACTCCGAGCAAAATTCAAAACGGAAAGTCCGTAATCAAATGGCAAAATCAAAAGCTCAAACACATCAAAAGAATGGATAACAACTGTCATATTCCTGACTTGGTACAGGCATTTTTTTATGTAGAATTTATCGACAGGATGAGGTGTGTCTTATATATCTTACTTAATTCTATTAGTATCATGTAGTACTTTGTTTATCATTTTTTCTTTGTTTTTCTATAGACTCTTCTTGTAATTCATTATCCAATCTACATCTACATTCTCTTGTCAATCTTTCCGTAAAGAATCTTTGGTTTTCGCATTGCCAGTTCAATAATGAGCTTGATACAAATATATCCGCAGGGAATATTAATTCCAAGAGCGGTTTGATGGTTACCGTTATTCCTAATTTAACACAAGACCAAATTTACATCTGAAATTTCAACTGTTTCAGACAAAGTACCACTATAAAAGTGATCATTCGAAATTGAAGAACTCCTTTGGAAGAAGCATGACTACAAGGAAGTTATTAAGGCAAGCACAATTAAGCCGTATCCATGACAAGGATATGTATAAACTTGTTGAAATATTATTTCACAAAGTGTTCTTGTTAATTAGAGATATAGCTTTGTTTGAAGTAACAACACATCAAGAGGCCATTATACCTTTAAAGAAAAACCTAATTGGCTTTAAAAAAATCCATATATACTCGAGTTATTTTCAATGTAATGGTCCGATTTTGCCGGTGAACTCATTAACTTGTGGATTTATTTTTTCATCAAATTCTGTTTTAGGCATATAATAAATATAAAAATACTTCACAAGCACGTATGGATATTATGATTGGCATTAAAACCATCAATGCAATGCTTTTATCCTTCTTTGTTTTTTTTTTCATTTTTTATTTAAAACTGATTGTTGTCAATTAATGCCTGCAGAAAGATGTGCTTGGTCAGCTCCTCATTATCCGCAAAACTACAAAGTGTAACTGCTGATTAGATATATGGCCCAAGGACTTACTATCTATTATAACAGAAACCAACTTAACCCTGTACAGTCGGTATAAACGTCCGTGTCAGCATTACACTCCAAAAACCCATTTTGGATGGGATGTTATGCCGTCTGACGTCCGAGGGCCCTGTACTTGGGCGTTGGGTAGTGGACCGTCACTTCACCGTCTAACGACAGTGGTCTCCCCATAACATATACTGTAATCATGAATACTGCTTCTGCGACTCATCGACCAGTACTACATCAACGTGGCTAACCAGCTGACCTTCCTAACCCTGAAGAGAGCCTTGTAAAGTTCAGTGCTGTTAATCAACATAAAAATAGTAAAAAAAACAAAACAATAGTAAAACTGAAATGGCCGCCTCCTGCTTGATCAACTTATATACAAAATATATGAAGCCCTCAAGGCACGATCCGACCGTGCGATGCTTTTAAAGCCAGTCAAGGTCGTTAAACACACATCGTGCGTGCTCCCTTAAAAGGGATACAAATTAACTGCAACTATTCACATTATAAATTATTATTTATAGTTCACCTACAAAATTTCAGGTAATTTTCATAGCAATATTATAATATAGTAGAGGATACCTTCATTTATTAAACATTTCTCTTGTTTTTACATTGTTTCATTTAGAGTATCTAGTCACATATTTAATCAAGTGAGCAATTCAATTAATAATTTAAATATTGTTCGAAAACAACTATAAGAAACTTAGTAAAGTTATAAATGTTAAGAAGACAGATGCATAACTTAGCTATTTATAATTGTGCGTGTTGTTATGTGCTTATGACAGCACCAGAAAAAAAAATAGAATATTTAAATCCAGTTTTCTATATTTTTAGGATCACTGTATTTGTCAATGTGGAAACATATAATATTTATATAAATATACATTATTGTGTCCTTTTTTTTTCTTTTCATTTTATTGATAGATTTAATTGTATTTAAATCATTGTAATCATTGTAATCATTTGTACCAAATTTAACTTGATTATTCTGCCTGTAATGGGCGTCTTTAATTGACAATAAAATATATTTGAATTTGAATTTGAATTTGTATGCGCCACATTCACTCAAGATAACGCATTGTCGCATATTTAAACTTTTTATCAAGTTACTAAGCAAGCAATATTGTAATAACAATAAGCCGTTGAAAAGTTAAGCATAATTATACGCATTCAGTTTACATGTGTCAGTACATATTTTACTTAAGTCCAGGGATTCATAAGAAGGTGTATTCTATCCAATATCGATATTACCGAGTTAAATGTTGGTCAAGTCTTTGCCTTGCTAATGCAAATCTCATATTAATGACATACGGGTCAAAATAGACATATCAGCAAAAAATTTCTAGTTTGGTTATGTCCCTTTTAGAAAACTTATAACATTTTTTATGATGCTTCATAACTTTTTTAGATGAATGTTTTTAGATATGTTCACGAAACGAGATCAAGAACGTCGACTCATTGTTATATTAACATACTTACAACACCATGTACTCGTACTGGGTATTGTAAACTAACTTTCACTGTGTCAGCAAATTGTCTATTGAAAACATGTCTGTAGACTTAAGCAGCTGTACTGCATAATTGTTTTTCAAAAGGTTATGCTTCGAGCAATAATTTTGATCCGACATTTCACTTTATTTAATAAATGGTTTGCTTATATATCTACTTGTTTGTTTTGTACGTTATGTATTTACTATATATGTTCTTAACTGGTATTTTACGTTCTTTAATTTGGCTTTTGTTATTCCAATAATTAGGTTTTACAAAGTAATGTCGCATTTATATTATACAGGCGACCGGCCTAATGGTACCATAGAAACTTGCAGTCCACCAGTGTCGGAAACGAATTACATGTAGTTATGGTAACAGAAAATGACAAGATATTTAAAGTAATTTGATGTACTATATAAGCATTTCGATTATCTCTTCAGTGGTGCAAGAAATCAAATCTCAAAACACACATATGAAATTTTAATACATAACAGAGCTATAGTAGTCCCCAAACAACAACAGAAAGGACGCCAAAACCCAACAGTAAGAACAACATATAGTTAAACACTGAAAACGTCAATAAATAATCGTTCCTTTCTTTTTATTTATGCGTGTATTTAGTTTTTTTTCCACAAATTATCTATTAGATATAGGTGTCGTACTAATCGTATGTTTTCTGACATTTCTTATGACGTTGCTATTAGAAAACTATTCAGAAGTATAATGGAAGATACAGGAGCGTCTGAAGTCATCGTTTTATTATCTACCTTAAAAGTACTTTAATCGAGCGTCTTGATATTCTTATAAGTGATTCTTGATATTGTATTACTTCATGTAGCTATGTTTTCATATTTCGTTATGTTAAACCTATCATAATTATAGTAATATCATTAAACATTTCTCTTGTTTTTAGAATTTTTCATTTAGAGTATCTAGTCACATATTTAATCAAGTGAGCGATTCAATTAATAATTTAAATATTGTTCGAAAACAACTATAAGAAACTTAGTAAAGTTATAAATGTTAAGAAGACAGATGCATAATTTAGCTATGTATAATTGTGCGTGTTATTATGTGCTTATGACAGCACCAGAAAAAAACCGGAATATTTGAACCCAGTTTTCTATATTTTTAGGATCACTGTATTTGTCAATGTGGAAACATATAATATTTATATAAATATACATTATTGTGTCCTTTTTTTTTTCTTTTCATTTTATTGATAGATTTAATTGTATTTAAATCATTGTAATCATTGTAATCATTTGTACCAAATTTAACTTGATTATTCTGCCTGTAATGGGCGTCTTTAATTGACAATAAAATATATTTGAATTTGAATTTGAATTTGTATGCGCCACATTCACTCAAGATAACGCATAGTCGCATATTTTAACTTTTTATCAAGTTACTAAGCAAGCAATATTGTAATAACAATAAGCCGTTGAAAAGTTAAGCATAATTATACGCATTCAGTTTACATGTGTCAGTACATATTTTACTTAAGTCCAGGGATTCATAAGAAGGTGTATTCTATCCAATATCGATATAACCGAGTTAAATGTTGGTCAAGTCTTTGCCTTGCTAATGCAAATCTCATATTAATGACATACGGGTCAAAAAAGACATATCAGCAAAAAATTTCTAGTTTGGTTATGTCCCTTTTAGAAAACTTATAGCAATTTTTATGATGCTTCATAACTTTTTTTAGATGAATGTTTTTAGATATGTTCACGAAACGAGATCAAAAACGTCGACACATTGTTATATTAACATACTTACAACACCATGTACTCGTACTGGGTATTGTAAACTAACTTTCACTGTGTCAGCCAATTGTCTATTGAAAACATGTCAGTAGACTTAAGCAGCTGTACTGCGTTATTGTTTTTCAAAAGGTTATGCTTCGAGCAATAATTTTGATCCGACATTTCACTTTATTTAATAAATGGTTTGCTTATATATCTACTTGTTTGTTTTGTACGTTATGTATTTACTATATATATTCTTAACTGGTATTTTACGTTCTTTAATTTGGCTTTTGTTATTCCAATAATTAGGTTTTACAAAGTAATGTCGCATTTATATTATACAGGCGACCGGCCTAATGGTACCATAGAAACTTGCAGTCCACCAGTGTCGGAAACGAATTACATGTAGTTATGGTAACAGAAAATGACAAGATATTTAAAGTAATTTGATGTACTATATAAGCATTTCGATTTTCTCTTCAGTGGTGCAAGAAATCAAATCTCAAAACACACATATGAAATTTTAATACATAACAGAGCTATAGTAGTCCCCAAACAACAACAGAAAGGACGCCAAAACCCAACAGTAAGGACAACATATAGTTAAACACTGAAAACGTCAATAAATAATCCTTCCTTTCTTTTATTTATGCGTGTTTTTAGTTTTTTTTACAAATTTTCTATTAGATATAGGTGTCGTACTAATCGTATGTTTTCTGACATTTCTTATGACTTTGCTATTAGAAATCTATTCAGAAGTATAATGGAAGATACAGGAGCGTCTGAAGTCATCGTTTTATTATCTACCTTAAAAGTACTTTAATCGAGCTTCTTGATATTGTTATAAGTGATTCTTGATATTGTATTACTTCATGTAGCTATGTTTTCATCTTTAGTTATGTTAAACCTATCATAATTATAGTAATATCATTAAACATTTCTCTTGTTTTTAGATTGTTTCATTTAGAGTATCTAGTCAGATATTTAATCAAGTGAGCAATTCAATTAATAATTTAAATATTGTTCGAAAACAACTATAAGAAACTTAGTAAAGTTATAAATGTTAAGAAGACAGATGCATAACTTAGCTATTTAAAATTGTGCGTGTTATAATGTGCTTATGACAGCACCAGAAAAAAAATAGAATATTTGAACCCAGTTTTCTATATTTTTAGGATCACTGTATTTGTCAATGTGGAAACATATAATATTTATATAAATATACATTATTGTGTCCTTTTTTTTTCTTTTCATTTTATTGATAGATTTAATTGTATTTAAATCATTGTAATCATTGTAATCATGTGTACCAAATTTAACTTGATTATTCTGCCTGTAATGGGCGTCTTTAATTGACAATAAAATATATTTGAATTTGAATTTGAATTTGTATGCGCCACATTCACTCAAGATAACACATTGTCGCATATTTAAGCTTTTTATCAAGTTACTAAGCAAGCAATATGGTAATAACAATAAGCCGTTGAAAAGTTAAGCATAATTATACGCATTCAGTTTACATGTGTCAGTACATATTTTACTTAAGTCCAGGGATTCATAAGAAGGTGTATTCTATCCAATATCGATATTACCGAGTTAAATGTTGGTCAAGTCTTTGCCTTGCTAATGCAAATCTCATATTAATGACATACGGGTCAAAATAGACATATCAGCAAAAAATTTCTAGTTTGGTTATGTCCCTTTTAGAAAACTTATAACAATTTTTATGATGCTTCATAACTTTTTTTAGATGAATGTTTTTAGATATGTTCACGAAACGAGATCAAGAACGTCGACTCATTGTTATATTAACATACTTACAACACCATGTACTCGTACTGGGTATTGTAAACTAACTTTCACTGTGTCAGCCAATTGTCTATTAAAACATGTCTGTAGACTTAAGCAGCTGTACTGCGTTATTGTTTTTCAAAAGGTTATGCTTCGAGCAATAATTTTGATCCGACATTTCACTTTATTTAATAAATGGTTTGCTTATATATCTACTTGTTTGTTTTGTACGTTATGTATTTACTATATATGTTCTTAACTGGTATTTTACGTTCTTTAATTTGGCTTTTGTTATTCCAATAATTAGGTTTTACAAAGTAATGTCGCATTTATATTATACAGGCGACCGGCCTAATGGTACCATAGAAACTTGCAGTCCACCAGTGTCGGAAACGAATTACATGTAGTTATGGTAACAGAAAATGACAAGATATTTAAAGTAATTTGATGTACTATATAAGCATTTCGATTATCTCTTCAGTGGTGCAAGAAATCAAATCTCAAAACACACATATGAAATTTTAATACATAACAGAGCTATAGTAGTCCCCAAACAACAACAGAAAGGACGCCAAAACCCAACAGTAAGAACAACATATAGTTAAACACTGAAAACGTCAATAAATAATCGTTCCTTTCTTTTTATTTATGCGTGTATTTAGTTTTTTTTCCACAAATTATCTATTAGATATAGGTGTCGTACTAATCGTATGTTTTCTGACATTTCTTATGACGTTGCTATTAGAAAACTATTCAGAAGTATAATGGAAGATACAGGAGCGTCTGAAGTCATCGTTTTATTATCTACCTTAAAAGTACTTTAATCGAGCGTCTTGATATTCTTATAAGTGATTCTTGATATTGTATTACTTCATGTAGCTATGTTTTCATATTTCGTTATGTTAAACCTATCATAATTATAGTAATATCATTAAACATTTCTCTTGTTTTTAGAATTTTTCATTTAGAGTATCTAGTCACATATTTAATCAAGTGAGCGATTCAATTAATAATTTAAATATTGTTCGAAAACAACTATAAGAAACTTAGTAAAGTTATAAATGTTAAGAAGACAGATGCATAATTTAGCTATGTATAATTGTGCGTGTTATTATGTGCTTATGACAGCACCAGAAAAAAACCGGAATATTTGAACCCAGTTTTCTATATTTTTAGGATCACTGTATTTGTCAATGTGGAAACATATAATATTTATATAAATATACATTATTGTGTCCTTTTTTTTTTTCTTTTCATTTTATTGATAGATTTAATTGTATTTAAATCATTGTAATCATTGTAATCATTTGTACCAAATTTAACTTGATTATTCTGCCTGTAATGGGCGTCTTTAATTGACAATAAAATATATTTGAATTTGAATTTGAATTTGTATGCGCCACATTCACTCAAGATAACGCATAGTCGCATATTTTAACTTTTTATCAAGTTACTAAGCAAGCAATATTGTAATAACAATAAGCCGTTGAAAAGTTAAGCATAATTATACGCATTCAGTTTACATGTGTCAGTACATATTTTACTTAAGTCCAGGGATTCATAAGAAGGTGTATTCTATCCAATATCGATATAACCGAGTTAAATGTTGGTCAAGTCTTTGCCTTGCTAATGCAAATCTCATATTAATGACATACGGGTCAAAAAAGACATATCAGCAAAAAATTTCTAGTTTGGTTATGTCCCTTTTAGAAAACATATAGCAATTTTTATGATGCTTCATAACTTTTTTTAGATGAATGTTTTTAGATATGTTCACGAAACGAGATCAAAAACGTCGACACATTGTTATATTAACATACTTACAACACCATGTACTCGTACTGGGTATTGTAAACTAACTTTCACTGTGTCAGCCAATTGTCTATTGAAAACATGTCAGTAGACTTAAGCAGCTGTACTGCGTTATTGTTTTTCAAAAGGTTATGCTTCGAGCAATAATTTTGATCCGACATTTCACTTTATTTAATAAATGGTTTGCTTATATATCTACTTGTTTGTTTTGTACGTTATGTATTTACTATATATATTCTTAACTGGTATTTTACGTTCTTTAATTTGGCTTTTGTTATTCCAATAATTAGGTTTTACAAAGTAATGTCGCATTTATATTATACAGGCGACCGGCCTAATGGTACCATAGAAACTTGCAGTCCACCAGTGTCGGAAACGAATTACATGTAGTTATGGTAACAGAAAATGACAAGATATTTAAAGTAATTTGATGTACTATATAAGCATTTCGATTTTCTCTTCAGTGGTGCAAGAAATCAAATCTCAAAACACACATATGAAATTTTAATACATAACAGAGCTATAGTAGTCCCCAAACAACAACAGAAAGGACGCCAAAACCCAACAGTAAGGACAACATATAGTTAAACACTGAAAACGTCAATAAATAATCCTTCCTTTCTTTTATTTATGCGTGTTTTTAGTTTTTTTTACAAATTTTCTATTAGATATAGGTGTCGTACTAATCGTATGTTTTCTGACATTTCTTATGACTTTGCTATTAGAAATCTATTCAGAAGTATAATGGAAGATACAGGAGCGTCTGAAGTCATCGTTTTATTATCTACCTTAAAAGTACTTTAATCGAGCTTCTTGATATTGTTATAAGTGATTCTTGATATTGTATTACTTCATGTAGCTATGTTTTCATCTTTAGTTATGTTAAACCTATCATAATTATAGTAATATCATTAAACATTTCTCTTGTTTTTAGATTGTTTCATTTAGAGTATCTAGTCAGATATTTAATCAAGTGAGCAATTCAATTAATAATTTAAATATTGTTCGAAAACAACTATAAGAAACTTAGTAAAGTTATAAATGTTAAGAAGACAGATGCATAACTTAGCTATTTAAAATTGTGCGTGTTATAATGTGCTTATGACAGCACCAGAAAAAAAATAGAATATTTGAACCCAGTTTTCTATATTTTTAGGATCACTGTATTTGTCAATGTGGAAACATATAATATTTATATAAATATACATTATTGTGTCCTTTTTTTTTCTTTTCATTTTATTGATAGATTTAATTGTATTTAAATCATTGTAATCATTGTAATCATGTGTACCAAATTTAACTTGATTATTCTGCCTGTAATGGGCGTCTTTAATTGACAATAAAATATATTTGAATTTGAATTTGAATTTGTATGCGCCACATTCACTCAAGATAACACATTGTCGCATATTTAAGCTTTTTATCAAGTTACTAAGCAAGCAATATGGTAATAACAATAAGCCGTTGAAAAGTTAAGCATAATTATACGCATTCAGTTTACATGTGTCAGTACATATTTTACTTAAGTCCAGGGATTCATAAGAAGGTGTATTCTATCCAATATCGATATTACCGAGTTAAATGTTGGTCAAGTCTTTGCCTTGCTAATGCAAATCTCATATTAATGACATACGGGTCAAAATAGACATATCAGCAAAAAATTTCTAGTTTGGTTATGTCCCTTTTAGAAAACTTATAACAATTTTTATGATGCTTCATAACTTTTTTTAGATGAATGTTTTTAGATATGTTCACGAAACGAGATCAAGAACGTCGACTCATTGTTATATTAACATACTTACAACACCATGTACTCGTACTGGGTATTGTAAACTAACTTTCACTGTGTCAGCCAATTGTCTATTAAAAACATGTCTGTAGACTTAAGCAGCTGTACTGCGTTATTGTTTTTCAAAAGGTTATGCTTCGAGCAATAATTTTGATCCGACATTTCACTTTATTTAATAAATGGTTTGCTTATATATCTACTTGTTTGTTTTGTACGTTATGTATTTACTATATATGTTCTTAACTGGTATTTTACGTTCTTTAATTTGGCTTTTGTTATTCCAATAATTAGGTTTTACAAAGTAATGTCGCATTTATATTATACAGGCGACCGGCCTAATGGTACCATAGAAACTTGCAGTCCACCAGTGTCGGAAACGAATTACATGTAGTTATGGTAACAGAAAATGACAAGATATTTAAAGTAATTTGATGTACTATATAAGCATTTCGATTATCTCTTCAGTGGTGCAAGAAATCAAATCTCAAAACACACATATGAAATTTTAATACATAACAGAGCTATAGTAGTCCCCAAACAACAACAGAAAGGACGCCAAAACCCAACAGTAAGGACAACATATAGTTAAACACTGAAAACGTCAATAAATAATCGTTCCTTTCTTTTTATTTATGCGTGTATTTAGTATTTTTTCACAAATTTTCTATTAGATATAGGTGTCGTACTAATCGTATGTTTTCTGACATTTCTTATGACGTTGCTATTAGAAATCTATTCAGAAGTATAATGGAAGATACAGGAGCGTCTGAAGTCATCGTTTTATTATCTACCTTAAAAGTACTTTAATCGAGCTTCTTGATATTCTTATAAATGATTCTTGATATTGTATTACTTCATGTAGCTATGTTTTCATATTTTGTTATGTTAAACCTATCATAATTATAGTAATATCCATCGTTTTATCCGATTTAATTTTTGTTATCCGTGTTTTATTTATGTATATATTCATTAGGAAAGCTACCCCTTTCCAACGAGGGGACCAACCGGCGGAGCAACGGCATCTTCAAAATTTGTAAATGATTAATGCAAATTCAATTTAAAATATTCAATATAAAATAAGAACATGTGGTTTGATTGCCAATGAGACAACTCCACCAGAGACCAAATGACGAAGAAGCAGTTATTTGTGTTCTTCTGTATCGTTTGTCCTTCCAACAGTAGGGTGTTCACAAAATAATGCTTCAGAGAGCTACCCAAACCTCATTGACCATTGTCCATCATTGGCCACGTTATGTTTGAGCCCAAAAGTTTTTTTTTTATTATTCCTATTGTTATAATTATTCTATTTGCGTATGATAAACTTGATATATAAAATATATACAATACGGAAGTAGCCGCTTATATGTAAATCATATTTGTCATACGCAAATGAATATAAAGAAAAAGACTGCATTGTACAAGTATATATATTGGCAATGAAAATTTCATTGGAAGTAGAATTTAAACAGTTGTCATTTCTATTTAAAGATATAAAATATGTATGTAAAAGGAAGTCGAGATGAAAAGGTATTAAGTAAGGTTGAACTTGATTAATAAAATCATCAATTATTTACAGTTTTATAATAAAAGTTGTGACAAGTATGAGGACAATTCTCTATGGAGAGAACAATGTCACAAATTAATATTTCAAAATCAATCACATTGATCTCCTTAAACAATAAAACAAGAGTTAGATACGTTTCCATTATCATAAAACTTAATAATTGTTAGGCGACTCCAATAAATATATATCAACAATTTGGTAAAAACATTTTAATATTTGTTATTATATAAATCCCTGCAAATATACGTATGTATCAAAATAAGAATGAACATTTATGAAATGGTTAAGGAATAGCATGACAGTAGTCAATATTATACTTCCATGGAAATAGTTATGCAAAACTTAACACCTACCACCATTTGTAATAAATCATTTTTAGATATTAATAATAAGTCAATGCTGTGGTTTGGGATCTCAAAAATAAATAAGATAACAGAAACAGGATGCGCATTATGTACTAAGGATTTTTAATATTACACTGAAATTCATTCCGTAATTAAGGAGTTGCGGATACAAATATCTTCCCAATTTGTCTTGTGCGCAGATATGTGAAATCCAAGTTTTAACATGGGATACAGAAAAAAAATCAACTTAAGATAACAAAAAAATGGATCAAGAAAATAAGTGCAAAATACCATTTCGTACTGAAGATGTTTCAAGAACACAAAGTACGTTGTTAAGGGGGAGATACGGATATAAACAAAAAACGAACGGGCGAAAATGATAATAACTATGCACCCCCGCTTTTACAAAAGGGTACAAATATCTTATATGAAGGTAAGGAGATGTGGTACGATTGCCAATAAGACAACTATGCAGCAGAGACCAACATGACGTAGATGTAAGCAACAAATTACTACAGATCACCATGTTGCCTCCCAACAATGAGCAAAACCCATACCGTAAAGTAAGTTATACAATGCCTCGACATGAAAAAATGAAAAACAATTAAAACGAGAAAACTAAAGGTCTGATTAATATACACAAAAAAAAGGAAAAACATATATGATAGACATCAACCAACGACAACCAATGAATAACAGGTCCATGACTTGGGATAGGTTCATACAAAATGTGTGGGGTAAAATATGTTTGCGAACACTCAACCCTCTTCATAACAGCACAACATTAGAGCAAACTATAAAAATTGAATGAAAACGTTTCAACTTACACAATTGACACAATGCACTTTAACAACTTACAAAAAACAATAAATATAGTACCGATCTAAGAGTACTCGCAGTGACTGAAGACTAGTTCAAATCCAATCAAACTAAGTTAACATATAAATCATATTTCGAAGACTAAGATATCGATCATACGTCTATCAATAACCTAATCATGAATACCAGGCATACAATTGTGTACGCTAGACGCGCGTTTCATCTACAAAAGACTCATCAATGAGTCGCTCAAATTAAAAAAGTTAAAATGCAAAATAAAGTACGAAGTTGAAGAGAATTGAGGACCAAAATTCCAAAAGGTTTTGCAAATACAGCTACGATAATCTATTTCAGGGGTAGAAAATTTTCAAAATTTTGTAAACAGGTAATTTAAAATTATGATCATTGATGATAATTCATGTCAACACAGAAGTGCAGCGATAGCCTTTGCTTTTAGTTGAATTTCAGGCTTTGTTATATGATGGAACATTGAAGGGCGATCAGCAAACCACCGAGTACATGCTTTGATGGCGACAAGCTTTCGAAGAAATATAATCAATCACATGACCAAAAAAAGGAAAAATTCGAATACGGCGAATCTGTGCCACGAAAGTATTACATACGCCGTCTTTCTTAATTGCAATACAGTTTTGAGAACAAAAAAGAAAGAATGTTTACATTGTACAAGAAACTTTCTAAAATCCAGGGATGATGCAACTTTATGTGAACTATAAAAAAAAAAAAAAATGATAAGCAAAACTCGGTAATGGACACATAATCACTAAAGTTAATGGGGGAAAACATAAATAAACACAAACAAATTTATAGGTAAGCCATATATTTCGATCTTAGATCTAACAGCTAACTTGTACAACCAGTTTGTTATGGGTCGTGTAGTGCTAAGACATTTCAGAGCGAGAAACAAATCAACCAAAGAAATTAAGCCTTTTACAACACATTTTCAAGATAGCATATATCAATGTTCTAAAAATGGCTTATTAATGCTTAGATAAAACATATCAAATACATTTTTGTAGCTTATCAATGATATATTTCCTATAATTGTTCACCTAATAATTGAAATACAATCAGATTTAGAGATTTATCGTAAAAGCGTGTAACATGTTGTGTTGAAACATTTGAGTCAACAAGGAAAGTCTATACATGCATTGTTTATTTCAAATACTTATATACATATATATCCTTTCATATATTTCCATCTATAGTGTCTCACTAGCGAAATAAAGGCGTGCTTTACTTTCATAAATCCTCGATTAGAAAACATTGAAACATTTCCCAGATGATCTTACAAAATGGTACATAATTTTAAATCAAAACATAAGAAAAATGACTTATAGGTCCAATGGGCCGCATGTAACTTTGTATTTGTGATATATTTTTTAAACTTGTTTACAAGTCATTATGATAAACAGATCAACTTACTTTTATCTGAATAATGTCCATACAAGTCAGACATCTATACTGCTCCTATGTGTTGAACATGCAAATTACATAAATCCAACATTTGAATAACATTAATTCAAATCGTTCTAAAACAATGCTTACAGGGACGTACACACTTTGGACAAACCAAGGTTATAAGCATGATAGTTCAATTGCTTAACGATATCTAACGTCACTAGTTATTCAATTTACAATTAAATGGTCATTACAAGTGATAATTAATAATTATCACCGGTCATCGACAAGTATATACCAAACTCTTACAATACACAGGTAAATTGACTTTGTCTTCTGTATTTTTATTTATCAAAAATATTTCACTCGCTACAAACAATTAACAGCTATCTCATTGAAGGTCACTGTTTTTTGTACAAGAAGTCCATGGAATCGTCATGGTAGTGAACTGTAAGTCGGGTATCATCTGGAGTTTAAAAAATATCTACTTAATTGTACATCTAATCCGATGTGCATCTTACAATGCTTCATAATGACGAGAGAGAGAGAATAATGATGAGAGAGAGAGAGCTTCATATATCTCTTTCAATAATCGTGATGAGTTCTCGAGAGATCTGTCCAGCTAAATGCCAACCGAAAACAGGGGTTACCCGTACAGTCAGAAATATTGAATTAGTTACTGCTAAAACAAATCACGTTTCAATGAAGAAATCTTCAAAACATTAGTCAGAATACATTTTTCCTGGTTAACAAATCATGAAATAATAAATATTCACTTACCTTTCTGAATGTCTTTTACAATCTTATTTAATAATCACATAAGAAATTAAAATGATTAAATAAGTCCAATCACAGTACTAAAACAAAAGCCAACAGCAAATGTTCAATTGAAAGCTTTCAAATGATGATTGAATAAATTATCATTGTTTTTTTTGGGGATAAATGAAAATCACAATCGACTCGTGAACATCAAATGTTTTGTCAGCTAATCATGTGACTGTAAATACTATCTTCCTACGGTAAATTATAAAATCTTTACGGAGTTTAACATATGTTACATTTATCAAGTCAGAGATCGATCGAACTTTGTTAACAACTTTCTAGGCAGTTCATTGTATGATAATACCATGTGTTGATTGAAGTGGTGCATCTCATTATCATATTCATATGTATCAGTTGATATTATATGATTCCATGTAAAACGTTATGGGGTATTGTTTGTTCGGAATATTCAGAAATCAACGAAAACATTGATGTATTAGGTAAATCGGCCTTCATTTACTTTAACATTAACTTAACTCCTAGCCAGTTACTTGTAATGAAGGCCGTTACATCCCTCAAGAAATTTCACTGTGCAATTCTAGTGATAAATTTAGTTTAATTTCTTCAGACAAAATTATAACTTAAAACGGTGTTGCTTTTTTTTTTTACATTCTTTGTAATTTTCAAATATATTGTCAATATTAAATGTCTCCTCAAAACATTAACAGGACTTAGCAAAATGTCCAGTCTACAAAAAATAGTTTTATAATATCAAAACCTAATTAATAATGGATAAAACAAGAGACGTACGTGAAATGTACGTCAATGAGACAGCAACTTAATGGAAAAAAACTAAACACATCAATACAGGCCAATATACGGTCTTCAAGAATTATAGACAGCAACCTAATGAAACAAAACTAAACACATCAATACGGTTCAATATACGGTCTTCAAGAATAGACAGCAACCTAATGAAACAAAACTAAACACATCAATACAGGTCAATATACGGTCTACAAGAATAGACAGCAACCTAATGAAGAAAAAAAACACATCTATACAGGTCAATATACGGTCTTCAAGAATAGACAGCAACCTAATGAAACAAAACAAAACACATCAATACTGGTCAATATACGGTCTTCAAGAATAGACAGCAACCTGATGAAATATATAAAACAAAGCACATCAATACAGGTCAATATACGGTCTTCAAGAATAGACAACAACCTAATGAAACAAAACAAAACACATCAATACAGGTCAATATACGGTCTTCAAGAATAGACAGCAACCTAATGAAACAACACTTAACACATCAATATAATACAGGTCAATATACAGTCTTCAAGAATAGACAGGAGTCTATACAATATCGTCTTGATTCTAAAAAAATTTTGATGATAAATTAAACAGGAACTGAGAATTTTATCATTGTATAGCGAAGCGAAGACTAAATGTCTAAAAGAGAGAGGAGAGATGCCGAGATCAATCTACTTTCTACAATTCTATTCAACGGATAGACAGTCAAATATCAGGAGATACACTTAAACTTTAATAGATTTTTATTGTCTGACAAATGGTCCATGTTTCTTTAAGCAATATTTTCCGCGTTCATTGTTCTTTGGTGAATGTCCAGTGGAAAATATTTCATGAACGAGAGCAAATTAAAAAAAAAAGTAACGGTAGGTTCTTTAAATAGGTCGATTTTAAAAAGGTCGACCGGTGTGAAGGGCGGGCAATATAAGTATTAGACTGTCTCCGAAAAAGAAGGATATTTTGTGTAGGGGCAGTTATTTTGCCTGCAATAAGTTACCACAGACCATTAAAGAATTGTCACATGAATTCGTTTAGTATAGAGCATAACACTCTTCCAACACGGAAAATGGAATTCGATGTTCCAGTCCTTATAGCACGTCTGCGAATGTGTAGTCTTATCCCTTCCATGTACTTCTGAACCTAAGAAAATAAGTTTGTTACAATTCTTTTGAAATGCATATTGAGCACAATTGTCCATTGTTTTGTACGACAAATGTCTTTGTGTTTATTTGCACTTGTCCAACGATTTTTGTTTATCGTAGTAGGTCTCTTGTGCTAGATGTTTACTCCTTTTATCATTCAGTCTTTTCATTGACAATTTTCATCAATGAATGAATGTAAACCGCCATTATTGCTTACCCTTTCTTAGCTTTTTTGTCTGCCTCAATTTTGATTCTATGTTTAACGTAGCATAATGGTTAATAACTTCAAAATACATTATCGATGGTTATATAAGACAATCTAGGCATCTAATCTAATGACTTTTGTCTGACAAATCTATATACAACCGTTGTGACATGGTAATCCATTAAGTGGGAAAGAAAATAAAGCTATTTTAGTGATACCATCCTTCTCAAAGAAAACAAGCCTTGTAAATTTTGAATTGTTTCAGATCATATTATTAGAAACGAGATTATAATCGCTAAGAGATGTATCGATTAAAATTTAAATGAATAAAAGGAATTATTGTTCAAATGATTAAAGCTGAAAATCAAATTGATGCTAGAAATTATTGCTAATGATTTGCCGGCCAATTTTCCTCCTTTCATAGTCTTGTTTTGTCAATAATTGGTTTTCCTGTCACAAAATTGTGTAATAATGATTACTCTATTGCATTACAGATGAAGCATAAATACAATATGGAGAGAAACATAATCATGATATGTAATTGCCTTGATTAACATGTAAGGAGGATCAATCATTATGCGAAAAGATGTGGAACCTTTAAATTCGCAAAATTTTAACCGAACACTGCAACTTTCATTTAACGACACCACCTTATTTACTGTTGTATTTTAACTCCATTTACCTTCTAATGAATATTACTATTTCTATTAACAAATGTTGTTTGCATGTTTCTTTTGTAAATTGATAAAGATCCCATTTGTAAAGATAAATGTTGATAAAATAACTTTAAACAGAAGGTTTTTATTTACTTGACTCTTCTGAAAGCATTATACACATTCTAGCATTGAACATTCAGAATAGCTTTTGCAATACAATGACAATATTTCTGGAGTTTTACATAAGAATATACTAAAGAGGCAACATTTAAGCCGATTAAATACAAACAACACTCCACAATTTTCACACAGGAAAAAAACCTCAAACACTTAGTCTAGTGATACCGTTGTATGTAAATGTAATCAAAGTACTGAAGTACTGAACATCGGATGACCGCAGGTTCTTGTGTATGGTCAAAAGCACATGTCACAGAAACAGATCACATCTCTATACATGAAACTGAGGTTAATTTACAGAGATATTTTTTTCTGATACAAGTTCCTGCTTGGATGATGAATAAATGACAGGAAATTCAACCTCACCGTAATAACTATTATATTGTAGTGATACAAATCAGTATACCTTAGACTATTATACTAATATAATAATAGTTCCAGAGAATACACTGGTTTGTTGTTATATATTATATTAATATTACGGTTGCATGTATATATAATTTTCATCTATTTGTATATCATTCTATTCTACTATTATTATAGTGCAGTGCAAGTGCATTGTGGACACTCTTCTGTAAAAAAATCAAAGCCTTAAAGGCTGTAAAAGCAATTGCTGCCATGTTAATGCTTTGTGGACTTTTATTTTTCATCCATATATATAAGAATTAAACCTGACAGGACAGGAGTGTTGACTAGTGAGAAGCAAGACGGTTTTAACTTTATATCAATAAAAGACTTTAGCAGGAAATCATTTTAAATATGTTTAATATTTCACAAGGAGACAACAAGTTTACCAGGCTAAAGTTGGGGTTAATTATACATGTGCTGAAACATATAACTAAAAAAAAAATCAATATGGATTGTCCCCTGGTAGTGTTTGTAACTGGGCAATAATTTCCTTTATTGATTTAATTTTAACAATTTTCATAATTAATTTAAATTAACCATTCAGTTAAAACATTTCAACTTTCCAGACGCAAATGTTGAAAAACGGGCAAGAAATAAAATATCTTACAAGACATAAACATGTAAAAAATAAAAATATATTTCAGCTTACTAAAAATATTTTCATAATGTTACTTTGACATCATTTCTTAAAACTAAGTCCCAAACATAATTGCTCAGTTGATATGTGTCATCCTCATGCGATACGAGATAACTATAATTCTGATGCAATCCCGAAAAGGGGGGTCATCACAAACAAACATGACATTAAATTGTCATTATACGAACTAGAACAAACAGCTCTATGTTGCTTTGATATTTATCAATTTTCAGGAAACATGTGAAATAAATTTCAGGTCCATTTCATTATAGTGCCTAACAAGATTGTGTGAGGTAGACGAAATTGACCTTAAAACGATCGTATTGTCTTTTGATGTCCAAAAATAGGCAGATCGGACATATAAGGACTTTATCTAATGACTACATAAATTTGGGATTTATTATTATTATAATATTCTAATGAAACTGAAAATTGTATTTTTTTGTTAGGATAAACAACAATTTTACCTGGCGTAGCCGTGCATAAAATGTTTTTCTGCGAAAAATGGCGTATTTAATGGAATAGAACGTTAATACAGTAAAATTTCTCTTTTTTCTCCGCAATAGGCTATCAAAAATAATTTATCTAATGTGTATGTGGAAAATTATGTGAAAAGATAAAAAGTGGCAATTGTTACCTTTCATACCTTAAGTTTTATTCATATGCCGCTATTATTGTTGTTGTTACCAATTATGTAAATCAATTGTATCTGATTTTATGCCCTTTATGGGCCCTGTAATTTGGAAAATACAAAAAAAAAATATAGTCATTGATAAAACGTAATATGGACTGGTCCAGTGTCCAGTTTGCAGGTCATTTAATTTACTGTACACATTCATGCACGCTCTGGTTTAATCGATATACTCGTACGAAAAAGCATGAACAGTTTGAAGGTAATCTAATAATAACTTAATCCAATCAAATTGCATAAGATTCAATAACAATGTCCAGTCCACATCATAATGAGTAATAGGGGTAAACTTGGTAGGGAGAATATGACAGATATTTCAAGTTAATATTTATGCAATAACGAATTAAAATTTGTCAACCAAAAGTTTTGCTACAATTTCACAAATATGTCGTTCTGTATGGGTATAGTTTTCGGATCTTTCATTAGCGTATTTAAGGCTATAAAAAGTTTGGGCTTCAAAAGTTCACACAATTATTGACTTTATACAGAAAATTCGTCCTTGTAAAACATTTAATAGTTCACAAATGATACGCGATTTTAAAGTAAAATTATTTCTTAAAACACTGCAAAAAATTTCATTCATATTGATAAAGTGGTATCGTCATAAAGTGCGTTGAAATGAACAGTGGTATAGCAAACATCGAATTTCCTCACAAAATGTTATCACACACGATAGTAAGGGGAGTCAGTTAAGTTTGTTTATTTTTAGATTACAGGTAATCATTTGACATTACGTATACAACATGTGTGACCTGTGTAGTGATTTTGATTTTACGATAAATTCATGAATGAATGAACGATAATTTTATGAATGAACATGAGCACCTGACCTCTTTCTTAAACACCAATTAAACACATAAGACCGTATTTAAAAGGAGATAATTCAGTCAAATTTTCAGTACTAAATCAACAACTGAAATGATTCCATTTTTTGATGAAACATCGTACGAACGGAAAACGGAATCGCAGGTATAAAAATGCACTTTTTTCCCTTGTAATGACCGCGGATCTATAATTTTTATAGATCGGTTGAAATCCCAAAACTAATTTGCATAATGGAAATTTAGGCGATAGCAATACATCGGAATGACCTGAAGGTCATTCTCTGTAAAAATCAGACGAGACTTGTTCATATTTTTGTCTATTTGAGTGTTAGCGAATATGGGAGACCTTTTGTAAATTTCTTACTAATTTAACTCGTAAAGAATAACATATACATTTTTCCTGTTTGTGTTATTGATTTTGGATTTACTCCACATCATGTTTGGTACAGATAAAGAGTCTGGTTTTACCGGCTCGGCAATTACTATTTGAAAAAAATCTCCGTCTCCCTTGGTTATTCCGTTTCGGGACATCTTTCTTTTAGGTGTCATGTCCTAAATGTTTAAATCGATATGACTTTTAAAAAAAATTGCAATTAATTAGGTAAAAAGAACTCATATTTATTAGAAAATTGCTAATTAAAATGTGTAACCATAATTTGAAATTGTGTTCTCGTCCCGAATATGCAAGAAATATTTGCTATATAGCCCTATTACTAGTACTATAGCCATAACCTTACCCTAACACTAGTCATAACCGAACCCTAAACTTAATCCTTAGTCAAAAGTGAAGGTCCCTAGTAAATGAAGGCCGGTGCATCGCTATATCGATCCTATGAAAAAGGTCTTCAAAAATATCCCCGCCATATATTCATGAGCCCGTCCAATGTCAGAACATTAGTGGTTGTCTTTTTTTTATATCTTAATGGAGAATGTGGTAAAGACGGCAGATGGGTGGATTGGTGTTAAATATCCAGTGGCAAAAGTTATATATATGTTAGAACGATTACATTGATTGTTGGTTGCTTGACGTCCAGTGGCAAATAGAACGATTACATATAAATTAGATATGAATATTCACCCTATGTTATACTAGACCGACACGCGGGGCCCGATTTTGAAAGTACTAGTCCACAGGAACACATCTCACCCTACCCGATCACATTATTTTGACTCCGAGCCAACCATTGTTTTGCGCTTACTCCTAAATGCTGCGTGATTAGCGGAAAAAACAGCAAATACCAAATCTTAAATCAGGTTTTACTCGGCCAGGAATAAGCATACACAACTACCACGAGAGCACATATGCGGTGCTGACAGCAGATTTTTTGGTTGTTTCTGTTTAATCTATTCTGAACATTTTTAGACTCGAGAAGATTTAGACCTTGGTATTTTATATGAAACACGTCTATTAGGAATGCATGTTGATCTCTAGATGTATTTCTGTTATATTTGTTTTTTATCTAATATTTTGTTTTAATTTTCAATGGTCTTAATTTTCGTAATTGGCTTGGCCTTCCTATTGTTTTGATTCGAGCACCACTCGTGGGTCTTATGTAGACAAAACGCACGTATTGCATACTAATTTATAAGCATGGTATCTTTGATCAGTTTTTACAACCACTGCTGATTGGCGTTTCGTTCCCTAGGGTATCAATTGATTTTATTTTCCAACTGTTTTGAATCGAGCGCCACTAACGAGTCTTATAATTACGAAACGCGCGTCTGGTATACTCAATTAAAAGTCTCAGGTCAGTTTTTATTCATATCAATGAAACGTGAAAGGACATGCTTTCCATGTCGTCGCACCTGGTCTCGCTCAGTTTGAAATTGTAGGCGATTCAGACTGTTTTCACTCTGACATTATAATATTTTATCTGACTTTGGTGTGCTGCCTGTCATAGAATCTAAAACCATACATGGCAAAATGAATAACACTTCTTCATATTTCATAAAGAACTTCTCACAAAAGATGTTTAACCCCACCGCATTTTTGCGACTGTCCCAAGTCAGGAGCCTCTGGCCTTTGTTAGTCATGAATGATTTTTAATTTTCGTTCATTTATATGTTTTAGAGTTTAGTATGACGTCCACTTTCACTGAACTAGCACACATTTTTGTTAAGGTGCCAGCTGAAGCCCGCCTCCGGGTGTGGGATTTTCTCGCTGTGTTGAAGACCCATTGGTTTTCTGCTCTTTGGTCGGGTTGTTGTCTCTTTGACACATTCCCCATTTCCATTCTCAATTTTATTCAATATTATCTTTGTACTCTCTAAACTTTTCAACAATTAAGACAATCAAGAGTGTAATTGAAAAGTAATTCAAAGAATATATTGTATAATCAATACCTAGACTTTGTTATGTTTTTACGTGACTGTCAATTTTTGATAGCAATCCTCATTTTAACGTCATTTAACTTCTGTTTTATTAAGGTTTTTATTTTGCATGTAGATTTCCTTTTAAATTGAACATAAATATGACCGATTTTAGAATTCTTAGTACCGAATTTCAAATTAACTTTCAATATAAAGGAGAAAATGAGGCGGTACAGCTAAAAGAGGAAATGTTTTAGTGCACAATTTTGTAAATACTTTGCGTACGCATGGTACAATACGATAAATCTTGATTTAATACATGTATAAAAAAAACAAAATAATAAAACGCTTCACAGAAATATAGCTGAATTAGTTCTAGACTAAAAACATAAAACGATAAGGTTTTCGTGCTTTCTTATACTTAAATTAGGACCATTTGGATGTGTCACTCTACTGTATAACCAATAACATTTAGCTTGCTTATAATAAAAAGACATATTGTCCAATAATGGTATTGTTAAGCGTCCATTACTTACATTAATTGAAAATTTGACAAAAGATATGTCACTAACAAGACAGCACTTTATTGTATGTACTTTAGGATACATATAACAAGAAACACGTACTTTTCTTAATGACATTATCTAAGCGATTAAATTTTTCTTAATTTTCATAATTGCACTTAAACTATGGTTAAAACTCTCTCGGGTAAGGTTGACCTCAGACTCAACTGTACTGTTTAGAAAATATTATGATTAATAACATTAACGGCAATTTTTCCGCACCAGATGCGCATTACGCCTGTGGTGTCGCCTCATCAAAATGCCAGACTATAGACTTTACCGTGAAGTGTTCCGTTAAGACGTTGACACCTCTACACGCTACAAGAATACTCGGTTTTAACAGCATCTTACACATTTGATTAGCGACAGTAGCGACAATAATTCTACAAACTACGTAATAGAAAAGTCAAAAGTTAATGTGTGAATGTCTTTAACGATAAATTGATAACTGAAGTGCGTACAATGCTAAAACTGAGAATGTATAAAACTTTTAAGTCCAAATTCTCAACGGAACCATATGTGAAAAGACATTTATCAAGGTTACAACGTTCAGCAATTGAAAGGATTTGCTCTGGAACCTTTCCTTTAGAAATTGAATTAGGTCACAGTGCATCATAAGCCTATAATGGCTGGCTGAATCATTATGCTAATACTCAATGTACATTATATTGTATATATTTAGGTTGCACTATAATAAACTATTTATTTATTTATTCATTCATTCATTCAATAAATGTCTCTTCAGTGGTGCTTGAGACCAAACTATTTGAAAATCCAAAACTTAAAAAAGAAAATTAAGAGCCTATAAACCAAATTGGATAAAAAGTATAGCCACAATCCGGGCAAGGAATCTGAGCTTTGCACGGATGAGATATATTCCTTGATTTAAGATAATTTCCAAAATTTTGTAACAGCAAATTTTCATAGCACAATATCGTATTTTCATGCCAGTACCAAAATAATAGCTACAGGGCGGGTGATACCATCGGGGAGTAACAGTCAACCAGCAGAGGTATCGATCTAACAGAGCACGAGCGTTATATGTATTTGGCTTAACCAACTTTTGTCTCAAGCATTCATTTGAAGGTAATTTGTAAAACGAACTTGTCGTCTGCTAAAATCGGTATCAATTGTTTTATTTATTTCAAATAGTCAATCATTAAATGTAGTGTAATTCGTTGTTTAGTTGTGAATGCTACATTACAGTCGTTTTAGAGTTATTGTGACAAGTCTTACTAGTAGTCTACCCATTTCTCTGCAAACACAACCACTGGACTAATAATTGACTATTGTTACTTAATCTTTTTTTTTACAATTTTATTCGGTAGTGCTTCATGTACCACGACATTATCTTGTATAGTAAAATTATCCAGTTATCTCTTGAGTGCCTTTAGGGAAGATAACAACATACTTACACGTAATCATTAAAATAGTTGATAGTTGACATACAAAAAAAATTCCAAAATTATGTAACAGCCAATTTTCATAGCACAATATCGTATTTTCAAGCCAGTACCGAAGTACTAGCTACAGGGCGGGTGATACTATCGGGGAGTGATAGTCAACAGCAGAAGTATCGATCAAACGATAGTAATAACATAAACGGTGCCAAATTTTATGCTCCAGATTGGTGCACGAACGTTATATGTATTTGGCTTACTCAACTTCTTGTCTCAAGCATTCATGATGAAAGTTATTTGTAAATATTTAGGTTTAAATTAATAAATTGTAAATTAACTTAAGCTTTCCAAGGACTCTATAACCACGAAAAGAATGATTATTTATCAAATACCCAATATATGAATATTTCTATATTTTATCAACTCTATATAACCAAGGAGGTTATATTAGATCTAACATAACCTCCTTGGTATAACTCTATGATAAACGCAGCAACTTCAATTAATAATCCATTTAAACTGTTACATGAAACTCAGCAGCTGTAGACCGAATCCTCGGTTTCAGATTGTCAGAGTTTGCCTACTGTAACATATGTTGGTCCTCTCACATTCCGTGGAAAGGCAATTTCTCCCGTTTGCACTGCACTGTCGAAAAAGAAACGGAGAAGTTTATTGTAGCATTGGTATGAGAATTGTTTCAAAGTTGAATAGAATTTTTACGTAGCAACACCAGATTTGCTTTGAAATTAACTGAAATAGCAATATGCGATGAACTACGAAGAATAACACAGTCAAAGGACTGTTATACACGGTTTTCTATACTCATAGAAATAGATAGTATTTACTGGTATCTTATTAAAAAAAATTTTTATCTCAAAGTTTGTACTTTAAATATCTAGGTTTATCTAGTTTGGATTAATGTGTCCCGTCTATCAAAAAATTTATAGGATGTGCGTCTGTTGTCATTTTATATAAAGGACAATCAAACAATTATTAGATAAGTTTACAAAACAAGCTAATTTTGTGATACGTTAAGCGTTACCAACTGAATATTTGTAAAGAACAAATCATCAAAATGATTAGATAAGTGTAAGAAGCTAGATAATTTTGTGTTATGTGAAGTATTACTAAATAAAATTGTAAAGAATGAATTAACAAATAATAATCAATTATCAGTCCAGTGATTATGTTTGTAGTCTTTCTATAAGACTACACGTAAGACTTGTCACTCTTACTCTAAATTGACTGTAACACATTGTGCGTGTGGAGAGAGGCTATTAAACGTTTTTTTCCTGACAGACTTACTCAAACTTATCAAGAACCAAATGCTTGCGGCGACTCAACAAACGAACATAAATGCTAAACAAAATCGCAAGTCATATCTTATGGTCCAACAACGATTATCAGTGTATATATTTATTTTTTGTTGTCGCCAACTAGTATTTAACTGTCCTAGTATTAACAATTGCCTTTTGAGTTATCTTAAGGTTTTCTTGGTTACACATATAGGACTGAAAAAAAAACATTATTATAATATATATATCTAGTTAAGGTATTTTCAAATTACTGAAAAACAAAAGATGGGTTGAATTATAAAAAAAAAGTTTTTGATAAGCATTTATCTTGGGTACTTTGCTTAATACGAATAAAACAGATGTATGACTATACTTAAAAAAACATAGCAATTAAGAAATATCTAGAGTTCAACATAAAGTCTTCCACAATAGAAAAATGACTAAACAATATGTCAAGCTCCAAATCAGTTTTTTGTTTGTTTGTACACCTGTATTGCCTGTTGTATCAGCTTGCGCAGTCCCTTTATTTTCTGGTCGCCGTGACATTTTATCTTTTCCACTGCAGGTTGTACGCATGTTTCATTCGAATATTCGAAAAATAGTAAGCTATTCTTATATAAACTTTACTAACAAGTTTCATCTTGTCATAAACACGTAAAAACCAGTAAGTGAACATTTTTTTAGTATTTCTTTTTTTTTCAAACCGCAAAAAAATTCTATATTCTTATATAGTACTCATCAGATAAATAAAATTAACGAGTACTTGGTACATGGTTGGTAATTCGTGGACAACAAAAGATACTTACGGTGTCTATGGACGATAAAGGAATATGCTTTAAAATAAGAAAAAAATAAAAACCGAACAAACAAGTTTTGGGTTAAGATCTAAACATGAAAATGCAATATTTAAGAAATTACAATACTGTTGCATTTTCAGTAAAAAGCCATTTTCTTTATTATTGTCTAGATGATCAAGTTATATAGAAAACACGTCACATGCAATTAATGGTCCGCTGGATATTTACAATTATATAATTACATTACATGTTTGTTTCATTATAATACGTTATTATGATTGGCTATCAGCAATCTCGCGTCATTCTGAAATTAACATTCATTTCAAAATGAAATGTAACATTCATGATGACACGAGCTTTCACAATAAAGTGCACAGGAGTATAAAAGAAAAACTTGATAGTAATTGTGTTTTCATGATCCTAGCAAAAAAATGTAATTATAAGTATTGAATGCTTCTTTTAGTAATTTCATAGGGTTGTAAAAGCGTTGACCGTGCGGACATAAGTTTTAGAATGAAGCGCTTCCACGTAATTAATTTGACCTTCCAACTGTTTTGATTGGAGTGCCACTGATGAGTTGTACGTAGGCAAAACGTGTGAATATTGTACTAAATTAGAACGCAGGTTTCTTTGATCAGTTTTTACTCGTATTCATTAAACTGGAAAAGGATATGCTAACCATTTCGACGTACCTGTTCTCGCTCAGTTCTGAATTTTAGACGATTCATGTTTGTTTTCATTCCCATGCTAGTTCTTGTTTGAAAATATAACATTTGATCTTACTTTGGTATACTGCCTGACATTGACTCTTCAAAAACACGGCAACATAAAATAACCACTGGTTACACTTCATAACCAATTTCAATAGAAACATTGTACTCTCTGAACTTATCAAGACAATCAAGAACGTTGTTCAAAGTAACGAAAAGAAATCATATTGTTTAATCAATTATACATTCCTTTGTGATGTTTTTACGTGTCAATTTTTGTCAGCAATCCTCGTTTTAATGTAATTATAAATATTGCATCACTCCAGGGTTTTTTTTGCATGTGGATTTCCTTTAAATTGAATGAAATTTTCCAACAATGACCGATTTTAAAATTCCTAGTACCGATTTTCAATATAAAGGAGAAAATGAGGCGTTCCAATTACCAGTAATAAAGATAAGTATTTGGCGAATACTTCGCTTACGCTGGGTATCTTATCATTACTTTATACAGCTATAAATGAGAAAAGTTAAAAACCGCTTCATATTTACATAGATGAATTAATTCTAGAAGAATAACATTTAATGAAAAGTTTTTTCGTGCTTACACTTTTAGGAGTGTCACTCTACAATAACTGTTTAACCAATAACTATTTTTATTCCGTAAAATGACAAGAGATTTGAAAGACATGTTGTCCAATATTGGTATTGCTTAACGTTCATTATTTACATTAATTGCAAATTCGACAAAAGATATGTCACTATCAAGAAACTTTATTGTTTGTACTTTAAAAGAAAAAGACAAACAGACAGACAACAGTACACAAAACACAACATAGAAAACTAAAGACTAAGAAACACGAACCCCACAACCAAAAACTACGGATGATCTCAGGTTCTCTTGAAAGTTAAGCAGAATCTGCTCCACGTGTGGCACCAGATTTAAAAGATTCAATTTGTTTAGATTTGATAAATGCATGCTACCGATTGCTTATACATGTTCCACGTTTTCTTATTTTTTTTATATTAAACAGTACCGTCAAATTCGCTTAAGTTAAACACTTCTTTTAATTAGGTTGAGGTAACATTACAGAACAAGAAAATTAACAATCTGAATGTTTCGTTTATATCACGCCAGTACTAATCTAAAAGCACTGGTAATTATACCTGGGTTAGTTGTATCCACGAAATGACAACTTTTGCCATTGTCTCGACAAGAACGTTTCCTTTTACATTTTGAAATATAAGTTTTTAAACAGTTGTTTCACAAATCAGGTGATAGATATACTTCTTCAAACAAACATGTTATTTGTCTTTCATGAGGGCGGGTCGGACCTTTATCGGGACTCCGGGATCGGATGTTTTTAAGCTCGGGATTTCGGGATTGATCCTTTCGGAATCCGGGAATTCTATTTTTGAATTTCGGGATGTCGGGATTAAATTTCTTTAAATTCGGGACCTCGGGATTTCATGTTTTTAAGCCCGGGATTTCGGGATCAGGACCCCTCCTACCCCCCCCCCCCCCCCAACCCCCCCCCCCCCCTTTCATGTCATCATTCAAAATCTTCAAAAATAATTATAAAATTCTAACACATAAATAATTTAATTTTATTCTTCATCATCTTGTGTCATGGACGCAATGTGATATCAATATTATCATTCTCAGATGAGAAATATGAGTGTTTGAATATCAAAACTTTTAACTTTAGATTATAAAGTACTTGACGTAACAAAGCATGGAAGAAAGTAAAAATCGTTGATTAATTAATCAATTTTATCCGTAATATTTACATATGTTGTCCTGGATCTTGTTTATTTTGTCTATGCATATTTTCCTTTAAGCCAAATCGTTTTGAAATCATACATGATCAATATATGAAGGTCTGAATGGGAGGTCCTTAATATCTGTATTCTTAATTTTAAGGTCATTTTTCTATATTCTTTATTAATTTTTTTTGCCCATTATTCTCTATTCTTTATATTTCAGCCCCCATTATATTACGCTATTCTTTATTATTATTGCATATTTTTCTCTATTTATTTTTTTGCCATTTATTCTGCACTTTTTGCCAATTATTCTTTATTCTGTAAACCCCATCCAGACCCTCATATATATATCTTGGATTAGTATAGAAATTATTGTCATAAAATCATGTCTGTTTCTGTACCCAAGGTAAATGATCAAACTGGCATAAAAGTTTTATGTGACATTAATGTTTCCCCCGGGTATAGAAAAAGACACAGATGTCTTGCTTTAGTTTTTAATGTTGTATATCGATAAAATGGTATTTAAACTAAAGCTACGCAAAAGTTCTGTCATATAACACTAACACTGTATATCCACGTGCGGCACGATACTGTATACGGATGAAAGTAGATATGGGTATTTTTTTCTTTTTTTAACTTTGAGCCTTCATTGTGCATTTATATATATAATTTTGATCACGTGGTCAAATGTTCGAAAATACGACATAATGTTGTAAAACCTAAAATACAAAAAACAAGGAGATTATGTATGATTGTAAATGAGACAACAATCCACTAAAGACAAACGGATTAGAATGTAAACCACGACACGTCACTGTTCGGCCTTCAACAATGAACAAAACTCCAACCGTTGAATAAGACATAAACGGCCCATGCATGAAAAAAATGTGAAACAATTCCAAAACGAAAATCATCGGACTGATTTTAGCTAAAAACAATTATAGCAGACAGCTGTTATATTGTGAATCTGTGAATACAGATTAAAGGAGTTTTGAAGAAGAAGAATCACTGTTGTGAAATAGCGTTATGGGAAACTGGCCCAATCTATTTTAGTATAATTTGTCTAATATAATGAGATACTGCATGTTTCATATTTTGAACAATTAAAGCAACCGGAAATGTTGAGTTATTAGATACATATCTTCAAGATTTTCGTCTGCTTTGTCGCGCTTTTCAAAATCAATGTGTGAGTTTTGTTTGATTTCTTTGTTTTGTATGGCTTCTTTGTTGCAATTTCAGGTTATCTGAAGTGTTGATCAAAATAATATTAAACAAAAAATATACGTAAGTTATACACTCTATTGAATATTTTTCCCTTCAATTTTTTTCAAGAAAGTTTTCTGTTTTATAGTAAATTCAATATTTTCTTTAGAAAACATGTACTTACACAAGACATTTTTGGGGACCTTTATGGCTTGCTGTTCGGTGTGAGCCAAGGCTCCGTGTTGAAGACCGTACTTTGACCTATAATGGTTTACTTTTATAAATTTCAACTTGGATGGAGAGTTGTCTCATTGTCACTCATACCACATCTTCTTATATCTATATATATTTCGAAACCCGAATATTTTTTTCTTTGCATCAAACCAAACCAAACCAAACCAAACCAAACCAAACATACCGAATATGGTATCTGTGCTAGTATATAACCTCCATCAGGAGGGACTGGTGCAACAAGTACTTTACAAATTAGTTGTATGTATGTACGAAACATGTACTTAAATAAAGGCAACAGTAGTATACCGCTGTTCAATAGTCATAATTCGATTAAGCAAAAACAAATCCGGGTAACAAACTAAAACCGAGGGAAATACATCAACTATAAGAGGAAAACAACGCAACAACAGAAACACTGAACTACAAAAAAACAAACGCCAACATACATAGAAACGGACTTGTGATAACAACTGCCATATTCCTGACTTGGTACAGGACATTTTAAGAAAAAACGGTGGGTTGAACCTGGTTTTATGGCAACCAAACCTCCCGCTTATATGGCAATGTTAAAAATAACGTTAAAATTACAACACTACTATACAGGAATACAGTACAAACAAACGCAAGAACACTCTGCTTAAACAATTCAATCTCTAATGAATTCAAATTCTTATTTCCTATTTACAAACCAAATTAATGCACGAATAATTTATTAAAATGTTTGTCGATAACATCATACTAAATTTTAATTTGCAGAAGGGGGTGACAAAATGAAAAGAATTAGAGATATATATTTTTTTAGATATACATATTTTTATGGGGTATAAATGCAACATGTTTGGTTAAGTCTATGACAATTTGGGTATCTGAAAAAGTTCTTTAACTGGATTTGAATATTTTGGTATTTTATGCCTGGAAGATTATACTCCTTGTCTCTAACGGATCTTAGTAAAGATGAATTTACGATTTTCTTCCTATGGAATGCATTTTCCGTTTGTCAATATTCTCATGAAGTTTCTACGTTAAATAAACAATAAAATATTTTTAAAAAAGAGTGAACGTTTTTTTTGTCTACAATATTTACGTTTCAGTATTTAGTTTATTCGTACTTTCAGGGTTATGATGCCAAGTGCATTCGACATTTTTAAAGACATACTTTATATCTGTCATATTTTTAAATGAACCTTGCGTAATATTGGTATAAATGTTTCAAAACTTTCAAAGCAGCTTTAGGATTAAATTTTAATAAGATGACTTGAGTCACATCTGCACGTTTGTGGTAAGCCTCTTATTCTAATTCTGGAAAACAATGACAATGTAATCATTATAGAAGTTATAAAACGTGGTATGACTGCCAATGAAAAAATTCTCCACCAGAGACAAAATGACGTAGAAGGTCATACATCTTTTATGTGAAAACGACATTGAACAATTTTTCACAAAGATGGTTATAGGACTCGTGTACCGTAAAAAACAGATCAGTCGCGAATCACATTTGTCACAGAATTGGATATTTAAAAATTTTTATGAACCTTCAGTGATTTGTACCGTTTATACAACTATTTAACATCTATCACAGACTTTACTTGTTTCATATGTAAAAATGCTCCACTATTTCAGCGCTCTAGTCCAGTTTATAAGTACATATTTATCTTAATTCATTTGCCTCAACGCAGGTGTAATGATTAGAACGTCACCTCAAGGGAGAAATTTAGTTATTTGTAATTTTCCAGTGGCAGTCCAAATTTTCACAGAACCTGACTAATGGATCTATTCTAATTTGTTCTTGTCGTTAATATACGTGAAATATTTGCGACTGAACAAAATCAGTAACCAATCAATTGGGTTTTGTTCGTATCCCCC
The DNA here is from genome assembly GCF_021869535.1 of Mytilus californianus. Classification (NCBI taxonomy): domain Eukaryota; kingdom Metazoa; phylum Mollusca; class Bivalvia; order Mytilida; family Mytilidae; genus Mytilus; species Mytilus californianus. The sequence continues at coordinate 59,937,178 of NW_026262679.1, forward strand.
TAGTTTGAATTATTGTATTTTATTGTAGTTATGGTCTCATCATCATTCTACAGTTGTTATTTTTGTTTTGCACTTCAGATTATATGTTGATGATGCATTTTATTTCTCCAATCTGAATATATACCAATATATTTTCATTATTTCTGAAGTATTTCAATAAAATATCAATAATTACTTTCCTAATAGAACAATAAACCTGTCTACAGTCAATCATAGAAAAGTACATATCGGATGGTGTATTTATAGGTGGTATTCCAAATCACTTTTCAGTTTTGTTCTCAATCGTGGACTTTTCATTGATTTCTAGATTTTCCTTCAACTTGGTATTATAATTTTATGCATTAGTAGAGTACATTTCCTTTAGAGGTTTACAAACACACACTTATATATCATAGATGCTACATTAAATATGAATATTGGGGTAAAAATACATCTAGCAAACTTTCTGAAACAAACTGTCTTTGTTGTCATTGGGTTTATGATAACCACATACGTCATACGTTATCTCAATACAACTTTTTTGTTTTCATTGAGAACTGAGTAACTGTATAATCTGCATACATCTTACTTGGTCTCTTCTTTGTATTTGTTGTCATTGAGTACTAAGAGAACCGCATATGTCTAACGTGATCTCAATACCATTTTTGTTTTTGTATGCTCCAGAAGGGTAATCAGATCCTGTTCCTCATACGGATCTGATTTTATCTCTTCATTGTCTTTATTTTCATTGCATACTGAGTTACCTAAATAATCTGTAGACGTCTCACTTGATCTTCATGCTTTGTCATAATCGTGATAATTATTTAGACTAGTACTGGGAAAATAATTGTAAATTTTTGGATCTCATTCCATATAATTGTATGAATTTCAAGATTATATACACGTCACAAAGATACGTTACTGTTTAATTGTGGCGTCCGTTGTTATTCTGTGGTTTACATGTTGTAAAGTACTATTTATTTATGCATTTCTCTGTGCTGAGTGTTCTTGCGTTTGTTTGTACTGTATTCCTGTCACGTAGTGTTGTCATTTTAGCGATATATATTTTTTAACATTGCCATATAAGCGGGAGGTTTGCCTAGCCATAACACCAGGTTCAACCCACCATTTCTTCTTAAAATGTCCTGTACCAAGTCAGGAATATGGCAGTTGTTATCAAATAGTCCGTTTCTATGTATGTTGGCGTTTGTTTTTGTTGCAGTTTAGTGTTTCTGTTTTTCCGTTGTTTTCCTCTTATAGTTGATGTGTTTCCCTCGGTTTTAGTTTGTAACCCGGATTTGTTTTCTCTTAATCGATTTATGACTTTTGAACAGCGGTATACTACTGTTGCCTTTATTTGTATGTTGTCGTTGATTACTGAATAAGCTGTAAATAAAGGCAACAGTAGTATACCGCTGTTCGAAATTCATAAATCGATTGAGAAAAAAACAAATCCGGGTTACAAACTAAAACTGAGGGAAACACATCAAATATAAAAGAACTACGACACAACAGAAACACAACATTAAAGTGTAAAACGCACAGAAACGAACTATAATATAACAATGGTCAGTGCCTACGTCTAACTTGATTTTCATGTTGTCTCTGTTGTCATTGATTACTGGATCAACTGTATAAGCTACCTACGTTTAACTTGATTTTCATGTTGTCTCTGTTGTCATTGATTACTGAATCAACTGTATAAATATCTTTGCGCAATTTTTTGTAGCTTTTAAGAATAGAATATTAAAATAAAGTTTAACCAGTGTCAGAATCATAGGAAATCGACAATCTGTCAAGTATGAAATGCCTGTGATGTTCTCTTCCTCAGAGACTGGTCAATTGTATGAGCTTTGCGACCGTTTTCGTTATTGAATTAGAGGCAACATTCGTTTACCGATGCTCAAATCTCATAAATCCATTAATATTTAAACTCAAGGTAAACAACAAAAACAGAGGAAATCGTGTGAACTCCAAAAAGAAGCAAACGCGTTCGTCAACAGGGTAAGCGTCTACCGTCTTTTTTCCAGATGATGTGCTAAGGAGTTCGATATTTCGGGTCTTTGGCTAACAACTCTCTAAACTGTTCATTGTTTACAATGCCTAGGTCGTTGGTGCATCGAGTAGACAATTCAAGAATCCGACATGTAAATGGTTGTATAGACGCCAGGTTAACGAATCTGTTTTAATCCTGTACGTAAGTTCATGTAGAAAGGGATTGGTGTTTACAATAATAAACGTGTTACGAATTATAAGATTTATTTTTGAAAATTTCATGGTTGTAACTTATTCAATCTAGGTATTTTAATGTCACAAAAGCTTTCATGAGGTCGTCAAAAAGGAGTAGTAGCAAATCCATAAAATCCTATATATATATATATATATACTGACTGCTTTACTAAAAAGATGAATAAAAACATTTGGTCATAAAGGAACACGTTTCTTTGGTATTTATTACGCGTTTGATCTATTGCAAACTTAGAGAATTTTTATAGCTTTTTTCTATTGTCGTACATATGAAAATAATGAAAAATTGTCTTTACAAAATAATCAATAAGAGAGAAAAAAAAACGCACACACACACACCTTAATGTTAATGTCAAGGTACAATTTGAGGCCAAATGCTCCTACAAATAAATTGTATTTGTAAATTTTCAAAGTTAAATCTTTGTACTTCAGTAAAGCATTGCGTTTTAGCTTGAAATATTTGCCAGTCATTTGTAATATAGCCATGAAAAAAAAAATCCATAAAATTCAGTGATATTACGAATTTGCCAAATATTAGTAATACAACAAATTGATACACATATGCTAAGAAATATTACATGCCAAAAGCCTCGCCCACAACGATATTAACACAGGGAGTGTATCTTATGTTTATCTACTTGCTGACCAAAAAAACGTTTGGGCGACGCGTGTGCAGTATACCAATTTAGCCGCAATGTTTCTGAAGTTAGTCATTTTTTTTTCTTAATTGGTTAAACTGACACTATGACGCCACTTTGATAACATCACAATCAAATTGCGTCTTTAAGATTGACTTGATATTTCTATTTTTATAAAGGCCTTCACCGGGAGTATATTATTGCATTAGCAGAACTTTGCGCAACCTTTCGGACCTTTTGCTTTTTAATTAATTGATTTAGCCTTCAAATTATTTTGATTCGAGCGACACTGATAAGTCTTATGTAGTTGAATCGATCGTCTAGCGTACTAAGTAACATGCCTGGTATCTTTGATGAGTTTGTTCAAACACTGGGTTGATGCCACTGCTCGTGAAAGTGTCGTCCACGATGGTTTCATCAGCCAAGTAGTCTGCCCTTTTGTGTTGACATGAATTATCATCCACATATGTTCATTTTCTGTAAATTTACTATTTATAAACGTTTAATTATTCGAAACACAAAGGTTTTTTTCTATCATCAGTAATTTATGGCCTTAGCTGTATTCGGCACAAGTTATCGGAATTTTGGTTTTTAATGCTCTTCAACTACGTATGTGATTTGGCCTTTCACCTGTTTTGATTTGAATGCACGAGTGAGTCTTATGCAGACGAAATGCGAGTCTTGCGTTAAAATTTAAAAGCCTTATATTTTTTATGAATGTTTGATATTTCAGGTTTAAGATGTAACCAAATTATATCATACAATTCTTTTTTACCTGTAAATTTATAGGGACAAATAAGCCCCAAATCGTGTCTTGTCCTTTCAACCACAAGATTGCATGCATAGAAATGATGTCTACAAAATAGTCACAATTTCAAGTAACAGCAGGAACAATTCTACAATTACCATAGACATTGAAATGTTAATGTTTATGTTTCATTATCTACAATTAAAGCATACGAAAATCGGGTACATACCAAAAGGACCACATGTACAAATGTACATTGCGTATGTTTGAGAAGACATTCAACATTGGTCTACCATATCGTAAGCAATGTTAATTTCAGTAGAAAACTTTCTACCAGGATCTAGTAACTATTGACAATAAAGTAATTTTGATGGAATAAAGTGCAAGCAACTGAGAGATTGAATCAGTTATTGGGCCTATCGCACCCTCCTAATATATGCTAATATATATCATTTCCGGCTTTATTAAAAATGATAATGATAGTATTTGGAAAAATATTAGTCTTTGAACAGTTGTTATATTGGTAATCCCAGTCTTGTATCTTTAATAATATGTATTTCTTAGCTCACCTTAATGTTATACGACTCTTTGTTCACAATATTAATCAATAATCAGTGTGTAAGGTACAAATGTGGTCAATAACTCACCATCTTCTTAAACATAGTGCGTGTTATATCTGTTATAATAGTATTTTGGAGGTTGAGTCTCGTTTTATGCCATGTCATTGTCAGTTTTTTCGGCTTATGGGTTTGAATATCCCTTTGGTATCTTTCGCCTCTCTTTTTGGTACTTATACATAAAATTTGGATTTATCAGCTTTATTTCCATACTTACCAGTTATGCCAGTTCAGAACATATTTGGGAAGGTTGAAATACGTATACGTAGCAGGTTATTTACAGCCCCCTCCCCTCACCCGTCTCCCCCGAGGGTTTGTTACTGGGTTCACCTTTTTGCTAATAGCCTGACGTTATAAACTAGAAGCTCTAAAGAGCCTGTGTCGCTCACCTAGATCCATGTGCATATTCAACAATGGACACTCTCCAACATTGTGGACAATAAAAGAATTCATGACAATAATCCCTTTTTACTGATATTTTTTTCTTTTAAAAGTTTCTCTCTATCTTCTTTAATTTACTAACGATTTCGGCTAAATTTGACTAATTTGCAAATCTTATTTCATTTTTGCTATTGAAAGTGTCTATCTATCTTTTATAGGTTTTAAGAAGAAAGGCAAACACGTAAAATATTGGTAAAAATCATCATTAATGAGCAAGAACTCCAATAAGGAGTCGACTGACGATTTCGGCAATGTAAACTTATTCGTAGATCTAGTCTTGTTGGTCATGTTTGCTATTTAAAATCGTATCTATCTATAATAGTTTTCAAGATAATAAGAGACAAGGTCTTGTGTCCATAAATTAATGGAAACATATCCTTTATATTCACGTTATATATGAAATGAAAATCTCTGTACATATAAGTTAATGAAATTAACATTAAATTAACTTATTTCGACTGGCATTGAAAATGTTGATTACATTATATAATCTTTCAAAGTGAAAACTCGTCAAAATGACGGAAGACTGGAATGAACACTATAAGTATTTGAAAATGATATGATTGAAGTTTAAACATGATTGTAAACAACGCCCATACGTTGCAACGCAAATTATATATTTAAAATAAGTTTCCAATTCAATTCATGCTGACAATAATATTTTGTAATACGACATTGCTGTAAAATAAAGAAAGATCATTTTGCATACACTTAATTTAAAGTTGTTCTACGCACAGACATACAGAAATATTGATGGCTTCGTATTAGCGGATTATTTGGCTGTCAGCGATATTATCATAGTTTCATGTTCAATATTAGTAATGAGACTTATATAATAGTGAGCATATGTATAAATTCAAATGACGTCAAATGATTGATCAATGACTCGTAAGGAACTGAAATTGAATGTTCTCCTGTGTTATGATTTCACGATAATCATAATTATATTTTTATTCATTTGTATGTTTTCTACTATCCGTTCATTTGTTCGATAAACTGCAAGCTATATTGAATGAAAATAAGAAATATGTTTACAGAAACAAACTGTGTTGGGCATTTTTGTCTTCTTTGAATTTCAAAACATTAACGACTTTTTTTAACAATAGAACAAATGAATAAAAACAAACGTAAAATACACTCATCATATATACCAGGGTTAAAATATTGTGCGCTAGACGCGCGTTTTGTCTTCAAAAGATTCATCAGTGATGCTTGAATAAAACAAAAGGCCAAATAAAGTACGAAGTACCATTGAGGACCCAAAATTCCCAAAAAAGTGACATTCCTAACTATTCCAGATACTTTAAGATGCTTCATTCAATTTATTGACCATGTCATAGATGTTGATGTGTTTTTCAAAAGACATCAGACCTCCTGACTGTATCCCCTTTTTGTCGAGTTGTTCCTTTATTCGAATGAAACAGACTTCATTTAGGAGCTTTTGAATAAACCAGAACAGTGCACCATCCTCTTACTTCACTTTCCGTTATATGGATGGTGTCATGTCACTGAATTATTCAAAGTTTGGCGACTTCTTCCTTTGTTAATTTATGTTGATCATTGTCATTTTGCTTAGTTTCTTCTGTTTCCTATTCTAATATCGGACTCGGACTTCGTTCAAACTAAGATTTACTGTATGTCTTGCTGTGTATTTGTTTATTCCACATTGGCTAGAGGTATGAGGGTTGAGATCTCAAAAAGCTTGTCTGTCCTAAGTCAGGAACCTCTGACCTTTGTTAGTCTTGTATGTTTTTTAATTTTGGTTCATTTATATGTTTTGGAGTTTAGTGTGGCGCCCATTTCGCTGAAATAGTAAACATTATTGTTTAGGGGCCAGCTGAAGCCCGCCGACGGGTGCTGGATTTTCTCCTTGCGTTGAAGACTCATTGGTGACCTTGGACTGTTTTCTGCTCTTTGATCGGGTTGTTGTCTCTTTGACATATTCCGCGTTTCCATTCTCAATTCTATGTTGATTTCATTTATCCCAATGAACTTTAATTAAAGATACCACATATACAGTTCTTGTATAAAAGAAACTACTTATCCTTCAAGGGCACCAGAGATCTCTGCAGATTTTGGGGTTTGATGCTCAATCTATATTTTTTTGTTAAGTGTTGTTTGTCTGGTCTTCTTTTTTTTTCTGTCATGAGATTGCCTGTCTTTTGACTTTTTTTTCTAAATTAATATACTTATATAAGTACACTGCCAGAGATATTTACTTTGATCCGAAAATCATAAATGGTAAACAGTGATATTACAAGTACTTTTATTATCTGGTAATTACAAATTTCTGCTTCGGTTCTCTACCAGTTCTATGTAAGAATAAATTCAAATTGACAGATTTGTAGTAATATAGTTATTCATCTAATCATTATAGAATTTTAAATCGACAAATTAGATCTGAAATAAAACAACATCCTGCAAACCACAATTACTTGGATTTGGTTTTTTTTACCCCATTTGATCATATAGCTCTGCACATGTTCAAGTGATTAAACATTCTTGGATTTCAGTTTTTGGGGTATGCACATGGCTGTCGTGGCTGATAAAGGTACATGTAGAACATCGCTTCGGACGCAACAAGTTTATAACGTGTTATTTTCATTATTGCAGTACTGGGTAGATACAGATTCTGGATGACTGTTAGTCCCCATGGGTATTATCAGTTCATTAGTCAGTGTTCCGGTACTGACATGATTTATGACTTATTTTTTTTAATTACAAAAAAGTCATTTTCTGTTGATACTTTAGGAAATAAATGATAAAAAAAACCGCGGCTTTCGTACAGTGCCGTTTATGTCTCCAGTTTGAGATCAGACAGCGCTACAACACGAAAAGTGTAAAAGTCGGATTACTATTCTCAGTGATCTGGAATGTCCGGTACACAGTCCTATTGATCGGGAATGGTCCGGAGAGGTCGGTCAAGCACATCCGATAGTTCAATGCGCCCGTTTACATTGGGAAAAATATTTTGTCTGGTCAGATTATTATCGTGGCTATGTCATGACAGATTTGCTATATTGGATCAAAATCGTAACAATGTCCTGTGTGATGACGGTCTCATGTGGAACGGATATAATCTAGAGTGATTTGTCATTACCGTTTCTATCAAGGGCGATAGTAAACAAATCGTGAATGTGTGAATGAGGCTTAAGGTTCCAATTTCCTAAGGGAAAGGTGACCTTAGATGGATTCGGTTATGTTGTAGGCCCCTTGTTATTTTATAGCTTTTCACGTGATAAGGTGGTTGTAATAAACTCTTTCATTATTTAGGACATGAGCGTTCCTGATGAAGGTAAATCCAGAAAAGCGCTTCGGACTTATCAACTTTATAAAGTGATGATTTAATTTTTTTTAATGATACTGGGATTCGACCATCGTCCTGAAAATGCATAAAATATTTTCGCCTAGACGTAATTGGCATTAAAGTTGAAGGTGTTGTACAATATTACCTGGTTTGGTTAAATAGTTTCCCTCACTATTAAGCTATCAATGTTGCAATCGTTAAATATCTTTTTTTAAGATACCTTCTAGGCGGTGTTTTAGTATACATTGTTATTCCAATTTTATATTTTTTTTATTTGTTTAATATTTTTCCTTTCATTTATTTTTCTATTTTTATTAACTTTTTATTCGTCTATTTTTTAATTTGTTTTCATTTTAAGTCGAACATTGAACTATACTGTTAATCTCAGCTCAGATAAAATTTGTAATTCATTATCTTTCCTCTGAAATTTAACGAACTGATAAGGACATATATTAATAATATAAGTTGATTCCATTTTTTTAATTCCATCATCGGCTATATAATCTTTGTAATACATTTGACTTCTTTGTTCAGTCTGAATAAAAAAAATTCCAGATTCGAAGACACTTTAAATTCTTTATTATGTATGGATTTGACTCAGTGAGATTTTAAAAGATTTCGGAATTTTCGGTTATAATGCTCCTAATCTTCGAATTTGATTTGCCCTTCAAACTGTTTTGTTTCGAGCGCCATTGAAGAGGCTCGTGTATAACGATTATGACGTTCCAAATTTTAAATCTGGTATCTTTGATGAGTGTTTACACGTTTCTTTCAGTACAAGAGATTGATAAGATACATGCCTTAAAAATTATATATAGTGTATGTATACTCTGAACTTATATATTTTCGTGGATCCTTTTTACACGTTTATCACTTCTGATCGATTTTGTGACATTCTTTCAGATTTTTACAACTTTGTCAATGTTATTATATATAAGAGAAGAGCATGTCATGTCATGTATAACACTTTTCGACATAACAAAATCCTGTTTTTTCAAAAGATAAAATAAAGTTTGACAGGAGTATGGAAATATCGTAACCTAGACAGTTCCCGTTAAGCAGTAAGACCCTTGCTGAGGATGCTTCCATTTGGCTGTGTATAATATATATATACGCAGGAAGGCCTGGTGGTATTGTGGACATTAAATCCGATACACCGATTAGAAAGAGTGTAACACTCTCTGCAATTCAAAGAACATTTGAGGGGTCCTTAGGCGACCTGTTGCAAGGCCAACATACACTCATAACGACATACCCTAGTATATTTATATTTAAATCCAGTGTCGGTTCGAATTTCCCGCTCTATAACCGAGTCGATTAATCCACCTTTTATTAAAATGAAAATAGATGTGAGGTATATATCAATGAGATGAATTGTTTCATCTTTTCTCATCCTGGGCATGCATGATTAAACTTGTCAAACAACAAACAGCAATCAATAAATATATCAATGTACCTGTTCTACATTTTTCGCTGTACAAATATAAATGTATGGGCCCGTATGCATAAAGCCACTTAAGTTAAGATTTGTTCCGAACGGGCGGGCTTTTCAACATGTCCTACGATAAATTAGTATTACGATTGAATATCTTAACTTAAGTAGCTTTATGCATACGGGCCCTGATCTCACATAGTTTGACTGATGAAAATGGCCTTGCAAGTGGATTAAGCTAAAGATTTCTTGAGTCTCCTTTTTAATTAGAAATATTTTTTTGATTAAGAATAATTCTAATATTATTAGTCCTTTGAATGACCCCGCAAACGAGAAAGTATTAAAATACGCTGCGGTCACATCTGTATCATTCAAATACTTAATATCATAAAGGCTATACTGCTTTGATTCTATCATATACTATACTTCTAATGAGTAAAAAATGTATACTGGTGACTAAGAAATCTATTGAAAACATTTCAATGCTTACCTTGTTTTCTAGTTTCATATGATTAAAATTGACACTGTTATAAAAGCACTTGTGAAACAACGTAAACAATTCTGAAATAAAACAAATATAGGGTATGTCGTATCGCAAGATCAAAGTAATCGAATCAAAATTATTGGCTGGGTTTTTTAACTGTACATTTGTATTTCCATTTCTGAATTGTCACAGAAATAAGATATTACAAATTCAATCAATGTATTCAATCATCAGTGATTATTGAAATGAAGATTAAACCATACTTGAATTAAAGCGATGAATTAGTTTATTGTATCTGGTCTATCAAATAACAAAAGCATTAGTATCGTTATTGCAAAGGGTAAAGACTAGACTTGCTACATGTCCCTTCCTTATTTATTTTTTTTTTTCAATTTTGCCCCTTTAACAATTTTACTGCTATAACTAAGGGATTACCATTATACTGACATCTGCAGAGGAAGGCTCCAAGGGCAATCAGTATACTGGCAGTTTTCAGTAAACATATAAATTAGTAAGAAAGAATAAAAGAAAGGGAATTGTAGCAAGTCTAGGTAAAGACAAAACATGGTGTTTTGTTTATCTGTATAGAGGCTGTGTAGAAAGATTCTGAAGTTATATCGCCTGATCTTCAAAGTAACTAAACTACTGTATGTAGTCATATTGCATAGTCGTTTCTAGGGTAAGAAGTGATTGTAATGAACAATGAAAATGTATATTTACGGGCTTTAATACTTTCGCTTTAAAAAGGCAAAGTTAAATTAAGAGTAGGATTTATCAAAGCTAAATGTCCTCTAGAGATTTTAACAAAAAGTTACAAACCAAAATACTGTTACATGCTCGTCACTTATCAACAGGTCGATAACTTATCAAACTTATTTCAATCATTGAATGTGTTGCCCCAAAATCAAATATAGATTTTTTTTATCGTGTAATCATTAAGAGGAGTGATAACGGTGATTTTTTTGTCAATGTTTTACTTACAAACAATATTTATCCGTACATTTAAATAATTACATCAATTCTTATTCCATCTGAAAGCTAGTGACAAAATAAGCAATAATTTGAGTATCGTCCAATATGTTAATACATATTTCAAATTCAAAAAGATTTTCCTTCAAAGTATATGAGTTACATGTGCAAAGTTCATTAGCTAATTGTAAAAATAGGTGTTTCTTCATGATCCCAGGGGTGTGGGTTCATGAGATACTGATAAAAAAGATTTCATAACTCTTCGAACATTCTTAAAGAGGGGAACATATGGAAAGCATTTGTTTGTCATATTCGTGCCGGTTAAATCGGTTGCATATATATTTTATATATTTTTGTCTAACTCTTTTATAACGGTATCAATCTCATAGACAGCAAAACAGACAATGTAAATCGCATTTTGACCTTTGATATCTTCATATCATTATGGGAATCTTGAAGGTGAGATATGTCTTGCTTATATTTCACCTAACCAGATGTTATCATGTAACTATGGTTCTTATTGTAGGATTGATTCATTGGCTATCTTATTGTATATTACATCATCTTCACCCATTATGCCTGGAATACAAAAACCCGGTGTTGTGCATGCAATAAAAGCCCATGAACTCTATTCATCTCAAAGATGTCTTTACACACACACGATATCAATATAGAATGGATGTTTGTTGGTAACACAAATCTCAAATACAATCGCATAGCATGTTCATTTATAATTTAAAACAAACAGATAATAGGACTTTCAAAATTTCAAACACAGAGGTCGCTAAATCGCGAAGTCGAAAACGCGAAAACGCGAAATCAAAAACGCGAAATCGGAAAGAAAAAATATTTCGCGTTTTCGCGTTTTCGCACTATACAATATGAAGGGCGAAAACGCGAAAACGCGAAATCGCCTTAAACTTGATATGCCTTTCAATGATGTTCAGGGATTTGGAAAGGTTGACATAGTGCAATTTTCTTCATTGGGCTTTTGATACTGAAGCAGGATATTGTTCATTAGTTATATCTGAAATATTTATTGAATATTATTTTGGTTATTCAGTAGTTTTTAGTTTTTATGCTTCTAGAAAAGCACAAATCTGACAAGATCATTACACTCAATGACTGGTTTTGTACTATCATTATCAGGTGATTAAAATTTTGTTCATAGGTTTCCTTGTTATTTCTTTAAAGTGATTTAAACACAATTGACGAATATGATGTAATATGGTGATAATGAATTGACTTATCATTATCAAATTTAAATCGATAAATTGGATATAAGTGGACTAAAAAAATATCTTACAAAATAAAATTTAACTTAATACGCGAAGACGGAAACCATCATCGTTTTGAAAATGCATAAAATATGTGCATTAATTTATCATTTAAAATCGCTAAGTTAAACCTTTCTGGCCAGTCTAAATAATTTTTACAGATTCGAAAACTTTCATGTTCGTCATTATGGATAGATTTGAAAAACAATGAATATTCTGTAAACGCGAACATGAAGAGGCACATTACGTACAACCGATTATTATCTACATGGATCGTATGCTTTACCAATAATAGTATGTATGTGTAATTTACTTTTTAACGTGCATGCTTTGCTCACTGGGTTTCTATTTTTCCGATTTGACAGGTATATCGACCCTAGATTACGTATACCAGGTATACCTTTTTTCAACTTAATAAAATCCTCTTTTTTTAAAGATGACTACCATAAGAGTATAAAAATATGTAAATCTTTGTGGAAGAGTCATCCATTTGGCTGCGTTGGATGTATAAATATACAGGCATTCTCGTCTGTAATGTGGCCATAAAATCATCTACCGACGTATTTCTTCATTAGTTTCGTCCTGAACATGCTGAGTTATTGCACGCAAGCAACGCTTAGGTGGTACATAACACTACACAGAGATAACTCTGTAAAAATCAGCTGAATGTTTTAATCACGTTCTATTGTAAAGGAAATATAAAGCTTCTCAATGATCAAAATTAGTGTTTGTCAAACTGCTATATATGTTCAATGAAATTTTTTCGATAAAGTGTGTGGTTCAAGTTTTTGAAATTTTTATATTTTTGTCATAGGTTCAATTAGAATTAGACTATTTACCGGATTTTTAATAACATAAGCAATACGACGGGTGCCACATGTGGAACAGGATCTGCTTACCCTTCCGGAGCACCTGAGATCACCCCCAGTTTTTGGTGGGGTTCGTGTTGCTTAGTCTTTAGTTTTCTATGTTGTTTCATCTGTACTATTATTTGTCTATTTGTCTTTTTATTTTTGGCCATGGTGTTGTCAGTTTGTTTTTGATCTATGAGTTTGACTGTCCCTCTGGCATCTTTCGTCCCTCTTTTTCAAAGTAAATATTTTGTTAAAATGTTATGAAAATTAAACGAGCCAAATTAATTTTAGTCAAGGTTTTTGGTTTCACCTTAATTAATCAAAAAGTAGAGGATCACTGTACAAGTCCAACATTTTTCATTGCACATATGGAGATGTATATGAGCTTACATAGTTCACTATGGCTAAGTCTTTGCTCGCCATGCTAGTGATTTCAGCTGATTTCCAATTTAAGTTCGCTCCTTAGTAGGAAAAGAACATTTGAATAATAGAGATAATCCTCTTATGAGTACTTTCATTGACCCCGAACACAAGTAAGAAATATAACACTTTGTTGTCACATCTGTAATTTTGAAACAATTTACTTAATATCGTTTAGGTTATATTGCGTTAACGCCATCATCTGCTGCGTTTATATATTCATAAACACGTATTTTGTAGAGAAATGGATGTATTGTTTTCCTATCAATCCTAACCTCTTTCTTGTTTCTGATTACAAATTCACTGAATTAGTAAACAGTAAATAAGCCATCAAATTAATTTAATCAGTTCAATGACAGAATTTGAAGGGAGATTACACCATCCTAGGAAACAGGCATAGACTAATCTGATTTTACTTATTTTTGGGATAAAGGTAAATGTCATCGGTCAACACAAAAAAAGGGTCAGTTATTCAGTACTTTTGTTTAATCCTACAATAGTTTGTTTTTACCATATAGTAATATCTGTATTTAAAAAGATTCTAAAACTTCACAGTTAGGATCGTAAGTTCTTAAACCTGGTCTTGAAATTAAGGCAACTATAGATTACTGTACGATTTAAGTGGGATAACTAATTTGTCCCAGGGGTAAATGCGGTCATACTTCTTAGTCGTTTTATAGGACTGGGAATGATTCTTATTTGAACAATGAAAAAGTATATGCATGATTTCATAGGCTTTGCTACAACCTTACAGAAACGGATAAGTATTTCAGAAAATGTTTTAAAAAAGAATAGTTTTGTATATTTCTATAAGGACTACTATTGCAATCCTTGATTTTTGTGAAAACAAGCTATAAAACAAACCATTTGTTCATGCTCATCACTTGTTATCATAGATAATACACACAATTTAATCATCATTCCTGTTTCCACAACACTAAAACATAGCATTTGGATCTTATAATAATCAAAATGATTCACAGTAATGTCTTTATGTCAATATAAATTCTTGGTGACAGTCAATAGTGATCCTTGAATTTAATATTATTAAAGCTATTTTTATTCCATTTGAACTCGGGTTAAAATATATACAATCAATTGGAATGTGGTCCAATTGGGAAATTCAGATTTCCATCATCAGAAAATTAAATGTGGTTTCTAATTCATTGAATATGGCTAACATGTGAAAAGTTCAGTTATAGACACAATTTCTTTATGACCCCTAAGAAATCTAAAAAAAAGATGATTATTTTAGACTGGGTCGATACCGCTGCTGGTGGATTTCAGTCCCCGAGTGTATCATCAGCTCAGTAGTCAGTACTTCGGTATTGACATGATTTTTAACAAACCTTTATAAAATTGTCCGTTTATAAATTTATTAATTATTAAGAAGCTAAGGTTTAAGCTCCCTCATGTAAAGTTGACTTAGATGGATTCTGGTATTAATTTTAGGTCCTTATTTTTTGTCATATAGCTCTTGAACTGTATCGTTTCTTATGCACCATTGGCTTTTAAATATTCGGCAATGAGCGGCTTTCAAATATTCGGCAATGAGCGTGCCTGATGAAGGAAAATCCATAGCAGCGCTGCGGACGTATAAAATTATTAAGTGTTGTTTATTTTTTTTAGAGAGATAAATAATGGAAATTGTCTGTTTATCTGTAAGTCATTTCTGGTTACATATTGATTAATAATAGTTATCCGAGTTTTTATATTGGTTTTCAATTCAAGGTCAGAAGGATGTAAAATGTAGTTTGTAGTTTTCCTTTGTGTGATCTTCATTGAAATTATCAAGCTACGATTTGCTTTATCTATATTTATATTTCAATGTCACCAGATGTGACCTTGTAACTGTAATTATTGTTTACGATTGTTTGAGTGAGATGTCGAACGACAATCACACAAGATGATGCTTGGGAATGCAAGAGGACCTATAAGGAGTCACCTGATCTTTTTTTGAAAAAAATGGGAAGGATGGTTAGGTGATAAACGTCCAGTGGCAAATTAAATGCATATTCAGGACGAGAACCTGATAATGTGATATAAATATAGACCCTGTTGTGTACAAGACCGACACGCCGACTCGGATATTTTAATGTCCTAGTTCACAAGGTGACAGTTCGCAGGAAGGCATGTCATTCTATCTAGACACATTAGTCCGACTCCGAGCAGACCAGTCTTTGCTTTTACTGATATATAGTGCTGAGCGTAGAATGCAACACATACTATTTTTCAAGTCTTTGGTTTGGGTCGACCGGGAATCGAATCCACGACCTCCGGTAGTCGAGGCGAGCACACTACCATGAGACCAACGAGGCGGTTGTAAAGGGAAAATAGAAAGATCTTGATACTTTTAACACTTTTACTTTGAAAGATTTTCTTTATCTATTATGGTTTTAAAGATGCTAGATTTTTTTTTTGCATTTAGCCTGTATGTTCTGGTTTAACCATTGTTACGATCTTTCAACGGTTGATTGACAGTAACAAAAAAAATACATAAAATGAATACTGCATGGATAACCTAAGGATCATTCAGCCAAAATTTGGTTGAAATTGGTCCTGTGGTTTTACCAGAGATTTTATGAAAAGTTTACAATGACAATGGACGCAAAGTGATGGCAATAGCGTACATGGTCAGTAGGGTCGTGTGAGCTAAACACTTACCGTTATCAATGATCCATAATAATGAGATAAAGGTCATATGAACTCTATCAGAAGAACATGTAAATTTTACAATGATTCTATACATCAAATATAGTTGACATATTTCTTATAGTAAGTGAGAGCACATGAAGTAATCTTACAACTTAAACATTGATTAATGAACCCTTTAAATTAGGTCAAGGACAAACGACTCATGTCAAACTGATATGAACCTCTTACAATCTCTTTATATGACAAATACAGTTGACCTAATTCTTATATTAGAGAAACTGACCCAATCATGAAAATGAAAAATAACTGGTTGTACCTAATCACCAACAACTAACCTTACCATCAATAAATCAAGATATGTACTTGGAGGAATGTGGATTGTACTAAATTCTAGTAGGATCCATAATACAATTGAAAAGAAAAGTTAGTATGATTCAGGTTTGTACTTGATTTATTTTTTAAATGTATTTTATCCCAGAATAAACTTGAGAAGGAAAATAAAATGAAATTCTTTTCTTATTATCTATAAAATACAAAATCTGATAAAATACATATTGTTAAATCTTACATAAGCTTTCTTCAATTTCTGTTTAAATAATTATCAATAAAAGGAGATTCAAGATATGTGCCAATGAGATAGCAACCAATTTATACAAAAATAACCAAAAGATATCTAGACTGTAAACATTTATGTGAATAAATTTAAAAGTCCATCAAAGATCTGTTATCAAAACCTAATCCCCTCCAAATAAAAATATCAAAAAATACAAGAAACTTCTTTTAAAAAGGTAACTTTTGGGTATGTTTTCATTTAAGTATTTTGGTGAACTCTTTTTTATAAGCCTGTCTGTCAGCCCATCAGTCATCTTGGTCTATGGATGATAAATCTACTTGTTATAATGATAAATGTATGAAGTTTTGACAATCCATCCAAAATGTATATCGCTTGTGGAGTAGACTTAGGTTACAGTATTTCTGCAGTCACTACCTTTTACTAAGATGCTTTGTGGAACTCAGTATACCCAGTATCCCATTGTGTCTGACAAGTGAATCGCCTTTTCTGAGTTATAATATTATTATGTTTCTTGTGTATTGTATTAAGCCTTACATTATTAAGAGATTCAAGGGCTTTCAGATAGGTTAGGTGCCATACTTTATTAAAAGTGTTAAACATATGTCACAGACAGCTTTTCAGTCAGGGTAATATTGAAACTATGTAAGTATTACTCCCACACATATTTCATTGCTGTCTCCACTTCATTTACTTGGCTACAATACAATGTGGGTTGTGCATGCGTACAAGACGTACTATGTGCTCTCAATTCTCTTTTGATGTATCTTGTATTACACACAGATTATATAACAGCATTTAATGCAAAAGTACTTGTTTCAAGGACAGCAATGTTCTTGACTTTAAGCATTTTTTTATGTTACAGTTTTTTTCCCTATTGCATAGGTTTGTTCTTGGTACATGCTTTTGTTGTATGTCTATAATGTCCATATTTTTTTACCATACAAAATTAGACTCTATCATATATTAACTTAAACTTAATTCATATTTATTTATTTGTTTTAAATATCTCATATATATATATATATGCAACTATAAAGCATCAACAATCAATAAGTTGAGTGAAGCTTGACTAAAGACATTAAAAAGTATAAGTAGTTTTCCTCTCTTATTGTTTCAATGAATTACTTTGTTTGCATCAGTATGAAATATTTTTTTCTGTGCCTAGCACATATTTGGCACTTTGTATTGTATCAGTTTTCTAAAACCTTCAATTTTCAACAGGCATATACAAACACTATTCTGTAAATAAATTGCATATCAATTATGCAGGAATGTCTTATTGCACAATGTGTATATCACAGGAATCTTCAGCATATAAATCAGATAGGAGGTTTCTCGACTACTTGTTCTAATAATGAGGTTCCAGTTATTATGGAAGTTGTAGCTACCAGAAATCTGTATCCTGAAAAAAAAACATATAACTTGCAAAAACTCTCATTTAATCTTCTATTTCATTCTCATCTGTAACTAATTTCCTTTAAATCATTTTACAAGAGTTATCTTTCTTAGGGGGGGGTGCAATGTGCAAACATAAGCATGCATGCTTTGATCAATTATATTCATTCAGTAATAGGTTTAATAAAGAAAGTTGCATTTCACTTTCATAAATCTTGACTTTTATCATCAAGAATATCTTGGACTTTATGCTATAAAACAAGAAAATTGTTTGTGGATAACAATGTTATAAACCTAGTTTTCAAATTGGATATGCATTTATCTGTTTCATTTTTTCTTCTTCCAAATGATGTTTTTACCAGATTAGTATGCAATTTTAACCTTCCGTTTTTCATTTATACCTTATATTAAATTCTTCTAAATTGATCTGTCAGCGATACAAAGTACATGCAGTATATATCTGTCTATCATTAATAACTCAGACTGAATCAATTATATCACTGGTCTACCTGTACTTAAGATTATACAATAGCTGTCGTATAATATAAAATTGTCTGGTTCAGATGAATTTATGCCTCAATAAATGTGACTGGTCAACTCATTAATGACCATTTATTGACAATTGATACTGACCACTTGTTCTAATAAATTAGCCTATGCATTGCAATAAGAGAAAATTATCAATAAGGCCAAACAAAATAAATGTAGTTTTACCAAACAGTAAACCACTGACTTTCCATGAGATACTAACAAACTAATCAGTAAATGAGCTGGGTCGGACAGAAATTGACCTTGTGAGATTTTAAGCGCAAGAGGAACTTATGCTCCTCTAGCTGTTATTGTCATAAGTGTTTTTAATCTACTCCTTTATTGTTTGAATGAGTATGTATGTGCTTAAATACCCTTTTAACTCATTTGAATGCCTGTTTTAAGGTGTTCAGTTTATAAAATAAAGAATTTCAAAATTCAGGTCAACACCTCTCATGGTGGATATACCCATAAATTGGGATAGTTGGCAGGTCTGCCTTATGCAAGTGCACGTATACATGTACATGTATAAGACTTTGAGAGATTTTGAAATACGAAATAAAAGATGAATTTTGGTCTGTTTTGTAGGGTTCTTATATCAACTCAATTTTCAAATAGTTCCAGACTTTGAACAGAAAATTTTTCAACCCAAAATAGGTCAACAGATGTATTGATATTCATTTGCATAAGGTCGATTTCTATCAGACGCAGCTCATATTTTAGATTTCATTCACAATTCTTTGCCCATTACAGTTTGTAATTTGTTTTTAAAACCCTCCATCTGCATTATCCACATCTAGCAAGTAGGTCTGCAAAACAGGTGCTAGGGGTGTCTTGAACTTCCAATGAGGCTTGAGCTTTTCCTTTGAGATCAAAGCCTTGCTATGATTTTGAGATGAAAAACAGCAATTAAACCTCTATTCCTTTGCTTAGTTTTTTGTCAAGTGTGTGTACAGGAATTTTGTGTTATGAATAAATACAATAATTATGTTATTTTTTTCCAGTAAATAAACAAGTTTATATTAAGAGCAGACAGAGGGCTCCCTTTTCCAATTTCTACTATGACTTAGATCTTCTTATTATTATAACATAACATGACTTATTCCAAATCTTCTTTTTTGTTTTGTTTCAGGCAGGTTTTTGATAGATGTGGGAATATTTGATTTTTGGCCTACTTTCATTATTCATTTCCATAAATTTCAGTTTACATTTTCCATTATAACTTATTGATTCATGCATCTATCTGCACCATATTGAATCATAATAGAATATGAGAAAACATTTGGTCCATCATAATATGAGGAAGAAGTCCTCAATAACAGAAGAAAAATCAATGAAAAGAAAAATCAATATATACTTATACTTCAACATTTGTACAGAAATACAGAGTTCCCCTCAAAACTTTGCGTAAAACATCATAAAATGTATTGGGGCAACTCGAATAATTCAAGTCCTTACTGTCTCCGATTATATCAGCCTTTAGAGGATAATTTTTAATGTAGTGGTCATAGTGAGCAGAATATATAGACTGGATTATTCAGGTTATAAAGAGGAATACAAATTCCCGCAATTTTGTATCTAATTACATCATAATGGAGCATACAATTTACCGCAATTTTGCATCTGTCATTACCAACATGTTATATAAAGCAGGTGTTTCCTATGAACAGGGTCAAATATTATGTAAACAAACACAAGTCTTTACTGCAGAAATGCTGATTCAATTTACCATTTTATAAGGAAACAAATGCAAAATGAGTTACAAGGAAAACTCACCTGATAATATTAATGGAGATTTTTGTAAATAAATATTAGAAACATGCTGACTTCAGTGACTTGTCTACCTTCTCTGATTTCATGTAGAAATAATTATAATTTTAATTGAATAATACTTTAATAAGATAAACATGTTACTTGAAACAAGCATTTTGCACTGTTTTTCTTTGTTTACATAGATAATGACTTCATAAATAAAATGCATAATAACATTACCAACATCAGGAGTGGTTCCCCATTTCAGCTTACTTTTCAAAAGAAACTATGCCAGAAATTCTGTAAACCTGTTTATGTTTTTTAAGGCCTCAATTATGTAGACAATGACATATGGTATTTCTACTTTATTTTTCTGATTATTATTACAGTATATATTTTTGAAATGTCATATTGCACAAAGTAAAATAATTAATGATTTACTAAGTAAGACTGTCTTACATTATATCTCCTTCAATCATGGATTTCAAAATATATATCATTGTAGTTTATTGTTTATGGGCCAGCCGAAGCCCACCTCTGGGTGTGGGAATTTTTCGCTGTGTTGAAGACCCTTTGGTGGCCTTGAGCTTTTTTTTGCTCTTTGGTAGGGTTGTTGTCTCTTTGACACATTCCCTGTTTCAATTCTCAATTTTATTCTTTACTTTGCAACTTTTATTTCATGATTCATATTTTGGTAATATTTCTTGAAAATTGGTCAGTTTGAACTGATAATACTAAATGCATTCTTGTAAGATTTGTTTAATCTGTGGTAGAGAGGATGAGTCATGAAATATTTTCAGACTAGGCCCAGTAAGACACAAATTACACATTATATCATGCAAAAATTGTACTCCATTGTTGTTTTAATTTCTCACCAGATACATCATGGAGATATCAAAGCGATCAATTCAGCCTCAAATCTATCAGCAGTACAGTCAAAACTTTATTTAAAGGCCACCCTCGACCATACAAAACTGGCATCATAAGAGAAGTGACCTTTGAATTGAGGTTTAAAATGCATATGACAAGGAACATTTGAAACTGGAACAATTTTGAAAAAGAAAAAGAAATGTATGATTAAGAAGGGCTAGCCATGCACGCATAGCAAAGGGGTTAGTGAGTTCATACTGAAATATCAGTGAAAGTAACCTGTGACTCTTTTCATATAAAAACTTACGATGAAAATTGATCATAAGTTATACTGAAAAGTGTATGACTTACGAGTATTTTTACTCTTAAGATTTTTTGTGAAAAAAGCCGCTGAACCTTAGCCATACACTCATGGCTATAAACCTTATTTAGTTTTCATCATACTTTTCTTATCAATTTTCCAGAATTCAAAATTATTCCAGATTTAAATAAATACTTGTTTCTATATATGACTACAGCAGAATAAGAAGAAATAGACCAGACAAGATAGGTTTTTGTTTAATAGAGATGCCTTTATAGCAGGTTTGAGTGTTTGACTACATGCATTTTCTTAAATTCCTACATTTCTCATGAAAATAAAAAATGCAATTTTCATTTTCTAACTAAATATAAGTGTAATATAACATTGCATTTACCTTTTAATCTTCCAAGAAATCTCAATGCTGATATTTCAGAGTATGTACAGCCTCCCAAAAAGTAGACAAGGACTACTTTAGAGGATGGAGGTAAGGAGGATGGCATCTTTCCTATTATTAAAAAAAAAACTTTTAACTTTTCTTTATTGATAAATAACACTTATAGTTCATTATACAATAAAAGGTTGTCAAAACAATAGTGTCATATTGGCAATGTATTCTTGCAGTATGATTGAATGATTTTCGATTGTCTATAACACTGTGGAGTAATTATTATTCATAGGATACCAATTTTTCAAGTTTTGTGGGTGTAGGTAAACCATGAATCTATATGTTCAATGAAGTACAAATTTATTATTGATTTGTATGCTGATTTTGGCGAAACCATGAAATCAAATATCCAAGAAACTACAATTATTGTTCAATCCACAAAAATTTACATCCATGAAAAATAAATGAATCTACAGTAGTCAACTTTCAAAACTTACCTTGTTTCCAAAAAGAAAATTTAGAAATGGGAGACAACTCTTAGGGAGCTACCATTTGATTTTTAGGGGGGGGGGGGGGCTAGGATGAAATTTGAAAAAAATAGGCAGGACAGGAGTTTTGAGTTAAAAAAAAGGCAGGATGAGATTATTTGCCAAAAAAAAGGCAGGATGACAATTTATGTAAAAAAAAAGTCAGGATAAACTAAAAAAAAAGGCAGGACCGAAAAGAGTGAAAAATAAAAAGGCAGGACCGAATAGAGGGAAAAATAAAAAGGCAGGACAAAATTTTTCATCCTAGCCCCCCCATAAAAATCAAATGGTAGCTCCCTTAGTAAGAACTACTTGGATCATTTTGCATCACTAGGGCCAGACTTGAAAATGTCAGTTGTCAACACTGATCAAGACTAGATTACTGCGTAAATCAACTAGGATATAAAAGAAGCATTCACAAAGGTGTCATTATGCTTCAAAATGGTCAAACATTGTCAAAAGTTTATGTCTCTCATTATAAATTGTCAAATCAAAATGGCACATGATATCAAATAATCTCTCAGAGCATAAAGCTTTTGGACATGTCTATTCATAGCAATAGCTTTAGCAAATTGTCATTATTCTATAATAGGAAATAACAAATAAAATGCTCCGCAGGGCGCAGCTTGATACGACCGCAGAGGTCGAACCCTGAACAGTTGGGGCAAGTATGGACACAACATTCAAGCTTGATACAGCTCTGAATTTGGATTGTGATTAAATATTTGACACAGCATAGGTTTCTGACACAGAATGAACGTGGTCTAAGAACTTAAAAATTTTAAATTGGACATTCACCTATTATGGTCCAATATCCAAAATCTAAATACATGGTTAGATTCGGCATATCAAAGACCCCCAAGAATTCAATTTTTGATGAAATCAAACAAAGTTTAATTTTGGACCCTTTTGACCTCAATGTGGACAAAGTTGATAATGGGGCCCAAAAATCTAAATACATGGTTAGATTCAGCATATCAAAGAACCCCATATATTCAATTTTTGTTGAAATCAAACAAAGTTTAATTTTGGACCCTGATTTGGACCAACTAAAAAACTGGGCCCATAATCAAAAATCTAAATACATGTTTAGATTCAGCATATCAAAGAACCCGAAGAATTCAATTTTTGTTAAAATCAAACAAACTTTAATTTTGGACCCTTTGGACCTTAATGTAGACCAATTTGAAAACGGAACCAAAAATTAAGAATCTAAATACACGGTTAGATTCGGCATATCAAAGAACCCCAATAATTCAATTTTTGATGAAATCAAACAAAGTTTAATTTTGGACCCTTTGGACCTCAATGTGGACCAATTTAAAAACGGGGCCCAAAATCCAAAAACTTAATACACGGTTAGATTCAGCATATTAAACAACCCCAAGAATTCAAGAACAAAACCCCATTGAAATTGGTCAAGAAATAAGCAATTTATACGAAGTATCTTCTTTTGCACAATACTGTGCAATTGAATATTTCTTGCTATTGCCCAATACTGCACAATTGACAATTTCTTCCTATTGCGCAATATTGTGCTATTGGATATTTCTTGCTATTGTGCAATACTGTGCAATTGAAGATTTCTTGCTATTGCGCAATACTGTGCAATTGAAGATTTCTTGCTATTGTGCAATACTGTGCAATTGAAAATTTCTTGCTATTGCACAATACTTATTATATAATAATTTACACATCCTGTTTGGTGTGTATCTCCTACCATATCATTATTATTTGCTTTTAAATATAAATCAGAAATAACCAACTTAAAATGGAAAATTTAAAAAAAAAAAAAAAAAGGAAAAAAAGAAAAAATCCCCCCCCCTCAAATTTTTTGAACCCCCTTATGATTCATATCACCCCCAAACTCAATCCCAGCCTTCCCTTTGTGGTATAGTACCTTGCAGTACAATTTCAGAGAGATCCATACACTTACACACAAGTTATTGTCATGAAACTAGAAAAATGCTTGTTTTTTGCCCCTTTTTTAGCCCCTAATTCCTAAAATTTTGAGGCAATTACCCCCAAACTCAATCCCAGCATTCCCTGTGTGATATGGAACCTTGTGGTACAATTTCAGAGAGATCCATACACTTGAACACAAGTTATTGTCTGGAAACTAGAAAAATGCTTATTTTTGGCCCCTTTTTGGCCCCTTATTCCTAAACTTTTCGGGCAATTACCCCCAAACTCAATTCCAGCTTTCCCTTTGTGATATGGAACCTTGTAGTACAATTTCAGAAAGATCCATACACTTTCACACAAGTTATTGTCATGAAACTAGAAAAATGCTTGTTTTTTGCTCCTTTTTTGGACCCTTATTCCTAATATTTTGAGGCAATTACCCCCAAAATCAATCCCAGCATTCCCTGTGTGATATTGAACCTTGTGGTACAATGTCAGAGAGATCCATACACTAACACACAAGTTATGTCTGGAAGTTACAAAAATGCTTATTTTTGGCCCCTAATTCCTTAACTGTTGGTACCATAACCCCCAAAATCAATCCCAACCTTCCTTTTGTGGTATTGAACCTTATGGTAAAATTTCATAGAGATCCATTCACTTAAACTAAAGTTAGAGTGCGAAAACCAGTGTGTCTTCGGACGACGCAGGACGACAACGACGACGACGCCAACGTCATACCAATATACGACCGCAAAAATTTTTGCAGTCGTATAAAAATGCTTATTTTTGGCCCCTTTTTGGCCCCTAATTCCTTTACTGTTGGTACCATAACCCCCAAAATCAATCCCAACCTTCCTTTTGTGGTATTGAACCTTGTGGTAAAATTTCATAGAGATCCATTCACTTAAACTAAAGTTAGAGTGCGAAAACCAATGTGTCTTCGGACGACGCAGGACGACGCCAACGTCATACCAATATACGACCACAAAATTTTTTTTGCGGTCGTATAAAAAATGGTGTAAGTCCAATAACTTTAGCAAAAATTGTGATATCACAATTCATAGTAGAACAGTATAAAACTTATTGAATCCTATTTCTAATATGTAGTGTAGCAGGGGGGAGAATAACAGATTTGGGGTTTAGATCATTAAGACAGCAACCCAACAACACAAGTAAACCAGACAATTAAAGTTCACAATATGGCCTTCAACAGTTGACAAAAAATTATCTTTTTCTGTTATGACAAGCTGATCAATTAAAACTGTTGATAATCGAGGTTTCAGACATAACTTTGTTAAAAAAAGCTATGGATAATTATCTGTTTCAACTTGAAGCATTTCTCCCTAGCCATTCAAATGTCACAATTGATCATTTTTTTTCTGAAAGCACCTGTTACAAATTGATCAATTGTAAGAAAATATGTTTAGTCAGTCTTTACAGACTTGGAACTCAAATCTATTTTATCAACCCATAAAAAATGGCATTTCAAAGCCAACTATACAGTATAGGTTTTTCTCATTGTTGAAGGCCATACGGTTGCCTATTATTGACACATCCACTTTGAACTTGGGTGGATAGTTGTCTCACTGGCAATCATACCACATCTCCTTATTTTTACACATTAAGTTATATACCTCTGAATAGTTTCCAGTATTTTTGGATACTTCTATAACTTTTTGGTATTTTATTTTATGAAAAAAAAACTCCTGATTAAATAATTCAGTACAGAGGTAAATGGTTATACAATATCTTTATCTGTATGTCATTGAGGAATTGGTCATCTAAATGCTGCAACATTCATTTATATATAATATATAAATATATATTTCTTACAAGGAAGAGAGTGCCTTTATCCATTAAAGAAAGGGTATGTCGCTTGTTATTAATTTTTCAAAATAGTATGATTGAGGAAAGGAAATTGGTTGAAACCTTGACAAGTATAACCAATCTATCTGAATTATATGTATTGTAAATTTAGGAATTTTTAGATTGTCTTTTTATTGCAAATTGTGACAGCATAGGTTTTGTCAAAATAAAAACTCACATTTTAAATTTTAAAAGCATTATGTGTATGAACCATTTCCTAAATTTGCAATAATAAAGTTCATATTTATGTCCATTCTTCATCAATTGCAATCATAGCTGCACACAAAAAAGGAATAAACTATTATAGCATAATATATCAATTGATTTTTTTGTACCTTTAGACTGTTTTGCACTGACTTCAGCAAAGACACCACCTGGTAAATGTTTAGTTATTTCTTCCATACCAATAAATGTTTCTTTCATTAGTGCCTAAGACAAAAAATGGAAATTTATTCAAAGCTCTGAGATTATTAAGATATTACTAAGTCTCCGAATATAAATACCATTAAATCCAGTTAAAAATTGCATAATATTATACTACCGCCACACTCTCAAACTTAAGCTAGGAACAAAAACAACATGAGTAAAATTGAGAATGGAAATGGGGAATGTGTCAAAGAGGCAACAACCCGACCATAGAACAGATAACAGCAGAAGGTCACCAACAGGTCTTCAATGCAGCGAGAAATTCCCACACCCGGAGGCGTCCTTCAGCTGGCCCCTAAACAAATATATATACTAGTTCAGTGATAATGAACGCCATACTAAACTCCAAATTGTACACAAGAAACTAAAATTAAAAATAATACAAGACTGACAAAGGCTAGAGGCTCCTGACTTGGGACAGGCGCAAAAATGCGGCGGGGTTAAACATGTTTATGAGATCTCAACCCTCCCCCTATACCTCTAGCCAATGTAGAAAAGTAAACGCATAACAATACGCACATTAAAATTCAGTTCAAGAGAAGTCCGAGTCTGATGTCAGAAGATGTAACCAAAGAAAATAAACAAAATGACAATAATACATAAATAACAACAGACTACTAGCAGTTAACTGACATGCCAGCTCCAGACTTCAATTAAACTGATTGAAAGATTATGTCTTCATCATATGAATATCAGGCATAATCCTTCCCGTTAGGGGTTTAGTATCATACCATCATAACATATATGAGAAGAACATAACCCGTGTCATGCCAACAACTGGTTTTTAAATAAATGTATTTAGTGCCGATGCAAAGACCCTATAAGTGAATCAATATAAACGCCGAAATATGCAATCTTTAATGACCTGACAACAGTATCGTAACTATATCCCTTCTTAATAAGTCTATTTAAAGGTTTTGTTAGCTTCAGAGGTGAATACTGACATTTTTGTGCTTTATAAAGAATATTTCCATAAAAAATTGGATGTGAAATACCTGAACGTATAAGAAGTCTGCATGTTGAGCTATATTTACGAATGATGTCCTTATACCGATGATAAAATTTAGTAAATGTTTTGACTAGTTTGTGATATCGAAAACCCTGGTGTAATAATTTTTCAGTAATACATAAATTTCTCTCGTTAAAATCTAAAACATTGTTACATACACGAGCGAATCGTACAAGTTGAGATATATAAACACCGTAAGATGGTGACAAGGGAACGTCACCATCTAAAAATGGATAATTAACGATAGGAAATGAAAAATCATCTCTGACTGATTCTGTGTGATCTCTACACAAGTTTAATCTTTTCATTTGAAAATAAGGAAATTAAAAGAGAACCATAGTTGCCAACTCACATGATATTCGCGTGTAATACACGTTTTTTTCGACGGTTTACATGCCAAGATTTTGTCACTTGGCTTGTACACGCTTCTCACCACTTTACACGCCATTACACGCTTTTTCATTGTTTTGATTTTTTGGTCGTTAGTGATATCGTGATTCTCAGGTTTTTTCATAATAAGACGATAAATACCGAAAATTTCCAAGTTTATTTTTCGATATGGACGAACAACAAATTAAAAGCCCTTCAGGTAAGTTTGTGAGTAGTTTTTAAGGTTTTGTGACTTTCTTTCTCTAAAATTCACTTTAGGGAAATGTCCAGCAGAACGAGGTTGCTTTCTCGACCTGTACCGTAGTCTAAAGAACAGAGTGCTAAGCGAAAACGATACGTGTGTACGTACCAAAAAAGTTGGGAGTCCGAGTTTCAATGGACCAACATGACCAAAGAAATCAAATCAAATATGTTTATTTTCCTAATCAAAGGGCCATACAAGGTATAATAATTACAAAGTATTATGCCTCTTAAACATTATCAATCATTGGCAACCAAAACAACATTTGTGAGAGGAGAACTAGCTATTTGATAAAGCATTCAATGGTATTCAAATTATAAAATTGTTTTTCTTTTTCAGTTTCAAATCTAGCCAACAGATTTCCACAGGCCATAGGGGATGGGAATATCACAGAACTGTTGGATCAATTTTCAGAGTACTAGCTGTCTTCTCCTGATGAACTACCCAGCTTTGACCAGGAAATAGCAAAGTTCTGGGGAGCAATGGCATACATAGATGACATTTTTAATGACACAAATCATTATGACATTCTTTCAAAGCTTGCTAAAGCTATTTTAGTTCTGGAAAATAGCAATTCTGACTGTGAGAGAGCAGTATCAATTATAAAGAAGATTTACACTGAATTCCAGTCAGAACTCAACAATGATACATTGTGTGTATTGTTATCATGTAAATTTAACCAAACTGGCAGTTGTTTTGAATTTGTGCCTAGTTGTGTTGTTTTGAAAGCAGCAAAGCAGGCCACTGTTGAATACAATAAAAGTTTACAGTAGAATATTGTTTTTCATATTAACAAGTGTGTATAATGTTCATATTAAAAAGTCGGCATCTACGTCACGCGTTTTCACACGCTTTTTGACATGTCATGTCATGACATGATTTGTCATTGTCAGAGGTTGGCAACTATGAAGAGAACCAATTGTTTAAACACTGTTTGGAATATCCTTTAAACTGCCAAAATTTGATCTTGATAAAATAAGAGCAGCTGACTCATTCTTAAATCAGTTAAATGTAAAAAATTCAAAAATACAAAAAAATCTTAAACATAACATGTCAACCAAAAATCATGGAATTGCGTATACACATTATTATACATGAACACATGTATGTAATGAGTTATCAGAAACTTCATATACATCAAAACAAATTGCAATTCACATCAGCAAAATTTTGTACCTGTTCAACAAGTTTACATGACAAAGGTGAATATGCTCCACTAAACACATATGACATGTCAGTTGGACTCTTCAAGTTAATGTCTTCAGTTTTAGGTATCTGTAAAAGTCAATTTTGAGCATTAGTGTTGATCTCTTAAAAGATAATAAAACAATATACATAGATTTAATAAAATGCTATTTTAGCTCCCATGACCTTGACCTCAAACCTTGTGACATGAAAAAAAAAAGAAACTCTCTCCAAGGGAAATTATCATTAAAATTTGTTTGTATATGACAACGGATAATTGTGAAATTTTTAGTTTATTAAACTAACATGATAGTTTCTATGCTTTTCCAATGAACATCATAGTCTCGTTCTTTTCTTATAAATATCAAGTAATGTGCATTTGAGGCTGTTTTTCAAATATCATGAATTTTGATTGGACATATCTCATAGTGTTGGATAATCGGTTGAAATTACCAACTGATTATCTATCACTATAGGTTGACAGCAACCAACCAACTATCAGTTATACTCGCATTATCATAACTTGCTCTTTTTTATATGATAACATGCATTCATCCACATAGTACATATCTTATGCATATCTTATGCATATATTCCATACCATTGTACAGCTTTATTTGTTCATGTTTGACCTTTTCTTTACTTTTCATATTTAAGTAACCAATTAAAACAGTGAAACAAATATAGACCAGTGATCAGTATCACAAAAAGTCTTACGACTAAAGTTCATCGTAAGTCATGAACAATTCATAGATATAGGATGATGTGGTATTAGTGCCAATGAGACAACTCTCCATCCAAGTTACAATTTATAAAAGTAAACCATTATAGGTCAAGGAACGGCCTTCAACACGGAGCATTGGCTACTTATGAACCACTTTTTGTGAAACTGATCACAGATTCCGACTGATCATATTTTGTCTTATAATTACAAAGTTTTTACAAACGAAAGTGAACCAACGCCTGGTGAGTCTGTAGTGAGTTAGAGTCCCTGAAGTGGATACCTCGGGTATGCAGGGTCGTTATGATGAAACACAATAATGTAGAAAGTCTTATAACAACAACACTGGAGGGACTGCTGCAGAAAATTTAGGCACCGAAACATGTCGATCAATAAATTTTCTGCAGCAGTCCCTCCAGTGTTGTTGTTATAAGACTTTCTAAATTACAAAGTTTATTCACAACAATGAAATTAAAATCTCTAAATTTCAATGGTGTCACTCACATGGATAATTTCAAATACATAGCTGTATCAAAAGTTGAATGTTTATCATTAAACAGATAAATAAATTTAACTTAAAACTTAAATCAGTAAAAAATATTTACATAGAAATATATAGATTTAACTAAGGTGATCTAACCAAATGTCTGTTAATGTGTGAGGAGTGTATACTTTTCACTTTTGGGATTATTATTCTGCTCTCAGATGTGCTATTCTTGAGTCTGTAGTTATTTTCATTAGAATACTTATTTCTGTCATAGTTGGTTCTCACCTGATCCCATTTGTATAAATATTTCAATGGCGGACGAAGAAAAAAATACAAAAGTAAACCGTTTGACAAGGGATTTGGAGAGGAATATATCATTTGAATGCAATAAATGGATGAAACATTAACTAAAGGCAATTTTCATCTTGTTCTTATGAAGTAACTAATTTATCTTGCCAAAAAAATCAGATCGTTTTGATGAACGCTCTTGAGTAACAAGTAACGCTCTTAAGTAACAAGTAACGCTCTTGAGTAACAAGTATTGGAGGTGAAAGCAAATACTTCACAAAAAGTTGTTTCTTTGAAATAACATATGACCAATCTGTAAATTCAATGCTTTCACCACGTTTCTAAAGAAAGATATTGTTTATTTATTTTATTTTTGTTTGTTTGACATGGTTATTGTTATCTGATGAAATTATTTGGACATATTCTAAAATCACGCAAAAAATAACAAAATCCAAATTGATTATTGACCTCGCTGAGTCAAACAAACTGATTTCCGAAGTATTCCGGAACAACACTTTAATGTTTTATGTTTCATCATCATGTACAAAGTTAACCTTTTTTTTAAATTTTTGTTGGGTTACTGTCTCATTATTTTTTACTCAACATTTTCTTTAATTCATACAACTTACAAGGGCTAGTCTTCTACACAGACTTTTAAATGAGCTGTGTTTAGTCATGGCTGCCATACTGGATGTCACTTTACCAAGAGATGATGCTGGTTGAATAGTTGTCAGTTCTTGATCTATCAACATTCCAAGCTTACTTAAGTTGTAAAATGATAACATTTGTTCAAATCCGTGACTCTAAAACAAAAATTCTTTATAAAAAACAATTATAGAATCTAATACTCTCATTTACTATTAAGATCAATAACCTAAAGAATTTAGTGGTTCAAAAAAGTAAAGATCAGAATATTTTTTATTTAATTTAGTGAATATTTACAAACTTCAGAGATAGGTCAAATAACAAGTTCATTATGCATTGTACTTTAACTAAACAGTTCTTATAAAAGTATTTTGAATATAGTGTGTTTCAAGATTGGTGTCAATTTAGACATAAAATAAGATGGTGTCCATAGTACACGGATGCCCCACTCGCACTATCATTTTCTATGTTCAGTGGCCCGTGAAATTGGGGTAAAAACTCTAATTTGGCATTAAAATTAGAAAGAACATATCATAGGGAACATGTGTACTAAGTTTCAAGTTGATTGGACTTCAACTTCATCAAAAACTACCTTGACCAAAAAAAATAACCTGAAACAGGACAGACGGACGGACGGATGGACGGACAGACACACAGACTGAAAAAACATAATGCCTCTCTACTATTGTAGGTGGGGCATAAAAAAACATCACTTACAGCAATTTATTAATTCAAAATGAATATGGTAACATAGACTGGATCCAGTGTTGACAGTTGATGTTGTTGGACTATGCAGTATTTTTGGTGATTGCTGTTATCACTTTTTCAAGTATCAAATAAGCATTCACATTAAATATGTACATTTTAAAAAAGTTTGTTCTATGTTGTTCTGTTCAACAACTTGTTTTAAGAATGTTGCTTTTATCAATTTTTATGCTACCAAAATGTACTTTCAACTGTTCTTACAGTTGGGTGCAGACCAAGCATAACATAAAGCAAACGCACATTAACGCTGCATGCAAATATTTCATTTTGTTAACTCAAATTTTCGTAATTACTAGTAAACACGCATTTACTATAATTACGTTAAGGCTGTCAAAATGGAAATTTCTAATGTCTACTCAAGTAAACGTGCATTTACTCTGTGTCCGTTTAGTCAGAAGTTAACGGGTGTTTACTACAGATTTTACATCTTTACCTATATGTGCACTTAGAAAAGGCGCGTTTACTCTTCCTATTAACTATTTGTGAAAATTATAAATAATTCTTGTAAGAATGAATTCTAATTTCAAAGTTTGAATAGAAAACCAAAAAACATAACTTTTTTGAAACTTTTTTAAGTTCTTTTCCTATTTGAATGAAATATGTTAATCTTGGTTTGAATACCATTAAACAGTTTCATTTCCTTTATTTTCAATGGCTTATTCATATGTTGCGATTGATAGATAAATAAAGTATCACTAAAAAAAAATTTCAGAAATTATTGAAAAATTAAATACTGCAAAATTTTAAAAAAAGATAGTTTTACATGTTGTCAACAATATTGGCTATAGCAGATTTAACTATGCAATGCTTCAAGTCTTGAAATAAATTATATGAAATAAAATGATCTATGAAATTTTGTTTTCAGACAATCCATTCATTTCAAAATATTTGCCGTAGTTCATGGTTTACTGCATTTAAAAATGATTTAGTTGATCGACCTATAAATTCAATGTATAATGTCAATTTTATTAAACCTGTTATTCCCTACAGACCACAGAAATAGCTTTTTTTATTAAAAAAATCTGTCGAAAATAATTCCTTCACTTTTATGTCAAACAATCCATCCTAAAGTATAAAAAGAGAATTTATCAGGCAACTACAAGCTTTTATTATTATTATACAAAAAAAGAAATATTGGCAATTTTAATTGATATCGACATAAGTATTACAATGTAGTAACCATAGACTTAAAGAGATCTCAATTTGTGTAAAACTATTCCTCCTGAGGTACCAAAAGAACAGAATTTCAATGCTGTTACATAATATTTTAACAAAAGGGAAAATATTGGCACCATATATTGATGTTGACAACAAATTTTGCAATTTTTCACTTAAACTCCTTCACTTTTATGTCAGAAAATCAATCCTGAGGTACAAAAAGTACTCAATTATCAGGCCAGCACAATATATTAACTAAAAAAAGATATATTGTCACTTTTTATTGCTATCAACATAATTATAAGTAACCGTAGACTTATAGAGCTCTTGATTTGTGTAAAACTATTCATCCTGAGGTACTAAAAGAACAGAATTGTAATGCTATTGTATAACATTCTTTACGGCAAATGTATCTTGGTCAGGCGTCAAGAAATATCATAAATCTGAATATTTTGTTTTCGAACCTTCCAATCGGTTTAAAATCTATGTCCACTCACAAAAATAAATTGAAAAGGTTTTACACTTCCTGAAGAAATATCTTTGTTACTTATAAAAATAAGAAGATGTGGTATGATTGCCAATGAGACAACTCTCCACAAGAGACCATATAACACAGAAATTAACAACTTTAGGTCATCGTACGGTTTTCAACAATGAGCAAAGCCCATACCGCATAGTCAGCTATAAAAGGCCCAAAAATGACAAATGTAAAACAATTAAAACGAGAAAACTAATGGTCTGATTTATGTACAAAATAATGAATGAAAACAAAATATGTTACACAGCAACAAATGACAGTTTTGAATTTTCAACTAATTAAATACATGTCATATCATGCATTTTAATCGATAATCTATATATTTGTCGAAAATGGGCAGTTGGGCATTTTTACGTATATATAGCTATTCATGTGATATGATTGGTCAGTGTATCCAGGATACCATGACAAACTGTGTTAACGTGCAGATTTACCAAATGTTAACGTGCGTTTCCTTCTAACAAAAATAGAAGACGCGCCTTTTTCACATTAACACAGAGTTAAACGTAAAAGTAAACAGGCGTTTACTTTTTATGTCTACTGAAATTTGGAGTTAACGCCAAAGTTAACGTGGCGTTTACATGAAGTGCACCCTAGTGAACGCCACTTTAACTTTTTCTGTCAGTTTACATGTAATACTTGGTCTGCATCCAACTGTATATGTTTTTGTTGTTTTTTACTTAATGCAGTATTTGATTTCTTTGTCCAATTTTGTACTTTCTACATTTCTTTTTTTATGTTTTAGACATGTCTTAACCTTCAAACATATTTGATCTGGTTTGCCCTTCTATAATAATGTTATTGCTTTTTTCATATAACCGACTTTTGACTCAGTATATAAGTTTTTGACAGGTTAGGTTGCACCAATTGAAAGCTAGTTTTTATTTTTTTAGTTGCTCTTACTTGACTGAGTACCTGAATGTCCTACAACAGAATAGGTAACCTGTCGAAAATTATATACTTCAGAGTCAAAAGTCTGTAATATGAAAATAATCTTTTTTACATAGTGTTATGTCCTTCATCTTATCTGTTTCTGGTCTGTTTGGACTAGTTTTTTACCTGACAATATTGTTTCTTCAATGATTTATAGTCACGAGCTGGTATTCCATCCTGGGTGAGGGACAGCAAACATAACAATTTAAGGGTCTGTATCATGTTTGACTGAAATGACAGAAATATATAAAATCTATGTTACTAGTAATTTCACATCAAATTTGAAATGATTAAAAATTATAAAATTCTATAGAGAAGATTAAGACTTCAAACTCTCATACATTAGGTGTATACTCCACATTCTTCTCATTTTCAAACACAATTTTGATAAAATGATGAACATTAACATATTTTTTTGCAATTGAGGTTCAACTGAATTAACACCGAACTGAATCCTAGAGGTAGGAAACCTATGGTATGCATGGTGGTTTTATAAATTAAATTAAAAATTAATATGAAACAGTTTTCAGTAATGGAGAAGTTTGAAAACTGATTTGAATAATAAAATATGTTAAACAAAGTTTCCAAAAAGAATGAAGCTGTTTGTTTCTCACGGCCCACTTTTAAATAATGTTCTGTGCATGGCCTCGATCATAGATTTCAGAAATCACAAAAATATTATAAAGTACAATGTACTATCATATATGCATCATCAAGGTACAAGATAACTCCAATCTGTAAATTTCGAAGAAGATGTTAACATGCAATTTGTGCAAAGTCAAATGTTAAACTATGTTCTGCAGAAGTTACCATCACAGGATTTCAAATAGACATATAGAAATACCCATTATACATCAAGTATGCATAATATCAATAGAATATATGTGAAATGGTTTCCAAGAAAAAACTGTTTACAATTTTTACCAGTATGGTCCATGGTTAATCATTGTTCTTCAAAGATGGCCATCTTGGCTTTCAGACTGTCATAAAAATCCCAATACTGGTAGTGGAACATGTATAGATCATTCAAACAACATAACAGTTTAGTCAGCATAGTTGTTTATAACGTGAGCATTTAAGTATCAGCCCATCAGTACTCATAACTGCCCTCTGGCAGCCATCTTGAATTTCAAACCACAAAACAATATGACCAATTCCATAAATACAAACATTGGGGCATTCATGACAAATTGGATTTGGCACATTTATTTCTAAGCTATGATATTAAGGTTAGAAACTGCAAATTATACAGGATACTTCAAATCTCACCTGGCCCACATGTAAAAACTGTCTATAAACAGATTTTGTACATATAACATAATCTCTTGAAAACTTAAACCTTTTTGCACAGGTAACACATTAGTTCATTGTTTGCTACAATAAGTGTCCTTATCAGGCTAGACACTGATCTCACAGAATTTAAGACTAAAATCATAAACTTTACAAATATATCAGGCAAGTGAAAGGACATACCTGTTTGTTTATAAGTTCCTCAATAAATGTCATGTTTTCTCTCAGTGCTGTACCTTCCAACAAACCTATACAAAAATCAAGAGATAAACATTATACTAGAAAACATATTTGGTACTCAAATGATCGTTTGGATTGTATAACTGATATCTGAATGTTAGAACACTCAAATCTTAATTTTGATAAAATTGTAAGATGGTTTGACAGATATTTTCCTTGCAGACAATCCAGTATTATTCCTTAATTAATAAGCAATTCAGTGTTTATTGTATACACATGTAAATAACAGTTGCTTAACATTTTGAAAAAATAGACTGAAGAGATCTTTAATTGACTGCAAGCTAAATGTCTTAACAGCTCGGAAATTTTTGAAAAGACTTAAGGATGTACACCTCTGAGGAGCCAAAAATTTCTGAATTAAACTTTTTTTCTTAACCTGATTTTTGGGTTTATATGACTGTAAAAAAATAATTGGCAAAGAAAAAATATGGTGGTGCACTTCTTTTTTTGCTACAGCCATTTGAAAGTACCCAATTTTGATGACTTTCCCATTTTTCATCAATTTTTACCCATTTTTGGGCTATTATCATGAAAAAAATCACAGTTTCACAATTAAACTTTTTTTCATACTTACACTAAAGATGAAGTAGACCAATCTGAATAAATTTAACTTAAAAAAACTATGGGTAGGTGTTAATATAAGAAAGTTTTATAAAATTTCGTGCTTTTTCGTGTCAAATTTACCATGTTGTCAATTTTTGTAAATTTGGGATTTTTCTCTTTTTTTAGAACAAAAAGCATATTATTTCAACTTCTTTGTTATAAATGATTGAAAAAATATATATCTAAGAAATCTGAAAAGAAAAAATTGATATGGGATGTACATGTATCTGGTAAAATCATTTCTTGTACCCCTCACCCATTTTCTCAACATTTTGGCTAATGAGACTGACTTGATTGGTTATAAAATTTGAAAATTTTATTACTCAAAAACTACTTATTGTAAATACACAATTTTTTCACAGAGTTATGTTTGATTATAATATTTTTTAAATTCATTGATATTTTCCACTTGTATCACATGATTTGGAAATAATTCCAGAACGAGATTTCAACGAGACTGAAACATCAGAAGAATACATCCTTAAGTCAGGCTGATACATTTAAGTGAAGTATTGTTTATTAATGTGATACACTGGAAGTATAGTAATTGGTTTTAAACTAAAAAGGACATTATGTTCACTTTTACGTTATGGACCCCTAAAGAAAAATAAAGAGATGGACAAAATCTCTTGAACTGAATGAAAAGGCTAATATTAATTATCAAATAGCCTGTCAGATTTTATCACATATTATTGTATATTTACAATGAAATTCTAATTGTCCTAAATCTTTTAACCAATACTTATATTATATTTTCAGATTTGGCTATATTAGACTGAGAATTCAGCGATGATCTACAACAAGGAACCATTACGTACTCCTGAAAATGTATATATAATTCTTTCCTTATATCTTAAAAGATTTTTTTATATGTTATATGTTTTTAATCAATAACAGTCAGACTGCCATACAATTCAAAACATATAGTTCTATATTTTACACTCTTGAATTCAAAAGTATGGACTTTGAGAACAGCAAAATTTTAATCAAAATAGCCTCGATATTATCATTCCAATTATAAACACGGTCCTTTTTATACATTGTACTCAAAAAAATGTTTATATAATATTTCTGTTTATTTGTCATTCAAAAAACTTGTTATAAGAACTATCAATAAAAAAGCACATGTTTATACTTAAAAAAAATAATTATGTATAATATTTCTGTATATTTGTCATTCAAACAACTTGTTAAATGAATTATCAATAAATATGAACATGTTTAATTAACATCAGTCATCAAATGTGTGCAACAGTCTACAAATGTTTGTATTTGTTTACCAAATGTCAAATTATTTTTCTTTTTTAAATTTCAGTTATCCAATAAAATTTGCTTTGCGTTTTATTTCAATTTTTTGAATGCATGTCTAACAAGAATGTGTCCATAGTACACGGATGCCCCACTCGCACTATCATTTTCTATGTTCAATGGATCATGAAATAGGGGTCAAAACTCTAATTTGGCATTAAAATTAGAAAGATCATATCATAGGGAACATGTGTACTAAGTTTCAAGTTGATTGGACTTCAACTTCATCAAAAAAACTACCTTGACCAAAAACTTTAACCTGAAGCGACCAAAATCTTTAACCTGAAGTGGGACAGACGGACGAACGGAAGCACAGACCAAAAAACATAATGCCCCATTTGTACTATAAGGAAATAAAGTAAATCAGAACAATTCCTTGATGAATCATTTTTCATTTTAAATTGTTTGTTTCCTATAGACAAATCTTGTTATATTTTCCAAGTGATTACAGTTGTTTGTAATTCCAAGGAGCCTTATTTCAAATTAAAATGTGTTTGTAAAAACATTCCGTACATTTGTTATTCAAACCACTACTTAAAATGACTTTTCAATAAAAATACAATTATTAAACCAACTTCTGTCATGAAATAAGTGCAGCAGCTTACAAATGTATGTTTATATTGTTTACAACATGTCAAGTAAGATAAATCTATAGCCGTCCTTTTATACAGCGTCAGTACAAATAGACCAAGGTCAAACTTGATTGGAAACAATCAGCAGTAGCCAGTCAGCAGACGGACAAGCCTGTCGATGTTTGGAATCAATCGAACCCCTGACAAATTAAACATTGGGGTATTTAACAACAATTACATTAGCATATTAGGCATGTTAGGTAAAGTACTGTACGTGAGATAAAGTGGATGCTAAATTAGCTACAAGTTCACATTTATTGTCGAAATACAAATAATATGATTTCCTGTCTGGAAAAGTTTCTTGAATAAAAAAATTGTTGATGTTCATTAAAAGTACAGGTAGTTCATATCTTCAGGGTAAGGTACCAGACTTATTTGGAAGTGCAAAGGAAGGGAAAAGTGAGGACTATTTCAGTCAGAATACAGAGATCAATGCCATAAATATATAGATTACTCTCATACATATTTCAATTAAGTGCCCACAGCTGCTTTCCAGAGAGACCCATAGAGGTTCAGAGGATGAAACTGCCCCTATCAGAAATTTTGTACACTCAAAAGATTTAACTGGGAAAAATATCCATGGCATCCCATTCATTGTGGGGTTTGTATGTGGAACCTTTTCCAAAAGGTCTTGCCAATGATTTTGGATGGTTCTAGTGAACAGTATCTGGTCCTATTCTATAACTTTGACATGATACTTCTTACTCAGAAAGAATTGTGGAATAAAGATAAGCACTGTGTGTAGTAAAAGTGTGTACTTTCCATGTATTTATGGCTAAAAATTACATGTTTTTAATGAAACACAAAATATTACATTTATTTGTTGCTGTTTTTTCAACAACCCAGGTGTATTAACAAGTTGTGATAACCACATATAGGCTATATTGCTTAGTTATCTGACTCATACAGTGAATATAAAAAAAGGTGATTTGCAATTTGGAAAGGGTAGGGGGTAACATCCAATTTGATAAAAACATGGAGAAAGAAGAGATTCTGACCACCAGAACCCTTCTCTTTATCTGCCGTTGTGACCATTCAGTACAAAGGTAAACATATTCACCTAATTAAGACTCTAGTGGGTAGTTGTCTTTTTGGCAATCATACCATATATCCTTATTTTTATATATATTGCAAAATTTTGTAGGGAAATATATGTTGAATTTTCTTTCTACTAGTTCAATATTTTTATCTTAAAAAATTCCTAAGGGGTTCCATGGAACCCTGTGTCTCGCCTATGATTGCTGTTGACCTGTCAGTGTAAAAGTGTAATGTTGACTTAAAAAGTGAGTCCATTTATCAGTAAAATATAGAATTTAAAAAAAAATTCAAGTTTATTTTTTAGATGCTATTTCTTGGTCTTGAAGATTAGCTTCTGTCCAAGTTTCACAACAATCCATGAAGGTTTACAAATTTGTCATGTCAAAAAAATTTAATCCCAGACTGTCTGTAAATGTTAACTGCAAAAAACTAGGTCCATCTATCAGAAAAATACTGAAAATGAAAAATGTATTTTCAAAAGTTTGCTTCAGACATTATTATCTCTTAATCATAAAAAAGCTTCTGCCAAAGTTTCATAAAATCTATGAAGGTTTAACTTTGACAAAGTAATTGATGTATAACAAAGTTTAACCCCAGACTGTATCTTCTTGTTAACTGTAAAAAAACTTAAGTCCATTTATCAGTAAAATATTGAAAAATGAAAATAAATATTTTCAAAATTTTGCTCTTGATACTGTATTTTGGTCATTTTAAAACAAGCCTCTGTCCAAATTTCATAAAATTCCATGAAGGTTTGACAAAGTTATTGATGACTGAAAAACTTTAACCTCAGACTAAATCTGAATGTTAACTGTAAAAAAACTAATATAAAAAAGAAGATGTGGTATGATTGCCAATGAGACAACTCTCCACAAGAGACCAAATGACAAAGAAATTAACAACTATAGGTCCCCGTACGGCCTTCAACAATGATCAAAGCCCATACCGCATAGTCAACTGTAAAAGGCCCCGAAATGACAAATGTAAAACTTTTCAAGAGAGCAAACTAACGGCCTGATTTATGTACAAAATAATGAACGAAAAACAAATATGTAACACAGCAACAAACAACAACCACTGAATTACAGGCTCCTGACTTGGGACAGGCACATACAGAATGTGGCAGGGTTAAACTAGTTTGAAGGCGCCACCCTCCCCCTAACCTGGGACAGTGGTGTAACAGTACAACATAAGAACAAACTGTAAAAATCAGTTGAAAAAGGCTTAACTCATCAGATGGAAACAAACAGAAATACATCTAACAAAAACAGAGTGGACATGGATGGGTACTGGTAAGTCCATTTATTAGTAAAATACGGAAAAATGAAAATAAATATTTTAAAAATTTTGCTCTGGATACTGTATTTTGGTCATAAGCAAGCTTTTGTCCAAATTATATAAAATTACATTAAGGTTTGATAAAGTTATTGATGTCTAAAAAAAAAAACTTTAACCACAGACTGAACCTAAATGTTGATGCCCCTGACGCCGATGCCGGAATCTAGGATCGCTATGTCTCGCTCTAGTGACATAAATGTTGCAGGCTCGACAAAAATCCCTTATGATATGATATATAACCAAGCCCTTGCCTGTTTTACAGTTAAGATTAAAAACTGTTCAGAGTCCTGTGTTATTAAT
The DNA here is from genome assembly GCF_021869535.1 of Mytilus californianus. NCBI lineage: Eukaryota > Metazoa > Mollusca > Bivalvia > Mytilida > Mytilidae > Mytilus > Mytilus californianus. Next base: position 59,978,887 of record NW_026262679.1, read on the forward strand.
CTGCACCCCAAATAACAGAATGTTGCCCCAATTTTTTTCCTATCAATTCATTAACTTAAAAAATTTCATTGTTTTTTTTTTTCACTGCTGGTTACCAAGATGGTCAATATTTGCCGCTATAAAATTAATATAGAACTGACTAAAATAAAGTTTTATGTTGCATAACCCAATAAAAAAACTTCTATAATTTTAAGACATGGTGTAACTTATTTATTTGTTCATAAACATCAAAAGCTCACAACGTTAGATCAAATAATCTGTAGACGATCAATTACTGGTAAAGCAATTATCAGTTTTTAACTCCAACATGTCCACTGGGTCTATTTTAATTAATATGGAAATCTAAACCATGTTATATTTGTGGTAAACAGATCATTATTTCAAACTAAGCACCTGAACATCTGCATGCTAATTACTAACAAATATAATAGTTATAGACAACTAAAAAGGATTAAATCAATGTCAAGTGCAAATATCGAAATCAATTCCAAGTGCAAATGTACATGTAACAATATCTGTAAAATTACATGTATTTTAAAAGTATGATATTGAATGCACATTAAATTCAACTCAAATCTTAGAAACTTATTTTTTTAATGTAGATCTTTTTTAAAGAAAATTTAATTTTGTGCAATGTAATAAAATAAAATCTCTGCACTTGCTTATTTTGCTATGCTTGGTCATCCCACGCAGCAACCAAACATAAAAAGAATTATTGAATGTGGAGATTTAATATGAATTAGATTGCACTAAGTGATTCTGTATACCTGACTACATCTACAATTATTATAATAATAAAAATTGTAAAGGAACTTTTATCCATAAATTTTAATTTTCAGGGCAACTGGAAATATTATTGAAAAGTTTAAGTTTTTTTATAACTAGTTTCAGACCAATAAACCTAAAAAAAAGTGTAGAGCATAAACTGATTAATCATCACTTCATTTCTAAAAAAAGATCTAATATTTTGCACGCCTGTTGCCACAAATCAATTTTATAATGATCATTACTGAAATCTTTGTGACTAATCATGCTGTGACGTCACTGTGAAAAAAATGTTTTACATCATTAGCACCAAAACTTTTAATCTTAGGGCTTACTACCTGTAAATCTAGTCCAAATAATCATGACGTCTTGAAAGGCTATTTTTAATTTTTTGCCTTCCTACGTGTCACAGCAAAATATCAAAATAGCCTTTCAAGACGTCATAATTATTTAGACTACTGTAAATTTAATTACTTGGAGTATATAAACAGATTTCTATACTTATTTTGTATGTCATCATTCTACTTGCTGACCACAAGCTCCAATGACCAACTACAAAATGACACATGTTCAGTTGTATTCATAAATTTTTGATACATATAAATGAAGGGACTAAATCAATTCATTATATCCTGAAATCAGACATTCAAAAACAACCATACAGATATTGCAACTTTATATATTGTATACAAAATGCTTATAGCACTAATAATGACATAAATGCTCTTTTCCCATTGTTTATTGTCTAGCAGTATAAACGTCATAAAGGGTGAGATTTTCCTAAAAAGATTTTTCTAGATGTGAAGTTCGAAATTTTTTCTCAAGAATAATAGATTTCAAACTTGCAAGATCTTTTTATTGTTTCAGATATAGATTGTACATTGTAACTACGTCCAAATATTGTAAAATACCTAATGTGCAAAATATAATCCATTCTATAAGACACTGTACAAAATTACAGACTGAAGACTTTGATCAATTTAGTGTCAATGATGGTTCAGTAAATAGATTAATGATTAGGCTATACTGGGACAATCTATATAGGTATTAAAGGTCTTTGAACCAAGTCAGGTTCAAACAGGATCCTGATTTATTCAGTATAAAGACAGGTTTCACACTATTCTACCTTCTGTATATTGATAAGGCATGGCAATACCATGAAGGTTTTATTTTCTAGGAATGTGAACCATCCCATGCTGAATACTTTTGTACTTTTTCTTATTTTATCCATGCATTTTAAAACTGATTACAAGTTTGGTATGCCAACACTTTTTACATCTTTCATCAGAATAGCTTTATTTAAATAAACTGTCAATATATTCTAATAAGTATGTATATTCTTAGCACTTGGGTCTCTTCCTATATAAAGATATACATAATCTGGTATGGGTAACTTATTTTGGAATGTCAAATATATCATCAGTGTGCAATTTCATTGGGAAAAGTTCAAAATCGGGAACAATCATTTTTTTTCATGTAGAATTTTCACAAAATCGTGTTTTAGAGCTTTTTTCCCGATCATGATCAGGCAATTGTGACAAGAAGTCAAAATCGTGTAATTCACGCCTAAATCATGAAAGTTGGTAGGTATGACTTGATTACATAAAATGGGTATTGTCTTTTGTAAATTTTGCTGAATAATTAGGTACCCACTTTTCCAAGTCTGCCCATTTAACATCACCACACTGTAAGCTGTTTTTGGAACCTGGCAAAAAATATTCATTTACATGCACCTTCATGACCTTATTGTCCAGTCAGTAAAACAAGTCTGTATTCCTGTACTATCTAAACTTTATAGCAAAAAGGTATACATTTGGCAACTGTAGAAATATTTGGTAAATACCTAAATCTATATTGCAGGACAAATTGCATTTTCGTTTATATTTGATTTCTGACTTTGCAAAAGTCTCTATACAAACCAATAGAAAAAGTGTTCTTAGTTGAGTTGAACATTTAAATTTGTGATTTACCAATACCCACGAAAATGAGTATACCACTAATAATCATAAATCCACAGTATTTAGCAAAAAATAAAGCAGACGAGGGGTGAGACTAAAAATGTACAACCGGGTATCTACATAAAGCTTTGTGATTTTTTATTGCTGTGAAAAATGTAAAAAAAGATGGCTACATGGAAAGATGAAAATTGGTATACTTCTCTAATGAAGCATAGCTTAATGATGTACGAGGATAAAAATCAAAATATAGTAATAACTTATACAGATCAATGAATCAGGTAAGAATATTAAATAAAGGTAAGTAAACTCACTATGCTCTGTTTGTAAATATTCCTCAAACTCTCCTTTAGTTTTCTTTCCAAGGATAACCTCACAGGCACCAATATCTGTGTTTTTTTTATAAAACATAAAAATAAATTAAAATTACAACAGAAAAATCATATCTCCTTGTGGTATGTTAAGCATGAATTTCAGAGGTGTGTCACAGGAATAAGTTCTTCAAGTTGTGACCATGGGATAACTCAACATTCTTTGTTTCCTAGGTGAAGTGGTCATGGTGTCACATAGAAATGGTCTTGAAAAAAACACCAGATCTTGAAAGCCCTTTTTCACAATCCCCATCCCTGTACAATCCTAAAACCAAAATGAATTTGAATTCAAGTTTTCCTTCAAAAACCCAAACCTTTCTACATCTTATCATTCATTTTGTATTTTGTGGATACTTGCCTCATTGGCAATCATACATTTCCTTATTTGCTGAATTAAATAAAATATTTGGAAAAAAATTATATATGCATTTTTTGTTTGTAATATAGTCGAACTTTATTCCAAACAAAACAAACATTAAAAAAGCATGCCTGATCTATGACGTTAATCATATTCCCATGTGGCAGAATATATGTAACAGGAAACATGTCAGTTTTGGCAAACAAACTTAAAATTTGTGCTTTTTTAGTTTTAATGGTGTGCATACTTTTGTGTACTTGTTAAGCAAGGTTACAATAAAACAATTAACACCTACGATGTGATAGAGCTGCTTTCTGTGCCTTCAAACCTCTCAATTTAGTTGCCACAAAATCTTTCATGTCCCCAACAGATTCTAGTGCATGTCTTTGCTGGAAAAGATAACAACGTTGTTCTATCAGTATTATTATCAATGGAAACTTTTTTATGGGTGGTTATTCTGGTACAGATACATGTGCCACCAAAAAAAAATATAGCCACTTTCAAATCAAGGAAAAACATATGTTTAACTTCTGCCAGTTTAATAATTGCTTGAATTAGAATATTTGGAATTTTAGAATTCTGAACAGTACAAAACCTTGTTTAATACAAAATCTTTTTCTTATTTTGAAAAAAAAAAGAGGAAGAAAATTAATTTTCATGATGAAAGGCCAAGTTAGAATTGGATGGTTTTTGTTATGGTGTTGTCTGTTCAACTGTCCAAAATATTTGGTGATTTCTGTAATCCTTTTTTTATGTATTTAGTCTGTACCAAACAGCTTGTTATCAATGTTTTTTCACAATTTTAACAAAAAAGACATGCCTCATGTGTCCAATGGCAGTGTGCTTGCAAATGAATGGTCAACCTGAAGTCAGAATATTGTGTCCAGTTAGGGTGACATGTTATCCCGCTGACTGTTCCCTTATAATCTGGCACTAACACTGACTTGTAAAACTAGAGGCTCTGAAGAGCCTGTGTCGCTCACCTTGGTCTATGTGCATATTCAAAAAGGACACTCTCCAGCATTGTATACAAGAATAGAATTCATGACAAAAATCTCTGTTTAGTTAATCTTGTACTGCTGATCATTTAGTCTGTTTAGTTTCTCTCTATCTTCATTAGTTTTTGCTCAAAACACAAAAGAGGGTAAAAAAAATCCTCATTGAAGGGCAATCACTCCTGTAAAGAGTGAGAGTCTATTAACTATATCGGCAAAATTTGACTTGTTGGTAGATCTTGCCTTGGTAATCATTTTTGTGATTTAAAGTGTCTATTTATCTATTATAATTTTTATCATATAAGGCAAAACGCAAAAAATAAATGGTAAAAATCGTCATTAAAGGGCAATAACTCTGATAAGGAGTCATTGGAGGATTTCCTCCATATTGTCTTATTTTTAGATCTTGTCTTGTAGATCATTTTTGCTTATTTAAGTTTCTATCTATCTATTATAATTTTTAAGATATAAGGCAAAAACGCAAAATATTGGTAAAAATCGTTATCAAAGGGCAATAACTCTAACAACGAGTTGACTGATCATTTTTGCAATTTAAAGTTTCTCTCTATCTATTATAGTTTTCAAGATAATAGCCAAAAAATAAAAAAATAGTAAAATTTGTCATTTAAGGGCAATAACTCCTTTATGAAGTCGTCTGACAGTTTTGAAGTATATGAACAAAAAATTGGTAGAGCTCAACATTTTGAACATTTTTGCTCCTGTCTGATTTTCTCTATTTATAACGATTTTCAAAATAATTGACAAAACTTGCATTTTACACCTTATGTTCTATTTTTAGCCATGTCTGCCATCTTGGTTGGCAGGCAGGGTCATCGGACACATTTTTTAAACTACATACCTCAATGATGATTGAGGCAAAGTTTGATTAAATTTGGCCCAGTAGTTACAGAGAAGATTTTTGTAAAAGTTAATGAGGATGGATGACGACAACGGACGACAGACGCCAAGTAATGAGAAAAGCTGACTTGTCCCTTTGGGCCAGGTGAGCTAAAAAATTTTATTATGCACACACATCAAAATGTTCTCATTCAGAATGTGGTTGGCTGATTATCTCAATACTTTTTCTCTTTATTTTTTAATTTTATTATTTTGTAAACAAATTTAGATAAACAGTTGGGACCATAACCCCCAAAATCAATCCCAACCTTCCTTTAGTGGTTATAAACCTTGTGTTAAAATTTTATTGATTTCTATTTACTTATACTAAAGTTATTATCCGGAAACCATCTGTCTTCGGACGACGCTGACGACGACGACGACAACGTGATACCAATATACGACCAAAATTTTTTTTATTTTTGCGGTCGTATTAAAAGCAGGTAAATATTCAAACTATGCATGATGAACAATTAAAATTAATAAATTTTCTTGCCTCATCTTTTTTGTGCCTCCATCTCCCCTTCACCACACACCAAGCTTTTATTTGTCACTTACATATACATTTACTAAATCCCATAACCAAATTCACAGATACTTACATCAAATTCAGTCTGTAAAGATTTGGCTTTAGAACTCAGATATTCAAATACATTGGAGAAATGTCTGTTTCTTGCTTCATCAAAAATCTACAATTCATAAAAAAAATATGGCTATAACTCATTTAACTTTACATTAACAAGAATGTGTCCATAGAACACGGATGCCCCACTCGCACAATCATTTTCTATGTTCAGTGGACCGTGAAATTGGGGTCAAAACTCTAATTTGTCATTAAAATTAGAAAGATCATATCATAGGGAACATGTGTACTAAGTTTCAAGTTGATTGGACTTCAACTTCATCAAAAACTACGTCGACCAAAAACTTTAACCTGAAGCGGGACAGACTGACAAACTAACGGACGAATGAACGGACACACAGACCGAAAAACATAATGCCCCTCTACTATCGTAGGTGGGGCATAAAAATTGGCTACCTCATAATTTCATTATCATGTTAGATATGATAGCAAATCACCAATTCTTATTATCAAAATTATAGACCTCTTTTGTAAAGGAGGGGAATAAAGTCCAACCTTCTGGAGCATGATGTCCTAGTGTTTACTGCAGAAGATCATTGTAAAGAAAATACAAAATTAATTTTGCAATTCATTTATTATCATGCTTTCATTTATTTGCTTGTTTTGCAATCCCCCCTAAAAATCACATACAATCTATATATTTTTATTTCTATTACGAAGAGCAACCAAAAGGGTATAACTCAAAGTATATGGAATAATAAGTCTTCACTTGCAAACAAGGCTGGTACAATTGAAATCACTAGTGTGTGAAAGATTTGGACAGGATGTTTTATAATTTCTCCTCTATTTAAATTCTTCTCAATATATAGTCCTTTTAAAAATCATTTCATTTACAAATATACAGTTTTGCCAATGAATTCAACATTAACAAAATTAAGCATACTGAGTTTAAGTGATATTTCTTTTTAAATAATCATATATAACCATACCTGATCTTCACTACTAAGTAGAAGTTTAGTACTCTGATCCTTTCCAGTTACATCTTTGCCAAATTCTATATAACCTACAACATATAAAAGTTATCACTATTAAACATTGCTTAAGGTATAAACTAATAAAAAACTTAGGAAATTACAGATTATACTAAATGCAAATTATTTAACAAAAAAGACTTAAAACTTTTGTGTTCTATTTGTAATTTCACTGAAGGATATTAAATGCGGGAGGGTTGAGATCTTAAAAGAAATTCTTAATATCTGCTGTTAAACCACTAATTTAAATGTTCAACAAATAACAAAGTTTCCAAAAGGTTGTATGGAGACTTTGGCAAAACCACGAAAATACAAGTTTTCATCATCCACGAAAATTGGTACCAACGTAAATAAGTGAATCCACAGTATTTTGTTGCTGTCTTACTGATATACACCTCATATTTCATTCTATTTATATTTATATAGCTAAATTAAAATGGTGGAATAAATGAGAACATCAGAACATACCACTTACCACATGATATACCAAATGTATCATCTAGGAGACCCTCATAAGTCAGCTGGGAGCACAATGGTGTTACAAAATCTACATCTATAGGAAAATAATTATACTGCATATAAATGTTGTATCAGAGCAAAAGTAAAGGGATTTGCTATTCCATTCAGATATAAATTCTATCCAACGAAAATAAATAATTCAATAAAAGAAGTTATCAACTTTAAATGTACACTTGTGTTGAAACTTCAGTGGCATTTAAGGACAGAATTTTCAATAAAGGACTATTTTGCAATATTTATCAATTTTGCAGAATCTGAAGAAAATTCTCAAGAAATATTTAAATTTGGGTTAATTTCAAGAAACCATCCATTAGACCTTTGAAATGTTTCAATCTAATCTATAAAACTGAAATTTGATGATACTAAATGGTCCATTTACATATGAATTAGGCTTAAATTGCCATTGTTGAACATACAAAGAACCATAACTCTGTAGACAATGGTAAATCTGCTTTAACATATCAAACTATAAGTATTAAGTACTTAGGTAAAATCTCACAAAATCATACCACATCCTTTGCAAAGTCCATGATTTGCTTAGGGAAACCCCAAATATAATTTGGATCAATAACTAACTAGGAGGTGTGAATAGCATTTTATGATGAAGATTCTGAGAAAGATTCATTTAATTTTGATTAGGATTTATCAAAGGAGAAGCAGACACAAATTTGTCCTATAGTGTGTGATATGACAAAGAATATCCCAGAACATTCAGATCAGGAAATTAAAAAAGGGGGGGGGGCAAAATTCAAATCATGCAAGTCAGATTCTGTAAAAGTTTCAAAAAAATTCTGTCAAGCCATTCAGGACAGTATTGGGAACAACATTTGGATGGAAGGACAAAAACCAACAGGCAACCCCATCTATATCTATAGCTGGCTTCAAAAATCAAGATGTATAGAAATGCACTGTACAAGATACAGCTGGTATGATTTGGCAATAGAATTTTTTGGGCTTCCATACTATATAAACTGTACAAAATCATTCATTAATAATCCTGTGTTACATGAAAAACAGTACCACTTTTTTCACAGATGCTAGTTCATGAAAAAAGTTACTGAGTTAAAGTCAACTTATTCAAATACCCATTTTGTAATCTATTAGACAAAACAAAGTCTTAATTTCGGAGCATGGAAATTATGTGACAGACACATTATTCGTTCCAAAAAAATCCCAAATCTTGTGATCAAAGCTTATAAAATGAGTCATAAATACCTCGGTCTATAAGAATGAGATTTCCTATATCACATTTAGTGTAGTCTGGTCCAGATAATTTCTCTCCAAGTATATTTTTCATCAGATCATTCACCATCTATAGTCAAATATAATAACAGTATGTATAAAGATTTTAGTGTAAATTTTTAAAAAGGGTTTCATTTCAATTTCATAAATTTGAACTGCAAAAATTAATGATAATTGGGTTTCTTTACTTTAAGGTGCTCTAATATTTGTTTTATTTTGGTGTAAGTATCAAAGAAACATGAAAAGTAAGTATTGTGTAATATTTCCAATAATATACTGTAAAAAAAATATACAGTACCTAATTACAAAATTTTTTTGTCATATAAACAACTAGTTTGTCATCTATGAAAATGGAACTGAATTAACATAAACATTATATGAAAGTAAAAAAAAATATCCTAAATATTTGAATTATGATACTATTTCAAATTTAAGGATCAACATTGATTAAAATGTGTAGTAACCATTATTTAGCTGTTTATTTTGGAAAAGATTAAAGTGCCAAACAAGCTTGATGTTAAGGAATTCTGTCAAGTTTTGTTTCATTCCTATGAGAACTGTTGGAGATTTTTGTTGACAAACGTCCCTATATGTAGAAATTGTAAAATAAAACTCATGGTTTGCTTAAAAAAAATATAGAGATGCACAACAATACATAATGGGAAGTAATTCTGCAGAGTACAATTACATTCCTATCTAAAATGTAGGAGATATTTTCATGTTTATGTTGAAAGTCTTTTGTCACAGACGGACAGACAACACAAAACAATACATCTCCTTGCATATTTGAGGGGAGCATAATTTGTGTTCTTATGTCTCACTTTTGATCCCTTGCCAATGCCATAAACATTAGGAATAATTCCACATAGAGCCTGGATGTTGATAAGTGATTTAGCTATTGTTTGTATCCAGGTATGGTCACTATCCTGTAAAGAACACATAAAAATAGAAAATCAAAACAGTTAACTCTGTTTCATTAAAAAATTCGACCAATTATCTCCCTTTTCACTATTTAGATTGGGAAGAAAGTAAAGCTTAGCTTGGATATATGTTTTTTATTCCAGTTATAATTATCTCAATAAGCTAGGTAACTACATGATCCCATTTTGAAGCTAAAAATAAGTTATATGTTGAAAAGACAAAATTTAAAACTCTTTGTTATTGGAATTTGAATAAAAGAAAGAGTTAAAAGTAATTTAACACCATAAAAACATCATATGATTACATTGATTTTTTCATACACTTCTTTATCATTACATGTAAATAGGAATTTACCTAAAAAAACTATTCAATCAAATACAAACCAGATAAAATGACCTAAAGAACTGAGGTAACTCTAATGACAGTATATCTCTGTCTAGTGGTATCAGATCCATCTGTAACTCATGTATTGTTATATATCCCATAACACCCTCGTGTTCAAGAATCATCTCACATACATGTAACTGAAATATAAACACATCATGGTACAATTATTGTACAATAACTCATGTATTGTTATATATCCCATAACACCCTCTTGTTCCAGGATCATATCACATACATGTAACTGAAATATTAACACACCATAGATAATTTATTGTGTCATGTTTTAAGATCAACGTCTATTACACATGCATGCAGCTTAAATACTATATATGTGACAGCTCATGTATTGTCACAAATCAACTAGTATATGAAGTTTAGTCAGATAGGGTCATTTTGATTATAATTTTAAGTGAAATGTATGAACATTAAATGTTAAGTTGTGTAAAGTATTGTTAAGATATAAGTTTATTATATTGTTTTCTTGAGGTAAATTCAGTACTGTTAAAACATTCAGATTGTAACCAATCCAGTACTGTTAAGTCACTCTCAAAATATACATCATAGGACACATTTTTTTAAACACAATACCCCAATGATGGTTGTGGCCAAGTTTAGTTCCAATTGGCCAAGCAGTTTCAGAGAAGATTTTTTGTAAAAGTTTACAAAAGATGGACCACATGGGACGGTGGGCTCAAAATGAGCAGCTAGATATTTCAACAGATTGTTTTATATCTATCAATGAATCATATTTACAACAAATGTCAACTTCTTTTTCAAATTAATCAAATTTAAATATTATCGCATGTACACAAACAATTTGTAAAAATAGTGTTGATTAATTAGGTGGACGGAAACCAATAAATCCATTCTAGGTCTGCTTTTACATTCATTGGAAAAATTTGATTAAAAACAAACTGTAAATATTTTACAGTATTCTTGTATGTTACAAATGTATCTTGACCTCAAGATGTCTTTAGTAATTTTTTAGTAATTTTTTAATTGTTGTGCTGCAGTCTCATTTACATATATCAATAGCTTTCTTCATTCATATGAAGACCCTGTTCTTCCCAGGTAATTCTAAGAAAGGAGTAGGCCTGGTAAGACCCCTTTTTGGCCCCAAAATATAGCAGTTTTACAAAATTGTTAAAATGTAAACTTTTAGCTATTTATTGGAAAGTAGAATACTTCTGCTTCTGCATAAATATGGGCAGTTTTTGACAATACAATGCATATATATTGGGTACTAGCATCATTAAGTCATGCTAAATTACTGAAATCTTCACAATTTTAGCATTTGAGTTAAATTTTAGACGGTTTCTGTCTTAAATGGAAGTGGCTGCATTTGTGTTCATTCTTAATATTTAAATGCAAGTTGTATTTAATGATAATACATAACATATATAAAGGTTGAGAGTGAACACGGATGCGGCCACTTTTATTTTTGACAAAAACCATTTGAAAAGTGACATATTATGGCATATTTGATAGATTTTTCATATTTAAGCTTGAATCTGAGTGTCTTTAATAATAAAATCAGTTCAAATCTGTCACATAAACTAATTGAATCGACTGAAGTAGACACTTAAGTGTTTAAAAAGTGACCAAAATCTTTCATCAGATGAACCTGAAATTTGAGGCCAAAATCGGCCCTTACCGGATCTACTCCTTTGACGGTACCATCAAATGGAAGAAATGTATAACTTACCTTCCGTGGCACCATTATAATTCTATACTGTCTTTTGATATTGCTGCTTCTATCTGAATTGACATGGTCAGCAATGACCTTCATGGTAGTCATCTGTGGTCGTACTAAGTACACCCTCCTGTTAAATAACATATTCAAAATAAATAAAGTAAGTTATTAAGAAAAATAAAGCATTATAGACTCCTTTGTTGTTAATTAGATATCAACTGAAAGTAAGTATTCTGATGGAACTGTGAAAATATATTGGTTGTGGTTAAACTGTCTGTTGCAAAGGTCTGTCATTGTAATTGTTAGCTGTCTCATACTGATGTCATCTGTGGTAGTGTCATAAGTAAAAGCACCATTGTTGACCTTTCCAATCACAGGTTTTTACACCGAAAGACTGAAAACATAGATTGGAGAAACTCCCTTTCTGCTTCTAAGCTGTAATCTTTCTACTTTCACCAATGCTTGCATGTGCAAAATCTAAAATGTAAATACAAGCTAGGGTATCTTGTGAAATGACATGTTTTGAAACTGAAACTTTCACAGCAATTCTGTTGATATTTTTTTATCAAAATCACTTGTTCCTTTTTCGCATCTTAATGTTTTGAAGCTTTATACAAATAGTTTACACTGTTGTCTTCACAGCTGCTGGATTAACATCCCTACATTTTTTATTCTACAACATATGCTACAGGCCATAAAAAACAAAATAAGAAGACATGGTATGATTGCCAATAAGACAACTCTCCACCAGAAACCAAATGATGTAGAAGTTAGCAACTATAGGTCAACACTATAAATGATAAAAGAAAAGTGATTTGAAATAATTTTTGGATAAAAAATGTTTAATTTTCTGAACTCAGTTTATCTTTTGCGAAATATAGATATACCTACTGTTCACAACCATGTATGGACTTCTGTGTTGGATCTAACTTGAAAATTTTATCTACATGTCTTTGCTGAAATCATAAATGTGTAAATGTTATAGTCATTCCATAAAACATATAAAGTGGTCAAATTACTTATACTGTGGGTTCATTATTATTTGTGAGATACCATTTTTCTTATTTCCATGGGTACAGGTGAACCACCAATTTAAATGTTTTAAGTCAAATTATGAAATTTTGTAGCCTTGTATGAAGACTTTGGGAAAAACAACAAAATTAAAAATCCTAAAAAATGCAAGTTTTCCGCAATCTGCGAAAATTAGTAACCATGAAATTAAATGAATTCACAGTAGAACATTTTCATAACTTAAAAATTTACCTAAGCATGAAAACTTGTCTTTGATCAATCTGAAGTCAAGGTCTGTCTGGTCAAGCAAACCCTGCCAGATCGATATGTAGGTCTAAAAATGATTATATCAAACAAACCTAATATACAGTATATTTGAACTATTGCTCAAATTAACTGAGAAAGAGGCCTAAGCAGGAAAACTAAACATTGATCTTTCAGATTTAAACCATTAAACTGAGGTCAAGGTCAGGTAATCCCAGTCAGACAGACATGTTTCTACAGTGATTAACTCGATAAAAATGACCTATTACAAAAGTGTGCAACTTAAAAAAAATAATCTAAAGTGTGAAAACTCAACATTGACCATTCAACACAAAAAAAAGACCAAGGTAAAGACTCTTTTCAAATGGACTTGTACACCTTACAACAGACCTATAAACCAAATATATTTGGTATTTTACTCAACGTAAATTAGAAACTAACCTACAAATGTAAGAGCCTTAACTTAAAGTTGATCGTTGAAACATGAAAATAGGTAAATGTCAGGTTCGTTCTGTCAGACAGACATATACAGCCTCCATGGTCTTGTGGTTAGGTCTTTGCCTGGAGTTCAGTAGTACATGGGTTCTACCCCAGCCGGAACAAACCAAAGACTATAAAATTGGTATTTGCTGTTTCTCCACTAAGCAAGCCGCTCAGAGAAGGAATAGTGTGTTCCATAGGGTGAAAAGTCTTCCTGCGGACTGTTACCTTGTGAACTAGCACGTTAAAAATCAGACTCTGCATGTCTGTCTGGTACAAAACAGAGTTAATGTTCTTATTACAATAACAAGTTCTAGTCCTGAATATGCATTTAATTTGCTGCCAGACGTTAAACAGTCATCCATCATCATCATCAGATAGACATGAACACCTTACATCCTAACAACAGTTCTAGACCAAATAGACATTGGACAACACTTTTCTTGCAATTTTATACCAGTTTTATTGGCTTCTCTTGGACAGATACACTACTTCCAATTTCACCTAGATTGCTGTAAAATGTTTGCCTAGATTCCTGTGAAATGTTTGCCTAGATTGCTGTTAATCATGTTAATTAATATATAGAGACAGTGATGTATTGATGTAAATATGAGTACAATTATGGAGCATAATATTTATATATATAATGAATACAGACCTAGGTTCAATTACATGCCAAAGTAATTAATTACATCCATTACATTGATTTTTTTTAATGTAATCAATTACATTACAATTACATTTATTTTCATCATGTTCATATGTAATTAATTACATAACAATTACATTGTCAATGTAATTAATTACATTTCAATTACTTGTGTCCAAAAATATCATATACGATAAATAGAACGAAATTTTATGCATGCTTTGTTTAACAGTGAAAACATTTTGTGTTAGCTTTGTTTTAAAGTTTTCAAATTTTGAATGTCAATATTACATTTAAACGTCATTAGATCTTCAAATGTTTTGTCACTCAAGGAACATCTTTTTGGTACTTTGATTGGTCTCTTCCAACTTTCAGGCTTTCGTTTATTACAGAAGAGCAACACTAGCATTTTGTTTTAAAATTATTGCATATAATGTAGCTTGTTTGGGAAATTTTAACATTTTAAAAAAAATTTATATATATATATCATGTATATGTAACCCTCTCAAACATGGCCATCCCCAAACCATATCTAATCCCCAAAACATTCTATTTTGCTAAAACGTGTTCGATGTTTTCATACCCAAACGTATCCATTAATATAGAAATAGTAAGGGTTAAAACACCAAAACGTCTTAAACTTTTAGCGCTAATGTCGTCAGTAATGTCTATGGCAAATTTCTAAAATTGTGAATTGAAGCTATTTTAAATGTGTAACTTTTTTCAATTTAATGAACAAACAAAATAATAATCATAGTTGTTGTGAAAGCAGAGCTGTTGAAAACGTACACGGTATAACTGAAATGAATCAAAGCGCGAAAGCGCTGTAAAGGCAGTTAATTACAGGTTGTCTGTATTTTTAGTCCAGTTATATCATTATCTTGCATAGTACATTGTACTTATCAGAGGTGGCTTTCAGTATTTAAGATTTAGACTTCTCTAATGATATTGAACAAGTTTTATGAATGTCATATTCTGAGCACCATATGAAGGCGATTGTTCTCACTTGTTTATGAACTAGTGCATTATGTCCAGTTTGTACCTTTTTTATCTATGTTTATAGTCAAATACTGTTTAAAATAGTTTGACATTTTCTTTTTAGTAATAAGTAAATGTTATCAACTGTATTTTATTCAACTTTGCAAATGTGGTTTGTTACTGGTAAGTACAATGTATGGATGATAGTTGTTTCATTGGCAATCATAACACATCTCCTTATTTATATAATGATCTATATTCAACGACCTCAGGTACAAAAAAAATGTATGTAACTAAACTATGATGGGAAACCTTTGACTTCTTTCTTTAATATAAACTTTTGATTTGGTACCATAGAACTATGTAGAATAAATGTACATTGCAACATGTCAACTCTTTCAATGACAATACTTTTTTTAGAAACTATAACTCCAAGCAAAATTATATTTCCAAGTATAAAGTAATTTATGAATGAAACAAGAGTACACATGCTGAAATGTCTCGCCTTCTTTACTAATCATTGATATTATGTTGATAGTCCTAAATATAAAACTTTATTACAACTGTCACATAAACTTAACTAAACATTGACCAATGCACCAAGAAAATGAGGTCAAGGTCAGATGAACCATGCTAGGCAGGCATGTACAGCTAACAATTCTTCCATACAACAAATATAGTTGACCTATTGCTTATAGTTTAAGAAAAATAGACCAAAACACAAAAACTTAAAACTGAGCAATGAACCTTGAAAATGAGGTCAAGGTAAAAAAAAACCTGCGTGACTGACATATAGATCATAAAATATTTCCATACACCAAATATAGTTGAACTATTGCATATAGTATTAGAAAAAAAGACCAAAACTCAAAAACTTAACTTTGACCACTGAACCGTGAAAATGAGGTCAAGGTCAGATGACACCTGCCAGCTAGACATGTACACCTTACAATCATTCCATACACCAAATATAGTAGACCTATTGCATACAGTATAAGTAAACAGACCAAAACACAAAAACTTGACTAAAACCACTGAACCATGAAAATGAGGTCAAGATCAGATGACACCTGCCAGTTGGACATGTACACCTTACAGTCCTTCCATACACCGAATATACTAGACCTATTGCTTATAGTATCTGAGATATGGACTAGACCACCAAAACTTAACCTTGTTCACTGATCCATGAAATGAGGTCGAGGTCAAGTGAAAACTGTCTGACGGGCATGAGGACCTTGCAAGGTATGCACATACCAAATATAGTTATCCTATTACTTATAATAAGAGAGAATTAAACATTACAAAAAATCTTAACTTTTTTTTCAAGTAGTCACTGAACCATGAAAATGAGGTCAAGGACATTGGACATGTGACTGACGGAAACTTCGTAACATGAGGCATCCATATACAAAGTATGAAGCATCCAGACCTTCCACCTTCTAATATATAAAGCTTTTAAGAAGTTAGCTAATGCCGCCGCCGGATCACTATCCCTATGTCGAGCTTTCTGGGACAAAAATCGCAGGCTCGAAAAAAAGGAGTTCTTAATTAAGTAATAAACTGATTCGCTGAGCACAGCTGGATACACCCACAGAGGTCCAACCCTGAACAGTTGGGGCAAAAAAGGACACAATATTCAAGATTGATACCGGTCTGAATTTGGATTGTAATTAAATATTTGACATATTACAGTTTCTGAATAAATGTAGTCAAAGAACTTGAAATCGGTTATATGAATTGAATTTATATTCAATTAAAGATTTCTTGCTGTTGTGCAATACACTGTGCTGTTGCGCAATACTTAATAAATCTGTTGCCAGACTATAAACAAATAAAGTTCAATTTCTTCTCAATGTCATATTATAAATTTATGAGAATCAATAGGGAGATTACATCAATAGCTATAAATAATTCACCGAAGTTTCATGCGAACTGCTTAAAGCATTTTTGAGTTGTTGTCCAAAAACTGGAAAATCCCCCCTTTTTTAATGAATAAAACCCAATAACTCAGAAATGTAAAATCTAAAATTTATAAAATTCTAAAGGGAGCTTACGGATTGATAATTTAGTCTTAGATGCAAGATTTTTTTATCAGTTGTTTGTGGCTTTGAACTAGTTGTCAGTAAATTCGAGTACTCTCAGATCTGTACTTAGTGTCTTTTTGTTGTTTGGATGTACAACTACCCAGCCACGTCCACTTGTATTTGTATTTATCCATCTGATGAGTTAAGCCTCTTTCAACTGATTTTTATAGTTCGCTCTTATATTGTACTGGTACACCACTGTCCCAGGTTAGGGGGTGGGTTGGGATCCCGTGAACATGTTTAACCCCGCCACACTCTGCATGTACATGTATGTGCCTGTCCCAAGTCGGGAGCCTGTAATTCAGTGGTTGTCGTTTGTTTATGTGTTGCATATTTGTTATTCGTTCATTTTTTGTACATAAATTAGGCTGTTAGTTTTCTTGTTTGAATTGTTTTACATTGTCATTTCGGGGCCTTTTATAGCTCACTGTGCGGTATGTGCTTTGCTCATTGTTGAAGGCCGTACTGTGACCTATAGCTGTTTCTGTGTCATTTGGTCTCTTGTGGAGAGTTGTCTCATTGGCAATCATACCACATCTTCTTTTTTATATTTACATCAACAGATATAAACAATTCACCAAAGTCAAGGTGAGACAACAAAACTTAGGTTGTAAGATCTCTGAAATTTTTTACACGGTACAAGTTTTTCTAATTGTTGGAGATTGTATGGTGACAGTAACACCTGTAACTGCTTAACCCATTTCTTATGCACTTTGGTTCGATGAACTCACTGAATATCATACCACATCTCCTTATTTTTATATGCATTACAATTTACATGTGCATGTAATTGTAAATAATATTTATATATATATATATCAGAACAAACTTCATTGCGTCACTTTTATTTATGCATCCTTTGGCACAATACAAGTTCTAAAATTACACAACATAAAACAACTAAATGTTATTTCAGATGAAAGTTTTGTTTCAGTTCCATTCATAGGATTTATTAGAATTTTGTATGTTTTGCCAAGTCCAATAATTAGCTCTATGTGCACGTGTTAATTGGAGACTTTTCTATCCCGTATAAGAGTTTTGGAACTAATTCTGTTTCTTTTTTTGAAAAAAGTGAGCAAACAAATCTTGCACATTTAAACCTTTGTCTGCCATCACACTGTCACCTGGATCACATAATTGAACTATTCTACATCTTTCAACTATTTCACAGTCACTGGTACAACCATCATATGCATTAGAGACATAGTTGACTAAACCACCAGGTGTCGAACATACAAGTATTTTCAGTGTTTCTGTTTTTATATGATGAAAAGGTTGCCTGAGCTCTAGGAGCTTTAGGTTTTATCACGGGATATTCTGTGCTGTCAATAATAATCCAAGTTGTAGGAAACTTTAATTTAAAGTTGGATGGCGAAAAATACCTGACTAAACCACTAAATGGCCAAGTGTTAGCATCACGCCACTGTTTAGACATAAAAACAATCCATGTTTACACAATATTCTTAACACTAGTTTCAATCTAGAATCTAGACAGTTCAAAGTTGGTTGTATAATGCATCAATTTCATCAAAGTCATAAAAAAACTGATTTTCAAATGACACCCTATCAATTTGAATATATATGTATCTCAAACAATGTGCTGTTGGACCAAGTGTGGTCAAAACAAATAAAAATTTAGTATACAACTCTAAACCGGTATAAAAATGCATGGCTGTGTCACGTGTCTTCATTTCAAAATTCTCTGCTGAAAATATAGGCATTGATGGTGTTTGCGTAATTCCATCTGTGAAGCTCAACATTAGCTCGGCAGTTGGTGGTGGACAGTCATAAATCCTGTCTGCAGTATGAATTACTTCTTCAGGAAAACCAACTTTACAATCAAAACTTTCCTCTGGATTTCTACTACAATATTCATCAAGTTTAGTTCTTTTGTTTTCACAGGAAACTGCCCTGATTTTTCTTTTTGCGGACGATTCAGTCTCTTGCTTGGTCCAGGAAAATAGGCTGGGATTGGCAGTAGACTTAAGTCTCTGTATGGTGGGTTTGTGTCCTGAAAAAGTTTATAAAACATTAGTTTTTTGATAATTAAATGAACTTCCATTAGCAATGCATACTTTGTACGGAAGCAAGTTAACTCGTACCACGTAAACTCGTACCAAAAAAGTTAACTCGTACCAACGTAAACTCGTACCACTGGGAAGTCGTACCAATCAGAACTCGTACCACTGCAAATCATACCATTAAAAATATATTCAAAAATACGAATGTTTTATGAATTTTTTTTTGGTAAACTAAATAAAAAAAGTTGAATTACTTGAATTTTATACTAGATTTTAATGAAAACTTAGACAAAAATACGAATGTTTTATGATTATTTTTTTTTAAGCTTTATACAAAAAATTAAAATATCTTTGAAATTTATACCATTTTTTAATGAAAACTTAGACAAAAATACAAATGTAATTTCTTAATTACCATGCTAATAATTATATTAAATTCCTTTAATTGTGTGATTATTGGTTGTTTATTAACTAATCAACTTGTTTTTTTTATCTTTAACTAATCAACTTGTATAATCATATAAGCATGGTCATATTCTGCTGAAATGTGCTGAATATTGTATAAAAATAAATTTCATACTTTCTAACTGTTGGTCATAAACAATTTTAAACCTTTAAAACACAATCAATAAATTCTTTCATTAAATAAAATTCCTTTTAGAAACATAGAAAAATACCCAAATCTATTCAATGTTACTGATTTGGAATGATTAAAAATTAAATCAAATAGTTGTCAGTAAAAGTTTAAAAAAGAGTCTATTCAAGGGAGACAACAAAGCCAATCTGCCACGGTTTTCTCCATCCAATTAGACAAGGAAAATTAGCTACAAATTGGTTATTGTAATTTCAAATTATATACATTTTACAGACTTAAGAGGTATTGAGTGAAATTAAAGTATATATTCATCATTAAACACCATTTGAATGCATTTAAATAAATTGGTACGAGTTTACAATGGTATGAATTTACCGTGGTACGAGTTAGCAGTGGTACGAGTTTGCATTGGTACGAGTTTTTGTTTAGTGGTACGAGTTGACATTGGTACGAGTTTACAATGGTACGAGATAACTATAATTCCTTTGTACTACCTGTCAAAATATTAACTAGATTTATTCATTACAATCTGGATAAAACTATGTTAGCCTGATTCAATGTACATCAAAATGTATGTTATGTAAATCCAAAGGACAAACAATGAGAGACGTATGAAACAAACATACATTGTTTGTACCTAAATAACTATAATATAGATGAGAGAGATGAGATAATGTCGTTGTTTTGTTCCTGTTAACATTGTCATTGATATTTTTCAAGAAAGTCTATGAGGCATAGCTTATGCATTCCTGTCATTACTACATTAGCATAATTACTGCTAAAATAATTCTCAGTATGAAATACCTCTTGTAAGAAATCATTATAATTGTAGCAAGCACCAAAAAATCTCAAACAGCTCACATTGAATCGTAATCCAAAAAATTATGACGTCTTGAATTAACCACCCCCTTTTATTCTAAAACGATAATTGCGGTTGTAAACAGACTTTGGTTTATTCGCATGGCGATTACATATATAACTATATATTTTAAAAAGAAAATAGAGTTTTACCATGAATAGTTTCCTGCACGTAGTCTTTTTCAGTAAAATGTGCCTTGCAAACAACAGCTGATTGAGATGGACTCCACGATTTCATCGTGTTCTCGTCCAATCTGCGTATGGGCCATGGCGTTGATCCAACTTTTCCTTCTTTTTAAGTCATTTGGAAATGCATGTCCTCCTCTTAAATGACATCCAGGTACACAACAACAAGTACTTGGCATCGTCATTTAAAAATGCAACTGTAATAGTTGCACAGTGCAGAAACCGGAAGTTGAAGTACAGGATCGGCTACTACGGCGCCACCTATTCAGGAACGATAATTTGCTACTTTATATAACTGCGAAATAACAATAACGTTAGACGAGTTCGCGTGCATAAACAGAAATGCGCTTTAAATTGTATAATATAATTCATGTTCAGTCGACCTTTAATTATTATATCAACGACTGAAATGATTTATAAACATCTAGATTGCAGCAAGGATTTGTATAGTGAGACTATACAAATCCTTGATTGCAGATAACACTCGAAATTAACCCGACCTCTTTCCACACGGAATTCAAATAACTCTAGTTTGTCAATCGGTTGACTGCTTATAATGTAAAATACAAATATATCAAAAGTTTTTAAAACTAACAAAACACAATGATCGTTTCTCTATTTTCCAATGTAAATGAAATGAGACAAAAAACATTTGATACCGCAATAAGAAGAGGAGAGAATCAACATTTTCCGGATCTACTTGGAGCCTAATGACCCCCCACGTAGATAAGTTGGATATCGCGGAAAGAAATATTAACACGGCAACTAGAAAGGCATTAAAGCACTGCCTTTAAAAACAATGAATTCATGAAAACTATCTGATACAGTGTTTTGTTACTTCTGTCTTTGCAATTTTCAATTTGGGCAGCGCCTGCACTTTTTTATTTGACATTCTGTGCCCATTTTGCTTCAAATCATGGAACCCTGGTTACTGTTCTACTGCCCCCTTTTAACAACAAAACAACACCCTTTAAAAATAACAATCAAAGAAGAGCATTTGTGAGAATTTTTTTTCTGTGCACTTTTAAGTCTAAGGTCCCTGTAATAGTCTTGACAGGATTTTATTTCAAACAAAATTTGTCAAAACGAAACACTTATTCATTAAGGTTAACACG
The DNA here is from genome assembly GCF_021869535.1 of Mytilus californianus. Lineage (NCBI taxonomy): Eukaryota > Metazoa > Mollusca > Bivalvia > Mytilida > Mytilidae > Mytilus > Mytilus californianus. The sequence continues at coordinate 60,000,848 of NW_026262679.1, forward strand.
CTTGGGCATTTTTAAAATATGCATTTTCGAAAAAGGACACATTTTGGCTTCTTTCATCAACTAGAGATGTTCGGGAGTTCAGTCTGTCATATATGGAAACATTTGGGGGTTCGAACACATTTCCGAGTGTTACATATATGCATGTATATCAATAATTATAATACCTTGAGCATTGTAGCTCCAGCCACTCTGTCTAATGGTTTCATGAGCTCTGTATCCAGTACCAAATCTTTCTTTCCTTTGAACTGCTCAAAAGATAATAATTTTGAAGTAACCAAATAGTATAGAGAATAGAAACAGGCAATGACTTTGTGCCATTTAAAAGAGCAGAAAACAGCCCATGGCCAAATCAGATAGTCTCTATTAATAATTTCAATTCATCAAACCAAATATTTTATATATAATAAAATACATTACATAAGAAAGTTATGAATATAAAAACATTTACATCATTATCATTTTGATTATAATACCTCAAAAAGTGAATATCTAAAATTTGTGAAAGTTCCAAAATGGCTAAATACTCAAAAAGCTTCCTGACGTATCATTTTTTTAATTATCTTATCATGTTTAGTAAGGTGTTGTAATGCAAGAATTATAAATTTATATATATCTACAATGTTGACAAAAATTAGGTACATGTACTCCTATTAGAACTAAGATGTTTGATCACACAGTCTTTACGTATACATATAAATGATATACAAAGCCTTCTATAGATGACACTGAAATATAAAAATAAAAATGTGGTATGATTTCCAATGAGACAACTATCCACCAAAGTTCAAATGAAGTGGATGTACACAAATTTTCTAAAAAATTGAATAAGAAGCTTTTGCAGAACACTCATTCTCAGGAAATCAGGTCCCATACGTGATTTGTTGTCCCTGTAGATATTTGAAGCCTCATCTGCTATAAAAATGTCTAAACAAATATGTTTTTGAAAGTCAAGGAAGATATCTAGCTAAAACTAACACAATTGCTACGTAGAAGAATATTAAAATTACTCCAGCCTTACACTAAAACATATTATTTTGAGTAAAACGAATGTCCCTGATGGTATAGATATTTTTTCTGTTGAGTATTTAACTTAAGAAGCTTGTAAAACATGTACCTGTGTTGCCTTTTCAGATCTATCACCATTTAGCCAATACAAATTTATGTCATTTTAAGTAGTTTGTCATAAAATAAAACCAACACAGTTTTGAGAATATATGTCACTATTTCTTTGACCAGATACGTTACTAAATTTTAATTAGACTCTATATTTATCTAAAGGTCAATTGAAAGAATGATTATGTTGCTTTTGAAGTGTTAGTCCATAGTTATAACCAAAACAAAATTATATGATGTGTATCTATAATGGTTTAGAAAATTGATAAGCTCCAAAACTAGGAAATGGCGTTTGTACGTTAATTTTTAACAGATACGTTACTATGGAATCATTTGATTACACATTAACCACTTGCATGGGATCTATTTAACTGAATAAATATGTTTTTACATATTTGATCTTACTTTTCAACAGTGAAAAATGTCCTGGAATCAGAAACATATTTGAAATAATGGACCACGAACAATTTGTTAAACAGATACGGTACCAACAGATACGTTACTATGTTTCGGTTAACGATGAAATATCGATATTATTTCGGAATTCAGACATATGAGATATCTGCCTTAATACATTTTTGTTTTGTTTAATGATCAATCAATAATATCATCAGTACAACAAGTTATCAGCTGCAACTTGCGAAGACATATGAAAGAACAACGTCAATTTTAGCAATTGTACTGATTTTAACTTGAAATTTTGATATATTTTTCGCCAATATATTAATTTAGACATTTTATCACATAGATACGAATTAGACATCTTAATTTTGTACCTACAGGATAAAAATAGTTTTAAAGTATTGTAATTCATGGTGCAAACATTAAGTAACGTATTTGTTTCCTATAGTAATGTATTTGTTGCATGCCTTGAACAGATACGTTACATCGTATATCCTATTGTTTCATTCGAGTTTGAAGCGTTACGCTCACTTCTTTGATTTCAAATATTATATATTTAAAGTTAATTTATAATTAATAGTTCCAGAACCGATATAATAGAGTTTTTAATATACAAATTGTCTTCTCAACAGATATGTGATATGTTCATTTCCAAGTTGAAAAAAATTCGTAAGGGTTCCGCGGAACCCAGTGTCTCGCCTACTTTTTCTGTTAATCGCAGAATCAACAAAAATGAGGAAGTCAATCAATAAAAATATTCCTCTTGATACTATCTTTTGATTGTAACAAGCTTCTGTTCAAGTTTGGTAAAATTCCAGGATAGTTTATGATTTAAAATAACTGTTTAAAAACTTTAACTGCAGACTGAATGTAATGTTAACTGGAAGAAAACAAAATTTCCTTCTAGATACTAGCATTTGATCATAAACAAGCTTCTGTCCAAGTTTGGTACAAATCCAAAATAGTATAAGAAAGTTATTAAAATTTTAAAAACTTTAACCACAGAGTGAATATGTTGTTTCCTGGCAGAAAATCTAAGTCCATTTAAAAGTAAAATACGGAAAAAATGGATTTATTTTTTTACCAAATTTCCTTCTAGATACTAGCTTTTGATCATAAACAAGCTTCTGTCCATGTTTGGTACAAATCCAAAATAGTATAAGAAAGTTAAAAAAATTTAAAAACTTTAACCACAGAGTGAATGTGTTGTTTCCTGGCAGAAAATCTAAGTCCATTTAAAAGAAAAAATAAGGAAAAAATGGATTTATTTTTTTACAAAATTTACTTCTAGATACTATCTTATGATCATAAACAAGCTTCTGTCCAAGTTTGGTACAAACCCAGGATAGTTTAAGAAAGTTATTAAAATTTTAAAAACTTTAACCACAGAGTGAATGTAATATTTACCGGCAGAAAAACTAAGTCCATTTATAAGTAAAATACGGAAAAAATGGAATTTTATTTTTACAAAATTTACTTCTGGATACTATCTTATGATCATAAACAAGCTTCTGTCCAAGTTTGGTAGAAATCCAGGATAGTTTAAGAAAGTTATTAAAATTTCAAAAACTTTAACCACAGAGTGAATATTTGTGGACGCCGCCGACGACAACGACGACGACGACGACGACGCCGACGGAATGTAGGATCGCTATGTCTCGCTTTTTCGACTAAAGTCGAAGGCTCGACAAAAAGATAATATATATAAACATTTGAAAAAATATATGAAATTATTATGAGCAGTTGTTGATAAATGATATTTAAATATATTTTGAGTAATATCTTGATACATACTTTATAAAAAAGAACTAATTGTTATGTATTTTGTCTTCAAGTTATATTTTATCAAGATATGGATTCAAGAACAATTCATTAACTTTTCAGAGTCTATTACTTAAGATTTATGACTATTAATAGCATCTCAGGTACCTCTAGAATAGTTTTGGAGGAAAAAATCTAAGCAATGACACTTTGTATGAAAATGTGTTTGCTAAGGAAATAAAACATGACGGTAACGTATCTGATATGTGGAAAACAGTGAACCATAGTCCTGACCACGATATTATTTTCACAGTAAGAGCTAAGATCAACCACTTTGGAAACTTTCAAATCATATATATACGAATCATTTGAGCATTATTAAAAGTTGGTTTACAGAAATTTATTTTCCAAGTATAATTTTGGCAAATGGTCCCGATTTGCTGAGAATCAGTGAGAATGTTTTCCTTACTTTAAATGAATTTTGAGTTAACTTTGAAAGAAAAATACGCCTTTGTATGGATATCAAACAGCTTATGCCATTGTATGTGATCAAAAGAAATATTAACAAGGTATAAATTGACCGCTTAAACATGGAATCTTGAGTTATATTGACTTGTTTTTTCTATAAAGGGTGGTGCTCAGTTTGAAAATCGTGAATTCACAGACTAAGGTTTTTTTTCTGATTAAGCTGTCAACAAGAAACAAATCAGAAAAAAAGCTCTCCGAACTCCCCAAATTTGAGGGACTAAAAATATATCCTAACTTCACTCTAGGTTTATAATGATTCTTTAACTTTGATATAAGATAATGATTGTGGTCTCTAATTAGCACTATTATCTCCTATATTTCTTACAGAATCGAGCAGAGATGCAAGGTCATTTCGAACCATATCTCGAATTCTTTGAACATTTGGAAAATTTGTTGTTGATCCAGCCATTTTCTTGAAAATGAAAGCAGAACTAATTTTAATCCAACTTCCGTTTAACATTGAAGTTCCGTGATTTCAATTAATATTCACAAGGATTTGTGTAGTGAGGTTCTTGATATTCAGGAAGAACTTACAAAACATGTATACTAATCTAGGACATCAGTGGCGGATCCAGGGGGGGGGGGGGGGGGGGGGGTCCGGGGGTTGGAACCCCCCCTTTTTTACGATCAATGCTTTTGAATGGGGACATATGGTTGGACCCCCCCCCCCCCCCCTTTTTTTACGAACTTAACATTAAATTAACGACAAAAACTTTCGATCAGAATATTTTTTGTCCTTCTTCCTGACTGTCAATATATACTTTTCTTCAAAGGTGGGAATAGAATACTTTCAAGTTAAGTTAAAACCCATCCATATATCTCCTTTCCTTCAAAGTTAAATGGTCGTTCCCTTAAACATAAACTGTCATATTACACATTTTCAGGGATAGACGAGCATCTAGAATTTAAAGTTGGGGATGTAGCTGCGGAACCGGAAATAGTTTTTGACAATTTGCGGACCAAATATATATTGATCCATAAGGCGGGATATATTTGACAAATGGTCTCCAGCCGCGCTCGGAAACATTTTGGAAACACGTGCTGCTTTACTCGTGATGGAAATGTCTCTAGATCTGCATATTGTTGGTGCAGACGTCATGTGGCAAAACGAGAGAGACTGTTCGGTCGAGTTCGACGTAATTTACGATATAAATATACCATCAACAGTTGACTCCTAGGAGGCAACGGGGTCAAAATGGTTCGATATGAATGTAACATTGTCACAGACCTGCCTGGGAACAGTATGGCTAACTATAGTGCAAGTCTTTGCTTTGATGCGACAGTAATTGGAATTCGGTATTTTGTTTCCGATCTAATATTCAGTTGAAAATGTTCCTGGGACCAATAAAAATTGTTCTTAATAATTTCGAAGATATCCTGTGTTGCATTGTGCATATGGTCCTCTATCAAAATTCAACTTGGACATAGAAGCTACTGAGCAATTCATGTGGTTTCAAAGGGTCTTTTCATGTTTACTTCGTGTAAACAGCATATTCACAAGTTCAGTCTGATCAACAAATGGCGATTTTGTCATACAACAGGACAAATATGGAAAAGCATTTATTATTCTTTTTATCATTTATTTCCCAATAAATTATTCGGTAATGTGGTCAAATTCCACAACAAAACATCCAGGAATGTTATCCTGCTCCATCAAAACGCTGCAAAACATCATCACTGACGGATCACAGACATTACGTCATAATCCAATTGAAATGTGATGAATTTTCGAAGTTATCTTGCTCATGTCAAATAACACTTGGCCAATTTTATTGATATGAAAAACTGCCGATATCTCTATCAAATATGTGACAAATCCTAATAATTCAATTTTAAGATTTGTATGATAATAAATAACTACTCAGACGGTAGGACTCATCAATTTAGGGGCCGATTTGAATCAATAAGGGTTGCCAACGGAGCATTCCGTATTGGATCATCATTGAACTAGTAACTTCATAAAACCCGCTATTACCTGCCATGGTATAATAGGGGTACTCCTTTAGCTCAGTAAAGAGATGGGTTACTGTATCAGGGGTACCAGATCGATTCCTGGTTAATACACAAGAGATTGAACATAATACTCTATTGTTACGTTTAGGGAGCTACCATTTGATTTTTAAGGGGGAGGGGCTAGGATGAAATTAGAAAAAAGGCAGGACAGGAGTTTTGAGTAAAAAAAAAAGGCAGGATGAGCAACTTTACAAAAAAAAGGGCAGGATGACAATTTATGTAAAAAAAGTCAGGATAAACTAATAAAAAAATGGCAGGACCGAATAGAGTGAAAAATAAAAAGGCAGGACAGATATTACAACTAAAAAAAATGCAGGACAAAATTTTTCATCTTAGCCCCCCCCCCCCCCCCCCCCCCCACATAAAAATCAAATGGTAGCTCCCTTAGTGCTTTAACTGAACAAAATACATGTTGTTTAAAGGAAAAGAATTATAGCTATATAAACTAGACGCTCTAAAGAGCTTACATGTATCGCTCACCTAGGTCTATGTGGATTTTCAACAATGGACACGCTCCAACATTGTAGACTTTAATATGATCCATTGCTAAAATCACTTTTGTGTTGTTCTTGATAGTGTGGATATATGTTTCTGTTTAGTTTCTCTCTATCTTCTATAGCTTTTGCCAAACCACAAAAAGGGTAAAAATCGTCATTTAAGGGGAAATACTCCTATAAAAAGACAACTGACAATTTACTCTACGCTGACCTATTTGCAGATCTTGTCTTGCTGATCAGTAGTCTCAGAGGAGAAGAATTTTGTAAACGTTAACCGTCGACGACGACGACGACGACGACGACGACGGACGTACATAGATGAGAATAGCTCACTCATCCCTTTAGAGTTTGATGCTTGGTATTGTCATTATTGCGTGATGACTCTCGGAGCAATGACAAGTTTCCGTTGGCGTAAATTTATAACTGTGGTCAACTTGATAACTATTCCTTTAGCTCAACTAGTACCGCTGGGGCTTTCTGTATCAGCAATATACGGATTTGTTGAATGCTAGTGTTACTATGCCATTCAGTCCTATTGGGTATACTTGTAAATAGCTTCTTCTTAATGAAGACCAAAGAATCATGACATTGTTGTAAAATAAAGCATAGAAAGTGAAACTGAAGTCCGTCAAGTGATTTTTTTTATGGCCGATCTGATTGAAACATGGCCGCCGAATATACCGATGACCTATATGGAATGCATATAAACGATTTTTTTTTTAGAAACAGTTTCATTGAAATTAGTAATAATTGCATTGATGATGATAAGATCAGTATATTGCTGGTATTAGCCGCGAAGAATTGTAGGACATGCTACCAACTGAAATACAGTTATAATGAAAAATATTAATATAACTGACAACGTGTTTTTGAAGAAAATAACAATTTCACAAATTCAATATATTAATTGTTATGCATCCATGGCTGATTAGCTGCGGGAAAAGGATTACCACTAAACACATTTTGGTAATGTATGCTATGGAAAGTAAATAATCGTCTAAATACATTATGGTGATCCATACAAGCTCTTTGAAGCCAAGTCCTGTACTACTACCTGAATGTATATGTTCGTGTTGAAAATTCCAGCTATTTTTTTTTAAGAAATGATTAAAAATTTAAATGCACTAACTGTGTCTATATACTTTTTTTCTTCAGTTAGTTTGTAGTCTTTTGCGTTTTCTATTGTTTTTTACTATTGTATCGTTATTTAAGCGTATGTATTTACTTAAGTTAATATATTCATTGACACAGATGTTACTATGTATATACATGAACCTTATTTACTTGCTCAATTTTACTTACTAGAAAAGATTTTTTTAAATGATAGGTATATCACGAGATTTTTAAAATCATTTTAGCCCCCGGGTTATCTATTTCATAATACATGTATGAGCCTAATATATCATTAGGACGAACCGAACACAAGTTTGACAATTATGATATCTACTTTACACACTGAATATTCGCCCCCGTACTACTAGGTACGTGTTGTATCGAAACACTTACATTGTATTGAATTTATTCATTTAAGTTTTCGTCTTCCTTATTATGCATATTCAAATAAGGAAACGCTGTGTCATTGAATTTAACTTGTGCTACATTCCTTGTTTTTCAATAACCTTTTATAGTTACCATGTACTGGTACCGCTTGCAGCATCTTATACAGCGAGCTAGCTCTACAATATGTGTACTTAAGTCAAAACGTACACAAACCGACCACACTTCCCGTTGTTTTTTGTTTGTTTTTTTTTACAGCTTAAAGGAAGTTTTTTTAGCATGTTTAAATATGCCCCCGCACATTTCGCTGACATTTTACTCTTCAATAGCGTACTCTAATGTACCAACTTTATCATACTTTATAAAAGGACAAATGATTTGAATAAAAATATTATTCCGGTATATAATAGGTCGTGATTAATCAATATTAAGTTTGAGGTTAATCATCCGTGTTTAACAAATATATAGATAACTGATTTATATTTATAAATACATATCTGATAGATAAAGGGAACATACTCAGCGATTTTTTTATCTCGAAGAAAATTGCCACTGTTCTGCATCGTTAGAAGGTCGCGGCTATCATCATAGTCATGGCAAGTGTGATCGAAGCAGCTATTGTGACAGGAGCTGCCCAAGGGATAGGAAAAAGTATCGCCACAAGTTTGCTAAAACAGGGTTATAAGGTAAGTGTTCGATCATTTCGTTCGAAGGTTTTAGTCGTTAAGGTTCGTTTAAAAATTAAGCTTAACCTGGGACATATCCTATTCTAAAGTTTAACAAACTATTAATTAAGGTCGCATTTATGTAATCGTTGGTTCCGCTCAAATGCAGTACGGGTGTTAAATTAATAAGTATAGAATATAAATAACGTTAAAATCACTTTCTTATGATCTTAATATTGTGTCTTACAGGTAAATTATGATGTAAGGATTGCAAAATAAATCCGATAATCCCAATTATCTTAAGACCATTGAAATAGCAGTATTAAAGGTTTTGGAACAATGTCTTGAAAGAAATTGTATGTATAAAGGTTCTTAATTATAATTTTTTTTTTTTATAAATCTGTTTACATGTATTTGAATCCATGCTTGACCACGATTAAATAACATTATCATAAAATAAACGTTTTCTTGTTTGCTTATGGAAATCGGTATCAGAACGACGATTTCGTGTCTTGTTGAAAATTAGTACGATTTCACGAATAAGCCTCTTGAATGAGCCAGCAATATACTTTACTGTGATACAATGTATTAATAAATGAACATAATTTACGGGTCACAAGCCGGGACAAATTATATTGAATATTCAGGATCGGTATTCATTTTGGAAGACTTCTGTGCGTTTATGTAATTTTCATTGAAGTGGTATGGCAAACTAACACCGTATGTGTTTCACTCTCAGGGCCGATATGATCCTCCTTAATCGGACATGTTATGGGTCCTATTGGAATTTGAATATTTTATAACGTCTAAATAGTATACTAACAAGATTTTAAAACATCGTTAACAAACGTTTGTAAAAAATATTTAACCATTCACTTTGGAGATGAGGACATTCACAATTTCGATAAAACAAAATATCTCATGTATACATCCATAACAAAAGAAAATCTATTTCTATTTCAAAGATAACAAATGGATAATATTTGATAATTTTTGCTTTATGACAATGTAACCCTTATTTATTAGTTAAGTAGATTCGTAAAATTATATTTTTAATTCAAGCTTTGGTTTTTAATTTAATTCACAGAAAAGTGTAATAATTATATATTTTGTTCTTATGTTACATCACTGTTCCATGTAAGGGAGAGGGTTGAGCGCTCCCAAACATGTTAAACCTCGCATCATTCTTTATGTAAAATTAAGAATGGAAATGGGGAATGTGTCAAACAGACAACAACCCGACCATAGAACAGACAACAGCCGAAGGCCACCAATGGGTCTTCAATGCAGCGAGAAACTCCCGCACCCGGAGTGTCCCAAGGCAGGATCCTGTAATCCATTTGTACCAGTTTCCCTCATTACCGTTCTTGTTTTGTACAAAAATCAGGCCGGTGGTTTTCTCTTTTGAATTGATTTACATTTAGTTAGGCTAGTGCCTTGTATAACTTACTATACGGTATTAGTTTTGTTCACTGTTGACGGCAGTACATTGCCCTAAAGCTGTTTACATTCTCATTATTTAGTCTCTGGTGGATAGCTGTCTCATTGGCTATACCATATTACATCTCACTATTTTTATTTAATGTTGATAGAACATTAAACTTCACGCTTGAAGCTTTATAACTGTGTCTTCATTTCTTAATCATGTGTAACATAACGGGTGCCGCATGTGGAGCAGGATGTGCTTACCTTTCCGAAGCACACGATATCACCCTCGTTTTGATGGGGTTCGTGTGGCACAGTCTTTAGTTTTTTTATTTAGTGTTTTGTAGACTGTTTGCCTTTTCGCAGTTTTTTTCATTTTTTGGCACGATTTTGTCGGTCTATCCTCGACCTATGTGGTTTGTTTCTCCCTTTGGAATCTTCTGTCTCTTTTTTTCTTACTTCCATTAAGTTTGCCCGCGTAAAAAAATAGTAGGATGACATTATCACGAGTTCTGATTCCAAGAACACTTTTGTTGAACGAGATGGCCCTTCATTTGATTATTTCCATATAGAATGTATTATATCATGTCGGTGTCAAAACAAAACCACCGACCTATTGATTCACCAGCAGGTGTATTGACCACAAGTCATGTACACTGGATTTTTTGCCCTTATATTTGGTCAATTTTCACCATTATCAGTTCAGTAAATAGTCTTTTGGAGTTTGAATCTTTAATTTTTATTCATTATATATATATTTTTCTGACATTGAATTAGATTTTCATTTTTGACCTGGACTCAAATTTGGGACCTGCCACAGAAAAAGATCTTTGTCAAAAGTTTGGAGAAACAAAGGCAACTTTCATCAAATGCGATGTCACAGACAAGGAACAGTTCATAGGTTAGTTTTTAATCAACAGATCATCCTTGCGTTATATTTCTAGAAGATTAAAAGTTAAACCCCTTGCGTGTTTTATTGGTGCATATACATTTTGCGTGAAAATGATTAATAGGCATGTTAAAAGTAACTGCAAAGTCTTTCAAATATAATGAATATTCTCGATATTTTAAGGACATCCTGTATCTTAAATTACCTAAGTGTTGGGTACAATTGCTATTTGCATTTTTTACTAGTCATATTTTTTGTTCACATTACGACATTGACTTTTATGATCTATTGGAAATCATTAATGGAAATTTGTTTGGTACTGAAAAAAACTTGTTTTAACCACAGGCACTTGTCTCTGAAAAAAATTTCCTATATACCTTGATATAACACATATTAAGGTATATAGTAAATTTTATTCTGAGACATATTAAGGTATATAGGAAATTTTTTTCAGAGACAAGTGCCTGTGGTTTTAACACTGCAATTTTTCATGATGTGCATGCCTAAAGTAAAGAAACTTGCCATTGGTTGTTTTTCATTGACATCTGCTCAAACCTTTATATATAACCATTCATATTTCCAGGAGCTTTTAACGAAGCTGTGAAGACATGTGGTCATATATCGGTGATGGTTAATAACGCTGGTATAGCTGACGAATACAATTTTGAAAAATGTATAGCTGTGAATTTGGTGAGCAGATTCTTATATCCGCTATTTTCATTTGTTAGTCTCATTTTGAATGTGTTATTTTTTATATTTCTTCTTTTTTTTCAAGTATCAACCTATACGAGGGTCGTAATGGGGTAACCTTCATGACGAATAACGGTAATATTTGGTGCATGACGATAAAATGTACGACTGATTTTGACGAATCACGTTATTTTTTTCCCAAAAAAATAACGGTAACGGATAATTATTTGAGCCTTCTGAGGAATCACAGTAGAGGATATTTTGACGAATCACGATAACATTTTAACCAATTTGACGATAGCCGAAAATGACCGTTTGACGCCTTGTGGTAAAGAGCATTCCTACCCTCCTATACCCACTTATATATTTAATGGCAGTACATTATTCATTCACTTAAATATAATTTCCGATTTCCTCTTGTTTTTTTTATTGAATCTTTCCTGAACGAACACATTTAATTATATTTCCTGATACGTTTATTGATTAAATACAAGTCTCTGAACTGTATATTAACATTAATACTTTCAGTGCAACTTCAATTGAAAAATAATGAAATATGTTACCTATCAAAGGCTCACGAAACTGTGATTATATGTTAAATGAAAATTACATATCATAAAAATAGATCTCATAATTGTATTCTGTTTGATGTATGTCAAAATAAGATCAGATATCGACAGCAGCTGTATAAAAACAGTTAAGAATGAGTTCTTCAATATATATATACTTGAGAGTTGTGCGTGAGTAAGGGTAGAAACTAAATACCCGGTAGAACAAAAGGGGGAGTAGATTAAAAAAATGAAATAAATAGGGTAATGACAGTCTTTCTCATGTATCCTGCCAAAAATCCTTAATACAGACTTTTGGTTTCCGGCCAAAATCATTTGTTATATATAATATGATCTCATCAGTTTGTTCATTTAAATATTTTCAATGCATCAATTATGTAAACAAACCACTGTGTTGGTTAGTAAAGGTTGGTAAGGAAAATCTATTCACAAATAAATGCACTTTTTAATTAATAAATGACTAAGTTAACCGCAAAATTTCGTAAGGGTTCAGGGAAATGAAAGTTTTTTTTTTTAAATAAGGCATATCCATTTTTAGTTACAGGTTGTCACTTTAACTGAACATTGAAACAACCAAGCACGCTATGTTTCCCAATGACCCTTAACAAGATGTATATAAAATAAAAAGTAAAAATTAACGATATTACAATCGATTCTTTAAAAATGCTGACATGTCCTGTAGATAACAGATGTCTCATCTTTCCTGTATTAGATTATGATAAAAAAAAAATTCCTATATAAGGGAGCTACCATTTGATTTTTATGGGGAGGGGCTAGGATGAAATTTGAAAAAAATAGGCAGGACAGGATTTTTGAGTAAAAAAAAAAGGCAGGATGAGATTATTTGCCAAAAAAAAAGGCAGGATGACAATTTATGTAAAAAACAAGTCAGGATAAACTAAAAAAAAAAAGGCAGGACCGAATAGAGTGAAAAATAAAAAGGCAGGACCGAATAGAGGGGAAAATAAATAGGCAGGACAAAATTTTTCATCCTAGCCCCCCCCCCCCCCCCCCCATAAAAATCAAATGGTAGCTCCCTAAGTGTTATATTAAAGTATATAAGATTTTTTTTTCTTACACAGAAAATGGATATAAGCCACGGAAAATTTGGCGGGAAATAATTATCTCTAGATTTTTCTTACATTTATCATTGGCCTGTGGATATAAGCCACGGAAAATTTGGCGGGAAATAATTCTCTCTAGATTTTTCTTACATTTATCATTGGTACCTTTCTTCTTTGAAAACTGTGAAAAATAACAAGGATTTCATAAGATTTTCGAATATGGCTGTTAAAACTATATTTAATAATATTATGAAAGAAAAGTAGGGGTTAGCGGGCAAAATCATTTCATGGCACTACAGGGATTAAACCAGAGGAATCTGAATATCTGGCAGAATTACAAAACAAGAGAAGCGAACATCCTTAAAATGATTGACTTATCAGATCAACATAGATCACAAAGTTTACTTCATTAGCACTTCGTATACATCAAACTCGCCTAGCTTCGCTTTCATTTTGATTCTGTCGCCATGGAGTCAGGTGATATATTTCGAAATAACAATTATAGTTTTTTTATAAAACTTTTAGTAGAATCATACAAATCAAGGTTTGTACGCAGCTAAATAGTTAGACATGTGTGAGAATCCATTTACTTTCTTGAACATTACTATAGATACTGTTCTATAGAAAATGGGATATTATTGCACAAGTCAAGACAAGGTGACAATAGTTATGAGTTACAAAGTTAAGATAATTAAATTGTTATTTTGATACAACAATTGAAAAAAACAACCAATTTATTTTATTTGAAGAAGTCAGGGAAATTACAAATATCTTGTTGCTGCACTTGTCCATTTTCTTTCCCTTCAAATTTTCTTTCAAATAAATTCAAGTAGATTTTTTACGAAAAATTATACATTGGCTAGCATTAACACAGCACAAAACAATAATATAATTTAGGCTTTAAACAACATTTTTCTCCTAGTATAACAAAGCTCTTCTTGCAAAGTGTTTTTGTCTATTCAGATTGGAGTGATTCAGGGTTGTAACCTTGCTATGGACCATATGAGGAAGGATAAGGGTGGGAAAGGAGGAACCATAGTTAATGTGGCTTCAATGGCAGGTAAATTTAGAACAACAGTAGTTAGCCAATGTTCATTCTTACAAATTGATGAAGAAGAAAAACGAAAGTTACAAACAAAAAACGAGGGAATCGCATGAACTCCAAAATGGAGAGAGACCGCATGTTTCGACATGGCAGTAGTCTCCAGTTGTTCATGCATCACCCGCCATGTGAATCCACATTCAGTCAAAATGTCACAATCGGTAATAGGACGCATTCGGCAAATTTGCAGATTAGACGGCTATTCTGATATCTAAAGATCTATGATAAATAAATTAAAAAAATATTGATCGGGCTGTCATGTAACACTATACAGTCACCTGGATCAACGTGAGTGGTAAAGGGCTATATGCGTGCAACGTGCTTAAAGCACGTATTTTACCGTGTTTCGTGCAAATTGGTAAGTTTTATTTTAGTTTTTTGGATCATGAAACGACCATTTTCATTTCCCGTTCGTCCGTGCATACACTTTTCCTTTACGACCCTCATTAGCTACATTGAAACGGCCCACAACATCCGTTCACATGACATTTTGAAAAGGGCAAACTAGTATATAAGTTCTGCCTGTCGGGCAATTCACATGCAAGATTGCTACACGAATAATTTTTACGTTATACGTTTAAATATTTGGGCGTGTTTAGTGAAGGTTATCTAAAAAGCACGAGTGGTGCTCATATAAGTTTGTATTAAAATGTTAACTATGAATGTGAAAACGAAATCAATTGTGGCAGCCATTGAAAAGTCTCGAAAATAATGCTTTCATGAAATAAATGTATGCTATAGTTGTTACGCTGAAATGTCTTTGATTTGATGGATATTCAATTTGTTGGAAAACGTTAAAAACAAGATAGACTGAGAAAAAAAAAAACGTTTGGAATCTTCTCTCTGTAGTGTATATATACAAATTGTACGTTTTAAAATTTACTTGATTTAGCTAGGTAACTTTTTATTTAACCTTTATTTCAGCTATTGATGCACACTTCATCCTTCCAACGTACTGTGCGACAAAGAGCGGAGTACTCAATTTTACTAAAGCATGGGCTGTGAGTACAACATGCTATATTTTTGAATAATATTACAAATAATATCTTATTACTGGTGTCCTATAGCCATTTTTCATCAATGCCAATTTGTCTGAGCGCGATTTGGGGGGAGGGGGGACAGGCCTATCCCCTTTATTAGCTCGAGAAGCTGATCCCCCATTGTAGTTACGTCGGCGACGTCAGTTGGAAATTAATTATCTATACAAGGAATTATTTAAGCGTTTCCACACCATCATCGTATAATTATACATCATGTGAATTCAATATCAGATGATTTAGCCTAACATTGTTAGATCTGGAAATTTTTGTTTTCTCTCAGCTAGAACCCTTGCTTCTGTGACATCGTGGCAACACCGCCTGCACTGTGTCCAGCGCCCTAGACCCCTCGACCAACTAGGCACGATAAAATATAGCTTTCGTTAGTTCAGTAATGCCTTACCTCGTCGGCTTTATTTAGGACTGTAACACATAAGTTGTGCCTTCCAAAAAACGTCTAAAACAATCAATGCCTGGTGTTAGAAAAACCTTAGTGTTTCGAACAATTTAACATTTTGTGAACAGTGACCATATTAATGATATCATGTCAACGCGAGAGACAGGTTTCATATATAGAGACCTTTTCGGAAATTTGAACATTAGGAGACAGACGTTGGAGTTGCTTGAAATCATGTTAAAAACTTGTATAAGGGACAGAAGAAGGAGGAAAGAGAGCAAGAACGTGATTAAAAAAACTCAACGTCTGCCTCCTTATTCAATAGTAATAAAAAAATTGATAGGAACATAACAATTTTTTTAAGAAAACAAAGACCTTTGCGTTCTATCAGTGTAATTGTAAACGATTATACCGAGATTTGCCGTCGGTGTTTGCAGGTAAACTTATTATATGTCTACACGATAGCCAAAACAAAGTCGACTGACCATTTTCAATCGTGTATATAACAGTATTCTAATAATATAAATTATTTTTTTCTTTGATTGGAAGGCCATACTAGGTCTACAAAAATTACACGATATCTTAAATATGACGATCAAATTGTCGTTATTAAGAAATTTGCTATTTTTGAAATTTTATTTGGGACAACACCTAAACGCATGATTTGAGTCATTGATATTTTTGCTTATAATGATGATGATGAATTGCTAATTAATAGGTGAAGTTCTAGCTGCGCATTTGATAGTTACGTACGTGACATATTGTACATGCCAATACGTAAAACGAAAAAATATTACCTTTAAATTAGAAGTAAAAGGGTGGGTTAATTAGAGCGAGGAAAAGTAACATTACGAGAACTGCGTTTAAACCATTAAAATTTAAAACTGAAGCAAAAGTGAAAATTACAAATAAAAAAAAAAAACTTTAAAAACCGGCACTCCAATGAGCCTGAAACGTTCAGCTGGTTAATTTACCCATCTATTGTTGACAAATTGAGCACTGTCAGAAACAAAGATTGCCTTAACAGGCTATGTTTTTAGTTTATCATATCGAAACCAAATGAGAACCGTGTGTAGAAGTTTGGGTTAAATCAGGAAGTAGTTTCAGCGTCGAAGATGGAAATGTAATTTTTCATATCGTTTCAACGGTAACAAGTTACCATCAATACCGCCATGTTTACCACCCGATCAACATTAGATGGAGATCGTTTGTAGTGAGTCTTTAAATTATCAATTCCGTCAAAAGGGCAATGTATTTCACTCTGTAATTTCAAAGGGATTTGTTTTTTTTGTTTGTTTTTTTTTGGGGGGGGGGGGGGCTATCAGAATAAAAACTATTTCTGTCGGCTATGTTTTTCATCCGATCAATATCAAACATTAGAATAATTGCTTTCCATACAGTCATCTTTCCTGTCAAGTTAGTTTAAAGCTGGTTAACGGTTTCAAAGAAAAGGATGACAAATGTGACTATCAATTGGAATTATGTGCCAACAATGCCGTCATATGTTTTCCACCGAGCAAAATATACCGAGATTCGTTTCTGTAGATTCTCTAAATTATCGTCAGTTCGATAAAGTTTCAAAATATTTTGCCCAGCAATTGCAGAGGAGACGATTTCGAAAAAACGATCTATCGAATTACATATTGCCACTTGCAGCCATGATTTTTAAACTGATCGTGACCAGAAAGTTTAAGTTCTACAAAACTTTCTATTCATGAGTCCTGCCAAGTTATGGTCAAATTGGTTTGATTGTCATAAAGCAAACGATGAATGTAAATTGTCTATGGGTTGATGGACGGCGCTGTGACCATAGCTCACACGGCCCTTTGGGTCAGGTGAGCAAAAAATGAAACATAGCCTACTGTCATTTAGTGCCGATTACATTATTTTTTTAAGAGTAACATCTGGTCTCTTGTAGATTCAGTGACAGTACAGGATGGACTTGTTTTGATGGTAGTGAATATTACAAAAGTGTAATTTCTTTCAAGTTTGGTAACAACAGGCTCTTTTTAAAAATTGTAAATCTTTTCTTTGATTCGTCTATTTTTAGAAACGTTGGCATGTATCCATGTTAGATGTAAACAACCGGTCCTGACGGGGATCATGAACGCTTAAACAAATCAAATTACGATTATTCTCAAACATATGCTGTCGTTTAATGTGATATAAGCCTTTATTAATAACATCGGAGTTCATGTTTTTTTCCAATTACTTGCAGCCTGTTAAAAAAAATATTACAGACAAGTGGATTCCGTGTAAGACGTGCATAGCTTGGGATCATGGTTCAATCTCTGCTTCGCATAAGCTAACATCCCACAAAATGATTACAAATGTGTCAGTTTCCTTCAGAACATGTTTTTATGAATTCATAGCACTATGATGAAGTCTGAAAGACACTTGCTATTGATTGTGATAATTATGTTATTATGGTTATAGTTTTACTTTTTAATTAAAATCGCTTTCAAACAACATGTAGGGCGTCAACCACTACTACACTAAAACCTTGGAATTTTACCTAGCTATCTTTTGACATCGAGTATATTTTCAAACCCCAAAACTCAGTTACAGTTACCGAAATATAATAATCGTATTTTTTACTACTTTTTACGAACACATGTTAACATGTGTTAAAAAAGAAGCTAGCAAAATCAGCTATCAATTATAAACTGGCCAGTTATAAGATTACATGCGTTGTGAATATGTGATCCTCGCAGCTAATTTACACAGCAAATGCCTTTCTATCGACCAACTAACACATATTCTCAAAGCCCCTCGCACTATGTATGTGTAAGAGAATCATCAATGGTAATTCTTTTCTTCATGATTAAGTACAAGCGTTAACAAGTATTTATCACGAAGAAAGGGATTATCATTCTCTTACAAACTTAGAATATTGTAAAGTGATTAAGGCTCGAACAATCTATGCAGTTGCTATATTTGTCCGGCTAGCCGGAAGAAAAGTGATGTGACTAATTGCCCGGCTAGCCAAATTATCAATGGTGGGACTATTTTTCAAGTTATCCAGTTGAATATTGATGCATCTATTTGTCTGGATAAACCCATAATAATGGCTAGTGTAATGATGTATGTCCAAAATTTTCTATACAAATACATGTAACAGATGATAGCATAATTATCCCGAATATTGCTTTTTTTGTAAAAACAGTATACTTTAATTGTTCATAATTTTCACTTGAGACCAAATCAGACAAATTTACTTTTAACAACAAAGATATTAGCAACATTGGCTTTGAAACGGACCATTTTGTGAAAACTGTGAAAGAAGAAGAAGAAGAAAAACAACTCTAAACTTGGGAGACCTAATTAAACTACTAGTATTTATTTCATTTACATAGGTTTCCTCCCTGTTTAACGGAAGAGGAACTGACACAGGAAAACTTATCAATTTACATTGTTAAGTTTACTTTGAATATACATCATATTCTATAACTACTTTTCTTTAAAATACAATTTTAGGAAGCGATAACAAAAAAGGGAGATGTTGCAATCCAATGTTAAGTTACTTCGTCTTAAAACCTTTATCTTGAAAAACTCCTTTTTCGGATACACCAAATATGATATATTAAAAACTATACTAACTATTTATTGTTAAAGGAAACTTGCAGCGCACCCTATATCGCTTAAAACATATTGATATATCGTTTAAACTAGCTTCTGAATACGACTGAAGAAAACATTTTCGTTTCAGTTTTTAGTTTTCCATAATGTATTAATTGGAAGTCAGAAAATATGTTTTGAGATAGTTAAACGGTACATGTATGGACCGAAAATGTGAAAAGAATAAAACTTTGAGGTCATTCATTTGGAAATTTGATTACGAATGTCACGAAGGTCTAGGAACTGGGTGTTTGATTTGATTTGATTTTTCCCAAATTTGACAATGCTTAATACACATTTTTTCCAAACTTATACATGCTAAAGCCAACATTATTGTATTAGTACAAAAATCAATGCTTTCGATCATTCAATTCCTAATTAAATAATATAGATTGTTAGAATATCATGATTTTCGATTTCAGTTGTCCTTGAATCTCTTTTAAAAAATTTGATCTTTATTTGAGTTCATACTATCGAATTCGGCTGTTAAGTTATGAAAACTGGAAAATGTATCACAATGAACATTGATACCGCCGTTTTCAGCAATGATCCCAACATCAGTGTCAAGGACTACACACGGCCACCTCAGTGATGCTTCTGATGATAATATTACCGCGCACACACGCACATGTGATAAAGTGACATGCCCATTGCAATTGCCGAACAATAGTCCTAGCATTATTCGTCCGGCTAGCCGGGCAAATAGCCACTCCGAATAATCTTATGATGGGTTTTTAATCAAGAATTTGTTTCATAGTTTGTGCAATGTTTATAGTTAATGCATGACTTCCTTTTTAAATATTTCGTTTGTGGATTAGTCTTATTGATGTAAGGGCTCACTTCCCATATACAAAGTGATAGGACGTGCCGCTGGAATAGGTCACATTTTCCAGCTTGATAATATGTGAATAGGTGGGGAAAACTATCAGAAATATATGATAAGGTCAATAAAGTTCCTATTACTTGTTATATGAAAAGCCCTATAATTTTTTCACAGCCGAAAGTCCCGCCGGTAAACATTACATAAGGAATCTGAGCCTCAGATTTGATCTCCGAGCAAAGAGGATATTTTACCGACTGTATTTTTATCCACAAATTTTCCCTCTTTTGACACTGGTATTCCACTTTTCCAACACACCTCACGAAACCCAACCAATATGGGAAAAGGTTACACTATTAACTACGCAATATACGAAAAGGTATACATTTTTAAAATCTAAATTATATGAAAAGGGTGGGTATGACAGAACCACAGCGGTGACCCCTATCAATTAAGTATTGAACCCCCCCCCCCCCCCCCCCCCCCCCCGAGTGCAAGGGCAGTCTCATAATTTTTGAAATTTTAATAAATTGTGTTTTAGACAGTAGGTGACACAACAGTAGGTATATGAATGTAAATTATGTAATAGTTTAGTGAGGAATTATCTTTTGTTTATTTACAATTCAAATCAATAAATTCAAAATCTGAGTTACAACTAAATTTTATCTCACAGTCAATATTTCCACCTTTTACATCGATCAAATATTACGTAATTAACTAAAATTGAAATGTTCAAATAAAATGCATTTTTTATGAAATTCAAACGTTATTTTAATTTCCCGTATTTCCTGCGGATACATTAATCTGGGTTTCGGTAGGCGTATTTGCTAAATATTAAGGTTATATTGAATTTCAATGTATTCCTTCTTTTTTTTTTTTGCATTGCTTTGATAATATTTATTTTTTCATAATTCTGAAGTTATAAATATTCACACAATAGCATTGATTATCAATTTTACTGCACTGGTAAACTTCAAACTTATTTGGATTTTTTTTGTTTTTTTGTTTGTTTCGAAATTCAACTTTTATTCAGTTTCAAATCTTTATCCTTTCAAGCTAATACATGTGCTTCGGAACAGTTGTAACTCATTTACAGAAATTCTTTGTTTTGAACTGTAAATAGGCCTAAACAAAAGGATAATCCCTTACTAAGAACATGATTTACATTCATTCTTCACAATTAAGGAACACCAAACCCAACAATTTCATTGGTCGATAGCACTTTGCTATATTCTAATTTCGTATTAAATGTCTTTCCATTGACTAAACTTTTATATATTAATTGATTAATATACGGTATGGTGTTTACTCATTGTTGATAGCCTTACGGCGGAGTATAGTTGTTAAAGTCTTTGTTGGAAACTTGTTTCGTTGCAATCTTTCAACATCCCTTTTTTGTATGTAGTCACCTGTATTAACAAATTTTATATGAAAACAAAATATATTCCTTAAAAGGAAATAAAATGACAAAATTTATAATATATTTTTGTATACTAGTATCGCAATAAATATTATGATTGATTTGCACATGTCTTCATTGGTTTTTTAAACTGTTGTTTTGAGGTAATATTTCAGTTACTCGGCTGTATAATTTAACCACAAATGTATAAGTTACATATGTATCACATAACCACGTGTATCACGTACATAACCACAGATGTATCACATAACCACAGATGTATCATCATATAATATTGCGTTATTTCATAATATTATGTTCCTTCAGAAAAACTCGGGTGTAAAACCACTCACCGGGAACATGATATGTTCATTGTGCAATCTAAATATTTTACCAGGGATAACGCTTACATTTCATTGACACTTACGAAAATAAGGAGCAAGTGCGATAGAAAAATTATATAATTCCATATACTACACAGCAGGAAGGCCCCTGACAAGATCACTTCCAATCGATTTTTGTACTAGTAAGCCGCATGCCTCCTATCCGTATCCTATACACAGCATTTAATAATTCATTAGTTAGAACTAGGAAGTTATAACTCCCATAAAAACCATTAGATTGTTTTCAATCAAGTACTGTGGATGTAGTATTTTTCTTTGGATACCAATTTTCGTGGATTTCGTTGGTACAAGTGAACCACAAATTTAAATGTTCCACTAATTGCAAACTTTATATAAATCTGCATGCAGACTTTAGCCAAACCACGAAATCAAATATCCACGAAAATGCATGTTTTCGTTTATCTACGAAATTTGGTACCAACGAAAATGAATGAATCCACAGTATATGTTTACCACAGTGGACAAGAGTTGTCTCATTGGCAATCATACCACATCTTCTTTTTTATATAAAACTACATGTACAGGCGTTTTCCGCATAAACCACCACTCTAGATTTGTTCACTAATTTTCTCTCATAGTATTGCAATTGGTGATAACTGTTAGTCCTTCCTTTAAAGAAAAATGTCTTGAAACCAAAAAAAATAAGGAAAATAAAACAGTGTAGGAAGAAGACAAAAATATAATCAGAATTATCTTTGCACTAACAGATGTAAAGAACATACATTTAACAACAATTTTAAACATTTTATACTGTGAGATATTTGACACTCCTAATACTTTATTACAACTTGGACTTGTGTTTAAAACTTTTTTGAATTTTAGACTAACTTGTAGTTAAAATATATATACAAGACACATAAAATTAGGGCTGCAAAAATAATTACCTTTTTAACATAACAAACATTACAATCTTTTTCAGAAAAACCCAAAATGTGAAGAATATGGATTGACATTTTTGTGTTTGTGTCCTGGCTTTGTTGATACTGAAATGGTACGCACAGGAGGTCCACACTGTTTAAATCCCCAAATTTTTGAAGTAGCAAAATCGTCAGGACTATTGAAGTAAGTTAAGAATACTAGTAGTACTTATTACATTGGAAGGTTCATTAAATGAAGACTATGATAGTATGTAATTATACTTTAAAGAAGAGTGCAAACGCTAAAGTGTCTCGCCTGCTTTACTGATCATGATTGAATTTATGCTGAAAATATTTAAGATAGAGGTTGTCCCAATTCAGGAGCCTCTGACCTTTGTTAGTCTAGTATGTTTTTTAATTTTAGTTCATTTATATGTTTTGGAGTTTAGTGTGACGTCCATTTTCACTGAACTAGCACACAATTTTAGTTAGGGGCCAGCTGAGGACCACCTCCGGGTGCGGGATTTTCTCGCTGCATTGAAGACCCATTGGTGGCCTTCGGCTGTTGTCTGCTCTTTGGTCGGGTTGTTGTCTCTTTGATATATTCCCCATTTCCATTCTCAATTTTATTAACTATACATATTACATGAACTAAACTTTATCAATGACCCATGTAAATGAGGTTATGGTCAGGTGAACCCTGACAGACGGACATGTTCTTACAATCATTCCATACACCAAATATAGTTGATTCATTACATATAGTATCTGAAAAATAAAATTGAGAATGGAAATGGGGAATGTGTCAAAGAATCAACAACCCGACCAAAGAGCAGAAAACACCTTCTTAATCAAATTAGAAAATTTAACGTTGACAAAAGAACAATGAAAATGAGGACGGACATGTTAATCTTACAATAATTCCATACATCATTATAGTTCACCTATTGCTTATAGCATATGAGAAACCGAACTTACTACGAACACTTTACTTTGACCAATGAATCAAGAAAATGACTTCCAAGGTCTGATGAACTCGGTCAGACGGACATGAGCACCTTTTATGCAATTCCATACACCAGATATAGTTGCTTTTTTGCATATCAGTATCTGAGAGAACTATCAACCATCAAAATAAGGTCAATGTAGGATGAACGATGCTAGACAAACTTGTAAATCTTAAAATCATTCCGTGCACCAAACAAAGTTGACCTATTGTTTAACTTTATATTTGAGATATGGACTTGGACACGAAAAAAACATTGATAATTGACCAATGAAATGGGATAAAGATCAGGCGAACCCTGTCTGGCTGACATGTAGACCTGGCTAGGACCCCATTTACCAAATATAGTTATTCAAAATAAAGCGTTATACAAATAGTAAACGCTGTAGCTGGATTAGCATCCCTATATATTGCATTCTGTAACTTCGTCTCAGACGAGACAATAACACTGTATATATTTTTTTACCATCGTGAGATTTTAAAAGGTTGAAAAAGTCAACAAATGTATTTGATGAAAAACATAAACACACAAAAACTCATAGCAGATAAAGAAAGTCCTTACGTAATAAATAAGGAAGGGATAATGTGTGTCAGAACTATGCAAATATTTAGATTATATAAAGTAACTTATACATTCCGTCTAATAATCGGTGGGGCAATAAGTCATTCAATTTAAGGATGTACTGAGGTGAGGTTTAGGAATTTTTGTCAGATGTTCGGACTACTTGGTTTTTTTTCCTACGATACAAGGTAAAATATTTTGCCCCATAACACCCATTTTTCTTTTCATATAAGACTTCAATAGCTCTAAAAAGGTCATTTACCAAAATTTAAGCAGATTCTAAATTTCTTTTCTTTCGATTTGAGACCCAAATAATACCAATGCAAACATAAGGTAAAAGTCCGAGTCAGCCTTTTCCCGCCATTTTAAAAAAATAAATATCTCGAAAAGGAGGTCCATAACCTATCGATATTTTTAGCTTATTTTGTTCCATAACTAATGCTCTTCTGACTTATAGTATCAATTTTAAATTCTAGATTTTTTTATTTTCACCTAAGTACATCCTTAAGATTAATTAACATGAAAGTTCCTCCCTGTCATATGCTGTACAGCTAGACACATACATATTTGGGATTCTAACACATAAACGGAACATCAAGGAACTGAAACAACCAGGAGCTTCTGCACATCTGCTTACCCTTCCGGAGCACCTGAGATCACTCCCAGTTTTTGGTGGTGTTCGTGTTGCTTAGTCTTACTTTTCTATGTTGTGTTCTGTGTGCTATTGTTTGTCTGTTTGTCTTTTTCTTTTTTAGCCATGGCGTTGTCAGTTTATTTTCGATTTATGAGTTTGAATGTCCCTCTGGTATCTTTTGCACCTCTTTCATACAAAATGTGCTTCGGTCAACGCTTTTACAGCCCAATTCAATTTAAACAGCAGGATTCATTTCTAAAAATATAGTAAAATTCCAAATTATCTAGATATGTTTTTCTTTTGACAGACTGGAAACAATTGAAGATGCCTTTTTGAAGCTGATGAATGATAAACAAAATGGTTCTGTGTTAGAAGTTTCAAAATTCAGAATAGAGTATTTAAAACAAACTTCTGTAATGCAAGTAAACAATGACAAAGAAACGTCCTGATTAGATATTGTGAATGAAAAACTTTTCATCAACGCTGAAAGAAACCTCAGTCATTAGTCATTGATTCTGCATACGTGGAGCAGAAAAGCTGACATGCATTGAAAAAAGGCAAGCTAGAATAGGGTGAAGGCTATTCCAGGATGTACACCTCATGATATATTTTGTTGTAAATAAAATTCTGTTACAAACGAAAATAAAACTTATGGATTATGAGGTATACAAAAAATATTGTCAAACAATGCCCCCTTTTCATTATTTTCCTGGAATAATCCTAAGGTAAAAGTGGTCATCTTGAAATCATGATTTTTGAATGTTGGGCAATACCAAATTGAATTTCAATGTTCGTGTTTTCTTTTTTCTTTTGTCTCATGTATTGTAAATAGAATGTCATCAAGATTGTTTTCTGACATTTTGGCCGAGTGTTAGTTATTAATTATGTAATTAATGTTTATCCCCCATAAAACCATTATATTATACTAACTTTGATAACAATAAAATAATTTCATTTGAAGTTTGTTGTAAATAAAGCATCAGTAGTATACCGCTATTCGAAATTCATAAATCGATTGAGAAAAAAACAAATCCGGGTTACAAACTTAAACTGAGGGAAACACATCAAATATAAGAGAACAACGACACAACAGAAACACAACACTAAAATGCAACACACACAGAAACGAACTATAATATAACAATGGCAATTTTCCTGACTTGGAACAGGACATTTTAAGAAAAAATGGTGGGTTGAACCTGGTTTTGTGGCTAGCCAAACCTCCCGCTTTTATGGCAATGCTAAATATAACATTAAAATGAAAAGATTACATGACAGGACTACAATACAAATAAAAGGGAGAACATACAGGACAGAGACACACACAAATAATAGCTATCAAAAGGTACCAGGCTTATAACTTATTACGCCAGACGCGCGTAAATATTATTCTTTTGATTGCTTATGGTTTTATTCTGTACAACTTCTTTCTTCAGTTGACCAACAAAGTCAATACAATCAAAGAGCTTGGGAGCTCTGAGGGAAAAGACGGTCATTGTTTCTATTTCTTGTGGTATCTTTTGATAGTCTTCATACAAAGAATGAGCAAAAGAACAGCTAGAAAAATTCACATTATTGAAGTAAATTGTTGTTTGATGTAATATCATTTCCTTAGTCAAGAATTCATCAAAGATGAGTTCATGAATTTGGTAGCATATCCTTTTTTTCATGTAAAAATGAATACTCAGTATTGGCTATATAAATAGGAGAGCATTTCACAAACGTGGAAATTGGAATCCGTGAAAATACTGTCTCAAGGTTTGATTCAGTAATTGTCCA
Organism: Mytilus californianus; assembly: GCF_021869535.1. Lineage (NCBI taxonomy): Eukaryota > Metazoa > Mollusca > Bivalvia > Mytilida > Mytilidae > Mytilus > Mytilus californianus. The sequence continues at coordinate 60,027,576 of NW_026262679.1, forward strand.
AAGTTACCAAAGGTACAATCATGATTCAAACTCACTAACTGTGACAGCTTTCAGATATACCAGTTGATGTGACTTGACTTTTTACTGCAGATAACCGTGATAAATGCATTATTTGTACATAGATATGTTGAATGAACACATTCAGTATATCAGTATAATATATATATATGAATAGTTTTAATACTCTCTATTAGGTTCACAGACAACATCATTGGAAATGTTTATTCAGGTTCGAAATAAAGCACTTATACTGTCAATTTTAGCATTAGTTAATAATCTTTACAATGCCCTTTATCTTTTTATTCAAAACAAATACTGAAGTTCAAAAAGTATTCATTAAGTTTACAAATTAGTTGAATGGTTTAATAAATCATGCGAAAGAAACAAAACCTCAAAATTTCTCCACTGAGAGGCAATAATGTATTTTCTAGATACAGTGCTCTTAGGAAAAAGAAAAGTTAAAAGTGAAAGGGAGGGCTCGAGATATGATAATTTCACGAGAAACAAAAGGGAAATGTGTAACACGGTGTTTAAAGTCAGTCTGTTCATTTGTTTATCTCCTTCTCATCAAATCAGTATGAAATTTTGAGGTGTTTCGAACTATAAAACACAAAATTGTTGACGTGAGAGGCTTGGAAAGTATAAATTCTGGTCAACCCTATAGGGAATTGACGGCATGAAGCCGTCTTTTCTCAAAAACTGAGGCTTTGAAAACTCTTGACAAGATAGTTAATTGGAGCACACACATATCAACAAATGTTGGTTTTAAGCTAGTATTGTTGGTACTCATCCCTTCTTTTCTGTTGAAGTAAAATGTCCAAAGTGTGAATTCTAACCTAGAGGACATGTTCAGGAATAATAATAAATGAAAACAAAATACAGCATATTTGTCTCATTGACAGTCACATTCTATCCCAGGAATGATTTTGTACAGACTAGATATCAGCGACACAAAATTGCACATTTTGATAGTGAAATTCGTTAGCAACATTTTTTCAGTCTTAGATCTTCAGATGTCAGTATAATCTTCTGATCCGCGAACTAACCGATTATTTCCAAATCCTTTTTGGAATTTTGAGTCCTCAATGCTCTTCAACATTGTACTTGTTTGGCTTTATAACTATTTTGATCTGAGCGTCACTGATGAGTCTTGTGTAGACGAAACGCGCGTCTGGCGTATTAAATTATAATCCTGGTACCTTTGATAACTATTGTGACATTTTGACTGTGAGGATTCGCATGGTCGGTGATGCATCCATAGCAGGAGACGCTTACCCCATCAATGCATCATGTCTTGCTCCTTTTGTAGGTCATGCCATTCCCTCAGTTATTTTTTTTTAAAATTAACTTGTCTTTAAATCGATTATCAAGATTGCTTACTTGTAAACTACTGTCACCTTACTGTACCATATAGTTCTACACTGAACACATGGAGGTTACTATGAACGTCAAAGTTCAACTATAGACAAGTCTAACAAACCGAAATTCCACATGACATATCTCTTGTTAATTTTTTCTTATCCTTACGTTTACATGACAAATGCAGGATTCCTTTTAATAAATATAGCCATTGTTGTTAAAATGTTAATTCTATAATGCACTGATCGGTGTATACAGTGTTTAAAAATACCTTTAAAAACGTCATCACCTTGTTAAAGATCATCATATTAAACTAGATTGTATTTTTAACTCAAATTATCATGATAAAATTGAACCCGTTTCTTCTATGCGTAATTAAGTGGCGGATGTTTTATTGAGACTTAAGAAATCTAGATAGATAGAACGCCTGTCACTCAATAGTGGACAATAAAAACTCATTCAATTATACCATGGGCGGCGCGGGACGATTGCGCTTTTTCATAGGACATTTGCGCTTTTTTAATGGACATTTACGCTTCAATTTATAGGACATTTACGCTTTTTGAAAAAGGACACTTGCGCTTTTTAGATGACACATTTGCGCTTTTACAATATTTGCTTCTGATGACTTCCCTCCTATTTTATCCGGGCTTAGGACCGGAAGGGTTGACCTGGAAGAGTTAAGTCATATTTTTCATTGTGGTTAAAAGTTTAATACAATAGTCGTTCATAGGACATTCGTGTTTAAAAGTCATTTCAGAGCATATTGATATAGTTATATATAGCTAAAAGTAAACATTCTGAGGGCATAAAGACACGTATAGTCATCACAGGTCAGTTTTCGCTTGATATCTGAAGCTTAGGTAATGAACAAATATAGCTCTTGTAATCTAACCTAACTAATATTCCACCCACATTTCAAATAAATATTCTAGTTTCTCTTTCTCAAATCTTGACTGAGGTCCCTGCATCAATATAACGAATTCGAATGTTACATTTATTAACCGACTGTTGTTCAATGATAAAAATCCATCGTGACATATACATATTTTCCTTTGCTGGTCTATAAATTTAAACTTTACAAGACTATGTCAATGTGAACAAACTAACCACAAATATAAGTTGAATTTAAATGGGGAAGGATGACTATAAGTTCAGGCATGTTTGCAGATATAAACTGCCAATGGTATTTTTAGGCATGATGTATGAGCTCAAAAATGTTTGTGAGAGAAAACTCAGAAGGTATATTGAGATTGCTTTAATAAATAAATAAACATTCCCTAAAATAGCAATACTTGTTTTATTCGGTACCTTATATTAAGACAACAAATTCTTGTTTAAATAAACTGTTGACATAGAGATATGTCTTGTGTTTTGCAATTTTGATAGTATGAGGCGAGTGTCGAAATTAAAATAGCAATATTTAATAAAATGCTCCGCAGGGCGCAGCTTGGTACGACCGCAGAGGTCGAACCCTGAACAGTTGGGGCAAGTATGGACACAACATTTAAGCTTGATACAGCTCTGAATTTGGATTGTGATTAAATATTTGACACAGCATAGGTTTCTGACACAAAGTGAATGTGGTCTAAGAACTTAAAAATTTTAAATTGGACATTCACCTATTATGGTCCAATATCCAAAATCTAAATACATGGTTAGATTCAGCATATCAAAGAACCCCAAGAATTCAATTTTTTATGAAATCAAACAAAGTTTCATTTTGGACCCTTTTGACCTCAATGTGGACAAAGTTGATAATGGGGCCCAAAAATCAAAAATCTAAATACATGGTTAGATTCAGCATATCAAAGAACCCCATATATTCAATTTTTGTTGAAATCAAACAAAGTTTAATTTTGGACCCCGATTTGGACCAACTTGAAAACTGGGCCCATAATCAAAAATCTAAATACATGTTTAGATTCAGCATATCAAAGAACCCTAAGAATTCAATTTTTGTTAAAATCAAACTAAGTTTAATTTTGGACCCTTTGGACCTTAATGTAGACCAATTTGAAAACGGAACCAAAAATTAAGAATCTAAATACACGGTTAGATTCGGCATATCAAAGAACCCCAAGAATTCAATTTTTGATGAAATCAAACAAAGTTTAATTTTGGAACCTTTGGACCACAATGTGGACCAATTTAAAAACGGGGCCCAAAATCCAAAAACTTAATACACGGTTAGATTCAGCATATTGCACAATATTGTGCTATTGGATATTTCTTGCTATTGCGCAATACTGTGCAATTGAAGATTTCTTGCTATTGCGCAATACTGTGCAATTGAAGATTTCTTGCTATTGTGCAATACTGTGCAATTGAAAATTTCTTGCTATTGCACAATACTTATTATATAATAATAATTTACACATCCTGTTTGGTGTGTATCTCCTACCATATCATTATTATTTGCTTTTAAATATAAATCAGAAATAACCAACTTAAAATGGAAAATTTTAAAAGAAAAAAAAAAAGGAAAAACAAAATCCCCCCCCCAAATTTTTTGAACCCCCTTATGATTCATCACCCCCAAACTCAATCCCAGCCTTCCCTTTGTGGTATGGTACCTTGCAGTACAAATTCAGAGAGATCCATACACTTGAACACAAGTTATTGTCTGGAAACTAGAAAAATGTGTTTTTTTGCCCCTTTTTGGCCCCAAATTCCTAAACGTTTAGGGCAATTACCCCCAAACTCAAACCCAGCTTTCCCTTTGTGATATGGAACCTTGTAGTACAATTTCAGAAAGATCCATACACTTACACACAAGTTATTGTCCTGAAACTAGAAAAATGCTTGTTTTTTGCCCCTTTTTGGCCCTTAATTCCTAAAATATTGAGGCAATTACCCCCATCATCAATCCCAGCCTTTCCTTTGTGGTATGGTACCTTGCAGTACAATTTCAGAGAGATCCATACACTTGAACACATGTTATTGTCTGGAAACTAGAAAAATGCTTATTTTTGGCCCCTTTTTGGCCCCCAATTCCTAAACGTTTCGGGCAATTACCCCCAAACTCAATTCCAGCTTTCCCTTTGTGATATGGAACCTTGTAGTACAATTTCAGAAATATCCAAACACTTACACACAAGTTATTGTCATGAAACTAGAAAAATGCTTGTTTTTTGCCCCTTTTTGGCCCCTAATTCCTAAAATTTTGAGGCAATTACCCCCAAAATCAATTCCAGCCTTTCCTTTGTGATATGGAACCTTGTGGTACAATGTCAGAGAGATCCATACACCGCTTATTTTTGGCCCCTAATTCCTCAAAAGTTAGAGTGCGAAAACTAATGTGTCTTCGGACAACGACGACGACGACGACGACGCCAACGTCATACCAATATACGACCACAAAATTTTTTTTTGCGGTCGTATAAAAACTATGCCATTCATTCAAAGTCAATGAATCATGACTTAAGGTGCAGAGCTTAATAACCTCCATGGAAATGAGAGATGTCAATGCTTATAAGGGCTGTTCCATAAAAACATAAATGGGACCCAGCCAGGGAAGGCACTTCCAAATCTCAACTATGGGTGGGTGTCATCTATGTTTTTGCATACTGTAAAAGTATTTTTATTCGTGGGTATCAATTTTCGTTACATGTTACAAGTTACATGTTCGTGGGTTCTTAAATTCGTGGATTTTAGTTTTCTGAAGAAAAAAATCGAATGACGAATTTGAAGACTTCAGAATCGAATATTCGTGATATAAATCATATGTTGTTTTATAATGATTTGGGGGGCATTGTTAAATAAGGTGTTCATTTTCACTCACTTGTTCTTCCTTCATTACTAACAAATTCATAATATTTTGAATTGAAGAATCAATTATTATGACATAAAAAAGCAAGCCCAAAATGAAATCAGTATTTTTTTCCGTATGAGAATTATGAAAAAAGGAACATTTCATTATCGCATATCATCACCGGAAATCTGACTTTCATCGATCAAAAATTATTTCTCATGAGACATAAAATGTTAACAGTCGAACATTTTAGATTTTTTAAAGATTAAATGGGTAAAATCCGGTCTGAAGTTGTACAAAAAAAATGTATATTTAGTTCATAGTACGTTGGTTTATATGACCGTATCCATGTAATCAAACCTACATGGGGATCTTTCCATGTCTGGAATTGGACAACAGTTATTATATTTCGTTGGACAGTTAAATTCGTGGATAAAGCCATCCACGAAAACCACGAAAATCGGTACCCCACGAATAAAAGTACTTTAACAGTAGTGGAAATGTAAGTGAAATTTTAATTTGCCTCTATAGGTGGTTACTCAATTTTTAAAGTGCCTTCCCTGGGTACATGTATGTTTTAATGGAACAGCCCCAAGACTATATACCAAAAACCATAGACTTCACAAACTTTAATTTATTAACTATGTAAAAATTTTAGTCAATGAACCATGACGAGGGGACAGGCCATATAATCTCCATGGAAATGAGAAATGCAACTGCCAATACATATGCATACCAAATATCATTGACTTAGCATTAGTGGTTCATCTTATAATGATCTAATCACAAACTTTTCAGATGTAAACTATCATATTATAGTAAACAATTATATTATAACCACATTACAGCTTAAGGCCCCTTCTGAACATTTGAAGGTCCCTACTATGTATTGGTTACCTAAACTACACAAAAAACACGTCAAATTTCGTTTCATCTTGGCCTCTAGTAAGTTTCCTACAACTAATCTTTCAATGCTTTTAACTAGTTCCTTAACTACTATCAAATAACTTATCATTATCTATTGTAATAAAACATATGAAAATAGTGGAATTAACTATTTTTGGAGTGTAAAAAATTCTTTTGATGTTTTAGATAAATTATGTGTTTTTGGTGGTCCGTTTGATTCTGCTGACAGTTTTGGATTTTCACATCTTTACACTACACTTCCACACAATCTTATCGAAAAAAAATTTTCCTATTTAATTAAATGCTTGTTAGAAAAATCTAAATTAAAGCCTTCTTCTCTAATGAGAAAGGTAGATATGCCAGAAATACTTACTGGAGGTAAGATGAGATAATTGAAGCAGTTAATTTTCTCCTTGATAACATTTATGTACGTTTCGGCAATAAAGTGTATCGACAGGTTGTAGGTATTCCTATGGACACCAACTGCACCCCTTTAATAGCAGACTTGTTCTTATTCTGTTATGAATCACAGTTTATGACCAAACTCAGTAAAACCCCGTCTAAATTGCATTTAAGTGATAAGTTCAACAACACTTATCATTATCTTGATGATATTTATCGTTAGATAATCAAGAATTCTCTAACTATACTGCCGAAACTTACCCGAGAAACTTACTTTAAACAAATCAAATACGAACGGTAATAACTGTCCTTTCTTAGATTTAGATATTTAATTTTACGAGAAACTCTACACTAAAATTTAAAGACAAAAGGGACGATTTTTCTTTCCCAATTGTTAATTTTTTGGATGGTGAGGTTCCTTTGGCACCATCTTATGATGTTTATATTTCACAACTCGTTTGCTATTGCCATGTCTGTAGTGATGTTTTGGATTTCAATGAACTTATTAAATCTATGTATTACTGGTAAATTATTAAGTCAGGGATTTCGTTACCACAAATTACTTAAAACTTTACTAAATTCTTGCATAGATACAAAGATTTGGTTTGTAAGTTTGGCTGTACCTGTAGAAAACTTATTTCGAACGGGATAGCACATCCAAATTTTTATCGAGCCTTGAAATTAAGATACAATCTGGGTAAACTATTCGATCCTTTAAATAAACTTATTCTAAAAGGTTACCGATTCAACACTGTAATTAGATCTTTGAATATTGTTTTTCTTGGTATAGATATTGATTTTGTTATTAGTAAATTAAAACCAAACTAGTGTTATTGTTATATATACATATACTAGTACATATACACATTCACGGTTCTACAATCTGTCGATACCTGTATTTTGGCATTGCACAAGGTCATGTTTTTCTCTGACTGTTAAGAGAAATTTTTACACTAAATCCATTGGATGTTGGATGTGTGCTGATTTATACTTTAGTCTTAGATACAGGATTATTTTATTAGTTATTGGCTTTTAACTAGCTGTCAGTAACTGTTAGTACTCTCAGGTCTGTACTTGTGTCTTTTTTGTTGTAGGGATGTATAAATAACCTACAATATCCTGTCTGTGTTTTTGTGATCTGATGAGTTAAGCCTGATTTTTATAGTTAATATGTTGTACTGTTACACCGCAGGAGAGTTGGGCGCCCGCTAACATGTTTAACCCCTCCACATTCTGTATGTGCCTGTCCCCAAGTCAGGAGCTTGTAATTCAATGGTTGTAGTTTGTTGCTGTATATCATATTTGTATTTCGTTCATTGTTTTTTTACACAAGTCAGGCTGTTATTTTTCTCGTTTGAATTGATTTACATTTGACATATTGGGGCCTTTTATAGCTGACTATGCAGTATGGGTTTTGCTCCTTGTTGAAGGCTGTATGGTGACCTATAGTTGTTAACTTCTATGTCATTTGGTCTCTGGTGCAGAGTTATCTCATTGGCAATTATACCACATCTTATTTTTATGTGCAAAACATTCAAAGTCAATAGACCATGACTGAAGGGGAAGACTAATATTCTCCATGGGAATAAGATGTGCCAATGCTAATACATCTACATACCAAATATCATTGAACTATCACTTATGGTTCCCCTTAAACTGACCTAACCACAAAAGTTTCAAAGCCAATAGACCATGACTGAGGGGACTGGGCCAAATAATCTCCATGGAAATGAAATGTGACAACGCCTACCAAATATAATTGACCTAACACTAGTGGTTCCTAATAAACTAACCTAATCACATACTTACATATTGTTGTTGGCTCTGTCGCCAGAAACAGCATGTCTAAGTCTTGCTTTTTCGACTTCATCAACGCGAGACAAAAATGTATTAAATTAGTATTAAACTGGACTTTCATTTCCATAACACAACTAAAGATATGTTTTCCATTTCAAAATCCGGTATAAACTGAAGCATTATAAAGAAGGAGCATACAAAGAATGCATTTTTATGCACCTGTTCTTAGTCAGGAGCCTGTTGTTCAGTGGTTGTCGTGTGTTGGTGTGGTTCATAGGTGTTTTTGGTTTTTTTTTATATAGATTAGACTTGGTTTTCCTGTTTGAATTGTTTTACACTAGTCATTTTGGGGCCCTTTATAGCTTGCAGTCAGGTGTGAGCCAAGGCTCTGTGTTGAAGGACGTACTTTGACCTATAATTGTTAACTTTTTATACATTGCGACTTGGATGGAGTTGTCTCATTGGCACTCATACCACATCTTCTTATTTATATAGTCCCATCAATTGGAAACAGACTAATAATTAAACACCAACACAAGAAATAAATGTTTATAATTTTAATACGCCCAAGTCATACAGATTTGAACATTGTAATTAAACAATTGACATTTTTAGATCCATGACAAATAAATATTAAAATTTTCTCAGTTTTGATATTTTACTTTATTTTGTCAAATTTAAATGATTCAAACAAAATTGGAATTAAAGCACAGATATCTGTGCACCTGTCTTATTGGTTACTTAATATGTATTTGTTTGGCATATCTGTGCAATAACAACCATGTTGAATTTATCAAATTTCCCTTACTTTCTGTGTTTAATTATTGCAAGAAAAATATGCATTCCTACCCTTAAAAAGTTACTATTGTAAAAAGAGGTCTTACTTTTCAAAACAAGTTCTTTCTTTAAAACATAGCTGCCAGTTTCATGTTAGATGTCAATTAAAAAAAAGAATACAGATACCATATACAATGAAATTCACATATACATTTGATAACATGAAGATAGACGTTTGTCTATTACTGTCGATAGGACACATATGTCATTCTATATTGTGATAGGACACATATGTCATTCTATATTGTGATAGGACACATATGTCATTCTATATTGTGCGCAACATTACTTAACAACAATTATATTTCAATACTCCTACCAATGATTTTAAAACCATTTAAAACCATCTGTAATGATTAACGTCTATGACATTTTGATTTCATGAAAATTTGACATTAATGTCCAACCATGATAAAAAAGTCTGATGCAGACATGATAAAAATTATTTACAACATTGATTGTTTTATTGAGATTATCGTCTGTATGGATGGTATGATGGAGCTGATGATGGTGGGCCTGATCTCTGGTATCCACCACCTGGTGGGCTTCCATACCCTCCGTGAGGGTTGTCACCTGCTGGAGGTCCATATCCTGGGGCAGACTGTGGTGCTCCATAATTTCCTGCGTCGCCGTATCCACCTGTAATAATAAATCATGTTACTGTCAGTTCCCATGCTGGCCATTTATTCTGTTCAACCCATAAGTTTATTTGTTTTAATTGAGCTTATGTCTACTAAACTTATTACAGAAACCAACTTGACTGTAAGTATATACTTCTAGTTTGTATGTTTAACCCTTAGCAGTTGGTTGTATTACACATGTAGCACTCAGTTTGAACTATAAATGATGCCTTCCTTTTGAACAGAGATAACTGATCTTTTAAACAGTTATTGTCAAATTCTTTAAAAATAAATAATTTAAATACCAAAGGAGGCCATCATATGGGCTGTGCTTTTTAAAATATATCTTACATATTTAGTAAATTTAGTAAAGAAACTCATCATAGATACCAGGATTAAAATTGTGTATGCCAGACAAGAGTTTTGTCTACAAAAGACTCATCAGTGATGCTCGAATCAAAAAAGTTAAAAATGCCAGATAAAGTATGAAGCTGAAGAGCATTGAGGACCCAAATTCCAAAAGGTTTTGCCAAATACAGTTAAGGTAATCTATTCCTGTGGTAGAAAATCCTTAGTAATTCAACAAATTTCAAGTTTTGTAAATTTGTTATTCCCTGTTCTTTTGAAATGCAAATAAAGAAACCAAATATCTATTCTGGTCATCTCTGCAATAAAATCCAAGTCTAGAAATTGAAGTAGTTAACCAAGCTTACTTGCAAAAGTGATAATGTTTTGTATATATTTAAACTCAGACAAATCTTAAAAAACTTTAAAGCCAAATGATAAATATTAGATCTACAGAGACATACCATAAGAAGACCCATATCCACTATAATCAGCAGGCTTAGGCTGTCCTGGATCTGAAGGTGGACCACCAGCAGGGTGTCCATATCCTACAATTACATCCATCAATTACTCCAACTATCATTTGATTCATTAATAACTATGAGTATGATAACAGACACCCATAAAAGTGTATGATACCTGTTGGATAACAGCTGAACTGTTGCATACAAGTTATTTGCTAGTTTGTTAGGTGAACCATGAATTCTCTATTAGCTATTTTGAATATAGAAACTTATTAAACAGGTTTTTAAGTCCACCTGTGGTACCAATCCAATGATTTTACAAGTTAACAAAAGTTATTGACTTTTATGGTCAATCTAACAAGCAATCAAATGTAACTCCATTGTTTTTGTGCACAATAAATAATATATATGCTGTAGTTTACCTATTTTGATTTTAACATTAGGATTGTTAACTAACACTTTTACCCTTATTTGTCCTTCAGCTATTCAATCATGCTATAAAAGGATATTTTTTGTCTAAAGTTTTGGAATGTACTTGCAATAGTGGAAAAATACATGTTAAATTTTCTCGGTTTTTAAATGACCTCAAGCAATTCAAATTTAGGAATTGATTACCTAAGCTGTATTTGGTAAAATCTTTTGGAATCATTGGTCCTTAATGCTCTTCAACTTCGTTCTTTATTTGCCCTTTAAACTTTTCTATTTGAGCGCCACTGATGAGTCTTTTGTAGACGAAACACGTCTGGCATACGAAATTATAAGCATGGGATTTTTGATTTTTTTTTTAAAGCTCTATTTATTTATCTATTTTAATGCAAGAGAAAGCAATCTGGTCATCTGACACAAACTCTTGTTATTTAAGCTAGAATGCATACCCTGTTTATCTTTAAATAATATCAAATAAAAAACTTTCAGTTGGAATCATTAAAAAGCATTAAAATACCTGGTGCTGAACCATGAGGGGGTTGTGACCCTGGTTGGGGCTGGCCATAAGGATCTGCCCCTGGTGTCTGTGGTCCACCGTATGAACCATAGCTACTGTAGCCTGGGGCCCCAGGAGCTGAAGCTGGCTGACCTGGCTGTGGAGAACCTGAAAATAAAATACATGGATTTTATTTTCTTAGTCCACAACAAATGCTTCAGGTCTTACAACAAAACTGTTTACGAATTCAATAAAGATAAAAAACAAAAAACAAAACAAAACAAAAACAACTGAAACCAATAAGGAACCATTATCTTATGTACTTGAATTTTTAAAGACTTTTCCATTTGATGTAATTTGGAAAATGGAGAACACAATCGATATTGGGAAGGTGGTAGGGGGTCTCAAAGTCACATATCTGGAATACACTGAATAGCTTCAATAATACTTCGATTCATACCAGAAGTTTGAAGGCAGACAACAACACTATTGTAAATTCAGAAATTATTGCCTGCATTTATTATTGCAATTTTAGAAGAATGGACAAAAATGCGACATTAATTATTGCGATTTCAGGAAAATATGCATACAGATATCAGAATGCAACTTTTTATTGCGCAACTCACCCAGTCACATTATTTGCATTACTAAAAACCATGGAAAATGTTTTGAATTTACAGTATTTCAATAACAATTTTTAAAATTTCATGGTGATTGATATTGTCAGTTCAAACATTCCTCTATATTTAGATTTTTTGGGCATATTATTAAAATGTTCAGTACAGATTAAACAAGTCCTAAATAGAGTATGAAAGAATTTCATGCCTGTCTTTAATACAGTATGCATAATGTTTTTATGCCATCAAAATTTTAATATCCCTCATTCAGTGATTTAAATTTTTTTTTTTACATTACATTGGTCAAATTTGACTACTTTCCAAATCAAGATGATTGATTGATTGCTGTTTGCTTAAAGTCCAGTGGCAAATATTTCATGCATGTTTAGGACAACAACAAATTAACAATCAATACAATAGGTAGTTCTTACAATAGGGGTCGTCCTGGATGATGAGTGGGAAATTTAGAATGCCACAAGAAGATGAGGATATATCGGATAGGGACAGAAATTTAGCCTTGCAACAGGCCACCTACAGACTCTCAAAGAGTTGTTGCAAAGAACATGGCATTCTCTCTACATTAGGCAAACTTGATCAATAAGTCATCATTATACATTAGTATTAATATTCAAATAAAACGAATCTGATCTGCAGGCATTATAAATAAAAGAAGAATGTGCTGGAGGACACGAATGCACCCGCTCAAGCTTGCTTGTTTTGTTTCCTAGCATTGTGTATGAGTTTCATAAAATTTGCATGAAACGAACTTCAGTTAGAGTGTGGAAAGGAAAAAATTGCAATTTTCCAAAGTTTAAAGGGCACAACTCTAGGACGGTAAGTGACTCACTGCAAAAATTCAAACTCTGTCTGCCAGTTTTGATTCTAAGCATTGTGTTCAAGTGTCATAAAATTTGGACGAGTAAAACTCAAGTTAGAGTGCTGAAACAAAAATGGGACAGAAAGAAGGATGGACAAGGGTAACACTTTATGCCCCCTTCGCCTAGCTGCGGGGGCATACAAATAGTTTGGGAGAAGCACAACCATTTCCAAATTTCCAAGTCAAAGGTCACCTAGTTGGTCAACCAGTGTGTATGCATACTCCATCTGTTAATCATTTAAAATATACACTATTAGTATAAAACAACTTTTTTATTGACTTTCTGTCCTAATGCAATGTAGTAAATAAGTGATTTTCTGATCTATGACTATATCTGTCCAATTACCAATCAACTGACCAGGTAGGGACTGGTTTTTGTAGTTAACACTATCAAAATTTCAATTGGCCAGTATTTGCTGGTTACATAGAGGTATTTGACAGCCCTAGTATTAACAGCTTTTTTGCCAACCTTGTACACTAATGTAACAAAGATTAGAGCAATATCAGCAGGCATTACAAACCAGAAATAAAATGCTTCGCAGAGCGCAGCCTGATACGACCGCAGAGGTCAAACCTTGAACAGTTGGGGCAAGTTTGGACACAATATTCAAGCTTGATACTGTCTGAATTTGGATTGTGATCAAATTTTTGGCATAATATAGGTTTCTGACACAAAATAAATGTGGTCAAAGAGCTTAAAAATTTGAAATGGGACATTCATTTTACCTAGAATGGTCTGATATCCAAATCTAACAACATGGTTAGATTCAGCATATAAAAAAACACCAAAAATTTAATTTTAGTTGAAATCAATCAAAAGTTTAATTTTGGACCCTTCAAACCTTAATATGGACTAATTTGAAAACAGGGCCCAAAATAAAAAATCTAAATGCACAATAAGATTCAGCATATCATACAGCCGCAATCATTCAGTTTTTGATGAAATCAAACAAAGTTTAATTTTGGACCCTTTTGACCTCAATGTAGACCAATCTAAAAATGGGGCCCAATATCCAAAAAAGTAATACAAGGTAAGAACCCCCAAAAATTAAAGACTTTAAATTAATCCCATTGAAATTGGTTAAAAGATTTGTATTTATTTTCAATTGAAGATTTCTTGCTATTGCACAATACTGTGCAATTGAAGATTTCTTCCTATAGCGCAATACTGTGCAATTGAAGATTTCTTGCTACTGCGCAATACTGTGTAATTGCAGATTTCTTGCTATTGCGCAATACTGTGCTATTGTGCAATACTGTGCTATTGCACAATACTGTGCTATTGCGCAATACTGTGCAATTAAAGATTTCTTGCTATTGCGCAATACTGTGCAATTGAAGATTTCTTGCTATTGCCCAATATTGTGCTATTGTACAATACTGTGAAATTGCGCAATACTGTGCAATTGAAGATTTCTTGCTATTGCGCAATACTGTGCAATTGAAGATTACAAAAACTTTGAAGAAAAAAAATATGAACCCCAAAAAATTGGGAAAAAAAATCCACTCCCCCCCCCCTCCCCCCAGTACAATTTTAGAGAGATCCATACACTTACATACAAGTTATTGTCTGGAAACTAGAAAAAATGCAATGAAGTTTATTAAACTAAAAGTTATTAGCAAATTTCCAATGGAATTTATTAATAATAAAGTTTTTGGCAAATTTCCAATATACATAATTTAAAAGCAGTTTAGGTGAGATAAACAAAAAAGCTTCATCAGCAACATTTTATACTGGCAAATTTCTAATGAAGTTCATTAAACTAAAGTTATTGGCAAATTTCCAATGGAATTTATTAATAATAAAGTTTTTGGCAAATTTCCAATATACATAATTTAAAAGCAGTTTAGGTGAGATATTCAAATGAGTTTCAATTACCAACCTTACACTGCCTTTAAAATTATGTTTTGTACTGAAGTAATTGTCCATTAACCTGGAAACCCTTACCCCCCCCCCCCCCCCCCCCCCCCCCTTTTTTGCACCTTATTCCTTAACGGTTTGAGCCATAACTCCCAAAGACAATTCTTACCATCCCTTTGTGGTATTCCAATATCCAAAATCTAAATACATGGTTAGATTCAGCATATCAAAGAACCCCAAGAATTCAATTTTTGATGAAATCAAATAAAGTTCAATTTTGGACCCTTTAAACCTCAATATGGACCAATTTGATAACCGGGCCCAAATATCAAAAATCTAAATACATGGTTAGATTCAGCATATCGAAGAACCCCATATATTCAATTTTTGTTGAAATCAAACAAAGTTTAATTTTGGACCCCGATTTGGACCAACTTGAATACTGGGCCCATAATCAAAAAACTAAGTACATGTTTAGATTCAGCATATCAAAGAACCCTAAGAATTCAATTTTTGTTAAAATCAAACTAAATTTAATTTTGGACCCTTTGGACCTTAATGTAGACCAATTTGAAAACGGGACCAAAAATTAAGAATCTAAATACACGGTTAGATTAGGCAATTACCCCCAAAATCAATCCCAGCCTTCCCTTTGTGGTATGGTACCTTGCAGTACAATTTCAGAGAGATCCATACACTTGAACACAAGTTATTGTCTGGAAACTAGAAAAATGCTTATTTTTGCACCCTTTTTGGCCCCTTATTCCTAAACGTTTTGGGCAATTACCCCCAAACTCAATTCCAGCTTTCCCTTTGTGATATGGAACCTTGTAGTACAATTTCATAAAGATCCATACACTTACACACAAGTTATTGTCATGAAACTAGAAAAATGCTTGTTTTATGCCCCTTTTTTGGCCCCTAATTCCTAATATTTTGAGGCAATTACCCCCAAAATCAATCCCAGCATTCCCTGTGTGATATGGAACCTTGTGGTACAATGTCAGAGAGATTCATACACTAACACACAAGTTATGTCTAAAAGTTAAAAAAATGCTTATTTTTGGCCCCCAATTCCTTAACTGTTGGTACCATAACCCCCAAAATCAATCCCCACCTTCCTTTTGTGGTATTAAACCTTATGGTAAAATTTCATAGAGATCCATTCACTTAAACTAAAGTTAAAGTGCGAAAACCAATGTGTCTTCGGACGATGACGACAACGACGACGACGACAACGCCAACGTCATACCAATATACTTTGCGGTCGTATAAAAAGGCTGGATAATTGTTTTATTTCAGAATGACAGAAACATAGAAGGTTGGGTATCACAAAATACCTCAGCCATAAAGTGGCAAGGGCAAAAAAGACTGAATTCCTTACTATAATCTCCATAATGTCTTGGAGGTGCCCCAGTCTGGGGAGATGTAGGGTGTGGTGCCTGTCCCCCAGGAGCTGAGTATGCCTGAGACGATGGTGCTCCTGCTGGTGCTTGTCCATATCCTCCACCATATGGTGCCTGGCTTGATGGGGGCTGTCCTGGTGCCCCAGGTTGTCCTGCTGCAGGAGCATGGCCAGGCTGTGATGTAGCTGGCCATGAACCATATGGATTAGCACCTCCCTGCTGATAACTTTGTTGCTGGTATCCTTGATAACCTGGTAATATGAAATCATTTAATTTTTTTTATATATTAACAATAATCATTATAAGCAATTTTGTCATTACTTCCCAAGTTTACGTATATGTTGTGTGATGAAGATCTGAGAACAAAATATTCCAATCTATTATAAACAAACCTCCATAACTCTTTATAAAAAAAAAATTGTTTTTAGTATCTAATTTTGTGTTTTAATTTTACACCACAAAACTTTCCATCAGGAAACTTATATATAGACATATAACTACCCCTGCGGCTCTTTTCACAAAAAATCTTAAAGGTAAAATTACTTGTAAGCCATGAACATTTCAGCACATTTTACAATCAATTTTAATCGTAAGATTTTTTGTAAAAAAAGTGGCAGCTTTTCAAATTCTTGCCCAAAAACATGACTGAGAACTTTGAAACCAACTAGTACTAAAGGAAACACACAAAAAAACCAACAACTTTAGAAAAATTGTTTTCCACATGTAAATAATTCAAAAACCTTTATAGCTACATATATGCCAAGTACAACTCTTAAAGTAACAGAAATAAATTTTTATCATAAGAATATTGACTTTTGTCTCAAGGAAATGACTCAAATTTACAAATAATATGAATTATGCAATGCTTTGCTTCCAGTTCTCAAAAATGACATAAAACAGTTCCATGGATTTACAAATAATTAAATCTTCAAGGGTTGGAAAGAAGATCGCTAGGAATCATGTAGATACCACTATAATTTTTTTAATTTTTTCCCGAAAACACATGAATTCAAAAGATAATTAAATCAGTTTCAATTATTCAAATATAAACATGAAAAATACCAGACATTTACAAAATATAGCTCATCATTACAAATGTTAATTAATATGGATTCATTTATTTACATGGGTACCAAATTTTGTGGATTGATGGAATATTGCATTTTCTTGGGTATTAGATTTCGTGGTTTTGCCAAAATTTGCATACAAGCTTTTGGAAAAGGTGATCTTTGTTAAACATTTAAATTCGTGGTTCACATATATCCACAAAATTCAAATACATTGGTATCCCACAAATACTAATGAATCCACAGTAGTAAGATGAAATCTAATCACTGATTGAGAAACTCCTTCTGATTACAAAAAACTCATGCAGCTCATATTTACTTAAATTCTGATAAATGTTCAGTCAGAAATGATTATAATTAGAGAAAACACAGATGAACTGATTTTGAAGGCAGCCATCATTCACTCGTGTAAAATTTCAATTCTCTTAATCCATAAACATGATCTTCACAATAATTGTTGTACAAGGTGAAACCTACCAACGGAACTCTGAACAGGGGCAGGTGGTTGGGTCGGTGCTGCTGCCACTGTAGGGGGATTCTGAGGGGGCCATCCTCCTAAAACATAACTGCATTTTATAGACAAATTTCTAAGACTTGAAGAACAACAGCCATGCAAGCTATGAAACTGGAAAAGGCAGCAACATTCATGCATCTTTGACTAACAGGTGGTAATTTGTGCTTGGGTGACTAGAAAGGCCATTGCTTTAACTCAAACAACACAGAATAATTCAGGGTAAAAAGCCTCATGCACTTCTAAAATATTCTTTATCTCCATTTCAATAAACTCTTCTATAACATGCATTTGATCAGAGCATCAAACAAGACCCAATTATCTAATCAGACAAAATCTGAGAACAAAACAAATAACTTCATCTTCCATTTGCATCGTCTTGCCACAACAACTTAGTACAAAGGATTTAAAAATACCATTGTCAGTTAAATATCTGATAACAGATAAGTGCATGTGGCTGTCTGTTGGCAGTAATACCCATGGTAAGAGAGAAGTTTTTTATTGTTTGTAATTGCCCTGTTTTGTAAAAAGATTTCACATGGATAAATCCAACATCAGTAAATACAAACAATAAGAAACTCATTCTACCTTACCATAAAAGGGAAGGATTGCTTGGATTTGAGTACTATCTCATCTTGGATTTAAATGAGCTTCCAATGGTATTTTTAAATGTGGTGTATATAATCCTCAACTTAAATACAAGAGAGCAACATAACTTCAAGCAGCTCAAAATTTTAATCATGCTCTATAATCTGACAAAAAATGCTATTTAACTCAAATTTTACCATGGTGTACAATAAATTTCATCACTCTTTTTTATTCAGGGTAATTCCAGAAAAAGTTATAGAGAATTTAAGTACTCAATTCTAGTCTTTAGGGTTTGTGCGACAGAGACTTAAAAAAGCATCAACTAGTTTTTTTCGTCAATTTTTTTGGTAAATGGGTCTGATACACCTATCCATGCTATCCAGCTGAGAGCATCTCAGACCTTGTATACTCATTTCTCTTAATAACCCCTCTGGATTAAAAATGCACATCTCATACCTTGTATACTCATTTCTCTTAATAACCCCTCTGGATTAAAAATGCACATCTCATACATTGTATACTCATTTCTCTTAAGAACCCCTCTGGATTAAAAATGCACATCTCAGACCTTGTATACTGATTTCTCTTAAGAAACCCTCTGGATTAAAAATGCACATCTCAGACCTTGTATACTCATTTCTCTTAAGAACCCCTCTGTATTAAAAATGCACAAACTCAGCAAAATGGAATTGTTTTCAGGGTACCAGATTTTGCTCCTGATCTCATTCTTGTTGAAATTTATGCTGTCAAATATTTTTTGAAATGGCATTTTCTCAGAAAGTAGCCTTTAATTAGATTTTTCTTGACTTTCAAATTCAATTTCTTTAAGATTTCAACAATATGCACTAAGATCAAATAAAACAGTAATATTGATTGGGATTATAATCTGAAACAGACCATTCTAAGAGTGATTTTTGTCAAGTTTGTATCTTTATGACACAATGGTTTCAGGGTAAAATTAAAAAAAAAAGTTAACAGTGCCTGAACAAACACAAAGCATTTAGATTCTAAATGGTGACAAAAGCTCATAATGAATTATGGATCAGATAAACTAAAAGTACCTTTCAAGCTAAACTAATTTTTTTCATCAGTAATAGCCCATTCTTATTTGAAATGTTTGAAATTAATTTCAAATGTTTTAATATGTACTATTTTTTTTTTGTAATGAGGTAAATTTAGTACAACATACACATGCAAGCAATTAACAACAAAATTCTTTTCATCATGGAGTTACCATACTTTTCTTTTTTCTTTCATTTACACAACTATTTATTGATCTACTGTCTTGCACAGTCTGTCATTTCAAAATTGTCTAAATCTTCCCTTTCGTCATAATTTATTTTAAACATAACATATATATATATACATCACTGATTTTTAATTTTAAAAATTTCTTTTAGGATTTTATGTTTTCAATAAAAAAAAAAAAAGCAGAATTGTTGTTGCACACAACAAGAGATTGAATTTAAAAAAATGTCTGACTTTAAGACTGATCGTAATGGCTAATATAAAAAAATAAAAATTTCAGTGCAGGAATCATAAAATACCAAGATGTAGACTGGTTTTTTAATATTATTGATTACAATGTTCTATAACAAGATTCTTCCAAGGCATTAAATACTTTTTCTAGATTCCATGAAGTTTTAAGAACCCTGATATAAGTTTGTCTTTTAATATTATTAACTGGATCCACATCATACATTTTTGTTATTTCTAGTATGTAATAGGATTTTTATTATGTGTTTGATCAATGTATAGTCAAAATCAAATCAGATAATCTGTTAATAGTGAAATCCAAGGACAATCTAAAAACTGTGCAGAAAGAACAATTTAGTGCATTTATCTTGACCACATCCTTAACAGAGGTCTCTTAAAAATTGCATTTAAATGACAATGATTATATATTCCAGTTACTTTTTTAAAACAAACTTGGGATTCATTTTAGATCTCTATCCTAATAATACAAAAAAATCCACATGATTTTCTTATTTGCTTTCATTTTTGTTGCAATCCTTTTTTTCATTTGTTAGTGTGTTCTCATTTCTTCTGGACTATACCTTGCTGAGGTTGTTGACCCCAGCCAGGACCTCCTTGTGGCTGTCCATAACCTTGGTAACCAGGGGCCTGTCCATATGGTTGCTGATGTGGTGGTCCTTGTGGAGGTGCCCCATACCCAGGTTGATATCCTGCACCATTAGGGCCATATCCTGGTGGTCCACCTTGCTGTTGGGCCTGTTGCTGTTGCTGGGTCCACTGTGTAGCAGCCTCTTGCCATGTCTCTGGTGTCGGTTGGGTACCAACTCCAGTTATCATCTGTTGAATAGCCGTAATGGCCTCTTGATGCTGTTTTCCATTCCTGGGTTCTGCCCTTTTACATTCAACCTGTCAAAATGATCAAAACATGCTATGAAACATAAACAAGATTATTCAATTATCTCTTATGCTAGTACAATGACCTAATTTATCATAGACCTTAAGTTATTATCATTCAAAACATTACCACTTAACGTTAAATACAACTTAATTAAAACTCTAAGTAAACTTACTTTACATCTCTTGAATTATTTCTATTACTCTTATGTCTTATAGATTAATACTAATGAATTATCACTATAAACTTAGTTTACTAGGTTACTGACTATATAAATTACTTATCATTACGTAAACAACTTAAAGAAAAATCATAATATAAATCCATTTCAATACATTTAAAAAGCTGAAATATACATATATATTCATCACTCAATAGCTACACAAGTTTGATTATCACCATCAAAATACTGTTAAAACAGATAAAACATGCACAGATTTCTCGCCAAAACAAAGCAGATCTCATTCTATCTCAAGATATCAATAATAAATAATTCTCCCCAAAGAACATGAATTTTCAAACATACAAACACATACATACATCTATATATATATAGAGAGAATACATGGGAATGAAGACATATCACATATATTGTATATCTGAATAGGTGCATTCAAAAAAAGGTCTAGCTTTAAATCTGTATAAAAGGAACGTTGATATTTGTCTACAGGTTAAAAAAACTGTGCAATCTAATAATAAAAAGCAATGATCAAGGTGGCAGTTTTGTCTATGAAATACCAGAAATCTAAGTACCTAATTTATCTAACATCTTACTTGTACCGAAAAAAAAAAATGTTGGTGCCAAAATACTTGTCACATTTTCATCATTAAGTGCAATATGCTGGATTAAAGAAAAATTTAATTTTAACCACTCAGCAAAATTGCATACAATGCTTTCATCTGAAGTTGAAACAAATTATCAAAATAGAAAACTTAATAGATTATCATATTAATTCGTGATAAATATATCATATACATATATTATGTTTCTAAATTTTGGTACTCAAATAACAGCCTTTGGAGTTGTTACTTGATTTACTTTGAAATGAAGGGGAAAAGACTTTAAGCGATCAGAGGACTATAAAAAAACTATAATTATTGATGTAAACTTTTGTTATTTTCTGTAGGCTCTTGCGCCAACATTTGTATGTCTTTTTATCAGCAATTTGTACATTTTCCCTTTGATCTTACTGCTTAATATGTTTTAAGATCATGGACAGGACCTGATACTCTAAAATATTAGGCACTATTTGATGTCACGTATCAGTGCAGAAACATCAGAAGTGCATGTCCATCTGCATCAATTTATTCAATGAAATGTGCATACTTCATTTATGTAACCGAACATCAATCACAACATTTTGTAGGTTTTAAAATAGTTTTACTAAAATTTAATCAACCAAAAAAACATTTGTGAAGACAAATTGCTGATAAAAAGAATAATGACATTTCATGTTTTGATACTGATCTCATCAACTTGCCCTGGCAGGCTCACTTGATATTCTTGCTGATAAAGTCAGTTTCAAAAACATAAAATGCCACTATTCTATATGTAGTGGAGAAAAAAATCTTCCAAACTAGTTTTTTTCTCATCAACATCTAATAATCTACTCCAGTTTAAAAAAATGATTCCAAAGAAATAGAGAACAGAAACGAAAAATTCAGCAATTTTTCCATTTGTAAAGGGACATAACTCTAGAACGGTTAAAGTGATGCCACCAAAATTCAAACTTGATCTGTTTTGTGGTAATAATCATTTTGTATAAGTTTCATAATATTTGGTTGAGGCAAACTAAAGTTAGAGAATGGAAACCAACTTTTGGACATACGGACGGACAAGGGTAAAACTTAATGCCCCCTCCGCTACGGCGGGGGCATAAAAATAAAATCCAACAAAGGTGCACTTAATAAAATTGTCTTACAACATTTGAATTAGCTTTAAAAAAATTTAACAAAAATCGGTAGAATAAAACCAGTTATGTGTAACAAGTAAAGAGTTCCCTATGTACCTGTATGCCTATATTTATTCTTTACACTGTACTCAATTTTATTGCAAATTTTCTAATCTAATCTGTTGCTATTTTATGGTATTTGTGCCCTAAAAAATGGCCTTAATAATTTCAGTGTATTTACATTGTATTATGTGCTTAAACATATTTATTTGTAGTGTTTAGGAATACATCTATACTTGACACAATCTAACCCTATCTCAACTATATCTATTTACAACCTATATAAGACAAATAAAATGACATACTCTACTTTAAACTTACAACTACCTTATTACCAATGAGATCTGCTTTGTCTTGTTAAAATATGGTGAATTTTACCACATCTGTATCCATTTCTCTCAAAGTGCAAAGGGCATAATCAAAATCACATACCATAAAAATAACTATTTTTTTCTGCCTTTTTTACCATTTTGTACGAATATTTTGAATGTTATACTTAAATCTTCATACATCTACCCTCCATCTTTATTTTTCTTATTCTCTCTGCAGACAGTGACGTATGGTATAAGGATGTCCAAAACAATTTATCTTTTTGCTATTTAAGGCAAAAATCACTAACAGCAGAATAGAAAGTGTGGCTAACTTGACACAAATTTACAGAAATGGATACAGATCGTAAATATATATTCACTGTTATCAATCTGGGGGGTGAAAATATCTACGACAGAAGGCTGCAGAGAAATAAAGCTATGCAGGACGGACTTTACTTTTAAATAATGTTAACAAACTGTGACTTTGTTATTCTTCATGAGCAAGTTAAACAGTTTAACATTTACCAGTAACTTGTTTATTTTAAAAGATGTTTTCCTCTTATGTCCCCCTCCTAATGGAGGATTCAATAGCTTTGCAATTGGATACGAGTTGCAAGTAAAATTTGTTAAAGACCTAGATATCAATCATGTCTCAATTTGCTAACATGTTTACAATAAGTCCTTTTCATTTCTGTTTGAAATCATCACCACCAAACAATGGTTGATTTAAACAGCATGTGTACCCATTCATTACATTTTAACGGATATATCAGACAGTCTTCTTGCTTAAAAATTTATTTTAATTCATTTACCATCAAGGACAAAACTTGTGCAAGCTGAACTTATTTGGGACTCCTACTTGTAAATCTCTCGTTAAAAGATAAATTATTTCCTAGAAGTTCAGTTTGGACAGGTTTTTTTTAAAATTTTCAACAAGAAAATGACAAATTAAAAAGTAATCACATGCCAGGATAAAGACTGTCTAATGATCCTTTCATAATTCAATATTTTGCCTTACAGATCTGACTTCAAAGTAGTAAAGCCCATGAAAGCAAATCTACAAAATACTTACCTTGATAAAAGTAGAAATTTGTTATGTTACATTGATGATTTAATTAATCTATCTCAAAAGTACATACACAACTTTAGCATATATATAATAGAAAATTTAAAAAAAAAATCCTTTTAAGTACTTTAATCTATATATACATCTAGATTATATCCACATGTTTTCTTATTCTCTCCAAAGAGGAAGACACCTTCTGATAAAAAAAAAATTAATATATGATGCTCTGATGGGCAAGTTTTACTATTTTTAGCTGTAGCATTAGGGCTCATGTTCATAATAGTTATAATTATATTTGTAATCATAAAAATTGTTAATATAGAATCACAAAATACTACATTATATCTTAGCTAACTATGAAGGGTCCTATTTTTTTGTAATTTTTTTCTTTTTTAATATGGAATTATGCTTCTTAAACACATGTGTTCGGTGTTCCCGAATAGTATAATGTTACATGAAATTAATCACGTCCCTGTCTTTACATCATCTACTTATACTTGGACTGTGGACAGATAAACATTGTGTATAACAACTCCAAGACAAGACACTTATTATAAATGACTCCATTTTGAATGTTAGTTATATCTAATACTTGAACTATTCAAGTGTGTACTGTGTGCATAAAAATTAAGTTTGATTGACTGTTAGGTCATGTAGGTGAACCATTAATTCTTTATCATCTATAAAAGAAATATGTTTTATGATTTTGAAAGTGACTTATAGACCCAATGGGTCGGGTGTATTATATTTGTTTTTGTAACATACTTGTATTTTGTTAAATTGTCTTACACATGTCACTAATAAAAATTTTCTTACTTACTTACTATTATAAATGAAAAACAAACAAGCGTTATTAAGTTTTAATTCTGCCTTTTGATATCTGTGCCATGATTTTAATGGCAAGTAATAACTATTTAACTCTTTCAATAGAAAGTTAACAAAGGAAATATTGGTTTTATGCTCCAATTAGCAACCAAACAAACTTAACTTCATTGCCCTTTGTACACACCAAAGTATATATGCAGGTAAATGAAGCAGACAGATGTATAATATACATGTAGCATGTTTAATGCATATAAAATAAATTGCTGGCATGTCAGATTTTGTAATACATTTTTTTACGAATCACCAAATAAAAAATATCTATCTATAGCAACACCACACCACACTTGTAATAATCATTAATTAAGATCCAGTGTATCTACATAGATGTTCTAATACTTTTAAGCATATGTATTAAAGATATAAACACTCTTTTATAGTAAATCTCCTGTGAAAGCAAAAAATTAACTTGTAAATGTCAGATCTGTAGGCAAAATATTGTCAAATTGTTATAAATAAATTACATGATCTCAACTGGCTTTTTTCCAAGTATTTTGAATACCAGTAACTGGTGGTCATCTAGTACATTGTTTTTAATTCAAAACATTATTTCCAAAGACATCAGTTTGTGTAAATTAAAAATTAAGTTTGGTGTTGAACAATTTCAATATAAAACTTTCTAAAGAGATGAGCCATTTCTGAGTGCCCAACACAATACTCTATAAACAATTTTACTTAACTCACTTTGAAAAAAACAAGATGAGATCTGCAATTTCATAATTAATTTAAAATAAAATTTAACCTTCTTATTACTGATAACCACATAGTGCTCACTGCACACGGCGTCTACGCTATCTTCTGACTCAAATGTCAAAAATCCAAATCCTAATGTATATATAAGTACATAAATAATAATAACATTTTTGTCTATTTCAATCTGAAATACAAACTAGGTATATTATAAAATTTACAGAAATTACTTCTATACATGTATAATTTTTAACACTACATGTTATATCTTTCATTAATAACTAAAATTACATATTTAATTTCAAGAAAACAAAACTTATACATGTACATGTAAATAACATCACATGATCTTTCATTAAATACTGGTTCAGGTTTTCCATAAATAGTAATTACTAAAGCTATTTATCTTAAATATATGTGGTGGTATATAACAATTATCTTACTTAAGTACAAAAAATCATACTCTTTGTCATGGTATATTTCATATATAAAATAAGAAAAATGCAGACAGCTTGTATTGAAGTATTTCTACCAGCAAAACGTAACTACCTCTTTACTATATGCAGAGCAGGCATATGTGCATATTAATATGCTAATCTCCCATTGTCTTCAATCATTTCATTTATAAACATGATAGAAGTGAAATTTGCCGCCCATACATTTTCCCTGGAATAGCCCCTATGTTACTTTAAAGAAATGTGGATGCAGTTGTAGGCCCTGGACATATCAGATGTAATTGCTTTAGTTTTTACAAACTTTTAATTTTTATTCCATTTTTTTTTTCACAAATTTAAGCATGTGTAAATAATTTTGATGGTTGGCCAGACTTATCTTATTTCAAAAGATGGTAATTTTAGAACATATTCAAAAATATTGGGTGTTTAAGGTAGATTGGAAATCAAGATTTTCAAAATAATTTATCAAAATGTAATATGTATTGTGCTTTTTTTTTCAAAAGTATAATTAAATGTATGGAACACAGACTATTTTTCTAAGCTACATGTGTTCAAAATTGTCAGATTTTGCATAGACAATAAATGGAAAAACCAATTTTGTGTGATAGAAAGAAAACAAAATGATAGAATTTTAAGGTAATAGTTGAGAAGATATCCCTAACAATGTGCTTCTAGAAAATAAAAATAAAATTTTGGGTCACAGGAACAAACAAAACAAAATAGGTAAATTTATTATATATTCCATTATTAATATAATATTATCTGAGTTATCTCCCCTTGTACGGCTAAGATGAAAACAAATTGAATCAAACAAAAAATATTCTGTATTTGCAAAAAAAAATCATAGTAAAAGTTCTGTTCAAAATTTAATGGGATGGGGATGGAGGGCACTCAATTACTGAAATATGGGTAATCATTTTATTCCTTACATTTTTTAATAAGTAAAATGATTTATTTTTATTTTATGGGTGGTCAAAGTCCTAAAAAAAAGTGCCTTACAAGCCCATCATGCATTTAATTCTGGAACAGCCCTGAGATATGTTGTATTTATTCTTCATAATTGTTAAAAAAAAATTCCTTTAAACTTTTTTGACACAATATAGTTGCATGTTTCGGTATTGGACGATAAGGTCTTCAAATAAACTCATATGAATGTGACAAACAAAGTCAGTAAACTTTTGTAACAATTTTCATTGACCCTTCATGTCAAGTGTCAAACCATAATAACTGATTATTTTTCAATTGTAAAAAGTAGCAAATTCAATATTTAATTTTTTTTTTACTTTAGATGGTTTTTGCCCAACCAAAGGTTAACTTTTCTAAAGATTATATCTACTTATCACCAAATAGCCCTTCAAAAAGTAAATATATAAGGAATATTCTTTTTTGTAGTTTTGTGCTGTAGGGTTGCTGTCTTTTTTGATGTATAACCTACATATCCTTGTATTTCTATCTCTCAAATTTAATGGAAGACCATCTATTGGTTTGTTCCCCTGAAAGATTTTTTACACTCAGTTATCTACAACTATTTCATGTTGTCTCTGAATGCCAATTGACAAATATATTATAGTTTGTAATGTGATGACTATCATTTGAGTAAAGTATCGAGTTAAAGTAAATGGGTGATGTCACAGACTTTATAAGACTTTTCTTGCAAATAAGTTGCTAAACCAATCTGACTGAAATATTGATCAGGTGTCATCCCTTTGCTTACAAAGATTTGAAAACATTCCATCTGTCTTTCAGTTTTATAGACCTTTCAGGATCCTCTGGTTTTATCGCAATGATACACACCTTCAAAAAATGAAGGTTGTAATATCATTGGCTGATCTTATAATAATCAGAACAAAAAGAAGAACGGAATGTTGTTAGATCCTTGTAAACAAAGCGTGTACACAGGATCTGCGACTCATTTCACAAAAAAATCTTATGAAAAAAAATACTCATAAGTTATGACCATTTCAGTACAATGATGAGCAATTTTTATCGCAAGTTTTTTCGTGAAAAGAGCCCCTATATTTTCATCAGATGGCACGTTAAACTGGAACTAAACATAAAACATTGCATTTATATTTCATTTCATTAACTGTGGATTTGAATTGATGAATGAGGATTCAAATATAATTTTGAGAAATTTTTTTTTTCACCAATTATACATGCATTCTAAGTTTCCATTCAAGCATATCTAATAACTGATAATAAAAGTTAAATGATTTTTTTTTAATTTCAACATTTCAATTTTGTAAGCAAAATCTTACAAAATTGAGTGTTGTCATGTTCTTTGACAGTAAGTGATAACATATAACCAACAGTAAACTCATGTATTCTTAATAAACAAGGAATAAGTACTAAGGGCTGTTTCAGGATTAAATGCATCAAGGGTATGGGAGGCACTTTTTAAGACCCCAACCACCCATAAAATAAAAATTTTGATTTTACTTATAATTCTTACAAAATTCTGATGAAAATGCAACCACCCATATTAATTAATTTAAGTGCCTCCCATCTCCTACCTGATGAATTTTGGAACAGCCTTAAGGTCATTATTCTGTATAAGATCAAAATACACCAACCATGTACAAGAACAAAAACCTTTAATATCAATGGTTCTCACTAGTCAAACTACTCAAATATGTATAGTCCTAAATTTATTGTTATTTATCTTGATACCCTATATATATCTACTTTTTTTTTAAATCTTCAACCTTTCCAGTACTATGTGTATGAACACATCTTCTGTAAAAAGTAACCTAATAATAATTCCTTATTTACAATTATTAATTTTATTGTCAGTATCTTATTTTCTTCTTTAACCCTGCTGAATTAAAGTACTAATATTGAATATAATTTTTTTTTACTTTACATAAGATCTACAACGATAAAAATATTTCTTCATTAAAAATCAGCCATTCCAGAAAGATGAACTTAACCACACAATAATTACTAAATAAGCAAAACCTTAAGGTGAATTATTATAGTTATTTTTCATAAGTATGATATTTTCTGTATTCAGATTCCAGAGTAGTGTTTCCTTAGTTACATAGATTCTCGGGCCAAATACTGCGTCAAAAAAATGCTGTCAGTCGATTTTTATTTTGGACCAAAATTACAAGGTAAACCCAAAAGTGGAAACCAGCAGTTTTGATTTACTACTTTAAAAGTACTTATAATTGTGCAATGCAATTTTTGCAGCAAGAGGAATACTAAATAGACCATAAGGTGTGTTTTTTTCTGTCAGTACACAGACTTGGCAAAATACAAATTTCTGGAAATTATGCACTTTGTTGTGTATTCAAATTGATTTCAATTAAAAAAAAATCGATTAAAAACAGTTTTCATAATGTAGTTCATCAGATGGAGCAATTAAAAGATTAAGAATAGGACAAAGGATAGCATACTGTAATGTGAAGTTAAATATCGTCTTGTTTGGTCAAATAAAATTTATTTAGCTTTGCTGATACTCTGCTTTTCAAAAGGATTTTTTTAGTTTTGCTGTATTTCATTTCAAGCTTTTGCTATGGCAAATTAATGGTTCAGACAGAGAAAGAACACATACAAATTTTATGACATGATCTAACATCCACTGTCTGAACTGTTGTATTGCCAGAGCAAAAGCTATACAAAGCAAGCTGATTTCTCTTTCCTTTACATGACCTACCTTTTGACTTTTTGGTTTCTTGATCTACCACAACATTGACATCAAGCACCTGTGAACAGAAGTCAAATTTTTCGATTAGAAAAAGTTAACAGCAAACCATATGCATTGACTGACAATGTTGGTTAATGTATAGCCGACTATACAGTATGGGTTTTTCTCATTGTTGAAGGCGGTAAGTTTGCCTATAATTGATTACAGCCACTTCATTTGAACTTTTGTGGTTAGTTGTATCATTGGCAATCGTACCACATCTCCTTATTTTTATAATAAACAATGCAGTCATAGCATGATGACATTTTTTTTCAACTGGAGTACTCTCCTTTTTAAAATAAACAATGCAGTTATAGCATGGTGACATTTTATTTTACTGTAGTACTTCCATTCTTTTTTAAATTGGTGTGCCATAGATATGTACATTTTCATCTTGTGTAAACACAGCATACAAATAGTTTGTATTCTTATTTTGCTGATGAACAAGTATGAAAGACATTTAAAAGTTTTCCATGCCCAATATCATGCAGACTCATTTGGACTTCCTTTTCTATGACCCTGCTTTTCAATGCAGATACAAGTATCATATCACCCAGGCTTCCTCTTTTCCTATAGAATTTTTTTAAAAACAAACAAGTTTCTGTCAAAGTTGAATACAACATGTACTAGCTAAATAAAATGCTCCGCTGGGCGCAGCTTGATACGAACGCAGAGGTCGAACCCTGAACAGTTGGGGCAAGTATGGACACAACATTCAAGCTTGATACAGCACTGAATTTGGATTGTGATTAAATATTTGACACAGCATAGGTTTCTGACACAGAATGAATATAGTTTAAGAACTTAAAAATCTTTAATTTACCTATTCAAACCATATCATTATTATCTGCTTTTATATATAAATCAGAAATAACCAATTTAAAGTGGAAAATTTTAAAGAAAAAAAAGGGGAAAAAAAATCCCCCCCCCCCCCCCCCCAAGTTTTTTGAACCCCCTTATGATTCATCACCCCCAAACTCAATCCCAGCCTTCCCTTTGTGGTATAGTACCTTGCAGTACAATTCAGAGAGATCCATACACTTGAACACAAGTTATTGTCTGGAAACTAGAAAAATGCTTGGTTTTTTTTCCCTTTTTTGGCCCCAAATTCCTAAACGTTTAAGGCAATTACCCCCAAACTCAAACCCAGCTTTCCCTTTGTGATATGGAACCTTGTAGTACAATTTCATAAAGATCCATACACTTACACACAAGTTATTGTCCCGAAACTAGAAAAATGCTTGTTTTTTTGCCCCTTTTTTGCCCCTAATTCCTAAAATTTTGAGGCAATTACCCCCAAAATCAATCCCAGCCTTCCCTTTTGGTATGGTACCTTGCAGTATAATTTCAGAGAGATCCATACACTTGAACACAAGTTATTGTCTGGAAACTAGATAAATGCTTATTTTTGGCCCCTTATTCCTAAACATTTTGGGCAATTACACCCAAACTAAATTCCAGCTTCCCCTTTGTGATATGGAACCTTGTAGTACAATTTCATAAAGATCCATACACTTACAAGTTATTGTCATGAAACTAGAAAAATGCTTGTTTTTTGCCCCTTTTTTGGTCCCTAATTCCTAAAATTTGGAGGCAATTACCCCCAAAATCAATCCCAGCATTCCCTTTGTGATATGGAACCTTATGGTACAATTTCAGAGAGATCCATACACTAACACACAAGTTATGTCTCGAAGTTACAAAAATGCTTATTTTTGGCCCCTAATTCCTTAACTGTTGGTACCATAACCCCCAAAATCAATCCCAACTTTCCTTTTGTGGTATTAAACCTTATGGTTAAATTTCATAGAGATCCATTTACTTAAACTAAAGTTAGAGTGCGAAAACCAATGTGTCTTCGGACGACGACGACGATGCCAACGTCATACCAATATACGACCGCAAAATTTTTTTGCGGTCTAATAAAAAATAGTGTATAATTACAGTTTTGGACTTTGGAACAGACAATCAACTTTTAAAAAATTTAGTCATAAAGTTGGCTACAAACAGGACTCCTTTAATTTTTTGTGTGCATTTTATCCTTCTAACTTTATATTCAGTTTGAGAGTGAGTCAGCACAATAAAGTCAATAAACACATTAATAAATTCCTCCAAAATAATCTTTATTACCATCATGTTTGTTAAGTCTTACCTTGCCATATTTACTGAAGTAGTTAGTCAGGTATTCAGCATCCACATTTGGCAGACCTCCCATGAATATCTTCGGATGGTTGTCTAAGTTTTTGTTAGTTCTTGGTGCCTGTTGAAAAGACTGAAAATCGTTTCACATAGGGAAACTATTAAGGTTATTAAGGTGTTCATTTTATATTATAAACGGTAAAACCTGACGAAACTGTTTACCATGCAATCTTAAATAACGTTAAAATTTGTTGTGAAGGATCAAAATTACCTATATCATGAATATTTCGTGGGTGTTTAATTTTTGACAATGTTCGCAGTAGACATTTTATCAACAAATGTATCATTAAGCAATTGTTTCACTGTCCATTTAAATGCTTTGTACAAGGCTGTGATTTGTGAAAAAATAACAGGACAAAGATTCAGGCTGAACAATAACAAAATATACTTGTTTTTTGACCAATCACAGTGTTTTAGTATATATGCTTTTATAAGTATTACCCAGAATGCATGAGATTCTGAAACAGGGAATAACATAGACCAGAATTTTTTCGTATAAACTGGTTTCAATAACATATAGAAATATTTCACCAAATGTTACAAAACTCATTTTGGCTATTCCAGAAATAATTCTTTTGACAGTTTGTTTTGTTTTTGGAATAGTTCTTATAAACAAAAATTATTTCATTAAAACAACATTATTTTTTCCTTCAAACCCTGTTTTTTTTTATTCAAGTGAATTTTGATGTCAGTTTTAAAGGCAATGGCAAAGATGGTTTCTTTGTCTTGTTTCTATCGACAGACATTACACAGTTCCACTAAATATTTTGTGTGTTCAACTTTCATTTGGAGCTTGTTGCTCACCTTTGTCTAGACAATCTTAACTTGTTGCTTGTCTCTGTCTAGAAAATCTTAAGTTGTTTTTTTCTTATAAAAACGGTAAAATTTAATGTTTCTGTTCAATAAATTTTAAAATAAGTCACATCAATTTCTGTTGACTTCTATCTATTCACTACTTGACATCCTACCTTTTGAGCTCCTTTTGGATTGCAAGCCTTGGCATCTACCTGAAGGAAAATAAAAAAATACTTTTAACCTTAGTTTAAACAAAAATAGGAATATATATATATATGTGAAAGTAATAAAAATCTTTGCTATGTCACAGCTTTGTAAATAGAAGCAATCAACCTTATAGCAGGATACTACTTTGTATATTTTGGATATAAGAGGTATCCAACTTTTAACTAAGCCTTACTCTTGCAGAGACAAATTCCAACCTATAATTGTTATGGCGAACAGACTTAAAGTGAGCCTCTTGTGTCTTTGGAACCAAAAAGACTGTCTCAAATTTCCTGCTATATCCCAGATAAGGACTGCCATCATGGTCATTAACATGATAAAACAAAATCAAATAAAGTCTTAAAATCTATGTACTACAATCTTTTATATCAATCCTATTCTTTGATTTGTGGCTATGATTCTAGTGGAATT
Organism: Mytilus californianus; assembly: GCF_021869535.1. Taxonomy (NCBI): domain Eukaryota; kingdom Metazoa; phylum Mollusca; class Bivalvia; order Mytilida; family Mytilidae; genus Mytilus; species Mytilus californianus. Next base: position 60,060,954 of record NW_026262679.1, read on the forward strand.
GTCACCTTAATTTAACTTTTAAAATTTGTGGGAAAACAATCAACAATGTACTGAAGCAAAATATGTGAACCATAATACCACAGCAGGTCATATAGAAAGGTATCCAGAATACATCAACAGGGTTCCCACTAAGGATTTTTCAAGGTGAGTCCAATTGTGAGAATTCAAATTTTATTGCTATGTAATTTATTACTTTAGTCCACATGACAAAATAGAGCAAGGAAATGAAATCAAATTTTGATAATTCTTAAACTTTTGTCATAAAATGACGATATTTGCGCTCAGTGTATACAACATTTTACAAACTTAATGAATCTTTGGACTCACTCATAAACTAGCTTTAGTCAGAACCCTGTATCTGAATGTATTTAAAAGGATCCATTCACCTTATTTGATTCAACACCCACCTGTCTTCCATCAATGGAATGTTGAGTTGAAAGGACGGTGTCCACACAGTTTGGATCTTTAAATGTGACGAAACCAAATCCTCTTGATTTACCAGTCTGGGGATTTTTCATAACAACACAATCACATACTTCTCCAAACTGACTGAAGTAGTTCAATAAACTATCTAAAAATAGACAAAACATATTTTTCCTAGTATCTTTGTCAAAAGAATGGTAAATAACATTAAACATAAAATCAAGTTTGAGCCCTGCATATTAGAAGAGTTTACCTGTACATCTTTGAAGTATGTGTATTTTGAAACTTTATTCTATAGAAATAATGTCACTTAGAATAAAAACAATGTAAAAATGTTCATCACTGACTCCTTTTCATCACTGATAGATATAAGAAGATGTGGTATGAGTGCCAATGAGACAACTCTCCATCCAAGTCAAAATTTATAAAAGTAAACCATTATAGGTCACAGTACGATCTTCAACACGGAGCCTTGGCTCACACCGAACAGTAAGCTATAAAGGGCCCCAAAAAATTACTAGTGTAAAACCATTCAAACGGGATAGTTTGTTTTTAATAATTCCATTCGCACAATGTTTCTTTGAAAGAATTTGTAAGCATTTTTTTTTATAATTATCATGGAAAAGACAATGAACTTACCTTGATCTGTATCCCAACTCAATCCTCCAATAAACAATTTTCTGCAAGGTAAAAAAAAATTAATTAAAACGTAATCATCAGATAAAAAAAAAAATTACTGGTATATATCATTCTTACATAAAATATACAGGTTAGAAGGAGACTGTAAGGTTCATCAGGCCTCTTTTCATAATATACTTTTGATTGGCATTTCTAGACCTATTTATTATCTGAAATGGGTTTTTTAATGCAGGATCACTTATTCAATATATATATCCCTTAAGGATTATCATAGTACACTTTGATGATTAGTCCTGGCCTGTAAAGACTTGATATAACATATAAGTTAATATAAGATGACAGGTTTGCTTGAAGTCTGAATGAGGTGTCAGGTAAGTGATATGTCTTCTTGCAAACAGCTACCGTCAACCCCTGCCAACTTTTGAAAATCCACATGGTGGGTTCAAGTGTATGACTGATTTTGAGGATTACAATTTGCGGCATTTTTGCATGCACTGTTTTTTACTATAAAATACTGTCATATATCTTCTTATTTCTTCTGGTATACTGATAATTTTTGCTGATGATGAGGTAATCAGATAAAAATGCTTTTTTTTTCTATTTATTTGCATGATTCATGTACCCATTTTATTGTGTAGAAAAGATAGTACATGTAGCTAGAAAAGCAGCAAAATCTTCTTGTGTAGGACTGTAGACTTTTTTTCATTAACAGATGTGGACAAAGGAGGACATTCATCAGATTACTTATTACTCTGATTATCTTATAAATAGAATACTTTAATTTAAATAATTTGATAATTCAATAACAATAATGACAACAGTGTAAGAATCTACCTAATGGCCAGATAAGTTATTATTATCCCATTAAGTTTATGGCAGTACTGTAACTCAAATGGTATTAAAGTGAGCACACTTCATTGGCTAGTATTAAACTTTATTTTTATTTTAAAAGTCGGATCTAACTCAAAGCAATGACAATGTCTTATGAGCAGTTCTTTTGTATTATCTGAACATTCTCGCTGGAATGTCTAAGAGTTGCTCAGCATCTGGTCGTACAAGAAGTTACTGTCACTGAAAGACTTGGTAGTGTTCTGAGCTATGAAAGACTTCTGATAAAGTTGATCAGTCCTTGCCATCTTGCATGCAGTTGCATTCAGGCCACTGCAGTCAACTTTGCATTCTTTATTTCAGACTTTGCATATGGTACATGTATGTGCATGATGTGATATCCCTACCTTTAAATATGTCAACCAGTATCTGCATTAAACCAGGCTTTACGTCTTAGGTGGCATAAAAACCTTCTTGCAAGTGATAATTTGTCCATCATGATCAGGATTTTTATATTTCTAACATACAGACTTATGCACGAATCCAGGTCTGTTTGCCCAAAATCACGTTCGCTCCCATTCAATTTTTTAATCATGTTTTAGTTAGTGTGTTGCTATAAATAAGTTGTTTTATTGTTTCAAAATAAAGTGACATTCTAACAAAACATAAACAGGTTTCCTTTAGTGTTTTATTAGTTATTTTGACAACTGAATAATAAATAAATAATTGTCATGATGATCATGGCAAAGTTCCTTGATCTAAGGCTTGTAAAACAAAGGCAGAAGATACCAAACGGCTATCAAACTCATCACAATGATTTTGCCACAAACAACGAATAACACATAAACCGGGCCACAAATCACGTTTTTAGGTGTTTATGGTGTTGCATGTCAGCTACAAGTACCTACAGAGCATTTATTCCAATGAGTAAAGAAGATTGAAGGTACCAACATATATAATATTTCTATATATATGCTTATTTGGTGTTGTATTACAGCTATCATTTACGATATAGAGCATTTGATAAATATACATCTAAAAAATATCAAATATTTAAGAAATAATTCATGGGGCTTGAATATATTGTGATTTTACCACGGGTTGGCACTTTATGCTAAATATTTTACCCTGAGCGAAAGCGAGGGGTAAAATATCGGCATAAAGAGACAACCCGTGGTAAAATCGCAATATTTTCAAGCCCCCATGAATTATTTCGATTCTAATAGGACAAAGTGCTCTAGGTGAAGGCAATTATTTGCCGTTCCCATAAACAAACGCACTATTAGATTGACGTAAAAGCACGGAGCAAACTGAATTAGTGACATGCTTAAACTATTTACAATAAGGTATTTAGATAGTTTTGGATGAATTTAAATCATAATTTTACTTATATGTCTTATATGTGTGACAGAGTATATTTTTACATATTTCATTTATTAGTATTTTACATTTTATTACATGCCAGATATTATACTTTATTCATTCACTCTGATCATTTGATCTTTTGATTTATAGTTTATTATCTCTTTACACTATAAATTGTATGAAAGTTCTAGTCAGTCATACTTCATTGAGCAAAATTTTAATTGTATCTACCCGTCCAACTCATTAGTAAATTAATTGTCACACCTTGTTTATCTTTATGGTCAGTTCTTATTGGTCATTCTGGACACACCTCAGATTTTGGAAAAGAAGTAATGGTGGTTAATTCTTGAAAATTGGAGACATACATATTTAATATTTACTTCTTATTTAAACCATATATAGTGATGAAACTTATATAGAGACATTCTATTTAGTGCTCGTTAGTACTCACTGAAGTTTCCATACTTTGGAATCACTGTAGTTATTGGAAATTACATTCTTTATATCTGGTAAGTAGATTTTATGTTCTTTGTGGTGTATGAAAGGCGTATGCAGTGCATGCTATACAATTCTGCCCGTTTATAGGTAAGTATGCCCATAGACCTTAGATATGATAGGAGTAAGATAGTTTATGTATTAATCTGAGAATATATGATTTGAATCTGTAGTTTGGATGTAGAAAGGGAGATTTACGAATGATTTTGAAAGTGACCTTGACCTTTCAGTTATGGATCTATGACGTCACATTGACAATTGCGTTAATATTGCCATATATGGTAATTTTGTGTAATAGCTTGATTTTATTATATCAGTCTTTAATATGTTGTATTTTGTATAAGGGATCATTATTTTCCTAGATCCTAGTATTTACTATTGTGTATTATTTTCAGGACACATAGATTATGATGTTCTTGTAACATACTGGTTGTACTGTAGATGTTAGATATATAACCTGGTTCCACAGATTGGTAAGGGTCATATTATATTGTACCTATATGTCAGTTAACTTGAGTTCGATAATAGATATTAAACATTACAGTAGTGCATACGAACTTAATAGCTAGAATACTATAGTGAACAGTTAATAACCTTCGTATGGTAAAGGTTTTATGAATGACACTCGTTTATGAAGTACGATACATTCGACTTGTTTATAATACGCTTGGTTGATTATAATGATATGCTATTTGATACGACTTATCAGATACATGTATTTGTATTTAGAAATATAATTGCAAGTTTGTTGCATATTATGAATGTCACTGCATTCTTGATACTCAGTATAGTTTATTGTATATGGAATAGAATATTTCATACGATCTTGTAACATTGTTAATTACACCAGTATACTATTTGTATGATTCTAGTATAAGAATTTAATAAGACTGTGATATTGATAAATGTGATAATTATATGCTATTGTTATTGCAGGGTTATTTTCCCTATGTTTACTTGTATAATAAAGTGATGTCAAAGAACCCTAGACTTGTCGTTTATGGAACCCCCGTAAAACAAGACTATTATAATGGCGCCCAACGTGGTTTTTCTGGTAGATCAGACGTTTTTGGTGAATAATGAAGAGAATGAAGAATTATTCGTATTTTGGCAATACACGATACCCGTAGATGTCGCTACACCTCAGTGATTACCGATTGACAATAGATGTTACTTTTAAACTGAGTTGTATTTAATGTACCGGTGTGTGTTTTGACTTTATAATTAAATATCATTTAGTAAAACTTTTGATACATACTAATTAGTTGATTGACATTGAATATATTCTTTATTTGTATTTGAACTGTGTATATATAAACATTGATTGTGTCACTTGATTTTTTTTTTAAAAATAACTTTCTTTGTTCTTTTTCCGTAAATTATGAAAAGTTATCTCATACATATTAGCTGTATTTGGAATTAAATTTTTGTTGTAAAATTTTGTTGAAATAACTGTAAATTTTCATTCAGAATTTGATTATGTAATTAGCTTTCGAACACATTTACAGTTAGTTAACTTACATTAAAATTTGAAAAAAGTGTGACACAAAGGTAGAAAAGTAAACAGTTGCTACTGTTTGTAATTGATATATATTATATTTGACTTTGTAAGAAAATACATTGTGTTGATATTTGTACATTGAAATAATTTGCATATTATTGTGTACATAATAAATAGATTCATAACTGCCCAATCCCCACTCCTGTAAGTTAGGATTGTTGCAAAGACCAGAGACACGACAAATACTCTTTTACTCGTAAAGTTCCACAGAACTTTGCTGTCGCAGATATTTACCTATAAAATTTGAAGGTAAGTGAAAAATATAAGTACAGAAGTAACTGCCTGGAGTAACTTGTACATTTGAAGTAGTAGGTATAAAGCACTAAGGAACTAGAAGTATACATATTTATAGTTGAGTAAGTATACGTGTTGTTTGATTGATAGGTTCTGGCTATTTGGGGTACTTGATAGGTGTCTACATTGTGTTGTATAGGTAGATCTGTTGCTTCGGTTCTTGTTGTTGACTGACTGATTCTTTAATACATTTTAAGTTTAAGGACTTTCAGTGATTTCATTGATGATACAGTGATATTATTTACAGCAGCAGCAGCAGTACCAGTTACTACTTTACATTATATTGTATAATATATATTTGCTTATATAGTTATATATATATTTTTTGATTATATGTAGCAGTTAGTCGTACTCAGTTAGGAATAAATTACACACATTTTGGTGAGTATTAGGTGTGTGTGATTTTCAGAGGCATAGCTGGGTAGGAACTTTAAGAAAGGTACGTGCGTGTATATTGATACTACTTATATTTGTTTTCCTTATACATATTCATTGGTTTTCAGTTGTGAGGTATTGTTAGCCACTGTGTACATTATACTTTTATATAGTATTTCTGAGATCCATTTTGTATTTTTTTTGTATACATATAGTAATCAGAGTTTTGATTTCAGTATATTGATTTACCATTGCGGAGTTGCATTTGTCATCTAATCTGTTTATTTTCAGAGGAGTTAGTCATTTCAGTCCATTACTATATTACTCTATATTTATTTAGGCACTGTTGTCGAGTTTGTTGATACTTAATCATAATTTTGATTTCAGACCTTTGTAGTAGTTAAGAGTTACTAATCTTATTCTTTTGACAGGATATTCATTTAGATTTCCAGATTATGGTATATCATATTTGGATTTGCATTGATTCTATATTTATTGTTTTCTGTAGATTAGACAGTAGACTGCAGATATTAATCTTATTTTTTTTTTCTTCTTAGATTTCAGGTATTTAACTTATTTTTTTCCTATTTAATTTCAGAAACTTTATTTCTGTTATAGGTATTTAAAACGTTTTGTTTATTTTATTTATTCCAGATGATTTCTTTGTATTTTAGGATAAATTAACATTATTCATATATTTGTTTTTCTTTCAGATACTTTGTTCCTATTGTAGGTACTTAACATACTTATTTTGTTTTAGCACTAATTTTTGGTATATATTTGTATTCATTTCAGACATATATTTTTTCTTCTTTTAGGAACTTAATATTTTTTGTTTTTGTTTCAGAAGATTTTGTTTATTTCAGATTTCATCTCAGCATTTTATTTCTATAGTTTAGGTATTATCATTTTGTACAGCCATGTCGGATTATCTATCCAAGGATGAGATAAGCAACATAGTTTTGGCCTTCAAGGAGATGGACCTCAAACCATGCGCTCAGACACCAGATGATTTCAAAACCTGGATGGAAGACTATAAAGACACAGATGATGATTTATGGAATGTCTACTTACCACGGATATCAGCATTTTCCGGAGATGCAAAGACTAGTACACCATATGACCTATGGAGATATGAGGTACAGTGTCTCATCAAGACAGGACATACACATGAAACTATCACGATGGCCATTAGACGTTCTTTGCGTGGAGATGCTAGCAAGGTTCCCATGCGACTTGGTCCGGAAGCAACCATTGACGACATCATTGATAAGATGGACAGCATATACGGATCTGTTTATCCACCTGAAGCTTTACTTGGCCAATTCTACACGGCCAGACAGCAAGATGACGAAGACGTTGCAACATGGGCTTGTCGATTAGAGGAGATACTAAGCAAAGCCAAGAACAGAAAGAATGTGACCGAGGAAAACATCAACGACATGCTTACATCCAAGTTCTTTGATGGATTGAGACCGGAGATGAAGAATATTGTCCGCTACAAGAAAGATACCATCACAGATTTTCATTCCTTACTGAAAGCTACAAGAGAAATAGAGAATCAACATAACATCAAGCCATCTTTGAAAAAGAAACCATCTATGCATGCTACTAGTAAATCAACGACAACAACTGTAGAAAACAGGCAAATTCAGCAGCTTACAGCTTTGGTGAAACAACTCTCACAAGATGTCAAGGCTTTGAAGGAAGATAGAAATTGTGACCAACCATCTACTAACATTCAATGGTCAAGAAGAGATACATCATGGACACCATACCACCCAGACGAAACAACCATATACAGACCAGTAGAACAACACAGAAGACGCAAACAGAATGATTTCACCTGTTGGCGCTGCAGGCAGCCAGGACACTACGCCGTAGACTGCACTGTACGACTTGATCATTCAAGAAAGACACAGCGTGCTCTGAACCTCCAACAAACGTTCATCATGAAACAATCAACACAACAAACTGAACAGAAATCGTCCACATCAGGACTACTTGGTTCATCAAATGAAGTCACTATTACTATAAATGGAATTAATACAACAGCACTTCTCGACACAGGTTCAACTGTATCAACGATAAGCGAGAGTTTTTACAATCAGCATCTATATTCAACGCCATTACAGTCACTCAGTTTTGTTTTGAACATAGAATGCGCCGATGGACAACGTTTACCTTACAAAGGATACATTGAAGCTGACTTGCAACTTCAAGGAGCAGCTGACAACAAGATTCAACCTGGTGTATTCCTCATCATACCAGACAGCGAATATCATAAAGAAGTACCACTGCTTATCGGAACAAACATCTTATCTGAAGTTATGAAGGACATCAAACAAGAACATGGTACACGTTTTCTACAAGATACTAACCTGATGACACCATACTACTTAGCATTCAGATGTATGACCTTAAGAGAGAAAGAACTTGAAAGACAACATAACCGTTTGGCACTGGTGAAATCAGCAGAGACAAAACCGATTATCATACAACCTAACACCGAAGTAGTTATCAAAGGCTATATGGACAAGATGTTACCGTATCCATCAACCGTTTCCATGCTGTATGCAACTTCAAACTCAGTAATACCTAACGACTTAGATATTGTACCAGCTGTAATCACATACGACCAGAATCAACGAGATGATATTCCAGTTCACATTTCGAACATTTCTACAAGAACAGTAACCGTTGCACCTAGAGCTCTTTTATGTGAACTTCAACCAGTGACCATAACAACAGAACAAGTAAAACCAGATGACAACAATCAAATTGATATCTTCAAAGATATACACTTACCAGACGATATGAAACCAGATGAACTTCAACGAGGAAAGAACTTGATAAACCGATACAACGACATATTCTCCAAGAGCGACACAGATATTGGTTATACGTCGTTAGTGAAACACCGAATAGATTTAACAGATAACACTCCATTTAAACAACGACATCGACGAATACCACCGTCAATGCTAGAAGAAGTCAGAGATCATCTTCAGCAATTACTGTCAGCAGGCATCATAAGGCGTTCACATTCACCATGGTCGTCTAACGTCGTCTTAGTCCGGAAGAAAGATGGGAAACTCCGCATGTGCGTTGATTATCGTCAACTGAACCAGCTGTCCATCAAAGATGCCTACGCACTTCCGAGAATTGAAGAAATCCTTGAATCGCTAGGTGGAAACAAGATATTTACAGTGCTTGATATGAAGTCAGGTTATCATCAAGTGGAGTTAGAGGAGGAGCACAAACAACGAACAGCTTTCACTGTAGGACCACTTGGTTTCTTCGAATTCAACCGATTGCCATTTGGGTTAGCGAATTCACCAGCTACATATCAGAGATTGATGGAAGAATGCCTTGGTGACTTACATGCAAGAATTTGTTTCATCTACTTAGACGATCTAATCATCTTTTCAAAAACCTTGGACGAACATCTAGATCGCCTCGAGAGAGTTTTCCAGCGTCTCCGAGAAGTTGGCCTAAAGTTATCTCCGAAGAAGTGTTCTTTCTTTCAACGAAAGGTGAAATACGTTGGTCACATCGTATCAGAGAAAGGAGTTGAGCCAGATCCAGATAAGATCGACAAAGTCACTAATTGGCCAAGACCAACAACACCCGAAGAAGTCCGACAATTTCTAGGCTTCGTTGGCTACTACAGGAAGTTCATCAAAGACTTCTCAAAGATTGCTCGCCCTTTGACGGATTTGATGCCTACAACAGGAAAAAAGATTAAAGGAAAGAAGCCGAAGAAAGATCACAAGCAACAACCATGGCAATGGAATAGAGAACAGGAGAAAGCCTTTCAACAGTTGAAAAGTCATCTTGCATCACCGCCAATACTAAGTTTTCCCGACTCCGAACATCCATTTGAGCTGCACACCGACGCTTGTATTAATGGACTTGGAGCTGTTCTTTATCAGACACAGGAAGGAAAACAGCGAGTGTTAGCTTATGCCAGCAGAGGCTTGTCAAAATCAGAAACTACCCAGTACACAAACAAGAATTCCTGGCGTTAAAATGGGCCGTCACAGAGAAATTTAAGGATTACCTATATGGCCAGAAGTTTACAGTTTACACAGATAATAACCCTCTGACGTACGCACTTACCACAGCGAAGTTAGATGCCACAGGACATCGTTGGCTTGCAGCATTAGCATCCTTCGATTTCAACATCGTTTATCGACCAGGCAAAAACAACGCAGATGCTGATGGACTGTCACGTCTTCCTGGTATTCACACCAAACCAGATAACATCTCAGAGGAATCTGTCAAGGCTATATGCAGCTTAGTACAACCTGTTGCATATGTAGAGTCTTTATCACACCAACCAGATGCTTTAGACAACATACCTGATATGCTCAAAGAACATCAAATCAACATCAGAGATGAGCAGATGAACGACTCTACAATAAGATACTGGATAGACAAAGTCAGTAAGAAGATGAAACCCAGAAAGCATGATGTACCGTCGTCACCATTCCACAACATGCTGTATAATAATTTTGACAAGCTGAAGATCAAGCGTGGTATATTATACAGAACAACTACTGACAACGACACTACCAAATATCAACTTGTACTGCCAGCGTCTCAGATCTCAACAGTACTCAGATCACTGCACAACAATATGGGACACCAGGGAAGAGACAGGACAACATCATTAGTCAAAGAGCGCTTCTTCTGGTATGGCATGACTAGAGATATTGAACAGTGGATCCAGAGATGTCCAAGATGTATATGGCGTAAGACTCCAACCAACGACAGAGCTCCATTGACCAGTATCAGAACTACTCAACCCATGGAGATAGTCTGTATGGACTTTCTGAAGTTAGAAGTTTCCAAGGGCGGATACCAGTACGTATTGGTGATTACAGATCATTTTACCCGATACGCACAGGCCATTCCAACGAAAAACATGACAGCCCGAACCACTGCTGAAGCTTTCTTCAAGAACTACGTGGTACATTATGGACTTCCAGAAAGAATACACAGCGACCAAGGTGCTAACTTTGAGAGCCGTCTAGTCAAAGAGTTATGTGATATTACCGGCATCAAGAAGTCACGGACAACGCCATATCACCCACAAGGCAACGGACAATGCGAAAGATTCAACAGGACACTCATCAACATGCTTGGAACTCTTGAGAAAGATAAGAAAACAGACTGGAAGTCTTACATTGGTCCTATTGTCCATGCCTACAACTCGACCAAGCATGACACTACAGGCTTCACACCGTTCCAGCTGATGTTTGGTCGACAGCCGAAGCTACCAGTAGATTTAGCTTTTGGGATTGACAGTGATAGAGAACCGAAAATTATGACGAAGTATGTTGAAGATCTGAGACAGAAATTAAAGAAATCTTACCAACTTGCATCATCAGCTGCAGAAAAATCACAGGGTAAACAGAAGCAAGCTTATGACATCAGAGTTAAAGGAGCCATTTTACATAAAGATGATCGAGTACTTGTGAAGATTCTTGCCTTCGATGGAACCCACAAGTTACAGGATAAATGGGAAGAAGATCCATATGTAATCCTCGATCAGCCCAATACAGAACTACCTGTCTATGTAGTTAGGAAAGAGAATGGTCATGGAAGAAAACGAACGCTTCATAGGAACCATCTACTACCCATTGGAAGCATCAACGAGGAACTTGTGGAAGAGAACACAACTCACCAAATGCCAGTTCCTTTGCCAAGAAGAAGTAAAAGAAAACCAGCATCACCAAAGAAGAAAACTGCTCCAGTAGAAGTTTCAACAGACTCCAACACAGAGAGTGAGGATGAATCAATGGTGTATGTCGTGGTTGAAGAGCCTCCGCAAGATGTTCAACAAGATATTCAGCCGGATGGCGTTATCCAAGCAGATGATGAAACAGCATCGGTTGAGGAGGAGGCTACTGTTCCTGGTAACGCTGATGACGATCAGGACCGCACCGAGGAGCAATCTGAATTAGAGGAGGACGCTTCTTTGCCTGAGGAATCAGGAGGTTCAGAGCACGAAACATCACTAGAAGATCAAGTACATGATTTGGCAACAGATGCTTTACATGATGTAACAGATGATGATAGCACGGAATATGAGAACATTGATGATGAAGAAGAAAAAGATGATGACACACCAGAACCACAACAAAGACGATCTACCAGAACCAAGACATCAACAGCTACAACCAAGTACAAGGATTTTGTTGTACCACCAGTCTCCAAGAGTGCACAACCGGAATGGATGGTTCGTGCTGACTACCTTAGGACTGCAGCATCCTCTGGAATGTTTATCAACATGGCTGATGACGTTTCCAGAGCGATGTTGAAGCTGATCACCAAGACAGACGATTAGATGATATATTGTATTTCAGTTTTGTCCAGTATTAGACGAGGACGTCTTTTCCTCACACAGGGGGAAGATCATTGTTGTATATTTTTGTTTATTGTCACCATGATTTCAGTTATGTCTTGGAAGACATTCTCGCAGCAGGGGGAGAATGTGACAGAGTATATTTTTACATATTTCATTTATTAGTATTTTACATTTTATTACATGCCAGATATTATACTTTATTCATTCACTCTGATCATTTGATCTTTTGATTTATAGTTTATTATCTCTTTACACTATAAATTGTATGAAAGTTCTAGTCAGTCATACTTCATTGAGCAAAATTTTAATTGTATCTACCCGTCCAACTCATTAGTAAATTAATTGTCACACCTTGTTTATCTTTATGGTCAGTTCTTATTGGTCATTCTGGACACACCTCAGATTTTGGAAAAGAAGTAATGGTGGTTAATTCTTGAAAATTGGAGACATACATATTTAATATTTACTTCTTATTTAAACCATATATAGTGATGAAACTTATATAGAGACATTCTATTTAGTGCTCGTTAGTACTCACTGAAGTTTCCATACTTTGGAATCACTGTAGTTATTGGAAATTACATTCTTTATATCTGGTAAGTAGATTTTATGTTCTTTGTGGTGTATGAAAGGCGTATGCAGTGCATGCTATACAATTCTGCCCGTTTATAGGTAAGTATGCCCATAGACCTTAGATATGATAGGAGTAAGATAGTTTATGTATTAATCTGAGAATATATGATTTGAATCTGTAGTTTGGATGTAGAAAGGGAGATTTACGAATGATTTTGAAAGTGACCTTGACCTTTCAGTTATGGATCTATGACGTCACATTGACAATTGCGTTAATATTGCCATATATGGTAATTTTGTGTAATAGCTTGATTTTATTATATCAGTCTTTAATATGTTGTATTTTGTATAAGGGATCATTATTTTCCTAGATCCTAGTATTTACTATTGTGTATTATTTTCAGGACACATAGATTATGATGTTCTTGTAACATACTGGTTGTACTGTAGATGTTAGATATATAACCTGGTTCCACAGATTGGTAAGGGTCATATTATATTGTACCTATATGTCAGTTAACTTGAGTTCGATAATAGATATTAAACATTACAGTAGTGCATACGAACTTAATAGCTAGAATACTATAGTGAACAGTTAATAACCTTCGTATGGTAAAGGTTTTATGAATGACACTCGTTTATGAAGTACGATACATTCGACTTGTTTATAATACGCTTGGTTGATTATAATGATATGCTATTTGATACGACTTATCAGATACATGTATTTGTATTTAGAAATATAATTGCAAGTTTGTTGCATATTATGAATGTCACTGCATTCTTGATACTCAGTATAGTTTATTGTATATGGAATAGAATATTTCATACGATCTTGTAACATTGTTAATTACACCAGTATACTATTTGTATGATTCTAGTATAAGAATTTAATAAGACTGTGATATTGATAAATGTGATAATTATATGCTATTGTTATTGCAGGGTTATTTTCCCTATGTTTACTTGTATAATAAAGTGATGTCAAAGAACCCTAGACTTGTCGTTTATGGAACCCCCGTAAAACAAGACTATTATAATGGCGCCCAACGTGGTTTTTCTGGTAGATCAGACGTTTTTGGTGAATAATGAAGAGAATGAAGAATTATTCGTATTTTGGCAATACACGATACCCGTAGATGTCGCTACACCTCAGTGATTACCGATTGACAATAGATGTTACTTTTAAACTGAGTTGTATTTAATGTACCGGTGTGTGTTTTGACTTTATAATTAAATATCATTTAGTAAAACTTTTGATACATACTAATTAGTTGATTGACATTGAATATATTCTTTATTTGTATTTGAACTGTGTATATATAAACATTGATTGTGTCACTTGATTTTTTTTTTAAAAATAACTTTCTTTGTTCTTTTTCCGTAAATTATGAAAAGTTATCTCATACATATTAGCTGTATTTGGAATTAAATTTTTGTTGTAAAATTTTGTTGAAATAACTGTAAATTTTCATTCAGAATTTGATTATGTAATTAGCTTTCGAACACATTTACAGTTAGTTAACTTACATTAAAATTTGAAAAAAGTGTGACACAAAGGTAGAAAAGTAAACAGTTGCTACTGTTTGTAATTGATATATATTATATTTGACTTTGTAAGAAAATACATTGTGTTGATATTTGTACATTGAAATAATTTGCATATTATTGTGTACATAATAAATAGATTCATAACTGCCCAATCCCCACTCCTGTAAGTTAGGATTGTTGCAAAGACCAGAGACACGACAAATACTCTTTTACTCGTAAAGTTCCACAGAACTTTGCTGTCGCAGATATTTACCTATAAAATTTGAAGGTAAGTGAAAAATATAAGTACAGAAGTAACTGCCTGGAGTAACTTGTACATTTGAAGTAGTAGGTATAAAGCACTAAGGAACTAGAAGTATACATATTTATAGTTGAGTAAGTATACGTGTTGTTTGATTGATAGGTTCTGGCTATTTGGGGTACTTGATAGGTGTCTACATTGTGTTGTATAGGTAGATCTGTTGCTTCGGTTCTTGTTGTTGACTGACTGATTCTTTAATACATTTTAAGTTTAAGGACTTTCAGTGATTTCATTGATGATACAGTGATATTATTTACAGCAGCAGCAGCAGTACCAGTTACTACTTTACATTATATTGTATAATATATATTTGCTTATATAGTTATATATATATTTTTTGATTATATGTAGCAGTTAGTCGTACTCAGTTAGGAATAAATTACACACATTTTGGTGAGTATTAGGTGTGTGTGATTTTCAGAGGCATAGCTGGGTAGGAACTTTAAGAAAGGTACGTGCGTGTATATTGATACTACTTATATTTGTTTTCCTTATACATATTCATTGGTTTTCAGTTGTGAGGTATTGTTAGCCACTGTGTACATTATACTTTTATATAGTATTTCTGAGATCCATTTTGTATTTTTTTTGTATACATATAGTAATCAGAGTTTTGATTTCAGTATATTGATTTACCATTGCGGAGTTGCATTTGTCATCTAATCTGTTTATTTTCAGAGGAGTTAGTCATTTCAGTCCATTACTATATTACTCTATATTTATTTAGGCACTGTTGTCGAGTTTGTTGATACTTAATCATAATTTTGATTTCAGACCTTTGTAGTAGTTAAGAGTTACTAATCTTATTCTTTTGACAGGATATTCATTTAGATTTCCAGATTATGGTATATCATATTTGGATTTGCATTGATTCTATATTTATTGTTTTCTGTAGATTAGACAGTAGACTGCAGATATTAATCTTATTTTTTTTTTCTTCTTAGATTTCAGGTATTTAACTTATTTTTTTCCTATTTAATTTCAGAAACTTTATTTCTGTTATAGGTATTTAAAACGTTTTGTTTATTTTATTTATTCCAGATGATTTCTTTGTATTTTAGGATAAATTAACATTATTCATATATTTGTTTTTCTTTCAGATACTTTGTTCCTATTGTAGGTACTTAACATACTTATTTTGTTTTAGCACTAATTTTTGGTATATATTTGTATTCATTTCAGACATATATTTTTTCTTCTTTTAGGAACTTAATATTTTTTGTTTTTGTTTCAGAAGATTTTGTTTATTTCAGATTTCATCTCAGCATTTTATTTCTATAGTTTAGGTATTATCATTTTGTACAGCCATGTCGGATTATCTATCCAAGGATGAGATAAGCAACATAGTTTTGGCCTTCAAGGAGATGGACCTCAAACCATGCGCTCAGACACCAGATGATTTCAAAACCTGGATGGAAGACTATAAAGACACAGATGATGATTTATGGAATGTCTACTTACCACGGATATCAGCATTTTCCGGAGATGCAAAGACTAGTACACCATATGACCTATGGAGATATGAGGTACAGTGTCTCATCAAGACAGGACATACACATGAAACTATCACGATGGCCATTAGACGTTCTTTGCGTGGAGATGCTAGCAAGGTTCCCATGCGACTTGGTCCGGAAGCAACCATTGACGACATCATTGATAAGATGGACAGCATATACGGATCTGTTTATCCACCTGAAGCTTTACTTGGCCAATTCTACACGGCCAGACAGCAAGATGACGAAGACGTTGCAACATGGGCTTGTCGATTAGAGGAGATACTAAGCAAAGCCAAGAACAGAAAGAATGTGACCGAGGAAAACATCAACGACATGCTTACATCCAAGTTCTTTGATGGATTGAGACCGGAGATGAAGAATATTGTCCGCTACAAGAAAGATACCATCACAGATTTTCATTCCTTACTGAAAGCTACAAGAGAAATAGAGAATCAACATAACATCAAGCCATCTTTGAAAAAGAAACCATCTATGCATGCTACTAGTAAATCAACGACAACAACTGTAGAAAACAGGCAAATTCAGCAGCTTACAGCTTTGGTGAAACAACTCTCACAAGATGTCAAGGCTTTGAAGGAAGATAGAAATTGTGACCAACCATCTACTAACATTCAATGGTCAAGAAGAGATACATCATGGACACCATACCACCCAGACGAAACAACCATATACAGACCAGTAGAACAACACAGAAGACGCAAACAGAATGATTTCACCTGTTGGCGCTGCAGGCAGCCAGGACACTACGCCGTAGACTGCACTGTACGACTTGATCATTCAAGAAAGACACAGCGTGCTCTGAACCTCCAACAAACGTTCATCATGAAACAATCAACACAACAAACTGAACAGAAATCGTCCACATCAGGACTACTTGGTTCATCAAATGAAGTCACTATTACTATAAATGGAATTAATACAACAGCACTTCTCGACACAGGTTCAACTGTATCAACGATAAGCGAGAGTTTTTACAATCAGCATCTATATTCAACGCCATTACAGTCACTCAGTTTTGTTTTGAACATAGAATGCGCCGATGGACAACGTTTACCTTACAAAGGATACATTGAAGCTGACTTGCAACTTCAAGGAGCAGCTGACAACAAGATTCAACCTGGTGTATTCCTCATCATACCAGACAGCGAATATCATAAAGAAGTACCACTGCTTATCGGAACAAACATCTTATCTGAAGTTATGAAGGACATCAAACAAGAACATGGTACACGTTTTCTACAAGATACTAACCTGATGACACCATACTACTTAGCATTCAGATGTATGACCTTAAGAGAGAAAGAACTTGAAAGACAACATAACCGTTTGGCACTGGTGAAATCAGCAGAGACAAAACCGATTATCATACAACCTAACACCGAAGTAGTTATCAAAGGCTATATGGACAAGATGTTACCGTATCCATCAACCGTTTCCATGCTGTATGCAACTTCAAACTCAGTAATACCTAACGACTTAGATATTGTACCAGCTGTAATCACATACGACCAGAATCAACGAGATGATATTCCAGTTCACATTTCGAACATTTCTACAAGAACAGTAACCGTTGCACCTAGAGCTCTTTTATGTGAACTTCAACCAGTGACCATAACAACAGAACAAGTAAAACCAGATGACAACAATCAAATTGATATCTTCAAAGATATACACTTACCAGACGATATGAAACCAGATGAACTTCAACGAGGAAAGAACTTGATAAACCGATACAACGACATATTCTCCAAGAGCGACACAGATATTGGTTATACGTCGTTAGTGAAACACCGAATAGATTTAACAGATAACACTCCATTTAAACAACGACATCGACGAATACCACCGTCAATGCTAGAAGAAGTCAGAGATCATCTTCAGCAATTACTGTCAGCAGGCATCATAAGGCGTTCACATTCACCATGGTCGTCTAACGTCGTCTTAGTCCGGAAGAAAGATGGGAAACTCCGCATGTGCGTTGATTATCGTCAACTGAACCAGCTGTCCATCAAAGATGCCTACGCACTTCCGAGAATTGAAGAAATCCTTGAATCGCTAGGTGGAAACAAGATATTTACAGTGCTTGATATGAAGTCAGGTTATCATCAAGTGGAGTTAGAGGAGGAGCACAAACAACGAACAGCTTTCACTGTAGGACCACTTGGTTTCTTCGAATTCAACCGATTGCCATTTGGGTTAGCGAATTCACCAGCTACATATCAGAGATTGATGGAAGAATGCCTTGGTGACTTACATGCAAGAATTTGTTTCATCTACTTAGACGATCTAATCATCTTTTCAAAAACCTTGGACGAACATCTAGATCGCCTCGAGAGAGTTTTCCAGCGTCTCCGAGAAGTTGGCCTAAAGTTATCTCCGAAGAAGTGTTCTTTCTTTCAACGAAAGGTGAAATACGTTGGTCACATCGTATCAGAGAAAGGAGTTGAGCCAGATCCAGATAAGATCGACAAAGTCACTAATTGGCCAAGACCAACAACACCCGAAGAAGTCCGACAATTTCTAGGCTTCGTTGGCTACTACAGGAAGTTCATCAAAGACTTCTCAAAGATTGCTCGCCCTTTGACGGATTTGATGCCTACAACAGGAAAAAAGATTAAAGGAAAGAAGCCGAAGAAAGATCACAAGCAACAACCATGGCAATGGAATAGAGAACAGGAGAAAGCCTTTCAACAGTTGAAAAGTCATCTTGCATCACCGCCAATACTAAGTTTTCCCGACTCCGAACATCCATTTGAGCTGCACACCGACGCTTGTATTAATGGACTTGGAGCTGTTCTTTATCAGACACAGGAAGGAAAACAGCGAGTGTTAGCTTATGCCAGCAGAGGCTTGTCAAAATCAGAAACTACCCAGTACACAAACAAGAATTCCTGGCGTTAAAATGGGCCGTCACAGAGAAATTTAAGGATTACCTATATGGCCAGAAGTTTACAGTTTACACAGATAATAACCCTCTGACGTACGCACTTACCACAGCGAAGTTAGATGCCACAGGACATCGTTGGCTTGCAGCATTAGCATCCTTCGATTTCAACATCGTTTATCGACCAGGCAAAAACAACGCAGATGCTGATGGACTGTCACGTCTTCCTGGTATTCACACCAAACCAGATAACATCTCAGAGGAATCTGTCAAGGCTATATGCAGCTTAGTACAACCTGTTGCATATGTAGAGTCTTTATCACACCAACCAGATGCTTTAGACAACATACCTGATATGCTCAAAGAACATCAAATCAACATCAGAGATGAGCAGATGAACGACTCTACAATAAGATACTGGATAGACAAAGTCAGTAAGAAGATGAAACCCAGAAAGCATGATGTACCGTCGTCACCATTCCACAACATGCTGTATAATAATTTTGACAAGCTGAAGATCAAGCGTGGTATATTATACAGAACAACTACTGACAACGACACTACCAAATATCAACTTGTACTGCCAGCGTCTCAGATCTCAACAGTACTCAGATCACTGCACAACAATATGGGACACCAGGGAAGAGACAGGACAACATCATTAGTCAAAGAGCGCTTCTTCTGGTATGGCATGACTAGAGATATTGAACAGTGGATCCAGAGATGTCCAAGATGTATATGGCGTAAGACTCCAACCAACGACAGAGCTCCATTGACCAGTATCAGAACTACTCAACCCATGGAGATAGTCTGTATGGACTTTCTGAAGTTAGAAGTTTCCAAGGGCGGATACCAGTACGTATTGGTGATTACAGATCATTTTACCCGATACGCACAGGCCATTCCAACGAAAAACATGACAGCCCGAACCACTGCTGAAGCTTTCTTCAAGAACTACGTGGTACATTATGGACTTCCAGAAAGAATACACAGCGACCAAGGTGCTAACTTTGAGAGCCGTCTAGTCAAAGAGTTATGTGATATTACCGGCATCAAGAAGTCACGGACAACGCCATATCACCCACAAGGCAACGGACAATGCGAAAGATTCAACAGGACACTCATCAACATGCTTGGAACTCTTGAGAAAGATAAGAAAACAGACTGGAAGTCTTACATTGGTCCTATTGTCCATGCCTACAACTCGACCAAGCATGACACTACAGGCTTCACACCGTTCCAGCTGATGTTTGGTCGACAGCCGAAGCTACCAGTAGATTTAGCTTTTGGGATTGACAGTGATAGAGAACCGAAAATTATGACGAAGTATGTTGAAGATCTGAGACAGAAATTAAAGAAATCTTACCAACTTGCATCATCAGCTGCAGAAAAATCACAGGGTAAACAGAAGCAAGCTTATGACATCAGAGTTAAAGGAGCCATTTTACATAAAGATGATCGAGTACTTGTGAAGATTCTTGCCTTCGATGGAACCCACAAGTTACAGGATAAATGGGAAGAAGATCCATATGTAATCCTCGATCAGCCCAATACAGAACTACCTGTCTATGTAGTTAGGAAAGAGAATGGTCATGGAAGAAAACGAACGCTTCATAGGAACCATCTACTACCCATTGGAAGCATCAACGAGGAACTTGTGGAAGAGAACACAACTCACCAAATGCCAGTTCCTTTGCCAAGAAGAAGTAAAAGAAAACCAGCATCACCAAAGAAGAAAACTGCTCCAGTAGAAGTTTCAACAGACTCCAACACAGAGAGTGAGGATGAATCAATGGTGTATGTCGTGGTTGAAGAGCCTCCGCAAGATGTTCAACAAGATATTCAGCCGGATGGCGTTATCCAAGCAGATGATGAAACAGCATCGGTTGAGGAGGAGGCTACTGTTCCTGGTAACGCTGATGACGATCAGGACCGCACCGAGGAGCAATCTGAATTAGAGGAGGACGCTTCTTTGCCTGAGGAATCAGGAGGTTCAGAGCACGAAACATCACTAGAAGATCAAGTACATGATTTGGCAACAGATGCTTTACATGATGTAACAGATGATGATAGCACGGAATATGAGAACATTGATGATGAAGAAGAAAAAGATGATGACACACCAGAACCACAACAAAGACGATCTACCAGAACCAAGACATCAACAGCTACAACCAAGTACAAGGATTTTGTTGTACCACCAGTCTCCAAGAGTGCACAACCGGAATGGATGGTTCGTGCTGACTACCTTAGGACTGCAGCATCCTCTGGAATGTTTATCAACATGGCTGATGACGTTTCCAGAGCGATGTTGAAGCTGATCACCAAGACAGACGATTAGATGATATATTGTATTTCAGTTTTGTCCAGTATTAGACGAGGACGTCTTTTCCTCACACAGGGGGAAGATCATTGTTGTATATTTTTGTTTATTGTCACCATGATTTCAGTTATGTCTTGGAAGACATTCTCGCAGCAGGGGGAGAATGTGACAGAGTATATTTTTACATATTTCATTTATTAGTATTTTACATTTTATTACATGCCAGATATTATACTTTATTCATTCACTCTGATCATTTGATCTTTTGATTTATAGTTTATTATCTCTTTACACTATAAATTGTATGAAAGTTCTAGTCAGTCATACTTCATTGAGCAAAATTTTAATTGTATCTACCCGTCCAACTCATTAGTAAATTAATTGTCACACCTTGTTTATCTTTATGGTCAGTTCTTATTGGTCATTCTGGACACACCTCAGATTTTGGAAAAGAAGTAATGGTGGTTAATTCTTGAAAATTGGAGACATACATATTTAATATTTACTTCTTATTTAAACCATATATAGTGATGAAACTTATATAGAGACATTCTATTTAGTGCTCGTTAGTACTCACTGAAGTTTCCATACTTTGGAATCACTGTAGTTATTGGAAATTACATTCTTTATATCTGGTAAGTAGATTTTATGTTCTTTGTGGTGTATGAAAGGCGTATGCAGTGCATGCTATACAATTCTGCCCGTTTATAGGTAAGTATGCCCATAGACCTTAGATATGATAGGAGTAAGATAGTTTATGTATTAATCTGAGAATATATGATTTGAATCTGTAGTTTGGATGTAGAAAGGGAGATTTACGAATGATTTTGAAAGTGACCTTGACCTTTCAGTTATGGATCTATGACGTCACATTGACAATTGCGTTAATATTGCCATATATGGTAATTTTGTGTAATAGCTTGATTTTATTATATCAGTCTTTAATATGTTGTATTTTGTATAAGGGATCATTATTTTCCTAGATCCTAGTATTTACTATTGTGTATTATTTTCAGGACACATAGATTATGATGTTCCTGTAACATACTGGTTGTACTGTAGATGTTAGATATATAACCTGGTTCCACAGATTGGTAAGGGTCATATTATATTGTACCTATATGTCAGTTAACTTGAGTTCGATAATAGATATTAAACATTACAGTAGTGCATACGAACTTAATAGCTAGAATACTATAGTGAACAGTTAATAACCTTCGTATGGTAAAGGTTTTATGAATGACACTCGTTTATGAAGTACGATACATTCGACTTGTTTATAATACGCTTGGTTGATTATAATGATATGCTATTTGATACGACTTATCAGATACATGTATTTGTATTTAGAAATATAATTGCAAGTTTGTTGCATATTATGAATGTCACTGCATTCTTGATACTCAGTATAGTTTATTGTATATGGAATAGAATATTTCATACGATCTTGTAACATTGTTAATTACACCAGTATACTATTTGTATGATTCTAGTATAAGAATTTAATAAGACTGTGATATTGATAAATGTGATAATTATATGCTATTGTTATTGCAGGGTTATTTTCCCTATGTTTACTTGTATAATAAAGTGATGTCAAAGAACCCTAGACTTGTCGTTTATGGAACCCCCGTAAAACAAGACTATTATATATGTATAGAAAAAATGGCTTATAACACATTTTAGCATTGTTTGTTTACGTTTTCTTGTTGTGATGATTTTCGGTTTCGGTCCCATAAAATGCTCACATTCTGACGTCATCGTTCTATGACGTCGGGTAGCTCTTTCTTAAAAAAAAGCATGACGTGGGAGTACGATCGGAACAGCCCAAGCAATATATTCATATTTTACCATGTGTGTGTACACAAAGCGTTTGAAGGACGTCATGTTAGAATTTAATATAATGATTGGGGGCGAACGTGTATTGGGAGCGAACGGACCTGATACCCTTATACACTTTACAAATTCAAATATTTTCTCATTAAAAATGCCCCAATTTACAACTTTTTATTAAATTATAATCAAATGGTAACAAGTTTAGGTTTCTCTACATCCAAAAAAATCACATGGATAATGGAACTTGAAAGCTATGGTCCCAGACACAGGCACTTGTTTTCTATCCATGAGGGTAGGAATGCCCTTCACCGTCGGGCGTCAAACGGTCATTTTTGGCTACCGTTAGTGTCAATTTGGTTAAAATTTTATATCCTTATGGTGATTCGTCAGAGGTCTCAAATAATTAACCGTTACCGTTATTTTTGGAAAGAATTTAACGCGATTCGTCAAAATCAGTCAATTATTTTACCATCATAAAGAAAGTGTTCGTTTTCATCGTCATGCACAACAAATTACCGTTAACGTCATTTGGCCAATTTTTTTACCGTTATTCGTCATGAAGGTACCCCCATTCCGACCCTCATCCATGCACAACCACTATCGACGTATGCCTGTGCCTGTGGTCCCACAGCCAATATCATTTCCTCACAGTTACAGTTTTTTTCGGGATGATTATTCTCTCGAATGTTTTACATTTGATATTGACATAACGATTTTATATTGCAATTACCCAGCTTCATTTGAATTATTTCGGTTCATATCTTTATCTCTGTGCATTGGCATCTCTCTCAATAATTTTAAGATGGCGTTGACGTGACCACGGGGAGATACCCACAGTACTTCGGCAAATTCCGGCTTGCCGGAAATTTTACACGGAAAGATTCGAGACCTACGGTAAGATATTCGCCACAATACTGTAGTCGCCTCAGACAATAAGCACTATTGAACTCCCAATAGCAATCACTTATTTCCATAGAAGTGTCAAAAGGGGGCATTCTTCCCACTGCCATAATATCAGAGACATATAATACTATATGTCTCTGATAATATACATGAAAAAAGAAAACACTATTGTTCTCTATTCTTTATATTTTAGCACCTCATTATTCTCTATTCTTATTTTTTTTTGTGTCCATTTTTCTCTATTCTTTATATTTTTTGCCCATTATTTTCTATTTGTTTTGAAAGAGATATGAAATTATTGTTGATGCCTTCTACAAAATCCGTTCACAGAATTTGGATTTAAACTTATGTGTTATTGCTACAAACGTTTACGTTTAAATGCTGTGAAAATATTAGGGGGTCACCTGATTCGTTTTTTCCCCAGTAGAAATTAATTAATCTCACTTATGTAGTGTAATTACAGTACCACTCCATGACCCAATCCTCAGAAATATTTTAGAATTTCATGGATCATCGAATACAGGTCAAAGTCCATTTTAATGGTTTTGACATTGACCGTTCAAGATTTATGCCCCTTAGTTACCTTATATATGTAATTTCTCATCACTTGGCGGCGTCCGTAGTTGTTAATTTTTTTTTTTAATCTCTGAAATAGCTTGGCCAAATTTAACCAAACTTGGCCACAAACTTCACTGGGGTATCTAGTTGAGTGTCTGCCAACCAACATGGTCGACATGGCTTAGAATAGAACACAGGGGTAAAATGTAAATTTGTATTATCTTGAAAAAAAACTCTTATAAATAAGAGAAAATCTGACGGGGCTGAAATGTTCAGAAACTGTTGTATGACTTCTTATTTGAGTTATTATCCTAAAATGACAAATTTTATGTTTTTTTTTCATTTTTGCCTATTATCTTGAAAACTATCATATTGATTGATTGATTTGTGTTTAACGCCACTTTCAACACTATTGTGCTATTTCCTTGTAGTCATTTTTTATTGGTGGAGGAAGCCGGGAGCCCGGAGAGAACCACCGACCTTCGGTAGGAAACTGACAATGCTGGTCAATTAAGATTGGAATCAAGTGCACCTGCCCCGTGCGGGATTCGAACTCACACCCTCAGTGTTGACTGGCTAGTGATACAGTAGTTCGACTACTTAGACCACTCGGCCATGCACCGAGGCCCCGAAAACTATCATAGATGGAGAGAAACTTAAATAGCAAATATGACCAGCAAGATCTACAAATAAGTCAACATGACTAAAGTTGTCTTGACGACTTCTTATTTGAGTAATTGCGATGATTTTTAATATTTTTTGTGTGTTTTTGCGTAATGTCGTAAAATCTACAATAGCCTCTATAGATAGAAACTTTAAAAAGCAAAAATGATCAGCAAGACAGTTCTATAGATAGGAAATTTAAAAAAAAAAAAAAAAAAAAGCAAGACAAGATCCACAAATAAATCGTATGGCCTAGTCGACTTCTTATATGAGTTATTGCTCTTTCATGATGATTTTTACCAATTTTTAGTGTTTTGCCTATTATCTTGAAAACTAATAGCTAGATAGACAATTTAGTCAGCAAAATGATCAGCAAGACGAGTTCTACAAATAAGTCAAATTTTGCTAAAATCGTCACATTAGACTCTTTATAGAAGTGAGACTAAAGATTTTTTTTTTACCGTTTTTGTGTTTTGAGGTGAAAAATAAAGAATAAAGTGAAACTGTAAACATAGAAAACTATCAACAAAATAGAGATTTGTGTCATGATTCTATTTTAACCCACGATGTTGAAGAGTGTCCATTGTTCAAGATGCACATATACCTTAGGTGAGCAACACGGTCTTTTTGGAGCCTCTAGAGATATATGATACAATTGTATTATAATTTTCTCTTGAGCCTAATTATTCTTATTTCCAGATGATAATGTAAGTACTGTTTAATAAAAACTTCAAAATGCAGGGAGATGGAACATGACCCTCAATTTGTTTTTGTATTGCACCTCAGATGTACCCGTCGTCACAACCCTCGTTTAACCATTATAACCCTCATTTCCCATGCATGTAACAATTATAACCCTCATTTTCCATTTATTTAACCATTATTCCCTCGTCGCAGAAACATTTGCATAATTCCTGTTTAGCTCAACAGGCCTAAAAGGCCATATGGGCTTTTGCCATTACTTGGCGTCCGTTGCTGTAAACTCTTTAAACAATCTTCTCTGAAAATAATAGGCCAAATGTTACCAGACTTTATCTGAATGTTCCTTTGGGTATCTTGTTTTAAAATTGTATCATAATGGATTTGATCCATCAGCAAACATGGCCACTGTTACTTAGAATAGAACACGGGGGTAAAATTCAGTTTTTGGCTAGATCTATAAAAGCAGTGGACAAATCTGAGCGATGGTAAAAATGATCAGCAGGTCAGATCTATCTCGTGTCCTATGTAATTTTCAGAAAAAAATAAGACAATCTAGTTAGAAGTAATTGAGCCTTAAATGTCAATTTTTGGAAATTTTGATTTTTTTTGGTTTAATATATTGAATACCATATATATATATATATATATTGTTTGTGCTGTATTTAGACCCCTCTAACAAGAAATTTGTTTTGCATGCACACGTATAAAAATTGCGGTTTTTATCGAACGCAATCATAGGTTTGAACGTTGTTTTCATCGTTTGGGCTTGTATTATATTTGCCTTCGGGTTTATATGATCCGTTCATCCTATTTTGACTCCTCAAAATTCAAGAGTCTATCCTAAATTAAGGTAAATTGTATGGCTTTCCAACTACCGTTTCGATTCCTAACACCACGGAAGAGACATTAATTGTCTCTATCCGGATATGGTGTACGAAAACCTTTGCACCTTTTGTTTGCGGTATACCATCTTTTCCGCAAGTTTATTGTTTTCTGTTTAGTATGAAATTTATAATTAAGATCCATTTATTACATCGGTGATCCGTTTATTTGGCAATCGCCAATGCCAGTCAGCAGGGTTTAAGAACATGTGTTGTTCGACCTGTTAGTCAAATGCGTTTTGTTAAAATATACTTTTTCACTTTTTTGGTCTTTTGGAAAATGTTGTTTGTGCTGTATTTAGACCCTCTAACAAGAAATTTGTTTTTCATGCACACGTATAAAAATTGCGGTTTTTATCCAACGCAATCATAGGAAATGCAGGATAGTCATGAAGCAGCAAGCAGTCACCGATATTGAAATTGAAAGAAGGTGCAAACAGATAATGGAGAACTATGAGGAGAGAATTACATCCCTAGAAAAGACTGTTGACAAGAAATGTGACGAGGACAGAGTTAAAGAGATTGTTAGAGAGGAAATAAAAACCAGTAATGAGGATATGGTAAAGATGATGGTAAAAGAGGAAGTCAGCAAACTAGAAGCACCAGGATCAATCACAGAAGAAAGTTGTAATGAGGAGGAAGTGAAAGCCATAATAACTGAGGAAATAAGTAAGATACAAAAGCCAGAAAATATAGGAGATGGAGAATCCCCAAATGATGAGGCATATAACTCAACTAACCCTAAAAGAAGAAAGGAGACAGTAACAAATGTTCTAGAAGAAATCAATGAGAGAAAATCAAGAGAAAACAACCTGATTGTCTTTGGGATTCCTGATAAGGATGAAGAGAGCAAAGAAGAAAGAGATATAGCTGAGAAAGAAAAACTAAACGAGCGCTTTAAAGACTGCAAAATACAACTAGATATGGAAAATTTGAAAACTGTCAAAAGACTAGAAAAATTTAACAAAGAAAAATTAAATAGACCAATCTTAGTAAAATTACCAAGTGCAGAACCAAAGATTACCCTATTTAAAAACATACACTATATAAAAGCTAATCCAAAATATGCAAAAGTTGGAATGAGTAACTACCTTACTCAAGCAGAAAGAGAACAAGAGAAAAAGTTATGGGATCAAGCGAGGAAACAAACCGAAGAAGAGGTTTCGGGGGACTACCACTTCAAAGTAAGGGGCCCTCCATGGGCAAGGAAGGTTGTCAAACTAAAGAAGCTAAACTCCTAAAACAGAAAAGAGGAAACGAAAATTAAATAATTTTAATGGTAAAAAAGTGAATGTAGATAATTTTACAGTTTTACCCAAATTAAGCTGCATGTATATACACGAACGCAGACCAGTTATTCAACAAGCTGCCAGAATTAATAGTAAGAACAAGAGATGATAAACCAAAAATAATTGGAATTACAGAGGTTAAACCAAAAAATAACAGGTACCAACCAGGAATTTCAGAATATTCTTCAGCCGATGTATCCGATTACAATATGTTTGGTAAAAATCTAGACAATGACACAGACAGAGGTCTTTTATTATATGTAGATAAATATTGGACGCATCACAGGTCCAAATGAATGCAGAATTCCAAGAAAACTTATTTATAAAGATTAAATTAAATCAGTCAGACCAGTTATTATTAGGCCTAATATATAGATCACCATCAAATAGATCACATGACCATATTAAACAATTAAATATGCTTACTACTGAAGCTTGTAGTAAAGGCTACTCACACATCCTAATAATGGGAGACTACAATTTTCCAGAAATAAATTGGGACAATTGGAATTCACCAGGTGATAGTACGGAAAGTAATGAATACAAATTTTTAGAGAATCTACAAGAAAGTTACCTATTTCAACATGTTACTAGACCAACAAGATGGAGAGGTACCAACACACCCCATACCCTCGACCTGATTTTGACAAATGAAGAACAAATGATCTCAAATTTAGAATACCAAAGTCCGCTATAGGAAAAAGCGATCACTGTACCATGAAATTAGACTTTAATTGCTATACAAATATTAAAAGCAAGCCAAAAACAATCAAATTATTCAGTAGAGGTAACTACATAAAAATAAAAGAAGAATTAGACAAAACAAACTGGATAGAGCTACTACAAAAAGAAAACGATATAGACAATAACTGGAGGGATTTTAAGTATTATTCAAGATATAGACAAAAAATATATCCCAACGAAAGAAAGGAAACAAATCGGCAGAGGAAAAAATAACTTCCCAATGGACAAAAACACCATAGATAAAATTAAAAGGAAAAATATCCTCTCAAAAAAGATAACGCAAAACAATGATCCAGAGGTTAGGAAAGAATACAATAAGATAAGGAATCAAGTGAAAAGCAGAGTAAACAAATTGAAGAGGGAATATGAAAAAAATCTGTCCGAAAAAGCTAAAGAAATCCCTAAGGCTATTTGGAGTTATATTAAATCAAAAACAAAAACCAAAGAAGGAATTGGGGATTTACACATAGATCACTGAAAACCTAAATTAGTCAATTTGACCAATTTAATTGGTCATTTTGACTGTCCTCTAGATGACAATGCACTTTAATCATTTTGACTATGCTCTTAGTCGTTTGACTAGATGGTTAGTCACATTTGACTGAGTAGGGTGGTAATTATGACTATGTTTGGAGGTCAAAATGACTATATGTTATACTCGTTATGACGAAATGGATTGTTCAATTGACTATGCACATTTGTCAGTTTGACAATTGAATGCAGTCCATATGACTTATTGAAATGGTCGAAAGTGACCATGTTGGTTAGTCAACATGATTACTGTGAAAAGTCACGACTGTTAGACTTTTATTTTAATTTGTGTTGTGTTTTTTGTTCTACCATTTTACTTTGTGTGTGTTTCTATCCGTTCTGTACTTTTGTGTTTCATTTCTTCTGTTATTCTACTTTATGTTGTTTCTCTTCCATAGGATTGAAAAATGCATCTGGAATATAATATCATAAAAATACCACAGCAGCAATACTAACAATGACAACAGTATAGGACCACAAAGTGCTCAATGTTCAAAACCTTCCTATATCTTAAGTTTCCATGTGTTACCATTACTCAGTGACATATATTAAAAGTCTAAAAATCAAATAAAGAAAATGTATTTATTATAAACTCATTGTAACATACATTATGATATCCCAACTTAAATATATATTTTATACATTTTCAGTATGTCAGAATTTGAAGTGTTTATTTAAGATATTTTGTCGGTATCAACTCTGCATGTGTCAGTGTAATATTCTCTCTGGTCAAAAATCTCTCAGCTGTGCTCATACAAATAGCAATGTCTTCATTTGCTGAAAAATATAATTATATCATTTTAGAAGCTAAAATATAACAATAAACAAGTATATCAGTCATGTTAAAAGTTAAAAGAAAAAAAAACAAGTTTTAAAATCTTTGATCTAGTGATGTAGTCACTCATCTTTTACCATTATTTTGTAATGTAAGCACCTGGATCTTGACAGCCACCCATCCTATATCACAACATTGTAATGTAAGCACCAGGATCTTGACAGCCACCCATCTTATACCACAACATTATAATGTAAGCACCAGGATCTTGACAGCCACCCATCTTATACCACAACATTGTAATGTAAGCACCGGGATCTTGACAGCCACCCATCTTATACCACAACAGTGTGATGTAAGCACCAGGATCTTGACAGCCACCCATCTTATAACACAACATTGTAATGTAAGCACCAGGATCTTGACAGCCACCCATCCTATATAACAGCATTGTAATGTAAGCACCAGGATCTTGACAGCCACCCATCTTATAACACAACATTGTAATGTAAGCACCAGGATCTTGACAGCCACCCATCCTATATCACAGCATTGTAATGTAAGCACCAGGATCTTGACAGCCACCCTGAGGATTTTTTTTAATTTATTGTTGTGAATATCGATTGCAGTGTTTATTTTTAACAGTTTTTGGTCTGATGAAAAAAAGATATCGCTAAATACTCTTTTCAATCGACAATACGTTGAATGTGTATCAAAATTGATATCCCGTATACATATCTCCCCCTTTTTAATTGTCATTACGTCAACATGTGCCGATATTACATTCATTACACTTCTCTTTCTTAAATTTAATTTTTGTAAGTTAGAATTAAAATATATATACATGATACTTACTTTAAACAATTGGTTTAATTGACAAAATAACAGTTTCGTGCCTCCTGGTTTGTTTACATCTACACGATCTAGGGAACAAAGGGAACGCGAAAGAGTGCGCGTGAAAACCGATACTGATCTACACCACGTGGTGCTGTGACCACTAATAT
Organism: Mytilus californianus; assembly: GCF_021869535.1. Classification (NCBI taxonomy): domain Eukaryota; kingdom Metazoa; phylum Mollusca; class Bivalvia; order Mytilida; family Mytilidae; genus Mytilus; species Mytilus californianus. The sequence goes on from NW_026262679.1 coordinate 60,092,345, forward strand.
AGTCAAATTGACCGCGCAGGTAGTCACAATGACTAGATTAGTAGTCATATATGCTGTTGACTACCTTTCGGCTAATATTTGACTAACTGAATAGTCATAGTGACTAATTTAAATTTTCAGTGATCCAGAAGATACAAAAACAGATAAAACTGAGGACAACAGCACGAAGGCAAAGATACTAGTAGACTACTTTTCCAGCGTATTCACCAATGATCCTGACGGAGAAGTGCCAACACCAAACCAGGTACCAGTAATTAATGAAATGCCAAAAACAGAAAATAAAGGAGGAAGTAGTGCTGAAGCACTTATCTGCATTAAAAATAGATAAATCACCAGGTATGGACAAACTACACCATAGATTACTAAAAGAGATAGCTGAATCAATAGCAAAACCTTTATGTATTATCTTTAATCAGTCACTTGAGAATAAGACAGTACCTAACGACTGGAAGAAGGCAGTGATAAGTGCAATATTTAAAAAGGGAAATAAATCACTAGCCAAAAATTATAGGCCCGTTAGTTTGACATCGGTAGTATGTAAAATAATGGAGAAAATGATTGCGTGAATTTATTATAGAGCACATGAAAACGAACAACCTTTTCTCTAAAAAACAATACGGCTTTATTGCAGGAAGGTCAACTGGTCTTCAATTATTAGAAGTGATAGATAAGTGGACGGAGGCACTAGATCAAGGTTTAGACATAGACTGCGTATATACTGACTTTATGAATCATTATGCCTTTGATAAGGTCCCTCATAAAAGATTGATAGCCAAAATTAAAAATCTAGGTATTAATAAAGACATAGAAGGGTGAATCACAAACTTCCTACAAGACAGGAAACAAAAAGTCATAGTGAATGGTGAAGAATCAGATTGGGCGAATGTTACATCAGGGATACCCTAAGGATCAGTATTAGGACCACTACTATTTGTACTCTACATAAACGATCTTCCAGACCAAGTGGATTCTGATGCCTACCTATTTGCAGATGACACCAAGATCTTTAGAATAATAAAAACCCAGAATGACAGAAAAATTCTTCAAGAAGATCTACACAAGATGGAAGCCTGGAGTGACAAATGGTTACTCAAATTTCACCCTGAAAAATGTAAATACATGAAAACAAATAAGAAATCTAACAGCACTCATCACTCACCAAATTATAGTCTACTAAATCATCCAATAGCTAAGGTTAAAGAGGAAAAAGATATAGGAGTCCTTATCGACTCAGAACTCACTTTTGAGAACCACATAAGTGAAAAAGTGAATAAGACATACTCCATATTTGCAGTTCTCAGAAGAAAATTTAAATACTTGGGTACTGAGGCATTCATACCATTATATAAAACCATGGTTAGAACCCATTTGGACTATGCTAGTTCAGTTTGGTCTCCATACAAGAAAAAAGATATTGATAAAATAGAAGGAGTCCAAAGAAGGGTAACAAAACAACTACCAGGCCTCAAAGACATGAGCTACCCAGAGAGATTTAAAAAACTAGGCTTACCAACACTATCTTATAGGACTGAGAATAAGAGGGGATATGATTGAAACCTTCAAAACAATAAATGGCTACTATGACAAAGAAGTAAGCTCATTTTTAAAAATGGCAGATGATTCTCAACAAAGATATAGTAGCAGGACATACAGTAACAAAGTCATTCACCAAAGATTCCAATCTAATATCCGTAAACACTCATTCTCTGTTAGAATTGCTAAAACCTGGAACAAACTACCAGATAAAATAACAAAGGTCCCATCCATAAATGCTTTTAAAAACCGACTAGATAAATATTCGTCCGACGAAGAGCTATATTATAATGACTATAGAACAGAAATATCCGGAACTCACGGACAAAATAGTACTAGAAAAAACTTAAATTACGAGTCTGGTGAAGAGGAACCTTAAGGGATCCTGTACTGGAAATCAAATATAAGTAACTATAAGTAAGTAAATCAATGGGACGAAAGTTGCATGGACGAGTTCGCCCTTGTTATTTTTCGACAACTCAGCGGAGTTTACCGAAGCATTCCGATCTTTCTTATCATTACACACGACGCCATTGATTTACAAGAACAATCTTGTCACTTAAACAAAGAAATAACAAAATACTAAAATACATCCTACATCACCATGGCCGGTAGAGACGATCCAGGGTAAGATACTTTTAATCATTAATGCAGCTGTGCCGATACTGTTTTTGGAAATGGAAAAAGAACCAGAGCAGATATATCCCAAATTTTTGGAATTCCCTGAAAACATTTCCCTCCCAAAACTATGACTGTAACTTAAAATAACAGCACACATATAGTCCAACATTGAATTTAGTATATGTCAATTATTATTTGATAAGTATAGTATTTTTTCAAATCAAATCTATTTATAAGTATATTCTCAGAATATGAGAGAAAAACGACGAAACGCGAAATACCACGAATGTAATACGAGATGAATGTTTATTGTTGCATAACGTTTAACAGAAACTAATAAATTAAAATGTTTAAATGTTGATAAAGAAAAAGAATATTGTTACTATTAGTAAATTTAGTGGTTTTTTACATCATGTACATTAATATAATTTGTATTTCACTATTTGTGGTCTTGTTTGAATTATGAATAACTTTTTTGATGACTTTCTTTGTAATCTAGTTATAAATATAGTAGAATTCATGAAAATCCTGTAGACAACTTAGATATTTGCTGCTGCTGCATCCTAATTAGTATAAAAAACCTCTTCAAACACAATAAGTGAAGTTTTTATAGTTGCCTGTCACCATGGTTACTGAATAAACATTTTAACATATTTGGCATGTGATCAGTTCCCCAATTGATGCATGTAATGTTAAGAAAACCAAATAATACACTATCTATAAATGAAATGTGTGTAAAAATGAGAAAATCTATTTTTCAGAAAATTTTTTGTTGGAAACCTCAGTTGGCAAACAGACAATGGTAAGATATAAAGTAAAAGGATCTCGATAAGGAAGAGAGTTTTTGTGTAGCAAATAGTTGATATATATATATACATTGTATATTGAACTTTGCAATAGAAGTAACTGTATCCAGTGTTCACCCCAGGCCCTTAAAGGACCGCGGGTCTGCGATGTATAATTTTTGAGCGCGGTGCTATCGGTCTTACCGCGATGTATAATTTTTGTCCTGGTGCTAAAATTTTCAGTAAAAATATTGTAAATCGGTAAAGGTTGAAATGACTTGTTAAATCTTTTCCGTGCGATATAAAATTCCAGGTGAAATTTGACCAGTATTTTACAGTGAAATCTGTTGATATGAATTTTTATATTAAAAATTTGGAATGAGAACAGAAGACATGTTAAATTAACATTTTTCTAGAATTCAGCAAATAGTGGCAAAAACCCATCTTTCTCAAATCATTTTATAAACGACATTTCCCTAAGCAATTTTTATTAATCCAGAATTGTAACAAACATCAGAATTTGTTTTAAGGTTCCAAAGCATTGGTTTTACTTTTACCATGAAATAGTTTTGTTTTAGTCTGTTGTCTAGCTTTGTTTTTAAGTCAACAGCATATTAGAATATTATAACTCACTCACTTTAAAGTTAATTCAAAATTGGTTTCCATTCTCCAACTTGAGTTAGCCTCAACCAAATATTATGAAACTTATACACAATGCTTATTACCACAAAATATAGATCAAGTTTGAATTTTGGTAGCGTCACTCCAACTGTTCTAGAGTTATGCCCCTTTATAAATGGAAAAATTACAAAATTTTGAGTTTCCTTTCTCTAACTTAAGTTTGCCTCAACCAAATGTTATGAAACTAATACACAATGCTTATAACCACAAAACACAGATCAAGTTTGAATTTTGGTGGGGTAACTTTAACCATTCTCGAGTTATGCTCCTTTATAAATTGAAAAAAATGCAAAATTTTTAGTTTCCGTTCTTTTAAGTTGCCTCAACCAAATGTTATGAAACTTATACACAATGCTTATTACCACAAAACACAGATCAAGTTGAATTTTGGTGGCGTCACTTTAATCATTATCAAGTTATGCCCCTTTATAAATTGAAAAATTGCAAAATTTTTAGTTTCTGTTCTGTAACTTAGGTTTGCCTCAACCAACTGTTATGAAACTTATACACAATGCTTATTACCACAAAACACAGATCAAGTTTGAATTTTGGTGGCGTCACTCTAACCGTTCTAGAGTTATGCCCCTTTATAAATGGAAAAATTGCAAAATTTTTATTTTCTTCTAAATATCAAGTAATTATAAAATTGGAGTTATCTTCCTTTGTCCATGATTATAGTTGAATCAACTACAGTCAATGCTTTATACAATGCAATGTTTAATTTTGACTTCCACTGATAAAACACAGATCAAGTTTAATTTGGGTAGTGTCACTATTATTGAGTTATGCCCCTTTATAAATCGAAAGATTGCAAAATTTTTAGCTTCCATTCTGTAACTTAAGTTTGCCCCAACCAAACATTATGAAACCCATACACAATATTCATTACCACAAAACTAAGATCAAGTACAAATTTTTTGTTTCCGTTTTCTAACTTTAATTTGCCTCAACCAAATGTTATGAAACTTATACACAATGCCTATTACGACATAATACAGATTGAGTACGAAATTTGGTGAGAACACTTTTACCATTCTTGAGTTATGTCCCTTTATAAACATAAAAATTGCTGAATTTTTCGTTTCCGTTCTCTAACTTTAGTTTGTCTCAACCAAATGTTATAAAACTTATACACAACCGTTTTAGAGTTAAGCGTGTTTACAAATAAAAAAATATCAGAATTTTTCGTTTCTGTTTTCTACTTAAGTTAGTCTCAACCAAATGTTATGAGACTTACGCACAATGCTTATTACCACAAAACTCAGATCAAGTTCAAATTTTGGTAGCGCCACATTTACCGTTCTTCAGTTATGTCCCTTTATAACTATATGATATGCAAGCTGGGGCATCATCTGTGTCCTCATGTGGACACTATCCACATTTATCTTTCATGTAAAAAGAAAATATTGATATGGGGTATGTGTCTAGAAAAAAAAAGATTTTTTTTTATATTATCTAGACGTGCTGTGGAGGTACTTCAGTAGATTTGGAGACCTCAGTGATGCTGTTGTCATCATGGATAGACAGACAGGAAAATCAAGGGGATTTGGTTTTGTCACTTTCCGTGATCCACATTGTGTAGATGAAGTACTACATGAAGGACAGCATACAATTGATGGCAGACAGGTAAATGTCTAAAAATAACTAAATATTGAAATGCTTAGCTTTACCACATACCCCTTTCCTTAGGTCTTGGATGAAAATTTGGTTTTGGCAAGTGAAATAATTATTGGGGAATAGACTTGATAGAAATTTTTTGAATGCCAGTTTGCCTAAAAAATCCCCTAAACATAATTTTTGGGAACAATCAATGACTTACTAGTATAAAATAGGAAATGAATTAATGATAGATCCATAGGCACAGTCTTCATCTTTAAGTCAAAATAAGTAAACTTGTAGAATGTTCTGTAAATATTTGACATTTGGTTCACACAAAATAAAATATACATCTTTACATCAGTGATTAGGAAGAAGATTTTGAAAATTTTAAAAATAAAAAAAATGGGTACTTCAATTTCAATTGGTCTGTTAGATATCATTTTTTTCATTTCACTTATGGAATTTTCTAAGAACAATGTACCCCTCTCTTCCCAATCACTGATAAGTGGAATATAAAAATTATCATAGATAAGAAGTAGTAATAATTCTAATAAAAACAGCCAATTATAAGATCAGATAAATATGGTGACTTATACACCAGTAAGAAAGAAAATATTTAACACAAATTTCATGTTAACCTTGTACCTATGAAAATAATCTGAGTCTTCTTTGCAGCTTAAAATTGTGACAGGACTGATCATAAGAAATAAAAATACAATGTAGATCAAATTAATTACTATTATTTAGGTGCTTCCCTAAAGAATTATATGCCTGTCGCAGAGGAAGGAGAAAGAACAAGGCAATATCAACATACGTGTTTAAGCTTAACAGCAATGAAGGGTAAAGGTCATGTTAATTTAAGATGCGTGGACTTGATCTTGAATAAACGGCTGTTTACACTTCAAATTTAAAGTCCTTTTACGAGGTTCAGGTAGAAAGTTAAAATTGACCTCTAAGGTCATGAACTCTTTTTAAGAAGCTGATTATGTACAGGTTAGAATTAAGAATCATTGAGGCTGTGCATTTTACTTTGCAGTAAGGTTTGTATAGGATTTAGCATCATAAACCTAATTGCTTGCTTATCTGACACCCGTTTATCGAAAATACTAGGATTCATAAATGTATTTTACAGTGAAATCTGTTGATATGAATTTTTATATTAAAAATTTGGAATGAGAACAGAAGACATGTTAAATTAACATTTTTCTAGAGTTCAGCAAATAGTGGCAAAAACCCATCTTTCTCAAATCATTTTATAAACGACATTTCCCTAAGCAATTTTTATTAATCCAGAATTGTAACAAACATCAGAATTTGTTTTAAGGTTCCAAAGCATTGGTTTTACTTTTACCATGAAATAGTTTTGTTTTAGTCTGTTGTCTAGCTTTGTTTTTAAGTCAACAGCATATTAGAATATTATAACTCACTCACTTTAAAGTTAATTCAATATTTCCTCACAAAATGATTTCTTTTTTGACACTAAATGTCATTGAAAGATTTCACTTTTGCTTCCAAGCAGTCAACCTATTCTGATTTAATTAGAAAGGTTTCATTGTATATTTATCTGTCAGACAATCAAGTGAATTTTATGAAGCTGTGTAGGAACACATCCAACCGAACTAGCTTTTGTCATCACCCCAAGTGTAGAGACTTAGAATTATTCGACTCAAGTCTGGAATCCTTGCCCGTTTTAATAATATTGCATTTAAATTTGTCTTTTTCTTCAATCTTGTAGGTGAATGCCAGACCCTGTAACAACAACAATGCCAGACCTGGTAACAACTACAACAGATAGGCAGGATTTGAAGAAGAACAGTTAAATGTTAACAATTACTGTTAACACTTACTGTTAACAAAAAACATCATGTCATAATTTATTTTGTCGAAAAACAATCATGTCTTTTCAATATTCTTTTTAATATGTGTGACAACTATTTTTTTTTATCATAATTTATAACATTTTAGACTGGAATTTTTAGTATCTGAATGCTTTGTTATTCATACTGTAGTTATTTTTACTTAAAAAGTGTCTGTATGAGATCCAATTTCATGAATTCAGGAACAGTATTAACAATATTTGTTAAAATAAATCAGAAAAACAAGTTAATTATTTAATAGGCTTATCATTGTTCAAAGATTTTTTTCCAAGTTAATATTTTTTACCATTTCCAATCCTTAGATTGGTTTTATTGTTTGACCTATCACATGCATCAGTGAGTGAGTTAAACCAAATATCCAATATCATTTAAATTAGAAAATTTAACAAACTGCAACTAGATTTAGGAAGGGACTCTTATAAAGTGTACAATTATTGAAAACGAATATTTTTAAGTATTTACAAAACAATAAGTTATATAATTACAAAACAATTTAAGTTTTATAATTACAAAACAATAAAGTTATGTAATTATAAAACAATAAAGATATATAATTACAAAACTAAAATTTATTTTTATGAGGTAGTTTTTAGGCATTATTGGGTAGATACCAAATGAACCTGAAAATTTCTATCATTTTTATATTCTTTCCACTGGGGTACAGAATGGAAGCTCACTCACTCCCTTAAGATTATTTTATTTTAAAGAAAGCATTTATATATATACATTATCTTTGTGCATCATTGTCTTAAAAAGTAAAATTTTAAATCTTATAATTGTTATTGTTTGTTTGTGTCAGCTTTTTGTCTTGCTTTGACAAAGTCCGAAAATTTAGACTAAGGCCTGCTGTTTCCATCGGTGTCAACAATGAATTAGTTTGTGATTAGGTCAAGTTTATGGGGAACTACTAGTGGTTGGTCAATGATATTTGGTATGCAGTTGTATTAGCATTGGCTCATCTAATTTCCATAGGGAATATCTGGCACCGCCCCCTCAGTCATTGACTTTTGCTTAGGTTACATGTATAAGTTTGTAAAAAAGTCAGTTTAAGGGGAACCATTAGTAGTAGGTCAATGATATTTGTTATGCAGATGTATTAGCATTGGTATTTCTTATTACCATAGAGATTGTTTGGTTCCCTCTAAAGTGGTTCATGGTTCATTGACTTTGAATGTTTTGCATTATTTACATGTTAAAGTTTGTGATTAGATCAGTTTAAGATGAACGACTAATATTAAGTCAATGATATTTGGTATGCAGTTGTCTTGGCATTGCAAGCTTCATTTCCATGGAGATTATATGGCCCACCCCCTCATCATAGTTCATTGACTTTGGAAACTCTTACATAGTTTACAATTTAAAGTTGGTGTTTATGTTAGTTGAATGGGAACTACATATGATAGATAAGTCAATGGTATTTGGTATCACAAAATGAGAGACATAACTCTGTGTCAACAGTTTATGCAAAAAAAGAATAGCAAGGAAGCAGCATTATCATATTTCCTAGCCAGCAAAGCTAGTAAAGTGTATAGTGGTCTTTTATTTGTTTGTCTATCTATCTGCAGTTCCTATCTAGAACGTCTAACGGCTATTCCATTAAAATAGAAATGGGAGTGTAGAAAGGGATTTTCAAACCCCCCCCAGAATCGACATACTTTCTTGGAGTCATTTTGCATACAACCAGAGTAAAAAGATTAATCCTTTACCCTCCCACATCTATTAACTCCGTAAATGGAAAGCCCAAAACCATTGACAGAATTTGCTTGAAACATGAATAAATGGTTAATACCTAATAAATGCTTGCATCTCCTCTGTCGCATTGTTTAAAAAAGGAGATGCTTCGTTTAATACATACCAATAAGAAAGCACATTAGCAGCAATAACTAAAAGTCATTTTGATTGAAACACAGTCTTCATCAATATACAGGTGTTGGGCAACTCAGTGAAAGAATGCATCCAAGAGAAAATTTAACGTCAGTCGGCATGAAGTTAGCATCTTAAATTTGAATTAAAATGTATGAGTGACCTACATCCAGACAATTGGATCAAGATGCTTCAACAGGAAAAAGCCTCCTACCAGAAATTTTCTCTTATTTCATTGTTCATTGCTGAACATCCTGTGGCAGATATTTCATGTATATTCAAGACGAAAACAGATAAAAAGATGTTTTTTTTTCATTGTTCATTGCTGAACGTCCTGTGGTAGATATTTTATGTATATTCAAGACAAGAACAGATATATAACAATAAAAGAAAGATGTTCTGTTAAGGTATTCAGTTAGCACAGAAAAATTTGTATAGGAAACTAAAACATAATGTTCCACAAAAAAGGAACACATATAATGCTGTATTAGCTTAGATAACTGTTTATGATTAAATCTACTAGGAAGTACAGGTGATGATTCCATAAGAAATGATTACTTTGAGCTTTCAAGCATATGGTATACTTTAGTTCTGAGATGGTCTGTTTTATTGTGCAGATTTTACTTAACACACAAATGTAGGGTGAGAATGTCAGAAATCAAGGCAGCATTGGATCAATACAAGGTTGATTGCATGAAAACATCAAGTTATGTACATGTATGATGTCACCTTACGGTAGGTTTTCTTTAGGATCAAAATAGAAAAGTGGTCAATATTTTAAGTGGATACCCATTTGTCGTGTGATACTTTTTCAACCTCCACATTGAAACAACAACTATCCTGGAACTCTCCTATTTTATTAGCTCAACTAGCCTTTTAGGCCATGAGAGCTATTGCAATCACTTTGTGTAGGCTTTTGTTTGTAAACTTAATTTCTTAAAAACTCCTTTCCAGTTTTAACACATCTTCTACAAACAATCTTCATTTGGTACTGATTTGAAGTAAAATTTGGCAAATATTTCTCAGAGGCAATCTAGTTCTGATTAGCCAATTTTCAGAGATTTGTTCCTCTGGTTTATGATTGGGTTTTGCTTGCTTAATGTTAAGTTGCAATTATTTGAAACATATAGGACAAAAACACTTAAATTACATAGTGAAATGTTTTGAAACTTTACAGGATCAAGATTGTTACAAGTAATATAAGGATCGTGATTTAATGCAGATAGTGTGGCAAACACTACGGTATGCCACTAGTGTCATATTTGCCATTCAAACCTGAGTCTGCCTCATATCTTGATTTACATCTAGAAATTGACAATGAGAGTTGGTTGAGAACAAAACTTTATGACAAAAGAGATGGTTTCAGCTTCCCAAATTGTCAATTTCCATTTCTATATAGCAATATTCCAGCCGCACTTGCATATGGAGTATACAACTCCAAAGTTGATTCGATATTCTAGAGCTAGCATTACCTATCATGAATCTTGATAGAGGGTTGCTGCTTACAAGGAAGGTATCATATCAAGAGTTCCAAGAGGTGAAGTTGAAATCATCCCTTCGAAAATTTTAAGGACACCATTACGAATTAGTTATTAGTTATATATTATTATTATTATTATTATTAGTTATTATTAGTTATATATTTCTATATAGCAATTGTACAGTATTGCGCAATAGCAAGAAATATTTACCCGGTAATAGCACAGGATTGTGCAAAAGAAGATACTTCCTATAAATTGCTTATTTCTTGACCAATTTCAATGGGGTTTTATTCTTGATTTCATGGGGTTCTTTGATATGCTGAATCTAACCGTGTATTTAGTTTTTGGATTTTGGGCCCCGTTTTTAAATTGGTCCACATTGAGGTCCGAAGGGTCCAAAAATAAACTTTGTTTGATTTCATAAAAAATTGAATTATTGGGGTTCTTTGATATGCTGAATCTGAACATGTATTTAGATTTTTGATTATGGGCCCAGTTTTCAAGTTGGTCCAAATCGGGGTCCAAAATTAAACTTTGTTGATTTCAACAAAAATTGAATATATGGGGTTCTTTGATATGCTGAATCTAACCATGTATTTAGATTTTTGATTTTTGGGCCCCGTTATCAACTTTGTCCACATTGAGGTCAAAAGGGTCCAAAATTAAACTTTGTTTGATTTCATCAAAAATTGAATTCTTGGGGTTCTTTGATATGCTGAATCTAACCGTGTATTTAGATTCTTAATTTTTGGTTCCGTTTTCAAATTGGTCTACATTAAGGTCCAAAGGGTCCAAAATTAAACTTAGTTTGATTTTAACAAAAATTGAATTCTTAGGGTTCTTTGATATGCTGAATCTAAACATGTATTTAGATTTTTGATTATGGGCCCAGTTTTCAAGTTGGTCCAAATCGGGGTCCAAAATTAAACTTTGTTTGATTTCAACAAAAATTGAATATATGGGGTTCTTTGATATGCTGAATCTAACCATGTATTTGGATTTTTGATTTTTGGGCCCTGTTATCAACTTTGTCCACATTGAGGTCAAAAGGGTCCAAAATTAAACTTTGTTTGATTTCATCAAAAATTGAATTCTTGGGGTTCTTTGATATGCTGAATCTAACCATGAATTTAGATTTTGGATATTGGACCATAATAGGTGAATGTCCAATTTAAAATTTTTAAGTTCTTTGACCACATTCATTCTGTGTAAGAAACCTATGCTGTGTCAAATATTTAATCACAATCCAAATGCAAAGCTGTATCAAGCTTGAATGTTGTGTCCATACTTCCCCCAACTGTTCAGGGTTCGACCTCTGCAGTCGTATCAAGCTGCGCCCTGCGGAGCATTTTATTAACATTAAAATGTTTTTGTTCAACAAAATCCGACAAACATGTTAGATTATACATGGATAATACGGTAGCTGTGACCTATATAGACAAAATGGGAGGTAGAATTCAGTCTCTCAATAACTTAACAAGGGAAATATGGCAGTGGTGTATACAAAGAAACATTTGGTTAAGTGCTTGTCACTTACCGGGAAAAACCAATGTTGAAGCAGACAAATTGTCACGTTCCAACAATACAGAAAAACTGATTTTGGGTGTCTTCAGATTGTCGGGCAAATTGTGCAAAATACAGGACTATCAAAAAAGGCTGCAGAAATTGTCATCTCATCCTGGAGACAAAGTACACAAAAACAGTATTGGACATATCTCAAAAAATGGTGTACATTTTGTTGTGAACGAAAGATTAAAATTTTTACGCCAACTGAGGTGGATGTAGTGGAATTTTTGACAGTTTTATATGAGTCAGGCGTAGGATATAGTGCTATAAACACAGCACGATCTGCGTTATCATCATATTTGACATTGGGGAAAACCCTGCCAATTGGTCAGTGGCCTTTAGTTAAAAGGTTTCTCAGAGGAGTTTATAATAAGCGACCAATGTTTCCTAGATATCAGCAAACATGGGATGATAATGTGGTATTAGAATTTTTGATTTCTTTATCGCCTGTAAAGGTTTTGTCATTGAGATGTTTAACTTTGAAATTAGTTATGTTATTAGCACTAGTTACTGGACAGAAAATACAGACTTTACATTGTGTAGATTTAGATTTTATGAAAATCACAAAAGACAATGTTATAATTGAAATTAATGAGATTTTGAAAACTTCAAAACCAGGAAAACATTTATCACCAATTTGTTTGCCAGCATTTGTTGAAGACTCAAGACTGTGTATTGTAACTGTTTTAAATGCCTATATCGAAAGAACATCTGCAATACGTACATCTCAAAAACTTTTTGTTACATTTGTAAAACCATACCATCATCCTACAAAATCAACAATTAGTAATTATTTTTAAAACACACAGTACTAGGGGAGCTAGTACATCAGCAGCACTTAGAGCTGGAGTGTCAGTAAATTCTATTCTTAAATCAGCAGGATGGACAAATGAGTCTACTTTTAGGCAATTTTACAATAGACCAGTTACTGTTCAAGAGTACAATGATAACTATAGTGTACGAGTACTTCGTGGAAAATAGTTTTGTTTTTGCTTATAATGTAACTATGTTCATGATGTATATAAGTTAATACAATATTATTTGAAAATGTGTTTATCATTACCAAAAACCCATATTATGATATGGCTTTGTTGCCTACAGTTATTATGGTATCTGTATTGTTGTTGAAACAATAACTAATTGTTACTGAGAGTATGATTCAATATAATACGCTTGTGCCAAACTTTAAATAATTTTATAGTAATTTGGGAATCCAATACATTATTGTTATCTTACAAAACATGTATACATTACATTATTCAAGAAAATTGGCTCTCAAATCTCATGGGAACTCTTGCATAATATTGGTTTATAAAAATTGTAAAATTAAATGAGGCTTATAGTTATAAGACGATATTTGATTAAAATTTTTATAAACCAATAGTTATGCTAAGAGTTAACATGCCCACCCTTTTTCATTATTACCCACCCAGACATTTATTCAATTATACTTGAATATCTCTGAATAGTGATCGACCTCTATCTGCGCATGCGCTTCTCATGTTAACTCTTAGCATAACTATTGGTTTATAAAAATTTTAATCAAATATCGTCTTATAACTAAGCCTCATTTAATTTTACAATTATGGTCCAATATCCAAAATCTAAATACATGTTTAGATTCAGCATATCAAAGAACCCCAAGAATTCAATTTTTGATGAAATCAAACAAAGTTTAATTTTGGACCCTTTTGACCTCAATGTGGACAAAGTTAATAACGGGGCCCAAAAATCAAAAATCTAAATACATGGTTAGATTCAGCATATCAAAGAACCCCATATATTCAATTTTTGTTGAAATCAAACAAAGTTTAATTTTGGACCCCGATTTGGACCAACTTGAAAACTGGGCCCATAATCAAAAATCTAAATACATGTTTAGATTCAGCATATCAAAGAACCCTAAGAATTTAATTTTTGTTAAAATCAAACTAAGTTTAATTTTGGACCCTTTGGACCTTAATGTAGACCAATTTGAAAATGGAACCAAAAATTAAGAATCTAAATACACGGTTAGATTCGGCATATCAAAGAACCCCAATAATTTAATTTTTGATAAAATCAAACAAAGTTTAATTTTGGACCCTTTGGACCTCAATGTGGACCAATTTAAAAACGGGGCCAAAAATCCAAAAACTTAATACACGGTATGATTCAGCATATTAAAAAACCCAAAGAATTCAAGAATAAAACCCCATTGAAATTGGTCAAGAAATAAGCAATTTATACGAAGTATCTTCTTTTGCACAATACTGTGCAATTAAATATTTCTTGCTATTGCGCAATACTGTACAATTGACAATTTCTTGCTATTGCGCAATATTGTGCTATTGGATATTTCTTGCTATTGCGCAATACTGTGCAATTGAAGATTTCTTGCTATTGCGCAATACTGTGCAATTGAAGATTTCTTGCTATTGTGCAATACTGTGCAATTGAAAATTTCTTGCTATTGCACAATACTTATTATATAATAATTTACACATCCTGTTTGGTGTGTATCACCTACCATATCATTATTATTTGCTTTTAAAAATAAATCAGAAATAACCAACTTAAAATGGAAAATTTTAAAAGAAAAAAAAAAAGGAAAAAAAGAAAAAAAAGGAAAACCCCCCCCCCCCCCCCAAATTTTTTGAACCCCCTTATGATTCATCACCCCCAAACTCAATCCCAGCCTTCCCTTTGTGGTATGGTACCTTGCAGTACAATTTCAGAGAGATCCATACACTTGAACACAAGTTATTGTCTGGAAACTAGAAAAATGTGTTTTTTGGCCACTTTTGGCCCCAAATTCCTAAACGTTTCGGCAATTACCCCCAAACTCAAACCCAGCTTTCCCTTTGTGATATGGAACCTTGTAGTACAATTTCAGAAAGATCCATACACTTACACACAAGTTATTGTCCTGAAACTAGAAAAATGTGTTTTTTGCCCCTTTTTTGCCCCTAATTCCTAAAATATTGAGGCAATTACCCCCATCATCAATCACAGCCTTCCCTTTGTGGTATGGTACCTTGCAGTACAATTTCAGAGAGATCCATACACTTGAACACAAGTTATTGTCTGGAAACTAGAAAAATGCTTATTTTTGGCCCCTTTTTGGCCCCCAATTCCTAAACGTTTCGGCAATTACCCCCAAACTCAATTCCAGCTTTCCCTTTGTGATATGGAACCTTGTAGTACAATTTCAGAAAGATCCATACACTTACACACAAGTTATTGTCATGAAACTAGAAAAATGCTTGTTTTTTGCCCCTTTTTTTGCCCCCAATTCCTAAAATTTTGAGGCAATTACCCCCAAAATCAATCCCAGCATTCCTTTTGCGATATGGAACCTTGTGGTACAATGTCAGAGAGATCCATACACTAACACACACGTTATGTCTGGAAGTTTCAAAAATGCTTATTTTTGGCCCCTTTTTGCCCCTAATTCCTTTACTGTTGGTACCATAACCCCCAAAATCAATCCTAACCTTCCTTTTGAGGTATTGACCTTGTGGTAAAATTTCATAGAGATCCATTCACTTAAACTAAAGTTAGAGTGGGAAAACCAATGTGTCTTCGGACGACGCCGGACGAAGCCGACATCGACGCCAACGTCATACCAATATACGACCACAAAATTTTTTTTGCGGTCGTATAAAAAAGGGTGGATTTTCCAGTTTTCGGACAATAACTCAAAAATGCTGTCAGCAATTCTCATGAAACTTTGGTGAATTGTTTATATCTATTGATGTAAGCTCCCTTTACATGTTCATAAATTTCTAATATGACATTGAGAATTAATTGAACTTTAATTGTTTATAGTCTGACAACAGATTTACTAAGTATTGCGCAACAGCACAGTGTATTGCACAACAGCAAGAAATCTTTAATTGAATATAAATTCAATTCATATAACCAATTTCAAGTTCTTTGACTGCATTTATTCAGAAACCTATAATATGTCAAATATTTAATACAATCCAAATTCAGACCTGTATCAAGCTTGAATATTGTGTCCATTTTTGTCCCAACTGTTCAAGGTTGGACCTCTGCGGGCGTATCCAGCTGCGCTCAGCGAAGCAGTTTTTTGTTTTTTGCCATGGCTGTATTGTCAGTTTGATTTCGACTTATGAGTTTGAATTTCCCTTTGATATCTTTTGCCTCTCTTAGATATCAGTTTATAAAAGTGAAAAAAAAGATTGAAAACTTTCAACTGCTCATAAAAAAATGAAAGAATATAGCATATTTGAAGGAAATTTGTCTTGCAGATCAACTACAGCTCTTCAACATGAAGAGAAGGCATCATCATACATAAATCAGATTAGATCAAACTCTGCATTTGTACCAATAAAACAAGTTTGATAGGTTAATAGAATGTAACATAAATCATAAATTTAAAATTGAGACACAAACTAGAAATACAAAGTAAGCACACATTTTTAACACAACTGATGGAAGTAAAAATGGAAAACAGACAACTTAAAGATAAATTGTTTTAATTTGAGGTTATAACCTTTTGCTTTGATAACAATACTCAATTTAGCATGCTAGAAAAATAATCATACATGTCGTTTGGAGCAGACAATCAAAAGAAATGGTGGTATAATCACAGACAAAATGACTACATATTCTTTCTCATTGCTACTTTATTTTTTGTTCTATAACCACACATCATCTCAAAGCCTTAGTGTAGATGTACAGAATAAAAGTTAACTACAATAAAAAAAAACTGTTAGTCTATAAGTGAAACCAACACCTGAAGCGGTGATTGTGTGGTAGGGTAAAAACGAGTGGATACTGCTAGGTATTCACAGTTGGCTTAAAATAAATAAGAATATGTCGATACAAAAGACAACAACACTCAAATTTTTACCGCATAGCACTGGTTTATTAGGTCGACATGTTTCATACATAAATATATAGGTACATAAATATATTGTGTGGTACTATACGACCAACCAGCCTGAATGAATACACAGACCATTCCGAAGATTCTTGATCCTTTCCAGAAAATGATCGCAAAATTTTACACACCACCAGAAGAAAGAAAGAGAAATATTGGAACAGAAGCAACCACAGGAAAATACACAGCCCTCTATTACAGAAAACAAACACACAACACATAAGTACACATAGTCATAATAATTTGGGATACCAGGCAACCCATTTAGAGAAAAGAGAACAGAACAAGAACAGAATGAACCACAGGAACCACACAATATAATTATGAAGTCAAGCTTGATCCATGGACATTTTACAAACAAATTGATTATTTACAGATCTACCACGATTTTTATAATTCCAAATATCAGCGGCGATCATACATTTCATAATATTCCCGACGCAATTGGAAGCAGTACCTCCTAGAGCGAAGCCAGTTGAATTGGTACAGAATTACCAGTGAGGTGTTCTCCAATTGGGAAATTAATTTAAACTAAACATTTTATAATCCACTTTCATCATCTCTATAAAAATACCACTAGGAACCTCCAATAAAACTATACAGACCGTTTATAACTTAATTGACTATTAATTTTCTATTCAACTTAACTATTTTTATTTCACTTTCACTTCCTATTTTTATCGATAACGTCGTCATAACAACCATTATTGTGATATTACTCCAGGTTAACAGCAAAATTTGTTCTTCAGTGTTTTATTTCATGTATATACTTGTCCTGAAGACACCAATTGGCAATGACACAACTATCCACCAGAGTTCAAAATGACCAGGCTGTACTGTAGGCTACTGCAAGTCCTTCAACAATGAGCAAATCCCATCAACTATAAAACTTTTTTTATTAAAAAGGCCAAACAAGACAAAATGTAAAACAATTCAAAAGTGTTACATACAAATATTGTTCTTAAAGGTATTTCTTAATTTGTAACTGACATGCTAATAAAAGTATACACATACTGTATGGCTGCCTATTTCATAAAAAAATTAACACACAATGTGTAAATAAAATGCTCCACAGGGCGCAGCTTGATATGACCGCAGAGGTCGAACCCTGAACAGTTGGGGCAAGTATGGACACAACATTCAAGCTTGATACAGCTCTGAATTTGGATTGTGATTAAATATTTGACACAGCATAGGTTTCTGACACAGAATGAATGTGGTCTAATTTTAATTTTTAATTTTTAAGTTTAATTTTGGACCCTTTTGACTTCAATGTGGACAAAGTTGATAATGGGGCCCAAAAATCAAAAATCTAAATACATGGTTAGATTCAGCATATCAAAGAACCCCATATATTCAATTTTTGTTGAAATCAAACAAAGTTTAATTTTGGACCCCGATTTGGACCAACTTGAAAACTGGGCCCATAATCAAAAATCTAAATACATGTTTAAATTCAGCATATCAAAGAACCCTAAGAATTCAATTTTTGTTAAAATCAAACTAAGTTTAATTTTGGACCCTTTGGACCTTAATGTAGACCAATTTGAAAACGGAACCAAAAATTAAGAATCTAAATACACGGTTAGATTCGGCATATCAAAGAACCCCAATAATTCAATTTTTGAAGAAATCAAACAAAGTTTAATTTTGGACCCTTTGGACCTCAATGTGGACCAATTTAAAAGCGGGGCCCAAAATCCAAAAACTTAATACACGGTTAGAATCAGCATATTCAAGAACCCCAAGAATTCAAGAATAAAACCCCATTGAAATTGGTCAAGAAATAAGCAATTTATATGAAGTATCTTCTTTTGCACAATACTGTGCAATTGAATATTTCTTGCTATTGCGCAATACTGTACAATTGACAATTTTTTGCTATTGCGCAATATTGTGCTATTGGATATTTCTTGCTATTGCACAATACTGTGCAATTGAAGATTTCTTGCTATTGCGCAATACTGTGCAATTGAAGATTTCTTGCTATTGTGCAATACTGTGCAATTGAAAATTTCTTGCTATTGCACAATACTTATTATATAATAATTTACACATCCTGTTTGGTGTGTATCTCCTACCATATCATTATTATTTGCTTTTAAATATAAAACAGAAATAACCAACTTAAAATGGAAAATTTTAAAAGAAAAAAAAAGGAAAAAAAGAAAAAAAAGGAAACCCCCCCCCCCCCCCAATATTTTGAACCCCCTTATGATTCATCACCCCCAAACTCAATCCCAGCCTTCCCTTTGTGGTATGGTACCTTGCAGTACAATTTCAGAGAGATCCATACACTTGAACACAAGTTATTGTCTGGAAACTAGAAAAATGCTTATTTTTTGCCCCTTTTTGGCCCCTTATTCCTAAACATTTTGGGCAATTACCCCCAAACTCAATTCCAGCTTTCCCTTTGTGATATGGAACCTTGTAGTACAATTTCAGAAAGATCCATACACTTACACACAAGTTATTATCATGAAACTAGAAAAATGCTTGTTTTTTGCCCCTTTTTTGGCCCCTAATTCCTAATATTTTGAGGCAATTACCCCCAAAATCAATCCCAGCATTCCCTGTGTGATATGGAACCCTGTGGTACAATTTCAGAGAGATCCATACACTTGAACACAAGTTATTGTCTGGAAACTAAAAAAATGCTTATTTTTGGCCCCTTATTCCTAAACGTTTTGGGCAATTACCCCCAAACTCAATTCCAGCTTTCCCTTTGTGATATGGAACCTTGTAGTACAATTTCAGAAAGATCCATACACTTACACACAAGTTATTGTCATGAAACTAGAAAAATGCTTGTTTTTTGCCCCTTTTTCCTAATATTTTGAGGCAATTACCCCCAAAATCAATCCCAGCATTCCCTGTGTGATATGAAACCTTGTGGTACAATGTCAGAGAGATCCATACACTAACACACAAGTTATGTCTGGAAGTTACAAAAATGCTTATTTTTGGCCCCTAATTCCTTAACTGTTGGTACCATAACCCCCAAACTCAATTCCAACCTTCCTTTTGTGGTATTGAACCTTATGGTAAAATCTTAGAGATCCATTCACTTAATCTAAAGTTAGAGTGCGAAAACCAATGTGTCTTCAAACGACGACGACGCCAACGTCATACCAATATACGACCGCAAAAATTTTTTGCGGTCGTATAAAAATTGCACTTGAACAAACTGTTCATAATCATCAATTGAAGTTGATTAATCAAGATATTACAATCTGAATATAGAAAAAAAAACAAACATTGGTACTTAAAGGATCAGACCACTTCACACAAATTTTGCAGGGCAAATCAAGCTCACAAGTCGTACATGCTATATTGTGAAATATAAACTCTTGATGATAAGCAAAACTCTTTTATTTTTGATACTGTATTACATTAACTTTACAAGCAATAGAGGCATGGTAATCAGCTAAACATTAGACAATGTGAAAATTGCTAAAGAGTAGCTTAAAAACATTAATAATGTGGGTATTAACAAAATAATTAAAACCTATCAAATTCCCAGTACTTTGCTGAAAATTATCTGTGTTAAAGAGTGATCTTGAATCAAATTTAACTCTAGATTTTTTGAGACTATATACTGAATCTTACAATGGTAACTCATACATGACATCTCTGCATACATTATTAAAAAAACTTGTATCTATATCATTTTCTTCTTACTTTCACACCTATGTTGGTGATTGAAATAAATAATAATGAGGATGCAGGCATACAATGGATCCAATAAAAAAAAACATGATCAAATTATGTTTTTTGGCAGTAATATGATTGTTAAATGCCCATCTTGTATCTTGATTAACAATATATATATATGTATAAAAAATAATTACTTTTATTATAACTACTGTAAATTCAGAAATTATTGTGTGCATTTATTATTGCGATTTTTGAAGAATTGACTAAAATGGGTGGTTAATTATTGCGATTTCAGGAAAATCTGCATACAGATATAAGTATCAGATATCAAAATGCGAGTTCATATTATTGTGATCTTCATCCACTCGCATTATTCGCATTAATAAAAACCTCGCAATAATTTCTGAATTTACAGTATAGTTCAATGTTTCTTATGTAACATATATATGTAGGACATTAAATCACATAAAAGATTGTTTTACTTTCTATATAATTAAAGTGGGAACTTCCATCCCTTTTTGGAAGGGATAAGCAGTTGAGGGCCTTAGAAATCCAGTACTATACCCTTTTCATATATTTTGAATCACAATCTACATATTTTTGAACAAAAAAAAAACACCAATAGCTATCAATATTATGCTTTCATGGATACATAAATAGATTTGACAAATATCTGATGTATTAAAAATAATAATACGACACTGGTTTAAATCACATCTGTGAAAAATACCAAAATTGTTTAGTTTCAGATACTGATGATTTGATAAGCAACCTTATATATATTTCATCTTAATTTCAGGGCCTTATAATATATTACCAAGCTTGAAATAGTGACCTATTTCAGTGGCTCATTCCTACTACTCATTACATACATAAAGTGCCCCCCCCCCCTCCAAAAAAAAAAAAGCCCACCAAAACTACCACTGTTTTTTGCCTAAATGAGAAAACACATAGTAATAATTAATGATTGACTCTTTGATGGCTTCTTTATGCTCAGTGGCAAATATCACATGCTAATTCTGGATGATAAAATATATTACAAAATGAAGATTAAATTGACTTTCCTGGTTAAAAATTGAATAAAAAGCAATCATAATTCTATTTAGTCTCCTACTGGTAAGCTATATTTCAGCTATCTTCTGTATAAATTTCTTAGTGCATATAAATATACTCATATACTTGTCTGGAAAACCATTTATCAAAAGTAAACTAATTACACTAAATAGTGATTGAATCTATAATTATGGAGAAAGGGGGAGAACTCAATTAAAAATATTGCTAAATTACAGATCTTTGCTGAATACATTGTTATCCTTACACCCCTTCAGTGCCCATAAGCACTTTTTTGATAACTAATCTGACATTAGCATAGTTTTAACAGCCCAGCTCCCAGAGTATCATTTCAAAGGAAGACATGTCCCCCTCTTAAGACACGTTATCATGACTTTGAGACAACCAGTCTGTTTTCATGCTTGGGGGAGAGTGAGCAGCAAATACCCCAAAAGTGTTTGGATTAGTCTAGCTGATGATCAATCCCGCTTCATTGCTAATTTGAGGCTAACACACTCATAATCACAACACCCTGGACTTAAATAGTATAAATATGTATTATAAATTAAGTGCACTATTCATGCATGTGATATAGTATTCTGATGATGATGATATATCAATATGAATCATTTCTAATATCCTTCTTTTGAGCAATTACTGATAATGCTTGATTTTTTTTTATCTTGAATGTGTATACATTTCTTTCAATGTTTACTTTTTTATTAATCTCTTGACTATTGACCATACTTAATATACATAGCAAACAATCATCATATAAATCTAACAAATTCAAAATATGGTAAGCAATAACATTCATTTATATTGATTGATTAATCTCTGCATAATGTTCAGGAGTAAATATATTAAAGTTTTCACTAAACATTAGGGAAGGATCATTTCTGTAAATAGAGGGTATTTTGAAAGGTTCAGAAATTTCACATTTCAAGAGGTCACCTACAAATCCCCCAAAGTTCTACTATGGGTTGCAGCAAACATGGCACTCTCTGGAACATATATTTTGATAAACGACAGAAAACTTTCTCATTTATCTGAATGCATTTTTTTTCATGACCAAATTGCAAGGTTAACAAGTTGAACTGTAAGCCACAGATCACAAATGATACCCGGCTATAAGTAACAGGAAGTTGATGAGAAATGGATGTGAAAATGCATATATAGATATAAGAAGATGTGGTATGAGTGCCAATGAGACAACTCTCCATCCAAGTCACAATTTGTAAAAGTAAACCATTATAGGTCAAAGTATGGCCTTCAACACAGAGCCTTGGCTCACACTGAACAGCAAGCTATAAAGGGCCCCAAAAATGACTAGTGTAAAACCATTCAAACAGGAAAACCAACGGTCTAATCTATATAAAAAACGAAAAACGAGAAACACTTATATATGTCATTTAAATAAAAAAATATATAAAAACTGAGAAGGTCATTTTCCCCAGGTCATCAGGATTTAACATTTTTAGATATTAATTAATTTTGATCAAGGTCATCAAGTTGTATTAATATAGTGAACGAAATAATTTCACCAGACAACAACAAATGAATTGAAATGATTAGTTACTTCCTAAGTGTACAAAAGTGCACCAAATAAAAAAGTGTTAATTTTCATTGTGTTATTTTGCTTACATGCAGTTTGCCTTTTTTTCACTGCATAAGAGGTTACTATATTTATAATACACTTTCATTAATGTCAAACAACTGTTAAAAACTTGAATGTCAATATGCAAAGGGGACTAATAAAAAATTTCTGCATTGTAGATCTGAAATAACAATCATCAAAGGAGAAGGTCCGGTAAGGGCTAATTTTGGCCTAAAATTTGAAGTACATCTGATGAAAGATTTTTGACATTTTTCAAACACTAAAGTGTCCATTTCATTCGATTCAATTAGTTTATGTACAAGATTTGAACTCATTTGGTCATTAAAGATGCTCAAATTCAAGCTTATTATGAAAAAAATCTATCAAATATGCCATAAAATGTCACTTTTCAGATGGTTTTTGTCTAAAATGTAAGTGGCTGCATTCATGTTCAGTCTCAACCTTTATATATGTTATGTATTATCATCCGATGCAACATATATTTAAATATGAAGACTGAACACAAGTGCGGCCACTTCCATTTTAGACAAAAACCGTCTAGAAATTAGCACAAATGCTAAAATTGTGAAGATTTCAGTAATTTTGCATGAATTAATGATGCTAGTACCTAATGCATGTACATTGTATTATAAAAAAACAGCCCATATTTATGTAACAAAAGTATTCTTCTTTCCAATAATTAGATAAAAGTTTAACGTTTGACAAATTTGTAAAAATGCTATATTTTGGGGCCAAAAAGGGGTCTTACCGGGCCTACTCCTTTAAAAAAGGTAAAAATTTCTAAACGTTTTCTAGTATGCTACAGATCAAATTACCTATTAAAATCTTAATCACAACAAATTGTGCAAGCACACATTTTACAAATTGAAAAACTTCTTTTTTGACATTCATTCATGTAAATTATGTGATCTACATTTCAGTTAACAAATTTAAAAATCCTACAAAAATATTTTCATAATCTAAAGAAAATGGACAGGATAAAAACATGTACTTAAACAACTTTGTATACATCATGGTATCATTTCAGCTGTATACTAAGAGCTGTTATCAAATTTAAAATATTGTTCTAACGTTTCCATTTGTCAGCTGTCATCAAATCTTCTAACAGGTAAAATAATATTATCTTCTCCCATGAATTTCATGTGTCCTTTATCAAATACAATTCTTGCTCTGTAATGAAAATATTTAATATTTGCATCACTTTTCTATACATAAACGCCAATATCTATGTTTAAAAATCATTAAGTTATTGCACTTACATTCATGAATATTTTCCTGAGAAAAATGTTGTGTCACTTATGCTTGTTAGTGCAATTGATATTCTACAAGTGTTAATATTCACCAAAATTGAGGCAGTAACCCTTATTCTGTAAGACTTATTTTTTTTAAATGACAAGAACATCATATATATACCTAATGATGACGTCATCTTTTGTAAGCAATATTGCATTGGGCAAAATACTACAGTGTTATTCACTGGTGTTCTGTATTGGTCCTTGTATAGTTTAAAGGCTAGATGTATCAGCCCAGAAATTGGATGAATAGAGGAACAATACAGCTGAAAAGTCTGTACCAGGGCCAATATAGAAACAATCAGTTCATAAAAGCTTTATTAAATTCTTATGTGAAGCCTTCAAGTAACCTATGAAACCTACAGTTATGCAGGTACAGAAAATAATATTCAACCTCTTTTCTCAATCACGACACATTTTTTCAGTATTGATGTGATTTCTGATTTTTTCATCTAAAAACTATGCTATCACAATAAATTTTATCTCGTAAAGGAAAATAAATGGAGAATGTGTCCATAAGACACAGATGATACCCCCGCTTGCATACAACGTTATAAAGGGACATAACTAGAGAACTGTAAAAGTGACTCCACCCAAATTCGAACTTGATCTGTGTTTTATGGTAATAAGCATTGTGTATAAGTTTCATAACATTCGGTTGAGGCAAACTAAGATTAGAGAACAGAAACCAATTTTGGGACGTACATACATACATACGGACGGACAAGGGAAACACTTAATGCCCCCATCACCTAGTGGCGGGGGCATAAAAAAACTGTATCAATATCAGAAGGGCAACACAGTTTTGCACATACTGATTTATCTTATATTGGGTCTAATTTGATCATATCATTTAATAACAGGGAATATTTGATGCTTACTGTAAAGTTATATTCTACAGGGAATATTACTGCGGATTTGTTTATTTTTTGTGGGTACCAATTTTCATGGGTTACGTAAAAAATGTATTTTTGTTGATACTTGATTTCATGGTTTCCAAAAGTCTGCTAACAAACTTTAACTTATAGAAAATTTGAATTTCATTGAACACTTAATTTCGTGGTCTACCTATTCCAATGAAATCCACAAAAATCGGTATCCCATGAATAATAATGAATCCACAGTACAATAATTATAGATTATCGATGGTTTTTCAAACGAGATGGTGTTTCTCAGCTACAATCTCATTGAAGGGCGACAGCCCTGAGAGGAGATGTGGTCGAGAAACATCCTCGAGTTTGAAAGACCATTGATAATTTGTTTACCGCTATTTTGCCTATGACGTCGTTGATGTTTACATTGACAACGGCACGTGCGCCCTTAGTTTCCGACGATAATTTTCCATCTCAAGCGAGTAGCATGATATGAAAAATTATCACAAAAAAAGATCAAAGGAAAAATGCACAAAATAGCTATAATATCAAATCTAACACTGCACTTATCAACTGTACCTATTATTGTCCATATCTATCACACATGTTTTAGATTTCTTTTTGTATGCTTGCTCTATTTTTGTTTGGTTTACATCATCAAAACTAATCCATTGCTGCATACTCAGCGCCTGCCATTTCCATAAGACTGAAAAAGAAAATGCAGCACTAGAGAATTTTTATAAGATTATACATCTTGAGTACCCCGGTATTTAACCAAATACTCCAAATAGATATATACAATATCAACCATTTTTGTTATAGAAATATTTGGTGATATCTGGAAATTTCTGTCTTGGTTTTTGCATCATTCTCATATTACAAATTTAATGCCATCTTGGTCGATGAAATTTGTTAAAATGGTTTAAAGAGCTTAAAAATTTGATGTCCAATATAATTAAGCATTTTACTGAAAAAACGTGACCATAATGGGACCTTTGATTGTGCAATTCCAGGTGTTTTCTGGTCAGAAAAATTGTCATGCCATGGTCTAGAGATACTGGGGACAATGCAAAAGTCCATTCTTTGGTAAGGGAGATCATCAAAAAACAGAACTGAGATAAAAAATTAAATTACATGTATGGTGAAAATTCGGAGAAATTTTCATAACATTCTGATTTGGGGTTTAGGAGCAGAAGGGGTTATAAATGTGAACTGCAGTGTGCAAATGAGTTGCTGAATGAAACAGTGAATATGAATCTGATTCAAAAACAAAATTGGAGGTGCAGTCAATAGCATTGTAAGTTTAATTTTGTGAGAAAGTTTTAATAAGGGGTTAAGGAGGAGTTGTGGATACAAAATGGGTATGCCTCTAGATAAGGCAATTGCAAAGTCCATGCTTAGGTTACTGAAACCCAAAAAGGATTTTGATAAGAAAACAAAATAGAGAGTGAATGCATAATACCATTATATGGTTAAAGATTGGGAGAAATGTTCAATAAATTGAAATAAGGGATTTAGGAGGAGTGGCAAATACAAAATGGGTACAATGACCCCAAATAAAGCAATGGCAAAGTCCATGAATTGGTAAGGGGAACCCCCAAATATAATAAAATAGACTAAAAAAATGAGAGGCGCAGAATGGCATTATATGGTAAAGATTCTGAAAAATTTCATTAATTTATGATAAGGAGTACGTGTAAAAGCTGATTCAAATGTTGACAAAGGTTTGCAGATATGACGAAGTCAATGTCATCTGAAAGAAAACCCCAAAAAATCATTCAAATGAAAAAAGGAAACAAGAGGTGCAAAAGCTTGTTATATGAGTGAAATTCATTGAAAGTTTCACAAAGTTCAGTTAAGCTGATCAAGAGCAGTTGCTGAATAGAAGGAATAAAACCACTAATTCATAGTACATTGCTTTCTATGTTAAATAATGCAATTTTAAGCTTTTTATCTTAGTTCAAATGAAGTGGCAGTCATTTCATAGTAAAATTATACCTTGTCCTGAATTGTGCTGAAAAATATCATACCTTTAATGGCATATTAGAGCACACTGGTTCCCGGAAGCTTGGTAGTATAAAACAGGTACTTCTGATCTGAGCAACAGGGCAATTATGCCCTCCTATCATCATTTCATATATTTATTTTATTATTTAAGAAAAACTTTCAACAAGGGTTTTACAGTGATCGAAAGCTTTTGAGCTTTGATTTGATACCAAAATTGCCCAAATGTTTTACTTTTTGACAAAGTTACAGCTATTTTGTTTAAGATATGTACCACTTTCATGTATGTTCTTTGCCATCGGTCCCGAATTAAAGAATCTTTGTGAGCATGCTCACATACCCCACGCCTTCATATTGTCACTGGACAAACAAAATCTCACAAGTGCAAAGGGGCATAACTCCTAGAAAAAAAATTGAATCATAATTTCCTGTCGATATGCACGTCTACATAGTATGTCCTTATTATCTACAAAGTTTCATGCAATTCTGTTGTGTAGTTTCAGAGGAGTTGCAATGACAAACTGTTGCAGTAGTATATTGAGGCCAATAAGTGCAAAGGGGCATAACTCCTAGAAAAAAAAAGTTGAATCATAATTTCCTGTCGATATGCACATCTACATAGTATTTCCTTATTATCTGTAAAGTTTCATGAAATTCTGTTGTGTGGTTTCAGAGGAGTTGCGATGACAAGAACATGACTGATGGACTGACGGACTGATGGACGGGTCAAAAACATTATACCCGAAGCAAAAATTGCGTGGGGTATAATTAGTGGTTCTATACCAAAAGCAAGACAGCAGAATGAAAGAATGAAGCAAAGAACAGACAGACAGATAAAAAGATGTTTATATTTTGGGATAAAAATGTTCTTACACTGGGTTATTCTAAAAATAGAACATATGCTAGTTAATTAACTGGATTGGAAAATTTTCAACCCAATAGACAAAATGTAGATATGTCTACATATATTGCAAATAACATACCTTTAGTATTACTGACTTCATTGCTGCAAAGCAAAATAGATATATTTATTGGAGAAAAGTTATTTCTTTATATATACATGAATTAAATACAGAAGAGCCAAATTTTTAAAAATTTTATTTACATTGATTATCAAGAAACATGTTCTGTAAATTCAGAAATCAATGCATGCATTTATTTTTCCGAATCCTGGACCTCTGGCAAAAATGTGAAATGTGATTTCCAAAAGATTTATAAAGGAAAGTCACTACTGAAATTACGAATGCAATTTTTTACAATTGCGAACATGATGCTGTCGCATTTTTCGCATTTATAAAAACATTGTAATAATTTCTGAATTTACAGTATCTAAATGATAATAATGAGTCTTTGTCGACTTGGCTAACAGAAAACAGGGTTATTTAAAATATAGTATGGAATATTTCATGGAGTTTCTTTGTAATAGAATAATGCAATATTTGCCTATATTTTAACTGTCTTCCTTTCTAAATGTACCTAAAAGTATAGCATTTCTGATGAGTTAAAAATATAGCAGCTGTGGCCGATTAGTTATTCTACACTTTTTCCATTAAAGTTTGGTATATGCACTAGAGGTTATTACAAGTAAAACGATATTTGCATGCAACCAAACAAGAGATAAACAAGAAGACAAATATTTGCCATTGCCTCCAAACTGCAGGTATCAGAGCTGCAGGAGTTGGTTGAAGATTTATCAATATTGCAGAAATATTTGGTTAACACAAGATATATGTAAAATTGTTTAGTTGCAGACCATTCATACAAAATCATAGAGTCAAAAAGTATCTAGTCTTCATGGAATTTTTCATTTCGAAATTTGATTAGATTTATATAGAGCACACTGTAGTTGAAGACTTATGAGAAATGCCATGTGGGACTGATGGATGGATAGATAATAAATGTGGATAGCGTCCACATGTGGACACAGATGATGCCCCCGCTTGCATATCATATAGTTATAAAGAGACATAACTGAAGAACGGTAAAAGTGACGCTACTATGGAACGCCTCAGCTGTCTTATGTGGAACTCTGATATTACTTTATGTTGTTTTATTATTACTTGATGAGATTTTGTCTTTACTTAATACGGTTTTGACATTACTTAATGATGTTTTGATATAACTCAATATGGAATAGTCATTACTTAGTGATATTTCGATATTACACGATATGGTTTCGTATTGACTTGATATGGTTTTGTCATTACTCGATGTGGTTTCACCATTATTTAATGTGGTTTTAACATTATTTGTAGTGAATGTGACTTAACGTTATGTAGTTGTTTCATTACATGATGTGGTTTTGTTATTTTGTAATGATGATTTGCCTATTTTTTATATGGTTTTGACATTACTTAATGATGTTTCAAAATTTCACGATTTTACACTACATGATGTGTTTGTTTCATTATTTGATGTGGTCCTGTCATTCTTTGATGTGGTTATCCCATTACTTGATGAGGTAAAATCACGTGACCAATTCGGAAAAAACCTGTTCTATTTTTAGATAGATTTCCATGTTGTATGTGCCTTGGATGAGTGCGGCCATCCATCGAATTAGAGTTCAAATTAAAGTTAGGGTTACTGTTTGAGTAGAACTTTGAGTTAGTCTCCGATTCCGAATTCATGTCATTATTAGAATTAAAGTTTTAGTTAGCATTGAGTTTCGAGTTGGACTTCAAGTTTGAGTCACATTTAAAGGTAGAGTTCTAGTTACACCATTAAATTTGAGTCACTTTTTGAGTTTGAGTAAGATTCAAATTTAAGTCTCATTTAGATTAATTAAGATTTTGAGTTGAAATTCGTGCTATCTTATATGAGTTCGTAATTAAATCTTCTATTGCGGAACAAGGACTTTTGCTCTGGATTCCGAAAAGAGGGCTCCGGGGTATGCGTACAAAAGATAAACAATGTTACAGTATACAAAACGCAACATAGAAGTTGAAATAAAGTTAGATGTGGTGTGATTGACAATGAGACAACTATCCACCAGAGTTTAAATGCAGTGGATGTAAGAAATCATATATAGGCAACCGTACAGCCTTCAACACACCATATAGGTTGCACTTTGTAAATACAGCTGTTTCTCAAACCACGCCTCTTTTGGGGAGATATTTAATATTCATAGGTATATTAATTTGTTAACGTACTGGTTCCCATTGATGATCTCTGTGTTTCATCTCATAGAGACATCACTTGGGAATGTAACCAGTATAGATAAACATGGTAGCGGCTAAATTTTAATTTCTTAGGAGGTCCAAAAATGGAGGTAAGGGTAGTATAGAATTTTAGTATAAGTTTAAACTCTTAGAAGTTCAGGGCATATAAATGTTGAAAATATGCCGCACAGCCCTATATTTTGACCTTTGAATAAAATAGTAGTGCATATAAACTTTCCGTTCTGGGATATTATTTTTCACGAAACTTCATAGTAAAAGTGTCACAGTTTTAGCCGCAAAGGGAGTTCCTATGGGAAATTGCATTGTCTGTATTTACAGAATTGCAACCTATATAGGGTTAAAAAATAGAACATACAGAATTTCACAAAATCTGGTTTATCTCAGAGATTTTAAAGAATTTAACTCAAATATGAAGTTTTATAAATATTTCATGAAGATTGAGAAAATCCTGGGCCTTAACTATGATGACTCAGCATAAATTCACAGTTTAAAGTATGCATGGTTTACTTAAAGCCCTGAATTCAAAATAAATTCATAATATATGCCTATTTGTAATTTAAATTGTTTAGAAGTGCTTATATTTACTCTTCGCAGTAATTGCAACTCATTGATCCTTCCTAAATATTTCTGGTGGGGTGTTTTTGTCCTGTCGATAACCCAAAAGTAAGCCGTAACGCCTAAATGTGCTTTTTTGTGACTGCGGCATAAAAAAGTACAAGCTAGAATTACAAAAAGACCTCAGTAAAACTTACAATAGTGTGTTCTATCCTAAATATGTAGTAAATATTTCACATTGCTAGAAACAGGGAAAAAAATTAGGAAATGTGAGGCCCCAGGGGCAAAAAACAGAGGAAAATGCCTACCCTTGAGTCATAAAACAGATAATTTAACTTGTAAATGCTATGATTTTTTTATTTTAAAGGTCTTTTATAAAGTAAACAATAACTGTGCTAGGAAGTTATGCAAAAATCAGATGTAAGCAGTCATTTCAATCAAACTTTTAGTGAATTTATGCACCAGACTGATATCTTCATAAATACAACTTTTGCAAATATGCCTTTGTTTAAACACTTCTAGGACATATATTAACTAACTTATGTTAGATATATGGTTAGGGATGATACTGTTGTGACAAGAATTCTAAACTGACCATTAGAGGTAGAAATTGTGAACTTTCATTGACAAATAGGCATACAGTAAGATGTGGACTGGAGACACAGGCAGGATTGGATACTTTGTATAATCTTGAATGTTGGAATGCTTAACTACTAAACAAAACATTTATAGTATTCTAAAATGCTTTCAAGTTGTTATCAGAATAGTTTCAAACAAGTTTTAGACAGTTCATGTCAGAAAACATGCACATAGGGTAAGCTGGCAATAATTAGAGTCTTGTTTTCAAAATCTTTAAAAAATTGAAACAGGGGTAGGGGTATAAAATGTACTGTAAAAGGAGACTTAGAGTATATGTAGTGATTTCTTTAAGGCTATAATTCTGATAAATAAGTATTGTTGTGAGAAAAAGTGTTTTTAGAGAGTTTTCTATTTGAATAAATGTTTGTATAGGTTGCACTTTGTAAATACAGCTGTTTCTCAAACCACGCCTCTTTTGGGGAGATATTTAATATTCATAGGTATATTAATTTGTTAACGTACTGGTTCCCATTGATGATCTCTGTGTTTCATCTCATAGAGACATCACTTGGGAATGTAACCAGTATAGATAAACATGGTAGCGGCTAAATTTTAATTCTTAGGAGGTCCAAAAATGGAGGTAAGGGTAGTATAGAATTTTAGTATAAGTTTAAACTCTTAGAAGTTCAGGGCATATAAATGTTGAAAATATGCCGCACAGCCCTATATTTTGACCTTTGAATAAAATAGTAGTGCATATAAACTTTCCGTTCTGGGATATTATTTTTCACGAAACTTCATAGTAAAAGTGTCACAGTTTTAGCCGCAAAGGGAGTTCCTATGGGAAATTGCATTGTCTGTATTTACAGAATTGCAACCTATAGTCAGCTATAAAAGGCCACCATGCACCATGTGAAAAAATTCAAACGAAAAAACAAACGGTCTTTTTTATATTTAAACAATCTACACAAAAAAAATGACACACATTTATACAAGGACAACAATTGAACTTCGTGCTCCTGACTTGGGGCAGGTACATAAAGAAAGTGCACGTGGCGGAGTTTAACATGTATGTGAGCGCTAAATCCTAACCTTACATCGGACTGTTACACTTGTGTAACAGCACAACACGAGAAAAAAATGTAAACTAGACAAAGTGATGCCCCGCACTCAACTCATTTAACCGCTTATACCCCAAAAATGACAAAAAAAAAAGTTCAATTATCTCCCAAAAGAGCAAAAGATAATAAAAAGAAAAACCCTGACCACATGCACACCTTCAATATATGTACAAACAGCCAGCAGAGCAAAAACTTCCTAGCATTCAAACTGTAGGAGGAGTTATCTGGAAACACTCTTCTTATGCAAGTAAATTTCCCGAAAAATTACAAAGTTCAACTATCTCCCAAAAGAGCAAATATTAATAAACATTAAACCCTGACCACATGCACACCTTCAATATATGTACAAACAGACAGTAAAGAGAAAACTTCAAAGGATTCAAACTGTAGGAGGAGTTATGCGGAATAACTATATACCCATAATGGGACGGACAGACGGACGGACAGATGGACAGGGGTAAAACAATATACCCCCCCCCCAAACTTTCAGTTGCGGTGGCATACAAAAGTTTCATTTGGCTGACTCAATAGATCGGTATGACTGGGTAATATAAATCCATCGGGGTGATCTCGGATGCTCCAGAAAGGCATACGCCGTGTTATTCGAGAAAGTTCAAACCCAGTGACTTGGTTTTATTTGGTAGTTCACATTCAAGAAAAAGATGACGGTATTATGGTTACGACCACTGGAACATGTCCGTCGTCACATGTGAAACAGATATTCCAAAAAGTTTATTTTTCAATTAGTGCGAGGTAGATCAGGGAATTCAATTGATTACAAATAAAAGATTGATATTTGTATAAGTTCAAATGATCATTTACGCTAAAAAAAAATCGGAGAATTCTTATTTTATAGTATTGATGCTTTGTCGCTAAGTCCGAGCCCCCTCCCCCCGTTTCCCTGTAACTTTAGTGTGAGTTGATTTGAAGCGGTTCATTTGTTAACATTAAAGTTCAAGTCATTTGATTTGTGTCGAGCCTGCGACATCAATGTAGCGGCAGTGAGACCCAACAAACCTATACTTCGTCGTCGATAGTGGCGTCGGCATCTCCATCTCAATTCTTTTGTTATTTCTATTGAGTTTAACATTTCATTATACATGTTACTAAACATGTATGTCATTATAATTTTGTACTTTTAGAATATCATACTGTATTTGTTTACCTCAACTATTGTATCTGTATTTATATTGTATGTTTCTCTGTAAACTTGTAATTAGTTTTTAGAGAATAAAGTATCTATCCATCTATCTATCTATCTATATATAGATCGTTAGTTTCTAGGTTTTTACATTTTTCATTTCGGGACCTTTTATAGCTTACTATAGGGTATGGGTTTTGCTTATTGTTGAAAACCATACAGTTTTGTTTTAGTTAAATAAAACCGAATTAAACTGTTTTGACATGATAAATTTGTAAACCTCCATGAAGTGTTTTAAAACTTGTATAGGAGTATAGGAGTTATTCTTCAATTTCAAGAAAAAGCATCTACAGAAAAACATTTTTTTTAATTTTGTTTTTACCGATAAATGTATAGATAAATGTACAGCCGATCAACATGACGCTTTTACACTTACAGCAGCAATATCAGGCGAGACATAGGGTTCCGTGGAATATTTTACAAATTTATTACAAAAATACTGCTTCCGTTTGAGAACTTAGGATAAAAACAACAAGACAAAGTGGTTTGGGGATATCCCAATTATGTAAGAAATACTGTAAACTCTTTAATACTTTTTTTCTAATTATTGTCTGACGGTTACCTTTTTCATGCTAAATAACTCTGAACAACCACTCCAGCTTTAATTTGAACTTTAACTCAATGGATAGCGATACCCATCCAAAGCACATTAAACAAATGAAATATTGAAATCTGTTTAAAAATAGAACATATTTTTTTCCGAATTGGTCACGTGGTTTTACCTCATCAAGTAATGGGATAACCACATCAAAGAATGACAGGACCACATCAAATAATGAAACAAACACATCATGTAGTGTAAAATCGTCAAATTTTGAAACATCATTAAGTAATGTTAAAACCATATAAAGAATAGGCAAATCATCATTACAAAATAACAAAACCACATCATGTAATGAAACAACTACATAACGTTAAGTCACATTCACATCAAGTAATGTTAAAACCACATTGACTAATGACACAACCACATTAAATAATGGTGAAACCACATCGAGTAATGACAAAACCATATTGAGTAATGACAAAACTATATCAAGTCAATACGAAACCATATCGTGTAATATCGAAATTTCATTAAGTAATGACTATTCCATATTGAGTTATATCAAAACATCATTACGTAATGTCAAAACCATATTAAGTAAAGACAAAATATCATCAAGTAATAATAAAACAACATAAAGTAATATCAGAGTTCCACATAAGACAGCTGAGGCGTTCCATACGCTACCCAAATTTGAACTTGATGTGAGTTTTTTGGTAATAAGCATTGAATGTAAGTCTCATAACATTTGGTTGAGGCTAACTTAAGTAAAGAACAGAAACTAAAAATTCAGCAATTTTACTATTAGTAAACACGCATAACTCTAGAACGGTTGTGTATAAGTTTTATAACATTTGGTTGAGACAAACCAAAGTTAGAGAACGGAAACAAAAAATTCAGCAATTTTTATGTTTATAAAGGGACATAACTCAAGAATGGTAAAAGTGTCACCACCAAATTTCATACTTACTCTGTATTATGTAGTAATAAGCATTGTGTATAAGTTTCATAACATTTGGTTGAGGCAAACTCAAGTTAGAAAACGGAAACAAAAAATTTGTACTTGATCTTAGCTTTGTGGTAATGAATATTGTGTATCGGTTTCATAATGTTTGGTTGGGGCAAACTTGAGTTACAGAATGGAAACTAAAAATTTTGCAATCTATCGATTTACAAAGGGGCATAACTCAATAATGGTTAAAGTGACACTACCCAAATTCAACTGGATCTGTGTTTTATCAGTGGAAGTCAAAATTAAACATTGCATTGTATAAAGCATTGATTGTAGTTGATTCAACTATAATCATGGACAAAGGAAAACTCCAATTTTTGTAAAAATTACTTGATATGTAGAAGAAAATAAAAATTTTGCAATTTTTCCATTTATAAAGAGGCATAACTCTAGAACAGTTAAAGTAATGCCACCAAAATTCAAACTTGATCTGTGTTTTGTGGTAATAAGCATTGTGTATAAGTTTCATAACATTTGGTTGAGGCAAACTTAAGTTAGAGAACAGAAACTAAAAATTTTGCAATTTTTCCATTTATAAAGGGGCATTACTCTAGAACGGTTCAAGTGACGCCACTAAAATTTAAACTTGATCTGTGTTTTGTGGTAATAAGCATTGTGTATAAGTTTCATAACATTTGGTTGAGGCAAACTCAAGTTAGAGAACGGAAACCAATTTAGGGACGTACCTAGGTACAGACGGACAAGGGTAAAACTTAATGCCCCCACCGCTACGGCGGGGGCATAAAAATAGTTATGTCTTCAACAGGCATATAATATAGAAACAGAAAACGTTATCAAAATAATTTGATAGTGGTTTTTTATAACAATTTGATATTGAAATCAAATCTTTGAATTTAATTCACCAATTAAATATTGTATGATTTGGAATGGAAGGGACTTGATAAATATTTGTTGTTATTGGCTTTGTAAAATCTTTTATTGCATTTCCTTTTTCCAAGAACAAGAATCAGTTTCAAATCATTATCACATCCCCTATTTTCAAGATATGCTAGATGCATTATCTTTTTTCATCAATCTGTTGCAGTATAAATATTTTTTTAGTTGTTCTTACTGTATCTCAAGCTGGAACTCTCCATCTGCTCCATATTTGTGTCTTGATTTTGTACCATCTTCCCATCTAACCTGTACAAAAATGAAAATATTTTGTACTTAAACAATTTTCATTAGGGGCTGTAAAATATTATTTCCACCAACATTATTGAAAGGTACAAGTATTGCAATGCGGTACTTGATATTGTTTTGTTGTTCTATGAATTTGAAGTGTACATATTCAAATCTAAGATCTCATAAACTTTGCATATTTTAAATAAACTGTTGACACAGAGATATGTCTCGCCTGTCCACATAAAATTCAGAAAAAGACAATCTGATGGACAGCAACATTGCTTATTAATTCAAAGTCGATGGACCATGTTGTGGTCAGGGCCTAGAAATGGTCAACAAACTTACACAAGTAGTCACAAGTAGTTCTTATCAAAATGACTTAAGCAGAAAACTTAACATTAAAAATTGCTTATTAATTCAAAGTCACTGGACCATGACCTAGGGGGTAGGGCCTCAAAATAGTCGTCTAACAGATATTTACTGATAGTAATGCAACTTCATACATAAAATCATTGATCTATCACAATCAGATCCTATCAAACCAACTTTAGCAGAAAACTTAACACTGAAAATTGCTTATTAATTCAAAGTCACTGGACGATGTCCTAGGGGGCAGGGCCTCAAAATAGTTGTCAAACTGATATGTACTGATAGTAATGCGACCTCATACAAAATATCCTTGATTTATTACAAGAAGATCCTATCAAATTAACTAAAGCAGAAAACTTAACACTGAAAATTGCTTATTTATTCAAAGTATCTGGACAATGACTTATGGGGCAGGGCCTCAAAATAGCTGTCAAACTGATATGTACTGATAGTAATGCAACTTCATATTAAATATCAATGATCTATCACAAGTAGTTCCTATCAAACTAACTTAAGCAGAAAACTTAACATTGAAAATTGCTAGTTAATTCAAAGTTGCTGGACCATGACCTAGGGGGCAGGGCCTCAAAATAGTCGTCAAACTGATATGTACTGATAGTTATGCGACTTCGTACAAAATATCATTGATCTATCACAAGAAGAACCTATCAAACTAACTTAAGCAGAAAACTGAACATTGAAAATTGCTAATTAATTCAAAGTCATTGGACCTTGAC
This sequence comes from Mytilus californianus, assembly GCF_021869535.1. Lineage (NCBI taxonomy): Eukaryota > Metazoa > Mollusca > Bivalvia > Mytilida > Mytilidae > Mytilus > Mytilus californianus. Next base: position 60,130,160 of record NW_026262679.1, read on the forward strand.
TTAGGGGGCAGGGCCTCAAAATAGTCTTCAAACTGATATGCACTGATAGTAATGCAACTTCCTATTAAATATCAATGATCTATCACAAGTAGTTCCTATTAAACTAACTTTAGCAGAAAACTTAACATTGAAAATTGCTAGTAAATTCAAAGTTGCTGGACCATGACCTAGGGGACAGGGCCTCGAAATAGTCCTCAAATTGATATGTACTGATAGTAATGCAACTTTATATTAAATATCAATGATCTATCACAAGTAATTCCTATCAAACTAACTTAAGCAGAAAACTTAACAATTGTTGACACCACAACCGCCCCAGCCGTCACTGTCGCCGGAAAAGCAATCCCTATGTCTCGCTTTCCCCGACTATTGTCGCAGGCGAGACAAAAAACAGGCCTTAGGGAAGTTTTAGCACCATGCAAAATTTCCAAAGTATAGTTGGGGCTACAGTAGAGTACCCCTTTAGGTCACAAGGTGACCTTTAAAATTGAATCTAGTCCCCCAGTCACTTTAAAGCAAATATAAGAAAGTTAGTTTCAAAGACTTAGATGTCACAGGTCATTTTAAATGAGATTTCAGGTCACAAGCTCACCCCCAAAAGATTACAGGGCAGATTTTACCATGTTGGAACCACATAGTTTGGCTGAAAGGAGTCAATCAAATTTTTCAAATGATATTTTGTTTGTGCCATTTATAAACCATAGTACTAGCACTGGGTGGGTTGAGTAATAACATATTTTTAGTTCTGCTTGTACCCGAAAATATGTACATATTCTTGTCCAATCCCAGCAGCCAATAATTTGTAACTATTTTAATTGTGCTTTTCCCAATTTAGATGTTAGTTCCCTTTTTTTCTTTTGTTTTTTGCTCATGGCAAGAGATAAATATTTCAAGTTATCTGATCTATTGACAAATGTATCATACATAGACACAATGTAGGGTAGCTATCTTTGCTTCCATGACATAAATATCGCAGACTCAACAAAAATTGTAAGTAGGCTAACCAATTGAATCAAGTTGTGTTTTAGCCATATCTTGAACTAATTGGAATGATTTGATAATTTCCCACAAAATCAATTCTTAATCCTCCACATATTCATGTTCCTGTCCCAAATCAGGAACTTCTTCAGTGGTTGTCTTATATTTTTTGTTATTTGCAGAATTTGGTGTTCATGGCAGATTTTTGAATGTTTTGATTAAATTATTCACAACTTTTATAGAATCTGGACGTATGTAGCTTGACATAATGCATAAACACTCATCTACAGGTGAAGACTGTATGTTGCTCTTTAGATCTCTTTTAGTTATTTCTGTCTTTAGTTTGATGTCTCACTGACGAATAACCCACATCTTCTTTTTTCATAAATGTCCATGTAATGTCTCAACTAAGCCATATCACATTTTATTTCATTTTCATTCAATATTTTTCTTTTTTGTTGTATTCTATACTTACATCAACAAATCCAGAGTTTGTTACTCTAAACACTATTCCTTTTCTCTGAGGTTTTCCTAAAATTAAATGAAACTATATAGGTCTTTCATTTACATGACATACCAAGTTTTGGCATAATACTTATTTGTTTTATGATTTACAAATGTGATGATTTTCCTTTTCTCTTCTTAGTTTCTTTTACAGCAAACATTCATGAACTAACTTTGTCATTTACACACTGAAAAAAGAAAAAGCCCCCCTCCCCTCCCTAAAAATAACAAACAAAAGGAAAGGGAAGAACCAACTCAAAATAGTTTTTACTCATAAAGAAGCACAAAAAAGTTTTTACATGTCAAAGATTAGTTGTTCAACCCCGCATTTATTGTTTCAAACAATACCGACTGCCAAGAAATTGTATGAATGTATAAAAAATTTGGTGTTAAACCAATCATTCAATAAGAATGTACACACTAATCTCATTAAGGAAATGGCTTTACATCCTAAGTCACAGTTACTTTATAATTATAAATTAACTGTTAACAAAACTTTGAATTTTTTGAAATACTAAGGACTTTCTAACCCTGGAATAGATTACCTGTATTAGCAAAGCCTTTCAGAATTTTCGGTCTTCAATTTATTTTTTTGCTCTTCAACTTTGTAGTTTGTTTGGCCTTTTAACTTTTCTGATTTGAGCGTCACTGATGAGTCTTTTCTAGTTTGCACGTGCATCTGGTGTTCAAATTCTAAGCCTGGTATCTATGATGAAATTATTTACCTATTTCACAAACAAATACTCCAACTTCAATCAGCTGATCCTCCTTTAACTGACGTGGTACACTGACTAGTTTCACATCCTCTTTGTCACCATTCACATAGTGATAAAAGTTAATTAATCCATTGTCTAATTGAACCTTTATCCAACCTGTAATAAAATCACTTAAGATTTTTAATCTAGTCTTTAAGTCATTTACAGCAAAGGGTCTTTTTTTTATTATCAATTTCTTACACATTAAAGAATCCACCAGTAAGTAATGTTATTTTCATTTTGATTCCAAAACAATGTAATAACATGGTTATGTAAATTCGGAAAAAATACATTTGTCCAGCAAACTATATTTAATATTACAAAGAATAGTCTAACTGACCAATGAAAAATGGAGAACCATTAAACCACACGTTAACTTTATAATTTTTTTTATTTTCAATGGTCTTTAAAAGTTACAGTCAGCTAAGAATTAGAGAAAACTGTTCAGGCCTGGAGTAGTTTTTCCTGATTCTTTAGATTGATGCTATCTTTGCTGCCGGAAGACTTACCATCAGGGAGGTTCTGTACAGTTGTTCCATATTGTAAAGGTTCAGATGTGGCTTCTCCTGATAATATCTGTACTCTGCTACCAAGAGAGGGTAAATTGTCATGTTCCTCATCATCAAGTTCTTTGGAAGTGTGAATGATTTCTGTTATATGACTCTACAAATAAAATGTGAAAAAAGGAAAAATTTTTAATAGCCGAATGAAATATTCAAGATTGTTTGACATTTTTGCGTTTATTAACTATCATCAATGTACAGGGCTTGACATTACCATTTGTTTGATTGTCTGAGACAAGTGAAAATAAGCATTCAACAAGTGAAATCAACATATTAGTTGTCCGATGGGACAAGTGAAAAATCATCAAATTAGAACTAATCCCATTATTAACCCACAATTGTTTATATTAGTTCCAAAGTGTTACATAACGTTATCATCAATTTAAATACATTGATAGTTTTGCCAACATCTGATATTTAATTGGCTTTCTTTGACAATTTTATTGTTGGTAAACATGTTCTAAAAGGCGCAATAGTTTATTAATTTACATTTCCTTAGTTTTTATTCCACTAGCGTAAGTCTATTACATGATCAATTACATCATCTTTTTTCGTTTTTGTCTCAGATTTAACAATTATTATTAACAGCCTGGAATAATAACAGATGTCAATTTGCGGTAAAAATACTGACATGAAGCACGTTTTTGGATTTCTTTTTCACAGCTAATGAATAAGTTTGATGATGATAGGATTCAGCTAGTGTAACCAGAACATGACCAGAAAAGACAAATGCTAGGAGTCCAAAGTTGTACATCAACTTATAAATGTCACAATAGGTACATGAAAGGATAGCTTTATCTCATCTGAGAGTCTACTATTTGGGAAAGTGAGTTTAGAAGTCGGACAAGTTGATTTTCTTGGATGTTCTTCATATGAAGTCTTTTAAGTGACAAATTATAAAGGAAAGAACCAATGTATTCAAAACACATGGAAGTAATAACTTGCATCAATTTATTGTTTCTAGACATCAAATGTTGAAATAAATAAAAAAAACAGATTCCAACAATCTAGAAAATAAATCTCTACAGTTGTAAACCCAACCTTGGTCTACTTTGGACCGACAGTAACCTTTTCTAAAGTTGGGTTTCCGTTTGGCTGAATTGGATGTATTAATATGCAGCCATGTCCAGTTGGAGACTGGGGACATTAAATCTGATGCCTTTTGTAAAGTAAATGCAATGCTCTCTGTACTTTGAAGAACTCTTGCTTCTGCTCTTTGAAGATTTCTGCACCTATCCAACATACCACTGTTTTACAAGTGGCAGTCCAAATTTCCTGCCTGTCATCCTACCTTGCAAAATCTTTCTGTTGTATTAATTTTTAATAGGTTCTCATCCTGAATATTCATGAAATAATTGCCACTGGATGTTAGGTAAGCAACTACCAATCAATCTACAATTGTAATTTTATTGTCAACCATGTCTCTAGCACAGTTCAATGAAAAAAACCGGCAACTTTTGATGACAGACATAAAGCATCTATGTATAAACACTTACAATATCGTCTGAGTCTAGACCAGATTCATGTTGATTTACTTCTCTTTGTATATATTCTGCATACATTTTAGTGTTTCCTGTTTCATGGCATTTTTGAATCACATTACCAGTAACAACCTAACAATAGAAATAATCCATGATCAAGCTTAAATTTCAAATAGACACTTGCTTTTTTACTTTATGCTAGCAATAATTTATTGTACAAGGTCTATGCATTTAATAATTTTGCATTATTGTCTTATATTGAAGATTCACAACAATTAATGCACACATTAAATTATTAACAACACCTATTCACATCAAATTCTGAATTAACAATATTAACAACACCTAATCATCAAACTCTGAATTAACAGTATTAATAACACATAATCACATTAAGTTATAAATCAGCCTAATCATCAAACTGAATTTACAGTATTATCAACATCTAGTGTAAGATCTGATAATGACCTTGCTTCAACTTTGTGAAGAGCAACAATAAAAGCACTGTTGTTTTGGTTTTTTATTGGACATTTTATGACTTTGTGTCATGATTTGATACACTATATCCTTTCTTGTCCATTCTGATAAAGGATGGTCTGGATGGGGTCCTTCAGTTCTGTATTCTCTAAATATCTTGGTCATTTTTCTCCATTCTTAATATTTTTTGCCTTTTATTCTGTGTTCTCTATGTTTAAGCACCCCATTTTGCTCTATAATTTTTTTTTTGCCATTTTTTTTGTACTCATGGTCCATTATTCTCTATTCTGTAAACCCCATCCAGACCCTCATAAAGTGTTTTTTCACTGACCTGGTAATGAAAGTATTTCTTTATAAATCTAACATCCTCCATGTCTATCAACTTTCCGCCTCCCATTTTTGCCATATCTTGCAGAAACATCTGAAACAAATAAACATGATGACAAATAAAATAAATGGGGAATGTGTCCATGGGACACAGATGATGCCACCGCTTGCATATCATATAAAGTTATAAAGGTACATAACTGAAGAACGGTAAAAGTGACGCTACCCAAATTTGTTCTTGATCTGAGTTTTGTAGTAATAAGTATTGTGTATAAGTTTCATAACATTTGGTAGAGGCAAACTTAAGTTAGAGAACGGAAACGAAAAATTCAGCAATTTTTCCTTTTGTAAAGGGCATAACTCTAAAACAGTAAAAGTGACACCACCAAAATTCAAACTTGATCTGTGTTTTGTGGTGATAAGCATTGTGTATAAGTTTCATAACATTTGGTTGAGGCTAACTTAAGAAAGATAACGTAAACGAAAAATTCAGCAATTTTTCCATTTGTAAAGGGGCATAACTCTAGAACGGTTAAAGTGACACCACCAAAATTCAAACTTGATCTGTACTTTGTGGTAATTAGCATTGTGTATAAGTTTCATAACATTTGGTTGAGGCAAACTTAAGTTAGAGAACGGAAACAAAAAATTCAGCAATTTTTCCATTTGTAAAGGGGCATAACTCTAGAACGGTTAAAGTGACGCCTCCAAAATTCAAACTTGATCTGTGTTTTGTGGTGATAAGCATTGTGTATAAGTTTCATAACATTTGGTTGAGGCTAACTTAAGTTAGAGAATGGAAACCAACCTTGGGACGTACAGACGTAAGAATGGACAAGGGTAAAACTTAATGCCATAATGCCCCCAACGGCGGGGACGGCGGGGACATAAAAACCTTTTTTTTCCATTTTATTCAAATTTTCTTGTACAATCTTTCTGTTTTCTCTGGCCAAAATCAGTTTTAAATGAAATACAAGTGGATATATGTTCTCGAAAAATGTGATATAGGCTCTAATTTATATCCTGCTCATTCATTGAAGAGTGCTTGGCAAAGTCAATCTTTTGATTGGAAATTATGCAGATAGAAAACTAAAATAAGATGTTATAAGATGTCATTATGAAAGAATTACTACTTGAAAATTTCAATCTAGACAGTTATTTTAAGGAGGAATTGCAGATACAAGATGACAACCCATATGCCGCCATACATATAGCATAGTCAATGTTTTCCTATTGGGAGTCCCAAAACTCATTTAAATGATAAACAATGTCTAAAGTACTGAAGATTTTCTTAAAGTTTCATTTAAATCTAATCACCAGTTTAAGAGAAGTTGCAGACTAAGTGTTGATGAATGTTTGGGTGAACAATACACAAATATCTGGATGAACCAATGCACAAACAACCACAACAGTCACTGTATACCCCCATCAATAACCAGGGGTTAAAACAAGTAATTTGTTTCATGAGAATGCTTTATGAAAGATCACACAGAGAAGTTTGGTTCAATGACCATTTGAAAGTTTACAGACAGAATGATGAATGAGGGCTCTTAGCCACTTATGCCCATCAGGAAAAAAGACTTAAAACATAAACAACTTACCCTATTCACATGACTTCCAACAGGAACAGTAAACAGTGTATATCCTTGGTGATGTAACTGCTCAACCATAACTTTCACTCTCTCTCCTATCTAAATAAAACAACAGATTTTTTAACTTTTTTAAAGGTTAAGTCATTTGGTCTGTGAAGGATAGTTGTCTCATTTGAAATCATACCATATCTCTTTTTTTTGTTTTTAAATATCTACATTTGACTCTGACTGAATTAAAGTAAATAAGAAGAAAATAACAAACAAACTTTTAGGTGTCAGACCTCTAATTCAAAATCCCTATATATTCAACCATTTTTTTCAATTTTTCACAGCTCTCTTAATATTTTACCTTAGGTTTAACTTCATGAAAACCATGCATATCCTGAATTATGCTTGTATCAACTTTCTACATGCTAATTTTCAACCAATGTTTAAAATTTTATAGTGATACTTGATGTTCGGGATTTCCCTACAACTAAAAATAGCATGTTCCGTTACTGAAAATTTTCATTAGAATACTATCGATCATATCTACCCTAAAATTATTTTGAAAGTTCATGCACAAGTAAATTTGGGCTCAAAATGATCAAAATATATTTCTCAATCAGAAAAAGTTACATTCGTGTAACTTCATTAGTTAGTTTAAGTAAAAAACAACATCAAAAGCACTATTTTTTGTGTATTAGTAGGGCTTTATTTACATATTTTCTAAATTGAAGTGGGTTAATTGATGGTCTGACATCTTTACCTCAGGTGGCTTTGGTGCATACTCTGATAATATGTCATTCATTTGTGAATCATCTGTAGGTCTTCCATCAGAAAAAACCACAATTCTTGATGGTACAATATATCCTCCCATAGACATAGGCCCTCCTAAAAAAAACAACAAAAATCACTGTCTTCATAAAATGCTTGGAGCAGCTACTTGTAAACTATCAGTGTACTTATCTTTGTCACTTTCATTTTTAAAACAGTTTCTTAATTCTATTAAATTCTTACTTTTATATGTATTACCCAAACTTTAAACTTATTTGTAATGGAAAACAGAAAAAAAACATGAAATTGCTGCCTAGCGATGAATAATTAATGTCTGTGAAGAACCACATTCAGATACTTAGTTATATATATAGTACGCCTTTTATGAATTAACGTATGTAAGGCCAAAAAGGGTAGCTTTCAGTGGATTAAGTATGTTAATGAGTAAGTCATGGCTATATATGATTTGTAATATTAATGGGGTATGACAGTCAAAGTTTAATTGCTGAACAATGAAACTTAACTGTATTTTTCATGAATTAAATTGTGGAGTGCATACTACAACAAAACATCACTTATTTTCAGAAAACACATGGATCTGATTTTTTTGGAAGAATTTGTTTTTATGATACACGTACATGTAAAGCATTTGTTATGCCAAGAGATTTTCAGTAAGGTTTACAGACCAGAAAGCGATTTATGTGTTATTTAATAATGTTTCCCCCTGAAAAAAACAGGTTCTCCATTTAATAGACGACTTGGTCATGAAGAAAGGGAGAGAAATGCGGACAGGGTCTCCCTTTAACATAACATTTTTAGGTATGTGTGACCTATATATCTGTATTAAATTTAGGTTTTGGTATTTCTAGAAATTTCAAAGTGGTTGATAAGATATTCCAAATATTGCCTATTGTTTATAGACCTCTTTACTTCCATTTTGTCGCTCCCCTCGGGCATTCATTTGCTTTAAGGAAACCATGTTTTAACTTAAGGTTAGGTTTAGAAGTTTGACTAAGTGTTCTGTTAAGGTATGGGTTAGAGTTGATAGTGGAATAGCTCAAAAAATGTCCAGTTTATGCAATCTTCTAAAAAATAACAAAGCTAACCCACTCAATGATTACCATTCAGACATATTACAATGCTAGTTTTTGCCAAAATATGGAAGCCAAAACCCCTGCCTCCCCATTAAGTCTTTTGTTAAAGAAAGCAATATACAAAAAAATTAATAATTTCATGTAAAAAAAAAAATGTCTACGACTTTACCTTTCTCTTTGAGTGCAATACTGCATAAAGCTAAAGCTGTATGTAATGCTGATGTTCCTCTAGGTTTCAATTTACCTACAAAATAATCTATGTTAGCATTATATGGTTAAGATTATGAGAAAGTTTCAATAAATTGTAATGAGCCTGAGGGATTCAAGATGAGTTGCAGATACAAAATGGTCTCCCCCAAGTGAACTGTAGTGTACAGATATGAATAAGTCCATGTCATCGTTAACCCCATACATCATTCAGATGAAGAAATGAAATAGGAAGTGCAAAAGTACATCTTGTGATTAAGAATCTTTGAATGTGTCATATAATTCTGAAAAGCAGGGCAGGAGCAGTTATTGATACAAAAAGGTACCCCCAAATGTGTACTATAGTTGGCAGATCTAGATATGACTAAGTCAAAGTCATCAAAAAAAAAGTAAACCCTATAAATATTTCAGATGAATAAATAAAATGGGAAGTGCAAAAGTACATCTTGTGATTAATAAGAATCTACAGAAGCAGGACTTTGGGAGGTCCTTTCCTACCCTCCTAGATAAATTTTACTGAATAGCCATAATAAATACTTACAAATCTTAGTCACTAGATCACTGTAATCCATTGTTAAAGGTGAAAGTATTTCAGTCTGAGAACCAAATACTACAATTCCTATGTTCTCATACAATTCTCTGTTGAGTGATAACTCCTCTGCATCTAGGTATAATAAAAGGTTTTAAAACAACTGATTCAAGTTATTTTTTCTTTCCTCATTATGCATATGTAAACAAAACTTATTGCTGTGTTTTTATCTCCTATTATATACCTTTTTTATTTAACTACTGTGGATTCATTTATTTTCGTGGGTATCAATTTTCGTGGATAGAGAAAAAAAGACGTTTCGTGATATACGTAAATTCGTGGATTGCTGATTACAAAAAAAAAAATCAGATACGTAATTCGTGGATTTCTTTTTGATTTAGGAGATCATATAACCTCCTTGGTTTGATCAATAATAAAACAAAGAAAAAAGAAGGAATTCATTGGAAAAGTTTTGAATTGTCAAAATCCTCGCTTGGTCATTCTAGGTTAAAGTGTTCATTGAAAACTTCTATTACAATAATGGACAGAGACAAATAATTATTTGTTTGTTTTTACAATTTATAAATTCTTGTCGGAATTTTATAAGGCATTCAAAACTCTATGATTGAAAGCTCATTTCCCTAATCAGATATAATAAACAGTCATATAAGTAAAAGGTGTGAAAATAAATGTTCATGTCATAAACAATATTACCTACGGGCAATATCCCCGTACTTAATCCTATTGATTTTTTAATCACCAGTAAACCAAACTATGACACGATAATTAAGAACTTGCAGTTATTTTCCATGAAAAGTTTTAATCAATTTTAAAATGTAAATTATCACTGATATTCGATATATTTATTATTGATTTAACCAAAATACTTGTATCTTCTTTCAATAAAAACTTGTGTTATGTTACAATGTTTATCGCTAGTCAACACTATACTAGAACTACATAACATAACCGGAAATAAACATCCGACTCCATACACATTTCTCAAGATTATTCTTCGTTGAATTCTTAAATTCGTGGTTCGCTGTGACCCACGAAAATTGGTATACCACGAATAAAAATGAATCCACAGTAATGCTTTTCTTGTCGATTCTTTTAACTGGATTTGATTGTTTTTAATTGTTCTGATAGGGACATTAGGTTAATATTTTAGGGTAATGGTTGTGTAATCACATGGCTGGTTTAGATCTGGTAAAATTGTGTGTGTCTGTCCTAAGTCAGAAGCCTTGTAGCTGGTTGCCATATAGTACTCTATAATTGTGGTAGACTGTTTGTAAAATAGTAAATATTCTGATCTTATGTTGGTCTTTGTAGACTAGCTAAACAACTTGTGTTTTACTTGAGGGTCATTTACTGTTGACTAAATGGTATGATTACCTACTCACTGTGTGAACTCTGGTTGCTCTTTTTTGATTGATTGATTGATTGATTGATTGATTGTGGTTTGCTTTACATCCAGATACAATATCTCAAGTGTATTGAGGAAGATTTTCATGGTTTTTTTGTAACATATTAATTGGTGATCTGTTTCATTGACAATTATTCCTAAACATTTTTTTTATTCATAATGAAATGTACCATACATATACTGGTAACTATAAACTACCCAATCTATTTATAATGTATTCATTCTTTATGTGTAAATTGCTATGTTGAGTGTTAAAGTTCCCACAAATGCAATTACTATTTACACTGTTAGCTCAATACTGTTTTTTTTTTTGAGTACTTAAGAACCTTCTGTTATTTCTGGTGCTCTATTTTTAGGTTTCAGCATAGTGTTTTGTGGACTTTTTCCTATCATCTTTTAATTTTTTGGCAAAAGTGTTGTCAGACCTTTTCAACTAGTAACTCTATTAAGGGGTAACAGAACACCTAAGGGAGTTAACTCTTTAAAAATCAGCTGAATGTTTTAATCACATCTATTTGTACAAAGAAATCAAGCTTCTCAATGATCAAAATGAGTGTTTTTCAAATTGCTATATAGCCAACAAAATTATTCCTGTAAATTGTATGGTTCTTTTTTTTTGAAATTTCCATATTTTTGTCAGCAGGTCAAAGTAAATATTTTGTCAAAATTTGAAGAAAATTAAACAAGCCAATTTTATTTTAGTCAAAGTGTTGGGTACCCCCTTAATTGCTTCCTTGATATCTTCTTGTGTTTGTTTAAAATTTTGAAAATATCAATTCTACAAGAGGTCATAACTGGTAATAGTTACCATTCAGGAAATCTATTAGCACAGATATTAACTGGTCAAATGCTTTGCCTTCTGTACTTTGAGATATATCTAAACAGAGTATTGTATCTATACCACCATCAGATGTATCAGGGACATTACTCTTTGCATCTGTAAAAAAAAATCAACAATCATAAAAGGAGTTATCTCTCCTGAAAAAATAACAAATATATCTAAATAATATACAATTATAGTAGAAGAAATATAGATTCAACCACTGCATCAAGTGTGTTACGATATTTCTCCACTCGAGACAGTTTAATTTTGAAAATTTAGAATGTAAGGCTTGCCAAGCTTTTTAAATATCTAAAATTTTAAAACTGTTGAGAGTGGAGAAATATCGTAATACACGACATATAGTGGTGGAATCTGTTTCTCTAATGATTTTTAGATGATATCTGTACAAAGTTTATCCTTCCTTTTCAAAGATTTGCAGCAAGTTGTGTTCTTTATATGTGACGTCATCAGGCATGGTCACCTTTTTTCATGACGTCACAATAGGAACTTCAGAAGAAATCAAGAAAATTTGACATCATAATTGAATTCGACCAATCCTTTGGTCATTTTTTCACACCAATCGAGATATATGAAAATAGCATGAAAATTAGAGAAATTACTCTTTTAACCTATTAATACAACAGTGAATTCATTGATGAATTATTTCAGAATCAAATCATTCAACCAAGGAAATTAGTGTCATGCGTTCACAATAAGAGGCAAGTGCTAACACATTATTAGTTTTTAACAATTGCATTTTGCATGTTTGTTTTACTTGTCTGCTGCTATGTCAAATGACTCTTCAGGTGCTCCCACTTCAATTCCAATTTTTATGGTCCTGGCTATAGCTATTTGTGATTTTAGACCAATGTGTCTGTGCAAAAACATTTATTCTATATTAATTTAATTTTTGAAAATGTTTCTCCATTTTGACACAAGATCACATGACAGGAAGTTTTATTGCAGCAATATTGTCAGAAGATTTTTCAAGGCCATATTAAACAGACCCTAATCGACAATTGTACCTTTTTAGATCTGTTTGAGCTATTTATCTCTAGCAAACGAATAACTGATCTATATCACCATAGTAACTATTGCATTTCAACCACCATGTTCACTATTATTTCACATGTAAATTACTACAGATATATTTTAATAGGTTTAATGTTCTTAACTAACTTTAGTAAATATCACAAAACATAAAAGTGTTCACCAGTTTTCTTCCCAGTTATCAATTCTTTGTAAATTTCATGAAGAGATATTTGGTCTTGAAAGCTTATGTATAGCTCATGTACACATTAAGAGAAATCAGTTAAAGTTGGCTGCTTTATATAAGCAAATTGATATCAATTCTTTCATCAATGTTTCAATAGCTTTGACAAATTGCAAGAAAATTAGGTAACACTTGTTTGGGTTTGGGTGTAAAATTCAACATCAGTCAAATAAACCATAACTTTTACCTTGTAATGCCTTAACCAAAATTTTAAGAATAGTTTCAGTCATTGGAAGGTCAGCAAATCTCCTCAGTTCATTTGCTTCTAATATAACTCCTTCATCTACAAAAACAAGATCAAAATCGAAATAAAGAATTTTAAATCAAATAAAATGCTTCGCTGGGCGCAGCTTGATACGACCGCAGAGGTCGAACCCTGAACAGTTGGGGCAAGTATGGACACAACATTCAAGCTTGATACAGCTCTGAATTTGGATTGTGATTAAATATTTGACACAGCATAGGTTTCTGACACAGAAAGAATGTGGTCTAAGAACTTCAATTTTTTTAATTTACCTATTATGGTCCAATGTCCAAAATCAAAATACATGGTTAGATTCAGCATATCAAAGAACCCCATATATTCAATTTTTGTTGAAATCAAACAAAGTTTAATTTTGGACCCCAACTTGGACAAACTTGAAAACTGGTCCCATAATCAAAAATCTAAACACATGTTTAGATTCAGCATATCAAAGTACCCCAAGAATTCATTTTTTGTTAAAATCAAACTAAGTTTAATTTTGGACCCTTTGGACCTTAATGTAGACCAATTTAAATAAACTGCTTCGCTGAGCGCAGCTAGATACGCCCGCAGAGGTCCAACCCTGAACAGTTGGGGCAAAAATGGACACAATATTCAAGCTTGATTCAGGTATGAATTTGGATTGTAATTAAATATTTGACATATTATAGGTTTCTGAATAAATGTAGTCAAAGAACTTGAAATTGGTTATATGAATTGAATTTATATTCAATTAAATATTTCTTGCTGTTCTGCAATACTTAGTATATTTGTTGTCAGACTATAAACAAATAAAGTTCAATTAATTCTCAATGTCATATCAGAAATTTATGAAAAATAAAAAGGGAGCTTACATCAATAGATATAAACAATTCACCAAAGTTTCATGAGAATTGGTGACAGCATTTTTGAGTTATTGTCAGAAAACTGGAAAATCACCCCTTTTTTTAACGAATAAAACCCCATAACTCAGAAATGTAAAATGTAAAATTTATAAAAATCTAAAGGGAGCTTACATCAATACATAAAAACAATTCACCAAAGTTTCATAAGAATTGCTGAAAGCATTTTTGATTTTTTGTCCGAAAACTGGAAAATCCCCCCTTTTTTTATGAATAAAACCCTGTAACTCGGAAATGTAAAATCTAAAATTTATAAAAATCAAAAGGGAGCTCATGTCAATAGATATAAACAATTCACCACAATTTCTTGCAAGTTGGTGAAAGCATTCTTGACTTATTGTCCGAAAACTGGAAAATCCCCCTTTTTTTAATGAATAAAACCCCATAACTCGGAAACTTAAAATCTAAATTTTATAAAAAACGAAAGGGAGCTCACGTCAATAGATATAAACAATTCACCAAAGTTTTATGCAAATTGGTGAGTGCATTTTTGAGTTAATGTCCGACATGTTGACGACGGACGGACAGACGGACGGACAGACGGACAACGGTATACCATAATACGTCCCGTAAACGGGCGTATAAAAACGGGACCCAAAATTAAAAATCTAAAAACACGGTTAGATTTGGCATATCAAAGAACCCCAATAATTCAATTTTTGATGAAATCAAACAAAGTTTGATTTTGGACCCTTTTGACCTCAATATGAACCAATTTGATAGCGGGCCCACAAATAAAAAATCTAAATACAAGGTAAGATTCAGCATATCAAAGAACCCCATATATTCAATTTTTGTTGAAATCAAACAAAGTTTAATTTTGGACCCCAATTTGGACCAACTTGAAAACTTGGCCAAAAATCTAAAATCTAAATACATGTTTAGATTCAGCATATCAAAGAACCCCATATATTCAATTTTTGTTGAAATCAAACAGTTTAATTTTGTTGGACCCCAACTTGGACCAACTTGAAAACTGGGCTCATAATCAAAAATCTAAACACATGTTTAGATTCAGCATATCAAAGAACCCCAAAAATTCAATTTTTGTTAAAATCAAACTAAGTTTAATTTTGGACCCTTTGGACCTTAATGTAGACCAATTTAAAAAACGGGACTCAAAATTAAAAATCTAAATACACGGTTAGATTTGGCATATCAAAGAACCCCAATAATTCAATTTTTGATGAAATCAAACAAAGTTTCATTTTGGACCCTTTTGACCTCAATATGAACCAATTTGATAGCGGGCCCACAAATAAAAAATCTAAATACACGGTAAGATTCAGCATATCAAAGAACCCCATATATTCAATTTTTGTTGAAATCAAACAAAGTTTAATTTTGGACCCCAGTTTGGACCAACTTGAAAATTGGGCCAAAAATCTTAAATCTAAATACATGTTTAGATTCAGCATATCAAAGAACCCCATATATTCAATTTTTGTTGAAATCAAACAAAGTTTAATTTTGGACCCCAACTTGGACCAACTTGAAAACTGGGCCCATAATCAAAAATCTAAACACATGTTTAGATTCAGCATATCAAAGAACCCCAAGAATTCAATTTTTGTTAAAATCAAACTAATTTTAATTTTGGACCCTTTGGACCTTAATGTAGACCAATTTAAAAAACAGGACCCAAAATTAAAAATCTAAATACACGGTTAGATTTGGCATATCAAAGAACCCCAATAATTCAATTTTTGATGAAATCAAACAAAGTTTAATTTTGGACCCTTTTGACCTCAATATGAACCAATTTGATAGCGGGGTCCACAAATAAAAAATCTAAATACATGGTTAGATTCAGCATATCAAAGAACCCCATATATTCAATTTTTGTTGAAATCAAATAAAGTTTAATTTTGGACCCCAATTTGGACCAACTTGAAAACTGGGCCAAAAATCAAAAATCTAAATACATGTTTAGATTCAGCATATCAAAGAACCCCATATATTCAATTTTTGTTAAAATCAAACAAATTTTAATTTTGGACCCTTTGGACCTTAATGTAGACCAATTTGAAAACTGGATCCAAAATTAAAAATCTAAATACATCGGTAGATTCGGCATAACAAATAAATAAATGTGGTCAAAGATTTTACAAATCTAATGCACAAAACTGTGCAATTAAAGATTACTTCTTGAAATTTTTCAATATTTGAAATTTGAAAAAAAAATAATATTTGAAGAATAATTCTTTTTAATTTCTGAAATCTGAAATGAGAAAAAATTGACCCCCCACAATTTCTTTTTACCCCCCCCCCCCCCCCCATTTTTTCCCCCAAACCATAATTACCCATTTAAATTTACCATAGTGCTAACTTAATCTATTTTATAATAGAATTTAAAATATAGTGTCAAATCTTTCATATGGATTTTTTTGTAAAAAAAAAAGATGCAACATTTGCAGATATTTTTACTGGTCTTCCTTTATAAATATGCATTTCTTTAAACATAATTTAAAAGCAGTGTAAGGGAAGTAACCAAAACGTTGTATTTGGATTACCTCCCTTACACTGTTTTAAATTATCTTAATTGTTCATTAACCATTACTTTATACATAATTTAAAAGCAGTGTAAGGGAGATAATTTCAATGATGTATTTGATTTATCTCCCTTACACTGCTTTAAATTATGTTTTGTACTAAAGTATTTGTCCATTAACCAGGACAACCTTGTTTTTCCCCCTTTTTTGCCCCTAATTCTTAAACGGTTTGAGCCATAACCCCTCAAAGCAAATCCTAACCATCCCTTTGTCGTATGGAAACTTGTAGTATAATTTGAGAGAGATCCATACACCGTTCCACAGTTATTGTCTGGAAACTAGAAAATGCTTATTTTTGGCCCCTTTTTGGCCCCTAATTCCTTAACTGTTGGTACCATAACCCCCAAAATCAATCCCCACCTTCCTTTTGTTGTATTGAACCTTATGGTAAAATTTCATAGAGATCCATTCACTTAAACTAAAGTTAGAGTGCGAAAACTAATGCGTCTTCGGACGACGACGACGACGACGACGCCAACGTCATACCAATATACGACCACAAAATTTTTTTTGCGGTCGTATAATAAAAATTACACCTGATAACATTTTATTGCCATGACAGTTTAATTTGATCCAAACATACTGTGATCATGAGGTCATTATAAAAAGTGTGGGCTTTAAAGAAAGAAAAAAATAAACCAATACAACAAAAAACAGAAAAGGCAACAATAATCTACAAAACATTACCATAAAAAAACTGGAAGTGAACTTGTGTGCTCCAGAAAAGGAAAGTATATTCTCTTCCACTTAAAAAAATTACATGACTGTTGTATCAGCATCAGTGGTGTCTTCAAAAAAATATCTGATTAAAATGGAATTTGCTTCTTTGAAAATACACATATACCTGCATGGGTAGTTCTTTGAACTTCTGTCATAATAGTTTGTTCATCCTGGATTGGCTGTGGGTCTCCATTCAATGAAGGTTCTGTACCATGTGTACTGAGTGGTGACAGTGGTTCAGTTTGCCCATTGTCATACATATGTTCATCAGTAAAAGCAGTAGCACCTTCAACTGTTGGCAAATGAGCACTTTCTCTTTCCTCTATTTGAAGATTTTCTTCTTCTAACCCAATTTTTGGCAAAATCCCTTCTTCTTCAGCAAATTTCAATGCCTCTTCAAGCTCTGGTGGAGTTTTTGGTAATAATGAAGTAGAAGTTCTACCTATATCACTTTGCATTTCCGATCTCTGACGCTGTTCTGACAGTTTGATATAATCTTGTGTTGACGTCGAATGCACATTATTGACATTATCATCTCTTTGAAATAACATTTCAGCACCTAATCGGATACCTTGTCTACCCATACTTGAAAAATCATCAGAATCTTGTGGTTGGTCTACTCTCTGAGTACTTTCTGATAGTCTAGTTGAACTGAGATGAGAATCTGCATGACTTAATGTTTTGGGTAATGTAGATGAGGGATCATGAGGTTCAGGACGCCGACTAGATTGCAAGTGAACATGAATATCAGATCTAGGACTAGAAGGAGGAGAAATTGGCAGTGGTTTCAAATTGGTAAAACGTGTTAATGCTTCTTTGATATCTAACGATGATTTTTCTACTGCAGTTTTCACTTCAGTAATTGTATTTACAACAAGGTCTAACCTTTTTGTTGTTTCCTGCTGATACATATCAAAATTTTTCCTGAAGTCCTTAACCTCTTGAGTTAAATCTTGAATTTTTTCCGTATCTCTTTGACCTGACTTTGTTTCAGTCATTAATTGTAATTTCTCTTCAAACATTCTTTCCATGTCATCAACTTTTTCAGAAAGACCCTGTAAAGTTCTGCGAGTTCGATCAAGTCCTTCGTCTACAGCTGTTTTTTGTGAAGCCAGCATCAGCTCAGATGTTTCATTGCTCTGCTTTATATTTTTTTCTAATTTGTCAATTCTTCGCACAATATCCATCTTGTCTTTCGCTTGAGTATTTTTCACATCAGTAAGCCTTCTTGTCATGGATGCTTCCAGCTGATTTTTCATTTGCTGCATCTGTCTTGAAGACAATGGCACAGGACCAAGCATTTCTGAAAATTATATAAAAAAACATGAATTGAGACCCAGTTGCTACACTTGGCTTAAGCTTGATTCTTCCAAGTTATGGACTCAGGAATTTAAAAGTTGAGAAGTGCCTTTAAAATGTATAAATATCCATAAAGCATAAACCTTGAACTTGGAAGAAAAACAAATAAAAAAATGTTGTCTCTTGTTCAAGCATTTCATACCACTATATTCATTATACTGAAAATAAAAATCGAAGACATAAAATATCTCATGTTTGATTGCATAAACAAATAGGTTAGGTATATCAATGAGTATTGCTCTGTCAATCTTATTCAAATAAACATATGTAGAACTGCTTGTCCCTGCACCCTAAATTGGTTATGGATGGCCCTGCTTAATTTTTTTCAATATGGAATATCAGACATCATAAGCTGTCAAATTGACAGCAAAACACGTTTTCTGTATCTTGAAGGCACTTTCAGGCTTGTTTAATCTGCAACATTTTGTGCCTATTTTCCAATCTATCAAAAACCATAACTCCTGAACGGCACAAGTGTAAATCATCAATTTTTAACTTGACCTCCATTTTCTTATCAGTAACAGCATACTAAAATTTTAGAAGCATTGGTTGAACAGTTCATAAGTTAATGCACTGAAATGACTATAGTGCCATTTTCCAATCTATGATGGACCATTACTCCTGAACGGCAAAAGTAAAAACAATCAATATGGTTCTTCACCACCATTTTGTCATTAGCAAGCATTCTGTGAGTTTTGCATGGCAATACATAGTCCCCTACCGGTTACAAATTCATTGTAATGAAACAAAATTCTAACTTGATCTATAACTTGTCATGGGGTAAACTACATAAAAATATTAATAAGTATTTCATCAAAAATTTAATTCTAGGGAAAGGGCTTTAACTGAACAAAGAGAAAAGCTAAAATCGTGAAAATTGAACTTGACCTGTAACTTGTCATGATAAATCAATAAACCAAATTTCAAATCAATATCTTAAAGCACGAAGAAAAAAAGTTTGGAAAACTGATTTGCCGGACTGACAGATGGACAGACAGACAGACGGAGTGCAAACCTTAAGTCCCCTTCGACTTTGTCGGTAGGGGACTAATAACAACATATAAAAATTTAAAAAAAGTATTTGCTGAACGGTTTATAAGTTTTTGCAGGGAAAAGAAATAAAGAACTATTTTCCAAAATATCAAGGACCATAACTTCTGAAACAAATTTAAAAATCGTACAAGAGTGTAATTGTGTGAAAGACATAAATGAATTCAATGTCCTTTATTTATGAAAATAGTTTTAAAATAAAATTATTAAAATATAGAAATATAAAATATTTAGAAATATTTGGTTGCATGGATTGGTTTCGTGCTCAACAGCTGTCCGACAAGACAGGTCAATACCGATCAATACATCATACCCCCAGTACCGTTAATTGAAAATATCAGCATAAGAAATGTACAATACCCCCCCTCCCCCCTTCCCTGTACTGAGAAATCGATATGTAAAGTACGAGAATTGCGATCAATACATGATACCGGGCCACCCAGAGTTATTTGTTCTATTTTTAAAATATGTACAACAGGACCTATACAAACCAGTTCAAATTCTTGGAATCCCGGATGACGTAATTGAATCTGATTGGCTAAGATAGAATAGTGATGAAGGGATTTTCCACTTTCTATTTTGGAAACGCCAAGAATTTTTTGTTACTAGTCCGTCGGGCATATTGGGTTAAAAATTTTGATTGCCCGAGGCGTAAATGCTCTAGTCCCGGGCGTCGGGCTACTGGATTTTTTAACCCCTGTCTGTCATATATAATAATTTACACAACCTGTTTGGTGTGTATCTCCTGTCATATCAGTATTTGTTGCTTTTATATATAAATCAGAAATAATCAATGAAAAATGGAAAATTTATGGAAAAAAAAAAATTCCCCAAAAAAATTTGTCCCCCCCAAAAAATTTTTTTGAAATAATTTGAAATTTTGAAAAATCTCTGGAAGAAAAAAAATATGAACCCCCTCCAAAAAAAAATTGAAAATATTCCACCCAAATTTTTTTGAAATTTTGAAGATTATTTTCTTTTTGGGAAAAATGTACAATTTCAGAGACTTCCATAAACTTCAACACAATTTATTGTCTGGAAACAAGAAAAATGCTTGTTAGTGGCCACGTTTTTTGTGGATGTTCAGTTATAGAATATATTTATGAAGGCCTTAATTTAAACATCATCATTTTCTAGTTTTTATTTGTTAAACACACAAAAAAAAGAAAATTTTAATATGTAATATATTGAAAATTTGATCAAAAATCAACTTTCAATTTTTGAATCTGTGTTTATATTGGACAAATTGAAAATGTATTTGTGCTATTGAATAAATACAACATGACATGCAGTTTTGTGAGTCCTTATTTAGTATTGGTACATGTATTTTCATCATTGAAAGTAAAATTTTTTGTTCAGGTAAGTTAATCAGTGAGTGATAGATTTCTCTTGGAAGAAATTTAAAGGTCCCATTGAATAAACTACACAGAGAACAATATTTAGCTAGTTTATTAGATGGGACAAAAGAACTTGCAAAAGTTTAAATCGACAGGTAACTTTCAAGTGAATCTGTGGAAAAGTATCATTTGGTTCGCAATAAACACAAATTATTGTCTGGAAACTAGAAAAATGCTTGTTTTTGGCCCTGAATTCCTGAACATTTGGGACAATTACCCCCAAACTCAATCCCAGCCTTCCCTTTGTGATATGGAACCTTGTGGTACAATTCCAGAGAGATCCATACACTTACACACAAGTTATTGTCCTAAAACTACAAAAATGCTTGTTTTTGGCCCCTAATTCCTAAACTGTTGGTACCATAACCCCCAAAATCAATCCCAACCTTCCTTTTGTTGTATTGAACCTTCTGGTAAAATTTCATAGAGATCCATTGATGTTATCGTGAGAAAGGCACATTTGTAACTCTTTGTGTTAAGTTAAAAAAAATAACAACATGCAGTGTAGTGAACTGAGAAAGAGAGCCAGTAAATGACAATAATGATTGCCTTTTGTATTGAGTGATAGTTTGAACAGTACCTGATACACCAGCATTGGTCTGTGCTCCAGTTTCAACCAACATGACTGTTCGTCTCATGTCATGCCTGTGAAATATCCAAATACATTATAACTGTCATATTTTGCTATGCTGGATATGTTACATCCAAAATTTCTCAAGAAATTTTGTGCTATTTTTCTATTAACTTATTTTCTTATGATTGTGATTTGTATGAAGGATGATATTTAAATTGGGTTCACCAAAAATAATTTCTATTATATGTATATTGTTCAGATAGACAAGTCTGTATTTTTACAGCTTATAAAAAAGAAGATACTTCAGGGAAAATCAATAACCAAAAGTCAAAGAAAGTTTAAGGCATCACCATGGTGAAAAGAAAAACGATCAGGACAAACTACAGTCCACAAGATACAAACAGTAACACCAGACAAACTAAAACAGGAAGTGACCTCAGGTTCCCCAAAGGGTCAATAGTTCCTACTCCACTGGTGAAATTCATCGGAAAACCCTTAAAAATCCATTAATGAAACAAACTGGGTGATAATGCATCAGACATGAAATAGAATACAAACACTAGGCCATTTTTCATAGTTGAAAACGATATTGTATCTTGTAAGATGATTATTTTCCCTGCATTTGGCTTTGGAGGGAAATTTTCACACCAAATTTTTATATCTTTTTGTTTACACTGTCAAGAAAACAAATAATCATATAGCATCCATTGAATGTTGGATGTGTACTGATTGATATTTTAGACTTAGATACATGATTTTTATAAGTTGTTATTGGCTTTGAACTAGCTGTCAGTAACTGTGAGTATTCTCAGATCTGTACTTAGTGTCTTTTTTATTGTGGGGATGTATAAATACCCTGCCACGTCTAGACTGTGTTTTTGTTACTTGTTTTTCTGCTTTGTTTCAATCTGATGAGTTAAATTCTTTTCAACTGATTTTTTTATAGTTTTTTCATATGTTGTGCTGTTACACCACTATTCCAGACTAAATGGAGGGTTGGGAAACCACAAACTTGTTAAACCTGGTGCCTGTCCTAAGTCTGGAGCCTGTAATTCAGTGGTTGTCGTTTGTTGCTGTATATCATATTTGTTTTTCTTTTATTGTCTTGTACATAAATCAGGCCAGTAGTTTTCTTGTATGAATTGTTTTACATTTGTCATTTTAAGGCCTTTTATAGCTGACTATGCGGTATGGGTTTTTCTTATTGTTGAAGACCATATGGTGACCTATAGTTGTTAACTTCTGTGTCATTTGGCCTCTGGTGGAGTGTTGTCTCATTTGCATTTGCAATTATACCACATAGTCTTATTTCTATATATAGAGATTTTGACTTACCATTCACATGCATATATACATATAGATTCTACCACTGCATCGAGTGTGATACGATATTTATCCACTTGAGACAGTTAATTTTTCAAATTTAAGACGCGAGGCTCACTGAGCGTTTTAAATATTTAAAATTTAACTGTCGAGAGTGGATAAATATCGTATTACACGAGATTTGGTGGTGGAATCTGTTTCTCTAATGATTTTCAAACAATATGCAGGCAAACTTATTCCTTCTTTTTGAATGATCTGCAAAAAGATGTGTTCTTTCTATGTGACGTCATCAGGCATAGTCGCCTTTTTTCATGCCGTCACAATAGGAAATTCAGAGGAAAGCAAGAAAATTCGACGTCATAATCGGATTTTCACAATGAAGAACTGGGATCAAACAAACCACACGTTGATTAAATTTTTTTATACAATGGGTGCAGAAAGGGATAAATTGACGAAGAATTAGAGAAATAAATATATATATAAATAGAGAGGCTATATAAATGAGAAGGTTTATAATTTCTTTTTCATTGTTAAAAAACACTTTTTAATTAATCATTTGAATTCTACTTTCATGCACATTTATAACATGGTGTAGATACTGTGGATTCATTCATTTTCGTGCGTACCAATTTTCATGGATTGAGGAATTAATGTATTTTTATGGATTTGACAAAGACTACATGTCACAAGCCTAAAGACAATTTATACTTCATTGAACATTCAAAATTCAAAGTTTACTTATACCCTCGAAATCCATGAAAATTAGTTTCCTACCTATAGCCTATAGGTCACAGTTTGTCCCTCTGCAATGTGCAAAATCTTTAACAATAAAAGGCCAAAACAAGACAAAATGTGAAACAATTCAAATGAAAAAACCAACAGAGTTTATTTATTCTTATTCTAAAGAACTTCGTAAAAATTGAAACAATAAAATAAATAAGATTAAAAATAATAAACGTCTAATTCATTTCATATTTTGGGATAATGCAGTTATCCATGCAATTACACAATATAAATGTACAATACCTCTGTATGTCTTTTATTGGAGATACTGAAGGAGATTCAGTTGGGGTGCTTTCTAGAAATTCCTGAAAAAGAGTACACATTAGAAAATTAAACCATATTACCAGTTTTACATTGGTTGCCCAGTGTCAAACAAAAATGGATATTTCAATGTTAAATTAATCCAGTAATTTCACTCTTTTGATATCGTATAACATTAGGTGTCAGTGTCAAGACGTTGTCAACCAAGGTGCATTAAAATGAAGTCAAAACACAAAGAAAAAGATATTATTTTCTTATGTAGTAAACAGAATAACTAATCAAAGAATTTGAATATAAAAAATATTTAACTCTTGACCATACAACATTTTTTTACTTATGCACTAAGAGCATTGGTGAATTAGTGTCTTTAGTCACTCAATGACCAATTTTCAATATTTTGAACCCTTGGAACAGTTATTCTATTATCAATAATCATGATAATATTTATCTGGTAGAAAACAAATTTCATATGCAAAACAAAAAGCAGACAATAAGTGAAATTTTGATTTATAAAATGTCTACGTATAAAATTCTTATTACCATTTCTGTCAATGATATATATTTTGAAAATTCTATCTGACATTTCAATTTCTAAATTTTAACTACATGTATAACATAATCATATGAAAAAAAGGAGAGGTTAGCATACATTAGTGAGACAGCATCTCACCCAAATAGGTATGACGACATTTTTCACTCTATATAAGAAATTTCAGAGGCAAACAATTTCTAAAAATCAAACCAGTTCAGCATAAAACTGATATTTCATTTTTTTATAATTTGAGTATCTAGTTCAAATCATTATATTTTAACGGCTAAGAATGTTTTTTTGTGTCTGAATGAATATTAATCCATATCAATATGAGAATTTTACCTCATAATTGTCACTAAAATAATCATCATCATGGTAAAAAGTGGGAGAAAATTTAGATTTATATGAATGGGAATATTGCAGACCTCCCTTGATAGGTAGTCTTGAACTAGGTAGAGGGAAAGTCTTTAAGATGAAGAATACTTTCTGCTGATGAGATTACGCAAGTTTGACTCACATATGATCAACTTTTAAAATCTTCCAATGAACAGTGAAAGTTCTATTTGTCAGTAATTAGGAACTAAATATAAGCACCTGGCATGACCTTCAGCATTTATGAGATTATATTAGG
Organism: Mytilus californianus; assembly: GCF_021869535.1. Lineage (NCBI taxonomy): Eukaryota > Metazoa > Mollusca > Bivalvia > Mytilida > Mytilidae > Mytilus > Mytilus californianus. The sequence continues at coordinate 60,155,273 of NW_026262679.1, forward strand.
GATGTCAATGAGTACTCGAGTACTCGAGTATCGCTCAGTAGTTCCGAGTATCGATTACCAAAATGATACTCTACTAATCCGTTTCCTGTTAGAATGTTATTGCTTTCTTAAGCGTAAACAAAAAATATTTTTACTGAGAGCGCCTCCCTGGAAATTAAATATTAATCAAATATATAAATAAAAATTAAAATATGATTCGAATGTTTGCGTTTAAGGTTCATTATAACAAACGGACAAATATGGCTGTATTTTTCACTCAAAAACTACTCTGAGTACAGACTTACCTGTCCAGTTGGAAAAGTTTTAAGGCCTGGCATCAACTAGATATATAAAAGTTAAATGCATTTTGTGTTTCAGAAAGATATAATCTTTTTTGGTTTTTGATGGGCATTTTTTTTCCTTTCTGCAGAAGGTGTAAAAATCATGCCCATCAAAATCCAAAAGAGATTTTATCTTTCTGAAACACAAAATGCATTTAACTTTTATATATCTAGTGGATGCCAGGAATTAAAACTTTTCCAACTGGACAGGTAAGTCTGTACTAAGAGTAGTTTTTGGCATGTAAATACAGCCATATTTGTCTGTTTGTTATGATGAACCTTAACTGTCATTTAAAATTCCTCCAAACAGAGGTAGGATATATGAACAAGGGCACTTTTCCAAGGCTTACACTTATAGCTAATCTTAGTCATTCCCCCACCTCTGTACCGTCAGAGCACATATTTTCATCAACAGGACTGTAAGTTACCTAACAAAAGTTGAGAAATCGCCTTGTCCCAGAAACAGTTGACTAGATAATATTTTTCAATAAGAACAAATTCATTGCACCCTGTGTCGGCCCTCAGAAAACGATTGAAGGCATCATTAAGTTCTAATCATCACCCCTTTGGAAATAGTTAAATGTGTGGGTTTTTTTTACGGTTCCCAAATAATGTTGTTTGAGTAATCATTTTTTTCTATAGATATTAATTAATTACTTGATTATATTATTGTCAGCTTACATAATTAGCACATTGAGTAAATGGGCTATTAATTATGATATAAAATTCCTTGGACTATCTAGTCCTAGGTAATAATGTTGAGGGTTTTACGCTAAATGGGTATAATTCTGTGTTTCCATTTTATAAATGTTTTACCGAGCGAGTACTCGAGTATCGCTCGGTAAATCCAACGAGTACTCGATTAGTAAATCTTCACCGAGTTGACATCCCTAGATTATATACAGTACATTTTTTAAAACTTACTTGCATAGTTCCATATGGGTCATCTGGAAAACCTCCAAAAGCCATAGATTCTGAAAATGAACTAAATGAATCTACACTCTGTTCACCAATGGATATTGTGGTAGAAGTTGGAGATGCTGGTGGTGTTGGGTCTGTAAATTTTTCATCTCTCTCAGTTCTCACATTAAAAGATGTGTCTGTACTATCAATATTGCCTTCACTCATTTCTTCGAATAGTAACACTAAAATTCTAGAAAATCGTCCATCTGATACTTCTCTCTTGTAGCTCTCATGCCCTCTTTTCGAAAACATGTACATGTCTAAAATAATCTGATGTGACCCCACCTGGGTCAAAAGTTTCTGTAGAACTGCATTGTATTGTTTTTTCAATTCTTTCCATAATTGAACTAAATTTGAATGGAGATTTCTACCCTCAAATAATGAAACAATGTTTCTATGTATACCATCAAGTTTACTGGAGTCTGTGTGACAGGTTGTTAATGTAACTCTCGTTCTCCATGATGGTGGTTCATCTGAAATGCATTGATATGAAACTTGATAAATTGTATATACATGTACAATACTGGTATATGTATATATATATATATATATATACAGGACAAAGGGTTTGACAGACACTTACTATTTTAAAGATATAGTCACCCTGATTAATTAGTAAAATTTATATAAAGTAGTCCAACTATAACGAATAGTCCTTACAAACATAGTGGATTTGAAGTCTAGATCAGAATGTCATTAGGACCTGCAGAAATTTGTTTACTAATTACCCATTCTAAAATACCCAAAAGACAGGAACAAAAAGAATATTGAAAAAGTTCTTTTGGTTTTTCCATTTCTTTATATCTACAAATGTTATTGCTAAACAAATGAAACTATTCCAGAGTTATGCATCTATTGATCAATCTATCTAAACTTTTGTCAGTTCTATTGTCCCATTGAATAAATACAATAGCTATTGTTCTCTGTGTAGTTTATTCACTGGGACCTTCTAAGAGAAGCACATCACTCATTGATTAATTTACCTGAGTAAAAAAAAGTATCTTCTAAAAGATGAAAATACATGGTTTTACTCACAAAACTGCATGTGATGTTGTATTTATTCAATATAAATAATACATTTTCATTGATTTTCAATAGATGACTCTGTGGAAAAATTTCATTTGGTTCGCAATTAATAAGTTTTTAACTTAACCTTTTACTATTTTTTTACACAGTCACTTCCAAACTAAACTGATCCTGAAAATATATAGAGGTCAGGTAGTTTTCTTTGAGATGGTTCCTTAAGATAAACTGTAAAACAGTAATGTTTTCCAATATATATACAGCCCAATCAGCTTATACTATAATTTATGTTTTAAGGATTACTTATTTGCTTATCATGTATATTTTTTGAAATAAATGAAAATTGGTACCCACCAAAACAAATGAATCCAGAGTAGCCAGAAAACATAACCCCTCTTCTATCGTAGGCAGGGCATATAAACAAATACAGTCATGACAGTTGCTACATACTTGACATATTTTGCTATTGAAATAGTATTATACATCTACGATAACAAAGAACAAGAATATGCATAAATTGGACACAATGGCCTGGTTTTAACAGACTAGTACATGTTTGTTTAGACCTTATGCATCACTTAAGTGAATAAGACAAGAAGAAGTGTTCAGCAAGTGGATAATAAAATGCTCCGCTGGGCGCAGCTTGATACGACCGCAGTGGTCGAACCCTGAACAGTTGGGGCAAGTATGGACACAACATTCAAGCTTGATACAGCTCTGAATTTGGATTGTGATTAAATATTTGACACAGCATAGGTTTCTGACACAGAATGAATGTGGTCTAAGAACTTAAAAAATTTTAATTTACCTATTCAAACCATATCATTATTATTTGCTTTTATATATAAATCAGAAATAACCTATTTAAAATGGAAAATTTTAAAGAAAAAAAAAAGGAAAAAAAGGAAAAAAAAATCCCCCCCGAAATTTTTTGAACCCCCTTATGATTCATCCCCCCCCCCCCAAACTCAATAACAGCCTTCCCTTTGTGGTATGGTACCTTGCAGTACAATTTCAGAGAGATCCATAAACTTGAACACAAGTTATTGTCTGGAAACTAGAAAAATGCTTGTTTTTTGGCCCCTTTTTGGCCCCAAATTCCTAAACGTTTAGGGCAATTACCCCCAAACTCAAACACAGCTTTCCCTTTGTGATATGGAACCTTGTAGTACAATTTCATAAAGATCCATACACTTACACACAAGTTATTGTCCTGAAACTAGAAAAATGCTTATTTTTTGCCCCTTTTTGGCCCCTAATTCCAAAAATTTGGAGGCAATTACCCCCAAAATCAATCCCAGCCTTCCCTTAGTGGTATGGTACCTTGCAGTATAATTTCAGAGAGATCCATACACTTGAACACGTTATTGTCTGGAAACTAGAAAAATGCTTATTTTTGGTCCCTTTTTGGCCCCTTTTTCCTAAACGTTTTGAGCAATTACCCCCAAACTCAATTCCAGCTTTCCCTTTGTGATATGGAACCTTGTAGTACAATTTCAGAAAGATCCATACACTTTCACACAAGTTATTGTCATGAAACTAGAAAAATGCTTGTTTTTTGCCCCTTTTTTAGCCCCCAATTCCTAAAATTTTGAGGCAGTTACCCCCAAAATCAATCCCAGCATTCCCTTTGTGATATGGAACCTTGTGGTACAATGTCAGAGAGATCCATACACTTACACACAAGTTATGTCTGGAAGTTACAAAAATGCTTATTTTTGGCCCCTAATTCCTTAACTGTTGGTACCATAACCCCCAAAATCAATCCCAACCTTCCTTTTGTGGTATTGAACCTTATGGTAAAATTTCATAGAGATCCATTCACTTAAACTAAAGTTAGAGTGTGAAAACCAATGTGTCTTCGGACGACGACAACGACCCCGGACGACGACGACGACGCCAACGTCATACCAATATACGACCACAAAATTTTTTTGCGGCCGTATAAAAACAGGACCCAAAATTAAAAATCTAAAAACACGGTTAGATTTGGCATATCAAAGAACCCCAATAATTTAATTTTTGATGAAATCAAACAAAGTTTAAATTTGGACCCTTTTGACCTCAATATGAACCAATTTGATAGCGGGGTCCACAAATAAAAAATCTAAGTACATGGTTAGATTCAGCATATCAAAGAACCCCATATATTCAATTTTTGTTGAAATCAAACAAAGTTTAATTTTGGACCCCAATTTGGACAAACTTGAAAACTGGGCCAAAAATCAAAAATCTAAATACATTTTTAGATTCAGCATATCAAAGAACCCCATGTATTCAATTTTTGTTAAAATCAAACAAAAAAGTTTAATTTTGGACCCTTTGGACCTTAATGTAGACCAAATTGAAAACTGGACCCAAAATTAAAAATCTAAATACACAGTTAGATTCGGCATAACAAATAAATAAATGTGGTCAAAGATTTTACAAATCTAATGCGCCATACTGTGCAACTAAAGATTACTTCATGAAATTTTTCAATATTTGAAATTTGAAAAAAAAAATAATATTTGAAGAATAATTCTTTTTAATTTCTGAAATCTGAAATGAGAAAAAATTGACCCCCCACAATTTCTTTTTACCCCCCCCTCCCCTTTTTTCCCCAAAAAAATTCTTTCCCTCAAGATATGGTCATAATCTCAATTCAAATTTCCAATGGAGTTTGCAACCATAATTCCCCATTTAAATTTACCACAGTGCTAACATAATCTATTTTTTAAAGAATTTAAAATATAGTGTCAAATCTTTCATATGGATTTTTTTGTAAAAAAAAAAGATGCAATATTTGCAGATATTTTTACTTCCTTTATAAATATGCATTTCTTTAAACATAATTTAAAAGCAGTGTAAGGGAAGTAATTAAAACGTTGTATTTGGATTACCTCCCTTACACTGTTTTAAATTATCTTAATTGTTCATTAACCATTACTTTATACATAATTTAAAAGCAGTGTAAGGGAGGTAATTTCAATGATGTATTTGCTTTATCCCTGACACTGCTCTAAATTATGTTTTGTACTAAAGTATTTGTCCATTAACCAGGACAACCTTGTTTTTCCCCCTTTTTTGCCCCTAATTCCTAAACGGTTTGAGCCATAACCCCCCAAAGCAAATCCTAACCATCCCTTTGTGGTATGGAAACTTGTAGTATAATTTCAGAGAGATCCATACACCGTTACACAGTTATTGTCTGGAAACTAGAAAATGCTTATTTTTGGCCCCTAATTCCTTAACTATTGGTACCATAACCCCCAAAATCAATCCCAACCTTCCTTTTGTGGTATTTAACCTTATGGTAAAATTTCAAAGAGATCCATTCACTTAAACTAAAGTTAGAGTGTGAAAACCAATGTGTCTTCGGATGACGACGACGACGACGACGACGACGACACCAACGTCATACCCATATACGACCGCAAAAATTTTTTGCGGTCGTATAAAAAACCATAATTAACGATGTGGAAATAATCTGAGGTGTATAAATTTTGTACTCGAGTATAAAAAGATTTAATGTATTTGTCATATACATTTTGAAATACAACTAAACAAGAATATGAATGCATCGGACACCGTGCCCTGCTTGCACTATAGTTCTATGTTCAGTGAATCCTGAAATCAGGATCAAAACCCTTATTTGGGATATAATTCAAAAAGTCACACCATAATGAATATTTACACCAAGTTTCAAGTTGATCATGTTGATGTGACCACAACTTCATGGTAAACTTCATGGTAAACTACTGTGGCTGAAAACTTGTAAACCTGATTTTGAACCAAGGGATGCACAGACCAGAAAATAATGCCTTCCTCTTATTATAGGCTGGGCAAAAAAAAAAAACAAACAAAAAAGTTGCAAAACATCATGATTTCGTTCTATGAAGTTGATAAAATAAAACAAAATATGATCAAAATATAGTTTAAAATTGACTGAATATATCAATCCTTCATTGAAAACATAATGGATAATATGCACGTCTAGTTTCAAAGACAGATAACAGTGATCAGTTTCACAAAAAAATCATATGACTAAAGTTGATGGTAAGTACTGTGGACTCATTTATTTTCGTTGGTACCAATTTTCGTGGATTAAGGAAAACTTGCATTTTCGTGGATATTTAATTTTGTGGTTTTGGCAAAGTGTTCAAACATTCCATTAGAAAATTTGTACTTGGTTGCACATTTAAATTTGTCGTCCCCCTGTACCCACGAAATCTACAAAAATTGGTATCACAGGAATATTAATGAATCCACAGTATACTGAGTTTATCATGACTTATGATCAACTTTAGTAGTAAGATTTTTTATGAAACTGATCACTCATCTGCAGAGATAATTCATAATTAAGGATAAATAAGTACATTAAACTCACCGTATGGTTTTGATTCACTGAGGGTTACTGTTGTTCCATTCACATTTATGGTGGCATTGGCTGGCAAACTGGCATTCTCTGTGTCATAACCATACATTTACTTATATGGATATGATTATACATACCCTGAAATTTAAAAACTGAAAATGTTGAAATTCATGACATATGCAAAACAAATGAACTACAAATTCTCAACTTATTTAATAAAAGATTTTCTACTGAAAGGCTTCTACTAGCACACTCCTAGCACATATGTATTAACCCAACACAAAGCAACATGAGCCATTTCAATGGTCAACATTATATTCATTTTTCTTTGTTTATACAAATGTCAATCTTGGTTTGCTGTCATTGTTTCTCTCTTCTCTGTTATGTAATTTTCACCAATGCATCATGCATCATCTGAATAACAGATGAATATACCTGACTTGGGACTATATAAAATGCATGTAATAAACTTATCTAAAAAAAATTTAACATCCAAGTTCTGTTGGTTCACAGGTCCATAGAAATAACATAGAATACCTGCATTTTATACAAATTTTAGTTTAAAAACTAATTACATAAATGATACAATTTACACTATATTATAATCAAATTATTATGTTTCCCGTGGATGCTTTATATTAGGTAAGTGTTCTTGTGGAAGAGCTTCAATTAGAATGACAACATGTTTGATAACTCTTCAAATTCTTTTATTTTATATAGCTCTCATAGAGGGTCACTTAAAGGGGCATTTTCACACTTGAAGCTATATTCACTGTGTTACCTGCAAAATGGTGAAAAGAGCAATGTTCAAGCTTCATTTTTATTTTTTATTTTTTCATAAGTTATTTCCTGTTCATCCATACACATACAAACCCCTCCCCTTTTATGACCTTCTCATAATTTCCTATGTATTTTAACCTAAGTTGTATATGTTGTACAATGAATGTGTGTAAAGAGGATTAATTGAAGGGTTGCATGATACTTTTCCTTTCTTTTTTCATATATATATATCTAAGAAAATGGAAATTAAGTTTATTTTTCAATATCGTTGAAATGCTATAAACATTTAACTGGTTAAGTTTGTTGGTGCAGTGGAAATCCATAACGCAGAGCAAACGTCAACCTGAGTGCTTTCTTTATACAAGTGCAAGTAACATAGGATAAAATTAGGTGGTTTCTGTTTGTAACAGCTGTAGCATGTGTAGCGTCTGAAGTTGCTCCTTGCAGCATTCTAGGCATGTAGCATGGAAGGCTTCAGGAGGTACATATATAGGCTGTTCTAGTCAATGATGGTGCTTTGAATATAAATGTTTCCCTGCATGTGTCAACAAAGGTTCATTTCAAAATAATATACCTGAACTCTTAAAATTGTTGAACTTGATACATTTTTTTTTAAAGTTAAACTGTAAAAAGTATGATTGTTTGAAGATGCCATATTTTCTTTAAACAATATATGTTCTGAAATTGAAATTTGATACCCAAAGCTTTACATTTAGTAATTTTTTATATTTTTTAGAGCATTTTTAATTTAGAAACCCAGACCTCCTTTTTCCTGTATATTATTTACATAAGAAACATGTCATTTGATTAATCTGGAAACTATTCAGGTAAAAATATTTCAATCTAACTAGAACATAGCAATTTTTTTTTAAGAAATACATGTATAAAATAATTGGTATCAGGTTGTTCAGGCCACCTACCGATTCGCCCCCAAGTCGATCCAGCTCAAAGTTGATCTGTCCCAAGTCGATCCAGCCCACATCGATCCGGACACATAATAAAATAATGACTAATCTATGTTAACTTCGGAGGATTTGGTGACATATTTAAATCAGGATCAACGGAATTTGTAAAAAATATTGATGCTTAATGACAGCAGGTAAGTGAAGTAATATTGGACTATTACATATAGATGAATTATAATATTTTAAATCTATACAAAATGAGTATGATTGGTACTGTTTGAAAAGCAGCATCAGCATATAAATATGAAGTTGTTTTCCATGATAACTTGGAATATCATGGGGGAAACAAGTTTTTATTTAATTGAATATGAATGAATACTTTTATTCTCATAAAACAAATGTTACAGAGAACATATACATGTTCACAATATACAAATGTATGGTGCATGTGTGAATTACATATACATGTATAAATTAATACACATTAAAAAATTCTAACCTGGAGGAACGACCTTCTCTTGGACCTTCTTAATAAATTTACACAGTTTTTCTAATATGATTACATATATGTCTTTATTCTTATTCCTTATAAATATTTTTTTATATTGGGGCCGGATCGACTTGGGACGGAACGACTTGGGACGGATCGACTTGGGGCTGGATCGACACGAAAGCAAATAATTTTGTGGTATTTTGCGGTATTCTGTGGTATTTCTACGAACCGGCTTGTTCACTTACAAACTGAAACTGGGTGTCCATAGTATTCAATTAGAATACATTTATATACATGGAGTGATACAATTAAAAAAGTTGGCAGGAAATCAAAAACGAAATTCAGAACGTGAGGATGACACAGATTTAAAAATAATTGCCATTTTTGTTGCTATTTCTGGAGACACGTTTTACCTCCTTTTGTCCAGCTTGCTTGACGCTTGTTAAAATTAGAAAGGGGAATTCCCAAACCATGAATGCGTGAGTTATAAATAAAAATCAAATGCGGTATTCCTAAAATAAAAATATGAAAAAATAGCGAGTGCAGCTGACCATCGAGTTGGAGTTAGAGTTCGAGTTAAAGTTCGAGTTGATGCTCGAGAGTTCTAGTTAGAGATTGAGTTCGACTTCTATAATATATTATATAGTTCAACTTCGAGTTGCGCTTCGATTTCGACTTCGAGTTACAATTATATAGTTAAACTCTAGCTGAGTTCGAGTCAAAATTCAAGTTAAAGTACGAGTTATAAAATTAAGTTTGAATTGAATTTTCAAAATATATTCTAAATGGGGAAAGAGAGCTTGGAAAATAATAAGTGCAGAAAAAATTATTTGTAAAAGAGATTTAAGAAAGATGATGCACTTTTTATATGAAGAAGCAGGATCGACTTATATATTCTTAATATACGTATGTACATAAAAGAAACAAGTAATGCATTAAATGCCAGATTTCAGCTGTTTGGATTTTAAAAAAAATACTTAAAACATGTATACGACGTCCTCATTTATTAAAAAGAAAGAAAGAAAGATAACACACATATGACATGTATGATGCGTATGGAGGATTACATATCTTAAAGGGAACTGTAAGATTGTAATCAACACATACATATATTATAGTACATTTAAGCAATCCGACAACGATGGATAAAGTGTAATTTAAACATCCAATATAGTGATCTCTATCCTGTTCAGTTGATACCGAGGTCCCGTTATCAGGTTATGAGTTCGCTGGACTATCATCTTAATTCTAAAAGTAGGATTGCCAGATTCCTGTCAATTGTCGGTGGTTCTCTCTGGATACTACGACTTCCTCCGCTAATAAAACCTGTCCACCTTGATATAGCCATGAATGCTGAAAATGGTGTTAAACACTAACAATCAATGATCAATTAATCAATCTAATTAATTACAGTCTACTTATCGTTAATTGACCTATCATCGATAAAAACCTACACCGAAAGAAGTATTGCATGTGATGAAATAATATGCATTCAAAGTGAAAAACTGACGGAAGAACAAACTGAAAAAGGTTTTGAAATCGTTGATATGCAACGCACTATCTTAATATGAGGTAACAATTCTAAAAAAAAAAATTCAGTTTGAATTTCAAAATATATTACAGATGTATCTCCGGAGGCAACTTAATTTAATTAAGAACTCTAACTCGAAATTACTCGAACTCTAGATGTCAAATCAAACTGCAACATAAACTCTTACTCGAATTTTGACCCTAACTCGAAGTTGAACTCAAACTTTAACTCGAACTTTATATCAATTGAAACTCAAAACTATGCGTCGCAAAGGTGTCTTGTTTCAGAATATTGTGAGAGTGACAGTGCTACCGCTGATCAACCGCGAAAGCTATATAGCTACAGCTACTGTGAATAGAATAAATAAAAGATCATACCGTATCCAAACTAACAGAAATAAGATGACAATTCCAAGGAAACAGAAGAACAACTATCAGCACATAATGACGTTCGTGTCATAAAATGCTGGAAGAACAAAACAGAGATTGTAAAAATACAATTACATTTATACCGCAGAGAAAAATAAGTAGCATACCAAGCGGTTTTAGGTAGAAAAATTGACTCGTGTAACTAAAGAGACACACAGACATGGGATCGTTCACGGAAAACTTTGATCTATATATTTGTAGGTAGTGTTGACTATATCTATCAAGTAGTTTCATTTTGATAATTTTAAAGGTTTAACTATCAACTGCGATTCATAACAGTAAAGCCAAGAAATATAGAGATTATTCAAACAAATTTTCATTATGAAGTCGCAATAAAAGATTTGTACTATTTTAGGGTGTAGAAAAATTCCTATTCTTGTTGTAATGGCTGACGTACGGACGATTCTATTTAAACTACAAGTCTACACATCTTATTGTTTAATTGAATTGTAAATTAGTGTCTCCGGTTCAAGAACAAGGGGATGGGATTTGAGGGTGGTGTCTATACTGAACAATATTCTATGACTTAGATATAGATTATACGTAAAATTGAGAATGGAAATGGGGAATATGTCAAAGAGAAAACAACCCGACCAAAAGAGCAGAAAACAGCAGAAGGCCACCAATTGGTCTTCAACACAGCGAGCCCCGGAAAATCCCGCACCGGAGTCGGGCTTCAGCTGGCCCCTAAACAAAAATGTGTACCAGTTCAGCGAAAATGGACGTAACACTAAACTCCTAAACATATAAATGAACTAAAATTAAAAAAAACATACAAGACTAACAAAGACTCCTGACTTGGAACAGGCACAAACATGCGGCGGGGTTAAACATGTTTTGTGAGATCTCAACCCTCCCCTATACCTCTAGCCAATGTAGAATAAACAAACACACAGCAATACGCACAGTAAAACTCAGTCAAAAAGAAGTCCGAGTCCGATGTCAGAATAGGTAACAGAAGAAACTAAGCAAAATGACAATGGTACATAAATTAACAAAGGACTATTATAGCAGTTACTGACATGCCAGCTCCAGACCTCAATTTAACTGATTGAAAGATTATGTCTTCATCATATGAAAATCATATGTATATGTTCTGCAATGGAACAAAAAAGGTTCCAATCAGTTTTATTTGGATTGTAAAAATACACAATTAAGACTTAGTGATCTTTTTACACCTATCTTACCTGAAAACTGACAACACATAGAAAAGGAAGTAACTTTTAAAGTATCCACTTACATACTTGAATAAGAATCTATCAAGCCAAAGACTACACAGAACTTAAATATAGGATACACATTTCTAAGAATGGTTATGACATAACAAAATTCTAAGAGATTAGTTTTCTTGAGATTAAATTACTATGATATGATACCTAAGATTTTTATCAACTATATAACGCACCAGTTTGATTTTTTAACCCGAGGAGATAATCGTGATAGACTTGGCGACAAGTTATATATATATATATATATATATATATATCACGCCTTTTACGAATCGTAGCTTTGTTTGCCTTAGATATGTTAATGAGTAAGGCATGGCTATATATGATTTGTGATATCAATGGGCATTACGACACATGTAAAATGCTTACCAATGAAACTTTACCTAGGTTTTAAGATTTTTTAAACTTTCACAAACTCTGACTCACATAATGTTTAAATTATCTCTTTTATTTCTCCATTCTGATGATTTTTGGAATTAACTTTGATATGGACTTTGTTATATCTGCACACTACAGTACACCACATTACTATTGGCTTCTCCTTGAAAAATTTGACATGAATGTAAAACAATATTCTCTGAATATAATGCCATTGTGCACCTTTTATTTTGTTGTTACCTGGGTTACATTTTAGGCTTTCCATTAGCAAATCACAGACTTTGACATTGGTGTATGTGGGGAGGGTACCCATTTTATATCAACAACTCCCCCTTTAACCTTGCCCATACTTTACCATTGCGCATCTTATATTTTGTTTGTATTATCCGATTTTGTTTTTTTCCCCGAGGTGGGTAAAAGATTATGGTACAAACCATAGACTTTGCACATTGGGATCATGGTGGTATTATTTTGTGAGCTTAACTTACAATACTTCTAGTTTACTATAAGAGCAACTAAAATAACATCATGCTAAATAATACCAGAGACATATATACACAGTGTATATATGTCTCTGATAATACTAATAAATCTATATACCTTTATAGAACTTCATTGGTCATACATTGGCGACAAACTAAACAGCATGTAATGTAAATATCGATAATGGAAGTATTATTACATCATAATAAAATGACATTAATTTTCAAAATTACTATATCAAAATTGAGTCAGGAAAAATGAAAATAATGAAATCTAAAGTGAGATTTTATTCTCAGTTATCATTTGTTTTTATAAGTAATTAGGTTTAAAAGATAGATTCAAATAAACGCCCGGATGTAAAATTATGGTGTACACGATTTGCTTCTTGAGCATATATGAATTCACATTTAATTTATTTCAAGATGCGTTTGTCGGGAACAGAAATTTATATTGATGCATTAGTTAATAAGATAATACTTTCTACGGAATTTTATAAAATTGAATTAATTTATCATCCACGCACGAACTTGTCCCAGAAAAAAAATATATATGATAATACATTAAAACATGAAGTACAATGTCTGCATCTTTTTAAAGTTATTTTCTTAATGCTTTTGTGTAATGATCTTAACAAAAACATTTTTCTACTATAAGAATCCTTTAAACGTTTTTTCTTAAATGTACACATATTTTTATTCGTTCGTATTTCAACGGAAAGCATAACGATAGTTATTTAACCAGATTTCTTATTTCTTACGATTTGCAGAAGATCTATTACTTGCAGAGGCGACAAAATTAATTCGGATAAATTTTCAGAAAAATCTCCTCATAAAGTATCCAGTCCAACAACAACACTATAAAAAGAAAAAGTGAAGGAACATCTGATAAAGAAAAATAGAAAAATGTGAAATGTAGAATTAGAGCAAGTTCATTTGCAAAGTGTATTGAAAAAAATTGTCAATCAAATTTATTTAAGACAACTCTTGTCAATCTTATGAGAGGGAATGCATACGTTTATATATGTGATCTCATTGAAGAAACTAGACCGGAATATGGAGAAATACGTGATAAATACAAAAATACATGAATTTTTGTCATTTTTCCTCATCTAAGAATATTTGATATTGACGAGAATTCCAGTGTATGGTTTTAATAATCTGGAAATACTTGGTTAAAACTTGAACGACGTATTTAATAAAAGTTCATAGGCTGTCAATAACCGGCCCCATTAAGTTCGTACGTAAAGTTACGTACATATGTCATTTCATTTGAAATCTATATTACATATTCAGACCGTTTTTCAATTAAGAGGTAATGATATATGAACATCCGAGGGCCCAGTGATCTCCCCTATGAATACGTGCATGTAATGTATACGCAGCTGCGTTTTGCGTGAATGTTGCAACACTCCTGGCCTTGGTCACCTTCCCAACTATCTGCTATATATGAGTTCGTCGTATACGTACAACGATATACGTCAAAGAACCCACCTCGATGGTGTTATAACTAGCACACATCAGACTGTCTGACCGCAGCCTTGTTTTCTGTAAACGCATAACAGCTCTAGTAATTACACAATCATTGGAATCCTAACAAATGATGGGATCGGAAAAGGTTTTGGCAAATGGAACTTAATGTCCTTCATCCGGATGTCGCTAACAGAAGGACAGGTCTCGTTTTGTAGATGTTTTCATCGGTAACATTTTAGGTAGATATAAATTGTTTTGTGCAATACTACATTAGGAGATTTTTTTTATGTATGATTACAAATACAAGTGTTCATTATTGAGTTTTGTTTGATTTGTGTATTTCAGAACGCTGGCTTTTCGATTAAATCGACAATGGCTCTGAATTTCCGATTCGGATTTTTGTCGACACACAGAGTAACAGGAGTCAAGAGATAAAAAATGTAGGGTGCTTCAATTCGAGGTATTAGGAATTCGATATTGGATCTCATAGAGCTAATAAAGTTAATACCAAATTTACGCATGACATTAATAAGTAATAAGTTTTTCTATGATCTCACCAGAATTTCTTACACTACTAGAATTGAGACTTGTGTTTTGATAGACTTTATTGATTTATTGAATTTTGTAGATTTTAGTGGTAGTACGTGCATGCTTTGGTCAGAGGAACCAAAACAACAGTAGCAGTAATTGTACCACACTTGCTAGAAGCTGATAATAAGAGGGATTTACGAGTTTTGTGTAATTCAGATACTCAATACAAATCCGGACACTATGATTTTGACTTGGCGAATGAAGATGTTGAGGATTGAGAAGAAATGGCTTTTATTACGTCTTTTTGAAACAAATTAGTCAAAACAAAGTTTTAAAAATTTGAACTACTACACTTAAGACTTTGATTTAGCAATAACATTTATTACAGTCTTATGAACTGGTACTTATGCATATTCATCATTTAAGTCCATTACGTTAATTTTGGTCTTATTCTAGAAATAGAAAGTTTTTATTTTTGAACTCTAAATACTTGTTCCTTGATACTTAGAAAAAAATTAAAAAAAGATATGCGGGTTAGAACAAGGATAATTACTTTATTTTTGAATTTATTTAAAAAAGTATTACAAAAATACCGAACTCCAAGGCAAATTCGAAAAGGAGAAATCCATAAAATCTGACAAAATCAAACGTTATTAATCAACGGAACAAGTGAAAAACAACTGCATGCTCTATTCCTGCTCTATTCCTGGCTTGATACAGGCATTTTCGAATACAATGTTGAGTTAAACCTGGTTTTAAAGCTAGCTAAACCTCAAACTGGTATGACAGTATAGTTCCGTTATATTGACAAAATTGGGTGAGCAACTCAAACAGGCATAACAGGTTTGTTGTGAAAAAAACATGTTAATTAACTTTTTTCTAGATTACAAGTGTGGAATAAAATGAAACATATTATTTCGAAAAACTGATTTATGACAGCAGGATTTAGTTGGCATCTTGAGTAGGAACTTTTTAATCTTTTATGTTGCATGTCATCCAAATTACAGATTAAAAATTATATGCAACAGCTTACAGCACTGAGTCGATACCGCTGCTGGTCGACTATCAGTCTCCGAGGGTATCATCAGCTCAATAGCCAGTACTTCGGTACTGATGTGATTTATAACAAACCTTTTTAAATTTGTCCGTTTGTAAATCTAAAATTATTAAGAAACTAAGGGTTTGACTCCCTCAGGCAAAGTTGAACATAAATGGATTTGGTTATTATTTTTAAGATATTTTTGGTCATATAGCTTTGCAACTGTTTCTGTTCTTATACATTATTGGCTTTCAAATAAGTATTCGGCTTTGAACGTTCCCGATGAAGGCAAATCCAGAAAAGCGCTTCGGATGCATGCAACTTTTAAAGTGTTTTTATGCCCCCGGCGTAGCGGAGGAGGCATTAAGTTTTACCCTTGTCCGTCTGTACGTCCGTCCGTCCGTCCATACGTCCGTCCCAAAATTGGTTTCCGTTCTCTAACTTTAGTATGCCTCAATCAAATGTAATGAAACTTATACACAATGATTATTACCACAAAACACAGTTCAAGTTTGAATTTTGGTGGCGTCACTTTTACCGTTTTAGAGTTATGCTCCTTTACAAATGAAAAAAATTGCTGAATTTGTCGTTTCCGTTCTCTAACTTAAGTTTGCCTCAACCAAATGTTATGAAACTTATACATAATGCTTATTACCACAAAACAAAGATCAAGTTTGAATTTGGGTAGCGACAATTTTACCATTCTAGAGTTATGCCACACAACAAATATAAAAATGCCGATTTTTTTGTTTTTGTTCACTAACTTAAGTTTGCCTCAACCAAATGTTCTGAAACTTAAACACAATTTCAAATATTCGGATTTGAGCATTCCTGATGAATTTAAAGGCGCTTCGGTCGCATAAATTTATAAAATATTGTTTCTTTTCATTATTTATCAACCCCACGGAATAAACGATAAAAAAAATAAGTCAGATTCGTAATTTCCAACTTGTCTGAAAGATACTTATGGTCCGTGTATTAAGTTTAAAACTTTGCTGTTTTTTTTTGAAACATACAAATGAGTTCAAATCTTAGGATCATATTTACATAATCTATAATTTTACAGTAATTCACGAACAAACATCAGGGCAAATAACCTGTGTGGTTTACTGACAGGGTCATTAAGATTCTAATATGAGGTACTTAAAACAATGCTTGCCGAAAGCCTAGACTAATTTGAAGTATAAAAAATGAATACAATTTGAAAGCAAAGTTGACCTTAGATGGATTTGGATATTAATTTTAGGCAAATTGGTCATATTGATATCCACTTGTTTCGGTACGTATACATATTAGGCTTTCAAATATTCGGCTTGAGCGTTCTTGATGAAGCTAGGTAAATCCAGAAATGTTGTTCGGACGCATAATTTTGGTTAAGTTTTATTTTCATTTATTTTTAAAATATATCTATGGACAAATACAATTCAAAAGAAGAAAAACTTGTATTATCCTTCTCTAAAATACCTGATAATGTTAAATAAATTACATTTTGTTTAATATTTCCATAAAAAAAAAAAAAAAATAAACAACCCTGTCCATCGACCGTTCCTTTGCACACACTCCAGATTAGTATTCGTTTTAAGGTAACATATTTTTTTGTATACATTTTCTGCTCGTTGGTCGGGTTGTTGTCTCTTTGACACATTCCCCGTTTCCATTCTCTATTCTATTTATATCCACGAACAAGAAAATAGGATTGATGTTTAAAGTATACATAATAATTCAATGATAATTTCTTTTAGACCAGAAGATAATACATAACAATTGATTAATTGTATCAACATGAGGGAGCAACAGATTGGTTCTCATTTATTTATAATGTGTCAGTGTCTGACAAAAATTTCATTTCTATAATGTACATTGAATAAACATTATCAATACATGTGACATATGCTATTATTATTATTTGCTTAATTTTATTTGTTTAAACTGTAGTACTTAACTTGAATATGAAAGTAAAAAAAATTCTTGAAATCAGCATTTATCGTCATTATCGTGATCTATTGGCATATAATAACGGAATTATCACGTCATAACATTGTCTAAGTATTTTCTATCTCTTCATATTATTCATGCATTTTCCTATATTGTGAGCAAATTTAAAGTTCTTATCAAACCATTCTTGGGCCAAAAATGCGCCTAATATAATGACCCTTCCTCTTTTTGGTATTTAAGTATGTTTTTCATCGGAATTTCATGCTCTCCATAGGAACATGATTCTCCAGGAAAATTATTCTTATTTGCCATTCGATGATTGAGGATTGAATGTTGAAGCAAAGTGACTTTTTACATAAATGAAACAATCACTCGTGGTATTTTATCACGTGATGTCACTTAGAATATGATTTCAGGATAACACGTGACAGAGAGAGTTCAATGAGAACTTCGTCATGCGTTTTGTCTTTCCGAAAACAAAATTTATAGAAATTACAACAAAGACCATAGTTTTTTCCCCTGTTTTTAATTTTCCTAGTGTGGACGAGGATGTTCCTTTGATTCTTTAATTCGGTGTGTATCTATTCCAACTCGATTTTAATGAACTTATTAATCTATGTATAACTGGAAAATAATAAAGTCAGGGATTCCGTTAGGTAAAAACCTTAACTTATTTTTTTCATAGATACAAATATTTGTTTTGAAAGTTTGGCTGTCCTTGTAGGAACCTTATTACAAACTGGATTTTAAGATCTTTATTTTTTTTTCGTTGAAGTTGTTTTTAGATCCTTTAAACGTAGATACGATATACATTGTATGTAGACCTATTGACCCTCTGAATTAACTCTTTCATAAAGGTTATCAATTTACCGGTGAACAAGAGATTTCCAATAAAATGACATTACTCTACATAACCAACGTATCTGAACGTATCTCGGCCTATTGCATTGAAGCATGACTGAGGGAAGCATAGACTGCATGCTTTTTGTGCTCGTTGAATACACATATCAAATTGGAATAGATGTTATTAAAAAATTAACCCAATCTGCTATTTTAAATCTTTACATATTTTGTTATCAAATTCTGGATGATTTTATTGACAACGACCTTTAAGGGAATAGATAATCCAGTTACCGGAGTCAAATGCACCGATCATTACTTGGTCATTTCACTTGACACATATATTTAGTTCTCAAATGAGGAATTTTCAAAACCACTGAAATAAAAATTCAGTTTGAAATAATAAAAATAATACTAGTAATGAAATCTGAAGGGAGATGATATTCTCATTTTTGATTTAGTAAAACAAGAGTTTCAAACAAGACGGAATGTAAAAGGTGTACACGACTAACTTTTTTTTTAGCATAATTCTATAATTTATTTCAAGATACTTCTGCCCGACTCAAAAATACAGATAACAGATGCTTCTATCTGACAGCACTTTGTCATCTTTCCGTAGAATTTAATAAAATGGAATATGAAATTTATTGGAATGCATCTTAAAGAAAAAACATGATTACACTTTATTAAATCAGTCTTTTTTTCCCCTTCTTTTTTTAAAGATGCATGGGTATAATTTAACGTCATTGCTCACAAATTGTTTTTGTGAAATGTTTGGAATGCAACTTTAACAAAAACGTCTGAAAAACGAACATAGACATGTGTAGAATTTTTTATTGTAGTTTTGTTGAGTAGGATTCTTTTATTTTTATTACCAACTTATGTGGAGCAGGATCTGTTTACCCTTCCGGAGCATATGAGATCACCCACAGTTTTATTTTAGTGGTTTTGAAAATTCCTCATTCGAGAACTAAATATATAGATCAAGTGAAATGACCAAGTAATGATCGGTGCATTTGATTCCAGTAACTGGATTATTTATTCCCTTAACGGTCGTTGTCAAAATCTTGTGGATGTAAGCAATTATTGGCAACCGTACGGCCTCCAACAATGAGAAAAACCTATACCGTATAGTCGGATATAAAAGGCCCCGACATGAAAAATATGAAACAATTTAATTGAGAAAACTTACGGTCTAATCTATAACAAAACAATTAGCGAAAAACAAATATGACAGACATGAACCATCGACAACCACTTAACTATAGGCTCCTGACATTGGACAGGCTCATAAATAATGTGGCCGGGTTAAACATGTTTGTGAACGCTCTTTGCTCAGTCTTTGGTTTCTTTTTTTTTGTGCACTGTTGTTTGTCTGTTTGTCTTTTATTTTTTTTAGCCATAGCGTTGCTAGTTTATTATCGACTTATGAGTTTGAATGTCTCTTTTGGTAACATTTGCCTCTCTTTCATGATAGCAAGGGGTTATTATATTTTCTTGTCTGTTTGTCCGTCCGTTCATCCGTCCCGTTCCAATTTTAAAACTTTTAAAATTATATACCAATTGAGGGTTTTAGCTAAATTAAGTGGTTTTCTGAGCATGGAAATGTGATATTTTCAGGGGCACACAAATGCATGTTAAAGAATTTGGACCAACATGTAGGTCTAGTACAAAGTCGGGTTCATATTCATTTTCTCCACCTGAATATGCATATTCAAACTAAATATGCAATGAACACTTATTGTCCAACATCCTGTTGATACTTATATTTTAACGTTGCGCAAATTCGTGATCTTCTACACTGCATTGGGAATAAAAACACCGAAAAGGAAAATATAAGCGTGCGTTTGGACTGCATTGCGCATCGAAATCATATCATCTTATTTTTTTGCTATGTTTCTGACTTATGACACATGCACTATAATGATTTATCTATAAATTGTTTATCAATGAATGGATAAAATACTATAAGTGAAAGAACTGCGAGGGATATAAAATATTTTGCCTGGAAATGTCTTTTGTATTTGGAATCGTATAGCATTTTAAACTGTCTTTCCCGTTAAACAAGACAACACAGAACAATCCATAATCGAGAACACCTTCTCAAATAAAACCTCTATAGGGATTTTTTATTTATTAATTTTTATAATAAATGGAAAATACTTTAACTTAGAAATGAATTGGAAGCGATAGTTTTATCTCAATTTTCAACTTCAATCAATCATCGACAAACCCAGACAAACAATGATTTCGATATTTCTGAACTTTTCAGCAAAATATCGGCCTTCTAAAACATATTTTCCCCACAAAATATAAATAAATGGATAAAGAAAGAAGACAGAACATCGGATAACAAAACAAATTTGGATTTTAAATATAGAATAATAGAGCGTTCATCTGCAATGTGTATTGAAAAATAAATCTAATTATCAAAAACCACGAAAGATAACTCAAATCGATCGAATAATAGGTAAGGGATACGTGTCTATACGTGATCTTATGTCAGAGAAAATTCAGGTGGGAATCTGGAGAACCACGTGATATATAAAAAATACCTGATTTCTTTCATTTTATATCCCGTAAAAATTATTTGATATGGAAGAAAATTCCAGTGTATGGTTTTAATAGTCTTGTAATACTTGGTTTAAACTTGAGCGACGTTTTTAACCAAATTCAATGGTTGGCAATAACCAGTCCCATTCGGTCCTTACGTCGAGTTACGTACGTATGTAATTTTATTAGAAACCCCTAATGAGATCTTTCAATATTGTCTTTATCAGTTCTTACATTTGTTTTGTTATAAACTTAAAACATAAATAATTTAAAATATGTCTTGCTATACAGTTATGCACGCTGATTGATTAATGTAAAGTAGATAGAACATAAAGCAACTATTGCAGAAAAAGGCAGGTTTAACCATGTTTGTGAGTGCCCAAGTCCCCCCTAACATGGGAGAATGTTGTAACACTACAAAATTAGAACAAACTGTAAAATTCATGTTAAATCGCTTGTCTGGCGTACAATTTCTTTTAGACCTGGTATCAATGATGAGTTTATTTACAACCACTGATTTGATGCCACTGCTAGTGGAGGTTTCCTCCCCAATGGTATCACAAGCCCAGTAGTTAGCACTTTTGAGTTGACATGAATTATCATTGAAATGGTCAAAATTAAATTTCACAACTAATGGTATTTTATATTTGATGGACAAAATACACACCATCACGACAGTTCCCTAAATAATGTGAGATATAAAAATGAAAAAAAAAACAAAACTTCTTGATAAGTGTTTTTAAAATACGTAGTAAATAAAATATCCTTGAAAATAAATCACGACTATAAATGTTAAAATACTCTGCTGATATCAGTGTGGTAATACTATTTTCTTTGAAAACGTGCAAATTTAACATTTCCACCAACCTTTCATGTTTATCAACCATTCACGTGCATATATAAGATATCAAGATTTCCTATTCCTTTAAAGCTATTGATATATACAGTTCTTTTGCAAGGTCAGTAAGTGACTTAGGACATATATTGTATCCACGCCCGCCCTCCAGTCTTTGAGGAATCAAACTATCTTCCACATTTTGTCCGTTATGCTTGAAGATTTTGATCTTTTTTTTTTTGTGTTATATAATGACTTAAGGATAGATTTTAATTTTTGTTCACGTTGATCGTCTCTCCTCAGAATAACGACCTTTGAACAAAGAAAATGTCATGAAATTTGTACCTGTCTAGAATGTTTTTAATGGATATAGACCTAGAACATAATTTGAGTACACGAGTGTATAAAGACAGTTAAAAGATCAAGTTTTTAAAGTTTCTTCTAATTGACAAACTTTTATTTCGGTGGTAAGATTTTCCTTATTCAACAATGCATTTTGCACTTTCTCCGTATTGGCTGCACTATAAATCTATGATTACAGTACTAGTATTGCCACGGTTTGCAAGGAAATGCACATTTGATAATAAGGCTGTAGAAGGAGAAATTTGTGTTAAACCGACCATCTAGTTATACATTTTTGTCCATTTACAAACGACTTATATTTTGGTGACAATTTCCATTTGGCCTGAAAACATACTGATGACAAATGTGACAACAGCTGGAATTTGAACGTGACCGTTTTTTCTACTTTACATTATGGTTTTCAGAGATTGACAATCAGTTCATTGTCATTATAAACATTGAATATTTATCATCAATAATGGTGGCATTTTCCATTTTCGTTATTTGCAAAAGCTTATGTTCCCCAACATTGAGCATTTAAAAGAGAGGCGAAAGATACCAAAGGGACATTAAAACTCACAAGTCGAAAATAAACTAACAACACCATGGCAAAAAAGAAAAAGACCAAAAAGACAAACAACAGTACACAAAACACAAATTTATTTATCAAAGTTGTACAAAAATTCGAACATGTAAAAGTGTTGTTTGTTTATGTTTAACACGTGTTTGGTTATCTATAGTAAGGTCGGCTCGTTTGGGCTATTGAGTTTCATGCACGAGTGAATGTAGGTGGTTTAAAGTTATCCGAGCCATTGCAGTCAACATGTACAGTAGCAATTAGCCAATTAAGGTAGCACTACAGTCTACGGTCATAGTAAATACTTTACCTATAAGAACAAATGGTAGGAGCTAACCTTTAATCATCTATTGATACCAAGTGTCCAGCTGTTAATCTATGACCACAAAATAAATAATGTGGTTTTATCTTATTATGTTGCAATCAAAAGTAATTTATATAACTATTGAGGTTAATAAAGAAAATATAACAGAGGGAAAAATCTAGAGCTAAGACATATATATAGATTGATATAAATGTGTAAGAGTAGTTTTGAAAGCATCTGAAAATGTTCTTACCAAGACAAATAAAATTTGTATCTAAAATTCTGAATCTGGCAGTAGCAACAGGGACATTCACATTAATTCTTATTCTAGACAAATCACCTGGATATTTTTTAAAGTGTTTTTTTTTAACATGTGGTTAAAAAATTACATAACAACTGGAATTTACTGTTCTATTTTTTGAAGAGAAAAGTAGGTAGTATGAAAATATCTTTGAGTGCACATTCCTTAAGATTCTGTGTCCTAGTTAATTTCACAAATATATATTTCTTTTTTAAATACGAATAGTAATTATTATATCATAGTGAGAATGATGTTAAAATATTGATAACATGCAGCTGGTCACTCTTCATATTCTCTTATCTTAGACTCTCTGGACGGGGAGTAGCTTTGACCGTATTTAATAACTACATTACAGATGGTGGTCAAATCTGTGACGTCAAACTCCCGCCAAATGCTAAATTAGTGTTGTTGAGGGATGAACAGTGCACCAATACCGGTGATGCAAAATTAACAGTTTAAGTGTATACAAAGTAAAATAACAAATTCCGAACTCCAATGGAAATTCAAAACAGAAAGACCTTTATAAAATGACAAAAACAAAAGCTCAAACACATGAAACGAAAGGAAAACAACTGTCATATTCCTGACTTGGTACAGACATTTCCTAATTTAGAAATATGTGGATTAAACCTGGTTTTATAGCTATCTAAACCTCTCACTTGTCTGACAGTCGCATAGAATTCCATTATATTGACAAAAATGTATCAGCAAAACAAACAGACATAATAGGTAAAAATGTCTAAAATTGGGATACAGCAGTCAACATTGTAATATAATCTTAATCATTATAAAAACAAATAACTATTTCAACAAAGAAAAACACAATGGCATATAGACACTATATAGACAAAGTACATACGCAAAAATGAAAGACAAGAATACAAAATTGACCATAGCACAATAACACAATGGCGGGATGTATAAGTACCGTGCCATGCCAAAGGTATATAACCAAAAAAAAGGACTAAACAGTAAAGGATTAAAATGTACAAGGACAAATAAAAGGAACACTATAACACGTAATTAAGATGATATACAACGTCAGTACCTGGAATATATACTTCAAGACCATCATGTATTATTTGTGAAGTTGATACGGAATATTTATTAATAAGGTCTTGGTATCTTCCAATGATCTCTTTTAGAAAAAGGACCAGACGTTCTTTGATATAAACTTGGCTCATCAAAGTTCTGCTCAGACACTGGTGACGTTATATAAAGTCCGAGTAGCAGCTGCAAGCTCTTGGATACTGAATGAGTTGGGAAAAGACACAAACTGTGTGGTTCTATTGATAACATTATGGTGTCAGAATACTCCTGGTGTGTTTCTAGAGGAATTTGATATTTATGTTGCATTTATAGGGGTTCAAAGGGGGATACTCGGTTTGAAGGTGCTTTTTCCTAACAATTTTTCAAGAGAATTGTTATCAAAGAATGAAAATAGGAACGTTACGGGTACCCCCTTTGGTTTGGCTTTTATATATGAGATTAAAGGGAGTATTTTCTACAAAACTGTGTCCCAGTTTTTGGATAATCTGTTTCTGAATAAATTTATAGGTCTCCAAAGATGGAAGGCGAATCGAGGTACGACACCCAGCAGTAAAATCTATATATCTTCGAACTGGAGGCATCTATCAAAAATCTAAGACACAGTTAGTAGCTTGTGTATGGTAATTTAAAGGGATGAAAACAAATTTTTACTACCATTTGACCTGAATGTGCTATTTTTATCCAAGTCGGAAGAACACTTTTTTGGCAGTATATCACTATATGAGCTATATTTTTTAGTTGATCATACCAAAAATATCTTTATCTATGTTAAGGACAGAGTAATATTTCAACTTTAAAATGAGTGAAAGATTTTAAAAATCCATTGCGTAGTTTTAGAGAAATTAACTTTTAAAGACTGTTGGTTGGAGTAAAAAAAGTCTGACTGTAGTGCTGCCTTTAATAATATTGATCATATCAAAATTATCTTTATCTATAGATAAAAACAGAGTAATATTTCAGCTTTAAAATGAGTGAAAGATTTATAAAATCCATTGAGTAGTTTTAGGGAAATTAACCTTTAAAGACTGTCGGTTGGAGTTAAAAAAGTCTGACTGTAGTGCTATCTTAAATAATATAATACTTTATATTATTTATTTTTAGATTTGTTGATCACTAGTATGCGTTTAACGTTTAAGTCAATTTTAAAATAATCACTTCATCTGTATAAAAGCACTTTACAATGATTAGCATACCTGTCATATATATATATATATACATATAATATACTACCTTTATTTTTTTTCTGTAGGATAGTTAATGGTTCAAATATATGCATTTTGAGACTAAAATGACATACAAGTTTACCACTGAAAAAACTGTCCAGCAGACCATACTGTCCGTCAAAAAAAAAAACAAAGTTGAATGCACGCCCAATTGCATTCAGACTACTTGTTTTATTTCATCCTAACACAGACATGTCTGTTGCCTATTGACTTTAAAATAGACATTTGGTCATCGGTACTTCTCCTTCTCGACTGTAAAGCCTTCACTGAAGAGGGACGTCAGTTAAGCTGTTCAGCATGTAAAAATACTCTATCATGTCCGATCGGAACGTAGACCACCTTTAATCCAGTACCGCCTCCGTGTAAGGGAAATGTCCATGTTTTCTGTACGTTAGAGGACACTTGCAACTCTTAAAAAGACTATCGCAGACCAGTTGCTAGACAAAAAAGTTTTATCCAACATAACATTCTCTTCAAGTGGCAGTCCGAATTTCTCTGTTTTAATCCATTGTTTCCTTTATAGCAGAATGAATTTAACGGTGCCAATTTTACTGCACCTGATGCGCAATTCGATAATTTTCAATGTTTCTCCAGTGCTCGAGACTAAACTTTTGAAATTTCTAAACCTAATATTGACGTTGAAGAGCTGTTACAACCAAGACGATGTATAAAAATTTAGCCAAACCTCTACCATAAGATTATCTGCACGATGGGATTCAATTGTTTTTGTGACAAGCGTTACTTAGGAAAAAAGGTTTATGATGATTGAAGAACGTTTACGATATGAATATGGAGCTTGCATATTGTACTGTTATACCACTGCCAGGTTAGGAGAGAGTTGAGCGTTATCTAATATGTATAACTCCTCCATATTTGTATTGATTTTGATTGGTTGATTCCTACCATTATAAAGATAAAATAATGCTATTTACAAAAAAATCATTATGCTTAATTTTTTTTTATTCAAATTTTGTTTTTTTTCCATTTTTTATTTTTGTTGTGCAAGTTTATTGTTGATTAATACGAGAGGATAGCCACTAAAAAAGCTTGAATGATGTGTTGCGTCTAGATCATAAATTATAGCAAATCATTCTTTCAATGCTTAAAGGCTGATCGAATAATGTAAGTTGCAATATGTTGTAGAATAAATTATGACTTATTAGCTGAAGGGGGTGGATGATTGATTAAAAACTTGTAATTTTGATAGTCCAAAATGTAAAATATTCAAGATAGTAGCACCTAGTTATGACAATCGATATTATGAACATTAACTAAGGCGTAGTTTAAGCCAGACGTTACTTTACTATTATGGAAGCTGCATCTTTTTCACGTCGCTTTGACAATACAACTGAAAATATCACAGAAAACAACCTTCTTCATAACAAAACACATGGAATATTTATCGTTGATTTTCGAGTTTATTACAGATATGGATTTGAATTTTCCTTGTACGGATATTTTATGCCAGTTTGGACATTATTGAACATAGCCTTATATACCACCATGATATTTGTTTTTGTGAAGCATCATCTTACTTCCAAAACTCATTTGTGCTTAATAGCGTTAGCTATAAGTGACAGCATCGCACCAATATGTCCTAGTTTCTTTTGGTTTTATTTCTTCACCGTGAAAGAAGAATTTCGCTATGTGCCGTTTGAATGGTGTCGGGCGTTCCACTATCTGACGGAAATTATTCCAAGTTTATTTACATACACATCCTTCTTTCTAACATTAGTACTGGCAATTCAGAGATATACTGTAATTGCTTTCCCTTTTAAGGTTGACAAATTGTGCTCTCGAAAAATAATGTATATTTGTATAATTCTATGCTTTGTAGTTTCGATTTCCATTAGAGCGATTCACTTTTTCCACTACAGCTATGTAAAACAAATAATTCAACGCAATGGAAAGAAAAACAGCACGGAAGAAATTTGTGCTTATGGAGACCCAGAATGGCTTGATATAAAGTTTTCAAAATATGCTGCCATCCTTCAAACTACGCATACCATTATCGTAAATATAATTCCTTGTACTATCTTGGTTATAATGGAATGTTTAATGCTAAGAGCTGTGCACAAGAGTTCTATTTCAAGAAAAAGAATGGTGAGAAGTTTCACGGTATTATCAAAACTACAGAAAAGTGAGAAAAGACTAACTTACACTACAATCGCAGTAACAGGCGTTCTTCTACTGTATAAAATTCCAACTATCTGTATCCAGATCATAGATATTCTCAGGTCTATGTTTGGCATCCAGCTATTAACCAACTACTTTGACTTATGGACTACAAATGTTGTTTTGAATGTATTTTATTGGATTTGTACACCATCAAACTTTTTGATCACATGCTGTTTGAGTGGAGAATTTCGAAAAGGATTGAAAGGACTGTTTAGTCGTTCAAAAAATTGTGACCCTTTACAGAACTTTTCATCCTTGTCGTCTGGTACAGCTTCATCTCATATGTAATTAATTTGTATCATTTAATGTATTACTAAATCAATGTCGCCGTGTTCAAACAGGAATAGAACAATAAAAGGGAATACACGGAACTAGTTATTAGCTTATGCCATAAAAACCTTTGCATACCATTTACAAAATCCAGTGTAAAGAATATCACCTTTATTATTGTTTATCATCATAAGACACGTTGAGGCCTTCGACGCTAAGTAATAGCCTTATACCAATCAAAATTCAAGATAGCCACAAGGAAATAATTGAGTTTTTTTTTATTTGATGTCCTTCATGCTTAATTTGTGCAATGAAGAACACAGTAAGGTTACAAAATACTTCATATTAATTTTCAGATTAAAATGGAGAATTCAAAATTTGCCACATTTAATGAAGCGGACTGCACGATATAGGTATATCACTAATTACTCGTATACATATATTAATTACTGAAATACGAATGGAAATTACATAGTCTATCGAAAGTAGTCAAACACCGGCTGTAGTTGAAAAAGAGTCATGACTTGATTGAGGATAAATGGCACAGAAGGTAACAGCGGCTGGGCGGATGTCCTCTAGTTTTGCAACCCGAACATGTACAATCTTAAAACGGCAATAAACAACGTAGCCATTACCGCAGAAAGGATTTGACAGGCAAGACTCACTGCAAGATGACGGCATT
Source organism: Mytilus californianus (assembly GCF_021869535.1). Lineage (NCBI taxonomy): Eukaryota > Metazoa > Mollusca > Bivalvia > Mytilida > Mytilidae > Mytilus > Mytilus californianus. Next base: position 60,184,292 of record NW_026262679.1, read on the forward strand.
AAGAGATTTCTGAAAATGTAGGGTTTTTTCATTTCATTAAATACAATTAAATACAATAATTTATACTTAATTTTGTAGCCCTAAATATATGAAGAGTAAACAATATCAGGCGTTGACTAAAGAGAATATTCACTTTATCCCACAAGACCTTCTTAGATGAAATACCACACGAAGAGCACACATTAATGTCGGATAATATCATATAACTATGCAAATATTTGGAAAGTCTATTTCGAAATGTTTAACATACGGACTCCATACTTTATAAGTTTGGTGCGTCCGAAGCGCTTTCCTGGATTTATCTTCATCCGAACACTGAAACCCAAACATTTAAAACCAGGGATGCATAAATACAGTGACATGAAATAGCTATATAACCAAAAGTTACCAAACATAATAGCTAACTTAATCTATGGCCAACTTTCCCTGATGGAGTTTGATCCTGAGTTTCTTCGTAATTTCTTAATTGATCATCATGCCTTTTTATAATGATAATTTCCGACAAGACTTTTCCATCCGTTGGTCCTTACTGGACAACAGTATTTAACAGTTGAATGTTTAAAATATGTATGAAAGCAATTTACATATATTTGTTTCGTTCAAACTCCTAATTTCGACTGAGATATTTGCCTTTTTTCCCAAAACACAACACTTCTAGGTTTTGTATAAGCATACACTATACTCATCCATTCGACTAAATCTCTATGTGAACATTCACCAAAATGATTTAGAATTCGCACAAAAATGAATTGTTCGTGTGTGCAAAAGCATAGTTTTTGTATATTATGTATTATAGATATTTATGCAAGGATGTCTAATTCTATCGTTCAAGATAATAAAATCTGATATGGTAGTACCAACCACAGTTCAACACATTCATTTAGGAATCAGAAAAATTGTGAAATAAAATTATGAACAATGGAATCTTGTTCTGCTAGCTAATACATGAATACAGTTCCATTATTTTGATTGATGAATCTAACCAGAGAATACGAGAAATAAAACAGCAACAACTAGACAGACTGTACTAAGAGTCTTAGTTAGCCAGTTTTTGGTGGGGTTCGTGTTGCTTAGTCTTTAGTTTTCTATGTTGTGTCATCTGTACTATTATTTGTCTGTTTGTCTTTTTACTTTTGGCCATGGCGTTGTCAGTTTGTTTTCGATCTATGAGTTTGATTGTCCCTCTGGTATCGTTCGTCCCTCTTTTAAATGTTTCATTTGATAAATTTTAGTCAGAAATTAGGGTTTAAGTTTTATAAAATCAATATTTGGATCTTACATTTTGTTAGTTTACGAATTTATTATCCGTTTATAAATTAATCAATTATTGATAAACTAAGGTTCCCATCTATCAGGTAAAGTTGACATATATGGATTTGGGTATTATTTTCAGGTCTTCATTGGTCTTATAGCTCTTCACTAATCTTGGTACTAGTACAAGCTTTCCTGTTTGAATTGTTTACAATAGTCATTTTGGGGCCCTTTATAGCTTGCTATTCGATGTGAGCCAATGCTCCGTGTTGAAGACCGTACTCTGACCTATAATTGTTAACTTTTTATACATTACGACTTGGATGAAGAGTTGTTTCATTGGCACTTACAGTACCACATCTTCTTATTTATATTGACCTTCAAATACTTGTCTTTGAGCGTTCCTGATGAAGGTAAACCCAGAAAAGCGCTTCGAACGCATAACCTTTACAAAGTGTTATTTTCATTTTTTACCATCGCCTTTCAAGAAAATGAATGTTAAAATACATGGTAGTTTGAAAAAGACCATTTCAACAATCAACTATGGGACTGGAGCCAAATAAAAAACTTTTCACTAAACATGCTTTTAAATGCAAAAGTAAGAAAAAAGGGAGAACCGCAATGGGTGACATACGTTGTTCATATTGTGGATTTTTTTTAGATGTTTCCAGGAGATACCCAATCTATTTCATAATTTATTTTTCAAAATGAAGTAACAATAGGCAAAATAATACGGAAACCTCAACTTTCCAAAGATAAAACTCATTACCCATCCCCTCCTTCCATAGTGGACGAATCCCCCCGAAAGTAAAGATGGGATTTATAGGTCTTGATGACACGTCTTAACTACCTCATTTAATAGTTTTCTTTATTTTTAAAAATGGAAACATCGAAATTCAAATCCGAAAAAAATTATGAGAAGTATATTCGTTTTTTTTAAAGATTAAAGAAACCGAACGTTGTACTAGCAAAAGCATATTTTAAAGTCGACATTGTCAATAACAAATGTTGTCAATAACAAATGTTGTCAATCTCGTGTTTCCCAAAAAGGACACATTGCGTTGAAAATGAGGATATATTCTCTAAAAGAGAGGCAAAAGATACCAAAGGGACATTCAAATTCATAAGTCGAAAATAACCTGACAACGCCATGGTTAAAAAAGAAAAAGACCACCAGACAAACAATAGTACACAAAACACAACATAAAAAACTAAAGACTGAGCAACACGAACCCCACCAAAAACTGGGGGTGATCTCAGGTGATCCGGAAGGGTAAGCAGGTCTTGCTCCACACGTGGCACCCGTCGTGATGCTCATGTTAGTTCAAACCCGGTAATAAGTCTAATTCGGTAGGTCACATTCGGGAAAAGGGGACGGGATTGTACTTACGACATTAGGAACATATCCGCTATCATCTGTGAAACGGATATTCCGTAACGGTCAACCAACTCGAATATATAGATTTCTGTAATATGCGCAGTAAGTTGCATACAAGTATAACTACAAAAAGTTTGATACTATTGAACTTAAAGTTTGTTTAAGGATTACAGTTACATATACACATGGTATATGCGATAATATTACCAAAGTATAAAAGCTGATTATACATTCATGGATATGGGAATATTTTCTTGATTGGGATGTTTCATGAAAGGAGAGGGTAAGGATAAACTTATAAAGTTATTTTACCCAAACTGATGGTCTGTGCAAGTATTTTTGTTTGTCGTGGGTTTGATTTACATGAAATTTATCAATTGTGGACATTATTGCAAAGAAATATTTATTGTAAACGTGGGTTATATTAGCATCATGCTGTTAAAACAACGATGTCCATTTTGCAGTAAAAATAGCGATGCATGTAGTGTATATATCTATTTGTGTCACTTTTTCAGCCACTAGATGAAATGATGACTCGATTTTATATAATGCATACGATTAAAATTAGTTTACTAATGTATACTAGTAGATAAAAAAGTAACCCAATTTCATATAATGCTATACATCTATATCTTTTTCTTCCAGAATATGTACCTTACAATTTCCTTTTTTGAATCATATCATTTGAATATTGTGCAAAAAGTCTGAAGGATTTTGAAATATTTGGAAAAACAAATTTCCTGTGTTGTTGATGTTTAAAGTAAAAAAAAAAAAAAACTGAAGCCTGCCTCCAGGTGCGTGAATTTCGCGCTGCGTTGAAGACCCATTGATGGCCTTGGGCTGTTTTCTGCTCTTTGGTGGAGTTGTTGTCTCTTTGAGATATTCCCTGTTTCCATTCTATCTTCTATTAACCTGAATGTTTGAAGCAATGCCAAATCCTATTTCTAAAATAAATTTCTGTCACCTCAGATTTCCAATGCATATGATCCAATTTTAAACAGTACAAGGGGACAAAACTCACAAGACTGAAAAGACATTAAAATATGTATTGCATTTCCAGTAGCTTTATTTTGAACGACACAATAAAATGCCAAATGCAACATATTTGCAGAACCACACCTGTCATTGCAATTCCCATGTATTCTTCTAAGAGTTATCTCTTATTGTTAGTGTTTTGTATGAAACATATATGAACTATATGAAATAGTGTGCAAATTCTTCCACAACCCTACACAACAGAGGAGTATACAGGACTTAATTTAAAGGGGTCGCAACTCTTGTAATTTGCTGCGACAGCAGTTAGTGGGGAAATTAAACATTTTTATGCATCAATATACTGTTCCAATTAAAGGTGGCGCGCGCCTGTTGCCATCTCATTTGAATATCATAAGATGATACAATACAACTTTTCTATCATAAAATGGGAGATTTCAGTATCGATCCAAAGTGCTAAAAGTAAGATAACAAAAATTTCGAACTCCAAGGAATATTCAAAACGGAAATTAAGGTCCTTTATCAAATGGCAAAACCAAAGGTTCAAACACATCAAAAAACGAATGGAAAACAACTGTCATATTCCTGACTTGGTACAGGCATTTCCTTATGTAAAAAATGGTGGATTAAACCTCGTATTATAGCTAGCTAAGCCACTCACTTGTATGACAGTCGCATATAATTCCATTATATTGACAACAATATGTGAGCAAAACAAACAGACATAATAGGTAATAATGTCAAAAATAGGGGTACAGCAGTCATGGTGTTATAAACTTAATCACTATAAAAACAAATAACTATGTCAACAAAGAAAAACAAAATTGCATATAGAAAACGAACATAAGCAAAAATGAAAGACGAGAATACAAAAAATGACCATAGTACAATAATACAATGTTGGGATAAATAAATACCGAGCTACGCCAAAAGTATATTACTTAAAATGGACTACACAGTAAAGAGTAAAGGTTAAAAATATACAAAGACAAATAAAAAAAAAACATATAACACGTAATTTAGATGATAACAACTCCAGTACCTAGAATCTATACTAATTCATTTTTCCATCCCCGTAAATTCCATGTATATAAAGGAAGCGTAAAATGCACCACCACCTGCGATCCTTGTCAAGTCTTTCCGTATTGTTACCTAGTAACCAAACTATGTATAGGTCGCATGTTTTTCGTACCCAGAACACGTCTTGGCGATTTCGATGGATTGTACTCATTAGACTTGCCAATAGTGTAGTTGTCACAAATAATAAGATGCCAGGAAGATGATACCAGATGACCTTCTATACATTTCTAGGAATGTCTTTGGTTAAAAGCGAACACAAGGACTCATCAGTGACCAGGTTATATTAAGTCAAATATATGTGTTATTTCAATACATCCTTTGTAATAAGTTTCCATTGGAGATAATCTAGAATCATTGATCATTAGAAATATTGATCTTATCTCCCTTTAAAACTTCAAGAGAACATATTTAAGCTTAAAGTACATTTCATGAAGTATTTCAGAGGTTCATTTAAATAAAGCTTTGTAGCATGCATAGTAAACCCCCGTTGTAGAAGGATTAATTCAAAAACTTAAACTTGGAAAATATTTAAGCAGCTCAAAAATTAATACCTACTAGTATCACCTTTTGAATGACAATTACAATAAAAGAATGTATAGAAATTCTTATATAAACAATTTGATAATAAACAATGAAGTGGAATTAAAGTCTATTAGGATTTTAAGTATGCTTTATTTTACACCTTGCACTTTCACGACTTGACTGTTGGTTTCTAAAGAAAGGCATATCAATTTGAAGCGTTTGACACCAATTACATTTAAATTTTAGCATTATCATTTGTATTGTTTAATTTGTGCAGTTGTAAATGTTGATTAATAGTCATGAAATCAAAAGTTAGATATTCCTTTTCATCTTTATAGTTCTTAATTGGACAGAAATAAATTAAGAATTATGTGAAAAAATATATTACAAATATAGCCATTAAAAATAACTTATAGAAACGGAAATGAAAAAGGTTTTGCCACTTTTACCGCCTCAAAACTTGGTTTTAAGTTCGCAATCACTAAGTTTTACTAACCTGTAAACAAAGGTATTTATATCCTTTGCAGATACTTTTGAAATTTGCCAACGAAAGATCGTTTATATACAAGCTAGACTTTGCGACCAGCATTCGACTTCAACAATCTTGATAGCATCCGATATATTTTACAATAAATATCAATCAAAGAAAATAATATACCTGGTCATATTTCATAACTTATCGAACTATCTCCAGAAAAGAAATCCTCATGCAATCCCACTTCGGGATTTTCTCCAACTTTTATCATTGCCAAGCCAAATCAAGTTAATCTGAACTGATAAAAATTTAAAACATTAAAATAAATAGATTGATAATGGCAATGATACCTTTCAGTTGTACGCGACGCAAAATTAAATAAAAAATCCTTTGAGTATATATTTTATTACTTGGTTTCAGCAATAAGTTAAGGCAACAATCTCAATAAATAGTTGTTCCATTTGAAATAAGATTGTTGTCATTTTCCTAGTAATAAAAAAAAATTAAAAAAATTCTCAAGTATACCATCATCTTATCGATGTTCCCTACTGTGAAATTTATAAGTGTAAAATCAATACATGTATTTAAACTTGGCAGGCAAATATAAGCAAACAATAATGTTACATTTTACCTGTCGTCCCACGATGTACATTCGAACATTGGATGCCTCCAACGTCCTTCTTTACGTCCTTCAAGTCGTTTTCTATTGCAGTTAACCGCTGAGTACTCTTGTTCATAACTCATTTCAGACAATCCAATTTCGACCTTACAGTATCAAGTTGATTGATTGTTTTCTCATTGCTGGCAAGTTTGGTCATTATTCTTACATCTTTCATTGGTGCAACATCACAAGCTTTGTTTTCAGATAAGAAAAATCCTCTGACAGGTACATCCTTTGCTCCATTCAGTGTCAAGGTAATATGGTTTTGGTCAGTTACTTCAATTTTGTGCACAAGTCAAAACAAACCAAATAACTGTAAGAACTGCATGGTGTTCTTTTCCATGTACATCACAGATGTTCCTTTATATTTGGTATGTGTAATTATCAGATTGGATGTTTAAAAAATTATTAGCACTTACTTGAACAAAAATTGATTGTAATGGTTAATAATGAATTCAATGTTATATACAAATTCTTGGAACTGTTTTTTTTTTAAATTCACGAAACCCATAAGGATTGTTGTTTCTGATCGATATTTTTTACTTGTGCTGCAGTATCTTAACAATGACTGCAGCTACCTTAGCTAGCTTTCTATTGTACTAAGTCTAGTTTTACCCTGGCTTCTAATTCATGAACCGATTTCTATTTATATATATACTTGTAAACAATAAATTATATATTTATGTGATAACAAATCCTATAAAATGTATCTGTATTCAGGCAAAACATTTGGAATAGTTAATACAATCGCTTCTTTCACTAGAGTATTCTTATTCGAAGAACCTTCAAAGGAAAATTTAGATGGCGAAAAAAGCGGCTTGACCCAATAACTATCATTTTAAAAATATGATTATTCAGAAAGGTTACAAAAATTGATTGACTGTGATGAATTAAAATAGTGCATTCGCTTTATGAATATTACGGTTCAGGCATTTTGAACGAACAAATGGTATATAGATTATATATACACTTATGGAGTTTCAGTATTAATTAATATGTATGCTAGTTGTCTTTTATTCATGCGCTTGCGCATATTTATATCCAGCATACATGAATATATGCGCATTGTATCACATTTTGTCATGCCGGGACTTTTTACTAAATGGTATGGGTTTTGCATTGTTAAAGGTCACATAGTGACTTATAGCTGTTTACATGCCCATCCTGTAGTATGTAACAGTGTGTCACCAATTGCTCCGACATCCATCTGGGTCTACTTCTTCGCTATCAAGAAAAACTTTTATTACTTGCCATTTGAATGGTGTCAGATATACCATTACACAACAGAAGTTATACCACAATTCTTCACGCGCACGTCATATTTCATAACAATTATGATGACTGTGCAGAGATATATCATGGTTGCTCATCCATTTAAAGCCGACAAACTTTGTTCTAAGACAGTTGACTATACCATCATTGTCTTATGTTTTCTGACATCAGTATCAACATGTCTTGTACATTTATTCCATTACAAATACGGCGAAACAACAGTGCCTGGAATAGACAACGCAAATACAACCATGCAAGCATGAACGTATAGTCGTCCAGACTGGATGACAATATCATTTTATAAATACCTGGGATTTTTGATGATCACACAAGCAATCATAGTCGGGTTATTCCATGCACGGTTTTAGTTGTTAGCGAACTGTTGATGATAAAGGCAATAAACGTCAGATCAGCAAAACGTGAAGCGATGACATCCAAAGCAAAGGGTCAGTCCAAAAACGACAAAAATGAAAGGAGATTGACCATGGTGACGATATTTATAACTGCAGTTACCCTTTTTTATATGGTCCCTGTAGTCATAATACAAGTGATTGATGTATTAGTGTTGATGTTTGATTTCGAAATAGGAGACTATAATAATCTCAGAACTGCTATTGTAGTGTTGAATGTGTTGTATTGGATGTGTATTCCTTCTAACTTTTTAATTACTTGTTTTATAAGTCGTGAATTCAGATGTGGAATCAGGAGTCTCTTCATTAAACCGAAATCTGTCCACAACACGATCATATCGATTGTTTCTTTGGCAAAAACACAAGAATCGGTGTGTAACTCTGAAACTACATAATCAGTAAATTGTAATGACACTGAAACTGTCATGGATGAGCATAAAACTTCAATGTAGTTTAGTCAGAAGCAACTTGTGTTTTTTGTAATTTTCATGTTGAAGAGCAAAAAATCATAAAAATTTATACATAAACATAAGACAACTTTTGTTACAAAATACCATATTGTTTAAAGTACATTTAAACCAAAGAAGATATATGAATGTACGTTAATCAAATAGGAACACGAACAGCAAAAAAATAATAAAAATAAATATACAAAGAGGGCAACTTATCCCTCGACAGTAGACAGGGGTCTATTTAATATGTAGAGCTCTTAGACTAAATCGTCCCTTGTACGTACAGGTATACAGTTAGTAAATAACAGAAAATCACGATCCATGCGATAAATTTTAGTTAGATTAACCTATAATCATGATAATGGACAACTATCAAATAATTCAAAAATAATGTATCAAAATACTAATGCAAGTTTTATAAATTTAACAAACAGTTGTTTGTAGTTGAGAGAAAAAATTTCCATTTTGTATGCCCTTATATATAAAGTCGTAATTGAGGAAATAAGTATTCTAATTTACGTAAAAATAAAGGTTATTTTACAATGAACAGAGAATTAGTTCCGTTGGTTGATAGTACAAAGCCAATTTTTGCAAAAAATACGGATAATATACACATTTAAGTATATCAAATTATCAAATGAAAACGGTCATACCCTAAAAAAAATAACTCTTTACCTCTTTTCATATTTGTTTACACCCCTATCAGGTCCCTATTCACAACAATGTGCATAAATTTGAATGTTTGTATTTTTGTTTTCATTGAAAGTAAACGTACTGTATTATATTACTATAGTAACTTAAGTACAATGTATTGTAAAAATTTGTTTTTCTTTTTGAATTATTTTCAGAAGTTTTTTTCTATGTTATTCAAATGTGGAATGTATTTGGATCAATCGAAAGTGGCAAATATATAGAGGAGTGACATTAACCATAAAATTTCATTGTAATGCACCAACCTAACACATGGCTATATTATATTCAATTTGAAAGCTTATTATTTGTACTTTCTATTTAGCCCGGTCGTAAAAAAATCGAACGATGCTATTTCAAAGCTCAAAGGTCAATGATGGACAATTTCCTGTTTTTCACAGATGTCAACATTATTGCATATTTTGTTGTGTACAAAATTACATAATGTATGAACACCAGGAAAACGTTTAAATTAAAGGTAAAGCAGTCACCACTGTCCTAGGTTAGGGGAAAGTTAGCGCTTTCAAACATGTTTAATCCCGCCACATTCTGTATGTGGCTGTACCAAGTCAGGAGCCTGTAATTCAGTGGTTATCATTTGTTGCTGTATATCATATTTGCTTGTCGTTCATTTTTTTCTACATAATCCAGGCCGTTATATGACATCCAAAGCAAAGGGTCAGTCCTAAAACGACAAAAATGAAAGGAGATTTACCATGGCGACGATGTTTATAACTGCAGTTACCCTTTTTCATATGGTCCCAGAAGTAATAATAGAAGTGATTGATGTAATAAAGTATATATTTGGTTTGGAAATACTAGACTATAATAATGTAAGAACTGCTTCTGTAGTGTTGAATGTGTTGTATTGGATTTGTATTCCTTGTAACTTTCTAATTACTTGTTGCTTAAGTCGTGAGTTCAAATTTGGAATTAGGAATCTCTTCATTAAACCCGGTAGTTTCTTTGGCAAAAACACAGGAATCGGTGTGTAACTCTGAAACTACAGAATCTGTAAAATGTAATGACACTGAAACTGTCATGGATGAGCAACAAACTTAAATGTAGTTTAATCTGAAGCAACTGGTGTTTTTTGTAATTTTCGAATCATGTTGAAGAGCAAAACATCAAGACACTGTATATATAAAAATAATATGTTATATAGGCACCCACGTTTTAATATTGTATTTATATTGTGTCATAGATCAAACTTATTCTTTCAGTGTATGTTTACTTGTTTTTGTTTAAATGTCTTTTTGATCAAGTTAAGCCATTTTAATTGATATTTTATAGTGTGTATTTTTATGTTGTAATGTTACACTACTATCTCAGGTTCGGGTGAAGGTTGGCGTCTGTTAAAACGTTTAAGCCCGCTGCATTTTTATGCACCTGTCCTAAGTCAGGAACCTGCCGTTCAGTGGTTGTCGTTTGTTGGTGTGGTTCATAGGTGTTTCTCGTTTTTTTTTTATATAGATTAGACCGTTGGTTTTCCTGTTTGAATTGTTTTACACTAGTCATTTTGGGGCCCTCTATATAGCTTGCTGTTCGGTGTGGGCCAAGGCTCCGTGTTGAAGGCCGTGTTTTGTTAATTGTTAACTTTTTATACATTGTGACTTGGATGGAGAGTTGTCTCATTGACACTCATACCACCTCTTCTTATTTCTCCTTTGATTAATATACTTGGTTTTGACTAAAAATTATTTACTGTATAAAAAATAATTATGACGCATTGTTATATTGTACATACCGGTTTTTGGTTGAGTTCGTGTTGCTCTGCTCTTGGTCTTTTGTGAAGTATTTGTAGACTGTTGTTTTGTCTTTCGTCGCTTTATTGTTTTTTTTGTCAAGATTATGTCAATCTCTTTGATTTACGGGTTTTCATTCTCCTTTTACATTTTTATTCTTTTTTTTTGCGAATCCCATGGAAATCTCCCCGTATGATACTACTTTTAAAAATAGAAATAAGATATATTCTAGCGTGTCTCTTTTAAGTCTCTATATTTTACAAAGAAAAAAAATGATTGCTTGATTTAAAAAGGGACAGTGACGATTATAAAGTATTCATTACTAGTCTTACAAGACGTCCACAGAAGCGCAAACCTAAACATAGTTATATCTCGATATCTTCTTGATAGACAGAGCATATTTCAGTTTGCAGATAAACTTTCAACACGTCTTCAAACGGCAACTTTGAGAGAAATTTCGCAAAACCTCCTTTCTGCCAAGTATTGACAACCGTATGTTTTATGAGGGCTTCGTGTTCGAGACAGAAGATATTCATGGGATAAGCTAGTCATCGGTCAGTCGTTTAATTTCATCCGTAATAGAGTCAATTTGCATCACTCTTCTGATCAAAATAAATTTCTTCATTGACCAAGCACCATTGAAAGAAATTAAACAAGATTTTTACAGCATGTACGTGATGCTGAATGTAATTAGTTGTGTTGACTGCACCCTGATATCTATTATAAGACCAGTAGCGGATGAACAGCCTGAAACTTTTGTTTGTAGGATAAACTTTCATGCCTCAAATGTGCATGGCATATGTGATGCAATCATGAAGATGGTATAAGTCAAATATATGGTATTTAAAAGAACTTTTCATTATTCTTCCAAACAATACATAGATATCGGCTAAAAGAAGACCATACTGAAATGTTTGTAGTTATGTACACGTATCATTTATGATCTCACGTCCTAAAGTTACTGACTTTAGTAACTCTACAAATAACTTGTTTTCTCTTTTCGGGTAAAGACACTAAGCGTGCTATGTACTTGCAATGTATATGTATTAGAAGTTATTTGACATAACAATCAGATGAACAAAAAATTGAACACATTAAATTTTATACCAAATGTTTACTGTTGACTCTACTTAAAGGTCTCTTCTGTCACGTCCGGATTATGACAGGGATCACTTTTTTGTCCAATCATAATAATAATTCCGGTTGAAATATTAATATAGTGTTATATGTTTTTATGCATGAGGGAATTTGAAACTATCGAAATCTGTAGCTGTTAGCATAAATAGTAGCAGCAACATATTAAATAGATATGGAAAGGGTAAAAGGTTTTTTTTTATAAAAAAAGATATATTGATAGTAGAATATAAATATGCAGATGCTTCCTTAATGACAGAAACAAGTGCTTATGATGCAAATGGTTACTTTTGTTCCTTACTTACACAACAGAAACATAAATATAAAATAGTCAGATGAAAAAGGATGATAGTTAGTTATAAAATTGCCACGACTCGACAAAATGAAAAGCATTCAAACGAGAAAATTGATGGACCAATTTTGTATGTACAAAGCAATACACGAAAACTAAATATATATGACTAACAGAAACCAACAATAAACAATGACTTACAGGCTCATGCCATAGATTATGCACATAGTTAAGGTTGGGTTGTTAGATATGTTTTAAGTGCTCAACAACCCCCTGACATGGATAGTGACAAAACAGTTCGACATAAGATTAAATTATTAAAATCAGTTGAAAATGGCTTAACTCATCACATTACGGGGACACATGGCACAAAAAACAACGATCAAAAAGATAAAGTACCGATTGACAGTTACTGAAAACTAGTCAAACACAAATTATAACTACTAAAAATCACGTTTCCCTCAGACTTAGATATCAGTCAGTACTATTAATTGGTTCTGAAATTTGATATATCAAAAATAGTGTAGATCGAAAAGATAGTACATGTTTTTTGCAGCTTAAATTTCACATATGGTCTGAAATATTTTTTTTAGCTCACCTGGCCCATAGGACCAAGTGAGCCTATGTCATCACTTGACGTCCGTCGTCATCCGTCGTCGTAAACTACTTAAAAATCCTTCTCTGAAATTACTGCGCCAAATACATCCAACTTAAAATCAATGTTCCTTTGAGTATGTAGTTTATAAATTGTATCCGGGGATTTGATCCATTAGTAAATAACGGCGGTGTTGCCAAAAATTGAAAAAAGGAGTGAAATATAGTGTTGGGCTCATACCTCTAAAGTAGATATAGCAAAACTTACATTGGTTGAAGTGATTAACAGGTCAAGATCTATCGTTTATAAGATTTTTAGACCAATTGTAGGGTAACTGTCTCGGAATTGTGAAGGAAATATTACAGTTTTTAGTATATATCTTTATTATTAATATAGATAGAGAGAAAGTGTAAATGAGAAAAAATATCCAGTATAAAAAGATCTACAAATGAGTCAAATGAACAAAATGGTTAGTTGACCCTAAAGGAGTTATTGCCTTTCAAAGACAATTTTTCACAATTATCTTGTCAGTTGATTTCTTTTCAGAAATATTTTCTCTAGACTACAGAAAAAGGTCAACTTTACCTGAATGTTTTGTAGGGATTTTAGTTTATAAATTGTATCCGGGGATTTTTTATCCATAAAAAAACATGGCCACCGTTGCCAAACATTGAACATGGGATGAATTGCAGATTTTGGTTTATATCTCAAAAACTAAAGCACTGCCATGAAATATTAAGACCATTTGGGCAACCCATTGTTTTGTTACAGCCCAGGAATTGTTCATTTAAAAAACCAAATGAATGAAATTGTAAATTCACCCCTTATAGGAGTTATTGTTCTTAAAAGATAATTTTTACCTATATTTTTTTGTGTTTTATTTTTTGCTGAAACTGTGACGAATTTAAACATTAAATAGCATGTCTAAACATGTATCAATATACTTTAAATATCATAAATTATAAAATCATTTAAGAAAGATCGACACAAAAATTACATGTGAGCAATTTCAGGCCTTTATGAGCCTCTTGTTTAAACATCTATAACTTTGAAAAACCTTTATGGAAGGTTATGAATTTTTACAGTTAATGTAGTTTAAGTTTCTCCCTGTATTAACTGATTCATTTTTTTTGTTCCTGCAAGTCAACATTACACTGTTTAAATGAACTGAAAAGATTAAATATTGATTACTGATTTTTGGTGAATAGTTAACGTTGTACCCTCAAAATAAAAAAAATATGTCCACTCATATTTTGATTGTCGTTGGTTCGATTCCCAGTCAATTCAAACCAAAAACGAAAGTTGGTATTTGCTGCTTATCCAATTAGTACGCGCATTTGGGGGTATTAGCAAAGACTGGTAGGAACTGAATAAGAACAATAAATCCGGATAAGGTTACATGTTTTTCCTGCGAATTGTTACCCTTTGAACTAGCATGTTGAAAACTCGTCTATATCGGCCTAGTAAAAATCATAATTATATATGTTCTTACCCTGAACATGCATTTAACTTGCTACTGGACGTCCATTCACACCTCATGTTTTATCATACATGAAAAAGACTTAATCCTATCAGTTCCTTTTGTGGTTTTCAAAACTCTTTCCGTGTATTATACCTGCAACACACATTCTAGGAGTTTGGTGGTGGTATATTGCAATAATCTTGTTTACTACGAGTGTGGCTAACCATCGAGTTAAAGTTCAAGTTATACTTTGAGTTACTCTTCAAATTAAACTTCGAGTTCGAGTCAAAATTCGAGAACCAGTTCAGGATAAGTTTTTAAGTTTAAAACAATTTTTTGTTAAAAGCAATGACAAATGCGACACACAATACAAAAATTAATAACAGCATCGAATAGCAGAGATAATATATAAATCTCAAATGAGTAATATAAGGAATGGGAAAATATCTACTGTATACTGCTTATTATGTAATACCCTCGACCCTTGCTAAGAAGAACCAAAAAAAAAATCTGAACACAAAATTAAATTAAAGGTACACAAAGACGTTATATATATTAATAACAATTTAAGAAAGTTCCTTACAATTTTTTTTCGGAGTTCAGGAGGAGTTGCGGATACCAATTCAGAACCTTCAAACAAAAAGAATGGTAAAGTCTTTGATTTGGTAATGGGAAAACCCAAAAAATAAGTATGACAAAAAAAATATAAGGTGCAGAATATATGGAAAAGATTCTGAAAAGGCCCACACCATTTTGTCTAGCGGTTAAAATAGTAGTTAAGGCTATAAAAGAGTGACACAAGGAAGGATGGACGGACGAACGGACTCTCCCATTACTAAAACTTTATTCCTCTGCTTTGAAAAAAAGCGGGGGGGGGGGGGGGGGGGGGGGGGTATAATAATAAGTCCTGCAAAATCAAAGAAACATAAAATAGGACTTGGATGGAGAGTTGTCTCATTTCACTCATACCACATCTTCTTATTTATATAGAGAATACATTTACCTATAAATAAGAAATAAGTCTTTTGAATATATTCTTATTTTACGTATTTGTGTGCTAATATGAATACATTTACTAGATCAAAGAATGATCAGGATTTAGAGAAAAGAGACAATAAATAAAATGCCAGATACTTACAAAAAGATATCAAAATAAACCAACTTGATTCTGGATACACATGAAGCAGAAGTAATTTCAAGTCATTTTATGCTTATGCTTATTTTAAAGAGTCGAAAATATTAAGGGGACATTAGAATTAGAATGAGAATTATTTAAGATGAGATGTAACTATAGGTGACCGCCTTTAAGCTAGCAAAACCCATACTGCTAAAATTAGAATATAGCATGGTCCAGGTCATGTGAAAATTATATGACTTGCATGGATTATTCTTATATAATTAGGAAACATTTTTATTATGTCTACCATGTTGGAGGAAAAATTTTAAATGGGGCTTTCTTGGACATGATCTTTTTTTTTGCTCTCCACCGTTTGCAAGTATATGTTTCTCTAATGATAAAGAGTGCAATTTCCGGGGATTCCCTTTCTAAAAATAAATAGCGATTGTCTAGCGGTCGAAAATTCTAGCGCTTCTTCTACGTATGCTTTATGAAACGCACGTAAACGTTATCGTTATGTATTCGTTAGCTACACGCTAAAAATTTACGTTTGCCGTTATTAGTGATTGTTTTATGAAACGGCAGCCAGTTTACCATTCGTTTAACGATAACATATTTTTTTGTATACATTTTCTGCTCATTGGTCGGGTTGTTGTCTCTTTGACACATTCCCCGTTTCCATTCTTTATTCTATTTATATCCACGAACAAGAAAATGGGATTGATGTTTAAATAAAATTGAGAATGGAAATGGGGAATGTGTCAAAGAGACAACAACCCAACCATAGAACAGACAACAGCAGAATGTCACCAACAGGTCTTCAATGCAGCGAGAAATTCCAGCACCCGGAGGCGTCCTTCAGCTGGCCCCTAAACAAATATATATACATAATATACATAATAATTCAGTGATAATTTCTTTTAGACCAGAAGATAATACATAACAATTGATTAATTGTATAAACATTAGGGCGCAACAGATTGGTTCTCGTTTATTCATAATGTATCAGTGTCTAACAACAATCTCATTTCTATAATGTACATTGAATAAACATTATCAATACATGTGACATATCCTATTATTATTATTTACTTAATTCTATTTGTTTAAACTGTGTAGTACTTAACTTTAATATGCAGTAAAAAAAATACTGGAAATCAGCATTAATCTTTATTCTCGTCTACTTTGCCATATAATAACAGAATTATCACGTCATAACATATATCTAACTAATTTCTATCTCTTCATATTATTTATGCATTTTCCTATATTGTGAGCAAATTCAAAGTTCTTATCAAACCATTTTTGGACAAAAAAATGCGCATTTTATAATGGGCCTTCCTCTTTTTGATATTTCAGTATGTCTTTCATCGAAATTTTCATGCTCTCCATTGTAATATCATTCTTTAGTCGAATTTACCATTCAGTTATCTATGTTTGAAGATTGAAGGATGAAGCGAATTGACTTTTTACTTAAACGAAACAATCACTCGTGGTATTTTATCACGTAATGTCACTTAGAATAGGAATTCAGGATACCACGTGACAGAGAGAGTTCAATGAGACGTTTAAGGCATGCTGTTTTGTCTTTTCGAAAACAAAATTGTAAGAAATTACAACAAAGAGATGAGTTTTCATTCCCTGTTTTTAATTTTCCTTTGGGGACGAGGATATTCCTTTGGTTCTTTAAGTCGGTGTGTATATATTCCAACTCGATTTTAATGATCTAACTCTATGTATATCTGGAAAATAATGAAGTCAGGGTTTCCTTTCGGTAAAACCTTAACTTATTTTTTTTAATATATACAAACATTAGTTTTGAAAGTTTGGCTGTCCCCGTAGGAACCTTATTACAATATGGATTTGTTTCCACCGAAGTTGTTTTTAGATCCTTTAAACTTAGATACGAAGGCTGTACTTTGACCTATAATGGTTTACTTTTACAAATTATGACTTAGATGGAGAGTTGTCTTGTTGGCACTCATACCACATCTTCTTATATCTATTTATCAGTTCTTACATTTGTTTTGTTATAAACTTAAAACATAACTAATTCAAAATATGTCTTGCTATACAGTTATTCACACTGCTTAATAAGGTAAGTAGAAGAACATAAAGCTAACAACGACAACCACTGAAATACTGGCTCTTGACTTGAAGAATAAGGCTGGTTTAAACATGTATGTGAGTGCTCAAGCCTCTTCCAACATGAGAGAATGATGTAACACTACAATATGAGAACAAACTGTAAAAGTCAGTTGAATCGCTTATCTGGCGTACACAATTTTAAAACCTTGCATCTATAATGAGTTTATTTACAACCACTGGGTTGGTGCTACTACTGGTGGAAGTTTCCTCTCCGAGGGTATCACCAGCCCAGTTGTCAGCACTTATGTGTTGACATGAATTATCATTGAAATGGTCAAAATTATAAATTAACTGTTTACAAAATTTGAATATTTCGAAATATTAGGGATTTTCTACCCCAGGAATCCTGGTAACTTTGATGATTTTATTATCAAAAGCCAATATTTCATAACTACTGATATTCTATATTTCATGAACAAAATACAATCATCACGACAGTTCCCCTAAAAAATATGAGATATAAAAATGAAAAAAAAAAAAATCTTGTTATTTTTAGAATACGTACTTAATAAAATATTATTGAAAATAAATCCCGACTATAAGTGTTAAATTATTCTGCTGATATAAGTATGGAAACAATAATTTTTTGGTAACGTGCAAAAACTGTCACCAAACTTTCAAGTTTATCAACCATGCACGTGCATAAATAAAATATCAAGATTTACTATTCCTTTAAAGCTTTTGACAGTTCTTTTGCACGGTAAATAAGTGACTGGGGGCACATATTGTACCCACGCCAGTCCTCAAGTCCTTGAGAAATCAAACTATCTTCTGCATTTTGGCCGTAATGCTAGAAGATTTTAATATTTTTTTGCGTTATATAATGACTTAAGGATAGATTTTGTTTGTGTTTGCGTTTTCTATCATAGGCTCCTTGATAGAGGGTTGCTGCTCACAAGGAAGCTATTAAACCAAAAATTCAAAATTGTGAAGTTGAAATCATCCCTTCAAAAATCTTAAGGACGCCATCTTTTGACAGTTCTTTTGCACGGTAAATAAGTGACTGGGGGCACATATTGTACCCACGCCAGTCCTCAAGTCCTTGAGAAATCAAACTATCTTCTGCATTTTGGCCGTAATGCTAGAAGATTTTAATATTTTTTTGCGTTATATAATGACTTAAGGATAGATTTTGTTTGTGTTTGCGTTTTCTATCATAGGCTCCTTGATAGAGGGTTGCTGCTCACAAGGAAGCTATTAAACCAAAAATTCAAAATTGTGAAGTTGAAATCATCCCTTCAAAAATCTTAAGGACGCCATCAAGAGAGTTAGTTGACCGTTATGGAATATCTGTTTCGCAGAGGTAGATGACGACGGATATGTTCCAACGTCGTAACCCCAATTCCGTCCACCTTTTTTTCCGAATGTGTCTACCGAATTAGAGTTATCACCGGATTTGTACTCAAATTAGCAACAAGACGGGTATACTGTTGTTATCTTTTGGCCATTTTCTTTTTTTTTTTGCCATGGTGTTTATGTCAGTTTATTTTCGACTTCTGAGTTTGAATGTCCCTTTGGTATCTTTCGACTCTCTTTTAAAATATGAAGTTTAAATTTCTTCCGATTGACCAACTTTAATTTCTTATTAGCAAATTTTGACTTTCGGTGGTAAGATTTTCCGTACTCGACAATGAATTTCTCAGTTTCTCTGTATAAGGCTGCACCATTAACCTATGATTACAGTATTGCCAAAGTTTGTATGGAAATGAACATTTAACAATAAGGCTGTAGAAGGGGGAATTAGTGTGAAACCGACCATCTAGTTATACATTATTGTCCATTTACAAACGACTTATAATTTTGGCCTGAAGACATACTGACTACAAATGTGACAACAGCTGGAATTTGAACGTGCCCGTTTTTTTCCTATTTTACATTATGCTTTTCATAGATTGACAATCGATTTATTGTTAGTATGAACATTGAATACATATTATCAATAAAGGTGGCGTTTTCTATTTTCGTTATTTGTAAAAGCTTATGTTTCCAACATTGAGCATTTAAATTGTCTATTGCTAGTAGACATGATACAATTTTAATATGGGAAATAATTGGCTTTAATATAAAAATAAAGTGATGGTCATACTTTTTTGGCCAACTCGGACAATTTTCTCATTTGAACACCAAAAGAGATGCATTTAGTAAATATAGAATTTGTATTTTAGCAACTTTTTGGGTTAATGGTGTAAATTTGTAACGCTAGATAAAAGTAAATTGTTTTCACTTCTATTTGATACAGTTTCTGTAAAAATGTCATATTTTAGAATTATATATGCCAAAATATGCATTTTAAAACCGTTTCCATGTTATATGTAAGTGGCGTTCTGACTTTCATTTGACAGGTTTTCATGTTTTGATATTTGTGTTGCTAGGCTTATATCAAGTTTTATTAATCATTTGTGAACTCTGAATCTAGAGAAAAGTAGATTATCACATAACAACTGTGCAAGATGTGTTGTATTTATTATCCTGGTCTAAAGACCTGTTTGAAGCAAGTGAAATGTGAGGAGCTTTGTACATAAAAGTTGTTTATACAAGTCAATTTTAAAATTTTCACTTTATCTGTATAAAAAGAACTGTACAGTGATAAGCTTAGTTGCGTTATGTCATATGCTACCTGCAGGATAGTAAATGGTTCAAAATATATGCATTTTGAGACTAAAATACATACAAGTTTAAAAGACCATACTGTCTGCCAAAAATATAGTTCAATGCTACAATTGCATTCAGACATGTTTTATGATATCTTAACATAGATATGTCTATTGTCTATTGGCATGAAAATAGACATATAGTCATCAGTATATTTCCTTCTCGACAATATAGCTACCATTGAAGAGGGACGGCAAAAAAGTTTTGTCCTTATCCAACATAACATCTTCTTCAAGTGGCAGTCCGAATTTCTTTCTTTTTATCCATTGTTTCCATTAACGGTGCAAATTTACTGCACCTGATGCACAATTCGATAATTTTAAATGTTTCTCCAGTACTCGAGGCCAAACTATTTGAAAGTTCTCAACCTTATATTGACGTTGAAGAGCTGATAAAACCAAAAAAACGTATTAAAATTTCGCCATACCTCTATTATTATTAATATATGCGCTATTGGCTGCATTCGTTTTTGTGACAAGCGTTTCTTCAGAAATTATTGAGATTTTAATTGATTATGCTGAATGTTCCACTATTCAAATTTTTTTTTTTAAATTTTAAATTTTTGTTTTGCAAGTTTATTGTTGATTAATACGAAAGGAAAGGAATAAAAAAAGATTGAATGACGTGTTTAGTCTTGCTAATGAATTATAGGAAAAAGTAAAACAACAAAAATACAGAACTCCGAGGAAAATTCAAAACGGAAAGTCCCTAATCTAATGACAAAATTAAAACGAAATCATTATTTCAATGTGTCTTTCTATGTTGTGATGTTACACTATTGTTTCAGGTTAGGGTGAAGGTTGGCGCCTATTAAAACGTTTAAACCCGCTGCATTTGTTTGCACCTGTCCTATGTCAGGAACCTGATGTTTAGTGGTTGTTGTTTGTTCATGTGGTTCATAAGTGTTTCTCGTTTCTCATTTTTTATATAGATTAGACCGTTGGTTTTCCTATTGAATGGTTTTACACTAGTCATTTTTGGGGACCTTTACAGCTTGCTGTTCGGTGTGAGCCAGGGCTCCGTGTTGAGGCCGTACTTTGACCTATAATGGTTTACTTCTACAAATTGTGATTTGGATGGAGAGTTGTCTCATTGGCACTCATACCACATTTTCTTATATCTATTAAAGACTGAATAAATAATACGAGTTTCAATATGTTGTAAAAAAAATAATGGCTTATTTGCTGAATTAGGTAGGTGAATGATTAAAAACTTGTCATGTTGATAGTCCAAAACCTAAAATATTCCAGATAATAGCATCTAGTTAAGAAGATTGTTATTATGAACCTAAACTAAATCGTAGTTAATTTAAGCTAAACGTTACGTTACTATAATTGAAGCTGCATCTTTTTCATGTCACTTTGACAATACAACTGAAAATATCACAGGAAATAACCTTCTTCATAACTTAACACATGAAATATTTATGGCTGATTTTCAAGTTTATAACAGATATGGATTTGAATTTTCCTTGTACGGATATTGTATGCCAGTTTGGACATTATTGAACATAGCTTTAAAACATCAAACGAATGGAAAACAACTGTCATATTCCTGACTTGGTACAGGCATTTCCTTATGTAGAAAATGGTGGATTAATCCTGGTTTTAAAGCTAGCAAAAACCTCTCACTTTTATGACAGTTGCATAAAATTCCATTGTATTGCCAACAATGTGTGAACAAAACAAACAGACATAATAGGTGAAAATGTCAAAAATAAGGGTACAGCAGTCAACATTGTGTTATAATCTCAATCACTATAAAAACAATCAATTATGCCAACAAAGAAAATCAAAATTGCATATAGACAAAGCCCATGCGAAAAAATGAAACACAAGAATACAAAAAATGACCACAGCACAAAAAACACAATGGCGGGATGTACAAGTACCGAGCCACGCCTAAAGGATATTACCAAAAATGGACCAAACAGTCAACGTTAATAATTTACAAAGACAAATAAAAGAACGCTATGACACGTAATTAAGATGATAAACAGCGTCGGTACCTAGAATCTAAACATCAAGACCATCATGTATTATTTGTGACGTTGATACGGAATATTAAACAACAAGGTCTTGGTATCTTCCAATGAACTTTTTTAGAAAAAGGACGAGACGTTCTTTGACATACTCCTGGTTCATCGACTTTCTGCTCAGATACTGATGCCGTTTTACAAAGTCTGAGTAGCAGCTGTAAGCTCTACCACCATGATATTTGTTTTTGTGTAGCGTAATCTTACTTCAAAAACAAATTTGTGCCTTAGCTATAAGTGCCAGCATCGCAACAATATGTACTTAAAAATGAAAACAACACGTTATAAACTTAATGCGTCGGAATGCGCTTTTCTGGATTTACCTTCATCAGGAACGCTCAAAGCCGAATATTTGTAAGCCAAGGATGTATAAAGCCAAAAACAGTTGAAGAGCTATATAATCAAAAATAACCTAAAATAATAGCTAAATCTTTATAAGTCCAACTTTGACTGAGGAAGTTGAAACCTTAGTTTATAATCCCAGTTTCTTTTGGTTTTATTCCTTCTTTCTAACATAAATACTGGCAATTCAGAGGTATACTGTAATTGTTTCCCTTTTAAGGTTGATAAATTGGGCTCTCGAAAAACAATATACATTTGTATAATTCTATGTCTTGTAGTTTCGATTTCCATTAAAGCGATTCTAAAGTTAGAGAACGGAAACGAAAAATTCAACAATTTTTCCATTTGTAAAGGGGCACAAATGACTTATGAACTACAAGTGTTGTTTTGAATGTATTTTATTGGATGTTTACACCATCAAATTTTTTGATCACAATAAAATGGAATAAACGGAAATAGTTATTAGTTTATGCCATAAAAACCTTTGCATACCATTGACAAAATCAAGTGTAAAGAAGGACAACTTTATTACTGTTAATCATCTGAAGGACAAACCTTATACCATTGAAATTCAAGACAGCCACAAGGAAATAATTGAGTTGGTTTTTATCTATTTGATGTCCTTCATGCTGTATTGAAGAACAAAGTTTGCCTAACCACATTTAATTGAAGTGGACAGCATAATATAGACATATCACTTTCAAATATTAATTACTGAAATACGAATGGAAATTGCATAGTATAAGTTTGATCAACTACAGGAATGTTATAAAGAAATTGATTAGATATTAATCATCAATCTAGATCTTAATAAACTTATATGCAAAATCAACTGTATTTGTTCTTAATTGTCTATCATGCATTTCTTTTTGTATGCTAGTTCAACTTATATGCAACACTATCCCAATAAAAAAGCTTCATACATACGTTACAGCTAATATTTTTAGAATACCTTTTAATATATTTCCTCCATTAAAGTACTTAAACACCGGCTGTAGTTCAAAAGGAGTCATGACTTGATTGGAGATAAACGGCACAGAATTTAACCGGTGGCTGGGCAGCTGTTTGCTAGTTTTGCAACCCGAACATGCACAGTCTTAAAGTGGCAATATGCAACGTAACCGCTGTCGCAGAAAGAATTTGACAAGCAAAACAGGCTGCAAGATAACGACATCAAGAGATTTCTTAAAATGTAGTTTTTCACTTCTTTAAAAACAATTAAATACAACAATGTAAGCTTGATTTCGTAGCCCTAAATATATGAAAAGTAAACAATATCAGGCGTTGATTGTGGATAATATTCACTTTATCCCACAGGTAGGGAATATCAAGTGAAGAGCGCATATAAGTGTCGGATAATATCATATAACTATGAACAATTGCAAATATTCGGAAAGTCCATTTTGAAATGTTTTACATACAAACTCCATACTTTGTAAGTATAGTGCGTCTGAAGAGCTTTTCTTGATTTACATACATCCGGACGCTGAAACTCAAACATGTAAAAGCCAGGGATGTATAAATACAGAGACATGAAATAGCTATATGACCAAATTGTAATAAAAGAATAGCAAAATAAATCTATGGTCAACTTTGCCTGAGGGAGTATGATATTTAGTTTCTTAATTTTTCGTTGTGACTTTTTAAAAAGATAATTTTTCCGACAAGACTTTTCCATCCGTTGGTCCTTACTGGACAACAGTATCGAACAATTGAATGATTGATATATGTACGAGAGCAATTTACATATATTTGTTTCATCCACACTCCTAATTTCACCTCTTTTCCTAAACACAACACTTTTTAGTTTTTTTTATAAGCATACACTATACTTAACAATTCGACTTTAAAAATTTAAATGAACACTCGACTTATTTTTCTAAATGTTCCCAAAGAATGAATTGTTCGGTAATAGAACATTTGTGCACAGAGCATAATTTTTGCATATCATATATAATAGATATTTATGCAAGGATGTCTAATATTATTGTTCAAGATAATAAAGTCTGCTAGGGTAAAACCAATCACAGTTCTAGAAGATAACAAATTCATTTACAAATTAGAAAAATGTGAAATAAAAACATGAAGAACGATGAATCGTGTTCTGCTAGCTAATTGTTGTACACTGTGCCATTATTTTGATCGATGAACCAATACAAAAAAAAAAAAAAAAAAGAAAACAGCAACAACTAGACAGACTTTATTGGCACTAATATCGATTTTGTCATCAGCAAATAAAAACATAACTAAATTTGTATTCTTTTCAAACGGGATGTAGAAAGACACACCCACGTTCATTTTTACCTATTAAGAGGTTAACTCCTAACTTTCCTACTGCCTGTCGATTCATTTGTTTTTGGCATTGCACAAGTCATGTCTTCTTTGACTGTCCATGACGTTAAAATACTAAATCCCTTGGATGTGTTTTAGTTGATTTTAATCTCTGATGCATGCTTTTTTATTATTAATTGTTTTTGGCTTTTAACTAGCTGTCAGTAACTACGAGTACTCTCAAATCGTACTTTTTTTGTTAATTTGATCTGTTGATACTATTTGCAATGTTCTTTTGTTATTTAATGTTTACTTATTCAGGGTTATATCTGGTCTATATACCAGCTTTGATAAGTGTTTTATATTACTATAAATTATCACTTCTCCAAACTATGAACATCAAAATTATTTATTTTGTAAAAATATTTCCTTTCTCCTTTTAAACTGTATACCTAACAACAAAATTATTTTCATTTACCTGTGTATAATATTAAAGGAAATGGCGGATTTTTGTTTGAGGTTAATGTTGTTTTTTTGAAATTTTTAACATTTCCCAGCGGTATAATACTGTTACTTTAACTATTCATCCCTTATTTTACGTGTTTTTCAGCAGACTGTAGGAATTCCAATGTGAACCAATTGTGCCCCTCTTCTTGCCGACTTGTTTCTTTATTATTATGAGGCTGACTTCATAAAGGAACTTCTTAGGAAGAATGATAAGAAGTTAGCAATATCCTTTAACTTAACGTTCCGCTATATAGATGATGTTCTCTCATTAAATAATACAAAATTTGGTGACTATGTTGAACGAATCTATCTCATCGAACTAGAGATAAAGGATACTACAGATACAGTTAAGTCTGCCTCATATCTTGACTTACATCTAGAAATTGACAATGAGGGTCGGTTGAAAACAAAACTTTACGACAAAAGAGATGATTTCAGCTTCCTAATTGTGAACTTTCCATTTCTATGTAGCAACATTCCAGCAGCGCCTGCATACGGAGTATATATCTCCCAATTGATACGATATTCCCGGTATTGTATTTCCTATCATGATTTCCTTGATAGAGGGTTGCTGCTCACAAGGAAGCTATTAAACCAAGAGTTCCAAATGGTGAAGTTGAAATCATCCCTTCGTAAATTTTACGGACGCCATCACGAGTTGGTTGACCGTTATGGAATAACCGTTTCACAGATGATATCGGATATGTTCCTTATGTCGTAACTACAATACCATCCCCTTTTCACGAATGTGACCTACCGAATTAGACTATTTACCGGATTTGTAATAACATGAGCAACACGACGGGTGCCATATGTGGAGCAGGATCTGCTTACCCCTCCGGAGCACCTGAGATCACCCCAAGTATTTGGTGGGGTTCGTGTTGCTTAGACTTTTCTATGTTGTGTCATCTGTACTACTATTTGTCTGTTTGTCTTTTTATTTTTGGCCATGGCGTTGTCAGTTTGTTTTCGATCTACGAGTTTGACTGTCCCTCTGGCATCTTTCGTCCCTTTTTTATTAATTTTGTATTTACAGTGTATCATAGATCAAATTTATTCGTTCAGTGTTTGTTCACTTGTGTTATTATGTCTTTTGATTGAGTTAAGCCATTTCAATTTATGTTTATACTGTGTCTTTCTATGTTGTGATGTTACACTATTGTTTCAGATAAGGGTGAAGGTTTGGTCTCATTAAAACGTTTAAACTCGCAGCAATTGTTTGCACCTGTTCTAAGTCAGGAATCTGATGTTCAGTAGTTGTCGTTTGTTGATGTGGTTCATAAGTGTTTCTCGTTTCTCGTTGTTTTTTATATAGATTAGACCGTTGGTTTTCCCGTTTGAATGGTTTGACACTTGTAATTTTTGGGGCCCTTTATAGCTTGCTGTGCGGTGTAAGCCAAGGCTCCGTGTTGAAGACCGTACTTTGACCTATAATGGTTTACTTTTAAAAATTGTGACTTGGATGGAGAGTTGTCTCACACTATTGTAAAAACGGCCTATGAAGAGGCCGTGAAATGTCTGTGAAATATCACAAGGCCGTGAAAACCCCGTGAAAATACCCCGTGACTTTTGTAAAAAAAATATTTCTAAAGGCCGTGAAAAATATTTGATGTTAGAAAAAGACCGTGAAATTTCAATATCCCGTGAAAAGGCCGTGATAATTTGTCCGTTCATGCTTAATAAAAAAAATATCACGGCCTTTTCACTGGTTGTTGAAACCAGTGAAAAGGCCGTGATATTTTTTCATGTCAATTTTTTCTTATCCTAATTCAGATTTAAAACATCCCATGTGATTATTGTAATATGGTCTAATTATTTCCACTCACATTTTTCTAAATATCCTATAAACTTTTCATTATAAATATATGTCTGTTTAAATATTATTATATGCAATGTACTACTGTACAGGACTGACTTTTAAATGGAACCATTCATTGTTATAATTAATGACTTTGTGCCAATAAATATTTTGTATTTAAAGAAAAGTATTTTGCATTTCGTCTGTACATTATTATAAACAATGTAAACATTAATTTTAATTGGAACCGAAACATGTAAAAACGAGAACTTCCCGGAATATCAGACCGTATCCGGATTCGTGTTTCTTTTAGAGTAATTGTAACATTTCCGCAAGCTAGGTAGGAAATTTGAAAGACGCCGAAGGTCGATTAATATTTACTTTATAGATGCAAGACGAGTGACAGCAAGTTTGAGGTAAGTTAAGTTATTAATATTTTATTCTTTTATGCATCATATCACCAAAATGTTGAAGACGTTTGTGAGCATTTCCATTGAACTGATTTTCACTGAATTTTGCAGAAACCGCGCAAACATGCATGTGATATATTCACTTATATTTGAGTCTGTTGCACTTGATTCCTTTAATCATTTCGGTTAATGTTTCCTAAGACTTACCGGATCCTTTAAATACGATTACGGTTTTGTTTTGTTTATGTATTTGGGGAAAAAAGGGGGGGTCCTTTTTCCCCACACTGGCCACATAAAAAAAAGACATTTATGTACAGTACACTACGTAGACATAGACATAGATAATTGGAAATGATTAAACATGTAATAGCAATAAGTATCTCTGAAATGGAGTTCACTCTGATAATCAGAGGCGTAATCCCCTTTGAATGTGTCGGGAGCTATTTCAGTATTTTCTGACTTGGCCGTCGGGACACAGAGTTCAAAAGGGATTAATCAGAGGCGTAGCAGGGAAAGTATTTAATATTTGTATGGCAAAATGTCCTTTCTAGAAGGGTTTGTGCCAAATCATAAGAATAATTGGTATGGCAATGAGGTGTTTAAAAAAAAAATTGGTATGGCCAATGTGCCTGCAGTAAAAGTTGCTACGCCCCTGGCCCCCTGTAAAAATAAATAGCTGTGACTCATTACGGCCACTTAGTCTAGACAAGTTTGGCTTTAGCCATACATATTATTACTTCAAAGAAACATTTAAATTTAATAGTCTGTCTTAAAAGTGTCTTTAGTCTTTAAAAAAATTTAAAAAAAATAATATAAGTTGACAATGCAGAACTTCGTTAACTAATGATGCCATATATATTGGATAGGGGGCAGATTTTCTGGAAAATGGTATGAAAATATGGGAAAACCTATGCATGTTTCCAAGTGGCTTTTCTGTTTCAATGATGTTTTTTAGTATTTTTCATACCATTTTCACCTCCAGTATGAAAATCTGCCCCCTATTCAATATGGGTTCATTAACCGTGAAGTCCTGTATTGCATGGAAAGTATTGTAGCTGTTTTAAGTGCATGTATGTACATAAATGCAAAAAATTAATTTGAATATATAAATAGTTTTTTTTATATACATGTATAATATATGTAATGTTTCTTTATTTATTCTAGGAATGAAGAGCAAAAGGATATAGAAGTCTTTATATAAAATAGTTCAGGAATCCAGTTGGAAAGAAGTGCTTTTCAGTTAAAAGTATTTCCTGGGAATTAAGAGGAACTTCTATAAATGTTTTTCTGGAATAGTTATTCAAAAGGGCAGTGAAGTGAAGGATTACATTAGACAAATATTGCTGAAGTGGTAAAATCAGACCCAAGAGATGTACAAAATTTCTACAATACATGTTACAGCTGACTTTAGCTACTTAATCACATTGACATTGTGTGCTTTTATGTTTTCTTTACATAATTACTACAATTTATATTTTTATTCTTTGTCACAATTATTACTAAAAAAATACAGCATTTTAATATGGTTTTTCATAGTCTCACTTGCATTGTACTTAAATAAGTTGTCTGTAGATGTTTACACTAGGTTTTCAGGCATTTCACTTCACTTGATTGAAACAGCATTCAAATTTTTTGTTAAATTATGGCCTGAAAAATACATTTAACATTTTACAGGAGTTTTCACAATCAGTGAATGGCTGTTTATCACAGAAGAACATGTACATTTCACGGTCTTTTCACAATGGGCACATAATTTATCACGACTTTTTCACGGTGTACATTTTTGTTTTTCACAGGGTTTCTACGGTCTCCTACCCAAGTTTTCACGGTCTTTTCACGACAAATAAAGGCATATACTGTACTATATCTACATTTCACGGTCTTTTCACAATGGGCACAAAATGCATTTTCACGACTTTTTCACTGTGTACATTTTTTTTGCACAGGGTTTCTACGGTCTATTCACCCAAGTTTTCAGGTGGCACCTCTTCACGGCCTTTTCACAAACTTTTCACAGCCTTTTCACGACAGTCATTCCACGGTATTGTCACGGATAAGTTTCACGGCCCACCGTAAATTAACCGTGACAAACACTGTAAAAATCACCAGCATTTTTACGGACATTTTCATGGCCAATCTACGGGGCATTGTTCCAGTAGTGTCATTGGCACTCATACTACATCTTCTTATATCTATTTAGCAAGAGTTTTTGTTTGCCTTTTAAGTGTTTCATTGACCAATTTTAGTCAGAAATTAGGGTTTTAATCTTATAAAATCAATATTTGGATCTTACATTTTGTAAACGTATTAGTTTATTATCCGTTTCTAAATTTATAAACTATCAAAAAACTAAGATCCCAACTCTATCAGGTAAAGTTGACCATAGATGGGTTTGGCTATTATTTTCATGTCATCATTAGTCTTATAGCTCTTCACTAGTTTCGGTACTTATACATCCTTGACTTTGAAATATTTGGCTTTGAGCGGTCCTGTTGATGGTAGATCCAAAAAAGCGCTTCGACGCATAACATTTACAAAGTATTATTTTCCTTTCTTAACCATCGCCGCTCAAGAAAATAAATGTAACACTGCATGGAAGTTTGAAAAAGACCGTTTTGATAATTATCAACTGGACTCGAGCCAAATAATATAAAATCTTTTCACTAAACATGCTATTAAAATATAGATGTAAGAAGAAAATTGGAACCGCAATGAGTGGCAAACATTGTACATGTTGAGGAATTTTTTGAAGGTTTCCAGGAGATGCCCAATCTATCGCATATATTTATTTAGAGGGTAGATATACATGTGATATACATGAAAGGGTATCACTTGTGGACAATATTGCAAAGAAGTATTTATTGTAAACGTGGGTTATATTTGCATCATACTGTTTAAACCGCAAAGTTCATTTTGCAGTAAAGATACCGATGAATGTAGTGTATATATCTATTTGTGTCATTTTTTTCAGCTACTAGAAGAAAAGAAGACTTAATTTTATATAATGCAAACGATCAGTGTCAGTTTACTAGTGTATACTAGCAGATGAAAAAGTGTCCCAGTTTTATATAATGCATATACATCTATATATGCAGCATCCAGAATATGTATCTTACACTTATTTGAATCATATGATTTGTATATGGTGCTAAACGTTTGAAGGATTTTGAAATAACTGTAAACACAAATTTCCTGAACAGAACTGTTGTTGATGTTTAATTTACGTACGGTGACTTGTAAATGGATATCAGCATGCTAATGTGCACGTTATAGAACCCTTTAATAACTTAAAACTTTGATGAACATTTCAATCTTATTTTTTTGTGAAATGAGCCCCTGGCTTCTGAACATCGGGCCTAACAGATTTGAGTTACAAAAAGCTGAAGCCAGCCTCCAGGTGCGAAATTTCTCGTTGCGTTGAAGACCCATTGGTGGGCTTAGGCTGCTTTTTTCTCTTTGGTGTATTTGTTGTCTCTTTAACACATTCCCCGTTTCCATTCTATTTTCTGTTAACCTGTATGTTTGTTGCAATGCTAATCCCTATTTCTAAAATTGCTTTCTATCACCTCATATTTAAAAGCCTTTTGAAGAGTTCTAATACACAAGATCACATTTTAAACAGTAGAAAGGGACAAAAATCACAAGGCTGAAAGGACATTATAATATCTTTTGCATTTCCAGTATCATAACTATTTTTTTTTCACTGGAATGATTTGATATATTATATTTCTTGCATTAATTTCATTTTAAAAAATGTTAGCACCTTTATATTTCAGTACTTAAATACTTTAAATTTCAAAATAGCCTTTGAAGTCATGGCATTATTTTGAACGACACAATCAAAAACAAAATGCAGCATATTTTCAGAACCACACCTGTTTTGACAATTTCCATGTATTCTCCTAAAAGTTATCTCTTATTGCTAGTGTTTTGCATGAAACATATGAAATAGTGTCCAACACAACAGAAAAGTATACAGGATTTAATTTAAAGGGGTCGCAACTCTTATAATTTACTGCGAGAACAGTTTATAGGGAAATTAAACATTTTTATGCATCAATATATTTTTCAGATTGAAGGTGGCGCGCGACTGCTGCCATCTCATTTGAATTTGCCCATGCTTAAGTAGAAACAATATGCAAATTTTCCCACCAACAACACAAGTCTGTATCCATACTTGCATTTCCTACAAAATAAGTCTTTTATTGTTTGGAGGTTTCGATTTTACAGATTTGAAATTTCTAGCAATCATTGAATTTGGATGCAAAGAATAAGATAATACAATACAACCTTTCTATAATAAAATGGGAGATTTCGGTTTCGATCCAAGTTGCTAATACATTTTCCATATCCGTAAATTCACTGTATATAAAGGGAGCGTAAAAAAGCACTACCAAATGCGATCCTCGTCAAGTGTTTCCGTATTGAACAAGTCTTGGCGATTTCGATGGATTGTACTCCTTAGACCTGCCAAAAGTGTAGTTGTCACAAATAATAAGATGGCAGGAAGAATTTACCAGATGTCCCGGATGTACAATTCTCTTACTTCCTATACATTTCTAGGAATGTCTTTGGTTAAGAGCAAACACGTGGAGACCCTGAATATTTAATATTGGGTAAGTGGGCGTGTTTTATTTAAATACACAGTTAGTAGCAGTGTGACGTCCCTTTATAAAACAATATGACGTTGACGAAATAATTGAAACGTTTCGCCCAAACAACAGATGGAGAAATTGATGATAAACGATTGAAAAAAAAATGCAGAAAACACATTAAATAATTGTTTTTTAATCAGTTCAATGAAGGAAGTGCCTGTTCATGGAATACGGCAAAGTCTGGTCTTTAAATTATTGTCAAATATATAAACATATTAAGATTGATTGTTGTTTGCTTAACGTCCATTTCATTCATGTTCAGGACGAGAACAAATAAACAATAAATGCAATAGGTAGGTCATGTAATAGTGTTATTTTTCGTCGTCATACACCACATAGTACAATTTTTCTACTTTTACGTTTATCTGATATACAAGGACACGGGGTTCCATTTAATAATCAAAGTGATTTTCAAATTTGTAGATTAAATGTATGCACTAAATGAAAAACATAAAGATTCATTTTATTTTGATCAGAAATTACCTCATACGAAATATACAGAATTCCGACACCCCCAGATATTTTTGCATTTTTCCAACGAAAAAGATCTTGTATATACAAGCTGGACTTTGCGGCCAGCATTCGACTTCCATAATCTTTATAGCATCCGATATATCCTACAATAAATATCAGTCAAAGAAAAATAATATACATTGTCATGTTTCATAACTTATCGAACTATCTTCAATTAAAAAACATCTCATGCAATCCCACTCCGGGTTTTTTTTCTGACATTTTATTATTGCCAAAACCTTATAATAGACTTTTAATCTGGACAATCATACATTATTTATACTTGTAAACATTTGAAAAAAACATTCAAATAAACAAATTGACTGGCAATGATACATTCAAGTTGTTTGCTTCGAGAATTAAAAAAAAAAATATCCTTTGGGTACTTTTCTCACTGTATTTTAGCAATAGATTAAGGCAGCAATTATAGTTTACCGATGTTCAAATCTTAAGAACTGTGTCATTTGAAATTAGACTGTTCACATTTTCCAAATTAAAAAAAAAAGAAAACTCAAGTGTATCTGCCTTTTATCGATTTTTTCCACTATGTAATTTATAAAGCGTAAAATCGATCAATACATATATCTAAACTTGTCAGATAAATATCTGCAAAAAATAATTTTACATTTTACCTGTCGTCTCACGATGTACATTCGAACATTGTACGTCCTTCAAGCCTTTTTCTATTGCATTTAACCGCTGAGTACTCGTGTTCGTAACTTCTTTTATACGCTCCAGTTCGACCTTACAGTATCAAGTTGATTGATTTTTTTCTTACTGCTGGCAAGTTTAGTCATTATTCTTACATCATTCATTGGTGCAACATCACAAGCTTTGTTTTCAGATAAGAGACAACCTCTGACAGGGACATTTTTTGCTCCATTCAAGGCCAGCTAATACAATTCTGTGCACAAGTCCAAACAAACCAAATAAATGCATGGTGTTCCTTCCATGTACATCACAGATGTTCCTTTAAATTTGGTACATGTTATTACCAGATTGCATGTTTAAAAAATTATGAGCCCTTACCTGACAAAAAATTGATCGTAATGGTTAATTATAAATTCAATCATATCAACAAATTCTTGGAGCTTTTTTTTATGAAATTCACGAAACCCATATGGATTGTTGTTTCTGATCGATATTTTTTGCTTGAGCCGCAGTATCCAAACAGCAATTGTAGCTTCCTTTGGTAGCTTTCTATAGTACTGAGTCCAATTTTACCCTGCCTTCCAATGTGCCGATTTCTTTTTACTTGTAAACAATAAATAACATATTTATGTGATAACAAATCCTGTAAACTGTATTTAGGCAAAAGAATGTTAATTGTTGATACAATCGATCCTTTCACTAGAGTATCATTATTTTTAAAACATTTAAAGAAAAACTTAGATGTTGAAAAAGGCGGCTTGACCCGATGATTATTATTTTAAAATATGATTATGCAGAAAGGTTAGGAAATTGATTGTGTGGAATTAAAATAATGCATTAAAAAAAAATTTCGCTCTATATAATAAACATTTTGAACGAACAAATAGTATATATTAGATATTTGGATGATATATTGCCTCTCAATAAAGACCACTTCAGTATGTACACTAATTTTAAATAAAGCTAATACTAACAATGAACACTGTCCTTTCCTGGATATCTATATCTTTAATGGGAAGCTTAATATTAAAATTTATGATAAAAGAGATGATTTTTCATTTGCTATTGTTAATTTTCCATTTTTAGATGTTGACGTTCCCTTGTCACCATCTTATGGTGTTTATATATCTCAGCTTGTTCGATTCGCTCCTGTATATAACAACGTATTTGATTTAACGAAAGAAACCTCTGTATTACTGAAAAATTATTACACCAGGGTTTTCGATATCACAATCTAGTCAAAACATTTACTAAATTCTATCATATGTACAAGGACATCATTCGTTAATATAAATCAACATGCAGACATCTTATACGTTCAGGTATTTCACATCCAATCTTTTATTGTAATATTCTATACACAGCACAAAAATGACGACATTCACTTCAAAAGCTAAACAAACCTATAAACAGACTTATTCAGAAGGGATATAGTTACGATACTGTTGTCAGGTCATTAAAGATGGCATATGTTGGTATACAATTGATTCACTCATAGGGTCTTTGCATCGAAATAAACACATTTATTCTAAAACCAGTTGTTGGCATGATACGGGTTATGTTCTTCTCATATATTGTATGATGGTATGATACTAAACCCCTAACGGGAGGGATTGTGCTTGATTTTCATATGATGAAGATATAATCTTTCAATCAGTTTAATTGAGGTCTGGAGCTGGCATGTCTATAACTGCTAGAAGTCCTTTGTTAATATATGTATCATTGTCATTTTGCTTAGTTTATTTTGTTACCTATTCTGACATCGGACTCGGAGTTCTTTTAAAATGAGTTTTACTGTGCGTATTGCTGGTTTATTCTACATTGGCTAGAGGTATAGGGGGAGGATTGAGATCCCACAAAACATGTTTATCCCCGCCGCATTTTTGCGCCTGTCCTAAGTCAGGAGCCTCTGGCCTTTGTTAGTCTTGTATCATTTTTAATTTTAGTTCTTTTATATGTTTTGGAGTTTAGTGTGACGTCCATTTTCATTAAACTAGTACACATTTTTGTTTAGGGGCCAGCTGAAGCCCTCCTCCGGGTGCGGGAATTTGTCTTCGGCTGTTTTCTGCTCTTTGGTCGGGTTATTGTCTCTTTGAAACATTCCCCATTTCTTTTCTCAATTTTATAGATCAGATATACATATGTAGTTTCAATATAAATCAATATTTATATGCTAACTGTCTTTTATTCCTGCGCTTGCATGTATTTCTATCTAGCATACATGCATATATGAACATTGCGGCACATTTTGTCATGTCGGGACTTTTATAGTTTACTATATTTCGTATGGGTTTTGCGTTGTTAAAGGTCGTTCAGTGACTTATAGCTGTTTACATGCCCATCCTTAAATCTCTGGTGGATAGTTGTCTCATTGGTAATCATACCACATCTCTTTAATTTTACATAATATTAACGTTGACATCATGTTTCATTAAACACTCTGTTTTCTCTGTCAGATCTTTCAATCATATTGATAGACACTGATTAAAACAATTACATTTTTTCTCTATAGTAAAAAATATATAGAAAAATTTACAGATAAAAGGGAAATATTAAAATGGAGAATCCCTTATAGGCATTAGTTTTGATTCATCACGATATTTTAAAACAGAATCTACGTTATTAATGATATCAAATATGATTCATAATTTTTTTCTTTATGCATTATTAATGAAAAAAAATGTTTGTTTTATTAAAGAGTAACTGGACTCATCATTCAAAGTAATAACATCCTCATGTGATGCGGTTATGAAAATTATTTTTCGTACAAAATGAAGCAAAACGTACATTAATTGAACGCTCACTATACATACCAGGTGTAAAACAGTATTCATTTCTAGTTGAGGAATACAAATACATTGTTATAATAATAATTTAAAATGGAAAATTTCAATAATATACACAACGCAACAGGGTTTAATAGAACATTTGATAATACATTTTCAAATTCTGTTAACCTAGATACCATATTGAATATTACTGTTGGTAATAATATAACCAACTCGACTAATTCGGAGGTAATCGTAGTGGATTTTCGGCAATTTTACAAATACGGATTTGAGTTTATACTGTACGGCTATTTCATGCCAGTTTGGGCTTCGATGAGTATTATAATGTATGCTCTCATGATAACCGTTTTCATACGATATGGAATGACCACCAAGACCCACATATGTTTGATCGCTATAGCAGTATGTGACAGTGTGTCACCAATTGCTCCTACATCCATCTGGGTCTACTTCTTCGCTATCAAGAAATATTTTTATTACTTGCCATTTGAATGGTGTCAGATATACCACTACACAACGGAAGTTATACCACAATTCTTCACGTATACGTCATATTTCATAACAATTATGATGACTGTGCACAGATATATCATGGTTGCTCATCCATTTAGAGCCGACAAACTTTGTTCTAAGACAGTTGTCTATATTATGATTGTCTTGTGTTTTCTGACATCAGTATCAATACGTCTTGTACATTTATTCCATTACAAATACGGCGAAACAACAGTGCCTGGAATAGACAACGCAAATACAACCATGCAAGCATGTACGTATAGTCGTCCAGACTGGATGCCAATATCATTTAACAAATACTTGGGAGTTTTGATGACAGCACAAACAATCATAGTCGGGGTAATTCCATGTACGGTGTTAGTTGTTAGCGAACTGTTGATGATAAAGGCAATAAACGTCAGATCATCAAAACGTGAAGCGATGACATCAAAAGCAAAGGGTCAGTCCAAAAACGACAAAAATGAAAGGAGATTGACCATGATAACGATATTTATAACTGCAGTTACCCTTTTTTATATGGTTCCTGTCGTCATAATACAAGTGATTGATGTGTTAGTGTTGATGTTTGATTTGGAAATAGGAGACTATAATAATCTCAGAACTGCTATTGTAGTGTTGAATGTGTTGTATTGGACGTGCATTCCTTCTAACTTTTTAATTACGTGTTTTTTAAATCGTGAATTCAGATGTGGAATTAGAAGTCTCTTCATTAAACCGAAATCAGTCCACAACACGATCATATCGATTGTTTCTTTGGCAAAAACACAAGAATCAGTGTGTAACTCTGAAACTACAGATTCTGCAAACTGTAATGACAATGAAACTGTCATGGATGAGCAGAAAACTTCAATGTAGTTTAGTCAGAGGCAACTTGCATTTTTTGTAATTTTCATGTTGAAGAGACAAAAATGAAGAAACTTTATACATAAACATAAGACAACCGTTATTAAAAAATACCATATTGTTTAAAAGAGGGACGAAACATACCAGAGGGACAGTCAAACTCATAGATCTAAAACAAACTGACAACGTCATGGCCAAAAATAAAAAGTCAAACAGACAAATAATAGTACAGATGACACAACATAGAAAACTAAAGACTAAGCAACACGAACCCCCACCAAAAACTTGGGGTGATCTCAGGTGCTCCGGAAGGGTAAGCAGATCCTGCTCCACATGTGGCACCCGTTGAGTTGCTTATGTTATTACAAATCCGGTAAATAGTCTAATTCGGTAAGTCACATTCGTGAAAAGGGAAGGGTATTGTAGTTACGATATAAGGAACATATCCGATGTCATCTTTGAAACGGTTATTCCATAACGGTCAACCAACTCGTGATGGCGTCCGTAAAATTTACGAAGGGATGACTTCAACTTCACCATTTGGAACTCTTGGTTTAATAGCTTCCTTGTGAGCAGCAATCCTCTATCAAGGAAATCATGATAGGAAACACAAGCCCGGGAATATCGTATCAATTGGGAGATATATACTCCGTATGCAGGCGCTGCTGGAATGTTGCTACATAGAAATGGAAAGTTCACAATTGGGAAGCTGAAATCATCTCTTTTGTCGTAAAGTTTTGTTTTCAACCGACCCTCATTGTCAATTTCTAGATGTAAGTCAAGATATGAGGCAGACTTAACTGTATCTGTAGTATCCTTTATCTCTAGTTCGATGGGATAGATTCGTTCAACATAGTCACCAAATTTTGTATTATTTAGTGAGAGAACATCATCTATATAGCGGAACGCAGAGTTAAAGGATATTGCTAACTTCTTATCTCTCTTCCAAGTACATTTAAACCAAAGACGATATGAGTGTACATTAATCAAATAGGAACACGAACAGCAAAAAAATAATCAAAATAGATACACAAAGAGGGCAAAATAAGTCTTCGACAGTAGACAGGGGTCTATTTAATGTAGAGCTCTTAGACTAAATCGTCCCTTATACGTACAGGTATACAGTAGGTAAATGAAAGAAAATCTGTTTGTTTGTTTTGTTCACACATTGTTGTCCATATGTTGGAATTTTATGCGACTGTCATACAAGTGAGAGGTTTAGCTAGCTTTCAAACCAGGTTTAATCCACCATTTTCTACATAAGGAAATGCCTGTACCAAGTCAGGAATATGACAGTTGTTTTCCATTCGTTTGAGCTTCTGATTTTGCCAATTGTTAAGGGACTTTCCGTTTGGAATTTTCCATGGAGTTCGGAATTTTTGTTGTTTTATTTTTCATGATACGTGAAATAATTTTGAGTTAGATTAACCTATAATCATGTTAATAGACAACTATCAAATAATTCAAAAATACTGTATCAAAATACTAATACAAGTTTTATAAATTTAACAAATAGATTTTTGTAGTTGCGGGAAAAATTTTCCATTTTGTATGGCCTTATATGAAGTCGTAATTGAGGAAATAAGTATTCTGTTTAACGTGAAAATAAAGGTTATTTTACGATAAACAGAAAAGAAATTCTGTTGGTTAATAGTACAAAGCCATTTATTGCAAAAAAAATACGGATAATAAACACATTTCAGTATGAAAAATCATCAAATAAAAACGGCCATACCCTAAAAAAATAACTCTTTACCTCTTTTCATATTGTTTACACCTCTATCAGGTCTCTCTTCAAAACAATATGCATTAGTTTGAATGTTTGTATGCGTTTTTTTATTGAAAGTAAACGTACTGTATTATATTACTATACTAATTTAAGTATTGTAATATTTTTTTTTCTTTTTGAATTATTTTCAGAAGTTTTTTTTCTATTTTATTCAAATGTGAAATGTATTAGGATCAATTGAAAGTGGCAAATATATAGATTGGTGACATAAG
Source organism: Mytilus californianus (assembly GCF_021869535.1). Taxonomy (NCBI): domain Eukaryota; kingdom Metazoa; phylum Mollusca; class Bivalvia; order Mytilida; family Mytilidae; genus Mytilus; species Mytilus californianus. Next base: position 60,223,949 of record NW_026262679.1, read on the forward strand.
CCATAACATTTCATTGTAATGCACCAACCTAACACATGGCTATATTATATTCAATTTGAAAGCTTATTATTTTGTACTTTCTATTTTGCCCGGTCGTAAAAAAATCGAACGATGCAATTTCAAAGATCAAAGGTCAATGATGGATAATTTCCCATTTTTCACAGATGTCAACATTATTGCATATTTTGTTGTGTACAAAATTAGATAATGTATGAACATCAGGAAAACGTTTAAATTAAAGGTAAAGCAGTCACCACTGTCCTAGGGTAGGGGAGGGTTAGCGCTTTCAAACATGTTTAACCCCGCCACATTCTACATGTATGTGCCTGTCCCAAGTCAGGAGCCTGTAATTCAATGGTTGTCATGTGTTGCTGTAAATCACGTTTGCTTGTCGTTAATTCTTTTTGTACATAATTCAGGCCGATAGTTTTCTCGTCTGAATTGTTTTACATTTGTAATTTCTGAGCCTTTAATAGTAGCTTAATCGGTATGATTTTTGCTCATTGATTCAGGCCGTACGGTGACATATAGTCGTTAACTTCTATGTCATTTGTTTTCTAGTGGAGAGTTGTCTCATTGGCAAGCACAACACTTCTTCTTGTCTTTATACTTAAACGCATTTTGGATATTTATGGCGTGTTTTAACTGAACAGCATCTTTTTCTAATTATTTGATTTTCAATTTTGATAATAAACATTTATATAATTCAAGGACTTTTCTTATATATAAACAGCAAAAGATTTATTTTTAAATAAAGAGATTTCGCTTTATACAAACTAGAAAGTGTCTTCTTCATTGTTGCTTCAACTGCATAGTGCATTGTTAATTGAATACACTATCATATACTAGACATATCCTTATTATTTATATTGTAATGATCTTTGTGCCTGTCAAAATTGAAAAAAAAAACACATAAGAAGACGTAATTTTCAAGTTGCAGATTAGTGACAGGTTGCAGTTACATTGAATTTCATTCTATATTTTTTTTTATCTTTCGTAAATGTACTGTTGATAAATTTAAATATCATAAAGGTGACCTTAGATGGATTTGTTATTCTTTTAGTCATACAGTTCCTGGCGTCTTCAAGTACTTACACATTTCTGCTTTCGTATTTCTGGGTTCCAACCTTCCATGTAAAGAAATACAGAAAAACTTGTTGGACGTATCAAATTGAAAAGAGGTATTTCATAAACATACTAGAGCTGTTGGTGTAACTGTTTACCAAAACTGCATGTAGCAAATGAATTAATAAATTTGTATTAATATTAACGATGAATATATATCTGTATGACTTTGAACCCAATTCTTATTTCTTTGCAAGTGAAAGGTTTAGATAGCTACAAAAAGAAGGATATATAACTGGACAGAATAAAGATGGACGAGCTACGGACAAGATGATTCCTAAATTTCCGTAATACACTCTATCATCATAGATATATATTCTTGCATCTGTATTAAGTACCTTTGTAATTTTCACTGACACTTGAACAAATTGGTTATATTTTCCTTTTTTGAAAAACGAAAATCTTTAATCAAGGGAAAAATCTCAAACCATGAGTCGAAGAAACAAATAACGCAATGACCGTGCAAAAAGTCGAACAAACCAATAACAATTCTCAAAACACTTCACTGAGATGTAAAAACGAAGGCGTCCTAAACCCGAGAGTGATCTCATGAGCTCAGGAAAGGTATTCTGTCTATCACAATATTAATTTTCAGTCATATTTAATAAAACAACTATTATAATAATGTCCTTACATACACAATATACTAAGTACTTGCATTTGTGTGTTCCTAGCACATTGTGAACACAGTCTTCATTCGAATATTTGGTTTAGCATTAATTGAATTCTGTTCTTTATGGTTCAAACGATATTTAGCGAGCCAGAAAATAAATTTTTATTTAGTTCTAACAAAGGTTAGGAGAATGTTATTCTTGACCTTTGATATTGATTTAATAGAAACTGCACCGATTTTTTTACGACCGGGCAAAACAGAAAGTACAGCTAATGAGCTTTCGAGTGATTTGTTATATAGCCGTGTGTAAGGTGGGCGCATTAAAGTCCTTAGATAATAACCTTTTTCGAAAAATGTCACTCGCCCTATAGAAGTGTACTGAAAAACCTAGTTTAGACGTTTTCCTTTGTTCCAACTGTCCCAAGTCGGGAATCTCGGTAGTGGTTGTTTTTAATTGTATCTCTGCCTTTGAAGATTTAAGTGTTGACAGCAGATTATAAGTTATAGTAGTTTTTATAAACTGATTAACAACTGGGCTAGACATTGGACGACTGGTTCAGAGGTTGGCATATGATATAGTCGCTCTCTGTTGTTGAATAGATATAAGAAGATGTGGTATGAGTGCCAATGAGACAACTCTCCATCCAAGTCACAATTTGTAAAAGAAAACCATTATAGGTCAAAGTACGGCTTTCAACACGGATCCCTGGCTCACACCGAACAGCAAGCTATAAAGGGCCCCAAAAATGACTTGTGTAAAACCATTCAAACAGGAAAACCAACGGTCTAATCTATATAAAAAACGAGAAACGAAAAACACTTATGAACAACATCAACAAACGACAACCAGTAAACATCAGGTTCCTGACTTAGGACAGGTGCAAACAAATGCAGCAGGGTTGAACGTTTTATCTGGCGCCAACCTTCACCCTAAGTCCGTATTTTGACACTACCTTACTTCACTGGTCTTTTGTTTTGATGGTTGGTGATTCATTTACCCACATGCCATTTTTCAATATGTATTTCTAAAAAGCCCGGTTATGACGGCGTATGATAGAATAGGGTAGATATATATCAAGATGTGAGAGAAAGCTAGTTGTCGACAAATTATGATTTAAACTATTGCATATAGATTATGAAGGTAGACCTAGGTATGGAAGAATTCTCATATATTATCTTAAAAGAGGACGAAGTGCGTATTCTAGTATGTTGTAGTTCTTTTTGGTAATTCGAAGAAAATAAATGGGTCGATTTTTTTGCAAACCATGTGTTTCTGCAAAATTAATTGAAAAAAAATGCATCTGAAACTGTTAAATCCCCCCTTTAATATTGAAAAACAAAAAGAGAAGATACCAAGGGTAAATTGAAATCATAATTCCAACAAAAATATACAATATCATGTCAAAACAAAAAGAGAAAACGATGAAATAACAAACAACAATAATAACAAAACATTTTACATAGAAAACTAAAGACTGAGCAAGACGAACCCCACCAAAAACCAGGGGTGCACTCAGATGCTCCGGAAGGGTTAGCAGTTCCTGCTCCACATGTGGGACTCATTGTGTTGTTTAATCAAGTAAAACTCAGGTAATATCGCTTTCGGTACTGTCATAATCGAGAAAAAAAGACGGGATTGTGGTTACAAAAAGTTGAACATATTCGTAGTCATATATGACACAGATAACGGTCAATCAAATCAAGATGGCGTCCGTAAAATTTTCGAATGATGATTTCAACTTTACCACATGTAATCCTTGATGCAATAGCTTTCTTTTGTAAGAAAACAAGCCCTGGAGTATCGTATCAAATGGGATATATATACACCATTTGAAGGTGTGGCTGGATTGTTGCAACACAGAAATGCATCTTTTTTTTTGGTAAAGTTTAGTTCTCTACCGACCCTCACTAACACTTTCTAGATGTAAGTCATGATAGGGGTCAATCATAACTGCGTCTATGTTATCATTTATTTCAAGTACTTTTGGATAGATGCAATGAACAAAGTCACCTAATTTTGAATTATACCATCTATATAACGGTACTAGAAATTAAAGGACAAAGCCAGCTTCTTTTCATTGTTTTTTTGAAGTTTCTGTATTGAAAGCTGTGCCTTGTTGAAGGCTTTCCCCATCGAATAACCGGAAAGGATAACTGCGTATGCAAAAGAGAGAAAATAAAAAGTGTACGATTTTCGATTCAATAGTTTATATTGATTTTCGATTTATTGTTTTTTAATCTAATGTTATGAGGGATTCGTCCTAAATAAAACACCCGTGAGCATCAAAACCAATTGAGCCCCACTTAACTGAGCCGAATTAGAAAAATTTCATATAGACACTTTATCTTTTGTAGTTGTTGATTTCTGTATAGTGGCCAGTAAATGATTTTTTTATTGTGTCGTTGGGTTGGTGTCTCTTTGATGTACACTCCATGCTTTCTTTTATTTATAGCTATATTATCTAGAACGGTCTAAGGTCAAAAGACAAGGTTCACTTTTGGCAAAATATGGCATAGGCCACACCTTGGTTCTTAAATGGAACTATTTTAAAAGCTGAAATATTCAGTGAAACAAACATCTTCATAATAGTACATAATAGGCTCCAGAAACAGAACATCTTGGAGATGTTGTCAAAATACGATGATTTTGCGCATTTTTTGGAGAAAAAAAAAGATTTTTTTTTTTGGCTACTACGTACGATCCAAAATGTTTCTTCACTAAAACGTGACCAGGTTAATATCTAATCTATAGAAAAAAAAAAGAATCTGGATCAGGGATGGCGACACAAGTAAATTTTGCTAAAGCCTGTTACAAATTATGGAAAAATTGACCCTAAACTGATCTTTCAACACAAATTATGCATATTTCAGGGGTAATGACGTCGTAACTTCCAATGTGCGGTGGCAAAAAGTTATTTTGTATTAACAGTAATTATCACAATCACAACTATATGTGAAATTTGTGGTCTTTTTGTTTTACAATATTAGTACAGTATCTATATATAAGGGTCAATTACAGTAAATCGTGAACATACCGTCCATGAACATCTGAGGTAGTTGCAAATTAAAATTTCGTACAAAACAAAATTTATGAACTGATAGCTAGTAAAAAATAAACCATTCAACTGTTATACAATACCGAAATACTGGCCATAATATTACACATTGGCAAGAAAAGACGAACATTTTTCAAATGAGTTATTTCCCTTTTACCAGAAAAATATTATCTAACCGTTCCATGCATACGTATGGAACAATGTGACAATACATTCGGATGCATACGTATGCAACCATACAATCTCTTGGTATCTTTAAATTCAATGCGTATACGTCAGTGTTTTTGTTCTCTCTTTTTTCAACTAGATTTTATGTTTTGATAGTAAGGCCATATGAATATTCAAAATACGTCCGATTTTCTTCAATTTAATAGCCATCTTTTTTATTAATTCTTACGAAAACACCTTCGTAAATTAAGACGGATATGGTAGGTATTTACCTATTAATCATAAGCGTTTTGAAATATCAAATTATTATAAATTACTTTGCATCTATGCTTCATTAGATTCCTTAATTTTGATTTGCTGAATTCAATCGCGAGGCACTTCAATATCATATTTTATTTCCGTATAAAATACAACAGGTATGACTGCACTTGTATCCTTGACAATGTTAGAATAATGCATTGAAAAACTAATGCAAAAGCTTGAAATAGCTCTTAATTTCATGGTTGTAGCATAAACATATAATTATAAGAATTGAAGGCTTCATTCATAATTTTATAGGGTTGTAAATGCGTTGATCGTGCGCACATTTTTAATATAAAGAGAAGCGCTTCATAAAAAATGTGCTCGGATCAACCCTTTTACACACCAATAAAATTATAAAAAGAAGCATTTAATTCTCAAATAGTATTTTAATCAAAAATGATTAGATTTTAATAAAAGAAGCACGAAAATTGCGCAATAAAATTTCACTGCGGAATCCATTACGAAATGCATAAATTACCCTACTTTTTTTCCAATGATAAAAGTGTGTTTAGCAACAGCTATTTGTATTCAATTAAAAGGACACCATCCATATAACGGTACGAGAAATTATAGGACAAAACCAGCTTCTTTTCATTGTTTTTTAGAAGTTTCTGTATTGAAAGCTGTGCCCTGTTGAAGGCTTTCCCCATCGAATAACCGGAAAGGATAACTGCGTATGCAAAAGAGAGAAAATAAAAAGTGTACGATTTTCGATTCGATGGTTTATATTGATTTTCGATTTTTTGTATTTTCTAATGTTATGAGGGCTTCGTCCTAAATAAATCACCAGTGAGCATCAAAACCAAATGAGCCCCACTTAACTGAGCCTAGTTAGAGACATTTCATATAAAAACTTTGTAGTTGTAGATTTCTGTAAAGTGGCCAGTAGATGATTTTTTTTATTGTGTCGTTGGGTAGGTGTCTCTTTGACGTACACTCCATAGCCTTCTTTTATGTATAACCATATTATCCAGAACGGTCTAAGGTCAAAAGACTAGGTTCACTTTTGGCAAAATAAGGCGTTGAAAAAAGAATCTGGATCAGGGATGGCGGCAAAAGTAAATTTTGCTAAAGCCTGTTACAAATTATGGAAAAAATGAACCTATTTACTGATCTTTCAACACAAATTATGCATATTTCAGGGGTAGTATCGTCGTAACTTACAATGTGCGGTGGCAAAAAGTTATTTTTTATTAACAGTAATATCACAACTATATGTGAAATTTGTAGCCTTTTTGTTTTACAATATTAGTACAGTATCTATAAGGATCAATTACAGTAAATCATGAACATATCGTCCTTTTACATCTGAGGTAGTTGCAAATCAAAATTTCGTACAAAACAAAATTCAAGAACTGAAAGCTAGTAAAATTAAGCAATTAAACTGTTATACAATACCGAAATACTGGCCATAATATTACACATTGGTAAGAAAAGAGGAACATTTTTCAAATGAATTATTTCCCTTTTACCAGAAAAATCTCATCCAACCGTTCCATACGTAACAATACATTCAGATGCATACGTATGTAAATATAAATAAGAATAAGTCTAAATTGAAAACGACGTCCAAACCAATGATTACGTTGGATAAAAACCGCATTTTTTATACGTGTGCATGCAAAACAAATCTCGTGGTAGAGGGGTCTAAATACAGCACAAACAACATTTTCCAAAAGACCAACAAAAGTGAAAAAGTATATTTAAACAAAACGCATTTGACTAACAGGTCGAACAACGGATGTTCTTAAACTCTACTGACTGCCATTGGCGATTGCTAAAAAAACGGGTTACAAGATTTAACAAAATGGATCTTTATAAATAAGAAGATATATATTCGGAATGACTGTGGAACGTGTTTTAAATTCGGTTAACTCTCATTTACCAGACAAAAAACATCAACCTTAACTAAACATAGATACGTTCAGTCCCCCACCATAATAACATTTTATGTACGAATTTTTGTGAGTAAATCATTGGTTACGTTGCTTCTCCTGACCTCTCTATTAATACAACGTTATTTTTAAAAACATGTAGCAAATGGGATAAAAAGAATGAAGAACAAATGCTACAAATTTTTTTCTTCCTTGTATTAAAATGCACAATTCGTTATCAACTTCAGTACATCGCAATAATAAATAAAATACCGGAACCTTTTAAATTATATGTTAAAAGGTTGTTGGCTTTCTTTCGAAAAAAGTTTAAATTGAAATTTGTTTGGACAAAAAAAAAAGGTATGATTTAGTTTTTTGTTCAACTAAAAGCGTTCAATCTCTTTTTTTCACATATGTTTATTATGAATTGAAACATTTAATAACAGGATTATATTAAAATAATTGATAAACATAATTTATCTATCTTTTTGATAAAAGGGATACAGCTACATTTTAAACAGAAAATTAAACTAGCCTAAGATTTGTTTATTTCATACATTTATGAAAGCGGAATTTATAAATAATTAGAAAACAGTCAGTCTGGTTTAATTTTGTAAAAATAAACGCAAAAAAATCAATGATGTATTATTAGCTGATAGAGGGTTGATGATTGCAAGGAAGCTATTCAACCAAGAGTTCAAAGTGGTGAAGTTGACATCATCCTTTCGAAAATTTTACAGACGCCATCACGAGTTGATTGACTGTTATGGAATATCTTTTTTCACAGATGACGACGGATACACTGTTTGTTCCAATCATCGTAACCATAATCCCGTTCCCTTTTCCTCGAATGTGACCTACCTAATTAGATTTATCACCGGGGTTGTACTTACATGAACAACAGGACGGGTGCCACATGTGGAACAGGATATGCTTACCCTTCCGGAGCACCTGATATCACCCCCTTTTTTTTGGTGCGGTTCGTGTTGCTCAGTCTTTATTTTTTCTATGTTGTGTTTTGTATACTATTTGTCTTTTGATCTTTTGAATTTTTTGCCATGGCATTGTCAGTTTATATTCGACTTATGAGTTTGAATGTCAATTTGGCATATTTCTCCTCTCTGGGTGGACGGTATTCTGCCGTGTGAAAGAGGAATTGTCCGCCAGTAAGATATACCCTGTGGTAGTTACTAAACGTGTGTTTCCAGAAGTTTTGCATACATATCAGGTACCCGGCCACGTCCACTTGTATTTGTAGTATTTGTATTTTTATCCATCTGATGAGTTAAGCCTCTTTCAACTGATTGTTATAGTTCGTTCTTATGTTGTACTGTTACACCACTGTCCCATGTTAGGGGGAGGGTTGGGATCCCGCTAACATGTTTAACCCCGCCACATTCTGTATGTATGTGCCTGTCCCAAATCAGGAGCCTGTAATTCAGTGGTTGTCGTTTGTTTATGTGTTACATATTTGTTTTTCGTTCATTTTTTGTACATAAATTGGGCCGTTATTTTTCTCGTTTGAATTGTTTTACATAGTCATTTCGGAGCCTTTTATAGCTGACTGTGCGGTATGGGCTTTGCTCATTGTTGAATCCGTACGGTGACCTATAGTTGTTAATTTCTGTGTCATTTGGTCTCTTGTGGATAGTTGTCTCATTGGCAATCATACCACATCTTCTTTTTTATACACACATACTGATGGAATATGATATAAACCCTGCTACATATAGCAGGTGGACGCACTGGGCATGTTTTACGGTGCGATCAAGCCATATATATCACCTTACAGAGACACATCTTTAGCGAAGACGCAGCTACTTTTCAAGTCTATTGATTGTTCCGGATGGTGATGAACTCTAGTAGTCCGACCTCCCCGCACTCGAGTTGAACATGTATGCTCTACGAAAACATATTAGTATACTTTTTAAACACGAATGCCTTCATATGAAATTTGAGTGTAACTATTTTCTATTTTATTTAACTCCACCTTCTCTTGGTATCTTTAAATTCAATGCAAAGACGTCAGTGTTTTTTTTCTCCTTTTTCAGCTAGATTACATTTTTTTAATTCTTAGGTCATATGATATTCAAAATACTTCGTGTTTGTTTTCTTCAATTTCATAGCTACCATTTTTGTCATTAATTCTTACGAAAACACCTTCGCAAATTAAGACGGATGTGGCAAGGTACTTACGTATTAATCATAAATGTTTTGAAATATTTGATTATTATATAATTATATGTTTAAATTTAATAGGCTGAATTCAATCGAGAGGCACTTAAATATCATATTTTATTTCCGTATAAAATACAACAGTTATGACTGCACTAGTATCCTTGACAATGTTTTAAAAGAAGCATGACAATTGGCCCTACTTTTTCCAATGAAAAATGTGTGTTTAACAACTTCTACTTGTATACTATTGTATGACAGAGATCAAATACACATGTGAATGCAATCGAAATGATGCTGTAGTTGCAAAATACAATCTCTTTGTTCTTACTGTGCTTTAATGTGGGAAAATATACGGCTAAGGTTTGCATTAACTACTTCAGATATAATGCACAGTTCAAATGTACCCTTGCCTTACAATAACGACAAAGTAGATCAATTAATAACTTTGTGCCAATTTCATCGTTTTGAAATATGAAATAACATAAATATTGTAAAAGAGCTAGGGATAAGAGAACGACTCCTTCTTAAAACTGAGAGCTTTTTACATTTTTTTGTACATTGAAAATCGAATTAATTCAGGTTTGCTTTGGAATTGTTTGGGCTCAACGGAATTTATTAAGATTTTTTTTAATATTTAGTTCTGTTTAGTGACTTTTTCTAGGCCGAATTTAATGAAGATCCAATTATAACTTATAAGTTGTACTTGACAGAAGTATTGGTCTTGGTATGAGAAGAGGAAAATTTTTTCAAATGAGTTACTCAGTATTTCCTTTTTACCAGAAAAATCTCAACTAACCGTTCCATGCATATACGTATACATGTAGGTCATGTAGCCGTCGGACTAATCAAATACATCAAAATGGAATTACAGTAGATCGTGTTTTATCTTTGGTTATCTTCTGTTTACCAGACAAAAAATGTTTAACCCCGCCACATTCTTTATGTGCCTGTCCCAAGTCAGGAGCCTGTAGTTCAGTGGTTGTCGTTGGTTCATGTCGGTCATATTTGTTTTTCGTAAATTGTTTTGTCATACATTTGGTCGTTAGTTTTCTCAATTGAATTATTTCATATTTTTTATGTCGGGGCCTTTTATAGCCGACTATACGATACGGGTTTTTCTCGTTGTTGAAGGCCGTGCAATTGCCTATAATTGCTTACATCCACTTCATATGAACTTTGGTGGATAGTTCTCTCATTGGCAATCATACATCATCTCCTTATTTTTATAAAAAGTCTCAACCTAAATCCACCATAATAGCATTTTACGTATGAATGTTTGTAAGTAAATCATTGGTTATGTTGCTTCTCTAGACCTCACTATTTTTAAACAACGATTTTTATACTTGAAGAAACTGGAATAAAAAGTAGGGATAACAAATGCTACATTAAATAAATGATAAATAAAATGTATGATATTACCTGCAATTTTCAAATTATACTTTAAAAGTTTTTATAGGCTTTTGCTTTCTGTCATCTCAAAGTCACAGTGAGGCATTTAACACGGAGCAAAAACAAAAACACTCTCACCTCACTGCAATTTTTAGGCGGCCCCTATCCCTTTTATAGTTTACATATGTTTATTATGAATCAAGACATTTTAAAATACTATTAGGCAAGAGTATATAAAAATAATTTATAAACATGATTTATCTATCTTTTTGTTTAAGGGGCTATAGCTACGATTTAAAAGGAAAATTAATCTAGGATTTGTTTGTTTCATACAGCTATAATTTGTTAGCCGGAATGACGTAAAAACGACGAGTCAAAGAATTCAACTTTATATATAACTAATATAGGACAATGGTGTTGATTAAAAATTACACCATTCCAGGCCCTTTTGTTTTCCACATAATTGATATTACCAATAATTAACAAGTTCCGGGTCGAATCCGATACCGATACCAATAGTATATGTCACATTTAGTTTCCGGATGTAGCTGTAACCAATCTTCCTCCAATGAAGGATCACCTCATATGACGAGTAATCCTTTTCACCAAAGTAAAAGTTAATGTATGCTTACGCTTAAAATGTTACATTTTAATGTGATGAATAAGTAGTCCTTGACCAATAATAAAATTTAATTTATTTTAACATTAAAAGTGCTACATATACATCAAAGTAAAACACTGCTCAGCTTTTAGATTATATCATAAAATATAAAACACTTCTGCAGTAATTACAGTTTATAAGTACGTTTATATACACCAAAGGAAATTATGATTCTTCAAGCTCAATGGTTTAACCTGGTAGGTTAACTCATCTTCATAACACAGTATAGTGTGGCAATATATCCACTCTCACTGTCACACAAGTTGAAAGTGGGTTGTGTATTAAATGTCAGGTTTATCAGCCATTTAGTATAGTGTGCTTGTAGTAAAAAAATATCAGGACGGGTTCAAACAGAAAGATTTTGAAAGCAGAGAAAACTGTGCACCTTATAATCAGCACGACTTTTTCAGATGACACGAATACTAAAAATCCAGGCTAAAAATAAGGCGTAGGTACTTTAATTCAGTCACGGACCCGCGATGTAGCGGGTATTTTCTAGTATCTATATATAAAAGCGGAATTCCGAAATAAAATTGCGCTATCAACAGTCAATTTGATACAATTTTGTTAAAATAAGCTAAAAAACATCGCTGATGTATTATTAGCTTGCAAGTCAATGATCCAACCTCATTGTATCCGTATCAATTCGACCCTTCAATTTAACCCTTAGTAGGAGACCGCTTATGCGTGTGCATACAAGAAGTAAAAAGAGGATTTACATATTTTTTTAATCATTGACATGTGATCAAACAAACATAGAAAATTCGTCATTGTTTTCGATTCCACGTGATTGTCTGTGTACTTATATTTATGCTATCATAGGTTATATCGGTGGTTAATTAGATTGCGTCTAGTCTATTCACGAAATGCTGATACATTACAACGATTCCATGCATTGTTATTGCTTCTTTTGAAATTTTTGTAATTTGGAAATACGTTTTATATGTTTCATATGTAAATCAAATATCATTAAAAATATCTTTTTTAATAATTTTTATGAAAACACCTTCGCAAATTAAGACGGATGTGGTGAGTTACTAACATATTAATCATACACGTTTTGAAATATTTGATTATTATATAGCTGCATTGCATATATCCTTCATTAGAATCCGTAATTTTTATTGGCTGACAAAAATTGCCAGGGACTCCAAAATAATATTTTATTTCCGTATAAAATAGAACAGCTATGAGTGCACCGGTATCCGTGACGATGTTAAAATAATGCATTGAAAAAAAGAAGCAAAAAGCTTGAAATTGCTCTTAATTTCATTGTTTTAGCAAAAATAAAATTATAAGAATTGAAGGCTTCTTTTTATAATTTTATAGGGTTGTAAAAGCGTTGATCATGCGCGCATTTTTAATATGAAGAGAAGAGCTACATACAAAATGTGCTTCGGTCAACGCTTTTACACACCAATACAATTATAAAAAGAAGCATCCAATTCTTAAATAATAGTTTAAATTATTAAATTGTGATAAAAAGGCATTGAAAAATACACAATAAGATTTCGTAATCCATTACAAAATGCATAAAATACCCTACATTTTTTATGACGTAGTTGATCAATTAACAATTTTATGTGCAAACTTCATCGTATCGAAATATGTAATAACATGATATTCTAAAAGTGCTAGGAATAAGAGAAAGACTCCTTCTTAAAAGTGGAACTTCTAACTTTTTTTGTACAATGAAAATCCAAGTAATTAAGATCTGCCTTGGATTTATTTCGTGCTCAACGGAATTTATTTTTATTACTTTTTCAATATCTAGTTGTGTCTAGCGATTTTTTCTAGGATGCATTTAAAGAAGATCATATTTTATTTTTTGTGACTAAACAGGGGAAAAAAGGAGATACAGATCAATACACTTCGTTTAGATTCGACATGTCTTCAAAATTTGTCGCCGAATACAATTGAAAAATAGAACTAGAGGCTCTAAAGAGCCTGTGTCGCTCACCTTGGTCTATGTGAATATTAAACAAAGGACGCAGATGGATTCATGACAAAATTGTGTTTTGGTGATGGTGATGTGTTTGTACATCTTAATTTACTGAACATTTTTCCTGCTTACAATTATCTCTATCTATAATTAACTTGGCCCAGTAGTTTCAGAGGAGAAGATTTTTGTAAAAGATTACTAAGATTTACGAAAAAATGGTTAAAAATTGACTATAAAGGGCAATAACTCCTAAAGGGGTCAACTGACAATTTCGGTCATGTTGACTTATTTGTAGATCTTACTTTGCCGACATTTATTGTTTTTTACAGTTTATCTCTATCTATAATAATATTCAAGATAATAACCAAAAACAGCAAAATCACCTTAAAATTACCAATTCAGGGGCAGCAACCCACCAACGGGTTGTCCGATTCATCTGAAAATTTCAGGGCAGATAGATCTTGACCTGATAAACAATTTTACTGCATGTCAGATTTGCTTTAAATGCTTTGGTTTTTGAGTTAAAAGCCAAAAACTGAATTTTACCCCTATGTTCTATTTTTAGCCGTGGCGGCCATCTTGGTTGGTTGACCAGGTCACGCCACACATTTTCAAAACTAGATAACCAAATGATGATTGTGGCCAACTTTGGTTTAATTTGGCCCAGTTGTTTCAGAGGAGAAGATTTTTGTAAAAGATTACTAAGATTTACGAAAAATTGTTAAAAATTGACTATAAAGGGCAATAACTTCTAAAGTGTCAACTGACCATTTCGGTTATATTGACTTATTTGTAAATCTTACTTTGCTGAACATTATTGCTGTTTACAGTTTATCTCTATCTATAATAATATTCAAGATAATAACCAAAAACAGCAAAATTTCCTTAAAATTACCAATTCAGGGGCAGCAACCCAATAACGGGTTGTCCGATTCATCTGAAAATTTCAGGGCAGATAGATCTTGACCTGATAAACAATTTTACTTCATGTCAGATTTGCTTTAAATGCGTTGGTTTTTGAGTTAAAAGCCAAAAACTGAATTTGACCCCTATGTTCTATTTTTAGCCGTGGCGGCCATCTTGGTTGGTTGACCAGGTCACGCCACACATTTTTAAAACTAGATAACCAAATGATGATTGTGGCCAAGTTTGGTTTAATTTGGCCACGGAGTTTCAGAGGAGAAGATTTTTGTAAAAGATTACTAAGATTTACGAAAAATTGTTAAAAATTGACTATAAAGGGCAATAACTCCTAAAGGGGTCAACTGACCATTTCAGTCATGTTGACTTATTTGTTAATCTTACTTTGCTGAACATTATTGCTGTTTACAGTTTATCTCTATCTATAATAATATTCAAGATAATAACCAAAAACAGCAAAATTTCCTTAAAATTACCAATTCAGGGGCAGCAACCCAACAACAGGTTGTTCGATTCATCTGAAAATTTCAGGGCAGATAGATCTTGACCTGATTAACAATTTTACTTCATGTCAGATTTGCTCTAAATGCTTTGGTTTTTGAGTTATAAGCCAAAAACTGCATTTTACCCCTATGTTTTATTTTTAGCTGTGGCGGCCATCTTGGTTGGTTGGCCGGGTCAAGCCACACATTTTTTAAACTAGATACCCCAATGATGATTGTGGCCAAGTTTGGTTTAATTTGGCCCAGTTGTTTCAGAGGAGAAGATTTTTGTAAAAGATTACTAAGATTTACGAAAAATGGTTAAAAATTGACTATAAAGGGCAATTACTCCTAAAGGGGTCAACTGACCATTTCGGTTATATTGACTTATTTGTAAATCTTACTTTGCTGAACATTATTGCTGTTTACAGTTTATCTCTATCTATAATAATATTCAAGATAATAACCAAAAACAGCAAAATTTCCTTAAAATTACCAATTCAGGGGCAGCAACCCAATAACGGGTTGTCCGATTCATCTGAAAATTTCAGGGCAGATAGATCTTGACCTGATGAACAATTTTACCCCATGTCAGATTTGTTCTTAATGCTTTGGTTTTTGAGTTAAAAGCCAAAAACTGCATTTTACCCCTATGTTCTATTTTTAGCCGTGGCGGCCATCTTGGTTGGTTGACCGGGTCACGCCACACATTTTTAAAACTAGATACCCCAATGATGATTGTGGCCAAGTTTGGTTAAATTTGGCCCAGTAGTTTCAGAGGAGAAGATTTTTGTAAAAGTTTACGGACGACGGACGACGGACGACGGACGCAGGACGACGGAAGACGGACGCAAAGTGATGAGAAAAGCTCACTTGACCTTTCAGGTCAGGTGAGCTAAAAAGGGGGAGGGGATTAAATAACGAAAAAAATAACGTTTATCTCGTTTTAGTTTTTCCAATTAATGTTGACATACCTCTCTTCAATCAATCGGCACATATTTTTGAAAGAAAGACATGCACTTACGCTTAACTCAAGACTTTTACTATCATGAACCAATTTTTAAGTACACCAATCGGAACTTAAACTGTATAAACAAAAGGAGATGTTTAATATTCGTCAATGAGACAGCAACGAAACGACAAAAATAACCAAATGACATCTATCAAAAAATGACACGTGTCTACAAAATGTCAAACTCTAAATCGCTCACAATCTATATTACATGTTGTGAATAAATTTAACAGAAACAATCAAAGTTCTGCCATTCAAATCTTCTTCTACAAATATTTGTTCTCTTTTTTATCTATTCAAGAGAACTTTCACATGAGCCGTATGATAGGTTGACAACGTCGTCCGCATAATAAATGAAGTTTGCCTGAAATGATTATCTCCAAAACGTTCATGTAAAATGATGGCGTCATGTGTAAAGTTTTAGTTATTGAAAAAACAAATCGGTATATATGTCATTTAATCTGTACGGCTCTTTTGGTGTCTTTCTAGTAACTAGCACAAACAATGACAAGTACGATAATTTGTTGAAATAGCACTTCAATTTTAATTGACAGCGTCGATGGTCTCGTAGTAGCGTGTTCGCCTGGAGATGCGGGAGGTCTTGGGTGCGAACCCCGGCCAGGTCAAACCTAAGATTTCAAAATAGTTATTTGCAGCTTCTCCGCTAAGTATGCGACACTAAGGAGTAGGATCAAAGACTGGTCGGCTCGGAGCCAGAATAATGTGTCCGGTTAGGGTTACATGTCTTCCTGCGAACTGTAACCTTACGAACTAGCACATTAAAAGCCGACTCAGCGTGTCGGTCTAGTACAAAGTCGGGTTAATTACATTAACATGTTCTCGTCCTGAATATGCATTGATTTGCCATTGGACGTTAAACAGGCTTCCATCATGATCATCATGTAATTCTGGAAAACATTTCTAAAAAAGGAAGATAAATTTATTATAGAAAGTAAAATAACAAAAATACCGAACTTCAAGGAAAATTCAAAACGGAAAGTCCCTTATCAAATGGCAAAATCAAAAGCTCAAACACATCAAACGAATGGAAAACAAACTGTCATATTCCATATGACAGAGAGCAAGTATAGGGAATTCTGAAGAGACAATGATTGTCGAAATGCGCATCTGGTGCAGAAAAATTTGGTACCGTTTATGTAAGAAAACTGTAATATTGAAAAAGTTCTTTTCTGTAGTATTTAGAAAGAAATAATATTATAATATCTAAATTGAGATGAAAACAATATATAATAAATAAATTTAAGAGAGATTATTATAAAAAAGCAAGTATTTAAAGTCAATCAAAATGACTAAATGTACAATACAGGGGGTAAATAGGTGTAAAGGACATCAAATTATATAACACTTTACATATAAAAGTAAACACGTGTTATGAACATCCCCATTGTGCATTGACCGATTATAATATCATGTTCGCATTTAAAATGCAAATGCTATAAGTAAACTATGCTTGGCAAGCATATATCAAAACTTATCCATTCAAGGTCATATATTTAAATTTAAATAGCACAACCGCCTGTAATTATGAGCTTTATATTATTACGTTTTAAAAGAGATTATGTGAGTTATTGACACTTCAATCATATTTCAAATATTTTCTTTTTAATTTTTACGTTTAAAAATATTTATAATGAAAACAGAAACCTTTTCAATTCATAATAAAAGCCCCATATTTCTGTTACACATTATTTCTACGAATTCATTAAGGAAGAACATTTTTTAATGATAATTGATTGCATTCGAGGTATATATGTACTGGTGCAATTTGGTTTAGAAAATTTGAGATTTATAAATATGTTTATGATATATAAAACAAGAGGCTCACCAGGTGAAAAAGTTCCAATCTCCAACGAGGACCCTTTGTTGCACATACTAGTTATTCTATGTGACGCTGATAATTTTTTGCAATTTACACATTCAATTGTTTTTGAAAAAATAGCAAATAGCTGCAAAACAGTATAGACATTAAAGGGACAATAACCCAAAACAAGTTATAAGATTGTTGGAAATATTCATAGTTCAGAACTTGCAATTAGGAGATAACTGTATATATGTAATTGTATTTTAAACTCCGACGGCATCAATTGGTGATTTGATGGTCGGAAATTAAGTTTACTGGCGACGCGTTAGCGAAGCCAGAAAACGGGTATTTGCGACCATCAAATCACCAATTGATGCTGTCGGAGCTTCAAAACAATATTGTTATCTCCATTCTAATGAAACTGACAGAAAACAACGTCAAATCATACATTTTAAATCTGTCATACGTCGTACAAAAAAAAATGCAAAAATTGAACAGATGATATTTCAAGTGCAATATCTCCGAACAGGGTTGGCAGATTTTTTCTGAAATTATTGGGATAGAATAATCTTGTTAAATTATTATTTATACTTTTTCTACAATGTTCAATATAAATACCAAAATCAGCAAATATCTGTCACACAAGATATTTCAGGGGCATCACAGTAGCTTCAAAGCGGATCAACAGATTTTTCTTAAATTTTCAGGGTAGATAAAGATAATTGCTATAGTTTTCGAAATATTAGCCAACAACTGCAGTTTGATTATCCCTGTGCTCTATTCTAAGCAACAAGGCTTTTGATTGGTTGATCAACTTGAATGATAATCACAAGCTTCATAGTGAACATCCTATATATTAAACAGACAAACTATGGATTCAACCTCGAGTTGTTTCAGAGGAGACGATTTTTAAAGAAAAGTTTACGAACGACTGTTGGCAATAGTTTACATGGTCATTCGGGCCAGTTGAGGTAATTCAAAAAATGGGACGAAACTATAAATGTTCAAAGGTAAAGATTTGTTACAAGGAACTAATTTTATATAAAATTATAAAATAAAATATTCCACAAGTTACAGGGTGCGGTCTCAACATTCGCATACATTTATTGATAAAAATATAAACTCACATAGATACCAGGATTAAAATTCTGTACGCCAGATGCGCGTTTCGTGTACAAAAGACTCATCAGTGAAGCTCGAATCAAAACAGTTAAAAATGCCAAAGCAAAGAACGCGTATCAGGAAGATAGTATACAAAAGTTGAAATTATTGACTGAAATATTTTAAATCAATTTTCGCTGGAATATTTAGCATAAAGTTGTATTTATATATTGTTTTTGCTTAATCATAAAGAATGACATTACGATTGTTTGTCGCGTTACATTGTAACAACGAGTTGAGTTTATAGAATGTTGTTAACTTGAAACTCATTCAGAATAGTTCTTAATCTTAATCATACATAAATGGATAATCAAATATAAAGAAGATGTGAAAAGTTTGGCAATGAGACAACTCTGCACCATGCAGAGACCAAGACTATAGGTTACCGTACGGCCTTGATGTCACTTTAAAATGATTGGGATTTCAGTTTGTCATATTACTTACATTGAATGGTTAATCAATTTTATGTACAGATTAAGCGACATCATTGTGTATGCAATATCATAGATTTCAAAAGGAGGTATATAATTCCAAAAGTATTAAGCTTGTACATAACCATGAATTTCGAAGGTGAAATTTCGATGTTTGTCTGTTTCTACTTTTTTTATTTGAAAACTAAGGACTATATATAAATACATAAATACTAATGGAGATATCATTTATGACCTTGATGGCAAATGAGACCGTAAAGGAACAACAAAATCAACTTAAAGACAATTATACCTGATCGAGTTTTAATAACATATTTGTCTGTTTGGTAGTACGGGATGTATAAATACGCAATCACGTCTAGTTAACGTTGTAACGGAAAATCTAAATCCTATATATCTCATATAAGGAGAAAAACTCCTCTTTGCGCAATCATTGACGCTTGCAATGAACTTCTAGAGTCTCGTTGGTGACCTGTTACAAAGAGACAAAAAGGTCTATCAAGCTTTTTATCTATTTGCAGTGGCATTAAGATTTCCTGCCCTTCGTTTTGCCCGACCGCTTTGCAGAACTTTCTTTTGAAATGTATTGTTGTATGTTTCCCATCCTGATTATGTGTGAAATATTAACCACTATCCGTTAACTATTCATAACTGTTCTTTTTAAAATAAAAAAAAATGTTTAATGTTTTCTCTCTCTTATTATGGTTTTCAAGTCTTAAGCCAGAACGCCAATAATGGAGTAAAATAGTCATTTAAGGGCAGCCACGTCTATAAGGAATATATTCGAATTATTCGTAGACCCTATCTTGTTGGTAGTTTTTGCAATTTAAAATTTCTCCTTAGTAATGATAGTTTTAAAAAAAAAAACAAAAAAAGAGAAGAAAATAAAAGTCGTCTTCGAAGACCTTCGAAGGCTATAACTCATGAAATCAGTGGTATGACAGTTGTAGGTATGTAGATATATTTTGACATTCGGAACATTTCTATCCTTGTAAGATTTTCTGTTTCTATAATATATCAATGGCTCTGGAGAATTAAGATTTTGAGACATGGCGACCATGTTTGAATGCAGGCCAGATCATCGGACACATTTTTTTTAACTATATATAGGATGATTATCGCCAAGTTTGGTAACAATTGGGCTATTAGTTTCAGAGTGTTATTTTTTGTTAATAGACAACAAACGGCGGGTGACAGACGACGGAAACCAAGTGATGATAACAACTCACATTGGGTTTTCGGGCCAGGTAAGCTAAATATGAAATTTCTATTTTCGAACTTAATTGTCAGATTAGGTAAACAGTTGTTTATTTTCCCTCACGGCAGTGAGGATTATTTTTTTTTTAACCAGGCTGATGCTTACACTCAATTATAACTTAAATGTCCACTTTTAATTGTGTATCTGGTGTTAGGCAGTTATAAGTTTTCCTGTTCAAACAGTTGAATAGAATTGTTCAGTATGTTATAACTGTGAGGCATCAAGGTTTATTAAGGTTTATTAAAACTAGTTCCAATGTGAAACGATTTAAGAATCATTGACATACCTTATCGTCTTCTGCCCTTACGGATAACTGTTGTCACGAAAAAGAACAGAGTGGGAGACAAAAGGTGAGTTTGCATATATTACAAAAAAAGTAAATTAGTTGAAAAACTTTCACCTATTTTCATTTTTAAATAGATACTACAAAAGTCGATTTATTTAGATTTTTTTATTATTATCTATGCTGTTTTAATCAACGAGGTTATCTATTAAATAGTTGTTAACCTTATACCATTCATTATCAATTTAGTTTTCTGCATTTATTTATTTAAATTTCAAAAGTATTTGTATTTTTTTTAACGCGACATGTTTTGTTTTCGAATCATAATATTTTCAAATGAGTAAAAAAATAAAAAGTGGGAAACAAATAAGATTATAATATGTATAGTCAAAACTGACGTAATTCAAATTTAATTAAAAATGTTTCAACCCTCTTTTAAGTTCAATTAAGCACCTGAGATCACCCTCCGTTTTTGGTGGGGTTTGTGTTGCTCAGTCTTTGGTTTTCTATGTTTTTTGTGTAGTTGTTTGTTTGTCTTTTCTTTTTTAACCATGGCGTTGTCAGTTTATTTTCGACTTATGAGTTTGGATGTCCCTGTGGTATCCTCCTCTCATTTAAGGAATGAGGTAGAATAATAAATTCAAATTCTTTGATTAGTTAACATATAATTCATGACAACACCAACGTGCTCACGTGCATAGTTCACGTGTAGGACTAGGATTACATTAGCAACGTCACAGATATAACGGTATCGGTATAAGTATATACATGAAAAAAAAAATACCACCATAAAATTACTAGAGCTACATGTTGAGAGATCTTATAATATACTTTATAAAGTAAGAAGTTTACGATAGATCAATACCTGATAATATATATATATATATAATTTTATTCAGACATGCCAAAAGGTGTTATTGAATACTAAGTAACAAGGAAGAAAAAATCGTCAGAAATTTAAAAGACAGTATCAATACCCAATCGTTACAGATTTAATATCAAGATTATAATTCATTTATATGACTTTCGTATACTTTTTGTTGTTTAAAAAAATTGACCCGAATCGGCCAATGAAAAGAAATTTAAAACGTACGAATGTACGAAATTTTTTAACTTCTAATTTCAGATGGATTGAATTGTTGAAATTTTAAGTCATATGTGGGTTGGCATGATTGCTTAGTTAAATATAAAAATTTGGAAACAGACATTTAATAATTAATTGCATTATTGTAAATAAAGTGTAAAAAAATACGTAAAAAGACATTCTCTAGTCGGTAAGTAAGCATTTTTATTATTTTTGTTATTGAATAATTTTTTTTTTACAAATATCGAAAACAGATATTTCGATCTATATTATTACATAATACTACTAATGTTATTTCTTTTACATGCAGCGATGCCAGCTCTTGCGTTAAATTAACACTCCAGGCGCACATGCAAATTTCATTTTTCGTTTTCTTTCACAAGATTTAAAGGGCACATACGCTTTTGAAACATAATTAATTACATAGTAGCAAGATTAAATCAAGTGAAGTTTGTGAAATAAATGCTTACTAATATATTTCGAACAGTTTTGAATAAATTTGCAATTTTATGATACTATATTGAATTACACCGTAAAGTTAGAATATTTTTTTCCAAAAACAATTCGTCAATAACCTATCGGAGATCCTGAGTTCTACCACCTCCTGATGTTTTTGGTTTGGGCTTGTATTGCTAAATCTTTGTTTTTCTGTCTATTGTTTAGTTGACTGTTTGTCTCATTTTTCGTTTGGTCATGGTTTAATCAATCTTATCAATAGACTTATTCTTTTGATTGCATTGTTGTATCTTCTTTATATATATACATGTATATATATATTGTATTTGTGATAAACAGTCAGACGACCACGGATATTATGTCTTTAGGTACAAGTTCATTCCGGAATAATCCTGGTTCATTTTCAGATGTAAATTTTGTGGTGTCTCTTGGCTTTAAAGATAGATGACACAACGTTGTTTTTTTACTGAAAATACAGACACATACATGTGACCCGCCATGACATTTCGAGGCTTATGGAAGTATAGCGATAACTTCAGTAGGAGAAATACGCCGATAACTATGAACTTTACGCCAAATATTGTATGGGGACATACAACTTTATTCCTATAATGAATGTTATGTCTAAATGCTTTTTAAGCACTAAATATGAAATATAATTTAAAGCTTTTAGCTTAACATAGAGAACTAATCATAAACAGCAACATGAAATTAGGACATTCTGTTTATTTTACTTCTTAAAATATCCGTATCAAAAACATGAAAAAGTAAAATAACAAAAATACCGAACTCCTATGAAAATTCTAAACGGAAAGCCCTTTATCAAATGGCAAAATCAAAAGCTTAAACACACCGAACGAATGGAAAACAACTGTCATATTCTTGCATTTCCTTATGTAGAAAATAGTGCAAAAAAAAAACAGAAATAGAAGGTAAAATGTAAAATATTTGGGTACAGCAGTCAACATTGTATTACTTAAGCCCTGGTCGAAATTAAGTAGGACGAAGGACACTCATTAATTCTACTACTAGTTACTAATTTACAGTATAAGCGAGTTTTAATATTTCTTTAAAAGTCAATCAAGAACGTATACAAAATACCACAATATTCTGTTGTAAAATAAAAAAATCAAACTTATTCATTCAAATAAATAACGTACTTTTTTGCTTAAATCTAACAGCTCAAGTTGACAACATACAACGGTCTCCCTTGCATCATATATGATTGTTAACGCTTGTGACTACATAAATGTGTCAGAAACTGTCAAATGTATCTGTTAGTACTCTTAAGTATGCAAGTGTCTTCAAGAGGACAAGTCTGTTTATTTTAAAAAGATGTTTTAGTCTATATTCTAAGACCAGTACGTTAATATAAAACGATCACCTTTAAGATATGTGATGTATTATAAGGAGTTCAAATTCTAAAATTACCCATATATAGATAAACAAAAAAATGACAGAAAAAATATCAGACATTTATCCTAGAATGTCAAAGAAGACGTACGATATGTTTACATGGTTGAAATATAATTTAATTATTAAGTTGAAGGAAGCTAAAAGCATTGTTGTACCTTTATGTTATTGCCAAAATAATTTTTTTTTTATTAAAGTCGAAAAAATGTTAGTCCCAAAAAACCTCCCCTTCCCAAAGATGAATTGTCGTAAAAACTCAGTATTATTCAATTGTATTAAACCGATTAAAGTATCATCATGAGATAGCAAATATCAAAAACAGTAAAATATTTTTAAAAATAATTTATTCAACATAAATTTATTACACAGTTTAAGAAATATCTATACAAATTCAGAATGTTAATAATATGTAAAGACAACTTTAGAAGTAAAGAATGTATTAAGAAACAATCAGAAGGTTAAGAATCTGTAAAGACAAATTCACAATGTTAAAAATCTGTTAAGACAAAGTCAGACATTTTAACACTTATCAGAATGTTACTGTGACTTGACTGTGAGTGTTGCTCTCCACCTATTACAGTTTATTCAAAATTCTGACAAAATTGCAATTTGTTTTATCAAACCAAACTTTTCAAGTGGTCAGACATTTTAACAAACTGCTGTAGAAAACCACAGTCTAGTCATGAAAATTCAAGGTGAGAACATAAAGCATACTTACAATCCTATACTCTTTCACTATACGGTAGCCCGAACGTTCCTTAATTTACACGAAATTTATTAGCAAATTTGTAACCGATTTTAAGAAAAAACTAGCCGATAGATTTTTGTCGATTTTTCATATGTTGTTTAGACATAACTATATAACGTGAGGGTACCCAAATTGCACCTATTTTGACAGTTTTTTCACCTACGTTTGTTTATGATCCAGACAAAAGTTTTCCTTATGTGTTTATTTTGTAGATTATGTTATTTACTATATAATTCCACCAATTTAATTTTGAATCCATATTGAATCATAGAAAAATGGGTTTGAGCCGATCTCAAACGTTCCATTGATTCTATTACGAGGAGTACCCAAATTGCATCCATGCCTAAATTCACATCCGTAAAAATCGAATAACTGTTTTGTTTTATTTCTTCAAATATTTAGAACAATTTGACAATAGTCTATGCTTACTATTTATTTTTTAAGAAATGGATGCCGGTAACATATTTTAATTTTTTAATTGCTCATTTTTTAAAAGTTCGACTTTTTGTGGACGTTGCATGGCGACATGTC
Source organism: Mytilus californianus (assembly GCF_021869535.1). Lineage (NCBI taxonomy): Eukaryota > Metazoa > Mollusca > Bivalvia > Mytilida > Mytilidae > Mytilus > Mytilus californianus. The sequence goes on from NW_026262679.1 coordinate 60,248,860, forward strand.
CGTAGATTTTAAACGTTTTATGTATATTCAATATATTTAGCTATGTTGAAAGACGTGCATAATTTCAAATCATAAAAATACAAATGGTTTAGTCTCTACGAACTTGTAAGATTTCCATTGCTATTTTTGCTAAATGGGTGCAATTTGGGTACTGTGACATACAATTTCTTTTGGTGCAATTTGTTTGACGTTAATCTTTATTTTGACTAGACTATGGGCTTCTTTTTTCTTGTTAAGTTGGCAAGTAGACAAGAACTAAAAGAGTTTTGCTATTTGTTTGAAGTTGACATTAAGTTTACATACTTATACCTGTATAAATTGATAAAATAAGTTTCAATGTGTTTGAAATTCAAAATTGTCTACTCTGTTGAGTTTTCAAATGTCAAAAATTGTATAATCATTACATTTGCATCATCAAAATAAATGCACCGTAGCAAATGCATATACATGTATGAGATTGCATTATGTTAATTCAGTCATAAACAGTTACGAAATAGCAACTCTATGTGGTAGAATATTGCATCATAAATGAATCAAAGTCAACATTTTAAGACATTTAAAAAAAATATACTTCAAGCTTTAATTGGGACACATTGTTCACTTACTTCATTTCAACGAAAGAACAGAGTGGTAACCAAAGGTGAGTTGGACGTGCATTATATTCTTTTGCATCATTATGAGTTAGATGCATTTCGTTGCCGACGTTTATGTTCAAATTATAAAGATTAGAATAAAAAACATCTTTCACTTATTAATTCAGTGGATTTGATTTTATGTTTCAAAAGTTTATCTATTATGAATTTCTTTTATTTTCTACTATTTATATTGTTTTAAACAACGATGTTATATATTTGATGGTTTTTAAACTGACCTTTTTTAAATCATTTTGAAAAAACTATTCATTAAAAATCTAGTTATCTTGCTTTAAGTATTTAAATTTCAACGGTGTTTGTATCTTTTTTAGTCAGCGCGATACATTTTTGGTTTTCGAATTTAATATTTGCAAAATGGTTAGAAGATTAAAAAGTGGAAAACAAATAAAACTAGAACATGTACAGCCAACACTTTCGTAGATCAATTTGATAAAAAAAGTTTCAGCCTTCGTTTAAGTTCAATAATATATTTTTAGAAGTGAGGTAGAACATTATATTCGAATTCTTTGATGAGTTCATATCTAAATCGTGGTCGACTCTAGTTCATTTGTAGGACAAGCATTACATTAGCAGCGTCACAGATGCAACGGTAACGGTAGAAGTGTATGTTACACGACATTATCCCCTTTTATATTAACCGTACTGCACGTCACGTCTTTCTTAAAAAAAAAAGGAACTGTTTGCATACTTGGTCCACATAGTAAAATTTATACTGTAGAAAGAGGGAGAAAAAACCAATGGGGCGATCATAAATTAAAAGACGAAAAAAAAAAAATAACAAAAAACAAAAACAGACATCAAGACCAAAAAGAAAAACCACAAAAAAGACAAACATCAGTCAACACATCTATTGAGTATTGTAATTATTATGATATGATATCATTTTATCTTCAACTTTCTATCCCGTTTTAATGTAACATGATGGTTAATTATTTTTTAAAGTCATATACATTTCAATGTGATGGAAAGTATTGAACCCTGCAAATATACTTAACTCAGAATTCTATGCACGTTATTTTACATTTATTACGAATCCATAACGTAGTCTTTAAAATAAAGGTCCATGTACACATGTGTTATAGTAAAACGTAGCTATCAAGTCTATAATAAATATTCAACTTTAAAAAAAAATATGAAGTCTCATATTACTTTAAAGGAAATAGGAAAATTCACAAATACTGCCATAAAATAACCTACCTACATGCATGATATGCGTTATGCAGGAAAAGGTTCAAGATAGATCAATACCTAATAATGGATATAATCAAACATATCAAGGGTGCACTTGATAAACGAGGAAGAAAAATCGTATATCGCTAAAGAAATTTAAATCTCAATACTCAATCTATACATGTTTAGTAATCAGGTTGTTATTCATTTATATATATATAATATATGCTTTTTGTTATCTACAAACTATGACCCGAATCGGCCAACGAAAAAAAGTTTAAACGTTCGAATGTACTAAATTTCTAACTTCAAATTGAGACATTTGAATTCGTTGAAATTAACGATTATAATCGTAAAGGAATTTTGCAATTGCACTTTTCGGTCAAATGTGAGATAGCATTTTAAATTTGGAATGGTTAAGCTTAATTTACATAATGATTTTGAGACATGCATTTACTATGATAAATACTAGCATTATTGTGAATAGAGTGTACAAAAATAAAAAAATAGAGACATTCTTTAGTCGGTATGTATGCATTATTGTTATCATTGATATACAAATTTACATTGTATCGACCTATGTTACATATTACCAATGTTCTTTCAGTCCCCGAAGGTATCCTCAGCTCCGTAGTCAGTAATTCGGTACTGACATGATTTATAACAATCCTTTATAAAATTGTCCGTTTATGAATTTTGAAATTATAAATAAACTAAGGTTTCAACTCCCTCAGGCAAAGTTGGCCGTAGATGGATTTGGCTATTTTTTATGTCCTTTTTAGTTATATAGCTCTTCAACTGTTTCGGTTTTATTCATCCTTGGCTTTTAAATATTCGGCTTTGAGCGTTCCTGATGAAGGCAAATCCAGTAAAGCGCGTCGGACGCATGGAATTTATAACGTGTTGTTTTCATTTTTTTCTTTCTTTGACATGCATCTATGACAGCTCATGTGAATAGTTAACACTCTAGGTACACATTTAAATTCATTGTTTCGTTTAATTTCACATCATTTAAAGGCCACATACGTATTTTGAAGCTTAAGTACTAGTATATGGTAGCAATAGTGAATAAAGTGAAGTTTGCGAAATAAAAGCTTTAAAATATATATTTGAATAATTTCGTTTCGAATAAATTTTAAATTATAAGAGTCTATTTCTATATTGAAAGTAACAAGTTAAGTTATAATATTCTATTCCAATAACATTTCGTCAATAAACTACCGGAGCACCTGAGTTCTACCACCCACTAATGTTTTTTTGTTGGGGGCATGTATAGCTAAATCTTTGATTTTCTTTTATATTGTTTAAGGTAGTACCAAACACCTTGACTAAAATTAATTTGGCTCGTTTGATTTTCATAAAATTTTGACAAAATATTTTCTTTGACCCGTTGACAAAAATATGTAAGTTTTAAAAAAAATGGAACCACACTCTTTATCGGAAAAATTTCATTGGATATATAGCAGTTTGACAAACACTCATTTTGATCATTGAGAAGCTTTATATTTCCTTAACAATAGAAAGTGATAAAAACGTTCAGCTGATTTTTACAGAGGTATTTCCCTGTAGTGTTACATGTATATACCACCTTAATCTGTCTCAGACTTGTTGTTTGATTACTCCTTATGATATATTATTTTATAATATTAATTTATATATTTGTGATAGATTTCGTAGTATTTTGGTACACTTTGTAAAAGTTCATTACTGGATTGTAAAATCTATTTTGGTACACTTTGTAAAAGTTCATTACTGGATTGTAAAATCTATCGCGATTCATTTTCAGAATAACAATTTTGTGGTATCACTTGGCATCATAGATAGATGACATATTAAGCAACATTGTTATTTTTCTGAAAATACAGGCACATTTATGTGACCTGCCATGACATTTCAAGGCTTATTGAGGTATACCATCATTGCATGAAAAACGCCGTTAACTTTGGACGTTAAGTCAAATATTGTATGGGGACATACAACTTTATTTCCATTTTGATTTTAAGTATGGATGCATTTTGAATAAAATATGAAAATAATGTTAAGCTTTAAGCTAAACTAGAGAATTTATCATAAATTGCAATAGAAGCTCTGTATATTTGTGTATTAATGTTCATTAATTATAGTTTATGTCCTTGCAGCTGTCACTGAAAACTTTTATCACTTCTGCATGGTTAAAATTAATTGCAATCTACAATTTTGCTGATCATGCTGTTTTGATAGCCTCTTTTTAATTGATATAACAGACGTGTGAATTGAAACATTTTTTAGCCAAGCATCGTCTGTAGTCAACTCGAACTTTTACTTGGCTGCAGTTTAAATTTGCACTGACAATTATATACATATGTTTATTTTGTAACAATTTAATTTTTTTATCAATTTACCCACCTCCGCCCTTTTCACCTCCGAGATAGTGGTTTGTGCCTTGGCAACATGATACATTATTAAGGATTTCACCCATTTTTTGTTTGTAACAAAATAATGACCCGAGTTCTCAGACAGCTCTGAATCAAACGAATAACTAGACAGTTCTCTAGTCGGGTAAACGAATCATTTGTTTATCTATTTGAAAGTTATATTGGATTCATGTTTAGTGTGCAATTGTTTTTTTTTTTCACTCGAGTTATTAGTCTCAGGTTGAAAAGTGAGTCACGGTAAGCATGGGATAGGCCAGCGCTCAATTTGCCATAAATAGATGAAAATAAAAAATAATAAATAAGTAAATAAAATTGGAGAGTAGGTTTACCTATTGTTTGACACGTGCTAGGCCATCGCTCAACATGTCACGAATAGATAAGTATTCTGAAATAACACATTGTTTCTAGTTATGCCTCGAGCTCTTGTCAATGTTGTCTCTCTTTAAGACTCGCTTTGCTATTATACTAATATAAAAAATAAGGAGATGTGGTATGATTTCCAATGAGACAACTATCCACCCAAGTTCAAATGAAGTGGATGTAAGCAATTATAGGCAACCGTACGACCTTCAATAATGGAAAAACCCATACCATATATCACCATTTGAGGTTATATTCTTTACTCTCCGAGTTATGTTTATGTTTGATGTAAAATTAAACGACTCGTAACGATCTCCTTAATTGTAATTTAAAGAACAGGTTAAAGTTGTTTTAAGTCACAGTACTACGTCTTCATTCTGTGGTCTTGTGCAACTCCCGCGATAGGTGCTTGAATAATGTGAATGTAATGTCTTGTTTGCGATATGTATTTCTATAAATCAATAAGTGTGGTGCTATAATTTTAGGGATACAGTCCTATTTTCAAATCCCATGGATAATTATACTAGTAATATAAAAGTACTGGGAAGAATACTGACTTTAGTCATGTTAGTAAGCAAGGTCGCATATCACATATCACATACCCTAGCAAGACTTGCTCTATACAATCAGTGAATCTTTGACCTTTGATATTAAAAGCATTTCAAATTAAAGTATGTTGCAAATTTACTCTTAAGTTAAATATTAATCAAACGAAATGACTTTAAAATACCATTAACTTTATATTAAGGACTAAACTCAATAATATGAAGTGGAAAAAAACGTGGGTTAAAATGTTCTATGAAACTCTGGCAAGTTTGGCTTCTGTTTTCTGGAATTTTAGATGACGTCAAACATTTCATCTAATAATCTGTCTATTAAGCTGCAATTACAGTAGCAAAATGGAACCTTACAGGATTAAATATGTATGAAGTATCATTAATGCAGTTCAAAGTTCACAATTCTGAATTCACATATCATGAACTGTTACATAATGACAAAATAGTAGTATAAATCAAATCATAAAATGTAGATTTAAAATTGCCTTTCAATTTCAATTTCATTTGTCATTTTATTCTTTTGAAAAAAATCCCTCCTCTTATAAAAAAAACAACAGGAAATTATAAATGCCACAGTATATTGTAGAATGTCCTAACGGAATATGGTATTATCAAACTCGACTGTTTGTATGAAAAGTAAGAAACCCCAATGATCGCGATGGATTGACATACATTATACATGTTAGATATGCTGAATTCCTATCTCTTACACTCCGTCAAAGAATTTGTAAAGCAACATTTCACCCATGATGTATAGGTGTCATATTAAATTTACGGGGATACATTTAATAGTTAGCTTTCTTAATAATTGCCCTAAAGAAAAAACAATCCTTCGCGTATTCAACCCGTTCAAATCAGAAGAAATTCCTGGAAAGAAATAATACTCCGTACAGTGATCGGTAACGTTCCGGAACTATTTTCCTTTACTCCATCAGGAATTAGTGTAGTGTAGATTGCGGACCAGAGCTGGCAATGCCAAGCGTTTGAGAAGAAATATTTGTACGTGTAAGTGATGCTGGATTCTTTTCGTCAAAGAATTTTGTTTAAAGCAAAATGTCACTTATACGAATTCATCAGTTGATAGAAGAACTGTGAATCTGTGTGGATATATTTGTCATTGTTGAAAAGGGGTATACATAGGCACTTATTTCAATCAATGAGAAGGTCGACTATCAATGTATAGTAGAGCTTTCTTGGTATGAACGAACGCAAAGGGAGCATGTATTTCATTCCCACGATAACACTGAGAGTCTAATATGTTTTATCCAGTAAAACGGCATTCTTTTCTGAATCAAATGCATCTGTAACAATTTAAGCACATCGCAAATAGAACATAGTATTAAATACACTAACGTCCGATACCTTGCTTATGTTAACCCAAATTACACATACTTATGCGGGACTTGTTTAATCATGCATTTTTTAACATGTTTAAACCATTAATATTTTAATGAAATTCTTAAAAAAACGGTACTCTAAAAAAGAAAAATATCACAACTACTTTTATTCATTAATGACTGTGCCATCATGAAAGTGTCAAGATGGGTCATCAAGATTTACCAATATAGAGACCATCATCCGTCGTCGGGTAACCGTATTAGTTTAAACGCCCCATTCCTATCGGGCGTGGATGTGTATTTATACATCCCAAAAAGAAAAACGGAAACAATTATGTACCAAATAATGATAAGTATTACTGTTTTATCATTTAAGTGGGAAACTTACAGGTGGTCTCATTTCTATATCTCAAATTCACTTTAAGCTTTTTCTTTATAAAGAAAATAAATCTAAAATCAAGACACTTGCGATTGCATGAAACATATGTGAAACAGGAAAAAAAAACCCTCCCGCCCTGAAAGTTAAATGGTCTAAGCAGTATTGTTCCCCAAATGATTTACATGGTCTGTTTTGAAGTAGACTCAGAGTCGTATCTGAATCGACAGGATTTGCCAACGCTGGATAGCCGAGCTAAGGAGGAATGGGCATTAATCCTCCGGATGGTGTACAGATCGCACGGAATAGTAATATCTTCAGTTAAATGCTAGATGTACAACTGATTTGGTCTCATTCTTTTAAACGGTTTTAAATCGTCTTATAGTTGTAGACCGATCAGTTGTGCATTTATAGAAGATGTTAACACGAGCGAAGATGTGAAATCAAATGTCAATTAAAAGGGATCAATTAACACAAACACGCACACACCCGCACAACCACCTTTGATTTAGATATTATAAGTTAGATATAGGATAAATGACCACGACACAACAGCCAACCAACATATAGATGATCATCAACATCAATGTAAATAAAGTTCAATTTGAACATTATGTTTATAGTTCACACTGTAGATCAAGCTTTAAATAGTCAAAAACAGAAAAGTTATTCTGATTAAAAACCCGGTCCGGAATAATATAGAACACTCATTGATTAAATGACCATACGAAAAGGACAAATCGTTACTGGTTTACAGTGTAAGCGGGTATTCACAGCTCTTAAAATGCCATACAAGAACATAAAAAGTATACCACAATATTCTGTTGTAAAGTTATGACATCCAACCGCATTAAAAGTTAATATTCTTGCTTTAATTTCCTAAGTCTTTAAAACAGCTCAACTCAAAAACTATCTCCTTTCTATCATATATGATTTTCAACACTTTTGACAACATATATAAATGTGTCGGAAATTGATTCCATAAGACTATGCAAGTGTCTGTAAGATAATCAGTCTGTTTATTCAAAAAAGATTTGGCTATATAAAGGCAAGTCAGTTAATATAAAACGATAGACGTGAATGTATGTGATGTATCAGTAGGAGTCCAAATCCTCAAAACATCAATATAGGAACAGAAAAATTATCAGACATTTATCCCAGAAGTCAAGAGAATTCGTAAGATATGTCTGCATGGTAGATTTTAAAATATAATTTACTTCATAAGTTGATTGATTGATTTATGTTTAACGCCACTCTCAGCACTATTGTGCTATCTCGTGGCGGTCAGTTTCTGTTGGTGGAGGAAGCCGGATTGCCCGGTGACCACCTACTTTCGGTAGGAAAACTGACAATACTAGTCAATTAAGTTTGGAGTCGAACACACCTGCCACGTGCCGGAATCGCACTCATAACCTCAATGTTGACAGGCTAGTGATACAGTAGTTCGACTACGTAGACTACTTGGCCACCGAGAACCATTCATAAGTTGAAGCCTGGTAATAATAATATATACTATGTTAAAGAAATTCAAACATTTACAAACTTATATCTGTTTTCCTCTTGATTTAGTTGAATGATGTTTAATTGTCGTCACACATTTGAATTATGTGTGAAGAAGGTTTAACGGTTACGTTATACTTTTGCTTCATTTTTGTTGACAGGTATTATACACAACCTAAATAAGTTTTGTTCTTTTAATTGAAGTGGAAATTATTTGTACTTGCATAAACTGATAAACAATTTTTTCATGTGTTACGAATTCAAAATTCTCTGCTGTATAGAGTTTTCAAAACATGATTAAGTTATAAATCATTAAATTTACATCATTAGAACAAATACACCGTATAAATGCATATGAATGTATGAGGTGGCATTTTGTTAATTAAATATCATCTTACATAAACTGTTACGCTCTGCATGCTCTATGTGGTAGAGTCAGTGTCTAACTTCAAAGACCATTTTAAACACACTTTAAGCTTCATTGAGACACATTTCATACTAATTTTAGATTAAACTACATTTTCTGCAAATGGTAAAACACTGGTTGAACTGTAGTAAAATAAATACATTTGAAATTTGCGTTCAAATAAATATGTTGTTAGAGATTACTTAGTGCCAATGGAATACATTTCTACTTTATAAACTTAGGCTTCCTTTAATAAAAAAAAAAAGTCGCCAACAAATACTTATGCCGATACGTACAAAAAGACACATTACACTTATTTTTAATAAATCCGTCATAATAACGACAAGGTGTTCCTTATTAGCATGTATTCAATACATATGCAATAAGCCCATTGTAGACGAGGTACCCTCATAAGCCTTGCAATGGCTCGTGGCTAGTGTTCAAACAATTTTAACTTTAAATTAGCGTATATTTGACTTAACGATCAGAGAATATAATTTATGCAAGAAAAACACATGTAAGGTAAGAGAAAACTTGTAACGACATAATAAACTACCATGGCCTTACATAATCAGCGATGTTGTTAGCAATAAATCCCAGCCATTACATTTGCGCGTATTTGAGGATTACATTTTTTTACGTTTTAATTTTTAATCACATTTGCGCGCATTTATTTTACAGGTACATGTAATACATGGTGGTCTGGGTGGAGTTTTTAAGAATACAGAATAATGGCCCCAAAAATTATGAATAGAGAAAAATGAGCATCAAATATAAAAAATAAAAAATTATTGGGTGCAAAAGTATTAAGAATAACTATGGAAAATAAAAAAAAAATTGGTAATACAATACTGATTACAGAAGTGAACGATGTACAGAACAAAGAAATTTTCTTATTGCAGAAAATTTTAATTGTAAGATCATTTATACTCTACTCATGAGTCTAAGCGTTATTTTCAAAGATGAAAAATGCCCCTAAAAATTTAGAGAATACAGAAATTAAGGACTCCAAATACATATCTCATACAGGTAAATATAAAGATAATTCGTAATATAAAATATGTCGATAGTTATTAATTTTGAACATATTTATCATTTTGATTTTTAATTTTTCATATCGAATTCTAAATACATATATTAAGTGATCATGAGAAAACCCGTTAACATGTAATGTGATTGCGAATATTGCATTCGTGAATAGCATTCTGTTTCCAAACTAAGAAGACTTGATACACCAGCAGTTGTATGTAGAAGTAAGAAAGAGAAAACAGAGTATATGAAAGAACTATTCCGAAAATACACGAATGGAGAAGTTAACAGAATTCAATTTCTTAAAGCAGTTGGCTTCAAATATTCAGCTAGTACCGACATATAAAATCGGTACATCTCCTCTTCAGATTTGCTTTGTTTTTATATTTTTATCTGTATATCCGGGACTAAGTGCTTGGACTAATCCTTCTCGAAGCCCAATTCCACCTCCTCATGCAGGAGACTTAGACTAAAGGAAGGGGTTACTTGTAAATAGTTAAATAAATAAATAAATAAGTGTAATATACCTGTGTTTACCTGTAAAATGAATGCGCGCAAATGTAATCAAAAGCTGCGCTCAAACGTAATGACTTTTACGCGCAAATGTAATGGTAATGCGCGCAAATGTAATGCACCGATGTCATTACCTAAATCGCAATGACAACACAAGAAACAGAAGTTAACATTATGGTAACCGGATTCCGGATTCCGTACTTCATTATACGTACGTACCATAACAAGTTTAGTCTCTTCCTATCAAATTACACTTTCTACACAGATATGCTCCACGTATCCCCTTGGAACCCCTTTTCTTTCTTGATATCATTGGAATATAGTTGGATAGAGAAATTTTTTAGAGGAATATTCTTGTTTATTTTGTAACTACTATGTAGTATTTCGCAATAAATGCAAAAAAAACCCAACACTTTCAATCAACTATTTCATCAAGGAGGAAAGGAATTTTATCATTACATGCAATATCAACGACGGCAATACAAATCATGATGTGGACTGAGGCTTTTAAAGACTTTCACAGACTTGGGGATAATTATGGCTATCATTGTTTTTATAAAAGATATTTAATTTTTATTAAATTGCGTAATACTAGTAACCCAATTCAGAAGTACTTAAGTTGTTATTTTCCGTTAAAAATAAACCGACCTTTAATTCAAACGATTTTTTGGGGTAAATAAAGTATGATAGACGATATGACAGAATGCTACCCTATTTTATGACAATTGTACAATTATATAGATATAGTATTATCTATATCAATGAAGACCCTAAAATTCTTTCAATGAATGTGATCATGTCATTTTTAATTTAGCAAGTAAGTATCAAGTTTTTAATGTACAAATATCAAATTATGATAAAACCATTATATAAAGATTGACTGCTGTCTACTTGACGTCCAGTGGCAAATAGTTCAAATATATCCAGGTCGACAACAAAGTTAACCAATATTAGTATGACAGATTCAGTGGGTTGACATATATCATTGGTCAAACTATGTAGACTGTCATATTAAACATGTTTGAAAAGTCCATACAATTCGCCTTGAAAAGTCCATAAGATTTGCCTATCAATAAGTCACCTACTTGCCCCACAAAAGAGTTATTTCAAAGGATGGATGGATGGCTGTCATAATCAGGACGAGACATTGAGATGAATGTGAATCCTGTTTTGTACTAGACCGATACGCTGATCCGGATTTTTAACGTGCTTGTTCACAAGGTAACGGTCCGCAGGAAGACAGTTCATTCTTCCCAGACCCATTATTAGGACCGACCAGTCTTTGTTCTTACTCCTAAATATTGCGGCCGTGATTAGCAGAGAAATAGCAAATACCAATTTTCAAGACGGCCGAGGATCTAACCACGACCTGTTACATTCGAGGTGAGCACGCTACCACGAGACTACCGATGGATGCAGTTAAAACGTTAATGTCCAATATAGAGACCATCACCCGTCGTCGGGTATTAGTTAAAACGCCCCCATTCCTATCGGACGTAGATGTGTATTTATACATTCAAAAAACGAAAAACGGAAACAATTATTTACCAAATAATGATACGTATTACTGCTTTATCATTTAAGTGGGAAACTTACAGGTGGTCTCATTTCTATATCTCAATTCACTTTAAGCTGAGTAAAAAAAAATAAATCTAAAATCAAAAGGCGAATCTGTTTTGTATTTGGTTCACCGTTAAAAGGAAAAATCAAACGGTAAATATTAAAACTTACATGAATTTTAAATTATATTGACGAGTGAATACATGTAATATATTAGAATGACTTTCATCAATTTACATAACTCAACTCAATCAAAGAATTTTTCAGCGCTGTACACATTATCGTTGAAAATAGTTTTTGATATAAGATTTGAAATTTTATGTTTTCCTACTTACAAGCCTTCATAGACACATACGCTCGTAATAATTAAATTTGAATCTGAAAGACAATATATAGCTGTACGATATAATTTTGTTGAGATGAATATTATCTTTAACTTTATCAACCCAAGGGTTACATGTGACTTCGAATATGAATCCACCCGTCGAACAGTAAGACCCAAATTAAGGGGTTTCCGCTTGGCTGTGTGACTATAAATACGGAGCAACGGGGCGACACTCTACGAACAATGGACACCGGAATGGATATCTCTTTTCTGCTAGTGATGGATTCGTATTAATACATCCCACACAATCAAACGGACGTCGCACGAGTTATAGGCCTTACTGTCGGATATAAAGGAATATTTAACTATATTTTATACCTTCTGTAAGTCTTCATTTTAAGAAAATGTGTGATACCTGATGATTTTGATGGTTATGTATTGCAGTTGCACGACTACTTGAGAGGTTGCTTCCGAGTGGCGCCGGTTTTTCGCTATCAGTCGAATCGGATATTGACAGCCGCGGCGATGTTTAGGTGTCAAACCACTAATTCACCCAGTTTTATTCAGAACATTTGTAAAAGTAGCCCTACTCTAAAAAAAAATATTGCTTTTAATGTTATTGTTTACTCAAACATTCAAATAAATTTATATCAATGAACCTTTTTCTGATGGAGAAATATATTTAGATCATTTTGAGCCTACAATTTACTATTGCACGAACTTGCATCACAATTTAAGGGTAGATATGCTATTGTTATTTTGCTTAGTTACTTTTGTTACCTATTCTGACATCGGACTCGGACTTATTTTAAACTGAGTTTTACTGTGCTTATTGCTGTGTGTTTGTTTATTCTACATTGGCTAGAGGTATAAGGGGGGGGGGGGGGGGGGGGTTGAGATATCACAAAACATGGTAAACACCGTCGCAGATTTGCGCCTGTCCCAAGTCAGGAGCCTTTGGCCTTTGTTAGTCTTGTATGTTTTTTAATTCTAGTTCATTTATATGTTTTGGAGTTTAGTGTGACGTCCATTTTCATTGAACCAGTACATATATTTGTTTCGGGGCTAGTTGAAGCACGCCTCCGGGTGCGGGATTTTTACGCTGTGTTGAAGACCCATTGGTGGCCTTCGGCTGTTTTCTGTTCTTTGGTCGGGTTGTTGTCTCTTTGACACATTCCCCATTTCAATTATCAATTTTATATAGTATGCTAATTAGGATTTTCAGAAAACCAACGCGGTATGTAGTAGGGGACTTATATCATGTGTCAATATAAGACTATAACCATTGTTTGAAAGTTGTCGTGTAGAAAGTTAATACATGTATAATTAGGAATATACATGGTTTTTATGAATGAAGTTAAACTTAAGGTAAAATATTTTAAGAGATGTGAAAATTTAAAAAAAATAGTTAAATAAATAGGGATTTTGATTTTTAAAAGAGAAAGCAGTGAAGCAAAAAACAAAAAACAAACCAAAAAAAACAAATGATAATTTTTTTCTTAAACTGATCATTTGAAATGCAGGAAGCCACATCCCCTGGTTTCAAATTGGATCAATCGTACATGTATACTTTATTTTTGGCGCAAATGATACAAGGTATTTTGAAAACTTGTGGCGCAAACGTAGAATAGTGCAAATAAGTTGTGGCGCAAAATAATACACTTTTGACGCAAACGAATTTCTAACAAAAAATCAACCAACATTGATCTTGCGATTGAAAGTTTATGTTCCTGCAGTCAGAAATTGAATTTCATGTATTTTCTGTAAATAAATAGAAATAAGAAGATGTGGTATGAGTACCAATGAGATAACTCTCCATCCAAGTCACAATGTGTAAAAAGGTAACAATTATAGGTCAAAGTACGGCCTTCAACACGGAGCCTTGGCTTTCACCGAACAGCAAGCTATAAAGGGCCCAAAAATGACTAGTGTAAAACAATTCAAACAGGAAAACCAACGGTCTAATCTATATAAAAAGCAAGAAACGACAACCTCAACAAACGACAACCACTGAACAACAGGTTCTTGACTTTGGACAGGTGCAAACAAATGCAACGGGTTCAAACGTTTTAACGGGCAACAACCTTCACCCTAACCTGAAACAGTAGTGTAACACTACAACATAGAAAGACAAACTATAAAATATCAATTGAAATGGCTTAACTCGATCAAAAAGACATTTTAACAATACAAGTAAAGTCATATATTTAGTGAGTTCAAATAGCGCTTTAAATTTGGCAAACTAAGTTGCAATATGACAAAATATGATTTTTTTTATTACACCTTGACCAAGAAGTCAGAATAAAGCAAAACAAAAGACTTCTGTTAAACTTTTATATTTTTTTTCTTCTTGTTTTTTTCATGTTTTGGGCTTTTTTATCCAGGCACATATGCATCGTCTGCTTCGATGCCAGGTACACTCCGTGGATAAAGGTATACATTTTATTTAATAATGCCACCTTTTACATGTTAAAAGACATATTTTCATCTTTTCACTTTTTATCTAGAAGATATTCACCGTTTCATTAATTGACGAATGCACAGTCTGCAAAAAAGAACCTGACAACAAAAAAATATAGACAAATAGTTTTCCTGTTCTTGAAATAAAAATTTGAGATAAAAAATAAATGACCAAACCACCATTTTTTAACGTAGGCATTGATTGTTGTTTGCTCTACGTCCAGAAGCAAATATTTAGGACATATTTAACAAAGTTATTAATAAATTATTAAGACACGTTTTGCAAAGTGGGTCGAAATGTATTAAGGATAGAACATTAGAATAGGCAACGGTAAATAAAAAGTTCATAAATTTGCCCATCAACAGATAACCTACTGACCCTAACATAGAGTTGTTTTAAGGATAACTTGGAAATATATTTCTCTACTGTCGAGGGGCATAAGATCTTCATTCCAATCGGACGTGGATGTGTATTTATACATTCCGCATTTCAAAACGGATTTATTGTGTTGTCATACATTAGGCCGTTGGTTTCCTCGTGTGAGTTGTTTCAGATTTTGTATTGTTTGGGCCTTATATTACTGACTATACGGTCTTAAGTTTGCTCATTGTTGTAGGCCGTACGATGATCTATAGTTGCTTTGATGCGCGTCATTTACATCATTTCACTCAATGGCCATCACACTACATCTATTTTTCTACGTTAGATGTATAATCCTAATTACAGCAGGGTTTCAAATTTCATGCATCATAGTCGATAGGGTACAACGCTCTCTGCACTTTTAAAAAAAAACCTTGCAATGCCTCTTTGAGGGGTACACAGGTGACCTATATTGTAAGGCAAAATTATTTTATTATCGGATATACCCACTCTATCAGAATCAACTTACACCTTTTTGATATGTAGAATTAATCGGTAAGAAGATAGGTCGTAATTATATGTATAAAAACTCGAATTCTAGTTTTTATTTATAGTAGGTAAAGTGCTTACAGCCAATGATTTATAAAATAGTTTCTGCATGTGTTTATGTAGTTTCAAAACGAGACACATCTATGAAACTTCTGGTGTAAAATGAGTTTCCGCATTAGGCTAATAGATCTTCTACGTTTCTTATTTACTGCATTTAAGGTATCTTGCATCGTAACATAGGAGAAAAAACCCCGGTCTAAATCTTTAATCAAATGTGCAAATTTTGAGAGAGGAATGTAATTCATTTGTAAGACTTTTCATCAAATCAAAAAAAGCTGTGTTTCATCATTTTTTTTAAAGACTGTTTTTAAAATTACAGAATATTCTTTGTTTGATTTTTTCTTCAAAATCACCATTTAAGATAACTCCTCTAATGTATCTTTTACAAAGAAATGTGTAGAGAATTTACATATTATTGTTTCGTAACAAGAGTACGAGTCCATTGATCTAGTATTCTTGAAAGTACATGTAAAAAGATATCTTCTCATATCTTATCTTAAATTTCTAGTCTTTCTATTTCACACAATTGTGTTTTGAGTGTATTATAATCTTACAAAATCTTACAATTTTGCACAATCTGTTAATTGAAAAAGAGCCCCGTGACCCATACTTTATTGTATGTTAAAAAAGCATGAAATAAATGAAATTTTGGCAAATTATTAAAAAATTCTATAAATTTCAATTTAGACACGCCATCTACCTTTAAGTTTATTAATTAGTAATATAAGTGAACTCGCGTCTGGTGTACACAATTTGAATCCTGGTACATGTATCTATGATGAGTTTATTATTAATATAATTCTTTTACTTAAAGACGCAAATTATAGCTTGTTTTCACAAATTTATTCATTGTCCGTGTCAAATGAATAATGAAAAACCTTCTGGATGCACCTCTTATCATGTAATTCGAGTTCATCATATATATAATGTCTGCATATTTTTTTTATATGCATTACATCCACCAATTATGTAATATGAATATCAGAATATTAAAAAAATCTGATGAACGGTTAGTTGATTTATAATCGAAAGTTTTATAGTACTTAAAATATTAAACAAGAATCCTGTTAGTAGGTCCAAATTTGTCTTTAACGAGAAGTCAAAGTCTAGTACCTTTTATTTCTGTCTCGATTAAGTCATATGAAACGAGTTTCTTGTAATTTTAATGAATGCATATATACTTCACTAAGTCCTATACGCACGTTTTTAATATTTATTACTAATCTATATTATTAATAATATTATTATTATTATCGACAAAAAATATTTCATTCAGTGATTGTTGATAAAAAGCTAATTAACTTTCTAGTTTGTTGCCGAAGTATACCGGATCGTGACATTGATAAACAATCAACACAGAGCAAGTGAAGCACGTGCCAAATATGTGAATTGAAAGAGCCATTATTTCTTTGTTTATATTTTCCATGCGTTCCCATTTTTTAATTAAACTTTTCAGTAACATTTGTTAAATGATTTGTTGTATTAAATTTGTTCTTTAAAAATCAGTTATTACTATATACCTTCCAGTGCACGTTTGTTTGCATTCTTTCATAACGGTTTTCCCCTCGCACTTGCTCTGTGCGGTGGCCGAAGTTCTAACTAGAGATCTCGTAGTTAAGATAACTGCACATAGCCAGAAATAAGTAGTACTTTTGCTAATTAATATTCATAATATGTAAATGAGAATTGAACCACGTGATAATAGTTTGAACTGGACTGGCTTAAAATCTTTAAAACACGGATATTATAAGTTGCCCGTCACAGAGTCCATGTTTATAATCACTCTGATATTCCCGTAAAGGGAAAACGGTACTATTACATTTTCCCAGCATTAGGTTGGTCTTTTGTGTACCCAAGGCAGGTGAAGGAAGTCAACTTAGGAGCGCTGTGATTGGATGTTAGGGTACAATATATTTTTTTATTTATCTATGAATAACTGCAGTGTGTATATTTACAATATAAATTTTGAAACCTATTGAAATATTTTCTAGAGAATTATTCGAAAAGACTTCAAAAATTTCATAAATTTGGTGTAAAATGACGGTGGGCATGGATAACATTAACAAGCTCCATTGGAAGTTGGTCATGATACTATTTGGCTTCAATTTTCAAAACAGAATAATAAAGTACTAACACCACACATAACTGTTTTATCGGGGTTTTTATTATAAAAAGTGGTAAATTTAGAAAATGTTAGTATTGTCGCCTATGGCAGAATAAATAGTACCGTTTTCCCTATACCGAAGATAGCAAGGGAAATCAAAATCAATCCGACTTCAGTTAAAGTATACTATTTTGAAGCTTTTGGTTAGTACATTTGATTTTTATCACAAAGAATAGAATTTTTTCACTGAGAACAATACTGTGTTGAGAAAAGTGCTGAGTCATCATAATAAGTCAAATTCATGGGTACTGATATAAAACTTTATTCTAGGATTTCAATATTAACTATATTGTATAAAATGCACCAAACTATAGTTCTTTTGTGTTTGTTTTCACCTTTCGCAATGATTAATTCAATTGGAAACACCAGAATTCAAGTCGCGACAAATATTTTTAACTGATATATTTGCCTTTTTTGCTGTGTAATTCCCTAAATGTATCACTTGGGTATTTCTGTAGACATAATCTATTCAAATGGGAAATTGTCTGGTTAAGTTTGTACTGTTTATGGAGTAAGGCAACATTTGGTCATACTAGAAGCATTTTCAGTGTTAAAATTGTCCATCTAAGAAAAAAAGAGGCCCACTTGAGGCTAAATTTAGATAGAAATTATACTCTCCTGTGTAAAGAATTGGTCATATTCTTGGCAATTCATGCAGCAAATAATTCAATAGTGCTTCATTTTGTAGTTTCTATCTTTTATTATATCAGGCATATATAATTTTTCATTTTCTACTGTTTGAAAGGACTTTTGTTGGAAATTAATACTCCCAAGGGACATAATTCAGCTTTTTCATAGATTAATACAGGCAACAAAGGCAACTTTACAGCTGAGTATTTTGCATATTTAATGTTGAAAGTGTCTAATATCTTTGTTCTCATCATCTCAAGACAGAATAATGGATTTTATAACAAGCTCTGAAATTTTGAACCACAATATGGCATATACTAAAGCATGGAATGGAGATTAGTATGAAAAATCTTGAGTTTGTGCTTATGTTGTAAATTTTGGATGAAATGAATACAAATTGAATGGAACTGTTATTTTTATCTGTTTAAATGGAACTGTTTATTATTCTTTTTAAATAAGATAAGATATGATTGGATACAGGTTGTTTATTAAGCCTTATCTGAAAGAAGTAGAGAAAGAGGTAAACCAGCATGTAGGGGTGGGGACATTAAATGATCCATGTTTCTTTAAGTAATGGGAACATACAAGTATTTATTATAGCCAAGGTTTTCACAATAACCCAGTATTGCATTAATGGTGTCAAAAGAATTCTTTATATCTTTATGTCACAGTATAGGGAAAACGGTACTATTACATTTTCCCAGCATTAGGTTGGTCTTTTGTGTACCCAAGGCAGGTGAAGGAAGTCAACTTAGGAGCGCTGTGATTGGATGTTAGGGTACAATATATTTTTTTATTTATCTATGAATAACTGCAGTGTGTATATTTACAATATAAATTTTGAAACCTATTGAAATATTTTCTAGAGAATTATTCGAAAAGACTTCAAAAATTTCATAAATTTGGTGTAAAATGACGGTGGGCATGGATAACATTAACAAGCTCCATTGGAAGTTGGTCATGATACTATTTGGCTTCAATTTTCAAAACAGAATAATAAAGTACTAACACCACACATAACTGTTTTATCGGGGTTTTTATTATAAAAAGTGGTAAATTTAGAAAATGTTAGTATTGTCGCCTATGGCAGAATAAATAGTACCGTTTTCCCTAAAGGTGTCAGGCGGCCAAAATCAAAACAATGAACACGAATTTAGTGAATTTTTCGTGTTTTCGTGAGTTTATTCTTCTTGAAATAGGGGCATTTTAACTTTACGTGGGAACCTAGAGTTCAACGACTACACATGCAAGGTTTGGACTTGCTTATTCTTTAGACATTCAAGTTTCAAGTTTCATCCCCGAAACCTGTTTTTGTAATGACCTTGTTAGCCAATTTTCAACACGAAGTTTGCAAATTTGACGTTTCAGCCATTTTAGCCTGTATTTTATACTGCAATGTTAAAAGCCTCTCGCTTCGATTTCTAAAATAGCTCAGGAACCTTGATTTTTGCAACGACAGTCATTATGTTTCGTTTAAATGGTAGCCTATATTGGTAATACCCTCGAAAAAATAGCACCAAGGAATGTTGATTTCATACAAGACACGTGATGCTGTTTCTATATACATTTCTTTATGCATTCTGGATAATATTTTCAAAAATGTACACCAAAGGTCGTGATTGGTTTAAAATGTCATAAACAATGGAAATTTAACCAATGACGTGACGTTATTTTCATTTTGGGGTACGAACAATAAAATTGCCCATAGTCCTTTAGATTCTGAAACGGCCAATTGTGAATACCTTTTATGCCAGGACTGCAAAACGCAAGGGCATTATGAAACAAATATAACTTATATAACAAATTCAATCCAAAGCAGATTAAATACATTATACATAAATTATATTTTGTAATGGTCGGTTACTTTCATATTCAAAAGTATCCAAGACGTAATCATCATATATAATATAGACTAATATCCTTGCAAAATTTACACTTTGAATCACTCACGTTTAAAAAAAAATGTACTAATATAAAACTGTGAAACCGAGTTCGCTGCGAAGGATTCTTTTCATTTTACGACAGTGTTAAAACGGCCTTTTTTTACTCTGATATTTTTCGATAACCGTAACATATTGTTTGAGGAAAATAGACATATTTGCTTTAATTTATAAACTATATTTAGGAAATACGTAAAAAGAAAACCCCATACAAGTTTTTAGTTCATTATAAAATTTTAAGAACCTTCAGTTTAACGTCTAAAAAGATTATGCCAAAATTTTGCTATCATGATCAGTTATGCGTTTTTATGTATTTTAAAATAATATATCAAAGCCAAGCATCCGTGCTGTTTATTTCTAGAGAACAACCTTGGAAAAGGTGTTTGACTATTTTTGAAGGTCAATAGCTCTCATGTAAACATTTATTGTTACATTGTAAGCTTCACCAACATTTGGATCTGAACGTTCGTCGGAAGATTGACTTCTTTTGCATCAAATGTAATACGTTTGATTTTGATTATGCAATATTTAATTCTGTCAAATTACTCCATAACACGAAATTGTATTTATGTTTTAGTATAGAAATTAGATAGTAAACATACAGTTCATTGCAGATGTTTTTTGTTCCTAAATTAATATGATACTTTACAGTTATTATATCTAAAAGTTAACGTTTAACCGACACGAAGTTTGCTTTTGTTACGAAAAGACTAACGATTGAGATAATAAGTTATCAATCTCTAAGCAAAGTATTTAACTAAAGTATAAATGGTGGTATGCATTGTTTGTCAATAAAAGAACGCATTGGGTGGTTTATTGTTTTATTACACAAATAACATTAAATAAAAATACATGACATATAACTATAAATCTGCACGTATTTACTGAGGAAAAAAAAGAACAACAAACAAAATTCTCTTCTTTATCAATCCTGAATTTATCCTCAAAATCATTTGTTCTTTCGCCTTTTTATGTCAATTATACTTTTCCCTAATTGCAATAGGTGTCGTATGGTATCCTATCTATTAATGTGTACAGAAGCTGTAAACTAGCTTTAGCAAGAACGTTATTTCTTGAGTGGTGATATTATAAGCACAATCCCTCCATAGATCTAATACACCTTATCGCTATTTGTCCGCCATTACTGGACATCACAAAGGTTCCTGTAAAATTTTTGAGTCATTATAGAAAATGTCTGACGCCACAAAGGAAAAGTGATTGTTGTATGACGTCAATAGTTCAAGTGGCGCAGATTCTCGGGTAAAGTGTCGCAGATTCCCAAATAGCGATAAGGTCTATCGATAACAACAAAGAAAAAACTTATTAACTTTGTTTTTATCCAACTCGAACATAAAAGATGAAAAGGGACAAGCAGAGCCTTATCTATATTACGGACAATGAACTGATTCACTCTCCTTTAATGGTAAATGTTGTATTTTAATGCATTGGCATATAAACAAACTAATCAAATATACCAGGCCTATTATTCAGTAAGACAGACGCCCGTTTCGTCTATTAGGATCATCAGTGGAACTCGTATAAAAAAGTATGACAACACCATAAAACAAATATAAAAAATGTTGATAAAGAATAGACAGCACCAAAAGAGCTAATAACCAAAGGGAGCATAAGCAGTATAGCAAAATCCATCTAAGATCAACTAAGACACATCTTAACGAACAGAACATATTTGAATACATTTTTTGGGGCAAAATGAACTTCCGTTTAAACCGGGAATGACATCAGTTGCTTCGTAATGGTAAGAATATTTCTCATCGCTTGCGACACTAGTCGTAATAAAAATGATTTTGTTCAATTTTCAGTTATATATTATAATGGCCTTTGTTTGCAACCAAAACGATTTTAAAAATTGTTTTCTCTTAGCATATTTGATATCATTTGATCAATAAATAAAAAAATCAAAACAAATGCGTTTTCATAATACTGGTATTGAACAGCTTTTGAAAAGGCTGTAAATTAATCATTAATAACAGAGTGTTGTATACTATTCCTTGCTTACGTAAATACTATGATTTATGGTTCTACAAGTAGCTTATCCAGACGACATCAATTGGATTGTACGAATTTGTTACAAATTTCACGTTTTATTGAACTGATTGAAATATTTCATTTCAATATTATTGTTTAAATGACTTTTGCCATTATATTTTATGATTTTAAACTTTGTAAGAAGGTTCAGTTATTAAACTGATATTGCTACTTTTTTTTTGATTTTTAAGAAACGAACGAAAAAAATATAATTTGATTCCAAAAATCAGACTAAGGTCTTCTCCGTTCATTCGGAGCAGCATAAAAATTGTAACCAACATGTAAATTACGAGATAAAATTCTTTCAGGTGTTATGATTAATAATAAACCTAGTTACGTAACAACCATCCTTTAATAATAACGTTTAATTTTCCAAGGTGTGGTAGGATTATAAGAGATAACAATCTACACAAAGTATCATAATCATTAAATAACGAATTATAATATCAAATATATATACATGTACCTTAAAATGAAAAACACATTAATTATAAAAAAATAATAATCAAATTTGGTAAAATTATACTTTTTGTAAGTGAAGAAAATAAAAGTGATATGTACGCTTATCAAGCAACTGTTTTTGTCTATAAGCAAAAGCAAATACTAGTCAGACTCATACAACAACAATATAGTCAACATTATTGAAATTTTTAAGGATAAAAAAAAAAATAAATCTTAATGTTAAAAATCGATCACTGGCGTTGTCATAAAGTACAAATCTTCATAAGGTCATGATTTCTTTTTTTAAGATTTACAATATCACACTAAATACTCTTTCATATAATTGTAGAAACACCCTAAGTAAACTTTCCATATACTGGTGATTAACTATTTATTACGGATAGGATTGAGAAATATTTCGTGATTTGACGACAGTTATTTATGTTAACTATCAACGGACAACTGTAAATCTATTTTTGAATGATTTGGAAGTCCGATATCAAACGGATTCTTTGCAATACTTAAACTGCAGGTTTTTCAAGGAACCATTCGATCATCACCTGTGCTGCGAAACTTTAATAAATGGACTAGATAACCTTTTTCCTTATCATTCCATCTTATCCCTTTCAAAATGTTTCGCTTGAGAGTAAGATTGAATTTCCAAGTAGCCTCATCCAACCTGTTCCCATGCAGATGGTAACATTTTGAGATTCCAGGAAAGGTAAGAAAATTATCAACGGAATTTACTAGTCAACATGCGGTTTCTGCGTGAGAAATAAATAAATTAATGTCATAACTACGGGCTGTCAAAGACCTGACAAATTACCGTTCATATTACAACATTCTTTAAAAAATCACAATAAGTGTTACTTTTATAAAGAATATAACGCCACCTTTTCTGCTTGTCATTCAGTTAAATTTAGAAAATGAATGAGATTTAAAAATACGACCACCGACAAGTAATAACATTTGTTTTTTTTTTTGTTTTTCTCGAAACTTTAAATAAGTTATATAACATTCTGTTAACTTTTAATCTTACTGATTCACCGCAAGGTTCTTTTTTTAAATAGAAAAAACTGCAATGTTATTAAAAAAATGAGTCCAAAGGTCATTGTGAACTTTTGCATTCATTTAATGTCCGTCGTCTGTTAACTTTTCATACTTTCGTCAACTCTTCAGAAATTTCAAGACATTTGTCATATTTTATATTAGAATTCATAGTTTTTTTTCTAGTGGTACAAAAACACAATCGCCTAAAGTCAACTCCTCAATACAAATGCTAATAATTTATTATTTAAAGTTACTTGCCTCTGAAAACAAAACCCACGGTCAAATCTGTTTAACATTTATATCAATTGAAAGACTCTGTGTGTGCTGATTTGGTGGAAATGGTGCCATATGTTCCCAATTAGCATTATTGAGATACATTTTTTGATCTATTAAACATAACTTATTTTGTACAACTGCTGTATTACAATTTACCCAGATTATAACGTTATTCTAGGTACCCCTGTATTGATTTACTGAACTTCCAGAGATAGACATTATTTCATAAAAATCACCAAACTGAAATTTCACCTAAATATATTTTTCTTCTTTTATAACGTTTCATAGCAATTAAAAGTCGATGAAATATCAAATTAAAAATAAAATTCGATGTATAAATGCTCCCCTGTCGAATGATCGAAAAATTAAAGTTGCATAAAGTTTTATGACATATTTTCGTTATATTTAATATTTCTTTACATTTTTCAAATAAATCAAGATATAAAAAATATTATTGCTATACGCTTTAAAACAACAGTTTAACTGTAAAATAACTTGAGAGACGACCCGGGTAATAACATTTTATTCTTAACGATGAAATGTTCATATTGTAGATCATCCCAAAAATGTAAATCATCAAACTGCAGCGCGTAAAATGCTGTAAATAAATTCCAAGAAACCTGTAATAATAGAAAACATGTGATGTGTCTAAGGAATACATTTGTTGGCAGACACTGTTTTTAATGGCATACTTGTGGTATCATTATCGTTCATTTTATACATTAATTTCAAGATAAGCAGATAAAAGCAGGTTATATCCAATCCTATAAAAACTAATATTACAAAACTTTTTCCCCGTTTCTCCATTATTCAGTATAACAATAGAAAATGACAATAGAACATATACTTTTCAATGCACATCATAGTTGATAAGGTGTCTCGTTTTTCTTCATCTTTTGGTTTCAATTTAAACTAAGTATATACATTGCATTTGCTATTTATATGCAGCAGGTTTAATTTCAGTGCAAATATGACAAGCCTTATCATTTTGACAGACGTCTTCAATGTATAAATAGTTGATCGAGTTTTATTTCTTAAGTAGCCGTTATAGATTGATTATAAACTGATGCAACACGGAATAAGTGGACGGCAGCTGATTAACAGCTGCAGAGAAACATTTAATTTGAAAGTACCTATCATGGTTTTTGATTTACTCAATTCGCATAGTGTGTTAAAGTAATCTTACTATAATAAGTTTTACTTGAAAAAATTGATTATCTTAATGAAGTTACATGATATATATAGGAAATCTTATTAATGCTACCTTGAAACAGAAATAAAAATCTCGGCGTGAAATGTTGTTTTCCTCCTGCTGCAGTATGTACACACACATATATTCTTCGACATTGGCATGTTTTTTTTTTTAAAAAAGATATTTCTAACAAAACACAACACACCTGTAATACTAAAATTCAGAAGCTGTTTTTTTTTATTGTTCATGACCCCTTTTTGTATTACTGTATTTTACCAGCCAGGACAGGGCAGGATTATAAGTTATGGATTTTGCTGCCGACACCCTACGGATCTATAAGCCGAAGGCCGAATCGCCTATGGATTTTACTAAACCTCTTTGGATCCGTAGGGGATCAGTAGCGAATCGTATATCGAATGTATTGCACACGGGACTTTTTCTGCAAAGTTGTATGAAAATAAACAATAAAATACAATAACAATAATGGTAGACGTGACTTCATGATACCTCCATGAAATCTATTGACCTTTTAAGAATTCATAGATGGTCACCACGTGACGGCTTTAAACCAATCACAAAGTCACTAATTTACCCGAGGTGAGATAAAACATGTTATCCTTTCCTGTGATGAAGTTATCTCTCTCCTATTAAAATAACACTTGGCCAATTGTGATGATATCACATATGTAAAAATGTCAATATTTTTATTAAATTTGTGAGACGAACTCTAGATTACACTCAATATTATATCAAAATCTTTCGATCTTTGTGAGACTTTCATCATTTTACACAATGAATTTATACACCTCCGATCATTAGGTAGCAAAATCTTCAATAGCGCATTTTTTCAGAATAAAGAAGGTGGAACCTTGTGTCATCATTTTCCAAGTAATACATAATATATTCTAAAGTAAGATACCATGCAAGAGTGGGTAGGCGTTCTTTGAATTGAATCTCTCAAATTTCATGGTATTTCCCACGTACGAGAAAAAGGTGTAAGGCATTCACAAAGTTATTGAAGACTGATCGCTATTTTGTATTTTGTCATTCCTTTCGTAATCTTAATCTTCACACATTATTGAACACATCATCACACAATTGTAAAGTATTGAAAAGAAGAAGGAAGTGCAGTGTGCAAATAAGATAACTGTTGTAAATTCTTCGATGAATGGACGAAAAAAAAAAATAATCAAAGAAAAATCCATTTAACTAATTTCAAATAAAAACGGTATACAAGCGAAAAGGTTAAAACAAAATGATAAAAAAATATAACTTTTATTATTGGGTTTTCGTCATAGTACTTTTACTTATACTTACTTGTACAAACGCAAAAGTTTAAGGCTGAGGGGTTTAATTTTTATTTTATAAAACAAAAGAAGGATAGCAAGAATTACCATGAATATAAGACACGCAGCTCCTCCAGGAAAAAAAGACGTACAAAGACAAACAAACTAAAATAAAACCCGTAGTCGTGACGGCAACACCCGGCATAAGCATACACAGCTGGAGAGGGTATTCACATTTTACTTTCGCACAAATTTCACCCTTAACATACTTGGACGATTTGTCGTTAAAGTATAATCGAAATAAACCCTGAACGTCTTACTTCTCAATTATTTTTGCAAATTCCCTTCATGACCTCACTTAATTTTTTTTCTTATGTAGGCTGACATTCCTTGACAATGACCTGAACTGGTATATTATTAAATTTGAAATCATGGTTAGTTTGTTAAGTAATTACATAATGAAGAGAAACGAAAACATTTTATAAATTTGTGCGTCCGAAGCGTGTTTCTTAATGTACTTTCATCAAAAAACTTCAATAACAAAAAATTGAACGCCAATTATGTATAAGTGGAGCTATATGGCCCAAATAGACATTAAACGAATAGTAAAATCGATTTTTGGTCAACTTAGGCTGCATTTTTTTGTTTTTTGTTGTTGACATACTTGTTTGTTTTTATAGTGATTAAGATTATAACACAATGTTGACTGCTGTACCCCAATTTTTGACATTTTTACCTATTATGTCTGTTTGTTTGTTCACACATTATGTCAATATAATGGAATTTTATGCAACTGTCATACAAGTGAGAGGTTAGCTAGCTATAAAAGCAGGTTTAATCCACAATTTTCTACATAAGGAAATGCCTGTACCAAGTCAGGAATATAACAGTTATTTTCCATTCGTTTGATGTGTTTGAGCTTTTGATTTTGCCATTTGGTAATGGACTTTCCGATTTGAATTTTCCTTTGAGTTCGGTACTTTTGTTATTTTTTCTTTTTGCCTGAGGGAGTTACAGCTTAATGTTCACGAGCTGTCATGACTCTTGCTTACACGCTTTTAGATATGTTTATTCAAGATGACTGGTGAGGGAATAAAGACTTTTGAATCATTTTTATTCGATAAACCTATATACATTTACCTGCTTTAATTGTGCAGAAAATGTTATCTCTTTAACAGATAAATATAGATTCTTACATTGATACCAGTTGATTATCGGATTTTATCCAATCGAGATAGTTAAATTATCAATTTTAAAGTCTGAGCCTTGGCGAGGACTTTAAAATTTATAATTTAACTATCGAGATTGGATAAATCCGATAATTCACGAGTAACTATGTAAGAATCGGTTTCTCTAATGATTAAAAAATACATTTTCATTTTTTGTTAAACCAAAACCCCCTTCGAGTGCCTTCCACATTTCACAAAGTTGTCAATTTCATTAACACCTGTTAGCATATTTTAAGCTGATAAAGGTTATGACCCTTAAATTCATCCAATCATCTTCTGAGATCACCGGCAACCACACGTTGATTAAATTTTTTTTATACAATGAGTGCAGAAAGGTATAAATTGTCAAAGAATTATAGAAATGTGGTTATATATTCCTAAATTGTCTAAGTTTTGAAATAAGCATTGTTGTTTTCACGGTTTGTAAAATTATACATTTAAAAAATGTTATCTAAATATAAAAGACAGCAGTAAGGAAAAGAAATAGATGTTGATTTCTGTTTTGAAACAATTCTTGTCATAACGAAACGAATGCACCTCTGCAGCGTAATCGCAAAAAGTTAGTAAACCCGTTGGCAAAAAGCGGTCAACCGGAGCGAAACCGAAAATTAATCAATTTAATCATCATTATATACTTATGTTTCAAAACTGAAGGCTTTACAAATATGTTCGTACAATCTTCCTTAAATTTTCTTAAAGCCATAATTCCGCCAAAGATTTGTCAAGCGGAATGAAATGCATACCCGATCGTCATCATTATCATGTCAATAATTGGCAGATGCATAAATAGTACAAAATGTAGCACAGTTAACTTGTACCCTGCTGGGACATCCCTAGAGTGTAAATTATATATGAATTCGCAAATTTTGAATTTTGCAGTTGTGAAACATAGTCGGTTTAAGAAAAAGAACTTTATTTGATTCGCTTTCTAACAATATTTTAAATTCTAATTTATAGTTGAAACAATTTCCACGCATCTGTTCAATGACCTGTGATCAAAGATATATAAAATACAGCTATAAAATTAAATGCAAAGAAGTACTTATCTTATAACAGTTCTATTATATAATTAATTTCTTATACATGTTATAGGAGGCCATATATTTGTCACTTCTGTCAAAATGTTAAATAGATAAGTGCAATCATAAACAAAACTTAGAATACTAGTAGAAGTAAAAAAGGAGACTCTTGAGATGTTTCTGATATCCGGACAACACCCTATAAGCTGCTCCCACTCATTTTTTTTATCATGCCTGGTCCATGTGATAAAAAAGTAATATAAAACAAATTAGGTATAGACATGTGTTCACAAAGCAATGAATCGGAGTCAGCGAAGGCATAGAGACTAAATGAAGATTATTCTAAGCTGACGTTTGCCATTAAGTATGTATGCATTAACAATGATTTGTTTACATTTGAGGGTTTTTATTCTTTTTTCAGAAATGAATATTATAAAAACTTTGAAAAAGGTAAGCTTGTCTGTTAGTTTGCATTAAATATTTAAAGCCACACAAAAAGTTCTTTTATCATTTTATGTCTAATATTACAACCTAACGTTCTCTGAAGTACATAAAAGAGTAAATTTTATATTAAGTTGCAATATTTTCAACCTTATATACCCTGAAATACTTTAGAGAGTAAATGTTAAATTTTATGTGAGATTTGATAAAGGTATTGAATTTACTGGCGTTTTTTTTGTAATATCGAAACCTAACATCTATTCATTTATGTTTGTAAACATATAAACACATTTAATCCAATGGTTTGTTCTAGAAAGGATTTAATATGAAGCATGTCTTACAATGGGCTTCACAGAATCTGCTTACCTTTCCGGAGCACATAAAATCACCCCGGTTTTTTTTGTGTGGTTCGTGTTGCTCAGTCTTTAGATTTCTATGTTAAGTTTTGTATAAAAACTGTTGTTTGTCTTCTGGTCTTTTTCTTTTCTGCCATGACGTTGTCAGTTTATTTTCGAATTATGAGTTTAAATGTCCCTTTTGTATCTAACGCCTCTCTATTACAATATAGGTACTTTAGAAAATACACGAATTTAAGAAAACTAAAACCAAAGATTTTACGATCACTGCTGACTCTTCAGTATTCTTGTTTTGCATAATTAACAATTCGAAAGATGCCACCAGTGGAGCAGAAACTGCTTATCTAGGGTTTTTTGGCTGCGTATTTGTAATATAAGCTTAAGTTTTTGCCTGGTGTTGTCTGTTTTTCTGAGACTAAGGTATTTTGATTGGAATCTTTAAAAATAAGAAAATGTGGTATGATTGCCAATGAGATAACTCTTCACAAGAGACAACCAAATGACATAGAAATTAATAATTATAGGTCACCGTATAGTTCTCAACAATGAGCAAAACCTATACCGCATAGTCAGCTATAAAAGGCCCCGAAATGACAAATGTATGAAAAATTCAAACGAGAAAACTAACGGCCTGATTGCTTGTCCTCTTTTTGATTACTTCCGACACTTAACCAAATCAATTGAATTCAAGAGTAAAAGGGGCAAAATATACGATCTAGATACCCGTGTTTAGCGTAAGGAAATCATATGATTGAACAACCACTGGGCTGTTGCATCCACTGGTACATTTGTGTAACACATAACAGTCATCGAGAGTACTGAGCGCTCAATAGCCAGCATTTGAAAGATTTGTTTGGTACATTTTGACAGTGTTTAAAATTGTGAAACTCTGCAAGAGACAAGGTCCAAATTTTCTCTTGGAAAACGATTTTGGTTCTTTTTTTCATATCGTTTAAGTTTGTAGTGATATCCAACGTTTTATATTTTAGTGTATAGTATTTTAGTTGCGACATTTTGTTTCATTTATTGTGGCCCTATCAGGCTTCCGTATGTTTTATTTTCTCCATTATTATGTTTGACAATAGGAAATGACAATACGATAGAACAGATACTTGTCATCATGATGGATTAGGTGTCTCATTTTTATTCTATCTTTTGGTTTAAATTTTAAACTAATTATACGCTTTGCGTTTGCTTTTATATACTAGTACAGCATGTTTAATTTCTGTGCTAATATATGCATCAAATATAATAGTAGACAGACTTTTTTCTTTTATATATTTTGAATATAAACTGATGCAACACGGATTACGTGGACGACAACTGATTAACAAGTGCAACGATTAGTGCATGTAATCTCTCATTTTTTTTGTTTTTACCAAAATGAATTTATTATCTTTATGAATTATTAAATTTATATATTTATATTTTTATTCTATATTTTGAATGAATATTCGCATTACCTACCAAACTGAAACAATTCTAAGTTCGAGTAGTTTTCCCTTATGTATCGCAGTACGTACAAATACATTTTATATTCTTCTGCACTGAAATGTATTGTAGAAAAAAAAAGGAGTGAAACATCTGTCATTCTGAAATTAAAAAGGTGATTTTTATAGAAGTGACCATTATTTGCAACATTTAATTTTGCTAGCCAATACACTCGTACATTTGTTAACAAAACTACTTTATCCAGTGGCAGGTAGTTTTAATTGCTTCAATATTCTTGATATGGTCATGTAAATCCAATCATTTACTTATTCAGATTTCTTTGAAATATATATCGCTGCAGTATAAGTAATAACAACTTTACGATACATTAGGTACAATCGTCTGTGTACCTTCAGTTTGTAATTCCATTGAACACACACGGAAAAGGTTGAGCATATATAAAAAGTACGACCGCATGGTTATGTGCTAATCCCCAGCAAGAAACCTTTGTGGTGTTTAAATAGACATACATTTCTTGTCTTTTCAATAATTTCATGTTGATGACATTCGTTATTACTTATTCATATCTTTTCTCGAATCTTGGCGATAAGCTATATATGGTAATACACTACACTCTTATCCGTGTTGAATATTCCCGTATTTTGGCTTTGTATTGTTTGTGTTCGGTTTATGTCGTCTCATTAACATAAATCCAACATCTCCCTTTATTCATATTGAAGTTGCTCGGCCTAAATGAGGTAGGGGAGATCCATTAAGTGCATCTTGGATTCAATATATAGGTGTTTAATTATTTCTGACGCCTCATTGTATGTCTGTCCCCGATTGATTGAGTATTTTTTGTTTGCTTATCGACGTGTACTATTTTGCTTTTTTGAATATTCAAAAGTCAAGTATTTAAAACAAAAACATCGAACCCAAAGCTAAGTTTACACAAGGGAAAACCATAAAACATAATAAATCAAACGTTAGAGTATATCAACAAATGGAACGAATGGAAAACAATTGTCATATCCTGACTTTGTACAGGCATTTTCAGTCATGAGATAAACCTGGTTTATAGCTAGTTAAACCTCCCACAAAATATGACAATGACGCCAACAAAAAAATTATTGCAGTTGAGGAAAATCTGAAAGAGTGCCATATATGGAATAAGATATTTTTTTCTTTGTTATTAAGATGTATGTAATCATTTAGCAGTCATTCGAATCAATTGCATTATCCCTTAATTTTGCTGCCAAATTAACTAACAAAAATGTTTAGGTTCCTCTTGTTGTCTAAATGTTTGAAACTTTTCTTTATTTTTTATTTGAGGTTTTTGGGGCAAATTGTGACAGCATTTCTTTAGATTGCGTCGCCCATGTATCCCTGTTCACACCAACCAAAGCGAATTTGTGTACATTTATATAGCATTGTTTTTATCTACATGTAGCAAAGAATTCCGTTCAAACCACCAGTACGCCATTTTGTGCTTTTGTTTTGTGTAGGATTCAGTGTAAGACGAGAAATGGCAATCGTGGCTCTGCTATTTTTTAGGTTTTACTTTTTTTGAGGAGGAAGGTGTTGTTGTCATGTGCGTGTAGTAATTGGTTCGTCATAAATTAATGATCATGTTCATAATATACTATGTATTATTATTCTTATTTCAAAGAAATCTCGTGCACGGTTGATTAATATCTGTTGTGAGTATTACAAAGACGAAATCTAGAAAACACTTAATGATATTTCAATATCTTTTTATATCTTTAATACTTTCATGCCTTTACACAGCGAAAGCTAGTAAAACTTTAAATAGCGGTTTTCCCAAAACAAAGAAGGCGTAACATTGTCTATATTTGCCAAATAACAAAAACAGGGGTCTATTAAATAGTCATAAATTAAATCAGTTTTTTCTTCGGAAAAAAGATACAATGCAAGACTGAGAAGGCGTTCTTTACACAAAATCCCTTAAACTTCATGGCATTCATCACGTAGGGTGAAAAAGGTGTCTTAATTAAAAAATGTTTAAGAAGGATCATTATTTTGTCATTCGTTTCGTTATATAATCTTCACACATTCCGAGTTTTAAAACAATTGAGAAGAATTCAAAGGAGAAAGTGTAATGTGCTAATAAAACATCTCAACTATTTTAAATTTTATTATTTACAAGATCTAATGTCTATTGAAGAAAATTTGAACAAAGAAAAATCCGTTTGATAAATTTTAAATGAATAAGAAATAGTGTAACAAACAAAATAGTTAAAAAATTTGATAAGAGAAAACAAAATTGTATTTTTGTTGTTTTTTATTATAAATTGTTCATCTATATTTACTTGTAAAAACGAGAAGTTAAGGCTAAGAATCTTTTTTTTAAAAATCTTATAATACAAAAAATGAGAACTGGAGTTTCAAAAAATATAAGAAAATATAGCTAGATATAATTGACACTTACATATATCGACACAAACCAATATTAAATGATAAAACTTTATATAAATATGAAGTGAAAATAGCACTTTATAAATTGGTTTATCCGAAGTGTTTTTTCTTCTTTTTTTTTTTGGGGTGGGGGGGGTAAGATCAATACTTAAATTAGAAAGCCAATGGTGTTCTTCTACTGGAACAAGCGAGGAGACCAAAAGGGACCTTAAAAAAATAGCTAAATACATCTAAGGTCAACTTGGTCTCAGGGAGCTGCAGCTTTATTTTCTTTAAATTTTTCACGAGGTGTCACGATTCTTGCTTACACCGGTTAGGACTGGCTTTTTGAAGAAAGGATAAGTCTGGTGAGGGTTATAAGCTTTTGAAGCATATTTATTTAATGCGTAATACAACATGTACCCACTTTCATAGCGCAGAAAATACTGTCTCTTTAATTAAAGACTTTCGTAATTTTTTCAAATATTTAATATTCGCTAATGTAACGTGATAGGTTAGATTATATTACAAAATTTTAATTGAAGTATACGGTATAGCAGTAGGTTAAAATAATTAGATGTTTATCAAGGCTTGTAGCTTATCCTTGTTGGAATGACACGCACTTCCCTGTCTGTAGCTTAATCGCAAATATTCGGTCAGCCGATTCGTCGAAAAAAAAAGAAAAAAAAAAAGAAAGGTCAACAGGAACGAACATTTATCTTTTTACTATCATTATACACTACTGTTCCAAAACGTCAGCTCATGGACTGCAGCCAATCCAATTAAGTTCGTAAAAGTTCTTTTAAATTTTTGTAAGAGCCGTGACATATGCATAACAGATATCAAAAGATAGCACGGTTGTACTCTGCTGAGAAATAGAGTTCTAATCAAGTATGAATTCGGAACTTTTGAATTTTGCAAGTTGGAAACGTTGCCGGTTTAAGAAAAACTAGTTTTATTTAGTTCACCTTCTAACAAAATCCACCTTTTTTAAATTTTAGTTTATAGTTCAAACATCGTCTACGCATATCTTCAAGGACCTGTAATCAAAGATATATTAAATACAGCTGTAAAAAATGCAAAAAAGTATTTTATTTTATAATGGTTCTATTTTATAATTGATAGATAATAAGAGGCCATATATTGATTACTTCTGTCAAAACGTTAAACCATATATAAATAGTTATATAAAAACCGATCATATATAGATCATTGTTCACAAAGCAAGAAACCGAAGCCAGCGAAGTCCTAGAGACTCAATGAAGATTTTTCTAAGATGACGTTTTGACATTTCCAATGTACAATGATGTATGCATGAAAAATGATGTGTTTACATTTTCTTTGCGTGTTTAAAAAAAAATATAATTCTGAAAGGTATATTGAACCAACCTTAAAAAACATAAAGCTTGTCTTTAAAATTGATTTTAACATTTAAAGTGCCACAACACATTCTATGATCATTTATGTCCTTTATTGCAACCTAGCATTCTCTGAAATTCGTAGTAGAGCAAATGTTAATATTAATTTTTAACATTTGCAACCTTATAAACCAAATGTTAAATTTTATGTGAGATTTGATATAGGTACATGTATTGAATTTATTGGCTTTTATGTCATATTGAAACTTAACATCTATTCTTTCATGTTTGTTAACATATACACGAATGTAATACAATTATATTTTCTAGAAAGGGTTTAGTATGCAGCATGTTTTACCACATAGATACTAAGAAAAAAAACATAAATTTAAGAAAAACTAAAACCAAAGATTTTTCGATTACTGCTGACCCTTTAGTATTTCTTGTTGCATAATTACCAATTCGAAAGGTGCAACCTGTGAAGCAGAAACTACATATCTAGGGTTTTTGGTTGTGTATTTGTAGTATAAGCTTTAGTTTTCGGATGTTGTTGACTGTCTTTCTGGAGCCGTACGAATTTTGTTTGGTACCCTTTTTCATTCCTACCGATACTAAAAAACTCCTTTAACAATAACATTTTTGTCAGGTAAAACAACATAAACGATCTAGAAACACGCGTTTACCGTATTGTTTTATAATCATAAGGCCAATGCATCTACTTGTAGAATATAAAAGTTGCAGAAAGTACCGTGAGCTCAGTAGCCAGTTCGATCATATATTTGATACATTTTGACAGTTAATAAAATAGAGTTACTGTGCAAGAGATATATTCCTCTGTGAAAAGTTCACCTTTAACGATTTTTGTTCTTTTTTATATCTTTTTGTTTTTGTGATCTTCAATATTGTATTATTATTGCTTCCAAACTTCTCCTCCCGAGCATACTTGGTGAGGATTATTCCTATAACATGTGTCATATAAGTTAAGGGGATGATTTTTGGAGAGTGAAAACTATGGAACGCCACAGCTGTCTTATGTAGAACTCTGATATTATGTTATGTTGTTTTACCATTACTTGATGATATTTCGTCATCACATAATATGGTTTTGACATTACGTAATGATGTTTTGATATAACTCAATATGGAATAGTCATTACTTAATGATATTTCGATATTATACGATATGGTTTCGTATTGACTTGATATAGTTTTGTCATTACTTAATATGGTTTTGTCATTACTCGATGTGGTTCCACCATTATTTAATGTGGTTGTGTCATTAGGCAATGTGGTTTTAAAATTACTTAATGTCTATGTGACTTAACGTAATGTATTTGTTTCATTACATAATGTGGTTTTATTATTTTGTAATGATGATTTGCCAATTCTTTATATGGCTTTAACATTACGTAATGATGTTTCAAAATTTGACGATCTTACACTACATGATGTGTTTGTTTCAGTATTTGATGTGGTCCTGTCATTCTTTGATGTTGTTATCACATTACTTGATGAGGTAAAACCACGTGACCATTTCGGAAAAAAATATGTTCTATTTTTTAACCTATTTCCATATGTCATTTGTTTGATGTGCTTTGGGTGAGTATCGCTATCCATTGAGTTAAAGTTCAAATTAAAGTTCGAGTTGTTATTCAGAGTTATTTGGTATGAAAAAGGGGAATGGCAGACAAAACTAAGAAAAAAAGTACTAAAAAATTAACAGTATTTCGGACATAAAGGGAATATCCCCAAACCACTTGCTCCTACCGTTTTTCCCCCTAGTTCTCAAATGGAAGCAGTATTATAATAAATTCGTAAAAGATTCCACGTAACCCTGAGTTTCGCCTGATATTGCTGCTGTCAGTGTAAAAGCGTAATGTTGACTGTGCATTTATCGGTACATTTATTGGTAAAAACAAAATTTAAATTTTTTTTTCTGTAGATGCTTTATCTTGATCTTGAAGAATAACTCCTATACAAGTTTTATAACAATTCATGTAGGTTTTTACAAATTTATCATGTCAAAACAGTTTAATTCGGTAATATTTAATGCAAAAAAACTATATATGAAAATAAGAAAATGTGGTATGATTGCCAATTAGAAAACTCTCAACAACAAACCAAATGACGTAGAAGTTACGAACTATATATGACTGTATGGTCTTCAACAATGAACAAAACCCATACCACATAGTAAGCAATAAACGGTCCCGAAATGAATAATGTAAAAACAATTCAAACGAGAAACCTAACAATCTAAATGATGAAGACGCCGACGCCACCACCGATGACGGAATATAGGTTTGGTGTGTCTCACTGCCGCTACATTAATGTCGCAGGCTCGACACAAATCAAAAGACTTGTACTTTATTGTCAACAAATGAGACACTTTAAATAAACTCACACTAAAGTTACAGGGAAATGGGGGGGGGGGGGGGGGGGGGATCGGACTAAGCGACAAAGCATCAATTCTATAAAATAAGAATTCTCCGAATTTTATTTAGCGTGTATGATCATTTGAACATAAACTAATATCGATCTTTTATTTTTATAAATTGCATTGTCTGATATACCTCGCACTAATTGAAAAAAACAAACTTTTTGGAATATCTGTTTCACAGGTGACGACGGATATGTTCCAGTTGTCGTAACCACAATCCCGTCATCTTTTCCTCGAATGTGAACTACCAAATGAAACCAAATCACTGGGTTTTTACCTTCACGAATAACACGACGGGTGCCACACGTGCCTTCCGGAGCACCCGAGATCACCCCGATGGATTTATATAACCCATTCATGCCGATCTATTGGTTTAAGCCAATTGAAACTGTTGTTTTACACTTGTTTCTTATGCTGTGCTATTACACGACAGTCCGAGGTTAGGTTAGGGTTTAGCGCTCACATACATGTTAAATTCCGCCACGTGCACTTTCTTTATGTGCCTGCCCCAAGTCAGGAGCCTGTAGTTCAATGGTTGTCGTTGTTTCATGTGTGTCATATTTGTTTTTCGTGGATTGTTTAGTTATAAATTAGACCGTTAGTTTTCTCGTTTGAATCGTTCACATTTTCACGTGGTGGCCTTTTGTAGCCTACTATACGGTGTGTTGAAGGCTGTACGGTTGCCTATGATTGCTTACATCCACTGCATTTAAACTCTGATGGATAGTTGTCTCATTGGCAATCACACCACATCTAACTTTATTTCAATTTCTATGTTGTGTTTTGTATACTGTAACATTGTTTATAATTATCTGTTGTACGCATACCCCTGCGCCCTCTTTTCGGAAGCACGAGCAAAAGCCCTTGATCCGCGATAGAAAATTTAAATACGAACTCATATTAGATAACTCGAAGTTCAACTCGAAATCGTAATCTATATGAGACTCAAATTCGAGTCTAACTCAAACTCTACCTCAAAAGGTGACTCAAATTCAAAGTTGAAGTCGAATTGTAACTAGAACTCTACCTTTAAATGTGACTCAAACTCGAAGTTCAACTCGAAACTCAATGCTAACTAGAACTTTAATTCTAATAATGGCTTGAATTCTAACTCGAAATCGAAGACTAACTCAAAGTTCAACTCGAACAGTAACCCGAACCTTAATTTGAACTCTAACTCGATGGATGGCCACACTCGTCCAAGGCACATAAAACATGGAAATATATTAAAAATAGAACTAGTTTTTTCCAAATTGGTCACGTGGTTTTACCTCATCAAGTAATGTGATAACAACATCAAAGAATGACAGGACCACATCAAATACTGAAACAAACACATCATGTAGTGTAAAATCGTCAAATTTTGAAACATCATTACGTAATGTTAA
Source organism: Mytilus californianus (assembly GCF_021869535.1). Taxonomy (NCBI): domain Eukaryota; kingdom Metazoa; phylum Mollusca; class Bivalvia; order Mytilida; family Mytilidae; genus Mytilus; species Mytilus californianus. The sequence continues at coordinate 60,287,595 of NW_026262679.1, forward strand.
AGCCATATAAAGAATTGGCAAATCATCATTAAGAAATAATAAAACCACATCATGTAATGAAACAAATACATTACGTTAAGTCACATACACATCAAGTAATGTTAAAACCACTTTGCCTAATGACACAACCACATCAAATAATGGTGAAACCACATCGAGTAATGACAAAACCATATTAAGGAATGACAAAACTATATCAAGTCAATACGAAACCATATCGTGTAATATCGAAATATCATTAAGTAATGACTATTCCATATTGAGTTATATCAAAACATCATTACGTAATGTCAAAACCATATTATGTAAAGACAAAATATCATCAAGTAATTATAAAACAACATAACGTCATATCAGAGTTCCACATAAGACACCTGTGGCGTTCCATAGAAAACCCCTTATAAGTTAGCAATAGAGCGGTGCTACGAATTTTTTTTAATGTGTGTGTGTGTGTGTTTTATTAGATTTTTGTCGCATTGACACATTCACCAAAACACCTTTTATGAGGGCTTCGATGGCCCGCAAACGGTGTCTTCACGTTTCTCCAACATTTGATATTTTTTGTAAGGATAAAATGATTTTTTGTTGGAGAAACGTGGTTTATGTGTATTAAGAAGTACTGAACTTACATGTGATAACATTTACAGTGAATCCTATATAAATTTATTTCGTCAATCAAACAAATGACTTGAGAGAAGAAAAAAGTCAACAATAAAAACCGCATACTAATATACAGCAACGATGATGAACTCTCGTACTTTATCGTGCTGTACAATAACATTCGGGACATTTTATTACAGGGAACCAGATTTAGCGCGGAATAAGAGTTGTCGCCCATACAATACTTCCGTCATTTAAGAATCAAAATGCGACGACTCGACGAGCAAAATTGATCCGTTCAACCGACACAAGTCGAATTTCATTAAAAGTGCCGACTGCTTAAAAAGAAGAATGATAGCGGAAACGAATCATGCCCACTGACCCGAGGGACATTAAATATTTTATGAATTAAACTTGGAAAATAGGTCATAAGGTACGAAGTGAGATACCTTCTCTCTATATAATATATCAATGACCGCTGTGGATAGTAAACTTGGAATTGATAGTAAACACTAGTAGCGAATACAAGTTATTTATAGTATATTCATGTTTATATAACTCAGAAAAAACGCGAAAATAATTGAAATTGACAGAAAACCAAAAAATAGCGGATTTTGGAAAAAAAGGTGGAGGGGCTAAAAAAACAATTGTCCTCTCCCCAAGTACCTATGCCATGATATAGCAAAGTATTCTAAAAAGTAAGTTTTACACTACTAATCAAATCATTAGTTATTTTATGCATATTCATTCCAAATGCACAATAAATGATTTTTTTTTTATTCAAAGCGCTACTTCTTTCAGATTTTAAGCTGTTGTATCTTTAATTCTGACAGAGATATTAACATAAATTTTAAACTTCTTATGCAGTACGTAAAGTAAGCATTACTTGGATTATATAATGTGTAAATAGATACAAATCGAAATACCGTGTTATATTTACCCATCAAATATCTTTATTGAAATAAATTCGACTGAAACGGATTAGAAAAAGAAGAGATATTGAAAGTATGGGAAATGAAGAGGTTAGAGTTTTTAGTTTCTATTTTCTTTACATATTTAGGAACATATCTTTTTTGTGATAATGCGATACTGATTTTAAAACTTTAACATGTTGTAGTATGTATCATTATGATTCATTTAGCGTAAGTCTTACAAAGAGATTGACAATAATCTTAATATTGCAATGTAGTTATTTTAACAGTTTTTATGCCTTTTATCTATAGACAAATTAGATAATGTGTTATTTAATCAAGCAAGACTCTGTTATCTCAACCAATCAAGAAAAACCGTTTTAAACGTGTTGTTTTAATTGTATGCGTCGGATACCTATATTTAAACTTTTTCTCCGTAATATCTACAATACATAGCAAAAGTGGGAGTTTTGAAACCAGTAGATATAAGTTAAGTCAATCAGCATAATATTACTTCGTATAGGAAGATTGCCAACTGGATGTACACGATAATATACGGTAATGAAGATGTTAAATTTTACAACAAAATTTAACAATTTTTTCTTCTTGCTTTAACTAATTTTTATCAACATATAATTAGGCTTGATTGAGAAAACACCATATTCTTTCTATCATTTAAACATTTTTTATAAATGAGAAAAGATTATTCGGAAGCAGATATATCATGATGCCAATATTTGTAAAAAGTTATTTTATAATTTCATGTTGTGTTGTTTTTGATTTTGAAGCCATTCTGCGAAAACGATACAATGGAAATAAAAATTCACAGTTGGTGAAATACTATGATTAATATTTAGCCACAAAGTTGTATCAATGAAACATTTTTCTTCACGATACAGACCAGCTTATTAACAGCGTTATGTAAAACACATGGCAAAAAATTGACGGTCAAGGTTTTGAAAAAGTTTAACACAAAACTTATCGGGGAAGGATTATTGCAAAACAAAAAAAAAACATTTTTCGTACAGATTAATGTACTAATCCTAAGTTGATTTCTTTTTCAGATCTTCCATATGTGAAAATAAATGCTTATAGTTTCTTCGCATGAAAATGTCGTCAAATGAAGGCAGTGTCAGTGATCTAGCCAAACTTTTGAACTTAGACAACCAGGAGATACTCCAACACCTGAAAGACAGTTTCTATAAAGGCCGAATATATGTATGTGCAAGTTACTTTTATACATAACCTATTGCAAGGATGTTTAAAGTCATATCATATCATCTACGAAAAGATACCTTTCCAAAATAATAAAAATTCACGAGTGCTTGTCTTTAGTCATACGTTAATATTTTTCATTTGGACATGTAGGAGATTGGGTTTCGATGTGAGATCCTTAATACTATTTGTAAATTGCATATATACTCAGGACGATTCAGAACTTAACGTTTTGCATTATATACCTGCTGTTGATGATCGTACAATGTATTTGGACATTCAAATTGATATTTGAGGGTATTGTTGGTTTCCTGTCTCATTTAAAGTTTTCGTTTTATTCATATATAACATTGTTTTACGGGATCCTTGATTACTAGTAGTGTAGGCTTTTTTTAACGGATGTTGATTTTTTAAAGATATTCATCCGATGATTATACTTTGTTCATCCAAAGCAACGAATGATGTAATTTCACAAGTAGTAGTAAATAAAATAGAGTTACCGAATATTATATTCATATTTTAATGTATTATACCTTTAAGTGATGACCTTATGAAAAATATTGAATGAAAATGCCGAATAAGCAAAGGTGATTATAACTCACAATTTAGTTTTGGTAGATAATTTATTGTCAACTAAATCATATAAATTAAGAACACTTAACCTTCAATATAATAATATTGTGAAATAAAGCACCACAAAAACTAAATATATCTCCTGATACAAGACTTTTAGATACACATAAAATGCCTATAATTATAATTTTATACGATTTTCGATTTCTCAGTGTAGAACCTTTTCGAGAATTGTTTATATTTTCCGCATTATGATGAAAAAATTTAAAAATCTGCGAGCGAAAAAAATGAAAGATAAACGCAAAAGAGACAGCTAATAAACGATAACAGTTTATGAAGAATACACATCGAAAGGTTTCCATAGATCCTTCGCAGATACGGAAGTATAAAGCCTCAAGATGATATTTTAAGCCACTTTATGTTTTGAACTATTAATTAACCCTTTGAACTCAAAATCAAAAGGTATCGTGCATTCTTTTATTTCAATTTCATGAATGATCATGAGAAGTCAATGGTCTCAGATTTCAGTATTTATGTTTCAGAATTTTGTCTTACACATTTGTTTTAGGGGTTAAAGCTTCTTTCATTTAGTGCAAAACTGCAAAAATAGATTCATTTTGAAATTTAGTCTTTAAAATTTGCATATTACCCTAAACCGTACGCACAACAAAATACTATACCTCATGATGCCTGATACCAAAATGTTGATGTTGATAACATATATTATTGGATAATCTGTGACTCATGTGTAACTCGATAAAAACTATCTTTTGAAATGTAATTTTAGGTAAATATCAATTTAGCAAGTTATATGATAATTACATCACAACACTGAGGTTTCTAGATTATGTTTTCTTTTTCATTAATGAATACATCTAATAAATTTGATGCAATTGAATTTTTTACTTTTTTCCATTTTCCGGTTAAAATAAATGTCTTAGATAACAGTTTCTCCTTAACAGCTTGTTATATGATGTGGGTTCTTTACATTGTAAAGCAGACTCTAACAAAATCCAAATTTTCAAATAAATATATTAAACAGATTGAATGTATTGAAAAAAAAATGTTGACCCATTTGAATTATTTGAGGGGTTGCATGTAAATGTTCATTTTCAGTTTCAATATTGAATTGTGGCTACTTTATTGACACATGCATCTAAGTTATTAGCAGTGGAACTTTGCCAAGTTCTCTGGCAAGACTTTTAAACACTTCAAATGTTTCTGTCAGTACCAACTGGGTGTTTTAAATGTTGAATTACAGATTTAAGTAATATGAGGTTTCAAATATAGGTTTAATTGGAATGCAAAAAATGTATCTTTGTAAGGCAAATAATTGGGAGATGAGTACGACTGAATTGCTTGGTACACAAGAGTAAAACTAATTAGAAAAAAGTAAGTTGTAGTTGGATATGTCTTCACCCATTTATGTTAGCAAATATGTCAGCTTTATGTATATAAATGTTTTGGTGTCATTAACATTCCATAAGAAACTTCAAAACTTCAGTATGCTAGAATTATAAATGATGATGAAAAATTAGAATAACACTCTGTCACAGTAGTAGACATATTTGTTAATGTTGAATTCATATTACATGGTTTTGATTTTTGAAATAAATCAACGTTAGCTTTACGTACTATACATGAAACAAATTTGTATATTTCTTGAGATTTTAAAGTGTGTAACTACCGAGAGTGAATAAAGAGACGACAAAAATAATAATAAAAGATATCTTTAACACATCAAAAGTAACCATGTGAAATAAGTATACATTTCAATAGATACCCAATAATGTAAGAGTTTTGGGTTACCTCTAATAATTTGTTCAACGTTGAATTGATAGGATTTCCGTATTTGATAATTATGATATGTATATAAAGGCTCGCGTGAGATTGTCGTAATTGACGACAGAAAACAGTTAGTAAGTTAGTAAAATAAGATCATAAAAAATTGGCATTGCTAACTTCATTACGCTTATTTAGAACAATGCTATATCGGTAGGTCAAAATAAAAAAAATCGTGTTGAAAAAGATTTATGATACTGCTTTTGTAACGTTGTCTCTTTAAACAAATAGAAAGTTGCAATCACTAATGTAGATATATATATATACTCAGTACCTATAGAAACGAAAAACATCATATTCAAATTCTCCTTTGGTCCCGTTTTGAATAACAAGATATTACTACTTGTTTATTTAACTGTTTCGAATAAACCATTTTTCATTTCCGAAACTTGAGATTAGACCTATAAGGGTCAAAATCCAAATTTACAAAATTTCACCCAAATGAAAATTTCACCCAAATGTGATCACACTGGACCAAATGCAAAGGAAAATTAGTAATTGATTACCTTTCTAGGGGTTCATTGTGGTTGAAATTTGTCATTTAAAAAGTAAATTTCATTGATTTTGATAAACATGTGGAATTTGTAAACTTTAAAATCTCTAAAAATCAAGAAGGTCTGAAATTGATGGAACTTTTTCTCTATGCATATCCTAAAAATTCTTCAAAATCTTAGAACAATTAGTCAAGTGCAAACGAAGATCTATTGATTAGAATATTTATTAATTAGAAAATACATGTAGGGGTTGCGTTTATATTGGCATTGAGTATACCTGTTGAAATGAATATAAAGATATAGATATAACAATTTTGCTATAATAGCAGTCATTAAATTTTAAAAATGATTAAAGGGTGCCGTGTTGAAACCTTATATGTCAATTATGATAATTATACGAAATGTACAAATATTGATCACAATCAAAGTAAACACACATAAAAGAATTATTAATGTGACTGAGGTAAATATTGATATGGCAGTAGATAATCACAGTGGTCAACATTTATTTACGTTTCCGTGGGTCATAACGGATCAAGGACGGAATATGTTAACATTAAGGACCAGTAGCCGTCGTATTAAATTGTAATGTTGAATCTCAAACAGAATTAGGCCATGAAAAAGTAATTATTCGGGTTTTTACATGGTTAATTAAGGCGGCAGTAGTTTCCCGATGTTCAAATCAGGTAAATCGATTAGGAAGACAAATCTAGGTTACAAGGAAAAGCGGAAGGCATTGCATGAACTTCAAAAGTATCCTTAATATCGGAGCTAGCTATAGGATTACCTTCATCTTGGTGTATGGTAGGTCATAGAAGACCTCCCGGGAACTGATTTGATTAAGAACAGCTATCTGATTAAGCTCTGTTATTCCTTTAATTAGTTCCTATGTACATGTATAACGTGGTTAAGTGGACCCTTTTTTCTACCTCATTTCTTTTGTCTTTGACAAAATAGTTAAACTATAAGTTTATTTCTATTTTGTTCTGAGGTCAATTTAAAAAAAGTGTATTTTAAAGATGTTGCTGGTTTGGTCTACAAGATAACCAATTTAAAATTTCCCGTTTTTAAATATACAAAAGGTTCAAGTTTAAACTAACCAAGTATCCCATCCCCAACACATGTCTTTCAAAAACTACTTTGTTTCTGCAGATAAATGTAACGAAGAAGCACAAAAAGGCATGCATCAAATTTAAAATCCTCATAAAACGATGTCCTCTCACAAAGTAATTCAACGTTTAGGGACTATGTTGAGTGCACATGTACCTTTGGTCATGAAATAGTTGATACCAAAGACACTGTTAGGTCTGCGTCTTATATTGTCTTTCGTCTATAGATTGAAAATGGGTCGGTTGATTACAAAAGTTAACGACAAAAGAGATAATTTCAATATTACTTTTGTCAACTTCATTTTTACGTAGCAATTTTACAGCAGCATCAGTTTTAGTACACAACTCCCATTTGAAACAATATTCTAGGGATTGTGTTTCTAATGATTTCCTTGATTGTCAGCTACAATGGAACTATTAATCGGAAGATTCCATCTGTTTGGAAAATTTAGCTGATGCCATCATAATTTGGTTGCCTGTGTCAAAGATGACCACATATATATTCTAGTTCTCGTCCTCCTTTCCTGGTTAATGACATGCGATTTAACGAAATATTGCTTGCCATTAGCAACATGGCATAACAACTGACAAGTTGATATTACATATAAATGTCATTGCAATATTCTTAAAGCGTTTGAACTGACATCGCTTAAGCTGAGTCTTTAAACTATTATATTGAAAAAATATCAGTAGAATCGTTGAATTTCAGTTTGTTGATAAAACTTTTACACTTTTCAAAATGAAGTTCTTTATTAAAAAAAAGAAACATTTTTTTTTATATAATATACATATTTGAAAAAATGAGTAAAAACTATATTTCATGCTATCTATGCCCAATCGTTCAAACGACATTCAGATTGACCAAAGTCGGACAAAATATCAATCGTGCACTTAGATTTTAAGATATTAGAATAGTCAGTCTGATGTGTTAATTTTCCGATTGTGTCCTATTCTATATACCGAATTTTTACTAATTTTTCATTCGCATGGTAGATGATTTTGATCTTTAACCTGCAGAATAGCTTTTGTATTTTAATAGTTTTTGAGATCTCTGTCAGTAACAGTTTTATATTTCATGTTAATATATATTCTAAAACTAAATCTTGATATAATTGATGAAAGCGTGTCTGTATGTTTTATCAGAAGTCTTTTTGTTTTTAGAAATATGTTTGATAAGAAAGGGGATACTTGTAATTCGCATGAAATTACTGCTTTTAATATTGTCATTCGACGACAGGAATCAATGAATTTCTTCTTCATTTAAAAATCACTGCTTGCATTTTTTTTAATTTATTTTCGATATGATGTTAATTGTTATTGTTTACACTTGACTTTAACGGACCTTAATTATCTTTATTCATTTTGTTAAAGAGTTCATTAATAAGATGTTTTTGTTCATCATTTGCATTAATTTTATTTGTTTTCGTTAATAATAAATTAAAAATAGATATCTGACAATTTGAATATACTAGTAACTGACCATTTATAATTTGTGTCAACTACATATATCAATATGAAATGTCACAATTTATACAAAAAGAGCCACGTTGTAACATAATATGATAATTTAAATAATGACATGAAATTATAGATATTGGTCACACATCGACATCTAGGTTAACATAAGAGGAAAGAAAAGTACGCACTATTCAATAACTATTTATCTTGTTCTCAAATAAATGATATGACAGTGGATAATCTGAGTTGTCAACAAAACTTTAACAATTTTGCAGGTATCCGGTACTGTGAAGTACCAGTAGCCGTTTTGATAATTTAAATTGTTTATTTTGAATTAAACCAGCTTAGGCCACAATTAAGTAAAGTTAACACCATAGGTACTTTAGAAGACTATTTTAGTTCATTGTTTACAATTTATTTAAGTATTTCATTCATTATGACATGCACCACTTTCATATAGTATTTATTAAAAGCGCGTGTTGGAAGCGATAATCACATTATGTTTTTGATAATGAAATATGAATTCTTTTATAAATAGAATTATTTTCTATTGTTCCAAGAAAATTTTCATATGAAATGAACTGTATGATATTATTTTTGGAAAACCAAAACGTTTTCTTATATATTGAAATGACACTGTTTTCCGTAATGCAAGAATATTCTAAAAATTCTTGCATTACGTTAAAATTCAAATGGAACAAAAGCTAAAAATCTTCTGTACATTTTAAAGTTGATAGCCCACAATTTAAAAAATATGACCCCTTTTTTCAATATGTAACTTCATACAAATCAAAGGAATAACACTTATAAAAAAACTTGTCAACAAGTCACCGTCATGCATAATTTTCTGTGATCGAAGTCTATATATCTAAACAATCAAAAACGTAACATAATCTTGCTTTTCCTTGACCTATTATTATTTAAGGTAATCAAATATGCACTAACGCAATCTTTGACATACAGTAATAGATTATTATCGAATATTGCATATAAGTTTAAAAGACCTACCAATCTATTTAAAGGACCCCACGATCTTTAAAGCTGATTCAAATGAACTAGAAAATGAAATACGTTCTAACTAATTACAATATTCAATGATTTTCATTTTTATCTAAGACAACAATTACAAATACAATTTTCGGGTTGAATACGAGATAAAGATTTATGTGATATTTGCATTGCAACGGGGAATATTCTTGAAAGGCTTGATAATGAAATACTCATGTAATTATGTGATTACGGTGTGAATGTTAGACCCTGACATATGAATTGAGTTTTAAAACACTAACTTTATGATTGATCTTAATAATCATCATATATATTCGCAAATGCTGACATTTCTAATTTACACGTGGTTTTTGTGTGTGCAAAAATCAATACAGTATAGGCTTGGTTTAAACAAAACATTAAAATCAAATATTTGCACTTGTATACTTATACACAACTTTTCGAAAACGCTCAATAAAGGCAACAGTAGTATACCGCTGTTCGAAACTCATAAATCGATAGAGATGAAAACAAATCCGGGTAACAAACTAAAACTGAGGGAAACGCATCAAATATAAGAGGAGAAGAACGACACAACAAAAACACAACATTAAAATGTAACACACACAGAAACGAACTATAATATAACAATGTCCATTTTCCTGACTTGGTACAGGACATTTTAAGAAAAAAATGGTGGGTTGAACCTGGTTTGTGGCATGCCAAACCTCCCGCTTTTATGGCAACGTCAAACACAACACCAAAACGATAGCATCACATGACAGGACCACAATACAAATAAATGGGAGAACATATAGGACAAAGAAACACACGAATAATAGCTAGCAGAAGGTACTAGGCTTAAAATCTGTTTGAAATAACCACAATTTCAATTAGTCAAAATGAGCGAAAACTGAAATGATTGTTATTGAAATGGTAATACCTAACTTCTATATAATATAGAACTATTAACATTTACAATCATTTAATAAAGGAAGATTAAGATACTTGGAATTATACATGTAACATCTATTTATGTTTCAGACGTACATTGGAGATGTTTTAATTGTAGTCAATCCTTATGAAAAAATCCAAAATTTATATAATGCTGAGGTGAGTATTTTTCTCCGTTAAAAGTTCTAAAAAAACAAATTAAAAACATCAATAACAAAACAAAATCAAACAATAAATGTAAAAATGTAAAAAAGTGCTTTTTGTTAGTCAACAGCCGTTTAAACCCTATTTGTCAGAATAAATTCCTACTTTGCTTTTTTCTTATTAGTTTCTTTTTTTTCTGTAATGTGAATATGATTTTGAAATAGCAGGATTTGCTTATCCGGTCGGCGTATTTGATATTACTGTGACTTAGATTCGTCCGTTGAGTTATGGTGTTTTTCAACTGAATTGGCATGCTACCTTCATCTTTTATAGCAACATGTTTATTATCAACAAGCAGCCCGAGATCCGCCACATATTTTCTGGACAGCAGAGCAATCATACAGACGTCTAAAGGTCGAACAGAGAAATCAATGCATCGTTGTGACTGGTGACTCGGGAGCAGGAAAAACTGAAAGTACTAAACATATATTGCAACATCTTACCAAAAGATCTCCATGTGAAATCACCAGATTAGTCGAGAAGCTTAATCATGTTAGTTTATTATGGACACTTTATGCTATTTTTGGTGAAATGATAAATTTATTACACAAGTGTTTTACTTTTCATGTTTATTAGATACCTTTGAAATCAGCCTACATGTATATGTTTATTTAGTTTTTCGTAAACATTGATTAAAAAGTTTTGATATATCAAACATAAGTATAAGTTTTAAATTCAAAAAATTTTATCAAATGATATATCAAAACTAATGTAAGATATAACCTATAATACAGGAAAAGTAAAGTTGCAAAAGAATTTTATTAATACATCGAATTTCATGTAATGTATACGTAAATTATATCTTGTGAATGATGATTCTACGACTTGTTTTAGTATGGTGTGTATTTATGAAAAAAATATTTCGTACATATGGTTTCAATATAGCTAAACTATTATTTTAAATAGGTCAATCCTTTAATAGAACTTTTTGGAAATGCTAGAACACTACTAAACAACAATTCTAGCCGGTTTGGGAAACTAATAGAACTGTCATATAATGAAGACGACAAATTAATTGGAGGTGAGATTTTTTTTTATATCTATTTTCTTTTCAAACGTGTACAATCAACTCATTGTGTTACTTGTTGTATTATTTACAAGATCGGGTAGTATATCGGTTATTTTGTGTTTTTCCTCTGTAGTTAAAAAAAGAAATAAAGTGCAGTGGTTTCCGGAAATACATTGTTTCATGCAAGTCACTGCAACTTATTACATAACAATAAACTTGATAAAATTCTCTTCTTACATCCACCCATTCATTGAAGATTTAAATACGGATATATGCATTTACATATAATGATATATATGTAAATTACATCATTTATTGCAGGTAAACTGAGAACATTTGTGTTAGAGAAATCCCGAGTAGTTCACCATAAAGCTCAGGAGAAAAATTTCCACATATTTCATGCCTTGTTCAGTGGAAATTATGAACATGACTTACAAGAAAAATATTCATTGGAAAGACCAAATGAATACAGGTACCTGATATAACAATTTAAATTCAACTATGACGATCTTGAAGTATCATGAATTTTACATAGTAATAATTTTTTTTATGATGATAATCCCCAGTGTAAATCTAAATTGTCAATGTATTATGTTTTGAAGCTATATGTGCAGTTCAGTTTTGTTTCAGTTGTTCTCATTAAGTCGGCACTGCAACTTTGTCATGTTTAAGTACTATTTATATATGTGTAGTAAACCAATAAATTCGGTTTCCTAAATATTTGCGTCAGATTGCACATTTTATAATGTATTGGATACGATGGGGCTTTTCATATTTGTTTTCTTCATTTATAATAGTTTTCCGTGTTTTAATAGAATTATGCGTGAAGATGAAGAGATGCTACATTTACACACTGGTATATTTGGGAGTCAAGAAGAAAAACAGAAATATGGAAATAGTTACTCTCAAGGCTGTAAAATCTTAAAAGAAATCGAATTTACGGAAACGGTATTATGAACTTTAATATTATACCAGATGGAAATACTTTTAAAACGACATATTTAAGTGCAATACATTACTGTCCCACTGAATAAGTAAAATAAAAAGAAAGCAAAAAATAACTGAAACATAAGAAATAAATTATATAAACTTATTGAATATAAAAAAATTTACATATAAATTATATATACCTTTTGTGAGTCTACTGATCAAGATTTAAAAAGGGGAGATTTCAACAGCCACTTGTTCGTGCCTGTACCACGAAGTGAGGTCTTTCTGTTGGTTTTAATGATAATTTAATGATTTTATCATTTGTAGCATTTGCCGTTGAAGACAGATCTTTGATAGTACCTGTTTAATTAATATTCACAAGTACTTTGACTCGAGTAATTTTGAGCTAAGCATATGGTATATACGTCTACTGTTGAAAAATGCCTTTTGACCTCTAGGTCTCTTTAAGTTATTTATGTGGTTTGATTGTCGTCTCTTTAAAAGTATATCGCACATCTTGTATTCATCTTATCATTTGTATTCATTTAGGAAATATCTGAAATCCTGAGTATTCTAGCAGCTTGCTTACACCTTGGTAATATTGAGTTTGATGATGTTGGGGATGAAACGGATGGTGTTGCAATTCGGGATGATGACTCCTTGCGATACGGTAAGCAGAAAATATACACTCTGATATTAAGATAAGCAACATCAAAATGAGAAATTGGTATATTAAAAAATGATAACTTGTATGACTGAGTTCATGGAAAAACAATTTTGAGAGATATGTGGTTTAAGTTCCAATCATTGAAAGGAACATTTAACTTAACATGAAATACAATAAAACAATCTACAAGACAAATATTAGAACTGTAGAAGAGGGACGAAAGATACCAAAGGGACAGTCAAACTCATAAATCGAAAACAAACTGACAACGCCATGGCCAAAAATAAAAAGACAAACAGACAAATAATAGTACAGATGACACAACATAGAAAACTAAAGACTAAGCAACACGAACCCCACCAAAAACTGAGGGTGATCTCAGGTGCTCCGGAAGGGTAAGCAGATCCTGCTCCACGTGTGGCAACCGTCGTGTTGCTTATGTTATTAGAAATCCGGTAAATAGTCTAATTCGGTAAGTCACATTCGTGAAAAGGGAAGGGTATTGTAGTTACGACATAAGGAACATATCCGATATCATCTTTGAAACGGTTATTCCATAACGGTCAACCAACTCGTGATGGCGTCCGTAAAATTTACGAAGGGATGATTTCAACTTCACCATTTGGAACTCTTGGTTTAATAGCTTCCTTGTGAGCAGCAATCCTCTATCAAGGAAATCATGATAGGAAACACAAGCCCGGGAATATCGTATCAATTGGGAGATATATACTCCGTATACAGGCGCTGCTGGAATATTGCTACATAGAAATGGAAAGTTCACAATTGGGAAGCTGAAATCATCTCTTTTGTCGTAATGTTTTGTTTTCAACCGACCCTTATTGTCAATTTCTAGATGTAAGTCAAGATATGAGGCAGACTTAACTGTATCTGTAGTATCCTTTATCTCTAGTTCGATGGGATAGATTCGTTCAACATAGTCACCAAATTTTGTATTATTTAGTGAGAGAACATCATCTATATAACGTAGAGTTAAAGGACGTTGCTAACTTCTTATCTTTCTTCCTAAGAAGTTCCTGTATGAAGTCAGCCTCATAATAATAAAGAAATAAGTCGGCAAGAAGAGGTGCACAATTGGTTCCCATTGGAATTCCGACAGTCTGTTGAAAAACACGTCCTCCAAACGTAACAAATATGTTGTCAATCAAGAAATCAAGCATCTTGATAATGTCAGTTTCAGAAAATTTTTTGTTTGAATCAGAGTGATTCTTTACAAAGTAGATTTTATCCCTCCCCCAGAGAAGATACTTGATTCTACGTTCGCCATTCTTTTTAATGAAACAAAGTAATACCAACTCTTTCAATTTGTCTTTCAGTTTGGAATGGGGAATACTTGTGTAAAGTATAGACTATGTGTTATTTCATTAAGAAAGCTTACATTTACTTATATTTTTAGCAATCAAGTTACTAGGAATAGAAGATGACAACTGCGATGATATCAATGAAGTTTTTATAAGTCGACCTATATGTGTTCAAGGTATGTTGACTTATTTGTTTAACGTAAAACAAGTTAGAGTCCTTATAAAATGAGAAAAGAATACTAGATTACACACAAAGAATATTCTACTCAACAAAGGAAATTCAGACATTGACAAAAAATGAAGAAGATACCAAAGGCACAAGAACAAATCATAAGTGAAAAAAACAGACAATACCACGGTTAAAAACGAAAAACAAATAAAAGACCAAAAATAAAAACAGTCTACAAAAATGACGAGAATTATTTCACTGCACTTTTTATCAATAACACAATGATGATAACACAATGTTGACTGCTGCACCCCTATTTTGGACATTTTTACCTATTGTGTCTGTTTGTTTTGTTCACGCATCGTTGTCAAAATAATGGAATTTGATGCGACTGTCATACAAGTGAGAGGTTTAGCTAGCTATAAAACCAGGTTCAATCCACCATTTTCTACATAAGAAAATGCCTGTACCAAGTCAGGAATATGACAGTTGTTATCCATTCGTTTGATGTGTTTGAGCTTTTGATTTTGCCATTTGATTAGGGATTTTCCTTTTTGAATTTTCTTTGGAGTTCAGTATTTTTGTGATTTTACTTTTTTCAATAGGTCAGACTACTCGGAAACCGTTGAACCAGATTCAAGCTGCTGATGTGAGAGATTCTATTGTAAAAGCATTGTATTCAGGAGTTTTTAAAGCTATTATTGATCAAATAAACAAGAGTATCGAAGGCAGTACGTCTTCAACTAAGACAAGGTATTTATTAATCAAAATACTTTTTTTATTTCAAATGTAGAATCATAACTATAATAAGACAAATCCCATGGTAATTTTTGAAACTTGATATTATTGTAGAGACGTATTTGAGTTAAGTATGATTGGAGAGAAAAAAATCACATAAGTAGTACTGCTGTAATGAAATGGGCTTCAAGTTCAAATATTTGGTAATTAATATTGCAATTTGTTAAAATTAGAATTCAAAAATACCTTAGTTATAATTAGGTCATTATCAATTCAATGCAATACAACAGTTGTTTCCATAATGTTTTGTCAGTCAAAAAGTCATTGGAATCCTCGATATCAGCGGATTTGAGAGTGTTTCAGAAAACAGCTTGGAACAGTTGTTAATTAATATCACCAATGAAAGAATACATCAATATCACCAACAACAGATATTTGAAATAGAAAACAAAGAGTATAACAACGAAGGGATACAGCTGCCAGCGAACACTTTCAATGATAACACATCAGTTCTTGAACTTATATTTGGTGTAAGTTATTTACTATTTAAGTATTTATTCCTATTTTTACGTATCAGTAAATTTAATTATTTAGCTACTGCTACTTGAACATTTTTCCTTCTACACATATGATATATCTTTTCACTACCTTCTGAAAAATAAAGGTAAATACCAGAATATTGTTTAAAAGAAGTAAAGATCCTTAGATTGGTATTTGGGAGGGTTCTGCTTAATAACTGATGTTTTTATGCAATTTAATAGAAGGAAAACATTACCTCTTCCTTTCCCCTAAACAAAAGATTTCGTGAATATTACTTAAATATTACTGTGTACCTTAAGTTGCAAAATGTATCTTTAAAGTGAATGAAAACGGCTAACATATACTTTTGAATGTTTGAAACATTTTTCTTAAACATCCCTTGGGTATTTGAGATGCCCCTTGTTTGAATTGCATATAAGTTTTTGCTTTAAGGAAGAAAATACCTTTGTAGGCATCTCAATTTAAAAAATAATATTCTGACGAATGTGGCATTTGTCATTCCATAACTATATAAACATTTACCAACACATAAGAAGTCCAGAGAAGTTACCATAAGTTCTACTTAACTTAAAAATGGAACTCTCAGACATGCATATAATGAAAGGACAACTGTAAAAGAGAGGCGACGGATACCAAAGGGACATTCAAGCTCGTACGTCGAAAATAGACTGACAACGCCATGGCTAAAAAAGAAAAATTTTCTCTAATCAGATCACATTTTGTCAGGTAAACATGCTAAATTACCCATTCCAAATGCATTTGTTAATTGACCTTATGTCAGGTAGACGGGAGATAACCCAATTATGAAACATGCTCAATAACATACTCCAAATGTATTTGTTAATTAACATTCTGTCAGGTAGGCGGGAGATAACCTATGGTTGAAACATGCTCAATTACTCATTCCAAATGCATTTGTTATTTGACATTCTATCAAGTAGACGGGAGTTAAACTAGATTTGAAACATGCACAATTACCAATCCCAAATGTATTTGTTGATTGGCATTCTGTCAGGTAGACGGGAGATAACCCAGATTTGAAACATGCTCAACTACCAATTCCAAATGCGTTTGTTAATTGAAGTTCTGTCTGGTTAAAGGGAGAGAGCCTAGAGTTAAAACATGTTCCAATAGCCATTTTAAATGCATTATTAATATACATGTTTGTATGATAAGTCTCATATTTAAGTTAAGTGAAACTTATGTATAACATCTGCAAATACTAGAAAATGGTATTAAAATAACAGTTTTACTATTAATAAAAATGTTGTGTCCTCGATTATAAGGTACTTTTCATTGTGTAGTTCTTAGTGAAGTAACTGAATATCAATAATTATAATCATTGCTTGTTGATTGTAAGCTGCATTTTCAAATACTTAAAATACTATTGCAGCTCGTTTTGGTTCTCATTTTCATTTTTTTTTGCATTATAGAAACCAGGAGTACTGTCTCTTTTGGATGACCAAATTAAAGTTTCCAATTCTGATGGGTCTTCGCTCGTGGCACAATATGATACACAATTTAGAGACAAATATGCTGTTTACCAGTCGACTGGACATAATATGTCATTCTACATTGTTCATTATGCTGGACAGGTATTTTTTCCATTATATGTAATCTCTCGTTAGTGGTTGCAAATTTTAAAGAGAAATATGTGTTGTCGTTGAAAATATTTATATTTTTATGTAGAATCAGGACAAATAAAAAATGTGATCCTATAGAAAATAATAAGTTTTTGGAGTTATTGGAATTATTGAATGTTAACAAAATATTTGTTCTGTTACCATTGTATCAGCTTGATTATATTGACACATGCCGACAACCCTTTATATCATAGCTTTAAAATGGTGTTTGTGTCCGTCACATGCACGCCCAAATCTGTATCAACCATTGAAAATAAGATAAAAGATGTCTCGATGTGGCAAAAATACCACAATCAGCAGCAATTAAGATGTGTAGTAAACTCTATATGAATTTAGGCAACAGTAATTTACCGATGTTCAAATCTCTTAAGTCGATTAAGAATATATAAAACTACGTAACAAACAAAATCTGAGGGAGTCACGCGAACTCTTAAAAAAAGTGAAACCAGGTAAACTGGAAAGAAACTTAAATCGACTTGTAAAGTAAACAATATTGGTTCATAAAATCGTCAGGCACGACAAAAAAGTGTGGACAATTGTAATTAGAAAAGACGGAAAAGTTATGGCATTTCCCTCGAAATATAGTTTTTATATTTTTGTCATAGACTATCAATTTCATTAACTGCGTCTATTATATTAGTAATTATACAAAATGTATATATTCTTCCCAGAACCACGTACTTGTCTTATATCGTCTGGTGTTCTTGGTACTTGGGTTTGATAAAAAAAGGTATGCCAAGTACTAAATCAATGCATAATACAGTTAAATGGTAGGTTGTCATTACAGTTTGGTCACGGATAACACTAATTATGAGTTGGACGTCTTGTAAAACTTTTATTTTTACCAAATAGGTGAAATATAGCACTAGAGAATTTCTAGAGAAGAATAGAGGAACTGTTCCAGAAAGGATAAAGGAAATTTTTACAGAAAGTAGTGATTACTATATTGTCAGTGAATATTTTGACGCACAAGACTCGTTTTTGACTCACCGGTATGTATACACTAATGAAAACTATGTGAATGTCAGTTAAGTTTTAGATTGAAACACGACAGAACCAGAACCTAAAGCATAAATTTTATGCGGTAAAGAATAAGATGACTTAGTTTTCATTTTTGTTCTATTTTTTTTTTAGCATAATGGATTTCAAGAAATTCAATAAAAAATAATACAATTTGTAAAGAGCTTCTCAAATAATTATATTGTTAAAACAATTTTTGCAGGGGTTCCTCCAGAGAAATTATGTCAAAGAGACAGGCCAGAGAAATTGGCGAAAGGTATGTTTTAGATGTCACTATTTGCTCAATGGTAATGCTAAAAAATAATTGTTAATTTGATATTATATCCAGTACCGTATTTTCTTTTCTTTATTTGTATTTACAAAGATACATGTATGTTAACTGTTCGCAAAGAAATATGACACAATATGTTCTGTAATAACCATTTCGCCTATAAATATCAAACCAGATGTTTTGAACTATCAAATTTGTATTTCTTATTGTGAATAAAAAGAGATTAGAGGCACATATCAGAGATTGATAGATTGAAGGTTTACGTTTACATAAAGTTCAGTAGTAAAAATTTTATACATATAAAGGTCACCAAAAGATAAGCAATGCATCACATAAGTAAGTTCTGAAATGTGGGTCAACCAGAATGAAAGGCTGAAACTCGAAAATGAGAGTATTCAGAATAGCATCAGACACTTTATTTTGCAACAGGACACCGACCAACGCACCATTGAAAAGGTTGTTGAAAATGATGTTTCACATGTAGAGAGCATGGCATTCTCCCTTCATGAAACATCATATTCCGACCGAACTTGCTTTTTATATGTCCAATACAGTCAGACAGACGCCACTCTTTATCTTGAGTTTAACTGCTGGGTTGGATGACCATATTTCTGTGTCTCGGTCAACCATTTAGTTTTAAATGTTAAAGAAAAAATAAATTGATTGCACAATTATAGAGATTGAAATAGTTTAATGAACTCTGAAATAGGATTCTATAATTATTTTTTAATTTCTGAAGTATTTCTCACTAACTAAGTTATTAAATTTTCAGATACAATAAAACTGTGAAAAAATCTGACGATAGACAGCAGTCAAGATCAACAAACAGTGCAGCCTCCCAATACAGGGTAAGAATGTTCTGATTAATTGATAAAATTACTTGCGTAGATCTCTTTGAATTAATTTATTTACCCTACTGCTTTTGACAAATATGTTTGTTAATTATGCAATTGAAAATTTTATTTATGTTAATTTCTTAATCTAATTTACAGTTATTTGACCATTAAAATGTTTCCCCCAGATATTGTTAAATATATTCGAAGAATGCTATGATTTAAACATTAATGCGTCCAAAAGAAAAAGACAAATATGTATATTTTAAAAGAAATGTCTTTTATCTTACTTTTTGGGTCTATTTTAGACATCATTGGCTTGCCTCGTTGACATCTTAGCCGATTCTAGGCCACTTTTTGTCAGGTAAACTATTTTTGTAGTTTATATTATATGATACACTTTTTATTTAATGTTAATGATTCCTTGTTGATATGAATTGTTTATCGTAAATGCATGTAAATTCGAAATCGTTCTTATCATGAAGCTTCGAAATTTGCATTTTTCTTATCAAAATGGTTATATAAAACATAGATTAATATAGGCATTTTTTCAATTTTAAACTTTAATAAATTAATGTTAGGTTTTTAAGTTGTTACAGAGTCAATGGAGAGCGTTCATTTTTATACTTTCGATTTAGAAAATATCTAAATACTTATATTTGAACATGTTCGTATTTGCAGATGTATCAAATCAAATGACAATCAACAGCCTAATTATTTCGATGAAAAGGTTGTATTAAATCAGCTGCAAAGTGCCGGTATAGACGATGTTACCAGAATAAGAAGAGATGGATTTCAAAGTAGGATGCAGTTTGACAAATTCCTGAAAATGTAGGTTCACCAAAAAATGTAAAATAGTATCTTAAAATTATATTTTCTATTGATGGAAATATAATACAATTCCATGTAAAAATTGATAATGTAAACCATACAAAAAACATACTGTTTATATAGTTTGCCTGTTTTGAAACAGCTTCTCGTATGAACGTTTATAAATGTCAATAGTAAAGAATCATCATTCAAATTGTAGCATTTTCCCATTATCTATTATGCACCGAGAAGGAGAAAAATTCAATGTTACTGCAAAAAGCGATTATAAAAACTATGATAGAAATAAGGCAAAAGAAGGATATAAGCAAAGCACCAAGAGATTGCGAGAAAAATTACTTCAATATATTGTGCAGCAATAAATAGATTCATCTTCTCATTCCTACCTTATCTAAATCAT
The DNA here is from genome assembly GCF_021869535.1 of Mytilus californianus. Taxonomy (NCBI): domain Eukaryota; kingdom Metazoa; phylum Mollusca; class Bivalvia; order Mytilida; family Mytilidae; genus Mytilus; species Mytilus californianus. The sequence goes on from NW_026262679.1 coordinate 60,308,309, forward strand.
AGATAGTACGGATGATAGATAAAAGACACACCAGAAAAATACGCTCTGATGTTTAGATGATTACCATGATTTGTTTTATCCAAATGCCATGGAGTTTTCATAGATCATGCTAGTTGCTGATTCATTTTCAATTAAATTTGTTATTGCCAATAATTCTACCAACAAACTACTTATCCAGACAATTTAGATTAACCAATATGAATTGTCCAATTTTATAAAAAGACTAGCAGCATCGTTACCAAAAAGATTTAAGTACTATTATATTGTTAACCTATATTATAGGTGTCAAGTTTTTCGAGATTGTGCCATAATACCAGAAGGTACAAACAAGAAACAAACAATAGAAAATATATTACAGGCTTGTAAACTGGACAAAGACTCTTATAAAATAGGTCGAACAAAGGTAATTATACAAGATGAGCTAACGAAAATATTTAAAAACATAATGTATATTCTTATTCACTTTTTAAAGATATCTTTAATAAAGCAACATCCATATTCTAATTAAAAAAACAATCGCTCAGTTAAGCCATATTTAGTAAGCAAATGCTTACCGTTTGTCTAACTAAATGCATTGCATACACATTCATTAAGTTGGTGTTCGTTAATGGACAACTGATTCTATGAGAAATATTCATTGAACAGTATGCGTTTTGAACTCTGAAATTTTAAATGAAACACAATATAGATAGGCAATATTTGAATCCTGACAATTTCTTGAAAAGCAAAGAACCTAAAATACATGTTAATTGCAGATAATGTTTTTCGTTTAGGTGTTTATGAAAGGACACGTCGTAGAAAAACTTATCAAGGAAAAGACGGAACTGATACAGGTTTGTATATGACGAGACAAAAATATAAACAATATATATATATATAACTCGTCTCAAATTTAGCCCAAAATGTTAGATCTTCAAATTAGCTTTAGCAAATTTTTGTTTTTTTCCTGAGCGGGATTCGAACCCTTGCTTCTATGACATCGTGGCAACACCGCCTGCACCGTGTCCAGCACCCTAGACCACTCGACCACCTAAGGGTACATAAAAATTTAGCTTTCGGTGGTCGATGTTATGCCTTTCCCCGTCGGCTTTATCTAGGGTTGTAACACTGTACATGATGTATAGTGGATAGTAGATGGTGTACCTTTCAGATCAGCTATTTTCTGTCGTAAAGAATGATAATGTTAATTACCATGCCGCCACATCAAATATATATATATAAATGTTAAATTGAGAAATTAAAATCATACTGAATTACAGAAAATTAGTATCCGGTCTTTTATCGTCGTTTAAAATTCACAAGAAAACTGATCATTTAACAGCAAATCACACTGAAAGGATAAACAAATCGTTATGTGACAATTCTTAGAATATAAATCTTGTAAATACATACATACGTAGGTCAAAACATAATGAATTTTTCAGATGTTAAATAAGGTAAAAAAAAAACAACAAACAATATAAAAATAAGGAGATGAGGTATGATTGCCAATGAGACAACTATCCACCAAGATTCAAATAAATAGGATGTGTGCAGTCATAGACAACGGTACGGCCATCAACAATGAGAAAAACCCATACCGTATAGTCGGCTTAAAAAGGCCCCGACATGAAAAATATGAAACAATTCAATTGAGAAAACTAACGGCCTAATCTATAACAAAACAATTAACGAAAAACAAATATGACAGACATGAACCAACGACATCCACTGAACTACAGGATCCTGACTTTGGACAGGCACATAAAGAATGTGGCGGGGTTAAACATGTTTGTGAGCGCTCAACCCTTCCCCCAAACTGGGACAGTGGTGTAACAGCACAACATAAGAACAAACTATCAAAACCAGTTGTAAAAGGCTTAACTCATCAGATCGATACAAAGCAGAAAAACATCAAACATAAACACAGACCGGACGTGGCAGGGTATGTATCCATCCCTCATCCCTAACAACAAAAAGGACATTAGGTACAGATCTGAGAGTACTCGCAGTTTCTGACAGTTAGTTCAAAGCCAATAGCAACTAATAAAAAATCATGTATCTAAGACTAAAATAACAATCAGTACACATCCAACATCCAATGGATTTAGTGTAAAGACGTCATTAGCAGTCAGAGAAAAACATGACCTTGTGCAATGCCAAAATAAAGGTATCGACAGATTGTAGTACCGTTAAAGTGGATATATGTGTATAACAAAACTATTTAGTATGATTTTAATATACTGATAACAAAATCAATATTTATACATACAAAAACAATATTCAAAGATCTAATTACAATGTTGAATTGGTAACCATGTCTTAAAATATAAAATATTTATACATAAGGACAAACGCCAGCAACCAAATTTCCCTTGACCAAAGTGTAAGGGAAAGAGGCTTTATTTTCAATCTCTATGATTAGCAGAAAAGAGGAGGTAAGATAAGAGACATTATTTGGTCCTTGAAATAATAGAACTAATAAACGAACTCAAACCTTCTAAAAAATCTGGACACTTTAGTGAATAGAGATCACTTGTAATGTCACTATAACGTCATTACCATGTCGAAATAATTTACAAATTGATCTTAAATGGCCATTTCATGCTTATTTTTGTTTGATACAATAATTACAAGCAACAGCTGTACTCAAAATGATGTTTTACATACATTGACAACCTTGTAAAATATATATTGTAGCAAAAATCTTTTTCGGTGAAGGTGTTGCTCTTATCTTAATATTTGTATAGACAAGATCTCAAAATGAGGTTACTATGGCAGCTTTCAACATTCAAAACTCATAATTCAAAGGGAATGTAAAAAGATATAAAAATACATTAATTTACGATGCACCAGTCGTTGCTGTTGCTGTAAAAGTATCATTGTCTTCAGTAACTTTTAGGAATTTTGGGTCCGCAATTCTCTTTGTACTTTATTTGGCATTTTTCACTTTTTGATTCGAGCGTCACTGTTGAATCTTTTGTAGACGAAACGCGCGTCTGGCGTACAAAATTTCAATTCTGGTATCTATGATGAGTTTATTTATTTTAAGCAAGAGAAAATGCAAAGGTCTACGATGCAAACATATGGCGATCGAATTTAGGTTATTTGTTGACATTACATTAATAACGACAAAAAATAAATCCTAATTATATTGAATATACTGATTGTACTATTTATAATAATTATAGAAAAGAGAGGAGCAAACAATAAAACAAGAAAGAGAAAAAAGAGAAAGGGAACAAACAAGACAAAGGGAAATAGAGCAAACACATAAAGATCCGATTGGCACACCAAATTCACGAAACAACACGACACTTTACACAAGAACTGATGATATTCCAATGCAGCACATTCCTAGTACAACGATTCAAGATGATACACCAGAAACACAGTCTGTGAATAGTTTTCCTCCAACATATATTGATGTAGAAAATCAAAACAAAAGAAACGAAAATAAGAGATGGTAGGGTTAAAATTTAAGTGTTATGTACAAAAGATGGTGGGTTACAAAACCGAGGAAAAGTCTATAGAAGGACTAAACAATATTTAAGTGACATACACTTGTAAATGGGAAGAAATTCGAGTTGTGTCATGTTTTCTCAATATGTTAAAAGTTAATGCTAACAATTATAAAAAAATAGTTTGATAACTGTATGCAATGTACATGTTGTCTAATACTTTATATAATAACCCACAAAAACCCCGTTGCATAAAAGTATGGTCAACCAAAATCATAGAACCCATAAATATAACCCGTAAATATAGTGATTACGTAGTAAAATACATTTTGTGAGCTATTATAAATAACAAACCCACAAAAACTACAGATGAAGAAAGAAGACAAACGGCACCTGTCTAATGCGTTTCAGATACATTTACGTACGTCACATGTTTATATTCCGGTTCTGATCACATTTATCATTTTAAATTCCGAAAAAGCAATCTTTCATAGTTTATTTAAAAATCTAAAGAAACAAACATTGTGTTCTAAGGTTTAAATGCATAGTTGTGAATACATCAGATAAAGAGATGATATGACGGTCGTAGAATTGTTTATATTCGAAAAACTTGGAATTATTTTGAAAAATTAGATTTCTAATAAGAACCTTTGTGATAAAATCATACATTGAATGTTATCGCTTACTCCCTAGGGCATGGGATGCATTTAGAAATACTGAAAGAGATTTCGAAGGCTGTGTAGAAGTGGAAGAATGTTTCTTAAAGTTCTGTCGCTTTTTGATGTGTTTTGGATTGTTAGTTGGAATTGCAGCAAAAGGTGTTGCTACCATTATAATCCCGCTGCTCCTGGCGTCACAGTTGAAATCAGAAAAGGTAAGGAATAAATATTAGTGACATTTCACAGACAAATTCATGTTGCAAAAAAGTTAAGAGACCAAAACTTTGATAAAGTAAACTAACAAAAATACCAAACTCCAAGGAAAATTATGAACGGAAAGTCCTTTATCATATGGCAAAATCAAAAGCTCAAACATATCAAACGAATGGAAAACAACTGTCATATTCCTGACTTGGTACAGGCATTTCCTTATGTAAAAAATGTCGATTTAAACCTGGTTCTAAACTTCTCACTTGTACACGCACACAATTTTAATTGATTGTACATTGGTCTTATTACAATGATAATAGAATGGGTTTAAAGGTTGCCTTAAAGGTAGATGGAGGCTTAGGTTCGACACACAAATAAACAAACACAATTTAAAAATTTAAAAGTTAAAAGTTAAAAGTTATCAATATATATATATTTATATATAATCAATTAAAATGTCACGATCAAATATGCATCGAACATTTGTGGATGATATTATCGGAATGAGACAACAAATGAAAGTAGAAATACACTTTTCTGAATATGTTTTTTAAATATAAAAAAAACCCACTACATTATACATTTTTGTTGCAAACGATGCATCTTTGGTTTGTTTAATTGATTCTAAAATGCTGTGATTAGTTCTTAAATAAATAAATATTCATTATTGTATTCAAAACGTTTTAAAGGAGGATGGCCAAAAGTCTAACGCTTTGACAGAACTGATTCTTTGTTACTCAACTCCAATTGCCTTAACCTTTATACAGTCTATGTTTAAAGTGTGTTTTGGGAGAGCAAAAAACATTGGATGGAAGTTCTTTTTACCAGTAAGTATTTAGCAAAATATGTTGTTAATGCTAAGTCTAAGATTATACACTATTGGCATCCATTCTTCCAATATTATAATGGTTTAGAAAGATTGACATTTACATGAAACAATAAGGGCCTTGTAAACAATTCTCTATTTTGTTTTACTTAATTATAATTTGTCTTTGTATTGAGTATTGCAAAGACTTTCAAGGGAATAAATTGTATATTAGAAGAAAAGCAATATATTATTAAACAGTGATACACTTTTTAGATATACCATACACTTCCCTTTAGTTTTAGAAAGTTTTTAAATATAAGTATTTTTACTTAAATCAAGTAAATGAAAAATAGAATTTCATAGCGTTCTTTATTATATCTTAAATTTATCTGTTTATCTATAGGTATTAATATTAGAAAGTGCAGAGGCGTGTGGAACAGCCTACCTGTTGTTCAAAGTTTTTCGTATCCATTCTATGACATCAGGAATTACTCTTGTCATGTCATCATTTACGCTTCCGTCAATTCTGAACATTTTGAAACAAATTGCATTAGCAAGGAATAGACAGAAATTCGTAATACGGCTGTCAAGTGTAAGCATAGCTGTATTAGCAATGTTAATTCAATGTGGAGTCGTAGTTTGTGCGATCGTTAGACCGAACAGAGTGTTTAGCGACACAATTTCAAATCAGATCCATTATACTACACAAGAGAAAATCTGTCTCGTATCAAGTTTAGTCGGAATTTCAATGGGATACTGCCAAAATTTTCTGTCTTGTAACTTGAAAATTGGATCCTTCAACTTAAAAATAAAAGACTGGAGAATAGCAGTGGACAAAGCAAGACCAAAAATAAATTTGAAAATGTGCATTATAAAAGTGGGTATATTTTTATTGATGGCTAAATTGTTGGTGCCAGATATAGAGTGGACATTTACAGAAGATATCGCAAATTTAAAAGACACTTCTCTTGACAAGATTAATGAAAATTTAAATGACACTTTTCTTGACAAGATAAATGAAAATTTAAATAATACTTTTCTTGACGAGATTAATGAAAATTTAAATGACACTGTTCTTGACAAGATAAATGAAAATGTAAAAGACACTTTTCATGGCACGATAAATGAAAATTTAAATGACACTTTTCTTGACAAGATTTTAAACATCTTTAAACACCATAAGTTAATGTTCATATATATTTACTGTGCCATTTTCGCTTCCTATGAAGGTGTACTTGCTTGCAAATTACACATGCAGCGGATATCATTCTTTATTCCATTGGCGTTAGTGCCACTTGTGTGTTTTGGTGGAGTTATAGGATTCTGCTATAATTGGCCAGAGGACAATAATATGTTTGGGTATGCTGTTTCCTGTCCAAGTGTTGACATTGAAAGTCTATCTATGTGGATCGGATCTAGTATTGGATTGTGGGTATCTGTTCTATTATTGACATGGCATGTTCTATTTCCACAGTGCCACAGAATGGAACGAGAACAAAGGTATTAAATACGTTTTTTTATACGAACGAATGACTTGTATCTAGAAAAATTATTGAACAAAGAGTAAATGGCTACATTGTATTTTTAGATCTAAGGAAATATGCATTTCATTAATTTCACCTTAAAAGTTAGTAAGTACGCAGATTTAGTAAACCAGAGACCAAATAATGAGTCATCTTATCAAGTTGTCATTATCTTTTGCCTTTACTTGGTAGTACGATGCATTGTATATTTGTACGTTTGACGCTCCTTTTGATTTCCTACATTTTCTCTCTTAAGGTTATTCGTATTACCAATTAGAGATAATTTCTTCTCATCTCTTGGATTGCTGATGAAAAGGAAAGATGATACTGTTGAACAGCAACTTCTCAAACATGCAAAATTCAAACCTGTCTTTAACAAAGGAAATGCATACGAAAATGAATTGTTTGTAAATGGAAAAAGTAAGGAAAGTGAAGAGCGAAGGAAGAAAAAAAAGAAAGCCAGACCGTATATTTATATATGTGGAACAATGTGGCATGAAACAAGACAGGAAATGTTGCAACTCCTCAAATCATTATTTAGGTTTGTTCAATACATTGTTTGTTGTTTCTGCATTTTTTACAAAATTAGGAAGTAGTTTTCAAGTGGCATTAAAAGCCATACTTGGCAGGAAAGACTTACATACGAAAAACAGAAAACAAAAGATTGACCATCACGAACCTAACCAAAAACCGTGGATCACGTCTATTTGCTCTGAAAGAATCAACATGTCTATTTTACCTTCATCAGGTTACTCTTGATTAAACATATTTGGTGAACAATAGAGGACTGGTATATGTCTTGTTCAACCGTACATTACAGTATTTATAGACCATTAGTACATGTTAAGTCTTTGTTTGTAATACATGACCGAATATGGAAGTGTGAAGTGAAAAAAATGGTTTTCATGGACAAATGATAGACGGGATCGTTGTTGATTAAAAGAAAGACGAACATTACAAAAACTGAATTGCACAAATACAACACAGTTAACTAAATCGGTCGGTTGTATAGACACGTCATCCTACAAGCTGTAATTTTAAGAGCTAGTACATCAAATATCAGACTCAGTGTATTGCTCTGTTTCATGGTATTCATATGAAGGCGTGCATTCGGGAGGTTACCCTGAAGGTACAACACTCTACGATGCAACTCCTTTTTGGTGGAAACAAAACAAAAAGAAAAAAATCTAACATTTTATTAAATTCAAACAAAGATATGTCATAATACCTTTTGAAGCTCTAACTTTTCTTTATTTTTTTCAGGTTGGATTTTCACCGGAGTAAATATAAGCTAGCAGAGCAAACGTTTAAAGTAGATGTTGATTACTTTGAACACGAAAGTAAGTATGTCGTTTTTAAAAAGACGAGTATTGTTTTGATAGAATAAATATTTATATTCAAGTCATTTATGTTAATGTATTTTTCTTATATATAAATTAAAACGTACATTTTGCATACACGTAATCTATATGTAACCTTAAAAATACCATTTTTTTCAGTTCATTTGATTTTTGATGACGCATTTGAAACTGATAAAAAATCAAGACAAAGATTACCAAATGAATGGGTAAAACAGCTGGTAGAATGCATGGAAGAGGCATCAACGTAAGCTTTAAGATATAACCCTTTCATAGTTTTAGATAAAGATTATTATTCTCAAATTTGTAAACACACATGAAAGAGGTCTCAAGCAATGTTGGCATTTGATAATAAGTCTTTTTTCTCTTTTCAAAAAACATAATTATTGCGTTGAACGGAGGTTTATGGAGTGTTAATCAAATTCATTGACAGTTTGGCTTTGTAGATTAAAACTGATAGCTTGGAGTCGACTTTTGTCTTAAGTTAAAGAATGTAAGGTGCCCTCTTAATTCTAATTTTGGGTTTATCGTGTTTGGTGCTGTTTCGTTGACTTGTACGTTTAATATTCTAACCTTTCGTTCATATTTGATCCTTTATATCTGTATCTTCTTAAATTTAATTGTATTCCGAATTCGATCGGAATGATTTATAGATTTATTTTCTCTCAATGACAGATCAGTCGCAAGGGGCCGTCTGCAATGGGATAATAAGCCAATAAAAACAACTACACCATATGGGGGACGATTGAATTGGACCATGCCAGGGGGAACAGAAATGACAATTCATTTGAAAGATAAAGACAAAATAAGACACAGAAAACGATGGTCACAGGTAAATTCATTCAATGGGTTTCATCTGCTTTTAATACATTAAAATATCGAAGATACCAATGTGGTAATAGCAAATTAGTCAAAGGACAGACAGTTACATTGGCAAAAAGAAAACACATAACGGACAAACAATATTCGACACAACACCACAGCGGAAATAGAATTGAGCCACACAAACTCCAAAATTTCGAGTAAACCTTTCTAACACACAAAATGACGATAAAATTGTTGAGGTAGTCGATTGATACCAGGAACAACTGTATCCTGAAGCAACTTCCGTAAATGGAAGATATGTTTGTTCGGTGAAATATTTAGAATGACTATAATTCCTGTTTACTGTTTCATTACCTTAGGTTTTAGGTTTTTCAGGAATCAGTTCAATAAGCCAATACAGTCATTCCACGTAATGGTAATCTCAACGTTCAGATGGTTTTAGATTAATTGAAATAAAAGCTTAAAATCGTAATATCTGATAGCATTTTAGTGTTGGATATCATTTTCAGACAAGAAGCTTCAGTGTGTATAGTATATGTTGTGGTTCAAGAAAGTTTAAAGTTTATTCCAACAGAAAACAACAGGTCTTCGTATTGAATGAATTCAGAGATGCAATAAAAAGATATCACTGTGTATCGTACATTTTAAAGAATCATACTTCCTAATCCATATTATTATGTACTATACTACTTAATTGCAATTTTAGATCATGTACATGTACTACTTATTGGGATATAAGATGATCGGCGCTATTTTGGAAGATGAATTACTGGAGAAGGATACAAATAAAAGATATCACTACCGACGAATAACATCGTTACTGAATCAATTGCCCAAAGACAAAGTTAAAAGGGTTAGTACGATTTATAGTAACAACTATCAATCGACACAACCAATTTCTCTCTCTCTCTCTTGTTTTGAATTTATTAAATTTCTGTCACTTGTTTAATATATCGATTTGAAAAGAATCTTTGCGAAAAAAACTATTACTAAGCATGAATAGATGCAACAAAATACATATTTTTATTCGGATGAAAAAAAAATATCCTATCAAACTTAATAAAAATAAAATGAATGTTTATCTTTCAGAAACTGCGTTTTTCGTTTATCTGATACATGTTTTGTGACATTTAAAATCGTTTTGTTCTAGGCTCATAACAGTTTCATTCTTGCTTTGGACGGAGATGTAGATTTCAAACCTGAGGCAGTACAAAAACTGATAGACAAAATGACCAAGAATGAAAAAGTTGGCGCTGTATGTGGTCGAATACATCCTATTGGATCAGGTACGCAGATATTGGTTTTTCAATCAACTTCCTTTGAATATTATTACAAAGCTCTTATCGTATGATATACCATTCAAAATTAATTACCACAGGCTAGAAAATATTTGATAACACTATTCAAAATATCCGTTATCAAATATTGTTACGCCTAAAGAATGGATTCGATTTTGGGGCTTCTAGGGGGTAATACCACCATTGTTTATCCCCTATTAGTCTTTTTTAGATTGGCATTTAAGAAAAAAAACAGTGTAGAATTAACATTTGTTTCAAATAAAGAAATACTTGGTAGGAATAAAGTTTTATTCTGTCCAGTACTACAGTGAAAGTTTCATACAACTTTTTCATTGCATATAAGAAAATAACTTGCAACGGAATTAATAAGTAATTTTTTATTCACGTTTTCCTGTTTACAAGCATTAGTAACCAGCAGGTCACCTCAAGGTTTCCAAAAAAAATTGATATGAACACCAAATAAAAAAGAATGCTCCTTCGAAACACAAGATATATGTTTATGACCCAGAAATCCTTTTAAAATGTAATTTGTACATTGCATTTCTTTTTTCTTACTTGTACTTTTGTAAACCCCTTTTCAAAAGATTACCTGTCGTTCTGGTGTCTATATCAAATAGTTTCCGAACAAACATGACCTTTTCTTAGATGTTGAACAGCTATAAATTTTATAGGTAGTAATGAAACTGCAAGTATATTCTCCCCAAACCTTGTTCGTAGTGAACGGGAATTTATTGTGCAATAGTTTCTATAATTCGTAGTTTTATTTAACCTAAAAATGTATATTCCTGTCACAAATTGTTGCACATTGGGATACTTTTTGTATCTAATATAGGTAGATATCGGAGGTAGTGTGCTCATATTTAGTGTAAGCATGGCTTTAGCTGCTTGATACCTAAAACATACTTAAGAAACAAGGATAAATTTAAAAAAGATCTTTATGTATTGCTGTTATGTTGCTGGAATTTTCCGTTTATAATCTAAAAAATAAGAGTAGTTTTATTGGTTGTAAAATAAAAATAACGTGACGGCATTGGGTGGATATTCATTTAGAATGGTGTCAACTAATCATAACATTGTTGTGAGTTCATTTTAAAATATTATTATGAATAAATTACTTTGCATGTACATTCTAATTTGAATGTCATGAATGTTGATTATTGGCTGTTTGGTGTAAAATTGCAAACACTTATATTGATTTTCGTTGTATTATTAAATTCATTGCTGTTCTCTATAGGGCCTGTAGTATGGTATCAACAATTTGAATATGCTGTCGGACATTGGCTACAAAAGGCTACAGAACATGTGTTTGGATGTGTGCTGTGTTGTCCAGGAGCTTTTAGTTTATTTCGGGCTTCTGCTGTAATGGACGATAATGTGATGAGAATGTATACAAGTCCTCCTACGGAGGCACGCCATTTCATCCAGTTTGAACAAGGTACAAAAATTCTGATCAGCCCTCTTAAATGTCTCATTGATAAAAGTAAAAAAAAGTTTAATACTTTCAACGACAAATATTTTAACTACAGAATTATTATTATTCCATAATTATTATGAATACCATCTTTCTTATTTAAGTGAAATTTGGACAAACGCAGTGTTTAAAAACTCAGTTTTTGTGAAAAGCAATCACCTATTTTGAGAAATGTCTTGGTGTGCTAGAATTTCATCGAAAATTGATAGATAACTTCAAACTTTATTTCACATGACAAAAATCAATTCTCGTAACATTTGGGGGAATGGTCGTAAAAATTAAGATTTTGTTAAAAATGCACAAATTTGGAGAAACATAATTTTGCTACAATATCGAAAAAATTATGATAAAGGTTAAACATGTTTACCCAAATTCTTGATGTCTAATTTGCAGAAAGTGCAAATTAGAGGATTGGTAATAAAATCTTAGCATTTTTTAAAAACCAAAAACTTTATTTTTTGTTAACAAAATCACAAACTTTGAGAATCATTTGTAATTCTAAGATTTCAACTGCAATAGATGTTTAGGCATAATATGTCAAATTGATTCCGCAAACATTTTGGTTGTCTACCTTTCTGGTACACATGTATCAAAATTTATGAAAACTAATACTGATGATCATCAACTACTTTGTTTGCACCAGTATTACTTATTTTTTTGTGTGCCTCACACAAAAACGTTCAGGCGGGTCCTTGCTGAGATATCAGTTTTCTGGTTAATTTGCTTTTTTCATTTGCAACATTCTTAACAAGATCAAGCTCTCATTTGCTAACATTAATTTTACAGGTGAAGACAGATGGTTATGTACATTGATGCTACAACAGGGTTGGAAAATAGATTACGCTGCTAGTGCTGACGCCTTCACATTTGCGCCACAAACCTTTCAAGAATTTTTCGTGCAGAGGCGACGATGGGCACCGTCAACTCTTGCAAATATTATTGACTTGCTATCATCTTGGAGGGTAACAACGAAAGTGAATGATAATATCAGCACGTTGTTCGTTTTATACCAATTCGTAATTCTTTCTTCAAGTTTACTTGGTATCGGAACGGTTACGTTAATGATTACCGGATCTTTCAATGCTGTACTGAAAATAAATATGTTCCATTCATACGTCGTCGCTGTAACACCAGTGGTTTTGTATACCATCATATGCATGAAATGTAGCAATGACAAACAAATTGCAGCAGCAGCGCTACTTTCAACAGTTTACACCTTAGTAATGGTTATCGTCACGGTAGGATTATTCGTAAATCTCGCAACAGAAAAGTCGTACAGTCCAAATGTAATATTTTTCGTAGAAATACTATCTATTTTCATAATCGCAGGATTTGCTCATCCAAAGGAGTTAATGTGTCTGGTTCATGGTTTGCTGTATTACCTTATGGTTCCATCCACTTTTATTTTCCTAACCGTGTATTACATGTGTAATATTCATGTTGTGACGTGGGGTACCCGTGAAAAGAAAACGGAAGACGATGTTATTGAGGAAACGGAGCCTGGAAACTCTACCAAATCATCACAGCCTCCAGTACTAATTAGATGTTTGCAGAAACTAGGCGTTTTGTCTTTAGTGAAAGAAGCAACAAGGCTTATGAGGCAAATATTGGGAGCAAGAGTAGAGGAGCAAACCCATGATAATGAAATAGAATCGGGTCCATTACCGCCTGTGGGAGCGACACCTGTACCCCGTGCTGCAACAAGACGTCCAAAAGTAAGACAAGAGCCTGATGCTTGGCAGTCGATGGAATACTTGGGACTAAAAGAAAAAGTAAATATTAAGGACAACGAAACTGAATTTTGGCGTGATATCCTTGACAAGTATCTAAAACCAATTGTAGAAGACAAACAGAAAAAAGAGGAAATTCAAAAAGAACTTAAAACTCTCAGAAACAATGTCGCATTTGGATTCTTATTGATGAATTTTCTGTTTGCAACGGCAGTATTCCAACTTCAGAACAACGAGGATCAGTTAAAGAATTTCTACATTTTAAACGAATACGAACCTTTGTCGGTTACCTTCTTGGTAGTGTTTGCATTAGTTATATTGTTGCAGTTTATTGGAATGCTTGTCCACAGGTGGGGCACTTTTTTACATCTAATATCAAGTGTACGACTGTGGTCTTTTTCAAAAGCAACAGAAGAAGCGTGGGCTAAACAAGCCCTTAAGGAAACAGAAGCTTTGCAATGTGCAGATCGAGAAGTTGACTACGAGGAAACCGCTAGTATATCGGCTATATCCTATGATTCAAGGGTAAATGGTATTGACCGACCCAGTTCACCAGAAGAACATATGCCTGATTATCCAAGTGATGAGGAACCGGATCAGGATTATGCACATTATGACGAGCAGACAAGTAACGAATACGAAAGAATCTTTCGTCGAAGATTTGAGACAATAAGAAAAAACTTAGGTCCGTCTAGAAGATTTAGCACTAGAAGTATACAAACACACAACACAAATATAAACAGAACAAATCTTTACCAAAGAACATTTGGTCGGCATGCAGGAGCTAGAATAAATCGTGCATATAACGTTTAATAAGAAACGTAAATTACATGCTGTGAATGATTAAAACTTATTTTTCCTGACATCAAAATAGTTAGAATAGTTAAAAAGAAATAAGAACATATTTTAAATATTCATGTTAGTTCTATAAGACCTCAGTGAGGTTCTAGGAAAGGCGTTTTTTTGCAAATAAAAGAAAAGCAATTAGAAAAATTAAAATAAGAGGATTTATTTCCTTAATTCTTAACTTTGAAGAAACAAAATTTGTCAGAATTTTTTTCTCGTTAATGTAGAACTCAAATATATATTTCTATAATGAAAAATTCCAGATCCAGATTTTAAATCTTATAATAAATAGCACACTGAACAAACGAAAAATAAAGAAAATTATAAAATTGTTCTCTTTTATCTGCTGTTTCATATGATTTCAAAGGAATCATACATAAAAAAAAATTATACAGGATTAATTTTAAATAATTTGAAAAAATCTTAGGGATGAAGTAAATTACTTACTATTAACAATTATGCTGTCAATAATGAACGATTGAATAAGCATTGAGTACTTTCATTTCACAATCCAACACGTAAGTAACTTTTTAGTGTTTTTGATATACATGTATCAGCAATTTTCATGCTATCAAATTCAAGTTCAATTACAATATCGTTTATATGGTAACATAACTATAATTTATTATGCTATTGTGTTTACATCATCTGATTCTTCTTTGTTCTTGTTATTATTAAACTAAATAGTTGTCTATCGTTCAAGAAATGTTTTGACTACTAAAATATATAGTCAATAGAGTAAGACACTAACTGCTTGACCAGAAACTGTCATACCGTGTTTATTCGGATTTCCCTATTTAGTAAAAGAAGTAAGAAGTTGCACTCGTTAACATATTTTTTTTCGTACACTCTGTTTTAATGTGTCAACGATAAAGCGCATGCACAGAGCATTTGCGCAGATGGAACACAGAAAGGGGACAAAAATTACACACGTTACATGCAAACCTACATACACATCAGCAACAAGAGTAAGAAGATAGGTGAAAATACCCGTATATAAATTCAAGCAAGCAAATTTGCATACCCGTCATTTGTTTTTTCCCCCATTATTATTAGATCATTTTGGAAAATATAGGATCAGCGACTTCGAGAGATAAAGTTTAGCAGTAATGTCCACTTATAATTATTTCATCAATGAATTCACACGGTTCATTGGCAAAATTGGCATAAGACACTAGTTCAATTTATTATGAATAGTTTCTCTGTCGAGTGTATACAAATTAAAGGAGATGCAGGACATACGTTCAATTAGACAGCAACCTAGCGAGAAAAAAACAACCCCTGTGTACTTTTTAAATGACTATTTTCGAAACCACTGCTTTGGCGGAAACCAAAGTTGGCACCTATAAATACCAATTAATATCATTACATGTCAGCGTGGGATGGCTACTGGGGGGGGGGGGGGGGGGGAGCGGTTCTCTCGGGGACAAAACATCCACCAGCAGATCTAGAGGCATCGACCCGGACCCGCAAAGCTCTAATTTGTCTAAGCAACTGACTTATACCTAGGCAACAGATTAATTTTTGTTAATAATTTCGACTATAGTATATAAATTCTGCAACCTTTTATTCCTTTTTGCGACCAATTTTTACTGCAAATTTTAATTCAACTTTCAATGAACTATTTACATGTACAGTTCAAAAGCTAATGCATGTACCTACTATTCAACTCTTAGCAAGTGTCATTTACTTCGAATTTCGTATTTCATAGTAAGTCAAGGAACTGTAACATTTAGAAAGAAGAGGCTTAACATTAACTTACATCGATTTATTGTAAAATTCTGTTTTTTTCAAGGTTTTTGTCGAGCCTGCGACTTCTGTCGCAGAAAGCGAGACATGGGGATAGTGATCCGGCGGCGGCGGTGGCGACAGCGGCGTTAACAAACTTCTTAAAAGCTTAATAGTTCAGAAGGTGGAAGACCTGGATGCTTCATACTTTGTATATATATGCCTTATGATATGAAGTTTCCGTCTGTCATATGTCCATTGTCCTTGAACTCATTTTCATTGTTCAGTAATTACTTCGTTAAAGTTAAGATTTCTAGTATTCTTAATTTCTCTCTGATTATGAGTAATAGGATTACTATATTTGGTATGTGCGTACCTTGCAAGGTTTTCATGCCTGTCAGACAGTTTTCACTTGCCCTCGACCTCATTTCATGGATCAGTGAACAAGGTTAATTTTTCGTGGTCAAGTCCATATCTCAGATAATATAAGCAATAGGTCTACTATATTTGGTGTATGGAATGATTGTAAGGTGTACATGTCCAACTGTCAGGTCTCATTTGACCTTAACCTCATTTTCATGGTTTAGCGGTTAAAGTTAAGTTTTTGTGTTTTGGTCTGTTTTTCTAATACTGTATGTATGCAATAGGTCAACTATATTTGGTGTATGAAAATATTTTACTATGTTCATGTCAGTCTGGCAGGTTTTTTTAAAAAAACCTTGACCTCAATTTTACGGTTAATTGTTCAATGCTAAGGTTTTGTGTTTTGGTCTGTTTTCTTAAACTATAAGAGATAGGACAACAATATTTGGTGTATGGATTGATTGTAAGGTGTATATGTCTGTCTGGCAGGTATAATCTGACCTTGACCTCATTTTCATGGTTCATTGGTCAATGTTAAGTTTTCCTTGTTGAGTTTGTTTCTTAGATATTATATGCATTAGGTCAACTATATTTCAAGCATGTAGTGATTGTAAGGTGTACATGTCTGTCTGGCAGGGTTCATCTGATCTTGACCTCATTTTCATGGTTCATTGGTCAATGTTAAGTCTTCCTTGTTGAGTTTGTTTCTTAGATATTATATGCATTAGGTCAACTATATTTCAAGCATGTAATAACTGTTAGGTGTACATGTCTGTCTGGCAGGGTTCATCTGATCTTGACTCATTTTCATGGTTCATTGATCAATGTTAAGTTTTCATGGTTTGATCTGTTTTTTGTATACTATAAGCAATAGGCCAAATATATTTGGTGCATGGAATGATTTTAAGGTGTACATGTATTTCTGGCTTAGTTTATCTGACCTTGACCTCATTTTCTTTGATCAGGTTAATTTATGTGATACTGTAGTAAAACTTTATATTTAGGAATACCAACATAAAATCAATGGTAAGTAAAGCAGGCGAGACATTTCAGCGTGTGCACTCTTGTTATTAATGCAATAGGATGGATATCGCAAATAAAGGACAGTCTCAAATATCAATAATACATACAAAATAATACAGGAATCACCAAAACCTTGTACAGGACACCTGTGCCAACCCATGCCAACTGTTCTAAGAAACAAAAAGCAAAACAAAAGAACAACACTTTGCCATAGAAAACCTGACTTGGTAGAGTCACACACTGTGGTTTGGTAAAACTTGTTTTATGGGTGCCGAGACCAACACCCATAACTATCAAAACCATATGGAGAAAAAATAAAACACTTCTAACATTTTCAGTTTGTTTTTATGTTGTGCTGTTCACCACCGTCCCATTTTAATGGAAGGGCTGGGCGATAACGTCCATTTTTAACACCGTCAGATTCTGTATGTGTCTGTTCTAATACAGGAGCCTGTACAGTAATTCAGTGGTTGTAGTTGGTTGCTGTCTGCAATATTTTTTTTCGATGATAATTTTAACATAATTTGGGCCGTTGATTTTTTAATTTGAATCGTTTCAAATTTGTCATACAGTGGCCCCTTTTAGCTAGCTTACTATACGGTATATGTTTTGATCAGTATTGAAGTTCGTACGGTATTTGTTTTCCGAAATATGTTATTTCACCTACATTTTCGATGAGTTTCATGATACTCCATCTTTAGTTTTCTGTGTATTATT
Organism: Mytilus californianus; assembly: GCF_021869535.1. Classification (NCBI taxonomy): domain Eukaryota; kingdom Metazoa; phylum Mollusca; class Bivalvia; order Mytilida; family Mytilidae; genus Mytilus; species Mytilus californianus. Next base: position 60,326,308 of record NW_026262679.1, read on the forward strand.
CTGTGAATTGTTCGTTTTATTTATTTATTTTTTTGGCCATGGTGTTGTCGGTTATTATTGAAAATATAGTATTTGATTGCCCCTTCTGTATCAATCATTTTAAAACATTCCTCACAATAATGCTTTCATGCGCTTGTCGATTCAATTTTTGGCATTACTAAATTATTAAGAGCAGGCTAATAAAAAAAGACGTATGTTGCAAATTGGCAATACGAATTAAATACAAGAAGCGGTTTTGTTATCAAAGTAAAAAATGATACCACCGCCCTTGGTAAAACTTTTGATTTGGTAAGGAAAAAAAAAAAAAAAAAAATTCGTATAAAAAGAATGGGATGTGCAAACTTGCATTATATGGTTAAGAATCTCAGACAGTTTCAATAAATTGTAATAAAAAGTTCAAGTGAAGTTGCAGATCTTAAAATGGGTACCCCGCCCAAATCAAGCAACGACAAAGTCTATGATTTGCTGCGGGAAACCCCCAAAAAATTATTCGGAAGGTTTTAACTTTCATTAGGTTTTTATCAGAGGTTTAGGAAAAGGAGCGGATTAAAATATGAATCGTGCCGTATGATATGACCATGGAAGTATTATATTGTCAATATAATACTTCCATGATATGACCAAATTAATACCAAAATCCTTCAAATTACTCGAAGAAACAAAACAACAGGTAGAACAGATGATTACTTTATTAACATTATATGATAGTTTCAATAAATTGTGTCAATAAGTTCAGGAGCAGATGGATGGATCCGCCCCTGGGATGGCAGTCGAATATTTTGTCTCTACATATCTTTGTTAAAACCACAATAAAACAGAAAATAGAATGGAACGTCTTCAAATCCTTTTAAGCGAAGCGTTGACATATGATCTGTATTTCAACCTGATTGGTTAACACAGAATCGGGCTTTGCATTTCTAACTCCTTCAAATGTTGTTAATTCTTTTGTGCATTCATAATATAGAGGAACAACACTCTATCGACATGCATGATTGATTCTTTATATGACAACACTTACACGAACAAACCAAAAACAAAGATACAAGTATCATTAGTATACGACAAAACCAGATGAAAAGGAAATTTAACGAATAGTATAAAAAAAATATATATCTCCGTACGGGCTTCGACAATGAACAAATTCATACCTTATTGTATGAAAGTCTGCGACAAGTAAATAATGTAAAATAATTGATACGAGAAAAACCAACGGCCTGATAAGTGAATACTAGAATTTTAATCAATTTGTTGAGGATTAACAACTTCCGTTAAAACATGGGTAGACATCTAGTGCTTTTGAAAGCTAAAAATATCTCTCCTCCTACTAACACCTAGTGGTCTAAGGCACTATGAAAATCTGCCTGCTAAATTTGTTTTTGTTTTTGTTTTTATATTTTTGTTTTGTTTTGTTGTTGTTATATAAATAAGGACGTTGGATTTTCACTTTTGACCTATTTCCAATTTTGTCTTCCCGGGGCCTTTAAATGATTCCTGTGCGGTATGGCAATTATACAACACTATTTTATTTATTTTTCATATTATTTAAATTTCTGAATTGCTTAAAATGCCCATATTCTTGGTTCACTCTTATGTTTTTACACTTACAATGTTGCTGGTAACTATCAGTTTCTCTCTATCTACTACAGTTTTTTTTTTATTAAAACAACAAAAGCATGAGTATTTGTAGATCTTGTCTTTCTGTATCTTAATGCACTTTAGAATCTCATTTCGACAACAATGGGTAAAAATCAGCATTAAAGAGCAAAAACAACTTCAAGACGCCGAATGACAATTCCGGCCGTTTGACCTACAAAGTATATCTAGATATTGATAAATTTTTGTGCATTTCACACTTTGTCTCTATCTTTTATATTTATCGTTTTTAAAAACGAAAAAAATCATTATAAAATAACTCTTTTAAAGAGTTTACTGACATTTAATTGACAGTTTTGCTATATCTACTATACATTTGATTGATTGATTGGTGTTTAACGCCACTTTCAGCACTAATGGCTATTTCGTGGCGATAAGTTTTTATTGGTGGAGGAAGCCGGAATGCATGGAGAGAACCACCGACCTTCGGTTGGAAAACTGACAATCCCAGTCAATTAAGATCGGAGTCGAACACACCTGCCACGTGCAAGAATCGAACTCATACCTTTAGTAATGACAGGCTAGTGATATAGTAGTCGGACTACTTAGACCACTCGGCCACCGAAGCCCCTTCTATACATATATACATGTCCCATAAAATGCAAAAATGGGTTAAAATTATGATTAAAGGGAATAACTCCTAGAACCAATTGTCTGACCATTTCAGATATTTCACGTATTTGTAGATTTTGTTTTGAAAACCACTTTTGCTATTTACTGTTTTTCTCTACCTACTATCGTTTTTGCCCAAAAAGTAAACAATGGATAAAAAACGTTATTTAAGGTCTATAACTCCTAGATGAAGTCGACTGACAATTTTTGCTCTGTTAGACTTATAATAAGATTTTCTATTGCTAATCATTTTTGCTGCTTCCTACGGAAGCCGATAAGGGCCATTCAAAAAAAATAAATTATGTTGTAATTACGACATCGCTGTGTCGTAATTTCGACATAACATATTACCCCTGGACTCCTAGTGCTCAGACCCACGGATCTCTGTACCTTCATTTGTACACACTTGAATCTTAATGTACATTAACTACTGAGGCTTGATGCAAATTATTACTGCATTGCTATTGTTGGTTCTTAATGAGATTCTTCAAGCGTCCTCCCCATTGAAGCCCTATTAAAACTTTGTACCCCAAGTTCTTTTAACCACTGTTCCCCAGGGCAACTATTCCTACAAACTTAAGCGGAGAGTTAGGATGCCGCTAACATGTTTAACCCCGCCACATTCTTTATGTATGTGTATGTCCCAAGTCTTTAATTTACATATTTGTTTTTCGTTTATTTTTGTACATAAAATAGGCCGCTAGTTTTTCTCGTTTGAATTGTATTACATTTGTCATTTCGGGGCCTTTTATAGCTGACTATGTGGTATGGGCTGTGATCATTGTTGAAGGCCGTACGGTGACTTTAATTGTAAATTTTTGTGTCATTTGGTTTCTTGTTGAGAGTTGCGTTTTTGAACAAATCAGCGTATCCCAAGGCCTGATAACCTCTGTAGGCCCCAAATAAGACGAAAAAAACAACAAAATTGGAGATAAACTGAAAAAAATGGTTTCTAACCTCAGGGATATTAACCCTTGGCTATCTTAGATTTAATGCAATCAGTATGCATCAGCATCAGGGTACAGCTCATTTGCATATCATTTGCATATTTTTACAAATACTCGAAATTTAGACAATTTCTGATAACAATTCAGCATGCCAAGGGTTAATATCCCTGAGGTTAGAAACCATTTATTTTCAGTTTTCTCTCCAATTTTGATGTTTTTTTCGTCTTATTTGGGGCCTACAGAGGTTATCAAGGCTTTGGGATACGTTGGTTTGTTCAAAAATGCAACTGTCTACAAGAAACCAAATGACACAGAAATTAACAATTATAGGTCACCGTACGGCCTTCAACAATGATCACAGCCCATATCGCATAGTCAGCTATAAAAGGCCCCGAAATGACAAATGTAATACAATTAAACGAGAAAAACTAGCGGCCTATTTTATGTACAAGAATTAACGAAAAACAAATATGTAAATTAAAGACTTGGGACAGACACATACATTAAGAATGTGGCGGGGTTAAACATGTTAGCGGGATCCCAACCCTCCCTCTAAGTTTGTAGGAATAGTTGTCCTGGGGAACAGTGGTTAAAAGAACTTGGGGTACAAAGTTTTAATAGGGCTTCAATGGGGAGGACGCTTGAAGAATCTCATTAAGAACCAACAATAGCAATGCAGTTATAATTTGCATCAAGCCTCAGTAGTACATTAAGATTCAAGTGTGTACAAATGAAGGTACAGAGATCCGTGGGTCTGAGCACTATGAGTCCAAAGTTTAACATAGTCTTTATTGGGAAAAACTTAAAATTCATCTTATTCAGAACCTGCAACGCCAAACATAATTAGAGGCTCCAGGGAGCTTGAATTGCTCCCCTATTCAACTGGGTCTCATTTGACTTGATTATAAATAAAGTTCTAGTATGTGCAAGTCTGAGGTGCTAGTGAATAACTTTAATTAAGCTTGATTGTATAAAGTGTTCAATATTCTCAAAAAAAAAAAGATGAATTTGTTTACGATACAAACTTTGCCTTTACTGGCGACCATTTGGAAATTCCTATCGCTTCAAAAAGTGAAAAGTTAAACTATAAGGTTGTCGTCATTATCAGATAGCGGTCAGGAGTCTGTAATTCAGTGGTTGTCATTTGTTGCTGTGTTACATATTCGTTTTTCGGTCTTTGTTTGTACATTATTAAAACCGTTATTTTCACTCGTTTGAATTAAATTGTTAAACAGCTGTCATTTCGGGGACTCCCCCTGTTGTATCTTTCGTCCCTCGTTTATAGCTGACTATGCGGGGGCTTTTCTCATTATTGAGGGCATTATGATGACCTATAGTTGTTTGTTTCTGTGTCATTTAGTCTCTTGGCAATCATAATACATATTCTTTTATATATATAGCGATGTCGTTATTACGACATAGCTATGTCGTAATTACGACATAGTGATGTCGTAATTACGACTTGTTATGTCGAAATTACGACATAGCGATGTCGTTATAGCGACATGTTATGTCGAAATTACGACAAAGCGATGTCGTAATAACGACAGGTTATGTCGAAATTACGACATAGCGATGTCGTTACTATAACGACATGTTATGTCGAAATTACGACATAGCGATGTCGTTATTACGACATGTTATGTCGTAATTACGACATGTTATGTCGTAATTACGACATAATTTTTTTTTTTGAATGGCCCTTATCGGCTTCCGTAGCTTCCCTCAATCTATTATAGTTTGTTTTCAAGGTAATAGACACACACACACACACACACAATAATAAAGATGAACATATGGTCAATGACTCCTATATTGAGTCAACTGATAATTTCTGCGATTTGGATTTATTTGTAGATCCTGTCTTGTTTTTTTTTTCATTTGCTATTGAAAGTTTCCCTCTATCTATCATAGTTTTCAAAATATTTGAAAGACAAAAAGTAGTAAAAAATGTCGTTTAGAAGGAATAACTCCTATTAGGACTCCATTATGATTTCGCCATATTGACTTATTTGTAGATCTTCTGATTTTGCTCATTGTTTTGCTTTTTAAGTTTCTTTCTATCAACTTTAGATTTCAAGAAAATATAAACAAACTAAAAAAGACAATACTTCTTCATGCTTCCAAGCCTATGCGGCCATGTTGATAATCGGACACATTTTTTAAACCATATAACACGAGGATCGTTGTGGCCAAGTGAGAATGAGAATAAGAATATTTATTGAATGCAATTAAAAGTGCCTGTTTCCGAGCATATACATACATATATATATATATATATATATATATTATTAATTATACAGTAAATTTTAAGATATATTACATTAAAAATAAATGATTAAATAACTGTACTCCATACCTGATGGTGTTTGAAAATAAATAAAATAGAATATTAACCCTCTCTAAGACACAAACAAATAAAATACATCACTACTACATGTATATTTAGTTTCTGGAATGCAAATTTTTTCTTACTTCAAAACAAGAACTGATAAACCTTGACACTGACATATTAACGTTTAAGGATGTTTTGATTTGGCTCAGTAGTTTCAGAGGAGAAACTTTTTGTAAAATTAAAAGGACGACGGACGAGGATGAGGACAACGACGGACGAGGATGAGGACAACGACGGACGATAAGGAACGGACATCAAGTGACAGCAAAGCTCAAATATTTGACTACCTTTTTTGTTCATTCTGTATTACCCCTTTCGAAAATGTTTAGGTTTTAAGTTACCTTAAAGAAATAAATTTACAAGAAACGAAGTCCAACGGGTCCGTCCACATGTAGATTACAATATAGAGGGTTTTGATGGGGTTTAACAGAATAAAGAATAATGGACGAACACTTAAAGCATAAAGAATAATGGGGTGCACATATATAAAGTATAAAAGAGAATAATAGGCAAAATGATTGCTCATAATGCTAATTTTCTTGTTTTTTTTCCCTCTAACTCTAACGTAACGTTCCACTATACAGACGATATCCTCTCACTAAAAACATTGGAGATTATGTTGAAATCATCTGTCCCCATCGAACTGGAAATAAATGAGAATACAGATGCAGTTACGTCTGCCTCATATCTTGGCTAACATATACAAATTGACAATGAGGTCGGTTGAGAACAAAACTATATGGCAACAGATCTGATTTCTACTGAGATAAACCAGGTACGGATCCAGGATTTTGAAGAGAGGCCCTCCTGGCAAGCCATCGTTTGGAGTGATACTCGTAAAAGTCTATGCATTTATCATATATGTTGCTCCAAAAGGGGAGGGGACCCACTGTTCCCCCCTAAATCCGCCTCTGTAAACGATTTGAGACTTTCACTCAGTAGGCTTTACAGTTATCGCTTGGCGGCAAAAGGGAAATAATTATATATATTTTAGAATTGCTTGTTACCAGTGACGAACACATTCCGGATTATATCATTCTTTCTCAGCTCTACACTCATTCAAAGATAGTTGGTTTATCAATGTTTTTGAGTATGGACATACAATTGTGACAAGGACTAATTGTAAAACGAAAAAAAAGTAATGTTTAAAGTCGATGTAAATGTATTTATACATATCACCAAGATGAGCTTTGCCTTTCAAATTCACCATTAAATCTGGCATGCATTTAGCACAGACATTAAAGAAATACTTGAACTTTTTGTACATACGGTACATTTTTGTAACTTACTCAAACATAGCTTAAATGTTTAGGGAAAATGTTGTGAAATCATGGGGATGTTCTTTATTTTTATTTTTTGCGTTGTTGTGCGACAATTTTATTCTTTAAAACCGATATATTCCAATGTCTATAATGAGAATAATATAAAAAGTTGCCTCCATTACACCATGGATTTGACTATGTCAGACATTTCAGGACTATAACATAATTTTGAGTATATTTCAGTAGTCTTCCATTTTTAACAGTTTGTGTGGTGGTCAAATTTTTGTAAGCTATATTTTCATCAAATAACAGTATAAAAACAGAAAATCAAGTAAAATCCACCCATATTATGGTAATACAAAACTGTTTATGCCAATGCATTGACTGAAATAAAAAAGAAAAGGTGATAAGGCTGGACTTTAGAGTAGAAACCTCAGCGTGGTTTAAAGACAACTAAGCGGCTAAGAAGTGATAGTTCAAGGCCGAAACCGCCGTGGTATTTACAGATGAAAAAAATCCAATAGGTAGATTCTGCAGACTGGGAAGAGCATGACTTTCGACTCCAACTGTAAAAAGTGAGGAGATAAAATTGAGAATGGAAATGGGGAATATGTCAAAGAGACAACAACCCGACCAAAGAGCACACAACAGCCGAAGGCCACCAATGGGTCTTCAACGCAGCGAGAAAATCCCGCACCCGGAGGTGGTCCTCAGCTGGCCCCTAAATAAGATTGTGTACTAGTTCAGTGAAAATGAACGTCACCCTAAACTCCAAAACATATAACTGAACTAAAATTTAAAAATATACAAGACTAACAAAAGCCAGAGGCTCCTGACTTGGGACAGGCGCAAAAATGCGGCGGGGTTAAACATGTTTTGTGAGATCTCAACCCTCCCCCTATACCTCTAGAAATGTAGAATAAAGAAACACATAGCAATACGTACAGTAAAACTCAGTTTAAAAGAAGTCCGAGTCCGATGTCAGAATAGGTAACAAAAGAGACTAAGCAAAATGACAATGATACATAAATGAACAAGGACTACTAGCAGTTACTGACATGCCATCTCCAGACCTCAATTAAACTGATTGAAAGATTATAACTTCGCATCATATGAAAATCAAGTACAATCCCTCCCGTTAGGGGTTTAGTATCATACCATCATAAAATATATGAGAAGAACATAACCCGTATCATGCCAACAAGAGCATGCAATACATGGAAAAACACTTTTATCTTGCAACAGGTCTCCAACAAACACCTGAAAGATGTATTGCGAGGGTTATTTAACTTGCAGAGGGCGGGGCATTACACCTATGGTATGCATCGGATTTACGACCCAACTATGACTGAACGTGACAACGTATTTATATATCCCAAACAGCCAAACAGACGTCCTGTTGCATTGTTAATTGTTTGTTTTTGGACTTTAATAATTTGGATTTACGTTTTAGTATGTTCTAAAAACCTTCAATAATATTTTTTTTTCATTTTCTTCTTCTCAGTCTTTAAAATCTGGATTCAAGTCATTCATGCTAAACAGTAGGTCAAGCAGACTTATTTTCAGTATTGTCCTTGAAAACTTTTTAAGACACATGTACTGGCAAAATATAATTCTTGATGGACCTTTAATATGTTAAACAAACACACATACCCAGGACAGATGAACAGACGGACGGACGGATGTAACAGACAAATGAACCAATTGCTATAACAGTTCCTTCTGTATTCCAATCAACACGGGAATAAAAGCAGGAAGTTGAGATATATACTATGCTTAAAATGGGGAAAACGGGTACCTGTCTCCCAGTACCAGACACATTAATGTCGGAATGTTTTTATTGTATCATGACGATTTCTTTCCAAATGAAATATTGAAAATAAATGTTGCATATGTATGGAATTATTTAGATGCATTAGTGATTATTTCCTGAACAGATCATCATTTTCAGAAACCAGTCCAGATATCATAATTTCATTATCAATCCCGTGACAGCAAAACGTTGAGCCTGTACATAGTCTGAAGACGCATGCGGTGGTGGAAGATTTATTGACATATTAAGTATACTACATGTACATTGTGTAGTATGGTTGATGCAATCGGACTCGGACTTCTTTTAGACTGAGTTTTACTGTGCGTATTACTGTGTGTTTAATTATTCAACATTGGCAAGAGGTATAGAGAAAGGGTTGAGATATCACAAAACTTGTTTAATCCCGTCGCATTTATGCGCCTGTCCCAAGTCAGGTACCCCTCGCCTTTATTAGTCTGGTTTTTTTTTAAATTTTGGTTCATTTATATGTTTGGAGTTAAGTGTGGCGTCCATTTTCGCTGAACTATTATACATTATTGTTTATGAGCCAGCTGAAGCCCGCCTCCGGGCTCGAGATTTTCTCGCTGCTTTGAAGACCCATTGGTTTTCCTGGGCTGTTTTCTGCTCTTTGGTCGGCTTGTTGTCTCTTTGACACATTCCCCGTTTCCATTCTCAATTCTATTAAATCTTAGAAAACGGGTAGATTATTGTAATGAAAGCTGTAAAAAAGAAAAGTAAATATACATATTAACATGTTTTCATGTAAAAAGTTGAATATTTACCAACTGTTTTGATTTGACAAAATTCTGAAAATTCAATAAGAACAAAAAATAGTTGATTCGCACTGATTTTCGAACTTGTCTGAGACATTGCTGATATAACTTGTCAAAAATCTGGCAAGAATTGTACTCGTGAAAGCGAGTTAAATGCAATATTCAATATAATTAATATTTCCAAGGGGCATAAAGCTTTTAAAATAGCTGATCAGCACTGACTTTCGAATTTGTCTGATTCACTGCTAATATAAACCTTTGATAAAACATGTAATAAAAATCTGAAAAGCATTGCACACGTGAGAGCGCTAACAACGCAATATTTCTTATAATTAATATATCCAAGGGGCATAACTCTTGTAAATCTTTGATATAAATTTGATACAAATCTGGTAAGAATTGTATATGTGAGAGCGCTTGAAAAGCAATTTTTAACACAATAAATATTTTCAAGGGGCACAACTCTTTTTAAAATAGTTGATGGATCGCAATTGATTTCCGAATTTATCAGAGACATTGCTTCATAAATTTGATAAAAATCTCGAAAGAAATGTACACATTAGATCGCTTACAATGCAATATTCCATATTAATAATATTTCCAAGGGGCATTACTCTTTTGAAAATAGTTGATCGGCATTGATTGTCGACATTGCTGATATTCACCTCTGATATAAGTTTGGTAAACAATCTGTTAAGAACTGTACACGTAAGAGGGCTAACAACCCCGGACAGACAGACGCACAGACGGACGCCCGGTGTTTCTGTGTTCCCGGCAACGCGTCACTATAATAGTAAATGATATCATTGCAATGTTTAAGCAGGTATGTGCAGTTTTATATAATATTTGACTTATACTGATACGTTTGTATATCAACACACAAATATCAGGTTATATGTCAGTTAAATAATATTTCTCCTCGTTATCGTATTGCAAAGAATTTTGAAAATGTGAAAGATTGTATCAATAGTTGTTTCATTTGTTAACTTTTCTTATTTTCTTAGAATTAAGGTTTGAATTTTCCTTGGAATTCGGTATTTTTAATATTTTACTTTTTACCACGAAAAGTTTTGCCTACATGAGGATTCTGATGTATTGACATATTTATTTATTCTAATATTTTTGTTTCAAGATCACCTGGTGGTTATATCTGAAACACCTACATTTATAGAATTGTATCATATAAAATAAGGAGATGTGATTGCCAATGAGACAACTATACACCAGAGTTCAAATAATGTTAATGTAAGCAATTATAGGCCATCGTATCTGTATACTGGAATATAAAACAACTGTCCCTTCTGTGTTTTAATGATCTGAGTTTGTTTTATTAATGGTTCGCCTGCTTTACATGTATATATCAAACAAGAAAAGTATAGATAAATATTTTATAAAAACTTGTTTAAAGCATAAAACAGCATTATTTAGTGCCAGTGATGTCATAGGAATAGGCATATTTTTTTTATCTTCGGAGCATTGAAAAAAAATTATTCGGTTTCGAATAGGTCAGAAAAAAATATAATATAGTTAAATCTTAGTTAGAAAATCGTGTCCATATGCAGAGAAAAAAAAAAAAAAAAAAAACAAATACGAAAAACCATAAACCCCATTTTTGAAGTTAAATGGTTTTTCCTATAAACTCTTTCAAGATAAGCAGGCTATAGCCATTTATTTTTTTTCTGTGAAAAACCTAACATTGTTTTGCCTATCTTTTTGTATAAAGATAAAAACCAATTATACACATTGCGATAAATATATGTAATATTACATCAGGTTTATTCTAGTGGAAAACGTATGTCAAAGTCTTTCTATCTATGCAATGCTTAAAGGTTTACACCATGAATACATCGTCGATTATAATCAAGTAAAGCTTTCAATAGCGCTTTTCACAAAATGCGGAAGATGACACATTGTCCAATATTTTCCAGTAAAAAATAGGTAAATCCAGTAAGCATACATAACAAAGTTATTTTTGTTGGTTTTTTGTTCTTAAAAAAGATACCCTGTAATATTTTGTTAGCATTCTTTAATGACATTACTTAAAGTTTGAGGCATTGACCATGTATGAAAGGTGTGATTTTTCACAAAGGCGTTAAAGAATGATCGTTATTTGGATTTGTCTTTCGCTATTTAAACTTAATCTTTACGCATACATTAGGAAGAGCAATGTGCACATTTGTGATTTGAACTATTATGACATCTTCTATTACAAAATCTGAAATCGATTAAAGAACAGTTGAACGAAGGTAAGTCCATTTCAAGTGAATATGAAATAAAAACGTTTAACAGTTGATTTAATACAACAATCTTTTGATTTTTCTTTTTAAAATCAATGTTAGTTCATTTATATACATCTACATCTACCAATTGAGTATTCAAAAGGATACATTTTACATATTAAAGATTCATATGGAAGCTGTTATGGCTCTTGCTAACACTGGCTTGGACTGAACTGGTTTCAACAAGAGATATAACTGATTGAGTTATAGACGATCTTAAAGCATTTTTATGTACCTAGTAATTATACATCAATATCCATGTAACCCCTTTCATAATGCAGATAATGTTGTATGTTAAATTATATGTATACTTGAATACTGTAGTTTTAAATGCTATGCAATGTTAACATAGTGGTAAGTAAACTAATGACATATGATAACCTGATAGGTTACATTAAGAAAATGTTATATGAAGAAAAAATATAGCAGTAATGAAAACAATAGCATCAAGAAAAGGAAACCAAAACTTTGAATTTGCAGCAAATCTGGGAATCCAACATATACATTTATGTCATTCACGAAAGAGGAGATTTTAGAAATTTTACAAACATCCTTTTAAAGAACGATACTTAGCTCTTACTGTCATTCTTTTAACAGTGCAAAATGGGCCTTCATTTATATTGTGATGAGATATATTCAACCAGCTGTGTCAAACAGCAAGATTTGGATTCGTCAACAATCATAAGATATACTACAAAATCTTCAATCACAATCTTTATAATTTTGCACTTATATCAAAACATTTTATTTTTCTACGCTCTACATTTATCAGATTTCTTTCTCATTAACGTATATCCAACTACTCGATAAATAAATTTTGAAAAGTAAAGCGCTACTCATTTTACAACTGATATCACGGATTTATCAGGAAAAATGACTGAAATCGACACAACATAGGTTTAGCAGTCATCATCACCAATCAATTGACACATTTGATATATCTATGTCTTAATTCACTAGTGCCATGTTTTAGAACTTTAGATACAAAATTGTCGTCAATTCTGTGATTTTACTAATTGTGGCCTATTCTTAATTGCGGCATTTTGTTTTACTGCCATGTTTTAGAACTTAAGATACAAAATTGTCGTCAATTCTGTGATTTTACTAATTGTAGCCTATTCTCAATTGCGGCATTTTGTTTTATTGTGGATTCGCAAGTCATGTGATGCATGCATAACAGGAGACACGTATACTGTTGACGTAACTGGTCTCGCTCCTCCTTGAGTTTGTGCTATTCCCTCAGTTTTTGTTTGATACATTGAATTGTCTTCTTAATCAATTTTTGATATTACATCAGTAAACATCAGTTAACTCTAATTTATTCTTTTAGCACGTTTTTATGTATAGTCAAATCTGACAAAGATATTTACATCAATCTTTTACATTAAAACATATGAGAAATATATTTGTAATGGAGAAGTGAGAATTTACCATTTTTACGCTTTAAAATATGTTAGATTATTTAAAAACATCGTGGTGCTTATTTGAATGCATCATTTTGCTTATGTAGAAATCGAGAGAAATATAAAATAGTTGACATAATTTTGATCAACACAATATTTAAAATGTATGCTATGGTGTCATTTTTTTGAAGACTTTCGTCATATAATTATTGCGAAAGAACAAATTACTAAATGGTTTCAAAAGTTGTCGTTTTTGTATCAATGGATCTCTATCACCTCTGCTTTTTAAACTTTTTTTTCAAAGCAGATACTAATTTGTAAACATAAGCAACCATGGTTAATTAAAGTTCTAAAGAGAAATCTTTAAGATTGCATTGAAGTATTTTTCACAACGTTAATGCTTTTTATTCTAATGCCGATTTAGGTAATTTGATAAATCATGAAAGACTTTGTTATCCTAACCAATCAAGAAAAAGCTGATTTAAATAAACTCATCATAGATAACAGGATTGAAATTTTTTATTTGCCCAGACGTGCATTTAACGTTTTGTTTTAGTTAAATGTGTCAGATTTAGACTATGACTATGTCCCAATAATCATTTTTCCAAAATAAAGAGCAAAAATGGAATTTTTGTAACTAATCACTGTAAATATAGTCTATGTGCTTTACAATTCTCACTTATCAACTTGATGTGCACGAGAAAATATGGTAATGAAGATGTTTTAATTTAACAACTTTTATTTCTTAAGAATATTTTACTTTAAATATTGATTGAGAAATAACTCATTTTCATCATGCTTGTAAACTCGATAATAATCGGAGAAGGATCTTCGGAAGAAAAAAAAATTCTATTATTTTTTGTTGTGTTGTTCTTAATTTTGACGTATTTCTCAAACTATCTTGATTGAAATATAAATTATCAGTTGATGGAATACGTTAACTGTATTTTTGCCATACTGATGTATCAATTAAAACATATCGCTTTTAAGATACGGGCAAGCAGAATGGCAAATACTGCCGGTCATTTTTTTTAGGAATAAGTTTGAAAAGTTTTTCCAGGAAGGGTATATTGCAACATAAACATATCAGTTCATGTATTTTCTTAAAGACAAATTGAGTATTGCTCACATTTAATGATGATTTAATAATGCAACACGGAATAAATGGACGGCAGTGATTTAAAAGATACAAAGATGCATTTAATTTTAATTAAATTCATAATAGTTATGTCAACATTCTCATAGTCTTTCGATCTATGTTATGCTTAAAGGGTTGTCGATTATTAGCAAGTAAAACTTTCAATAGCGCTTTTCTCAAAATGCGGAGGATGACACATTGTCTTTTATTTTCCAATGAGGAATAGGTAAATCTAGTAAGCATACATGGCATAGTTGTATTTGTTGGGTTTTTGTTCTTAAAAAAGATACCCTGCAATATTTTGTTGGCATTCTTTAAAGAAATTACTTAAAGTTTGAGGCATTGACCACGTATGAAAGAAATGTGTGGTTTTTCACAAAGGCGTTAAAGAATGATCTTAATCTTTACGCATACATTAGGAAGAGCAATGTGCACATTTGAGATCTGAACTATTATGAGGTCTTCTATTACAAAATCAGAAATCGATTAAAGAACAATTGAACAAAGATAAATCCATTTCAAGTGAATATGAAGTACAAACGTCAAACAGTTGATTTAATAGAACAAACGTTTTAAATTCAGTGTTAGTTCATTTATATACATCAACATCTACCAATTGAGTATTCAAACGGATAAATTTTACATATTAAAGATTCATAAGGAAGCTGTTATGGCTCTTGCTAGCACTGGCTTGGACTGGACTGGTTTTAACAAGAGATATAACAGATTGAGTTATAGACGATCTTAAAGCATTTTATGTACTAAGTAATACATCAATATCCATGTAACCCCTTTCATAATGCAGATAATGTTGTATGTCAAATTATATGTATACTTGAATACTGTAGTTTTAAATGCTATGCAATGTTAACATAGTGGTAAGTAAACTAATGACATATGATAACCTGATAGGTTACATTAAGAAAATGTTATATGAAGAAAAAATATAGCAGTAATGAAAACAATAGCATCAAGAAAAGGAAACCAAAACTTTGAATTTGCAGCAAATCTGGGAATCCAACATATACACCTATGTCATTCACGAAAGAGGAGATTTTAGAAATTTTACAAACATCCTTATAAAGAACGATACTTAGCTCTTACTGTCATTCTTTTAACAGTGCAAAATGGGCCTTCATTTATATTGTGATGAAATATATTCAACCAGCTGTGTCAAACAGCAAGATTTGGATTCGTCAACAATCATAAGATATACTACAAAATCTTCAATCACAATCTTTATAATTTTGCACTTATATCAAAACATTTTATTTTTCTACGCTCTACATTTATCAGATTTCTTTCTCATTAACGTATATCCAACAACTCGATCAATAAATTTTGAAAAGTAAAGCGCTACTCATTTTACAACTGATATCACAGATTTATCAGGAAAAATGACTGAAATCGACACAACATAAGTTTGGCAGTCATCATCACCAATCAATTGACACATTTGATATATCTATGTCTTAATTCACTAGTGCCATGTTTTAGAACTTTAGATACAAAATTGTCGTCAATTCTGTGATTTTACTAATTGTGGCCTATTCTTAATTGCGGCATTTTGTTTTACTGCCATGTTTTAGAACTTAAGATACAAAATTGTCGTCAATTCTGTGATTTTACTTATTGTAGCCTATTCTCAATTGCGGCATTTTGTTTTATTGTGGATTCGCAAGTCATGTGATGCATGCATAACAGAAGACACGTATACTGTTGACGTAACCGGTCTCGCTCCTCATTGAGTTTGTGCTATTCCCTCAGTTTTTGTTTGATACATTGAATTGTTTTCTTAATCAATGTTTGATATAACATCAGTAAACATCAGTAAACCCTAATTTATTCTTTTAGCACGTTTTTATGTATCGTCAAATCTGACAAAGATATTTACATCAATCTTTTACATTAAAACATATGGGACATTTATTTGTAATGGAGAAGTGAGAATTTACCATTTTTACGCTTTAAAATATGTTAGATTATTTAAAAACATCGTGGTGCTTATTTGAATGCATCATTTTGCTTATGTAGAAATCGAGAGAAATATAAAATAGTTGACATAATTTTGATCAACACAATATTTAAAATGTATGCTATGGTGTCATTTTTTTTGAAGACTTTCGTCATATAATTATTGCGAAAGAACAAAATACTAAATGGTTTCACAGGCATTCACACAACAAAAGTTGTCGTTTTTGTATCAATGGATCTCTATCACCTCTGCTTTTTAAACTTTTTTTTCAAAGCAGATACTAATTCGTAAACATAAGCAACCATGGTTAAATAAAGTTCTAAAAAGAAATCTTTAAGATTGCATTGAAGTATTTTTCACAACGTTAATGCTTTTTATTCTAATGCCGAATTAGGTAATTTGATAAATCATGAAAGACTTTGTTATCCTAACCAATCAAGAAAAAGCTGATTTAAATAAACTCATAATAGATACCAGGATTGAATTTTTTTATTTGCCCAGACGTGCATATAACGTTTTGTTTTAGTTAAATGTGTCAGATTTAGACTATGACTATGTCCCAATAATCGTTTTTACAAGAATAAAGAGCAAAAATGGAATTTTTGTAACTAATCACTGTAAATATAGTCTATGTGCTTTACAATTCACACTTATCAACTTGATGTGCACGAGAAAATATGGTAATGAAGATGTTTTAATTTAACAACTTTTATTTCTTAAGAATATTTTACTTTAAATATTGATTGAGAAATAACTCATTTTCATCATGCTTGTAAACTCGATAATAATCGGAAAAGGATCTTCGGAAGAAAAAAAAAATTCTATTATTTTTTGTTGTGTTGTACTTAATTTTGATGTATTTCTCAAACTATCTTGATTGAAATATACATTAGTAGTTGATGGAATACGTTAACTGTATTTTTGTCATACTTATGTATCAATTAAAACATATCGCTTTTAAGATACGGGCAAGCAGAATGGCAAACACTGCCGGCCATTTTTTTAGGAATAAGTTTGACCAAATGTTTTCCACGAAGGGTATATTGCAACATAAAAATATCAGTTCATGTATTTTCTTAAAGACAAATTGAATACAACTTATAAATTTTCATTTCTCTTTCAGAATATCTTCAATATGTGAACAGGATTGCTTATATTTTCTTCCCATCAAAATGTCGACAAAAGGAGGAAATGTCAGTGATTTAACCGAACTTACAAACTTGAACGACAAGGAAATAATTCTTAATCTAAAAGAAAGATTCTATAAAGAGCAAATATATGTATGTACGAGTCAATTTTATGTATAAACTCATATTTGACTATCTAGTGTCACATTCTACAAAAAATACCTTTCACCTTTAACTATTAATTCATTAATGGACGTTAATATTTTTGTTTCGATTGGTAGGGATTTTGGGTTTGATGGCAGATTTTTTATGGTTTCTTTGAAACATTCCCAAAACTTGATGGGAATAGCGACAATTTAGAATTAAACGTTTTGTTTCATACACTTGTCGACTGTTGATGACCGTAAAAATTTATGACGACATATATATAAAGATTACTTTTTGACGGTTTTGTTAATTTTCTTTCTTATTGAAGGAAATCAATATCTTCTTTTATTTATTTTACACTATTTGGATGGACTTTTTTGGTAATAAATTGTGTAAAAATTAAAAACATTGTCATCCAAAATTTGACACACGCAATCACAATTTAGATAACTGATATAGAAAATGTGTGTCAAAAAAGAACAAACAAAAAACTCCAAACTACAATTCGCAAATTTAAAAAGTGGGAAGTGCAGGTATTTTTCCAAGAAAATGGTGCTTTAAACCTGGTTATATAGTTACCTAACCCTCCAATTTGTATTACAGTTGTTTATAGTTCCGCTTTATTGACAAAATTGAGTGAGCAAACGAAACAGACATTATAGACTAATGTGACAATAATTGGGATCCAGCAGCCAAAACTGTGTAAACATACAACGAAACTGACTAAAAATGTCAAACAAACTTACAAATAAATCAAACAAAGACGCCAGTTATTTGCGATAGGACTCGTATTGCATAATTTTTAGTTTTCTGTGTAGAATTCTGTGGACTGTTTCTTTTCTGTTCGACATTTTCCTTATGACATTTCCTTTTCTTACGTTGTTCGCTCCTTAATGTTTTCATACCTGTTTTAATTTCTAATACAAAATAGCAAAGGGCTGTGATAAGAAACAAGATAAATATATTCGCACCCGGATATAAATGATTTCTTCTTTATAGATTTTTTTGATTTGATATAAAAAGGGGGGATATAAAGTACAACAATTTCATTTTAACAACGGTCAATTAACATAATCAAACGAAAAAGTAAAATCTTCATTGGATATTACAGGTTGTGTGAATTCTATTAGACAAGAGTCTTAAAATCCTTCAGAACATGGGAATTTATAGACTATTCATACTTCCATTAATTAATTCCTCCGAGAATTTACCAAAAAATGAACGAGATATGTCAACCATGTACAAAACCCCATTCTTTTTCACTTTCGTAGTGGTATTGTTTCATTAATCACATGGTACTGTTTATGTCTTTACGGATTGGTAAATTTGTTGGATTAAATGACAGTATCGTTTTCAAGAAGTAATTCTAGCGAGATCATAATAGGTTTTTGATTATTAAAACGCTTTAAAAATTTTTTAAAGTTGCAACAGTCTTTCATGTAACTGTTAGTGTATTTGCGGACTACCAAGCGTGAACTTCTACATGCTCTATTTCAACTTATTTCACTTAATATTTAAAAAAAACCTATTGCTTGAAGTAATTGTATAAAAATCGTTGCATTTTTAATTGAAAGACGGAGGGTAAAGCTTATCAACCATTCTATATTGTCGCAGTTACAGAAAAGAAGTCAATATATTTTATGTCGCCTTCACATCGATCTTACTATTTTCGGTGTTTTCTGTCCGTCATAAGTTTGACATTATTACGACATTTTTCATTATTAACAATTGACCTAGTCGGTGGGGCGGTCATAACGTCATACACAGTGAATTAATTTCTCCAAGTTGGACGACACATTTGCCATTTTGCCTTTTTCTTCAGCTTTATTCCTGTCATTTGGTTAAAGCGCTTCTGTACTTACTAGATATATTTTGTGTATGAATCTTATTTGTTTTCATTTATAAATTAATGCCTCAAAATAGTGGCGTATGCTTTATACGATACTTATAATAAAATAGCTGCGGCTGCAGGGGATTATTAAACAGTTGACAGTTGCTATGTGAATTTAATTTTTATAGTGGTTCAAAAGTAAAAGAAATTGGAAATAATTCTAAAATATAGCTTGTAAAAATCCAAATGTTTGTTTTTAATTATTTGAAATGTTATTGTGCTTTCTACTTTTTTTTTGGAACAAACAGTCGATATATTCAGAAAATTGGTTAATAAAATAACATTTATACTGTGTTTACAATATAAACAGAGCGTATATTATTGGTAATCTACTTAAAATTGATAGCCAATCTTCTCAAATATGTAACATCAAACAAAGCTTAAGAAAAACCCTTGCAAAAAACTAATCAACAAGTAACCATCTTGTTATTTAAGCCTTGTCTATTTATATAAACTGTCATACTGTAACTAGGTTTTCTTTTACCAATAATTATTTTAGGCAATTGAATATGCACTTTAGAAAACCTTGGACATAAAGGTATTTATTTTGATTGTTTATTGTAGAAAAGTTGAAACCGACCCTGCCGATCAATTTAAGGTCGTCATGATCTTTCAATCTGGTTCAAGTGAAATAAAACAAGAAATGTGTCCTCGTGCATAATCAAATAATCTATCCTTTTCATTCGAACTCTATCATAACAAATACGTAACTGTTGTTCAGCTTGAATACGGTATAAAGCTTTATGCCTAATTTAAACATGTACACTGCAAGGGTGAAAAATCAGGAAGTTAATAGAATAGCCCTTGAAAGATACAAATATTGTTATGTGATGACGGTTATAATATTGTGACCTGACTTATGAATATTGGTTTTGAAACGTTTACTATCTTAATTATCTATATACAATTTATCATACAGATATTGATAGTAGTACTCCCGAATTCTGTCATTTCAAATTAATTCTTAGTATTTTGCAAAGAAGATGCGGATTCAAGATTTTGAAAAAAGGGGACTCCCAACTACAATGTAGGCAATATTATGCGTAGAACATGTGAAAAGTCTATGCATTATCTATATCTGTAGCTCCATAAGGGACCGACTCCCGCTTCTGCAAACTAATGCAGTTATAGGCTCAAAAAATATCTATCCTCTTTGTTCCCACTCAATGAAATAGCACATCTACACATGTACAGGTAATATAATATGTAAAGGAAATGAAAGCAACTGACCATCACATTCTGCACGAATCAAGAAAGCTCGTCTTGCTAGAAATGTTATGGTGACTTGCTTTCATTTTGTGTAAATAGTGTAATAAACAGCATTCATTTCTTATATTTACCAATTTTCGAAATAAAACAAATTTGTATCTGAAAGTAAAACTTTCATCACAAATCTTCGGCAGACATTGACTAGTGATATAAAATCAGTATCAATATATATGATATTAATAATAATTCGTCATATGGCTCACTCTTGCATATGCAAATTTCGATTTCAACGTAGATAGCTTGTAAAATTCAATAATTATTATACATGTATATTATAGAATATTAAAATTTTATAATTAAATTTGTCGAAATCAATTATCAAATTTTTTTTAACTATATTGTCAACTACTTTTTTCACATGAAAACACTTTGATTTAAAATAAGAAAACGTTTGTTTGCACGAAGTACATGAACAATGCGAAAAGATAATGTTTATCAATTATGTAGGCGGAGCTAATAATTCTATAATCTTGGGCTGCTTGCATACGTCATGGGTTGCTTTCATAAAAGCATAGGACGGATTCAAATAATTCGTCTTTCAGCCAACAAAGATCAGCATGTTTATGATTGAATACCTACGAAAAATTATCTCAATTAAGATTGATCGAGAGAGAAAACGACCCCCAAAAAAAGCAATATAAAAAGAACTAACACATTTATTTAAAATCAATCAAAATAATCGAAGAACGGAAAAGATTTTGTTATGGCAAAATCCTATCCATATCTTATATGATTATGGTCAAACAAGGAAGATAAAAAAATATCGGAAGTTATCCATGTTACATTTTTCTTTGTTTCAGACGTATATTGGAGATGTTTTAATTGCAGTCAATCCTTATAAAACCATCCCAAATTATTATAATGCAGAGGTGAGTTCTTTTTTATTCTTTTTCCCCTTAAATAAAAAAAACCAAAAACAAGAATAACAAACGAACTAAAACAAAAGAGAAAAGCATGAAAATGCAAAAGCAATTTTGTCAATACATTCTCTGCGTGCCTGTTCCATTTCAGGAGCTGGTAATTCGGTGGTTGTCCTTTGTTGCTGTATATCATTTTTTTGGGTATTTAGTCATTTGGTTGCTCAGTCTTTAGTTTCTATGTTGCGTTTTGTGTACTGTTGTTTGCCTGTTGGTCTATTTGCTTTTTAAGCCATGATGTTGTCAGTTTATTTTTCGACTTGTGAGTTTGAATGTTCCTTAGGTATTTTTCGCCTCCCTTTTGGGACCTTGTAAATTTTGAAATGCGGTATGTGTTTTGCTTATTACTGAAGACCGTACGGGTGAACTTTAGTTGCCTACATCTACGCCATTTAGACTATGATGAATAGTTGTTTCACTGGCAATCATACCATTTCTCCTTATTTGAAACTATTTAAAAAACCTTTTCATGTTTGCACTGTGTTCTAAATGGTTTTAGTAAGTTGTTCTATATTTAATTGTTAACTGTATATAACTTTATCGGTACATTTTTATATGTGAACTATATACATACATATTTTTTGTGGTACTTTGTTTTATTTATTTCTAAAATAGCATAACGTGTTAGGCATATATCGCAGCACATACATATTCTGTTGACGCATCTTGTCTCATTTTAAATGCACTTCTTCGTTTGCTGGTTGTACCTGGAGTAATGATATTTCAACTAACTTGACATGTTACTATATTCTTTTATAGCAAATTAAATATTATCAAACCCAAGCCCGATACCCTCCACATATTTACTGGACAGCTGAGAAATCTTATATACGTCTAAAGGAGGATCGGACTAATCAGTGCATCGTTGTGACTGGTGACTCGGGAGCAGGAAAAACTGAAAGTACTAGACGTATATTGCAGCACCTGACAAGAAGATCTCCATGTGAAATCACTTTAATCGACAAGCTTGAGAATGTTAGTACATGTATATTAAAGAAAATTGATACTAATGATTAAATGAAAGTTGTTCTAATTAATTATATCGCATATCATCTACTTAGTTTTTACCTATTTTAATAATGTTTATTAATATTTTTACTATCTTTTAAACTTCATTTTTAACCAGTCTGTATTTTTTTTTATAGTGTTTATGAAGGCTTTTATATTATCAACTATAGATACAAGTTTTTCATTGATAACGTTCTACCAAATTAATCAACAAATTCATTCAAACATGTCCTGATGAATGATTTTATGCAATAAAAGTGAAATTAACAAATCAACAAATCAACTCATTCATTTAACGAACGTCCTAACTATACCTCGTTCAGGTTCCTTCTGAGATTTGTTCAGTTGATGGTATTTATATTAAGTCATACATGTAGATTCAATTATAGTTAACTATTGTTACAGGTCAATCCTTTAATAGAACTTTTTGGAAATGCTAGTACACAACTTAACAACAATTCTAGTCGGTTTGGAAAACTAATTGAACTTTCATATCATAAAGATGGCAGTTTAATTGGAGGTGAGAATGTTAAACATCATTTTCCTTTGCAGAATGTACGATCAACTGAGTGTGTTACTACTTGTATCATTAACAACATTGGTAATGTTCCAGTTATGTTGTTTTTTCGTTATTTGTTTATATAAACGATGTTGTTTTTTCGTTGTTTGTTTATATAAACGATTATAATCATAGTGCATTCACTTGGGATAATACAGATATAAAGATAAGGCATTGAAAATAGTGAAAATGCAAGGCTCGTCATTATGTCATTTCAATTCACTATTGTTGTCTTTATACTGCATTCACAAACAATCTTGGGTTATCATTTGTTTTCTGTTAAGAAAATGTTTTAAACTGTTGTTAAAGTCCTAGAAAATTAAAGGCCTCATACCTCAGAGGAATAAAGTTGTTATGTTGCAGAACAAATAGGTTGAAATAAGTCATGTATAATATAAACAATAAGCATTTAATGTAATAATTTAGATATTTTATCAACACATACGTTTTTGCATAATTTTTGACAAAGTTTTTTTTGAAAATTTGAGTTTATGTCGGTGACTGCCTTGTGGAAGTGTATAAAATTCATTACGAATGTCAAAGCGATAGGCTTGCCTTTAAGATATACACGATTAATGATTGTATATCACATACAAATATACAGGTTACGCATTTTGACTGCTCAAATAGAACGGTAGCAGTATAACATGTATAAAATAATAAAGTACAGCGGATGCAGAAAAAAGATAATTCTGTTTGTTAAGTGTCCTTGATGAGTTTGTTTACCAAAGTCAAGGCAACGTATTGCATGACAATAACCTTAAAAATATTATCTTCTCACATGTACCAATTCATCAATCATTCACATGCATATAAACAGATTAATGCAATAGCAGATAATGATATATAGGTAAATTTTATAAATCATTGTAGGTGTACTGAAAACATTTGTGTTGGAGCAATCCCGTGTCGTACAACATAAAGCCCAAGAGAAGAATTTCCACATATTTTATGCCTTTTTCAGTGGAATTCCTGAACATGACTTGCAGGGAAAATATTCCTTGAAAAGTCCAACATACAGGTACACGATATTAACTCTATAATTTTTTCATGACGATCTTAAAGTTTAATGAACTGTTTCCTTAGAAAAGTTTACAAATGTCATGTTGTAATGGATAAGATGGAAATCGACATATTGATTTTGCCCTTTTTATTAACTCACCTACGACGGATAAGTGAGAGGTTTAGCTAACTATAAAACCAGGATTAATCCACCATTTTCTACATAAGGAAATGCCTGTACCAAGTCAGGAATTTGACAGTTGTTTGATGTGTTTGAGTTTTTGATTTTGTCATTTGATAAGGGACTTTCCTTTTTGAATTTTTCTTGGAGTTCGGTATTTTTTTTTTTTTTTTATTTTTCTTTATGTCGTGTTTTTTAGCATCATGGATGGAGATCAGGATTTTCAAACTAGTATGTTTGGAAGTGAGGCAGAAAAACAGCATTATGGAAAACATTTTTCTGAAGGCTGTGAAATCTTGACAGAAATAAAATTTACAGAAAAGGTATTAAGAACTTTCTTGCAGAAACATTCTGTAGACTATATCCATGCCTATTTCAAGCAATTTTTAAAGAAAATAAATGTTTAAGTTATAAATGATGTGTATATGTATAAGAACACTTCCAAAAATGTTATTGAAATTACATTAGTTGCAGAAAGTAGTGCATGGCGTATCAATTTACCTCATCTGCTTACAATTACGGACAAAGGGAGATAACTCAAGTCAAAATAGTGCCTTAATAAGTACCGGATTAAAACCATGCAATTAATTAAATTAATTAAACCTTCGCCAAAATCTTTCATATATACAAAGATTTTGTTAGCGAGTTTGGTTGTACCTGTAGAGTTCTTATCCAAAAATGGGATATCACATGCTATCTTTTACAATGATGATGTTTATAAAGCCCGTAAATTCAAATACAATCCATGCCAACTAATTGATCCTTTGAATAAACCTCATTTTAGAGATAGTCAAATTGAAACAGTAGTATAATCTTTTGCTGGACAAAACAATATTTAGCGTAGGTCTGCATTTCGGAACAGTTCCGTTAATTCTGATGCTTCATGTAGGAGTGTCATGCTAACATCAGTAGTAGGGTTATAAAATAATGCATTCAAATTTAACATGTTGTTTTTTAGGATGACTCAGGTATACATGAATTGCTAAATACAATAAGCAAAACATTCTTTATTAAATCGATGCGTCAAATTGAAACAGTTTATTTAAGCACAATATTTACAAAAAAATTCCAATTCATTGATATAATTCTTATTTTGTTTTAAGTATGACAGGGATAGCCGCCGTCGATATTGTATAAAGAATAAATCTCAATGTTATTGAAATCCTTAAAAAGAAAAGTATTTGGATCATAAGCATTTAAAGCATAAAGAAATTATATTTTCGTTTTAACTAAATTAATAAGCACAGTAAATGGTCCCCATATTTTCTTTTGCAACCTCGTTTTCTGCTTGAAGAAAGATGTATCAACATATCAATAAATGACTGTAGAATTTATTTTCAAATGTATGCATTGGTACAGGCTAGAACATTGTATACATCACTTTCTTACCAATCATTGTGACTCTATTTCAATTTTTTTAAATCTTAGTTAAGCTTTACTTTTGCCAATAATAATAAAAAGTCAATACAGTCAACAAATGAACACTTTTCAAATAGTAAGCTAAATATATTTTATTTTGGAGTATATTTTGGAGTATCGAAATATGAAATATTTATTTTATTTGTTATCTATTACACGCCAAAGTCAAACTGATAACCAGTAAGTCACAAAGGTTAATGGTTCTTTGTAAAATTATATTTCTACTCATATTTAATCTATCAGTAATAGGATTTTATTTCTTTAGGAAAAATCCCAGATCCTGGATACATTAGCAGCTTGTTTACACCTAGGCAATATTAAGTTTGAGAAAATTGAGGACGACACGGATGGCGTAACAATTGTAGATGATGAAGATGGTCATATTTCCTTACGACGCGGTTAGCAGAATAATTAAACTATGATATAAAGATAAGTGAAACTAACCCTTTTTTAAATTTCCTGCATCGGTAGATAACCTTTACCTAAAATGACAAATTTGGGATTTGAAAATATTTATTTGTTTAATTGACAGTATTTAGAAAACAAATCTGATAAATATGATGAACAAATTCAATAGTTGTAGTTCCTTAACAATTTATTTGAACTACGATATGACAATAAACTACCCATTTGAATATAGAAAAAAATATGAGTTTGGTAAACTGCAAGTTAAAGAACAAATGAGCAGATGGAAAAAAATATATGGACTAATGCTTTTATTTCATTCAAATCAAAATGTTTACTTTTATTTCTAGCAATCCCGCTTCTAGGAATTGATAATACGGAAGTTAACATCGTTGCCATCAAAGACGCTTTTATAAGTCTACCTATAGCTGCTCAAGGTATGTTAAATTTAAA
Source organism: Mytilus californianus (assembly GCF_021869535.1). Classification (NCBI taxonomy): domain Eukaryota; kingdom Metazoa; phylum Mollusca; class Bivalvia; order Mytilida; family Mytilidae; genus Mytilus; species Mytilus californianus. The sequence continues at coordinate 60,352,936 of NW_026262679.1, forward strand.
GTTTTGAACGTAGAAAGATACAAAAAAAGGAAATTAAAATTCTTATAAAGCAAAGAAAAAAAGTTAAAAAAAATGATACTATAAACATACAAAAGAAATGTTCACCAAAGGAGAAAATTTTATTCCAACATTGAAAGTATACATACGATGTTTTCTCATTCTTATTATCTTTCATAAGCAAAGCGTAACGATAAGTTATCTTACTGCACGTTTCAATAGGTCACATAACTTCGAAACTGTTAAACCCGATTCAAGCTGCTGATGTGAGAGATTCTATTGTGAAAGCATTGTATTCAGGAGTTTTCACAGCTATTATAGACCAGATAAACAAAAGTATCAAAGGAAGCATAGATCCAAATGAACGGTATTTATTTATCATAGAATTTGTTTATGTCAAATATAGTAAAAACGTTTTAAACTAGTTTAAGGTCAAATTACTCGGAAACCGTTAAACCAGATTCATGCTCCTGATGTGCGAGATTCTGCTCTTTGGTCGGGTTGTTGTCTCTTTGACATATTCCCCATTTCCATTCTCAATTTTAATATAAAAGCATTGCATTGAGGGTTTTATAAAGCTATTATAGATGGAATACAAAAGTTTATCAAAGGTAGGGCGTCTTAATGTAGGACAAGGTAGTTATCAATAAAAATAGTGGTAAATAGTATCTCTAGTGTTGAACAATTTTTAAAAACTTTATAACTACTGCAATATATTTTTCATTTCAATATGAATGTTTAGAAATTTAAAAAAAACTGATATCATTTAATCTGGGGTGCCTCGGTGGCCCAGTGGTCTAAGTAGTCGAACTACTACTGTATCACTAGCCTGTCAACAATGAGGTTGTGAATTGGAATCCCGCCCGTGGCAGGTGCGCCCGACTCTAATCTTTATTAAATAGGATTGTCAGTTTTCCTACATATACCGAAGGTCGGTGGTTCTGTGCGGACACTCCGGCTTCCTCCACCAATAAAAACTGACTGCCACGAAATAGCACAATAGTGCTGAAAGTGGAATTAAACACCAATCAATCTATTAAGTTAACACAAAATTAAACATTCTAGTCATAAATGAGCGTCTTAATCTCTCTCTAATGTGTGGGTATTCATTTGTGTACTCTTTATTTCTTTAATCTTAAAGGCCATTTTGATGTATGCTTATTTTTTGCCTATTATTTTCTATTCTTTAAACTATTCGTCAAATTTCTCTACATTTTATTTTTGGATCTATAATTCTCTGATCTGTAAACGCATTCAGATTATTATTAACAATGCATTATTTTGTTAGACAACCATTCATTGGAATCCTCGACATCAGTGGATTTGAGAATGTGACAGAAAACAGTTTGGAACAGTTATTCATTAACATTACAAATGAACGACTGCATCAATATCTCCAACACCAGATATTTGGCCTAGAAAACCTAGATTATGACAATGAAGACATACAAATGCAGACGAATACTTTCCATGATAATCAACCAGTTCTTGATCTTATCTGTGAGGTAATACATATCTATATACCTCAATGGTGTACTTATCATCTCACTCAACAGCTTAGACACTGATTAATTAATATTTCATTATGTTACAATGATATATCTTTATTATTGATTAATACAAAAATCTAAGACAACATCAAACAGACAGCGGTTTAAATAAAGGCAACAGTAGTATACCGCTGTTCGAAACTCATAAATCGATAGAGAGAAAAACAAATCCGGGTTACAAACTAAAACTGAGGGAAACGCATCAAATATAAGAGGAGAACAACGACACAACAAAAACACAACATTCAAATGTAACACACACAGAAACGAACTATAATATAACAATGGCCATTTGCCTGACTTAGTACAGGACATTTTAAGGAAAAAATGGTGGGTTGAACCTGGTTTTGTGGCATGCCAAACCTCCCGCTTTTATGGCAACGTCAAACACAACACCAAAACGACAACATCACATGACAGGACCACAATACGAATAAATGGGAGAACATATAGGACAAAGAAACACACGAATAATAGCTAGCAGAAGGTTCTAGGCTTAAAATTCAATACGCCAGACGTGCGTCTCGTCCACACAAGACCAACCAGTGACGCTCAGATAAAAAAAGGTTAAAAGCCAAAACAAGTACAAAGCTGAAGAGCACCGAGGACCAAAACTTCCAAAAAGTTGCGCCTAACACGGACAGGATTTTCTGCCTTATAATATGGAAGGACGGGTACAGATCTTGTCAACTTGGGATTTCTGTTGAAATTATATGAAATGGAATGAAAAATTAATATCTTTTCATGCCTAAAATGTAATTTTTACACATAACATTTATTTTGCAAAGAGCTGTAGGGTCTGTTTCTACAATATTGCAAGCGTATCAGTTTTTGTTTCCGCTTCAATACTGGACATATGTTTTACTTTTGTCGCTTTTCAAAACATTTCTGCAAGTACAGGCAGTGTATAAGATTTCCCAGGTTTTGCTAGAAATATATATTGTCCCCGTCATATCAATTGCTTTTCATGGTAAAACATTCTAATATATGTAGTATAACACTCGTCTTATCTTTTTATTAGAGTAATGCAATATAATTAATAACACAAAGAAATAAATGAATATCACAATATGTTATCAATGGTGTGCTGCGTTTTTATCATTATATTACAATTAAGAGTATTGTTCATTTACTATTCTTTTTCATTTTAGAAACCAGGAATACTATCTATTATGGATGACCAAGCGAATATTTCTAATTCTGATGTGCTTGTCGCAGAATATAATAATAAATTATTAAGCAAAAAAGATGTTTACAAGCCTGGACATACAATGTCATTTGCCATTTTTCATTATGCAGGATGGGTATTTATCAGTTGAATTATAAGATCTCTCATTAAAAATCTGCGAACTTTTATCAAAATAAGTTTAGTCTTAGTTTAAAAACAACAGAAAGTGTGATTATATAGATAATTAGAAGTCAAATGTGATAATGGCTCGTTTACAACATAAAAGTGCAGGCAATTGATGATCACACAAGAGTATTTTCCATATATATCCTCAGTATTATTGGCATGTCATGTTATTTAATTCAACCGCTCAAATGCGGAAAGCAAAAACGATAGAGCTTTTATAATATCGTAGATATTGTAACAAATACTATTCATACCAGAATATAGAAAAGGGCATTGTTTATTATCTACACTTTCCTTCAGAGGTATTAAATTTTTCATTTTTGTCTAATTATTGCATAAAATAAAATCAATGCATATCATTGAAACAAGGATTACACTGACTATATCCCGAGCGTCTGGTGATGTAATTTTTCTTTAAAATAGGTGAAATATAGCGCTAGTAAATTCTTAGAAAAGAACAGAGGAACTGTTCCTGAAAAGATAAAAGACATTTTTTCTGACAGCAACAACTTTATTGTCCATGATTATTTTGATTCACATGACTCGTTTTCGAATAACCGGTAAGTATGTTCCAGTTACAACTACAAATGGGTGCAGTCATAACCTTAAAAAGGTTAACATTGAGCAGACTTGCGATCTGCTTTCCAAGACAAGACCTACAGTGTACATGCATTTCGCCTATGTTCAAGATTGTAACACATTGCAATTAGAAAATAATACATCCCTTACATAAAAAAACCAAAAATGAATGAAAACATTTGCGTCTATCTTAATTGCAAAGGAGCGATTGAGTCTTATGCTCGATAATTTGTATTATTTATCTCCAAAAAAAAATTGTTTTATTTTCTTATACATGGGCTCATTCAAATAGACCATGTAAAAAAGACTCGACAATCAAATAAGTGAAAGATATGTGTAGTGGTTATCTATCTTTCTGCTCTAGTTGGCGGCATGCTTTAAACTGGTTTTTTTTCAAAGGAATACTCCTCGTAGAGACATAAACTGTACCCATTTCGTATCCTACAAAACATAAAAAAAATTTTTGTAAATATTAGCAGTAGTTGAGAGGTTATATATGAATAACGTGAGCTATTAAGCACTATATCATTAAACTAAATGCTGATAGAGAATTATTTTTCATACAAAGCTGAAAAAAGTTTAGCTGCTATTTTATAGTTATGAAAGGACCAATAAGCATTTAAAATGCGCAGAAAGCTCCCCAATATTTAGAAATTAAAAGAAATTATTGGAAATACACACAAACATCGTATTACCTCAAACTTAAAGAACGGCCGAATAATTTTTATTATTTCATTTTCAGACGAATTTATTTCAAGTTTAATAATTTTTCAATAATACTAATTGAAAATAGTAGAAATGTTCATATTTTAAAATTAGCTTGATATCAAGAATTGTTATAAAGGTAAGACAAAATAACTAGACTTTCATTTCGAGGCCTTTTATAGCTGAATATACGGTATCGGTTGTACTCATTGTTGTAGGCCGTACGGTGACCTATAGTTATAAATGGACCAATAAGCATTTAAAATGCGCAGAAAACTCCCCAATATTTAGAAATTAAAAGAAATGGTAGGAAATACACAAAAACATCGTATAACCTCAAACTTAAAGAACGGCCGAATAATTTTTATTATTTCATTTTCAGACGAATTTATTTCAATTTAAGTAATTTTTCAATAATACTAATTGAAAAAATGATATATTGTCAATTTGCAGATCCAGTAAAGAAATAAACAAATGTGAGGACAGGCGACAGCCCAGGTCAAAGAAAAGTGCAGCCTTCCAATACAAGGTAATGATCATCTAATGGAGTTATACAGAGCTTTTTGTTTTCTGAATTTTGCTTTACTTCCCTCTCACTGCACGAGTTTTCTTGGAAAATCTTTCCCTTACACATTGTTTTATTTAATATGGTTGTTACATTGATATTATTTGATGAATCTTCAATCTAAAATATTAATCTTGAAATGTACGAAAGAAAAAGGTTAGAAAGACTATTGTAACCCAGAGGAATATAATCTTATAAATTATTTTTTTTATTTAGAAATCCTTGGATTGTCTCGTTGAAATCTTGGCCGATGCATCACCTCTATTTGTCCGGTAGTGTATATTTGTTTGTTTATTTTTCATAACTAATACTTTGCATTTTCAACGTTTTATAGAACAATGTGATTCTCATACCAATGAATGTCTTGTAAGAATACTAATCTCATTTTGAAGCAATATTCCGGTTTGCATACAAATATTGCAGTTATCCAATATTTCGATTAGTAACTGCATTTAAAATATATTTGAACAGTAATTATTGAACAAAATCACTTGATCAAAAGTTAACGGAGAAATTCTATTTTTAATTAAAATAAATGTAATACATAATTCGAAATATCTACGTGCTAATTTGAATATGTGAATATGTTCGAATTTACAGCTGTATAAAATCAAATGACAAACAACAGGCGGGATATTTCGATGAAAATCTTGTATTGAAGCAGCTGGAAAGTGCTGGAATATACGACGTAATCAGAATAAGAAGAGAGGGATTTCCGACTAGAATGTCATATGTGAAATTTCTGGAAAGGTACGTTCCCCTAAAATGGGAGGAAATGTGGTTATATCAAAACATTTATATAAATCATTACAATACAATGTTTTAAAATAGAAGTTTTAGAAAAGCAATATCTAACAAACGTCAAGGCAACAATATTGGGCAAATAATATATTTCTAAAAATAGTGGAAATGTTCATATTTTAAAATTAGCTTGACATCAAGAATTGTTATAAAGGTAAGACAAAATAACTAGACTTTCATTTCGTGGCCTTTTATAGCTGATTATGCGGTATCGGTTGTACTCATTGTTGAAGGCCGTACGGTGACCTATAGTTGTTAATTTCGATGTCATTTGGCCTCTTGTGGAGAGTTGTCTCATTGGCAATTATACCACATCTTCTTATTTTTATATTTAATGTCTATCATATAATAAAAATAAATAAATATGTAAGAAATATACTTTTTCAATCTCCTTCTCGTATGGACATTAAACCAAATGTAAAAAAAGGATTTAAATTGACATTATCATTGATTGTAGCTTAATCCCGTCTTCGTTATGCACCAATATTAGAGAAATGTTTAATTTATCACAAAAACAAATCCGACCATCAATCGATACAAAGCAGATAAAACAAATAAAGAACGAACAAATATGTGCTTGATGAACACAGGAAAATAAAAAATACTTGAATGGAATTGTACTAAATAAAGAAGATAATATGGCATCCTAACTTGCCCAAATAAAAAAAAAATGACAGGTCATATCACTGATAACTCAAATAAATAAGATTTTTTTTTATTGTAGATTTAAAATCTTTCGTAACTTCATGGCAGAAGGTGAAAACCAGTACGAAATAATAGACAATATAGTACAGGCTTGTAATGTCGACAAAGCCTCTTACAAAATAGGCAAAACAAAGGTAAATTTACAGGATGAGTAATCGGAAGTATTTAAGATTAAAATTTATTTTATTCTTTTACCTTTTCAGAAATATTCATGGAGTTAAATAGAGTTTTTTTACCCTCGAAAAAAATATTGTCATCCTTAGGTTTGCTCAGCTCAAAGACATAATTTTGTCATGTGACCGTGACGTCATCAACGTTTTTTCATGGTTTACTCCGGTTTAAAATGGAATTTAGAATTAAATTATAAGAAATGACTGTAATATTGTTTCTGTCTATTCGAAATAACATAAAAAATGTGGTGGACACTTTAAAATGACCCGCTACGCGGGTTTTTCAGTGTGAACCACACTTTTTATGTTACTTCTTCATAGACAGAAAAAAAATTACAGTCATTCCTTAATTGTGAGTAAATGTGACAGGAACCCATCGACAATGTTCTTTAATGAATGATTAATTTCTATTGTATTTTTATAGTACGATATAATTTTTGAACTCTGTAATTCAAAATGAAAGACAATATGAATAATTAATGTTTGAACGAAGAACATTTATTTGTTAACTTGAAAAATAATAATATTTATAATACGTAAATTACAGATATGTTTTTATTTAGGTTTTTATGAAAGAAAACGTCTTAGAAACAATTCAGAAGAAAACGACAGAATTGGAAAAGGTTTGTGTATAACGCGATACAAATATGACACGATACAGTGACATTAATCCGTATTACCATGTTTCAATGTGTATGCCTTGTTATGTTCATAAATATATCAAGGAAACAACTATGTTAATCTACGCTTAAACTATAGCAATAACATCAGAAATATTAATGCGAAAAATTGGTAGACAAAAGGATAGTTCATGTAAGTACTTTCAGGAACAATTTATTTCATACTTGTCTTAAATTCTCCGTTTATGAATTAAAAAAAATATTATTAAGAAACTACGGTTCCTAACTTCCTTCAGGCTCCATGTTGCCTTTAGATAAATTTGGCTATCATTTAGGTCCCTCTATGGGGAGAATAATACGGGGGCCATTAGTGGAACAGGAAGTCCGGAAGTGCTAGGTACTTCTCATGGGCACATGAATTCACCCCAGGTGAAAATAGTAGAAATGTTCATATTTTAAAATTAGCTTGATATCAAGAATTGTTATAAAGGTAAGACAAAATAACTAGACTTTCATTTCGAGGCCTTTTATAGCTGAATATACGGTATCGGTTGTCAATCTCCTTCTCGTATGGACATTAAACCAAATGTAAAAAAAGGATTTAAATTGACATTATCATTGATTGTAGCTTAATCCCGTCTTCGTTATGCACCAATATTAGAGAAATGTTTAATTTATCACAAAAACAAATCCGACCATCAATCGATACAAAGCAGATAAAACAAATAAAGAACGAACAAATATGTGCTTGATGAACACAGGAAAATAAAAAATACTTGAATGGAATTGTACTAAATAAAGAAGATAATATGGCATCCTAACTTGCCCAAATAAAAAAAAAATGACAGGTCATATCACTGATAACTCAAATAAATAAGATTTTTTTTTATTGTAGATTTAAAATCTTTCGTAACTTCATGGCAGAAGGTGAAAACCAGTACGAAATAATAGACAATATAGTACAGGCTTGTAATGTCGACAAAGCCTCTTACAAAATAGGCAAAACAAAGGTAAATTTACAGGATGAGTAATCGGAAGTATTTAAGATTAAAATTTATTTTATTCTTTTACCTTTTCAGAAATATTCATGGAGTTAAATAGAGTTTTTTTACCCTCGAAAAAAATATTGTCATCCTTAGGTTTGCTCAGCTCAAAGACATAATTTTGTCATGTGACCGTGACGTCATCAACGTTTTTTCATGGTTTACTCCGGTTTAAAATGGAATTTAGAATTAAATTATAAGAAATGACTGTAATATTGTTTCTGTCTATTCGAAATAACATAAAAAATGTGGTGGACACTTTAAAATGACCCGCTACGCGGGTTTTTCAGTGTGAACCACACTTTTTATGTTACTTCTTCATAGACAGAAAAAAAATTACAGTCATTCCTTAATTGTGAGTAAATGTGACAGGAACCCATCGACAATGTTCTTTAATGAATGATTAATTTCTATTGTATTTTTATAGTACGATATAATTTTTGAACTCTGTAATTCAAAATGAAAGACAATATGAATAATTAATGTTTGAACGAAGAACATTTATTTGTTAACTTGAAAAATAATAATATTTATAATACGTAAATTACAGATATGTTTTTATTTAGGTTTTTATGAAAGAAAACGTCTTAGAAACAATTCAGAAGAAAACGACAGAATTGGAAAAGGTTTGTGTATAACGCGATACAAATATGACACGATACAGTGACATTAATCCGTATTACCATGTTTCAATGTGTATGCCTTGTTATGTTCATAAATATATCAAGGAAACAACTATGTTAATCTACGCTTAAACTATAGCAATAACATCAGAAATATTAATGCGAAAAATTGGTAGACAAAAGGATAGTTCATGTAAGTACTTTCAGGAACAATTTATTTCATACTTGTCTTAAATTCTCCGTTTATGAATTAAAAAAAATATTATTAAGAAACTACGGTTCCTAACTTCCTTCAGGCTCCATGTTGCCTTTAGATAAATTTGGCTATCATTTAGGTCCCTCTATGGGGAGAATAATACGGGGGCCATTAGTGGAACAGGAAGTCCGGAAGTGCTAGGTACTTCTCATGGGCACATGAATTCACCCCAGGTTTTTTTTTTTTTGGGGGGGGGGGGGTGGGGTGGGGGGAGGGGTCGTGTTGTTTAGTAAATAATATGCAGTGTTATACTTTGCTATGTTTTGCTTTTCTATTTTTCGGTTTACTTTTTCGATATGGTACTGTCTATATCAATCTAATTAAAAATAATTCTCCACACTTGCGCCTTATTTTTGTTCGCGTGTGTCATATAAACAATCGAACAAAATCTAGGAGCAAGTGCGGTTAACAAATTTAAAACAAATTACATTGTGTCTATTTTTATTTGACTTATAATTGTTTTATTCTCCTATTGATATCTTCTTTTTCTATTTTGTGTTGATGAGGCAGAACCTATTATACAAAACATTATGAAAATGGTGCATAGCATCGGCAAATGCAGATTTCCTGTCGAGTTCCATCGGTTATCGTGACATTTGACCGATGGTCATATATTTTATTTAAACATTGTTTCACATTAGTTGATTGATACACAATATGTCCTGAAAACACCTTCAGGATTTTCTCTACAATTCTCAGTACAGTTTTTGAAATCGTTCTGTCAGATAAAGTCACAGATTGCTTTTTTAAACTATGTGAAACCAAATGATAACTAATAATGAATTTTAAATGAAGAACAGAATGAAAAAGTATTGATTCAAATCCTGTTTTTTATTAGACTTTGTTTGTTTCAAACATTAATCGAATCTGAAAATATATCGGAATTCAGATTTTAAAATCTTGCTTACTGAAATGTAAAATCTGTTATGAAACCAGTATTGCATAATTTAACAACCTATTAGTTTTGTTTTAATATAATTTCAAACTATATTAAAATATAAGATATTGTTGACAAGTTTTGCAAAGTTACTTTAAAACAAAGATGCCATGACCGTATAATACAGAAAAAGTCATATGAAATATGTCAGCTTGACGCATTGTAAATTCAAATTTCAAATTGCTAAATGTGTAATACATTTCCGGAGAAACACAATCAATCCAAATACTTCACAGTTCAGTAGAGCTTGATACCAAAGTCAAATCACAGACATACCAAACATTGCTATTTTTTCATCAGGATCTTTCAACTTGATCGAACATATTACATTCTACATACTTAATATACACCTATATATCGATCAATCAGCTAATGAAATTTTGAAAATTAAAAAAAAAAAAATTGTAAATTTCGGAACATTTTCCTCTATAAAACTTAGATATGGGATTACGATATTTTCGATTAAACAAAATGTTTGAAAATATCAGATATAAGTACTGTTACCAATGCATGAAAAGTTTCCATTAAAAGTAAAAATAAATACTTTTTTCTTTCCATTTTTTTGGGTATATATTTTCTGATGCTATCGCTATAATAGGTTTTCAAAAGTCATCTAACATAACAATAAATAGTTCATAAACCCCAGACACTCAGTTTGTCTAGAAATTCATTAGTTTGCTCGAACAGAACAATTGGAAGACTAAATCAATTACAAAGTTTAAATACATAAAAAACTAAAAAAAAAGAAAGAAAGAAATTTAAAGTCAGTACATTCATTTGTATTCAACACATGTACCATAAACTCCGACACGTCACAAAGAATTGGTCTATTATATGGATAATTACAGAGAAGCTACAATGTCACCTGCTTACTTCAGCATAAACATGATGACAAGTAAAGTAAAAGTGATTGTATGAAAAAAGTCAACCCTGTGAAATTTTAAAATACCAAAAATCATGCTTATTATTAATAGATGGGAATATGCAAAAACATTTAATTGTGTACTGAATCTGTTATCAAGGTGTTGCTGCATCCGGAATGTAAAACATATCTAGTTTCCGCAACCATCGTTGTAGGCTACAGAATTAATACATGTTCGACGACGATAACGTATGGCAGTTAAAATCATATCATAATTTTCTTAATAAAGGGTTGAAGCTTACAATGAAGCTTATAAACTAAGAGTTCCACGTGGTAAAGTTGAAACTTTCCAATGAAAATTTTACGAACGCCATCAGATGGTTGATCTCTATTGAATATCTTTTCAGAGATGACGATGGATATGTTCCAATTGTCGTAACCATAATTTTTCTACTTTTCCTGAAATGTGACATGCCCAATTAGACTTATGACCGGGTTTAATTTGTACTTACAAGAGAAACATGACTGATGACACATGTGGAGCAGGATCTGCTTACCCTTCCGGATCATCTGAGATCATCCCCAGTTTTGGTGGGGTTCGTGTTGCTCGGTCTTTAGCTTTCTATGTTGTGTTTTATATACTTTTATTTATCTTTTGATCGGTTTTCGTTTTTTTGTTCCATGCATTGTCAGTTTGTTTTCGAATTTGAATATTTCTTTGGTATCTTTCGCCTCTCTTTCATTTGTTAAAATTACTTTCGTTAAATAAATACATTATACTAATATTGCATTATATTTCTGTCTTATACAGCAAAGAGAAAAACAAAGAATAAACCTTGAAAGAGAGGAAAAACAAGCAAGATTAAGGGAAAACGGGCAATCATCAAGACAGCAAGATTCTCTTGGAACACGCAATCCACAAAACAGCACGAAAATTCAGAAAATAACCGATGATATTGAAATTACTACAGTTCAAAATAAAACACCAGAAACACAGTGTGTGAATAGTTCTCCCCAAACGTCTTTTTATGTAGAAAATCAAATGAGAAAGAATGAAAAAAAGAAAAGGTAGGATTACTTAATAATATATAAATGTAAAATACAAAACAGAGGAAAAGAACATAATAGATGAGAAAATTATCACGTATTTAATTGATAATTACATTGAATGGGAAGTTACTCGAGTTCTTCAAAGTGATGGCTTGTTTTTTTCATTTTTCTAATCAAATATTAAAACAATGTAATAACACTTGTAAAACAAATTGTTAAAATTGTAAACAACAGATAAAATGTTTAAGCTTTGTAAAATTTTATTTAAGTGCACAAACAAACGTTGAATGAGATTGATCACCAGCCAAAAGGCATACTTAAAGATCCAACCAGTGCAGTGATGACGTATTAATATCCCCCTTTTTGGGGCCATAACAACAAATACGCAAAAACTACAGCTGTAGAGCGAAAACTAACTTGTATCTGCTAATGTGTTTTAGAGAATTTAGTCACATGTTGATATTTTGATTCCGATTACTTTTATCAATTTCAAGTCCAAATAAAACAATTACTTTACAAAAGTTCTCTTGTCTGTAAGAAACGTTGTGTAACTGATAAATGAAAAATTGCTTATGCAAAATTGCTAATACCAGATATAAAAACGCGATACGATGTAGAATTGTGAAGATTTAAAAATGTTTATTCTTGTATAAATGGATAGATATTTAATAAAACATTGTTACAAGCTTTAGGAATGAATATCATGACTTACTTTCAAGGATATGGGATGTGTTTAGAAATACAGAAAGAGATTTTGGAGACTGTGAAAAAGTGGAAAAGTACTTTTTGAAGTTGTGTCGTTTTTTTATATGTGTTGGATTGTTATTTGGTATCGCAATGAAAGGTGCTGCAACCATTCTCATCCCGCTGCTTCTATCGTCGCAGCTGAACACAGAAAAGGTAAGGAAGAAATGTTACTGATATTGAAAAATTTGAATTGCAAACACTATCAGAATCAAATGTTTGGGAAAGCGCGCAAACACACATACACATTGAATCTTTGTAGATATTATGGGGAAGTAGTAAGAACTGACCATGTGTTACACAAAATATGTGTGTCATGTCGTATAAAAACTAAATATTGCTCTAGATAAACTGTTTTCAATGTATTTCGTAAAACAACAGCATTGGAAAATAATGAAATTAGATACAAATTTGAATTTTGTGGTTTACTTCTATGTACAACCAATTATGAAATGTTGTGATTATAACTTAAATCAATGTGTACATTTTGTTGTATTTATTACGTTCAAAAGGGAGATGCTCAGCAGTCTAATGCTTTAACAGAACTGATTCTTTGTTACTCAACACCAATTGCCTTAACCTTTATACAGTCTTTGTGTAAAGTGTGTTTTGGAAAAGTAAAAAATGTTGAATGGAAGTTCTTTTTACCTGTAAGTATTTATCCAATGAAATATGACTAACTGTATTTGCTAACCGTAAGAATATACGCTATAGTAACATCCTTTCTTCACATGTGATTATGTATTAATTATTCAACGTCAGTTTGACTCTTCTGGATAGTTGTCTCATTGACAAAAATACCACATCTCCTCATTTGATATAGATACATGTAATTGCTTTTTTTTGAAGTATTTAGTTTCATTTTAGTATAGTTTTTATTTCAATTTGCATTGAGTTTTAAAATGACTTTCAATAGACTAGGAAACTATAGTTTCCATTGAATTGAAGCTATTAAAATTATACAGTAATGGATATTACACACTTACCGGTCGTCTAACAACGTTTTGAATATTTTGACTACTATGGATGAAGCTAACAATTATAAACAAAAGTTGGTCTTATGATATGTAAGTTTTATTTTTTTAGGTTTTAATATTAGAAGGTGCTGAGGTGTGTGGGACATCCTACCTTTTGTTCAACGTTTTTTGTAACCATTCCATGACATCAGGAATAACTTTCATTATGACGTCATTTACAATTCCGTCAATACTGAACATTTTAAAACAAATTGCTTTAGCCAGGGAAATAAAACCTAGAGAAAAAAACTTATCAAAGAAACATAGTAACAAATTCGTAATACGGCTGTCGCGAGTGATCATAGCTTTAATAGCAATGGTTATTCAATGTGGAGTTCTAGTCTGTATGATTGTACAACCACATATCATATTCAGTGACACAGTGTCTAATCAGATAGAGTATACTACGCAAGAAAAAATCCTTATTGTAGCAAGTCTAGTTGGAGTTTCAATGGGATTTTGTCAAAATTTTCTGTATAGTAACTTGAAATTTGGTTCCTTCGACTTAAAAGAATGGCGAACAGAAGTGGACAAAGCAAGACCAAAAATAAATTTGAAATTATGTATTGTGAAAGTGGGTATATACTTATTAATGGCAAAATGTTTGCTGCCAGAGATAAGTTGGACATTTACAGAAGAGCATGCTAACTTAAATGACAATTTTATTGACAAGATTTTCAAAATCTTTAGAGAACATAAGCTTATGTTCATTTATATTTACTGTTCAATATTCGCTTCCTATGAAGGTGTTCTAGCATGCAAACTTCATATGCAAAGGATATAATTTTTCATTCCATTAACGTTGGTTCCGCTAGTATGTTTTGGTGGAGTTATAGGATACTGTTATAAATGGTCAGAAGACACTAACTTGTTTGGAGTAGCAGTTTCCTGTCCAAGTGTTGACATTAATAGTGTCTCCATGTGGGCTGGACCTAATGCTGCATTATGGGTATCTATTATATTTTTGACATGGTATGGACTGTTTCCCGATTGCAACAGCTTGGAACAAGACCAAAGGTATTATTGACTTTTGTTTTTATGCAAAAAATGATTTATAATGTTAATTCCATAACAAATAAATAGGTTAACAAAAAAAGAAGATATCTGACGACATGATTAGTGTCATGCAATATTAACACAGTTACTAACGTTGAAAAACATCTGTTATAGAAAAAGGATGCAATAAGCCAGTAAGATAACAATTAAACATCTCAAGCTTTGAATAATCAAAAATATTGCTCCATTATTCTCCTTAGGTTGTTTATTTTACCAACTAGAGATAGTTTCTTCTCGTCACTTGGATTACTGATGAAAAGGAAAGATGACGCGGTGGAAATTCAACTTGACAAACATGACACATCCGAAAAGAAAAATGACAAAGGAAAGGAAGAAGAAAATGAATCAGGAAAAAAAGAAGAAAATCAATCAGGAAAGGAAGAAGAAAATCAATCAGGAAAAAAAGAACCGTATATTTATATATGTGGAACTATGTGGCATGAAAAGAGACAGGAAATGTTACAACTCCTCAAATCATTATTCAGGTGTGTTGACTAAATTTTCTATAATGTAGATTTACAAATTAATACACTAAACACGGTTCATTAAAAAGGATTAAAAGCTATATAGGACAGCGTGAACATTTAAAATAGTAAAACGGAAGATAAAAACCCGTTGGAAAAAGAATGTGAGAACATCTAAGATGACCTTTGCATTAAACATCTTTTATAAAATGTATATGTTTATAGAAAATTTTACTGACCAAGTTGTGGAGAACATCGAAAGGTCAATATTTAATGATTATAATAGGGTGTAGTGACCAGTAGTGTTCTAGTTATACACAAATAATCATAGACAAGTACTGATAGTTATTAAGACAATACACTACAACTAGTACACTGAGACGAAAGTCATGTATACAAAAAAACATATTGCCTAATAAAATATTCTGTACTATATACGATAAATAAAATTGACTCAATGTTATATGTTCAACATCTGGTACTTCGTAACAAAGCAAGATTCAATTTCAAATTAATATGAAATACAACCAGTCGAACAATACATTCAAAATTGTCATGACACAAGACACATACAAGAACATGTAATTACCTGTCTATGGAGCGAGTTTTTATACTGGTGAAATATATCAGTAACTATCAAAAACTCGTTAAAGGCGTAAAATATGGTACACCAAATGCGCTTCTCGTCTATATATATATAAGACTAATTAGTGGCGTTAAAAGCAAAACAATTGAAACGCTAAATTAAATACGATGTTCAAAAGAAATTAAAAACCAAAGATTCTGAAAATTATGCCTATTAGATTTTATAAGCAGCACATTTACAGAAAAAGAACGTCTCAATGATATTTCATGTTAACACAAAAGTGGTGAATTATTGGCTAGTGATACCCTCGAAAACAAAACGTTAAACCAGCAGTGGCATCAACCCAGTTGTTGTTTAAACTCATTTAAGACACAAGGCTTACAATTTTGGTACGCAGGACGCACTTTTCGTCTAGGGAGAACTCATCAGTGGCCCTCGAATCAAAACAGTACCAAGTTCAAATATAATTTGAAGTTGATTGGCAACAAAACCCAGGAAAGTAAGAAACCACACAATCGAATGTTTTGTATACAGATAATAGTGTTCAATCATTCAAATAATAAATTGTCATAAAGCTTTTAACATTCCATTGGTTTTTAAGGTTGGATTTGTCCTGGAGTAAAAATAAGCGACTGGGAAAAGAAAGTAAGTTTTGTATTTAATAACAAGAGAACTGTTTTGTTTGACTTGTAATTTAATTGCCCTAAATTATCCTTATGTAAAAAATAGATTTTTGTTTGCAATACCCTATTAAACTTATGTTTAGTTTAAATGCAAAGTATATGTAGACTTATATTTACCTACCCTCTTTTTTAGTTCATATAATTTTTGATGACGCTTTTGAGACTGACAAGGAATCCCAGCAAAGAATACCAAATGAATATGTAAAACAGCTGGTCGAATGCATGGAAGAGGCATCAAAGTAAGCTGTTCAATAATGGTTTTTGTTAAATGTTTTGTAAACAGATTAGTATCACAAATATGTAAGACATTTTCATTCGCTATTTGTAAGGTAAATGGTGAGCTTCAAAGTTCACAACGGGCTTCTTTTCGAAGATTTGTGTTTTATTCAATAATATACAAAACACTCACATTTTTCACTGCAGAAAAAAAGGCAACAGTAGTTTACCGCTGTTCGAAATTCATAAATCGATTGAGAAAAAAACAAATCCGGGTTACAAACTAAAACTGAGGGAAACACATCAAATATAAGAGGAGAACTACGACACAACAGAAACACAACATTAAAATGTAACACACACAGAAACGAACTATAATATAACAAGTGCCACTTGGTACAGGACATTTTAAGAAAAAAATGGTGGGTTGAACCTGGTTTTGTTGCTAACCAAACCTCCCGCTTTTATGGCAATGATAAATATAACATTGAAATTACAACATTACATGACAATACAAATAAATGGGAGAACATATAGAACAGAGAAACATACGAATAATAGCTAACAAAAGGTACCAGGTTTAAAATTTAATACGCAAGACGCGCGTTTCATCCACACAAGACTAACTAGTGACGCTCAGATCAAAAGGGTTCGAAAGCCAAAACAAGTACAAAGTTGAAGAGCATTGAGGACCAAAAGTTCCAAAAAGTTGTGCCAAATACGGCTAAGGTTATATGTCTGGGATAAAGCGTTGAAAAGTCTTAAAAATGTCTGATGTTGTAGTGAAAAGTGGGTTCCTATCACAATATTAGCAGAACCGTAAGAGAACTGTAATTTGAAGTGAAGCTTGTAAAATTGAATAAAACTAGGTTTAACAACTCATGAGCATTGGATACAGTTTTAAATCAACTGTCGTTATTTAGTTTCAATAATAAAAATAGTTTTGCCAATGGCTCGTTTATCATTATATTGAAATTAAATAACTCAACTTGGTAATTAGCTGTATCCAATTAACACTCATTATAAAACCTACAGTTAAAGTATCTTAAATCTTCAAATCAAAATTACATTGTAGTAATCGTGGTTTTTGATCTTTATACTGGAATTGAAAGCTTACTGCGAAATACAAGAAGGTGTAAGTACCCCTTATAAGGAAATTATGTTTCCTATCAATTTGCAGCAGATGAATACACCTTATCGCTATTTGTCCGCCATTACTGAACATCACAAGGTTCCCGTAAAATATTGACGTCACAAAATTTTCTGACCCGGCAAAGGACCTGATTGTTGTATGACGTCGAAAGTTCAGGTGTCGCAGTTTCTCAGGTCAAGTATCGCAGATTTCCTAATAGCGATAAGGTCTATTTAACTTCGAACTAACCCAAAACTTAAAAAAAATTAAATCTTGAATAAAATAAATTGGATCGATCCTGACGAGGCGGCTAGTGATAAAAAAAATGAAGAATAAAGCAGGACTTCTTATCATCCGGCAAAATAAATATTTGATGACTTTAATATGGTTAAAATGTTACCCTGCGTTTCAACCACTATCTTTGATATTTGATATAAGCCAAACTTTAGTGCACCAAGCTATCCTCAAATTTGGTCAATTCTTCATCAGGCTTTTAAATCGATAAGTTATTTACTCTCTACTGTAGAATGAGAAACTACTAAAGGGGATTATCCGGAATTAGAAGAGGCAGTTTGATCTTTAACAGCCTTTTCCATAGAATATATCGTTCAACAGATAACCAGACTTTGTTAAATAGTGGATATCACATATTTTGCACTCAGGTTATGATAGATACCCCAAAGAAAATAAGATATTTTAAAACTTGCCTGGAAACACCCCATATTCATATCAACACCCCATTGTTATACCATATACTTCAAGACATGTACGCAATACAGATGCGAAAATAAGTAATCAACATAAAATTGGAAACGAAAAGATTCGACTAGAAATGTACAGTCATGTAGAAGATGTCGACGACAAATTCCATTAGACGAAAGGAAATGTATTAAATCATGACGGTTCCTTTTACAGACACAATCGAAACAATTTAGCACCTAATGTAGAACTATGTGTACCTCTGTCCCTTGAATGAAACACGCTTCGTGGTTAATGTAGATCATACATACAGTTATATTGATATATATAAATTGTATATTAGTTGTACTAATGTATTCAGTAGAGGTTTTATAAATTTTACTACTAAAATAGATTCATGTGAGTTGAAGTAAATATTGATGTAATATTTTTAGATTTAGGAGACAATAAAACTTCTTAACACTAACATTTAAAGATACGAATTTCAACTCACTAATCTATCCTTGATCTCGGTTTCGATGTCGGTTGATGTATGAAGATTTATTTTTACAAATTTAGCTGTCCTATGCGCCACATAAATCACTACTATGTGTAAGTAGATTTGAAAAAAAAAGGAAAACAACACTATAAATTTCATGAGTCCGAAGCGCTTTTCAGTGGTGTTTGTTGAAATCATTCTCAATTTGCAATCAAAAGGACGATGTACGACTTGAACTTAGGTAAAACATGTGCTTTTGTTGAAAAACGAAGCTCAATCGTGTAATTTAACTTTCTCGGTTTGTCAAGTCACGGGGTTGTATTATGATTGACTTATATTCATTAAACATGTTTACCTTCATAAATATAATGATTTCTTGTTCACCCCTTTTTACTATGGATAATAAGTATGAATTGTGTTACGACCTTATTTGGAGTATATATTGTTCTCAGTTTTAGATCAGTGGTTAGCAACAATCTACCATGGGATAGTAAGCCAACAAAAAAAACTACACCATATGGGGGACGACTGGAATGGAACATGCCAATGCAAACAGATATGACGATTCATTTGAAAGATAAAAACAAAATCAGACACAAAAAAAGATGGTCACAGGTAAAATCAATTATTAGTTCTAACTCTGTGAGAATAAAATAAGCATGTACTGTCCAGAAACAGAAACAATCAAGACAATCGTATAAACAATTTGAAGATTCCCGTAAAGGGGACAAGGGGACATATTTAAAACTTTCTCTATTGATATCATGGATATTGTTGATAAAAGACAATGCAAGCTTATGTATAATGGCAAACGTCCTTTGAAAAAATGTGTTCTTATAGGACCGCAATTAGATCTTTGAATATTGTCTTTATCGGTACTAATATTGATTTTGTTTTAGTTAAATTAAAGCATAACTAAATATGTACTGCTATACATTTATTAAATCTTATGGTCCTTCATCCTGTCGATAATATGTATTTGTATCTTGGCATTTCACAAGGTCATGCTTTTTCTCAGAATGTTTATGACGTCTTTACAATTAATCCGTTGGCTGTGCGCTAATTAAAAGTTTCGTCTTGGAGAAGATATTTTTTTAATAGATTGTTATCGGCTTCAAACTAGCTTTCAGTAACTTGGAGTACTTTTTTATCGGCATTAAGTGTGTATCGTCTCTTTGTTTTTCATGTTTCATGCCGATCTGATGAGTCAAGCCTTTTCAAACTGATTTTTACAGTTTGTTTTTATGCTGTACTGTTACTTGTCATCTGTAAAATATATAACCAAAACGGTCAACCAACTCGCGATGGTGTCCGTAAAATTTTCGAATGGATGATTTCAACTTCACCAACTTATAGTTTTTTGTATGGTATACTGTCCCAATTGATATAAAAGTAAAATATACTTGCACTTTCATTTTTCACATCTTAGGTCATGTACATGTACTACTTATTGGGATATAAGATGATGGGAGCCAATGGAAAATATCCTGAACTCGAGATTGATGAGACAATTGAAAAAAATCATAAAAATGGAAAACGTTCGATACTAAACCTATTGCCAAAAGATAAAAAGAAAAAAGTAAGTATAATGTCACACAAGTCAACACAATCACATAATACTATATATTTGCGGTTATATACACTCTCACAATTCCTTTCTCCCTCCCCCTCTCTCGTTGATTTTTTTTTAACCATTTTTCAATATACAAGAATTCTCTCTATCTCTATTTAGTTACATGCATGTATTTATACTAAACAAAAAAAAGAGGATAGGAAAACATGAAAAGGTTACCAGAAATCACGAAAAATTCTGGACATTATAAAAGACAAAACATCGACTATTTTTCTTACATCGCAAAAAAGGGAAATAGAAATTATCAATTGAAGAAAAAAGACAAAACCATGACCAAAAGAAATACGACAAAAAGAACAAACAATATTCTACAAAAACACTACACAGAACACAAAACACTGGTCAACACCAAATCCATATAAAACGGGGTAATGCAACTTCCAATTTAACAACATTTGTCAATATATCTATATAAACTATATTTTGGATAAATGTTTTTTCCAAATCAATTTAATTATGTCGTACTCTTAAATCGACAAAACAATATTTTGATTTCTGTTGGATGGTTGTCAACTCAATTCTTTATATACATTAAGTCCTACTGTTTGGAATTGAGCAAACATGAGACTAAACGACTTGCACTAGTCTTGTAATACTTAATGCTGTAGCAAGCTTTTCTTTCATGAAACATCGATAGGATTGGTATCACATGGTTCTTGAGTTTGTGTGAATATGTTACCTAGAATTGTAGCATATAACAAAGTTTTAAGTGGGTAAACAGACATGTACAGTGGCAAAATGCATGCAAGTTTTAAAAGACGTTTTGTGTTTGCGGTTTTTTAGTAAAAATCAAAGTTTATTAATTTTTTATACGTGTTTGTTTTTTTTTTGTTCAATATTATAAATTATATTTCAACATTGAAAAGATTTGTTGAAACAAAAAATGCTTGTAGTATTTAGTAAAGTTAATATAAACATAAAAATGCAAGTATTATTGTAACTGGTATATATATAATGCATACACTAGTCAACAACAGAAACAATACACGGTTATTTTTTAGGCCTTGTTCACACTAAACGTCGCGTACTGTAAACCTGTTTATAATTAGTTTAATGTAATGACCAGTTTTCACATTAAATTTGTTTTCATCTGTACATAGGTTTTAATTACCTTTATATGAGAATATATTGCCCATACCAGTAAACTACATGTACACGTAATTTAAATGTAGATAGAGTTTTCTTTTAATCAAAAGATACCATAACCTGGTTTTCCTGATTAAGAAACATTTTTGCAAATTTGATACCTTTGAAAGTAATACGATGCCATGGTTATGTGAAATGGGTGGATAACGCTCGTTTGGTATGATGTAGTATTGTATGCGCTATGAAGACGCTGTGCAGAAGTTTAACGCAGTTTGGTGACATCTGTATTATCACGTGACTGGTATAGTTCGCAGGTTAATTTCCCAATTAAACAATTCTCTCGCCAACTTCGATCTGGTCAAGTTTTAATAATATGTTGATTCATATTATTGTTTGCTTTTTCATAAGTAAATGAACTTAATTTGTCAAAACGCCTAAGCTACACGTATCAAAGTCAAATCCCTAATCACTAATAAGTCGCTAGAATGCTGATGCATACTACATATTTCTCTAAGCAAAATGTTATCTTCTTGCCGACTTGTTCCTTTATTCATATGAGGCTGACTTCATACAGGAACTTCTTAGGAAGAAAGAAAAGAAGTTAGCAGTAACCTTTAATTTCACATTCCGCTATATAGATGATGTTCTCTCACTAAATAATTCACAATTTGGTGACTACATTGAACGCATCTATCCCATCGAACTTGAGATAAAGGATACAACAGATACAGTTAAGTCTGCCTCTTAGCTTGACTTACATCTAGAAATTGACAATGAGGGTCGGTTGAAAACAAAACTTTACGACAAAAGAGATGGTTTCAACTTCCCAATTGTGAACTTTCCATTTATATGTAGCAACATTCTAGCAGCGCCTGCATACGGAGTATATATCTCCCAGTTGATACGATATTCCAGGGCTTGTGTTTCCTATCATGATTTCCTTAATAGAGGGTTTCTGCTCACAAGGAAGCTATTAAATCAAGAGTTCCAAGTGGTGAAGTTGAAATCATTCCTTTGTAAATTTTACGGACGCCACCACGAGTTGGTTGACCGTTATGGAATATCTGTTTCACAGATGACGACGGATATGTTCCAATTGTCGTAACTACTATACCGTCCCCTTCCCCCGAATGTGACTACCGAATTATACATATCACCGGGTTTGTACTGTCATGAGCAACACGACGGGTGCCACATGTGGAGCAGGATCTGCTTACCCTTCCGGAACACCTGAGATCACCCCAAGTTTTTGATGGGGTTCGTGTTGCTCAGTCTTTGGTTTTCTATGTTGTTTTGTGTACTGTTGTTTGTCTGTTTGTCTTTTTCTTTTTTAGCCTTGGCGTTGTCAGTCTATTTTCGACTTATGAGTTTGAATGTCCATTTGGTATCCTTCGCCTCTCTTTTATCAACAGGATCTTTTTCCACGACCGGTTTACCGTTCAGCCTTTTGCAAGATTCGTATAGAGACCTAATGAATGAATGCTTGTATGATCTATGTGACCGTTTAATTCGTGAGCTCATTTTAAAGATTAAATTGCTGAGAGCTCATTTTAAAGAGTAAATTGCTGACTGCAAAACTCTTGGTGAAGAATGTCTATCAATAAGAACAGTTAAATATAATGCTACATGCACAGGTTCGGCTGGTAAATTAGAAAACCATGTTCATTAATAAACGATTTCCAACAATTAAAGCCGGCGAAGTACTTCTTCACTTTTAGAATCAACTATATACAAAGCCATCTTTCATGCCAAAGCTCTCAACACATTGTTTTATCCAACACCACTGCTCTCCACGACTTCTCCACGTTCTGTCTCAGTTTTCAACCTAAAAAACAAAAGATCCTTATCAAAAGCTGATAACTAAAGCTTAGAAGATTTTCACCAAAAATTCCATTTTATACGGTACCCTTTCCTACAATTTTGTCTTTATGCAAGTAAATAATCTCTTGTATAAAATCTCTAAATCTGCCGTTATTATATAAAAGTGACCAATAAGAAACAGATTTCCATTCAGGAATAACCAACGTGCATTTGGCTTTGTCATTTATGATTTTGTTTATAGTCGTGGCAACTAACGATGGAGGTGGCACTAGCTACTTAGTGTCACCTCCCCAAAATTGACTAAAAGCGTTCATTGCCTCTTCACTTGGGCACTAAATTCTCGAATTAAAACGACTGCACTGTGCATTGTAATGGATAGCAAATCTGTCAATAGTAAAAGGACCAAACTGACAACTAAGATCGCGGAAAACATTCCTATGAATATTCCAATCATCGGGATCAGTGTGTCTACTTAATTGATCAGCATGCTTATTTTCAGTTCTCGGTACCCAATTTATTTGTAAACCTATACTCTTTTTCGAGCAAGATTTGTGAATATCTGTTACAACCTTCTGTAATTTGTAACTTTTGCTCCCAACCTTTAATGATGGCCAATGAGACAACTCTTCACCAGAGAACAAATGACATGAACGCTAACTTGTTTGCCATACTGCTGGTGACCATTTTTGTAATAGTTAGTCTTTTATTATGATTGATTTGTAAACCTACATCTTTCTAAAGTCGTGTATCGTTTCAATCGTCGACTAGTATATGATAAAACATTTTTTTTTTGTAAAAGTACACTTATAACTCGAGAAAAGTTTATGTTTTAAAAATTTGCCTTGTCTGATATTACTTAAAATTAATGAGAAGAGTAACTTTATTCTAGGCATATGACAGCTTTATATTGGCTTTGGACGGAGATGTAGATTTCAAACATAAAGCAGTAGAGAAACTGATAGACAAAATGAAAATAAACGACAAAGTTGGTGCTGTATGTGGACGAATACATCCTATAGGATCAGGTAAACATTGGTAGACGTTGGTTATTTTTTTTTTTTAACTTTCTCTGAATAGTACTTTTAAAAAGCTATTTGTTCATAATTCAGACGATCAAGAACTTTATCTGCATGTATATGTAATTTGATTTTGGTATGGTATCGTAGAGTGGTGAAGTTTAATCGTACTTTTCATCAAATTACCTTAATATAAAAAATACTAGATAAAAATTCACCTAAAAAAAATAAAACTCTCAAGTTTACAATCTGCTAACGATCGAAATGATGTTTATCCTCATGAAAACGAATGAACCGGAACTTGTGGAAAGAGATCCTTAATCTCGGTAAATATAAAAACGGAAGCTTATGTGATATTTAAAAAAAATTGCTGATGTTTCAGATAATTTGAAAACAGAATTATATATGTAGGACTCAAATCTATGGCGGGTTCCAAATCTATGGCAGATTCCTAATCTATGGCAAATGTGACGTAACAAACGTCAAACAAATCAAATCTATGGCAGATTTTTGTTTTCTCCAAATCTATGGCAGATCTTTAAATTACGTCACAATAGAATAACGCAATATTACATCGTCGCCGCCGCAAACGTTGGCGGAACTCATAGATTTGAACACCTTTCCAGATGAAGGTATTTCCCTCGACAACAATTTGCGGATGGTTTAAAGGAAGATATGACCTATTATCCGGAAGAGGGACAAAATGTGCTGTACCGGCCGAAACCCGCGATGAACAAGGACACCGCTTTTTTCAGTACCGGATATTTTAGAAAAGGAGTTATAGTAAATATTTTGCTGTCTACAGCTGGCAAAGTTTATAAAGTGAAAGATAAAATTGCCGGATACCAATTTGATTTAAATCGTCATCAAATAAAAATGATATTAACGATGAAGTAAATATTATTTGAAAATTCAAACTGTTCATTTTTATTTATCATTTTTGTTTTATAAAAAAAACTATCCCCTTTTTTGTTTATAAGGGACTTACTAGTTGGTTTAATGAATGGGTTAAATAGGTAACATGCACAGATTAAAAAATGTTTATTTTTACGGTGCACATCATTTCAATCTTGAAGTCTGTATTAAGGTATATGATTTCATCATTTACGAATTTGATTGGTTGCCAACACGATTTGGTTGACCATTATGAAATGTTTATTTCACAAATATTTATATACATGCTCCCGTCGTACATGTCCACTTGTTAAAGACAAGTCATTGGTCGTATATGTACTGCATTGTTTGCCATTTGCACAAAATTTGCCATAGATTTGAAAACAACAAAAAACCCGCCATAGATTAGGAAATTACAAAACTTGCCATAGATTAGAATTGTAAAACAATCTGCCATAGATTTGGGATGGCATGACGTCACATTTACCATAGATTAGGAATCTGCCATAGATTTGGAGCCCACCATAGATTTGAGTCCTACATATATAATATAAATAGCTAAAGGAGAAAGCCAACTTCGAGAACAAGTTAAAACATGTCATTAGTCATGTTAGTAGGAAAATATTAAAAAAATGGATAGTTGAATCTTTTAAAATCAGAGTTCAGAGAAAAAAAGAAAATATTGCTTTCCTTGGTATTAAAATTGATTTTGTTATCAATAAACATATTTGCTTAAGACAAGTGTACATCCATGGTCCTACAATCTATCGATATTTATAGTTTGGCATTGCACAATGTCAAGTTTTTCTCTGACTGTTAAGGACGTCTTGACACTAAATCCATTAGATGTTGGCTGTGTATTGGTTAGTATTTTAATCTAAGATAAATGATCTTTTCATTTGTTGTTATTGGCTTTGAACTAGCTTTCAGTAACTGCAAGTACTCTCAGATATGTACTTTGTATCTTTTGTGTATTTGTGAGTTATGTTTGGGCTTGTTTCGATCTGATGATGTTAAGCCATTTTCAACTGATTTTTATAGTTGGTTCTTATGTTGTGCTGTATCATCACTCTCCAAGGGTAGTGGAGGGCTCGGCGCCTGCAAACATGGTTCACCCCTCTTAATTCTATATGTGCCCGTCCCAAGTCAGAAGCCTGTAATTGAGTGGTTCATAAAAATAATAATGTCGTTTAACTTATTTGTCTATCGTGTATTGTTCTGCATAGTTTGAACTTGTGTTGTGATGTTACACCACTGTCCCAGGTTAGGAGGGAGGAGGGTCGGGGACTCGCTACAGGTTTACCCCGCAACATTCTCAATGTGCATATCCCAAATCCCAAGTCAGGAGCATGTAATTCAGTGGTTGTCGTTTATTGCTGTATATAAGATTTGTTTTTCGTTTATTTTTTTGTACCTAAATCAGACCGTTGGTTTTTCTCGTTTGAATTCATTTATATTTGTTATTTCGGGGCCTTTTATAGCTTGCTATGCGGTATTTGTTTTGCTCATTTTTGAAGGCCGTATGGTGATCTAAAGTTGCTATCTTCTACGTCACTATGTATGGTGATAGATTGTCTTAATGACAATTATTCCACATCTTCTTCTTTTTATATTCAAAGAAGGATTGTTAACAAAATAGTTTTGGTTGAAGACTTCAAGAAACCATAAAAGAATTATAAAATATAATTCAAGGACAAAAAACTTTACATCCATATCAAGTCGAGAAAGATTGAAGTCTTGTAATACATTCCAATAAGGAAACAAATGAATATGAATAACAAAACTTTGTTTATTTCTTGCAAATGGAGCTAAAACTAGAAATGATGATCTTGATTTTCATTATATTGTTCTAATTCATTGATGTTCTCTATAGGGCCTGTTGTATGGTATCAACAATTTGAATATGCTATCGGACATTGGCTACAAAAGGCTACAGAACATGTGTTTGGATGTGTGCTTTGTTGTCCAGGAGCTTTTAGTTTATTTCGTGCTGCTGCTGTATTGGACGATAATGTGTTGAGAATGTATACAAGTCCTCCTTTGGAGGCACGCCATTACATTCAGTATGAACAAGGTACAAAACTGTCATAAGCCCTTCTGACGATGAAGAATACAGATATTAAAAACATCAAAGTTAATTATATCTACATCTTAGCCTTTAGAAAACGACCAACCAGCAAATATAATAGGTATCGGATCGTCTAAAACTGACACTATTGTACAAACAGGAAAAATTATAAATGTCCAGAGATTTGTGCATAGGTACTGAAAAAATAGTAATATACAAATAAGGTGATCATAATATCGCACAGACAAACATTTCGGAACAACAGATGGCCTTTGTCAGTGTAAATCTTTTCAGTTCAAAGTTTGAAAAATAGATTGAAAAAAATGTTTATACTGACAAAGGTTTTTGTCAAAAGCAACAGAAGGAGAATGGGCAAAACAGACCCTTAAGTAAGCGTCAACTTTGTGATAAAAGAGCTCAATCAGTGATATAGCTTATCGTGTACTATATCCATTAAAACAATAATAAGCAGGCGTGGTTGCGTATGTTTACATCCCTATACTTATGAGGAGATGGGTTTGGTGGGTGAATAGAAACTTTTTTTACAAGTAATGCAGTAATGGAAAATTAGGGATATATGTGAAGACAACAACAATATCAAATGGTGATTCTTGGGCCAGTATTGGATTGTCAAAGATATCCGTTCACGTGTTAATAAATATGGGAATCTAAACATACTCAACCATGCTAAGTACTGATTTTTTATAATCATTCTACGATGACTTAACTGTAACAATCTTTAAATTTATACAATTAAAACCGAACAACGCTTGAACAATTCCGAAATTTCAAAAATGACGTAGGTTAGGTATTTACAACAGAGACTGCATTGAAATGCTTCTTACAAAAATAGTAATGTGCAATATGAAATGATATATTTCTAAAATTCACAGGTGACGAAAGTTGAGTTATTACAACAAAGACTGCGTAGAAATACATTCCCAATGAATAGCACTGACCGATTTGAGCTAGTATAATACTCACATTTCAAATTTAACGAAGATAAAGTAATTACAACAGAGGCTGCGTATTTACACATCCCAAATAAATAGCAGTTTGATAACTTTTAAAATTTTTAATTTTTGACAAAGGTTAAGTAATTCACAGTGGCTGCGTATTTATACATCCCAAATGAATAGCATCCTTTGATTTAAACTGGTATAATTCTAGAATTTCAGAGTTGACAAACGTAAAGGAATAGCAACAGAGAATGCGTAGTAATATGTAATATAACCCGAATGAAAGCACTGCGCGAATTAGAACTACATCTTTTCATTGATCCCATTTGGTGCCAAAGTTTTTAATTTTCTTATCCAAAATCTTTCCCAAGTTAGCCTATCCTCCATAGACCAAGCAGTGTTGTGGTCTATGATTGTAATGGTCAGTCGATTGAGATCTGCCTTAATGTGGCAAGGGGATCTCAAATGTCGACTGAGATGAAGGTCTGGCTTGCATTCATAGTCGCTACAATGGCCGTTCATACGTTTGTGAAATAGCTGTTCTGACTCGCCAACATACTGTTTACCACATTTACACTGTAGAAGATATACAGCATTTGTAGTCTTGCAAATAACATTGTAAAATATGATGTATTCCGTACTAGTGGAGTGACTGTTAAAAGTCTGGGTATTCAGTATTTGCTTGCAAGTCAAATTGGAATTCAAGGTCTTTCCCGAGCCACCAAAAGCCTTAAAGACTAGAAATTAGAAAACAGAGAGAGAGAGAGAGAGAGAGAGAGAGAGAGAGAGAGAGAGAGAGAGAGAGAGAGCATCAGCTACGTACTCTTGAACCTGGTGGACTGAATGAGAGAGATGAAAAACAGTTTTATCAAAAACCAAAGGAATAAATCTTGAACTTCTTACTATTTAATTAACACAATTATTTGTTTTGATTTAATAATCGCTATGTACAATAAGCTGCAAAAATATATCTAAAAGACATGTACAATAAGCTGCAAAAATATATCTAAAAGACATGTACAATAAGCTGCAAAAATATCTTTTACAGCATCCGATTTTTACCTGGATGGCTGCACGCGCCTGATATAGCTAATTTGTTTAGCGAACTATTGCGTGAATATATAAAATATAACAACTATTTTTATAACACTCATTAGTGTTTTAAAGTTACATTCTTAATCATTTATATAATTAAATTTGGTAACTGCATCAGTTTATTTTCAAACTGATCCACGCCTAGATAGATTGAATGTTGATTGTTGCTATTTGTAGACACTATAATATATATATATATATGTCGTGTACAAGTTGCGATTTTGTACATGTTATAATATGTACAGAAATATTGTACATGTTATAAATTGTACAATGCAAAAATACAAGTTATAATATGTACAAAACATTGCTTAAAAATGGATTTAACTTGTACAAAATTTGAAAATAGATTTGAATAAAGCAGAATATACATTTGAAATTTATGGAATAATCAATAATCAAAAGTTTTTGTTTAGAGCACAGTCCAATTTGCCTACAGCAGTGGCGATCCTGTTTAATAAAAGCATATATTTCCTCAATGGCAACAAAGTAGATAACTCAGGTTCATCTGAAATTTTGAAGAAAGCAAGGTCTCCTTTGCATACTCTATAAAAGCCAGAGAGAGAATATGGTTTTCATTGGACCATGCTTAATTATGAATAACTTTGAAATTATTGAATCTGCTCTTCAACATGTTTTGCCTTGAGTATAACTGATTTTAATCTTATGCATCAAATTATTATTTTTTGATAATTAATAAGATCATTGCATGAGTCAAATGTCATTTTGATGGTTTAAATTTCTATCCTCTCCTTTAAGGGGTGTTTTCTCGACATATCAAGGATTTTGTTGTAGATCTATTCTGGCTATCCACTTGCATCTTAAGTCTCAACTAGTATGAAAGTATTTTACTATTGCCTTCTGAGTGAAAAGTTACAATTATAATTCATCAGGTGAGAATATACTGAATAATGTCTGCTGACTACATATGTGTTTTAAAAGGTATTAAGTAATTATAAAAACTATTCATCTGTTCATTAATTAGATATAAAAAGATGTGGTATGAGTGCCAATGAGACAACTCTCCATCCAAGTCACAATTTGTAAAAGTAAACCATTATAGGTCAAAGTACGGCCTTCAAAACGGAGCCTTGGCTCACACCGAACAGCAAGCTATAAAGGCCCCAAAAATGACTAGTGTAAAACCATTTAAACAGGAAAACCAACGGTCTAATCTATATAAAAAACGAGAACGAGAAACACTTATGAACCACATCAACAAACGACAACAACTGAACATCATGTTCCTGACTTAGGACAGGTGCAAACAAATGCAGCGGGTTTAAACGTTTTAATAGGCGCCAACCTTCACCCTACCTGAAACAATAGCGTAACACCACAACATAGAAAGACACACTATAAAATATCATTTGAAATAGCTTAACTCAATCAAAAGACATATTAAAAAAAACTAGTGAACATACACTGAACGAATAAATTTGATCTATGACAAAATGTAAATACAAAATTAATAAAACAAGGGGGTTAGATATAAAACAATATCAGAAAGACAACCATGACCTTGGACAAAATGCCGCCAATGAAATAACGTATAAATATAGACAGAGTAATCTCTAAATAGAAAATGAACGTGGATGTATATTTATACATCCCAAAAAACCGTTTGAAAAGAATACAGATTTAGTTATGTTTTAATTTGCTGATGACAAAATCGATATTTGTGCCAATGTAAACTGTATTCAAAGATCTAATTACAACATTGGTAAGATAACCTTTACTAATAAGTTTGTTTAAAGGTTCGATGAGTTTACAAGGATCACATAGTGATTTCCGCGCTTTCAGTACAATATAACCGTAAAATTTAGGATGTGAAATACCGTTTTTAATAAGTTTTCTACAGGTACAGCCAAATTTACTAATCAAATCTTTGTATCTATGAAAGAATTTAGTAAAAGTTTTACGCAATTGATGGTAACGAAATCCCTGACTTAATAATTTACCAGTGATGCATTGATTACGTTCGTTAAAATCTAGGACATCACTACACACACGGGCATAACGAACGAGTTGGGATATATAAACACCGTATGATGGAGCCAAGGAACATCGACGTCTAAAAAGAGAAAATTAACAATAGGGAATGAAAAATCGTCTCTTTTGTCGTAAATTTAAGTATGGAGTTTCCCTTTAAAAATTGAAATGTCTTAATCTAGAAAAGGACAACTACTGCTGTTTATGTAAGATTTATTTAAAGTAAGTTCCTGTGGGTAAATTTTGGTAGTATATTTAGAGAACTCTGGATTATTTAACGAAAAAATATCATCAAGATAACGGTAGGTATTGTTGAATGTATCAACCAAATGTAACAATGACGTGTCTTTACTGAGTTTGGTCATAAACTGAGATTCATAGCAACACAGGAATATATCTGCTATTAAAGGGGCGCAGTTAGTGCCCATAGGAATACCTACTACCTGTCGATACATTTTATCGCCGAAACGTACATATATGTTGTCCAGGAGAAAATTTAAAGCTTCAATCATATCTTCACATTTCCAGTAAGTGTATCTAGCATACTTTCCTTTTTCGTTACAGAAAAAAGCTTTAAACGAGTTACAGCAAATAAATTTGCATTGAGATTTTTCAAAAGACCATTTAAATTAATATGAAACTTTTTCTTGATAAGATTGTGTGGAAGTGTTGTGTAGAGAGTAGAAAAATCAAACTGTCACCAAAATTAAAAGGCGCATCAAAAGCACGTATTTTATCTAAAACCTCTAATGAATTTTTAACACTACAAAAATAATTAATACCATTATTTTCATAAGCTTTATTACAAAAGTTAACAACAAGTTCTTTGATAGTAGTAAGGAAGGTAGTTAGAATCACTGACAGATTAGTAGTAGAACACTTACTAGATGCGGAATTTAAATGGTTGTTTGTGTAATTCAGGTAACCAGTACATAACTTATCAAAAAGGACAAAACACTCTTACATGAATTAACAATAAAAAAATGATGAAAATATTACTGAGGTTAATAACATGTGTTGTAATAATAGCAACATGTCTTTATTTTCAAATTTTGTACAAGTTATAACCATTTTTAATCAATATTAAGTACATGTTAAAACATGTACGAGGTATGTTTGTACATGATATAACTTGTATTTTTGCATTGTACAAGTTATAACACGTACAACATTTTTGTACATGTTATAACATGTACAAAATCCCAACTTGTACACGACAAATACACTATTAAGTATGTAATTATTAGAATATTAAAATTATTTGCAATGCGATAAAAAAAATTAATGCATTTTTTCGCTAGACAAACTA
This sequence comes from Mytilus californianus, assembly GCF_021869535.1. Classification (NCBI taxonomy): domain Eukaryota; kingdom Metazoa; phylum Mollusca; class Bivalvia; order Mytilida; family Mytilidae; genus Mytilus; species Mytilus californianus. The sequence continues at coordinate 60,385,700 of NW_026262679.1, forward strand.
GCTGCATCGGGCATGTATCTATTCAGGTGCAATCGGATGCAGATAAAAAATTACAGCTCAATGTACTTTAATTTTGCTGCGTAAAAACTAATGGGATGACTTTAAAGATATTTTGTTTGATTAACGAAATCTGATGTTGAAGTAAGGTAAGTTGCAACGTTCATTGGCCAATATTACAAAGATATTAAGGACGACACCATATGATAAACATAATCTTTATCGTTCCTGTACCTTTATTTTAATATAAATATATACATAAAGTAAAAATTTCAATACAAACGCGCAATAACAAATATATAGGAACATTAAAAAGTAGAAAATGCATAAGAATATACAGTTAACACTCGTTGTCTCGATATTTCGGATGAGTCGAAATCTTCCCGTGGTTCCGAACTTTGTTCCATACAAATATATGTATTTCGACTCCTGATGAGTCGAAATTTCGGTTGTGTCGAATTAATGTTACGGTTCCAAGGTAAACACATTTCTTAAAAGCTTACAAATTGCATTAGTTGTGTTGAAGTAATACACATATGTCAAAACATGACCTTTGGGTATTTCAATGGATTGACCAGTTTATCTGACAATACACCTGTAATTAAATTTCTTGACATTGGCAAGTGTTTTGATTTTTTTACCTTTTCTCCGAAAGTGTTTACCTAATATTTCCTTTGGTCACCATAATAAATAATTAGCGACACATTGTTACAGATTATGAAAAACTATTTAAAAAGTTTTATAATCAATTATCCGTAATCATACATTAGTTAGCTTGGTTGTGCATAGAGTGAGGATTAAATGAGCAACTCAAAACTACCCAATCGGCGTATTCACTCGCGGAAAAAGATCGAGCTTTTATATCAATGTCTAAAATTATTCTCTTGGCCGAAAACTACCGGAAAAATTGTTACTGTACAATGAGACAAAAAAAACAACATACTTTTATCATAACTTTAAAAGACAACAATAACATACAGATACATCGATTTCAGACAAGAATATCCACAAAAATGGATTTTTTTTAAGCCTTATCACGCTAAGCAAGAGTTGTGTCCCTTTGCCTGTCAGACTTCCGGTATTCGTTTGAGTCGAACTACAGGTATCTCGAAATACTTCTCTGGTTTGAATGATTCGAGATAACGCGAGTCGACTGTATATCGTTGTATAAAAAATGTTTAAATGAGTGCTACCGGTTTCACTCCTAACGGAAGATATTCATGGTAAACACTATAGTCCAATGACCTCTCCAAGATGACAATATGGACGTTGTCATTTGTAACGTCACGCTACAAAGACGCTACGTTATAAAGGAAGTAATGTTAAAATAAAGTGTAGATGTTAAAATATTAAAACATGTCTCTAATTTAAAAAAAAACAACAACAATGATTTATCAAATGTTTATATATATAGGTATAGGGCGCACGACACAGTGCAGGCGGTATAATCACGATGTCTCAGATGTAGGGGTTCGAATCCAATGCATCCCAAAAGAATAGTAATGTGCGATATAAGCTTAAACAATTCTAAAATTTCACAGAGGGCGAAATTAAGTTCGGTGTGAGCCAAGGCTCCTTGTTGAAGGCCGTACTTTGACCTATAATGGTTTTACTTTTAGAAATTGTGACTTGGATGGAGAGTTGTCTCATTGGCACTCATACAACATCGTCTTATATCTAAATACATCCTTAATGAATAGCATTGTATGATTTGAACTGGTACAATTCTACAATTTCAAAGTTGACGAAGATTAAGTTATTACAACAGAGGCTGCATATTTATACATGTACATCCCAAATGAATAGGACTGTTTGATTTGAATAGGTACTATTATTTAATTTCAAAGTTGACGAAGGTTTAGCATTTACAAATAAATAATGTTCCATTTCATGTCGGGATATTTCGCACCCCCTCTGTTGCACTTGAACAATGGAAATATTCTAAATTTTCCATTGCTGCACATATCAATGTGTCCACACAATGAAATTTATCTGTATTGCGGATATATATATATATATATTATTCGATTTCTAAAAGTAATATATATATCCTATTTTGACTCCTCAAAATTCAAGAGTCTATCCTAAATTGAGGTAAATTGTATGGCTTTCCAAATACCGTTTCGATTCCTAACATCAATGAAGAGACATTAATTTTCGAAATCCGGATATGGTGTACAAAAACCTTTGCACCTTTTGTTTGTGGTATATCATCTTTTCCGCAAGTTTATTGTTTTCTGTTTAGTATTAAATTTAAAATTAAGATCCATTGATTACATCGGTGATCCGTTTATTTGGCAATCGCCAATGGCAGTCAGCAGGGTTTAAGAACATTTGTTGTTCGACCTGTTAGTCAAATGCGTTTTGTTAAAATATACTTTTTCACTTTCTTGGTCTTTTGGAAAATGTTGTTTGTGCTGTATTTAGACCCCTCTACCAAGAAATTTGTTTTGCATGCACACGTATAAAAATTGCGGTTTTTATCCAACGCAATCATAGGTTTGAACGTTGTTTTCAATTTACACTTGTTTATATTTTTTCGTTTGGGCTTGTATTATATTTGCCTTTGGGTTTATATGATCCGTTCATCCTATTTTGACTCCTCAAAATTCAAGAGTCTATCCTAAATTGAGGTAAATATATGGCCCTCCAAATACCGTTTCGATTCCTAACATCACTGAAGAGACATTAATTGTCGAAATCCGGATAGGTTTTACAAATTTTTGCACCTTATGTTTGCGGTATTCCAATCTTTTCCGCAAACTTATTGTTTTCTGTTTGGTATTAAATTAATATTAAGATCCATTTTGTACTGATGATCAATTTATTTGGCAATCGCCAATGGCAGTCAGCAGGGTTTAAGAACATCCGTTGTTCGACCTGTTAGTCAAATGCGTTTTGTTAAAATATACTTTTTCACTATTTTGGTCTTTTGGAAAATGTTGTTTGTGCTGTATTTAGACCCCTCTACCAAGAAATTTGTTTTACATGCACACGTATAAAAAATGCGGTTTTTATCCAACGCAATCATAGGATTGAACGTTGTTTTCAATTTAGACTTGTATATATATGTATATATATATATATATATTATTAGCTTAATTGCCTTTCTTTTCATTAATAACAAGTTTCAAGCGATTGAAATGTTTAATTTGCAAACATTTATTTTACAGGTGAAGATCGATGGTTATGTACATTGATGCTACAACAGGGTTGGAAGATAGATTACGCTGCTAGCGCCGACGCTTTCACATTTGCGCCAGCAAAATTTGAAGATTTTTTTGTACAAAGGCGCCGATGGGCACCGTCAACACTTGCAAATATCATTGACTTGCTTTCATCTTGGAGAGTAACAACAAAAGTAAATCCTAATATCAGCACCTTGTTCGTTTTCTACCAATTCATTCTTTTTGCTTCAAGTTTACTAGGTTTAGGAATGGTCACGTTAATGATAACCGGATCTTTTAATGCAGTTCTGAAAATAACATTGTTCCAGTCATATGTCGTCGCTGTAATACCAGTGGCTTTATATGCCATCATATGCATGAAATGTAGTAACGACAAACAAATTGCAGCAGCAGCGCTACTTTCAACAGTGTACACGTTGGTGATGGTTATCGTCACGGTAGGATTGTTTGTGAATCTTGCAGCAGAAAAAACGTTCAATCCTAATGTTATATTTTTCATAGAAATATTATTTATTTTCCTATTCGCAGGATTAGCTCATCCAAAGGAACTGATGTGTCTTGTTCATGGGTTGCTGTATTACGTTATGGTTCCGTCTACTTTTATATTCCTTACCGTGTACTATATGTGCAATATCCATGTTGTGTCATGGGGTACCCGTGAAAAGAAAACAGAAGACGACAATATTAAGAATACAGAGGCGATAAAATCTACAAAAACAACAAAGCTTCCTATACTAAATAGATGTTTGCAGACACTAGGCGTTTTGACTTTTGTGAATGATACAAAAAGGAAAATTAAGCAGTATTTGGGAGCCAGAGCCGAGCAGCAAATAAATGACAATGAACCAGAAACGCAAAAAGTACGACCTGATCCACATACTGAATCAAAGAGACGAAAAGTGAGACAAGATCTTGACGCTTGGCAGAAGATGGAATACTTGGGACTGAAAGAAAAAAAAGGAGAAATAAAAGATTCTGAAACTGAATTTTGGCGTGATATACTTGACAAGTATCTCCATCCATTTGTGGAAGACCCTCAGAAAAAGAAGGAAATCGAAATCGAACTTAAATCCCTCAGAAACAATGTCGCATTTGGGTTCTTACTGATCAATTTCCTGTTTTCAACGGCTGTATTCCAACTTCAGAACAACACGGATCAGCTAAAAAATGTATACATTTTAAACGAATACGAACCTTTGTCCATAGCATTCTTGTTAGTGTTTGCCTTAGTAATATTGTTGCAGTTTATTGGAATGCTCATCCACAGGTGGGGCACCTTTTTACATCTGATAGCAAGTGTACACCTATGGCCTTCTTCAAAAGCACAAGAAAACGAATCAGCCGTAAATGATAACAAGAAAACCATTACTGAGAATACTAAAGTTGTTTCAAGTTGCAATTCAACACAAAGATATAACACCAGAACTGTAAATACACAGAACCAAAGTTTGCATCATAGAAAAGTTGGTAAAAGAAACCATGCGTATACTGAAAATGAGGTCTGAAATAATTTTAAAAAAAATAGGAACATAGCGATTTTCATGTTAGTGTTTAGGCCTCCGTGAGGTTTTTAAGGAAAAATGTAATGGTTCATAAAAGAATGAGCATAAAAATGAAAATAAGCCTGCGCAAAAACGGTGTATATTCAATATTAGTTCAGTGGTCGTGTTTTATTTAAATTACACAGCTACATGTACATGTACATTTAAATATACAGTTAGTAGTATTTTTTTTTTCATATTAAATTGTTATCAATGGCATTTTGTTTTTTTGTGTACATCAGTGCAAGTAGGTTCGTAATATTAAAGACAGGATCACTATTATAGTCCACCACATACCAATCGCTTTAATGACTCATATTGATCACTATAACAACAACTGCAAAATAGTTTCAATTTTGTTTACAAATACGTCTATATTCCCCATATTAAGATATTCGATAAATAAATACGTTACAGTTATATTATTATTTTCTGAAAACCGTTTTTATATGTTTCATAACCTGTATAGTTTATTGTATTATAAGTGTATTCGAATTTGTTCATCTCTTGTTATTGTTTTAAACTAAAAATTGATTTATGTATTTGCAATCTATTGTTTAATAATAAAAGGCAACCGAGTAAGACACTACAGAAACTGATGGCTTGTGTTCATTTGAATGCATTGATTATGTAAACAAAAACATCATTTCTGCGTATACATTTGCCAGAGAGTAATGTCACTCATAGCAGGAGTAAAATGCCATATGTCTATATCTTAATAAAAAAAATCTGTATATCACCATTTTCCTTTTATTCATATAAGTTTGATAATTTTTCGGGAAAAAAATATTCGTCAAGGAAACAACGTTTTCAGAAGGCGAAAAACAAACAACAACGACCACTTTTGTTTGTTTCATTCATTAACTCTCCACGTCCCATTGGCCATTTGAACTCTTTTCATCAAATTGTGTAATTTGTCGGCTGTTTGGTCAATTGATAAAGGAGATGCAGAGTATATGTCAACAAGACACCAACCTAACGACAGAAAAAATCAATTATGTGCTCTTTCGAAGATTTTCTCCTTTAAAACATTGCTTGGACAGAAACCAAAGCCGTCAACCAATTACGGTATTTAATGAGCATACGATACAGAAAAGATCTCACTTTGGTTTTCTTAGTGTTCTTACCCCCTTGCTTCCAGAGGGACAAATATGTTTATTTTTTGCAAGCTTCCTATCATTGCTGTAAATCTTTCAAATAAAATACAGCAAATTAAACAGTGTAATATTTTATTTCAATGGGTCCCAAATGTAATATCATTAGGGCCCGACGTCATATATCGAATGACGTCATTTTTATAGGAACGTTTACGGGACGTATTATGGTATACCGTCCGTCCGTCCGTCAGTCCGTCTGTCTGTCCGTGGTCAACATGTCGGACCATTACTCAAAAACGCTTTAACCAATTTTAATGAAACTTTTGTCAATTGGTTATATCTATTGACGTAAGCTCCTTTTCGATTTTTATAAATTTTAGATTTTACGTTTCCGAGTTTTTGGATTTTATTTATAAAAGAAGGGGGAATTTTCCAGTTTTCGGACAATAACTCAAAAAAGCTTTAACCAATTTTTTTAAACTTTGGTGAATTGTTTATATATATTAACTCAAGCTCCCTCTTAATTTGTATAAATCTAAGATTTTACGTTTCCGAGTTATAGGATTTTATTTTTAAAATTTACATCGGCAAAACAGGACAGGCTTAAGAAACCTATAGCTTTGCAATCTGATGACCCGGATGTTGACTATGAGAAAACCGTTCGTTTGTCTACTAAATCCAATAATTCAAGGCTAAAAACAATTCCAAAAAAAATTAAAAACCAATTGTTCAGAGAACAACTGAAGGTCTTTCCACCCTTAAAGATCAATTTTGATATGCAACTATTAAAATTTGGTGTAAAGTGTCGTTTCCAGCATCAAATGATAGCTAGTTGTACGCTGATTCCAAAAATATTTGGTTTCTATACATTTTTTTTCTAAATAAGGGAAATAATTTGTCACTTCCGGTTTGCTTTTTCAAGGTCATAATGGCTTGTAACCTAATGCACAAAGTTCAATGGCTTTATGTTGTATTACTATGAATTTAAAGCAAAGGTCAAAATATAGAAAGTCAAATTGACTTATGACCTTGACCTCAATTTCAAGGTCATAAACCAAAGACAGTAAATCAAAAGACCCTAGGTCTCTAATATGTATGGTTAATGAGTTATATCACTATACGCCTTATTCTAATTATAAGAGGGGCGAAAACTCTTATTCAATGTCAGCGTACCCTTTCAACCAAAATAAATGACTTACGACATGTCGCAACTAAAAGTTTAGTAAAAATAGGTTGTCGATATCTTATACGGTTTTTGAAAAGAAGTGAACATAAGCCAATATCAAATTTAAAATATGACCTTGACCTTTGACCTTGACCTAATTTTATTTTTTTTGGGATCAAGGACCTCAAATCCAAAGACCCTAGGTCTCTATCACTTATGGTTTACCAGTTAGAAATGCATATCACTTATATCAAATGCATAAATGGTAATAACTCTCATATGGAGTCTCCATTTAGCTTCAGTCCAATGGTCATCATAACCCTGAAGAGCAATTTGGTAAAATAAATTTGTCATAATCTTTCACGGTTGCGACGGAGTAGTGAACAAAAGAAAAAGTGTTTGGGGTGATAACTCTCACAAGAAAAGGTATTCGGGTAAACAGGGTCAGTTTTAAAAGCGGATTAACTGTTCGATATTATGTACCAAAAATCTAAGCGACATCTTGTGAAACAATGATACTGCGCAAGAAAAAAATTAGGCGGAAGAAAAATAATAATAATTAAAAACCAATTGTTCAGAGAACAATTGAAGGTCTTTCCACCCATAAAGATCTATTTTGATATGAAAATATTAAAATTTGGTTTAAAATGTCATTTCCAGCGTCAAATGATAGCTTATTGTACGCTGATTCCAAAAATATATAGTTTCTATACATTTCTTTTTTAAATAAGGGAGATAATTTGTCACTTCCGGTTTGAAAAATGTTACTTCTGGTATACTTTGAATATTTACTTGACACTGATTCCAAAAATATATGGTTCTATATACTTTTATATTAAATAAGTACAAAAAATAGCTACTTCCGGTTTACACAAGGTCACTTCCGGTTGGATTTTCCAAGGTCAAATGGCTTGCAACCTAATGCAAAAAGTCCCATGGCTTTATCATGTATACATATGAGGTAATAGCATAGATCAAAATCTAGAACGTCAAATTTACCTATGACCTTGAGCTCAATTTCAAGGTCATTAACCAAGGACCTCAAATCAAAAGACCTAGGTCTTAATTATATATGGTTAATGAGTTATATCACCATATACGTAGTTTTAAATACAAGAGGGGAGAAAACTCTAATTTAATGTTAGCGCACCCGTAAAACCAAAATGTATGTGTTACGATATGTCACAACTAACAATTTAGTAATAATATGCTGTCGATATCTTATACAGTTTTTGAAAAGAAGTGAAAATAAGCTAAAATCAAAATTTAGAATATGACCTTGACCTTTAACCTAGACCAAAATTATTTTTTTTGTCCAAGGGTAGTGTACTTGCTCAAGGCTAATTATCTAAACCAATAATGCTGTATTTGAAGATTTTATATTAAATGGAATTATATATGTTCATTAAATCGAAATATTCGTTCCTTGATAAAAAGGAAAGAAAAAAATATTCAACAAAAAAAACTCAAAAAGCAAAAACAAAACAAGTTAAAAAAAAACAAAAGTAACTGGAATATTATTTGTTTGCGTTATTCTAAACTGAGATTTTTAACGTGTAATAGTTACTACATATAGTATAGATAAATTAACAAAATGCCATCTTAGTACATTACGGCTAAACCACGACTCAAGATTCAGAGTTGTATTAAGTATTTTAGAACATAATTAAACAATCTTAGTACAGATGTCAATTTACGGTGAGATAAATAGAAAGTTAAACTGAACAAAAAGGTTGCTATATGCGGTAGATATATCTATACTCTCGGCATCCTCAAATATCTTGTATTTCCTTAAAACCCTTTATGTATAGAACTACTATATCGGCCCGGTCAAAAAGAACATACAAGAAAGAAGTACAGATTTCAAAAAAAATAATTCCTACGCATATAGCTATAACTTTGTCCATAAGTAAAATACTTTGGTTTATTTTGGTATCAAATGAAACCTTAAGGACTTGGGACCACTATAGGACCCTTGTTGAAAGTCTCTTTTGAATAATGAAACAAAAAAATTACAAAGAAGGGCATGTTTGTCCTGTTGCTCAGATCAAAAGTACCTGTTTTTGTACTTACAAATTTCCCGGAACCAGTGCGCACAAGAGGTACTTTTCCAATAGAAGTAAGTATAATGTATAGTTTGACATAAAATTAATGACACATTATTTGAACTTAGGATAGTGGTTATTATTTTTACCATACTGGGTAAAAGGGCCGGTGCACTTTCTATCTGGGCATTTTCATGAATAAAAGGGCCGGTGCACTTAATATCTGGGCATTTTCATGAATAAAAGGGCCGGGACAAAGCGTTCAATCCCACAAGGAGTGGGTAAAAACTTTCCGTAGGGAACTGTACACAAATACTGAAAATTGTGCCTATACCAGTAATTGATAGGTAATTAGAGTTTGGGTGGTCAGTGAAGTCTTCAGGTGCACTTTCTCACCCAGGTATTTATATGAGTTGAAGATATGGATAATAGCTTTCAATCTAACCACCTGTGGTCAAGAACTTTGCCGAAGGGAAACGGGAGGATAGAAATTCCTGCCACCAGCCCTGTACTGAAAAAAAAGAAATTGTGTATGATATTGTGAGTTTCCGGTGCACTTTCCCACCCGGGCATTTTCATGAATAAAAGGGCCAGGGACAAGCTTTCAATCCCACTTAGAGTTGGTAAAAATACCTTATCGTAGGGAACTGTACACACATATGAAAGAGTGTGCCCATACCCGTAATTGATAGGTAATTATACTTTGGGTGGTCAGTGAAGTCTTCAGGAACACTTTCTCGCCCAGGTATTCATATGAGTTGAAGATATGGATACTAGCTTTCAATCTAACTACCTGTGGTCAAGAACTTTGCCGTAGGGTAACGGGAAATAGCAATTCCTGCCACTGTCCCTCTAGTGAAAAATAAGAAATTTGGTATGATGTTGTGAGCTGCTGTTGCACTTTCCCATCCGGGCATTTTCATGAAAAAAGGGCGGCCGGGGACAAGCTTTCAATCCCACTAGGAGTGGGTAAAAACTTTGCCGTAGGGAACTGTACACAAATACGGAAAAGTGTGCTTATACCCGTAATTGATAGGTAACTTTGACTTAGGTGGTCAGTGAAGTCTTCAGGTGCAATTTCCCACCCAGGTATTCATATGAGTTGAAGATATGGATCATAGCTTTTGATCTAACCACCTGTGGTCAAGAACGTTGACGTAGGGAAACGAGAGGATATCAATTCCTGCCATCACCCCAGCGCTGAACAATAAGAAATTTGGTAAGATGATGAGAGCTTCCGGTGCATTTTCCCATCCGGGCATTTTCATGAATAAAAGGGCCAGGAACAAGCTTTCAACCCACTAGGAGTGAGTAAAACTTTGCCGTAGGGAACTGTACACAAATACGGAAAAGTAAAATACCCGTAATTGATAGGTAACTTAGACTTAGGGAAGTCTTCAGGTACACTTTCCCACTCAGGTATTGATATGAGTTTAAGATATGGATATTAGCTTTAAATCTAACCACCTGTGGTCCCATAGTTGTTGGACATTTGGACTTCGGGTCGCCTTTGCAAAATTGAACTGCAGTGTAAGCGGATTATGTTTTAATTGTTTGTTCCATCTATGGTTTAACCGTATGTACTATTGTTTTTCGTATATGTTCTTAGCTTGAATTCAAGCACCGCACTAATTGATAAATCATGGATAAGGGAAAAGTTGAACATGTGATTGAACAAAGTATTAATCTGCCTATTCTTCGCTGACACAATGCACGAAAACCCTTATATAAAGTTGTAGTTGTTTCAATTCGATGTTACAACTAGCATGACTAGGGGTCCTATCAGGCAATATGGGATGCGTGGTTGCATGGGTGTTTTATAATAACAAAAAGATGAAATGAAATCGTATTGACAAATATTTCGGCACAACAAAGTCAGTGTGAGACCCTTATCAAAATGTGATAAAACAGTGAGTTAATTGTGTTAAAAGAGCTCACATATTTATACAGGTAATCCTGACATTCATCAAATGATTATAAAAACAAATCAGAACCTAGAATGGTGGCGTATGTTTACATTCCCATATTTATGAACACAGGTATCTTTTACAAGCCAATACTGGGCCAAGAATCACCATTTGCTATTGCTGTTGTCTTCACATATAGCCCTCAATTTGCATTACTGCATTACCTGTAAGTTTCCATACACCTACCAAACCCATCTCCTCATAAGTATAGGGATATAAACATACACAACCAAGTATTGTTGTTATTGGATATAGTACACGATAACCTAGATTACTGATTGAGCCCTTTTATCAAAAGGTTGACGCTTCATTAAGGGTCTTTTTTGCCCATTTTTCTTCTGTTGCTTTCGACAAAAAACTTTGTAAGTATAAATAATTTTTTCAATCTTCTTTTCAAACTTTGAAATGAAAAGATTTACACTGATAAAGGCCATCTGTTGTTCCGAAATGTTTGTCTGTGCGTCATTATTATCACCTTATTAGTATATTACTATTTTTTCAGTACCTATTCACAAATCTTTGAACATTTTTTATTTTTCCTGTTTGTAAGACGTTCCGATACCTATAATCTTTGTTGGTTGCTTTTTTTTTATAGACTCTTAGATATAGATATAATTAATTTTGATGTTTTGAATATCTTTATTCTTCCCCGTCAGAAGGGCTAATAGATATAAGAAGATGTGGTATGAGTGCCAATGAGACAACTCTCCATCCAAGTCAAAATTTATAAAAGTAAACCATTATAGGTCAAAGTACGGTCCTCAACACGGAGCCTTGGCTCACACCGAACAGCAAGCTATAATTGGGGGCTCGGGAAAAATCTTGGATAGTTTGGAATTCTTTTCAACTGTTTTCCAATCCTCACAAAGACCCCGAAGCTGTTTTTGAGAGATGGGTGGTAAGTAAGAACACATGGAGTCCTTTTATTTTTCTTTTTATCTTTGTATTCTAACAGTTTACCCCTTTGGATAGTTTCCGTTTTCTGAAAACTTTTTTTGAATAGTTCTGTGTTTTTAAGCCCCTTCTCTTCAAGCGAGTTTCGAGTTGACTCAGTCGTTTTTTAGTTGTATCTGTGTTGGAACATATTTGCTTGAGTGCCTGACTGTACGGGATGCTCTTAGTACAATGATCAGGATGACAACTTTTAAGGGACAGGTATTGGTGAGTATCATTAGGCTTAGAATATAGGTCTGTGGATATATTGCCATCTGTTAGGGAGCTGGAAGTATCGAGGAAGGTGATTTTGGATTTAGATCTCTCATGAGTAAATTTGATACTTTGATGTATATTGTTGGCATGAGTGATGAATATATATATATCCTCGTCACTTTTATTCCATTTCATATCCACATCATCTATAAATCTAAACCAGGAAAGCGGTTTTTCGATTGAAGATTCAAGGAGTTGTTTTTCTAATTTGCCCATCAATATGCCGGCATATGATGGAGCCATTTTGGTACCCCTAGCAATTTCATTAACTTGTAGATAATGATCTCAGTCAAAGGTAAAGTTGTTGTTCTTTAGTACCAGCGTGAGCATTTTGGCAAGGCATTCAGAAGGATATTTTACTGGTCGGAAATCCCAAACTACTTTACATGCATCAATGCCATCTGCATGTGGAATATTCGTGTAGAGGGAGGTGACGTCCATGGAGACAAGTGTCGTGTCGGAAGGAAGAGGATTTAAGGCCTGCATTTTTCTAAGATAATCGGTTGTGTCTTTGATGTGTGATGGTAAGTCTTCAACATGTTGACGATGATAGAATTCAGATTTTTTTTCCGTCGGATGACCATTCGCTGAAACGATAGGTCTTCCTAGGTTATTGGCCTTATGAATTTTTGGTAAAAGATCAAATCTGCCCGGTTTTGGATTTTCTGGTTTCAAATATTCAAGAGTTTTTTCATCGATGAGTCTAGTTTTCGGTAGAACCTTGCATCGCCAAGTTGTCGTTCAGCCTCTTGAATATATGCAGATTTATCCATGGTAACCACTGCACTGCCTTTGTCTGCAGGTTTAATTACGATATTGTTGTTGGATTGTAAGTTTTTCAGCGCAGTTCGTTCTTCATGGGTAAGATTGTCAAAAGGTTTATTGTTTTCTCTGGTATTTCTAATAATGTCCGACTTAAAATTGTCAATAAATGATTCCCAGGTGGCATTTTTGCTCGGTTTAGGGATCCAAGTACTTTTTTGATAAATTTATAGTTGTACTCGTATTCTGAAATTTCTGAGTCACTATCCGAGCTTCATGTTATTGACTTTCTTTCATCTTGGAGAGTAACAACGAAAATAAATCCTAATATTAGCACCTTGTTCGTTTTCTACCGATTCATTCTTTTTTCTTCAAGTTTAATAGGTTTAGGAACGGTCACGTTATTGATAACCGCATCTTTTAATGATGTACTGAAAATAACATTGTTCCAGTCATATGTTGTCGCTGTAATACCAGTGTCTTTATATGAAATGTAGTAACGACAAACAAATTACAGCAGCAGCGCTACTTTCAACAGTGTTCACATTAGTGATGGTTATCGTCACGGAAGGATGGTTCGTGAATCTTGCAGCAGAAAAAAACGTACAATCCAAATGTTATATTTTTCTAAGAAATATTGTTTATTGTTTTTATAGTCCAGTAACAGATAATTGAAAATGAACCAGAAATGCGTAAATTACGACCTGATCCACATACTGAATCAAAGAGTCGAAAAGTGACACAAGATCTTGATACTTGGCAGAAGATGGAATACTTGGGACTAAAATTGAAAGATTTTGAAACTGAATTTTGGCTTGATATTCTTAACAAGTATCTCAATCCACTTATGGAAGACCCTCAGAAAAAGAAGGAAATTGAAAAAGAAATTAAATCCCTCAGAAACAATGTCGCATTTCGATTCTTCCTAATCAATTTCATGCTTGCAACGGCTGTATTTCAAAGCAACACAGATCGGTTAAATATATATATATATATTATAAACGAATACGAACCTTTGTTCATAGCATTCTTGTTGATGTGTGCATTAGTAATAATATTGCAGTTTATTGGAATGCTCATCCACAGATGGGGCACCTTTTTACATCTTATATTAAGTGTACGATTATGGTGTTTTTCATAAGCAACAGAAAAAGAATCTGCAAAACAGGACGGGCTTAAGAAACCTATAGCTTTGCAATATGATGATCTGGATGTTGACTACGAGAAACCGTTCGTTTATCTACTAAATCCAATGATTCAAGGGTTAAAAACAATTCCAAGAAAAAGATTAATCAACAAAAGTGGCAATGCAAATCAAGCGTTTGAGCCTTGATCAGGATTATATTTAAGCCACGAGGAGAAGATTTCAATCTTATTATTTCTGTCGTCAATATAACTAGACTCAAGCCAGCCACCAATTCTATCGACCACTAAAGTTAACAGTGAGAAACAACAAGTAAGAGAACCATTCAGAGCTATGTCTAAAAATCATTAATTGACATAATGCTACAACGTTCTATTAATAAATAATGTATAGCTACCAGTACGTAAAATATCACCATTAAATGTTTGATTAACCATAGATGTCTACATTTTTCGACTAAATAGGGGACGGAATATTATAGACATACACTTTTTAGAAAGGAATAAATAAATTAATTTTGTTTAAGTTTTATTTTGGCTTTCAATCTTTCTAACTACTTACGTGGGTAGTATGCTTGCTCAATGATAATGATCTAAATCAATAATGCTGTATTTGAAGATTTTATATTACATGGCATTATACATGTTTATTAAATTGAAATATTCGTTCCTTGTCCAAAAGGAAAGAAAAATACCAACATAAAAAAAACCAAAATAACAAAAAACCAAAACCAAAACAAGTTAAAAAAATAAAAAGTAACTGGAATGTTATTTGTTTGCGTTACTCTAAACTGAGATTTTTGACGTGTAATAGTTACTACATATAATATAGCTGAACTAAAAAAATGCCATCTTAGTACATAACGGCTAAACCACGACTCAAGATTCAGAGGTGTTTTAAGTATTTTAGGACAGAATTAATCAATTTTAGTACAGATGTCAATTTACGGTGAGATAAATAAAAAGTTAAACTAAACAAAAAGGATGCTATATGCGGTAAAAACGTCTATACTCTCGGCATCCTCAAATATCTTGCATTTCCTTAAAACCCTTTATAAAATTGAGAATGGAAATGGGGAATTTGTCAAAGAGACAACAAATCGACCAAAGAGCAGACAACAGCCGAAGGCCACCAATTGGTCTTCAATGAAGCGAGAAAATCCCGCACCCGGAGGTGGTCCCCAGCTGGCCCCTAAATAAAATTGTGTGCTAGTTCAGTGAAAATGGACGTCACACTAAACTCCAAAACATATAAATGAACTTAAATTAAAAAACATACTAGACTAACAAAGGCCAGAGGCTCCTGACTTGGGACAGGCGCAAAAATGCGGCGGGGTTAAACATGTTTTGTGAGATCTCAACCCCCCTATACCTCTAGCCAATGTATAATAAAGAAACACATAGCAATACGCACAGTAAAACTCAGTTTAAAAGAAGTCCGAGTCCGATGTCATAATAGGTAACAAAAGATACTAAGCAAAATAACAATGATACATAAATTTACAAAGGACTGCTAGCAGTTACTGATATGCCAGCTCCAGACCTCAATTAAACTAATTGAAAGATTATGTCTTCATCATATGAAAATCAAGTACAATCCCTCCCGTTAGGGGTTTAGTATCATACCATCATAAAATATATGAGAAGAACATAACCCGTTTCATGCCAACAACTGGTTTTAGAATAAATGTGTTTATTTCCGATGCAAAGACCCTATGAGTGAATCAATATTAATACCAAAATATGCAGTCCTTAATGACTTGACAACAGTATCGTAACTATATCCTTCCGAATAAGTCTGTTTAAAGGTTTGGTTAGCTTTTGAGGTGAATGCCGACAATTGTGTGCTTTGTAAAGAATATTACCATAAAATATTGGATATGAAATACCTGAACGTATAAGATGTTTAGAACTACTATATCGGCCCGGTCAAAACGAACATACAAGAAAGTAGTTCATATTTCAAACAAAATAGTTCCTACGCATATAGCTATAACTTTGTCCATAAGTAAAATATTTTGGTTTATTTTGGTATTAAATGAAAGCTTAAAAACTTTGGACTTCGGTCCACTATAGGACTCTTGTTGAAAGTCTCTTTTGAATAATGAAACAACAAAATAACAAAAAAAGGGCATGTTTGCCCTGTTGCTCTGATCAAAAGTACCTGTTTTTGTACTTCCAAATTTCCCGGAACCAGTGCGTACAAAAGGTAATTTCCCAAGAGAAGAAAGGATAATGTATAGTTTTAACATAAAATTAATGACGCATTATTTGAACTTAGAATAATGGTTATTATTTTTACCATACTGGGTAAAAGGGCCGGTGCACTTTCTATCTGGGCATTTTCATGATTAAAGTGCCGGTGCACTTTCTATCTGGGCATTTTCATGAATAAAAGGGCCGGGGGAAAAGCGTTCAATCTCAATAGTAGTGGATAAAACTTTCCGTAGGGAACTGTACACAAATACTGAAAAGTGTGCCCATACCAGTAATTGATAGAAAATTAGCGTTTGGGTGGTCAGTGAAGTCTTCAAGTAAATTTTCTCACCCAGGTATTTATATGAGTTGAAGATATGGATACTCGCTTCCAATCTTACCACCTGTGGTCAAGAACTTTGCCGAAGGGAAACGGGAGGATAGCAATTCCTGCCACCACCCCTATGCTGAAAAAAAAGAAATTGTGTATGATGTTGTGAGCGTCCAGTGCACTTTCCCACCCGGGCATTTCCATGAACAAAAGGGCCAGGGTCAAGCTTTATATCCCACTTGGTAAGAACATTTTATTGTAGGGAACTGTACACACATATGAAAGAGTCCCCATACTCGTAATTGATAGGTAATTATACTTCGGGTGGTCAGTGAAGTCTTCAGGAACACTTTCTCGCCCAGGTATTCATATGAGTTGACGATATGGATCATAGCTTTCAATCTAACCACCTGTGGTCAAGAACTTTGCCGTAGGGTAACTGGAAGATAGCAATTCCAGCCACCACTTCTATGATGGAAAAAAAGAAATTTTGTATGATGTTGTGAGCTGGCGGTGCACTTTCCCACTCAGGGGGCAGGGGACAAGCTTTCAATCCCACTAGGAGTTGATAAAAACTTTGCTGTTTGGAACTGTACACAAATACGAAAAAGTGTACCCATACCCGTTATTAGATAGGTAATTAGACTTTGGGTGGTCATTGAAGTCTTCAGGTGCATTTTCCCACCCATTTATTCATATGAGTTGAAGATATGTATAATAGCTTTCAATCTAACCAACCGTGGTCAAGAACTTTGCCGGAAGAAAACGTGAGGATAGCAATTCCTGCCACCACACCTCTGCTGAAAAATAAGAAATTTGGTATTATGTTGTAAGCTTCCGGTGCCCTTTCCCATCCGGGCATTTTCATGAATAAAAGGGCCAGGAACAAGCTTTCAATCCTACTAGGAGTGGGTAAAACTTTGCCGTAGGGATCTGTACACAAATACGGAAAAGTTTGTCAATACCCGTAATTGTTAGGTAGCTTAGACTTAGGGTGGTCAGTGAAGTCTTCAGGTACACTTTACCACTCAGGTATTGATACGAATTGAAGATATGGATACTAGCTTTTAATCTAACCACCTGTGGTCCCATAATTATTGGTCATTTGGACTTTGGGTCGCCTTTGAATAATTGAATTGCAGTGTACGCGGATTATGTTTAAATTGTTTGTTCCATCTATGGTTTAACCGTATGTACAATGTAGCATAGTTTTTCTTAGCATGAAGTGAAGCACCGCACTAATTGATAGATCATGGATAAGGGAAAAGTTGAACAGGTGATTGAACAAGTATTAATCTGCCTATGCCTCGCTGACACAATGCATGAAAATCCTTGTTTAAAGTCTAAAATTGAGAATGGAAATGGGGAATGTGTCAAAGAGACAACAACCCGACCATAGAGCAGACAACAGCCGAAGGCCACCAATGGGTCTTCAATGCAGCGAGAAACTCCCGCACCCGGAGGCGTCCTTCAGCTGGCCCCTAAACAAGTATGTATAGTAGTTCAGTGATAATGGACGTCATACTAAACTCCAAATTATACACAAGAAACTAAAATTAAAAATGATACAAGACTAACAAAGGCCAGAGGCTCCTGACTTGGGACAGGCGCAAAAATGCGGCGGGGTTGTGTATGTTTTGCAATTCGATGTTACAACTAGCATGACTAATGTGAAGTTAGCCTGCGTTAATATTCATGAGGCTAGCCTTCAATATTATTCATGAGATGAGATCGCGTTCGGGGAAGTGGTGTGGGTGATAAAAAGATAGCTTTTTACTGTAAAAATCCAATATAAAATCTTAAATCAGTAGATGTCTTCTGCAAGGTCCGCGTCTTTTAGCACGTTTTAAAATGAATGTAAATAAAAAGGTTAATGCCTCCATACATACAGAACCATGAAACGATTCATTAATAGTCTATGATTAGTGATATAATGTTAACTGAAACAACAATAAATAAAAGAATGATTAAATATAGAAATTTTGCGATTACTGTAAATGATGAAATTGAACAAACGCTATGAAATATGCATATGCTTCTTCAAAATTGGACATTCACTCAAACAATCCATATGCATACGGTTCTTATAGATAATTTTCTCGAAGTGCTTAAATATTTGACATAAGTGATTTAACAAATATAATTTAACACGTACACTGAAAGGAATTTAAGGGAATTAATTGTCATATGGGCATTTCACAATCTGTTTGTTGTCTACAAATATAGTCCCATCTGAAAAGTACTACATGCCCATAGCACATATGTATCTGTAATTTCGTTAGAAGAAATTTCTTCCATCAAACTTAGACCTAAAATGAAATACATATATCTATAAGTTAGTTGGAAGAAATTTCTTCTATCAGACATAGACCTGAAATGAAATACTTGTGACAGTAAGTGAGTTGGAAGAAATTTCTTCCTTCAGACTTAGATCTTAAATGAAATACATAGAGAAGTTAGTGAGTTGAAAGAAATTTCTTCTATCAAACCAATAAGAAATTCCTGAATGTTTTCCAAAGTTATTAATGCCTAAAAAGAAATAACTCCCGAGTCTATCTAAATATTATCTGTCAAAAACAATTAGTCATTAATTTATCAGTAAAATACGAAAAAGGAGGGAATAAAAAATTTTCACGGAAAAGCTTTCCTCGAAATTTCACCAAATTTCATAAAGACTCACAAAGGGTATTTGACGTCTAAAAACTTACAACTTAGACTGTAGGTATATGTTCAGTTCAAAAAACTAATTTATCCGTTAATCAATAAAATTTGGAAAAATGAAGAGAAAATTATATTCAAAATTTTGCTGTAGATGTTGTATTTTGTTCAAGGTTACGCTTCTGTCCAATTTTCATTCTTTAAAGTTTTGACAAAGTTATTTATGTTTTCAAAATTCTTTACTTCACTTCCACCCTGACGTATAGTTGTATCATAGGCAAACATACCACATCTCTTTATCTTTAATATTAAAACACAGACTGAACCTAAAATGTTGACGGCAGCCGAAGACGACCGAATGTAAGATACTTATTTCTTGCCATCGTGACTTTTGTTGCAGGCAAGACACAAATGAATGTTTATTTAAATAAACGGTCGAAACAGAGATATGTCTTGCCTTTATGTAATTTTGATAGTATATTACAAATATTTAAATTGAAATGGCAATATTCAAACAATTAAATTATGCAAAACATTCAAAGTCAATGAACCATGAATGAAGCTGTAGGGCCAAACAATCTCTATAGAAAGAAGAAATGCCAATGCTTATGAAACTTCAACTTCATATCAAGTACTATTGACTTATCATAAGCTGTTCCTTTTAAACTAACATAAACACTAACTGTAACATGTAAACTATGCAAAAGTTTTAAAGTCAATGAACCATAATGAGGGGACGGGGCAAAATAATCTCCATGGACATGATACTAACAAATGCTAGTAGAACTGCATATCAAATATCACTCACCTTATCGTAAATTGATTTTATCACGAACTTTAACATGTAAACCATGCAAAACATTCAAAGTCAATAGAACATGACTGAGAGGGAGGGCGAAATAATCCTCATGGAATTGAGATGTTTCAATGCTAATACATCTGCATACCAAATAGCATTGACCTACCATTACTGGTTCACCTTAAACTGACCTAATCACAAAATAATACATGTAAACTTAGCAAAAGTTTCAAAGTCAATAGATCATGACTTAGAGGAAGGACAATAAAATCTTTATTGAAAATAGAAGTAGCAAGAAGTAGATCTGAAGTAAAAGAGGTTATAAAATACCTTAAACGCAAATTATAGCCAACAAGAAGGCCGTAATGTCCCTACCGTCAGAATATGCACGATGATGTTGGTCCACATCCCAGTCCGTTATTTCTGATTTATAGGTTGTAAGTAAATACAGGGGAAATGTGCACACATAAGTCGTGCATGTTATTTGAAAATCCATACATATATGAATAAAAAAGATACACCTTTTAGTAAGCTATGAACATGAATTATAGTGTACAAGCGAATCTATAAAGCCATGTTTACGAAATAATAGTACATTTTTGTTAGGTAAATCGAGGCCTGGTAATATTTCTTTAATCAACCTATATACTGTTAAATACACTCTTCCATTCATCAGAAAGGACACAAACCTTCTATTGCAGTCCCTGAAATAAAAAAAAATGAAAAACGAAATCTATACAAAACTATCGGATATTAATATGCATGCCTCACATTCCGTTTACTTTTTATTTTTATAAAGTCATTATATATATATGTATTATTTAATATCTCTAAAGATCAACTAAAAGCACCAGATATATGATATTTTTACCAGGATGAAAGGATTTCATAAACTTATGAATATATAAATAGAAAATATAAATACTAAAAATTACAATGTAATAATAGTTAACAATGTCAGATAAGAAAACCTTTTCGAACTATAAATAATCATTGAATACACTAGTTATCTGAAGAATATTCAAATATATCAGTTTTCAAATACAATAGCATTTCATAGGATTAAAATAATTGTAAATAAACACTGACTTGACTAACTCTAGTATCCTGTAAATGCTTTTTAATCCAAAACAGTCCAAAATATCATATTGAGACATATAAACTGTCTCATATTAGTAGTATGTGAGTATTAAGAACATATAATGTAGATATGACCAGTCTTATTAGCTGGATAGTAATTAGTTAACGAGTTAATTATGAGAATTTCTATCAAGCTATCCATGTGTTAAACCAGTACAGTAATCTTTAGAATTAGAGCTAACACTGACCGGTTCTTTTTCTCACGAATGCTATGTAACACGTACGTGTGGTGTGGTGTATGCTCTTATGGTCTTTTAAAGTTATGTCGTATTATTCTTGAGATAACTTCTCTGATATTTGCTACATGTACAGTCATCTCTCAATTTAAAGCAATTTTGTGTAATACATTTTAATAAGACCCACACCACCTATTCCTTGCCCCATTGCTTTCATCGTTAAATTGTTCACTCTCAAAAAGGACAAGGGGCGATAAGGGCCATTTTTGGCCCCGTCCCCCAAATTTCATTTAATTTGTCATGTTGTAATTCTATACCACAGACCTTCTGAAAATGGTGGCATTTTATGTCTATCTCGTATATTCTGTTGCCTAGCAACCAGTATAATGTAGGAGATAAATTCATTGAATACGCTAAATATACAGCTTAAATCTATTTATATTTGAAATCAAACCTGTTTAACACGCAGTAAATTTTACATTTATACTTTGTTTAAATGTATCACAATGTAATTTTTGTTTATTCACAATGTAATGCACATTTCTTGGCAAAATCATTGTAATTTCTCCCTAGCAACAAATATTTGCCCATAGCAACGGCAATTTGGTTTCTATTTTACAAGATTTAACTTTTAATATGTTGCAACAAAAAGATATTTCAAGATGCACATTGTAAAAAGGAACAAACTCCAAGGAAAATGTCAAGGATAGGATCAAAGCTGAAATATCAACAAACAAAACTAAAGACAAACAATAGTAATTTTTCAAGAGAACTGGTAACGAAATGCACTTCTAAGAGTCCATCTGTGGAGTAAAAAAAATGAACCATTGCCCTTACGGTGAAATTGCTGGTTATTACAATTTTTTATGAATTAATACGTGTACACTTTATATATTCTTTTAATTTTACCGGGTATTGATGATATTAATAGATTTTGTCTCTAATGCTGGGTGGAGTCCTTTTAAGTTTTTAATGCTAGTGACAAGAAGAATAATTTAGCGACAAGAAGACTAATTTAGTGCTAAGAAATCTGAATAGTAATTATTTAAGATAAATGAATATAGAAACATGCGTTAAAGGATGTTTTTTATTTAAATAAGTATGATTTCATTACAGTACATATGTAGAGTCGGCAGGATTTTTGTCTCGCTTTGACGAAGTCAAAAAGCGAGACTTAGTTAAGCTGTTTAAAACGGCATTGGCGGCGTCAACAATGTATTAGTTTGTGATTAGGTCAGTTAAAGGGGAACCATTAGTGGTAGGTCAAAGTTATTTTGTATGCAGTTGTATTAACATTGGCACGTCATTTATTGAGATTACTTGGGCCCACTCCATCAGTCATGGTCTATTGACTTTGAATGTTTTGCATAGTTTACATGTTTCAGTTTGTGATTAGATCAGTTTGAGAGGAACCACTAATGTTAAGTTAATGATAGTATTAACATTTGCAAGTCTTCTTTTCGTGGAGATTATTTGGCCCCATTCCCTATTATGGTTCATTGACTTTTAAACTTTTTCATTGTTTACAAGTTAAAGTTTGTGTTTAGGTTAGTGTTAAGGAAACCACTTATGATGAGTCAATGCATTTGGTATGCAGTTTTATAAGCATTGGAATTTCTTATTTCCATTAAGAATATTTGGTACTGCATCTAAAGTACTGGTTCATTTACTTTGAATGTTTTGCATAGTTTATAGGTTTAATCATTGCCATTTGGATTCAATATTTGCATTATATTATAGAAATTACAAAAAGGCGAGACATATCTCTGTGTCAACAGTTTATTTGTGTTGGGTACTGTTTTTTCTCTAATTTTGTATCTATCGAATCCGTTGACCATTCATGCCACATGATGATACATATATTGTTTATAGTTCAAACAGATGTTATTAAAGAGATATTCAAACTTCTGGATGACGAAAACATTCATGATATTATAAGTTAAGTTTGACCTACTATCTTGCAACTTGGCTAATATAGATAGACATATAAAAATAAACTGCACCATTCTCTATGTCTCCTTAAACATATATATAATAATTTTAAACTTAATACTTTTGGTTTAAAACCTGCTTTTGTGTTTAGTCTCATCGTTAAGTACTAAAGCAAATTCTAACTAAAACTAATGAAAATGATAATACCAAGTGTCCAATAAAAGGGGCGAGTTTAAAGGCATGTGCTCCCTTCCTGTTTTGATAGCCAATTATCAATGATTATGTAAATTTTGTTCGGTATAAATTGTTTTCTGGAATTAACCCCCCCCCTCCCCCCCCCCCTTCGTCATAAATTCTGGATCCGACCCTAATTACAGTGAAGATTGTCCCATTTCGAACACCTAATTTTGAATTGAGATTAGAAGAAACATAAGAAATGATCATATTTCGTTATATCATATGTCTATCTAAAATTTCATATTAAAAAAAAAAAAAACTTTTCCTCAAAATTATCGTTGACTCTCTTACAATATGTAGTTCATTGCTTTTGGTTTTTTTTTTATAAGTTAAACTAGGTATACTTACGAAAATTATAATAGAAATACATGTTAATATTTATAGGTCTCATTTTAAAGGCAAATTTCATCTGTTTATTGCTCTGCTTGGCTATGAAAAAATATAAAAAAAAACTATCGCACCATCCTTGCACCAAAAAGATCTGAAGTTTGATATGTATGAACTTGTTAAAATTTTTAAATTTCAAATTGGTGCAAGCATGGTGCGGTGGCGAAAATGTAGGAAAACCATCCCAATTTCTGTATTTTTGCTTATTTTCCCGATTATGACGTCATTTGCACCTACCATTGTGACGTCATTAAACCTTTTTTTGTTAGACAAAAAGTTTTTTTTTTAAATCATTGACTCAGATTCTAATAATTTATGGAGAAAAATCTGTTCGGTTTAAATTATATTTTTTTTGTTAATCTGGGGCCATTTTTTTGGTTAACTCACCTTGCACATATATTGCCTTTGGTTACCTCTTGTCACCTTGGACAGATATTGACTATGTTTATCTTTGGTCATCTAACAATTATGTTCTGGTTCGTTTTAGACAGATATTGACTGTGGTTACCTTTGGTCACCTTACTTACACAGATGTAAATTTTAGTTACCCAATAATTGATCACCTAGTACAGATATTGGTTTCTTTACATTTGATCACCATACACAGATATTGACTATGGTTACCTGTGGTCACCTTACACAGATATTGAATATGGTAACCTTACAATGGTGCTCTGTTCACATTACACAGATATTTAATTTGGTTATCTCTGGTCACCCAACACATATATTGACGTTGGTTACCTATGGTCATCTTACACAGATATTCACTTTGGAGTCCTATGGCCACCTTATTTACACATATGTTGACTTTGTTTACCTCTGGTCACCTTACACATATATTGATATTGGTTACACAGATGTCCTGATAACATGCTGGTTTTAAGGATTCTATGTCCTGCTTCTGTTCTTTTTATGCGAATATTGAAAAAAACGTGAAAATATCCTATGCCTATGACTTTCGGTCAGTAATATTTTATTAAATGGACCCAGCTAATACAAAACAAAATGATGCTATAAATAGATCAATTTGTCTATTGCTGGAAGTGCAAAAATTGTGGAGCAAAGAAATACCTACGAATAAGTTAACATGACCAAAATTGTCATTTGATCCTTGTTTTAAGGGAAACGATATACTAGTATCCCTAATTAACATACACTTTTTTCAAGTGACAAGCAAAAATAATACTCCTGCCCTTATTCCCGTTCATTTACTTTACAGAATATATATGTATGAGTGTCATTGTCAACTTGTTTTCGTCTTGAATATGCATGAAATACTTGTCGCTTCAGAATGCAACAAGCATGTCCTCCCTTTAACCTGATTTTGAACCCGTGTTACCTGATTTGAATCTGTTTTACCTGATTTGAACAAGTGTTACCTGATTTAAACCCGTGTTACCTGATTTGAACCCGTGTTAACTGATTTGAACCCGTGTTACCTGATTTGAACCCGTGCTTGTGTGACATTTTAACCGTGTCCAGCTCACTAGCTCGTACAGTCAACTAGGTAGTTTGAAGAAGAGTTGCAATGACAATCACGATTTATAGCTTTTAAAGTAATCTTTTAAAGCACCGACCATTCTTATTTTGTGGGAGATGAAGTTTTTTTATTTTTTTATTCAAAATTCCTTACAAAAATCTATTTTGTTTCTGAAGCACATTAATTCAACAACGAGTTTCCCCCTAACAAAATTATTTTCCTGTAATGAAAAAAGTTGTTCTTGATAAATTAAAAGTCGAAATAAATTTTTTTCCCGTGAAGAAGTCCCATGATTTTTTTTTAGCAGTTGTTGGCTGTTATCATGAAAATTATAGTATATTGTGTAAATTGCATAAAGGTTCAGCACGACAATGTGTATCTACTATGAAAATCGGAGAAAATTATGTCGCTCTGTATAGGAGTGTTTTGCCCCTGAAATGATCATATTTTGCCGTTTTTGGCTGTTATTCTGAAAACTATAGGATCTAGGTTAAAAGTAAAAACTGCAAAAAATGATCTACATGACAAGATAATTTTTTTCTAATATTTTAGACAACCATTTTGGAGTTATTGCACCTGATATATAGATTTTTTTTAATTGTTATTGCAGTTTTGGCTGTTATCTTAAAACCCATAGGAGCTAGATTAAACATGTAAATTGCAAAAATGAGCAGCCACACAAAGAGAGACTATAATATGTGCGTATAAAAGTCCTTATTAACAAACTGGCGATTTTTGTTTACTAGTCGAGCGATACAGACAGATGTGTGCCTCATGTTATTATACCTCTGCAATAGATATCGAGTAGCAGTTAACAGGAGTGAAAGATAGACTTAAACCGGCATAGTAAAACTGAGTAGCAAAGCCAGTGTTAAATAGTCAAAATAAATGAAATTGTCAATCGATTTCTAACAGGCGTTGTTGTTCTTAAATCACAATTTTAGGAACAAAGAAGGAAAAAAATTACCATTATTTTTAAATATTTGCTTTAATTGCTTTAACTTTCAAACTATAATAGATATACAGAAACCTGGACCAGCATACATTGTAAATGATCAGCAATACAAGATGTTTGCCCACACCCCTTCCATTAAGTCCAATATTATTATTGCTTTGAATCATTAGTGCAAAAATGCCCACACGAAGAGACCGTGTATATTAACGCCTAATATATTTCATATTCGTTGTCAAAATTGGAAATTTAGAATTGCTCAATAATTTAAAGTTTTCGTATATCTTGTAAAAAACTGATAACTGAAAAAATCTCATATTTTCTCACATCAATAATCATGGGTGGATTAAAAAAATTGGGTCTTAAACAGTTGTTTTTACTTTTATTGCTAGAGAATTCGAAAGGAAGTAAAATGCTTCTTGCTGTAGATCAATTTTATTTCTTAACATTAATACCAAAACTAAAAAAAAAAAAGAACAAGAGAAAATATTTCAGAACATAATTTTTTGTCTATAGTAAATACAAATTCAAACAATGCACATATATACAGCTTTTTCTTAATTTTCTTAAATAAAAGAAAAAAAATTAAATTCCTCACCATATAACACTGTTTTAATTTGATAACGTTTAAATAATATATTGTATCATTTTCAATTTTCAACTCAAGAATAAAAAGATTCACAGGTACAGCAGTTTTTTTCTATTTGTAAATTTTTCTTTCAAAATAGAAAATGTTACATCCTGGTTTGATTTGTATATACTTCAAATATTTTCTCAAATATAAATTTGCTCCTGTTTGGAACAGTTCAATTTTTGAATTTGTTTGGTGAAATGAAAAATGCATCGATGTGGAACATTTGTATTCTCCAATTTTGACAACAATATTGAAAAATGTTTAAAAGACGTCTTTTCATTCTTTATTCATCCAAAAAAAAAAACAGTTTAAAACATGTTGAAATCACACACAGCACACACGTATACATCCCTAAAATGTCCTTCAATAAAATTTTACTTAAAGAAATGAAAATAAAAAAAAGATACCCATTGGAGAATCTAAAAAATATCTTCGACAAATTGAAAAATTTGAAAGACCACTATTGGTGATCACAGGTAACCAAAATTAATATTTGTGTAAGGTGACCAGAGGTTACATAGTCAATATCTGCATGTGTATAGGTCAGAGGTTACCAAAATAATTTATGTGTAAGGTGACCAGAGATAACCAAAATCAATATCTATGTAAGGGACGAGTGGTAACCAAAGTCAATATCTATGTAAGGATAACCAGAGGTTTCCAAGTCAGAATCGCCATGTGTGAGGTGACCAGGGGTAACCAAAATCAACATCTGTGTAAGGTTACCAGAGGTAACCAAAGTCAATATCTATGTAAGGTGACCAGAGGTAACCAAAGTCAATATCTGCATGTGTACGGTGGTCAGATGTAACACAAGTCAATATATGTGTAACGTGACCAGAAGTAACAACAGTCAATATATGTGTAAGGTGACAAAAGGTGACCACGTTCAATCTATTCAAGATGACATAGGTAAATATTTGTAGTCATATCTATGTAAGGATGACCAAAGGTTTCCAAAGTCAGAATCTCCGTCTGTGATGTGACTAGAGGTAAGCAAAATCAACACCTGTGTAAGGTGACCAGAGTTAACCAAAGTCAATATCTAAAGTAAGTTGACCAGAGGTAACCAAATCCAATATCTATAACTATGTAATATGACCAGAGGTAACCTAGGTTAATATCTGTATAGGGTGACCATGGGTAACCAAATTCAATATATGAATCTATATAGTGAGTTTTTTTCGTGAACGGTGACCAGAGGTTACCAAAGTCAATATCTGCAGGTGTATGGTGATCAGAGGTAACACAAGTCAATGTATGTGTAAGGTGACAAGAGGTAACCAAATTCAATTTATGTAGGATGACATGGGAAACCATTTGAAGTCATATTGATGAAAGGATGACCAGAGATTTCCAATGTCAAAATCTCCATGTGTGAGGTGACCAGATGTAACCAAAATCAGCATCTGTGTAAGGTGACTAGAGGTTACCAAAGTCAATATCTATGTAAGGTGACCAGAGGTAACCAAAGTCAATATCTGTGTAAGGTGACCAGACGACACCAAAGTTAATATTTGCATGTGTATGATGATCACAGGTAACCAAAGTTAATATTTGTGTAAGGTGAGCAGAGGTTTACAAAGTCAATATCTGCATGTGTATAGTGGTCAGAGGTAACTAAAATAATGTATGTGTAAGGTGTCCAGAGATCACCCAAGTCAATATCTATGTAAGGTGACCAGAGGTAACCTAATCCAATATCTATGTAAGGTGACCAGAGGTAACCAATGTTAATATCTGTATAAGTTAACCATGGGTAACCAAAGTCAATATATACATCTATATCTACAGTTAACTAAAGTTAATTTTTGTCTAAGTAGTAACCAAATTCACTATCTGTGTAAGGTGACCAGAGGTTTCCAAAGTCAAAATCTGCATGTGTAAGGTGACCAGAGATTATCAAAATCAATATCTGCAGGTGTATGGTGGTCAGAGGTAACAAAAGTCTTTGTATGTGTACTAAGGTGACAAGAAGTAACCAAATTCAATCTATGTAGGATGACAGGGGAAACAATTTAAAGTCATATTTATGTAAGAATGACCAGTGGTTTCTAAAGTCAAAATATCCAATTGTGTGGTGACCAGAGGTAACCAAAATCAATATTTGTGAAAGGTGACCAGAAGTAACCGTTGTTAATATCTGTGTTAGATTACCAGAAGTAACCGCTTTTAATATCCGTGTTAGATGACCAGAGGTAACCAAAGTCAATATCTGTGTAAGGTGACCAGACGACACCAAATTCAATATCTGCATGTGTATGGTGACCACAGGTAACCAAAGTTAATCTTTGTCTAAGGTGTCCAGTGGTAACCTAATTCACTATCTGTGTAAGGTTACCAGTGGTATCCAAAGTCCAGAGGTAAACAAAGTCAACACCTGTGTAAGGTGACCAGATGTTATTTTTGCATATGTATGGTCACCACGGATTAACAAAGTTGATATTTGATAAGGGACAAGATGTAATCAAAGATATATGTATATGTGTGTTAGGTGACCAGAGGGTTAACAAATTCAATGTCTGTGTAAGGTGACCAGAGGTTACCAAAGATATATATATATATATGTGTTGGGTGACCAGAGGTATACAAATTCAATGTCTATGTAAGGTGACCAGAGTTAATATCTGTAGAATGAGCAGTATTGTTGTTATACTTTGGGTAAGGTGAGGTTTGGTGGCTAGAGTTAACTAAAGTCAATATCTATGTAAAGTGACCAGAGCTAACCAAATCTAATATCTATGTATGGTGACCATAGGCAACCAAAGTTAATAACTGCATGTGAATAGTGACCAGAGGTAACCAAAGTCAATATATGTGTCAGGTGACCAGAGATGGTAACCAAAGTCAATATCTGTATTAGGTAACAAGAAGTAACCATAGTCAATATCATAAGCGAAGTCAATACCTACCTTAGGTGACCAGAGGTAACCAGAGTTAATACATATAAGGTGAGCAGATGTAACCAAAGTAAATATATGTGTAAGGTGATCAGAGGTAACCAAAGTCAATATTTGTGTAAGGTGACAAGAGGTTACCAAAGTCAATATCTGGAATATCTGCATAACGTGGTTGGAAGTAACCTATGTCTTCTTTTGTATTGTATCGGGAGATCTATGCCATTATCTGTTTGGTTGTAAGGTACTAGTAGATATATATCAAATTTATTAAATTACCAATTATACTCCTTTCTTTTGTGACTCATTGTTCAAACTATCATAACAGTATCGACTACATGTACATATCATTGATATCATTGACTATGTTGAACGCATCTATCCCATCAAACTAGAAATAAAGGATACAACAGATACAGTTAAGTCTGTTTCATATCTTAACTTACATCTAGAAACTGACAATGAGGGTCGGTTGAAAACAAAACTTTACGACAAAAGAGATGATTTCAACTTCCCAATTGTGAACTTTCCATTTCTATGTAGCAACATTCCCGCAGCGCCTGATACGGAGTATATATCTCCCAATTGATACGATATTCCCGGGCTTGTATTTCCTATCATTAGTTCCTTGATAGAGGGTTGCTGCTCACAAAGAAGCTATTAAACCAAAAGTTCCAATTGGTGAAGTTGAAATCATCCTTTCGTAAATTTTACGGACGCTATCACGAGTTGGTTGACCGTTATGGAATATCCGTTTCACAGATGATAGAGGATATGTTCTTATGTCGTAACTGCAATCCCGTTCCCTTTTCACGAATGTGACCTACCGAATTAGACTATTTACCGGGTTTGTACTAACATGAGCAACACGAAGGGTGCCACATGTGGAGCAGGATCTGCTTACCCTTCCGGAGCACCTGAGATCACCTCCAGTTTTTGTAGGGGTTCGTGTTGCTTAGTCTTTAGTTTTCTATGTTGTGTTTTGTGTACTATTGTTTGTCTGTTTGTCTTTTTCTTTTTTAGCCATGGCGTTGTCGGTTTATTTTCGATGTATGAGTTTGAATGTCCCTCTGGTATCTTTCGCTCCTCTTGTATGAATGACATTGGTGAACAATTATTTTCTTATACCGATTTTTATATCAAGTTCGGTTTTGTCCTGTAAGGATAAATGGCCATGCATTCAGAATATTTCGCTGTCCAAGTGAACTTTCAAATGCCAAATCCCGAATTCCCGTGAAAATAATCAATCAATCCCGAATTCCAGTGGAATTAAGATACGGTATTTAAAATCACCAGACATAACCATAGACATTCAAAAATAGCCATGACAATAGAATAAGGGTCAAAACGTTTCCAGTTTTCACTTTGTTTTCTATGTACCTGTGCAAACCCATCACATTATACCTACTTGTGTTCTTTTCTTTTTGTAAAAAAAAACCGTCTAAATCTATATTTAGAGAGAAAAAAAAAGAGTTCACAGTGTATATACCCAGGATCTAGACACTGCAGATTCTAACCAAAATATTCCTGAAAGTCAGAGTTGGGTTAATAAATTGTATATCAACTAAAACGTGACTAGCAAATACGCGAATAGAACAAATAAAAATGCGTCAACATTCAATAACAGTTTATTTTCTTTAGTAATTATTAATAGTCAAAGAGCCTAGATGAAGCCCTTAGTGTCCTTCCTGATTACGATTTATTCCTATTAAACATAAATTTAAGTTCTGTTGAAGATGTATTTGTATTGTCAGAAATAGTTGGTAAGATCCCCTCGTCTGTCTCGTTTTCAGACTCGCTGTTATCGTACTCATTATCATCTTCATCGCCATATATTTTATCAAATATCATTTTAAAGGCTTTGCAGACAGCCTCATGGTATATATTAAATCTCGAATTCCCACTGAAATAATGTGTCCGTTTCCGCATCACGATATAATTCAATCCCGAATTCCCAATGATTTAACTGGCTATTCCCGAATTCCCGCGAATAAAACGGCTCAATCCTGATGTCCCGGAAAAGGTCCTTCCGTCCCTCTTAATTTTACCGCGCTGAAAAGCACTATCTTAATAGAGGTTACCTCTGGGCCCCTTTAATCGTAACTAATATCCTTGTGCTTGTAATACCGGAATATATGTTACGTTATACAATTTTTTTTGAGAAAAAAGAGGGATTTAAAAAAATTTTTTTTTTAGCAAAATAACAAACTGTACCCTCAATTTTGAAAATAAAAAGAGGGGAAAATAATGTTATGTCCTTTCCTCAATTACGAATATCATCAATCTTGAGTAAGATCTCGGCGGTAATACTACCTTGGATAATGGAGTGGATGGACAAAGGTTACCATCTTGTTGATATTGTAACATTCATCGGTTAAAATACACGTTAAAAAATGCAGTTCACAACACGGCTATAGGTTGAAATTGTAGGAAGAGTTGCGATCATTATCTTGGTAAACAAATAACACTTAGAAATAAATTATATATAATCTTTATGTAAGTATACTTCGTACTGAATATGAAAAAAAAATTAGTTCATAAACCTAACTGTAGGACAATTTGATTTAATTTGTAAATAAGTACTAAATCAATCTCAAGGGTTGAGATGGGTATAGAAATATGGTAATCCCTAGAAATGTCCGCCGGTTTCCAACAGTAAAACCCTTTCCTATGCGTGGGATGTATAAATTAGCAGCCACGGTAGGTCGGGGGAGGGACGTTTAATCCAGTACCTCGCGTTTACAGTATTTGAATATAATTTCTTTGATGAAATATTTGCCACTGAACTTAAAGCGAGTAACACTCAATCAATCAAAACATAAATTCGCATGATATGCAAATGTCCTCATGCTTGCGTTTATGAAAAAAACCTAAAACCAGACTATATGGACGTTGTGCACAACGTTGACTCACGTACATCTCATATTGACAGACAGACAGGAGTAAACTTAAGTATGCCCTAACTTTAAAACAAATTAGAAGCAACAGACTTTTTCAAATTCGAATTGTTTTAAGCCATCTGTAGCAACAAATGTTCAGTTATTTTTTACAGAGGTATTTCTGTAGAAGTAAAGAAGATCCCCTTCCTTCGCTTATACATCACGGTATATAGCTCCCTTAAGCTTGATGCTGTAAATAACCGAGATATAATTCATCAACACAACGTTCTATTTAAAAAAAGGAAGCAATTATGACTATATTTTGACAAAAAATAACTATATCTTTTAAAAAGACGGTACATTTTAGTCACAGCGGATTTGTAAAAATTTTATAGTTCTCATTTGCCAGGCTTTGTGCAGCTTGATGATAAATAGTATCAATGTATTCCTTTTTAAATCTTATATCAATTATGATGATAATGATGTTTCAAATGATTGGCAATAAGAAATCCAACGCTCTAAGTCGACTCGCTTTATTTTCAACAAACTGATAATCAATAAAAAAAAACTCAAGGAGACTAATCAACAGCTATCTGTTTGATGATAATACTTCAATCCATGATTCCATAGTTGGAAAACGAGACTTGGGAGGACCACCTATAGCGCTGGCAGTGTGATCGCACAGCTATATAAGTACAGCTTGCACACTTCCTCTAGTAATGGACTTCTGATATTACTTATATGCTTCAACATATATTAAGTGATTGATACATTTGTACTAAATCTCATTAAAGTTATAGCCAAAATTGCCTGGAATACTGTAATAGATGATCATCCTGTCTCGTGGTATCATGCGAGTCTCAAATTCAGGATTATGTTAAGTAGCTGCCCTCTTAGAACAAAACTTTAAAAATAGTTTACCGCTGTGTCTCCATTATAACGTAACAGCGTTATTTGTGAGTAAATGTTATAAAACTACATTCATATTAGGTAGCAAGAGGACATGTCATGTTATGATAATTTCGTCAAAATCTGAATTTGGAATATTCCCTATAAAAACAAAGCTGTTATAATGTTATCATTTATTTCGACCACTAACTGAAATTAATTCCTTTTTTTAATATTAATATATTATTGTAATAACGTCACATAAATAAAGTATTAAGAATATTACCAACTGAGTACCCTGTAGTTCACAGTGAAATATCAAAGGCACGGCACTGGATGTTGTGCTCTATGATGTACATGATATTAATCGACATCCATCTATTGTAGTTTGGTTGAGACTATCATACGCGACATCGAACAAAACTTCATATTACCTCTGAGCATCATATTCCCCTCTGAACATCGGGACATCCTCGTGCGACGTTACGCGCGGTTGACGTACATAACGTTTTTAAAAATAGCTATTATAGTAAAGTTATTATGATCGTGTTCCAAATTATTTCGAATCAGATGTTAAAACAAAAAGAATAAATACTTATAACTTTTGATCGTAATGGTTTATCAATGTTTACGTCGTGTTTATAGCTATACAAACAAACTTATAAAAAAATGTATGTAGATTGATTTTATGTTCAGGTAGTAAAGAAAGTATAGACAGTGGAATAAAACATTCATTTCCCTTTGCTTCGTGAGATATGAAGATTTTTTCACCCCCGAAAAGTCTTATTTCCCTCGGGCAGAACCCTTGGGAAATAAGAATTTTCTTGGGTGAACAAATCTTCATATCTCCCTCAGACACGGGAAATAAATGTATAATATACCCGTATATCATATTTCACACATGTATAGTAGCTTGAATACATTTTAAAAGTTCTTGATAAATATATGGAATTGCAGCAATGGCGTTTATGTGGTTTGTTGTCATCAACCAATATATGTATTGGACACCGGTTATTTTAGAATCTACACAGATCTCATTTAGCTACATGTAGGACAGTTCATGCACATGATTAATTAATTTGATTATGTAAATCAAATTATTAAATATATACATTTGTATTTACAAATATTGCATAAGTCATCTAGATATTATTGAATTAGATATTAGAAAAACTAAGGTTTAACTGTAACTCCGGAATGTTTTTATATACTAGAGCTATTTTCAAACAGTGACTGGCATTTAATCTTTACCACCTGAAAATCTAACCAAATTGTACATGCCTAAAAATGGTTCACGGGGAGTGTTTGGCACCTTCAAACGAGTGTAACCCCGCCACATTCTGTATGTGCCTGTCCCAAGTCGGGAGCTTGTAATTCAGTGGTTGTCATTTGTTGCTGTGTAACATATTTGTTTTTCGTTCATTACATTTTGTACATAAATTAGGCTGTTAGTTTTTTCGTTTGAATTGTTTTACATTTGTCATTTCGGGGCCTTTTATAGTTGACTATGCGATATGGGCTTTGCTCATTGTTGATTGTTAATTTCTGTATCATTTGGTCTCTTGTGGAAAGTTGTTTCATTTGCAATCATACCACATCTTCTTTTTTATAATCAATACTACAATCTTAAAACTTTATCATTGCTCTTGGTTGAGTATTTAATAATTGAAAATAATGAATCAATGTGACCTTCATTACATTTTTTTTATAATATAATTGAACTTGGGATGCTTTATTATTGGCCTGAATCCAACTCTCATTTTATTCATACTGATAATACAAAGAGTTACATAAAATAAATAATAAAACTGACCGATGTGAATTGTAGGAATAAATCATTGTGGAACCCTTAATTGTATAGCATGTGGAAAATTCGTAAATTTAAAGAAATAAATAAAAATTGTTGAACAACATCTGTTGACGGACATTATGTACATGTACATTTACAGTGATTTTCATCATGTAGAAAGACATGCTCATTTGATTTTGTAACAAATGATATAGTTATTTTTAATGTTCATATTTTTTGTTATACAGCTGTCATTACTTAAATCGATTAATGCATTCATGTATAGATTCACATTCTCATAACAATATTGTATTTTAACGCTTTAACATTTTGAGTGTCTCTGAGAACAGGTAATGCAATTATATATTCTTTTGAACATCGTTTTGTTTTTAAAATTAGAAAATGTAAAGTGGACATATTCTTCGAACGCACCGATCATTCTTATTCTGTCTGTGCAAAGGTGAGATTAATAATTATTTGCTTGTCAAACATTTTTTTTCTTATCAAAGTTTAAAGTTGTGTGACCTTAACAAACCGTTCCTCAAAATAGGACAAAAAAATACCATACCTAATTATGATTAGCTACACTTCTTTGTTTATGCTGTTTGATGCCAAAATGTCAGGTAAATTCATGTGATTTCAAGATAAATTGCCATACACGTACATCTGACCAGTTCCTTAGTATTATTGTGTTACTCACAATCTCGTTATATATTTGCTTCATAATTGATAGAATTTCTACCAATGATCTAACTTTATTTAAAGCTAGAAATGTTTCCAACGAACTAAGTGCTTCAAGTATTCTAATTCAGAATTTATATTTTAGGTCTAAGTCTGTTAGTTTGTTGGAAGAAATTTCTTCAAACTTTTTAACAGCTACATGTTTTTCATTTTAGATCTGTATGTAGGTCTGATAGAAGACATTTCTTCCAACTTACTAACTGCCACAAATAGTTCATTTAGGTCTATGTCTGATAGAAGAAATTTCTTCCAACGGACTAACTGCTTCAAATATTTCATTGAAGGTTTGGTAGAAGAAATTTCTTCCGACTTACTAACTGCCCCAAATATTACATTTTAGATCAGGTTTGATAAAGAAATTTCTTCCAACAAACTAACAGCTACATGTGTTTCATTTTAGGTCTAAACGTAGGTTTGAAAGAAGAAATTTCTTCCATCGAACTAACGACTTAGATTAAATATTTCATTTTAGGTTTAAATCTGATAGAAGAAATTTCTTCCAACAAGCGATGAGATCGAAGTAATTCATATTACGTTTGATAGAAGAAATTTCTTCCACCGAACTAACTGCCATAAGTATTATATTTTAGGCATAGGTCTGATAAAAGATTGTTTTTCAATGAACTTACTGCTCCAATGATTTTATTTTGTATCGAATAATAGAAATTGCTTCCACTAAACTGACCTATCTATGTACTTCTTCTAAGGTCTGAGAGAAAAAAATTCTGTCGTGGAATATTCTCATAGTTTTACGCAAGTTTCTAATTTTGTTGTTTCTTACAGAGACAAAATTTCTTCTAACCATTTAGCTGGTCAATATCCATTTTCAAAAGTTAGTAAACAGTTGATGCATTTGGTATTTTTTGATAAATTCATGAATTTAGCATATTTCAGCTTACAAAGAGGACATTCCTGGATTGTTCTCTTTTATTTTGAACTACCTTTTAAGATCTTTCCAAAACATTAAAGTAGCAATTTCATTACAAAATTATACGCAAGTTATATGAAAACAATGTTAAGCGTGATAGCGGTGATTTTTACATATGAAAACAATGTTAAGCGTGATAGCGGTGATTTTTACATATGAAAACAATGTTAAGAGTGATAGCGGTGATTTTTACATATGAAAACAATGTTAAGCGTGATAGCGGTGATTTTATAACCGGGCGTTTTCCGTGTTATAGTAATTCAAAGACGGAATACCAATACTTTAAACTTTATTAGCATGTCCGGACAGTACCAATATAACCGGAAGAAAAGTGACATTGGGAACTTTTACCATAATTCGAAAAGTGCTTTATATGAACTCTCGTTTTAGATGCAATATTTATATGAACTCTCGTTTTAGATTGGATATTTCTATGAACTCTCGTTTTAGTTTTTAATTGAACATTTCTTGTTTTAAAATGTTTCTTTATTCTTAAATATAATGATTCTTTATTTCAAATACCCAAAGAGATTATAGATTTACTATTTTACAACTTAATCCGATGGCTGTCAAAAGTGCTAAAGATAATACATGTATCTAACACTCGAACTACAAAAGAAGCAATTATCGCTATTTTACCAAGTTTAGCCGGAGGACAATAATCCGATTATTATTACATAAGATTGGACAATAATTTATATTTTATGAGAACCTTTTATAATGTTTTAATACCCTTATCTTTGACTTAATTTATGTTGTCGGAATTAGCTTTATTTCTATTTCACATTTGTCCAAATCTTCCTGGTTATATTCGCCACTACTCCACCTAAACTCGGTCTCCGAGTTTGCCGAATGAATTTTGTTATCGTCGTGGGTATCCTCCTCCTCGCCGATGACGTTGCTGCGAATTGCCACGCGAGCAAATTGCAAGGGTCGAACGCACATCTCGGTTTGAATGTTTTATATCTAGATGTTGAATCTCGTGTCTACTGTTTACGTTCTCTTCCTTAAGTCTCTGAATTTCGTCTTCCATATCATTTAAGATGCGATTGTACTGCATGTCAGAATTTTTGAACTCCATTGTTAAGCGTTGTCTGGTGTTCGTTAAATTTAGGTTTCCTCTTTCAGTTGAACTATTACTCTTTCCAAATGTTCAATTCTATCTGTATAACCACTTATTTCTTTTTCAAAAATTTTAGTTCGACTTGTATGTTCGGCTAATTCATGTTCGATCTTTTGAATTATCCGGCCATGTTCTAAACGTTCCAAATTTAATTTGTCCAAACTTTTACTCAACATTACATTATCTTTCACTACGGTATCCAATTTAGAATTTTCACACTTCAGCACAGCGATTTCTTTGATGAAGTTTCGGTTAGACACTTTCAACTTGTTAATGTGTAGTTTCGCGGATTCGTCCTGTATGGAGCACGTAAAAGCGGAGAGTTCCTTGTCCTCGAGTTCTTGAAACGGAAATTGAGACATTTGTTTCTTCTCAATAAACGTTCTCATTCGGTCGCTGTCTCTTTGAATTTTTGACTTTGATTTCTTCTTCGGTTTTGGGTTTTCACACGACTTAACGTGAAAACTACACATACGGGCAAAATGTCCATGATGTCTGCACTTGTAACAATAAGCGTTAGCTGCATAACACCGATGGTATGTGAAAACATTCAATGTCTTACCGCAATATTTGCACAGAAAGTCTAAACAGGTATCTGCTTTTCTCATCGGAAACGGATGTCCATTTCTGCAAGGCTGGTAATTCCAGGTTCCTTCCATATAGTTGCTTCTAGAGGTATTCATTACTAGTTTGGGGGAACTAGCTCAAGATCGTGCCGCGGGTACCTCAACCAATATATAACCGGGCGTTTTCCGTGTTATAGTAATTCAAAGACGGAATACCAATACTTTAAACTTTATTAGCAAGGTCCGGACAGTACCAGACCTAAGACCTAAACTGACTACAAAATAACATACAAAAGCATATATAGAAAACAGTTACTATAGCAAAGGATTAGAGTCCAACGGATTAATTTGTCATGGTCAGAGTGATTTCCATCACGACAAACATATATTTATCAATAGAATTAATTAAACACAAAGAAACGTAAAAGGTTAGATAAACGGATCAACAAATTGTAACTTTAGCGCTTAAAATATATTGTCTGAACTGGATTTATTTATAATTCCCAATTGTCCAAATCTTCCTGGTTATAATTTTTACATATGAAAACAATGTTAAGCGTGATAGCGGTGATTTTCACATATGAAAACAATGTTAAGCGTGATAGCGGTGATTTAACAAGGATATATTCCCACATTTTCAAGACAAATTCGATATTTTTAATTATCCAAGTAACCAATTATCAGGAGCTAATACTCTTTTTTTATCTAATGCGTGGTTGAAGTCTTTTCAAAATTAAACCTCTCCATACGAATCATTCCTGGTATTTCTAGTGGAAAGCTCTGCGATGATATACATCAAAAACTCATTGTCAGTATAATTTACCCACTTTAATTCCTACCACAAAAAATATGTTATTCTTGGAAGACTTAACGTATTTACTAGTTGTATGTACCTGTAGTGGCGTTAATCTACTGCAGTTAAATCACAAATCAATTAATAAGCTTTTCCGAGATATTCAGGATATTCCTCCTCTACAAGCCTGGTGACTTTTACAGAATTTAGATAATTACACCTTGGATTACCAATATAAAAACAGAAGACGAGGTATGATTGCCAATGAGACAACTATCCACCTAAGTTGTAAGCAATTATAGGTACCCGTACGGCCTTCTACAATGAGAAAACCGCATACCGTATAGTCGGCTATAAAAGGCCCCGACATGAAAAATATGAAACAATTCAATTGAGAAAACTTACAGCCTAATTTATAACGAAACAAATAACAAAAAAAAACAAATATGACAGACATGAAATGGATGGAGAGTTGTCTCATTGGCACTCATACCACATCTTCTTTTATCTATGAACCAACGACAACCACTGAACTACAGGATCCTGACTTGGGACAGGCACATAACGAATGTGGCGGGATTAAACATGTTTGTGAGCGCTCGACCCGTCCCCTAACCTGGGACAGTGGTGTAACAGCACAACATAAGAACAAACTATAAAAATCAGTTGAATAAGGCTGAACTCATCAGATCGATACAAAGCAGAAAAACACCAAACATAAACTTTGTATCGATAATGACAATGAGATTTTGATGTATATCATCGCAGAGCTTTCCACTAGAAATAACAGGAATGACTCGTATGAAGATGATTGATTTTGAAAAGACTTCAACCACGCGTTAGATATGATGAAGTTGGTAATTTAAGTTTTGATCACATAGATGGTGTGCAACATTACATACTCAATTATACCAACCCTGAACAAGATAAATTGATTCGTATTTTGACGGCAGTAGATTTTCGCAGGTACATATTTCTGCTATATATCACGTCTACGGGATACTAATTTACTGACGAGTATATTTGATTATAATGACTATGATTTTCTGATGTATTTATGGCGTCCATAGTTTCCTATGAATTCGTGTTTTGGATACAACTTGAAAGGCATCTTTGACTGTTTTACTTTGGGCGATTCTGCCAACAATATGTGACGAAGACCCCGATACTTAGAATAAATTTGTATCCCTTGATGTCTCTGGAAAAAAAGCATACAAATAAACGAGATCAGCTGCCCAAGTTTCATTGACATACAAAAAATAACACGTTGTTAAAACGATTGAGTTCACTGCGCATTTTTGTGTCGATTCCGATAAGAGGTTAAACAATACCTTATTTATATGTATGTGAAGTTAGCAGCCGGTTTGTTATTCGATATTCGATATTTAATATCCAACCGGCTGCTAGCAGTCGGTTCGATATTCAAATTAAGTTGAAAACCATAAAAGAATCAAATACTTGATAACATTAAAAGCAAGAATTTCATAGTTAAGAGGACTGATAAAATACGTAAAAAATCTTTTAATGACCCCTTCAAGCTGTCGTAAATTCTCGAATATAACCATTTGTACATGTAAGTTGCATATTTGTCTTTATGTAATATATAGATTTTTATCAATAAAACGACTTCAAAGATGTAATTTTAAATATGATATTTCTTAAAACAAAAAGGTAAACCGATAACTCTAGAAAAATTTAGAAATATAAATAAAAATATTTATGGAAAGCCCATAAAATAATTATATAGGGAAAACCTACCTGAGACCGCTTAAATGAGGGTGAGACCCCACTGGTCTTTCAATGTCCATAAAATTCAACTAAATCATAGACTCTGTATATATAAAGGTTTTATCAGAAGGATTTCCTAGAATAATGCCATCTTCGATATCTACGGAGGGCTTAGATTGTCACTTTTCAGCTAAAAAATGTCAAAGTCAAAATTTCAGGACAAAGAGCACATGGCAATGGTGAGAGCCCCCTGATCTCTCAATCTTTATATTATTATGCAGACATTTGCTTAATAGGTAGATACAAACGTGACTAAAAGGAATTTGGGTAAACTTCCTGTCTTCCATATTTACGGAGGGCCCAAAGTGCCAGTTTGATATTCAGAATATAAAGTGAAAACCTACCTGAGACCGCTTAAATGAGGGTGAGACCCCCCTGGTCTTTCAATGCCCATAAAGTTCAATTAAATCATAGACTCTGTATATATAAAGGTTGTATCAGAAGGATTTCCCAGAATAATGCCATCTTCGATATCTACGGAGGGCTTAGATTGTCTCTTTTCAGCTAAAAATTGTCAAAATTTCAGGACAAAGGGCACAGGGCAATGGTGAGAACCCCCTGATCTCTCAATCTTTCTAATATTATACAGACATTTAGTTAATAGGTAGATACAAACGTGACTAAAAGGAATTTTGGGTAAACTTCCTGTCTTCCATATTTACGATATTTCTGATACAACCTTTATATATACATAGTCTATGATTAAGATGAACTTTATGGACATTAAAAGACCGGGGGGGGGGGGGGGGGGGGGGGGGGTCTCACCTTCATTTAAGCGGTCTCAGGTAGGTTTTCACTATATATTTTGAATATCAAACTTGCACTTTGGGCCCTCCGTAAATATGGAAGACAGGAAGTTTACCCAAATTCCTTTTAGTCACGTTTGTATCTACCTATTAACTAAATGTCTGCATAATATTAGAAAGATTGAGAGATCAGGGGGCTCTCACCATTGCCCTGTGCCCTTTGTCCTGAAATTTGTCAATTTTTAGCTGAAAAATGACAATCTAAGCCCTCCGTAGACATCCGTATTTCTTTTTTGGGCTTTCTATAAATATTTCTATTTATATTTCTAAATTTTTCTAGAGTTATCGGGTTTTCTTTTTGTTTTAAGAAATAGCATATATAAATTTACTTCTTTGAAGTCGTTTTATTGATAAAAATCTATTGTACATATAAAAGACAAATATGCAACTTACAAAAGGGTTTATATTCGAGAATTTACGACAGCTTGAAGGGGTCATTTAACGATTTCCTACGTAATGTATTAGTCCTCTTAACTATGAAAATCATACTGTTATCAAGTATTTATTATTTTTTTGTTTTTCAACTAAATTTGAATATCGAACCGACTGCTAGCAGCCGGTTGGATATTGAATATCGAATATCGAACAACGAACCGGCTGCTAACTTCACATACATCTTATTTATTTATTTTTTGAACTGTAGGATTGTTGATACCATTTAGTTCACTTATCATTTTAGTTTTGTCACGCACATAATTTTGTATGGATGTATCCTCCTTGTGTTTAGAATAACACAGATCATGCCGATATTCTGCCTGATCCTCTCGGTTGCTTGGAAATGACCTAGGTTTTGGGTGTTTCACTAGGGGCTTATTTCTTGTTTATTTCGTTC
The DNA here is from genome assembly GCF_021869535.1 of Mytilus californianus. Taxonomy (NCBI): domain Eukaryota; kingdom Metazoa; phylum Mollusca; class Bivalvia; order Mytilida; family Mytilidae; genus Mytilus; species Mytilus californianus. Next base: position 60,428,769 of record NW_026262679.1, read on the forward strand.
TGGGTCCAGTAAAATTATGCCCTTGTAAATGCATTCCAATGAGTGAATTATGAATAATCTTATTGATCAACCCGGATCCTTTTAATGACGACAAATTAAAACTTGCTCGACCAACACACGGAGCACATCCCACTCTTTTGACGTCAACAATTGCTGGTCCTTGATTCCTGAATGTTCACCGTGTTTGTTTTTGTTCTACATTTCATACAATAGATCATCATTTTTGTTTAAAAAAATTGACGTGAAAGACATTTTTTACATGAAAATACTACACAGAGACACAGTCAACCACTTTCTCCTACTGCGGAAATCAATCAGAGGGTTTATTATTGGTCAAGGAAGCAGTGAACAATTAACTTCTTCGATCGGGTTGGATGGTAATGTTAATGTATACGAAAATCACTATATCAATCCATCTTACGGGACTGGTTTTGACGAGGGTTTATATCAAAGAAGACACATATAATCTCATCTCTATAAAAAAAAATCAACTCCTTTGATCGGGTTGGATGGATTATATTTGTATGTATATGAAAATCACTACATAAATCCATCTACAAACTCTTGTGGACTGGTTTGAACGATAGGTTTTCTAAAGAAGACATATATAATCTCATATAAAAAAAAAACATAAGTGTCCCTATTTTTCTACCAGATATGGTGAACACCAACTTCGACACAGCCCAATGGTATTGATGTCTTTTAAAAAAACAAAGATGTACCTGATCCACGCAAACTTGAATTTGTTTGATGTTGGGAAAACACAAAATGATTACTGTAAAATTAAAATTGAGAATGGAAATGGGGAATGTGTCAAAGAGAAAACAACCCGACCATAGAGCAGACAACAGGCGTCCTTTAGCTGGCCGCTAAAAAAATATGTATACTAGTTCAGTGATAATGGACGTCATACTAAACTCCAAATTATACACAAGAAACTAAAATTAAAAATGATACAAGACTAACAAAGGCCAGAGGCTCCTGACTTGGGACAGGCGCAAAAATGCGGCGGGGTTAAACATGTTTTTTGAGATCTCAACCCTCCCCCTATACCTCTAGCCAATGTAGAAAAAACAAACGTACAACAGTACGCACAGTTAAACTCAGTTTAAGAGAAGTCCGAGTCCGATGTCAGAATAAGAAACAAAAGAAAATAAAGAAAATGACAATAATACATAAATAACAACAGACTACTAGCAGTTACTGACATGCCAGCTCCAGACCTCAATTAAACTGATTGAAAGATTATGTCTTCATCATATGAATATCAGGCACAATCCCTCTTATTAGGGGTTTAGTATTATACCATCATAAAATATATGAGAAGAACATAACCCGTGTCATGCCAACAACTGTGTTTGTTGACGGCACAACAATGTCGACTCCATATATCTCTCGCAAAATTATTTCAAAAAACTCATACCGAACAAGAATCTAGATCATATTTATCGAGACTACTGTAGTTATATCACCAGAGAAGAGTTTTGGTCATCTGTGCAATCGATGTTAGTCAGAACCACATGGGTATGTCCCCATTGATCTCACCAGCCAGAAAAGTACAGAAATTGTTTTGATGGTTTTCATAAAAGTTTAAATTTAGACTATGAATCTAAATTAGAGACAAAAGCCACATCTGGAATATATATTACACCTGGGAAATATAGGTGTAATAAGCGCTCAAAGGAATATTACCTCAGATGGATGAAAAAGTAGCTATAGGTACAAAATATAAGGATAAGATAAATGACTAGAGAGAGGTTTGCTATCGATGTCGTATAGCTAAGTGGGCAACGTTTATTGAATCCAAAGTTTAAAAGGGGGGAGGTGAGTGTGTATTGTGTGCATGTGCATTAGGGGGAACCCATTTAAATATAAAATAAAGTATCTGTACTAAGTACTTTGCTGACAATGCAGACCCTAAACAATTATCGTGTCAGCAATAATATTGTAGCCGGATCACCACTTGATACGATACACCCATTCACTTGAAAGACTGGAAAAGTTATGAGATTGCTATTCTAAAGCTCGAGACTTGCAAATCATTCCCAAACAGTCATGAGAGAAATTACACCATCAAGTATTCTCTAGACGATGATGTGAGTTGGATCACCATTTCATTAAACACTCGTTCTTACGATATCGACATCATCAGCAATGAAATTCAACGACATTTACAACAAGCAAAAATAACGTCCACATTATCATTGGTACTAATGATAGTTCTCTAAAAGCCACTCTAACTTAGCCAAAAAAATCTATCAAGTAGACTTTAATTCTAACACCAGCATCAACACGGTGCTTGAGAAAATAACCTACACATGCAATAAGATTACATAGAAGGTGAACAGATTCTAAACAGACTGAGCATTTAAGTCAACAGGGGTATCATCGGTGGTAGTTATGTCATACCAAATTTCTTATTTTTCAGCACAGGGGTGGTGGCAGGAATTGCTATCCTCCAATTTCCTTACCTCAAACAAAGTTCTTGACCACAGGTGGTTAGATTGACAGCTATTATCCATATCTTCAAATCATGTTTACCTAGGCGGGAAAGAGCAGCCGAAGACTTCACTGGCCACCCAAAGTCTAAGTTACCTATCAATTACGGGTATGGGTACACTTTTCTGTATTTTTGTGCAGTTCCCTACGCCAAAGTTTTTACCCACTCCTAAATTGATTGAAAGATTGTTCTCGGCCCTTTTATTCATGAAAATGCCCGGTTGGGAAAGTGCACCGGAGGCTCACAACATCATACCAAATTTCTTATTTTTCAGCACAGGGTTGGTGGCAGGAATGCTATCCCACCGTTTCCCTACGACAAACTTCTTGACAACAGGTGGTTAGATTGAAAGCTATTATCCATATCTTTAACTCATATGAATACCTGGGTGGGAAAGTGAACCTGAAGACTTCACTGACCCCCCAAAGTCTAAGTTACCTATCAATTACGGTTATGGACACACTTTCCCGTATTTGTGTACAGTTCAAACATTTAAAGGCGATATATAATGTACTAGTAGCTATAAATTTCTTTTTAGAAGAACCTTGTAACATTAAGTCAATTTGTGATTTTCAGACATATATCTGAATGGTTCTCTAACTTGTTGATTCTCATTGTTAACGTTAGCGGTCGATACAATTGGTCGTTATCTTGATTGGTCGCTGGAATTGGTCGCTAGCTTGAGTCTGGTTAGTCGTCTCATTGACAGTCATACCACATTAGTTTTATATTGGTTATATTATCTAAATTTCTGATTGCTCAAAATGCCAATATATATAGTTCCCTTGATTACCTTATCTGTATTTGGCAAAACCTTTCAGAATTTTGAGTCCTCAATGCTCTTCAACTTCGTATTTTATTTGGCCTTTAAAACTTTATTTAAACAAATTTTAATCCTGCTATCTAGGATAAGTTTATTGTGTACACTTAAGAAAAAATAAAATGTGTTGTTGATAATTTTTTCTGTTATCAGTTTCTCTCTGCTACATATTTTGATTTTAACACAAAAGTGGTTATTGGTAGATCTTGTCTTGTCTTTCTTTATCTACATGTTCTACTGTAACAGTATCTTTTTCACAAAAAATGCAAAATTATGTAAAATCATCATTAAACAACAACAACTCCTGTTTGACCTATTACTAAATCATGCTTGAATGACCACTTTTGATGTTTACAGTTTTTCTCTACCTACTATTTGTTTGCAAAAAAAAGGAAAACAAGAGCGCACACGCTCAAATGTATCTTGACCTGAAATATGGGGACAAGTTCAGATGAAATCTGTCAGACAGACATGTACACCATACAATCCATATTGCATATAGTTTCGGATTAACAGTCCAAACAACAAAACTTAATATTGACCAATGAACCACAAAAATGAGGTCAAGGTCAGATGAAACTTGCCATTCTGTACATCTTACAATCATTCCACACACCAAATATACATGTAGTTGCCATATTGCTTATTGCTTATAGTATCAGAGATACGGACTTGACTACGAAAACTTAACCTTGATCACTGATCTATGAAATGAGGCCGAGGTCATGTGATGGACATGTAGACCTTGTCTGGATCCAATATACCAAAAACAAAAATGTAAAGTTATTCTATTACCCATAATAAGTGAGTATTTCACATGACAAAAAAATCTCCATTTTATTTACAAGCAGTTGCTGAAAAATAAAATGGAGTTCAAGGACAATGTACATATGATGGACGGAAACTTTGCAATATATATGGCATCAGTTCTTTTATCTTCAGAAATATAAAGCTTTATACAAATAGTGTATGACGCCGCCGCCAGATTGTTATCTCTATGTCTAGGCGAGACAAAAAAAAATGGATAAGAAACGTCAATTAAGGGCAAAAACTCCTGTATTGAGTCGACTGACAATTTTGGCTATGTAAAACTTATTTTTAGATCATAGTTTTCAAGATATTTGGAAGAAAAAAAGTTGGTAAAAACTATCGTTTAGAGGCAATAACTCCTATAAGGATTCGATTGATGATTTCACCATATTGACTTATTTGTTTGCTGATTTTTTTATAATCAATACTTTACCTCTTTCAGTTAAATTTCTTGTTTTCCAAACGTGAATACACTTTTTTTTTTATCTTGCCAATAATGGAATCCCATATTTTACTGTAACAGATATTAATGTTATAACCATGGTACACCCCTTAAGCTTTTATTTTATCCTTGACCAGGATATTTTTTTGAAGCTTGGTTTTTTGCCCTTTAGCCTCGAAATAAACAAGCCTTTTTTTTTTATCGAAGTTAATTTTGGAACCGGAGGCTTTTTCATATATATTTCGGAGACTTTTTCAGCCGATTGTCCGGATTTGTTTATAAGTTGCGTATCGTCCTCAAACATTGATAATTTAGTTTAAATATGGCCGTTTTCCGTTGGTATTTGATTCCCTGTATTTCTAAATTTGCGCGAATGTCAAATGAATGTATGAGTGGCAATATGTGTCAGTGGCGGTATAAACATACGGTAAAAAACTTTAAACGCGTTGATTTTCACTTTTAACGCGCGCGTTTTTTTTTTCACTTTTAACGCGTTGGTTATCGTTTTTAACGCGTTGATTGTAAAAACTAACGCGTTCATTCGTAATTCATAAGGTATGAAAAGTGAACGCGGTAGTTTTGCAATCTATACCGTTGGTTTTCACTTTTAACGCGTTGGTTTTAACTTTTTATGCGTTGATTTCACTTTTAACGCGTTGATTTTCACTTTTAACGCGTGAGGTTTCACTTTTAACGCGTTCGTTTTCAACTTTAACGCGTAGGTTATCACTTTAAACTATCGCCTTAAATCGTTATACATACGGTTTGAAAAATCAATGCGTAAGATTTGCAATCTATACCGTTAGTTTTCACTTTTAACGGTATAGTTTTTCATTTTATACCGTGAGTTCTGCATTTGTATCAACCAATGAAAATCTTTCTTACAAAGTCCTCCAAAACTGGTTCTTATTTGAAGTCTACACCAAAAGAATATGTTTATTTTTTTTATTGGAAATATTATAATGTCTGTGCAGAATTATATCTATAAAACTTTTATACAATGTTCAAAATGTTTGTAATTTTTGTTCCTTTTATATATATAGATTTGTAAAAAAAATCCTTACATCAGAACATACATTTCAACTCGTAAATCGTTATGAAAAGTAGATCTAATGTAGACAAAAGAAAAAATATTGAATAACATTTTATACAAACAATCATCAGTTAATAATTGTTTATTTCAATCTCAATAAATCTATCAGAGATTTTTAATTTTCATACTTTTAATATTTTGCCGGCTTTCGAAATCTCCATTAATACTAGAAAAAAGAGGCAGTAATTCTTTATAACCCCAATTTCAATAAATATGTACGTCTCCTTTTATTTATAAACTTACCCATTTACGGAGTCGGTTATTAGGCGATAAGTTGACGTGCATCATCACTTTATGATAAAAATCTTATGTAATTTGCGCCATATGGTATCGCGTTTATTCAATACTCACGTTATTTCTTTAAATTCACGGTTTGCATAGGAGCCCGCTGTTTACCTGTCCGTCTGCCTGTGTGTCCATCTGTCAAATTTTGTTACAAACTCTATCTTACAGATGGTACATATCCTATTTTACTGGTAGTTACCAGTGAAGAAGGGGTGCCTGTCAATTTCATTTCATCCCACAGGGCGGAATTGCGGCAATTTTTATGATTTTTTGAGACTCTTCTATACTTTCCCTGTGCAGGATGTTTTATACACGTCAGTTAATTTGAACGTGATGAAAAGTGTTATGGAATAGTAGGAATAAAGTATAGATAAATGTATTTATTTCTTTAACTCAATCCTGTAATACTTTTTTCTCAAGAAAACCCCAAAAAGAAAAAAAATATATTTATTTGAAATTCCAGCAAAACATGCAATGCCAGCAAAGTTAAAGCTATAGAAATTTAAATCAAAATGATGCACGTTTTGTAAAAAAACGAAAAAGAAAATACTTAACAACTGTTTTTTTACAGTTCACTGCATGAAAACGCCTTTATCAAAATCAGTATTACATAAATACTTCCAATCATATTAAACACTGAAAAACTTACTAAATCCATTTTGAAATTGCAAAATTGCCACACAAATTTGAACGAAGCATATGCTTAAGTGTTTCCTTTATACATTGTGCATTTGAGATGCTTTTAATTAAAAAAAATATATATAAATCCATGAAAATCTACAAATTCTTTTCAAATTATAATTTAAAAAGTCCGAATTATATTTAAACTACTGTCCTTTAATCTAAATGTCATGCTTCTAGGCTTGAACATTTTGCATGGCTCTACTTTCCTTTTTTTATAAATAAAATTGTTTACCTAGGTTTAGAAATATGGTCACCCTTGTTGCGGTTACGCATCAACATTAAGTCAACTTTAAATTTGATGCCCGTTTTCGGAGTGTTAATCTTTCTGCAATGCAAATCCAAACACCTTTTTAACATTCCCGCTTTAACATTTGGAAGTCTAAATTTCCTGCCCTTCATCCCGATCGGTTATTTTATAAGACAATCAATAGTTGAAAAAATTGATTTGCTATCTACTTGAATATTCTTGAAATTATTGCCACTGGACATTAAGCCAAGACTATTCACTCGTATAACATTTCATGTATAAAGATCCGTCTATAGATGAATAAGCGTTTCTTAGCTGATTTGGTTTCTTTAGTGAAAGATTTGGTGTTTTCATCTACCTTTACAGAGATTTTTCAAATAATGTAATAATTCGATTCGACATTTAAAAAAAGACATAAAGTTGTTTTTAGAACTTGAAAGACCACACAAGAAGATATACTCTGAGTTTTAGTAATGTTGAAGACTCTTTGAAAATGGTCTGGATGTCTAGTATATTCAGGGAAATTTTACTGTACATTTTTTCAGTTGAAGATACCAACATAATAAATCTTCTTGCATGGTATATGCTATAATGAAAGTGATGTACCATCCGTTATCCAATTAACCTATTATAAGTTTATATTTCGGCATGATCTTTTTAAATTGAATTAATTTATGAAATTTGATAAAATTGTACATGTTTTAATCCCATATTTTGAAATGAATGTATGAAAAATTGGCTGCGCATATGTTAATTGTATACATGTCTGTTTTTTATTTTTTCATTTTCTGTATATTCAAGACATGTACATTCTCATGTCTTCATCATGGCAGTGGTACGGGTATAGAAATATAATCACTTTTGATCTTCTTCCGACCGGCCATTAAATCATTGCCAATATAAATAAGAAGATGTGGTATGAGTGCCAATGAGACAACTATCCATCCAAGTCACAATGTGTAAAAAGTAAACAATTATAGGTCAAAGTACGGCCTTCAACACGGAGCCTTGACTCACACCGAACAGCAAGCTATAAAGGGCCCCAAAAAGACTAGTGTAAAACAATTCAAAAAGGAAAAACAACGGTCTAATCTACATAGAAAACGAGAAACGAGAAACAGTTATGAATCACACCAACAAACGACAACCACTGAACAACAGGCATGTTTGGTGATGCGGGATATATAAATACGCAGCCTGTCCGGTAGGAATGGGGACTTGGAATCAAATACCTGGTGTAGAGAGATTTCCGCGCTCTCTGTACGTTAAGAACCCTTGCATCAACTCTCTTTAGGGGTCCGTAGGTCGCCTGTTGCAATGAGAAATTTCTGTCCCCATCCAATATACCCTCATTATCCAGAGACTGTCCATACATCCCCTCTGCATCCAGGTCGCTCCTTTTTTAGGACCTAGCTATTGTATGTATTGTTCTCGTCCTGAACATGCATGAACTATTTGCCACGTAAAGCAATTAGCAATTAATCAATCAATCATTCTGGCATATGAGCAAAAGGAGATATACACGCAGCAACAAGACAACAACGTACATTATAACCACAAAAACAATTTCAAAATAGATACAAAAAAAAACAATTTAGGCAAGTATCATCTTTATATAATACACATAATTTGTTTTTGGTGTAAGCTTAGGAAATTGAACCATCCATGCACAACATTGATTCTGTATTGTTGTCACAACTACCGTTTTATAATCTTTGTCTTTCTCTAAATGTTTAACTTAATAAAGATCGTCATTATTACATTTAAAAAATATAATCTTCTATGGTAAATGCTTACCTATCTAAATATGATATATCTCATCAGTTCTGTTTTGATCATTAAATAAAACAAAGCGACCTAAAAGCTTCCAAAAAGAAAAGACATGCTTTGCTTCCAGTTGTTAATCGAAATGCTTAAGATTTTTATTACTGCCTCATATCTATAGAAAGTCTTCAAGTTTTATGTAGATGTTAACATTCTTTGGATTTATCTTATCAAAAAGAACATTAAATGGAAAAATGGAAAAATAGATTGTTAGTCTTTTCCTCTGGACCAACAACCTGCCTTCTGCATCCAACAATAAGCTATGGTAGCCTTATTAAACATGAAATACACTTCATGCTTTCCTGTTAGAAACAAGATGTCGATGTCCAATAGTCATACACAATAGAAATATGTTAGTTTTTGCATCCTTTCGGCTCATTGTGTGCATGACGTATGCTGCTGTAGTTATATTAATAAGTTTTTTTAAGTGTGTTATTATTGTAAATTGAAACTGGCAGAAGAAATGTTTATATTCATGAAAAACAGGCAGATATTCGGGATAAAAGATCGTACAAGAAAATGAAAACTACGGTCATATATTTCATTTCTACCATATATATATTTCAAATAATACATGCATTTTCTGTATTTACTTTGTTTAAAAAAGATCCCACAGAGTCCCTCTTTCAGCTTGTTTAGAAGTAACTCTCATATTATATATAAATTAAGGAAGTGCATAAAAATGGGATGAAGTAGAATTTTGTTTTCTCCCTCGAAAGTTCAAGATGTTGAAATGGTGACCGAGCACGTTTACACAAACGAGTTTTTATCAATTCACATACAAAATCGCCTAGATATTGCACATCTACATCATAAACTAGTAGTAAAAGGATAGCAAGTGTTCCTATATAGGCACGAATTTCATAATTAAATATATGCCAAATTCATTTAAATGTATTATCATTTCATAATACAGATTTAATAAATGTTTAAGTTTATAAATAAAAATAGACGTACATATTTTAAAATTAAAAATGGGGAGATAACCTATGCAGGACTACTTTAATTGAATTATCATTACATATTAACCAGTCTATTTCATCACATTCGTAGAAGCTAAACAATTCCTGCCTCTTATTTCTAGTATTAAAGGAGATTTCGAGTGCCAGCAAAATATTAAAAGTATGAAAATCAAAATTTATTCAGTTGAAATAAACAATTACTGATGATCGTAGAAATTAAAATGTTATTCCATTGTTCAATATATTTTTTCTTTTGAGAACATTATATCTACTTTTCATAACGACTTGCGAGTTGAAATGTATGTTCTGATGTAAGATTTTTTTTACAGATCTATGTATAATAAAGAAACAAAAATTACAGACATTTTGAATATTGTATAATATATAAATATATAATTCGGCACAGACATTATAATATATCCAACTAAACATAAATAAACATATTCTTTTAGTATAGACTTCAAATAAGAACCAGTTTTTGGAGGACTTTGTAAGAAACATTTTGATTAGTTGATACAAGTGCAGAACTTACGATATAAAACGAAAAACTATACCGTTGAAAGTGAAAACTAACAGTATAGATTGCATAACTAACGCGTTGATTTTTCATACCGTATGAATTTCGAATTAACGCGTTAGTTTTTACAATCAACGCGTTAAAAGTGATAACCAACACGTTAAAAGTGAAAACGCGTTAAAAGTGAAAACCAACGCGTTAAAAATTTTATACCGTATGTTCATAACGTCAATGACACGAATGGCCACTCATTGGTTCCGCTTGTATTATAAATAAAAAAAGGGCTATAGGACATCATTGTCTCTTTGCTCAGCTTATTGAAAAAGATTTAGACAGAAACCCATTTTACAATTTTTTTTTACCAAAAGTGAAGCCCTCCATAACTATCATCAGCCATCCCCATTCGACTTTATCAAAAGCTTTCTTCTGGTCTAGAAATATTATTAAATATAATTAATCTCTCTATATCCTTATTTTCTACATATTTAATAATATCCTGTAAAATTTCCATCTAACATTTCTCCCCTTTACAAACCCTTTTTGATCAGGGTGAATAACTTTATTTAACAACGGTTTTAGACGCTCTGCCAACATCTTTGATATAATGTTAGAATCCGTATTCATCAAGCTTAAAGGCCTCCAGTTTTTTTTTATTAATTATTGTTCCATGTGCTTATGTAGTAAAGTTAACATTCCCTGGTATTGCGATTTACTGAGTTCATTTTCGTCAAACAGTTCCTTAACTTCTTCAGTGAAATCCGTTTTGATGAGGTCCCGGTATATTTGATAAAATTCCGATATAATCCCATCCCTTCCCGGAGACTTATCTTTCTAAAGATTTTAACTGTTTTTGTTAATTCATCAACGTCAATTTGTCGTTCCATATTTTGTCTATTATCGTCCGTCAGTTTCCTGTCACTACATCCGATAAGTTTTTCTGCGCTATTTTCGTCCCAACCCTCAGTGCTAATCAACTCGGAGCAAAATTCAACCTGCTCTGATAGTATTGAATCATTGTAATTTTTATATTTGCCGTCCGAGCATTTAATACGATTCCATAATTTGATTTTAGATTTCTGTTTTTCTAAATTAAAGAAATGTTATTATCTTAAATGAGAGCAAAAACTTCCATAATAAGTCGACACTGCTAAAGTAACAATAAAATATCGTACGGTAAGGTCTAGATTTTATTCCGAAAATTATAAACTGATCGTTAATACGATTACACAAACGTTATTTACTTTTCAACGATATCATCCAGCATAATCATAACTCAAAGGATACATTTTGACTGTATCAATCCTGTTCATAAAATTGTGTTAATGTGCCAGAGATAATGTCGGACCTCCCTTCTGCACAGTTGACCTTAGACAAGATTTAGCTCTTTTTTCTAGGTCCTTTTGAATACAACGTTTAAAACTTAAGCTTTGAAAATGTTTTGTCTCGGTCATACCTGGTGAAGGTATTTTGTGTGTGTGTATGTCTGTCATTCATTATAGTTCTGTCTCATTAACGTATATTCAATTACTCCTTAAATTCATATGAATTTCCAATATACGATTAATAAATTTTTGAAGTGTAAGGCGCTACTGATTTCAAATTAAAAGCTCGTGAATGTTCACACAAATACATTCATTAGCAGTGGTGTACTCCAGAAACAAAACTGCTCCAACACAGTTACAAGGAAACATGACTGAAATCGAGACAACATAAGTTTCACGGGCGCCATCACGAATTGGGTGACTGATACGATATGTCTGTGTCTCAACTCACTCGCGACAAGTTTTTGCAGGCTTAGATCTTTACATACGAAAAGTCGTCTTATCTGTAATTTTACAGATTTTGTCCTATTCCCAATTTCCACATTTCGACTAAGTGTGGATTCGTATGATAGGTGATGCATGCAAAGCAGGAGACACTTGCCTTTGTCAGTTGCACTATTCTTGCTCCTTCTTGAGTTCATGTAATTCTCTACGCTAATGTATGTTACTTTGAACTGAGTTCTGAATCGATTTATGAAATTCGAACATCGGTTACCTATAGAGATTGATATATATTATGTTAGCATGTTTTCATCTTACGTCAATTCTAACAAAGATACTTTCATGAAACGCTTGTAATTTTTATAGACAGATTAGTTGATTAAAAAAAAAATTTTTTTACAAAGGTGATACTACTTTTTAGACATTTAACTACATGGTTCATGTAAGTTCAACAGTAATCTTTAAGATTGCGACGAATTTTTAGCAGTGTTAAAATGCTTTTTATTTTATTGATGAAGACAAATTAGATGATGTGTCATTTGATAAAGGATGTATGACATTGGTATCTTATCCATCTAGAAAATAACACTGTATTAAACGTTTCGTTTTAATTGTATGCATCAGATACCTATATTTCCCATTTGACAAATTTTCCAAGAAGGAATAGCAAAAGTGGGAATTTTGCGGCTAGCAATATCTATTGCCTTATATTTGAAAAACTGATCAAAGATACAAACTGATCAACTGGATGTGCACGAGAAAATATGTCAATGAAAATAATATAATTAACAATTTTTTTATTCTTAGAAATATTTAGTATTGATTGAGAAATACCTCATTTTCCTCATGTTTGTGTTTTAAACAATATCAATGATATGATATTTAATAATTATATATGATAATAGTCAGAGAATTGGACTCGAAAGAAGACAAACATGTTTTAATTAAGATTATAACACAATGTTGACTGCTGTACCCCTATTTTTGACTTTTTTACCTATTATATTGTCTGTTTGTTTTGTTCACAGATTGTTGTCAATATGATAGAATTTTATGCGACTGTCATACAAGTGAGAGATTTAACTAGCTATAATACCCGGTTTAATCCACCATTTCCTACATAAGGAAATGCCTGTACCAAGTCAGGAATATGACAGTTGTTTTTCATTCGTTTGATGTGTTTGAGCTTTTGATTTGCCATTTGATAAGGGACTTTCCGATTTGAATTTTCCATGAAGTTTGGTAATTTTGTTATTTTACTTTTTTGTATAATTTTAAGTTGTGCTTATCCTGGATTTTGAAGCATTTCTGCACACATTGAAATTTTATTTTTGAAAAAAATGGACTCACAGTTGAGAAAATACTTTAAATTGTATTTTAGGCTTTTTGTGTATCAATGAAATGTTTCGCTTTATGACACGGACAAGCTCAGAAACACTGTTATATGGTAAAAAATCAAACATTGCCGGACGTTTTTGAGAGTAATTTAATAAGACAGAGATCACATACTAGTAGCTTTCACCATTTTGAAAACGGTGCATTGCGTTGGCAAATAAAGACTTCCTTTAAATAAACATCATTGATCTCAAACTTGACCGATGATTATATGTTGACTGTTTCAAATGTATGAGTTTGATTCCTGCAAACACTGTTAGTTGTATTCCTACAATGCACATTTCAATTATATATTGACCATTAATTCGGATATAGTCAGTTTGCCTCATATGGAATTATGTTAGGGAATGATAATGAATGTTGAATAAAGAAATGAAAAACAGGCTGAATAAAACAAATTGTATTCTGTCTTTTATCGAGGTTTATAATTCATAAAGAAACCTATAACATAACCGGTATTCACGATTAAAAGTTTAGATTATCGATATATGATATATCTTAGGAAACTTCATATCATAGATAAAAACTTCAAACGGAGATTAAAGTCTAACGCAAATGTCGGATGGTAAATAGTGTAGTTATCCCAGATGCTTGTTAAAACCCAACAATAAATTGGCAGTATTTGGCCACAGCCTTTAATATTATTTAAATTTATACATATTGTATATAAGTAATCTCAATATAAATGTATGTATGTGCCGCAGATCGCTGGCAATTTAACTGTCACTTGTATATCTGAAAATATGAGGTTACCGGCATATCGCTGATTATGGCAACCGTACTATCAAATATATATATAAATGATTACCACAGATTGTGGTAACTGAATATAAGATTAGAACAATTTGGATCACCGTGGGAACACAGGTGAGGGATCAAAACCCTTACATTGTTCATCTGTAGTGAATGATACTATTTATAAAACGAAATCTTTTTTGATGTAGCGAATTTTGCAATCCGAGTACATTTGTAAGTCATTCTTTGACGACAGTTCTGTTTACATCAAGCGGAATTCTTCATCTTTCCATTTGCAAAATACACGTATGCTTCCAGAAATGTCAACTCATACATCACCTGAAAAGATAACATAAACCAAAGCAGTTTTTACTTCTTAATATATTTACAAGAATTGCATGTTCAATATCAGTAACAAATATGTTTACTGAAATTCTCAAGTGTTTCTTCTCAGAGATGTCCTTCATTGTTATTGTATTTAAACTTATCCAAGTATCTGTTTCTATTTCGATGTAAAACAGTGTCCACATTTGCAAACCAAACACAACAAAACGTTTAATTTACATGTCATGTGCACATACGGACATTCTGCACAATTAACCCCTGCATAAGTCATTACAAAAATTGGCCGATCGAATAATACAAATCTGTGTCCACACTTGTTTATATTTACAAAATAATCAATTTACTGGGAGGGATGGCGGGTTTTTGGTTTTATATTGGAGTTCAATTGTCTCCTGCCTTCCTCCTTGGATCAAAATTGAAAAAGGCTCGTTACGTCAGATTTAAAGGTTTAGTTACCACCAATGAGATTATGGTATAAATGTATACGTAAACTCACTAATAACCAAACAAAACATATAGGGTACAGCGCACCGTGATAACTGAATTAAGTACAAGACTTAAATTCTATTAGTGTAGTTATGTTTTACATAATTACTTAAGAAGAAACATTATATATGAAATTTGCCATAGTATCATAGAAGAGATAGAGTCAAGATCATATGCCATATGTCAGATTGACACCTTTTGAATTAATGTTTCAGACAGTTCTGGCATGTATATCATAGTTCATATAAACTTCCTTCTCTCAATCTAAAGACTCTACATGATTGGTTGAGTTTGATATCGAGGGTCGAATGACTTAAGAAACGTATGGCAATCAATAGAAAGTTATCTTTTGACATAACATTAATAACGACAAATAAATAAACCCTAATTAAATTGAATATACTTATTGTACTGGTTATGTTAATTATAGAAAAGAGAGGAGCAAAGAATAAAACAGGAAAGAGAAAGAGAACAAACAAGAATAAGGGAAATAGAGCAATCACTTACAGATTATCTTGGAATGCAAAATTAAAAAAAAAACAGAACGACAATTTACACAATGACTCATGATATTCCAATGCAGCATATTCCAAGTACTACGGTTCAAGATGATACATCAGAAACGCAATCTGAGAAAAGTTTTCCTCCATCATATACATATGTAGAAAATCAAAACAGAAGAAATCAAAATAAGAGACGGTAGGATTGCTTAATATTTAAGTGTAATAAACAAAACCGAGTAAAAACTTAGTCAGAAGAAGGACTTTATAATATTTAAGTGACACATACTTGTAAGTGGGAAGTAACTGTAGGCATGTTTTCAATATGTTAAAGTTAATGCTGATTATTGTTAGCAGTAATTTGGTAATTGTATGCAATATACATGTTGACTAAAATTTTGTTTAAAAAACAACAAAAACATTTTGCATGAAATTATTGCCAACCAAAATCAAGACAATAGAACCAGTCAATATAGTTTCAAATTCACGAAAAAACCAAACACTTCATGATTTTTGATAATGTTAAAAAATTCACTCGACTATATGGATCATTATGATTGAATTTATAAAGCAAACATGTGATTACCTAAGATTAAGAGATTATATGACGGTCGTAGAATTGTTCATATTCGAAAAAATTGAAATTTCTATAAATGAATGGATTTCCAATAAGAACCTTTGTTAAAAAATCATACAATAATTATAATGGTCTACTTCCTAGGGCATGGGATGCATTTAGAAATACAGAAAGAGATTTTGAAGGCTGTATAGAAGTGGAAGAATGTTTCTTAAAGTTCTGTCGATTTTTTATGTGTATTGGATTGTTAGTTGGAATCGCAGCAAAAGGTGTTGCTACCATTCTAATCCCTCTGCTCCTGGCGTCACAGTTGAACACAGAAAAGGTACGGACTATATATTACTGACCCTGCACAAACAAATTGAATTCGCAAAAATGTTTTAAAACAAAAACTTGGAAAAATACACACATCCAAACATCTATGTAAAATTGTACATTTGTTTTGTTACGTACCCTAGCATGATAGCAAAACGGGTTTAAAGAAACCCAAAGACTAAAATAACTTTTGCCTGACAGAGACGGGGGCTTAGTTTTGACACTCAAAACTACAGTTAGATATTAAAATATTTAAAGTTTTTACTATTAATAAACACGTCACGATTAACTTTGCGCCGAATCCTTGTGAATGTTAATTTTGGAATGCAACAACAACTGAAAATGTTACAAAAATGTTTTTTCTATTATTACGTAGAATGCATACTTAGTGTATGAGCTTTTCTACATGTGTTTTTTGATGCATCTTTGGTCTGTATAATCAATTCTCAAATGATGTGATTAGTTCTTAAATACATTAATATAAGATATTATACTCCTTATGTTTTAAAGGAAGATGGTCAAAAGTCTTATGCTTTGACAGAACTGATTCTTTGTTACTCAACACCAATTGCCTTAACGTTTATACAGTCTTTGTTTAAAGTGTGTTTTAGGAGAGTAAAAAATATTGGATGGAAGCTCTTTTTACCAGTAAGTATTTAGTCAACTATGTCTTAAGATTACACGCTATTTGCAATTTTATAATGAAGTAGAAAGATTGAAATAATTGCCGCATTGTAAGCGGTTTTTCAGTTTCAATTAAACTTTATATTGAGTATTGAAATGACTTTCAATGGACTAGAAATTAACATTTGCAGAAGAAACAGTTTACTATTAAATAGTAATAGATATACTATAAATACTGATAACAAAATGAAACTCAGAAATGGAAAAATACTAAACACCAAACTCGTTCAAAGGATATCTACACGTCTCAATCTTCAAAATCGCTTATCTAAAAATACTACAGTCGCTGACATTTTTAATAATAAACATCGTGATTACCCTTCTATCGATAAGTGTCATGCTAAAAAATGACTTACATGTCCCCGTCTTGTCACCAACAATACGGTAAGATCCACGTTTAATGGTCGCACATTTTCCTTAAATGTTGAAACGGATATAATTTGAAAAACTAACAGTACTATATATTTACCCACATGAAACAAACCGGGATGCAGTATTCAGTACGTAGGTGAAACTGGACGCTATTTATCCAAACGCACACAAGAACACCTTTATCGATTTAGAAGACACCATAAATTTAAAAGTATCATTTATCAACACCTTAAGAAGCACAATCATCATATTAAATATTTAACAGTTGAACCTTTAGAAGTAGTAAATAAGCACCCTGGGGAATCTCATTCAAAGTTTGTACCATCACGGAAAATAATTGAACTAAATTGGATTAAAAAATTACAGACAGTCTGTCCTCTCGGACTTAATGATAAAATCATGGGAATTGGTAATATGTCAAGAACCGATTCTGTTAACATTTTGGATATAGTTATTAAAACTGTTCGTAAAAACCGTTCTCATTGGCGTAGAATAAATCACCATCAGAGAACATTTCGTACCAACAATACAAATATTTCGAACCTAATTACTATTTCAAAAAACAACGACAGACATTATCTGTTAACCAAGTTCTGTTCTTTACTTGTTAATAAATTACATCAAATAGAGGATGGCAACACAGTTCCATATTGCAGTCCCAAGTATGAAATCGTCCAAATTATAATTGCATATTGTTATTCTAAACTGTTTCCCAAAATTGATCGTCCTGAAGATCATAAAAAACATTTTATTAAAATCAAATATGTCAATAAAGGTTTTGATTTTGTAATTATTGCCGGTATTTTTAATGATCATTCTGTCAAAGAACAAATTCTTGGCTATTTTGATGATACTGAGCTCCCTCTTATTTGTTATGTTCACAAAATTATCTACCCGGAAACATGTATTTAATCATAGCGAAGTGTGTAAATATGTTAATATCAGTGACAATACACCTACGTCATGAAATTGCAGTAATTCCGAATACATTTATGGCCCCAGTTCCCATGTTATAACAGAAAACCTTAACATCGTACATGACCGAGAGCTGAAATCATTGCTAAGGACATAAATATCGCCCCCGTCAATTATTAATTGGAACGAGTGTCGTAACATCATCAACGACTCACTCCGCACTTACTGCACGAAATGGATAAAACGAGAAAAAGCTGACAAAAATTCCTTAAATTCTTTTTTAATTCAGTAATGAACATAATTGATATTCGTATTGAACATTTTAAAGAACATTTTACTCCTAACAACAACCATAATAGCCCTATTTCTCGTACCAAACATAAGCTAAAAGAACTCGTCAAGGAATTTGTTTTTGTCTCGGCTGATAATGCTGCCGATAATATCATTATTGTTTGACGTAAATTTTACATTGAGGTTCTGCAAAAGGAAATCACGAATTCACCAACATTCCAACTGACTCCATTTTCGGAAAATGACATCTGTTACAAACATAAACTTTAAGCTTCCTCGAGCTCTTTACAAGAGAACCAAATACAATGAAAGTTTCAACTATGTACTGGCTTCCGAAGCTGCACAAAACACCGTACAAATATAGATTTATTTCGTTTTCAAGCCATTGTTCCACTTCTTAACTGTCTATTCTACTTACTAGTACACTTGGTACAATCAAAAACCTGGTAATAAATTGTTCAAATAAGACATTTGAAAATAGTGGAATTAATAACTTTTGGAGTGTCAAAAGTTCGTTGGAAGTACTTGATAAATTGCATGCTGATATTAGTGATTTCGAATCTGTTCAAAGATTTGATTTTTCTACCCTATATACCACTTTGCCTCATAATCTCATTAAGAAAAAATTCACACACATAATTAAAGATGAAAAGTCAGAATGCGAATATATATAGGTCTTTTGTTTAGTAACAACAAAGAAATGAACTATGTCAATTGGACCTGCTTTGATACGATAACTGCCCTTGGATTTTTACTAGATAACATTTTTGTTCGCTATGGAGATTCCGTATATCGTCAAGTTATCGGAATTCCAATGGGGACTAACTGTGCACAACGTATTGCAGACCTGTTTCTGTATTGTTATGAGTTACAATTTATGACTAAAATTAGCAAAGACCCATCGAAACAACATCTGATACAAATATTTTATAACACTTTTAGATATTTGGATATTACATTGGCTCTCAATAATGACGCCTTCAGTATGTACCCTAAAGAGATTTATCCTGCTGAACTGACTTTAAATAAAGCTAATACTAACACTGAACACTGCCCTGCCCTGTCCTGGATCTTGATATATATATCCTGAACATGTTGAACGGGAAGCTTAATACCAAAATTTACGATTAAAGAGACAATTTTTCATTTCCTATTGTTAATTATCCATTTTTAGATGGTGACGTTCCCTTGTCAACATCTTATGGTGTTTATATATCTCAATTTGTTAAATTCGCTCGTGTATGTAACAACGTATTTGATTTTAACGAAAGAAATCTCTGATTTACTGAAAAATTATTACACCAGGGTTTTCGATATCACAAACTAGTCAAAACATTTACTAAATTTTATCATCGGTACAAGGACATCATTCGTAAATATAAATGAACATGCAGACATCTTAAACGTTCAGGTATTTCACATCCAATCTTTTATGGTAATATTCTATACAAAGCACAACAATGTCGTCATTAACCTCAAAGCTAACCAAACCTTTAAACAGACTTATTCGTTTGTTGATGTGGTTCATAAGTTCATCTCGTTTCTCGTTTTTTATATAGATTAGACCGTTGGTTTTCCCGTTTGAATGGTTTTACACTAGTAATTTTGGGGGCCCTTTATAGCTTACTGTTTGGTGTGAGCCAAGGTTCCGTGTTGAAGACCGTACTTTGACCTATAATGGTTTACTTTTTTAAATTTTGACTTGGATGGAGAGTTGTATCATTGGCACTCATACCACATCTTCTTATATCTAATTATTTAGTTTAGTTTCTTCGGTTACCTTTTCTGACATCGGACTTGGACTTCTTTTAAACTGAGTTTTACTGTGCGTATTGCTGTGTGTTTGTGTACTCTACATTGGCAAGAGGTTTAGGGAGAGGGTTGAGATCTCACAAAACATGTTTAACCCCGCCGCATTTTTGTGCCTGTCCCAAGTCAGGAGCCTTTGGCCTTTGTTAGTTTTGTATGTTTTTTTTTTAAATTTTAGTTCATTTATATGCTTCAGTGTTTAGTGGGACGTCCATTTTCACTGAACTAGTACACAATTTTGTTTAGGGACCAAATGAAGACCGCCTCCGGGTGCGGGATTTTCTCGCTGTGTTGAAGATCCATTTGTGTCCTTGGGCTGTTTTATGCTCTTTGGTCGGGTTCTTGTCTCTTTGACACATTCCCTATTTCCATTCTCAATTTTATACACTTCCGTATTATCTTGGAAAGTTTTGAACATGTGTATTCTTTTATCCACGACTATTAGTATCAAATGAATGAAAAAAAAACCAACATAATTTTATGTTGTTCTTATCTATATATAGGTTTTCATATTCGATAGTGCAGAGACGTGTGGAACAGCCTACCTGTTGTTCAAAGTTTTTTGTTACCATTCCATGACATCAGGAATAACTCTTGTCATGTCGTCATTCACACTTCCGTCAATTCTAAACATTTTAAAGCAAATTGTGTTAGCAAGGAAGAAAAATAAGTTTGCAATGCGGCTGGTACGTGTAACCATAGCGGTAATAGCAATGTTAATTCAATGTGGAGTCGTAGTCTGTGCGATAGTAAGACCAAATATAGTGTTAAGCGATACAAATCAGACTCAGTATACTACCCAAGAGAAAATCTGTCTCGTAGCAAGTCTAGTTGGAATTTCAATGGGATACTGTCAAAATTTTCTATTTTGTAACTTGAAAATTGGATCCTTCAACTTAAAAATAAAAGACTGGAGAATAGCAGTGGACAAAGCAAGACCAAAAATAAATTTGAAAATGTGCATCATAAAAGTGGGTATATTTTTATTGATGGCAAAGTTGTTGCTGCCAGATATAGAGTGGACATTTACAGAAGATAGCGCAAGTTTAAAAGACACTTTCCTTGACAAAAGTTTACAAATCTTTAGACACCATAAGTTAATGTTCATATATATTTACTGTGCTATTTTCGGTTCCTATGAAGGTGTACTTGCTTGCAAATTACACATGCAGCGGATATCATTCTTTATTCCATTGGCGTTAGTGCCACTTGGGTGTTTTGGTGGAGTTATAGGATTTTGCTATAATTGGCCAGAGGACAGTAATATGTTTGGGTTCGCTGTTTCTTGTCCAAGTGTTGACATTGATAGTCTACATATGTGGATTGGTTCTAGTATTGGATTGTGGGTGTCTGTTATATTTTTGACATGGTATGTTATATATCCACAGTGGAACGGGATGGAACGAGACCAAAGGTATATATGCGTTTTTTTATACGAACAAACGACTTATATTTAGAAAAAAGTATTAAACGAATAGTCAATAGCTACATGGTATCATATTTTCCTAAGAAATATTCATTTTAATCATTTCAAACTTTAATAGTAAATAAGAACGCACATTTAGTAAATGAAAGACCAAATGATGAGTCACATATATAAATGATTTGTTCATCGTATTGCCTTCAACTATGTGCTTTTTTCAGTAGAACGAGGAATTATAACCCAGACATTAACATTATCTTTTGCCTATACATAGTAGTAGAAGGCATTGTATATCCGTAATCGAATGATCAGTTAGATATAGATCGAACATTTGAAGCTCTTTTAATCACCTTTAATTTTTCTTTCTAGATTATTCGTATTACCAACTAGAGATAATTTCTTCTCATCTCTTGGATTGCTGATGAAAAGGAAAGACGAAACAAAGACTGACAGAGGAAATGGAGACGAAGAGAATCCATTAGCGAAGGAAATCGAAGAGCGAAAGAAAAGGAAAAAGGCCAAGCCGTATGTTTACATATGTGGAACAATGTGGCATGAAACAAGACAGGAAATGTTACAACTCCTCAAATCATTATTCAGGTTTGTTGATCGAATAGTTTTTTTATAATTGAATATTTTACAGAACAAGAAGAAGTTTACAAGTTACAATATAAACCATACTTCGAAGAAAGACAGGCAGCACAATATCCAATGAAAAAGACGCACAAAATACTTTTCAGAAATTCATGAAAAGTTTATAAAAGATTGAACAACACGCACTCAACCAAAAACTATAGGTTAAGACATGTGTTCCGAAAGGACAAGCTTTTCCTCTTCGTTTGTGAAACCCATCATGCTACTCTTGTGAAAATCCATCGATTTTGTGATGCGACATCAAACAATAGCGGATATGTAAATACCTTATCTAGCCGTAGAACAATACAAAATGTCTAATTCACAACCGAATATGAACGTGTTAAATAGAGAATTGTTTAAACAAAAAAACGAAAGACAAGACCGTTGTCGATGCTGTTGCTTCACAAATTGATGTTTCAAGAGTATGTGCTATTGGATTGTCAAATCATGGAAACCGGAAGTTGGTTGAACCATCTTGGTATCTTGATAGTTGAATAAACAACACAAACTTTACAAAAATTGAATTACACAAATACAACTTAATCGGTCGGTGGTATAATCATGTCTTTAACCGGCAAGTTATAATTTTGTGAGCTAGTACATTAAGAATTCGACTCATCGTATTTGTCTGTTTCATAGCAGTTTTATTCATACATTCATTAATTACAAATGTAATCAATTTTAAGCATTGTTATTTATTCAAACAACAGACGGTCTTATCACTTT
Source organism: Mytilus californianus (assembly GCF_021869535.1). NCBI lineage: Eukaryota > Metazoa > Mollusca > Bivalvia > Mytilida > Mytilidae > Mytilus > Mytilus californianus. The sequence goes on from NW_026262679.1 coordinate 60,451,925, forward strand.
TTAGCTTAAAACTTTCTTTATTTTTTTCCAGGTTGGATTTTCACCGGAGTAAATATAAGATAGCAGAAAAAGTTTTTAAAGTAGATGTAGATTACTTTGAACACGAAAGTAAGTGTGTCGTTTTTTATAATACGTCTAGTGTTTTGTGAACAGATTAAATACCATGCCATTTCCTTTATGTTCAAGTTCCTCATGTAGATGTGTTTTTATTTTCAATAAATCAAAACGTTCGTTTTTTACAAGTAATTACAATGTAGCCTTCAATATAGCATTTGAATATTTTTCAGTTCATATAATTTTTGATGACGCTTTTGAAACTGATAAGATATCCGGACAAAGATTGCCAAACGAATGGGTAAAACAGCTGGTAGAATGCATGGAAGAGGCATCAACGTAAGCTTTATGTTTTTAGTTTTTATTTCTAAGTTTTTAAGAAAGATTATTTTTCTCAAATCTACAACCTTATACAAAAGAGGTCTCCAGCAATGATGGCATATGATAATCAGTTTTTCTTTCTTTTTTTTCAACCAAAATGATAACTACGTTGATAGCAGTTATGTAATGTTTGATAAACTCAATGATAGTTTGACTGAGATCCTGACACAGGGAGACGACTTTTGTTTTTAGTCGTAGATTGTAAACGGACCTTTTAATTATAATTTTATCTTTTTGGGGGGCTTTGAATTTAATGTTATTCCGTATTCAATCGAATTGATATCATGTAATTTTATTTATCAATCACAGATCTGTCGCTAGGGGCCATCTGACATGGGATAGTAAGCCAACAAAGACGACTACACCATATGGGGGACGATTGAATTGGACGATGCCAGGTGGAACAGAAATGACGATTCATTTAAAAGATAAAGACAAAATCAGACACAAAAAGCGATGGTCGCAAGTAAAGTCAATCAATTGTTTTATCTGTTTTTTATTAATTGAAATAAAAAAATACTAAAAACAAGTAAGTCGAAGGACATAAAGTGGTGTTGGGTGAAGGAAAATCCGAACGGAAAAACAATAGTCGACATACTGAATAAACAATTGAGAAACTCAATTTTTTAGTAAACCATATTGACACACTAGAAATAGAATTATGGAGGTAGTCAAAACAGTTTTTGAATGAAGCAACTTCCGTAAATGATAGATATGGTTGTTCTGGGAAATATTATGTGATGACTATATTCCCCACTTACGATTTCATTATCTTAGATTTCAGGAAACGATCATTCCGCGTAATGGCGACCTCAACGTTCAGCTGCTGTTAAATGAAATTGAAATACAAGCTTACATTGTACTGATTGATAGTATATTAGAGTAGGATTTCATTTTGAGACATATAGCGTGTGAATTACATTTTTTGTTTAAAGGAAAGTTTATTTCAAGAGAAATAAACAGGCCCATTAAGGTTTTGAATTCAGAATCATTGAATGCAATGGAAAGATATCCCAAATATTATACATTGGTAAAGTAACGTACTCCTAAGCCATCTGAATATATACTATGATACTTTATTGTAAATCTAGATCATGTACATGTACTACTTATTGGGATATAAGATGATGGGTGTCAATTTGGAAGATTCATTTTTTGCGAAGGAGACAATTAAAAGATGTCACTACAGACGAATAGCATCGATACTGAACCAATTGCCCAAATATAATGTTGACAAGGTAAATTTGATTTATAGTAAAAACGGTCAATCGACACTTAAGATGTTGCTATCTAGTCATTACCTCTCTGTTCATCTCTCTCTCACGATCGCTCGATCGATCCCTGGTTGATTTTATTTTTAATTCTGTTAATATTTGTCTATGACTTTTTATTCATTCTATAGATGAAAAAAAATCACTGCCAAATAAATTCAACTAGTACGAAGAAAGAATATATGGAACAAAATACAGTGTGTGTATGTATATGAAAAAAACATGTTTGCTATAAAACTAAAATTTAGAAAAATTAGAAAAAATGTTTATCTTCTAGAAACTGCTTTGCGTTTATCTGATATATATTTATTTACATTAAAAATCGTTAATTGTTCTAGGCTCATAACAGCTTCATTTTGGCTTTGGATGGAGATGTAGATTTCAAACCTGAAGCAGTACAGAAACTGATAGACAAAATGAAAAAGAATCGCAAAGTTGGCGCTGTATGTGGCCGAATACGTCCTGTTGGATCAGGTTAGCAGATATTAAGTTATTCTATCAACTTCCGATGAATATTATTACAGGCTCTTTTTATATGATAAATCATCTAAAAATTAATTCGCACAGGCAAGAAAATATTGGTTTATTATTGTTCGAAATATTTGTTATATTTATGGAATGGATTCGGTTTTGGGGCTTCCTCTCTATCGATTTATGAGTTTCGAACAGCGGTATACTACTGTTGCCTTTATTTATCCATCATGTTATTGAAAGGACTTATTATTGTTTTTAAGATTTAAACACTGTTATTTGTATTACTTTTGTAATTTGTACTTTTTCTAAACAACATCAAATGTTATAGTTGCTTCGGTGTGAGCACCTTAACATCCTTTATGCATTTAATTTTGGGGAATTAATAAGTAATTTAAGGGAATAAATACCTTTTTGAAAAAGAAATCTTCTTTTTGATTGCGGAATTTCATTTTCCGTATATTATATTTTTTGTATATCTGCAAAAATAGATTTCGACCAATAACGTCTTCAATTATTTTGAAAATGGTTGGATGGTCTTAAGGCCTCGTATTGCAATTTTCATGGCTTAGTAAACGGATAATCTGTATTTACCTTCACGCATCATAATGCGGAGTGATCCTTTTGTCATTTGAATTATTCGTTTGCATGATTACAGTCCGTCAACAAACAATTGAATAATATTTTGAAGAAAGATTAATCTGAAGTGTTACTCAACATTGACGCAGATTAACATGCGAATAATGGTTGTGTGCAAAAGGACCTTATTTAGATAATTGCAAATTTGTTTGACAACATATGTCATATTTTACAGCCCTTCTTTTTTAAACAACGAAAATTCACCATGTGTCCTTTTTTCTTCTCTCTTTGAAAAATTGGGATCCGCTCTTGCTAAAGTGTATTTACAATTAAAGATACAAAAAATAAAGCATTTTAGCTCACCTGACTAAAAGGAACAGTGTGAGCTCTTCCCATCGCTAAGCAAAATTTAATCAGACTTTGCCACAATCATCGTTTGGGTATCTAGTTTTAAAAAAAATGGCTCATAACCCCACGTATCAACCAACATTGCCGAAATGTCTACGAATAGAACTTAGGGTAAAATGCAATGTTTAACTATTGTCTTGAAAAACGCTATACATAGATATCATATGACATAAGCAAAAGTTTTCAAAATGTTGAGTGAGATCTAACTACCGTCTATTTACATCATAAGAGTTATTGCCCTTAAATGAGGTATTTGACCAATTTGTTTCCTATATTGCTTATAACCCTGAAATATATGATAGATAGAAACTTTAAAAAATCATAAATAATTAGTAAGACAAGTTTGTTCAGCAAATAGGTCAGCATAGATGAAATTAACCGTTGTCATTTTATATGAGTTATTGCCCTTAAATAACGTCTACACTTTTTTGTGTTTTGGGCAAAAATTACAGAAGAAAGAGAAAAATTTAAACAGAAAAGGAAAAGATTTGAGTCATGAATTATATTCTAGTCGTCAATGTTGAAGAGTGTCCATTGTTGAAGATGTACTAAGCCTTAGGTAAGCGACACAAGCTCTCTAGAGCCTCTAGTTTTTTTTCAAATTTTCTTTTAAATGTGAAAAGATATTTGATTTTTTCATAAGGGAAACAATCATTGAATACTGTAGTAAAATTAAAAGACAGTCCTAAATTTCCTAGTTTTTTTCTCAAGAATTTGCAAGTATAATACAAATTCATTTTGATGAAAGTTGTCAAACATTTGCAAGTTAATAACATTTTTATTTTAATAAAAAATGTCAACAATAGTAATAACTAAAAACCTAACGTTTGAATTATATTATCTTTTCAAAAAAAGACGTTAGTAACCCAACCGGTTGTCTTTTCATACCAAATGCTTACTCTATAGATATATAGCTTCTTTTACTAGAATGAACATGAATATGTTTACCCAATTATTCATCTAAAACCCTATTTCATGATATAGTAATACCTTTTCTAGGCTTACTAATCTATTAATTTACTATTATATTTGTGTACCTTTAATTTATATATTTCTAAAGTATGCAATCAATACTGAATTTTTCGGTTGTTAAGGAGGAAAAGGAAGCTACATTTTTTTTCTTTTTCTGTTTTTTGTTTTGAAAAAACTCTAAAGTTTTAATCCCAATTGTTTACTAGAAGTTCTTGCGTCTGAATTATTTATAAACGCTGGAAGATTTATTTAACTATTGCTCTACAACGTTTTAACTTGCAACGAAAATTGACAGAAAATGAGAGTAATAATCTTGCATGTTTGTGTAAAAAACCAAGAAGATTATTGATTGGAATCTTTGTTGTCGACTAAACGAAGATATCAATAGGATCAATGAGCATATATATGAATGTTAAGCTACATGCTCAAGTTGTCCATATCTAATATCAGACAAGACCTCTTCATTGAAAAAGATGATTTTTCTTAATATCTAGCGACTTGTGCCCTTTTCCCGATTATTACATATTGACTAAGTGTGGATTCAAATGGCGGGTTATGCATGCATATCAGGAGACGCTTACCATGTCGCGACTCTCACTCCTGTTTGGAGTTCGTGTACTTCCCTCAGTTTTTGTTTGTTACCTTGATTTGCATCTTCTTAATGGATTGACGAGATTATGACATCGGTAAATAAAGGCAACAGTAGTATACCGCTGTTCAAACGTCATAAATCGATTGAGAGAAAACAAATCTGGGTTACAAACTAAAACCGAGGGAAACACATCAACTATAAGAGGAAAATAAAGGAACAACAGAAACACAAAAGTGCAACAAAAACAAACGCCAACATACATAGAAACGAACTATTTGATAACAACTGCCATATTCCTGACTTGGTATAGGACATTTTAAGAAAAAAAATGGTGGGTTGAACCTGGTTTTATGGCTAGCCAAACCTCCCGTTTATATGGCAATGTTGAAAAATATCGCTAAAATGACAACACTACGTGACAGAGTTACAGCACAAGCACACGCAAGAACACTCATCACAGAGAAACGCACAAATAAATAATATAATAGTCGATACAACATGTAAACCGCAGAATAACAACGAACATCTTCCATTAACGACAGACAGCACAGGACATCACAAACAGTGACGTATTTTTGTAACGAATATATAATCTTGAAATTTATACAATTATTTTCACAATACTAGTCCAAACAATTATTATGATAATAACCTACACTGTTGTCTACATTTGTAACGAATACCGTGTAACGGTAGAACATAAAACATTTTGAACGCTTTATAAACACCTACAAAATATCTGCTATCAGTGAAATTCAAGCTAATCGTCTACATCAGTGTTCTACTGAATAATATATCATATCATGTATTTTATAAGACTGCTTTACGCTGTCATTTTTTGGTGAACATCTATCTAATTTTGTGTACATTATAAGGTGGGGGCATTTGTATTCTGCCGAATGATTAGTCAATAATGTGCCAACATATTAAAATGAATAAATGTTTTATACACTATATAAAGATAATTAAACCACTAGAAGATCAGATACATATAAATGCTGTGATAATTTTTTACCTTGAAATACCCCCTTTTAAAAGGTTATCTGTCTTCCTAGGCATATGTGTAAGATGTCTGTATCGATAAGTTGTCGAACTGCTGGTAGAATGACCTTATCCGAGATGTGAAAGTAATGTCCGAAGGTTCTGCTGTTAAGTTGCTCTAATTTGCCGTTTCGAATCTTAAGAATTGTGAGTTAATAAAATAATAAAATCACAACGTTTTGGTTAATGTTTTGGAAAACATAACTTAGAATAACATATTCTGCATGTGCATTCTAATTTGAATATCATGAACATCAGTTATTGGTTGTTAGTGTAAAATTACAAACATTTATATTGATTCAAGTTTTTCTTTAAATCATTGCGTTTCTCTTTAATGTAGGGCCTATTGTATGGTATCAGCAGTTTGAATATGCTGTTGGACATTGGCTACAAAAAACTTCAGAACATGTGTTTGGGTGTGTGCTTTGTTGTCCAGGAGCCTTTAGTTTATTTCGTGCTACTGCTCTAATGGACGATAATGTGATGAGAATGTATACAAATCCTCCTTCGGAAGCACGCCATTTCATCCAGTATGAACAAGGTACAAAATTTCCCTTCTGACAGACAAAAACAAAATAATAGTTATCAAAGGTACCAGGCTTATAATTTAATACACCAGACGCGCGTTTCGTCCACATAAGACTCATCAGTGACGCTCAGATCAAAATAGTTATTAAGCCAAACAAGTACAAAGTTGAAGAGCATTGAGGACCCAAAATTCCAAAAAGTTGTGCCAAATAGGGCTAAGGTAATCTATGCCTGGGATAAGAAAATCCTTAGTATTTCGAAAAATTCATACTTTTGTAAACAGGAAATTTATAAAAATGACCATATAATTGATATTCATGTCAACACCGAAGTGCTGACTACTGGGCTGATGATACCCTCGGGGTCTAAACGTCAACCAGCAGTGGCATTGACCGTCATCTTCTTGACAAATATTTTTGCTTCAGCACGATAGGTGGTTCAAAATTAAATATCAATACATCCTTAATTAAGGTGGTATTGGAGTAAAAATTAAAAATGATAAAATTTGTTCATACTTTGCCAAAATGTAATATATATTGTGATATGTTCAAAAAAATATACGAAAAATGATAGGTCATCGAGCATTTTCTCAAGCTTCAGGTTGTTAAAATATGACACATTTTGTATGGATTATACAGGGAAAACATCATTATATGAATAGAAGCCAAACTAATGATAGAATAGTAAAATAAAATACGAGAAGATAGCTTATAGAAAATGCTTTCAGAATATCAAAAAAAAAAATATAGGGTCACAGTACGTTTTTCCCGCTAAAACATAAAATAGCAAAATTTCATGTATATTTCTTTAGAAAATGTACTATTTCAGAGTTACCTCCGCCAATTTAAAAACATAGAAAATTAAGCAAAAATAATCTACGTTTGAAAACATATTTAGTAATTATAAGTTAAAATCTTATAAATTTGTTCTTTGAAATGAAAACTCTCATTAGTTAATTGCATTCCTCATCAAATTTTGCTGACTTGATTGAAAATCTGGACCTATTGTGCTCTGCTTTTTTTCAATCCAAAATGGAGAAATATACCCATACTACCTTAAGGGGCCCTTGGCGCACCGCTATTATTACAACTCTGTCTCTGTGTATATCCGTCAGCAATTTAATGTCCTACGATCACTCAACTAAGTTCCATAATTTTATACATAGTGATAATACTCATAAAAGGAAGTTTGCTTTCGATTTTTTTCAATCTTAAACAAATTTTTTGTTAAAACATTTTTTTTACAAAATCACATATTTTGAGAAACATCTGTTTGTGCTAGAATTCCTACGAAAGTTTATATTTAGGTATAACATGTTATTCCAAATTTATTCCCGATGTCAACAATTGATTTATATGAAATTTAGGGAAAAATGACCTTAAAAATTAAGTTTTTGTGAAAAACTCTTACAAATCTTGTGAAACTTTTTTTTTCTAATGTTTCAACAAAATATGTTTTACAAGTTTTCAGGTTAATTTGCAGGAGGTGTAAACTGGGCGAAGATTCTGTTAACTCAGTTAATTAGTATTTAACAAGCATCTTTTTGTAGGATTTCAACAAAAATCGATATGTAGTCATAACATGCTATTTTGAATTGATCCCGGATGTCAAACTTGTGGTATTAACTTACTTTCCGTTAAAAAAAACACAAATTTTAAGATATATAAATGTTTTGCTAAGATTTCAACCAAAACTGATATTTAAGTATATGCCAATGAAAACAAATATTGGTCGGCCACCATTTTTAAATGGCTGCCAAAATACAGATGCGTGAATTTTGACAAAACTTTATATTTACCAAGAAAACATCCGTGATATTTAATTCCTGGTGTCAAAATTTATGAAAAATGATTCCCCATTAACCAGTAAATGCTTTTTTTTGCATCAGTATCAATTTATTGTTTCTGTGCATTACACAAACATGTGCAGTCGGGGCCCTTGTTGACATTCTTTTTTCAAGTTAATTTGCTTTTTAGCTCACCTTTCCAAAGGAAATGTGAGCTTTTGCCATCACTTGGAGTCCGTCGTCGTCCGTCCGGTGAAAACTATTTCAAACATCTTCTCGTCTGAAACTACTAAACCAATTCCAACCAAACTTAAGCTGAATGGTCCTTAGGGTAAGTTGAATAAAGTTTGTGTTTTATTTTCTGTTTCGTCAAAAAACATGGCCGCCATGGCTAAAATAGAACATAGAATATATCTAAAAAAAAAAGCATTTAGAGCAAATCTGATAGGAGTAGAAATGTTCATTAGGTCAAGTTCTATCCGCCCTAAAAATTTCAGATGAATCTAACAACCCATTGTTGGGTTGCTGCAACTAAATTGGTAATTTTAAGGAAATTTTGCAGTTTTTGATTATTGTCTTGAATATTATTATAGATAAAGATAAACTGTAAATAGCAAAAATGTTCAGCAAAGTAAGATCTACAAATAAGTTGTATATGACCAAAATTGTCAATTGACCCCTTAAGGAGTTATTGCCCTTTAAGGACAATTTTACACAATTTGTTTATCATGTTTTCTAACTTTAAAAAATCTTCTCCTCTGAAACTACTGAACCAATTCCAACCAAACGTAAGCTGAATGATTCTTAGGGTATCTAGAATAAATTTTGTGTTTTATTTTCTGTTTCCTCAGAAAACATGGCCGCCATGGCTAAAAATAGAACATAGGAGTAAAATGCAGTTTTTGACTTATATCTCAAAAACTAAAGCATTAAGAGCAAATCAGACAAGAAGTATTCATTTGGTCAAGGTCTACCTGCCCTGAAATGATCATCCAAATCCGGTATCTGATTTTTAGGTTATTGACCTGAATTGATTGTCAAATTATTGACAAATTTAAGGAAATTTTGCAGTTTTCGATTATTTAATTTATCTTGAATATTATTATAGATAAAGATAAACTGTAAACAGCAAAGCAAAGTCAGATCTACAAATAAGTTTATATGACCAAAATTGTTAATTGACCCCTTCATCTTGTTTGCTTACTTTAAAAAATCTTCTCCTTTGAAACTGCTGAATCAATTTAAGCCAAACTTGGGCTGAATGAGTTTCGGAGTATCTAGTATAAATTTTGTTTTTTATTTTTTTGTACGTCAAGAAACATAGCCAATATGGCTAAAATGGAACATAGGAGTAAAATGCATTTTTTGCTTTTGAAGAAAATATGACAGATACAAAGAACATTTAAATAGCATTTTTAAGACACACATTAATATATATTGAAAAGCAAAAATAATCATTGATGAAAGATTTAAGCAAAAAATGACAGGTGATCGATTCAGGCTCTTGAGAGCCTCTTGTTTCATATGTTAACCTTTATTTTACAGGTGAAGACAGATGGTTATGTACATTAATGCTACAGCAGGGTTGGCAAATAGATTACGCTGCTAGCGCAGATGCCTTCACATTTGCGCCACAAACCTTTGAAGAGTTTTTCGTGCAGAGGCGACGATGGGCACCGTCAACACTTGCAAATATTATTGACTTGCTTTCATCGTGGAGGGTAACAACAAAAGTGAATGATAATATCAGCACGTTGTTCATTATATACCAATTCATAATTCTTTCTTCAAGTTTACTTGGTATAGGAACGGTTACGTTATTGATCACCGGATCTTTCAATGCTGTACTGAAAATAACAATGTTTGATTCATACGTCGTCGCTGTAACACCAGTGGTTTTGTATGCTATTATATGCATAAAATGTAGCAATGACAAGCAAATTGTAGCTGCAAGGCTACTGTCGGCAGTGTACACCTTAGTAATGGTTATCGTCACTGTAGGATTATTCGTGAATCTCGCAACAGAAAAGTCGCACAGTCCAAATTTTATTTTTGTCGTAGAAATACCCTTTATATTCGTATTCGCAGGATTTGCTCATCCAAAGGAGTTGATGTGTCTGGTTCATGGTTTGCTGTATTACCTCATGGTTCCATCCACTTTTATTACCCTAACCGTGTATTACATATGCAATATTCATATTGTGTCATGGGGTACCCGTGAAAAGAAAACGGAAGACGATATTATTGCTGAAACGGAGTCGGGAAATTCTACTAATTCAGCAACTCCTCCAATACTAATCAAATGCTTGCAGAATTTAGGCGTTTTGGCATTAGTGAAAGAAAGAACAGGGCTTATTAAGCAGTTATTGGGAACAAGAGTCGATCAGAAAAGCGATGATAATAAAACAAAATCAAGTATTTTACCACCTATAGGAGCGACACTTGTACCTCGTACAGAAAGAAGACGTCCAGCAGTAAGAAAAGATCCAGATGCTTGGCAGTCAAAAGAATACTTTGGACTAAAGGGAAAAGAAAATATTAAGAAGGAGGAAACTGATTTTTGGAATGAAATACTTGACAAGTATCTTATCCCAATCGTAGAAGACAAACAGAAAAAAAAGAAAATTCAAAAAGAACTTAAATCTCTCAGAAACAATGTAGCATTTGGATTTTTGTTAGTGAATTTCCTGTTTGCAACGGCTATATTCATACTTCAGAACAACGAGGATCAGTTGAAGAGTTTTTACATATTAAACGAATACGAACCTTTGTCAGTCACATTCTTAGTATTGTTTGCCCTAGTTATATTGTTGCAGTTTATTGGAATGCTTATCCACAGGTGGGGAATCTTTTTACATCTAATATCAAGTGTACGACTTTTTTCAAAAGCAACAGAAGAAGAGTGGGCAAAACAAGCCCTTAAGGAAACAGGAAATTTGCAGTCTGCTGATCACGAAGTTGACTACCAGGAAACCATAAGTTTATCAACTATATCATATGATTCAAGGGTAAACGACTTCGATATTATAAGTGATTGGGAACCGGTTCGTGATTATCCACACGATGACGAGCAGACACATACTGAATATGAAAGAAACTTTCGACGAAGATATGAGACAATAAGGAGAAATTTGGGTCCGTCTAAGAAATTAAACATCGAAAGTATACACACACACAACACAGATATAAACAGAACAAATCTGTACCTTAGAACATTTGGTCGAAATGCAGTAGCTAGAATAAATCATGCTCATAACGTTTAATCAGGAATGTAAAATACATGTTGTGAATAATTTAAGCTTATTATTTTTTAAATCAATACAATTAAAATAATCACAAAGAAATAAGAATATATTTTAAAATATTTAGATTTGTTCTAAAAGACCTCAGTGAGGTTTCTATGAAAAATGCTTTTGCGCATAAAATTAGAATGAGCAGAAAATGAAAATGAGAGGGTTTTCATTTCCTTTGAAATGCCTGAGAGATTTAAAATATTTCTCCCGTTATTCTTGGGACTCCAATATGAAATCTATATAATGAAAAATACTAGATAATCAAGAACTTAAAGTTGATACTTCAAATTCAACAAAAAAGATGACTATGTATTATATACTTGAATACTGTGAATCATGTGTACATAACTTTCTTTTAAAAGAAAATCCTTTATGTTATCCAAATCTTATAGAAATGTACTGATATTGAACTATTGTCTTCCCGTACTCTATTTCATCGACAACTATTCCGTATGCAGTGTTTTACTCTGACACCTCCTTCGAAATTCGGTAATCACACAGCGCAAGTGTCGTGCGAAAACCGTGATGGTAGAAACAGTAAATACACTTGGAAGAAAAATAGTATTACAGATTCTTAAAGAAAAAATCTAATACACCAAATAATTTAACACCTGTTATGACGAAGTGTAATTAACAAATGGGACCGCAGTGAAAATGTAAATAATTACAAATAAACATCACTTTTTTTCTCACTTTTATAAACACGTGCACTATGATTCTTTGTTGATTGTTTATCAAGGTCGTGATCGGTAAACTTCGGCAACAAAACTCGGAGTTAATTAGCCGCCAAAGTTTTCGATCAACAATCACCGACAAATATTTGTTTTCTCTATCATACGTTATGGATTTGTGATAAATGTAAAAAGCATTCACAGAGGACTTAGTTTAGTACACATGCATGCATTGGTTCAATTATGTACTTAAATTTAGTAAAATGAATAAGAATATACATTCGAAAACAGATATTTTTTCGTGTACAATAAGTATAGAGTACAGTTTTGAGGTGTCAACGATAAAGCACATTTAGTGAGCATTTGCCCACACACATACTGTTACACAGGAAAGTGGGAAAATAAGTGGAACACGTTACAGGCAAACGCATGCAAACATACATATATATTAGCAACAAAAGAACATAAAATATCGTAAAAGAAACTTTCCTCCAATAAAACTGTATGAGAAATATAATAATTGTTGTTTCAATGAATAAAATCATGCCATTATCAGAAAAAGTCCGTGGTTCAACTTTTGACACGCAAAGAAGAATGCTATAAAACAAAAACAAACAATATGTTATGGTTGTCTACCTTGTATAGTTTTTTTTTAACGTTGTCGACATAAATATTGGTTGAATTGTTAGAAATTGTGTTCAGTCCGCAACCTTTTAATCCGTCTTGTTAACACTAGAGGGTCTGGATGGGGTTAATTGAATAGAGAGTAATGGACCAATACTGTAGAAAAATGGGCCCTAAAATAAAGAATAGAGAAAAATAGGTAAAAATACTAAAGAATAGAAAATAATGGGGTGCTAAAATATAAAGAATAGGGGAAAATGGACTAAATTATAAAGAATAATAAATAAGAATTGCTTAAACAATCACTACAAACCAGTTAAAGTCTGAAATGGCCTATATTTGTACTCGACTGTACTGATTTTTACTCGACCAGTCTGAATTGGTCTGAAATTTACTTGATAATACTCGACTGTAGTCTGAACCATACTTAACAGTCTGAACTTGTACTCGTCCTTTACTCGACCAGTACTTAACCATTTCATTTTCGTCTGAACCATGCTCGACCTAGTCTGAACCATGCTCGACCTAGTCTGAACCCTAGTCTGAACCATACTCGACCTAGTCTGAACCATACTAGACTAAGTCTTAACCAACCTAGACCTAATTTTTGTATCTATCTATTGTATTTCATCAATTTAGGAACTGTTTTTAACAGCTATTTCCCCTGGCTAGAAATTTGAACAACAATTTGAAATTTAAAATGTATTCATTATGGCATTGAAACCAAACTTTCACAATAAACATAATATAAATTCAAAACCATATTTATCAACACTTACATATATATATATATCACCTTTAAAATAAAAATAAAACAAGCTGATCAAATAATCTCAAAACTGAATTGTTACTTATATTTTCAATGTTATTCAAATTTTTTTTTGAATGTTTCAGATATATTTTATGGTTACTGGACAATTTTCACCATTTACTTAAGCCTTGTATAGATTTATGGTGTCAGTTGAGTTTAGTTAATAATGCAGTGAACATTTTTTTTTATTAAAATATATTTAAAATAGTATATAAAGCAACTTAATAAATTTTAAAAATCACCTTTGTTTTGTAAAACCAAGAATTTAATATAATCATGATAATAGAACTTCCATAGCAATCCTTGATAACCATTTAAAAAAGGAAATGTGTTCCAAAGTTGCAGAAAAAATTTATTTCAATTAAATTTAAATAACTTTTGTCAAAATTAAAGACATGGCATACAAGAAGCACTTTAATAAGGTTAAATTACCTAGTACATGTGTGTTTTACAGGTAAAAAAAAGCCCTTTTTTTCTTAAACTCGTGTATTACTTATCTAGTGAATTCAAAAGGCCTTGTGATTTAAGTTTTACAGGGTGTTACAATTTTTAATGAATGTTAATTAGCAATTAATACTCTCTGACCAGGTGTGATCTTTTTAATGAGTTTGCCCCAAGCAGGAGGTGTTTCTTTATACTTTACCACTAATCAGAAGAAAAATTTTATCTATTTCTTTATTTTTTTTATCCCTTTTTGATATATAATATATCCCAAATTATAATAAGAATAGATATATTTCTAATATAAGGTTAAACAATTTCAGTGATTTTTTGGCTGTTGTTACCTCATTAAAAAGATAATTATATAACTATTGTATGTAACCATGAAACCTATATAGTTTTTCTTTAGGAATTTAGGAAAATTAAGTTTAAAAAAAAAAAAAAACACATGCTAAACAAGAAGCACCTTTATAAGGTTTTATTACCCTCAGTAAAGGTGTGGTTTTTAGATAGAAGAAATTTTTTTTTTAACAAAACTCTAAAACTTTAAAATTAATATAACTAAATTATTATATAAGATAATTTAATTTAACTATCTCTATTTGATAAATCTGAGAATCATGTAAGGATGTAAAAATATGTTTTTATATATATCTTTATTTTATTGTGGCTGTTGTCATGTCAGAAAAAAAGAAATTAATTTTAACAGCTAAAATTAAAAAAAAATATAGGTTTTTTGGTCAAGTATGGTTCAGACTGGTCGAGTATTGTTCAGACCTTTGGTCGAGTACGGTTTAGACTGAAAAAATTGGTCAAGAATTGAGTAATAGTTCAGACTATTTTCACTGGCAAAGATAAGGGTAAAGTACAAATCAGTACGGTCGAGTATGGTTAAGACTGGGGTCGAGTAATGTCGAGTAAAATTCAGACCAATTCAGACTGGTCGAGTAAAAATCAGTACAGTCGAGTACAGATATAGGCCATTTCAGACTTTTACTGGTTTGTAGTGAATTAAATAATACAGAATTGAAGGACCCCTATCCTGACCCTTATACTAGAGAGATGAAAAACAATATTTAGGTAAATTAAATGCATGCAATAAATTCAAGCATACTTAATATCATATATGTACAAACCTTAGTATTTTACATTATAGTACGATTTGTAATTGTATATTACATAGTCCTATATAGGTACAGTACCTAGACTTTGTTCATCATATAAATATAATTTTACACAGCAACCAAACGACATAATCATAAAAGGTACTAATCTATATTGATAATTTTACTGTGAACTATGTTGTATTTTTTTAGCACATATTTATGTGTGATTTATCATGGGCGTGCAAATACAAATGAAATATTGTTAAAAAAAGTTTCAAAAATTTAGAGAAAACAACAATAGTACAATGACAAGGTTTTTTGCCTTGGTGAAGTACACATAATGAGGTGTTACACTAGTTATGAGAATTGAAACAAATAACAGATAAAAATATCAAAATGACAATATTCCTTGCTTCGGATGAGATATACACATATAAGTACAGAAGCCGATTAGGGCCACATTGGAAAACAAATTATGTCGTCATTAAAATCTTCAATGTGGCCGTAATCGGCTTCCATACGGGTGAGGTACATACATATATGCATATGGAGAGGTAACTATGAAAATGTAAACATATAACAGTTGTAACAACAGTAACTGACAAAATGTTTGGCTTTGTCTAAAGCATAGGCACATAGAAGTGTTAAACTATCTTTTGTAGTTAAAAAAATTAAGAAACAACAACTATAACAAAGTTCATGGCTTTTGGTAGGTTAGTAACTATAAGTAGGGATACAACTTGTTTATTTAGATATTTAAAAAATAAAGAGACAATAACAACACTGGAACATATGATAGTGGAGAGGTTAAACTAGTTTTGCAATCACTGATTCAAAACACATAATTATATTAATGGATTATACACATTTTTCCAGAGTGTATCTTTGTATATAAAAGGGCAGAAGATACCAAAGAGTCGATCAAAATTCATAAGTCAAACAGAAACAGTCAAAACAAAGGCAAAAAGTGAAAAACGACTAATAGACAAACATCAGTATACAAAACACTGTATAGAAAACTAAAGACTGACCAACATGAAATCTACCAGAAACCGGAGTGATCCCAGGTACTCCTCTGCATGGTTGATTTTTTATGTAAAATTGACGAATTCACTCACAATCAATGAAGATATGAAGGAAAAAATCCATTTAAATCATTAAGAATTTTGTTTTTGCAACAACCGTCAATAAATGCTTGTGTGGTTTGTAGTCGACATGATGTCCGGTGAACGGTCTCACTTCCGGAAGCGCTTGAAACAAGTATTAGTAAGGATTCTTTATTCTGCAAATCATATAAGAATAAACAAGATAATTTTATCTAAAAGTTACAGCAAAAAACATGTTCTCTTTATCCGTATGGGGCACTGGTTGTCGATGCGTCGCTTAAGGTACACAAGACGTGCAATGTGTCGTACGTCATTCTTCACAGACGGTTCTTTGTTACAAAAAAAACTTGTAGTAAATGTTTACGTCAGGTATATTGTAAATGCACTCAAACTCTTTAAAATAAATAAAATCTGTCTTACATAATGGTATGTCTTTTCTATTTTCGATCCCATTTTATTTTATTTTTTTTTGGGGGGAGGGGGGTATTTAGCTACTATGTTAATGTCGCGTCGTATTTCACTTATCAGACACTTTTATCTGCAAATACTGTTTAGAAAAGTACGCAACGGAGATCAAAAAGAAAAATAAAACAACATGTATTTCATATTTGTTAACAAATAAAGTGTAGATTTGTTATTTTTAGATACATTGCTAAAAGTAATACATCTTCATGACAAATGACGGAACCACCTATGTAATTAGCAAGATAGAACTTTGGTGTTTAACTAATTAATTATGTCACAAAATTTGTGCATAAATTAAAATGTCTTGTCAAAATTAGGTAAAATAAAGGGTTTGACAAATGAATGATATCTTTGAAGTTTAACTATAAAAAAAATCTAACTTCCTGTACTAATAAAAAGAAAGAGAAAATATACAATTATATTAGAGGGGAGATGTCCTGTATAATAACACAAAATATCTAAGTGTCCATTCGAAAATGAAAACCCTAAGCAGCCTCTCTCCAAATTTGTAATTAGCATTTGTTTTCTCTTGAGCATTTCCACTTGTACTAGGGCCTTCTGTGGAATTGCCGTCAAGATGGTAGTTCCGAGCTAGCCCTATTCGGGGCCAAGAAAGCTCCGGAATCCTTGACGATCTGATGGTTTTAGCTGACCAGAACGTGGATTAAAGATTGAGAAATTGTTACAGCTGTAACTAGTCAAGGCAAGTGAACTTCATACATTGTATACGCATATGCATTATTAAAACGTACGCTCATAGCTAATTTGTCGTTTAGGCACCACCCATTCATCTTTTTTTTTGGAGGGCATGATTTTTCCCTTTCGGGTCACACATTTTTTTTTACTATATTACTACTAAAACACAAATAACATAGAGGAACACAATTTGTTTTTAAACTCAATGTCAAATTTATTGTTTTCCCTAATTTTCAATAGAAACAAACCATCTTCACTTTCTGAAAAAAAAATATTATATTTCAAAAACTTAATAATAAAACAATTTATTAGAATACCATGCCCATCCACAAAAGATGAATGCTTTGTGTCTGAGAGCAAGTATACTACGGGTTGGAAAATATAACAGTATTTGGTGAGTTTGGGAATGATTCTATCCGTTCCAATTTTTAGGTTTAAAATATTTAAAAGTGAAGAAAACATGTGTTCTAAAGAAGATCACTGCCTATGTCTTAATCTCAGCCACCAAATGAAGCCGTGTATACAGTGATTTTGTGTGTTTATTCGTTCGCCTATCAGAACTTTTTATATCACAAATCACCTTACAAATTGACTAGGTGTTATTGAATCTTACTTGTAAAATGACCGGTGCACATTATATTGCCGGACACAGAGAGGGTTTGAGGTTTGAACCCCTCCTATCCTCTGAGGAAATCTTCGACTTAGACTTACCTATACAAATGTGAACATTTAGATATGGTCACAGTTTTCATCATTTATATAATATGATGCATACCTATGACTTACTTAAAAATAGGCATAGTGCAATATGATCAATTTACTGCAGTAAAACTACTGCTAAAATTCATGCTAAAGAGGGCATCCGTTTGACCATGTGGGATGAATAGATATACAGTACCAGTACCACGCTCTCTGTGTGTACATAAACCGTTCAAACAGTTCATTGAGAGTCCATAGGCGAACTGTTGAAAGATTGTAAAAATGCCCCATTCACCGCACCCTCTTTTCTCTTGACAGTCTAAATGTCTCATCTTTCATCCCGATATACCCTTTATGCAGATTTTGTGTATTGAATTCTTGTGAATTTGTCTTGTCCCGAAAAAGAATGAAAAATTTGCCACTGGACATTAAAAAAACCCAATAAATTCTTCATTCATGCAATTATCCCATGTACATTTTTGTGTATCCAGTCCTTGAAACACTTCGCGAAAAATCTTATTTTGTGATTGCATTTCTTTTGTCAAATTAAACGATTCTATTAATGATCGAATTTAATTTCATTTATCTTTTTAACATATTTTTTTCCATACTACTACGTGGCGTTAAAACTGCTGATCTGCAATATATTTATATTACGCATAATATGTGGTTATTCTTTGTTTAATACGACAACTAATTATGAAACATGAATAGAAAACCCACATTTAAATTTGTGGGAAAATCTCTCTTCCGACAAATCAAAATATTATACTATTTGTTATTGTTAATTCATGTCTAAAATATGGAATCATTATTTAGAAGTACGTACAAATATGAAAGTGACAATTAACTGTAAAGTGTCAAAATAGTTATATTATCTAACCACGAATTAGTGTTTTATTATCATCTTTTCTTTTATTATGTTGATAATTTACATAAACGTGTTCTTGTGTAATTTGTATCCAGTTTGAAATACATGTGCATTAATCTACGGAGTAATCCACAAGGCTCTGTCACGCCGACTTTCATAGCTGTATGTTTCATTTGTCCGTAAAGATTTTACTTACTTCGGTTATTCAACTTTTGGGTCGTCTGTCAAATAATTTTATAAATATTCTATGAGGGTGTGGATGGGGGTTTACAGAATAGTGAATAATGGGCAAAAAATGTAAAGAATAGAGAAAAATAGACCAAAAAATAAAGAATAGAGAATAATGAGGTGCTAAAATATAAAAAAAATAGAGAATAATGGGCAAAAAGTATAAAGAATAGAGAAAAAAGGCATAAAAATGGCAGAATACAGAAATGAAGGACCGCATCCTAACCCTTTTCTATCGAACCAACTGTAATACGTCCTTTCAAATGGTGTAATGTGATGGTAAGATACATCTCTTTTGTTATTCCGAGAACTCATTCCCAAAATGTGTGATACTGATTGCAGTACGGACGACATGTGTTTGTAGGACATACATGCACTCGACACAAAACAGCGTCGGAACCAAGAACATAAAATGTTTGGGGAAATTAAAATCAAAAGCGCGTGAATAACACATTAGCATAAGGTTAATTGTACTTACAGGAGCAACAACCTTAATTTTCGAGAACAATTATGTAAATAAATTTCTGAATTGAACTTTTCACCCACAATTTATCTGTTAACGTATTGTAAATAAACTCTTCATAGGTAGTAGGATTTAAATTTTGAACGCCAGACGCGCGTTTCGTCTACAAAAAACTCAGCAGTGACGCTCGAATCAAAAAAGTTAAAAAGGTCAAATAAAGTACGAAGTTGAAGCGCATTGGGGACTCAAAATTCCGAAAGGTTTTGCCAAAATTCTGTTAAAATAATATAACCAGAATCTTTAGGAAGGTTGAGCACCTGTCCAAAGGGTTGTAAATATAGCCAGAACATACTAAATTGTGTGCTAATGAGAAGTCGTGTTTCGGAAATACATGTAGTCTTCACGTTCTAAAGGTATACGCTCGTGACTTAAGGTTTGGAAAAATAGTTTCGGAAAATTCAAACCAAAAACGAGCCTAAACTAAGCACAATTTTGCATTGAAAAAGTTTTAAATCTCAGCTTTAATACAATAATTCAATAAATTGTAAATTGATTTATTTTTATTAAATTCATTATTTAAATTTGAAATTTGAAATGATTGAAATACATCTTTTAAAACGATATATAGTTCAAGAATTTATACAATATACGAAATCAATATTGTCGGAAAATGTTAAATTTTAATTGTACGAGCTTTAGAAACAAGTAAAAAAGCGAAGCTTGTTTTGTTAGGAGTACACATAATTTTATATTGTCCGACAATATAAGTACATTTTTGTAAATTACTTATATTCTGCAATTTAACATAAGGTGTATCAGCGTTAAATGTGTTAATTCCAATCGTTTTCTTTGAGTTAAAAAAAATATACATTACTTAAATTTAACGCAGACCGCAAAGAGGACCACAAAATTACCTGTGACGAAAATAGTAATTTTGATATTACTGTTCGCTCAAAATAGATACAAAATCATGTTTAACCCGCCACATTCTTTATGTGCCTGTCTCAAGTCAGGAGTTCAGTGGTTGTCGTTGGTTCATTTCTGTCATTTTTTTTTCGTTAATTGTTTTATTTTAAACTAAGCCGTTATTTTTCTCGTTTGAATTGTTTCACAATTATCATGTCGGGGCCTTTTAAAGCCGATTATTATATGGTATTTTTTTCTCTCTCATTGTTGAAGACCGTACGGTCGCCTATAATTACTTATATCCGCTGCATTTGAACTATGGTTGATAGTTGCCTCATTGGCAATTATACCACATCTCCTTATTTTTACAAGATAGCTTGGAGAGGACATTTGTACATATATTTAAAAAGCAAAGTAAAAACAAGTTATACAATTTTATATACCTATTTTTTTTGTTGTACAATAGTTAGTTGGTTGCAGGGGAAAGTGGAATCATTTTAAAAAAATCATACAGTTTACTTGAGTTTTAATCATGTGGTTCAAATATATTGATTTACGATCGGTATAAACCATCACCATATTACACGTCTGATATACTATCCCATTTTTATGTGGTTTTAAGCATGATCATACACATTCGCCCAATTCTTGTGTCAAAAACGAGTGCATCTCTTGTTCCGCTTTATATTTTGTTGTGTGTTGACAAAAGAATGTTATAGTGAGTTTACTACAAATTAAGCGCCCAGTTAAAGTGTAAGTAATTCTTTTTTTTTTTTGGGATACAGGAAATATTTGTTCTTAATGCTTAATGATATGAACATTGTTATCAACAACGAAAAATATTGATTTATTCTTGTTATCCTTTCCAAAGAAAATGTTTCACAAGTCTTTACGTAAAGAGAGATAAAGAGACCAAGGGGGTAATTTAAAACCCACAAGTCGAATAAAAGCAGACAACGCCATGGCAAAAAAGAAAAAAAAACGATGACAATACAAACAGAAGTCAACAAAACACAACCCACAAAATATAAAAATAAGGAGATGTGGTATGATTGCCAATGAGACAACTTTCCACCAAAGTTCAAATGAAGTGGATGTAAGCAATTGTAGGCAACTGTGCGGCCTTCAACAATGAGAAAAACCCATACCGTATAAAGATATAAGAAGATGTGGTATGAGTGCTAATGAGACAACTCTCCATCCAAGTCACAATTTGTATAAGTAAACCATTATAAGTCAAAGTACGGCCTTCAACACAGAGCCTTGGCTCACACCGAACAGCAAGTTATAAAGGGCCCCAAAAATGACTAGTGTAAAACCATTCAAACAGGAAAACCAACGGTCTAATCTTTATAGAAAACGAGAAACGAGAAACACTTAGGAACTACATCAACAAAAGACAACCACTGAACATCAGGTTCCTGACTTAGGACCGGTGCAAACAAAGTCAAAACTTTATTTTGAGTAACACGAATCCCACCAAATTATGTAGTTAACTCAGAAGCTCCTGAAGAGTAGGCAGTTCCTGCTAAACCAGTTTCGCCTGTCGTATTTCTCGTTGCAAGTAAAATTTCAATGATAAGTCGCTTTCATTGGTACTTTCTCCCGGTCATATGTCTAACAGATCGAACCAGAACTCCCCTCTCAACCATACACCGTACAGTGACCTAAAGTTGTAAATTTCTACGTCATTTGGTCTCTGGTGGAGAGTTGTCTCTTTGGCCATCATACCACATCTTCTTATTTTTACATTTAGCATCATGCGCACTCTCACAGAATCGCAAAAGAGGCATGTAGATTTTGATCGTGACTGTTTTCAATCTGATATGCCAATTTTTATGTCATTGTCTAAGTTGTCCATGACATAGTTATTGACTATTCTCTTTAGGCCTATTTGTTAAGTATGCCCTCAAAAGTGTTCTATTTTTGGCGTTTAAACTTATAGCCTCGAACATTTCTGATGAAGATAACTCTAGAAACATAAGTGTAGCGCGCACGCAAATTAATACTATAATAGTATTAATTTTCGTGCGCGCTAAACTTATTATTCTTAACTAACATGCAATTAAAGATTATATTGCAGTGTAAAGAGGTCATTAGCGATAATAATTAGATGCAAAGCATATGACTAAAAAAAGTTACCTCAAAGACATCTGAAGGTCAATATATTGTCTTCAACAAGAGACAGGTGTCTAAATAATATTTCAAGCCCTAAATCACCCCAACGAAAATAAAGCTGCAATTAAGTTTAACAAATCAGAAATCTCCCATCAACCCCCATTCACCAAATGACAAATTCACCAGAAATGAGTTGCACTATATCATTACAATTGTCATTTTCATCTGCACAAGGAAATTTAACATCTGTATACTTATGATATTACATTTGTACAAAAAAATAATTTTATGTTAGATTTATTCATAACCTGTCTAGACTCGAGACGATTAAGTGTCCGAAATAATAAATATTGCATTTATACTTTTCTGGTTTTTAATTCCGTAATTTTACATTTAGCTGTCTTATGCTTTTGTATGTTTGTATGTTTGATTGCATTCTTTGGCGTTATACATTACATCTCCTTTGATTCCTTCCATTGTAAATGTTTAATATAAATTTTCAGCTCAATACTTTCACAAAATAATTAAAATGTGAAGTTTTTTCCATATCCCACATACTAAAACTTGTTGTGCAATACCTAAGTTTGTTACTTATCTCTAGTTTTTTTTGTGCATTTCAATGAAGAACAGCAAAAGAGAAAAGGTAAAACAAGAAAAACTATTTATTTACTAAAAACAAAGTTAAAGGAATGAGAATAACTATGATATTACAGGTATTCGAAGGGTTTCATCTATAAAGATAATGACCAATTCCGTAATGTGTAGCTTACAACGCTGCCCCATCCAAACCCTCTTATACAATTGTTTGGGGAATGCCATCGTCTGCACGTTATTTAACAAGACCTTATGGCAACTCTTAAAGTTTGTGCGTTATCTTAATATTAGAATTAAAAGAGCTTTTCTGTCCCTAAACTACATATCCTTTTTTGAACAATTGCATGTCAATTCTTTAAGGTTTATATACCAGTCTACTCTTTTTGGCAGAATCTTCTTTGTGATTCATTATTTTCTCGTCCTAAATATGCACGAAAGCGAAAGATATGCCACTGGAAGTAACATCAAACAACAACACCCCCCCCCCCCCCCGCGCCTCCAGATAAATCAAGATGAACTAGAAATATAATTCCGGTTCCATAATATTTTCTTTAATGAAATTAGCCTATCTGAGCTATATCAACCACCATGACACGGTTTGTTTTAACTAGGAAATAAACATATGTACACGCCTTGTGTAATGTTGTCATTGTATACGTCCTGAAGCTATCGACCTATCATTAGAGGTGTGATGTCAACAATTGAATACATATTTACATTATTATCTATAATACATATACAATATGTGAAAATATAAGTTGTTACGTCAATTTCTTACTGGTAGCCACAAAAATGTCTTTTCGAACTTTTATGATTTCAATATTCTATTTTTATCGTTAGTCTGACAGCCGATTGGGTAATAAAATTCAGGATAATAAAGATTAAGTTTACCTAAAAAGAGAAAAAGAACATTTTATACAAAAACAGACTAAAGTTACATGTTTATGCATTCAGTTGTTTTAGTGGAAGAAAAATTAATTACGAAATCCACAGAGAATCGTAGGTTTTGTTTTATATGAGAGAAGATTGAGTTTTTTTTATACTTATTATCAAGGTAAATTTTCTTTTCGCACGTATATCAAATTCACTAGTTGATCTGTTCAAACAAATATTAATTTGAAGGCAATTTTTCATGTGAAAAGCTAAATTTTCTTTAAAATATCCAACACTACTTCATATCGCTTATGAATTCCAACTTATAATAATTAAGAAGCGGTTTATTTTGGGATTTCAAATACCCACAAATGGTAGACGATTCCACGGCAGAATAGGTATAGACTCAAAGTAGCATCGGTATAGACTCAAAGCAGCATCGGTATAGACTCAAAGTAACTGTAAATGTATCAAAATAAACAGCCAATAACACCTCTACAAAGACACCGAAGCTATAACAGTACTAACATAGATTTAATGTCTTATGTATTGTTTTACGAATTCGTCAAATGGGAATCACATGTCACTCATTGTCATTAAATGATGTCACATGATCATCAATTAATACAGAACATTGGTGTTTTCATTCGAACGGAATCGGTAGAGGAATTGAAAACACAAAAGGGATTTAGATATTTTTTTGGATTTAATAGTCTACATTCGAACGAAAAACAAAAATATAATGTTTAGTGATTGGATTTAACAAGATTTTTACCCTGTAAGTACCTTCTTTTCTATTGCGTAAACATACATTCGGCAACATTGCACAAACAGCCTCTCTAAAGACCAGCAGAAATCAATTATCATTTTTTTTAATTTTTGGTTTTGGTTTTGTTAGATTTGTTCTGTGAAGTCAAGGGAAAGCTCATGGTAAAGTGCTTAGGGGTTTCCTTCAACATTGCACAAAAAGCATCTCTGAAGACCAGCAGAAATCAATTATCATTTTTTAATTCTTTTGGTTTTAGTTTTGTTAGATTTGTTCTGTGAAGTCAAGGGCAGCTCATGGTAAAGTGCTTGGGGGTTTCCTTCAACATTGCCCAAAAAGCCTCTCTGAAGACCAGCAGAAATCAATTATATTTTTTTTAATTTCTTTGGTTTTGGTTTTGTTAGATTTGTTCTGTGACGTCAAGTGCAACTCACGGTAAAGTGCTTGGGGGTTTCTTTCATCATTGTGATTTTTAAGGCTACCTTTAACATTTTTAAGATGATTAAACGTTCTTTGGATAGCTCTCAGTATCGTAATTATCGGAAAGTGAAGTGTTTCCATATTGTGAGACAAAAAACTCCATTAAGTCACTGTTTTCGAATTGTGACCTGCACATTACTTCTTATGACAACAAATTTCTTGAATATTTCGTCTGATGTTATACAAAAAGAAATTTGTAAAAAGAAATTTAAAAAAAGAAAAAAATGCAAATGTAAACACAAATTAAAACGCGTAAGGCTACATTATAATAAGTTATTACAAATTAAATATGCAATATCCGCCAGCTATGCATAACTGATATAAATGATCTCTTAAATAACTCAAAACATTTCAAAATTATGATTTATTGATAATTCTTTGAAAATAGCAAAAAATAGTAACAATTTCTGTGTCTTTAAATTTCCCTAGCATATAAAGCTTAAATAAACATCAAATACAAATGACAATCACACTCCTCTCTAAAAATGAGTTATGTTGTACCTACACAAGAGGGAAAAAAAGAAACACTTAACCCTTAGCATCTTGAATCTGATTAACATTTCTCTTTTTGAATGAAGTTAAGGTAAAGTTTGTTTAATCAAGGACTTATATATTATACTATTTAAATCCTTGGTTTAATGTTCCGTTTGAGACAGGTTTGAGGCTCGTGTGAGATATTTAAAAAAAAAAAACGCTTCCAGACGAATGCTTTTAGATGCATCATGAACCAGTGTACTTCTCCTGTTTGACAGAATGTCAAGTCTATGCCAATACAAATATCCTACGGACACATTATAAATATAAAAAAAACCCAATGTGTACAGAGAAATTGTTAGACATCTGCGTTCGTGTAAAACCTTCGTTGTAAACCTTTAGTTGTACGTAGCAATAATACTAAATTAGCCCGGTTTGATTGGAAAATATCATTGTGCTCGGCTTAGTGACGAATTGGAAATATTCAAAATATCTCTACAATAGTACTTTTATATAATCTAGAATGAATTTATATTTTGTGAACAAAATATCATATATTAGTACATTGCAGAAGTGAGTCAGAAAATATCTACCAAGTCATATGGTGACGTTAAAATATTTCGTATTGAAATTTTTTTAATTGCCTAATTAATATGTTTTAAGAAACAATTGACAAATGATTTGTCAAAACTACTGATTTATAGATTCTAATAAATAGGGTAATATATGAAGACTATGAAATTCCAAAGATAATGACCTATCAAATCTAAATAGAAATATAGATCATTATTGTATAAAACTGAAAAACTTCTCTAATATTCCTGAAATACAATAAAAAAAATTGACATAAAGTCCGTATTACGGTAATGCTTTGTTTTTGAACTTTAATTTTAGAAAGTGTTAAAAAAAATAGACACCATTTGAGTGTATGTTAAAAGGTTATTCCAAGGAGATTTCAACCACCCTACAATAACCCTATTGATTAAAGCCTTACAAATATATCCCCGATTATGACTTATAATTAATTGTTAGCATTACTTAAAAGATAGATGCCAGTTTTAAAGCTTGGCATGTTTACATCCGAAGTTCCTTGGGTCTTTCTAATTGTTGGGGTCCGTTGAATGGCATATAGTTGCTTACATCCGCATCCATCTAGTGGATATACGTCTAGATGGCACATGCAACCTCAAAAGGTCTCTATATTTTCATATTGATGAGGATATGATAAGAAATAAAGGCCCTATCCCAATGTATTCCAGTGCCAAGAATTTATATATTACAACAGCTCCTTATTTGTACACTAAGTTTTTTCTCTTGAACTTGTCTGTACTAAGTCGTAGAACAATACAGCTTCCGTCATTCTGTCTTATTTAAATAAAGTTCAAATGTAGCAACGTAAACGAGTCTGTTCAAAGTAATTTTAACGATGAATTGGAGGTGAAACATACCTTTTTAACATGATTATCCAATTGATTTTGATAATAAAATAGATTTAAAAAATCAGGCTGTTCTTTCCATTATGGATAAAACGAAAATTATCAATGTTTCATTAATGCCTATAATTCGGACATGTAACTGTCAATTATTTCTGAAGACATAAGTTTAGAAATGCATACACCAAACTTTAATCTAACCATAATCTTAAACTGAACCTAGATAAACCCCAAAGAACACTAAACTTGACTTCTAAAACAAAGGGGCATGAATCCTATGGTGAAACGAATGTGTGTTTTTTCTTATTCTACAAATTTTGGTGAAGGAATTTTTATCTCCAACAAGACTAGCCAATTATCAGACATTATAATTACTAGATATTGCTCTGACATCGCTATAAGTTTCTATTTATTGTTGCATTGTCGAATGGTTTTGCCTTTAAAGCTGACGGTTTTTACGTATTTGCACATTTTCTTTAATAACGAACTGTATCATTTCTTTACTGATTGAATTTTTTTTTTTTTTGCGCAATATTCAGTGGCACACACTTCATATATATTCAGGACACATGAACAATTAATGCAATAAGCATAAAAGATGTCGATTAGGACGAAAAGTGTACAATTTGAACTGCCATTTGAATTCAACAGTATGTTGGATAGGGATAGAAACTTGTATCATGCAAGTTCAAAAGTTGTTGCAATGCCTTTTGAACGAACAACTATCATGGGACTTTCCCTTCGTCGGATTTAACTTCAAAACCCGATGGATTATTAATTAGAGATATACACACTGAAAAACAAACTGAAACCTCTCAGCATGTAGACTTAACTGATGGACGAGAGAATTTCTGTTCCCCTATATTTCTTTACCCCATTCAACTCTTAAATTTTGTATGTTTGAGGGTTTTTCTTCTGCTTTAAAGTGTTCTTGAGATTCAGATTTTTTTGTTTATTTTTATTTTACATACATTTTGACACAATTTATGACCCTGCTTCCAAATTATGTATCGTCTTTTACTTCCTTGTTACATTTAGTAGTCATCCTGTTGGTAACATCATTGTGTGTGCATGTGTTTTATTGCGTGTATTATTTTTTCACGGCATGTTTATGTGCACGTAAAACTAGTTTAACAACACCACATTTCGTGGTGCCTGTACAAAGTCAGGCTATCTAGAACAAGTGTTGCTCGTTGGTTGTTTTGTTTGTACGTTCATGTTTTCTGAGGTTGTTGGTAGTTGGTTTGGTCTGATGTGCTGTCCAATGATTTTTGTAGCGAATTCCAGTTATCATCTTTATATATTATATAATAACTCTTGATTTGTTTTAGTCTTATGCCCTTATTATTCTAATTTCAGGAAGGTTGTAAAGAATAGAATTGGATAAAACGAAATGAAAACAGAAGATTTAAGTGAATTAGAAATTCTTGATGAAACTTCCATTGTCCAAACTTTAAGATGCAGGTTCAACAAAGACATATTTTATGTGAGTAAACATTTAAACTGCAAGTCGTTCTCAAACTTACTTCTAACTGATAATTTCTAAATGAAAAATTTGAAATTTCCAAACCCAAAAATTGCAAAGTATTTGAGAAAAAAAAAAAAAATGTGTTCCGTCATGTTGCTGAAATTGAATAAAAAAAATGAAACGTTTAATTTCCAAATGGTCTGCTCCACCTGAATTCGTCTAATGCTTTACAAAAGTGTCTCCTTGTTCTTATCTTATACCAATGGACGTTAAGCAAACATCAATCAATCAATCAATCAATCAATCAATCAATCTTGTTCATGCCTACACAGCTTTTTTAGGTGGTCTTCGTATTTTACAAACGTGTAGAATTAAACTTAAACATGTGAAAATGTATGTTAAATACTTAACAACCCTGAGTTGTACAAGTAAAATTTACATCTAATGTGTTACTGAAAATTGTTCACTTTTTTTGTAGACATACATAGGAGAAATATTGGTTGCCATCAATCCATGTAAACCACTACATCTATTTGACGAAAAGGTATAGATCTTTGTTAAGAATTTTTCTATTTTAGAACCACAACTGATTGAAGATATTGTTTTTTTTTTATTTAGATATTGATTGACATTTATTTCACAATTGTGCTTTTAAAGATATTATAAAATATTTGAAAAAAATTAATTAGTCCAATATAATGTTTATTGTATATAGACGTCGACATTTGTTAGCTAAACAAAAAAAAATATAAGTTGGACAGTATTAGGAAGAATACCTGCATTAAATTCAAGTAAAAGAAGTAGAATGGCTTTTCACAAATACGCCTATAATATAATTAAAAAACGAAGAAATATTTTCTATATATGACTCAGTTGCTAAGTTAAAGGTGAAATATGTTCACGTGGCCCATGCAAACAAATGGCTTATACGATCATCAAACATATTTTCGTACTGGAATATGAACATTTTCATATAATAGAACAATAAGAAACAATGAATCATACATTCATCTCTGCATTGCCTTTCAGAGTTTTGTTTCATCAGAAAAGCGCGATTGCGAAAAAAAATATTTGAAAGAATTTTTTAAATAAAATAATATCTTCTGTTTTCCTTATGTTTAAGTATAGTACCATTATTTCTTAGAATCATCATGACTACAAAAACCTCACCGTTCGTTCCCAAAGACCACCACATCTATTCTGGGTGGCCGACCAAGCGTTCAGGGCCATGCAAGATACCAAACGGAACCAATGTATACTGGTTAGTGGAGAGTCCGGGGCTGGCAAAACAGAAAGTACCAAGTACATGATACAACATTTGATGAAACTCAGTCCAAGTGATGACGAGTCTTTACTTGATAAGATTGTCCAGGTACTGTTTTAATTTAGCATAATGACATTATTTTCAGAAAATAATCAGAAGTTAGTCTACATTATTTCTTTGTAAGACAAACAAATTGTTGCATTGTGACTGATTGAGTACATGTAATTGCTTAATTGATCGGTATTGGGGCAGACCTTTTGCATTTTTGATTTGGCAATGTCGCTTCATCCATTTATTTTATATTTGTTCACCTAGCAACCCTAACGACTTATCAAAAAGTTGTTGCAGAGAATCTTTGCAATGAACTACCATTAAACGCTCCGAAAAAGAGGTATCTTATTGAAAAATAATATGAATCATTTTGAAGTTAATAGACTTTTTTTTTTACAAAACAATTGTCAAGTTTAAGAATTTTCCTTATTTTGAAATAAACTACACTATTTTTGATAAAAGTTAAGCTTTTTTAAAGCTTGTTCTGTTAGATTTGAAGTATCATAACTGATTTTTGTTGTAAAATTGTAGTATTCTGCAATGTCAATAAAGGCTTAATACCGTTCATGTTATCTTAATTTTTACATTTTTGTTGCAAAATGTGACAACGAAAGCAGTTACAAATTCTAGACTTGCCATGGTATTTATTAATGCATATTTTGTGATAATAAGTACATGATTTTTGTCAAACAATTTGTCCTTGTGACACTTAATTTCTAGAAAGATAATAATAATTAAGTCATTTCCTTTGCATTTACTACCACTGACCTATAAACATTCACCGATTGATGTTCAATATAGTTATTGCATCGGCGAACAAATGATATATGATTGAAGTAATGATTGCTTTTTCATGTTTATGCATGGGACTAATGATATAGTTAAGAGATAGTTCACCTTTTTTTACAGGTGAAGTGACAATTGTCATACCTGCACAATGATAAATGTACAATTTTGCCAGGGGAAATACCTAATATGAATAAATAATTTTAACTTTGCTCTTATAAGAAAGAAAGGTTTTAACCTTGTATTAAAGAAAAGTGAACAAGAATTAAATTTGAATATGTTATTGAACTGAACAAAATGAGATGACAGGCATGTACGGATTCAGAAATGTAAAAAAAGTGGGAGTGTTCAAAGGGTTTCGACTAAAAACGGAGGGGAAGCATAATTTTTCAACAAGATTAAAAAAAAAATCCTAACAAAAGGAGACACCCATGAAACTGGATTCAACGATGTGATAGAAACGTTAATGAGACAGCAGTACGACACTTAAATCAAATAAAAAAACAACACGAAGGAAACAGAATATCTCTTAATCACTGACATGCCCGTATACCATACGCTAATACTGTCACACATTTTGTAATATTTTCCGGTATCTGCGTCAAATATTGGTGAACAGACGTCAACCAGTTACAATGTAGCAGTCAATAGATACACACTATTTGTAATCTTATTACTTATTTTTACTAAAACAATAGACTTTTCATGATCACACAATACTGTGGTTTCTAACAAGTACAGTCATGACACGATTTTTGGGGAAAAAATGTATTTATTTCAAAATAAGGACATGTGATATGACTGCCAATGAGACAACTACCCACCAAAGAAAAAAAAATAAGGATGTTAACAATTACAAGTCATCTTTCAATCCCGCAAAAACCACACGTAAAAAAATAAAAGAGAAAACTATAATTTCCTGTTTTAATCTAATAACACCCTCACCTCCAAAAAAAAAAAAAAAAAAAAAAAACTGAGAAAAACAGATATGACATGATTTGTCTTTAATTTTACAGTATATATATAGTTGTTTTTTCCCTAATCCTGAATTCGAAACACAACAACTGGAAATATATTTTGTACCGTGAAATTACAAATATATGACTGAAAAGACAACTGTATTAAAATTATTTTAAAAACTACGGTTTCAACCCAACAGGCAAAGATCTGGATTTTTCTATTCTTTGGGACTCCTTTTGTTTCGGGCATTTACATGTACCTCGTCGTGTATACCAGTATAAATACATCCTTGGCTTTTTTTAATATTTTTTGGTTTGAACGATCCTTGTGAAGATTAATTTAGAAAAGCGCTTATAAAGTGCTATTTTCATTTAACTTTTTGGGGCCACGGTAGCCTTGTGGTATAAGTAGTTCAACTACTATACCACTTGCCTGCCAACACTTAGTCTGATGTTGTGAATTTGAACCCCGAACGTGGTAGCTGCGTTCGACGCAAACCTGAATTGTCTAAGATTCCAGTATTCTTGGTGGTTCTCTCCGGGCACTCCAGCTTCCTCCAACAAAAAATGGCCACCACGAAATAGCTAGTAGTGCTGAAAGTGGCGTCAAAACACCAAAAATCAATCAGTCATTTTACTTGTATTATATTTTGACAGATCAATCCACTGCTAGAAGCATTTGGTAACGCATCTACTGTTATGAACAAAAATTCAAGTCGTTTTGGTAAATTCATTGAACTGCAGTATGCCGAAGATGGATCGTTGTTGGGAGGTAATGAATGACTATAACACAAGTCTTTTCTCTTTTTATTCTTATGTAAATTACACCATAAAAAAACCACGATCTCGTTAATTTTTTTTTTCACTTTTAATTGTAATATATTTCTCAAGTAACCAAAAGGTTAAATGTATGGACGTGTTCCAATACATCATCACCATATAAACCTTCATCATGTAAAAAACTGAAAAAGTGCTTTCAAAATAATGTGAAAACAAAATATACAGAATATCACGAAATGGCACTGTCTCGATGCAAAATTGTAGCATTTAAAGTTCTTGTTTCTTCGTATTTAACAAGATAAAATTTCACAAACATCAATGCATCATTATAACTATTTACCACAAGAAAATGTGTATTCAGTTTTGTGGTTATTATTTCAAATAAATGTGACATAATATTGAACCGTCAATATTTTTTTGAATTATGCAATATAAAATTTGATTTTTTTGATAAATTTCTAAAACAGCTAAAATTGATGATTACATTTTGGAGAAGTCAAGAGTTGTCCATCGAAGTCCGGGTGAGAAGAATTTCCATGTCTTCTATGCATTATTTTCTGGGATGTCAAGAGACAGATTGCTCTATTACTTTTTGGAAGATCCTGATTGCCATAGGTATCTACACATAAATAAAGCTAGACCGAATGCCTATATTGTTCTTTAGTACCATTACATAAAATGTACACACTTACATGTACATTGTTATTCAACATTAAAAGTTAGTTATGCTCTTGTGTTGGGTATCATGACTACGAAAACATGTAACAAAAATATAAGAACATCATATATTTATGTGCGCTATACAATAAATGTCACAGTAAAAGTATAAAAATATCATTTTATTGTCATATGTATGTCTTTCCCCTCGTTTCCAATACTTATTTAAATGCTATCCTCGTGGTACAAAAACCGGTACACTAGACCATAATATGATTTAACCATTTAAATAAAGTTTCACCATAAAACAAATTTCAGATTTCCAATAATATGCTCTTTTCTTGAAGTGCACGTATGAATCACCTAGTTGTTGTTATGAATAATGTAACGTTGGCACCTTTGATATATGAGAATACTTATACAAAAAAAAAATGTTCAGTATCTGTAACAAATTCTATGTTTCTCTTCACCAGTCACAATATACATCTAAGGGGATCATGTGTATTTCTGTCCGTGTGTTCGTCTGTCTGTAACACATTCATGTAGCATTTTTCTTTGCTATATAGTCGTATATATTTTTTTTCTTCAAATAAATGTAAAAACATGAAGCCTACATGCTGAGGAAACGTAAATCTTTTAGTACGTTATATATTTATCGTGACTAATTATGGAAAAGAGTGATCTTTGAATACAAGTTAATGGCTGCTCTCGAATACCGTTGAATTTTGTAGAATTTAATATAAAACGGTCGTGTAACATGTTACCAAATGTGTTTTATTTTCAAAGAAATTGTTTTTTTTTAAATATGATATGATTTATGTGCGTACAGCACGTGTTTATGGAAAAAAAAAACATTCTTCAAAATATCCATAATGTTAAAATCACAATTTTTCAATTTCCTAGGATCATGAGAGATGATGATCAGAGTAGTAGTGTGTTCAAAGACAACGAAGAATATGAATACTACCATCAAATGTTTACAAATCTGACCAAAATTATGGCAGAAATAGGATTTTCTGAAGAGGTAATATAATGGTAAAACTATCTTAATACAGCATTGTAACTGTATCACAAAATCCAAGTTATCAAGTAGCTTTAACCTTATATATAGGTCGAAATAAGGTTACAAAGATGAATGCCATTTTGGAATGTTCTCATTTGCTTTTATATCCCAATGTTGCTATCACATTTTGCCTTCAGGTGTAAAAGGCTTAATACGGGAAAAGTTAAGACGATACCAAGGTGAAAGATAAACGCGTTTCTCTAATTCTTTGTCAATTTATCCCTTTCTGCACCCATTGTATAAAAAAAATTTAATCAACGTGTGGTTCGTTTGATCTCAGTTCTTCATTGGTTAAAATCCGATTATGACGTCGAATTTTCTTGCTTTCCTCTGAATTTCCTATTGTGACGGCATGAAAAAAGGCGACCATGCCTGATGACGTCACATAGAAAGAGCACATCTTTTTGCAGATCATTCGAAAAGAAGGAATAAGTTTGCCTGCATATTGTTTGAAAATCATTAGAGAAACAGATTCCACCACCAAATCTCGTGTAATACGATATTTATCCACTCTCGACAGTTAAATTTTAAATATTTAAAACGCTCGGCGAGCCTCGCGTTTTAAATTTGAAAATTTAACTGTCTCGAGTGGATAAATATCGTATCACACTCGATGCAGTGGTAGAATCTATATTTCTCTAATTCTTCGTCAATTTATCCCTTTCTGCACCCATTGTATAAAAAAAATTTAATCAACGTGTGGTTCGTTTGATCTCAGTTCATCATTGGTTAAAATCCGATTATGACGTCGAATTTTCTTGCTTTCCTCTGAATTTCCTATTGTGACGGCATGAAAAAAGGCGACCATGTCTGGTGACGTCACATAGAAAGAACACATTTTATTGCAGATCATTCGAAAAGAAGGAATAACTTTGCCTGCATATTGTTAGAAAATCATTAGAGAAACAGATTCCACCACCAAATCTCGTGTAATACGACATTATCCACTCTCGACAGTTAAATTTTAAATATTTAAAACGCTCGGCGAGACTCGCGTTTTAAATTTGAAAATTTAACTGTCTCGAGTGGATAAATATCGTATCACACTCGATGCAGTGGTAGAATCTATATCTCTCGAATATGGACACAACTCTATGGTCATAAGAGAACACGACAAAAAGACTAGCGATAGTCTACAAATCATTATACAAACTAAAGTTTAGCAACACAAACTCATTGAAAACCAAATATGAACTCGTGTATGGTACACAATTCTTGCTTGACTTTTGGCAACTTGCATATTTGAATCGAATAAATATTTATCACAGGAGAATTTATAGATCTGTTTTTTTATAACCGTAAGAAGAACATGTACACCAGAAAATATGTATGAGATTGTTTGCTTTATTATTACAGCACATCTCAGTCATATTCCTAGTCCTAGCGGCCGTGTTACATCTAGCCAATATTCAGTTTGTAACTTGTGAGGAAACAGATGGAGTGACCGTGGCAGACGAGTATCCCCTACATGCTGTTGCTAAGTTACTCGGAATAGAGGATGAAGTTGAACTAACTGAAGCACTAATTTCCAACGTCAACTACATAAAAGGTGAGTAAACAGTTACTTTATTTGTAATCCTACCGCGTTTCTCGTACCATATGTCGTCTATATTGTACACACATGGTGAGTTTTTTTAAAACTTTTTCTCTACGACAGCATAGAACGTTACACAACCACAATTAGTATGTTAAAATATATAACTTATTAACTGTATTTCTATTTATTAAGGGGAGAGAATTCAGTCGTGGAAAAACTTCAGAGATGCAAACAATAGTAGAGATGCTTTAGCCAAGGACCTTTATTCCAGACTATTTGGTTGGATTGTTGGACAGATCAACAGAAAAATATGGACAGCGAAGAAACGTCAATCGAAGTAAGAATTAAATTTCCTATTTTGATATAATCGTCAAAATTCTACTTTTAACTACTTAATTTATTATTATTCTTATTAACATTCTGTAATTCTGTAATAAATAAATACTTGGCATATATTTCTTTTAAAAACAAAATATACTCATTTCAGCATGACCAGAGGACCATCGATAAGCCTGCTTGACCTGTCTGGATTTGAAAATTTTACAAACAACAGCTTCGACCAATTTTTCATCAATGTGTCCAATGAAAGGTTACAGCAATATTTCATGGAATATATCTTTCCTAGAGAACAAAGAGAGTACGATATAGAAGGGATAGAATGGAGAAACATCATGTACCATTCTAATGATGACGTTCTAGATCTTCTGTTTAAGGTAATAGAGTACGACATAAAAAGAACAGAATAAATTGAAACATCATATACCATTCATGATAATGTTTTAGACCTCTTTTTTGAAAGTAGGAGAGAATAGGACAAAGGGAAAAGAATGGAGAAGCATAATGTACCATTTACCATTCATTTTAATGTTGTTTACTTGCAGTGTAAAGTAAAATGCATGAAAATAAGTTGTGGGATAGCAATAAGATATTCACATAATCTCAAAAGTAGTCCCAATTCATTAAAAAGCCTTTGTAACTCCATGCGCGTATATATGTATTCTCATATTTCTGGCATTTTCAGAAACACAAATTATTTATGTTTGAGAATTTTGTTATACATGTAGTTTTGTTTTTCGATTTTTGCTAAGATGATTGATACCTCAGATGTTTCTTTATACTTGAAACTGTTGTAATTCATTTTCTTAAATTCAAAGTTTTAAGGGAAACGAATTTATCTGTAGACAATCTCATAAAAACAGAAATGATTACTTGCAAAGAATTTTATAATATAACATTCACAATAAATGATGAATAGGCGAAACGTTAGAGTCGTTTTCTACTTTTATTTTCGAATCTAATTAATTATATATATATACAATTCTAGGAGAAGGTATTTTTTGTTATATATTAACATCATAACAGCACGAGAATGATGTATAAGGCATCGAAAGGGAAAAAAAGTCCCTATATTTCATTTTTAATACGCGTTGTTGTTATGCATAAGTTATGCATATTACATATCATAAATGAACAATACTTCCATCAAATAATTCAAAGTTTTTGCAAATGAAAAAATAACAATATATCTCCGGAAATGGTACGAAGACTGATTGTGTCATTGCGAAATGAGGTTGATCTAAAACATACGTCAGACTTTATTAATAATATTTCACACATTTGTATTTGAAAAAGGTCAATACTACTCAAATTATATTTTAAAGTCTGCTTACAATTCCGGAACATGAGCAGAAAAATATGCCTTCCCTTCGGAGACATCTGATATCACTTTCTCGCTCGCCCTTGCTACCGTTCATATCTTTTTGTATTAGCTGTGTGTAAACCTCTGTTTTTGGTTTACACTCGTTTATACTCGTCTTTTAGCATTTATCTGTGTTGCATGATAATTTCGATTTTATGACCCCCAACTCGCCTGCCCTTTTTTCATAGATTTTTCGGTATTTTTGTTCCGATATTTTATACACATTGTATGCATTTATTTTAGGTTTATTCAGTAACTCTGCAGGTAGCTCACTATTTTCTCATTTAGAATATCAAGCTGTTGAATATAGTTTTTTTTATAGAAATGTCTAGATCAAAATGGCTGCTGTAGTAAACAATTGCCTGCTAATGGACAAGGAAGTATAACTAGACATGCTACTTTTCCCTCAGAAACCGGAGGGATTCTAAAGGGAAAATAAATAAACATGTTACCTTTTCCAACGAAACCGGATAGAATCTAAGGGGATATATACCTAAATACGCTACTTTTTCATAGAAACCGGATGGAATCTAAGGAGATATATAACTAAACATGTTACTTTTTCCTCAGAAACCGGATGGAATCTTATCATTATTGGACGAGGAGTCTCATTTTCCACAATCCAGTGACAAGAGTTTAGTACAGAAGCTGAATAAATACTGTAGTGAAAGTGATAGATATATTCCATCACTAAGAAACAAAACCTGCTTTGAAATTCAACATTATGCTGAACAGGTTTGTAAAATAATTTCACAATTCAATGCTTTAAATTATTTACTTCTAAAAATTAATTTGTACGGATCAGTGTAGAATTTAGGAATGAAATAAGGACGGTATGCATTGCAGTTAATAGTACTGGTTTGCCAGAGTATAATGTATAAAGGTCCAAGTATAATCTAGAGTTCTGATCCAGTTAGGAGACTGAAATATTGTGATACCTCAAAACATATAAGAATATGAAACGTTTTAGATTTAATAAGTCTTGTCTTTTCAGATTGGCGATAATACCAGCCCCCTATTCTGATATTATTCTCGCGACGGATGGTATTGGTTTTTTCTTTTAGATAAGAGTCCTGCATCTTTTTTCTGTTCCTTATTTGCATCTATAGGACTTCAACGATTGATAGTATTGGACTTCCAATACCTTGTTCGAACACTACTAGTTAGAATAAAATTTTCACAATATGCACCAAATTATTTCGGTAACAAATACAAATTATTCAATTGTGTATTATACGCTAGGAGCATTACTGGAGTTTTACTTTCTTGTAATCATAGGTTGTATACAATGCAGATGGTTTCCTAGAAAGAAACAGGGATAATTTAAGTTCTGACCTGGTTGGGTGTATGCTAAATAGTAACAATGAATTCATCAAAGACTTGTTCACTGCATCCATGTCACCAACAGGGACTATTTCAGAGTACGTATATATTTCCAAGTTTTATCTTATAACCGCTTCAACATGGACGTTTGAACTGAATAATGTCACTCATACATGTACATGTATCAAAGGAAACATTAAAGAGGTCGGTCTAATTTCCCTGTATTAGTATCACTTACAGGGTAAAAATCTAAAGGTTGTCAACTCCTACTGAAAATTGAAGATTTAAGAGTCTATATCATGTACCTCAAGCGTTTTCAACAATTGCAATTCAGCGCTACTTAATGCTGTTTAAGGCATTTTGTTAATTTTAAATATTTTTGTTAAATTTGGCTTCGATAGACGTCGCTAACTACGTGGAACTGATCTGCAGTCTAAAAATAATAAATAGCTTTACTTCCAACAGATTTTTGGATTTGGTTAGGGTTGTCCTTCTTATACATTCTCTGGACAAATACTTGAACTTTGACCGAACCGGTCGATAATTCAGTTTTGGGCTATCTTCAAACATTTATAATATTGTGATC
This sequence comes from Mytilus californianus, assembly GCF_021869535.1. Taxonomy (NCBI): domain Eukaryota; kingdom Metazoa; phylum Mollusca; class Bivalvia; order Mytilida; family Mytilidae; genus Mytilus; species Mytilus californianus. The sequence goes on from NW_026262679.1 coordinate 60,491,299, forward strand.
TGTTTAGAAATAAGCCATAATATGATTAGAACCTTTTAGTTCACACATTGAACTCTAACACTGTGAATTTAAGTAAAGATTGAAAGACGTCTGAAAAATGTTCTTGGTTTCAAACATATCAGGTAAAATTGACCCTTTCTCTTTTACGCTTTGATGAAACCTCATATCATCCTTCATATATGTGCTACTTTCGAATAATAGTGGGAACGTATTGACCATCGCATTTTTTTTTAGCTTTCTGTGGATTTTTAATTGTCTTACAGGTAACTGGTTTCTTTATTTCAGCCTTGCTTTCATATCTCTCGTAAATCACAACCCTTCGTCGTCGCATAGTGCTAAATAACTCGTTCTTGAAGGCAACATAATATTTGAAAACACAAAATTATCTTTTGGTTTCTTATGTTATGTGTTAAATACACTTAATGCCAAAACTTTCAGGTTTTTTTTTTTTTTTTTGGTGTTATCATTTTCTGTTTTTGTCAAATATTTGTTTTCTCTAGTAATTTATTCATATTGCCTTTGGCTTTGTCCATTTTTTATAAAGCTTTAACAACTTCTAAATTCTTAAATATATATAAAGGTGTATGAAGCCGAGAATGATAATTAATACTGAACAAACAATACCTGTATTTTAATTATCTTGTTTTTTAGTCATGCCCTGATTAATTGAATTAATAAACAATTCTGACCTTGAGTTAAAAATAAATGTAATTACTCATTGATTTACAGCTTTTTTTTTGTCGTAAACAGATTTTATTATATAACAAAAAATCAATTTAAAATCAATAAACTCCCTTTTATTTAATTAAAAGACCAACCCTAAAACATGACATACCGTCACCTTGTCTGTATAAATTATGACGAGTGACTCCTAATTTGTTTTAATTAAAATCAGCAAATGTTGCTAAGTCGTTTCATGAATTTTAATGATCCTAAAACAGTTAAGGTTGTCACGACACTTTTAAGGATCATACTTAATGTCATAATGGTCAGGAAATTATCACATGATATATTTTGACTAAGTTATATCATAGTAATAGCAAAATTCCTTCCCTTATTATTTGACAGATATTCAAACATTCAATTAATGTTAACACGAATGTTCTTGTAACTGGAATCGTTAATGAAATGATTGACGTATTAACAGTGTGCCTCTTCACGGAAGTTGAGTCACAAGGTCAAAAAATTAAAATTTGCGTTATGGGTTCTTGATATAGATGCCAACCACCAGTCCTGACATACGCCTTTTTGTTTAAAAATATACTCATAAATAACACCAAATTTCTCTGTCTTAAAAACGGACTGTTCATTATTGAAGTTTAAATCTTTTTAAAAGATACAACGTCCAAAGTCGGTTTTAGATCCCCCCTCCATTTAGATCCAATCTGTTTATTTAAATTTATCAACCCATAATAAGATTGTCACAGTTTTGTTGTGAGCGTTTCTTATGAAAAAAGTAAAATAACAAAAATACCGTACTCCAAGGAGAATTCAAAACTAAAAGTTCCTTATCAAATAGCAAAACAAGAAGCTCAAACGCATCAAACGAATGGAAAACAACTGTCATATTCCTAACTTGGTACAGGCGTTTCCTTATGTAGAAAATAATGGATCAAACCTGGTTTTATAGCTAGCTAAACCTCTCACTTGTTTGACAGTCGCATACAAAATTGATCTAGAAATGTGACATGAATGGAACAATTTTGGATTGTTTGACTGATATGATAGTAGTAATGATAATTAAACTAATAACCCTATTTGCATGTACCAATTCAATGAGTTATGGTGAATTTATCTATGAAAGTTTCTTAAATGAATAAAATATGGTACATAATAAAGTGATAACAAATATCAAAAGACTAGCTGTACTAAATGAAAATACAACTATTAATTAGGGGTTGGAATTAACCGTGTTGTCATTAAATAATTGCGTATTTAGAAGTCACGTTGCGTCCAAAATCTGAGTAAGTAACGGTATTGCCTTCTACAATGATATAAAACAAACTCATCAAAGATACCAGGCCTATCATTGTGTACGCAAGACGCGCGTTTGTCTTCCAAACACTCACCAGTGACGCTCAAATAAAAAAGTTAAAAAGCCAAATATAGTACGAAATTGAAGAGCATTGAGGACCTTAATTTCAGACGGGTTTTGTATGTTCTTTATTTATCTGTTATGGCAAACATAAAATTATATACAATTAAGAAAATAGGTGATCAACAATGTCCTTTTGCTATTCTTACGTAATGACTGATTTTCATTTTCGTAAATGAGAATCATCATTATTACACTGTTTTATTGTCTGATGTCTTTAATTACAGCTTTGCTAGCAAATGTTCATCACGTCCAAGACTACCCAGTATTTGGCCATCCGCAATAGATCCAGAGAAACTCCGGGAAAGCTTATCCCGACAAGCATCTTTACGCATAAAAAGGAGGTTTGTTATATAAAAAAAAACAAAACTAATATCTCCTAAATAAAGAAATATGAATGTTCCTGTAAAGTTTGCAATAACCATATTTTTTAGCTAAATTTGAAAAAAAAATCGTTTTGCTATGGTTAAACGATATGTATAACGTATGGAAACTTTCATAATTTGTACTGTAAATACTATTTCAGTTTCTGTCTTTTAGTTATACGTTTTTTTTTAACTTCATATTGATTTTGAACTTTTTTTTTCCATTTCAGAAGTATTTCATGCGACAGTATTGCTAGCACTATTAATGGCAGAACATCACCAACTGTTACGAATCACTTCAAGGTATAGTTTAAGAAAAGTTTGAATGGTCAATTTGCCAAAATTTATCCTTTATTCAAGTATTTTCGAATTCATTATGTTGTTCATTTTAAGTTAAATTTATTTTTGTTAAAAAAATTAAGGAAAAAATTAATCAGCTTTAAAGTAATTCTGTCTTGCCAGAGATACAAATCTAGTGATAAGGAAAAAATTAATGATAAAAATGTATCGTAATTTAATTGCATGTTAATTTCATGTGGAGTAGGTAGATGTGTACGAACGTGAGAGTTACATAAAACTTGGTATGCTTTGGAATAATTGTGGTTAATAAACTTTTACTAGTCTTACAGACTATAACAAGATTGATTCTTTTTTTCTAGAGGTCACTGTCTGATTTGATGACAAAGCTGACACAGTCTCAACCACTGTTTGTTAGGTATGCTTTTAATTGATATAACCATCATGTAATTAGTTTGAATATTAATTGGTCTGTTTCGTGTAAATTATTGTTCTTAAAAAATAGTAATGTATTGTTTGCCTTTAAAATTCATTCCTTAATATTCATATCTTGTGGGAGTGCTGCTCATCAACATGAACCCAAATAAAAATGTACTTATAAAACTATTTGAATATCATTATTTGCAGACGGAATTGATATATGAATAAGTTAAGAACAGAAGAAAGATCAAACGAGTAATATTAGTTGTTCTTTAACAAGGAACATAATCTACTTAATTTAGCAAAATAATAATTATTATAACAATAATGATGGCGATGTGAAGACAACTTTTATTTGTATTTAACACATGAGATTTAAACATCGGTAACATACTGTTGCCTCTAATGTATGTATTATTTTGATTATATTATATCCAAGTAATACCAGCGTTTCAAAACTAGATTAAAAAATACTTTATGTGAAGACAAGTTTTATTTGTATTTTAAACTATGAGATCTGCACATCGATACACTACAACTGCCTCAAATGTATGTGCTATTTTAATTATAACATATTCAAAGTATAACCAGTGTTTCAAAATTTAAATAAAAAAATCATTTGACATGGTGTATTTGATTTATAAAGAAGTGCAGTGCATTTGTTCTTTTTATGATACGTTATCTCTGTAAAGATCATCCAACAACAGTTTGGTGTCTACATATCATACCAAGTTCTAAATAGTCACAAGTATTAATGAAGGTGTGAAAGCTGAATCTATCAAATATCTGCCATCAACTTACTTGTCTATGCTTCTGACATTTAAGATGTATTAAACCAAACAAAAGTATAGCAGCTGATAAATTTGAGGCTGAACTGGTACGGAGACAGATGTTATGCAACGGATTAATGGAAATAGCAGAACTAAGACGATATGGTTATCCAGTGAGAGTGAAATTTGAAGACTTTGCTGCAAGGTATATCTATTGTTTAACCGTGTGTTCATTTTATAAACTATTTTTTTTTACTTAGAGTAAGTGATAAAAAATATCGTGTTAACAAATTTGTTAACACGATTAACCGATTTTACATTTTACATTTTAATGCTTACATATTCCTCAGTGCAGAATTTAAACCGATTTTGCATTATATCATACTAACAAATAATCTCGTATATTGCTCAATGAAATCGGTATCATACATATATATTTCAAATTATTTAATTTATATTTTATGATTAGGTATGAAATATTATGTGGTTCATCAGATGAAATGTACGGAGATTATGGAAGGTGTGTTGATATACTTAAGGCAGTGAACATTGAAGGAGCACAGTTCGGCAAATCAAAGGTATCAATATATTTGTGTAAAGCGAATATAATGTCCTAGCAAATGTTGTTAGTTTATAAAATATTATAACGAAGAAAAATGTTTCAAAATTAAAAACCATCTTGATTATCGTAAGCGCAACAAAGATCCTTTTAAAATTACCATCCTGAAAGATTTTCAAAAATGGCAAAATGAAATTGAAAATAACATACGACGAATAAGTTATTTTCAAATGTTGAATGACAATTGTATTGCATGAATGTTTTATTCTCTTTTTTTTTATAGATCTTCATGAAAACCTGGGAGAGAGATCTTCTTGAACAAAGTCTCAGACAAAAGGTACGTGAAATATAGTATTGCTTATGTTTCATGTTTGAATTTATAATGCTTACATATTCCTCAGTGCAGAAACGTCAATAAAAGCCCCAACATATCAAAGATTAATACATGGCCAACAATTACATTATTCCTTTTATAAACAGAAGTCAATATCATAAAGAACACGAAACAATGATTCTCGTGTCATTTAAGACATCAAACCTAGTGTTGTCTTGACCACGCCAGTATGTATTGACATAATTTTTGGTGTTCAGTGACACGGTACATACAAGCTTTTTTGTTTACAAACATTTACATAACAACAAGAAATTACTATTATCATGAATCACACATCTTTAATTTTGTTTTTGCATATATCAATAAATTAAAAATAGTTACAATTCTTTCAGATTGCAGAACAAGAGCAAAAGAGAAAGGAAGAAATAGCAAAACAGGAAGAACAAAAGAGAATGGAAGCACTCAGAAGACAGTCGTTAGAGTCTATAATTTCCACGACGACAAATGATAATGTATTTTTCATCGATACAAGTACTCCAAGCAGACCTATATTTGCACATAGCAACAATGAATTTGCCACTCCAGAGAAGAAATTTGAACCAGTATATACACAAAACAGGGTTGATTTTGGAAGTGTTGCTGATACAATTGATGTCAATGATAGTGTCAGTGTACAGAAAGGGAAAATTAGGAAATCAGTGGACAGCAAGAGTACATCAACATCTACATCTGTTGATTTAGGAGAAGATTTCGATATGTGGTATGTAACAAGGGCTCATTTAGCACTACATTACAATGCCATCGCTCAGCTATTTGCGCAAAGCAATTTGTTCTGTGTTTTTAATGAGGTTATACTATGGTGGAAATATAATACCAAACTTCATTTAAAATCTGAGTAGAACAAAAAAGTCTTTTTATATGTCATTATACGACTGGTCTTCTTTCGATATCAAACAAAACCTACTGAAATATTCTCAAATTTATCAATTTATGTTTTATATATATATATATAAAAATTTCAGAATATGTACTAACGAACTTTATTTTTCAGGCGACCTTACGATATATTCCAAGTTTCAGAGAGAGAGTTTGAGGACAATGATTATGTGTTTAAAGAAATCATGAAAGGAATTCGAGTATTTCTGTACTTGTTTTTCATTGTAATGATTCTTGGGTGCACTGTGGCCAGTAAAATGTCTTTACTTCTTATTACATCTGGAATTTCTCAGGTAACAAGTGATGCATGTTTATTTATAAATTCCCATGAACAGTAATTAAAAATAGTGCTTCAAATGCCTGTTCTAAGGTATACGACTTATCAGATTCTCATGTTAATACTTGGTTATTTGTTTACGTTTTTTTTTTACTTTTAAAACACTATATATTTCAGTAAAAACAATATATTGACTTAACATATAGAAAAAAATGCAATTTGTAATGTCTGTAAATAATACAAATATTTTGCAGAAAGATGAAAAGTCTAGAGGAGAGAACATAGTGTTGTTGGTGATATGCTTATGTGCGCCAATTGGTTGGAACTGGCTTAATTCATTCATGAAGATACTGTTTGGTGGTAAAACTTGGCCCTCTATGAAAACATTTTTTGTTGTAAGTACTCTCATAAGTTATACCTTCAAATCATAATTTGGTGTAGTTTACATAAATCTTTTAATTTTACAATTATAATGAAAGCTCGGTTTATTTTTTCATAACAACTCTTAAAAGTCTAGCACATCTTTGATTACATTTATAGTGTGTACATTTTAAAAATAAAATTTAAATTAGAATTTATTTCTTTTAGCTGCTGTTATTTGAAGGCCTACAAACATTTGGAATGTGTCTGTTATTGTTTAGAGTTTTACCATCGACCGATTTCTTTAGAGGATTGGTGATAACATTTGCAGTTTGTCAAATTCCTAGTTTGCTAAAAGTAATAGTACATCAGAAGCGGCCGAATCTAAGTATTAGTGAAATCGTAGCTGTTGTGATGAACATCGGAGCATTTTTGGTACAAGTTTCTGCAATTCCTTTTTTCACCATTGGAGAATTTCTTCGTGAAGGAAATCACACTCTTTTGACAGGATATAACGAAACTCATTTTAGCAACACATATGTGATTTGTAAAGGTGGTGGTGAATGGGAACTGCCAGTAGCACTTGTATTAATATCAATTGGTTGGTGGGAGAATTATGTGTCTGGGGAATGGACAGTTTTTGGAAAGATAACGATACCATTCAAGCAATGGCGATCTATTTTGCAGGACGTACGTGAAACGTCCTATGTGCTCGTTGGTCCATTGAAAATTGGATTATGCATATTTCTTTCGGGATTTTTAACCAACGATAGTGTATTGGTTCTACCAGCAACAGGGGATTTCAATGCAACGACAAGTGAATTTTCGTCAAAAGCAGAAGAAGTAGGTGTGTCATATAGCTTAATGTTCATTCAGCTTGGATCTGGAATAATTTGCACATATCTGGCTGGCCTAGCTTGTAAATTACACATGCAGAAAGCAGCCTTTGCATTGCCTTTGACACTTGCACCACCTTTAACGTTAGTAGTAGTTTTTCTGCAATGTTCATACCAATTTTTGCCAGCCCATTGGCATATTGGAGGATGGTTTTGTCCAAAACTGGATTTATATTCCCTGCTGATACCATTGATTTGTGCAGTTCTTTTGTGGTTGTCCTATTCAATTACAGTATCCCATATCTGGTTTCCACAATGTGAAAGAATGGCAAAAATTGAAAAGTAAGTTCATAACGATATATTTAGTGGCTTTATCAAAACAAGAATGACTATTTTTTTCTTCAATTTTAGCATCTACAAATTCATGTTGAAACATCTCGGTAGGCTCTAATATTTATTTTATTTTGAGTAAAAACAGCTTTTGAATTATTGTACTGTACACAAAGTCAAAAGTGAAAACCTCATATGCTGCTATACATTTGCTTTTTATTTTTTTGTAATACAGATGTAATTCACAATTGGACTTCAATATTTTTGTTATACTTTTTTTGTAACAAAATAAGCTGCTTTATCCAAGAAAGTCACAAAAAACATTGGACATTTACAAAATAGTATTTCCTTAAAACTCATTCCTCCGATAACCTTCCAAAAGAAGCATTTGCGACAATGAAAGATTTATCATTTCTATATACTAATAGACTGAGTGTCAGTAAAAAAGCAATCCCTACATGCATTTTCCAATAAATAAACATTGGAATCGACAGATCTTTCTTGGAAGTTGATCAATCGCAGGTTATGCGTACAAAATATTTCTAGCATTTGTTAAAGCTTTTTGATTCTATGATTTCAATGTTTAAAAATACCATATATTTAGCCCAAAATTTAAATTTACACTTTGAATGGCATAAGCCCCAATAAGTTATCAAAACGATGAAGATTAACAATTTTCCTTTGCATTTGGTCCAGTGTGATCACATTCGGATAACACATTGTGAGTTTCATTTTATATGTATGGGATTAATCGGAAGTTTCTGAACTGATAAAAGTCATAGCGATACAAAACTGGTAAGTAACTGTAGCCTAATGTTTGTGGAATACATAAAAAACGACTTTGTATTCTTTTTTGTAAGAAAAAGGACCAAAAAGGACTTGGAATATGATGTGTTGCGTTTCTATTTGCACTCTGTATATCTACTACATTATGATCATTGTGATAACTTGTCAAAACAATGACTCTTGATTGTCATTTTCCTTTTGCAACCACGCCAAAAACTAAATTAAATTCCGCATGCTCCATTTTGAGAGAAATCAAAGAAAATAATATGAAAAAAAACCAGACTGTTTTCTGTGAAGTCCGAATGTAATTTACCTTAGGCAGTGCCGACTTCCATTGTTAGTCGCCTTTATTTTGTGGGCCACAGTATAAAATGTCATGTTAAAATTTTGGAAATTTAAAAAGACCTATAAAATATACCTTAGTCGTTAGTTTGACTAAGCATATCTACATGTTAACAATTTCTAATCAATTTGTAACATTTTACATCAACAGGCTGTTTATAACACCCCACTTTGAGACCATTTTCCCAGATTTTACACTAACCATGAAAAGAAGAAGGAACGACAAAGAAATAAAGATAACAGGATTTGATACCTTCCGTTATGTCGGTGACGATACTTATTGTGAAGAAATATACTCAGTTAACAATAGAATACCATTTGTGTATGTATGTGCTACCATGTGGCACGAAACACGACAAGAAATGACCCAACTGCTCAAATCTCTATTTCGGTAAGTTGTGATACACAGATATTTAAGGGGTATGACGGATTATGATAAACTTATTAGATTGTTAACCTGAATGCAGTAATTGAAATATTATTGAATTATTGATTATAAAAAGGAAATTGTATAAGGTTCAACCTCACATACTAACCTGCTTTAAAACGGATTTGTTTGTTTTATGTTTAGGGTTATGATAGTTTTCGTATTTGAAAACAAAAGTACTTAGTTTCAAAATGCTGAATTTTAGGTTTTTTAAAAAAAAAGCATATTTACGAACCATAAGCAACAAAATTAGGTTAAATGTTGCTCCTAGATGTATATTGTTGCTGTGTACCGTCTGTTTCCGACGACATTCTCATAATAATACAGATAGTAGTGATTCCTCGTTGTCATGAATTATAACAAAGATGTGATTAAAACTTTTTTAATCTAGAGTTTCATATCATTGATTTTTCAATTTTACTCTAAATAAACTCATCTTATTAGAGATAACAATTGTTTACAAATGTTCAAATCTCATAAATCCATTAAAAGGATACAAATCAAGGTAAAAAAAAAGCCGAAGAAACAGGTTCTTCCAATGAAGTTTATTGTATTTTTATTCATTTATTTTTTCGATAAATTATGTAAATTATCTAAATGTCCCATTTTCGGCTTCAGTATGTCTTAAATTGTTAACTACACACACTCTAATGGAGCGCACAAAATACATTACCAGTTATTTTTATCAGAGGCAATATTTGAGTTCATTCTTATTTCTTTTCAGACTTGATTATGTCCACTGTGCAAGTAAATTAGCCCAAGATAAATTTAGAATCAAAGATCCAGACTTCTTCGACCTTGAAAGTAAGAACTGATATCAATGGAACAAACTTGTTGTAAAAAATAATATCAACTTTAAAAAAATATTTATATAGCATTTCTTGATTCATTTTATATTTGTTAGATATCATTTAACGAGACATTAAAAGGACGAATTCCATAATTGAAAAAATACTACATTATTCTTTTGTCAGTTTATATTTGTAAAGTACACTGTATCATCAAATGAAACATTAAAAATAACTAGTTCATTTCTCGCACAAATTACTTTATCATTCTTTTTTTTTCATTTTATATTCGTTAAGTAATATTGAATCGGACAAGACAGGACAAAGGGACAAATTGATTTTTTTTCAAAATGGTCACCTTACTTGAAATACTTTACAACAACAATATCTTATTTCAGTGCACATAATATTTGACGATGCCTTTGAGTTGGATGAATCAGTGGATAAGTATATTCCGAATGGCTTTGTTAGACTACTATATAACTGTATGGAAGACGCAGCAAGGTACGTAGATTAATTATATAAGATTACAGGAAAGTTCAAATGCAGTTTAACTATATGCTACTTTAAACGAAATATAACATGGTGTTTCAAAAGTTTTTGGGCCTCAAAAAGAGAACTTATATCATAAGCTTTGCTTGCACCAATTAGCAAATGAAGTATGTACGGGAATAATAATTTTCAAAACATCTTTTTCAAATAATCTAATCTAAGAATACACCTCATAAGGCGGAGATTGTCCTTCCAAAAATTCAAAGCACTTATTAGAAATTAATGTAACTGAAATATGAAAATTAAAAACAAAAAATTATACAACTCATCTGGGATGGAGATTTCTATTTTTAAGTAGAGATGTAAACGACCTTCTTAAATATGTACTCTTAATAAAATAAAATGATGTTTTAATTTCATCACACCCACTGTCTTTTTTTTTAATTACTTTATTTATACTTTTAGAGGATACAATATATGGAAAACGAATTCATTTTAATATTATTGATTTACATTTGATTCGTGGTATTGACAACAGATAATTTATGATAAACCGTGTCATTGTACAACCATGTAGTTGACAAGTTTGACAAAAGGGTGTATTTTAAAACAAGATATTTTTGATATGAACTTTATTCCGGAAAACGCCCTGTATAATGCCTGTCATAGTCATAATAACTCAGTACTGCAAGTGTAAGTTTACTGGACAAGATTTATGGTAGTCACGTTTACTGCATACTGATAAGACAGACACTAGAAATATGTGGATCGAATTTAACAAGGCAACTTAAAACAACAAAATGCATTGCAATTCTAAAATTAAAATTAACATTTAATTATGATATATAAGCTTTGCATTGTGCTTTCTGCAAACATTAAAAACACAAAATATCCTTGTTATACTGGTGTGTTTACACTTATTTCATTGTTATAACAGTTCGCATACGTTGTTTTAAGTTGTGAGGGAGTTTTGGTTAAATTATATATTTTTTGGTATTTCCTTTGCTTACTTTTTTCTTGTTGAAAATACATTTTAACAGATATGTATTGCATGTTACAATAAAAAAGTATAGACTGAAACATCATGTATATCTGTGCCTATAAATGGACAGCTGATGACATGACATTAATCTACGTTTAATACATATAACAGCCTGCAGGAAAGTGGTCACATAATTATTACATTACATATTTGAATTCAATTAATGATAATTAACAATTAAAATATGGAGATAGAATATTTATGCATTGTCTCAGAAAATACAACTTAATTGATTGAGGCAAGGAAACTTTAACTTTCTCCAGTGGATAAATATAATAATTAACTCAAATAAATTATAACAGGAAGATAACTTATTTTTTTAGAACATATTTAAGATACTTTTATTGAGTAAGATATAACAAATAAAATTACAAAATTAACAAACCAGTTTGTAGAAGGCAAATTCAGATTATCGCGCATATAGTTATACATTCATACTTTGCAAAAATAGTATTTTGGAAGGTACAAAATACATTGCTTGGCCGGTTTATTTGAATCAATTATGAATATCACAAATCGCAAGTTCGCAATGAATTTACTAGTGTTGAACATCCATGAAATATGTTACCACAAGAGATTAAAAAATAACACTCAACTGAATAACTATTTTTGTGAGTTGACCTCTAAATTTCGTTTGGTTTTTGTTATGATGGGATGATGTCTTTTTTTTGCATCCTCTGTCTCCTCTATTTCATACTGTATTCAGATTTTTTAATACATTTATCACATTTCAAAAATCATACTTCATTTAATTCGACACACCTGCTACTGAGGACATAATCAAATTTTTGAAAGGTAAATTTATGTGATAATTGAAAAATTTAGACAGTATTGCCATATCTAAAATTCATAATTGACCAGAGTAAATTATTTTCTATTAAATAGAATGAATTGTTTACTAATGATAAATAATACAAAACATTCAAATTCGAAACACTTTCATTTTTTTCAAATTTTTTATTTATTTGTGTGGTAATTACGTGGTCAATTACATCTAAAGGTGTTTTCATGTTATCAAAACCATATCAATACATCTTTTGATTTGTTAATTATGACGCCCTATTAGACAATGTGTGTGTTGTTAGTCAAGACAAAACTTTTGTTTTCATCTCAACTATACATTTTACTGACATAAACTACCGATACATCTTCATTCAGGAGATTAGGAGATCCATTACAAAATTCCAAATTATACTGCGTTCTGTGAACCGGTAAAAAAGGAATAAAAAAGAATTTACAATTTGATAAATCTGTAGGAGATCAAACTATAAGGGCAAAAAATAAAAAAAGAATGGGGTATATAAAAATAAAAGATGCGGTATGATTGCCAATGAGACAACTATGCACCTAATTTCAAATGAGGTGAATGTAAGCAATTATAGGCCAACGTACGACCTTCAACACTGAGAAAAACCAACACCGCATAGTCGACTATAAAAGGCGCCGACATGATCAAATGTGAAAAATGCTTGCTAATGGATAATAATCAGTTCTATTCCAAGCACGGATATAATTTAGATTGTTGTCATGGCATCATAAAAAGGTTTCTAGCTCTTTTCTTTTACCTTAACAATGAATGTAATGTTTTGTTACAGATCAGTTGTAAAGGGTCCTGTTATTTTATCATCACCGGAAAAAGTTCCTACACCATATGGTGGCAAGCTCATATGGACCATGCCTGGACATACAAAATTACATGTACATATGAAAGACAAAAATAAAATGAGACATCGAAAGAGATGGTCACAGGTATTGAATTACAAATGAAATAATCACTTAAGATTTTATATTGGCGTAATATGTTTTACTACAAATAAAGAATGACATAAAAATCAATGGTTGTCCTTCGTATTGTCTTTGGAACGGACCGTATGGATGTGTGGATGTCGGAGGCATCCTCAATGATCCATCAAAATAACAAAAACGAGAAGGATTTGTCTTAGATTTAAAACAAAAAGTAACATTTAAACATTTTCCACTTTTTGTTATTTTCAAAGCAGCGAAAAAAAAAATGCATTACTCCGACAACCAGTACGTACATATAACTAGTAAATCAAATCGTAGGATAGAAAATATGGTGCGACAGTCATACGTAAATATATGCTGTTACTTGACAAGTAAAATGATACGATTAGTGATTACAATTAACAAAAAAATGTGTTTAATAAGTTTGAATGAAAAAGGCTGTGAAAGATACGTCAATGGTACACTGCAACCACAATAAAATACTAAATAACCACATCTAGAGAGAAAACTTATGTTTTCAAAAATAGACAAATGTCTATGCAATACGTAAGTCTGAAAAAAGTTCTGATACTAGCAATATTATGAATAAATTTTAAGTGAATACTAAATATATGCCATAAGTAGCAAATTCTTTCGACAATTTATGTCTTTTACTTGCTCACAAAAATCAGAGATAATACTGTCGTTATCATCATTTAAAGTATCGTCATGATTTAATTGATTAATTTATTATAATTTATTTATGTGTGTATTTAAAAAGGTGATGTACATGTACTACTTACTTGGTTACAAGTTGTTTGGTGCATACGAGGCCGACAAAATGATGATGGAAGAAATGGAAAAGGAAAATCCAATGTCAAAGAATGTTAGACAGAGAAAGAAGAGTAAAGCAAAAAAGAAGGAAAAATCTAGACCCTTAAAATCACTGTTTTCTCGTATGAATGCAGAACAATATGATCAGGTAAATAGCTACGTACAGTAACGTATAAAATGAAAAATCACATCTAAAATGATTTTTTTTAAATGAATATTAGTCATTTGCTTTCAAGCAATGCCAATGTTGTGATTTTGTTTGTTGCAGCCGCTGGCTGGTAGGTTGATGGTCTGAAGTAAAAAAAAAACAAGCACAAAACATATTTTGCAATTATCCTTTTGAAAATCAAGAAATAAATATATTTTTGGGAAAAATGACATGAACACTTTATATAATTTTATACCTAAAACCTATATATTTGAAAGCCAAGGATGCATTAAAATGCTACAAAGTTTGAAGCTATATTATGATAAGGACATAAACAGACTAGCCAAACTCATCCGAAGTCAACTATGCTTGAGGGAGTTGGAACCTTAGTTTCTCAATAATATCTAAATCTATGAAATGGGAATTTTTAATAAGGAATATGTTGCAAAACATGTCAGTACAAAAACACTAAATAATGCGATGATTATACGCTCGGGGACTTACACTCTACCAGCTGCGATATAGACCGAATGCTAGTGAATGAAATAAAGATATAATTTCATGCGTCCGAAGCTCTCTTCTTGATTTTCCCCTTTATCAGGATTTAGATTAATCAGGCACGCTCAAACATGAACATTTGAAAGCTAAGCAGGAATGCGGAAATACGCTAAAACGTAATCAGCTATATGATCAACATGGTCTTAAACAGACCTGTTGTCATATGTAGGTCCGAAATAATTCATTAGCTTGGTTCAAAGGAAAAATAATCAAAACTGATTTGAAGTTTACTAGAAAGTTTGTTTAAGCTAGAATGATTTTGATGTTACCAAAGGCGACACACTGCTTAGCATGTGAAGTTTATTAGTGTGTGTGTGTTTCTAACTGGCTTGCTTTGACGTAAAAACAAATAGAAATACAGATAAAGCCTTAGCACACACACAAATATACACGTGTTTGTAATTTGGTTAGTTTTTCCAAAACAGTAAAAGTACACTTCTACATGTTCTACTTCAGGCTGAAAATACTTTCCTTTTGACACTTGATGGAGATGTAGATTTTAAGCCTGATGCTGTCAAACTGCTTATAGACAGGATGAAGAAAAACAGAAAAGTTGGAGCTGTTTGTGGCAGAATTCATCCCATCGGATCAGGTAAGAACAAAACTTCATTTAAGCCCAGAAAAACAATTTTATTACATCTTTTTTAATTTTAAAGTCTATTTCAACTATTCCAGATGACAATATATATATATACATGTTTTATGTGTGAGTCTTGATGAGGTTGTATCATATCTAAAATATGCATAACATCTGTTTAATTCATTCAAAGTTCTAAATGCTAAACAGTTACATGAGTCTTACATATATTCACAATAAATGTGTGTTTTTGCCGTCTAGGTCCAATGGTGTGGTACCAGGAGTTTGAGTATGCAGTTGGTCATTGGCTTCAGAAAGCTGCAGAACATGTCTTTGGTTGTGTACTTTGTTGTCCTGGATGCTTTAGTTTATTTAGAGGGTCTGCTGTAATGGATGACAACGTGTTGAAGATGTATACAACACCACCAACAGAAGCCAGACACTACATACAGTTTGAACAAGGTATGTCATAACGAAATAATATCCATCTAAAATAAGTATACATCTTTAAGAAATGTGAAAACGATGAGATCTATGTTCATTTGGTTTTTTTTTTGTATAGAGTAGTATCTTTGATTTTCAAAACGAAAACTACATTCAATTGAAGGCAGTGTATTTTAGAAACGTTGATTGATTGTTGGTGTTTAACGCCTTCTTGGCAATTTCTTGACGGCATTTATTCGCAAAGGAAGGAAGGAAAACTTGCAATCATAGTCAATTAAAATAGGAGTCGAACGCACCTTCCGAGAGCGGGTTCGAACACTCAACCTCAATGTTGACAAGCTGATGATCACCGTAGATGAACTCCTTTTTTTTCTCTAGTAGTTAGTAGTAGTTAGACCACTCGGTCATCAAGATCTTATTTCAAATACATGCAAGATTCAGATATAATATAAATGATTATACTAAAACTTAGGAATTATTGTCTAAAATTACGTCAAATGATCTCAAATAAAACTGAATCCCGCTGCGAAATATGTTGGTAATAATTTGAAAACGTTATAGGTTTTTATTTTAAATTTGCAGTTTTTTTTATGAATATTTAAAGGCATAATGTGTGTGCCTATTATTCGTATGATGTATTCTTTGTCTTTTTTAATTAAGCCTTACTTTTTCAGGGGAGGACAGATGGCTTTGTACACTAATGCTTCAACAAGGACATCGGATTGACTACTGTGCTGGTTCAGACGCTCTTACCTTTGCTCCAGAAACATTCAACGAGTTCTTTAACCAAAGACGACGATGGTCTCCCTCAACCTTGGCAAATATGATGGATTTGTTAGCTTCATGGCGTGATACAGTTCGAATCAACGATAATATTAGTCGACCATATATGCTTTATCAATTTGTCCTAATGGCGTCTACTATCATAGCCCCATCTACCGTTATTTTGATGATAACAGGGTCATACCATTCTGTGTTTAAATTGAGCATATTTGAGTCATATCTGTTATCATTATTACCGGTTGTTATATATCTAGGAATTTGTTTGACTATGAAAAGTGACATTCAGATATTGGCAGCGGCAGTCATTACAGCTCTGTATGCAGTTATAATGATGATAGCAACAGTTGGAACAGTCATTAGTATTGTTACTGAAAATTTTGGAAGTCCAAATGTAGTCTTCTTGACTGGTCTGACAACAATATTTTTAATAGCTGGAATTCTTCATCCTCAGGAATTCTTCTGTCTTGTGTATGGTGCTTTATACTTCATGGTCGTACCGTCGACATTTATTCTCCTGACTATTTTCTATCTGTGTAATCTTAATAACGTTTCTTGGGGAACAAGGGAAACACCGAAGAAACTTACTAAGGAAGAAGAAGAAGAGCAAGAACGTGCAAACGAGGATAAGAAGAAAAAGAAAGAGAGTAAAAGCTTTCTGAATCGTCTTGGAATCACTAATTTAATCAGTGATGTACGGGATTTAATAAAGAATTTCTTAGGAACAAGGGCCGCTACAGAAAAGGTTTCCGCTTCATGTCAAACTGATGAAAATAATTGTCTGGCAAGAACTATTTCAAGAAATAGTCGCAACTCTGTCAAATCAAAGGATACATCAATGAATATGAATGTCGAAGATGTTGTACCTCCTGGATGGGAACCAGATCCAGATAATCCTTACTGGTTACAAATGGATGATTTGGGCAAAGGTCCAGTCAAGCACCTTTCAAGGAACGAAACTGATTTTTGGAAATTCATGATTAAGAAATATTTGTATCCCATCAATGAAGATAAGCAACACAAGGAAAAGATAAAGCAAGATCTCATTACGCTAAAAAATAACGTAGTGTTCATCTACTGTATGATCAACTTCCTGTGGACAGTCATCACACTGCAGTTACAATCTATGGAGGACGAGCTTAAAAATTTTTATATCATAGAAAAGTACGAACCGTTGTCCTTAATTTTTCTTTCGATATTTGCCATTGCTATTACTTTGCAGTTCTTCAGTATGTTTATGCACCGATGGGGAACATTCTTACATTTGATGTCAAGTACAAGAATTGATTGGTTAAAAACAGTACAAACAGAGGAGGACTTTGTTCGATTTGTAGTCAACGAAGCTCAGCGTTTACAAAGAATGGAACCAGCTCCTGATTATGATGATCTTCCACCTGACTATGACGACGATGACACTACAACAACCACATATAATATGCCCGATGAACAGTATGACGAACTTCCGTCTCTACCTCCAACACCGGACGGCACAATAAAATCGGAACCAAAAGCAAGAAAAAGACATAGTGGTCCTAGCGACCCAAATATTCCTTTACTCCAGCAAATATTTGAAGATCGACTTGAAAATATTCATAGAAAATGGAAGCAAGGTACATTGGCCTTCCGAAATAGTGACAAAAGACGTTTTAACAGATTTGACGATAACCGATTTTCACAAAAAGATGATATTATGCGCGAGAAAATGTTTAAAAGAAGTTTTAAAAAGAACAGCACAGACGAAAACATTCATACTGCTATCAAAATAGATACCATTTAACATTGTACTAACATACAGAGTTAGTATACAAGCAATAGAAATTTTAAAGATCAAGTTTCAGTTTTAGAATCTACTAGTGATTATGATAAAAAAAAAAACGTAAGACATAAAATATACGGTATTTACGTATTCAATATTTTGGAATGTGGATTTTCCAGAATCGTATTGACACATCAACAAATACGAAATTGTTGTAAGAGAAGGATAAAAATGTTTTATCTTTTTAAAGAAAGTTATAGTGTTTGTGTTTGTTTAATGTTCTTCATTGGTCACACATGAGTTTTAAATTGTATGAAGTCGTGCAACCAATTCTCATCCAACATATCAAATGTTCAATAACAATGAATAAGTAGCTTTTTATCATAATGATAACACTGTACTGACATTATATGACAATATTTTCACTTTAAACGATTATGCTTTTCGGAATGCTTTTTAAATCAACTATTTAAACAAAGGTATTGCTTAACGAATATCTGCTTTGTGTTTATAAATATTGTAAGAAGGTAAGAATATGTGGCGGTCGTTTTTTTTTCATAAGCAAACGTTTACAACCAAAGGTCACATATACAACGTGTATAATATCAAATTCATGATACAAAAAATAGGGCATAATAACATGTAGTTGTTTTAGTCATATTGCTATTTTACAAAATAATGCTGTTTTGTTTTAAATGCACCGAAATTGCCTCCGCTGTGTAACCAGTAACAGAAAAGAACTTGTCTCTGTCTTTTGTGTACTGTTTTATAAAGCTTGTGGATGCGGGTTCATTTTGTGTAATTTTAATGATAACATTATCACCCTGTAAAAGCAATCTCACTTTTAATAGATTAGAACCAAAATGTAAACCAAATGTCTCAATTAAATATGTTATAAATAGTTATATGAATAAAATGTAAATAACCATGATCACCTCAATGAAGCAAATTAATCGTTTACCCATAGAATCATATCTATCTATACCCACCATACAGATTGTTACCTATGAACTTAGTGATTTAATATTTAGAGCTCAGTTCAATCCAAAATTGCTTGTTTCGATTTAGTTTTTGTAAATGGAAAACAAATATAGCAAGGACAGAATTACTATCAGTTCCTGTTCGGATCTAGAAATGTATAACCAACTCTCAGCATATAAATCTTTTAAGGGCATTGTTAACATGATGTATTACAAGATTTATATAAACAATGTTTGGAGTAACCTCCATCTGTAACTCTCATAGCCAGGAGTTAAGAAAGCCACGAATGTCTTTAATTAAGAATAACACAACGTTGATTGCTGTTCCCCAATTTTTGACATTTTTACCTATTATGTCTGTTTATTTTGTTCACACATTGTTGTATATATAATGGAATTTTATACGACTGTCATACAAGTGAGAGGTTTAGCTAGCTATAAAACCAGGTTTAATTCACCATTTTCTACATAAGGAAATGCCTGTACCAAGTTAGGAATATGACAGTTGTTTTCTATTCGTTTGATGTATTTGAGCTTTTGATCATGTTTTTCCTTGGAGTTTTTTTTTTTTTATTTTACTTTTTTTTAAACATTGGAAAAATATAAAATAACAACGGTAGTTTACTAGGGATGGATATTCTATATTATACATATTGGCCTGTCTTATCAGTCACTCCTTACAAGGAAACTTAAATCATTGATTCCAAGTGGTGAAGTTGAGTCTTCCCTTCGAAAATTTTACAGACGCCATCACGAGTTTTCAGCAGATGTGACATCCAAGAGTTAGACTTATCGTCGAATTTGTATTTACATGAGCAACACGACGAGTTTCATATGTGCAGCAGGATCTTCTTATCCCTGGGGGTACCTGAGATCACAGCGGTTTTTTGTGGATTTCGTGTTGCTCAGACTTTAATTTTCTCTGTTATGTTTTAAAGACTTTTGCTTGTCGTTAGGTTGATTTTTTTTTTATTTTTGCGATGGCGTTGTCAGTTTGTCTTCGACTTATGGGTTTAAATATCCCTTTTGGTATCTTCCGACTCCCTTTCTGTAAACCAACACATTGGCTACTCTGTTAATAAACTAATGATCTTGATCCTTCTAAATGTTAAATGCATTAGGAATTCCAAATGTTTGGTTTCAAGCATTTATCATGGCATATATTCAAGAAACAAGTGTTGAAACCGCTAAAATCGACATATCACTTTTGTTTTTGAAAAATGTCAAAACTGCTTTACTTTGCAAAATGACTGATCCTGATTTTCAAATATTACTTAGGCAATCTCGTTAATATTCCTTGTATTTAATAGGAGTATCCACAATACCGGTATTCTTTGTTACTCCTCTATTAGAAATTGTGAAATATGACATTGTTAGGTCCTATCATGACCGTATAGACGTGTGCAAGATATTTCAGTTCATTATGTGTCTTTTATATGTATACCTGCTAGTAGAGCAAGAGCTACTTACTCTCCTTGAACATCTGCATGAGTTCTCCCGATTTTCGATGAGGTTCATGTTACTCAATCTTTTGTTGTATGTGTATTGTTTTATGAGCTGCTGAACAGGATTAATTCCGTATTCTTTCTTTTGATCATAGTTTTCTTTCTTTATTTAAGGAATGACTGTAATATTTTTTCTGTCTATTAAGAAATAACATCAAAAATGTGGTGCACACTGAATAACCCGTGTAACGGGTTATTTTAAAGTGTGCACCACATTTTTTATGTAATTTCGAATAGACAGAAACAATATTACAGTCATTTCTTATAATTTAATTCTAAATTCCATTTTAAACCGGAGTAAACCATGAAATAACGTTGATGACGTCACGGTCACATGACAAAATTATGTCTATGAGCTGATAAACAAAACAACGTCAGCCAATCAGAAGACGCGTTACATCCAAAATTAAATTATAGACTTATTGTTTCTGATTGCCCCCTTGATATCTTCTCCACATTTTAAAATTTTAATCTGAACACATTGGCCTAATCTAACAGAAAAACTGCTCCAACAGACTTACGAGGAAGAAAGACTGGAATCGACACAATACATGTTTTATGATAACCATCGTTGTTTGACCGATATGATATGTCAGTGTCTCAACTCACTGCCGACATGGTTTTGCAGTCTTCAAACTTCAGATACAAGAATAGTCGCCTAATCTGTTATTTTACTGATATGCTCTGTTCCCTATTGTGACTGAGTGTTGATTCACATTTTGAGTGACGCATGCATAGCAAAAGATGCTTTTCCATTCGACGCAGCCCATTTTGCTCCATTTTGAGGGCATACGATTCCCGCAGTTTTTGTTTGATTTATCTTCTTAATCGATTTATCAGATTAACTACCGTTGCACATATGTTCACCTACCATACATACCCTTGCTATGGCAACTTCTTTTATGTAATTTAGTATATCAACGTAAAACTTTGAAAAATGCTAGTCCGTTAAATGTACAGGTCGATCTATCTTGTAACTTGGTACTAACATTTCATTTAAAAAAAAAACAAGAGGCCATTAGGAACAAGTTTCGCTCACTTTTAAAATGTATGCCCGTTGTCAAGAGCAATAACTCAAAACAGTGGCCCATAGACTAAGAGTTGTGTCTGACTACAGTAAGATACAATGTTGTGCAAAATGAAGTTTGTTGTGATTTTGAAAAACTGTGCAGATGGTACCCTTATAGGGAACCAGCAGTGGTACCGAACTAGCATATGACGTATCATATTTCCTCCTAAACACTTTTAATAGGTATTAGATCGAAAGAACCTAAAATGTGCCATATGGTTTGGCATAACCAGATTAAGCCTGGTTATATATATCAAGAAGCTATGACTTGTAGTAGACAAAATGTGTTACGGGCAGACAGACCATAAGTAAAGCCAACTCCGATGTTTCTGTGGGAAACATTTCTCAATTTAAAATGATTTCCAAAAATTTTACAACTTATTTTAATGTAACAACATTGGTATATACAAGCCACGCGGTGCATATCATATTTACTACTGGATGTTAAACAACCAAAATCAATCAATCGTATAACTTTTGCTGGTTTTCATTTTAAATGGTCCTACTTCATATCAGTATCAGTAACATACCAAACTGTTTAATGGTCATTAATACTAATGCAAATATAGAAATATATAGGTTAAATTAAACTTAGCCATCTAGAAATCATCAGTAACAGAGGTGATTGATTGATTGTTGGTTGCTTAACGTCCTAACAGTTGCAACTACATACTCCAAAAAACTTTTTCTAGAACAATTGAAATAAAATGCTCCGCTGGGCGCAGCTTGATACGACCGCAGAGGTCGAACCCTGAACTGTTGGGGCATGTATGGACACAACATTCAAGCTTGATACAGCACTGAATTTGGATTGTGATTAAATATTTGACACAGCATAGGTTTCTGACACAGAATGAATGTGGTCTAAGAACTTACAAATTTTTAATTTACCTATTCAAACAATATCATTATTATTTGCTTTTATATATAAATCAGAAATAACCAATTTAAAATGGAAAATTTTAAAGGAAAAAAAAAAGAAAAAAAGGGAAAAAAAATCCCCCCCCAAATTTTTTGAACCCCCTTATGATTCATCACCCCCAAACTCAATCCCAGCCTTCCCTTTGTGGTATGGTACCTTGCAGTACAATTTCAGAGGGATCCATACACTTGAACACAAGTTATTGTCTGGAAACTAGAAAAATGCTTGTTTTTTTTGCCCCTTTTTTGTCCCAAATTCCTAAACGTTTCGGGCAATTACCCTCAAACTCACACCCAGCTTTCCCTTTGTGACATGGAACCTTGTAATACAATTTCATAAAGATCCATACACTTACACACAAGTTATTGTCCTGAAACTAGAAAAATGCTTGTTTTTTGCCCCTTTTTGGCCCCTAATTCCTAAAATTTTGAGGCAATTACCCCCAAAAATCAATCCCAGCCTTCCCTTTGTGGTATGGTACCTTGCAGTACAATTTCAGAGAGATCCATACACTTGAACACAAGTAATTGTCTGGAAACTAGAAAAATGCTTATTTTTGGCCCCTTTTTCCTAAACGTTTTGGGCAATTACCCCAAAACTCAATTCCAGCTTTTCCTTTGTGATATGGAACCTTGTAGTACAATTTCAGAAAGATCCATAAACTTACACACAAGTTATTGTCATGAAACTAGAAAAATGCTTGTTTTTTGCCCCTTTTTTTGCCCCTAATTCCTAAAATTTTGAGGCAATTACCCCCAAAATCAATCCCAGCATTCCTTTTGTGATATGGAACCTTATGGTACAATGTCAGAGAGATCCATACATTAACACACAAGTTGTGTCTGGAAGTTACAAAAAATTGTTATTTTTTGCCCCTTTTTGGCCCCTAATTCCTTAACTGTTGGTACCATAACCCCCAAAATCAATGTCAACCTTCCTTTTGTGGTATTGAACCTTATGGTAAAATTTCATAGAAACCATTCACATAAACTAAAGTTAGAGTGCGAAAACCAATGTGTCTTCGGACGACGCCAACGTCATACCAATATAGCACTGCAAAATTTTTTTGCGGTCGTATAAAAAATGGGTAATGTGTCCATGGGACACAGATGATGCCCCCGCTTCCATATTACGATATAAAGGGACATACCTCAAGAACGCTAAAAGTGACGCTACCCAAATTCGTACTTGATCTGAGTTTTGTGGTAATAAGCATTGTGTATAAGTTTCATAACATTTAGATGAGGCAAACTTAAGTAAGAGAACGGAAACGAAAAAAATCAGCAATTTTTCCATTTGAAAAGGGGCATAACTCTAGAACGGTATAAGTGACGCCACCAAAATTCAAACTTGATCTGTGTTTTGTAGTAATAAGCATCGTGTTTACGATTCTTAACATTTGGTTATGGCAAACTTAAGAGAACGGAAACGAAAAATTCAGCAATTTTTCAATTTGAAAAGAGGCATAACTCTAGAACGGTATAAAATTCAAACTTGATATGTGTTTTGTAGTAATAAGCATTGTGTATACGATTCTTAACATTTGGTTCAGGCACACTTAAGTTAGAGAACGGAAACGAAAAATTCAGCAATTTTTCAATTTGTGTAAAGGGCATAACTCTAGAACAGTAAAAGTGACACCACCAAAATTCAATCTTGATCTGTATTTGGTGGTTTTAATCATTGTGTATATTTAAATAACATTTGGTAAAGACAAACTAAAGTTAGAGAACGGAAACGAAAAACACAGCAATACTTCTATTTGTAAAAGGGCATAACTCTAGAACGGTTAAAGTGACGCCACCAAAATTCAAACTTGATCTGTGTATTGTGTAGAAGTTTCATAAAATTTGGTTGAGGCAAACCTAAGTTTGAGAACGGAAACCAATTTCGGGACGTAGGGACAGACGGACGTACAGACGGACAAGGGTAAAACTTAATGCCCCCTTCACTACGGGTGGGGCATAAAAAAATGGAGAATGTGTTCATGGGACACAGATGATGCCCCGGCTTGCATATAATGTTATAAAGAGGCATAACTCGAGAACGGTAAAAGTGACACCACCCAAATTTGAACTTGATCTGAGTTTTGTGGTAATAAGCATTGTGTATAAGTTTCATAACATTTGTTGAGGCAAACTAAATTTAGAGAATGGAAACGAAAAATTCAAAAAATTTTCTGTATATAAAGATGCGTAACTCCAGAATGGTAGAAGTGACACTACCCAAATTGGAACTTGATCTTTGTGGTTAGCATTGTGTATAAGTTTCATGACATTTGGTTGAGGCAAACTAAAGTTGGAGAACAGAAACCAATTTTGGGACTTACGTACGTACGGACAGACAAGGGTAACACTTAATGCTCCCTCCAGTGACGGTGGGGGGCATAAAAAGGCAGACGAGACCAAATGAAGAATAAAAACTTAGTCAAAGAGAGACCAACAAATTCATGGAAAAATAGAAGTACTGAGCAACACCATATGTGATGTGGGGGAGGGGGGAATCAGAGATGATCCTTAATCCTTCTGCACATAGGACACCATGTACAAAATTTGGTGTTAATTCTCATTCGGAGAGGAAAAGAGGACAGGAGTGTGGCTATGCAAATTTGAACATATCAGTGGTTATCTATGACAATATTTTCTACAATGGTCAACCAACCCATGATGGCATCTTAAATTTTCTTAAAGCATCACTTCAACCTTACCACTAGGAACCTTTGCTTCAAAAGCTTCCGTGTAATCAGCAATTCTCTATTAAGTAAATCATGATAGCTCTGAAATATTGTACACTAAACAGGGAGAAATATACTTCACATGCAGGCGCTGCTGAAATTTTGCTACATATAATTTTAAGAAATTGAAAATTCACAATCGGAAAGCTGAAATATTTCTTTGGTTGTAGGGTTTCGATCTCAACCGAAAGTCATTGTCAATTTCTGAATGTAGGCTAATTAAAAGTACAGAAAAACGTGTAAATATATTATATCTGTTTTTAATTCTTCAAAATAGCTACTCCACATTGGATTAGCCTCAGGACAAACTGGTTTTAAGGTCATCAAAGATACAAAATTATAATAAATAAACAATAAGCAACAAGTAAGTTATTCAAAACTTAACTAAAAGAAATTTAAAAGCACTAATGAAAACATTTTAACTGAAAGCATTTTTTTTTTATCAAAGTCAGAATAAAAGTTGTTGTAAAGTACATGTAAATATAATTTAACTATTAATACATTGAGTGTTTTATATTAGAATAATAAGTTGGGACTGATAAATAAATATTTTCCATTTTATCCACATGATCCAAGGTTTCAAAATCAATTCATTCAGATACAGAATTAAATAATGAAAAATCAAATTTATCACTAATTTATGAAATCATGTGCATATAAAGTGGAGCTAAAAACACATATTATCTTTGGATATAATAATGTATTATATATTCAAAACTTCCCAGGAAATATGTATGAATCGTCTTAAATACGTTCTGAACTTTGCTGAGCTTTTTCAAGATTAAAAAACTATAGGATATTATCATATTAAGCTTGTTTCTCAATTAAAAAAATAGTTCATTTGATTTGATAATAAACTATAAGTCATAGAAAGACACAATGACCTGATGAAATAAGTGAAAGCATTTGATATCATGTATGATTTAATCACTGCTAATAATAACAAATATAGAGAGGCATGTGTACCTAAAAGGAGCAAAAAATATGCATTTTCACTTTTATTTGCAATTTCTCAAAAATCTGTCACAGAATTATTTTCAAAAATGATTGCTGTATATATATTTCAGTTTTAAAAATATGAAAATAAAATTAAGTCAACAGATTTGTTTATTTGCAGAAATCAATAAATCTCAACATCTACAGAATGAAAAAAAGCGGTAAAAACTAAGCCTATTGTGGTGACTCTGCAGACATCTAGTTTTTCATTATAACTCATACATCATTCATACTTTACAACATGTACAATAACTGTAAACATCAAATAAATAGTAAAATTCATTTCAAATTAACGGTTTAAACAGTAAAAAATATATGATAACCTCCAGCTACTTCATATCATTAAAACCACAATGTTATCAGAATTAAATTATTAAACATATCATTCAAACAAATATTGGGTTGACAAATTTGTGAGGAAATTACAATTTAAATTGAAAAAAAATGCATATATTTTGCTGGTTGTAAAAGACTGAACTGTAACCTAAGTATGTAAACTTTGCCGTAACAACAAAAATTGATGGAAATAAAGGTTACATCACAAGAATGGAAGGCAAGGCTGTACAATACTACTTAGTTCAGAAACCAATTTCTTTTTAAAAAATGATCTGGCATTTGTCATCAGTTACAATTTAATGAACCTTATATAGTTACCAATAATAAGGCCTCTAATGAGTTTTTTTATTACAATTGTAATTGGTCGCTATAAGAATGAATGTAAGAATACATATAACAACTCAAAAATGCAATAGTGACTGTAAATTCAGAAATTATTGCATGAATTTATTATTGCAATTTTTGAAGAATATACATGTAGACAAAAATGTGAGATTAATTATACATGTATATTGCAATTTCAGGAAAATCTGCAAACAGATATCAGAATGAGAGTTCTTATTATTGCAATAATCACCAGGTCACATATATTTGCATTAATAAAAACCTCACAATAATTTCTGAATTAACAGTATTTCATTATGCAGCATCAAAGCAGTTTTCACTAACAAAATTTAATCACAAGAGTAGAATGGTATTTTTGATTATCATGTGATCACATTTTATGACCATTTTTGATTATATAATTACTAGGTACCTTCAAACACCCAGAAATAGTCTAAATAAGGCTACAGTTGCCAACTTTTTATTCTTCTTGGTTGAACCAGTTTGACACTGGAATTTACTCTACCCAATGTGATTTCATTTGCCAAAACTTTTGTACAATACAACAAGTATATTAATCAAATTATACTGTTCTGAAATGGAAACTTCTCAATTAAATCTTACTTCCTGTTTAGAATTAATGTACCCATAAATGGTTTGTTTACAAAAAGTAGAATTGTCACGAAACATTTTAATGTGAAAAGTTCCTTTTTCCTATTTTAACGGGTTTTTTCTATACATTTGAATCAATTCTTCCCGAATGTGAGGATAAGAAATCAATAGATAATGCCATGAATAAGCAGTATATTAATATTATTGCAAGGTATTATTATCTCTAGTGCTTTCTCTTTCCTTTCTTTAACTCCATCCCATACAAAAACAAGTATGTTCATAAATAATTACTTCACTTTCATGGTTTTTATCATTCAAATTGTATGAAAACTGGTACTTCATGACTAAAGTTGCATCTTTTTGCCTGGTTTTTCAGTCACCTTCTTACTTATACCTGTCTCATAATTTGATTGGCTAGCATTAACTTTTGCTCTTCTTCCACTTGGTAGTAAACAAAGGTTTTATTGATTTTATGGTTCACCTAGCTAGCAAGCATGTAAGCATCATTTCAATATTCTTTGTACACAAGTATATTTTCTGTAATATTCCCATAAAATAGTAATACATTTGTACAAAAATATCATATAATATTTGAAAGAGTTAACTATCTAAATACCTTTACTGGTATAAAACATTCCCCTGTTACAAAGCCATTTTCATAAATTACAAATGATTTAAGAACTAACTAATCAGGTCATATCTCTTAAGTAATTCATTTGCTAAAAAAATCATAATAACAGATCTAGATATAACTCAAGCTGCCATAGGACAATTCTATAACGGAAAGTCTAAAATTTCTGTAGTCAATACATGAAATAACCTATGTCTCAAATTATTGATCTTTAAACCTAATCTCCCTGTCAATTTCTTTAATTCTGTGATCTATAAAGTCTCTTGTAGCAGGAGGGAAGTCTATGTGATTACCCATCAAACAATCAAATGTAAACCAAACATCTGAAGGTCCAGCGAAGGTTTTGTTAATGGTATTTACTTTAAGCAGGTTTTCCACACGTATACTGGATTCTCCACTCAGAAATTTAGAGTAGTTTGTTCCTTTTTGTTTCAGCTGGTTGATGAACTCATTGTTAAGCTTTTCTACATTGCCTCCATTCTGCCTGGCTTCCTATAATGTATGAATGAACAAACAAATGTTTTGAAGCGCTTTGTCATGTTTATAAACACTTGAATATATATACATGTACATGTTTAGGCAATCTGTCAGTAACATTTCTGACACACATTACATAAAAACAACATATATTGTATGCTGCCAAATACCAATCTTTTGCAATATATCCATAAACAGGTTGTACTATTAACATGATTAAATGAAGAACATTTGCTATTTTCAATTCAAATTTTTGTTTGTTTTATCAATATTTTGTGGTTTGTTTTTTCCTTATAATTTAGCACAACAGTATCTAAAGACTGTACAATCACCAGTCAGAATTATCTAAATTTTGTATCATGTTTAGCAAATT
Source organism: Mytilus californianus (assembly GCF_021869535.1). Lineage (NCBI taxonomy): Eukaryota > Metazoa > Mollusca > Bivalvia > Mytilida > Mytilidae > Mytilus > Mytilus californianus. The sequence goes on from NW_026262679.1 coordinate 60,520,536, forward strand.
CTCATACATGTACAAAAAAAATCCCCTACACACTTGATTAAACTTAAAATAATAATACATGTATGACCAAATATGCATTAGAAAAAATGATTAATATCTGGTAAGGACAATCTTGGTTCCGAATACTGCAGTCAAATTTTGTATGTCATGTTTTCAAACAAAATATGTTTAAACTAAACATTCCTTATCAAAAGTTAATAGTATTAACTGATAACATTACCTTTATTGCAAGACAAAATTCTTTCAGCATTTTTGAAGCATTACCCCAGTAATCTTGACAATAATGCACCCGTTTTAATATAAGACTTTTGGTTCTCACACAGACAGCTAGAAAATCACACCAAGGTAATTTAGAAACACCCATCTGACCTTGTATTTGGGCCATATAATGTCTAGGTATGCCATGTGGAGCATTTTGTCCATACAGTGAGAAGACAGGTGCTTTAAATTCACATAGACCAACTGGTTTCCTAGCATTATCCAAAATAACTGCATCGGGAGATACTCCAACTAAACCTTCTAGGTCATCTCCCTTAACTGGTATCCATAATCCAGTTTCCCTTGTCTGGTTTCCTGTTAAAATCTGGTACATTTCACTAATGATAACTTCCATGTTGATACCATGTTGAGCTGAACTAGATGTCTCTTCTTCCTCTTCTTCTGTGAGGTAATAAACAAGAAAGTCATATGGTTTACCTCGCCCAACACCCAAAGCTTCACCAAAGTTTGATGCTGTCAGCTCAACAGATTTTCTCAACTCAAACCATTCTGATGACCTCTGTTGTACATTAATTTCCATTACAGCAGTTTCACAAAAATATGTATGCTCATATTCGATTCATTCAATGTGTTTGTCTAAGAGGCATATTGCATAGCAAACTGAAAAATACAATAATATTAAATACATGTATGTTAGAAATATTAATTTACATCTTGCAAATATTGCTCTGATATCTAATAGATAAAGGAGAAGGTACATGTATGATAAAGCCCCTATTTTTGTATTATCAATCGACCAAAAAACATCCTTCAGATGTTTATGATGACATTAGTTTGTTAGACATCAGTATAAAAACTTGGTGATTTTGTTTTACATTTTGGCATTAAGCATGTTTAGCATTGTGTTCAGGCTTCCAATTTCTCACATTCATGGCATTTAGTGCAAAACAGCAAAAATTTGTCAAAATAGCCTCGTTTTGATATCTCGTCATTTATTTTTTTGCTACACATGTGTTTTACAAAGACGTTGATGTAGATAAAAAATATCTTTTTGGGTAAAGCTGTTACTCATTGCCATTTTTGGTCAAATATGTAAATTTCGACATGTTTATGACATCATAGTGACATAAATGAGTGACCTTTTTTCACTAAAGTTTCCAGATTATATTAATCTATTCATTCAACACTTTTGGGTATATATTTGTATTATGGCTGCCAGTTTTATTGAAGGAGGAAGCCAGAATACTTGTAGTACTTGTTGACCTTAAACCTTGTTGAGGATAACTTGCAATCCAAAGGTCAATGAAGATCAGAGTCGAACAAAAGCAGAGTCCAAAATAACATCCTCACATTAAACACAAATGCCATACAATTACATCTACAGTACTTCACCTTTATGCCGACTATACTTTTGACATAATTATGGATAATAGACTTTCTAAGTTCTATGCCATATACTGTCACATATGGTTGTTTTGTGCTTACATGACTCAGTCCATTGACTTTCTTTGAAAGTTCTATGAGGTCATTTATAAAAAAAAAACCTTGGTTTTCATCCAACTTTTATAAACAAGGGGGTCGAATTTGATAGTTATATTTTTGTGATTTTTGGTGAAAACTTCTTGCAAAATAAAAGAAAACTGTGAGAAATTAATAAAAAAATAAAATTGTTTTTTTTTTTTTGCTCTGAAAAAAAAAGTCATTAAGGGGGATGTGGAAAGAATCTTCAATCAGATTTCTGCTAAATTTTTAGCCTTTTGAAAACATAAACACAAATTTAAAGTTCCATTACTCCATTATGACTGACCTTATATTTTATATTAATATTTAAAATTGATGAGTTCCAGCGACTGATAAAGCCAGTAGAGAAGAAAGATTGAGGGTGGTACATGAGGAATTTATTCTCATAAGTAACAACATATTACACAAAACTCCTATTTGTCCTATATCCTGCTGTTCTAATCATTTGAATGCATAACAAGAATATAGTATTCCTGTTTTTATTTTAACTTTTTTTTTCATTATTACTATTACAAGGACTTTATCTTGTCGACTATCATGACTATATAACGGGGTAATAATCAGTACTGATCAAGGTTACCAAATAATATCAGCTTGCATTTTATGCAAAAACAGATGCATATGGCAAACTGCTTTTATTTTCATTCTAATACGTTTTTATTTCTAAAAACTGTGTAAAAATTAGCTTTATCGAATAAAGATAAGGAAATGACAATTTTTCTGTTTTTCTGGGTTTTTAAACACTCACTGGGTAGATGCAAGTGCAGGTACATGGCATTATCACTTTATAAAGTTCAATTTTTTAAGTCTTTGATTTCTAGAAAACTTGCTGTTTTCAAACACAGTCATTCAATTAAGAAGTTTCTTCGAATGAATAAAAAAAAAAATTTTTTTTGGTATAGTTCTATCATCTCTATGCTCCTAGCTCTTTGAGTTTGATGTACAAAAAAAAATGTATGAAAATCACTCGTTTATTTTAGGTGACACAAATTTATAATCATTTCTAATTTAGTGAAAGGAAGAGGTTAGGAATTTTTGTGCTTGTTTATTTCAATTACCTCCTTCTCTTCCTACCACAAAAAAGTAAATACAAAAGTATGATATAATTAACATGATTAATGAAAAATGAAAAGGAAATTTCAATCATTTGATAGCTACATGAAGATTCATAAGTGATGGTAATTAACTGGTCTATGTACCTATAAAATTGCCACAAAAGTAATGTGCTATTCATTAAATTTATAAAAGGATTTAAAGTAAGTCTTCACCTTTTTATGGGACTCTTTTAATGTTTAAAAAAAGAATATTACCAAAATGAGTGCAGTGTTAAACATCTGAACATGTTAAATATCTTTTACATAAACTGCAAATTTCTGACAGTAAGTACTACTTGACCAGAGAAAGCTAGTGCCAAACATTGAAGATCAAGTTGCAGACTAGTAGAAATTGCTATTTCTTAGTGTTTGATACAATTTTGACGTGAAAGGAAGGTAATTTTGCCACTGAATATAATTATAATAGAAGAAGAATACACAGCTGTATCTCAAACATTTGTTTCAAGTGTTGACTGGGCCAGTGGGGAATTGATATATATGGTCTGATGGTCATCCCTTAGTCTTCTTCCGATCAACAGTATTATAGAAATTTCCGCCGTGACGTCACCAAGTCACGTAATTTTTCGACTGGTTGGCAATATAATAGAAGCTTAACATTATTATGCTACGAGGTTTCACATGTCATTGCACTATTACATTGATATCCCTGGCAAAAAAGGAGCATCTGTTTGGCTATGCAGGATGTATAATTATTCGAAACCACATTTAGTAAGAATGAGGACAATGAATCCCATGACAAGTGGAGAGAGAGTGCTACTCTCTTCTTGTTTAGAATCATTGTAACAAATCTTTAAGGGTCTGTGATTTGGCCTGTTGCAACTCACAGGGGTTTGTTACAATTTGCCAGGTTTACTATCCATACGAACCCTTTTCGGGGTTCGTATGGATAGTAAACCCGGCAAATTGTAAAAAAACCCTGTGACCTACCTATTGAACTTATTATTAAATTGTTGTTGTCCTGAAGATGCATAAAATACTTGCCACTGGACGTTTTAATAGTAAACAACAATGAATCAATCAAAATTTATTAGGCATATTCCCCATTTGGTGGAAGAAAAACAAAAAAAAGTATTACGAATAGAAGCTTCAAACAGCAAAACATATACAAATTGCATTGAGAAACTATCACATACAAGTAACTAATCTCTGACTGTTTGAGACCTGTGTGTTGGATCTGCAAATATGTATATATATATTGGACAGCCTCAGCAAGTATGTAAAAAAATGCACAACTCCTGTCAAAATCTGGGACACCACAGAATCTCTCCGTCTGTCTAAAAAATATCAAAAATCGGAAAATTATCAAAATCTACAATAAATTACATAAAATGGCTTGGGAATGTGTATAAGTATTATAAATAGTTTAAAGTCAACATAGTAATGATTAACAACTACCTGAACTGTAATGTCAAAAACATTTTTCTTCTTTCGAAAGGAGGAAATAAAGAACTACATCTGGTTCCCGGTTTGATAATACATATGTAAGCCTTTGGTTTTACTGCAAGTTCCAGATTTTAAGAAGGTGTGGAAGCATGGAACAGGACGATTTTGAAGAGGGAGAAATTTTGGATTCTGATGAGGACGAGCAAGAAAATAAGGTTGCAATATGTAGAGACTGAATCGTTTCAAATAATACACACCAAATTTGACAAATTAAGCAAGTTCGTAGACAACAGAAACGTTTATAATACGTTGTCCATCATGCTGATAAATAAATTATATTTAGACAGGGCATAGATGTATGAGATGTCCAAGTACTTGATCCACGAAGAAAATATTATAAACAGAAAATATAAGAATTGATAATTTCTACACGCTTGGTTCAAATAGATATACAGTTCAACTGTTCAAAGTAAAAATGAGGAGATGTGGTATGATTGCCAATGAGACAACTATCCACTACCGTTCAAATGAAGTGGATGTTAGCAATTATAGGCAACTGTACGGTCTTCAACAAAGAAAAACCCATACTGTATAGTCAACTATAAAAGGCCTAGGCTTTTAAAATATGTAACAAATCAATTGAGAAACTAATCAGTCAGGGATGTAGCTCTATAGGGTTATTACAGAAAAATAACATACATTTGTTATTGTGGACTAAAAAATCAAAGAACTGCGATAACATATGTATGTTACATGTTTCAAAGGGACAATATACTTCACTAGTTTAGTTAAAATGCATACAAGTTCTATTGATATTACTATTGTCTTTATGTATACTTAGGCCAAAAAAAAATATATGTCTGTTTAAGGTTACATACTTTAAATAAATAGGGTAGGTAGGTCGGTATTTTCATTTTATTTTTTCATTTTATTTTTTGTGACATGATTTTGAGTCGTGCCGTTTCGACCTGTCTAGGTCCGAGCTGATCATGGGCCAAGTTTACCCGTATTTTTGATGATCAGATTATTTCCCTTGGAAAAAAATGGCGGCAAAGTGTTTATTTCATCACACGAGTTGCGAATTTCCTTAAAACAGCTGTCATATTCACGATTGTGAACATTGGGATGTATCAGGCAATTGATTTATATCATTTGCAACACTAACTTCGCTTTTGACACAAGTTCAGTTTATTTTTCACTTTACGACGGAAATAAAATTACTTAGGGTCGGCGCTCAAAAGTAGGGTAGGTCGGGTAACCGTAAACAGACATATATTTTTTTTGGCCTTAACTATAGAAAGATATAACAGTTCATAGTTTGCCAATTTTGCATAGTACACATGAATTATAGTTATCTCGTACCATTGTAAACTCGTACCAATGTCAACTCGTACCACTAAAAAAAACTCGTACCAATGCAAACTCGTACCACTACTAACTCGTACCACGGTAAATTCATACCATTGTAAACTCGTACCAACTTATTTAAATGCATTCAAATGGTGTTTAATGATGAATATATACTTTAATTTCACTCAATACCTCTTAAGTCTGTAAAATGTATATAATTTGAAATTACAATGACCAATTTGTAGCTAATTTTCCTTGTCTAATTGGATAGAGAAAACCGTGGCAGATTGGCTTTGTTGTCTCCCTTGAATAGACTCTTTTTTAAACTTTTACTGACAACTATTTGACTTAATTTTTAATCATTCCAAATCAGTAACATTGAATAGTATTTTTCTATTGGTTCTAAAAGGAATTTTATTTAATGAAAGAATTTATTTATTGTGTTTTAAAGGTTTAAAATTGTTTATGACCAACAGTTAGAAAGTATGAAATTTATTTTTATACAATATTCAGCACATTTTAGCAGAATATGATCATGCTAATATGATTAAACAAGTTGATTAGTTAATAATCAACCAATAATCACACAATCAAAGGAATTTAATATATGTATAAGCATGGTAATTAAGAAATTACATTCGTATTTTTGTCTAAGTTTTCATTAAAATCTGGTATAAAATTCAAAGATATTTTAATTTTTTGTATAAAGCTTAAAAAAAAAATAATCATAAAAACATTCGTATTTTTGTCTAAGTTTTCATTAAAATCTAGTATAAAATTCAAGTAATTCAACTTTTTTTATTTAGTTTACCAAAAAAAAAAATCATAAAACATTCGTATTTTTGAATATTTTTAATGGTACGAGTTTGCAGTGGTACGAGTTCTGATTGGTACGACTTCCCAGTGGTACGAGTTTACGTTGGTACGAATTAACTTTTTTGGTACGAGTTTACGTGGTACGAGTTAACAATGGTACGAGTTAACTTGCTTCCGTACACATATATGTTATTACAGAAAAAATATGCCTGTAATAACTAAAGGGTGTTATCACAGCTTCTCTATATCACTCCAAAACATTTTCTCAGACATACATCATGCTTAATTACAATGTATTTTAATTTATTGTAAGATATAATGACCAGAGCATGTAATGAGGTTCTGCGCAAGCTTCCCAGTAATTCCCAAGTGTCTCATATAATAGGTTACATTCCTTTAATAACTAAGCTATGTTATTACAACTAATTTTATCCCTTAAAAGCCTTGTCTCATTGATTTACCATGGTTAATCAAAAATGTATTAATTTAATTAGAAAATTATCAAGGCTATGCATTTAGTTTCTGCGCAAAGTCTCAAAGAGTTCCCTAGAGCCCATTATAAATTAAAATATTTTTGATTTATTTAACAAATAACAAACATATGTTATTGCAGATTTAGAAAATTTAAGGAATAAAGAGTAGACAACTCATGAAAGTATCTGTAATAACACACGCGTTATTTTCTGTAATAACCCTATAGAGTTATATCTCTGACTGCTAATGGCCTAATTCAAAACAATTTACCAAAAAAAAATATGACGGACATGAACCAACAACAATCACTGAACTACAGGCTTCTGACTTGGGACAGGCACATATAGAATGTGGCAGGTTAAACTAGTGTTTGGTTTAAGACGATGTCATATTATCATGATTATGACAAATTTGCATTTGCTTATAACATAATACATGTGTAATGTCACAGTAAGAACCGATTGTTCAACATGTTCAATGATGTCATTTATACTTATTGACCTTTGCATCAACTCAAGTAAAAGAGTTTTTCTAGACTTAACAGCAGATTTTTAAAGATTTTCAATTTGATAAAAAAAAAATTTGGTAGCGATCAAAAACAATATTCTAACTTGATCAATGATGTATTGTAAAGATAAAGTTCTATGACATTTGTTTTAATGACAGACAATTAAACATTAAATTATAGAAATGCAGTCAGAGAAATTTAAAAGAAAAGTAATTTTAATTTTTAAGATTTTACTCAAATATTAACAGTCAGGGCACTACATGTACTTAAACAAGTGATTTCAGAATCACTCCCTCGAGTGATTTTGGCTGTGAAATATTAAAAATTTTCACACAGACTTTTTAAAATCACTGAAACAAGTAATTTTAGAAGTTAAAATGTAATCACTTTAATAAATGTTAATAACATTTTCTTGATATTTTTCCCACAAGCTTGATTTTTTTATTGGTAAAAAGACAACAATTCCATTGAAAAAACAACTATGTATATACAGAAATTGTCTTTTGCTTGATAAGCCTGACACTTTTACAGTTTTTTTTAAAATATGCAAAAACTGGAATAGTTTGTAGATCAGGTCATAACCTTGAAGTAGATCATTCTAACTCTAAAGAAAACCAATCAGGTTACTTAATATTGTTGATCTTTGTCTGATAGTAAGAGTAGTTAATGAATTTTTGATTACAGAAAAATTCCCAAGGGTACTTTTAAAAGCTTTAGCGCACTGCACTAACTTACTGCCCAAGCGCACTGGTGAAATTAATATACAAAGAAAAAGGGATAATTGATTTATGTAGGAAAATTATAGAAAAGATATTGAAAATATGGAATATCAATGAAATTAGCATTTGAAGATCAAAGAAAACACTAATATCACTGAAATAAGTGATGATGAAATCACTTGTTTAAGTAGCACCCCTGACTGATTAAGAAAAAAAAAACTTAATATCTAAGGGTAAAAGGGATTTAATTTTACCTCCAAAATAATTGACCTGTACAAGTAAATAAAAAAACACTTGTATGTATAAGTATTACCCTTGGCAGTCAAAGTAAAAAAAAAAATTCTTCGTCTTTCAAATCTTTCAAATATCATGTCAATCATGTCAATAGAGGTTGTTGTAATTGATACAATGTACTATTAACAAGAGTAATTTAACTTCATTTTGAGCATAACTTGTCCACAATAACTTGATTTTTTTTCTTTCTAGCTTATAACAATGTATCATGTATATTGGTTTTTTACTTACTAGATATACAATGTAGCGCTAGAAAGTACATATGTGATTTAGAATTTTCTATGCATTCATTGCATTACTCTGTTTTTGATTTTAATTTGCAGGACAATGAAGAGAGTAAAAAATCTTCATCTGAAGAAGAAGCTAGTGACAAGGAACCTGACCCAGATCCTTTAGATACATATACCGTTATAACACGTCCATCTGATTCTGCAAATAACATGAATAATGCATATCGTCAGAGAAGTACATTGATGAGTAATAGTGACAATGACAATGATTCTTCTGCTACAAGTGACGAAGACACTGATTTGTGGAAATTGAAAAAGTCAAAATATTTTTCTAAAAAGACGGACAATAAAGATGTTCAATTGTCTAGTGTTATAAAGTCACCAATTAGGGCATCGACCAATGGTGTTTCTCAAAATGGAACCGTATCCGGAAGAAATATTAACTTTGGTTCAGGGGAAAAGCGCAAAAGGCAGAATAATGTTTGGGGCTCAGTTCTTACAGAACAATCTTTAACACAGACCATGGGGTCAATAGGGGTGGAAAGGAAAGATCATGTTCTGAACAGTTATAGAAATGTAGAAGCCTATGATTATTTACAAGCCCACGAGGATGATAGATCATTTGACGAAGAAACAAGTAAGAAACCAGAGAGTGTTGACCCATTTCAGAAAGTAATTGACTCTGATAATGAAGAAGATAGTAATAAAAGAGGACATAAGCGTCGTAAAAAGCAGCATAACAAACACCACGATAACCATAGTAATAAAAGACAGAAACGTTACCGTACTTGTAATCCTGACGATAGTGATGAAACTGTAGTTCAAACAATTGTTGAAAATTTGCGTGAAGAAAAACCTTATCTCGTAGGTATGGAAGATTTGATTTAGGCCCAACTGGATGTCTATCCAAGAAGTATTATAATTGTATCATCTGGGATGTGTATCAATATACACATCATGCTTATAGTTAAGGGGATTTAGTTTAAAATTGCTTTAAACCAGGTTTTACCGAAGTTTACCTACTGCAACCTAAAAGTTTGATTAACAAATTAAAATGCATTGATAATATGGAAAAAAAAACAAATAAACAATTCACTATCATCTCACTTATTATGCATGTGCTCCATGATTTTGTGTTGATTGTTTATCTACATAATGTAGGTAGCAATCGATAACCTTTGACACCAGAACCTGAAGGTTAATTAGCAGCCCACATTTTAGATGAACAATCACAGAATGAAATTTTTTTGTCAATTTTACATCATGGATTTGTAAAAAATTTAAAGAACAAGCACAGATGACTTAGTTTAGTATTTAGAATTTTATATGATGCAGTGGTTCAATAATTACCTGAACATTATACAGTGTTTTAATCATATCTCGTTCCATAAACAAAAAAACAAACAAACAAATATTTTATTGCTAATCACAGCGCCCACAAGGAGCAGAATAATCAACATTAATTTCATACTAATGATTACAAGTGATTCAATATGTTCCATATGATCATATGACTTTAAACATGGTGTAAGTAAAGATATGAATAGAACAACTGTAGAAACAGAATGGTTTTTGCAAAAGTAGTAAAGGTGTTTTTGGGTCATTTTCATAATACATCATGTACATGTAATATGTACATGATGTATTATGAAATGAGCCAAAAACAAGTTAATATTTATATATATATTGAAAAAAAAAAAAAAATCTAAGAAATAATTATCCATTTCAGAGCGTATTCTAGGTGTGATTGGAAAAGAAAAAGCAATTGAGTTGATGTATGCTACAGAGGACATAGAAGAAGAGGGTGGTATGAAAACTTTTGTAAGTTTAAACAGTTCAAACTCCAAATGTTTATTGTTAACTCCTCATAAATACTCATTTACAGTCATTTACATATTTTCCACACCATGGCCACCATGAATGTTTTACTTCAAGGCATCATTATCTTGTGTGATTGGAAAAAATAGCAACATTTTTTTCTGCTGCATTAAAAATGTCTGATCTACCTAAATATAAAAATTTCATATTGGCCAAAACTAGGAATTTCCTTTCAGTAAAAATCTAGCATTTTCAATCAGTTATGACTATTAATTATAGATATAATAGAAAAACAAAGGATATGGGGTATCTATCCATGACATAAAATCAGTACATGTACAGTAAAAAACACACAAAAAGTAAAGGAACAGCGCTATTATTGCTCTTCTTCATCTCAAAGATGGCTCCTAGCACCAGTTTGACTATATGATCATTTCAGGACCCTTGACTAGGGGTAAAAGTTTTATTTAGAAATAAAAAAAAATGGAACCTTTTGAAAAATATGTAATTGCATGACAGCTCAACTGATAAATAATATGTGATATGTTTACTTGAACCATTTTATAAAGGGCAGTAATTCCCTTGAGCTAACTTTTATTATTGAAATATAATTTTGGTACCAAAGATTGACTTGTATCTGCATGAAATTAAGAAAACATTGTTAGTGGGGATCTAAAAAAACACTAGTGTAGGCAATTTTTTATTCATTGAAAAAGAAAATAAAAACTTTGATGTGAGGGAATATATGTTCAGACTGATCATTACTTGTAGATAGCTAATGTCCTTGTAATTTCTTCAAAGGAGTTTTATAATCATAGGTGATGTACTTTGACAACAAAGTCAAATAATGTGTTTCCATCCTGTTTTATGAAGTGTAAATTAACTTAAACACAACTATCATTTTCTGACCTAAACAAGTCCAAAATTGTAAATACATGTACGTTTTTATGTCCCCCCTTCGATAGTAGAGGGGCATTATGTTTTTCGGTCTGTGCGTTCCGTTCGTCCGTCTGTCCCGCATCAGGTTTAAGTTTTTGGTCAAGGTAGTTATTGATGAATTTGAAGTCTAATCAACTTGAAACTTAGTGCACATGCATATATATGTTCCCTATGATATGATCTTTCTAATTTTAATGCCAAATTAGAGATTTGACCCCAATTTCACGGTCCACTGAACATAGAAAATGATAGTGCGAGTGGGGCATCCATGTACTATTGACACATTCTTGATATCATATATAAGTATAAATAATTTGACTTCTATAAGTCATAAACAAAGATAGATTTGTGTGTGTCTGATCTATGACTATGTATTATGAGAAAGTTGAAAACTAATAATTTAGTTTACTGTTAAAAACAAGTTCGCATATTTTCATTGGCAGGGTTGTAAATCTGTAGATTTGGCATGTTTGGTGTCTATGATAACAGTAAATAACCAAATGGTCCAATTATCTGTGAAATTGAACCACCTTTATTGTCTCATTGTAGTGTGCTTGCTTGAGTGTGCTAGGTCCCGGTTGTATTCTGGGCAAAGTCACACCAAGCATGCCAAATGCTTAAAGATTTTAAAAAGAAATTAATATATTTATCCACCAACCAAAATGTTGTTCAAGACAGTTTCAGTACTTTTTTCAAACTTGCAAATGTTTTTGTTCTAATATGCATTTAAGGACACACAGATCCAAAGTAAATCAGCTTGTAATTGAAAAGTAATTATATATATAGCTTTATACTGTTGAATGTCACTGAATGAAAATCTGCATCCACACAAATAGCTTTAAATTTACTATAAATTCATTTTATCCTATTTGAAAACAAATTGTAGGATGGCAAAAGAAGAAGAACACCAGGAGGTGTTTATATACAGTTAATTAAACAAGATAAAAACGTTACCAAAGATATGGTGGATGAAATATTTGCGGAAGAACAAAAGAAATATAAAAAGGAATTAAAAGCTGAGTCAAAGAAAAGGTTTGCAATTTTATAGTTTTATTGTTAGTGAGCAGTTATTTTGAATGTTCATTAGACAGTGATAAAATGGAAATTGGAACGATAATTTAGAAGAATTGTTGGATTAAATTTGATTTCTGAATTACCCCTTGATTTATAAAAAAGGAATAAAAATAGAAACTATCCCCTGGTAGCTGTCAGGGGTAATACTTTAATATAAAAGTTATGTTTATTTACTGGAAGATGTTAGGAATATTTACTTGTTTATTTACTGGAAGATGTTAGGAATATTTACTTGTATTAGTAAATTTGTAAGGTTTTAATTTTCTTTTCATCGTGTGAATAATCTCCCCTTAATTTTCTAAAAAAAAAAATCACTTGTACAAGTACAGTATTTTTATTACAACCCCTTAAAATTCTCCAAGTTCTGGAGGTCAGTTTTTTCTGGTTCAACCTTTTATCTTGAGAACTAAACAAAGAAATCTACTAGGAACAGATGTAAAGTAACTGTTCAATGCCTTCAAAATTGCTCCTTGGAGCTTTGTTAATAAAATAGAACTGTTACTTAAATCATTATAGAGTTTTATTGATGATAATAATGCTAATGTCTGTAGCAATCCCATAAAAAAATTTGCCTCCCTGCAATGTCTAAGTACTTTTTTTTCTCATTGTTATCTTTCATTGGACGCTTAAATTCGTGGATTAAGCAATCCACAAAAACCACGAATATTGGTACCCCACGAATAAAAGTACTTTCACAGTATATTGAAATAGCATGATAATGAGAATCTGTAAATCTTTTTTTCTTTGTATTTCCTGAAGGGTATTGACCAGCTTTTGCAGCATTCAGTAAAATGGACAATATGTGTGACAGAAGATGTTAAATCACTTTGTTTTATATTTAAATGGCAAGGATGACACAATCTGCAAGTGACAATATACACGATATATATACACATGAAATGGATAAAAAGCCATTGTCCAATAGAAACCTGGGGATTTTGAATAATGAAGAGGTTTACAAGTATTTAAAGATATTATTGTTAGTTTATATATTTTTTATAGACAAAGGGATAGAAGAAAATTAATGAAAATGCTTCCCCAGAACCGTCTCTTGCATAGTGGTAATAAAGCAAGGAATGAGAGAAAAAATGAAGCAACAAAGGATTTAGACGAAGGAGAAATGGAGACAGGAGATGCAGAAAAGAAATTAAATACAAGTCTTAGAAGTAATGATGAGGACTTTTTGAACCAAGAGGAAGAACAATTGGACATTATTCTTGGAGATGAAATGGCATGAAGAAAAGAAAGTGTTCATTTTTGATTTATAGTTAGCTAGCTCAGCCCAAATCCATAATATGGACCAGTGTGAACTATTGTCATTAATTTGAGCCTGTCATCCATTTTCTGTGCAATTCCAAGAAATTTCTCCTTGGAAACCACTAAAGATAACTAATTTTTCAGAATATTACTTCAGACTTTTTGTTGAGGATGCCCTCAACCAACTTTCATGGGAGACATTTTTGATGAATTGAACATTGGAATAAAAGAAAACTTTTGATTATAATTTCTCAGCAAAGCTTGCAATTTGCAAAACCTAATTTCGGGTAATCAGTCACTTAATAGTCCTCTGGAAATTTTTTATGACTAATCTACTTATGAACACCATTGTTGGTAAAACTGAGTAAATCTGTTCATAATAACACTAGTACTGCACTGCAATGTGCACTGCTTGACATTAAAACTGTCTTATTTTAAAAGGACCATTTTCCCCCAAGGGTGTCTTTCACTACATAGCATGGTGAAAATCATGCATAAGTGCCAGGAGGCAAAATTTTATGTTCCTTAGAACCTCTAGTTATAATTTGTGATGATTTTGTACTGTTTTTTTAGTCTGTTGTATTAAGTATTTTTTTTATATTAGAGAGCAGACTTGTCTATGGTGTTATTGTTGTATACATTTGTAAATTACATAATTATAAATGGATTACAGAGTTCTTGATTTTTAAGGGGTTTTTTTAATAAAGAGTAGAATATGGCATGCTCTACTTTTTGACCTCAAAGTAATATTCAGTCTTTCTGTGTCTGTCCCAATTCAAGAGCCTGTAGTTCAGGGGTTTTTGTTGGTTCATGTCTGTCATATTTGTTTTTCATTAATTGTTTTGTTATAAATTAGGCTGTTAGTTTCATATTTTTCATGTCAGGGCCTTTTATAGCCGACAATACGGTATGGGTTTTTCTCATTGTTGAAGGCCGTATAGTTGCATATAATGACTTGCATCCACTTCATTTGAACTTTGGTGGATAGATGTCTCATTAGGGATCATACGACATCTCTTTATTTTTATATTATTTTTCAAGAAGAAAAGTCTTAAACAGTCAGAGATATAACTCTATCATGTCTATAGGGTTATTACAGAAAAAAACTTGCGTGTTTTATTACAGACACTTTCATGAGTTGTCTACTCTTTATTCCTTAAATTTTCTAAATCTGCAATAACATATGTTTGTTATTTGTAAAATAAATCAAACATATTTTTATTTATAATGGGCTCTAGGGAACTCTTGAGACTTTGCGCAGAAACTAAATGCATAGCCTTGATAATTAATTTTTTAATTAAATTAATACATTTTTGATTAACCATGGTAAATCAATGAGACAAGGCTTTTAAGGGATAAACTTAGCTGTAATGACATAGCTTAGTTATTAAAGGAATGTAACTTATTATATGAAACACTTGGGAATTACTGGGAAGCTTGTGCAGAACCTCATTACATGCTCTGGTCATTATTTCTTGCAATAAATTAAAATACATTGTAATTAAGCATGATGTATGTCTGAGAAAATGCTTTGGAGTGATATAGAGAAGCTGTGATAACACCCTTTAGTTATTACAGGCATATTTTTTCTGTAATAACATATAGGTGTACTATGCAAAATTGGCAAACTATGAACTGTTATATCTTTCTATAGTTAAGTATACATAAAGACAATAGTAATATCAATAGAACTTGTATGCATTTTAACTAAACTAGTGATGTATATTGTCCCTTTGAAACATGTAACATACATATGTTATCACAGTTCTTTGATTTTTTAGTCCACAATAACAAATGTATGTTATTTTTCAGTAATAACCCTATAGAGTTATATCCCTGACTGTTAAAGTACAGGACAAACAATGTGAGCATGTTAAAATCACTCTTGAAGGTAATTTTTCAATATGAATGCTTTTGATTTTGTGTAAATCACTCTGAAATATCTCTCATTTTCTGTAACTGATTTTTGGATACAAGGGCTGCTGTCAACATATTATTGTATGTAATAATTACTGTAACATATGCTTTTTCAACCATTCCTTGTAGAGATGCCATGTTAAACTTTGCCATTCATTGGCCTCTAACCTTAAATTTTGATACAAATTCAGTTTCTTTTTGTACTCAGTCTATAATAAATATTGTAATTAAAGGTAAAAGTATATATTTTTTAGAAATTACAGATGTTTTGTACCAAAATGCACACTTACAAATTAATCATCATTTTTAAGATGTCTGCTTTAGCTGAAAAGAATATTGAACAATGGTTCTGTGAAAGTGCTTTAATTTTCAGAAGCCAATTTCTGCAATGTTTTTTTTTAAGTAAATGAATCATTGGGTTCTGTTATTCATGCATGTATTCATGCTTTTAGCCTGGGCATATGATAAACCAGTTGGGAATTGGTATTTTCATATGTATTGTATTATATGGTCTATTTTTACTTGGAATTCTTGGATTTTTTATGATTTAATGTCTATTTACAGTACAATAGAAACTGTCAGTGAGAATAAGTCTGTTTTTGCTAACACTGAAGGCTTTTCTGCTGGCACGAAAAAACAAAAGATAAAGTGCAAAATGATACATGTCTTATAGTACATGTACATATCATAAAATAAATAACATACAATTTAAAATTTATGAAATTTTTTTTTTTATATTGGAATATATATTTTGTGATCAATTGCTCTGTGAAAACTACTTTTATGAAAAAAATAGCCAACCTTTTTATGAATGGGTCTCTCTTGTCAACAAACCATAATATTTTGAAACATTGTAGTCTTTATTGGCACCTTCTTGTTTTTATTATACCCCCGCTTTAAAAAAGTGGGGGTATACTGTTTTACATCTGTCCTTCCGTCTGTCCCATGAATATTTTTTGTCGCATTTTTCTCAGCAACTACATCATAAGGATTTCTGAAATTTGGTTTCAGGGTTTATATAAGTCAGCTATACCATGTATACTGTGTGATGCGTTTTCAGATTCATCACTCAACAACTTCCTGTTAACCGAACATTTACATCATTTTACACATGACATCCAAGAAGTTGAAAATTTTCGTCACATTTATCTCAGGAACTACATTACAAGGATTTCTGAAATTTGGTTTCAGGGTTTATATGAGTCAGCTATATGGTGTGATGCGTTTTCAGATTCATCACTCAACAACTTCCTGTTTACCGAAATATTTGGGTGGGGGTATCATCAGTGAACAGTAGCTCACAGTTTCACTTGTTTAAATAGTATTTTTAAAATACATCAGTTTCCTTCTAGAATTACATTATGACAAACATTGAGGCTGTTAATGAGTATGTTGAAGTATTTTCGCAATCATTTTAATTTGAAGGGAGGTAAAAATTAAAAGAATGACTCTTATGCTGAGCTTGTGAGGATTTCTCCTCATCTTACAAATTGAAAAAAATAATATTTTTTATACACTTGTACAGATTTGGAAACCTCTGCTTGATTACTAAAGGAATAGAGTATAAGGCCTTGAATAATCAGCAATATACATGTCATTATTGAGGGCCTCGAGTGAGAGTAGTGTTTGTACTTATTGAGCTTAAACTCTTGAAACAAGATTATAATTATTATTATTGTAGTATAAATTAATGACAGTAAGATTATAATATGATAGAATTTTGTAAAAATGAATTCTAGGCTGTGACATTTAATATAGCTGAAATAATTTGTATATTGAATTTTCAAACCTTTTATATTAACATTCCTTCTCAATGCGAATGACTTAGAGATCTAGAAAAAAATATTTACTTTGTTTGAAATTTGTAAAAATGTAGATTTTTTTGTATGATTTTCATTTATTGAATAAAAATCTTAAAATTGTTTTATATGTCTGCAGATTACTGGTACTGATTTTGAATTGTACTTGATGACGTCCACATTTTGAAAATTAACAAAAAAACAGATATGATAGAAATGTTTCTCTTTAGTTACTTTTGAAGTGGTAATTGCTTTGTTTGATAACTTTCATGTTTGAAATGGTTACCAGAAAAAAATCCTGAGAAGCAAGTCTACAAATCAATACTAAAATTGGTTCAATTGATTAAGCAAAAACTTGATCGACATAAGAGGCGTTGAAATTGGTGGGTTTGTCATATAAATCTGTTCAGTCCCATTTAATTGAACTCAATTTCCAAAAAAGTAAAAACCATTCAAGCCATTGGTATTATAGAATATTGCAAATGACTCAGCTGACTATAAAACTGATTCAAATGAACTCGCTATCAAACCAGCCAAACTAGTCAAACCAACTAGAATGATTGCTTCATTTGAATGATTACAGAAAATAAAAAAATGCCAAAATTACAATTTAATACACCCTTTAATACTTTACATATAAGACTCATCAGTAGCACTCAAACTAGCTTTACTGATTTGACTGCCTTGACAGGGGAAGTACAATTTTAATGCCCCTGTCTTGGTGGAGGGGGCATTAAGTTTTACCCTTGTCTGTCTCTATCTCCATACTTCCCAAAATTAGTTTCTGTTCTCTTACTATACTTTGCCTCAACCAAATGTTATGAAACTTAGACACAACACTTTTTTTCACCAAACGCAGATCAAGTTAGAATTTGGGTGCATCACATTCACTGTTCTGAAGTTATACCCCTTTATTTTTATATATGAGTCAAATATAGTTTGTACTTAGGAGATATTTGTATCTATTGTATTAATTGAGTTTAACAAGTACTGATTACTTTGTTTTGACGAGGAGGTGCAATTGTTTTATATGAATCAATTGAACTATGGAGATAGAATAGACTGTTTAATTTGAATTTACTAGAATAAGGTAATAGAATATGTAGTTCTATGATGGTCATAAGCCTTAACCATTTTCATGCCCCTGCGACAAAATTTCAAGGGTCATATTAACTTATCCCTGTCCATCTGTCTGTCCGTTCGTCCATCCGTCCATCCAGATTAGGATACATTATTTGTCCAGCTATCTCCTCCTACAGTTTTGGAGGTACAGATTTAATATTTTGTAGGATGTTCATACACATAATGAAGGTGTGCATGACCACAGGATTTTGATTTTTTTCAAATATTCTGAAAATGACAGGTAGTTGGACTTAGTCATTTTTTTGGTACTAGCTGCATAAAGAGATCATGGTTTGTCCGGCTATCTCCTCCTACAGTTACATCATCATACATAGTGTTAAATTTATAATTTCCTATGGTCAGGCGGGGGCATCATTTGTGTCTTGCAGACAGCGTAACTATTTCAAGTTGTATGCCAACATCACTGTTTGTCAAATCTAAAATATGTGGAACTATACTCCTGCATATGGCAGAGTAGA
Organism: Mytilus californianus; assembly: GCF_021869535.1. Classification (NCBI taxonomy): domain Eukaryota; kingdom Metazoa; phylum Mollusca; class Bivalvia; order Mytilida; family Mytilidae; genus Mytilus; species Mytilus californianus. The sequence continues at coordinate 60,539,570 of NW_026262679.1, forward strand.
AAAAGGGGGGGGGGGGGGCATTGTCCATATCTAGTTTATTTTTTTTAATTTTATACAGCGAATGACTGACATATTTAATTTCTGAAACCTGTTCACAAAAATACTGTACTATTGTTTTTTTGTAGTAAAGCGAATTTTTAAGACAAAATTATCATGAATTGTAATACATGTACAACAATATTATAACTTAAAAAAAAATATTACATATTTTGGTATAAATATATTTGACATTGAGATATATTAATAGCAGTTAAATCAAATTTTTTTGGAGTTATAAGATTTTTATAAACCTTAGTTGCTTCCAGTTCCTACAATATGAGAATGTTGTCAACCTTTAATAGTTGTTAACATTTATTACAAATTGGTCAAAATATGAGTCTGATTAAAGTTAATCTTATTCAAATTGTCTCTTATTAGTTACAGTGTCTGCCTCTGTATTCTGTTTAAACATCAGGTTAAAATGTTGGGTTTTTTTCTAACACTTTAGTTTTTGTCACCTATGAGTTGCATATAGACTATTTGCTGAAAAGTAATCACAGAGTCAAATCTGTTTCCAAAAGGAACAACTGGAACTCCCTGTCCAGCTTGAGCTAATGAAAATCAAAATTTGCACATTGGAATGGAACTGCACTGCATTTTTAACTGAATATCTTATTTTGTCTCGCCTTAATGAATTCGTGAAGGCATGATAAAGGTGTGCTGTTTCCGATAGAGGAGGCATCAACAATTTGTTAAAGATTGTGGTTAGGTCAGTTTAAAGGGAACCACTAACGGGAAGTAAATGATATTTAGTATGCACTTGTATAAGCATTTGCACATCTCATTTGCATAGAGATTGTTAGGACCTGCACCCTCAGTCCTGGTTTATTGACTTATGAACTTTTACATGTAGTTAAAATGTTAATGTTTATGATTAGGTTAGTTTTAAGTGAACCACTTGCTATAAATCAATGATATTTGGTATGCAGTTGTATTAGCATTGGCATATCTCATTTTCAAAGAGATGATTATTCCCTGCACCTTAAGTCATGGTTTATTGACTTTAAATGTTTTGTATTGTTTACATATTAAAGTATAAAGTCTCCATAGTGGGAGGTCTTGGGTTCAAACCCTTGCACGGTCAAACCAAAGACTTTAAAATTGGTATTTGCTGCTTCCCAACTAAGCACGTGGCAAAAAGAAGTAAGAGTAAAGACTGGTTAGCTAGGAGACAGAATAATTTGTGCAGGTAGGGTGACATGTACGTCTTCTTGTTGACTGTTACCTTGTGAACTATCATGTTAAAAATCTAGCTTAGGCATGTTGGTCTAGTACAAAGCAGGGTTAATATTCATATGACATTAACATGTTCTCGTCCTGAATATGCATTTAAATTGCCGCTGGACATTGAACAGCTATTCATCATCACATTACAGCATTTCCATCTTAATATCAACATTTTCATTTTATCATCAATATTACTTTCAGGTATGACATATCTCTGTGTCAACAGTTTATGTAAAGGTCTTTTCAATGTATCTATTTCGTTGTTGCAATGTTGAAATTATCATTCCTATGGCATAGATATAAAATTCAACTGATCGAGAGCACTTATCATTCCTATGGCATAGATATAAAATTCAACTGATCGAGAGCACTTATCTATATTCTAAATATAGCAACAAATGGATATTTTGTGAAATATCAATTTCATATCACATCACTTTTCTTCACAATTTGGGGCTGAATATATAGGAATGGAAATAAGTTTTAATCGTGGGTTAACATTTTCATAATTATAAATAACAATTTTAGACCAATGTTAGTATCTGCAGTATAAATTATTATGTGTGATTACAAATAGAAACTAGAGAGGTGATCTATTGATCCCAGATTCCCCTGCTCGCAGCAGCTGACAAATCACGATTGTTGTCTCGTCTGCGACGATAGTCGCGGAAATCGAGACATATATGTTGCTTTTCCGACGGCGATGGAGGATGCGTCAACAATTGTTGAGTTTTCTGCGTAAGACAGTTTGATAGGAACTACTTGTAATAGATCAATGATATTTTGTATAGAGCATTACTATCAGTATATATCAGTTGGAAGACTATTTCAAGGCCCTGCCCCTAGGTCAAGCTCCAGTGACTTTCAATTAATAAGCAATTTTCAATATTAAGTTTTCTGCCTACGTTAGTTTAATAGGAACTACTATAGTGATAGATCAATGATATTTTGCATTAAGTTGCATTACTATCAATACATAATAGTTTGACGACTATTTTGAGGCCCTGTCCCCTTTGTCCAGCGACTTTCAACTAATAAGCAATTTTCAATTTTAAGTTTTCTGCTGAAATTTGTTTGATCAATGATATTTTATATTAAGTTGCATTACTGTCAGTACATATCAGTTTGACGAACTATTTCGAGGCCCTGCCCACTAGGTCATAGCCAGCGACTTTGAATTGTTGCTGTCCATCAGATTGTCTTATTTGAATTTTCTGCCGACAGGCGAGACATATCTCTGTGCTAACAGTTTGTGTTTAGTGGCCCAAAATATTACATTAAAATTTCAACCAATATTAAAAAGGAGGCTCTAGTAGGGTACCCACTTAGATCACAAGGTCACGGGTGACTTTCAAGCAAATAAAAACAAACATCCCCACCTAATTTCTGCCGACAGGCGAGACATATCTCTGTGCTAACAGTTTGTGTTTAGTGGCCCAAAATATTACATTAAAATTTCAACCAATATTAAAAAGGAGGCTCTAGTAGGGTACCCACTTAGATCACAAGGTCACGGGTGACTTTCAAGCAAATAAAAACAAACATCCCCACCTAATTTGTTCATAAGCCCCTTTAAATATATATAGTTCACCTGTTCACAAGGCCTGTTAAATTTTGAACTTTTCCAACAATCAAGGACCATAATTCTGGAACGGTAAAAGTGAAAACGCCGGATAAAAATCGACCTTTACCTGTGTTTAGTGGTCCCTGAGACTACTATAACATGGGTATAGAAGTCTCAGGTGGTCAAAAACAATCCATTAACATTTTAAATCAATTTCAAAAATGGGTTCTTTATTTTTTTATCCGAGTCGAGCCATTTTCAACAGATAATTTGTTTATATGTTGTGCTGTTACACAACTGTCCAAGGTCAGTGGAGGGTTGACAGTGGTTGAGCGCTCACAAGCATGGGTTACCCGCCACATTCTGATTGTGCCTGTCCTAACTTAGGAACCTGTAATTCAGTGATTGTCGTTGTTGCTGTCTGCTATTTTTTTTTTTTTTCGTTTATTGGCAATTTGCTTTGCCAAAAATCAGGCCCTTGGTTTTTTCGTTTTAATTGTTAAACATTTTGTCATGTCAGGGGCCTTTTATAGCTGGCTATACGGTATGGGTTTTTTTACTTTTGAAATTTTGCGGGGACCTATATTTCCTTTAATCCACGTCATTTGGATAGTAATGTTCTCCCAATGCCAATCATACTATATCTCTGTATTTAATATAGGCTACCAAGAAGCATTCAGCAATGAGCAAAATTAATACTATAAAGTAACAGTAACCTACTATGTAAGGTTCCGGCATGCCAAAATGTAATACACTTGAAAAGGCTAAACCGACATGCTGATTTATGCTAAAACAATACACGAAATAACAATATGGCAACAAACGACTAATCACTAGTCTTTAAGCTTCTTGCCTGTATCAAGCACACAGATGGTGTTTAAACATAACATTTTAAATAGTGCTTGACCCCCCCCCGAAAAAAAACCCAACAAAAACAACCTTTGACAGGGATGTAACAGCATAACAAACGAAAAGCACACTAGTAACCGTTTGAAAGGAGCCCCAACTCATTAGATCGACAAAAGAACAAGTGCAGCCAAACCTGCTTAAGCAAAAACCTGTGTTACAAGACCATTAGGTTTAGGTCCCTCTTTAGTGCATTTTATAAAGATTGAACCTTAATTATCAAAAGACCACCTGTCATATGAGACCGCTCCTTTGCACTTTATTAAGTGATCTCTTAAAACGGGTTTCACTGTATGTGTCACACAACACGAGTTTCCTCTGAAGGTTTATTATTTTCACAAAAAGAGAAAGTCACAAGAACAAGGCAAACCCTATACAATCATTACCATTTATCAACCAATGGAACTGTTTAACTTGATACCGCCGTAAAGGCATTTCGGATAAACACATTATCATGACTAATTTTTTGTTTTATGTTTATTCTTGTAATTGTAGACTGTTGTTTTGATACTGTGTTATATTTTGTATTTTTCTGACCCATATCGGATTATCATAAAAGTTGGTTGGGTTAAAAAGGGTATTTTACTTCACAGTCTACCGACGTTTAAAACTTCCGAGCCTATCAAAGACTCCAAGCAAACTTCAAAGAAAGAGAAAATCCTAAAATAAAGAAAAATATAAACGTTGATTAGACCGGCCTTTTCCAGTATCTAAGCCTCATACAAAAAAGTTGATACTTTGCTGACATTGAGCATATATTGTATACATTTATTCTCCAGAATACCACCAAAGAAACTACAGTAACATAATTAAAAAAAAAAGACTGCGAAAAGCTTTTTTTTTATTCCTCCATGTCCTCGGAATAATCAAATGTCTCGTCAGAAATCTCCCCTTACCACGAATCGAATCGTCAAATTTAATATGACACCTTTCCAATAACTTTTATTTATGCCGTCCCGAAATAACCAAACTATTATGAAGGTTTGCATGGGATTTCAGTGGCGGATCCATTAGGGGGGGGGGGGGGGGTTCCGGGGGTTGGAACCCCCCCTTTTTTTAGACGATCAATGCATTTGAATGGGGACATATAGTTGGAACCCCCCCCTTTATCCTGGGTTAGGACCCCCCCCCCTTTAAAAATGGCTGGATCCGTCCCTGGATTTACATAATACAGAATAATAGGGCAAACATAACCCAGAGAGAAAAATGATCAAAAAAAAGTAAGAATTGAGAATATATATATATATATATATATCGAGATCTATAATGCGGTGCTAAAATATAAAGACTACAAAATAATGCGATAAAAAAACAAAGAATACAAAAGAATGACCTAAATAATAAAAGAGACTAACACACAAACAATGGAGACACAATAAAAATAAAAAAACAATCCGGAATGGTTGTAGTCGGAGTATCCATTATCGTCCGATAAAGTTCTGAAAAGTATTGCGTTGCATGCAAAGAGCCAAATCTATAAAGCAAATATTTTGACGCATTGGAGTTTTGTTTTAACTTCTAGAGATTCTATGGTAAGTCTATTATCGAAAAATGATAAAAAAGCGTAAACAAAAATACACATATCTACTTTCGTTTTGTCTTAATATAAGGAAGTATCGATACTCCTCTTTTAATACTTTTTTTTGATTTTTCGCTACACGCCTTCTACGACCTATACTATTATAAGAAGTTGTTATATATTTGAAATTGATTTACTTTCTCTTTAGGTTCATGAATCCGAACAATTGGACAATTATTGCTGCTTAGTAATTTAAAACGTTTTTTTTTTAATCCTCGAAATAATTAAAAAGTCTCGTCATAAATCTTCTCCAATCATGTCGTCAAATTAAACATGATACCTTTCCAACAACTTTCGTTACTGCCAAAGTAACCCAATATGCATGGTTTTTTTATGATAAAAAATAATTGGTGAAAAAATAAAGCAAGGAGAAAAATGGTCCAAAAAGTAAGAATAGTGAATTTATGAACGAACGTTGACTTTAACGGGCTACACAAGTCTCTGTGGTATAATCTACATCTCTTTTATTAGAATAACTGGCCCCAAAGTGCCAGTATGTGATATTGCCATCACTGCGTCCGTCGTGGGCCGTTAACTTTTACAAAACCCTTCTCTGAGTTACTTGGCAAATTGGAACCAAACTTGACCACAATCATCATTGGGTATCAAGTTAAAAAAGTTATAACATGATTCCACGTTCTAAAATCAATGAGGCTGGAGATCTACAACTTATAACTAATGACATGCTTAAAGCAGGTCAAAATATTTTTTTTATATATCCCCTCTTTGATTTTTGTTTAATCAAATTTTAACAGTTGGCAAATACCCCACTAAATGGATAAAAGGGTATATTTATCCAATCCCCAAAACTGGAGATCTATCAAAACCAAAATACTACAGGGGTATTGCAGTCACATGGTCCTAAGCAAGCTACTTAATTCTGTTCTTAACATATTAGATAACTTTCTGGAGAAACACAACCTTTTCCATCCTGTTCAAATTGGTTTTTCAAAAGAATCAAGGACATTAGATCATATTTTTGTTCTCAAAGCCCTTATAGATAAGTATTTCTCAAAGAAGAAAACGATAACGCCTGTCTTGTAGATTTTCAAAAGGAATTCGACACAGTTATTCATACTGCTATATACTTGTATATTAAACTCATGAAAGCAAATGTTGGTGGGTTATTTTACAATTTGTTCAAAGATATGTATACTAAATCAACATTATCTGTTAAAATATCTGATGAGCTTACTGAACCGTTCGGCTCAAGTATTTGTGTCAGGCAGGGGGATGTACCGAGCCAAAAATCTATTTAAAATCTTTATAAATAACCTTCCAGATTTTTTATCCGATTCATCTAGTCCATTATTTTTAAATAAACTTAGAATTGATTGTCTTATGTATATATGCAGACGTTAGTTTACTATCACATTCTGCTCTAGGCCTCCAAAACAAGCTCTGTAGATTACAAAAATTCTGTGATGACTGGTACTTAAATGTAAATATAAACAAAAACCAAAATTGTAATATTTAATAAATCTGGAAAATTATTACGTGACATATTCACACTTAATGGGACTCCCCTGGAATGTGTAAAATCAATTAAATACCTGAGCATCATGTTCTGCTGTTCAGAGGGCACATACATATAAAAAAAAAACACCCAACAATTTCACAAAGTGATTATCACCAGACTCAAGCTAGCGACCGATTCCAGCGACCAATCAAGCTAGCGACCAATTCTATCGATCACTAAAGTTTACAATGAGAATTTTTTAACAAGTTAGAGAAACATTCAGAGATATATGTTTGAAAATCACAAATTGACATAATGTTACAACGTTCTTCTAATAAAACAAAAATATAGCTACCAGTACGTTATATATCGCCTTTAAGTGTTTGATTGACCACAGATGTCTACATTTGTGATAAGTAGGGACGGAATATTATATACATGCACTTTTTAGAAAGGAAAAAGTAAATTAATTTTGTTTAAGTTTTATTTTGGATTTAAATCTTTCTAACTATTTACATGAGTAGCGTGCTTGCTCAAGGCTAATTATCTAAATCAGTAATGCAGTATTTGAAGATTTTATATTACATGGCATTATACATTTTTATTAAATCGAAATATTCGTTCCTTGCTAAAAAGGAAAGAAAAAAAACCAAACAAACAAACAAACAAAAAAAAAACAAAAAAAAAACATAAAAACAAAAAAAGCAACCACAAAACAAGTAAAAAAAATAAAAGTATCTGGAATGTTATTTGTTTGCGGTACTCTAAACTAAGAGTTCTAACGTGTAACAATTACTACATATAGTATAACTGAATTAATGAAAGGCCATCTTAGTACATAACGGCTAAACCATGACTCAAGATTCAGAGGTGTATTAAGTATTCTTAAACAGAATAAAACAATCTTAGTGCAGATGTCAATTTACGGTGAGATAAATAAAAAGTTAAACTGAACAAGAACGATGCTATAAAAAAAATCATATAATAGCTTTATATACTCTCGGCATCCTCAAATATCAAGTATTTCCTTAAAACCCTTTAGGTATAGAACTACTATATCGGCCCGGTCAAAAAGAACAGACCAGACAAGAAAGTAGTATACGTTTCAAACAAAATAGTTCCTACGCATTTAGCTGTAACTTTAATTGTCCATAAATATTTTTAGATTTATTTTGGTATCAAATGAAAGCTTAAGGATTTGGGATCATTATAGGACCATTGTTGAAAGTCTCTTTTGGGTAATTAAAAAAAAAGAAATTATAAAGGAGGGAATATTTGCCCTGTTGCTCAGATCAGAAGTACCTGTTTTTGTACTTCCAAATTTCCGGAAACCAGTGCGGAAATAAAGGTATGCTGAATTTTTCCAGAAGTAAGGATAATGTAATGTATAGTTATAAAATTACTGTCACATTATTTGAACTTAGGGCAATGGTTATTATTTTTACCATACTATGTAAAAGGACCGGTGCACTTTCCCACCCAGGCATTTTCATGAATAAAAGGGCCGGGAACAAGCTTTCAATGACACTAGGAGTGGATAAAAACTTTGCCGTAGGGGACTGTACTCAAATACGGAAAAGTGTGCCCATGCCCGTAATTGATAGGTAACTTAGACTTTCGGTAGTGATTATCATAGCATAACATATTATTAAAGGTACATTGGTACCCATTAATGTACCTTTAATATATATCTTTATTGTTATATAAACATAATTAGTGTGTGACCAAAAACAAAAATAAACATAATATAGCAAAGAAATAACAGTTCTAAAAGAAATGAACACATGGAAAAAAATTATAAGACTTCAGTTCTAACTTGATGACTGTTTTATAAAGGAGCCAATATTTTTAACATGTTCCATGATAGAGGGGTTTAGCATTTCTTTTACATTTTGTTCTTGGGTAAAAGACATAAAATTTTGAGAAGGTAAACAATTTTCAAATAGATTATACCTAAGTTTTTTGTTAATTTTACATTCAAGGAGGAAGTGTTTTTCATCCTCAAGCAAGTGGCACAGTTTACATATTCTATCCTTTCTTAATTTGTTATGCTATAATAATCATTGTGAAATTGTTGTATTTTATACGTATGCCCGTTGAGGGTCCATTATTGGTTGATAAAATCTTGAATCTTGAATCTAACCAGCATGATTTCTAAAAATATAACATAGGAATACAATGCATGTTGTGTCTGTTGTCTTGAAAACCTTAATAAATAGAGAAATTTTGACAGGGCCAGAAATGTGGAGACTGTCAACACATACCTTTTTCCATCTTGTCAAAAATTGCCGGACGTCACCCCATAGAAGTTATTACTCTTAAAATTTATCATCTTAATTTTTAGTTTTACTCATTATCTTTAAAATGTATTACTAGTAGATAAAGAGAAACTTTGAAAAGCAACAATGGCCAGCAGGATAAGATCTTCAAATAAGCAAACATGACCAAAATCGTCAACCGACACCTTATAGGAGTTATTGTTCTCAAATGATTTTTTTATGCCCCCGCCGTAGCGGAGGGGGCATTAAGTTTTACCCTTGTCCGTCTGTACGTACGTCCGTACGTCCCAAAATTTGTTTCCGTTCTCTAACTTGAGCTTGCCTCAACCAAATGTTATGAAACTTATACACAATGCTTATTACCACAAAATACAGATCAAGTTTGAATTTTGGTAGCGTCACTCTAACTGTTCTAGAGTTATGCCCCTTTATAAATGGAAAAATTACCAAATTTTTAGTTTCCTTTCTCTAGCTTAAGTTTGCCTCAACCAAATGTTATGAAACTTAACACAATGCTTATTACCACAAAACACAGATCAAGTTTGAATTTTAGTGGCGGCACTTTAACCGTTATAGAGTTATGCCGCTTTATAAATGGAAAAATTGCAAAATTTTTAGTTTCCGTTCTGTAACTAAAGTTTGCCCCAACCAAACATTATGAAACCTTTACACAATACTTATTACCACAAAACTCAGATTAAATACAAATTTGGGTAGCGTCACTTTTATTGTTCTTGAGTTATGTCCCTTTATAATGTTGTATGCAAGCGGGGGCATCATATGTGTCCATGGGGACACATTCTCCATTTATGTCATATTATCTTAAACCCGATTATTTAAAGATAAAGAGAAACACTGACAAGAAAAAATAATCAGCAGGACAGGATCTACAAATATGTTAACGTGGTCGAAATTGTCAGTCGACTCCTTATATGAGTGATTGCCCTGACAATTTTTACCTTTTTAACGTTTTTGGCAAAAACTAAAGAAGAAAGAGCAAAAACTATTAAAATAGAAAAGACTCAGTAATTACGTCAACAAAACTGAAATAGTCAGTTAACTTCTTTCATGTGTTTCCCTTGCACTGTGATTTTTTCGGTGTTTTGGCAGAAACTATAGAAGTTAGAGATAAACTGTTAAATCATCAGAAAACAAGTTCAAAAAAAAAAAATAATAATTGTCGAGAAATTAATAACTATACATGTATATAAAAATAAGGAGATGTGGTATGATTGCCAATGAGACAACTCTCTACTTAAGTTCATATGAAGTGGATGTAAGCAATTATAAGCTACCGTACGGCCTTGACGATGGAGATGATGATTTACTTTAAAATATATTCAAAAGCATAACGACTTTGGTTTTCGTAGTACACTGGGTTCCAGTAGGTTGAAATTAAAAGAAAAAAAACCAATAGATGTTTGTATTAAGAATTATAAGGATTAAAAAAAATTTGTTCTATAGCTTATCGATGCGTTTTTTTTTTCAATTGGTGAGTTAATCGGCCCAGTTTACACATAAATAACGTTTAGAAAAAAATATTTTATCCTCAATAAGTATAGTATAAACGTAGAAAAAAATCTTAAGATTATTCGACTGCAATAAACTTTTATTGTCTAAATTAGATAACCAAAATGTCCATATTTACATTTATACCTCATATTTGTAATTTTAACTAGATATCAACTTTGAAAACGAATTATTTAAACGATTTTAAATGCATTCTATACGATTGCAGTCGCGGATCAACACAATAAAATGTGTGGTCCAGCTAAAACGTTCCATTGTATTTTTTTGTCGTTTTAAAATAAATTTGATCACAAAACTCTGAAGATAGTTTTGGAAGGAAGGTTAGTTTACAACCCTTGCCAGCTAATCAGCCAAAGTTTTTTGGTTTTGCAAATTTCATTCAATTAAACACTAGAAAAGCAGTCAAACTGAATATATTTTCCAATTTTTAGTACTTGTCCAACATGTATGCAAAATCTTACGAAAGTCTGGGACAACACCTATTTTCTTTCCTCGAGCTTAAAGCTTTACCATCACGAAAACGATTGAACCATTTAATTCTTTGTAGATGGCATTGCTTCGTCATATATTACCAACAGGAAGTACAATTCCGCAAGATGAAGATGAAAGTTCCTCCTTTACAAATCTGCTGTCCCATTTTCAAGGCAGTAAAAATGAGCTGCAAAGTATACTCCAATCAGAGCAAACACATTTATTTGTTGACGAACAAATAAGGAAGGTCGACTTAAACTTTTCTCAGTCGGAGCTAGACAGCTTAACGAATGAAGTCCTAGACAGTGAAGAATTTTTGCAAGAACTTGAACAAGTCGATTTTTCTGATATTACAAATCTTGGACAAAGTAATGACAATATAGACGAGTTTATTGAGACCCTAGGCCCTACATGTGAAGAATGTATGACGTATGAAAAAGTTCATCGGATTACACAGATCAGTCCTGGAGATCACATTAGATTCCATAAAAGATTCGTCGGTTGGAATGTTTATAACCACCATGCCATCGTTACTGACGTGGAGGCTGAACAGAATCAAAGAGTCGGAAAAATGACATTGATTCATTTTCAGAAAGGTACGCAAAAAATTACGGTATTACGAGAGACAAAAGAATATGACATGGAGAAGGAGGAGATCGAAATTGTACGGTACCAGTGGCGTCCATTTACACCTGAACAGATCGTGGACAGGGCAAATAAAATGGCTGACAAATTTGAACAGGATGTACATGCTGAATCTTACAATTTATTTGGAAATAACTGCGAAGAAAAATCAAATGAAATTGCGACTGGTTCAAAATTTAGTAACCAAGTATCGTCATTTGCGAATTATGTGAAATATACCATTTCATGGTTGTTGAAACTATTGCTTAAAGGTGCAATAAAATTTTGCGAAGGAATAAAACCATTCATAAGAGGATTTGCTCATATAGCTGTTATAGCTAGCTTACTCTCCATGGTCGACAGAATGGCAACATTAAAGGATAAGTTAAAGAAAGGATTGATGTGTTTAAAATGCTACGAAAAGGAACACAAAAAAATGACGGTGTCACTCATATTTTGTTTAATAAGTATCGGAATATCAGTGATGTTCCATGTTTCCTGTTTCTATTTCGCTGTAAGTGCGGCTATTGCTGTTGCTTTACCTTGTGTTTCTTCATTTGTTATGGACACAATAATGCCCCTGATACAACCAGCATCAAAGATTCCAAAGCCAGTGGTGAAACGATGTAATATGATTCGGAATGGAGATGTCATTACCTTCCCTTATGTTGGTCTGAATCATGAAGGTGTTGTAACAAGTGTTTCCCCTTACAACACCAACGATTTACACGAAGTAAAATTAACGCTTGTGCATTTTAACTATCCAGGTTTGTTTGGCACTCGAACTGTTGTCAAAGAAGTATTCTTCTTTGATTTGAAAAAAGATTATGTTTACGTGTACGATTTCAGCCAGGAAAAACCTTTTCAGTCGCAAGATGTAGTTAAGAGAGCATTAGACAGGTGTGGGGATCAGAACTTCTCTACTTTTTCGAACAGATCTAGTCATATGTCAAGACACTGCAAGGTAAGATACAGAAATGTTAATATCTTTATGCAAATATAAAGGTTTACTGAAGAGAATAGATATAAGAAGATGTGGTATGGATGTCAATGAGACAACTCTCCATCCAAGTCAAAATTTATAAAAGTAAACCATTATAGGTCACAGTACGGTCTTCAACACGGAGCCTTGGCTCACACCGAACAGTAAGCTATAAAGGGCCCCCAAAATTACTAGTGTAAAACCATTCAAACGGGAAAACCAACGGTCTAATCTATATAAAAAACGAGAAACGAGAAACACTTATGAACCACATCAACAAACGACAACTACTGAACATCAGATTCCTGACTTAGGACAGGTGCAAACAAATGCAGCGGGTTTAAACGTTTTAATGGTACCAAACCTTTGCCCTTTTTCTGATATCTATTAATATCCAATAAAGGCAAACAATTTATTCTATTTTATTGATTAAGTGAAGAAAATTCGTAAATGAAAATAATACTTGATAATTTTGTGCATCCAAAGCGTTTTTCTTGAACAGTAACGCTCAGACCTAAAACTTTAAAAGCCAATGATGTATAAGTACATGCATATGTTAGGAGATATTAGACAAAAAGATATTAGAAGTTTCTTAATAATAAATTTTCTTATTTTTTCAACGGAGATTTTAAGAAGAGTAGTTCTATGTTATTAAATCATTTTAGTACCAAAGCACCGCACAACCAAACGGACGCCCCATTTTGGCAACGGTTTTACTACCTGTCGGAAGAAGACCTGTAATGACCATAAAATTGAGAATGGAAATGGGGAATATGACAAAGAGACAACAACCCGACCAAAGAGCAGACAACAGCCGAAGGCCACCAATGGGTCTTCAACGCAGCGAGAAAATCCCGCACCCGGAGGTGGTCCTCAGCTGGCCCCTAAATAAAATTTTGTACTAAAAATGGACGTCACACTAAACTCAAAAAACATATAAATGAACTAAAATTAAAAAACATACAAGACTAACAAAGGCCAGAGGCTCCTGACTTGGGACAGGCGCAAAAATGCGGCGGGGTTAAACATGTTTTGTGAGATCTTAACCCTCCCCCTATACCTCTAGCCAATGTTAACTGACTACTGAGCTGACTACTGAGCCTATCAGTACAATCAACCAGCAATGGTATCGATCCAATGCCAGTAAATGAATATATTGAAAACAACAATAGATACAGAAAAGATAGCAGAAGTTAAAATGCCAGAATGACAAGATAATCTACTCACTATCTTTACCAAAATTATCAAACGAGTTATTGCCCTTTAGATGACGATGTTTTTACAAGTTTTAACATCTTTTACAATTAAAGTGAAACACTATAATCGGTAGAAAATGTAACTTTTTGTTTGAAATTTTTATATAGTCAAAAGGAGCGTACCCTAGCTAACTAGGACTGTTTTCTGTTTTGTTATATTTCAGACTGGGAAAACTGAGCTAAAGACACTGCCATTTAAGACAGCTACAGAGATAACACATTTTTCCCCTGGAGATATTATTGATTTCACGTACTATAGCATGTCTCACGAAGCCGTAGTTGTTAAGGTAGAATATCCCGAAACCATCAAATGTTCGGTTGTTCATTACAATTATGCTGGGGTCATTAGAACTAGGACCATAGTAGAGGAAGATTTCATTTTCAAACTTGCAGATCAAAACATATTCGTTCACGATTACACCGGATGTGATATTTACCCACCAGAAGAAGTAGTTAGAAGAGCAAAATCACGACTCGATGAACAAAACTTCAACACTTTCAAAAACAGGTCAAGTCATTTTGCTAAATGGTGTAAAATTAACGAATGAATAGTTATTTGCAAACATTTACTTAAACAAGACTTGACATTTTAAATGTTTAATAATAAAATCTGATCAGTGATAATGTGCTTGCCAGCTTTCCATCTGCATAGTTTAATAGTTGATTTTCATCTGTTATTCTCTGTCTGTGGTTATATAATTGCTGAAATAGTGCCCGTAATGTTGAAACATATGTGCGTGTATATATTATGTTTATTAAATGACATAAGGGGGAGGGTTAAACGCTCACAAATATGTTTAACCCCGCCACATTCTTTATGTGCATGTCCCAAGTCAGGAGCCTGTAGTTCAATGGTTGTCGTTGGTTCATGTCTGTCATATTTGTTTTTCGTAAATTGTTTTGTTATAGATTAGGCCGATAGTTTTCTCAATTGAATTGTTTCATATTTTTCATGTCGGGACCTTTTACAGCCGACCATACGGTATGGATTTTTCTCATTGTTGAAGGCCGTACGGTTGCCTATAATTGCTTACATCCACTTCATTTGAACTTTGGTGAATAGTTGTCTCATTGGCAATCATACCACATCTCCTTATTTTCATATAAAATCTTCTGTAAAAACCTCATCAATTCATATCAATATACAGACCCGATTAATTCCAAATGTTGTTGGCTTCAAAAATGAGTTTCGATAATGTGTGCTTTCATTTTTGACAATACACAATGTTACTCTGGTTGGGACAATATAATACATTGGCGACAATTGAATGAAACATGGTTCTTTATCCTTTTGTGGAAGATTTTTCATTGGTTCCTTTTAAAAAATGTCTTGTCTTTCATATCATAAGAGCATTGATTGGTTTGACTGATTTGCCAGGTCCAGAACAATTTAGGCGACTGTTCAGTGATGTCCAAAGCCAAAGACTTTAAAAAGCTGATTAACATAACAGAGAAGGACCAAAAGGTATAGATAAACCAGACAAGGCATTTGAGATATGTATTAGGGAGATGCATTCCTTACTTTAAAATTATTTTCTAAGATATCACAGCAATGGACATTGTGCAAAAAAGCCAATGTTTTCTTATATTTTAAAATTTTAATCAAGATTTCCATTTATGTCTGTTATAAAGTTGATTTCAATAAAATGTAAAAATAAAAACAAGTAGTTTTGGATCCATGATGCCACAGTTAATGCATCTGAAAAAAGGCTGTTCTACGCTTTTTCCCAAAAATACATAGAATTTGATAATTTTCAGGTAGTTTTTGGACCTGCAAATAAAGAGCACTTGCAAGTATCAACTTAATATTTCACTACAATATTTTGTTTTTAAGAACACCCCCTTTCATGTGGTACTCACTATTACTTCAGAAATAATTCATAGCAGCCGTAGATTTGTTTTTCATTTAACCATGGGTTTGGCATTAGTTTCGATTATTTTATCCCGAGCGATAGGTTTGTATATATATTAAAAATACACTTCTCATTTGTTGTACACAATTCAGATAATGTTTTAATAGGTTGGATCAAGTAAAGAAGTGATACTTTTCTTAACCTCGCCATGTTAAATGTACATATTACTTAGAAACAAACTTTTTTTAAGGTTCGTACATCTCAGGCAGACATTAGATGGATGTGACTATTGCTATCGGGCCCCTTGTGGTCATATGTTTCTTACATAAATGAATAGAAATACAACCTTTGGCTTTCAAATGTTTGGTATTAAGTGTTTCTGATGAAGGTAAATCTAGAAAAGCGCATTGGACGCTCATGAAATTGTCTGCTATTTTCATGGTGATACCAGTCACTTTTATAAGCAGTTACAATGGTAGTTACCTATTATGCACAATTAACACCTACAATTTTAAGCCTGAGTAATTCATTTGCTTAGTCGGTTAGAAAGCTGACTTCCAACACAAAGGTCCTGAGCTTTTAAGTCACGGAAGTGATAATGTGATTTCCTAGTAAACACCTACTCTCCGATCACATTTAGCGCCCACGTTTATGATAATGAAATGGCATAAGAGAGCAAAGTCAGATTGTTGTTCCAGATGTTTGTTGTGCTTTCCCATAGATGTTTATGTTTTAACCTGAAATTATCGCTCACAGATGTCCCAGACCACGTTGACGTGTTGATGTTTAATTCCGCTAGTATTTATAAAAAGAAGATGTGGTATGATTGCCAATGAGACAACACTTCACAAGAAACCAAATGACACAGAAATTTACAACTATAGGTCACCATACGGCCTTCTACAATGACCAAAACCCATACCGATAAAGAGTTAATGCTTAAAATGAAGCATTTTCACCAAGGGTTCTTAATAGATAAGTTGAAGTCATCCCTCAGAAAGTTTTATGAAACATCATCATGAGTTGGTTTACTGTTATGGAAAATCTGTACCAGGTATATATAACGACGAAAGTTCTCTACTTGTCATAACTACTACAGATCCTCCCTGTCGATGCTGAATTCACCAAATGAGAATTATAACAGTATTTTTACTTGCAAAGAGCATCACGACCATTTCAGAAACTGTTTTCATATCCAGTATTAAGGAGGGTTCGTGTAACTTAATAAAGTTTGTCATGGTATTGTCTGGATGTCACAAACTGATACATTTTGATTTTATCCTTGTTGCAACCTCTTTTTGGATCATTGAAGATGGACACCTAGTTCACTTTGTGAACACATTTACAGAATGTTTTTTTTTCTGTTTAATCTAATACTATCGTTCGAGATTTTGGTTGAAAGATTCTTTCAGGTAATTTGTCGAAATCAATTACTTATGGTATACACTGTTGAGTGCCTATTATTAGGTGAAGTAATAGTCTTCTTATGTAATATTTTCTGTGTATTTTATTTGTTTGTTACGTTTTTATCTCTGTGTCGTATTCGTTGTCTGCCTCATATCTTGACTTAGAAATAGACAATGAGGGTCGGTTGAAAACAAAACTTTACGACAAAAGTGAGGATTTCAGCTTACCAATTGTGAACATTCCATTTCTATGTAGTAACTTTCCAGCAGCGCCTGCATACGGAGTATATATCTCCCAGTTGATACATGTACGATATTCCAGGGCTTGTATTTCCTATCATGATTTCCTTGATAGAGGGTTGCTGCTCACAAGTAAGCTATTAAACCAAGAGTTCCAAGTGGTGAAGTTGAAATCATCCCTTCGAAAGTTTTACGGACGCCATCACGAGTTGGTTGACCGTTATGGAATATCCGTTTCACAGATGATAGCCGATATGTTCCTAATGTCGTAACTACAATCCCGAATGTGACCTACCGAATTAGACTTATTACCAAGTTTGTACTAACATCTGCGTTATAGATTTACACTGAAGATCAATAGTATAGATGTAGAACATGAGCAACACGACGAGTGCCACATGTGGAGCAAGATTTGCTTACCCTTCCGGAGCACCTGAAATCACCCACTGTTTTTTAGTGGGGTTCGTGTTGCTCAGTCTTTAGTTTTCCATGTTGTGTTTTGTGTACTATTGTTTGTCTGTTTGTCTGTTTGTCTTTTTCTTTTTTAGCCATGGCTTTTCGACTTATGAGTTTAAATGTCCCTCTGGTATCTTTTGAATTTCATATGAATTCAGTTTACATGTACTGTGAATAATTTCATCTGAAGTCGAGAGGTCAAGAGTGTAGACACATTACTTTATCATTCTTCATTTTTAGAAAGTTCTATGTGGTTGTGTTTTAAAATTGTTTCATTCAAATAATGACTTTCAAAATCCTCGAAAGCCAAGTTAAGATTCCTTTTATGTAATCCAGGGTAAACAGTAATCCCGTGTAAACATGCATCATGTAAAGTACTATATCCTAACATATAAAATTCATTCTTGCCTTTGTTACATTTTTTATGTAAGTCGAGGAAGGCGGGACATAGTTATTGCTTTTTCCGTCGTCGTTGGCGTCAACAATTGGCTAGTTTTCTACTTAATTGATTTAATAGGTAATATTTGTGAAAGATCAACAATAGTTTATACGAAGTTGCATTACTATCAGAACGTATAAGTTTGATGACTGTTTTGAGGCCCTGCTCCCTGGGTAAATCAGTTTGATAGGAACTTCTTTTGATCGATCAATGATATTTTGTATGGAGCTGCATTACTATCAGTACATATAAATTTTGCTCCCTAGGTAAATCAGTTTGATATGAACTTCTTTTGATCGATCAATGATATTTTGTATGGAGCTGCATTACTATCAGTACATATAAATTTTGCTCCCTAGGTAAATCAGTTTGATAGGAACTTCTTTTGATAGATCAATGATATTTTGTCCAATGACTTTAAATTAATTAGCAATTTTCAATGTTAAGTTTTCTGCTTAAGTTAGTTTGATAGGAACTACTTGTGATAGATCAATGCTATTTTGTATGAAGTTGCATTACTATCAGTACATATCAGTTTGACGACTATTTTCAGGCCCTGGATCCTAGGTCATGGTCCAGGGACTTTGAATGAATTAGCAATTTCCAATGTTAAGTTTTCTGCGCAAGTTAGTTTGATAGGAATTGCTTGTGATAAATCAATGATATTTATATTTTTGTATGAAGTTGCATTACTATCAGTACATACCAGTTTGAAGACTATTTTTAGGCCCTATCCCTAGGTAATGGTCCAGTGACTTTGAATTAACAGGCAATTTGTAATGTTAAATTTTCTGCTTAAGTTAGTTTGATAGCAACTACTTTCAATAGACAACAATATTTTCTATAAAGTTACATTACTGTCTGTGCATCTCAGTTTGTTAACCGTTTCGAGGCCCTACCCACCAGTTCAGGGTCCAGCGACTTTGAATTGATTAGCAATGTCACTGTCCATCATATTGTCTTTTCTGAATTTTATGCAGACAGGCGAGACATATCTCTGTGTCAACAGTTTATTTATTGACGACTCTGGACCTCCCATGCTCTGACTCTATGTGATATTAATTATACAATGTCTTGGTGTGTGGATACATTAATGGAAGTCTATAAGCCTTCAGGCGAAAGTTCGAAATGTCATCTATTTTATGACGTAATGATATGTTTAATATAACGTTTGAACCCAGTTTTCAGATAGTCAGTGACGTAGTCGTGACATTTTTAATATTTTATATTACACAATACTGGGAGTTAAAAAATATACGACTTGCGAATGTCTGGGTGAATGTTCCTTATAAACGTATTTCTAAGACTTTGCAATAAACATATTCCCTAGGAACAAACCCGAATATGTTTATTAAGATCTTAATAGTTTTTTTTTAATTAACCAATCACTGGATTGTAGACACAGTCGTCATGTTCTCCTACCTCCCATTCACATGTCTGATTTTGTACCTTTTTACATGTACCATGATATTTCAGTAGGCAATCTGTGTTCTATCCAGGAAGTGTATATAGCAAACATTGTAGTTCTTTGTACGAATGGCTTCCTGTCTGTAAATATCACGAAACTTTGTATATTTGTTTGGTTTCTAGTTCACCTTTCCAATATTAAATGCAGAATAATCAAGCAACAAATAAAACATAATACGGAAACATATTACAAGAAAAAGCTACACCCATTTACGATAGAAGTAGACTTAATGTAAATTATATTCGACGAAAATAAATGTTAACATAACTGCAGGAATAAATAAAGGGCAAAACATTTATCATATATATTTTCATCCTCTTTTCACACCCTATCACGGGCTATCAGCACGGCACTTGCAATCGATAATAAAGCAGATTCGATGGGGTTTTTTTTCGAAATGGCATGCATGTTAATTTATTCGCATTTCCTCCTATTTAGAGTATAGTTTTTGTTTCACGCAAATATTGATCACTTGTCATATAAGTGGGAAGTTAAGCTAGCTTTAAAATCAGTTTTAACCCACATTTTTTTTCTTCAGAAAATGCCTGTTCCAAGTCAGGATTATGACGTCAGTTTTCCTGCCGTGACGTCACATTGATTGATCATGATATAGTGGAGCGTTTTGTTTTGTCAGGTTTTATGGTTTCCCCCATTTTTTAATTGACTATGGAATTCAGTGATTTTGTTAATACATTTTGTCAAAGGCAATAGCCCATGTATTTTTTAATATAAGGTAGGGTCTTCACTTTAGTCTTATTCACAAACAAATATCAATTCATTGAGTGGAGCGTTCCACGACCGACAATCTCTGACTTCCATGACGTTGCAACATGTGCTGAAAGTGGCGTTAAACAAGAACAATCAATCAATCAATCAATATAAAAGAAGCTGTTATCCGTTAATTCTCGTTAAATCATACCAAAAAGAGATCTCATTAACGGTATTTAAATGACAAGTTTAATTAAGTTAGCGTATGTACGAGGTTTATATTCATAAGGAATCCTAAACTTGAAGAAGATCAGGGGTCAAGGGTACCGGATTACACCCATTGATCTACCATTGCCGGCATTGTTTTAAACCTCAAATAACCAAAAGGGACCTTAAAAGATAGGCCAAATTCAGCTACGGTAAACATTGCCTGCGCGAGGGAGTTGGAACCATAGTTTCTTTGTAATTTTTTTTACATAATCAATGGGGTATTGCATTTTAGAAATATAGTTCTAAATCATGTCACTACCTAACTTCGTAATACTCACTAAACATTCACAAGAGTAACCTCCTCTCAAACCTTTTAACTGAAAAGGCGTCAGCCCATGTTCCTTGTGGCTACAAAAACCAAATGTTAACTGGCCATGGTCATTGATTCCACCTGAAACGTAAAGCAATTGTAAATATTTAGCAAGAATGTTTGACTTAAAAACTAGAAATAAATGAGTTTAACGATTATTCGTTAATAAGATTTTTTTAATATCTATATACAAAGGTAGAAGGTAATCAAGATGTACAGTGTGTTATGTCTAACAAATTACACAATGTTTTTAAAAAAGCTCGATGAATATCAAATGTATTTGGTGTTTGTGAAACGAAATCTAATATCGGGTTCAATTTAATTAATAACTTCAAACTACCAAACATGCATCCACATAATATAGATATTTATCTGTAACACGTTTTGTTCAATTGTTCCTAATAACATAAGTCTTATAAATTTATGTATTATAATTATGTTATGATCGTTGTCGAATTATTTATGATTCAATCTACACCGGGTTATACAATGTTGTACCAATATTACCATTACAGAATATACGCTTAGTCTACCGCTATTGTATTTCCTACGGACTATTATTTCAAGGAAATAATTATTTTGTTCTGTGAGATTTGTTTGTCGCTCGTGTAAGATTTAAAGACGCTATAACGGATCATGTTCGATGAACTTTAAGAATCCGATCCGACACATAATTTCGTATTTAGAAATATTGTCGGGAAAACTGCGAAAATTGTAAGATTTGAAGAGTCCCATAATGCATCATGTTAATACAATGTATGACCTTATATGCAAAATTTTAATCAATCAATCAATCATTTCTTGTCACACGTTTGCACTTTATTTACAAATTTCCCCCGATAACATAGAATGGTGCAAATAGATTGAAAATGCATTGTAAAGTTATTGTTATTTTATTGCAATGGCGTTGTCAGTTTATTTTCGACTTGCGAGTCAAGTTTTAATGTCCCTTTGGTATCTTTCGCCTCTCTTTTATCTTGATTACATAATTTAACGGACTAACCGAATAATAATTGAAAAACTGAACAAATCAATGAAATGTTAACAATTATGTCGGTGCATAAAATCGGAATGATGTCTGGAAATTAAAAGATCAAATTATAAAAATTCCGGACTAGTTTCTGAAATATTTCACAGTTTACCCTACAATATTTTTGATAGCCCACTGTTAAACATACAAACTCTAGTGTCGGCAAATATTTGATTGGATGCTTGAACAGAACATGACTCCTTGTGGGGTATTCAAATCTCACATAAGCGACACAAACATCTAACCGATCAAAGCTCTGATTCTAAATTGTGTTAATGACATAGATTAAGCACATCTAGAATCTTTGAAAAACCCGATGATTTAAAATTTCCAATTACCAACTCCTCGTTCCTTAGCAGAAACAGACCTTCTGTATAAAAATAAGGAGATGAGGTATGATTGCCAATGAGACAACTATCCACCAAAGATAAAATAAAGTGGATGTAAGCAATTATAACCAACCGTACAGCCTTCAACAATGAGAAAAACCCATACCGTTCAGTCGGCTATAAAAGGCCCCGACATGAAAAATATGAAGCAATTCAATTGAGAAATCTAACGGCCTAATTTATAACAATACAATTAACGAAAAACAAATATGACAGACATGAACCAACGACAACCACTGAACTACAGGCTCCTGACTTGGGACAGGCACATAAAGAATGTAGCGGGGTTAAACATGTTTGTGAGCGCTCAACCCTCCCCCTAGCCTGCGACAGTGGCGTAACAGCACAACATAAGAACAAACTATAAAAATCAGTTGAAAAAGGCTGCTCCATCGATATCGTATGGCGTTTAAATTTCTCAGTTAATACGTTACTCTCGTCATTTACAAGGGTGTGCACCTTACGCAAAAACTGCTCTGACAGAGTTATGAGGAAAAACGACTGAAATCGACACAACCGAAGTTTTACGATCACATTCACGAATTGGTTGACCGATACAATTTGTCGGTGTCTCGACTCATTAGCGGCATGTTTTCGCGGTCGTGGTCAGTAAGCCACTTACAGAGTTGATGCCGAATCCAATGAAGAAGAAAATAAAGAAGCTTCACAGAAACCTACTTCTTCCAGTCGGCTACATAAGAGACCAGGAACAGTAGTGTTACAATCTACCAAACAGAGACCCACGCCCACGTGCTAGCAAGCAGCAGAAGTTACCAGTGGTTCAGGCAACCAAGGAGGAATCAGCTTATGACATAGCATCAACGATTTCAGAGGACTCCGAGGTTGGATATGTGTTGACAGTGGACAGCGAACCATCTCTCGCTGAAGACTCCGATGCCAACACAGACAACATTGATGAGGTAACCAGTCTTCCTGGGGACGCCCAGATTAAAGAGACTGAAACTACTGGAAGCGCTTCCGAAGATGCTGAGATTATTGCATCAGAAGATACTACGATCGATGATGATGATGTACCTCGGGATGCTGAAGAATCACCACCGGTACAACTCAGACGTTCTGGAAGGGAACGAAGACCACCTGCTTGGTTTCGATCCGGACAGTTTGTGACAAGTATGGCTGCTGTTGCACCAACTAGTATTCCAGAGTGGCGACAGAAAGCTGAATACATCTCGTCTTTGGCACAGACACCGTTATTTAAATCCACTGGCTCAGAGAGATATGCAGAAAGGACCATCTTAGATATTGTCAACCACCACTAGCTGGAAATGACGGACGTCATTTTACAGCTGGGGGGAGTGTGTGGTAAAGTGGTATTTTTAGGATATTTGTATTTTAATATGTACGTGTAGTAGCGCTTTATATTTAAAATAGGTTAGTTATGATTTTAATATTTGTACTGCAGGTATTCACCATATTGATGATGCATCATGTTGGCATCAACCTCATGTGATTTGAATATTGTCGTATTTCAAGCCTTCACAAATACCTGTGAGCTAGGTTTTGTTATGTTGAATCTATGTGCGTTTTGCTTATTGTAATGTCTGCTTTTGAAAGTGCTTAATGTTTTGTTTTCACGTGTATTCTAGCTTTGCATGTATATGTTATTTTTAAATATGTTTATTTAAATTTGGTATTTAACAGTTTATTACATGACTGTTATTATGTATTACTAATGCACCGACATATGCATTATGATTAGATTTTGGTATTAAGTTATATCCATAAAACAATAGAATTGGAGATCACCACTTTCGAACTCAATGAAATTATATTATTCTTTTATTATTGAAATTCTTGGAAAAGTAAACAGTTTCCTTGTTCATAATTGTTAACATAATGTTTTAAAGCTAAATAGTTATCTAATTAGATTACATCCATTAATATAATATATTGTTATTACAGGGTAATATTTTGGATTGCGATATATATACTTCGAAATAAAGAATCTGTAACCCTTAGATTGTTTCTTGTGTGTATTACCCCGAAACAAGACTACAGATCTTTATACAGCAGTGTATTTTTACTGATTGACATTTTGAATAAGTGTAAATTCGCATGGCGGGTGATGCATGTTTAGCAGGAGACACTTACCCTGTCGACGTACCCGGTCTCGATCCTTTTGGAGTTCATGCGATTCCCTCAGTTTTTATAAGAATGATCAACTTTGACATCCGCCTTTATATTTTATAGACAACGATTACATAAGAATATATGCAAAGCTCCTTCACGGCAGTTATACATACTGGACAGTAGTAAAAATGATATTGATGATAATCAAGCAAGCGAATATCTAATATACAGCATGCTCAGCTTGTTTCGTGAGCCGGGAATATTTGATGAATGAAATGAAACACTTTTAAAGTTAAAAAGATATATAATCCTGTCATTCTATTTTGCGAAAAATCAATCAATAATGACCTGTAAAAAATGTTCGCATGCGTACTACGAAACATCTCCAGTGTTTAGATCGTGAACAATTTGGAGTGTCAGAATTTTATTTTTAAGGTTCGAACACACAACAACATTTTTTACATGCATTTACGATTGTCTGCACAAATCTCATTTAAAATGATCGACAATCAAATCGAAATTTGAAGTTTCATTTCTGTATACAGATATTGGCAGAATTAACGCCATCGACAGCAAATATCAAATGAAAGTATGCACGTGTTTCAAACACATTATTACTTAAAGATTGTGATTAACATTTAATTTACGGTAACGTTAGACTTTATTCGAGTTCATTCACGGCCGTAAAAATAATTAATAATACTAAAACCACCAAAAATCAATATACGACCTGTAATTGTAAGTTCAGCATCTAATGGTAAATATCCCCCGCACACTGAACCTTCTGCGTTAGTTACAGCTTGGATAACATCTCCTGGTTTTAATCCTACGTTTACAGGCGCCTGATGCAAAAAACAAAATTAAATACGACAGTGTATCCATTTAGAACATACAATTCAAGGTAAAAATCAAAACCTGAAGGGATCGCATGATCTCCGAAAGGAGCGAGACCGGATACATTGAAGGGTGTGTCTACTGCTATCCATGCATCACCAGCCTTGCTTTTCCACATTCAGTAAAAAGCCACCATCAGAAAAACAATCTTTATAAACCTTTGTTGACAGTAAGCAGAAAACTTAGTAGAGTCGTTTAAGGAGCTTGGGGTGTCTTCCTCCATCTTGGATTTTGAAAAGCAGATAACAATCGGTATAGATCTTTAATGAAATGTGCAAATTTCGAGAGTAGTATGTAATTCATGTGTAAGACTTTTCGTGTTAATATAGAAAATTATGTGTTTTATCATATTTTACAAAAAATCGATTTTTTTTTAATTCAATTTTTTCAACTGTGCCACATAAGGGGAGATAACTCAGATAAAGTAACTTTAATTATAGAATGTGTTATGAATTTACGTAGCAAGAAAACGAGTTCGGTTACCCCACATTTTCTTTTTCTTATCTGAAAGCATACTATTAGAGCTATCTTCTCATATTTTATCTTAAAATTCTATGGTTTAGTTTTCTTTTTATCACAAAAAATTGGGTTTTCCATGCATAATCTATACAAAATATGACAATTTTGCACAACCTGTAGCTCGAAAAAAAGCCCGGTGACCCATACTTTTTATCATATTTTTGAAAAAAGCATGACATAAAGTACTTTTTGACAAATTATTAAAAAATTCTATGGATTTTAATTTAGACCCCCTATCTACCTTAAAGTCGTTCTGATGGAATATTTTTGATAAGAAATGAAGGTATACAATGGAAAAACTGAAGTAATAACGTTTGTCACAGATTTAAGTTCAAAGTCATTCATCATTGTCAATATCAAGGAAACGATCAAGATATTAAACGGACCTTCGAGTATCAGTAGTATCCTTAATTTCAGGTTCATTGAGCAAAATCAAATGCAAGCACTGTCTGAAATGTGAATTATTTTAGAAACAAGACAAAACCATCAATCAAATTATAACAGGGAAGACTTTCTTAATCATTTTCAATTTGATTATCACAGAGATTACATATTATTTACCTAAAAGATGCTTAAAGTATTGTATAAATAACCATAGAATCCAACTAGCTCGTAGTCAGCGTTAAATTTTGCTTTTGCATAACTACTATTTGGAAACAATATTGCAAAGTGTGCATTTTTTGTAAAAAAAAAAAAATGGCACCAAATGTTATCCTCAACCTTTTTTTGAAAAAAATTGAAACCTTCCGATATAATTTTCATAATGGTTAAATACTTTCCTCTCACAATTGCAGTTCTGAGTGAGACATCTTTTGGCATTCATAAGTTTTTCAGATGTTAGGATATATTCAACAAATCTTGTTTAAACCTTTAAGTACATTCATGCAATGTGCATGATACTGGGAATTTAGTAAAGATTGGAGGACATTTTGAAAATATTCATGATGTGATATAGATTCAGGGAAAATTGACATACCTCTTCATGAAAGAAAAAAGTATTCAAATTACTAAAAGTGGAATAACAAACAGGTTGCCTATATCTAGATCAATTCGGTGTATAATATTAGCTATAGTGAATTCAAAAAGTTAACAGACAATTCCTAATCTTATACAAACGTCAATACAAGGTTTTCAGTGAGCCGAAAAAACATGCGGTCCTTTACATAGATAAAAGAAGATGTGGTATGAGTGTCAATGAGCCAACTCTGGTTGAGCAGAATAGAGCCCCAATTTCTAAGGCAATGCAACACCATATAAATAAAGACAAAATTACATATGTTATTTATACACACGAAGACCACATGGTACAATTTATTTTTGCTTGATTTTAGATGCTTGCAATAGTTTTTATTGGGATACAAATACTTCTATTTAGCTCACTGATAAAGATTTTGCGAAAAAAAAAGCGAAATGATAACAAGAAATGAACAAACGCTAAACAAAAACACACACACACAAAGCTCGAAGCGTTTCCTTCATTTAAACAATTTTGCTCTTCAACATCTAACGTATTCGTCAGGGTTTATTCATTCTATTGAATGACCTTTAAAAATAATTTCAGGCGTCCGATAGATGAACCAACAAAACAACTTAAATATTTAAAAATGTATACAGAATTATTTCGTGTGTCGATTCATTGTTGACCAACCTTAAACACTTATGTTACGTTGACGTCGTATATCCTGTCTAATTTCCATAGTGGAAGTTTAGTGGGAGTAGGAGCGATGCTGCTTGGCAAATCTCTATCAATAGGTTTTTTCAGCTCGTCCTTGATCGCTTTCCCATTGATAACTTAAAAATATAAATGAATAATTATGCATATGTTGATAAATTACATATAAATAAATGTAAATAAATAAGTAAAAATGACAGAAATATCATAGGTAAAAATACTATTATTCTTATGTCATATCTGATGTCTTCTAGATGTCTTTTGTCTCTATTTTCTTCGGAAGTGACATAACCGAACGAACTTATCGGCGAATTTATACTGACCACGAGTAACATAACGGGTTTCACTAGTATACCATGCTCTGCTTACCCTTCAGGAACACATGATATAAAATAAGGTGATGTGGTATGATTGCCAATGAGACATGAGTCCATTCTCGGTTTTCAATGAGATTCATATTGCTCAGTTTTCATCTTTCTGTGTATTTGTTTTTATGAACTCTGTTATCTATCGTTTTGTCGTTATTCTAATTTGTCATGGCATTGTCAATTTCTTATCAACTTATGGGGTTTGAATGTCCACTTAGTATCTTATGCTCCTGTTTTATGGTCAGTTTTGTCGTTTGGTTGATGTCTCATTGACGTGTGTGTCACATCTCCTTTTCTTCTACATTTATGGTCAGTTTTGTCGTTTGGTTGATGTCTCATTGACGTGTGTGTCACATCTCCTTTTCTTCTACATTTTTTCTTTTTATTTCACCGTCATTGTAAACTAGTATTTGATCAACTTTAGAACTTTCTAATATCAACGTGATATTTATCTAAAAATTTGGAATGAAATATCTTTTTCACAGATGACGACGGATATGTTCCAATTGTCGAAACCACAATCCCGTTTTCTTTTCCTCGAATGTGACCTACCGAATTAAACTTATCACCGGGTTTATACTTAACTTACATGAGCAACACGACGGGTGCCACATGTGGAGCAGGATCTGCTTACCCTTACGATGCACACGAGATCAAACCCAGGTTTTGGTGGGGTTCGTTTTGCTCAATCATTAGTTGGTTATGTTGTGTTTTGTGTACTGTTGTTTGTCTTTTGGTCGTATTTTGTTTTTAGCCATGGCATTGTGAGTTTGGTATCTGTATCCTGTCTTTTAGAAAATGATATTTGAAGAATTAAAATTAATTTATCTTTCACCTCTCATTTAGAAAATACTATTTGAAGAATTGAAATTCATTGTAAACTAATCTTCTGTGCATATTGAGATTATAAAGTTAGAAATTGGTGTTACGGTGAGACACCAACAGATGGTTTTATTTTGCATGTGATGGTGTGGCTATGATGGACCTTTTCCCTATTTATGCAAATGCAGTATATCTTCAAATCTGACTCAGAAATCTACCAATCAGAATACGGGATTTGGTGTTTCTAGCTCAATTTGAGTAATCAGAGTACTGAATAAAGCAGTATGACAGAAAGACCAGGACATTGCTGTTCTAAGCACATCTGCTTATTTGATGTACGAGTATTTGAATTTCACAGTTGTGTTTTCAACAAAAGTATATAGACATATAGATACTATTAATACGTTTTGAATATTTCATCATATGTTTGTCCTAGTAAGGTTAAAATATATATCAGGAAAAATTCATGTGTGTCTTTAAATATAACCATAAACTTTATTATGTTACTACAGCTATTATAGCTTATATTGATTGATTGATTTGTTTCAACGCCACTTTCAGCACTGTTGGATATTTCATGGCGGCCAGTTTTATATTGGTGGAGGAATCAGGAGTGCTCGGATAGAACCACCGACCTTCGGCAGAAAAACTGACAATTCTTTTCATATAAGATTGAAGTCGAACGCACCTGCAACGTGCATGACTCGAACTCACAACCTCAGAGTTGACCAACTAGTGTTACAGTACTTGAATTAAAATACCCCGAATTTTAAGTCAATCAGGATGTTTATATAACTATAATTTTTTTATCCGGGTTGTCCCTCTTTGAACTAAAGAGTTGCCTTTATCCCACATATAAATACTGAATTTTAAAATTTTAGTATTTGTTAACGAAAGACATTGACGGATTGTTTATTTAATATGGCATTCATACTTTTAAAACTACATGCGCTAACTGCAAATAGTCAAACATTATGATAAATAATATTTTTTTTGCATTGTAGTTGCCAGTTTTTCTAACACTTAATTATGAGTTTGAATAATTCTTTGCTATCTTCGGCCTCTTTTTTACTGAAGGAAGTGAAGACACAATAATACATATACATCTTTTTTTCTGTCAATGTGTAAGGCTTCAAGATATTTTTGTGGTCCGACTTTATTTGATTAAACTTTGGAAACACAATTAATTGTTCGCTAGGTTACCGATTAATAAAGTTATCAGGTTACACTTTCTGTTAGTCGTTATCAGTTTTAAATTATTTCATTATTCTAATAGGTACATTACCAAAAGCATTTTCACAAAATGCCTCTTGCAAATGTCTCTTTTGTCTACATGAGCAACCAAAACATACATTCTGCATTA
Source organism: Mytilus californianus (assembly GCF_021869535.1). Lineage (NCBI taxonomy): Eukaryota > Metazoa > Mollusca > Bivalvia > Mytilida > Mytilidae > Mytilus > Mytilus californianus. The sequence goes on from NW_026262679.1 coordinate 60,569,784, forward strand.
GTGACAACATGAACAAAAGAGTTATCAACTACATACCCTGTTTCTGCAAAAAAGAATGTTAAATTTCTGATTTAAAAAAAAAATTTAATCAGGAGTTAATGGTTATAACGTCACAACTACTTGAAGACCACATAGTTTATACATGTAGTGAAACGTTTTTGAAATCAAACACCTAATGTCTGGTTTACACTCCAAACGCGGGTGAAGTTGGAATATTGCTGCTAACTTGGGGGAAAATTCATAGTTTCAAAAGTGAAATCGTCTCATTTGTCATAAATCTGGTGCTGAGATGGTCGCTGTATTCAAATTCGAGATATAGTTTTAAAAATGAGGCCGGGGAAGCTGTATCTGTTGTTTCTTTAATATCTTGTTCAATAGGACATATAAATAGGGCCCAGCAGGAAAGTTAATGGGATTGTTTATGGAAAGAACATCATTAATATTCTTGTATGTGAAATTAAATGATATAGCTTCTTTGATCTTCTTGTTATACAAGTGTCTAAAGGAACTCCGACTTATATGAAAATAACAAATCGTCGGCAAGGAGATGGGCACAGTTGGTTGCAAAAGGAATGCGAACAACCTGCTGGAAAACTTGTTCCTTGGTGAAGCGGGTTAATTTTTCACAAAATATGTCGAATTTGTATCCAAAAACAATAAATTTGTAGCGTATGTTACCTTTTTATGGAGAAAAGCATTGTAGATTATTTATTTACAAACAAATCTACTTACTTTTATCTGTCTGGTTACTAATGTACAACCTTGATCAGTCACGACCTACGACCGAATAATTCTTATCATTTCATACACCTTATATTTGATTTGAACACGTGATTCTCATACCTAGGTCTATGCCACGTTTTTCTGGTAAAAAGCATGTTCGATGTTTAACACTGTGTTAATAATCAGTCATTTTAATTATGCATCCATATTTAGAAATATCAAACAAATGTTGTATAACGCTTTCAGATCTTAAAATCGCCTCAAAATAGATTATAAAAGGCTAAGGACAGAAGACATCCGAGAGACAACACTAAGGACTGAGTAACACAAACCCGACCAAAATCCGGTATGATATTAGGTGCTTCAGAAGAGAAAACATATCCTGGTTAACACGCTGTACCCTTTGTGTTGCCCATGTCAAGTCCTACTTCGGTGATACCACAATTGAGAAGAGTTAGGAAAGACATTGCAAGGAATCTTTCACTTGATCTTTTCAAAAGGCTCTGAGAGACAGCTTGTTGTTTTAAAACGTATAAACATATAATATATACAGATCTGTACCATCAGTCATATGGTTAGGACTGACGTTTTATTTTTTTTCTTGTGATGTGAATCATAGAAATTGATGTTTGGTTGCATCCATGAGTCCATAACACTTCAAACAAAAGAAGCTCATTCTGCATGGATTACATGCTTGCACCTCACATATATATCCCAATGAACTTTAGTCTGGGGGAATATGATTTATTTATCAGTTGTAATTGTCTTTGAGCTAGCTTTCAGTTATCGTGAGTACTTTTATATCATTGCTTTGCGTCTATTGTATTCAATACCCGATGTGGATGTTTTAACTTTTTAACATGTGTTTTATAAATTGATTAGTTAAAGCCGTGACATACACATATCAGAGTTGTTGAAGAATTTTGTTTTCCTGAAGTACTGTGTAGATATAAAGTTGGGAGTCGAAACGGGGAATGTGTCAAAGAGACAACAACCCGACCTAAGAGCAGAAAACAGCCAAAGGCCACCAAAGGGTCTTCAACACAGCGAGAAAATCCCGCAACAAGAGGTGGGCTTCAGCTGGCCCCTAAACAAAAATGTATACTAGTTCAGCGAAAATGGACGTCACACTAAACTCCGAAACATATAAATGAACCAAAATTTAAAAAAAAAACATACAAGACTAACAAAGGCCATAGGCTCCTGACTTGGGACACGCGCAAATATCGGCATCTTGTAAGATATTATATCAGTCCTACTAAAAATAAGACTAGTTTAATCTACATTTTATTCTGTATTGACGATTACTTGTTTTCTCCTTTGTGATTTGAATCGCTTAATTATTTGTCGGGTGCATTAACGGAAGTATATAATCCCATCATATATGTATTTGTCTGTATTTAACGTTGAAGTAAACTATCAGACAATAACTTAAATATAATGTAATTCGAAAATCCTTATTCTAATGTTGAACAAGTCTTGATATAAATAAAAGAGTAAGTAATACGCCCATTTTTAGGATTAAAAACAAAACTGAAGTATTCGCAAAGCTTTTTGTATTCAAACCGGCCGACAAAGCAGCCAATAATGAGGTGGTGGTATGACGTAAATACTACACGGAAGTCCTTAGGAATGAAATTATACTTACTGGATGTGTGATGAGATGATTAAAGCTGTAAAATTTGTCCTTGACAACATTTATGTACGTTTCGGCAATAAAGTTTATCGAAAGGTTGTAGGTATTCCGATGGGCACCAATTGTGCTTCTTTAATAGCAGACTTATTCCTGTACTGTTATGTGCTCAGTAAATACCCGTCTAAATTCTATTTAATTGATAAATTCAACAACACTTACCGTTACCTTGGTGATATTTTTTTCGTTATATAATCAAAAATTATCTAAATATGCTGCCGAAATGTACCCAAAGGAACTTATTTCAAATAAATCAAATATTACATGTAACAGCAATAACTGTCCTTTCCTAGATTTAGATGCTTCAGTTTTATACGAGAAAGCAAAAACTCTATACAAAAATTTACGACAAAAGGGATGATTTTTCTTTCCCTTTTGTCAATTATCCTTTTTTGGGCGGTGATGTTCCTTTGGCACCGTCTTATGATGTTTATATATCCCAACTCGTTCGCTATGCCCGTGTCTATAGATGCGTTTAGGATTTCAATGAGCGTAATCTATGTATTACTGGTAAATATGAAGTCATGGATTTCATTACTACAAATTACTTAAGCCTTTACTAAATTCTTCAATAAATACAAAGATTTGGTTTGGACGTTTGGCTGTACGTGTAACAAAACGTATTTCAAACGGAATTGCAACTCCTATTTTTTACGGTGATGTTGTTTACGGACCCCGGAAATTTAGATACAATTCGGGTAGACTAATCAATCCTTTAATAAACTTATTTCAAAATGTTAGCAATTCAACACTCTAATTAGATCTTTGAATATTGTTTTTATTGGTATAAATATTGATTGGGTTATCAGTAAATTAAAACCATACTAAATATCATTGTTATACACATATGCACATTCACTGTACTACAATCTGTCGATACCTATATTGTGCAATGAACACGTTTTTCTTTTTATTGTTAATGACGTCTTTACAAAAAATCCATTGGATGTTGGATGTGTACTGATTGATATTTTAGTCCTGGATTCATGAATTTTTTATTAGTTGTTATTGGCTTTGAACTAGCTGCCAGTAACGGCGAATATTCTCAGATCTGTACTTTGTGTCGTTTTTGTTGTGAGGGATGTAGAAATACCCTGCTCCGTCCGGTCTGTGCTTTTGTTAGATATTTTTCTGCTTTGTAATCGATCTGATGAGTTAAGCCATTTTCAGCTGATTTTTATAGTTTGTTCTTATGTTGCACTCTTACACCACTGTCACATGTTAAGGTGTGGGAAGGGGTAGGGGGTGTTGGCGCCTTCTAACATGTTTAACCCCGCCACATTCTTTATGTTCCTGTCCCAAGTCAGGAGCCTAGTTCAGTGGTGGTCATTGGTTAATGTCTGTCATATTTATTTTTCGTAAATTGTTTTGTTATAATTTGGCCGTTAGTTTTCACAATTGAATTGTTTCATATCTTTCATGTCGGGTCTTTTATAGTCGAATATACGGTATGTGTTTTTCTCATTGTCGAAGGCCGTACGGTTGTCTATAATTGCTGACATCCACTTCATTTGAACTATGGTGGATTATTGTCTCATTGGCAATCATACCGCGTCTCATTATTCTTATATTAAAGTGTAAAATATCAACTAAAAATCAAATTACAAACATAAATGAAAGCAACTCAAGAAATCAATTATGTTGTATGCTCTGTTCCTTTATTTTTTCTTTAATTTTAACAAAATACAGTATTTTGTTTTCAAATTTAACAATTATATATAGTTTCAGGTATGTTAACACATTTGTCTTTTTGTCTACGTCCCATTCACATTTCTGATTTTCTAATTCTTTACAGTTTAATTTCGCATTTCAGTAGACAACCAGTATTGTATCCAAAAAATGTATATAGATGACACTTTAGTTCTTTGGGACGTACTTTCTGTAAAAATCACGAGAAATAATTTATTTTAGATTCGTGTATTCAAAGAATATATATAATCTTATAGTGCAACAAATACTATACAAATATATAAGAATTGAGAATAGATAAAAACAAAAATCGCCGGATAGTGTAAGTGATATCATAATTGAATAAATGAAGGTTAGCTTTTTTCCTTTTCATCTACTTTTGAAACAGAGAATGGTGAACTATTTATACATTTTTACTAAAATAAAAACAAATCGTAAAGAAAATTCCTAACATAACTAGTATAAATATTTTCATTGAAAAATGGACTTTATTTCTGCATCATGATTTGCTTGTTTAAATATAATTGTACGACTTTGCCCCCAGCAGAGCTATAGAATAACAGTACATTAACGGGTGTTACATGGACACTTTTTAGTTGTTACACGGACACTTTTTATGAAATGAATCACTCGTGCATGATCAGTGAGTTCATGGGCACTTTAAATTTCAATTAGATTGGACCTTTTTTTCACCGACATATTTCCTGTCTTTTTTTATTAAGATATTTACGTTGGCATCAATAACTATATTTATTTCAAACAATTCCAGTATATTACTATTCCTATCAGTACACGATTTAACTTCAAAAGGGGGGTTATGGTTTTTTCCTAAAAAAAATATTCTGATCCCCAATTTTATGAGAAAAAATATACTGTGGTCAAGCAGATGACAAAATAATGTTCTAATTCCTGATTTCCCGAATACCGTATATAATAGTGCTAATTTCGAAAAAAAATATTTGGGTGATAACGTTGAAAAACTAAATAATTTTCTTACTCAGAAAAATATACCCCCCTTTTGAAGCTATATGCTCGGTCCACAAATGTTCTTTTTTTGTTTTTTGTTTTTTTTATATATATGGACATGCATAGTATTCTGGACAATGCTGAAAGTAAAGAAATGCTGGTACCGACGTTAATATTTCAATAAAAAAGACAGGAAATGTATACAAAAAAAATCAAATCTAATCAAAAAATAAAATCCCTATCAACTCACCAATTGACGATCGATCCTATAAATAAAAAGTGTCCATGTAATACATGTTCAAATAGGCAGCAAATCTTGAAGAAAATCATCCAACTTATGTCACCAATTTTGGACGGTAAGATGCGATTGGATCACATTGTGACACGTGTTTAATCCTGATCAACACTATCAGAGACATATACAAACCTATAAGCATGAACATTTTAAAAAAAATCCAAAATATATGCCTATATATATCCAATAACAAGACACAATCTATTTTTTGCATAACATTTCATTCACTAATGATATATGAAATTCATTCTTTTGTTGAATTCATATATATTGAATTCATATATTTGGGAGCAAACGTACGATTTTTATTATTTTTTTAAGTGGGAATGGGAGGATGGAATGGTACATCCTGCATTTTTTTCAACAAAATAAGGATCAAGCCTGTTTATTTTAAATTTATTTTACCCCCCCCCCTTTCCGTTTTCCCCCAAATAAAAATCAAATGTTAGCTTGCTTACCTCTGAAATCTTTTTCATACATTACTTACTTGAGAAGTTGCATTTTAAAAAGTCTCAAATGTGTACGACATTCATCTTTTACTTTGCATGGTTCATTTTTATAAAATTATTAGATTCTTGAATTTCTCGAGAAAAAACTCTCGGCTGAAGGAAAGTGAAAAAAAGTTTGTTTAAACTGTAACTTACATTAACTGGTACATGTATATGGCCATTTAAGTTTTCTAATCTGTGTAATTTTGCTACCCCTTCTAAATGCAAAATGTACTACTTCTTTCTTGAAACGTCGTACAAGTCAGATACAAAACAAAGGTAACAAAAAACAGGCCGGACCTTCACCTGGCTACTCGTGCAGAAAAACTATCCGGCAACAGTTGTTACCGGCCTGTTTTTTTTTTGTTACCTTTGTATTGTATCTAATACATATGGCTTAAACTTCAATACTTGCTGATGTGATGTGAAACAAAGATGTATTACTTTCAGATCCTCTAAGAAGTAAGTATATAAAAGTGTCAAGAATGGATAAGTTATAAATTTTATTGCACTGTTATTTGTATTGGAGATAAGTTTTACAGCTAGTTGTAAGCTCTGTGTTGTCCAAATTATTTGCGATTCGTTGAATTTTATCAAGTTTAGTCTCTGCCGATTCATAATTTGTATGATGAATTATTCATATTGAATTTAGAATCAATACACTCATCGAAAACCGTTCGTAAGTAATTAAAAAAAAATACTGTTTATGAAATTTTCAATTGTAATATCTTACAACAGTATTTCCCGAATTTATGGATTACCTATGACTTACTAAACATTAGCAAGAGTATTCTCCCCGCAAGCCTGATAACTGTAAAGGTGTCACTCCATTTTGTTCCTTGTGGGAACATAAATTAAAAGTTAACTGATTATTCTCATTAACTCCGCCTTAAACATAAAACCAATTATGCCTAGAAACAGGTTAAACCATATGTGAAATTTGTATTTTGGCAGAAAGTATTCGATCAATTTAGAAAATATACATTTGACACCATATACACTGTCCTGAACAAAATAGGTGGGGAAAGAAGACTTATTAGTATTTGCTAGTCTTTTTAATGTAAAACCGGAAAGCATGTAATATAATTGTATTTGTAGTTCCGCCCGGTGTAAACATTTTAGCGATTACAAAAATGTATTAGTAATACGAACTTCTTTGGTCTCTGTTGGAAAGTTGTCTTTTTATCAACCATACCACATCTTATTATATATATACATGTATATATACATAACATCTTATTATATATATATATATATACATAAGTACTCTCGCCGGGATTCGAACTCAAGCTATTGGGATATCGAGACAACACCGCCTGCACTGTATCCATCGCTCTAGACCACTCGGCCACCTAGACTAAACTAATGATTCAGCTTTCGGTGGCATAGTGTTACCTTTCCTCGTCAGTAGAATCTAGAGTTGTAACACAGTACATGATATATTAGGCATGAAGATGGAATTGATTGCAGATTAGCTAAATATATTTATATCCTAAATCCTAAATGTCCTAGGTCAGGAGCCTGTTGTTCATTGGTTATGGTGTGTTGGTGTGGTTCATAAGTGTTTTTCGTTTTTTTTTTACCGTTGATTTTCCTGTTTGAATTGTTTTACACTAGTCATTTTGGGACCCTTTATAGCTTGCTGTTCGGTGTAAGGCAAGGCTCCGTGTTGAAGGCCGTACTCTGAATTATAATTGTTTACTTATTATACATTGTGACTTGGATGGAGAGTTGTCTCATTGTCACTCTTACCACATCTTATTATTTATATATATATAAGTATAAGATGTGGTATATATACACCAGGTTACACTAAAACTATTCAAAGATACAGGACGTATGATATATTAATACAACATAAACCCGTTGAGTTTGCATATGGCTCATCAGTGGCGCTCGAATCAAAACAATTAAGATATTAAATACATTGATCAGTTGGAGAGCATTGTTAACCAATCAAAACTTGTCAAAAAGTACCTGCCACAAATGTCCGGGGCCATCTGTGCCTTAAGGAAGTACACCACTAATTCATGGCCCCATTGCTTTCTATGTTAAATTCCTCAATTTCAAGCAGACACAGCTCTTTTGTTTCAAGTTCAAATAAAGTGACAATCATTGCATGTCAAAGCAACACTTTATGGTGTCTTGTACTGGAAAAATCAACATACCTTTAATGGCATATAAGAAAGAACTGGTTCCCGGAACTTCGGATGTACCAAAACAGGTACTTCAGATCTGACATACAGGCAAAAAGTACCCTCTTTATAAAATTTAGTGCAGTTTTATTAATATACAAAATTATAAGTCAAAAAGTGTTCTACAATGATCACCAGTCATTCAGCTTTCATTTGATACCAACAATACCTAATTACTCTACATATTTTGAAAGTTACACTCATGCGTAGGAACTATTTTGTGTTAAATATGTACTACTTTCTGGTATGTGCTTTCTGGCCGGGCCGAATTAGTGGTGTTACACCTTAAAGTAGAGTTAACAATGAAATCAATATCTTATTTGAGGGAAAGTAAATGCACTGAAATTAACTGCATGAATGATTCGGCATGTCCGCACAGAAGTGATAACTATTGAGGTTGTGACACCTTTGGGGACGAAAATTCGCCGAGCAGTTACATCAACCCAGTTATGCCTTACCAAAGTTACAAGGGATATAATAGCAGAAGTGATTTGTTTATATAAGACTTATCTGTAGTAACCGAACCAAACATGTTTAGAAAGACAAATCATTGGCGAAGTTGAATATCATTTAAAACATAATGTGTCAGTTACTGACAATTATACACCTTACTTCGTGCGTCTAACTAGTTTTTCTGGATTAACCTTCATCAGAAACGCTAGAACTCAAAAATTTGAAAGCTCATTATTTATAAGACAAATACGCAAAGAGCTATATTAACAAAAGGAACCTCAAAAAATTAGTTAAATTCATCTAACGTCAACTTTGCCTGAGGAAGTTGAAACGCTAGTGTCTTTAATAATAATACTTAGATTCTTGAAGTTGTGCCAAAACGAAAAATGGAAAAAGATTTTAATCCATTTAATTTTTTTAGAGTGTCATTTAAATACGAAAATATAGATAACTAGTTCATTAAATTATCTTCAACAAATGAAAATGTACATTTTTTTTATAAACAGTAAATACATAACATTAGTCAAATTGTCACTTTTCATTTGCCATAATATTTTATATACACAATTTTTTTAGGACCGTGACACAAGAGGCATAACAGCGCAAATAATATCATTGGTTTCAAAACCAGCACATATAAATATACAACCTGTAATTATTTGTTCGGTATCTAATTGCAAAGATCCACCGCAAATTGAAGCACGACTAACAGCTTTAATAACATCTCCCGGTTTCAATTGAACGAAAAAAGCAATAATTAAATCATGTCAAAATAATTTATAAAAAGATTGTTATGTTTAATCACAAGTGTTTCATTTTTTATTTTTTCGGGAAAGCAAAATTTTGAAATATATGAAATAACATTGTAGTTAAAGAGTCCTAATGAAGTTGATTTAATCATATATATGGATCTCCGTACAGTAAAAGAAACTATATTGGTTTGCCTTTTGTTAACATTGGTTCTGCTCTTGGTTGGGTTGTTTTCTCTTCGACACATTCCCCATTTCCATTCTCAATTTTATAAAATGCCCAATTCATGCAAAAACAGCCTGAACAGTTTGAAATGGTTTGACTTATCAGATTGGCACTAGGCAGATAAAACAACTGACATAAGACAAAATACAAAATACACAAAGTACCAATTTCAATTCATTCCAAATATAAATAAATCTGTAATATCATAAGGTAACTAAAACATGGGATACAAAAAATCGCGAAATAAAGCAGATTATTACACAAAAATATATTTACGTACGCATAACAAAACACGTTCGAAAAATAAATTTCACTTAGCAATATCCTATACGCATTTGTAAGACGTAAACAAGACGTTTGTGTTTACTATTATTGATGAACCGATACACATATTTACTTATTGATGGCGCATTATATATTCTAAAACTGTGTATCAACTAACCAGAATAATGTCAGTCGTTGTAGCCGCCGATTTGCAACTAATCTCCGATTGGTACATTGACGCTTGAATGACCTCGATATGCTACAGGCCGCTAGAGGGCACATATTTGTTGGAGTTATGTGTCAACATGAACGCTCTTTCAGAACTGACCAGTTTATGAACTTACCTTAAACACTTCTATGACGTTGACATCATATATTTTCTTCATTGTTCCATACGGGATTTTCCAACTCATCTTATGGTATTGATTAGGTGGATCGAAAACTTCCTTCACAGCTTTACCGTTAATTACTAAATTCAGAAGGAGGATTTTAAATACAAAAAGGCAATGAAAAGATTAAATTGACAGAAATCAGAGGAAAAGAAACAATATCTGGTAAAAAAAATATTTTCTGTGTTATTTTATCATTACAGAAATTTGGTAAACGTACAAATACTTTTTTTCAATTTTGAATAAAATATCTTGAATTTGTCAATTATGAACTTCATTATATAAAGAGAAAAATATTATATTTAAGGAGAACTAACGACCTACATGAAAGGTAGGAAAACTGACAAACTTAGTCAAATAAAATTGGAGTCGAACTCACAACCTCAGTGTTGACAGGTTAGTGATACAAGTATAGTAGTCGACTACTTAGACCACTCGGCCACCGATGCTCCAATATAAAAAGAGAAAATGGATAGAGTATGTCAATATGATGGAAACTCCACGACACAAAAACCGAAAGACTCCTAGAGACTAACATACTGTGATAATCATTTACAAGTGTGTATACAACATGCAAAGACTTTTTTGTCTAGGAAACATAATTCCCTTAGTGACAAAATCATTAAGGTACATGTATTATATCTGAAGACAAACACTGAATAAGATGAGATTCCTGTCATGGTCTTAATTTACATATGTAGCGTCATTAAACTAGTTAAGTGTTTTAACCTCAACCCTTACAATTTAATTCCGATCAATGAGGGTACCAATGTTTCGTGGATTAATAGAACATTGTATTTTCGTGGATATTTGATTTCGTGGTTTTGTCTGCATACAAGCCTATTGAAAATGTGTTTTCCGTTGAACATAAACGGGATCTGTACACTCCCAATTGGGTGTGAGCTACACTCGCTCTCGCCCCATATGGAATTAACTGACCCCCGTATGTATCGAATAAAGTCACTATCACCTGGGACTAATACATTTGTTCACTAGTCCCAGCTATCACACTGTGTAACTTAAAGTATCAAAATACATAGATAAAAAGTGTTATCTCGAAAATGGTATAAGAGAAAGCAATAATAGAAATACAAACATAGCAATAACGAACATATTTACATTGGTTGTAATGAATTTACCATGATTTCCCAGTTTTATAAGTGTTTTTACTAGGATCAAAACGAATAGTATGAAATCTAAAATTGATGTCAAAAAATTCATTGAGGTTGATCGTTTAGAAGTGCATGTGACATCCACCGTATTGTAAAATTATAAAGACCAAGTTGTCCAATCGATAACAGTCACGAATGTATGCAATTGAAAAAATTATATATTAATAAGGTACTAGTTTGTTCTCTCCAAAGACCATCTTTCAACAACTACAAACACCAAGGCAGTACCTCGAGCTATTTGATATCTATAAAGTTGAAATGACAATAACAACGAATGTACTCCCGATACAATTTTGAAACCAAAAGTTTGCTTGAAAACGAATCATGTCACCACGAGAAAATCTTTCATAAGAAAGTTTTGATATTACAATGCAATAAGCATTTGCATCAAACATAACTAGAGTACTTCATTCAAGTAATTGATGTATAGTAACGACGGGGGTATAGGATTACTGAATAGGAGTGTTAACCATCACAGAGAAAACTTATAGAAATGTGAAAATGTAATCATTCATTTGTTGCTGCAAATATTTCTTCGGCAATAAACTGAGAGGATAAGCCTAATTATAATAGAGTGTAAATGTTCTCAATGTCGACTTCAACAGACTATTTGAAATTCACATGCAGACTACCACTAAATATAAACATGCCTGTACAATCATAACTTTACAAACGCTTATTTTTGCAAACACTAATGAGTTTGAATGTCCATGTGTTCTATTTTCGCCTCTCTTTCATCGTCAGCACCCTGAACGATACTTATATAAGGCAACAAAACGTACAGATTATCACAGGGCACAGTATATAAAGATATATGCAGAGCTTAGAATGAATAAAATGATACTTAAAGAAAATAACCTTAAATAAACAAGTTTACATACCCAACGACCCCTCCCCAATAATCGAGAAAAGCCTTATTGACCTGCTGGAACAACGTGAGTCTTTAATTTTTTTAGATTTGATTTTTTTCGGTAATGATTTCGGAGAGATATATTGTATTGCAATCGATATATATATAGTCTACTCCCGACACAATAGCCGCCCATTCCGTTGTTTTCTCTTCTGTTTATTAAACTCTTTCGAGGATTTAATGAAATGTGTATCTGATCAAAAAATTATTATGTAATAGCATGTCGACAAGAATTAATATGAGAAGTTTTAGTGGTAATATATAGATATAAAGCGGTTTTGATAATTTTAGAGCGCTATCCTAGCTACAAGCATTAATATGGGATAATTTTAAAACTCACCTCCCAAAAAAATGATCATAAACATTTAATTTTGCGTTATCGAACTCATTCTAATGAGCAGAAACCTTCTCCCTTAGTTAGATAATCCGAAGGGAAAATACTCGGCTGGACTGTTTGTGCTAAATACAAAAAAGTTTATGTTTCTGACATTGATCTAATATTGATTTTATTCTACAACTTAAATCAATACACTGATAGCTATTTAAATAGTAGCACAACTTTCAAACTTTTTTGCATCCCTAAATGAACCCCTAATTATGGAAAAAGTGATCAATGATGAAATTGACATTGCACAACTTATAGCTTTGTTTTTATATTTAGGCAATACACTGCTTTTGGACATTTTGTTTATATAGAGTTACAAATTATTTTGTTCATTGCCAGTAGACACTTGTTAGATCATGATTAATTATTATATGCCAACGAAGGAAAATATTATAAAACATTTTCATAGGTTTTATTTTGTTTTAATGCAAGCAGTTACATATGTGTATAGATACTGTATTAATCATCTTAATTTTACATTGGACATTAACAATTCCGTGTCGGGAGGCATTATAACCGTTATAATGTCAACAATGATTTTTATCCGAAATCGGCCTGTAGGTTAAGGGCCACTATGAATAACCTTACGGCTCTTTATGCCACTTCTGTTGGTGCTCTGAATTCCCCAGAGATATCGTAAACATGTTAACTAGCCCTTTCCTAATGACGCAATATAAAACTAAAATGATTTAATTTATATGAAACAGCTTGAATTTCAACAAATGTGATACATAAGAGTTATCCGGAAGAAAAAAATCTTTCAGATGAGTTTACCAAAAAATGACAAATATCATCCCTATCATTTGTATTTACCTTCATAACATATTTATTTCCTGGTTCGTATCATTTCAATATTTCAAAATTAAAAGCTGTGTTTAGCATGTACATCTATCGATTATATACATGAATTACTCCAACGGAGTAAAAAATTTAATAGATTACCTTATATTCAATTTCCTCCTTACAATATTTGAGTACATTTGCGAATTGGCTTGCTATTAAATATCTAAAAATAATCTTAGTCATACATTGAAGATGTACAACGTATGTTGTTGGATCGATTTCAAGTTATAAGAATTTTATTTATTTTACCAAAAACTACCAAATAAGAACCTACTACAATTGACCACCACAAATATTTTATTAAATAAGTTGTGAATGTGTATATATATGTTGACGATATTGACATGAAGTGCGATTATAGTGAACAAAAACTGAATGTGTTTATTCGACATGCAAACAATGCCCATCCCTCAATACAATTCACGTATGAAATCTCTGATTCTAAGCTCACATTTCTTGACACTACCACGTAAGTGAAGGATTAAATCATATTTACAGATCTGTATTGCATGCCCACTGACAAATATCAATATCTTTATCCTTTGAGTTGTCATCCTAAACATTGCACCAAGAGCAATCCTTACAGCAAGGCCATCCGAATAAAACGAGTTTGCTCCACAAATGACATTACTAAAAGGCCACTTCAAGAACTTCGCAGTCACCTAACAAGTCGGGGATAAAGAAGAAAAGACATTGATATAGGTTTCTCTCGTGTCAGCTGAGTTGAACATTTACAATATAAGGAGAAAAGAGTCAACAGTAAGTGCCGTTTGTGCTGACCTACCATCCTAAATTTTACAAGTTATCTCATCTTTTCCGCGAAAATCGGAACGAAATCGAAAAACATCCTTAGCTATCCAAGATCTCTTCCGAGCCACCCGTTCTGGCTTTCCGAAAACCCAAATGCCTTAAAGACTTGCTGGTGAGAGTTGATCTATCCTCATAATCAGGATTTCGTCAGTGGGCTTTTGCAACGATGTTTGACTTCCAAGCAAATACTGAATAACCAGACTTTTAACAGTCGCTCCTATTGTACGGAATAGACCATATATTGCAATGTTAATTGCAAGACTATAAATCCTGTTCATCTTCTACAGTGTAATTGTGATTAACAGTATTTTGGTGAGTCAGAACAGTCATTTCACAAACGTATGAACGTCCATCGAAGAGAATATAAATGCATGCCAGACCTTCCTCTCAGTCCACATGTGAGATCCCCTGGCCACACTAGGCAGATCTGAAATGACTGACTATAACCATCATAGAGGATAATGATGAAAAAAAATTACCATCATAGACCACAACTTTGCTGGGTATACGGAGGATAGACTCATTCTAGAAAGATTTTGGATACGAAAATTAAAAACTTTGACACCAAATGGGATCAATGAAAAGGTGTAATTCCAATTCGCGCAGTGCTTTTCGTTTGGGTTCTATTATTACCCAGTCTCTATTACTATTCTTTTATCTTTGTTAACTCTAAAATTTTAGAATTATACCAGTTTAAATCGCAGGGTGCTATTAATTAGGGTTAGATAAATACACAGCAACGGTGTATTTATTTAACCTTTGTCTAAATCAAAATTTAAAAATTATACCAGCTCAAATAGAACTGCTTTTCATTTGGGATGAGTAAATACGCAGCCTCTGTTGTAATTACGTTACCTTTGTCAAATTTGAAATCTTATTATTATACCAGCTCAAATTGGTCAATGCTTTTTCATTAGTTGGTGACCTTGGGCTGTTTTCTGCTCTTTGGTCAGGTTGTTGTTTCTTTGACACATTCCCAATTTCCATTCTCAATTTTATTTTCATAAGGAATACATTTCTATGTAGTCTCTGTTGTAATAACTTAAATTACGTCATTTTTGAAATTTTGGAATTAAACAAGATTTGTTTGGTTTTTTGTATTGTATAACTGTAAAGATAGTTATTGGGTTAAATCAAAATAGATTAATATAATTCATTTTACATTATCAAAATCATACTGATGACGGATATCTGTTGTCCGAAATATTTATAGATACTTATATTTTATGTTTCCTTGAATGTAGTCTTGTACTATTGGTGTTGTTTTGCACATTTAAGGCGTATATACATAGAACTAAAATTTGCAAATCTAAATTTGTGGCTTTAATTTGAGAGGAAATATATTAAATTTACCAACCGTGGAAGACCCTCATGGGTAGTCAAGGTCGTTAAAAAAAATCCTCGTCATCGACAACTATAATATATCTAAAACAATAGCTGTTATTTTAATTAAAAAAATAATTGCTATATGTAAGATATTTCTGTGCATATATACAATTCAATCTTTTTAAATCTGTTTTTACTTTCGCATTAAACCAGTATGGTAACCACTGGGATTATTTTCAACCATAGATAGAAAAAAAAGCTATATGTAGATGAATTGATCTGATTGATAAGGGTTTTTTATAATTGAAGTCCAGTTGCAAATATCCCATGCACATTCAGAAAGATTAAATCTAATACGTAAGATACACTACGTGGGTCAATCGCGGCCTCGTTAAAAGACAGAAAAAAGATGGTTAGTTGGAAAGTATCAAAAATTCCATCTTGCAAGAATAAAGTTGATCAAAGACCAATATCGTAAAGTGAACCTAAGAGCTCCTCTCTCGCTCCCGGTATAAAAAGGGGGAAATCGAGAATAAATGCCCACTTTAAGTCAAAAATGTACCAATTCAACACTGTAATGAGATCTTTGAATATTGTTTTTATTGGTATACATATTGATTTTGTTATCAGTACATAATAACCATACTGAATGTTATTGTTATACACATATGCCCCTTCACGTTACTACAATCTGTTAATACCTAAATTTTGGCATTTCACAAGGTCATGTTTTTCTTTGACTTTTAATGGCGTCTATACGCTAATTTCATTTGACATGTCAGTCTTAGATACATTATTTTCTTTATTAGTTTGTTATTGGCTTTGAACTAGCGGTCAGTAATTGCGAGTACTCTCAGATCTGTACTTTGCGTTTTTTTGTTGTTGTGAGGGATGTATAAATGCCCGTCCACATCAACTTCTTGTTTTTGTTAGCTGTTTTTTTCTGCTTCATAATCGATCTGATAAGTTAAGCCCTTTACAGCTGATATTTTGATAGTTTGTTCTTATGTTGTACTATTATCCCACTGTCACAGTTTAGGGGACGCCTTCTAACATGTTTAACCCCGCCACCACATTCTTTATGCGTCTGTTCCAAGCCAGGGGAGCCTGTAGTTCAGTGGTTGTCGTTGATTGTAAATTGTTTTGTTATAATTTGGCCGTAAGTTTTCTCAATTGAATTGTATCATATCTTTCATGTCGGGGCCTTTTAAAGTCGACTATACAGTATAGGGTTTTCTCATTGTTGAAAGCCATACGGTTGCCTATAATTGCTTACGTCCACGTCATTTGAACTTTGGCGAATTATTGTATCATTGGCAATCATACTGCATCTCCTTATTCTTATATTGAAATGAAAAATATACACCACTGGAGTGATTAGAGAACTAAAAATCAAATTGCAAAGAAAAATAAAAGCAACTCAAGAAATCAATTATGTTGTAAGACATGTTCCTTTATTTTTTTCTTTATTTCTAACAAAATACAATATTTTTTTTTAAATTTAACAATTATATATAATTTCAGGTATGTAGACAAATTTATCTTTTTGTCTACGTCTCATTCACATTTCTGATTTTCTTATTCATTACAGCTTTTGCATGTCAGTTGACAACCAGTTTTGTATCCAAAACATGTACATAGATGACACGTTAGTTCATTGTAATTGGAACGTACTTTCTGTAAATATCATAAGAAATATTATATTTTAGATTAGTTTATTCAAAGAATATATATAATCTTATAGTGCAACAAATACTATACAAATATATAAAAATTGAGCATACTGGTAGATAAAAAAAAAACAAAAATCGCCGGATAGTGTAAGTGATAACATAATTAAACCTTTTTTGAAACAGAGAATGATGAACTATTTACATTTTTAATCAGTAAAAACAATTCGTAAAGAAAATTCCTATCATCACTTATATAAATATTCTCATTGAAAAAGTGAACTTTATTTCAGCATCATGATTTGCTTGTTTGAATAAAAATTGCGACCAACGAAGTAAGTTCTATACGCTTGTCAAGAACGGATAGATTATAAATTCAATTGGACTGTTATTTGTATTGGAGATCAGTTTTACAGTTAGTTATAAGGTCACTTATATCAAATGTATATAGATATAATAAGATGTGGTATGAGTGCCAATGAGACAACTCTCCATCCAAGTCAAAATCTATAAAAGTATTTGCTTAAGAAATTCTTTGGATTTTATCAAGTTTAAACTCTGCCAATTCATAATTTGTATGTTTGCATAGGTAATTATTCATATTGAATTTGAGATCAATATTATCAATACACGTGTTTTTTTTTTTTTAAATTCGAAAACCCCTCGTAAGTAATTAAAAAAATACTGTTTTTGAAATTTTCAATTGTTATATCTTACAACGATATTTGCCGAATTAGTTTATTACTTACGACTTGCTAAACATTAATTTATTAGCAAGAGTATTCTCCTCTCAAGCCTGCTAACTGTAAAGGTGTTACCCCATTTCGTTCCTTGTGGGTACATAAACTAAACGTTAACTGACCATCCCCATTAACTCCGCCTGAAACATGAAAAAAATTGTTTCTATAAAAACTGTTTTAAACAACATGTAAAATTTGAACTTTGGCAGAATGTATTTGAGCAATTGAGAAAAATATACATTTACCACCATATACATTGTCATGAACAAAATAGGTTTCGAACAAAAATTTCTGCATGTCATTTTAATGTAAAACCAGATAGCGTATAATATAATTGTATTCGTAGTTTCGCCCGGAGTAAACATTTTAACGATTGAAAAAATTGTATAATTCATATATACGCCAGGTTACACTTATCTAGTCCAAAATACTTGTCTTATAGTTAAATACGACATCAGCCCGTTTAGTTTACATGTGGCTAATCAGTGACACCCTAATAATTTTTGTTTTAGATATTATGTAAATTGAACAGTAGGAGAGCACTGTTAAACAACCAAAAGTTCTCAAAAAGTCTTGCCACAACTGTCCGGGGCCATCTGCGCCTAGTGTTTCAGTTGAAATCAATATATTATTTTGGGAAAAGTAAATGTATTGAAATAAACAGCATCAATGATTTAACATGTCCGCACAGAAATTATAACTACTGGGGTTATGACACCTTGGTGGGCGAAAATTCCACCAGCAGTAACATTCACCCAGTCGTTGAAACGCCTGACCAAAGATACAAGGCCTATAATAATATGTAAGATAAGTGTTTTGTTTACATAAGACTCCTCAGAAGTGCTCGAACCAAAACAGTAAGAAAGCCATAATGGCGAAGTTGAGTCTAGTTTAACACTTATTATGTCAGATATTGAAAATTACACAATTTATTTCGTGTGTCCAATGCGCTTTTCTGCATCTATCTTAGTCAGGAAGGCTTACACTCAAACATTTGAAAGCAAATGATTTACAAGACATAAACACGCAAAGGGCAACATTGTATGAACAAAAGGGACCTAAAGAATTGCCAAATTCATCTAAAGTCAACTTTGCCAGAGGGAGTTGAAACACTAGTGTCTTTAATAATAATTTGTTAAGTTGTGTCAAAAATGAACAAAAAACAGATTTTAAGCGATTTAATTTTCTTGCAGTGTTATTTAATTTCAAAAATAAAAATTCATTCATAAATTATTTTATCTTCAATCCATATAAATGTAAAAAAAATATAAACAGTAAATAACATGAGAGTCAAATTGTCACTTTTCATTCGCCATTACATTTTATATACGCAAATTGCTTCTGGATAGTGATAAAAGGTGTATAATAGCGCAAATTATATAATTGATATCAAAACAAGCACCTATAAATATATACAACCTATAATTATTTGTTCGGTATCTAACTGCAAAGATCCACCGCACATTGAACCACTAGCACGAGTCACAGCCTGGATAACATCTCCTGGTTTCACTTCAACGTTTTCAGGCGCCTTTTGCAACAACAACAAAAAAACGTAAATTTAATTATTCAAAGTAAGTGCCTATAAATAGCAGCACATGACATACAAATCTATGGGAGTGTGGATTAATCAGTACAGAGATTAATTCAATTACACAAATAAAATTATAGATTGCCTAACAATGTAATTTTAACACACTATTTAGTATGTAAATATAAGAATGTATAAAATATTTACAAAATGATGAAAATAAAGGCAATATTTCGCTAGACTAACTAGCTTTATCAAGCGTGCATCTATCCAGGTGAAATCGGATGTAGATGATAAGAAACTTTTGCAGCTCAATGTATATGTTGCACTTGAATTTAGCTGCCTTGAAAATAATACATAATTTGAATGAAGTTCAAGATTTTTACAAAATTGGTAGTTGAGGTTAGCAACGTCCATTGGCCAATATTACAGGATAAAAAGGACGATGCTGTGTACTAAATATATTTAAAAAATATTAAAAATTATAAAATATAATTATGTCAAAGTATATATATATAAAAAATAATACTTTTTTATTATGCTTTTAATAAAAGCACAAGTGTTTCAATTTTTATTTCTTCAAAATTTCGGGAAAGCAAACTTTTTGAAGTGTACGAAATAACTTTGTGGCTAAATTGTAAATGTGTTTCTGTGCTGATACAGTATAATAAACTATAAAAGGTCAAATTCAGGCAAAAAACTAACAACCTGATCAGTTGTAAATAATCTGACTTATCAGATTGGTACTAGGCAGGAAAAAAAAAACAACTGACATAAGATGAAAGACTAAATACACAAAGTACCGATCTAAATTCATTGCAAATATAAATAAATCTGTAATATTATAATTTGACTAAAACACGGGAAACAAACAATTCAATATGACAAGAAAAAAACCAGCACATAACGCAAAAACATATTAATATGGCACATTATATATTTTTAACTGTGTATCAACTAAACCGAATAATGTCAGTCGTAGTTTTCCGTCGATCGTCGATTAATCTCCGATTGCTACATTAAAGCCTGAATGACCTCAATAGGCTATATGCCGCTAGAGGGTGCAGAATTATTCGAGTTATGTATCATGAACGCCCTTTCTGAACTAACCTTAAATACTTCTATGACGTTGACGTCATATATTCTCTTGGTATCCCAAAACGAGTTGTCGCTGCTGAACAAATCGCCTTTAATAGGTGGATCGAGTTCCTCCTTCACAGCTTTTCCTTTGATAACTAAATTCAGGAGGAAGATTTAATATCTAATTAGGCAACAAAAAGATAAACTTGGCAGAAATCAAATGAAAAGGAACATCCGGTAAAAAATATCTTCTTTGGTTATCATTATTTTATCATTACATAAATTAAATACATACAAGTATCTGTTCAATTTTAAATGAAATATCTTGAAAATGTCAAATATGAACTTGATTTTATACAGAGAAAAATATATTCAAGGAGAAAATAAGGCACCCAAACAGAATTTATGTTAAATACAAATAATGGTTTGCATACACGTTTCTTTTGTTTTATATGGCATATGATAGTAGTGCACACGGAATAGAATAAAGAATACGATTTTCTTACTGGACAATCTGTTTGATGCACTGATGATCGTCTTAATTTGGAGGAACGATCATACATGTCTGCAACGAAAGAAATTTCCACAATCGCGTAATTCATCCGATATAAAAATTTGATCAACTGATGACTTTATGCTGACTCGGCAACGGCATTATGACTTTCATCTATCACCTAACCCATATTAATTTGATTTTCAGTTGATTGTGTTTTTAGGTCTACCTGGTTAAAATGTTATTTGTGTTTATGTTAGTATTGAATGGAACCGGAAAAGAAGTTTTGACGTCACACGTAAGTCGCCTTGTCTGTGGGAAATTTAGATTGCAAATGATAAATTATAAATGGTCTTCTGCCATTCTTTTAATGGGGGAGAGGTGTTTTATTACTTTTTAATGAGTAATAGAATCTGTATATACTAACATCTAGATTTGGTTTCCTTCTCCTTTAATGATTTAAACTGATAAGACAAAACAAATCTGCGTTTAACAAATATTGCATTGTAATGTTCCTGAAAATGCTTTGAACGCACAAAATTTATAAAGTGTTATTTCCATTTAGTTCGGTGACACATCGACATAAGGATATATTTTGCATATGGCAGTGTGTTTGTACTGAACCTTTGTTCTTTTCCAACAAATATAAGACAGCATCAAATTATATGCTTATCATGACATTTCTGCAGTCTCGTTTTTGCTTATTCAATGTAAGGAACATGAAGATAGAAACAAAAACTGAGTTGAACAAGAATTTGAAGGATGACACGCCACACCATTTTATCCATATACTTTTGCAACTATTATTCACCTTACTTTCAATATTTATCAAGTAGAGCTAAGTCAAAATATCGGAATGTCAAGGTCAAAGCTGGGTATTCAACTAAGGCTAGAAGACAAACACTTATTTACAATAGATATTAAATATAACATTATTTGGTCATTATGTTGAAATGGCTATCTGGAAAAAATTATGTTTAATTCAGAAGATGAATACTATAACCATTAAACTAGTGGTAATTTTTGAATTTACCAGGATAACATTGTAAACCTTTTTACAGATATTCTCTAGTTAATTGGTGCTGCAGTTATAGTATACTTATATATACCTTTTTACAGATATATATATAAGTATAGTATAACTGCAGCACCAATTAACTAGAGAATATCTGTTAAAAGGTTTACAATGTTATCTTGGTAAATTCAAAAATTATATATATATACACGTCTAAACATGTGGCAACTTTATGACAGACCTTGTCCATCGGATAACGTGGCTAACACCATATATATATATATATATATATATATATATATATATATAATTCGTCTCAAATTTAGACCAACAATGTTAGATCTTCGAATTTGCGTTAGCAAATTTTTGTTCTTCCTCAGCGGAATTCGAACCCTTGCGTCTGTGACATCGTGGCAACACGGCCTGCACCGTGCCCTCGACCACCTAGGCTACATATAAATAAAGCTTTCGGTGGTCGATGTAATGCCTTTCGACTTTATCTAGGGTAGTAACACAGAACATGATGTATAGTGGCAACTAGATGGTGTACCTTTCAGATCAGCTATTGTGTCTATTGTAAAGGACAATAATGTTAATTACCATGCCGCCACATCAGAACGTCTAAACATGTGACAACTTTATTACAGACATTCTCCATCGGATAACACGTGATTATACAGGGTTATCACCAAATATATATATTTCGTCTCAAATTTAGCCCAACAAAGTTAGAACCCTTGTGTCTGTGACATATATATATAAAGTGCCTAGAAAATCAACCTAACATTGTTAGAGTAGATCTGATTCTTTACTTCCTCCCCGAGCGGGGCTGTAACCTGTACTTTTCACTTCTCACTTCTACGACAACACTGCCTAGCATTGCGCAGACGCCTTATCGCCTCATCTAACTATAGCTGATAAAAATCTGCTATATATATATATATTTATATATGTTTAAAACCTTATAAAACAGAACACTTCCGTTCTTTGAAGAACTAACTGCAAGATGAAAAGACATAAGTTATATATATAGCATGTAATTTCACAATCTTTCTTTCATTTTTTTTGTCCACAATATATTTTTATTACCAACCATTTTTAAGTATACTCCGGATACCCAATGAAATCTATGCTAAAATCCCAATCACCCATTTTATCAGTTCACATTTTCTATATAGTGTTAATGCTTATACAGTAAATCAAATGAAAAACTTTACCAAAACTACTTCTACAAAAGGCCTCTTGCAGAGACCCTTGGGGACCACATGAACAACCAAAACATCCGTTCTCCGTTAGATACAACATCAACAAAAGAGTTACAAACCACATCGTCTGTGTCTGAAAAAAATAATATCATTGATTTTTTCTTCTTATTTCAGGTCAGGAATTTATAATGGCAATATTTATTCCATTAGAACTTTTAAATAAAATAGTTAATGTATGTATTGAAACGTTTTCGGAAATGGTAGATCAAATATTATGGTTTAAACGTGAACATTGCAGAACGTTTTCCTACTACGGAACGTTTTTCATGTTTTATATGCGTCTGTAATATTAACCTTTGAAAGTCATCAACGACATAACGAATAACCAATGGAAATGTCGTAATGTCGTCTCATGATGCTGGACAGGCCAATCAAATTGACGCAGTTTTCGTATCACTTTTTCTTATCACACTACGTGCAGTGCATGTGATACGAGAAATACCTCTTCATGCAAGAAATAGATAACAGGCCAATACCATAAGCGTATGGTTAAAGTAGTCAATGTGATGGCAACCCAACAACACAAAAACCGAAAAACTCCTAGACATAATGTGATAACTATTTGTAACATGTATACAACATGAAAAGATTTTTTGTCAAGAAAACATCAGTCCCTTAGTGACAAAACCAATAGGTATAACTAAAGACAAACACTGAATAAGATGAGGTTTCTGTCTTGATCTATATGTGTATATATAGCGTAGCGTGGTTTAACTAGTTAGTTTTTTTCCCCTACTAATATGGGTACCAATTTTTGTGGATATTTGAGTTCGTGGTTTTGTTAGAGTCTGCATACAACCTAAGCCCATTGAAAATGTGTATTCGTTGATCATAAACGGGGTCAATTCCCGTTTATATCGTATGAGGTCACTAGCACCTTGGACTAATAAAATTGAGAATGAAAATGGGGAATGTGTCAAAAAGACAACAACCGAGCAGAAAACAGCTGAAGGCCACCAATGGGTCTTCAATACAGCGAGAAAAATCCCGCACCCGGAGGCGGGCTTCAGCTGGCCCCTAAACAAAAATGTGTACTAGTTCAATGAAAATGGACGTCAAACTAAACTCCAAAACATATAAATGATCTAAAATTAAAAATTATACAAGATTAACAAAGGCAAGAGGCTCCTGACTTTGAGCAGGCGCAAAAATGCGGCGGGGTTAAACATGTTTTGTGAGATCTCAACCCTCCCCCTATACCTCTAGCCAATGTAGTAAAATCAAACACACAGCAATACATTTATCTATTATTCACAGCTAGCACAAAGTGTAAATATCAAAATCAATAGAGAAAAAGCGCTTTTCTCTGTAATGGGTAAAGAGAAAACAATAATACAAATACAAACGTAATTCATGTCGGGGAATTTTATAGTCGACTATTCGGTATGGGTTTTTCTCATTGATGAAAGCCGTACGGTTGCCTATAATTGCTTACATCCACTTCATCTTACTAGGGTGGATATATAGTTGTCTAATTGACAATCATACCACATCCCCTTATTTTTATATAACAATAACGAACATTTAACACAAGGGTTGAATTACCGTGATTTCCCTGTGCAAGAAAAACCAATAAATTCACTCCTCTGACGTCATGCAACAATGGTGGTCTATGGCGTTACCAAAAAGTGAATTGAGAATGCGTTGAAATAGTTCCTTTCACTTTCTACTCTATTTCAATTAATAAGTCCGTGGTAAGTGTAATGAAAAGAATAACTAATCCAAGAATTAAAAAATATATCGAAAAATATGCAATTCGTGACCGATGATAAACTCATGCTCATTTGTGAATTAATGCCTTGTTTGGTCACTCGTTGAATATTTTTCTGTATTTGAATTCTTGGATAAGGTATTCTATAAATGTCGTAGATAGTCAGTTTCTTATACCAAGTGCAAAATGCTGAACCTGCTACGAATTCTTATCTGTTTTGTCTTTCATTATGTTTTTCATGATCTTTTTTTATCTCTTTTTTCGAACTTTTATCAAATTAAAAAAATCAACCAAGGGCACAATATTTTTTTTAAAAACCAGACCATCAACTTCATGAATATGGATTGCACACATTATTCATTTTCCCTATAATCATGATAGTTTCAAAGATTTACTGTTGAAATGTTTAAAAGGTATATTAATGGACACAAAAACACAAAACAAAGTTCAGTATCTTTTTATCATTTTGAAAATTATTATTATCATTATTCATATTGCACTAGTAAATTTAAGACTAGATACGTGTAAATGTTATTAAACGTTCGCTTCGAAAAATCTCCGGCAAAATCACAGCGTAAAATTTGCTACGACAGGACTCGTTTACATAAATGTGTACATAAAAAATAAAATGGTTCATACGATTCATGCATGCCACTCTGTTAGTAAAACACGAGTAGCAAATAACTTTTTTTCCGGTGGTTTGTTGCTTGCTTAACGTTCAGTGGCAAATATTTTAAACATATTCTGGATAACGAGTGGTCCTCATATTTTGATAGAAAAAACACTAAAAAAACATACATTCTTTATGATATAACTTCGATTTTTTTTCAAATGAAATGCCGACATGGTTTGTGATACTAAACTTTTAAGATTATAAATAAAAAAAAAAAAAAAAAAAAAAATGGAAAACGAAAAACGAAAAACGAAAACAAAAATAAAATTACAAAAAAATAAATAAATAATTAAAAATAAATTATATTAAAATACTTACTTTTATTTTTTTGACTAAAAGCGAACAGCTTACACTGCTATTGAACATTTTGTTTATATATAGAGTTACATGTTGTCCAGTTCATTGCATGTAGAGTAGACATTTCCTTTTTGTTAGATTATGGACATGCGAAATTTGTTAATTATTATATGCAAACGACGGCAAATACCCTAAAACATTTTCATATGTTTGTTCTTGTTTCAATGCAAGCTGTTCAATATGTGTATGGAGACTATATTAATCATCTTAATTTTACATTCATCAAACATTCCGTGTCAGGAGGCATTGTAACCGTTATAATGTCAACAATTCTGTGTATTCGAAATTGGTCTGTAGGTTAATTTCCACTATGAAATAACCTTACGGTTCATAATGCCACTACGTTTGGTGCTCTGTAATTGCCCGGAGATATCGTAAACCTGTTAACTAGCCCTTCCCTAATGGCGCATTTGTAAAACTTAAATGACGTAGATATAATATTATATGTAACAGCTTGCATTTCAACAAAACTGATAAATTAGCATTAGCCACAAAAAAAATCTTTACCAACAGTTTTTTTTTTACTTTTGCGTAATTATGTATTGTATTTGCTAGACGCATAAATTCCATAGATCATGTGGACCAAGTTTCGGAAGAGGTCACATATCATCCCTATCCATTAGTATTTACTTTCAGTACATTTTTGTTTCAGTGATTCGTATCATTTTCAATATTTCAAAATCAAAATATGTGTGTTTTACATGTACATCTATCTATTATAGACACGAATTACTCCGAACCGGAGTAGCAAATGAAATCATTTCCCTTATATTCAATTTCTTCTGAGTACGTAAATAATCGTCTAGGAGCGAATCGGCTTGGGATATATTTAAGCTAATTTAGTAGCTTTTCAAATTAGAACACGTTTCACTAAAGTCAAGGGACTAGCTAGCAATCCAGCAACCCAATTACAAGAAATTAGGTCAATAAGCAGGCTAAGATAAAGACAATTGTCAAAACCATATATTTAAAGTTGTATCCCGAATTCTAGATTTCTTGTAAATGAAATTTGCAGGACTGGTGTTACTTGTACAAAACAAATTTTTAAATTGTAAGATCATAAACATGTATATGGTGCTGTGAGTTATTTGTGAGATTGCACACTACGTTCTTTTCAAAATCGTTTCCTTATTGCATAAGACAGAAGAGTAAAAAAGCTCAAATTCGCGTAAAACAACTACAATTTGATTTAAAATGGGACGTTGTCGCAGATTTCCTTATTATTAAAAACCTAAACAACTTGGTCATACATTGAACATGTACAACATACAAAGTTCAATCGATTTCAAGTTCCAAAGATTTTATTGTTGTACAAAATATTATGTTAGATTCAACATGGATTGACCACTATAAATATTTCATTTTAGATGTTATGAATGTATATACATGTATATGTAAATAAAAATATGTAAACACGTCTAAACATGTGACAACTTTGTGACAGATATTCTCCATCGGATAACACGTGGTTATACAGGGCTACAAATGTAACACCATAATATATATTTATCATCCTTTACGACAGACAAAATAGCTGATCTGAAAGGTACACTTGCCACTATACATCAAGTACTTTGTTACAACCTTAGATAAAGTCGACGAGGAAAGGCATTACATCGACCACCGAAAGCTATATTTTTATATAGCCTAGGTGGTCGAGTGGTCTAGGGCGCTGGACACAGTGCAGGCGGTGTTGCCACGATGTCATAAAAGCAAGGGTTCGAATCCCGCTTTCACTTTAAAATATATAAATGTAAACAACTATACAACAAAACTATAGCAATCGCATTTATTTTAATTCAAAAAAATAGTTTTCTATATGTAAGACATTATTTTTTCTGTGCAAATATACAATTCAATCTTTTCTAATCTGTTTTTACGTTCGCATAAAACAAGAATCTAAATTAGGAAATTAAACGGTGAAATCTGGTTGTAAGGTGTCACTCCACCAATTTAAAATTCCTACATATTCAACCAAATTTGTCAATTTTCACTGCTCTCTAAATATTTAACATTCCATTTAACTTCATGAAAAACGTTCACATGTTTTCAACTTTCTAAACGCCAATTTTCAACCAATGGTTAAAATCTTGTAGTCAAACGTGATATTCCGGAACTTCCCTACTTCTAAACATACCGCGTCGGTTTTATGAAAATCCTAATTAACATACTATTTAGCATATCTACCCTTAAATTGTAATGCAAGTTCATGCACAAGTATTTTGGACTCTAAATGGCTCAAATGTATTTCTCATTTAAAAAAGTTTTATTCACGTAAATTCAAGATGGAGGTTAAGCTAGCAGAAAATGTATTTACCAAGTCAGGAATATGACTTGTTTTCCATTCGTTCCGTTCCGTTGGTTGATATAGTCGAGCGGTTGAATTTGTCAGGTTTTATAAACTTCTCCCCTTTTTTTTTGTAATTTACTTTCAAATTGAAGCTCGGTATATTTGTTAATACTTTTTTGCTAGTTTAAATTAGACAACACCATCAATAGAATTATTTTCAGTCAAAGTACCACAGGCACTTGTCTCAGAAAACAAATTCCTATATACCTTAATGTTATATTAAGGTATATAGGAATTTTTTTTCTGAGACAAGTCACTGTGCCTGTGCAAAGTACGGCTACAATTACATAGTTCAAAACGTGAGTGGGTTAATTGGTTGTGTGACTTATATTTTCATTTTGGAATTCACAGTATCCATAGAGCAAAGCCTGAACAATTGACACTATTGTTAAACATCTAATTGTACATGGTTATAAGATCATGAATAGAGGATACAATATACAATTTGATTAATACTTTCTTTAAAACAGAATTTGGGTTACAAAAACATCGAGTAAAATTGAGAAAGAACCAATGCTTACACATCTGTGAGTAAAGATGCTTGAATATATAGACACTAATAGAAATGGGTTGCTGGCTTAATAATCTAAAAGAAGAACGACTCTGCTAACGATGTGAAACAAATGTTAATTGAGATTAATTCCGTTATGATATCATTTATACTTAACATCTATTAAGTAAATGAAGAATGAAAGCACCCTAAAAAGACATAATTGGTTAGCGTGACAGCAATGTGGATCCAACAGCCAAAACTGTGTAAATATATAAATATACAAACAAACAGTTGGTTTTGGGTTTTGCTTTGTCATTTCGGGGCTTTCATAACTGGCTATGCGGTGTGGGTTTTGCTCACTGTCGAAGGTTGTACTGTGACCTATATATGTTAATTTCTACATCTTTCTGTCTCTGGTGGAAGGTGTCTCTGTTGCCATCATACCACATCTTATTTCTAGACGAATAAATCTGACGAAGACATCATGTAGTTGATAGTACATACAGTAAATATATTGAAACTTTGTAAGTGATATTCGAAAATTTGATTGTTTAAACTTCATTACGAACTCTTAAGTAAGTTATACTAAGAATAAAGTTTGCACACTTTGAAAATAACTAGTTTGTGAATGTTAGCTTATGTTTTAATAATGATGGTTGTGTAAAATATCTTTAAATTGTTTTGTTCTACATGTATCAAAAAAGGGATTCAAATTGATAAAAAGGTCGAAGTAAAAGTTCTAAGTATGAAAACGTGTGTCTCATTCATTTGTAGAGTTTATGAACAATAAAACATATTTGAAATAAAGGATAGATACACATTGATGATAAATATCTGTTCAAAAATTATTTGAAGACTACAAAAAGACTAATATGTAGCAACCTTAAGATTGTAATACTTGATGGCATAGGTCGCACTCTCAGCCAACATTTCTGTAAAATAATTTGATATCTACATTTTTTGAAAGGGAAAAAGGGTTCATTACTGGATAAAATGTCTACCTCCAGCCCTAAAACAAACTATTGCTCTATGTCTATGTTACGATTTTCTCCCTAACATTACTAGTCAACACTGTTAGCGGTATACTGTAAATTTTGTAAATGCCGCTTTATTTATTAACGCGCATTTATCGTCAGTATCTTGCCTCCCATCCGAACCAGGTTTATTTACAGCAAAATCAGTTTGTAAGTTAACGATAGTTATAAAGGAGGTAATTTAACTACCCCTATAGGTTATCTTACATTTTAGTTTTTGTCGATTTTGAACATTTTCTGACAGAACCATTTCTTTATCTACATATGATCTAACTTCATGCCGGCTTAACTGACATTTAGAAAATAGGACAGACTATATTGACCATGTTTAGATGTCTTCGATGGTCTTCATTTATACAATTCAAATATCAAACCGACCCTAACAGCTTCCTACATATCAAAAGTAACGATTTAAAGGAATCCTCCCTTTAATAGGATCTGTATCTATGTCTTGCTTTACTAAAAGCTGCCACATCGTTAGTGTCGTCGTTCTGTGGTCGCCTTCGTTGTCGTATGGTAGCCGCGAGTGATGGAGGTCATGGATTCGATTTCCCCAACAGGGTCACACCAAAGACATAAAATGTATATTGGTTTGTTGCAAAGGTATGCGTCATGTTATAGTAAGAAGTCAGACTGATCGGATTAAAAATAATATGTTTGTATAGGGTGACATATCTGTCTGTGGATTGTTTCTTTGAAAAGTAACTAGCACGGTTATATTTTTGTACGGCTTGGCTGTGTAGAACACACACAGATTCATATTACAGTAACGTCTTTCCTGATTATCCATGAACTAGTTGTCACTGGACGTTATATAAACAGCCTGCTATGCTTTCCAACTATATTCCATATTTAGATGAGATAAAAAGATCCGAAGGTCGATTTGTTTTAATTGATTCTAGGAATATTTTTTGCCTCGTTGATGTTGATCAATAACTATGCCTGTCTTAATCCAAGACAGTGTTGGATACACACTGATAAATTGATAGTTATAACATGTTTTGTAAAACTTTGGCAAAGATAAAAGATAAGATTTCTCTTGAGTTTCCAAAGATACATTGTATATGTATAAATCTTTATATACACAAGATATAAATGCACACATCGCTCTTTTTTTTATATTCGAACGTAATCTAAACGGTTTTGTTTAGCTTGTGTCTAACCAACTATCCCGTATTTTAACTAGTTTAAATAAAGCAAATTCCATAAATACGTTCAGAAAAAGAAAACACAAAAGAATAGGAAAGAAAACATTGGCCATAATGGTATGATTAGCTTTACTACTTCTTTTCGTTTAGACGCTTCTTAATGAGGGATTGAAGAAGGGGTTTCTTAGACGACACTTAGTTGTGCGGGATCAAGGGGGGGGGGGGGTCTCAACATTGGATTTTGGGTACAGTTGTGCATCTTGGATTTAAAAAAACACCCCCCATTCATATATTGAATAATTGTGAAATCCCTACCTATACATATATATAATATACTTTACTTTATATGAAATATTGAACTTTTCAAACAATAACAAGTCAATTACTAAAATTGAGAATGGAAATGGGGAATGTGTCAAAGAGACAACAACTCGACCATAGAGCAGACAACAGCCGAAGGCCACCAATGGGTCTTCAATGCAGCGAGAAACTCCCGCACCCGGAGGCGTCCTTCAGCTGGCCCCTAAACAAATATATATACTGTGGATTCATTATTATTCGTTGGATACCAATTTTCGTGGATTTCGTGGGTACAGGTGAACCACGAAATTAAATATCAACGAACATGTAAGTTTTCCTGAATCCACGAAAATTGGTACCCACGAAAATAAATGAATCCACAGTACTAGTTCAGTGAAAATGGACGTCATACTAAATACTAATACTGCCTATTGATATATTTCCTCGGTAAAATTGCACCCCATTGATATATTTGACGTATCAAAAAAAGGACCCATTCCAGCGGCACATATGTATATACCTTCATATAGGAAGAGACACCCCCCCCCCCCCCCCCCCCCGTGTGCGGGATGTATATAATCGTTTCTCGTCGTATATGGGACTTCAATTCTGGGGAAAAGTCACAACGTTGTTTGCATGTTACGAGGTCAAGGAACGGTTCTTTGGAGAGATCAATAAGTGATCTAATGCTTAATTTATTACCCAATCTGCACACCGTTCATAATTTTTTCAGTTTGCAGTAGAATAATGTGTCTATACAAATCCTACAAAACAATTGCTTTATTGCTAACGTGTTCTCGTCAGGAATTTGATTACTACTGAACGCAAGGCAACCACAAAGTAGTGAGTTTAGACAGTAGTTATCGTTACCAATTGCAACAATGCTCCAACTAAAAAATCCAGTTAAAAGTAATATGTCTTATTCTATCGTTCCATTATTATTTCCGACTACAAACGTATAGATGCCAGTTATGTAAAGAGTGTAGATTTTGGAAAAAAATTACCCCCCCCCCCCCCTCCCTCCCCGCAAAAAAATCTGCAGATGTTTAAAGGCACAGTTAATTTTAGTTTATAATTAAACTGTCCACAGCACAGAAGAAATCAGTCTTGTAAGTTTCATTTTGTTTTTATTGATGTACTTTTCCCATCATAACAGACAAGACTTTCGGTTCTAGTTTTCAAGTTTGGATTTAACTACTTTTTTTAAATTAGTTTCTTCTCGGATTTAAACAGCTGTTATTCTGCTCAACATTCCACTTGCATTCACCTGATTCCTCTTGACTACATCGCCCGTATTGCTCGAGGCATGTAGTATCATAACCTGGAAATTCATCCACATAACATGTGTCAATTTTCTTGGTGGCATCAGTTTGCCAGGGGTAAATCTACAAATAAAACAAATACACTTCTTATTTTGTGGTTTCTCTTTTTCTCTTGATACAACTTTTTTCCCCTATTTTATTCTTCTAATTCTCCGCCATTGGTTATTTAATTTCGATAAAAATAAAAGAAATTATTGTATTTGGGTATACGTCATTAAGATAGCAACCCAAAAGCGCAAAACAGATCCAGGTGAGGCATCTAGAGTTACCATTGATACTAATTTCAGTTATAGACGATTGTCTTTGTCCTGACGACAAGCTCTACGACGACTGCAAATCTATGAAAGCAGATGTTTGTAAAAATTTACAATTTATCATTAAGTATGATAAAGCCATCTTTAAATACAAGTATTTAAACTTACTTGACACCTGCAATCATACAGTCCTCGGATACCTTCCAGTTGAACATTTGTTAGAGAGCTGAACGCTGCTTGGAAATTACATAAACCAAACTTAAGCTTACTTTTTCCATTTTGTCGACCTGAAATTACAATTTTTACGTTTTTTGTTATTACTGCTTCATTGTATTTGTGCCAACTAGGTCTTTTTATTAAAATTTTATTAAAACAACCTTATTTTTTTGTTTTTCTTCTCTTTTAATGTTTTTTTTATTTAGATAATGATGTTGAATGTTATCCTCACCTTATGATTTTGATTGCCTTCTATTCATTTTTCTCTTTCAATCTCTTGTCAATCAAAGAAATGACAGGCTTGGTAAGGGGGTGGGGTGAGGCAGGGGGATTGTGAAAATGAATTCTTCGCCTGGATAGAACTGAAAATAAATTAACTTTGAACAAGACAGGATGAAAACGAAAACTTTGAAACACATAAGCATGCGCAGCAACAGATAAAAATAAATGATCAATCCGGAAAAATTCTTCCGTGGACTCTGATGGAGAGTTTTCTTATTTGCAATCATACCACATTTTCTCATTTTTGTATAAACATAAAAATATGACAAATAGTAATACCTGTTATCAAAATGTCAGTATTTAATGCCAGATAACCACCACACATTGCCCCGTTGGCTCCCGTAACAGCCTGGACAGTATCACCTACTTTTATATCTGTTTCTGATGGAAGCTGTGGTACATAATAAATCAAGTGTAGTAATGTCAAAAGGGGGAATGTATACATATGAAAATTAAATCATGGAAGCAATAAATTAAATATATTACCAATTTGATTTATAATGTAAATACAGAAACTATTGCGTGTATTTATTCTTGCGATTTTTGAAACTGAACAAAAATGCAATGTTAATTATTACGATTTCAGGCGGGAAAACTTCATACAAAACAAATGTATCAGACATCAGAATGCGAGTTCTTATAGTTGGAACACTCGCGCAGTCGCATTATTCACATAAATAAAAACCTCGCAATAATTTCTGAATTTACAGTAAATACCTTTGCGCATATCAAAACACATTAAAATAAACTTTAATAAAGTGTAAATCGTGTGGTAAAAGGACAATTATCCTGTTTCCTCTCAGTGAAACTACGAATATTTATTCCGTTTTAAATATTTGTTTTGGATGTTCTATTAAGGCAGTTTCGTGTGTGAACTAGTGGCTTATTTTGAAACATGTTCCTGTAAGAGTAAGGTAAAAGACTGGTTTTGTTTTACTTAAAGTTACTGAAGATCTGTTAGAGTGATTTTAAATCAGGACAGTTGAATTGGGGAATTTGCGCTTACAAAAATAAATAACTACCCCATCCCTATTTAGATATGAACAATTCCATAATATGTGTCAACTAAATACATCAGGACATAGCGCAGCTCGAATCGTATTTTATTTAATATGTTCCAATATTTCTACAATAAAAATATGGACTTTGTAGCTTGCTGTTTGGTGTGAGCCAAGGCTCCGTGTTGAAGGCCGTACTTTGACCTATAATTGTTTACTTTTTACACATTGTGACTTGGATGGATAGTTGTCTCATTGGCACTCATACCACATCTTCTTATTTATATTTGTCATACTTTCACATAATCAAAGGATCGTTCACAGGTTAGTTTACAACGAGCTCGCAGTTTTACTTCTTCATGTTCTTAATACGAAATCAAATCCATGGTGAAATAAAATGAAAATAACACTTTTTAAAATGTACTAAGCACCAGGAAGGACATTTTAAATCATTGGATAAGGTGAAATGATAATATGATCTTTAGATTTATTTAGCAACGATTTGAATACAGCTCCACAAGCCGATCCCAAATTAATTTAACTGCCCTTAGGCTGGTACATTCGCTGCAAAGTCTCATCTGCGCCACTGGGAATAATAAAAAGAGTAACGTTCCCATAATACAACAGCAATTCTAAATATGCCATTATTATTATTTACTAAACAAAGGCTTATGTGTTGACCATACGGATTTTCATGACATAATTATGTAAACAATAAAACTAATTTCGTTACAAAAAACTACACTTTACACTAACCTTAAAAATCTCAATAACTTCAATTTCATAGACGACGTCGCCATACATTCGCAGTAATTTCGGAAATGCACCGTTGTTTATCAGAGGGTTCTTCAAATGATCTTTCTGTGGTGATGAATTTCTGCTGATTGCTTTGCCTCTGATAACTAAACAAAATCAAATATGTACTAACAAGTACCATGTAAATATACATTGTATATCTTAAAGGGATTTCTAAGTTGGTCATGTGTTTAGAAATCAACCATTTTGCTATTAGATTTTCGAAGTACACAAATCAAGTTGTGGCAATGTGAAATGTTGTAAACTTAAGATTAAAAGACTTTTTTTTTCAAAATGGACCTGATGTAAAAATAAATTAAGGGGAAATTGATCATACCGCTGTATAAAAGTAGCAAACATATTTTATTTTGTACAGTTTCCCACTTACAGTCTCTCAAATATTCCGAGGAAAATGTAAATACATGAACGTCTGTACTATTCAAAAGCGTGTTCCAATAAAATTTAAAACAACAACAACTGCAAAAACAATGGATATGGTACCACTAATAATGTATCGGTGAATGATCCCAGTTTATGAAAGCCATGGAAAATGTTGATTGATCTGGAAGTAATTCACAAACAACTGAATGATTAATTGTTGTTTGCATATAATTAATGCATATTCAGGATGAGAGAAAAAATTACAATTGTAAAATACGTCGGTCCTTCAAAAATGAGCGAAACCTGAATGAAGGGCAGGAAAGGGTTAACTGTAACTGGAAAAAAGTTTTTTTTTTTTTATTTTTTTTTATTTTTGTGTGGCCAACCATGGTCTGCTTATTATTTGATAGTTGCTTTGAACTATTTTTAGAAATCTGTCAGTTCTCTTAGATTGGTGTTTTGTGTCTTTTATAATTTGTTACTTGATTTTTTTTTAATGTGGGCAGATCTATTCAATGCCTTTTCAAGTTGAGGTTTTTCCAAAGTTGTGATTATACTATCGTCTCACGTTTGGGAAATGTTCAGCGCTCACTCTCTATGTAGTCCAGTGGTTGTTGTTGACTGTTGTCTGTCATAATCTTTTTTCGTAAAATGTTGTTAACTTAGACAACGCCAGCCTTTTGAATTTATTCCCCTTGTGCTCCCCACGGATATTTGATAGTTACCATACGGCAATGCTCATCATTAAAGGTCACACAGTGACACGTAGTTGTTTACACTATTTCTTGTTGTATGGATGATAGTTAAGTCATTGAAAATTATACCACATGCAACGTTATTTTTATAAAAACAGCTGCAAACAGTAATTGGAAACGAACAATAATAACATATTGAAAGACATATGTCAATTGTTATTGAATTTTCGGAAATTGAAATGGAACCTGCATACTGACATCATAAAGCAACATTAACAAGAATGTGTCCATAATACACGGATTCTGCCCCACTCACACTATCATGTTCTATGTTCAGTGGACCGTGAAATTGGGGTCGAAACTCTAATTTGGCATTAAAAGTAGAAAGATCATATCATGGGGAACATGTGTACTAAGATTCAAGTTGATTGGACTTCAACTTCATCAAAAACTACCTTGACCAAAAACTTTAACCTGAAGCGGGACAGACGGACGAACGAACGAACGGAAAGACCGAAAAACATAATGCCCCTCTACTATCGTAGGTGGGGCATAAAAATGAATCTTTAGACTTCAAATGAACAAACAATAAAAGCTTTTGAATTTAAGAAAGAACCATTGA
This sequence comes from Mytilus californianus, assembly GCF_021869535.1. Taxonomy (NCBI): domain Eukaryota; kingdom Metazoa; phylum Mollusca; class Bivalvia; order Mytilida; family Mytilidae; genus Mytilus; species Mytilus californianus. The sequence continues at coordinate 60,606,785 of NW_026262679.1, forward strand.
ACAAACGTTTCGGCAGCAAACTCACCAACTTCACTTCCACAAAATGCCGTCTGTGAATGACTTGGAAAACAGGAACAACCGAATCCTCCATCAATAGTTAGAAATAGTAAAAACAAACTTATAGTCCTCATCATCTGAAAAGTCAAAGTAATAGGTGAATTATAATCTATCTTAAATTCTAATGTTTCACGAGACATTGGTTATATGTATTCTGTCTATAATTTTTATGAATTCATTTCACTGTGACTTGATAATAAGACTAGATATTTCTTTATATTGCAGTTCATTCAAAATCCTGCACCAATTGCAACTTGTTAAATCAAATCAAACTGTTCAAATGGTCAGATATTTTAACTAACTTCTGTACGTAAACAACAGTCAAGTCAATAAAGGGTAAAGCAAAATGTTTTTTTTTTTTGTATTTTGCAAGTGACTACAATTGAAATAAAGAGGGCAGCTACATGTAGTACGAATTAATTGATGTACTATTAGGTATGGCGCTTTCAGACTTATTTGTCCTTTCACGTTCTGTGCCTATTTTCCTATATACCAAGGATCATATGTCTTGAACGGTAAATTTAAAAAAAAGTCAATATTTAAATTTGACCTCCATTTTATCACCATCAACGAAATATTGAAATTTGAAAATCATTTGTTGAATGTTTTATAAGTAATTGCACAAAAAACACATTCAGTGCAAATTTCCAGTCTATCAAGGACGGCGAAAGTGAAATTCGTCGATATTAAACTTTACCTCAATTTTGTCTTCAGTAAAAACATATTAGAATTTAAAAATAATTGGTTGAACGGTTCATAAATAAATGATTAACATAAGACTTACCTCTACCTGAACTAATTTAGAAATATTACATTTATTGAAAATTAGTGAACTTTTATACTTAGTACATATCAACGTTATTAATTATCCAAAATCAGTTATCCACATATGTGTATAAAATATGCCTAAGGATATATATGTACAATGTATCTATGAAGCAAAAGCGTACCCGCTAGCTAAATTGTGTCGACCGATGTCCATTTCCAATAAAGGTAAATATTTTAAGTGCATATTCTACAACTGATATAAAAACTACCCATGTCGCTTATATATAGGTGATAATTTGTTTACCTTATGTTGCTTATCTTGGATGTTGCTTGGTCGATACCTCTGCCGGTGGACTGTCAGTCCCCGAGGGTGTCATCAGCTCATTAGCCAGTTTTTTTGGTACTGACATAATTTATAACAAACCTGTCTAAGATTGTCCGTTTATAAATTTTAAAATTATAAAGTACAAAGAAACTAAGGTTTCAACTCCCTCAGGAAAAAATGACCTTAGTTGGATTTGGCTTTTTTTTCCGGATCTTTTTGGTCATATAGCTTTATCTGTTTCGGTTCTTATACATCCTTCGCTTTCAAATATTCGGCTTTGAGCGTTACTGATGAAGGTAAATCCAGCTGATGTGTTTGAAATTGTATCAGAGGCTGGAATACTTTCAGATTCATTTGAAAAAAAAATATGTTTTTGTGCACTGTACATTTTTTACTTTATTCACGAATAAAACGTATAAATTGGAAAAGTCGGAAATTGTGTGGAATACCATTTTCACTCAGTTCTCACACAAGATGCTTCCATGTGCACGAGAGAAGGAGAAAGACAAAAACTTTCACATTAAGAAGATGGAGTTCTAAAGTTGAGAGAATGTTGGGGATTCGTCATTTTAGAAATTCCTAGTGAGCATTTTGTATTGTTTTTCATGTTAACAGACGAAGGTAAATCACTTTTTTTATACTTCAAATTTAAGAAAACTTAGCCACAAGACCCTCAACAGATTTTCAGTTTGATCTTGTCGATTGGGGGATATGTTACAGTTTTTTACATGCATGTCTAATATATATTTAAAAACAAGTACATAAATTAAGTAATTTTTTTTAAACTGGCGTAATCAAATTATAAAATTAAAACATTCCTAAATAAATTATAAAACAGTCATTAAAGACAAACGGAATAGTGTAAAAAATATATTAATAAAGTAGACTGTCATGAATAAATATTGCATTCTTCTTTTTAAATGAATTTAAGTAAGAAAGATTACAAAAGTAAATACAAAAACGTACTCTTTGAATATATTCCGTGAACCTAATTTCTCTTCTATTCATCTGCAGCTTCACTAAATCATCTATCATATCAGCCAAGAACATTTATATATGCAGAAAAAGAGGAAGTCAAAAAAACACTTGATCAAGAGTCAAAATTAAGCTTTTTTACGAACAAATACTTATTTATATTTAAAAAAAGGAAAGGCTTATAAATAAACATTTTTATCTTTGCTTGCCGACTTCCCGGAAATGTGAAGGAAATATGGTGCTATTTCATTTAAAGTACTTTGAATTCATGTTACATTAAAATCAATGCAAAATTTTAAAAAATAAACGAATACTTCAGGATTCATATTATTGAAAGAGAAATCAATTATTATAAATTGTGTTCTTAATGCAAACATGTATAGTGGGAGGGTTGAGATCTCACAAAACATGTTTAACCCCACCTCTGGTCTTTGTTAGTCTTGTATGTTTTTTTTTTTTTTTTTTATTTTTTTTTTTTATATGTTTCTGAGTTTAGTGTGACGTCCATTTTCGCTGAACTAGTATACCTTATTGTTTAGGGGCCAGCTGAAGCCTGCCTTTCGGGTGCGGGATTTTCTCGCTATGCTTAGACCCATTGGTAGCCTTGGGCTATTTTCTGCTCTTTGGCCGGGTTGTTGTCTCTTTGACGCATTCCCCTCTTCCATTCTCAATTTTAGTATTTTTTATAAAAAGGTATAAGCCTTTATTTACTACATATAACGCACGGGCAGTTTTCAGTTTTAAACGAACTACCATTTTATGGGTTGCGACATTTTGTGGAACCTTTCGATAAGAATGTTTAACCCTGCCGCATTTTTGCGCCTGTCCCAAGTCAGGAACCTTTGACTTTTGTTAGTCTTGTATGTTTTTTTAATTTTGGTTCATTTATATGTATTATATTGATAATTTTTATAAGAAAAGTATAAGCTTTTATTTTCTACGTATATCGCACGAGCAATTTTTAGTTTTTATGTCGCACGGGCAGTTTTGAGTTTTGATCGATCTACCATTTTATGGGTTGCGACATTTTGTGGAACCTTTCGATAAGAATATTCTACGTCATACCATCCAATCTCTTTTTCATGTTTGAATATTATTTGAGTAAGAATGAAATTTTGGGAAATGTCAATTCGTTTTATTAATCTATTTGATGATCGTTTGTATTTGGATAGATGAATTTATAAATGACTTTAGGATTAATTTCGTTCAGCTAATGACTGTGATGCGGACTCGGCAAATTAATTCCAGTAGCCAGCATTCTGGTTCGATATAAAAACAACTTGTCCCAAATATTCTGGTTTATTGTCCTTTATGTCTTGTTGAAGGTATTTGGATTGACTTGTTGAAAGAGTAAGTTCTGTTTATACTGATGCTGAAAAAAAATCCCGAAATAAGTATGAGAAATTAGCCTTGTCAGCAAAAAAGTAAAATGATTTATTTGAATATACAAAATTAATGGCCTACTGACAGTCACTAAATGGGAAGAGATGTTTTATTATTGTTTGATAATTAATAAATTCTGTATTCATTATTGATAATTACATTTTATTCCTTTACGGTTCCATGTCAGCGTTTTTTATTTGTGGTAAAATTGAAAAAATACTCTTCTGTTACCTATAATAAAAAATATGCAACTATAAATAAGAAAACGTGGTATGAGTGCCAGTGAGACAACTATTCATCCAAGTCACAATGTGTAAAAAGTAAACAATTATAGGTCAAAGTACGGACTTAGATTACTCGGAACAGCAAGCTATAAAGGGCCCCCAAAAGACGTGTAAAACAATTCAAACAGGAAAACCAACGGTCTAATCTATATAAAAAACGAGAAACACTTATGAACCACACCAACAAACGACAACCACAACTAGTTAATTTTTGTCAGATTATCAGTACAAGTACATAATCTAAATTACAAATCATATCATGTATTTGAATGATAAATTTGATCTATTTTTCAATGATTACGAGCGCTCTCTGATACATATAGTGGTGTATGTGCTAAGTGCCGATCTAAATCAACTATTTTCAAACGATTTTTTATGCTCTTCAATTTTGTTATGAAAATGGCCTTCCAACTGTTACTTTTTGTAATCTTAGGCCACTGACGAGTCTTCTGTAGACGTTAATCATGTCTTATACGTTCTAAATGGTAAGCCTGATATCTTTGAGTTTTCAGTTTGTTCTTACGTTGTGTTATTACACGATTGCCCCAGTTTCTGCATTTTTGCAAACATGTCCATGTCAAACCCGCTGCAATCTTGTTTGTGCCTATCCCGCTTCGCTGCAGGCGAGACTGAGTGATTTTTCCCTGGGAATTGACAATACAAATGAGAATTTAAATGTTTTAATTAATATTAAAGTATTTTTATCCTAGGAAGGCTAGTCCATTTATAAAAAATAGTTTGAAATGTATTGCTTACGCTATACAATAATATAATACCAAACTTTGTTTAACATTATTCAAAATCTACAGGCATTCATAAATATTATTTCCTGACTTAAAGGGTAGAAGCGTTTATCAAACATGTACCTTAATTTTTTTTTTGGAAAATGATGGAAAGTCATAACCACTTCGAAAACGACAAATACAAAAAATATAGAAAACTTTGACTGCATCTCAGTCAATGCAAATATTGATTTATATTTTTAGATTTTAAGAAATATGAACATTGTTATCTGTGTGTGCAAACTTCCTTAAGTTTCCTGGACAATATTGTGATATTGTGGTAAGTTATAACACGGAAGTACTAAATATAGTCAATATAATATTATAGTACTTGTATTGTATTAATGATATATACAAATTAATATCAAGAGGAAATCAACCAAAACCAATACTACAGGATTTTTATTATGAGTAATGGTTTCCAGGTCCTTGTATAATTATATATAAAAAAGATACCAGGCTTATAATTTTGTACGCCAGTCGCGCGTTTGGTCTACAAAAGACTCTTTAGTTACGCTCGAATCAAAAACGTCAAAAGGCCAAATATAGTACGAAGTTGAAAAGCATTTATGGTCAAAAATTCAGAAAGGCTTTCCCAAATACAGCTAAAGTAATCTATTACTGGTGTATAAAGTCCTTAGTATTGGGAACAGTTAAACGTTTTATAAATATTACGATATCAATGGTAATTCATGTCAACACATAAGTGCTGAGTCATGGGCTGGTGATATTCGAATTACGAATAAATTATATTTTAATAAAAAAAAACATTTATAGGTAATAGCAAAGGATTATTAAAAAGTCAGTTGAAAGTCGACGTCTGTCTAGCGTTTTTACCGCGTATGCCAGAAATGCTCGCATTTATTTCATTCACCACACCTTTGACGCATTGCATTGATCAAATTTCGTGCTCAAATGGGTATAGGTTTGGGGAAAGATCGAGATACCCATTTTAATTAAATCAGAGACTACAAAAATATCTTAAGTAAGTCTAAGAGGATGACATATCATTTTTTTTTATCAAATATTAAATGCATGGACGCTCTTGCAATAATTAATACACCACAATAGTGATAAAATTGTATATTGGTTAACTGTGCTAAACCAAATTAACTCATAAACAAAAAAATAATTTATATGTATGCCATGACTTGTGTTGTTTGCAAAAACAGCGTCAAATGCACATTCTTGTTCGAAACGTAAAATAAATGCACATGGTGTATAAAACAAAGGCGATGAACATATGTTTTATATTTCCTATGTCCAAGTGAACAAGGAATTCAAACAAGCAAAGCAATACAAAGGAGTGTACAGAATAACGGACAGAACGCATGACTGACGCATAAACACAATTTTAGAGGAGGATAACATTGGCTTTTTGTTTTCTCGGATACTGACTTTGAGAAGTTATTTATACTTAACGTAATAACAATTCATCTGTAATGAACGATAGACAAAACTCATCAAAGACCCAGGGTTATAATTTAGTACGACAGATGCGTGTATCGTGTCTACATACAATTCACCCAGTGGAACTCGAATCAAAACAAATCGAATACAATTACGTTGTTGAGAAGCAGTGTACATTTAAAAAAAAATTAAAACATGGTTCAAATTGGATTATCTTCCGTTTGCCAGGAAAATTCTCGATCGCAAAATATATGTTTAATTGTCCATTACAAACGATTGAATTGATTGATTGATTGATTGATTGGTGTTTAATGCTACTTTCAGCAATATTGCGTATTTCGTGGCAATTATTATTGATGGAGGAAGCCGTAGTGACTGGAAGTGGAATTAACCACCGACAGTTGGTAGGAAAACTGACAATCCTAGTCAATTGGAGTCTAGCGCACCTGCTACTTGCGGGATTCGAACTGAAAACCAGTGTTGACAGGCTAGTGGTACAGTAGTTCGACTACTTAAACCACTCGGCCCCCAAACGATTGAAAGTACTCATACTTGAGTAAAATAAAAGTTATGTTAAGTGTCTAGATGTTTCTTTCATGTTATTCAAGGAAAACGTGTCGTTTCAACAGACGTTGTTATCATGTGGTTTTTATTTCTTCGTTGTATTAACACATAATTGGTCGGTACCGCTGCCGTTTCATAGTATCATATACGTGAGTACTATCCACTAAGCAGCGAGTGCTGCGTTGCTGGCACAATTAAAATGATAACTATTTCCACTTCATATGATGTACCTATACTCAAACTTTGCAAAGTTGCAGCTCCCACGGTTACAGTAGATCTCAGACAGTTTTTGCTGTTCTGTTCGGTTTATGTGTATTTTTGTTTTCATGCTCTGAAAATAAATATTTTGCGGCTTCCAAAATTATGATGTCGAACTTTTCGGATGAAGGTTATACTAGAACCACGTGTTGTATACAAGACACGTTGTTATTTATTAAAGCATTATTTTTATTCGTTTTTACTCTTGAAGGCTTGCGTAATAGTAATGACAGAAAATCTACAAAACAACTTCAGACATGAATATTTCTGCAAAACAAATTAAAAAGAAGCGGATAATTGGCTTGAGTGTCCTTTTAGCACCTGCCATTGGTGACTCCTGCATATGAACAACAATACTATTTGTTCATATGCATCAGCCACGAGGAAGGACTTGACTCAAAACCTTTTTTTTTATAATGAATGTGATGCCGCTTCTGGTGCATGGTCAATTAAAACTAAACATACTAGTTTACGTGACTATACATGTATTATTGATTCAATTTATATTTCATGTGTTTTTTAGTTGTATTTCTTTTTTTTTTTCTTTTTTTTCTTGTGTATTGTCTATTGCAATTGTGTGATATTGAAAATCAATGTACTGACTATGCCTATAATGGGTCCTCTATTGGAGATAAAATTTATCTTTTTAAATTATCTTAATACCAATATACAAATAAGGAGATGTGGTATGATTGCCAATGAGACAACTATCCACCAAAGTTCAAATGAAGTGGACCACATTCAAAACTCATAAGTCGAGATAAAGTGACAACGCCATATAAGACAATATCCAAGCATTATTTTTAGAAAGCTATAGTTGTTTACAGCAATCAAAACACAACGTATGTAACATATATGTTCAAATATGAATAAAAGGAGATATTGGATATACGTCAATGAGACATCAACCCAACGACATGAAAAACCAAAAGATCTCTATAGGACAACACAAGATCTTCATAAGTGTATATACAACATGTTAAGCTCAAAATATCACAAATACTAGTTCACATCAAATTCCATATAAGGGACAAACGTTATAAGCTACATATAATTAACGAGCATCCAAACTTGGGACCAGTACATAAAGATTAGGCAGTGTTAAGCTAAACAAATTTATCTGTGGAATTGGTGATTGAACGTATAATAAAAAAAAACATACTGAAAAGAACTTAACTCGAAAATACAGGACTAGTATGATAAATACTATTGACAAAAACCAACGAACAAGATAATCATTGATAAACAATGACGTATGCGTGTCGAGTGCACGGGCTAATAACAGTACGTTCAACGTGCTTTACCTGCTACGAACGCTATAAAAACATAGTTTTTTTAAAGAAAAATCTATACAAATGTTCACATATTTTGAAAGAGTTCAATCAGTAATATTTCAGATAATGAAAGAGATAAATCCACTATTTTTTCGATTTTCAGTTATAGTTCAAAGAGTTGAAAGTGTATGCAATTTTTTACCAAAATATGTGACATCGCCCAATTACTGTAACTTGACCTTAAAATGTGCCATTTTGAAGGTAAAAACTATGTTCATGTTCGATATACAATCTTAAGTTTTCAGTCAATTTACTTTTGGCAATTTCTAAACACTCAGACAAAATCACGACCTGAACTACTTCAAATGAGCGATAACAACATCTGAGATTTAGCTTGTTTTACTAATGTAATATCCTATGGCGTTTTTTAATTATTTTAGTTGATGCTAACTTCCTCATTTTTCCGAGTCATTGGTTCTTCTGATATGTAGAAACTAGCATCAGATTATCACTGCTTGGTGTACATTTATTAATATCGATTTTGCGATTATTTCTTTAACCACAAATGCCGTTAAGCAGCTGTATCCATGCTACTGTTAAACTTACTAAACCATGTCGACATCAGGAAAACATATGGAAAGAGGTTTTTCAGACGATAATCGAATAGGTTTTAAAGAAAAGAATTTCCTACAATTTGTCAAAATAATTGGATGTTTTACGGATTTTATAGTCTGTTCTTATGCTGTGCTGTAACACCACTATCCCAGATTATAGGGCAGGGTTTAGCGCTCACAAACATGTTTAACCCCGACACATTCTTTATGTGCTTGTTCCAAGTCAGCAGCATGTAGTTCAGTGGTTGCTGATGGTTCATGTCTGTCATATTTGTTTTTTGTAAATTATGAATTTATAAATTAGGCCGTTAGTTTTCTCAATTGAATTGTTTCATATTTTCCATGTCGGGCCCTTTAATAACTAACTATATGGTATGGAGTTTTCAATTTGTTGTGAAGGCCGTACGGTTGCCTATAATTGTTTGCATCCACTTCATTTGAACTTTGGTGGATAGTTGTCTCATTGACAATCAAACTACATCTCATTATTCTTATTTTTTTTTTAGAATTATGTCTCATTCATAAAGTGATTAAATTACTAAATACACGTTAGTTAATGACATTTCAAACACACGTCTCTCTATATGGTACGGATAAAGGCAACAGTTGTATACCACTGTTCAATAGTCATAATTCGATTAAGCAAAAACAAATCGGGATAACAAACTAAAACCGAGAGAAACACATCAACTATAAGAGGAACCATACTTTCACAATAGATCAATATATTTGTGGTAACAGATAGAAGAGGTCGCCACCAATAAATGATATATACATATATATATATATATATATATATATATACCACTGTCCAAACGTTCTTAGTATTTAGTAATCACGGATTTAAATAATACGTTCAATCGAAATCTGATACACCATCATGCACATTTTGAACCGACAGAGATTTGTAACACTATGCATGTTTATATTTGGATTTAAAATTTATTCGTATGACGAATATGCATGTAAAGCAACCGGTGGACGCATCCGGTCTCGTTTCTTTTGTCGTTCATTCGATTCCCTCATTTTTAATCGAGTTTTCCGAAGGAAAAATCCGGTTGTTAATTTAGCGAAGTACGGCGGGCGGTTGCAAAGAGTTTCAATGGATTATAACTTATGAACCGTCCAACTAATTTCACGACACATGCTTGTCAAATTTTAATGTGTTGTTACTGGTGACAAAATTGAGGTCAAGCTCGATACTGATGATTTTCCCTTTTACCGTTCAGGAGTTACGGTTCTTGATATATTGAAAAATGACACTTTAGGTCGTTTCTATGCAAAAACTTATGAACTGTTCAACCGATGCTTTTCAAAATTTAATATGTTGTTAGTGATTGCAAAATGGAGGTCTAGTTCAATATTGACGATTTTCATTTGTATCGTTCAAGAGCTATGCTCCATGATTGATTTAAAACTGCACTTTATTGTCGTTTTCGTGTAATAATCTATGAACCGTTCAACCAATGTTTTTCAAATTTTAATATGTTGTTATTGATCACAAAATGGAGGGCAATTTCAATTTGATGATTTTCACTTTTGCCGTTAATCAGTTATAGTCCTTGATATATTGGAAAATAAGCACAAAACGTGGTAGCCTGTAAGTGCCTTCAAAATACAGAAAACCCGGTTTGCTGTCAAATTAACAGCTCATTTCTTGTTTTCTTTTTGCTTCCCTTGTTTTGTATCTTTTTAATAGATTTATGGTATTTGAACATCTGTTATAATGCAGGTGCCACGCTGTCCCAAAATTGACACAAGATGGACACACGGCAAAAAGGAAATGTTCAAATTCGGGTGTGAAAGTAAAACATCGGGCCATTCGTGAGGGCATCTTAAGCCACCATATGACCACCGGTTGAGTTTTCAGGATCCGACAGCAACTTCGTTAGCGGTGGCAAAATCTTTGGCAAGCCAAATTATTCCGAAAAATCTTTCGAAGGGTCATATTCGTGTTGAAATCGTATATCCATTTTGCCTGTAATCCCAGGGGCATGGAGAAAAGACAAACGTTTCTGGGTGTTTACCATGGGAGGGCAAAGGACACTGGAACCCAGGATGGGAGTCAAATTAGAATATACTTGGGTCACTACTTAACCACAAAGACTTGTTTGGTGCCATGGCAGGACAGGATGATACAGTAAATAAATGATTCCCACAATGCAGTGACATTTAAAAATCAATAAATAGACACTAACATTGTGATGATGAAAAGATTATGTTCACATATTGCATTGTTACTTACAGCAAATTGTGTATGGAGTAATACATTCTTTTTTCTTAAATTTTGATTCAAAATTACTTTAATATAGAAATTAAAATAAATTATCAGGTAAGTATAAAGTACCAAAAAAAATAGGTAATCAAATTAAATTTCCCACGGCCGGCCGAAAGTTTCATACCATCGGGAGGTCTCGTGACGCCTTCCTGACCAAGTTAGAACGCATCGTACTCTTATTACGACATCGTATGGACATCGTGTTGCCTTCTTTTGTCCTGCGCCTAAACATCGTAATAAAAATTCACATCTTTGTGTTGCCTTCATGTGTGGTTCGGGTGCAATCGTGTGACCATCTATAGGTATCGTACTTGCTTCGGCTGATGATTGGCTTTTGAACAAGTTCGGGAGAATGTTCGCGCGAAATTCAAAATTCCATATTCGTATGGCCATATAAGGTCAATTTCGGGACAGTGTTACGCCTGCATTAACAACTGAAGCCTCTAATTTAAAGCGACTACACAATTTACACTGGTCTATGCCTCCAATTCCTACATTTTAAAATCTGGTATATCATTTGAAAAAAATACATGTAGGAATAGAAGGAATAGTTAAATAAACAAGGGATTAAATCAGATTTTGTTGTAAAAACATAAAGCTAATTAACTACAGGTAAATATCATTCTTTCTTCTTTCTGATGTTTAAGCTTACTATCATAATAAATATAAACAAACAATTACAATTAAATACAATACATAGGAACACCCCTTATTGGGTAAAAAAAAATTACACACATACAAATGCAGATAAAAAAATAAATTTCTGAATTTTGAAAGGAGTTAAAGTCATAAAATAATTTAAAAATAGAGTCAGACATGAACCAGTAGACGTGCTCTGTACAGTTTGTGCAAGTAAAAGAATAAAACATTAGGGAAGGCATGTATGTTCAAAGGGGCCAAAATAATGTACAAGTATAAAATCTTCAAATCTAAAACCATCTTATCTATCATATATATTCAACAATAAGTGGAGAGCGATTAAGTACATTAAATACTAAAAATTCATTGTCAATGAACATCCTCTCCTAGAATTCACACAAATACTTTAGGTTCACTTGATTTCCATATTTTTTAGAAGTTGAATTCGACAGATGTAAAACCTCTTGAGTTTTTATCAATGTCCAATTTGAAAATATTAATACAAAATAATAGAAAATGTTTTAAAAAGTTCTAACAAATGCATGTTCTTGTATCATTGAAATTGTCCTGTATCCTAATGCAGTTTTATTTTATTTTTTCATCTATTTTTCAAAACTCTTATGTTTATTTCCTAGTGTAATGAACAGTTTTTGTCATTGAGTGAATCCATTAAATATAAATCAAAACTAATTGTTACAAAGTCCCAAAAGATAGTCTGAGAGTTTACTAGCAAAATGATGTAAGCAGTATTTAAGAACCATATTATACTTTAAGCACTTAGTCTCCAATAAAACATATAATACATGAGAGAGAAAAACATCAAGATTACTAGACAATACAATATGTTTGAATGTGAGAATTTATCATAAAATCATTCCACATAAAGCAAGAGTTGAAGTTTTACAAGAAGCATGTTACATGAACCATTAGCAAAATTAACAAAATGCAGAATATTTTTCAAAAATGATCCCACCATCAATGCTGTCTATAATTAAGGTTACAGTTCAAATTTAAGAAAATGAAAGGATATGGAGTAAATGTACATGGGACAAAATCGCACACAATACATAGAAAACATAGAAAATTATCAATGAACAGGGCTTTTATTCCTGTAAACTATATGTGTAATATGTATAATTCAATTTGAACTTTTCATTTCTGTATTTAGCCTTTTCTTCCCCATTACTTTTCATATTTGAAATATTCGGATTTTCCTTTTATATAAATTCAAAGTACATTTTAATATTTGATTTTCTATTTAATTCTCTGCAATGCATCCATGTTTTTATCTTTATTATCAAAATTCTTCATAAATAATTAAAAAGGATGTATTTTTTTGCACTTAGTTACCTGTACATCAATTAAGTCTAAATTGCAAAAACAACAAATTACCCTATAACAACAGCCATAATTTTGTATTTTATTTATAAGAATAGAATGAATATGTATTTTTTAAAATGTAGGAACAGCAGGAAGACACCATTACACCATGATCGATACATTGTACGTTTAAGTTCATTTGAAAAGGTATTCTTAGACTAGCTGATAATACTATTTCTTCGTCATCAGATAATACTAACATGCATACACTTAATGCAGTAACAATCAAAGTGCAAGCAGTCATTAATATGAACATGTATAATTATTTACATAATTTGGTTGTCCTTTCAATGTTGACATTTAGATTTCCGAATTGCTCTATTGGATTGTTTCGCTGCTTTGATTTTATATTGGATACATGCAGAGAACTAATTGTATGATAAGGATGCTTGATTATCATGATGACATTGACATGTAAATTCTGGGTTCTTTGTACTGTTAGTGGCTGTTTTTAATTTACTTTAACAACTGTATTGTTTTTAAGCACTTTTTTCAACTATTTTTACTCTCAAAGCTTTTACAGAAAAACGGTAAGACACTTCCATTTGGAATTTGTATTATTCGATTTATTCAGTTCATATGGCTTGCTTGGTTCAAATATAAATTCAGTGTATTTATTATAATAATAGTATCTACGAAATTAATGTGAAATCGGAAATGTCAACCTAATATATTTATTATTCAAAATACATGTATAACAACGTCTTTGGCTTTCCCAAGGTTTGACTCGCAAGATTTCTATTTGAGGTTAATTTAGAAAAGCGCTTCGACAACCTCAAAGTTGGTTGCCCTTGATACTTCTTCCGCTTTTCGAATATGTGGTTGTAATGTATTTATATTCGAGGTTATATATAGTTTTCTTTTGGGAACTAACTTGACCTATCAAATCTAATCTGTGAATAATATCAGGTATTATAAATAAATTTTAAGCTATATTGCTTGTAACGTGATTCTTATCAAAAGGTATGGGAAAATGACACATAAAAAATCCTATAAAATGAAAATCATCAAAACATATGAAAAGGCATAGAAATAGTTTAATTGTTAAATAGTTGTTAGATTCAAATATATTCTACTACTTTGTGTAAATTAAAAAAAAAGGTTAGACCCCGACATAAATGTAGAGTTCCAGACATTATGTACTAGATGTAGATCATACTGAAGGTCAACGATTAATTGGTTGTGATTGCTTAATGTCTTGTGGTAAATAATACACCAGATTTCCCGATCAAAAAGCCGAGGAGGGATCCGAATCCCGAGGAGCAATTAATAAAATTAAAGTTTGTAACTTTGGGTAGGTTAAATCTGGATCCGATTCCCACGGAGCATAATTCCTCTGTGGGAATCTTATCCAGATTTTACCTACCCACCGTTACAAATTTTTCATCAATTGCTCATCGGGATACCCGGTGTGAATACGTTATGTTTTCTGTTGACGATGAGAACAACATTTATTTATTGATAATAATTAGTTAAATAACCAGGTTCTGCATCATGTGTCAACAGGTCAGACTTCTACACGAGTGATCTTAATTAATAACCAATTTCAGACTAGACGTGACGGCGTATTTATACATCCCACACAACCATACAGTCAGCCTGTCCTTTGCTTTGGTTTTACTATCGGACGGGAGACGCTATTATTCTTTCATTTTATACCCAGTCAAACATAATACGTAAAAGTAAAACTGCGTTCAGAAATGATGGACTGAATTGCTGAACGTCGATAAACAATGGTTGACCCGGTCATTTGCGTGGTATTTCGACACACAATATGTTACTTCACTTTCCGCTATATAGATGATTTTTGCTCACTAAATAATTCAAAGTTTGGTTACTATGTTGAACGCATCTATCCCGTCCAACTTTAGATAAAAGATACAACAGATACAGTTAAGTCTGCCTCATATCTTGCATCTAGAAATTGACAATGAGGGTCGGTTGAAAACTAAACTTTACGACACAAGAGATGATTTCAGCTTCCCAATTGTGCACTTTCCATTTCTATGTAGCAATATTCCAGCAGCGCTTGAATATGGAGTATATATCTCTCATTTGGTACGATATTCCAGGGTTTATATTTCCTTGATAGTGCTGCTCACAAGGAAGCTACTAAACTAAGAGTTCCAAGTGGTGAAGTTGAAATCATTTCTTCGTAATTTTTACGGACGCCGTCACGAGTTGTTTGACCGTTATGGAATAATCGTTTCACAGATGACGACGGATATGCTCCAAATGTCGAAACTGCAATCCCGTCATCTTTTACCCCAATGTGACCTACCGAATTAGACTTATCACCGGGTTTGTACTTACATGAGCAACACGACGTATGTGGAGCAGGATCTGTTTACCCTTCAGGAACACCTGAAATCACCCCCAGTTTTTAGTGAGGTTCGTGTTGCTCAGTCTTTAGTTTTCTATGTTATGTTTTGTGTACTGTTGTGTGTCTGTTTGTTTGTCTTTTTCTTTTTTAGCCATGGCGTTGTCAGTTTATTTTCAGACTTATGAGTTTGAATGTCCCTTTGATATCTTCCGCCTCTTTTTTCTAATTTCGTTAATTCTAATCATAAAAAATAAGAAGACTGTTGTCTGCTCTATGGTCGGGTTGTTGTCTCTTTGACACATTCCCCATTTCCATTCTCAATTTTATTTGATATTTTATTCATCATTACTGCTGCTGGTATATATTTGCATTATAATACGAGCTCCGTGATGAAAACTAAAGCACGACACTTTAGGCATTGTCTCTTATATTTCTCACATCTGGGCATTTCCAGAAACTATTTTTTTCAAAAAGTATTAAAATCTCGATATAAAACTAAAGTTAAGATCGATTATTTATAATATTAAATAATGAATAATATCAATTATGTTCAGCAGTGGTATGGTGATTTTGAGTCTTTTTGTGTGTGATGTATGAAATTATTTCGAAACTTGCGATGAAGGGAACTTCGATCCTTTCAAAAATGAATACAAGAAATACAATCTGCGTTTTAAAGACCAAATTTACAAATCGTAAGTTAGGAAAAGTGAAAAGTTTTCATGATTAAGATTTATTGATTGAAGATTGGGTATGTTTTCCTAACGTCCAGTACCAAATATTTCATGCATATTTAGGACGAGAACAAATTAACAATAAATACAACAGCTACTTTCTGCAAAGCAGCAGTACCAGGAAAAAGGACATTAATTTCAAATGCCACTGGGAAATAGGGTTGGATAGTGGCAGATATTCTTCATTTGCAACAGGCTACTGGAAGATGAAGGTATTAAGTTGGAAAATGGGCAGGATTTTTAACATCTTGAGAGGGAGCATGGTACTATCCCTACAAGAGGCATTGTAATAAACGTCATCATCCCGATCTGATGTGAATGCATTTAATACTTCCCGCACAGCCAAACTGACGCCCCTCTGTAGCATGGATTCTATTGACGGATAAATGAAGTCCGGGTATGCCAATGCTTCTATAACACCGTGTGGTGAATTATACTGCTGGATTCAGAGTAATCAACAATATTTTTTTTAATCACACAAGTGCTTTCAGGTGGAAGTTTTATTTAGGGCTGAAGGTTCATTGTCTAATTTATAGTAATCTTGTCTGTTTTCTGTAATTTTAAGTGGTAGTCAGTAAACTTTTTTTCTGTGAATTCATTATCTTTTAAAAACATAAATCATAATGAATAAAGTTGAGATTCAGACAGATATCAAGTAGTAACAGAAGAGGATGATAGCAACGGCAGAACCAAAACTTATAAGTCGAAGACTTCCGACCGGCAATAAAACCCTTGCCAAAGTGGGGCGTCCGTTTGGCTGTGTGGGATGTATAAATACATAGCCACGTCCGGTCAGAATGATGACGTTAAATCCAAAGTTGCTGTCACTATCCAATATACCTTTATTTTCCCGTGGCATTCCAAATTTCCCGACCTTCATGTTGGACGGCCCCTATTACAGGACCTACATATTGTATTTAATATCAATATTTTCTCGTCCTGAACATGCATGAAATTAATTTGCCACTGGACGTTAAGCAACCAACAACCAATAATCAACCAATCATAAGTCGAAGAAAGACCGACAAAATCATGGCGAAAAAAACGAAAAACGTCAACTGTTGATTAAGTTTTAACAATAATGTTTTGCTTGTAAGATCATTACCGTAATAAAAATTGTCAGTTTGAAACTTTATTAAAAAAAGTTCTTGATATTTAAGGAATGACTGTAATATTTTTTCAGTCTATGAGCTGATAGACAAAAAACTTTCAGCCAATCAGAAGACTTGTTACATCCAAAATTAAATTATTATTATATATCATGCTTATTTGATAATGCCATGGCTTACCTATGCAAAATACATGTGATACTAATAACCACAAATACATCATCTTTTGGTTGTGTAAATTCTTCTCCTTTCTCGTTTCTCTGTTTTTTCTCGTCTTGAACATGCATGAAATATTTGTCACTGGTTGTGAAGCAAACAGCTTTAAATAAATAAATCAATCAAGATTACTTTTTATCATAAGTAAATGTACAAAAGATAAGGCGAATTTAAAACTTGTATAGCTTAGGCATGAAACAGGTGCTTTGTCTATATTCTCATAGACGTATGTTACAAGACTTCCGAATGCTCGTTTTCAAAAATATTCCCAAAATTTATAACTGCATCAGTCTGTAGAAATGCAGCAGCCGTTTCATATTTCTTATTGCAGTCAATAAACAATCATATACAAACTGTCTGTATATTTTATAAATGCAAATATCGACTGTTACATGTAATCGCCTTTAACCGTCATGTTCGAGTTACTTTTTCTGAGTAGCCGGAAGTACTGTTGTGTTTGTGAAATGATTATCGGCATCAAGTGTAGAACACCAATATAATTCATTGTTTGTAATTACTTCAGGCTATGTAACAAAACAATGTGATGACTAACAATACAGTTCAAATCTCTACTCGAGATCAATATGTACATCAAAAGAACAATGCAACACCTATCATTTAAGGTAATTACTTAAAATCGTTCTAGACACCGTTTGTTTCGGAAAAGGTACGCTCATTGTCAACTATCGATCACTCTTTCATTATAAAGTCATTTTTGCATAGATTTATAATCGTTAAATTTGTAACAACAAAAACAAGCTATTGATATCTTTACTAAAATAGTATCAGAACCATTACAATATTTTAAATGATCATCTAACTTTGTACAAATCTGATAGTTGACTCATGAATTATTCTTTTGATTCAGACCAATGACGTCGTTCGAAGGTGGAACTATAAATCTTGATGAGATGGTTTTTATTACAATTCAAATTTTAGTAAGCCATACTTTTTACAATAGTTCATGAACTTGTTTGGCTAGTACAAATGTTCATAAATTTTCTGATTTTGTAAAGAAATTGTAATTGTGTCAGCACACTGGTCTACATAAAGGAGAGAGGAAATTTGGTTCAAATAGCACCATTTAAAGTAGGCCAGAGACCCGTTACAAAGAAGAAGTCGATGTTTCAGTTATAGCCATATAGAAATTAAGCCGATGTATGCTGTATATACTTCAAAGTTCCGGGTCTCTATTTGACACGAATGAGAAAAGGTTTTTGGGTCAATGGCTCGCCCGAGCTGTGCGAATTAACTTTTATATATCGATTTGGTAGGTAAATGAGCTTTTTATCAGCTGACTTCAACTTACATCATTGTTTTGCTAATTTCCTCCTTTACAGTTACGCAACTAGTTTGGTTTAATACACTGCAAAATTGGTCCATGACCTGTGTTAAGTTAAAGTAACTCGTATATGTATTTCTAATAACTTAAAGAAAATTTGGTTATGCTTATGGGTTGAATATTACTATATATGTTTACTTTACTGTTAAAAAATTTAAAAGACAGATTTTTTTGTAAGATCAAAATGAATCATTCTTAGATTCTGAAGACTTCACAGGATATGACTACACTGCATTTCCACCAGTTTTCAGAGATTTTCGATTTTCAAATTTTTACGTTCACCAATTCAACATTTTAACACACAAAAAATAATTTACATTTAAATGGCAAATTTCGACCGTGATGAACCCTTATAGCAAAGGTTGTAAAAACGTGATATAGATTAACAATTTCCCCTTGCATATCGTTTTATTTAGCTTTATTCAGCGACCAGTATTATGCCATGTCTACTATAAACAAGTCTATAGCTACCTTATATTAATATGCACCTTATTTATTTGTCCTGTTGAGAAACACATTTATTACAACGCCATTTTACATATGTAACTTCCAAATAACACTAACAAAATGTTTGAACAATCCAATAGACACCGTATATAATACACAGGTGCTCCGGAAGGCAGGTTTTATAATATATTAAAAAAATAATTCAAGAGCCTGCGTGGTCAATATTGGAAAACAATTAAATGTCAATGAAAAGTTGTTGTTTGTTTGGCGTTCAGTGACACATATTTCATGCAAGTCAGAACGAATCGTCAATAAGACAGTAAACCATGCGTAGAAACATAAAGTGTAAAAAAATTTACTTCTTGTTTTTATTGCAAACAAACAACATTTGAATCTCTTAAAAAAAGTATTTTGACGTAAACTAACAACTAAATTACCCTTTTTAATTGGCCATTTAATTCAACTGTTTTAATGAAGTAAAATCACGTAACATGTCGTGAGATGCCATTCGTGTTGCAAATTATTTTCAAATAATGAATGTTTAGGTGACGAATCGATGTCCTTTCAAAATGTAGTAAAGTAAATTGGTTTGGAAACTTAATAATAATGATATTTTCCTGTTTACTTTCTGTACCTTGCATTTGCATATTCTGTAGAATGTCACGAAATACAGTTTTGATCTGAAAGACATACACAATCGGCAAGACATTCTGTCTGTTCTGCACAATTGAGGTTGATTAGGTGTCGATTAAATGATATAATCAAATGTAATTAGCCATTCCTACTTAAATGAAGATGTTATTGCAAAGAAATTTGTGTTGCATGGGAACTAAAATTGAGCAACACGAATCCTACCGAAAATCAGGCTTTGCGGTCATAAAAATTTCGAGTACGATTATCATACTCAGACTCAGAAATCAACCAATCAAAATACTGGATTTGGTGTTTTGATAAAAAATTGTATACTCCTACTGAATAAAGCTTTATAGACGAGTGCCCAGGCGTCTAGGATTGTCAGTAGTTCCTGTTCTGATGATGACACCCGTCATGTTATCACTTGGTAAGTTATATTTGGTAAACTTATATATTTTTAAACAGATGGCGTCAACTTTACCCTAAAGGATGTAGTTCGGTGAACTTAAAAATATAGAATTTAAAACTGATACTATAAGTCAGAAGAGCATTAGTAAAGGAACAAAATAAGCTAAAGATATTGATAGGTGAACTCCTTTTTGCGATTTTTGATTTTTTAAGAGTGGCGGGAAAAGACTGACTCGAACTTTTACCTTATGTTTAGCATTGGCATTATTTGGGTCTCAGATCGTAAGAAAAAAATCTAGAATCTACTTAAATTTTGGTAATGACCTTTTTATGAGCCATTGAAGTCTTCTATGAAAAGAAAAGTGGGTGATATGGGGCAAAATATTTTACCATGTATCGTAGGAAAAAAAACCCAAAGAGTCGGAACATCTGACAAAAATTCATAAACTTTGACTTGAATACATCCTTAAACGGTCATTTTGATCTTCGTCATTTGGAAAGTCTGAACAATGATATATAAAGTCATGTTCAGTCTTTCAGACAATTTTAAGACTAATCTACTGTCCTTCATAGTGGTAAATTCAGTACAGTATACTGTTCAGACAATTTGGTTTCAGTCAATTCAATTCTGTTGAGTAGCTTTTCAGACAATTCGGTATGTTAGTAATTCAGACAATTCAGTATGTCAGTAACTGCTAATACCTGGTAAGTCCTTTGTTAATTTATGTTCATCATTGTCATTTTGCTCAGTTTTTTCTATTTCCTATTCTAATATCGGACTCTTTCTTTTAAACTGAATTTTACTATGCGTATTGATGTGTGTTTGTTTATTTCACATTTGCTAGAAGTGTAGGTGGTTGGTTGAGATCTCACAAAAAGTAAAATCACAAAAATACTGAACACCGAGGAAAATTCAAAACGGAAAGTCCCTAATCAAATGGCAAAGTCAAATGATAAAACACATCAAACGAGTGGACAACAACTGTCATATTCCTGACTTGGTACAGACATTTTCAAATGAAGAAAATGGTGGATTGAACCTGGTTTTATAGCGCTAAACCATGTTTATCCCCGCGCATTTTTTAGTCTGTCCCAAGTCAGGAACCTCTGGCCTTTGTTAGTCTTGTGGGTATTTTAATTTCGGTTCATTGGAGTTTAGTGTGTCGTCCATTTCGCTGAACTAGTATACATTATAACTGTTTAGGGGCCAGCTGAAGCCCGCCTCCGGGTGCGGGATTTTCTCGTTGTGTTGAAGCCCAATTGGTGGCCTTGTGCTGTTTTCTGCTTTTTGGTCAGGTTGTTGTCTCTTTAACACATTCCCCGTTTCCATTCTCAATGCTATCTGTATGTGTACAGGTAAGTAACAACTACTGAATAGTCTGAACATAGCCTTACTGCAAGCGAATTGTCTGCATAATACTGTAAATTTACCGGAGTCTGAAAAGTAATCGTAAGACTGAAAATGACTTAAATAACATAATGTTAAGCCTTTAAAGAGCTGTTATATCAACATGACCATTTCAGATCAAAATTTGTTTTATTAGCGGCTTGTCATGTTGATCAAAATTCATATTAAACAAAACTATTTTGGTATAATGCCTAGACATTATACACCATTGTTTGCTGGTAAAAGACACGTCCTTAAATATCATAAATCATTGACAAATATGGAACTTGGATTAAAATTCAAACATTATGACATATCAAAACAGTAATGATTCTGGTTTTTCCTTTTATTACAACAAAATACGATTTCCGTTTAAAACAAATACCAATATTTGCAATATATGCTTTGATCAGACATAACACTGTAATTATCATTTTCATTTATTTGTTTTCTAATCAGCATTTCACAATTGTTCAAATAATCATCCCGGGTCAGTCGATTTTGCAAGTATAAGTGTTAGCTTGGGTGAAATATAATGCGCTTAAAAATCCATTTTATGGATGGCGTAACTGTTTATCCTTAATTTGGAAATATAGGAATACCACCATAGAAGAGGGGCGTAAAGGGGGGTATCTGCACGGAAGAACGCGAAATAAAATTGCCATTTCACGATGAACGAACAATTAAAAATTTCTTGCACGTTGATCTTTTTACCGATTTCACGAAACACGGTGAATAACGAACCTTTTTCACGGCTGCACGTGAAATAAAAATGGCAAAACACGTTGCACGAAAAAAAAAACCTTTACCACCCTCATAGAAGCATTGACGACTATACTTAGAATGAAATTAAGACGAGACATAAGATAGCGAGTTCGATGACTGATACTTAAGTCCTGTAATTCATACCTGACTTTATGCATGTACTACATGCATTATTACAGTAAATGTTTTTTTCTCGACATGGAAATTCAATACATGATTAATACATTTTCTATTTGTAGAGAACAGAAAATAGAACAAAAAAACAATACAAAAGCTACCAAACAGATCCCTACACACATAAAATGGCTCTGAGAGTTGCTAAACAATAAAACAGTCTTAAGTTTCTGCTCTTGCATTAAAAGTATCTCGACAAGCAGCTTTACCAATACAACGTTGTAGATTATATATATTCATTAATTATTTCCGATAACAGAAGAAAACTTTTAATTACAAAATCAGTGTACGTTTTCAGAAACATGTGATCATTAAATAAAGCACGGGTTCACTTAACGGACGCTGTTGGTGGTTTGATAAGAAAGACGATTTCGGAATATTGAATAGTTACCTTTAGGTTATTTTTTGTGTTGTAGGTCTTCTGTATTTTTACCTCCCTAATCTCCCTTTATTTTCACACACGCATTTATAAATACCTTCAAGAACTTAGCCAATTAACAAAATTAAATAACAATCCCATCAGGCACGACATCATTCAATTTGATTAAACGTTGAATAAAATCATATTTCAACTTCTAATCAAGGCTGAAAAGTATGTGTAATGTATTTGAAACTGAAAGTACGTTGAAAATCTGTTTAGTCAATGTTGAATTTTAACGTTGAAATGGGTTGAACCCTTGTTGAAATGTAGTCACCTTGTTGAAACTTTGTTGAGTTCAGATCTATTAACGTTGAACTCTGAATGAAATGAAAGAACCTTAGTGAGCGCGCTCAAATACCCCACGTCCCCACATTGTCATTGGAGAAATAAAATAAGTGTAAGAAAAAAAAATTATATCAGAAAAAAAAATTGAATCATAATTTCCTGTCAATATGCACATCTACATAGTATGTCCTTATAATCTACACATTTTCATGAAATTCTGTTGTGTGGTTTGAGAGGAGTTGCGATGACAAAAGGTTGCAGTAGTATATTGGGCAAATAAGTTCAAAGGGGCGTAACTCCTGGAAAAAAAATTGAATCGTAATTTCCTGTCGATATGCACATCTACGTAGTATGTCCTTCTTATCTGAAAAGGTTTCATGAAATTCTGTTGTGTGGTTTGAGAGGAGTTGCGATGCCAAAAGGTTGCAGTAGTATATTGGGAAAATAAGTTCAAAGGGGCGTAACTCCTGGAAAAAAAATTGAATCGTAATTTCCTGTCGATATGCACATCTACGTAGTATGTCCTTATTATCTGAAAAGGTTTCATGAAATTCTGTTGTGTGGTTTGAGAGAAGTTGCGATGACAAAAGGTTGCAGTAGTATATTGGGCAAATAAGTTCAAAGGGGTGTAACTCCTGGAAAAAATTGAATCGTAATTTCCTGTCGATATGCACAACTATATATTATGTCCTTATTATCTAAAAAGGTTTCGTGAAATTCAGATGTGTGGTTTGAAAGGAGTTGCGATGACAAGAAACAGGACTGACGGACTAACGGACGGACAGACAGACGGACAGACGGACGGACGGGTCAAAAACATTATACCCTCCGCAACTCGTTGCGTGGGGTATAATGAGTCACTGTCAGTTGACAAAAAGATGTATTATGTGCACAGTGTGGCTCAAATCAAATCAATTACGTAGTTAATGAGCACTGAAAACCCAAAATTCTTAAATTTTGTGCCAAATCTGGCCTAGTCTATCTATCCATAGGGTAGATAACCTAAGAGCTTTGAATCGTTTTATCAATTGATAGAAAACGCAAGCCCTGGAATATCTTACCAACAGGGAGATATATACTTCATATGCAGGTGCTGCTGGAATGTTGCTACATAGAAATTGTAAGTTCACAATTAGGAAGCTGAAATCATCTCTTATGTTGTAAAGCTTTGTTGTCAACCGACCCTCATGTCAATTTCTAGATGTAAGTCTAGATATGAGGCAGACTTAACTGGATCTGTTGTATACTATATTTCAAGTTCTTTGGGATAGATGCGATCAGCATAGTCACCAAACTTTGAACTATTTAATGAGAGGACATCACCTTAATAGCGAAAAGTGAATTTACAGGATAATGCTAGCTTCCTTTCATTCCTCCTCAGAAGTTCCTGTATAAAGTCAGCTTCATATGAATAGAAGATCAAGTCGGCACGAAGAGAAGCACAGTTAGTTTCCATGGGAGTGCCGACTTTTTGTTGAAAAATGTTTTCTCCAAACGTATCAAATGTAAATGTCAATCAAGAAATCAAGCATCTTGATAACGTTAGTTTCAGAGAAATTTTTGTTTGAATCAGAATGATTTTTTTTACAAAGTACGATTTATCCTTCCCTAAGACAAGATACGTTGGCCATTCTTTTTTATGAACCGAAGCAGGGCCAACTCTTTCTATTTGTCTTTTAGTTTGGAATGGGGAATACTTGTGCAAAGTGTAGAAAAGTTAAATGTTTTAATACTATTGCTTGACGAAAGAGTCTTAGATTATATTACTCTAACAGATCTTTGGAATATTTTAGTATCTACATCTGATTCACACCTCCTCTAGAATGTGCAGTTTCACACTAATTTTGTAGCCCTGCTTTGATTGCTGGTAACATGATGTTGATAATTAAGAAAGAAGTTTCATGGAGCACTTGGAAGACCCAGCAATATTACTTTTTTTGTGAGGACACGGATATAATTTAAGTGTCCAATACAATGAAGGAAGATCCAGTTCTTCATCTTTGTTTGAAATTCCACAGGAACATAGAACTGACCTATGATTTTTCAGGATTTCCTCCTTGGTAAGTTTTCTTTAGGGTATATCTTGAATTTCCAAGTGAATTGTCAATACCTTATTCATTTATCAAGCAGTTTATGTAATGTGATTTACACACAAAAATGATGTTGTTTGGGGCTTTATCTACAGGTACTACAACATAATTGTGATAGAGGTAAAACAGATGCTTTGCAAGATTTGGGTCTTTAAAGATTGATGTAGCATGTGTATTCATAGACTCATTCAATTTTTTAATTCTGATTTGTATCAACGAACTCACAGCCTTAATCCGTTCGGAAACAGTGTCTACGTCTTCTTTCTCGCGTTTAACCCATTGCCTGGCATAATCCTCGACTGAATCCATCAGTATTTTGACGTGGCCAGTCGGATTATATATGAATGGGGAACTAACACAAGTGCAATCAGGAGGTTTAGACTTGACGTGTATGTTATTCCGGAGACTCATGGCAGTATCATAATTAATACGATACACTTAAGTTATATAATTACTTTTTTCCTTAGATCATTTTACTTTTAAAATAAAATTTCCCTTTGGTATCATTTGCTCTCTTTTGCACAGGGAATTTGATAGACTTTTAATTAATTGTCTGCTTTATTTAAAAGGGGTTTTATTCAACACCCGTTTGAAGATAAAAAAAAAGTTTTTTTAAGGCGAAAAATGGGTATGTAAGGAATCTGTTTACCCATAAATGTAAAAATTCTTTACATCGAACCATTTCAACCTTATATGAGGTAATGGAATAATAATCGAAATATCATGGCAGAATCGCTTGCAATCTCACAAGTCCATCATAAAATAAAATTGAGAATGGAAATGGGGAATATGTCAAAGAGACAACAACCCGACCAAAGAGCAGACAACACCCGAAGGCCACCAATGGGTCTTCAAGTTCTGCCAAGTTCTGTCAGAATGGGAACGTTAAATCCAATGCCTCGTATAACGTGAGTTTCACTCGAACTGCCGCTTAACAGCCTTTATAGCTTGCTATTCGGTGTGAGCCAAGGCTCCGTGTTGAAAGCCGTACTTTGACCTATAATTGTTTACTTTTTACACATTGTGACTTGGATGGAGAGTTGTCTCATTGGCACTCATACCACATCTTCTTATTTGCAACTCTTTGAATGGTCTGTAGGCAATATCTTACAAGGTAAAAGTTCTGTATTTTTTTTTCTCAAAATCTATGAAAACACTGGTTCAATTTCCATTAAACTATAGTCATTCTCCTCAGGGTATCTAGCATAAGGTTTGTGGTGATTTTTGCTTCTGGAAATTAATCAACATGGCCGCCATATATAAAAAGAACAAACGGGTGTTGTTAATGTGTTATGTTATTTGATATTGAAAATCTGATTTTCACTGAGCCAAACGGGCGAAGTGAATGTCTGATAATGTCAATTTTCGAAAGTAAATACAACGCATTTATCGAATAAGTAGACTTTCATTGTTTTAATTAAAAGATAAATACAATCAACAATGAAATTTGTTTGTCTTTTTTTTTTTCTTTGCGATCTTTTGTTTATAACATGGATTTCTTCTGAACACGAACAAGTTTATCGTAGCTTACCATGCTCTTGTCATGAACAACTTGTTTTCTTTTGAAATTTGTTCCATTTGATTGTATATATACCTTCTAAACATGGCGTTGCTTCACAGAGGCAATTAACAGCGTCGTCAACTCAAGCCATATATGTTGCAGGGGCGGATCCAGCCATTTTTAAAAGGAGGGGTCCCCAGCCCAGGATAAAGGGGGAAGGGGGGGGGGGGGGGGCTGGGTCCAACTAAATGTCCCCATTCAAATGCATTGATCGTCAAGAAAAAAGGGGGGGGGTCCAACCCACCCCCGGAACCCCCCTCTGGATCCGCCACCGTGTTGTGATTTTGAAACAAATGGGCATGCATCTATTAGATTGAAACTAGGAGGTATGACTATTTGCGATTGGAACAGAGATGTTGTTTTAATTGTTTTAATATTGTTGAAGATGAAAATCATGGTATTTACATTGTCTTGTTTCTAATGATCTTTAACAAAATGTTTTACCGAATCTCTTAAAATTGATGAAAATTTGAATAATTTTACAGACTGTCAAAACATAGTATTTTTATTCGCGAATCAAATTATTTTTAGATTAATGTATGCCAAAAGAAAGACGAAAGATACCAAAGAGATATTCAAACTCATAAGCCAAAATGTCATATCAAAAAACGAACAACGACTAAAGGACAAACAACAATACACAAACCATAACATAAGAAACCAAAGACTGAGCAACACAAACTCAACTGAAAACAGGGGACAATGTCGGGTGCTCCGGAAGGGTAAGCAGATCCTGTTCCACATGTTGCATTAGTAGTGTCGCTCATATGAGTATCAAACTGGTGATAAGTCTAATTCGGTAGATAACATTCGAGGAAAAGAAGACGGGATCAAGGTAATAACAATTGGAATATATCCGTCGTCTTCTGTGAAACGAATATTCCATATAGGCGAGTGACATATTTCAAAAAGACGCTTAGTTAACGACTTTAATGCACCCACCTAACACACGGCTGTATTATATATCATACGAAAGCTTATTATCTTTACTTTCTGTTTTGCCCGGTCGTAAACAAATCGTACGGTGCATTTTCTGTTAAATCAAGGTCAAAGGTCATGAATACACATTCATTTTTTTGGCGATTGTTAAACACAAAGCAAATTTCTAGTTCTTGTACCATTAAATTTCCTAAAAGATCATACAAACTTTATATAACATGATACATTATTCCCAAATCAAACAAAAAATAAGAGGTTATTTGCGCAATATTCCCCGAAAAATTGAAATTCAGAACAAATCCTAAAAAAAGGAAAAATGGTTCCAAAAGCAAAATATATCTTGGATAATCGATATTTGTATGCTGAAAAAGAGATAAATGTATACGTTTTAGGTCAAGGAATATATGTTTTATAATTTTTAGATGCAATTATTAACTATTGTTCATAGAACAGTCTTCTATTGAAGTGTTTGCAGTTGCCCAAAAATCTGCCATCTGCAAATAGCGATCATTTTGTAATTTTATGTTAAGATAGCACATCGCTAATTGTCAATATCAGGGAGGAGAATGTTTTTCCATAATAAAAGAAGGGTTATTCAAAGTTCTAAAAAAAATACACGAGCTAATTGTGGTAAAAATAGGGTTTTTTCGAAGTCAAACTTATTTACCTTTTGTAATCATGTTTAAATGCAAACATGACTTTGCGACTAAATCGTAGGCAACATTGAAATAAATAACCATCGTTTAAAAAAACTCGGTTTTCAAAAGCGGGATGTAAACGAACTAAATATAATGCTAGAGCTTTTTATTTTGTTTAAAAACGTTTAGAAGTTTAATCTCTTTAATTATTCGAATGAAATATGCTTTGCGTGTTTTCAACATAAGCTTTTAAAATACAAACGCAGGTCATTGGCTATGTAAAACATTATAAGCAGTTGGGTTATTAATTTTGAAAATGTTGAATACCCTTCCTGACCTCATAAGATCATTCGCTGTTTTAGGCAGTGATCGTTTTCATGCTGTGCTGTGTTTTGTGGACTGTTGTTCGTCTCTTGGACTTTAATTTAATTTTGTTCATGGTTTTATTTAAGTTTCTTTGATTCATGGTTTGAGATTGATTGTCCCTTTGGTATATATCATTTTAATTTAACGACATTAAGTTGACAGTAATGAATATCGGCAAAACAATCGCCTCACAGTAAAGTGAAGAAGATTAAACGCAATAAGACAAATATCTGCGAAAATAAGTTTATTTGCTCACGGTGATATATAGAGAACCAAATCGTACTCAAGATACATTTAACTAAAATTTTTAAAACTTTTACTACTTAAAGAGAGACGAAAGATATCCAAGGGACACTAAACTCATAATTTGAAAACGAACTGACAAAGCCGGGGCCAAAAATGAAAAGGACAATCAACAGTATACAAAACACAACATATAACTACAGATTGAGTAACACAAACCCCCGAAAATATTTGGGGTGAACTCAAGGGCTCCCAAAGGGTAAGCAGATCTTGTTCCACATGTGATACCCGTCATGTGGCTCATGTAATTCCTAACTCGGTGACAAGCCTAATTCGGTAGGTGACATTCAAGGCAGAGATGACGGTATTTTTGGTTACGTTGATTGGAACTGATCAGTTGTCATCTGGCGATTCAGATATTTCATAACTGTCAACCAACTTGTAGTGGCGTACATAAAATTTTCGAAGGGATGATTTCAACTTTGCATTTAAACTCTGGTTTAAAACCATGTTCAAACAAACATTTTTCTTCAATTGTCCTGTACAAAGTCAGATATATGGTAGTTGTTATCGAATAGTCTGTTTTTATGAATGTTGGTGTTGGTTTTTGTAGCAGTTCATTGTGAGCAGTTATCCACTATCAATGAAATCGTGAAAGTAAATGTCAGCTCTGGAATATTGTATCAACTTGGAGATATATACTCCACAAGAAGATGCCGCGAAATCGCGTTACAAATGGGCAAGTGTTGAAACAAAGAGTTTTTTTTTAAATTTCGCAGGCAGTACGTCGACTGAGCATGCAAAGAAAAAATTAGGAAATACAAAACACTACATTTATACGTCATATCATAGATATTTCCGACTTTGTAAGGTTTCAGAGGTGTTGCGGCTCAATGAAATCGGTCTCTTCCTTTAGTAGTATAGATATTCAGGCGTTGTTGTAATGTTGCGAAATAGAAATGAAAAGTTTACAATTGGGTAGTTGAAATCTTCTCTTTTGTCGTAAAATTTGTTCTCAACCGACCCTCCTTGTTGATTTCAAGATATGTGATAGAGTTAAATGTATCTGTTGAGTCGTTTATTTTCTATTTCAATGGAAAATACGCGTCCAACATTGTCACAAACTTTGCACTATTCAGTGAGAAGACATCATCTATATAGTGGAAAGTGAAGTTTCAAGATAATGGTAGCTTCTTTTCAGTAGCCATCAGAAGCTCTTGCATGAAGTCAGCCTCGTATGACAAAGGAACACGTCATTCAAGCTATTCAGGAAGTCTAGTTGTAACTAGAATCGTTGCGTATTAATAGAATTTTTTCTTCAAAATTATTCTCTTTAATAAATTTATGCATTTAATCAATGAACAACGCAATTTCAGCAATCAAGAAGTGTTATAATGTGTTTACTGGTTTTTGAATTCTTTGAAATTTCAATTTTCATCAATTTATTTTTTATTTATGTTTGTCTAAACTTTCAAAAAAAATTTCACATTAAATAAATAAAAGGTCTTTTCACTACATCAATGTTTATAATGAAACTACAAATCAAACAAATCGAAAAGTCGAAAGATATTTATTTCAGTCTGTTAGTTACAATGCAGATTGCAATCTCGCAGTTTCGCCCCCTTTACTTCAAGCAATAGTATGATGCTTGCACATTTTTTTTACTTTTAAATTTTTCAGATTCTTAAGAATTTGTTTATTAAATCTTATATTGACCACATACAATGCTTAAAAAGGAAGAAGTGCTTAAAAGCTGTGTTTCCGCAGATCGCGGTATTTTGGGCAACTGTATGAGTTGTTATGATTTGCTCCTTTAGTTAGCAGTAAGCATGCTTATAGGAAATTGATGATGTCAAAAACTTCTTTGATAGTTATTACAGGGTTTTACTTAGTTTTAAGTGATTAACAGTTGCATCAGAAAGAAAAATGTGGGTTTTCACTCATTTTGTTAACTTTTACTCGAATTTCAGGAAACATGTGCCGTCTATCAAAAACACGCTTTAAATATTCAAAAATGCGTTTGATAAATGACTGGTAATCTCTCTTCTAAAAGTTTAAATTGTTTGCACATGTAAATTTCTTTTATAGAAGTCATAATATGCAATCAGTCTGACATCTTGGAAAATATTCACTTATTCGTCCTTGACCTTTGATCTTGATTTGACGAAAATTGCACCGTACGATTTTTTTACGACCGGGCAAAACAGATAGTACAGATGTGTAGCTTTCGAATGATATATAATTTAGTCGTGTGTTAGGTGGGTGCATTAAAAATTTAATTTTATGGTTAAAGTCCATTAATAACTGTCAACCAACTCGTGATGGCGTCCGTTCAATTTTCGAAGGGATGGTTTCAACTTCACTACTTGGAACTCTTACAAAACCTGTAATTTATTCTGTCTAACAGTCGCGGTAGTTTTAAATTGTAAATAAAATCACAATTTTACTGTATAATTCTGTAATTCATGTTCAATATCTTATGTTCTTTTACTCACCAATTTGAACAGATTGGCTTCTGTATAACAAATATAACAAATTGTGTGTGATTGTAATGTATATTTGTTTGCGTTGGATGAGACGTAAATAATGTACTGCATTGGATTATATTGTTGTGTCACCTATAGAACAAAATTAAAGCATATTCCTTTAAGTTAATTACTAAACTGTGGTAATGTTGTAATGATATATTATATCACTTTAGTTTTGCATTTCTATCAATTTCAATACAAAAAATGTATTTCATATTTGTTTAATTGATTAGTTCTGATGTTTAGATAGACACATATTTATTTAATTTATTCTGCATGGAAGTGTGAATTTTATTAAAATTTGCATCCTTAAGGGAACAGTAAATTACAAAACTGCCGAAGTAACATTAAAATTAATATTCGTCGGAAAGGTCTCATATCCCAAAACTATAATAAATTTTGCTATGATTAAAATGAAAAGACTGTTTGAAATGATTAGGACAATCTAATTGACTTTCATATGAATTCTTTATCAAGTTGATTACTATTGTAGAATAAAAACCGATAGTGCCACCGTAAAATAATATTTTATGTTGTGTATTCGACAAACCATGTCATGTTGTTATAACGAAATAAAGTATACGTCTTTATACTAAATCCATTGAATTTTGGAGGTGAACTGATTGATATTTTAGTCTTAGAAACATGATTTTTTATTAGTTGTTATTGGCTTTGAACTAGCTTTCAGTAAATGCAAATACTCTCAGTTCTGTTGTGTCATTTATGCTTTTGTTAGGGTGTTAATCTGCTTTATATCGATCTGATGAGTTAAGACCTTTGCAACTGACTTTTATAGTTTACTCTTATGTCGTACTTATGTCGGATTTGGAGCTAGCAAACATGTTCAAGCCCGCCACATTCTGTATATGTCTTTCCCAAGTCAGGAGCCTGTAATTCCGTGGTTATCGTTTGTTTCTGTATAATATACTAGTATTTGTTTTTTCGTTTAAATTATTGTTATGTACACAAAGCAGGCTGTTAGTTTTCTCGTTTGCATTGTTTAAAATTTGTCATTTCGGGGCCTTTTATTGCAGTATAGGTTTTGCTCATTCTTGAAGGCCGTACGGTGACCTAAAGTTGTTAACTTCTATGTCATTTGGTCTCTGGTGGAGAGTTGTCTCATAGACAATCATACAATATTTTCTAATTTCTGTATGTAGCTGTGTTGATATATAAAGATCCTCGTGTCATATCGTTTAATGACATATTAACAAATGTTTACGTCTTTCCGTAGATTTCAAGAATTGCGCTGTAGTAAAGCGAGCTTTGCTTACCTTGTGAAATATTTTTAATTTGAAGCACAAATATGACTCCAAAAAGAATATTTTTCCAAGATTAAAATATTATTGAAAACCAGGCAATCCTGATCCTGGTCGATTATCTAGTTTGTTTAACTAGAAGCTAAGTTTGGCTATTCTGGTTAGGCGGTTTTGATTTTTAATGCTGTCAAATATTTAAAATCTTTATTTTTTTGTATTGAAAAATTGGAATTCGATCAAGTTACACAAGAAACACATGTCGTGGGCACGGACATCGGTATTATGTGGTTTTTCAATGATTATACATGAAAAAGAAAGTGCAGTATCTTGTAAACATTTATAGGTTTGTTGAGCACTCTTTAAGTCGAGACAAATTTACAATCTCTTTTTTTTAATAGAAGTTATATCTTTTTAAATATATATTTAAATAATCTTTTGATTTGTAAAATACTAATGCTTTTTTTTATTTTTGAAAGGTTTGTTAGAAGACTTATCTTTATACAAAAAATGTAGGGTTTAATGTTAAACAATCCGCAACTGTGGGCCATATTGTATTGAATCGCCATATAGCATCCGAGACAATATTGAAAATTAAACGAAATAAAAAATGCCATAGTCGAAATAAAAACAAATTAACTCTACTCACAAACACGGTTACCAATGGGAGTATTACTTTTCGCAATTGAGCTTTATGTTTTCGCAAAAATGTTGCACTTCCGCAAGATAATAATTTTTTCCGCGTGTTTTTCAATGACTTTTCATATTCTGTGATTTATGTTTCCGCAATTATTTTTGCCTCTACCGTAAGCCAGGTAAACATCTTACCCTCCAGGGGTGGAAAAAGAACTTTGTGCATGATAGGTCTTTTATTTCATATTTTGTTAATTGATATAAACTAAGATAAAGTTGAAACAGTCACTGATAAAAAGTAAAATAACAAAAAAACCGAACTCCAAGTAAAATTCAAACCCAAAAAATCATCCCTGGAGTTGTTTACGAACACGGAATTGAAGATGTGGTGTCTCTGTTTTGAGTTCATTTGCAACCAGGCTCATTTCTTTCAAAATAGTAAGTACTTTCAAGTTGGTGGTAATAGGCGTCTTGCATGATTTCACAGAGCTGCACACCAATATATAGTAAATAGCAGACTACTAAAGTATCATACCAATGTTATGGATACAGTACAAGTAAGTATTACATTGAAATGACCAGGAAAATTGCGAAAAAATCTTGAAGGGAAAACGTCAAATAGATTTTTTGGGGAAACTAAAATTGTGATTTTATGTTTTTAACTGAGATGTTACACGCCCCATCCATTCCCACTAAATTATAGTCATTCTATAGAACAAGCGCTGTTACGAATAATGATATTAGGAATTACTAAATCTCGGACACTTCGCCCGATAAGTCATCATTTTCCTATTTTTCAAAAATGGAAGCTAGACTAAATTCTACCCTTTAAATAGTTTCTCTCACATGTTATTGCCACTTGGTTGTGTATTGCTTAGTTGTTTTGCTAGAATTTTTTCCCGAGTGAATTATATTTCAAATATACTAGTATGCGAGATCATTTCTTATCATTAAACCGATAGACTTTGTTCGAATACTTTTACATTTAACATGTTTAACATGAGTGAAACCTACCCGTAATAACCAAAGATGTTGCAATATTGAAATGATTAATTATTTAAAATAATATTTTTTACTACGCATATTTTAGTTCTTGTGGGCCGAGGTGGCTAAGTAGTCTCAAGTTCATCTACACTGATCCCTTGTCTGTCAACTTTAAGGTTATGTGTTCGAGTCCTGCTCGTGGTGAAGTGCATTCGGCCCCGACCTTGACATTAATAGTTGCCAGCTTTTTTACAGCAGGTTGGTGTTCTTCTGCAGCTTCCTCCAGCAATACAATTGGACATCATGATATGGCCATGGTAGCTGTAAAAGGCGTTAAATACAAACATAAATCAAAGTACTGAAGTACTGAACATCGGATGACCGCAGGTTCTTGTGGATGGTCAAAAGCACATGTCACAGAAACAGATCACATCTCTATACCTGAAACTGAGGTTAATTTACAGAGATTTTTTTTTCTTATACAAGTTCGTGCTTGGATGATGAATAAATGACAGGAAATTCAACCTCACCGTAATAACTATTATATTGTAGTGATACAAATCAGTATACCTTAGACTATTATACTAATATAATAATAGTTCCAGAGAATACACTGGTTTGTTGTTATATATTATATTAATATTACGGTTGCATGTATATATAATTTTCATCTATTTGTATATCATACTATTCTACTATTATTATAGTGTAATGCAAGTGCATGGTGGACACTCTTCTGTAAAAAAAAATCAAAGTCTTAAAGGCTGTAAAAGCAATTGCTGCCATGTTAATGTTTTGTGGACTTTTATTTTTCATCCATATATATAAGAATTAAACCTGACAGGACAGGAGTGTTGACTAGTGAGAAGCAAGACGGTTTTAACTTTATATCAATATAAGACTTTAGCAGGAAATCATTTTAAATATGTTTTATATTTTACAAGGAGACAACAAGTTTACCAGGCTAAAGTTGGGGTTAATTATACATGTGCTGAAACATATAACTGAAAAAAAAATCATTATGGATTATCCCCTGGTAGTGTTTGTAACTGGGCAATAATTTCCTTTATTGATTTAATTTTAACCATTTTCATAATTAATTTAAATTAACCATTCAGTTAAAACATTTCAACTTTCCAGACGCAAATGTTGAAAAACGGGACAGAAATAAAATATCTTACAAGACATAAACATGTAAAAAATAAATATATATTTCAGCTTACTAAAAATATTTTCATAATGTTACTTTGACATCATTTCTTAAAACTAAGTCCCAAACATAATTGCTCAGTTGACATGTGTCATCCTCATGCGATACGAGATAACTACAATTCTGATGCAATCCCGAAAAGGGGGGTCATCACAAACAAACATGACATTAAATTGTCATTATACGAACTAGAACAAACAGCTCTATGTTGCTTTGATATTTATCAATTTTCAGGAAACATGTGAAATAAATTTCAGGTCCATTTCATTATAGTGCCTAACAAGATTGTGTGAGGTAGACGAAATTGACCTTAAAACGATCGTATTGTCTTTTGATGTCCAAAAAATAGGCAGATCGGACATATAAGGACTTTATCTAATGACTACATAAATTTGGGATTTATTATTATTATAATATTCTAATGAAACTGAAAATTATATTTTTTTTTTAGGATAAACAACAATTTTACCTGGCGTAGCCGTTCATAAATGTTTTTCTGCATTTATCTTCGAAAAATGGCGTATTTAATGGAATAGAACGTTAATACAGTAAACTTTCTCTTTTTTCTCCGCAATAGGCTATCAAAAATAATTTATCTAATGTGTATGTGGAAAATTATGTGAAAAGATAAAAAGTGGCAATTGTTACCTTTCATACCTTAAGTTTCGTTCATCTGATTCTGACCAATGCTTATATACTAAATATCT
Source organism: Mytilus californianus (assembly GCF_021869535.1). Classification (NCBI taxonomy): domain Eukaryota; kingdom Metazoa; phylum Mollusca; class Bivalvia; order Mytilida; family Mytilidae; genus Mytilus; species Mytilus californianus. Next base: position 60,643,172 of record NW_026262679.1, read on the forward strand.
ATTTATATGCCGCTATTATTGTTGTTGTTACCAATTATGTAAATCAATTGTATCTGATTTTATGCCCTTTATGGGCCCTGTAATTTGGGAAATAAAAAAAAAGTCTATTCATTGATAAAACGTAATATGGACTGGTCCAGTGTCCAGTTTGCAGGTCATTTAATTTTCTGTACACATTCATGCACGCTCTGATTTAATCAATATACTCGTACGAAAAAGCATGAACAGTTTGAAGGTAATCTAATAATAACTTAATCCAATCAAATTGCATAAGATTCAATAACAATGTCAAGTCCACATCATAATGAGTAATAGAGGTAAACTGGGTAGGGAGAAAATGACAGATATTTCAAGTTAATATTTATGCAATAACGAATTAAAATTTGTCAACCAAAAGTTTTGCTACAATTTCAAAAACATGTCGTTCTGTATGGGTATAGTTTTCGGATCTTTCATTAGCGTATTTAAGGCTATAAAAAGTTTGGGCTTCAAAAGTTCACACAATTATTGACTTTATACAGAAAATTCGTCCTTGTAAAACATTTAATAGTTCACAAATGATACGCGATTTTAAAGTAAAATTATTTCTTAAAACACTGCAAAAAATTTCATTCATATTGATAAAGTGGTATCGTCATAAAGTGCGTTGAAATGAACAGTGGTATAGCAAACATCGAATTCCCTCACAAAATGTTATCACACACTACAGTAAGGGGAGTCAGTTAAGTTTGTCTATTTTTAGATACTATACAGGTAATCTTTTGACACTACGTATACAACCTGTGTGACCTTTGTAGTGATTTTGATTTTACGATAAATTCATGAATGAACGATAATTTTATGAATGAACATGAGCACCTGACCTCTTTCTTAAACACCTATTAAACATATAAAACCGTATTTAATAAGGAGATAATTCAGTCAAATTTTCAGTACTAAATCAACAACTGAAATGATTCCATTTTTTGATGAAACATCGTACGAACGGAGAACGGAATCGCAGGTATAAAAATGCACTTTTTTCCCTTGTAATGACCGCGGATCTATAATTTTTATAGATCGGTTGAAATCCCAAAACTAATTTGCATAATGGAAATTTAGGCGATAGCAATACATCGGAATGACCTCAAGGTCATCCTCTGTAAAAATGTATTTTTTTAAAATTTTTTTAAATGAATTTTTTTTGTTTAATTTAAGTTAACAACTTATATTAAGTTGTATTTTTGGCCCACACGGATCTTTAACTTAGTTCTTTATTTGGGTTTCCTACTTTTTTTTATTCGAGCGTCATTGATGATTTAAAATAAGAAGATGTCATATGATTGCAAATGAGACAACTCTCCACCAGAGACCAAAATGACATAGAAGTAAACAACTATAGGTCACCGTGCGGCCTTTCAACAATGAGCAAAACCCATACCGCATAGTCAGCTATAAAAGAATTCTTTTTTGAATGGGATCATGAATAAACATAAACGATTTTTGTTTTCTCATAGTATTGCATTGTTATCTTTTGTTTAAACACTATACAATTCAAAAAACACTATAAAGTGTATAGGTCACCATTTCAAGCTTCATGTGATGCAATATTCTCATATTTTGTAAGGTTTACACACGAAAAAAAAAATCTGTAATGTGTCTTGACTGAAAAAATTTGAAGAAAAAAAAATACGACGAGAGCTATCTTATAAAATTCTTTAATATAAATTAAAAAACACAATTGGGAAAATTGCATTTTCTATAAAAACAAATCCAAGTTTGAATTCTTATTAAGCAAAGTTTTTGTACTTTTTTAAGCAATTAAAACAATTTGTGTTTTTTTCATTTGTATACAATGTTATTGCCATAGGATGACATTTATAAAATCTCACAATTGGTTGCTTTTCGGCGTAAACATTACTTTTTTGTATGCTTAGTTTGGTAAAAATTCTAAAAATGTAGACCGATCATAGATGGCAGAAAGCTCTCAAACTATCATAACAACTTTTCTCACTTCTGAAGAGAACAATGAAATATCAGAGGTACGAACATCGGTGATAAATGGACGACAGTGGCCTATGGAGCTTCTTCTTGTCAGTCATAATAAGTTTATGTGATCAATTTTTTGACTTGCAGACGACTAACCAACAGTTTCACGTAAGAATAATTACAAAAAATTCATATTCGATAACTGTTTATTTGATCAAATATTGTGATGAAGAAAAAACGAAATATAAAACTATGAAGCCGACAGATTCCGTGAATGTAATTCTATAAGGACATATAAAATAGATCGATACTACATGCGAATCAACTTAAAAATCTATCACCATACCATGTACGATCGGAATTAAAAGTCGATAAAAAGGATCAGAATGAATCTGAGAGACAGTTTATATTACAAACAATAAAAACCGAACCATTACGAGATGTCATTGCGGAATGAAAGTGCGATAGTTTTATCTGTATTTCTTGGTTTTACGTCGATTTACCGGCATCTATCAAAAGAGTCCTTGTTTTCAATCCTCAGGTAAACTGATATTATTCTATAGAAAATAGTCATCAATATTTCAAGACTTCGAAATGAATTAAAATTCATTATGTTTGATGCTTATTTTATCAGTTTTACAATTATCTATTGATTGCGAACTTATTGACAATGTCACAATACATGCTTCATTTATAAAACTGGAGAGTTCTGGGAAGCAGGTAGAGGTGAAGTTATCCTTAAAGTAGATCAAATGTGCGAGGTATTTCCGAATGGTTCCGAGGAAATAGCTTGATATATATATGTTTATATTCATAATTTAAAACAGAGAGGTTTCGAAATTATGAGTATATTTAGAAGGCGATAAATATTTATTAAATACACTATGGGGACTTGATGTATGAATAGACATATTTGTATACTTATAACAATTACTCTGAAGTAGAAAAAAGTGATTTGCATCAGTGATGCATAACATTCAAAATGATATCTGGAATAACACATATGACACTATGTGATAGAATTTCCAAATACCGAAAAAAAGTCGTGAAAGAATGGAATATATAAAACGAAAGGAAAAACTAAAAAGATCGGATGATACAAAAGTTAAACTTAATGTTGGAGGAGTTATTTTCGAAACATGGGCTAGTACTCTTGAGAGTATACAGGGCACCAGATTAGCCCTGCTGGCTCATCTGAAAGAAGCAGACGAGTCCTGGGACCGGGAAAAGCAGGAATTTTTCTTCGATAGACATCCGGGTGCTTTCACCACAATACTTCACTACTACAGGTCTGACGAGTTACACATTGATCAAAATATTTGTGGCAACATTATAAGAGGGGTATGTTGCATTTGTTTTCTGAATATTTCTTTCTTTTTCATTTTTGTTTCCACAAGATAATCTTCTTGTGAAATTTCATGATATATGCTCATAATATTCACTGCACAAAGTATTTATAATTCAGCTTTTTTCACTCGTCAAAAATCAAGATATGATTGGATCAAATGTGATATGAGATAAAAAAAAATAATGACATTTCAACCAGCCCACAGAAAAACTACCGTGAAATAGGGATAAAAAAAGAGATATGAGATACCAAAGAAAGACCGACAAAACCATGACAAAAAATGAAAATCTACGAAAAAACAAACACCAGTTTTCAAAACACTACTATACATACATTGTGTATAAAAAGCTAACTAAAGACTGAACAACACGAATCCCACCCAAAACCGGGTGTTATTTCAGATGCTCCAGAATGGTAAGCAGATCCTTCTCCAAAGGTGGAACACGTCGTGTTCATCGTGGTCTTCAACGAACGACAAGTACCAGCAACGCATTTTCTATAATATCAAATCGCCCCAAGTTCAGACAAGAAAATCAATTTAATGTAAATCACCCGAGATATAAAGACCAAACTATTTAAGACAGAAGCAACCACTGCCGGTAGCCGGTACTTGTGCTTGTGGAATATCAATCTTAGGACTATAATCCGTTCAGTAGACAGTGTTTTGGTACTGATATGATTATAATTTGGTACGCCAAATGCGTCTCGTCTACATATGTCTTATCAGTGGCGCTCGAATAAAAACATTTGCAAAACCAAATCAAATTGAATGATACATTTAGTCTGCAAATGTCCACTTCATTAATATGTTTTAAACTAAAAATCCCTGTTCAGTAATAAAGACATGTAATGTAAGATTTATCTCCGTCAAGCGTTGGCGTCCTCGGAGATTTGCCACCTAGGGGCATTATGTATTTCGGTCTGTGCGTCCGTTCGTCCGTCCGTCCGTCCGTCCGTCTATCCCGCTTCAGGTTAAAGTTTGTGGTCAGGGTAGTTTTTGATGAAGTTGAAGTCCAATCAACTTGAAACTTAGTACACAAGTCATGTTCCCTATGATATGATCTTTCTAATTTTAATGTCAAATTAGAGCTTTGACCCCAATTTCACGGTCCACTGAACATAGAAAATGATAGTGCGAGTGGGGCATCCGTGTACTATGGACACATTCTTGTTCTGTATCGTTTTTGGCGTTGTATTTTTAAATGTAAATGCGTTACGGTTCCGCAGATAATAATTATCATAAAAGTATATTGTAAGAATTTTCAGTAAACTTTTGACTAAGTGTACATGGAGAAGTATATTAAGAACTATTTATTAAGTAACCAATAATCAATTAAGTAATTATAAATCACATAATGACATACCTTAAACATTATTATTTTATTTTGTAAATTAGAAACCTTATACGTCCTAAGACAAATGGGCGCAGTTTAAGTTAAATCGGCAAATAATAATTGCTCCTATATTATCATGATCATATAACCTGATAGTGATGTCTCTGTTAATTTATTTATTATCTTTAATGATTTCCGATTTTGACTATTGCATTGATACACTTCTCAAAACATTTCAAATAAATATGCCAACATATGGCAGACAGCAACCAACGACAACCATAAAATTACCATTTTCATAATAATATTAATGGTATCAATTTTCCTGCACCAGATGCGCATTTCGAGAGTTAATGTCTATTTAGTAATGCTTGAGGCCGAAATATTTGAAAGCCAAAACCTAACACAAACGTTGAAGAGCTGGATAAAACCAAAAATATTTTGCTAATGTACCATAAATGACGTCTTTTTCAAAACATCAAAACTATATAAAAATATAAAGATGGATATTGACGGCCGTATGCATGGTGACCTATTATAGTTGATTAAATCTGCATCATTTCGACAATGTTGAATAGGTGTCTCATTGGCAATATTACCACTTCTTCTTATTTTATATAGTTCCGTGTGCCCGTTTATTTTTATATTCAAGCATTTGTATAATTCGCGTGATTTTCCTTATGGAATTTATTGGAAAAGATGAATCTAAAACTGTATAACCCATTATATGTATAAAATGCACATTACAGGAATTTCAACAGTTTTGATAAAAGCGTAATCTACTTTGAATGCACGTTACAAATGTCAAGAAATGAAAGATTTTGTAGAGAACGGCCTTCGTAGACTTCCGAAGCACCTGATACCATTTCCTGTGGTGTTAGTGTTGCTCAGTCTTAGTTTTCTATTGAGTGCTTTGTGGACGGTATTGTCATTTTATCTTCTACTTATGAAATATGAATGTCACTTTGGTATCTTCTGCTTGTTTGAAAAAATATTGAGAAACATATTGGGTGGGGAGCAAGAAGGTGAACTGTGGTTTATTTTTACCAATAGTACCGCTTAAGTCGACGCTGGGGCCGTCTTGATCTTGTTGAAGGGTATGAATGATTCGTTCATTGTTGAAGACCCTACATCAACTGTCAAGATGAAGAACAGGAATAAAAGCCCTGTTCATTGATAATTTTCTATGTTTTCTTTGTATTATGTGCGATTTTGTCCCATGTACATTTACTCCATATCCTTTCATTTTTTATTGGAGTCAGACATTTTAAATGGATAGCCTAAGCAAAAGCATGACGAGTTAAAAAATTACAAGGACTTATGAAAACTTGAACAATAAACATCCTTATTCTCCTTTTATATCGCCCCACATAAATTTAAACATTATGATTGATTTGCTATTTAACGTCCAGTGTCAAATTCAATGCATACTCGTGACGAGAAGGTGCTAATGTGAAATAAATATAAACCTTGGTACTAGAATGGATTTTAAATATACTAGTTCACAAGGTAAATATCCATAGAAAGATATGTCACCTTTCCTGAACAGTCTTTGGTATTACAAATGAATGCCGCTTGCTTAGCTGAGTATCAGCAAATATTAATTTGCATGTCTTAAATTTGGCCCGATCTGGGATCTGTCCCACGAATTTTTGCACTCGAGGCGAGTTCGCTACATCTAGGTCACCGAGGAGATTACAAAATTGTTACGTATTTTGCTTTCTAAACTCATGGTCCTAATAGTTTCTTGTTATTTTTTTTTAAAGAAAAAGTTTAATATAAAAAAGAAGATGTGGTATGATTGCCACTGAGACAACTCTTCACAAGAGACCAAATGACACAGAAATTAACAACTATAGGTCACCGTACGGCCTTCAAGAATGAGCAAAGCCCATACCGCATAGTAAGTTTGTTAAAAAATAATCACACTGGAGTTGATACCTGCTTTTAAATAAATTATGTAATCGAATTGTGGGGTTCAGAATTCAGAATATAAAGAACGTTTAATTGGAATAATGGTGGGCGAATTTTGTTTTAGATTGCGTATTGTCGGTCGTTTTTTTGGTCAAGGTCTAAACGCGGTGATTTTTTTATAAGAGAAAATGGTACAAAAAAATAAATGTAAATTGTTTTGTTATAAATTAGACCGTTAGTTTTCTCAATTGAATTGTTTCCTATTTTTCATGTCGGGGCCTTTTATAGCCGACTATACGGTATGGGTTTTTTTCATTATTGAAGGCCTTACGGTTGCCTATAGTTGCTTGCATTTAAACTTTGGTGGATAGTTGTCTCATTGGCAATCATACCGCATCTCCTTATTTTTATAAACATTAAATCATTATAAAATTATATATATCGAAGCAATATAAGCTAATTTAAAGGGTTCATCTATGTATTGAGCGCAAAAAAAAACCTTAATTATGGTTTAAAGGGGCATTAGCTGTCAAATTCATGTTAACCGATTTGACTCAAATTCTCATATTTGATTTATAAGGTGTAATACCACCAAATCATAGTACGTCACATCCGGTTGCATACGAAAATAGGTCGAAAAAAATATTCCCTTGAATTTGACAGTTGTAGGTAATTGATCCTACATTTCATTGCAGTAAAACATTTCTAAGTCATAAACATATATCTTGGGTATTTCAAAGCACCATTATTTCTGTATTTGGGGTTTCTATGGAATATTTTGGAAACTTGAGGTTACATGGTTACTAAAGCTTGTACATAGGTTAAAAAAGGGGGAAATTTGATTGGTTAACTTCCAGTGATGGTTATTTTCTTATATGCAATGAAATGTTATGTGAAATTTTTTCTATAGTACTGGACAGGATAAAACTTTACTCATGCCAAGTATTTCTTTATTTGAAACAAAGATAAATTCTGCACAATTTTTTGAAAAGTGCAAATTTAACAAAGACTAATAGGGGAAAATCAATGGTGGTATTACACCTATAACATACTAAAACGTATATCTAAATTACAATAAGTCTGAAATAAACAATTAACAATGCATGGACTCGATAAAATATATTAGCATTTCGTGTGTATTTCAGTCTAGACGCCATCTAATTAACTATCGAGATGACCTCCGAAGACTTCCGACGGTCACATAACCCGATATAAACATAAACATCAATATAAATAGATAGCGACATCGTGCAATTGGACTTTTCTAGGTCTTTTTGATTTCACGTTATAGGTTAAAAAAATAAGTTAATAATCGATTTTACCTCTATAAGAATGATTTTTTGTGGATCGAATCCGTCAACGAAATGGTTCACCTTTGTTTCACTTTCAATTTTGACATGCTTTTCCTTTTAATGGCTGAACACGACCAATATATGAGTAACCAATCTCTAGCTAATAGGTTAAATTGAAGGTCATTTGAATACGGATTCAATGAGGTCAAATTATTCACTTGCAAGTGAATAATTCATCAGCGACGTTTCTTAGCTTATTTTGACAAAATTGAACTAAACTGGCTGCTAAAAGCGAACTATTATTTCACAATTTCACTTTCATTAATGATTGAACCAAAGAAAATCATATTTTATTTTGTTTTTTTATATCTCGTAGCTAATGCCCCTTTAACGACGTTGATAATTTTACACTTTTTGTCCAGTACAAAAATGCTCTGTATAATTCCCGGTCGCAATATAACCAAATGTTATCCCGTTTCTTGAATTTGCAAGTAGTGAACCTATCCAGATCTTAAGTTGAAAATTTATATATGCATCCTGATGTGTGCAATATTATAATCACGCGCAGTTTCAACAAACATAATTGTATAATATATAACGGAGTTAAAGTTTAACAATTTTCTCTAAAAGAGAGATTTTTTAATCAAACAATATGAGCATGCCAAAAAGGAAAATAAGTCATTCATGGCTTTTAATTACAGACATACTGATTGGTCAATATCTGCTTTACGTACAGTGGCAAATATTTCAAATGCATATTCGGGACGATAACATGCTTAATAATTAACTACAATAAATTTCATGAAAACAAGTTTAACGTTTGTCGTACATACATGTAGTTTGTAACGGTTTCGGTCAACTTGTTATCATAATAATTATTGTAATATTATATCAAAATTTGCCTAGAAATATAATCTCAATTAACAAGCCATTACTTGATGACCAGTTGTTTACCAAGGGAATATTGGTCCATTAGTAAATATAGATTTCCTCTGATTTCCATAATAAAAGTATTACGATTACATTTCAATGCCTTTGATATACGCAAAAATAACTTATTGACCATCAGACAAAACAAATGAATATTATAAACATTATTAATTGTTAATATTAATGCGAACAGAACAGCCAAATTTCATAAATCCCAGACATCTCAAATCCAATAATTATAAGTATGATTAAAGTTTATTGTAGAAGTTCGAAGTATATCGAAAGATTAATAATCAAACCGATTTATAATTATGATTAAGGGCAACAGACAAGATGGCATGATATTGCTTCATTAAAAAAATGCACACAACAGTCTTGTATAATTTAAAAAAAAAAGCGATAAAAAATAAATAATATAAAAATATTATGGAAATATATTATGTTCGTATTCAAGTTATGTCGTGCTCAATTTTTTTTTTAAAAAGTTTGTTAAATTCAAAAAAATGTCTTATCAATATACATGTACACTACACTTAGAAATTTAACTGAAGGAGAAAAATAGAAAATGCTAGAATTCCAGAAGAAATATGCCAATTATCTCCTTAGCAATTTGATTGAAAAAAAATGTGCGCCACTAAAGTCCAGTAATTGCTCTGACCACTTATACAGATATTCTAATGATCAGTTCTGTATTTCTTATATATTCATCGCGTATACTGTCACAGATTAGCATCTTATATTTCTAAACTTGTGGAATGTCTATTTCACAGATGACGACGGATATGTTCCAATAGAACACTCTCGAGTAATGTCCTTCACCGGATAAGTTCGTCAATTATGCGCGCCTTTACGACGTCATTTACCAGATAGAGGGGACCGCCTATATCCCTGTACCATTAAAGTTAATCAAGCGTTTTCGTGATCGTCATTATGCAGGATAAACTAGAAATAATGTTTGTTCCGTAGGTACTTAATCACAATTCCCTAATGACTTCAGTGCTGATTATCAATTATAAGAATTTTATTTGCTGAATAATTCGTGCAATATAGCATCATTTTTTTTTCAACCGCTCGCTAAACATGGGAATGAAGTGACGATGCCCCAAAACGCACGAATGATTTTCACTAAAACTAAAGTCTTTGACAGAAATGCAACGAACTCGAAAGTGGTCTATTGTCGTAACCACAACCCCGTCCTCTTTTCCTTGTATGTGAATAAGCCTGATCACCGAGTTTTTACTTACATGAGCAATACGACGGGTGCCACATGTGGAGCAGGGTTAGCTTACCCTTCCGGAGCACCTGAGATCATTCCTGGTTTGTGGTGGGGTTCGTGTTGCTCAGTCGTTAGTTTTCTATATTGTGTTTTGTATACGTTTGTTAGTCGTTTCGTCGTTTTTCGTTTTTTTTGCCATGACGTTGTCAGTTTGGCATCGACTTTTGAGCTTGATTATCACTTTGGTATCTTCCGTTTCACTTTTATGATAATTGTTATCATTTCAAAATCGCACTCCGATTTAATTATTTTATAGTCGACCATATTTTCGTAAAGTAATAGAACATACTTTTCGCGTTGTGTGTTTATTTAAAGGCAGTCTACCGATGTTTATTAAATATCTTTACAAATCTTATATATTTAAAAAGTTAACAGTAAAAACTTTATTAAGTTCAATCAATGAAATAAAAATATCACAATTTTCCTTAATATAGAACTTGTTTCCTGTATTCAAGTTTATACAGAGTTTACCCAATCTCAGACCGAGTACACGTTCTTTAAATTCATTTTTATCAATAACGGGGGTTTGTGTTAAATAATAAACATCCATATTTAAATTTGAAATGATTTTTTTACGTGTTTTAGCAAAATCGGAATGTATTTGTTTGTTGCATGTGGGAAATACATTTTAAGAAAATCTTTTAATTGCAACAAATGTTATTTATTTCAATTTCACGACAGAGTAGTTTGATCGCTAGATGTAACATATCAAGGATTACATAATTTCCACCAATCAAATGTATCAATACAATAATACCTTAATAGTTTGTATTCAGTTCAAACGTAAGATCCTATCTAAGTTATAATTTTATTTTTATTTGATTTTTATTATGGAACAATGTCTAATTAGTCTGTACATAACATATTAAGTAGAAGATTTCGTACGAACAACATTTAAAGTGGAATAAAAAAAATACAATTTAAAGCACAATACGCGAAATAGTCAGAAAAAGTTAAAAAACAGGAAGGTATATGAAAAGATATAACATAAATTAAACACGTTGAACCCTAGAGTTGGACAATTACAACTCCAAGTTAACCTTGAGGAATGTTAGGTACTGCGGAAGGGCGCATTTATCGTGCAAATACATTTGATATCCCTCTTTGCTATCAAGAAATAATGGCTTAAATCCGGTAGGGTTAAAGCAAGTTAATGAACGGAAAGCTTTTCTGGAAATTTTCTATGGACCAGTTGTAGAACTCTATTGACAAGGAACGATACTTTTCTGATTGTTTAGTCTACTGTAAAACTTTTTTAATGATGACATCATCTTAGACTGAGTGTAAGTTTCTGGTTACTTCGAAAAGGAAATTCACTTTTTCACAACTTAAGACTATAAATATATATTTATTGTCTTTCTAGCTCATAAAAACAAAATGTGATGTGATAATAAAAAGTATATATCTTCTTTTAACTAACTTATATTTTAAAGAAAACATCATCTATATATAACGAAAATGGAAATATAAAGGGACTGGGATACTAGAAATTTTTGGATAACCATTTGATAAATTCTATACAATAATAATATAACAATGATATTAATAACTAGAATTGTAAGCAAAAGACGATTCCACCTCGAACTGTTTCCATGGCAACGGCCGCCCTTTTGAAAAGCCAAACTCAGACGGCATATATACACATGACAAGTCACATTACGGTAAAAGGATCATTTTTTTTTACACTTCTGCTGTTTTCATGCTAAATTCAGCCTTTAAAAAAAATCAAAAGTAAAATGGGATATCTACACATGACAAGAAACATTTTTGTAAAGTGTGATTAATTTTGGACGACTTATGGTTTTTCACATTTTTTGCTGATTTCACGGAAATGGCACCATTTTGAAAGTTTCAAAAACAGATGCCACATTGACACATGCCAGATAACATATCAATAAAATTACACTGGTTTTGATCCAACATTCTTAGGTAAATGATACTTTAACGTGTTTTCCCATAGGGTTCTATGTTAATCTATTCCGCGGTTTCCATTGCAACTCTAAAAACTGTCTGAACATCTAAACATAACAGACAACATTACCATAATGATATATATATCTGGTTTCTTGCAAATCCCAGATAGTCAACCTAAAGTATTTTAACGTGCGACCTAGTTGCCAAGTTAACACTTAAATCTTTGTATGTGAGGTATGATGAGAGGTCGGTGAGCATTGCAGTGTTTTTTTTTAAACGAAATTCATTTTATTAAAATAAGGAGAACTGGTACAATATATAATTGTCAATGATACGACTATCTTTAACGGAAGGACAAAGATGTGAACTGTGACTTTTTTTTATCATACATGTAACTTTATAACTCACACACAAAGAGTTGAGTTTTAACTTGACAATTGGGTAGCACGTGACTATTCTGTAGGTTGACTATCTGGGAATTGCCAGTAACCTGATATAGAAAGATATTTAAGAAAAAATGTCAGGTCACTAACCGTAGTTAGTAGATTAAATTGTTCTTCGCTTTTATGCATGCATGCTATATTTTAACATGAAGTAAGGTATAATTATGCCAGTCCGGGAGGCGGATCAAAATAGTAATCTTTTCTCTCGACTATTCAACCCACTTGACAGGACAGAAATAAGGAATGAGTGTTACAATCTCTTTATCAACATTAATAATGCACACATATTGACATTTCTTCTCTAAACTGCCATATCAAAAAGACACGTAGGCTTTGTTTTGTTTTTTCCCTTGTAAAGGATATTTCTAATGATTTGTATTGATTTGTAATTATGTATCAAAATTATTGAATTGGAGGTAATTTCAAGACGTTTCAAAACCGTGGGTCAATATTGAGGCATACGATTCTGCAATTTTGGACTATTTATGCGAGTTACATGTATAACGGAAATACGATTTTATTGTTATTTATCAGAAAACAGTACATGTGAATCAAACTCATTAACTCATCGCGATATGCCTTATTGCGCTAACGCTATTCGAAAATAGTCATGTAATATATCAAGTTAGAGGAAAAGAATACTTTAATTTTGCAATACGTTGAAGATTTTTACAATTTCATTCGTTCTGTTGATCTTAAAACCAAGACCAGAAAAGGCTTTGATAAGTCGAACTGAAAAGATTATTGTATAAGAATGTAAACTTATTTTAACACTTGTTATTCAATCATATTAAGACAAAATGTAACGTTAAAACAATATCCTTTTTTAAAAGTAGTTTTCAGTTAAACGTGTCAAATTTGTACGCAATACTCATAAAAATCTGTGATAATGTCCATTTACTATAACTTGGTCTTAAGAAATGAAAAGAAGTTTAAATTCTGTGTTGTCATAAGCTGTAAATTTGTCTAATGGTCCCAAACGATATCTAAACGATCGTAATTAGGCATCGAAAAATTAACTTTTACTTTATGTGTGTGATAGAAGTGCTTTCTTGGCAGACAAACCTTCAGTTGGTAGTCAGTTAACATACATCCGCTCAAAATAACATTACAACTTTTACATATTTATCCTGTTTTTACCTTGAAAACATTATCAGCCTAATGATCATATCACCTCGCACACCAAGTCAGAGCCTAAGGTGCATCCCTTTAGCCGAAAACACTGTATCTACAAGTTCCATTTTGTAGCAATTTCGTCCTCATTTACTCGTTTACGACATTGCCAATTGCAGCTTATAAATAGAATTGTACTCGTCATGAGCAAATTGACGGGTTTCCACAAGTGGGGTTCATGTTACGTTCATCCTTCCGCATAACCCGAGTTCACCATGGTAGTTTTTTAGTAGCCTGCGGGTTCGTGTTTCCTTATCTTTCAGTTATCTGTATTATAATTGTTTCCTTGTTAATATTTTTGAGAACCCTTAGATAAAATGTCACTAAGATATGTTTTAGAGGAAGGGGTTTCAAGGTTCGATGGTTTATATGTTGGGCGAGGTCCCAGTAGGGGTAAACAAGACATATCGATCTGGTAGATTTTAATACGATAACCAGAGGAATGTCACATGTAGAACAGATCTGGATTACTTTTCCGGAGCGCGCTCTTCTCGGTATTTCTTTATAGAGGATTGCTGCTTACAAAAAAACAAACTATCGAACATAATATTATTGATGTTATCTCTCAGGTTTTACGGACGTCAACGTCATCATTAAATGGTTAAGCGTGATGGAGTATCTGTGTCACGGATGACCAAGAATATGTTTCATTTGTCATAGTCACATTATCGTCTGTCTTTTCGTGTTTTTGTGGAGCACGATCTGCTAACCCATCACCCCCAGTTTTTAGTGGGGTTCGTGTTGCTCAGTCTTTAATTTTTCATGTTGTGTTTTGTTTACTGTTGTTTGTCTGTTGGTCTTTTTCATTGTTAGCCATGGCGTTGTCAGTTTATTTTCGACTTATGAGTTTGAAAGTCTCTTTGGTATCTTTCTCCCTTACGGTACAATTACCAGCCACTGGTATAACAGGATTGGCCTCCTCCTCTTATACATTACTGTTGTATTAATGACATTCAATGAATATGTAAGTTTCGCGTTGAAAATGTGACCTTGCAAGATTAAATCTATGAGAACAACTTGTACGTTTGTGTTTCCATTCTGATGGCGATGAACTCGTGTTTATTTATTCAAGCCTATATAATTTTTAACTTACTTGATATTAAATTATGCATTTTAATTGACGAGATATGTTAGTCCGTTCCCCGTATGCAACATGACACAGCGTGATACGTTTGGGGATTACAAGTAAAAGGTTATTGTTGTTGTGAAATTACCATAATTAGACATGGAAAAGCAATAATATAATTCAAGTGTTTAAGAAAAAACTGACAATCGACACCTTAGAACTGTTGAAAAATTAAGAACTTCCGTATACAGTTTATTTGAAGTAATGGTTAATAGTATATAGATACCTTTTTGAATTCATTAAAAGAAATCTAGTGGGCGAAGGTAACATTGCTTTCATATAAAGTTGAAAGTTTATTTAACAAAAGTATGAACATGTACTCTAAGAATTAAAAATAACAAATAAATAATAAATATACAGCATTTTGGCAAAAGTCATTCCCTTCTTAAAATTATTCCTATTTAAAACGTATTTTTAAATTTGTAAAAAAAAATGGATTTGCGTCCGTGGGTCAAAACATCTCGCTCCAGTCTCAACTTGATGTGACCACAAAGTACTATAAACCAACACTTTAACCTGATACGGATACAGACGGATTGACGCACAGCCGGAAAATATAATGCTGCTCTACTATCGATGCGCATACTTTAAACTAACTTCTTCACAAATGTCTGAAAACTAACTACATCCATCTCAGAAATGTGTAGTGTACTGATGCGCGTCGCCTTACAATTGCTTTAAAAATCCTTATCAAGAAATTATTCAGAAACTATTGTCACAACTCCCTTAGGCAAAGTTGGCCGTAGATGAATTTGGTTATTCGTTTTAGGTCTATTTTGGTTATATAACTCCTAAGTAAACATTTCTACATATTTATGCATCCTTTGCATTCAAATGTTAAGTATGAGTGTTCCTGGTGAAGGTAAATCCAGAAAAGCGTTCCGAGACGCACGAAATTTATATTAATTTGTGACGGGTGCCACATGTGGAGCAGGATCTGCTTATCTCTCCGGAGCACCTGAGATCACCCCCAGTTTTTGGTGGGGTTCGTGTTGCTTAGTCTTTAGTTTTCTATGTTGTGTCATCTGTACTATTATTTGTCTGTTTGTCTCTTTATTTTTGGCCATGGCGTTGTCAGTTTGTTTTCGATCTATGAGTTTTACTGTCCCTCTGGTATCTTTCGTCCCTCTTTTATAAAGAGTTATTTTCATTTTACTTAAAACCTCCCATCATTTTACGTTTTCTAGAAATTTGGTTTGTGTTACTTTACAATATAATCATGATAATTTCATGGGTCCAAAGCGCTTTTCTGGATTTAACTTCATCAGGAAAATCGAGACATTGGAAGAGCTATATTACCAAAAAGGACCTAAAAACAATAGCCAAATCAATCTAAGGTCAAATTTGCCTGGTACAACTCAGAAATCGCGTCACATAAAAACGTAAAAAGAAATAGTTACGGACAATAATTATATGTTCTTTTATGTCAAATATTTTTAATTTTTGATTAATAAACTAACATTTCTTTTATTTATTTCAACTTCTGTGCATTTTAATTGAAAGTTCACGCTTAAAATGTTCTATTCAAAAGAATGATCGACAAGTGCACATCTTCCCTCGGAGAATAAAGAACGTGGGTGGTTAAAATGTTTGTGAGTGCTCAACCCATCCACACCCAGCTTTCATCCTCCCCTTAACCGGAGAAAGTGTTGTAACAGCAGATTATAAGATCAAACTGTACATGTATGCCAGTTATACATTATACACTATTCAATCGTCTTCTCAAATATAGCACCGTGATCGTAGATTATTTGTTTTAATTATTAGATTATATTCAAAATCACGGACATTCTGCAATTGCCTATACAACTTAAACATCAGGAGATGGTGTTTTTCCAATTTAAACTTAACAAGTAATTAACGACAAAAAGAAAATGTTCTAGTTGAACTTAAGGTACTATACAATCTGTTGATTGCCTGTGTCTATGACTACATTTCTCATTTGATATACTATCAATAACAAAATGTGCATAGAAACGGCTACAGATATTTTTTTTACCTTTTATTTGATATTGAAACTGAATTCTTTTGAGAAGAAAATCTTACTTCCTTCCATGACTTACTTATCTTTAAGTTAATAATTTATCAAATGGAATTGGTATGAAAGTTTCAGATACAGATATCCAATATTATATAATTCTAGCCAAAAGGTAATGGTTTATGGGTGTTCCTATAGTTACCACAACAATTGATAATATTATTAATGGAATTTATTTGAGAATTGCCATCAAGGGAATTCAAAATTTTCTTTTAACGCATTTAAATGAAATTGTTTATTTTTAAATCTGATTGATCTACAGTTTAATTGCATATCAGACGAAGCACTAGACTCATTGCACTTTGTTCATTTGTATTTCAATATACGGTTTGTGACATTTGAGCATCATATCAAATATTTAAACGGATAAAACTACAAATTGGAAAAATCCTATGGTTACATACTTGTAAATCTATAGGGGAAAACAACAGAAGTTCAAATACAAAGGCTTTAAATAATTTAAACTTTGTCAATACATACATGTTGTAGTTCGTTTTGTAAAAAATCACATTGAATGGTACACATGCAAGCTTACATAATTGTAATTTTATACACCGTGTTTAAAAATAATCATTGTCCGTTAAATAGACTAGATATATCATTTTATGTTTGTGTCGTTTTGTTGCTGTCTATTTGACGTATACCCAACAAAGTCATGTATTTATATAACTATATTGTACTCAGGTCCAACTCGTTGTATATATAACCGTAAATCTAATGTGATTCGCCGCCTTTAAAGGCATTTATTTAGAAATTAGAGGCACTTCCCTAATATTCATATTTAGCAATCTGGCAGCTACTTAAAACAAGTAAAACATATAAATGTATAGACAAAAGTCTCTATAACATACTTTCTATCGATTCCCCAAGTTGTAAAGGAAAACATTCCAAAATAAACAAAATTAAATTAACATAATTGATCTTGTTGTATAAAAAAAAGGTTTAAAGAGTATCTGAAAACCCCGAGTGATATGATTTTAGTATTCTGTAAGAAAATATAATGTTTAATGGTTAAACACGTCTAACGATAAGCTAACTACATTCAGAAAATTATGAATGGTGTTTGCTACACGTTCAGTAGCAAATATTTCATATATATTTAGAACAATTGAGAAAATTAACTTAAAAGGGTCAAATAAAACTAAGTTTTCTTGCAGTTTTTTCTCAGCAGATTTCGAAAGTGCAAAAATTAAATAAAAATAACGACAACAATCCAAACATTTGTAACCATTGATAATCGGAATTCTTCAATTAAATTAAAGCTTCGATTTCGTAAAGTTTATTTACACAGATGTAATACACGTAAATTGAAGTTTCTGAATTAGCAAATGTAAAATTAAATATAAATCAAAACTATTAGGATTTCTCTGCCAGACGCAAATGATTTGAAATACTAGCAAATACAATAGAAACTTTGTACATGTTGCCTAAACCATCGACATGTTTAACTTTAACAAGTCTGGTGCCGACTTTCGCGTCTGAGTTCACTTATGGTTTTTGGCGAGGTATTTGTTGCTCAATCTCTAAGTATTCTGCGTTGTGTATTTTTTTATTGTCTTTTCGTCCTCTCCTCCTTTTTGTGGCCCGCATGGTGTTGTCAGGTTTTTTTTTTTTAAATATATAGATATAGGAAGATGTGGTATGAGTGCCAATGAGACAACTCGCCATCCAAGTTACAATTTATAAAAGTAAACCATTATATGTTTTTTATTGCCCCCTGGGTATCTGCTCTCAATTTTTTGATGAAGACAAACACTAATGTTTAAAAATATGTAATTTTACAAGTACTAAAATAACACAAAGAATATTTTGACAGCATGAATGTGGTTTATTTTCCATTTCAGCTTTGTTGCATATATGACACGGCTAATAAGCAAATTTAATTTGTACGACCTAATGTATCTTTAACTGCAAATTGCAATCCCACAGCGTGATATAGAAAAGAGCAAATTATCTTTGAGAAGTACATGCTGTTTAAAATTTTCATTAGTATACTTTTTTAAAACAGATATTATGTAATGGTATCGATACCTGTCTATTTTTGACATGCATTAATAGTTAGATGAGGTTACAAAAACATTGATTTTAAAGTATTTTATAAGATATCAATTGTGAGATTAATAAAGTGAAATGCAAATTCACTTTTGGCTTTGCTGGGAATGCTGTTTTTTAAACATTGATTGATTGTTGTTTGCTTAACGCCAAATTGAAAATATTTCGTGATTGTTCAGAGAGAGAACACATTAGACATTTTCAAATAAGCAGGTTCTACGTAGCGCGTCGACAGCGAGTATGATGATTGTGATGAATTGGTAGAAATTGTAGATGCATATTATGACGAGCACGTGTTAATGTGATATGAATATGAAACCTGCGTTGTACTAGACCGACACGCTGATTCGGATTTTTGACATCCTAGTTCATTAGATATTATTTCACAGCAAGACGTGACACCCTACCCGGACATATTATTCGGACTCTGTGCCGACTAATCTTTGCTCTTACTCTTAAATTGCCGCGTGCTTTGCAGAAAAGCAGCAAATTCTAATTTCCAAGTCTCAAGGTTTGACACGGTAGGTGACCGAACCCACGACCTCCCGTATTACAAAACCATCAAAATAGTTCGACGAGTGAAGAGCGATAAATAAGGCAGGCCACTGTTCAGACATGATGTAAATACATGTAGGGCCAGAAATTCATCCTTCAAAGGTCACCTACTAAATCTTAAATTGTTATTGCAGATGGTATTTCATGTGCATAGTAAATGGCACTCGCACAACGCCATTTGAAATATTTAATTGTCAATTTTGAAATTATGCAAGTAGACTGTAGGCTATTTTGAGCTTAAAATACCATTTAAAACATCTATGTGAAGTTTTATGGTAATTGCGTGTTGTTTGGTTGTCGTTCCATATTTATTGACTAGAGTACAATGTAAAAACGAGACAATTCGCATTTTAGATTTAATATATATGTAGTCACATTTTATTATGAATAATAATGTAGTCACAATCAATTATGATTACATAGCATGTACTAGTATGGTTCATAATAATACGTGCTTTTGGTTGTCTGAAAACAATTAAGAGGCATTCCAAAATTAGATTTTATTTCCCATTAAAATGCAACATTCATGACAGCACGTGCTTCCCGTGACCACGTTACAGCAATGCATAGGAAAACAAACAAAAAAAAAATCATATAACTCGTAATTTCACAATTGTAGCACATAAATGTTATTATTAGAATTGAATGCTTCTTTACCTAATTTTATAGGGTTGTAAATCTTTAATATAAAGCGCTATGTACAAAATGTGCTTCAGTCAACAACTTTACACCCAAATAAAATTACAAAAGGAAGCATTCAATTCTTAAATAAAAACTCATGAAGTTACATACAATTGTACCTACAAACGTCAAACACGTATACATATCATATATAATAGTCAGAATATTTTGTACCTTGTAGGAACTTGAATATTGGGGTTTGACAGAATTAGACATAGAACCGTGTTGCTGGGGCACATACAGTAAGTACAAAGATCACAAAGAAACATTGGCCGCGCTGGATGACAATTTCACTTCTTCGTTTGAACCGGAGTTATATGATGAAAATACGTCAAGTTTCACAAAATTCAAAATACAAGCATGGCAATTTTTAGAGGAACCTTCGTCGTCAAGAGGAGCCAAGGTAAGAAAGACCTTCAAATGATAACAAACATTTTGTAAATGCTCTACTGTTATGCACAAATGCTAAATATTAATAGCACGAACATTTTATGTTAGAAAAAAGAAAAATTATTTACTGCAGATAAGAATTGTAAGCATGATGTCATTTCCTGCTCTGTTGATACTATGTGCAAAATGTCTATATTAGTTTTTTTTTAAGATTTCGATTTTAGTGTTTGTTTTTGACAGTTGCATAGATTTCAAGTGAAAACATAGAATTTTGATCATATATGTAATGCAATTTGCCATAAACATTTACAGGCTAGAATTTATCATGTAACAAAAAATCACAGCAACATTATTCAGCCCTCAGATTTTTTGTCATATAATAGTAAATGTCACCACGATTAATGATTGTATTTAAAACTAGCATGCACTATGAAATCCATGTGATCTTTTTATCTTATACAAATGAGTTTTTAACGATGTATTCCCACTACATTTTTGTGTGTACTTGTATAAAAATAAGGAGATGTACTATGTGATTGCCAATGAAACAGCTATAACCCGAATGCTAAAGATGTAAACGAAAACGGGTAATTGTACGACCTTCAATAATGAACAAAACCCATACAACAGGATAACAAAATGTAAAACAATTTAAAAGAGAAATATACGAAATAATTTAAGCTTGTTTCCGATCATTTGAGGACAAAAACAATCATGTCTTGAGAGTTTCTTTTTTGCGTTACCTCATTTTGAAACTTTGTAGTTAAGGTCTTAAAAATAGTTAAATAACTTGCTTGGTTTATTTTCAGACCTTTGCGGTTATCTCCATGTTTTTCGTAGTTATGTCTATAGCTATATTTTGTTTAGAGACATACCACAAGTTCCGTGTTCCTATAGATGGCGCTCAACCTATCAATAAAACAAAATATGAATTACTTCAGGCACCTAATGAAGATTATTGTATTAAAGAAACAGTGACTAGTGCAGAATACAAGTTTTCAGATACAAAACCGCATGTTGTTATGACTATTCTTGATTATGTGTGTGCAGCTTATTTCACAACAGAGTTTGTCATTCGTGTCTTTTTCGCTCCAAGAAAAATACAGTTTTTCCGCCAGCCATTGAATATAATAGATTTGTTATGTTTAATTCCACATCTTATAGCCATCATTCTTGTTACTATAAACCCAAATGATAGCACAAGTCAACTTTTTAAATCTATGTTAGCGCTAAGAACCATTCGAATATTAAGAATTTTTAAACTGATGAAGCATTACAGCGCTTTTAACATATTAGTGTACACAATCAAAGTTAGTACTAAGGAATTACTGCTGATGGTCGTGTTTTTATTCACTGGTGTTTTAATTTTTGCCAGTGTTGTGTTCTACGTTGAATCGGAAACATTTGAAAACATTCCAATCGGATTTTGGTGGGCACTCGTAACCATGACGACAGTCGGATATGGAGATAAAGTTCCCAAAACTGAGGGTGGTTATATCATTGGTTGTGCAGCTGTACTTTGTGGTGTTCTGACTGTGGCATTTACTGTTCCGATTGTCGTCAATAATTTTACGCTATATTATGCTCATGCGCAGTCTCGAATTAAACTACCACCACACGAAAGAAAAGAATTGAAGAGAAAGTTGTTCATAAAAAGTAAAAAGTCACTAAGACTATTTGATAAGTTTAGAAGAAATAAAGAAAAAAAGCAGTCATTTTCGTCACTTGACTCGATAACTTCTACGAGAGCACCGCCTTATGGTCAAGAAAGTCAGTCGCCTATATCAGAAATGCCAAATGGCGTTTACCAAGAAACTGATACCGACGTTATAACGGTTTCGTCTACAAATTCAACTCGAAATAATTCTGCATCAACTGATGCGCAGAACAGACTGCATACCATATCGGAGACATTGTCATCTACCGGAAGTCCATCCGTCACCCCTATTGATGTTGAAATATCTGAATTGGAGGTATGTTTTGTCAGTAAAATTCGCATCATAAGGTTTCATTTAATGAGCAAGGGACGATATTCTGTGTTTTCTGAACTTTATTAAATATTTTTTTCTGGTTTTGACTCTTTAACAGTGCTCCGATATCAATACAACCTGTTCATTTTTGTTATGTGGCTTGAAACTTTTACATAAATTCTGCAGTTATATAACTAATATTTTATTTTATTTGGTAATTTCACGGTACAGATCCCTAATTTTGTATGATTATTATCTCTAATTTGAAGAGTTCTTTAAACAAAGTGATTGGAATGCAGGATATGAAAGTTAATTTAATTGAAATAAAAAGAAAATGTTTTAGAGCGCGTATCAAATTTGCTAGGCAACCGGAAGTAAAGTAAACAATATAAATAAGCGACAATGGAAATTTGCAGTAGTGTCAGTACAAACATGTTTTCAGATATTAGGCTTTAATTGAAAGCCAATCTTAATACTTTGAAAGCTATTTTTGTAAGCTAATTCCAGTTACGTTATCTAAATTAGATATAATCACAATTAGATGTTACAATTAAAAATCCTAACAACAACAACCATTAATTCTTTGTGTATTTTTTTTCTTCAGAAAGACCATTATATTACACCATATCGAAGTGATCGTGCCTCATTATTGTTTTTAAAAGTTATCAAATGAAAAATAACGTCAATGCAAAATTATAAAATCAATGGACGTGTGATTGTAATCAATAGTCATTATTTATTCACAAAACTGAAACATCCTGGCAACAGAAGATGATATGCTGGGGATCTGATAACAAATATAGAAAATATGATTTGTTTGTCACATTTAAAATTGTCGTTGTTTTTTCTTCTATTTCCTATATATTTCGTATAATTGTATCGAAATCAGATAACTATTTTTAGATTTACGTTCGGAGGAAATTTTATATGTAATAGATCACATTTTCAAATTGCGCAATTATGTTTTTATCGAATGAGATCAACATTGAACCTGCACATCTATTACCTCATATCGATTTTGTCTTTGCAATTGCAGTATTAATGACAGGTGATGTGGGGTGTGTCTTACATGTAACGAGGCAAGCATCCCAAGAATATAAAAACAAAACAAATCCAACTGTCCACAAAAGTTCTCTATCGTTAATTATCTATAAACTACTACAAGCTCTAAATTTTCCCGAGTATAAAAAAGTTGTGAACAAATTAAACAAAAACCATCGAAGATCTAGTATTCATAAAATATTGCTTAAAAGATAATAACTATAATATATCAAAGAAAACCACTGATAACGTTCAAGACTATTCAAAGGCTATACATGTAATACGATACGAGTTTCACAACGCGCAAACATTCTGTCTAGAAGAGTAAGCATATAATGCTGTATAAAGTTAGAGATAATTAAGGATAACAGTAGTCTTTCCTCGCATGACCGCCAACTTTTTACAAATACATAAAATGATTGATTGAATGTTGTTACTTGCATTGGCGTTTGTTTTTTGTTGCACATCAGTGTTTCTGTTGTTCCTTTGTTTTCCTCTTATAGTTGATGTGTTTCCTTCGGTTTTAGTTTGTAACCTGGATTTGTTTTCTCTTAATCGATTTATGACTTTTGAACAGCGGTATACTACTGTTGCCTTTAGTTACTACTAGTATTTGTTTGCTAAATAAATCCAATTGGTACGATTTGCAAAGTACGTCGACCAGAATAAAGGACGTGATTTTCGACTGCCACCGGAAAATGAGGACAATTTGGATAGGGGCAGTAGTCTAGCCTTATAATGGGCCACCTAAGGACCCCTCAAAGAGTAGTTGCAAATGTTCTTAAACGTGAAGAGAGTGTTAAACTGTCACTACACGAGGCATCGGATTTAACGTCCCCGTTCTCACCGGACTTGACTGCGTATTTATACATCCCTCATAGCCAATCGGTCGCCTCTCTTTGGAATATGTTTACTGTCCGAAGATGAAAATCCGAAGATAAACGTTTTTTTATACCCCAGTGAACTTCTCAAGAATCTGAGACAGTTCCTTTCTAAAGGCGCATTTCCTATACTGTACATAGTTTGTCTCCTTATTACTAGGATGACTGTTGAAGTGAAAGATACATCCGAGTATGCCTTGATAATTCTTGAACCATAAGCAAGAAATATATATGTCGTTTTCGTCAGCCAAGACCTAATATTGATTACACAAAAATGACACTTGACATCCTATGGGGCATTTTCTTTGGTATAGTCAATATAATTAATAACTATCAGTTGAAATTATTAAGAATTATGGTTCCAACTCCCCCAGTCAAAGTTGACCTTCTCAAGTACATTCTTTTCGGTTTGAGCGTTACTGATGAAGATAAATCCACAAAACAGCTTCAGAATCACCAACTTTTAAAATCTTTTGTCATTTTCTGCAGTATATACATGCTAATAAAATTATATAAATATTTCAGCACCAACATAGAGTTGAAACAGCCATGCTGCTCAATAACATGGCTGAAAATACAGAGCGACTAAAGAATGAAAAAAGGAGACAACTTGAGTTGATAAATGAAAGACGAGAACAAAAAAGACAATTACGTGAGGGAGGTAAAACTCCTCGTTCAGTCCCACCGGCTGCTGCCTCCAAGGGAAAGAAGTAATTGGTCCGTAAGAAGGGATAACCATAAGGTTAAGTCTTCTGCATATGCGTTTAGTTTCTACGAAATGTTTTATCAAAGTGTGTTAATCGATTGGTAATATTACTGAGAGAAAAAATAATGAGAACTTTCTAGACATGTGAAGTATCACAACGATTTTGATCTAAGTAATGCACTTATTGAATGGATAAATGAACAAAGAAAATGAAGAAAAGGAAAACCAATATTTTAACTTTTATGTATAACAAAAAATCAAACAACCCTGAATGTATTTGATCTGAGTAAAGCTCATTTATCTTTAAATATCTAGTAAAGCTCCGTTACATTTACATATCAATAAAGCGCCTATTTGATTTTTTTTCTAATCGCAGACTATAGAATAATCACATTAAAGGAACATCCTGATTAGAGACATAGTCTTGTAGATTAAATTCTAAAAAAGCACTCAGGCATACAAAAGTAATCACTGTGATGTTTTAAAAGAATATCATTACTTATATAACAATTTTAAAAATGGCGAAAGCCTTTGTGAAATATTCACCACCTAATATGTTTTTTCGATATAATTGTTAAAACTTGTTAGAGCAGACGTGGCATAATTAAATTTTTTTTAATCCGTCTAGATAACTTCGTGGTAAATTAATTTAGATTTCAATGAAAAATATCTTGAGTCTATCCCAGCTTATACCTAACAACAATGTGGCCATGAAAACAACCGACTTCATTCACTACTTCACAATCTGTATGTTATATGTGTAATTTAGTTCTATTTGGCAGTTAAAATTTTTTTTAATTTCTGAAACATTTGATCTTTCTGATGAAGTTTATCCCAGAAACATGTACCGTTAGTACATAAAATAGTGTATTCCTTTTTGTTTATTTAAGCAGATAGCGTTAAAACTCTAACATGTGTCTTCATTCATTGTACTACAAACTATAAATAAAAATGTGCGTAAAGTGTGGTCATTTGCCTCGTGTTAAAAGTATCACTCCGACTTTAAAGAGACAAAAAGCACGGTTTTTTTGCTTTGGTTTTGGCACGTGTCTGAAGTAATTGGTTTGTACTGATTTATTACATCGTAATCATTACGTTCAATTAGAAAAAAAATAATGAGTCTAGTTTTATTTTTGAAAAGCTGATTAACGTTTTATCTTTTACATCGCATTGAAACATGAACATTGGATATGCAAATATAAATTAACAGCATTAAAACAATTCTTTTGATTAAATTTTCAGCTACAGAAAGAGTGTTTATCAAAACTTAATATCCGCTCTATATTTTGGGCTTTTATAAAGACTTCATACAGGGGTTTCTTAGGGAGAATGAAAAGAAGCTAACATTGTCCTTTAAATTCATTATCCGCTACATAGATGATGTCTTCTCAGTAAAAATTTTCAACTTTGATGACTCTGTTGAACGAATCAAAAACTATCAATTAACGGAACAAGGGAAGTAAAGTTAATGTCATCCCTTTGAAAAGTTTACAGATGCCATCACGAGTTGGTTGACCGTTATAGAATATCTGTTTCACAGATGACGACGGATACATTCCAATTATCGTTACCACAATCCCGTACTATTTTACTCGAACTTCCCTTGTTCCGTTAATTGATATCACTTCATGCATTGGCAACACGACAAGTGCCACATGTGGAGCAGTATCTACTTAGCCTTCTGCACCGACTGAGATCACCTCTGGTTTTTTATGTGGTTTGTGTTGCTCAGTCTTTAGTTTTCTATCTTGTAATTTTCGATTTTTGAAATTATTGCTTTGTCAGTTTTCTTC
The DNA here is from genome assembly GCF_021869535.1 of Mytilus californianus. Classification (NCBI taxonomy): domain Eukaryota; kingdom Metazoa; phylum Mollusca; class Bivalvia; order Mytilida; family Mytilidae; genus Mytilus; species Mytilus californianus. The sequence goes on from NW_026262679.1 coordinate 60,669,997, forward strand.
GACTTATGGGTTTGAACAGGAACATATATATTAATGTTAGATATACTGTTCCCGGGTTTGAGTTACCGTTTGGTATCTTCCTCGTCTTTTTTAATACAAATGTGAAACAGATGTACTAAAATATATATATAACAAATTTCCTCTTTCATTTCAGGATATGTTCCCAGGGAACTTCAAGCCTTTCAAATCCGTCCAATACGCTGTGAAGTATCAACTGCTGATATATTCTACTTTGTTGTACATTTCCATAGATATTTTATATTTATAAAAAAAAAAAAAACACTAATTGACACAATTTACAAATGTATATTATAATAACACGCATACATTGCACCGAACTCTTGCTTTATATATATCTGGTTACTTGTCCTGGTAAGAACTAAAAATAGATAATTTTGCACAAGACAGGATGAAAATGATTATTCTGCAGCACAAAATGCAGGAAACTTATTTATTTGTACAAATATGATAATAAGCATAGTATTACGTAAATACAGATGAAAATAAATGATCAATCCGGAAAATTTAAGATTGTCTTAAACATGTTAAAAGACATTTTAAATGATAAACGATATTTATTCTACTTCTTTAAGTACAGAAGTCATGATTGCAGTTCATGCATGCCATTTTTCCACCGTAATTCTCACACAATCAATATACCTGTAGTACACATTAAATTGCAAGTTTTTTCATCGTCATATACATGTGTATCTCCACAAGAAAATAACATAATTAATTTATAGCAGGGATTCATTTACATTTATTGATCTTTCATAAAATTATCAAGTTTAACTTGTTTATTTCGCACATATTGTATTTATGAAAATTTATAAACATTTTATTTCATACCTCCATTACTATACTGTATGGATTTAGCTCATTGTTGAAGGTCGGTCAGTGGCCTATATAGTTGGGATATTTTCATCCTTTGGTCTCTGATGGATAGTTCTCTCATTGGCAATCAAACTACATCTTATTTATATATTAAACATACTATTCATCCAAATTTGGCAGAAATGGTCACCTTTAATTAAATGCTAGCTACCAAATATTGAAAAATATATTGAACATATCTTGTTATTCGGACAAATATATACATAATTTATTTTTTCATAACGAGTTTGTCCATATGTTATCTTTTCTCATTTTCGCTCAATAAAAAAATGTCCAGAACTGACGTAGTCTTAGTTTTAAATTTTACACTAAACCATATTATAAATACTTACCAAAATATCAGTACATGATTCAGTTTTGCAATTATGACACTTAAATATGAATAAAAGTATGCCTGGAGTAAAAATTGTAATGACAATAATAGAGTTAATAATCCAAGTTCACCAAGAACAGACATCCGCTGTAGGTCACCATATTGGCCTGGACCAATGGGGTTTAATTGCAAATGTGCATATTAAACGACAACCACTTTATTCTATATTTTTAACAAATTGTAAATTGAATGGACAGATACGACCGAACACAATATCTAAAATAACAGCATATTCCATACATAAAAAAAAAAATTGAAGAGGCAACGATAACCATACATCTAAATGAAACATACGTTACTGTCCGTTCGAACCCATTGTTTGGATAAATATTCATCAGAAAAACTAAAAGCTTTACGGTTGTAGTGAATATATATATATGAAAAGAGCTATTGTACATAGTTTTACCGTACTTATTATATTAGAAATGAAGTAAAGGGTAATCAAGAAAAGATATTTGGCTAATACAAGAATCTTTCGTCACGAGCCAACCATGTGAATACATGTATAAAAATAAGAAGATGTGTATGATTTCCAATGAAACAACTCTACCGGAGACCAAATGACGTAGAAGTTAGCAATTATACATGCAGGTCACCGTATGGCTTTCAACAACGAGCAAAACTCATACCGAATAGCAGGCTATAAGAGGACCCGAAAGGATGAATGTATTTAACAATCAAAACGACAAAACTAACAGTCTGACTTATGTACAAATAATAAATGAAAAACAAATATGATATACAGTAATAAACGACAACCACTGAATTACATGTTCATTACTTGGGACTGGCACATATATAATGTGGGGAGGATAAACAAGATTGTGGGCGCCAAACCATCCCCTAACCTGGGTCAATGGTGGAACAGCACATTCAACATAAAAACAAAAGATTAAAATCATTAGATTGATACAAAGCACAAAACTGTTTGTATCTATGAAAGAAGTTAGTAAAGGTTTTTAGTAATTTGTAGTCGAAATCCTTGACTTAATATTTTACCAGTAATACTCACATTTCGTTCTTTGAAATCCAAAACGTCACTTCAGACACGGACATAGAGAACGAGTTTGGATATATACATTTTATTGTTCTCAATCTTTCTACGTTTCGAGAAAAAAAAGTTTGAGTGCACAAAATTAAGAAAAAGAATAAACTGAACAGCCAAAAAAGTCTAAGGACACTTTGAAACCTTTGCTTTAATATTATTTTCGAACGGCCAATTTACGCACAGAATGAAGCATGCGAATCATCTTAATACCAAAGTAATAGTAACTGAATAACAGGTTCGCGAATTAAGGAACGAAAAACATATGGCTAAGTTATCGAAATATAAAACTGGCATGTTTCAATGAAAATTAAAAATATAAGTAGTACTCAACGATAGATCCATATCTGCATATTTTATATAATCAGTTGTACTTTGTGTGTACACAGGTCAGTACCAAAATTTTTCAATCATGTAGAAATAGTGATATCTCTTTGTTTTGAAATCAACCGAATAAAATCATGTTAAACCACTTATAAGATCATGGAAGTGAGTAACAGTATAGGAAATGATGGGATAATTTATAGAATAGATAATAATGTGGTGCTAAAATAAACAGAAAGAAAATGGGCGAAAAGATAAAGAATAGAGAATAATGAATTGTTGAAATATAAGGAATAGAGACAAATTGGGCATACAAAAAAGAATAGCCAAATAATTGCATAAAATGTCAAGAAAACAGTTAATATAAAGACCCTTACTTATCATAAAAATGTTTTAGGATTTTTATTTTGTTCAATTGTATGTTTCACTTGTATAAAATGCAATGAAATATAGGAACTTCCTATGAACAAGAAATTGTGCAATTATCAGCATGACATTTCAGTTAGAAAGGGTCACGTGCACAATTTGTTAAGCTAACTTCAAAATAGGATTGTGTGAAATTTTTCACAAATTATATGCCTTTATTTATAAAAAACATACACTGGTAGCAAATCTTTGTCCTTTATTAAAGTCGTCAGAACTGGTGAAACTGCTTTATCACATGACTTCAAATAACGAAACATGGGGATCGCTTCTTGGAGCCTTTTTGATAAAAAAAGAGAAAACATAACTTACAGTTATATATTTATTTAACTAAATATGTATGCATTTTGTACTACCCAAAGAGATTTGGTTTTTGAATGGCAACTGTTTGTATAGTTGTTAATTTAAAGCAAAACAAACAAACAAACAAACAAACAAACAAACAACCTTACCAGTATATCTTTTGGAAAACGTTTACCTGTATACATGTTTATGACCTGATTTGTTTATCACATTATATAGAACACAAAAAACAGACATATATCATTATTTAAAACATTGAACGTTTAATTATTCATTATATCCAGAAAAAACTATATTTTAAAACTGTATCTATGAAATGTATATGAAGTTTATGTAAGAGTTGTTATATCATGCGAACTCTGGATATTATTTTTCATTCAGTTTATAATTACATTTATTCAAATACTCATTGAAAAGCTTAGCATTGTTACCCAGTATGCAAAAAAAGGAAATGTGGTATGATAACCATGAGACAACGATCCATCAGAGCCCAAAGTATTATATAATTTTAGATTAATCAGACTAGTATAAATAAATTAAAATGCATAGTCATAAGTTATTAATAACGTAACGTAATATGACATGATAACCGTGCGCAAAGCGAGTGCTTCCGGAATAAATTTGGCTCGAGTAAAAAAAGATTTGAAAGGCAAAGCGATACAAATTTTGAAAGCATAAAAGTTAAAAGGTTTTAAATAGAACAGAACCGTCAAAGGTCAACTTTGCCTTAGGGAGTTGCAATAAATATAGTTTTATTACTTTCTACTTGAATTATTTTCTTTTTTCAATTGATTTCCTACAAATTATATATACAATAATTGCCTTTATATTAGATATGCATTTGTGTATGACTTTTAGATTCAGATAATTAATTTTTAATAGCTCAAAATATGATTTTCATATATGAAACTGTTCAGTGAAAAGGCTGGCTATTTATATATATAGATCGGGATGATGATATATTCCTTTTACTTCAACTCAATGAGAAATATCTGTTACATTTTGTTAAAAGCCACATATTTCAATACATTAATTTCAAACAAATTCAATGAATAACTAGAATAAAACATACGTTGCTTATAAACATTAACAAATCATGTTGTATTTATTTATTTACCAAAATACAACTCAAGTATATTTCTTCAAAGGATCAACTCTTAAATACACCCAAGGGTGACTTCGGAATAGAAATATGTTCACTCTTGGTTTTCTTCCGATCGGCAAGTCCAACACAACCAATGTATATGTCTACAAATAGCAGATGTATAATTATGCAACCATGTCCGGTCAGAATGGGAACGTATGTAGTTTGCCAGTTGCAAGGCCAATATTTATTTCCATATCCAATATAACCTCCTTTTACAGTGGCAGTCCAAATTTCCCACCCGATTTCACAGTCGACACCTATTACAGGATTTACCTGTTGAACATGTATTTATTTTTAATTTATTCTCGTACTGAACATGCTTGAAATATTTGTCACTGGACGTTTAGCAAACATCAATATATCTTAAATACTATCAACCTTTAGTTGTACAGTTAGTTCATATTAGTAGCTAGGTTATCATCCGGTTATTTTATGTTTTCTATTCGTTATCATTTGCACGGGCGCATTGCATTTGTGTCAATTATTATACATTTGCAGTAATTCGTTTGCACCAAAAACAATACGTTTTTTGCGCTTAGTTGCATGTATAATATAACCGATGCGTTTAATATAAGTTTTATACTGAATACGAGGCTCGTATAAGAAATGTTGTAGAGTATTCCTCCTGAGTACATACTCATTTCTCATACAAACTGATAGTCACGGTATTAAATTATATAGTGTTCACATGTTCGAGGTGACAAAATGGACATAATTCATTTGGAGACAAGCAGAAGAGACAATATTTCTGTATATATTTAAGAATTCACATTTAGGTTATCCAACGTATTGAAAAACGGAGACAAATCGTACCACAAAAAAGTTACAAAGCAAGAATCACAACAGATGTAGACAGCAAAACCATTATAAAAACATTGAATGATAGCATAACAGTAAACCACGGTTTATAATCATTGTTTTTTCATTCGTGTGATTTATGATGAATATATTATATTATGCTATGAAAACTATCTGGTAATATTATTATTAAAAGTCACATATAGATTTATTATTTATACTTATTACCTGTTATATTGGAGCAAATAAAATGTTTTGTTTTTTGCGCAAATGAAATATGGTTTGTGTTGCAAATGAAAGATTTTTTTGGCGCATGAAATGCCAATTGACGCAAAAGCAAAGCACAGATTTACACCAAGCTTACCTTAGACGATTTCAGTCGTTCTTTTTTGTGGACACATATTAGTAAAATAAGATCCCATGAATTTATAAAGTTGTGAATTACAAACTGTCATGATGCAAGACTACATGGAAATAAGTTTTGAATTAAGTAAATTCAATTTGGTCGACTTGTGATTTTTATAAATAAGATCACCCGGTGTGTGCCTAGATAAACGAATTACTAAGGAGGTAAAGGTAGAGTCATAATTTGTATTTCTATTGTTATTTGTTAGCGAATTTGAAAACAAATAAGAATCTTTTGAAATATCAATATATCAAGTTGTTTTGTGCATAGTGTAACGACAAAAGAAAGATAATGCAGATCCACGATGGAATTTCTGGTCTCTCTTTGTATTAAAACGTACTCGATACAGTATCGTATATTGGACCAAAGCTCCATGCAAAAGTACTGTTTAGCATACAATTGTATGATGCACGCTTGTGTTTATCATCTTGGTATTCGATAGTAGAAGAGCAGATAGTGAAATGTGAGTTTTAGATAAATATTCAGAAGTTCTCGCTCGGACACACACTCCATTATCTTGTATATTATAAGAGCATAAACCTGAAGCACGGGGAGGCACTCTTACTGTCTCCACACGGCACTAAAGACAAATTCTGTAAAAAATAAAATTGAAAATGGAAATGGGGAATGTGTCAAAGAGACAACAACCCGAGCGAAGAGCAGATAGTGAAATATGAGTTTTAGATAAATATTCAGAAGTTCTCGCTTTGACACACACTCCATTATCTTGTATATTATGAGAGCATAAACCTGCCTGGAGGCACATGGCCAATTAATATATTCCTGAATAAATAAAATCCAACGTTGAAACAATTCCTCTAATAACCAACATTGTTTACAATTTCACAATATCTGCAGCTATAAGAAGCTGCGACCTTGACATATTGACCTACTAACCTTAGTTCTATAGACTTCCTTGGATCCTCTTTACTATCAACTACTCATATTAGTTTTAATCAAAATCCAGTAAAAAAGTAATCATCCAGAAACAACAAATTGCACCTGAAATATCTTGAATTTCAGATTATTTATGGCACCTGTGAGCTTGACTTATTGACCTTGTCATACATCTTCCATGTATCACAAGCAAATGGAACTCCAGTATTCATGCAGACCAGTTATTTTCCAAAAATATTCTTTAATAAGTAACAGAAACCTTGAACTTTGATCTCAAATGAAAAGGCTGTTTTCCTTTAAAATCTCAATCGGTGTAATTTTCGTTCTATTTGATCAGGGAAAACTGAAGTTATCATGCGGAATAAAGTTGTTTTCGACGTACAGACGAACGGACAAAGCGATGTATATATTCCTTTGTTATTTTGTTTGATTAAAGATGTTTGGTATAGCGACATTGAGACAAAGTCACGTGACCTCTTAGAGTAAACGAAAACAAATATGATGGACATTAACCAACGTCAACCACTGCCTCATAGCCATCAAAACTCTACCATTAAAACAAAATTCCCTTCAAGACAAAACTTAGCAATTAAGATAAAACTAAAGAAACCCTTCCAAACTTTAATTAAAAATGTAAATCGATTTTATTGAATTCGTATTGAATTGTACTATTATAGCATTGTCCGTGTTCCGTTATATTTGAAAGCCAAGGATGTATAAAAATCGAAACAGCTGAAGAGCGATATGACCAAAATGGACCTAAAATTTAGCTACATCCATCTAAGGTCAACTTTGCCTGTGGGAGTTGAAACCTTTAAGTTAGTTTCTTTTTATTTCAAAATCTATAAACGGACAATTTTAGAAAGGTTTGTTATAAATCATGTCAGTACCGAAGTACTGACTACTGAGCTGATGATATCCCCGGGGATTGATAGTCCACCTGCAGAGATATCTACCCAGTGCAGTAAAACATATAAACAACACGTTATAAATTGTATGCGTTCGAAGCGCTCTTCTGAATTAATCTTCATCGGAAAAAACAAATATTTGAAAGCCAAGGATGTATAAGAACCGAAACAGTTGAAGAGCAATATGACAAAAAAGGACCTAAAAATAGCCAAACCCATCTAAGTTCAACTTTGCCTCAGACAGTTGATGCCTTAGTTTTTTTATATTTCAAAATTTATAAACGGACAATTTTAGAAAGGGTTTGTTATAAATCATGTCAGTACCGAAGTACCGAAGTACTGAGCTTATGATACCATTTAGCATTTGTATTATGTTTTGGATTTTCAGATATGTTTGCCTCGAGCAAAACTGAATAATTAAATAGTTGTTATTGCTACCACTTGGTCGATAACTTTAGCTGATGGACTGAAAGTCTCCGAGGGTATCACCAACCCAGTAGTCAGTATCTAAGAAGTGACATGAAAATACGGATATTGTTTTATTGAAATTTTGGACATCATTTTAAATTAAAGAGTGTATCTCCGTTATTCAATAAAAGCGCTTGTTTCCTCGTTCTGGTTTCAAAAGATAAGTAATTCAACTTTTTTAAGCGACATTTTGGCGAGTGCAAAATTTACACTCTTTCACAAAAAGATAAATGATAAAAATTTATATTTCCACAGGAAACCCCAGAAAAAAATATGCAGAGGAACACATAAATGTCCACTTAAATCGAGCGCATATTAAATACTATACAAGAATGTTGTTTTCAAGTCAACAAAAAGCACAATATTCCAAATATGCAATTCGAAGATGCATTGATGATAAAGCAGACTTACGATGTGGAACCTCAGAAGGCTTGGCCGACCTTCCAACATACCAATTGCACCAGTGAACAGTCAGCCTCATCTTCCTGCATATGATTTTCCAGAAAAGATTGCTATGTGGCACCAGGTGTTAATCTGATTATTTCTGATAGGAATGAGATTGAACATGATGGGAAAACAAGATTTACAGTTGCTGATGCCACAATTTCAGTAACATGCAAACCAAAAGCATTTTATTCATCATCTGCAACACAATGGTTTAATTAAGAAATAATTCATGGGGGCTTGAATATATCGTGATTTTACCACGGGTTGGCCCTTTATGACAAATATTTTACCCTGAGCGATAGCGAGGGGTAAAATATCGGCATAAAGGGACAACCCGTGGTAAAATCACGATATATTCAAGCCCCCATGAATTATTTCGATTCTAATAGGACAAATACGGCAATTGTTTTGGATCGAAGCGCTCTACATGAAGGCATTATTTGCCGTTCTCATAAGTAAACGCACTATTAAATTGACGTAAAAGACCGGAGCAAACTGAATAAATGACATGCTTAAACTATTCACAATAACATATTTAGATAGGTTTGGATGAATCTAAATGATAATTGTACTTATATGTCTTATATATATACAACAATGGCTTATACAACACATTTTTGCATCGTTTGTTTACGTTTCCTTGTTCTGATGATTTTCGGTTTCACAAGTGTGTATTTTCCGGTAAAATGCTTATATTCTTACGTCATCGTTCTTTGACGTCGGGTAGCTCATTCATAAAAAAAACATATGACGCGGGAGTACGATTGGAACAGCCAAAACAATATATTCGTATTTTACCACGGGTGTGTACTCAAAGCGTTTGAAGAACGCCATGTTAGAATGACATTTATAGAGATAGGATTGCATTCCCTAAAGAGCATGAAAATCCTATGTCTGGTGACCAAACTATGGATAGACAAAAACTGTCATCTTTAATACTTTTGAAAGACTCAATGAAGCAGTTTTGTTAATGAATACTAGAGAAGATTATTTGCTGAGTGTTAAAGGGGGTGATTATTTAAAAAGGGAAGAGTTACGACTCACAGTCCTTATAAAAAGGCTTTTAAATGTCATTCAGTCTCACAGCAGCAAAGTTGAAGATGACATTATAAATCAGATACTTTTTATATTGTCTTTGGTGCAAGAGTTGCTACACAAAGTCATAGGACAAAAACTCTCTGATGCATCAATAGAGGATAAGTATGCACATCTTCAATCGAATCTCGAGGAATTAATAGATCAGTTACGTGCTGTTGTGCCTCAACATAAATCGATAGACATTCAAACTTCAGTATAAACAACCCTGTTGTCAGCATGGTACACAACAAGCAACACTTTTTAAATATCATCAAATTGATACATTGGTGACCAGTCGCAAGCAAAATTTGTGATCCACATACTAGGCATTTATTTGTTTTTGTCTCTTGTCGAATTTCCTGGAAATTATTAGTGCCTACAATCTCTGATTCATATATAACACTTTGTTATGAAAATGACTGAAACATTGACAACAATCTAATTAAAATACAGATCCTGCATCACGCTTTGTTTACAACAATCTGACTACACTCCGTTCTACTTTCTATTCTGTTAACTATTACACCAGCTGATGAAATGTCTGTCCCAAACGTTTTAAGATGTGTATCACTAAGACAAAACTAGAGGATCCCGAAATATCATTCAAGCAGGCAGTAAAACGAAGTGCTGTCAGATTCATTAGCAACTTCTTACTCATGACTCATTTTGATACTGTAACTAGTACTGTACCTTTAAAGTAAAAGACTTTTGCATTCAAAACACTTAAAAGTTTATATTAAGTTGTGACTTTTCCCAATCTACATGTAACCACAGATTTTCGGTCAGCTAATTAAAATATTCTGCATAAAACACATTGATTTTAGAAAAAAAAAAACTCTTACACCAACAGGGTTTTTTCAAAAAAATTATGAAATTTAGTCTCATAGTACATCTAAAATTTAATTCAACTGAAAACTAGATAATAGAAACAATCATTTTGTAAATAGTAATGTTGATCAAAACAATTGCAAATAAACTTTGATTAAATATTTGTGTAGCACTGTTCGTTACTTCAATAAAGGGGTATTAGCTACAGTTCAGACAAAACAATCAAAATATGATTTTTTTTTCTTGTTTCAAACATTTATAAAAGTTTCATTTTGAAATAATATTTCGCAATTATTAAGCAGTCCGCTTGATTCAATTTGGTCGGAATCAGCTCAAAAACATCGCTGATTGCAAAGATTGCTTTAGCATTATTTGGCACAACTTATTAGAATTTCCAGTGTTGAATGCTCATCAACTTTGTATCTTATTTTTTAGTATATTTGATGAAGATTTAAAACTACTGGGTCGTCCACGAGGATATCAACAGTCCAGTAGTGAGCACTTTTATTTTGACATGAAATATCATTGATATATATATAAGAAGATGTGGTATGAGTGCCAATGAGACAACTCTCCATCCAAGTCACAATTTGTAAAAGTAAACCATTAGGTCAAAGTACGTCCTTCAACACGGAGCCTTGGCTCACACCGAACAGCAAGCTATAAAGGGCCCCAAAAATGACCAGTGTAAAACAATTCAAACAGGAAAACCAACGGTCTAATCTATATAAAAAACGAGAAAAGAGAAACACTTATGAACCACATCAACAAACGACAACCACTGAACATCAGGTTCCTGACTTAGAACAGGTGCAAACAAATGCAGCGGGTTTAAAGTTATGAGGAGGACAGATTAAAAATGACACGTACTCCGTAAATTTTACGGACACCATCACGAATTGGTCGATCCATACGATGTGTCTTTGTCCATACTTACTAAGGACATTTTTACCACGTGTTAGATTGTGGTCTGACATTACGTCGTCTGATCGTTTAATTACCGAACGTGACTTATTCCCGATTGTGACTGTTTTGCTGAGTGTAAATTCGCATTGCTATCACGGTACCTTTCTATCCAAAATTCATGTATTTAGTTTTGATGTTATATTTGTTATTTTCATCGGATTTTGTCAAATGTCTTATCGTTTGTAGTTGTAAATCTTATTTTTATCTGTTGTATTCGTGTGTTATGGTAAAGATTATTAATCACCCTGTTCGTTAATTAGATTTTAGTTTGGGTCAACTAAATTTATACGATATATTTGGTTTACAGTTTGATTTAGAAGATAATACTACTAATTATCTTATTACTACCACATTTTATATTAATTAGTATTGTAATTTTCATTGTTACTGATAAATGTTATATGAGTATTATAAACCAAATCTTGAATTCTATCCTAATTCTATCCTATTTTGGGGAAATTTCAGAAATTCAAATGTGACGTCACCCTTTTTTTTAGCGTTGATGTCTTTGGCTAACTCGGCTGTGAATTTTTATGTGCTGGTTTATGTTGTTTTATGTATCCGTTTTTATTCTGTAGTTAGTCACCACTTCGGTGTTATCATGTATATCTATTATATAGTCATTTTTATAAATTTACTGTTTACAAAAGTATGAATTATTCTATATACTAAGGATTTTCTTATCCCAGACATATAACCTTAGCTGTATTTGGCACAACTTTTTGGAACTGTTGGTCCTCAATGCTCTTCAACTTTGTACTTGTTTTGGTTTTCGTACTTTTTTGATCTGAGCGTCACGGGTTAGTCTTGTGTGGACGAAACGCGAGTCTTGTGTATTAAATTTTAAACCTGGTACCTTTTGTTAGCTATTATTCGTATGTTTCTCTGTCCTAAATGTTCTCCCATTTATTTGTATTGTAGTCCTGTCATGTAATGTTGTCATTTTAATGTTATATTTAACATTGCCATAAAAGCAAGTCAGGAATATGGCCACTGTTATATTATAGTTCGTTTCTGTGTGTGTTACATTTTAATGTTGTGTTCCTGTTGTGTCGTAGTTCTCCTCTTATATTTGATGTGTTTCCCTCAGTTTTAGATTGTAACCCGGATTTGTTTTTTTCTGAATCGATTTATGAATTTCGAACAGCGGTATACTACTGTTGACTTTATTTAATAGGCACCAATCTTCACCCTACCTGAAACAATAGTGTAACATCAAAACATAGAAAGACACGCTAAAAAATATCAATTGAAATTGCTTAACTCAATTAAAAGACATATTACCAAAAACAAGTGAACATACACTGAACGAATAAATTTGATGTATGACACAATGTAAATACAAAATTAATAAAACAAGGGGGTTAGATGTTAAACAATATCAAAAAGACAACTATAACCTTGAAGAAAATGCCGCCAAATAAAATAACGTACACAGGTAAATAAAAATAATTTTGTTGTAAGGTATACAGGGGGTACGGAATTAATTTTTACAAAATTAATAATTTTGTTGTTACTAGTACCAGAACAAAAGTGAAAATTTATCGTCATACTGAACACTTATCAAAGGTGGTATATATTAAAAATAGTGAGACTAGGTATAACACTGAATAAGTAAACATTAAATAACAAGAATACATTACAAATTGTATCAACAGGTCAAATTAACACGAAAGTACGATTTGAGAGTACTCGCAGTTACTGAAAGCTAGTTAAAAGCCAAAAACAATTAATAATAAAAAATCATGCATCAAAGACTCAAATCAACTAAAACACATCCCAAGGATTTAGTGTTTTAACGTCATGGACAGTCAAAGAAGACAAAATAAAAGTATCGACAGGCAGAAGGATAGTTAGGAGTTAACCTGTTAAAAAGTATGTATAATGTAATATTTAATATATAGATAGAGTAATCTCTATATAGAAAGTAAACGTGGATGTGTATTTATACATCCCAAAAACCCGTTTGAAAAGAATACAAATTTAGTAATGTTTTAATTAGTAATGGAGAAGATAGTGGGCGGGGGATCAGATGGGGCCAGTGTCAACATCTGTGTCAATAACAGTGTAGCTACTAGGTTGAATAATGGATTGATTGATTTGATTTTTGGTGTTTTAACGCCACTTTTAAGCACCGCTTTTGGGCTATTTCGTGGCGGCCAGTTTTTATTGGTGGAGGAAGCCGGAGTGCCCGGAGAAAACCACCGACCTTCGATAGGAAAATTGAATAATGGAAGACCATATGTTGTGAATGTGCATTGCGTAGCACACCGTCTGGAAATTATAATTCTGAGTGCTATTAAAACCAACCAAAATCTTGTAACAGTTTAGGACATGTTAAAAACAATTATAAACATTATCACTATTCTCCTAAAGCTTTTAGAGAACTAAAAACATTGCAGAATCTCTTGATGAAAAATTCATAAAACCCACAAATTTACAAGTACCCACACATTTCTAAAGCAATCAAATACATGTACCTGCTTCAAGACATTCTTTATGTGCCAGTCCAAAGTAAGGAACCTGTAATTCAGTGTACGTGGTTGTCGTTTGTTGCTGTATATCATATTTGTTTTTCGTTCATTATTTTGTACATTAATCGTTTGAATTGTTTTACATTTGTGATTTCGGGGCCGTTTATAGCTGACTATGCGGTATTGGCTTTGCTCATTGTTGAAGGCCGTATGGTGACCTATAGTTGTTAATTTCTGTGTCATTTGATCTCTTGTGAAGAGTTGTCTCATTGGCAGTCATACCACATCTTCTTACTTTTATATATACAGTTATTTTGGCACATTTTGCGCATCTGTCACAATCAAATCAACGGCTGAAGTTGTTGAAAGGGGTACATTACTACAGAGTCCTTCAATGCATGTTTTTTTTATGGATGAAATTCTTAGTATTATCAGTAATTTGAGTCTACCTGCTTTTCAAAAAGATGGATCAACATGTATAGATTTTTTGGATGCACTTGAAGCTGATATTCTTCATCTATTGCAACTTACACAGCAACCTGGTAGCAAATTCCAATCTTTTCTTGATAATATTGTTCAACAAAAAGTCTTTTTACAAGGATAATGATTTTAAATACGTAGGTCAATTAAACTACACAAATTTTCAATCAATTATTCACACAGTTATTGATAAAATATCTCGACGACTCGAAAATCATAATGACCCCACAAAGGAGGTATTGCAAGCTGCCCAGATATTTGACACTATTGATTGGCCAGCTGACAGGTAACAGCTAGCTGGGTATTGAATTCAACAACTTTAATATTTGGAAAACCATTCCCAACAGTTTCTTGGCAACATTGGTTGTGATAGGTTCCAGTTACAACAGGAATGGGTACAGGTAAAATCTCATCTTGGAAACAGATTGGTTAACATGTTAAATATGACAAAAATTAATACTTCAATTAGCAGATCGACTTAAAACATTTTAATGTTGGTTGAAACAATACTTGTGTTGCCAATTAGTAGTGCCGTTTGTGAAAGGAGGTTCTCTGCAGTAAAAAGAATTAAAACTGACCGGAGGTCAAAACTTAGCATAGACACTATGAACCACCTTCTGCTGGTGTCAATTGAATGCCCATCTCTTAATGAATACAATTATGATAGAGCTGTATGTATTTGGTGGATAGGTGGGCACCTTGAACGTCGTCCAAGATTTGCCGTACAGGGTGCAAATGTTATGGAAATTGATAAATTGATAATGTAACCGATGCGAACGACTGAAAGCCTTTTCCAATCGGCTCCATAAGGAGAATACTCTTCATAAGATGCAATGCAAAAATGGTATCCAAATATCATCGGCATTTATAGACAAAGTAGTTCTATTTCAATACAGAGCCGGGCGCATTCGAGTACAACTAAAATAGTAATTGTTAAAACTTCATTTGTTTCCTGATAAGAAATTAAACCTAACGGAAATACACCGAAATAAAAGTGCAATTATTTTGGTGGAATTATTCCTTTCTGGTAATCACTGGTTAGGTTTTTGTATAAAGAAAGATTCTAATATGACGTTCTTCAAACGCTTTGAGTACACATCATAATATGGAACGCCATGACTGTCTTCTGATGTTGATTGTTAACTATGTTCGGTGCTTTATGCATTACGTTCAGTAGTATTTATATTTTGTTCAGTAGTTTTCATATTATGTTCAGTAGTTTTGACATTATGTTCAGTAGTTTTGACATTATGTTCGGTGCTTTGGTTATTATGTTCAGTAGCTTTATTATTATATGCAGTGGTATTTAAATTATGTTCGGTACTTCTGAGGTTATATTCAGTGCATTTTTAATTATGTTCAGTACCATCGACATTATGTTTAGTAGATTCAATATTATTTGCAGTACATTATGTATTACCTTCAGTGGTCCCGGTTTCTTTATATTCGGTAGATTATTCATTATGTTCAGTAAAAGCATCAGTATTATACTCGGTTCAATGAACTATATGTTCAGTAGTTGTATCATTATGATGATGCAGTGAAAGTCGGGAAATCAATAAAGGAAATTTTCAGAAAAAAACGAACGCGGATATTTTCGACGGACGTTTTCTTCATGGACACTTTTACGGGATCAGGAATGAAAATGGAAAAAATGGAAGCAGTGTTAAATTGGTTTGGTTTACGTTGACACGTTGGCAATTTTCACAAGGAAAAAAAATACTCCTGACTTAATTTGTAAGATGTCATGATTGATTGATTGTTTGTTGTTTTCTGAACGTACAGTGGCAAATATTTCACGCATATTTATGACGGAGAGAAGAATTTCAAACAAGAAATAAGAAGTTGCATGCGTTATCGTTGATACACCATGACCTTAGAGAGACGACAAAAAGACAAACAGCAAAAAATAAAATATAAAAACATATTCTATAGCTTTTGTATTCCTAGTAGGTAACCCTTTTTGTTGGTTGGTTGTAGCATATTAATCTCATGCACCGACTTTTAAGAGACCACGAAAAATCTTCTTGCAGATACTCCAGTAGTATTCTGCATCCTACCCCGCGCTTAAATATCAGATATTTATTTGAAATAACCCAAGATAAATGAGGTTGTGGATGAGGTTCACAGAATAGAGAAAGTTGATTTATAAATATGACCATATCAATGATAATTCATGGTAACACGGATTAGCCTCGAACCTGTATCTGAATATTGTCAATCTATTCCTCTTCATTCTGGCTATCTTTGGTGGATCTAGAGACTAAATCCAGAAATATGTTTTTAAACGCTCTGTTCAAGAACAGATATTTAGTTATTGGTTTGGGAAGTTACTAGTCTCTTATTAAACAAAAGGGGTCATGTTTTATGCATTACTTTAAAATAATAAGAACCATAACTGTACAGAAATGGTGAAAATTTGCACATAATTAAAGTTTTGCACTTTGTATTTTGATATTCATTACCTGTCTAATAGAAAGTCTATGGTAAGCATATTTACACTTAGACCTAGTTAGTTTTTGTGTATACAGCTTGAATTTGGAAGATTAAAAATCTTGATAAATGATTTTAAAATGACAATCAAACTGATACTCAATGTTCATTTTTTGTAGCACTTTGTACAATATTTCATTCTATACCCTTGCATACCAGCATAAATTTCAATGTAGCTCTTTGAATGTATGAAATTTATGACTAGTTGTTTTCTGGTTTTTCTGCTATTGCAGAGCTTTTTGCTGTCATTTTTGTCTGAACTCTATCACGAACTGTTTTATCTTTGTTGTAATAATTTCTGACACAATGCAGGAGAAGAATGTAAGATTATCCTTGTCTGCAATAGTGGACGAAATAGTACGTCAAGATTTGTTTTCTCGTGCAAGATCGTGATTTTCGAGGAAAATATCGAATGTACATAATTTGCATGGTAACATCAATTAACCAGTTCTGATTACGACCAGTTCAACATTTCATTCCATATCAATAATAAATTCGGTATGCAGAAAAAGTTTAGTTATTCTGTTAATCATTTAATTCTGTAATCACTTTTTTTTTTTTTACCTTTTTCCAAAGTTTTAAACATTTTTTTTAAAGCACCCCTTTATTCTCTATTCTTTATTTTTTGCCCACCTTCTCTTTTTTGGGGGGTAGGGGCATTATTCTCTATTCTGTAAACCTCATCCACAACCTCATATATCTTGGGTAATTTCAAATAAATATCTGATATTTAAGCGCCTATTATCGGGGTAGGATGCAGAATACAATAAGAATATCCAGAAGGAGATTTTTCGTGGTCTCTTAAAAGTCGGTAAGTCGGTGCATGAGATTAGTATGCTACAGCCAACCAATAAAAAGGGTTACCTACTAGGAATACAAAAGCTATAGAATATGTTTTTATATATTTTTTGCTGTTTGTCTTTTTGTCGTCTCTCTATAGTCATGGTGTATCAACGACAATGCATGCAACTTCTTATTTTTAGTTTAAAAATTCTTCTCTCCGTCATAAATATGCGTGAAATATTTGCCACTATACGTTCAGAAAACAATCAATCAATCATGACATCTTACAAATTAAGTCAGGAGTAATTTTTTCCTTGTGAAAATTGCCAACGTGGGAACGTAAAACAAACCAATTTAATACTGCTTCCATTTCTTCCATTTTCATTCCATCCCGTAAAAGTGTCCATGAAGAAAATGTCCGTCAAAAATGTCCGCGTTCGTTTTTTTTTCCCGATAATTTCCTTTATTGATTTCCCAATTTTTACTGCATCATCATAATGATACAACTACTGAACATATAGTCCATTTAACCGAGTATAATACTGATGCTTTTACTGAACATAATGAATAATCCACCAAATAAAAAGAAACCGGGACCACTGAATGTAATACATAATGTACTGCAAATAATATTGAATCTACTGAACATAATGTCGAAAGTACTGAACATAATGCAAAATGCACTGAATATAACGTCAGAAGCACCGAACATAATTCAAATACCACTACATATAACAATGAAACTACTGAACATAATAACCAAAGCACCGAACATAATGTCAAAACTACTGAACATAATGTCAAAACTACTGAACATAATGTCAAAACTACTGAACAGAATATGAAAACTACTGAACCTAATATAAATACTACTGAACATAATGCATAAAGCACCGAACATATTAAACAATCAACATCAGAAGACAGTCATGGCGTTCCATACACACCCGTGGTAAAATATGAATATATTGTTTGGGCTGTTCCGATCATACTCCTACGTCATATGCTTTTTTATGAATGAGCTACCCGACATCTAAATAGGTTATTACAAATTATTTAAGCATGTCACTAGTTCAGTTTGCTCCGTTCAGTTTTCGTCAATGTAATAGTGCGTTTATTTACGGGAACGGCAAATATTTGACTTCACCTAGACCGCTTCTATCCAAAAGAATTGCCGCATTTGTCCTATTAGAATAGAAATATTTTATGGGGGTTTGAAGTTATACTTATTTTGCCACGGGTTTGCCCTTTATGCCGATATTTTACACCCCTCGCTATTGCTCGTGGGAAAATATTTAGCATAAATGGCCAACCCGCGGTAAAATTAGTATACATTTAAGCCCCATGAATTATTTCTTAATTATCATCCGGTGCAAAATGATTGTTGCTGCTCAAAAAAATCAAACTGGCCAAAGAGTCGTACGTTTCTATTCTATTTCATCTTAAATTGGAAATGCGATGCCAACGTTTTGAAAATAATTCTAACGTTTTGAAAATAATTATAGATTAATTACAACATTCACAAATAAAAAGATGTTTTGGTTTTATATAACATTCCATTACACTGATAAAACCTCGTTTATGGATTATACGCATACAAAGACCGTGATATATATGCTAGCGGCAAGTAGTAAAATTAGGCATTAAGCGTAAATCCTAGGCAATAAGCTAACGCCTAGGCATTAAGTTATCGCCTGAAATTTTCAGGCATTAAGCTTATTTCCTGAAATATGATGATGACTATTCAACCTATTGCCAAACATCATTTCAGGCAATAAGTGAATTTTGTGATTTTTTTTTAATCTTCCAAGTAGATATACAATCAGCAAAATATTCTTGATTTAAAGTATTTATTTAAATTGTATTCCAAATATTGATATACACTTGGTCTAATTTAACAGATTTTACAATGATAATTTTTTTACTTTTAACTTTTAGAATCCCCAGAAAAGATGGCAACTATAGACTACTGCAATTAGAAAAAAAAACGTATGACATTTGATTACCTTAGGGGACTTTGAAAGACTGTTAAGTAGAGTAAAGAAGAATGATGAGAAAAAAAATCAAAATTTTATAGTCGACTATATGGTAAGGGTTTTTCTCATTGTTGAAAGCCGTAATGTTGGCTATAATTGCTTACATCAACTTCATTTGAATTTTTGTGGATAGTTCTCTCACTGACAATCATACCACATCTCCTTATTTTTATATAAACAGGTCATGGCGACAGAGACCGTATTATTTAAACAACTTAGTAGTGACTATATACAAAGTAAAATAACAAAATAGACCGAGCTCCTAAGAAAATAACAAAAACGGAAAGTCCTTTATCAAATGGCAAAATCAAATGCTCAAACACATCAAACGAATGGAAAACAACTGTCATATGCCTTACGTAGAAAATGATGGAATAAACCTTGTTTTACAGCAAGCTAATCCTTTCACTGGTATGACAACAATGTTTGACCAAAACAAACAGACATTTGAGGTAAAATGTCAAAAATTGGGGTACAGTAGTCAACATTATGTTATAATCTAAATCACTATAATAAACAATAACAATTTCAACAAAGAAAAACGAAATGGCATATAGACACTTTATAGACAAAGTACATAAGCAAAAATGAAAGACAAGAATACAACAATGTCAAAATAAATATTTCTTCTGATCCCATGGCTATGCAAATATTACCATCAAACAGTGTCTTTCACTTTGGGAAAATTATAACATGAAGAAAAGGTATTTAGGAAAGGGAGTAGAACGGAAAGCCATTTTATCCGAAGAGTTCTACAGCAGAGGACAGGCTGATTTAATGGATTTCCAATTAAACCAAAATGGAAACTATAAATGTCTTATAGCATACCAAAATCTACTTTTTTAACATAAGTTTTTGTACGTCAAAATGTGCTTAAATATAGGTGACTTTTGTTTTGATTAAGGGTTTCATATTTTTAATGTTTTTATTTTTTAGTGCGTCCCATAAACTGCATTATCACAATGGTCGTGAATCTACAACTTTGGTTATACCCGAGTTTAAAAATAAAGTGGTCAGAACTGGTGACTTTATTTCAAGGAGTTGACATTTTAAACTTCAGTTCTTATCATTTATCATGTACCAAATGTGTTTTGATTTTGAACAAATGTTTTTTTATTTACTCGCATTTACATTTTAGGCATTAAGATTAATGCCTGGACACATTTTTCAGGATTTAAACTTAAATCCTAGGATTTAAGATTAATGCCTAACACTATTTAGGCAATAGACTTATTGCCTAGGCATTAGCTTATTGCCTAGGATTTAAGCTTAATGCCTAATTTCACTTATTGCCGCTAACATATACATTGTGTACGCTTATTGTGCTGTTTAAATATCACAAGTCAGATACGCATTGAAGCTTGAATGTAATGAAACATCCGGCATTTTTTTCAACAAAATAATGGATTTATGGTATTTATGTAACAATTGTTTTTTTTTTAAACCAGTATAATGCCTCTAACACGGAATTATCAGGAGACAATTCATCAATTGACTTTAAAGCAATGTAATATTGCGTGAAAAGCGTAACCATTGTTAATGTGAAATAATCCATAGTATTACACTTAATGTAACATCACTTGATGTTCAATAAGTGTTCTTTTTTGGGTTTATTTTTGTGTAAAGCTTTCAGAACAATTCAAATTATTGGAAATGATTACGAAGCAATCCCAACTGACGCGTTTGAAGTTCTTTTTTCAAAACATATCCTAGAATTGCAAAACCCCTTTAAAATTTAATCTTTCCTGTACGATGTACGTTTACATTTTTGTGTCCTCAAGATTCTGGCAAATAATTGGAAATCTATCATACAGCAAAAGTTTTACTATTTTAGGTTAACAGGGCAAATTCCATGAACTAAAAAAAAATATTGATGAATAGCAACACAAATACATAAACAGATTGAATTCTATCCTTAATATTCTTTCAGTGTTTTTTGTTGTTGATTTTCTAATAATAGTGGCAGCTTAAGATACTTCAACATTTTACCAAATTTGCATACAGTTATGTCTCCTTTTGGAACTGTTCAATGTTACCAACCAAAACAAATATGGTCGCCAAACTAGGCAGAGTGAAAATACCGGTGACAGAACTTGCATTTTTTTCTAAATTTTGAGATACTTGGTGTGGGAATTCACCATATTTCAAAGTGGAACTAACTGATTCATCTATTGAACAATTTAATAGAAACATTGAAAACCATGTGGCCTCAGTTGGGCAGGAGTCGGACGAGATTCCATCAAAGGGACATTTGATTTGCTTTAAGATAGGGATATTCTCTTCCATATGCTCCTGGCATTGGTATGCCCTTAGTATTTTCTGGAGAACAAAGACAGGATGTCCGCAGTAAAACCATGCTAGGGGGTGAGGGTAGCAAAACCAGAACGATCAGTCATAGGGCAGATCAGCAGTTCAATTTCCATATTCAACGCAAAGTAAGTTACTGTTGTGTAAAACAATCATGAAACTGACCATGCATGCTTAATCAGGTGACGAACAATGGAAGTTTTCACAAAATTCCTTATAAATACTTTACTTTGCTTCGCTAGTATGAGGGACACACTTTTAACTAGAATAAAACGGGGGATTATCTGTTTTTTTGTTGTTGTTAAAACAAATCGATTCCCATTTTTAAGTAAACAATCTGACCTGGGAAAGGAAATATTGCAATTCTTGTATTTTGTGACTTTTTGTTCAAAATTAAACCATAATCCACCTCAAGTAAAATGGTCATTCCCTAAGCTAATGCCAAAATGCTAAACCAATTATGTCTTCCTTTGGTATGCCAGTATCATGTCAGCTGTTTAATGGGCATAACAAAAATATTTCGGTGTCCCAAGTTCGAAAAATATTCACTATGTACTTAAGCTAGTCTATTATATGTATTATGAAACTCTGAAAGGGGTTTTACAGGCTGGATGGGTTTCCAACCTTTCAAAAAAATTATACACATAAAGTATAAAGATTAATACTAAATAGATATATGACCAGTCGATGATGCGCCTCATACAGCCAAGAAGTGCTCTCTAAATAAGGAAAAAAAGTTTGTCCCAATGTTTTTGGTCATCATTGAAGGGCCATATAAGTGTCTTATTCATTTCAGTACTTTAATGAATACAATGTATCAATACATGTATAATGAGAAAGAATTTGAGGTTATCACACACTTTAGGCACAAATCCACGTCAGAAGTTAGTGAAAACAATTATTCCAGAAAAACTTATTCCGGAAAAAAATTATCATTTCAACCGGGCATATGACAGTCCCGTACAAAGTCTTTTTTAAATTGCCTGAAAGGTACAAAGACAAAATAACCTGAAAAACATAAAACAATGACACACATGACACTGAACATTGGATTCAGGGTTGGGACAGGCATATGAATATGATAGGTTGCGGATAAGTCAATTATATTGCACACATAATCACCTTTAATCTATAAGGTCAGTAGCAAAGTAATAAAATAACAAACAATTGAAGCCGCACAAGAAAAAAGGATTCTTACACGTAAGATTTGTACAAAAAAGAAAAATTGTTTATGTAAAAAGTATAATATATAGCTAGAGTGTTCATTGTTTCTGTCCAAGGGCTTAAAAACCTCACCTCTTGGTAATGGATCCACATCATTATCTCTTTGACTTACATATTTGGTGAGAGGTTATAGTGTTTGGTTTGTCTGTTGGTCAGTCTGTTCATCGGTCCTTCCTTGTAAAAGTCCATTTTTCAGACACTTTTATTCATACAGGGTTGATATTTCATCATTTGCTGTGGTTGGGAAATAATAGAGGTCCATATAAAATAAGATCACCCTGACCTACCTTTATAAATGAGCGATTCAAATAAAGCTTTCATTCAAGACCAAGATCTAAGTATCTGCAAGTCATTCAGGCATAATTGACAGGTATAATATTTGATCAGTGGATGCGTCTATGAAAATAACGATGATGCATTTATAAATTGGTCACCATGATGTACTTTTTATGCACGAGTGACTCACATTTTTAATTTTTCCTTAATGTCCAATTCTGAACTACTACGTCATACAGTGAATGCATCTGTGAATATAATAATGGTTCATATAAAATTACGTCACCCTGAGGTACATGTTATGCTCAAGTAACTCGGGTTAAGTTTTGTATTACGGACATTGTGATTTGAAGATTTTCAAAATTCCATAAAATTGTATACTGGTCTTGCATCAAAAGGATATCATAAATGAAAAAAATCATAAGTCAGGTGGAATTCTCGGTATCCAACTTTTACAAATCCTATTACATTCTACAAGCATTTTGCGTATGACTTATGGTTCAGCGTGACCATTGCATATAAAAATTGGATCACCTTGACCTACATTTAACACACGAGTGCTTTTAATCTTTCAGTTGTGCTGAAGTGCAGTCGTAGTTGTTGTATTCATTGAAACCATGTTTGTTTAAAATAAATATAGCTCTAGTTAACAGACTCTTTTGAAATGTTTATACAACGATCCTAGCCACCAAGGGAAGTTCGGGATAGCTAATCATTACTGTGTTCCGACCCATTAATACACAATGGTTGATAAAGGTTGTTGTCCTTAATTTTGATATAGAGCATGTATCTTATAAGTTTTACTGATTTTAATCAGGTTTATCCCCTAATAAGTTTTATTCAATTTAAGATTAACAGCAATCGAGCAATTTAACCAAGCTTTCACCGTTTAAGACCGGGATAGATCCTAAACAAATGAACGGATTTATGTTAAACTGTCCGGTAATCTTCATTCCATAATGTCAAGGTGCACCTCCTATTTAATTTTTTTAACAGAATGATGTTCGGAACATGGAACATTCAACCTTGTTTTGATAAACGATACCAGAATGATTTATGGTTCCTGAAACATTCAGCATTTTGGATAACCGATATAGTTATTTATTATGCATGCCTTGCCTAATATGCTAAACTGTTAGGAACTGCATGTACATTTATGATTACAAGGAAGACTCATCTGATATTCAACATGATAAAATGTGTTTCTATTCTTATATAGATATAAGAAGATGTGGTATGAGTGCCAATAAGTCAACTCTCCGTCCAAGTCAATAAACATGTGAAAGCTCTCTCACAGGCAAACAACCCATAATTGTTAATTATAAGGGCATATGCAGACATGTTGCCGTAAATGTACATCAGATATCTATGAACATATATCTTACTAGTACTTTAGAAGATATCCGTTCTGACACTCGAGCCTGGCTATCGTTTAACATCAGGCTGCAAACCGTGAAATATGTCGTACGGTCATGTTTTCGATACGCAATCGGTACCGTTTCACGACTTACAAAAAATATTACTCTTAAATTCCCGACTGGGTATAAGCAGTCGTAAATCGGAAACTTGCATAAAATGGGTAAAAATACGTGTCACTTCATGCAAATATGACTGCGTTCTTGTCTTTGTCAGAACAAGAAGAGAAAAAAAAGAGGGGATTTTTCGAGACAGGAACAACCCAGTGGACTACATAGCATATATTGAACTTATTGAAAGATATAGGATGCCGAGAACAAAGATCTTGGAAGTTGTTGACTTGATTAAAAATGGAATTGAGAGCCAAACATCCAGGAGTCATGCCACTACTTGTGGAGGTTTCAGTCAAACTATTCTCTTGATGCCCCTATAACAGTTCCATTAAATGTAACCGATGCTAAAGACTTAAAGCGTTTTCCTACTGTCTCCATACTGGCACTATTGTTCATGAGATGCTCAAATGGTATCCAAATATCAATGGAATTTATAGACAAAGTAGTTCTATTTTGATATAGAGCCGGACTCCATGACAGTCTAGGATCAACCCATTCGAGTCCAACTGACACGATTATTGTTAAGACTTCGTTTGTTTCCTGATAAAAAAGCATAGCTAACGGTAAAACACTGAAATAAAGGTCCACTATCTTTGGGAATTATTCCTTTCTGGTAATCACTGGTTAAACTTTTGTATAAAGAAATATGATCATCCGGGGCAAAAAGTAAAATCACAAAAATACTGAACTCCGAGAAAAATTCAAAAAGGAAAGTCCCTAATCAAATGGCAAAATCAAAAGCTCAAACACATCCAACGAAAAATGAGTGTTGCTGCTAACAATGAGTATGAATAAAAATTAAACTGGCAAAAAAGTCGTACGTTTTCATTTTATTTTATCTTGCTTTAGCAATGTCATGCCAACGTTTTGAAATATTTTTAGTTTAATTACAACATGTAAAAATAAAAAATGTTTAGGTATTATGTAACATTTTATTACATTGGTAATACCTCAGTATACAAAGATCAAGGTATATACATTTTTTTACGCTCATTGTTCTTTTCAAATATAACCGCTCCGATACGCATTGAACCTAATGTAAGAAAACATCCGGCATTTTTACATCAAAATAATGGATTTTTTATTCTTATGTAACAATTGTCTTCTTTAAAACAGCATTAGGCATCCAACATGGAATTATCAGGAGACAATTCATCAATTTATTTTGAAAGCAATGAAGTATTGCGTGAAAAACGTCACCATTGTTAGTGTGAAATAATCCATAGTATTACACTTAATGTAACGTCACTTGAGGTTCATTAAGTGTTTTTGTTGGGTTCATTAAGTGTTTTTTTTTTTGGTTCATTTTTGTGCAAAGCTTTCTGAACAGATCAAATTATGAGAAATGATCACGAAGCACTCCCAACTGATAGCTTTGAAGTACTTTTTCAAAACAATATCCTAGAATTGCAAAGATCCTTATATTCTGTATAAGAATCGAAACAGATGAAACGCTATACGACCGAAACTGACCTAAAATCATAGCTAAATTTTCCTTATAAACCCTTTACTTTGCTTTGCTAGTATGAGGGACACACATTTAACTTATGGGAAGGGGGTGTGTGGTTATGTTTTGTTAAAAACAAATCCGATTCTCACTTTTCAGAAAACAATCTGATCAGGGAAAGGAAATATCATAATCTGATTCTGAAATATTGCTATGATTGTGTTTTGTGACTTTTGTCAAAACAAAACCATTATTGACGGACTTTTGGAAATAATCACCCGTTATTAATAGATTATTTTTCATCCCAGTCAAATACCTGAAAATCAATTACAGATTATGGATGGTCGTTCAATTTTATAATGAAAAAAAGCCCAAGAAAACAATAACTGAAATTTTTTTAATGCGATGATTTGATGACAAAAATGCCGTGTTTTTACATGTTGTAATGCACGAGTTAAGACATGGTGTCCAAATTGTTTGGTTGGACTGGAATTTCCCTCTTGTTTTTTTATTAGTTATCATAAGCTTTGAAATAGCTGTCAGTAACTACGAGTACTCTCAGATCTGTACTTAGTGTCTTGTTTGTTGTGGGGATGTATAAATACATAAATCAGGCCGTTAGTTTTCTCGTTTGAATTGGTTTACATTTGTCATTTCGAGGCCTTTTATAGCTGACTATGCGGTATGCGTTTTGCTCATTGTTGAAGGCCGTACGGTGAAGTTGTTAACTTCTTTATCATTTGGTCCCTGGTGGAGGGCTGTCTCATTGGCAATCATACCACACCTCCTTATTTTTATATTAGAATATTTTAGAAGATACCATTCAGAAGTACATTATGAAGAATGACGTTCAAATAGATAGTTTAGTAATCGGAAATCTTTTTTGAAGTTAAGAAGTATTTTCCAATCACCTATATAAGGCCCATATAGAAAATGGAGATCAAACTGTAATATTTTCAGATAATGATCGTTTTTCTCCCTTAGGACAGAGGAAATTAGTTTTTATATTCTAATTTCGTCCCTTTTTTATTTGATTCTTTATATTAAATATAAATATAAACAAAAATTAACAAATTATCCCCTGACTCTGAAAGAATTACGATGATACAAAAATTTACCATGCGCTAGCTGACATTATGAAGCATGTTTACAGTTTCTGTCATTATTATTTTGCTATATAAGACTGGTGAAAGATACCAAAGGGACATTCAATCTCATTGAAAATAAATTGAAAACGCAAAGGTAAAAAAAAAAGAAAAAGACCAAAAACACAAACAAGTGTACACAAAACACAACATAGAAAACTAACGATTGAGAAACACGAACATTACGAAAAACCGCAGTGATCTTAGGTGCTTCGGAAGGGAACGAAGTTTCTGCTCCTCATGTGTTACTCATGGAAGTACAAACTCGGTGATGAAGTCGAATTCGATATGGAAACGTTCATGAAAAAAGAGGGCGGGATTGTCGTTACGACGATTGGAACATATCCATCATTATCTGTGAAACAGATATTCTATCGGTCAACTAACTCGTGATGCCGTCCGTTAAATTTTGATGGGATGATTCCAACTTTACCACTTGGAACTCTAGGTTTAATAGCTTACTTGTGAGCAGCAACCCTATATCAAGGAAAGCATGATAAAGTGAGTCTCATATAAATAAAGAAACAAGTCGGTAAGAAGAGGAGTTGGTTTCCAAGGGAATGCCGATTGTTGTTCAAGAACATGTCCTCCAAACAAATATGTTGTGAATCAAGCAGCTTGATAATGTTAGTTTCAGAGAACTTTTGTACAATTTATTTCTCTCTAAGACATTATACTTGCATCTACGGTGGTCATTCTTTTTTACGAAACAAAACAGGACCAAGTCTTTCAATTTGTCTTTTAGTTTGGAATGGGGAATGCTTGTGTAAAGTATTGGTATTTTTATCATATATATTTTAATTTTATCACCGAAATCAATAAAGCTTTTATGCAATTAGCCATGTATATTTTTGTTTTCAGTTCTTTATTGATATAAAGCAAGTTTTGCAACGTCGCAAATATGAAACGTCAGCGAGGATTTTGGCGCGACAAAAATAGAAAAAAACTCGGCAGCAAGAGGGTTAACGAGAAATTGACAGAGGGACGTAAATGGTTGAAATATCACAACGATAGTATGACCTGTGTTATTTGTATCGAGTCAAAACTAATTTTTGGAAAGTTTTCGAATGTTATATAATTTAGCCTTATGTTAGGTAGGTGCTTTCAATATGAACTTTTATGGTTAATGTCA
This sequence comes from Mytilus californianus, assembly GCF_021869535.1. Taxonomy (NCBI): domain Eukaryota; kingdom Metazoa; phylum Mollusca; class Bivalvia; order Mytilida; family Mytilidae; genus Mytilus; species Mytilus californianus. The sequence goes on from NW_026262679.1 coordinate 60,698,627, forward strand.
CACCACTAATTTGACGATTTTGGTTGATTGATATTCATCTAAAAAAGAGGCGAAAAATACAAAATGGACATTCAAACTTGGTCGAAAATAAACTGACAACGACATGGCAAAAAAAGAAAAAGACCAAATGACAAACAACAATATACAAAACACAACATAGAAAACAAATACTGAGCAACACGAACCCCACCAAAACCGAAGGTGATCTAATTAGATCCGGAAGGATGGGCAGATGCTGCTCCACATGTAGTAAAACAATTGGTATTCTATGGATTTTTTTGAAGCCGAATTCATAGAAAATCGTCATCCACAGCGTATGGAGTTTACATACGTCAAATAATATGGTACGCACCTGCATGTTGACAGTAAACAGTCTTGATTAACAGGTGTGTCCTTCTTACATAAAACCTTACTACGAAGAATAACGACTAAAATCGACTCTAGAAACGTTTTAACGGTCGTCATCGTGAATTTGTTATTCGATACGTTGTGTCTGCCTTGACTCAACAAACATGTACTCGTGGTCTTAGCTCTTAAGACATCAGACAAATCGTCTCATTTGAAATGTTACCGATATTGACATTTTTTAGAATTAGCATGGCGGGAGATGCATTTGTAGAAAGGGACGTTTAACCTGGCGACGCAAACAGGCAAACGGTTAACGTTTATGTGATTCCCTCTGGTTTTGTTTGGTTGATTGGTTGGTGTTATACAAATGGAACATTGATAAGCAACTTTCACTTCGAGCTTTTGTTCTGATGCCAATTCCATCTACCACACAAACTTTTTATTTAAAAAAAGGAAGAATATTTTATGTTTTATTTACACGAAAGACATTAATGGTAACCATTTCACTGCACCAGATGCTCATTTCGACAAGTAATTTCTCTCGAGGTCGAAATATTCCAAAACCTGATACAATTGTTACATAGTTTTTGCTGATGATTATTATCACAAAACTTTTATCTAAATCTTTTTACCAATATATATCTTTTTACCAATATATATAACTATATCATTATGACGAATAATCTAAACACAATAAAACCATATTAAACGAAATATGTACGAATATTTAATATTGTGTTATATTCATTCTTAATGGAAAAGTCAAAGCAATGTCTTCGCCGTAATTTAACGAACATTATTTGATTCGGTTAACGTTAAGGAATATGACCCCTGATATCTTGCATTTGTTATGGTAGCCATATTAGAATTCTTCTTTTATCGTTAATTATTTGCCACAGAATATGCATTATAAATGGATATTTTTTTATCCCCATGCACAACACGTAAATAGGAGCAGGAAATACTTACCATTCTGGAACAGATCTAATACATACACCCAAGACTTATTATTTGTAATATTTAATTATTCTTATCTTAAATTTGACCTTCAGTGGAAACACTGCTTTTGAGGTCATATATAGCCCAACTGGTTTTTTTTTGTTCCACTGTGGTCGAAGTAAAAAAAAACCCAAATCACATTCTGCAATGTGAAGGATATCTACAAAGAAAATGAAGATACACAAAAGATTAAGCAACGATTAATCGACTGGTTGAAAAAAACCTATAAAGATAAGGTAAATCTGTAGCTTTATATTGTCAAAGGTGTCTGGGTAAATGAAAGGTTTTTGTACTGAGATATAATGTGGTTAGTCGAATTAAATTAATCTTTTTTAATACTTGAAGTTGTAGCTTATACTACTAGTATTCGTCGTTTTGAAGAAATTAAAATCGTTGTTGCAGGTTGTATAGTTGTTAAGATCTTAAATTTAAGGTCTTTGGTGGATTGCTGTCTCACTGGGTACAATACCATATTTGTTCTTTGTTAATAAATGGAGAATGTTCATGGTACACAGATGATGCCCCCGCTTGCATACAACGCCATAAAGGGGCATAACTAGAGAACTGTAAATTAAAGTGACGCCACCCAAATTAGAACTTTATCTGTGTGTTGTAGTAATAAGCATTGTGTATAAATTTCATAACATTTGGTTGAGGCTAACAAAGTTAAAGAACGGAAACTAATTTTAGGACGTACGTACGTACGGACGGACAGACGTACAAGGGTAACACTTAATGCCCCCTCCGCCACGGCGGGGGCATAAACACTGGTATTCATTTCACATCGGGATTTAAATATGGTTAAAGAAAAATGCAAAAAACATAAAAAAGATAATCTGTTGAATTACGTTGCTTGCAAATGAATGCATCTGTCTTTTACGGCTTACAGCTTCAAATTTCTTGAACTAACTTGTTTTTAATTTTATTTCAGGACCACCCTTCATAACTTCCGCCCATTATGCAGGTATATACGAGACATTACAAACATGCAAGTTCCAGTTTATACCACCCTATAAGAAGTTCTTCGCTTCCAATATTCCGCTACCAAAAAAGGGTATAATGTTACAAGAACAGTGATGAATAATATAAGCAAAAAACAAAAATCTGAATACATTAGTTGACCAGTTAATACCTAATAAAAAAACAAATATTACTGACTATGTTTGACCTGTCTGTGACTGATTGGGTGTAAACAAAAAGGTCTAAGTATGCAATTTTAAACAAACATTTGGACACTGTTGGCATGCAGTTGCAAGATGGGTTAATAATTTGATTCCTGATAAAATGAAAATAGATAAAGAAAAATATATATGTCTACATAAAAAAATACCACCTATCACAGCTTGATGAAAATCAGTAAAATGGAGGAGTTGGAAAATTTTAAATCAACATTTTTTGAATTCATTAATAGTGTAAACATAATAAAACTTGTGTTACCACTGACTGAAGAGAACAGGAAAATTGGACAAAATGTGCCGGAGACTTGTTTTAAACCTAAAACATGCTTAACATGAAAATAAAAATATATTCGGAAAACTGGTGGAACAAAATGCAAGCCTAAGCCTGCAAGAAACTGAAATTGAAATTGCACAACCAAAAGTAAGGCTGTCATGAAAAAAAATGGAATAGTATTTTACAACAGGAAAATGAGACAATCAAGCGCAGTGTAATATCATTGAAAAACGAAAATTGTACAAAAATACTTTAAACGTTTGGTAAGAAGTCTAGCATTAAAAGAAAAGACAACAATTAAAGTAGTTTATAATTACAGAATAAAAATAAGGATTATAAAAAAAAAAATTGAGAAAACTGACATCAATCTCGGTTGATTGTTAATCTGAAAACAAAATAAAACTGCACAGGCTTTCCAATTTATTACAGATATAAAAATAAGATGACCAAATCGCACAGAAGTGAACAGCTATAGGTCACTGTACGGCCTTCAAGAATGAGCAAAAGGACACGAAATGACAAATGTAAAACATTTCAAACGGGGAAAATTACGGCCTGATTAATGTACAAAACAATGAACTAAAACCAAAAGATATACTGTATATACGCTAACAATTAGTTAAAATTAAGTTATGTCTGTTGCACAAAGGTTTGTTAAAGGTAAGTAACACTTAAAGGTTACTTAAATTTAAAAGTGGCAAAGGGGTAATTTCAAATATTTAAATAGCAATTAAATAAGGAAGACATGCTGCTTTTCGTAAACCTTGCTGACAATATAAGCCACCAATAAGGTACAGAGAAAGGTAACTGACCTTAAATGATTTGTCAGACAAGGAGCTTCGTTCCAGATATAGATTTGGAAGACGGTCTATCCAAAGAATTGCAGATATTGTTCGTGATGATAACACACACCAAACCAAAGAAATCACGCACTTAGCGCAGAAATGCAGAGACTAAATGTAGATTTTTTTACTTTAAATTTGCTTGTAAACACCGTTTTGAAAAACACGCACATGAAGGATTTTAGGCAGAAACGTTTCATTATCCAATGTATTTTTGTTTTGCGAATCCGGCATTATATATAACTTGTCATGTTTTTTTTTACCCGCGTGTAACCTGATTTTCTGAGAATAACACAAAGGTTACACTATATCACCTCTACACTGAGTATTAAATCCATTCATCAATGTCAAATTCTATAATATGTGTCAAAAATTTCCCACCGTCAACTTTTGTTTACTTTTTTCAAAGGGGCGTAATTCATTTTACTTGGGTTCAATGAGGGATGCACACTTTCATATAAAATAGGAAGATCACGTTTGATTGTCAATAAGCCAACTTTCCACTAGTGACCAAACGACAAGCATGCACATCCAAAATAAACATCCTAGTACAGAATATCTCTCGAAGTGAAATATAAAAATAATAAATCAATAAAATAAAATATTAAAGATTTCTAAACCATAAGCGAAAGATAGCCATCGTATATTTTCCGAACAATTGCACAAGCATTTGTGGACATTGTCAAGATTAAAATATTTCTCGACGTATAAAGTTCAAAAATAAGTGTGCAATAACCCTTTTCGTATGGCAAAAAAAAAACCCTATAAATACAACAATCTTTACAAACAGATAAGTAACGCACTTTTTTGAAGCAACATTTCATTCAGTGCAACTTTACAAAAAGACTTCAATCTTTACCAAAAAATAACTCTTTTCAAGCTATCATTGCACTGAGAGCAATATTGGGACGTATAACGTAAAACCTGAACTCTTTCGTTGCTTAAGTATACACTCAAACTCTTTCTTTAGAGTCTAACAGTATGACCAACGAAGCAGGTGTAAACACTACAGTGTACGAAATACGCATGCGCATGTAGCAATAATTATGAGTACAAAGAGGGTTAAACAAAAATATCCAGAGCTAAAACTTCATTAACAGATCACAATGTCTTCAATTGCGAGTTTTTAAAATATGTCTAAGAAAATATGAAAATGATTTTGAAATGACAAATTGTAAGCAATGAACAGCAGATGTTACGCCTGCCTGAACATGATTCGACATTCACAGGAAACAAAAAGACAACATTTCTTTTTTTCCTACACGTTTTATTCATCGAATAAGATAACCAGAAAACATACTAAAGTTGCTGGTAGATTGGCTGAAGATATGTGTATCTCCTCTCCCTTCTTTGATGTATACTTTGTCACCTTTCTTCAGTTCTAAAACCATATTTAGAGTTCCCATATTATGACCAGTCTCTCCAGGATAAATAGCTACTGTCTCTGTGTCATTTTTGCAAAAGAAGACACGAAGGGTTTTACTATATGGTGTCATTACGGAGCATGAGAACTGGTACACCCCTGCCTTTGGAGCCGTGTATACACCAGTACTTGTATGGTAATCATTATTGATATTCGTCCAGACTTTGTTAAATTTGACAATTTGGCCAGCTCCCAGGGTTTTGGAATCAGTTAAAGAAGCCGCAAAGGCTGAAAATTTCTCCTCGTGTTCTCTCATACCCATACAGAAATAAAACAAAATTGGAATTCAAAGTATTTTTGTTTTAATTCTACGTTGGAGTAGTTTGAAAGAATGATTTTAAATGACTTACTTTATCATAAAATGGTTAAAATATTTTTGTATTATTTTGCATTTCAGTAGAGATGAATTGTAATTAAGAGAAAATTATCCGGCGACGAAATGTTTTGAAGAGAACAGATTAACATGCAATATCCAAGAAATTATTATAAAATGTGTGTGTGTATGTATATGTGTGTATTTCACGCATATATAAATGTAAGTACTTACGAGAGTAGATAGTTATAATAAGAATGAACTAATTAATTTAAATTAAACATCTAAGCTGCACATACAATATGCAACAGTGAATCAAATGATGTTATCACATGTTCCAAATTACTTTGATTCCACCATAAATGTATATACAGCCTGTACAAGAGTAAAACACATGTCATCTGTTTTAAGTGTCATATGTTCCGTGTTGGATACAAAGTCATATATTTAGCCTGTAATTTTATAAAATACGGTAAAATCATTTAAAAAATGAACTTAATTTCAGGATTCTGTTAGCTTGTAGCCTTGCATTTTCTGTAAAATATGAATTTCTAGATAAAGCTAATACATAACTACTTTGCCCTGTTCCTTTTATCTTCATGAACATACTAAGAAGTTCTTCAAAAGTGGCGTTTTCTATTTAACAATTAACAAAATGAATGAATATAAAACCACTTTTTTGAAATGCAGTGTAAGTAATCAAGTCGGTTACTTGCACGAATGCAGATATTCATACTAATTATATTTACAGTTTATCTAGAATCGGAAAACTTAAGGCGACAGTAGTTTACCAATGTTCAAATCTTGTCAATTGATTAAAAAGAAACAAATCAAGGTAGCAAACAAAACCTGAGGGAATCGTATGAACTACAAAAGGAGACCCGACAGGGTAAGTGTCTCCTGCTATACCTCTACTTTCTTGTTGTGCGAACATGCACGAGCGTAAAGTATTGCGACAAACGATGGGGCGGAGGGATATGGTAATGCTGAGAAATGGGAAGTTGACAATTAGCAAATCGAAATCATCACGTTTGTCATAGATTCTAGTTTGAAGTCGTATATAGAAAAAGATCAAGATACGAAGCTTAGGCAGACCTTCTATTATCGGTAGTATCCTTAATATCAAGTTCACTAGGATATATGAGATGTACGCACTCGTTGAAATGTAGGTTATTGAGTGACAGATCGCCATCAATATACCCGAAAGTGAAGTTAAAGAATTTTGCAAGATGCTTTTTTTTTTGTCTTTGAGAATGTTCTGTCTGAATTATGCTTCATATGAGTACAAAAACAAGTCGGTCAGTAGTGGTCCACAATAAGTAATCAATGGAATACCGACTGTCTCCTGAAATTTAAAATTTTTCACATAATTATTGTTGCTGTTGTTATCATTATTATAATTGTCATTGTTGTTATTATCGTATGAGGCTGTACTGATACGAAATTTAGAATAATATTCTGAACAGATAGATCGTGTTCAAGAGGGATATTTGCGAAACATTTCAGTCGAGAGAGAGTGAAATTTTCTGAGCCGCTGACGACTGGTATTCTTTAATGTGCAGATAGCTTTGGACTCTATAAGATCTAGATGGAATGGATTAAATGTCCCCATTCCGACCTGACGTGACAGTATATGTATACATCCCGCATAGTCACACCAGCGCCTTGTTTATAATGAGTTTACCGCTGGACGGGAGAAGTCCAGGTGGCCACATTTCCATACCCCAGTCAGCACCTAGAGTTGCATTAATAAAAACACAATCTTGTATAATTGATATTGAGAAACTTATGTTTTTAATCTTAAATTCTTTTCAAATTCTATATTAATTATAAACTTGCTAAAAACAGTATGTAAAATACTAAAAAGAAATAATAATAAGAAATATGAAGATAAAATTCCGCCAAAACATTTATAAAATAGACTATACTATTTTGTATATATAATGCATTTTAAGTTTTATCAAGTCCATGAATTATAAGATATGGTATTCTTTCAAATACTTCCTTAATAAGATAATTTTTATTAATTTATATACAAATTTAAATCTAATCGTGAATTCAATCATTTTTAATAGATATTTTCTACATTAATTCTTTCAATCGTAAGTACAGCATAAACAGGAATACAGTATATCTGCCAACCTTTGGAGCTACACAGTGGTAGATCTCCCTCTGTCAAACTCCACTAAGGGACAGTTTTGTTCATTCAAAGGTTTGGTACAAGATACAAATATTTCAACATACACAGACAGTAAAATTAAATATTTATACGTGGACATAATTAATTAAAACAGCACACTTGATGACCTAGTTTGCTTTTTTAGGGACTTGTTTGTTTAAATTTGTATTGCCATACTGTAAATGTTAAATTGATGACATTAAAATAAATGATCAAAAAGTTATTGTTGTTGCAATACAATGTAAATCAGACACAGAAAATACTGTAGAACAACTTGTTTTTCTTTTTGTTTTGCAAATAAGTCATACCGTTGGTTTTCTCGTTTGAATTGTATTACATTTCATCATGTCGGGGACGTCTTACTATAGCTTATTATACGGTGTGGGTTCTGCTAAATGTTAAAAGCCGTACGCTGACCTATAGTTGCTTACATCTACGTCATTCGGTCTCTGGTGGATAGCTGTCTTATCGGCAATCATACCACATCTTAAATCTTATTTCAAATGATGAAATATTGTGAAAATAGAATGATTATTTTGTAAAGAAGGCTTTTTTTTTACCTCCCTTGTAGGTGATAGTTTCAAAAGGGGAGATCTATCAATTTTAACAGAGAAACCGGGAGTTTAATCTCGCCTGTTATAATTGGTGCGTTGGCAGCTATGTAACAGGGACCACCGAAATATTTGACAGTACAACAGAGCACACCAACAACTAACACTCCACTCCTCCAAATGAATACACGTACAAACAGAGATACATAATAATGGCGAACACCACATGGTCAGGTACATGCTCAAAATGTGATGAAGTTCAACAGAGGTTTCATGTGCGCACAAACCTCCCCGGTTACCTATTGTCAACATAGGTCGTAAAAGTCAAACACATTTGATATTTTGATAAAATTGAGAATGGAAATAGGGAATGTGTCAAAGAGACAACAACCCGACCATAGAACAGATAACAGCAGAAGGTCACCAACAGGTCTTCAATGCAGCGAGAAATTCCCGCACCCGGAGGCTTACTTCAGCTGGCCCCTAAACAAATATATATACTAGTTCAGTGATAATGAACGCCATACTAAACTCCAAATTGTACACAAGAAACTAAAATTAAAAATAATACAAGACTAACAAAGGCTAGAGGCTCCTGACTTGGGACAGGCGCAAAAATGCGGCGGGGTTAAACATGTTTATGAGATCTCAACCCTCCCCCTATACCTCTAGCCAATGTAGAAAAGTAAACGCATAACAATACGCACATTAAAATTCAGTCCAAGAGAAGTCCGAGTCTGATGTCAGAAGATGTAACCAAAGAAAATAAACAAAATGACAATAATACATAAATAATAACAGACTACTAGCAGTTAACTGACATGCCAGCTCCAGACTTCAATTAAACTGATTGAAAGATTATGTCTTCATCATATGAATATCAGGCACAATCCTTCCCGTTAGGGATTTAGTATCATACCATCATAACATATATGAGAAGAACATAACCCGTGTCATGCCAACAACTGGTTTTTAAATAATTGTGTTTAGTGCCGATGCAAAGACCCTATAAGTGAATCAATATTAACGCCAAAATATGCAATCTTCAATGACCTGACAACAGTATCGTAACTATATCCCTTCTTAATAAGTCTATTTAAAGGTTTTGTTAGCTTCAGAGGTGAATACTGACATGTTTGTGCTTTATAAAGAATATTTCCATAAAAAATTGGATGTGAAATACCTGAACGTATAAGAAGTCTGCATGTTGAGCTATATTTACGAATGATGTCCTTATACCGATGATAAAATTTAGTAAATGTTTTGACTAGTTTGTGATATCGAAAACCCTGGTGTAATAATTTTTCAGTAATACATAAATTTCTCTCGTTAAAATCTAAAACATTGTTACATACACGAGCGAATCGTACAAGTTGAGATATATAAACACCGTAAGATGGTGACAAGGGAACGTCACCATCTAAAAATGGATAATTAACGATAGGAAATGAAAAATCATCTCTTTTATCATATATTTTAGTATTAAGCTTTCAATTAATGATATAGATATCAAGATCGAGGAAAGGGCAGTGGTCATTGTTAGTATTAGCTTTATTTAAAGTAAGTTCAACAGGATAAATTTCTTTAGTATACATACTGAAGTCGTCATTATTGAGAGCCAAAATATCATCCAAATATCTAAAAGTATTATTAAATTTGTGTATCAGATGTTGTTTCGATGGGTCTTTGCTGATTTTTGTCATAAATTGTAACTCATAGCAATACAAAAAAAGGTCCGCAATAAGTGGTGCACAGTTAGTCCCCATTGGAATTCCGATAACCTGACGATATACGGAATCTCCAAAGCGAACAAAAATGTTATCTAGTAAAAATTCAAGGGCATATATAGTATCAAAGCATGTCCAAATGACATAGTTTCTTGTTTATTGCTACTAAAAAATGACTTAAAAGAGTTTGAACATATATATTCACATTCTGACTTTTTAAATGCCCATTTAATTAGGTGTGTGAATTTTTTCTTAATGAGAATGTGAGGCAATGTGGTATATAGGGTAGAAAAATCAAAACTTTGAACAGATTCATAATCACCAATATATGCATGTAATTTATCAAGTACTTCCAACGAGTTCTTGACACTCCAAAAGTAATTAATTCCACTATTTTCAAAGGCCTTATTTGAACAATTTATTATCAGGTTTTTGATTGTACCAAGTGTACTGGTAAGAAGAATAGACAATTTAGTAGTGGAACAATGGCTTGAAGACGAAATAAATCTATATTTGTAAGGTGTTTTGTGTAGCTTCGGAAGCCAATACATAGTTGGGACTTTCATTGTATTTGGTTCTGCTTGTAAAGCGGTAGCTAAAAGTTTATGTTTGTTACAGATGTCGTTTTCTGAAAATGGAGTCAGTTGGAATGTTGGTGAATTGGTGATTTCTTTTTTCAGAACCTCAATGTAAAATTTACGTCAAAAAATAATAATATTATTAGCAGCTTTATCGGCCGGGACAAAAACAAATTCCTTGGCTAGTTCTTTTAGTTTATGTTTGATACGAGAAATAGGTTTATTGTGGTTATTGTTAAGAGTAAAATGTTCTTTAAAATGTTGAATACGTATATCAACTATGTTCATTACTGAATTAAAAAAAGAGTCCAAAGATTTTTTGTCAGCTTTTTCCCGTTTTATCCATTTCAGACAGTAAGTATGGAGTGAGTCGTGGATGATATTACGACACTCATTCCAATTAATAATTGACGGGGGACGATATTTAGGTCCTTTACTGAGGAATGATTTTAACTCTCGGTCTTGAACGATGTTAAGATCTCCTGTTATAACATGGGAAATGGGTCCATAAATGTATTCGGAATTACTGCATTTACATGAAGTAGGTGTATTTTCACTGATATTAACATCTTTACACAATTGACTATAATTAAACACAAATTTCCGGGTAGATTTCTTGTAAATTTAACAAATAAGAGGGAGCTCAGTATTATCAAAATATCCAGGAATTTGTTCTTTAACAGAATGGTCGTTAAAAATACCGGCAATATTTACAAAATCAAAACCTTTATTAACATACTTTATTTTAATAAACTGTTTTTTATGATCTTCAGGGCGATCAATTTTGGGAAACAGTTTAGAATAACAATATGCCATTATAATTTGAACGATTTCATACTTAGGACTGCTATATGAAATTGTGTTGCAATTCTCTAAAATTTTATTTAACTTATTAACCGGTAATGAACAGAGCTTTGTTTACAGATAATGTCTGCCGTTGTTTTTTGAAATAGAAATTAGGTCCGAAATATTGGTATGATTGGTCCGAAATTTTCTTTGATTGCGATTTTTTCTACGACCATGAGAACGGTTTTTACGAACAGTTTTAGAAACTATATCCAAAATGTTAACAGAATCGGTTCTTGATATATTACCAATTCCCATGATATTATCATTAAGACCAAGAGGGTAGACTGTCTGTAATTTTTTAATCCAATTTAATTCAATTATTTTCCGTGATCGTACAAACTTTGAATGAGATTCACCAGGCTGCTTATTTACTACTTCTAAAGGTTGAACTGCTAAATATTTAATAGGATGATTGTGCTTCTTAAGGTGTTGATAAATGATACTTTTGAATTTATTGGGTCTTTTAAAACGATACAGATGTTCTTGAGTGCGTTTAGATAAATATCGTCCAGTTTCACCTACGTACTGAATACCGCATCCCGGTTTGTTTCATGTGAGTAAATAAATAATACTGTTTGTTTTTCAAGTTATATCAGTTTCAAAATTTAAAGAAAATGTGCGACCATTAAACGTGGACCTTACCGTATTGTTGGTGGAAAGACGGCGACATGTAAGTCATTTTTTTATGCACATTTCTATATATTTTTTGTTGGTTTTCAATTATATAACTTTAAATAAACAAGATAACATACCAAGTTTTAGTGTATAAGATCCAGAATTCGTCTTATTACCATAGCAACTATTAACCATCACAACTACGATAAAACAAACAGCATTTATGATGCGCATTGTTTGACAATCAACTATAACAGATTGTACACTTCAAACTTATTCAAACATAAACATAGAACTGCCTAATTACCATATTGCGTGTTATTATATTTAATAATGAAATTTGATGATGTAAAATATATTATTTTCATAGATACATTTTGTAACCCTTCGTAGAATTATGAAAAAAAACCACTTTTTTGTGAAAAGTCAATAGAAATAATTATTGCATTACAGGACAGAAACAAAGGTTTATCTAGCATAAAAGAAACCGTAGAGAATTAAAAAAAAATTAAAACAACACTTTATAATTCTAAAATCAACCTTTATAGTTTCGTTATAATTTATAAATTTATAAACGTACAATTTAAGAAAGATTTGTTATAAATCATGTCCGTACCGAAGTGCTATATTGAAATAAAGGGGTAAGATACACATGAGACAATTAAAAACGATCAGTCGAAGATACCATAGACAAACATCGGGATCGTTTCCGTATTTCAGTTGACGTTTTCATTATATTGAGCAAAAAAAATATTTTCTGAAACAATTTTCTTAACCGGGGATAAATATTGTTCTGTTTTCAATGTCGTAGGTATTTCATTTATATTGAATATTTTACCTGGATTGATAGAAGATTTGAACAAATAAGTAAAATTCTATTATTCACTGATTTTCAGTTTTACTTTGGTTTCTGTCTAACTGCAAATATCATTATTTCAAATTAATATAATTGCACATGAATATTCATTTCCATGTAAGTTTTTGGTTATCGCATTGACAAATAACAGATGGGATACCAGTTTGATGTTCTACATAGCTAGAACTAGAAACGGAAGTATATTACATGTATAAACAGATCGATGCAGTTATGGTCTTATAGGATAAATGTGTTAAGTATGTTTTGTTATTTAAGATAAAGATCCATGAACATCACCGTCGATGAAATTTAGCAGTATGCAAAAAGGATCAGCCATCAACACCTACTTCTCCAAATTACAATTTAAAAACATAGATTACGAATTTACAATGTATTTCATAAATGATTTCATATTACAAAATATTTGCTTTGACTGACCCCAAATAAATACACAAAATTTCCAAATCGAAATGATGTATTACATTCTAAGAAAACCTATATCAGTATCACGTCATTGTGGCCACATAATTAGTGTTTAATAATACAACAGTTGAATATAAAAGAAAGTAGCTTTAGTAGGCGCGATTTGGGATTTGTGTTGCTCAGTCTTTAGTTTTCTATGTTGTGTTTATGTACTGTTGTTTGTCTGTTGGTCTTTTTCTTTTTAGCCATGGCGTTGTCAGTTTATTTTCGACTTGTGAAAAGGAAAATCACAAAAATACTGAACTCCGAGGAAAATTCAAAAAAGGAAAGTACCCAATCAAATGTAAATGTTAAATCAATAAAACGGAATTTTTAGTGACAATGAAATATAATTTTTAAAGTTGAACGTTTTCGAGAAAAGTCAATTTAAAGTCAAATTATCTAATTATTTTAGTGTTTGTGGTACATGTATTTACGTGCATCCTAATACATATATATTTGTACTTCATTTTATAGAATATTCAGATTGCTTTGTTTCCGAAAGTCTAAAATTAACTTTCATACTTTTTGAATATTTATTTGTGGCTCTAATGGATCAACTTGCCTACAAAACTTCATAAAAATTCGTTTGATTGCCTATTTACGTACCCGTTACCTAAAGAAATCTAACTGACATACGCTGAATGTCGACTGAATGATCTAACTGATTCTATACGAAAATAATTGCATGACGTTGTGCATTGTAACGCTTCTTTTATGACGTTTTTCGTTCAAATTTCAAATCTAGGGCCTATCCAATGACACTCAACGGTATTCTAACAAAAAACAAAAAAAAAACGTGACAGGGTTAACCCGGCATAGATAACTTTGACCCCGACATTACACCGACGTTATAATGCATGAATCGACGTTGATAAGTTTGAGCCGAACTTAACAAGTCATGTTCCGGTGTTCTGGTGAAACAAAGACAAAATGCACAAATACAATCCGATAAATCTTTATCAGATTTTCATTATATTTACGGCTTTTTACATAATAACTTGTAATCACAGATTTTTGGTCAGCTAATTAATATCTTTTGCGAAGAACACATTATTTAAAAAAAATACTTAAACCAGGAAATAATTGTAGAATCAATATTGTTGTAACTGTTACAGAATACACGTACATCGATAGTCCAATTTACAATTTAAAAGCCGTTACCATATACCCAAATAGGACAAATAAGACCGACTGCAATACTTCTGGTTTGGTACAAGCATCTTTAGAGAAAATATTTTAATTTCGAATTTCTGAATCAAATTTTATTCGTTCTAAGGTTTGCGAATAACTAGAGAATATCATTCACTAATACTTGACGTAATAAAGTACAATGTTGTGAAAAACAAATACAGAAAATTTTTGTTCAATATTTTTATATATTTACATTTAACTTTTATATTTAATATTATATAATTTTCTTCTTAAACTATTTTCATATGAGTCGGAGTTCCTTCAGACTCTTGTCAAAAACAAGAAGATCAAAGAAGTCAGATAATTTAATTTCACATTCAGATATATTGACGATGTTCTTTCCATTAACAATTCAAACTTTTCTGATTGGGTTCCATTAATATATCCTACAGAACTAGAAATTCCTTTGCCTCATTTTTATACTTATACCTCTAATTTGACATAAGCGGTCATCTCAGTACCAGAATCTATGACAAACGAGACGATTTTAATTTTAAAATTATAATTACCCCACCTTAGCAGCAATATACCATCTTCACCAGCATATGGGATATACATTTGCCAACTCATTGGGTATTCAAGAGCTTGCTTGCTAGTGTTCTTTTTATTTGTCCTTGTACATTTTTAACATTTATTGTTCAGTCCATTTATAGTAATATACGTTTGGCGCAGCTCGGTACTTATACATCCCGCCATTGTGTAAGTGTGCTATGGTCAATTTTGTATTCTTGATTTTCATTTTTGCTTATGTACTTTGTCTATGGAGTGTCTATGTGCCATTTTGTTTTTTCTTTGTTGAAATAGTTATTTGTTTTTATAGTGATTAAGGTTATATTACAATGATGACTGCTGTACCCCAACTTTTGACATTTTTACCTATGGTATCTGTTTGTTCTGCTTACACATTGTTGTCAATATAATGGAATTCTATGCGACTGTCATACAAGTGCGAGGTTTAGCTAGCTATAAAACCAGGTTTAATCCACCATTTTCTACATAATGAAATGTCTGTACAAAGTCAGGAATATGACAGTTGTCTTCCATTCGTTTGATGTGTTTGCGATTTTGATTTTGCCATTTTATAAAGGACTTTCCGTTTTGAATTTCCCTTGGAGATCGGTGTTTTTGTTATTTGGCTTTTTGTTGCTTTTCCGTCTACGAAAACTTGAAATTTAGTTCGCGCAATTTTGAGCCGTATCATAACTGAGTAGTGTATGGGTATTATGGCGTCTGGTTTAATCGACCAACAATTTAGGAACCCCTTCTCAATCGTAAGCATAATTCATGAAAGTTATTTACTTTTGCACACCGTACTAAAAGCAGTATCATTAATTTATGATACACTATTCTAGTAAAATTCATTTCAAGGTAGAAACATCAATTGTATTTATGCTTGAAGTCAATCATATTCCCAGTAATTACTGAAAATTAATAAACTCCATCGTGTAAAGTGAACAAAGTGCTTTGGTAATACCGTAAGTATTCAGTTTCACTTCTTTCATTTAAAATATTTTCCAATTTGAAAAATATACTAGTCACACATTTTCAAAAAACATCTGCTGCATCTGGCACAACTGTGATTCTTGGCAAAACTAACTTTCACATTTGCAGCCAATGTTGAATGCATAAAATACAAAGTAATCAAAAGAAAAGCAAGTTCTTTTAATCTTCAGAGCATTTAGTATATAAAAGAGACTTTCGACTAGCAGCGTTCCTGATCGATGGTACAAACTTTAAAATGAGTTTAAGAATAATACACCTATTGGGGCCTCACCATGTACACCTTACAATTTATGTATGTTATAATTAACAACAGTGCAAATATAGATCACAATAGAAATTGAAATTAGAAATCCTTTATTCAGAATATAACTTGCTGAAAGTCCCGAATGAACGTTGATCTGTGGTTTCTTATAAAAAAAATTCCAGTACTCGACCATAGATATGCTTGAAATTGTATTTCTTGTTAACATGTAAATCGATGCCATCATGGATCATTTTTGTAAGTAGCTGTACACGAAATACTTCAAAACTACTTTGTTTAAAGTTCCACATATATTCATTAAAACTAATCATGCATGATTCTTATTTAAGCCGTACAAAGACCATGCAGAAACAGGAAAATCAGGTAAACTGTGTTTGTTCACATCACTGTGAATATAAGGAAATATATCTTGTATATATGCATTGAAACACCAAACACAAATAATCCAAAAAAATATATCTACAGGTGTGTGAATCCAATTCATCACAATATTGCTCGAAATTATATCACCGTGTTACACTAATTTGACATTTTGACAAAATACTACAAAGAAACTGAATAAAAAATTCCGAGGTATGAAAAACTCAAAGACTTATGTTTTGTACGCCAGACGCGCGTTTCGTCTACAAAAGACTCATCGTGACGCTCGAATAAAAAAAAGTAAAAAAAACAAATAAATTTCGATGTTGAAGAGCATTGAGGAACTAAATTTCTAAAGGTTTTGACAAATACAGCTTAGGTAATTCACTCCTGGGGTAAAAAAATCCTTAGAATTTCGGACTATTAACGCTAAGAGCATATTGGCAAAGAGTTAACTAATTTAAAAGAGTTGTCAGTTACAGGATTGTCTGGTTTGGTTCTAATTAATATATATTTAAAGGTAGGACCGATTTCATCTGAATTCATTTTATCAACAATATTTTATTATATCTTTTATTTCAATTTATGACTTGTTCCACCTGAATATATGTCTCACCAGGGCTTTTCAAAACGTCTTTCAGTCTTTTACTGCCCATTAGTTTATAACAACTTCATGATTGTAAATTGAGGTTCTTACTATATCATTGCGAATTTCATAAATACGATCTAATTATAAATGCATAAATGTATTTCAAAACTGCAATTTCGATACTGCTTTGGCAAATTTTTAGTATTAATGGAATAATATACCGGAATGATATCCGGAATCAAAACGTCTAATTGGTTAAATCCATGAATTTCATAAGCATTCCTTAATTTTTGTTAAAGGTACAAAATTTTGTCCAAACATTTATATTATCCATTTTTTTTAATCCAAACCGTCGCCAACAACACTTTGTAGCGTTTAATAAAGATTTGACTTTATATATGATATTTATGTGAGACACATAACACACCAATCAGCTATATTAATTGGACTAAAATGTCTTTCTGATTCAATTCGACCCTTGGAGAACATTTGCACATGACTTTTTCTAACTATTAAAATATTTAGTAAAGTCGATATTGGAAAAAGTAGATTAAATAATGTATTTTTGTTCACATATTTTAGCAACAGCTAACAGCTCTTAACATTCAATAATCACATTTGTATCAGTGTTGTGATTGGTTAGCAGAATGCAGACCGACAATTTTAATGGACCGTAACAACTTGACATATAATGTCCGAATACCAAACTAGCTCATTTCTTAGATGACAAAATACTCCTATGTTTTTGGTGGGGTTCGTGTTGCTTAGTCTTCAGTTTTCTATGTTGTGTCATCTGTACTATTATTTGTCTGTTTGTCTTTTTATTTTGGCCATGGCGTTGTCAGTTTGTTTTCGATCTATGAGTTTGACTGTCCCTCTGGTATCTTTTGTCCCTCTTTTTTCACTGATGCTCCTATATACTAGACCATATGTCTTGAGTACTTTTGTATGATTTCTGTTCTCATCCTGGTTCAAATGTTTTCTGTCTAATGAGTAATATACCCTCTGACCCATCGTATGGCGTTCTTTTCTCCCAGTTTATACGTTATGCACGTGCATATTCTGTTAAGGGAGAAAACATTAGTGAATTTGCCACTACAAAGCTTTTTTAACGCAAAATCATTAAGCAATTCATGCGATTATTTTTATACACATAATCGCCAACCAATAATTTTTTTACGCAGAATCACCAAGCACTATATAGGTTGTCTAATTGTTATCTTTATTCATTTAGATAAAGAAACTATAAGCGCAGTGTTATACGCTGTAATCTTCCCCCATTGCACAGAGAATGTTTTTATTCCAAACCGACCCGAATTGTGTGATCGTCTTGCTTGCCATCGTGTATTCTTGAGAGCTGTATCTTTGTACTGATAATAAGCTGAAAGAAAAGAAAAAATTCGGTCACATTGATTTGTTTTAATATGGAGACCATGCTGTAAGTTTATCTATATCTTCTGGTTGGGTTAAAATCTTTTGACATTTATATTCCGTATTTATATTTTCAATCATATCAAACAAATACGTGTACCTTTGTTGTATAGGAGTTCGTTTTCTCTATACCAATCTGCCACCTCATCCTGCTTTTCTTGTGGTATTTCTAATGGCTTGCTTCTTTTGCGCTTCTTGTTATCGGCATTAGCTGGCTGTTCAGTTTCACTATTTTGTTGGTCAGAATTAATATTTTGTGTTTGCTCATTTGTATCACTTGTATTAGTTACATCATTATCAGGCTACGGACTAACTTTGTGGCCTCTACCACGCCCTTCCTCTGCCTCTGGTCCTTACCAGAACGGTATGGTTTGAAACACTCTAAAAAGATAAATCAAATATCGGTAGGAGGGAAATTGGAATTAAAACGACAATGTGCAACGTAAAACATTTCAAAAGAGCAATTAACATAAAAGGGAAAGCATTGACAAGGTTCCCACCAAGTCTTTGAAATTTTGTCATGATTCATGTATCCACTCAACATTAATGTTATCTGAAATTAACCCAAAACCAAAAAATATTGCTTTTGGAATACAACAAAATCAAAATTTTTAGACCATAAAAAGGAACAAAATAATCTAATTGAAATGACAGATGTATTAATATTAATAAAGTGTACCTCTGTTGAAGTCTCTTGATTTTCTGGAGTTACTTTGCTTCCTCTCTGCATCTCTGTTTTTTCTGAATTTTATTATTTAATGACGCCGTTTCATAGGTCAATGATCACAGCGTAGTGACACGTGCGTAGAACAAACCTCCAAAACCGTAGGAAAACGTGCGAAACCGACGTACTTCGTTTTTATTTTGTACATAACTTAGGCCGTTAGTTTTCTCGTTTGAATTGTTTTACATTTGTCATTTCGGGGCCTTTTATACCTGACTATGTGGTATTGGCTTTGCTCATTGTTGAAGGCCGTACGGTGACCTATAGTTGTTAATTTCTGTGTCATTTGGTCTCTTGTGAAGAGTTGTCCCATTGACAATCACACCACATCTTTTTTATATTCAACCGTAGTGAACCGAATTAGAAACGTACTGAACCCTTGTAATACGTAGTGAAACGTATTAAAACCTAGTAGAACGTGCCCCGTGTATTTATCGAAAAATTTAACAAACCGTAACAAAACCAAACAATACGTAGAAGAACGTACCAAAACGTGGCATAAACCTAATAAAACGTACGGACCGTTAAAAAATGACAAAAAAATTACATGAAAAGTAGCATTTCTAAACGTAATAAAACCTAGCTGTCAAAACGTGACAGTGTGACTGGGGCTTTAGAGTGCGACCATTTGATATTCGGGGGTGGGGGCAGGAGGAAATTTTCTGGATTAAAACTTTATTTTCATCTCTTGCTACGCCTCTTTCCTGTATGTTGTGTTGCAAAATAGTTATTTAAATTATTAATAAAATTGAAAATGGAAATGGGGAATGTGTCAAAGAGACAACAACCCGACCATAGAGCAGACAACAGCCGAAGGCCACCAATGAGTCTTCAATGCAGCGAGAAACTCCCGCACCCGGAGGCGTCCTTCAGCTGGCCCCTAAACAAATATGTATACTAGTTCAGTGATAATGGACGTCATACTACAACTCCAAATTATATACAAGAAACTAAAATTAAAATTGATACAAGACTAACAAAGGCCAGAGGCTCCTGACTTGGGACAGGCGCAAAAATGCGGCGGGGTTAAACATGTTTTGTGAGATCTCAACCCTCCCCTATACCTCTAGCCAATGTAGAAAAAATAAACGTACAACAGTACGCACAGTAAAACTCAGTTTAAGAGAAGTCCAAGTCCGATGTCAGAATAGGAAACAAAAGAAAATAAACAAAATGACAATAATACATAAATAACAACAGACTACTAGCAGTTACTGACATGCCAGCTCCAGACCTCAATTAAACTGATTGAAAGATTATGTCTTCATCATTTGAATATCAGGCACAATCCCTCCTGTTGGGGGTTTAGTATTATACCATCATAAAATATATGAGAAGAACATAACCCGTGTCATGCCAACAACTGGTTTTAGAATAAATATGTTTAATTCCGATGCAAAGACCCTATAAGTGAATCAATATTAAAGCCAAAATATGCCATCTTTAATGACCTGACAACAGTATCGTAACTATATCCCTTCTTAATAAGTCTGTTTAAAGGTTTTGTTAGCTTTTGAGGTGAATACTGACATTTTTGTGCTTTGTAAAGAATATTACCATAAAAGATTGGATGTGAAATACCCGAACGTATAAGATGTCTGCATGTTGAGTTATATTTAAAACTATTAATCTTTTTTAAGATCCATAGACGACTATTGCCAAGGTTTCCACCTCGGAACATAATTACACTGTTCTGTTTTTAGAAACCAATCTTTGCGATTTTTCTATTGTAAGTAATTCGCAGTTAAGTTTTAATAAAATAACTATGGTTAAATACAGATATTAACGGACAATTACTGTTTTAAATTCTTTTGATTTTGATATGATCTCGTTGTTTTGCAGGTAAAACAGTGAAAATGAACGTAAAATGGGCATCTATTTATGTTCTCCTGTTGCTGTTTCGAAACGTTTACTCATGGAAAGGGTAAGTAATACACATGTACGATGATGATCTATATTTGCTGAAATCTGTTTATTTTTGGATTTGTACTTTATCCGTCAAATCTAGCAATCTAATTAAGAACTGTTTCAATTGTATAATATATATATTTTTTATCTATCTATATATTTATCAATAGACTATTTCTAGAAATGTATTATCTATCTGTATATTGACTCGATCCATGTATCTAATTCATTTATTATATCCAATCTATGATCTATCTATCGTTTTTGTATTTATCATACAAAATAAAACGTGCACTTTTGTTGGTAGTCACATGTGACACCCTTCGTGTTACTCTTACAAAATGAGTTGGTTAGATCAAACAATGCACGATATAGGATTGGTTAATGATTCTTCTCTAACCCTAAGTATTATCAAATTCGGAAACCATATGTTCTAACCCTAACATGCAACTGAGTTTGAAATTCATAATTGAAACACGTTTTTCACTACAAAGTATAGACAAAACTTACGGGTTTTTACAACGCAGGCACAAAGAGTATTGCACAATAATCTCTAAGCAATTAATAAAAAATTTTTGTTTCATATCACGGTGCAAAGCTTTTAATTTCATTCGATTTTAATGCCATCTTGATATTATTACCTAACACATATCGGTTCTGATTGGTTGCCTTATTAATGTGGCTAAGGTTCTTATTGCTCAAAGGAGATGTAGAATAGGGACCATGTCACAGACGGGAGAACATATTAAATATTGAAACTTATACTGTAATAATATATTCCTTATCAATAATGATTGCTTTGCTTCATGTTGACGTTATGTAGGCTACTGCAAAGCACTCTTTACCTTTTAAAACTTTTAAACTTTAAGCCAAAAATAGACCCTATAACCGCAAGCGCTCGAGGCGAGAGTGTTGCAACGAGTATATTGAATCGGAAAATTAACATATGGGAGGAAAACCGTCGGCATAAAACCTTTCAAAGCATCTCGAGGGCTACATATAGTAAAGGATAAATGACACCATCAGCTTTTAATTTCGAAGTCCGGAAAATTGTGAATGAATCCAAGCGATAATACGTCATTCCTACAAATTCCATAACAGTAAATATCATTAGTACAAAAAATTGGCATCAGATAGACGATGCTTTTCACTTGGGGCATGCAGGCACATGTTGTTTGCATTAGTTGATCTTGATAGAATTACAAAAATGCTAGAGGGAAATTTAAAACTATATGACGAGTATCGTGTGTAAGAAAGGACAGATGAAACAATGGTTAAAAAGCAAATCAAAAGTCAACAACCATTACATAGGAACTTAATATTTCTGCGACATGAACTTGAAAAATGGGATAATGTAATTTCCCTCCTTTTTTTAAATACAATTGAAAAAACAACAAAATTGAAAAACCAAAAGACATGTGTCGAGAAAAATGCAAATTAATCTTACAATGACACAAAACCAAAATGACTAGTTGCAAGAAAAAAAAAGTTCTACTAATTATGTTATAATTGAATTTATAAATCACATGCGTCAATCATCTTTTTGCTTCTAGACAAGTTTGTTCACGACTAGTAGCTTCCTGGTGATTGGAAAAGCGATGTGCATACTGGAATTGGTCTGGGTAAGTAGTAGGACACAGTTGTCTGATACAAATGTATCTAGTGGCCGACACCCAAGCTGACCGTCGTAAATAAATATGGTTACTTTTGTTCTTCCGACTAGCAGTAAAACCCTTGACAAAATGGGGCGTCCGTTTTGTTGTGTGGGATGTATATATTGGTAGCCACGTTCGGTCTGAAAGGGAGCACTTAATTCGACGTCTCGTGTTGAAAGTGTTTCATGCCTTCAGCACGTTAAAGAATCTCTGAGAGGGGTATAGGTGGTATGTTGAAAGGCAAACATTTTGCCATCTATCCGGTGGACCACTATTAATGTCCTTAGATATTGTATGTATTATTAATTTGTTCTCGTCCCGAACATGCATGAAATATTTGCAACTGGACGTACATCAAACGACAATTAATCAATCAGATAAAGTTGCTGGCATGAAAAATATGTAATTTAAAGGGGCATTAGCTGTCAAATTAATGTTCACTGACTCGACTCAAATTCTCATATTTGATTTATAACATACTTAAACGTCTATCCAAATAACAAAGTTGGAAATAACCAATAAACAATGCATGGACTCGATAATATATATAAGCATTTCGTGTGCATTATAGTCTAAACGCCATCTAATTAACAATCCAGATGACCTCCGAAGACTGCCGACGGTCACATAACCCGATAAACATGAACTAGTATACATTTTTAAGGGGCCAGCTGAATCCCTCCTATGGGTGCGGGATTTTCTCTCTGTGTTGAAAACCCATTGGTGGCCTTCCGCTGTTTTCTGCTCTTTGGTGGGGTTGTTGTCTCGTTGACACATTTCCCGTTTCCATTCTCAATTTCATAAATATAAATAGATGGCGACCTCGTGCAACTGAACTTTTCTATGTTTGTTTGATTTCACATTATAGGTTAAAAAAATAAGTTAATCATCGCTTTTTCCTGATTAAGTTTTTTTTTTTTTTTTTAAACGGTTTTAGAAAATGCTTTTGAATCTACAGAATTGATACAGGAGGATGTTTTAATGGTTTCCTAACAGCTTTCATAATGGCAGACCAAAACAGATCTTCGCCTAATCCTTTTTGATATTGCAGATGTGGTGTTGTGTCAAGTAAAGACTTGATAGAATTGGTCATGTGACTTGAATCTATTTGACTATGCATTATAAGAATAAGTGCGTCTTTCCCATGGCGTCGCCTTCTTTCTTGTACAAGGTCAAGTTCCCATTGACACCATTCACTTTTTGTAAAGTTATTCGACATAACAACAATAATTTTCCAACTTTTGCCGACATACTTAGTAATGTTGTCTGTTATAGATTCTCCAATTTCAAAATCTCGTTGGTGAACGCAAACTTTCAAGCCAATTTCTTCTAGGCGTTTAAGGAGCTCTAAATGGACCCATTGTCGATCTGAATCACAGTATATGACAAAAGCATCGTATTCACAGCTTTCGGAAGAATTAAATCTGATGTACCCTTTTCTCTTCCATTTTTTTACCCGAATAAGGTATATTAAATTTCGAATGTTTGTATTACAGCTAAACATAATAACTAACACACAAGTAACAATAAAAATTGATGCAACCGTAACAATGACTATCGTAAAAATTGGACTCCATGTTGAGCATTCAGCGTCTGTGGGTTTATAATCTTTAAGAAGAAGGCCTTTTTTGTCGTCTGGGTATACGCACGAGTAGTACTTTGGCCAATTCGTCATTATTTTAGAAATATTTGAGGATCGCAAATACTCAACAAACCATCTCTGACCACATGTACACCAGAAATCATTATGGGATATATCAAGTATATTTAACGACCGCAATAGCTGGATCGGAAATGATGATTCATTAATAACCCTTATGTAGTTTCCATCCAAATATAAATGTCTTAAGGATGTTAGATTTTCAAATACATCTCGACTCCAGGTAACGATTCTATTACCTTTCAGATTCAGGGTTTGTAAAAATGGCATCTGCTGAAATAATCTGTCCGGCAATATTTTTATGCGTGATGCTTGTAAAATCAGTACTGTCAAATTTGACAATGGATACAAGAGTTTCCAAAGTATATTAGGACTGCTTGATATATAATGATTTGTTAAATCTAATTTTTTAAGACTTGGTACGTGTTGGAACAGTTCAGTCTTGAAATGACATCTATTGTAACCAAACATTAATTCTGTCATAGAGGGGCTTCTAAATGCCCTTGGTTTAACAATTGACAGATGGCACATCCTATTTATCCAAAGTATTTTCAAATTTGAAAGACGGGAAAAAATGTCATTTTCTAAAACCGTTAGACGGTTTTTGTCCAATATAAGATGTTTAAGGTTATCTAGACAATTGAAAGACGTTGTCAGTAGTTTACGAATTGCGTTATCTGTCAGATCCAGGCGAGATAACTTAGGCACTAAAGACTCTCCTGCTTCATTTGCACAAAAATTTGGAATCTCAAATATGTTATTAGCGGATAACGTAAGATTAGTAACTGAGTGTAAACCACGTGCATATAAGAATAAGATCTCATTTCTACCAACATTGAGTTTATGTATCGTTGAAAAATGCGACAAAAGACTGCAATTAAAATTCATGAATGTATTTTCGTTAATGTATAGTTTATTCATGGTGTAGTTTCTTAAATTAGAAAAGAAGTCTATCGGAAGCATTGTCCATGCATTGTTCCTAAATCTCATAGTGTCAAATAAAGTTTTATTTAAACTTCGAAAGGACATTTTTAGGGACGAAACATTTAATTTCCTTTCGTATGATATTTCTAAGTTTCCGAGATAAATCAACTCCTGAAATGAATCTACAGTAAAGTCTTCTATCGAGTTGTTCCTGAATATCAAACTAGTTAAGTTATTTTTCGAAACATTTCGAAATGTGTCCATGTTGATATGAGATAGGAAATTGTTTTCTAATTCCAGTTTCACTACGTAACTTGGTAGTCTTGGAATGAATCCTAAAAGTTTACATTTTGCGGTACAATGTTTCCTACTACAATTGCAGAAAGTTTCAAAACAAGGTACATCGCTCTCTTCTACCGTTGCTTGAACATACGTGTACCAAATAAAACAAAGAAAATACAAATGAAAATAATCCATGTCTTCTTGAACTATCACATCTACAATACATGTGTTGGCTAAATGAAATATATTGAACCATTTCCTTTCAAATCATCTCACATGATTGAACTCGTACCATCATGTGTCATTCTCATACAGAGCAAACAATACGATACTTCCTTGTGGAAATATAAGCACTTGACTTTTTTTCGAATTTATTGGGATAAAACAAAACAAGGAAGTACAGATAAACTTTTATGTAATTCACCCTAATGAAAGCAATTGCTGATTCAATTATTTTCATGGATTCACGAAAAACAAAAATTTACTGGATTTTTTTATGTCGTGGTTTTTACAAATCTGCATAGCTCAATATCATTTTTTTGAACACTTAACAACAACTCAAATAAGTATGGAACGAGTAATAACTACTCCACAGTAACTTTTATTAACTTTATTGAAGATAAATAGAAAATCCATGTATAGATGAACGTCCGGACCTGTATATTTTAACCATTAGTCACACAGAAATAGCATTCAAAGGTGCCCATGTTTGTGCACCAACTGAACGTTTTGAAAGATTAATCTTAAGTGATGCCCGAGTACAACACATTTGTAAATTCAAAACGACGAAGATCTGGTAGAAAGGATCAAAAGACCAAACCCGGACAAGCAATCAATGCTATGCATGGAATACACTTTGCTGAAAAAGAAACAAATTAACAAATGGGAAACCCATTAATCACATGTCAAAGGAATGAAAACAACTCTACGATCAAAATTAAAACATTGAAAAGAAAATTAAAACAAGTCTTCAACACAAAACAATAAAAAGTGAGCAACATCAATTAAAATCGGGTTTAGCTCAAGTATTCTAGAAGGGTTAGATTATCGTGCTCTAGTGGCACCCGTCGAGTTGACTGGCAAGGAAAAAAGTCGAGAAAAAAGGACGGCTTTGTGACTACGACAATTGGAATATATTTGTGTGACCCATACACTAGTACTCTAAAGCGGTCAACCGAATCATGATGGCGTCCGTAATCTTTCGGAGGGAACAAGAACCCATAATTAGATAGCATGTGTGTAAGCAGAAAACTTCCATCAAGGAAATCACGAAAAGAACCGCAAGTTCTGGAATAAAGTATCAACTGGGAAATATATCCTTTATATGTAGGCGCTACTTGTATGTTACTACATAAAAGTGGTACGATCACAATCATTTAACTAGATATATACATATATAAAGCAAAATAGAATATTTCTATGGTATCCTTCATTTATAGTTAAATTAGATAGATGCGATTAACAGTCACCTAATTTTATATCATTTAGTGAAAGGACATCATCTTTATAGAGAAATATGAAGTTCAAGAATAGTGCTAGTTATTTTTTCAATCTTCCTGACAAACTCCTGCACGAGGTCAGTCTCATATGAGGAAATAATCTATTTGGCAAGCACAGTTGGTCTCGATAGTTCTAATCGGGGTTTTTTTCTCACTCAAAACAAATATTTATAAGATTTCTTAAATATTAAAAAATACAAATCTCATTAAAATAACAGTATTTCATGCAAGAACTAAGCTACTGGGCTTGTGATATCCTCGCGAACTAACTGCCAACCATAAGAGGTATCGACCAAGTGGTAATAATAACAGTAAACGGGATGATTATACTGCTTAAGATACGCATTTCTGCAAATAGTTACCCATGAGTGATGATCGATCCCTTGGTCACTAAGTAAGTTTTTGACAGGTTGTTCAATTTGAGAAACATTTTAACAAAACAGTAGGAAAGCAATTTAAGGCAAACAATTATTGCAAGGAGTCAATTGAGGTTATCTGTCAATTGTGTTTTCGAGTAACAAAATGTAATTTTCAGTTCATAAGGACAAAAGTAATGGTCACAACAGATTACGTGTTCAGAAAATAATTGGTTTGTGTGTATACTAGTATTTATTTTTAAACTATACATCAAAGTTAATGCTTACCATCCAGTGGAGGACTGATCGGTAACTACTTTTGAGATCAATACGCTTATTAAATTACATTACAAATGACTAACTATATAAAACTAAAGTTGGTATCTTGAAGGTACTCGAAGTAAGAGTATTGTGTATGTTCGTGAACTTGGTTTTGTTTAATGTACGCATTAGTAATCGTAAAAGATAACACGGATAAAATGTATCTTTATTTTCTTCATTGTCCTGAATACTTTACTAATTAAGTAAGAGCCATAGGAGGGTTGATTTGAAATTCAAATATTCTTTATAACATAACGGATTATGGGAGAAAAGAGAGCAAGAACGGGATAACAAAATCTTAAGAAAATCTCAAATGACACCCGAAGGAAGAGATGGTAAGAAATGGAAAATATGTACTAAAAAGATTATGAGAAAGGAGGAACATACTTTTGACTGAGTGATGGCGGTACATACAAAGAACTTACTGGTATATATACATGTGTATGACGTTAAACGCCATCACTATGATCGGTCAGTCAGGGTGTGTTTCTCCCTTCTTCCGCCTGCCTCTCCTTAATTACACTAAGTTCATTCTGAACTTTATAAATGAAACTTTTGTTGAACCTTTCACAATTAATATCCGTTTTGAGCCTATGTGGAGTGTTTAACGGCTTACAATTGACCATCTTATCGTATGGTTCTTTCCATTTTCTTTAGCAACGTGTCTATTATGCTGCATATTAGTTGTATTTGTTGATACTTTTATTGATAAGAAGCCGAGTATTGTCAAGTTAGTTTGGGGAGCTCTTCTGGTTGGTTTTGCTTGGTTGATTAGATATATGTTTGTATAGTTCTTTCACAACGGTTGCCTTTTAGAACTACGGCAAAACGTTTACCTTCTCGGTGCTAACTGGTACTAATATTTGTTAATGTCGATGAATTTGAACACTATTTGACTATCACTTCGAGCTTAACCGTTTCAATAGCAAAATATCTGAATAATTGACCGGTTTGGTTAAGTATATATTTGCTTTAGAGGTAAACCGACACAATTTTACAAGACGCTTCTTGACAATGAAAAAATCGTGTTAAAAATGTGCACGTTGAATTAAGGGTTTTAACTTTTCAGTAACAGAAAAAAGGACTCTTTGGAAATCAGTGTTTATCAACCATATTTTTAATGTCTCGTCTTTTAGACCCAAATCAAATTTCAAAAATCTGTATTTTGTTAGTAAATGATACTACCTAGAGCTTCAATTTCATAAACTTCTTACTCAGATAACATCAGTTGTCAATTATCAACCTAAACACAATGTTCCTTTGTGTCATTCTGCCCATAGCTACTAAAGATTTTCCAGATAAGAACGTTCAAACTGTTGTAATGGAAAATGAAATCAGCGGTCCTAAAGTTTTGCTGTTGTAAAAATGTCGATGACGGTTCCTGGTTTTCTGGATTTTGGGTCAATGCTCTTCAACTTCGTACCTAATTTGGTCTTTATAACTTGTTTATTCGAGCGTCATTAGTGAGTCTTTTGTAGACGAAACGAGCGTCTGGTGTACACAATTTTAACAAACGACAACCACTGAACATCAGGGTCCTGACTTATGACAGGTACATGCCATGATATAGAAGCAATATTAAAATATATTAAAAGAATTTCTATCAGTTATTAGTGTTATATACTGATCAATTTTCTTTTTAGTTTAAAAAGTATATGCTATTATTGACGAAATTTTCTTGAAAACGAGAAAACTCTCTACTAAATTCAATTAAACGTTATATATGTAGCACGCCTTTTACGAATTAACGTATTTAATTCATGAAAAACGTAGTTTGAGTGGATTAAATATGTTAATGAGTAAGGCGTGGCTATATATGATTTGTAACATTAATGGGCGATGACACATGTCAAAGGTTAAACTTAACTGTACTTTTAATGAATTAAATATGCCAATCAAATAGTGGGCCTTTCTATGACAAAACGTCTCTTATTTTTAGTAAATGAACTCATGGGTCGGATTTTTTTAGTAGAATTTGATTTAATGATAGATCCACATTTTAACGAATTGTTACCGTTATACTTTCATCAAGATTTAAAATATAGAGAGCGAGTTATGTGTTATTGGAGTGCACCTCCCCCTTTTCACTCTTTCAAAAATTCTTGAGGGGATAGATGCAAAATCTTGTTCGATGTATACCATACTGCCTGATTTCAAAACCGTTAAGACGTGTAGTTATAGAAGAGTTAAAAAAAGGAAACCTTTTTAAGCTTAAAATGAAGATATTCTGCCTTTCCCAACACCATGAAAATGGTCGAATAATAGATGGGCGTTTGAATGCGTAAGGTTAAGAGATAAATATTTTAAGCATGTTTAATTCACTGAAATATATCTTTAAAAAGTTGAGGAAAGAAACGACTATAAATCAAATGAAATTGTTTTTGGAATATTCATTTTGACACGATAAAATCAAGTATCCACCAATTTATCAATATCGTCTCTTCGTTGATAAATCACGTTATTCCTCTCCGGTGCATTCATTTGTTTCAAGTATAAGGAACCATTTTTCATTTAGGGTTAGGTTTACAAGTTTGGCTAGTGTGAGGGTAAGCCATCCACCCTTTTCCAGAATTTGTTTTTTGATGTATTGTTGTGTATGCATTTTGTGTAAATTTGTTAGGACATTTTATGGTCATTGATTTCATAGTTTAGTAAGCCAAGGAGGCGGAGCTAGACAGTGAAATAACAACTTCTGAGATGGAAGTTAAAGCATTCGTCTAAGCTCCTCCCATTCTTTGCTTTTCCTATTACAAGCGACACATGACGGAACTGGATAGTGCATTTACTAAAAAAATCATTCAGTTAACGCACTTCTCTAAAAATAGCAGAAGTTACCTCAAATGAAGATCAAAGGAATAATTACCATTTACAAATTATGTTTGTTTACAGAATACGCCCCCAAGGGTGACTTGAAAATAGATACATGGTAACTTGGGTCTTCCTCTGTTTGGCAGTAAAACCCTTGCCGAAGTATGGCGTTCGTTTGGCTGTTCAGGATGTAAAAGTACGCAGCCACGTTCGGTCAAAATGGAGCCATTAAATCCGATGCTCGTGTAAAGAGACTGTCACTCTGCACGTTAAAAACCTTGCAACAACTCTTTAAGGGGTTCGTTGGTGGTATGTTGCAAGTCAAATTTTGTTTCTCAATTCAATATACCCCCTTTTTCCAGAAGCAGTCCAAATTTCCCCGACCTTCGTCCAAAACGGTCTCGATTATAATACTTACCTATTGTATTTATTGTTAGTTTGTTCTCGTCCTGAACATGCATGAAATATATGCGACTTAACGTTAAGCAATCAATCGTTTTAAAACACATATTATACATTTTATATGAGTAATACGGTAAACATGAAATATTAACATGAAAGTACTATAAACAAGAGAAATGGCAATATATTTACCTGCAATTAAATAAACATTTTTCGTATCTGTCTATGTGTTACAGATTGAATCTGCCCTACCGATTGCTGGTTATATTGGGTGTTTTGCACAACTGAAAGTTATGCTGAGTTGCCTGGCAAATTGATATGTACCAATGACTCAAAGGTTAAACTTAACTGTACTTTTCATGAATTAAATATGCCAATCAAATAGTGGGCCTTTCTATGACAAAACGTCTCTTATTTTTAGTAAATGAACTCATGGGTCGGATTTTTTTAGTAGAATTTGATTTAATGATAGATCCACATTTTAACGAATTGTTACCGTTATACTTTCATCAAGATTTAAAATATAGAGAGCGAGTTATGTGTTATTGGAGTGCCCCTCCCCCTTTTCACTCTTTCAAAAATTCTTGAGGGGATAGATGCAAAATCTTGTTCGATGTATACCATACTGCCTGATTTCAAAACCGTTAAGACGTGTAGTTATAGAAGAGTAAAAAGGAAACCTTTTTAAGCTTAAAATGAAGATATTCTGCCTTTCCCAACACCATGAAAATGGTCGAATAATAGATGGGCGTTTGAATGCGTAAGGTTAAGAGATAAATATTTTAAGCATGTTTAATTCACTGAAATATATCTTTAAAAAGTTGAGGAAAGAAACGAATATAAATCAAATGAAATTGTTTTTGGAATATTCATTTTGACACGATAAAATCAAGTATCCACCAATTTATCAATATCGTCTCTTCGTTGATAAATCACGTTATTCCTCTCCGGTGCATTCATTTGTTTCAAGTATAATGAACCATTTTTCATTTAGGGTTAGGTTTACAAGTTTGGCTAGTGTGAGGGTAAGCCATCCACCCTTTTCCAGAATTTGTTTTTTGATGTATTGTTGTGTATGCATTTTGTGTAAATTTGTTAGGACATTTTATGGTCATTGATTTCATAGTTTAGTAAGCCAAGGAGGCGGAGCTAGACAGTGAAATAACAACTTCTGAGATGGAAGTTAAAGCATTCGTCTAAGCTCCTCCCATTCTTTGCTTTTCCTATTACAAGCGACACATGACGGAACTGGATAGTGCATTTACTAAAAAAATCATTCAGTTAACGCACTTCTCTAAAAATAGCAGAAGTTACCTCAAATGAAGATCAAAGGAATAATTACCATTTACAAATTATGTTTGTTTACAGAATACGCCCCAAGGGTGACTTGAAAATAGATACATGGTAACTTGGGTCTTCCTCTGTTTGGCAGTAAAACCCTTGCCGAAGTATGGCGTTCGTTTGGCTGTTCAGGATGTAAAAGTACGCAGCCACGTTCGGTCAAAATGGAGCCATTAAATCCGATGCTCGTGTAAAGAGACTGTCACTCTGCACGTTAAAAACCTTGCAACAACTCTTTAAGGGGTTCGTTGGTGGTATGTTGCAAGTCAAATTTTGTTTCTCAATTCAATATACCCCCTTTTTCCAGAAGCAGTCCAAATTTCCCCGACCTTCGTCCAAAACGGTCTCGATTATAATACTTACCTATTGTATTTATTGTTAGTTTGTTCTCGTCCTGAACATGCATGAAATATATGCGACTTAACGTTAAGCAATCAATCGTTTTAAAACACATATTATACATTTTATATGAGTAATACGGTAAACATGAAATATTAACATGAAAGTACTATAAACAAGAGAAATGGCAATATATTTACCTGCAATTAAATAAACATTTTTCGTATCTGTCTATGTGTTACAGATTGAATCTGCCCTACCGATTGCTGGTTATATTGGGTGTTTTGCACAACTGAAAGTTATGCTGAGTTGCCTGGCAAATTGATATGTACCAATGACCTAACAACTTTAACCCATTCGAAAAGTGTTTTTACTTTTTTTCTTGACAGAGTCCATTACAATTTGAAGTTGTGTTTCCGATTTAGCCTTTCGGTATTTTAACCATTTTTAACTATCGCATTTGGTAGAAAAGTGTTATTGACTATGATAAGGTCACTACTTAAAAGGAGACAAATACGATTATATTTGAACCGGAAATTTTCGCAAACACAATCGAAACCTTTTAATTCGTCATGGATGAGTTTGTGCAGCACCTTTTAACGGGTTAAACATGTAAGCTGCAAAATCCGAAATAAAGGCATACGAGATGATAGATACAGGCTGGTTTTCTAGAGGGGTCTAAAACGACTGAAAGGAAGGCTTTTAGAACGGAATGTTGCTCAGTGTAACGTTAGTGATAGGAATGGTATTTGAATGATCTGCATGGTGTATTCAATCGTTTTAGTTATTATATTATTAATAATCAGATTTACGTTTAATCGAATTTTTGAAAAAGTCATCTACTTTTACTGTGCCAAATAAAACTCACTTAGACTTCTAACGTATCATGACATTTAGTTGAAGTGATAATAGCTTGATATTTAAAACGACATCTTGAAATTAATCAAATAAATTCTTAATCTTTTTGTTCTACGAATCTTGATGAAACATGAAGATTCAAATGATAAATAATTATCAAACGTAAAATTTAATGAAAGTCGCACTTGCGAGTCTGCGATTTTTGACATACACACAAAAACAAACTATGATAATTCTTTTCAATGTTTCATTTTCATACCGTTTGAGTTTTAAGGGAATTATATATATGAAAGCCGGTGTAAAACAGAATGAAATCAGTTATTTAGTCAATATCGTGTGTTTATCAGACTTGAGGATTTAAATGGCGGAACAATTCATTAGCGGAATTACAGAGGGCACGACAGTTACCAAGGTAAGGGACAATATACATGTTTAGCCTGGTTTGTATTGTATTATTGTATTGTATACAGCTTGTAATTTTCAGTTTTTGTTACTCAAACTTCGTTCAAACTCCTTTAGACAAAACCAATCTTAAACAAACTGGCTGCTCTGATTGTATTCCGTTAATTATATTAAATTTCAAAGTCGATTTTTACCTTATTAATACATTAAGTGCGAACGTCAAAGTCAAAGGTTTAGGTAAGTAAATTATAGTAGAATATAATTAGATGGGGTCAATAATCATAACTTTATTGGCTTGAAGTTTTTTAAATATTTTAATTGCATTTTTCAGGGGTTTTTTTTTTGTCAAGGTAAAAATTTTAGATATCAATAGATAAATGTCATTAACAATTGGTTAAAAAGCCTTTATATAACTTAAACTTATCATTCTTTGCACATTTCACATTCTTTTATTTGGTATCACAAAAATATTGAATACATTGAACAAACACTACCAAAGATCTTCCAACAACACCAAATTTTTATTGCATTATAATATTTAACTGGATCAACGCGGTAAGAAGTGAAGTATATTTTTATGTATGCTATGAATAATTGAATGCAGAAAAAGATCATCGCAAGTAAATTATAACATCTTGAACACATATGCCTTATTATATCTTGTATATTATATGTGTGTGTGTGTGTGTGTTAGCTCTATATAACCACGGGTTATCCGACAGAGTATGTCTGGCGTATTGCAAATTTTTAGACTATATATCGGTCATTTCAAAATAAAGTACAATTCGGAATCTAAATTAAAAAAAAAAAGGAGTGATTTAAATCCAAATTAATTCAAAGAACTAATAACACATTGCTTTGTAAATAAAGGCAACAGTAGTATACCGGTGTTCAAAAGTCATAAATCGATTGAGAGAAAACAAATCCGGGTTACAAACCAAAATAAACATTCTTCAGTATTTGCAATCTCATCGACACCGGTGAATGATTTTATTTGAACTGTTGTGCCAGCTGGTGTTCGATTTTGTCCATCCTGTTACTTTTTTAAGAGTGGTGAGAAAAAAGAAAAAAATATCTAATCAAGAGAATGGATCATACATTAATAACAGTGTACATTTAAAATCACAGTATCATTAATCATAAATTTTATTACAAACAAAAAATCTACGGATAGTCTACAACGACGTACTTGTGAAGACAATTTTCAGCTTCAGGAATGTTTTCAAACTCTTTATCAGGTTCTCGGTTGTTGTCATTTATTCTACCAGGTTCTTTTATTTCCAATGAGGACACAAAGTGGTTTGGAACCCAGTAGGCGTTGTTCATCTCAAGGCGAGTAGATGCCCACATTATGTACAACGGATTATCGGAATAGTTTCCTATTGGCTCGATTCTCCGATGGAGATCTTTCCGTACATTAGGTTTTCCTTCTTTTTTTTTTGATACATCGACACTATTGGCCTTCTGATAACACATGCCAAAATTCTACCATATGCCCATGTATGTCTTTGAATTTCTTATCTGCATTATTACTCTCACATAAACATCTTCAATTGATATTTCTGTCAATACAACGCCATGGGTGTATTCATCGGAATACATTGCCAAATTTTTCAAAAGTTTTGTATTCTGGTTATTGGTCTCAAAAGCCTTTAACAAGGAGTCTTTATCCAGATCAAACATTTTATTTAGAGCTAGTTCTTTTATAATATTACCTCGGATTTCATCTGCGTAAGAATCGTTTCCAAAAACAAAAACGCTTCCACATGCTGGAAGCTAGTTTCCATCGGCTCTTACCTAGACTGGAAATAGAGTTTTATCCGTACGGACTCCATCCATTGAATGAACCTGTCTTTTCTATTCAAAGTTTCTGTAATAGATTCCAAACAAGTAATTTGCAAATGTTCGAAAATCGCAAAGTTTGCAATAAACTTGAATTCTTGTTTTTGACAGGTTTTGTTTTTTTTCCATTTTTTTCTGTGATACATCTCTTGTATACGAATTCTTAACTTTAAGATTTAAATCTTCTTAATGTGTTGATGTAGGTAACAATTCATCAGATTTGTCAATCATTTTTGTGTGGTCTGTACCTCCGTATGTAGAAAATTCCAACAAATCACAAAGATGGTCAGAGCTATGAATAGCAATGCAGCTTATGCCTCTATACTTGAGCTTTCTCTCTGAATCTGTAAAGATTTGTTGTATTTTCATTGTTCCTGGAATAGTTTTCAGTGGTGTCGGAATTCCTTTTACTACTTCAGTCTGTCTCCTTAACTTCGTAAAGCTTGATTTTAGTGCCAAGTTTCAATAGTCTTGATAAACGAATTTGCAGTATATCTGCTCCGAAGCTAACTTGTCTATCTGCCGATCGTTTAATAGATCCCCCAATGCCATGAGGAATTCCCATGTGCTGCTTCGTGGAAGTTCCAGCAAGCACCAGTAAAGCCAAGCTCAAACGGCATGGTGAAAATTAAATAGAAATTAATTTGCTGTCTGAACTGACTTTTTAGTCCATCGCTGTAAAAATGTAAGTACTCGACAAATGGATAAATCTCTTTGATTTCCTTTAAAATAGGTAGCATGTGTCCCCAAATACGTAGAGGTTCATGTCTACGGGAATCTGAGACTCCACAATATGAACAGATTTTATCCATATCTCCTGTAACATAGTAACCAGTTTGAAGAGAAATTTGTGGTAATGATGCTCCAAAATGCATCGACTGAATTTCCTTTGACATCTTGCAAGAGTATTTCTCTGAAAGTCTACATGAATCAGATTAATGGTTGCAAGGGGCTGAAATTTAATGTTGACTGAATGTACGCTTATATATCCCAATATAATTTTATATATGTATTATAGTATGAAAAGTTTATCCGACCCCATTATCAATCCTGTAATAGTACCAGTTGCATTATAATTTTTGTTATAGGTAGATTATCTGATATTATACAGCTTGCAGCATATTCAAAGGACAGCACTTTTGATATCTACATCTTGTCAAGCCAACAAATATCAAAGGAGACCACCAATATTACAACGATTACAGTTTGTTGAAACAATATGCTGTACAATTCAAAATCAGTCAACTTTAAATATCCACATCAAGCTCTTACCGATTTCATTACATTTCCGTCAGAATTTTCATGCAAACCAATTCTTGTTGGTCACAATATCAAAATATTTGACTGTCATATTGTATACAATGCTTTAAGATTTTATTATATGTATTCAGAATTTTGTAGCCATACTAGCGGATTTGCGGATAGTTTGGATGTATTTAAACATGTTGTTCCTGGACTAACTTCTTATAAGTCAGACTAGTCTTGTTGACACACTTCTTGATAAAACCTATGCTGCTCATAATGCCCCATAGGACACTAGATTGTTGTTTAAATTAATCACTTGTACATCACGAGGAAATGTTATTTTTGATAACATCACAGGTTTTATTTTTTCTCCTAACTATCCACATAACTGTCACATTTAGCAAGATAATTTGAAAACTTTCAGTGAGCCAATTATAAAACTGTAAAGCTGTATCTAAAGCATCATCTGTGAAAGCTGCACTATCAAATTTTAGGTTGTCACATTTAAAGATGTCTATTGAATGAAATGGAATAGAAAACTTCATTATAGATGTATATATCTTTAAAATTTCCAAAAATGGCCCCATCATGTTATATGTAAAAAGTTTGCAGAGAAGGGCCTTTATATTTTTTTTACAGTGTCTTTTTTTTAAGTTGATGAAGCTGAGACATATTAAAAGATTTAAAGCTTAAAAATGTAGAATCATGTCTTGTTTAAAAGTGGTATTGGGAGGATTTAATACTTTCCTTGTGTAATTGTCCCATTTTCAAAAGTAATAAATTGTTTATATATAACTGGGACTATAATACTATTAGTATAATAGTCCCAGTGTATAACAAGTTAAATTTAATTTTCCCTTGCCCAGTCTGCATGGTTTATATCACATTTCATGGCCAACAGATAATATCTGTATAGAACCCCTATTTTTAATTATTATTATACAAAATCATTTAAATGTATCCTAGAAAGTTTAATTATACATTCATGACTATTTATAAGTTCAGTGGGTTTTTTGTTGTTGTTTTTTTTTCTAACTTGGGGTACATGTATTTGTCACTTGGTATTTCACTAAATATTTCATATAAAATTGCATTTCAAAAGATTATTTAGGGGACATTTCTGATTTGATTTTATGCAACTTGGTACCAACAGCAGAATAATTATTTGTTTATTTTCATTTTCTTCTGAGATAAACATAAATATTATTGTCTATTATAAACAATCTTGCTATATATTTATATTTCAACCAAATTGAATTGTAAAAAATAGTACATGTGTTCACATCAGGAGAAAATAAAAACAACTGATGACAGAGCTATGACAAAACAATCAAATACTCTTTATATACAATTCAGCGTTTTTCAACACATTATTTGTAAAAATACAACCATAAATGCCTCCAATAAACGTGTTTTTATATGAAATATATAGCCCAAAAATGTAGGTACCGAAATCTTTTTGGCCATGTACTGTAGCGGCGTTTCCGCTTTATATAATAGAAGAAATCTCAATATTTTTTTAAATACATCGTTTACCTTTCTATAAGATCTATAGTTCTGTCTCTTGTGACAGCTCCATGTAACGTTAGTTCTGGAACAGACCAGGTGATGTAATCATCGGATGCCATTGTTTACGTTGTAAATACAGATGCAAGCGTTTTACGTGATTGAAGCGTTCAAGTAAC
Source organism: Mytilus californianus (assembly GCF_021869535.1). Taxonomy (NCBI): domain Eukaryota; kingdom Metazoa; phylum Mollusca; class Bivalvia; order Mytilida; family Mytilidae; genus Mytilus; species Mytilus californianus. The sequence goes on from NW_026262679.1 coordinate 60,737,411, forward strand.
CACTTATGGAACCGCAGCGCCGCCACGCGTGAAAAGTCGTGAATGATTCCTATTCCAACCAAAGTTAAGCTGAATGATCCTTAGGGTATATAGAATAAAGTTTGTGTTTTATTTTTTGCTGTTTCCTCAGAAAACATGGCCGCCATGGCTAAAAATAGAACATAGTGTAAAATGCAGTTTTTTACTTATATCTTAAAAACTAAAGCATTTAGAGCAAATCAGACAAGAAATTAAGGTATTCATTAGGTCAAAGTCTACCTGCCCTGACCAGCCAAATCGGGTATCTGATTTTTAGGTTATTGCCCCTGAATTAATAATTTTAAGGAAATTTTGCATTTTTCGGCTTGAATATTATTATAGATAAAGATAAACTGTAAGCAGCAATAATGTCCAGCAACATAAGATCTACAAATAAGTTTTTATATGACCAAAATTGTCAATTGACCCCTTAAGGAGTTACTGCCCTTTAAAGACAATTTTCACAATTTGTTCATCTAGTTTGCTTACTTAAATATATATTGAAAAGCGAAACTAATCATTGATGAACGATTTAAGGAAAAAATTACAGGTGAGCGATTCAGGCTCTTGAGAGCCTCTTGTTTCAAATTGAATTTGGTCATGTCTTGGTTGCTAGAGAAGAAAACTGATTGCTAAGGAATGCATGTTATTGTGAATTTCATCTTTTGAAGTTCAAAATAAATATTTATGATTTCATAACATGTTCATGTTCAGATATCTTCAAAATCACATTTGTATGACAAAATGTCAATTTCAGATATTTTGAGTTGTAAGGTTTGCTAGTGATGTAAATGTATGTTAGGGAATGACAAAAACCTCCAAGAACAATGTTCATTGTAAAGAAATATATGACGAGTCATAGACATAGATATACAATGCTTGGTCTGAAATTCGCCGAGGAGCTTTTTTTCCTGGAAAAAACTCTTAAAGAAAAACAGAAACTAAAGAGGACAAAAAAAAAAAAAAAAACAGAAACCGTAAATTTAACAATTGCTGCCAAAGGATATTTATGTCTTCTATACACAATGGTTGTTTATTGTGTTGAACGTCATGTCTATCGTTAACGTCATAATATAGACGCGCGAAAAGGAAAATTATGGTGGGAAAGAAGTAAACTAAATCAAAGGCAGTAAATGTTAGGAATAAAATACACAAAAAATCTTAGCAGTAACTGTATTTGTATGCTATCATTTGTATGCTAAACTTATGAAATTAATTTTCGCTTACATCCGAGTTAAATTGTGCAGCAGTTTTTAATAAAACAAAAATATGTTCATATATTAATTCTGATATTCTTTTAGTTTTGTATATATCTAATGGTTTGAGAGAAATATTGTATGATAAGTTTAACGTTTAAAATGTATATAAACGTGAGATTTTCACAAAAGATATCACAGTCTATATCGTTCTCGGATTCTTTAATAGAATATAGAATATATACAACAACAACACAGACACGTGTCTCTTGACTTGGTACAGCGCATTAAAAAGTATTAAGTATTGTGCGTATATAATACTTAATTGCAAAAAGTAAAACAAAAAAGTAACAAGAACCATACAATACATGGAAAAAGTGTTAAACATGTCAAGTTAAATTTAATAATATATATATATAAGTATATAGACAATTGACCAATGTGGACCTTTTTTTGCAATTTCATGGATTGCTTTATATAGCCTATAACACTAGACAAAATATCTTTATTGGGATCTACAATAGTTTCAATTTTAGAGTTTGAGTCAAGCTGGTTAAAATTATGATAATGGGTTTTAATTGCATTTTTAAGGGGATTTCTAAGTGTTCCTCATCATCTAAAATTTTACAAACTTTACGCACTCTGTGTTCTCTTTGATTTTTTTATATCGACCTATTTCAATTTCCAAGTTATGGACACTTACACGGAATTTTGTTAAAAGTTGACGACTATTAAAATTGTTTAGATTGTGCAAGTAGTCTTCCAGTTTAATTTCATTTTTTAATTTACTATAAAGGTAAAGTTTTGAACTGTTATCGATATTTGAAAGTTTTTCAAGAGTGATTTTATCATACTTTTCTTTAACAATATGTTTAAAAGTTTTTTAAGTGAATTTTTTATAAGTTTAAAAGGTTTATCAAAATCAACATATTCTTCTTCATCAGTATTAAATTCTTTAAAAATGTGCTTGGCAAAAGTGTACCAAGTATATATTCCATCTTCAGACATAGACTTATTTACTTTGAAAATTTCTTTAACAAGAGGGTTTATTTCATGGCAGTTAAGTCTACAAAAGTATAATAAAACTTGGGTTTTTATAAAGGAGTCGAGTGGAAACCGTCCTTACTCAGACTTATTCACAATATCAATAGACACATGTAGGCAAGCATACGATTTAAACCCTATTCACGTTACCGAAATAAGATTGATTGACTTTTGGAATAATGACCGAAATTAATAGAGATTATGTTTCACCCAGGTCTAACATCTGAAAATTAATTACAGATTATGAATGGTCGTTCAATTTTATATTGAAATATAAATGACAAAGATTACAATAATAATTGAAGTCTTTAATCTTAAGATTTGAAAAAAAATACAAACTTACGGATATATTTTTTAATGCGGCGAATCTTCCCCGCTTGTGAAATATATCTGTAAATATAATAGTTAATAGTGGATCAAAATGAACGCTTCTTTATGAATAATATTAGGCTATCAACGTAAATGGAAAAGCCGAATCGAAAGTTAAACAATTTCTTATTCTCTTTCAATTGATGACAGTGAAGGCATACATTTTCTCAAAAGGAAAAGATAATGTAATGTACTAAAAAATACGAAGAGGCTAGACTTTGTGATTGAATTATGTGGATCATTAATCCAAGATAAGGGGAAAATAGGAAGACCGCCACAGAATACACGACTGTATCTCATAGAAAGAGTTGTTGGCGGAATGAGGTAAAATGCTGTGATTGTAATGCAAGAGTTAAGACATGGTGTCCAACTTGATGGTATAGACTGTTCTTGGGACATTTTAGAAGATACCATTGAGTAGTACATTATGAAGAATGACGTTTAAATAGATAGTTCGTAATCGGAAATCTTTTTGAAGTTTAGACGTATTTTCCAATTACTGATACAAGGCCCACATAGAAAATGGAGATCATACTGTAATATTTTCAGATAATGATCGTTTTTCGCTTAGTCCAGAGGAAAGTAGTTTTTTTATTCTACTTTCGTCCTTTTTTTTATTTGATTATATACCTTAAATATAATTAACAATAACAAAAAATTATCCCCTCCCCCTGAAAGAACACTGATGATATACAAATTCACCTTGTGCTAGCTGACAATATGGAGCACGTTTACAGTTTCCGTTATTACTATTTTGTTTTAAGGTAAACGTTTTTGCAGTAGGTTAGGAGTACTTTCTTCGTATATATTTTACTTGTATCATGGAAATCATTAAAACTTTCGGGCAATAAGCCATGTATATTTTATGTTTTCATTTCTTTATTGATAAAACAACTTGCATCCTACAGCTACATGTATTTTGAATAATTTGCATCTTTATATACTGCTATATGAAAGTTTGCAGTATAAATCGTTTATAACACGACTTTATTCATTTAAGATATCTACGTTAACGCGGGAACGGCGATAGACATAAGTAAATGGCCGTTCTTCTGAGAAGCGCAAGCTTTACAACGTCACAAATATGAAACATCAGTGCGGTTTTGACGCGAAATAAAGCATGAAAAAACCCGGCAGTAAGAGGGTCAACGAGAAATGGACAGAGGGGCACGAATGGCTGAAATATCACAATGATGTTATGACTTGTGCTATTTTTATCGAGTCTAGCGCCAACAAACAAATAATCTTAAAGTATAAAACAATTTTTCGGGAGGTTGTTAATATTTTCGTGTCTCAACTATAAGTGATCATAAATTTTGTGTTTTGCATAAAGCTTCAGTTTCGGTGAAAAATGCACTATCCACATCTGGCGGAAACATCAAAAACTAAGATTTTTACTTTATCAGGTAAAGGTATTATTTTAGGTTCTTTTTGGTCATATAGCTCTTCAACTGTTTCGGTTCTTAAACATCCATGGCTTTTAAAAATTTCAAATTTGTAAAGTTTTGCTTTCATTTTCTATGTTAAATGTTTTTGGTCCACTGAAACTGAAAAGGCGTATTTAGCATCCAAAGAAGCAGAAATTGAGTGAAACAGTTATAATTATTACAGGATTTTTTAATTTAGTCGGGAATAAAATTATAAACCAAAAGTTATTTTATTTACTTTTTTGTCCATTAAAATATGAGCTAATCCAGTAATATCTAAAACATTACTGGACCAAATGTCCAGTAAATTCCAGCAGACCTTAAGAACCACTGCCAACCGTGCAAAAAACTATTACAAATGATATGCTCTCGAATGGCATTTAATTTAGCCATATGTTAAGTAGGTGCATTAAAAATGAACTCTTATGGCAAATGTCACTCTACTAATTTGACGATATTGGTGGATTAATATTCATTTAAAACAATAGGTATTCATGGATTTTTATGAAGCCGAATCCATAGAAGATCTTCCTCAACAGTGTATGGAGTTTACATTTGTCAAATGATACATTACGCGCTCACATGTTCATAATATAGATTTGATTAATAGGTGTGTGTTTCTAACATAAAAGCTTATAACGAAGAGAACGACTAAAATCGACTCAAGAAACGTTTTAACAATCGCCATCCTGAATTTGATCATCGATACGTTGTGTTTGTGCCTTGACTCAACAAACATGTATTCATGGTCTTAGTTTTTAGGCATCAGAAAAATCTTCTCATGCATTTGAAAATTTACCGATAGTGTCCCTATTTACACTGAGTTTTGATTAGCATGGCGGGAGATGCGCGATTATAACTAAAGGGACGTTTAACCAGGCGGCGCAAACAGGAAACGCTCCGATTAGATAAAATTGAGAATGGAAATGGGGAATGTGTCAAAGAGTGGGTCTTCAACACAGCTAGAAAATCCCGCACCCGGAGGCGTGCTTCAGCTGGCCCCTAAACAAAAATGTGTACTAGTTTAATGAAAATAGTTGATGTGATTCCATCCGGTTTTGGTTGGTTTAATACAAATGGAACATTGATAAGCTTCTTTCACTTGGAGCTCTTATATTGTGATGTCATTTCCATCTACAACACAAACCTTTTAATTAAAAAAGGAAGAATATTTTATGTTTTATATACATTATTAACAATCAATATCGGTAACAGTTTTACTGCATCAGATGCTCATTTCGACAATTAATGTTTCTTCAGTGATGTTTCTAGGTCGAAATATTTGAAAATCTAAAACCTAATAAAAACGTTACATAGTTTATGCTGATGATTATTATCCCAAAACTTCTATCGAAATCTTTTAACCAATATATAACCATACTTTACATCCAACTCTCCCAGTTGCCATTATTTGTTCATACACATAAATAGAATAGTTTTACATTATGACGAATACGCTACATTTTAAACGAAATAAGTAAGAATATTTAATGTTGTTTTATATTCATTCTTAATGGAAAAGTTAAAACAATGTCTTCAAAAGATATTTAACGAACAATTATATATGATTTGGTAGCCACAATCAAATTCTTCTCTCCTCGTTAATTTTTTGTCACAGAATGTGCCTTATTGGATATTTTTGTATCCCCATGCGCAACACGAAGGGAGGAGCAGGAACTGCTTACTCTTCAGGAAAACATCGGAACAGAACTAATATATCATTACCAAGACCAATTATTTGTACTGTTTAATCATTTTTATCGAAAATTTTACTAACAGTGGAAATACTGCTTTTGAGATCATATATAAATATAGCCCGCCAGGGGATTTTGGTTCTACTGTGGTCGAAATCAGAGAAAACCTTTATTACATTCGACAACCTGTGAGGGAATTCTTAAATGTGTTTTTTAAATGTTTGATATAGATCAAGATCAATTTTTGAAATTATAAACAAACGTTTCAAAAGTTCCCTATATATTGAAAATGAATTCAGTAAAAGGCATTGCGCTTTCTGTTCATTTTAACACCAACAAAACAAGTTAAATGTGCTCCATAGAATAGCATATAGAGCACTTTTGGAGTATTTTTGTCAACCGACACTATTTCATAACGCAATGAAGTTTAGGACACAATTTTTTGTATAAGGAATTAATTTATTGCTATTTCATCTTTTCTAAATGATTTCCTTTTTTTATATAGGGAGGGGAGTTTACATATAAATATACATGTTGTAGCCTTTATCTAGTTTTAAACTAAATTGACTTTAAAAATAACTGATTTTATTCTTGATAACCCGCTTCTAGAAACGACATACATAATTATATATATAGTGATGAGATGTCCCTCTGTTCATCCGTCCGTACGCCCATCCCACTATTGTATCCGCTATTACTACTGAACCGGTTGAAATTTTCACTGAATTTCATTTAAATTTTGATCTTTCGCACCTCTTATTTTGATTTTTCATTCAAATAATTTAGGGTTTGATGTCTCCGTAAAATTCAGGGACTTTGCATTGTGTAGGGTACCCATTTTGTATGGGCAACTCCTAACCACTAGATCTAAATTTAAAGAAAATGTCTAGGAATCTGTACCATAAAATGCCATCGTACACCTCTTATTTTGGTTTCATCCGAATTTGGGGTTTCCTCGGACAAATCATGTGCTTTGCTCTCTTTGTGAGCCTTATATATCTTAAATATTTTCGAGGTTTATAAAGTTGATGATTATATATTTTGAGGGGTTTAAATTCATACGTCGTTAATTTTTCTCCCTCTGGTTGGATATAATTATAAGTTGGATGCCTAAATCGAAAAGTTGAACAACTTGATTTAATTGTTTTGTCATACTATATTTCACTGTTGAAATCTGGGGAAATGTTGCTGTGTGCTTGCATCGCGCGAAGAAAGGACATTTTAGTATAAAACAAAACTACACCTTTTTAAGTTTAAAACACGTGATCCTTTCCTAACATATTTGTTATGATATGTCGGATAGTAAAATGTTTTGTATTAGGTTTTCGAATATGACGATGAATTAAATCTAATTCTCATTCAACTTCCTGTCTTAATTAATCAGATAATGATGTTTTCACTAGACGGAGACCAATAATTTGTCATCATCGTACAATGATAAAAAGGTGACTATTAGGAAAATAACAGAAGTGTTTACCTTATCATTGAGAGTGATTTATCACTTCAAAATCTCAATCTATTCCAGCTGATCATAATTATCTATCGTCTTTTCCTGGTTCAAGTAAAACCCTTCAAAATTGCATCCAAAGAGGGTCTCGGCAAGTCATAAAATAAAAAAATCATGCAAACTCATTTGACGACTTCATTGGAACCAAACTTCAGGGAAATCATAAATTCAGGATCTTCTTTGGGAATCATAGATACCTATTGAAGCCATAAATTTAAAATGTTCGAAGATTTTAATACATAGAAAATAATAGAAAAGGGTAGGCACATGTAAACTGCCTCAAAAGAAAGATTGTGTTTATAATGGCATAATATTTTTTTATTGAAAAAAAAAAAAAAAAATAAGGGGCTTAATCCCTAAGCATGGTAACTATTTCCAGCCAAGGCATATCAGTGCATGTTCATAGATATCCGTTGTAGTAGAACTTGCAAATCATACAGCCAAGTATATTTGATTTAGTCGTTTTCCTGTGCATTGTTTTTTATGTGTTTTGCCTCCATTGATACAGGTAAAGGCAATGGGGTAAATCAGCAATTTCAGTTTGATTTCAAGCTTTATTCCTCTCAGTTTACGTGCACACGATATTGTGCTTCAATCTTTACAGAATTATCGCTTTAGATGTGCTCTTTCATTTTGTTATAACATTATGTCGTATTTCGGAACATGTAACCCAATCATAAAGACTTGAAAATGACGTCAAAACTGAAATTTTGAGATTTTTCAAATTTCGAGTATGTATTTAAAATTTAAATGAGAACATTCTTAACCAAAGCTAACATTTCTCTATTTTAAAGCGATTTTCAAGAATTAGACAAATGAGATAAGGAATGGGGATTCATATAAGTTTCTATTGTTTCCATATCCCTTATAAAAATAAAGAGATGTGGTATGATTGCTAATGAGACAACTATCCACCAAAGTTCAAATGAAGTGGATGTCATCAATTATAGGCAACCGCAATTATAGGCAACTTTGTTTATATTGTATAATTGTTATTTGTGCATTTTTGAAAACATATGATATTGTTTAAACTAAAACTTTGGTTTGGTTAAATGCCCAGTAGTTTGAAAGTTTGTAAAAGTTCAACAGAAAATGGATGCCAAATATAATGAGAAAAGCTCACTTTGTCCTTTGAACCAGGTGAGCTAAAACCAAACTGGATATTAGTGGTGTTATGCAATTTGATCCGACTGAAATGCTATACATACAAACTTTTACACAGCTGTTGAACAACATGCAACTTTTGACAGTTCTTCACCAAAAAAATTATTCAATATCAAAATAGGACTTTCCATAAAGAGGTGGGAAAATGTTTGAATCATATTCTTGGTTCGGTCGACTATTTTCAACATAAATAATCATTTATTTTACTTCAAATATTCATTGTAAAGTACATGTGACCTGTGTCATAATAATTAAAACATAGTATGACATATATGATTTACGAAAGATACCATAGGGACATTCAAACTCATAAGTCGAAAATAAACTGACAACGCCATGGCAAAAAAAAAATACCAAAAAGACAAACAACAATATACAAAACATAACATAAAAAACTAAATACTGAGCAATGACAAATGACAAGAAGAAAGCATGTTCATGTTCTCATTCGTTTCTCAACCGAACGAAAAAGTATTTAATACTTATACCACAACACTTAGGGAGCTACCATTTGATTTTTAAAGGGGAACTAGGATGAAATTTGAAAATAAGGCAGGATGAGCAACTTTGCAGAAAAAAAAGGCAGGATGACAATTTATTTAAAAAAAGTCAAGATAAACTAATAAAAAAAAAGGCAGGACCGAAAATTTTTCATCCTAGCCCTCCCCTCCTAAAAATCAAATGGTAGCTCCCTTATGTTAGTACATGAAACAAACACACCATACAATTAAAAACCAATTGTTCAAAGAACAATTCAAGGTCTTTCCAAATCAATTTTTTAAATAATTGATAAGATTCTATGATTTGTAATTTATTATTATCTATTGCTACGCTTGATTTTTTTCACTTTTGTTTTTCCTGATCTTTTCTGCTTTTATTTTGTATTGCTGAATATTCATTTTCATCATGTCTTATTCCAAGTTATTATTTCCAGTTCTTACCAGGCCAATCTCTTTATTTTCAAAAGCCTCCGGCACCCCACCCCTCCTCCCACGATGAACCAATTAGTTGCCCCTTAAAGAAGCCCTTCATGTTTTAGTAGTATCTATATTATTATGTTGAAAGGATTTATGAGGTGCTAGCACTCGCTGATTTGTGGGTTATTGAGTGACAGGACAAGTCATCATCAGCATGTTTAAAAGTGAAATTTAAGAACTTAGAAAGATTTTTAGAATGCCATGTATGAATTCTGCTTCATACGAGCACTAAAACAATAAGGCCAGTAGAACTTAAATATAGTATGTACTTCAGTAGCCCGTGCAATGATTTTTACCATTAGCAAATGATTCAAAAGATAATGTAAAAATATTTAGAATCAGAAATTGTGCAATGGAAGTCATTTAGGATACTAACTTTCTCCGCTATACCGTGTTGCGAGAAGAAAATGGTTACTACTTTTGTGTGCTTCCTCGTTCTTTACTTCCAAGGTTGAATTATCTTATACGCATGAGCCTTTATTCATTTTTATTTGATGAAAACCTGTTATATTTTCAATAAAAAGTTTGAATATTATAAAAGTATGTAAGATGAAGGCTCATATTAAATACTAGTAGCCAACAATCCTGCATAGAGAACCATAGGAAGCGTCTTGAGGTGTACATAGTATAACAATGGCCAATAATTGGTTCTCGTCACCAGATGCCAAGCTCTGTCTCTCCAAAATTATGTACAAGTAAGGAATAAATTCACCGGACTAACCCTGCCATAAACTCTAAATTTCCAAAAGAAATTGCAATCACTTCAAGATCTAAAGACAACCATTGTGGTTTCTTCATTGGAACAATCACAGTGACATGCTTACCGATTTCTGTTAACACATTACAAGTCTATGAACAAACAAATTGCGATCTTTCCATTTGAAGTAATTAAATGTTTAGTTATTAAATATATCTATGGTAAAATACATGTAATATGGACTATAACTGTGTTGAATTCTTTTGATTTTGATATGATTTTGTTGTATGGCAGGTAGAAGCAGTGAAAATGGACGTTAAATGTGCATCAATTTTTGTTCTCCTCTTGCTGTTTCAAAGCATAGACTCATGGAAAGGGTAAGTACATATACATGTATCTATATATGTGTCGAATCTATCTATATATGTGTTCGTACTCCACCCGAATCGTCAAATATAGCAATCTATACAAGAACTTTTCAATTATATAAGATATTCATAATTTCATCTATCTATATACTTATGTTGTTTGTGCTGTATTTAGACCCCTCTAACAAGAAATTTGTTTTGCATGCACACGTATAAAAATTGCGGTTTTTATCCAACGCAATCATAGGTTTGAACGTTGTTTTCAATTTATACTTTTTTCGTTTGGGCTTGTATTATATTTGCCTTCGGGTTTATATGATCCGTTCATCCTATTTTGACTCCTCAAAATTCAAGAGTCTATCCTAAATTGAGGTAAATTGTATGGCTTTCCAAATACTGTTTCGATTCCTAACATCTCTGAAGAGACATTAATTGTTGCACCTTTTGTTTGCGGTATATCATCTTTTCCGCAAGTTTATTGTTTTCTGTTTAGTATTAAATTTATAATTAAGATCCATTTATTACATCGGTGATCCGTTTATTTGGCAACCGCCAATGGCAGTCAGCAGGGTTTAAGAACATTTGTTGTTCGACCTGTTAGTCAAATGCGTTTTGTTAAAATATACCTTTTCACTTTTTTGGTCTTTTGGAAACTGTTGTTTGTGCTGTATTTAGACCCCTCTAACAAGAAATTTGTTTTGCATGCACACGTATAAAAATTGCGGTTTTTATCCAACGCAATCATAGGTTTGAACGTTGTTTTCAATTTAGACTTGTATATATCTATCCATATTTTATCTTGAAATGTATCTAATATGTCTGTTTATCGACTCTATCCACGTATCTATTTTATCTATATCTAATCTATCTCTCTATCTATTTTTAGTTATCATACGAAAGAGATGTGCACAATTTTTGGTAGTTTGTAATATACTATGAAAGGGATGGGAAGACACCAAAAGTTTTTCAAACATCTGAGTCAAAGATATGACCGAAAACGAAAAAAAATAATACCAAAATGACAAACTACAGTATGCAAAATACAGCATACACAACTAAAGCAATATGAACCCTACCAAAAAACGCGGGTGATCTCATGTGCTCGGGCAACACATGTGACTACCTTCTGGTTTAAACTTGTAAAATACGTTGTTCAGTTATATTAAGTGATCAAGCAACAGCGGATTGGTAGGTGACTCTTTAATCTAACCTTAAGCATAATAAAATTCGTAAATCATATATGTTTTATGTATAGGGTATGTAAATTTTCTAACCCTGAAATTTAACCGAGTTTGAAATTTTGTAATTGAAACACGTTTTTTATTGTAAAGTATAGACAGGACATTAATCTAGAATTGTTGCTTCGCATCACCATGATCACGGTGCGAATCAATAAGTGACATTCGATTTCCACGCTATCTTAATATTACCTAAAAAATATCCATTCTATTTGGTTGCATTATTAATTTGGATACAGATCTAATTGCTCACTCTTGGTTTTCTTCCGACCGGCAGTATATCCATTGCCAAAGTGGGCGTTCGTTTGGCTCTGCGGGATGTACAAGTACGCAGCCACGTCCGAACAGAATAAGGACATTTAATCCAATGCCTCGTGAAGAGAGAGTGTCACGCTCTCTGCATATTAAGAACCCTTGCAACAACTCTTTGTGGCGTCCGTAAGTTGCCGGTTGCAAGTCTGTCCTTATCTAAATTACCCTCATTTTCTAGTGGCAGTCCATTTTTACCTTCATCCCGGACGACCATTATTACAGGATCTACCTATTGTATTTATTAGTGATTTTCATCGTCCTGAACATGCATGAAATATTTGCCACTGAACGTCAAGCAACCAACAATCAATCAATAGTATGCTAAAATAAGATGAAGAAGTGAAAACATGTCCCGGACGGGAGAAGATATCAAAAATGGAGGATAAAGAATACAAGTACAGTACGGATATTGATGACCCGATCAGCAATATAAAAATAAGGAGATGTGGTATGATTGCCAATGAGACAACTATCCACCAAAGTTAAAATGAAATGGATGTAAGCAATTATAGGCAACCGTACGGCCTTCAACAATGAAAAATGAACCCATACCATATAGCGGGCTATAAACTGCTCCGACATGAAAAATATGAAACAATTCAATTGAAAAAAGTAACGGCCTAATTTATAACAAAACAATTTACGAAAAACAAATATGACAGACATGAACCAACGACAACCACTGAACTACAGGCTCCTGACTTGGGACAGACACACAAAGAATGTGGCGGGGTTAAACATGTTTGTGAGCTCAACCCTCCCCCAAACCTGGGACAGTGGTGTAACAGCACAACGTACGTAAGAACAAACTATAAAAATCAGTTGAAAAAGGCTTAACTCATCAGATCAATACAAAGAAAAACATCAAACAAAAACACAGACAGAACGTGGCAGGTTATATATCTATCCCTCATCCTTAACAGCAAAAAAGACACCAAGTACAGATCTGAGAGAACTCGCAGTTACTGACAACTAGTTCAAAGCCAAAAACAACTAATGATAAAAAATCATGTATCTAAGACTAAAATATCAATCAGTACACATCCAACATCCAATAGATTTAGTGTAAAGACGTCATTAACAGTCCAAAAAAACATGACCTTGTGAAATACCAAAACATAGGTATCGGCAGATTGTAATACCGTGAAAGTACATATGAAGTACATATGTGTAATATGATTTCTTCACATTTTCGCACTTTATGATACTGCAAAGCACTCCGTACCATTTTAAAAAGTTCAACTTGTAAATTTTTAGGTTTTGTCGGGCCAAAAATCTAAGGCATTACCGCAAGCGCTCGAGGCGAGAGTGTTACAACGAGTATATCGAAGCGCAAAATGTAAAAAATATATGACGGAAGCGTTAAATGGGACAGAAACCCATCGTAATAAAACCTTTACAGACATCTCGAGGGCTACGTATAGTACGGATTAATGACACTATTCGCTTTTAATTTTTCAGTTCGTAGGCATGCATGAGTTAATCTTGATAAAATTACAAGAAAATACTAGAGGGGCATTTAAAAACTATTTGTCGATAATCGTGTGTAAGAAAGGACAGCTAAAACAATGACTACAAAGCAAAACAAAATTCAACAAAACACTACGTAGGAACTAAATATTTTCTCCTTTTATTTGAATAAAATTGAGAGAAACAACAAAACTTAAAAACAAGAAGGTTTATGTCGAGTAAAATGCTAATTAATTTGACATTGACACAAAAATTAAACCAAACTGACTTGTAATAAGAAAAATAAAGTTCTACTTATTATATGTTATAATTGAATTTATAAATCACATGTTTGAATCATCATAATGCTTCTAAACAAGTTTGTACTCGAATGATAGCTACCTTTGGATTGGAAAAGCGATGTGCATACCGGAATTGGTCAGGGTAAGTACAGTAGTAAGATACAGTTGTCTGATGAAAATGTATAAAGTGTCCGACACCCCCAAAGTGACCGTCGTATATACATATGGTTACTTTTGTTCTTCAGACCAGCAGTAAAACCCTTGCTAAAGTGGGGCGTCCGTTCGGCTGGATGAAAAAAATAGCTGCCACGTCAGGTCAGAATAGGGAAGTTAAATCCGATGTCATGTGTTGAGAGCGTGCCCCGCCTTCAGCACGTTAAAGAACCCTTGTGACAACTCTCTAAAGGGTCTAAAGGTTGCATGTTGGAAGGCAAAACTTCTGTTACTATCCACCATACCATTGTTTTCCAGTGGTAGTCCAAGGTTCCCACCCTTCATCCCGGGCGACTACTATTACAGTACCTTGTTATTGTATGTATTGTCAATTTGTTTTCGTCCTGAACATGCATGAAATATTTGCCGCTGGATGTACGTCAAACGAAATGAATCTATCATATAAAGTGGCCGACACTCAGTTTTGTGATAGACTATTACTATGTGAACCTTTATTGAATGTATCACCTATTCCAATGATTAGTAACTTGATTTTAAAATTCAGATATTAAATAAACAAGGATATTGTCTAAAATAACGATTCCGTAATTCAAAGTTATAATTTCAAGTCTATATGAAATAGCTCACTTATTTGCCCAATGAAACAACTTTAAATCTTGAAATATATATATATATATTTCATTGACAATGCATAACAATTTCCATAAAATTTTTTTAAAGCGGTCACATAGAATGCATTGCGAGCGTACAAGCGCACCGTTTATCTTTTTTGGCCATCGTTTGCATACTCGTACCTTATCAGACACAAATTTTAAATTGCCCCACAAAACGATGCATGAAAAATGTTATTTAAACAAACACATGTCGAAGGAGAATTATAGACAAAGGGAGGAAGATCCGAGCTTCGTTGAAAAAAACCAGACAGAATGGGACACAAAATCTACCATAAAAACAATGTTAGACTACGTTCTCAAGAATGGTCAGCAACTTTTGCTCCACATGCAATCTAATTAAAATATAGATCTCGAATTTCGTTATACTACGTTATACCTCGTATGTAGTATAACGTAGTATAACGAAATCCGAGATCTATATTTTAATTAGATTGCTCCACATGTGACATTCTTCATGTAAAAAAAAGTTGATTATTCACGACGAATTGACCGTCACCGATAGAACAACATAAATATTGCAAAATAAAACACCACAACAATAATGAAGTAAAATAAATTATGTTGTAAAAACAACTCAAACCCGCGTTTTTTTTTTGTTTTTTTGTTTTTTTTTTTTGTTTTTTTTTTTTTGGTTGCTAAAATATATTTTGAAACACGGTGTATTGAGGAAACGAGTACGATAGGATAACAAAAAAATATATGGGGATTTTTGAAGAGAATAGGGAATAAAATATACAAAAACTAATGAAATAAGAAATATTTCAGGCCGTGCTATCATTGGCGTTCGGTGTTGGTGAATAAGTACATACCTCAGAAATTATGTTGTAATGGTTGGAGGACCAGTACACACCAAAACTGTGATAGAGGTGGGTTTTAGGAAGATTCAATACGGTTGTTCAAGTGGTGACCGAAAACTTTTCAAATTTTTCCATTTTCCTAATCTCTTGTCTCATAAAAGGAAATAACACTGTTATCTGCTATTTTGTTACAAATTTTGGTTCATTCTGTGGTGAAAGTTTTTTTAACCCATCAATAACTTTGTCGTACCTTCATGGAATTTTAGGAAATTTAGGCAAAAGCTTGTTTATGACCAAGACAGTATCTAATTAAAAGCAATTTTTTGAAAAAAAAACTTATTTTCATTTTTGCCGTATTTTTCTGATAAATAGGATTAGTTTTTTTTTACAGTTATCATCAATTTAACTTTGTCAAAACCTACATGGAATTTTATGAAATTTTGACAAAAGCTTTTTTTATGACAAGTTTTCAGAGTAGAATTTTTTTTAAACTTTGGCAGAAGTTTTTTAGTTATTCAGATGCATCTAAAGAAAAATTATGATTTTTTTAATTCTGTATTTTTCTCAATTTTTACAGTCAACACTGACAGCAGTAATCGCAGACGAGACACAGGGTTCCGTGGAACCCTTAACGAATATTCAGCCATTGAATTTGTTTTTGTCCCGGCTGATAAAGCTGCTAATAATACCATTATAGTTTGACGTAAATTTTACATTGAGGTTCTGCAAAACGAAATCACGAATTCACCAACATTCCAACTGACTTCATTTTCAGAAAACGATATCTGTAACAAACATAAACTATTAGCTACTTCTTTACAAGCAGAACCAAATACAATGAAAGTCCCAACTATGTACTGGCTTCCGAAGCTACACAAATCACCTTACAAATATAGATTTATTTCGTCTTCAAGTCATTGTTCCACTACTAAATTGTCTATTCTACTTACTAGTACACTTGGTACAATCAAAAACCTGATAATAAATTGTTCAAATAAGGCCTTTGAAAATAGTGGAATTAACTACTTTTGGAGTGTCAAAAACTCGTTGGAAGTACTTGATAAATTGCATGCATATATTGGTAATTTTGAATCTGTTCAAAGTTTTGATTTTTCTACCCTATATACCACTTTGCCTCATATTCTTATTAAGAAAAAATTCACACACCTAATTAAATGGGCATTTAAAATGTCGGAATGCGAATACATATGTTCAAACTCTTTTAGTAATTTTTTAGTAGCAACAAACAAAAGAGCTATGTCAATTGGACATACTTTGATACTATATCTGCCCTTGAATTTTTACTTGATAACATTTTTGTTCGCTTTGGAGATTCCGTATATCGTCAAGTTATCGGAATTCCAATGGGGACTAACTGTGCACCACTTATTGCGGACCTGTTTTTGTATTGTTATGAGTTACAATTTATGACTAAAATCAGCAAAGACCCATCGAAATAACATCTGATACAAAAATTTAACAATACTTTTAGATATTTGGATGATATATTGGCTCTCAATAATGACGACTTCAGTATGTATACTAAAGAAATTTATCCTGTTGAACTTACTTTAAATAAAGCTAATACTAACAATGACCACTGTCCTTTCCTCTATCTTGATATCTATATCATTAACGGGAAGCTTAATACAAAAATTTATGATAAAAGAGATGATTTTTCATTTCCTATCGTTAATTATCCATTTTTACATGGTGACGTTCCCTTGTCACCATCTTATGGTGTTTATATATCTCAACTTGTACGATTCGCTCGTGTATGTAACAACGTATTAGATTTTAGCGAGAGAAATTTATGTATTACTGAAAAATTATTACACCAGGGTTTTCGATATCATAAACTAGTCAAAACATTTACTAAATTTTATCATCGGTATAAGGACATCATTCGTAAATATAACTCAACATGCAGACATCTTATACGTTCGGGTATTTCACATCCAATCTTTTATGGTAATATTCTTTACAAAGCACACAAATGTCAGTATTCACCTCAAAAGCTAACAAAACCTTTAAACAGACTTATTAAGAAGGGATATAGTTACAGTGCTGTTGTCAGGTCATTAAAGATTGCATATGTTTGCTTTAATATTGATTCACTTATAGGGTCTTTGCATCGGAATTAAACATATTATTTATTCTAAAACCAGTTGTTGGCATGACACGGGTTATGTTCTTCTCATATATTTTATGATGGTATAATACTAAACCCCTAACAGGAGGGATTGTGCCTGATATTCATATGATGAAGACATAATCTTTCAATCAGTTTAATTGAGGTCAGGAGCTGGCATGTCAGTAACTGCTAGTAGTCTGTTGTTATTTATGTATTATTGTCATTTTGTTTATTTTCTTTTGTTTCCTATTCTGACATCGGACTCGGACTTTTCTTAAACTGAGTTTTACTGTACGTACTGTTGTACGTTTGTTTTTTTCTACATTGGCTAGAGGTATAGAGGGAGGGTTGAGATCTCAAAAAACATGTTTAACCCCGCCGCATTTTTGCGCCTGTCCCAAGTCAGGAGCCTCTGGTCTTTGTTAGTCTTGTATCATTTTTAATTTTAGTTTCTTGTGTATAATTTGGAGTTTAGTATGACGTCCATTATCACTGAACTAGTATACATATTTGTTTAGGGGCCAGCTGAAGGACGCCTCCGGGTGCGGGAGTTTCTCGCTGCATTGAAGACCCATTGGTGGCATTCGGCTGCTGTCTGCTCTATGGTCGGGTTGTTGTCTCTTTGACACATTCCCCATTTCCATTCTCAATTTTATTCGTATAATTCTATCTTTTTTAGCAGTATCGATGAACAAACTTAATCTTTAAACTTTTACAAGTTTTCCTGTTTGTAAAGTATCGCAAATTTTACACGCTCGTACGCATTGCTTGTAAAATTCTTGCAAAGGATTATGCTTTAAAACCATCCAATTTAATTCAATTTTAAAAATCAGCTGACAATATATCTTGTATATGTGGATTATTGATATAAATATATAAAAATGAATTATTATCCTATGATAAACATGTACAATAATGATTTAAAAATGATAAATAATTGACAAGCTATCTACTTTTCTGCTTTCAACTCACTGGAAAATTTCTGTCGAAAGTTTTACTTTCAGCAAGGATTTGTATAGTAAGAAGGATTGGAATCTCGTGGACTTTTTGCATAGATGTTAAATTATTTGAATATATAGCATATAATTTGGTTTATAATTGTTTCGACAGTTGCATTTTATTGCTCGTTTGAGAAGTTATTCTCTTAATGATCCATAACGACTTTCGGGTGTTTGTTTTTGTTTCTGTGTCTCGTCGAGAATTTTATAGCTTAGCAGTCAGATAGCGGTCAGACCATAGCCGTTAAAATAATTATTATTGAAATTATTTTGATAGATAACGCTGTCTTCTTGTTTCGATCAGTTTCGTTAGCAGTTCTTGTCTTACAAAAAATATATATATCTAATGTTTAGTTGAAACTTTTGAATGTTTTTACGGATTACTTAACACTATGGCTTCTCGGAGAAAAAGGAAATCTACAAGTCGGTTTTCCCCGGATCCAATTGAAATAAACAGACAAGAAAGTGACTGTTCGTCTTGGACAGTTAAGAAGTTCAAGGAAGAACTGACAAATATTGGAATAAACATTACTTCAAAATTAAGTAAAACAGTGTTACAACAAATTTATTTCGATAATCTCAAATCAGTTTCCGAACCTGAACAATTGTCAAATGAAGACCAGGAAGGCTCGCCAACTTTACCAAATGTGACCAGTCATTCGTCTAATGAACTTCCACTTCTGATCGGAAATTTAACAGAAGTTGTTTTAGGACTAAGGGATTCTATGAATTCTAACACCAACAGGAATAATTCTAATACTCCTTTATCAGCGGATTTTTCCGGGAATATACAAGATACAAGACGAAATAGATGTCATCAAGTGCACACAGCAGATGATAATGTGTTTACATTATACAAATGGTACGGTGTTTCTCCTAGTGAAAGCGATTGCGGGATAAATCCCACCCTTAACACATCTACAGCTACTATTAACGGGGTGCCATCATCGTCTGTTCCCTTTTTGGATATCATTTCACCAGCGCTTAAAAAGCAAATCATTGAAGGTAGGGACGTTAATCTAGCCGGACTACTAATGAAAGATTACGAATCCGTTCAGGCAGCTAGTACTTTACTTACTAGCAGTGGTCTAGAAATTATTTTGCCAGGAAAAAGGGATATCCGGCTTCATAGAACGCTCACTATTAAAGAGTTCGTATGCGCTTTTGGCAAATATAAGCGCGTCATGTGTAGGGTTTTTCCTCAACGCAGCGAAGAATTAGATTGTTACTTAGCTAACATTTTACAGATTGAATCTAGCTACGGCGAAAAATTTTATGATTATCATAAGCTTTTTGCCGCCAAAGCTGCAACTGCACTTCGCGATTTCAAAGTTAAATTTGACTGGGGAGTTAAAGACAATGACATTTTTACGCTTTTAGCTCCGCATGCAAGGCCAGAAGTTTGTAGACTTTGTTACGCTATTGATCACGGAACAAATTTTTGGCCCTCTTTCTTCTCAATCAGTAGAACGTAGTACTTATCCGAAGAATAGACCATCTTCCGATCGCGTTGATAGGAGGGGCAGAACACCAATTTTTGCACGATGGGAAAGAGGTCTGCAATAATTATAACACCACAAGGGGGTGTGCCAGACCGGGTTGTTCTTTGACTCATATTTGCAGTTCTTGTTTCGCTTTTCATTCCGCCTTTAACTGCAACAAAGATACTCAAAGGAACAAATCTTCTAGAGGGTCGACTACAATCAACGAAGATAAAAAATGACTAGTAACAATTCCTGTTATCGAAAATTCACCTATCAATGTTAACTTGTTACGTGATTTATTGCAAACGCATCCGGATATAAATTTTGTTAATTATCTTTGTAGTGGAATAAACGAGGGCTTTGACACTATGATTAAATGTACTGATATACCGACACTTGAATGTAAGAATAACTTTTCAGCTCGCTCTCAATCTTAACCGTGCGGGAGCTTATTGACAAAGAATGTGAAAAAGGTTTCTTGTCAGGTCCGTATAAAATTCCACCGTTTAACTATTATCGAGTCAGCCCTTTGGGACTTGCTGTGGGGAAGTACTCCGGGAAAAAGCGGCTTATATTGGATTTATCAGCCCCACATGACGATGATGATAATTGTAGTATTAATGACTTGATCAGTAAAGAAGATTGTTCAATGACGTATGTCAGAATAGACGATGCGATCAAAGTTATACGAAAATTAGGTCGTTTTTCATTGTGTTCAAAGTTCGATATAGAGTCCGCTTTCAAACAATTGGGAATTGGAAAGGACCAGTGGCATTTATTTTTCATTAAATGGTGCAAAGAATACTATTTCTTTAATAGACTAGCGTTTGGTTGTAGGAGCTCGCCAATTATTTTCGATAACTTATCCAGAGCAATTTGTTGGATTGCTACTAATATCTACAAAATTGAATATATATTTCACCTTTTAGACGATTTCTTGACTATAGATAAACCCGATTCTTGCGCAGAGAGAACTAAGGCATTAATGACTACTCTTTTTAAAAGACTTAATATTCCACTGGCTAAACACAAGGTTGTTGGCCCTTGTACAGTTATTGAATATTTGGGTATTATACTTGACACGGAAAAGATGGAGACTCGCTTGCCTTTAGATAAAACAAGTCGCATCAGTGAATTTATCAAGAAGTTTTTAAACAGACAATCTTGTACTAAACGTGAACTTCTACAATTGTTAGGGCATTTAAATTTTGCTATGCGGGTTATAATTCCGGGTCGTTCTTTTGTCTCATACCTAATATCTTTATCAACAACTGTCAAGGATCTCAAAGACAAAATTTATTTGACCGATGAATGTCGTACCGATTTGCGTTTTTGGTACTCGTTTTTGGTAAACTGGAATGGCATTAATATGTTTTATGATTCTGACTATACTAGTGTTAGGGATATCGAAT
The DNA here is from genome assembly GCF_021869535.1 of Mytilus californianus. Lineage (NCBI taxonomy): Eukaryota > Metazoa > Mollusca > Bivalvia > Mytilida > Mytilidae > Mytilus > Mytilus californianus. Next base: position 60,758,846 of record NW_026262679.1, read on the forward strand.
TATATACAGATGCGGCTTCTACCATTGGTTATGGTGGTTATTTCAAGGGGAAATGGTTTTGTTCTCCTTGGTCGGATGATTTAAATTTTCCATGCGAAAAGAAATATTCCATGGCTTTTCTAGAACTCTATCCTATAGTCGTTGCAGCCATCTTATGGGGTCATTCATGGACAACTAAAAGAATCTTATTTCGATGTGACAATGAAGCCACCGTACATATTGTTAATAAAGGTCGTTCCAGATGTTTACTGATAATGTAACTTATGAGAACTCTTACTTTGTATGCCTGTATAAATAATTTTTGTTTTCGTGCCGAACACGTTCCTGGAGTTCAGAATAATATCAGTGACTCTCTTTCTCGTTTACAGCTAGAGCGTTTCAAGATACTTGCACCTTTAGCGGACAAAGTACCTCACAAGTGCCCGCCAGTCTCACGAGTAATGTGGCATTAAAGTCTACAGTGTCGGATTTATGGCGACACGTGTTATCAACTAGAACATCTCAGACGTATAAAGTTGGATATCGAGCTTATACTGCATTTCTTGCTAACAACGGGGTTGTCTGGTTAGGTAAACCCATGCCTCCGATTTCTGAGGATATTTTGATTTATTTTGTCGCACATTGTTACAAAAACTTGAGACTTTTACATACAACCATTAAATTGTATTTATGTGGAATTCGGTTTTATTATATCCAAAGTAACTGTGACCATCCGTTTGATTATACAAATGAATCGACACTCCAGAGACTCAATATGATAATACGCGCCGTCAAACGTATACAATGAGAGCATAATCCAAAACCACGTCTTCCTATTACTTTTCAGGTACTTGGGAGAATTTGCAATTCTCTTAGAGCAGGTGTTTTCTCTGCCTTTACTGATTGTTTGTTAGAAACGGCCTGTACAGTAGCCTTTTTTTGGATTTCTTAGATGTGGTGAATTTACAGTTTCTAAACATTTTGATTCTACTGTAAATCTAAGTGTAACGGATGTTGAGATCCTCGATTCTTATGCTATTCTACACCTTAAAACCTCAAAAACAGATCCTTTTCGTAAAGGTGTCAGTATACAGCTTCACAAATCCGATCATACCATTTGTCCTTTCTCTGTTGTCCAAAAGTATATCGCAATCAGGAAGGGTAGAGAAGCATCTTTTTGTTTTTCAGATCCATTGTTTGTCAAAGAGAATGGTAGCGCTTTAGACAGGGACTTTTTCATCAGAAGTCTAAGACATGTACTAGATATTTGTGGGTACAACTCAAGCTTATACAATGGTCATTCTTTTAGAATTGGTGCCAGTACATCGGCAGGATCTGTTAATACTCAAGATCATCTTATCAAAACTCTCGGTCGGTGGACATCAGACAGTTATTGTCGTTATATTCGTATTTCCACGGACACGATTCGAAAAGCACAGAAGTCTTTGACATTGTCTAAAAATATCTGAGTCATATTCGATATGTGGACATTATCGAACTTGAATGGATGTTATTTTACCAAGAACAATGAACTTTAATTGTGAACTTGTTGACCGTAATTGAACTTTTATGTGAATTAACTTTACTTGTTATGAAGTATTCAGCCATTCGAAGAGTTGCTGTTTTTTCCTCTCGATACACTTGGACATATCTTTATACATACAATATCGTTTAGCAGAAGAAACAATGTATTTTAACTTTAAGCCTTATCTATAGTGACAATTATTTGAATTCGAATTTACCGATTTCATAGAATATTCAGCCGTTTCGAAGAGTTGCTGTTTTCCCCTGATACATGTGGATTTATATTTTACTGTATTTAACGAACTTGTGTCATTGAGTTTTTGCCAAAAAACGCGTATTTCAATTTAGAGCCTGCTTGGAATGTGAAAAGAAACACATGTGAACCTTATAGTTTTCTTATATTCAGCCATGTGACGAGTTGCTGTTTTATTTTTCTAGATACAATCAAACTTTACAGTTATGTTTTGTGCATCATATTTGTATATTCATTTTGTTTTTCTCTCTCTCTCTGTCTAATACTTTTTCACCACATGCGACTTGAAGGCTCCCTTTATACCCCCTTTTGAATTCCACCTCACTTAATATCTTACAACTTGGGGGATTACTCAGCTCATATACTTTTTTATTTTTCATATAATCTGAGCAATGGCCATTCATTGCATTTTTTATCACTGGTCAGTCTTTTAAATGACAATTGTTTATCCCCCAAGTTCTATCAACTTACAACTCACATTTCATTAGTTATACTACAGTTGATAGGACAGGTCACGTCGAATTTCCTGTCAACCACTGTTTCGCAAGCATCAATAGTTCGCGCAAACTACGCTTTACAACAGCTCAGGATTCAGGGAATTCGACGGGAAAATATTTTCATAATTAGCAAAAATATTTTCAAAATTAGCTGAGATGATTTCCCAAGGGCAATACTATATATATTTTTTTTTTTGGTAATAAATTTTATATTTCTTTTATATTTGTCAGTTTTCTCTGTTGAAATGTATTCGTTTTCAGTCAGGCATTTTGTCTCTGTTATAGCACCACCAGCCACTTAATTACAGACTACATTACTTAACTTGGTACAGGTCATTAAGGTCAATTACAAGTGTATAACAGTTGTAACCTTCAGACGATGACCAATGAGCCTTTAACTATGTCACAACGTAGTTAATTTACAGTATACCTTCTTGGAGAAACTTTGTGGTATAAATGTTAAATTATTTGAATATATAGCATATAATTTGGTTTATAATTGTTTCGACAGCTGCATTTTATTGCTCGTTTGAGAAGTTCTTCTCTTAATGATCCATAACGACTTTCGGGTGTTTGTTTTTGTTTCTGTGTCTCGTCGAGAATTTTATAGCTTAGCAGTCAGATAGCGGTCAGACCATAGCCGTTAAAATAATTATTATTGAAATTATTTTGATAGATAACGCTGTCTTCTTGTTTCGATCAGTTTCGTTAGCAGTTCTCGTGGATTTTTGCATAGATTGTATTATAATGTCTTATGCAGCGCGAGATTTTAGCGTGATTACCCATGATGCATTTCGAAGATGCTCAGCGTGCCTTAATTAATGGCGGATTTTGCATCTTACTATACAAATCCTTGCTTTCAGATATAAAATTTGAATAACAAATATTTTTTTATTTCGAAAATCTTTAAATATAAGAATCAAATGCTATGTTTCTTAAAATTCATACGAAATTAAAACAAGTGTCCATCACAGTTTTAGCAAGAATCGCATCATGCATATATGATGGTCACTTGCTTTCATTTCGTTTAATTAAAAAAAAAAAACATTTAGTTCTATGATATGAAAATTAAGACAAGATAATCATAGAATAACGGTATCAATTCTTGACAGTCATCAACACTTTCACTGCATTCACAGATCTTCAAGTATAATGTGACTTATATGCATTAGTGTAAAATACATGAATATATTATTATAGCATAAATTATAATGAACATCTAGACTCAGAAATTTCAGCATTGGTTTTGCAAGATTATCACACTGTTGCTTCAAATGTTTCAGCAATTTGCCTGCCTGAATGCAAAAATGGAGGAAAATGTACTTCGCCCGGTATTTGTTCATGTGTTGAAGGTTGGAAAGGGGACCGGTGTGAAATATAAGGATATTGTTGAAGGTAATATATATATATAAATAAAAAGAGCGTCAATGATATTGCTACTCAATATTACAATCAAATATAAATGATATTAATAGGTCAGCTTTTTTTTACATGCGCACATAGATTGACACAATTGAATCAAAAGCCAGAGTAGGTTAAAGAACGGTTAAAATCGGCCCCAAGATTTTACTTCTATTTAATCTTGCCAAATCACTGCAAATTTAACATATAATTTTGTATTACAGCATAAAAACTTCTATTTAGCATATCATATATTGAATTAAGATGTTATGACAGCTTAAATATGCACAATTTGTGTTCTCGCGTCCGTTTTGTTCCGATTTTTTCTTAGTTTATTAGGATTTTTATTATAGTTATGTTGGTCCTAGTCCTGATTCAGACATTTTTCGTGTATAGGTGTTCAATATAAACCTTAACAGCTTTTGATTTTAGGTCTGCAAAATGCACAAAATCGTCTTGCTTTAACAACATATTTAAAATGTGCTAATTTAGGAGTCTATAATGTATTCTTATGAAACAGATCATTTAACTTAGCGTTAAGACTTTTGAAATACGTCTATTTTAGATAAAAATGAAGCTTTTTTGATATTTTATGATAAAGTTTCTATTCAAGGCCATTGTTGGAAAATGTAAACCTTGTTGTGTAGTATCACCACCGGATATAGGTACTTCCGCAGCGGTGATAAAAACACGTGAATCTATTCCCGTACAGAAAAACACTATTCGCCGTACAATTTATCAGCTTTATTTACATGAATTGTTCTGTGAAAACAATAGTTTATTCCGAAATACAGTGTCGTTCAAGCTTAAATATTGTAACGGCCGGGTCTGTGCCTGGGGAGATTAAATTTCGGGAGGGACAATTATCCCATCATGTATGAAAAAGTATTTAACTTGTGGATGGAAGTCAAGTGTTTGGGAATGGAGAAAAATTGTATAAATACCAAAATACTGTACGTTATTACCGGTGAAATGTCACCGTGAAGCAACACTCTAAAATGTCACTTAATTATAGTTATGTACACGACACGGTCTCAACACAGCTAGAGTGTCAACCATAAGAAGATACGTACGTTAATTCCTTTTGGGAAAATAAAGACCCGATATTTTAAATAGAGACCAGCTATCGAACTTAAATTTACTATAACATAGGAATATTTACTCTATATCACAAACAATCTGATTGGATACCTTTACTAGAAATTATTGAAGGCCAGCGGGCTATTTCACTAACACACAAAAGATCACTTAAATGTACGACACGCCAGCGACACACTTTTGAAATAAATTACAGAATATTTATTAATAGAGTCGTGCATAATTATAAAGTAGATTGACATCTACATTTATGCCAATACGTTAGAGACAATAAACTATTAGGCATATACGTACAAACAGAAACATCAAACATTGTTTAAAAAGAAGGATAATATTGTTGCTAGTGTTATTGTATTCTATTTATATTAATACACATGTATTTCCCATATATTGATACCAGAGCTAACAACGTGTAACTACCACGAATGCCAGTAAAGCCGTTTATTAATCCCTATTTCTATCTCGTGTTTTAGGATCACATTATATTACGAGAGCAGCCAATATTGTTTTTAATTGTGTATACTATACTTATTAATATATTGTTCAACCTGTATAAACTATAGTGTTGTGGTTAATAAATCATTAACTTCATTCAGTATGATTCTATAAATGCCCTACAAGACTCAATCTCGATACTGATTACAGATTCGTTGGGTGCTACACTCAAAAATTCATGTAGCAATCCTCTAAGTACGCAACCTACGACCTGTTTTCAGGTATATAAAATTATCAGACACATAACGCTAAGTATAAAGTCGTCCGTCACCGGAAGTCGGAACCCTCAGCCCGCTACAATTGGTGGCAGCGGTGGGATCTCTATTAGGGAATCCACAGAGTGACGTTTGAGACCAAAGACAACCTTTGTAAGACATTGCAAGCAACAGCACGACTACCACTCCACTTGGAAGAGATGAGGTGGATAACACAGGTGCCCAGGAGACGGGACTCCCCGCACCTGATAGAACACGCTACACCATCGGGAGAAGTACAGGTGCGGGTTACAAAAGAAAGGACTCGGACTAACCAATCAGATCTCAGACACATAGATGGTACGAGACTAAAATTTACAGATTGTGACAAAGATGAACGTGTCGGCAGGGCGGCGTTTCATAATCGAAATAGAAACGAATCAGCATTTGTTGACTCAGCATATTTCTTGGCTGAGCATCAACGGTCAACCCATGGAAGGGGAGATACAACTATATATACAAGTCCAAGTTTGACTACGGGACAGGACCCCACGGACATTCGGGAGGTTGGCCATCTCAACAAGAGTATCTCCTGTGATTCTCCTTTGCCAACTAGGCGAACTAGAATGCAAGAAGAATCAATTTCTATGCCATCCGGAGGCATGAGGGCATTCCCATGGAAGGTCCGCACTGACACTGAGGCTCTTAATTTGTGTGACGGCCGCGCACGGGAGTCGACAAGGCGAGTGTCAGGGTTTGAGGACAATGTACTTGGTCATTGCTATGACCAATTGACAGAACGACGCCGTTCACCAGTATTTGGAAATAGATGGGGGAAAATCGACAACCGACAAGGATGCACAATCAGCTTGTTGCAAACAACACAAACACAAGTAACAAAAACAAGAATGCTGCAAACTATGATTGGGCAAGCAGCTGGCAAGACTATCAGGTACATTTTGAAATGGTGGCTGAGATAAACTGATGGGATAATGCCACAAAAGCCCTAGAGCTAGCAACGAGTCTCAGAGGATCAGCACAGGCAATTCTCAGTGACCTTAGACCAGATCGAAGAAGAAACTACGAACAACTAGTAGCAGCATTAGTATCACGTTTTCAGCCCAGTAACCAGGCAGAACTATATAGGGTACAGATGAAAAATAGAACAAGGGATAAAGGACAAGTTTTGCCCGAATTAGCACAGGACATAAAACGACTGACAAGACTTGCATACCCGACAGCACCAATTGAAGTGAGGGAACAACTTGCACGTGATTGCTTTATGGACTCCTTAGGGGACCCGGATCTTGAATGGGCAATTTTCCAGGGGAAACCCATCAATATTGATGACAGTGTCAGGATAGGCCTTGAATATGAGGCGTTCAGTACGGGACAAAGAAGGAAATTCCCGAGCCGTGTCGCTCTTAGAAGACAGACAGAAGTATCGGATGAATCCGATTGCAGTGACGATATGGGCAACTTAGTAGAAAGATTAGCGAGAATAGAGAAGCAGGCAACAAAACCAAAGCATCCACTTACCTGTTATTTCTGTGGCATAACCGGCCACATCAAAAGAGAGTGTAGGAAGTATTTGGCTTCACAAGGTCGACAGCAAAGTCGCCCAGGAGTCACAAGAGCCAACAACAGGACATACACACAGGGCACGCAAACTAATAGTGGATATTTCGTGTCCAATTCGGGAAACTATTAGAGGTCGAAGGAGGGGTCCCACCTTTGATCAGCTTTTGTAAAATTGCACAGGGACCATCTGAGAATTTAAGATGTAGAGAGAATAAACATGATAGTTTGTATTTAAAAATTTATGTAAATAATGTTATAGTAAATTGTCTTATTGACACAGGGTCAACTATGACAGTACTACATAGCCGCAAATATTTTGCGATACCAGAGCCTAAAAGGCCAGGGCTTTCAACAAGTGGTGTGCGATTAAAAATGGCCAATGGGGAATTGATACCCACCATGGGTCAAGCAAATTTTTGTATTAAAATCAATGACAAGTGTTATAGCCAACGGTTTTTGGTAGCAGAAATTGATGCTCCAGCCGTCCTGAGATACGATTTTCTATACTTACATAAGTGTAACTTGGATATGGGGGGGGGGGGGGGGGGATTGTTTACTATTGACAACACAGAGATACGTTGTAAGAAAGAAAGTCAAATGGCAGCCATTTTTAAGGTGTCAATTGAACATAATATTGTACTCCCGCCATTTTCTGAAGTGGTCGTACCTGGAAAAATAGAGGGAGACCCTACGCATATATCTAATGCAATTATAGAACCGAAAAATTATTCCGACCAGACTGATTTACTTATTGCAAGGTCGTTGGTAGATCCTAGCAATGGAGTTGTACCACTCAGAATTGCCAACATGTCTGACACAGAACGGGTTGTATATGGCAGTACAAGGATAGTCAAATATGAGACATTTATTATTGCTCAAGGACGTTTTCTGGATAACGACACGGAAGGACGGATAGATATGGTGAGAGATACTAAGGAGGAGGAAGACGAAAAACCAAACAGTTTCTGAAAAAGAAGATAAAGATGAACAGTTAGTGACTCGACGTCGGCATAAACCAGCTTATCTCAAAGATTATGTTGAATAATTGAATTATTAAACTTGATGTACATAATTTACTTGTAAATATGTTGTGACTTTTATTATAATGTTACTAACCTTTAAACTTTGGGATTATTTAGGAGTTCCAGTCAATGCAGTCGGAGGAATAACCATGGCTCTGGTATCATTAATTCTCTCCCTGAACGTCGCTTGATAAATAACTTATAATTATATTTTCTTTTCTTTGTATCTTAATAGATGAATACATGTATGGTGTGTATGAGAACATACAGAAAACAGGAAAGTTTAAAGAGGCACATGAGATATGCCCACAGTGTCAACAAAATAAGATGCAGGTGGTGCCCCTATGAGGTGTCGTCAAATGTAAGGTTCAGGATGAAAGACCACAAGCGGTCGCAGCACTGGTACCGGTTTCACGTTGAGCAGGCAGAACCATTGAAGGAAAATAACTCCAGGAGTTATAATTATAGAAAGGAAAAAGGAGAAAGGAAGAAAAAGAATACCTCAGCAGTAAAGTCAATAGTTAACAAAATTAGGGGTAAGAAAGAAGAAGAAGAAGAGGTAAAGAAAATTACTAAAGATGTCATTCCACAATTTATAGCTACACCTATTTCTCCACTAAGGGAGCCATCTCCAGTGGATATTGAGTTTGAAGAATTTGTAGCCACCAAACTTACTACGGAAAAAGAAGACGAGTTGTTTAGCGTACCAAAGCTAAGGGTGGCAACTCTCCCCATGCCACCTGCAGAGAAATAAAAAATATTGGTGGAGTCTTTGAAAGAGATGGTGGACTCCCCAATTACTGAGAAGACAGACAAATCATCTAGTGTGGATACGGAAACGGAGGACGTCACGCCTACCGAAAAGGAAACCAACACTAAAGAAGAGGACGTCATGGAAATAGAAGAGATGGAGGAAGGTGAAGGGAACTACAGGATACTTTCGCCACTACTACTATAGTAATACCTGAAGAGGTAGTGCCGAGCCCAGATGAAGATATCAGGGTGTTTGAAATAGATGGGACACGGCCCACTCCACGCTATCTACCATCTAAAGTTAGCGTGATAGACAAAAAGTATGGCAGGGTCTATGACCATCGGCATTATCTATTACCTGAAGAAAAGGATAATGAAGACCCTAGGCATGTTTTGGCATGCCCGCCGTCATCGTATAGCCTGGCAGAGGAGGCCTCACTGTTGAGGCGTCTACGAGAACAGGCAAGGAGAAAGGGTGTGACATCTAATACTATACCAGATGGATATTCAGGTTTGATTAAGACCGAAAGATGTGAATTACCAGACGGAACAATTTACTCACTTACAAGTCACTGGGTACCTGAGATACCAATAAGGAGGAGGCAACACATGGGCACGCAAGTGGACGATATGAAGACAACCGCAAAAGAGACGCAGACGGAGACCGTGAAATCAGCTCAAACAGTAGATGTTGAAATAGAGTGTGACATTATTGCATGTAGAATGTACTGATAATTACAAACAATATATTAGACAAGTATTCAGTGTGACTTTTGGATTTTATAGATAGTGGTATATATATGTTTGTAAAATTGCATATTATTTATGAATATTTATAATGATTATTTATATATAAGGTAATTGATAATGGTAAGTAAGCTACTTTACATTGGCATGTTCATGATAAGCTTAGGCTACTAGGGAAATAGTTTGGGAACAGTTTGGGGACACACTCTTTTTGTTAAGGGGGCATTGTAACGGCCGGTCTGTGCCTGGGGAGATTAAATTTCGGGAGGGACAATTATCCCATCATGTATGAAAAAGTATTTAACTTGTGGATGGAAGTCAAGTGTTTGGGAATGGAGCTGAATTGTATAAATACCAAAATACTGTACGTTATTACCGGTGAAGTGTCACCTTGAAGCAACACTCTAAAATGTCACTTAATTATAGTTATGTACGTATTGAATTATTATGAAATGTGTTTCTTACCTTCCCTAGATAATTTGCTGGCGTTTTCGTGGTAGTTACCATGTATTTTTAGAGCTTTAAAAGGTATGTGCAGCGTAAATGTTGCACGACACGCTCTGTGTTATGATATTGTCGTCAGCCATTATTGTTGACGTTATTGTATTGCATCTTGGGATAGCGCAGGTGGCATGACGTCACAGACGTTATGCTATTTGCGTTATGTCTTTATTGAACTTTGTGTCGCACCGTGTCGTACTGATTATAAATACGGAAGTTCGCTTCTCTCGGGATCAGTCTTGTCTTTGCTGGGCGCCATATTCAAAATTTGAAAGTCTTACAAGCATTTGCAAATTAATATTGTCATATTGTCGTTAAGGTGGGCACAATTAATATTATTGTCGAAAGTAATTTCTATTCATTTTATCAATAAGTATTTATTTATCCTCATAAAGAAAACAGTTGGCTTTTATTAAATATAATATATCATCTTTACTGTGTACCGACACGACACGGTCTCGACACAGCTAGAGTGTCAACCATAAGAAGATACGTACGTTAATTCCTTTTGGGAAAATAAAGACCCGATATTTTGAATAGAGACCAGCTATCGAACTTAATTTTACTATAACACAAGAATATTTACTCTATATCACAAACAATCTGATTGGATACCTTTACTAGAAATTATTGAAGGCCAGCGGGCTATTTCACTAACACACAAAAGATCACTTAAATGTACGACACGCCAGCGACACACTTTTGAAATAAATTACAGAATATTGATTAATAGAGTCGTGCATAATTATAAAGTAGATTGACATCTTCATCTATGCCAATAAGTTAGAGACATTAACTATTAGGCATATACGTACAAACAGAAACATCAAACATTGTTTAAAAAGAAGGATAATATTGTTGCTAGTGTTATTGTATTCTATTTATATTAATACACATGTATTTCCCATATATTGATACCAGAGCTAACAACGTGTAACTACCACGAATGCCAGTAAAGCCGTTTATTAATCCCTATTTCTATCTCGTGTTTTAGAATCACATGATATTACGAGAGCAGCCAATATTGTTTTTAATTGTGTATACTATACTTATTAATATATTGTTCAACCTGTATAAACTATAGTGTTGTGGTTAATAAATCATTAACTTTATTCAGTATGATTCTATAAATGGCCTACAAGACTCAATCTCGATACTGATTACAGATTCGTTGGGTGCTACACTCACAAATTCATGTAGCAATCCTCTAAGTACGCAACCTACGACCTGTTTTCAGGTATATAAAATTATCAGACACATAACGCTAAGTATAAAGTCGTCCGTCACCGGAAGTCGGAACCCTCAGCCCGCTACAATATGATACAACTTTGTTCTACGAAAATGTCAAATGAACAGTTGAAGGATAAATGTAAATGTGTTTTAACAAGTTTGAACTCGTCACATGCTTCTTTGAACAGTAACCACCCGGTCCGATTCTGACGATTTGAAGAGAGAAATCCATCAAAGATCATAATCAGCTTTAAACAGTCATGCTGGTTAAAATGAAGTAATTATTTACATAGGCGACAATGGTAGCCTTTTTGGGTCCTACGTTTTAACTATAAAAGATCCGTTGATAAAACTGTCAAATTCTGAATTGTCAACACCTTTAGGGGTGAATAAAACTGCAAAACACATATGGTACCGCAGATTTTTTGATAGAAAAATGGCATTTTCTAAGGGTACTCTATGGTTCTAGAATTTTCAAATAGTATGAATGATGAACACCCCTTGCTTGATTTTGCACAGAAAATATTAATGTTGCTCGTCACAGAGAGTTTCCTCCAAATTTCTCGCTATTTCTACACCAAATACCAACACTCATCTCTCACTATTTCAATTTAGAAAATGAACAGGGCAGCAGACAATAAATTTACTTCTACCTATTATCATGGATGTAAAAACTAGGTGGCGCCAGTCACTTTAATTACTTCCTTTTAACCTATATAGTAGCTACATTATGCGGAATCAGTATCACAAAACTTTATTAGTCAGCAAAATATGGAATACAATGAAACTAAGAAAAAAATTAACCTTGTCTTTCCACCGGTTGGGGGTTACCTTTATCCGGTGGCGATGCTACACAGTGTTACCGTTATAATGATTGAATGTTTGAGGGGATCATGAAATCAAGGTCACAATCTTAATTTGTCATATAATGTAAAACAATGAACATATGTACTAAGTTTCAAGTTAACTTAATCAATAATTCATGGTAAACCTCCTTAATTGAAGACTTGAACCTGCGAATATAAATTGTTTCACACTTTTACATGTATGATGAACCGTGAAATTGGGGGCTAAACCATGATGTGACATAAACTTTAACATTACTTTTCTATATGAGAATTTGACAATTAGGTCAGTTCATAAAATCGGGTTGATATAGAATTATTGCGAGGTTAGATCATAGGAATTTTGTACTATATCGGAAATATTTGGCAGTTTACCCAACAATATCTTTGATATTTCATTAACAAATATATCGATACTTTTAAAGGGAAATATTTGAATCAATGCTAACAGTCAATAATGGAAGAAGGTGACAGATTTTATTTCAATAAGATTGATCGTATTATACTAACATACCCGTGATCCTTTGCGACACAGATATAAACATTAGATATTGCATAACGCTCAAGTAGTAATAATGGCATCAGTTTATCTTTCTGAAAGATTACTTACTTAACAATTTAGAGACCTTGATGACAATTCATCGTAGCAACATATAGTCTATTTTGATAGGAAACACAACCCCTGGAACATACTAAAAGTGAATTTCATCTAGTTAACCTTCGACTTTTTTAAAACTTTTGCTTAAAAAAACATTTTCAATATATTATTTCGGAAAATCACCAGATAACTTTCTATTTATATTAAATCTTATATATACAATTGGATATTCAAAGCTGGATCAGCAAAATGGAAGTTAAGGGTCATACTAAAAACAGCTTTGACCAGCATGATGCATCTGGACCTATTAGAATCAGCTGACGGCTTACATTGATCGTGAATATTAGATGACAATTCTTGTGTAAAACACAAAATTGAAAGTTGCACTGCAAATTTGGCTTTTCATGTTGAATTTAAATTGTGTTGTCATCATAGACATATACTTCTGAAGACTGAAAGTTCGAGAATTTATGAGATGTGGCTTAAATTAAAATTCAAAATCAACACAGTCAACATTTGTTAATATTTGTCATTTACAGATTATCTCTACCAGTATCACAGAAATAAATAAAGATGAGAAAAAACCCAACCAACTTCGCATATATATGAACACAGAGATTAAAGACTGCGTATTTTTTAATAGACAAATAAATACACAAATTACATTTAATTAAGGTTCGCGTTCTTACAAAAATACTAAAGTCAATACCATGTTTTCATAGATAAATTCAGATTGGTTAGTATATATATGGATTACTCTGACTGAGTTTTGCATCGCTTCGGTATTCATTAACACGTAGAAACCTGTCTGACAACATAAATATTAAAACATCTGGCTATAATTAAAAAAGAGTCGTGCCTGATGCAAATCTAGATTTATTGCTTTGAATTAAATAAAATATTAGATTTTGAGTCTTAGTTTACGAAAAAATGTCCTATTCTTTTTTTCTTTTTTAGGATCAAAGCAAACAAAAGAACACTTAGACATGATGCAATCGCTTAAAAAGGATTTAACAAATAAAATCAACAATTGATTGAAATGTAATAATAAACATTGCATTTGAAATTGTTTTATATGTTTTGAACCAGTTTACAGAAAAGTCAAAAGCCTTTTAAAAATCTTCTTAGAAGAAATGGGCATATGTTTAACACCCAGTCTTTGATAGAACTGTGCAAAAGGCTTATTAGTTGGTCTACATGACGTGTCAACCAAATGTAATAAAATTTTGCACATATGCTTTTATAGTCAAAAGAATCAAAAGTTTTAACTTTTAAATTTGATATGATGCTATATAAATAAGAAGATGTGGTATGAGTGCCAATGAGACAACTCTCCATCCAAGTCACAATGTATAAAAAGTTAATAATTATAGGTCAAAGTACGGCCTTCAACACGGAGCCTTGGCTCACACCGAACAGCAAGCTATAAAGGGCCCAAAAATGACTAGTGTAAAACAATTCCTTGTTTAGAGTTTGCAGCGCCATCAACTGAATAGGAATATTTCCCAAATGAAATTCAAATATGAAAGTTATAGTGCAGTAAAATAGTTTTATTCAGATATCTGAAGAATAATATAGCCTTCAAAATGGGTTTATGTGAACATCAATATTGTTTTTAATGTTTTATAGCCCGTTATCTGTTTGACAGTCCGTAATTTCACATCTGTACCACTCATAGGTCCAGAAATTATTGTAGTGTTTTCCACCAAATATTTTACGCTCGAATCTTTCAATTCATTTTTATGGAAAATAAGATGAAAATTAATGTTGACAGAATATGGAAGTTTGACATTTTTCAACTGAATCATAGATAGAAAAACACATTGTTTTGTCTAAAAACTCTCGTTTTACACTTTGGTATGCTATGTTTGATATTTTAAGATATTTCAAATTTTAAAAAATGCATTTTAAGTGTATAATCTCCCTTTGTACCATGATAGCAAATCAATATTCATGGCATATGATACTGTATTTGTATGTTCGTTGTTACTTAAACTAACCTTGTATAATATAATAATGCTTTTGAAAAATTTACACTTACATTTAAAAAATTATCTACAGATAGATATTTTTAATTCATTGATTCAATGTGAGAAATTGAAACTTTAGGCATTTTTTGAATGAATTCGGGAAAGTACTTAAACGAGAGTCCACAAATTTTGTAAGCTAAACTGCAGCATTGTTCACTCTCACGAACTCAAAAAGACAGATGAAAGTATGTTTATATTTTTAATGGACAAAGAGCTGAATATTTTTTTAAAATGTGTACTCTTAAGATCTTGATAAATGCATTTTTACTGAATTATCTCCCGCTGTACCATAAAAAA
Source organism: Mytilus californianus (assembly GCF_021869535.1). NCBI lineage: Eukaryota > Metazoa > Mollusca > Bivalvia > Mytilida > Mytilidae > Mytilus > Mytilus californianus. Next base: position 60,773,891 of record NW_026262679.1, read on the forward strand.
TCAATATTTATGGCATCATATATGGTAATTATATTATGTTCATTATTTCTTAGTCTATTCTTTTCAAGTAATATAATGCTTTTGATAAAGAAATACTTTCCATCTACGAATCGATAATTTAAATTCATTAAATTATTGAGAAAACATGCTAATTAGGCATTTTTCGAGTAGAATTCTAAGATGTTCTCAAACAAGAGCCCAGAAATGCTATAAGCTAAAATGCATTATAAACTGTTTCACGTAAAAAGACAAACGAATGTATTTTTATTTTTTTGATGGACCAAACGCTTAACAGTTCCAAATATGTACTTTTTATGATTTTCTGAAATGACTTTTTTAGCTCACCGGGCCCGAAGGGCCCCTTGTGAGCTTATGCCATCACTTGGCGTCCGTAGTCGTCCGTCGTCTGTCTCTGTCGTCTGTCGTCTGTCGTCGTCGTAAACTATTTCTAGAATCTTCTCTGAAACTACACGGCCAAATACCTTCAAACTTTAACCGAATGTTTCTTAGTGTATCTAGTTTATAAATTGTATCCGAAGTTTTGATCCATCAACAAACATGGCCGCCATGACTAAAAATAGAACATAGGGGTCAAATGCAGTTTTTGGCTTATATCTCAAAAACTAAAGCATTTACAGCAAATCTGATGTCAGGTACAAATGTTCAATAGGTCCAGATCTATCAGCCCTTAAATTTTCAGACGAACCGAACAACCCATTGTTGGCTTGCTGCCACTAAATTGGTAATTTTAAGGAAATTTTGCAGTTTTTGGTTATTATCTTGAATATTATTGAAGATAAAGATAAACTATAAAGAGCAAAAATTTTCAGCAAAGTAAGATTTACAAAAAAGTTAAATGACCAAAATTGTCAATTGACTCTTTAAGGAGTTATTGCCCTTTAAAGACAATTTTACACAATTTGTTCATCATGTTTGCTTATATTTAAAAAATCTTCTCCTCTGAAACTACGAAGCCAAATACTGCCAAACTTTAACTGAATGTTTCGTAGGATATCTATTTTATATATTTCATCCGATGTTTTGATCCATCAACAAAAATGGCCGCAATGGCTAAAAATAGAACATAGGGGACAAAAGCAGTTTTTGGCTTATATCTCAAAAACTCCAGCAGTTAGAGCAAAAGCGAAAGGAGTTAAAGTGATAAATGGGTCATGATATATCTAACATGAAATTTTTAAACAAGTTCGACAACCCATTATTGGGTTACTGTTGGAAATAAATTTTTTTATTAAATTTTTCGGTTTTCGGTTATTTTTCTTAATATATATTATAATAGATAGAGAGAATCTGTCAATGGCAATAAATCTTCAGCTAAGTAAGATCTCTAAATAAGTCAACATGATCAAAATAGTCAGTTCACTCCTTAAGGAGTTATTGCCCTTAAAACTTTTTTTTTTTTTTTACATTTTTTCTGAAAGTGTAATTACTTTTTCAAAAATCTTCTTCTCTGAAAATACTTGGCCAAATACCCAAAAACTTTAATTAAATGTTCCTTATGGTATCTTGTTTATTGATTGTATCTTATACACTTTATAGCTTGCTGTTTGGTGTGAGCCAAGGCTCCGTGTTAAAGACCGTACTTTGACCTATAATGGTTTACTTATATAAATTGTGACTTGGATGGAGAGTTGTCTCATTGGCACTCATACCACATCTTCTTATATCTATTATATGTACATTTTACCTATCAAGTATTCTTCAGACCAATAGTGTTGGGTTACTGTCCAGAAATAGTTATTTTTTAGGAAATTTTACAGTTTTGGGTATGTATTAACCTTAATATTATTATAGAAAGAGAGAACGTGTAAATGACAAAAATTGTTCAGCAAAGTAAGATCTACAAATAAGTCAAATGCCTGAAACTGAAATTACAGGTGAGCGATATCAGGCTCTCATGAGCCTCTTGTTACTGGTTTCTCTCCCTTGGAATAATCCACAAAAGGTTTCTTGTAAATTTGTATTCTGATATAATGCTTTTGAAAAAGCAACACTTACCATTCTACAGTTATCTACAGATTGGTATTTTGAATTCATTGATTTATTGACAAAACATGTACATTTAAGCATTTTTCGAGTAGAATTCTAAAATGTACTAAAACAGGAGCCCAAAAATTTTATAAGCCAAGATGCATTATTGACTATTTCACTTAAAAAAAAGAAGATATGTTTATATTTTCAATGGACCAAAGGCTGGATAGTTTTTAAAATATGTACTTTTTATGATTTTCTGAAATGTTTTTTCTCACTGGTTCATCTCCCTTGGAATAATCCATAAAAAGGTTTTTTTGTAAATTTGTGTAACAAATAATCAACCTTTATCTCATTGTTTTCCTCATTCATAACCTTAGGATGCAGAAATTGGTCATGTGTATGGAACATGGGGAAACTGGATCCGTATACATTACAGCATCTCCTTAGTAAAAGGCATGGAAACCAGATGAATTTTTTTTTTTTCATGGACTTTTTCCACAATGTTTTTTAAGTAAAACAAGTTTCAATCAAATCTGATGTACCCCTTCTGGACTGTTTTGCATGGTTTTATGGTATACTGGGTGTTAATGACAAGATTGCTACGCCGTAGCGAAATATTCCATGCGCTTATAAATAAGGTATTGAATTATGTGTCATTGTGGAAATACTAAAATTATGGTAAAACTGCCATAACTCCCATAGAAATAGTAAAATCAAAATTACAACCACACATAATGGCAAGCAATCCTACCAAATATGAGAGCTTTCTGTCCAATGATCGAAGTGTAATGCGTTCACCATTTCAATTCTTCAAAAAATATTCAAAGCGCGATAACTCCTGTTAAAATTGTCAAACCACAATGGCGGTACAATAAAGGTCAACTATGCATAATGGGAAATAATTCTACCAAGTATGAGAGCTTTCTACCAACAGTCTTAAAGATCACGCGTTCACATATGATTATGGTAACAACACTAATCTAAAGAGTCTAATATCTTGCGTTATAATGTGGCCCTGTTGTGTAGGAAGAAACGAACGCTCTGGTAATCGCCGTACACAAACGTTACTTTAGAAAAGGAGGTATTTTGGTAAATTATAAGTCCTTCATTGCCTCAATGATTATTACATTGAAAGACAAATCTTGTTTGTATTTGAAACCCAAACGTCACAAAACTTTGTACAAACAACAGTACATTGCCGACTCATCTGATTGATCTGCTAAGGAATTGCCCGTTAGTTTAAATTACATTTTGTCTGCAGTAAAAGAGGTATTACAGAAATACTGTGATACTGTTTACTCGCTTAGTTGCATTAAGCTTATGTGGATTCTTAATAAATCAAAAGAACTTTCGGAAAATTTAAATTCTCGGTCAGTCTCTGAAATGCCATTTTGTTTTTCTTTGTTGACATATTTGTTGTTATTTATAGTGATTACGATTATAACACAATGTTGACTGCTGTACCTCTATTTTTGACATTTTTACCTATTATGTCTGTTTGTTTTGTTCACACATTGTTGTTAATATAACGGAATTTTATGCGACTCATACAATTGAGAGGTTTAGCTAGCTATAAAACCAGGTTTAATCCTCCATTTTCTACATAAGGAAATGCCTGTAACAAGTCAGGAATATGACAGTTGTTTTCCATTCGTTTGATGTGTTTGAACTTTAGATTTTGCCATTTGATAAGGGACTTTCCGATTTGAATTTTCCTTGGAGTTCGGTAGTTTTTTTAGTTTTTTTTATCAAAATCTTTGATTTGTCTTTACACCACAATACTGCATACAAGATTGAAAACCTATCTTAAAGAAATAATCAACAATGTTGTCTCCATTGAAAAGGGTACCATACGCTACAAATTTATAGTATTGGGATACAGTTCGGCATATTTTGTTAAAAAGGAACCCGAGAATAACAACATGCAATATCGAACAACAAGTGCTGTATGCCGAAGGTCCTCATTATAAACATATTGAATAAGGAGGTTATCGGCATTCCTATGGATCACAACTGTGGGCCTCTTCTTGATGACCTTTCTTATTATCATCGATGTTTGAGCAAAACACTGATGAGCCAGGGTTTTTCGAAGATTTTTTCTCAAAAAGTTTTTCGGAAAGTACCAAGACCAAATATTTAAATATTCAGTGTCTATTTTACAAATAATACAGGATGGTCTTGAGATATAAAATATAGATGCTGACGCTGCGTATCATTTTCCCCTTTATTTGTCTTGTATTATTATATATAAATAAGAAGATGTGGTATGAGTGCCAATTTTTACACAGTTTTTGGCTGCTGAATCCCAATTATTGTCACAATAACCACTTATGTCTGTTTAGGTTGATCACTCAAGTTTGTCAAGATAACGGAACTATGAACAACTATCAAAAAAGTGGGAGGTTATGCTAGCTAAAAAACCCAGGTTTAACACTCCATTTTCTTTAGATAATGCCTGTACCTAGTAGGGAATTTGACAGTTGTTTATCATTCGTTCTCTTTGGTGATATTGTCGAGCTTTTTATCAGGTCAGGTTTTATGGACTTTTTAATTAACCTTGGAGTTCGGTATTTTTGATAATACTTTTTCATTTTCGGAAACAAAAATATATAATCGTCGAAATCCAATAACTCATGTAAAATTATCGCATCAAAACGTCGCTTCAAAAATGTCAACTACACATGATGTAAATAATTCTTCCTTGTATAAGAGTTTCCTATAATACAGTATACATGTAACAGGACATTGCCACAATACTAAGAAAAATGGCCAAAGTCCCATAACTCCTGTAAAATTGGTTCAATCAGAAAAGCGCTATAATATGGTCAACGACACATAATGGCAAACAATCCTACAAAGTATGGGTGCTTTCTATAATATGATTTAAAAGGACTTGCGTTTGGTGCTATTGTCACGATACTATAAATAAAGAGCTGAGCCATGAGCGCATGATACGCCTGTCGCATTTCAAAGAATAAAGTTCCAAAAACTCCTCAATGTCATACCAGAAATTTATAAAAAACTAAAGCGAGTTTATTTTAATAGATATAAACCAGTCACCAAAGTTTCATAAAAACTGCTCAAAGCACTTTTGAGTTATTGTCCGAAAACTGGAAAATCCCCCCTTTTCATGAATAAAATCCCATAACTCGGAAATGTAAAATTTAAAATTTATAAAAAATCAAAAGGGAGCTTACGTCAACAGATATAAATTACAAAAGTTTCACAAAAACTACTCAAAGTATTTTTGAGTTATTGTCAGAAAACTGCGAAATCTCCCTTTTTTAATGAATAAAAGCCCAAACTATGAAACGTAAAATCTATAAAATGCGACTCTCTCTCTCTCTCTCTCTCTCTCTCTCTCTCTCTCTCTCTCTCTCTCTCTCTCTCTCAATTCTATATATCTATTGTTTTTCCTTTACCTAGATAACTATATAATCGCTATAAATATCTATAAATCTCAATCTATCTGACTTTTCATTCAAAAGAGACGTGCACTATTTTTGTATTCCCTTATATGATATAAAATAAGTATATGTACTCCTTCGGCAGATAATACCAATTATATTTTTTATTCGAAAGGCTGGAAACCGACCCAACTACCTCAAGACAGTCAAGGCATAACGAGTTTTTCGCACAATAAAGCAGAAATGACACCCTCAGCTTTTGATTTAAAGAAAAATTAGAATAAATCCCACCGATAATGCCAAAGATAATTGTGTCATCAATAACTGATTCTTTGACAAAAATTTCTTAAATGTCAAAATCAATAAAGCACCAAAAAATACATATACACCAGTGTTTTCTCTTGTGGCATGCAGGCACGTTTTATGTACATGTACGAGTCAAACTGGATAAAAGTACAAAAATAATACGGGGCAGTTATAAAATATATGTCGATGAACATGTATAAGGGAGAACCGATTATACAATGGAAAAAATTTGAAAAACAATCACGAAAAAAGAAAATAAAAAAACCCTACATAGGAACTAAATATTACAGTAACATGAACCTCTACAAAATACGAATAAAGACGTTCTTTTTTTTCTTCGAACAAATGAGAGTAACAACAATTTGTAAAAAAATAGATAATATATGTTTAAAAAGCAGTCGTGACAACTTTAACTGTTATAAATCTTACCAATACACCACAAAGCATACATACTACACAAATTAACCACTGGAAAAATAAAGTTGAAATTATGTTTTCATTCAAGATTAAATTAAACCACCTTATACTTGTAGACATGTGTGTAGTCGGTTAGTACTATCCTGGAGATTTGAATATCGATGTGCATACCGGATGTAGCGAGCGTAAGTAGTAAGACAATAGCCTAACGAAAATATATACAGAGGCCTACATTAAATTTTGTAAGAGACAATTTTGGTTGTCATTGGTTCATGTCTGTCATATTTGTTTTTTCGTAAATTGTTTCGTTATAAATTAGCCCGTTAGTTTTCTCAAATGAATTGTTTCATATTTTCCATGTCGGGGCCTTTTATAGCCGGCTATACGATATGGGTTTTTCTCATTGTTGGAGGCCGTACGGTTGCCTATAATTGCTTACATCCACTTCATTTGAACTTTGGTGGATAGTTGTCTCATTGCACTACAAAAGTCTAAAAGTCTGAAAAGACCAGTTTTTGTCTTAATTTGCATGAACTTTTACTCGACATTCTCCAAAAGTATGACTTGTGTCTTAATTTTTCTTGACAAATTCTCATTTATATTAAATTTGTATGAAATTTACTCGACATATTCTCGACATTCTGAATATGGTCTTAAAATTTCTTGACAAATTCTTGACATTTGAATACTGTCTTGAACTTTCTCGACATTCTTATTTTTTCTCAGTATGGCATGACATATTCTGAACATTTTGAATCGTGTCTTAAATTTACTTGACAGTTCTGAGTTTTACAAATCATGACCAATATTCATGATATAACTTTAATCTGTATTTCTCTTTATATGATATACTGTTGTTTCAATTTACACTTCTTTACAACAAAAATAAAAGTTGGGCATGTAAAATAATTGAAAATTTGGGTAATTATATAAATATTTTTACAAATGCAAATATGGCTATGAAATCTTTTAGTATAAAATAATTCAAATGTGGGTGTGTTGATATAAAACAATTTCAATGTGGGTTTTTAAATAATTACAAATTTTGATTCCTAAATCTTATAAATTAAATGATTCAAACCAATCATACTGTAGACATATTTCATTCTACATTCATAATATTCAATGTTGATATGGTAAATAATTATTATACCAAAATGTGGTGTATATAAATAGCAAATTATGATGATATACAAATCATTCATTTAACAGAAGAAAAATTTGTGTAATGTCATCTGTTGGAATATATTAAGTATTACACATGGACAGGATGTTCCCCATTAAATTAAGGTATTCCACACCCCAGAGTACACGCAACTGTCAAATAGAAGTTATTCAATTTGCTTTACCTGTAATCAGCCATACAACTTATCAGTTGACTGACCATGCCACTACAATTTAAAAAGTTTGTTGATAGATGAAAATGAAAATCATCATTTTGATGAAAAAAAATTGAATTGAAATGGATTTTCTTCATCAAAATTATGAAGTTAATTATTTTAACATAAAAACAAATTGAATTATTCCCAAAGATTAAAAGAAAATTATTATCTACTCCAGGAATAATAAAAAAAATGTATTTATAATGGGTCCCATCAATGATTTCTATAGAAATCATCGGTCTTATGAAATGGTTCTCAAACAGACATGCATAATATAGATCTAAACATTTTTTTCTTTTCAGGAAGGAGTTATCACAAATATTTATTTTTGATAAAAAATTATAAAATTCAACACTCAAATTTGAATAAAAAATGTTTTTGGGTTGTTCTAAAAAATGAATAAGGTTTTTGAATCAAGATGGGAACAAATTCTTTGACCTAAACAAAAGCCCCCCCCCCCTCTTTTTTTTAGCCACACAAACCCAAAATATGAATTGTGGGGGTCCAAAAGAGATACAAGACACTTATTTTAGTAAAGCAAATTTGACTGGCAGTTTTGCGAACGGCAAAAATCTAAATGCTGTTTGTCAATACCTTCGACTTATATTCCAAGTGAAAACAATTACTTAAATGTTTAATAAAAATAAATAAAAATTAAACTACATGGGGGATTATTCAGGGTATTCCAACTTAGTTGCACCAAAAGGGTATCTTACTATACCAAATTAATCCTTGATTCTTCAAAGTTTAGTTTAGCCATAATAAAAAGGAGTATACAACAGCAATAGAATGTCTTAAACAGTGCAGAATAAGTCTGTTCACATTTCAGGCGAAATTTAAACTGTTGAGATAGTGTCAAGACATATTTAAGACTGTCAAGAATGTGTCGAGACATATTCAGACATTATTTAGAACGTCAAGAATATGTCGAGACATATTCAGACATTATTAAGAATGTCAAGAATATGTCAAGACAGATCGAGACAAATTTAAGACAGTCAAGAATTGGTCGAGACTAATCCAGACTCTTATCAGATGATACAGGAAGTGTCGAGAAATTTTAAGACAATGTTCATACTGTCAAGACACTTGTCAAGAAAAATCAAGAACCTTATTAGACAAATTCATACTATGTCAAGAATTTTTAAAAATTATTCAGACAAATTAAGAATGTCGAGTAAAAATTCATGCAAATTCAGACAAAAACTGGTCTTTTCAGACTTTTTGACTTTTGTAGTGTTGGCAATCATACCATATCTCCTTATTTTTATATTATGTAATGTAAACTGAAACCGTTACTGTATTGAATTTTCATTTTTTTTTCTCCAATTTTGTTTGATTGTAAAACATTTTTAACAAGGATATTTTCTAAACTACAACGTTGACTTTTCATAATTAAAAAAAAAGGTTATCTCCGCATCTTCCTTTTTTATTATTTAGGTAAACCGGGTTATAACCATGCACATCTCCATATTTAGAGTAAAGACTGATAGCTCATTCATTTGCCAAATGATTGACTTAACGCAATTTACGACCCAATACATCTTGTTCAATATTTCAATGACAGTAAACGGTTTCCATAAAAAGTCTATCAAGATGTCAAGTAAAATGCATGACGTCCGTCAGAGCTGGCTTTTACCTTATCAAACACAAATTTTATGAATTGCCCCACGAATTGTTCAATGAAAAGTACAACTTATAAAAAAAAACAACACATGTGACATGTTAAAGAAGGAAAGAAAAACACCATTCAACAAAACACTACCAAAAAACCAGGATTGAACTCAGGTCCTCAAGAAGGGTCAGCAGTTTTTGCTTCATAAGTGATCGACATTCTTCATAGAACTCCTTTTAAAAACAGTAGATTATTCACAACCGACAAGATTGTTACCGATAGCAAAACATAATTTTGTAAATATTACATAATAAAAGCCCCCAAGGGTGACTAGGGAATAAAAATATTGTCACCTTGGTCTTTTTTTTGACCGACAGTTAAACCCTTGCCAAAGTGGGGCGTCCGTTTGACTGTGCGGGATGTACGCAGCCTCGTCCGGTCAGAATGGGGACGTTAAATCCGACAGAATGTCGCTCTCTTTAAACGTTAAGAACCCCCTGCAAAAACTCTGAGGGTTTCGTAGGTGGTCTTTTGCAAGGCAAAATTTCTGTCCCTATCCAACATACCCTCATTTTTCAGAGGCAGTCAAAACTTCCCAGACCTTCATCCCTAACGGCCTCTAACACGAACCCATTGTTGCTAATAATGTGTTTTGAAACATAATATATTTAGAAAACTAGTACTTTAGAATAAAATTGTTTTGATATGCAGAACTAGAATGGAAGCAATTATATCATATCTAATTTTAATAGAATAATTTCAGATGTCTTTATTGGCGTCGGATACGGGTGCCTTATTATAGAAATGAGACGTTCTGCTGTAATGGTTGGAAGTCCAGTACCAACCAAAACTGTGATCGAGGTGGGTTATAAAAATATTAAATACAGGTGTTATGATTAACATGATTAATGCGAAACATTTCAATCTTTTTAAACACTCCTTGTTACAAGAAAAAATGAATTTTACTGTAATCTACGCTAATTCATTAATTTTTACATAACGATATGTTCCAGTGAAAAGACGATTGCGCTGTAATTCATTGACGGATTTAAAACAAAGAGCGAAAATGGAAGAAATTATATAAAAAATAATTAAAGAAAAGATTTCAGGCGTTGTTATTATTTGCGTGCGATACCACTGCTGGTAGAATATTAGTTAACGAGGTTATCATCAACTCAGTAGTCAGTGCTTCGGAACTGAAATGATTTATAACAATTTTTTCCCAAAACATTCCATAGATGAATTCAAATATTATAATGAAACTAAGGTTCCAACTTCCTCAGGCAAGTTGACCTTAGATGCATTTGGCTTTGTTAAGCTACCTTTTAGTCACATAGATCTTCATGTGTTTTATCTTCATATTTATTCTTTATGTTTAGCTATCAAGTCGTTAAAATGATTGTCAACCCTTTCGTATATTTACAATCTATCTGATTTTTCTTTATCGGACACCTCGTTATGGTCAAGGCAAACAAACTATTTCACCAGATCCCATTTTGGTCCACATAAAAACAGAATACTGTTAATCTTGACAATGACTATTCATCCATGAGTGGTTCATAAAGTCAACGTTGAAATGTCGAACCAAGAAGTGCAAAACATAAAACAAAATTAATACTCTAGATCGGTAGTTGGATTGGTCCGCTAGGGCACCTTTTTTGTTGCTTACAACAAGAACTAAATTCGGTGAGGAGTGGTAGTTGTGATGTCACAATCGAGATAGACAAGATGGAATTAAGGCTACGACAGTTGTAGCATAGGCGTGGTCAAATATACATGTAGCAGTATAGGTAGAGATGTTACTAGTAAATCAAATCAAATCAAATAACTTTATTGGTGTAAATTCCAATACAGGAATGATACCAGCTGACATTTACAAAATACAAATACAAAAACAGACAAAAATAAACAAAAAACAAATATACAGAGATATGTTTTCTCAATGATAAGAGACACATATTTTATATCTACATTGCGTGGAGGTGTTATTCATACTATATTACCACTTCAAGCTATTACAATAAGCTTTCATACTACAACAGTTCTTAACAACATTATGTTTGCTTTAAATGAATGTTCGAATCATACATATCGCTTATTCCAGCTACACATACAGTACAAATGTCAGTATCATTACTTTTCAAAATTAAACTAAATGTATCTTGTTCAGACATACCATATTAACAAAAGATGGAACTGTATCACTTAAATTACAAAAGAGTATATTTCTATTAAATTCTAACGCTTTACATTTAATGAGGAAATGGAATTCATCTTCAATTCCATCCTTGCAAAGTGGACAAATTCTCTGTTCTAAAGGCGTTCTAGTATATCTACCAACTTCTATTAGTAATTTGCTATTACTAATTCTAATTTTTACCATTTTAGAAATAACGTTTTTGTTCAGGTCCAGTAGGAGATATTTTTCTAATTCGTAATTATTTTTAACTTTGCGATACGTTCTTAGTTTATTACCATGACTAACTTTATTAGAGTCACAAAAAAGAGCTTGTTTCCAGGATTTTATGAATTCCTCCTCCAATTTCTTTTGAACTGAAAAAAGTAATTTTGTCTTTGACATAGTATTTTGATTTTCCCAAACATGCTGAAAACCAAGTTTACCTAATAACACTTTTATTTTACAACAAAAACCATTAGACATGTTAAAGTTTTCACTGTATGCTTTCTTTACCATACTCTCGCTATTCATAGTAATGATATGAATCCAGAAATTAATTGTATTTTTAAGGGCTGACAATGAAAGTGGGAATAAACCGAATTCAGCAAGTACAGCATTATTCACAGTACCTTTATTTACACCCAATAAACATTTAGCAAATTTGATTTGAATCTTATTTGGACAAAAGTTTGCATAGTTTGACTCGATGGTAGTATTTTGTTTCACTAAACTAACAGTAGCCCAAACTTCACTCCTATATAGTAAAATAGCTTTAACACATGAATCAAAAAGCTTTAAATGTGGTAGTAAATTCATCTTTTTAGAATATAATAATTTTCTAATACAAAAAATAGCTTTGCTAGCCTTTTTAGATAACTGATCAATTGCTGAAGTAAAAGACCCAGATGGTTTAAGAATTATATCTAGATACTTGTATTCATCAGTCAGCCCTTGTAGTTTTCCATTATAATAGAAATTGTGTTTTTTGATAATTTTTCCTGTTTTATTGAATATTATAATCTTTGTTTTATGAAGATTAACAGATAGATTCCATTTATCACAAACCATAGTTAATTTATCTAAAGCATTTTGCAGGCCAGATGCAGATTCTGATATTACTACTAAATCATCTGTATAAAGAAGACAAGACACTTGTTTATCATCTAGGCATGCTGGATCACATTTGTGGTCAAACGTTTCAACCAGTTCATTTATATACAATGAAAATAATGTAGGGCTTAATATACAACCCTGTTTTAATCCTTCACCTGAGGGAAATGTTTGTGTTAGTCTCTCTTTTAATTTTACAGAGAAAGAGACATCTTTGTACATATCTTTTAAAATATTAAAAAAAGACCCTTTTATATTATATTTTAGTAGCTTATGAAAAAAGCCATCTCTATTGATTGTGTCAAACGCTTTTCTTAGATCTACAAAACAAGTGTATAGATGTTTAGATTTTTTAAAGGTCTTGTCAATCAGAGTTTTTAATGTTAAAATGTGATCACTTGTTCTGCTATTTTTCCTAAAGCCTATTTGCTCCTTGTGTAATATACTGTTAGTTTCAAGGAAGTTCTCTAACCTGGTAGATAATATCTTTAGGAAAAATTTACCTTAACAGCTAGAAAGAGCTATACCCCTGGATCATTAAAACACCCTCATTTAGATATAGGCTTAATGATGTTTTCTCTCCATATAGAAGGAAAGATTCCACTTTTAAATATCAAATTAAAAAACAACACATATGTTTTAACTAATTTACCACATGACACTCTAATCATTTCGTTTGTTATACCATCACAACCAGCAGATTTTTTTAAACTTTAAGTCTTTTACAACCTTTAACACCTCCTCCGCAGTAATGCTATCATTTAAACAATCATTATTACAATCAATACTACTAATGTTTTCATCAAAATTATTACAATGTTGAAAATTCATTAAATTTTTAAAGTACTTCAACCATTCATCATGTGAAATATTGGAGCTAGGGTCTTCCTTCGCTTTGTCCTTTAATAAATTTACAGATTTCCAAAATTCCGAAGGATTTTTGTCGGATAGGTCAAGTGTATTTTTTAGTATTTTATTTTTATAGACCCTATGTTTTTTACGTACAAGCTTGTTGAAGTTTTTTCTCTCTGTAAAAATTTTTAGTCTCAAACTTGAATCCCAAGGATTCCTACCTAAAGTTCTACAGAGAGCTTTTATATGCCTATATTTAACATCACAGTCTTTGTCAACCCATGTTTTTTTTAATTTTCCTTCTTTTTTGTTTTTTATGCAGTTTTGATTCAAATCTGTTATCTAGGGTTGCTGCTCCCTTTAGTAATTTATTAAAATCAGAAACCACGTCATTCACTTCTGATGTGCTGTTATCAGCATTCTCACTTGCTATCAGCTTTTCGGTTTTTGTAGAAATATTATTAAAACTTATCATAATTTAAGTTTTCAATAAATTTTTGCTCTCGAATTGGAGACCATCTTATGACTGGTGGCAATTTCCGAAGATTACATATGTCCTGTTTAATAGGACCCATTATATTACTACAAAAAATTTTTACGGTTATTTGACAGTGATCTGAATTATTTGGAAGAAAGTCTTCAATTCTAAAGTTCATTATATTTGATAGGAATGTTGAACTACAGATACAATAATCATCTATTGAGGTTCCATTGTAACTATGATAAGTTACTTTCCCTATAGAGTCTCCTAAAGTACGTCCATTTAAAATACGTAATTGGGAGCTAGTACACAATTCTATGATACTTTTTCCATAGCTATTTGTACGTTGTGGAATTTGAGTATTTCGTTTAATTTGTACTTTATACGCAATGTAGTTAGGTGGAAGAAAATCTTCCAAAGTGTCATTTAGCTCATCGCATATAATATCTATTTCTTTTGATTCAATATGAGCATTCAGATCTCCCATTATCATGACTTTACCTACTGAGTTAAAATTAGAAATATCAGTCTCAAGTTTTTCAAATATTTCTTTATCAATACAAGTTCTTAATGTATATGATGAATTAGAGGGTGATATGTACACAACACAAATATAAAGATGACGTTTAAGACCAAAGTAGGTGTGGTCTAATTTAAACCATAGCATGTCATTCAGAGATTTATCAACTAATTTCACACCACCTATTATTGTTCTCTTTACAAATACAGCTAAACCCCCTCTTTTTCTAATACTTTCAGTAGATCTACAATAAACAAAACATTTATATAAGAGAGGGACGAAAGATACCAGAGGGACAGTCAAACGCATAGATCGAAAACAAACTGACAACGCCATGGCCTTCAAGGCATAAAACATCATTAGAATGAGAATGAGTTTCTGATAGAAATACAATATCTGACTTAATGTTTTCTCTGAAATTTTGATCATCTAACTTGCTCATTTTATAACCATTAATATTTCTATAAAGTCCATGTACATTCCATGAACTTACAGACACACATTTGGGCATTTTAATTGTCATAATATTTGATTTTCTTTTGAACTTATCTATGGGATACTTAATAGTCACACAAATGAAAAAAGATAAAAAGAGTAATATTAATCTACAAATAAAATATCAAATATAAACCTTTTAGTTCTTAGCAGAATAAAATACGGATTCTAACAAAATATAATAATACTGATTAAAGGGAAGTAGCTGTAACTTTCCTTTGACTAGAATGAAGTAAAAAAAACATATTAAGTTATTTATCCTTGTTAACCGCTAAAAACACTCAAGGGTGCTGATGCTAGTGAATTCATCAGATTGTTATTAGACTGAAATTGAGCACTCTTCGGATTTTGAAACACATTTCATCGATGTGAGTTGTGACTAGGTCTTTGATATGAAGACTTATTTGCATATGCACGGTTCTGATGTTCAGGGTCATAGCTCTGTCTCTTTGGCATTTGTGAGTTGTTAGTATTGATTGAATCATCACGGTAGAAGATTGTTCGTCTTAAGTTACTGGCAAGTACCTTCACTCCTTGGTCTCTGGATAGTTTTGTGTCATTCCAATATAGTTGGTGTAGTATTTTGCCTTGACGACAGAAGTTGTTGTTCAAACACAGTACTATTTTGGATGACTTTTTGAATTCATATACAATTAGATTGTTCATTGTAGATATCTTGCCGTTAAGAAAATCAGCTGCACTGGGAGTCGTGATTGTTCGATACTGACAGTGCACTGTTTACCAGGGCTACGTATTGTGGAAAACTTTCATCCACATTGTGTGTTTTTAAGTCATTAACTCCGACGTGTAGGATGAGAGTATCGGCTCGATCAATCTTATTGATAACCTCTGTTGCTTGTTGGATTGTATAGGCCGTTTTTTTCTTTCCTGTTATGTTTGATCCATTTGTTATGTATTAAACACGAACAAAAAAATTGGGAAGGTGTATTTTGGGGTTTGCAATTCATTCACTGTCCACACCAGGGACTATATTGGCGCAAATAATGGATATGAAAATACGCATTTACGTCTACGTTCACGTGTTAAACTTTGTTTTTTTCGATGAAGTGTAGGAATATATATAATATATATCTTTATTTATAAACACACCAAATTACATTAGTGTAGAGATACACGCAATATATATTACATAATACATATGTAACGGCATACAAAAGTAAGATGGAGGATATTTCAATAGAGGTTAACACTAAAGGGTAAAGTACATGGTTTATCTAGGAGAGCCAACATGCATACTAATTAACCTTATAAATTTACAAAAGTAAGATTCCTTTATGAAATTCTCAAGTAAATTTTACTTCCTGATTTAATTGCATCGGAATATCTGAAATTGATGATACCACATCTTGTTTATAAAATGTTTACCTTCTGGGGATCCAGTAACTTTAGATTTAGTAAGCGAAGAATTCTAATTGTTTATTGTTTATTTATCGGATTATTCTAATTTTTATAAAGATGTAATTTTAGACATTTTGGAGTAAGCGGAGTCTTTGAGTAAAAAAAAAATAAGCACTACGTAAACAATACTTACTAAAAACATGTTAAACAAGCATTGTTAACAATTAAGAATCAACTTATCCAGCATTTTAATTGGTCAAAAGCACTTTACTTTATTCTAAAGAATAAAAAAAAGTATTATAAGTTTACAGTGAACTTTTTTTAACACAAAAAAAACTGTTTTATTACAATTTGAAAAGACAATTTACACTGACTATGACCATGTGTTGTACCGATATATTTGTCAATACGATTTCATCTCATCTTCTTCGTCTGATTTTATCTTTTATCAGTATTGTTGCACAAATCTTAAGACTAATATAATATTATTTTTTACTGTTTGTGCAGTAACGACAATTTTAGACGATCCGGTACCTGTCAAATTTAGTAAATGGTTGTTTTCCAATAGACTCATTTATATTCCAATCCGCTAAGCTCAAACACATATAAATTATTTTGGAAAATAAAGCAACACATGAATAGGATAAGTGTGTCTAAAGATTACCAGCCTCTAATGTATTTGTTACAACAATATCATCATATTCGTCAAACTAATGTATATTCACTATACTCGGGCTTGTGCTACTAATCCAGGCATATAAGTTTGATACACAATCCAATATATCAACAAATGATGAAAATTCATACAATTATAAGTTAAAATAAATATATACTCACATAAACAATTATCAAATCAAAAGAGTGGGTGGTTGTGTAAACATAATGACGAAGTTCTGCTACACAAACACATATTGGCAATTTCGAATAAACATAAACCTTTAGATATATAAATACTTATTCATGCTTATTACGAATTTCATGGGCTACATTTGTACATATACCCTTAAATGCGGGTATATGGCATCCTATCATAACATAACCACAAACCATGTGCTTAGTATAAACACATGCATGAGTTTATAGTAATCAAACATTAATTTGACCGTTACCAAATCATGTGACCAAGAACTTAAATATATATATACAAGAAAATTAATGAAAATTAAAAATAACGATTTCAATTCATAACATTTACTAGCACTTTCTCTTTTTTCAAAGATCTGCAGGTGCAATATTACTTGTATGCATAAGTGTTTGATACATAAATACATTCTTGCATAACTTATATCTTGATGTATACTTATAATCCTGGGGGAACGAAATTAAGATATAATATTTTAGGCTAAATTTTTAGAATATATATATAAACTAAGCCTTGTGTAGCCGCAAAAGTTCTTGCAAGTGAAAACGAATATCATTTATATTCATGTACATGTATTATCAAATAGTTGTTCCTCACACAGTTTCTAACATGAAAATCACAAAATATATTCTTTGTATTGCAACTATAGGCAAGATGAGCCAAGATGTTTTTATTTATTTTATTGACTTATTTAAATATTATTCTGTTCAAATAAAAATAAACACCGTTGTTTATTCCCCTTTTTCATTCGAGCCATATTCTTTTCGTGGCTCCTTAACACACGTGGGTTGTAATTGTATAAGCATACATGTATTGAATCCTGCACATTATTCCAATGATCTTGATGTAATATCCTTCTTCAACTGATTTGCATATCTAAAGTTCACCCATAACATTTCAGCATTGAATTTTCAAGATTTTACACACTGTCGTTTCAAATGTTTAATGTATGGTATATACATAACGATATAAAACGTTTCAGCAATTTACCAACCTGAAAGCGAACATAAAGGAAAATGTACTTCGCCCGGTATTTGTTCATGTGTTGAAGGTTGGAAAGGGAACCGGTGTGAAAAAAAAATTTGTTGAAGGTAATATATATATGTATAGAAAGAGTGTCAATGAGATTGCTAATCAATATCACAATTAAATATAAATGATATTTATAGGTGAGCTCTTTTTACATGCACACATAGATTGACACAATTGAATCAGAGTAGAATAGTTAAAATTTGCCCATATATTTTTTATATCTTGCAAAACACTGCAATTTTCACAGATTGTTAAAACATAATCTTCTTCGCTAAACACATTGAATAATGATGTTAAATGTAAAAACCACTTATTCATGCATTATTTGTGTTGTCACGTCGATTTTGGTCCAATTTTCCATAGTTTATAGCGGTTTTTATGATAATCATTTTTGGCCGCAGCTCTGATCCAGTGAATAGGGGTTCTATATAAACCTTAACACCTTTTGGTTCGCTTTTAGGATTGCTGACTATGTTAGGTCATTTACATATGCACAAAATCATCATTTTCAAAATGTGCTGAATTAAGAATCTACAATGTATTCTTATGAAGCGATTCTTTTAACTTAGCGATAAGACTCTAAAATTACAACTGTATTAGATCCAAATTTTGGATTTTTTATATTTCATGTTGAATGTTTTTGAGGCCATATATTGTAAAATTTGAACCTTGTCCTTTTACCGTTATATTGATTACATATAATATCGACTGACCATTTGCAATATAAACAAGAATTTATGTCAATAGGACACAATCCCCGGCTCGCACTATCATATGTCCATGTTAAGGGGATCGTGAAATCAAGGTCACAATCGTAATTTGTCATACAATGTAGAACGTTCAATAATATGGAACATGTGTACTAAGTTTCAAGTTTATGTAATTAATATTTCATAGTAAACCTCCTTAACCAAAAACTTGAACTTGCAAATGTAAAATGGTTTCACACTATCATATTTTCAATGAATATAAATAAGATGTGGTATGAGTGCCAATGAGACAACTCTCCATCCAAGTCACAATGTATAAAAAGTAAACAATTATAGGTCAAAGTACGGCCTTCAACACGGAGTCTTGGCCCACACCGAACAGCAAGATATAAAGGGCCCCACAATGACTAGTGTAAAACAATTCAAACAGGAAAACCAAAGGTCTAGTCTATATAAAAAATCGAGAAACGAGAAACACTTGTGAACCACATCAACAAACGACAACCACTGAACAACAGGCTCCTGACTTACAAATGCAGCGGGTTTCAATGTTTTAACAGGCGTTAACCGTAACCCTAACTGGAGATAGTAGTGTAACATTACAACACAAAAAGACACAATATAAAATATCAATTAAAATAGCTTAACTCGATTAAAAAGACATATAAACAAAAACAAGTAAACATACACTGAACGAATAAGTTTGATCTATGACACAATATGAATACAATATTAATAAAAAAAAAGATGTAGCAGCAGTGTCAAAAAGACAACTCTAACCTGGGACAAAATGGCATTAAATAAAATAACGTACACAGGTAAATTTAAATATAATAATTTTGTTGTTAGGAGTACGAAATCATTTTTTACAAAATTAATAAATGTGTTGTTCACAGTACAGAGTGAAAACTTATCGTCATACTAAATACTTATCAAAGGTGGTACATATCAAAAATAGTGAAACGAGATATAACACAAAATAAGTAAACATTGAATTACAGAAATGCATTACAAATTGTGTCAACTTGTCAAATGAACATGAAAGTACGATTTGAGAGAACTCGCAGTTACTGAAAGCTAGTTAAAAGCCAAAAACAATTAATAATAAAAAAATCATGCATCAGAGACTAAAATCAATTAAAATACATCCAAGGGATTTAGTGTTTTAACGCCATGAACAGTCAAAGAAGACATGACTTGTGCAATGTCAAAATAAAAGTATTGACAGGTAAGTAGAATAGTTAGGACCCATGAACTTAGGGTCAAAACCATGATATGACATAGAAGTTTAAAAGTTTACATCATAATGAGCAGGTTTATCTAGTTTCAAGTTGACGAGACTACACATTAGTGGTAAACTACATTAATCAAAATGTTTAACCTGATACTGGACGGACAAATGGAATAACAGACGGACACACAGACTAGAAAACATAATCCCCCCATTGCTAATGCGGAAAACAAAAATGAAAACAGTTAAATATACCTTTGCTATGCTGATAATGTTTGACAAATAGTTTGGTGCATAAAATCAGACTGATATAGAATAATTGCATGTTTAGAACATAGAATTTTTGGACTATATCTGAAATATTTGGCAGTTTTCCCGACATTATTTTGATATTCCATAGTAAAACAATAACCATACTTTTGAAGGCAAAAATTTGATTGAGTGGTAAAAGGTCACTTAAATGAGAGGCGAAAGATACCACAATCAAACTCATAGGTCGAAAATAACGTGACCCTATATGAGAAGCTTTCAAATCTTACAATGGCGTCAAACAAATTTAATGAAACAAGGTGAAAGATTTGGTTTTAATAAGGTTGTTTGAAACATACCCTTGGTCATTTGTGACACATTTATAATTGTACAATATTTCATAACGATCAAGCAAGTTTAATAATAAAAGCAAGTTATCCTTTCTAAGAGATGATTTATACTTTAAAATTTAGAGTTGTTTGTGGAATATGTCATCATAAGCCACATAATGGTCTATTCTAATAGGAAACCCAGCCCCTGGATATCCAAATGTTGCTTGCATAATAGCGATTTGTATGCATTTACTTTGTTTTACATACATTTTTGTACATGCGAAAAGGGGAGTACATCTTGTTGACTTATTCGAAACTACTGCTTAAAAATATTCTTTTTAAATTCTTAAATAGATATTAGTTTTCAATATTCTATTTCCGAAAATCTTTTATTTTAGATAATAAATATGCAGTACGTACATTATTTTCTATTTTTCTGTTTTAAAGACGCTACAATTTTCTATAAATATTTTCCATTCGATTGGACAACCAAAACTGATTCACTTAAGATGGAAGCTTAAAGGTAATGATCATACGTAAAACAGCTTTGATCAATGCAACCTGATGCATCTTGACCTATTTGATTCAGCTGATGGCTTACCCTGATCGTCATTGTCAGTTGACACTTATTATGCAAAATTGAAAGTTAGACTTCAAATTTATCTTTTTATGATTAAATTTAGACTTTAGTTTTCCCACAGAAAAATAATTCTGAAGCGTGAATGTTCGAAATTTTATGAACATTATTCAAAAATCAAAATTCAAAATCCAAAATTGTGTTACTACTTGACTTTATGAAAGTGCCATTTATAGATTTTCTGTAAAAATATATCAGTAAAAAATGAAAAGTCCCAACAAGGACAGGAATATGACAGTTGTTTTCTATAAGTTCCATTGGTTTGTAAGTCCATCGTTTGGTTTGTCTGTTTGTATGGACTTCCCCTTTTTGAATTTACCTTTAAGTTTGATATTTCTGTTATACTTTTTTTTTCTAAATACACAACCACATCTTATTTAGATTAAAATTCTGTTAAAGATACCAAAGATTATTAAAAGTGTTCATATTTAAACAAAGGGTTAGTGTAGAGAGATTACTCTGCCTGAATTTTTACATCGCGTCTATATCCAAGTAAACTAAAAACCTCTCTGACAAAATTAACATCAAATAATCTGCCTTAACTTAAAAGTAAAAAAAAAAACATTCAACTCTAGGTACATTAATATGAATTTAATTTGAAAAGCTCAAATATGTGAACAACAATAATGTTCTGTATTTTTTTAGGATCAAAAGAACCAAAGAAACAGTAAGACAATATTCGATCGCTTGAAAAAAAGAAAACTAATTATTATGGATTGAAATGTAATAACTATTGCATTTGAATATTTTTCTTATATTATGCAGCTTTTTAAATGAAAAATCGAAAGCCATTCAAAGATTTACATACGGAAGATGGTCATAGATAAATTAAAAAGAAATATTTTACTCATGCATCCAATAACACTGCCACTCAGTTGACTTTCAACTGCATAGGGTACACAAATGCTCCAGACCAAATGTAAAATCCTTCCCTTTCATAAAAGCCAAGAAATTTGACGACACAATTTCCTTGTACAATGAATCAATAAATTTGAAACGAGCGGCAAAACGGAAGTCGCAGGACGTCCGATCTTAGAATAGATAACACGTTACAAATCAACAAGCGCCAGACCAAATATAACATTATAACATAGAGACAAGAAAATTTGACAAAAGTTTTCTACCCAAAGTGTTTCGGACGGACGAAGTCGAGCAGTCTGTTACTTAATCTGTTTTCGCCGTTGGCGACGCAGGTAAACATATGATAATTGATTTACCCACAAATAATCACTTTCCTTTATTACAATAAATTAAACATTCGGTCTTTACCGAGCGGAAGTACAAAGTATTATTTAGGGATAGACAGGATACATGTTACCATACGTAGTATCAACTTCGAGGCTCTTTTGCAAGAAAATTAAATACCTGATGAATCAGTTCCGGTGTTTTTGATATTTTCACTTTACATAAAGCTATATCTCTGATCTGATTTCTTTGTGCAAAATTCTGAATATAAGTGTTTCACCTTTGGCAATGTTGGAAGAACCTGTTTTGGATTATTTCATGAACCATTATATTTTACAGGCCGACTAGATTTAGAGGCGAGGGAATGTATATTTTTAGTGTTGTTCGCGAAGAACATATCATTGTTCTGATAAAGTTCCTAACAATCAAACACTATATATAATTGACATTTACATTTTAGTTTGCTGTGAAAATATTATCCAAATATGAACGACAATATAGACCTAAAATCTTTTTGAAAATTCCCTTTTTCATATGTCATTTGCGCGGGAAAGTCTTCCATTGACTAACCATTGCAATTTATTGGGATTTAATTTGTTATAGATTGACCATTGTAATTTATTGAGATCTAATTTGTTTTTCTTCTAAAGCTATAAAAGCTATGAAGGGCCACGACATATCAAATGTAAAACAATTCAAATGAGAAAACTAACGGTCTTATTCAAGTACAAACCAATAAAAAAAAAATATGATATACAGCAAACGACAACCATTGAACTACATGCTCCTGACTTATGACAGACACATGCAGAATAATGCGGCGTTAACGATGTTCGGGGCTCAAATCTTTCCTTTACCTGGGATAGTTTCGAAACAGCACAATACAATAACAAACTGTACAAAACAATAAACGAAAAGGTGTTATACAGCAAAAAAAAAAAACAACACAAAAAACAATAATTAACAGGTTTCTGAATTAGGACAGGCACATACAGAATGTGGCGAGGTTTAACATGTTTTCGGACTTCACGTAACCTAGGACTGTGATGTAACAGCGCACCGTTAGAACACACTAAAAATTTGTCGAAAAAGTCCTGACCTATCACATCTATACAAAGCACTGAAGACACAAAGTACAGATCTGAGAGTACTCGCAGTTAATTGAATGCTAGTTCAAAGCCAATAACATCTATTAAAAAATCATGTGTTTTAGACTTCATTAGCAATTAGCCCATTTTAGCGTCAGAATAATCTGTTCACTTGTATTTTCGATAGCCGATCTTAGCAAAAGGCTAACCTCACTATACTTGAATCGTGAACAGTAATTGCATACAATTGAGAATGGAAATGGGGAATGTGTCAAAGAGACAACAACCCGACCATAGAACAGACAACAGCAGAAGGTCACCAACAGGTCTTCAATGCAGCGAGAAATTCCCGCACCCGGAGGCGTCCTTCAGCTGGCCCCTAAACAAATATATATACTAGTTCAGTGATAATGAACGCCATACTAAACTCCAAATTGTACACAAGAAACTAAAATTAAAAGTAATACAAGACTGACAAAGGCTAGAGGCTCCTGACTTGGGCCATGTTGGTTTTATTTTAGAATTGTTTGCATTAACAATTTGGATAAACATGGAAATACATGTTCTTGAAACCACCCAAGGAAAGAAAAGAGCAACATGTAACGGATACCGTTATGAGATAGACAAAGTATTCAAAGGTCAGAAAATAGCCCGGAGATGTTTGTTAAATGTAATGCACTGCATACAAATAGAGTCATTGATTACATAATTCGAATATTTAACACATACAGTTCAATCTGCCTCATTTCTTGTCTAACATCTAGAAATTGATAATGAGGGTCGGTTAAAAACAAAACTTTACGACAAAAGGAATGATTTCAATTGTGAACTTCCAAGTGATGAAGTTGAAATCATCCCTTCGTAAATTTTACGGACGCCGTCACGAGTTGGATGACCGTTATGGAATATTTGTTTCACAAATGACGACGGATATGTTCCAATTGTCGTAACTTCAATCTCGTCCCCTTTCCCCGAATGTGTTATCACCGGGTTTGTACTTACATGAGCAACACGACGGGTGCCACATGTGGAGCAAGATCTGCCTACCCTTCCGGAGCACCTAAGATCACCCCAGTTTTTGGTGGGGTTCGTGTTGCTCAGTCTTTGGTTTTCTATGTTGTTTTGTGTGTAGTGTTGTTTGTTTGTCTTTTTCTTTTTTATCCATGGCGTTGTCAGTTTATTTTCGACTTATGAGTTTGAATGTCCCTTTGGTATCCTTCGACTCTATTTTAAATTTAAGAATCTTTTACGTATAATTGTTGCCGTTAGTCCTGGATAGAGCGGATTTACAACAGCTGAGGTCACAAACGGAACCAAAAGATGAGGTGATTAGTTTTATGCAGTATTGACTTTCATTTAAAAAGATATAACATATTTACATTGCGCTGTTTAGATATCAAAATTAGTCATTGTTCTATTCTATAATGGAAAGAAAGAATAATTAATTTCTGTCGCTAAAATAGTCATTGATAATTTTACTTTTCGTTAAAATTGGCTGACATCTTATGGGGAGTTGATTACACAAAACTTGTACCATCTTTTATAACGTTAACTGAAAAATAACTAAAAGTCTGGAAGAATACGAAAAAATACCTCAAACAATTTCATTTTAGCAGGAGCGTAGTTTCAACATATGTGCAATCTTTCTGTGAAGTTTCAGGGATCTTGTTTAAAAATTGTAGGAATGGTTGTTTACACTAATTAGGTATCCACTTTCCCCCGATATCCGCCCGCCCATCCGTCCGACATCGCCATACTGCAAGCCAGTTCTGGACATAGCCCAACCCTGCAAAAACCGCTGGCATAGTACAATTTATAATCAGACCATAATATAACTATATTTTCAGCTGAGTATAAAATCGTTAAAGATTTATGAATCAAACATGTCACAATGTACTAGTAGCTACATATTTACAGAACAAGACATCCATCAAATTAACCCATTGCACCTTTCACAACATAGTATATTATGCCATTTGACAGCCTGTTAGCTGAAAGAATGTGGATAGCGTAATATAAATTGGAAAAGTAATTGGAAAATGAATAACAAAAGTCATAAGATGAATATTTTAAAAAACTATGACGCTAACCTAGTATGTTTTTGTTCGATAGCAACGAATTTTGAAATATTTATGTTGGAAATTGCTATTTTCTTAAGTTAATCGGGAAAATTCTTGTAAAGACAACACTGATACAACTTTTTGTTTTAAATATATCGGTAAAGTTAATTCAATGTATATTTTTAAGCAGCTTTTCCATGGTTTTTGAAGATGATTCTATTAATATAAGAATAAGAAGATGTGTTATGATTGTCAATGAGACAATTTTCTACCGGTGACGAAATGACACAGAAGTTAGCAACTATATGTCACCGCGCGGCCTTCCATAATGAGCAAATCCAATACCGCATAGGAAACTTTAAAAAACCCTGCCATGATGAATGTAAAGTAATTCGACCCTGAAGACTAACGGCCTGATTTATGTAAAAAAAAAAAAAATTAAATTCCCAGTTGATTAATTCAAAAAAATTTTATTAACTAAGGTTCTAGCTCCATGGACAAAGTTAGACGAACGAAATTTAGAAGGTGTTATATGTATTTTAAAAAAAAAAGGAAAACAGTGATATGATTTTGTTCATTTTTACAGGTAGTTGTAAGAAAGTACTTTAATTGTTAATGACAGATATTTAGAAATAAAATAAAACAGAAATAAGCTCCACGTCGATGTACTCACAAATTATTCAAATACGTGTTTTAGCACGGGAATGCA
The DNA here is from genome assembly GCF_021869535.1 of Mytilus californianus. Taxonomy (NCBI): domain Eukaryota; kingdom Metazoa; phylum Mollusca; class Bivalvia; order Mytilida; family Mytilidae; genus Mytilus; species Mytilus californianus. The sequence goes on from NW_026262679.1 coordinate 60,800,101, forward strand.
ATCAGTAGAATATAAATATAAATCCCAGAATAGTTTTGTAATATATGTTCCTTGTCCTTTTGACGCTAAATATAGGTCTTTTGGGTAATATCAGTTCCTATAAATCGACTCTGATGGACATGAAATGTAATTTGCATCAGAACTGCAAGCGTTATTTATAGCTTTGAATCTGCTTTCTCCCAATAAAATTCTGATTATGGTTCAAAAGAAAATTGAAGATACACGATCGAACATGAAGATTAATATAAATGTTTAAAGGCCTTAATAACATTCAAATGAAAATTGATGGTTAACCAAATAATTGTTTTGTTGACTTTTGTAACAGGAATACTTCGTGGTGCATATGCTGAAACATAATTTTAACAATAATGTAACACAAATGTGTCATAGCAATGCACAATAGAAGATTGATAGACGTAATGATTAATTATTTTACATGAGGAAACACTCCTCTGCAGTAGTAAAATTGGTACAAATAATAAAAGGTTCTCGTGATAGACTAAATCCATTCAAACAATATATTAAAAAAAAAATCTTTAAATAATCCACATTTAATATCAAGCGAACAACATTAAATGATCCCTGTGAGCAACAATAGAAATCTCTATTTTGAGTCTGATACGTAATGTATCAATGTCGAATAGAATTATCGTTTCAATGTGTTGCCGGAGAGGAGAGGTAAGAATTGCCTCAAAGTAGACTGGCTGATGATCAACAAGGTGACGTCAAAGTTAACAACAGTATGACAATGAATAAATCTCTCTCAAGATTTTGGGTAAACTACGTTCGTTTGAAGGACAGATGGTATCCCTTGATAATCATGATTTCTCTACTCTATATACTACACTACGGCATAATTTTATCAAATTTCAATTTTCCATAAAATATTTATATATATATATATAGCCGTTACAATTTTTGTTTGGAGTTATATATTGAAACTTATAAAATTTACAATAACGGAATTGGACTTACAGGAAACGATTGCAGCAATTCGTGTTGATAATATTTATGTTTCATTATTGCAGACTAACATGCACGCAAAGTGGTTTGTGTTCGTACCGTCCTACGACGTGGTATGACTATAAAACTACAACAAAGTTATTAAGAATGACATTTTTTCTTATACATTCAGGTCCGTGTGTTTCACAGAGAGTCATATGGAAAACAATCATAACTTTACCACATCTCAGCTTAAAGCATCCTCTGAATATTTGAAGGTCCCTACTATGCATTGGTTACGTACAGTACACAAAAAAGCGTAAAATAGCGTTTCATTGTGGCATCTAGTAAGTGTTCTGCAACTAATCTGTCAATGCCTCTATATAGTTCTTACTACTATCAAAAAACTTTTCATTAACTTTTGTAATAAAGCATATGAAAACATTGATTCAACTATTTTTGAATTGTGAAAATTTCTTTAGAGGTTTATAAAATACCTAAGTTTGATGGTCCTTTTAATTCGTTGACAGTTTTGACTTTTCAACGCTTTACACATTACTTCCATACAATCTTATCAAACCAGAGGTTTACTATTTAATTTAAATCGTCGTTTGAAAAATCTGATTGCAAATTTATCTGCTGCAAATCTTATTGATATAAAAATAAAAAGGAGATGAGGTATGAATGACAATGCGACAACTATCCACCAAGGTTCAAATGAAGTGGATGTAAGCAATTATAGACAACCGTACGGCCTTCAACAAGGAGAAAAACCCAAAGTCTGCTATAAAAGGCCCCGACATGAAAAATATGAAACAATTCAATTGAGAAAACTAACGGCCTAATTTAGAGCTTTCTTCTGTAATGAAAAGGATAAATATGCTTGATGTACTTACTGAAAGTGTGATGAGATGATTAAAGCTGTAAATCATCTCCTTGACAACATATGTGTACTTTTCGGCAATAAAGTTTATCGACAGTTTGTAGGTATACCTGTGACACCTATTGCAGCCTTTTGATAGCAGACTTGTACCTGTATTGTTATGATTGATAGATTGATTGCTGGTTTGTTAAACGTCCGGTTGCAATTATTTTATGCATGTTCAGGACGAGTTTTGTTATGAATCACAGTTTATGGCCAAACTCATTAAAGATCCGTCTATAAATTTAACAACACTTTTTTTTATGATATTTTTTTAGTTTAATAACCAAGAAGTCTCTAAATATACTGTCGCAATTAACCAAAGGATCTTAAGTCAAATAAATGCAATATAAACAGCAATTATTATAACTGTCCGTTCCTAGATTAAAACTTTCAGATTAACACAGGAAATACACAAAAGGGGACGATTTTCGTGAATTTTCCTTTTTTTTTGGACGGAAATTCTCCTTTGGCACCATCGTACGGTATAAATATATCCCAACTCTTTCGTCATTGTCTGTATTGACATTTTTGTATTTCAATGAATGCAATCTACGTATTACTGGTAAATGATCCAGTCAAGGGTTTCGTTACCACAAATTACTTTAGACCTTTACTACTAAACTCGTTCATAGATACAAATTTTTGGTTTGGAAATTTGGTTGTATCTTGATACAAACGATATAGCACATCATAATCTATACGGTGATGTTGTTTACCGAGCTCGTAAGCTTAGATACAATACGGGTGAACTATTGATCCTTTATATAAACTTATTCTTAAATAAATATTGTGTTTTGTAGGTAAATATTTTATTACCAATAAATTAAAACCAAGCCAATCATTATGAATATAGTTACGTATATGTATGTTCAAAATCATACATTCTGTCGATACCTATAATATTTTGAAATTGCACAAGAGTAAGTTTTTTTTTCTGACTGTTAATGACATCCTTACACTAAATCCACTGGAAGTTGGATATGTTCTAAACGATTTTTTAGTCTTCAGATACATAACTTTTGTAGTAGTTGTTATTTGCTTTCAGTCACTGCGAGTACTTCAGATCTGTACTTTGTGTCTTTTGTCTTTTGTGTTTTTGTTAGTTGTGTTTGTGATTTGAAAAGAATCGAAACCCTTTCAACTGATTTTGATAGTTTGTTCTTATGTTGTGCTGTCCGAAGTAAGGGGAGGATTGAGCGCCCGCAAACATATTTAACCCCGCCATATTCTATATGTTCCTGTCCAAAGTCAGGAGCCTGTACTTGAGTGGTTGTCGTTTTCATTTACTGATGTTAATCATAATTGTTTTTTGTTTGTTGTTTTGTATAGTTTGTTCGTGTGCTGTACTGTTGCACCACTGTCCAATGGCTAGGTTAGGGGAGTTAACGGCCGCATCACTAGTTGTCGTTTGTTGCTGTAACTATGTCATATTCATTTTTCGTTTATTGTATTGTATAGTTTGTTCGTGTGTTGTGCTGTTGCACCACTGTCCCAGGTTAGGGGGGGGGGGGGGGGGTTGCTTGCCCGCTTGCAAGTTTAATCCCGTCACATCAGTGGTTGCTGGTTGTTGTTGTAACTATATCATATTTGGTTTTTTTTCGTTAACCATGTTAACTGTTTAAAACATAAATTACCTTTAACGTCTATGTTATATAGGGACCTACGTTTTAATATTGTATTTATATTGTATCATAGATCAAACTTATTTGTTCAGAGTATGTTTACTTGTTTTTGTTTAAACATCTTTTTGATCGAGTTAAGCCATTTCAATTGATATTTTATAGTGTGTCTTTTTATGTTGTAATGTTACACTACTGTCTCAGGTTAGGGTGAAGGTTGGCGCCTGTTAAAACGTTTAAACCCGCTGCATTTGTATGCACCTGTCCAAAGTTGTTCAGTGGTTGTCGTTTGTTGGTGTGGTTCATAGGTGTTTCTCGTTTCTCGTTTTTTATATAGATTAGACCGTTGGTTTTCCTGGTTGAATTGTTTTACACTAGTCATTTTTTGGCCCTTTATAGCTTGCTGTTCGGTGTGAGCCAAGACTCCGTGTTGAAGGCCGGACTTTGACCTATAATTGTTAACTTTTTATACACTGTGACTTGGATGGAGAGTTGTTTCATTGGCACTCATACAACAATTTCTTATTTATATTGGCGGTTAGTTTATTGTTTGGATTGTGTTACACATGTCATTTCGGGGCTTTTATAGCTTGTTTTGCGGAATGGATCTTGCTCATATTTGGAGGTCGTGGGGTAACTTATAGTTACTGTCTCATCCGTTATGTTGTCTCTGGTTGAGAGTTGGCTCATTGTCAATAATACAACATCTTCTTATTTGTATATTAACTTGCCCTTCTTATAGCCGATTTAGTCTTTTTTAGTGTTACATGTATTAATAACTTCTAATATTGTAAACTACATTTTGTTTTTGTCTTTTGTTTTGGTTTAGTAATTATTTGGCTATTATAAAGTCAAATGTCTTCCCCTGTACTGATTTCTATTGTATGTTCTTTCATGTTCCCTATGTTAGACCAATGTTCAAAATTTTATAGGGGAGCGGTGAGGTCTTATAACATTAAGTTGACGCCGCCAAATTTTTATTTTGCTGGCGAAAGTCAGGAACCTAGTCAGTGGTTGTTTTTTTATCATATCTAAATATGGTATTGTCTCTTTGGGGATTGGTGTTGATGGCAAATCTATGAAAGTATATTCAATTCTTACTCAATTTTTTTTTCTCACTCGGGTCGATTTAGAGTTTAATTTAATCGAAGATTATGTGTTGATCTTTTACTAGATGTTCATATTTGTTGGTCTAATTGTCTCATTGGCGTATACCCCAGTTCTCCTGTTATTAATATTTAAACGATCATTACATGCCCAAACGTGAACATTTGAAGCGAGATAATGGTCGTTTTTTAACACGAATAATAAATAAAACAGACAGAAACAATTCAGACATCGAGACGTTAAAAATCATCTGTTGCTGGTTGCATGATATGTCATTCCTAGTTAGTCGTGTTGTCTCCATTTTATCTTATTGTTAGTTTTGTTGATAATTATTTCATATTTATTGTAAATGTTAAATGTCATAATAAGACAGTTCTTTGTCTCGGGAAATATTAGCTGCATTGCGTAGGCGCATATTTTATATTTGTTTTTGCAAAATGATTCAAATTTGCTGATCTCCTTTTTTCCGAAATAGATTAGGGAGATATTAATATGATATTGCTTTTCGTCTTACATAATAATTTCTTCCTTGTTCTACAAATGATGCAATATAGTTTCATAATAATGAATATTAATTCGTCGTGGAATCTATATTATAACAATTTGCATGCTGTTTTGTCAGTGTGATCATCTTTGAATGCGTTGTAGTTGATTAAAGAACTGAAATACATAATTAATGACCTTCAAACGATGTGCCAGTGGTTTAGATAAAACGCGCCACAGAAGTTAATGGATGTTCAAATCTCATAAATCCATTCGGAAGAGACAAATTAAAGCAACACACAAAACCCGAGGGTAATTAATGAAATCTAAAAGGAGTGAAATCTGGTGCATCACCCGCCATACAAACTCGGCCAAACTGTCACAATCGGGAATACGACAAAATCAGTAAAATTAGACCAGACGACTTTACCGGTATCTAAAGACCTAAGACCGCGAAAAACAAGTCGCTTCTTGTAACTCTGTATGAGCACTTTATGTGCAAGGAGCCCACTCCTGTAAATGTAGTCCGTATAGTGAAAACATGCAAGAGCGTATCGTATCAACTGAGATATGTAAACACTACAATTGCGCAGAGGGTATGGTACTGCCAAAACGGGAAACTGGGAAACGGAAGTTGACATTTGAAAAGTTAAAATCATCACGTTTGTCATAAATTTTATTTGAATTCGTCCATCAGAGTCAATATCGAGAAAAAGATCAAGATATGAAGTAAAGCTTCCAATTTTTGGTTGTATCCTTAATCTCAAAAGAAAAACAAGGAAATGGTGTATCCATCCTTGACACAAATTCCGAACATGCACAAAAAGCAAATGAACAGCGCTTTTATTGATGTTCTTCATCTAAAAGTCAGATTCATTACGATATAAGAGATGTAAGACCTCTTTGAAATATGGATTCTTGAGTGGCAGAACATCATCAATATATTTGAAAATAAAATTAAAGAACTTTGCTAGATCTTTTTTTTGTCTTTGAGAAGGTTCTGTATGAATTCTGCTTCACGAGTACAATAATAAGTCGGCCAGAAGGGGTACACAATTAGTACTCATAATAATACCGACTGTCTGCTGAAATATCAATTCACCAAACAACAAATATGATATCGATAAAAAAAAGTCCAGCATTTTGATGATATTATCTTCGGTGTATTTGTTTTTAGAAACAGTATGGTTCTTCATAAAGTACGATTAATCATGACCTTAATCAAGGAAGTTCAAATGAAGCGAATGTAAGCAATTAAAGGCAACCGTACGGCCTTTCATGATCATTTTAACATAAGTAGGCATTATATTTGACCATATTTCGACAAATATGATGCCTACCCATGTTAAAATAAGTATAGAGCATGACATGAAGGAATTATTTCTTAATTCATATTAATTACTGCAGTTAAGATACCACGTTCAATATGAAGATTTTATGTCGACCACGAATCTATATTGTTTGTTACATGTAGCTGATTTACAGAAATTGAATAAATTGTCAAAAAAGACCTCTTTTGATTGATGTTGCAAATAAACACATCTAAGCTCACCCATGAGCGTTAATGCTAAATCCGGTGTTACATGTACGAACGTGTTTGGTGAAAGTCTCACGAGTGTGGCTTCATCAGTGGTCGACTCAATAATTTATTTAACATCGTGTTTTCTTTGCTTTATTGTTTAATTTTTTTTTTATGTTATTGGACCATACACCGGTTGTCTTTGGATACATTAGTTAATGTGTTGGTTATTTTAGAGCTAAGTACCATATTGCGCTCAGTGGCGTAGCTAGGCCATTTGTAAGTGTACGCCCGATACTCGGCGAGGTGTCTGAGGGACCAAAGCGGGTCCAGGGCACAGAACCTCCTAGTAGGGGGTTGATGGGGTGAAGCCCCAGATACTCGCGTTATCGAGAAAGAGATACCATTTCTGTCATTAAAAACTCATCCATAGCTAAATATTTAGAGTCTAGTTTATTTTTTTTTAAGTTTAATGTATTCATTGTGTTGATTTTGAATCCAATGATCATTTGTCTTAGAGAAAAATGTCCAAACCAGTTACTTAAAATATGTTTAAAAGGAGATGTGGGATCTACAAATAGCCAAATCAAGATAATAAAAAAAGCAAGTCTCCATTTCAATATTGTTCTTTTAATTATTTCGACTTCATCTAAATTTTCACCCATTTTTATGCGCAAATTCTGTTAATAGACACATGAAATAAATAATTTTCATAGATTTTCAGGTGAAATATAAAATTCGTAAAGAGTTCCGTGGAACCCTGTGTCTCGCCTGGGATTACTTCTGTCAGTGTGACTATAAAAAGTTATCTATTGATAAGTGAAATACATGATTTAAGAAAAGAAAAACTTTATCTTTAAGATAAGCTTATTTCCAAGGTTCATAACAATCTATGAAGGTTTACAAATTCATCATGTAAAAACAGACCGTCTGTTAATTATAAAAAAAAAATAAGTCAGTAAAATACTGAAAAATAAAAAAATAAAAAAAATAATTTCAAAATTATCTCTTTTAAAATCTTTAAAAAGCTTCTGCCAAATGTTCATAAAATTTCATGAAAGTTTTGACAAAGTAATTGATTTGTAACAAACTTTAACCTCAAAATGTATCTTCTTATTAACTACAAAACAACAAAGTCCTTTTATTAGTTAAATACGGAAAATAAAAAATATATATTTTCATTATGCTCTGGATACTGACTTTTGATCATTAAAAGTTTGTGTCCAACTTAGGTAAAATTTCATGAAGGTTTGACAAAGTAATTGATTTCTGAAAAAAAACTTTAACCTTGTACGGCATCTAAATATTAACTGTAAACAAAAGTTAATAGATATAAGAAGATGTGGTATGAGTGCCAATGAGACAACTCTCCAACCGAGTCAAAATTTATAAAAGTAAACCATTATAGGTCAAAGAACGGTCTTCAACACGGAGCCTTGGCTCACACCGAACAGCAAGCTATAAAGGGCCCCAAAAATTACTAGTGTAAAACCATTCAAACGGGAAAACCAACGGTCTAATCTATATAAAAAACGAGAAACGAGAAACACTTATGAACCACATCAACAAACGACAAGTCCATTTAGTCGACCGTGCAAGACCCTCATTGAAGTCAAGGTCGTTAAACACCCCCTAGTAGTTAAATATCGTTGACATAACACTAGTGGTTTCCCATAAACAAACTTATTACAAACTAATGCATGTAAACCAAGCAAAAGTTTCAAAGTCAATAGACCATGACTGAGGGGGCGGGACCAAACAATCGCCATGGAAATGAGATGTGTCAATGATAATACAACTGCATACTAAATATTATTTGCCTACCACTAGTGGTTCCTCATAAAGTGACCTAATAACAAACTTATACATTGTTGACGCCGCCGCCGACAACGACGCAGGAAACAACATACCTATGTCTCACTTTTTGACTCTGTCAAGGCGAGACAAAAATCAAAAGAAATATTCATAAAATTTTGCTCTGAATACTGTCTTAAATTTGGTCATAAAAAGCTTCCGTCTAACTTCCGTAAAATTCCATGAATGTTTGACAAAGTTATTGATAAAACCAAAAATAACTTTAACAACAGACTGAACCTAAATGTTGACGACACCGATGGAATCTAGGAACGCTTAGCCACGGTCTCGTTTTCCCGACATTAATGTCGCAGGCTCGTCAAAAATGCAAATCACATATCGAATGAATTACTTTAAACAATAGGAAACTGAGTAGAATTCACAGTAGATTCAGACTTTGACGGAAAATGAACGAATATGTAATGTGAAACTATTTCATTAAAAAGTAAATTTCGTGAATTTTAAAATTTATTATTGAAGAAAGAATATGAAGGCTCGTGTGGTTTAAGCTTTTTTTTATTTGTTTAGATTAATTATTTTTTTCTCCTAAATTCATGTGTACGCCCGGGCGTTTTGACGTAAACGTAGCTACGCGCCTGGCGCTGTGAAAATTCTAAAGAGCTGTATCTGCAAATGCTTTGAAAATAGTTCTTGTTTTTTATGTCTTTTATAAGCTTAAAGGATTAATGGTTTTCTAAAACAAGTTTCCAGTGTTTGATTGATACAACAAAATTCATTTCCAAGAAGTTAAGTGGTTTTAGGTTAACTAATTGTTATTTGCTTAACCTAAACGTCTAGTGACAAATTTTGCACATTCATAACTATATTGGTTGTAAATATAGCAATAATGATAAAATGTATTTCGTGATACACTGGCGCCAAATGATTCATGCATTATTACGTAATATGCTTCAATTCTAATTTCTTTGTCTAAAAATGTTTCTCAAAAAAATTTGACAACGTTTCACTTATTTTAGTTTATCATAGTAAAACTCATTTTCCTCTAAATTTGGAAACTGTTTATATATTCATTGTAAAATTGTCATTCATATGCAATTTATTATTAGTGTTTTATTTACACTGCAGACGCTGACAAAGATAACCACACCGTCGTAATTAAATGTAAACACGACAAATCATCAGATTAACAACCAAATACAGACAAAGTGCAATTATAGTTCTAAGTCCTGCTCGGTGACAAAAAATATATACCATGAACATGATAATATGGTAGTGTCTGTCTATGTACTTAAGGGTTTTAAATACTTATAAACAATTAATGACAGCTGAAGATAAAAACATTCTAGATAGTAAATGAAGGTTTCTTTTTGGGAAGGGGGTCTTCATTTCTTTATTACTTTTATTTTGTAAGCCATTTTTCACTTTTCTTTATATTTTGATTTCTATTATTCTCTTTTCTCTATATTAAAGCATTTCATTTTTCTGTTTTCTTCATATTTTTGCATCCAATTATTCTATTTTCATTATATTTTATTTCCATTATTCTCTATTCTTTATATTTTAGCATCCAATTATTCTCTACTTTTTATTTCCCTCATTTTTAACAATTCTTTATTTTGTTTCCCCCCTTTTCTGTAAACTTCATCTAGACCCTCATAAATGTAGGCGAGACAGTAGCAAACGATACAGGAAACATCATTCGTATACTGGCTTTTAACAGTCATCTTTACAACTTAAAACTAGCTTTCGTTTTCCTATCGGAGGTAATTAATCATTCTATTTTTTTATCTTTTATCTGTCTTCTTGTTTTGTTTTTATATTTATCCTTTTTCCTGCATTTATCACTTAAAGAATATTTGTTTGTCTCTTAAAGTACTACCAGCTTGTGCGAAGAAAATGTGGACATTCAATATAGGGAAAAATACTTTAAATTTTTCAAGACCTAACGGTACACATTTTAGTATATGATAATTCGTAATTTGCATCCCACCGAGTATCACATCTCGAAGGTTTTTATTAATTTAGGGCGGGTGATCGTAATCAAAGAACGTCGTTTGTACAATTTCTATATGAAACAAGTTAGTATAATGAATGCAAGTTAGTATAATGAATGCCCTTTATAGCTTACTGTTCGGTGTGGGCCAAGGCTCCGTGTTGAAGACCGTACTGTGACCTATAATGGTTTACTTTTAAAAATTTTGACTTGGATGGAGAGTTGTCTCATTGGCACTCATACCACATCTTCTTATATCTATTGTGCTATTAAACATATGAACTCATAAAAACGCTTGGGTTCATAAATAACACATTGTTCATTAAAATTTCTTTAATCATGGCAATTTTTAACCAAGCAAGTTGTTCTTTTTTGTGAGAAGCATGATCATTTAACAAATACGTCTATTTCGTTATTTCCGGTGGATACTTCTTATTCTACCATCATAGACGAGACGTCTTATGGAATACCGTTGTCCGTGCGGTCACACCTCCACACGTAATACAAATGCAAAGATACTGAATTGATTTCTACTTTTATTAATATGCCATGTTTTTCTTGCAATATCATTAACGGTACCCTTTTTATTGCACCAGATTCGCATTTCGGCATTTACTGTGCTCCTGGTGCAGCTGTTTATTTTATTTTGATATCTTCACATTCATTCCAGGGATAGGCACGGTTACTGACAAATGTAATCGATTAATAATCGATTACATGAAGGATTTTTGTGCAATCGATTAATAATCGATTACTCTGAATTTTGTATGTAATCGATTGCAATCGATTACTTTATCAAAAGTAATTATATTACTTTTCGATTATTATCAATTACATGCTATAAAATATTGAAGAAAGTTTAAACACAACTTATTTAGAGTGGTAATTTGGAACTTTACAAAAACAGCTTTTAAAGCATTGTTTTCAAATGTTTTCAAATCGTTTTCTAGATAGACACTCTTAGAGAGGATCTAAACTATTCATATATTCTTGAGTGAGCGATGATAAACATGAGAACATTCTTTAAATGAAATCGACAATTGTATCAATTGCTTCCTTATATTGTAGGTCATTTTCTCCATAGTTTGCTAATTTTTGCTGTCATACTGACTTAGTTTTGATATTTACTCTTATTTAACAGGATGGTATATTTGAATATAATGAGTATGAGAGGTTTCCTATGAAAAAAAATAAATAAGAAGAGTTAGTTTTTTAACTAATTTTAAAAGATGGAAATTTATAATTTATAGTAACATGAATGAATTTATCCTTTTGTTTGGATAATCCCCCTAATTACAGGTTATACAATTGCCAATGGAGAACAACTTATAACCTAAATTCAACAACATGTAGTAAATCTCTCATTTAATTAAACATAATTGAAAGCAAAACATAGTCTGTATCTCATTGATTAGAGGTCTTTGATCATCTGATTAGTAATTATAAAAACAAGAAGATTTTTGAGAATTCTTTGTTCTCTTTTCAAAATCATAAACAAGTTACATTTTAGTGACACAATGGGATACAAGTATCTATTACTGAACAAAAATTTCAATGCATTGGTTCCTTGTAAAAATGTTTTGTATTCTTTCCTAATTTTGATGTCATAACACTATGACAAATCAACAGTTTATCTACTCTAAGCTAGAGTTCTAAATATAATTGAAAATTAAGCTTTAAAAAAGGTTATTACATATATAAAAGCATTCTTCTTTAGTATAGTACAAAACTTAACTTAGGACTACAAGTACATTTATGTATTTTCCTATTTTAAATCTATTTTCTTAATTTTAACATTTTTGTGTTTAATAGAAAATATCTCAAATTATTGACAAGCATTGGAAGTCATTTATTTCAAAAGCTGGAAATAAAGTAAAATTTGTTAGCCTAGGAGATCTGGTTTATCATAATGCAGCTTGAGACAACAGATCTAAATAAGGTATTCGATAAACTCTCAAGTAATACTGATACATTCTATTTTATCAGTACTTTAAACTGATGAATACATGCAGTTGTCTATTTTCATTTAAACTAGGTTTTATTTCAAACTATATTACTAAAGTAATCGAAATGTAATCGAAAAGTAATCAATGATTACATCATAATTTTTGCTGTAATCGAGTAAATTACGATTACATGTAATCGAAAATGTTGTCGATTACAGATTACTGTCGATTACTTGAACAAATGTAATCAATTACAATCGATTACGATTACAGATTACGATTACCCCATCCCTGATTCATTCTTTTAAAGAAAATTGATAAACATCATTTACTCCCAATAATCTAAAATAAAGCATGACTAAGATAGAGTCTTTTTTTAAAAATTTTTCCCTTTTGTTTTTCTTGAATTGGGAAGTAATTGAAACAGTGTCAACAATCAATTTCCGTTTAGTAACTCAAACGTTGTCCTTGTTAACAACAGAATACGAATTATCAAAATGTTGTGTAGAACAAGTATATGGCTATTTTATTATGGTTTAATGTGTGGTTCATTGTTGTTTGTGTATGTTCTTAGAAGAATCGATTGTTGGAGTGGTCTGTACATTTTGTAATTCCAGCTAGTCTTTTTTCTGTATTATGCAATGAAGTCATTTGAAATTCAATACTCTGAACAATGTTCATACTTTTTTCAGTGCACCCTACACGTGTAACAACCTTCGCCAGTTACTCTCCCGACTAAAATTTCAATTCAAAATTCATACACGATTAGATGTATAAAAAAAATTGAACAAGATCAAGAACAGCATAAAGTAATTCTCTTGTAGTTGAATATTAACGATGATTCTTACGAATAATAAAACAAGCCGCTTAAAGTATGAAAAGTGCTTTCACAAATGATTTGCCTACCGGTGGCTCTCTATAAAAATACCGTTACGAAAAATGACACAAGTAAGTTTAGCAATTTTCAGTGTAAATTACACGTTTGTGTTTGTAAAGGACCACACAATGACAAAACTACTGACGTAAATAATTGTTTTGCTTTCTGTATGACAAATCAGTCCAATAAACTTAATAAACTTATCACAATATCCAAACAATTTTTATAATGACGGCAATAAGAACTGTTACGGAAGCTTGTAACATCTTTTTTTTTTTGTTTCGTCTGATAATTCTGTAATCACTAGTCATTTACACTATTATATATTACATTTCCGTAGTAGCATTGCTGATCATTACAGTAAATGGATTACTTCTACCTAGTAGACAGTCGCTTTATTATTGGAATCACATATATACTCATAATATTATTGTGGTTATTTGTTAAAGTACATGCTACACTACATGTCATCTGAACGACCGAGTAATATGCATGACGTATATTACAATGGACTTTCAGCAAATAACAACCAATAAATGATTACTTTTTACCTTTAATAGTAGAACAGTTACACATTCATCCTTGACTTTCAAATATTTGGCTTTGCGCTTTTCTGATAAAAGTTAAATCAAGAAAAGCTCTACGGGCGCGTTAAATTTATATATTTACCAGACGGTTGCAGTATTATTGGAATCACATACTCGTAATATGATTGTGGTTATTTGTTAAAGTACATAATACACTACATGTCATCTGAACGACCGAGTTATGAGCATGAAGTATATTCCACTGGACGTTCAGCAAATAACAACTAATAAATGATTACTTTTTACCTTTAGTATTAAAATACAGTTACACATTCATCCTTGGCTTTCATATATTTGCACTTTTCTGATTAAAGGTAAATCCAGAAAAGCTCTCCGGGTGTAATAATTTTGTTATAGAACTGAGTCGATAGAGCTGCCGTTGGACTATTTGTCCTCGATGATATCATCAGCTCAGTAGTCAGTGTTTCGGAACTGACATGATTTGTATCACAACTTTCTTAAATTTTCCGTTAATACATGTAGACATTATACAGAAACTAAGGTACCAATTTCCTCATGAAAAGTTGACATTAAATGGCTTTGGTTGTTATTGTAAGGTCCGTCTTGGTCATAAAGCTCTTTGAGTGTTTCGGTTTTATTTGTGCATCCGTATCGTTCAAATATTTTGCTTCGAGCGTTCCTGATGAAGTTTTATCAAGATAAGCGCTTCGAACGCAAAACATTTATAAAGCGTTTTCATTTTTTTAATTAATTCACTTTCTATATCGATAAGCGAGAGGTCAAGTTATCATATGTTTCTACATCTAATAAATAATCATAACGTTCATGATACAAACAGAAAAGCTTAGTAGAATTATACAAATAATTTATTATACAATAACGTATAAATGATATTAATCATCAAAACAATACACAGAAAAGTAAACATTTGAGCATTTTGAATCTAAAACAAAAACGCGATAAACTCCGTTGCTCCGTAAGGGTTACCGATGCCTCTTTCAAAGGTGTTTTTCGTCTTGTGTTACATGATAATTGACGATAACGACATGCACGAAGATAGGGGACGAAATCAATATGTATAATTATTTTTAAATGTAATGATTTCCCTTGCTCTAACTATCTATGTCTTTGCTATTTTAGTCTTGACACAAAAGAAGTTGTTAAATGAAAGTTGTAGCGTCCCGCAGGTGTTTTGAAAATAAATTATAAGGCAATGAATTTAAAATATTAAACACCATAAAACAAAACTACAAGCTTAAGGTTTTAATTGCAGATTATGACGATTTGTTGAATAACATCTTTTAGTTATTGATTTGTCACCATTCATCCTTTTTTGTCATTACTGTCTATATAATTTAGCATGATATGACAATCATGGGATTTCTGAAAATCGTTTATATTAATTTTATACAGTTCTTAAGTTCCATATTTTTTTCATTTTAATTGCTTGCATATAAAAAGTGTCTTTAAACTAAAGGATATTGCCTTCTGTCGTTGTAGAAAGAATAGAGAAGATAGTCCTCACACAACATACTATCATTACATGTATCAAAATATTCATTATCTAACAAATATACATTTTAACTTGGTAATATGTATCCATTCTACTACTTAATCATGGATTATAAAGCACAAAATCGCTTTTCGTTATGGAACATAATGTAGAATTTTGTTTTGTTTATCTATTCCATCGTAATTTAAACTCGCTACCAAGGACAGGTAACCTTTTATTTAGCAGAAATTCGGAGATAACTTACAGGGGAGGCATCTCATAACAGCAGCAAAATCAAAGTTCAATGAACACATAACCTTTCTAAGATAGTCATGCATTATTGAAGCTGAACAACATTTAAGTAAACTTAAGAATGATAATTATCTCAGAGTAAAATTTGATATAGCCGACATATGTCAATGTAGATGCAAAATTCCTTAAGACGATGAACTATAAGCCATGTGGGACATCTGTGACAGATGATTCATTTATAACTATCCCAAACGATTATTGAACTTTCAAGAGAAATAGTCAAACATAATAACAATACCTTAAATAGTTAAATACGTAGCGATGACCTTATAAACGTCAAACTATTATATTTACAAAAATAGCACACTGCTATGTTAACGTGTTGTTGAGAAAGTAAAATAATTCCTGCCATGGTTCAAATCTATCGATTCATCAATTGGTAGTAAAAGAGAGGCGAAGGATACGAAAGGGAGATTGAAACTCATAAGTCGAAAATAAACTGATAACGCCATGGCTAAAAAAGAAAAAGGCAGACAAACAACAGTACACAAAACACAACAAAGGAAAAGGGAAAGGGATTGTAGTTACGACAATTGAAACATATCCGTTGCATCTGTGAAACGGATATTCTATATCGGTTAACCAACTCGTGATGGCATCCGTATTATTTAAGAAGGGACGATTTCAACTTCACTACTTGGAACTCTTGGTTTCATAGCTTCCTTGTGAGCAGCAACCCTCTATCAAGGAAATCATGATAGGAAATACAAGCCCTGGAATATCGTATGAACTGGGAGATATATACTCCGTATGCAGGCGCTGCTGGAATGTTGCTACATAGAAATTGAAAGTTCACAATTGGGAAGCTGAAATCATCTCTTTTGTCGTAATTTTTTGTTTTCAACCGACCATCATTGTCAATTTCTAGATGTAAGTCAAGATATGAGACAGACTTAACAGTATCTGTTGCATCCTTTATCTTAAGTTCGATGGGATAGATGCGTTCAACATAGTCCCCATTTTTTGAATTATTTAGTGATAGAACATCATCTATAGTGAAAGTGAAATTAAAGGATACTGCTAACTTCTTTTTTATTCTTCTTAATAAGTTCCTCATCTCATATGAATAAGGGAACAGTTGGTTGGTTCCCATGGGAATGCCGATTGACTGTTGAAAAACACGACCTCCAAACGTAACAAATATGTTGTCAATCAAGAAATCAAGCATCTTGATAATGTCAGTTTCAGAGTATTTTTTGTTTGAATCAGTGTGATATATTTTACATTTCATCCCGCCCTAAGACGAGAAATTTGTATCTACGTAGGTAAGTTGTTTTATTTGGAATTACAGTATAAAATATTTCATCATTACCAAATTCACAAATATTCATTTTGGGAGAAAATAAAAATTTGGACGAAGCCGGAAAATGAACATACTGACATTTGAAAGCAAAAGCTTATCCGAAACGAAAAATATATGACGCCTTACAAAGCTGGTGATGCATGCAAAGTAAGAGACGCGTACTCTGTCGTCTTAATCGATTTTGCGCATAAGAGTTCATGCGATTTCCTCAATATTTCTCTCTTTGCTTGTTTATTTCAAATGGATTTACGAGATGAACATCGGTAAACTACTGTTGCCTCTTATTTACAATAATAAACATATAGACTGAACCTTACAAAACATTACTGTTTGGGTTTTATAAACCAACAAGCAAACAATTATAATAATGTATTATTAATACATTGTAACTAGTAACATCCCAATGATATATATATAAATAATAAAGTACATGTATAAATGCTTCATAAAAAATACTGGTCTCGGTGGCCACGTGGTCAAAGTAGTCGAACTACTGTATCGCTAGCCTGTCAACACTAAGGCTGTGAGTCCGAATCCCGCACATGGCAGGTGCAATCGACTCCAATTTTAATTGACTAGGATTTACATTTTTACTACCGAAGTCTCTCCGGCTTCCTCCACGAATAAAAATGACTGCCACGAAAAAGCAAAATAGTGCTGAAAGTGGCGTTTAACACCAATCAATCAATCAATATCATCAAAATTAGCTGTTTGAAAATTTTCTAATCTGACATACCAAAAAAAAAAAACCCAACAATTATGCATAAGTCAACACAAAGTGTACACAAAAATGAATTTACAAAAACACCAAACTCTAAGGTAAATTCAAAAAGGGGAAGTCAATGAAACCTGACAAAAACAAACGCTCGAATATATCTACCATCAGAAGTGCTGGAAGACAACTGCAATATTCCTGCTTTGGCACAGGGATACAAAATGTGCACAATTGATATTATATGAGGATATATCAGAAGTTAAATATGCATATTACAGAACATACTATAGACATTAACAAGAACCTTGCATCATGGGAAGGGATTGTGTATTAGCACACAACATGGAGAATATTATACACTTATTTACTGGCTATGAGGACAATATCAAGTTGTTTGTCCCTCTAGACACTGAATGTATCCAGACGCGAAGCGGAAAATAGATGATGTTGTCCGAAAAGCCATTAAGTAATTGTTTTATCATACAGAAAGAAACTGGTTGTTTCTGAATGTTTGTCTATCTGGTTTGAGGCTGAGTTTGGTGCATGTTGTGTTGATAAATAGCATTCTTCTTGCTATCTTTTTTTGAAATAATGAATAAACCATTGATAACAAGAATAAAATATGTATGACTATGACTATTGAAATGAAATAAATAAAGAAACAACAAATGTAACATCTCAATGAAGTACAATTAAGTAAACTATAATGAATATTAACAGTAAACATGTTCATAAATTAATTTTTAAACAAGCTAAGAATTCAAGGTTTTGTTTAATATTTTAAAATTCAAAATAAAGCCAGTCTATTCATTGATGAAAATGGCAATCTATGTTCGCATTATTGATATTTTGGACACAAATCCCTGTGGACTTTGGACTTTTTGAACCATTTTTTGAATTGCAACAACTGCTGGAATACAGCTTACTGAGTTATGACTATATGTATTGTCCTAAAAATTCTGGACTTCTTTCTGTATTTTGTCTATAAGTACAGAATCAATTTCGAAAAAAGTCTATGTCTTGTAGCTGATTACTTGAAATTGGCAAGTGATTTTTAGAAGTACGCGAGATGAACGGGGAACCTTTACATGAGGATCTTCGTCTGGTTTTGTGCAATGGTTTATTATGTCCGACATTTCTCTTTGTTTTTTCTCACCAGGATAAACTGCACTTTCAGATTTGTGATCAATTAATCCCATAATATGTCGGGTTTCGATGCCATTTTCATCCAGATTTGTAATACATGTAGCCCTGAAACAATAGCTATAAAACCAGGTTTAACCAACCATTTTCCTCGGCTAATGCCTGTACCAAGTCAGAAAAATGACAGCTGTTTTCCATTCGTTCCGTTAATAAAGTCTAACGTTTGATTTTGTTAGTTTTGATGGACGTCCTCCCTTTTAAATTTACCTTAGAGTTCGGTATTTTTGTTATACTTTTTTGTATTTCGTTTGTTGAAGGGGGATTGTGTGTTTCAATTAAAATTTGTAAAAAATCTCTTTATGACTATGTGCAAATGTAAATTTTTACTGTTATATCAATCCTACTTTTTGGTGAAAACCACATGGTCGTTAAAACCGTTATCTGATTTTTGAATTTTTTGAAACGGGTTTTTCTTAAAATCGACCTGCTTTGTTGTCAGTGTCAGTAAAGTCATTTCCTCTGTGATGTTTTGTTTATCTCTTTCGATTGACGGTGATATATCTCCGTCCCCGACCATCAGTTTTTATCTCAAAGTTATCCTTTTGAACCTCTCTAACATTTTCCTCTCCCCCTGTGCGGTAACAATACACCCCAACAAAACATCCTGTTTTGAAACGATTCTGGTTTCTATTTTGAAAAATTGTCACTTTTATACATTTAATTCAAATCCTCTGAAGTAATACTGTCTTTGTATTTCTTTTCACCGAGTCTCTCCTTTCCCAACTGAACTAAAGCATTAAAAAGCTTGTTTGTTTGCTGATACTGGTCAAGATTTATTATCTTCACGTGTTTTAAAAAAATGTTTCTGCACTCCAAAGTGTATAGTTATCAGGGACGTCTTTGCATAAAAATCAGTCTGTTGAATCTAAATAAAATGTCTAATAAAAATAGAGTTAAGGCAACATCTCGAGTGCCTGTCTCGTCGAGCTCATTTACAGTTGAACATTACCTTTCTCAATTAAATATTCATTTAACACCTTGAACAAATTTTTTAACCCCCCCCCCCCCCCCCCCCCCCCCAATCCCCCCTTTTCATGCTCTTCGAATCAAGATCGATTAAATTTATTTTCTAATTAGCATTCGGCGAGAGATACAAATCGGCCTTCTGCAGCAGCGGCAATTTTTCTTCTGATGAATCATTCGAAAGTCTCGGGCACAATTCTATCGAAACGTTAAAATAATAGCATATTTTCCAACGAAAATGCAATCTTAATTAATGATTAGGAACATTTTTGCTTCAAGTAAATAGTTAATACCTAGCTTCTAGTAAATAGTTAATAGTTTTTTTCAGACAATTTAGTAAAAATAGTAAATGCATTTGTCTATAATTTTATATAAAGAAAACAAACACTGAGGTATAATAAGGCTTTTTAAATACTAGTCCAGTGTACTATTATTTATTAGTTCAGCAGAATTTTAATTATGTATACCAGATAAATAACAAATATCTTGACGAGTGACAGCGTGGATTATTATCCTTCGTCATCAAACGAGGTTGACAACAATCTGATTTATCACCCTTTCAACTATGAGCCACTCAATCTAATGAATAATCTGATAATATATATTTCATATAATAGATTTTTTGATTCGCCACTTTTATTGGTTAATATATAGGTTAACATTTGAAGAATGTTACCCGCTGATCCATGGTTAAGAGTAAAAAGTTACATTCGTATTAAACAATGAAAAATAAGCATTTTAAAATATGAAGTATAAAACATATATACCGTAACACATTCAAAAGGGAAAAAGACGACACATATACCCACAAATAACACACAGTAAAAAAAACTGTAGATCGAGCATTACGAACCAATTAAACCTAGGCTGAACTCAGGTGCTACGGGGATGGAAACCAGTCCACGCTGCTCTAGCGGCATCTGTTGTGTTGTTCATGGCAGTTAAACAGTCGGTGATCAGTCTACTTCCGCGATACCAAAAACAAGAAAAGAAGGATTGTGGCTTTGACAAATGAAACATATCCATGGTCATCTGAAATACAGATTTCCATCACTGTCAACTAAATCAAAACGGCGACCATAAAACTATCCTAACGATTATTTCAACTTCACCAATAAGAACATTAGTTTGAGTTCTTGTACCTTCCTTCTAAAAGCAACCAGGAATAGCATCATAATAAAGACCAAAAGCGGGTCTGGACATTCGTCGCTTCGTGCAATTGAGTGAGATAACATGTATACTTGAGCATAATTGATCTTAAATATTAAAATCATTCATTTGAATAGGAGCCAAGAAAAGTTTGACGAAATTTTTCCTTGTACAATGAGTGTTGTAAAATTTCAAACTATCGGCAAACAGGAAGTGGCTACACGGCAGATGTAAAAATTGTTTACTCGCTTTAACTAAACATTATCAAGCTGCAGACCAAATATAAAATTATTCCCTGTCATAGAAGCCAAGACAAATTTGACGAAAGTTTTCTTTCGGCCGGGGGTACAGACGGAATCGAGCGGTTACTAGACCTATTTCCGCCTTCGGCAACGCAGGTAAAAACAAAAGCTATATATAAACTAAGAGATATTTTTTGTACCAAAAAACTGTGTGAACTACGATATCACAGATTGCAATCTAGATCTGCATTAACTACAGTGTTTAACCATTGCATTTACTTCTAAATATTTGCATGGTTCAAATGTAAATAAAAAGAAATTTGTTATTTACGTCCAATGAGAAATAAACACAACGACCAACAAAAGTAATGCCACTTACGGGTCAACATACAGTCTTTAGCGATGAACAAAGTTTCAATGCAATACATGCATGTCATGCCCTAAATTTTATGATAAAAGAGTTAGAAATAACCAAGTTGAATATATTGAACAGAGTATATTAGAAATTGTCATTCATACATATTTTTTAAAGACAAATTTGTAGGTTATAATTGTTTGTTTTCGTTTTATGTCTTTTTTCTAGGACGAGTGTGTTTAAGTTGTTTGTAGTCGATGTGGTCTGTTGTACTGTCAAATATGTTTCGTAATGTTGTGCTTTTCATGCATTGTACCAAAGCTACATCAAAATACAACCAATAACGTTCAAATAGGTATTCTTTTTTAGCAATCAAACTATGTTATTTTTAATCTAGGTCAATAGAATAACAAATAAATAGAATGATATAAAATAGTTTCTTTGCGAAATTCAGATAAATGATTTTCTGAATGCATGAATCTAAATAAAAGAATGCACTCATATTCGATTCATTCGTACTTGAATAAACAACATTCGTAGCTTGCACTTTTCCCTGATTGTAATTTAATTTTAATGTACTAGTTTTTACAACCTTATGAATTAATTTGAAACATCTTATGCAATCTTAGAAATGAAAAAAATATGTTATCAAACATTCCTAAATTAAATTTAAATATAACACTTGTTTGCCGTTGAATCTATGTATTTAGTACTAAATTAACTAGCTGACATTTCCCAAATCTTTGTTGCTAGTGCACTTTGGCAATTAAAGTTCATAAAAAACGATTAACAGTTAATTTGTGGTAGATCAAACGATAAACTAGGAATCTAGAATACAATGTTGCTCATCATATTAGACATTTGAATTGGGAATATTATACTAACATATCCAGCGATGTTAAAATTCCTACATAGTTTTCGATATGAAAACAAGGTACCTTAAAGACGACCAAATATAAAGATATAACTGTTTAATCCCTAAATGATTTTTAAAATGTACACAAAGTACGTTCCAGACGATAGCAGAGGACTAGATTATACTCGAAAACGAAAATGCTTGGTTATAGTAAATTCTCCAGTTCATTCATCTCGGGTTTTCGCGCGTTTTTTACGGTCACCAATTGTCCACAACCGACACGAGTAAAATTGAGGTACATACTAAAGGTACAAGTTCTAACACTTGGTGTTGATTGTTTTTAAACTATCAAGCATTTTCAGTATAATTCAGTTTATTTACATTCTAAATATATCAAGTCAGATTATTTATTTAAACAGCTTCAATAAGCATATAAATACTTACTTTTGATAGGTACAATATATTGACCAACTATAAAAATAAGAAGATGTGGTATAATTGTCAATGAGACAACTCTCCACCAGAGGTCAAATGACATAGAAATTGACAACTATAATAGGTTACCGTACGGCCTTCAACAATGAGCAGAACCCATACCGCATAGTCAGCTATAAAAGTCCCCGAATTGACAAATGTAAAAACAACCTATACAAAACAAACCACAACGTTTAAGTGTTCTAGTTTTCATAAGATGACCAACTACATATGTTTTAACAAAACTATGCAAGGGAAAATCAATTGACCTTTTGCAAGGGAGAATTGATCCGAAATTGACAAAAAAAATAGTGAAGAACACACCAGTCACAGACAATTTCGATGATCTAGACATATTACTACCAAGCAAGTTTTTCTTTGAAATAATTAATTTATATAGGCATATGGCCGAGTAACTTTTTAAACTATACGACACAAAGTTTTAGGTTAAAAGTTGATTAATAATATTTATGAAACATTCAGTCATCTTTCGTTTTATTCTAATACAACCAATGCATTACATCAGAATTTGAATGATACAAAACGTATCAGACCTTAACAAAACGATTCAAATGTCAATGTTTAGAGGGTGTTTTTAAAATATCAGTTTCTAATAAATAATATTTAGGTTTGCATTAATTAGAACAATGATGGGGGAATATTCTTCGGAACAATGGTTGATTGGTGTTGGCTTAACGCCGTATCAGCACAAAAAAGCTATATCGTCGCGAGCTTAACAAATTAAATTTGTCTCTTATTTACAATTCAGAATTACCATGTCGTACTGTTTCAAATTAAACACAAATTCTATTTTTAAGTTTTCGATTTAGTTCAATAAATACAGTGGTTTTATATTTTTTTTAATTTTCCATTGCTGTTATCTAGCATTATTGATTGAGGATAACAAATTTTTGAGAAATACTAAAACCATTTTACTGTGGAGAAGGACTAGTTTCATTACAAAAATAGTTAAAACGGACAAACCTTGTTACGTTTATTTACCTTTTTACTCAAATTCTTAATTTTACAGATAAAGATACACTGCAGAAATTGGTAATGTTAAAGTACGGAAATAAGTGGACAGCGACTCCCATCATTGAGTGTACACAACTTTTTATTTGATAAATTTTACGGAATTAAATGAGAAAACAAACAACTAAAAGGGGTTTGTGTGCAATACTTTATATATAATTGTTTTTTTTCTTTTTTTTTTTTTGTTAATATTGCATCAAAACTATTTCTTATTTTTTCATTCGTAAAATCAGAGTGACACCGAAATGCACACATGTTTTGATTTTACTAATATATAATACCAAGAAAGCATCATGGGCGTCATTTTCTGAACATACTGTTTCTGTTACATGTAATGTGTCATGTCTATTTAAGTAGAAATAAGTGTCTTGTATGATAAACATTATTAGTTCGTAAAAGTGATTATTAATTGAGTAGACAACTCTTGGTACGGTAGATAATCAGCATAAATTAAGCCAATACATTCATTCATCAACGTGATAGTATTAGAAAACTTTGCCTATAACAATGTGTGGTTCTTTTAATTGCTTTCAATCTAACAGTTTTCATTATCAATATCAAAAATAGTGTCTTTCAACTAAAGGATATTGCCGTCTGTCGTTGTAGAGAGAAAGAAAAGAGTGGTTGAATAAGTGTTGGTTGCTTAACGTCCAGTGGCAAATATTGCATGCAAGTTCAGGACAAATTAACAATATTTACAATAGGTATGAAGGTCGGGTAAATTTGGACTGCCACGGGAAATGAGAGTGTATTGGATAGGAAAGAAATTAAGCCTTGCAACAGGCGACCTACTGACCACACAAAGAGTTGTTGCAGGGGTTCTTTATGTGCAAAAAGCGTGGCACTCTCTTTACACGAGGCATCTGATTTAACGTCCCTATTCTGACCGGACGTGGCAGCGAATTTGTATATTACGTCTAGCCAAATGGACGCCCCACTTTGGCGAGGGTTTTACTGCTGGTCGGAGGAAGACCAATGGTAACCATATTGTTATTCCCCAGTCACCCTTGAGATGAAAAGAGAAGATAGTCATGACACAAAATACAATCATTTCAGGTATCAAGATATTCAGTATCTAGCAAATATACATTTAAACTTGGCAATACGAATCAATTTATTGTCCCAAAGATACATTTAATCATGGATCATAAAGCAAAAATCGCTTTTCGTTATGGAACATAATGTTTAATTTTGGTCTGTTTATCTACTGTATCGTTATTTACAATCGCTGCCAAGAACATGTTAGCAGGAAATGATCGCGGTCATATTGGTTGATGGTTGCTCAATGCAAAGTGGCATGTATTTCTAACACATAGGACGCAGTGCATATTGAAGCATATAATTTGTGCGTGTGCTTCTCATCATTGAAAATTTTAATGTTCAGTTATCAACATAGTTGTGACCTTTTATTTGACAGAAATTCGGAAATAACTTACAGGGGAGGTATCTCATAACAGCAGCAAAATCAGAGTTTAATAATAAAAAAAAAAACCCTTTCTAAGATAGTCATGAATTATTGAAGCTGGACCACATTAAAGCAAACTTAAGAATGGTAATTATCTCAAGAATAACAGTTTGATATAGCTGACATATGTCAATGTAGATGCAATATTCCTTACGACGATGAACTATAAGCCGTGTTGGACAGCTGGGACAGATGATTCATTTATAACTATCCCAAACGTGATTATTGAACTTTCAAGAGAAATAGTCAAACATAATAACAATACCTTAAATAGTCCATTGTAGCGATGACCTTATAATCGTTAAGCTATTATAGTTACAAAAATAGCATATTGCTATATTAATGATGTTAGTGTTTGATGGAAAGTTAATAAATAAATCTCTTACATAATTCCTGCCATGGTTCATACCCATCGATTCATTAAT
Source organism: Mytilus californianus (assembly GCF_021869535.1). Classification (NCBI taxonomy): domain Eukaryota; kingdom Metazoa; phylum Mollusca; class Bivalvia; order Mytilida; family Mytilidae; genus Mytilus; species Mytilus californianus. The sequence goes on from NW_026262679.1 coordinate 60,825,861, forward strand.
TGATAGCAAGTTGTTATATTTCGATTTGCAGTGTAACATATTTCACATATTTAACAATAACAAGGAAACAAATATTTATGTTGGTAGGAAATAAGTTTTTGATTGAGCAGGAAAATAAACATACAATGTACTGCCACTGGAAAGCAAAAGCTTATTCGGAACAAAACAATATTACGCCTTACAAAGCAGGTGATGCAGGCATATCAGGAGACTCTTACTATGTCATCGCAATCGACATCGCTCATTACAATTTATTCGCTTCCCTCAGTATTTGTCTCTTGGTTTGTTTATCATATGCATTTACGAGCTCAACATCGGTCAACTTCTGTTGCCTCATATTTACAATAATATACTTAAAAAAACTAACCCTTTAAAACATTTGTTTTCGGGTTTTATAAACAAACAAATATCATTATGAATTCTGATATATAAAGTATAAATATATCATAAAATAAGCTGTTTAGAAATTATTTAATATGACATACAATAAGCAACACCAGCAATCATGTATAAGGCATACACAAAGTGACTCATAAAGTATATTTACAAATATACCGAAGTCCAGTGTAAATTCAAAAAAGGGGGAAATCCATGAAACCTGACTAAATCAAACGATAGAGTGGTAACTCAACCAACGGAACGACTGGAAAACACCTACCATATTCCTGACTTGGTACAGGCAAACTAAGTGTAAATAATTGATCATATTATATGTGGTGATATCAGTAGCATAAATAAACATATTATAGAACAAACTATAGATATTAACAAGAAACTTGCATCATTGTAAGGAATTGTGTACTAATTAGCACACCACATGGAGAATATTGTACTCCTATTTACTGGCTATGAGCAAAATAGCAACTTTATTGTCCCCGAGACACTAACTTTATCCAGACGCGAACCGGAAAATAGTAGGTGTTTATAGCCAGTAAATAAGTGTTTATCATACAGAAAGAAACTGGTTGTTTCTGAATGTTTGTCTATCTGTTTTGAAGCTGTGTTTGGTGCATGTTGTTGAGATAATTAGAATTCTTCTTGCTATCTTTTTTTGGAAATAATGAATAAACCTTTGATAACAGGAAAAAAAATATGTATGATAATGACTATTTAAATGAAATAAATAGCAACAAGTGTAACATCTCAATGAAGTATTATTAAGTAAACTATAATGAGTATTAACAGTAAATATGTTAATAAATTCATTTTTTTGAAAAAGCTTAGAATTTAACGTTTTGTTTTAAATTTTAAAATATAAAATGAAACCAGTCTATTCATTGATGAAAATGGAAATTTATTGATATTTTGGATACAAATCCCTGTTCAATTTGGAACTTTTGAACAGTGTTCATGGCATTTATTTATTTAGAGTACTATTTATAACAACATCTGGAACGGTAGATTTTGAAACGGTATTTGCAACAATTGCTGGAAGACAGCTTACTGAGTTATGACTATATGTATTGTCCTAAAATTTGTGGACTTTACATATTGTCTATAAGTTCAAAATCAACTCCGAAAAAAATATATGTCTTGTAGCTGATTACATGAAATTGGCAAGTGATTTTTAGAAGTACATGTAGATGTAGATGCACGGGGAACATTTACAGGAGGCTCTTCGTCTGGTTTTGTGCAATGATTTAATTTGTCCGACATTTCTTTTTGGTTTTTTTCTCACTAAAACCCTTGTGTAAGGACGAACTTCACTTTCAGATTTGTGATCAATTAATCCCATAAAATGTCGGATTTCGATGCCATTTCCATCCAGATTTGTAATACACGTAGCCCTGAAACAATAAATTCAAGCTGTAAAACCATTTTAACCAACCATTTTTTTTTTATTAATGCCTGTACAAAGTCAGGAAAATGGCAGTTGTTTTCCATTCGTTACGTTAATAAAGTCTTATGTTTGATTTTGTCAGTTTTAACGGACGTCCTCTTTTTTGAATTTACCTTAGAGTTCGGCATTTTTGTCATACTCTTTTGTATATCGTTTGTTGAAGGGGTTTGTGTGTTTCCATTAAAATTGGTAAAAAACTCTTTTTTGTAAATGCTTTGTAGACGATTTCTGTTTAGATGTAAATTTTACTGTTATATCAATTCTACTTTTTGATGAAAACCACAGATGGTCGTTAAAATTGTTATCTGATTGTTGAACTTTTTTGAACTTTTCAAATCTGGTTTCTCATAAAATCGACCTGCTTTGTTGTAGGTGTCAGTAAAGTCATTTCCTCTGTGATATTTTGGTATATCTCTTTCGATTGATGGTGATGTATCTCCATCCCCGACCGTCAGTTTTTATCTCAAAGTCATCCTTTTGAACCTCTCTAACATTTCCCACTGAGCCTGTGGCAGTAATAATATTAAAAAAATCCTGTTTTGTAACAAACCTCGTTTCTACTTTGAACAACTTTCACTTTTATACAATTTTAGATCCGCTGAAGTAATACTGTACTTGAATTACTTTTCACCGAGTCCCTCTTTTTCAACTAAACTGAAAGAGCATTAAAACGTCTTTGCATAAAACGAATCATCGGAGAATCATGCAAATCGGCCTTCTGCAGCAGCGGCAGTTTCTGTTTTGATAAGGAACCATTCGGAAGTCTAGGGGCACGAGTCTTGAAACGTTAAAATAATAACAGTCCGAAAAATCATCTACCGTAAATCTTCCAATGAAAACACAATCTTATTTAAGGTACAGGAACATATTTGCTTCTAGTAAAAAGTAAATATATAGCTACTAGTGAATACTTAATAGTTTTTTCAAGCAATGTCGTAAAAATAGTAAATTCATATTTCTATAATTTTATATAAAGAAAACACATGAGTTTTACTGTGCGTACTGTTGTACGTTTGTTTTTTCTACATTGGCTAGAGGTATAGGGGGAGGGTTGAGATCTCAAAAAACATGTTTAACCCCGCCGCATTTTTGCGCCTGTCCCAAGTCAGGAGCCTCTGGCCTTTGTTAGTCTTGTATCATTTTTAATTTTAGTTTCTTCTGTATAATTTGGAGTTTAGTGTGACGTCTATTATCACTGAACTAGTATACATATTTGTTTAGGGGCCAGCTGAAGGACGCCTCCGGGTGCGGGAGTTTCTCGCTGCATTGAAGACCCATTGGTGGCCTTCGGCTGTTATCTGCTCTATGGTCGGGTTGTTGTCTCTTTGACACATTCCATATTTCCATTCTCAATTTTACATACTTGCCTTTTAAATACTAGTCCGGTGTACCATTATTTATTAGTTCAGCAGAACTTTAATTATGTATACCGGTTGAATAACAAATATCTTGACGAGTGACAGCGTGGAATATTATCCTTCGTCATCAAACAAGGTTGACAACAATCTGCTTTATCACCCTTTCAACTATGAGCCACTCAATCTAATGAATAATCTGATAATATATATTTTAAATTATAGATTTTTTGATTCGCCACTTTTTATTGGTTAATATATAGATTAACATTTGAAGAATTTTACCCGCTGATCCATAGTTAAGAGTAAAACGTTACCTCCGTATTAAACAATGAAAAATTAGCATTAAAAATATGAAGTATAAAACATATATACCGTAACACATCAAAAAGGGAAAAAGACGACACATATACACACAAATAAAACACAGTAAAACAAACTGTAGATCGAGCAATACGAACTAATTAAACCTATGATGGAAACCAGTTCCCGCTGCACTAGCGGCGTATGTTGTGTTGTTCATGGCAGTTAAAAAGTCGGTGTGATCAGTCTACTTAGGCGATATCAAAAACAAGAAAAGAAGAATTTTGGCTTTGTCAAATGGAACATATCCATGGTCATCTGAGATACAGATATCCATCACTGTCAACTAAATCAAAACGGCGACCATCAAACATTCCTAACGATTATTTCAGCTTCGCCAATAGGAACAGTAGTTTGAGTTCATGTACCTTCCTTCTAAAAGCAACCAGGAATAGCATCATAGTTAAGACCAAAAGTAAGTCTGGACATTCGTCGCTGCATGCAATTGATTGAGATAACATATATACCTTAGCATTGTTGATCTTAAATATTAAAATCATTCACTTGAATAGTAGCCAAGAAAAGACATACCGAGGTATAACAATGCCTTTTAAATACTAGTCCGGTGTACCATTATTTATAAGTTCAGATAAATATACCAGATAAATAACAGATAGCTTGACGAGTGACAGCGTGGAATAGTATCCTTATAATATACCATTCTTCACCAAACGAAGTTGATAACAATCTGCTTTATCACCATTTCAACTATGTGCCACTCAATCTAATGAATAATCTGATAATATATCTTTTAGATTATAGATTTTTGATTTGTCAGTTTTTATTAGTTAATGTAAGTGGTTAACGTTCGAAAAATTTTACCCGCTGATCATATTTTAAGAGTAGAAAGTTACCGTCGTAGAAAAGACGAATAAACACACATAAACCCACAAATAACACACAGTAAAAGAACTGTAGATCGAGCAATACGAACCAATTGAACCTAAATTGAACTCAGGTGCTTCGGGGATGGAAACCAGTTCCCGCCACACAAGCGGCGTCCGTTTTGTTGTTCAAAAAGTATTGTGGCTTCCACAGTTGGAACATATTCATTGTCATCTGAATAACAGATATCCATCACTGTCAGCTAAATCAAGACTGCGACCGTAAAACTTTCCTAACGATTATTCAACTTTACCATTAAGAACAGTAGTTTGAGTTCATATAGCTTCTCTTCTAAATAAAGGCAACAGTAGTATACCGGTGTTAAAAGTCATAAATTGATTGAGAGAAAACAAATCCGGGTTACAAACCAAAACAGAGGGAAACACATCAACTATAAGAGGAAAACAAAGGAACAACAGGAACACCGAAGTGCAACAAAAAAAAAAACGCCAACACACATAGAAACGAACTATTTGATAACAACTGCCATATTCCTGACTTGGTACAGGACATTTTAAGAAAAAAATGGTGGGTTGAACCTAGTTTCATGGCATGCCAAACCTCCCGCTTTATGACAATGTTAAAAAATATCTAAAAACAACCATCTATGATGAATTGCATAATAAACGAGACCAAAAGCGAGTCTGGACCTGCGTCGCTGCATGCAATTGATTTAGGTAACATGTATACCTGAGCATAATTGATCGTAAATATAATACACCATTCACTTCAATAGGAGCCAAGACAACTTTGACGAAATATTTCCTTGCGCAATGAGTGTTGTAAAATTTTGGCAAACAGGAAGTAGCTACACGGCAGATGTAAAAATTATAACTCACTATAACTCAACGTTATCAAGCTGCAGACAAAATATTAAATCAATTCCTTTGATAGAAGCCAAAAAATTCTAACTAAGGTTTTCTTTCGGATGGACGGAGTCTGGCAGTTACTAGACCTGTTTCTGCCTTCGGCGACGTAGGTAAAAAAACAAACTGTATACACTAAGAGATATCTTACTAAAAACTGTGAACCACGATATTACAGAATTAAAATCCACATATCTGCATTACCTACAGTGTTTGAACCATTGCATTTACTTCTGAATATGTGCATGGTTCAACAGTAATTAAAAAAGAAATTTGTTATATACGTCAATGAGAAAACAACCCAACGACCAAAAGAAAAATTAATGCCACTTACAGGTCAACATACAGGCTTTAGCGATGAACAAGTGTCAATGCAATACATGCATGGCATGCCCTTAATTGTACGATAAAAGAGTTCGAAATAACCAAGCTGCATTTATTGAAAAGAGTATATGAAAAATTCCCATTCATAAACATTTATTTAAAGACAATTTTTTAGTTTATAATTGTTTGTTTTCGTTTTATGTCTTTTTTCTAGGACAAGTGTGTTTAAGTTGTTTGTAGTCGATGTGGTCTGTTGTACTGTCAAATATGTTTTGTAATGATTCATATAGTGCTTTTCATGCATTGTACCAAAGCTACAACTAAATACAACCAATAACTTTGGTTCAAATTGGTTTTTTTTTTTAGCAATCAAACCTTGTTATTTTTAATATAGGTCAATGGAATAACAAATAAATAGAATGATATAAAATAGTTTCTTTGCAAAATTCAGACAAATAATTGTCTGAATACATGAATCTAAATAAAAGAATGCACTCATGTTCGATTCATTCGCACTTGAATAAACAACATTCGTGGCTTGCATATTTCCTTGATTGTAATTTAATTTTAATGTACTAGTTTTTACAACATTATAAATTAATTTAAGACACCTTATGCAAACTTAGAAATGAAAAGAATATGGTATCAAGCATTTCTTAATTAAATTGAAATATAACACTTGTTTTCCCGCGACTTCATGTATTTTGTAGTTTTTAAACTTTAATTAACTATCTGACATTTCCCATATCTTTGTTGCTAGTGCACTTTGGCAATTAAAGTTAATAAAAACGATTAATTTGTGGTAGATCAAACGATAAACTAGGAATCAATAATACTATGCTGCTCATCGTATTAGACATTTGAATGGGAATATTATACTAACATATCCAGCGATGATATAATTCCTACATAGTTTTCGATATGGAAACACTGTACCTTAAAGACGACCAAAGATAAAGATGCAATGGTTTAATCCCTATTTGTTTTTTTAAATGTACTGAACGTACGTTCAAGACGATAGCAGAGGACTAGATAATACCTCAATACGGAACTGCTTGGTTATAGTAAATTCCCCTTTTCATTCCTTTCGTGTTTTCGTGCATTGTTTTGCGGTCACCGACGTGCACAACCGATATGAGTAAAATTGAGGTACATACTAAAGGTACAAGTCTTAACGCTTAATGTTGATTATTTTTAAACTATCAAACATTTTCAGTATAATTCAGTTTATTTACATTCTAAATATATCAAGTCAGATTATTTATTCAAACAGCTTCAATAAGCATATGAATACTTTCTTTTGATAGGTACAATATATTAACCAACTATAAAAAAAAGAAGATGTGGTATAATTGTCAATGAGACAACTCTCCACCAGAGGTTAAATGACATAAAAATTAACAACAATAATAGGTTACCGTACGGCCTTTAACAATGAGCAGAACGCATACCGCATAGTCAGCTATAAAAGGCTCCGAATTGACAAATATGAAAACAACCTATACAAAACAAACAACAACGTTTGAGTGTTCTAGTTTTCATAAGATGACCTACTACATATGTTTTCACAAAACTATGCAAGGGAAAATCAATTGACCTTTTGCAATGGAGAAATGATCAGAAATTTACAAAAAAAAAGAGAGTGTAGGACAAACCAGTTACAGACAATTTTGATTCGTTACCCGATGATCTAGACATATTACTACCAAGCAAGTTCTTCTTTAAATTACTAAATTTATATAGGCATATGGCCGAGTAACTTTTTAAACTATACGACACAAAGTTTTGGGTCAAAAGTTGATTAATAATATTTATGAAACATTCAGTCATCTTTCGTTTTATTCTAATACAACCAATGCATTACATTAGTATTTGAATGATACAAAACGTATCAGACCTTAACAAAACGATTCAACTGTCAATGTTTAGAGGGTGTTTTTAAAATATCAGGTTCTTACAAATAATATTTAGGTTTGCATTAATGAGAACAGTGATGGGGGAATATTCACCGGAACAATGGTTGATTGGTGTTGGTTTAACGCCGTAGCAGCACAAAAAAGCTATATCGTCGCGAGCAAGAAATATTAAATGTGTCTCTTATTTACTAGTCAGAATTATCATGTGGTACTGTTTCAAATTAAACACACATTATATTTTCAAGTTATCCTTTTAGTTGCATACATGTCGTGGTTTTATAAATATTTTATTTTCCATTTCTGTTATCTAGCATAATGTTTGAGAATAACAAATATTCGTAGAAAAAAATGAAGGCATTTTACTGTGGAGAAGGACTTGTTTATTACAAAAATGATAAAAACGGAAAAAACCTGTTACGTTTATTTACCTGTTTACTCAAATTCTTAATCTTACAGATAAATTTACGCTGCAGAAATCGGAAATATTGGCTCACATCATTAAGTGTACACAACTTTTGATTTGATAAATTTTCAAATTAGATGAGAAAACACACAACTAAAAGGAGTTTGTGTGCAATACCTTATGTATAATTGGGTTTTGTTTTCGGAAATAAGTAATTTATAATTTTATTTAATATTGCACATCATAATGATTTCTTGTTTTTTTTTTTGTCTCGTAAAATCAGAGTGACACCAAAATGCACACATATTATAATATTACTAATATATAATACGAACAAAGCATCATGGGCGTCATTTTCTGAACATACTGTTTCTGTTTATGTGTCATGCCTATCTAAGTAGAAATAAGTGTCTTGTATGATAAACATTTTTAGTTCATATAAGTGACAATTAATTAAATAGAAAGCTCTTGGTACGTTAGATAATCAGCACAAATTAAGCTAATTCATTCACTAATCAACGTGATAGTCTAAGAAAACTTTGCTTATAACAATGTGTGGTTCTTATAATTGCTTTCAATCTAACAGTTTTCATTTTTGCTTAAAACTGTTCTTGACATTTTGTTTCCAATTCCAATACGGAAATTGGAATGTTAAATCGTTTCATATAAGAACTCGTTTGAATCTACGGCATTTAACCGAATTTGTCGAAAATGTTAGTATTGAAGGAATAATGCTTATAAATGGGAATAAACACTATCAGGTAGTTATAACGGTTAACATTAATGTTTCTTCACAAGTGATGTTTTTTCTTAGATTTAAATAGATCGTTCTTTTCCCCTCATATGTTTCAGTTTGAATTCATAAATCCAGCTTGCAATATAACGTTGTTTTATTGCGCAATACATATATGGTGTAATAATTAATATATTCGTGTACATTTAAAGACATCAGTTTTCCGAGAAATACACCTCGCAATTGAGAGTAAACAATTTATAATATGGCGATAGAAATTTACTGTCAGTGATGGTTTATTTTTAATAGGAATGACCGCTCAACATGCTAACCTCGTTTTCGAAGAATAAATAAAACATGACTGGCATATTGTATTAGCAATACGCAAATAATACGGTAACATACTACCATCGAAGTACCCAGCGCAGGACATTTTAGCGTAAAAAATCGGACGTTTAAGCGCCAAAGTATAACCCATTTTAGCAAAATTTAAGATTATCAAGGCCCATTTTAGCGTAGGACTTTTCACCCATTCTTGCAAAAAGTGAAATTATCAATGCCGATTTTAGCGCAAAATTTTTCGCCCATTTTAGCGAAAAATGAAATTATCAATGTCCATTTTAGCGTCAGAAATCATCAATAATAAATTTTGATAGAAACAAGAAAGCACAATTTAAAAAATTGCATGTCCATTAAAATACAGAACTAAAGGTCTAAAAGGTTAACGGAAATGTAACAAGTCCGTTCTAGCCGGGAATTTATATCATAGAGAACGGACGTAATGGGCTCTTGATATACCCCATGTACTTTACTGTCCATAAAATTGCAGTAGGAACTGTTCTTTTTCTTTCTCTTGTCGAGATTGAGGTGCACATAAATTACTATTCATGGTTTTAATTTGATAAGTATTATTCAGCGAGGTAAATTTTAAAATGTGCTATCGAAATAACAGGTGAGCGAATTAATCCTAGTAACCCAATTAGTTCGAAATTTTTCGCTAAAATGTCATGCTCCTCGGAGTACCGTATGTAAAGACAGTGAAAATTTTATCTGTCATTCCAAAACAATCTGTCTTATCGATTGTATCTGCCGTAATGATAGCCGATGATAGGGTGTACTAACGTATGCATAAATACATGGAGTGGGTTTCCTTTTTATTGAATAAGTAGCTGGCTTTAAATCTAATGTGAGGACTAAAAAAACAGATTAGACAATATTAAGAGATTTGGAAGCGTTTAATGATGCATTATATATGCATTTCAAAGATATTTCAGTGGTGCAAACACATACTAATTAATACTCGTTTTATCAACTGAAAATTTATCCGAGAGCTGTTACATATTAAAACATTTATCTGATTTCTCTTAAATCCATAAGTGTAACTTTTTAATATAGTTCCAAGAGTGCACGTTCATTTTCTCTTTGCAAACCTTAGAATAATAGCAAACATAATTATAAACGAAGAAATAAATGTAATGTTTTACTAGACCTTTGGCTTATTTTGGAATAAGCTTCAACCATTTTAAGTCGTCTGCTAAAGCAATGTCGAAATTCATGAATACATTGACTGCATTAGCGACAAAGATGCAAATGTCATGCGAACTGCAACTATGTTAATATAATGAATCTTTTATTAATAGCAATAAATGTGAAAAATAAACCAAATATGTCAAGCCATGATCAAACTTGTACTTAATCATCAGAGATACCAATTGCGAATCTATTGCTTTTATCTGTTATTACTTTCTCTTAATATGTCACTATATATCTGACGATATTCTATTTTTCTATTACTCCAGTTTTCTATATTTTGTCTGAACTATTTGGAATGTTCGCAGTGCAACATATCAGTCAAGCAGAAATATTTGCATAATTCGATATACACGCTGAGGCATTTTTATTTTGAAAACGTAATGAAATTTGAAAAGAAGGGAACAAAGTAATAATAGGAAAGCGATTAATCGAGTTCTATTTTAGTATTAGATACTCCATAGTCCCGAGGAGTTCTCGATTGATTGATTGTTGGTTGCTAAACGTCCAGTGGCAAATATTTCATGCATTTTCAGGACGAGAACAAATTAACAATAAGTACAATAGGTATGTTCTGTAATAGAGGCGTCCGGGATTAAGGTAGGAGAAATTTAGACTGCCACGGGAAATGAGGGTATATTGGATATGGATAGAAATTTAGCATTACAACAGGTCACCAACGGACCCCGCAAAGAGTTGGTGCAAGGGTTCTTCACGTGCAAAGAGCGTGGCACTCTCTTTACACGAGGCATCGGATTTAACGTCCCTATTCTGACCGGACGTGGCTGCAAATTTGTACATCCCGCACAGCCAAACGGACGCCCCACTTTGGCGAGGATTTTACTGCCGGCCGGAGGAAGACCAATGATGACCATACTTCTATTCCCCAGTCACACTTGGGGGTTAGAGGAGTTCTCGAGTACACGTTGACATCCCTAATGTAAACATTTCTTATTTAACTCGTTCTGAAGCATGTATTAAAAATGGGGACTTTCTGCACATAAATAGTGACAATGAGCACATTTTATCTACTTAATATACATATGAAAGAGAAAATATACATGAAATTAGAAAATCAGAATAATACATTTACTTTTTACAAACTTAAATATATCTCAATACTTTTATCATATACACGTACCTTCATTTCATATGAATACTAAAAGGAGGTTATTTGTTGCAGTTATCTACATTGTATGTGCTTTAAGAAAACATCGAGAACAATTAATAAACAACAAATGTTTTAAAAACGAGTATTACACCTGTAAATAAATGTCAAGAAAATGTAAGGTTGCCTCTCTGAAGGGCATATATGTTTCTTCTCTGGTACATATTTAAAATGCAGAATAAAACATCAAAACAAAATATTAAAAATGTCCAATAAATTAACATTTAAGGTTAATATAGATTCATAGATCACTAGAATCATGGTTCATAGACTAAATCTTCTTAAACAGCAACTTTTTTTTTCATTTTTTAGCAATGTTATATGCTTCGCCTTGACCCAACGGGTGAGTCTGGAACGTACTCCAAAATTGTTTAAGTGGTGACACCGTACAGTTTTTCTGTATATTAGAAAACCGTGGAAAGTATCTGTATTAGTATAATTTGACTTTATTTAGCAACATTATTGTACGTATATGTCGGTGACCATCTATCAATGTGCTAATCAGGGGACTGTGTTTTCGGTAGTAACTTAATGAATATGTGCATCAAAGTATTCCCAACTACCATTTACCTAATGATTTTTTATCTATTGCTGTGGTTTTTATATTTCATCACACTTTTGGGGTATACAAAAACAAAAATCCAACAGCACTTTCGAGTAAGGGCTATGGGAAAAAATGATATAATTGAAACGGTTCATTTAAAATTCTTAAAACATATTCTCCATATGAAAACAAGAACTCCGAACCCAATTGTTCATGGGGACACAGGGCGTCACCTATTAAACGTCTCGATTAAACTAGAATTATTTCGTATTGGTGTAAGCTGGTTTCTAACAACGAAAAGCTTTCCAGCATAACTTACAGGCTAGCACTTAACTATTACACGACAAATAACCAAGAAATCAATTGGGTAAAAAATGTAAATGGCATGTTAAATGCAAGCGGTTTCTCAAATATTTTTTTACTACAAAATGGCAATTTCCCAAAATGGTTAGTTGCGGCGGTAAAACTTCGACTCGCAGATCAATTAAAGGTAACATGGCTTTCGGAAATTCAAAACACTCCAAAGTGTTTGAATTATAAAATCTTCAAGAAAGATTTAACATTTGAAGATTATTCACAAATTCTTCCAAATGAAGATGTTATAACTTTTGGTAAATTTAGGACACTAAATCATAATTTACTAATCGAAAGAGGTCGATGGACAAATTTAGAAAGATCAGAGAGAAAATGCACACTGTGCGACCGATCACAGATAGGAGACGAATATCATTATATTTTAGAATGTCCTGCAATGAGAAAACAACATAACGACCAAACAAATTAATGCCACTTACAGGTCAACATACAGGCTTTAGCGATGAACAAACGTCAATGCAATACATGCATGCCATACCCTAAATTGTACGATAAAAGAGTCCAAGTTGCATATATTGAACAGAGTATATTAAAAATTGTCATTCATAAACAATTTTTTAAAGACACATTTATAGTTTATAGTTGTTTGTTTTCGTTTTATGTCTCTTTATTTTTGGACGAGAGTATTTAAGTTGTTTGTAGTCGATGTGGTATGTTGTACTGCCAAATATGTTTCGTAATGATTCATGTTGTGCTGTTCATGCATTGCACCAAAGCTACAACTATATACAACCAATAATGTTGGTTCAAATTGGTATGCTTTTATAGCAATCAACCCTTTTTATTTTTAATCTAAGTCAATAGAATAACAAAGGAATAGAATGCTATAAAATAGTTTCTTTGCGAAATTTAGATTGTAGAAAAGTAAATTTAAAATAAATGATTGCCTGAATACATGAGTATTAATGAAGAATAAAAGAATGCACTTATGTTCAATTCATTCGCACTTGAATAAACAACATTCGTGGCTTGCACTTTTCCCTGACTGTAATCTAATTTTAATGTACTAGTTTTTACAACCTTATAAATTAATTTAAGACATATTATGCAAACTTAGAAATGAAAAGAATGTGTTATCGAACATTTCTTAATTAAATTTAAATATAACACTTGTTTGCCTTTGACTCAATGTATTTAGTAGTAAATTAACTATCTAACATTTCCCATATCTTTGTTGCTAGTGCACTTTGGCAATTAAAGTTAATAAAAACGATTAACAATTACTTAGTGGTAGATCAAACGATTAACTAGAAATCAATAATACAATGTTGCTCATCATATTAGACATTTGAAATGGGAATATTATTTTAACATATCCATAGATGATAAAATTCCTACATTTCAAGCATCATGGGCGTCATTTTCTGAACATAATGTTTCTGTTAAAGTGTCATGCCTATTTAAGTAGAAATAAGTGTCTTGTATGATAAACACTTTTAGTTCGTAAAAGTTACAATTACTTGAGTAGATAACTCTTGGTACGGTAGATAATCAGCACAAATAAAGCTAATACATTCCCTCATCAACGTGATAGTCTAAGAAAACTTTTCTTATAACAATGTGTGGTTCTTAAAATTGCTTTCAATCTAACAGTTTTCATTTTTGAATATCAAAAATAGTGTCTTTCAACTAAAAGATATTGCCTTCCGTCGTTGTAGAGAGAAAGAGAAGATTGATTGAATGATTGTTATTTGCTTAACGTCCAGTGGCAAATATTTCATGCATGTTCAGGACAAATTAACAATATTTATAATAGATATGAAGGTCGGGTATATTTGGACTGCCACGAGAAATGAGGGGATATTGGATAGGAACAGAAATTAAGCCTTGCAACAGGCAACCTACGAACCACACAAAGAGTTGTCGCAGGGGTTCTTAATGTGCAAAGAGCGTGGCACTCTCTTTACACGAGGTATCTGATTTAACGTCCCTATTCTGACCGGACGTGGCTGCGAATTCGTATATAACGTCTAGCCAAACGAATGCCCCACTTTGGCGAGGGTTTTACTGCTGGTCGGAGGAAGACCATTGGTGACCATATTTCTATTCCCCAATCACCCTTGGAATGAAAAGAGAAGATAGTCATGACACAACATACTCTCATTTTTGAGGGTGAATCATAAGGCAAAAATCGGTTTCTGTTATGGAACATAATGTTTAATTTTGGTCTGTTTATCTACTGCATCGTTATTTACACTCGCTACCAAGGACATGTTAGCAGGAAATGGTCGCGGTCATATTGGTTGATGGCTGCTCAATGCAAAGTGTCATGTATTTCTAACACATAGGACGCAGTGCATATTGAAGCATATAATTTGTGCGTGTGCTTCTCCTCATTGAAACGTTTAATGTTCAGTTATCAACATAGTTGTGACCTTTTATTTGACAGAAATTCGGAAATAACTTACAGGGGAGACATCTCATAACAGCAGCAAAATTAGAGTTCAATAAAAAAAAAATGCTCTTTCTAAGATAGTTATGAATTATTGAAGCTGGACCACATTTAAGCAAACTTAAAAATGGTAATTATCTCAAGAGTAACAATTTGATATAGCTGACATATGTCAATGTAGATACTATATTTCTTAAGACGATTAAGTATAAGCCGTGTTGGACATCTGGGACAGATGATTCATTTATTACTATCCCAAACGTGATTATTGAACTTTCAAGAGAAATAGTCAAACATAATAACAATACCTTGAATAGTCCATTGTAGCGATGACCTTATAATCGTTAAGCTATTATAGTTACAAAAATAGCATACTGCTATGTTAATGATGTTAACGTGTTTGATGGAAAGTTAATAAATAAATCTCTTCCATAATTCCTGCCATGGTTCATACCCATCGATTCATTAATTGATAGCAAGTTGTTATATTTCGAATTTAAGTGTAACATATTTCATATATTTTACAATAATAAGGAAACAATATTTATGTTGGTAGGAAATAAGTTTTTGATGGAGCAGGAAAATAAACATACAATGTACTGCCACTGGAAAGCAAAACGAACTAAACAATATTACCCCTTACAAAGCGGGTGATGCAGGCATATCAGGAGACTCTTACTATGTCATTGCAATCGACACCGCTAATTACAATTCATGCGCTTCCCTCAGTATTTGTCTCTTGGTTTGTTTATCAAATGCATTTACGAGCTCAACATCGGTCAACTACTGTTGCCTCATGTTAACAATAATATACTAAAAATAAACCCTTTTAAAACATTTCTTTTCGAGTTTTATAAAAAAAACAATTATTATAATGAATTCTAATATATATAGTATAAATATATCATAAAATAAGCTGTTTAGAAATTATTTAATATGACATACAATAAGCAACACCAGCAATCATGTATTAGGCACACACAAAGTGTACAAATAAAGTATATTTACAAATATACCGAAGTCCAGGGTGAATTCAAAAAGGGGAAATCCATGAAATCTGATAAAACCAAACGATAGAGTGCTAACTCAACCAACGGAACGACTAGAAAACACCTACCATATTCCTGACTTGGTACAGGCAAACTAAATGTATATAGAACAAACTATAGATATTGACAAGAAACTTGCATCATTGGAAGGAATTGTGTATTGATTAGCACACCACATGGAGAATATTGTACTCTCTCTTCCTGTCTATGAGGAAAATAGCAAGTTTAATTTTGACAAAAGTTATTTAAATTGAATTGAAATAAATTTTTCCTGCCACTTTGGAACACATTTCCTTTTGTAAATGGTTATCAAGGATTGCTATGGAAGTTATTTTATCATGATTATATTAAATCCTTGGTTTTACAAAACAAAGGTGTGATTTTTAAAATTTATTAAGTTGCTTTATATACTATTTTAAATATATTTTAATAAAAAAAAATGTTCACTGCATTATTAACTAAACTCAACTGACACCATAAACCTATACAAGGCTTAAGTAAATGGTGAAAATTGTCCAGTAACCATAAAATATATCTGAAACATTCAAAAAAATTTGAATAACTTTGAAAATATTAGTCACAATTAAGTTTTGAGATTATTTGATCAGCTTGTTTTATTTTTATTTTAAAGGTGATATATATATGTAAGTGTTGATAAATATGGTGTTGAATTTATATTATGTTTATTGTGAAATTTTGGTTTCAATGCCATATTGAATACATTTTAAATTTCAAATTGTTGTTCAAATTTCTAGCCAGGGGAAATAGCTGTTAACAACAGTTCCTAAATTGATGAAATACAATAGATAGATACAAAAATTAGGTCTAGGTTGGCTAAGACTTAGTCGAGTATGGTTCAGACTAGGTCGAGTATGGTTCAGACTAGGTCGAGTATGGTTCAGACTAGGTCGAGTATGCTTCAGACTAGGTCGAGCATGGTTCAAACTAGGTCGAGTATGGTTCAGACGAAAATAAAATGGATAAGTACTGGTCGAGTAAAGGTCGAGTACAAGTTCAGACTGTTAAGTATGGTTCAGACTACAGTCGAGTATTATCAAGTAAATTTCAGACCAATTCAGACTGGTCGAGTAAAAATCAGTACAGTCGACTACAAATGTAGGCCATTTCAGACTTTTACTGGTTTGTAGTGTTATCAAGCTGCAGACCAAATATTAAATCAATCCCTTTGATAGAAGCCAAGGAATTCTAAGTAAGGTTTTCTTTCGGATGGACGGAGTCTGGCAGTTACTAGACCTGTTACTGCCTTCGGCGACGTAGGTAAAAAAACAAACGGTATACACTAAGAGATATATTACTAAAAACTGTGAACCACGATATTACAGATTGCAATTAAAATCCACATATCTGCATTACCTACAGTGTTTGAACCATTGCATTTACTTTTAAATATTTGCATGGTTCAACAGTAAATAAATAACAATTTGTTATATACGTCAATGAGAAAACAACATAATGACAAAAACAAGTTAATGCCACTAACAGGTCATCATACAGGCTTAAGCGAAGTGCCAATGCAATACATGCATGGCATGCCCTAAATTGTACGATAAAAGAGTTCGAAATAACCAAGTTGCATATATTGAACAGAGTATATGAAAAATCCCCATTCATACACATTTTTTTTAAGACAAATTTTTAGTTTATAGTTGTTAGTTTTCGTTTAATGTCTTTTTTCTAGGACGAGTGTGTTTAATTGTTTGTAGTCGATGTGGTCTGTTGAACTATCAAATATGTTTTGTAATGATTCATGATGTGTGTTTCATGCATTGTACCAAAGCTATAACTTAATTCAACCAATAACTTTGGTTCAATTGGTATTCTTTTTTAGCAATCTAACCTCTTTATTTTTAATCTAGGTCAATGGAATAACAAATAAATAGAATGATATAAAATAGTTTCTTTGCCAAATTCAGATAAATGATTGTCTGAATACATGAATCTTAATAAAAGAATGCACTCATGTTCGATTCATTCGTACTTGAATAAACAACATTAGTGGCTTGCACTTTTCCTTGATTGTAATTTAATTTTTAAGTACTAGTTTTTACAAACTGATAAATTAATCTAAGACACCTTATGCAAACTTAGAAATGAAAAGAATATGTTATCAAACATTTCTTAATTAGATTTAAATATAACACTTGTTTTCCTTTGACTTCATGTATTTAGTAGTTTTTAAACTTTAATTAACTATCTGACATTTCCCATATCTTTGTTGCTGGTGCACTTTGGCAATTAAAGTTAATAAAAACGATTAACAATTAATTTGTGGTAGATGAAACAATAAACTAGGAATCAATAATACAATGTTGCTCATCGTATTAAACATTCAAATTGGGAATATTATACTAACATATCCAGCGATGACTAAAATTCCTACATAGCTTTCGATATGGAAACAAAGTACCTTAAAGACGACCAAAGATAAAGATGCAACAGTTTAATCCCTTCATGGTTTTGAAAATGTACACAAAGTACGTTCAAGACGATAGCAGAGGACTAGATTATTATCAAAAAACGGCACTGCTTGGTTATAGTAATTTTTCCAGTTCATTCAACTTGGGTTTTCGCGCGTTGTTTTACGGTCACTGATCGTGCACAACCGACACGAGTAAAATTGAGGTACATGATAAAGGTAAAAAGTTCTAACGCTTAATATTGATTATTTTTTAAACGATCAAACATTTTCAGTATAATTCAGTTTATTTACATTCTAAATATATCAAGTCAGATTATTTATTCAAACAGATACAATAAGCATACACATACTTCCTTTTGATAGGTACAATATATTGATCAACTATAAAAATAAGAAGATGTGGTATAATTGCCAATGAGAAACCTCTCCACCAGAACCCAAAAGACAAAGAAGTTAATAACTATAGGCCTTCAACAATGAGCAAAACCCATACCGCATAGTCAGCTATGAAAGGTTTTCATACATTAAAACTCCGGAAATGAATTTCATATTCAATGGTAAGAATATTCATGTTACAGATTTCCATTAACATTTTGGTGTTACATTTAGTAGAGATGCTAAACGGAACACCCCATGTGGAAGGTATCATGAAAAATGTATCGAAACATTTGAATGTACATAGAAAATTAAAGTACAGATTAAGTAGGAATAAATTAGAAAAGCTATACTTGACTTTTATAAGATCGTCACTCGAATATGCTTGTGAAGTTTGGGATACTATGGGTGTGGGTTATTGTAACAAATTAGGGCAGCTGCAGCTTAGGGAAACCAGAATTGTAACAGGTCTTCCTTTTTTTAGTAGTAGTAGAATTATTTATGATGAGATTGGTTGGGGAAACTCTAGCTGAACGAAGAGAAAGGAGAAAGTTTTATAATATTCAACAGAATAATGCACTAGCCTATCTTTGCAATTTAATTCCACCAACAATCCAAAGTACAGTTGTTTACCTCTTACGTAATGGGAATTATATAATATACCCTTTTTGTAGACTTTTACTGACCCAAAAATCTTTCATATCTTCAACTATAGGACTGTGGAATAACCTTTAACCCGCAACATTGACCCTTTGGTAAATATAAAACCGAATTAAGAAATATCAAACTGAATACAAAAGCCGAAGTACCTATACATTATGAATTTGGCAATCGTAAACTCAACATCATTTTGACTTAACTTAGATGCTCAGCTTCTCTTTTTAATCATGATCTTTACAGAGTCAATATCATTTCAGATCCATCTTGTCGTTTAAGTGATCTAGGTTTCATAAGATGACCAATTTCAAATAACTACATATATTTTCTCAAAATTATGCAAAGGGAGAATCAATTTACTTTTTGCAATGGAGAAATGATAAGAAATTGACAAAAAAGGGAGAATGAAGGACAAACCACTCACAGAAAATTTCTATTCGTTATCCGATGATCTAGTCATATTACTACTAAATAAGTTTTTCTTGAAATTAATTAATTTATATAGGCATGTGGCAGAGTAACTTTTTAAACTATACGACACAAAGTTTTAGGTGAAAATTTGATAAAATAATATTTATGAAACATTCAGTCATTTTTCGTTTTATTCTAATACAACACTTGCATTACATCAGTATTTGAAGTTATGATAAGAAACGTATCAGACCTTAACAAAACGATTCTAATGTCAATGTCAGGTTCTTATAAATACTATTTAGGTTTGCATTGATAAGAACAGTGATGGGGGAATATTCACCGGACCAATGGTTGATTGGTGTGGGCTTAACGTCGTATCAGCACAAAAGGCTGTATCGTGGCGAGCAAGAACAATAAAATTTGTCTCTTATTTACTAGTCAGAATTACCATGTGGTACTGTTTCAAATTAAACACACATTTTATTTATAAGTTATCCATTTAGTTGCATACATGCCGTGGTTTTATGATTCTTTTATTTTCCATTTCTGTTATAATTGTTTTAGGATAACAAATTTCGTAGAAATAATGAAGCCATTTTACTGTTGAAAAGGACTTGTTTATTACAAAAATGGTAAAAACAGACAAACCCTGTTACGTTTATTTACCTTCTTACTCAAATTCGTAATCTTATAGATAAAGATACACTGCAGAAATTGGTAATGTTAAATTACGGAAATATGTGGACAGCGGCTCCCGTCATTGAGTGTTCACAACTTTTTATTTGATAAATTTTCAAATTAAATGAGGAAACAAACAACTGAAATGAGTTTGTGTGCAATACTTTATGTATAATTGTTTTTTTTTTTCTTTCGGAAATAAGTAATTCATAATTTTATTTAATATTGCACATCAAAATGATTTCTCATTTTTTTTTTGTCTCAGAGTGACACCAAAATGCATACATATTATATAATATTACTAATATATAATACGAAGAAAGCATCATGGGCGTCATTTTAGAACATACTCTTTCTGTTAATTTGTCATGCCTATCTAAGTAGAAATAAGTGTCTTGTATCATCAACATTTTTAGTTCATAAAAGTGACAATTAATTGAATAGAAAACTCTTGGTACGTTAGATAATCAGCACAAATTAAGCTAATACATTCACTAATCAACGTGATAGTCTAAGAAAACTTTGCTTATAACAATGTGTGGTTCTTATAATTGCTTTCAATCTAACAGTTTTCATTTTTGCTTAAAACTGTTCTTGACATTTTGTTTCCAATTCCAATACGGAAATTGGAATGTTAAATCGTTTCATATAACAACTCGTTTGAATCTACGGCATTTAACCGAATTTGTCAAAAAGGTTAGTATTGAAGGAATAATGCTTATAAATGGGCATAAACACTATCAGGTAGTTATAACGGTTAACATTAATGTTTCTTCACAAAGTGATGTTTTTTCTTAGATTTTAATATATCGTTCTTTTCCCCTCATATGTTTCAGTTTGAATTCATAAATCCAGCTTGCAATTTAACGTTGTTGTATTGCGCAATACATATATGGTGTAATAATTAATATATTTGTGTACAATTAAAGACATCAGTTTTCCGAGAAATAAACCTAGCAATTGGTAGTAAACAATTTATAATATGGCGATAGAAATTTACTGTCAGTGATGATTTTTTTAAAATAGGAATGATCGCTCAACATGCTCACCTCGTTTTCGAAGAATAAATAAAACATGACTGACCTCTTGTATTAGCAATACGCAAAACATACGGTAACATACTACCATCGAAGTACCCAGCACAGGACATTTTAGCGTAAAAAATAGGACGTTTTAGCGCCAAAGTATAACCCATTTTAGCAAAATTTAAGATTATCAAGGCCCATTTTAGCGTAGGACTTTTCACCCATTCCTGCGAAAGGTGAAATTATCAATGCCGATTTTAGCGCAAGATTTTTCACCCATTTTAGCAAAAAATGAAATTATCAATGTCCATTTTAGCGTTAGAAATCATCAATAATAAATTTTGATAAAAACAAGAAAGCACAATTTAAAAAATAGCATGTCCATTGAAAGACAGAACTAAAGGTCTAAAAGGTTAACGCAAACAAGTCCGTTCTAGCCGGGAATTTATATCATAGAGAACGGACGTAATGGGCTCTTGATATACCCCATGTACTATACTGTCAATAAAATTGCAGTAGGAACTATTCTTTTTCTTTCTCTTGTCGAGACTGAGGTGCTCATACATTACTATTCATGATTTTAATTTGATGAGTATTATTCAACCAGGTAAATTTTAAAATGTGCTATCGAAATAACAGGTGAACGAATTAGTATATGTAAGAGAATGATAATCCCTTTCTTCATGATTAAGTACGAGCGTAATCGAGTACTTATCATGAAGAAAGGGATTATCATTCTCTTACAAACTTAGAATAGTGTAAAGTGCTCAAGGCTCAAATGATCTCTTGATTTGTTGTATTCAAGAATTAGTTTCATTGTCAGTGTAAATTAAATGTTTATAATTGATGCATGACTTCATTTATCAGCATTTCAATTATGGGTTAGTTTTAGTGATGTAAGGACTTTCTTATCATTTGGGAAATGTTTTTAAAAATGCGTTATAGACATTAGGTGACACAGCAGCAAAAAGAAAAGTTAGGAAATGTATACGTTACCTGATTGTGAGTATGAATGTAAATCATGTAATATTTTAGTGGGGAATTATCCTTTTTTTATTTAGTTTAAATCAATAAATACATTTCAGTTGCAACTAATTTTATTACACAGCCTATATTTTGGTCCGGCTTTTTATATCAAATACTATTTCATTATGTCAGGGGAATGTTCTAATAAAATGCATTCAAAAGTTTTTTTTTTTTTAATTAATTTGAAGTTATTAATATTTTCATAATAACATTAAAGGTACACATTTTACTGCACCAGTAAAGTTTAACTTATTTTGTTTGTTTCACAATTCAACTTCAAATTTTAGTCAGTTTCAATCACTGTGATAAATCCTTTCAATCCGACAAATGTGCTTCGGGGCAGTTGTAACTTATTTATAGAAACTCTTTGTTTTAAACTGTAAATAGACCCAAATAATAGGATAATCCCTTACTAAGAACATGATTTACATTCATTCTTCACAAATAAGGGACATCAAATCCTACCATTTTATTGGTCGAGAGCACATTGCTATATTCTAAATCCTAGTAACCCAAGTAGTTCGAAATTTTTCTCTAAAATGTCATGCTCCTCGGAGTGCTGTATGTAAAGACAGTGTGAATTTTATCTGTCATTCCAAAACAATCTGTCTTATCGATTACATCTGCCGTAATGATAGCCGATGATAGGGTGTACTAACGTATGCATAAAAACGTGGAGTGGGTTTCCTTTTTATTGAATAAGTAGCTGGCTTTAAATCTAATGTGATGACTAAAAAACAGATTAGACAATATTAAGAGATTTCGAAGCATTTCAAAGATATTTCAGTGGTGCAAACACAAACTAATTAATACTCGTTTTATCAACTGAAAAAAATTATCCGAGAGCAGTTACATATTAAAACATTTATCTGATTTCTCTTAAATCCATTAGTGTAACTTTTTAATATAGTTCCAAGAGTGCACGTTCATTTTCTCTCTGCAAACCTTAGAATAATAGCAAACATAATTATAAACGAAGAAATAAATGTAATGTTTTACTCGACCTTTGGCTTATTGTAAAATAAATTACCTCGACCATTTTAAGTCGTCTGCTAAAGCAATGTCGAATTCATGAATACATTGCCTGAATTGGCGACAAAGATGCAAATGTCATGCGAACTTCAACTATGTTAATATAATGAATCTTTTATTAATAGCAATAAATGTGAAAAATAAACCAAATATGTCAAGCCATGATCAAACTGTACTTAATCATCAGAGATACCAATTGCGAATTTATGTTTTTATCTGTTATTACTTTCTCTTAATATGTCACTATGTATCTGACAATATTCTATTTTTCTATTGCTCCCGTTTTCTATATTTAATCTAAACTCTTTGTACTGTTCGCAGTGCAACATATCAGTCAAGCAGAAATATTTGTATAACTCGATATACACGCTAAGGCATTTTTATTTTGCATATGTAAAGAAATTTGAAAAGAAGGGAACAAAGTTATAATAGGAAAGCGATTAATGGCGTTCTATTTTAGTATTCGATAATCCATAAATTAAGTCCCGAGGAGTTCTCGAGTACAAGTTGACATCCCTAATGTGAACATTACTTATTCAACTCATTCTGAAGCATGTATAAAAATGGGGACTTTCTGCAAATAAATAGTGACAATGAGCTCATTTTATATAAAAATGTGAATATTCTGTCAACTATTTAATATACATATGAAATAGAAAATATATATGAAATTAGAAAATCAGAATATTACATTTACTATTTACAAACTTTGAAAGATAAATATATCTCACTACTTTTATCATATACATGTGCCTTCATTTCATATGAATACTAAAGGGAGGTTATTTGTTGCAGTTTTCTATGTGCTTTAAGAAAAAATCGAGCACAACTGAAAAACAACAAATGTTTAAAAAACGAGTATTACACCTATAAATAAATGTCAAGAAAATATAAGGTTGCTTCTCTGAAGGGCATATATGTTTATTCTCCGGTATATATTGAAAATGTAAAATAAAATATCAAAACAAAATATTAAAAATGTGCAATATATTAACATTTAAGGTTAATATAGATTCATATTTCACTAGAATCATGGTTCATAGACTAAATCATCTTAAACAGCAACTTTTTTTTTTACATTTTTTAGCAATGTTAAATGCGTCGCCTTGACCCAACGGGTGAGTCAAGAACGTACTCCAAAATTGTTTAAGTAGTGACTCCGTTCAGTTTTTCTGTATATTAGAGATCCGTAGAAAATTTCTATGACAATTTTGGTTTCTATATTAGTATAATTTGACTTTATTTGGCAATATTATTGTACTTATATATGTCGGTGAACATCAATCAATGTGCTAATCAGAAGACCATGTTTACCGTAGTAACTTAATAACTATGTACATGAAAGTATTTCCAACTACCCTTAACCTAATGTTCTTATTGCAGATTTGTGATCTGTTGCGGTGGTTTTTATATTCGCACCACTTTTTTGGGGTATACAAAAACAAAATCAAACAGCACTTTCAACAGAATGAAATCAAAGATGTAAATAAATCTGTCTGCATACACTAAAATGTCTTGTTTGAGCACATATCATCTATATAGAATGCAAACTGCAATTTATAAATTAACCCAAACAATTAAAATTGTTATCATTAATCATGTTAATTGGGAACAATGTAGTATTTTAAAATGAATGTTGCCCGTTATGATTCTAATACCCTTAATATGATTAATTCCAATGGGTTATCGCTGGATAATGAACCTTAAGAACATTTGCACTATTTAAAGATTCAAGTACACACCAAGAAAAATCCATTAACATCTGAAGACATGACTGAATGTCCCCTGGAATTAAGAGTTATACATCAATTACGATTCGGTATCCTTTTAATTCCAAATCGAAGTGTGTTTGTTAAATGCTGTTCCTATAAATCGACCTTTATGGATATTAAATGCAATTTGAATCTTAGCTTTAAGAATGATTTATAACTTTGACGTTCTTGATGTCAACAAAGTCCCAATTATGTCAAAGACGAAAATTAAAGATGGAATCTGTGTAAATTTAGTTCTAACATTTTACACCTACATTTTGCGATGCTTGCGGCGACGAAAGTACAAGTCGAATTTATGAGAGTCCTGACGCGAGCAAAATGGGGAAAAAAAATTGTACTCAAATTGCTTTTCCTGACTGACATTGAGAATGTTCAAATCAATTTTTTTTTAAAAAACAACAACGAAACAATACTGCTAAAGGGTGGTTTTAACTTTTTTCATTCAAACCTGACCTAAAATATGTTGCTGCGCCCGACGCGCACTATTAAGTTGATCATTGTCAAGTTCGCTATAAGTTGAATAAATAAAGTACCAGTTGTACAAATAAATATCATCAAACTATACATTCATTTTACTGCGCATTTCGCCAAATTTCATTAAACGACATCAGAATGATACCGATACAACTCACAAGATAAAATAGCACAACGGATACAAACAAACATCAAGAAATTTTTAATGTTCGTGTGAAAATGTATATATTAAAGAGAATAATTCTGAGGCGGAAGATACCAAAGGGATACTAATAGTCAATCTCATAAGTCAACAACGAACTGATAATGCCATGACAAAAAAACAAAAATCAACCAAAAGACAAACAACAGTCTAGAAAACACAACACGAACCCCACCTTAAACCGTGGGTGATCCATGTGCTCCATAAGGGTAAGCAGATCCTGTTCCACATGTTGCACTCATTGTGTTGCTCATGCAAGTACATACCGTATGACAAGTATAATTATGTAGGTCTCGTTCGAGGAAGAGGACAGGATTGTGGTAATGACATTTGGGAACAGTTCGTTCGTCACCTGTGAAAAATATTCCGTAACAGTCAACCAACTCGTGATGGCGTCTGTAAAATTTTCAAAGGGATGACTTGATGATAATTGTATCTTGATTAACAGAATCATGATTATAAACGACATCACACAATGTCCTCCCATTTTACTGTCCTGTGTATTTGTGTTACTCTTTCACTATTTTCGTTGATTATTAATTTCTTTTTTGTTATATATTATGTTAAATTTAATCAACTGGAATGACCAATGTAAATTGCAGAAAATGTGGTGTATAACTGTCGTCATACTAACAACACCAAAAACCACCTAGATACTCAAGGATAACATACGATCTTTATGGTAATTTGTTTCTTATGTCAGGTTTCTTGTGCTTTTGAATTTTCGGTTAGATTTGCTTTTCAACATTTATATTAGATTTCAGACTTTCTAACACTTTGACCTAAGGCATTCTAGAACCGACATTAATTTTCGAAAAAGCGAATTTTGAGCACTCAGTTGTGTACCGTTTAATATTGTTCCAAACCGTTAATGTACCGAGTTTTCAATATATTTGAAAATTGTCCATCAAAACGTTTCGTAGGTTCATAAAAAGGTATCATACGTATGTATGGCAAAGTCATGTAAAAGTGTATAACACAACACGAGAACAAACTTTACAAATCAGTTGGAAATGGCTTGCTTCGTCCAATTTTCACGCAGCACAAACAAAACGCAACTAACATACACTTGATAAAAAAAAAGAGACACAGAATACCGATAACGATGTTCCCTCAGACTAAAGTATCAATCAGTATTTGGGTCATTTTAAAAAAATGTCCAATTTTCACTACACCTATGCCAGAAATTTTATTTTTATAGGAAAATGCAGTTGTAAGTGTTTAAATGAAAGTTTGTGGGATTTATAATTCGGAACATCAATAATAAACACGATTTAGATCTATTTTGATAAGATTAAAATATATTTTAAGTCATAATTTTGCGTAATTATGTGCGTACAGTGTCAGGGTAACACATTTCAAATGATTTTTTCCTATTTTCTCATTGCCTTGCTATCTGTAAAACGAACTATTTTAGAATGTTAATAATAACTCTAACGAAAAATCACAGCTTCTTTATTATTCTATGCAACATTTTTTCTACAAACTAAATTCAATCGGCGTACATGAAGTGCATGTCTATCCTGTTACCGCTACTTAATCAACCGTTAAATTGTTTTCCCCTATGATTATAAAACTATTCAATGATGATTTCAAAAGCACAAAGCATCCTAAAAATTGAACACATCACGTTTCTTTCATAACAGTGTAACGAAAAGAAAATTCAAGACTTTTAAGGAAAAAAAATAGTGGGTACCCTGTTGTCATGTCTATGCTGTTACCAACATATTTATTAATTACACCAATATTATACTTGTAAAAAGTGCAATTAAGTGTTTGAAACCAAAATCTCAACAGAACAACATTATCACGTCATCAAAGGGAGTAGTTATTTCACAACAGCACTCATAAATGAAGACATTTTCATCCTGTTACTACGGTTTCTATGGTTACAGTAACAGGATAGACAATATTTGACAGAAACGTCTTTAAACAGTTTAGAATTACAGGGGTACATATAGTTTTACACAAAATGAAATGTTTGGTTGTTTGAACTCATTTGAAGGTTACAACATTTTAACCTTCGAAATTCAGCATATACAAATGCAATACTGCTATCGGTAACAGGATAGACAAAAAGGTTAACAGGATAGAACTTAATATGGTGATATATCGTTAACGTACGTTCCAGTTACCAACAAAAGAAAGACAAAAGTAAAACAATATGCGACGGAATTACTTAATGTTGTGTTTGTTAGAAAGAGAAAACAAATGAAGAGCATTATCAATTACTATCTTAGACTTGCATTGCTAGTGGTTATTTTTATAACCTTTGAAACCAATTTTTAGAGGTATTTTTCAGTACAACCTCATGGAAAATTGACAAATAATCTATCATTACACAGAATGAAATATATAGAAGTTTTTTACTCTTGAAAACCACCTTATTGGCTATGAAAAACAAGCTTAAAATTTTATCGAAACCTTTTCTAAATAACCCGAAATTTCTTTTCAACATGGTAACAGGAGAGACAAAATATTGCTCCACATATCAATAAATATTTCAATATATTCTTGTATGACATTATCAAGATTGCATCTTTTCATATGTTGTTCCATAAGTACTGTTTGTTTTTATTTGCTTATGAAGGGGGTTATTTGTTTTAGTAACTTTGATTCAATTTTGCAATTTCAAAATTCGACAACATTACAGTAAACAAAATGATGCGATATTCTCCACAGGTACAGCCAAAATTCAAAACCAAATTTTTGAACCTACATGTATGAATGAGTTAGTAAGATTATTAGGATTATAAGCAATTTATGGTAACGATATACATGACTTAATAGTTTACCAGTTACAAATAAATTAAGACAAGTTCATTAAAATCAAGAACGTCACTACGAATAGGAACATATCGAACGATTTTTTTGGGGGAGGGGGGGGGGATACCCACCGCAATGGAAGGAACATTACCATCAAATATAGGAAGCAGTAAGTAGTGACTGTACTCGAATTATAAATAGTTATTCCAAGGTTAATATACTTCGTACTCTGAACAACTTATTCACAACGGACATGCGCACATGTATTTAGCAGAGAACAATGAATATAAATTTTGAGAATTTCTATCAGCACCTGAAGTGATATACGGTACTATAGAGAAAATATCTAGTTTCCACCGTCGGCGAAGATAACATGTATAATCAAAACCCGTAAATTGTTAACGGGAGGAATTGTATTACATCTCATGTACATTTATGTATCTAGTACACAAAATTGTGACGTCATGTTGCCGCCAGGATATTCATAACAGTATGTAGTGCAAATCTCCTGCTTATTAAGAGAGAGGTTTAGCTAGCTAAAAAAAACATGTTTAATTCACCAATTTCTACATAAGGAAATGCTTGTACGAAGTCAGGAATATGACAGTTGTTTTCCATTCGTTTGATATGTTTTAGCTTTTGATTTTGCCATTTGATTAAGGACTTTCCGTTTTGAATTTTCCTTGTAGTTTGGTATTTTTGTTATTTAACTTTTTAAAACAAATGTCAATAACGACTTGCATATAAAGTTTTGAAGAAATTAAATGACATCCTTCCCGTGGAAAAGCACTTGTACCTAGCATATATGGGATATTCATTACCAAGTTGTTGTCTTTGCTGTGTTGTAATTACCTGCAACTTAGATTAAGGATGTTTTATATTACATTGCAGCTAGCTGCATTTACTATTTCCTATTCTTTGAAATTGAGTTGATGGACCTTTGAGTTGTCATTTCTATTCCATTGCACTATAAGATTATAACTTTAACCTCTGAAGATGTGACTCAAATTCTTGGAAAAATAGACATCTATTAATTACCATTTTGTGTCCAATTCTAAATAGAAGTCTAAAAGGGAAACTGCGTTAACTATAAACCAATTGTAATGGCATACAATGTTATTTGAATCTAAGTTTTAAGAAGAATTTATAGCCTTGAATGTGTTTGCTATCAATAAAATTCTGATAATTACACAGACGACAATTGAAGGTTCTATAGAATTTCATTTATGTTTAACGGCTGCATTAAGTGATAGCTGCATATTAGGTTCATTAAGTCATCTTTAGAAAATTTTAAGTGCTGTAGCAAATTAAAAGACATTTTGGAAAGCAAAACATCAGAATTAAAAAAAAGACCAACACAAATGTAAACAGATAGAAAAGGAATACACAATAATTAACCAACTACAGCTTACGTAACTTTTACAAAATGTATTCGTTAAAAAACGATAAAATGGTATGCATTAATCTGCATGCTTTACCTTGATATACAACTAAATGTTAGAACTCGATAGCAGTATCGTTCGAAGAAATAACATATCGTCTAAAAGTGTTTCTTTAAGATAAAAAAATCTATAATATTGGCAAGTAAACGTCAACCTTGACAAAAGTTAGGGGTTTAGTATCATACCATCATGAGGTATACGAGAAGAACATAACCCGTATCATGCCATTAACAAATTTCTCAATAAATGTGTTATTTCCGATGCAAAGACCCTAGGAGTAAATCAATATTAATTTCAAAAAATGCCATCTTTAATGACCTGACAACAGTATCGTTACTATATCCCTTCTGGATAAGTCTGTTTAAAGATTTGGTTAGCTTTTGAGGTGAATGAAGCCATTGTCAGCACTAATGGCTATTTCGTGGTTGCCAGTTTTAATTGATGGAGTGCCAAGAAAGGACTCCGACCTACGGTAGGAAAACTGACAATCCTTGTCAATAAAGATTGGAGTCGAGCGTATCTGCCACGTGCAGGATTCGAACTAACGACCTCAGTGTTGATAGGCTAGTTATACAGTAGTTGAACTACTTAGCCCACTCGGTCAACGAGGTCTCCTATTTCCAATGGGTATAACTCCTTAAAAGAAAAGATTATCAGGACTGGTTTTCTAGTTCGTCTAAGACATTGCTGATATACACCTTTGATATAAGTTCATAAATATCTGAGTGGCAAGAATTGTACACGTGAGAACGCTTACAATGAAAGCTTATAAAGTATATACATTTTTAAGGGACACAACTCCTCTTAAAAAATATCAGTTTTGATTTTCGAAATTGTCCAAGACATTTCTGATATAAATTTCAAACATATATGGCAAGGTGTGTACACGAGTGCTTACAATACAATTTTATGTAGATATGTCCTGTACAAATAATTGATCAGCGCTGATTTTCGAATATCCGGGACATTGCTAATATAAATCTTCAATATAGATTTTATAACAATATTATAAGAAATGTAGGCTATGGAATTTACATTTCTAAGGGACATAACTCCTTCAAATATTACAGATCAGCGTTTACTTTCGAACTTGTCCAAGACATTGCTGATCTTAACCTTCAATATAAATTTCATAACAATCCTACAAGAAATGTAGGTCTGAGAGTGATTACAATGCAATTTTCAATATAATTAATATTTCAAGAGGTATAACTCTTAGAAAAATATTTGTTTAGAACTGATTTTTGAACTTGTCAGAGACATCATTGTTGATATAAACCTATAATACAAATTTTATATAAATCTGGCCAAAATTCTACATGTGAGAGCGCTTATGGGTGCTGAAGTTGTGCATCTTTTAATTTACTTTACAGGTCTGCCGCAACGCATCCTGATAGGGACATTTAATTGTATCCCGTCCTTCAATCCAGTCAATCAAATTACACACCATACTTGAATATGCATGAAATAATTTCCACGCATAAGTAAGCAACCTTCAATCATTCAATCACATCTATAAATTATTAGTTTGAAAATTTTATTGTGTGAATAAAAAAATGTCTAATTTATATCTTGTGTTCCTTTTTGAATTTACATTTGAGTTCGGTATTTTTGTTACATGTAGTACTAATATACAAGAGATGTAAGGGCAATTAGAAACAATAAGTTAATGGAAGACAACGGATTGGTATCAGAAAAATGAATCACAAAACATTACAGAATTCCAGAGATTTAACAACAAAAAACGATGGGTGTACTCAGTAAATTATGATAGCTAAGAAACTAAGGTTCCAATTCCCTCAGGCAAAACTTACCTAAGATGAATTTGGCTATTTTGTATGTCACTTTTGGTCGTATAGCTCATAACGTGTTTAGGTCTTGTGCATCCTTGGCTTTCAAAAACTGGTTTTGAGCGTTCCTGATGAAAGTAAATCCAGAATTTACTTTTATGAAAAAATAACAAAGTCACACCAAAAAGACAAAATTGTCTCCGGATTTGCATCACATTTGCATATTTAAGAATTGAATGCTTCTTTTTGTAAATTTATTGGGGTGTAGAAGCGTTGACCGAAGTACATTTTGTATGAAGCGCGGAATTACTTAAAGAAGCATTCAATACTTATAATTACATTTTTTTTGCTAGGATCATGAACACACGATTTCTATCAAGTTTTTCTTTTATTTACCTGTGCACTTTATTGAGGAAGCTCGTGTCATCATGAATATTACATTTCATTTTGAAATGAAGGTTAATTTCAGAATAACGCGAGATTGCTGTTAGCCAATCAAAATAACGCATTATAATGAAACATATATGTAATGTAATTATTGATAAATAAATAATCCGATTTTTCACATCTACTAAAGTGTCAAGTATATAATAAAGTTGTCCTCACCACATAATGGTTGGAGAACGCCATCAAAGTAATTACCAATAATTACCAATACATTTGATTGAGTCTTTGACAAAATATTTTCCAGATATATCCAGTTTTAATGCGTTGTGCGATAATCAACTCCCACAGGTGTCAAAAGAAATTACTAGCTCATTACAGGATCTAAAACAAAACGACTATAAGAAGTACATTACAAGCTATCCAGCAAATAACATTTGAACTATACTTTACAAACTGCATAGAACTTTGTCTATATAGAACGCACTTTTTATCGTTGATATTTAACACATGGTGGACTAATATTCTTTTATCTTGGCTACCGGAAAGGGTTGACTTAGGTATGTGCTAGATGCATAAATACAGTCACTTGTGGTCAGAATGGAGATATTAAATACGGTGCCCCCCTCCTCAGTTCTATCCACAGGTCTAAATACTATTAATAATGTAGCCTACAGATTTCACTTGCTGGCAGGTAGTTGGATTTAGAATATATCTCATTTCATTCTAAGAAAAATCTTTATATTCGGTTTTAAATCATTTAAAAAGGCATGGCTTTAATCATTATTTATTTTACAAATTTAAAGACATGTGATTCATCAAGAACTTTGCACTTCTTGTAAAGTGTTTTATGGCGTTAAATATTTATATATGAGAATTTATGTATTATACATAAATTGGGTTATTCAAAGGACCAGCTTTAATATCGCCCGTTGCAGTGCTTCTTTGTAGTATTGGAATATAGTTGTAGCATTATGACGTAAAATTTGTGACGTACGAGTCGTTTGGGCGTTGACCAACAAAAAGAGTAGAAATAAAAATTTAGAGAGAAATATTTTAAAAGCCCGCCTACCCTCCTCAATATTAAACTTATTATTTTGCGGATGCTGCAGTTGTTTTTTTTTTTTTTTATTTTCATGTACATTGGCGTTAGTTCCAGTTTGAGCAATTTCATATCCATTGATGTGTTGCATCTTGCACAGAAGGCAGTGAGATGCGGTATTTAGGAAAACAAAACATGAACTTGGTAATAAACTCATATTAGTGTTGTCAAATGTAGAGCATTGAGTACCCAACATTCCGGAAGGTTTTGCCAACTACAGCTAAGGTAACCTATTCCTGGGGTGGACATTTTAATACAATTTCACTGCTTGTGTTAAACAATAGTTACAGTTTGATTTTTTTTTTTGCCATGGCGTTGTCAGTTTATTTTCTACTTATGAGTTGAATTTCTCTTTGGTATATTTCGCTTCTCTTTATTCATTGTCAAATAATTTAATAGTATTTAAACATCAATACGGGTCACTGGAAAACCGAAATACAAGATTGAAACTGTTGACTACAGTTAGTTTTAATTAATAGCATTAAATTTGTATTTTCTTGGCTGTTGTATGATTTTTTTTTTGTTATCGAATTCTTTCCACTTTAATTTATTTGTTGTTTTTACAACAAAGAGAATTGTCAAACTCCAATACATATCACGACTTGTCTCTATAGTGTCTTGACCTTTGAAAATGTATCGCCTTGTGTCATTCAATAAATAAAAACAATTGCAGCACTTTTTAAAAATATACTTCAATACTGGCTATAAAATATAAGCCTGAAGAAAAGTTCACTGATCTTTTGATTGAAAATGCGAAACAACAGAATCTTTTAAGATACCAATTAATAGACTTCATTTAAAATTTATAAATAAGCATAAATATGTTCTGGATGTACCTTGTAATATCACTGTAAAACACGTGTGTTACGTAACATAGTTGATTATATTTTCTGTTACCTTTAAAAGTTTCATTTTAATTAGGTTTTTCGAAGTTTGTTAATTAACAAATATGTTTTCTTAAAAAGATTTGATTGCCTTGGTTAACATATTTTACTTTATCTTCAATCTTTTTATTGAATATACGACCAATGAAATTAATTTCAAAATCTTTCATTCTAAATACAAATCTGATTACTAGTATCAAAATCCTCTATTTATAATTTCCAGTGAAAGAAAAGAAAATTCACACACATATACTATACACCGTATACAACGACTTTCCAAGAACAAAACTCATCATAACACATGATCCCATATTCGATGGGCGTGGCACAACTGTCAACATAAAATAAGTAGATGTTGTACGACTTGAAATAAGGGATGTAACCACAAAAGACCAAAAAATATGGAGGTAAACAACTTCATGTAGAGTTCATCGTACGCCTTCAGCAATGAACAAAACTCGTACCGTATAGTCAGCTATAAAATGTCTCGGAAAACAGATGTGAATCAATTCAAGAACGTCTCTAAAAACAACGAATTGCAGGGACACATATGGCACCATACAATACCGAGGGAAATATAAGCATTCATGTTTTTCTATTCCACTTATAAACGAAAACAAACTTACGTCTTTCTAATATGAAAAAATAAAATAGTAAAATATTGAATGAAACGTGTATTCAACTTGCTATCGAAATATTTTAAAGTATGACGCAATTTTATGGATTTTGTCTCGCTATCATAATCTTAGCGAGATTTTTCTTTGAAATGCTGTATCGCATTAATTTTAACTTTACGACATAGGAAATCAATTCTATTAACCACGCGCGTCTATTTGATAACAATAGTTATATAACTTGACAGCCTTTTAGCTAAACGAGATGGCAAATTACATAATGAAAATCGGAAAAATAATTGATTGATAGACACTAAATGTCACCTGTACTTTGAAGTTTTGGTCTCAGTAAGTAATAAAATGTGTGTGTGGGGTAATTTCTAGTCTAAATTCTGCATTATATTTTCAGAATAGGAATTTGTTCATTTAATTAGATGTTGATATGACATAAAGTTGCAATCTTCATCTATGGCCGAATGGCAACATGTCAACCAACCTCACCATCAAATACAGTTGAACGTACTACCTATTCTGATATACAATCTGTTCAAGCGTTTACATGAAAAAAAGTAACACTTTGTAGTAAACTTTGTCTGAGGGAGTTAAAGACCTTAGTTTTTTTTATAATTCCTTAATTTATCAACGGACACTTTAAGAAAGGTTTGTTATAAATCATGTCAATGCCAAAGTACTGACTACTAATCTGATGGTATCCCCGGAGACTGATAGTCCACCAGCAGCGTTATCAACCCAGTGCTGCGAAAATGAAAACAACACTTAACAAATTGTTAATGAATCTACACTTTGTTAGTTCCGCTCACTGTTAAATGTATGGAAACAAAACCTCGATTGATACAGAGGGAACAGCGTGTTAACATTCAAATTATTGTATTTGCAATGTTATGTGTTATATTGTAGATCTTTATTCTTCAGTTAGCGTCATGGCAATCAAAATGTTTATTCGTGTATAAGGAGATGAGGTATGATTGCCTTTGAGACAACTACATGTATCCACCAAAGTTCAAATGAAGTGGATGTAAGCAATTATATGCAACCGTACAGCCTTCAATACCGAGAAAAACCCATACCGTATAGTCGTCTATAAAAGGCTACGACATAAAAAAATATGAAACAATTCAATTGAGAAAACTAACGGTCAAATTTATAAACCCGTGTCATGCCGTTACGAGTACTAGATCTGGCGGAATAGTTCTGTAA
This sequence comes from Mytilus californianus, assembly GCF_021869535.1. Lineage (NCBI taxonomy): Eukaryota > Metazoa > Mollusca > Bivalvia > Mytilida > Mytilidae > Mytilus > Mytilus californianus. The sequence continues at coordinate 60,861,899 of NW_026262679.1, forward strand.
GTGTTCATAAAATATTAGATCTGGCCATAGTTTTCAGTGCAAGTTATAGGAGATATAATTAATATTTTTAAATGTGATTATACGGACTTTATTGATGTTTCACAAATGTGAACAGTGTTAATAAACTCGTTCCTTTTACCTAAGCTCCATCTTGTTGTGATATATGACAAATATTAAGGCACCACTCTTTAACGGGAAAGTATTAATGAATGCATCACCAAGAACAAAATCATAGTGTACCCGTTTTTGCATTAATATTCCCAGTAAGCGAAACAAAATAATAAAATTTATTGGGAAAAGACAACAATTTATTTTCTATTTCTTCAAATGACTCAATATTAGTATACTTCTGGTGGTATCTAAACGATGCCAAATATTACATCTTATTTACAGTAACGTGAACATTTTGATAATCTAAACCACTGTACAACTTTACTATCACTTTCTATAAAAGTAATGCAATTTCTTAAAAAATCTGGTGTAAATTATTACTGTTCCACCAGACTATTTTGTCACACCTTTTTCAATCTGTTACATTTGAAAACCATTGAAATATTTAGAACATTATCTGATTTTGTTTCAACAAAAACTAAAATGTCACAAGTTTGAAAAAAATTTAAATTGTAATTTAGACAAAGCCACATACATTAATAAGCATACATTTAGTATACATACATTTGTATTTTGTCCAGAAGCAACCTCGCCATTACCAACCTTTTACCGTGTATGTTGTCCTCTTGTCTGATGTGTGGTGGTGGAACGTTCTAAATAGGGTTGTTTGGTATGGTTACATCGTTGTTCTGATAAAATGGGATAATGAAGGTCCATATTGGTAAAATTTTTCTTGTGGAATGAAATGACGTGGAATGTAACGGGTGTTTTTGGTCGAAAATTAACTTATCCTCCACTAATTTTGCTTCATGTCCTTTCAAAAATAGAATAAGTTGACGTCTCCTTTCTACTATTTCTATTGGACACATTGTTCTTTTTTTTTATTGCGTTTTTTTCTTTTTACTAATTTGCTAATAATGCTGCGTAGAACCATCTCCTTTTATTTGCCCAAATCAATGCACAACATGAAAGTTTATTTCATTTTCCAGCCCTAGCTCAATTTTTGATACAGTTTTTTATCTTTTCGTCGGTGTCGTCAACTGGGTAATGATCATCATGAATTTTGAAGAGCAAATTTCCCTGGTTCAATAAAACAAAACTAGAAGAAGGCCGTTGAGACATTATCTCTTTTTTGATATTACTGATCTCAGTGTCCACCTTTTTATAATGTGCTTCCATATCAACACATATCATCCAAAATATCAAGCTTTTGGAATTTGTCCTTCACTTCATACATGAATTATTGGAAATCAAGACGATGAGGTGTTGATGTTGGCAGCGTAGGAAATGGCATGGAATGCTGTCCCATCTTAGCTGGTGTTGTGTGTGGGGCTTGTAGATGATAACGGGTGCATTGATACCAATTGCCTGCTCCATAAAGTATAAACATGATAAAGTACTGGTCGAGCTGAGGAGAAAACAAAAAAATATGGCGGAGTACTATATAAGTTCGGTGTATTCTGCATATTCTATGGTATGGTATGGCACATAATTGCATTTGGTTAGACAGTAATGGATATTGTTTTGAACAAGATTCGTTTAGATCAGCCATCTTGGTTGGTTTGTTATCGAAGTAGCATCAGTGGTTTATGTTTATTTTTATTTTTGCCCATCAAAAATCACCATTATGTATTAAATTCAACTAATCGTTTAATGTTCTCACAAAACACTGAAAACTTTCCTCTATGAATACCATAAAACATGATAGCATATTTAGTCTCTACAATATTTTCATGTCTCCTAACCCTGTAGCCATTTTTATTCAGATGAAATTTCATAATATATATCTAAATAAAATAATAACAAGGTTTGAAACCAGATTAATTAACCAATGGAAAATATTCAATTTTGTTTTTTGATGGCTACGATTATTATAAAGCGTTCTTTTCATTATCATTAAACACAATTAACTATGTATAATCTACAATTTATTACATAACTGGAATATCAAATAACTAAAATTTGCTTTTGGTAAAGTACATTTGTATATTGTACCTATAATTACAAACCTGTGGATTAATGATATCATTGTATCTCTCTTGAAATTCAGATTAGTTTACAGATGTTTTCTAAATTTCACTCAATCAGATTAATTCCGTAACAAACCATGACTCTCGATAGACGTTTGTCATGTTAGTATGGAATAATCAATGTGTTTTTTTACCTGATTTTAAACCGTAACATACTATGGAGTATGATAATGGGTCATGTACATGTGCTTTTATCTTTGAGTATACTTTTCATTACCCGTGTCAAAAGGATACAACATGTACAATGGAAACATGTTTTTGTTTACTATATTCTGCTTAAATCTAATAGAACCAATTGTTAAGTAACGTCAATTTACTATATTATGGATATTGATGTTGTGACGTGTACTTGATGTAGGTCAACGTTGTCAACCCACTTGACTTATGGTAACGTAAAGGACAAAAATGAAAGACATTAATTTTCAAAACCAGTAGGTGTAGGGTATGTAAGCATTTCCGTATGGCGATTTAAGAATAAAATGCTTAATTTATCATCATTCTATGACTTCTATTGAATGATGTATTTTTAGATGATAATACAATTGTATTTAGAGATGAGACAAATGTGGAAAGAAATACAAGACAACACAAGGATTACGAGACCATACATCAAGAAACCACGCGCAGCAGAGGTACAGATATAGATAATGCGAGCAGGGGTTCATGTCTAGAAGACTGTTTCGTTCGCACATTCTTATGCACGCAGAGGAAAAAAAACATTTCATGAAATATAGTTGCCTGATTTAGAGGAGCACAACTTATGCCTTTGAACACATAGTATTTCATATTTTTGGAAACAAAAACCATTAAAGGTCATGTGTTAAAACAAACCTAATAGTGTCATTAAGTTACACTGATCATTTTTAAAGTAATTGTGAAAACATGTCTTAAAACACGAGAATAGCACACACACAGCGATAGTTCTGTTGAAACATTTTGTGAAAGAGATTCTACATAAAAACATGTATTTTACAGGAAAGGCAGTACAAATATTGAGAATGTACGGAAAGATATGCACATAAAAAGGACTTAAAGGTTTACATTAGAGCAAAACATAAAAAATAATGTCTTCAAATGTGGCAAGACCTATACATACCGACAAGGTCTGCGAGAACACACTGGAAGTGAACACTCCGGAAAGACGTTCTTTTGTGACGTATGCAGAACAACATATTCTTTTAAAACTAACTTTTTAAGGCATACGAAGAAAAGGCATTGAATATATCCAAAACAATAAAACAAAAATAAGTATAAGTGTTATTACTTTGTTGTCCAAAACCCATAATCCAGAATATAATACAAAACCAAAAGAGATACTTTAATTATGTCATGGTATTTTAAAATTTGCAGAAAAAAATGAATGAGTATCAAAGGTTTTCGATAAACGAATTTAAGCCCTTCTATTAAATTATATTTTCATCTGGTATTCCAAAACGTATGTGTGGTAATGATTTCTCTTCATGAGATTTGTGATATAATTTTGCTCCTTCTGCAAGTTGAAGAGCATTGAGGACCCAGACATTTGTCTTAATCATAATCATATCAAGGTATAAACATGTTAGCCCTTGTCTATAGCAATTGCAAACATTGAGCATTTAATTATGGATAATGTGCATTTTATATATTGGTGTATTGTGACTGTATTGTCATGAAGATCTATACCTGTCTTTGATTGTATAAAAATATAGCAGCTCCGAGGGCTGTGGAGATGTCAGCCGCCCTCAACACACCTGTTACTCTTGGGTCGTAATCATAAAATGGAAAATAAGTATATATCTACTTCGTCTAGTCTTCTAAGTACCGAACGTGACCTATTCCCGAATATGACTGTTTTGCCGAGTGTAAATTCGCATTGCTATACGACGTGTCTCGGTATTAATACACCAAACTTTCATGTATTTAGTTATGATGTTTCATTTGTAAGTCTGATTTTATATTGTGTTATGTCTTATCGTTTGTGGTTTGAATTCTCTATTTTCGGTACATTCCACACATGTCTTATTTGTCAGTATAGTCGAGTTACACGTGGTTCGTCTACAGTGTTTTTGTTTTCTGTTGTTTATTTTCAAGTGTGTTTGCTGTTTGGTCTTATATGATCTTGCCTTATATTACAGTTATTTCATTTTTTTATTTTTTATATGTATGTAAAAGTTAAAATAATTAATCAGCTATTTCATTTATATGATTTTTAGTTTTAAGCAATTATATGCACAGGAATGTTTTGTATATAGACAGTTTTGATTTAGAAGAAAAACCGACATGGTTAGAAAATACAAATAATGACACCATTACAAACACAATTCCATTTAACTATTCTTGTCATGGTCAGAAAATACATAAAATAACATCATTACAAACTCAATCCCAATTTTATATTCTAGTACGTGTCTACAATAAAACAAATCTATTCTATTTTCAGAAATTTATCTGTGATAATATAAACGTCACAAAAAATACGCCACTTTTTATGGCGTTGATACATTCGTGTGACACACAGTTTATAATTCGTTTGTGGTGTACTGTCGTAACTTCATGGGAGGTGTCCGTTGTTATTCTGTGGTTTGTGTGGAATGTACCGAAAATAGAGAATTCAAACCACAAACGATAAGACATAACACATTATAAAATCAGACTTACAAATTCTTGATAGGAATACAATTTTGTCATTTTAGCGGTATTTTTAATATTGCCATATAAGCGGTAGGTTTGAATAGCCATAAAACCAAGTTCAACCCATCATTTTTTCTTAAAATGTCCTGTACCAAGTCAGGAATATGGCAGTTGTTATCAAATAGTCCGTTTCTATGTATGTTGGCGTTTGTTTTTGTTGCAGTTCAGTGTTTCTGCTGTTCCGTTGTTTTCCTCTTATAGTTGATGTGTTTCCCTCGGTTTTGGTTTGTGACCCGGATTTTTTTCGCTTAATCGATTTATGACTATTGAACAGCGGTATACTACTGTTGCCTTTATTTACTGCGTTCAACGTCATCAGATATAGCTGAACAACACGATAATCGATAAAATTTTTTAAGAGTTCACAACTCCAACATCGGTTGTCCGATTTCGATAAACATTTGCAGGTAGGTAGAATCTGTCGTTCAGATCGTTGCCGATGGTTTTAAAGATTCAAATAGGTGAGCTAAAAATGTGGAAAAGCTAAATTAAAGTATCCAATATTGATCCTTATATAGAAGTTGTGATATCCTTGAACCTACGGAATGACGGACATTTAGATTTTCATATGTCATGAAACCAGCGAATGGGTTAACATCTTTTTTCCTTCTGTATTTAGATTTAGTATAATCCCTCGATCTACATATCATTTCAGTGTTTGTATTTCCAATGCAAAATGTCTTAGCCGCTCATCAAACATTTTTATCCGTTTGCTGAATTTTGTATCAGCTCCTTTGTTGTGGGAAGACAAGGTGTGCGCCAACACTAGGTCTGTACTTGACAAAAAAGGACACATATAGCGCATATAATCTACAAAAAAAATAAAGGTAAGTTTCTAATAGTGTTAAATTAAGATATAATCCATGGAAGCTATACTATAGTCTAGTTTTAACAGAAAGGCATTATATTCGTGAGTATTGTTGCCAGAGTGGTGGCGGTAGCGAGACAATAAAGTAAAGCTTCCGTGAATTATTCCGATTCTAAAAAAGCAGTGGCAATCCCGAAAAGTATACCAAGATTTGTATAAAAAAAACTGCAAACTTACCTTATTTTAAAAGAGTATTTAGATACTGAATGTTTATGCGTTCGTCATTATGACGCAATGCTTTTATCAAATTTTCCGTTAGCAGAGGTTACTGTAAAACAACAGTTACTAATATCATTGAAATATTCTACAGTTACGATTATCTTTCCAGTTACTTGTCCACAAGTTACGATTATCTTTCTAGTTACTTGTCAACAAGTTACGATTATCTTTCCAGTTACTTGTCCACAAGTTACGATTATCATCTTTTGTAGTTACGATAATCTTTCTTAAATTTTCGATGGTTATTATTTTGGTAGCGAGGCCTTATTTGATAATATTATTAATAAACTACACACACAAAAACCGTACAGATCAACCTGGCGGCTGAGTAATTCTTGAAAACAACACGTTAACACGGAGAAATTAGCAAAAAAACGATCTTACCGATTTATATTTCCGCCATGTTGGGATCGTGGTAACTGCGCAGTTACCACAATCAGTTTAACACCAGTTAAATACATATCGTTGTCGTACCCATGTCCATAATTATTTAAAATTAGAAATTATTTGTTAACTTCCTATTTCAAAATCTGGAAACATATGAACGGCGTTAAGCCTCCAAAGAAAAGAAAAATAAGGATAATGTTACATACTTTCGTGAGTATGAAAAATCAAATAGTGTGAGGAATTACTCACCTGATTTGGAAAAGACAGGCCATGGCTAAAAGACATGAGGAGGGAATGGTTTGCCTAACGTGTCGACGACATGGTGATCCAAAGACAAACAATTTCCTCACACCAAGTTAGATAGTGTTAAGCATGAGAGGTCCAATATATATATATTCAAATCAGTTTATTTTTTGTTGTTGTTTTTATTTGTTTTCATCATAAGTATCTTGTTTTACTTATATGAGAATAACGAATTATTAATATTATACATGTACCTTAATGTTCAACCATTTCAAGCTTTCTTCTATAATTTGATCAAATATCTTCCAGGAATTTAAGACGATATTTATAAAAACCAAATATGTGTTTACATGGGACAAACACTAAAACTAAGAAAGTTTGAAAAATAGAGACTCCTCATTGTTGCCATTCGGCATTGTTCAGAATCAATTCAGTATTAGAAAAATCGGTTATTAAAATTATTGTGTTCACTTTATTATAGTTGAGATATCTAACAGTAGAATTCAGTGTTACAATATGCCAGGATATGGTCATATTATCGTAATTACTCTTGCATGTATACAAGTATTTTTCTAAGAAATATGATTCCTCTAGCAACTTTTTCAAAATGAATACAGATCGAAATTACCAGTTCGCAAGTGAACAATTTGATTGATCATTACATTGGTTGCACATCCTATCAGGAAAAACATAACTTTGTTTTGATATGTTAATTATCGTTCATCCGGTTAAAATAACTAGCTGTCTCCAGTTCCTAGGTTGGACAATTTCTACAGGATATGCTTTTTACGTCGTATGACGGGCGACGCATGCGGAACAGGAAATGTATTAATTCACAATGTCTTAGAAGACTTATCTGTAAATATATAGACAATATTTAATTGTTGTTGCATAAAGTTCAGCTATTTTAACATGTTATTGTAATAAATTGAATTAGTGATCTTTATTTTCTGTAACAAACTGAAAATTAACTTTAAACTTGAACAAAGAAAACAAAACAGACATGTCGATATAAACTTTAACTGAGAAAAGCTGCAATGGACATATTAAGACTTTTTGAACATCACCGTTAACTGCTCATATTGTACCTGTTTGGTACATGTAAGTACCTCTTAGGGGTTGATAAATCGTACTTTGTAAAAATTCACTCAGATTCAAACAAAAAAATTCTCCGAAACTGACATTGTCAAGATGCTTGATTTCTTGATTGACAACATATTTGTTACTTTAGATATTATCATGATTTCACTATCACTGAGACAAATCCAATAATTTACCAAGATTGATATTTATAAAGAATGTTGCAGAATCGAAAAAAATAAGATGTGCAGTTAAGGAGAGATCATTAATATGAAAAAAATCCTTTATTAGAAGACAAGAAACCAAATATGAAAAAATTCGTTGACTAGTAGCCAAGAAACTGCTAGCAATCAGTGAAAGGATTAACTGGAGGAGACCAATACCAAAACCCAGCGTTGATTTTCCGTCTAACGAATTATAACTAAATCAGGGCATACGAGATACTGTATAAGAATCAAATACATATATTTCACAAAGTAACACCAACTTAAAACCTTAACCTAAAAAAAAAACAGATAAAAAGGCATCTTACTTTTCCATGTAAATAAATACACAAGAATGACTCAACCTCCCGTTGGGTTTGATTCCGTATCTCTCAGAATGAGATCAATAAACCTAGATGAATGCTGGATATCCCATCAGCATTTCGCAGACCGAAAAACTTTGAGAAGGCACCTTACCAGTAAGGAAACATACCTTTGAATATTAAATTTTTCCTCATTGGCCTTATTTTGCTGATCAATTATATTTTCCGGTAATCTTTTATTTTAATCGGTTACTGTTAAGCTGTGTCTTTTATTTCATGAGCTTTTAAGAGCAAATTTCCGAGACCCTGGTTCAATGAAACAAAACTAGAGGATTGAGTCGTTATCTCTTTTTTGATATTACTGATCTCAGTGTCCACTCTTTTATAATGTGCTTCCATATCCAAAACCCTTGAGAATATATCATCCAAAATATCAAGCTGTTGCAATTTGTCTCTTACCTCATGTATGAATTGTTCGAAATCAGGACGAGGAGGTGTTGATGTGGGCGGCATAAGAAATGGCATGGAAGGTGAATGCTGTCCCAACTGAGTTAGTGTTGTGTGTGGGGCTTGTAGATGATAAGGGGTGAATGGATACACATTGTCGGGTCCATATATTACTTGTCGAGCTGAGGAGAATAAAACATTTCTATATTGCGGAGTACCATTTAAGTTTGGTGTATTCTGCGTTGAATATGGCATGGAACATGGTTGCATTTGATTAGACGGTAATAGGTATTGATAAGAACAAGAGTCGTTAAGATCAGCCATCTTGGTTTATTTATATAGGGAGGGACATCGGTTGGTTTATGTTTGTTTTTATTTTTACCCGTAAAAAATTACCATAATGTATTTAAATCAATTAATCGTCACTGATCACTTTTTTCTATGAACACCATAAAACAACATGACAGCATATTAACCTCTGCTATTTTTTCATGTCTCCTAACTCTGTCGCCATTTTTACCCAGAGGAAATGTCATAATATATATCTAAATAGAATAACTATTAGGGCTGAAACCAGATTAATTTACCCATTATATATATATATATATAATTTTGTTATTTGAAGGCGTCGGTTAAGCTTTTTATAGATTCTTTCCAGCCCATTAATCACCATAAATAATATATAATCTACGTTTTATTACATAACTAGAATATCAAATAACTAACTGTTTTTCTAGGGGTAAAGTACATTTGTACATTTTACCTTTAATTACAAACCTGTTGAATAATAAGTATCTTTGTATCTTTGTATCTCTCTTGAATTTCCAATTAGTTTACAGATGTTTTTTTTTTTTAGAGTTTATACAGTCAGAAGAATCCGTAACGCACCTTGCCACTCGACTGTCATGTTAGTATGGAATAATCACTTACCTGATTTTATATCGTAACAGACTATGGAAGATGAGAAAGAGTCATTTACATGTACTTTTATCTTTGACTATACTTTTCATTAACAGTGTCTACGAGATGAGACAAAATGAGAAGCAATTATGTTGACACTAAAAAAGAGTCGGAATCGCTCACTTGGAAAAAATATGCCATTTTGTTATTTATTCTTACCTTAATTGAAATCAGTTGTTTGCTTATTTACTGATTTGTTTGTAGATTTGGTATTATAATTATTTTTTTTGTATACAGTTTATACCTATTTATCAAATATTTTGACATAATTGGAAACATTACAAATAATTGTTTTTAAACGGTTTTATTAGCTGTCAATTTGATATTCACCGATGTGACTCAAATTCACATCTTTTATTTCAACATACTAAAACTATGTCCAAAAATAAAACTGTCCAAAGTAGAAACTGTAAGACTTCATAGACTAGTTATAATGTATCAGCATTTCGTGCGTATTTTACACTTAACACTAACTAGAAGGTCATATGATCCAATACTATCAAAGATATAAATATATATAGGCGGGCAATCGTAAATTGATGATTGCCAAAGGTCTCTCTGAGTTCATGTCATCAAATAAACCAAATATGTAAAAAAGAATTTTTTGTGGCCTGAATCAGTGAAAAATATGGTTCTTCCGGGTGGCTCTCTTGTTTCACTTTTCAATGTTGACATCTTTTTCCATTTATTTACTGATCATGCTTATCACATGCGCAACTCATCTCCAGGTAAGGGTCATATTAATGGTTGCATCTATTCGAATAAAAAAGGAAATATGGAATAAAATGAAGGCTTCGAACCGATACTTCCTCATCGATGTCGCTCAATGTAAAGACGAAAAATCCAGAAGGAATCATTATATCTAAGTTAATGAGGGATAATATTATTTTAAGAAACAGTTTCCACATACAAAATTTGCAACGTTTACAACATTTTGAACAAATTAAATCCAAAGTTTGAAGGAGGATTTTAATTAGCAAACATTTCGAACTGACAACTTTAAAAAGAAAAATCTTTTTTTTTAAACAAGGTTAGATGCTGTTTAACAAAAAAGTTTAACTGGACAATTTTTTTGAAAAAAGAATTCATAAATCTTATCAACAGAAAGACAAAATTCAATAACCAAAAGAATATTTCAAACATTTCTTCTCAAATTTGGTAAAAAATCTGGTAAATACGTATTGTTGTTATAGCCCGTAAAGATTTAAAATAAGAAAAATTTGTTAACTTCCTGTTTGAATATGTGGCAATTTATGAGCGGCGTTAAGCCTCCACAGAATATGCAATTTACGAGGACGAATTCAAATTTCCACATAATATGGGTACATACTTAAAATCAAGAAACATAAGAGACATGGGCAACATTTTCAATGTTGAACGTTATATTTTTTAGCAATTCGGTCTCAAGTTGCTTCAGTAAACACTTTTACGCGTCAATAAAACTGCAAAAATACATTCAATTCTTAATAACAGCAACGGAAAACGCAAAGTTCAGGAAAAGCCACCGTTACATTTTTGTATTTGCTCATCCCAGGCTTTTAGACATTTAAGTATGAGGGTTTCTGATGAAGGTCAATCAAATCGCACCATTTACAAAATGTTTATTTCATTAACCTATACAAACATGTCAAATGTATATAATATTGGACATATATGCTAATCACATAATATCGGAAATGACATCCTACTACTTTTTCCATAAAGTGTGTTAAAAGATTTGATTTATTTCCAGCTAAATGACCAAACATAATAATCATGCCAGGTTTTTTTAATACATTTGTAAAACATGTGAATCTAACGCACCCCACAAGAATATCGAGTGAAAAATGACGTACGATTTTTGTTATAAAAATTTATTTAACGAAAGAAAATCAAGGTAAATTACTAACACTAAACACAGGTCTTTAAAGAAGGGAAAGATTGCAAAAAGATTGCAAAAAGTTCGTGGGACAAAAATATCAGTCAGACATGTCTCCCTATTACTTTGTGACTTAACGATGTCAAATTAATGGAAATTCGGGGGAGTAATGACACTCCTGACTTCTAAACCCCTTACAAAACAATACAACAATCTATGTTTTCATTAAATAGTAAGGAAAAATACAAATGTTTTAATTCATGTAATATTTTTTTTTAACTCTTTATAAAATCATTTTTTGTTACAATATGTATTCAATGATCTATATAGATTATCATAATTTACAACTTTCAAATGCACCATGTCAAGATTCCTAGATTGTTCGACTATGAGATTATATTTGAGCACACGTCATTACCCCTTTTTCGATGGACTTATACCACTGATTGCAAGTAGTGAAACGACACATGAAGTGAAGTATATTATGTACTATTTATTACGGCTGCTAGTGGACTGTTAGTCCCAGATGGTATCATCTGCTCAGTAGTCGGGGCTTCGGTACTCATATGATTTATTACATTCATTTGCATGCAAATTCTCCGTTGAAAAATTATTGAAAAAACAAAGTTTACATTAGATGGATTTGATAATAATTCTTTTATGCACCTTTTAATCATATATAACTTTTAAATTTTGAGGTTTGCGCTTTCCCGATGAAGCTCCTCATATCAGAAAATCAATTCGGACGCAATATTTATAAGTTCTACTAAGTTGTTTTTTTTATTATGCATGTACCTTAATGTTCAACCATTACCATATTTCTCCTCTGATTTGATCAAACATCTTCCAGGGATTTGAGAAAACATTTACAAAAACCAAAAATATGTATTAACATGGGACAAACACTAAAACTAAGCAAGTTATTGTTGTCTTTTATCCGTGCAGTTCAGGGCTATTCGTTATGAAGGGATGTAACTCCCATTCAGAATCAATTAAGAATTAAGAAAATCGTTTATTAAAACTGGTATTGTTCACTTGGATTGTTTCTAGCCTAGCGAATATCGCTGAGATATCTAACAGTAGAATTCAGTGATACAATATACCAGGATATGGTCATAATAATGTAATTACTCTTGCATGTATACAAGTATTTTTCTTAAGTAATATGATTCCTCTAACAACTTTTCCAAATACGAATACGGATCGAAATAACCAGTTCGTAAGTGAACAATTTGGTTGATCATTACATTGGTTGAACATCCTATCAGGAAAAAACATAACTTTGTTCTGATATGTTAATTATCGTTCATCCGGTTAAAATAACTAGCTGTCTCCAGTTCCTAGGTTGGACAATTTCTACAGGATATGCTTTTTACGTCGTATGACGGGCGATGCATGCAGATCAGGAAATGTATAAATTCACAATGTCTTCTAAGACTTATCTGTAAAAATATAGACAATATTTGATTGTTGCTGAATAAGGTTTAGCTATTTTAACATGTTATTGTAATAAATTGAATGACTGATATTTATTGTCTGTAACAAACTGATAATTAACTTTGCATTTGAGAAGAAAGACAACAACGACATATGGATATAAACTTTAAGTGAGAAAACCTGCAATGGAAAGGCAATGACTTTATGAACATTAACTGCTCATATTTTTCCATTTGTAACTTTTACTATTATTTTAGTGTGTTTGGCAAGTACCCCTTAGGGACTGATCAATTGTACTTTGTAAAACATTACTTTGTTTTAACAAAAAATGTCTCTGAAACTGACATTATCAAAATGTTTGAATTACCATGATTTCAGTAACACTGAGACAAATCCAAAAATTTTCCAAAAGTGATATTTATAAAGAATGTTGCAGAGCCAAAAATAATGAGATGAGAAATAAAGGAGAGATCATTAAGATAAAAAAAAGCAATCAGTAAAAGGATTAACTAGAGGAGACTAATACCAAAAAACAGGATTGATTTTCAATCTAACGAATAAAAACTATATCATGCCATACCATGCGAGAGACTACAAGAAGAAATTTTTAATTGTTACCACGGAATACCAAACCTTAACCTAATAAAACCAGATTAAAAGACGTTTTGCTGTTCCATCCCAATAAATACCATAAGAACCCCTTAACTTACCAATGGTTTCAATTCCATATCTTTCAGAATGAGACCATTAAACCTAGTTGAACGCTGGATATGCACCAGCATTTCCCAGACCGAAAAACTTTGAGACGGCGACACTCGGAGGCCGCCTATCACTAGTGTTTCTATGGTGGTTTTCCTATGAAAAGAGGTTTTCAAGAAAATGTGACCTAAAGTGTTACCTGGAGGAAAAACACCAAGATGTTGGGAGCAATTCGAGAAAAACTTCCCGTCAGAGGCTAATGGGTACAAGTTTTATGTTTACCTAGAGGATCAACTTTATGAAACCACTGACTGAGAGACACCTAAACTTGTCGATAATTCAAATATGTAGCCGTCGTAACATTCCTTTGTGTTTAATATGAATTAACATATGCATCAATATCCATTACTCCAACTTATCATGTTATTTAATAGAACTTTTACCGAACTGTGGAATCTATGATATATGTTCTGCCTGCATATAGTGTGCCTAACTTTCCGACATAAAATAAACTTCAGGAGAGTTTGTTTTTTCTAAGGTGGGGATAGTGTAAGAACTGAAATTAATGACCTTTATATTCTTTAACAAACTACAAATTATCATTTGAACTTGACGGAAAACATCAACGAAATGTGGATATAAATTTTAATTGAGAAAACCTGCAAGAACAAATATTAGTGACGTTAATTTATGAACATTAACGTGAACTGCTCATATTGTGACATTTTTACCTTTTAACGTATTGCTAAGTTGCTTAACCAGATTTGCCATTCCTTCCATAAATAATTGTTTATTTACACAACACCACTTTTGAAGTTACAGAATAACCAATAAATAGCTGCGCCATGAGCGCTTGATACGCCCGGTTTCTTTTTTTTAATGAATAAAGTTCCATAGCTCCTCATATCAGAAATTCATATTAAAAAAAACTACATGGAGCTTATTTTAACAGATATAAACCAGTCACTAAAGTTTCGTGAAAACTGCTGAAAGCATTTTTGAGATATTAGCCGAAAACTAGAAATTCCATCTCCTTATGAATAAAATCCCATAACTCGGATTCGTAAAATCTAAAATTTCGAAAAATCGAAAGAGAGCTTACGTCAATAAATATACACCATTAACCAAAGTTTCGTGAAAAGTGGTTAAAGCGTTTTTGAGTTATTGTCCGAAATGTTGACGACGGACGAACGGACTGACAGATATACCATAACACGTCTCGTAAACGGGCATATAAAAAGGTTAATATCAGTAAATTAAGAAAGAAGCGGCAGTTATCTTCAACCCCACAGAGAGGCCTAGATGAAAACCAAACCTTAACCTAATAAAACCAGAATGATGAACCATTCCAACTATGCATGCAATATAGAATAGATGTCTGCATTTGTATATATGTAAATACATATTGTAGCGGGCCGAGGGTTGGTAGCGTTTTTAATTGTGCTTTTGCCTGATATATAAGCTACTGTGATTGCTATGCAATTGTTCACATATAAATATTGGACCTCTGGCAAACAGGTATCTATTCAATAAACATGCAGCTCAACTGCCGCCGATGTCTTGTTTTTATTGGTAACAAATAGCAAAAAAATGGGGATGTTATGTGGTAGCCTGACAACCTAGGCGTTTCAATAAATACGCAGTTGTATCTCGAAATAAATATTTGTAAATTGAATAAGTTAGACTGACCACGAGATCCTCAGCATTACATGTTCATATTATCTATAAAATCAACAAGTTCAACAAATAACTATTATTTAAGAGACTTTCTTATAACTATAACTTTATATAAGAATGAAATAAACAGTAACTGGTTACTTCTCTGTTACCTGCAATAGTTGCTAAAAAAAGGGGGGTGTAGTAGCTCTGGTTCAACTATAGGGATAGGGTAAGTGGACTTATAATAACAAAAAAGACTTAAATAAGCACACAATATAATCCTAACAATTTCCGTAATAAATAGAATTTAATACATTTACGCAGAATTTATCTGTGAAATTAACAGTGTATAAAGTTAATATAGTTTCCGCGATAGTCCGTTAAACTAATGATGAGACTTTGAAATAACTAGATCTTATGAGATCTAGATACATATTATAATAAATCTCGAAATTCTAATAAGAACCTACCCTTAACGAAACTACAAGGTAAATTTTCTGTTTCCTTGACTAGCTTGTAGGGTTTGTATATAATTTAACAATGGTTGCATCTGGAACAAGACTGAGTATGATAGAATGTCGCGCATGATTATATACAACACGACACACTTTTGACGTTTCTAACGTCAAAAACCGTCATGACACAAACTGCACTCTATACATACGGGGATTTCTAAAAGAAACTATTGTTGTTCACAATGGCGGCCCCCAGGGTTGAAGTGACCCGTTAATAAAAATTATGAAATGCTACATGTCTGGGAGACTTATGATCGTTGAGGCCGGTCTAACTTCAACAAGGAACCAGAGAATCACGTAAGTGTTACCTCGACTGCAAGATAAATGTACACTTTACACACAATTAAATAGGTGATCTTACAAATGTCACAAAAATCGGAAAGGTTATAAAAATGTATACTACCAAGATTATTCACCCTCTACCGTATAATTTACCTTTCAAAATAGTAAGATTAAAAATGCATTATAAAATATAGAAAAACAACCATAAAAGAAATGAATAAAAATTGAATAATTATAGGAATTATGGAACAGTAACAATAAGCATATACGTTCACAACTTGTGTTTTGCAATTAAACAAGCATATAAATGTATATCGTAAGGCATCCATTTTTCATCGAAGGTAGAGAGTTCCTGACGAAAGTACAATGAGCCTAAAATTATCAACAGACCAGACCCTTTGATAATACTCAGCCTGTGGCGGTGGTGTGTCACAGTTTCATGAAATTTTATAATAGTCTAATGTTGTACAACAATATAGAATATTTGTTTTCATATTTTTTTATATTTGATGTTCTAGATAAAATGGATCTTTATGGTCAAAATAAATAAGATGGGTGTATCATTTCCTCGCGATGCAGCTTTCTCTTTTAAAAAATTAAATTCTTAATTTAAAGATGATAATGTAAAATTGATAAATGTAATAATTGAAACTGGAATCATGGAATCGAAACAATCGTTTATTATAGCCGATTTGATGACGCAATAAACAGGGTAAATTTATTAATAAAAAAAAAAGAAATACGTTTGATGTAGTTTTCCGGTAAGCCAACAAATATCTTCCTTAAAGATTGACTGGGTTTTAGAAATATTATCATCGCTTGGTCTTCCGACCGGCAGAATATTCCTTACCAAAGTGAAGCATCGGTTTAGCTGTGCAGGATGTACAAGTTCTCAGCCACGTCCGGACATAATTGGGATGTTTAATCAAATGCTTCGTGAAGACAGAGTACCACTCCCTCTATACGTAAAGAAACTTGAAACAACTCTTCGAGAGGAGCGTTATACAGAAGATTTATGATTGATTGGTGTTTGATTAACGTCTAGTGGCAAATATTTCATGGAGCTCAGGACGAGAACAAATTTACAAATAATTCAATGGCAGGTCTTGCAATAGGTCGACCTGGAATGCCACGGGAAAAATGCGGGTATGTGGATAGGGACAGAAGTAAAGCCTTCTAAAACCACCTACGCACACCTCAGATATCTGATGCAAGAGTCTGTAAACTAGCAGCAAATGTGACGTTCATCCTACACGAAGCATCGTATTTAACGACCTCATTCCGATCAGACGTAGCTGCGTAGTTGCACATCCCGCACATTGATATAAAAGCCCAAATTAGCAAAGGCTTATATGCAAGAACCGTAGAAGTCAAGAAATGAACATATTTCTATACTCCAGTCAAGTGACTCATCCGGGTTAACAGATGTTAAAAAAGTTGCACTTACAAATCTCTTAAGTTGAGGACAACGACATCGTATTTTATTTCTGATTGCAGAATTCCGATTGAAGTTGTTGTTTGATTGAAAATGTGGTTTTTGAAACAAACTGTTATTAATAGCAACACATTAAGTAGTATATTATAGATAGAAATGTATAAGTTTTGTCAAACAGAAACTATTAGTTATAAATGGATTCATCGGCTAATATATAGTTTATTACGGCAGCAGCCATATCAAGTACACTTATGTCAATGAAAAGTAACTGTGAAACAGACTCACAGATCAGTTCATCCGAAAATGGTATGATCAATAAATACACAATTCACCAAGAAGAGTGTTATGGTCAACTTGAATTTAATTTGGAAAGTTATTTTTTTAAATTATTTCCGAAAGAACGAATTATTAACAAACATAGGGTGTGTTAATTTGAAAAAAAACATAGAAGGGGAAAGGGGAAAAAAGGAATTCCAAGCTTTTAACCAGCTGAAAACAATGCGCCCTGGGAAAAGTATACATAAAAATAAAATCAATAAACGTGGTCGATTATTTATTCAAAAGATATGGAATACATCTCCATCGTCAAAGTGTTTTTCTAGCAAAAAGATAGGAAAATATGACATTTATGTCATAATGATATTGGTACAAATTTTCATTATATTTTTTTCAGTGTCAGCTTCCCTAGTGTCTTAGAGAAACGAAATACGCATATTCCAATTTTAAATACTATACTTCTATATCCAAATTTTCAAAAAAAGTTTATTTACGCCTTTTAATGTTAAAGTTTACATTAAGGCACAAGTAAACTGGTTCTTATTGATCAATAAAGCTGCTTCGAGGTATAGAAATGTGGTTATCACGGGACTTCTTAGATTTGTCTTTAAAATCTATGCTGAAGATGGGCATTCGATTACATATAGCAATGAGGGATGTATAAATACGCAGTCACGTCGAGTTTGCATATGTCTCGTTTAGGGATTTTGCCGCACTCTCTGCGCGTTAAAACACATTTGAAACATCTCTTTGATATGTCATACCTGAGGACAACATTTCTTCCAATATCCAACATAATTTCACCAAGGGATTCATTGTTAATCTTTCTTTTCTTAAATCTTAATGAAACATTTGTTACTGAAAGTTAGCAAACAACAGTCAATTGAAACAACTATTCAATCAAAGGAGTAGGGGCATTAAGGCCAGGTTTTGGCCCAAGAAAATAAAATGTTTGACAACTATTCGAAATTTGCACATAATGTTTGGAAATGCACAGAGTTAAGAAAACGTAAGATTTTTCATCCGATGAAGTCACAATTACGTTAGAATATGTACCGTTTTCATGAAAACAATGAAAAATACAGAATTTATGCAGTTTTCCATCGTTATTTCCATTGTGGAAACACCGTGCGCAGCCAAGAAACAACAGAATAATTTAAGAAACGCTTTATTGTAACTATTGACATAATCTTTCAAAAAATAAAGTTGTTTCTTGGGTGCGCACATACTTTGCCAATTTAAAATATACTTAAAAATTGAAGTACAACAAGTAACAAGGAAACAAGGAAAATCAAGAAATTCTACAAAATATACAAATTTCGTCATGGTTTGTTGCCATGGTAACTCGTTAAATGTAAAATTTGTTTTTATATATGAGTACCTTGTACCTTAGTCTAGTTAGGACAAATTTAAAAATATGTATTCATATGATGAAGACATAATCTTTCAATCAGTTTAATTGAAGTTTGGAGCTGGCATGTCAGTTAACTGCTAGTAGTCTTTTGTTATTCATGTATTATTGTCATTTTGTTTATTATTTTTGGTTACATCTTTTGACATCAGATTCGGACTTCTCTTGAACTGAATTTTAATGTGCGTATTGTTATGCGTTTACTTTTCTACATTGGCTAGAGGTATAGGGGGAGGGTTGAGATCTCATAAACATGTTTAATCCCGCCGCATTTTTGCGCCTGTCCCAAGTCAGGAGCCTCTAGCCTTTGTTAGTCTTGTATTATTTTTAATTTTAGTTTCTTGTGTACAATTTGGAGTTTAGTATGGCGTTCATTATCACTGAACTAGTATATATTTTTGTTTAGGGGCCAGCTGAAGGACGCCTCCGGGTGCGGGAATTTCTCGCTGCATTGAAGACCTGTTGGTGACCTTCTGCTGTTGTCTGTTCTATGGTCGGGTTGTTGTCTCTTTGACACATTCCCCATTTCCATTCTCAATTTTATGATAGCTTTTAAATTTGCAGTAATTTTGGGGCCAAATAAGAGTTTTAAAATTTTGCTCTCAGTAATTGTTCCACCCTTAAATGATCTTTTGTAGAAATGTTAATGTCTAATAAATCACAAAAAAAATCAGTTTACTTAAATGTATTCCAGATTCATACTTTCTTTCTGATACGCATTTTATTTCTTGAGAGAAAACGGAGAAATATACGCGACCTGAACTGGCTAATAGTACATACATCACTTTGATAAGAAATCATATTGAAATTTCTACAGTTCATTTTAGTTCGTAGTAATTATTGTGAGCAAAATTACAAAAAAAATGATTGAACATTGATTCAATTGACTGGTGTTTGACAAAGTTCCTGTGACAAACAGTGAATGAATGTTTAGAAAGGAAAACAAAAACGATAGTTTTTACTTGCTTTTTTCGTTTAATCTCTTTGATCTATAAATTAAGTGTTTCGCCTTTTGTGAATTCAGCTTAAAATAAAGATAAGCAATTATACATACAACATAGAAAAGTTCAAGTAGGCTTCCAGACGTTTGTTAAAAAAAGTCAGTCAACTGATAAATGTTAAAAGTCGTTTTTTCTTATCTTATTATGTATTGATGGGAATCTATTTCTGTCTTCTTTTTTCCCTTTCAGGGTAAACAAATTCATGCAGTGTTAATTGACAATTCCATGCACTAAGCCATTCTGACAATTCCTATGTTTGTTTACCTTTCTTTCTTTTCTTTTTTTATACTGAAACATACTATTTTCAACCGGTGGACACAAACTTCATTTTCAAAAGACAACTTAGAGGTACAGTTAACCATTCGAATAAGAATTTCAAAGCAAATGAAAACAAAAATTTGAATCTGTAATGTACAAGATGCCGTAACTCAATCATATTTTAACTATCAGGTATCCGCTCTCTTTCTGTTTGTAACACATTCTTTTGTGTCGCGGTGTTTGAAGGAGTTTACTGGATTCCTTTTGCTTCTCTTACTATTAAAGTGAAACTGTTTTGACTTCAAGCTGCAAATATTGACCCAGTACTATACTGAATTTTATCTAAAACTATAACATATTTATGAAAGTTTTACTTTGTACTCTTAGACTACCTTCAAGTTACTTGAATTCACTTCATATAAAGGTGTGGTATGATTGCCAATGAGACAACTGTAGGTTCAACCGTGAGCAAAACCAATACCGCAAAGTCAGCTATAAAAGGCTCCGAAATGACAAATGTAAAACAATTCAAAACTAACGGCCTGCTTTATACAAAACAATGAACAGAAAACAAATATGATATACAGCAACAAACGACAACCACTGAATTACAGGCTCCTGACTTGGAACAGGCACATACAGAATGTGGCGGTGTTAAACTAGTTTGTTGGCGCAAAACCCTTCCCTTCTCTGGGACAGTGGTGTAACAGTAAAGCTGAACTATAAAAGTCAGCTAAAAAGGGCTTAACTCATCAGGTCGAAACAAAACAGAAAACCATCTAACAAAAACACAGACCTGAAGTGGCAGGGTATTTATACATTACCACAACAACAAAAAAGACACTAAATACAGATTTGAGAGTATTCGCAGTTACTGACAGCTAGTTTAAAGCCAATAACAACTAATAAACAATGATGCATCTAAGACTAAAATAGCAATCAGTACATGTTTACTTTTCGTTATTTTAAACTACATTCCAAAATGTATTTATCCGTCAAATTAAAAGAATTTATGGGGAAAAAAAATGAAATATCAATAATTGATATTTCATTTATTCTTTGAGAAGGATTTTTTTATTACACAGACATAGAAAATACGACAACAAATGAAATTATATATGTATATATTTGTCATTTAAATGTCTTCCTACCATTTTGATCTTTTAGTATCCACCTCCTCCTATTCTTTTGAACTTTAAATTTTAATTATAAAAATCAAAGAATTTTGTACGCTAGACAACTCCTACCTACACAAGTCATTGTCAAGAATCTACTATTTAGTTCAAACTAGTTTGAAATAAAATCGGTCATCTAAAAAACATTTCCATATTTGTTATAATTGATGGGTAATCTGTTTTATTCTCTTATCAAAAGATTAAATGTTAGAAAGTCGTATTTACCATATGCGTATTGTCATTGTATAAAATGACCCATTCTTGTACCTTTATCAACGTTGATCATTGTCGTTTTAGGTCTTGATCCGCTTATTATCTACACGAGAAAACTGTTTTAACAATTTGTGGATTCGAGGCGTCTTAATATTTGACGATTAATTTAATATAGTTTGTACTTTTTTTTACAGTACAGTCTATATTATAGTGACTTTTTACAATGTGTTTTATCACGAACAGGTTTAATTTTTATCTAATGCATTAGTTCAGTGTATACTTGAACCAGGTGACAATTCAAAATATTCGAAATTAATTTAAAAAAAAGTTTTGCCAAAAACGGCTTTGAATGCAATCTATGCCTGGGGTAACATGGTATAAAAACCTTAGTATCTTGAGCCGTTCAACATTTTATAAACACTAAATTTACAGAACACGAACATACATGTAGCAATGATTTTTTTATGTCAACTACTGGGCTTGAAATCTCCTGGTGGATGAAACGTCCACCAGAAGTGGCGTCGACCCATATGTGGTTTAAACTCATCAAAGATACCAGGCTTATAATTTGTTACACCAACCCGCGCATTTCATCTACATAACCTCATCAGTGGCGCTCGAAACAAAACTGAAAGGCTTTTCCAAATACTACAACAGTTCTTTATTCTCTGATTAACAAGGAAACATTTCTAAGCAGCAATGAACAATTGAAATTCAGGGTCTCTTTGCTCACATAGTTCAAAGGTCTAGTTTTGCCTAAGACATAAATAACGGACAGACATAACAGAAATAACCAAACGTTATTTTTTCTTTGTGATGGTCACATCGTATAATGATTCATTCCAATGGCGTCGTCTGTTAAATAAACATAACACTTTATAACGTTAAACTGTGTCCATTGCGCTTTTTCTGGATTTACCTTCATCAAGAACGCTTGGAGCGAAAAATTTGTAAGTATAGTAATACTCGTGGTATATTACAGACAACCAGAAAACTCTTCTAAATTCAATAAATCAGTCCTTTTAATGAAAACAATTGTCTCAGATGCTCCTTACTGTTATTCCAGTGGCATATGGCGTTTCTATGTCACATTAAGGCACGCTGACCATAACGATGTTAAAAAAACGAGAAATCACATATATTATTTCAAGTATTCCAAGAAGAAAAACTTTGTTCAATTAACTAAATTCCACTAAAACTAAAACACGATAAACATACAGTTACATGATTACAGTAGTTGTCGTCTGTTTATGTAGTTCATACTCGTTTCTCGTTTTTATATAGATTAGACCGTTGGTTTTTCCGTTTGAATGGTTTTACACTAGTAATTTTGTGGGGCCCTTTATAGCTAGCTGATCGGTGTGAGCCAACGCTCCGTGTTGAAGGCCGTAACTTGACCTATAATGGTTTACTTTTATAAATTGTAACTTGGATGGAGAGTTGTCTCATTGGCACTCATACCACATCTTCCTATATCTAGTTACATAAATGGTAGTTAAATGTTAACAACCATGTCTATAACTAATTAGATTGAAATTTAAATACAATGTTCTATAAAGTAATTTAAATATAACGCTCCGAGGCATCAAAGGTATAAGTATTATTTTAATTTTTGTTGTAATGGGTCGATTCCGCTGCTGGTGGATCATCAGACTAGGGGTCAAGTGTTTCAGTTCTGACATAGATTATAACATATACACATGACATACATAATATACTTTCTCAAATTGTTCCTTTATAAATTTATAAATGATTAAGAAACTAAGGTTCAAACTCCGTCAGACAAAATTGATCTAAGATGGTTTGGACATTATTTTAAAGTCCATTTGGTCATAATATAGTTTTTTTTACGTGTTTTGGTACGTAAACATCCTTGGCTTTCAAAGGTTTTGCTTTGAGCGTTCCTGATAAAGGTTAATCCAGAGGAGTGCATCGGACGCTTACAATTTAAAAAGTGTTATTTCATTTTTGTTTTATGACTTATAATGCCATCTCATTTTGTTTTATCAAATGCTCCTATTCTGAACAACGTTGGTATGCGTCAGAAATAACTAACATATATAAATGGGTGCTGCTGCATTTAGTTAGGTCAAAATCAAATGAAGATACTACCAATCAAAAACAACATATGTGTAGTTTCATCAAAAACAAGGCTGCTGCAAAATGTTTGTCTTTTTTTTTTACAACGATGACAATTGAGGTGAGACAATTTAAAAATGTCAATAAACACATGAAGAAAAAAGAAATATTTAGGTCATGGCAAGTCTGATCTATTTGTATTGTGATTGTTCAATGTGATTTTGGAAGCCACACAATAAACTACAATTTCATTACACACAGACACGACTATATTAACCGTAGGTTTCTTCGATAGCAACTAGCTGTATGAATTTTTTTGTGCTTCTTGAATTATTATTAGAGCCTGTTATATTGCATTACGTGCAAAAGGAAAAGATTAACATTGCCACACTTCTATGATTTCTTGTATATATCTTTAATTTGAAGGAATCTCATTTTAATATTTCTATAAAAACATTGTTTAATGCTTTTAACACCGTGACACCATAATTAATTGGATTTAGTTTTTTTATGCATACTGCTATATACATGAAACTTTTATAGCGATTTAACAAATATAATTTCAGACTAATAATCAATTGTTACACAAGGACAACAAAAGCATGAGCAAATGTGTCTGACAAACCATCATCTTCATTGGCAGAAAAAACAGCTTATTTTAATAAATATTATACAACGAACTTTATTTGTGCATACTTACAAATATATTGAAACTATTGTTATAATTGTAATTTTACTTGTTTGTGCAGCTACATAATAATATTTGATTGTTCAAAGTACATAGTTACACTATGACACGGCGATTGTAAATGTACGAGTCGTAGGAAACACATTTGACTTCATTGTTGAATGACTAAAACACTATCAACATTTCTTATGAGTATGACCGTGTGATGCGTTATCACACCCATTCCTCTTCAACTTCCAGTTTACCAAATAATTATAGCGGGGTATCATCAGTGAATTGTAGCTTCAGTTAGTTAACTTCTTTTGCAATTTGTTTAAACGCTATGTATACATGCTTTAGTCATAACTTTTAACTGGTCAACGGCCATATAAGCTTTTGTCATGAATCATTTAGGGAATGACCATTTACCTTTAAAGTGATAAAATGGGCATTTTGTTTTTCTGGTGTGTGTGTCCGTTCTTTCCGTTCGTTTGTTCATCCTGTATCAGGTTAAAGTTGTGGTTAACGGTCGTTTTTTAAATCAATTTGAATCTTAATTCACATTTTCATTAAGCCTTGAAAAATACATGACCTACACTAATATAATCTAAATATTTGCCAGGATTTGATGGTCTTTAATTAAGTTTACGGAGCCAGTATTCAATACACTCGCTAGTATATGAATGTTAGTCTTAAACGGTCATTTTGATCTTAACATCCTACTAAAGGTTTTCAATTTCAGACTTATCCACTGCGGTAAATTCAGTACTGTTCATACATTTTGCTTGCAGTCAACTCAGTACCATTCAGTAGCTTTTCGAACATTTCAGTATGCTGCTGATGTGTACAGATCTTGTTGACTGCAACCGAATTTACTAAACAGTACGAATTTACCGCAGTTGACTGAAAATGACAATTATTTATTGGTCAGTCCTTCTTTGACAACTGTTGAGATCAAAATGAACATTTCAGATAAAAATTGGTCTCTTAGTAAATACTGTTATCGCCAGTATACAATAAAAACAACACACTTTAAAATCCACCAAATAACGGTACATAACGTCCTTGCACATGAAAATTAATCCTACAGCATCAATCATGCAAAAAAAAAGTCAAAAGAATAGAAAGAACGCTTAAAACTTGAAAATAAAACTATAAATCTTACTTAGGGTAAGAGCGAGAGAGAAGAGTATAAAATAATTTATAGTCACACAGACAGTTATTAAAAATGGTTTTGATGCTCTGATATTATTAGAAAGGACAATATCAGTAGATGTGTTAGTGCAAATAGACTACAACAACATGTTTTAGAAATCTCGTTTGCTACTTTAAACTCCAATGAAATTTAAAAGAATTATGTACAGCTCTACAAAGTTTGTGTTAGGTTTTGGACTTTGAGTATAATATCACCGAAGAGACGTTAATTGTCGAAATGCGAATCTGCTCTGGTAAAATGTTCATGACTATTTAAATATACAATTTATATTATTATGGGAGTTACATTTTGTGAGACTTATGACATGGAATTGTTTGCAAAACAAATTAATTTCAGGAGGTTATATACACTCTCTGAAAAATGTTCTGATGCAGTTTGTTCATAAAAATTGTGCAAACGGAAACTTGGAGAGTTTCATAACGATATTACTTTTACAAATTGTGACTTGGATGGAGAGTTGTCTAATTGGCACTCATACCACATCTTCTTATATCTATTTGACACATATTTTGTAATGGATATTTCTCTTGCAATTGATGTTGTTTTTCTCAGATATTACTTAATATAAACGATATTTTATTGTGAAAATAATAGCATAAACATAACAAATATGAAAGTTTTACTAGGATTTGGAAACAAGTTAATTATCACTTTTACAAACTCGTCTCCTATATGAGAAAATAATAGATAGACGGCGTCGGTAGTACAGAATTTTCATGAACTAAGAAAATACTTGTTGACAAAACTCATTACATAACTACATTGATACCATAAATTTCAGGAGATAATGTGCATTCTCTGCAAAATATTTTGATGCAGTTCATTACAAAAAAATGTGCAAACGGAAACTTAACGATATTGGTTTTGGACACATATTTTGTAATGAATATTTCTTTTGCAGTTGATGGTGTTTTTTTCTCAGATATAACTTAATGTAAACAATATTTTACTGTGAAAATAATAGCACAAACATAACAAATATGACAGTTTTATTAGGATTGGGAAACAAGTGAATTATCTCTTTTACAAACTCATCTCCTATATGATATAATAATAGATGTATCGCGTCGATAGTACATTATTTAACTGAACTAAGAAAATACTTGTTGATTAAATTCATTACATTAATACATTGATACCATAGAACACAAGTAATATACGTCAATGTACTTATACATAATTATGTATCTCAATGCATGTATATGAAATCCACACGAATGTATTTAATAAGTAGGTAAACTCATCATAGATACCAGGCTTAAAATTTGTACGCCAGACGCTCGTGTCGTCTACAAAAGACTCATCAGTGACGATGGAATAAAAAAAAGTTAAAAAGGCAAAATAAAGTAATGAACAAAAATGTGTACGCCAGACGCTCGTTTCATCTACAAAAGACTCATCAGTGACGATGGAATAAAAAAAAGTTGAAAAGGCAAAATAAAGTAATGATATTGCGGACAACGCAATAAAATAGAGTTTATATGTTTCAAAACATTTAAACAACACGAGATTAATTCGGAAGCGTTTTTCTTGATTTAACTTCATCAGGAACACTCAAAGCCGAATATTTGAAAGCCAAGCATGTTTAAGAGTCGAATCAGTTGAAGCGAGTTATATAACCAAAAACCTGCCTCCATTTACATAAAGGATCAGCAACTAAATTGTTCTATGCAATTATTCATTGAGACCACTACTGAAAGACTAGATTCTAGTATGCAAATCTTGTCTGCTACCACTGTAAAAATATTTAGGGACTACACGAGTTCTCTTCAATAATTTCTTAAAAATAAATAAGGTAGAATTTCTAATATGACTCGAAATCTGGTTCCAAAGACAGACAGTAGAAGGAATAACACTGTTAGGATAATAAGTCGTTCGTGCAGGTATATGAGGTAAGTTTCCAGCGTTTCTTGTCCACTACAGATGGAATTGGAAGGGTATAAATTTGAAAGATAGATCTGAGAGTTATTGTTAACCATCTGATAAAATGAAATCAGCTAGTGATTATTTTTTCGCCTTTCCCTGGGAATTTCCCCACACGGTTTCTTTTAAACAAATTTGTAGATTTGATAAATTATCAGCCCCAGTCACTATACGTGCTGCCTCATATTTAATTTATTCCAGTTGATCCTTCAAATATTCTGAACAATAATCCCAGATTATTTCGACATACTCTTAAATTGGCCGAACAGATGAAAAATACATGACTTTTCTGTTCGCGTTGAACATATTAAGACGAACAGATGCTTTTGCTATCATGCAATACCCCCAAATGGTGACTGGGGAATAGAAATATGGTCACCATTGGTCTTCTTCCGTCCGGCAGAAAAACCCTCGCCAAAGTGGGGCGTCCGTTTGGCTGTGCGGAATGTAAAAGTTCGCAGCTTAACTTGTTATATGATTAATGATAATGATGATAATTGTGAAGAGGCTTTTAAAAACTAAGAGATGTACAAATCTGTATAAGTAGTCATTGGAAATTTATCAAAGACAACATGCATTTGGTTTAGTAAAAGAACTCAAAATGCATTCTTTATAGTTACGCTCTAACGTAATATGTCAGTTTAAATCATTTTAATTGGACACCAAGGTAACCTACGTCATATTCGCGAGGTACATTTTTAGAAAGACGATTTGAAATATTATCTAGATTTTCTTATCTTTTAGACTATCCATAGCATTTAGTTTAATGTTTGAAATATCTGTTATCAAACAAAAATCGAAATGCGCAATTTCTTTCATGCAACAAGCCACTTACGGCTCCCAAAGAGAGTTGATGCAAAGGGTCCTTTTAAATACAAGAGGCATCGGATGTAAAAACTTCATTCTGACCGTGCGTGGCTGCGTATTTATACATCACAATAGCTAAACTTTAACCAGATTTCGATACTCTCTCGGCACTTAAAGGCTTTATGGCGGTGAAAGTTTTTTTTACAAACTGTAATAATATTCATTCAAGATGCAATTAAACCCACTTCTCAAATAATACCAAGCAAAGTTTTTAATACTCTCGCTCCTAGTTCTTGAAACCGAATTTGATCCTGGTTTATATAAATCATTTTCCATTATGGAGTTGCACATATGTACTGTTCTTCCTTATGTTGTTAAAACGTCCAACTTAAGACAAACTCAATAAAGACCCGTCTAAATTCCATTTAATTGATAGATTCAACAACACTTACCGTTATCTTGATGATATTTTTTCGTTAAATAATCAAAAATCATCTAAATATACTGCCGAAATTTACCCAAAGAAACTTACCTTAAATAAATCAAATATTAGCAGCAATAAGTGTCCTTTCCTAGATTAAGCATTTCAATTTTACACCAGAAACTCTGTACAAAAATATATATCCCAACTCTATGCCCGTGTCTGAAGTGACGTTTTGGATTTCAATGAACGTAATCTATGTATTACTGGTAAATTATTAAGTCAGGGATTTCGTTACCACAAATTACTTAAAACCTTTACAACATCCTTCCATAGATACAGATTTGGTTTGTAATTTTGACTGTATTAAAACTTATTTCAGACGGAATAGCATATCCTAAATATTACGGTGATTTTGTTTTCCGAGCCTGAAAATTTATATACGATCCGGGTAAACTTATCAATCCTTTTAATAAACTTATAAAAGGTTACCAATTCAACACTGACATTTCTTTGAATTTTGATTTTATTGGTATAAATATTGAGTTTGTTATCAGTAAATTAAAATCATACTAAATAGTTTTGTTATACATATATGCACTTTCACGGTACTACATCTGTCGATACCTATATTTTGGAATTACACAAGGTCGCTGTTAATAACGTCCTTACACTAAATCCATTGAATGTTGGCTGTGTACTGATTGATTTTTCAGTCTCAGATACATGATTTCTTTGATAAGTTGTTATTGGCTTTGAACTAGCTGCCAGTAACTGCGAGTACTCTCAGATCTGTACGTTGGGTCTATTTTTGTTGTTAGGGATGTACAAATATATATATATATATGTATAAATGGAAGTCTTGTTCACAAAATATTTGCAAAAGACATCGTACTTGGCAGGTTCATAAATTATTCGGAATCGGACAAGAAATGGATAGATCGCTTACTAATATAGATAGTCCCGAGAACCCCGAAAGAATTTAATAATCTGTATCACACAAGCGCTTATTGTTACAAAATTATAACCAAAAATAAAGCGTCACATTGATCAAAATGAGATTAAACAGGGAACTGTTCTAGACGGGTAATGAACGAAAATCCGTAACAAGTAGACTGTTAATCGTAACACCGTAACGGTTGGCATCTATGGTTATGTTATTGTCTGTTTTCCTTCATTTATGGGTCCCCCCTTTTTTAAAGATTGAAAATTGAATTAGCAAGTACTGTTCAGTTGACCGTAGAACAATTGGGTGGGCTATTTGTTTAGGCCCATTGTGTTAGATTATTTAATCATCCTTTTCATTCGATGTATTTGGTTTGAGCTTTCCCAAATAAGGTAAATCCAGGAAAGCGATTCGGACCCACGGGATTCATAAAATGTTATTTTCATTACGTCTTTCAGTCAATTCTTTAACAGATCAACTTCAATTGGTAAAGTAACTGTTAAGACGCCTTGCTGACAATCAATTTATCCTTTTGGTCATATTTCCAGAACGTACATATATATTTAAGATAACAGTGAAATTTATTTGTACCTGTGCAAAACTTTAATTACTTTATTTAAAACTTAACAGTTTTGGATCTACTGAAAAAGATACGCCTGAACATTAACCCCAAAGATAATACCTGGGGGAAAAACTGCATGTTAAATCATTTAATATAATGTTGCTGTCAAAATTGCCGTTCAAGGTTTCATTTCATTTGGTAGTGATTTATGAGTTGTAAAAAATCAATTTAAAACTGAAACTGTGACATGCTATTTTACCATGTTCGTTTTCACAATACAAGCCAATAAAGACATATTCCAAACAACACTAATGAATACTATCTCTTAAGTTCGTCTTTTTGTAACTCTAATTAACAGATATCTAATACGTAAAACAAAGTATTTTTCTATAAACAAAAATTCGGATGAGAATACGAGATGCCAGGTTACGATGCATAATAGTGAGCAACAAATAAAATGTGTTGAGGACAGCACGCCTGTTATTGATACGATAGCAAAATAAATGCTTAATTACTGGAAAAACTTATTTTGGTTTTTCTTTTCTACTTTAGAATTTATAGATATTCCTTACAAATTGTAAGTAATAGCAGGACTTGTCGTACAGTAACATTTTAAATGGAACGGTCAGGACTAAACAACAGAGTCAGCTTGTTAACCAAGTTTATCCTCTTAAGTAAAATGTCGATCGATGGAAAATGGTTACAGTTGCCTAATCATGATAGAAGGATATTAACAAGTCACTAAAAGCAAATACTAACACATTTGTGTCGAAAGGGGAAACAAATAATTATCTAGCACAAAATTCATGTGTATAAATCTAGTAATAATCTTATTTGTGCAATGAAGTAGTTGCATATCCATTCAAGCGAATATAGTAAATCAGTTTAGGTCAAATTTTAGGGACCACATAACAAATAAAGGCAAAATAATTACAGATGTTGTAGGTCAACATACAACCACTTTATTTGAACTTTGGTGGATAGTTTGTCTCATTGACAATCATACCACATTATTTTTATATATATTTCTTACAAGAGAAAATTAGAAACCTTATTTGTAGTAAAAATCACGGTAACATGAGCTTCCTGTTTAGTCTAATGAGATTGTAGATTGTATACTGTTACGGATTCAAGTCGGTCTGGATAAAAAAAATAAGTAAAATCACTTTTGTAGGTCATGGAAAAAATTAAGAAGATACTTGGGATCCGAGTGCGATAATGAAAATTAGAAAGTTCCAATATAGAGATAAACATTTACGTACTTTTTTTCTTATTACGTCAAAAAGACTAAACTTGTGAATATAATAAGGTTCCCACTATCTTGTGGCTTCCTTAGTCGAACAAGAAACCTTACACATTTAATTTTATTTTTGCATCGAGAAAATGTTCCGACTATGTATAACGTCACAGTACCTAATTTGCACCCATTTTGCAAAACAAATAAGCAGCGGAAATCTTACAGGTTTCTTAGAGACTAAACAATTTGTATTTTTATAATTAGCCGTTATGCACGTTTTTCAACATGGCTGAATATTTTTAGATATACACAAAACAGTCACATTATATATCAACAGATGAAGTATCCGAGAAAAAAGGTAAAATTTACGGAAACGTCGCGTGCGATGTCCACAAAAAGTCAACTTTTAAAAATGAGCATAGCAGATTATATCACAGGCATCTTTTCTTACAAAATTATTATAAATATGATTTTTACGGATGTGATGTAAGCAATTAAGGTACTCCTCATTACAGAATCTTGGGTCGTTTAAAGGTCGGTTCAAACCCGTTTTCTATGATTCAGTTAGGAATCAAAATTAAAGGTGTGGAAATAATAATAAATAAAAATTCAAAAAACACACGCTTGGTAATTTTTGTCTGTTTCTTTTATAAAGTTCGGTTAAAAAAACAGTCCAAATAGGAACAATTTTGGTACCTCCCGTTCAAAATTAATTTTTTCTGTTCACCTTAACACCAAGGACCTCATTATCTTTATAACATGATATTGTTTGAAAATAGTTTTCACTTCTAAAATGGTTTTTAACTAAACAGTCTTTTCGATCTACACCGATTTAAGGTTTCGTGTACATTTTTTTGCATGTTGTCTGTTTTACATCGACTTACCAGTTTTCTCTTTTTGAAGATGGAAAATTTAATAAGTAAGTAATGTTTTGTTGACCGTAGAAGAATTGTGCTTTCTTTTTTGTAGTATCTTGTGTTAGGGTATTTATTCATCCTTTTCTTTACAATTTTTAGGTTTGAGCGTTCCTAAAGAAGGTAAATCAAGAAAACGGCTTCGATCGCACGGGATTTATAAAATATTTTCTTGCAGTCAATTCCAAAACATATCAACTGCAGTTGGTTCCGTACTGTATGTGCATGTGCAAAGCTTTTAATACTGCATTTAAACTTAAAAGTTCTGGATTTACTGCAACCGAAACGCCGGACCATAAATTCGAAATTCGAAAGATAATATCTGAAAGATAACACTCGTACCATAATGAAACATTTGTATGTTAAATCATTTAAGATTATCTTGCCATCAAAATTG
Source organism: Mytilus californianus (assembly GCF_021869535.1). Classification (NCBI taxonomy): domain Eukaryota; kingdom Metazoa; phylum Mollusca; class Bivalvia; order Mytilida; family Mytilidae; genus Mytilus; species Mytilus californianus. The sequence goes on from NW_026262679.1 coordinate 60,894,828, forward strand.
CCGTTTAAGGTTAAAGTTCATTTGGTAGTGTTTAATAACTATATAAACTCATCATTAAAATCTTGTATGCCAGACACGTAATACACATTTCAATCTGTGTGCGATCTGAGCATGTCTATGTTAATGCACAATGCTTTGCTGTTATCACAATATAATATCTGTAACCAGACGATCAAGTGAGAATATAAGATGCAAGGTTACGATGCGTAATAGTGAGCAACAGTTACAACAGCTACAATTGTGTTGAGGACAGCACGCATGCAATTGATACGATAGAAATATGGATCGTTGAATTACGGCTAAAAAGGATTTATTTCTACTTTAGAATTAAGCTTTTTTTCATTTGATCTCTAAGTTTCCAGCATGTACAATATATATTACTATAAAATCGTACGTAATTACAGTATATGTCGACAGCAAACATTTTAAATGGAACGGTTTAGGACTAAACAACAAAGTTAGCTTTTAACCAATATATCCTCTACATGAAAAAATCGATCAGATGGAAAGTGATAACAGTTGCCTAATCAGGACAAAAGGATGTTAACAAGTCACCAAAAGCAAATACTTACACACTGGTGTTGAGAGGGTAAACAAATAACCTATTAAGAATTCGTGAAAATGATATTCAGCTCATCGATCGTATAAATCTAGTAATAGTCGCTTGCGTGCAATGAAGCAGTTAAATATCTATCCAAGCGCATGTAGTAAATCAGTTCAGGTCAAATTTTAAGGACCACATAACAAATAATGACAAAATAATTACAGATCTGGTAGGTTAATATATTTCTTCCAAGAGAAAATTGGAAACCTTATTTGTAGTTTAATCACATATAACATGAGCGTCCTGTTGAATCTAATGAGACTGTAGATAACAACTTCAGCATTTGTATACAGTTACGGTTTCAAGTTAGTCTAATTAAAAATAAACAAGTAAAATCCCTTTTGAAGGTCATGGAAAAAAATAAGAAAATTCAGGGGATCCGAGGAGGCAATCAAAATCTGAAAAGTACAGACCACACCATGGTCGTTTGTAAGACCATTAAAAAATCAGAAAAATCTACATGTACATAGAAAACTACAGATTAAGCATAAGGAACCGAACTCAAAAACCGGGCTATCGCTAGGGTGATCCGGCTGAGTCAGCAGTTGAATGTAATTTAATTTACAATTTTTTTAAAAACTGACGAAAACTGTCATATATGTTTGCTTTTAATAAGGTTTGGATTTTCAAATATTTTGGCCTACAGCATCACTGAAGAGACATTCATTGTCGAGATACCCATCTAGTGCAGTAACATTGGAACCGGTAATTATATTGATAAATTTGGAAATTGAATAAAAAGATAGGTTTATAATACCCCAGGCAAAATTGACCCAAATGTATTTGGGTCTTTAGAACTTGCAATGTTAGATCCATTTTAGTCAGAGCTTCTCACGTATTCAGGTATTTATATACATCATTGGCTTTTAAGTTTTGGGTTCGAGCGTTCCTGATGAAGGTTAATCCGAAAAGCGCTTTTGACGAATCAACATTTTTTAAGTTTTTTCATTTTTTTCATATTACATATAATTTATAGCTTGGCTACATCTTAGGTGACATAATTTCAAGATCTTATTAGTCTTAAATAGTAAATCGGAACCTTATATGTTTTAGGTCAGCAAAATTGAGTGTCAACCGATGTAGTGCACATTTAGTGTCAATATAAGTACACATGACACGAGTTCCTGTAGTAAAATCATTAGGTTATATCCTGGTCATAAGTTTTGAAACTCAAATACAAACATATTAGTTTCAAGGCGATTACGACCTTACTTCATTACATACTTTATAAACTTTAAAAAAATAGTTAAAAATTTACATGTTTTTTTTACCAAAATATATAGTTTGCTTCATGATAGTAATGAAGCACTGACTTTAATGCTGTCAGCTACATGTATGTATCTGCCATACAGAGGTCCGGCCCAGTGCTATTAAGATAAAGGTAAAATGCCAATTTCAGTAGAAATGAGATATGTCTTCCTGAAATAATCATCATCACCTTCACTCCAGGCCAAGAAATATAAATGTCACCAGTAGAGTAGGATCTGCTTGCCCTTCCAGAGCACAATAGTTCATCCCTGATTCTCAATCTTTTGATTTTTGTGTAGTGTTTTGTGGACTTGTTAGTCACTTTGTCGTTTTTCGTTTCGGGCATGGTATTGTTTTTCGACGGTTATAAAGTCACCTTGGTATCTTCTCTCCTGTTTTTCAAATGTAAAACAAAATCAAAACAGAAGAGTTAAATATGGCTTAAATCAACTTTTCCCGATAAACAGGATTACATTGGCAACAACGGCTGTACATAAACATATAACCAAAGTATCATCTCTAATAGAATGTTATTACAACAATTAAAAATGAATTTTAATGATGATTGTTGACACTTTTTTTTATAATTTGTTCATTAATTGACATGAAAGAACAATGGTTTGAGTTGCAGAAATTTCTATGTTGTTACAGATTTTTTTTTTCAGCTGTCTTTAAAAATTATACATTACTGTAATTACATTTTTGGTCACGTACACTGCCAATGCATTTTTGTTTCAAATTGTATATTAAAATCATGTACTTACGCAATTAGTCCCTTCAAAAATCAATTATTTTTTCATGTATGCCAGACAATGTGAACATTTAATTGATTAATACATGAAATAAGCAACTTTTATAAAAGATTTTATTATGAATAAGCAAACACTTTTTACATAGAAACTATATATATATACATGGACTCCCGTTTAAATAGCTGCACTCTACCAGAAATAAAACGGTGTATGAGAAAATTCTAAATAATGTACATGTTTACGATAGAAATACAAATTTCTTTGTCGAAATGACCCCAATCCGTATATATTAAATTATCAAGGATGTTATATTCATAACAAATAACATCATCTAACTGACCCATAATACAACGAAATCAATAATTATATTTGCCCTATTTATGAAGATTGTTTAGGCCAAAAGATCTTATAACGCAGTCCAATAAACAAAATACTAACTCAAATTGCAGATGCTTTGCTTTCTTAAATATATGTTACAGAACAAATTAGAATTCAGTTGGATATAGAATCCTAATACAAATTGGAATTCCAATGTCTAATAGCAGAAATTGGAATTCTCGGTTATACTATAAACTCAACTATTACAAGTTAGAATTCCAGTCGATAAACATCAACCAATCAATCAAAAAAATAACAACTGTCGGATCAGATTCTATTTAGAAAAATCTATTTAAAAGTTGCTGAATATGTTTTCGACTCTACAAAATGGCTATAGGTGGATCTTTAAATGGTTTCCTAACAGCTTTCGTAATGGCAGACCAAAACAAGTCTTCGCCTAACCCTTGTTGATATTGCAGATGTGGAGTTGTGTCAAGTAAAGACCTCTTAGAATTGGTCATGTGACTTGAATCTATTTGACTGTGCATTATAAGAATAAGTCTTTCCCATAGCGACGCCTTCTTTCATGTACCAGGTCAAGTTCCCATTGACACCATTCACTTTTTGTAAAGTTATTCGACATAACAATAATAACTTTCCAACTTTTGCCGATATATTTTGTAATGTTGTCTGTGATGGTCCCCCAAGATCAAAATCTCGATGGTGAACGCAAACTTTCAAGCCAATTCCTTCCAGGCGTTTAAGGAGATCTAAATGGACCCATTGCCGATCTGAATCGCAGTATATAACAAAAGAATCGTATTCACAGCTTTCGGAAGAAATAAAACGAATGTACCCTTTTCTTTTCCATTCGTTGACACGAAGAAGATAGATAAAGTTCCGAATGTTTGCATTACAGTTAAATATAAGAACTAAAACCACAGCAGAAATAAAAAGGGATACACCAGTAACAATGGCTATTGTAAAAACTGGACTCCATGTTGAGCATTCAGCGTCTGTGGGCTAATAGTCTACGAGAGGATGGCTTTTTTTTATCGTCTGGGTATACGCACGAGTAGCCAATTGGCCAATTCTTCAGTATTTTAGAAATATTTGAGGATCGCAAATAATCAACAAACCATCTCTGTGCACATGTACACCAGAATTGATTTTGAGATATATCAAATTTCTCCAGCGACCACAACAACTGGATCGGAAACGATGATTCATTAATAACCTGTATGTTGTTTCCATCCAAATATAGATGCCTTAATGATGTAAGATTTTTGAATACATTTCGGTTCCAGGTCACGATTTCATTACCTTTCAGATTGAGGATTTTTAAAAAAGGTATTTTTTGAAATAATCTTTCCGGCAATCTCTTTATGTGTGTTGCTCGCAAATTCAGAACGATCAAATTTGACAATGGAGAAAATAGATTCCTAAATATAACAGGACTGTTTGTTATATAATTGTTCGATAAATCTAATTTTTGCAGACTTGGTACGGGTTTGAACAGTGCAGTCTTAACACGAAATCCATTGTCACTAAATTTTAACTCTTTCAAAGAGGGGCATGCAAATGCCCTCGGTTCAATTATTGACAGATGACATATCTTATTTATCGAAAGTATTTCTAAATTTGCAGTACGAGAAAAAATGTTATTTTCTTAAGTTATTAGACGGTTTTTGTCCAATATAAGATGATTAAGATTATCTAGACAATTAAAAGACGTCGAAAGCAGTTTACGAATTACGTTATCTGTCAGATCCGGCGAGATAACCTAGGTACTAAAGACTGTCCTGCTTCATCGGCACAAAAAGCTGGATTCTCAAATATGTAATTATCGAATAAAGTTAATTCAGTAACTGCGTGTAAACCACGCGCATTTAGGAATACAATCTCATTTCTATCAATATTAAGCTTATTTATCCTGGAAAAAAAAGACAGTACACTACCATTAAAATTCCTGAATTTATTTCCGATAAACGATATTTTATTCATAGTGTAGTTTCTAAAATCAGAAAAGAAGTCCATTGGAAGACTTTTCCAAGCATTGTTTATAAAACGCAAATTACTCATTAGAAGTTTGTTTAAACTTCGGAATGACATTTTTAGGGTCAAAATATTTAATTTTCGTTCATGTGATATTTCTAAATGTCTGAGATAATTCAATTCCTTAAATGCATCTGCAGTCAAGTCTTCTATTGAGTTGTTGGTGATCACCAAACTGATTAAGTTATTGTTCGAAACATTTCGAAATGTGTCCATGTTTTCTATAACAGCTGCAGAATTTTTTCAGACATGGTATATCGCTCTTTTCTACTGTTAGTTGAACATACGTGTACCAAATAAAATAAACAAAATACAAATGTAAATAGTCCATGTCTTCTTGAACTATCACATCAACAATAAATGTGTTGGCTAGATGAAAAATATTGAAACAATTTCCTTCCGAACCATCTCACATGATTGAACTCGTGCAAACTACGTACCATCATGTGTCATACTCATACAGAGCAAACAATGTTACTTCCTTGTGAAAATAACAGCATCTGAAATAATTTTTTTCATTTTCAAATTTATATGGTTACAGAAAACAAGGAAGTAAAGATAAACTTTTATGTAATTCACCTTAATATATAAAAAACTTCGGATTCATTTATCGTTATGGAATCACGAAAAAAATATTTGACTGGATTTTTTGCGACATTGTTTAATTCAACACATCTACATACAAGCCAATGGATGGTATTCCGTTTGTTGAACATTTGACAATTACTCACGAAAATAAGTATGCAAAGAGTAATTACGAATCCACAGTAACTTATTAATTTTATTTAAGATAAAGAATATCATACCCATCTATAGTTTTCATATTTCCTCGAATGTCTGTACATGTATTTTTGAACTACTCACAATTGTCTTTTTCTCTACAATAACTCTTTTTATAAAAGGTAAGGCAAATTTCCTCATATTTTATTTCCCAACATGAACATGTTTAAAATCTAAATATTATTAGCGTACTTTATATTGTTTCGTATTTTTTTTTTTACATATAACAAAAAATTGGTACTTGCATGAAAAACGGTATAATTTGTTTTAATAAAATTTGTAATACACTTTTTCTAAAAGAATATCAATTAACACAGTAGTAGATCTTTGAATATTGTTTTTATTGATAACTCCATTGGTTTTGTTTTGTTTATTATTAAATAGGTATTGCTATATATTTGTGAAACGTATGGTCCTACATCCTGTCGATAGTATCATGATTATGTAATGGTATTTTGACAATGCATACTGCCATGCTTTTCTCACTGAATATAAATCGGTTGAATGTGTACTGATTGCAAATTTAGACTGGAAGAACATAATTCATGTATTAGTTGTTATTTGTTTTGAACTAGCTTTCAATAACTACTAGTACTCAAAGATCAGTACTTTGATTCTTTTGTTTAGTTGGGTTTTTTTTCATCACAATCTGACTATTCAAACCATGTCCAAATGATTTTTTTAGTGTAGTCATAAGCTTTTCAGATACTTTTCATAAAACTATACTATAGAGTTAGGTTGGCTGATTAAGACCAGTCTAGACTAAATTTAAAGGTCAAGAATGAGTTGAGACTGGTCGAGCATTTGTCGAGACCATATTTAGACTATACCAAGAGTATCAAGTACTCAATCAGACTTATTAAGTCAAGTCGAAACCAAAGTCGAGTTACAGTTAAGTACATTTAAGTACTGTCGAGATTATGTCAAGTCTTGTCAAGTAAAATATGTGCTCGACCTTACTGGTCAAGCACAAAATATGGTCTTTTTCAGACTCTGAGCAGTTTGTAGTGTAGAGCTTGCATTTGTTTTATAATGATTAAGACTATAACACAATGTTGACTGCTGTACCCAAATTTTTCACATTTTTACCTATTATATAAATAAGAAGATGTGGTAGGAGTGCAAATGAGACAACTCTCCATCCAAGTCACAATGTATTAAAAGTAAACAATTATAGGTCATAATACGGCCTTCAACACGGAGCCTTGGCTCATAAAGAACAGCAAGCTATAAAGGGCCCCTAAATGACTAGTGTAAAACACATTAAACAGGAAAACCAACGGTCTTATCTACATAAAAAATGAGAAACGAGAAACACTTATGAACCACACCAATAAAACGACAAGCACTGAACAATGGGCTCCTGACTTAGGACAGGTGCATAAAAATGCAGCGGTTTTAAACGTTTTAACAGGCGCCAACCTTCACCTTAACCTGAGACAGTAGTGTAACATTACAACATAAAAAGACACACTATAAAATATCAATTGAAATGACTTAACTCGATCAAAAAGACATTTTAACAAAAATAAGTAAACATACACTGAACGAATAAGTTTAATCTATGACACAACATGAATACAATATTAATAAAAGAAAAGATGCAGTGTCAAAAGAAATTTTCTACATAAGGAAATGCCTGTACCAAGTCAGGAATATGACAGATGTTTTCCATTCGTTTGATGTGTTTTGAGCTTTTGATTCTGCCATTTGATAAAGGACTTTCCGTTTTGGATTTTCCTTGGTGTTCGGTATTTTTGTTCTAATCTTTTATACAAATTGAAGGAATACATCCAAATTTCCTTTATAGAACATATAGAACAAAATTGCCTACATAGATACAAATATGTCGTTTATGGAAGGGACAAATTATTTTTTATAAACAAGATCATCCATAGAGCCCGAGTCGCTAACCTTGTAAACATATACAAAACATTATTACAATTACCAACCTCGGCAACCATCAGTCGAACAGAAATAGCATTTAAAGGTGCCAATTTTCCTGCTCCAGATGAATGTTTTGACAATAAATAAATCTTAAGCTATGCCTGAGGCCAGTAAACTTGGTAAATTCAAACCTAGTACAGAGGACGAAGAGCTGGTAGAAAAGATCGAAACACACACATAAGGAATCAGAGCTCTGCAAGACAGACACATTGATAATAAATAAAACAAATGAAAAACCATAAATCACCTATCAAAAGAATCAAAACTACTTCATTATCCAAATTAAAACATTGAAAAGAAAAAACAAGTCTTCAATACAAAACACAGAACCCTAAAGATTGAGAAACCCCAATTAAAATCGGGGGCTAGTTCAAGTTTTTTAGAAGGGTTATATTACATGTATCTTGCTGTAGTGTCACCCGTTCAGTTGCATGGCAAGTGAATACCTAGATAAAGCACGATGGTGGTCAGCATTATTGTGGCTAGGACAATTGGAACATTATTATGTGACGCATATATTCTAAAACAGTTAACCAAATCAAGAGCCATCATGATTTGGTTGACTATTTTAGAATATAATTTAAGGTCCGTAAAACTTTCCGAGGGATGACTTTTCAAAATCAGTCTCTTATGAGGAACGGAGCTATTCGGCACGGAAAGATGCAGTCAGTTCCAATTAATAGTGATTGGATTTTCACTGAAAACAAAAATTCATAAGATTTCCTAAATTTTAACAATGCAAGTTTTAGTATTTCATGCAAGTACTTAATACTAAGCTACTGGACTGGTGATACCCTCGGGAACTAACAGGCAAACAGCAGAGGTGTTGACAAAGTGGTAATAATAACACTAAACGATATCAATTTTACTGAACAAGATACGCATTTCTGCAAATAATGTCCTTTGGTGATGGTCGATACCTAGGTCACTAAGTAAGATTGTGACCAGGTTGTTCCACTCGGGAAACTTTTATCAAAAAAGTGGTAAAGCCATGTAAGGCAAAACAACTAAGGGTCAATTGAGAATATCTATTATTTGTTTTTCAATGATAAAAATGTTATATGTAGTTCATTAGGGAAAAGGTTATTAATGGTTCTAAAGTATGAGGAGTGTGTATGCTCGTGAAATTAGTTTTGCCAATGTACGGATAGGTAATTGCAAACAATAACACGACTATAATGCAAAGTATCTTTGTTTTCTTTAATGTTTTGAATACTTCACTAGTTAACTAATACGCATAAAAGGTTATTTGAAATCTTCTTTAAAACTTAATTAAAAAAAAACGGATTAAGGGTGGAAAGAGAGCGAGAACGTGATCAAAAAATTTCAAAGAAAATCTCAAAGGGGTATCAGAAAGGGAAAACATACCCGGACTGACTGATAGCGGTATTTAACGCCACACACAGGAACTCAATCCTATATATACCTGTGTAGGGCATTGAACACCACCACACTGGTCAGTCAGTCATTGTGTGTTTCTCCCTTCCGCCCGTCCTCTCCTCAATCACAATATGAGTTTATTCCAAAGAACTGTATAAATAAAACTTGTTTTGAACCCTTTTTAAGCCTCTGTAGGCTTGGAACAAGATGACAATTTAATGATAGGTTAGTTGGCGTGTTTATCATCAGCTCAGTAGTTAGTAACTTGGTACTGACATGATTTATAACAAACCTTTCTGACAAAAAATAACAAAAATACCGAACTCCATGGAGAAATTGTCCGTTTATCAATTTTTAAATTATAAAAAAACTGACTCAGGCAAAGTTGGCCTTAAATGGATTTTGCTAATTTTTTTAAATATTTGGCTTTGATTGTTCCTGATGAAGGTAAATCCAAAAGAGCGTTTCGGACGCACGAAATTAAAAAAAAATTTGTTTTCATTACTTACAGCACAGGGTCGATACCTCTGCTGGTGGACTATCAGTCCCCAATGGTATCATCAGCTCAGTAGTCAGTACTTTGGTAATGACATGATGTATAACAAACCTTTCTGAAATTGTCCGTCTGTCAATTTTGAAATCATAAAGAGACGAAGGTTTCAACTACCTCAGGCACAGTTAGCCTTAGATGGATTTGGATTTTTTTTTATGTCCTTTTTGGTTTTATAGCTCGTCCACTATTAAGGTTCTTATACATCCTTTGCTGTCAAATATTCGGCTTTGAGCGTTCCTGATGAAGGCAAATCCAAAAAAAACGCTTCGAAAGCATGAAATTTATACTGTGTTATAATTTTTTTATGCTGTATATTATTTGTACTTGTCTGTGTTTTTATGGATGACAAGCTGTGGATGGTCAGGTTGGTTGGTGAAGCTCTTCCAATTGGTTTTGAGTGGTTTATTAGATATAACAGTTGATGGTTCATTTACCACGGCAACACGTTTACTTTCGTAATGCAAACTGGTACTTAACCTAATTGTCAATTTCAATGAATTCGAACACCATTTGACCATCAGTTTGAGCTTTAGCTGTTTCAAAAGCAACATTACCTAATCAATGAGTGGTTTTGTTAAGTAGCCATTTTGTTTAGAGGTAAATCAAGAAAATATTTTCAGACGCTTCTTCACAATGAGAAAATTGTCATAGAAATATGCACGTTGTAATGAAAAGTTTTAACTTTTCAGCAACAGTAGAAAGGATTTTTGGAAACAGAATCAGTTTTTACCAACCAAGTTTTTAAGGGTATCGTTTTTGGGACACAAATCTGTATTTTGTTAGCAAAAAGTTAAATCACAAAAACACAAAACGGAACCCCTAATCAAATGGCAAAATCAAACGCACAAACACATCAAACGAATGGACAACAACTGTCATATTCCTGACTTGGTACCGGCATTTTTTTATGTAGAAAATGGTGGATTGAACCAAATCATACTACCTAGAGCTTCAATATCAAAAACGTTTTACTCAGTTAACCTCAGTTGTGAGTTTGAATCAGTTGTCAATTATCAACCAAACAAACTATGTTCTGTCGTGTCTTTCTGCCCATAGCTACTAAAGAAGATTTTCAGACAGGAACGTTCAAACTATTGTAATGGAAAATAAAATCAGCGGTCCTTCACTTTTTAGATGTGAAAATGTCTATGAATGTTCCTGGTTTTCTGAAATTTTGGTCCTCAATGCTCTTCAACTTCGTACTATATTTGGCCTTTTTAACTTTTTAGATTCGATCGTCACTTATGAGTCTTTTGTAGACGAAACGCGCATCTGCCGTACACAATTTAAATTCTGGTATCTATGATTTTTTCATTTTCTTCTAAAACAGATGAACTCTTCTATATGTTTGTCTTCATGTCTCCGTCGTTTATTCTGGAAACTACATCTTAAAACATACTATGATATATGAGCAATATTAAATGTTATTAAAGACGATGAAATTTTCAAAAAACAAGTAAACCCTCAACTGAATTCAATGATGCATTATTTTTGTTAATAAGTCATAAATTCATTTATGAAAACGCCCCCAGAGTGACTGGGGAATAGAAATATGGTCACTCAGGTCTTCTTCCGACTAGTAGTAAAACCGACAAGTAGTAAACCCCTTTGCCAAAGTGGGTCGTCAGTGTGGCTGCTAAGGATGTACAAATACGCAGCCACGTCCGGTCAGAATGGAGACGTTTAATTTGATGTTCGTGTAAAGACAGTGTCACGCTCTCTGTACGTTAAGAGCCCTGGCAACAACTCTTTGATGAGTCAATATGTGGAATGTGGCAAGGCAAAATTTGTGTTCCAATTTACCCTTTTGTCGAGTGGTAGTCCAAATTTCCCCACCTTCGTCGCGGACGGCATCTATTACAATATTTAAAAAATTATTATAGACAAGAGAAATGGAATTTTATATTTGCATACACACCAATTAACATCCTTTGGATCTGTACCTGTGTTACCGATTGGATCCCCCGTACAGTCTGTCGGTTATAGGGCGTGTTTTGCACCACTGAAAGTTTTTATTCCGTAAGCAATCTGCATTTCACACAAAAATAATATTGTATTATGGATTTGACTCTGGGAACAACATATATGTATGGCGATATAACAGGTTTCTAGAAACGTTTAGGTATTTTAAGATAGATACATGAATAGCATAGAAGCATTACGCTTTTTATTTATGATGTGTATCAATGACCTAACAACTTTAATTCATTCTGAAAGCGTTGTTACTTCTTTTCTTGACAAAGACCTCTAGAATTTGAAGTTGCGTTTCCGATATAACCTCTCGGTATTTTGAACCTTTTTTTGGTGTTTGCATATCTCAGTTGATACGTTATGCTCGTGCCCACTATACGGACTTCATATACAGGAGTGTGCTCCTTACGCAGAAACTGCTCCAACAAAGTTATAAGGAGGAAAGATTAAAAATGACACTCCGTAAATTTTATGGACACCATCACGAATTGGTTGATCCATACGATTTGTCTGTGTCTAAACCAACAAAGGACATGTTTTCCACGTCTTAGAGTATGGTTTACCATTTACGTCGTCTGGTATTTTGAGTACCGAAAGTGACCTATTCCCGAATATGACTGTTTTACTGAGTGTTAATTCACATTGCTATAAGACGTGTCTCGGCGTTCATGTATTTGGCTACGAAGTTTTATTTGTAATTCTGATCGGATATTGTTTTGTGTCTAATCGTTTGTAGTTGTGATTCTATCTTTTATTCGTATGTAAAAGTAAAGATAATTAATCACCCAGTTCATTTGTATGATTTTAGTTTAAAGCAACTATGTGCACAGGATGTATTTGTTTTACACAGTTTGATTTGGAAGAAAGGCCGACATAGTTAGTTGCACTATTACTTACACAATTCTATATTATTATTCTTGTAATTGTTATAAAATACATCAAATAAAATAATAAGAAACCTAATCTTAATTTATATCCAATTTTTAGAAATTTACCTGTGACGTTACCTTTTGCGGCGTTTATCCATTCGTGTTACAGACACACACTTCGTTATTCTATTAAGCTGTTTTTGTGTACTGTCCTAAATCATTTTAGTTATTCGTTGTTATTCTGTGGTTAACATGTCGAAATGTACTATTATATTATTTATTTATGTATATCTCTGTCTTTGGTGTTTTTGCATTTATTTGTACTCTGTTCCCGTCGTGTAATGTTGTCATTTTAGCGCTATATTTAACATTGTCATAAAGCGCGAAGGTTTGGCTAGCCACAAAACCAGGTTCAACCCACCATTTTTTCTTAAAATGTCCTGTACCAAGTCAGGAATATGGCAGTTGTTATTTAACAGTTCGTTTATATGAATGTTGCATTGTGTTCTGTTATTTCGTTGTGTTCCTCTTATAGTTGATGTGTTTCCCTCGGATTTAGTTTTCTCTCAATCGATTTATGACTTTTGAACAGCGGTATACTACTGTTGTCTTTATTTACTATCGTATTTGGTAGAAAATTTTGTTGACTTCGTTAAGGTTACAACTTACAAGGCGACAAATTTGATTATTTTTAACTCGGAAATTTAAAAATGTGCAATCAGGAAGCAAAATCTTTTAATTTGTCTAAGATGAGTTTGGGTAGCACCTTTTATAGGGTTGAAAATAATATGCGAGGTAAAAGCATACGAAATGATGAATACAGGTTGGTCTTCTAAAAGGGGGTCTAAATCGTTTGAAAGAAAGGTTTTTAGAATGGATTGTTGCTCTGTGTAATGTTAGTGAAATATTATTAACGGTACCAATTTTACTGCACAAGAATGCATTACGACAATTAATATCTCTTCAGTGATGTTCGAGGTCAAAATATTTGAAAATCCAGAACCTAATACAAACTTTTAAGAGCTGATCAACCAAAAAAGACCTAAAGTATAGCCAAAACCAGACAATGAATAAAGCGCTGTGGATTCGGGAGATATATTCATTAATTTAAAATGTTTTCTAAAATTTTATAACAGAAAATTTCAATAAAAACAATATCCGTATTTTCATGTCATTACCGAAGTACTAGCTACTGGGATGGTGATACCCTCGGGCACTAACACTAACAGTCTACCAGCATAGGTTTTGCCCTAGTGGTATCAATATAAACAGTACCAATTTTACTGCACCAGATGCGCATCTCGACAATTTGTCTCTTCAGTGATGCTCAGGGCCTAAATATTTGAAAATTCAAAACCTAATACAAACCTTGATAAGCTGAAAGATGTGGTCATTGAATGATCAATCATTGCATAAATAATCAGATTTACGTTTAATAGAAATTTCGAAAAAGTCATCTTATATCACTGTGCCAAATAAACCTCACTATGAATTCTACGGTATCATTACATTTAATTGAAGTGATACAAAACAGCTTGGTATGTAATGAACATCTTGAAATATATCAATTTTTAATTTTTCTTCTTTAAATCTTAAAGAACCATGAAGATTCAAACGATAAGTAGTTTTTGTGCGATTTTTTACACTTACAAAAAATACTATGATAATTCTTTTCAATCTTTCATTTTCAAAAAGCTTGAGATTTAGAGGAATAAAAGATGTGAAAACCCGTGTCAAAGCAGAATGAAATCAATTATTTTGTCAATGTCGTGTTTTCAGACTTAAATGGATAAATGGAGGAACAATTCATTGGCGGAATTACGGAGGGCACGGTAGTTACCGAGGTAAGGGATATATACACATTTTGGCTGATTTGAATTTTATTTTACTGTTTACAGCTTGTAATTTTCAGCTTTTGTTACTCAAAATTCCAAAATTCCTTTAGCCATAACAAATCTTACACAAACTAACTGCTCTGTTTGTATTAATTATATGCAATTTCATAGTAGATTGTTACCTTACATTTATTAAGAACGGCAAAGACAAAGTTTAGTTAAATAAAGTTTGAGTACTATAGTACAACTATATAACGGGTCAATAAGAATAAAAAATCCTTCTTTGATCATCCTTTTAAATTAATTTTTTTAAAGATTCCGAAATTTAAAGGAGAATGTCTTAGGTTTTGTCTGTCTCATAGTTTATCAAAATCATTCCAGTATCGTATATTTTTATTTTATAATCATCGTTTGCCCTGAACTTGGCTATAGACAACATTACTGGTTTCTGTATACACAAAATGAATTTTGTATCTTATGATGTTTTATATCACAAAACTATTTAATTGTATTTTTAAGAACTATAGTCTTTTTTCCACCTCAACAAAAAAAAATCCATAGATCCAGTAAGCTGATTATCTATCAAATAAAATATTTTAAAAGAAAAATAATGTATTCTATAATTGAACAATGCAAGCTAGAAAGTGGTTAATTTTTGGACGCTTTTACGCACCAACACTCTTTTACACAATGTATCGTTATGATAACCCCCCCCCCCCCCCCCCCCCCAAAAAAAAAACTACATTGATGCATGGCAATACTCATGAACGCTTCACGTCATTGATGCTGAAAATCTACAAATCAATTACCAAAACACGTCTAGAGGTCCAAATGTTAATATAGTCTTCAAGAGTAGACGACTTGGGCTATACAATTTATCAGGTTTTAAAAACGTATTGAATGAATTGATAAAACACTACCTAAGATATCCCAACAATACCAGATTATTATTACAATGAAATATTTTACGTATATTTTAATGCATAATGTAATTAAGTATATGCTGAATACAGAAATAATTCAAAAGAAGTAAATTTAAACAACTTGAACACAGTTGGCTTGGTGAACATATTGTTCTTACAATTCTGCAGTGATGTACATTATATGCCGGAATATGTCCTCCCTACATAACCACGGGTTATCCGATCGAAAATGTCTGCCGTACAATTGTCACATGTTTATACGTTTATATATGTACAAAACAACACAAATATTTCAAAAGGAAACAGTGATTACAAGTATCAATAAATATTACGGATAACAGATATCCTTCATCATTATGGTGTAAATTTTATCAATCATTTCTGAGTTTAAATTTAAAGAAACAACAGACACGGCTTCCTCCGCCTAAATTTTAGACTTATACCTCGAATTTGACTTAAATGATCATCTCAGTACCAGAATCTATGACAAACAAGATGATTTTAATTTTGTGAAATTATAAATTTTCTCCACCTTAGCAGCAATATACCATCTACACCTGCATATTTGATATACATTTCCTAACTCATTCGGTATCCAAGAACTTGCAGCTGCTACTCAGACTTTATAAAACGTCACCAGTGTCTGAGCAGAAAGTTGATGAACCAGAATTATGTCAAAGAACTTATGTACCGTCCTTTTTCTAAAAAAAAGTCATCGGAAGATATCAAGACCTTGTTGATATATATTCCGTATCAACTTCACAAATAATACATGATGGTCTTGAAGTATAGATTCTAGGTACTGACATTGTTTATCATCTTAATTACGTGTTATAGTGTTCTTTTTATTTTTCTTTGTATATTTTTAAATTTCACTGTTTATATAAAAAAGAAGATGTGGTATGATTGCCAATGAGACAACTCTCCACAAGAGACCAAATGACACAGAGATTAACAACTATAGGTCACCGTACGGCCTTCAACAATGAGCAAAACCCATACCGCACAGTCAGCTATAAAATCCCCGAAATGACAATGTAAAACAATTTAAACGAGAAAACTAACGGCCTAGTTTATGTACAAAAATGAACGAAAAACAAATATGTAACACATAAACAAACGACAACCACTGAATTACAGGCTCCTGACTTGGGACAGTCACATACACACAGAATGTGGCGGGGTTAAACATGTTAGCGGGATCCAAACCCTCCCCTAACCTGGGACAGTGGTGTAACAGTACAACATAAGAGCGAACTATAAAAATCAGTTGAAAGAGGCTTAACTCATCAGATGGATAAAAATACAAATACTACAATTACAAGTGGACGTGGCAGAGTACTTGTACATCCAAACAACAAAAAGACACTAAGTACAGGTCTGAGAGTACTCGCAGCTACTGACAGCTAGTTCAAAGCCACTAACAACTAATAAAAAAATCATGCATCTAAGACTAAATTATCAATCCGTACACATCCAACATCCAATGGATTTAGTGTAAAGACGTCATAAACAGTCAGAGAAAAACACGACCTTGTGCAATGCCAAGATAAGGTATCGACAGATTGCAGATCCATGAATGTGTATATGTACATAACAATAATGTTTAGTTTGCTTTTAATTTACTGATAACAAAATCAATATCAGTACCAATATACAATATTTAATGATCTAATTACAGTGTTGAATTGGTAACCTTTTAGAATAAGTTTCTTTATGGTAGCAATACACAGTTAGGAGTTTGGTTTCGCATTTTGGCCCCGGTGGATTTTTCAAATATGAAAGTTATTGTGTAATAAAATTCATTTTTAGACAGCTGAGTACTAATTTAGCCTTGAAAGGTGGTTTATAAGAACATCAAGATTATTTTTTACATGTTTTATGGGCTATTTTCTGTTTGACTCTCCGTATTTTCATAGCTAGACCGGTCATCGGTCCAGAAATTAATGTAATGTTTACAAACACTTTTTTTCTACACGAAGTTTTTGACGCAATTTTACAAAAAAATGAGACGAAAGACATATGATTTTCATTGGATTTATTGAAAGATATATGTAAACAGTTTCAGAAAAGGTATTACTTGAAGCGATTGAAATTCTACTTTTGGTCAAATTTTGGGGAAATATGTGACATCTTTTCCCCCCTTTTTGCCATATTTTATAACAAAAAAATGCAGATTGTTGCCATGGATACACCAAGGAGAAATTATATTTTACCATTTCATATACTGGATATGAAATCTATGGAAGATTCTGATTACATACATATGCACATATATGACACAAACAGTGAGCTTAATATTGCAAGAAGGCAATGAAAAGGGGATGGTAAAATTTATGAGGGAAAATTTTAATATTTTTTCCTAACTGTTTATTGCTACCTTATGGCATACTTACCAAGCTCAGAATTGTACAATTTAAGACTTTTCATACCACAAATCTATTGATATTTAGATTCTAAATCAACTTCTGATGGGATTAAGTGTTTAAGAATGCCAATACATGTCAATTTTATTGTTTACAGTCCTTAGCAACCAAAATTAGACATTTTGACACAAGGCTTATAATTGTACTCTATTTGCTTAACCCTTGCTTCTGAAGGATTGCGCAGTATGTAGTAGCCTAAGTATTGAATGTTTTGTATTTTTTCTTACGAATATATCAAATTATTATTTTTATCAAGATTTCATGTTACATTTTGACATATATTAAATGTATAGTTGATTCAGCTGTAAGAAATTGATTCCCCATTACCAAGTGTTTTAATCAAGTCTTTGGTATACATTAAACATAAAGATTAACATTTTCATGCTTGAAATTGTTAAATTTTGTACATATTGCATCATCAGAGGTTTTATAAAGATTTTCAACATTAAAAAACTGACAAAAGAGGTATAGTTTTTAAGATTTTGCCAAAAATTGAGGTAGAAACAAGATTTTACACTTTGACTTGGCACCTTTCTTTAAATCAGTTTTTGTCGCGTTTCAGTGTCAACTGCTAACCTTCATAAAATATTCATTACTCAACCAATTTTCAAAAATAAAAGGCCATTTTATTCGTTTTAGCTAGCAGAACACAGAAAATTAGTTAAAGGGGAGAGTTTGAAAAAAATATTTACTATTAAGGTAGCAATACACAGTTAGGAGTTTGGTTTCGCATTTTTGCCCCGGTGGATTTTTCAAATATGAAAGTTATTGTGTAATAAAATTCATTTTTAGACAGCTGAGTACTAATTAAGCCTTCAAAGGTGGTTTATAAGAACATCAAGATTATTTTTTACATGTTTTATGGGCTATTTTCTGTTTGACTCTCCGTATTTTCATAGCTAGACCGGTCATCGGTCCAGAAATTAATGTAATGTTTACAAACACTTTTTTTCTACACGAAGTTTTTGACGCAATTTTACAAAAAAATGAGACGAAAGACATATGATTTTCATTGGATTTATTGAAAGATATATGTAAACAGTTTCAGAAAAGGTATTACCTGAAGCGAGTGAAATTCTACTTTTGGTCAAATTTTGGGGAAATATGTGACATCTTTTCCCCCCTTTTTGCCATATTTTATAACAAAAAAATGCAGATTGTTGCCATGGATACACCAAGGAGAAATTATATTTTACCATTTCATATACTGGATATGAAATCTATGGAAGATTCTGATTACATACATATGCACATATATGACACAAACAGTGAGCTTAATATTGCAAGAAGGCAATGAAAAGGGGATGGTAAAATTTATGAGGGAAAATTTTAATATTTTTTCCTAACTGTTTATTGCTACCTTATGGCATACTTACCAAGCTCAGAATTGTACAATTTAAGACTTTTCATACCACAAATCTATTGATATTTAGATTCTAAATCAACTTCTGATGGGATTAAGTGTTTAAGAATGACAATACATGTCAATTTTATTGTTTACAGTCCTTAGCAACCAAAATTAGACATTTTGACACAAGGCTTATAATTGTACTCTATTTGCTTAACCCTTGCTTCTGAAGGATTGCGCAGTATGTAGTAGCCTAAGTATTGAATGTTTTGTATTTTTTCTTGCGAATATATCAAATTATTATTTTTATCAAGATTTCATGTTACATTTTGACATATATTAAATGTATAGTTGATTCAGCTGTAAGAAATTGATTCCCCATTACCAAGTGTTTTAATCAAGTCTTTGGTATACATTAAACATAAAGATTAACATTTTCATGCTTGAAATTGTTAAATTTTGTACAATTTTGCATCATCAGAGGTTTTATAAAGATTTTCAACATTAAAAAACTGACAAAAGAGGTATAGTTTTTAAGATTTTGCCAAAAATTGAGGTAGAAACAAGATTTTACACTTTGACTTGGCACCTTTCTTTAAATCAGTTTTTGTCGCGTTTCAGTGTCAACTGCTAACCTTCATAAAATATTCATTACTCAACCAATTTTCAAAAATAAAAGGCCATTTTATTCGTTTTAGCTAGCAGAACACAGAAAATTAGTTAAAGGGGAGAATTTGAAAAAAATATTTACTATGTTTAGCAGGATCGTTTCAAAATTTCCGGGCACGGTAAACAATATTGCCGTAAAATGAGGATGTGCAATCCCGTTTGAAATAAGTTTTCTACAGGTACAACCAAACTTCAAAACCAAATCTTTATATCTGTGGAAGAATTTAGTAAAGGTTTTAAGAAATTTGTGGTAACGAAATCCCTGGCTTAATAATTCAACAGTAATACATAGATTACGTTCGTTAAAATCAAAAACGTCACAACAGACACGGGCATAGCGAACGAGTTGTGAAATATAAACACCGTAAGATGGTGCCAAAGGAACATCACCATCCAAAAAGGGAAAATTAACAATTAGTCCATATTTTGTATATACTTTTGGCGTGGCTAGGTATTAATACATCCCGCCATTGTGTTATTGTGCTATGGTCATTTCTGTATTCTTGTCTTTCATTATTGCTTATGTACATGTACTTTGTCTATAGAGTGTCTATATGCCATTTTGTTTTTCTTTGTTGAAATAGTTATTTGTTTTTGTAGTGATTAGGATTATAACGCAATGTTGACTGCTGTACCTCAATTTTTGTCATTTTTACCTAGAATGTCTGTTTGTTTTGCTGTCACATATAATATGAATTCTATAGACTGTCATACGTGTGAGAGGTTTAGCTTGCTATAAAACCAGGTTTAATCCAACATTTTTTACATAAAGAAATGCTTGTACCAGGTCAGGATTATGACATTTGTTTTCCATTCGTTTAATGTGTTTGAGTTGTTGATTTTGTGATTTGAAAACGAACTTTCTGTTTTGAATTTTCCTTGGAGTTATGTATTTTTGTAATTTTACTTTTTAAATCAATCTTGAACGTTATACAAATTAAAAACCGAACAACGTTTGCATAAGTCTAAAATTTCAAAGTAAATCTACACGAAAATATAACATTTACAACAGTGGCTACGTATGTATGCATTCAAAATAAAACTAACATATTCTGTGCGGTGGTTAGCACTGCGCGATTTGAACTGCACCTTTTCATAGATTACATTTGGTACCTACGTGTTTTTATTATCAAAAATCTTTTCGGATTGATTGTCCCCTCCCTAGAACAAGCAGTGTTCTTCTCAATGGGTGTTGAAATCTATCTTGGTATGGCCAAGGGATCTCAAATGTCGACTGAAAGGAAGGTCTGGCTTACATTCAAAGTCACTGTGATGGCCGTTCATACGTTAGTTAAATGGCTATTCTGACTCGCAAACAAATTGGTTACCTCATTTACACTGTGAATGATACTACAAATAGTACACGGTATTTGTAGTCTTGCAAGTAACATTTCAAAATATGGTGTATTATCGTACCAGTGGATTGACTTTTAAAAGTTTGGGTATTCAGTAATTGCTTTCAAGTCGGACTTCGTTCCCAATACCCTTGCAAGAGCTTGGTTTAGAGGATAAATCAGCTCTCACTAGCTAGTCTTAAGGCTTTTGTGCCTACGGAAAGCCTGTATGGATGGCTTAGGGAAGATATTGGATAGCATAGGATGTGTTTCGCCTTCTTCCCTATTTTCGCTGATACAGTTTGTGGTAATTTGTCAAACTTGGGATGGTAAGTCAGCACAAACGGAACTTTTTTGTTGACCTTTTTCTATTTATATTGTAAAAGTTCATCTCGGCTGATGTTGTTAGCTCGAGAGAAAACTCTATAAAAGTCTTTTCTTCTGTAGCCCCGATTTTTTAAGGTGACCGCTACGTTCTTGTAATCGCTTTTTCACGGTATCATAGGCGGGGCAAATCAGCTTTTTCCAATGGCCTGGCTGTAGGGAATGCTCTTGGTGCAGTGTTGTGAATGGATGACAAATCAGGGGATAGAAAGATATTAACGCTTGTCTGTTGGTATGCAATACAGATCCGTAAATATGATTCTGTCCTTCAAGTGTGTATAAGTGTCAAGAAATGTGATCTTGAAGACAAATTTCATATTTGAGTGAATTTTATTAAGATATGGGCGTCGTTGGTATGTTGAATGAACACACGAAAATAACGCCCATCCATCAACGAATCGTTTCGTCCAAGTGCACTTTTAAAAACGAAATTGTGCATTCCTACTATCGAACGTGAGTGTTGGATATTTGGAAAAATTAATTAATGTTAGAATTGCACGTAGACTATTACGGGCAAAATATCTGACTTTTAGACAAACTCCTGTGGTTTTGACCCTTGTAAAGTGTATGCATATTGAATTGCATGTAGACTGAGACTATACAAGCAGGAAATCCTTACACTGACAACACATCGGTGCTATGCTAGTTTTCGGATATAAAATTCATTTCATTTTTTAATTTCATTATTCACTGAACCAAGGCTTGTACCGACTTCAGATGTGCACATATATAACTACACATTCTTGTGAGATTAATCGTACCAGAAACTTTACTGTTTCGAAATGTAAATTGAATTTTAAAAATAAACTAAAAAAATTTTAACATTTAATGTAACATAAAATAAGATACAGGAAAAAAATTACCACATTAACATAACAAGATTAAATCAGAATAAAAAACAAGTTAGTCTTTTTTCGATAATCGTTACAATTACACAGTGACCCAAACCATTTCAAAGCCATTTTTTGTTTAGGCGAGTCATTTGCATTTATTTCTTTAGATGACATTTCCCATGTGTCTAAATCTGCGATGTTAATTAAAGGTTCTCCCTCAATCGGTTGAAAGCTCCAGAATGATAATTCTAAAAATTCATTGTGAAGTGTTAAACTTGATTCCATAAATCCTACAATAGATAAATTTATTATCAACAATCAATCGCAAAAAAATTATGACACTGTATTTTGCAGTACATTTTACAATTTTTTACTTTTACAAAGTATCAAAATAAATAAACGATCCAATAGTTTAGTATATGTACAATAATTGGTTGCACTTTTATTAATAATGCAACAATGACCAAAATCATTATGCGTATTTTATCTTAAAATGATGACTATAAATATGCTTCTTAAAGATCTTTGTAGTTTATAGTTTGTTGTTTTGCTGTAAATTATTTTCTATAAATTAATTTTTCGTCAGTATTGATGAGACATCCATTGCTTTGGTTCAACCTGAAAGATGTACAAAGTGAAACAATCATATAATTATATCTTGCATGTAACTACGAGAAGGAAATGAATATAAATATATTTAATTAATTCAAAATAAATTCCGTTTGACTTTACGATTATCAAATGTGATTTACCTTGCTGGTAAAATTCTTCTTCAAATTCGAATTGTATTCCATCACGTTTTTTGTTTCCATTGCTTTTTGCTAATCATGTATATGGTCTTCAGCTGAAATTAAAAAGAAATAAAGTTTAAATAAGTGTTTCCCAAAAACTGTTACATAAAAGTAAAAAAACAGGGGGAAAATACATATTAAGATAACATTAAATAAAACTAAACAACAAGTTGGTCTTCTTCCGATAACCGTTACAATTACGCATGCAGTGACCCAAACCATTTCCAAGCCTTTTTCGTTCAGGCTATTTACTTGCAAGTATTTCAATTGGTCACATTTCCCATGAGATGTTAATCTAAGATTCTTCCTCAATCGGTTGAAAGCTCCAGAATGATGATTCTATAAATTCATTATCAAGAGTAAAACTTGATTCCATAAATCCTACAATATTTTATGATAAAAAATCAATCAATATTATCATACTGTATTTTGTAGAACTATTTTTTTCTATTTTTTACTTCTACACAGTATCAAAGCAAATTAATTGTCCAATAATGTAGTATACATTCAATAATTGGTTGCACTTTTATTTATAATTCAAAAAATGACCGAAGTCAGTCTGCGTGTTTAATTTTAAATAAATTAAATGACCATTTTGCAACATTTTAAAATATGTTTCTAAAAGATCTTTGTATTTAGATTTTTTGTTGTTTTGCTGTGAATTATTTTCTCTAAATTAAATTTTCTTCAGTATTGACGATATTTCAATTGCTTTGATCAACTTGGAAGATGTACAACGTAAAATAATCATATAACTTGCATGTAACTACGAAAAGGAAATAAATATAAATACATTTAATTAATTCAAAACCAATTCCGTTTGATGTTACGGTTATCAAATGTGATTTACCTTGCTGGTAAATGCTTTCTTCAAATTATATTTCATCATACTGTTTTTTTGCTTCCATTGCTTTTTGGAAACGATGTGCACGTGGTCATCAGCTGGAATTGAAAAGAAATAGAGTTTAAATAAGTGTTGCTAAAATAAACTGTAACATTTTAATGTAGCATATAATAACAATCATTTCCAAGTCATTTTTCGTTTAGGCGAGTCATTTGCATTTATTTCGTTAGATGATATTTCCAATGTTTCTACATCTGAGATATAAATTTAAGATTATTTCTCAATTGTTTGAAAGCTCTAGAAGAATAATTCTAATATTCATTGTCAAGGGTAAAACTTGATTCCATAAATCTTGTTATAGATAAATTTATAATCGTATTATCACACTGTGTTTTGTAGTACTATATTTTTTTCAATTTTTGACATAGTATCAAAGCAAATAAGTGGTCCAATAGTGAATTTGAAGTATTTTTTTACTATTCAATTATAAATATGGCCCTACAAGTAGATTCGAGGGAGAAGGAGGGAGATTATAATTACAAAATAAGATGGATGCACAACTAATTACATCGAATACACAAGCACTTATAAGTCTTCAAAATCATCAGGTAATATTACATTCACGACATAAGAATCACAACGAAAGATTCAACAAACTTAAAAAGTTCTTGTATCCTAGACCTTCAATTTAAATTGTATGTGTATGACGATTATATATATTATTGTAATTACATTAAAGACTTTCTCCACAAAATGCCTCGCTTGATTTTTTTAACAATGTTCTGAGGTTTGGTTGATGTTATTCCTTGTCCTGAAAAAATATGTCAGAATAAGATTGCAGCATATAATCATTATTTTAACAATTTTCAATAATACAAGTAGTGCTTCAAAAACACTAGTCTACTCAACTGATATTGGAGTGTACTAGGCTTTCTTATCAGCAGATAAATATTTTGCTTTTGTTTTCAGTAACTGCGGGCATTCTTTATTACCGTATAATATTGTTTAATCAATTGTGTTTTTGTGATCCACTATACTGTTGTTTTAGAGTTAAGTGTTTTTCTACATTTTTATATTTTATTGTATGTTCTTTTTTTTTGTATGTTTTCATAGGCAACTTCACTTATCGATAATAAAAATAGGGAAAGGGTTGAGAGCTCAACAAACTTGTTGAACCCCGCCACAAATTTGTGTGACTTTCAAGTCTGGAACCTCGCCAGCCTCTTAGAGTATGTAATATAGAACCAAAAAAGCCAAATGTATATGATGAGTTTTTAAGACTATACATACAGTTTTTGTAATATCATGCCACTGAAAACCAATGAATTCTAAGATTCAAGATAGTAAAGTTTCCACAAGTAATATTGGTTTCCTATTCGTTAGGCATAAGACATAGGTTTGAACTATATTATAAATGTCCTGTACCAAGTCAGGAATATGGCAGTTGTTATCTAATAGTTTGTTTCTATGAATGTTGCATTGTTGTTTGTTTTTTGTTGCACTTCTGTGTTCTGTTATTTCGTTGTTTTCCTCTTATAGTTGATGTGTTTCCCTCCGTTTTAGTTTGTAACCCGGATTTGTTTTCTCTCAATCGATTTATGACTTTTGAACAGCGGTATACGACTGTTGCCTTTATAAGTTGCAAATGGCAACACTGTTTTTTACAAGTCCTTTCATTTTCTGTCGCTTTATTTAATTTCATCAGTATTATTTTAATACACACCGTCATTACTGGACTCGAACAATTTCTTTGCTTAAACTTGACGGTCATATTTTAAACGGAAAATACTTTGTCTCTGAAAAATATGAAATTGGACAAAGCGATTATAAAATGAAAAGTAATTACAAATACAAAAATTGAAATAATGTATTTTCAGAACTACTTAAACATAGGGTGATATAATGAAACTTTTGTTATTTTTTTTTTGTTCTATAGTCCATAATATGCATGGAATATTGAATGTCAATCAATATATCAATTTTCTGATCTTGCTATATATTATTCGATTTCGATCTGAAGTGGTTAGACCTCCTCTTTTATCAAAACATGTATTCAGAAACTTCTTGTATCTCGGAATGCATGCAATAGTTCGAAAATAAATTAACTCTTTTTGATGATATTACTAATTTATCTGTATTTCAAAAAAAATCATTCTTCAGTCTGACTTACATTTCCTACAAATGTCTTTCTCTTCTGGCTCGTCTAAATAACAAAATAAATTGAGATAGGTGTATGACATCAGACAACCACTGACGATGTTCCTGATTTGGGACATGAAAGTATTGCAGAGTTAAACAATGTCACTTTTTTCCTATATATATATCTCAACTCTAGGTTCGTCTATATAAAAAATAAGGAGATGTGGTATGGTTGCCAATGATATAACTATCCAAATTTGTTCAAATGGAGTGGATTCAAGCAATTATAGGCAACCTCACGGTCTTCAACAATGAGAAAAACCCATTACGTATAGTCAGCTATAAAGGCCCTGACATAACAAATATGAAACCATTTAATAAGAAAAATAACGGCCTTATTTATAACAAAATAATTTGCGAAAAACAAATATCACAGACATGAACCAACGACAACAAAGGAACTACAGGCTTCTGACTTTGAACAGGCACATACAGAATGTGGCGGGATTTACTGGCGCCAAACCCTCCCTTAACCTGGAACAAGTGTGTAACAGTACAACATAAGAACAAACTATATAAATTAGTTGAAAAGGGCTTAACTCATCAGATCGATACAAAGAGAAAACATCTAACGAAAACACAGACCGAACGTGACAGAGTATCTAAATTCTGTACACATCCCCACAACAATAAAGGCACTTAAGTAAAGATCTAAGAGTACTCGCAGTTACTGACAGGTAGTTCAAAGCCAATAAGAACTATTAAAAAATCATGTATCTAAGACTAAAATATCAATCAGTACACATCCAACATCCAATGGAATTGATGGAAAGACGTCATTAACAGTCAGAGAAAAACATGACCTTGTGCAATGCCAAAATATAAGTATCGACAGATTGTTGAATCGTGAATGTGCACATGTGTATAACAATAATATTTTGTCTGGTTTTAAATTACTGATCGTAAAATCAATATTTATACCAATAAAACAATATTCAAAGCGCTAATTACAGTGTTGAATTGTTAACCTTTAAGCTTTAAGAATAAGTTTATGGAAAGGATTGATAAGTTTACCTATTATCTAAATTTCCGGGCTCGGTAAACAGCATTCCCATAAAAATTAGGATGTGCTACTCCTTTTGAAATAAGTTTTCTACAGGTACAACTAAACTTGCAATCCAAATATTTGTATCTATGGAAGAATTTAGTAAAGTAATTTGTGGTAACGAAATCCCCGACTTAATAATTTACCAGTAATTCATAGATTACGGTTGTTTGAAATCCAAAACGCCACTTCAGACACGGGCATAGCGAATGAGTTGTGGTATATAAACACCATAAGACGGTGTCAAGGGAAACTTAATAATAGGGAAAGAAAAATCGTCCCTTTTGTCGTAAATATTTGTGTAGAGTTTCTCGTGTAAAACTGAAATATCTAAATCTAGAAAATGACAGTTATTGCTGTCAATATTTGAAAAATTTTCTAAATATACTACCAAAATTTACCCAAAGGAACTTACTTTATATTAAAAAAAATCTCATCAAGATAACGGTAAGTGTTGTTGAATTTATCAAGTAAATCGAATTTAGGCTGACTTCATACAGGACCTTCTTAGGCAGAAAGAAAGGAAGTTAGCAGTATCCTTTAACTTTACTTTCCGCTATAAAGATGATATTCTCTCACTAAATAATTCAAAATTTGGTGACTATGTTTAACGAATCTATCCCATCGAATAAAGGATACAACAGATACTGTTAAGTCTGCCTCATATCTTGACTTTCATCTAGAAATTGACAATGAGGGTCGGTTGAAAACAAAACTTTACGACAAAAGAGATGATTTCAGCTTCCCAATTGTGAACTTTCCATTTCTATGTAGCAACATTCCAGCAGCGCTTGCATACGGATTATATATCTCCCAGTTGATACTATATTCCAGGGATTGTATTTCCTATCATGATTTCCTTGATAGAGAATTGCTGCTCACAAGGAAGCTGTTAAACCAAGAGTTCTAAGTGTTGAAGTTGAAATCATCCCTTCGTAAATTTTACGGACGCCATCACGAGTTGTTTGACCGTTATGGATTATCCGTTTCACAGATGATAGCGGATATGTTCCAAATGTCGTAACTACAATCCCGTCCCATTTTCCCCGAATGTGACCTACCGATTTAGACTTATTACAGGGTTTGTACAAACATTAGCAACACGATGGGTGCCACATGTGGAGCAGGATCTGCATACTCTTCTTGAGTACCTGAGATCACCCCCAGTTTTTGGTGGGGTTCGTGTTGCTCAGTCTTTAGTTTTCTATGTTGTGTTTTGTGTACTATTGTTTGTCTGTTGGTCTTTTTCTTTTTTAGCCATGGCGTTGTCAGTTTATTTTCCACTTATGAGTTTTGAGTGTCCCTTTGGTATCATTCGCCTCTCTCTTAGACGAGTCTTTACTGAGTTTGGCCATAAACTGTGATTCATAACAGTACAGGAACAAGTCTGCTTATAAATTTGCAATCAGATTTATCAAAGACCATTTAATTAAATAAGAAAGGTTTTGTTTGATAAGATTGTTTTGAAGTGTAGTAAAAAGAGTAGAAAAGTCAAAACTGTCAACCGAATCACAAAGACCATCAAAAGCAAGTATTTTTTCTAAAACATCCAAACACTAAAAACATAGTTAATTCCACTATTTTCATATGTTTTATTACAAAAGTTATAGATGATAAGTTCTTTGACAGTAGTTAAAGAACTCGATAAAAACACTTATAGATAAGTAGTAGAACATTTACTAGAGGCCGAGACGAAACGATATTTTACGGTTGTTTTGTACTGAGCTGTGGTAGTGACATGATTATTTACTATTTGACTCTTTATGGAGTTTGGAATGTGGCGTTAATAATCTGAAATATATCAAATTGTCTTTCATCAAACTCTCGTTTTTGAAAAAAAATTATGATAAAGGAATCCTTTCTCAACATTACTTGTTTGAAAGTCTTTATGGTTTGAAGGAGAACAAATATATAATCTGTCAAAAAAAATCAATTAGATGTATCGATATAACATAAATGTCCCTGTCTCAAATGTCAAACCTTGAACAGTAGGGGAAAGTATGTCCCAAATCAGGAGCCTCTAGCCTTTGCTAGTCTTGTATTATTTTTTAATTTTAGTTTCTTGTGTACAATTTGGAGTTTAGTATGGCGTTCATTATCACTGAACTAGTATATATATTTGTTTAGGGGCCAGCTGAAGGACGCCTCCGGGTGCGGGAATTTCTCGCTGCATTGATGACCTGTTGGTGACCTTCTGCTGTTGTCTGTTCTATGGTCGGGTTGTTGTCTCTTTGACACATTCCCCATTTCCATTCTCAATTTTACTCTATATCCAAGCTTGACAAATCTCTTACTTTCGACCATGATTAATAGTATGACACGGCATTGATTTCTGTCACAGTGTGAATATAGTTATAGAACAAATAGTTCCCCCAAAAAATATCCAGGTCTTATTTCTATGAAGTTTTCATAGTCCAATGCCCATACTTTCGTTAAAATCAGCATGATTGCCAATGAGTCAACTATCCACCAAAGTCAAAATGAAGTGGATGAAAGCAATTATAGGCAACCATACGGACTTCAACAATAAGAAAACCCATATCAAGAAAGCATTGAAAAGGTGCAACGTATAAAAACAGAATAGGGAACGAATATGTAAAAGGGTATCAGTCGAGCGTGGAGACGGGTACATACACGCCAAGAGTGTAATTTCACCTCACCAAACCCATAACTAACACTAGAGACAAGAAAAGAAAAGAAAAGAAAGAAAGAAAGCATTAACAAGTTTAACCTTTCTTCGCACTATCATAAATTACGTCAACAAATTTTTGATCGGGTCTTGAATAAAATACTGTAATTATATTCCTTATCTGTCGTATTTGATATTTCCGCCTGTCTGGTACATGTTCCCGATTCTATATTTCAATGTAGCCAATAGAACCTTAGCCAAATCATAATACAGTCAGAATCGATATATGTTAAGTAATGATATCAAGATGGCGTGAATACCGAATGAAATATATAGCTTCACACAGTGGTACGAAGCAAACAGATTGAGCATTCATTTATCTTTATCACTTCAACATTACCAACTAATCAAAATTAACTGCCTGGGCTTATTTATTAATATAAATTTGACGCGACATTATATAGCAAGGTAAACCAGTAAAGGCAAAATTATTCTTAAATCAGGTATCGGATCGGATCTTGAAAGCCCATACTGAAACTTTTCTGTATACTGTGTCTTCTCCTGTCCGGGACATGTTCCCAATTCTATATCCCATTCTAGCCAATACAATCTTTCAAAATTCATAAGGCAACCAATTAGAACCTATAGTTGTTACGTAATAATTCCAAGATGGCGTGAATGCCGTATGAAACTAATAGATTCGAACCGTGATGAGAAGCAAAACGGTGCAACGAATAAGTAACAGGGTATCAATCGATAGCAGAAACGGGTCCATACGCGCTAACAAGGTTATTTAACCACATCGAACACATTACTATCACCAGAGTCAAGAAAAGAAAAGATAGCATTAAAAGGGGACAACATATTTAAAGCGAATAAATTACAGGGTATCAGTCGAGCGCGGAAACAGGTATATATGCATCGAAGAACTTAGAACTGACATCGAACAGACGAAAACAGAAATGGATAAAACATCAAAAAAGCAAGTTATTAAAACCCGATAGTCTAACGTTAAGACAGTAAAGACGTTTTACAGAATGATTTCGCCCTGAAATAGGTTAATTTGTGGTTGGCACACTCTTCTCTTTCAAATCTCATACATGTCATAAAGTCAATATCCCATACATGTCATTAAGTCGTTAAAATTAAGAAAAGGGATAATCAAAGCATAGAATGTTAACATAAAAGGTAATAAAAAACACAACGAAAAACTACCGAATATGGAAAAAGTATCCAACTTGACGACCCTCTCAACTCTTCAACTTTTAATCGGGATTGTTGCATAAACACATACAATAAAAATAATTACATGAAAATCATTTAATTCTTAAATATCGATAATTTAAACAAATTTATAATCAATATCATGCCGTATCAAAGGATGCACACAGATTTTGAAAGCAAGTTGAACGTAGCTGCAACCATATGCAATCAAAGAACAAATTTTAACGAATTCCAACGCTGAAAAAAGTTTAAGTACTGCTCTAAACTTGCAAATTTAAAACAAACAGTATAATTATGACCGTTTTCAATAAGTCTGTAAATTTAAAGAGAAGATTTGAAGGACAATTCATAAATTGTTTTTTTTTTCTTTAAAAATAGTATTACTATAGAATGTTTGATGCGATATATTAACCCTGCAAGTGGAATCATACGTCCACAATAAATCTCTATATTTGTGATAAATTTTAGTAAACGTTTTTACCAATTTATGATATCTTTATCCCTGCTGTTGCCGTTCGTTTGTAAAGAACAAAAAAAAGTTTCTTTATACGCCATTAATTAAAACGGTGACTATCAAAATAGCACTCTTTTGTTGGAGAAAATGTTTGTTGTATTATATTGATAAACGATACACTACACTGATAAACAATATACTTAAATTTAGAGACTAAAAATTGTATTTAAATATTTAGCACAAAAAGATCTATTGGTATAAAGTGTTATTTTTTTATGAATATAAGATTTATCTTGCAGTGCATCTCATTTGTTCATTATATTATCATTTCCAGGAAGTTAATGATTTGTGATATTTTTTTAGATTGTATCGTGTGTTTTATTTGTTTTTATTTTACAATGTTGTCAGGTGATAACCAAATATTGTTGCTGAAACATTATGAACTAATTTGATAAATGACCGTCTTCGATAGATTCCCATTTGGCAAGTTAATTAACCAGTCTAAAGCTTTCACATGTTTCGCGGTTGTTCTTCCTGACTTAAAGACAGTTTAAACGCGATATCGACAGTTAACGATACCAGTGGAGAACGCTGCAGTTGATCGATATGTGTCGGAAAGAATTGTTGTAAAACATTTAGTCATTGACAGAAAATGAATGTACAATAGAACGTTTTACGACATATACACGTCAGATAATTCAAAAAGTTACAGAGAATTCATAAGATCTTTTTAAATTGGATGAATGCAGGAAAAAAGTGACAATGAGTTACATAAGGTAGGACCATTATATATATATATTTTTTTTTTTTTTTTCTTGTGTTTATATTCAAAGTTTTCTGTCGATCAGACAATGAAATATTTTATTGATAATATGTTTATAACAGCATGTAATAGAACATTTAAGGAGAAATTGACGATGACATGATATATAGGGATAATGAAGAACTTGAAGATATAGGTACTTGGGGTTGACAGCATTCCAACCTTGTAATGGTTCTATTTTGTACATATAAGTTACTGTTTTTTGGTTTTACAGTAAAACTGCAAAAGTGAAATTAAAATCCCTGACATTTTTGCACCATTTCGAATTTCGATGTCACTTTAGAATTTCTTACAATACAAATACAATTTTAAGTGGTGCTAAAAGCTTTCATGCAACACCAATCCCGTTTTGAAGCGTTGTTTAAAAACATGTTCGAATCGTAATGAAATTTCATTTTCAGTCAATTTTTTTCTTCAAAATGCTACTGTTTTCCAATCAGGTGCATTTAACCTTGTGAAAAGATACATGTATTTGTAATAAGAAAAAAGTTAGAGAAAACCATGTATATAAACGAAAACAGCGCCCAGTACAATGTATATGGTTGTTTGCTTGTGTTATTAAGCGAATGGATAATCTTAATATAAAATTAAGGAGATGTGGTATGATTGCCAATAAGACAACTATCCACAAAGTTCGAATGAAGTGAATGTAAGCAATTATGGGCAACCGTACAATTTGACTTAAGATGATTCGATCACTGTGTTTAGGCAATTTTTCTTAGTATGTCTTACTTGACTTGACAAAACTGGACATAGAATTGAGTAGTGGACGAAACATTGAACAGTCTGTCTCACAAGACGAATGTCGGGCGCACTGTAGCCTATAAGTCTTAGCCTGCACGTTTCCAACGAAACGTGACTGTGTTGGTCTGATATATGATTTTCATTTTCCATTTGTTACGGAAGTTAGTGTTCATTTTTTCTGTGTTTGTCAATAATTTTTGGAGTTTTTTTTTATACGATTGAGCTCTAGTTAATTACATTTTTTTTTTTTTCTGACATTGCATCCTCTAGATCTCGTACATCTTGTTTTTTAAAAATAGTATGTGCAATGCGTTTTTTAAGCTAATATTGATTGATTGCTGGTTGCTTAACGTCCAGTGGTAACTATTTCATGCGAATTTGTACACCCCGCACAGTCAAACGGACGCCCCACTTTGGCGAGGGTTTTACTGCCGGTTGGAGGAAGACCAATGTTGACCATATTTCTATTCCACAGTCACCTTTGGGGGTTTTATGATCATCAATTTTTCAAAAACAATGATAATGAAGAGATACAGATGTCGATGTTCTGTAACCACCAGGTCCTGCTACCTGAGGAGCGCATATGATCTGATTTAATGCTTAGAATTATCTCAATCGCGAGTTATCAAATACCTTAATGAAACAAATGCAAAATTCAAGTATCTTTTCCTGGAAATTCTTCAACGTTTTAAAGAAGGGGGGATGTAGTATTTGGTTAGTAGCATCATGAATTACAGTGAAAGGTGTTCAACTTTTTGCTATCTCGTTACTGTACAATACTGTACAACATTGGTTAGAGGTATAAGGGGAAGGGTGGAGATCTCATAAAACATGTTTATCCCTTCGTATTTTTGCACCTGTCCTAAGTCAAGAACCTCTAGCCTTTGTTGGTCGTTTGTATTTTTTAATTTTGGTTCGCTTGAATGTTTTGGAGTGAAGTGTGGTACCCATTTTGCTAAACTAGACTGCAATGTTGTTTAGGGGCCACTTGAAGACCGCCTCCGGGTGTGGGATTTTCTCGCTGCGTTGAAGACCCATTGGTTGCCTGGGCTGTTTTCTGCTCTTTGGTCGGATTGTCTGTTTGACATATTCGCCGTTTCATTTCTATGTTCTTACCATTGAATTCACAAATCTTTGAATCTTTTATTGTATTTCAATACTAGAACTTCTCGATATAAATCGTGGTTTAAGCTTTAAATGTGCAAATAGTGTTTTCTTAAAAACTTATTTAAGCGTACTAGAATACGTTTATTTATGTTTTAACGCTTGAAGTAATGGAACATGTCTTTCCTTCTTAATGCGTCTGAAGTTGTCATTTTTCAAAAGATACAAATTTATCTCGTGGAATTTGTATGCAAGGTTCCCAGGAGATACGTTAATAAAGAATATTGCACTTGAATTAGTACTAGCGTTTCAAATATCATTGTACTTGAACATAAAGTTAATGAAATGCTTTGGTTCATGTACTTTTAACGTTAGTGTATACCTTCCATCAACCGATTTTAAACATACAAACCGTTACCGCTTGGATAAACCTGTAACTTAGGACAAGCTGTTTCCCGGGTAAAAAATTAATTGCTATAATATTACTCAATACACTTATATAACTTGTTCTTTGGTAGAATTCAAGATGAAATAACGATTAAAAAAAATGAGGCAACTTTTAAGATAAACAAAATTAATTCAAAATATATTTTCTTTTTTTTTTGTACTTATTCATTCATTTTGGTTTCGTATTGTGATCTTATAATACAGTAAAATTAGTATCGTTAATGTTATCATTAAAGCAGATGCCAGGGTAACATTATTCATAGTCTACTTGGCACTTTGAAACAAGTTGGAATACAAATAAGATGCGAAAATTACGAATAACGTGTAATAAAGATTGTCTTACTTGTTTAATGGTTTATTCATTTGACATTGTTTGTTTTTAAAAGCTGAAGCATATTACTTCTATCCTTATGTACATTAGACCTTATTCATAAGGTCTATATTTCAACTAAACCATTTACCATCAGTTTTATTCCGGATTATATTAATATTCAAAAGGTCTTTTTCAAAATAACTCCGATGTCATTTCAAAGGGATTTTGTCGCAAAAGAAACGAGGAAAGCTAAAAACTACATGTTATTTAAGACTTTTGATTTATTTTATTGTTAACGAAATGTCGGAGCATTAATACATGTAGTCTTTAATGAAGGCTTTAACATACATGTAGTAGTTGAACTGTTATCTTTTTTATTTACATTTGTAAAACTTAATTTGCCATAATTATGCAGTTCTATTAAATAAAGAGTCTGACATAAACATATCAGAATGCATAATATCAATATGGAACCATATATATGATATGATATGTGCTTCATCCACTATCTGCAAAAAGTTTTGTTTATACATAGTACAAATGTAGTGTTGCATCTACTTATGTTTGTTCTTGCGTATGCGCAACACGGCAGGGGAGATTGACTACTTGTTTTATAATGGGTCTGGATAGGGATCTTAGTTGCTTAAATTGTTAGGCTTTTTCTTTACTTTGTTATCCTTTAGTCTCTAGCTATTCTTTAGTATGTTGCCCATTATTCATTGTTCTGTTAACCATATTCAGACCATCATACAATGTATCTCGAAATAGGGAGAGTTACTGGCTCTCAAAAATATTGTTTAATCCCACCATCTGTATATGTACCTGTCCAAAAGAAGGATTTTAGTGAGTGTAACTTACTCCTCATATTATTGTTAGCTGAGAAAACGTCAAATGTTGAATTGATTTACAGTTTGTCTCAACTCGTGTTGATTTAGAACTTGACACATTGTGCAGTAGCCTTGGATCCTGGTCAAAGCTCCTCTTTGCGTCAATTTACTGTCAAGCGGTGAGTCAGGATCCCAGGCTAGCTGTGCAGACGTTTGTCAAACTTGTGTTGATTCAAAACATGGCACAACGTGCAGACATTTGTCCATTGTGAATTTAAGACGGCATGGTGATGATATGCTTGCATCATTTTAAGGACTGTCCGCACATGTTTCACTGACTAATTGCATGTTAGTTTTCGTTTCTAAAAATCATGCAATTGTTATAATGCTAAGGTTACAAATCCATCCGTCAAAGCTGACCTTATAATAAGCATATCTTGTTTCCTTATTCAATTATTTTACTACACATGCAAGTTAAAAAATTGGAGATACAAATTGTGTTTTCTAGTATTGGTGTTTCTTTGAATGCGATATAGGTCGCTCATCCAAACGGACCCATCATGCAGATCCTGCAATGTACCTATTTAATTTATCGTTAACTTGCTTACGTCCAGAAGATGCATGCTTGCCACTGGACGTTTATCAAACAGCTATTTATCAATCAGTATTTGGTTGTGACGCTGGTAAATATAATGTTATAAATGGCAGATCTGCATTTCGTTTAAAAGTTAAATGATTTGGCAAAACTTAATGATAGATGCCTATTTCGTCCAACATTTAAGTGTGATGCGTTGCATTAAATGACAGTTCATGTTTTTTTAAGAGTGTAGAAAGTGTGATGTGTGAAGAAGATTTTATACGTTTTATTAACTTGTGTCTCATTACTTTTGCATATTTAAGAAAATAAAATATGTTTAAAACAAGGATGATGCATCAAATGACAACGTATATTTGGCAAAACAATTTAGATTACTTTTTGCATTTACAGATAATTTGCTATTTGAATCAAATAGTGTCGTTTCAAAAATGTTGTTTCAAATGTATAACTAAGGTCTGTATTTGGCTTTTAGAAAATAAAATAAAGGGGGCAAAGAAATGCATAAACCGAAGAAGGATAAGCAACAAAAAGCAGTTGATGCGCAACCTGCCCCACTCGTCCTCTTGTAAACTAGTTGTTATTGAAAATCGAATGAACTGTGGTATGAAGATAACCGTTAATGCATTCTTAAGTGATGTCGTTATCCTTTGGAAATCACTAAAGAATTATTACATAATTATTAATCATACAAAAATGTTGACAGATGAAGCAAGGTTAATTTAATACGCCATTCATTGAAAGGCAAGTTGAGCAAAAAGGAAAATTGCTTAATACTTTTTTTAACAATAATACTTTCTTAAAATTCATTTTTTTTTTTTTTTTTTATAATTGTTCTATTGTGATTTTTCTAGGAAATATGATATAATATTCAGAGTTTTGCAGTAAAAGGGAAAATTTCAATTAATTGGTTTAGAATATAAATTTATATTTAATAAATGTTAACACCATACAAAAGTGGTTTCATTTTGCGAAGTCCCGATATATGATTTTCAGCAGAATTCAGCAGCATCTCGCTTGTTGAGCTCCGTCCAAATCTAGACAATTAAACATATTTTTGTTCAGTTTTTAAAGAAAAAGAGGACGGACGTAAAGATATATATTCTACAACTGCATGGAGTGAGATGACCAGACGCTTTTTTGGATGACGTCACAATAGTTAACTATATAATGTGAAACTCACACGTTTATTATAAAAAAAATTAACACAAAATGCTCGAAGAAAGTTTAGAATTCGTTTGTGAATTTAAAAAAAATCCAAATATTATAAAAGGGACGATATAAATATAGATTTTGTTATAATTACATCAAAAGACATTCTTACTTTTCATTACCAAGAAGTAATAAGTTATATTCAATCGCATGCATTGATAGTTTCTTTACAAAACTAAAATGAACTTGATCATTATCTTTTCTACTTTAATTATCTGACCTTTTGGTTGCTTTATGCTACCCAAACTCGTATTTACTACTAAAATCTAAACATGAAAAGATAAAATATCATGTAATATGGTTCTTTAATGAAGCTTTGAAACGAATTGTAGCTTTCAGACTAAGCTGAAAATAGTAAATCAGACAAATATTGGTATTCAACAAACAAATTAACTGTTTGGTAGGTTCCTTACTGTGACGTTTATTGGGTCGTTATTTGTTAGTTAACACTTTAATAAATATCTAACTGATAGGTAATTGTACAGCAATGAGGAAGTTAAATTGCAATCATTCTTCACAGTGGTATAAAATCTGATCCGTGATACATTGTGATTTGAACTGAATTCCAATGAAGTGCTTTAAAGGATGAAGGGTCGATCAAAAAGTTATTAGGAGTCTTAAGTATGTTCAAGTTCAGTTTCAGGCCTAATTGATTTCTTTGACCTTATATTGAAAAGACAATCGATCTATATTGTCCAAATTGTATAGACTAAGCAAAATTGTAATCTTTATAAAAGTAGAATGGGGATATTCCGACATCTTAGATCGTAAATTAGCAGAAAACTCTTCGTCTAGAATTTTATGAAATAAGCCACTTTTGAGGCAGGCATGCACATCATTTGGAAAACTTTTCATTTAGATGAAGAAAAAATATTTAATTTTATTCAATTATTAGGATTGTTTTTACAAAAACAGAAAAACTATTTAATGATTCAAACAAAAAGTGGAGATTACCAGAATAATTAAATTTCCTAAAGGAATGTACATTTTTTTCCTATTTTGTATAACAGCAACAGCAACAGAACAGTGACATCAGAGCTATATTCTCATTTTTTATTTCAAAATGCTGTTAAGTTACCCTCTATTCGCATACATAATGCTTGTACCCTATATACTTCTTAAAAAAGATAAAAAAATTCACACAGGATTGAAAGTAGGCAGAATCCCTTATTGTGTTCATATGTCAAGGTCAAATATTCATCAAAAATTTATACATTCAGATGTCTTTTTTACCCAATAGTAGTCTGCTGAGTAGAAAAATGGTCATCTGGAATTTACCCATCTGGCAGTGGTGCCCGTGGCGAAGGGGCCATTAATCGTGATATTGATTTTAACATCACGCTCTCTGTATGTAAAAAAAACACCATAACAATATTTTTTTCAGTGGGGCCTTACTTTTCAGTTCAAATGTCTAGCCCTTCATCTAAGTAGAATCACATCGCAAAACCAACCTAATTTATTCATGATTCTTTTTTTTGCTCTTGTTCTGAATATGCGTGAAATAGTTGTCGCAGGAATATCTTCTGATTTTATTGTTTTGCTGGGTAGTCTTAATGTTTACCACAGATCTCATTTAATAATCTTAATGAAATCAGTCTAAGCCAATATCAAACTTGCCCGGATAGATTACTACATTTCATAAATATTAACTTTTGGCAGACACCTTTTCAAAATTGAAAGAAATCAATATTCTCATCAAAGCTATATGTACCAGGATTATACTTCATACAAAAAGCTGTTAACTTTTACCTGGGTTCTATTTGTCATTGTCATTATAGTAGAAACAAATTATGCCGAGATGTAATAAAAGACATCATTTAACTTAATTCTTTATTTATTTAACGAGGGTTACCAACAGCCATTGGCTACATGTGGCTTTCCTCAAAACGTAGAAATCATACATAGATCTCTATATAGTTTACGTCATGAAACTTGTTCAGTCAAAACAAAATTATTCAAATTGCTCATACAACAGTTAGTTAATGCCAGTGCTTTCTGCTTTGATTGACACCCGAGCATATATAATTAGGTAATTAGGTATTTACTTGCAAATTATGTTCTGGAGACAAAAGAAACCGTTGAAACATTATAAGGGCTAAATACTAATTTGTAACGTTAAAAATCTAAGTCAGCGGTGACGAAGGGGTAATTTAGAAATTTGAGAAATTATCTGCAGGAAACAACAGTTACAAACGTACATGTCGCATAGCCTAGATGACCTGGTGATCTAAGAAGTTGGACCCAGGACACGTGGTGCTGCTGTTGGTTTCTCAAAAGCTTGAGTGTGAATCACTCAAATAGAACGGTACTAGCTTACAGGTGCAAAAATACAGTTCTAAACATTGTTTTACTAAATTCAGGAAGAAATGTATCGTCCAAAATTTCTCTTCATTTCTCCTTTCTTTACTCTTTCTTGCAACAGCGACGACCTTCTAATTTAGCGCTTGTTTTGGCTTTCATAGATACAATCAATCTTTGATACATTAGTGTTCGTAGCAAGTATGCCATTGCCATACATTACTTCAGTTCTGTCACTCTGTTTGACAGATTAAATAGATTTTACCTTATATTACTATATATAACAGTCCATTAGATGGTGACCACAACATTCGTTCACTTGTGACATTGCCAGAATTGTGCTTCCTGGTATTCCAATATATATATAATATATTTTTGATTATTTTATATTGTATTCTACGAGTAGACGCCGAGTTTATATCAAATTA
The DNA here is from genome assembly GCF_021869535.1 of Mytilus californianus. Lineage (NCBI taxonomy): Eukaryota > Metazoa > Mollusca > Bivalvia > Mytilida > Mytilidae > Mytilus > Mytilus californianus. Next base: position 60,935,034 of record NW_026262679.1, read on the forward strand.
TTTACTAAAGATTGATTAAGTAACTATCAAACTGCCAGACTGTGGTAGTATTATTTGAATAATATAACTAATAAAATTGGAGTCAATGTTCTTTTTATTCTTATACCAAAATTAAACAGAACGAAATGACTCATGATTGCATAAATATGTATTTTGTATCGACTAAAACAATATTAAACAAATGTACAATACCAATATGGCTATCTTTAAGAACTACTTAAATAAAAAAAATTGTTTTACAGTTAACATTCATGTCGCATGGCATTAGCCAAATTTCTTTGAGTCTGCATGGGTGATAAATGGTCTGTTCAAATGTTATCCGAGATGAAATTTCATTACTTTATAAGATAAATGAGTTGATATCAGCCAAAATTAAGTCTAGTCAATATGTTTATTAGAAAAATCATTTTAATTTCATTGCTTTTTTTTTTAAATATGTAACTTGTCACGCCAGTAGGAAGCTGTTAACAGTAATTAAAATGGAACTCTGGCAAGCAATAGCGACATTTTTCTTCACTGTTAAAAAAAAATCAATACAGTTCAGAATTTATTACTTCCCCATCCCAATCTGATCAAATAAATTTATATTTTTTTTTTTATCATTTCATCGTTGAAAAAATAAGAAGATGTGGTATGATTACCAATGAGACAATTTTCCGCTACAGAACAAGTGATGTAGAAGTAAGCGAACTACAGGTTATCGTACGGCCTTCAACAACGATCGAAACCCATATCACATAGTCAACTATGAAAGGATCCGTCATGGCAAATGTAAAAACTAACTTTAATTATGTACGTAACAAAAACAATAAACGAAAACCCATTATGATATACAGCAACAAACGACAACAACAGAATTGCAGGCTCCCGACTTGGGAAAGGTACAAACAAAAAGTGGCGGGGTTAAACATTTTTGCAGGCACCAAATCATTTCCTTAACCTATGACAGTGGTGTAACAATACAACATAAGTAAAATTATAAAAAAAGAATCGGCTCATCAACGATACCAGGCTTATAACTGTGTACGCCAAATATTTGTGACACAAAGTACCAATCTGAGAGTACTCTCAGTTACTGAAATCTAGTTCAAAGCCAATAGCATCTTATGAAATAATCATGTATCAAGAACAAAATATCAATCAATACACATCCAATGGATTTATTGTCAAGGCGTCATAAACATTAAAAAAAACATGATCTTGAGCAATGCCAAAATATAAGTATCGACAGATTGTATGACCGTAAATGTTCATAGATGTATATATATAGCAATAATATGTTTTTATTTATTGATAAAATCAATATTTTTACCAATAAAAACAATATTCAAAGATATCATTACAGTGTTAAATTTGGTTACTTTTTAGAAGTTTGTTCAAAGCATCGATCACTTTGCACGTTGATCTAAATTAGTCTACTTATGCATAACTGAATTATTTATTTTTAGGACTATTATAATTGTACATGTTAATAATAATTTTGATCTTGTGCAAACCGGTAAGAGCTTGTCTGTCATAATTATTAAAATAGACCTAGTGACCACATTTTTTTTAATTTAATGTGAAACAAGATTCTTATTACACAGAAAGTGACATTGTGTAAACCGGAAGTGAATATTGTTCTGCCTTATTTCATAGGTTAATTTAACATTTATTATGGTACTAGTGGGAGCCTAATCATATGACAAGGGAAGAATTTTGGCTTTACCCTGAAGTAGAAATGTTCTCTTGTATTACAGAGAAAACTATATGGAATAAATATGTGTTTGGAAACATTGTAGGAAAACTAAGCCATTACCTGAAACCGGAAGTGACTTCGCATTAACATGTGGTTACATTTTTCTTTTGTCACCCTCTTGTCATGCGAAAAGAAACGCTCTTTTTATTTAGGACTAGTATGGCATTGAACATATCTTTCTAAAATGTTCACACAATTTTAGACTTCAATTGACAGCAGCTGTGAATTTTAGTGGGGGTAAGTCTTCCCGTTCTTTTTTTTTTTTTTTTTTTTTTATATAATTCTATTTTTTCAACGTGTACACATTACTGTTAAAAATAATAAGAAGGAGAAAACCATATGTTAATCCTTTCCTTTATTTCATTATTATAATCACTTGGTTTTTTTTTTATTATTAATTTGTATGAGTTTAGGGTATGAGCGATTACTCTCTAATTTAAATTTTCCAGATGGTTTTCCTAGAGTTTCAATGTCGACAGCGTTATATCTATGATAAACGTATTATTTCGGTACAAATATATCAAAGTAATTTAAATGGTAAACTTATTAGTTTATCGTCATTAGTATCAATAGCATTGCCATCTAGAAAAGTACATTGTGCAAATGGTATTTACAAAAACAGTAGAAAATGTATAAGAAACAAGAAAGCTAATGCATCACACAACTGCATGGCACTGACAGAGCTGGAAATTGATAAGGTTAATATGCTGAACTGTGTCAATTATCTTAATATTCTGTTATTGTTTGTTGTTAAACGTCAATTGCTGTGAATTCATATGCCATTTTGAGTAATTTAACTATTTGCACTGTTCAAGAACCTATCGGTGGAAAGTTCAAGGTCATCTAATTATTAAGGATGTTTATTATGTGATTAATTGTCTTAAGTTTGAGTCAATAACTTTGTGGTATTATAGCATTTAATCATTTCCTGGTATTTTTGATAGATTGAAAAGCTCACTGGCTAGAATACAAATTTACAACATATAGAATTTAACTTCATACACCATATATTGGCCGTATCTTCAGTGGTGTTGAAAATCAAATGTTGGAAATAGCAAAGCACATAAAAAGAACACAAAAACAGCAAAAGGAACACCTATTAAATTGAAAATTGGGTAAGTGAGAAGTTCTAAAGTATCATAACCTGCATTATTTGTAATTCAAATAAAATGCACTAAAAGGTATACCAAGATTAGAAATTACAAGACTTACAATGTATTTCGTGGAGTTTTTTACAATTTGTTTCTTTTCAGTCATTTAGGCTTTTATATGCAAGCGTAACTTATCATGATTATGAAATTTCTCAATCATGTTAGGTTTCTTAATTTTATGAAGCCAAACATTTTGAACCTTACAAAGATTCATAACACTTGACATACCCCCCTTTTAATAACTGAGCACTCTTTGTTACAGATTAGCAATCAATTGTTTTACTTAATTAGTTGTGTTTTGGTCATTAAACAGGAATCACAGAAATACGACCAAAAATACCACACAATTTAACAGACCATTGTTGTTTGTCAATTTCTTTCATCCACTGATATATATCGTAAAGAAGGACTGAATAGTTTTAGTTAGTTTAACCTCAATCCATGTTCAAGTCCTTGGTTTAAGACATGACCATCGATAGTTTCTTCACACTGTTTTTACATTTTTGGTCTCATACGAACTGTCTTGTGTTCTTCGTCAGTTACATGGTCATCTCTGTTGAATTTATAATTCACAATGTGTCTAAACTAAGTACGAATTGAGGTTGCTATGCGATGTCAGCACTTGTCCATGATCAAAGATGGCATATTGACATGTAGAAGACTCTGTTGGTATTGTTTAGTTGCTATGGTAATGACGTTTACCCTATACTAGTATCTCTTTTTATCCAATTTGCTTATTAGCTTCCATGTTAACGCGCTTCACTGTAAATAGGACACTAATTCGCTCATTATCAGTAGTTCAGTCAATACATAATTGAATTCAAATATAAATTTTGAGATGTCAGAAGAGATTCCGTACGACGCACATCGATTTGTAAGGTTCTCTTTTAAATTGTTTCTCTTCGTCAAATAGGACATTACCATATTACTAGACACCAAAGATGACTCAACAGACGACGATAATTAGAATAATTGCATATTCTACTGTAGAACGACGTTAAATGGTCTAATAAGTCAATCCTATTACTTTTGATTACAGAATAATTTTTGAGGAAACTATTTCACAAGACTATTCTTGCAACAAAATCTTGTAAAGATCGTTTCCTGTTTCATAAATCACAGTGCAGAAATGTTAACATGCAATTAACTATAAAGGTCTCTTAACTGTTTAAGAAAAACACTTTTAATCAATTAAAAGTAAATTGATGGTTTTATCTAATTTGTTGTATTTTTTTTTCTCCAAAGCTATAAATGTTCGAACCGATCTGACATGTCTACGGTAACCTTGGAAATTATAAACAAGTAATTGAATACACGCTTTTGTTGTTTTGGGGTTATATCGAACAGTTTAGTGTAAAATTATTCCAATTGATTAAACATTAAGAGTAAGATTAAGAAATACAATAGTTTACTTAAACAAAAATAAAAATGTTCATCTAAACTAAAAAACTTGACATAGGAAAGTACTATTATTCTAACACCTTAGTAACATGCTTTGATAACGTATGTCCATGTTAAAGAAGTGATTTGATGTCACGGTACTGTCAAAACATGCTGTTGCTTTTTAACCAGTTACATGCATTCTCATCAAGTATTATGCAAATTGAATTTTCTATCTTAAACAGCTCATTTAATACATGTTTTAAAGGTTTCTCAATATATTTCTTCTTTTCCTCCCATTATTCCTACTCTAGATTGACTGGAGTATAGAGATATAATTTCCTAGACATCCCCCTCCGGCAGTAAACCCCATGGTGAGGAGAGCTCTCGGTGCGTCTATTTAGCCGTGTGGGATGCAAAACACACAACTATGTCTGATCAGAATGTTTTTTTTAAACAAAGCCTCGTGTAAGGACAGTGCCACGTGTAACAACTATTTGCGGGTTCCTTATAGGAGGCCTGTTGCAAAACAAAGTGTATGTCCCAAATTGAATCCTAAGTACCTTTATTTTTAAGTGGCCGCCAAGAGGTCAACCCACATTGCAGGACCTACCAATTAGTTCTACTCCTGAATATGAATGAATTATATGCCAGTGGATATCATTTATTTTAAATCAATCAATAAATTCAAAAGGGGAGCAATATATATACCGGTTGATTATGTTTACAAGAGGCAGACAAATTCCTTTTTCAGCTTTTTAAGAAACCGATTTTAAATGTTTCTTTCTTAATTTTCATCTTTCGCTCTCATTTTTGTTTTCAAAGAAGCTGTAGGTGGCAAGATGGAAATAAGTATCATGTACTTTATCAAACATCTTAAACTATTGTTTCTTAACCCTTGTTGGTACTCCAGGTTTCGATTAATGTCGACATAATATCCATCATGTTGGTATTAATTTACGGATCCCCTTCAGAAACTCCTTTTGGGCATTTATAATTCTAAACTTGTCTATATGCTACTATAATTATCAAGTTATATAATCCGATTGTTTATCACAAGTCTTATTTAATCTTTTACGTGAATATTGTTTATGTTTTACTGTCAGAATAGCTTTAGCATCATTTAAACCATTTATGATACAAAAAGGTTAATTCTCTTGTATATGGAAATGTCATAATAGTTGAAGATTCTTATACTAATTTAAGTGTTATACCTCAAAATCAATAAGGTTTGTTTTTCAGGCAAAAAAGCAGTGTCGCTCTCTGCAGAAAAAAAATGGACGTTTTCTTACCTATTGATCTTATAAGCTAAAGCGTTTACTATATATCATAATATTCATAAGAAGTTTAGTTCCATAAAAACGAATAATGAAAAACAACACATGCAGATCTGCAAAAATAGTCTTTGGATTCGGAACTTAATGATTTACATGTTATTGGGTCAGATTCATTTGAATATCTTAACTTTATAGCTCTTAAGAAAACATACCTCTTCAACTTTTAAAACAGAGAGCAAACCTACAAATATTCTACTCGGACTTATTATTAGATAACATGAAAACAATCATACCAAATTCATGTGGATTCATATGTATAATCCATTTTAAATGAAGTTGGTATTGGCTGTATATGGAACAAACAATAAGATGTAAATATTGACTGGTTTGAAATGTAACTGTATTCATTGGCTTTCACTTATAATATCACGATTCCGAAGAGAATACACTATGCTTTATTCAAACCCAAGTATTTTATGTTCGAACTTGAGTTAACATATTGATACTTGGAGATGGGCTCGGATTCCGTGAGAAGAGTGATAATGTAGTTGATTTACATTGTCTTCAGTAGGTGATGCGTTCCATGTATTGTTTACTTGTGAAAATGCTGATATTCCTGTTCTTAGATCAAAGTTTATATCACATCTTTAAACTTTATGTAAAGTTCAAGGGTATAGTAAAGAATAAAGTTTCCTATAAATGATAATCAAATATTTCAACTAAAGCAAATACAAAACGCGTTCTTTACTGCTCATCGCAAATGTGCTTCCAATTGGTTGTCCTTTCTCGACATGTGTTATCATATTCATTGAAATGTTGTCCTTTCTCGACATGTGTTATCATATTCATTGAAATGTTGTCCTCTTATACATATGATAGTAAGTGTCTCAATTAATATCGAATCTTGAACATCCTTCAATCGAGCGGATTTCGGATAATAGAAGCTCGTTCAATCTAACTACTGCTGACATTTAAGTAGATGGAGAATTTTCGGTCGTATGTTTAAACGCAATATTATGTATTTATAGCATTTGTATTAGGTCGATACCAGGATATATCGACCTATTAGGATATATCGACTGAGGACGAAGTAATATTGACGATAATTATTGTTATGTTAAATTTATTATCGTGAATATGCCAGAAATAGAGCAAAACTCATTTGATTGACTGATTTCATCATGAAGTATTGAGGTTTTTAAATTTTGTATTTTAGATATTTTATTAATAACTGTGCAATATCACTTTCTATCTACTGTTTTAGTCTAGTATCTTTGAAAATACATTTAACATGTAACTCTTTCTGAATTAATCAAATTAGTTCGAATTTTCAAAATAAAGCTTAGTTGTCCGTTTTAAAGTACGTTTGATTTCAGTTTCAATTAAGCGACCTGGATACATTGAAGACCACTGGAGGATTTTTTTTTTGGGGGGGGGGGGATGGATATTTATATATAGATAGAAATTATATCATAAAATTGTTTAAATATGATATTGATTAAAATGTACATTTGTAGATCTAGCAAAATCACCATAAAGTAAAGAATCAAAAGCACCAAAGAAATTTAAATTCAAATTTCAGTGTTTTCAAACAAATACTCTTTTTCTTTTGTCTATTGAAGAATAGCCAATTTTATTTATTGGTTTAGATTTGTAACAACTTAAGTTTTTTGTTTTGTTTTGTACTTGTTTGGTTTGTTTTTGAGTTGGCTAAATGTATTTATTTGAAATTGTCGAAACTTAATTACCTCTTAACTCTAAATTAAGACTTATCTAGTACGTTAAAACTGTATTTGATATAAACGAACGTGTGTTCGATGAACAGGATGACGATCTACAATGTGATCTAAAACATCTCTATCTTTTAAAGGTAACAATGTTATAAAAGTAGTAATGATCGCTAAAAATAACTAATACATCAATATCTTTATTGCCGGAACTTTTTTCATTTTCCCCGATAACTAAGATTCTGAATGATGGCAATCTGATTTTACTAATATTAGAGGTAATAACTTTTCAAATGAGTGCTAATAGATTGGAATCACCTAACTACAATGGCCGGTTAATAACCAGATAGCAGACTCTAGAATGATAAAGTGTATATGAATTACTTCATGTTATCATAACGGAATGTCGATGAAGAATTCATATTTAATAAATTCCTTACATCGGCCAGATAATTTCTAACGTGATAAAGCATTTAAACCACCATTAAGACTGTAATAGTTCAATCCAGGTCTAGTTTTATTACTGTCAATATAGATACAGAAGTTCTGTGCAAATGTTTAATATATAATTATAAAAAAAATGTTTGTTTGTTTGTTGATTACATTGTACTTCTTTGTTTTTTAAATGAATACTGTAACTTTGTCAATATCTTTTTTAGTGATTATCTGTTACTTTAACGCCACTAAGTGAAAAAGTGAAATCATATCTTCGATTCAAAAATCCAAAATGTTCTACTCAAATTCAAATAAATTTTAAGATTTTATGTGTTTTTGATTTATGTTTGTGTCGTTTGGTTGCTGTTTCAATGATGTATACCCAATTTCCACTTTTATTAATTTCAAACTTCTAAAATATCTGGGTATACTGTAATTAATATTGAAAAATTTTTAAGCTTTCTCGCAATCTTATACTAACAATATTTAGTTCATAAAAAATAACACTTTTTATGCTCCCGTCACTAAGTTCCCGGACTTAAAGTCTGTTGCCAACGGATAAGCCCTTCATACCGTCCATCTGAAATTAAACCGTTATTCACACTTCTTTCGTTATGCCTGGATACATTGATCTGATTTTGGTTTTAGTGTATACTGATGCCTTACATATCGAGTTTGTGTTTTGTTCCGGTTGACCTACTATTGACAGAATTACGGCTCTTAGAAAATTACATGAAAATTGTTCTCGCCCGGACATTTTTGATGCATACGTGTTTAATGATATCTGAGACTCTGAGGTTAATTTGCGTTTTATTTTGGTTGAACGACTTTTTGGCAAAATAACCGCCAATGGACTCCATGGATTTCATAAAACTGGTACAATGTACATGTATGTACTTGTCCGGACATTTTTGTGTGTCAACTGTATATTTAGAGCTGACGTACAGATCTCAATCGCGTATGTGTTTCGTTCCGGGATTGACCAACTTTTGGCGGAATAATAGCAAACTTTTAGCGCTAAGGCTACCGACGGGGACATTTATGTCTTATTTAGTCTTAAAAATGTTCTGATAAAAAAGTCCCGATTTAAACTGTAATCCACGCAGTTGTCAGTGCATGCCTTGAAAAGCTTCCAACTTTCTTTCCACCAAACAAAAAATACTAACTTTCGTCGGGTTGTATATTGTATATCATAACTTCTAATACTATTATTAGATAAAGAAAACATAATACTGCAACAGAGATGACGTTGGAATACAAAAATATACCATTTATATTAAGTATTTCCCTTAGGATAACAGAAATCATACAATGATAAATGATCAAAATCACCATAGAATCGGTACAAATATTTACCTAATCATATAAGCATTTCCTTTATATCATACTTTTAAATGAGTTGCATTATCAAACTCTGATCTTTTCCGTCTTATAGTTTCCTGTCTGTGGTCAAAATATTTGATAGGTTGATAGCTAAAACTAAGATGAAACAATACTTGGGGGAAAAGTCTATAGACACAATAGCTTCTGTGAGATTAATTCTTTCTAGGTAACTAATCTTTATGAAATTAAAACACTATGAACACCGCCACAAAATGAAAGCAGGTCACATCTGATTCTGTAAAAGAACCACACTAGAGAAAACGATTTGTTATTTCACAAGTTTTGAATTACAGCATTTAATGATAATAGATTTTGGTAGAGGCATATTGCTGTTTCAAAGACACAAGAGGCTTTTAAGATTTAACACTCACAGTTTTGAATTTGATCAAGATAACATTTAGGAGAAAATGTGAAACAAACGAAATGTTATAGTGTAACTTACAGGTTACACTCAAATAGAAACCAATCATTACTACGAGTACTTTATCAAATCCTTGAAACCCACTATCATTCAGAGTAAAGTGAGGCAGTTTCTGATCATTAACTTTAGTGGATACAAATTATTTTTCTCAGTTTTAAATTGTTTCTTAGATGTTATATAAGATTGTGCTTCTTTCATTTATATACTCGATTAACTATTTCAATACTTCTAACTTAAGATAATTCACTTCTTTATTGTAAAGGTTATAGTGCATGCATGGAATTTCGTACAGGGTTTTTTTTTTTTTTCCGGAAAAAAAATACAAAAATGGAGAAAGCTTTTTTTATACAGAGAGAGAGAGAGAGAGAGAGAGAGAGAGATAACATGTACCTCTGAGGGAACGAATCCTAGTTTATCCACGCTGTATACATGCTGAGATAGCTGTCTCATGCCAACAAAGCCATGAGTTGTTGACTTGACATTTATCTTAATATTTTGCCACGCCTACCGCATTTAAACTTGTAATTACACACTTCCACATAGCGATAAAAGACTTATAAAGCTAAATTTCTCTTTAAATTATTTTACAAAAAAATAAACAGAAAATATTGTTTTTGTTCTTATTTGTTGATAAAATTGCATAACATATCACGTAAATTGCTTATTATTGATATTCTATTATGAAATCAGCAGCACTCGTTCACCCGCCTATTTTCAAAAATACGATTTTCATGGAACCCGTGTCAATTTATCTCTACAAAAGAAAGTAACTTTTTCAGGGGTGGATCTTTAAAAGTAGAATTAGAAATATAGTGATAACATAAAATGGGTATATTCAGTGGTTGTCGTTTGTTGATGTGGTGCATAAGTGTTTCTCGATTCTCGTTTTTTATATAGATAAGACCGTTGGTTTTCCTGTTTGAATGGTTTTACACTAGTCATATTTGGGGCCCTTTATAGCTTGCTGTTCGGTGTGAGCCAAGGCTCCGTGTTGAAGGCCGTAATTTGATTGGTTTACTTTTACAAATTGTGACTTGGATGGAGAGTTGTCTCATTCGCACTTATACCACTTCTTCTTAATTATATCTATATAGAATTGATTTAGATTGAAGTATAAAGATAACAACAGTGTAATGACTTATAACTATATAATGATTCGGCAACGGGAAAATTGTTTGGCAGTGCATTGCCTTTTTCTCCATTTCTGAGTCTTATTTTTATATCGTTATTATTTCAAGTCAAGTCCCTATTATTGTCTGTACACCAAGCATCTTTTTTATATTCACCTTTTATGACATAAAATTTTTAATTGGTATATTGAAACGCATTTAAGATTGATCAACGAAAAAAAATGGATATCAAATGCGCCTACATAAACAGATTGAAGATAAATGTATATTAACATTTGTTAGACTATTCGTAATTGTATTTTGTAATAATTATTTTTTTATTTCTGAAATTAATTCACTTCAATACTTTTTATCCTCCTGAAAAATGAAATAAGAGATGTCTAATGTGACGGTGTCTTAGACTCATTTAGATTTTTAACGTATCTATTCTGTACAAATATAGGTTTTATCCCCGTGATATGTAATGCTATTTCACTAGATTTAGCCATTATAATGTTAATTTTACTTGTTTTCCTAACTTATTTCTGAAAATATCTGTATGTTTTCCTGTTGTTTTGCAATATAATTATCTGTTACTTGTAAAATAGCTGCTTTGCACGCATGTTTTAATGAATTAATCATTAAATAACGTTACTGGGATTCTTCTATTTGTGATTACTGTCTGAAAGACATGGTGTATTTCCATTCGCCACTAATGTGTGCCTCTTCGGCACTGTCTCAATTCTTTTTATACTTTTGCTACAACAATTTAGATGAATATGATTATTTCCCTTAATTGATTGTAATCTCCTTTAGGTGTAGGTGTCTTTAGAAAATTGTGTTTTTTTTATCAAGATAATGCCCAAATCGAATTTCCTGCACTCAGTTTTATTTGTTTTATCTTTCAAACGTTTTGGCTTTCCGCATGTCTGGAAAGGTTTATCAGAAAAATCATGTCGTGGGCATTTAATCAAGACTCTTCGATCATGGTATCATTTGATCTTAAAAATATTTTTTTCGAGAAATCATTTTTATAGAGCCATTCATAGATTATTTTGTTAATTAGAGTTTTTTTCTGTGATTATCCCCCCCCCCCCCAAAAAAAAAAAGAAATAAATAGTGCTTGTTCTGATATATTTTAAATTACATAGAATCTTATCAGAAAATAAAAATACTCGTAAGTCAGGAACATCTCAGTATAACTGATCAATGTTTTAATGTTAATTACGTTATTGAGCTTTTAAAAAAACTCGTACATTTTTGTATCATACGTTCTGATTAAACAGCACATAAAACACTGCCAAGAAAATTAAACGAATATAAGTTTCAGCATGGGTACTTCATATAAATTGTGTTACCGGTAACTTCTACAATAAATTTATTTTTCAATCAAGAGAGAATATAAGTATCTTTTCTCTCTGGTTCAGATTGCAGGTTACAGATTCAGATTATTTACGAACTGATTATTATAAGATAAGTAATAAAATTACATGAACATGTAAATATATGATTTTAAAACATACAATTGAAAGATAGCAACAAAAATAGTGCGCTCAAGCTACTAAACCAAAGAAACTCAATGGTATTTAGCATTTAGGAGGTTAAAATAAACAGCTGTCAGTAACCAGGAGTACTCTCAGATTTGAACTGAGTCTTTTTGTTGTGGGGATGTATAAGTACCCGTCCACGTCCTCTCTGTGTTTTTGTTAGGTGAATTTCTATTTGTAGCCATCTGATGAGTAAAACCTTTTTCAACTGATTTTTTATAGTTTGTTCTTATGTTGTACTGTTACACCACTGTCCCAGGTTAGGTGGAGTGTTGGCGCCAGTAAACGAGTTTAAGCCCGCCACATTCTGTATGTGCCTGTTCCAAGTCAGGAGCCTGTAATTAAGTGGTTGTCGTTTGTTGCTGTGTAACATATTTGGTTTTCGTTCATTATTTTGTACATAAATTAGGCCGTTAGTTTTGTCGTTTGATTTGTTTTACATTTGTCGTTTCGGGGCCTTTTATAGCTGACTATGCGGTATGGGCTTTGCTCATTGTTGAAGACTGTACGGTGTTGTTAATTACCGTGTCATTTGGTGTCTTGTGAAGAGTAGTCTCATTAGCAATCATACCACATCTTCTTTTTATAATAACGTAATACCTCACAAGCCTTCATCCCGATTACATCATGATTTATTAATTATTCCGTTGATGATTTGAGAAACTAAGGTTCCTACTCCCTCAGGCTAACTTGACATTAGATGACATTAGATGAGAGACTTTTTGAATTATATCGAGCGTTCCTGGGGAAGATAAATAAAGCACCATATTAAGAAAGTGTTTCTTTCATTTACTAGCACTGGATCGATACCACTGCTAGTGGCCTGTTAGTCACCAAAGATATCACCAGTTCAGTAGTCCGTGCCTTGCTACTTACATGATTTAAAGTATACATTTCTTACATTTTGTGTTGATAAATATCTTCAGTAGAGAAATGCAATGTATGACCTTAGTTCTTTGTGCGTTTGTGATAAAAGAAACTCCAGAATGTTGCTTCGGACGCAACAAGTTCAAAAATGTTTATTTTTTCAATTAGACTTAGTATATAATTATTGAATTTTGCAAACAAACAAAACCATGGCCAAGAGAAGAGAAGAGCAAAAAAGAAAAACAAAACAAAACAACCATCTACAGAACTATGAATAGAAAACAAAAGACCAAGCAACTTAAAACCATTCGTCGTTTTGATCATGGAAAAATCAAAATGTTAAATAAAGACGAGGACAGTATTTAACCACAAACAACTATGTATGTATGTAGTCATCAGTTATGAAACACAACTATACTGATCAACAAACTGTAAATTGACTAATTATTAGAGAAGAAATATCTATACCGTATGCATACCATAGCTGCTCATAAGATCAATGTTGGATGTTTCTGAACGTAATACCAACAAAATGATTGAATTTATTTGTGCCATTAGTGGTGATATTTAAAGAAGCCATATTTTCTAAGAAATCAAGTAATTTGAATTAGCAGAACAGAAATGACATTGTCGCAATAATAGAATTTTAAAAGGCTTCGAATGGAATGATAACAAAACAAGTATTTAAGGAAATGCTGTAATTTAGAGTTGACATATTTCGTGGTAATGCAGATAAATATTAGTTTGCTTTAAAAAAAATAGCGTTATAAAATGAAATAAACAAACTAAAAACCCACCACAGCAGAAAAAGTTACTGTTGAGCAAACTAAGCCATTTAAGAAAAAAATATGGCATAAAAACAGGTCACGTTACGATAACTTAAGAATGACAAATGGGATATTGAGTCATATGAAACATCGATACATTGAGACGGTCAACAAACTCTAAATTGACGAATTAACCAAGTAAACTTTTTCTGTATTGGTTCCATAAATTAAGTAAAAAAGATATAATTTGTCGCAAAGTAAATTTCAGATGGATTTTTTTAAATGCAATACCAACTATACGATTTCATTTATCAGTGTCATTAGTGATTATGATAAAAGATGCCGTAGTTTTTAAAGACATTGAATATACTGTGTTAGATGAAGAGGAATTGAAATTAGCTAGAGAAAAACGTGAATGTAAAGAGTCATGTTACGACTGTTATGACCAATAAGCATATTAGGTTATGCTGCAATCTAAAATTGACAATTTTTTTATCATGCGGATTTTAGTTTTTCACTTTTAAATTAACACGAAAACACAAAGATGAATATAGTGTATAGTCAGTCCATTAATTGGCCCACCACATATTTCTGTAATGAGCAAACTCATCAATATTTATTCAGACTTCTCACGTCCGGCTGAAAAAAAGAAACTCTTACTAGTGTGCTTGTTAGGCAGTGGAAGATGTATAAATACGCAAGCACATCCGATGAGTAGAGGCGCGTTAAATCCGATTCCTAGTGAAAGGTGAATGCCCCGCTCTTTACATATAAAAGGAAACACTACTAGTGCAACACTTCCATGAGGGATCTATAAGTGGCCTTTTGCAAAGAAAAATGTCTGCCCCTATCCAAAATAACCTCATTTTCCAGAAGCAGTCCAAATTTGTCAACCTTCATAATGGTCGACCTACCTATCAGAATATCTTCTTTTGGTATTATTTGTTAATTTGTCCTCGTATTGAATATGCATGAGAAAAAAAAACCCTACATAAATATAAAATGGTAAACCTTTCCATTGCAACATCAAATTAAACTGTATTTTTATTAATTTATTTATTCATTTATACATTAATTTTGATCTTCCACAAATAATCTACAACCAAGTTTATTACTGTGGATTCTATGCCAGAATCAATCCCACTTCAAACTAATTCCTACTGTCATAGTCTGCTTACATAATACGTCAGGACATTAATCATTTGGTTCGTTACTATTAGATGCATAAGATTTACAGACTAAACAAATGAAATTCTTTCCTTTTCGTCTAAG
The DNA here is from genome assembly GCF_021869535.1 of Mytilus californianus. Taxonomy (NCBI): domain Eukaryota; kingdom Metazoa; phylum Mollusca; class Bivalvia; order Mytilida; family Mytilidae; genus Mytilus; species Mytilus californianus. The sequence continues at coordinate 60,950,108 of NW_026262679.1, forward strand.
ACCTTCACATTGCCTGTTCAAAGAAAGATAAGAATGTAATTTGTCAACAGTACTGTAAACAAATGGACTCTATCTGTAGCATCGAAGTCACGAAGTGTTGCTTTTAATGCAACAACAAATAAAACAAAACACTGTTTTGGATTTAAGATAAACAATATAGTATTACTACATGTATGATTTTCCGTAAAAGTGCTGTTTTAGTCAATGTTCTGTGTCTCTGGAAACATTTATTTTATATTAGCATTTTGTTCTATAACTATTTAGGATCCATCTGCGGGGTGCTTCAGTGGGCAGAGTTGATGGAAGAAAACGAATCGAATATCGAAAAATGTTTTTATATCGAACTTTATAATTTGAATAGACGCAGGTTCAGAGGGCGATTCCCTTAGTACAAATGCATATGCAAATATTTGAATTTCCTAAAAGATACAAAAAAAAAGTAAAATGACAAAAATAACAAACTCCAAGGAAAATTCAAAACGGAAAGTCCCTTATTAAATGGCAAAATCAAAAGCTCAAACACATCAAAGAAATGGAAAACAACTGTCATATTCCTGACTATGTAGAAAATGGTGAATTAAACCTAGTTTCATAGCTAGCTAAACCTCTCACTTGTGTGACAGTCGCATAAAGTTCCATTATATATGTTAACATGTTTTGAACAGTAAATTCATAGGTGACCGCATCAGTGATACTTCATGACTTCTGTGCTGGGGATACCGTCAAAGACGAAACGTCCACCACCTAGTGATTGTGAAAACTCACCAAAGATACTAGGCGTATGATTTAGTAGGACATAAGCTCGTACCATCTGCACAAGACTCATCGGTGCCGCCAAAATCAAAACAGTTAAAAAACATAAATAAAATTATGGCGTTAAAAAGCATTAAAAATAAATATTGAAAGGTGTGCCAAATCTGGCTAAGTGATCTATGTCTGGAGGTAAAATAACTTACGAATGATTTTAGCGTTAAATGAACAGTAAATTGAAGGAAAATGACCAAAACAAAATTTTCCTTCAATCTGCACTTGAATAAACATTTTTCACACAAAACATTCATTTTGTGCTACTTCTGAACAAAGTCCATCTGTAAAATAATTTTGCTGAACACAATATTCTCATCCTTATCCATCTATTGTTGTTCGCAAAGATGTGTCAAAATGTTTCAAAATGATATTGAAATATGTCAGGATATAACTTTATTTATCATAAAGAGCTGCTGTCCATTCCCGCTCAGTGTCACATTACCAACGATTACGTATACCAAGTATTGTTGTTTATCGGCTAAGCTTATATTTCAGTTACTGTTATGTTAAACTGCGGGTGCTTACAGGGTCAATTCCTCGATAATATGTGGGCTAAATGTACTTTTAACTTTACATTTAGTAAATAAAAGAAATGAAATTATAATAGCTGCACGTTTTGACATCTACCAGAGATTTAACTACTGAAAAGACCTTTGAGCAAATGAAGATATGAAATCAAATCAAATCAAAAGTTTATTTTAAGTCGAGACATATCACATAACACTAACATAAGCTATTTTGAGCTTTTATAACAGACAACTACAATATACACAAGACATACACTATGCAAGTGCAATACTGATATGAAAACAGAAAGGACATAAAACATGCATTCCATGTAACAAGACAAAGCTAAACTGTTAAATAAGATAAACACAGTGATACAAAGTATATGCATGCATGAGAACTAAGCTTTAAATTATAAGCAGCATTACTAAAAACATGAAAACAGCAACTTAAACACAAAGGCAAATTAAGCACAAATTATTTAAACATTAAAACAAATTCGGAATGAGCTGTCAAATTGACAGCAACTCTGTATGAAACCAGAGTTATCATAAAAATTATATGATCTTCTTAATAGTCGATTCTTCCATTATATATGAACTTTTACACCACTTTTTATTGTGTGATAAATGGAAACAGAAGAGTTTCAATAGTAGTCACAATTGACCAAATACCTATTTCGTTTTCAAATAGATAACGGAGGCTCTTTTTATCTCGGAAATGTCAAGATTTATGTAAAAAACAAAATACACGTTGTACTGTTTGGCTTCAGTGGTTTACTAATCTGATATAAAACTGTGTCCTTACGAATTCAGAGAAGGTCTTGCTCAATGGGTTTTGTATCTTATGCTTGGGATTGGAATTCCTAATTTTTATTTATTGATTCCTTAAAGGAATTATTGCCCTTAAATGACAATTTTTGAGGAATTCTAGCATTTTTGCCTATTATCTTTAAAACTAGAATCAACAGACAGAAACTGTAAACTGCGTAACTGATAAATAACAAAATAAAATGGAAAATTTATGAGTATATCATTGAAACTATTCCTTTTAGATGTTATGGCACTTAATAGACCATTTAAACATGTTTGCCTTTTATCTTGAAAACTGAAATAGACCATTTAATCATGTTTGCCTATTATCTTGAAAACTGAAATAGATAGCAGGGATGGGCACGATTACTGACAAATGTAATCGATTAATAATCGATTACATGAAGGATTTTTGTGTAATCGATTAATAATCGATTACTCCGATTTTTGTATGTAATCGATTGCAATCAATTACTTTATCAAAAGTAATTACATTACTTTCCGATTACTGTCGATTACATGCTATAAAGTAATGAAGAAAGTTTAAACACAATTATGTGCTCAACTTATTTAGAGTGGAACTTTACAAAAACAGCTTTTAAAGCATTGTTTCCAAAGTTGTTTTCTAAATGGAAGCTCTTACAGAGGATCTAAACTATTTAAAAATTCTTGAATGAGTGATGATAAACATGAGAACATTCTTTAAATGACATTGACCATTGAATCAATCGCTTCTTTATATTGTAGGTCATTTTCTTCATAGTTTGTAAATTGTTGCTGTCATACTGACTTAAGTTTAATATTTATTCGTTATTAACAGGTATATTTGAATATAATTCATTCCAATGTGAGAGGTTTCCTCTGAAAAAAATTACATAAAAAAGAAGAAGAATTGAGTTCAGCTAATTTTAAAAGATGGAAATTTATAATTTATAATTACATGAATAAATTTATCCTTTTGTTTGGATAATCCCCCTTATTACAGGTTGTAAAACTGCCTATGGAGAACAATTCATAACTTATGGCAATATAATGAATTAAATCTCTCACTTAATTAGACATAATTGAAATCAAAACAAAGTCTGTGTCTCATTGATTAGAAGTCTTTGATCATCTAATTAGTAAAAACAAGAAGGTTGTTGAGAATTCTTTGTTCTCTATTCAAAATCATAAACAATATACATTTTAGTGTCAAAATGGGATAATTGTATCTATTACCGAACAAAAATGTCAATGCATTGGTTCATTGTCAAAAAACAATTTTGTATTCTTTCCTAATTTTGATGCTATACCATTATGACAAATCAACAGTTTATCTATTCTAAGCTAACAATTCTAACTGTTATTGAAAATTAAGCTTTACGGAATTTTATCACAAATAAGCTTACAATGTCAATGTATTACAGAACTTAACTTAGGAATACATGTATTTTCCTATTTTGAATAAATTTTCTTATTTTTAACATTTTTGTGTTTAATATAAAAGGTCTTAAATTATTGACAAGCACTGAAAGTCATTTATTTCAAAAGCTGGAAACATAGTAATGTTAGGAGATCTGGTTAATCATAATGCAGCTTGAGACAACAGATCTAAATAAGGTATTTGATAAACTCGCAAGTAATATTTATACATTCTATTTTATCAGTACTATAAACTGATGAATACATGCATTTGTCTAGTTTCATTTAAACTAGGTTTTAATTCATCAAACTATTTTACTAAAGTAATCGAAATGTAATCGAAAAGTAATCGATGATTTCATCATAATTTTTGCTGTAATCGATTAAATTACGATTACATGTAATCGAAAATGTTGTCGATTACAGATTACTGTCGATTACTTGAAAAAATGTAATCAATTACAATCGATTACGATTACAGATTACGATTACCCCATCCCTGATAGATAGACAACAAAAATAATCAGCAATACGAGATCTAACAAAATGCCAAATGACTATAAGCATTATTCCATTGTTTTACAGGATTTATTGTGAGGCCCTCAATTGACTTTTTTTAACAAATCTTTAGCATTTTGTTCTTTTATTTTCAAACTATTATAAGCTAAATAGAACCATTTAACAGAAAAATTATCAGCAATATATATAAATGAATCGAAAATTGTGTAAATATTTGTTCCCTTAATGTAATGTTAATATCGATAGGGACTACTGTAAATTCAGAAATTATTGCGATGTTCTTATTATTGCGAAAAATGCAACAGGCTTTTTATCGCAATAATTTGAACTCGCATTTTATATTTTTTTATATGAATTAAACAGGATTTTTTGCGATATCGCAAAAATTAAAATCGCATTTTAGTCTAAAATGACAAAATCGCAATAATAAATGCAAGCAATAATTTCTGAATTTACAGAAAATGTATGTAGAGAGTATATTTATTTTTTAGACATTAGTTGTAGATTTTGACACTGAGTGAAACAGATACAAGGAAAATTGGCCCTTATCCTTTATTCTATCAAATTATAAATATTCATCAAAAATGCTTTTTGACCACATTATAATTTTGCATACATTTGAAGGGAAAATAAAGGAAACATTGTCATATTTTTCTTATCTTTATTGTAAATCACAATATTGCTTTGATGCTTTACATGTGATGAAATATTTCTTAAAACATTATCTGTGTAAGTGCTAATGTTAGTAATTAGTATATTCTGACAGTTTATATGAATTACTGGTACTAACATGTGCAGTTACTTGTTTTGATATGTTCGGATGAATAATGTGAAAATTAATTTGACATTTGAGCAATTCAACTTAGTCCAAAAATGACATTAACTTCATCAGAACTCGTGTACTTTTATTAGATTTAACGATAACATCTTTTTGCGTGCACTTTGTGATTTTTGTACATGTTTATGTAGTTGTAGTTTGTGTGTATTCATGAAGTGGTTTTCAGTAATTGTTCGCTCTCTCGCGTTCGGGTAACAGATAATCCGATCTCACAGGTAAAATAGTATATTGTGTTATGAAAATTAAAATCAAAACGTATCTTTTTTATAACCGGATACATTTGTGAATTTTTACATTTGTAGTCTAATGTTGAGAAAGTCAGGAACGATAAAAACATGAAAACTATAATTTTATCAAAATGGCAAAGACAATAAAAAAAATATTGGCAATCATTTCTACCAAAATTAGTTGCAGTCTTAGATTTTGAAAAAAACAACTTTCGTATATTATGAAGAGAGTACTGATAAAAACAAACATTGTTATAATACATCATGATCAATGATGAAACATTGACTACTGGGCCGTTGATACCATCACAGCCTTGCAGTCCATCAGCGGTGTCGACACATGGCCGATGATAGTAACAGTACATCACAAGCGGTGTCGACACTGGGCTTATGATACCATCATATCCTCACATGCCATCTTCAGCAGTGTCAACACTGGGCTGATGATAATAACATTACATCATAAGCGGTGTCGACACTGGGCCAATGATACCGCCACAGCCTAACAATACATCATTAGCGGTGTCGACACTGAGCCGATGGTTCAGTCACAATCAGTATCACAATAAATGACTAGCGGTGTAAACAATATTGTAGGCCAATGATACCGTTACGTTCTTATAGTCTATCAGCAAAGGGGTCAATGATACTGTCACAGCCTTACAGTTCGTCATTAACGGTGTCGACATTAGGTCAATGATACCGTCACAGTCTTAGTAGAGTTTATCATCGACGTTGTCAACACTAGGACGATGGTATCATTACAACCTATCCGTCATTAGCGATGTAGACATTTGATCGATGATACCGTCACAGCCCTACAGCCCATCATTTGTTGTTCATTCACGGAAGAACTGCATCAGCGACACTCTGAGACAAAAGTTGTCAAAAAATATATCACAAAAATAAAATTCTAGGAAAGTTAACTTAAACATAAAATGATTGCTACTGTGAAAAGTGAATTTGATTGTTATCATCAATATTCAATACAAGGAATATTGACTTCACGACGAATTCTGACAAAAAGCATATACATGTATCTGTTTTAATGCCTGTGTTATAGCGTGTTTTTAGTGAAGTAAATGTAGTACAGACCCCAAAGGTCCGTCAATATGAAAATACAAATATCGGATATCCAAACTTTTGCGTGAAATAATTTTTTAAATGAAGGCATCATAGTGTATTTATGGAAATATTCGAATAAAACAAGTGTTTTTAAATTAATAGATTGACATGTTGATTCGGAAAGAAAAAAAATGACATCCTTCAAATTAATATGTGAAAAAGAATCTCGGTCACATTACAGGATACTGACACGAGAGTGGAAATAAATTGTTTATTTCGATGATTTATCGAATACTATTTATCCAGAGAACACCATAGATCATCACAACCTTCTATATAATCCTGTTATTGACTACGTTTGTGACGCAAAACACTGTCATATTATCTCGTCTTTAATTCAAAATATGCGTTTGATGTTGCGTAAGAAATGATAGATTTCTTAAAAATTATCTGATTAAGTGGAGCGCTACTTTGAAATGCGAGTAATTAGTACAATTTTGCAGTTGGAATAAATTACTTCAATGTGGAATTTACTTGTTTACATATGTTTCTGTGAAGAATGCGAAAATTAATTCTACATATCGAAGCATTCAGCTTTGTCAACATTGATTTAACATGTATCCGAGCGCTTGTACTTTTGGAAAGAAATTTGAAATGAAATCTTGTGTTGAACACTGGAAATGTTTATGGAGTTTTATTGTAGATGCACATTAATGTCTGTGTCTTTGTCTCAACTTACTATTGTGTTTTAGTCATATTCCCGATTGTGACATTTTGAATGATTTAGATTTGTAGGGCGGGAGGTGCATGCATAGCAGGAAACGCCTACCTTGTCGACGCACTCGGTCTCGCTCTTTCAGTTTTGTGTTTCTTTTCCTTGATTTGTATCTGAATGGATCTTTTTTTATATTTGAACAACTGTACCGTTGCCCACTAAATTCATGTTCATTTAAATTAAGTTTGTAACAGGCATGGCAAGCACTTGATAACAATTTTTATTACCAGTATATATAAAATCCTGGACAAAATTTATCTTTCATAATGAAAAAAAGCTTTGGACCTTATTAAACAGCAGTATATTCGCAAAACTCCTTCCACCACATTCACAACAAATATTGTTTATAAAAACTTCCTTTCAAATACATAAAATTGAAAATGGAAACGGGGAATGTGTCAAAGAGACAACAACCCGACCAAGGAGCAGAAAACAGCACAAGGCCACCAATGTATGTTTTTACACTGTATTTGTCCGTTTTGCAAATGTTACTTATTTTAAAACAAACAAACCACATAACAGGTAAAATCTAGACTGAGTTATTAACAACAGTTCTTCCATTAAAGTACTTTATCTTTTTTTCAAAATATCATTTTGTTTTTTTGTGCTCTTTCAGTGAAATATGTATCTTTAAACAGTTGGATAAATAGATCTGAATCGACCCTATTACCATTTATGCTCCCTTTTTGAGTATATACAAGGTTTTGCACTTGTTATATCATATCATTCTTGTACCTGTACAGTCAGAATTTAAATCCTCCACAACTTCAAGTCTTTTATAAAGATTATTTTTTTTCACATGCACGTAAATCTTTAATTTTAGATTGTAAAACTGTAAATTCGATGAAGAGTTAAGAATAGAATCATATTTCATAAGCTAACAACATAAATATCTAAAGCAAACGATAAATAAACAAATGGATTGGTTTGTCTTAATTATTATAATTAAAATACTGTAACCCCAGTAGACAAGAAATATAATTGATGCTGTCATTTTCTGTAAATTAACTATTTTAAATAACATTTTTAAAATTATTTTCAGTAAGTCATAACTTATATAATTGCAACTAAACTATTTGTCTAATATTTACGACATTCTTACAACTGTAGGATGAACATAACTTTCACAATAGTCTTTTTGTTTTTGTCTTGTTAATATGTTGTTGTTACTTACATTTTGAACCATGGTACAAATGTAAATACACTTTAAATTATAAAAAAAAAAATTCTGAAACAAAACAACTTAGGTTCCTTTTTTATTAAAGTCACTTAGAAATGAGGATAGGGAACCCTTGACATTATTTTTTAATATTTTGATATATACGTATATATCTAATATAAATATATTATTGTATGATTTATGTTGTTTGGCCGTGTTTGGTTTTTTGTAAGCCATTGGCCGATATAGTCATAAAGTGCTTTTCAAGAAAATAAACATATTGAATTTCGATTTGTAATATAGTGTCACCTAACTTGTTTATAGTGTAGATTGATTGATTGATTGGTGTTTTAACGCCACATTCAACACTCTTGTGCTATTTCGTGGCGGTCAGTTTTTATTGATGGAGGAAACCTTCGGTAGGAAAATTGACAATCCTAGTCAATTAAGATTGGAGTCGAGTGCACCTGCCCCGTGTGGGATTCGAACTCACAATCTCAGTGTTAACTGGCTAGTGATACCGTAGTTCGACTACTTAGACCACGCGGCCACCGAGGCCCCGTGTATTAAAGGAGACTTGCAGGTAGAATGTTATGTAACTTGCGTCTTATCCTCATGATAACATGTTTGACAGTAAAGTATTTTACGCTAGTCATTTACGATCAGTTTTTCTCTTTTTTTTCTTAGTTATCACATTACATGCGATAAGGAAGTCTGCTGATTAACTTCTATCATGACATGTAATGAGGAAGTGGTTTTACGATGTTACAAATCTTATTGAACGTTTTAGCTCAAATTACATTAATGATCAAAAGTTCAACTTGATTACACAATGTAGACTTCAGGTAGCCTCGTTATTTCAAACTACACTGTAAATAACGTGTCTAAATTAAGGAGACAGTAGTTTACTGATGTTCAAATCTCGTTAATCGAGAGACAATTCAAGGTAACAAACAGAAACTGAGGGAATCGCATGAATTCCAAAAGGAGCGAGACTGGTGCGTCGACAGGGTATGCGTCTCCTGCTAGACATTCCACTCAGTAATATGTCACAATCGGGGATAGAAACACAATCGGTAAAATTACAAATCAGACGACTATACTAAGCCACAGTTAATTAGAATCTATCTATATAATCTTTCACAGGTTATTGGCATTATTTTTCTTTCAATAAATTAGTCAATTTTAGCAATTCTTTGTATAATATACAGAATGCAAGAGCTGCATGTATATCAAGGAACATAAATGAAGAAAGCAAGACATACACGATTTAAAAGGCTTTCATGACCCAACATTTACCTTTCCTGTGACAATTAAAAATATGGCTACGGGATGTTTATTATTTGTTTGACTTGCGTCTGTTTAATGATATCTAAGTTTGCCCTTAATTTAAGGGTTGACTGAGGTATAGAAATATGGCCATCCTTGGACTTCTCAAATCCGGCAGTAAATCTCTTGCTGAAGTGGGGCGTCTGGTCAGAATGGGAATGTTCTATCCGATGTCTCGTGTAGGGAGACTACCATGCTCTCTGCAAGTTAAATAATTCGTGAAACAACTATCTGGAGGGTCCGTAGATTGCCAATTGCAAGGTAAAGATTATGCTCCTATCCAAAAACTCTCATTTTCTAGTGGCAGTCGAAATTTTCCGCCCTAAATCTTAGTCGACTTACCTAGCATAGCCTGCATATTGTATGAATAAAATTAATTTGGTTTTCTTGTCATAGATATTCTGTCTTTTTGACATTGTTTAACTTCTGTTTTATTAATATTGTATTTATATTGTGTCATAGATCAAATTTATTCGTTCAGTGGATGTTTACTTGTTTTTGTTTTTATGTCGTTTTGATCGAGTTAAGCCATTTCAATTGATATTTTATAGTGTCTTTTTATGTTGTAATGTTGCACTACTGTTTCAGGTTAGGGTGAAGGTTGGCGCCTGTTAAAACGTTTAAATCCGCTGCATTTGTATGCATCTGTCCTAAGTCAGGAGCCTGTTGTTCAGTGGTTGTCTTTTGTCGATGTGGTTCATAAGTGTTTCTCGTTTCTCGTTTTTTATATAGATTAAACCGTTGGTTTTCCTGTTTGAATTGTTTCATACTAGTCATTTTGGGGCCCTTTATAGCATGTTGTTCGGTGTGAGCTAAGGCTCCGTGTTGAAGGCTGTACTTTGACCTATAATTGTTTACTTTTTACACATTGTGACTTGGATGGAGAGTTGTCTCATTGGCACTCATACCACATCTTCTTATTTACATTGACATATTTGCCACTTGATATAAAACAAACAAATCAATAAAAATAAGGTAAACGACTACGAAAGGTCAAATACCGTTAAAGAAATCTGTCATACATGCAATTGTACACCATACGGCAAAATTGCGGGTACTTTATTCATTAGCTAAATCACGTGACCTATGCTAAATCCGCCCCTTTGTGCGAGTTATCTCCCTTTAATTTACTAAAAATCCCACATGCCAAACACACGTAAAAGGAAAATTGATTTCAAGCGGCTTGCCGACGGAAACTTTAGTGGCACTGACCGTACAGCGACAGAGACAGTCGAAAGGAGAGAAGTCTTACCTGAAACATATGATGTCGAGCGGATCATTGCATGCCGCAAGCTGAAAAGGGTATGTTTTTCTGTCAGGTTCTGACATTATGACCTTGAGTGAGTCTGACTAAAAAACTCGCTATTTGACTTTAAAAAGCAATTAAAAAGACAACATACATCTAGCTGACTATTCAATGCTAAAACTTGTTTATTTAATGTTTCATAACTACAAGTATTAATTGAATTAAACCAATGATTTATCAATGTAAAGGGAAGCAACTCGCTTCTGAAGGGTTGCCGGTACAAGGAGGCGCCTTAAAGGGAATAAATTGGATTGTACCAATTCATTTTGAAATTCGATTGTGATTGATACCTTTTAAAAAAAAACACATAAGAAGATTTTTCTTAATAAATGAAAATTTAAAAGAATGCGTGTGCGTGTGTGAAAAGGTCATTTTTTTTTATCAAAAAAAAAGGGGAGGGGGGGTGCATGGACACTTATACATAGTGTTATTTCCCAAGTTGTTCAATAAATCTTATGAAATTAAAGGATAAAAACTTAATAATATCAAAGATTATTCATTAAATAATAAATAGAGATACTTTTTTTTTCTTTTCATAGTGTGAGGAATACTTAGTGAAATGGGTTGGATTTTCTTCATATGAGTGCACGTGGGAGCCAGCTGATCATTTACCTGCCTGTCTGATCCAAGAGTTCAGAGAACCAACACAACCACTGCCACCTATTCAACTACAAGATGTCAGTGACAACATTTTGACTGCATTTCAAGATAGACTGCATAGAAGAACTGCCTCGCATTTCTATATTGAAATTAAACACAACATTTTCAGAAATATTTTGAAGGCTAAACCTGATAATTTATATATGAAATCAGACTTCGATAATTTATTGTTCCCTCATGGCTGGGATGTTGTTTTTTATTCAAACCAAGGGGAAGGTAGGAGGATCAAGTTCCCAGTTTATGTAAAACCAATTCTTCGGTGGACAAAACAACAGTTTGAAGTTCAAGGAAATGGTTCTTTAATTTTATCTAAGCAAAGGCCAAAAGAGTTTGTTAAAATTGAATTCGGAACAGAGAGGGAAGTAGTCAACATTGTCATTTAAATAAACCTTTTCAGTGAAAATGGCTTTTCAAATTAATAAAAACACTAACTTTACATCATTACCAAGAGTAATTGACACTACAACAGAAACGCAAAACGGGAATTCATCAAAGTTGAACGATACACACAAAAAAAAGCATGGATACACACTCCTTCTAGATAGGGGAACAGTTCTTAAAATACACAGCATTTACAGTGAGACAAATATTTCGCCGATAAACATAATTAATGCTAATTTGAAAAAGGGTGTCCTTCCGATTAAAGAAAACTGCGTTACTTTTGAATCAAGGTTTTTTTCAGCTGTCCGGAGAACACAACTCAAAGCTAGGCGTGTAACCGGTGGGCGAGGGAGGGACGCTTTTCCACGGGAAAATGTACATTTGCACGTGTTTTATGATGAAATGTGTTCTAAGAGTGAATTAATGGCGGAAGAACGTAAAATTTATAATGGCAAGCTGAACTCGTTATATGCCGAACTTTCGACAACAGAAAACAATTAAACTCTCTCAAATTAAAGTCTGATGACTATCAGAAAAATTTGAGGTTGTATGAAGAGGCAAATACAGCCTTAAATAAGTACATTGAAAACCTACAAAGCCCTCTAGTAAATAAAGGTAAGACAATACCAGAGTGTAAAAGTAGGAAACAGTCAACTAAAAAGATTAGTATTCTTAAGGAGAGGGTAAACAAGGCTCTATGGTTTGCTAAATCGTTTGGGGTTGATTTACAAGAGTTAAAGGTAGTCGACTCAGCAGGTTCTACGCATGACCTCTTAAAAAACACAAAACCTGTTGGCAGGTATGATCAGATGCCAGAGTCGGAGCAAGATAAGGTAAAAAGTCTTTTGTATGTTCTTGACAAATTTGGTGTTTCCGACGATGCTTATCATGAACTTGCTGTGTACAATAACGGACTTCCAAGATCGTACTTGATAAAACAATGTCGTCAGGATATCAATGATATGTGCACAATAACTCAGACCCCTGGTAAAAGTCCGGGTGCTCAACTCACGTTGAAAGAAACTCTAGATAGACTTCTTACTAGACATGATATAGAGGTAGAGATACCTGTCATTCAAATAAAGTTTGCAGCAGATGGTGCTAAAATATCCCGAATGTCAAACTTTTTGGTTTTATCGCTGGCTGTTTTGAACAGCGGCGAGGAAGTCATGTCAGTGTCTGGTCAACATACACTCGCTATTGTTGATGGAAAAGAAGATTTCATATCAATACAAGAATCTTTATCAGATATTTTCAAAGACATTAACAGTCTTTTGGCAAAAAGGAATGAAATTGGCTATATCCCATATCAGTCTTCGAGTGGTCAAAAATACTTATTAGAGTTATTTTTAGGAGGGGATATGAAGTTTTTATTGATTTCACTAGGTTTAAATTCGGCCAATGCAAATTTTGCATGCCTTTATTGTAAAATAGAAAAGAAAAATAGATACGATATGAGTAAAAGTGAAAACTTTTACAGGTACGACAATTTCAAAAGATCAATTGAAGAAATGATAAAATTATGTAACAAGAAAACAGCAAATTACGGTTCAATTCATCCGCCTTTGCTGTATATAGATCTAGATCATGTGGTCGTCGATGAACTTCATTTAATGATGCGAATTGGTGATGTGCTGTTGAGAAACTTGATAGAAAATGCCATCAATATGGACCAAAAGGAAAATTTAGGAAAAAGAACAAAGAGCAGTAAGCGGGTTGATCAAGTAGTAGAGTTGATAAGAAGTTGTGGTATATCCTTTTCTATTTGGGAGAATAATGTCAAGGATGGGAGGGGTGACTCTATTAAGAATCTTGATTGGACAAGCCCAACTGGAACTGAATTTAAAAAGATTCTGCATCTTCTCCCGGAAAAACTGAGTGTAAGTGAATGTGTTCCAGAAAATGCAAGAGATAGTCTGAGTAAGCTATGGGCGGACTTCTATGCTCTTTACTCTGTCATAAATGCATGGAGTCCATCCGACGAACAAATTGACGGATTTTTTGGCTCTGCGCAAAAGTGGGTTTCAGACTTTACGTCTTTACGAGTGTGTATTGAAGGTTTTGATTTTAAATATGTTACACCGTATATGCATATTCTAGTATATCATGTTTCGTTCTTTTTGCGAAAGTACAGAAGTATCAAACAATTTACAGGACAAGGGGTCGAAAAATGCAACGACGACATTAAGATGATTTATCATAGAAAATCAAATAATCATGACTCAACAGCTGAATCTTTACGAGTAAGATTCCGCAAATCCTACATGATAAAAAGTGAACGAATCAAAAGAAAGTACAGAAAAATGAACAATCAATTTTGGGTTAACGGTGGTAAGCAGAGAATATTTCAAAGGTACAAACTTAAGTGTATTACAAGAAGTTCAAAAAGTAGGAAAGACGGAACTGTTTAAATGTGTTATCATGTTTAATGTTTGAACTTTATTACAGATTTCTATATTTGAACTTTATTACAGATTTCTATGTTTGAACTTTATTACAGATTTCTATGTTTGAACTTTATTACAGATCATGTTTCTATGTTTGAACTTTATTACAGATTTCTATGTTTGACCTTTATTACATATTTCTATGTTTAAATTTTGTTCACTTTTTCGAATAAATATATAATTATATATAAACAAGTCTAAATTGAAAACAACGTTCAAACCTATGATTGCGTTGGATAAAAACCGCAATTTTATATATATAAATATATTGTTCAAGTCAGGCAGTGTACAACACAATTTATTCAAGTTAACATGATACCAGAGACATATATACACATATATGTCTCTGGTGATACCAATCATGTACAAACAATTTTAGATGTGGTTTGATCATCATTGACAATCTATTCAGGAGACTAGGCAATGTTGATGAAAGCGCCAAATATATTAGTCAACGTACAGTATTCAAAAATTAGCAAAACCATACCGTATAGTTGAGGACCATTACAAGAAAAATATAAAAAAAAAATTGGACCTATTGAAATGTTTCAGAAATATGCCCCTTATTGGGCCCTTACAAAACATTCTTTAGAAATTCTATAAATAGCACAGGGGTTTCCATTCTAATTCTCATCACCAAAATGAAAGAGCCCTGAGAAAATAAATCGTTCAAAAAATAAAAAAATCCCGTGTCGGCCCCCCTGGAAAATAACCCAAATTTGAAAATGTTGCTTTTTTATTTTAATTTGGCCGAAAATCAGTAAATTCAAATCACATAAAATGAGTTTGTCTCAAATGTACGACCTTCAAATTGCCTGCTCATATGCGAACAAATTATGACACCAGTCGTTGTATATCTGCAAATTGTGTACAAAAATGTCAAATAGAGCATTTTTCAACAATTGATAATGCATTCTAATGCATGCTTCGCTTCGAATTTTTGATTACATTTGGCCGAAAGATAAGCAAAGTGAAATTAGAACTTGTTCTAAAATTAGATTTATGACGTTGTATAAAAATAAACCGTATGCGAACAAATTGTGTCTGAAATACGGATTTGGATTTTTTTTCAAATAAAGTGTTTTTGCTCCATACAATGATAGCACAATGGCGGATTTCTAAGAAATTCAAAATGGCCGCTATGCAAATTAGCATAATACCCTTCATTTTGCCACATGCATAAGGAAGATAGTACATTTCTAATGTGAATTCTTCCATTTTGGAACTACAACTGCTTTCAAATAATACCAGTGTTTAAGTTCCAGCATCACAGCCTTTAGCTTTAAGTCTAGAACTACCGCCGAGGACTTACAGCGCACCACAGAGCTACAAAAAAATGTACATGTATCAAACTAGTGCTAATAAGAATATTCAAAATGATTATGCCAAAAATACCTTCAGTCAATTAAAATTTGCAAGTTTGATACATTCGAAGCGGAGGTTTTTGGTTTTTTTTTTATTGAGGATATTCAAAAATCCTTAGACCCAAGCGTTTACAAAATCAAATATACAATGAAGGACTAAAGCAAAAAAGGGCACAAATCATAAAAGGTCCATGGGTTACAATATATCTTAAAATTAAGTTCTTCTTCAATAGAGCTTACAAAATATACTTATGTTCGAAAAACTTAACTATTCAACTTTCATCAAAATATAGTGTTCTGTTTATCTGCAAAAAAAAAACCCAACATTTTAATGATTGAACCTGTTTCGTTGGTTGATAAATTTTAATTTGATTTTGTCAGTTTTTATGGTCTTCCCCTTTTTGAAATTCCCTTGGAGTTCGGTATTTTTGTTATACTTTTTTCTGTTACTACTGCATAGATGTATGAACTTTTTGGAGACTTAACATTCACTGAGACTAACCATCCATAAGCAATGTTATCGATCTCAGCTTTATGATTAAATGTCAACCGTACCAAATTTCCTGCGATTCTGAACTTATCTGGGTAACATTTCATCATTTGTAAGTAATTAGTATGCTCTGACAGTTGTAAATTACAACGAATAATTGATTAGTTTTATTATTTTCAAAAGAAATGTATAAATATTAATTTTACATTTTGAAACATATAAACTATGATCAAATACATGGCATTCATGTCATTAGAACAAATGTACTTTAACATATTAAACCGAAAGAACTGTTAACGTGCTTTCTAGTTTGTTTTTTTTCTTTCTGAAAACAGTTCTGAGCGGCCCTGTCAAAGTTAAAAGCAGATTGGATGCAGTAGAAAACCACATGTCTGTCAATTTGTTTTTATTTTCTAAAGTGAAGAATTGCCTATTCTTGAGTGAAAAAAAACTCTTGGGGAAGAAAATATTGTTTTAATTTTTTATTTAAAATCTTGCTAGGTATATAAAGTTTGGTAAATGCAACGAACGAATCACAGGCACTTGAGTCATAAACCGCGGTAATTCATATTTCTTAATAAAGTTACCTTAATTATTTGTGTCCTTATTTTTTGTTCAATTCTATTCAATCTTACAATAATTAAAGTTTATATTTGCTGCCCTCTACTCTTAGTTTCCAACATAAAAGTATAGATGACGTATACACTGTCCATAAAATAAGGGAAATTTAGGTGAATAGGAGGACAAATTCAATAGAAGAAATATGCATATATATGTAAACCCCGAACAAAAAGAGAAACGGTGTCCATTACCAAAGCACCTGTTGAACGAATCTGAGACTGAAAGTAATTGAGTATAAATTTGGAAATCT
This sequence comes from Mytilus californianus, assembly GCF_021869535.1. Taxonomy (NCBI): domain Eukaryota; kingdom Metazoa; phylum Mollusca; class Bivalvia; order Mytilida; family Mytilidae; genus Mytilus; species Mytilus californianus. Next base: position 60,967,066 of record NW_026262679.1, read on the forward strand.
TCAGGAACACTGAATTGATCTGCATGCTAATAGAAATATTTGCATACGTATTTGTACATGAAAATCAAGTGTTTCTTTTGATAGTACACCCATGATCAAGAACGACGTTTGTGTGGCTGTTCAGTATGAACACTATAATAACGCAGATACGTTCGATCAAAATGGATAGATTAAATCCGATGCCTCGTAGGGAGATTGGCACACAAACAAAAAACACTTACATTAATTTTTCCTACAAAAACATGGTTGGTCATATAATAGACTAGAATGATTGAGACGTTAACAGCAGTAAGGATGTTTGAGTTTTTAATAATCAATTTGCCAATTTCCTATTTGATTCTGTTATTCACACTTTTAATACACCCAAATGTAGACTGGTTCTTAGCCGTACAATATGGGTTGCTGCCCATGTATAACACACACTGATAAGTTGAAACTGATATACAGGCGTTTAAACCATTTTTTAATGAACAATATATATTGCTATCAAAAGTTCATAGCTTAACAAATGATTAAATGTAGTCAAAACATTTAAAACTTGAAGATGACACATCACGCACACATTATTTTTTTCTTTCCGCTAGCTGTCCGTTATCAATGACAATATATGTCCCTCCAAAGGGAAACAACTCGTACAAGTGTATCCCTAATTACAGAGTCAATTACTGAATTGGTTAATAGACTATTAGTCTAGGCTTAAATTCATTCTCACCGCGCAAATATAGATTTCTTGATCGACAGTTTGTACAAAAATGGAATTCGAACAATATATGTAAATAAGTTTATATGTTAAAAATTCGACTAATTTGCAGTCTTCAGTGTATTGATATTTGTGGTGACTATAAAAAAAATGAAAACACGGAAGAATTGATAGCCATGGGTTACCGCTTACTTAATTATTACACAAATTTGTTTAGTTTAAAAGGAACGTATTCCCCTCTAGAGTTTTCAAATCTTTATCAATTTATGTGAAAGAGATATTCTCTTCAAAACACTATCGTTATTTTTACAGTTAACCTGGCTAAGGTCGACGTATGACAAATATCCTTTTAAATAGTAATTCACTTAAACGATCACCGAGTGTTTAAATGGTGACCACGTGTAGGATAAAATGTTACCACGAGGAAGATAAAAGGTTACCACGAGGACAATAATAGGCTTCCACAGCGACGACTCCCTCTAGTGTAATTTGCCTACTGGAAGGTTTTGTATTAATATTCATGCTAACTTCTACGTCATTTGGTCACTTGGTGGAAAGTTTTCTCATTATCAATCATACCACATCTTATTTGTATGTGTTTTTAACATTTATTGTGCTAATAAAGGAATGTTCCTGCCACAAATAAGTATTCACAAATCTAATACATAAAAAATATGCTACTAGCTTGTTTAATTCAGCTTTGTAATTTGGGGTAGATATCACCGTACTCACAACCTCTATTCAGAAAGCTACTTCCTTGTTATTGGTTAAGTACAATATCGAAAAAGTCCAGTGGCAAATATTTTCATACATATTCAGCACCGGAATGTAGGGCGAAAAAGTTGAGACTTCCATCATAAAAAAGGGTATTTAAGTTGGTGGTATAATATTTGCCTTTAAACAGGACATATGTTGACCCCAGAAAGGGATGTTGCAATAGTGTGTAAGGTGTAGAGAGCATGCCAGTTTCTTCACACGAGGTATATGATTTAAAATTGTTATATTTAACATTGCCATAAAAGCGGGAGGTTTGGCTAGCCACAAAACCAGGTTCAACCCACTATTTTTTTCTTAAAATGTCCTGTACCAAGTCAGGAAAATGGCCATTGTTATATTATAGTTCGTTTTCTGTGTGTGTTACATTTTAATGTTGTGTTTCTGTTGTGTCGTAGTTCTCCTCTTATATTTGATGTGTTTCCCTCAGTTTTAGTTTGTAACCCGGATTTGTTTTTTTCTCAATCGATTTATGAATTTCGAACAGCGGTATACTACTGTTGCCTTTATTTAAGTCCCAATTCCGACTGTGTATTAAAATATCCCGCACAGCCCCTTACAAAAAAATCTTTTCATGACACAAAACATTTATAATAAACATCCAAAACGCTTCAGACGCAGGAGGTGAATATCTAACCATTTAGTTTATCTGTTAAGTTATTCAGTCATTTTTCCCTTGAGTTTAAACATTTTTAAAATGGTCGCATGTCATGCCCTCTTTTTCAACCGCAGCCGACACTTCGGATCGTTACTGTACGTTTATGAGAAAGCTGATTCTATTTATTCGTTTATTACTTATTTCATATTCTTTGCATATGTCTAGTTGTTGAAATCAAATTCCAAAAATAAGAGAGTTGGCATTTTGCAAACCTCTAGAAAAAGAATAAATTCCCCATAGTGTAATAACGAGACTTAAGCACATTGGATGTTCATGTCATTTATATCCATAAATTGTTTGTTAATACGGAAATTTATTTTCAGTCCGGACATATAAACATATTGAATTATACAACATTATCGATTTTATAGTTTTGATAACCTTCTTTCACATGTCGGATATTTTCAGGCACTGCTTTTATACTTCACATGAAATATACAATTATTCATTTGTGTTTTTTCTTTAATTGAAAAAACTAAATCAAAAATTCTATTATATTTAAAAATGTAAATATTCGTTGCACTTCGGGCTTTTTCAGAATGAGTTTTAGTTTAACTTATTCGTTGTTCATATTTCAGACAAAGGTTCATGTTACTTCTGATTTACATTTCCGGAAGTTGTAGCAAATAAATGTATCAATTTGCAGGGGCTCAATGTCAAGACCTTGGGCATGAGTGAATTATCGGTTATTAGTACAAATGTATATCACAGAAACCTCGACCGTAGGCTATAATGGATCGAGTTTGGAAAAAACACTTACTCTGCACAATAATATTCTCAGATGACATCGGTAAGGGAAGGCATGTTGTAGACACTGAAAATGGCAAATGCGCCGGTCCTACCCAAATCTATACTAATACTGTTCTGGTGGCAGATAAAAAAAAACTGCCAATTAGTACCAGATTGATTCAAATTGCTTGAATTAAAAAAGACTAGGAACCAACCAATCTCGGACCACAACAAGACATTTGCAGTACACGCGTAACTAATTACAAAAAACAAGGGCAAATTTTGAATATGCAACATACAGACAAAAACCTTAATCCCAAGTTAAGACAATCTGAACAAAAAAAAATGTAATATTTACTAGTAATGCTCCATAAAGGTAATTCGTAATCCATAACATTGGATTGCTTGTAATCAAAATAAGATTTAATCTAATAGCTAGCATTGTTAACCTCGATATCGATTCAAAATCAGTGGAAGAACAAGGACACACATGGTATACAGACAACACTACAACAAAACGACAAAAACAATTAAAACTGTAAGAAACAAAAAGGAAAATGTAATATTGTCCTCATTCCAAGTACAATTTCATTCCATACATTTGAAACAATTTTAAGACTATCGGACGATGAGAGCAATGAAAGCTTACAATTATTTTACAGCGTGGTATTATTTTATTATCGATTCGGAAATGCTCATGATTTTAGGTAACGATTCTTCACAGAATAGCTAATAAAATACCACCTTATATTGGTTAGACGTACTATTATGTATCATACTTCGCTGTAGATTGTAGAGGTTAAAACTAATGTCAAACTGTTGTTTGTGGCGTGGTTTTGTTGGATAGGTATAGGTATATTATTAACATACTGAACAAACTATGTTGAAATTGAGTAATGGAACTTTGAATCCAAAACAAAAAGAAATCACTAGCTTTTGCTTAAAATATGTTGAATTGCTTTTTCGAATAAATGCAGAAACAGAACGTGACCGTTTTTGTATATACATCTTCTCATTATATTTCTATTTGAAGCTTGTATTACATGTTTATTTGAATATTAATATTGATCAATAATAACTAGTAGGTTGTTATGTGGTTATATGTGTTATTATATATACCAATTCCCAGTAAAGTAGTTACCATGAAATTAAATCTAATGAAAAAGAGCTGATGAATAAGTCATGTATTTTACAAATCAGCTGGACAGTTTTTAATCTATTAAATTGTTTTAGTATCTATAATAATCTAATTGATCCAGGTTTATATTGTAATCAAACTATTTTATTTGTATATCAGTAAATTTGCAATTATACATAGCCGTTAAGTTGCTGCTTTGATTTCGTCGTAATTTGAAAGGTTTATAGAATTTAAAACAAATTGTATGAAAGGTTAATGTTGATCGTTCGATACAAACGGATTTTTTTTTTTTTATTTAGGTCAGATGTTACACTTGCTCAAAGTGATGCATATTTTCTCGATCTTCTTAAGTAATTGCATGGGAAGATGCAATTTCTATTTATTACGTAAACACTGCGTAAGATAACCTGATCCCGGTTTGTTTAATAAACCAATTCAGAGAAAATAATAATATTCTTAAAGTAGTTTCAAATTTTCAATAGTAAATGGTGTACTAGTATAAGCCGATAGGTCTAGTAATTTAGTTATTCCATTAATATTTTGATATCGATCTTCAATTTTTTTATTGCATCTTCTCAAGCATGCATGGATTATTTGCCATTGTACGTTAAAAACCAAGACTTTTTTAGTAATTAATCAGTCGATTCGTTTTTGCAATTCCTCAGTATAAAAATTAGAAGATATGGTATGATTACCAAGCAATTTTGCATATGCCTCTGGGATAAGTAATTAGATATCCTATATATATTTGATAAAGAGGAAGAACAAAGTGGCGTTTAAGACCTGTAATATATCAAAAATACGGGAATTTTTTAATGAAAGTGTGATTTCACCTGTAGGATTTTACGAATAATAACTTACATAAAACAGAAAAAAAAACAAAAAACGTTAAAGTCTAAAGTCAAGCTTTCTTGACATAGCCATACATAATACTTAAAAAGGGTAATAGAAACTATCCTAAATATTGGACAGTTTTACAGTCTACACCGACCACCAACAATTAACCTATTCCTCCGTGAAAACAACAGCGACAAACACATGGTCCAGTATGAAATGGCATAGGCACAAACTTTCTATTGGTCTATCGAAATTACTTGCCGTAAAAGTAAAATCTGCACAGTTTACATTTTCTTGTGTACTTTGTCATATAAGTATCGCAAATCTTCTAATATTGAACTCCTGTATTATACCCCACTCTTCCGCTATATTGCATTCACCTTGTCCGTTCGTCTGTTCGGCCAACACGCATTTATTTCACACTTTAATTAAGTACCACTGGACAAAACGACTTCATGTTGTCTCAGTAGATGGGTTGTAACGTGCGAGCACTTTTCGAATCTGTAAGACACCTACTTCTTGTTCGCCGATACTTTTAATATTTCAATATGATGGTGAATGAACATTAAAAAAAATCGTCACACTTTTCTCAAGTATTTCTGGATAGAATTACTTCAAATTTAGTCAACAGTGTGGCAGCGAGGAGTTGAAGCGCGCGAGTGCTTTTCGGATTTGTCAGACACCTACTTCATGTTTTTCACGCGTGTTCTTGTAAATTAAGTTTAAAGAACAAATAAAATTAATAAATTCCTTACCGATCTCTTAATACAGGTTTTCTAAATAAGATATGACGTACCCAAAATGGTTCACTTTTCTAAAAGAAGAGATAAATAAAACGGAATACGACACACTGGATGGTGCATCATACATTTTGTGTACACATTTATTTTATTGAAAGCACAGCAAATAGATACATTTCATAGCTATAGATACAGCGCGGTTTATTTTGGTTCTTTTTCACGAGACTAAAATATGTTATGATCATAATGATAAATGAACGGTTGACTTAACTTTGAATTTTTCGAATGTATTTTGCAAAAACTTTATACTTTATTTGGCCTTTTCCACTTTTTTTATTCGAGTGTCACTGATGCATATTTTGTAAATTAAACGCACGTCTGGCAAATATCTAAGCCTGGTATCTATGATGAGTTTATGTTACTTGCTGTCGTTCATGAACTGATGGTTGCTACTTTTACATGATAAAATATTAAATAAGACGTGTATAATGTTCTGTGTACTTTTCCATGGAGCTTTTAAAAGAAATAAAATTAATTACCACAAATTGAAAATGTGTTTTGATTTTTTTTTTTTCAATAATACTATCAAAATGAATATGACTTTGTTCGTAATTGAAAAACGTTACACATGGCCATTGATAAATAAACGTCTAAATTGAAGCGCCCTGGAAGGGGTGCGAAGTTTCTGTCCATTATAATAGTAAAACTTGTTCTTTCATTTTTCGAATTAACTTCAATACCAAAACCAACAAACAGATAAAGGTCAAACGAACTACACTCTACATATAGTAAAATCTGGTGAGACATAATGGATGGAACAAAACAAATTAATTGAGTTAAAATCTCAGCATATTTACTGAATAAACAAGTTTTTAAAGAACTGTTTATTATGAATTATAACTGTTGGCTAAAATAATTCATTTTAATGAAAAAAATACAATCTGTCATAGATTTTTTCTAAAGTAATATATAAACAACCCATTAGCAAACAAATTAATTACATTTTCTCAGGGGGGGTGTTTTAATGTACTTATTTATTTGATATTATTTCAATATAAACGTTTCAGAAAAATGCTTTGTAGTGAGGCAAAAGATTTTACACGCATGCTGAAGATGACTCGTCTATAAAATTACGTAAGGGGACGCTTTCATGTTTGATTTTAGTTTTTATATATCGAGTACATTATATATAGACAACATGGTTAATAATAATTTAACAATTCTTTGGATACGTTTTTGCAACTTGAGGAACGCTTTCTTTCATGTTTCAATTTAGTCTTTATATATCGAGCACAACATGGTTAATAATTTTTTACAATTCTTTGGATAAGTTTTTGCAACTGGGGATAAGTATTGTTGATTTGGATGTTAAGTGTTTGAGAGCAAACGCTACATTGAAAACATCACCCCTCTGTCTACTGAAAGCTTCTCGTGTTACGAAATCTACGTTCTTTGACAATTATATATGAAGGAGGCTCAACAAGTAATTTCGAAGTAGAGTAATGTATCAGCAAGTGTTTAACAAAGTGTGTGTGTTATTTTCGTTCTACGTTATATAATTTGTGGCAATACGAAACCAAAAAAAAGTAAAATCAGAAGTCGTTGAATAATCCGTAATTCAAGCTCCACTAATGCTCCTCTCGGGATGCTATAGAGCATGAAAAATATTTAAAGTCGATGACAAGAAATTAACTAAAGAGGAGGAGAAATTTATGGTAATAACAAATTGAACATCCAAATATTTTGAAGAAACGATAAATTGAGCATAATTAATGTTATTTTTTTAAAACTCCAAAGATTTATAACGTTATTGCTGCAATGAAAAATGCTTTGACTTTTATGAGATCGTAGATAGTGTTTTCGGAATATTTACAGAAGGGTATGAATCGACCAATTAATTTAAAGACAAGCCAAACGGAATATTCAAAATGACTTAACAACTCTGAAATTATATTTCCATAATTGTCCCATGAAAAATAAATCTTTAGGAGCATAACTCGGTAATGCACATTGCCATACGCCTGTTTCTTTTAAACACAGATGTGTTTTTGCATAATTGCCACTAGAGCTAAAACTATCCTTTTAATCTGAAAAAAATCTTAAGTCACTTCATAATTTTTGCTAACAAAAATTTTTCTCTCCGTTCAAAATGATATCATATTGCGTTAACGTTGAAAAGACTTTCTTAAATTTGAGATGGTATGTGTGTAAATCGTTATATTTCAGTAAAAATCAATGAAATATTTGTTTAAAAAGTCTAAGACATTAACTCGGCCAAATGTGACGCTTTTTAAAAGTCGGTTTTAATTGTTGTATCACCTAAATCAAAGATATTTTATTTAAAGAAAATATTTGTTTCACTGACAGGGGGGAAAAAAACGTCGAACTTAATTCTCGGTTTCTCTATGCACAATGCATTAAATATGTCCTAATGGCAATATTAGGTTGAAAGAATAAAGCTTTTAAAGAAATATTTTTAGAAATTACCAACTGTTGAAATTCATTAGGTTGAGTATATACAATGTAGCAGCCGGAAATGAACTGACTTGGTTAATGAGGAACACTCTGTTTTGAATGACACATTCTTTTATTGTCTACTTTCTACAAACTTTACCAATACAATGAAAGATATTAGACAAGTGCTTGACCGGTCACGTGTGGACGATATTAATCAAAGTACTGTGTCAAGTAGCTGCGGAAATCAATAAAAGTCACTTTCTTTCTCACGGTGTGTTTGATAAAAGCATTCCGTAATACACGCGGCAAACATAGACAGCTCTATTCACAAGATATATTGTTTTCTCTTACTATTAAGTTCTTTCTAAAAATTTTGAAGCTGAAATTAGTTTACAGTTAACCATCATTATCATTACTGAAATTTGCATCTGAAATAAATTTAAGGTATTTTTTTTTCAAATGACAATTTATTTTTAATTTAGTAGTCCATAATATAACCATTTCCATTTTCCATGGCTAGCGAGGTCAACAAGGTATAAAAGCAAAAAAAAAAAAAAAAACAGATATCAAAATGTCAAACAAAATTAATTGTTCCAACCGACAAACTGTTTGGTCATGACAATATAAAAATGCCTTCATGATCAATTAGTGGGGCATGCGTATTTTACTTAAGATAGATCTTTACGGTGTAATTTTCTGAATTCAATAAAAATGGTAATTCTACATCGAAGAATATATGTCGCAGATGACCACGGTTATTTTTGGTTTGTCAAAGTCAAAATTCCATAATTTTTCTTCTTTCACGACTAATGACTGCAATGTAACTTGTCATGAACAACATTGACACGAGTGCAAAAAGTGAAACTATGATTACAAGATGTGAGGAATATGGACATAAGACAGCAACCAAACAACCTTGAACTAAATTTATAAAGACATCTTGAGGTCAACAGAATTTGACTTTTATGTATAATTTGTCAATGTCATGTCATTGAAGAGAAAGGAGATCAGAATTTTACTATAAGATAGTTAACCCTAGTTTTCCCATTGTGAGCATTTTGTTCATTCGAATCACTTTTATTTGGGATGCATGTCTCCTGGTTGTCATGACGATGTCTGTTTCAGGTAACAGTTTTAACACGGACATGTTTAAAGAGTTATATTACCTTCTTTCCTGTGATTTTTGTTAAAATAAACATTGCAAAATATATTTACATTTAAGCTAGATTTCAAATAGCCAAACTTTGCATGACTGTGTTTCAACTCTTTACAGCCCAATAATTGTAAACAATTAAGAAGATTTAATTTCTACGCTAATCGTAGCAGATTGACACAACCTTCCTCTCTCTCTGTTTTAATTTGAAGGCAAAGAAGTGATATTGTTTCAATAAATATCTAATACTTGAATATATAAAGAATTGGATGACGTATACAGCCTAATAAATTTTAATGAAGAGAACAAGCTATGTTACATTGAAAATAAAGCACAGGCCATTTAATTATTGTTTTATTTTGCTCTTTGGTGGGACATGTATTACAAATCAAAGCTTCGATTTAACAATTCTATGCCCTCGTGACTTTTCACTTGCTTGATCACTTGTAATCATTATAATCCTGGTATCTTTGATGAGATATCCGACAATTGACAAAGGCGAAAAAACACAATTACTCGCCTTTTAACCTTTATCATCTTCTGTATAAGATTTTTTAAATAGTGTTTTTGTCTATACTTTTTTTATATTTTCTTTGAATTATTATTAATTTTCTTTGTATTCCATCCCTCTTATATCTTGAATATAGACCATTTATAATTAAGAGAATGTTTTGGGCCTTATACCGGGGTATGCACGTGGCGAGCGCGAGCTAGACTCCGATCTTAATTGACAAGGATTAATTGTTTTGACGTGGGTCAATAGTTCTCTCCGGGTACTCCGGCTTCCTCCACCAATTCAAACTGATATATGATTTGGCCAATGTAGCTTAAAGTGACATTTAAAAAAGCAACAACAAACACCAGGTTTAATCCACCATTTTCTACATAAGGAAATGCCTTTCCAAGTCAGGTATATGATAGTTGTTTTCCGTTCGTTTGGTGTGTTTTAGATTTTGATTTTGCCATTTGATAAGAGACATTCCGTTTTGAATTTTTTTTGGAGTTCGGTATTTTTTTTATTTTACTTCTTCCTTGATGATTTTTTCTCTCACTAATTTCCTATTTAAGGAATGATTGTAATATTTTTTCTGTCTATGAAGAAATAACCTCAAAAGTGTGGTGCACACTGTATAACCCGCGTAGGTTATTTCAAATTCTAAATTCTATTTTTAAGGAGTAAATTATGAAAAAAACGTTGATGACGTCACGGTCAAATGACAAAGTTATGTCTATGAGCTGATAGACAAAAAACGTTCAGCCAATCAGAAGACGAGTTACATCCAAAATTAAATTATTACAATGTACACGATGCAATCAAGAATGATTTGAAAACATTTCTGACAACATTTAAGAACAAATTCGACACATCCTTACTTTCAATTTGTATATGTCCCTTGCCGTTTAAGGAAGTTCGCTACTCAGTTTCAAAATAACAAGCTTTTCATAACACTAGAATATATTGATAGGGGTCTAATAAAGGAACCAAAAGAGCGAGAAAAAAAAATATAGGTCTGTGTGCTTGTTTTTGAGATATTTGCCATTGAAATTTTGGCGGGAAAATGTTCTCTCTTGATTTTTCATAGCTTTATCATTGACAAGTTTAAGTTCTCAAAAACTATTAAAAAATAACAAAGATTTTATAAGACTTTTACAGATGCATTATATTTAAACATTTAAAAGATTTATAAAAAGAAAAATCGGGGTTAGTGGGCAAAATTTTGTAAGGCATTCAAATGGATAAAACCAGAGGATTCCGAAAATCTGACAAAAATTCCAAAACATGACAAGCGAACATCCTTAACGTATCAAAGTAGATAAAAATGACTATTAAAATGTAGAAAACAAATATATTCAGAGTCAGAACGTTATCAAGAGTTTGCTTAACACATTTACGGAAACCCATTATCGGATCTTGATGTTTGACGTAAAATGGATTTGAAGTATTTAGATAAAGTCACTATGATGACAATCGCACTGTGTGATTTATTTTTCTAGTAAAAACCAGGAATATAAATATTCTACAACTACATCGGAAATCAAATTAAAGAGCCTTTGCATTTGCTATAAAACATACCCCTCGCTTTATTGAATCACAAAGACTTAAAAATAATGAAGCGATGTGTACTTTTTGTATAAAGTGTACTTAACATTCTTAAGTGACACAAATTAAAGACACAGTAAAGAGTTTCATACGCAAAACAATACTATATACTCCATGCGAAAAGGTACAAAACGGTTTTTAAATAAGTTTTAGAGAATAAATTGTTCGATATAAGAATAAAGAGATGTGGTATGATTGCCAACGAGACAACTATCCACCAAAGTTCAAATAGAGTTCGATAACATATTTTTGAAAAAAAAACGTTTTTATCCAATAAAAATTTGTACTACTGTAAATATTCATAAAATGAAGAAATTGTCACTCAAAATGGAAAAAAGACGCCGACATATCATTAAAAAACCACATTAAATTAGCAAGTGCAAAATCGTTAATTGTACGTAACAATGTTATGACAAAACGTACATCTGGCGGACAAAATCTATGATGAGTTTATTTATTATTATACAAAATCAAACCATTTATGACGCTATAGAGAGAACATTTCAACATTACTTATGTGTAAAGAAATGAATATTACTGTTTCAGTTAAACGTAAGGGGCAAAACATATCTCCTCATGTGTTTTAAAAATTGAGATTTACCCCAATTGAATTGAATTTATTTCTACTATGTAAGGGAGAGCCTTAACCACACTGCTGTCGATAAGAACATAACCAATGGGCAAGTTAACACACTCAAACTATAAGTTGTCATGGACAAATGAATTTAAGAATTGAATGTTTCTTTTTGTAAATTTATTGGGGTGTAAAAGCGTTGACCGAAGTACATTAAAATTACTAAAAGAAGCATTTAATACTTATAATTACATTTTTTTGCTAGTATTGTGAAAACACGATTTCTATCAAGTTTTTCTTTTATTTACCTGAGTGTGCACTTTATTGAGGAAGCTCGTGTCATCATGAATGTTACAGTTCATTTTGAAATGAAGGTTAATTTCAGAATGACGCGAGATTACTGTTAGCCAATCAAAATACATTGTAACGTATTATGAAACATACATGTGATGTAATAATATAAATATAACATTTAAAAGAATTGAGCAAATTCTAAAAGAAGGGTGATGTAAGTACTCAAATGTGTGTATAGCTTACATTTTAATCGTATGAGGAAAAGTAGTGGCATTTGTTTTATCACAAGTCTGCACACATTTTCTTTTTTAATTTTAAATTAATTTATTTTTTTTCGTTTTTAACCTTTGTTCATGGACTGGCTCATATAAATAACACTTAAATATTGTTTAGCTATATGTAGAATCGAATATTTCAGCGTAACATCTAAATTTGGATTTACTCTCATCAGGAACGCTCAATTACAAAAATTCTGACTGCAAATGTCGTAAAATCATATACCTGCATACGTTAGGGCCAGAGCTATATGACCAAAAATGTCCAAAAATCGATATGACCAAAAACTAATAATATAATGATTTCAAAGAGTTTGCAACGTAAACATTGTCTTATTTTTTCGAGTGAAAGTGTTGTTTCACGATGAATGGGAAATAGTTTTTAGACTTGGACGGTGAAAGATTTCTGCGTACATGTTTTTTTTTTTTTTTTTTTTTTTAAACAACACGATTTTGGAAGGCATCTAGCAAGACTATAAGTTTAAAAAAAACTTGCAAACATAGCATATGAAGGTAAAACTTTATCAACCATTTCATAGGTCAGTTAATGACTATATAAACTCTTGAGTAGTTACCTTGCGACAACAACAAAAATAAAAATAGACATGACATTTTTCAAATTCTATTTCTAGAAAATATGCTTTTAACGCCGTGTTTTTTTCTTTTACAATATCAGATTTGTATGGTCGTAATTGCTTCCCCAGGCAACTGAGAGAGCGAACAATTTCCACTCATGAAGAATGTATTGTAACAATACCACTTTTTCAATGTCGGAAGGACAAAATAATTGTCGTGCTGTTGCTCAGAGGTCATTATTTGTAAAAACAAAAATTAGATCATAGGACACGTTTCTTTGAGATGATAAAAAGGTTAAAACCGTATATCGACCCTAGAGCGACGAAAAAAGAAGCTAGTCTTGTTGTACAAATGTACATTTAACTTACAAACTTAAAAAATTATACTTTTAGTACGGTATCATGGTACTGGAAAAAATAACCTACAGAAACATACGAGACCATACAACATTTTGTATTAGTTTTGAATTTATGGGAAATATGAATAAATTTCAAAACAGATCCTGGAACAATGTTCAAAATTCTTAAGTTCAGTAATAAGAAGTAATGATTCTGCATTTGCCCGGACGTGAGAGACCCTGATGGGAAAACTTACCAGAGACGGTTTCGACTAATTTTGGCCTTTTTGGTTCTCAAACGTTTTATCTTGTTGGTCTCGACCGTACCTGATGAAGGTTATTACAGAAACACGTGTTGTGGGTACGGACATCACTTCCGTTTTGTTTTCTGTAGTGTAAGTCCAATCCATGATTTTTGACTGATCTAAGATGTTCCTTCAAGCAAATCTAACACCTGGTAGCTAACTAGTACATTGAACGGAAGAATTTTGTAAAACTGAAGATGAAAAAAAGCAGTTTAAAAATCTTTGTTTAATCATTTAAACGTTTTTCTCTTTATTCTCTGGAATTTCATGTTTATTTAGAGTACTTTATTGAATATTAAATATATATAGGGCAGTAATTCCTGTGATTATATCAGCCTCGTTCACATGGTGAAAGTTTACACGTGCATATAATTGTGTCTACGTATGTAAATGAAAATATGTAATACGTTGATATGGTGTTTATATACAATGTACTAGAGGGTGTATTTTTGTAATATGAACATTAGCCATGAAAAGAATTGATACGTTATTCTATGATTGAACTTGATAGTCAAGTCATGTGATTTCTATTATTCATTATCGATAGGAATTTCTGGTTTTGGAATACAGATAGATGAAAGTTTGTCATATAAAAGCCCCAAAGGCTCAAGTTTGACAAAATAATGAAACAATTAAAAGGAGAACACCAATGGCTAGGTTCATGCTAAAATAATAAACGAAAAATATTTAAGAGATCAGCAACCAACGACAACCACTGGATTAAAGACCTAGACATCTGGCTTGAGACAGTCACAAATTGTGGCGAGGTAAATAGTTTGCAAGAGCAACACTCTCCATAACCGCGGACAGAGAAGTAACAGTAAAACGATTGAACTAACTGAAATAAAAACAGTTGAACTCAATTATAATTTTGCATCAAGGGGTTAGATCATGCAAATATACTATAATTGTAAGTTTGCATACATGTGCATTATCGTTCACATGCACTCTTTGCACGTGTAATGCTACATACATATATACATATCCGCATACATGTGCAATTGTGGGAACGGGGCTATGACGATCAACTGTATACGTTTTTGTATTCACTGTAATTATTTAGTTATCACGAGTACTTTTTTGTAAAATGAACGTCTCTTTTTTGTCAGCTCTTGGTACATATACATAAGGCATGACAGCCCAAGTCACTTTAGGACACAGTTCTCTCTGTTTCATGTAGCTAAAATATGTAAAGCATTGGGAGTAAAATTTACTTCTGTTTCTTGTATTGAATTTTGATTTCAAGTTTCAAGATGGCATGCCTTTTTGAAATATTTTGAGCAAAGTACTGAACATTTATATTTTATTTGCCCTCGCCATATAGGGTTATCATGGGTATAGAAATATGGTAATCTTGACTACTCTTGTCCGCTAGTAGTAACCTTACTTTGAAATGAATAGCGTCCGTTTTTTGTTTTGTTTGTTTATTTGGGATGTATAAATACGCAGACACGACCGGTCGGAATTAGACTTCCAATCAGTGTAAGGAGAGTGCAATGCTCGCTGCGCGTAAACATATTTTCACATTAGTTCTTTTGGGGGACCGGAGAGAACCTAATGCATGGCAAAATATCTTTCCCCATCCTATATATCATGCTGAGATTCAACTTACCCCAATCCCGATCAATCAAATTTGAAAAACCTGTTCTCTTAAATTCTTGATGTCCTTCAATATACACGAAATAATTGCCACTGGACGTAAAATAATACAAAAAAATCATTCAAAACAATCCTTTCCTAAACTGACTTTTTTTTCGCGTCACTGATGAGTCTTTTGTTGAAACGCGCGTCTGGCTTACAAAATTTTAAGCCTGGTATCTATGATGAGTTTACTTTATGGACATCACATTTATATAATATTCCTAGAGTTGCTTCTCTTTGTGCTATATTTCCAATCTGTATAGCTTGTAAGACGTATGAAGCAGATCAATTATTTAGTAATTTCCAAAACAAATGTATGGTTACAGTATTCTTTAATACAGAATAACTAACCTTTAACATTTCTCTCTTCCTCTATTTCTGGATCTAATTCCAGATATGTCATTCATGTCGATTGTTTTATGACAATTATCACCCGCCATTATTAAATAAATGTCCTTTGATAAATCATAGTGATGGCGATTTACCACTATATAACTATATTAAGCAAGTTATTAAACAGAAATTTGTGTTATAGGACCATGGGTTCGCGGTAATATTTAAGGATATTAAGTGCTGAAAAGGAAGTCAAGTTTCTTAAATTCGGTTAGCTTTGGTATCATATTTAATTCATTGCCTGGAATTTTGTTCCTTATTTGTAACCACGAGCTCGTTGACCGTTATTAAAAATCTGTGTCACAGATGACCACTGATATGTTCCGATTGTCGTAACAAGACTCATCACCGATTTTGTACTCATGAGTATCACGACGGTAACCACTAGTAGAGCAGGATATGCTTACCATTCCGGAGAACCTGTGATCACCCCAGTATTTGGCGGGGTTTATGTTGCTCAGTCTAGTTCTCTATGCAGTATTTGGTGAACTTGTTTTCCTTTTTGATGTCTTTCGTATTTTTGCCATGGAGTTGTCAGTTCCTCTTGACTTATGAGTATTGAATGTCCTCTTGATATCTTCCGGCTCTTTTTTATAGAGTTGTTCGTTGAAAAAACCAAATTGCACAGTTATAAATTATTGTTCAAATGATGTAATTTTGAGGCTGATATCAACCAAACAACATACTCTTTGGTGGTTATGGTTAATGTGTTCGAAACTTTTTTTCATATCCAAATGTTTATGTTTATGTTATTATTTTTTTTTTTTTTTTTTTTGTGGATGAACAAAGAAAGAATCGAGGCAGGTGTAATTGGAAGGCCGATTAAAGGACAAATGTGAGGGTCCATATTTATAAGATTTAAGTTTTACTATCGAGAATTAAACATTATAGTCTGGGGGACTCATCCGCCACCTATGTGTTTTTATGTTAATTTTCTCTTGAGCATACAGTGTACCAGACATCAGTTTTTATCATTGACTTTTATAGCCTCACATATTGTATTCTGCAGAATAAATTAACATGACCATTGTGAGGTTATACTTCTCCTGAAAAAAATTAAAATCCTTGTATATATCAAATTTACTAATGCAACACAATAGAGGGAAAAACATTCAGAGTTACTCCGCTTTTGATATTTTTGAATATTTGCTTTCGAGGACTTTTTGCGTAGCTTGTTCATTAAATATTTTATTGAAGATAATACTTTTTTTCTGGACAGTATACTTTACCCACGAAAAATTAACGTTAATGTTTCAATGTGTTATTATTCCCAAATGATATTAACATAAACGGATCTAAAGGAGAAAATTTTTAACCAATGGATGATACAATACGATGGATTTCTTGTTATGACGATATATGCTTACCTCTGGAGCACTTGACACCACTGCTGGCTTTTATTGGAGGTCGTAACATAAACGTATGATGCTTGGAATCAATACGATAATAAAATAAGTCATGCAAAGTGAGTTTACCGATATGGAAGACGTGAATGTTTTAAAAAGCTGTCGAGTTTAGTTATATATTTATCATGTTTATGGACAGAAATTATTTCTGGCTTGTAGAGTATTGCAACTTCCAAAAGGCGGCTATAATTTTAGAACTTAATTTCAAATTTACAATTAGAATTCGAATTTTTTTGTTTTCAAAAGATTTTCTTATATTTTTGTGTATTTGCTTTTGAATCAGATCAGCAAAGCATTTTCAAGCAGGCGGACTCGAAATAAAAAAAAAATCTTTGGTCCAAGCTGTAAATTTCAGAAGTTATGCGTTCAAACTTTAAAAAATTAAAAGTTTTTTTTGTTGTTTTGTTTTGTTTTGATTTCATTATGATTTATTTACTTTTTTGGTAATATTTCTGATGTAAATGGTGACATTAATGTCCACATTGTTATTGTTTGCTGCATGCAGCAAAACAAGGCAGTACGCATGTTTCGAAATGAATAACGTTTTTTTTCAATTTCATTTTACTTTGAACGTAGTTGTAATTGTATTTGAATTTAGTTGACGTCTTAATGTTAATCAAGCACAACCTTGGTTTGTTTTAATTGCAATTCACATCCGAACAATTACAAGAAACCGTATTCAATAACACGCACTTATGTAGTTTTTGTTGACACAAAACAAATTTGAAAAACAACAGTTATTAATTTACATGATTAATGTAAATAATCATTGTCGTTGAATCTCCTGTGTATCTCTCGAAAAGCTGTAAATAATAAGTCTAACTTAGACATACGATACCTAAACCTATATATATAATATTTCTTATAAAAATCTTAGAAATTAACGCATAAATTCACGTATTGATGCAGAATGTCACCTGGTTCTTAAACAGGAAAGTACCTTTTAGATAAGGGCTACGAAACTGGTCTTGAGGTAGAAACGAACTTAGGGTTTTGTTTTAAGGAGAATCTGTTATCGGAAATAGATGACAAACTCTCTAATTAAATGTGAAGCTTTTTTACTAAGATAATATCAATATCGGATATTGATTCTTAAAGCCAATTTATTCTTTATGTCACGCACAAATATGTCCTATCACATTCATGACGTACTTCCGTTGAGCATAAATGGTAATTAATTAAAGGATGTATTCAAGGTTAGCGATGCAATGACCTCTGGGTGATGTATCTAGGACAGTTTATTTTAGTTATTAACCATTAAAAGAAGATTAATAATAACAAATAGTATACAAATAAGACAGCAACTCAACGACCAAATAAATTAAAAGACATTTTGAGATCAACATATATTATTATGATATTGTGTCTTCAACAATAGGTTTATTTGAAATGCCGAGCACTAAATTTCACCTAGTCTGCGAGGCTTGACAAGTAGTGGAAAATATTATACAAAAATCTGGCATCGTGACCAAAAACCATATGGAACAAAAAAAACACATTAAAAGACAAACGCTAACGCGGATTTTCAGTTGGGGCAGGCAAATCAACTTGTGGCGGGGTTAAATTAGTTCGTTAAACATCCAACATTTCCACTTTTAATCTAGAGAAGTGGAATAATACAAGGTATATAGAAGAATTCATAATGAAAAATTAAGGATGTTTTTAAAATTTTTACTGGCAAAGTGATTTACAAAGACTAACTAATTGGCAAAAACAAAACAAAAACAAACAGAAAGCAGAAATAAAGATTGTTCTCGTATTGAATGGTTTCATGTTTTTTACACCATTTATACTTTCTGCATGTGCCTATAAATATATTTGTTTCTTTCTGAAGTGTCTGATACACGAGATATGTGGTTGAATCTACATACATTTATTGCCTAATTCAACGTATTCAAATAAATGTTTCCCGTTTCGGGGATAAATATGATTATGTAGCAGAAAATTTCTAAAAAAATGTGACTGCTATTAATTATGTGTGCAGGCAAGATGAACAATGAATGCAGGTGTTATGCCAGACTAGTGCAGATTCAATCACAACTGTCGTTTTTGGTTTCTATAGTGAATAGTTGTCTCGTTGGCAATGTTACCATGTCTCCTTATTGTTATATCCATTTCAGGGTTCGTTGCTCGTTTTGTGAGGATGCAGTAGAATGTATCCTCATGCTTGTGGTGTTTTGGGGTTGTTCGCTCGTGAGATAGACAACCCCTTAAAATATTATTTTCAAATTTGTTCTATTTCTTTAATCATCTTCTGCGCAGTTTTCATTTTAGCAATCATACAACATCTAATTTCTATATTTAATTCATATTGACATTATTTTAGATTTCTTCATGATTTATCAAAAGATTTTTTTGTGAGTACACAACGTTATTTTATGATTTTGGTATATTTTTCATATTTCATAGTGAAAACAAAGTGGTCGACGTTTTTTTTTAAATTCATTTAGGGAAAACATTTAAAAGGATTTTGTGGCTGCGTTATGATAATAAATCTAAATTGGCTACAATCGAAAGGAACATCTCATGCTGTATAAACCAACTATTTTATTTTTGACAACAAACAGACTTGAAGTAGAGTTGATCTTAATTGTCAAATGATTTTCTACTTATTGGATACCTAGAGGTCTCCTTGACCGTAAGAGCTTATAATATAAACTTGTACTGCAATATGAAATCTGCACTGAATTCCAATTACAAATGTTATAGGATCAGACATAACTTTACCGTTAACACTACAAGACAACAGCTGCAATCAAATTAAGTATGAAAAGAGGTGTTAATAAACTGCTTAGTAATACGTTTATTTAAAAGCAAAGTTTGAGAAAAGTACATCAACATATTTCAATATACTTGTACTTTTACAGAACGGAAGAGAGACTGCTTATATAATTTCTTATTTTTTAAATCTACACGCCTATTATGGCGCACTTCAAAACCGGGATATATAAAAAGAACCAAGTTTATTCTAACAAAAAGTCAGGATAATCAAGCTGAATAAGTAGACATCAAACATGTAGATTAGTCTCGTTTATTGTATTGAGATTTATCTCTGCTAATTGTCTAGTAGTTTCAGATCAAACATAATTGATTTTGGGTGTTATATAAGATACAGTAAGTACATATGTACTTACAGTTCTGAAGAAGTTGAGTTCAATGTTAATTTATGATATGGTTTATGTATATGTTGAAAAAGGCCAATTGTGTACAATAAGAGACCGGAAGACTTGGTGCTTGCATTTATGAAGTATTTGAGCTAGGTGTAGGTTTTGTGGTGGGTTTTTTGTTTCCAATGTTCATTTTTTTATTTTAAGAGGCATTAAGTGGTTATATTTTTGGAGTACCTGAGTTCCATGTTGCCTTTTAGTGGGTCCCATTTACTCCATCTACAAAACTTATTGTATTTTGTAATGTTTTTAATAGTTATTGTTTCTGAAATAGTTTTTTATTTTATTGTTAATATTTGTTCTTTTTCGGTTTTCTTACTTTGGCTTAGATGCAAAGATATGAGAGAAAATTAATAAATATGATATGAACTAGGACATGACAAATGAGTTTATGTATTGAGATGTTTCATGAATCATTTATAAATCATTTAGGGTTTTCCGAGAGAAATCGAGAAGCCAGAAAAATATGAATTTGTATCTAATTAGAACTTTGTTATAAAGTTTTGTTATGTACGTTATTCGTTTTGCTTGTTGGTCTAGACCTTGTAATCTTTGCATCTCTCCCACTGTTGACTTTGAGGCTCTGACAGAAGAAGGTGAAAAGCTTATTTGAGCCAATCCAGATAGCTTTTAAACTCTGTTAATACCGATATTAGTCATGTAAGGTTAACAAAACTGTTTGTCTTTTTACATTGGATAACCCAATTTATGAAATGCCAGGCTTAAAAACTGTTTTCCAATATCTTTTACGACATTGTCAAGTTTCATGCATGAAGGTATGTCTAAAACACGGTGTAGTTACGATATCAACGTAGCACATAATCTTAAAGATATGGAAACAAAAGACAATACTGAAACCCATTAAATTCTTTATGTGGCTGTCCCAAGTGAGGAGCCTGTAACTCAGTTGTCGCCTATTATATTTTTTTTTCATTAACTGTTTCGTACATAAATCAGGTCGTTTGTTTTCTTGTTTGAATTGTTTAACATTTTGTCATGTTGTGGGCCTTTAGTAGATTCATTATGCTGTATGGGTTTTTCTAATTGGTGACCTTTAGATCTACGTCAATTCTTTGATGAATAGTTATTTTTTTATTTGTATACTGAAAGCCGAATAGAATAGGAAATTTGGTAAGGACTATGAAACCTGTAGTGATGATGCGTTGATGCTTGAATTCAAACAGGCTTTGTTCTGGAGAGGTAAACGCTTGATTCAGTGAGAAAAGTCAGTAATTTCTAAAATGTTGAAATGAGTCGTAATATTAGGTGCTATCAAGAGACACATAAAGGTCGACTTGTGATTAAGGCCGTAAGCATGCGGTCCACAGAGTATTGTTTGTACTTCCATAGAAGTCATAAATTGTACCGAACACAATCCAATTAACATAAAAACCTATAGCATTTTAATGCTCCGAAAGAGTAGTGAGTTTTAAATCATTAGTTTTAATCTATAGCTTTCTACAGGTATTACTATTGATTTTATACAGTAAATTATGTGTCAATATTACTGTCCTTCTCTGTAATAGAAAATAATTTCTAACACCATTTCCATTCAAAATTGTGGTAAAAAACTTATTAAAGATACCAAGCTTATAATTTTGTACGCCAGACGCGCGTTTCATCTACAAAAGGCACAATAGTGACGCTCATATTAAAAAGTTAAAACTTAATTGACTGCTTACTTAAGACGATTACATTTTTTTACTTCCTCCTTTATTCTTTATTTTATCACACAGAATTTGTGGTCTTTGCTCTGACATCAATACGATAGTTGTGTTAGATGAAGCTTCATATTAAGTGGTTCTGTTACATACTAGAGGGTGTGGATGGGGGTTTACAGAATAGAGAATAATGGGCACAAAATATAAAGAACAGAGAATAATAGCCCAAAAAATTAAAGAATAGAGAATAATGAGGTGATGAAATATAAAGAATAGAGAATAATGGGCAAAAAGTATAAAGAATAGAGAAAAATGACATAAAAAAAATGAAGGACCATCCATCCAGACCTTCATACTACGTTTAATCAATTCTTCCTTACTTGCTTGAAAGATTTACCCTTCAGCGAAATGTTTGTTCCAGATTTTTGAGAAGTCATAGTAATGATGATTTATTTCTTGGCTGTGTGATTTGAAGTGATTATTGTCAAGTGAAAATCAAGTCTTGACAGAAAATTTGATCTGCTCAAAGTTGAAGTTGTACGTACGGATTCCTTTGACGTGTTTAACAAACATTTAGCTTTTTCAATATTTAAACTTAATTTGGAAATCTTACTATAAAATTGAGAATGGAAATGAGGAATGTGTCAAAGAGACAACAACCCGACCATAGAAAAGAAAATGTGCGACCATTAAACGTAGACCTTACCGTATTGTTGGTGGAAAGACGGGGACATGTAGGTCATTTTTTGGCATGACACTTGTCGATAGAAGGTAAATTATTTCGGCTGTATCAGTGAGTTCACGATTTGTAGGTATGCCAAAATTTGTTAAAAACTTTGTTGACGATAACATAAAGAATTTTGGTGAAAGAACTTAATAAAATATCTTATCAAAATATTTTGTAATGATATAGTTCAAAGTATTCTTGTACCCTCTCGTTATTATAACATTGATGATAAAGTCCATGCTCAGTGATTATAAAAACCAAAACGTATCGTCAAACAAACAGATCTGAAGATCGGTTAGACGGTACAGCTCATCATAGTGATATCCGAGACCAAATATCAAATCATTCTTTTAGGTGGTACATAACACTACAGGGAGATAACTCTTTAAAAATCAGCTAAACGTTTTAATCATATTTTATTGTAAAGGAAATATTAAGCTTCTCAATGATCAAAATTAGTGTTTGTCAAACTGCTATATATCGAATGAAATTTTTCCGATAAAGTGTGTGGTTCAAGTTTTTTGAAATTTTTATATTTTTGTCAAAGGATTAAAGTAAATATTTTGTCAAAATTTTATGAAAATTAAACGAGCCAAATTAATTTTAGTCGAGGTGTTTGGTACCACCTTAATACAGAAGCTTAGAAATATGTAAGGAAAATTCCATGGTCAGTATGTAGCATACAAATTCAAAGTTATGTCAAATAGGAAGTTAATGCGCGGCAGATCGGAATTTTGTTTACCTGGTTCAACTTATTATAATGAAATCCAAGACCAATAACCAAAACATTGCTTAGTACAGACGCTGTGAAATATATAACGAAAAAAGTCCATGGTCAGAAAGTATAAACATTCAAAGTATCGTCAAACAAGAATTAACTGCCCGGGAGATCTGAAAATCGCACACACAGTACAACTTGGCAGTATAAAGTGCCAGACTAAATATCAAATTATTCATTGTCACAGAAGCGGAGTAATATGCAATGTAAGTTTGGGACGAAAAGACTGGGCGAATTCAGTATACCGTCCACTCTTGTAATCCGGGGTCTTTGCTTTGACTCAATTTAACTGATTCAGACGTACTTATTTTTTACCTATATCAAATAGATCAAATCATTTCTTTACCTTGAAATTCATGACCACGTTTTTTTTCACAGTTAGTATATTTTTGTGTCCCTGCTTGCTTTTTTATGCATAAAACAGAAAAATGGTAACATGGAAATGTCTATAAAAACACTATGCAGAAATACACTATGTCCAAATTAGGAACTATATTTGCAGACCAGGGAAATCAATGGACGGTACATATGTAACTGTGGTTTCGGACTATTACATTTTATTCATATTCAAATATAAGTCACCGGGGAAACACACTAAACAATTGTCATGCCTCCATATAGTGTCATAAGTTGAGACTTTCATAGCAAGTTTGTTTACATCAATGCATTTCTTATTACTCAAACATTATCACAATAAGTTGAATAACCTTTGTCACTTAAATGTCAAACCATCACGATTTATGTTTATGACATCTAGCAAATGATTTAAAACCGCCCACAACCAATTATATGTTAAATTAGATTTAAGATTATTAAACAATTGTATCATCAAACATTTGACGTCAGTATAGTACGTAACAGGTGACAAGTCGATTCTAAAGCGTGCTTCTTTGCCTCCTGTACAATTAATGTTTGAAACTTGTTTTTATTATTTAACTGTGGTATTTTCTTTAGTCTGATGTCTTATCTAAAACATCTGTCCCTTTTAATGCCATAAATCATATACCATTGACGTTTGTTTCCAACAGAAAGTGATTGTCGTCAAAGTTCTAATCTAATATTTGAATAATTGTAGTATCATATATTGTATCGTAACTTGCTTTTAAAGCATTTCACTTCCACCCCCCCCCCCACCCCCCCCCCCCCCCCCCAACCCCAACCCGAACCCCAACCCCTCTTCCTGGCGCGAAGAGGAGGTTTGTCCAGGATGCCAGGCTAGTGAACAGATTGGCTACGTATCTTGCAAATAATGTCTACTAAGTACTTCTTATCTCTGACACTTTTCGCTTCTTTCATACTCTATAGTTATATTGATTTTAGCTTCTTGTTGTTTGTTTTTTTTCGTTTTTAATCACGACTCTTCCAAGCAAATACTTTATTGCTTATCGTTTATCGAAGTTAATTATTTAGGTTGACCAGCATAACAATGGCGACAAAAACCAATGAAGTTGTGCATATACTGTAAAGTTTGTCAACACATTTTGTGTTAAACATAGAACGACGCTTGAATTATCTCATTATCTGCTAAGAACAGCCGAGACCATGTGCTGATAGTGTTTTATTGACATTCTTTCAGTCATTTTACATGATGGCTTAACGCAAAAGGGTTTCTCTTACTAAAATTGAGAATGGAATTGGGGAATGTGTCAAAGAGACAACAACCCGACCGAAGAGCAGAAAACAGTAATCTTTCGATTTTTGTTGGCTCTACTTCACACTTAATTTGACTTACTGTTGTAGATTGCCCCATTCATAACGTTTCCCTTTTTCTATCATTTGCGATTTAAGATCTTGATTTTACATGTATCACAGATAAGATTTGTGCGCAACAATACTTTTGTTCACACAAAGTTATAAAAATGTCCACACAAAGTTACAACAATGTCCACACAAAGTTACAACAATGTTCACACAAAGTTACTACAATGTTCACACAAAGTTTCAACAATGTTCACACAAAGTTATACCAATGTCAACACAAAGTTACAACAATGTCCACACAATGTTACAACAATGTTCACAAAAAGTTACAACAATGTTCACACAAAGTTACAACAATGTTCACACAAGAAGTGTGTAAAGTAGAGGTTAGTGAAGTACAATAAAATTGTATATTTGCGACATCACATATGGTTTCGACTTTATTAGATTCCTAAAATGTCATAACGTTATCTGTAAATAAAATTCAGCTGAAAGCTAAAGAATCTCTATAAAAAATGTCTGTACTTCACAAGGCAATATAAGCAGAACAATCTCCGACTGCTCCATTTTTGTGACACTTAAAAATAGGATATGTCTTCTTCCACTTAAGATAATTTGTAAAGTAAAAGTTAATGTCATTGACATATGAGTTTTTCGCAGTTCAAACCGGAGAATAATCACTTCAGTCCGTATTTGTACAGACCAATTCACTATTTTTTTAACCTAAAATTAATTATTTTTGAAGGCAATGTTTTCAAGTTTTTAGTCTTACCTAAACAAGCATAATCACGATGAATTATTCAAATTTAATTATCTTGTTGATATCTGGCGCGTTAATATTATTAGTATAAGACATTTTAAACAATAAACCAGAACAAAAACCCTACAATCTTTGCCTCCGACATCAAGGGTTTAGTCTATTTTCAATAGAACTACATATTTACTAACATGCTAATCGTTTGTTGACAGTGACTTTTATTAAAAGTGAGTTACAATCGCCCTGAGTTTATTAAAAAATTTATGTATTTTAAAATTTTGGGAAATAATAGTGTTGACGTATCAGATGTGTTCATCTCTCCACGTTTTCTTTATTAAGGTTTTTAATTCTTTTTACAAAGGCAAATACCGTTCTGTATTCATTCTGATTATTTGTTAATTGTCCTTGCGACATGCAACAACACTGACTCTTTCGGTCGCATTTTTTCGATATAGGAGTTATCTCCCCTTATAAATTTTATGTTAGTGTTATGTCGCTAAATTTCATAAACCGTACAGATTTGTAACATTTTGTTATGAGGTCCTTGATCTGTGACCTCGAAATGGAGATCAAACGGGTAAGGTCATGACATACATTTTGACCTTTTCAGTTCAACTCATATTCAGTACTAGATAGAGAAAAAGAGATGGTACAAAATTTTTGGCACGTTGAAGCGATGAATTTTTACCTCGTTCCGAATGCGATATGACGTAGTCTTATAGAAGTAATAACCCATGAAATGTTAAAATTATTGGATAATCACATATTTCTTGATATTGGTACATGGTAGAGGCTGGTGGGTCTATTGCAATGACATCGATAAAGGGCACAAGATCAAAGGCCAAGGTCATGTTATAGATAAGGAAGTGTGTGCTTCTTACCTTAATTTAAAGGTTTTATTTTTTAAAAGCTTTTCGAACTACTCTGAGTTTGATAATAATAAGTCACACACACTGTATCTTAACTATCATGTAAATTCATTTTCGCAGTCTAAGTGTGATTATTTAAATCCAATGCTGGAATTCGTATCTAATAGATATTAAATGTTGCAGGTTTTTCGTACCGTCTGACAATTTCGCACTTAAAAATAAATAAGAATTTTAAAAAATCTTTTCAACGCTATCTTTGTTTTTTTTTTTCTGTGATGGGATTTTTATTTTAACTTGTGATCACATAAAAAGAGTATTTCGACATTTTGAATATCTCGATTAGACACGAGCAGTCCGTTATCATTAGATCTTGCATCATCACTAATATTTGAACAATGGGGAATCGTTAGTTTTATTCAGGGAGAGATCAATCAAGTTACTTATACTCGTTTGGTTAGAGGGTTGGACTGACAATTTGTCCATTAAATGCTATATACATAAAATCTAACTTAATTCAAGATATCAATGAGTATATATAATAACAATTAAATCTCCCTTATCTATCCGACTGAGCTATTTTGTCTTAACCACAGACACAATAAAGTTTTCCATATTTAGACTTGCAGGGACTTAACCTATCGATGTAATTGTTCAAGGACATCTTTCAAGTTTTCTACTTTCTGTCAAAGAAATTATTGTCAAGGTTATCAAATATATACTTAAGAATGATATCATTCGTGAAACGTTACAATGGTACACATGGTACCGAATTCTGTGCACAAAACACGTGTTTATTAGATGATTTTCAGTTATTCAAAGGCATGCGTCAAGTATCAGACTTACTGCCACAAGATTTACTGTAAAAGCTAATATATACACTTCAGGGTGGTATCTTTGGTGAACCGTAATTAAACAGAAACATATTATTCTGATTTCCGCAATAAAGACACGTTTTTATGGGACAATTCTCATTATACTAACCAAAAAATTACGAAACCTAATACACAAAACCCTAAAAGTATTAAAATCAAAGACACTTATGATGCCTTAAACAGAACAGAAAAATAAATGGGTTTTTTTTTCACAAACACAACAATTAAAATTTATATCTTTCTATTCATGCCATAACCGAAGCAATTGTTACTGGGCAGATGATAGTACCCTTTGGGACCGACAGTATACAAATTGTAGTCCCTAAATAGTGGAACAAAAGTTGGGTATGATACGCATGACACTTGTTTATGGTATCATTTTCAGTAAAAACGGGTAGGGTATATACCACAAATGATTGATAAGATATATGATCGCTAGATAATTTCTAAATTTTTAACAGTCTTTAACTGGATTTGAATTTAATGGTTTTGACCATTGCCCACACTTAAGTTTTTCCGCGATATTTGTTTGTTTACATTTTATTTGAATTATTGTTGTTTTGATAATGTTCTTGTAATGGTTGCTTAAAACATTTAGATCAATTAAAATTTTTGTAATAGTAAACAATGAAATAGAACGTTTTAATCTACAAAATATTTGCAGACATGAACAGTTTGACAAGTTTCCTAGACTTTTGTAATTAATCTGTTTTAAATACGAAATGAAAAATGGTTTTCAAAGTAGATAGGTCAATCATGTTTAAATGTGATTCCGAAAAGGGAAAAAAAAGCCAATTATTTGAGTTGTAGACACTCATAAACTATACTTTCTTGTATAAGCTTTGCGTTTTAATACCATTGTGGTATATTGAAATGATGTTAATAACTTTTTATGATATTTTCGTGAATTAAAACCTTTACTTGCTCAAGGTGAATGTAATCCTTTATCTTGATATATAACAATGGCAAAAGAAGATACTACTTATGGAAATATTAATTGTTTTGTTCTTTGATTCTATTTTTCAAAAGTCAATATCATGGAGATTTCTAGACTAAATATCATCTAAAAAGTTTTGGTGTTCATTCTGTTTATCCTGCAATCGACCTTTCTACTACACTAATTCAGGTGTACAGATAACACGAAGCGATATACGTATGCTAGACGTATATAGTCTCCTGGTATCCTGCTTCTGTTGCGAGCGAACGGTTATGTGAAATTACTGTTTACGTCACAGTTCAATTTGGGGTTCTCAATGCGGTCCGCGTTTAAGGCATGTCGATTTCTTTCCAAAACAAATTCAACGATTGGAATGGGAAAAAATGTACAAAATTAATTGCAGGATAAAGACAATATCTGTTTAGTGTCTTTAAATACCAGCTGTATTTGTACTCGGCTCGAAACAGGAGTAATAGCTCGCTGAAGCTCACATTACACCTGTTTCTTAGCCTCGTACAAATACAGCTGATATTTAAAGAGACTAAACAGTTATTGTCTATATAATGTCTGGATCTAACAAACATTTTGTTAGGAATGTCCCAAAATAGTATAACCCAAGGTCAAAATACATTTTTTTTTCAGATGGTCCAACTTAGAACATTAACCCAATGTTTACTTTTAATACATAATTAAAATTGTTTTTAAACTGAATACTTTGGATCAATCATGTTTAAATGTGATTTCGAATCGAGAAAAAAACAATTATTTGAGTTGATGACACTCATAAACGATACTAGCGTGTATTAGCTTCGCGTTTTAATACCATAGTGGTATATTTAAATAATGTTAATAACTTTTTATTACATTCTTTTTTAGTATATCGTGTCATAAATACATTATTTGCTCAAGGTGAATGTAATCCTCTATCTTGATATATAACAACGGCAAAAGATAATTACTATATATATAATAAAATATTAATTTTCGCGAACCATTTAGGTCACAGAAATTCCAAAAAATGGCATCAGTAAGGAGAGTTGTACAAATGATGTGAATACACAGAACCCGGATCCAAATTATCTTTTACTAAAAGTATTCATCATTTTCTGTTTTGTTTGTACTAACAACATTTCATTTTTCTACAATTTCGATTAAAATATTATAAAACCTGCAGTTCAATAGGTCACATACCCCAAATAAACATTCCCCGATTGGTCGAACTACTTGGCCTCGGTGTGTAAAGCAACGCAAGCCTCGATGTAAAGATCACGCTTCCAAAAATAGAGGTATGTCCCAACTTAACATTCCCCGATTGGTTGAATTGCTGCTCGATGTAAAGCAACAGAAGCCTTGATGCAATGAAGAAAAGGGGTTGACAGGATAAACGTAATCGTTATAAATTTTAACTTCATGGTTCTTATGCAAGCAAATTTAATAAACAATGATTTTATACAGTTGTCTTATTGTTTTCACCTTACATAGGGCTTTATTTCTGATCTTATTTCTGTGTACACAATTCTGAATCTACATATTTCACCTATATCAATATTAGGTAATCCGTTTGGACGATTCCATATACTATTATGTTTTAGGGTTTTTTAGCTTCAGTGTCGAGTTGGTGTATAGTATTGAGGGCTATCTGCGAGAAATAAATCCTTTTTTCTGATAGATTAACTAAATTCAAAACCAATATAAAAATAGTTCACACATATATTTTATTTAACTGAGTAAATTGATCGGAATGTGAATGATTCATAAACCTAAAATTCGTTTTGGTCTATCCTAGTGATGACATTTGCGCGGGAATTTAGTCCATTGACGTCGTAATATAATTTACTATGGATTATAATTATCTTTAGATGTAATGTTACAGGATTTAATGTGAAATTATTTGTCTCTTCTTTTATAGTACACGAGTTTGACGTCAGGTTTGTACACATGAAGTCTCTAGTCTAAAAAAAGCCAGTGACAGAACGATAAACAGATAAGCAACTGTCTAGGGCCAAGTAAGGGTATCGGGTCCGTTCGCGCCTAATACACGTTCGCACCCTACACGTTCGCACCCCACACGTTCGCCCCCTAGGTCCGTTCGCACCCTACACGTTCGCACCCTTTTTTTATTCAAAAACCTGATAAATTTTTAGATGTTTTGTAAAATATTTTTATTTTCATAAATAAAAATTCGGGAATTTTTAAATGAAATATTGTTTTAAATTGATTTGATGATTAATTATTAAATGTTAATTATGTATGATTACTGCTAATTGGTATTTATACACAGCCTAATATGATGTTATTGTTGGGTGTTTAAAAATCATGATTGTTGTCATGGTTGTTTTAACTTGCTTTAAATGTAAATACTGCATGTATTTAGCTTGGTATGAGTAAAACTTTTACTTATGGAAATATAAATTGTTTTGTTCTTTGATTCTGTTTTTGAAGTTATACCATCGAAATCATCGTCATGCAAAATTTGTCAAACCTCGATAGAAAGAAATGTGACCGATGCTAAAATAAATGAATCTATATATTCTAAGAGAGCGAAACGGTTGCTAGACTAAATATCATGTGCTTTGCTACCATTACTTTGTCGTGTTAAGTTTTGTATACTGTTTAGTGCCATTTAAGAATGAGAATTATACTGATATTAAAATAACCTTGATGTCCATCAAATCAATTTTTCACCGTCAAAACAAATGTAACTTTCTAATGAGGAGAATAGAAAGGTGACCATAGAAAATGTGCTACAATGAATATCCAAAGAAAATACACGACTTACACAAACAATAAAGAATACTACATGTTGATAACTCGCACATATTCAAACAAGGCGCAACACTGACAATCGACCCTCTTCACTTTAAACCAAATTTTTAAAAATACAGGCATGATATCATATGCTCCGGAAAGGGTAGTATGTCTTACTTTGGATGCACTACCTCGCACTCGAGTTATGTTCATGATTCGCGTCATGAAATAAGTTTTGGTAATGATTAAATCGTCGTGCTGCAGACAATACTTCAGTTGAAGAATAAAACAATATTTTAAGCTTGATTTCACCAACTTGATTATTAAGTTTAATCTTTAATTAGTTCCAATTGATATGTTTCTGATAGGTACTCTATGATAGGCTTTTGATAAGTACTAAATGATGTGTTTTTGGTTTGTAAAGTGTAGCAATTTAACCCTCTGGACGATATATTAGTTATTACTCTATAGTATTGTTTGTTTTGATTTGCAATCTAGATGTCATTTGATATTTTTGTCGCTTGTTTGCTGTCTGTGCATATATATCCTACAACTTCTCTTATTCCAATCCCAGTTCTAATACTGTACTGATAATGTGTCATAGATCCTCTAGTCTTGTAATAAAACCAGTTTATTGTAGACCGAATCTATCACATCATGCCAATTACTGAACAATCAATGATAGATTACTAGGATTAGAATTTAAGACAACACATAGCTAATTGGAAGAACAATTCACAATTTATGAGGACAATTTTCTCTAAAAATGTAGCAGATCATCTAAGCATACATAACTGTTTTAAGTGCCGTCATTTGGGACAGTTTGTATTTCCTTTAAGTTCTTACTAATATTATTTCTCAATCGACTAATTAGCAAACGGTCATGTGTGTCTGTACTGTCATGTATATAAAAAAAGAAAACTTTGCTGTAACATGTTTACATATTTAGTTTTGGCGATTTGATTTTCCTTATATGTACACGATAAGAATAGCTTTTGGACATATGTTTCACACTAATACACTATTCAACTTATGTCATAATGAATAAAATCAAATGTGGTAGTATACGAATGAAACAGTACCCTAAAAGCACAAGTAACCAGAAGACACGTACCCGGAAGTCCAAATACGTTCTACAACAATAGACAGGTGCATAAACGATAATCATAAGTAAAATAACAAAAATACCAAACTCCAAGGAAAATTCAAATCGGAAAGTCCCTTATCAAATGGCAAAATCAAAAGCTCAAACACATCAAACGAATGGAAAACAACTGTCATATTCCTATAGGATTCATAACGAGTGAGAATTGGATATCGCTTGATATGCTTGTTATTCAATTTCAATATAAAAATGAAAACAAGCGATATCAAATTCTCACGTGTTGTTAAACCTATTTGTCTTATGGTTAAGCACTCTAATTGTGTTAAATTAAAAATTCTGCGAATCACCGATCTAATCATTTGCACATATCCGTATGACGTCATCTGTCGTTCTTTTTTTTTTTATAACTTTTTTCATTCGAGCGTCACTGATGAGTCTTTTGTTGACGAAACGTGAAAAAGTCTACAACATTTTCATCCTGGTGTCTATGATTTTCTCTCGTTCCTGCAACACAATGGATCGACTAATATGATCAGTTACTCCTGCACATTTTATGAAATAAGAATTCATAAGCAAATCTCGTGGGAGCATTAAAAATTGTTAAATGTAAGCGTTTTACCTTTCAAATAGCTTTAAACAATATCATCTGAGACAAGGAAATGACCTACTTGGAGATGAACATAGACAGAATCAGAAGTGATAAGCTGATTTACGTAATTGATCACACAGCATTACTTCGAGCAGACACGTGGCAAGCCACAAGTAGTCATCAAGATTATACGGTTTAAATCCTATATTTCAAAAAATTGATCGATGATCATAAAACTAAAACCTCGTATTATGAGACAATCTTTTCAAATCAGGAAAGACAATATTATTACTTAACTATCACACTGTCTGGAGTTTTGTCTTTAGATTATCGTGAAACGGCTTCAATACATAGCATGATGCTTCGTTATGGTATGTCTTTTATGTGATCGTATTGATAAAATATTTTATCAATGTTTAACAGTTGAAATCCCAAAAGGTTTTCTTTAAAACGTTTTCTCGTATTATGTTAAATCGTCTTTCATTTAAATTTGATGCTTTTCCTTGTTCAAATGTCAAAGGAAAGCAAATTACAGTTTAAATTCTCGTTTGAATTGTTTTACATTTGTCATTTTGGGACCTTTTATAGCTATCTATGCAGTATGGGTTCTGCTCATCGTTGAAGGCCGTACGGTGACCTATAGTTGTTAACTTCCATGCCATTTTCCTACCACATCTTCCTATCTTTATATTAACAAATTGTTTAATGTTTGTTCAAATTATTTTTTTTAAACTAGTTTGCATCAAGTACTTTATTCGAAAATCAGAAATGTTAAAAATCGAGAATGTTCTGTGAGAGCTCAACTAGCAAAATTATACAACAGTCATAACATTTTCATTTTTTTCGATCATGCATTCCTGAATATATACGGTATTATTCTTTTGGCAAATATACAGCTTTGCTAGTGCGGTCAAGTGAAATCATGGCCTATATAATTTTCTTTCCTTTAGTGCGAAGTTTGTATTAAAGTGTGTAAGATATTTGAGAGCTATTTGCATTTTATCTCTTTTGTTGTTTGTTAGTTGTGAGGCCATATTGGTTAATAGACCGGGCTATCTTTTACAAGCGTAACTTTATGTGCACTATTATAAAAGTTACGTGGGGACGAAATCAGAAGTTTAAGAATTTGAAATCTTGTTTTAAGAAAAAAACTAGAAAGGGTGGGTAAAATAGTCATTTAAGGGCAATAAGTATAATAAAAAGTCAATTGGCAGTTTCAGTCATGTAAATATGGTCCTAAATTTAGAGAGCCCCAACCCATCAATTGAACCATAGCTTTAAGATAGATATGAATTCTGTTGAGAACTACGTGGGCATAACGAGATTTATATGTTGAACAAGACACTCTGCCATAATGTGTGAAAGCATTTACGTCTTTGATACGACGTAGAATCCACAAGTTCAAAAAACTATATAAACTATAAATCCTATAACTAAGAGTGTCTTATGAAAGAATAAGAAATAAATAAACACTCGGGTGATCCCGCAAACCAAAACATAACTTTTGATAAAGATGATTTCTTGGCGCAATCACAATTTCTTCATGACATCATTGAATTGAATTGAGCAGCACGTTCGATGACTTACTTTGTTTGTATTATATTCCTAAACTTAACAAAACTCCGTCAAGCAACTGTAAATTGCCGACTCATCGTCATGTTCTTCTAAGGAATTGTCCGTTAGATTGACCAAAAGTTTGACCCCCAGTGACCGAGGGTTTACAGAAATACTTTAATCATGTTTACTCGCGTAGTGACATTAACCGTATGAAGATTCTTAGAAATATAAACAACTTGTGGAAACTCGATCAAACCTTCGATTTCCCCCCCTTCACACCATCATATCACATGACAAATTAAAAAGCCGTTTAAAATAAATAATCCACAATCCCGTTCTTCAAAAAAGGGTACCATACGCTACAAATTTAATCTTTCGGGATACTAGTATTTTGAAACCCAGGATAAAACTTGCTACACCGAAGAACAAATGATTAGTGTGCAGGAGTTTCTCATTGTACGCATTGTTTATGAATATTGAGGTAGAATTTTCAATCAGGTTGTCCAACTATAATACAGCGGACCAACTATGCGCCTATCATTGCCAGACTTTTCCTTTTTTCATACCAGTCGGAGTTCCCGAGACACTTGTAAAAACAAGATCAAAGAAGCTGGATCTTAATGTCACATACAAATATATTGACGTTGTTCTCTCCATTAACAAGCCAAACTCTTCTGATAGGGTCCAATTAATATAATATACTCCTGAACTAAAGATTAAAGAAAGCACATATACAGCTGACTCCGCCTCATTTTTAGATATATACCTTGAATTTGACTCCAGCAGTCATCTCAGCACTATAGTCTATGACAAACGAGACGATTTCAATTTTTAAATTATTAATTTTCCTCACCTTAGCAGCAATTATATACCACCTTCATCCACATATGGAGTATATATTTCTCAAGCCATGCGGTATTTAAGACGAGACTTTGTAAAACGCTTTCGGTTTCTGAACAAAAAGTTAATGAGTCAGGGTTTCGTCAAAAAACGTCTCGTCCTTTTTCTCAAAAAGTAAATTTGAAGGGACCATAACCTATAAATAAATATTCAGTTTCAACTTTACAAATGATACAGGATGGTCTTGAGTTATAGATTTTAGGTTCTGACGTTATGTATCATTTTATTCACTTTTGCTATTTTCCTTTTATTTTTTTTAGTTTTGTCATGTCCCTTTCGGTCAGACGACTCTTTAGGTGGCTCAGTTTTTGTGGATCCGGCTTTCGGGTTTTTAAGGGGCCTTCTTGATGCGGGTAGGTCCGAGGGGCACTTCGGACGTATGAAAGTGTTAATGGTTTTTCTTTTCTTTTTGTGAACTCTCGTATTTATATTTTACTTGCTTTGTACTTATCGGGAAAGTCTATATATGCTGAAGAGACATTTATTGTCGAAATGCGCCTCTGGTACAGAAAAATTGGTACCGTTAATGTCATTACATTATGTTTTACTAAAGTGTACTACACTATTTATACTATTAGCAACAAAAAATTTTTTGTTGGTGTCTTTGCTAGATATAATTGTATATTCGTTTGGAATATTTAATGTAGTTATATAATATATATACAATTTCTGTCAATCTATAATAGTTTTCAAGATAATTAAAAAACCCTTAAAAGTGGTTAAATCGTCAATAATGTGCAATAACTCCTATCTTATATGTCAAGACATTAGAATAATACTTGCATCTAACCCTCTATTTTAATAATGGTCACAGTGATACATTTGTGTAGCTACATGTAACATGACCCGTTGGGACAAAAAGATAATATACGTTTTTTGTTCACAGTTTAAAATTAAAACAAAATCTTGTATGAAATAATTGCTATAGCGTTCAAAATTAGTATAATGAAACAAAACATACATAGAAATATATTATGTCAGAACAAATTGCAAGCGAACAATCTCTCTTTCAAACAAAACATTCTCTGAAACTGGCATTATCAAGATGATTGATTTCTTCATTGACAACATACTTGTTACGTTCGGAGGACTTTTTTTTCAACAAACAATCGGCATTCACATAGGAACCAACTGTGCCCCACTTCTTGTTCCTTTATTCACATGAGGCTGAATTCTTACTGGAACTTCTAAGGAAGAAAGAAAAGAACTTAGTAGTATCCTTTAACTTCACTTTCCGCTATATAGATGATGTTCTCTCACTAAATTATTCAAAATTTGGTGACTATGTTGAACACATCTATCCCATCGAACTTGAAATAAAAGATACAACAGATACAGTTAAGTCTGCCTCATATCTTGACTTAAAACTAGAAATTGACAATGATGGTCGGTTGAAAACAAAACTTTACGACAAAAGAGATGATTTCAGCTTCCCAATTGTGAACTTCCCATTTCTATGTAGCAACATTCCAGCAGCACCTTCATACGGAATATATATCTCCCAGTTGATACAATATTCCAGGGCTTGTATTTCCTATCATGATTTCCTTGATAGAGAGTTGCTGCTCACAAAGAAGCTATTAAACCCAGTGTTCCAAGCGGTGAAGTTGAAATCGTCCCTTCGAAAATTGTACGGACGCCATCACGAGTTGGTTGACCGTTATGGAATATCCGTTTCACAGATGACAACGGATATGTTCTAATTGTCGTAACTACAATCCCGTCCCCTTTTTCACGAATGTTACCTACCGAATTGGACTTATCACCGGATTTGTACTAACATGAGCAACACGACAGGTGCCACATGTGGAGCAGGATCTACTGACCCTTACGGAGCACATGAGATCACCCCCGGTTTTTGATGGGGTTCGTGTTGCTCAGTCTTTGGTTTTCTATGTTGTGTTTTGTGTACTGTTTGTCTTTTTCTTTTTTTGGCCAGGGTGTTGTCAGTTTATTTTTCGACTTATGAGTTTGAATGTCCCTTTGGTATCCTTCGCCTCTATTTTTCAGTAGAGTGGTGA
Organism: Mytilus californianus; assembly: GCF_021869535.1. Taxonomy (NCBI): domain Eukaryota; kingdom Metazoa; phylum Mollusca; class Bivalvia; order Mytilida; family Mytilidae; genus Mytilus; species Mytilus californianus. The sequence continues at coordinate 61,004,543 of NW_026262679.1, forward strand.
AAAATGCACGTTCACAGTTATCTTAAAAATTTTAATTTCTGAGTAAAAGTTTAAAGTCTATGGATTTGTGGTCAGCATAATATTTAAAGCAGCGAAAAGTACACATAAAACTGTTTCCGCATCAGTAAATTTCTTTAAACAAATAAAGCTTAGAATTTTACATTAACAATTTATATGTCAATGTTCATTTCCTTGACTTGTTTATTTATTTGTTCTTCAATTAATGGTAATAGTACTTGATTTATCTCATAACTCTTGTATTAAATACCGGATTGGTTGACAAAATCGATTCCAGTATCGCTATTCGATAAGGAACTGAATATAAATAGACGAACAAACACTATTGTAAAAAAACGACCAGTAGTTTACTACTAAATTGTACAAAATAAGAAGACTTTTTTGCAAAAGGTATATTTGTTGAATTAATCAGTAAACATTTAGTGATATTTGCTCGTATCAATATTGGCTTGTTTTAAATTAAATTCTCTTCACATCATCGATAATTTATCATAACTATCTGAATGAGATCTTCTTTGACGTAAATCTTTGGTATAACAATGGAAGCTTATGCTATATAATTGTCAGCGGCTTGTCAGTTAAGTCATAAAGGCAACTAATATTGGTTACATTCTTCTTCAAGGTTGCAGATGGGAAGCATGTTATTGGTATGGATCAACTTGCAGATTGGTTTGCTTACAAAGATTTTATATCACGGACCAACATAACAGGGAATCAGGACTCGCCATATAATTTTTCTGACCCGGGAAGTGTTTTTGAAGAATTCCAGAAAAAGCAATTCACTATCCATGAATATTCAACAATTGTTCTGTTAAGTTTGTATGTTATTATTTTTTTTATCGGACTTCTTGGGAATGCTCTGATCATCGTCACAACGATAAGAAATGGACAATCTCAACATTCTAAAAATTACTTTTTGATAAATTTGGCCGTTGCAGATTTAGCAGTGACTTTATGTTGTATGCCAACATCGTTAGGAACCATCATCTACAGACTATGGGTATACGGCAAATTCCTGTGCAAGTTTGTTGCTTTTTTCCAAGGTAAGGTTGTGTTTTTTTGCTTTATTCTTTGTGGCAGTTTTAGTTATGAATTTAATGTCTAAATGGTTAAGAAATTATAAATTTATCGTATAATTTCTACTATTACCATGAAAAGTTTTGATTAAACAACACATATCTATTAACAACTACTCTAAGTACCATTCAGGAACATATGAAAGTAATAAATAAAATGGAAAAACGACTGGACTGGGACATGAAGCCAGGACGACTCAGATGGTGTGGTCATGGAGGATCAATTTAGCCACAAACGTTTCATTAAACTAATATCAGTGTCTTAAGATTCATTTAACAATGAATATTTAAAAAAAGATGTAAGTTTTTATTCGTAAAAATGAAGTTGGGAAGATCTAATTTTTAGATTGAATTTTTTAAAAATGACGTAAATTTAGGCAACAGCAGTAGTTTGCCGATTTTCAAATCGTACAGTAGGAATTTGCAGTTTATTTAAAATAAAGGGTTGTTTTCATTTGCTAGTTTAACCGCTTATGAATTGTCAGTTTCGGCTTATTTGAAAAGATGCAATTGTACCCTGAATGCGTAAAGATTATATGAATGTGAGTATTTATAGTGTCCTTCACATATAAATGTTATATAAAGCAACAACAAAGATCCATGGCCAAATCTAAATCACTAAACATTATTTTGACCATCAAAGCATTTAAGCATGCCATCACAATACCATCATGCTGTGTTGACTAAGTATTACTCGTGTATTTTTAAGCCCGCCAACGAAAGTCGGGGGATTATATTTTCCGTTCCGTGCGTCCCTTATAAGGTCAAAGTTGTGGTTAATGGTAGTTTACCATCAAGTTATTGATATATCAGCTTAAAACTTAGCAAAAATGTTCATTGTGATATAATTTAATTTTGGATGTAACGCATCTTCTGATTGGCTGACGTTGTTTTGTTTATCAGCTCATAGACATAATTTTGTCATGTGACCGTGACGTCATCAACGTTTTTTCATGGTTTACTCCGGTTAGAAATGGAATTTAGAATTAAATTATAAGAAATGACTGTAATATTTTTTCTGTCTATTCGAAATAACATAAAAAATGTGGTGCACATTTTAAAATAACCCGCTACGCGGGTTATTCAGTGTGCACCACATTTTTGATGTTATTTCCTCATAGACAGAAAAAATATTACAGTCATTCCTTAAATAAACTTTTAAAACATATGCCAAATTAAACTTTAAAAAAATATATGCCATATTAGGGGTTTGACACAGTTATTTTGCCTCACAGAACATGACTTATGATAATACGATCGGGGCATGGTGTCCTTTTGACACATTTTCTTGTTACCCTATGGTTTGTCTTCAAATTTATATGATGATTTCTAAAAATAAAATTTTGTCGAGTTAAGTATCAATATCTTCTCGTCCAGAATTTATTTTGCAAGTTTTACAGTGGATTTTCTATTGGACAAATAACTAAAATTCAAATAATGCACTCAAATGAAAAGGCAAATTTCTGGTGTATTACTCGTTAAACAATTTATTTCTGCCATATCTATGCCATTTTGAAATAATTGGCAACATTCAGCTCGTCGTACCGGGCCCTTTGATTGGCTTTGGTAAGAAGTCGCTTGCCCTGTCAGGGGAATTGCTGCTACTCCTCCTAATGGTCTATAAATAAGAAGAAAAGCGAAGTCTAATCAGTCTGTTCAGAGTTAGGAATGTGTCCGAGTTGGATAACAAATCTTCTTGTTGATTGTTTCCGTATGAACCAGCATATCAAAGTATGCGACGTAACCTTTCGGTAAATAGAAGTAAATCCTTGGCTTTCAAATATTCGGCTTTGAGCGTTCCTGATAAAGGTAAATCCAGAAAAGCTCTTCGTACGCATGAAATTTGTGCGTGTTGTTTTCATTTTTAGCAAACATCATATTTATATACTGTTATCATATTGTCCTATAAAATATTACGAAAGATTACCTCCTGTTCGCTGTAGGCGCATAGTGTGCGATATGAAATAATAAATATTAGAATTTAAGAAATTAAATATAGATAACTGGAAGAATTTTCCACAATCAAATCATTACATTAATGAATTAATGAGCGAAAAATGTTGGAATAATTACAAAAATAGGAATATACAAAATGATCAATAACAATAATAAGTCGAAGAGAGATGTAAAATGGAAATGATTTGATCTCGTCCTGCATGAAATATTTGAAAACTTCTATCAATCAATCAATAATGCATTTGCTATTGGTGATGGAACATTTTCAAATAGGTTTGTCTTCTGTTTCAAGGAAAACACGAAATACACCGGGTTATATTCGTTTAAAAGCCTCTCTAGAAACGCATGTATTAGCCTCCTTCAATGTCTGAATTGTTTCAATATAGAAATATTAATGACAAAAACCGAAATCAAAATGAAGGACACAAAAGTCATGTTCATGTCTTTTTATGTGTGAAAGTTAATCATTTCAGGTTATTAATTGAATAAAAGTATAACTACATATGAACTATTGACACCGTTGGCACAAAGGTTTCCAATATTCAAGTTTGATTCAATAATATATCATTACTATAATATATCATTACTGGTTTTGCAAAATGTGACTATTCTGGACAATAATTGCATTTTGTCAATAAGCTGATAATAGATTTCATTATATAAATAATGGTTTCATCATGTTCAGTAATTGTTTGTTAATATTTATTGAAAAGAATAATTTTAATATTCATAATTGAATTTTATTGTTAGCATACATATGACTTAGTTCAGGGGTTGTTTACCAAGAATTTAGAACTCAAACTGAATCATCTTGTGCTTAAGGGAACAATTTCATGGACTAAACCACAATATAATTAGCTGAAAATTGTTAGAAAAGTGACATTGATTTAAGTGAATTTGTCAAAGTCAAAACTGGCAACAATCTAAATTGACATATGAGCTCAAACTATAGCATCTGTAGTTGATTAAAAGAAAGTATAAGATGATAAATAAAAATTTACTTGAAAGAGTATTGTCCTTGAATGTTTTGTTGTTGTTAGACTAATTGGTTAATGAGCTATTGCACGATTGATTACGCGACTGTATAACGAGTGCGGTGTCTTACAATTATTGAAGATATTCAAAGTTATGAAACTTCACTGAAAACGTCTTCACGTATACTTAGAGCATCATAAACGAGAACCACAAAATTAAAACAAATGATATTAAAACATCACTTTATGATTTTTAGACATGTGCATATTATTCACTATGACCTCTTGAGATGTTTAACATATTCAAAACGTCTTTTATTTTTGCTCTATTTGGTGTTTCAGCACACGGTACTCACAAAGGTTTATGATTGTAAACGATGGTGTGCATACTCTTCTGGGAAATCGGAGATTCAATTTAAGAACATAAATTATCGTTATAAAAGACAGACGGATGACACTAGAGGGATACTCAGTCTCATAAGTCGAAGACACACTGACGACAGCACATGGCAAAAAAGAAAAACCACCAAAAGACAAAAACAAACTACAAAACATAACATAGAAGACTAAACATGAACCCTTATAAAATCCTTAAGTGATCTTGGGTGCTCCGGAAATATTATCAGATCCTGCTCCACATGTGAAACATGTCGTGTTAGTCCTATTAAATATGTTGGTAAGGTTGATAAGTTATATCAAGTGATTAGAAATCACCAAATTCATAAACCATCAGTAATGTAACTTTTTTTAACCCTAAATATTGGCTGAATGAGAAATGAAGCAATGAAAAATCAATGTTGAAAAATACAGATTAACCACGACGTATTTCTTATTCGCCTATTCTTTTAAATTCACGTATTAGCTTGTTTCATAGATATAGATATACAAAATCAAAATCAAAGGACAAAATATAGTCACGCAGTTATATGATATATCAAAGTCGTTTGCGTTTTGTAGTTTTTTCGATCGGTCTTTTACCTGAAACCAAAGAACTTAATCATGTTTTATGATGTTAAGGATGAAATAAAGTTCATTGATTTGGATATTACTAATTAAAGGACATACGATAGAGTAGTAGGGATAGATAAAAGGCATCCATAGTTAATATATGAATAGAATGATTGTATGGGTAAACGTCATTAAAACAGTAACTTAACGACACAAATAACCAACTACTGATTGAAAGCAATAGAAGTGACCCAAAGCTGGTAGTACATGAATTTATATTGTAAAATCACGGGTTGTTTTCCCGTGAGATAGCTTCTCTTCTAATTTATACTATCATAATTTTTCAACATATAAATTATTTTTTCTTTAAATAAATCCACCTTTTTTTTTATATAATTCAAGAAACAATTTTTAACAAAATATCGAACTCCAAGGTAAAAATTCAAAAAGTGGAAATCCATAAAACCTGATAAAAGCAAACACTTGACTATATTAACCAACGAAACGAATGGAAAACTACAGTCATATTCTTGACTTCGCACAAGCATTTTCCAAATAAAATGGTGAATTTAATCTGGTTTTATAGCTAGCTTAACCTCTCACTTCTATGGCAGGTGTGTTTTGCATCTGATTTTTTTTTGTGTATGTACTGTATGCGTAGGTTATGATACATCATGCGAATTCAATATATACTTCAAACATGTTGAAAAAACATTTCTTGTTATTTTAGCTTAACATCACTTGTGTGAAACTCATGGTTGTTGGTTTTTAAACATCTTTAGTAATTTACGCTACAAAAGTTAAATGATAATTTGGATTGGAGGATGTACTTTCACAGACTTTAGTTGAAAAAAGACAAAGACTGGCTAGATTCCTTGTTTGATTCATTTAATGAATATTTTCAGACATTTATTATAGATTAATAGAAGTACAAAGATCTTATGTTCGATTTAAACATTAAAGTTGAAAGATCAGATAGTTATTGAAAGTATATAAACATCCGGTCAACCTCTGAAGGGCAAAACTATTTTTCAAGTTACGGACAATATAAATCCTTGATATATATAAAAATTTATATTGACAAAATTGTGTGAACAACCGAAACAGACATAGATGTTTAACGTGACAATAATTCGCAGCCAAAAGTGTGTAAACATAAATTATAATATACAACACAACTGATTCAAAAAATTCTAGCAAACATACAAATAAAATTTACATAGACGCTAACAAACAAAAAACCTTTTTACACATTTTTTTGCCTCATCAAACAATCGATTTCCTTCGAAAAAACATGATTAAATCTGTCTGTTTTTCTTTTTCAAAACAAAGGAAACGTTACACCAAAATGAGTGCACCTAAAATCACACCTGGTTTTTTGGTGGGAGTTCGTGTTGTTAAATGATAATGTTATGTTTTGTTTTGTCTTCTGTTTGATTTTTTAATTTTTTTCCTCTGAATTTCGATTTTTATTAATTTTTGCACTTTTGTCATAAACTATGTTAAAAAGAAATTTAAAAGCAAACAAGATCAGCAAAACAGGTCTACCGGTACGTCAACAAAGCCAAATTTTCAAACTCCTTTTAGGATTTATTGTTCTCAATTGAAGAATTTTTATTAATTTTTATATTTTGCCAATTATTTTGAAAGCCTGAATAGATATGTTCACAGTAAAAGTTATTATCAATACAAGATTTGAAAAATCCCACATAAGTAATGAGATCCCATCAGACTTGAGATAAAGGATACAGCAGATACAGTTAAGTCTGCCTCATATCAAGATTTACATCTAGAAATGATAATGAGAGTCGGTTGAAAACAAAACTTTACGAAAAAAAAAATCATTTTAGCTTCCAAATTGTGAACTTTCCATTTCTGTGTAGCAACATTCTAGCAGCGCCTGCATACGGAGTATATATCTCCCAGTTGATGCGCTATTCCAGGGCTTGTATATCCTATCATGATTTCCTTGACAGAGGGTTGCTTCTCACAATATATTAAACCAAGAGTTCCAAGTGGTGAAGTTGAAATCATCTCTTCGTAAATTTTACGAACGCCATCACGAGTTGGTTGACCGTTATGGAAAATCTGTTTCACGGATTACGACGGATATGTACCAATGAATTTTGTGTACTGGTGTTTGTCTGTTTGTCTTTTTAATATTTAGCCATGGCGTTGTCAGTTTATTTTCCGACTTGTGAGTTTGAATGTCCTATTGGTATCTTTCGCCTCTCTTTAACAAATTGTCAAACATACCTGATTGCAATAAATTTTTAGAATAAATATCAAAATGGCATTGTTTTACCGGATGCGTTATTCAGGCACTGTTGAGCCTTAGTGTTTTAAATTAAAATGGATAATAATCTATCTTCCTATTTTTACAAGTACACATTGATATCGGAAACTCTTCACGACAAATTTAAGCAATTAGTCACATACTTGTATGCAGTTTTCTTCTAATAAGACATAATATGTGTATGTTTAACTTCATGAAAATTTTACCAAATTTAAAGATTTTTGCCGAAAGGAAAGATGATAAGCATACGATAAATTAAACAACTATTTCCAAAAATTTATGTACTCGAGGAAAAAAATCTAATTCATATAAATTTCTGATATAAAATATGCTTCGTGTTTCTAAAAAGGCATGTTTGCACGCCAACGTTAAAACATATTGTTTAATGTGCCCACTTGTGATTAATCAAACATACACTTAGTTAGTAAATTTAACTTTGAACGTCAAAATATTATTTCAATGAAATTTTATAAATAGTTGGCACATTACTGTTCACCGTGAAGTTGGTATACAACTCAAAGACAAACGAAGAAAACACTGATAAGTAATTAAAACGACTTTCTTTGATGCAGCAGATTGGTAAATACTAATAGTAAATTACAGTTATCAATTTACAAAAGACCGGTCTTGTTATCAATAAAGGCAACAGTAGTATACCGCTGTTTGAAACTCATAAATCGATAGAGATAAAAACAAATCCGGGTTACAAACTAAAACTGAGGGAAACGCATCAAATATAAGAGGAGAACAACGACACAACAAAAACACAACATTAAAATGTAACACACACAGAAACGAACTATAATATAACAATGGCCATTTTCCTGACTTGGTACAGGACATTTTAAGAAAAAAAATGGTGGATTGAACCTGGTTTTGTGGCATGCCAAACCTCCCGCTTTTATGGCAACGTCAAACATTCACAATAGAAATGTTAAAAACATATCTCCCATCATCAAATATTCTTGATTTCTCTGGGTGAACCTGTCCATGCTTATCGTTACAATCCCTAAGGATCTTTCACCTCTATATTACAATTAGATCAACGGACTCAATACTTGATGAACTGAATGACCAATGTGTTTTTACACTTGAAAATCCTTTATACGGTAATAATTATCAACGTGACCGCCCATTAAGACAAGTCTCCAACCTCTTGTAAATGTATCATCTAAAGATATGAAGTTCTTTTTAGTCAAAGACTTTCTGATTATTTTTGATAGTTGTCATGTAATTACAGTTTTATACTAATGTCGCAGTGGAAATATAAATTGATAAAACGGAAGCAATCACATATTACAAAATATATATTCATTTTCCATTAAGGAATATATCTTCGCAATAGTAAGTTGTCTTAAAATAAACATCCTCAATAATTGGAGTTCAAACAATAATGCAGACACATACTGGGCCAGCTTCCTATTTTTTCTAAATCGAACCTAATAAGTGTTAATAAAAGTATTTTCAAAGTTAATTTTGACAATGGTGACGTTTAATGTCACGCGACCATTAGTATAAATAGAAATAATTCTTTTTAGGTAGATGTAGTTTTCCTTTCACAAGTTGGCAAGAAATTTAAAGTTGCATAGTATAAGTCTATTTGAATATAAATAGTTAATGAATTTTCTTTTAAATATATTAATCCTTCCTCTAAATATATTAATCACTTTTACAACTGCGCTACTTATGTGATTCATGCCTTTTCAGTTGAAAGAATAATGATCTAATGTCTAATTATCTTATTCTAGCTATTCTTATGAGTTCTGGATAAAGTTTTAATTTTATTAATAATGTCTTTGTACTTTCAAATATGTTTATTTTCGAAGATGTAAAAAACATAATGCTCTTCAAACGTTCTTCGAACGTTTTTAAAGTTTTATTGTGTAACACTACAGTTCGAGAAAAGAAAACATATTTGTAGAGGGCATATTGAAGTGAAAGAGGATGGTGACACAGATTATTGAAAGGTTTCCATGGTGTCTTTTAAAAGTCTTTACTCAAATTGATAAGTAAATGAATATGACCTTTACGCAAATCGTAGTTCATGTCTTTATCCAATTTCCGAAGTCGTAATGTAACTAATTGGCTTTTATCGATCACATTTGTGTATATTGAGTTATATTTCTGTATATTTCATTTAAATATATATGATATTTGTATCTTGTACTTTTTCAAAATCACTTCAATAATGAAATATTTAATGTTATGCATTTTCCATTTTGTTTTTTTGTAAATGACCTTGTATTCTAAACACAAAACACACCATAAACGTTGAAGCATTGCTAGCATATAAGTGTTCGAACCGCAAAACTCATTGTTTTACCGTGTTTCAACTAGAACAACTAGCGGATGTCAATAGTTACTGATACATTCTTTGACCTAACCTTATAGTGTCTAGATACCGAGTCAGTGTCATCGTTAGATTAAAATGATGAGATACTGGAATTTAAATTTATTCCATTTGATAGTGGTCATCTGTGCTCCAGATATAACATAACGGTCAACCAAATTATTATGGAGTACGTAACACTTGGTTGAATTTATCCTTACATCTTTGGTACCCTTTGGGTAATAGTATTCTAGCAACCCTATATCAAGGAAATCATGGTAAGAAACACAATTCATGAAATTAATAAACGTGTTTTTTTCTTCATTTTTTACAGCACTGGGTCGATACCTCTGCTGGTGGACTATTAGTCCCCGGGGTGACATCAGCTCAGTAGTCAGTACTTCGGTGCTGATATGATTTATAACAAACCTTTCTGAAACTGTCCGTTCATAAATTTTGAAGTTTTAAATAAAATAAGGTTTTAACTCCCTCAGGCAAAGTCGACCTTATATAGTTTTTTTAGGTACTTTTTGGTCATAAAGCTCTTCAACTTTTTTGGTTCTTATACATCATCGGCTTTCAAATATTCGGCTTTAAGCGTTCCTGATGAAGTTAAATCTAACAAAGCGCTTCGAACGCATGGAATTAATAGCGTGTTGGTTTTTTTTCACGATAACTACAAATTGTTTGCTTAATTATTTCATTACAATTTAATAACAAGACATCCCTACATATCTTCCGGATTCATTCAATTGCAAAGAAGCACATACATCGTTAATTATTCATATATTCCTATTTATAAAAGAACAATTACTACAAGCGATTCTCGTTATCTCACTGGCCAGAACAATTTCAGAAAACAAGCATTTAGTGATAATACGGGTAAATATCATACAAAAGAATCAATTGGTATATTGTCCACTACAGTAAAACCTGTATAAACCGGCCGGCTACGGGACTATGAAAAAGGGCCGGTTTGGACAGTGGGCCGGTTTATTCAGGTTTCCGTTTTGACCGGAAGTTATTGACTTGTGACGTCCGATATATTGCATGTAAAAGTTCTGTTTGGTTGGAAGCTATAAACTCATTAATACAAAACGCAATAACGTAATAACTTCGCATGATCGTTGTTTTGAATCTTCTTATTCATTGGCTATATAAATTTAAGAAACTGGTTGTTCCTCGAATTCAAAAAAAATAATATTTTAACCGTTTTTTACATATCCTAGTATGTCAAACAGACCTCGATAGCATCAGTATTCGACATGTCACTTTCACTTTCACTTTGTCCTCATTGTTTTCATTTGCATCATAATCATCGCGTTGTTTGAATTGTGACACGAGAGTTTCGTTTTACTTCCATTGCTCAATGTATAGCCGATTAAAAAGCCAGAATTTTATATAACGAAATTTCATCACGATTAAAACATTGTCGTACAGTGTACAATACTGACTGATTGTTGTCATCCGGGTGTTCTTCATTATCAGGGTCATTGGTTTAGGGGTTCACAACAGGGAACCCAGGAAATATAAATTTTCCGACTCCGCGATTTGAAAAAAAAAATGATCTAAGTTACAACGTAAGTTCTATCCGAGATATATTCGGCGTGTCTTTTAGTTTAATTTACACTTTTATATAGTGTTTTATTGATACAGTTCACTACTGTACCATTGTAAGTTCACGGTATAACACCTGGCTAATTGATTATCCTGTAAAGCCATCTTGTGTAAACAAATATGTTTTGATTGCATATCAATACTGTTATCATTTAAAATTAATTAGACAAACCGGTTTTGACAGGTAATAATTGATGTAATTAAGAGTATTGGGACTACATCATTAGTCCGGAATTCGGAATACACAGGGTCCGGTTTACAAAGGGTATTTTAACAAAGACTTTGAAGGGAAAAAATTGGGACTTTTATTTTCGGCCGGAATGGACAGGAAACCGTTTTTTTCAGGGTCCGGTTTACTCAGGTTTGACTGTATATGTTTATTGGTTTCCTTTGGATTGCTATCCCATTGCGTATAACCAACTTATCTTTTCACTTGTATGATACGGATTACCGTGTGTATGACTGGTTTGTCTAGGTTAACCACTTGGTACACTCGGAACCCTAAAAAACCTAAGCCGAAAACCACTAATCGTGTAATGACAACAACAAGACAACGGACTCTATCATTTCGTAGAATAAGTATTACAGTTGAAGTGTTCGTTTGGTGAGATTCCATATTTTTAAAATATAAAATTGGTGTTCGTTACAGAACTAATGTTTTGGAAAGATCTTCAATAATGCACTGCTGAGAGTCGCAATATCACATCCAGTTCAAAACGCCCTCCATCTTTATCAAATATGTACCTACGGGGGGTTTTAACGACCTTGACTGGCTATGAAGCCTTGTACGATCGGTTTCAAATAATCGTAGTGTCGACTGAATTGTGTTTGTATGCACGCATTTAGAAAAAAAAATATTATCCATTAAACTATGAAACTTTATGCAAAATGATCTACTAACACTGACCCCCAAGGGTGACTGGAGAATAGAAGTATGGTTACCATTGGTCTTCCTCCGACCGGCAGTAAAACCCTCGCCAAAGTGGGGCGTCCGTTTGGCTGTGCGGGATGTACAAACTTGCAGCCACATCCTGTCAGAATGGGGACGTTAAATCCGATGCCTCGTGTAAAGAGAGTGCCACGCTCTTTGCACGTTAAGAACCCTTGCAACAACTCTTTCAGGGGTCCGTAGGTGACCTGTTGCAAGGCTAAATTTCTGTCCCTATCCAATATATCCTCATTACCTGTGGCAGTCTAAATTTCTCCGACCTTAATCCCGTACGCCTCTATTACAGAACCTACCTATTGTATTTATTGTTAATTTGTTCTTGTCCTGAATATGCATGAACTATTTGCCACAGGACGTTAAGCAACCAACAATCAATCAATCTATTAACACTGTCATTACTTATTCTTTAAAAACTAATGACAGTATATTAATAATGAGTGTTACCATAAATATTGGTAAAGACAGAGACGTGCCGATTATTTACATTCCCCATTGTGGATATATAACTCAATTTTATAACAATCATGAACTAGAATAATAATTGTTCTATTAGTGCTGTATTCAAATACGTTTTTTTCTATAAAGCTTAAATAAACTGTAAATGAACTTGCCTTTGGTAAAAATAGTAAGAACGGATAATTGATGTCCTTGATCCAAAGGCAGACCTAGAAAATTAAGTTGTAGCACGGAAGAATAATTCAGCTGAGAAATAAAATTAAGACGTTTGGAAGCTTTTAATGATACAATAATGTAATCATGAATTTCATTTCCGAGCTCTGATATTTGCTTTTTCATAAACATCATCAAATGCAACCTTTTTTAACAAATGGGAAATTTAATTTTAATATTGAAAAAGTATAAACTTACAGAGAAACCACTGTATCGAACCTGTTATGCTGTAAAGTGATTTGACGTTGTTTTTTTCAAAGAATATCTATTTATTCTATTTATTTGATAGAATTTGTTTTATGTTTTATATTATGATTTTACTATCGTTTAGACGAAACGCGCGTCTGGCGCAAATACAAAATTTCATTCCTGGTATCTATGACGAGTTTATTTACAACCACTGGGTCGATGACACTGCTAGTGGAGTTTTTATTCCCCGAGGGTATCACAAGCCCAGTAGTCAGCACTTCTGTGTTGACATGAATTATCATTGATATGGTCATAATTATAAAATAAATGATTACAAAACTTTGAATTTTTGAAATACTAAGGCTTTTTCTACCTCAGGAATAGATTACCTTGGCTGTATTTGGCAAAACTTTTAAGAATTTTTGGTCCTCAATGCTCTTCAACTTCGTACTTTATTTGGCCTTTTCAACTTTTTTTTTATTCGAGCGTCACTGATGAGTCTTTTGTAGACGAAACGCACGTCTGGCACAAATACAAATTTCATTCCTGGTATCAATGATGAGTTTATTTTCATTCGTTTGAAAATAGTCCTATTTTAACAATGATTTAATCTATTTTATTAGGTTTTCTGAAATTGTTATATTGCTATTTTTTTTGTCTCAAGTATTCTTTCTAGCCATACTATGTTATGTTTTGATGCGGCGATAAACCACAATCAAACAATAAATCACTACCTAACTTACATTTCAAACAAGTCTTTTCATTTGTGTCCAGAGTATTACTAATTATTAAGATCTAATGTGGTTTGCTTTATGTTTAGTATCAAATTGAATAGTTATAGATGAGTTCTACAATGCAGATAGGTTTCAGAGGATTTGTGTATTTTCAAGATTATGGAATGTTAGCTTTGACCTTATGAAGTATGTAGGAGTAATTGAAAATGATATCAATCATGAAGGAAAAAAACAATCTTACTACACATTAGATTTAATATCCCCTTTCAGACTGGACAAGTCATAAAAACCCAAAATAAAACTTGTAATAAGGAATAAGTTAATTATAGGTTATAAGTTGTCATTGAAATCCATTCACTCTTTTATTGGGAATTGGAGTGAGGCTTAGTAAATCATGTCAAAAATTGCAATTTCATACATAATTTCAAGACTTTATGAAAATAGTCATTCATGAATTGATAAAGATCAAAATGCAATCATTGCATACATCTTAAGATTAAGAACCATTCGAAAAGGGACGCAAGAAAGATATAAATGGACGGGGAGTATTTAATTACGGTATTTAGCTACTGCCGGATGGAGATTCTAGACAAGAAGCCCTTTAATTGCAGCATTCTGCTGTCAAAGTTATGATTTTGCTTTACAGTCTACAACACTTTCGATAACCTTTTTCTTCCTGTATCAAGACAGCAATGTATGTGAGGTTTTCAGCAAACACAATTTGTTTTATGTGTACATAAAATATTGTATGACTGTGTTAATACTATGTTTAGATGTCATTTCTTCCATATTTACACATGAAAAACTACAAAACTCTAACCTCCTTTTATGCAATGATATTTTAACGATTTCAATATGTACCATAGTAAACTATTTCTTCAATTTAACACTTTGCAATTTAACAAAATTAGCTCTATTCGGAATTAGATTAAGTCGACTTACTTTAAATTATTGTACAAATATTTTTTCTAAAATTATGCATTAAAATACCGCGTTTAACCAACAAAACAGATGTTGTCGGTCATAAACTGTACAGCAAATTCAATTTTGGATCAGAAAGTTATACTGATCAACATTAACTTGCTACAAGACTTTTGACTGATATGAATGTTTAAAAAAACTATCCAATGCATATTTGTTCGTGGTACGCGATACTGTTTGTTTGAGCTGAACAAATTCAGCTTAAAATATCCTATTCGTAAATGTGAAAATCTTTAACACCTTTGTATCATCGTTATCACCTTTCATGTCATTTGATCACCACAAAATTAACACTTCTAGTTGAAGGTCTCTATTCCATTACAAGAGTCGTAGAGATTGTGTGTGGCTTAACTTCGTACTTTACATGACCTTTTTAACTTTTTTTATTCGAGGGTCACTGATGATATTTTATCGCGAAACGCACGCCTGACGTACAACATTTTAATCCTGGTATCTATGATGATGTAATTTTAAAGTTTCATAGTTTTCCAACCTTTAGAATTGTATGATCAACACTCAAAGATAATTTGAAACAGTTTGAAAATCGGTCTCAATATTTTGATATTACAAATATTATTTAGGTATTTGCATATTCACAAAGTCAGATAACAACAATCGATATGAAGAAAAATAGATGAAAAGATTTATATATGTATGCCGTCTACAAAAGAAGAATAGTAGATGAAAAAATTAACCTTTGTAAACCTTTCTGAAAAAGAAGAATATTAGATTAAAAAAAATATGTATGCCTTTTAGAAAAGAAGAATGGTAGATAAAAATATTTACCTTTGTATACCTTTTAGAACAGAAGTTATTAGATGAAAAGATTCACATTTGTATACCTTTTAGAAAAGAAGAAGATAGATGAAAAGATTCGCCTTTGTGTATGTTTTTAGAAAGTACATAAAATAACACCATTACAAACTTAATCCCAATGTAATATTCTTCTACGTGTCTATAAATAAAACAAATCTATTTCATTTTAAGAAATTTACCTGTGATAATAGAAACGTCACAAAAAATACGTCACTTTTTGTGACGTTGATCCATTCATGTGACGCGCAGTTTATATTTTGTTTGTGGTGTCCTGGTATGCTGTCGTAAATTCATTGGAGGTGTCCGTTGTTATTCTGCGGTTTACATTTTGTAATGTACTACTAGTATTATATTATTTATTTATGTATTTCTCTGTGTAAGTTGTTGTTTGCTTTTGTTGTAGTTCAGTGTTTCTGTTGTTCCGTTTTTTTCCTCTTATAGTTGATGTGTTTCCCTCGATTTTAGTTTGTTACCCGGATTTGTTTTCGCTTAATCGAATTATGACTATTGAACAGCGGTATACTACTTTTGCCTTTATTAAGAAAAGAAGAATAGCAGATAAAAGGATTCCCGTTTGTATATCTTTTGAAAAAAACAAGATTAGTAGATGAAAAGATTCACCTTTTTTTTATCTTTTATAAAACAAGAAGGTAGATGAAAAAATTCACATGTGTATACATTTTACAAAACTCGTTTTGTTTATTTAAAGTATAGCCGCAACGATCTCGAAGCACTACGATAATTTTCTATGGAATTTCAGTTTCCTTTGACTTTTCTTTTTTCAGAAATGCATATCATATCGAGCTTTAAAATCCATTTATTTGGTTAGAAATCTATCTTGATATGGATTCATTCTAAATATTATGGAACAACATTGAGGAATATTGCCATAATTGGTTTTAAAAGACCTCTCTGTTTCTCAGTGTGAAATAAATTAAAAAAAACACGTAAATCAATTATGTAGAAAAAGCAGTCTCATTATTGACAACAATTGTGTTGAAACATCATAGAAATAACCACTTATTTGAAGATTTACGTGGATTAATTTGAAGTGTCGTTCATGTAGCAGCTTGTGTTTAACCGTAAGCGGTTCAATAAATTCCCATGTTAACTGATAAATACACCATGCTTGTAGATTCTGACATTTAAAATACCAAGGTTTGAAGCCAAACAACGATTTATAATTCTGATAATGTGGAGTTAACTGATCCGTTCAGATAGCAATATTTATATACTTATAACGGCACATTAACAATAAAAACAAAACAGTTTAAGTATTAGCTCTATATTTGGTTGTATTTTGCATGCAGTCTTTCTAGTCGTTACATTTACTCTACAGTCCATTTTACGTTTCATTTTCCTGTTAAGCAACAAAATAGTTTTAAAGATAAATATTTTTCTATTGCCACTAGTTTAATTTAGGAATTCTACCTTACTATAATATACTAAGTAATTATGTCTATCAGGTTTGTTTATTCAAAAACGTTGATATGGAAATCAATGAGTGTGCATGCGGTTGAATTGACTTCAAACTCAAAATACCAGAAGCTAGCTCAATGAAAATTTAATACTCTTACATGCTGGGTAGAATACCCTGGATATTCAAATTATATGTATATACCTTAAGTATACCACTTACAGGAAATGAAACCATATTTTATATTACTTTAAGGATAATTTTCGTATGATAAAACATGTTGTAAGATTCCATGGCAGCAAAATTGACGAGACGACATCATAAAAATTGCAAACAACTTCAGATGAAGACAAATATTAACATTTATGAAGTTGCGTATTCAAATAAATTTTAAATTGCAAAATATATGATTATGGAAAATACGTTTTGGGGTAATTTATGATGTTTTCTGAGAAAACAAACAATGAGAGATTAGTTCTTTATACATATCATGTTTGTTTAGAACTGTCATTATCAGGTATACTCAGGTCCAAAAGTTTGGAAAGCCAAATATATGAAATGTGCAATAGCATAAAAACTTAAAGAGTTTTAAAAGAACAACAAAGGTCGTCTAAGATCAAATTGACCTCATCGGTAGTTACAACCGTAATTTTTTAATAGCAAAAATTATAAAACTTTTTGAACTGAAAAAATGTACAAACAAAATGTATCATTTAAATTGTGCCAGTAAAGAAACACAGCTGGATCCTGGCGGTTATTACTGTAGGAGACTAATAGTCCAACAGCAGCGGTATTGGGCCAGATATTAAATCCAATCATGTTCTTGTCGATACCGTAGCATTTCTGTGGTTTTACAAATTGCACGCAAGAAACGTTAATTTTTCCAAAAATTGTTTTGAATATTTTAAGGCATCGTCATAAGCCTGTCAACAAGCACAGGCACAAAACTAGTGATATATACAACAATGGCTTCGATGTTTTAAAACGCCTGCCTTTTAGGAGAACCTTGTTTTAGATGGAAGTTTTTACTGCCAAAATGTTAAAGTGCTTGTCATTCGTATGTGTCATTTATGTTTTGTTTTACATAAGTTTTTGCTTTTGATATTTTATTTCTGTTTTAAGATAGTTATTTCGGTATCTGTGATCTGTTACTTTCTGTACTGAATTCAAGATAATATGATGACTTTTTCGCCTTTGAGCAGTAGGGAAATTGCTCTTATGCATGCCTTTCCAACGTCGAGAACAATTTTATTCGTTGTTCTGTGGATTACCTTAATGTTGTTCATAAACATTCCCGGAAAATATTGCATTTATAAAACTAAGTGCTACATGCAATTTTTTGCGAAAAGTCATCACTACTTTCATTCATCTTCTGAGTATCTGAACCTTAAGCAAAAGGGTTTTCAGTTAGCGAGGATATTTCAGTTATTCAAAACAACTGTTTAAGTTCTAAATATGATGTTTAAAAGTGGTCCAATTTATTTCATTTCCTTTAAACGGATACAAGACCTTCTGAGTAATAGCTGTACTGTCTTTAATTTGTTTCTGAATTTTTCAGTGTATGTACTTTATATGCGTACATTCGTTGTTGTATATGATACATAATGCGAAATAGATACACCCTTTGAACATGTTGTAAAATACGTTTCCTGTTATTTTAGCCTAACATCATTTGTTTGACATTCATGTTTGTTGATTTGTAAACATCTCTAGTATTTTCCTCAACAATTTGAAGGGATAACCGGGATTGGAGGATGTACTTTCACAGACTTTCATTGGAAAAAAGACAAGACTGTCTAACTTCCTTGTTTGTTCCATCTAATGAATGGCTTTAAGACATTTGCTGTAGATTATTATGAATACAAAGAACTTATGTTGGAAGACCAAATACTTATAATTGAAAGTATAGAAAGATCCGGTCAAACCCCTGAAGGGCAAAATCATTTTTCCAATTACAAACAATATAAATCTTTCAACTGCCCATTAGAACAATGTTCATGTTAGTAGGATCATAAAATTGCACTAACAAGAACTTTAAAACAAAATTCCTAATTTTAAAAGTCCTCTGTTCTTCCTGAACTAAACTGTTAACACTGAGGTTGTGAGTTTGAATCTGGCTACGACAAGATGCTTTCCGCTCAAATTTTAATTAACTAGGATTGCCAGTTTTCATTTCTAAGGTAGGTGGTTTTTTTCGGGTTCTCCGGCTTTCTGCACAATTAAAAGTGGCCGCCAAACTTCTCAATCAAAATCAAAGGTTCAAATATACTCATCATAGATACCAGGATCACAATTTGTTCCCCAGACGCTCGTTTCGTCTACAAAAGACCCGAATCAAAAAAGTTTTAAAAAAAATTAAAAAAGGAACGAAGTCAATTATTGTTACCTCACTTATTTTCAAATTTGAATTCAGTAATATGACTATATTAAAATTAGTTTATTCTAAGTGTTTTGTTTTTGATTTATGCAGAAACTATAAAAGATAAAGAGAAATTCTCACAAGTAAAAGTGTTCGGCAAAATAAAGCAATAATCTACAAATGAATGAACACGGCCGACGTGGTCAATTGAACTCTTATAGGAGACATTGTCCTTGAAAGATATGTTTTACCTATTTTTGCAGATACCATAACACAAGTGTAAATATCGAAGAAGATCTACCAATAAGTCAAAATTGTCAATAGGAGTTATTGCCCCTGAATGACCAATATTTGATTTTTACCCATTTTGCATTTTAGTCCAAAACTATAGTAGATAGAAAAAAAATATATTAAGCAAAACAGATCACCAAATTAAAATCTATAAGTAAATCAGTCAGAACCCTTACATATTATTTAACTTAAATGACGATTTTGTTAAGTAATTTTTATAATTTTGCTAATTATCTAGAATAATTTTATAGATAGGTATACATTATATCAGTAAAAAATATCATCAATATAAGATCTACAAAAATGCCAACGAAAAAGAATAAGAAATAAGCAAACAATACTGATTGCGATATATCATAAATACTTCACCATTGGGGGCATCTTATTTTGTTAAGCGGATACATCGTTTAAAATGATACCAGTAACAACAGACTCATCAAATTTTGTATTGGCTATGTTTTCTCTACATTAAATTGCACTTTTTAAAATTCTTCAACTGAAAATTTAAGACAAAGATAGAAAAAAGTCATAGTTTATGTATGACACATACTGCCCTAGATTTGCACTTGACACTTAATAAGATAATAAAAACATAAACGTGTTACGAAAAGACCGCAAGCAACTAAATAAATCGATAGGAACAATTAATAAAAAAACAAATAGAACATGGAATAGTGAAAAGAATTAGACGATTTAATATACCAGGAATAACGAACAAAATGTTTCAACTATTCTTAAAAATTGCCAAAATACTATTAACTGCTGGTATACTAGAAATATTAACACGATTCTATTTTGTGACAATGGCACATTGAACTCCATATGAGTAAGCTGCGCAATGCTAGGTGGTGTTGACTGAATTGTTAGCTGTTAAGTTGAATTTAACCTAAAGTAATTGAAGAAGATCAGAACTTTATACAAATAATGTGTCTTTCTGAAAAGATGCACATCAGAAATGTGATAACAAATCTTTAAATCTGGACTGAATATGTTGTTTGTTTCTTAAGACCAATTCATAGTTTAATGGCCTTTCCGTGACATCTTCATTATAACAGTTAATTCGCGTTATCCCTTTATGGCAACTCTTTTGATACCCAAAACATGTTTAAGATATATAATTTATAGTTGTCTGACGGTTTAAAGTATGTATGATATATTATTACAATAAAATCACATTGAGTTTTTCTTTTTGTTCGTTTGTTTACCCAACATCTGTACTACGAATTTATCAAAATTAACATGATTTTATTTGAGAAGACAATGTTGTAAGCTATATAAATGCGTTATCATTGATTTTCGCATATAATTGAAATTTCCGTGATATTAGATCTTTTTTCTGAAGGGAATAAAGATTATAAGATAATGTTAATATTGCCTTTTACAACAATAGACATACAAAGATATCTGTGAGAAGCTATAG
Organism: Mytilus californianus; assembly: GCF_021869535.1. NCBI lineage: Eukaryota > Metazoa > Mollusca > Bivalvia > Mytilida > Mytilidae > Mytilus > Mytilus californianus. The sequence continues at coordinate 61,025,582 of NW_026262679.1, forward strand.
AGGATAAAAACTGAATTCTTTTTGTATATCTTCAATGATTGTTTTGATATATAAATTCTTTTCTGAAGGTATTAGCCCATATTTCGATGCTTAAATCTTATTTGTATCGATATATACATTGAACGAATCCATAATAATCGGTTCGAAAAATTCAATGATTGTGTTAAATTGATAGATTTATATTAAGCAATCATCCATCTGACTTATTCAGTCCCTCCCTCCAAATTCATTATAACCCATTTTGGAATTTTATGCGACTGTCATACAAGTGAGAGGTTTAGCTAGCTATAAAACCAGATTTAATCCACCATTTTCTACATAAGAAAATGCCCGTACCAAGTCAGGAATACGACAGTTGTTGTCCATTCGTTTGATGTGTTTGAGCTTTTGATTTTGCCATTTGATTAGGGACTTTCCGTTTTGAATTTTCCTCGGAGTTTAGTATTCTTGTGATTTTACTTTTTATCAGTAGTCGACTGATAACAGAACGTTCATCCTTGATATAATTAATGTTTTGTCATAGTTTGCTCATTCTTTAGTGTTTTCTCTTTAGTCTTCGTGTTTTCCTTTTTTCTGTTGTTACAAACAAAATAGTTAAAATGCATTAGAATAGTGTAGATTCTTATTTGTGCTGTTTTTTCAAATAGTAAGTGTTATGCAAGTTGTGTATAAAAATAGGAAGATGTGGTATGATTGTCAGAGACGACTCTCCACCAGAGACCAAATGCCATAGAAGTTAACATGTTTCGTCTTCTTATTTTTATTATGTAGTTGATGATCAATGTTATTGTGTAAGATTTTTTTCTAAGCACTACTTTCAATCAAAAGACGACAGAAAAGTTCATTTATTATAATAACACGTGGGCAGGAGCTTCTGAACCTTCTGGATCACACGAGTCCACCCCTGTGCTTTGTGTGTTTGTTGATGGATTGTTGTTCGTATTTATGTCGTATTTCTTTTCTTTTCGACTGTGGTACAACACCTTACATTGGACATACGTTTTATTTATTGGTCCGTTGGTATATTTTGTCACTTCGAATGGGACATCAACTTGTTTGAACGTTAGAGTTTTCCAGGTCTTCAAACTAAAAAAGTAAAACATATTTAAAACAGTTCTAAACGCCTGAACAAACACTTGAAGTTTTTCACACTGAAATTATGTGTGCTCCTGTCTGAAATAAAAAGGGTCATGTTAGTCGTAAAAACTCCAAAGGTTATCAAAAACTGGCAAATTACAATATGAAATGCAAGGTTTTTTAATAATAAATTAACAACTCGACCTTTCTTAATTGGGTAAGCTTTTACCAAAATACACTGTCTGATGAAAAATTTTGACGGTAGGAAATTGTATTTCTAATTACTGATCACTTAGAATGCTCTTTAACTTCGTTTTTAAATTGACCTTTCAACTGTTTTGATTCAGACGCAAATGATCATTTCGAGGTAGACGACACAAGAGTCTGGCTTACAAATAATAGACCTGATATCTTTAATGATTCTATTTCAATCTCTGGGTCGATTCCACCTATAATGGACGTTTCGTCCTTTGAGGGTATCACCAGTCCAGTAGTTAGCTATTTTGTGTAGACATGAAATATTATTTATATGTTCATTTTCTGTAAATTTATTGTTTAAAAGTGTTGAAGTATTCAAAACAATAAGCTTTGATAAGTGTTTGGTATAACTATAAATTTTCACTTCGTACTATGAACATCAAAATTATTTATTTTGTAAAAATATTTCCTTTCTCTATTTGTACTGTACACGTATACCTAACAACATAATTATTTTCATTTACCTGTGTTTAAAGTTATTGCAAATGGCTGATATTTTTGTTCGAGCATATTGTTTTTCTTTAATTGTTTAACATTTCTTACCGATATAACATGTTACTTTTATTATTCTTCCCTTAGTTTATTTACTTTGTATTTACATTGTGTCATAGGTCAAATTTATTTGTTCAGTGTATGTTCAATGGTGTTAATATGTCCTTTGATTGAGTTAAGCTATTTCAGTTGATATTTTATAGTGTGTCTTTCTATGTTGTGATGTTACACTATTGTTTCAGAAAAAGGGTGAAGGTTTGGTACCATTAAAACGTTTAAATCCGCTGCATTTGTTTGCACCTTTCCTAAGTCAGGAATCTGATGTTCAGTAGTTGTCGTTTGTTGATGTGGTTCATAAGTGTTTCTCGTTTCTCGTTTTTTATATAGATTAGACCGTTGGTTTTCCCGTTTGAATGGTTTTACACTAGTAATTTTTTGGGGCCCTTTATAGCTTACTGTTCGATGTGAGCCAAGGCTCCGTGTTGAAGACCGTACTGTGACCTATAATGGTTTACTTTTATAAATTTTGACTTGGATGGAGAGTTGTCTCATTAGCACTCATACCACATCTTCTTATATCTAATAAGGTATATTGTACTAGCCGTATTTTGCACTGCTTTGCTCTTCAATTTTGCGTTTGATTTGACCTTTCAGCTGTTTTGATTCATGCGCCACTGATAAGACCGATTTATATGAAACGGGGGTCTAGCGTACCAAATTATAAGCCAGGTACTAGTATCTTTAATGATTTGTTTACAACTAATTGGACGATGCTACCCCGTCGGACGTTTTGTCCCCGAGGGTATCACCAATCAAGAAGTTTCATTTGTGTTGATATGAAATATTAAGCTTAATTTTGAATAAGATTATCATGGAATTTTGTTATAAAATCCTAGACATATATTGTTGGTATTCAAGCATACATATTTTCTAACTAATCTGTCGTCTAAGTCCTTTAACTTATCCATAAAGGAACATAGTGATTCACTTGTCGTTTCTAGATTTGGACACCACTTGCGAATATATAGAACATCGCACAAGCACGATTGGGGAAAATGTTAATTTGTATATAATGGTGTTTTGCTTTTAGTAATTGTACGTAAGTGTCAGAATGGTATTTGCATTTGTTGTACAACTCTCATACTTCCTGAATAATAAATAAAGTTATCTATTGTTACAATAGATTTACTGCTTTGATTTTGCTGAAATATAGTCATATCAAGAGAATATAAAATCTTTTATGTTGATGCAATGTCTGACGGCTGTAAATAAAAACTTTTATACCTTAATATTCCGTTTTGAAATATCGATCTTACTTCATGTGAGAGAGCACCTGCTTTCGTCGTTTAAGATGTCTTAACGATTGTCTTGTTTAGTTGTTTTATAATTTGTTATGTGTATTATTTCTATCATACAAATGTATCGACAACGTATAAAATACTTTATTATCTAGTACGTAATATGTATTTTTGATGACGTGTGTTAAAATTAGAAATTAAAACCTTATCATTTAGCAGCTGTTGCATAAATGCTTTTAGAAATTCATAACAAATAAAAAAAGAATTACATCTTGTAGTCTTCTGTTTATCAAAATAACATGATATGCATATGACTATCAAAGATCTGTATTTCCCTTATTTTTGTGCTATTTTCACATTTCTTGATCGGTGTGAGAAAATTATTTCTCCTCACTAGTGAAGTATCTGTTCTCGGCAAATGATTGGTCGAAATTTAATTATGACGTCAAATTTTCTTGGTTTCTTCTGAATTTCCTATTGTGACGTCATGAAAGGCGACCATGCCTGATGACGTCACATATAAAGAACACAACTTCCTGCAAATCTTTGAAAAGGAAGGATAAAAATCATTAGAGAAACAGATTCCACCACTATAACTCGTGTATTACGATATTTCTCCACTCTCAACAGTTAAATTTTAATTATTTAAAAAGCTCGGCAAGCCTCGCGCTTTAAATATTAAAATTTAACTGTCTCGAGTGGAGAAATATCGTAACACGCTTGTTGCAGTGGTGAAATCTATATTTCATTGCTTTTAAAATCTTTGATATAATTCAATGTAGAGGATAAGTGTATAATCAAATCTTAGGAAAATGTCAATTCCAAGTCTTTTGTTGAAGACCTTCATGATAAGGGATTACTACAGAAGTTGTAAATCAGATTGAATATCTTTAATATATGGTAATATTTCAGTCTTAATTTGCATTTTTGTGTTCATAATATATGTAAACATGTCTAACTATGTAAATTGAATTAAAATACATTTGTTACCAATTATTGCAAATAAACATCAATTGCCGGTGATTTTTTTTTAGCCTCAAAATTACTGTGCTGCAATATGGCTTTTATATCTTCCCAAATAGACTGACGTTTTGTGAACAATTAATACAATATAATTATGACCCATATCAATGATAATTTATGTCAGAACTGCTGACTACTGGGTTGGTGATACCCTCGGGGAGGAAACCTCCAGCAGCATGGTATCGACCCAGTGTTTTGTAGTAATATGTGGTTTATTGGCAATTTTTATTATTAAGATTCAAATTCGCCATCAATGATACAGTATCATATCTTATAAAAAAATTACAAACTTGTCATAATATATTGATAATAACATTGTCAGAGATGTTTACTAACTAGTAACTTCGAAAATGTTTTTATTTATATACATTTGTGTATAGTTTTAAGAATAAATGCAGGTCGGCAACGTTTCCAAGACATATACCTCACTACTATGTACATCTTGGAAATTAAAAAAGATGAATTAAGGTTTAGAGAAATTTGCGTAACGGTTGATCTTTGGTGCTTAGATCTATTATTTTTTACAGCTTTTTAAGATGCGGGTCGATTTAGAGTTTTACATACTGTATATATACATATCCGTTGTTGAAGACCGTAATACTATATTTGCCTCAATATGGCGTTTGATTTTTCTGTGCCATCTTGGCATGTAACGACATATCCTTTTATTCATACATTTTTTTTTTACTTTTACACTTATTATTCTTGATCCCGAATATTGAGAAATCTACCGAAGTCACTATAACATGTATAATGACTACAGTTCAAAGAGTGGAGTCATAGGTCTGTTTGCGTATCGTTTGGAAAATCTAGTTCCTTGTGAACAAGAACAATATGATTTACTCTTTATAAATTTCGTGCGATTTTCTGGTTTTACTTGCATAAGGAACGCCCAAACCTAAACATTTGAAAGCGGTCATAAAACTTTCGAGCACGATTATTGTGCTCAGACTCAGAAATCAACCAATCAAAATGCTGGATTTGGTGTTTCGGGCACAAATTTTGTACTCCGAGTACTGAGTAAAGTTTTATGACCGAGGGATGTATAAAAACATAGAAACTCTAAGAGTTTGGAGTAATATAACCAAAAGGAATCTACAGATAATTGACTAATTCTTCTCAAGGTGAACTTTACCTGACGAAGTTGGAACAAAAAATCTTTTTGAATTTAAATGACTTGAAATGTAAGAATGAAATTTTTGTTTGTTTGTCGGTATATTATACTGAACTATTTAACAAACAAATATCCCCAAAGATACTATTTTCGTAGTAATTAAGTGTAAACGATATTATAATAACCACCAAACTGTGAATTAAAATCCATTGTGTCCTATTGATTCTTATGATAAATAAAACAGACCATGCTGATTTTTTAACTTGAAAGTGTCAGTGCTTTTTGTATATGTATTCCTGTCAAATGGTCTGTCTTCGAGAACCATCATCTGCACTTATGGTGATAAACGATTGGTGTGATATACTATTATAAGCCATTAAAGACCCCTAAACAGTTTTCGCCAGATTATATTTTCAAAACGATTTAAATTTCCTGAGTTTGAACAACTGATATTCTACACTAACTATAATAGATGGAAAATCTATTTGCATTTATTATTAGACTGTTTCTGTTTTACATGCTTGATTGACAATCATACCACATCTTCTTAGATATATTTTAAGTAGGCTTCATGTATATAACTTCGCAACAAACTTACAACGGCGAGTCGAACATTATGATATCAGCGATAATCTAAACAGAGTCAAATTGGTTACAACGGGTTTGATGTCTTATAGTGTCTTAATATAAAACTGGGCTAGGAAATGCATGTACGTGTAGAACAATAATTCATGTAACAGTTATGTTTTTGTGTATTTAGTTGAGCATTTCTATAAAGGTAAAAATGGTTCCGTATAATGAAAGATTTGATAAATTTAAAAGAAATCTCAACGAAAGAACAACACCAAGACATGTTAGCATATTTTATCAATCAGTTTCCTTGATTTTACAGTTTGTTCTTATTTTGTGCTGTAACACGACTGTCCCAATTTGGAGGTGTGTTCAGCGTGTTTTACCCCACCACGTTTTTATGTGTCGGTCCTTAGTAAGGAGCATGTATTCCAGTGGTTTTCGTATTTTTCGTGTCTTTTTGTAATTGTTTTAATCTATTGTTAATTATGATCAGTCCGTTGGTTTTCTGGCTTAAATCTTAACATTTTATCATGCAGAAGCCTTTACAATCTTATATTATGGTATGTGTTTTGCTCATTATTGAAAGCCGTGCTGTCACCTGTAGTTACTCACGTCCTTGTCCTTTGATCTTTGATATCTCATTGGCAATCATACCACAAATCATTATTTTATATAGAAGTCAACACACAGACTTTGATAGTAGACAGATGAATATATATTATATCCTAAGCTCTGAATTGACCCAAGTCTTGACATTGAGTAAATAAAACAACGAGACCACCCAAAATCTGCAATTCATACCAAGTTCCCAACTTATGACCAACAACATTAAGTTATAAAAAGACAACCACTCGCTGCGACGTTGTATTGCTTTGATATTTATTTCAACTCTCGTAATTTTTCAAACATGACTTGACATTTCCTGCTGGTAACTCTCTGGCTTTGTACATATTCTCTACAGAACTCAGATTTCCGTCAGTTTTCATTTCATTAATATAAAATCATAAATGTATTGCATCATTTTCGATACAAATTTCTCAAGTGACTTCTAATTCACTTTTCCTAAACATATGCTACGAACTTTATTAATTTCAAGATGCTTCAGGACAACCAAAACGATTACAAGACAGTGTATTATTATCTGAGAGATTACACAAATGAATACTGAACCATATATGAAGTTGTGAAAAAAAGCAGGCTCTTGATCGTCGGAAATCCTCTTTACTATCTTTGTCTTTCGGAGTCTTTGTCAAGCATTTATAGAAAAAATGTGTGCAGTGTGCAGAAAAGAAATGTTCTACTGAACACATAAAAACAATTTAACCCCACCCCCCAAAAAACTGTAAGCAATTCGTACGAATTCAAACCCCCTATTCCCCTATTTGCATGATTTGCTGAGTTAAATCCCCAAAAAATATTTTCTGTATTAAAAAAATGAGATAGGACGTACAAAATGACAATATTTGCTTATGATTTTGTGAATGTTCCATTGAAATCCATTACCTGATTTGGAAATGTTGTGGTTATAAGTGCCGAAGGGCAAACGATCTAAATGACGGATAAACGAGTGGACGGACGAACGGACACAATAATCACTATATATCTCCCTCTTTCCATTAAAAAGCGAAGGTATGATAGTTACATTAATGTTTTGCTATTGTTAAACTTAACACTAAACATAAAAAAGCCGTTGGTTTTCACTTTTAGATTGTTCTACATTTTGCCATCCCGGTTCTTTTATAGCATATTATACGGTGTGGGTGTTGCTCAATATTGAAGGCCTAACGGTAACCTATAGTTGTTTACATCCTCGTACTTTGGTCTCTGGTGGATATTCGTCTCATTGAAAATCAAACCACATAATCTTATTTTGTACTAATTATTTCATTGCTTCAATTCCTTTTTGTTTAACTCTTATTAATCAGCCTTTGCAAAAAAAAAAAAAAAAAAATACCCTACGTATATACGTCATATTGTTAAACGTCAGAAACACATTTTTTAAAGTTAATGCCCTTGTTGTTTCCTACATCATTCTACTATGATTAAATGGATTGTATGTCTAAGCCAGCAATTTCGTACATACGATGGTTTTGTCAGAGTATGGCTTGGTTTATTCACTACGACGTATATTTACGTCACCCACGATGAGACGCAAGATTTGTAGACACAGAATGCTATAATTGGTTTCCCTTTACCGTTTGACAGAATCAATTTATCATGTCACATCCAACTGACAAATGTACGATAGGCCAATCATCTTATCAGTACTGCTTTACTAATATGACTTGTAAGTGAAAATTAGTGCTTTGTTGTGTCTCTATAATTGTTTATGTCCTTAGACGGCAATATTGTAAATTCAGTTTTGTATTTCATCAACTGAACACTTTCACAAATTTTCTGTTTGATATTGGATTACCTATATTTAAGTAACCAATATAATATTATTCTATAGGTCTGCAAGTTATGTTTTAGTTTGAATAACAGCATATGTTAACAAGGATAAAAATCGCTCACGAACTACATGCCTTAGTATAATCCATTTGTATTACAGTCATAACTCTGCAGTTTTGAATTCCCAAGAAAGATCATGAAGAATAACGACGACTTGAAATATCTCTTCACCAAATTCTTTAGTGGCCATTATGAATTGATTTCTTATTACAGTGTCCCAGTTTCTCAACTCACTCAGTCATAGATAACATATCCACTATAAATGCTAAACACATGTGTCAAGCTGACAATATTTTTTTTTTTTTTTTTTTATGTTTCTGGTTTTGAAACTTTCTTCTGGATTTGAATTTTGAATCACGTGAAGGTTTGTGCTTGCAGGAGACTCTTACCACGTGTGGAGATACTCTTATCACATGTGGAGCATGATCTGTTTACCCTTCCACGAACATATTAAATCACCCCGGGTTTTGATGTAATTCGTGTTACTCAGTAAAATTTTCTAAAAAAAAAATTCGTTTTTGTAATAGCATTGTTAGATTGTTTTCGACTTGTTAGTTTGAATATTCCTTTGGTATCTTCCGTCTATATTTTACCCAGTCTACTCACCTTATCTCACAGTGTGGAGTTAAACAATTTCAATTTTGTTCACTCCCAATGGTGTACCTTGACGTATGAAATATTGATAGAAAATTTGATACTACATTCACATTTTTCAGGCTGAATGATAACTTCATGCTGATAAACGATTCATGCTTGGAGACAAATATACCTCTACTTTATGTTAAAAAACGCCCAACCTAGATGTATGACAAACTTTTTTCTGTCATACATAGGTATAAATTTCATTACAATTATATAGCAATTATAATACAGAAGTATTATTCATACCTTTACAAGGTGGTCCTTTTCATCCATGCAGAGGTGTAAATTTCCTTCATCTGCGAAGATGGGGCTGTATCTCAGGGTTTGTGAGTTATTTTTTTTCAGTCCAGCTTTAATTTGCACTATTGTTTATTTGCAGTATTTGTTTCGCTTTTTCTTGGAATTTTCTTTTTCTGGTTTTTGTCAGTTATTATTCTTTCGATACTTTTATCATCCAATAATTTTCAGCTGTAGCAAATTCCTTTTTATGCATATTTATTTGATCATTTAGGTTTTTTACCTTAACTAGTAATTGATTTTGCACTGAAAAGGCCATTTTGATCGGAATTAATCATAAAAGGCTGAGCCTGAAATATTGAAATAATTTAGCCTCTCAGTCAGCTGTCAGACTTAATTGATAACTGCAGTAAATTCAGTACTGTTCAGACACTTCGCTTGCTATCACTTAAATTACGTCCACTATATTCTAGGAATTTTAAGTAGATGTAATGTATCTGTGTAAAACAATAGATATTGAATGCTCTGCAAAGTTACCGAACAATACTGGGTTTCTCACCAAGAAAAATCCTGAACACTAAACCAAAAAGATTTGAAATATACCAAAGGGACAATTCGCAATTTCAGAATCTAATCCGTTCTGGGTAATATTTTGTAATTGGTTAAAAACGTCCTAAACCATGAAAATTCAACCGATGGCGTATGGTTATTATCATTTTGTGGTACGAACAATGAGACTACCCATAGTCCTCTAGATTTTGAGACGGCGAAATGAAAATTTATAGTCGAGGAAAAGCAGACAACCCCATGGCAAAATATTGGACATTTTAAATTATCAAATTTCAGAAAATGCTTAGATAAAAATGGCAGTTTCAGACATAAATTCATTTTCATGTTGTTTGGCGATATTTTTTTCTTAACTATTTAACTTATTGAATTTCAACAAAGTCAGAAAGATCTGTACAAATCTGTTTTCAGTTTTCAGATACCAATTAATTGTGTTCCTGTATTACGTTAGAACTAAGCTCTATACTTATAGAAAATGTAGTATTTCAAAATGTAAAAAGACAGAAAATCATAATTCATGTAGGTTCATAATAGAATATGTTGAATGACAAAAAGTCAATGCAATTAAGGCATTATTTTGTCTTCTTTTATTTCCCGTGCAAATAAAAAGATGTTGGTCGATTGTCAAATAGTTTCTGAACTCGCAAATATAAAGTGCATGAGAAAAATAACTTTAGTGATTTGTTTTAATATTTCTTGAAGCTTTTACTTTTCTTGTTTTTATACAAACAGCTTGTACCAAGAAAAATAATTGTGTTAGGTTGATGGTAACATAACTCATGAGAAAATATTAAGTTAATCCGATTGTCTTATAAAAGTGCAAAAGGTGTAATGACCAACTGTTTTCTTTATGTCATGAGGAATTGATTTTTACTCGAGTAATATTTTACAAAAGGCCTAGAATATTCTTGATTATTCACATATTACATAAAGTAGTGACTCTGAATATATATACAAATAAAAAAATCCGTTTTTATAGGTACTTGTATGTAATGTCAAGGTCATTTCCCTGATAATTAATTAAATCAGAAATTTGGAAATAATACAATGCACTTTTACATCCAGTTCATAAGGTTTACACAAGTTGTCATTTTTTTCAATTGCTTACTAGTATTAATTCTTTGTTTGAGTAACACTTATTCTATGTTAATGCTATAGTTAAAAACTACGGTTATTTTGTTTAATTAAAGAACAATGGAAAACTTAATGCGTTCATGACACGGATGTCACAATTTACAGGAAGCATGATATGGGCAATTGCCAAAATTCTGTAAAAGTAGTCAACAGGTTAAGTTGAACCTAACGTAACCTCGATCTTCGGGTCATCGTTTTGCAAGTACTTACCTGAATTTATGTCAAAACATACATGCATGACAAAATGTGTACAAACATTTAAGTCTACGGGCGGGACGTCCTTCAAACAAACTTGAATTGCGAAACAAATCCTGCAAAACTACAAAACATTGTGACCAAAAGATACCTTTTGGATTGATATGAAATAATCTTTACTTAAGTTAACGGCAAGAACAGCTCTATATACTTGGTCACTTACTGGTAGGTAAAATCAGCAGTGCAATTCCGTCCTCATTAGAACAAAGTATTTAAAATCGACAGCTGCAATTTGTTCTGTAATATACACTAACAAGGCTAAAACACATCTCAAAGATACCAAAGCTTATAAGTTTGTATGCCATTTGCGCATTTTGTCTACAAAAGACTCATAAATGACGCTCGAATCAAAATAAAGTTAAAAGGCCAAATAAAGAACGAAGTTTGATGAGCATTGATGGCAAAACATTCCAAAACGTTTTTCCAAATGCATCAAAGGAAATGAATTCTTTGGGAGAAAAGCCTTCAAAGTTTTGTAAACAGTTATATATTAATATGACAAATGTTTGAGATTGATCGAACTGAAACCAAAGCAAATACACAAAACAAGAAATGGAAGCTTTTTAAAAAGTCTGACGATCAAATGTTTGAGATTTACCGAACAGTAACCAAAGCATATACACAAAGACAAGAAATGGAAGCTTTACGAAAAGTCTGACGAAATAGAAGACAATGCGTGCAGCATGCGTGATAGACGGTCTTAATTAGTTATACGATATTATTGAAATCATTGTCTGTTAAAAGCCTTCCGGTTAGGGAACTTATATATTTGTAACAGAGTGCAAATTACTCTACTATAGCAAAAGAAATGTAGCATTTCAATGTCTAATACTCAAATGTATAAACACATTTCACCTGCTAAAACTGTCCTTGAGTTTAATTACGAAACAATAGAAAAATACTTTAGTATTATATCTTTGAAATACGAAAATAGTCATATCATTTGAATTGTTTTGACATTGTCACTTCACAATATCTAATAAACGAGACTTGTACTATTTTTATAGTTTTTTTTTCTTTTTAAGATTCATCAATTTCACATTCACTGATGACGTTTAAGTGTTCGTCCTTAATTAGTATGGTATAAATTAATGTACCTTTCATGTCGTTATAGCCAATAATATGTCATTGGTGTGTTACAAGAAGACATAAAAAGTGGAGTTTAAGATTAAAAACCGAAAATAGAATACTAATTAAAAAAAATATCAACAACAGTTTATTTTTTTTTTGAAGCATTAATTGTTGTCCTTGAAAACATTGATAAAAAATCCTGAAAAACAAAAGCAGACGACATACCAAAAACAAACAAAATTCGGAATACAGGATATGACATTGATGTATAGGAAATATCCTTACGCATGTAGAGGGTATCTATTTCTTTGTATAAATACGAAGCCATGTGCTGTCGGAATGAGGCCGTTAAATTTATGCCTCGTGTAGGGAAAATGTCGCGCTCGTTGTACACTAAACTATTGCAGCAGCTCTTTGTGGTGCCCTTGGTGACCTGTTGCAAGGCACATTACAGTCACTTTTCAACAAGTGGCAGAGCCAAACGGACATTCGTCTTTAGCATGGATTTACCTACCGAACTTATGAAGCCTAGATGACAATATTTCTATACAACAGTAAACCCAAAGGGTAAAGACATGTACAAAAGAATTAACAAAAATACCGAACTCATAGGTAAATTTTAAAAAAGTCCATAAAATCTCACAAAATCAACGCGTATGTCATGATAAGTACACGAATAGTGAACGGCAGAATTATATCCTCCGGTCTTATACAGTACCAGTGGTTTACTTTAAGACATGCGTATTTCATTCTCAATATAATATAAAATGAAGAAACACATAAATACATGTAGGTAAAAGTTACATTATAAAAGCTTGGTTATTTCGTATGCAAAAGAAAAGATGGATAAAAAATTACCTCAATAATTCATACATCATATATGCCATCACCATTAAACATACATGTAGTTACTTTGTTAATTTAATTGATATTTAAAGGATAAATAAGTTAATATTGATCTTGCTTAAAGGAGCATTGGCCGCCAAATTCATAACCACAATTAACGCACACACTTTAATTTGATTTGATTTATAACATAAGAAAATATTTACCGTATTTAAAAATTTCCATAGAAAATGAAACAATAAACAATGAATGAAATCAAAATAACATATCAGTATTTCGTGCGTATTTTAGGCTAGACGCCATTTAATTAACCGTTGAGTTGACTTCCGAAGGCGGCCATGCAATAGTATAATGACGAATCAGTCAACGATATAGTCCTACCTGGTGGGTCCCTTTTTTTACTTCCCAATGTTGACATTTTTTATTCTTAATAACTGAACATGTTGAGCACCTGTGTAAATCATCTCCAGCTAAGACTCAAATAAAAGACTTGTATGCCTACGGACACAAATGAGGTAGAGTTTTTGTCTTTCAAGATAACAAAATAGCGGCGGTGTTTTTTTTATATGTTCTTTTGTTTTTAAATTAAACCTAAGTGACTGCTGATTGCAAATTATTATTTCAATATTTCTCTTTTATTAACGTCTGAAACCAAAAAAAGAAGTGTATATAAGTTTGTCTATATCGTCTCAAGTGCCCCTTTAAAGATTTTGTTTAGTACTGTCTTGGATAGTTCATCTCAAGAACAGCAATAAAGCTAAGTTGTTTGAACTGTGACTATGTTTTGCTATATTCTGAGACGATCTTGTAGCGCTTAACGTTTCTACGTATTTTTACATCCCTGGCTTTGAAATGTTTGGATTCTAGCAGTCCCAAAGAAGGTAAATCCAGAAAAACGTTTCGGACTCACGGAATTTATAAAGTGTTATTTTCATGTATGCATACCGTATCATATACGCCTTTCTTTATGTAAAAAATGTGTCAGTGTTAGGTTTGTTTACTTCAACTTTAATTTGCATATTAGTTAACTGAAATAAAATCATATAGCATATACCTATGCAGATGTTAGAATTTGTGCACACACATTGTAATATTCTAAAAGGCTTTAAAAATGACAGAAATGATAAGTTCGATGCGAATAAAAAGGTGTATATGAACAAACATTCAGAAATCCAAAGTATTTCCGTATGGATTTACCATCCTACTTGAGTAATTAAGTGCCAATCTGCATAAGAATCAGGCAGTGGTGAAAACATGACAAACAAAAACCCACTCAAGTTGACATTAATTTATGTTTAAATTGTATAAAGATGCACGAATATAACATTCGTTTCTTTTTCCTGTTCTGATAATTCAAGATATAATTTCGTTAAAATGCACTAGAAATTAACAATTAAGGGGAGCTAACTCATTGCTATCATTCTAACCAAAAGTTATCTAGAGATGTTTTAATTACTAGACATACAGAAACGAAAGACCTACCATTTCTAACTCAGGATGGAAGTAACTTCAAAATAGGATGGTTAGGTCGGTGGGTTTTTTTCGGCCATGTTTTGATTTTTTTCAAATTTTGTCTGATTCTTACAAAGACTGGCAGGATGAAAAATAACAAATGATAGGTTTATACGTTGAAAACAATTTTCTTCAACCGCTCTAACCACATATCTTACTTACTGGAAAATATAATTCGTTACGGTATTTACCATAATAAAACATTTGTCCGACTGTTACATCAACAAAAACAAATAATGTAAAAAACTGTATTATTTTACACTTTTTAACAAATTACTATGATAAAGAGAGATATTTTATATCCGTCATTGGGACGTCAACCCGATGACACAATATTTCAAATGGTATCTTACGTTTCTGTCTGTAACAATTATAGTCAAACAAAAATAGTTAACTTACTAGTCATACACAAAAGCACTAGTGATTGGTTGCTGTCTCTTTGACGTATACCGCATATATACTTTTATTCGTATTCATCCTGTTGATAGACTGTTTTTATCTTTCAGGAGTCGCAGTAGCTGTCAGTGTTTATTCTCTAACGGCGATGAGCATCGACAGGTATTTGTCTATTCAAAATCCAATGGCATCACGAAAATTCATGACAAAGCGACAATGTTTGATCATGATCGCCGCCATGTGGATTATATCAGCCTTGTTTATGGGACCATTGCTGTACATCAAAACTGTCCACACTAGTGAACTAGATAGCTTGCCGTCTGTCGACTTTTGCATTGAACAATGGCCACAAGAGCGAGATCGTAAAGCATACGGTTTGTTTTTATTGTTTGTGGTATTTCTTATTCCCGGTGTAACTCTGGCCGTCTGTTATTCGCATGTTGGACGCGCCCTTTGTTCAAAGGACATGACACGTGAAGGGTCTGATACAAGTACACGTGGTTTGTTTTCCAGGAAGAAAGCTGCCCGGATGATCATTATCCTCATCATTGTGTTCATGTTGTGCTGGTTGCCTTATAACATTGCGTCTCTTGTATCTGATTTGTCACATGACTTCGTCCTTATACTCCTTTTCTTTACATTGTGGCTTGGACATGCGCATAGTGCTATCAACCCGGTCATGTTTTGGTTATTGAACAGGCGTTTTCGGGAGAAAGTACGAGTTTTGGTTAAATCTGTCAAAAAGAATACATTTTCTTGTACCTCAACAAGTAGCATGTCCTTGCCAGCCTACGTATAAAACACTTAGAGCAGACATAATATAGAGTAATGGTGTTATTTACATGTTAAAACAATCAAAATCCCTCTAAATTGGTGTTGTTAGCGACAGATCGACTTCAATACTTCCATTCTAAATTCATGATGTTTAAAAAAAAATGTATGGTAGGATTACAGTTGTCCTCATTAATTAAATACAGATAGCGTTAATGATGATAATTTAACTATGTCAATTTTCTCATTCGGAAGTTAATAAAATGCTGATTACCCACATGCAAGAAGCTTTGTGATATCATTTCGGCATGTAATTAGAATGACGCATTCATTACTGTGTACTTTTGATGACCAATTATAGTAACCTTGTTATATTGAGAAGTGTATTGAAAATTTTTATCAACAAGCAAATTTTAAGTTTAATCTATAAATTCATCATATGAAAAATAACATCCTTTGCTTTTAAATATTAGTTCTCATTTCATATTATGCTTATTGAGAGGATTCGTAGAAAATTAATTGTAATGGTCCGATTTTGAATCAATAAATTTCTTCACAAAATCTTTCACGATTGACATCAAAAGTTGCATGGATTTTCAAATTTCTACTAAACTTTATGAACGTTGTGTATAACTTTACTTATTCCGCCTGACGAAGAAGGCCTATTTTTATATATTTCTTTCTACAAATAGAATTCGGTAATACAAACAATATAACCATATAAACCATATAAAGTTCATTGTTTAATTAAAGATTTAACAAAGATATTTGATCTCCCGAAAATCTCGTGACAAAATATCACTGAATATACTTATAAGAACTTGTTCGAGATTAGAGTATTTTTTTTTGGTAAAAGTGGACAATATTTCTACTCAGTCAGATATATATGCCTTATATATTTTTTCATACAACTGCCATCGAACTTCAATTATGATATATCAACGTATTTTATATATTTATATAGTCAAGGTGCTACAGTTAAGATAATGTTGGTTTGTGAGTAAACAAATAAGCCAAATGTTTGTTAGAAGTAAATGTTGATACTGTTCACATCCGCCTCGGTGGTTTCGTGGTAGCGTGTTCGCCTCGAGTGTGAGAGGTCGTAGGTTCGAACCCCGCCCGGAACATACCACAGACTTTAAAATTGGTATTTGCTGCTTCTCCGCTAAGCACGCGGCATTACGGAGTAAGTGCAAAGACTAGTCGGCTCGGAGTCAGATTAATGTGTCCAGGTAAGGTGACATGTCTTTCTGTGGACTGTTACCTTGTCAGCTAGTACGTTAAAAATCCGGCTCTGCGTGTCGATTTAGTACAAAGCAGGGTTAATATTCCTATTACATTAACATGTTCTCGTCCTGAATATGCATTTTGATTGGCCACTGGACGTTAAGAAGCCATCCACCATCATCATTATACTGTTCACACGGTATTTCGAAAGTAATAATCGTGCAAATGATTGAATATTACGTGCCACAAATTCAAATTATAGGATTTGAAAATATATCATATGATACCAGTTAACCGTTTTGCTGATGACCATTCTGGTAAATTCATTGTTGCTTCGTTATACAACTCTTCATGAGGTAGGGAAAACAAGTCAATCATTTTTCTCGGTGAGCACTTTTAACAAAGTCCTTTCTTTGTTTTTTGTTTTATGAGTTGTGAGAGGGGGTGTTCTTATGTTGTACTTTTTATAAAGCATCTTAAATACCGGTAAAGATGTGTTCAAAATATAACATTTTAGTGACGTTAAGATTTATAATGCAACAGACATTGTTTTGTATACTTTATTGTAACTTTGTTGTGAAATATAATGATTTATGAAACCAAACAGAAAATATAGCAAATTATTCTACAAAAAATCGGAATAGTAACTTGCATTTATAATTTTACAATTAGTTCCAAAAGTTATTCTGGTCAGAGATTTTGATATTCACGCTTTCTCGTAGAAGTTAGAAAAGCTTCGGAAGGCATGAAAAATATGTTGATCGAGTTTTAAAAAAGGTAGGCTTAAGCGAAATGTATATAAAAAAACAGGAATTTATATATATATAAGTATACATTTTATATTGTTTATCTGAACACATTAGTTATGTGAAACTCAATAGTTTGATGTTTGTGCAATAAAATCTAGTGACGTAATCAGCTGATAAATACCAGGTTGTCATTTAAAAACTTTCACCATACAATAAAAGGGTTTTTGCAAGAACGTTAGCGAATATTTTCCTTTGTTTAATAGCATGTACACTGAGCTGTTGCATTAATAATAAAATTATTATTCTATTCAGGACAACATTCATCGATATAAATAATACAGCATAATTTACGGCATATTTGTTGCCTCTAAACTGGTTTCGGTTTCTGGTAGGTTTAATAAACCTTCTATTTGTTCTTCCAAACCTAGTGCGTAAAAGAAACTGGTTTACTATTTGTTTCTAGAAAACTAAAAACCGGTTTCCTAATCTTATCAAACCTCCGTGTGTGATTTGAACATTTTCACAAACCAAAACAATGAACAATCCCTTAACTGAAAATAGTTAATTTGTTAAACAAGGCAAATAAACCAGTGGCGGATCCAGAACTTTTTGTGGGGGGGCACTGAACGACCTAAGGGGGGCCCGCTCCAGTCATGCTTCAGTGATTCCCTATATAATCAACCCCCAGCCCCCCCCCCCTGGATCCGCCTATGTAAACTTAAAAGTTAAAAAAGGCGAACAATGCAATCAATGTTAGTTTCTTTTACTTCCTATTGAAAGAGTAATTACAGTTATTACTAGCAAGTCAAATGAAATTATGGGACGGGTAACAGAATGATGACTGACAACTCTGTTTGTTTCTATTTTTATAAAAGATAATAAAGAATTCCTGGTTCGAGCTAATTTTTTTGCCGGAAGTGCATACGTATGTGGTTCATCTGTAACTAAATTAAAAGAGGTTATTTGTATGTTATTTTATTTCAAAATACATAAGCCCGAAAGTACAATTTGTTTATAATATTTTTTTATGTTTTATCTCTTATTTTACTTTTAGTCGGAGTGTATATGTACTTTATTACTGAGATAACAAGTTGCTATTGTTTATCGACTTTGGTATGACTAAGACTACTTTGGAAGGTCCAGACATTTTCCGGAAAACCAGTATTATTTTAGATAAGTTGGATGTCGAAACAATTATCTAAATGTAGATATGTTGTTTACTCCTATACAATAACTAACTGTTGTTTAATTAGCATGATTAGTTTTTCTGTATTAGATTTTGTTTTTGGGGTTTTTTTTGTTACTAAAAATAGTTTCACTATTTTTTAAACCACAAAAATTATATAAAGGTTAAATACGACCAGGGGTCCAATACTAGGATGGACTTCCAATAATGCGGATTGTGGCCTAAAGTAGGGAAATAAACAATTTATGTATTTTCTAAACAAAAATAACAACCATTAAAAAAAAATAAAATGCATAAAAAAACTAATTAAAAGACTTAAACTTTATTTTAATTGGGACTGATTTTTTTTAACTTTTCAAATAATTTCTGTTTGCCTAAACACATATTGAATATTTATTTTTGTATTGTATTATAACTTGTTGACCACATGGACGGACACAGTTTACGATTGTTATAACTCATATATTTTTTTCTCTCGGTAATTTATCTCGCTGTTTTGGTTTTAACCAGACAATCTTCTTACATGATTATCTGACAAAAATAGACGTTTCTGAGGGAATTATATATAGTAAATGCTTTGTTAGATTCGTGGTTTTGCTTTATTGTTTGTTTTTTTCAAAAGAATATCAAAAAACAATGTATGTTTCTCTTGTGAAATATAAAAAGAGGCTGTACGTATTATTGTTTTGTACAACCAGTATGCTTTTGATGTTGAATAAAAATATTTTCCTGATATATGTTATAATTAGCATTTAGCTTATTAAATATTATAATTATTTAGCCTAACATGTAATTCAAGCTTCAAAAACAGCACAGTAAAGATATTTCAAAACATGTTCAGTTTTCAAAAAGACCAGTTGAGTTAACAAAGGAGATACCAAGAGACATTCAAATTTCAAAATTCGGGAAAAAAACTGCAACGCCGTAGCCAAAAACGGAAAATAAAGGAAGGACAAAAACGTCATAGAAAACTAAATACTGAGCAACACAAACCCAACCAAAAAACTGGGGGTGTACTCAGATGATCCGGGAAGGTAAGCAGTTCACATGTGGCACCTGTCGTGTTGAGTACAATAAAAATACAAGACTGAGGAAATTTTTACACATATCAAGATAGGCGTAACACTGGAGTACAGAAAACTCCACAGAACAAACAATCGTGGTAACGGGTTGTCCTTTGATGTCGTCGCCATCCAAATTAAACCAGACGCTTTGAAATTGATATTAGTTGTTTTAAAATCATAAGGCGTTAAGAGCTTGAGTCTAGTAATGTGATTATTCGATTGACATTAAGCATCTTTGAATTTATCAATACAGCATTACAAATGCTTGAAAGATATTTTTGATCTTTTATCTATGTTTATAAAAAATTTGGCAATATAAAACTATTAAAGATATAGATAACACACCCTTTACAATAAAAGTAAATGGGGAAAATGAGGGGGAAAAAACGGTGGAAAACTAAAGCATTGACATTGACAAAACTATTATTGATTGTATAGATCATCTTAATTTATGGTTATTTCAACTAAATATACCCTTTTCCCACTCAACTCATGGATTTGTTTTAAGGAGCAGGTAATATGATAATGTTACTTTTTTCACTTGAATCCAAAACAAAGAATTAATCAAAATCTATCAAATAAGACAATTCAGATGTTCACAATACATAAGTCTTAATTATAATAATTATTAGTATCAATCATTTTAATTTGGGGTTAATTCGGAGATCCGAAAAGTAGAAAAAACGTTGAAAAGCCGAAAATTATTAATAGTTCCGCAAATCCCAACTACGAGATTCGACGTTATAACTAAAGGAGGGGATCCTTTTTTCCAAACTAATTTACAATTTTGTCATTGGAAATATCTTTTAAGGATAATGGTATTATCGTGCTAGCACAAATAACACTGTTCTGCTGGGCCGCTGATAACCTCATAATAATCTACCAGCAAAGATAAGGGTTTTCCGCATGCAAAACAATATAAAACGTAAAAATTAGGAAAACATATATTTAAAAATATGAGAAATGAACACGAAGTCTTTATAGCAAAAAAAAAATGGCGTATGTATGGAAAATAGTGCATTCCACTTACAAACTTTACATAAAGTCCAAATGAAGTGAATTGATCTTGTTTATGTAGTGGTCGTTTTTGTTGTTTTAAACGACAAGACATGGGTTCTGTATTATTACATGGAGGTCATCAATATCACAGCCTTATTAATCAATTATGCTAGATCCATACTAAGTCTGGTGTAATTAATCCTTTGCGAATACAACTAACTAAACTTACTTGCATTGACATCAATTATGTACAACAATCTTTTCTTAAATATAATAACTTTTATGAAGATCAACATACCGCTTCTGTGGTCATTTGGTAAACTTGCCATATCGCTACACTATGCACTGTTTACACCTTTCATATACAACAAAGAACATATAGCATCACATACCAGTAAAAAAATCACTGCAAATGAATAAATGAAGATGTGGTATGTAAGTCATGAGACATCAAGCCAACAACATTAAAACTCAAAAGACATTTAGATGTAAACATGTTCAGGACTAGAACATATTACTCAGTAAATTTTAGGCAGATAGACTCTGCAAAGTGAGTTGACCGGCATGAATAAACTCATTGAATATTATGTTCATTACAGAGTCGCGATATTTCAATAAGCTATTCTTTTGGTCCAAGGTAGCTTTGACAGATCACTTTTCCCCATTAGCAAATTTGATTCCATTCTGATGCTTACAGAAATCTTTAAACTTCTGATGTCAACTTTAGTCTGGGATCCTGACACATTATTCTTCATACTATAAGGGGACTTATATTCGAAGTGAAACTTGCGAAATCGAAAATATGTCACCGGGACGAAGATGAATTAAACCAAAGGACAAAAAGGTTTAACAACTCGTGAGAATTGGATATCGATTGATATAAGCGCTCATTATACAATTTTGATAACAATAATAAACTCGCCAAAGACGCGTATATTGTTATATTGAAATTAGATAACTGAGTCTATGAAGTCCAATTAGTTTAAAAAATTAAACATCGATATCAATATCAAGTCACACGTGTATATACAGCAAATTCGTCGGACAAATTTTCAACCAACTATTTCTGAAAAAATATAACATTTATATATTTTCTAACGATGCTAAGAAGCAGTCTTTTTACATACCTCTTTCCAAGAGATGTCACCTTATTACTGCTGACGATTCCTTGTGATCAAATGACATGACAGATGTAAGAAGTGCACTGCACTGAATATTGGATTATGAGTTCGATGTCCGCTCAAGACATGTTGTTGTCGGAAAGAATCTATTACCTATTATTAACCTAACATCAGCCACTCTTGCATTGTGTATTATAAAAGCTTAAGTTGCTTAAATATTTACCTTAAGAAAGTTATATATCACTTGATTTTATTAAATGCTTTTTTGTTTAAATATTACATTATAATGTTATTGTCATGTCAAATATGTATGTCCTTCGGGTCCTTAATTGGAATAAAATATTCTTTTTCTTCTTCTTCTATTATTCCTATCACAAGAAAACATTCTCTGCTATGAAATTGGTTAATTCACTTGTATAAGTTAATTATTCAGCCTTATGTTGACGTCATTGAGGATAACTTGTTTGGTTTAATAACATAAAAAAATCTTTTTAGCCGCGAGTAAAAAATCGGATACAATGACTGACAAGGGAGGTAATTATCATCTATTATCAGTCAGATGAAATTGCGGTTAATGTCAAAGAACCACGATGTTATACTTTATACGAAACAGCATCTGATATTTTAATGAAAGATGCTTACAACTAATCCCAGACAACCATTGGAAATAGCTGAAATGAATTACTTTTTATGAGGATGACTTGAAAGCGGCCATCGAACTCATAATCCAATATGCAGTGCACTTCTTACATCTGTCATGTCATTTGATCCCAGCTGGTCAATCGTCTGCAAATAAGTTGTGCTATCAACAGCATTCAAGCTCTTTTGAAACATAGCCTGATTTATTAGTGTCGTTACCAACAGGTGAAGCCGAACATGATCGGAACGAATGTTATTTTTTTTATTTCGTATTCATAAACGAGGAAAATCTTTTTTCGCTGGTGCAAGGTAACCGCATACAATCCATGATGTCTCATTTGTTTTGCAAGCCAGAATGTTTTTTAAAGGCTAACGATATACATATGAGTATAATTGATACGGGCGAAATCAGAAATAATTAATTGTTCTTAATAAGTCTTGAATTCAATTTCCAAGGAGAGAACGGATCCATTTGCTGGTTTTAGGATTGACTCCATTGTATTCTAGCTTGTGTAATAGGCGATGGTGTGGTACTTTGTCGAATGTCTTTGCAAAGTCAGGTATGATGATGTCGACTTGGGATATAAAAATAAGAAGATGTGGTATCATTGCCAATGAGACAACACTCCACCAGAGACGAAATGACATAGAAATTAACAAATATAGGTCACAGTACGTCCTTCAAGAATGAGCAAAACCCATTTCGCATAGTAAGCTATAAAAGGCTTCCAAACAATTTAAACGAGAAATTTTACGGCTTGATTTATGTACAAAACAATAAATGAAAAACAATTATGAAATACAGCAACAAACGACAACCACTGATCACAGGCGTCTGACTTGGGACATGCACATAAAAATGTGGCGGGGTTAAACATGTTCGCTGGCGCCAAATCCTAGCCATAACCAGGGACAGTGGTATAACAGTACAACATAAGAAAACACCGTTAAAATTAGTTGAAAAGGGCTTAACACATCAGATTGATACAAAGCACGTTACCAACAGGTGAAGCCGAACATGATCGGAACGAATGTTATTTTTTTTATTTCGTATTCATAAACGAGGAAAATCTTTTTTCGCTGGTGCAAGGTAACCGCATACAATCCATGATGTCTCATTCGTTTTGCAAGCCAGAATGTTTTTTAAAGGCTAACGATATACATATGAGTATAATTGATACGGGCGAAATCAGAAATAATTAATTGTTAAGAAAATAATCAGTTATAAGCGAATATAAATTATCATGTATTCGACAAAGGCCATCTATTAAGAATAGATGCATCCATAATGAATAGATTATACACCAAAACGCGTAGGTACATGTATATATCAAAATATTGTCCGGTTATAATTTAGAAAACAAATCAGTATTATTATATGGTATTTCCCTGATTAGGACAATAAAAATGCATGGTAAATATCCTGGTTCTGGAACTCCACATCCTTCATATTGTTATAAAATCGTGTACAATTTAGAAAGCATAAGATTCGACCATCCCTTTTTACCCGTATATTTCTCTACGCCCTTTCTTTTTTATGATTTAATTCTAGATCCCTTGCAAGTTGAGCTTACCGAACCAAAAAAGGGATAATGTGAATTACTTCTTCAGTAAAATTTTTAGTCAAATCACTCTGACAAATTTTATTACAACAATCATTTTATAATAGGAAGATGAGGTCTTGCTTTTAGATGAGGAATTTTAAGAATTAAACAAACACCAATATAAGACTGTTTTGAAATAAGTAAAACCAACAGGGAAAAATATAATTATCTTTATTGTCATGAAAGCAATAAGCTAAGCTGACCTTGTGAGAAAAATTACAAATTATATTAAATTATAAATGGTAAACCATATCTAGAAAAACGTTACCTATTTTTGACACCAGTAAGATTTTCTTGAGGAAAGTAATAAGGCCATCTGAAAGAAAAATACAAAGGATATGGACTTCTTCAGTCCCGCAAAAAGACCAAAATTGAGGATATTATCTGTTTTGCTGCTTTAGAATACAGTAAAGACCGATGGGAAAATCAATAAAATTCACTACCGTGTGATTGTGGAGAGTGTAACGTACTTCGCACATAAATCTTCTAGAGGTTTTGGTTTCAATCAGCTTGGTACATATAATGAGTATATAAGGCAACGCAGACAAGTCTTTTCAAAACAATTGACAACAGTATCCAGTATACAATTAAAACTATATACCGCCTGTGCCTACTACTTCAGTTCTTGGGATTAAATAATGTTGTTCGTCTATACCTACAGTCGCATGATGTATCTTAAATAGCATATATATTCTCCTGGTTTTCCTTCGTTCTTTGAGGCATTTACAATGTAGTTGTTTTACCAAAATACCAAGTATCCTGCCTGTGTAGTTGTTATGGATATATTTTGCTGCTCTTTTTTGCACTTGTTCTATTGATTTTATCCTCTTTTTTTTTTGTTTGGCCTGCTGGATTCTAAACTCTACAAGCATATTCCATTGTGGGTCTTGCCATTGCTGTTTATGATGCTGATTTTACCGGTTTAGTACAGTCTTTAAGGTTTCGACGGATAAATTCCA
The DNA here is from genome assembly GCF_021869535.1 of Mytilus californianus. Taxonomy (NCBI): domain Eukaryota; kingdom Metazoa; phylum Mollusca; class Bivalvia; order Mytilida; family Mytilidae; genus Mytilus; species Mytilus californianus. Next base: position 61,050,847 of record NW_026262679.1, read on the forward strand.
ATGTGTTATTTCCTTTACCTACACTGTTTGCAATGCGTCTATCCCAGGATAAGTTGTTCCTAATGGTTACGCCTAAGTATTTGCTATCTTCAACATTGTCGAGTGTAAGTCCATGTCGTTCGTTTGTTTTATTCACGCATCGTTGTCAACATAATCGAATGTGATGCGACTTTCATACAAGTAAGAGGTTTAGCGCTATAAAACCAGGTTCAATCCACCATTTTCTACATAAGAAAATGCCTGTACCAAGTCAGGAATATGACAGTTGTTGTCCATTCGTTTGATGTGTTTGTGCTTTTGATTTTGCCATTTGATTAGGGACTTTCCGTTTTGAATTTCAGTATTTTTGTGATTTAACTTTTTTCGTATGATGTATTTATTAGACATTTTTCTTCTATGCTATTCTAATGACTATTTTTTTTTTTTTTTTGGCATTAAAGCTCATTTTCCATTATTCACACATTCTTCCAAACATAAGCTCATCTTGCATACCAGGATTTAAATTTAGTACGCCAGACGCGCGTTTCGTCTACAAAAGACTCATTAGTGACGCTCGAAACAAAATAGTAAGGTGAGGTCTCTTTGCAAAGGGTCACTGTACTGATTGTTGATTGTTCGAAAGAGAAGGTTATCGTCTGCAAATAATTTGGTCTCCAATGATGTTGCTGTTTCTGGTATGACATTCATTTTGGCCAGGAACAACAGTGGTCCCAGAACTGTGCCTGCACCAGAGAGTAAAAGGACAACACTAGTCTTGAATTCAATTTCCAAGGAGAGAACGGATCAATTTGCTGGTTTTAGGATTGACTCCATTGTATTCTAGCTTGTGTAATAGGCGATGGTGTGGTACTTTGTCGAATGTCTTTGCAAAGTCAGGTATGATGATGTCGACTTGGGATATAAAAATAAGAAGATGTGGTATCATTGCCAATGAGACAACACTCCACCAGAGACGAAATGACATAGAAATTAACAAATATAGGTCACAGTACGTCCTTCAAGAATGAGCAAAACCCATTTCGCATAGTAAGCTATAAAAGGCTTCCAAACAATTTAAACGAGAAATTTTACGGCTTGATTTATGTACAAAACAATAAATGAAAAACAATTATGAAATACAGCAACAAACGACAACCACTGATCACAGGCGTCTGACTTGGGACATGCACATAAAAATGTGGCGGGGTTAAACATGTTCGCTGGCGCCAAATCCTACCCACAACCCGGGACAGTGGTATAACAGTACAACATAAGAAAACACCGTTAAAATTAGTTGAAAAGGGCTTAACACATCAGATTGATACAAAGCACATAAAAACCCTAACAAAAACACAAAAGACACAAAGTACAGATCTGAGATAACTCGCAGTTACTGTACGTGTACGTCCAAGCCAATGACAAAATCATGTGTCTAAGACTTAAATATCAATCAGTACGCATCCAAAATCCAATTGATTTAGTGTAAAGATGGCATTAACAGTCAGAAAAAAACCTGACCTTGTTCCATGCCAAAATATAGGTATCGACATATTGTAATGTAAATATATATATATGTGTATAACAATGTTTAGTATGATTTTAAATAACTGATTACAAAATCAATATTTATACCGATGAAACAATATTCAAACATCTAATTACAGTATTGGATTGGTAAACATTTAGAATAAGTTTAACCAAAGGATAGATAAGTTTACCTGGATCGTATCTAAATTAACGGGCTCGGTATACAACATCACCGTAAACATTAGGATGTGCTATCCCGTTTAAAGTCTTCAACAGGTACAGCCAAACTTCCAAACCAAATGTTTGTATCCAAAGAAGAATTTAGTAGTTTTTATGTAATTTCTGGGAACGAAATCCTTGACTCAATAATTTAGCAGTGATAAATAGATTGCGTTCACTGAAATCCAAAACATTACTACAGATACGGGCATAGCGGACAAGTTGGGATATATAAACACCGGAAAATGGTGCCAAAGGAACATCACCAAAAACAAAATTAACAATGGGACATGAAAAATCGTCCCTTTTGACGTAATTTTTGTGACATTTCCCGTGTAAAACTGAAATATCGAACTCAGTTATTACCGTTTATATTTGATTTTATTTAAAGTAAATTCCTTTGGGTAAACTTCGACGGTATATTTAGCAAATTCTTGATTATTTAACGAAAGTAATATCATCGAGATAACGGTTGAATTCATCAATTAAATGGAATTTAGACGGATCTTTACTTAGTTTTGCCATAAACTGTGATTCACAACAGAACAAGTCTGCTATTAAAGTGTGCAATTGGGAGTCTTTTTCCGTTTTTTTTTTTACAATGTCATGGATGGTTATACCTAGTTGTGGTTCCATGATCTTTTTTTGCGGAAACCATGTTGTGGGTTGGTTAGGATTTTAGGTTAGATAAGGATGTGTTCCCGGAACTTGCATGTGTAGAGGCTAGCGATACAGGTCTAAAAAGTAAAATCACAAAAATATTGAACTCCGAGGAATATTCAAAAGGAAAGTCCCTAATCAAATGACAAAATCAAATGATAAAACACATCAAGCGAATGGACAACAACTGTCATATTCCTGACTTGGTACAGGCATTTTCAAATGTAGAAAATGGTGGATTGAACCTGGTTTTATAGCGCTAAACTTCTCACTTGTATGACAGTCGCATCAAATTCCATTATATCAACAACGATGCGTGAACAAAACAGACATAATAGGTAACATTGTCACAATATGGGTACAGCAATCATCACTGTGTCACAATCTCAAAACAAACAAACATCTAACAAAGAAGCATAAAAAGCATCTATCAAATTTAACAACCACATTCATTGCTATCGTCTTTCTTGAATAGGGGTACCAATATTATCATCTCTCCAGTCTTGTGGGGTACCTCCGATATTGAGTGATGTTTTGTACAAACTGTAAGAAAAGGAATGAGTTGGTCTACTACTGGTTTTAGTATGAATGATGGAATTGAATCTGGTCCAGTAGATGTGTGCGGTTTGAGGTTTTTCAGTAGTTTGTGTACTCCTTTTGTCGTAATGATATCATCCATGGTGGAATACGGACTTTTTCCTTTATTGGAAAAGTTATTTAGAATTTTCTTTGTTAATTTTTGACTGGAATTGTTCATTATTGAGTATTTCAGCTTTGCTTTTGTTGTCGTTGTGTAGAAATCTCAAATCTATTCTTTAATGGTGCCACTCCTGTCCATTCTTGACCTTTGCTCTTTATGTATGACCAAATTGTTTAGAGTAATCTTTATAATTGGTGCATGCTTATTCCATATATTTTTTATTAGCTTGCCTGACTTCCCAATGGTGTTCTTGTTTGAGTCTCTTATATCTTTCATGTCTCTTTTCTTTTTTGTTTTCTTGGTCTTCTCGTGGGTTTTTTGTTTCCGTTACTCATTTTTGTTGAAACTCTCTTGTCTTTTATTTTTGGTGTTTTGAATTACCTTTTTGAATGCTTGCCACATAACTTCAACATTTAAATGGTGTGCATGCCAAATCTTGTTGGACAATATTATTGTCACTGTTTCCTATTGATGGTAATGGTTTCCATCGAAGTTTGAATGCTATATGAGAGGTTAGTATTAAGTCAGGAGTATTGTCTGTGCATGTTTTGAAGTCTATAATTTGTTCTTATCTATTGTCGGCTACAAGAACGCCTCCAATCAAATCAAAATATCTTTCTGATGTTTCAATCTGCTGGTTTTTATTTCATTCTTCGTTTGGTTAAGATTATTATATAGTTGTCGTCTGTTTTATCTGGTGGTCGATAGACAGCACCTACTGTATCTTATTTTGGCCTTTTTAACTTGTTTGGTTCGAGCTTCACTGATGAGTCTTTTGTAAACGAAAAGTGCGTCTGGCGTACAAATTTTAATCCTTTTATCTATGATGAGTTTATTTACAAGCATTTTCTTTTTACCTTCTAGATTAATTGTTCATATTATTAATTATATGTCTTTGCTTTATGTAATGTTCCCTAGCTGTAATGTTTCATCAGCTGTTATAACTCCTCCGTAAGGGTATATTGGACAATCTGTGCGTTCCATATCTTATTTAAGATAATTAGTGAGTATCTCACTTGATTTCATATTTGAATCTAGCAAAGTTTCTTTTCCTATAGTTACATCTGGTTCAGCTGAATCAATAATTGTTTCTAGTAGTTTACTTTTTGGGGGGGAAATTGATGTTTAATGTTCTCATGCTGTTCTGTTACACCACTGTTATACTTTATCTTGATGTGGACGAGATAGATGCTTCTGATATATTGAAATATTTAGAGTTGAATGTTTGGTGTTGTGTCCATTTGGTTTTGGTATATTTTTGATGAAGAGTTGTTTGCTTTAAAACAAGATGGGCCTGTTCAAGTGTCTTCACTGTTACCTAAATTGCTTAATTATGTTGTTGACATTCGAATACAGTTCCTGTGTGTCCTTTTTTTTGCAGTCATTGCAGGCTGTAGATTCTAAATTGTATGTTTTCTGGTAAATCGTGCCCGGCAATCTAGGCCGTCTGGGACCTGGGATTGGTTCTATACTTAGTAGGAGTAAGACGATTGTTGATTGCTACTGTCCCTGGTTATTGTAAATTTTACATGACTCATTCGTAAATATTTTTTACGTGTTTTTATCAAAAAGTAAGTTTGGTCCGTTGAATTAGCTGTGTAAATTAGTTGCACAGTCAGATATATGTTCACCCCTTAAATAGCTATGTTGTTGTAAGCGAAGTCCTGGTGTGTGTGATGAATGGTGTATACAATAAATTGCCAAAAATCAATGGGTAGGATGAATATTGTATAAAGAACATTTCTTTTGTTGTGTAGGTATCTTAAAAATACAGGTAAGTAATAGATGAAATGATGCTTCAATTTGGGTTTTTGTATTCTAACCAAAAAAGCTCCAATTGTCCATAGCTAGGTCAGAAAACATAGGTTAGATGTGATGTAACTGTTTGATCATATATATGCGGTAAGTTGTAAAACATAATATAAACTCACTGAGAATTTTACTACTCGTTTATTTTGTCTTTGTTCACTGGTACCTGTGTTTTCCTAATAATTGGACGATGATAGTTAGAATAAAGAGTTCAATTCCTCTTGTACGACTCGGATCTGTATGAATTCAGATTATTGGTCTATGTGGATGCATTCAGTGTTAAGTTACAATATGATTTGCTTGGAAATGGCTAGGCTTAGTAGGCGTCCAGGATGTACCCCGTCCTTCTTTTAATCGACATGTTTACAGATATGCGTGTTTGGCATCTCCTTCTCTTGTGTTCTTTAAAGTAGTATTTGCTCACTTTTACTGTTGTCATGTTGAGTTTACTGTTTATTTCACGGATTTTAAGATTCAACTCTTGTATTTGTTGGTCAGAAGACAGTCTTCAATATTGATGTCTGGTTTATCGTGGCCTTTATTTTTGTTTCATTTTAATATTGATAGTATTGGACAATCAATAAGTTTAATTTCAGCGTTCTGGTATTTCCCAACAAAATTGATAGCTCTTGTGTATCGTTCTTCTATACATGTATGTTGGATTGCCTCGTTAATGTGAAATTTTAATTTGATGTATCTTCCTCCCTTTGTTTGTCATTAAATCGAGGGCTTTCATAGTCAAATAGAAATTTCTACTTAAACGAAATGTTTCTGTAATCGATTCTGTTTTTCTCGATAATGTCACTGTGTTTTGATGAAAAAAGATCGTATTCCACTGTGTCAAAAATATTATATATTTCAGACAACATAAGACAATGCCATCTGTAAAATTACTTGTACTAATATGACCGAAGTATTTTGAAATCCTACAAATGCTTAATCTTTCAAAATATACATAATTCTCGAATTAGCCAACGGGTTTATAGAAAAGAAATCTAGATTGTCACACTAATCATTAAATGTCACAAGATTGGAAAACAAACCACAACCTTGATCTGAGATAAATAATATCAATTTATTTTGTTAATCAGGTTAGCGCTTACATAAAAAACAAATCAAATCAGGTTAACGCTTCCATTAATTTTTAATGAGGTAAAATTACATCTTATTTTCTCTTTTTGTCTCATTTTCTAATAACATGCTTCCATTTGTTGGTCCAGACAATCTGATGCCGGATTTAGTTTAAAATAAATCATATTGGTTATCCTATGGTTTAACAAATGAACTGGTATATATTTTTCTGCCAATATATGGGGACAATAAAAGATTAAAAAGAAAGATAATCAATCAAGAATAAAGCATAACAAAACCTTGTCAACTGCTGTATTAGTTTTTAAAAGTGAAAAATTTACCAGTTTACCAAAAACAACCCCATTTTCAGATCTTTTCTTGCATATTTAGATATGATTAAAAATCTTGTCAAAAGTGAATAACATTTATATCCGGTCAAGTCTCGTATTCATATTCAATTTTACAATGGTCATTTTAATATGTGTGACACAGTGACATCACAGTTGACATTTCTGTGCTTATAGGAACTGATCAATATATCAAAGTATTCCTTCGTCATTCAAACTAACACCAAGGATAGAATAATTTTACTATTTTCTTAAGTATCAGGCACCACGTAATGGCTCGTATTGTGCATTTTCTTATAAGTAGGCTCAGAGTTCAAAAAAGAAATGCAACGCCATGGGTTAATTTTTCTAGCAGAAATTGAAAGCTGGTCCACATGTTTAAATGTCTGCCTTTATATTTAATAATACGTGTTGCATTATCGGAGTTGTTGCGTATATTGTCTGTCTTGCTTCGTATTCATATACTTAAAGGTATTGTATGTTAGTTACTGAATCATACCTTTTTTAACATCCTTTCACAACAGTATGCTGTAAATCAAGTAGATCTAAATATTTAAAATTAAACGGACCGTTTCTCCACAGGTACTTGTTTCTAATAACAATTAGCTTTGTACCCTTTTTTCAGCGACAAGCTGTGGTTTTTTGCTCCGTCCGATACGCATGTTCGGATTTATCTTCGTCTTGTTGGAATAAGCGAAGATGGATATACTTTAAACCTTTGGAGTTCGAGGGATTTATAATCTTAGGTTTGTTAAAATTTACAAAATTTATTCACTGATATTTTTTTTTTCACTAAATGTATGCGATAAATCATAGCCAAGCCAAAAAAAATACTAATGAGTGAATGATACTCTTCTCAAGGCTGGGTACTAACAGAACAAGTGGTGGTAAATTAAATTGAATCTTTTTCAATTTGTTGTGTACGACGATGTGTTTGTTTTTATGCACCTTTATCAACAGCGCTCTGAAGTTGGGACAGCCAAATACGTATACATGATAGGTGAACTTTACAAAAGGGTCTAAAGGAATAACCAAAACAATATATGGAAATTTGGCATAAAAGAAATTACATTTTTTTTGTTAAATATGCAAGATTTATTAGCTGAGAATTTAGCAAAAGGTATGCAATAAAACATGGCCAATGCAAAAACGTGACTATTAGTTATTCATGCAATAGATCACTTTCTTGAAACTTTATATTGTCTCTCTCCCTTGACACATCTAGGTCAAACTAAAGGGCAAAATATCTGTCTATAGTAAATAATACCTTGTGTGACAAATAGTCTACAGGGATTTTTTTCAAATAGTTGTAGTATGTAAAACGCTTGGTTTTCATCGGTGCGCTATTCTGTGCTTGCTTTCATCAAAAACCTCTGAACCTCGTTCGAACCATAGCGGTTCTTGTATATTTAGATATGAGTAACAATGTATTAATAAATATTTGCATTTGCATTGTACATGAAAAACTATATTACTTACAGGATCTCAAGAAAAATAATCAAATTAATCTTGAGTCAACCTTGTCTAAATAGCTTTTTACAAATTAAAAAAAAAACTGGGAACACACTTTAAAGTTCTAAAACCTGAATGGTGTTTCGTATAATTTCAATTGTGTATATTTTTTGTTTGTTTGTCTGTAACTTTCCAGTACATCTGCAAAAAATACAAAAACATCTCATTCAAAAACACCATAGATAATCAAATTATAATTTTCAAAATTGCGCATGTACATGGGATACATTGTAAATGTCATTTCATTTTACTTTCTAAAGGCCAAAGACAGGAACAACCACAATCACTTTTAATTATTTTTACATATATGAACTGTTTATGTGTAACCAAATGGACGTATTTTCGTTAAATAAGCACGACACCATGTAAAGTCACACAGAACACTACAGTACAGAAGAGAACATGAACAATTACTCGTTGAAAGAGGATCGTAAAAGGGGCATATTTATGCATATTATGTTTTGCTCTGTACTTCTTTATCAAATTAAAGATAAAAGTAATTCCGGGATTTGGATTAGTGCTGAAATAAATATCTTTTATTGATATTCAATTTAAAACATAATATTATTTGTCTAAATTGTCGTATCCTTTGTATTTTAAGTCAGGTTTGGGGTTACCTGGCGTGAATATATCGTACGATTACCATCACGAATTGGTTGATCAATATTATCTTTCGGTGCCTCGATTCATTATGGACATATTTTTGGCGGTCTTAGATCTTTAGATACCAGGTCAGTCGTCTGATCAATAATTTTACGGATTGTGTCTTATTTCCGATTGTTACATTTTGACTGTGTATATATTCGCATAGCGGGTGATGCATGCATTGCAAGAGATGCCTACCTTGTTGACGGATCCGGTTTCATTCCTTTTGTAGTTCATGCGATTCCCTCAGTTTTTGTTTGGTACCTTGAATCTACTCTTAACGATAAACAGGATTTGAACATCGGTAAACTACTTTTGCCTTAATTTATTAGCGTCCAAATTTACTTACTGAGAAGCACTCGCATATTTTTAGGTCGGTGAGTTTATAATGCAGTCCCCAAGGGTATCATCAGTAGTCAGTAGTCCGTGCTTTGGTACCGAAATGATTTAAAACATACAATTCGAAATATTTGGAAACTGAAAAGGAGGCGAAATATACCAAAGGGACATTCAACAAGATTCCAACACCCTCAGGCTAAGTTAGCCTTTCATGAATTTGGCTATTCTTTATGGTTCCTTTTGTCATATAGCTCCTAACATGTCTACATTTGTACATATTTTTACACTCGTGGCTTTCAAACGTTTTGGTTTGAACGTTACTGGTGAAGGTAAATTCGAAAAAGCGCATCGGACGCACAACAATTATCAAGTTTTATTTTTATTTACTAGCACTTTGTCGAGACCTCTGCTTGTGAACTGTCAGTCCCCGAAAGGTTCACCAGCTCAGTAGTCATTGCTTCGATTTGAGCGTAACTAATGAAGGTTAATTTAGAGGATGGGCTTCGGACGCACGAAATTAAAAAGTGTGCGTGTGTGTGTGTGTGTGTGTGTTTTTTTTGTTGTTTTTGTTTTTATTATTTTATTTAGACGGACTATACTGAAAGTAAAGTGAAAACATTAATACATATCTTTTATTATATACATAGTAGTAAATACAAGTAAATTGTATGTGTAATATAATCAATCTAATATGTAAGACGTCACGTCATCGATATGAACCCCTAATATGTTTTACGTTTTATGTTTACGTGTACTTGATGTTTGTAATAAGTGTATATGCTATGGTTTTTTCAATATCAAACACCGTATCAACCCTCAACCAATATAATCCCTGGAGCAGAGCTCTTGGGATTATATTGGTGTCTCGGGTTGATACGGATGTGATATTGAAAAGTCCATATGATATTCTCTACTTATTACAATTAATGACAAATATCTTTCAATAATCTTAAGAAAGCTGAATAAACATATATTTGATACATTTATAATGCACTTTGATTTTCTTCCTTCTAAAAAAATATCATGTTTTTAATTGAATATCAGATGTCAATGAAGCATGCATTGTTTCTTTACCCCAGTGTGCAAAGGTGATTATCCGAGTTGCTTCCGCTATTTTTCTAACCACAGCTGTTACATTTCTTGAATTAAGTGGGCTAAGGAGAAGTAAGTGTAAAAAAGCAAATTCATATGTCTAGACAAAGGAAACTACATTTGTTGGTAAGACATAGGTAATATCGTCACCCTGTGTGTTGTTATTATTCCAACTGATTAAACTCTGTGGTAAGATCTCATTAAAAGTTGGACATTTTCGTAATTCTTATATCTTTCTACACCGTAAAATGCATTCCCTTGGAAAATGTGATTCGTACAGAAACTTCTATACTGAATTCTTTTTGTAGTTAATTCAATATAAATGTTAAAAAGGATGACAAGTTTCCGACGACACAACCATATTATTTATTGTATTGTCTCATTAGTCGCATTAGTCAATACGACTAAATAAAATCTAGCTCTTTTGCAACAAGTATCACTGCTGTATTTACTCCGAAATTTATGCATGTCCTTTAAACTACTTTATAAACAATCTTGAATTAATTTTTAATCACAGAACATCAACAGTCGTGAATAATTCATACAAAAAATTTCTTCGTACAATTTAAAAGGAAATTATGATACATATAAAGCAATTTAAATTGTTCTGAACCAATTTTCTCATCGTCCTAAAAGTATAATGTCGTTTGTGATAAATCTTAAATAGTATAAAAGGACTCCCCAATTTCCCCAATCAACATTCGCTTATTGTGTAAACCTTCATGTTTTCATAAAAACGCTTTGAAACAGTTGAATGATGCTTTTGCCCTTACATGCATGATCGTGATCTGATTATAACGATATGAACTTCCCTTTTTTTTTGTAAAAATGCTTAACAGAAACAGCTATAAAGATATATAACGGTATCAAAAATACTATCGTAATAAAACAAAAAAATCAACATTCAATATTCCTATCCTCTAGTTTTGTGATTAAACATATAAAATCAACCTCACATGAAAGACAGGTTTCACGTACAAGCAATATATACATGTTTGGATAGAACTTCAATCAAACATCACCGGTCCAACTGCTTATTGTTGAATGGCTAGCCCTTAATATCTATCGATGTAAAGCGGTCCTGGTCACAAGTTAACTTAGTGTTGAGCAGACACGCCAAAAGATTACTTTAGAACAGGTGGGGTTTAATCGGAGAAGTCAAGGTCGAAGTTAACTTATTGTAGGACTGGTTTCATTACAGTAGCGGACCTGTCTTAAGTTAATTTCTTTGGCGGTCATAAAAACAGTGCTAGGACCAAGTTAGCTTTATTTTGGTCCTAGGACCGGTCGGAGCAGTCCTAAAACCTGTCACAGGTTAACTTTGACCAGTCAAAATGACTGGTTGTCAAGTTAACTTGCTTTACAGGCTAGGACTGCACCCATCTGTAGTTGAGTATTCCTTTGTCTTCATTGAAATCTTTCAGAGAGTATCAAAACCAAAGGAGCGTATTAACAGTAAATAGATTAAACATAAGATTACATATTTTGTGACCGTTTATGACCTTGCTTTAAAATTTTCTCGAAAGTATAGAAAATATTTTTTTTTTTCATCGACAGTCTACAATGTTCAAGGAAGTTTCAAAGTAATGTTAACATTCTTTGGCACAGCAATAATAAGTTTCTTTTTCGCCTGTAACTAATGTTTGCTGACTGAATTACCAAAACCAGTATTATTGTAGTGTTTTGGATGAAACTTTTTTTTAAATCGTTGATTAGAAATTAACCCGCGCAAAAACCATGCAGCGATATTCATTTGAAGGTACTTACCGTGTTGTGTTACTTTGATCCTGATGAAAAGTCAAATATGGCTTAAAGGGGCCAAAATAGAAATCTACATAGTCCAATAACTAGTATCAAAGATCTTCTTTTAAAGATCTATCAACCAGATGAGACTTCACTTATCAGATATTTTGATAAAAAGGTCCTAAAAAAGTGTTGTTTACTTTTATGTCGATAGGAAATTAGCAAAGCTGACAGCTGATATAAAAGTGAACAGTGAATCCCTATGGGAAATTACATTCTGCTTTCTTTATCAAGAAAAAGATGAAGTCAATGTAGCAACCTTGCGTTAATGTTCCTTAAAAGGTTACAACAAATCGTTGTTAATTTCTTTCTGCAATATGGCTTCAGGGTGCTTAAAAGTAAACCAATTGGTCTGATTTTCGAAAATTTGAAAAACCACAGAAGCAATTGATACCCAATATGCAAGAAATGTTCACATGTAGAATAATAACAACTGTTGTTACTTTGATGTCGATAGGAAATAAAAAATAACTTCCGGCAGATGTCATCGTAATCAGTGAAACCCTTTGTGATATTATACCGGTATTTTGTAGGTCTTTTCATGAACAGGTGAAGTGATTGAGAGTATGCAGAAATGTTTCTTAGAAGTTACTTACCAAATGTTCGGGGTTTTTTTTTATATGTGTTTATATGTTTTATATAAGTGAAGTCTTAGTACAAGCCGCCATGTTGTTTATATTGGTTACGAACGTAGCTCAGTGAACGTGGTCTATAGAAAAATAAACAACCAAATTATCCCTACTAAAGTGATTGCACATGTGTACCCAATCATTGTAAAAGGTTTTTTTTTATATTCGAAATGAATAATCTTCTTTAAAAATGGGGTTACTTGATAGTGTCTATTTCTACAATAATTTATTAAAAAAACTGCGAATACATTATTGAATACATTTGACGGGTAATCACATGGTCCACATGCGACTTTTAAACAATGCGTAATTTATCAAAATTGTGTTATTCTGATCAGAACTGGTTTAAATGCACGCAAACGTTAAAGAATATATGTATATTTAATATCTAATATTGTATACCACATAAGACAACGACATCTGTACAAAAGTACTTGTTAGAATCACAGAACTTTTAAATTCTAAGAATACTTAATCTTTTCATATGGCTTTAATTCTCATATAAGCCAGCAGTTTCACTAAAAACAAAAGTTATAATGTCACAGCAATCATTAAATGTCAAAGGGTTGGAAAACAAACCACAAAACCTTGATCTGAGCTAAATATAGTTTATCCATTTGTTTTGAAAAATCAGGTTAGCGCTTACATAAAAACGATCGCATAAAATTTAAATGAGGTTTAATTAGTACTTTTCTTCTTTTTTTTTCATGTTTTTTGACATGATAGTTGGCATATACAAGTTGTTGCTATATTTGATTTAAGGCACAACTGCTAATTCTTTAGCTTAAAAAAATTACACTTTAACAGATAAATTGCTTTCTTTTTCTTCTATTGGGACAGTGTAACATTAACAAACAAGAATGTGTCCATAGTACACGAATGCCCTACTCGCACTATCATTTTCTATGTTCAGTGGACCGTGGAATTGGGGTCAAAACTCTAATTTGGCATTAAGATAAGAAAGATCATATCATAAGGAACATGTGCACTAAGTTTCAAGTTGATTGGACTTCAACTTCATCAAAAACTACCTTGACCAAAAACTTTAACCTGAAGCGGGACAGACAGACGGACAAACGAACGAACGAACGAACGGACGCACAGACCGAAAAACATAATGCCCCTAGATGGGGCATAAAAACAAAAACAGAACATTCCAAAATCTATATCAAATGCTGTGTAATATACCAAGGGATCATAAATCATATCACACATTTGTATGCACTTTACCATATGTTACATCATTATTTATTTATGGCATTTTCTTTTAAGCACCAAGAATTTCCCAATAAAACTGACTAGAAAGTACATTTATATATTCAGAGCGACCAGACGAATATTCCGACGGAAACAATGATTCTTAAGTATTTTTGAAAGTCCAGGGTCCGTATCAACGAGCGATCTTAGGACTAAGGCGTGTCTTACGATGGTCTTTGGACACGTCTTAGTCCTAAGTCAGATTAACGAAATTCTCCTAAGATAAGATATGTCCTTTTGGTCCTAAAGTTAGGATATATACATAGGTGTCTTCGGATGGTCTTAGGTTAGTCCTAAAAGTAACAATGTCCTAAGTCGAAATAAAAACAACAAATATGGCCGCTGTGTATGTTTATTTAAAACGATAGGCAAATAAAATTTGCCGAAAAAGGGTGTTTAGGAACAGTGACAATTCATTAGATTATTTGGATGATGTTGATATTATTCGCAAATTTATACTTTCTTGACCACTGATTCTAGAATGGAGTACGGAAATATTGTTTACAAAATAAATAAATTTATTGTTTACAGTACGAGTACAGAAGTGAAAATTTATCGTCATACTAATTACTTATCAAAGGTGGTACATATTAAAAATAGTGAGACGAGATATAACACAAAATAAGTAAACACTGAATAACAAAAATGCATTAAAAATTGTGTCAACAGGTCAAATTAACACGAAAGTACGATTTGAGAGTACTCGCATTAACTGAAAGCTAGTTAAAAGCCAAAAACAATTAATAATAAAAAATCATGCATCAGAGACTAAAATCAATTAAAACACATCCCAGGTATTTAGTGTTTTAACGCCATGGACAGCCAAAGAAGACATGACTTGTACAATGCCAAAATAAAAGTATCGACAGGCAGTAGGATAGTTATAGGATTTAACCTTATAATAAATATGCATCGTGTTATATATAGATAAGCAATCTCTAAATAAAAAATGAACGTGGATGTGTATTTATACATCCCAAAACACTATTCGAAAAGAATACAAATTTAGTTATGTTTTAATTTGTTGATGACAAAATCGATGTTAGTGCCAATAAACATACATTTCGGCTTCCGTACGCTTCAAACCAAACGTTATGCTGAATAATTCGTTTATGGTTTATCTCGTTACTGATAATATGTTTTTATGCTTCTTTCATAGTTGCTAGTTTGAATGTCCCTTTGGTATTTTGGCCTCTATTTTTATAGGCATCGCATGCTTTTAATTCAGTATACATATATTATCAAAGTGAAACATGCAATAAATCATGGGTAGAGTTGGGTTTTAACATATAACCATCATGCAGTAGAACTTATGCTAACGATATGGATCTGCCTATAACAGTTACTTTTATGTTTCCTCCTCATTAAATTACATTTGATATTTGCCACCGAACGTTAAGCAAGCAACCTTCAACCAATCGTTAAATTTGTAATTTTTGCTGAGTTCGATACGATGTCTGGATTTATCTTCGTCTGGAGAACTTTCATTTTGATTAAAGAAAAACATGTGTACATGTATATACCTTGGGAATTAAACAATTAAAAGGCACCAATAAAATTAATCAAACGTGTGTCTGAAAATTTACAAAATTCATATGTGATATATAATGACCACACAAAAGCATTGTCGAGTGGATCATAAACATTTTCACGATCAAGAAACTAACAAACCACTAACAGTCTTATTGAAAAAGATGTCGTTTATTGATCTTAGTAATATTGCTGGTTTGGTGTCTTTTTGCACACCTTTAGAGCGCTGTGAATGTAAATAAGGGACGATAAAGGGTAAACAATATTATGAAAAGCTATATACTAGAAAGGAGACAAATGGAATAGCCAAAAAATGTATGAATATTTGGCCTCAACGAATACACAGGCAAATTTTGTTCACGTGAATTTCACGTGAGTCTCATTTCACGTGAAAGTCACGTAAAATTCACGTGAGTTTCACATGAATTTCACGTGAATTTTTGCTCACGTGAATATCACGTGAATTTTTCATGTGAATTTCACGTGAACAGTTTTCACGTGAAATTCACATGAAATTCGCGTGAAACTCACATGATCTGACTTACGTGAATTTAACGTGAACTTGTTAACGTGAAACTCATGTGAAATTCATGTGAATTTCACATAAACTTTTTTTCACGTGAAATTCACGTTAGCTCACTCACGTGAAATTCACGTGATTTCACTCACATAAATTTCACGTGATCTGACTCACGTGAATTTCACATGACCTAACTCACATGAAATTCACCTGAAATTCATATGATCTGACTGAGGCTAATTTTATATATAATGTGCTTACAGATATAATGTATGTGCCTGTCCCAAGTCAGGAGCCTGTAATTCAGTGGTTGTCGTTTGTTTATGTGTTACATATTGGTTTTTTGTTCATTTTTTAATATAAATAAGGCCGTTAGTTGTCTCGTTTGAATTGTTTTACATTGTCATTTCGGGGCCTTTTATAGCTGACTATGCGGTATGGGCTTTGCTCATTGTTGAAGGCCGTACGTTGACCTATAGTTGTTAATTTCTGTGTTATTTTGGTCTCTTGTGGAGAGTTGTCTCATTGGCAATCATACCACATCTTCTTTTTTATATTTACAGTTTAAAATAATTAAGTGTATGCACTAATTATTGCCATTTTGACATAATCAACCAAAAAGTAAAAATAATTATTGAAGAAGAATTAGAATAAGAATATAAATATTTTACTGGTTTGAAATACAAAAATTCACAAATGCTAACCAAATTTCACAATGAATATTTTAAACACATTCACAGGACAATATTTTTACTAGCACTTGTATGTATGACTATATATCCCCTTTAAAATCTTATGGTAAAAAAGATACTTTTTTAACATTAATATTTTGTTAATGTTTTTAGTGGTCTCACTCTGAGGTACATATACAACAAAATGATTAATTATGAAAACAAAGCATTTCTAGTTTTGTACATATTACAAATGGATTTAACAATGATTCTAATTATTTCAACATCTCTATCTACAAATTAAACCAAGAATTATCCTTGTACAAAAATATACAAATTTGAATACAACTTAATCAGTCTCATTTATAAAATACAGAACTATTTTCAATGCATTTTGTACATATAATTGTGAAATGAATTCAGTAGCAAATTCTTATTTGTAATTGTTTTTAAGCTGGATTGGAAGGGGGTGATCTTAATTAAAATTGTTAGGAATTTTTAATAATTTGTCAAAATGTAGTTTATTTGTTTTTGTCCATTATATACTCACACAACAGGTTTTGAAAAATTGTCAGATTTTGTACAGATTATGCATGGAAAATCCAATTGCTTGTGAAAAGAAAACTACACTACAGAATTTTAAAATAAGATGTGAGAGGATAGCTCTAATAATTAACATGCTTTCAGATAATAAAAAGAAAAAAATTGGGTCACCAGACTTGTTTTCTTGCTACATATTAACATAGGTAAATGCACAACACTTTCTATTTTAATGAATCACTTTATCTGAGTTATCTCCCCTTGTGTGACAAAATTGAAAAAGTATGAATCAAACAAACATAATGTTGGTGTATTTTTTTCATAAAAAATACACCCAAAATATAATAAAACACACAATTTTCTATATTAACATTGAAAAGTCTTACACATAAATTACATACTACTTTAAAACTTTGCTCATTTCATTAAAGATCTAGATCAATAGTTATCTGCTACTTCAAAATACAAGATGGAGAAGGACAGCCACCTTAAATCATCTATGAATTCTTACCTTATTACAGATAATTGAATCAATATAACAATAAACATTTTATTTCCAATATTTCCAATATCTATCATTAAGTATAGTATATATTGCATGTATACAATAGAAGTTACTGTCTATAAAAAATTGTTTTGATTTTCCAAAAAAACATGTAAAAAATTAAGCTAATGACTCTTAATTTGTTATTGCAAACCCACTGCCTACTTGCAACATGTGCAAACTTTAATTATATATGTCTCATAAGTAAACAATTATAGTCAATTTTTACATGCAACCAAAAGCCAATAGACAATTTCAGGGCTTCTATTTATTAAAACAGGATACATACCAAGTTCAGCCAATGCTGTTAAATTGACAAGAGGGACAGTTTAAGTCTTAAAAAGTTAATCTGCGGAAGAGTCTCTGCTAACAGTTTTGAATGACTTCTTAAAATTAATTATTTACTTAATTATTTATTTAAATGCTTTATCAATTACAGTTTTAAGGGTTAAAAGATGATCACTAGTATGACTAATGTGATTGTTTCCAAGATATTTTTCTTAATAAACTATTATATAAAACTTTCCTACAGCATTTTGAAAGGGATATTACTGGGTGATAAGGAGGATCATTGAAACACCCAACCTGAAAAATGGGATAGATAATTAATGCGATTAAAGGAAAAATAGCTTACAAATATATATGTCAGATTTCAGAAGGGGAGTTCAAATACAGCTGTTATTCAGTGGTTGTCGTTTGCTGATGTGTTACATTTTTATTTTCATTCATTATTCTTTAATATCCTATTCACACAATACATGACTGTACATGAAGGTATTTACTTTGCTCATTGTTGAAGGCTGTATGGTGACCTACAGTTGTTAATGTCAGTGTCACTTGGTCTCTTGTGAAGAGTTGTCCTTTTGGCAGTCATACCACATCTTCTTTTTTATAATTAATTCTGATTTGGTACTGCATGTTGTTCTAAAGAGCCAAATTTAAAAAACAAATTTATCCACAGAATGTGTTAATCTGTATTTGTTGATGATATATACATTATGCTGTGTAGAGTGTTTTAGGTATGTTCTTTTGACACTTCTGTATTCCTGTTCTATTCTTTTGGTTACATTTCCTTCCTTCAGATGGCAATTTCCTCCTTTACAGTCATGTACTGTGTGAATTAATGATTGCAATTTAACTAGTTTTACAAAATATGTTGTCTCGGTTGTAGTTACATATTGCAGTCTTTGATTACTATGATGAACTGGAATAACCTTCTGGATAAAAACAACCGGGTGACAATTTCCCTTCCACATCAACCTCAGAAATTTTGTAACTTTTCCAATTTTAGCCTATGAAATAAAATTAAACATAAGTTATTAAAAAAACAACAATATAATCTGTCTGAATGATAACAGGCTCGTGCTTTCAAAACAGATATACATCAGTGATAATATGACTACAATCTGCTCTTAACAAATGTGATTATACATATATGAATAGATTGAAAAATAGTTCAACACTGATTGATACCCAAGCCAAAATAAATTGCAGATATACAGACAAACTGTTCACATGATTGCAGTTGTTCTAAAAATTTACTTATGGCCATGTTAAAATGAATCAATGTTGAATGTGCTCAGACAGTAATTAATGAAATCACTTTTTCCTATTTTGGGTGAAAAGGATCTTTAAAATGAATATCCCAGTCTGTATTTGTTGAACCTTTAAATTCGTGTACAGTATGTAACAGTTGGAATAAATGAATACAGTAAATACATAATGGAATTTTAGACACAATTATGGATTATGGGAAATACTGAATAATGTTTCACAAAAAAACATAATAATGAGAGCTGAAGCCCCAGTTTGGGTGCTGGGTTTTCTCATAGTGTTGAAGACCCATTGGTGGCTTTCGTCTGTTATCTGCTCTGTGGTCAGGTTGTTAACCCTTTGACATATTCCACATTTCCATTCTCAATTCTAATCATTACAGAATATGTAAAATAAAATTTGGACAATTTTATAGCTGACTAGCTATGGGGTATATGGGGTATGGGCTTTGCTCATTGTTGAGGGCAGTACGGGGAGCTATAGTTGTTAATTTCTGTGTCTTTTGGTCTCTTGTGAAGAGTTGTCGCATTGGCAATCATACCACATCTTCTTTTTATATGTACAAATTATAACTAAAAATGTTAGATAAAAGTATGATATACATAAAGTTATACTTGTGTAAATTATTATGGTATTTATGTCTCGTAGCGATATGGTGTGCACACTATTTCAAAATGATGGATAAAGCTGTACAACATTATTATTTTTTTAATTGCTTGTGATTAAACTTTTTTTTTATTCTAAATATTAGAGTGATTTTGATGAAGCTACCGGTCTGAGAGATTTTAAAAGGTTCAACAGAGTTGCACACAAAGTAGAGTTTTATACATACGTTTTCTTCTTCATCAAGGTATAAAACGAAACTTCCAATTCTTGCATTTTCGCCCAGTTTGGTTGTGCCCTTTGAAAACTCCTGCACTGTGAGATCTTTGCTGCTAATAATATTTGGACTTCCACCACAATTCAAAATGGCCTGTAGGACTTGTACTTCTATGTACACTATGTCATCAACACTCTTCAATAAAGAAAATGAGCAAATATATAAAGTTTATTTCAAATAGTCTAAAACCATGGGACAAGGTGAATCTACATTTTATATAACATTTGTATGATTTCAATAATACATGATTCTGTTTTTACTGTATGAATACATAGTTCGGCACACATAATACTAAATGCTTAAAGTATATATTTATTGCTTTTATTGGTGCTATTGTGGGGTAGTACCTGCTGCAATAAATATCTTGTGATGAGCTCTGGTTGTCTTTTTATATATAACATATGACAGCTTAATCAGCATTGCCAAATTCTTGCTCTTTATCATTACAGGTGACAGAACTTTAGGAAATATCAAATCGTCAAATATTTCCATACACAAAACATAGTTACTAAGACACCCAGTAAAATAATAAAAACCAATAAAACACAAAATTTTCTACTATTGTTGTGAAAAATCAAAATCAAACGTTTAACTTATACATATCAAAAACTTTACAGATCTTTACAAAATCTAGATTTTATTACAGTTAAGACTTTCTCACAAAAACTTTACAGATCTTTACAAAATCTAGATTTTATTACAGTTAAGACTTTCTCACAGTCAAACCCACAAGATATTGTGAAATTATACTGAAAACATGAAACAGAAAAATTGAAAAACTGAAACATATTCAAGTACTCACCATCTTTTTATTGACAATGTTTTTTAGAAGTCCTGCTCCTTTATCATGGTTATTCGGCATTCCTAAAAACTTCAATAATTTGCCGTCCTTCCCATAGCTAATCACCAAATCAGAAGCACAACTCCTTCAAAAAAAATTACAATGTGTATGATTTCCAGATTAAGTTTATACATTGACCTATAATTATTCAAAGATTTTATTGTAGTTATTATCATTATGCTCCTTATAAAGTTACTTTTCCTGGTTGTGCCAACAGATTATTTTACATTAATACTGCCGATTCCAAGACATTTGAGACCATTTTGTATTAAAACAATTAGTAATGTCATTTGCAACTTTTTTTTACTTTCAAGTTCCTAAACTGATGAAACCAGAGGCTCTTTTTTGACAAATTTTGGAACTGAAACAGTGATTTTCTGCAACAACCATTTTTTTTAAATTGAGTAATCAGAGACTGTTATAAGAGTTGATAGAAAGGTATTTGGTGAAGCTTTTTGAAATTTTCTATACCATGATAACAGTGACTTTGTGGGGCTCATCAGAGGTCAGGATTGATATTAAAGTTATCAATGACAATATATAACTGCTGACATTGTCTTGGATTAGTATAACACCCCAAGATTTCAAGGACAGATCTTAAAGTCATATGAAACCTATGAAATATGAAATATTCATATGTTTTTTATAACTAAATGAATAGTTTTCATTAAACAACTTATGTACATATACTTTTTTCTGAGGAAAATTCTTTGATTTGTTCACATTTAGAAGAAGTTTACTTATTTTTAATTGCTTGCTTCCAGGAAGCAATTCGCCGACATATTTTCCGTATGCATAGTGACCTTAGCATGACCCTCCTCGTAAAAATGCAGTGATCGCAATACGCATGGATCTATCATTAAAATAAACAATTATCTGATTGTACATGTTAAACACCTGCTCAATACCCATGCTTTTTGTTGATTGTTTACTATAAGATGACAATCGGTAAACTTCGGCTTCAAAACACAGCATTTAATGAGCAGCCGTATTTGTTAAATCATAACAGACAGAAAGAAAAAAAATGACGATTATACGATATATTTGCGTAAACAAGAGTGCACACGCTGAAATGTCTTGCCTTCTTTACTAACCATTGATATTATGTTGATAGTCCTAAATATTGAGCTTTACTACAACTATCAACCTTACATGCATTCAATACACTAAATATAGTTGACCTATTGCTTA
Organism: Mytilus californianus; assembly: GCF_021869535.1. Classification (NCBI taxonomy): domain Eukaryota; kingdom Metazoa; phylum Mollusca; class Bivalvia; order Mytilida; family Mytilidae; genus Mytilus; species Mytilus californianus. The sequence continues at coordinate 61,072,707 of NW_026262679.1, forward strand.
TAGTTTCTAAGAAACAGACTTAACCAAGAAAACTAAACATTGACCAATGAACCATGAAAATGAGGTCAAGGTCAGATGAACAATGCAAGGCAGACATATACACCTTACAATCAACCTATGCATTAAATATACTTGACCTATTGCTTATAGTATCCAAGAAACAAACTTAACCATGAAAACTTAACATTGACCAATGAACCAACAAAATGAGGTCAAGGTCAGATGATACCTGCCAGACAGACATATACAGCTTACAATCCTATACAAAAAATATAGTTGACCTATTGCTTATAGTTTAAGAAAAACAGACCAAAACACAAAAACTTAACACTGAGCAATGAACCGTGAAAATGAGGTCAAGGTCAAATAAAGCCTGCGAGACTGACATGTGCATCATAAAATATTTCCATACACCAAATATAGTTGACCTATTGCATATAGTATTAGAAAAAAAGACCAAAACTCAAAAACTTAACTTTGACCACTGAACCATGAAAATGAGGTCAAGTTCAGATGACACCTGCCAGTTGGACATGTACACCTTACAATCATTCCATACACCAAATATAGTTGACCTATTGTATACAGTATAAGAAAAACAGACCAAAACACAAAAACTTAACATTGACCAATGAACCATGAAAATAGGTCAAGGACAAATGACACCTGCCAGACAGACATGTACACCTTACAATCATTCCATACACCAAATATAGTTTGACCAATGGCTTATAGTATTAGAAAAACAGACCAAAATACAAAAACTTATCATTGACCAAAGAACCTTGAAAATGAGGTCAAGGTCAGATGAAACCTGCCAGACTGACATGTATCCCTTATAATCATTCCATACACCACATATAGCTGACCTACTGCTTGTAGTATCTGAGAAACGGACCTAATCACGTAACTTTAACCTTGATCACTGATCTATGAAATGATGCTGAGGTCAGGTGAACCCTGTCTGATGGACATGTAGACGTTGCAAGGAACCCATATACCAAATATAGTTATCCTATTACTCATAATAGTGAGAAATTTACATAACAAAAAAACTAAACTTTTTTTTCAAGCAGTCGCTGAACCATGAAAATAAGGTCAAGGACATTGGATATATGACAGACGGAAAGTTCGTAACATAAGGTATCTGCATACAAAGTATGAAGCATCCAGGTCTTCTACCTTCTGAAATATAAAGCTTTATACAAATAGTTTACGCAGCCGTCGCCGCCGCCGCGGTATAGTAATACCTATGTCTCACTTTCTGCGACTTTCGTCGCAGGCGAGACAAAAATGATAAAATCGTGCATAGAGGACTAAGTTTATGATATATTCATGCATTGGTTTAAGAATTGGATAAACATTATTTTTCACCAGTCACTCGTTTCATATGACTTTAAAATACATATAGAATAATGGCATTTTTATTGCCACTCTGTCTGTCTTAAATGTATGTTTTTATTGTAAAAAATATGAAGTAAAATGAAATAATATTACTATTTTTATGCGTACAAAATGTTGGGCTTCGTTGTTTGTCTGTATGAATGAAGTCGCATGCATTTTATTTATAAAATGAAGCGGACAAGATCATGTGACGTTACTGCACTGATGCATGACGTTATTGCCTAGTACTTTCGAGTATCAAGTCCTGTCATTGATATTATAAATATTAGGTAGTAAGATCAAAGGAAAAATGTGCTAATTGTCGATAAAATTTCATCCTACAAATTATATCATGAGTTTATAAAACAACAAATTGTTTTTTATCTTGTTTTTGTTTGGAATTATTCAATCTATTATTCTATTACCATTTCGTAGAATTTAGAAAAAATCCTCCAGCAATCACATGTGACATCAACTCATTGTTGGCAAACTGACTGGCTGTATCCCTTGACCTGGCATGGCCATTTTGGTGTGCGATACTGCTTCTTATTGTCTTATGGTTTTTTTCAAAACTGTCCTCTGTATAATGGAGTAAGTGGCCATGTCTGTCCATGTCATCAGCCTTTGAAAGACAGCAATTTTTTTGAAAAAGTTAGTCTTTTTAAGGTGGTACCTAACACTACAGGGAGATAACTCTGTAAAAATCAGCTTAACGTTTTAATTACGTTGTATTGTTAAGGAAATATTAAGCTTCTCAATGATCAAAATTAGTGTTTGTCAAACTGCTATATAACCAATGAAATTTTTCTGATAAAGTGGTTGGTTCGAAACAGTGTATTTGTTAAAGTGCAGATGACCTTTAATAAAAGGTTGCTTGGCGGGTATATCGGAGTTTAATTTTTTTGGTCGTAATGAATTTTCTTAGTGTATGCGATAGGCAATTCATAACACCAAACATAAATATTTTTTTCGCAATAGTTAAAAAAATATTGACAGTTATATTAAGGTGATGCTTAACTTTTGGCGGACTGTATATATTTGTTTTTAGTTCATTTTTTGTACATGAATTAGGCCATTACTTTTCTAGTTTGAAATGTTTTACATTTGTAATTTGCTGGCCTTTTATAGCTGACTTTGCGGTATGGGCTTTGCTCATTGTTGAAGGCAGTATGGTGACCTATAGTTATTAATTTTTGTGTCATTTGATCTCTTGTGGAAAGTTTTGTCATTGACAATCATACCACATCTTCTGTTTTATACTAGGTGTTGTCCTATAACTATTATCTTGATTTACAGTTCTAAAGATGCATATCAAATGTACATCTGTAAACTGTATATAAACTGTACAGGTGTAAAGTGGTATACAAATGTACATTTTTAAAGCTGTATATAAACTGCAACTCTGTAAAAATGCACATTTTTAAATTTGTATATAAGCTTTATAGATCGATTCTACCACTGCATCTTGTGTAATACAATATCTATCCAGTTTATTTATAGTTTTAAAGATATACAGTTTATATACAGCTTTACAGAGGTAAAGTTTTATATATGGCTTTACTGCTGTTCAGTTTTGATATACAGCTTTACAGATGCACATTTTATATGCATCTTAAGAACTTTTTTCTAAACACCTTCAGATATTCAAGTTTAAGTTAGGTTCAGTTCCACTAATTTTTGATGAAAATACGAGCTTTGGACTTTGATAAATTGTTGAAAATCACAGTTTAATACAGGCTTTTTTCTAAACGCCTTCAGATATTGGGCTGATTTTTGGATTGTGAGTTAACCATGATGAGTTATAGATCAAGTTAAAGTTAGGTTCAGCTCCTCTGATTTTTGTCAAAATTAAGGGTTCACGACTTTGAAAATCACAATTATACAGACTTATTTTCTATACGCCTTCAAATTTTGAGTTGATTTTTTATATGTGAGACAACCATCATGTTTGTGTCCACAGGTGTTGTTGAAATTGCAGTTTTTCAACTCTTTGAGACAGGGCCATTCATGTTGTTTCTACACATTTAGTTTTGTTTTTTAATCTGTATCATCAGATTTCTTTAGGCCTGTAATAAGGATATATAACTGTTAAGAGACCTCTTGAATACTAATGTACCTCTGATACTTCACCATATATATGAGGTGATTTAAAAAAATCACCAAATAAGATACATGATTATTTATTATATCTGAACATTAAACACAATTTGTTCCTACTACTGAAAATGAGGACATGGACAACATTTCCTTGGAAAATAAATCAGAGAAATATTAAGACTAATACAGGACATAAAAATTACTTGTATTTTCATGATTTATTCATGCTTAAAATGGAATTTAGAATTAAATTAAAGAAATAATGACTTTTAATTTATATTTTTTCTTTCTAATAACATCAAAAATGTGGTGCACACTTTAAAATAACCATGCAGATATGTGCACCACATTTTAGATGCTATTTCTTCATAGACAGAATTTTTGTAAAGTTATTCCTTAAGAAACATAAATTGCTTACATGTAATCCTATCATGATGTTTGAATTACTTTTTAGATGCTATCAAGAAATGAATCCGCAGACTTAGGCTGTAAAAGTCTAAAGGACTTGGGAAAAGCCCTTTTTTCTAGGTTTCAATGCCAAGATGAGGAAGCTGTTGAAAATATGACAGTTGCTTTAGTAAGTACATGAATCATTATTTTAAAAAAAATAATAGATAATTATTATCATATTAAAAATATAGTCCCCACATCTGAATCTTAAGATATTCATTATGTGAAAGGAGTGTAAAAAACACATTTTGTAATTCACTTATTCATCACATGGATGATGTTGATCACATAAAATACATATTATGATAATTATTAGCTGTAAGAATTCTCAAAATCAATCACTTAAGAGTTTAAGCAACTTGTCACGTCATTTTTCAGATAAACTCAATTTGTGTCAGTAGAACATTAGTTATGAGTAGGTTACATACACTATAATACAGAAAAAACTGAAATACAAGTTATTTTACTGCATACCTAATTCATCTATTGAGCTGGCTGTTCGCTTATATAAATACAATGATGCAACATTTATATATATATTCATTACCTGGGTGAAACAATAAGGAAAATTTAATTTTTAATTATATTGTATACACCTTGAAATATTAAGTTATTAAAGTTAACAACTATGCATATTGGTATCTAGTTTGTAGAAAATCCAGCCAGTGCCTTTATAACCTGGGAAAGACCTTAGGAATTTATCAAAATATGTATAAACTCTAATTTAATTCTTTAAATTTCCATTTGATATTTGGCATGTTGGACATGATAATGATGAGTTGTTACTGTGTTAGCAATTTTCATGTCTGTTCTTTGTCAACCTCCTTTGTTACTGTAAAGAGACTTTGAAACCGATGGGGCACTGAAAATGTGTGCATTAAACACTAGTTTTGTATAAACATACTATAAATTGAAACATTTTTTTTAATCTTTATTATTGATCTTTAATTATTTTTCAGAGAGCATTCAGCCATGAAAAAAAGCAGTTAAAAAGGCAGTCTGGGGAGCCCTTGGAGGATTACTGGACATCCTTCAAGGGTTACCTTGGGGATCTTTTGGAAAGCCAGGACCAGGACAAATGGGTCCTGCTTAAAGAGCGGGAAGTCAAGAGAATTGAGAGATATAATAAGTATGTAATATAAATATAATTTACACTTTCGCTAGCTTGTGACATATTATGTATACAAAGATGTCATTTTATTTTCAATATTCTACTTTGTCATCATCATGACCAAGCAACACATACTCTTTTGAAAATATTAAAGATAATTCCATAAGAAAATATAAGGAAAGGTCATATGTATTTGGTTCCTTTAATTAAAAGGCACAGTCATTTGGAAATAACTTTATTTTTATTGAACTAACAATTTAAGTCACGTCCCTAAGACATCTTGTATGGGATATATGTCATGTATGTAAAGGTTTTAGGACACAATCAGAAACTTTTGAACTGTATGTTTTCAGTAAAACAAGTTTTAGGCAGGCAAATTTTGGAATAATTTATATGGAACGATCATTATATTTTTTACCATATATTATTATTTCTAAAATATTAGGATCAGACCCTACATCATACTTTACTGGTTAAAAAAATGCATGAAAACAAGAGTACATGTATACATATAATATAATGATTGAGCTTAATATTTCCTTATACATCTTATTTTTATTGGGAAAGGAACTTAAGTCTAGATTAATTAAAATTGAGGGTTCATTTTATTTAAGTTTATTTAACTATAACTCTTTGTATTCTTCGTTAATAGAATAGCTAAATTTAAATGTGTCCTATATAAATATGAGAATTCTTTTTTTTTACAGATAAAGATGGACATGATTGATGGAGTGCTGGAATAGCTTAAGTTTTAAAACAATATGAGAACACTTAATTTTATGATTTTCTTTTTATATATTTCTTTCTTTATATGTAATATAAGTATATTTTTGTAATTGATTGTTGTTATTTTTTTTCTTATCAATTTAGTGCTTGGCAATTTGGAAGAAAGAATTATAGCATCAAAATTGAAAAAGTATAAGACAAACATAAAGGGAAAGTTTGTTCTTATGTTGTACAGGTACACCTCTACCCAGGTTAGACGGAGGGTTGGTGCCTTAAAACCAGTTTAACCCCACCACATTTTGTATGTGCCTGTCTCAAGTCAAGAGCCTGTAATCGGTGGGTTTTGTTGTTTGCTTTGTTACATAGGTAATTTTTGGTTAGTAATTTTGTACATAAATTAGGCTGTTTACTTTCTGGTTTGTATTGTTTTACATTTGTCATTTCAGGGCATTTTGTAGCTAAGACTATATGGTATGGGCTTTGCTCCTGGTTGAAGGCCATCATAGGGTGACCTAAAGTTGTTAATGTTTGTGTCATTTGGTCTCTAGTGGAGAGTTGTCTCATTAGCAATCTAACAACATTATCTTTTTTATATGCCATTATGCTTTAAATTTTGCATTCTGTTTAATATATGTTCTTGAACAGTTATGATTACAGAGTGAGCCAAGTTATATTCATTATACAGAAATTATAGCGCATGCATGTTGAAAAAGAAAAAATAAAGCACCACCAAATTCACAATTCAGGTGAAATTAACATGAAAAAATTAACGTGAATTTCACGTGAAATCTCAATTCACGTGAATTTAACATGAAATTTTTAACGTGAATTTCACGTGAAATCTCAATTCACGTGAATTTCACATCAGATTCACGTGAAATTCACGTGAAAAATTTCACGTGAGTTTCATGTATAAGCTCGTTTGAGGTGAATCTCACGTGAAAAATTTCACGTGAAATTCACGTGAATTTCACGTGAAATTTACGTGAACAAAATTTGCCTGTGTACAACACTTTTTTTGTAAAATATCATGCATCAGCCGAGATTTTAGCAGTAATAACAGCCAGTTATACATTGTACATTGAAAATTTATCACAATCTTGAAAGAATGCTCAAATCACTGTTAAGTCAACCATACCAGAAAGACTTTTGTTAAATTCAATAAGCTGTTGACACAAAAAAAATGTCTCGCCTGTGTGTTATTTTGATAGTAAAATGTAAATATTGAATTAAAAAACGACAATATTTTAACATGTATTTGAAACAAATTATGCAAAACATGAAAAGTCAATGATAAACGAATGAGGGGGCCGTGCCATATGATCTCCATAGATATGAGATATGTCGTGCTAATACCAAATATCATTGACTTACCATCAGTGGTTTCATCAAAATTGACCTAATCAGAACCTTCAACAAATTGTTAAAACTGTCGCAGACACCGGAAACAGCACGCCTCAGTGTCCACTTCTCTACTTCGTACAGGCTATACAAAAACTAACCGGATACACACTTTGAAGTTCCTAAACCTGTACCAAGTCAGGAATATGACAGTTGTTATCCATTCGTTTGATGTGTTTGAGCTTTTAATTTTGCCATTTGATTAGGGACTTTCCTTTTTGAATTTTCCTCGGAGTTCAGTATTTTTGTGATTTTACTTTTTGGTATAATTTTTGTCTCTATAGAGCTTTTAAATTTCCAAACTAACTGCAAAATAATACACAAATATCTCAAGTTACACATTTCTGGTTTCAAAACACCAAAATGATAATCAAATTACAATAATTTAGATTGCGCATGAAAATGAGGTACGTTGTACATTTCATTTCATTTGACAAAGCGAAAGATAAGAACAACCACAACAGTTGTTAATTGATTTGACATTAACATTTGAACTATTTTTTAATTAAGCACGAAACTATGTAAAATCTCGAATTATAGTTTACTACAGAAGAAAAGACGAGACGGACCGTGAACTCAATCGAGTTGAAAGAAAGCGGACAGCGAAAGAGACATACTTTAAAGAACTGTGGTTTTCTCTGTATAAAAAATGAGGAGACGTGGTATTTGATATTGAGACAAATATATAACACAGTCCAAAATGGTGTCGATTTAAAGTATTTATAGGTCACCGTACGGCCTTCAGCAATGAGCTGGACTGTATAGTAATCTATAAAAAAAAAACCGACACTAACTATCTGGTGGTTTTTAACGTCCTTGACTGGCTGGTAAGCCCTCGCACGGTCGGTTCGGTGCCCGAAGGCGTTTGCTGAGCATTAAATGAATTGTTGTTGTCGTAAAGTTGGAAAGGAAGGCCGCCATTTTGGTTTTGCGTATGATGATTGGGTATGTTGACTATTTATGTTTTGAAATTCTTCTTCACAACGGCTGTTCTCATAGCCAGGTAGCTCAGCTGTGCAGCCCGCTAACCACGATGATGAAGTACTGGTCGATGAGTCTAGGACGCAGTAATAATGATGACAGGAAGCATTTTAGGACCAAAGTCGTGAGACAGTGAAATGGTGGTCCATTATCCAACACCACTGATATAGGCCCTCGGACGTCAGTCGGCATAACACTCCCCATCCATAATGGGTTCTGGAGTGTATGTTGACGCGGGCATTACACCAAGTAAAATGTAGACTGTACAGCGTTGAATTGGTTTCTGTCATCAAAAGTAGTACGTCGTTGCGCCATCTATCAGTAAACCAGCATCGTAATTAGCGGGTCAAAGAGGAGTTGACCAAGCACGTCCGTTCAACTGTAATTACTGATACCCCGACACGGCAAAATGAGAAACAATATATACGGAAAAAAACAACCACGTGATTTATGACTAAAAAGCACGAACTTATGCAATTCCAAAATATAAGTACCGATAAACCATATTCAAAGATCTTACTATGGTATCAAATTGGTATTCTTTTAGTCTAAGTTGATTCAAATGATCAACGTGTTAACATGGATCGTATCCTATTTTACGGGCTTTATAATCAACATTTTCGTAAAAATAGGATATGGTATCCCTTTTTTGATATAAATTCTACATGTACAGCAAAAGTTCAAAAACAAAATGTTGATATCTATGGAATAATTACGTAAAAGTGTTACGTAATTTATGGAAACGAAATCCCTGACTAAATAATTTATCAGTTATACATAAATTGTGTTCATAGAAATCGAGGACATCACTGCACTTGAACAAGAGCAATTGAGGTCAGAGGATTTCAAATAGGAGGGAACACCACAAATATTTTTTTTTCTAAGAGAATATCAGTATTTTTTTTAATTAGTTTTATCTTTTAAATGCATAATGACAAGTTTTTCACACTTATGGACATGTTCTTCTCGGATACCGCATGAGGCCACTGAAGCTTCCAAATTTCTTTACTGAAGAACTCGTATGGTTTATGTTGGTCGTATTTTAATGCACACAAAAATCATAGAACCGTAGAAAGTTAACGTAATTATTTAGGCGACCACTTACTAATATATATCTAGTATATACAGTGCGTGTACAGTAATTTTTTCGAGAAAAAAATTTGACAACAAAATGGGGGCGGGGGGGGGGGGGCAAATAATATAGGCAAAGAACGAAAATGCACCAATAAATTATTTACCACATTGCCGTAATAAATCGCGTGTAAGTAAACGATATCATAATTTATAGGTACATATATTTAAACGAATCGATTTTGTAAGTTCAAAATCTGTATCTGCTAGCGCCATTCGCAAAAGAAACCAAAGAGTAAAAGAATTTATAGTAAAAGAAAATTGTAAAAATAGAATTTGAAAAGCGACAGAATCGCCTTGAAAAAAAGCGCCAGTATCAAAGAAGAAAAAGGGGGAGCTCTTTTATTACAACAAAAAATACTGAGAAAATCCCAACATTCTGTAACAAAATGAAAAAGCGCAGGGCACTGAAGAAATTAAGAAAAAGCCTTCCAGACTCACCAGGAACGCGCTTGTCTACAATCGCAGCATATCTTCAAAATGAAAAATCGCCAACTGTAAAAAGCACCAATATCATATTTTTTTATACTCACCAGAGGAAAATAATGAAAACAAGCTAGGTCTAGCTGTTCTTGAAGATATGAAATTAGCGATTTCACAGACAAAACTAAAACGAACAGATCAGGCAAGAGTATCAATGAACGTTTTAAGCGCGTCAGTCAGCGGCAAATGCGTAAAAAAATTACGATCAAAACTTTCCCTAGCTAAAAAAATGAGTGTACCTGTAAGGCGTGTAAGCTCCGGCTTTACCCTCCGCAATAAAATTTCTCATAGTTTATCATCGTCTCAGGTATACACAAAGAGAAAAGTAAGATATCAGATGCCCTTTCCGATTCAAATAAAAAATTAATTCATGACTTTTGGTGTTCTCCCGAAAATTCCCATCCAACCGGAAATAAAAATGATGTGAAAAGAGTGCGTATTGGACCCAAAAAATATTCAAGTCACCATGTTCAAATATTAGAAAAGACTCAATCCGAAGTTTTTATAGACTTTAAACATAAATATCCGTCTGTTAAAGTTTCTCAAAGTTTGTTTGAACGCTGTAAGCCTTATTTTGTTCGTGCCGCTAGCACGAAAGATCGTGTAACGTGCTGTTGCAGATATCACTTAGAAATAAAATATGTTTTTAAAGCTGCCATGAACAATCGTAAAAAATATAACAAAAATCTGCCAAGTAATGCACAATTTCCCGTTTATGCTTCTGTGACTGATATTTGTAATACAACTTTATGCAATCCTAATGAAAAGGGTTTCATGATAAGATATGTCTAGATAGAAATTGTCCGAATTGCGGAGTGAAACTTCTCAAGTTCTCCGATGAAGAACTAAAAACTGATGACTCCAGTGAAAATATTAATTGGGAATGTTTTGAATATATCAATCAACATACAAAAAACGGACCAAAAAAGAAACTTATGCTTGTGAAGAAAAACACGAAACCTGGCTTAATGGTTCATTACCTACAAAAGTTATTTGGAACATTTCCGGCGCATAATTTTAGAGCAAAATGGCAAAACAGCCAATAAAAACATTTGGTTACAAATTTACCGCAAAATCACGTTATATCTGTTCATGACTATTCAGAAAATTATAAATGCAAATAGAGAGACGAACTACAGTCCAGTTATTTTCAAAAACCTGAAGCTTCTTTACACGTTTCTCTGTTATACAGACATGCAATATTAGAAGTTGACGGTGTCGAAAGCACCCTTGAAGACCCTTATATAGTAACCGAAAACTTGTTTGTTATATCAGATGATGAAAAACATGATCAGTATTTTACTTTTCAAGTGCAAAAATATATTTCTGAATATTTTTCGTCAATTTCCTGTCATGTCCATACAATGCACGAGTTTTGCGATGGCTGTAGTTGCCAGTACAAGAGCAGACATTGCTTAGGTCATCTTCGCAAATCGTTAGATGAACTAGGTTATGATCATCTTATTCGAAACTTTTTCGAAACGTCCCACGCTAAAGGTCCACAAGATGCCGCAGGAGTACTTATAAAAAATAAAACCGATTTAGTAATCGTTCGGGGAACAGCAACTATACAAAATGCCCATGATTTGTTTGAATTTGCCAAAAGTAATCTTTCCATTCCGAAATCAAGTAGTTGTAAACGTCGTTTATTTAAATACACTGAAAACATCAATCGAAATTTCCGGATGTTTTATAAACCAATACCAGGAATTCGTAGCGTGCATCAGGTAATTGTTGATAATGACCGCCTTTTAATAAGATCTTTATCATGTTACTCTTGCAATAATTGTTTGGAAGGTAACATTAATGAATGCGAAAACACAAACATTATAGGAACATTTTCTCCGATACCAATTGTTCCGAAATCGGCACGGTTGACGACGACCAAAATGATGACACTGATATCGAAGTTCCAATTTATGAACTAGTATCTAAATCTACCATATTTGCTGTCCTTTGTGACGATGACGAGTTTGATTACTACCTATTAAAAGCTCAAACTGAAAGTTATCAGTTACAGAGTCGTGAAACAGATAGTTGGGGAGTGTCCTATCAACCTGGAACTAACGTTATCAAAGGAAACTATTTTATGCAAGGTGAAAATCCACTACATTTCAAATTGATTAAAAGAAAGTATGGCCTCGTTCCTTCAAATTCATGCTTATATATATGTACTGATATTTGTGTACGTAGTGGTGAAGTTTAACTTTCTGAAGATATTCACCAGAATATACTTAAATGTGTTGAAATGAGTACTTATGTGTTATAGATCATTTGAATAAAAATTCAAAATGTTGGAATTGTGTAAAATTTCGAACATGGACTAAAATAATCAGAAATGTGTCTCTTGGAGATATTATATATTTGACAAATATATATATATAGGGAAAAAATAAGGCTGAAAATGCACTTAATATTTATATTCAATATGAATAATCACATTTTGTCTATTGAGACATTGTTCTAAAATGTTCTTCCTAATTTCCTACCGGTTTCACTGTTTCATGAATATCTGTGAAACAGTAAAACCGGTAAGAATTTATGATGAATATTTTAGAACAATTTGATGTCTTAATAAACAAAATGTGATTATTCATATCCAATGAATATAAATATTTAGTGCATTATCAGCCTTATTTTTTTCCCATTTTATGCACAGCGTGGACAAATTTTATAACTTTTTAATATATATATATTTCTTTCTTGGCCTAAAAAGATAGTTTTGAAAAAAGTTGCCCAGCAATTAAAACAACCACAATGGCACAATACTTTAAACATTATTTCATCTGCACGAAATGAAAGAAGTACAACGTAATTTATACAATACATGAAAATAACGTCAAATTAACGTTACCAAAACTAACACCAACACCGTACGCGACGTCATTATATTTCAAGGGAGAAATAAAACTAAAATAAATTGAATTCATATCTTTTATTACAATTACTCCAACAGAAAAATATCTTGTGATAATCTAAAAAAAATGCCGAATAAACAGATAGTTGATAGATTTATTATCTGACAAACCAAAAAATAAACATTTATTCTTCTTTCTCCAATAATATGTTTTGTCAGATGTCAATGAAACATGCAGAGTTTCATTACCGAAGTGTGATCAGGTTATTATCTGAGTGGTTTCCGATGTTTGTCAAACCACAGCTGTGACATTTCAAGTCTTGAGGTCTGTGAGCAGACGCAAATATAAAAAAGAAATTCATAAGTCTAGACAACGGGAACTACATTTGTTGGCAAGACATAGGTAATATCGTCATGAAAACAATTTGTATGTTGTTATCTTTCCAAATGATTAAACACTTTGGCTAGATCTCATTAAAAGTGGGACATTTTCGTAATTTCCATTCCTTGTAATATTGTACTACATAGTGAAACGCATTCCCCTGGAAAATGTGATTCTTACAAAGTACTTTTTACTGAATTCTTTTTGTAGTAATGTTAATAGAAATGTAAAAGGATGACAAGTTTACGACGACACAATCGTTTTACTTATTGTATTGTCTCATTATTCAATCGCACTAACTAAAATCTAGCTGTTTTGTAACTAGGTCATGTATTAGTGCTCTAGTTACATCAAAATTTATGAATGTCCTAAAACCACTTCATAAGCAATCTTTAAGGGCATACGATACAGTTACAGGGGCTAACATAAAATGCTATTTTTCGCGATGTCAAAGTGTGACATATCGGGAAAAGATGCATTTTTCGACAGATTTTAATAATTAGCTTGGAAACGAATTCATTGACCCATCTTTTTTAAATGGCATTTGGTTTGATAATGTGTGAAGATTCTTTGTACAAATTTGTATGAAAAAAATCAACGATGAATTTTTTTAATTAGATAAATACATAGCAAAAAGTGTCGTTTTTTTTCTAAAATCAGGAAACTTTGATATAAAAGAATTGTTTTCAAAGAATTATTACACAAATTTAGAGCATACTTATGTTAAGAAGATTTTCCAAATGTTTTTTTTTACAAAAATCTGCTTGTGTTTTTCTTTTGAAACACACACGTTAGGTATGTTTATCCAAACGATAAAAATGTCCAAGAAACCGAAATTTTCAGTAAATGTCTAAATTCCGACCCCATTTATCTCTAAAAGTAGCACATGGAGGTATATGTTTTATAACATATTTGAATTGACTAGGTGAAAAATAGCTTGTATGCAAATTTTCGTAAAAAAATCACCGTGGGATCAAAACTGTACCGTATGCCCTTAATTTATTTTGAATCAGAGCATAATTAAAAAAAAGTAGAATTTAAAACGAAGTTAAGAGACAGATAACAAAATCAGTTTTAACGTGTCAAAACTTATTCCTGTATCCATACGTCTCAAACGTATAACGTTCATGCATACAAGGAAATAGTCGTTTCTAATAACATGGCTAAAATATGAACACATATTTAAAGAATATTCGTATTGACGAGATTCGACAAAATCTCAATTGGTTTATTGCATATTTTGTTAAAATTGTTTTGAAAAAATTGTATTTGAAGATACGATATGTACACATGATTTGACATATGAAACATTTTATAAAAACAAAAAGATGTGATTTCATTTCCAATGAGAGCACTTTCCATCAGAGACTAAATGACTACACATGTTTCAGGAATAACCTTCATCAGGTAGTCTAGATTCATCAATTTTATGCAGCTAAATATGTTAAACGTTCAAGTAGAGCATAATCTATAAGGGAGCTGCCTTTTTATTTTTCACTCTATTCGGTCCTGCTTTTTTGTTTTTGTTTATCCTGACTTTTTTTTTACATAAATTGTCATCCTGCCTTTTTTTTTTGCAAAGTGTCTCATCCTGCCTTTTTTTTTACTCAAAACTCCTGTCCTGCCTATTTTTTCAAATTTCATCCTAGCCCACCCCCATAAAAATCAAATGGTAGCTCCCTAAGGCGGCTGCAATGGAGTCTAGTTTAATTTTGTTTTGTTGAATTGGAACCTTAGTTGTAGTGAAACTTCTTAATTAATAAAACTGATTAACAACCAAATTGTATCATTATAACTTAAATCATTCTAGTATCAAAATACTGGCTACAGTGTGGATAGTACCCTCGGAAACTAACAGTCCACCTCGAGTGGGGCCGACCAATGTTATAAATACGTTTGATACACATGTGCACGACCTTGTTTGTTTGAGTTAACAATCAAATTTATCCATTATCAAATAAAAAATAAATTTAGTTTAATTTATTGCAAAAATTAAAGAATTATTTTCTTCTGTCCATGAAGATATATATATATATACTATATAATAAATTCTAGATTCAAATTCAAATCCTGCATGACAGGCGAACAGACTGTCTTTAAATTTATTTTTCATTTTCAAGGGAAACATGGTGAGCTGTATAAGCTTTTAAATATCAGAAAAAATATATGAGAAAAAAACCTATAAGTAAGTTTACTATTTTTTTACGGCAATCACATTATAAATCAGACAGCATAATATATAATGAAAGAAAGGGGACTGTTTTTAACCTAGTTCTACGGACAGTGTTTTCCACCTCAATTTGTATTTTGTTAGATTTCGGAGTGATGAGCGGTCGATGTTGTCCGTTATTAAGTAGGATATAACAGATCGTAAAGGCAATGTTATTACCCTTTTTTTTCTTAAATATATTTAATCTTAGTCAGTGGTATAAGGCAGATGGTCGCCATTCGGTGCTTTCGGTTATTATTGTTCTCTGTCATCGTTCGTAGGCGCAATAATTTGAGGTTCTTGGAATGGACAATTACATTCAGGGGCGTAGAGGGTGTGCGCCCCCCCCCCCCCTCCCTTTTTTGCCCGCATACTATCCTTTAAAAGAATCACCTCTCTACGCTCGGCACTATTTTTACCATTATGACTACTTGCATACCCTTCTTCGAACTCTTGATCTGACACTAACATTCCTTTCTTTATTCAATATGGATTTCATTTTTAGTCGACAAACAAATCTGGCCACATTTAATCTTTTCACCGTGTTTCATATAATTTGTAAGTTATTCATAGTTTTTGTTAGGGACCGCAACGCATCCAGGATGCGTAAACACTATAGTTTTCGCTTTGTCCATCCGTCAACAGTTTTTTAAACGCAATATTAAGATACGTATATAAC
Source organism: Mytilus californianus (assembly GCF_021869535.1). Lineage (NCBI taxonomy): Eukaryota > Metazoa > Mollusca > Bivalvia > Mytilida > Mytilidae > Mytilus > Mytilus californianus. The sequence goes on from NW_026262679.1 coordinate 61,088,597, forward strand.
TTTTGGTGAACATTTACCTATTGATTTTGAGAAAAAAAAACCTTCGTTTATGTGTAAAGATCACAAATTTGGAGAAATCGTTTTTGTAAACGCAAATTTTCAACTTGATGTGTGTCTAGGTCACTGATGAAATTTTGCAGTTATTGTGCATAATATGTAAATGTGCATATCATTTTGGTTAAAATTGCAATTTATTCATTTTTGGGGCAAAAACAGTTTTTGTTAAAAGATCACAAATTTTTAAAAACTTCTTTGTGTTAGGATTTCAATTAAAACTAATATATTGGTATAATAAGCTACTCCAAATTGCTTATAACTAAGTATTTGTTAAACAATGATCACAAATTTTGATAAACATCTTTTGTGCTAGGATTTCAATGAAAATTTACATATAGGTATAGTATATGCTATTCCAGATTGATTCTGAATATCTGGCGACCAACAATTTTGAAATGGATTCAATAATAGTAATTCATAAACAATCATATAGTCAGCTAGGATTTTAACGAAACGTGTTATTCTCTTAAAAAATATCCCGAATTGGTTCCTGGTGTCAAAATTTATGACAATTGAAACCCTATTAAATATATATTGCTTTGTTTGTTTAAAAATTAAATAATTATTTCATTATGTGCCTCACCTAAAGGAATTCAAGCATGGCCCTTCATAACATTGTCAGTATTCATAGTTTTCCAATGAATGGCATTGTGCTCTAAAGTAGTGCTAAGAAACCAACAATCAATTAATCGTTCAATCAAAGATGTCCTTAGATGGTTGACTGTCTCCAACGGCTTATATATGTTATTTTAAATAAAAAAAATCAAATGAATGGCATTGTGCTCTAAGATAGTGCTAAGAAGCCAACAATCAATTAATCGTTCAATCAAAGATGTCCTTAGATGGTTGACTGTCTCCAACGGCTTATATATTTTTTTTTAATAAAAAATCAAATGAATGGCATTGTGTTCTAAAGTAGTGCTAAGAAGCCAACAATCAATTAATCGTTCAATCAAAGATGTCCTTAGATGGTTGACTGTCTCCAACGGCTTATATATTTTATTTAAAATAGAAAATTCAAATGAGTGGCATTGTGCTCTAAGATAGTGCTAAGAAGCCAACAATCAATTAATCGTTCAATCAAAGATGTCCTTAGATAGTTGACTGTCTCCAACGGCTTATATATTTTTTTTTAAATAAAAAATTCCAATGAATGGCATTGTGCTCTAAGGTAGTGCTAAGAAGCCAACAATCAATTAATCGTTCAATCAAAGATGTCCTTAGATGGTTGACTGTCTCCAACGGCTTATATATTTTATTTAAAATAGAAAATTCAAATGAATGGCATTGTGCTCTAAGATAGTGCTAAGAAGCCAACAATCAATTAATCGTTCAATCAAAGATGTCCTTAGATGGTTGACTGTCTCCAACGGCTTATATATTTTTTTTTAAATAAAAAATTCCAATGAATGGCATTGTGCTCTAAGGTAGTGCTATAAGAAGCCAACAATCAATTAATCGTTCAATCAAAGATGTCCTTAGGTGGTTGACTGTCTCCAACGGCTTATATATTTCTTTTAATAAAAATTCAAATGAATGGCATTGTGCTCTAAATAGTGCTAAGAAGCCAACAATCAATTAATCGTTCAATCAAAGATGTCCTTAGATGGTTGACTGTCTCCAACGGCTTATATATTTTTTTTTTAATAAAAAATCAAATGAATGGCATTGTGCTCTAAGGTAGTGCTATAAGAAGCCAACAATCAATTAATCGTTCAATCAAAGATGTCCTTAGATGGTTGACTGTCTCCAACGGCTTATATATTTCTTTTAATAAAAATTCAAATGAATGGCATTGTGCTCTAAGGTAGTGCTAAGAAGCCAACAATCAATTAATCCTTCAATCAAAGATGTCCTTAGATGGTTGGTTGTTTCTAACGGCTATTTTTTTTTTTAAATAAGAAATAAACTCAAGAGTTATTAGCATCCTCTTCATTTGGTCTCTGTTAGATAGTTGTCTCATTGGTAATCAATCATACTACATCTCCTTATTTTTATATTTCAAATTTGACCTAGTAAGCGGTTGGTACGACTTGTGGGTGTTATCATAAATATAATGATATGATGATATTAAATAGTATATTTCAAGTAATCAAATAATTATAACAACATTGTTTGTACATTTATGATTATTTACGTCGACTTCAATCTAATATTTATGATAATTTATCTGTACCTACATTCATATGAGGTACAAAAAAGGAGGTTTATAGGAAGAAAAATCTTGTGTTCTTATATTTATCAATATTGTGTAACTTCCAAAGAACAATGTTAAAAATTAAAACAAGGATTAAAAGGATTAAAAGGATAACGGTATTCCTAACAGTAACGTAAAAAGCGAATTTATTTTTGAATTGTTAACTTTCCATATGCCCTATAACCTCAGCCTATCACATGTGACATGTATTATTTAACTCTAGAGATAATTAAAAATTGTAAATAATGGCGAATGAAATGGAGAAATCTCACTACATGGATTATGTAGAATATTGTATTGATGATATAGAAAAACGGGGAAATGACATAATTGATAAGACTATGGAAGTGAAAACAGAACTGATAAGGTTCGTGAAGGAGCGGCAACACCGCGACAGATCAGTGATTGAGGAACGGTTTCGCAGCGGTATTCATACTCAAGGTAATACTACTAGTCCGGCTATTTTTAGACCTGGTGCAAATGATTTAAACAGCATCAAAGAACTATATGGTGACATTCTTCTTTCATATGAAAACGGAAAATTTTCATTAAGTACGAATAAATCTTTTGAATACAAACAGATTTCGAATATCAAGCTCATCATCCCAACAAATAATTCCAAGGCATGGATTTATAGCGACTCAAATGAAGTTGTAAAAGTAAATCAGTTGGGGTCCATAGAAAAATCTATATTCATGGATTCAGTTGAACACGCTGTTAGACAAGGTAATGAATTCATTGTGACATCGTCCGATATGTTGACCATAAGGCGAATTCAAGAAAACGGAACAATAAGATCGGAAATGACTACCTCGCCATTATTTCCGTTGGGAACTCACGTGACCGATGATGGAGACATTTTAGTGTGCCTAGTTGACAGATATGATTTTTCCGTAACAACCAAAAGCAGACGATTAATCATGATATACCACCACATGGGAATTATTCCCACAGAACTGGAATACGAAAAAGGAAATAGGATATTTACTCTTCCGAACCGTGTTACATCATCGAGGAAAAATGTTATCGCTATTGATGTTCAGTCCCGTACAAGAAGTAGAATTTTGTGCTTGACCCATAATGGTAAAACTCTGTTTGAATTTAGCAGACACGGACATTTCTGTCCCTGTGACGTATGTGCCACGCCAAATCAGGAAATATTGGTATTGGACGAGGCCACACATTCAATATATGTTTTGAATATCGATGGATTAGTATCATCAACAGTACGTTTATCGGACTTTTGTATCGAACAACCAACGACGATGGCCCTCGATAATAAAAACAATGAATTATGGCTGGGACATTCCAATAATAAGATAACAATATTTACAATTGGTGATGTGAGCAAATTGGAAAATTTACAGTCTGAAGATTCACCTGAGATCACAAATTTAGAAAGTGAAGAAACTTGGTTTTAACATTTCATGTTTTGAAATACTTTTTTTAACATAAAAAAAAACATATAAAATTCAACATTTCACTGTCAGTCCCTATATTTATGCTGATAAAAGACCGAAGAAAAAATAACTGTACGCTATGTGTATTGACATATTTCTTGCGGAACTGTGTACTCCCAAATGCTTCAATTTCTATGTTTAAACACAATGAATATTTTGAATAAGTAAAACAATTAAAGTTTAGACATTTTTGTTAAAGTGATCGTTTTCAATTTGAATATGTTTATTTTTCTCAATTCTGTTACTTATATTACAAATTAGGATAAAACTTCGGTTTACAAATCCAGTCTTTAGTATGACACTGTTCGTTGCTGATTACTTTCCTCGATCATTGTTCAAAAGTTAGATCCAGGGAGAAATATAACCACAAAATCTACTAATGATGCATTTTTAGGAGGTCCTGATTATTGAAGTAAAATCACAATTTTTCACAGATATTGAAACATTTCCTCAGTCATTTTGAAAAGAAATTACATCTTTTACCAATATTTTATTTACGAAACGGCTTGCTCATTCTTCAAACGTCTACATGTATCTGGCAACTCCTTTTTGGTTTAGTGTCACAAGAAAGATAACTCCGCAGCTCCACTTAGTTTAAAGCAGGATTCTTCAATAATGTTTTACGTGTACACGATCCGCGAGATAGACTAGTGCGACATTAACCAACGCATTATAATTGTTTTCTCTTTATTTTCAATCTCTAATTTTTAATAAAAATAACACAAAAGTAATATTCTCATTACTTCAGGTTGAGATATTATCATATTATCTTTCGTTAAATATTGTTTATCATATTTGTATTATCGAAAACTACATTTCACCAATCATTGTAACATCTGTTTAAAAAGGACAATATGTACAAGAGACTGAAGGTGTGATTGCATTCAAACATTTAATTACCTTATTATGTTCTGATGATAAATTACATTAATATGTATATGATCAATATTATGCGATTATTTGTGTGTTATATTGTTTATAGATGTTGGATATCTAAATAAAAACAAAAACATCTTTTGATGTATTGTATATGCTTACTGTCATATTATCATAATATTGACATAAACACTGTTCAGGGAACCGTTTCATATAAAATCCAGGTGTAAAAGTTATGCCTTTTGAAGGTGAAATATTTGGAAGAGACCTTTACATCCATGCAGAACATTGATATGGTATTTTGTATTATTATTGACTTTTATACGGGAATTATTGAATTAATTGCTTTCCTGAACTTATTTTTATTTTACTTTTTTCTAATTATCTTTTCCACAAATAGAGATTTGAAGGTGAAAGCTTGTGATTTCTAAAAAAAAAATTAGTTCAACCTTGCATATTTCAAGTGCCTAGAATAAATTAGTCCCAAATGATTGATCGTTCTAGGATTTTAGAAAAGCAGCCTTCTTGAAACTTCCTTCTATCTCCGAATTTTTTTCTATAAATAAAATAATGATACATAAAATTATTTAAATTACACCTAGGAATTACCAATAGTAAACTTTCTAAAATGTTTTAAAAAAAGGTTATGCACTTGAGAAAGAATGTATAGATATGTTTTACACAATATATAGACTAGTAAGTATTATTGTACAGAGTGTAGTTATTTTCCGTTTTTTTTTAAAAGCCAGTAAGATCAGAACCGTTACACGATAAAAAAAAAAAGAAAATTCCTTCCAATTCAGTTTTTAAATAAAGGAATTGATGCTATCAGCATCAGCAACGTTCTTCATTACAAAGAAGAAACATCTAGAATTCCGCTTTATTATAAAAATCAGTTTTTTCCTATTGTCTCCTACAGTTACACCAAAACCATTGCACCTGAAACATTACAAGCCCTTGATTTAGAAGTATACTGTTAAAACCCTCTGACATGTGACTGTTCCTACTCTCCATATATTTACAAGCCCTCTGGCCATGTAAGTACTGGTTATCTAAACACAATAAACACAATTCAACAGTAACATCTCCGGATGGGAGATCCACAACACATCAATTGGAACCATAACAGTTTAAAATAATAATGAATTCCGTTGAGGATTACGCCAATGCATGGGCAAAACGAGACAAATTTGAACTAAACACTCTGTCAGAATTGGTTCAAGAAATTAGGAATTTGATACAATGTCCACAAGTTCAAAAACTGCGTAAATGTGTGACCTAAATCTGTATTCAGAGACAGGGAAGCTGTGAAATGTCCGTCCTTTCTTCACGATAAGTAGTTTGTTGTTCCTGTGGAAAAAGCTTCAAACAATATTGATTTTGTCTGTAAATCATATTACTACGAGTGTCTTATCAAAGAATAAGGAATAAATGAACACTCGGGTAATTCCAGTACAAAAACGTAACTTTCGATAACAATGAGATCTTGGCAAACCATAAGTCCTTCATGACCTCAATGAAAATTTCAATGAGCAACAAATCTGAGGACTTACCTTGTTTGTATTGGATACCTAAACTTCACAAAACTCCGTACAAACAACAGTACATTGCTGGCTCATCTGCATGTTCTGACAAGGAATTGTCCGTTAGAACAACAAACATTTTGCCCACAGTGAAAGAGGGTTGACAGAAATACTGTGATACTGCTTACTCGCGTAGTGGCATTAACCATATCTAGATTCTTAAGAAATCAAAAGAACTTCTGGAAAATTTTTAATCTAGGTCTTCTCTAAAATAGATTCTATTAAAACCTTCGATTTGCCCTTTACACCACAATACTATATGAACAATATAAAACCCGACTAAAAGAAATAATTCACATTGCTTTTTGTATTAAAATGGTTCCATACGTTACAATTGTTTTGTTTTGGGATATATTTCGGCATATTTTATTAAAAATTAGCCAGAAAATGAAATATTCTTCACCGTAAAATAAGTGATCAGTATGCTGGAGTTTTTGATTGACAACATAAATGTTAAATTTGGAGGTAGAATTTTTCCAACAGGTTGTTGGCATTCCTATGGGAACCAATTGTGCACCTCTCTTGGTCGACCTTTTCTAATGTTCATATGAGTCGGAGTTCCTTCAGACACTTGTAAAAACAAGAAGGTCAAATAAGCTAGATCATTAAGTCTCAAATACAGTTATATTGATGATGTTCCTTCCATTGACAATCTAAACTTTTCTGATTGGGTCCCATTAATATATCCTCCCGAATAAGAGATTAAAGAAACCTCATATACAGCTTCATTCACATCATATCTAGACAAATTCCTCGAATTTGACAACAGTGGTCATCTTAGTATCAGAATCTATGACAAACGAGACGATTTCAATCTTGAAATTATGAATTTTCCCCACCTTGGCAGCAACATACGATCTTTGCCTGCGTATGGCGTATACACTTCTCAACTCATACGATATTCAAGAGCTTGCAGATGCTACTCATACTTGTAAAACGTCATCGTTGTCTGGGCAAAAATTATTGAGCCTGGGTTTTGTCGAAGAACACCTCGTCCTTTTTTCTCAAAAAGTTCTTTGGAAAGTTCCAAGACCTATTAGATATTATAATATTCAGTGTCTCCTTCACAAATAATACAAGTTGAGATGAAATTGAGTTGTAGATTCTAGGTACTAAAGTTGTTTATTTTTTATATACTAAACAGTTTTCACTTTGTATGTCTTTGTGCTATTATGTTCATTTTGGTCGTATGCCTCTTGACGTGACTAGATGTGTGTGCATCCAGCAATCAGTTATATTTTTTTTTTTTTTGCCTTACCTGGCCCCTAGACAATAATGTATAGTAGTTAAGCAAAACAGACGCCACACTAAACTCCGAAACATACAAACGAACCAAAATTAAAAAACACACAAAATGGACAAAGACTAGAGGTTCCTGACTTGACACAGGCGTAAAATGCGCTGGAGTAAAACATGTTTTTTGTGAGATCCCAACCCTTCCCTTATACATCTAGCCAATGTGGAATAAACAAACATAGCAATACACACAGTAAAACTCAGTTGAAAAGAAGTTTGCGTCCGATGTGAAATAGATAACAGAAGAAACTAAGCAAAATAACAACCATGTCTGTTTGGGTTGCTCATCCAATTTTATAAATATAACGGAACTATATACAACAATCGTACAAGTGGGAGGTTAAGTTGTAAAACCAGGTTTAAACCACCATTTTTGTCGAAAAATGCATGTACCAAGTCAGAAATATGACAGTTATTTTCTATTCGTTCCGTTGGTTGATATTGTCAGATTTGACAGTTTTTATGGACTTTCCCCTTTTTGAATTTACCTTTGAATTCGGTCTTTTTTAAAACTTTTTTGTGCAATACAAGAAGCTTGTCGAAGAGGTGTCCAATTGGATGTGAATGATGTATAAATACGCAGTCACGTCCGGAACTATTGTGGACGTAAAATCCAAAGGCACGTATTGGGAAATTTTCACCCACGTTGAATTAAACACCAGCAACATCTGTCTGAGGGATCCGTAAGACATCTGTTTAAAGCTACCTTTTTTCTACGCATCAAAATCATTTAAAATCCCGTTCTCCGGATCACCAACAATCTATTCTATGTTAACGTGTCCCCGTTCTCCTGAACATGCATGACTTGTCTGTACGCCTTTCCCAATAATTCATATGTCAATATTATGATACATGTAATTAGCATACTTCATCAACAAGATGTCACAATCTTCAATAATTATGATTGGTAAAATGTCGTTTTCGTTAATACTAATATTATATTCAATATTTGATTGCCATTCAACACTGTAATAAAAGTTTGTGTCAGAGACTCAAATAAAGATGGTAAATATGTAGCTAATGAACAACTTTTTTTACTTGATTAGTTACTGACATGTTTATGCTGATTAGTGTTCATATCTTATCAATTACTTTATTGTCTTTGAATGCAATGAAATAACGATCACCAATGATTTCCTCAACTGGTACGTGCATGTCTCGAATACGTGGGATAAGATGGAAATCCCTTTTAACACAAACGTGTAGTCAGATGTATATATTTTTTAAAACTATTAATGATAGTCTGGATGGGGTTTACAGAATATACAGAAAATAATGGGCAAAATAATGCAGAATAAAGGGCTAACAAATAAAGAATAGAGAAAAATTTACAAAAGTTAAAAAAAATAGAGAACAATGGGGAGCAAACATATAGAGAATAGAGAAGAATGGGCAAAATAATTAATGAATAGAGAAAAATGGTCTGAACAATTAAAGAATAAAGAAATATAGGATCCCCCTTCTAGACCCTCATTAACAAGAATATCACAATAAGAACATATAATACTTAGACCAAAAGAAAAGAAGAAAATACCCAAAAAGTTTACATAGAACACATAAAAATCAGAAATATGAACTCAATTTCATTGTCGAAATACGCATCTGGTGCAGTTAAATTGGTATGTTATTACTACCACTGGGTCAATTCTGCGGGTGTACTTCTGCTTCTACCACTAAGTGACCACCGTCATTGGCTTGACTATCCTGTCACTGTTTGGTGTGCGCTTGCATATTTAACAAGTCTAAAAATAATTTTAACGAAAATGAAAAATGTGTGCTGTACATAACATTTATACATGGTGCAATTAAAAAATGGGACTTGAAATCTAATGTGCACGCAGTAGTCTCTTGAACGAGTCAAGACTTTCTGTAGTGGTCACCGAGGCAGGTAAGGTGTTCCAATCTCTTATCGTTCGTGGGTAGAAGGACTCTTTCCTGATGCTGGTCTTGCAAGATGGTATTTGGAAAAAGTGAACGTTAGTATGTCTTGATAATCTGTCTGGTGGTATAGTTTGTCGCCAGCATCAATCTTTACTTCCTCATTTGAAATTTTGTATAAGAGGGTTAGTCTAGCGTTCTTTCTTCTCTCCTCTAGTGTTGGCCATTGTAGTTTTTGTAGCAAAGATTCAACTGATGATGTGTTGTGGTACCTGTTTGTTACATACCTTGCTGGTCTTCTTTGTATCATTTCTAGTTTATGCTTGTCTTTTTAAAGGTGAGGATCCCATACTGAACTTGCATATTCAACTGTCGGTCTTACTAAAGCTGTATATGCCTTTTCCTTGATCTCACTATTTGCTATATTTAAGTTTCGTTTAAGGAATCCTATTGTCCAATTAGTTTTCTGACAGATGTTGTTTATATGAGAACCCCACTTTAGATCAGCTTTAGATCAGATGTTATGGTGACTCCCAGAAATTTGGCTGATGATACATGTTCTAAGTTGTGGCAATGGAGGATGTAATTAGTGTGTATTGGTTCCTTCTTTTTGGTGATTGGCAGAACTACACATTTATCGGGATGGATCTGCATCATCCATTTTTCTTCCCACGTGGCTAGCTTGTTGAGGTCTTCTTATAGACTGTTGCTTTCTAATGAGATAGCGAGGTATGCAATGGTGTCATCTGCAAATAGCCTCACTGTTGATGAAATGTTGTCCGGCATGTCATTTATGTAGACTTCTCCCTTTCTATGACAGCGCGCTGTGTTCTGTCAGAAAGAAAGCCATTTATTCAAGCATTTGTTTTTTCTTTGATTCCATAATGATAAGTTTATGGATTAAGAGACTGTGGCTTATTTTATCGAATGCCGTCGAGAAATCCATGATGAGGCAGTCTGTTTGTTGTCCATTGTCAAGGTTCCTCGTGATGTCGTCGATGAACTCCACTAGTTGTGTCTCACATGACAATTGTTTTCTAAGCCATTGCTGCATTTTGTAGAGGATGTTATTATTATCTGCATGGTTCATTATGTGGCTGGTGACTATATGCTCTATGATTTTGCAGCAGATGCAGGTAAGAGATTCAGTTCTATAATTGATAGCTTCAAATCGTTTGCCTTTCTTAAAAACTGGGTGTACACTTGCTGTTTTCCATATCGTTGGTACTATTCCAGTTTCATATGATCTTCGATATATCATTGTTAAGATTAGTGCTACTTGTAATGCTATCTCTTCTATTACTCTAGGTGTTAAGTTGTCTGGGCCTGCTGCTTTATGTGGGTTTAGTGCTAATAATAGCTTTTTGATTCCATTTTCTGTTATGATTATGTCTTTTGCTGTTTCAAAGTTCCCAGTCATTTTGCATCTCTGTTTGTATTGGGAGCTGGTAAATTCATCTTTACTGGAAAACGCATCTTTGAACTGCTGATTTAATATATTGGCTTTATCAAATGAATCTTCGTGAAGTGAACCATCTGATTTCAGTGGTGGTATGTTATTTCCATCTGATTTTTTGTGTTTTATATATGACCAGAAGCGTTTCATGCAATTTGTTTTTTCATTGCTTTCACTGCTTGGTGTGACTATGTCTTCTATATATCTCCAGTATGCTTTGCGTATTTGTTTCTGTGCTTCACGTTTGATTTCTTTGTACTTTGAGTTGTCATTTACGTCATTTGATTTCTTCCTCCTTTTGTATGCTCTATCTTTCTTCCTTATAAGTCGACGGATATCTGTGGTAATCCATGGGCAACCATTTTTAGTGCGAGCTGTTTTGTGTGGAATGTTTCTTTTTAAGCTGTCTTCAGTTGTTTTACAGAAGAGTTCCCAAATGACTTCTGCACTGGCATTTTCCTTAAATAATAATGCAATCTTAGCTTGTACATTTTTAAGGTCTTTTTCTACATTTTCCCATTTTGCCTTCTTGTAGAGTAGGATCTCTCTTGGTTTTTGTTAGATCTTTGCTGGTATCTTATTTACTTCTGTATATGCAATGTCATGATCAGATATTCCTGGTAAAATCTCAGTTCTCCTAAAACTTTCTGGGTAGTTTGTAAGTATAAGGTCTAAGATTTTTGTTCCTCTTGTTGGTTCTTCAACTAGTTGTGCTAGGCCATGATCGTCTAGTATATCGGTGAATTTATGGTAAATATTCACATGTTGGGTGTTCGAGTTCAGCTGGTTTTTTTTTCAAGTCCAAGCCAGGTAAGTTGAAATCTTCAGCTGCTATAATAAATGAGTTATTTTATACTGTTAGCTCTGTCTATGCTGCGTTCAAATGGCATATATCCTTCCTCGTTATAGATGTTTTAGGATTGTAATATGATGTTAGATAGATTGCTATGTGACCAACAAGTTCTAGTTTACACCATACTACTTTTAGTTCCCCAGAGTACCGGCCAGTAGCTAGTACTTCGGTAAGGATATCATTTTAATGACATGTACATTAAAGAGATTTGTAATATTAAATTAAGGAATACATCTCTCTCATGCAAACCTCTGATTCATTGTTCAGGTTAGGTTATACGTTTGGTCTGGAACATAATATATTGACGTACAATAGTCCCATTCAGGTTTTTATCAGTTCTTTAACGTTTAATTTAAATTTTGGATTTTCAAATATTTTGGTCTCGACAATCACTAATGAGACATTTTATTGTCGAAATGCGGATTTAGTTGAGAAAATTGGCATTGTTTATATTAATCAAACGAGGGCGAAGTCGTGTGTTCCAATTGTCTGGCAGTGAAAACAAACGACGGTAAAGTCACGTGCTCGGATTGTCTGGCAGTGAAAAGTGACATCCGTCGAGGTGATCATGACAACGTTTTAGAAAATTGTAATATTCCACTCCAGAATATTAGTTTAATAATAAATTATGCGCGTTCAAAACAAAATTTTCTATGGTCACCTAGATGTTGATGGCAATATCTCTGTATAATTCTAAACTCATTTCAAATTGAGCCACTCGTCAATGTAGATCAGCACTGGACATAAAGCAACCAATCAATGTAGATCACGACAAACATTCTCATGGGAGTAACACAACGAGTACATCACTATTGGAGTAGGAACTGATTACCTTTTCGGAGCACATGGGTTCACCTCAAGTATTGTTTAAAAGCGATTAGTGTTGTTTTTGGTTTAGTTTTCAGTATTGTATTGTGTTGTGTTTATTTTTTTTTTTTTATGTTTGTTTTTTTTTCGCTGTTTACAGTCTTATCTATCGTTTGTTCTAAAAGAAAAGGTGCATTCATTTAACATTTTATATTCGTTTGTTTTACGTTTAAAGTCATATGTTCAAGTTTACAAAAAGAGTTGAATATATGCTTTATATATTTAAATGGATAAGTTTTACAATAAAGCATTTGTACCTTAACTTTCTTTTAAAATAAAATCCTTTATCTTATCAAAATCTTCAGAAATGAACTGCTATTGGATCATTGTCTTCCCGTACTCTTCTTACCCGACAGCTTTTTCATATGCAGTGACGTTAACAACCAGACCTCTCGTTAGTAATTTGGCAACCGCAAAGCGCAAGTGCGAGGGAAAACCGTGAAGAAAGAAAAGGTAAACAAACGTGGACGTTAGATATTGTTTTTTGATTCTGAAAAAAAAAATAATACACAAAATCATTTAACAACTGTTATGACAAAGTTTAATAAACAAATAGAAACGCATGGAAAATATAAAAAAAAATTAAACATCGCTCCATTGCATGTCTTATCATCTCACTTATTGTTCACGTGTTCCGTGATTATGTGTTGATTTTGTTTTATTACGGTCAGACACGTTCGGAAACTTCGGCAATACAAAACGAAAGTTTATTAGCTGGCAAATTTTTCACTGAATGAAATATGTTTTTGTCGATTATATGTTATGGATTCGTAATAAATGTAAAAAAATCGTGCATAGAGGACTTAGTCTAGTATATATACATGCATTGGTTCAATAATTCCCTTAACATAATAATTTCAAGAGACTTTATGAGAATTTACATGTACCGATGTTTAATGACTTTGGTGATGTCTTAGAGTAAGACAAAAGACATTTAACAACCCAATATCATGTAAAGTTGTTTAACGATATTGATTTTATTAATAGTTTGAACAGGATTAACACGACGGATGTCACTAGTGGAGAAGGTTCATGTTGCTGATATCTTTATTTTTCTGTGCAGTGTTTTGTAGCCTGTTTATCTTGTCGTCGTCGTTTTTTTTTTTTTGCCATGATGTTTTCTGTTTTTAAATTGTCTTGTTATTTTGGCTTTTCTCCTATGGTATCCCCTCCCGCTCATGAATATTAATACAAAGCAACAGTATTGGCTTCATGGTAATATGCATTTTCTGCCTAGACACAAAATGCAATCGGAATTTCGGAAGTCCTTTCAGAAAAAAAGATTTCGAATTTTCGATAGTGCTTTGTAAAGAAGCACAAAGAAGTCCCGTCTTTTTTTTTTTTCTTTCTTTCCTTCATACCACTTCTATCTTAACCTTCAAGTTAGCCTTATAATAATATAAGATGAAAGACCATAAAGCAACCATTAAATGGGTTCTTGTGATTGAACAGAACAATCAATTAATTACACTTAACGAGAGAGACCGGGTAAAGAACTTGTATGTTCTTTACTCATATGCCAATGACAAAAAGAAATATTTGTTGTTTTTAAGACGTATTTATAAATCAATATTGTTGGATGCATAAATACATATTTTGATTAAATAATAAAGAACAAAACATATTATTAAACTGCAAGAGTTTATTCAATTCATAGTTCTATTAAATTTTTCCAGAAAAGTTTGCGTATGAATTATTTTTTTATTAAAAATTTAGTCATACGAAATGATGGATAGATGTCGTGTTCTACATTTTATGTATTATTTTAAAGTTTTAATTAATCAATTTAATAACAAGGGGAAGTGTAAAAACTACCTGGAAAGTGTTAATTTGTTAATTAACATATTTATTACGCTCTACACTTTTGTCATTTAATACAAGAATGTGCAGCTGATTGATTCGTTCTTTTTTATTTGTGGAGAGAAATTTATTCAATACGGTATGTCTAAAATATCAGTGCATCATATGTATGTATATATTGTATAAGTACGGGCATATTGTGTATTTTTCATATATTGAGGAGTATTATAAAAGATACTTTTTTATCAAAAAGTTATTATGTAACAGCTGTCTATTTGATCTTGTTTTGGTAATCTTTCATTAAACTTTAAGTTGTACAGGACTTGTTTGAATTTAAAAACCTTGTCGCAGACAGCCATTGTGACAAAATTCTTCTATTCGGAGCACATTTCATGTAATAGCTGTATTGAATTTAAACGATTCATTTGGGGATGTGAAGAGACTTATGTAAGCTTTTAAGATATGATAATTCATTTCTGTGTACAGATCCCAAAATCTTATTGCGTTTTCAAATTGATATTATAAACTTATTGTTTTTTTTTTTACCGTGAGCAATTTTTAACAAGTTCATGGCGATAAAGAGTTATATATGAACTATTCAACAATCTGAAATGGGTCGTGAGAAATTATGCTGAAAATTCCATTCATAACTTACTTGATATTGTAAACAAATTATATTGCAACTGTCCAATTATAGGACGGTCATTCTCTTACGCGCAGTATGCTTATCATTGTCAATGTACAGACTAAATGCGTATCATCATTTGACCTAAGAACAATTGAAAGTCTCCTGCTGGAAGTGCTCTATCAGATTCACAAAATGGTTAACCAGTAAAAAGATGTTTAAGTTTATTCCAAAAAAAAATTGAAAGTTTTAAGCTGTCAAAAATGATGTTGAATTATTTGAGAAACTTGAACACATTATTAGAAAATACTGTTCTGTAACGCCAGAAATGATGGCACCTGTTCTGGTGTAATTGGTCTTTTCTTGATTAGGCGTTACACGAAATAAATTAACACTAACCACACAGGAAATAAAAAAAAAGCCAACTTTTCATTAAAACCATGTGTGTTTTCCTTGAACGACATATGGAATAGTAGAGGGGATGTTCAGAACAGGTAGCAAAATTAATTTCTACATGAAATGGCACCTAATGACAATGTTGTCAGTCAATGCAAATAGTTTTAAGTGCTTCATTTTATGCCTTTATTTTCTGTTGCCATGTTGCTTAATATACTAATCTACTTGCAATCTGAATCAAATACAGATCATGTGTACAATACTTTTTACTTTTGAGGCCAGGTAAGCAAAGCTTAGACATACGATCTGTATGTTGATCAGGTTGATCTGCTTGCTGCATTAAGAGTTAGTGCTTTAATTTTGTTATAGAATGTTGCTTGATATGCCTAGTTGCTTTTTGCATTATTGTGCTTATTTCATTTAACCATGCATGTATAAAATATTAGTATGTTTGCATAGTCCTTTTGTTATGTGTGCATGTTGTTAGTCCTAAGTTTATTGTATTGTTTATGTAGTTGATCCAAAAGCATATGCAAATTTGGCATACCGATTTTAAATGACACTTTTGACTTTGACTTTTGGAAGGTATATATAAATCTTCAATTAACACATGTTTTAATGACAAGTTTTGGTTTGCATGTGTAGCAAGTCGAAGCAAGCTTGAAAATTCTGCATTTTTTTTATGTATTATGTATGAGAACGTTTACGTGAGTACTGTTAGATACTTATTTTGAGAAAAACTTATCAGCATTACGAAAAAAAAACTAAGTTTATATCTCATTTTCCTCCCGTAAAGATTAATTCTTAACTATACTTTTTTCTGCTTTTAGACAATGGTACCAAGAATCTCCGTTTTGTTTGCCTTATTCTTAATTTGTAAAGTTAATGGTAAGTATTTTTTATGAGATTAAACAATTAAAAAATGGAAATGGTATAAATTTACACGGAACAAGATATGTTAAGGAAATATATTACAACCAGAGTTTATTCCATGGTCTTCAATGATACACCGAATAACACACAAAAAACTTTACCGCACACAATACCTCTGATAAATTTTAATTCCACAACGTTCAGCTCATTCACTTAATATAAGAATATAGACATAGATAAGTATGAATCAAGTCAATGCTAGTTTAAGAACTTAAATGCTTGATTGATTGATTGTTGCATGCTTAACTCTTGTGTCAAATATTTCATGCATATTCTAGAACGTTTTTAACTCAACACAAACTTAACTGACACCACACTACTGAAGTACTGCTATATCTGATGAAATTGATCATACAACGTGAAGGAAGCTTATGAAATACAACTTGCTACAATACAACAGATCGCACATACATTCCACTTCCTTGCGACGATCTTAGAGCTGAAATTGCAAAAGCAAATACGGCATACATCTAGTTCAAATAAAATAACTGAACAACCGGTTCGTAGATTTAATGTTTGCCTAAATATTAATTTGTTAATAAGTTCAAATCAGGTTAGTAGCATATTACTGTTGTTTATTACGTTTTAGTAAACCAATTCAACAAGGGCTAGTTCGCTACAGTAATCCACACTGGTATACAGATGTCCGCCTCCAAGGTCCAGGATCGACCAAAACATATGTATACCTGTGTGAATTCCATCCAGTGAGCTAACATGATATGAACAATCTTCACCTTGGCACATGCATGTTGAATCGATCCAAATAGTCTTAATATACGGGTGTGGATTCAATACAATGAATTTTATGAAGTATTAAAATTACTTTTATTTTTCAGCTCAGCGTTCTGTAAAACAGTTTAGTCGTAGCAGTAAGTCAAATGCTTCAGCTTCCAAATCCACAGTATCAGAAGTTGTTAGTAATAATGTTCAAAGAAGAGTACCAGTGGTTCAGAACACTGATTTCGGTTTAGCGAGTGCTTCAAATAAACTATTCCCATCACAAATGCAGAGCAATTCTTTTAGGGATATTGTAGATTTGACACATAACAGAAACAGAAACGCGGGTTTAGATCGCCAAAACAATCAACTACAAACACTTCTAGATTTGAATGACATTACAGCTATGGAAACATCTATTAAAGATCCGACCGTTCCAAATCTGTTCTCTCATTCGTCAGATTTACAGAGGTCACAAGAGAAGTCGAATTCAGTTCTTGGAGGTGAAAGTGCACAAAGCACAACGAAAACAGAAACTAAAATAACAAAGACTTCAACTGTGAAAAGGGTAGAGCCTTCTACAAAATCTATGCCACTTATTATTCCTTTTAATGTGAATGGAAATTCTGACAGAGTGCCGATTAATCCAAACAGCCCAGAAGCAGTCTGGATAGAAACTCAAAATTCAATTTTAGACACAAGGAAAAGTCCACCATTGGATCAAAATTCAATAAATTTGTCGCCTAATCAGGAAATTCATAGAGGATTGCCTAACGCCAATAAAGCACGAGAAAATCCTCAAAACAAAGAAGCTGAGTTGTTGAATAACTTTCTGCAACCTTTAATTCCACGTGGTAACCCTCCTCCAGAAAGAATTAGTCCTGGCTCATTCGGATTATCACTTCGAAACAGAAACATGGCCCAACTGGTCAGTGGTTTGGCGACTAGACCACAGCCACGAAGGCCGAGACAAATTGCTATTGGAAGAGAATCTAATGACAAACCAATCAGGGGAATAATCGTAAGTCAATCAAATAATAATCTAGACCCAAGAAAAGCTAATGACATAAACACAAGTAATCGGGAAAAGAAAGCATCACAAAACCAGAAACCAGAAAAACAAATTACTAGTGGATTAGGGAAAGTTCAAAATTTATTCGATACAAATAGTGTGCAGGATTTTGGATTGTTGAGTCGATCAGTAAAAAACGGACTGAGTACCGGAAATACAGAAAGTTTGGATGGATCAACTGCTCCTTCCTGGGTTCAAACAAATAGTCAGGATATTGCTCCAACTGTTAATAGCGACTATACTGGACTTCCCCTCTTCCCTGGTATTCCAGGCAGCTCAACCGGGTTTGATAATCAAAATGGCATCAATGGACTTGATGCACCTGACCAACAGATTATAACAGGCGTCGAAGCATTAAACAATCAAAATATGGGTTCAATGAGAAACAATATTAACGATCAAGGCCGAAATGTAATTGGTGACAAAGAAATTGAAGAATTGATCAATCGTGTAGTTTCTAGTGTCGATCAAAATACTTTTCCTGGTGTTCCAGTGCAACCACCTGAACAAACTCAGAATGGTGAAACAGGATTAGCAGGGGAGTCAAATTTAGGACGACCGAATAGTCCATTCGAAAATGGCATGTTGATGCAAAACCCTTTTGACAGCGGTTCTCAGAGTCAGAGAATGGTCCCAAATGCACCAGTTTTAAGTAATAATGGACGCCCTCCCTCTCAGGACAACACGCAAATACAGAATAACGCAAACCCATCTGCACGCTTATCTGGTACAAATGTTCCAAATCGATCTAGAGGCCCCTCTCAGCGAGGTCGCATGGGACCAGGTTCTGGTAATAATGGGTTAGTACCAAGAACAAGACAAGCATTACCTACTAGAAGACCTTCAGGATTTTCTAGATCTGGGAATAGAGGTCCAGTTAGAGGTTCAACAACAAATAATCGACCTATGGTTAGAAGAAACATGCGTAACCCTGGTATTCGAAACTTTGGTCGTAGCAATCAGAATCGGGGATTAAATAATATTGTAAATTCCAGACTGCAGGGTCCGACTAGGATAACAAATAGTGGAGCGCGACCTATGCCTTTGAATAACTTTCAAAATAGTAATACTCGTCAAAACTTGCCGAGCAATTTACAAGGTCAAACTACTTCTCGTCTCATAAATGCTATAAATAATGCATTTCGTAACAACGGGGGACCATCATCCAATACAGCTCAACGAAACAACGCAGTTCAGCCAACTAATGCATTACCACAAAACAGAAATAGACTCGGCCAGGAACCTTCAAATATGGTTGAGGAAAATAGACTGTTGCCTAATCTTCCAACTTCGCCAATAGAGGCTAGAAGAGCTATACGTAGGATACAACAGGCTCGAACAATGCAAGACATTCAACAAAGTCAGCAGACGACACAACAGAATGAGGGAACAGACCTATCCGGACCAGTAGGTCAGATTGCATCCAGAGTATTTAACCAAAACAACGAAGAAGCAAATCTTTTAAGACAAGGGCCTCCAGGTAATCAACAGATTAGACCAAATTTTTTGCAGGAAAATTTGCCACGGAGTCAAAATTCAAGTAGTGCTTTTCGAAATTCAAATGTAATAAATCGTCTGTTGCAATCAATTGATTTGCCAAAGAATTTACCGGTGGGACAAATAGGTTCGTATATGATACTTCCTTTGGGAACTACAAATAATATAACATTACCTAGAAGTGCCAGCAATAGTGGAAGGTCCCCTCAATTATCTGCAATAAGTTCTCAGCTAGCTTCAGTGTTAAATCGAATATTGTCTCAAAACAGAAATCTGCGTAGGTTGCAAACGAACCCGACAAATGTACGAGTTCCTCCAAGGCAATCAGCCGCTCAAAGGCGAATGATTCCAAACCAACAGCGTCGTAATAGTAATCAAAGGACAAATCGTCCTCAAGCAAGGACACAGACAGGTTTAAACAGTGAAGCATTGAGAGCTTTGCAAACAATCATAGGACTCTTTCAAACAAGACTATCGTTAACACAAGCCCAAAAGCAGCGTCTTCAAAATGATTTACAGAATATTGTACTTAATCGAATGCGTCCAGCTGCTATTCAACCCCAGGTTACCTCACAACAACGTCGTCCAGTGTTACCAACAACTATGGGTCGACCAACAGGAACACAAACAAATAATCAAAATTTTAGAACAAGAAATCCTCAGGCGCAACCAGCGTTTGGTTTAAATCAACAAACTAGAACACAAACAAATGGTGTACCAAGAACAAATAACCAGCAAGCACCAGTTGCAAACAATCGTCGACGGACAAATGTCTTTTAATTTTGTTCTGTGTTGAACCTTTTTTGTAACTAGTGAGTTGATATAATGTTTGTAGAGGCTTATATGACTTATATTTGTCACAAACAAACGTGATACACTCCCTTCAATTTTTTTAATTAGATTGAAGAAGAGAGCATCACTATAATAAGTACCATTGCACATGAAACTCGAAAAAGACCAAGAAAAAGAAATGGCTCAGTCTTATTTCAAATATTGTATGTTTATTGTTACTGTATAGAGATCGTTGTGATATTTAGTCAGCAATGTTGTTTACATACAAGGTATGTTTAATTTGCCATTTTTAAAAGAATTTTCTCCCCTCATTTAACAATTTCCAATGTTTTTTTTCCATAAGGATTCTAATTCCACGAATCCACAAGGGTGACTGGGAAATAGAAATATGTTCTTTTGTCTTCTTCAGACATACAGTAAAAACCCTTGACAAAGTGGGAGCGGAGCGTTCGTTTGGTTGTGCGGGGTGTATAAGTACACAGCCACATTCGGTCAGAATGGGGACGTTAAATTCGATGCCTCGTGAAAAGATAATGCCACGCTCTCTTCACGGTAGGAAACCTTGCACCAACTCTTCGAGGGGTCGTAGGTGGCCTGTTGTTGCAATGCAAACTTTTTGTCCCTATCTAATAAACCCTCGTGTTCCAGTGGCAATCTATATGTCCCCGACGGCTTCTATTACAGGATCTAACTATTGAATTTATTGTAAATTTGTTCTCGTCCTGAACATGCATGAAATATTTTCCACTGGACGTTAAGCAAACATTGATCAATCAATCCACGATGTTGTTTAAAAGGTATAACTAAATCATAAACCGTGAGAGATTAAACTTATTGTAACTAAATACTGTCTTCAATTCATTATTGTATCCTTTTTTTTATTTTACGTGTTAATTTTTTATGTTAATTGTCATTTATTAACAAATATCAAGGAAATACAAGTGACAATAATGTCATTATGATTGTTAATCAAATGAAATTAAATTTGTAATAAACATTTTTATATATATATATATAAGGTCACGCAGGTGTACCGACACTGATAATTAAAGATAAACAAGGAATTGTACGAATGAAGAGATATCACTATCTACAGTACTGTTCCGAAGGTTGTGCTAGATGCGTACAACGCATATTATTAAATATCGATTTAAATATTTGTTCACAAAAAAAAGTTCCGTGTAAAGTATTTAAAATTACTAGTAGTTCTTTAATAATTGCCAAAACTAATATTTCACATTCAAATTAGCCGAACTCAAATTAAATCTAGTCATTAGTTTTTGTCAAAAAAAAACCCAAAAAACAATAAAATCGACACTCCAAACAATAATTCCTTTCAGCGGCCACAAAAAGGCAACCAACGAAACAGAGATTAAAAATTAGTTTGCCAAACGCGCGTTTTGTCGAAAACAGAGACTTCCTAATTTAGAATACATTCATTATATATTACATATAAATGTATTTAGTCACATATCTCTTTACCTAAAGGAACACGAGCATACATAAAATGGTATTCTATAGTATGTGTACACAGTCGGATCAAAGTCATAGACGTGATATTGCCTAGCATTCAATAAAAACTATTCGGATCTCCATCAGATTTAATTTACTCTTTAAACACAATAGTTCAATAATATGAATGGAAGAAGACATGGGTAATACGCCAATGAGACAAAAATCAAACGACACAAAGAAATCAAGACATTTAGAGGTTAACATGTGGTCTTCAACAATTAACTTGTGTCTACACTATGAGGCACGGATTTTAGTCAATATTATTGTATTTAAGGAGCTCCTGAAATATGTCAGAAACTCTATAATTCGAATCAGGGTATCCATAAATCCTTGAGAACCTCCTGATATTCCATTTGAGGATATTATGATATATCTATGTGTGTTCAAATTTATTCCAGGATCTCCACAATTCGCTTTAAGGATATCCTGAAATTGAATTGTGGAGGTCCTGTAGTAACTATGGTGCTCCATAATTATTAAAGATATCCTGAATTAATTCAGGACCTCCTGAAATAAAGTAGTTTTGACTGATTATTTGTGGAGTTCCTGAAATATTTCGGGATATCCTCAAATCGAAGTATGGAGGTCTTGAAAGATTTCAAGATCTCATGAAATCTAATTATGGAGGTCCTAAAATATTTCAGAAGGTCCTGAATAATTTATTTATATACTGAATTATAACTATGAGGGTCCTGAATGATTTATTCATATATTTTAGGAACTCCTTAAATACAACAATTTTGAATAAATCCGCTCCTCATACTATACAATATCATAGGAATAATGTCAAGTTTTAAATCGTTCAGAGTCTAGAAAATATTTGAATGAATTGAACAGATACTAACGAAGATCTCAAATCAATACTATCAATCAAATTCTCTAAATGACAAATTAAAACGTTAAGATAAAACAAAAGACAACCACTGGCGCCATATTTGACCTTTTTGTAAAGAATGTTTTGCTGCTCATTTTTGCTGATTACAATATTTCTTTATTTTTTACAGTTTTAGCCTAGATTACAAAAATAAATAAAGGGCAATAACTCATATAAAAAGTCGATTGATAATTTCGGTTATTTTGACATATTTGTAGATATTGTCCTACTAAATCTTTTTTTTTTTTTTGGTTTAAAATTTCTCTCTATCTGTTATTATTGTTTACAAGATACTAGACAAAAAAACACACAAAATGTATAAAAAAATCATCAATCAATGGCAATAACTCTTATTAGTGAAGGGTCAACAGAATCCTTTAGCTCAAAAGTTGGAGTAAAGCAAGGGTGCATTTAAAGCCCTACATTGTTCTCACTTTATATTAATGACTTAGTTACCATATTTGATAGCTGCTGTGATCCTACCATATTAAATGATAAAAATGTATCTTTCTTGTTACTAGAATATGCAGATGACCTTGTATTATTATCTGAATCAGAGTCTGGGTTACAACGATGTTTAGACAACTCAACACGTAATTTAACTTTAAATCTAAACAAAACTAATGTTATCATTTTTAATAAGTCAGGCAAAGTTCTAAAAAAAATTACAACTTTTAATTCAATGAACAACCAGTTGATTTGACAAATGAATATAAATGTTTGTGAATTTTATTTACGCTTTCGGGAATTTTCTCTTATGTAGTTAATCGTCTGTGTAAAAAAGCTTCAAAGGCAATGTTTTGCATCAGAAAGCTTTTATTCTCTGATAAACTTAATATTTATCCACATCTAAAACTGCTTGAAAGTTGTTTAAAACCTATACTATTTTATTGCAGTAAAATATGGGCACTTGATATGATAGTTAAAGACAATTCAAGTCTTTAATGTAGATATTTATCATGTTTGCCTTCAACATTTCAAATTACATTTGCTAAATATCTTGTTGGTGTAAATAAATCTGCAGTTAACACAGCAGTTTTAGCAGAAATATGTATGTTACCTATTGCTATTGATGCTGTAAAGGCTTCTGTGGGGTTTTGGTGTCATTTGATAAATGCAAAAGAAGAAAGTTATGCTTCAAATGCCTATAAATGTAGTTTAAATTTACATAATGGTTTTGCAACCAAATTGAAATATGCTCTTTCAAAAAAAGGGTTCAATCATGTATGGGAAAATCAAAATACTTTCTCAAAAATGACTGATTAATGCTGTAGGGAACAAATTAGCTGAAAGATGTTTAGATTTTGGAAAAAACAGTCTTTTTAATGACCAAAATAACCCTAATGGTAACAAACCAAGAATGTACAGAAAATTAAAAAAAAATACAAATTAGAAAAATTTGTATTAATAGATTTAGACAGATACATGATATCTTATTTTATTAAGATAAGATTAAGTTATAGCAATCTAAATATTGAACAGGGTAGGCACCGTGAATTACCCATTGAAAAAAGATTATGTCCCCTTTGTAAAAAGGGGTTGAAGATGAGTATCAGTTTGCTTTAAAATGTCAAATTCTAAAAAAACACAGGCAAACACTTTTTCAGGTAGTAGAGGGTATCTTTCAACAAAATGACTGATGTGGAAAAATTTACATTTATGTTTACATTTAATGAGTATGACAACTAAAACTATTGTTAAAGGGGTTAATGATTTATATGTACTAAAAAATCGCCTAGCTGACAAGAAAAACTAATTATGTAATACAAATTTGTGTGATTATTTTTCTATTTTTCTTTTTTTATTACATATATATTTGTTTTGTTATATTTAATAACAATATCATTAATACTGTAATTTTACTTTCACTATTGCAAAAGTATCACCTCCTCCAAAATAATTAAATATATAAATATATGATTTACTAATATAATATCAATGTTGTTTAACTTTAATTATTGTATGTTTGTAAATATTGTCATGTTTGTCTTGGTAACAATCCAATATTTGGATTTTACACCATTAAAATTGATTTGATTTGATTTGATTTGATTTATTACGAGTCGACTGTCGATTACAGCTATGTTGACATATTTGTAGATCTTGTCTTGTCATGCTGATCATCATTTTGCTGGTTAAAGAGTCTCTTTATTTTTTTTATAATTTTAAAGATAATAGGCAAAAATGAGGAAAAAAAATTTGATAGTCATTCATAGGTAGTAACTCCTTTAACGAGTCGTATGACAATTTTTATTTTACAAAATGTATGGTAGGTAGATCTTGATATTCTTGACTTTTTCTGCCCATGTCAGATTTTCTATATCTGTAACAGTTGTCAAGACAATAGACAAAGTAGTATATTCTGACAAAAATTCAGGACACTCAAAATGTTGTCTCATTATGGTAATGGAATTAATCATTGTTCACTCAAGCTGTATTAAAAAATACCATAAAAAGTAAATTTAGTCTGATAATGGCAATAGAATAAATAAGTATTGGCTTATGGCTGATATTGATTAATTTTTTAAGCTCAGTTTTAATTTCTTGAGTTCCGATGTTCCGATGTTTCTTTTGCTTTGAAAACCTTGATATGAGCGTCGACTTAAACACTTAAGACTATAATTTTAGGCTTCCTAAAGGAATTTTATATTGGTGTACACCAATTTGCATAAAAACTGCATAAACACAACATAAAGGAAGACGGGTAGTATCCAAGAACCAACCAATAGGACAATATTTTGTGATTACAAATCAAAACACGGACGAAATTGGTATTATAGGCGAATAGTTTTAAACCCAATAAAAAATTGTGAAATATCAAAGGCAGATAATTATAGAATTTTTGAAAATGAAACTTATTTTTTTTCATTAAATACCTACCCTGTGAAATGCAAATATTTTTTTCTTATTTAAAGGTGGAGTATGGGAATATTAACTTGTTATTTATCATTTACATATATGCTTCTCACCATGAAACAATGACTAAAGGCATACGGAGTATCATCAAGAATGTACATCTCATCAGCTATCGTGATATTTACATTTTCCAGATCTTCATCCCGGACGGCTTCTATTACAAGACCTACCTATCGTAGCTTTTGTTAATTTGTTCTCGTCCTGAACGTGCATACAATATTTGCCACTAAACGTCACTGAAGCAACCTACTTAAGGTACCACGATACCAAATGGCATCTCCCGATTTCTAAAATGTTTTGCAAACTTGTCCTTTGATTCGAGTTACATCGGAATATGAAAAAAAAAATTGGTCACCATTTCTGTGTTTTTGTAATTTTCATAAGAAAACGTCAATTTGACAAATCTACATAGATATATGGTGAAAGTGCCGTGTTTTTTACTTATTTTTTTTTAATTTTTGTTTAGATGGCTGTTCTAATATACGGAGAAAGACTAAAAACTAACATAATATCCAGGATTGTATACATAATCCGGGATCCATGCCTGTATAGAAACACATATGTCACCATCCTTGTTTTGTTTCGATAAATGGCTTCAAAGTTGACCGATACGCTTAGAATTTGACAGAAAATGTGTGACGTTTCTGAATACAGAATAACTAACGTGTTTTTTACTCAGAGGTATTGACAAAAATATGTAACAGGATCTGAATGTTGTTTGTTATTCTATTTTCATTTCTCCTGTCACTCACAGCAAGAATGAAGCGTCAGTTACATCAAAGACGATTTGTCAGATTAGAATCAAGTTCTGAACAACGAAAACATAGTTTCTTCGTAAGAACCATCACAAACTGGAATGAACTACCTCCTAGCCTATAATAATTGGACATTGATGACTATGAGGCATTCAAGACCCACAGATGGCCGCCGTTCAACACACAAATGTTTTTATCTGTAATGGCACCTGTATATATGTTAAACACCTGTACATATGATTTTAAAAGAGCAAATAAATTTTGGATGACACCACAACTTTAATTCAGAAAATCAGAAAACATCTTACAAATAATAATATATTAAATGACAGTCAACATGGGTTTAGGAGTAAAAGGTCTTGCGAGACCCAACTCATTTTCAGTATACAAGACCTAGCAAATTCATTGGCAAATGTTAATCAAATAGATGTTATACTTTTAGATTTTTCTAAAGCATTTGATAAAGTCCCCCATCAAAGATTAGCTCAAAAATTAGATTTTTACAGTATTAGGAATCAAAACTTAAATTGGATAAATGATTTTTTAGCTGACAGGCAACAGCAGGTACTCTTAAATGGTGTTAAAACTTCTAAATTAGCTGTTGACTCTGGTGTCCCTCAGGGGACAGTATTAGGCCCAACATTATCTTTGTTATTTATTAATGACTTACCAGAACATGTAACTTGCAATGCAAGACTTTTTGCAGATGACTGCTTATTGTATAGAAATGTTGATAATTCTGTTGCACAATTACTTCAAAAAGATTTATCTAGTTTAGTACAATGGGAAGAGGACTGGCAAATGAATTTCAATCCTGAAAAGTGTTACGTAATACATATCTCTAAAAAAAAATAACCCTTCCGCTTTTGATTATACATCGCACAATCATGTTTTAGAATCAGTAAAAGGCAGTAAATATTTAGGCGTAACTATAAGCCATGATCTTGACTGGGGAACACACATAAACAATATTACCTGTAAGGCAAATAAAACCTTAGGTTTTCTTCGTAGAAACTTAAAAAACTGCACACGTAAGGTTAAAAACCTTACGTACACATCACTTGTCCGTCCAGTCGTCGAATACTCTTCCCCTGTCTGAGATCCATACAAAAAGCAACACATCACTCAGGTTGAGCAAATTCAGCGTAAGGCAGTCAGATTTGTCTATAACGATTATAAAGACAAAACACCTGGAGCAGTCTCCAACTTGATAAATTCTTTGGAATGGGAAAGTATACAAATTAGAAGAAAAAAGGCTAGATTAACTATTCTATATAAAATTAATTGGGGGTTAGT
The DNA here is from genome assembly GCF_021869535.1 of Mytilus californianus. Taxonomy (NCBI): domain Eukaryota; kingdom Metazoa; phylum Mollusca; class Bivalvia; order Mytilida; family Mytilidae; genus Mytilus; species Mytilus californianus. Next base: position 61,116,308 of record NW_026262679.1, read on the forward strand.
TGAAGTTCCAAAGGGCAATTTAACAATATCTGATAGACGTACTAGGGGGAAACATAAATTTAGGCAAATAGCAACCAATAAAGATTTCTACAAATTTTCTTTCTACCCTCACACTATTTCTGATTGGAATTCACTACCTGAAGCAATAGGTATGTCTGACACCCTGACCCTGGAATCCTTCAAAAGTGGCATATCCACTCTAACATTTGAAGGCCCCACAACAACTTATTAAACTACCAAGCCACTGTACATAATGTATATATGTTATTGTAAACTATTTTTCTTTATTATATTAATTTTAATTAGGTCCATATGTACATAGCTCAAGTTCCGGGAAGTTTTACACTCCTACCTAGGAGTCTACTCCCGTATTCGGAAGAAGAAGAAGAATTCAACACAGATTACGGATTTCGCATTACTGTCTCCGTCATTTGGTTCAACGTTTATGTACATTATTGCAACTTCCTGTTAATAAAATGCGTAAAATTATATTTCGCTCTTCTCTTCTTCTCTTCTCTTCTTTAGGTAGAAAACCATCAACATTTTGAAGATTACTTTCAAAGCAGAATAAACGGGAATTGGCTTGTATTTAGACGCTACTCTTGAACTTAGTGTAATAGTCAACCTAAATCCATCTTAAAAACAGAATGATTTTGTTTATACGGTTGTAAAACTCTTCAAATTCCAGTAGAAATGGGAAGTCGAGAAATAATAACATTGCAAATAGGTCATTATTCAAACTTTGTTGGAACACATTGGTGGAACATCCAGGTATAGAAAATTATTAGTAAAAACGTCATGCATTGTTCATGTAGATATGATAAATAATGGGCTATTCCAGAAATAGTCTGTCCCCCCCCTATGGAAGACATTGGAATTCCAGATTTTTTTTTCTTGATTTTTTCTAAAATTCCAAAGTAATTTTCTGTCTGGACCAAAAAATTCCAAACTTTTTGTCTGTTAGTGCACATGAAATTCCATGTATTTTCTAGAGGGACGAATAATTTCCTTACAATTTTTACTGGTAGTCATTAAGATTTGCCAGAACAGAAATATTTTGTGACCCATAATTTCCAGGTTTAAAACACAAGAGTTCTGATTAATTCCCTATGTATATGTACATTTCTGGGGAGGGGGACAAAAGTCTGATACAGCGATAGTAGTTTAGAGAGCAGGATAAATGATATTGATACTATGGAATTTCATTTTGTAGGTTGCACTTTGTAAATACAGCTGTTTCACAGACTATGCCTCTTTTGGGGGATACATTTGTATATCATATTCATAGATATTTTGTTTTGTATATGTACTCGTTCCCAGATATGATCTATATGTTTTATCTCTGACATAGAGACATAACTTGGGAATGTAACCAGAATAGGTAGATATTTATAGGTAGCGGCCAACTTGAATTCTGAGGAAGACCCAAAATGAAGGGAAAGGGGGGAGCAGTACAGAATTTTATTAGTATAAGTTCAAACTCTTAGAAGTTCTGGGCATGTAAATGTTGAAAATATGCTGCAGATCCCTATGGTTAGACTTTTGAATAAAATAGTTGTGCATATCAACAACTTTCCATTCTAGGATATAATTTTTGTTACAAAACTTCATAGTGAAAGTGGCACAGTTTGAGCTGTAAAGGGGGTTCCTATGGGAAATTACATTGTCTTTATTTACAGATTCGCAACCTACGATTTTTATCTTGAATTGTTTCATGTATACAAAACTGTTGAATGTTAATCAGGTGCAAATTTCAAAATGATTGGATTAATAGCATCTATGATTAGCATCACTCAGTGGAAAATTATATCACATGGGAAGATAAAAACAAAGAAAATTTGGTATGACAAATATTTGATGCCTTAATGACCTTTTTAAACACATCAAAAATAAATACTGACATCTGATTAGTTTCAGACTTATGATGATCAAGTAGATGATAATTTCAACCTAATTATATATTTAGAATTTAATCTGTATTTTTCACCATTAATTAACACCAATAAATTGTGCAATTCGATATCTCCTAAATTTTAGAATGAAATTTAGGGTTTGTCCTATATCATTATAAACAAATGTCAGATTTTTGGTTACTTCAGGCTAAATAGCCAGAACATTTACCAATAAACAGCTAATTGATACATCCTTTATTCAAACACACTTGTTTGTCTTCACAGCAGGAAATTGTCTAATTACCACTATATTGTAGAAGACTGACCAGAGAAATGACCAGCTGTGTACTATGACTCTACTATGGATTGCAAAATACTGTTACCGGTACACATAAATAGATTCATTTAGATTGTTATCAGAATCAGTGGCAAACTGTCTACTGACTTTTGAATTTACACACAGAAGATCCCCCCTTTTTTTTTTTAATCAATGCAAGGCAATGTGAACTTTTATAAATTGATTATTTGTGTTTAGTTTTTTATTTTCATACGAAAGCATATAACTTACTAAGATAAGAAAAATAAATATAATAAGAAATGACTGATGTTTGAAGAATTAACCTATTTTCAAAAATATTTTTATTGTGTACTGGAATGAAACTTTAGATGATATTGAATGCAATGTTCTCCTACCAATTGAATAATCTGAAAATGTATTCTCTTAACAATGATGTCTAAAATTTGACATGAGTTTTGAAATTTAAAAAGTTTATAAAAATTCATTACACAAAAAAACTGACATTCTTAAGTCATCCTGTTTTACAATTTACTATTTGTCAAGCCTGCAACTAGAATTCCCCAAGCTAGACATTGCAATCCTTCTCTCTAGTGTCATCAACATTTAAAGGAGTAGGTCCTGTAAGGGCCAATTTTGGCCTCAAATTTCAGGTACATCTGATGAAAGATTTTGGGCACTTTTTAAACTTATAACTGTCTTCTTCAGTCGATTCAATTAGTTGATGTGAAAGATTTCAACTGATTAAGTCATTAAAGACGGCAAAATTCAAGCTTATTTATATGAAAAATCTATCAAATATGCCATAAAATGTCACTTTTCAGATGTTTTTTGTCAAAAATGAAAGTGGCCGCGTTCGTGTTCATTCTCAACCCTTTATATATGTTATGTATTATCATCAAATACAACATACATCTAAATATTGAGACTGAACACAAATGCGGCCACTTCCATTTTAGACGGAAACCGTCTTAAAATTAGCTCAAATTGTAAAATTGTGAAGATTGCAGTAATTTTGCATGATTTAACGATGCTAGTACCCGATACATGTGCATTGTTTTGCCAAAAAAAAGCCCATACTTATGTAGCAGAAGTATTCTTAGCTTTTCAGTAAATAGCTGAAAGTTTACATTTTAACAATTTTGTAAAACTGCTATATTTTGGGGCCAAAAAGGGGTCTTACTGGGCCTACTTCTTTGTTTTGGGTTAATTTCTTTTTTATTTTAAGTCAATTATCTTTGTTAAATATTCATGGAATTTTGCTTAACTGACAGACGCTTCTTCTATACAAAGACAGCATCCAGAGATTATTATTCTTTTTTCAATATTTCACTGATATAATGGACTTAGTTTTTTTTGCACTAACATATATTGTTTACAAAACTTTGAAATTTTCAAAAAACTAAGGATTTTTTATTACAGGGATAGATTACCTTAGCTGTATTTGGAAAAATCTCTTTGGAATTTTGGGTCCCCAATGCTCTTCAACTTCATAATTTATTAGGCCTTTTATTAAACTTTTTGGATTCGAGCATCACTGTTTAGTCTTTTGTAGATAAAAGCCTGGTCTGGTGTTCACAATTTTAAGCCTGGTAACAATAATGTGGTTTTTTAGACTTCAAAATAACTTTGTCAAAGCATTATGGAATGATTGATGTATTGATTAAATGATTGTTGTTGATGCCACTTCAGCACTATTGTGCTATTTTGTGGCGGTCAGTTTTTATTGGGTGGAGGAAGCCATAGAGAACCATGACATTCGGTAGGTCTCTGCCTTATAGAGCGAGCACTAATCTAATAAGCAATATTTTAATTCAAAAAGACACAATTTTTTAGTTGACAAGATAAATTAAGAGTACAAATTAAACATCCAGGTATCATTTTCTGTGATTAGGGATAATTTCATAGAATTTGATCCAATACCCACACATTTTGGTGCAAATCATATCTCTGGCCTTTCATGGATACTGTGCTATGTAGCACTGTTTTGGTTTTTTCCGGAATTGTATTTATAATTAAAGGGAAACCTTCTTCAGAGACCACCCCTTTTGTTTTTGTTTTTCATTTATTTCTTTTTTATTACTGTTTAAAGTTTTAAGAAAAAATTTAATATCTTTTATTATTTATTATTATGGTAATTTTACCATGCCCATTTTATATAAATTTTATTGTTTATCAGTAAATTTCATAGTATAGTTTTATATGCAATATTTTTAAAATCTGTTTGTTTTAGGATTTTATAACATGGGGTTTCATATTTTATTGTTAATACATATATATGTGAATGGATATATGTAAAGCGCTTAGGGTAATTTTAATATTATATAAATCGCTGTTGTAAATACTGTATAATAATAATAATATTATAGTTTTTTGATTTGTTAATTTAAATTTGAATTTTGATTTTTTGATTTTCTAACTATTTCAACCTACATGTATTTCAATAAAATTTAATGTTGAATTAAGTGTTTCATGGTAAGAATTTTGTCTGAAGAATATCAGTTTACTTGTGTGGTTTACATGATGATGGTCATTAATTAGTTCTGCACAGTGAAATATTTTGTAGGAACTGTGAGTGTGATGTTCATACAAATAATTTTATAGCTCATTTCACTAATTCACCAATGTTCTATTTCTTTTGAATCCTATTGATAGGTTTTTATGGGATCTGGCACCTATTGTAGAATCTGTTTTAAAAAGATGCCAGTATTTCCTGAATACTTTTTGAAGTTTTTCTGCTTGAGAATGATAATATGTATTGTAATGAATGATACATTACATCTATTTCAACTTTGTTCTTTTTCTTTAAAAATTGGGTGGTTTGAGTTTTTATGAAGATATTGGAATTTTTCAGTATTCTTTCAAAAGCATTTCATATCTAAAACACCAGTATTTTTCAAAGCGTTCATCTTTGAAGATTTATGGAATGATTATTGCATTCATAAGTGAACTTTAGCAATAATTAGCATTTCAAACAGGAAATCCAATTTCAATTACTATTTATTTAGTGGTAGGGATGAGCTGCTAAAAAGATCACCATGGTCACTATTTCAAGCTTCATTATATATGATCCAATCTGGAAATTTAGATGAAGGTCAAGTTTTCAACTTGCTATTTATATCACAAGTATTTGAAACTAATCAGATGTCAGAATCTTTTGATGTGGTAATAACAACAGTTGTAAATGTATCCAATTAAGTGGTCAAATCAATTATCTCTCTATTAATTTTCCCATATGCATTCTTACCAGCTATTAACTTGCTGTTTGTGCTTTTAATCCCATTGTTTAGACATTTTCACCTAATTAACATTAAAAATATATAATAATGAAAAACTACATATTTTTAATTTTACCCTTTGAGAGTGTTGACCATAAGAGAAATAGGTTTAACAACTTGAGAAAATTGGATATCGCTTGATATCAACTCTTGTTATTTAATTTAATTACTAATAATAAACTCGCCACAGGCTAATTTATTATTATATTGAAATTAAATAACTCCAGTTGAAATCAAGCGATATAATTTCAATTCTCACTTGTTATATGAAACCTATAAGTACAGCCTTCAACATGGAGCCTAGGCTCACACAGCATAGTAAGCTAGAATGGGCCTGAAAATGACCAGTGTGAAACAATACAGACGAGAAAAATTAATGGCCAACTTGATATACAAAACAATAAATGAAAAACAAATATGAAATACAGTAATAAGCGACAACCACTTAAATTACAGGCTTCTGACTTGGGACAGATATATATATATAGAAAATATATGCAGCGAGGTTAAAAAAACGTATGTGCTGGATCCAAATTCTCCTGGGATAGTGGTGTATTTGTCTGCAATGACAAGACTTCCATATACACTGGTAAACATATTGGCTAACAGTTCTTCTAGTCAGGGATTTGTTTGTGCTTAACTTTTAAACACACTTCTTTTGGTTACGGCTGCATATATGTTACTGAGAATAAAATTCCAGTTTTTTTTGGCACATTTAGAAAAAAACAGATAAATTCCAGACAGAAGAAATAAAATCGATGTCTTCCATAGGTATTGCTTCTAATCTTTACACTAAAATTTCCAGACAAATTGACAGCATCATGAAAAAAATTCCAGTATATTTAAGTTTTATAATGCGTTTAAATTCTGGAATTCCAGAAAATTTTGGTAATGGTGAAAAATATTTCCATGGATTTTTTTTTTTACATCTTATGTCTTCCATAGGGGGGGGACAGAATATTTCTGGAATAGCCCAATATGAATATTATACACATTCTGTATCTATATCATAATCAGTATATCTGTATGTCTAAGATACCAAGTATGGCTTTAAGTGACGACAAAGCGAGCACCTATTCAGTTAGTCCAAATAATAAAGATGTCTTGAAATGCTGTTTTATTTTTTTGATTTGACACCTAAATTCCTGCACAGTGTTATATTTTTACCACCTTTCCCACGAATCTGTATGAAATAAGGATTGGTGGTATGATTGACATGACAAGAGACAGATTCAAATGAAGCAGATTTAAGCAACGAACGTCACTGTACGGCCTTAAAAATGAGCAAAATCTATACCCTATAGTCATGATAGTCTGTTATAAAAGTCCCTGACATGACAAACTGTGAAACAATTCAAAAGAAGAACCATTGACCTGACTTATGACAAAACAATAAACGGAAAAAAAATATGGCAGACATACATGTACAGCATTCAACGACAACCACTGTATTACAGGCTCCTCACTTGGTACAGGCACATTTTGAATGTAGCGATGTTAAACATGTTTCTGACTTATAAATGCTCAACCCTTACCCATGTTCCCTAACCTTGGACAGTGGTGTAACAGACAAACAGCACAACATAAGCATGATAAGAGCAAACTGTAAAAATCAGTTAGAAATGACATGAATCATTAGATCAACAGAAAGCACAAAAGGCAACTTAACATAAAAAAGAAAAACACAAAGTGTCGATTTAAGAGTACTCACAATTACTGAAAGATGGTTCAAAGCAAAGTCAATAATAACTACATGTAATGCAAAAATCTTGTTCTCCCAGACTTAGATATGCCCATTATTATAACCTAGGTCTTCTGACTTCATATGTACATGTACCTCCTAATAAATAACAGATAACAAAAACACTGCATACAGAAAAGCTTCATGTAAAAGTGAAAAATAAAACACATTTTAAGTTTGATAAAGTAATCATTCATTATTTTGATTTGAATAGAGATAATTTAAAAAAAATGTTTGATGAGATTATATACAATGTATATTACTAACATGTTTATTTAGTATTACTGAAACATATCAGATAATATGTCAAGGGGCATACCTTTCATCATGTTCATCAATGTTGTAAAAATTTTAATTATTAAAAACAAAACATATATAAGGAATGTAAACTCATGTTTTGCATGGCTACATGATAATGTACATGCACCAAATTAAAGATGTATTATAATAAAAACATTATGCATATCATATATATTATGACATGTATGACAGTGCATTATAATTATAAGCCTAATTGACTGGTTGAAAAATTTAAACCATTTGTACATTTGAACATGATTGTTTGTTATAATTCAGGTTGCACTTTAATATTTAAAAAACATCATTCATTCATTCATCTTACAGTGTTATCCCATATACATGTACATGATATATGCAGTAAAACTTTCACATGTTAAACAATACATACATGACATATATACATGAACATTTTGCAATTTGTTTAAAAAATTTGAAGACATCTGACCTGTGTCTGTCTGTGTCAGATGTTCATGAACTTCATAGTTATATACTTGATATTATTTCATATTTTTTTTTATAGGAGTCATCATTTAATTATGATCCAACCAAAGCTTCAGAAGATAAAGAAGTAAATCATGACATCTTATGGAGAGAAGGACAGACTCTTAAAGTATTTATACTTATTAAAACTAAATAAAAAAAAAAAAACGCATTTTTAACCTCTTAGTTGCCATATTTAGAAGTATCCCAAACTTGATTGGAAAATTGTGTTTTTTTATTGTTGTACATGTACATGTATATGCATAGGGAAAAAAATAATCTGAAATAATTTAATTTAATTTCAATCAGTAATTATTCTTATATCAAATTGTTGTTCTTAAAAACTTGTTCTATAATTTCATGTAATATTATGGTAAATTTTGCTGAAAGTCGCATTATGCAAGACATATAGGGATTACTATTCAGTGGCGGTGACGTAAACTATTTGTATAAATCTTTATATTTCAAAAGGTAGAAGACAAGGATGCTTCATACCTTGTATGCAGATTCCTTATATTAAGAAGTTTCCCTCTGTCATATGTCCATTGTCCTTGACCTTATTTTCATGGTTCAGTGACTGCTTGAAATTTTTTTAAAGATTTTTTGTCATGTGCATTTCTCTCTTATTATAAGTAATAAGATAACTATATTTGGTAAATGGTTACATTGCAACATCTACATGTCTGTCAGACAGAGTTCACCTGACCTCGACCTCATTTCATAGATCAGTGATCAAGGTTAAAGTTACACAATAATGTCCGTTTCTCAAGTACTATAAGCAGTAGGTCAACTATGTGTGGTGTATGAAATGATTGTAAGGGGTACATGCTAGTCTGGTAGGTTTCATCTGACCTTAACCTCATTTTCATGGTAACCAGGTTCATTGATCACGGTTAAGTTTTTGTGTTGTGGTCTGTTTTTTTAAGTGCTATAAGCAATAGGTCAACTATATTTAGTGTATGGGATGATTGTAAGGTGTAAATGTCTGTCTGGCAGGTATATATATATATATCATCCCTGACCTCGACCTAATTTTCATGGCTCATCAAATTGGTCAACAATGGTCAATGTTAAGTTTTTGTGTTTTGGTCAGTTTTTCAAATGCTATAAGCAGTAGATTTACTATATTTGGTGTATGTAATGATTGTAATGTGTACATGTCAGTCTGGCAGGTATAATCTGACCCTGACCTCAATTTCATGGTTCATTGGTAAATGCTAAGTTTTTGTGTTTTGGTCTGTTTTTCAATTTATACCATAAGCAATATGTCAACTATATCATATATATTTGGTGTATTGAATAATTGTAAGGTGTACATGTCTGTCTGACAGGATTTATCTGACCTTGACCTCATTGCCACAGATATATAGAAATGTTAAGTTTATGTGATACTTGTAGTAAAACTTATATCTCTAAGACTTTAAAAATAAAATCAATGGTCAGTAAAGCAGGCGAGACATTTCAATGTATGCACTCTTGTCTATCTTTTATGAAGCATCTTTCCCATTTTGTATATTTTTATAATTTTTTTGGCAACAATTTTGGTGTTTTCATATGGAGTATAAAACATCTTTGTCCATTTTAAGAATAATATGCATGGTAGCTTCAAGTCTCTAGCTCTAATAAATACTGAATTTCATTTCAAAACTGAAAGAATAAAGTCATTGGTACCTCTGAAACAGTTTTCAAAAGTAATAAAGGCATTTACTATTTACACACTATATTGACTCAGAATTACAAATATTATAATAAACAGCCATTTACATGTTTTCACAGTAGATTGATGGTATGATTAAATAGAATGTTGGGTGTAAGCATATGAGAAATGAAACAAAAGGCCAACAACACAAAAACCCAGAAAAGATCTAGATTTTAATGTACAGTCTTCAACAATTGACAACCATACGTCAAGTATCAACTAACCCAAAAATAAAATTAGAATTGTTTGATGTTAAAATTGAGAATGGAAATGGGGAATGTGTCAAAGAGACAACGACCCGACCATAGAGCAGACAACAGCCGAAGGCCACCAATGGGTCTTCAATGCAGCGAGAAACTCCCGCACCCGGAGGCGTCCTTCAGCTGGCCCCTAAACAAATATGTATACTAGTTCAGTGATAATGGACGTCATACTAAACTCCAAATTATACACAGGAAACTAAAATTAAAAATGATACAAGACTAACAAAGGCCAGAGGCTCCTGACTTGGGACAGGCGCAAAAATGCGGCAGGGTTAAACATGTTTTTTGAGATCTCAACCCTCCCCCTATACCTCTAGCCAATGTAGTAAAAACAAACGCACAACAGTACGCACAGTAAAACTCAGTATAAGAGAAGTCTGAGTCCGATGTCAGAATAGGAAAGAAAAGAAAGTAAACAAAATGACAATAATACATAAATAACAACAGACTACTAGCAGTTACTGACATGCCAGCTCCAGACCTCAATTAAACTGATTGAAAGATTATGTCTTCATCATATGAATATCAGGCACAATCCCTCCTGTTAGGGGTTTAGTATTATACCGTCATAAAATATATGAGAAGAACATAACCCGTGTCATGCCAACAACTGGTTTTAGAACAAATGTGTTTAATTCCGATGCAAAGACCCTATACGTGAATCAATATTAAAGCCAAAATATGCAATCTTTAATGACCTGACAACAGTATTGTAACTATATCCCTTCTTAATAAGTCTTGCCTTCATGTACCTACCAACCTTAAAAGTAGCCTACCTGAAAAAATTTGTGACACAATGCGTCTGTTCGTTCTTTCGTCCGTCTGTCCCGCTTCAGGTTAAAGTTTTTGGTTAAGGTAGTTTTTGATGAAGTTGAAGTCAAATCAACTTGAAACTTAGTACACATGTTCCCTATGATATGATCTTTCTAATTTTAATGCCAAATTAGAGTATTGATTCCAATTTCATGGTCCACTGAACATAGAAAATGAAAGTGCGAGTGGGACATCCATGTACTATGGACACATTCTTGTTTTTTAAAGTTTTATCGTGCTCTAACATTGTTTTCTTGTCTAAAACATGTAACTTATGTTGTTGGCCCCCAAAATAATCCGTACCTACATACCCAATCCTACAAGGCATGGGTAGGCAACATCAAACAAAGAATTAGTTAAGAATAAACAAGACAGATACTTCCAAAGATCAGCTATCAATTTTAAATTCTTGAAACAACCTAAAAGTCATTAAGATATATAACATGTATAATTTAAGACAACCACTGACTCAAGTTCCTGATTTTGGAACAGGAACATTAACATGCGACTGAGTTAAACTAGTTTTTTAGTATCAGTACCCAGTCCCCCTTTCACCTTTTTTTATCTTGATCAGTGGAATAATAAAAGATACATTAAGTAATGTGGAATTAAATAAAAGTGCTGGAATAGTGCTTAACAATATACATAAGAAATATAAATAACAAACCACAGGTACATGAATACAATAATAGATTATCGTCAAAATAAAAATAAGGAGTTCTGGTATGATTGTCAATGAGACAACTATCCACCAGAGACCAGATGATGAGGATGAAAACAGCTATAGGGCACTGTACAAGTGTACATGCTGTACAGCCTTCAACCCTTGGTAAAACCCATACCATATAATAAGCTATACAGGTCCCTTCATGAATATAAGTGAGCCAATAAAAAAAAGAAATACCAACAGCCTGATTTATGCTAAAACAATATAATGTTTACCATTTTTACAGTAACTAAAATTAAGCTTAGACAACATATTCTGTTGATGCACCAATCATGCGTTGTTATATGGTAAAATTTATTGTTTAGAATATACTGTTTTAAAATTACTTTTTATGTTCATTTCAGGGAGAAATCACTTTTACACCTAGACTGATTGCATTTGATCTGAAAGGAAGTTTGAAAACACTGAAACAAGAAGGAATTCTATATGATTTAAACTCACAAGAGGAAGTCAAGTGGTAAAATTATTTTAAATTTAAAAGCTTATTTCACCTAATCTTGACATCAGATGTTTTGCTTTTAAAAATATGGTTTGCATCAGGGCTTCCAAAAAATATTTAAGCCAGCCGGATATTTTATATCTGTTTCTGATTTTAATCCCTTAAGACTAAGTAACAAAAGGTGACTAAGGTTATCAGTTGGCCATCCCAATGATTGACAATTAAAAAAAAAAACGATATTAAACTTTACTTTGATATAAATTAGATGTTCTGACGTAAACTGGTAAATTGGCAGTGCATCATTCGAAGTGTGCAACATCAGCGTACTAATATCTGCCTTAGACTCTTTATTTGTGCAAAATAACGGTTGTCAAACACTTTACTTTCGTTTTAAAAGCACATTTTCCTAATATCGGATGTTGACTTGACAATGGTAAAACATGGACCAGAGACGGATACGTAAAATCTGTGTACGTTTACAAAGCACGACTGAGTGTAAGAAGCTCTTTCCACGTTATTTCTTCAACAAAAATACTCGAAATGAACGTTAGATACAGGTATCAATGATAATTTTAGCATTTTTGAAGAACTTAGGATGCATAATTAAATTTTCCACCTGCGCACACGTGTACTAGTTCAAACAACGTGGTTCTAACGATTTTTCATTTAAAACCTTTTTAAATTTTTCATCAAATCATATTTTAAACGTATTTCATATAATTTTAATCTTCTGGACTAAATTAATTAGATGCAAACCACTGAAATGTAAGAAAATAACTTTGAATAGACCGATCAATGTCCGGTTCAAAATAATTTATCTGTCACCTGAACAGGTAGATTTCAGCTGTCCAACAACTAATTAGCCTTGATTAAAATGAGAAGGTATTAAAGTAGGGCTTGTTTTGATAGTAATTAATCATCATGTCACTTTTATGACCGGAAATGTGTGGCTGTTTAAGGCAAAAGGTTGGGTAAAAAACATCGCGAATTATGTTAAAATGACCGTCTCTTAAGAACCCTTGAACACTAAAAAGTAGATGTCCCGTTCATGTTTATCCCAAGCGGACAATGTCCGGTAAATTTACAAATTTCCGGAATATATGACCGTTTTGGAAGCCATGGTTTGCATCCCTTTTCTGTCATTTTACATGATTTACAGGATAAACATATTGTTCTACATTAATTGTCTGATTTCAGTTAATACATTCAAAAGTAACCATAAAACCATATGCTTTGTTAAAAAAACATTTAATTATTTTTATCATGTTAAAACATTGTTTTAACTTGTTCACAGTGTTATATAAAAATCGGATTTTTTTATCTTTTAATGTATCAGTATCATCTTGTGTGTTTCTTTCACAGGGGAGGAGATGTGAACCTTCACCAGTCAGTTCCAGTTCCAAAGAACCAGTATTTACAGGATCTGGCAGCTAAGGTACAGCTCATGAAATATTTATTGTTGAATTGTGTTAACTAGACAGTGGTAGACCTCTCAAATATTTTTTTTAAGCAATGTAAGATAACAGATGTGATTTTTTTTATATCCCTGCCGTCACCGGAGGGGGCAGTAAGTGTTTCCCTTGTCCATATGTACATACGTCCCAAAATTGGTTTCCGTTCTCTAACTTTAGTTTGCCTCAACTAAATGTTATGAAATATTATACACAATGCTTATTACCACAAACGCAGATCAAGTTTGAATTTGAGTAACGTCACTTTTACCGTTCTCTAGTTATACCCCTTTATAACGTTATATACAAGCAGGGGCATCATTTGTGCCACATGGACACATTCTCTGAAAGTTATCCAATATCTAGGATATATTACTACAAGTGCTTATATCTGACAATAATCACAAACATATTTTTCTTGATCATGATGATTAGTTGGTTTTTTTAAAACAAATTGATAAGTTAACAACACATGATAAATACAGAAGAAAATCATGATAAAGTTCACAGGAGTAGGCCCAGCTAAAACCCCTTTTTGGCCCCAACATATAGCATTTTTACAAATTTGATAAAAACGAAACTTCTAGCTATTTATTGGAAAGGAGAATACTTTTGTTACATAAATATAGGCTGTTTTTTACAAAACAATGCACATGCATCATACTAGGTACTAGCATCATTAATTCATGCAAAATTACTGAAAGCTTCACAATTTTAGCATTTGTGCAAATTCATAGACGGTTTTTGTCTAAAATGGAAGTGGCCGCACTTGTGTTCAGTCATAATATTTAAAAATATGTTGTATTTGATGGAAATACATATATAACATTTATAAAGGTTGGGACTGAACACAAATGCAGGCACTTACATTTTAGACAAAAAACATCTGAAAAGTGAAGTTTTATGGCATATTTGATAGATTTTTCATACTTAAGGTTGTTTTTAAGCGTCTGTAATGATTAAATCAGTTCAAATCTTCTACATAAACTTATTGAATCGACTGAAGTAGACACTTAAGTGTTTAAAAATGCTAAAAATATTTCATGAGATGTACTTCAAGTTTTAGGCCAAAATTAGCCCTTACGGAACCTTTCTCCTTTGTTCATGAAATAATATATTGCAATGATGTACAACATCACACAATAATGAACTTGTCACTACAGTTTCATACAAGTTTTGAAAAAGGGTGATTTTTATGTCAACGATACTGTCTGCAGTTTCACATAAAAACATTCATAAAAAAACGATACCGGTAGTTAGATAAATGACTACTGATTTCTGTATGAATTAAAGGAGATATGGTGTTTACATCGATGAGGAGGTGTATATTTGAGAAAAAAAACTATACACAACAGCAATAAATTTTTCTTTAATGTGTCAAGAGAAATAAAATGCTACTATAGAATATTCCTAGATTATCACACCATCTTACACTTCATTAAACCCTCTGTGTATTTTTTATTCCAAATTTATTCTACCATTTTCAAAAAGAAAATTACAAAAGTTCATTACAATACTGTAACAGTATGATTTATTTATTGGTGTTTGCTTAATGATGCCTTAACCACAAAATGGCTATATTGCAGTGAGGTTAAACAATAAATTTTAAAAAATTGCATGCCTGTTCCAATTGATTGAAAATATAGAAACTAATTTTTAATGTGGCTTAATATTAAAAATTTACATAGTGTGGAGAAATATATTGTAAAAGCATTAATATGTGATTGCTCGAAAGACAGAAAAAACTATCAAAGGAAAATATTTATTGACCTTATAAATGCATACTGATGAATCAGTATTATTTGTGGAATAATTATTTTCATGGACTAAGTATGTAAAGATGAACCAGGAATTAAAACATGCAACAAAGTACAATTTTCCTATAGATATAAGAAGATGTGGTATGAGTGCCAATGAGACAAATCTCCATCCATGTAAAAATTTATAAAAGTAAACCATTATAGGTCACAGTACGGTCTTCAACACGGAGCTTGTATGCAGAATTTGTCAAAACCACAAAATCAATTACCCTCATTTCAAGAAAGTTTGTTCCAGCAAAAACACGAATCCACAGTATATAGGTGTTGAAAATCAGCCTTACAATGTTGTAGCTGTAGAAATGTAAGAGTGTTAAAATTCACCATTTTTATGCCAATAAATTGTCATTTTTAGTCTAAACCATAAATGTTTTTACAGGAGAACACAGTTTTAGTACCAGAAGATGCTGATCAAGGGGAAGGCGATGATATTCCTGGTATAATCAATTTAAATCCTTGAAAACCTGTCTTGAAAGTTTTGTGGATAAGTTCTTACAAAGTAGATCTGTCCTTAAGGGCTATTCCATTAAAATGTATGTGGGAGGGTAGGAAGGGACTTTCAAAATATCCCTACAACCAAGAACAATTTTTTAGATAATTTTACATAATGGTAATAGACTCATACTGAAAAAAGACCCATGACCCTCATTCAATAATTAAACTTCCCTTCCTACCCTCCTACATACATTTTAATGGAATAGCCCTCAGTGACTTAAATCACAGAATGAAGTAATCATAAGTGTGATGTAAATTATTTACACACAAATTAAATACTGAATATGTTCCACATTATTTTGCAGATGTATGAAATCTACCTTCAAAATATTTTACTAGTTGATTCAGTCTTAGATGCAAGTGAAGATAACATTTTCATAATATTTTCACATTTCTCAATCGGTGTGAGAAAAATATCTCTAGAGAAAACTTTGTTCTCGTCAAATGATTGGTCAAAATGTCAATTATGAAGTCAAATTTTCTTGATTTCTTCTGAAGTTCCTAATGTGACGTCATGAAAAAAAGCAACCATGCCTGATGACATCACATATAAAGAACGCATACTTCTGCAAATCTTTGAAAAGGAAGGTTAAACTTTGTTTGGATATCGTCTAAAAATCATGAGAGAAATAGATTCCACCACTATATATTGTGCATTACGATATTTTTCCACCCTCAACAGTTAAATTTTAAATATTTAAAAAGCTTGGCAAGCCTCACATTTTAAATTTTAAAATTAAACTGTCTCGAGTGTAACAGATGTGTAATAGACTACATATCTTATTAACGATTTTGACCTGTCTTTGCTTTTAGAAATGTTTTTTTTTTTTTACAAATTAACTTATTTATAATTTGAATATTTCAGATGACATTTCTGCTAAAGAAGAAGAGGTATTTGGTAGAAAGCTGTATGATATAGATGGTTCAGTGAGCGTATGGTCAGATTTCATGAAAGTTCATATCCATCCAAAGTCGTTGCACATCATCAATGAATATACCAAAGATAGGTAATAAAAAGTATATAAAATACAGAGGTACCAGAAATGTAATAAAAGTATATAAAATACAGAGGTACTTGAAAGGTAATAAAAGTATATAAAATACAGAGGTACCAGAAAGGTAATGAAAGTATATAAAATACAGAGGTACCAGAAAGGTAATTAAAGTATGATGGAGAGTTGTCTCTGGTGGAGAGTCGTCTCATTGGCAATCATACCACATCTTCTTATTTTTTTATATTTAAGTTACGAATGAGTACATGTTCCTAGAATTATAACATTGTTCTATTTATGTCAAGACTTCTTGTTTTTCACCCAAAATATTTAGTTTTTAGCTTATTCTATATTCTGTACATTTTCTTTTCTTGATGATTATCAATTAATGAAGAAGATATGAAACAATTATGAAACAGAAACGTGACAGCAACCCAAAATTCAAATTCAAGTCAATAACCACCAAAAAGATGCAATTTTTTAATTGACATATTTATTTTCATAAGGCAAAAACAAAACAATAATTGACACCCACCCATGCCCTACGTCTAACATACAGATTTTGATCTGTTTAAAGTATGTTTTAGTCAAAGTTCTATTTGAGAGTTTGAGATGTAAATACATTGAGATATGATAATCAATGAGCCTACAAGCAACTAGCAGCATTTATTTGAATTGCCAACTTTGCTTGATTGAATTTTAACCAAATATTTTTTAAAAGTTCAACTATAAATCACACATTTTTAAAAGATCACTGACTACTGGTTAGAAATTAACCTTAGAAATTAAAAGCCAAAGAAACTGACAGACAATATCATGAATATGTTGGGCAAATTATTTGTAAGAATTTGTTGCCTGTTATGATTTGTAATTTTTAGGATTTACCCACATCTATCCTATCTAACAGATGCTAGGGGCCACCTTGAACTTGCAGTGAGGTGTGAGCTTTTTCCTCATGGTAAAGGCTTGCTCTAACTTTGAGATTTAGAACAGCAATAACAGTGCCTGTAAAGATATTTTGTCATGGATTGATTTCTCAACATGAATAAATAGAGATGTGGGATGCACACCAATGAGACAGCAACCCAACAACAAAAAATAACAAAAAAGACATTTAGGTGGCAATATACAGACATCTAACAGTAGACAGGTGTCTATCATGTCTATTCAATGTGTCAAGCTCTAAATCCTGAATCTTATCATTTTTTTCCATCACATATAGAGTAATGTTCTATTGTAATGCCCGCCTAGTTGGTCTTGTGTTAGCATGCTCACCTCAAGTTTGCAAAGGTCATGGGTTTGATCACCAACCTGGTCAAACAAAAGACTTGAAAACAGGTGTTTGCTGCTGCTACTCCACAAAGCATGCAGCATTTATGATTAAGAGCAAAGAATTGTTGGCCTGGAGTCAAAATAATGTGTCGGGGTAGGGGGTGTGTCTTTCTGCTGACTGTTACACAAATTGTACCTTGTGAACTAGCAGGTTAAAAATCAAGATCAGCTTGTTAGTCTAGTTTAAAGCAGGGTTCATATGCATATTATATAAACATGTTTTTGTCCTGAAGAATCAATTTGTCGCTGGACAACTATTCTTTAAATTCAGAAATTATTGTGAGGTTTTTATTTATGCGAATAATGCGACTTGGTGATTATTGCAATAATAAGAACTCGCATTCTTATATCTTATACATATATATCTGTCTGCAGATTTTCTTGAAATCGCAATAATTAATCTCACATTTTTGTACATTCTTCAAAAATCCCAAAAATAAATGCACGCAATAATTTTTTGAATTTACACTACGTCATCATCTATTGTAGTGAAATAGACAAATTTGACATATATGGTTGTGGAAAGTCTGTACTGTCTAACTATGAAACGAGGTCAGAGATGGAGGATCGTATTCATTTCTTTACAGAAGAATGTGATAGCTTACAGGTATAATTACATAAATATCTTTTAAATTATCAATCTGATATTATACAAATGTAAGGTGCTTTATTTTTTTTCTGGAGTTTGAATTTTGCCATTTTTAGAGCTGAACCTGTTGGAAAGTTTTTTTTCTTTGCTTTTTTTTTTAATATCTTAGATTCTGCTTCTTTAAAGATTAAATATAAGCAAGGAGATATTTTGGCAATTTTATCTTTATTGAAAAATAAGCAAATATTATTCCCTCCAGAAAATGTTCAACTTTACAGTATATAAGTTTAAATGGACATACATGTATCATAGTTCAATCAATAGCATTTTGCTATATCTGCAATGGTTTTGTTAGACAGAAAAATTATAAACCTCTGGTTAAGCTTTTAAACTCTGTCTAACACAATTATTCTGGTAAAGATAATTTTCTAATTCATATTTTGATAACTGTGCAAAAGGTTCAACAAATAGTATTTCTGGTATTATTTGCCCTTCCAAATAATAAGAAAAGTGATCAACCAAAGTCTGACTTGTATAGGCCATATAAATGATAAATTGTTTAATTATAATCAAATTTTATTAGATTTCAACTTTATATGTATGATGTAAATTGCCTTATGAGGTATGAGTTTTGTTCATTGTTGAAGGCTGAACAGTGACCTATAGTTAACCTTTATGTCATTTGGTCTCTGGTGGAGAGTTGTCTCATTAGCAATTATACCACATTTTCTTACTTTCATATTCAATAGAAGATTAAGGTCAATGTTTGATTATTTAAATGAAAATGCAATTCATATATTTGATAAATGCATAAAAGAACAAAAAACCAAGTACACCATGATTATTTTATGGCAAACATAAAACAATATAAAAAAATATGTATATTAATTTGATAGCAGATCTTTGATAATTTCTGTTAAATTTATTGACAGTTTTTTAGACTTAGGAGGTTGAGATACATTTATATTTATTGACACCTGTCTATTGATGAGGGCAATTTACCTTTAAATGTCTATTTGTTTTGTGTTGTTACGTTGAATCAGTGTTCTCCTTTCAAATTTCATATATAGCATCCTGGTAAACAGCAAATATGAAATACCATCTTGTTTCTAAAATATAAAGCATCACATCCATTACACTATAGGCTATCTATAAGGAAATCATTTCAGATAACATCACATTCAAGCAATATAGCATCACATTACCATGATGCTAAAAGACCCTGTGGAGAACACTGGTTGTATACCTATGATACCCTGCATCTTTTTATGCCCCCGCCGTAGTGGTGGGGGCATTAATTTTTACCCTTGTCCGTCTGTACGTACGTACGTACCAAAATTGGTTTCTGTTCCCTAACTTGAGTTTGCCTCAACCAAATGTTATGAAACTTATACACAATGCTTATTACCACAAAACACAGATCAAGTTTGAATTTTGGTGGCGTCACTTTATTTTTTCATATTTTAACAATGTAGAGTAATTTATTAAATGTAACTGAGAGAAGAGTCAACCCATCTTATGTCAACTTTGCATGTGAATCTTAGCTTTGTAAGAATGATTAGAATTATCAACTGGGAATTGATCAAAGTGTTAGTAATATTTATCATATATTTCAGGGTTTCCATATCCTAGTAGATACCTATGATGGTTTTGGAGGGTTAGGAACAGGTTTGTTAGAGTACTTGAGGGATGAGTTTGATTCTAAGTCATTGATGACCTTTGGTTTGACACCTGCAGTTTTACCAGATAGTGTAGGTTGAACTATTATATATACTGATCTCTTTATAATTATAGATCAATCAGTGATATCTTGTTTATAGAAAACTATGATTTTGACATTAAACAATGCGCTATTTGTCCCAAACTGCAATTCAGTGAGGGGGGGGATGTAATATAACATCTGTAAAACTTGTAAGAGCTCTCACATCTACATCTATTATTTAATATTTATGAAATTTACATCAAAGGCATAAATTAGCAATGGTTCAGACTAGTTTCGAAAGTCAGAGTCAACTAATTTAAAGGGAGTTATGTTCTTGTCATAAGACAACTTATCTGTAAAATAAAGTCAACTGAGTCAATTTTACTTTACAGAAACTAAATGTCAAGGAGAAAGCTAAAATCCACAAACTATAGAGTCTGTATTTAAATTATGTCACAAACCTTGTAGGTACTGCTAATCCTGCAGCCTTCAGAAAAAAGAGGTTATGATTAGTTATTCCACAGTTTATATACCAGTAGTGGTCATTCATAATTACTCAACTGTAAAGAAAGGTGTGCGGCCTTACAATAGTAAAAGGTTTATTTTTAACCCACAATGAGAGTTTGGCTTTTGAAATATAGTGGATAACAGGAATAACAAAAAATATCGGCCAGCACAACAGACCACACCAATGACGAACACCCAACTCCTCAGTATAAATAGATCTACAGACAAAGACGACAAACAACAAATAAAACATGGTCCAGATATCTTGACTTGGTACAGACACAAAATGTGTTTTGGTTAAAATAGCTTTAAATGCACACAAACCTCCTCCCCCTTTGACATCAAATGTAATTGAGGTAAAACACAATTCATGAATGCCGGTGCTTTACCATGGCTACCAAATATGTATGTATAGAATTTGGCATGGTATTGAAAATAACAGACTACATGTGTATTTTCAGACTCCCCATGAGAGAGCAAACAGGATTTTAAATTCAGCTATAACCTACAATAACTGTAGCACATATAGTTCTTTGTTCACACCTCTGTCTTTAGCATCAACTCTGTGGAAGAAAATTGGACCTGTTGTTAAATTTCCATATTTAGATTACAAGGTATGTATTCAATACTCCAATATATGGTTCAATTTGATATACTTTTTCAATCACATCAGTAGACAAAATAGACCTTCCTATCTGAACACCTGAAAATTAAAAACTTACTTTGTGGAGAATATTTTAGTCGTGGCATATTTTTTATGCCCCCGCCGTAGTGGTGGGGGCATTAAGTTTTACCCTTGTCCATCTGTACGTACGTACGTCCGTCCGTACGTCTGGAAATTGGTTTCCGTTCTCTAACTTGAGTTTGCCTCAACCAAATGTTATGAAACTTATAGACAATGCTTATTACCACAAAACACAGATCAAGTTTGAATTTTGGTGGCTTCACTTTAACCGTTCTAGAGTTATGCCTCTTTATAAATGGAAAAATTGCGAAATTTTTAGTTTCCGTTCTCTTACTTAAGTTTGCCTCAACCAAATGTTATGAAACTTATACACAATGCTTATTACCACAAAACACAGATCAAGGTTGAATTACCGTCAAAAGCGAAATCTAGTCGCCCTGTTGTTTATGATACTCGCTTTCAGTCGCTTTCGTCATCGGCAATATTCAATTTTTACCAAGTCGATGAAACAGCAATTTTTCAGTAAAAAGTAAAGAAATTCAAAGACATAAACGATTTATTTTCTTCAGAAAAGAGGTTAAAGCATTGATTTTAAAGTTGGTTGCATGTTATTTCATAAAAACAATTTTTTATCACTTCCGGTACTTGTTAGAGAGCGTACATCAAATCATTCTAATTTTCGGCAAAATAAGTTTTTTACTTCATTAGAACGTGATGAAATTTGCCTGAAGTAAATTTGTTATCCATGTATTGCATTAAAAACGTCATATTCCTTTTCAAATAGCGTGTCAAACATCGTTTATTTTTTGAAAATTTTTCTTCGTCCGCCATTGAAATATTTGTAGTAAACTACTGATCGGAACCGGACCAGCTATGACAGAAATCCGGATTCTTACGATAATGACTACTAAAGAATGAATGGCACAGCTGACAGAGGAATATTGACCCCAAAAGGAAAAATTACGCATTCCACGCACATTAACATACTTTTGGTTAGATCTACTTGATTAATGTATATATTTCCATGTATATGAATTGTTTCAATTTATTAATTAAAATTGCTCAACTCTAGGACAACTATACTATGTCCAAGCTTAACTGTGTTAAATTTATATATCTTTTAAATGAGAATTTTAACCACTGAATTTCACAAACATAACAGAGTACATTTTAAATTGAAATAACAACTTTCTTTTCCTTTTTGATATAAAAAAAAATCTTTTTTATTATTGCTAGATATTAAACTGTTTTTTTTCTGACAAGAGGACTAATATGATTGTGCAACTAGATATGATAAAATTAAACAACTTTGAATATGAACTGTTACTTTTATTGTACTCCCAGGTACAAATTGAACAATATAAAAAAATAAGATACATATGGCCCTTTGTATTATAGTAAAACCAAACATTGTAGCGCCGCGAGCGAACGAGCACTTCTCTTTCAAATCTCACCACTTCTCCCTCTCAGTTTCAAAAAGAGAAGTCACTTCTCCCTATGATTCTGAAGTAGTGTGAGCCCTGTATGCCCCTTTATAAATCGAAAGATTGTAAAATTTTTAGTTTCCATTCTGTAACTTAAGTTTGCCCCAACCAAACATTATGAACCTATAAACAATATTCATTACCACATGTCCATTTATAAACATGAAAATTGCTGAATCTTTCGTTTCCGTTCTCTAACTTTAGTTTGTCTCAACCAAATGTTATAAAACTTAAACACAACTGTTCTAGAGTTATGCGTGTTTACAAATAGAAAAATTGCTGAATTTTTAATTTCTATTCTCTACTTAAGTTAGCCTTAACCAAATGTTATGAGACTTACACACAATGCTTATTACCACAAAACTCAGATCAAGTTCAAATTTGGGTAGTGTCACTTTTACCGTTCTTCAGTTATGTCCCTTTATAACTATATGATATGCAAGCGGGGGCATCATCTGTGTCCACATTTATTTATTATGAAAAGGATATAATAGCAGGAACAATTTTTTTAGGGCATATAATAGATCAGATGGTCCAATGTGTTAAAATTTTACTAGCATGCCGAACTGTCTAAGGGCTATTGCATTAAAATGTATGTGGGAGGGTAGGAAGGGACTTTCAAAATATCCCTACAACCAAGAACCATTCTTTAGATGATTTTGCATAATGGTAATAGATGCATACTGCAAAAAGACCCATGACCCACATTCAATAATTAAACTTCCCTTCCTACCCTCCCACATACATTTTAATGGAATAGCCCTAAGGTGGGTTTTATTTGGGGGGGTGCAAAATTCACCCTAGAAGTGTAGTACATGTATATGTAGAAATTTAAACTTAAAACGGTAAAACAGTTTGTAGAATGATTTTCTTATCTTATAGTTTTTATGCCCCTGCCGTAGCGGAGGGGGCATTAAGTTTTACCCTTGTCCGTCTGTACGTACGTACGTATGTCTAGTTTTTTTTTAAATATTTAAACATGTTTCATCACAATCTTTGTTCTTTATTTTTAGTCTATACCATACCATACCAGTAGTATACTAGCTGCAGCATTAGACACAATGTCTTTACCCTACAGGAATACTGGTCAAATGGATCTCAGAGACCTCACAGATAGTCTCAGTTCATTAGGTAAAAAGGTTTGTATCTCCAGGTAGAAGGACATTGTATTAAGGAGATGGGTTCGCTTTCCTTTGGACTCCATTTGGCTTGAAAATTGAAGAAACACAAAACATGTAGTTATAACATAAAAAAAAGAATTGATATGCATGTGCCTTGTTCAAATATAGTCACTAAATCATAACCCCATTGCTTTCTGTGTTGAATTCTGCAATTTCAAGCATTCATAGCTATTTTGTCTTAAGTTTAAATAAAGTGACAGTCATTTCATGTCAACACTTTACCTTGTCCAGCCTTGTGCTGAAAAATTCAACATACCATTATTTGCATATAAGAATATACTGGTGCAGGGAACCTTGGTAATACAAAAACAGGTACTGTTACTTCTGAAAATTGACCAAAATCTAAAAAATATGACACTTTTCAAAAGATGTTATAACTATATTTGTTGGGACATCATTGATCTAGATCGTCTATTATTACTTTTGTTTTATTGAAACTTAAAAATAAACTCAGTAAAAAGTTTTAAGGTGTCATACATTTTCGTTGTTACTAATTTTTATTGATTGCAGAAAACTTGCAATTTCTCTGATACTTGATTTCTGGGGTTTTACCAAATTCTGCATAAAGGCTATAGGAAATTTGTATTTTGTTGAATAATCATATTCAGGTTTCATTTGTAATTTTGTACCCAATAAAATTCACTAAAATTAGAATTCCACTAATAATCTTTGATCCACCATATGGCAAATATGACTTTTATCAGACAACAATGATGCAGACACATATAAATTGTACAATGTGTATACAGTGAAACCTGTCTTAACCAAACTCTGACTAAACTGGAATCATGTCTAAACTTAACTTGCTCCAAAGTCCTTTAACACTAATATCAATAAGTTTTGAACCTGTATAAACCAAACTCATTAAGGAACTTACATTATAATTAATTCTGTTACATGTATTAAGTTGTTACTCTGTACCTCAATGTGGCTAACGTAATACATGTATACATTTTACAACATTTGTTTCCTTCACAGTAAGGTGTTTAAACTAAATTTATTCTTCAGTCCTTAAGCATGTTAAGGAGATTGGTTTAGACAGTTTTTACTATATATAGGATATAATGAATGAAATATAAGGTTGAATTAAAATATTTTCTTTTTTCACTCTGTATTCATGTTTGGAGGAAGTCTCAATAAAAAGAAACCTGCAGAAACCGTATTTAAGTAAGACTTGATACATTTATTTTTAATTTAATGTCACAAGGTGACATGTGACAGAGATTGAAGAAAATTACCAATTGACTGTAATTTATGTTTTTGTTGAATAAATCTCAAGCACTATTTCAGGATAAAACCTTTATTGGGTAATAGGAATTAGGAAGAAAATGTAATAACATTAATTTTCACATTTCAGGTGGCATCCTTAAATGCAGCATTACCTTTTCCTATGATTGGTAACGGTCATCTAGTTCAATCCATCCTGTCATTAGAAGACAATTTACCCTGGTCATCTCTCACACCACATGTGACCAACCAGTCCAATCCATTTATGCAGTCAGTTGTTTCAAGAGGTATAACAGATCTAAGGCTAAAGAGGTAAATTACTGAATACTGTAAATATACTTTAGGGAATTATAAGGCCTTGGAAATTAAGAACTCTTTAGGGAATTATAAGGCCTTGGAAATTAAGAACTTCAAAAACATATCAGTTGTGGATTAAAACCTTAATCCCTTCCAGAGCACCTGAGTTCACCCCATGGCTGGCTTTATGACATTTAATCTTTAGTTTTGTGGATTATCCTTTGTCTGTTTATCTTTTTTTCTTAAGTCATGGTATTGTCTGTCTTCTTCCTGCTTTTCGTCCTGAATATGCATACAATAATTCCCACTGGACATTAAGCAAGCAATAATTCCCACTGGACATTAAGCAAGCAATAATTCCCACTGGACATTAAGCAAGCAACTATCAATCAATCTTCCTTTTTTTATATGCCCGTCAATTTTTGACGGGACGTATTATGTATACAAATGTCCGGTGTCCGTCCGTCTGTCCGTCCGTCTGTCTGTCCGGCGTAAACATGTCGCACCGTAACTTGAGAATGACAAATTTCATGAAACTTAACATAGTTGTTTCTTATGATGGTCAAACGATCTGTATACTTTTTGGTGAAAATAAGATTAAAACTTTTTGAGTTACGGGACTTAGTAACTAAAACAGGTGTGTGTTTTTTTTCACATGTCGCGCCGTATCTCAAAAACAATTTATGATTATTGCTTAAAACTTTACACACTTCTTAGTTATATTAACCTTAAGATCTGTATACTTTTTGTGATGCTTCAAAATTTTATTTTTGAGTTATTGAGTATTTTGTATTTTGTCAGAAACTATTTATGCTTATTACATAAAAATTCACACACAAGACGACGGGCGTATCATGCGCTCATGGCGCAGCTGTTTATTGTCGAGTCTGCTACATTTATGTCGCAAAAGCGACACATAGCGATCCTAAATTCCGTTTGCGGCGTTCGCCGCATCAACATTTAGGTTTAGTCTGTGGTTGAATTTTTTTTAGACATTAATAACTTTGTCAAACCTTCATGGAATTTTATGAAATTTGGACAGAAGCTTGTTTATAATTAAAATACAGTATCCAGAGCAATATTTTGAAAATATTTTCATTTTTCAACATTTTACTGATAAGTGGACATAGTTTTTTTACAGTTAACATTCAGATTTAGTCTGAGGTTAAAGTTTTTCAGTCTGTAGTTAAATTTTTTTTAGACATTAATAACTTTGTCAAACCTTCATGGAATTTTATGAAATTTGGACAGAAGCTTGTTTATAATTAAAATACAGTATCCAGAGCTTCATTTTTCAACATTTTACTGATAAGTGGACATAGTTTTTTTACAGTTAACATTCAGAATTAGTCTGAGGTTAAAGTTTTTCAGTCATCAATAACTTTGTCAAACCTTCATACAATTTTATGAAACTTTAACAGAAGCTATTTTTTTATTAAGAGATAATGTCTGAAACAAACTTTTGAAAATATATTTTTTTTCGTTTTAGTTTTTTACAGATTGGGATTGAATTTTTTTGACATGATAAATTTGTAAACCTTCATGGATTGTTATGGAACTTTGACAGACACTAATCTTCAAGACAAAGAAATAGCATAGAAAAAAAATTGATATTTTTTTTTAATTCTGTATTTTACTGATAAATGGACTCACTTTTTACATCAACATTACACTTTTACACTGACAGCAGCAACTGCAGGCGAGACACAGGGTTCCATAGAAAAAAGTGGGGGTTTACTGTTTTACATCTGTCTGTCCGTCCGTCAGTCCCATGAATATTTTTCGTTGCATCTTTCTCAGGAACTACATCATAAGGATTTCTGAAATTTAGTTTCAGGGTTTATATAAGTCAGCTATACCGTGTGATGTGTTTTCAGATTCATCACTCAACAACTTCCTGTTTACCGAACACTTACATATTTTTACACTATTAAAATTATCCAGTTGCGGCGGGGTATCATCAGTGAGCAGTAGCTCGCAGTTTCACTTGTATTTCACTTTGTCCTTTTGGAATTATTAGGTGCATTTGTAAACCTTTATGGATTGTTATGGAACTTGGACAGACGATAATCTTCAAGACCAAGAAATAGCATTGAAAAAAAAGTTTTTATTTTTTTTTTTATTCTGTATTTTCAGTAAATCTTACCCTTTCCAAGTTTATTAATAAATGAACCAATTTTTAGAAATAAGGGATTTCAAATAGGTTATTCTAATTCACATTATTTAAATTAACTTAATAACTACAAGATGTTGTTTCCCCATTGACAACTTAAGGAAAATTTGGTTTCCATTTTGAAAGTAAAGATTTGTCTTTGTTATATGTTTAAATTTAATTTGATACTGCAACTGCAACTGGAACCATTTCTGTTGTTTCGTAAGTATAGTCACATTCCTAAACAATTACTGTCAAAAAGGGGTTATGAACGGATGATTTTTAATTTAAAAATTATTTTTTTGTGATTACTCTTTATGGCTATTTATTTAGCCTTTAATAGATGTAGTGCGAAAAAATACAAGATTGATGTCTGAAAATACCAAAATTTATGTAATAAACAGCACTAAACTGTTGAAGACTTCAGTAAACCTCACCCATTCCAAGTTACCAAGCCTCAAACAAAGAAGTTGACATTTTTCTGACATTGATCTTATATAATTTTTAAAATATTTTCAGTCCGCTACCTTATTCAAAGACTCCAAATGAATATAGTTCCTGTTATACAGTAGATGATGTCCTACAGAAGTATCTAGAAACTAAATTCCAATCAACTTTCAGGTAACTTTTTATTTATGTGTTATAAAAGGACACACAATTCTGACTCTGAGCTGACCAGTCTCTGCTCTTACCCCTGAATGCTACCTGCTTAACTCTAAACTGTTTTGACTCTTATAATATAAAATTGTGAATAAAGCAGAATTCTACATTTTATTGTAACAAAAACATCAAAAAATATAATATTTAATGACTTTATTAAGCAGGGTTCACCACAAGATGAAAATCAAGGGTGGGGGAGAAAGTTCATCAAATCAGAGATTTTGTGTTGCGTTGTCGAATAGTTTCCTTGCGCATAAATTATTAATTATATGCCTTACATGTATTTGTCATAAATAGCTAATTTGGAAAGGGGGTCTTACATACATTTTGTAGTTGGTCCTATTAGTGGTCACCACACTAGTAGGAACATATTAAACAGGGAGAAGTAAACACCTAACATGCCTAATGTGGCTTCCCAGATTGCAGGAATATTAAAGTGAGGGATCCACATATAATATTGCTTTTTATGTGATAAAATAACATATTTAGTCACAGAATTTCAAAGTCATTTCAACCAAATTAAGCCTATCTAGCAGTTTGATCATATTTGTTATGTAGAATTTTATTAAATTAACTCCCCTCTTTTCCAATACAATTATGTAAAGGAATTATATATATCCAGTTTTACTCTTTTCATACTTTAAATGAGTTTTAAGATAATGACACTCCTATCCCAGCTATTTCTAACTGTCTATAAATAACCAGACAATGTTTGTCTGTTATTTAGGTGTTCCTACGTATTTTCCCGCCAAAAGAGCATATGTGACATGAGTCTGACATGGTTGTCAACAAAAGGACCATGTGATCAGGGAATTCATTTGTTTTCTGGATTACTGCTTTTATTAATTTAGTTAAGATAGGACATAAACATTCCATTTAAGGTACAGTCGAACATTTGCATTTATAGAATACCAGTAGTTTGCAAACAATTTTTACTTTTCAAATTGAAGAAACCGGGTCATGATCGTTCATTGGTTGTTACCTTGTTCAACCATGCGAGACCATGTAAATAATGTAATCAACTGTCAGTGTATATCCCTTGAGGCAATGTTCACACCAATTAACAATAATTAGATTTCACTGACATGATAATTGGATCAGGGATATCTGAAATTTAACTTCAATCTATTGAATTTTCAAGTGTGGCGGACAATAAAATAAGCGTGACGCTTGAAATAATATGTCACACGCTTAAATAGGTCATGGTATGGTGATCCGTGTTTTAAGTTACAATAAAATGTAGAATTCTATTTTATTCACAATTTTATATTATAAGAGTCAGAACAGTTTAGAGTTAAAGCAGGTGGCATTCAGGAGTAAGAGCAAAGACTGGTCAGCTCAGAGTCAGAATTATGTGTCCTGGTAGGATAACATATCTTCTTGCAGACTAACATGTACCTTGTTAACAAGCACATTAAAAACCATGCTTAGTGTGTCTGGTTAGTACAAACAGAGTTTTGTTCTTGTCCTGATATCTATGTAAAATTTGCAACTTGACATTAAATCCATCTATGCATCCATTACATATAGGATATGTTTAATAATATGTGATGAGCAGTCGTGTAACTTGCATGCATCTATGGTTTGTGAGACTTAAACAGATTTTTTCAAAGAATGTTCCAGCTGAAATTAAATGTTATTTTAAACAACAGAATCACAAAAACTAAGGCAAAAATAATGTTTGTAGGGTTTCCCTTCCGACCTTATTGTTTTATGCCTCAAAATGTGTACATGCACTTTTGGTAGGGAATCTAGAGAAAATTGCAGATGGTTCATTACACTTGAGATAAAAAATTGAGCAAAATAATAAAAAAAATCTACTTACCTATAAAAGTAAGAAGATGTGGTAGGATTTCCAATGAGACAACTCTCTACAAGAGACCAAATGACACAGAAATTAACAACTATAGGTCACGTATGGCCTTCAACAATGAACAAAGCCCATACCGTATAGTCTACTCTATTTTTCTAAATGAGGAAACCATAAACACATGTTTTTATTTGGCCTTATGTAATGTTTTATTTTTTCAGTGCCAGATGTGCTCGTTGTTTACACCTCGATGTGTTACCTCCATTTCCTAACATTTTCAGTAGAAATATTGACAGCAATGGATTTATATCTCCTGTTCTGAGACACCACAAACAAGGTAAGTTCTCATCTCAGGAGACATTTCTGCAGTGTATAAAGTAAAATTCGGTGGAAAAGGAAAGGTTGTCCTAAGCTTACTAGCATATTTCCCTTGCTAAACATTTGATGAAGGCTGTTTAATTACATGACTTGTTTCCCCAGGTAGGAAAATTAAAATCTTGATGACATTGTATAAAATTTGTATTTTGAGTCATGATTAAGCTTAAAATCATGACTATTGGGTGTTCACTTGGAAATTGTCTACAATTCTTGCCATTTTCAATGGAATAACCCTAGCATTGATACCACCAAATGAAATAAATTACCTTGACTTATTTACCAGCACATTGTGAAAACTCACCCTATTTGACAAAAGAATTTTTTTTATTCAATATACTGGTCAGGTTTAGATTTTTTAAATGGTTAATCCAGGATAGATCTAAACAGTAATACAAATTTTGATTTTCACACGAGTTTTTTCTAAAAATATTTTCCTCAAAGCTTTCAAGAAAGTTTACAAATATACACCATTACAGTAAAAAGCCATAGGATATATACTCATTAATATATGACAGAATACATGATTAATTGAAAATGAACTGATCAATTTCACACAATCCTGGAGATACTATTTTTACAATAGATGTGCAATTCATACTGATACTTATCTTTATTGGCTGCAAGACGATTCACCTTATTCCACTATATGTTTTCAATTTATGTATTATACAATTATAGCCTTTGTATGAGGTCGATACAAGGTTGACCTAAGAGAAGCATATTGACTGAGGACAAAGTCTGAGATCGATATGCTTCTCTAGGTCAATATAACATAGTATTGACCTCAAACAAAGGCTACAATTGTTATATTATTAATCAACAACTATTGCATGAACAGTGTAAAATTGGGGATTTCTAGAATGTATTTTTAGTAATATGCTGTATGCCCTGTGCAATATGCTGGTTTTGACCTACGAAAAGCTAAACACAACAGTATTGGCATGCAAACTAAGTTAATACACATGTACATATGATCAAGTTTTAACGAATCGCAAATGCATAAAAATAATTGATTGATAATAAAGAGCAATATAAGAATAGAAATATTAGCTGTTGAATGAAATTTGAACAAAGGTATTTTTCACGTCAACCTGTGTAAGAAAAAAGGCTTCATTTAAACACATATATTAAAATAATGTCTTCCTAAGTCATTTGAAATAAACTAGTATTTTTAAGAGAGATTTAATTTTTTATACCAAAGACTTTCAAAATGGGAAAAAATTCCTTAACAATTCCATGAAAGTAGGTCCATAGCTTCAATTTGTGTACAAACTATCTGTTTCAAGTATGTGAGTTGGAACTGTAGACAGAGTTAATAAAATAAAATAGGTACCCAGTTTAACAACTATAAGTGGGTTCTGCACTTTGTGTGGAACATTACCAAAAACGTGTTATGTAAAATAATACATCATCATATTTGGTTAGTTAAAACCAGAAACATCTTAAAATATTTTCTTGTATGACTGTTTTTTACACAATACATAGATTTCCAACATGATTAAAACTGGGAACCATAATAAATAAAGTGCAGCTAGTGTGACAGACAACCTACAATGCAACTCCATATTTCTGTTTTGTAGGAGTAGACAGGATACCAGTTATGACGTCTTTACAGTCTAGTCCAGACATTCACCAGTTAACACAGACTTTACATACGGAGGCATCTAAACTTAACATTAAAAAACATTCCGCCTACATAGAGGCGGGACTTGAAGAAGATAATTATCTAGAAATCTTGCAGGAGTTATCTGATCTTGATTCATGTTATGTGAACAAAATGGAAAGCTTGTGATATATTTTCGAATGCTTTTTTGCCAGCTTAGATCTATTATGAAACTATTTGTAGAACATGGACTGTTAGTTTTATAAATACCCAATGTAAAAGTTTTATAAATTTTATTCATCAGTTTACAATGCAAATAGTTAAGACAATTATGAATAACCATATAAAAATACAAATTAGTACAAAAATATTGAACATACAAAACTAATATCAAATGGTAAGAATACTGTTTCTCTAAAAACAAAAACAAAAACATTTTAAAAACAAACAAGATTTGTACACATTACAGCATAATGAATGAACATAAAATAGCATAATATGAAATCAATTTTGTCCAGACATAGGTGTTGATATTCAGCAGCAGCATCAACAATTAATCATTTTAGAACAATGCATTCTAGGTAATATATTTTAAAGTTCACACCAAAATATGATTGGTTGATAACATTCTAAACAATGGATATCCAGCCTATGATACAAGTTATTTCCATTTTTGTTTACAAAAACAAGAAAATTTCACACAATCGGCAAAGATTTTATATTTACAGTAGGTTTGAAATTCAAACAGATACTAATCTTTTATTGGCTGCAAGAGGAATCACCTGATTGCACTTCATGTTTCCAATTTATGTATAAGCAACATAATCTAATAGAATAGAGATATAAGCTTCAACCTTCAAATAAAATGGCACTCTTTTTAAACATAGTTCTTTGTACTTCCAGCAAACCTTTAAGGTTTTAAAATTTTGCATGTGATATAATACTGCTTTCATATTGAACAAATTGTATTATGTTGATGTTTTGCTTATAGCTTTACTTTCAGACTTTTGATAACAAATATGTTGTATTTTGAAGAATTGTAAATGTAAGAATTGAAACTCGTTTTTTGTAAATTTATTTCAAATGTAAGCAAAAGACTGGCTAAAGATACCAAAGGGATAGTGACCCGAAAAACAAACTGACAATGTAATGGCAAAAAAACAAACTGACAATGTAATGGCGAAAAAACAAAAAACGATCAAAAGACAAACAACAGTTTACAAAACACAACATAGAAAAATCCCCCCCCAAAAAAAACACTTCTATTAAAGGAGGGGCATTAATTTGATCTTTGACCCCTGTGATAGTGAAATTTGTCTGCTTGGTGTCCAGTACATTACTGTAAATTCAGAAATTATTGCGTGCATTTATTATTGCGATTTTGTCATTTTAGACTAAAATGTGATTCTAATTTTTGCGATATTAAGAAAAATCTTGTTTAATTCATATAAAAAATTTCAAAATGCGAGTTTAAATTATTGCGATTATAACCCTGTCGCATTTTTCGCAATAATAAAAACATAATTTCTGAATTTACAGTACTATGGTACTATAGAACTTAGGATGACCAATCTTGGTATGTGGATACAGTAACAACGGATTTGATGTAGGTTTTACTGTTTCCGATATATAAGGAGTCAAAAGGATCCAACACACTAAATTAGAACTTCTTTATTATAAGTCTTATCAAAACAAATATATTTGAAGAGGTTTGTCAAAATAAGTACAAAATCGAAAATTTGGCAATTGATTTTAGCTTTTGGCAGCCACTTTGTAAAAAGAGTGTTCAAAAGGTCAGAAAAAAGTTTTTTCAGTACATATGGATTTTTAATCTTATTTTTTTCAGTGGATTTCTATTTGCGATAACTTTTAGTAATATGTAAATTTAATAGGCTTAGCTTTTATCGTTTCCTAGAAATATAGGGTCAAAAGGGATTGCATTTTTTAACATTTGGAAGGTTTCTTTTTTCTTTATAGAACATGGACTGGAATTGCATTAATCAAAACTCACATTTTTGATAGTCGTCAGGGATTTGATATAATAAATTCAAGCATTAATTTCTGAATTAACAGTATGCAAACCTCAGACTGCTGCCGTGCAACAGCTAAAATGCATGTGCAGGAAGTATAGGCCCAGCTATGCTGACAGCTCTAGTTTTGTCTGCAAAATTGTTGGCAAGTACTATTTATGAAATATGGGGTCATGACAGTCACTTGATAGTAAATTTGTCAAATTCTGATACATGTAAAAATGTTACTAAAGATAGTTCATTTTCAGTGCATGGTGTAATGAATCCACATCTGACTGGTCTGCTACCTTCCAAAATGCCATCTTAAGCTGAAAATAAAGTACAAAATCTAAGTACTATATAAAGAATAATATACCATATCCAGTAACTTCTAGAGCAAGATTAAAAATTTAGGAATATGTTTTGATCAAGTCAGGTCTGACAACACTTACAAGTGATGATCTCATTCTTAAATTTCTAGACAATTGCTGATTTAAAGCCAGCTATTTGGTTTGTGTTCCTCCCCAGTTTTGAAGGCTTTAAAGTGACCACTGAATATCTGATCTTAAACTCACTTTATTTATATGTATGATAATCAACTTTTTAGCTCACCTGACCTGAAAGGTCAAGTGAGCTTTTCTCATCACTTTGCGTCCGTCGTCCGTCGTCCTGCGTCCGTCGTCCTGCGTCCGTCGTCCGTCGTCCGTAAACTTTTACAAAAATCTTCTCCTCTGAAACTACTGGGCCAAATTTAACCAAACTTGGCCACAATCATCATTGGGGTATCTAGTTTTAAAAATGTGTGGCGTGACCTGGTCAACCAACCAAGATGGCCGCCACGGCTAAAAATAGAACATAGGGGTAAAATGCAGTTTTTAGCTTATAACTCAAAAACCAAAGCATTAAAAGCAAATCTGACATGGGGTAAAATTGTTCATCAGGTCAAGATCTATCTGCCCTGAAATTTTCAGATGAATCAGACAACCCGTTATTGGGTTGTTGCCCCTGAATTGGTAATTTTAAGGAAATTTTGCTGTTTTTGGTTATTATCTTGAATATTATTATAGATAGAGATAAACTGTAAACAGCAATAATGTTCAGCAAAGTAAGATTAACAAATAAGTTAACATGACTGAAATGGTCAGTTGACCCCTTTAGGAGTTATTGCCCTTTATAGTCAATTTTTAACCATTTTTCGTAAATCTTAGTTATCTTTTACAAAAATCTTCTCCTCTGAAACAACTGGGCCAAACTAAACCAAACTTGGCCACAATCATCATTGGGGTATCTAGTTTAAAAAATGTGTGGCGTGACCCGGCCAACCAACCAAGATGGCGGCCACAGCTAAAAATAAAACATAGGGGTAAAATGCAGTTTTTGGCTTATAACTCAAAAACCAAAGCATTTAGAGCAAATCTGACATGAAGTAAAATTGTTTATCAGGTCAAGATCTATCTGCCCTGAAATTTTCAGATGAATCAAACAACCTGTTGTTGGGTTGCTGCCCCTGAATTGGTAATTTTAAGGAAATTTTGCTGTTTTTGGTTATTATCTTGAATATTATTATAGATAGAGATAAACTGTAAACAGCAATAATGTTCAGCAAAGTAAGATTAACAAATAAGTCAAATGACTGAAATGGTCAGTTGACCCCTTTAGGAGTTATTGCCCTTTATAGTCAATTTTTAACAATTTTTCGTAAATCTTAGTAATCTTTTACAAAAATCTTCTCCTCTGAAACTACGTGGCCAAATTAAACCAAACTTGGCCACAATCATCATTTGGTTATCTAGTTTTAAAAATGTGTGGCGTGACCTGGTCAACCAACCAAGATGGCCGCCACGGCTAAAAATAGAACATAGGGGTAAAATTCAGTTTTTGGCTTTTAACTCAAAAACCAAAGCATTTAAAGCAAATCTGACATGAAGTAAAATTGTTTATCAGGTCAAGATCTATCTGCCCTGAAATTTTCAGATGAATCGGACAACCCGTTGTTGGGTTGCTGCCTTTGAATTGGTAATTTTAAGGTAATTTTGCTGTTTTTGGTTTTTATCTTGAATATTATTATAGATAGAGATAAACTGTAAAAAACAATAAATGTCGGCAAAGTAAGATCTACAAATAAGTCAACATGACCGAAATTGTCAGTTGACCCCTTTAGGAGTTATTGCCCTTTATAGTCAATTTTTAACCATTTTTTCGTAAATCTTAGTAATCTTTTACAAAAATCTTCTCTGAAACTACTGGGCCAAGTTAATTATAGATAGAGATAATTGTAAGCAGGAAAAATGTTCAGTAAATTAAGATGTACAAACACATCACCATCACCAAAACACAATTTTGTCATGAATCCATCTGCGTCCTTTATTTAATATTCACATAGACCAAGGTGAGCGACACAGGCTCTTTAGAGCCTCTAGTTTTTCATGCAACAATGACAATGTGTAGGTGCAATATTGGAAACTTGAGAGGGAGTAATATCAAATTTGTATTACAGTGGTGTAGCACCAGTGTAGCATTGTAAGCATGTGCCTACAAATAATTAAAATTTTTTTTTTTTTTTTCAATAATAATTTTACTCTAAATTGTTCAGCTTCTCAGGGGTGGGGGCAGGCTGCCACTTCAGACCCCTTGCTTACAATTTATTTATGGTAAAATGATAGAAAAATCAAACATCATTATAGATATACATATACCTTTTCTGCAATTTTTTCATCTTCTTTCCCAACTCCAAAAACAAAAACATTGCAGTCGTTTCCAAATTGCTCTGAGATCATTTTGAAGCATTCTTCTTTTCCTAAAAATGAAATTGCTGTTAAAATTAAGTTTCAGATATGCAATGTGCTGATATGATTGCTTATCATCCTTTCCTTCGTCTATGTCAGCCTGCTCAGTCACTCCATAATTCTGGTTTTACAGCTGTGAGACATTAACAGACATAATCAAAAACATCACCATGAATGAGGAGAAGTTTAATCAATGAGTTCGGAGACTTTATCACTAGCTTACATTCGTCAAGCCTAAAACTTTCTAAGGGAGGTGGAAAAGAATAGTAATAGAACAATAAATAGATTATCTGGTTTTCTATGTAATCAAAAGTATTGCTCAACACAATGTGAAGCTTTTTTTCTTGATCGCTGTAATTACAGACTAGTTAAAAACTGTAACATGTATGGACTATTAGCAATATAACACAGTGTAACCTATGATGACCTATGTTTGCTCACATCCACCTCATTTGGTCTCTGGTGGATAGTTGTTTCATTGGCAAACATACTACATCTTCATATTTTTATATTATGTATTGTTATCCGAATTTCTTTACATATGGGTTTTGCTCATTGTTGAAGGCTATACAGTGTCCTGTAGTTGTTTACATTCACATCATTTGGACTTGTGGATAATTTTCTCATTGGAAATCATGCCACAAAAATTCTTATTATTACAGTATTATTTTCTACAATTTTTATCATAATTTTGTTCTTTAAAAGCTTAAACTTTCATTACGGCAAGTGAATTTTTTGTTTGATTGCTTTCATATTAAAGTGAAAATATCTTGTCCTTTTCCAATCAATAAGTTAATTTGTAACATTTTTATGCATTCATAAAGACTTTGGTCCGCTCTCGCATTTGGATATTTTAACCCGGAATGACCCGGAATGACCCACGTTTGTATTTCTCTGGCTTTTTCTATACTGTCAATGTAAGTAAACAAACAATTAGCGATCATTTGAATATGTTGGCCAGTAGTTTTTATGTTCTATTTATAAGTAATCGAAAATCATTTCTGCTATGTCAACTCCAACCAGATAGAGGTCTTTGTCTGGACCAAGCGGCAGTTTAAAAATGAAGAAATTTAACTACAAATTTCAAGCAGATTAGATTTACAATTTTCAATTTTTACGACCAAGTTCATTCCGCAATGAATCTTCATTTTGCACATTATGTTCAATCAACGGTTGCCTCTGGTGGTCTGTACGATGGTTAAAAGCGTGCTTAGTGTGAGACTCACAGCAAAATCATAATATGAATTGTTATGAATTATGAGACTCAAGGGTATTGAATACCTGAAAAAGGCAAAACAAAAAAAAACAACCTTATATAGATTATAACCATGAATTGAAGAAATAAAGTATATTTATTAACTCTTATTGATGTTTTATAGATGAATTAGTAAACAGGTCATATATTTACCTTGAAAATGTCGTTCGCACAAAATCTCCCCCTCAGCTGTCATAGCTGAGGGGGCGATCTGCCTCTATGAAGGTTTCAGAAGTTGGCAGGTATGGGAAAATTAGTTTTGCAGAGGAAAAGAGAGATGTTTAAAAAAATATATCAATACATGTACTAGCATATTATGTCATTGACATACTGTCACTCATGATTATTTAACCTAATGTTAAATTTTCCATTTTTTGTAAAACAGTTCAATACATGTCTATTTACCAATATTGGCTGTACTATAAATATTTTCTATCTTGAAGATGTTTCCCATCTGGAACAATAACACATGTGCTAACGCTGGTATTAGATGACTAGTTGTATATAGAATATTCACACATGATGACCTGCATAATAAAAACTTTTTTTAAAAATGAATTAAAATATGCTGTAAAATAATTATGAATAAAAGGAGAGGTGTCAAATATGTCAATGAAATGGCATTCCAATGACACAAATAATTGGACATTTAGAGGGCAACATGCAGTATTCAATAACAGACAGGTGTGGCACCTATACATGTAGTGTTAGACCCCAAATTGTACAAGTGTTGATTTTTTTTTTTAAATGGTCAGTTCATTTTTGTTAGCCTGCAACACATGTTCCAGAATGTGAGACATAGAGATGCTATACCAGTGCTCTTATCAAAGCTTAATATTTTAGAAGGTAGAAGAGCTGGATTATCCATATCTGGTATACAGAATGATGTCTTATGGTCAGAAGTTTCCATCTTGCATAATTATACTCCCGCTTTAAAAAAGTGGGGGTATACTGTTTTACCTCTGTCTGTCTGTCCGTCCATATGTCCATCCGTCCCATGAATATATTTTGTCGCATCTTTCTCAGGAACTACATCATAAGGATTTCTGAAATTTGGTTTCAGGGTTTATATAAGTTAGCTATACTGTGTGATGCGTTTTCAGATTCATCACTCAACAACAAATGCATATTTGGGCGGGGGTATCAGTAGCTCGCAGTTTCACTTGTTATGTCAGTTGTTCATGGTTCAATGACCACTTAAAAAAATGCAACGTTTTTTTTTAATCACATGATTTTCCACCTTAAAAGTAATAAGATGGCCATATTTATCAAACTCGCTTCTTTGAAGCAAGGTACAAATTTCAAATATTTTATATAGCTAAATCCCTGTGTCTTACCTAGAGTTGATAATTTGTAGAGATGTAATTGCTTCTGAAAGCCATTTATCTCTTAATGCTTCCATATTTTGTTTGACATAAGACCACTGTTGATGTTTCTCTTCGTTGATCAAATCTGAAATATGTATGCAAATAAGCCTTTTATTTATCTTTAAAAATAAAATATATGAAAATCTACTTAGTCTTTATGAATGCAGCTGACCAATTTTTTCGGTAGTGATCTTTTCTGTTAACATGATTTTCAATCAAAAGTTTGCCGAAGTGAGTGTTCCAGATCCATGAAACATGCTTATGCAGTACTTGGAAATTATGAATAAAAGAAGATGTTGGGTATATTTCAATAAGACAGATACCTAACAAAACATAAAGACTTGATGCTACAATTTTTAATAAAAAAAACAATATGTTACAATATACTGTACAAAAATGCACATTTAAGATTAATCAGCAAAACCTACCATCAATATTCTGCCTGCATTTCTCACAATAAGATTTCTTTACTTTTCTACATAAAGAAGCTAGTTTGTAGAATCTTTGTTTTTCTGACGCTGACATGGTTTCATTAGTCTGGTGACTAGATTTTTCTGGGTCATCTGAAAAATTAGATTGTCTGAAATAGAAATGAACAAGTATTTTTAAATGACTGTTTTGAAATAGTGTTTTTGAGAAAAAGAAGACTTATATAGTATTGGTACTTGTACATATTTGAAGATCATACTGTAATCTCTTTTAAGTTTTTGTATTACTGGATTACTTATTATTTAGAATCTTTCACAATTCATGGAAGGCAAGGTATTGAAGATTTTGTCAAATATAAATAAAATTAATAGTCAAGATATTGATCGGAAGATTGGTGTCGGCTTTCCTTACCTTTTTATAAAAAAATATTTTAATGGTCTACACGAAAGTTAAATTTATGTTCCGTTCAATGCAAAATTACTGGTTAAATATTAAATTTTCAGGTGACCACTGTTATGTGTAAATATACCAAAATGTTGAGACAAAGTTAAAGGGCAACTGACAAAGTGGACACTTTCAGAACTAGTAACCCTCAAATATATTGGATGTGTAATTATTTAAGGAACAGATTAAAATATTTTAATAGGGAAATAATAAAATCAAGTATATTTGATAAATTTTCTATGACTTTTTAAACTTTAAGGAATCTTGTCAGTCAGTGTCTGTTCATGAATGTAGAATAAAATGACAGATGAGAAATTATGTACAGAAATATCTTGATTTACAAGTTACTTATATAGTAATGAAAATTAATTACCTCTCAGTCTGTCCAGTATCTATCAGAGGATTGTCATAAACATTCTTTATTTCATAATGCTGGAAACAAAATATAAGAATGACAAATGATAGCATATTATGAGTGATCAAGTATAATTAACATTCCTCCATAAAAAAAATAGGCAGTATAATAAAATTCAATATTTTAGCATGGGTATATATATTTTTTCCAGTTTTTTTTTCATATAGCTAGTATTTAAATAAGATAGTACATGTATTTAGTAAGTTATCTCCTCTTCCTGTGAGATTTTAAAGTGAATTTATAAAATTTACCAAAATAGAAATTAATTTTTGTGCATAAATATTAAATCTAAATATAATTTTGCAAACCATTTTTGTTACATTTGTTTGACTTTTAATGAAAGTTGAGGGGAATTCTTGGGTACCCAAGCCTTGTGGAGGATTTAAGAAGTGGTGTCTTCATTTCTGTATTCATTAATTTTGTTTGGCCATTTTTTCTTTTCAGTAAAAAAAAGATAATTAATTCTTTAACCCTGATAATTCAGACCCTCCCCATAATTTATCTCTTCTACTCAAGAAGCCTGCATGCCCTCTTTATACAATTAAAACCTATCACAAATTCTAGATTTTGATTGGCAATCATCTAGCAGTCCAATGTTATCATGATGGGTATAAATCCCAAATTATACTTGGAATGATTGATAGACTATTTTTCTTTGACTTATGTAGGTATGACAGTTGGCCATCAAAGAGGAGCCGAATTTAACGACTGAATTATTAAGGTTTATAATACTTCTGATAAATGAAAATGTAAATTTACCTGCAAATCTTTGTAGTTAAAATGTGCTTCTGCTAAATCTAATACCAAGTCATCAATTTCTTCCAACAAAACTTCCTACAATTTAAAAAAAAAAATCTTTACAATATATACATTTTTAAACTTCTTTATTTACCAAGTTCATGACACTATAAAACAATTTATTTATGTTTTTTTTATCCAATTAAGCATCTAATACTTAATTAAATGTACTTTTTTGTTGATCCCAATGGTTGACTTGAGGGTATAGAAATATTGTCATTTCTGGCCTGCGTTTGGCTGTAAGGATTGAATAAATATATATATAATGCATGCTGAGCCATTTCTTGTCAGAACAAGGATGCTAAATTTAATGCCCTGTGTTGGGTGAGTGCCTTTACAAGTAAAAGAACCCTTGCAACAACTCTCTGAATGGTCTGTTGGTGGATTTTGCGTGACAAAATATCTGACCAAGTCCAACATACTCAATTTTTTCAGGGCTAATCCAAATGTCCCACCCTTTATCTTGGTTGACCTACCTATTATATTTATTGCTAATTTGTTCTCTTCCTGAATATGCATGAAATAATTGCCACTATAGGTAAAGCATGCAACAATCAATCAATCATTGTTTATACCTATCAAACATATATATACAACTGTATTGAAAAATGTTAAATACCCCTTTTTCAATAGAAAGCATA
The DNA here is from genome assembly GCF_021869535.1 of Mytilus californianus. NCBI lineage: Eukaryota > Metazoa > Mollusca > Bivalvia > Mytilida > Mytilidae > Mytilus > Mytilus californianus. The sequence goes on from NW_026262679.1 coordinate 61,158,741, forward strand.
GACTGGGTCTGTCAGGAGTGGTTAACTTGTCAGGTTGTAATTTCTTCATGCCAAATTAACTGTTATCTAATGTAAGTTACCAAGCCAAAATTGGTCTCAGTGTGTCTATCTCTTAACAGATGGGGTGGACAAGGGTAAAGGAAAATGGGAATGAGAGGATGGGAAGCGAAAGTCAGGGGGTGTGAACTCAGGGAAGGCCGGGGGAATAAAAATAGGGATATGCTGGAAAGAAAATTTTGACAGATTTTCTTCTGGGAGTAAAGGGGAGGGAAGTGGGAGTTTGGGGTAGAGAAGTGGGAATCAGGGACCTCCTGTCCACCCTTTCTTACAAAGCTGGGTTTTTATTCATATCACATTCACGTGCAACCATTCATGCATAAATATTTGATGCTGGAGGTTGTCATCATTAATCAATCAATAGTTTATTAGAACCTCCCTAAACCCTATTTATTATTTACCTTTTCCTTATCTCCTTGGTAAGACTCTGTCATTAGAGTTTTGAAAATGTCTAAATTCCAAATAAAAATGACATCTTTCTGCACTGCAGGTCTGGGAGTGAGAATTTCCAACTCCTCACTTCCACATGGTTGTACTGAAAAAAAGCATACACTTATTAAAAAAAATCATTGTAATAACTTTGCTCATTACAAAATGTATGTCTGAGACTACTATAGTCTCAGATTATGTGCCCTTTATTAGGAAAAAAAAATCTTCATCTTAATCTTTGTACATGCTGATTTGAATACAAAAATGAATATTTTTTTTATTAGCTAATTCAATTATCACAGGATTTAAAACATTATTACAGTGAATAAACTATTTACAGTTGTATTCTACATTTCATGATATTGACTGTCTGTATGGGTATTGGGTCCGTTCACCCTGATTACATGTTCGTCCTCACTCTGTTTGCCCTGAGTCTGTTCGCCCATAGAGTCCATACACCCTGGGTTCTTTCGCCCTACTTTAAAATATTTAATATAGTGGTATTAAGGTTTAATAAACATATTCAGATATTTAAATAATCAATATTAAGGAAAATATCTATTCTTGAAATTCATTAAAAAAAAACTGGAAATATTTAAACATTAACGACTTGTTTTATGGAGCATAAATGGGCTTAATTCTTACATTTGTTTTATTTAGAATTAATTTTAATGAATGTTGATTGATATTTAGAATGCTAATTAGGTATAAGTATGATGTCTTTGAGCTCACTTATTTTTGTATTCATTGTCTTTCTATAGCTAGGATTAATAATGGAAGTAACATTTTTTTTTTAAATTAACTAGTCAGCTTGGAATGCCAGTAAAAAACGATGTACGATTTGTAAGACATCAAAGGGAATTTTTTCGTACACAGCTTGGTTTCTTTGATCTGAAGGTGAACAGGTACTAGGGCAAACGCCAATCAGGGCGAACGTCTGTATTGGACTATGGTGCACATGTTGCATGGGATTTCAGATAAAATTTTCTGATTTGGTGATGGAAAAGAGGTTTACCAAGGAAACCTTCCCAGGAACTAAGCAAATGCTACCTATTGACGCTGTGCTGTTTGCGGTTTGTGGGTATGTACACGTTATACCCATATTTAAAATGAAAAATAATCCCAAAGCTTCACTAGTAACAGGGGAGATAACCCTTCTGAACTAATAACCGCAAAGAATGTACAACGGTCTGTTAATCTCACAAGATCTTATTTCTATCAATGAGAATGTCGGCTATCAATGTATTATACGCTAAGAATGTGTCACAGCAAGAAAGTAAAATAAAACAACCTTACAAGACGTCATAATTATTTGGACTATCTCTGCTGATACAGTATCACGATGGTGCTCCTCTAAAATGAGGTTTATACTGAACATTCAAAAATACAGTACAGATCGTTATACGTCCCTTACCTGGACGTTCCCTGATTTTCCATGCCCGCCAGTTTCAAAAAAGATTTCTCACACAATCACGAGCTGTGCTAATGGAGAATTTTGGTAACAATTAAAGAATTGACAGTTTAAATAACTCTATGTTGACATGTTATAGTTGAAGGCATTAAGGTTGCCTATGATTGCTTACATTTCATTTTGTGGATAACGGGTAGTTGTCATATAACATTATCAGGTTATAACTGTATAACCATTAACTTTAAACTTGGCAATCATACCACACATCCTTCGTTGTCCTTATTTATAATGAGTCCAAACTAACAAAAAAAATTGAAAGTAAAGCACTATTTTTTATGAATAAACATATTAAAACTTTTATACAGACACCATAGGTATATAAAAGAGGGATGAAAGATACCAGAGGGACAGTCAAACTCATAGATCGAAAACAAACTGACAACGCCATGGCCAAAAATAATAAGACAAACAGACAAATAATAGTACAGATGACACAACATAGAAAACTAAAGACCTAGCAACACGAACCCCACCAAAAACTGGGGGTGATCTCAGGTGCTCCGGAAGGGTAAGCAGATCCTGCTCCACATGTGGCACCCGTCGTGTTGCTTATGTTATTACAAATCTGGTAAATAGTCTAATTCGGTAAGTCACATTCGTGAAAAGGGAAGGGTATTGTAGTTACGACATTAGGAACATATCTGATATCATCTGTGAAACAGTTATTCCATAATATATGGAATTCTTTACCTGGCACCTCATATAAAATGATTATGTATGATACAGAAGCTGGACTAACTGGTTGGTGACTTCATAAAATCTCACATATCTGAAAATTTGTTCAGTGACAGAAAGTTCTGTGATTTATTTGTTTTACCTACATGTACCTGGATTACTGCAGCAAACTTCTTTAGCCGCCTTTTAATCAAACTTTATAATTATTATACAATTATTGACTTTTGTTGAGGTTGATAACGATACAATGATTTATCAACCCAAGAGATTTGACATTCACCCTCAGCCTCGGTGAATGTCATATCTCTGGTTGTATCGTTGTATCAAACGAAATCAAAAGTCTAACAATTGTTTTATTATATGACTTTTTATCCTTCTCCAATTTTCAAGTATTTGCTCAAGATGCTTTTAAAACTGCTCCCTGTTTTTATACTCTATATATCATCTGCCTTTGCAGTAGCTAATTTTCATAAGTTAATATATTCAATAAAATTTACTAATAAAAAAATACATTGAAAACACAAAGAACAGAAAAAAATACACCTAAATGAAGAAAAAATCAGGAATTTGCATGACGCCATAAATCAACGTCATCGACGTTGCCTTGGAATATCTCTATTAAGGTACACGGATGCTGTTCCAAATCTTATATTAACCCCTTATGATTTTTTCCACGGTGAATATAATGTTTAATCAAAGAGGATTTCCTATGCAGCTTTTAGCCAATAAGAAAACAGAAAATTTATAGTCATATACATTTAATAATATATACTATTACACTACGAGCTGTGCGCTTAGAAAGGATAACTTATATTCCTATTCTAGTTAACAACAGTATTTACATGATTTAAATTGTATCAATTAAGAGATTCTAATTAAAAATTTAAAATAACTAATATTTATCATCTATGTTGGATTAAAATTCATTTCATTCCAGTTTTCCTCTTTAATACGATTTTTAAAGACGTGAACAAATTTTACACTAGCTAGCAGATTCTGTTGACAGACTATTCCATTCATTAATGATCCTATGTGGAAAAAGTATGACGACATTGAGTTGAATTACACCTCTTCTTATTCAATTTCCAAGGATGACCTCTAGTAGAATTTCTAGACAACTCAAATAAATTTTGCCATTTGATATCTTCTATCTAGTCTAAAGCTTTATACACTTGTACATTTAACACATCATAACAATCTGTATTCAAGTGTTGGTAGGCCTAAGGTTTTCAATCTTTCTACATAACTTAAATTTCTTATACTTGGTACCAGTTTGGTAGCATGGTGCTGTATCTGTTCAATTTTCCTCATATCCTTCTTTAAATATGGGGACCACACTTTGTGGAATATTCCAACAACGGACATATTCTTGATTTAAATAAAGTAATAAACATATCTTTTTCCAAATAGGTGAAAGAAATGTGTATACAGATTAATGCTCTGACAGACTCTGAGCTTTATTCACACAGTTTTGTCTGGATCTGTTTAATATTTTTTAAAATAGACAGACTAAGCAACAGCATCTACCATCTTGCTTTATTCATGGGGCCAAACTTGACAGCTGTAATAAAAAAAAAACACATTTCCATTAAATTTGATACAGTGATACAATGTATCTACATAAGTAACGAAAAGCTCAAGGACATCGCTTTTATTTAATTAAAGATCTAGTCAAAGTTTAATTTGATGCTTGGTTGCACAATGCATCATCTTGGTTTAGCACTTTTTATCTCCAAGTGTATCTGGAAGTTCAATCAGGTAATCCTGTGTAGAAAAATCCATTTCAACAATCTTTTGCACTTTTGTCATTTGTTAGTTTAACAAACATCAAAGGATAGAAACATTTTGACATTTTGCAAATAGCCAAGTTAACTTTGAACAAACAAATGATAAAATCTGAGTTTTCCAAATAAACACTATCTAACAAGTTTTAAAGTGGTAAAATTTAAACAGTGCGTTTTTTTACACATTGTATTTATTTTGGTCTGCCAATAAATTCAAGCCAGCGGCAGATTTTTGGCTTAAACTGCTTTTTTCTGATAACTGGAAAGTTAGTATTTCTTTGCCTAATTTTTTTTCTTTAAATATCTATTTTAGAGACAGAAATAACAGAAAATTGTTTGATAGGAATACAGCTTATAAGTGGTGGTAGGACTGAAACTCAGACATGTCTTGGTGTTGTCATGGTAGCAAAGAATGAAGATTTATCCCTGCACAACTTGAGAACTCTGATGTATTGTCAAGTTGCAGCTCTACCAGAAACTTTCATATTCTGTACAAAGCAGGGGTATTTGTATTTTATGACTAAATGTCAGATTATATCCTTATCATTTTTATTTTTTTAAGGGGGATAAATGAGAGTTTAAGTTAATGGCACCTTCTAATACTTAACAATAATGACCTCTCAGTTATAAATTAAGGAGTGTAATAAGTAAACCACTTGTTTAACTGTACATACATATACATGTACGACAAGTTACTGACATAGAAACATACATGTACATGCAGAAGAGGATACTTTAAATTCAGAAACTATTGCCATGTTTTTATTATTTAAAAGAATGCGATGGAATTGATATTTCATTTATGAGAACTCACATTTTCAATTCTTCAATTTTAAAAACAACATTAGAAAAGTGTAGTTATCTATTTTAATCAGTCTATTTGCTTAATTTGCCTGTGCTAAAAACTAGACAGATGCAAAGAAAATATCATGTGATACGACCTATAGAAAATGTCATATGATATGACTTTTTTCTACCTCCATAGTAAAGCAGGAACTATCTGGGAACTTTCCTATCTGTCATTTATCTGAAACTATTTTTATTTCAGTTGGAATATTAACCAGAACTTGGAGAACTCAGTTTTTGTAAAACAAATTGTATCAGAGGAGTGCTCATTATTTATACAGAGATATTTCGGTAAGATGTTTTTCATTTGTTAGCTGGGAGTACTGTTTGTTCAACTTATGTAGCTGTAATTAAAAAGGGATATGTGCATGTCAGAATATATATGAGGATATAGAATTACATTTAATGACATCTTGGTGTAAATATAGTCTGAATATATTTTGCATTCTAAATATACATAATACATGTATCTATTGCATTTTTCCAAAAGTCAATATCATGCCATTTTCCAGTTGATTTATTTTCTTAAAAGGGGGTCTTTTATATTCTCACCTACTGATGAAGTGGGTTTTTTTCACTCAGGAAACTGTCCAAAAAAATATGATCTTGTAAAATGACTAAACTATATATTTGTTAACACATTGACGATTTCAAAATTGTAAACATTGACATTAATTGATATTAATCCACAAAAAATACAATGATTTCACAACTACCATATAATTATAACCTTTATCTTTGAATCTATTCAGCCAAAAAGAAAGATTTGAAGGACAATATGCTTGTTTGCTTTATAGATGATAGTTTATTGATTGTCATGATTGTAGAGACACCATGTATTGGAATTAGACAGAGGTCTGGAGAAAATCTTGGTATGGTGTTTGTTGATCTCCATTGTGTTTTGTCAGATGTACGACAATCTATTCAATCACAGGTAACATTCAGTAAGATATTCTAATGAAAATGCAAGGTCTTTGTGTTGCAAACCTTGGAATTTCATGTAAAATATTTTACAAAGTTTACTAGTTTAATCATTTGAAAATTTAATAGCAGGAAACGGCTTATGATTTATTGAAAAATACTGTACAATGTGTATTGCAATATTTGAGATGGTGTAATACCACCATTGTTTTTCCACTATTAGTATTTGTTAAATTTGCACTTTTCAAAAAATTGTGCAGAAATTATCTTTGTTTCAAATATAAAAATACTTGGAAGGAGTAAAGTTTTATCCTGTTCAGTACTACAGACAAAATTTCACGTAACATTTCATTGCATATAAGATAATAACCATCACTGGAAGTTAACCAATCAAATTTTCACCCGTTTTTTTTCCTGTGTACAAGCTTTAGTAACCATGTAACCTCAAGTTTCCAAAATATTCTATAGAAACACCAAATAAAAAAAGGATGGTGCTTTGAAACACCCAAGATATATGTTTATGACTCAGTATTTTTTTACTGCAATGAAATGTAGGATTGATTTCCTACATCTGTCAAATTCAAAGGAATATTTTTTTTCAACCCTTTTTCGTATGCAACCGGATGTGGCGTACTATGATTTGGTGGTATTACACCAGAACACAGAACTAATTGCAGCATCACAAATATATTTCTGAATATTTTTTTGTTTTACTAGTTATCATGCATAGAGTGTATGATGTACTATATCTGGTATTTTTTTGCAGTATATATATTGGTCATCAATTTTATACATTTATACTATATACTCAACTTTTAATCCAATTTGTAACAGGAAAATTGTTTTATACACACTTTGAACATGATCAGTATGGGGGGAGTTTTCCTTATGGATAGGTTTAGATTCACACAATTTGAGCAAAAAACCTTCCCTTTTGTCGCCAGTTTGGAGGTTTTAGTGCTTAATTTCCATCATTTATCAGCTATATTCAACTTTTTAAACTAACTGCTAGACTTTAGAAAAAGTTTTTTTCTGAACAGTTTTTATTTCTTTCATCCTTTTGTAGTTCACCAAAACAATCTAGTAAGGATATCTTATTAGGCTTTAATATGTGTATGGCATGTTTCAACTCAGCTAGTCAAAAAAGAAAATCAACCATTTATTCCTCTTAAATGGCGACCACAGGAAATATCTCAAACTCAGATTACTTCATTCGAAACCCATCTATAGGCGGATCACAATCGTTAAGAACACTACAGTTTACATTGTCATATTCACATGTAATAATTTTTTTAAATAAATATACAAACAGTTAATTTTATATAATTTTAAGAATTATTCAAAGAATTTCTTCTTATCATGCTAAATAATGTATTTTAATAGAATAATAAATGCACAAAAACATTCAATTAGTTGGGTCTATGTATAAAAAATGTTTGTGCTATTGAAAGAGTGCAGTTTAGTTTACAAATTGAATACAAATTGTTTATTAGTCCTGAAATTTCAAATCTATATGCCTTTCCAAAAATGAACAAAATAAGGGTCAAGAGTACAAGTACAAGATTTGCTATCTATATATGCGGCAAAGTTGAGATAATATTCAACTTTAAATCAGATAATTATAAGAATTACCTACGATGTAACAAAATATTTAGGAATATAAAAATATATAGGTAATAATGAAAGTTGCAAAAATAGTGTGCATGTGAGAACTTACTAGATCCTTCAAATCAAGTTTGTCTAGGTGACAAACATATCTCTTACTATTTGAAAGTCATTTCAGTTGAAACATATCAATTATTTTAAAAAGTGCAAAATTCATTAAATTTTGTAATACTTCAGTTTTTGTTACAAATAATTAGATATAAGAAGATGTGGTATGAGTGCCAATGAGACAACTCTCCATCCAAGTCACAATTTATAAAAGACCATATTACAGCTTTTCTTTTTATGCAAATTCAAGAACATTGAAGAAAGGAAGGTACCTTTTTCAAATTATGAAAAAGGAAAACTAACATAACGGAAGAAAAGTTTATAGATGATCCTTAATATGACAATTTTCTATTTATTTATAGATGACAGGAAGTAAGCTCTCAAGACAAAACTACTGGTTCCTGAAACACAATGCCTGGCCAATTAGCTGTAAGCAAGAGAGTCAGTTGAAAGTCATTGACATAATTGAAGATTCCTGTCTCATTGTTGATGTTCAGACATTCCTTACACCAAGCAGTTCCCCACTGACTCCTAGTCCCCAACCAAGGAAGAAAATTAAAGGGTAAACACAGCAGTTTATTGACAAAAAACTATCTATAATAATTGTTACTAATTTACTTTTTGTAAAATTAAAAAAAAAAGGTTCTTGTTGAGAAATATTTCCAAACAAATTTCTTGTTTATAAACAGTTTTATCCCCCCACCGTAGCGGAGTGGGCATTAAATTTTACCCTTGTCCGTCAGTTCATTTGTACTTCTGTACGTACTTCCCAAATTGGTTTCTGTACTCTAACTTTGGTTTGCCTCAACCAAATGTTATGAAACTTATACACAATGCTTATTACCACAAAACACAGATCAAGTTTGAATTTGGGTGGTGTCACTTTTACTGATCTAGAGTTATGCCCCTTTACAAATGAAAAAAAATTGCTGAATTTTTTGTTTCTGTTTTCTAACTTTAGTTTGCCTCAACCAAATGTTATGAAACTCATACGTGTGCTTATTACCACAAAACTCTGATCAAGTACAAATTTGGGTAGCTTCACTTTTACCATTCTTGAGTTATGTCCCTTTATAACATTATATGCAAGCGGGGGCATCATCTGTGTCCCATGGACACATTCCCCATTTATTTTTATAGTAATTGTAGGTAAACCTCTGATGTGCCTATGATAATCTGCATGATTAACACATGCAAATATGTCATATCATTGCTGATTTTAGTTGTGCTGAGTCTGTTTTTTTTTTTTTTTTTTTCCTTTTAAGCAACTTGATTTTTCTGTACTGTGACAGATATTTTTACCCATGTCTTTCGTGTAACTGTGAGTACTCAATGATTATTTCAGAATATTGCTCAGATGACAGTGATTTCAGATATCAAGGCTTTTAAGAGTTATATACTTTTTTGTGAAGAAAATGAACAAATGATATGTTTATGTACGCGTTATATGACATGTGAAGAAACCATTGACATAATCTTTATTTTTTGCAGCACTCGACATTTATCATTTCGTACCAGTAAGGACCTGGATAGAAATCAGATTGCTGATTCGTGTGTAACTGATGAGAAACAAATTTTGATAAGTTATGTACGTGCAGATGCAGCACATCATGCTCTAACCCTTAAACAAGAGTTATCTTCTCTTGGTTTTAGTGTCTATCTTGTAAGTATGGCTGCTGACAAACAAAAATATACATAAGCTCTGTTTACAATTGAATGTGAATCTTATTGTTTAACAAGTTGAGAGTTATCATCATTTGTTTGCAATATGAATTTTGAATGCAGGAGCCCTATAGTTTTCACTTTGTCAGTCTGTTTATCTGTCCATCAACAATTTTTGTAAACACAAAAATTCCAAAATGAAATTTTGTATAGTCGTTTTGCAATTATTATAGATATGAACATTTTTTTTGGTGAAAATTGAAATAGAGTTTAAGGAAAAAATTAGTTTTTGTTAAAAAAGCACATATTTTTGAGAACACCCTTTTTGTAAAGGCATAATCTCCAAAAGTATTAAAAGAAGTAGAGCACAATTTTGTACTTCTTGTGAATCATATGTAGATGGTCAAATCATTTTGTTTTTGTGAAAATTGAAGAGAAATGGAGAACTTTGCAGTAAAAACCTCAAATTTTGAGAAACTTCTAATGTTGTGCTTGGATTTCAACAGAAATTGATATATATATATGTGTATATGAATAATATGCTATTCCAAATGATACTGTGTGTTTATAAGTATATGTTCCCACAATTTTTAGAAAGATTAATACTTAGAAATTGATGGAAAAGATGTTTTGCTTGTAACAGGAAATCCAAGAAAATTGATCAGCCAGAAATGTATGGCTTTGTTTGCATCAGTATTAATTGTTTGTTTTTGTGCCTCACAAAAATTTCCAAGCAGATCCCTAACTGACATGTCAGTTAATAAATTATGTTATTTACCAGGATGTACATGAAATCACATCAGGTGTGGATTGGCAGGATTCTCTCAACGATGCTGTGAGTAATTGTCAGGTGTTTGTGCCATTAGTCACACCAAAGTATGGAGAAACTTTATGGACAAATAGAGAGGTTAGTTTAAAAAACTTTTTTTCCTAATGTCAGGGAGTAGTAAATCACCAAATAGGATAGTATATATGTGAATGAGGATTAAAGCTACCATACATGGTGCATATATTATTTTTAATAATTGTAAAATGGTACTACCCAGTTACTACACATGCATATAGTTAATCATGGATATTTAATTTATATTAAACTTCCTACCTTTATATACACTTTTCCTCATCTCATATATCTCTAAAATTAAAGAGTATCCTTAAGTTTATTTTGTCTAAAGATATAAGTTTCTGTAAAAGCCAACTACATCTTCTAGATATCCCCAATATATATATGTAAAATAACACTTTCTCACTTGGTCTTAAAGAAAAAAATCTGTTTCTTAATGATGTAAGAGTGTAGGACATATTTTTTTCAAATCAACATGTTAACCTGGCTTTCATTAACTGTAAGCATTCTTTAATACGTTATGAAGATGGCAATCACGGAATTTTAATATTAAAAGAATGAGAAGTTTGAAAATGTTCAGCATTATTTTTTACAATATGAAAAAACAACTTGAAACTAAGAAATTGGACATCATACATTTTTAATAGTTTGAAAAAATATTAAAGTTGTCTTTTCTTGCCCTAACACATTTATGCATACTTTCCATCTGTAGATAAAGTTAGCAGATGTTTTAGGAAAGTACATCATTCCAGTCAGTTTTCTGTCAGACTGGCCACCACCATGCCTTGCAATACAATTTTCTACAACACAATATATCAGCTGGACTACTAATAATACAGGTACTGTTATATTTTTGTGTTGTAATATTTTGGTGTTGTTTACCAGAAAAAAAAGTAATATTTAAATTATAGCTCTTTTGAATACTTCCTTTTCATTTTCTCATATGGAATTCACTGATAACTTCGTTATAGGTGATTACTGTAGATTCATTATTATTCGTTGGCTACCAATATTCTTGGATTTCGTGGGTAGAGGTGAACAATGTATTTAAGTGTTCAACGTAGGTCAAAGTACGATTTTTTTTTTACTGTGACTTGACTATGGGTGTTACTGTTTACCTGTACCTATTGCTCAACCAGATTGTAATATTGACAATACAATTGGGACATTTAAACTGACCAGTTGGTTTTGTTAGATTTAAATCTACCTTGATGCTACCTGTAAAGATTTTTATTCACCTAAACAAAACTTTCAGCAAGCTTTTTTCCTGAAGTTTTTCTTAACCTAGGATTATTCTTTAAAACAAATTGAAAGGGAAGAAAATATTTTTGATCACTCATGTATTTTAATTTAGAGTCTACCTGGATGCTGTCCTATCACTTCACCTGTTTAATTGTTACTGTTGTAGTATAAATGAGATAGGTTTTTCAAAACTTATAAATATGGCATCAACAGGTTGGGAACAAACCCTCTATATGGTGTTTATACCTCTATAGAGGGATAATCCTTCTATAGAGGGATAAAATTATCCCTCTATAGAGGGGTATATTTGTTAAGACTGGATTTAAAGCAAAATAGGGCAGAATGGTATTTTCTAGTTATATTGGCTATAATCTATAGCATTATATGCATCAATTATTGCAATTTACTAAAAATTGGGATGCCCAGTTTTCTGCTAATGTGACAGAACTTGCAATCTATTGTATATCTATCTGAACACCTGATCAACAACAAAAGGGACAGTTGACCTTTAAATTTTATGTTAAATCTAACAATAGAAATTCTGATCAGTGAGTCATAACAGTGGAATTTACCTGATCATCACAGCTTTCAATTATGGTGAACAATAGATTGTATATTCAGTCAGTTTAGCAGTAAACTGGGCATGTGCATATTAAATTAAGCACATCAGTTGATGCATCAAATGTTGCAGGTTACTGCCATAATAAGTAGAAAATGCCATTCTGCCCTATTTTGCTTTAAATCCTGTCTAAACAAAAATACCCCTCTATAGAAGGATAATCCCTCTATACATGTATAAACACCATATAGAGGGTTTGTTCCAAACCTGATCAAGGCTTCAATGTTTATCTTTGTTGAATAACATAATATGCATTCAGTCTAAATTAGTTTATATGGTATGAATAATGCTAGAATATGACCACTTATATATGATAACTAGACGCAAACTTATTTCATGTTCTTGTATTTACTAAAAACTGCGGATTTAATAAAAAACTCCTTTTATCATGTTTTTTTATTAGAGAATCCAAAAACAGGTAAAGAAATAAACATTGTTATTAGTCTTTTTGTTATTGAAATGGTTGTTTTCAATGAAATAATTGGTCATACAAATGCCAAAAAAACACAACATTTAGAAGGAAAAACAGATTTTTATTTTACTGTCATTTAAAATTTTAGGAGTAAGCAAGCCAGATCAAGACTATATGTTTTTTTGCAGGGAATTTAATTGCATGTCGTATAATTCACTACATTTCCTCTTAATGTTTTCATAGTCAAATACTATGAGTGCTTGGATTTCTTGTATATTGTTGAAAAAAAACCTTTTTAATATCTCTTTGGATTTTTCTAATGGGAAATAACTCAAAATAATTTGTTTTTGCTTCTCTGGAAATCTGAACTACTTGACTTATTTCCAGGATTAATAAACACCAGAACAACTGTGTGCATTCCTTCATTTAGACATTTGGTTTTACACTTATTGACATGTTCCTTGTACAAATTGTTTATGCATATTCATATTGAAATATCAAAATCATATTTGAATGAACTATTTTATTTACTCTAATATTGACACTGATATTTTACATCTCATCCAGTATTCCATTTTCTTTATCTGAAATAATTTATAACATTTTCCTAATTTTATGAAAGTTTTCGAATATTTGTTTACGTTTTTCACTATATAACTAGATTTTCTCTCTATATCCATATTCTGTTTAATTTCCCATGATATATATAACACCAAAAACAGGTACAGAATTTTGCAATATTTGATTATTTCCATTATCATATTTAAAATGATTATCCTCACTTTACAAATATTTTGGATAAGTTTATTCATATATTTTGCACTATATCACTTGATTTTACTATATCCACAGTATTGAGTTTTTATTTCATTTACCAAAGTATATGTTCCAATTAAACAATATTAGATCCAGAACTTTATAATGATTATTTCCAATTTCACATTCACATTATCCAAACGTTAGGAATATTTTGGAATATTTTACTTTTTCTTTTCACTTTATCACTACATTAGACTATATCCACTATAAGAATTTAACATTTTGTTTCATTTCCATGATATTTTCCCATTTAAACAGGTGAATCACTCTTATAATATATCCCAAAATTTATAATGAATGTTTTCAAAATTGCATTTAAAGCCACAGACACAAGTCATGTTGAAATTATTTCTCCTTCTTGCATTCAAGTTTTGATTTTTTATAACCTTTTAGATAACTAAATCCATACTATGCAAATTGAATTTCCTTGAGTGAACACAGTATTTTTTGCACAAAAGTCCTCTTATAATAGATTACAAAGAAAAACACTGCAAGGTATACTCCAATATTATTATGAATTTTACATGTACATCATCATGTTAAAGCCACACAACACATTTTGAATGAATTAATTCCCTCTTGATACCTTCATGACAATCCATTCTTGGAAAAAACAAGTCACATTTTATGAAGCAAAATTACTATAAAAAGGCATCTGAGAAGTGAATTCAAATAAAATGAATCCAATATGTTATGCACATTGATTCCAATAGATTTCAAATATTTCAAATATCATAATCCAAAATGAAAATCTTGAAGGGACATTATAAAGAAATGCACAACATATCCATCTGAAAATTGAAACTGAAAACACCTGAATAGCTACTTCTTGTTTCACTGACAACTGGACAATACCATGTATAAGGGTTAAAAATTTAAAGATTCATATATTATGTAAAAACAGTTTTCATTTTCATACATATTAATATGCAGTTAATAAAATATTTTACTGATTAAGATTTTTTGGTAAATTTTAGAAATATTATCAATACTGGGGATTTAAAACAATGAAAACCAAACATATTTCTACCCTTTCAATTTTTTGATAGAATAATCCTAGGTCAAGAAAAACTTAATGCATGCTGAAGTTTATAACTTGTAAATGCTGTGTTTTTAATATATTTGGTCAGCACATGATGTCCCACAACCATTTGAATTCTCTAAAATCTATAGAAAGATGGATATTTTTATTTACAGCTGGTCAAATATTATTTGATAAGTGCTTTATCATATTTTTTGAATGTCTCAATAAAGGCTTTTAAAAAATTAGATATGAGTGGAAGCTCTATAACACAATATATGTTGGTTTTATGTCGTAGTTCATATCTTAAGTTAGTTTTGCTGTTACCATTAGATCATGTAATTGACTGATTTATTTTACTGTAACCACTTCTTTATTATACCCCCACTTTATACCCCGCTTTAAAAAATTGGGGGCATACTGTTTTACCTCTGTCCGTCCGTCCGTCAGTCTGTCCATCCATCCCATGAATATTTTTCGTCGCATCTTTCTCAGGAACTACATAAGGATTTCTGAAATTTGGTTTCAGGGTTTATATAAGTCAGCTAAACCGTGTGATGTGTTTTCAGATTCATCACTCAACAACTTCCTGTTTGCCGAACACTTACATCATTTTACACATGACATCCAAGTAGATGAACATTTTCGTTACATTTATCTCAGGAACTACATTACAAGGATTTCTGAAATTTGGTTTCAGGGTTTATATGAGTCAGCTATACCGTGTGATGCGTTTTCAGATTCATCATTTAACAACTTCCTGTTTATCGAACACTTACATCATTTTACACATGAAATTTATATATGAAGTCAAAGTTATGGTATTTATCAATTAAATCCATCCTAAATTAAAAGGTCTCCCACATGCAAATGTTATCCCTCTAGATCCTGAGTCATTTGTAATTCATTTATATCTATGCATGTTTATACCTAAAACATTGTGGTTTAAATATTCCAAATGCATATTTGGGAGGGGGTATCATCAGTGAGCAGTAGCTCACAGTTTCACTTGTTTGATATGTTTCTTCATAACAGACAAATCCACTATTTGTAGTTTCTGTTTTTTTCTGATAATAAATTATTTTCAAAAACATTATGTAAAACAGGAGGAACTTTATAATCATAGACTACCTACATGTATGTTGTTTAATTATGACAAAAACTGATTTGATACAGAATAGTGAAATTTTAATTCTTTTCATTGTTACAGATAAAAATAAGGACATATTTACATGGAAGAGTAAAGATCTCAAGTTTGTAGCCAAACAGATAGCAGAAAAAGTTCAGAAGTTCATGAACACAGACACAGATCTTCCTTCTCTAATAAAAAGGGTATTTTGAAGAAATATATGATAAGATAGGGTAGTTGTAAAAGGAAAAGCACATAAACAAAAAGTAATTTATATTTTTCAGTTTTAAGAGAAATTATAATATGAAAACAAGGCAAAAGGAAAAAAACATGAATGATATGTCTTTAAAAAAGAAAAAAACATCTTTTCCAAATCTGATACAGTCACAAGATATTAGGAGCACTAGTATCTTTTTCAGCTTTTCCCTTATGAAACCAATAGACTCTTTTGGTGGATAGTTGTCTCATTTACAATCATACCACATCTCCGCATTTGTCTATTGTATTGTAACAATTATCTGTACGAATGATTGTCTTTCTGTGAAGGCTAAGTACTGCTAAATATTCAGTAATGTTTAAGGTAGTAAAAAAAAATGATGTATCGAGTCAAGGTTAAATAATATGTCTACTTATATTAATGTATTTTATTTTGTTATAAAACTTTTGATTTTATCTTCTTTACCGGATATTGTTAACCAATGACTTAAAACACATTATAAATTGTTCAGTTTATATAATTCCATGTGTTTGAGAACTGGTCGTTAATATAGGTCTAATACAGAAAAACGGTTAATACAGAATTCTTACTGGTCTTGATATAGGATTTTAACTTCTGGTTTTTGGTTCAAAAAGGTATCAGAAAATGGATGCGTTATTACTCGAAATATTAGATTTCAACAAGTTTGATGTTAGAGTTGTTGTTATTTTTCATATGTAATACTATTTTTTTTTTGTATTAACAATTATGGACCATAGAAAAGGTGAATCCAAAATTGTCAACCATAAAAGATTATTACTCTGAGGGTGCATCTTGAAGTGAGAGAAATTTTTAACTGGTTAAAGAAACTCTTGTACATGTCTTATTGTAGTAACTAATTGTCAAACCACTTACATCAGAGAATTATTTTTGGGACTTAAAATGCCTCATACAACAAATGAAGACTCTTTCTGTAAAATATTGATAGTCCTGAAAATGGCCATTTGTGAAAGCTATCCTCGGCACCAGATGGATTTCAAATACTTGTTTCTTTGTCACTGCAGTCCACAGACTTCTAACATGGCTGGTGCCATTATGTTTATATACGCCAGTGACATCATTTTGATGGGAGATAACTCATATAAAAAGCGAGAGGCTCAAAGGGTTATTTACCAGTAAAATAAAAGAGCAATTCATCACACAAGACTAATTTTTAGGGGTTTATTCAACATTCCTGGCATTCAAATGATAATTAACCCAATTACTGACTCCTCGAGCCAATACAGATAACCTCGAGCCAATACTACTGTACTTGAACATGACACAAGATTAATATGAAAACACCCATTTAATAACACTATAATCTAATGTAGTAATATAAATGAGAAAGAATTTAAACTTCATTTTTCTTCTTTAAATTATATTTAAAATTATTTGACTGATAAAATAAAATAAGGTTCATCAATCGCAGGTCAATTATTCTTTCTAGGAATATCCAATCTGACAAAAACTAGAACTGATTATAGAAAAAAATCAAGATGATTCAATTTTTAGTGTTTTTAACATTTGCCTGCAATAGAAAGAACTATATTTGTTATCTTCAAGAAGGTAATTCATGACAACAACAAATGAAGACTCTTCATACAACAAATCATCTACAATAAACTTTAAAAACAGTATCATCTACATGTCACAATATCTTGATTTATCCTGCAGATATAGACTTGATTAATCTATAATGATAAATAAAAAAAATTCATTTGTTTAAAGTTGAAAGTAGCATTTTACCTTATTTTTACCAGATAAACTGTTGACCTAAACACAACTCTATTATTGCATAGGTTTAGCATATTCAATAATTGTTATTAATAGTTAATTTTAATTACAAAATGCATGAGTAAAAAGTTAAGAATCAAAATCTTAACTTAAATCTTTTCCTGAGTTGAAAAATGAAATTAATGATTTCAATTTTTTAAAACAGAAAACCGTAGTAAAGAGTTGTCCATGTGTAGACAGTTCTAATCCACAAGCTACAATTGAAAATAGAGAGGGCAATCCACTAATAGTTATATGTGTACATCCACAGCAATCCACACTGGTAAGTCTTTCCACAAATTTTCCATTTCCATGTTCTTTTGGATAGTTATTTTACAGTATTTATAGGAATGATTTTAAATGCAAAACAGTGTGAGGTTACAAGTTTAATGGTTTTCTTGTGTAATACTTTAATTCCACAAATTTTCTACCTATTAATCATAATGCAAGCCTTTACATTGGTATGATTAGTAAACTGATTAAATATTTATTTATATGAAATATGATTTTCATGAGCAGCAAATTATGGACCTTCTCTGGTTAGACAACATCAACAAAGTAACAAAATAATGAAAATGAATTGCCTCAAAGTCTATAGAGGTTAAGTCTACAAAAATTTATCTGCCAAAATAAGTTGTTTTTGTATATTCTGTCCCTTAATACATTAAAAAGTTGATATTAATTGCATATTTACAATAAAAATGATTTATATGAATAGGCTGTTGAAATGAAAGAATTGTTAGCGGGACACAAATTTGAGGTTTGGTGTTCAACACAGTTATCAATGAACTATCCTGATTCTTTGACAGATCATGGTATGTATTTTCTACTTTCACATAGCTTATGTGTATTTTTTATGTGTATGATTACTCCACATGATACTTTAAACACCTTTTTATAGACAACCCTCTAAATGAAAACAAGTTACTGCAAAAGCATTTGGCAGTGGTGTTTTAATGGGCAACTTGAACCTTAGTACACATGTTCATTAAGATGTTAACATTTTAGTTTATAGGCAAAATTACAATTTTGACCCTGACTTCATAGTTCACTAAACATGGGAATGTGATGGTGCTTGTAAGACGGGGTGTCCTGTTGACATATATTCTTGTTTTTTGGTAATTTCCACAGAGTTTTAGCTAAATAATAAAGAAGATAAAGTAGTTTACATTTGAACCTGAGCACCTGAGATCACCCTTAATAGCTTTCTATGTTGTGTGTTGTGTACTATTGTTTGTCTGTTATTCTTTTTCTTTTTTAGCCATGGCTTTTTCAGTTTTATTTTTGACTTATGAGTTTGAATGTCCCTTTGGTATCTGTTGCCTCTCTTTTAAATTTAAAGATATATCTATCAATGATATCACCATAGAACATGTACAATGTTTCCAAAGATAATTTAGTCGTTTACAATTTTTTAATTTTTTTTAATTCGACTAAGATACAACTAAAACAACATGATATGCAATCCTTATTAATGTTATTGTTTTGTTAACATGCCCTATACACTATGCCATTTGAATTGTCTAAAATAAAACCAGTAAAACACAGAATAATTTGTCAATTATTAAGAAAACTTTTATCAATTTCTAATTTACAGAACAGGGTTTAAAACCAGGAACAATGGAGTTACAAAATAGACAAGTTTTCCAAGAACAAGCTGACGAAGCTGGAGTTATTGTTCTTATTCTGTCTCAACAGTTTATACTGTCTAGAACCTGTCAACAACAGGTAGGCTGTCAATAATTGACAAAGTGTTTATAAATCTGCATGTTCTGATATATGAACTGTATAACGTGGGCAAATAATAGACATGTTTAAACATTTTATTTAAATAAAGGAGGTGCAGAGTATATATAAGTGACACCCAACCACAAAATAAAAACAGACAACATCTAGAGGTGAACCTGCATAATTTGTTATATATATCTTGAAATTTGATAAAGCTTCATGTCAGCAAGCTATACTATGTGATGCATGTTTGCATACATGTTCAACAACTTGCTGTTTACAGAATTCTTATAGCTTTGGTTATCGTAAGTGAGCAACTGCAGTCAGTTAAACTAGATTTTTTACATTAATTTACATTTTTGAGATGTTATTTTTTTGTCCATATTGGTTTTACTCAAGTATTGATGTTTAAATTTGTCTTTTTGTTTTTCTTCTTTTACAGGTATTTTATTGTGAACAAAGGAAGAAACTGGTTCCAGTTTTGTATGGTGATTTTGTGATACCAGGATGGTTGACTGTATTAACAGGTCATCATGTATTAATGGTGGGTACAAGTATAAAATAGACTTATACAATACAAATTATGATTTGACTTAAATGTTGTTTACCATCACTTATAAATGACATTCAAATGGTAAATCTATTTCTCTAATTCTTACACGATTTATCCTTTTCTTGACATGTTGATTATTTTTATTTAATCAACTTGTGTTTTGTTTGATCTCGGTTCTTCATTGGTCAAAATTCGATTATGAGGTCAGGAAAAGGATAAATCGTGTTAGAATTAGAAAAATAAGATGTGTCTGGTGTATTAAATTATAAGCCTTATATATCTGATGACATTTTATAAAAGAAATTCTTGCATAAGAAGTTCCGGTAGATTTATTTCTATACTTTCAACAATTAATTTCATTTTAACAAGAATGATATGGAACCTTTAACTTAGCTACACTGAAAAGAACTTATTCTGAAAGCTCAAAGAACATCTGTTCAGTCAAATCATCTCCGTCCCAACTTTAATTGAATAGTTTATTTAATTTAGTTTGTTTATATTTTCATTGCAGAATACAGACATATACAAAGATCAGCTGATAGGCAGAGTAGAAGAACTATTAATATCTACAGAGTACAACAGAAATTCATCTATAGAGACTTGTGTAAGTTTTTGTGTCTCAAAACTGAGGAAACATATGCCAAATTAAGGTCTATGTATATGTTATCTATTATAGCAAGATAAAAATATGCTAAATGAAAATTTATTCTAACAAGATGGAGGATATACAGATTATTTTTAGGTAAAGATTTCAAAAAAAGTGCAAGTAAATCCCTGAAGAGACTGGTTGGTAAACTTTAACTCAGCCATTTTCTCTACCTGTCATTTGCAAGTACACACAACATATTGTAGTGACATTAACAATCCTGATATCCTTTTTATGCCTGTATCAAGCACAGAGTTATATACATTTGCATATTCAATTTACAAAATGATGGGTATATGATTTACCATTCTTTTCAAGCAAACCATTTGATAAGAATTTACACTAGTTGCAGAAAGTAGTGCACTACATAGAAGAATAAGAATAAGAATATTTATTATTCCAATCAAGAGCCCTTGATGGGCAGCATGACATGTACACACAAAACAATACATTTACTAAATTTTATCATCGGTATAAGGACATCATTCGTAAATATAGCTCAACATGCAGACTTCTTATACGTTCAGGTATTTCACATCCAATTTTTTATGGAAATATTCTTTATAAAGCACAAAAATGTCAGTATTCACCTCTGAAGCTAACAAAACCTTTAAATAGACTTATTAAGAAGGGATATAGTTACGATACTGTTGTCAGGTCATTTAAGATTGCATATTTTGGCGTTAATATTGATTCACTTATAGGGTCTTTGCATCGGCACTAAACACATTTATTTAAAAACCAGTTGTTGGCATGACACGGGTTATGTTCTTCTCATATATGTTATGATGGTATGATACTAAACCCCTAACGGGAAGGATTGTGCCTGATATTCATATGATGAAGACATAATCTTTCAATCAGTTTAATTGAAGTCTGGAGCTGGCATGTCAGTTAACTGCTAGTAGTCTGTTGTTATTTATGTATTATTGTCATTTTGTTTATTTTCTTTGGTTACATCTTCTGACATCAGACTCGGACTTCTCTTGAACTGAATTTTAATGTGCGTATTGTTATGCGTTTACTTTTCTACATTGGCTAGAGGTATAGGGGGAGGGTTGAGATCTCATAAACATGTTTAACCCCGCCGCATTTTTGCGCCTGTCCCAAGTCAGGAGCCTCTAGCCTTTGTCAGTCTTGTATTATTTTTAATTTTAGTTTCTTGTGTACAATTTAGAGTTTAGTATGGCGTTCATTATCACTGAACTAGTATATATATTTGTTTAGGGGCCAGCTGAAGGACGCCTCCGGGTGCGGGAATTTCTCGCTGCATTGAAGACCTGTTGGTGACCTTCTGCTGTTGTCTGTTCTATGGTCGGGTTGTTGTCTCTTTGACACATTCCCCATTTCCATTCTCAATTTTATTGTGATTTATAACAGAAAAACATTTTTTTTTACATTGAAATGGAATATTAAAAGTTCAGATAGATGTTTTCATGATAGAACTACATATATTTCTTCATTTTATATAAGTCACATACATTTTAATTCCAGGCAGGACCAGAATCATAAAATCACTACAATTATCATTGTTATTACATATATTAATTTACATTTCGTCTAACATCTAGACTTTTAATAATATAGTTCCCTAAATATTTAAGGACAGACAAATTTTCATTAGTAAATAACCAAACAAATTTGGCCTCATTTGAGAGATATGAAAAATTAGGACAAATACTGTTTATCTTCTTGAAAAATATCTCCCCATCATCTTTGTATGCTGAACAACTAGTAATAAAATGTTGTTCATCTTCAACCAGATTTAGAGTACATTTCTTACAAAGCCTTTGATCTCTTTCTATATATAAAGTTTTATACCTGTCTCTTTCTATTTTGAGATCATGGGCACTGATTCGGATTTTACATATGGCACTTCTAATTTATTACTTTTTGTATCTGTTCTTTTTGTGTTCCAAAATTTTACAAAACTATTACAAAGTTTTTGCTTAACTGACTTGATAAAAAAGTTAAGCTTTACCTCCAAATTATGAATATTCAGCTTTTAAAAAAGTAATGTATGGATGAATACCAGCATTCAATATTATTAGTAAACATGTTTTTGTTACACATATAGGTATCATACAGTAAACCATCTCACATTTTTTATTCTAAACCAATATTTCAACATTGATAATACAACTGAAAAATATAAAGGGAATCTACCAAGCTCCTCTAGCACAGCTAAGTTAGAAGACTTTTGGTTTACACTTCATATATCTTAAATTGGATTTATCTAAAAAATCATTCATATATATGTGCTGTAATAAATATTCACTCTCTTTCTGGCATGCTGCAGAGCTAGTTTTAAACATACCTGTAATTTCACTGCCATACATTAAAATGGGTTTTATTGTATGGTCATATATATGTATTAGAGTAGAAATACTTGGATTGGAAGATGATAAAGATCTTTGCAATTTGAATACTACATATGAATTTATCCCTTCTACCTACAATTATGGACATAGAGAAATAACTCATCATAATATTGCTTGAATATGTTTTCTTTACTTTATATATAAAGTTTACAATGCTTTTGCAATCTCTTACAATCGTTTTGATTTTTGCATTTCATAAAATTTGAATTTCAGGTTACAGAAATTAAGTCAACTGTATCATCTAGGTTATCTGTGTATATAACTGGTAGTTGTTCCCTCATTACAGACATGACAGAGAAAATTTGTAGGTAAGATATGTCATTTTAAGGATGTACTTAGGTGAGGTTTAGGAATTTGTGTCAGATGTTCAGACTCCTTGGTTTTTTCCTATGATACAGGGTAAAATATTTTGCCCCATAACACCAATTTTTCTCTTCATATAAGACTTCAATAGCTCATAAAAGGTCATTTACCAAAATTTAAGCAGATTCTAGATTTCTTTTCTGTCGATTTGAGACCCAAATAATAACAATGCAGATATAAAGTAAAATTCTGAGTCAGCCTTTTCCCGCCATTTTTAACCAGATTTTCAAAAGAAAAATCAGTTATTGATTTAGGGATGTACGGCGAGCAGGCGGCTGCCAAACAGTGTCCGTTCATTAACATGAAAATGCTTTGACGAAATCTTTTCAAATTTAGATATGTTGTTTCCTGTGACTAAATGAAGGTCAAGTTCAATTTTCATGATTTTAGCTGTTCTCGTTGTTGAGTTGTAGACCTTTTCAGTAGCAAAAGTGCTTATTATATGATTTATTCAGTTTGAGTTATTTCCCTTTGAACAGAAATGGTATAATTAATAAGTATATGAATAAAATTGAACTGTGTTTCATTTCAACATAAATTGAATGTATATAGGGTTCTTCAAATGCTGAATCTAAACCTGTATTTAAAATATTGGATTTTTGGGGCCAGTTTTCAAGTTGGTTCAAATCAGGGTCAAAAATTAAACTTTGTTTGATTTCAACAAAAATTGAATTTATGGGGTTCTTTGAAATGCTGAATCTAACCATGTATTTAGCAATTTGGGATTTTTGGCTCCTTTATCAAATTGGTCCTCATTGAGGTCTGAAGGGTCCTAAATTAAACTTTTGGTTGATTTCATCAAAAATTGAATTCTTGGAGTTTTTTGATATGCTGATTCTAACAATGTACTTAGATTTTGGATATTGGACCATAATGTCCAATTTCAAAATTTTCAGTTCTTTGACCACATTCATTTTGTGTCACAAACCTATGCTGTGTCAAATATTCAATCACAATCCAAATTCAGAGCTGTTTTAAGCTTAAATGTGGTATTCATACTTGCTCAACTGTTCAGAGTTCGATTTCTGCACGAAATCCAGTTTGCTGTCACTCTGACAGCCTCTTGTTTAAAAATCAAATATCTCGAAAAGGAGCTCCATAACCTATCAATATTTTTAGCTTATTTTTTTCCTTAACTAAAGCTCTTCTGACTTATAGCATCAATTTTAAATTTTAGATTTTTATAATTTACCTAAGTACATCCTTAAGACTTAAGATATTTACAAACATAATAAAAAAGTCAGGTTGGATAAGAAAATCTCTGTAAGATTTCATTTGCTCATATTTTGCCAGTGTTTAGATATATAACTTCGACACTAGGTTTAAATATGAGATATTTGCATGAAATTTACTTGCTGACTTTCTGTGCATGATACAAGTTCAGATTTTTTTGTCAATTACTTCATCTTTAATCAACATTTGTTTCACAAGACTTTGCACAAGGACCATGTTTTTTTTTTTAAGCTAAAAATGAAAATCTTTTCCATAAAGAAGATGTAAATACATGAGAATTTCTCTTCTTTTAGTAGAAAATAGCTTCTTGTTGAAATAATTAATTTTGGAGAACCATATTTGATTATCTCCCTTGTTGGTTGATTTCATCATTACTTTTATTAGTCAGCATATTCATACTGAATACTCAGCAACTACAAATCAGATCTTAATTTATGGTACCAAACTTAAAATTGGTAAGCTATACTGTGTTACACATTTTCAGATCCATCACTTATCTACTTCCTGTTTGTCACTTACATGTATTTTCATCACATCGATGCACATATAAATGACAAATTTTCAGATCAGTCACCTATCATCTTCCTGTTTGCTGTACACATATATAGTTAATACATGTTCTTTGTCACTACATTTATGCATAGATAAGAAATTTTCATCCCAGCTACAAATCAGAAATTTCTGAGCCAAAAAGTGTGACACACAATCAAAACAATTACTGCCTGTTTGCACTATGCATGCATGCATGTTCTCCATGTTTATACATATTTAAGAATGTTAGAATTTTTTGTGCTGCATTTTCCTCTGCAACTACAAATCAAAGCTTTTGGTTACCAAACTTCAATTTGGTACAGGGGTTAAACTTTTTTTGTTACAGCTCACTGTCCCAGGAATTATTGGTAGCAGGATTTTACAAGTCCTATTGGAAGAACTGCTAGCCCAGCAAAACAGACCTGCTAGCCTGAGCTTCAAACAAATATTTGAGTCAGCTTGACATTTTCCTTTGATTCAGATTTCAGTCCCGTAAGACTAGTATCAAAGGCAATCATTGTAAAAATGTTGGCATCATAACCACAGGCACTTGTTTCTGTCAATGGGTGGGGGTGGGTGTTTACTATCCACACTTGTATGTGGATAGTTAACCCCCCCCCCCCTTGACAGAAACAAGTGCCTGTGATCATAACAATGATGGACATAAGAGCGATATTAGGCTTTTGATGTTTTGATGTAAACTGTTAAATTGACAGTGCATCAAACTAAATGTTCAACATAAGTATACTAAAATCTGCCTTAGACTCTTTATTAATGCAATATCATGATGTCAGAACTGTACTTTGTTTTTAAAAGCACATTTCCTAATACTGGATGTTGATGTGACAATGATAAAACACGGACCAAAGATGACACGTTAAAATCAAGAACGCTTTCAAAGCACAATTGAGTTTAAATAGATCTTTCCACATGAATTTTTCTTGAAAATACTTGAAATGAACGTTAGATAAAGGTATCAATGATATTATTATCATTTTTGAAGAATTAGGATGCAAAATTAAATCTCACACATGCGCACACGTGTACTAGTTTCAACAACATGGTTATGTGGAATTTTCACTTAAAACTTATTCTTAATTTTTTTAAACTTTATCATTAGAATTCTATTTCAATATGTATTTCTGAAAGACTAAATAATTTTTACTAAAAATATAAGTAACAGGTCATATCAATTAATGCATCATACCCCCAATACTGTTAATTGAAAGTCCTTAGAAATCGATATTGAAAGTACAGGAATTGTAATCAATACATGATACTTGTCCACCCAGTTATTCGTTCGATTTTTACAACGTGTAAAAAATCAGTTCAAATTGTTGGAATCCTGGATGAAGTAACTGAATCTGATTGGCTAGGTTAAAAATAGTGAGGAAGGGATCTTATATTTCTATTTTGGTAACGCCAAGAACTTTTTTTGCTAGTCTGTCAAGCATATTGATGACAAGATTTGATTGCCCGAGGCGTAAATCGCTTAGTCCTGGGTGTCGTGCTAGTGGATTTTTAACCCCTAGTGAATAGATATACAGTGTTACCCATTTTCAAGTCATCTATCTACTCACTGTTTCTGGGATACATGCATGTTCTTTACATTGATAAAAAAAATTAGAACTAGAAATCGTAACTTCTTAAATTTGATAAGCCGAAATCGAGTGCTAATATACTTTCTGTTGTCTTACTTCCACATTTATAGTATTATGCATTTTCTTCCATTGATTAGCAAGAGTGGGGTAAAAATAATTTAGCTAATGCTCAATCTACTTCTTGGTTAAAGCTAAATTCTTTTTGTAATTTCAGGTCAATGGGTAGATGTTTAGCAACTATAGATAATATTGTGATAGGGACAGGAAGTGGATATGGCTTGGAAGACATAGCGGCACAGTCTTTCTATCAGGAATCACAAAGAATGTGGAAAACTAACAATAAAGTTCTTCATATACACACACAAAATCAGGTACAGTGGCCATATTATGTTAAATGATAAATGGTAAAACTCAACACAAAAGAACAATGCTTATATTGGTTCTTTTTACTCTTAATCTCACGATGAGACCTTCATTATGGAGAAAAAAGTTATACTTGACTGAAAGTTCAAAAATAGTTATAACACAGTTTTTAGAGGAATTCTTTTTCTAGATGTTGATAGGGTAAAAATATATGATATATCTTAAAGCAGCCTTTTATATATTATATAATTAATAACTATATTATCAATCTCAAGTTCAGTAGGAAAGCAAATCTAAACTTTAACTTTCTATTTATTTAGTTGTATTTAAACATACATTTTCTTGTACATGACAAATTACACAAATTGATTACTGTGGAATTAATTTCTTTTCTGGAGTGCCAATTTCTTGGATTGAGGAAAAATTGTGTATTTGTGTGGTGCATTATGTTTGTGCACATTGCCTTTACATTTGCATGCAAAAATCATTACGTTTGCACGCAGCTTTTGATTACATTTGCATGCATTCTTTTACATGTAAACTCAGGTAAATTCAGGTAGATTATGCTTATTTATTTATTTAACTATTATTTTTGAGCAGGATAATTCTGTTTTATTGTGGATTGTATGGGATTTCTCATGATCACTGTGTATTTTTTTTAAAACTCAATATGAAAAATATAAAATTTGAAGTAACAAATAGAACCTGTTCAAAATTCATATTAGCTATAATCATATTTATTATGAATTATCTTTGTTTTACCTGTGATACCTGTAAAATGAATGCGCTCAAATGTAATCAAAAGCTGCACGCAAACTTAAACAATTTTAATCCCCTAATGCGCGCAAATGTAATGCGCCCATTTTGTGGATATTAGATTTTGTGGTTTTGCCAAAGTCTGCATACAGGAAATTTATCCTTCGTTGATAATTTAAATGGTGGTTGAGGTATATCCATGATGTTTACCAAAATTGGTATCCCATTAATAACAATGAAACCACAATACATAACTCTTAGGGGATGTTCATTACATCATCTGTGCCCAGTTTAACACAAGCATTCTCCTGAACTTGTATCTTCAGAATATTATTGATCACACATTCTTGTGTGGCAGAGATTTTGTTAATTTTAACAACACAATGATAGTTTTGTTTTAGCAGTCAGAGTTGAAAAACTATGGCATGACAACTCAAGTTAGACATGAAGACTTTGCTGTCATTGTGGCTAGTGTGTTCGATATATGCATCGTAATCAGAGGTATAAGTACATTTATGTCTTTCTTACTAATTTTAATATATAGTTCTATTTGGTCATCTGTTTATAAAGGTGTAAAAGGCATAGAACCACTAATTCGTGCCCGGTCAGAAAGAACATACAAGAAAGTAGTACAAAATAGTTCCTACGCATAGCTGTATCTTTGTCAATAGATGAACTTTTTGGGTAGTTTTGGTATCAAATGAAATCTCTGGGACTTGGGATCACTGCAGAACCCTTGTTGAAAGTTTCTTTTGAAAAATAAAAAAAATATATATAATTATAATAGGAGGGCACATTTACCCTGTTGTTCAGATCAGAAGTACCTGTTTTTAGTACTATCAAACCATTACGCTCTAATATGCAATTAAAGGTATGTTGATTTTTTCAGCACAAGTCAGGATAAGGTATACTGTAAATTCAGAAATTATTGCGATGTTTTTATTATTGCGAAAAATGCGACAGGGTTATAATCGCAATAATTTGAACTCGCATTTTGAAATAATTTATATGAATTAAAAAGAATTTTTCTCAATATCGCAAAAATTAAAATCGCATTTTAGTCAAAAATGACAAAATCGCAATAATAAATGCACGCAATAATTTCTGAATTTACAGTAGTTTTGACATGGAATGACTGCCACTTTATTTAAACCCAAGACAAAGTAGCCATTAATGCTTGAAATTGCAGAATTTAACATAGAAAGCAATGGGGCTATGAATTAGTGGTTTTATACCTAAAATGCTTGTGCTTACAGAAAGAGGCATACATTAAAATCCTGCTACAGTATTGTTATACACACTTACTTCACAGGACCAAAATTGCATCAAGTACCCAAATTGCATCCATTTAGGAAAAATAGCAGCAGAAAGCTTACAAGTTTTCTTAAAGACTTAACAATTTATACTAATGATGTATATATCAATTTTCTGCTTAACCTGGAACCTTAGCTATATAACAGTCAATGTTTCCCAGGAATTTTGATGATTCAAAAGGAATACTTAATGATGGGCTTTACTGTTGTTAGGTTGGATACCAAAAACTCAAATGAGAAAACTGAACATGGAAATGGTTGTGTATTCTAATTCTGATATCAAATTGTATTTCCATTTCTTTGTCAAACAAACAAGAGAAGACAAATTTCTTAAATATTTTCTTGTATTTTTTCTTTCTGCAGGTAACTTAGAAATTTCACACTTGATTGACAGCTTCATATGGAATGAAAAATTGGTTATTCCAGTCTTGTGTCAAGATCTCACACAAATATCAAAGGTAGATGTAAATTTTGTTATTTTTGTTCAAGTTTGTTTGAAATAGGCAAATTCCACTAGTTTTTATTAGACATGAATAGAAAAAAAAGACTGAGACAATGGAAAAATACTAGATTTTTTAGTGTTATCCTTTTCATTATTGTGCAGCAACAATTTGAAACAATGAAAACTAGCTGCTGTCAGAATCATTAATGGTTTTGGCTGTGTCATCTTATTTCTGTTCATTTTTGTATTTTCTTCTCTTCTGCTTACATAAAAATAAGCAAAACTTAAGAAACTTTCCCTTTTTGTCCATTAATGTTCGTCTCCATTTTTTTATTTATTACATTTAACCTATGTATTTTCTGTATTGAAACAACTTCAGGGATAGCATGTATCAGTATCAACTTCTACAATAACCAAAACTTGATGCAATGAAACAAAACTTAACCATATACTATGTAATGCACTCCTCAAAGACTGTGTCTTTCATTGTATTCAAATGTTGTTGAGAGATTTGAAAGATGAATGTTTCATTTTATTAATTAATTTTTTTGGGGAGGTGGGAGGGGGTATAGTTTTAAAAGGTAGATTCATGGTATACCGCCATCTTGGATTGTACAATAGCAGTACACAATCGGTCAAGTTCTTTGCCTAAATCTGCAAGGTTTGAGACAGATTTGCTATTAAAGTGTAAGAATGTTAATTTTTATACAGAAAAATAAGTGATTTATTGCATAATCCAAAATGTTTAAACAAAACCAAATTTTTGTGTTTTTAGAATCAATTTTTCAACTATGCCATCTAAGGGGATATAACTCTGATAGTAAAAATTTTATACTGAAATGATAGTGAAAGGTGCCATTCCTCTTTTCTTTTTTTTTATTGTCAATGCAAGTACATACTTTTAATAAGACTGAATGTTGCCCTCTAGATGTCTTGTTTTTCTGTGTCATTGTTCTACCGTCTTGCTCAGATTCCATTTATTCACTTTTAATACCATAACTATAAAGTAACAGGTGCTAGCCCTCCAGATTTATATTTGTAAATATATCTGCTTTGTCTGCTTATATTAAAAGTTTGTTGCTTTAACTTTGCTGAAAGTTTTATGTCAATTTGTGACTTAAAACAGCTCTTTGTTTCAAAACACTATTTGCATTGAATTTCACTATTGTTGAACAAATCTGATGAATTAAACCCCAAAACAAGAAATTTTAAACCTTAAACTTAAAAGTATATAATATTTGTCTCTGATGACTTGTGTGATGAACAATTGCAATTTTCTCATTTTTTCTACTGAAAAGCTGCAAGCAGCATATTAATTTGAATCGCATGTAATAAAATAAAAAATAGTTCTCTTGTAATGCAAATTGTATTTATAGAATTGATTTTTTACATTAAATTTAACAAATAATTTGATTTTTTTTCTTTCAGAAACCTCAAAACATAAGTGAAAATGATTGGTCCATATTATCCAGTGCCATGGCAACACCAGAACAAATTGGACAGACAGTAAAAGCTGTAATTTTACAGAATTCCACAGAAAGACTTTCAGAACAAATTAGCAGCATCAATGTACTCACTTCGAGCCCTAATACAGCATTAAGGAAAATGACAACAGTATTACTCCCTGAAAAGATCTAACATATTTGATTTTTAAATAAGAATGTGATGACTTGTAAACCTAATTTATGATTTGAAATAATTTAAGTTTTAATAGTAGATTGGATTTGTACTGTTTACACTATTACAGAAATTGAAGAGGTCAATAATTTGTATGAATTAAGCATGGTATTTATTTGATAATTGATAAACAAGATTTGATTAGATAGTATATATGGAAAGTATATGTTAAGTCAGGGAATTTTAATACACTTTGTTAGTTTACAAGTCATGATATTTTAGCCAGTGATAGCTGGCCCTATGTTGACATATCACTTTCGATTTTAAGATGTAACAGAATTATGAATTGAATGCATGTGTCAAGCAAATGATAAAATCATTGATGTGTAAATGACTTGAAGATAGCGTAAAACACAATTTGAATTTTCTACATGTACATGTACATGTATGTCCAACTTTTCACATGAAATTTGCCCTAAGCAACCAAATGAAACTTTTCCACATAGTCATCTATTGGTCAATCTATTTAAAATTTTGTCAGTTCTATTGTCCCATTAAATAAATACAATAGCTATTGTTCTATGTGTAGTTTATTCACTGGGACCTTTACATTTCTTCTAAGAGAAATCCATCACTCTTTGATTAATTCACCTGAGAAAAAAATTGTCTTCTAAATAGATTAAAAGTACATGTTTCAACTCACAAAACTGCATGTGATGTTGTTTCAATATCAATAATATATTTTATTCAGAAAATAACAAAGTTATCAATATCATGCCTTAATTACTAGAAGGGTATATTTATGAACAAGTTTATAAGAACCTCAACATTTTTTTTTAAGTTATGCCCTTGAACAGATAATATATGTACATTGCATTGGAACACTGTTCTTTAATAAATTGAAAGTAACTCTGGAATTTTTTCCAGAGGAATAATGACAAAACTGACCTAAACTTCATCCATTTTTATTTTTTTTTTGCAAATTATACACTGTGATACAATTTGATGTGTTGAAAGTCTTGAATCTTGATACTCAATGATAGTATTACCAGATAAA
Organism: Mytilus californianus; assembly: GCF_021869535.1. Lineage (NCBI taxonomy): Eukaryota > Metazoa > Mollusca > Bivalvia > Mytilida > Mytilidae > Mytilus > Mytilus californianus. Next base: position 61,190,980 of record NW_026262679.1, read on the forward strand.
ATCAGCCAATACATTCAATGAGTTTAGTCAATATCAGAAGAGGCCATAAAAGTAACCCTTATATTTTCAAGAATCAAAAATGTATAATTTATAAAATGCAAGTTGTGTTTAATTATTTGTACTACATTATTATATCTACTAACATGCATAAAACACTTCATTAAATCTAAAGCAAAGGGAAAGGGAATTTTGGATATGTAATATACATAAATCTTTGTTAAGAGGTAAATAAGTAAGAACTAATGTTAAAATTTTTCAAATAAAGTATTTGAATTCTTAAAGATAAGTTGAAATACTGAAGAGCATTTTACTTTCAAGCATTCATTTATTGACCATTTTCTAACTAGTCAATATTACCTTTGATGTGTTCATTTAACATTCCAAATATTGCATGTGTTTTTATTTCATTTGTATCAAAAAGAAATATATCAGTGTTGCCTTTTCTTTTATTTGCAGGTCACTTTTTTTTTTTTATTAAGTATATTAATATGTATTGATATGATAAATATTTTGATGAAAGCTTTTATGTGAACTGAATGTTTCATGATGATGTATAATAATCAAATACTGTTAATTTAGAAGTTAATACTACTCTAATTTTTATCAGAGTGGAAAAATTATAACTAGACGGATATGGAATACTAGTAATTAAAACTCATATCTTAATTTTATTATAATATTCTTCAACATGTTTAGTAACCCTAGTTATTAATCTTGTGTTATCATTAAAATTTTACAATGAAAATAAAAAATTAAATTATGTATTTACAGAAGATATTTCTATATTTTTCCAACAGACTATGTCAGCTGTCTCTTTTAGTACTTTTGGAAAATAAAAGATTTATGCCTAATTTTTCAATAAGGGAATTGGTGCAAATGAAATTCGATTTGTACATATCAAAGATTTGTGAAGACAAATGAAATGCTAGTTGATGTAAATAAGGAACAGTTTTCATGTTGTTTTGGAAACCAGGACTTTCAATCTGGAAACTCGTGTTTACATATAGATCTAGGATTTAATGCTGTTATATAAATCTGAATGTAATATTTCATACATTTGAAATAATTCTCAGCTTTTTATTCAAGATTTGATCTGAATTTAGATGAGTATTTTGACACTGTTATAAACTGCTTATAGGTATAGAACCACTAATTGAGGCCGGTCAGAAGGAGCATACAAGAAAGTAGTACATACTTTAAACAAAATAGTTCCTACGCATAGCTTTAACTTTGTTAATAAGTAAAATATTTGGGTAATTTTGGTAACTTGGGATCACTATAGAAACTTTGTTGAAATTTTTTTTGAATGATAAATAAAATTAATGAAATTATAATAACCAGGTACATTTACCTTGTTGTTCAGATTAGAAGTACCTGTTTGTGTACTACCAAACTTCTGGGAACCAGTGCGATCTAATGTGCAATTAAAGGCAGGAAAAGAAACAGTTTTGACATGAAAGGACTGCCACTTTATTTGAACTTAAGACAAAGTAGCCATTAATGCTTGAAATTGCAGAATTTAACATAGAAAGCAACAAGGCTTTGAATTGATGGTTTTATTTCTTTAGGTTATTTGCTTTCAAATTATTTATAATTAAAACTCTTTTCAAAAAAAATCACACTAAAACCAAGTCTTTAATTAAGACAAGAAGTGGTATGATGTTGTAGATATTTGAAGGTAAATAATCATCCATTTTTGTCCAAAGATGTTAAAAAACCTTTTATTGATTTGGTTTGACTGATATAAACAGTCTTCTTCACAACTTTCTGTTAAGCTGATTTGAAATTTATTAAATGTATCAAATTTTAAGTGTACTGTGAAAGACATGTATTAATATTATTACTTAAGATATGTTGCTGTTTTGTTATCTTTGATCTTTTAGGAAACTTTAAATTCTACAACTTGTTATATGATGAAGATTTATACATTAATATATATATACATATTCTTATTTATGTTCCTTTATTGTTTTCTTTTTTGGAATACTTTATCAGTAAGTTGTTAAATGGAATATCTTTTATTAATTTATTCACCTTGTAATATGTATTTTATATGCTTATATGGAAGTCTCTGCTTTTTATAAATTCTATATATTTTTGTGGTTGTTGTTTTTATCTGCCTTCAACAGACATATCGTAATGCTTTTATCATGTGGCTTTTATCTTTTGATTGTCCACATGTCTAATTTTTTGTTGATAATTCTAACTTGAATTGTCAAAATTGAATCAAAACTTACTAATATTAATCCTAAAATGTCATTTAAGGATTTACAACAGTAAGGTCCACTTCAGTCTGATTACCATTCTCAGGAAGAAGGTCAATGTATGACAAGCATTTTTTTATGTTACATGATTAATGTACGGTAGCAACACATTGTTTACATTCAAGCACATAAGATATCTGGCCCTGATGATTTCCTTATGACTACTACTTAAAAGCTGAAACACTACTGAAGGTCTTGGTGTATTTGAATTTTCCTGATAATATTTTCTAAGTTTATGCTTAGACCCCAAGAGTTCTGTACATCCAAATTTGTGAATAATAGCCTATTCCTTACTATGGTTTATGCTTATTTTATGAAGGGTAGCTATGTCAATTATAGTAATGTAGTTCTTATTCTAATATTATTCTATGTTGTGTGTTTGTATACTGTTATTTGTCTTTTGGTCTTTTTCTTTTTGCCATGGTGTTGTCAGTTCATTTTCAACTAATGAGTGTGAATGTCCCTTTGTTATGTTTTGTCTCTCTTTTAATGTATTGTTTCAATTCTGGTATCAAATCAATATCACATGAACCTTTGTTTAAAAGTCTTCAAAATTGATGAACAAGCAGTTAGCAGATTGAGATTTACATATCAATTCATTTAATATTTTGAAAGCTTTTAGGATTACCTTGAGAAGATAGACCTATAACAATAAAGAATGATTGAAATACTTTATAAATGTGCTATTTGAAACTTATTCAGAGATTACAATAATAGTTGTGCATTGGAATCAATATTGTTCAGGTGAAACAGCTCTGGTTGATTTTACCAAAGAAATTTTTAAAACAGGAATAAAAGGAGATGTTGACTTTATACAACAAAACAGCAACTTGAAGCTTCAAATAAGTTAAATAAGTGTAGTGGACAAGGAATAGAACTCTTAAACGTACACACCAAGTCTAAATAAAATAATCAATAGTAAACAGGTCTGCCATCAACACCAAATTCTTTAAATATGTCTGAATAAATCTCACTCACCCCCTTTTTAGCTCACCTGGCCCGTCGTCCGTCGTCATTAACTTTCATAAAAATCTTCTCTGAAACTATTGGGCCAAATTTAACCAAACTTTGCCACAATCATCATTGATGTATCTAGTTTAAAAAATGTGTCCAATGATCCTTCCTGCCAACAAAGATGGCCGACGGCTAAAAATAGAACATAGGGGTAAAATGCAAGTTTGGTCTACTATTTTGAAAACCATTATAAATAGAGAAAATCTGACGGGCAAAAAATGTTCAGATTGTTGAGCTCTACCATTTATTCATATACATCAAAACTGTCAGACAACTTTTTATAGGAGTTATTGCCCTTAAATGACAAATTTTATCATTTTTTTTCATTGCATCTTGAAAACTATAATAGATAGAGAGAAACTCTTAATTGCAAAAGTAATCAGCAAGACTAGTTCTACAAATAAGTCTGCATGGTTGAAATTGTCAGTCGACTCCTCATAAGGGTTATTGCCCTTTGATGATGATTTTTACCAATTTTTTGCGTTTTTGCCTTATATCTTAAACAAATTTTAATAGATAGATAGAAACTTAAATAAGCAAAAGTGATCAGCAAGACAAGATCTACAATTACGACAATATAAAGGAAATTGTATGACCGACTCCTTATTGGGAGTTATTGCCCTTTAATGGTTTGTTTTTTTTGCCTTATATCATGAACTTATAAAAGAAAAACAGACACTTTAAATCAGCAAGGCCAGATCTACTAACAAGTCAAAACTAGCCTATATAGTTAGCAGAATATCACTCTTTTATATAGGAGTGATTGCCCTTAAATGAGGATTTATTTTACCCTCTTTTGTGTTTTGAGCAAAAACTAAAGAAGATAGAGAGACTAAATGATCAGCAATACAAAGTCAACAAAACAGATTTTTGTCATGAATTATATTCTTGTCTACAATGTTGAGAGTGTCCTTTGTTGAATGTGTACATAGACCAAGGTGAGCGACACAGGCTCTTTAAAGCCTCTAGTTATTCAAATCATTGCACTAACAATGAAGGAATATTTAATAGAAATCTGTACAGGAAAAAAACTACTAAGAAATATAGTAAAATGCATAAAATATCCAATCTGATTAAACTGCATATCTATTGTGACTCACTCATCCAAAATATAAGCATAGCTAATTCACATTTATATTATTTTGATAAGATTAAGATAGAGGACACAAACAGAAAATTTTTTAACCAAAATTAAAACAATGGTTTGCTGATTCAAATGAATGCTGTCCTACACTCTAATATCGGTTGTTGCAACGACACAACCTGTATAAGCCAACATGATCTTGTGTTGTGTACAGAAAACATTTTAGTCTTGCTTCAAACTATTATTCAGTAAATCAAAATTCTATTCATCTAAAAAACATAGACATACTGTCTGAACTTTTCCACTTTCGGAAATACATTAACACTCTGATTGCCGTTAGGACTAGCCTTAAGTTAAGTTAAGTTAAGATTTAGTAGTCATAATATGTCACTGTGCGAGTCCTATTTTTACCTATGCCTTTATTTATACAATCTACAATACAAACATGTTGTTCATTGGTTGTCGTTTGTTGATGTGGTTCATAAGTGTTTCTCGCTTTTTATATAGATTAGACCGTTGGTTTTCCTGTTTGAATGGTTTTACACTAGTCTTTTTGGGGCCCTTTATAGCTTGATGTTCGTTGTGAGCCAAGGCTCTGTGTTGAAGACCGTACTTTGACCTATAATGGTTTACTTTTTACAAATTGTGACTTGGATGGTGAATTGTCTCATTGGCACTCATACCACATCTTATATCTATTAAACTAGAAAGAAAGCATGTACTTGCTGAATGAATTAATGCAGCATTAGTTATCGATGTTCAAATCTCATTACTCAATGGAGAAGAAAAATCAAACTATCACCAGCAAACAAGAGGCTCCTAAGAACAGACAGTCCTATTGTAACAAATAAAACAGAATAAAGAATTTCATGTGCAGAAGGAAAAAATTTTTTTTTTCATGCTCACCCTAACCTTGGACGTTTTAGTACAGACAAATTGTCATTTGCTGCCGAAAATGTTAAACAAAGTAGTATTGATGCTATCATTGCAAACTAAGATGTTATGCTACTTAATTCATGAAATATTTTAAGTGTTATCTTTTAAATTTTCTACAACTTAAAATGTACTTTGATAATCAAAATCTTTATTGATGTGTGTTTAAAGAAAATTTACAAACATAGCATCTATTCTAAAATTACAGTATATCTATTAATTTTTGTCATGCTAACAGAATATTAAGAAATGTATTCAACTTGCCAAAAATGTAACACCTTGTAAATATCAATTTACAATCCATGTATATAAACGATATTTCCTACAAGGTTAACAAACTTTCGGAATGCACATTTTAGACATCAAGATGATTCTCTATACGGCCATATCGCTGATTTTCTTTACAGGAAACAATTTTGCAGAAACAACACCAGGAAAGGACTGCGCATCTGGTATACTATTTTGTTTTATTTCATACTGCTTTAGTTATTTCTTAATAATTAGTTGAAACGATAACATAAGATACTAACAAGACAATAACTCTCGAAGCATTTTTTGCCTGAATTTGTTAACTGGTGAGCAATATGAAATTTCTCCTATTTTTTATCAATAAAGTTTAAATGAAGGCGTGGATGAAATTTATTTTAACTTCCCTTAAGTTTTAATATTTTGTCTCGTCACGGTTTCAGTTCTAAACTCCTTTTTCCCGGTTATTTTCTCGGTGTTACTTCGTCGGTTGTTATTAAGTATCGATATGCGCCGTTTAATATATAAGACATATAATTTAGAGAAAAATGACTAATACCAATGATACCATTTACTTGTATGAAAAACTATCAAATAAATTATTTCGTGAAATTTATTTCTGTTGTAGCGGTTACATTTTATGGTGAAACAGCTAATAAAGTCGTTGGGTTACTGTCTGACAATTGTGCATGCAAAACAGTCAAAGAAAACCCACCAAAGAAAATAGTAGACGAAGATGAGGATGATGATGAACCCCAATACTCATGCACAGGTATGAAAGCCATCTATATAATTTATTGCAAAATAACTGTGGTAGTAAACATGACTGTATTTGTTCCTCATTTAGTGTTTATGTCGAATTAACACCAATATCCTATATATATAGACATAAACATTAATGCCAATTCCTTAGACAGTAAGTACATAACGGTTTACATCAAGATTGTAATATTGACCGTTTGTTTAGTGATATTGAATTACAAGACATCAAGTCAATGATTTATTTCGCTATACTTTATGCATCAAATAATCTAGGGGCAAAAAGTAACTTGTTTTAATAGTAAAAACGTATATATATATTTCAGTAACAAGACCAAGTGACTGTAGTGACCTGGACAAATCAACTTGTAAAAGTGGAATTTACAAGATCTTCCCTGACAAAACGTCCGGTTTCAAGGTTTTCTGTGAAATGAAGAAACATGACGGGGGTTGGACTGTAAGTTTGAAGGGAATACTAGATGCTAGATGAAAAAATCAAAAAGATGTGTTTATGCATTTATTTTATTAATAAATAAATTATTTTGAAAAATTGTAAGAACGTTTACCCTGAAATATTGTATATTAACAACGAGTCAATTTATCTCCAAGAGAGGAATTTTGCATTCAGCGCAAATGCTATTTATATTTGTATTGTTTATTTCTGAAAAAAAAAACATTTTTGATTCTTGTTTATGATTATTTAGTATCATCATTATTTTTAACCTCGTCATTATTAATTATTTCAATCAATAATATGATTTTCGTTTTTTTAATTATTATTATCATTGTTATAATTATTTTTATCATTTGCCATGTTCATTAACAATCTAAGACTTGTTGTATTTCAGTATTTGAAAAATATCACATTTTCCATTGGGTTGCTATATTTCAAATGGCTGTACGTCTTTATGTACATATTTGATATTTGTTCAGTGTTATTTTCAGGTTTTTCAACGTAGAATGACCGGAAAGACTAATTTCTATAGAGACTGGGGCACTTATAAACCGGGATTTGGTAACCAGAATAAAGAATTTTGGTTGGGTAATAAACACTTTTCGCATATTTTTTAAGCAATAATTGCGTTCATCCGCTTTATAGTTATGTGATCATTATTTGATACAGGTTTGTTTTAACTTGTGATTTTGTAATTTATTTTGACCGGTATTATTGAGTTAAGTGCTATTCTGTACTGACTTCATCGTACGTTTTTAATGTAGCTTCTTAATTTCACTGATAAAAAGTACGAAAGGTGTTAACATAGCACGTTTATGTGCCCGTCTTGATCATTTTAAGTTTAAGTTTGAAAGGAATGGGTGCTATCAATGGTTATGTTGACATAGACAGTTACTTAGGGAATGGGGTCTATTTTTAAAGATATCCAACATTGTGCGTAGCGTCAATGCATATGCAAAGTTAATTTGAAATCAAAGCCGGGACTGTTTTCTTTTCAAGCAGACACATTGTCATTGATTTACATACAGTTTCGTAGTTGGGTGACAAATGGAATTTTCAGTTTTTAATATGGGTTTACGGTCAGCAGCTCACATAGGTAAGCTTGTGACAGACACTTGCCTCTAAAACGAATTACCTAAATACTTTAATATAACACATTATATTGACGATGCCTAGCTATTTTACTGTTGCAATACAGCAGAATGTGAAGAACATAAGACGAGGGATAATAATAAGAAGAAAAAACGACTCTCAGACTATAAAAGCAATTATTTGTGCATGTTAACATATTTAGTTTCTGAATACACAAAAATCACGGTATAATTTAAAGGAGATCTAAAGTATACATAAATGATTAAGACAATATATATTTGAAAATAATGAAAAAAGTAAGAAACAATTTTAAACTTCTTATATAAACATAAGGAGATGTGGTATGATTGCCAATGAGACAACTATCCACCAAAGTTCAAACGAAGTGGATGTAAGCAATTACAGGCAACAATACGGCCTTCAATAAGGAGAAAAACCTATACCGTATGGTCAGCTATAAAAGGCCCCGACATGAAAAATATAAAACAATTCAATACAGAAAACTAACAGCCTAATTTATAACAAAACAATTTACGAAAAACTAATATGACAGATATGAACCAATGACAACCACTGAACTACAGGCTCCTGACATGGGACAGGCACATACAGAATGTGACGGGATTAAACATGGTTGTGAGAGCTGAACCCCTAACCTGGGACAGTGGTGTAACAATATAACATGAGAACAAACTATATAAAAAGTTGAAAAAGGCTTAACTCATCAGATGGATACAAATAGAAATACATCCAACAAAAACACAGAGTGGATGTGGACGGGTCACATCCCCACCAAAAATACACTGAGTACAGATCTGAGAGTATTCGCAGTTACTGACAGCTACTTCAAAGCCAATAACAACTAATAAAAAAAAATCATGTATCTGAAACTTAAATATCAATCAGTACACATCCAACATCCAATGGATTTAGTGTAAAGACGTCATTAACAGTCAGAGAAAAACATGACCTTGTGCAATGAAACACTATAGGTATCGATAGATTGTAGTACCGTGAAAGTAAATAAGTGTAATGTTTAGTATGGTTTTAATTTACTGATAACAAAATCAATATTTACACCAATAAAACAATATTCAAAAATTAATGACAGCGTTGAATAGGTAACCTTTTAGAATAAATTTATTTAAAGGACTGATAAGTTCGTATCCAAATTTCGGGTTCGGTTTGCAACATCACCGTAAAACCGTGCTATTCCGTTTGAAATAAGTTTTCTACAGGGACAGCTAAACTTCCAGACCCGATGAAATCTTTGTAGTATCTATGAAAGAATTAAGTAAAGGTTTTAAGTAATTAGTTGTAACGAAATCCCTGACTTAATAATTTACTAGTAATACATAGATTACGCTCATCGAAATCCAAAACGACACTACAGACACGAGCATAGCGAACGAGTTGGGATATGTTAACACCGTAAGACGGTGCCAAAGGAACATCAAGGTCCAAAAAAAGGGAAAATTAACAATATGGAAAGAAAAAATATCCCGTTTGTCGTAAATTTTTGTGTAGAGTTTCTATTGTTATACTGAAATATCTAACTAAGGAAAGGACAGTTATTGCTGTTAATATTTGATTTATTAAAAGTAAGTTCCTTTGGGTAAATTTCAGCAGTATATTAAGAGAATTTTTGATTATTTGACGAAAAAATATCATCAAGATAACGGTAAGTGTTATTGAATTTATTTCAATGGAATTTAGACGGTTCTTTGCTGAGTTTGGCCATAAACTGTGATTCATAACAGTAAAGGAACCAGTCTGCTATTAAAGGGGCACAATTGTTGCCCATAGGATTACCTACAACCTGTCGATAAACTTTATTGCCGAAACGTTCAAAAATGTTGTCAAGGAGAAAAAATAGTGCTTTAATCATCTTTTCTCACATCCATGAAGTATATCTAGCATATTTACCTTTCTCATTACAGAAAAAGGCTTTATATGAGTTGCAGCGATTAAATTTGCAACCGGATTTATCAGACGGCCAGTTAATTAGATAGGAAAACTTTTGTTTGACAAGATAGTGTGAAAGTGTAGTACAAAGAGGGGGAAGTCAAAACTGTCAACCGAATCAAAAGGACCATCAAAAGCACGTTATTTGTCTTAAACATCCACAGATTTTTTACACTTCAAAAATGGTTATTTCCACTGTTTTCATATGTTTTATTACAAAAATTAACGATAAGTTCTTTGATAGTAGTTAAGGAACTGGTTAAAAGCACCGAAAGATTAGTAGTAAAACGCTTACTAGAGGCCGAGGTGAAACGATATTTTACGGGTTTTTTTGTATAGTTAGTGGTGACCTTCAAATGTTTAGAGGAGGCCTTAAGCTGAGATGTGGTAGTGACTTTATTATTTACTATATAACTTGTTTTTGAGATTTAAAAAAAAAAATAATTGACCATTTATACTAAACATGCTACACGAAAAAGAGAAAGAAAATAAATAATACTGTTAGCATTGAATAATTTTAAAATGGATGTTTTCTAGAGGAATTCAAAATTATGTATACATGTACACATACAAACACCATGATAATTAAACAGAAAGACATCTACAAAATGTACATGTCAACATATAAACGCTCTCCCACAAAAGAATTCAGCATTTTTAGCTTTAAAGGGTACGTACGATAAAGGCCTTATTTTTTACTCAATATCAAGTCCATCATGCGACAAAGTAAAATAGAACGTATTTTTTTCTAACGCTGCGAAATACATGAAAAAGGCATCAAAACAGACTTTGATAAAGTTTTCCAAATCTTATGGATTTCAACGAAATTTATGCTTGGATGGTATAAGGCGCTGTATTCGACAAACTAACTATTTAAGTCAAATATTTTATTTATCATAACATGTATTATAAGCATAATGTTGCAAGATCCTTTTGCCGACGTGTGCGCTAGCTATGTTCCCAGTTTTGAAAACGAATGGAAATTCGCGGCCTGCTTTCTTTGTGTTTGTTTGTAAATTCGAAAATTGACGCTAACTGTGTCGTCAAAAAATGATATATCATCTAATTTTTTTTTAAATGTGTCATTGTTATAACAACCATCAATCAAAATTTGAATTATAAGCTCGATATACTAGTAATATTTTGGCCTTATCCAACTTACTCTTTTTCCTATAGCCTTAAGGAAAACGCGATGAGTTGATTGATCGGGAATATCGTAACCATGCAGTGACAAGTACATTACATGTGATGTCCTCCTCTATATTTTTGTTACTAGCTTGAAGTATTTTTTCCACTCCATCAGATATGGTCAGTTGATATTTTTGTATATTGCATTTTTCCCATTTTGTTCTTACAGTGACTGATTTAGGTTTGTTGGATTTCCAAACTAGTTTTCTTTTGATTGTAGCTATGACAGGTACATGGTCAGATGTGTTTTCTGGTTCCATATCTAAGATCTGTACATATTGTGTTAGTTCTTTACTTGCTGAGAAAAAATAATCAATTTGTCCAGAAGATTTCCCGTTATGATGGAAAAATGTTTATTTCTCTGAGTAATCTCGGTTTAGTTCCAATGAGTTTTCTGCCAAGATATCTTTAATAAAGAATGACAACACAAACTTTATCCAGGGACTTACATTCCTAGTAAGATTATGGCCACGGACTTGATTGCCTAGGAAGAAAAGGCAAGGGATATTGCAGAGTGGAATTGTAAAGTCTGCAAAACCGACGTGCACATTGTTGCATCACTCGTTTGTCATGTTTGTGGTGGCTGCCTAGAGTGGTTTCACCAAAAATGCGTCGGACTGAAACATGCTCCCAAAACAACATACTGGATGTGTAGAAAATGCTATTGTAAATAAAAATTGTATGCAATACTGTAAAATTCAAATAAAAGCTTTCAAGTTTTATTTTAATATACATTACTAGTCCCAGCATACATTGAAGTGCATTAACGTAACAATAACACAACGTAACCGTAGACACAAATATTATTGTTACATTCGTAATTAATCGGTTCCCTTCCCAACCCTACGACCTTGACAAACTTGGAAAATGAGTTTTCATCCAGAAAAATGTAATGTGCTCACCATCACAAGAAAAAGAACCAACTATACACAAATATGTACTCCATGGTCATGAACTACAACATGTGACAGCAGCCAAATATCTAGGTGTTTCTATAACATCACGGATATGAAGTGGAGTGGACACATTACAGCCATCTGTAAGAAAGCAAACAAAACAACGAGCTTCCTCAAAAGAAACCTTAACATTAGAAACCCATCACTAAAAGAAAGAGCATATGAAGCATTAGTAAGACCAATAGTGGAATATGCTGGTACAACTTGTGATCCATATCTGAAGGAGGATATTCATCGGATTGAGATGGTTCAGCGAAGGGCTGCCAGATACGTAGAAAACAGATACCATAACACCTCATCTGTCACAGACATGCTAGAAAAATTAGAATGGACATCATTTCAAGAACGAAGGAAAAAAATCAAGATCAGTACTATTGTACAAAATAGTGAATGGACTAGTCCAAATAGATGCCTCTGATAGACTATTAACAACAACTAGATTTAGTCGAAATATGTATAGTGGTTCATTTCAAGTACCTTGCAGCACAGTAGCTCGGAGGGAATCATTATATCCAAGGACTATACGAAACTGGAATGCCCTACCCACTAATACCGCCATGGCTAAGAGTCTTGAAATATTCAAGACTCAGTTATCTCAGTGATTAATTAATCAGTTGTTTTAATCGCACATTTTGATCTGTACAGCACCGTTTGTCTGTTTTGTTAATATTTTAGAAATTCCTTGTAAAAAAGCGTATGCCCACACCGTAGTTTGACCAAAGTGGCAGAATAATCAGAAATGATACGGCCACCAAACTGCAGAAGCACTGGCTGAGAACCCTATACATTCCGGCAATTAGTCTCCAATGTAACAATATTTTTATTACAGTGCCCAGGAACATATATATAGATATACTGATCCCAGCAGTGCCTTACTGTTATACATGCAAGTCATAAATCAATTTGTTGAAATCAAATATTTAATTGCTAATGGGTGCCGTAGAAGGTCATCGGAGTTTTGAGAGAGGATTTCTTGGCATGGTTTTACGAGGGCAAACTGCCATGTCACTGAGCAGACAGTAAAGGACGGCACAAAAAAAGAAGGGTTTACAAATTGCTCTCGATCATTAAGTACTAATCGAAGCTGGCTTAGGTAGCCATATCTATACACACAAAAAATAACATTTACCCGTTTTCGAGCCATCTGAGTAAACAGTACGTTAGCACTTTGATTTAAACTTCATCTGTGATCGATCGACCTTCAACTTGAACTTACAAGAGTGGACGTCCAATAGCAAACAAGGAGACAGCTGACCAGAAAGACGCAATGATAATTTTCTGTTGATATAATAAATAGTAGGTATTTCTTCTGCTATATTTTAAGAGGAATAGCATTAAATTAAGGAAATGAATAAAGAAAAATTACTTTTTTGGTAGGATTTTAGATTATTGAACATGTTGAAGTGATAACAATGAAAAGGGGGATGATAATCTGGGCTAAATGAATAAATACACGAACTATGCAATATAATTCCATGTGATTGTGGTAATCATAAGTTTGACAGCAGAAATTAATTGATTTTTCTCTAAGATAAAACAAGAATAAGGCATATATTGTATGTTATTATCATTTATGTGAGTACTATCCGTCATGAAATAAAAACAGTTTAAACTGGACATTTTGGGTGGATATGCTGGGCTAGTCTAAACCAGATATTTGCTGTTCAAATTGCTCCAAAGGCTTTACAGGCATGGATTCACGTTTTCTTATATTCATATACTTATGTTTCAATAACATTCCTTTATTTTTTTGGCCTATTTCAGTCTTCACGCTGAGTGGCAGCCCAGGCTTGTAATATTGCTCTCGGGCTTGTAAAAATCATATCTACAAGCCAACAGAATCTAACTAAAAATTTTCAAAAATTGAGCTCCGGGCCTGTAGATTTAGCAGTTCATCGTGAAGACAGCTATTTTCCTTTATTTGATTAAATTGGTCTTGCTATTGATACACATTAATCATGCAAGTTCCTGTAAAATCAGGGGTATTTAAATGCTATGCCGACTAGCGCAGCCCATACCTTTGGACACCGGGTCAAGTAATTTGTCTAGGTTGCCTGTGGACAAGTTAAAAATGACACTTGATAGTATTCAATCTAATAAAAAATATAGAATTATTTTCACAACTTTTTAAGATGTATTATTTTTTGTAAAAGAAACCAATCTTTAACACGTGAAAAACATATATTTAAGTCAAAACATCAATATTCATGACTAGAAATATTATTTTAAACTGGAAATAGATAGATAAATTAACCAGAATGAGGAAAATAAGTATGCGAAGTTGAACCCATGTCTCATAAACATTACATTATCTTTGTTCATTTTCCTGGGATCTGCAATTAGATTTTATTAGCTATCTGATGGAAGTGGCATTTTAATTCTTCTTGAATGAGTTCTTTAGATATCAATAAATACCTGTTAAAAACACCTATATCGTGTAATCAAGACAAAAAAAAATGAAAATGATATTGATGAGTTGAGATATTATTATTGGAAAACTGAGTCAGAGAAGACGGGGAAAATGACAAAGTAGGGAACGGGAATTCTAGAAGTCATGTCTAACAGATTTCCCCTGGCTCTCCAGTGAAGAAACTTAAAAAAAAAAAAAAAAATTGCACAATTTCTAGTGTCACGGAATAGAATTTCCTTCATAATATAAGTTCCAAATGGAAACAATATTCTGGAATATTATTTCCACTGGAATAAATATTACAGTAAATGTTCCTAACGGAATAAATGATATAGAATATTTGTTCCAACAGGAACAGATATTATGACATTGTTTATAACAAAGTTTCCAGTGGAACTTCTGTTAGGCGGAACAAATATACGTTGACACTAGGAAACATCCATGTTTTGCTGACCAAAAGTCTTAACTAATTAATTTGTTAGCAAATTAATATTATTTAGTGTTCATTTCTTCACTGGTTTCATGTACCTACTGGCTAGCATTTTAAAATTTTGCAAATTGCCCTCAGGCACTGTATGTCTTTTGGTTTTTTGTTTTGTTGGGTTGCTGTCTCATTAATGTTTAACCCCATGATTTACACAAAGTTTTGTATTTCCCTACCTTAACGCATTGCGGGGAACATGGAAATACTTGCCAGATTTTTATGAAACTCATATCATAGGTTTATATCAGGAATGTCTTGGACAAGTTTGAAAATCAGTGCTGATCAATTATTTTTAGAAGAGATATGCCCTTGGACATTAATTTTATGGAAAATTGCCTTGTTAGCGCTCTCATGTCTACAATTCATGCCAGAATATTACTAAACTTATATCATAGGTTGATATAAGCAATGTCTTAGACAACGTCACAAGTTAAAAAATCAGTGCTGATCAATAATTTTTAAAAGAGTTGTGCTCCTTGGACACATTAATTTTATGGAAAATTACATCGTTAGCACTCTCATGTGTACAATTCTTGCCAGAAATTTATGAAACTTATATAATAGGTTTAAATAAGCAATGTCTTGGACGAGTTCAAAAATCAGTGCAGATCAGTTATTTTTAAAAGAGTTAAAATTGCCCCTTGGAAACTTTAATTATATTGAAAATTGCATCGTTAGCGCTCTCATTTGTATAATTTTTGCCAGTTTTTTTATGAAACTTATGATAGGTTTAATATTATTAGCAATGTCTTGGATAAGTTTGAAAATCAGTGCCGATCAGTTATTTTATATAGAGTCAGCCCCTTGGAAAAACAAATTATATGGAGAATTGCATTGTTAGCGCTCTCATATGTACAATTCTTGCCAGAATTTTATGAAACTTAAATCACTATGCCCATGGAAATATTGATTAAATGGAAAATTGCCTTATGAGCACTCTAATGTGTACATGTCTTGCCAGATTTTATGAAATTTATATTATAGGTTTATATCATCAACATGATAAAAGTACTTGACGAGCTCAAAATTCAGTGCCAATCAGTTTTTATACAACCGCAAAAAAATTTTTGTGGTCGTATATTGGTATGATGTTGGTGTCGTAGTCGTCGTCGTCGTCTGAAGACACATTGGTTTTCGCACTCTAACTTTAGTTTAAGTGAATGGATCACTATGAAATTTTACCACAAGGTTCAATACCACAAAAGGAAGGTTGGGATTGATTTTGGAGGTTATGGTAACAACAGTTAAGGAATTAGGGGCCAAAAAGGGGCCAAAAATAAGCATTTTTGTAACTTCCAGACATAACTTGTGTGTTAGTATATGGATCTCTCTGACATTGTACCACAAGGTTCCATATCACAAAGGGAATGCTGGGATTGATTTTGGGGGTAATTGCCTCAAAATTTTAGGAATTAGGGGCCAAAAAAGGGGCAAAAAACAAGCATTTTTCTAGTTTCATGACAATAACTTGTGTGTAAGTGTATGGATCTTCTGAAATTGTACTACAAGGTTCCATATCACAAAGGGAAAGCTGGAATTGAGTTTGGGGGTAATTGACCAAAATGTTTAGGAATAAGGGGCCAAAAGGGGGCCAAAAATAAGCATTTTTCTAGTTTCCAGACAATAACTTGTGTTCAAGTGTATGGATCTCTCTGAAATTGTACTGCAAGGTACCATACCACAAATGGAAGGCTGGGATTGATTTTGGGGGTAATTGCCTCAAAATTTTAGGAATTAGGGGCCAAAAAGGGACAAAAAAACAAGCATTTTTCCAGTTTCAGGACAATAACTTGTGTGTAAGTGTATGGATCTTTATGAAATTGTACAACAAGGTTCTATATCACAAAGGGAAAGCTGGGTTTGAGTTTGGGGGTAATTGCCCTAAACGTTTAGGAATTTGGGGCCAAAAAGGGGCAAAAAAACAAGCATTTTTCTGGTTTCCAGAGTCCAGACAATAACTTGTGTTCAAGTGTACGGATCTCTCTGAAATTGTACTGCAAGGCACCATACATTGTAACACAAAGGGAAGGCTGGGTATGAGTTTGGGGGTGATGAATCATTAGGGGGTTCAAAAAATTTAAGGGGGGATTTTTTTCCCCTTTTTTTTCTTTAAAATTTTCCATTTTAAATTGGTTATTTCTGATTTATATATAAAAGCAAATAATAATGATATGGTTTGAATAGGTAAATTAAAAATTTTTAAGTTCTTAGACCACATTCATTCTGTGTCAGAAACCTATGCTGTGTCAAATATTTAATCACAATCCAAATTCAGTACTGTATCAAGCTTGAATGTTGTGTCCATACTTGCCCCAACTGTTCAGGGTTCGACCTCTGCGGTTGTATCAAGCTACGCCCAGCGGAGCATTTTATTTTCAAAAGAGTTATGCCTCTTGAAAATATCAATTATATGGAAAATTGCATTGTTAGCGCTCTCATATGTACAATTCTTGCCAGAATTTTATGAAACTTAAATTGTTATGCCCATGGAAATATTGATTAAATGGAAAATTGCCTTATGAGCGCTCTAATGTGTACATGTCTTGCCAGATTTTATGAAATTTATATTATAGATTTATATCATCAACATGATAAATGTACTTGACTAGCTCAAAATTCAGTGCCAATCAGTTTTTTTATACGACCGCAAAAATTGAAAATTTTTTGGTCGTATATTGGTATGACGTTGGCGTCGTCGTCGTCGTCGTCGTTGTCGTCGTCGTCGTCGTCGTCTGGCGTCGTCCGGCGTCGTCCGAAGACACATTGGTTTTCGCACTCTAACTTTAGTTTAAGTGAATGGATCTCCATGAAATTTTACCATAAGGTTCAATACCACGAAAGGAAGGTGGGGATTGATTTTGGGGGTTATGGTACCAACAGTTAAGGAATTAGGGGCCAAAAAGGGGCCAAAAATAAGCATTTTTGTAACTTCCAGACAATAACTTGTGTGTAAGTGTATGGATCTCTCTGACATTGTACCACAAGGTTCCATATCACAAAGGGAAGGCTGTAATTGATTTTGGGGGTAATTGCCTCAAAATTTTAGGAATTAGGGGCCAAAAAAGGGGCAAAAAACAAGCATTTTTCTAGTTTCATGACAATAACTTGTGTGTAAGTGTTTGGATATTTCTGAAATTGTACTACAAGGTTCCATATCACAAAGGGAAAGCTGGAATTGAGTTTGGGGGTAATTGCCCGAAACGTTTAGGAATTGGGGGCCAAAAAGGGGCCAAAAATAAGCATTTTTCTAGTTTCCAGACAATAACTTGTGTTCAAGTGTATGGATCTCTCTGAAATTGTACTGCAAGGTACCATACCACACAGGGAAGGCTGGGATTGAGTTTGGGGGTGATGAATCATAAGGGGGTTCAAAAAATTTGGGGGGGGGGGATTTTTTTTTTTCTTTTTTTTTCTTTTTTTCCTTTTTTTTTTCTTTTAAAATTTTCCATTTTAAGTTGGTTATTTCTGATTGATATTTAAAAGCAAATAATAATGATATGGTAGGAGATACACACCAAACAGGATGTGTAAAGTATTATATAATAAGTATTGTGCAATAGCAAGAAATTTTCAATTGCACAGTATTGCACAATTGCAAGAAATCTTCAATTGCACAGTATTGCGCAATAGCAAGAAATCTTCAATTGCACAGTATTGCGCAATAGCAAGAAATATCCAATAGCACAATATTGCGCAATAGCAAGAAATTGTCAATTGTACAGTATTGCACAATAGCAAGAAATATTCAATTGCACAGTATTGTGCAAAAGAAGATACTTCGTATAAATTGCTTATTTCTTGATCAATTTCAATGGGGTTTTATTCTTGAATTCTTGGGGTTCTTTAATATGCTGAATCTAACCGTGTATTAAGTTTTTGGATTTTGGGCCCCGTTTTTAAATTGGTCCACATTGACGTCCAAAGGGTCCAAAATTTAACTTTGTTTGATTTCATCAAAAATTGAATTATTGGGGTTCTTTGATATGCCGAATCTAACCGTGTATTTAGATTCTTAATTTTTGGTTCCGTTTTCAAATTGGTCTACATTAAGGTCAAAAGGGTCCAAAATTAAACTTAGTTTGATTTTAACAAAAATTGAATTTTTAGGGTACTTTGATATGCTGAATCTAAACATGTATTTAGATTTTTGATTATGGGCCCAGTTTTCAAGTTGGTCCAAATCGGGGTCCAAAATTAAACTTTGTTTGATTTCAACAAAAATTGAATATATGGGGTTCTTTGATATGCTGAATCTAACCATGTATTTAGATTTTTGATTTTTGGGCCCCGTTATCAACTTTGTCCACATTGAGGTCAAAAGGGTCCAAAATTAAACTTTGTTTGATTTCATCAAAAATTGAATTCTTGGGGTTCTTTGATATGCTGAATCTAACCATGTATTTAGATTTTTTATTTGTGGACCCGCTATCAAATTGGTTCATATTGAGGTCAAAAGGGTCCAAAATTAAACTTTGTTTGATTTCATCAAAAATTGAATTATTGGGGTTCTTTGATATGCCAAATCTAACCGTGTATTTAGATTTTTAATTTTGGGTCCCGTTTTTAAATTGGTCTACATTAAGGTCCAAAGGGTCCAAAATTAAACTTAGTTTGATTTTAACAAAAATTGAATTCTTGGGGTTCTTTGATATGCTGAATCTAAACATGTGTTTAGATTTTTGATTATGGGCCCAGTTTTCAAGTTTGTCCAAGTTGGGGTCCAAAATTAAACTTTGTTTGATTTCAACAAAAATTGAATATATGGGGTTCTTTGATATGCTGAATCTAAACATGTATTTAGATTTTAGATTTTTGGCCCAGTTTTCAAGTTGGTCCAAATTGGGGTCCAAAATTAAACTTTGTTTGATTTCAACAAAAATTGAATATATGGGGTTCTTTGATATGCTGAATCTTACCATGTATTTAGATTTTTTATTTGTGGACCCGCTATCAAATTGGTTCATATTGAGGTCAAAAGGGTCCAAAATTAAACTTTGTTTGATTTCATCAAAAATTTAATTATTGGGGTTCTTTGATATGCCAAATCTAACCGTGTATTTAGATTTTAAATTTTGGGTCCCATTTTTTAAATTGATCTACATTAAGGTCCAAAGGGTCCAAAATTAAACTTAGTTTGATTTTAACAAAAATTGAATTTTTGGGGTTCTTTGATATGCTGAATCTAAACATGTGTTAAGATTTTTGATTATGGGACCAGTTTTCAAGTTTGTCCAAGTTGGGGTCCAAAATTAAACTTTGTTTGATTTCAACAAAAATTGAATATATGGGGTTCTTTGATATGCTGAATCTAAACATGTATTTAGATTTTAGATTTTTGGCCCAGTTTTCAAGTTGGTCC
This sequence comes from Mytilus californianus, assembly GCF_021869535.1. Lineage (NCBI taxonomy): Eukaryota > Metazoa > Mollusca > Bivalvia > Mytilida > Mytilidae > Mytilus > Mytilus californianus. Next base: position 61,211,188 of record NW_026262679.1, read on the forward strand.
AAATTGGGGTCCAAAATTAAACTTTGTTTGATTTCATCAAAAATTGAATTATTGGGGTTCTTTGATATGCCAAATCTAACCGTGTTTTTAGATTTTTAATTTTGGGTCCCGTTTTTTAAATTGGTCTACATTAAGGTCCAAAGGGTCCAAAATTAAACTTAGTTTGATTTTAACAAAAATTGAATTCTTGGGGTACTTTGATATGCTGAATCTAAACATGTGTTTAGATTTTTGATTATGGGACCAGTTTTCAAGTTTGTCCAAGTTGGGGTCCAAAATTAAACTTTGTTTGATTTCAACAAAAATTGAATATATAGGGTTCTTTGATATGCTGAATCTAACCATGTATTTTGATTTTGGACATTGGACCATAATAGGTAAATTAAAAAAATTGAAGTTCTTAGACCACATTCTTTCTGTGTCAGAAACCTATGCTGTGTCAAATATTTAATCACAATCCAAATTCAGAGCTGTATCAAGCTTGAATGTTGTGTCCATACTTGCCCCAACTGTTCAGGGTTCGACCTCTGCGGTCGTATCAAGCTGCGCCCAGCGAAGCATTTTATTTAAAAGAGTTATGCCTCTTGAAAATATCAATTATATGGAAAATTGCATTGTTAGCGCTCTCATATGTACAATTCTTGCCAGAATTTTATGAAACTTAAATCGTTGTGCCCCATGGAAATATTGATAAAATGGAAAATTGCCTTATGAGGTCTCTAATGTGTACATTTCTTGCCAGATTTTATGAAATTTATATTATAGGTTTATATCATCAACATGATAAATGTACTTGACGAGCTCAAAATTCAGTGCCAATCAGTTTTTTATACGACCACAAAAAATTTTGCGGGTGTATATTGGTATTACGTTGGTGTCGGTCGTCGTCATCGTCGTCCGAAGACACATTAATTTTCGCACTATAACTTTAGTTTAAGTGAATGGATCTCTATGAAATTTTACCATAAGGTTCAATACCACAAAAGGAAGGTTGGAATTGATTTTGGGGGTTATGGTACCAACAGTTAAGGAATTAGGGGCCAAAAAAGGGCCAAAAATAGCATTTTTTGTAACTTCCAGACATTACTTGTGTGTTAGTGTATGGATCTCTCTGACATTGTACCACAAGGTTCCATATCACAAAGGGAAAGCTGGGATTGATTCTGGGGGTAATTGCCTCAAAATTTTAGGAATAAGGGGCCAAAAAAGGGGCAAAAAACAAGCATTTTTCTAGTTTCATGACAATAACTTGTATGTAAGTGTATGGATCTTTCTGAAATTGTACTACAAGGTTCCATATTACAAAGGAAAAGCTGGAATTGAGTTTGGGGGTAATTGCCTGAAAAGTTTAGGAATAAGGTGCAAAAAAGGGGCAAAAAAAAAGCATTTTTCTAGTTTCCAGAGAATAACTTGTGTTCAAGTGTATGGATCTCACTAAAATTATACTGCAAGGTACAATACCACAAATGGAAGGCTGGGATTGATTTTGGGGGTAATTGCCTCAAAATTTTAGGAATTAGGGGCCAAAAAGGGGCAAAAAACAAGCATTTTTCTAGTTTCAGGACAATAACTTGTGTGTAAGTGTATGGATCTTTATGAAATTGTACAACAAGGTTCCTTATCACAAAGGGAAAGCTGGGTTTGAGTTTGGAGGTTATTGCCCTAAATTTTAGGAATTAGGGGCCAAAAAGGGGCCAAAAAACAAGCATTTTTCTGGTTTCCAGACAATAACTTGTGTTCAAGTGTATGGATCTCTCTGAAATTGTACTGCAAGGTACCATACCACAAAGGGAAGGCTGGGATTGAGTTTGGGGGTGATGAATCATAAGGGGTTCAAAAAATTTGGGGGGGGGGGATTTTTTTCCCCCTTTTTTTTCTTTAAAATTTTCCATTTTTAATTGGTTATTTCTGATTTATATATAAAAGCAAATAATAATGATATGGTTTGAATAGGTAAATCAAAATTTTTTAAGTACTTAGACCACATTCATTCTGCCCCTTGGAAATATAAATTATAAAGAAAAGCACATTGCATTTGCTCTGAACAAATGCTGAAACCTTCATTTCTCTTAAGATATTAATGAAAAGTTCTTAAGAACAAAAAAAAAAGTGCTTTTTTAGTTATTGCCCTTGTACCTTGGATATATAGATAAAATATGTGCAATGTGGGGGACATTGGAACTCTGTTCTTTTATTACATAAGAAGTAAAAATGTTCTTTTATTACATAAGAAGTAAAAATATTTATCTGAAGAGACCCATGTATTAGCCAGAGACGTTAATCGAGGGGTGATATGGGTAGATAGATGATACATTTGTACCTGGGCTGATATGGAAAAGGCTATTTATTTAATCTGTATTTATGACAAATATATATTAAAATTGGAAAATTATGTGTGCATCAAAGAAACAACTTTATATTTAATAAAAATATGTCAATAGTTATAATAAAGATTCTCTTAAATTATTTTGTTGTTTCTTAGCTGCACATGATGTTTCCCCATTGGAAATAATGATGAAAAACAGCATTAATTCTGCAGTTATAAACCTTTCATACTTGTAAATTATCTACCCCTAGAACATGACCAAATATGAAAGTTTGAACAGTAATTCAGGACAGAAGAGACAAGCATGTTACCAATAGAACAACACATTCATTCAAAAATAAATAGCAGAGACAATACAGAACTATTACATTGTACATGTTAGTATAACCTTGATAACATGTATAACTCTTATATGATTTGCATATCTACAAATACTTGAATGTGATTATTCCGTTAGCATCTCTTTCCTATACACAATGATACATGTGTACTAATTAAGACTAATATACAATATTGCTGGATCTACATGTGTTACCTACATGTACATGTATCTATACACTGTGACAATTTCAGTGTGATATATTCTTGCCTGATACACATGAATGGAATCCTATGGTACCAAAAAAGTTAAAATTTAAAGAAAATAACAAATGTTTCGGCTGAGAATTAAATGCATTAAATACCCTTTTGTAGCTCACCTGGCCCTATGGCCAAGTGAACTTTTACTCATCACTTGGGGTCCGTCATTGTCGTCCATTAACTCATGAACTCACTCACTAGTCCGAGATTGCTCCATGGTATTTTTAGGACTAATTACTCAAAACTTGGACATAAAAGTCTGTAAACATGATATGAACATATACATTTTTGTATGTATAGGTGTAATACCACCATTGATTTTCCCCTATTAGTCTTTGTTAAATTTGCACTTTTCAAAAAATTGTGCAGAATTTATCTTTGTTTCAAATAAAGAAATACTTGGCATGAGTAAAGTTTGATCCTGTCCAGTACTATAGAAAAAATTTCACATAACATTTCATTGCATATAAGAAAATAACCATCACTGGAAGTTAACCAATCAAATTTTCCCCCTTTTTTAACCTGTATACAAGCTTTAGTAACCATGTAACCTCAAGTTTCCAAAATATTCTATAGAAACCCCAAATAAAAAAATAATGGTGCTTTGAAATACCCAAGATATATGTTTATGACCCAGAAATGTTTTACTGCAATGAAATGTAGGATCAATTACCTACAACTGTCAAATTCAAGGGAATATTTTTTTTCGACCTATTTTCGTATGCAACCGGATGTGACGTACTATGATTTGGTGGTATTACACCTAAAGAAGACTTTTTTGTTAAATAAACTGAATGTGACTTTTTTCCTTTGTTATACTGGTTATTTCAAGCATTCCTGTCAAGTTTTGTCATAATCAGTTCAATAGTTTGAGAAAAATCTAGTATAATGTAAGATGACATCTGCAGCAATTCGAGCTAAATTTCTTCGAAAAATCCAAACCAAGCCGCATCATGATAGAATATAGTGTGGACCAATAAATGATCAAATATTTATCTCACCTGCCTACAAACAGTTGAATATGATACAAAAGATGACTTTAGGATGATAAATACTACCAATGGACCTCTTTGTCTTCCTTATAAGGTCTCTCCTGGTCCATTTATACCTCTCATTTCCTCAAAATTTCTACTTTATAGGCCAATAAATAAAAATTTTGGGGTAACTTTCACTCATTTATGATAGAAATGTTATAATAAATGATTAATTGAAGTATTCAAGCTGAATGAACTATCCGTATAAAAGTTTACTGTCTCCAAGGAGGTTTCAATAAGTCCTTACGTAAAACTTAAATTTACGCCGCGTTCCAGAGAGGGACATAAAAAGCTTCTCTTTTGGTGAATAATTTGTTGTTACTGCTTTAAAAATAATTTCATTTACTTAAAACTATATATTTATTAAAGTATTTCTTAGGAAAAATTTTTCTAGTATAGCAGAATATAAGAAAAAAAGGAGAAAAAGCTCCCCAAAACTTAAGTATGGCTTATTCTGTCAACTAATATTCATGGTAAAGTCCTATTTCAAGGAAATTTTCTCATAAAATGTGTTTTGGAGACTCAATCCACTCAGAATATTTCATTATTAGTAATATTTCACTTAAATAGCAAGAAATTTTAACACATGAGAGTACTCACAAGGTCAAAGGTGCATGTACAGCTTCCTATATTAGGTGTAATACCACCATTGATTTTCCCCTATTAGTCTTTGTTAAATTTGCACTTTTCAAAAAATTGTGCAGAATTTATCTTTGTTTCAAATAAAGAAATACTTGGCATGAGTAAAGTTTGATCCTGTCCAGTACTATAGAAAAAATTTTACATAACATTTCATTGCATATAAGAAAATAACCATCACTGGAAGTTAACCAATCAAATTTTCCCCCTTTTCAGAGCTCCAGATAAGCTGCGTATTTGAGTGATCACGCAATACAAATAATTAAAAACCCAATGCAATTGCCCATTGCAGGGTTCAATAACCCAATTAATTCAAAGGAAAACCCAATTATATGCCAAAACCATGAGTTCTTAACGCTTTTATTCGCTATCGTTTGCGTTATTTACCCTTATCTGATTACAGTCGTCGGGTAAATCTATTTTTATAATTTATAATTGGAAATGTCCTTTCGTTCTTAAAATAGAGCCCTGCATCAAGTAGCTGTAATGTGTCCGTGTTGGAATTTTCCGTTGCTCAAAAGGTACACGTGTTTATGAAAACATTTCGATCTTCTCGGCGTTTATCCAATTAGCGTGTGACATGCTGTCATATTTTTTCGAATTGCCCGGGATTTATCATAACATACAATGAATTAAAACGAAAGTAAATGTCCGATAAAAATATTGAATGGAAGCATGTTTTCGGCTTCTTTTTGATAGCTGAGGGAAAGATATGATGATAACAAGACTCAGCTAGTGATTTTAGGAAGCGTCCATTGAACGCACGGGCGTGTTTGAAGGTACGAGAACATTGCTATAGAACGATAAACACGGGGTTTCGTCAAAAACGAAATCAGTTGGAAAAAGTGAAAGGCCAAATCAATTATGACATGATATGAAGTTGGAAAGCATCGGAAACCAAAAGTTCTGATAAGGGACAACTTAACCCAGATTTATGTAAATTGAATTAAACAAAAACAGTTTATATATTTTTTTTTTTTCATTTTAGTTGATGAATGAATACACACATCCGTTTTTTACGTCAAATTATGCAGCTTGACACTTTCTTTGTTTTGGTCTAATTGTTCTGGATGCTTAAGATAGTTGTCTTATTGGCAAGTGCAGTATAACATTGTCATTTATTTACTTGATGTTGCAGAATTATTTGTAAATTTAAGTTGAATGTGGTCTCCATCATTAAACCACCCTATAAATCTCCAGGTTTTGGGGTATATCTTAAATCTGGGAACTACTTTTTATTTTTATTAAAAAGTAGATCTGGCAAATAGGTGAAAGGACTGGCAAAACTTTCTTACAGCACCTAAATTTCACATATATTACATAACAATATAAGCCACACCTACCCCAACTATAAACTGTAGGGTGATCATATGGGATCTAGAAAGGCAATTAGTTACTGTCCAACTAGTGACACCAGCTGCAGTTTACATAAGTTTTGAGAAAATACAAAACTGACAGAACGTTTAAAACGGGACACAAATTAAACGTACAATTGCTCGTCAGTGAATAAACCAAATAAAACAGCTAAGCACAATTACAAAGAAAGAAACACATTTAAGATGGAAACACATCTGGGGTTGATATAATGTGATTATAACATGCCTAAATATTCAATATTGTGTTGATGAAAAAACCCAATACATTAAGGAGCTTGGTGGTGAAAAACCCAATTTGATATTTGCTTGAGGGGTGAATTGGAATTGATAATGCAATTAAAAAACTTTATCACCCAATTACATAAAAAAATGGTGGGTAAAAACCCCAATTTGTGAATTCTTATCTGGAGCTCTGCCTTTTTTAACCTGTATACAAGCTTTAGTAACCATGTAACCTCAAGTTTCCAAAATATTCTATAGAAACCCCAAATAAAAAAATAATGGTGCTTTGAAATACCCAAGATATATGTTTATGACCCAGAAATGTTTTACTGCAATGAAATGTAGGATCAATTACCTACAACTGTCAAATTCAAGGGAATATTTTTTTTCGACCTATTTTCGTATGCAACCGGATGTGACGTACTATGATTTGGTGGTATTACACCTATATGAATGTCACACACATTTTAATCATTTAAATTTTGTAAATACACTGGTACAGCATTGTCAAAGGCGTACGAAATTATAAGGTGTATTACGCCTGGAAATCTGGCGTAAAACAGGCGTAAGTGGTAGTTACTTGTCCAGATCCAGGCGTAATGGAGCAGGAAACGTAAATTTGTAGCACTTACAGGCGTAGAAAAAAGTGGTAAACCTGGCGTAAATTAAAATAAGCAAGGCGTAAATTTTCCTACGGGCCTAAAACTGTTGCAAAGGGGTAAATCATAATACCCATAATGCTTTGTTTAAAGGATCATGGGAAATTTTTTCAAAATTTGGCTCTCTGGTATTAGCTTGCAAGAGTTAGACATATGGCAGCTTGATATGTTCATGGGAAATTTGCTTTTTTGTGCTTTTTGGAATCAAATTGATGAATGAAAATTGTGAAATGAAAGGAAAGTAGTATACATGGAAAATAATAATTATGTGAGTAACTAAGTTATGTATTTTGTATACGCCCGTTTATGGGATGTATTATGGTATACCGTTGTCCGTCTGTTTGTCGTCAACATGTCAGACATTAACTTAAAAACGATTTAACCAATTTGCATGAAACTTTGGTGAATTGTTCATATCTATTGACGTGAGCTCCCTTTAGTTTTTTACAAATTTTGGATTTTACGTTTCCGAGCTATGGGGTTTTCTTCATTAAAAAAGGGGATTATTTTCCATTTTTCGCACAACTCAAAAATGCTTTCATGAAACTTTGGTAAATTGTTTATATCTGTTGTCTTTCGCTCCCATTTGATTTTTAAATATTTTCGATTTTAAATTTTTGAGTTATGGAATTTTATTCATAAAAAAGGGGTGTTTTCTAGTTTTCTGACATTATCTTTAAAGTGCTTTGGGCAGTTTTGATTAAACTATGGTGACTGATTTATATCTATTAAGATAACCTCCCTTTAGTGTTTCATAAATTTCTGATATGGCATTGAGAAGTTATTGAACTTTATTTTTTGAAAATGGGACAGGTGTATCATGTGCTCATGGCACAGCTGTTTATTATTTTTTAACATTAATTTCAAATTCTGGAAACCCTCATCCTTTGATAATAACATTCAAATCTTTCACAAGTTAAAATGCAGTATTATCATTGAGTTTTTAGTTCAAATGAGATTAATTTTTAAAACAACTTAGTCAAAATGCTGGTTTTATTTCAACATGTTCAAGAAAAATTAATTGTCATAATTCTTATTTATAATTAAACTTTTAAACTTATTTGAGCCAATGTCTGTCTAATATGTATTTATTTATATAGCTTCTTCAATGGTTAATATTTCAAGTTTTATTTCAAACAGTGAGAAGTTTAAGCAACAGCACAAGTTTGTATCAAATACACAAAGTACACAGCTAGCCTGTACGCTGATTTAAATTAAGTTTAGTATTATGTAAGGATATTACGCCCGTTTTATTCATTGACCAGACATACTCATTTGCATATTACGCCTGGTTTTCTGTTGACCAGGCGTACTCATTTAAATATTATGCCTAATCTTACGCCTGGTTTCCGCCTCAGTTACGCTTGGTTTCCGCCTGGTTGACACTTGGACATGCATTACAAATTAGATAGATAAGTCTATAAGTCTAAAACTACATGTACATTTGTAAGTTAAACTAGTTCATGCTAGTGATGGAGATCTAGGATCTTCAAATACTTTTTTGTACATGTACATCCTGTAAAAATTTGTTACATCAAGGTACATTAGTACATTCTTGTTATATTGTGGTTATAACATGTAGGTAATTTTCTGTGATTGTGAAATTATTTTTTCTAGGTCTCATATTTCACAAGCTTTTGCAGTAATTATGGAAACTAGTATACAGTGAAATGAAGTACATAGTGAAAATTTATACTTTAAACATAGTCTATTTGATGATGCTTTATACATATATCTTGAAGGCTTATTTTAATGTTTTGACTCCATGTTTTTTGTTCTAGAAAATCAAAACTGAATTATGGAGAACGAAGATGCTTTGCAAAGTGGTAGAATGCCGACTATTGATTCAAAAGACTTTTCTTTGCCTGAAGTTGATGTTCCCAAAAGTGAGGCCAGCAGTGAATATGGATATCTGTCTCAATTTCCTAGAAGCTTAAATTTGTTTCCTTTTTTTGGAAGATATACAAATGTTATCCCAGAGGAAACTGATGGTAAGAAATAGGACATTTCACCTTTTGATAATAAAAATTTTTTTGTATTTCAATGTTTGAGAATGTTTGAAATTAGGTCTGACAACTATCTTTCATGCATTAGTTTACACCTTTGGTTGATGAAAACCACTTTCAGCACAATTGACTATATCACTGCAGCCAGTTATTGGTGGAGGAAGCCGGAGTACCTGGTGAGAACCACCAGCCTTAGGCAGGAAAACTGGAAAATCTAGCCAATTAAGGTGGGAGTTGAAAGCACCTGCCACAAGTGGGGTTAAAACCTTAGTGTTGACAGGATAGTGATCGCTGTAGATGAAAGACCACTTTGTGACAAAAGAAGGGATATCTGGTGGATTTAAAAATGTGTTTGAAACAACAGTCCTATGAAACACCAGATTAGGCAGTGAACTTTTAAATAAGAGCTTACATTTTCATGTCTTTACAGTAATATAAACATGTATCTACCAATAAATATCCTTTTCAATGTAATAAATAAGTAATCTGATTGAAAAAAGATAGTACAAATCTCCCCCAAGTTATTTTACAACAGGAACATTTTCTAAAAGTCCTTCAACATGTTCAATATTCACTAAAATTTTCCATACCAAAATGTGGGCAAGGGCAAAGAAGTCTCTATCCTGACTTCCAAAAGCAAAATTCAGTTGCCTAGGTCTCCAAACAGCAGTAATTTTCCATACCAAGGGCAAAGAAGTCTCTTTCCTGACCGCCAAAAGCCAAATTCAGTTGCCCAGGTGTTCAAACAGCAGTAATTTTCCATTTATATCAAGTTGATGTTACAACAATTTTTTGTTAAAATGTAAAAAATTTCAAACCCTGTGTAAAGGAATAAATAAACAAAAGTAATATAACCATGGAAACCTAACACACTCGTGCTTTCATGGGAACTGTATCTTGCGTAAATTTAATGTATAATTGACAAAAGAAGGGCAAATTTCACATATATTTGATTAACTCACATGTTAAAAATACAAAAGCTGTGAAGACTTCTAGAATTTGAATATAAAAAAGCCTATATGAATTTTATATATACTTTATTCAAATACAAGTCTAAATCTATGCAGCGCCAACACTAACCACAACCACCTTTACAGACCGTCTCGGATGAAATTCTTTTGATTTGACAAATTTAGCCTTCATGGATTGTTATGAAACTTAGAAGCTAATCTTCAAGATCAAGAAAAAACATCTAAAGAAAATGTTTGATATTATTTTATTCTGTGTTTTTGGTGCTAAATTGACTCACTTTTTACAGTCAACAATCATATAAATACACTTTTACACTGACAGCAGCACTCACAGTTGAGACACAGGGTTCCGCAGTACCAGTACTTTTTTACTATCTACTATAGATGAAAATTATGAGATGTGGTTTAATATGTTTATCCACCAAAGACCAAATAAAATTGATTTTAGCAACTTCACCAATGAGCAAAATCCCTACAATATAGTGAGCTTAATTTTGATTTAATCTTGCAGGACAAAAACAATGTCTGCCATATCACAGAACAGGTAGAATTATGCACACAACAATTTTCCCATTTCTGTTTCTCAGCTTTGTACAAAGTGTAAACTAATTTCAGGGATATTTTACAACTATATCTCTTGTGATATGATATTTCATTTGTCTAGAGAGATAAATTTCTAATATTCAAAACACAACATTCTTGCAATATTGCTTTAAATGAATGCAAAGGTTTTTAAAAAAGACATTATGAGTTTGAATATCCATTTGATATCTTCTGCCTGTCTTTTACAGGAATAAAACCACTAATTCATAGCCCCATAGCTTTCTATGATTATGCAAATTTCAAGTGTTTTACTTTTTGACAAAGTTACAAATGTACAGCTATGCGTAGGAACTATTTTGTTTAAAATATGGACTTCTTTCTTGTATGTTCTTTGTGACCGGGGCTGAGTCAGTGGTTCTTTACCTATTACACTATGTTAAACAATAAACGCATTACCAGAAAGTATAATAATTTTCAGAAATATTGTGCAAAAATTGTATATGTTCATAAGACCTTTTAAGTGCAAATTAGCGGTTTTGGATTAACAGTGATTTCAAGGGTCCTTTATATGCTGATTTAAGCGAGAATTTAGTGAATGCAAATGCCCATGATTTTAACTTCCGGTTTTATAATACCTTATACACTGAATTCAAAGAAGTGCTGTGGAGTCACCATTTATACAAACTTTGCATTGTGTTAACTTACTACTTACTAAGTTTTTTAAAAATGATATTTTTAGAATTCTGAATTGCATGTATATTAAAGGAATTATGTGGTTATGAATAATTACTTGTCAATGTACTATGATACATCTGTTGTTTTTTATGCCCCATTTATTATGCCCTATTTATGGGCATTATGTTTTTCGGTCTGTGCGTCCGTTCGTTCGTCCGTCAGTTCGTTCATCTGTCTGTCCCAGTTCAGGTTAAAGTTTTTAAGATAAAGTTTTTGGTCAAGGTAGTTTTTGAAAAAGTTGGAAGTCCAATCAACTTGAAACATAGTACACATGTTCCCTATGATATGATCTTTCTAATTTTAATATGGACACATTCTTGTTTATTTGAATTATTAAAGGCAAATATTATATTAAAATAACATGTTTGACTAAATCAAAAGCAATAATTTCAGGTTTTCAATTGTGTGATACAAAAACAGGTAAGAAATTACCTCCCCTGCTTTCTGTTGCATCATGCATTGCTTTGCTCTCTAGATTAGCCCTGTCATGCCTGTACATACTTTGAACTGGTCATTTTATTCTTCGTTTATATAAAATTAACGAATTATACTGTATTGTATTTGAATATTGGTTGACGTCAATTGTCAATTTTACTTTTGTACATTTTAGTTTTTCAAGCAAAAAATATATCATAAAGTTTAACTAGAGAATAGATACAATTTGTATTTTTGTAACTGTAAAATGAAGAATGATTTAAAATTTCAGAAAAAATTTGCCAGGGTGTAATATCTGGTATAATACAAACTGCTGTAGACAAATGCTAGGGAATTCATGTTTATTAAATATAGTGTGAAAGCATTTTTCACATACCAGATTGAAATAAACATGGCATTAAAAATTTCACGCTAGAAATAAACATGTACAATGTACATAAGAAATATCAAACACCCTGACTGTCGTGTGTCAGCATAGATTATTATTAAAGTATGATTAGGGCAATTAGTTTCTTGGTGTAACACCGTGTCACACTGTGTTGGGAGATAAGTTGCTATCACAATAAGCAAAATGTAGTGAATCCTCCCAATTTCCTCCAAGAATTTAGGGAGGGATATTGGAGTTGCCTGGTGTGACCCCGGGAATTATTGTGGTGTTTGGAGTTTGGGATCCTATTCATTTTATTTGTACTGTAATTAAAAACTTCACGCTAGAAATAAACATGTAATTGAAAACTTTCCACTTGTAATACTGTTCACACAAGATGAATCTTGGTGATGAATTTCACTGTGATTCTGAATGGTGGTGAATGTGGGTGATCACTCTTAACATATTTCTCTGTGTATAACCCAAAGGCAATGTCATTAATTTCAGTAATACTATCTTGAATCACCAGCAATCAGGCAGTTTCACAGTGAATCACTATAACACCATTATGAGTAACATTTTACTGAATCACTTTGGGCATACTGTATATCTATGTTTAAAGTAACTGTTTATATGGAAAAAAAAGGTTTATAAGTACAAAGTAAAAGGAAAGCATTTGGAGAGGAGAAAATCAGGAGGACCATTCAATGCCAACAAAAAAGTAGTCACCCTACCACAGTGACATGCCTATATCTATCTTAATTCAGGAACTTCATGGGTTGTTGTCTCCATTTGTACCTTATGTTATTTTTTGTCTTTTTAAGAATTGGATATATTGTCAGATCATTGGAAGTCACTGGTAAAGTTATAAGGCCACCTTACATACAAATTGTACGATACAATCTTGTCTAGAACAGGGCTGGTTTAGAGCTTTACATATGGTAGAAACTTGTATTACATATACATGTACTTTACAATGTACACCCTTACATTGACATTATTTTTCTAAGTTAATGTTGAAAAAAATTGAATATTTACACATTTTTCATGCTAGTAATTTAACAAAATAAAAATTAAATTTGAGTCTAACATAATTGAGTTTTAAATGATATTTTCCATTTTAGATGCTGTAAGCACACAGGTGTATTCTACTATTCAGTCCACTGCTGGGCCAAAGGATAATTTGATTACTGAGGTAAAGAAACTAGGATTAACTGCACAAGCACCCCAAGTAGATAGTGAAATTCACAAATTTGAACCTTATTGGGTTGAAGTTGGACCAAAGAATAGACATTATGATACTCGTCGCCAATCAGTAGGAAGGTTGAGCAATTTAAAGCACAGAAACGACAAAGATCATAGCGATGAAAAAAAAACAAATGTTATTCAGGATGACTTAGCTTTGATAGAAAGAGAGAGAAAAAGCTCAGAACCTGTTGTGTCATCCCATGATGATCTTGTTGATTTTAGAAATGTAATAATGGTTCCACCAAAAACAGGAACAGAATCTGCATTGGAAAGTACAATGTTTGCAGCAGTTAACAGGCGTGGAAGAATGTTCAGAAAATATGAATTAACAGCCTCCAAGGATATACCTCAATTTAGTCGAGGTCAATTATTTGGATCAAAAAAGGGGCTTGGACATCGTAGATCAAGTTCTGCAAGTAATATTCCTCAGCTAGAGGGAGAAATATGGACAAAAGATGGACATCTAGATAAATACCATTCCACTGAAAATCAACTGGAGTCATTTCAAGAAAAAGTTGAACAGAAAAGTTCGGGTCTCAGAAGAACTAGTTCAACAGGTGCACTTCAGCGACTTGGAGCAGAGCATTCTTTTTTAGATGATCAGCAAGTAGAATACCATAAAGAAGGAGAGAAGGGTTCTGAAATCAAAAGACATGAAAGTGCTGATAGTACAGCTTCAAAGGGAGTTAGTCTTGATACATCTGCAGTCAAAAATAAACTACAAAGTATAGGAAAGAAAACAGTAGAATTGGCTACTACTAGCAAAGTTCGTCAGAATAAACGAGAGCGAAATATGTTTGCTCCTACATCTTTCTAAAGTTAAAACTTGAAAATATGAGGTAGGTAATAATACATATGAAACTTGAGCATTGTTGTTGAGGTTGTTTTACATTTTAACGTGATTCACACTTACACAAATGTAGATTTTGATATTATAAAGCATGTATTTTTTTTTTAAAAGCAGTTTTACTTTGCTTTAGTAAAGTTAAGACATTTATGATTTAAAGTATGATTTACCCAATAATCTGAAACAAATGTGAATAATTCAATATCTTCTAAAGAGAGGTGTTTTCACCATCTTGCTTAAACTCATTCCTTGCAAAAAATTGTTAAATGTTTTGATTGGCCAATAATTAATGTTGTCATGAACTGATCTGAAAATATTGTTTCAAATAACATATCATTTGAGAATAAAATGGGTGTTGTTTTCTAATTGTTCAAAACCGCTTGTCTTTCAAATATGTTCAAGTTTTTAATACATGAAGGTTTTTTTTTGTACATTTTTTTTTAAAGTATTCTGCTATCTTTAATATTGTATGCTCCTTTGCTAGTCTTGTAAGTTAGTTCTAAATTTAGAGCCAGAGGTTTGAGATTGGTCTTCAGAGGTAAAAGAATATTTGATAAATATTGAGGAAAATTTCCCTCCAATATTGAAGAGTTTACACCTATGGGGATTATGAGAGCTAATGTAAAATAAAAAGTAATACCAAGCAATCAATACATGTTCACGTAAGTTTGGTTTGTTGGCTTACAAGTTTTTGGGAGATTGTTTAAGCACCACAGTTAAAATTGACTCATACAGATATGACATAAGAGTAAGTTTTAGTCTGTTTATAGAGAAAAACTGTGATTTGAAGAATAAATGATATAATTATTGTTTCGATTTGAACTGCAATTACACAATAAAATTTCATAAAACAAACTTTGCAAGCAAACTTATCAAACTTTTGTTGAGCCTTCTATTGTTGAAGAACTCTATTCTTTACTGATAAGACCATATTAGTACAAATAGATGAGAAATCTGAATTAAATGTTTCTTTGATATACATTTAGTATGTCTGGTATGTAGACAAGTTATTATTTTTCAAACTTCCACTCTCATGACTATATTACCAGGGAAGTAGGGATCATTTTCAGTGTAACCATTCCTTATTAGTCCCCTACTGACGAAGTCGAAGAGGACTTTAGGTTTGCACTCCGTCTGTTTGTCTGTCTGTCTGTCCATCCGTCAGTCCGGCAAATCAGTTTTCCACACTTTTTTTCTTTGTGCTTGAAAATATTGATTTGATATTTGGTATATTGTTTTATTATGACAAGTTACAGATCAAGTTCAAATTTTGTTTCGGTCAGAAGATTTTGTTCAGAGTTATGGTCCTTGGACTTAGAAAATTCACTCAAATAATCAGTTTTCCACACTTTTTTCGTCATGCTTGAAGATATTGGTTTGATAATTGGTATACAGTTTTATCATGACAAGTTATAGACCAAGTTCGAATTTTGTTTCGGTCTGAAGATTTTGTGCAGAGTTATGGTCCTTGGACTTAGAAAATTTACTTAAATAATCAGTTTTCCACACATTTTTTGTCATGCTTGAAGATATTAATTTGATATTTGTTATATAGTTTACGCCATGACAAGTTATAGATCAAGTTAGCATTTTGTTCCAGTACAATTAATTTTTAACTGTTAGGGGACTATGTATTGCCATGCAATACTCTCAGAATGCTTGTTTACAGTTTTGGTTTCCTCATGTTAAGTATGGCTGTGGTACATGTATGTTTACCAGGTATGAATATGTGTAGTGCTATATATTCCATTTTAAATTTCATATGTAAACGTTAGTGCTTGTGTTCAAAAATATGTTTTTATATTTTAATCAATTAACTTTTCATTCAATGACAAACCTATATAAGTATAGTACTTTGTTATTTCATATTTTACAATCATGTGTGCAATTAGTTTTTACGGGATAAAATTCAGGTGTATATTATTATAAAGTTTACAAAAGGACTAAAAGAAAACAGTGTGTTATCAGAAATGATTATCTTCAAATTTTTACATGTGAAAGTGTGTTATTGAATGTGTAAGAAATTGTTGTTTACTTTTTTGAAAAATTGTTCTCTATTTTGTCTATATACAAATCCTTGATATTTATAATGTGTTTTTTTCGTTGGTTACAGGAATAACTTGGGAATGTTTTGAATTAATTGGTAATCCAGTATTTATATTGACTTGTGCTGTTGATAAAATAAAAATACTTGCATCATTTGTCTTTTATATGCAAAATGTAATAAACCCAAGATTATATACATATGAGAAAATAATTCACATAAATGTTACAATGTATTTTTATATGTCTTGTTCAATGTAGTTCAATTCAATTCAATTTGTCATTTTTTTTATATTTAGTGTACAATGAAACAAAGGCGAGAAAATTATACATGTACAATGTAATTATATTATGAGTGTTTCTGATCTTCATATTGGAAATGCATTCTCATCCATCATATATGTAGTTGCATTAAGTGCCATACTTGGGCCTATAAAATAAATTATTACAAAAAGTATATGAATTTTGTAGTATAATGGTACATAAATATAATCAAAAGTTCAACTTTGTAAGGTCTTTCATGTTCCATGAATATTCATCTAGACTTGAGTGCCAAACTACAGGACAACTTCAATTGTGTTTTAAACATTAAGTTTTGACATGTATTTTTGATTGAGTTACATGTACATGAGGAATATATTCAAAAACTTCTAACACATTTGTTTGAGAAGTGTTATTCATATAGATGATTTAGTTGATTGTTCAGTTAGCTATTGCAGGCACTGTATATTCAATAAAAAGAACATTATTCAATATTTTTATTTCAGACAAAAAATACATATGTGAAATAAAAACCTGATTATACAATGTCAAAGAATTGTTGAATTTACCAATATTAGCCAGTGTCATCAACAGCATAATTTGTATTCATTTAATTTCTGTTTTTTGGCATAAGGCTGTTCCAATATTGATTATTGTGCGGGGATGGGTGGCACTCAAATTAGGTAATTTTGGGTTGTCGTGACTTCCTTAAAATTTTATAAGAATTGTATCTAAACTTTAAATTTTATATTGTGGCTGGTTGGGGTCTCAAAGAAAGTGCCTCCCCCACCCCACCTCCATGCGATTAATTCTTGTACATCCCTTATATGATACCTATTCACACCATATTTTTTTCTGGTAGTGAAGTTGTTACAAATGATCACACTTACATGTAGATATGTTTTATGAATGTTATAGTAATCCATGATATTATATGAAACCAAAGATCAATCATCAGGTGTTAAAAAATGGTCCAAATTGTCAAATGTACATTCATCTTTATCATGTGTAAACAAAAATGTCTCAACTGGTAACAGTAAGAATTCACAAATCTTACATTGGTATGTGCCATTTGGAAACATTATGTCCCTTGTTAACAAAGGAAATTCTATAGTGGACATAACTTTAAATCTATTTATAAAAAAAACTCTCCATTTATTCCAGTAACTATTTTTATAAGCTGGAGTAAATATCTTTTTGTTTTTTGGAGACTTGTTCATACCGTTTATGAAAGTTGTTTTTAATGTTTATTTTGCCTTGTTTATGATGTAACCAAATTTTCATCGATTATGACTGTTTTTATGAAAGTATATGATCTGTATTGCATATTTTTATTTATAAATGTACACATGTATTTATTTACATTTTTGAATGTAAAAGATTGTATAAAAATGTCAAACCTCATAATATTTTTGATTCTTTATTTACATACATGTATATAAAACAGACATCAGATCTAGCTTTAAAGCATTAAATGTTTTCACTGTCTCATTTGTTTACCTGGTCTTTTGAGATCTCATTTGTTCACAATGCCTACTGAGAGTTAATAGTTTGTCAAATTTGGTTGAAGTGTCTATCATACAATTCTATAGGGGTCAAATAATTTGTTGAACTTGAAATATCTTGGTTACTGGCCTTAAAAAAATTGACACAAACCAGTTAATCAAGTGCCATTTTCCAGTATTACTAATATCAGAAAACTTCTGTCAAAAGGCAGTTTTTTTTTCTCTCCCAACATTATTGGAACTAAGGAACGGTGATCTATAGTTTTTAATTTCTTGTGTCATTTGGTCTCTTGTGGAGAGTTGTCTCATTAGCAATCTTACCACATCTTCTTATTTCTATATAAATAGAAAAACTTTAGATAGATTTTTGTGTCTTAGGCAATAGGGATATTCTTTCACATATTCCTAACTCCACCTGAACTTAATATAAAAATAAGGAGATGTGGTATGATTGCCAATGAGACAACTATCCACCAAAGTTCAAATGAAGTGGATGTAAGCAATTTGGCAACTGTATGGCCATCAACAATGATAAAAAAACCATACTGTTTAGTCGGCTATAAAAGGCACCGACATGAAAAATATGAAACAATTCAATTGGCAAAACTAACAGCCTAAATTATAACAAAACAATTTAGGAAAAAAAACAAACAAATATGGCAAACATGAACCAACAACAACCACTGAACTACAGGCTCCTGGCTTGGGACAGGCACATGTTTGTGAGCAATCGGCCCTCGCCTAACCTGGTTCAGTTGTGTAACAGTACAACACAAGAACAAACTATAAAAATCAGTTTAAAAAGGCTTAACTCATCAGATTGATACAAAGAAAAACATCAAACAAAAACTCAGATGCGGCAGCGTATATATCCATCCCTCATCCCTTAGAGTCCAGCTGATTCGTGCGTATTTTTGGAAGAATTGTGGTTTTGATGATAAAAGCATGAAACTCTGCACAATAGTAGATTATATTTGATAGTCAATCTAAGCTATGGACCCACTCTGAAAAATCCAATATGGCGGCTATTTTCAAGATGTCTGCCAATCAGTCTAAATTTCACAACCATGTCTAATTAAAAGCAAATAATATTCAAACCAAATCTTTTAAAAACATATAAAATGTAATCCAACATTTCTAGTGAGTCATGACAGTCATTATATTAGACTTAATTTTTTTATGGCGAAAAATTTCAAAATGGCCACCAAAACGTGAAAATGAACAAACTAAGATAAGGCTTTCCTTATATTCTATGGAATTGCAATTTGCAGTTCATATAATATGTAGAGATTGTATTTCCATGATACATGGACGCTGCTTGCAAGACAATTTAATCAAAGACCCCATAAATGGAAATATTCGAACTTTTTCAGGACGCCATCAGGATTTGTTTGGCCGTTAGTCACAAATGATAATTGATATGTTTTACTTCTCCTTGCCTCAATCCTTGATATTGGTAACATTACGATGATCAATAAAAACGACATATGACCAAATTTCCACTTGCAAACAGTAGTTAGCCAGAAACTACACTCCCTCCCGAAACACCTGAATACCCCTAGTTTAAATGAAAAGGGACATGTGTTGTTTATGGTTTCAATGTTGTGTTATTTGTTCTTTATTTTTTATACGACCGCAAAAAATTTTTTGTGGTAGGTTATTGGTATGACGTTGGCTTTGTCGTCGTCGTCGTCGTCGTCGTCGTCCGAAGACACATTAGTTTTTGCACTCAAAACTTTAGTTTAAGTGAATGGATCTCAATGAAATTTAACCATAAGGTTCAATACCACAAAAGGAAGGTGGGGATTGATTTTGGGGGTTATGGTACCCACAGTTAAGGAATTAGGGGCCAAAAATTAGCATTTTTGTAACTTCCAGACATAACTTGTGTGTAAGTGTATGGATCTCTCTGACATTGTACCACAAGGTTCCATATCACAAAGGGAATGCTGGGATTGATTTTGGGGGTAATTGCCTCCAAATTTTAGGAATTAGGGGCAAAAAACAAGCATTTTTCTGGTTTCATGACAATAACTTGTGTGTAAGTGTATGGATCTTTATGAAATTGTACTACAAGGTTCCACATCACAAAGGGAAAGCTGGAATTGAGTTTGGGGGTAATTGCCCGAAAAGTTTAGGAATAAGGGGCCAAAAAGGGGCCAAAAATAAGCATTTTTTTAGTTTCTAGACAATAACTTGTGTTCAAATGTATGGATCTCTCTGAAATTGTACTGCAAGGTACCATCCACAAAGGGAAGGCTGGGATTGATTTTGGGGGTTATTCCCTCAAAATTTTAGAAATTAGGGGCCATAAAATGGCAAAAAAACAAGCATTTTTCTAGTTTCAGGACAATAACTTGTGTGTAAGTGTATGGATCTTTATGAAATTGTACTGCAAGGTTCCATATCACAAAGGGAAAGCTAGGTTTGAGTTTGGGGGTAATTGCCCTAAACGTTTAGAAATTTGGGGCCAAAAAGGGGCCAAAAACAAGCATTTTTTCTAGTTTCCCGACAATAACTTGTGTTCAAGTGTATGGATCTCTCTGAAATTGTGTCAAATATTTAATTACAATCCAAATTCAGTGCTGTATCAAGCTTGAATGTTGTGTCCATACTTACCCAAACTGATCAGGGTTCGACCTCTGCGGTCGTATCAAGCTGCGCCCCAGCGGAGCATTTTATTAATGTATGTGTTGTCAACCAGTGAAAGTCTCGTTTATCCATCGTACAGTCATGGGAAACCTTGTTTCATTTCAAACGTTCACATTCGGTCAATTTTTATTTAATTTACATGTACCAATGGTTTTTACATGTTTTATGTTTTGTGATTCTAAGGGTTACAAGGAGACATTCATAAATCAATTATTATATGATATATGTATAATTACTGGATATGACTCATTAATCTTTTTAAACAAGAGCACCTAGGCAGGTGTCACTTGTTGAACAAGAACTGCTGACCTTTCTTTAGCACCTGAAATCATCCTCGGTTTTTAGTTGGGTTGGTGTTGCTCAAGTTTTAGATTTTTTTGTAGTGATTTCTTGATTGCTGTTAGTCCATTTTGCGTTTTTTTTATCCATTTTCTTATCTGGTTTTGTTTTATTGATGATTTTTGATTGCCTATGTATCTTCTTCTTCCTTTTTTATCATCTAAACAACATGTTTTCAATGTAGTTTTCAAAATGTTTCTTAAGGACAGTTCATTTAGTCTTTACATAACATCATTGTCCTTGCGCAACTTCATCTACCGTGACATTCGTTTTATACCTGTCAACCACATTTTATTAGCTCATTACAAAATGCTGATACCTTTGTGATACCTTTGTCATAAATGTCCATATGGCATATGCCATCCACATTAATTCGAAGTAGAACTCTGGGTAAAAGGGCGAACCATTCCCCGCCTTAAGCTTTCACATGCTTTGAGAAGGTTTTGTGTTTGCTTTTAACACGTTCCTGATGTAGAACATCGTGTGGTTTACTTGATCACGTTAAAGGTGGATTGAAATTTGTTAATTACTATGGCCATTTCTGAACAAAATACCAATAAATGCTGTAGTTGTGCGATATTTATTGTCAATCTGATTGCCCCATCTTCTCCTTTTACAAGACTAGTGTGTAATTCTACGCATGTTACAGACCAGTTCTGGATAAGTGGACTCTCAATTTCCCTCTTGTTACTCAACTCTTTGAATGTTACACATGTTCTCATCAGGGTCTCGTTATTCAGTAAAAAATATGTCAGGATCTTTGCATAAGAATGAGAAGTACATCTACTGTAACTTCATAGAAATGTCTTGTTCATGATGCACGAAAGCCTCTAAACAGAATCTGCTGTTCATGAAGTACTATGTTTCCTTGATTAAACACTTGTTCAACCACTGCTTTCTAACCAATCACATAAGATTCCCAACGATGCAATTTCTATATGAAGACCTAACACAAAAAACATTCTTTGTTCTGCTATAAATATGTTTGCCCAGTTCCACTATTTCGCTTTTGCACAAGCCAAAAAAAAATAGATTAATCACAAGTGATAATTGATACATGTCTCGGAAAAAATAACACATTGTTGAATTGTATTCATGGAATGTCAAATCGTTGTGATAGATTTGATCTCTTCCTGAAACATTGGTCAATTTGGACAGATATATAAGGGCGGATAACCATTTGTCTTGGCTCTTCATTCGTGGACTGATGTCCGGACATATTTAATGTTTTCAAAATCATCTGCTTCAAGCCGTTTGTGTTATCTTGTTGTTACCTTATTTAAACCATGTAAGGATAGAGTTAAACAATTGACTCATTGTACCAGGTTGTCATATTATATGTATTTCTGGTTAGACAATTGACAAAGTGCGTGTCCATAAATAGGTAATTATAAGATTCAAGTATGAAACGCATTGTTATATTTCTTTAGTATTAAGGATATATTTTATTCTATAGTATATATATATATATACACTAAGTTACAGCAATACTAGGAATACGAACAGTTGTGCTGGCGAATAATATATTATAGGTGAAAGTACCAGAGATTATAAGGGAAATACATATATTTCAAAGCATAAGGTTATGAGGAATTTAGACTATAAATAAGAAGTTAGACTTAGAAGATGCTGAATATAACGATTTTTTAGCCTTAGTTTTACTCTTGTTGTTGTCAAATTTGTCCACAGCTGCTGTTGTAAAACCATCAGGATTCGAGGGAGGGACCACATATTCAATGTTGAATGTTTCAAAGATGGAATCTTCTAGTACTGTAGATAACTGGATAACTGGATCATTCATAAACGACAAACGTAAACTGTACATTTTGGTCATTTAGTACCTCCTTTCCTGGTTCTAGCATTCATAGAAGGCCTATATACATTAAGAGATGGGTTTAGTTCTGTTGAATATAATATTAAAAAAGAATAGAGAAAAACAAACAGAAATAACTTTGAAATGGATACTGTCGTATTTGCCTCAATAGAATAACTCGACTGCATCTCAATATTAATCCGAACGATTATCAACTAATGTTTTAGTGACTGTGGAAAAAACTTTTGCCTACATCATGTCTTTTTGAACTACCAGCAAGTGCAGCTTTTTTTCAAATATCGTCGTCATACAAACAGATTGTTTTTTTATTTAAATGCAACACCAAAATAATCATTAAACAAGATAAGCAAGCACATGCCTTGTTAATGGCCTGGCAAGCCTGAGATTACTGCAATTTTTTTCAGAGCATTACTAAGTCCTCTTCCCATTGATCATGCAGAAAACTACTGTTCAAATCGAGAAGAATACACTCTAGTTAAGTCTAGCTTAAATATTGGAATAACGCCAGTGTCTATACGTGATCTCTCGTTGTTGACTACTGTTCTGCAATAATGGTACCGTATACGTAGTAACCATTTTCTATACTTTCCTCACAAATGTTTTGATGGATGTCTTAAGTATATAAATGTGGCATGCCCTTGGTATTATAGGGCACTTCTTAGT
Source organism: Mytilus californianus (assembly GCF_021869535.1). Taxonomy (NCBI): domain Eukaryota; kingdom Metazoa; phylum Mollusca; class Bivalvia; order Mytilida; family Mytilidae; genus Mytilus; species Mytilus californianus. Next base: position 61,234,472 of record NW_026262679.1, read on the forward strand.
TTTACTCCAGGTACGTCAAAATAAAACACTTTATAACCTTCTATAAGGAATATTTGTTGATTTGGATATCTTATGGCGGCCATCTTGGAAAAAGCCGCCATATTGAAATTTCAATTTGGGTCCATAGCTTATATTGTTTGAAGCACCTAGCACTAATAAAATGACAAATTTGAACTAATATAAGGGATATTTGTTGATTTTGATATTTTGTTTCATATTAATTTCAAGGTGGTTTCATAGCTAATATCTTTGAAACACCCAGCACTACTGCCATGCCAAATATAACCTCAAATGTGACCTTATATGAGTGATATATGTTGATTTTGATATTTTATGGCGGCCATCTTGGAAATAGCCGCCATATTGAAATTTCAAGGTGGGTCCATAGCTAATATTGCTTGAAACACCCAAAACTACTACCATGCAAAATTTGGTGCTTTTATCATCAAACCCACAATTTTTTCACCAATCTGCCGGACTATTACTGTCAACAAAAAAGACACTATTAAAGTACAGATCTGAGAGTACTCGTAGTTACTGTCACCTAGTTCAAAGCCAATAAAAAAATCATGTATCTTAAGACTAAAATATCAATCAATACACATCCAACATCCAGGCATACTTTTACTTTAGCTAAAGGTTCATTTGGGGTTATGAATAGGTTATATTAGTTTTAGGGTTAAGTTTTACAGTTAGAGTTAGCTTTTGTTTAGGGTAATATATAGGGTTTAGTATAGCTTAGTACAGGTCAATACGGGTTAGGACCCCTTAAGGAAAAGAGGGCAGTGTATGTTAATCACACATCCACCCAGGTCTCTAAAAACTAGTTATAAAATGTCTTTGTCTGTATTTCATTATAGTCATAAGTTTTTGTCTCTCATACTGTATCATACAAATCATATAATAAAGGACGTGTATGGTTATATTAAAAAGTTTACCGGGGCTTCAAAAAACGACTTGTCATTAAAAAATATGATATGAGAAAACTATGCAAATAGTTAAAATTTTACCAAAATAATTAGGAATATAAGAAAACTATCAAATAACTGAATTGATATTCAGGGATGTTGAAATTATAAGGAACATTTTCTTCAGGTCCAGCTGAATCCTGAAGATGGCGGAATTATTTTGAAAATTGAGGGTAAGGAACTTGACGCTATAGTCAGCAATGCATATTGTGTTAGACTGGTTATCCATTCTAGAACACTGTACTAGAGTCTGCCATGAACATTTTGCTAAATCAGTTATCCACAAGAAACCATAAAAGTTTTGGAACTAATTGCCAGGACCCACCTGACCTGACCCTTTTCCCACTAGAGACCATGAAAATTCGTTCTGGAACGAAAAACATGGACATTATCCAGGACCTATTGTCATCTAGAACCCCTATAATTCCTAACTGTACTAGGGTTCAAAATAGAGGTTATGCTGGATTTGTCAATGTGCTCAAACCCACCATTGAAAATGTGATGGTTCGATTATCTACTTTTATAATTCTGGCACAAAATGACAGTGTCCACCATGAGCCGGACTGACTTGTCCACAAGTAGCGTTGACATGTTCAATTTCTCATATTATTATAGCAGTGCATTATATTGTTATACATTTTTTTTCATGCAAACTGCAAAAATACATTTTGTAGTTTTTGAGACTGCATTGATAGTCTTATTCAGTAACAGCATATCACTTGATTTTGGATATAGCTTATTTATACTGATTATTATTTTCTCTTTTTATTATACACATTTCAGATTTGTTTGATACGGGAAGGTGGACAGAAATTGATAAAGAAAATGATATTTGTTTAAAGGAGCTTTCGACAAAATTGCCAAAAGTTGTTTTGAATTCAAAAGCATTATTTAAATACTGTAAAAAAAAGTATTATTATGGTTTCAATGCTTGATGCAGGTGGTGTAAACAATATGATTCAGTTAGCAGCATACCAGAAAGTGATTATCATGAGAGCTTATATTTATTTAATGTAAAACGAGTGTTCAGCTTCAAAGTTATATATTCAGTAGAATATGATTTTGTAGAACTGGGCATGCATTGTTTTACAATTTTCATACGATCTGTACACCATGCACATTTCCCCAGGAAATTGTACAAGCTGAGACTACTATAACACAGTAGTCTCATGTACAAGTAAGCAGTTCATATATTCATGTAAAGTAATGAAGTCTACAGGGGCGGATCCAGGATTTTAGGTTAGGGGCGCAAACAAATTCTGGCCGAGCGGAGCGAGGCGAAAATTTGTTTGAGGTAAAAATATGGAAATATTCTTTATTAAGCTGAGGACAACCCTTGCTTTGAAAATTTTAATGGGGCGCCCCCGCCTGAATCCGCCTCTGTTCTAGATCCCCAAACAATTGTAAAACTGGGCATACTTCTACACGTAAAGAAATGCCACCAGGTTCGTCATACAATTGTAAAACTGGGCATGCTTTGATAGTTATGGAATGCCCAGTTTTACCAAAGTTTGTTGAACTGGGCATGCATTTTTGTACAATTTGCATACGATCTGTGTGCACCATGCACAATTCCCCAGGAAAGTGTACAAGTGAGCAGTTCATATATGCATGCAAAGTAATGAAGCCTAGATTATCAAACAGTTGTACCTAAAGTAATGCCATCAGGTTCGTCATACAATTATAAAATTGCAAAACTGTTCTTGATTGAAATAATTGCAAAATTACGCAAATAACAGTAAAACTGTGCACTTGAAAAAAATCATTGCAGAATTATGCAAATAATTGTAAAACTGTGCACGTGAAATATATGAAAATAATAATAAAGCTTTGTACTTGAATCAAGAAATAGAAGAATTATGAAAGTTATTGTATAACTGTGCACTTGATCTAATTATTGCAAAATTATGCAAATAATTGTAAAACTGTGCAATTGAATTAAATCGGTGCATAATCATACAAGAAGTTGTAAAACTGTGCATTTGAATTTAAATCATTTTACTTCAATTAATCATGTAATGGGACTTATGCAGCATTTGCTAATGGTGTTCAGCACAAATAAAACTTGCAGAGTTGTGCATGCCCGATTAGTCCGATATATGTCTATTTGGGCATGCCCATTTCTACAATTATTTGTACCCATTTATACCTGAATCCGTGTTAATTCATCTGATCTTGTTGTACAAGTAGCCAAAAGAGCTAAAAGGCAATTATCTTGTCCAAGTAATAAGAAGGAACCGATCACAGCCGAAATCTTCAGTAAACTTGTTAAAAAATTCGGAGTGTCCAGTAATCTGTATGATGTACGTATTCATTGTTACAATGTGTTTGATAGGTTATGTTGGTTTTATAAGGTTTTCTGAATTCGTAAATATTCGTTCCTGTGACGTCCTATTTCATGCCACTCGTGTGTTTATTTTTATCAATAAAAAAAGCAAAACGGACAAATGCTGAAAAGGAAGCAATGTTATTATTTCAAAAACAAATTAATATACATATCCAGAAAGATGTTATCTCATTATATATCATTTATCTAAAATATATCTTAATGATGAAAAATTTATTTTACGAAAAATTACATACTGCAAAAAATTGCAAATCTATAAATTACGTTGCGACGATCACATTTCTTATACTAGAGCAAGGGAATTGTTATTGGAGAAGTTGGAAGCCACAGGATTGGATAAGAAAAAGTTTGGATTACATTCACTTCGTTCTGGAGGTGCATCTTCTGTGGCTAATGCCGGGATATCAGATAGAATGTTTAAAAAAAAAACATGGCAGATGGAGATCCGAATCTGCTAAGGATGGATATGTAAAGGAAAACATTATTACTCAATTACCTGTGTCTCAGAATTTAGGATTTAATAACAGTAAATTGATCATACATTTGTCCGATCTTTGTTTGTTTATTTTGTTGTTTTTTTTTCGAAAATGCACTTGACTGTTGCAAGTGGCTGCTACCATGTGAGAGTTTTGTATTATATTGATAAATGTTTTATGTTCGGTTGAGGTTACGCATTAAAACATAAGCCGTGGAATATCGTATCAACTGGGAAAATCGTTGAACTGCAGTCAAGTTTAGCGTTTGATAATTCATTAATAACATTCTAACGTATCACAAACAAACAACATTGTTTTTCGTTACCAAACAGTGACTTTATTGACATGATACTTGGTCTTCTATGTAAATATTTACAATATATAATTTACGTTTGTTTTTAAACTGAGAACAGCAAAAAATTATTACAATTCATCAATTGTATCGCCGGAGTTACATAAAGTACATTTTCTTTCACTGCCCAAATGTTTGGCCATATCAATTTTTCTCTAAACAAAGCATGGTTACCTGCTCTGCGTTTACTTAGAATTTCGGAATTTCTTTTTCAAACCTGAATCAGAAAAAAAATCACACTATCACTATTCGATTCCCTAAAACCCAAATCCTCCTGCTTTAAATAGTTACATGAAATGATGTAAATTTTGCGATTCCATTTATCTATTTTTATGTAGTTTCGTATTTATAAAGAAGGTTTAGTATAAATAAGATGTAACTTAACAGACGGAAAAGGTACACGGAGTTAATCCAGAACTATTTGAGAGGAGACAGTTTGATTCCGAATATTTCGCCGTGATTATCGATAAGAGTCTTTGTTATCAAATTCAAAAAATTTAAACAGAACTTTTGCACAAAATTACAATTATATCAATAAAGTGTACATTTACATGTATATAAGCTAGAATTGCCATGAGATAATCAAGTACACAATCATGTACGTGATCACTCCATTGAACTTTCGATCGTTTATAGTACGCGTTTTCTATGTTAACAGGTGTGCTTGGGCGGAGTTTGAAAGTTTATGTGAGGTTGAAGGTATGATTGATCAATGACAACGATCGTTTCTTAACGAGTTGATCTAATAATGTTTGTGTGACTGATTATGTCGCACGGCCTTTCGCTAAGCTTAAGTGTATACACTCCGTATGCACACGCTTCTGGGATGTTGCTGATTCACAATTGGGAAGCTGAAATCATCTCTGTTGTCGTTAAGTTTGTGTTCAAACTACCCTAATTGTCAATTTCTATATGTAAGTCAAGATATGAGGCAGATTAAAATGTATCTTACCTCCTTTACATTTCTAGGAATATGATTGGTTGAAAGCAACCGCGTGGAGACCGTGTATATTTCATATTAGGTTAGTAGGCGGGGCTTATTTCAATACACTGTTAGTGGTGTTACGTCCCTTTACAAAACAACACGGTGTTGAGGAACAACCTGAAAGGTTTAAACAGACGAAGAAATTGATGATGAACGATTGAAATAAATTCATAAAACATATTTAAAGCTAACAAGTTGTTATTATTGGCAGTTGTTTTTGTATAGACAAATGGAAGTGGGTTCTTTATACTAAGTATTGAAGATTTAATCACTTTGATAGGCCACTCTGAGTCTAAATACTAGTTCTAAGATAGTCGGTAAGATAGATTCGTTACACAGTGTGCTAGTGACCTAAAACGACATATACGCTCTCACCCCATATGGAATTTACTGACCCCATATATATCGTATTAAATCACTAGCATACTATGTAACTTATTGTATCTGTTGTATCCTTTATCTCAGGTTCGATTGGATATTATCATCAGTCAACATAGTCACCAAAGTTTGAATTATTCAGTGAGAGAACGTCATCTATATAGCGGAAAATGAAGTTAAAGAATACTGCTTGCTTCTTTTCTTTCTTTATAAGAATTGGAATTACGAGTGTTAATCATCGGTTAACTACTATTGTCACCTATTTATATCCGTGTAGATTGTGGATCCCAAACTAAGTAGATTACAGAGACACAAAAAGATATACTTTCTCTCAAAGACATGATTTCAGATTTATAATTGTTCTTTCAAGACATGTGTTTTGTGTTGTGATTATAAATTGTAAATGGAAGCCTCTGCAATGAAAAAGCAGTGTTTGCCATTGATGTTGACAAATTAAGAAACACTATAGTGCACTTTTACGGAACTATAATCTGTCGATACCTATATTTTGGCTTTGTACATGTTTTTTTTTCTCCGAATGTGAATGACGTATTCATACTAAATCCATTGGATGTTGGATGTGTACTGGTTGATATTTTAGTCTTGGATATAATTTGTTTATTAGTTGTTATTGGCTTTTAACTAGCTGTCAGTACATGCAAATACTCTCAGATCTGTTCTTTGTGTCTTTTTTGTTATGAGGGATGTATATATTCCCTGCCACGTCCGGTTTTTGTTAGTTGTTTTTCTGCTTTGTATCGATCTGATAAGTAAGGCCCTTTTCAACCGATTTTTATAGTTAGTCTTTTTTGTTGTTCTGATACACAACTGTCCCAGGTTAGGCTCACAAACATGTTTAGACCCGCTTTATGTGTCTGTCCCATGTCAGGAGCCTGCAGTCCAGTGGTTGCCGTTGGTTCATTTCCGTTATATTTGTTTTTCGTAAATTGCTATGTTATAAATTAGGCCGTTAGTTTTCTCTTTTGAATTGTTTAACATTTTTCATATCGGGGCCTTTTATAGCCGACTATACCGTAAGGATTTTTTTCATTGTTGAAGAGTGCACGGTTGCTTATAATTGCTTATATCCACTTCATTTGAACTTCGGTGGATAGTTCTCACATTGCAATCATACCAGCTCCTTCCTTTTATATTGAGATGTCATGTATTTCACAAAATGTATGTGTCCCTCTTTTTATCACGTGTGTCCAGGATTGAAGTTTTGAATAAGGAGCCGAAACATAACAAACATTTCATTGTCTAAAGAGGTAAAAATACAAATAATTTAGATTAGAAGGATTATCTCCCAAATATTTTTTTTTCTCTGGCTGTTAATGAGGTATTTACACTAAAACCATTTGATGTTGGATGTGTACTGGTTGATATTTTAATCTTGGATATAATTGTTTTATTAGTTGTTACTGGCTTTGAACTAGCTGTCAGTAACTGTGAGTACTCTCAGATCTGTACATTTTGTTGTGATGGATGTATGAATACCCTGCCACGTTCAGTCTGTATTTTTGTCTGTTTTGTATCGATCTGATTAGTTACTTAATGCATATACCCTTTTCAACTGATTTTTATAGTGTGTTCTAATGTTATACTGTTACACCACTCTCCCAGGTTAGGGGGGTTAAGCGATTACAAACATGTTTAACCTCGCCAAATTCTGTATGTACCTATCCCATGTCAGGAACTTGTAGTTCAGTGGTTGTCGTTGGTTCTTGCCTGTCATATTTGTTTTTCGTAAATTGTTTATTTATTAATTAGAGTGTTTGTTTTCTAAATTGAATTGTTTCATATTTTAACATGTCGGGTCCTTTTATAGTCGACTATACGTGTTTCATATAAGTTTTACATGTCGGGTCCTTTTATCTTGGTTTTCTCATTGTTGAAGGCCGTATGGTTGCCTATAATTGCTTACATCCACTTCATTTGGACTTTGGATAGTTATCTCATCGGCAATCATAGCACATCTCCTTATTTTTATATTTTAAGTTTAAAACTTATATTAGCCGTAGATATATGTTATATAATGATGAATGTTATATATAGTATCCTTATTTTACCAAATGCCTGAATGAAATGTCATTTTTTATGATGAAACTTAGGCAATGTTGACGTTAGATTTATTTAACTATTATTTGGTTATGTTCCGGACCATATGAGTATTTGGACCGTACGCGTATGGTCATGACCATATGGATATACTCGTATGATCATGACCATATGGATATACTCGTATGGTCCTACCATACGCGTATGGTCGGACCATATGAGTATATACTCGTTTTGTCAGTAACGGGCCGGACCATATGAGTATTTAGACCATATAGGTATTTTTATAATAAACTCTGAAAACTTCTTTAACAGACACAGCTCATTCTGTGAACCACAACCAGCACAAGTTATTAACTGAAATCCTTTATATTTGTTACATATTGTCTGAATCGTGGTATATTTGTTGTCTTGCCTGCGCTATCCAGAGTCAATATTAAGCACCTTTGTCCTGTCGACAGTTTCGTCCGTATGTGAAACCTCATGTGTTTGGGGCATGGACATTTTTTTCTTTTCCCCCGGCTTTTAGATGATAATTTCTTTAATTTCTTCTAATTTCCTCTTATCTTCACTTAATTGATGTGTTCATACTCTTATTCATACGATCTTACAATAACAGTTATTTCTACATAAGAATAGAGGGGCAGCACGTATACGTTACTGTAACTGTATTTCGTATAAAGAGGAGCATGAACACATTTAATAAATACAAATAATTGAAATGTTTAAGAAATTCAAATTTACAAAAACAAAAACAAAATTGAAACATCAAAATAAAGAAAAAAGGAGGGTTCAATGCTCCAATTGCTAATGTATAAAACAGTTGACTTCTTGCTTTACAGTTCAATTAGTTATTTTCGGAGTCGACATATTGTGTTTCGTAAAGACAAATTAATAATGACCATGCAAAATGCTTCTACTATAATTTTAACTTGTGAGTGAAATTCATTTTATTTCATTAATCATGTTACAATAATTACCAAATTATTACTATTATCTAAGTCAAAATTTCATTTTTAAAAACTCTTAATTTATATATGACACCTTGAAAGGTTATGCCTTACGCAATTAAAATTTAACGTTCATCGTATTAATTACCCGGACCATACGCGTATGGTCGGACCATATGATTATATACGCAAATGGTCATGACCATACGCGTATGGTCCAAATACTCATATAGTCCGGAACAGTTATATAACACTTTACAAGTTATGGGTCTAATATGCTTCCTTGGCTTTCAAATGTTTAGGCTTTGAGTGTTGTTCATGAAGGTATATCAAGAAAGGCGCTTCAGACGCATCACACTTATTTACTGTTATTTTCAGTTTCTAGGACTGGGTGGACTATTAGTCTGCAACAGATGAAAAGTCGGTGCTTCGACACAGACATTATTTATAACAAACCTTTTTGACTCTCTCCGTTGATACCAGCCCAGTGGTCAACACTTCATTGTTGACATTAATTGTCATTGATATGGTCAAGAACTTAAAATGTTTCGTAATACTAAGGATTTTCTACCCCTGGAATATATTACCTGAAATGTATTAGGCAAAACCTTTCGGAATTTTGGATCATCAATGCTCTTCAACTTCCTACTTTATTTGGCCTTTTTAACATTTTTGATTCGAGCATCACCGATTAACCTTTTGTAGACGAGACGTGCGTCATGCGTAAAAAATATTTATCCTGATATCTATGATAAGTTTATCGATAGATTAAGAAATTATTACAAACACAAGGTTCCAATTTCAAACGGAAAAGTTGACCTTAGGTGGATTTGGCTATTATTTTAGGTCATAAAGCTCTTCAAGAGTTTCAGGTCTTATAGATTCTTGGCTTTCAATTGTTTTGGCTTCGAGCGTTCCTAATGAAGGTAAATTCAGAAATGCTACGGATGCATCAAATTTATTACGAGAGAGGCGAAAGATACCAAAGGGACATTCAAACTCATAAGTCGGACAATGCCATGGAATAAAACTTAAAAACAACGAAAAAACAAACAACAGCACACAAAACACAATACATAAAGCTAAGACCCCATCAAAAACCGAGTGTGATCTAAGGTTCACATGAAACGTAAGCAGTTATTTCAAAGTGTTATCTTCATTTACATTTACGATTTTCCATTTATGCAGTTTATTTCTATTAAAACAGCTTAATAGGTAGTCACATGCATTGATTTAATGAATCCATGGGAAAAGATTAATATATATCTAATCATAAGTTCAAAGATGCTGATATGATTGTTCATATATCTTGAGACATTTTCATCTAGACAAGTAACTAATTTTCGCTCAAGGATCAGTACACGTTTGATATCGATGGTAAGTTATCATGAAAAACTGCGGAAAGATTATCTATGAGGGATGGAAGGACCTTTTTCGGGACGTAGGGATTGGGCCATTATTTTCGCGGGAATTCCGGATTAACAACTATTGGAACTCAGGAATTAATAATTATTTTTTCGGGAATTTGAGATGACACCCCATCCTACCGCCTCTCAATATTAAAAAAAGATCCCATTATATTTCGAAGAATAGGACATATCGGTCGGTTTAAAATACTATTCAACCTCATCATTATTTAAGTCTTCAATCTATTTTGATTTGAGCGTCACTGAATAATCTAATGTAGACGAATCGCGCGTCTGGCATGCCTGGTATATTTTATTAGTTTTTGCAACCACTGGGTCGATTTCATTTCTGGGGGTTGTTTCGTTCTCGAAGAAATCACTATCCAATAACTTATTTCTTATTGCTTTTAAAATTTGTCATTGTTACAACTGATTTGATTCGAGTGTCACTGACGTGTCTTATGTAGACGAAACGCTCATTCGTGGTACTGAATCACAAGCCTGGTATGTATGATAAGTTTATATTGATGTCAAAATTTAAAAATAAAAGAGAAATTTTCCATTCCCTTTCCTGAATTGTCGCAAACTTTATTTTATTAAGTTATTGTGACATATGTACCGAATTCAAAGTTTAATTAAATTATACCCCATTCCAATAGTGAGGGCTGTAATGCATTCATCATAAGCCTGTCCGTCCTAAACACATTTATCCGTCACATTTCCTTAGGTGCTACTGAACAGAATTTCTTCATATTTGATCAGCTTGACCGTGGTGAATTATAACGTGTGACCACTTTATGGACTTGTCAGACAACTAATTTCTGTTTGCGGATACTTTTAATTCTTCGTCATATAGAATGAACTTTCGTCAAACTTCCCTCAAGAACTACTTAAAAGAATGCTCAGTAGCTTGGCAGTGAAGGGTTATATGAATTTTAGCTCTTTTCGTTTCGCATCTGTCGGATACCTTGTTCCTATTTTCAGATACTTTGAAATACGAGGGGGATTATGCGTAGCTAGGCAACACGTGCAATCATATTTTGTCTGTTCAGAAAGCTTGGATGTTAAAAATAATTTATTTTTCGTTGCAGTAAAATGGTTGCTGTGCTCTACATTTTCATTTGTGTGGTAATTTCCTTTTCAAGTGTTGGGTGTGGAGTCTCAGCACGCCTATTTAGTGATATACTGATGAAAGGCGATACTGTTTGTAAATTTGAAATAGTCAATATTGAGAAAGTAAAGCAACAATTCCTACAACTTTCGGCTCGCAACGATGTTCAGATGATTCGTTTCAACGTCGATGTCCTCAAAAACAAATTAGAAAATGGAGAATATTTCAGAAGTTTGAACGGACTACATTCCAATGGGTTACAGAGGTGGATGTGGATGCTGCAGAAATACTCACATCTCCTATCCTACTCCCCTGATTTTGAATTAGTCACACTTAACCGCTCAACATCGATACAAAGAAATATATATCTTCCAGTTGCAGCCTATATAAATAGCAATGAAACGAGCGAATCTCACTATAAACTTTGTACGGAATCTTTATTTTCTCTAATTTTCAAAGACATACTTAACCAAACTAATACGAATTCACATTGGTTATTTTGCCATAGATTTTTCGAAGGACAAGAATGGAAGAAAGGATTTTTATATAAAACTACTGGAGCTTGGATTGGATATGATTTTGAATGTTTTAGTTCTAATTGTCAGAATACTAGTTGCGCACAACACATCGAGAAAGGAATGGTCAATGTTATAATTAACATTTCGATATTAGTAGTTGTATGTTATTTTCCACTACTTTTTCTTTTACTTCCAAAACGAACAGTGATAAACGCAAAAAAACCTGTTAGTTATTCAATGGGAGATTGTCCATTTAGTTTGACGAGATATTTATTGAGACTGAACAGTAGAAAAAAATGTAAAGTAATTGGTTGTTTGAAAAGTTTCTCTGACAAATTTACCAATTACTCGGAAAATACAGATATCGGTTCAATTTTTGATGATTGTCTCCCTGAAATATCACTAATATCTTTTATATACTTTATAATAATGGGTGGATTCATCATCCAAAAGCACTATTTTCTCAAACTCATTCCTGATCCTGATTTAAACAAGTACCGAGACGTTTATCATCCTTGTATAAATTATAATTTACTTTCTGACTGTAATTCAAATAATCATAATTTTGAACTTATCTTAAACATTGTAACTACAGCTTTTGCCCCAATGTATTTTCTAGTCGTTTCTTTAATTTATATACACTCAGATGACCTTTATATATCACTGAATGGAGATACACACAATTGGATCCACTATGTTAATAAGAGAACAGATTCATCAGCTCCCCGTCTCAATGATAAATCTAGAAATATCAGCATCAGCATTTCTATACCAAGACCAAGTCCCAGCATCAATGATTCTTCAACGATACCAAATACCAGTATTAATGAATCTTCAACGATACCAAATCCCAGCATTAATGATTCTTCAACGATACCAAATCCTAGCATTAATTATTCTTCAACGATACTAAATCCCAGCATCAATGATTCTTCAACGATACCAAGTCCCAGCATCAATGATTCTTCAACGATACCAAATACCAGCATTAATGATTCTTCAACGATACCAAATCCCAGCATTAATGATTCTTCAACGATACCAAATCCCAGCATTAATGATTCTTCAACGATACCAAATCCCAGCATTAATGATTTTTCAACGATACCAAGTCCCAGCATCAATGATTCTTCAACGATACCAAATCCCAGCATTAATTATTCTTCAACGATACTAAATCCCAGCATCAATGATTCTTCAACGATACCAAGTCCCAGCATCAATTATTCTTCAACGATACCAAATTATAGCATCAATGATTCTTCAACGATACCAAATCCTAGCATTAATGATTCTTCGACGATACCAAATCCCAGCATCAATGATTCTTTATCAACACCCAATCCCAGCAGCAATAATGGTTTAACGACACCATGTCCAAAAACCGATGATCCTACAACGTTCAGTCCCGATGATACTTCAGTATATAGCATCTTTAAATGCACAGGATATACAAAATTGGCTTTGAAGTTTCTTGAAAAGATTTCTCTTTTCGTCAGCTTGGAACTATGGCAAAAACTTTTCATTCCACCTTTCAGTTTAAAATATTCTGGTCTACTACTATTCATTTCTGTTCCGCTAAATGTATTTTCCTATGTTGTGTTTCTCCTTGTTCCTATAGTTCCTTTTCTTATAGACATACTTATCGTGTTTCCGCTATTACCACTAAGCAACTACCTTAAAGATATCATGCGTGATTGTCGGGAAAAGAACAAGCGATTGAAAGAACTTGTATTTTGTTTGTTTGCTTTGCTTTATTTTGTTTTAATATTCATTTTTATGATTTTCTGTTTTGCTCCATATTTTGTATTCATTTTACAGTCTATTCTTCGGACAATCATTTATACATTTTTCGTAGCAGGGCCATTATTTACATCGTTTTCCTATGATACTCTGGCTTTACTAGTGGCAATATCTTTATATGTCATTAAATATGTTGTAAATTTTTATCAAACATACCAAAACTTACTAGACAATCTTTTGACGATGCAAATAGAAATGTCAATCAAGAAATATATAGAAGAGACTGATGAAAACAACCAACCGAAAATACTACGTCAAACTTACAATCGGACAAACAATATTCAACCGACCATACCAGTATATATATTCAAAAAGATAGTAGATAAATATCTACCTCTTCGTACTCAACTTGTGATGTTATCGTTAAAAGTTCTTGTAACAAGCCTGTTCCTATACGTGGCAATAGACACCCTAGGCAAGGTTGGAAACGAAGACCTTTTTATGTCTCCTATACCAGCGTTAGTTGCAACCATTATGCCGATATTAGCGGAAAAATTATGTTCTCCTAGCAACCCACAAAAGGAAATAAAACTTCAGGAATATTTCATTCGGAAAGATCTTCAACGATACCAAGCAGGTAACGTACATGACGTACAAGATAGCAGTTCGGAATTAACAATAAGAGCTTGGATAATAGTTTTTCCAGCTTTCTACACAATACTTCGTCCTATAATGTTTTCATTGGAAACATTTTTTCCAAAAAATCATAAAAAGCAAATATGAATGTTGCCCGAAGCAATGAAGGTGAAATGTACATAAATCAAGCTTCACAGTGACACGACTGGTATAAGAACGTGACAATTAAGTCAATATTAGGAAAATTAACTCATATTAATTAACAGTAGATTTCAAAATAGTAGAAAGATCTCCTATTTGAAGCATAATGTTTGTTCCCAAACACTCAATCATCATGGTTTTTAGCAGGACTAAATTTTATCACTTTCTCAATGAAATAATTTGCAACAAAAAGGTATATTACTAATTACTTTTCGTTTCAATTTTTTGTATAAAACTTTAATATCAAATGTTATTTAAGGTATTTCATGATGTTGTCTTTATTTCATCCATGCTGTGTTTAGAAATATTTAGATTTAAGAAAAGCAATTGAATGTCAACATAGTATTATTACAAACAGAACTATTCTTATGAAACAATAATATAGGTTCATGGTATACCATGCTTTTTTTTTATAAGTATCAGATTTTTCATTTTTAATATATTTATGGATTATACAAATAGAACGTAACTGCAAACGAGAGGTGAAAATAAACTGACAACGCCATGACTAAAAAAGAAAAAGACCAACAGACGACAATAGTACACAGAACACAACATAGAAAACTAAAGACTGAACAACACGAATCCCAACAAAAACTGGGGTGATCTCAGGTGCTCCGGAAGGGTTTAATATTTATAAGCTTTTGAAAAACACCTCTTAAGTCTATGCAAATGTTATCTTGACCTTGCTGTAATGTCTGAAACTTTTTTAGTTAAAGTTGAGGCATAATAGATATTAAGACACTTTAAATATACAGTCGGGTTTTGAATGAAACGATACGGGACAGTTGTACGGTTTATGTTAGTTCCTTATTATATACCATGAAGGAGAACATTTGAACACTGTTCTTATTTTTTCATTTGTGATGTAACTTTTTGCAAGTTTTTGATTAATTTATCATGACATCGTAATCAAATTCTATCTTTGTCCTAAGTATTATCTCGTGTACAAGTTTGTAAGTTAATCGTTCAATCGTGTGATTCAATTGCATTATTCGAATATTATGTAAGATATATAAACAGAACATATGTCAATAGTTGATTATATATGTAAATATTTTTATCCTATGTCATTTTGATTATCAATGTAGGACAAGGTTAGCTTTTGGTAAAATACGGCCCTGAATTTCAACTTCCTCATAAATTCAATAAGGATCAATTTGATTCTTAAATCTACATATTTAAAAAAAAACGGATATAAATAGCCTTTATTCCAGGAAAAAAACATATTTCTTCTGAAGAGTACATTTTTCGACTTATAAGTTTGTATGTCCCTTTGGTATTTTTCGCCTCTCTTTTTTAGTCTCAAATGCCAGCACATTTTAGAGATGTTATCTGATTTTTGCTATTTTTGGACTGAAAAACTTCAGGGAAATTTTCGATTCAAGTGTGTTGTAGACAAAACGGGGCAAAGTTAATATTGAATCCAAAGATATAACACTTTTCCGGATCAGGGGTTGCGGCAAAAGTTAATGAAAAGAAGACTTTATCAATTTCGTATGTACGAAATGCATTTCTGTTTTTAATATGATAAAATTGTTATAAATCATGGAAAAATAAGACTTTAACTAACGTTTTAACACACATAATTTATGATAACATTTTTTATAATGTGCTGTGCCGAAAACCAAATATTTGGTATTTATAATGATTTCCCAATTAGTTCTATGTAAAAAATGCCAGACTAGAAAGAAGCCATTAAAATCGGAGGGCCATTTTTAAAACTTTGTGAACCTCCTACTTTAATAGATTTTTTTTATGTTTTCCTAAGATTTTCGAACCAAGAGAACGAAAAAAAAACAATAAGACAATCGGGTATATATTTTTTGAATTCGTCAAGTTTTCATTGCTGTATAATAGTAAATTGTTAAGTTTATTGAACGACAACCACGTTCATGCATTTTAAGAATAGTAATTGTTCTGACTGATGGACTTAATTATAGAAAATCTATTAGAAAAATTTTAAAATTTGACAAAATGTAAGATAAACAGGTCAAATGTACAATGCTGGTTATAACGAACTAAGGGTTTCAAATTGATACCGCTAAACAATATGATAAAATGTATATATTAACCATTTAATATGGATAGATAAACGATATAAAATCAAACTAAATGAAAAATGAAATGTTTGTCATTATGAATAAATGGAATTGTAACTTATTTATGTACGAAAAATAAACAGTGGAATATCAATAGTTAACTAGTTGTCAATAATTTAAAGACTTGAATGTAGCCACTAAATCTTGATAAACATTTATAAGCAAGCTAAGTACTATTGTATAATCATTTTATAAAATGTGGTGTTAAAAATACATGGAAATAAGAAGAAGATGTGGTATGAGTGCCAATGAGACAACTCTCCATCCAAGTCACAATTTGTAAAAAGTAAACAATTATAGGTCAAAGTACGGCCTTCAACACAGAGCCTTGGCTCATAGCGAACAACAAGCTATAAAGGCCCCCAAAATGACTAGTGTAAAACAATTCAAACATGAAAACCAACGATCTAATCTATATAAAAAACGAGAAACGAAAAACACTTATGAACCACATCAACAAACGACAACCACTGAACAGGCTCCTGACTTAGGACAGGTGCATACAAATGCAGCTGGTTTAAACGTTTTAACAGGCGACAACCTTCACCCTAACCTGAAACAGAAGTGTAACATTACAACATAACAAGACGTACTATTGTGGATTTTTAAATGAATTTAAGCACAAAATGCAACAAAAATCTGTTTGTTTCCGGCAAGATTAATCCGTTTTGCTCACTACAGGATTTGAAATTCAATCTCATTTATACTACAATGATGAAATTTCTATCCATACCTCAGGATAGCACCACTATTTGGGCTATACAACACAAAGTTCTAAAATAGAATAAATTTCAGTTAGAATTCACCTCCGTTGTTTTCAATAACAAAGTTCAATCTAAATCTCCAGGTAAATTACTCTGCAATGAAACAACGTCTTTAATAAATCGGTCATATGATCAACGTAACAAAACCAACAACATTAGAGGTACTGCGAGCAAACACTCTAAAAATGATACCAGTCATCCATATAAAGCAATTCCAAAGTTCGTAACTACAATACCCTTCCCTTTTCACGAATGTCACCTACCAAATTAGACTATTTACCGGATTTGTAATACATAAGCAACACGACGGGTGCCACATGTGGAGCAGGATCTGCTTACCCTTCCGGAGCACCTGAGATCACCCCCAGTTTTTGGTGGGGTTCGTGTTGCCTAGTCTTTAGTTTTCTATGTTGTGTCATCTGTACTATTATTTGTCTGTTTGTCTTTTTATTTTTTGCCATGGCGTTGTCAGTTTGTTTTCGATCTATGAGTTTGACTGTCCCTCTGGTATCTTTCGTCCCTCTTTTAAGGTTTGCTAAGGAAAACCTTAAAACTAATATAAGAAAAAACACAAAATAGGAGTTGACCATAAGCAATTTATGGTTAAAATTCAGATATAGCTTCAATGAAGGACTATTCGATTAGTTGCGGATACAACATTAGTACCCAGAGGTAAAGCAATGGCAAGTCCATAAATTGCCCTGAGAGGATCTGTGAAAGCTTTATTAATTGCTCATTTGTGTTGTAGGAGGAGAAGCGGTAGTTGCAAACTTTGCACAACTGACAAATCAAATAGGAAACGTCCGTTTCATGAAATAACTGTTGTTTTTAATGAATTTAGGGAAGAACCCGTTTCTAAGGATACTGTTTAGCGAAATTGTATAAAGAGGAGTATACAATGTGTGTTGTAAATAAAAACCAATATAATTCGTGCTGCAAATGTCAAAACAAGGCTGGCATGGTGTAAATTGAATAGGTACAACACTGTGGAGGATTTTTTATGAAGAGTGATGAATGCAAGGTGGAAATTGGATAATCGTGTTTTAGTCTGGAGGCGACCCGGCGAAGAATGGACACCTTCTTACTTAAGATGTTCGCTCCTATTGTTTTTGAATTTTTGCCAGATATTCGGAATCCTCTGGTTTTATCCATGTAGTACCATTAAAAAAAATTGCCCACTAACCCCTACTTTTCTTTTCATAATTTGATTACATATAGTTTAAAATGCCATCTTTGAAAATCTTATTAAATCCTTGTTATTTTTTCATAGTTTTTGAAAGAAAAAAGGTGCCAATGTTAAAATTAATGAAAAATATAGAGAGAATCATTTCCCCCAAATTTTCAATGACTTATTTCTCGAAAACAAGCACATGGACCCTTCATTTTTTTCTGCTTTTATAGTTCCTTTATTTATATACTACCAATTTATAACCGTCTTTATAAAAGCTTGTTATTTTGAAACTGAGTAGCGAACATCCTTAACTCCTGGCCCTATGACACTTTGACTTTAATGATCTGGTGCTGCGATACCTATCAAGGTATTAGTACTCTTACTGTTGTTACTGGTAATATTTATGCTTTTAAGTATATTGAGATTGTTGACAATTTTGTTTGGCCTGTAATTGATCGTCAGTTTGCATATACCAAGATGACAATGCCACGGTTCATAGAGCTAATTCTGTGAAAGAGTATATGAAACAAAATTAACTTTATGGTATTGAATGGCCACCACAAAGCAAAGTTCAGACCTTAATATTATTGAGAATATGTGGTGTAAAATTAAACTGCAAAAAACAGGCACATAATATCACCACAAAAGCTCAGATGGAGACAGTAATTCGTAACATATGGCCAAATATACCCTTAGAATTAAAAAAAAACTTGATGATTCGAACCTCAGAAGTTTGAGGAAAGCGATAAGTGCAAAAGGAAACATCACAAAATATTAGGTGAGTTCAGATCATTTAATTAATAAAATTACAAAGGTTGAAAGATGACAGGTGCTTGACAACTGTATGAAGCAACCATCTAGAAATTATCTTCACTTTTGTTATAGGTACAAAAGTAAATCATGTGAGTAAAATTCTGTAATTTTTTTAATAACATTCTGTCAAGTAGTTCATGTGCTGTTAATGACACCAACGTTGGAAGGGAAGTCGAATGTACAGATGTACAGATGAACAAACAATTTTTTAAGCATTTCTATCCAACTAAATTTCAGGCATCCATTGACCTTTATTTACTGTTGCCTTTATTTAGCCATGTTAAATATCTTTCTTGACCAATTTATGTGCAAACCATTACTATGGAAGTAAAAAGACAAAATTATAAATAAATACTTATTTTTATGTTAGTCAGACTAGTGAATTTACAATACACGTGTTTGAAGAATTAGCTATTTCAGCCATTCATGACCACGTGATAGTCAGACGCAAAACAATGGCCAACAACGATTCTGTAGTGATTGATTTGGGATAGATATCTGATATTTTTTTATATGGCTTGATTTTAAACTGTATACAAATTAAAGGTTTTAAAAATGCAGAAAAATTTCAATTGAAAGTTTTAGAATGAATCAATTTTTACCCAGCATGCCGCCTACGGGGCGTATTAATATATGGATCAGATATCTTTTATCTTCATTGTAAGAACTGACCAAAACACGTTCAATATAAGTGCGACGTAAAACCTGATATAAACATAACACCGAAACCAGAGAGGAGAAGGCAGTATAAATTCTGAAAAAAGCTGCAAACCCACCGAATTTATAAAGAGTTATTTTATTTTTCAGATGCCATTGAATCTCCGCATGCACACAAAAACAGTGATTGTGAATTCCTTTTGGGATTTTGAGTCGGAAGTGATTTTTTTATTTGGCCGCTCACAGAATCCCTTATATAGCCTTGTTTTCAACTGTAGTGTACTGAGGACTTGTTTGTGTTTTCGTCGTTTTTCCTTCTTGATATGGTTTTTGTAAGTTTCTTTCCGACTTTTGAGTTTTGAATGTCCCCTTTGTATATTCCGTCTATTTGTACTATCATAAACGATATAGAGAGGAAATTTTACCCAATCGGATTAAAGAACAGATCCTGTGTAAAAGAATCTGACAACACTTCATTTTAGTTTATATTTTAAAGACCTGTCGGCATCCACTGGTATTGTTGTGATGATACATACCTAAAACAATTTGGAGGCAGAGGCCTTATTGGCAGAAAATGTAATGTGTGTTCCAAACGGAAAATATATTCTGAATTATTATTTCCACTGTATAAATATCAAAAACAGATACTCTAGCATTGTTTATCATAGTTTTTATGTGAACTATGTCAGAAGGAACAACTATACTTTCGGGAGTTCTGAGGAATATCTCGTGATATGACAAAACTCGATATGAAATTTTTCTGTTAAAATATTTTGCTGTTAGTTTGGTTGAAGAACGGAGGAAGCTGTTCACAACATTTGTTTTTAGTCGTGAATGAATATTCTGCATAGAGGTTAAAGTTAAAACTTCTAAATAGCCATCCTAGACACCATACATATTTGGACTGAGAAGTCTGGAAAAATTAAATCTTTGAAATAATGTTCCCTAATGGAGTTGCCTTTCTTTGTGTTTACCAACCTATCTTAAAGATCAGAATTATTTTTGAATTTTTGGATGACTTTTCCTGCGTTAAAGGGATATATTATATGGACTGACATATGTAGGTCTATATTGTAGATCATTGATGCACCATATTAGAAATGTCATAGGTTACTCGAAAATAGCACTTAAAATCTGTATTCCCTTATCGCTGAAATCTGACACCTCTGTGCTGTATGAATGCATCGACGCCCTTGCATCTTACGGGTAACGCATTAATCAAAGACGGTTACACGTATGTTCGTATTTTTGCACAAAGAAATGGAATACACCTACATAAGAAATGATAATAACAAAAACATATTGATTGATTCACATCTTATCGAATTCGCCAGTAAAAGAACCCTCCAAGGTAATTAGATATATTATTATGTGTATCCTGTCAACACTCACAAACAAAAAGTTGTTGAACCAGGGTTATGTCAAAGAACGTATCGTCCTTTTTTCCAAAAAAGACGTTCATCGGAAGATACCAAGACCTTGTTGATAAATATTCCGTATCAACTTCACAAATGATACATGATGGTCTTGAAGTATAGATAATAGGTACTGACGTATTTTATCATCTTAATAACGTGTTATAGTGTTTTTATTTGTCTTTGTTTATTTTTAATCTTGACTTTTTAGTCAATTTTTGGTAATATGCTTTTGGCGTGGCTCGGTAGTTATATATCCTGCCATTGTGTCACTGTGCTATGGTCATTTTGATATTCTGATCTTTCATTTTTGCTTATGTACTTTGTCTATAGAGTGTCTATATACCATTTCGTTTTTCTTTGTTGAAATGGTTATTTGTTTTTATTGTGATTAAGATTATAACACAATGTTGACTTCTGTACCCCAATTTTTGACAACTCTACTTATTATGTTTGTTTTGCTCACACATTATTGTCAATACAATGGAATTCTATGCGCCTGTCATACATGTGAGAGTTTAGCTAGCTATAAAACCAGGATCAATTCACCATTTTCTACACAAGGAAATGCCTGTACCAAGTCAGGAATATGACAGTGGTTTTCCATTCGTTTGATGGGTTTGAGCTCGGTATTTTTGCTATTTTACTTTTTATAAAATCCTTTTCCGATTTCCGTCGCTGAGTAATAAGATCTTTTGTTATAAATACTGTATATCATAAATCTAACCACCAATCTGCAAGTCTAATGATAATTTGCCGTGTTTTGCTTGGTTTAACTTCGGGATGTTGTCCACCAAAATACTAGACAAGCAAAACTTTTTGGCAATTGGCCCATAGTTTTATGTCACTTTTTGAACTGAGGAGTATTCACAATGTGTAATTTAAAATTTAGCCCAAAGACTGTTGTTTATTAATGAAGTAATCAAGAGTAGTTTTACCAAAGTTTGGGTCATATAGTTTTATCGAATTTATATATAACATCATTTGAAACAAACCTGTATCAAATATTTTGACCAAATTCAATTGCCTGAATCTAGTCTCAAGTGCTATTAAAATTAACTCTTAAATTCTTGGATTTAAAGACATTCATAAAAATGACAAAAGATTATTAAATCTTATAAGTAGTATCATATTTTGTTTGAATCACTATATAATGACATTTACTTATCAAAACGATTCTGCTTTATCTATGTAATCTTGAGAAATACACATTTACGTCATAAGATTGACCATATATTAATCAATGCTGTAATGCTTACATAGAATTTCAATCTGCCAGTATGATGATAAGTTGCCTTGTTTTGGTCCTTTTACCTGTGTTTATCTCAGGATGTTGTCCACCAAAATCCTGGACGGGCAAAAACTTTGCAAATTATGCCTCTGGTCAAGTTCATTTAGAGGTAAGAATTGTTTATTCATTTTTTTTAGCTTAAATATCAACTAGTTTACGGACGTAATGAATATCCTGAGAAAGCATGATTTGCCAAAATTTAAGTATCGACATGATACAGGCCAATAAATCAAAGTTTATATTAGATAACTACAATAGTCCTAGCATCATCTTACCGACGTAACATGTCTAAACATATCTAATTCCCTATAAAATGTATTTTCTTTACAGATTCTTCAGGATGTCTACTATGATCACGGTATGATGACAGTTTACCAAAATCTGACTGCTACTGACGGGACGCTAACAAAACAAAAAATATACCTTAACTATCAAACGGTAAGTTACCTAATTATGATATATAAGTACTGATTCGTTGGGTCAGTGGTTGTTTTGTTTGTTTTTATTTGTTTTAACTCAGTAATTTTCCTGATTTGGTTCACCTGTCCTAAAGAACCATGTGAAATTTTCTCATCATTTGGGGTCCGTTGTCCAGCGTCCGTTGTTGTCCGTTCACTTTTACAAGCATCTTTTTCTCAGAAACAACTGGGCAAATTGAAACCGAACTAGCTCACAACCATCCTTGGTATCTAGTTTTAACAAACATGTGAATGATGATACCGCCTGCAAAATAACATAAGCTGCCAAGGCTAAAATAGAACAAGGGGTAAAGTAAAAGTATCTTACAGATATTGACATAGAAAATCGGACATAGGTAGAACTGTAAAAAAACAAAACAAAGTCTACCTACCATTCACTTCGACAAAAATTGTCGGACAATTCTTTGTAGGTGTGATTGCCTTTAATTATTTGACTTTCTTTACAAATTTCTTGCAATTTTGGCTATCATCTTTAACTCAATTAGAAAATGTCACTTTGAATGAAAACTATCCTGAGCAGAACAAGGTCTGCAAATAGTCAAAATGATTACAATTGCCAGTTTACTCCTGAAATAAGATATAAGATATTGCTATTAGACCCCCCCCCCCCCAAAAAAAAAACAAAAAAAAAAAAAAAACTATAATTTCACTACTTTTACCTAGTATTTTGTAAGATTTTTAGTAGATAGAGACTGCATACATTAGCAATGATCAGCAGCAAAGGATCAACAAATTAGAGGTTATAAAGATCCTCTGTCTCTCATCTACATCTTTCAATGGTCACATTCTGGTTAAAATCACCATTAATTTCAGTCATGTTGACGTATTTGTAAATCTTTTCCTGCTGATCATTTTCCTTCTTAAAGTTTCTACTTATCTATACGGAATTTCTAGACAATAGGCAAACAACGCAAACATAATGGTAGAAATCATTCTAAAAAATTTCGGCCATCATGCCTTATGTGTGATCTTGTCTTGCTGATCATTTTTGATGTTTAAAATTTCTATTTATCTATTATTGTTTTTTAGAGAATCGGCAAAAATACGAAAATAGGGAAACATCAACATTTTTGCAGCTCTTTGTAAGAACCTGGCAGAGTGCGATATATGAGGGTTTCAGACTTTTTCTATTAATTGCTTGGTAGGAGCAGTACTTGAATACTGCTTAAAAATTGAGTTTGAGTGAGAAAATATGAGTGGTTGCCATGGTAACGGACACTCTATTTTTTTGTAGTTAAGCGTGGTAAAATCTTTAAAAAATCAGCTAAATCACTACAATTCAGAGCCTGATTATGAACAGAATCAAACTGTTTTCATAAATTTTCAGATATAACTTGGTTAAAGCTTCATTTTAGTTAAGATTGAAGGTCAACCAAATTTTTAGATTTTTTTTATAATTTACCAAAAAATGCATATTTTCAACTTTTCTGAATCGTGGATTTTTGTGAAATTATCAAATTTTCTCGTGTGTTTTTAAAAAAAAGTGCAAATGTGTACAGCATAGTTATTTACTTAAATTATTAAGTTTGAATACTACTTTA
Organism: Mytilus californianus; assembly: GCF_021869535.1. NCBI lineage: Eukaryota > Metazoa > Mollusca > Bivalvia > Mytilida > Mytilidae > Mytilus > Mytilus californianus. The sequence goes on from NW_026262679.1 coordinate 61,258,834, forward strand.
CCAAATTAAATAGAAAAATGCGTGGGACTCTCTTTAATTTTGTCCCCATAGCAACCATTTTTTTCCTTGGAAACAGAGTTATTATTCGCAGAATATTGCAGTATAAGAACTTAAATGTCCTCAATTGTTTTCAAACCGATAAGAAAATACACAAAAGCATACTCTAACTCTAAATTACCATCGTTAAGTGTTGCTGACTTCAATAGTTACCATGGAAACAAACATCATCCATTCAAAAGATGTATAAATGGAACTTTATGTGAAATAAATACATATGTAGAGGGTGTTTAATTTTCGAATAGGAATATGACTGCATGCTTTGCTTCACTCAGTCTTGTCTGTTCTTTTTCAGAAGGTTCAACAAATTTAATATGTAATGTAGCATTGGGGTTCGAGGGTTGGGAAAGGGAGGGGGCAGGTTTATTTTTTAAATCTTTCATAGATCCTTGAAAAGATAATTGCTGCAATGTTTGGTCGGATTTTTTTCAGTTCTTAATCTGATAATCAATTTACATAAGTTTATCAGATGATGAACTTCATGGGATTGCAATAGCCTACCCTGGCTTATGGTAAGGCAAGATAAATATTGTCCTTTACAAGTTGTAAGAAAATTCTTAATTTCCTGATGCAATAACTCACACACAAGCCAGAGATGTATTCCCACCAGCAAGAACCACAAACTTGACCTGTAACATATGATTATAAGCTTACCAAACAAAAATAGAATCAAAGCATTTCCAAACAGAAACTGAAGTGTGATGGACGGACGGATAGACGGATGGACCAATTGAACACATATTAAGTCGGGGGGACTTTAAAAAAACAAATAGTCAATTAGGGATCGTTGATATCAGAAGTCCAGTAATGGAATTCTGTTCATAGCTATTAACATATCATTAATAACTCCTGTGTTGTACTACTATTCTGCAATTGGAATTCTGGATCTCCGAGATAAACGAATAGATAATCATTCTGAAACCCTCTCCTTTCCTTTTTGATTGTAAACATGTAAAAATGTATCATTTTTTTAGGTGGAATCGTCAAAAAAATTGTGTTGCTTCTATCTACGGTTTTTTAACCTTTTCATGAATAACGCCCTCTCTTTCCTCGGACCCTGTATCCGTCTCTGTTACCTTTATAATAGACTGTGAATTAATCCCGAGATTTAGTATCAAATCACTAAGCTGAGAATGTGTGCATAAATACAAGATTAACAGTTAATTCAAAGTCAAATTACACACATGGTCTTATTTCATTAACTGCAACACTAGAAACAGCAGAGTACATACTAATCTTATTTTGCTTTGTAATTTTCAATGCTTTCTAGTCCCATCAAGGGGGGGGGGGGGGCAGTAAGTTTTACCCTTGTCCGTCTGTACGTCCCAAAATTGGTTTCCATTTTCTAACTTTAGTTTGCTTCAATCAAATGTTATGAAACATATACACAATGCTTCTTACCACAAAACAGAGATCAAATTTGAATTTTGGTGGCGTTATTTTAACCATTCCCAAGATATGCCCGTTTTGCTTTACGTTGCTTTGTTTGATACTTTTAGAATGTTTAAAACCGAGAACAAGATCAGTTTAGAACTGTATAGTTTGCCTAAAATGGCCTGGTTAACTGAAGAAATTTCTAAAAGTGACCATGTGATTTAAGGAGAACCCTTCTGGAGCCCTTTCTTTTCCTTTAATACATACCATATACTATGTTCGACTTTACATGTTCTACTTTATTTTCTAAACTAACCCGGCAATAGCAAATATATCACCTTTTCTCCTATCATAGTATATAGGTCGAAAACGCAAAAAACGTAAAAGTCGAAATGCGAAAAAAACAAGGCAAAAACGCACAAGTGCGAAGTCAAAAACAGGAAAACATGAAAACACGAAAACGTGAAATTGTTTCACTTCTTGATTTCGTGTTTTCATGTTCCCATGTCAATTACTGTCCCATTCTGTCAAGCATTCTGTATCTTGATTATAGGCAATCGTATGGCCTTTAGCAGTGAAAAGAAAACCAATACCATATAGTCAGGTATAGAATGACCCGATATATAAAAAATATGAAACAATTCAACTAAAAAAACTAACGGCCTGATTTATAACAAAACAATTTACAGTTATAGATTGGAATCATCTGCCACAACAAAAATTATCATGCAGTACAGTACAGGGATTCAAGAGTATGATCCCAGAATCTTCTCTCATCCCTATTTTCTATCCTTAACTATTACTGTTATCAAATGTATATAGTTTTATCTAAATGTTATTTTTCAAATGTACATGCATTATTTTGATTTTTGATTTTGTTTCTTTTTTTCTGGTTACCTTGTAAATTATATAAATTTGTATAGTAGACGCCCGGCGAATAATCTTAAATAATTGAAGGATCACTAGAAATTGAAAGAAGAAGAAGAATTTATGAAAAACAAATATGATTTATATAGATGATTAATATTGGAAGTAGAGAGTCTTACTGAAAATTGGTTTAATCCTAACATGTAAATCTCTTAAAGTAAATATATATTTCATTATCGTTATTACATAAGTACTAAGAACTCGTTGTAAAAATTAATAGTTCTTGAAAATGATATAATTCAGTCAGGTTATCTTCAAATTATGAATCATAATCCAATTAAACAAAAGATACAAACTGATTGACAAAAATCGGAGAGTCAAAATGCGAAATCAAGAAGAGAAACCATTTCGAGTTTTCGTGTTTTCAACTTCTCGTTTTTCGAGTTTTCGACTTCGCGTTTTTGCGTTTTTAACCTATAAAATATGAAAGGCGAAATCGCGAAAAAGCGAAATTAACTTAACCAGCCACCAATGATTATGTCTTGCTTGCTTTGCAACAGAATCAAAAACAAGAATTTATGGACTGCCATAATAAATAAAGAAAAACTCTGAAACAAAAAGAAACAAATAAAAAACAAGATTTTGTATTTTATGAAAAATTCAAATTTAATTCTATTACGGTATGGACAGTCCGAAGAGCAAATTGACGAACGCGCAGATCGAACTCACAATGTCCCAAATAATCGTAAGCGAATCAAAATGACCAAAACAAAACTGCAGACATGCAAGCTGTTTAAATATTAAAGCAATATTTTAAGAGCTGAAATTGTTAAATTTCAAATCTAGGATTTCTTTTCATAAGTTGATTTTTGTTCATAAAATTTTCAATAATAAAGCACCTAATTACCTTAAAGAACTACGTTGTCCAATTATAAACCTTCACAGCAGAAATTTGAGATCTTCTGCAAATAATAATCTAGCTGTAGTGAGGCCTAATACAAATTTGATGAAAAAATCATTCACATACAGCCCCTCAATACTTTGGAATAAACTACCAAATGAAATAAAACTATGTGAAAATCTAGTTACTTTTAAAAGAAAATGTGTAGATTATATAAATGATATGTAACAACTCTCCAACTCTATCATTGTCATTTTAATGTTTGTGAATAATGTATTATTTTGGTTTTTTCTTTTTCCACAGACAATCATCTAGCATGAAGTTTAGTTATATGTTAAAAAATTGTAATATCTTTAATAGTTGTTCTGTATGTTTTTTATGAGGGCCTCAATGTAGATTAGTGAATGTTAATTGGTCACCTTCTTTATATAAAGTCATTATTATTATTATTATCATTATATTTATTTTATTTATTTATAATTATATTATTTTGCCAAAATTTCGTAATTTCTTACAAGTGGTAAAGGACATTATATTGCCAGAACTTTCAATAATTGTATGGCCCTTGACAAAAGCAAGAATGAGATATTGCAATCCCCATATAGTCCATCATCTGTTAGTAACTTTTCATGTATAATTATTGATTACCAGATTGAAAACTCTGAACAAAACCTGACCAAATGTTGTAGCAAAAAGTAAAATAACAAAAATACCTAACTCTGAGGAAATTCTAAACGGAAAGTCCCTAAGCAAATGGTGAAATCAAGTGTTCAAACACATCAAACGAATGAATAACAACTGTCATATAATCCTGACTTGGTATAGGCATTTTCGTATGTAGAAAATGGTGATCGAATTACACCTGGTTTATAGCTAGCTAAACCTTTCAATTTTCCTTATAAGGATCTATGAAAGATTTAAACAAAAACTACCCCCCACAAAAAAAAAAACAAACAAAATTGCCACATTGTATATATTCAATTTTGTTGAACCTTCTCATAAAGCAAAGACATGACCTTTAGTGAAACAAAGCATAGCATGCAGTTATATTCCCATTAGAAAATTGAACATCATTTACATAATTATATGTAATTTTTTACATAAAATTATAGTATATATCTTTTGATTGGATGTTGTTATGGGTGATATTTGTTTCCATGGCAACTGTTGTTAACAATACTTAACGATGGTAGTCTAGAGTTATAGTATATATGCTTTTATGATAATTCTTTAAGGTTTGGAAACATTTGAGAACATTGAGGTCCCTATACTGTAGGATTCTACAAATAATAACTCTGTTTCCAAGGAAAAATACGTTGCTATGGTGATGAAATTAAGGAGAGTGCCACGCAATATTCTATTTATTTTGGTAAAGTAGTATTCAAACTTAGTTACTACAGTGCTAACTATGCTGTACATATTTGCACTTTTCGGAAAAATTTGATAATTTCACAAAAATCCATGATTCAGACAAGTTGAAAATATGTGTTTTTTAGTATATTTTAAAAAAAAAATCTAAAATTTGGTTGACCTGCAATCTTAACTAAAATGAAGCTTAAACCAATTTATATCAATGTTATATATGATAATTTTTGAAAGAAGTTTGATTCTATTCATAATCAGGCTCTGAATTGTAGTGATTTAGCTCATTTTTCAAAGGTTTTACTACGCATAACTACCAAAAAATAGAGCGTCTGGTACCATAACAACCACTCATATTTTCCCACTCAAACTCAATTTTTGAGCAGTATTCAAGTACTGCTCCTACCAAGCAGTTTATAGAAAAAAAAATGAAACCCTCATATATCACATGTATATGGCACTCTGCCTGGTTCTTATAAAGAGCTGTACTTAAGTACAATACCTTAAATAAGGAGTCGAATAACGATTTTGTTAATGTTGACTTACTTGTAGATCTTGTCTTGTTTATTATTTTTGCCATTTAAAGGTTCTGTATATCTATTATAATGTTTGGAAAAATTGGCAAAAATGAAGAAAAAATCGGTAAAATTCGTCGTTCAGGGGCAAACAACTCCTATCAGAAGTCGTCTGACAGTTTTGATATCTTAGACATTAGGTAACTCTCATCATTTGAACACTTTGCTCCTGTCAGATTATCTCTTTTAATAGCGCTTTTCGGGTTAACTGACATAAATTGCATCTTACCCTTATGTTCAATTTCTAGCCATGTCGGCCATGTTAATCGGCAAGCGGGATCATCGGACACATTTTTGAATCTTAATACCCATTGATGATTGTGGCCAAGTTTGGTTAAATTTGGCCCAGTAGTTTCAGATGATATCATCTTTAAAAGCAAACATGATCACAATGGTAAATTGACTCTTTTCTTTTTTAGTAGATACAGAGAAACTGTAAACAACAAAAATTACCAAAGAACAAAATATACAAATAAGTCAGCATTGCCAAAATCTTAAGATGATTCCTTATAGAATTTACTGCCCTTGAAAGACGTTTTTACACATTTTGTGGGCGGAAACTATAAAGATGTGGAGAAACTGAAAACTCAAAAATGATAAAAAAAAATAAGATCTACCAGTAAAACTATAGTGAGAAAAGGAAGAAACTGTTTCAACAAAAATGATCAGCAGGACAAGATCTTCTAGTAAAACTATAGTAAAAAAAAAGAAACTATCCTTCCATTGACAGTGGTGTTACAATACTAAATATAGGTAAACATTGATGGTCATAGGATCAATTCATTCCCGGGGTATCTCAACATTGCAGTAAACGAGTACAACTCAATTCAAAAGAATGTAACTTGTATTTTAGTAGTTCTAGATTCAATTTCAGATTCAGTTGATTATGATATATCATAGGATATTTAATATCTAACTTATTATATTATATATCCGTTATATCTAATGAAATGACATGTTTAAACGCATTGCATAAAATACCTCACAAAAGGATTTTTAGATTTAAAAAATATCGTGTAACAGTTTTCAGATGTCGTGAAGACTTTTTCGGGTTTTTTATTATTAGGAATCAACGCGGGTTTTTAAAATTGTGCACCACATTTTTTAGATTATTTCGAGTAGACAGAAACATATTGTTTATTTCAAATATTGATTTCATAATTTGAATATGGTGTGCCAGCCATTAAGATACTAAATTTTAATTATTTTTTCATAAAATGCTTCAAGTATCTCGACCCTTCTACATAGACATGTCTGTAACTTCATTATTATTTTTCTCTCAATCCACTAGGGTATCCAATATGTAGTGACTGGAGACGGAAGATGTGATAATTCTAGTATATTTTTTACTGGGGTAGGAGAAGATTGTATTCCAGGTATGTAGTAGTATTTAAGATAATGCAGGCTGAATACAAATTTGAGAAGGGATATGGGTCGGCCTTCACGTTTGTAAATGTAATTTTAGCGGCTTTTCTGTCTTCTTTTAAAAGCTTTGAGTTAACTTATATTTCATTGATGAATGTCATTAAGGCCAATATTTGAATTCATATTCCGAAGAAATTCATTTTCATTATATGTATGTGATACTTTGTATTTTCATTTGTATTTCTTAATTATTATTTTCATAGGTTATCACACTTTTTTGACTACAATACCCATGCCGCATGTTAATGACGTTCTGCATCAAAAATATCGTAAGACCCCAAACTAATTTTCATGTAATAGAAATGTATATCATTTATGTTAATAACTAAATCAAAAGAGGTTAAATCTGAACGTAAATATCTGTATGTTTAAATAATGGTATCACCTTGTTGACATTTATGTTTCTGAATAAATCTTAAGTTTACCTAAGACATTGTCCGACTGTTTTGTTTGTTTGTTTCTGTTTTGTTTTGCTTTATGAAATGGTTTGTTCGTTTTGATAATAAAAAACAATGCAAGATTTACTGGAATTTTACAATACACACGATTTTTTAAGCAAACTAGATCAATATGTATCCAAAAGAAAATTTAAAGTTTTACTTCCAGAAGAGTTTTTGTTTTGTTAAAGATAGTCCTTCATATACATTTTCGGACAATACCAAGTTGTTGTCAAAAGATTGTCGTTTTGAGCTCTCTTTAAAAATCAACCATAGTTGTGTAAGACATATTAGGCTGAGATGCTATAAATTTAAGTAAAAATTCAAAAAAAATTACGAAAATAATCCTGGTGTAAATGCAACGAAAATTGGCCCTTTAGTTTTGAAATGTTTCCCTTAGAACCACTAATTACCAACCAGTTGTCTAATATCAATAGGTGATTCATCCTCAAATGTATGACTTGTAAATAATTATATCATTTTGACAAATTTTTAGTCTGTCATTTTTATCAATTCCAACATGAGGAGGCAACAAAAAAGTTTATAGATGAATGAACCCATTTCATGCCGTCATATAAAAGCTGAAACATTTCTGTAAGTGCTGGTCACGCTGCAGACTTTTTTATTATCGGAAAATGATTTTAGTGTTTTTATACTTATAAGCATACTGATTATCTTAATTAAATTTATCGGAGTGTAAACTCGGTCTTACACTCAGACATTCAACATCATTTTTTTTTACTCGTTTAGTTTGTGAGTGAGTCTTCACATAAACAAAAACTCCTTCAAAATTATCTTTATCAATATATTTATTTTTACTAACGTATTTTGCAAGAAGCAATTTCATATGTGTCTTTTAAATACAAATTTGGCGTCATTATACATCAGTTTTGGAACTTTGTTAACATTTAACGATTTTGTTTTTGAGTTTCCGTTTTAAAACTGGACCTTGATAGTATTTTATCTGTCAAATACAAACCCAAATTTGCAATGTTATCATTACAATTATAGAGAATGCAACAGTTTCTAAATCCTACATTGGTGTTGGAGCAAAAAAGATACCCACCACTATGTACCGGATGAATGGCAATGGGTTCTTGACATACCTTTCTGTAATAGACGATGGATGTATACCACTTATGTACGAAACTACTGGAACACTGCCGAGTGGAGGTGAGTTTAAATATCTCTCTCTCTATCTCTCTCTCTCTCTGTCTGTTCAAAAAGTCTAAATCTGTCTAAATCTGAAATTTGTTAAACTGTGACAAAAATATACAATGTGCATCATGGTTTTGCTTTCAGCCAGTTCAAGCATATACGGGTGCCATATCGTTGAAACGACTTGTTGTCAAAATAAATAACAGAACTCGCTCAATATGAAAAACTTAACTTTGACCTTATGGTTTTGACATATCATCAAAATAAAACACAATGTATGATCATTCCGTCCACCAAATAATAACTTATTTAAAGTATATCTTTAAAAGAAAAACTGACACATAATCATTTACAAATGTGCAGAGATTTTCAGAATTGTTCCTAATTTATTAGGTCGAGATATCACAACTGTATTTTTTTTCAGATGGCCTTAAATTGACTGTAGAGTATTTTGGAATTATGGTTGTAAAGCCAGATGCAAAGATAATGAAAATGCCAGCGATATGTGTAAGTAGATATTTTTTTAAGCGTAAACTGTCATGAGTATCCTTAAAAAATAACTAATTAGTAAAGAATTTAACGCAATTAAGTGAAAATAGACTTCGTAAAATTAAGTAAAGATGGAATCACTAATATTTATATGTTTTGCCGAAATTTCAAGATCAAACAAGGTTTTGATAGATGAAATTGTTTGAAAATCGATAACTCTTTGTTGCAAAATATAAACATGTCAAAGAATAACAAAATAAGAAGATGAAGTATGGTTGCCAATGAGACAACTCTCCACCAGAGACTAAGAAGAAAGAAGTCAGTACTTATATATCATTGTATGTCTTCAACCATTAGCAAAACCGATACCGCATAACAAGCTATAGACGACCCCGAAATAACAAATATAACATTTGAAACGAGATAACAATTGAGAAAGAGAACATTCACACTCCGTATGTGTAACAGTTCAGGCGGCATTTCACTAACGAACAGCTTTTGTAATGGCTTCTAATTTTAAATACCCTCATAATGAAATGATGAATATCCAATCTTTAAATAAAAAAAACTTGTATTTTAAAAAAATGTTAGAATACGTATTTGTATGTACCTTTAATTAAATCTGCTTTATTTTTTCTTCAGATGATGTAGGAACGTCAATATTCCTGAAATTTTCAATAAACTGTATTTAGTTTGTATGAGTGTTTGCCTTATATCTAAATTGAGATCATCATCATTGGTCAAATACTAAGTCCCTAATATTAACCATTCAGCATTACCATGACTTAAAACTTGATGAATGCGATTATTAAGAAAAGTATAAAAGGGTGTCACCAATACCTTTTTTTATAACCATTTGTTGAATTGAAATTAGATTCCATTCCTAAGGCTTATAGAATTTGATTATTAATTAACAAATAGTCATCCTAAGGTACAATCGACATCAAAGTTGTGAGAAGCCCAAACACAGAACCTTTCAGGACACCAAACAAAATAACCCCTTAATCAAATCAGTCAAATAGTTTTGTTTTTAAATATTTTCTGATACTAATCATAAATGTATAGCAAATAATCATCGTAAGGTACGTTCGAGAGCAAAACTGCTAAGACCCAAAAACAAAGAACCTGTTAGACCATCAAGTCAATGCAACAAGGCAGTACACAAAATGGTGAATATTCTTAGTGATATGTTGACAGACAGGAACAGTTATCAAGTGACCTTGTTCAATAGATGCTAGACGTATTGATAAATGCAGAACGTCATATCTTTATCAAACAGGAACAATCCGTTCAGTCTATGGTGAGAAGATAAGCGACGGAAAATGATGTTAGTAATATTTCAAGGTTTATAATGTTTGACATTTTTGCCTTAAGTATTTGCGACGGTTTAAGTTGTGGAATTTCAGAACTTATCCTTCAGTTCTTCAAACTGTCCATTCTTGTACAAAATTAAAAAAAAACATTTTGGATAATGCATATCCCTCTGCATCTTAGTTTAGAAGGGCCGTGTTCCTTTGTCATTTATTGAAACCGTAATAGATCATTTGGAACAGAGACTTGGAAAGAAATTTAATATTTTAAGACTTGGAGAGTACTGAAACGACTGCAGCTTTAAAAGGAAATAGTTCCCAGAAAAATAATGCATGGAAATATTTGATACATCTTTTTGCTCAAAATATAACGAATGAAAAGTAATTGTTAAAAACTTAATTTCGTTCGAGGCGCTAGTTTGGATTTACCTTCTTTATGACCAAAAAGAATACACAAATCCATCTACGGATAACTTCGTCTAGGGAGTTGGAACCAAGGTTGAACCATAGTTTTGGATTATTTTGAAGTAGTAAACTAGTCTACCCAGTTATTTGAATATTGAATTCAGATTTCCCCAAAATAAGGTAAAAAATGCTGCTTATCAAAATCTGACCTTCAGTTTATACGAAAAACCTTAACTTAAGAATGAATATGAACAGGAAATAACACGTGAATTAAGCGCAAACTTATAAATGTTTTTATCATAAATTTCAATCTCATCTAGCAAATACCGATATTTTAACTTCCAAACCACAAGTTTAATTCTAAATTCCGACACTTTAGTAGTTGTTTTCAAACCTAAGACACAACTATATATTTTGAAACACAGCAATCATCCGACTTTAACACACTGTCTGTACGAGAGAATTAAGTCAGATTCCTAGCCGTGTATGTTTGGACAGATGACAAAACCTCTGAAATTGTTAAACTCTTCTACGGTGATCACGAATTGCTTTTCCAAAAAAAAAAACAGTTGTGAAACAGAACCATCAAAGGAATTTTTGAAAACTTAGGCGTTATGCCTTAATATATCCGTAACGAATTCAAGTTATTTGAATACTTGAATAACCAAGGTTTTGTTAATGTTCATCCTTATCATAGGCGTGTTTCGATGTATTGAAGGACAACTAATTTACAGGTATTAATTTTTTTTACCCGTTGAAACATTATGTTATCTTTTCTATATCAAAAATGCCTATAAGACAACCAAGTTGGTGTATACATGTAATATTCTTAATCGTCAGAAATCTAAATTTCTAAATTTTGATAAAGAATAAAAAATAACATTTCATCGGAGCAGTGGTTGTTTAAATCCTATAAAACAACTTAACGCACTAAGTCGGACGAGTAAAGCTTGTCTCTAGCGTCTTTAACTTTATTCTAGGAGCGAGGACATCGAAGAAGCTTGAAATCAGGGTAACAGATCGGTTTATCAACCAAAGCTGAGATGGAATAGTTTCTTATTGTTACGTATCCCTTGCCGTTATTTAAAACACACAGCCGAACTACAAATCTACTTTTGTCACATTGCATGTGATGTTTAATGGATTGATATCAGAGGACATCTTTCTTGTATTTGGTATAAGCAGTCATTCATTCATTTATTAAACGTCGTCATAGATATTCACTTTTTGTATTTTGTTTTTATTTTACCTAATATTTGGTATTATCTCCCGCATGCGTTAAAGACCTTGCTGGCATTTGAATTGTCTCGATTTTTGATTTTCAAGTTTGTGAGGCCTTTTTTTTTCTTTATGGGTAACTAGCAGACATAACAAGGTTTTGTCTGTGGTAAAGTAGTACGACTAAATAAAGGCAACAGTAGTACGCTGTTCGAAAGTCATAAATCGATTGAGACAAAACCAAATCCGGGTTACAAACTAAAACCGAGGGAAACACATCAACTATAAGAGGAAAACAACGAAACAACAGAAACACTGAAGTGAACATATAAAAAACGACAATGCAACAAACACAGAAACGAACTATAAGATAACAACTGCCATTTTCCTGACATGGTACTGGACATTTTAAGAAAAAAATGGTGGTACGACTTCCCTTGTATTTGTTTCACTGATGAAGTCAGTATAGGACAGTTATTGACACTTATCAAAGAATCTGAACGAGGAAAACATTGCCTCATATATAACTTGTGATACATATCTGTTTCTTATCACCTTCCCTTTTCATACCACATATTCCTTCAATTATTTGAGTTTTCCTTTAGTTGTTTTTCAATTGTTTTTGTCCGTTAGACTTTGCAATTTAATTTTGTCAGAATTATTCGTCATTTGATTAAAGTTATCACTCTGTATTTGTGTTTTTTTATTTGACAAATATATCTTCATCGTCTACCTTCCTTACTTCCGACACAAGACTGAAACCCGTGTGACATTATGATAAACGTATTTCATAACTGAAAATATTTTTACAGTTTCGATAAATAATTTCAATATATCCACATTTAATAGATACATTTTGTCTTTAAATCTCAAGTTCATAAAATTATACAATTGTGCTAAAGCTAAGGTTGCAACTCCCTCATGCATATGATGAGTAATGTATGAGGAGTGCAATAATTTTTATATTTAAGTTGTTTTATTTGAAGACATACATCTGAAAAAGACGTTCATGATCTCTAGAACTATTTAATAATCTTAGTTATTCTAGAGATGTGCTTAAACCAATCAGCACTGAATCTTTAGAATGTTTAAGTGCACATATAAATTCTAAACAACCTCATCAAAGATACCAAGTGAGTACTTTAAATATATGATAAACTTGTTTGTATATACCGAAAAAAACGGGTTTTCTTGTAAATCTTTGTTCTTTATATGGACTTCCATATGAATATTTTTCCTATAGTCAACTTCCTATTTCTGAGAAGAATCATTTCTCTCTTTCCCATCGTGATATGGCATTTAACGATCTCAATTGGTAGGATGTACGTGTCCATGGTCACATTATCATTTACAGGGGTTAGCTCCTAAAACAAAACATTTTCCATTAAGGATATGCTCAATACGGCACTCAACTCGTTTTACAGTCATCATGACGAATTAGTTAAATAAAGACAACAGTAGTATACCGCTTTTCAATAATCATAAATCGATTAAGCGAAATCAAAGCCGGTTTACAAACTAAAACCGAGGAAAACACATCAACTATAAGAGAAAAACAACGGAACAACAGAAACATTAAACTGCAACAAACGCCAACATACATAGAAACGGACTTTTTGATAACAACTGCCATATTCCTGACTTGGTTCAGGACATTTTAAGAAAAAAATGGTGGGTTGAACCTGGTTATATGGCTAGCCATCCTCCCGCTTATATGGCAATGCTAAAAATACCGCTAAAATGATAACACTACGTGACAGGAATACACTACAAATAAAAGCAAGAAAACTTAGAACGGAGAAATACATAAACAAATGATATAATAGTACATTACAACATGCAAACCGCAGAAACAACGGACACCTCCCATAAATTTACGACAGTACACAAAAAACCAAGTATAAAGTGCGCGTCACATGATTAGATCAACGCCACAAAAAATGACGTATTTTTTGTGACGTTTGTAGATAAACCGATACTATGTGTAACTCAAAACACGTGTTACAGTCATCATCACGAATTGGTTAACCGATACTATGTGTAACTCAACTCGTGTTACAGTCATCATCACAAATTGGTTATCCAATACTATGTGTAACTCAACTTATGTTACAATCATCATCACGAATTGGTTAACCGGTATTTTGTGTAACTCTACTCGTATTACAGTCATCATTACGAATTGGTTAACCGATACTATGTAAAACTCAACTTGTGTTGCAGTTATCATGACGAATTGGATAACCGATACAATGTGTAACTCAACTCGTGTTATAGTCATCATCACGAATTGGTTAATCGATACTGTGTGTAACTCAACTCACGAGAGACACTTTTCGTTGTTTGGTATCTTATGACACAAATAGTCGTCTGATCTATACAAAACAAACGAGTCGGGTAAATGAATTCGCACTGCGGAATATATATTCATAACATAAAACGTTTATCCTGTCGGTGCACAAGTTGGGAGTTTGTGTGATTCAATAAGAAGTTTTCTCATTTGGTATAAAAGGCGAAAGCTACCAAAGGGACATTCATACTCATAAGTTGAAAATAAACTTACAACGCCATGTCTAAAAAAGAAAATAACCAACAAACAACAGTACACAAAACACACCATAGAAAACTAAAGACTGAGCAACGCGAACCGAACCACAAAACTGAGGGTGATCTCTCAGTTGTTCCGGAAAGGTAAGCAGATCCTGCTCCACATGTGGCACCCATTGTGTTTCTCATGTACAAAGTACAAACCCGGCGATTAGTTTAATTCGGTAGGTCACATTCAGGGAAAAGAGGACGGGATTGTGGTTACGACAATTTGAATATTTGTGAAACAGATATTCCATAACGGTCAACCAACTCGTGATGGCGTCCGTAAAAATCACGTAGGGATGATTCCAACTTCTTCAATTGGAACTCTCGTTCTAATATCTTCCTTGTGAGCAGCAGTTCTCTATCAAGGAAATCATGATGAAAAACACAAGCCCTGGAATATTGTATCGGCTGGGAGATATACACTCCGAATGCAGGCGCTTCTGGAATGTTTTTACATAGAAATGGAAAGTTCACAGTTGTGAAGTTGAAATCATCTGTTTTGTCGCCAAGTTTTGTTTTCAACCGACCCTAATTGTCAATTTCTATATGCAAGTCAAGCTATGAGGCAGACTTAAATGTATCTGGTGTATCCTTTATCTCAGGCTCGATGAGATAGATACGTTAAACAGTCACAAATTCAGTGAGAGAACATCATCTATATAGCGAAAAGTGACGTAAAAGGAAACTGCTAACTTCTTTTCTTTCTTCATAAGAATTGGATTTAGGAGTTTTAACTATCGGTTTTCTATTGTTGTCAATTATTTGCATCTGTGTATATTGTGGATCCCAAACTTAGTAGCCGGCAGAGACACGAAAAGAAAAACAAGATTTCAAGACATGTGTTTTGTGTTGTTATTATAAATTGTAAATGGAAGCCTCTGCAAAGAAAAAGCAGGGTTAGACATTGATGTTTACAAATTAGGAAAATTATGTTGACAACGATGTTTATGACATCAAATTTTGGGTCCTCAATATTTTCAACATCGTATTTTATTTGGCATTTTTATCTATTTTGATTCGAGCGACACTGATGAGTCTTTTGTAGACGAAATATGCGCCTGGCGTACATAATTTTAACCCTGGTATCTATGTTGAGTTTATTTGTTAAAAGAGATGTATATATATATATATATATATAAACAAGTTTAAATTGAAAACAACGTTCAAACCTATGATTGCGTTGAAAAAAAACGCAATTTTTATACGTGTGCATGCAAAACAAATTTCTTGTTAGAGGGGTCTAAATACAGCACACACAACATTTTCCAAAAGACCAAAAAAGTGAAGAAGTATATTTTAACATAACGCATTTGACTAACAGGTCGAACAACAAATGTTCTTTCACCCTGCTGACTGCCATTTACGATTGCAAAATAAACGGATCACCGATGTAATAAATGGATCGTAATTATATATATATATAAAAGTTTAAATTGAAAACAACGTTCAAACCCATGATTGCGTTGGATAAAAACCGCAATTTGTATACGTGTGCATGCAAACAAAATTTCTTGGTAGAGGGGTCTAAATACAGCACAAACAACATTTTCCAAAAGACCAAAAAAGTGAAAAAGTATATTTAAACAAAACGCATTTGACTAGCAGGTCGATATATATATATACACTTTTAATATATATGTCATTTATACAAACTTGCTGAAATGTTTCAGAATGCGCCAAATTTGTCCCATCAGTGATGCTTAAAATGACCAAGAAATAATCTTTAGTTATTCTTTAAAGTTTTCAAATCGACATTGGAAAAAGACATTTAGATATAAAATTTATTTCAGTATGTTGTTGTCATGTACAGGTAAATGTCATAATTATATATTACTAGTAACTGCGAACAAAACTATGATTTTTTTGAAATACTAAGGATTCGTTACTCCATCAATAGATTACTTTAGTTGTGTTTGACTAAACCTTTCGGAATTTTGGGTCCTCGATGCTCTTCAACTTCGTACTCTGTTTGGCCTTTCAAACGTTTTGATTCGAGCGTCAAAGAGTCTTTTGTAGACGAAAAAGCGTCTCCGGCGTACCAAAATGTAAATCCTAGTAACTACGATGATTTTATTTGCCTAATTCGTACTACTAGTAATAGATTTTCACATATCTAGATATGTTTTAATTCTATGTAATTATGAACACTTATGGTCGTACATCCAATGGATAAAATGTACCATTATTTTGGAAAATCACGTGGTTATACTTTTGTCGGACTGTTTTAACCCTTACACCAAAACTCTTGGTTTAATTCCATGCTATAAAGAAATAAGAAGATTGTATGAATGCCAATGAGAGAACACTCCATCCAAGTCACAATGTGTAAAAAGTTAACAATTATAGGTCAAAGTACGGGCTTCAACACAGAGCCTTGGCTCACACCAAACAGCAAGCTATAAAGGCCCCAAAAATGACTAGTGTAATACAATTTAAACAGGAAAACCAACGGTCTTATCTATATAAAAAACGAGAAACGTGAACCACATCAACAAACGACAACCACTGAACAACAGGTTCCTGACTTAGGACAGGTGCAAACAAATGCAGCGGGCCATTTGAACATTGGTAGATTTGAGGCTTAATGACATATCCAATGAGGAGTAACAGTATTTCAAACACCTTGCTGGCGATACTTACCTTTCCATAAACACAACATACTGAATGGCACCACAAGCTACTGAACAGTACATTATTGACTGAAAGCGAATTATCTAAACAGATCACTGAAATAGAAATCAGAAATGTTTGAAAAATATAAAACACTTAACAAAACCATGGCTGAGTTCCAAACTTGTGTTGCTATCTATTATAGGAATCATTTTAAGATCAAAATGGCTTTTTAAGACTAAACTCAGTGTCATCATTTAATACACATACGTAAAGATTTTAGCAAAATAGAACCCTGGGTCACAAGCAAGGCAAATGACCCAGCAGACGGGAGTATTAATGTTGACTATTATCTTCTGGACCACGCCATATTGAACAAATAATTAAATATGTGCAACGCCTTTCTATTTTTTTATAATCTGCCTCCTTATAATATAAATATCTAGATTTGACATTTAGGACTTCTAAGTTTACCAAGAGACATACTCAAAGTTTGGTCTTTAAAAAAAGATATGCATTCAACTTGTTCAGTGCATATACCCTTCCATACAGATACATTGATGACATTGAACTGTACAACTGCTCATTTCCAATGGGATAACACCACTTGTATATGTCCACTGGCTACATAACTAAAACAAACACAAATAAGTAAAAACAACTCTTAATTGAAAACTTAAAACAAATAGCAATACTTTATAGATGTAAATGCCTATATCAAGTCAGGAATATCATAGTTGTTCCGTTGGTTGATATAGTCGAGCTTTTTTATTTTTGTCAGGTTTTAAGGACTTTTCACTTTTTGAATTCGCATGAAGTACTGTATTTTAGTTACTGTATCACATTTTATAGTTATGGACTTCTGATAAACAACTCAAATATGTATTTGTTTCCTGTCTTCTGGGAGACGAAATAGGACAGGCAGGTAGGTAAAATGATTGTATTTAAAGAATATATGATTTTGTTTTTTAATTTCGGAAAGCATCATTTAGTACTAAATTTTATTTGGGTTCCGTCATGATACTAACCGATAAGTAGTAATCTCTTTTTGCAGACATGTCATCATTGTAAAGAGGAATAAGCATGCAAACCGAAACAAGATTATAATCACAGCCATTTTCATTCGGATTTACTATTTTTATGGAATTTAATCGTGAATATATCTTTTACATGTCATGATTTTTCTTATATTGATATTATATGTAACACAAGTGGCATTATGAAAAATTTTGTTGAATTTAATGAAATGTTTTACATACATTATAAGAAAAATGTTCTTGACTTTATTGGTGCTTTCTCTTTTTCGCGTTTGTCAACCACTGCCCATTTCTGCCAATCATCTCGTATCTTTGATCTGATTTGTTAATGATTACTGACAACCTGACTGGATATTATTATTTTCAAGTACTAATAATTGTTACAACGAGTACCAAAGGATGTAAACTATTTGGTATTGATAACGGGTAGCCGTTTCATTTTATCCATGTGGCTAAAAAAAATTCCAACGCAAAATGAGTTATAAGATTTACTACTGCTTTTCTAAAACTAATTTCATTTTCGATTTAAAATATCTTAATGTATTTAACAAATACAATGAATTGTCATAATTTCAGTTATATTTTCAGTGAATGAATTCAAATTCTTTAAAGTTAATCTGAATCAAAACGGTCCGTTTCTTACTTGTTATGTAAAAGATGACTACCACTGTTTGTTGAATATATAATGAGGGCCTCCAGTTTTGTGAAAAATGAAGTATAAAACACTAAATGTCTTTTGGGGTAAAGACGTTCATCAATCCACCTATCTGTTTATCTGTCGGAACTTATTGTAACCAAATGTTAATGAAATTTTATGGAACGATGACAAAACTAGGATTCTGAACTTTCCAAATGACATTTTTGTATCGGAATAGTGCTTTCAAGCTTTAAAGGTGAGTTATTTAGGTTGCATTTCTGTAAAAACAGACAATGTAATTTCCCATACGAACTCCCTTTACGGCTAAAACTGTGCCACTTTTACTATGAAGTTTCGTGAAAAATTATATCCTAGAATGGAAAGTTGATATGCACTACTATTTTATTCAAAGGTCAAAACATAGGGCTGTGCGGCATACTTTCAACATTTATATGCCCCGAAATTCTTTCAGTTTAAACTTATACTTAAATTCTGTACTACCCCTTCCTTAACTTTAGGTCTTCCTCAGAATTCAAAATTCGCCGCAACCATGTGTATATATACTGGTAACATTCCCAAGTTATGTCTCTATGAGATGAAACATAGAGATCATAGCTGGGAACCAGTACGTAAACAAAACAAAATATCTATGAATATTATATATCTCCCCAAAAGAGGTGTGGTTTGTGAAACAGCTGTATTTACAAAGTGCAACCTTTAGCTTATGTGGCCAAAAGTCATTTCAATGTTGGCCATAGCTACGTTTGATGTTTGACATCATCTGCAAATATTTATTCTAAAAAATTGATATAGAGCACATCACATGTGTGTTGCATCAAAATATCAACAAGAATAATGTTTCAGGTATAACAGATTTTTTTATAACATAAATAGCTCTATATTTTCCAACTTAAATGTTTTTTTAAACAAAATTGATTAACAACTAATTTCTGTAAGAATTTGTATGTGTACTTGCATCTTATCTGACTCTTTGTTTAGAGTTCACTGTTGTAATATTTTTCACCATTAGTAATTTATGAAAAAATAAGCGATTAAGATTTCAGTAGAATTTTACACTATTGTAGATAAACATCTATTCTTATTTAGTCAAAATTCCTCTAAGCCAAATTTCGTTTGGGATCAAAAGAATTCCAATCAAAGGTCACAATAATGAGCTAAAAAGAGGCTGAAATCTGTTATTGAGGAAATATCTCTGAATTATTTTGTTTTCATCATTTTGATACGAGTTTAGTTATACATGTACGTATGCATCGATCGTTTTAAGTGTTTGCAATGCCTGAAATATTTCTTCATGAAAGGTTTCCATTGTCACTTTTTTTTTGGGATACGGTATTTTAAAACATTTCATCGACTGATGTGTAGCGTCATCTTAATGTTTTGTAATATTCTTAAAACATTTCCGGATTTCTCCTGAACTATTAACTAACCATGCAAACATTTTGTTAGAATATTCACCCTATTTAATGACATGAACTTATCAAACCTCACTCTGCTTTATCTATAAAATCTTGAGAAATCAACATCTGCATCAACATTTAAATTGTTTATAAGTCTTCGATTTCAATAGATGCCACTTATCTCACCTTGAACGCCGACCTTTCAGAATGTTTAGTTACCTTATTTTAGTACTATTGCCTATTATAACTTTTGGTTGTTGTCCGCCTAAGACATGGACATCAACGAACTTTGTAAATTATGCCAGTGGCCCGACCCATTTAGAGGTAAGGAAAACATGTTCGTACTTTAAATTACAGTGGATTCAATTGGTTCAGACAGTGGCGATAATGGTTTATCGTCTTGTCATAACGGTTTTTAATCTAAATAAATATTTCCGCTATGTTCACCATATCTATAAAGGTTATATAGTGAAGTTTGATAATATTCAACTGATTCGTGATAATGTAGTATAACATTCAGTCTTATCATTAAAAGTGCATAGCATACTTATATTGTTAGTATTTCTTTTGAACTGTTTCACATTTTGTCATTTCGTTGCCTTTAATAGTTGTTTCTTACAACTGAGTCCTTTGCTCCCATGTGGATCATTATACCATTTACAATCGTACCAAATCTCCTTATTTTCATATATTTAAAAATACGGGAACAAGCTTTAGTTTTTCCTAAATGCAAAATTTACAATCGACATCTTTTATTTTTACTTCCAAGTTTTGACGGTTATACCTCTAATATGTTAGCTTTGGTATTCGTCAAAACAATTGATTTAATGTTGTTGGGGTCAATAATAAACTGTTAACACAGAGATATCTGACCTGTTTGACAAAATCACAAACTTTAACAATTTGTTGACACCACTGGCGAGTCGATACCAGAAACAGTACGCCTTAGTCTCGACGAGACCAAATCAAAGAAGTAGGTTCAACAAAGTTGGTCGAACATGAAAAAGCGCTGGATACTTTGACTATTACTTGAAAAAGAGGGTATGTGGAAAAGTGGAAAACTATTCTTCGAAACAGGCCACGTACAAACCCTTCAAGAGTTATTAAATGTGAAAAGAGCATGACTGTTTCTAAATGATGTATAAAGAGAGAAACTTGTCTACGGAATATTTTGTCTGATACTTTGAATTGGTCAAAAAAAATACTCAAATCTGTTTTGTGGTAACTGGATATCATTTTTCTTTACAAAATACTATGACATCGTTGATGGCAACTGAATCACACGACGTCATAAATATATTCAAAAGGGTTTTACATTGAAGCTTCTCTAAAACAAATAACCATAACCAAACTGAGAAAATATTTTTTTCAAAGTATCAGAAATCGACAACACAAGAAATGTAAAAATGCCAATGAACGAAAAAGACATACGGACAGAGATACAAAAAACGAAAAAGGAGAATAAAAACGAATTCTCGCAAACTAAAGATGATTACAAGTTTCATCAACTTAAAAATATATATACATCTGCGTTTATAGCTACTTTCAATAAAAATTATATGCATGCGCAACTGTTCATATTGATGCAAACATGAGGTGTACTTTTCGTCAGTATCAAACATTTTGTCATCAGAGAACTTGTTTGGATAATTTTTTTAATCCTTATAATTATCATTTACATGTAATCAATGACAAATCAACCCTATCATTCTAATTTTTCCGGTTACGAAAATTGTAAAATCTTGAGAAAAACACCCATTAAAATCTTAACCCACACTTCGATTTTATAAGATGAAACGAAACTGTGCCTAAATACTAATTTGATGTTTTTATTTCAGATTCTTCAATATAATTACTTCGACGATGGTATGTCGGTTATCTCTCAAAATATTACTACTGATCAAGGAATGAAATTCAATCAAAAGTTATACGCCAACTTTACGTCGGTAAGTTTTTCCGATTGGTTTTTCTTTGCAATCAAGCAGTTTTGTTAAACAATTACAAATCAAATGATGCTACTCGGTTTTAGTTTGTAACCCGGAATTCTTTTCTCTCAATCGATTTATGACTTTTGAACACCGGTATACTACTGTTGCCTTTACATTTTTACTACAGAAATCGGTTTGTAGGGTATGGCGGTCTTATATAAATATATGAAACTTTTGAAATCAATTAATCTATCGGTTCCATAGGTACTAGGGAACGGGGCAATTTTTCCTTGAACTCCCCCTTTTTTCCAAAATCCGTTATAGATATTTTTGGTCACTTTGTTTTATATATTATCAGTCACCGCTGTGGAAAGTAAACAAGCAATTGATAGTAAATCGTAAACAAATGTTGTTTCTGGTATATTTATTTAAGTATAACACAGAAAAACACGAAAATATTTGAAATTAAAAGAAAACAAAAATAACGGATTTTAGAAAAAAAGGGGGAGGCAAAAATTGTTATGTCCCAAAGTAACTTTTAGCTAATAACACCAATCTCAAGGAGAGACCCTACTCCGGACACTATTTGGTTTTTGTTTGCTATCACCAAAATCGTTCAGAAATATTCGTATGTATGCAATTAGGTAAAAAAGTAATATGACATTAATAAAGATGAAATGAAAAAAAAATGTTTTAACATTATCAATATGATACCAGAATGCTCCCTCCAATTAAAAGTTATTAATCTGAACGATACGTTGTTTTTAAATATCATTTTGCAATAATTCTTCATCTACATTATAAACCAACTCACAGATAAAAAAAACACACCATTGGAAAGGCTCAAAGTTGTTATATGCAATGGTATACTATTGAAATTTCATGAATAAAGGAAAATTTGGGGTATGATAGCTCTATTTGACAACAATTCGAAAACACAAAAAAAAATGAAAACAATTGTCATTCTAAATTTAATGACAAAAACAAATCCAACCAAGGTTAAAGCATGCTTTTAAACAGCATGTAAATTGATAAATGCACAATGTTAAGCCCTTAATCGTCCAAGCCCAAATGGAAAGAATCAGAAATTTAGCTGAGTACGTTGCCAACTGTGAACTGATGGAAGTAATTTTTTCTTCTCTACACGGGATACTAGAATTAAGAAGCCCATTCTGATTGGATGTGTCCACGTATTGGTACATCCCGCAGAATTAACGGGCTCTTTGGCATTTGTTTTATATCCTTAGTCACTACATTAAACATAAATGAAAAATGACCTGATTTAACCAGTGTAATGTTTTGATCAGTAGTTTTCCCTTTCCTCTTAATGTTACTTATTCAAGGTAAATACTACCTTTTCTAAGAAAAATAATACGAAGCTGAAAGAAAGCCTTTCAATTAGTTGCAAAGAAATTAATTTAAAACAAATATATTTTAATCAAATGCTTCTCTTATATACACGTTCGGTGTGAGCCAAGGCTCCGTGTTGAAGACCGTACTGTGACCTATAATGGTTTACTTTTATAAATTTTGACTTGGATGGAGAGTTGTCTCATTGGCACTCATACCACATCTTCTTATATCTATTAGACTGGTTCTCTTCCTTGCAACATGCTGGTATATGAGTTACTTGTACCTTGCAGAGCCAAACATATAAAGGACAAGAAAGTAGTCTTCTATACTCATCTATTATCTTCAACATTAGGATTTTACATTTATATAGGGAATGCAGTATGTAGTAGATAACAACGGAACATGTATGGGATTTAACATTACTTTTACTGGTGTTGGAGAAGGTTGTATCCCAGGTAGGAAACATTTATTTCCCAGAAAAATGAACGAAGACCAATCTATGAGGGTTGGTGGGATAGGATTTAAAAAAATGAGATGATTTTTTTTTAAAAGATACGAGGAGGGAAAAAATAAACACTTAACAAATGATATGAATTGGGGGATTGATTATAAAAGGACATTATACAGTATTTCAATTATGTATGATTTAAAGAAAAGCCATTTTTGTTTGAAGTATTTGTCCATTCTGTTTCATTTCTTGATTTTCTTGTATTACGAATGTTAGTCATCATGCTACAAATATAATATCTACATGTATGAGCGTTTATAAAAAAAATCTAATTTTAATTTGTATAAAAAGTTTTTAGACTACCATTTCAATTTTCAAAATTTGGAGTTCGAAAATATTAAAAAAATACATGTAATAAAAAGATCAGAAATGTCCTACAAGAATGTAAAGAAAAGATAAGAAATGACCAACAAGAACACAAAGGAAGGATCAGAAATTTCGTACAAGAACACAAAGGAAGGATCGGAAATGTCCTACAAAACAGAAAGAAAAGATCAGAAATGTCCTGCAAAAATACAAAGGAAAGATCAGAAATGTCGTACAAAACACAAAGAAAAGATTAGAAATAGTCTACAAAAACACAAAGGAAAGATCAGAAATGTCTTACAAAACACAAAGTAAAGATCAGAAATTTTCTACAGAAACACAAAGAAAAGATCAGAAATGTCCTCCAAAAAGACAAAGAAAAGATCAGAAATGTCCTACAAGAACTCTAGGAAAAGATCAGAAATATTTAAAAAATAAACACAAAGGAAAGATCAGATATGTCCTACAAAAAAAACAGAGAAAAGATCAGAAATGACCTACAAAAAAGACAAAGAAGATCAGAATTATCTTTCAAAAAGACAAAGAAAAGATCATTATTATCTAACAAAAAGACAAAGAACACAAAGATAAAATCAGAAATGTCCTACAAGAACACAAAGGAAGGATCGGAAATGTCGTACAAAACACAAAGAAAAGGTCGGTCAGAAATGTCTTACAAAAACACAAAGAGAAGATCAGAATTATCTTTCAAAAAGACAAAGAAAAGATCAAAATTATCTAACAAAAAGACAAAGAAAAGATCAGAAATGTCCTACTAAAACACAAAGGAAATTTCCTACAAGAACTCAAAGGAAAGATCAGAAAAATATATTACAAAAACACAGAGGAAAGATCAGAAATGTCCTACAAAAATACAAAGAAAAGATCAGAAATGTCCTACAAAAAGACAAAGAAAAGATCAGAAATGTCTTACAAAAAACACAAAGAAAAGATCAGAATTATCTTTCAAAAAGACAAAGAAAAGATCAGAATTATCTTACAAAAAGCCAAAGAAAAGATCAGAAATGTCCTACAAAAACAGAAAGAAAAGATCAGAAATGTCCTACTAAAACACAAAGGAAAGATCAGAAATGTCCTACAAAAAGACAAAATAGTATCAATTTTACATCCTCTTCAGGATGTAATATTGACACTATTTTGTAACCTTGTAGTAGTACGGTTTCCCTTCGATCGTTGGTTTTGACCTCCTGAGAACCTCATATTGGTTTGCACAGTATTCTTTTTGCCATTGCTAGTTGATTGTTTTAACATAGAGATTTCAATTTGTGTCTCTTCTATTTCCACTTTAACGTTTTCCCACAAAGAGCGAAAGTGCGTTATGTCTTCACTTTGAATATTACAGATCTTTATCTATTCCTGTACAGCTTGCTTTTATTGTTGAAGCTCTTGATAAATTCCACGGTTGGCACTTTCCACTGATGTTTGAACAAAATACAAAGTTGATTCGGCCAAATGTCTTTGTTTTTGTAATTTATATTTTGTTCTCCTTGAAATTTGATAAGATTGTTCAGCTGTTCAACTTCTTAGTAGTGCAATTCTTCTTTGACTTCTAAGGATAACGTCAAATCGTTAATTCTCGAATTTTTGTTGACAATCTCTTTTTCAGGCATTTCTTTCCTGAGTTTTTGAATACTTATTTTTAAACTGTTCATTTCCATTTTAACCGGGAGAATGGTTTTAGTCACAACAATATGAAAATCTTTGTCGTCTAAATTTGAGAATGGAAAATCGTTGTTAATTTACTTTGCAAGAAACTTACGAAGTCTGACTGAGTCCCTTTCTTTCCTTTTCGTTGACTTTGGTACCTTATTGGGCGATAGTTAACTTTAAAATGTTCAAATTTTCCACACCTAAAGTACTTTAAGTTCACATGGTGAAAAGTCGAACATGTTTGAGGCCGATGAAAGCTGTTTTCATCATAAGCGACTCCTTTGAATTTCATTGTCGATTAACAGTTTTTTCTTGTACTGGGTGGTTTCTGTCGAAAACGATTGGAATTCTGTAAACGTTCATATTGTAAATAATGCACGGGATTTTGCAACACAAATTGAGGATTGATGTTTCAGAATCAACAGAATGTTCCGGGTCCTCGCACCAATTGACGTATTGTAATTTTACAACACGGGGGAACTAGCGGTAAATTTGAATAAATAAGAACTACACAAGTTGTACTTTCAATATTCTATTGTTGAATCAAAACTAAATCAATAAAATTGCATAAAACAAAGTAACATATGGAAGTCCATTAAACAGTAACAACGGCACAGTCCGCTGGAAAGTCCTTAAATGCAGCAATACGGGGTCCATAGTCTATCGTTCGGAAATCCTCACTGCCTACACGTTCTAAATGTCCCTTCTTATAACAATTGTTGAATTGTTCTAATATAAAAGGACACTAATTAATATGAATTTGACATCTGATCTTAAGTCTAAATTTGGACTATTCATAAGTACTAAGCTTAATCCGAAATATCAAAATAAC
Source organism: Mytilus californianus (assembly GCF_021869535.1). Lineage (NCBI taxonomy): Eukaryota > Metazoa > Mollusca > Bivalvia > Mytilida > Mytilidae > Mytilus > Mytilus californianus. The sequence goes on from NW_026262679.1 coordinate 61,285,307, forward strand.
ATTGACTCTTGAAGTTCTATCTTACTTATTGAACTTCAAGCAGATTGCGACATATGGATTTGAGAAAGATTGTAACAACATAAAACAGTACTGAAAAATTATGAAATAAAGTCATAGAAATTTACACCATGTCAATAGCCTATCCAAAATACAAGATCACGGACCTGTCATTTGTTTTTACTTTTTAAGTTCCGTTATACTTATACTATCAACTTATAATAGTCTTTTAAAAAGCTTGATCTAGAGGAGCGGACATTCTTAAGCAACTTCATATTATTTTATAAAATGGATCAAAAATAGTTTCGGAACTTTCATTTAACTGTGTCAAAATGATCACTTTTCGTCCCTATTTCTTTGTTGTCGTCATGGATATTGCAGTGACATTTGCAACTGTATGTTCCACCGGCTATAAGACCTTTTTAAAGTATTGATTAATATTTCAGATGATGCTATAGTTGCTAAATCTTACATTGGTGTTGGAGCTAACAAGGTACCCGTCACCATGTACAATATGAAGACCAATGTATATAATACATATTTTACTGTAATTGATGATGGATGTATACCATATATGTACGAATCAACTGGTACTTTACCTAATGGAGGTGAGTTAAATGAAAATCAATGCCATTTAAAAATGCATAGTCTCTTGTGGATAGACGTCTCATTGGCAATCATACCACATCTTCTTATTTTTATATGGTACAACAGATTGAAATATTCTGTCTGGATTGCGATCATAAGACAAAGAAACTTTTCATTCGTTAATGATGGTGTGTTGAGTTTTACATCTCATCATGAAGTGACTCATTTCATTAATCTCTTCCTATGAAGGTGACTTTCTATGAAAAAAGAGTGCAATGAAATAACCACAGACGAATACAAACAGACATCCTGACATAAAACACAAAAAAATAAACATTGAACAAACAAACAAGCAATCTCCTCAAAACACTACATATAAAACCAAAGAATAAAATATATGCCAAGTTACTGTTATTGTCACGAAGTCGTCTGTGATATTAAATTTTCTCTTCTTGATCCTCATAATCAAAATATGTGAAAAATGGTTATATAAGGTCAAACACGCCAATTTCGGCAGGTCATTGCATGGCGTCATAGTAACACCTCATCCCTACAGTGTGTTCTAAAGTGTCCAAATGATATATGCCTATATATTTATCAATATAACTAACATAATTTTAAAAGGATTGAAGAATTTTCTGTTTTTGGATTTTGGAGACTAGATACTGCATTGGTCTTATCCGTCTACACACCTGTTACATTATACACAAATCTCCAAGCAATTTCCAATATTATAGTTGTATTACCAGTTGATATAACTTTTGGACTATTGTAAAATTGGTGTTTTCGTTTCTTTATATTTTTCACGCTTCATGGAATTTCTTCATGGCAAATACATGATGCAGACAACAAGACAAACTGAAATTATTGGATTTTGCGTACAAAATTACAATAGCTATCATCCAATCAAATTGATGATGCAGTTTTTAAAACAAATTAAATTATGAGGTGGGACTTAAGAATTTTTCTACTGTCATACAATCCGTCAACCCCTGCATTCATCAATTTAAACAAAGTATAACAGCCAGAATTGTATTTGACGAACTTGTACACACGAATTCAATATCAAAGAAAATGAATCAAGAAACGTATTTAAACATCCTTGATAAGACTTTTATAAAAGTTGCTTGAAACAATGTAGTGATCGAACATCTCTGATTTGTTTGTCTTTGTAGATGGCGCTAAAATGACTGTAGAATATTTCGGAGTTATGGTTGCAAAATCAGACCCAAAGAGAACGATGATGCCAGCAAGTTGTGTAAGTTGAGTATGATTTTTGGCAAAACCGGTCTCGAATATTCTTCGTTAATTTCTCATATTTTTAACACAAAAAGGTACGAACATTGATCACAAAATGTAAAAAAGATAAAAGACTCTACTTCGATGGAGATTAGTGCAATTACAAAAAAATCGTAAAGATCTTCTGTTTAATTTTGTTTTCTGACAGCACAAACAACATTTTCCAAAAGACCAAATGAGTGAAAAGGTATATTTTAACAATATATATATATATATGTGTGTGTGTATTTTAGTTCAAACCATGTCATTTTTTTCTTCTTCTTCAGACAATGTAAGAACAACGTTCCTGGAAATCATAAATAAACTTATTTTCGTTTGCTGGATATCTTGAATAAATATCGTTTGGTTTGTACGAGTGTTTTTCGTTATATTTAAAACTGAATGTTGAACTTTCAACAAACTACATTTAATCATCTTCATGGCGGGTAAATGGGTGTCAGTGTGGTAAGAAATATAACAGAAAATATTTTAAATACTCTGTTCAACAAATATAAAGGTTGGTATCTATCGAAGAGTGTCTGGTACATTCTTCTGAAACATTCTATAATTGTTCGCTCCAGACTTTGTCTAATATTACAAAAAGCCAAAAGCACAAATTTTTTGGGAGCACTAACGTAAAATTAAGCCTATACCTCTGATAGTTCATTGAGATAATGGACGTGAAGCACCAATTAATCATCGTTTTTTGAAGATAAAGTAACCAGTTTTGTGATCGGTAATCTGTTGAGGAATAAACATGACCTTTTCATCACAGAAAAGACCCAATGAAACATCATCTGATATTTAGCTATACCTGCAGATATTTAGTCTGCATATAATATATATATTATAAGCCTGTCAATACTGAGGTTGTGAGCTGGACTCCCGTACGCGACGAGTGCGTTCGACTCCATTCTTAATTGACTAGGATTGTCAGTCCCTTCTGTTATTCCACTAGAAATGATAAAAACACAAAAAAGTTATGTTTTCATAAAACATAATAACAATGTTTCTCGTTTTAAGTTCTGTATGGAGTTAACTGCTCTTTGATTTTCTGTTTCTGTACAAGTATACAAAACTTCATGTTAATGTGTCTGTCCCAAAACAATGGTTGCGTTTATGTTATTATCTGTAACTTGTTATGGAAGCAATTGCCGGAGCGCCGCCTGACAATACCTCTATGTGACCAAAACATTAGTTAAGTTTGTTCGCTACTCTCCTTTTTTTTTTACTTTTTGTCAGATAATCCTCTGGTCAATGTAGTGCCATTAAAAAAACTTGCCCTCTAACCCCTACTTTTATTTTCACAATTTTATTATATTAGCCATTTTTGAAAGTTTTGTTTTGTACAATCCTTGTTATGTTTCATAATTTAATTTTTGGCATATGCAACTATTCCAGTCATAATTACGTTCGATAACTCTGCATGTTACTGGTTTAATTAGGATTATGTAAAATTTACTAGTTACCCGATGAATGGTTTAAAGAAAATTGAAAAATATAGTTATTTCACCTCGGTTAATATCCATTCGAGGTCTTCTTTTATAAATATAAAATAATATTGTAATGAGTTTCATTGAGAATCTGACAACACTAATCAACATAGGTATTGTCAAAACATACATCTACATAGGTATTGTCAAAACTTACATCGTGATTAGGTGCCATGTTTGTTTTCTTTGATTACGTTGATGTTATGACTTAATATCTCCTTAGTCTAGCTATGTCCTTGGCTATCATTATAGTGACAATAACGTGTCATATTTAATTTCAATATAAACAGTGAAATTAAATTGAATTATTTACATGGACAAAATAAGTGTCGAACATCGTCTACATTTGAAAATAATTTGGTCGCCATTTTTTTAATTTTTATAAAAAAAACATCAGCATGTATCAGCTTTATCAAAAGGAACCAATGTTTGATTCTAAGCTGCTTTAAGGTAAGACAATGACTGAAAACGCGAGCATCAAACAGTTATTTGATTTTCATTGTAACAATCTTACAAAATATATTTTTACCAAGTCGGCCCACGCTGTCAATGTGGTCGCCATCTTGAAAAATAATATCCGATTTTCTGAAAATTGCTAATTTTCAAATCAATTTGGAAGGGACGTAATAAAAAATTAAACTATTGCATGTACGATATTTCAAATATTTATGAATATAGTAATAAGCACATATTTCCACAATTTTTCCATCTGTTTTGTTTTAATCGCAATTTTAGGTTTAACACGACAGAAAATCCAATATTTATCGGAGTTGGATGATTTAACAGTGTGAATTATCGAGGCAACAAGACAAATTTTCAAAAGCATTTGGAAGGGAGAAGACCAAAATTTAAACTTTTCCAAAAGGCATAAATAAATGAGGAATTACTATATATTTCCACACTTTTTTTTATCATGAACTGAAAGTAATTTATTTTATCGATTCCTGAAAGCTCCTGTGCATTTCTATACATTTTACTTGGGCATGATACGGGTGATGTGTGACGTCGCCAATGTCACGTGATGACTGCTATAGTTGGATATGATGTAACACGTCTTCTGATTGGCTGAAAGTGTTTTGTCTATCCGCTCAAAGACATAATTTTGTCATGTGACCGTGACGTCAACAACGTTTTTATCATGATTTACGCCTTTTTAGAATTAAATTATAAGGAATGACTGTAATATTTTTTCTTTCTATTCGAAATAACCTAAAAATGTGGTGCACACTTTTAAATAAATCGCTACGCGGGTTATTCAGTGTGCACCACATTTTTGATGTTATTTCTTCATAGACAGAAAAAATATTACAGTCATTCCTTCAATAGCTTTTGAAAGAAAAAAGGTGACGATGTTAAAAGAATGAAAAATCTAGAGAGAACCATTTCCCGCCAAGTTTTCAATGGCTTATATTTATATTTTAAAACCAAGGACACGGACCTTTCATTTTTGTTCTGCATTTTTAGACGGTTCCGTTATTAATACATCCTTGGCTTTCAAATATTCGGCTTTAAAGTTCCTGATGAAGGTAAATCCAGAAAAGCGCGTCGGACGTATAAAATTTATAACGTGTTGTTTTCATTTTTTAAATACTATTGAGTTTTTTTTTAAAAGCTTGTTATTTTGTAGGATTTTTTGTTCTACCTTAGGATGAAATTTGTCATATAGGATTTTCTTTTTCTCCCATAGGATAACATTTGGATACGTTGTGTCCTCTAAGACGGTTTTGTCAGTTTTGTTGGTATTTTACAAAATATATTTATGGTTCGTTTGTCCCAGTGTTTCCGTGTATTTGATTGGACATGATACCTTAAAAATTACATCATGCACTTCAAACGTTTACAATACTGTTATGATTGTCAATGCAAATAGTTTGTGTGGTCCAGAATATCGAGCATCACACATCAATAGGAAAGATATTAAGACAATACAAACTGCTTAGCTTATATTGTTGGCTTGCAGGCTCATATATATCATAACGATTCCGAAATGATTTACTTTTATCAAATCATTATTATTTCATTCTAATTGGTGAATCGTACTAAAAAAAAAATGCATGACATTTCAATATCATATAAAGTTGTCGTTAATGCAATATCCAATGGCTATTTTCGGTAATTTCCGTTTCATGCATGGAATTTGTTTTATTGACATTTTCTGAACGTTTAGTGGCAAATATTTCATACATGTTATTTACGATCTTGAAATCTTATAAAGACCAGACCATATATATATACGAAAGCAGTAAGTAAATTTCCTCCAACAATTGAATAATTATTTAAACAGATTTTTATCACAACTTCTAATCAAACAGACCTAGATGCATAGGATCTTTGAGAATATTCAGATAAATGTTCATTTTGGGTTAATTATGTTGCTTGCCTATACTACGTAACATGCAAATGCAAAATAATAAATGTTCTCTTGTCCAGTCCGATTGATTAATAAATATTGTTTTGTTTGTTAGTTTTAATTCAAAACTGTGCCTATTAACTTCAATGAATAAAATTGCATTGAAAAGGCCTAAATGTAATATATTTAGAATCAAGTAATGTAGGTTTTAGTGGCTCACACAAAACTGGTAAAGATGAGATATTTTGGCAAGACTGACAATCGTTCTTAAATTGAAATACAATATATTACATGAAAATAAACACTTTTATTTTAGTCATGATCCGTCATTTCCTTTACACGTCTTAACTAAGCAATCACCCTTTAAAAATCTATTCTTACATGTTTTAGTTCTATAATAAATTGACACAATCATATATGATAGATCGTGATAAAACAGTAATTCTAAGAACGAAAGAAAAAAAATCATGTAGTGGTTTTCAAAGAGATAACTGAAAAAATGTCGTTTAAGTTTCCATAATTATCGAATGATATATACATGGAAATATTACTTTATAGCATTGTACAATATCTTGTCTTCGTGTGTATTGTTTACAAGGAATTATTTATGAAGTTGTTAGATTAATGTTGTTTGTTTAAAGTCCTGTGGCAAATGTTTCATGTAAGTTCATAACGAGAACACATTAATTATAAATACAATAGGTAGGCCCTGCAATAGCAAAAATGGATGGTCGACTGTGAGGTTTTGACATGAAATTTGGAATGCCACTTGAAAATGAGGGTATATTGGAAAAGGACAGAAATTTAGCATTTTAACAGCTGGCCACATACGAATCCCTCAAAGAATTGATGCAAGAGTTCTTAATTTGCAGAAAGCGTTGGTCAATGAAATCTACTCTGAAGTCGACCATCGATACTTAAGTGAAGTTTTCAATGATATCAATAGGTTAAATACTTTTTGCTGCCTAAAGTAAAAGGGCGAGTTCTATGAGATTGAATTGTTTATTGCACTTTAGCTTTTTGGTATGATATTGTATTCTTCTGACCGCTTCGGATTTCTCGTGATAGTGTTTGTGCTTCTAGTGCGGGAGGTCGTGGGTTCGAACCCCGGCCGGGTCAAACCAAAGACGCCAACATTTGTACTTGCGGTTCCACCGCTAAGCAAGTGACATTAAGGAGCAAAAACAAAAAAAGTTTTTATTACATGTACCTTTTATGATTTCCACTGATCGATATTAAAAAATGAAATGGTAAAACTTTTCAACCATACAAAACATTTCTGTGCCTGTTGGGATATCTTTAACGAAAGATAATATTAAATTACTTTATTTATACATTAAGCGGTTTTGAGCTTGATATTCTGTATAGGGATCTCTCTATTATAAAAGACTTCATGTTGACTCTAAATGTCTTGTTTGTCTGTGTCGTTGGGTTGTTGTCTCATCAATATTTACCCTTATCCCCTTTTTGTTCAAACCCAAAGGGCTGACATGAGTATAGAAATATTGTCATCTCTTGACTTCTCCTGCTTGACAGTAAACCTTGCTGAAAAGTGACGTCCGTTTGGAATAAAATTGATCTTTGGCTTGATAAAAGCTACTAGAATAAAGTTGAACCATGATTAAAACTTTACGTTAAGCTATTACCACCCCAACCTACCCTTTTTTCAACGGTAGCAGTGGGGATAAGTCTCTCGCTTACAATACAGATATCAGTGCAATCAAAGTGGGCAACGGTTTTATTTGACAAATTCGGGACAGACTTGACAAGTTTATGAATGTTTACATTAATATAAATTTTTTCGGATAAAATCGTTTTTCAAAAATATTTTAACGAACTTTAACAACGTTTCCTATGAAGTTTATCAAAAGGACTTTTTGTACCTTTTCGCATGGACTGGCTCATATCATTTTCAAAGTGAAAAAAAAGAGCCAGATAAAAGGAAAATGTTTCAAAGTTATATATAACATGTATACTAATATAATATTCAATCGTGTGTTCAATACAATAATACGAGATCAGATTTTTTCCCGTGTATGATTAGACTTCTCCAGGGTGAAAATCTTTCCCCTTTTTTTGTTTTCCATATTCTTAAATGACTTAGAAGACTACTTCAGATATCTTAATGTCTTGCCTCTAGAATTAATTAAAAAAAAATGTCACAATGAATTACACGTATTTTTAGAAATTTTTGTTTTGTTGTATACAGTTGACACTATAATTTTTGCTGATATTTATGATGAAATGCAAAATGCTCTCAAAGTTTTTGAAAATTATTGTACTATGTGGAAGCTTAGTGTGAATATTGGTAAAACTGAAGTGATGATTTTTAGAAAAAGTAAAGCAAGAATGGATTTTGATTTTAAACTTAATGGTACATCTCTTGAAATTTTAGATAGCTTTACATATACCTTGGTATTTTGCTGAATTATAATGGGTCATTTGTTTGTGTAAAGAAAAAACTTGTGGAACAATCGCAAAAAGCACTTTTTGCTGCAAATACAAAGATTAGAAATTAACATTTACCCATTGATTTACAACTAAAATTGTTTGATAATCTTGTAGAACCTATTTTATTGTATGGATCAGAAAAATTGTATAGTATATGGAGAACTAGGAAGGTTTCCATTAGAAATAAAAGTAAAATTAAGAGTATGATCGTTTTGGAGTAGAATGGTTAAAAATGAAAACAAACTTAGTAACTCTATGTATAAATTTAAATGGGTGTCATTTGTGAAATCTATGTTTGACAACTCAGGATTAGGTTATATGTTTTTCAACCAATACATTGATTATTTAACTATAAAACCTGTAATAAAACAGATTCTTCAGGATCAGTTTCTTCAAAAGTGGTTTAGTATTATTGATAATTCGTCTCGTGGCGAATATTATAAGTTATTTAAAGTTCAGCTTGTTCTTCAAAATTATTTACTTCGTCTTCCAGAGGATAAAAGAATCTGGATTTCGAAACTGAGAACATGCAATCTCAAAATTCATTTGGAAACTGTCAGATGGACTACAACATCGCTAGAACCGATCGTATATGTCCCTTATGTAATGAATGTGTTGGTGATGAATATCATTATTTATATGCATGTACTAACACTTCTATCATTGAAATTCGAAAAAAAAATTACCGAATTATTATACAACATACCCGTCTGTACTGAAAATGCAAAAGATGCTGTCCTTATGTCATTGTTAGCTATTGCATAATTTATCTATATTTACCAAGAAACTTTCTACTCTAGTATAGTAAGATACATGTACATTACATATAAGTTCTATGATCTTTTAATAGTATAATTTTGTTACTATTTTCCTGTCTATTTGTCATTTATTGTATTGTCCTCATGTAACACATAGTTTGTGTCTGAGTGTAAATAAAATATTGAATTGAATTGACAAGTCAAGATATATATATCGAACTCAAAATACAGTATTTAAGGTGCATCTTCTAATTTTTTTCTTTAATCTTTACAAATTCTATAGAAATAATAAATTATTAAAACCCGATATTTCTCAACCAAATAAAAATTGTATAATAGTTATTGAAGAACTGGTTATTATCGTGATATATGGACTGCCCACAGGACAGTGGTATTGACTAAGACAGCGATAACGACTGAGCCGTAGGCGAGGTCATTGTCGCTGTCGCAGTCAATACCACTGTCCTACGGGTAGCCATGTTTCACGATAATGACCAGTTCTTCAATAACTATTATGTTTATTTCATTGAGGAACCATGTTTTTTTTAAATTCTCATAAATTCAAATTGTTCAAAGCAAACTCGAGTTATTGTACGATTTCTATAGGAAAGAGTGAAGACCAGTCATAGTGATAACTATAAGTCACAGCCATTCATTTAAGTGCAGTTTTTCAGTATATGAATACAAAATAAAGTTTTCTATAATTTTATAATTCTTGTTGCTGAGTAGTTTGTCTCTATCAGCATCGGAACGTACGACAAAACGATCATTTGAGTCGTCTGAAGCAGACGTAAATATATGTTCCAAACGTCTGAATCGCGATTGCGTTTTATTAAAGGGACATCACTCTAAACAGAGAAACCACGCCCCACTGGTCATTAACATGTAAAAGTCCGTTAACGACCGGTTTTCTGGTCCGTTTTTTCTGTTAAAGACCGATGGAATTTTTTACTAAAGAATAAAGAATGTCATGTGGCCACGTGTTATCCATAAGAGAAGCTAATTCTTAACCGATATGAAATAATGCGAGTTTTAAATGCATAAACGTGTAGCAGAGTAGAAATATTTCTTTTAAAATATTGTTCAGTATATTCAGCTTGAGAATTAACGGGGAAAATGTGTCCATATATGATATACATGTATGATGCGGGGAAAGTCACACATATTTGATATTATTAGGATGAAAGTCACAAATATCTTAGAAAATATTATCCAATTGTACACGTAAGGAAAAAGCCCTTGGAAAATAATTTGAAATTTTATGATGATTAGTGTCATATAGGCTTTGAATTATTTGATGAGAAACAATTTGGAAGAAAGCATTTTATCATCACAGGGATTTTAAGTTTGCTATGAATCCAGAGTATAAATCTTATTAGTATTACTACAACAACGCAAGTACGTGTACTTGTATTCCCTAAGTGATATAAGGATGAAAGTGTGTGTCCCCGGCCTTTCATTTGTTACACGGCATCAACTGATGATTTTTCAATAAAACCAAATATGACATTAAAGTTTAAATTTTGTCTTCAGTCTTTTTATCTAGCAAATATATAGAACATTATAATTAAAAAAGGTATAAATATTTTTTACATCTTCATAGTTTTAATTATATTTAATCTCAATTACCAGATTAAAATTTTCACACTACTTAATCTTTGCAGGCGTACGCCTATGAGGCGCCGTTTTACTATTTATTACCTATTTTCTGATATCAAAAAATTATTTTCTGATATCAAAAATTCTATTTTTTGATATCAGAAAATCGATTTCTTGATATCAAGAAATAAAGAATATTTTCTGATATCAAAAATTCGAATTCCTGATATCAAAAATTCATTTTTTGATATCAGGAAATAGATTTTTTGATATCAGAAATTCGAATTTTTGATATCAGAAAATATTTTTGATTTTTTGATATCAAGAAATAGATTTTGTGATATCAAAAAATGATTTTGTGATATCAAGAATTCGAATTCCTGATATCAAAAAATGATTTTTTGATATCAGAAAATAAGAAATAAAAGAATGATGGCTCCCTGTGTGTCATTTGAAACATTCAGGCTCACCAATGAGGCCAACCATCAGGAAATATCTGAAATAATGTTTTCGGTAGACCAATTGTTTTATAGTGTGGAGTACCACTATACACGGTATTGGTCATTATATTGATGACATTGTGTCCCTTGTTACAAAAACAAAATGCTTATACACTTCAAGTTTTATAAACATGAATAAGACTTCAAAGTCTCCGGAAAACTGCTATTTAATAACAATATTTGAAAAAAATATTTACACTTATCTTCAGTTTGATCAAACTTATTACGAAATTCAGGACACATGCACTTAAAGACAATATATGGAAGATTTTTTTTAAATCATTCCTAAATAAAACATATTTACTCTCTTGTGTCGTACAATCCGAATTGGCGGGATATGTCGACCTAAGAATTTACTACATACTGGAAAATGTTTTCAAGATTTAGACACGATTGCTCGATAATATAGTCAGGTTCAACTGGCGATATACACGATCTTTTCACCTTATATATCTAATACAATGCATAAACAAGTCTAAATTGAAAACAACGTTCAAACCTATGATTGCGTTGGATAAAAATCGCAATTTGTATACGGGTGCATGCAAAACAAATTTCTTAGTAGAGGGGTCTAAATACAGCACAAACAACATTTTCCAAAAGATCAAAAAAGTGAAAAAGCATATTTTAACAAAACGCATTTGACTAACAGGTCGAACAACGGATGTTCTTAAACCCTGCTGACTGCCATTGGCGATTGCCAAATAAACGGATCACAAGATGTAACAAAATTGATCTATATTATTAATTTAATACCAAACAGAAAACAATAAACTTGCGGAAAAGATGGTATACCGCAAACATGAGGTGCAAAAATTTGTACACCATATCCGGATTTCGACAATTAATGTCTCTTCAGTGATGTTAGGAATCGAAACGGTATTTGGAAGACCATATAATTTACCTCAATTTAGGATAGACTCTTGAATTTTGAAGAGTCGAAATATATACCCTACTAAATTTTACTTACCACTTTTCTCAAAATGAAGTGATAATTTCTTGACAATCCTTTCAATATAAAGACAAACTTTTCCAAAATGAAGGTATTTTAGAGATGAAAACGTACATCCAACCTACTAAAACGTTTCATTACTTCACAGAAAAAGCTCATATGCATTTAAAAGGTTTATGGAAGACGCGGTTCATAAGAAATACTCAAATCTTTTGAAAATACAAGACATGCATTTTTTTTATGTTGTTGTTGGCTTTGAACTAGTTGTCACTATCACATCTGTAATTTGCGTCTTTTTGTTGTTGTTACCCTGCCACGTTTGTTCTTACACTATGTTGTAATGTTGCGGGATTAGACTTGTTTTGTGAGATCTCAACCCTCCCCCTATACCTCTAGCCAATGTAGAATAAAGAAAAACATAGCAATACACACAGTAAAACTCAGTTTAAAAGAAGTCCGAGTCCGATGTCAGAATAGGTAACAAAAGAAACTAAGCAAAATGACAATGATACATAAATTAACAAAGGACTACTAGCAGTTACTGACATGCCAGCTCCAGACCTCAATTAAACTGATTGAAAGATTATGTCTTCATCATAAGAAAATCAAGTACAATCCCTCCCGTTAGGAGTTTAGTATCATACCATCATAAAATATATGAGAAGAACATAAACCGTATCATGCCAACAACTGGTTTTAGAATAAATGTGTTTATTTCCGATGCAAAGACCCTATGAGTGAATCAATATTAATACCAAAATATGCAATCATTAATGACTAATTGACAACAGTATCGTAACTACCGGTATATCCTTTCCGAATAAGTCTGTTTAAAGGTTTGGTTAGATTTTGAGGTGAATGCCGACATTTTTGTGCTTTGTAAAGAATATTTCCATAAAATATTGGATGTGAAATAACTGAACGTTACGAAGTCTGCTTGTTGATTTATATTTACGAATGATGTCTGCCATATTTGTTTTACGTAAATTGTTTTGTTATAAATCATATAGGCCTTTAGCTTCCTAAATTGAGTTGTTTATTTCTTTTTCATATTGGGGCCTTTTATAGGCGACTATATGGTATGGGGTTTTCTCATTGTTGAAGGGCGTACGGTTCCTTATAATTGCTTACATCAACTTCATTTGAACTTTGGTGGCTAGTTGTCTCATGGGCTATCATACCACATCTCCTTATTTTCAAACTTAACAGAACTAACTTACTTACTAAATCCTCAACATAAACAACGGGGAAAAAATATAAAAACAAGATGAACAAAACACTGGGGCTTGATATTTGCAAAAACCTGACTTCACAAATCTGTTTCATAGGAAACCAATGATTTCTTATAAAAGAAGCGAGAACTTACAATTGTTGACTATAAACCTTAAAATAATAAATATGTGAAACACAAAAAACACAAAACTTCTTATATTAAGACTGATGAAGCCGAACTCTGGTATATGCTTTCGTATATATTACACGACCGAAACACCAGACTTAATGTAAGGGCTCATTGGTGAACGTTGATGCTTTTATTGACACACAGGGAGCAATCGTTGATATTTTTGCTATTTTCTGATATCAAAAAATCGAATTCTTGATATCAAAAAAGGCAATTTTTGATATCAAAAAATTGAATTCCTGATATCAAGAAATATTTTTTGATATCAAGAAACATTTCCTGATATCAAAAATCATTTTTTGATATATCAGGAATTCAATTTTTTGATATCAAGAAATATTTTTTGATATCAGAAAATAAGGAATAAATAGTAAAACGGCGCCTCATATACGCCTACCACCATGTGTATATGTAAGCGTACTTTCATTCCGCCGTGTATTTATTCCGGGTAACTGTTTTTCACTAGAGAATATTGGATGTAAATAGTGTGAAAGCGTCTATCTTAATATCGTTGATTTGTTTATATTAGACCTGTTTATTGTTTACATAAATAAATGGGTTAAAATTAGAATGATTTTCAAGGAACCAGTTTAATTAATCTGAGTCAATCCAGTAAGTAATATTGATAATGAGGAGGAGGATATTTTTATAACTCAAAATACTTTATCAATGATCAGGACATTGAACTTGATATAAACCAAACTTAAAGAGCAGATTTGTTCTTAAATAAAGTTTCAATTATTGAAGCATCCTTTGTTATTGAATTTTTGTTGGTGGATAAAAATCACTGGGGATTTTCTTCCTCCGGATAAAGTACACTGGCGGAATCAAACCACTGTTATAATAATAATAATAATAATAATAATAATAATAATAATAATAATAATATCTTTATTTAGAGAGAGTAACTCATTTGGATTATACCAATTTTCAATAAGGCTCTCTTAATACAATAATAATTACATTAAAAATAAACACATATATACCCAGAAACTGTTAGGTGTGATAATGAAATAGATGTAAGAAATGTGTGTCAGTTTTATGAGGGTCTGAATTGGGGGGGGGGGGGGGGGGGGGGGGGGGGGGGGGGTGTCCTCCAACACTGTATTCTGTTATTTTTTTTTCTTTATTCTTTATATATTAGCACTCTATCCTTCTCTATTCGTTATTTTTTTTCCGATTTTTCTGTATTCATTAAATTTGTTTTGCCTTTATTCGGCACTTTTTACCCAATATTCTCTAATCTGTAAACCCCAATCCAGACCCTCCTTTTTAAGGAACCGTTAGAAAAAACATCTTGAATGTGGCATTAGCTTGAATTTACCTCTACACCAACCACAGGTGTTTTTTTTTATAATCTTTTGTTGTAAATAATAGAGTGTCAGCTGAGATGTGAAAAGTGAAATGATTACAAGGGGCACAGGACGTTTGCGCTTTTTTACCTGTAACCCGGTGCTCTCCAAACAATATGGACATTTGCGCTTTAAATTTTGATACACCTGTAGTAAATTGACCGGACATTTGCTCTTTTTATCTATAGCCGTCTACCTGTAATTTTAATGAGTTACGTAAATAAATTCAACTTTATATTTGTCTTTAGTTAGTTCACATTGACACAGTCTTAAATATAGAGTTTAAAGTTAAAGAGAAAGTGAAGAGGACAAAATTAATGCATATGCCACGATGGATTTTTATCATTGAACAACAGTCGCTTAATTACATTAGAATTCGTTATATTGATGAACAGGCATCTCAGTCAAGAATTAAAAGATATAGAGACTTAAATATGGGCTTCAGGTATCAAGCAAAAACTGACCTGTGATAACTTAACTTTATAATGTTTACTTTTAGGTATATATAACTTTATCATATACTTCATACCTAATACAGTGTTTTTTGAATATGTGTAACGACCGGAAGAAAACAAGTCGTATTTGCACACCCGGTCTGATAACCCCGTATCAGCCCAATGACGTCACTATCCGTGCTGATATGGCCGTATCGGCCCGGGCAGAAAATCCATATCAGCTTCCTGTGTTAATTAATCTTCTTTATTTTCGGAGTATATGATAAAGAGATTAATACATGGCCTTTTCCATATCGGCCCGGGTATCATCCCTCGACCCATATCAGCACCTCGACTACGTCTCGGGCTGATATGGGGGTCTCGGGATGATACCCGGGCCGATATGGAAAAAGCCATGTTTTAATCTCTATATATCAATGTGCTATAACATGACTTTTAAACACGAATTTGCAATAGAATTACTGTTTAACTTTTATCCATACAGAAAATATTGTAAAAGCGCGAATGTCCTATACAAAAATCGCAAATGTACATATTTAAAAAGCGCAAATGTCCTATGAATTGAAGCGCAAAAGTCCATTAAAAATGCGCAAATGTCCTATGAAAAAGCGCAAGCGTCCCTCGCCGATTACAAGACCGTCATTTTTTACAGGAAATTATCTTTACCAAAAATTATTTCGTTTTAATAAATATCTTTATAAAAAAGAACGACTTCCCATAGCGGTGTTAAGAAAGAAATACCGCAAAGGACTAAGTCTTCATAGTGCATTAAGAACAAAGTTTTTGCACTAAGACACTTGAACGGTGTTTTAGGAGCACAAATAACATGAATAAAAGAAGATATAAGCATGTAAACAATAAATATGAAATTTAGTATCAATAGATATTTTGATTTTGAAGTTAAAGACTTGTTAATTAGCGCGTGCCAACCGGCACGTGACACACGATTAAGTACAAATTTCAAATCATCGTGTTCAATGAATCTCTAAAAACACCGCAAAGGACCTCCTTTGTGCACAAAGGAGCACAAAGGACCTGAAATTCCTTTCAAAGCATAAAAATATTATAATTCCTGAAGAAAAAATGGAAAAAAAAAACAATTTCAATAAAAATTGCGATTTTACTAATGTACGATTTGGTGTTTTCACCGGTATCGGTTCGGAACCGACCTTATATCTGGGTTAAGTGATGGCTCATGTATGTAAAATTTTAAATAGTTAAAAAATAATATAAAATTAAAATGATAAAAATGTCAATTATTATTCTTAATATTTTATTGTTGTAATTTTTCAAGGGTAAAGAATTTACCAAAAATGCGAAAATTATAAAGGATATCAGACCTTGGCCGGTGACGTTGCCCAGGCTTCTTGGCTAGACGTTTAACCTTCGGTATCTCAAAACCATTTGCCGCTCTTAACATATTGTCACTGAACTTTTTGTCACTGGCAAGCTTTCTGTAAAGCACTTCTTTTTCAATTTGGGAAAGACTGTGCCATTTGGAATGTTGTATTTTGTGTTTCTTGAAATTTCCAAAAAAATTCGTAATTACCGTTGCCAACTATACTTCGTCTTACATCTGTGTGGTGAAGTTGGGTTACATTGTAAATTTTCTCTAGCAGTTCCGGTAATTGGTGAGGTTTCCAATTCAGTGCTACCTTAAAGCGGTGGTTCATCGACTCACAGTTATTGTTGGTCCAGAGTCTGTTAGAGTCATATTTGCGATAGGGTTGATTAACATAATTGAACAAATGGTTTTTTAGTCTCATCTCATAATAATTGACAAAACACGGAAAGCTGTTACAAAGTTTATTGAACTTGGTGTCGAAATCTATGGTGTCATCAGCTGTTGCTATGCCATTGTCGTTAAAAATGTCGGACATAATCTGCGATCTTTGATTAGATGTTAGAGGTATCTTGTTTTTGGTATAATCTGTGACATTGTCAATGTGCTTTGTGCAGAGTAATCTGTCCGGCTTTGAAAAAACGCTGTCTAACGCAAAGTATTTACCAAAATTTTCTTACTTGATGAATCATAAATTGCTATGACGACCAGGCGCGTAGCTATGTTTACGTCAAAACGCCCGGGCGTACACATTAATTTTGGAGAAAAAATATTTTAATCTAAATAAATCAAAAGATCTGGCTAAAAGCACATGAGCCTTGTAGTTCTTTCTCCACTGACTTGTAATTGAAGATAACAGTCGGAAGAAATTTACTTTTTAATCAAATGGTATCATATTATTTATTTGTTCGTTTTCTGTCAAAATCTGAATCTACTGTGAATTATCTTCCCTTTCCTATAGCTTAAAGCAATTCATTATCTGCTGAGATACGATATGCAGTTTTGTCGAGCCTACGAGACATTCCCGGCGTAATCGGCGTTGGCGTCGTCAATATTTATGTTCAGCCTGTGGTTAAATTTTTTTTAAAACATCAATAAATTTGTAAAACCTTTATGAAATTTTACAGAATATATGCAGAAACTTTTTTATGATCAAAAGAGTATCCAGAGCATAATATTATGAAAATTTACTTTTAATTTTTCCGCATTTTACTGAAAAGAACATTGTTTTTATTAGTTAACAAGTAGATACTGTTTGTTACGCATTTATTACTTTGTCAAAACTTCATCGAATTTTATGTAAAAATGTTAACACCAACTGTACGAATTTTTTTTGCACCAGATGCGCATTTCGACAATTAATGTCTCATCAGTGATGCTCGAGGCCGAAATATTTGAAAGTCCTAAACCTAATAAAAACATTGGAAGAGCTGATCAAAATAAAACGTACCTAAAGTATAGCCAATTCCGGACAAAGAATCAGAGCTTTGCATGGGGGAGATATATTCCTTTATTTTTAAATGATTTCAAAACTTTTATAACAGTCAGCAAATTTCAGTCTAAAAATTATATTTTTTTTCATTTTTCAGTATTTTACTATTTTTTGGGGGGCAATTAACAGACGGTCTTGAATTAAATATTTTTCACCTGCTGCATTTGTAAACTTTCATAGATTGTTATGAAACTTGGACAGAAGCTTATCTTCCAAGATCAAGAAAAACATTTAAAGAAAAGTTTGATTTCTTTTTAATCCTGTATTTGACTGATAAATGGATTCACTTTTTATAGTTTAACCGACAGCAGCAATCCCAGGCGAAACACAGGATTCCACGGAACCCTTTTAAGTATGTTTATATCACACCTGACCATCTATGAAAATTTATTATTGCATGTACTTGTCCATTAGCGAAATTTGCGCATGAAAGGGGAGAAAACTAGATTAAGTCATAATAATCAAAAGAACGACACCATTGAAAACGTAGACTTTCTTTTTTTATATTTCGAAAGGTTTGGATCTTTGGTCGATTGATTGTTTTACCCCACATCTCCTTTTAAACATATTTCATAGAAACAACTATTGGCCATTAGATTCCAAATCAACACACTGAATAAATCATACATGAAAAATCAAGAAATTAGACTTTAAAGTATGTTGCTATTGCTGAGTTTTAATGACAGAAATAGTATCTCTCTCTCAATAAATCGTTAGCTTCCGTCGTACCCCTGCTGGGAGGTCCCTTGGCCTGTACCCGCTGGGGACCCTCAAACCCCTCGCCGAGGTTCGGGCGTACACTTAAAAATGGCTTAGCTACGCCACTGGACGAAAACGTTTCTAAGACACAAAGGGAACGGTATGGCAGTAATTCTAAAGGTAGGAAATGGGGTTGAATTTTGCTATCCGTTTTTCAGAAATTTCAATATCAATTTCAGGTCCTTTGTGCACTTATCGTACTCCTTTGTGGTCCTTTGCGCTCCTTTGTGCACCAAGGAGGTCCTTTGCGGTGTTTTTAGAGACCGCTGGGACTATATACTAATAGTATAATATTCCCAGATCTTATCCAATAAACAATTGTCTTTTGATCGTTACTAATTGATTAGCTAATGGTAGCTTGATGAAAGAAATATTAAAAATTTTGATTAGCAGTGCTTCTGTTTTATTTTGTATCAAGGGAAATTGTTAAATAAATCAAACTTCTATTGTTTTAATTTTCCTTAAGTTAATTTTGAGTTTTAATTTGAGAAAAAAAAGTAAGGACGGATTTTCGAACGTTGGTTTGCTCGAAAATAAGTAAGCAATTAGTTTAAAATAGTAGCTTTTGAACATGTATCAATAAATAAAACACCACTACAGTTGGTATAGTCAATGTTGCACACGGCCCATTGCACCTATTTGACAAATTTGGTAAGTTTATACAATATCACGGACTAAAGATCAATATAATATATCTCATTCGATTAAAAATTGAAATAAATTTTCAAATATTTAGATTGATTGAATATGGAAATAATTTAAATGGTATGGGTCATACAGCAACTGACTTCTTATATGATATGCACCAAGGACGTATTTTGGCTTCACTCAAACTATGAACAAAGTGTAGGGGCGTGTTTTTTTGTTCTTCGGTAGTGAGCCAAAAGAGGTCCATTTCTGATTTTTGCACACGTTGATTAAATTTTTTTTATACAATGGGTGCAGAAAGGGATAAATTGACGAAGAATTAGAGAAACGTTTTTATGGTATGGCAGCCTTATTAGGACATCCCAGTAGGGACGATAAGCTGAGTTAATATAAGAACTACACGGACAGTAACAGTAGGGGGACGACCTTTTGATATTCTGGGGAGGGGGAGGGGCAGGAGGATTTTTTGCGGATTTATTATTCATTTTAATCTGGCGATAATCATACCTTTTTTAAGCTCTTATGAGGCCCCAATATTCATATTTAAAATCCTTCTGTCCCCCAAGACATCATAAAAATAAAAATAAATATCAAATGGATTTCCCCTTATTTAACACAAGTTTAAATTGATTGATTGTTGGTTGCTTATTTTTAACTTCCAGTGACAAATATTTCATGATGTTCAGGAAAACACGAGTTTAAGGTCAGGTATGTAATATGAAAATAAGGAGATGTGGTATGATTGTCAATGAGGCAACTATCCACCGGAGTTCAAATGAAGGAGGCAACCGTACGGCCTTCAACAATGACAAAAACCCATACCGTATAGCCCGCTATAAAAGACCCCGACATAAAAAATGTGAAACAAACGAAAAAACTAACGGCTTAATTATATATAACAAAACAATTTACAAACAATAATGTGTCCATAGTACACAGATGCCCCACTCGCACTATCATTTTCTATGTTCAGTTGACCGTGAAATTGGGGGTAAAAACTCCAATTTGGCATTAAAATTGGAAAGATCATATCATAGGGAACATGTGTACTAAGTTTCAAGTTGATTGGACTTCAACTTCATCAAAAACTACAGTGACCAAAAACTTTAACCTGAAGCGGGACAGACGGACGAACGGACGGAAGAACGGACGAACGAACGAACGAACGCACAGACCGAAAAACATAATGCCCCTAGGTGCGGCATAAAAATCAAATATGAGTCGACAGTCATGAACCAACGACAACTACTATACTTCAGGCTCTTGCCTTGGGACAGGCACTTAAAGAATACGGCAGGGCTAAACATGTTTGTGAGCACTCAACCCTCCCTAAACTTGGACAGTGGTGTAACATAAGAACAAACTGTAAAAAGAAGTTGCAATTAGATTAACTCAAAAGATCGGTACGAGACACACACAAAAAACAGCTATCATTAAGACAATAGACACAAAGCACAGAAATAAGAGTATTTGCAGTTACTGGAAGTTAGTTCAAAGCTTTCACTGAAATAAATCTTGTTCTTCCAGACTAAAGTATCAATTAGTACACAACCAACGGATTTAGTCATAAACAGTCTGAGAAACGCAATGACCTTGTATACCTTGTATACATGCATATACAATTAAGGTTTTCGAAAAGTGGTGGTCCGAATGTATTGAACATCAAAATTTTGCAATCTAAATAATAGTTAGGACCAGTAGATGAGTCATAGATGTTCTTCAAGGACCACCAGGGGAAAAGATTTTGAGAACTCTGCGATATCTTTGCTTTATAAAAAAATAATCCAGTTTGGTTACTTTAAAAAAAAATTGATAGACAAGATATCCTATTTCGATCATATACCAGACAAACATTGACAAATTCTTGTACAGTTTAAGATTATTCCAGATATAAATGGTCAGGGCTTTAATCCGAATTTGTTTAGCAAAATTGAGTTATGAAAGCATTAAGAAAAAATATCACGATCACAGCGATTTCTTCCAACCAACTTTCTTTGTTCGTCAGACACTATTATATAATAACATCAATATGCCAAAACAGAGCACAATGTTACAGTCATTTAAAAAAATTAAAATGTGATATGATTGCCAATGAGACAACTCTCCACTAAATGACACAGAAATTAATTAATAAGTATAGGTCATCATACGGCCTTCAACAATGAGCAAAGCCCATACCGCATAGTTAGCTATAAAAGGCCCCGAAATGACAAATGTAAAACAATTCAAACGAGTAAACTAACGGCTAATTCATGTACAAAATAATGAACGAAAAACAAATATGTTACACAGCAACAAACGACAACCAATGTCTACCGAATCAAAACAGTTTAACTGAATATATTTATTTTCTAATAAACAGAATATCTCCAGAAGAGGTCCATATTCATTTTTTTTGGACTCTTCACCAGAAGACATTCTGGAGATGTACAGAAGAGACCAATATAACACGCCCTAGTAGTCAGCCGAGAACCAGCTGAACTACTATTCTTTTCGAGTAGACCCACGTACTGATCACGTGACACACTATTTTTTTCATTTAACGTCCCTGGCAGAGGTTTGTACATGGAAATATTGTATCGTTGCAGTTTACTCTTGCAGTCAGTAACTTCGTTGACACATTATTTAATTTCAGCATTTTGGCACATAGTTAGCTTTTTATAAGTATAATTCTTATGAACACTTTTCATATAAACAGGTAGGGAACAACCCCACAAATGAGGTGTAACTCCTCAATGTAATGACTATCTCTGTTATGGTTCATGTGGACCCTTTGGCTAAATTGGCTGCATTTTCACCTCAAAATTTACTCTGAGTACAGACAAACCTGTGTATCTGGAAAAGGTTTAAGGCATAGCATGATTTATTTCTGATAAAGTGGTTGGTTCAAATTTTTTGAAATTTTTATATTTTTGTCAAAGGGTCAAAGTAAACATTTTGTCAAAATTTTATGAAAATTAAACGAGCCAAATTAATATTAATCAAGGTGTTGGGTACCACCTTAAACTGTCTCCTTGTTTGACTCCTTGATTAGCAAGAAAAGGCTTAGTAAACATATTCTGATATTTACATGAATATAACATATTAGAGTACATGTCATGCAGTATGTTATAAAATTTGCCTTGGATTCCCTTATCTTGTAATTTTAAGAAGAGAGCTGATCTCCAGACACTGTCAAAAGCCTTTTTAAAATCTACAAAACACACGTATCGTTTCTTTTTGCATTTAAACAAATATTTGTTTATTATTGTTTTTAAAATAAAGACATGATCTACAGTTCCTTATTTTTTTCTAAAACCACCTTGATTTGAACATAATAAATTATTTGTTTCAAGAAAATCATTAAGTCTTTTTTGTAATATATGGAGGTAAATACTTTATCAAGACAGCTTGTTATGCTTATACCTCTATAATTCCCACAATCAGATGGGTCACCAGATTTATAAATTGATGTCAATAGAGAAATGTTTCAAATTATTGGAAATTTTTCTGAATTAAGTATCTTATTAAAAAGTTTTGTCAGAAGTAAAACTAAAGTGTTTGACCCTACCTTTAGAAACTCATTAATTATCAGATCAGGACCTCCAGATTTTCCCTTTTTTAACTTCTTAATGCACTGTCTTTGATTTCTTTACATGTAATAGGGACATTAAGGGATGTATTAGTACAGTTATGGTCTTTGTTCTCTATATTTTGATTAGTATCAGTTTTATCATTTTCACTTGAAGCAAGTAAATTTTTATAATGTCATCTCCCATTCTTTGGCAGAAATAGCAGGCTCACAGTTATTGTTCTTTTTTTTGTAATTATTAATGCTACCCCAAAATTCTTTGGTGTTCTTAATTTGGATTTATATCATTTATTTGTTTTATCAAGGATTGAAAAAAAATCTTTTCTAGTTTATTTTTAAGTTTATTGTATTCTCTTTTACAGTTGCAATAAGTCAATCTTAATGCATTATTATTGGGTGCTTTAGCTTATCTATTTCCAAGGGAGCAAACTTCTTTTCTAAGGAGTTAGCAATCATTTGAAATCCATACTTTTTTAGGTTTTGCCTTTTTTGTTTGTCTTTGCATGATGGATTTTTTAAAATTTGCTTTGAAAGAAACTGATTTTTTTCAGCTTCTAAATAGATTTCATTAGTTTTGGTAACTAAGAAATCAATATCATTAAAACTATTATCGTCAATTAGTTTGTGTAAAGATAGAATGTCTTCTACACTGTTTTCTTCTAAAAAAGCGTCGATATAAATGTCCTTGCTCTGATCGGTCCATTTAAAAGTACCAGGAAGGGACCATAGTTCTTCCGTCTTTATTTCTTTAGGGTGTTTAAAATTAAAAATATTCAATGCTATTAAACAATGATCTGATAGATCAGTAAGTGGTTTTACCATAAAGTTATTGATGGTATAAAATAAACTCTGTGATGTCAGCATATAATCTACTGTGCTCTTACCATTACTATGTAAAGTAGCCAAGTGAGTCACCAAGAAATCTTCCGTTCACAATTCTCACTTGAGAGGACACAGATATCAACTAGAAGATTCCCATGTAAATTGTTTTTTTTATCTAATTGATTTCTGTCTAAGGGTAAATCAGGTGTATAATCTTCAGGTACTGGACAGTCTGTAAAATTGTCATTAACACCATCATTTTGAATAAAGTCATTCAACCCTGACCCATGCGCACAGTAGGCACTTGTCTCAGAATTTTTCCCCCTATATACCTTAATATAACGTGTTATATTAAGGTATATAGGTAATTTGTTTTCTGAGACAAGTGCCTGTGCCCGTGCGTGCATTAAAATCACCGCTTTAAATCACCTCACCTTTAGAAAGAAAAAAAGAAATATCATTTTCCATTTTTGTGAATGTCAATTCAGAAACATCCTTATTGATATTTATCGTTTGATATAAATTGTAAGTAAAACATAAAAAAAAATGTCTTTCTACAAATTGAGGAAAGTTCCATCTATTTTTAACCATATGTTGAGAAGTTGTTCTGTTTTATTTCAGAAATTACTTTTTTAAATTTGGCTTTTATGAATACAAGCTTGCCACCTGATGGTCTCCCCCCTTTTTTGGCCTTAGTAGGCTTAACTATATAGGGAGATGTAAAACCTGGAAGATTTCCTGGAGACTCTCTCAACATAGTTTCAGCAAAACAAACTATATATTTACAAACATTTTCAATAAACAAATCATCCTGAAATTTATCTTCATTTAAACCATGGATATTCCAATAGGCAATATTCATATAGTAAGTCACAAATCTATCTATTTACAAAGGACATGGGGAAAGGGAAATAACTCCATTATTATTACTTTACAGATCTTTTTTGTTAATATATGCAGGGACATATAAGTCATTGATATATATGTGTAATGTGTATATTTTCTATTTCATTTAGTTATCAAAATAATATATAAATATATTAGTTTCTTTTACTTTAACTTAAAACACAATAATGAGTTTTTGCAGTCGTATATTGGTATCACGTCGTCGTCCAAAGACACATTGGTTTCCAGACAATAACTTTTGTTTAAGTGTATGGATTTCTATGAAATTTTACCATAAGGTTTATGACCACAAAAGGAAGGTTGCGATTGATTTTGGGGGTTATGGTCCTAACAGTTCAGAAATTAGGGGCCAAAATGGGGCCCAAATAAGCATTTTTCTAGTTTCCAGACAATAACTTGTGAAATGGTGTATGGATCTCTCTGAAATTATACCACAAGTTGCTATATCAGAAAGGGATGGTAAGAATTTGCTTTGGGGGGTTATGGCTCAAACTGTTTAGGAATTAGGGGCAATAAAGGGGGAAAAACAAGGGTTTTCAGATTAATGGACAATTACTTAAGTACAAAACCTAATTTTAAAGCAGTGTAAGGGAGGTAATTCAAACACATATTGTTAAATTACTTCCCTTACACTGCTTGTAAATTATTTATAAAGAAATGTATTGTCTTTAGGTGATTAGCTGTCAATTTATTTTTAGAAGTTACTGTTTTAAAAATGTTTAATAAAGGTAATTTAATTATAGCCATGATTATGTATGTGAAGGAATTTTTATTTTTAGATATTACTATTTAATGTTGTTGATGGAGGCTTTTTAATTTTAGGCATGATTATGATGTCATTTTCTATTTTAAAAATTATTTAATTTTAGCCATGATTATGTATGTGAAGGAATTTTATTATTAGATATTACTATTTAATGTTGCTGATGCAAGTGTTTTAATTTTAGGCATGATTATGATGTCATTTTCTATTTTAATACTTTTGATGCATTTAAATGGGTTTTTATGGTTGCAAAGTCCTAGCTGTCAATTTATTTTTAGAAGTTACTTTTAAATGTTGATGAAGGAACTTTATTTTAAGATATTACATGTACTATTAAAAGTTGCTGATGAAGGTTTTTAAATTTTAGTCATGACTATGATATCATTTTCTATTTTAATACTTTTATGATGTATTTAAATGGGCTTTTATGGTTAAAAAAAGCAGTTTTCTAGTTTCCAGACAGTAACTTGTGATTAAGTGTATGGATCTCTCTAAAATTGTACTACAAGGTTCCATACTACAAAGGAAAGACTGCAATTGAGTTTGATGGTGATGCTAAGAGGGGGATTCAAAAAGTTTGGGGGGAACGGGGGGGGGGGGTTTCCAATTTTTTTTTTTGAAATTTTTGAAAAGTTTCCAAGAAGAAATCTTCAATTGCACAGTATTGCGCATTAGATTTGTAAGATCTTTGACCACATTTATTTTGTGTCAGAAACCGATATGTCAGAAATTTGATCACAATCCAAATTCAGATAGTATCAAGCTTCAATATTGTGTCCAAATTTGCCCCAACTGTTCAGGGTTCGACCACTGCGGTTGTATCAGGCTGCGCTCAGCGAAGCATTTTATTAAGATTCTGACGAGGCATTTTTTGCCTGATTGATTAAAATGAATGCCATCCTCTTGAAAAATGGACGTGTTAATACCACTGAATGTCATTGTTCAAAATGAATTTAACATCTGATTGATTTTCGCAATATTTCTTTATTTCTTCATTGAATTCTTTTGCTTTTTGTCGAACCTGCGACCTTTGTCTCAAAAGTGAGACATAGCAATCCTACATTCCGTTGTCGTCATTGTCTGCGGCGTCTACAAATATTCACTCTGTGGTTAAAGTTTTTGAAATTTTATTAAAGTTTTTAAAATTTTATTAACTTTCTTAGAATATCCTGGATTTCTACCAAATTTGGACAGGAGCTTGTTTATGATCAAAAGCTAGTAAAAAGAAGGAAATTTTGTCAAAATTTATTTCCTGTTTTTCCGTATATCACTTATAAATGGACTTAGTTTTTCTTCCAGTTAACATTACATACAGTCTGCAGTTAAAGTTTTTAAAACATTTATTAGATTCATAAACCATCCTTGATTTTTACCAAACTTGGACAGAAGCTTCTTACAATCAAAAGATAGTATCTTGAAGAAAATGTAAAAATTATCTTCTTTATTATTTGTTCATTCAATAAATTTATGTTTCAACTCTTATAAATTAATCTATAGATTCAATTGCATACTCACAAGTATTCATTTTTTACAAGCATAACTTTTTTCATACATTTCAAACGTTTTATTTCATTAGCTGTAAATCTATTTTGTGCATTCCCCTTAATCACATCGAAAACATAGACAATAAAAGCAAAAGTAGGCGAGACACTGATGGGTTCCGTGGAACCCTTACGAATCTTTATTTGTTGAAATGGGGCTGTTTCACACAATCAAATGTTGGTAAAACATGTATGTCGGAACGAGTATGACTTTTTTGTGTTTTCTATAAAGTTTTTCATTTCATTTACACTTGCTGTAGTTGTTTTGATACTCAAGTCATTGCTTCCTACACCTAAGACAATATGTCTCATGTGTCTTTGTTGGTTGTTTCAAGAATAGTCTCCCCTGCACCTTTTATATTATTCTTCTTTCCTGGTCCAAGAACCTTGATTTTGGATTGTATGTTTCTGTACAGTTTTGATGCCAATAGACCATTTCCATGAGAGTCAATAATTATTTCTAGATCTTGAGCATACCTGTATGGTTTTTCTTTAGGAATACTGTTATCATCATCTTTCTTTACTTTTTGTTCATCTCTGATTTTTTCACTTATATCTGTCATGTCATCATTTTGTGTTGTAAGCCCTGTAAATCGGTTGTGTGTGCTTATGGTTGCCTCATATTCAATTTCAGGTACATGTATCCCATGAATATAGTTATCAAAGGTACCAGGATTATAATTTAATACGCCAGATGTGCGTTTCGTCTACATAAGACTCATCAGTGACGCTCAGATCAAAATAGATATAAAGCCAAACAAGTACAAAGTTGAAGAGCATTGAAGTTGCTTTTCAAGATCATATAGTTTCTTGTTTAAAAACTGATTTTGCTCCTCAAAAGCCTCATTTTGTGTTCTAAGTTTTGGGTTTGACGACTCCAAATTTGTCAACGCTTTCTTTAAGTCAGAATTTTCCTTTAATGTGACAGTGTAAGTAACTTCGTTTCTTTGTAAATTTATTTTTGTCAAAATTGACTATTCAAAGTACAAGTTTCTTGTCACGGACTGCTGAACTTGCAAATTGTTTCTTCATCTGACTAGATGATATATTACACAAGACCATGAAGCTCTTTTTCTAATGGTAGCGAAAAGCAAAAGTTTTTATCTAAAGCAGAAACCGATCTTTTGATTCAACTCGGAATGCTACCATATGGGCAGCTGGCCTTTACAAGTCGTGATCAAGTTTTTCAAAAGGTGCCTTGATAGCAATGCCTGTTGGTGGTTTTGGTTGATCAGGCAACTTATATACTTAATAAATTCAGTGTCCGGCATCCAAAGATTGGATTGAGTAACACTCTAAACGGCAATTTAAGGTAGATCGTCAAAAATAGACGCCATATTATTGTTAGTTTTTACAATGATGTGACAAGTTTTGGGTCAAAGAATGTAGATAATGGGCACGATGATGATAATTGGCTGTTGTGGTGGATGTTATCAATATAAGGAGTCTTTATATATTACTTGGAACCATTCCCTGAACCTTTGTCCTTCTATATTTAGGAATTGTTTATCATAGTTTGTCTATTATTAAAATGCACATGTTCCTCAACCGGAACCAGAAGTAATATTGTCCTCAACCGGAACCGGAAGTAATATTGATGGACTTATATATCTTCTTTATTATTAAAAATAAGTGGACCCCTTTTTTAGAAAAGTTGTTTCAAAAATAATGAATTTTTCCACTTTTAAGTTAAAAAAGTTAAAGATTTTCTTTTTTCTTTTCTACAACAGCAAAATGACCCCTTGTCTGGGGGACAGTCCCTCATTTAAGGGATATCCCTCATTTAGAGGGTTGTTCCCAACCTGATAAATTATATTTATAAATCAAGGTAATTAGGTCACAAGGTGTACGTTAATTAAGGATAAAGTGATAAAAGATAAAAATGAACTCAATGAATGCACGAGTGACTTATTCATAAAAAGAGTCCTGATAATCTTCATAAAAAGTGTCCTGTAACACACCCCTTATTGTACTGTTTTTCTATAGCTATGCTGGGGGCAAAGTTGTGCAACTTATATTAAAACTTTTCCCTTTAGGGGAATGTTTTATTATCTGAACAAAATTCTGTTACATAATTTGGTGAAATACCTTTGTCAGGTTAAATTATTTTTGTACACAGCTAGTTACTCAAGTGTGAAGTGAGTAGATGTGATGAACAGATTTATTACCTGTATGATCATGTGATCAAAAGGTTAGAATTTGACTCCAAATTAGTTTGATCTTTCCTTGAATAAAAATATGGATTATTTTCTTAGAACTTTGTTGGTACACCAGATATGTTCAGAGGTTTATGAGGAGTTTAAGGTATTATTTAGTTATATAATTATTTGCTTCAATGCGATAACTTTGGGATTTGAAAGCTCTTAGTTCTAGAAAATTACTTTTGTAGAATCAAAAAGATTTCACAAAATTTTCGTGCAGAATAAGGTTGGATGTGAAACAAAATGATGACTATTACAGTTTCTTCACATTTGTTTAGATATTGGAGAATTTTGTAAAACACTCTTCAAAATGTCCGTACATGTCTTCAAGTTTACATTAGTTTTGCAAAAGCTGAGACTGATTTAAGGGGTGCCCTTCCCCTTATGTAGCTACATTTATGGGCCCCCTTTTCAAAATCCTGGATCTGAAAACCTTATATTTATTAATATTTCTAGGGTCATTTGACTTAATGAAAATCGTAATGTTTTGAGTCGATTTTGACTTCTCTCATCAGCAAGTAGACTGTTCTAGTCTACCTGTATGTAAAAATTTTCATGGCCTGTTTTAATATTAAATGTTTCTTTTCAGTTCTTGGAGTACTGTGAACTTACAGTCGTCTAACTTTGTATTCAGATGCATAAATTTAGGATAGCCAGACATTATTACAACTCCATTATATAGACTTTCAACAATGGTAGACCCAGTGTATACAGGTATAATAGTTAATAGTAAATAAAAAAAAAAAAACTTTTACAAACCCTGGTTTTTGTC
The DNA here is from genome assembly GCF_021869535.1 of Mytilus californianus. Lineage (NCBI taxonomy): Eukaryota > Metazoa > Mollusca > Bivalvia > Mytilida > Mytilidae > Mytilus > Mytilus californianus. The sequence goes on from NW_026262679.1 coordinate 61,315,299, forward strand.
GAGCCTGTGACTTTTGTCGCAGAAAGCTCGACATAGGGATCATTAGTGATCCGGCGGCGGCGTTAACTAACTTCTTATACTTTGTATATAGATGCCTTATGATATGAAGTTTCTGTCTGTCATATGTCCATTGTCCTTGACCTCATTTTCATGGTTCAGTGACTACTTGAAAAAAAAGTTGATTTTTTGCAATGTTAATTTCTCTCTTATTATGAGTAATAGGATAACTATATTTGGTATGTGCATACCTTGCAAGGTTCTCATGCCTGTCAGACATTTTCACTTGACCTTGCCCTCGATCTTATTTCATGGATCAGTAAACAAGGTTAAGTTTTCGTGGTCAAGTCCATATCTGAGATACTATAAGCAATAGGTCTACTATATTTGGTGTATGTAATGATTGTAAGGTGTACATGTCCAACTGGCAGGTGTCATCTGACCTTGACCTCATTTTCATGGTTCAGTGGTCATAGTTTAGTTTTGTGTTTTTGGTCTGTTTTTCTAATACTGTATGCTACAGGTCAACTATATTTGGTGTATGGAAATATTTTACGATGTACATGTCAGTCTGGCAGGTTTTATTTGACCTTGACCTCATTTACACGGTTCATTACTCAATGTTAAGTTTTTGTGTTTTGGTCTTTTTTTCTAATACTATATGCAGTAGGTCAACTATATTTGGAGTATGGAAATATTTCACGATGTGCATGTTAGTCTGGCAGGTTTTATTTGACCTTGACCTCATTTACACAGTTCATTACTCAATGTGAAGTTTTTGTGTTTTGGTTTGTTTTTCTGTTATATTCTGTATGCAGTAGGTCAACTATATTTGGTGTATTGAAATATTTTACGATGTACATGTCAGTCTGGCAGGTTTTATTTGACCTTGACCTCATTTGTGGTTCATTGCTTATGTTAAGTTTTTGTGTTTTGGTCTGTTTTTCTTAAACTTTAAGCAATAGGTCAACTATATTTGGTGTATTGAATGATTGTAAGGTGTATATGTCTGTCTGGCAGGTATCATCTGACCTTCACCTCATTTTCATGGTTGATTGGTCAATGTTCAGTTTTCCTGGTTAACTTTTTTTCTTAGATACTTTAAGCAATAGGTCAACTATATTTGATGCATGGAATGATTTTAAGGTGTACATGTCTGTCTGGCAGGGTTCAAATGACCTTGACTTCATTTTCATGGTTCATTGGTCAGTATAGAATTTCCATGGTTTGGTCTGTTTCTTTTATACTATAAGCAATAGGTCATCTATATTCTGTGTATGGAGGGATTGTATTAAAGGTGTACATGTATTTCCAGCTTGGTTAATCTGACCTTGACCTCATTTTCTTGGATCATAAATGTTAGTGTGATACTTGTAGTAAAACTTTATATGTAGGACTATCAACATAAAATCAATGGTCATGCAGTATAGTAAGCCAGACATTTTAGCGTGTGCACTCTTGTATTAAAGGTGTACATGTATTTCCAGCTTGGTTAATCTGACCTTGACCTCATTTTCTTGGATCATAAATGTTAGTGTGATACTTGTAGTAAAACTTTATATGTAGGACTATCAACATAAAATCAATGGTCATGCAGTATAGTAAGCCAGACATTTTAGCGTGTGCACTCTTGTTTTACCTTTTGGATACTTAATTGTAGCTAAAAAGATTAATCAGATATAAATTTTAACATATCTTTTCAACATAATGATATCTGTCTGTTTCTTTGCTTTAGTTTTGAGCTGATATTCAGTATTTACAAATATTTGCCATGTATTATATAATTTATAGTCATCTACATCTACATCCATATGAACAGCAATAGGTCACAGAACAATAACCTTAATCTTACTTAATGATATTTACATGCAAAGAAATGTTTTATGGTTTAAATTTTACAGGATAATATTAATATTTGGTTGGATATGTTTTTATTCTTGTTGAGATAAATATATATGAAATTGATTGAAATATGACATTGATTAAAGGAGAATTTTTTGTACTAAAGAAAACATAAACAATCCGGGATACACTTATCAATTCTTTAAATAAACTTATTCTAAAAGGTTACCTATTCAACACTGTAAATTAATCTTTGAATATTGTTTTTATTGATGTAAATATTGATTTTGTCATCAATGAATTAAAACCATACTAAATATTACACATATGTTACACTTTCACGGTTCTACAATCTGTCAATACCTATAGTTTGGCATTGCACAAGGTCATGTTTTTCTGACTGTTAATGACGTCTTTACCCTTAATCCGTTGGATGTTGGATGTGTACTGATTGTTATTTAAGCCTTAGATACATGATTTTTATGCCCCATTTATAGGCCTTATGTTTTTCGGTCTGTGCGTCTGTTTGTTCGTCCGTTCATTAGTCTGTCTGTTTGTTCGTTCGTCTGTCCATTCGTTCGTCTGTCTGTTTGTTCGTCCGTCTGTTTGTTCGTCCGTCTGTTTGTTCGTCCGTCTGTCTCGCTTCAGGTTAAAGTTTTTGGTCAAGGTAGTTTTTGATGAAATTGAATATCCCTATGATATGTTTTTTATTAGTTGTTATTGGCTTTGAACTAGCTGTCAGTAACTGCTAAAACTCTCAGATCTGTACTTTGTGTCTTTTTGTTTTTGGGATGTATAAGTACCCATTTACATCTTCTTTGTGTTTTTGTTAGATGTATTTCTATTTGTATCCATCTGATGGGTAAAGCCTTTTTCAACTGATTTTTATAGTTTGTTCTTATGTTGTACTGTTACACCTCTGTTCCAGGTTAGGGGGAGTGTTGAACACTTACAAACATGTTTACCCCCGACACATTTCATTCTTTATGTGCCTGTCACAAGTCAGGAGCCTGAAAGTTCAGTGGTTGTCCTTGGTTCATTTTTGTCATATTTGTTTTTTTATGTAAACTTGTTTTGTTATAAATTAGGCTGTTAGTTTTCTCAATTGAATTGTTTCATATTTTTAGTGTCTTAGGGCTTTTTAAACCCGACCATATGTTTTAGGGTTATCTCATTGTTGAAGGTCGTACAGTTGCCTATAATGACTTACATCTACTTCATTTGAACTTTGGTGGATAGTTGTCTCATCATACCACATCTCCTTATTTTTATATGAATGTCTTATGATTGAATAAACATTTTATAAAGAACTATAAATAAAATAAAGTTTTAAGTTTCCATCCTTAAAATATTTTATACTTATCTGATATTTTAGAGGAACCCAACAACTGAACAGAACAGTATTCAATAACCTTGAAGAGCAAGCAATGTGTACAGTAAAACAGCTATCTTTGTAGTTACCCAAGGGTATGGTATAATAGGTCCTTATGATATTTTTTGACTATTTGAGAACCATCTATGTTCAATAAATATCATAAGGACCTAAGAGCTATGGTTCCGCAGCTATAAATAATATGGTTGGTTGATCTATTTCATTTTATATATTTTTATGTGTATTGTTGTATATGTATTTATTTTTTATATAGGTTGCTTCAAAGTATTGATGGTAAGGTAGCTGCAGAACCGTAGCTCTTAGGTCTTTATGATATTTTTTGACTACTTGAGGACCATCTATGTTCAATAACTATCATAAAGACCTAAGAGCTACAGTTCCGAGCTAATAGTAAGGTTGGGAGATTTATTTCATTTTATATATTTTCATGTGTATTGTTGTATATATATTTATTTTTTATATAGGTTTCTTCAAAGAATTGATGGTAAGGTAGCTGTGGAACCATAGCTCTTAGGTCTTTATAATATATCATAAGGACCTAATTAAGAGCTACGGTTTTGGCACCTAATGGTAAGATTGGTTGATTTATTTCATTTTATATATTTTCATGTATATGGTTGTATATATATTTATTTTTTATATAGGTTTCTTGAAAGAATTGATGGTAAGGTAGCTGCGGAAAGGTAGCTCTTAGGTCTTTATGATATATATCATAAGGACCTAATTAAGAGCTACGGTTCCGCACCTAATAGTAAGATAGGTTAATTTATTTCATTTTATATATTTTCATGTATATGGTTGTATATATATTTATTTTTTATATAGGTTTCTTCAAAGAATTGATGGTAAGGTAGCTGCGGAAAGGTAGCTCTTAGGTCTTTATGATATATATCATAAGGACCTAATTAAGAGCTACGGTTCCGCACCTAATAGTAAGATAGGTTAATTTATTTCATTTTATATATTTTCATGTATATGGTTGTATATATATTTATTTTTTATATAGGTTTCTTCAAAGAATTGATGGTAAGGTAGCTGCGGAAAGGTAGCTCTTAGGTCTTTATGATATATATCATAAGGACCTAATTAAGAGCTACGGTTCCGCACCTAATAGTAAAATTGGTTGATTTATTTCATTATATATATTTTCATGTATATGGTTGTATATATATTTATTTTTTATATAGGTTTCTTCAAAGAATTGATGGTAAGGTAGCTGCGGAACCATAGCTCTTAGGTATTTATAATATATCATAAGGACCTAATTAAGAGCTATGGTTCCACACCTAATAATAAAATTAGTTGATTTATTTCATTTTATATATTTTCATGTATATGGTTGTATATATATTTATTTTTTATATAGGTTTCTTCAAAGAATTGATGGTAAGGTAGCTGCGATCCGTAGCTCTTAGGTCTTTATGATATATCATAAAGACCTAATTTAGAGCTACGGTTCCGCACCTAATAGTAAGATTGTTTGATTTATTTCATTTTATATATTTTCATGTATAATGTTGTATATATATTTATTTTTTATATAGGTTTCTTCAAAGAATTGATGGTAAGATAGCTGTGGAAACGTAGCTCTTAGGTCTTTATGATATATCATAAGGACCTAATTAAGAGCTACGGTTCCGCACCTAATAGTAAGATAGGTTGATTTATTTCATTTTATATATTTTCATGTATATCGTTGTATATATATTTTATTTTTATATAGGTTTCTTCAAAGAATTGATGGTAAGGTAGCTGTGGAACCATAGCTCTTAGGTCTTTATAATATATCATAAGGACCTAATTAAGAGCTATGGTTCCGCACCTAATAATAAGATTGGTTGATTTATTTCATTTTATATATTTTCATGTATATATATTTATTTTTTATATAGGTTTCTTCAAAGAATTGATGGTAAGGTAGCTGCGGAACCCTAGCTCTTAGATCTTTATGATATATCATGAGGACCTAATTTAGAGCTAAGGTTCCGCACCTAATAGTAAGATTGGTTGATTTATTTTTTATATATTTTCATGTATATGGTTGTATATATATTTATTTTTTATATAGGTTTCTTCAAAGAATTGATGGTAAGGTAAGTGTGGAACCGTAGCTCTTAGGTCTTGATGATATATCATAAGGACCTAATTGAGAGCTACCGTTCCGCACCGAATAGTAAGATTGGTTGATTTATTTCATTTTATATATTTTCATGTATAATGTTGTATATATATTTATTTTTTATATAGGTTTCTTCAAAGAATTCATGGTAAGATAGCTGCGGAAACGTAGCTCTCAGGTCTTTATGATATATATCATAAGGACCTAATTAAGAGCTACAGTTCCGCACCTAATAGTAAGATTTGTTGATTTATTTCATTATATATATTTCCATGTATATTGTTGTATATATATTTATTTTTTATATAGGTTTCTTCAAAGAATTGATGGTAAGGTGGCTGCGGAACCATACCTCTTAAGTCTTTATAATACATCATAAGGACCTAATTAAGAGCTACGGTTCCGCACCTAATAGTAAGATCGGTTGATTTATTTCATTTTATATATTTTCATTTTATGGTTGTATATATATTTATTTTTTATATAGGTTTCTTCAAAGAATTGATGGTAAGATAGCTGCGGAAACGTAGCTCTTAGGTCTTTATGATATATATCATAAGGACCTAATTAAGAGCTACGGTTCCGCACCTAATAGTAAGATTGGTTGATTTATTTCATTATATATATTTTCATGTATATGGTTGTATATATATTTATTTTTTATATAGGTTTCTTCATAGAAATGATAGTAAGGTAGCTGTGGAACTATAGCTCTTACGTCTTTATAATATATCATAAGGACCTAATTAAGAGCAATGGTTCCGCACCTAATAATAAGATTGGTTAATTTATTTCATTTTATATATTTTCATGTATATATATTTAATTTTTATATAGGTTTCTTCAAAGAATTGATGGTAAGGTAGCTGCGGAACCCTAGCTCTTAGATCTTTATGATATATCATAAGGACCTAATTTAGAGCTACGGTTCTGCACCTAATAGTAAGATTGGTTGATTTATTTTATTTTATATATTTTCATGTATATGGTTGTATATATATTTATTTTTTATATAGGTTTCTTCAAAGAATTGATGGTAAAGTGGCTGCGGAACCATACCTCTTAAGTCTTTATAATACATCATAAGGACCTAATTAAGAGCTACGGTTCCGCACCTAATAGTAAGATCGGTTGATTTATTTCATTTTATATATTTTCATGTATATGGTTGTATATATATTTATTTTTTATATAGGTTTCTTCAAAGAATTGATGGTAAGGTAGCTGCGGAACCGTAGCTCTTTGGTCTTTATGAAATATCATAAAGACCTAATTAAGAGCTACGGTTCCGCACCTAATAGTAAGATTGGTTGATTTATTTCATTTTATATATTTTTATGTATAATGTTGTATATATATTTATTTTTTATATAGGTTTCTTCAAAGAATTGATGGTAAGATAGCTGCGGAACCGTAGCTCTTAGGTCTTTATGATATATCATAAGGACCTAATTAAGAGCTACGGTTCCGCACCTAATAGTAAGATAGGTTGATTTATTTCATTTTATATATTTTCATGTATAATGTTGTATATATATTTATTTTTTATATAGGTTTCTTCAAAGAATTGATGGTAAGATAGCTGTGGAAACGTAGCTCTTAGGTCTTCATGATATATCATAAAGACCTAATTTAGAGCTATGGTTCCGCACCTAATAGTAAGATTGGTTGATTTATTTCATTTTATATATTTTCATGTATAATGTTGTATATATATTTATTTTTTATATAGGTTTCTTCAAAGATTTGATGATAAGATAGCTGCGGAAACGTAGCTCTTGGGTCTTTATGATATATCATAAGGACCTAATAAAGTGCTAAGGTTCCGCACCTAATAGTAAGATAGGTTGATTTATTTCATTTTATATATTTTCATGTATAATGTTGTATATATATTTATTTTTTATATAGGTTTCTTCAAAGAATTGATGGTAAGATAGCTGTGGAAATGTAGCTCTTAGGTCTTTATGATATATCATAAGGACCTAATTTAGAGCTACGGTTCCGCACCTAATAGTAAGATTGGTTGATTTATTTCATTTGATATATTTTCATGTATATGGTTGTATATATATTTATTTTTTATATAGGTTTCTTCAAAGAATTGATGGTAAGATAGCTGCGGAACCGTAGCTCTTAGGTCTTCATGATATATCATAAAGACCTAATTTAGAGCTACGGATCCGCACCTAATAGTAAGATTGGTTGATTTATTTCATTTGATATATTTTCATGTATAATGTTGTATATATATTTATTTTTTATATAGGTTTCTTCAAAGATTTGATGATAAGATAGCTGCGGAAACGTAGCTCTTAGGTCTTTTTGATATATTTCATAAGGACCTAATCAAGAGCTACGGTTCCACACCTAATAGTAAGATTGGTTGATTTATTTCATTATATATATTTTTAATGTATATGGTTGTATATATATTTATTTTTTATATAGGTTTCTTCAAAGAAATGATGGTAAGGTAGCTGTGGAACCATAGCTCTTACGTCTTTATAATATATCATAAGGACCTAATTAAGAGCTACAGTTCCGCACCTAATAATAAGATTGGTTGATTTATTTCAATTTATATATTTTCATGTATATATATTTATTTTTTATACAGGTTTCTTCAAAGAATTGATGGTAAGGTGGCTGCGGAACCATACCTCTTAAATCTTTATAATACATCATAAGGACCTAATTAAGAGCCACGGTTCCGCACCTAATAGTAAGATCGGTTGATTTATTTCATTTTATATATTTTCATGTATAATGTTGTATATATATTTATTTTTTATATAGGTTTCTTCAAAGAATTGATGGTAAGGTAGCTGCAGAACCGTACCTCTTTGGTCTTTATGAAATATCATAAAGACCTAATTAAGAGCTACGGTTTCACACCTAATAGTAAGATTGGTTGATTTATTTCATTTTATATATTTTTATGTATAATGTTGTATATATATATATTTTTTATATAGGTTTCTTCAAAGAATTGATGGTAAGATAGCTGCGGAACCGTAGCTCTTAGGTCTTTATGATATATCATAAGGACCTAATTAAGAGCTACGTATCCGCACCTAATAGTAAGATAGGTTCATTTATTTCATTTTATATATTTTCATGTATAATGTTGTATATATATTTATTTTTTATATAGGTTTCTTCAAAGAATTGATGGTAAGATAGCTGCGGAAATGTAGCTCTTAGGTCTTTATGATATATATCATAAGGACCTAATTAAGAGCTACGTATCCGCACCTAATAGTAAGATAGGTTGATTTATTTCATTATATATATTTTCATGTATATGGTTGTATATATATTTTTTTTTATATAGGTTTCTTCAAAGAAATGATGGTAAGGTAGCTGCGGAACCGTAGCTCTTAGGTCTTCATGATATATCATAAAGACCTAATTTAGAGCTATGGTTCCGCACCTAATAGTAAGATTGGTTGATTTATTTCATTTTATATATTTTCATGTATAATGTTGTATATATATTTATTTTTTATATAGGTTTCTTCAAAGATTTGATGATAAGATAGCTGCGGAAACGTAGCTCTTAGGTCTTTATGATATATCATAAGGACCTAATTAAGAGCTGCGTATCCGCACCTAATAGTAAGATAGGTTGATTTATTTCATTTTATATATTTTCATGTATAATGTTGTATATATATTTATTTTTTATATAGGTTTCTTCAAAGAATTGATGGTAAGATAGCTGCGGAAACGTAGCTCTTAGGTCTTTATGATATATACCATAAGGACCTAATTAAGAGCTAGGGTTCCGCACCTAAGAGTAAGATTGGTTGATTTATTTCATTTTATATATTTATATGTATATGGTTGTATATATATTTATTTTTTATATAGGTTTCTTCAAAGAATTGATGGTAAGGTAGCTGCGGATCCGTAGCTCTTTGGTCTTTATGTAATATCATAAAGACCTAATTAAGAGCTACGGTTCCGCACCTAATAGTAAGATCGGTTGATTTATTTCATTTTATATATTTTCATGTATAATGTTGTATATATATTTATTTTTTATATAGGTTTCTTCAAAGAATTGATGGTAAGATAGCTGCGGAAACGTAGCTCTTAGGTCTTTATGATATATACCATAAGGACCTAATTAAGAGCTAGGGTTCCGCACCTAAGAGTAAGATTGGTTGATTTATTTCATTTTATATATTTATATGTATATGGTTGTATATATATTTATTTTTTATATAGGTTTCTTCAAAGAATTGATGGTAAGGTAGCTGCGGATCCGTAGCTCTTTGGTCTTTATGTAATATCATAAAGACCTAATTAAGAGCTACGGTTCCGCACCTAATAGTAAGATTGGTTGATTTATTTCATTTTATATATTTTCATGTATAATGTTGTATATATATTTATTTTTTATATAGGTTTCTTCAAAGAATTGATGATAAGATAGCTGCGGAAACGTAGCTCTTAGGTCTTTATGCTATATCATAAGGACCTAATAAAGTGCTACGGTTCCGCACCTAATAGAAAGATAGGTTGATTTATTTCATTTTATATATTTTAATGTATAATGTTGTATATGTATTTATTTTTTATATAGGTTTCTTCAAAGAATTGATGGTAAGATAGCTGCGGAAACGTAGCTCTTAGGTCTTTATGATATATCATAAGGACCTAATTTAGAGCTAGGGTTCCGCACCTAATAGTAAGATTGGTTGATTTATTTCATTTTATATATTTTCATGTATATGGTTGTATATATATTTATTTTTTATATAGGTTTCTTCAAAGAATTGATTGTAAGGTAGCTGCAGAACCATAGCTCTTTGGTCTTTATTATATATCATAAGGAACTAATTAAGAGCTATGGTTCCGCACCTAATAATAAGATTGGTTGATTTATTTCATTTTATATATTTTCATGTATAATGTTGTATATATATTTATTTTTTATATAGGTTTCTTCAAAGAATTGATGGTAAGATAGCTGCGGAACCGTAGCTCTTAGGTCTTTATGATATATATCATAAGGACCTAATTAAGAGCTACGGTCCGCACCTAATAGTAAGATTGGTTGATTTATTTCATTATATATATTTTCATGTATATGGTTGTATATATATTTATTTTTTATATAGGTTTCTTCAAAGAATTGATGGTAAGGTAGCTGCGGAACCGTAGCTCTTAGGTCTTTATGATATATCATAAAGACCTTATTTAGAGCTACGGTTCCGCACCTAATAGTAAGATTGGTTGATTTATTTCATTTTATATATTTTCATGTATAATGTTGTACATATATTTATTTTTTATATAGGTTTCTTCAAAGATTTGATGATAAGATAGCTGCGGAACCATAGCTCTTAGGTGTTTATAATATATCATAAGGACCTAATTAAGAGCTATGGTTCCGCACCTAATAATAAGATTGGTTGATTTATTTGATTTTATATATTTTCATGTATATATATTTATTTTTTATATAGGTTTCTTCAAAGAATTGATGGTAAGGTATCTGCGGAACCCTAGCTCTTAGATCTTTATGATATATCATAAGGACCTAATTAAGAGCTACGGTTCCGCACCTAATAGTAAGATTGGTTGATTTATTTTATTTTATATATTTTCATGTATGTGGTTGTATATATATTTATTTTTTATATAGGTTTCTTCAAAGAATTGATGGTAAGATAGCTGCGGAACCGTAGCTCTTAGGTCTTTATGATATATCATAAGGACCTAATTAAGAGCTACCGTTCCGCACCTAATAGTAAGATTGGTTGATTTATTTCATTTTATATATTTTTATGTATAATGTTGTATATATATTTATTTTTTATATAGGTTTCTTCAAAGAATTGATGGTAAAAAACTGCGGAAACGTAGCTCTTAGGTCTTTATGATATATATCATAAGGACCTAATTAAGAGCTACAGTTCCGCACCTAATAGTAAGATTTGTTGATTTATTTCATTATATATATTTCCATGTATATTGTTGTATATATATTTATTTTTTATATGGGTTTCTTCAAAGAATTGATGGTAAGGTGGCTGCGGAACCATACCTCTTAAGTCTTTATAATACATCATAAGGACCTAATTAAGAGCTACGGTTCCAAACTTAATAGTAAGATTGGTTGATTTATTTCATTATATATATTTTCATGTATATGGTTGTATATATATTTATTTTTTATATAGGTTTCTTCAAAGAATTGATGGTAAGATAGCTGCTGAAACGTAGCTCTTAGGTCTTTATGATATATATCATAAGGACCTAATTAAGAGCTAAGGTTCCGCACCTAATAGTAAGATTGGTTGATTTATTTCATTATATATATTTTCATGTATATGGTTGTATATATATTTATTTTTTATATAGGTTTCTTCAAAGAATTGATGGTAAGATAGCTGTGGAAACGTAGCTCTTAGGTCTTTATGATATATCATAAGGACCTAATTAAGAGCTACGGTTCCGCACCTAATAGTAAGATAGGTTGATTTATTTCATTTTATATATTTTCATGTATATCGTTGTATATATATTTTATTTTTATATAGGTTTCTTCAAAGAATTGATGGTAAGGTAGCTGTGGAACCATAGCTCTTAGGTCTTTATAATATATCATAAGGACCTAATTAAGAGCTATGGTTCCGCACCTAATAATAAGATTGGTTGATTTATTTCATTTTATATATTTTCATGTATATATATTTATTTTTTATATAGGTTTCTTCAAAGAATTGATGGTAAGGTAGCTGCGGAACCCCAGCTCTTAGATCTTTATGATATATCATGAGGACCTAATTTAGAGCTAAGGTTCCGCACCTAATAGTAAGATTGGTTGATTTATTTTATTTTATATATTTTCATGTATATGGTTGTATATATATTTATTTTTTATATAGGTTTCTTCAAAGAATTGATGGTAAAGTAGCTGTGGAACCGTAGCTCTTAGGTCTTGATGATATATCATAAGGACCTAATTTAGAGCTACCGTTCCGCACCGAATAGTAAGATTGGTTGATTTATTTCATTTTATATATTTTCATGTATAATGTTGTATATATATTTATTTTTTATATAGGTTTCTTCAAAGAATTCATGGTAAGATAGCTGCGGAAACGTAGCTCTTAGGTCTTTATGATATATATCATAAGGACCTAATTAAGAGCTACAGTTCCGCACCTAATAGTAAGATTTGTTGATTTATTTCATTATATATATTTCCATGTATATTGTTGTATATATATTTATTTTTTATATAGGTTTCTTCAAAGAATTGATGGTAAGGTGGCTGCGGAACCATACCTCTTAAGTCTTTATAATACATCATAAGGACCTAATTAAGAGCTACGGTTCCGCACCTAATAGTAAGATCGGTTGATTTATTTCATTTTATAGATTTTCATTTTATGGTTGTATATATATTTATTTTTTATATAGGTTTCTTCAAAGAATTGATGGTAAGATAGCTGCGGAAACGTAGCTCTTAGGTCTTTATGATATATATCATAAGGACCTAATTAAGAGCTACGGTTCCGCACCTAATAGTAAGATTGGTTGATTTATTTCATTTTATATATTTTCATGTATAATGTTGTATATATATTTATTTTTTATATAGGTTTCTTCAAAGAATTGATGGTAAGATAGCTGTGGAAACGTAGCTCTTAGGTCTTCATGATATATCATAAAGACCTAATTTAGAGCTATGGTTCCGCACCTAATAGTAAGATTGGTTGATTTATTTCATTTTATATATTTTCATGTATAATGTTGTATATATATTTATTTTTTATATAGGTTTCTTCAAAGATTTGATGATAAGATAGCTGCGGAAACGTAGCTCTTGGGTCTTTATGATATATCATAAGGACCTAATAAAGTGCTAAGGTTCCGCACCTAATAGTAAGATAGGTTGATTTATTTCATTTTATATATTTTCATGTATAATGTTGTATATATATTTATTTTTTATATAGGTTTCTTCAAAGAATTGATGGTAAGATAGCTGTGGAAATGTAGCTCTTAGGTCTTTATGATATATCATAAGGACCTAATTTAGAGCTACGGTTCCGCACCTAATAGTAAGATTGGTTGATTTATTTCATTTGATATATTTTCATGTATATGGTTGTATATATATTTATTTTTTATATAGGTTTCTTCAAAGAATTGATGGTAAGATAGCTGCGGAACCGTAGCTCTTAGGTCTTTATGATATATCATAAGGACCTAATTAAGAGCTACGTATCCGCACCTAATAGTAAGATAGGTTGATTTATTTCATTTTATATATTTTCATGTATAATGTTGTATATATATTTATTTTTTATATAGGTTTCTTCAAAGAATTGATGGTAAGATAGCTGCGGAACCGTAGCTCTTAGGTCTTTATGATATATATCATAAGGACCTAATCAAGAGCTACGGTTCCGCACCTAATAGTAAGATTGGTTGATTTATTTCATTATATATATTTTCATGTATATGGTTGTATATATATTTATTTTTTATATAGGTTTCTTCAAAGAATTGATGGTAAGGTAGCTGCGGAACCGTAGCTCTTAGGTCTTTATGATATATCATAAAGACCTTATTTAGAGCTACGGTTCCGCACCTAATAGTAAGATTGGTTGATTTATTTCATTTTATATATTTTCATGTATAATGTTGTATATATATTTATTTTTTATATAGGTTTCTTCAAAGATTTGATGATAAGATAGCTGCGGAACCATAGCTCTTAGGTGTTTATAATATATCATATGGACCTAATTAAGAGCTATGGTTCCGCACCTAATAATAAGATTGGTTGATTTATTTGATTTTATATATTTTCATGTATATATATTTATTTTTTATATAGGTTTCTTCAAAGAATTGATGGTAAGGTAGCTGCGGAACCCTAGCTCTTAGATCTTTATGATATATCATAAGGACCTAATTAAGAGCTACCGTTCCGCACCTAATAGTAAGATTGGTTGATTTATTTCATTTTATATATTTTTATGTATAATGTTGTATATATATTTATTTTTTATATAGGTTTCTTCAAAGAATTGATGGTAAAAAACTGCGGAAACGTAGCTCTTAGGTCTTTATGATATATATCATAAGGACCTAATTAAGAGCTACAGTTCCGCACCTAATAGTAAGATTTGTTGATTTATTTCATTATATATATTTCCATGTATATTGTTGTATATATATTTATTTTTTATATAGGTTTCTTCAAAGAATTGATGGTAAGGTGGCTGCGGAACCATACCTCTTAAGTCTTTATAATACATCATAAGGACCTAATTAAGAGCTACGGTTCCAAACTTAATAGTAAGATTGGTTGATTTATTTCATTATATATATTTTCATGTATATGGTTGTATATATATTTATTTTTTATATAGGTTTCTTCAAAGAATTGATGGTAAGATAGCTGCTGAAACGTAGCTCTTAGGTCTTTATGATATATATCATAAGGACCTAATTAAGAGCTACGGTTCCGCACCTAATAGTAAGATTGGTTGATTTATTTCATTATATATATTTTCATGTATATGGTTGTATATATATTTATTTTTTATATAGGTTTCTTCAAAGAATTGTAGTAAGGTAGCTGCGGAACCATAGCTCTTAGGTCTTTATAATATATCATAAGGACCTAATTAAGAGCTATGGTTCCGCACCTAATAATAAGATTAGTTGATTTATTTCATTTTATATATTTTCATGTATATGGTTGTATATATATTTATTTTTTATATAGGTTTCTTCAAAGAATTGATGGTAAGGTAGCTGCAGAACCGTATCTCTTAGGTCTTTATGATATATCATAAGGACCTAATTTAGAGCTACGGTTCCGCACCTAATAGTAAGATTGGTTGATTTATTTCATTTTATATATTTTTATATATAATGTTGTATATATATATTTATTTTTTAGATAGGTTTCTTCAAAGAATTGATGGTAAGATAGCTGCGGAAACGTAGCTCTTAGGTCTTTATGATATATCATAAGGACCTAATTTGGAGCTACGGTTCCGCACCTAATAGTAAGATTGGTTGATTTATTTCATTTTATATATTTTTATGTATAATGTTGTATATATATTTATTTTTTATATAGGGTTCTTCAAAGAATTGATGGTAAGATAGCTGTGGAAACGTAGCTCTTAGGTCTTTATGATATATATCATAAGGACCTAATTAAGAGCTACGGTTCCGCACCTAATAGTAAGATTGGTTGATTTATTTCATTTTATATATTTTCATGTATAATGTTGTATATATATTTATTTTTTATATAGGTTTCTTAAAAGAATTGATGGTAAGGTAGCTGCAGAACCATAGCTCTTAGGTCTTTATAATATATCATAAGGACCTAATTAAGAGCTATGGTTCCGCACCTAATAATAAGATTGGTTGATTTATTTCATTTTATATATTTTCATGTATATGGTTGTATATATATTTATTTTTTATATAGGTTTCTTCAAAGAATTGATGGTAAGGTAGATGCGGAACCATAGCTCTTAGGTCTTTATAATATATCATAAGGACCTAATTAAGAGCTATGGTTCCGCAACTTATAATAAGATTAGTTGATTTATTTCATTTTATATATTTTCATGTATATGGTTGTATATATATTTATTTTTTATATAGGTTTCTTCAAAGAATTGATGGTAAGGTAGCTGCGGAACCGTAGCTCTTTGGTCTTTATGAAATATCATAAGGACCTAATTAAGAGCTACCATTCGGCACCTAATAGTAAGATTGGTTGATTTATTCCATTTTATATATTTTCATGTATAATGTTGTATATATATTTATTTTTTATATAGGTTTCTTCAAAGAATTGATGGTAAGATAGCTGCGGAATCGTAGCTCTTAGGTATTTATGATATATATCATAAGGACCTCATTAAGAGCTACGGTTCCGCACCTAATAGTAAGATTGGTTGATTTATTTCATTTTATATATTTTCGTATATGGTTGTATATATATTTATTTTTTATATAGGTTTCTTCAAAGAATTGATGGTAAGATAGCTGCGAAAACGTAGCTCTTAGGTCTTTATGATATATATCTTAAGGACCTAATTAAGAGCTACGGTTCCGCACCTAATAGTAAGATTGGTTGATTTATTTCATTATATATATTTTCATGTATATTGTTGTATATATATTTATTTTTTATATAGGTTTCTTCAAAGAATTGATGGTAAGGTAGCTGCGGAAACGTAGCTCTTAGGTCTTTATAATATATCATAAGGACCTAATTAAGAGCTACGGTTCCGCACCTAATAGTAAGAAAGGTTGATTTATTTCATTTTATATATTTTCATGTATATGGTTGTATATATATTTTATTTTTATATAGGTTTCTTCAAAGAATTGATGGTAAGGTAGCTGCGGGACCATAGCTCTTAGGTCTTTATAATATATCATAAGGACCTAATTAAGAGCTATGGTTCCGCACCTAATAATAAGATTGGTTGATTTATTTCATTTTATATATTTTCATGTATATATATTTATTTTTTATATAGGTTTCTTCAAAGAATTGATGGTAAGGTAGCTGCGGAACCGTTGCTCTTAGGTCTTTATGATATATTATAAGGACCTAATTTAGAGCTACCGTTCCGCACCTAATAGTAAGATTGGTTGATTTATTCCATTTTATATATTTTTATGTATAATGTTGTATATATATTTATTTTTTATATAGGTTTCTTCAAAGAATTGATGGTAAGATAGCTGCGGAAACGTAGCTCTTAGGTCTTTATGATATATATCATAAGGACCTAATTAAGAGCTACCGTTCCGCACCTAATAGTAAGATTGGTTGATTTATTTCATTTTATATATTTTCATGTATATGGTTGTATATATATTTATTTTTTTATATAGGTTTCTTCAAAGAATTGATGGTAAGGTAGCTGCGGAACCATAGCTCTTAGGTCTTTATAATATATCATAAGGACCTAATTAAGAGCTATGGTTCTGCACCTAATAACAAGATTAGTTGATTTATTTCATTTGATATATTTTCATGTATATGGTTGTATATATATTTATTTTTTATATAGGTTTCTTCAAAGAATTGATGGTAAGGTAGCTGCGGAACCGTAGCTCTTAGGTCTTTATGATATAGGTCTTGACTCTTTGAGGACCATCTATGTTCAATAAATATCATAAGGACCTAAGAGCTACGGTTCAGCAGCTCTAAGTAAGGTTGGTTGATCTTTTTCATTTATATATTTTCATGTGTATGGTTGTATATATATACTAGTCAACAAAAGAAATGATACAAGGCAACATATTTTCCATATATAATGAAATTGGATGCACTGCACCAAGATTAACAATTGCCCAATTGGTCTAATATTTACAAAGTGTTATATTCTTACCAAAACCATTGATTTAAGGGAAGTACATGAATTTTTTGTTGTTGCAATTTTTGTTATTTCAAAAATTGTATTTTCACCCAAAAAATTCAAAAATCGATATTAGAACTTAAAACTTATACATGGTCTGCTTAAAATTTTGAATGCCTTTGCAGATATATGAATACTTAATTCTCATTTTCGAAATTAAGTGCTGACCTTTGTCATCATTTTCCGCAAAATAAATTTGACCCCTGTTTTATATAACATGGTAGTTTCTCACTTTCCAGTTTGGTCAGATTCTTTTAATCATATGCATTTGCTTTGGATAATTTAACAGTTTTTCCTATTTTATTATATTTTGTGATAAATTGGAGTTCAAACTTGTGTAAAGTTACTTTTGTTGACTAGTATATTTATATTTCATTTCAGAGTTCATTCACAGATGTTTAATTTGTAATTTTGGAGATTTACATATTCAGCTTAGAGAGGATGTTTCAGTCGTCGTCGACCTTGAATATGGCTAACAGACCAGGAAGAGTGGCATATAGATTTCTGTAACTCTATACTCTATACTCTATATATTTTATTGTTATCACAGATGAAGCTAAATCTACTGTAAGCTTTTAAGAGAGCCTGCTTTGATAGAAGTGACAACAATTTTTCAAACATCACTAATCTTTATTATTTGTTTCCATTACAGAGTTCTTACAGAGATATATAGGTTACAATACTGTATTTATTATTTCTGATGGTCTTTATATGTCCTATGTGTGTAATTGTTTGTCTTAAAGAAATAAAATATGGTATTGACTATTGATTTCAATGGGATTAAACACACAGAAGAAATCAACTTAAATACCTGCAAATACTAATGGTATGATATTATACACCATTACATGTACATTGGCCAGTTGAATTCTTATCAGGATAATTAAAACAAAAATAATTAAAAAATAACTGTATTAGACATTATAAATGTTTTTTTCACAGTAGCCATGTGGAGGGTGAGAACATATTTTCCAAGTTAGAAAACTGAAAACTAAAAATTGTGAAAAAATCTACCCAACCGAGAATTATTTTACCAGTTTAATAGTTAAAGATACATGTACCAAGTATATATTAACAAGATTTTCTATTAAAGTAGCAAGAGTAAATCCTGAGATTGGAATAGAGCTGCCAAGATTTGTTAATTCAATGGGAGATAACTCTGTAAAATATGCAGATTTTAATGCAGTTGAAATTCAAATCATTATTCTTTGACTTCCTTTTTGTTTTCCATCTTTATATTAATTTTACAAACTTAGGTGTTGATGTTATACTACTGTGAACATGTAGTAAGAAATCAAAACAATATTTTGTAAATGTTTATGTTGACAGAAATGGATTTATAAAATATATAAGAATGTATCCATCTTAATTCCTTTTTAGGTTCTTTCTGTGACATGTTTTTCATGGTGTTGGGAATAAACTTTGGGGTCTAATACATCTAAAAGGAAGGTAAGTACCAGAATGTTATTCCAGTTTTGAAGAGAAAAAAAAAAACAAATGTATTATAAAATTTCTTTGGAAAATTTTCTTTAGGCTTTTAGGAGTTGGTCAGAAGTCTACTCTTTCGTTTATCAGTACCATTATATAAGTAAATTTTAGGATCTGATGTAATTACATAAAAGTTTGCTGGGTTGCTGGATAGCTGTCTAATCCACATGTTCTCAACATCTATTACACATTTATAGACTACCAGTATTTTTATTAAATATATATAAGTATACCAACTATGATCAGTTTAAACAATTTTTGATGATGAATCATTTTATATTTCAGGTTAACATCACAGCTTGTCCGTAAGGATTGAGGTTGGGAATGGCCATTGGAGCTGACTTTTTTGGTAAGAGAATTAGTTCATAACTTAGAGCATGTCACTAGATTTTTGTCTCACTTGACAGAGTCAAAAAACGAGAATTATGCTGTTTCGGCGGCGGCGTCAACAATGTATTAGTTTGTGATTAGATCTAGTTTGTGGTGAAAAACAAAATGTAGGTCAATCATTTTTGGTATACAGTTGTATTAGCATTGACACATCTCATTTCCATGGAGATTACCTGTCCCTGCCCCCTCAGTCATGGTCTATTGACTTTGAAACTTTTGATTATTTTACATGTATTAGTTTGTGATTAGGTCAGTTTATGGGGAACTATTAGTTTTAGGTCAATGATATTTGGTATGCAGTTGTATTAGCATTGGCACATCTCATTTCCATGGAGATTATTTGGCCCTGCCCCCTCAGTCATGGTCTATTGACTTTGAAACGTTTGCTTAGTTAACATGTATTAGTTTGTGATTAGGTCAGTTTATGAGGAACCATTAGTGGTAGGTCAATGATATTTGGTATGCAGTTGTATAAGCATTGGCATATCTCATGTCCATGGAGATTATTTGGCTCAGCCCCCTCAGTCATGGTCTATTGACTTTGAAAATTTGCTTAGTTAACATGTATTAGTTTGTGATTAGGTCAGTTCAAGAGGAACCATTAGTGGTAGGCCAATGTTAATTGGTATTCAGTTGTATAAGCATTAGCACATCTAATTTCAATGGAGAATATTTGGACCCATCCCCTCAGTCATGGCCTAAATTGACTTTGGAACTTGCTTAGTTTACATATATTAGTTTGTGATAAGATCAGTTTAAGATGAACTGCTAATGTTCTATCTGTATCTGTATGAATACGTTGTCGATACCAATACTGGCTTTAATACAACGGTTTGAGAGAGCGCCGCCGATTTATTGACGGGACGTGAGAGCAGATTTGAAGCTCTCTACACTTGATGCGCGCACTACAGTGTCGTCTAGCTGATTCCACGCGATCACTGTCTTTACAAAGAATGAGTTTGAATATTGTGGTGTTTTGCTTGGTGGAATGTCAAAACACTTAGAGTGATTCTTTACTTGCTTTTCCACAATATTTGTTGCGTGGTATTCTTCGAATTTCTTGGCAGTTATGGTTCTCTTCGGATGTGCTTTTTTGAGGAATTTGTCTGGTTCAATAGCGGGAACCAGTCCCTCAACCACTTTGTACATAAATATTAACTTCTGGCTTGTTCGTCTTGTCTGGAGATCTTGTAGTTCCAGTCGGGAAAGCATTTTGGAGACACTCCTCTCTTGACTTGTAATCTCTGGTGATAAATCTTGCCGCTTGACGTTGTATCCTTTCAAGCTTATTTATGTTAGTTACCGTGTAGGGGTCCCATACTTTGGCTCCATATTCCATCGTTGATCTGACGAGCGAGATGTAAGCTGTTTTTTTACAATCTTGGGGGCAGTATTTCAAGTTTCTTCTTAGAAAGCCTAGTGTTGAATTTGCTTTCTTTGCCACGTTTGATATGTGGGTGGTCCATTTGAGGTCCTCCGAAATTTGTAGGCCTAGGTACGGGTTATGCTGGACTTGCTGTAGTATGTGTCCATTTAAACTGTAGAATTTATGGCTCTTGGTTCTGATGCTTAGGATGTAGCATTTTTTGGCATTGAACCGCATTCCCCAGTTATCTGCCCATACTTCTAGGTTTTTGAGGTCTTCTTGAAGTATGTCGTGGTCTTTCTGAGATTTCACTGTTCTGTAAAGAAGTGTTAAGTCAATGATATTTGGTATGCAAATTTATTGGCATTTGTAAGTATCGTTTCCATGGAGATTATATAGCTCCACCCCCTCTTCATGGTTCATTGACTTTGAAACTTTTACATAGTTTACAAGTTTATGATTGTGTTTAGGTTTGTTTAAAGGGAACAACTTATAATAAGTCAATGATATTTGGTATGCAGTTGTAATAGCATTGGTGCATCTCATTTACATGAAGATGGTTTAGCCATGTATACCTCAAACATGGTTCATTGACTTTGAATATTAGTCTAACTTGTTAAATATTGTCATTTTAATTTCAACATTTGCATAATCAAAATTACAAAAAATTGAGACATAATCTCTGTGATAACAGTTTATTCATGTTATAAGTGTATGTATAATTTGGAAGGGGGTATCAAGATACAAATAAGAGAAGTTAAAGATTTGAATTTTGGATATCTTCTCTCTGTTTTATCTAAATTAAATGCCACTATATAGAAATTAAGAAATGTAGTATGATTGCCAATGACACATTAATCAACCACATGACAAGGATGTTAGCAACTATAGAATGCCATTTTATGGTCTTCAACAATGAGCAAAAACCTATTCTGTATTGTAAGCTATATAAGGCCCCAACATAGCAAAATGTGAAATAATTCATATGAGAAAACCAATGACTTGATATAGGATAAAACAATAAACAAACAAAAAATATGATAGACAACAAACAATGACTTGTTTTTCATCTTTTTTTGCCAACAAAGACTGGTAGTCTAAAAGTTATGACCACGAGTCACATTAAAGCTAGGTACAGAAATGCTATATGCATCTTAATTGTAATGTCCAGTTAATTATTCTTTTGCATTAAATATTGTTTCAATTATTTTCACATAGTTTTTACAGATATGTTTAAGAATAAATATTTCTTTTTCAGGTTACTTTAACTGTGGCTGTATGAAAATGATTGGGTGACTGTACCAGTAAAGATTTAATTCAGACAATTTTTTTGTATGTTTGAGAAAATGTTGATACTTTTTTACAAAAAAAAAATAGTGTAAAGATTCTCCATTTTCAACAAGATAATAAGTTATCTATTGTAAGTTATAGATAACTTATTTTGAATTTCAAAATCTCTCTTTTTACCATTAAAACCAAAGGATATATTCAGGTAGCTCTACTCATGTCCATTCTTGACAATTTTTTTGTCATGCATATTGATACTGAACTGGTTTTTGTCTCGCCTTGACAGAGTCAAAAAACGAAACATAGGTATGCAGTTGAATTAGCATTGGCACATCTCATTACCATGGAGATTATTTGGCCCTGCCTCCTCAGTCATGGTTTATTGACTTTGATTAGTTTGTGATTAGGTCAGTTTATCGGGAATCACTAGTGGTAGGTCAATGATATTTGGTAGGCAGTTGTATTAGCATTGGCACATCTCATTTCCATGGAGATTGTTTAGCCTGTACCTTTAGTCATGGTTCATTGACTTTGAATATTTAAATAACTTACATGTAAAAGTATTGTTATTTTAATTTTAACATTTGCATTATCAAAATAACAAATAGGCGAGACATATCTCTGTGTTAACAGTTTATTGGTATGTATAGTTTTGTTTTTAGTTCATAGTTCTGATTGTATTCATTATTTTTTTCCCCTGTGGCTAGATTTAATTGGTACTTTGAAAATTAATTGAAATGGACCACTTTTATTTGAAGACCTACTCTTTTAGATATATTAATAATGGTCCATGTCTAGTCAAAAGACTTCTCGAAGTTAAGAATGGAGAATCTTAAAATAAAAGAAAAAATGAAATGTATATTTTGGCTTTCACCGTTGTTAAATATATATCTTTTCCGAATTTTTCGTTTTTTTATGCCCCTGCCATAAGGAAAGGAGGCATTTAGTGTTACCCTTGATGTCCTTCTGTCCTTTTGTTGTTCCTTTTGTCCCATTTTTTGTTTCCGCACTAACTTTTAAGAGTAATGCCCCTTTATCAGTTGGAAAGTTGCAAATTTGGGCAGTGAGTCACTTACTTTTCTAGAGTTATGCTCCTTTTTACAATTTTTAAAATTGCAAAGCTTGAGCAAGGGCATCGTGTCCTCAGACACATTCTTCTTTTATTTTTTAGCTGAGTTTGATGTAATTTATATTTTTATCAATTGTTTTGTTCTGAATAATTATACATTTTTTTAGACTGTCTAAAGTATACTTCCTGAGACGGTCTTCAGAGCATTAGGTTTTGGACTCTGGTTTCCAACATTTTCCGACTACAAATTCAGTTTTTACAGAAGTTTGACCAAGTTCACTCGTTTTAGTCAGTTGTCATGGTTGTTCCTGGCAGGGAGATTGTTGATGATAGAGATTTTGTCATTATTTGGTATTTAACTTAAAATACAGCATAGAAGCATTTCATCAATTATGATTTTTATGATTATCTTTTATGTATATATGCTTATAATTTGTATACATGGATATTGTTTTAAAAATCATTAAAATCTGGTGTCCAGACGAGCTGTCTGGGTTATCAGCTACATGAATATATTGTTAGTTTTGTTTAAGCCTAAATATTTAAGGGATAGAAGTTATAGTAATATTATATGAATAGACTCGTTAATGAAATTTATTTGAGAATGTCATGGACCATAAAAGTACAGGTCAAGTTAGATTTTGATTTTTTTCACAATTACTGTTCAAGATTTGCGGCTTGCCTTTGAAAATGTTATTTCTTTGATTTCTGGATGATAATTATAGTACCACTTGACCCAATCCCTTGAAATTGTACATAATATTATGGATCATCGAAAAACTGTTCAAGGTCCATTTTGATGGTTTTGAGAATAACTGTTCAAGAGTTATGCTCCTTAGTTACCTTAAACATTTAACTTTCTTATTTCCAGATGATAATGAAGTAATGTTTGACAAAAGCTTTTTTGATTTTAACACACAATTTATGAAACACAAAATACTGGTCCCATTCATTTTTAATTTTGGCATTTCATTTACTGTTTTTTTTCTGCAATCAGGTGCATGTATCTGCATGCTCAATTATTAGATCTTATCACTTAAATCTAGCTTGAATCTGGACGGCAAATATGCCAGTATCAGGAAAGAGGTTTCTGAAATTAGGGGTATTTCACATGATTTTATTTTTTCAGTCACTCGGTTAAGTTTAGTTTATGACTAATTTATTTCTGATCAACGAGACAAAGGGATAGCCACAACTTATGAACTTGTAGAAATTGTTTAAATGGATTCAAGTTAATATTTCGAAAGACGCACACTGCATACATATGGGATAAAAACACGTTTAGGTCCTTTGTGGTTTTTTTATTCACTTTTGTGAAACTTTCAATTTCTTTACTTTTAATTATGTGCTCTCTACACAAATGAGATCCTTTGCAGTGTTTTTAGAGGCCAGTGTGTGTACATGTATGTTGTGTGACTTGTGTCACATGTTAATATGAAAAAGAAGTTCAAGGAACAGATTGTGTATTGCCTATTGATTGTGTATTGTGTATCAGTTGAACAAAAAAAACAACATTCATTTTCATACAAAATACACAAAAAATGCTGAAAAGTAGCTTTAATACCAACACTTAGCATCCTTCATCCTAACCTTTAAAAAAATCTCCTGTGAAACTACGAGGCCAAATTGACCAGACTTTATCTGAATGCTTCTTAGAGTATCTAGTTTAGAAAGACTTGGCCACTGATGCTTAAAAAAGAACATAGGCCTAGGGTGAAATGCACTTTTTGGCTTGACTTTCAATAATTAAAGCAGTTAGCAAGAGTAAAATGATCAACAGTTCAGATTAATCTCTACGTAATTTTCAGAAAATTGGACAATCCAGTTTGAATTTTTTTCTTTATTATTCTGGGTTGATACCACTGCATGTGGACTACCAGCCCCCAAGGGTATCAGTAATCAATACTTGGGTATTGACATGATTTATAACAAACCTTTCTTAAATTGTCTGTTTATAAATTATAAAATTATTAAGAAACTATTAGGTTTCAACTCCCTTAAACAAAGATGACCTTAGAAGGATTTGGCTTTTATTTTTAGGTCCATTTTGGTGATATAGCTCATCTGTTTTGATTCTTATACAGCTTTGGCTTTCAAATATTTAGCATTGAGCGTTCTTTAAAAAGATTATTCTAGAAAAGAACTTCTGACGCATGAAAATTAGTGTTTTCATTTTTTGAATGCTGAATATAATAGATAATGAGAAGCAGCAAAAATTACCAGAACACTTAGTTCTACAAGAGACATATATACAAAGAGATTGGCAAGACCGTGAAATCACATTAATAAACCACTTTCCAGTTTGTTGCATTTCCATCAAAATCTTTGGTTTTAGAGAACCTCATTTGTGCGTTTAGGGGCATCATCACTTCCTTCCCATGATGAGCGAGCGGTTGAAAAATATGATGTTGTATTGCACTAATTATTCTGCAAATTAAGTTCTTATAATTGATAATAAGCACTGCTGTCATTAGGGAATTTTGATTAGAATATTAGAAAATCATATAATTTTTTAATATTAAAACTGATTTTCTAATATAAATCAATATTAAAAAAGGGAATAAATTCCTCAACGGCTTGCCATATATATTAGGATCTGGATGGGCGTCCTTAATTTCTGTATACTATAAATTTTTAGGGCATTTTTCTTTATCTTAAAAAATAATGCTTATTCTGTAAATTCTCTTGAAAGTTATTTAAGGTGGATTAGCGGTATATATTTCCTCACATAGAATTTTTCTTATACTTTGCCTTAATGGAGATTGTACTATGCTTTTTTTAGAAATATAATAAATAGTATGGGTAATTATAACTATTTTACAAGCTACAAGTCGTGCAAAATTGCACAAATTTGCATAGATTGTTCATGAAAAAACAATTTTGTGAATAAATAGAAATCTATTAGATAGAATTTAAAATAAAATATGAGAAGAAAGGTTTTATAATATGCTTAAGAAAATAAGAAGAAAGAATGGTGTCACCGAACTTGTTTCTTAAAAATATTATCAATTTCTGATTCCCAACATTGAAAGAAAAATATTTTGATCAGGGAGAATTGAAACAAATTCTGAGTAGGAGTCTTTGCCTTTATTTGATGCTTGCGTGGTACCACCAAAAAATCAGATTGAACCCCCTCCCTCACAATTAAATGATCTTCCACGCTCTTGAAAAACATGCCGCCGGAAAATTAGCTCAGTGTGCTGCAAAACAAGCGATACGTCTAAACACCGCTAAGGACTCCTTAATGCACTATAATATGCCACTAAGGACTAGAAGGGTGCTGTTTCATGTACATTATTGGTTCGCTTGACAGAGTCCAAAAGCGAGACATAGGTATGCTGTTTCCGGCGTTGGCAGCGGCTACGTCAACAATGTATTAGTTTGTGGTAGGTCTAGTTTATGGTGAACCACTAGTGGTAAGTTAAAGATATTTGGTATGCAGTTGTATTAGTATTGGCACATCTCATTACCATGGAGATTATTTGGCGCCGCCCCCTCAGTTATGGTTTATTGACTTTGAAATTTTTGCTTAGTTTTCATGTATTAGTTTGTGATTAGGTCAGTTTATGGGGAACCACTAGTGGTAAGTTAATGATAATTGGTATGCAGTTGTATAAGCATTGGCATATCTCATTTCCATGGCAATTATTTGGCCCCGCCCCCTCAGTCATGGTCTATATATATTGACTTTGAAACTTTTGCTTAAGTTTTCATGTATTAGTTTGTGATTAGGTCGGTTTATGGGGAACCACTAGTAGTAGGTCAATGATATTTGGTATGCAGTTGTATTAGCATTAGTACATCTCATTACAATGGAGATTATTTGACCCCGCCTCCTCAGTTATGGTTTATTGAATTTGAAATTTTGCTTAGTTTACATGTATTAGTTTGTGTTTAGGTTTGTTTAAAGAGAACTACTTATGAAATTAAGTCAATGGTATTTGGTATGCAATTGTATTAGCATTGGCACATCTCATTTCCATGGAGATTGTTTGGCCATGTACCTTCAGTCATGATTCATTGACTTTGAATATTTGCAAAACTTACATGTAAAAGTATTGCTATTTTAATTTCAACATTTGCATTATTGAAATAACCAAAAAGCGAGACATATCTCTGTGATAACAGTTTATTTTTATATTATGGTAGAGATTGATATTTAATGCATAAATTCTAAATTTCATAAAAATAAATGAGCAATTGCCGAAAATTAGTGAAATGATCGACACGAGCCAACTCACATAATAACTGTTTAAACAAATTCAATCAAAATCTTGTTATTTTAAGTAATTAACAATTGTAAAGACTAGTGCTAAATATGTATAATCAAATGTTTTGTTCTTATTTACAATGATTAAAAGGACAAATCATTTTGCTTTAATTTGTTTTATTTCTCTTCTGACAAAGTTATTTGATATAGGTTTAGTTTAAACATATTTTATCGTACAAAACAAATGGATTTATTTATTAAAGAAGTAATTCAAGACAAAAGGAATAGATATATTTTTATTTTTATTCCGGCAACGATGCGTTTATATACAAAATGGTTTCACTAAAAAATATGAGTAAATTTTGCATAACTATATAAAAAAAAACTCAATGCTTGCTTTTCCACTTTATATTACTTGCTCCATAGTTATTACGAATTGCGATTATATTAAACTGAAAAAATCATGTGGCGTCCTTGTGGTTTATCAAAACCACTAGTTTTCAACAAGTTTGAAACTTGTTTACAGAGGCTTCATACTGTACTTATTTATTTTTGTAACTGTTCGACATTTGTTTTATGAAAAAGTAATTTTTGTCATGATTGTATAGTATAAGGTCTTTCCACTATGTTAGGAAAAACCTTATTGTTTTTTAATTGGTTATTTATTTGTAACACATGACACCATAATGTCGGCAATAATTGAATATGATATTCTATGCTCAAAAGCCAGATATATATATGAGTGTACTGTTCATTGAAAACTTGTCGGTGAAGCAACATATTTTTTCATATGTATATTTGCCTCTGCAGCATTTCTTGTCAGTTTTGAAAAACAACTTCAGCTGAAATAATACTTTTAAAAAACACATATAAATGGACTATGAGGTGCTTATAGTAATTTTCTGAATTGACTGAATTACTAGAATGTTTCAAAATACATGTAGTATCATATATATATATATATATATATATTATAAGTTGAAGAACTGATGCTAATGTTATTATCAAAATCAGGACGCCACATTTCACCCTCCAACAGTAGAAAGAAATACCAATTACATGTGTGTACTGGACATGTCATGAATTGCATCATGTTTTATACATGTACAGACCTTGTATGTAATTTATATAAAAATAAGATGAGCAAATGTAGTAACATTACCAATGAGACAACGGATCACTAGAGACTAAATGACATCCAAGTACACAACTATAGGTCACCATTCAGCCTTCAACAATGAGCAAAATCTAGTATACATGTATCTATCGTATGGTGTTCTATGACATAGTTTTGTCTGTGTGTTTTATTATAATATTTTCTTTCTGTTTCAGTTTGACAAAGATGCAGTCAAGGGATTATTTAGCATTGGAAGTGAGTCTTGGGCTGTACTTGTATGGTCATTTGCTATTGTTCCAGGAGCAACGTTTCAAGGGAGACCTGATCATAGCAATGCCCTAGATCTTCCTGGTATGCCCAATCACAATCTGGATCAAGTTCTGGGATGTTCATGTCTTGTAGGAGGAAGCATTTTTGTGCCAAATAAAGATATTGCCATTTTAACACCTGAATTAAGTCTTAATGACTCAGGGAGTGAAAGTGATCAGGATGACCAAGGTGTTTCAGATCATAATAGTGCTGAGGATGAACATTACACCTCCATCTTTCAAATAAGAGGTTCGACATATGGTGAACAATATCAGCAAAATCTAAAGGAGGTGCAAGGAGCACTAAGACAATGTATTTCTGTGCCAGTCAGACTTTTGTTGGAAGAAGACAATCCTAAAGACAAAAACACTATATGTGTCAATGTTACTGTCAACAGCAAGGACCTTAAACTTGGCTATATTGGTGTCAAAAAAATACCAAAGGTAACAAAGACTTTGACATCAGGAGAAATAGTGACGACATCTATAAAGTCAGTCACATCGTGGTACGTCAGAAACCTCAACTCAAGAAAACTGAAAGGATCAGTTGTCATCTGCAAGAAAGGGAAATGGCTTCCAGATTCAGACATTAATGTTTATAATGCAGATTTTTAAATTTTAATTGTCATCAGTTATATTATGTATTTTTGTATAAATGTACATGTATACATGAACAAATAATCATAATACAGATATTTATTCAAATCCAATTAAACCTCTATATTTATAGCAATTGATAATGTTACTAGTATTGATTGTAATAGATTGCATCCTTTAATGACAGAATCCTTCTAGGAAACTTTCAATTTCTTTACTTTTAATTAATCACAACTTAACATATTAAATCATATATAGTTTTAAATTAATTCAGAAAAATGGC
Source organism: Mytilus californianus (assembly GCF_021869535.1). Lineage (NCBI taxonomy): Eukaryota > Metazoa > Mollusca > Bivalvia > Mytilida > Mytilidae > Mytilus > Mytilus californianus. Next base: position 61,345,205 of record NW_026262679.1, read on the forward strand.
CAATGCCAGTTGCATTCCTCAGACAAGTACATTCCACCAAACCTCTATATTTTTACATTTGTAGCTTTTGAAAATTTTAGGTGACAAAAATAATAATTTTGTTAGATAAAAAACGCATTTTTATACATGTAGGTGTGCATGTAAAACAAATTTCTTGGTAGAGGGGTCTAAATACAGCACAAACAACATTTTCCAAAAGACCAAAAAAGTGAAAAAGTATATACATGTATATATATAAACAAGTCTAAATTGAAAACAACGTTCTATCCTATGATTGCGTTGGATAAAAACCGCAATTTTTATACGTGTGCATGCAAAACAAATTTCTTGGTAGAGGGTTCTAAATACAGCACAAACAACATTTTCCAAAAGATCAAATGAGTGAAAAAGTATATTTTAACAAAACGCATTTGACTAGCAGGTCGAACAACTGATGTCCTTAAACCCTGCTGACTGCCATTGGCGATTGCCAAATAAACGGATCACCGATGTAATAAATGGATCTCAATTATAAATTTAGTACTAAACAGAAAACAATAAACTTGCGGAAAAGATGGTATACCGCAAACAAAAGGTGCAAAGGTTTTTGTACACCATATCCGGATTTCGACAATTAATGTCTCTTCAGTGATGTTAGGAATCGAAAAGGTATTTGGAAGGCCATATAATTTACCTCAATTTAGGATAGACTCTTGAATTTTGAAAGAGTCAAAATAGGATGAACGGATCATATAAACCCGAAGGCAAATATAATACAAGCCCAAACGAAAAAATATAAACAAGTCTAAATTGAAAACAACGTTCTATCCTATGATTGCGTTGGATAAAAACCGCAATTTTTATACGTGTGCATGCAAAACAAATTTCTTGGTAGATATATATATATATATAAAATATGCATGATGAATCACAAATGGTCACAATTTGAAAAAAATCTAATTTTATAGACCTATATGAATAATTTGGGTAAATTCTACATAACAAATTCTTAAATATATCATATTAAGATCTATTTTAAACTAACCTAATTAAGGGAATTTTTTGGGTAGTATCTAGAAATTATGTATTTCTATTCCTGTTCATTGAAGCATTGTGTTATTGTAAATGAAGTTATTGTTATCCTATTTGACTGTTCATATATATATACATATTATTTTAAAGCAATATTTAATAAATTATATCTTTTTCTTTTTTGAAAGTTCATTTTACTCTGAAAAAACCTTATTGTGTCTTTTTAATCATTTGGTAAAAAATCATTATGCAAGCAAAATGTGATTTGTAGAACAGGATGCAACCCTATGGCGCACTGTGAAAAGTCGTAAGGTTGTAAGTCACTGGCGTAGATGGAATAAGCTTGTAAACTTGGCCTGCTGCAAATTAAATCTTGCTTACGGTATATTTACTGTTATAAATTGTAATTCATATGTCATTTGATAAGGTACATCATATATATATATATATATATATATTCTATGTTTATTTGATGTCTAAAAAAAGATTTGCCTACACATTAAGTCATGCATGGTTTATTTACATGGTACTACATATGTCTAATAGTTTTTGCTGGATGAAAAATTATGCTCTGTATTCATCCATTAAAAATAGTGTATATGATATATGCTATATATAAAAAAGAAGATGTGGTATGATTGCCAATGAGACAACTCTACACAAGAGACCAAAATGACACAGAAATTAACAACTATAGGTCACTGTATGGCCTTCAACAATGAGCAAAGCCCATACCGCATAGTCAGCTATAAAAGGCCCCGAAATGACAATGTAAAACAAAAGAATCACTACTTCATATCTTAATAGATTCCATATGCCGGACAGCAAAATTTCTGCCGTTATCCAAAATACAATCTTTATCCTGCAGCAATCCCAAACTTAAGCCCCTCTTCAGGATGTAGACAGCATGATACTTAAGAAATTTAGTCGGCTTAGAATTGTTATCAGGGGTTAGGATTTGACTACCATTTTTAACTGCTTTTGAGAATTCATTCATAAATATTATAAAAAAGATGTGGATGATAAGTCAGTGAGACATAACAATAACAATACCCTGAATACAACAATATCTAAAATATCTAGAGGTTAAGATATGGTAATGATGGTTTTAAATGTTTACATCATATGTCAGGACAAGCTTTATATAGATATAAGAAGATGTGGTATTTGTAAAAGTAAGCCATTATTGGTCAAAGTATGGTCTTCAAAATGGAGCCTTGGCTCACACTGAACAGCGAGCTATGAAGGACCCCAAAAATTACTAGTGTAAAACCATTCGAACAGGAAAATCAATGATCCAATCTATATAAAAAAACAAGAAACACTTATGAACCTGTCCACATCAAAAAAAGACAACCACTGAACATCAGGTTCCTGATTTAGAACAGATGCAAACAAATGCAGCAGGTTTAAACGTTTTAATAGGTACTTGATATACTGATAGTATACCATCTCAATGATAGCTACAAACATCACAAACATTTGTTACAGATAAAGCACTATGGAATTTATTTTTTTACTTTGTAAATGTTTTAAGCAAAGTTTGAGGAAAACTGATATTTCTGTATATCTGGACTGCACCATTTTTTGTATCCCACTGGTTAGCATGGTTGAAAAAAACTTGTTAAAACATTTTGCTAAATAAAATGCTCCGCTGGACGCAGCTTGATACGACCGCAGAGGTCGAACCCTGAACAGTTGGGGCAAGTATGGACACAACATTCAAGCTTGATACAGCTCTGAATTTGGATTGTGATTAAATATTTGACACAACATAGGTTTCTGACACAGAATTAATGTGGTCTAAGAACTTAAAAATTTTTAATTTACCTATTATGGTCCAATATCCAAAATCTAAATACATACATGGTTAGATTCAGCATATCAAAGAACCCCAAGAATTCAATTTTTGTTAAAATCAAACTAAGTTTAATTTTAGACCCTTTGGACCTTAATGTAGACCAATTTGAAAACGGGACCAAAAATTAAGAATCTAAATACACGGTTAGATTCAGCATATCAAAGAATCCTAATATTTCAATTTATGATGAAATCAAACCTTATCATTATTATTTTCTTTATATATAAATCAAAAATAACCAACTTTAAATGGAAAATTTTAAAGAAAAAAAAAAGGAAAAAAAGGGAAAAAAAATCCACCCCCCCTAAATTTTTGAACACCTTTATGATTCATCACCCCCAAACTCAATCCCAGCCTTCCCTTTGTGGTATGGTAGCTTGCAGTACAATTTCAGAGGGATCCATACAATGGAACACAAGTTATTGTCTGGAAACTGTAAAAATGCTTGTTTTTTGGCCCCTTTTGGCCCCAAATTCCTAAACGTTTAGGACAATTACCCCCAAACTCAAACCCAGCTTTCCCTTTGTGATATGGAACCTTGTACTACACAAGTTATTGTCCTGAAAATAGAAAAATGCTTGTTTTTTGGCCCCTCATTCCTAAAATTTTGAGGCAATTACCCCCAAAATCAATCCCAGCCTTCCCTTTGTGGTATGGTACCTTGCAGTACAATTTCAGAGAGATCCATACACTTGAACACAAGTTATTGTCTGGACACTAGAAAAATGTTTATTTTTGGCCCCTTTTTGGCCCCTTATTCCTAAACATTTTGGGCAATTACCCCCAAATTCAATTCCAGCTTTCCCTTTGTGATATGGAACCTTGTAGTACAATTTCAGAAAGATCCATACACTTAAACACAAGTTATTGTCATGAAACTAGAAAAATGCTTGTTTTTGCCCCTTTTTTGCCCCCTAATTCCTAAAATTTTGAGGCAATTGCCCCCAAAATCATTCCTAGCATTCCCTTTGTGATATGGAACCTTATGGTACAATGTCAGAGAGATCAATTACACTAACACACAAGCTATTGTCTGGAAGTTACAAAAATGCTTATTTTTGGCCCCTTTTTCCTTAACTGTTGGTACCATAACCCCCAAAATCAATCCCAACCTTCCTTTTGTGGTATTGAACCTTATGGTAAAATTTCATAGAGATCTATTTACTTAAACTAAAGTTAGAGTGCGAAAACCAATGTGTCTTCGGACGACGATGACAACAAAGTCATACCAATATACGACCGCAAAATTTTTTTGTGGTAGTATAAAAATTGAGGCCTGCTTGAAAATATTTATCAGTTATGAGACATACAAGTAACATTAAATTTATCCATAGGGGCGAAACCAGACATTTGTGGCAAATGGAACCCAGGAATAAATGAAAATGGTGCAGCCTGACAATACTGAATACATGTATATGAAGTGTATTAGCAGTATACAGAAAAAAAAAATGACACAAACAAAAATAGATTATAAACTTCATAGAAATATTCATTCATGACATCAACATACAAAAAAAATCTTCCACTTAATTACTAATTTATGAATATTAAATATATACATTAAATTAAACTTGACAACAAAATTAAGGTGTTTTAAATTTAAGGGTGTGTATTTTCTCTGCTATCAAACATACACTACAAATAACCAGCTATCATTGAACAAATATGAAGAACATATATTACATACAACTCACTGCTGGATGACATTGTTCAACCAAAGGAATAAATATTCATGAGTAATAACTTTTTTTAGACATAAAAGGGATGATATATTTTCATCTGTTCATTATAAATAATGCATCAATATAAAAATAAGACTTCATATAACTATTCTTGAATTGAAAACATACATATATACATAATTTCGAATAAAATCACAAACAAATAAGTAACTGATGAAGACCATGGTCAAGATAGACAAAATGTTGCTGACTTCACACAAATATGAAGTATATTTATATATATATCTATCGTAAATATAAATGCTGCTGGTTTTCTGGTACAGGTGGTAACCCAACATCTAAACAAAACAGTCTCTGTCTTATGCTCTGCTTATTACGTGCAGGAAGAAAGCTTCTGCCTGCAGTGAATATATTGCTGTCCTCTCTCTGGTTATGGCTAACAACATGAAGTCGTCTATCTTGACCGTTGTCTTCATCAAACGATACATGTTCTAACTTAAACCTTTCATTTTGAGTCCAGTAAAAAAAGGGAATGTTAGGATCGAGTCTCTTGCAATATTCGTGGACAATTTTTCGCCATCCTGATTTAAACTCTTTTAAGGTGAATGTGTCTCCTAGCTGCCTAGGTGTCATGCTGAAAAAACATTCAACATCATCTGTGGTGGATGCCCTTGGGTGTTCGGGATAATTCAATACGTTATTTTGTCTACGGCGATGCTCTTGACTTTCGATATTGGCTGTTATATCAATAAAGGTTTCACGTGTGAATCCTCTCAGGATTTCCATTGGTCTGAAAAAAAGATAAAAAAATTAAGCTTACTTTTCCTTGAAAACAAATTTGAACGATTAATTTTCAGTATAGATGTATGTATATATTTAGGTTTAGATTAAAACATTTCAGTGGCCTACCAAAGATAAGAGTTTTTATATTTGTTGATGTAAAATTTATCTGAAAAAATAAATAAGTAATAAAATAATTACATGTTCTGATCTATACTGTATATGAATGCTCTTTTTAGTATTCATTTTTCAAAACAAGTTGTGTTATTAATATGACCCAGATAGCAAGTCATATAGACCCATCAATTACTTATTTATTTACATATGCAGTCCTTCTGCAATATCATTCTGAATGTTGCTGTTACTTAAACGCTCCTTTTTTCACTCAAATAGCTGCTTCATTCTTCTCAAGGTATCAAGTTCAACACACTATTCATTATTGCTTTTAAATATACAAGTACCTGTTGATATCTATATACATGAAATTGTAATTCTCTCTGTGCCATGGCATGAAGTCATCTATGATGTATTTTAGCATCTGGTAATTAAACTTTGATCTTTGCAATTGATTTAAGCCACATCCATCTGATGACTCATGCCATCCAGGAATAGTTCGAACGTATTCTGCCTCTATGTCATAATTATTTTGTTCCATGCTTACAGCAACTTGATACGACAATAGTTTTTCTGCATCCTCAACAGACTGCGGTCTTTGACTAGTAAGGGCTGCATGAGTTAGGCCTGTGTTTTTGTCCATCATTGCTTTGTCAAAGGTTAATGTGTCAAGTGACACATTTTTACACTCTCAAGTGGATGTTGCTATTCGCTTCAAAATGTGGTTATGATCACCTCTTTCATAATGTATAGTGTTTGTTGCTGGATCAACTTCAGGTACATACAGATAGCATGTAAAGTCTCTACCCTCCTGTTTCAATTTTCGAACTGTGTCTCTATATATATAGGTGGCAACAACAGTTCTAAGCATATCCAAATATGACTCTGGTGTGTCTTTGCGGAATGGATATGGTTCATAACCATCTGGAATCAATCTTCTCCGAAAAATTAACAATACTGTCTTGAAAGGACAATCCTTCATCCTGCAAATTTTTAATCTCGAAAATCACATCTCCGGGGATGGCATCATTAGATCGCTCAGCAAATGGATTACCATTTTCATCTTCTGGAGAAAAAAATTAACTGTATTATTTCAAAACTTTATAATACTTGTATTATATACCGGGTACATGTATTTAAGGGACAAAAGGGCATCATTTGATACTTGTATCTATTTGGCTTTCTATAAACCATTGTAAAATGTTCATCAGTTAGGTTTGTTTTTTCAAATAATTTCTATAATAGTCTCACCCTAAAATATTGCTTATATATTTTATTTTTGAGGCAGTCATGACATGTACTTCAGAAGTTGCTGTTGCTTCATGTCTGGAGGTTTTTATTTTCTTAAATTGTTTTGTTATAAATTAGCTGGTTAGCTTTCTCAATTGAATTGTTTTATATATTCCTGCCTGGGTTTTTCTCATTGTTGAAGGCTGAACGGTTGCCTATAATAGCCTACTTCCTCTTCATTTGAAATTTGGTGAAAAGTTGTCTCATTGGCAATCATACCATATGTCCTTATTTTTATATGTATCTAACATACCTCCAACATAGGTAAGCATGGAAATCAATGTTGACTTTGACATCTTCCGCACTGCCTCTATGCAATCATGGATAAGTTGCTATATGTGAAGGGGTCCAGTGTCTCCCTGTGACCTAAGTGAGTTGAATTCACCATCTGTTACTGTACCTGAACAAGTAATAAATTATTATCATTCCAGTATAAAAAAATTATTATAAGAGTTATATCCCCTTAACTGGCTAAATTAAAAATTGATTCTAAAAACCAAAGAATTTGGTATTGGTTTAAACATTTTAATAGGATAATGCAATAAATCACTTATGGTACCTTAATGTCTGTATTATATATGTAGGAGTCGTGAGTTGACACATACCATGGTTTCACAATTACAAAAACTACAAACAGTTCAATAACTTACCAACTACTTTCAATCCAGCTTCTGCCATCACTTTCTTTATCGGAGTTGTTAAATCCTTGACTTGCTGATCTCTTAGTGACTTGTATGGGATATACTGAATAGGAAGTGTATATGGCTTTTTATTTCTTCTTTCATCGGAAATTGCAATTACTAAAACATAACTTGCTGCTGTTCTCTTCTTTTTGAACACGTTTTTCAAGTAAGGAAGTAATTCTTTATGGATTTCAGGAGATCTATGTACATTGAACAATTCTGTAGTTTCCTTTGGTATTCAGTGCAATCTTATAAAAGTTGATTAAACTCCACAACCTCCCAATTCAAACTTTTAAGAGTTTCTGCATTTGTTGTTTTCACTTTCACTTTTGTTTGAAGAGTATTACACGCTGATTGAAACCCTTTTTCTAAAAATTGGCGATCATATTCTAATTCAATTTTCAGCTGTTGGACACCAGTTTCTAAGTTTGCATTGTTCAAAGTGTGTATTGAATTCATCCAATTAAGTCTGCTTTCATACTGTTCTCGTAATGTCTCCAGTTTTCCATCATTCAAATTGACATCTCCATTCCAAACATCTTTCACAGAGTGTTGAAGCGAGTCTTTTAGATCAGTTCCGTCTAGTTTTAACCAGTACTGTCCTTCTGGATTTACCTCTGTTAAAAGTTTAATGGCTGGGATCTGAAATTAAAGAGCAAAATAGTTGATAATTGGATATATAAAAAAAAAGATGTGGTGTGATTGTCAATGAAAAAACTCTTCACAAGAGACCACATAACACAGAAATTAACAAATATAGTTCAGTGTATAGCCTTCAACAATGAGCTAAACCTATACCCCATAGTCAGCTATAAAAGGCCCCAAAATGTCAAATGTAAAGCAATTCAAACGAGAAAACTAACGGCCTAATTTCAATCTTTCCAAAAATTAATTTTGATTTTGGTATTACATAATAAAATGCTCAGCTGGACGCAGCTTGATCATCCACAGAGGTCGAACCCTGAACAGTTGGGGCAAGTATGGACACAACATTCAAGCTTGATACAGCTCTGAATTTGAATTGTGATTAAATATTTGACACAGCATAGGTTTCTTACACAGAATAAATGTGGTCTAAGAACTTAACAATTTTTAATTTACCTATTATGGTCCAATATCCAAAATCTAAATACATACACGGATTCAGCATATCAAAGAACCCCAAGAATTCAATTTTTGTTAAAATCAAACTAAGTTTAATTTTGGACCCTTAATGTAGACCAATTTGAAAACGGGACCAAAAATTAAGAATCTAAATACACAGTTAAATTCAGCATATCATAGAACCCCAATATTTCAATTTTTTATGAAATCAAACCATATCATTATTATTATTTGCTTTTATATATAAATCAAAAATAACCAATTTAAAATGGAAAATTTTAAAGAAAAAAAAAAGGAAAAAAAGGAAAAAAAAAAGATCCATACACTTACACACAAGTTATTGTCCTGAAACTAGAAAAATGCTTGTTTTTTGCCCCTTTTTGGCCCCTAATTCCTAATATTTTGAGGCAATTACCCCCAAAATCAATCCCAGCCTTCCCTTTGTGGTATGGTACCTTGCAGTACAATTTCAGAGAGAATCATGCACTTGAACACAAGTTATTGTCTGGAAACTAGAAAAATGCTTATTAATTATCGCCCCTGTAATGGATGCGCCCATGATATTTTTATAAGAGTTAGTTTTTGAGGGAATTATAAAGTTGAGAGGGGCAGAGGCACTATGTATGTGTTAGATAACATTGTGTGCAGTTAAGGCAGTGCGTGTTAAAACAATATAGTACAAAAAACGACATAATTTACGATTTTCAATGATATTTCCAATAGTACGATGTCAATGTTACATGTACACAATAATGACTATTGAAAGTGTTTTTGTTATTTACGCTTGACTTTCATGACGACTTGATATGAATTATATATACTAGTAGTATACATAACTTTGAGTAACAAGCCATATCTACCACAATATACAAAATTACATATTAATATTAATATGGCATCAGCAGAATTTAAAGAGCTCAAAAGCCTCATAATGGGAGTTGATAATAAATAAAATGCTCCGCAGGGCGCAGCTTGATACGACCGGAGAGGTCGAACCTTGAACAGTTGGGGCAAGTATGGACACAACATTCAAGCTTGATACAGCTCTGAATTTGGATTGTGATTAAATATTTGACACAGCATAGGTTTCTGACACAGAATGAATGTGGTCTAAGAACTTAAAATTTTAAATTGGACATTCACCTATTATGGTCCAATATCCAAAATTTAAATACATGGTTAGATTCAGTATCAAAGAACCCCAAGAATTCAATTTTTGATGAAATCAAACAAAGTTTAATTTTGGACCCTTTTGACCTCAATGGTGAGAAAGTTGATAACGGGGCCCAAAAATCATAAATCTAAATACATGGTTAGATTCAGCATATCAAAGAACCCCATATATTCAATTTTTGTTGAAATCAAACAAAGTTTAATTTTGGACCCCGATTTGGACCAACTTGAAAACTGGGCCCATAATCAAAAATCTAAATACATGTTTAGATCCAGCATATCAAAGAACCCTAAGAATTAAATTTTTGTTAAAATCAAACTAAGTTTCATTTTGGACCCTTTATAATAATAATAATAATAATAATTCTTTATTTAAAGAGGATTACACAGTTAGCTATAAAACTTATCTTCCCTGAGGCCCTCATGAAATACAATGAAATATAACAAACAATTACAAAATATCAAACAAACACACATATATGACAAAATGAAATAAAAAATTGTTATGAAATATACAATTTTCAAAACAGGTAAAAATTACAAATTCATATAGTATTGGCATCATTCAAATTACCTCAACAATATCTTAAGTTTGAGTAAGAGTGTGAAAAATTATTAAACATATAAAATTACACAGCTTCTTAAATTAATGTTCCAACAAGTAATTTTTTAAATCTTTTTTGAATGAGCTTGTACTTGAGGTTGATTTTTTCAGGGATGTTGGTAAGTTATTCCATAAAATAGATCCTGAATATACAAAAGATTTCTTATACAGCTCTGTTTTGGCTTTTGGAACTTGTAAATTTTTGCAAGACGCATTCCTCAAACAATATTGGTTTATTTCTGGCATTTCTTTAAATTTTTCAGTGAGATATACAGGGGCTTCGTTCTTAAGGCATTTCTGCATCAAAACAGATTTGTGGTATGAGATTCTGTTCTCTACTGTCATCTTCCCAAGCTGTTTAAACAGTGGAGCTGATGATGAAAGTGGATCAGCATCTAAAATAAGTCTTGCAGCCCTTTTCTGCAATTTTATTATTCTGACTAGCTCATTTTTAGCACAACCACTCCAAATAATACAACAATAATCTATCAGTGGGAGAATATAGCCATTATAAAACAATTTTCTTGAATCAATATTTAGAAATTTCTTGATTTTAGAGAGTAAATGAAGTCTGGATGATATTGATGAACATAAGTAATTAACATGGCCTGTCCAGGACAGATTATAGTCAATTCTAACACCTAAAAGTTTTTCAATTGATGATTTTTGAAGAATATTATTCTCAATAGTTAGAACTGGTTCCGCTTGATTTAAACGCAGCCTTTGTCTTGTACCTATAACCATACATTTAGTCTTATCTGAATTTATGAACATGTTATTTTTATGACACCATTTTTCAACACATTGGAGATCATCTTGTACTTTTAATTGCATATCAGCAATACTCTTTCCTGATGTATGCATAGTTGTGTCATCAGCATACAAGTCTGTATGGCAGTTTTTGATGTGTAATGGAAGGTCATTTATGTACAAAACAAACAAAATGGGACCAAGTTTTGAGCCCTGTGGAACACCAAAATTTATAAACTTTTTGTCAGAAAACTGATTATTTATATGGACTTGCTGTGTTCTTTCACTCAAATATGATTTAAAAAAATCAACAGTATCTTCATGGAAGCCATAAATTTTGGACCTTAATGTAGACCAATTTGAAAACGGAACCAAAAATTAAGAATCTAAATACATGGCATATCAAAGAACCCCAATAATTCAATTTTTGATGAAATCAAACAAAGTTTAATTTTGGACCCTTTGGACCTCAATGTGGACCAATTTAAAAACAGGGCCCAAAATCCAAAAACTTAATACACGGTTAGATTCAGCATATTAAAGAACCCCAAGAATTCAAGAATAAAACCCCATTGAAATTGGTCAAGAAATAAGCAATTTATACGAAGTATCTTCTTTTGCACAATACTGTGCAATTGAATATTTCTTGCTATTGCGCAATACTGTACAATTGACAATTTCTTGCTATTGCGCAATATTGTGCTATTGGATATTTCTTGCTATTGCGCAATACTGTGCAACTGAAGATTTCTTGCTATTGCGCAATACTGTGCAATTGAAGATTTATTGCTATTGTGCAATACTGTGCAATTGAAAATTTCTTGCTATTGCACAATACTTATTATATAATAATTTACACATCCTGTTTGGTGTGTATCTCCTACCATATCATTATTATTTGCTTTTAAATATAAATCAGAAAGTACCAACTTAAAATGGAAAATTTTAAAAGAAAAAAAGAAAAAAAAGGAAAAAAAAATAACCCCCCTCCCTCAAATTTTTTGAACCCCCTTATGATTCATCACCCCCAAACTCAATCCCAGCCTTCCCTTTGTGGTATGGTACCTTGCAGTACAATTTCAGAGAGATCCATACACTTGAACACAAGTTATTGTCTGGAAACTAGAAAAATGTGTTTTTTGGCCCCTTTTTGGCCCCAAATTCCTAAACGTTTAGGGCAATTACCCCCAAACTCAAACCCAGCTTTCCCTTTGTGATATAGAACCTTGTAGTACAATTTCAGAAAGATCCATACACTTACACACAAGTTATTGTCCTGAAACTAGAAAAATGCTTGTTTTTTGCCCCTTTCGGCCCCTAATTCCTAAAATATTGAGGCAATTACCCCCATCATCAATCCCAGCCTTCCCTTTGTGGTATGGTACCTTGCAGTACAATTTCAGAGAGATCCATACACTTGAACACAAGTTATTGTCTGGAAACTAGAAAAATGTGTTTTTTGGCCCCTTTTTGGCCCCAAATTCCTAAACGTTTAGGGCAATTACCCCCAAACTCAAACCCAGCTTTCCCTTTGTGATATGGAACCTTGTAGTACAATTTCAGAAAGATCTATACACTTACACACAAGTTATTGTCATGAAACTAGAAAAATGCTTGTTTTTTGCCCCTTTTGGCCCCTAATTCCTAAGATATTGAGGCAATTACCCCCATCATCAATCCCAGCCTTCCCTTTGTGGTATGGTACCTTGCAGTACAATTTCAGAGAGATCCATACACTTGAACACAAGTTATTGTGTGGAAACTAGAAAAATGCTTATTTATATGCCTCTTTTTGGCCCCCAATTCCTAAACGTTTCAGGCAATTACCCCCAAACTCAATTCCAGCTTTCCCTTTGTGATATGGAACCTTGTAGTACAATTTCAGAAATATCCAAACACTTACACACAAGTTATTGTCATGAAACTAGAAAAATGCTTGTTTTTTGCCCATTTTTGGCCCCTAATTCCTAAAATTTTGAGGCAATTACCCCCAAAATCAATTCCAGCCTTCCCTTTGTGATATGGAACCTTGTGGTACAATGTCAGAGAGATCCATACACTAACACACAAGTTATTGTCTGGAAGTTACAAAAATGCTTATTTTTGGCCTCTTTTTGGCCCCTAATTCCTTAACTGTTGGTACCATAACCCCCAAAATCAATCCCAACCTTCCTTTTGTGGTATTGAACCTTATTGTAAAATTTCATAGAGATCCATTTACTTAAACTAAAGTTATAGTGCGGAAACTAATGTGTCTTCGGACGACGCCAACGTCATACCAATATACGACTGCAAAATTGCGGTCGTATAAAAAAGTAAGTGACTTTTCACAGCAACTTGAAAAAGTTGAACATAACTTAACAGGTATGATCAATGAAGTGAAAACTGACGTCAATATATTGAAAACAAAATATGATGAATCTCAATTAGAAATAACCAGTTTAAGACAAGACTTCACAGAGTTGGAACAGGGTGATGCAGGTATGGATTTGCAAATACAAGCAATTGAAGGTGAAAAATTACAAAAACTAAAATTTGAGCTTCAAACCCAGATGAATGAAATAAAGGATCAGGTAACATTGCTTGAAAAGCATGAAAGGAAATATAATGTTATGATTTATGGGGTTGATGACAGTAATGCAGATGAGAACATCTATTCAGTTACTCGTCAGTTGTTTAGCCAAAATCTAAAAATTGAACAGAGAAAAGCAAATGCCATTCTGATTGCTAATGCTCACCGTGTACCAACAAGGGGTAGTGGACCCAAACCAATTATCGTTCCATTTATACACTATGGAGATAAACAACTCATTATGTCCGGTGCCCACAATCTGAAAGGTAGTCAAATTCGTATTCTAGATGATCTACCGGTATCCATGAAGAGGAAAGATTCCTTCTGTCTCACGTAGCCTACAAAATATGCAAAAAAGAAAAATTGCAAACACGTATTCGAGATGTTGGGGCACATATGACACTTGAAACCCGTAAAAACAGAGGGGACCCATGGAGCGCAAGAGAATGATGAGCGATACATAACAATATACATGTATATATATATACAAAATTGTACTTGTACAACAATTAGCCATATTTATATATATAGGTTGTTGTGACCTATTTGTAAGAAACTACAGAACTTTATATGCAGATGTAGATATCTATTTTATACATATAAGATAATTCTTTAATAACCAACTATAGACTTACCCTAAGAAAAAAAATAAAGTAATTTAGCTAAATGTATACTAAACAGAATTGATCAATTTTCTTTTTTCTCTATTGTTTAAATACATGTATAACCTTTTTCTTTATCATATTTTCACAGATACCATTATTAAATTGATACCAAATTGTAAGTATAGAACAGGGAATTTTATTTCAGGTTTATTTTCTATTTATGCAAATATTTTATTTTTGTTTATTGGTTTTATTTTGTGTTGGTTTCTTTTTTGTTTTGTTTTTTTGCTTTTTATTACTTTAGTTTTGCTTGCTCTCTATGCTTTTTTGCCTGATTGTCTGCAATATATTGGCATACACATATAAATGTAAATGCTAATTCTGCTTTATATATATATATTTATTTTCCAATCTGCTGTGTTGAAATTTTTGCCTTTATAATTTATTTATATGTTTATTTTCTGCTGCTTGTATACTTATTTATAATTTTGCTCTTGCTAGTTATTTAGTATTATTCTGAACTGCGGTAATGGGCTTAATGCTATTGCTATATGTTTTACTTTATCTCATCAGATACAGACTGACACAAATGAGTTGAAGTTAGAATATGTAAAGTATAGACCACTTTTAAAGTGATGTTTATTCCAAATTTCAGAATGAGATGCTTGTTTGAAATTATCTTTTCTTGTTGTGTTTATGGTACATGTACATCAGAATGAAGTGACCATACTATAATAAGTTTCGCACAATCTCTGCTGAAACTAACTCATTAATATGATATGCATACACACACTCATGATGTGCAGTCTGTGTTCGATTGGTAGATGGTTTTGTTAGTTTTTATGATATATTGATCATGCATTAATTTGATTTACATTGTGATGCAAAAGTATTGCTTTTTATCAAGAGTGATACTACATTTGAAGTCAGTCAGTGTTCTTAATCTTTTGAAATTGCATGTCACTCAAGTACGCATTGTTCTTTTAAACAAGAAATATTAACGTTTAGATAAATCTTATATATTTACAGCTACATCTCATAAAGAATATTGATCTTTGATCGTATCAGAGATATAATGAGTATAAAACATCTCTGCCTTCTTAAATAGACAAAGGATCATATAAATTTGTAAATTTGACATGGGAGTTTTTAATACATAGATACAAAGGACAAACATAGAAACTCCAATATCTTCATGTAGTAAATTGAACAACTCTGACAGTCTTGAAATATTGTACATAATAGGCTTATTTAGATTATATATAGTTCATTTAACTAAAAATGTTTTTCAAAAAGAATGAACGTGTTAGACAGACAACATCTTATTATAAAAATATTGACAAATCTGACTGGATCAGATTTGAAGGCAAAACAATTGATATTTGTATACGTGTGCTTCTTGTGTGATCTTTTCTTTTTTGCCATACGTAACCACATAGAATGGAAAAAATGTCTTTGTGTGTTGGAAAGAATGACAGTAAGGAAATTAAATGTATTATGAAATTATAGGAATGAAATAATCTTTCAAAATATGTACATAACATGAACTATACAGATATTCACTGTTGGGTTTGCTCAAATTAAATTTCCATCTGAATCAAATGAATGTATTTATTAAAATTTCTTCTGAGTTATCTCCCTTAGACCATTTAGAGTTAATATCCTACACAACAACAGTGAACGTCTCAGAGTGCAGACTTAATATTTGATTTTAGAGTAGGACTCTGTCTTGCTATTGTATTTCATGTTTTCATATATATATGCATTTATTGTAAATTACAAATATGTCAAGGTGTCACAGATCTTGAAAATTTATACAGTTTTAAAGGAAAAGAATTCTAAAAGTCCCTTGATTTCACAAATATCATGGTATATTCATGTATACTCACTCATCATTAGAGTTATAAATATTGATAAAGCTAAACACATGCATGAAGGGTGATATTCTTAAAATAATTTCTTATAACTGTCAAGGTCTTTATACAAAGGAGAAAAGGAGAGATGTTTTGAATTATTTAAAGTCAAAGAATTTTGATATCTACTGTCTTCAGGACACACATTTTACAGAACAAGACGAATTAAACATTAAAAATCAGTGGAAGGGAGAATGCCTTTTCAATTCATTTACATTCAGTCAGAGAGGCGTTGCCATCTTTTATAATGAAAACTTTGATCTTCAAATTCACAAAGTTAAAAAAGATGAGGGTGGAAACCTTCTTGGATTGCATATTACAATTGAAGAACAAAGAATTACCTAAGTTAATATTTATGGGCCAAATGTAGACACTCCTTGCTTTTATCAAAAGGTGGCAGACATCATTGAGGAATTTGATAACCAATCTTGTATTCTTTGTGGTGATTTCAACCTAATTCAAAGTTTTAATCTTGACACTCATAATTATGTTAATATCAACAACCAAAAGTCTAGAGAAAAATTATTACAGCTAATGGAAGACTTTAATCTAGTTGATCCATTAAGAGAATTATACCCCAATGTCAAAAGATTTACTTGGAGGAAAAAAAAACCTTTAAACAATCTCGTTTAGACTTTTTTCTGATTTCTGATAATATTTTTCACTTTGTTAGTGATGTTAAAATTGATAATAGTTACAGGTCTGATCATTCACCAGTGATCTTTTCTTTCAAGATTAATGAATTTATAAAAGGCAGAGGCCTTCGGAGTTTAATAATTCCCTTCTTTATGATACTGACTATGTTAAAGAGATAAAAAAAAACTCAGTACAGTAAAAGAACAATATGCCATTAAGAGATGAAAATTTACAAAATATTGACAACTCTGAAATTGAATTTACTGTTGATGACCAGTTATTTTTCGAAACTTAACTCACAGAAATATCGGTAAAACTATTTCATATGCCTCTTATAAAAAAAGGAGGGTATAAAAATTGAAAATGAGATTATTCTAAAATTAAAACAATTAGAAGAAAATCTTGAAGAGATTGATCAGAAAAAAGCAGAACTTAAAATGTATAGACAAAAGAAGGTTTAGGGACAATATGTTAGGTCAAGAAGTCAGTGGATTGAAGAAGGAGAAAAACCTACCAATTTTTTTTAAATCTAGAGACTAGAAATTATATTAAAAAGACTATTCAAAAACTTACTTTAGAAAATGGTGTTATAGTGGAAGAACAAAAAGAAATCTTAAATCAGACAAGGGAGTTTTATGAGAAACTTTATAAAAAACAAGATTGTTTGAAAAGGGTTGATTTAACACGGGACAATGGTTATAATGATATACCAAAGCTTAGCGAGGATGAAAAGCAGTTATTGGAGGGAAATATTAGTTTTTCTGAATTAACTGCAGCATTAAAGACAATGAAAAATAACAAGAGTTCGGGATCTGATGGTTACATGGCAGAATTTAAAAAAATTTTGGATTGATATTGGTAAATTTGTCCTTAGATCTATAAATTCTGGATATGGGAAGGGCCAAATGTCTGTCACCCAGAGGCAGGGAGTGATTTCATGTATTCCAAAAGATGGTAAACCAAAACAATTTCTTAAAAATTGGAGACCTATTACTCTTCTAAATTCTACATATAAATTGGCATCAAGCTGTATAGCAGAGAGAATAAAATCTGTTTTGTCAAAATTAAAAAGTTCTGATCAAACTGGTTTTGTTCCAGGTAGATATATAGGCGAAAAATTGTCGATTAATATATGATATTCTACATTTTACTGAAGAAAATAATATTCCTGTAGACAGGGAGATCCTTTATCCCCTTATATTTTCTTGCTATGTGCAGAAATATTAGGCATTTTGGTCAGAAATAGTAAGGAGATAAAGGATATTACTATAGATGATACAGAATTTGTACTTTCTCAATATGCAGATGATACATCATTGATATCAGATGGCTCGCCAGAATCGCTCGATGCATCTCTTCGTGTTCTCCAATTGTATGCTGAAATCTCGGGACTTGATTAATATAGAAAAAATGTGGATAGTGTCCACATGTGGACACAGATGATGCCCCCGCTTGCATATCATATAGTTATAAAGGGACATAACTGAAGAACGGTAAAAGTGACGCTACCCAAATTTGAACTTGATCTGAGTTTTGTGGTAATAAGCATTGTGTGTAAGTCTCATAACATTTGGTTGAGGCTAACTTAAGTAGAGAACAGAAACTTAAAATTCAGCAATTTTTCTATTTGTAAACACGCATAACTCTAGAAGGGTTGTGTATAAGTTTTATAACATTTGGTTGAGACAAACTAAAGTTAGAGAACGGAAATGAAAAATTCAGCGATTTTTATGTTTATAAAGGGACACAACTCAAGAATGGTAAAAGTGTTGCCACCAAATTTCGTACTTAATCTGTATTATGTAGTAATAAGCATTGTGTATGTTTCATATCATTTGATTGAGGCACTAAAGTTAGAAAACGGAAACAAAAAATTTGTACTTGATCTTAGTTTTGTGGTAATGAATATTGTGTATAGGTTTCATAATGTTTGGTTGGGGCAAACTTAAGTTACAGAACGGAAAGTTCAAACTTAAAATTTTGCAATCTTTCGAGTTATAAAGGGGCATAATTCAATAATGGTTCAAGTGACACTACCCAAATTCAACTTGATCTGTGTTTTATCAGTGGAAGTCAAAATTGAACATTGCATTGTATAAAGCATTGAATGTAGTTGTTTCATTTATAATCATGGACAAAGGAAGATAACTCCAATTTTAATAAAAATTACTTGATATTCTGAAGAAAATAAAAATTTTGCAATTTTTCCATTTATAAAGAGACATAACTCTAGAACGGTTAAAGTGACGCCACCAAAATTCAAACTTGATCTGTGTTTTTTGGTAATAAGCATTGTGTATAAGTTTCATTACATTTGGTTGAGACAAACTAAAATTAGAGAACGGAAACGAAAAATTCAGCAATTTTTCCATTTGTAAAGGGGCATAACTCTAGAACGATACAAGTGAAGCCACCAAAATTCACACTTGATCTGTGTTTTGTGGTAATAAGCATTGTGTATAAGTTTCATAACATTTGGTTGAGGCAAACTAAAATTAGAGAACGGAAACGAAAAATTCAGCAATTTTTCCATATGTAAAGGGGCATGACTCTAGAACGGTAAAAGTGACGCCACCAAAATTCAAACTTGATCTGTGTTTTGTGATAATAAGCATTGTGTATAAGTTTCATAACATTTGGTTGAGGCAAACTAAAGTTAGAGAATGGAAACCAATTTGTGGACGTACGTATGTACGTACAGACGGACAAGGGTAAAACTTATTGCCCCCTCTGCTACGACAGGGGCATAAAACTACATTTCATTTAAAAACCTCTCTGTAGATGAATATAACAAATACTGGGGTCCCTGACTTTTAACTTATTATAGAATAAATAATAAATGTCGAATTTTGATTGAAACACCACTAATAGATATTGCAAGAACAAATAAGATTCCAATGTTATAAGATAATTAATTATTTTCAACCTATTGTTGCACCATCATATATTCAATTGTTGCTTAATTATTTAATACTTCCTTTGTGTGAATATGCCATTCTGTATACCTTTGTTCATACATGTTGTGCTAGTTTATTTGTTACAATAAAGAAAATTCATTATAAAAAAAAAGAAAAATGCTTATTTTTAGCCCCTTTTTGTTCCCTTATTCCTAAACGTTTGGGCAATTACCCCCAAACTCAATTCCAGCTTTCCCTTTGTGATATGGAACCTTGTAGTACAATGTCAGAGAGATCCATACACTAACACACAAGTTATTGTCAGGAAGTTACAAAAGTGCTTATTTTTGGCCCCTTTTTGGCCACTATTCCTTAACTGTTTGTACCATAACCCCCAAAATCAATCCCAACCTTCCTTTTGTGGTATTGAACCTTATGGTAAAATTTCATAGAGATCCATTCACTTAAACTAAAGTTATTGTGCGAAAACCAATGTGTCTTCGGATGACAACGACGCTGTACGATGACGACGACGACGCCAACGTCATACCAATATACGACTGCAAAAAATTTTTGCGGTCGTATAAAAAACTAGAGGCTCTCAAGAGCCTGTGTCGCTCAACTGTATTAACTGATGCTTTGGGGTCATTGGACACATTTTTAAAACTAGATACCCTATTGATTATGGCCAATTATGGTTAAATTTGTCTCAGTAGTTTCAGAGAACAAGATTTTTGTAAAAGATTACAAAAATTTACGAAAAATTGTTAAAAATTTACTATAAAGGGCAATAATTCATAAAGGGGTCGACTGACAATTTTGGTCATGTCGACTTATTTGTAGATCTTTCTTTGCTGAACAGTATTGCTGTTTACAGTTTATCTCTATCTATAATAATATTCAAGATAATAACCA
This sequence comes from Mytilus californianus, assembly GCF_021869535.1. Lineage (NCBI taxonomy): Eukaryota > Metazoa > Mollusca > Bivalvia > Mytilida > Mytilidae > Mytilus > Mytilus californianus. The sequence goes on from NW_026262679.1 coordinate 61,365,795, forward strand.
AAAACTGTAAAATTTCCTTAAAATTACCAATTCAGGGGCAGCAACCCAACAATGGTTTGTCGGATTCATCTTAAAATTTAGGGGCGGATAGATCTTAACCTGATGAACATTTTTACCCCCATGTCAGATTTGGTCTAAATGCTTTAGTTTCAGAGATATAAGCCAAGAACTGCATTTTACCCCTATGTTCTATTTTTAGCCATGTCGGCCATGTTGGTTAGCAGGCGGGGTCATCGGACACATTTTTTTAAACTAGTTACCCAAGTGATGATTGTGGCCAAGTTTGGTTAAATTTGGGCCATTAGTTTCAGAGAAGAAGATTTTTGTAAAAGTTAACAGACGACGACGACGGACGCTAACTGATGAGAAAAGCTCACTTGACATTTCAGGTCAGGTGAGCTTAAAAAGGAGAATTTGTTGGAAGCCTCACTTAAATTATATTTGGATTTGTTGCACATCTTATTAATGCATCAACATAGGTTTTATGTTTGATATTAGTCAAGAAAATTATTTTCTATAAAAAACGTAACATTTTACAATGTACCTGAATGGCTGGAGAGTCTGTAAAAGCAGAAGCTGATGTTCTTCTGTGAAGTTTGGACCTGCTGGGAGCTGCTAAGTTAACTCTAGCCTGAAAATAATAACAAAATTAATATGAAATACTAAAACAAATATATTACTGACAGTTGCATCAATGTCATAAATGTTCATTTAATTTTTGCATGTAATAAGTATCTAATAAAGTATGTTGTACTATTTAAATTAAAGAATATTTGTGATCATGCTCACTTAACCCTACCCACGTCAACACATTTTAACTGGGCAAACAAAATATCACCAGATTCCTGTTCAAAGATTCATAACTCCTACATGTCCTTCAGAAGTCAACTAAACATTATTTTTTGTAAATATGCACATCTACATAATATGTTCTAATTATCTACAAAGTTTCCTGAAATTTTGTTGTGTAGTTTCAGATGAGTTTATTATAGTTACCACTAAAGGTTTCCCAATACAGTTGGTAGGTTGACCACTCCACATTGGACCTCGCAAAATTCTACCTAGTTTGTCTTCAAACTCTGCATCTAAGGTTTCCAACCACTGAAAGTAATCATCTGGTATGGAAATCTGCAATAAAGGATGTATTTAAAGATAATGTGCATTTTAACAGTCATGGTAGTCTATACATGCATGTTCAATGATGTGTTAATAAATTGAATGAAAATATTGTCAGGATTTTTTTTATTTAATATAAAATTAAAGTATTATCGAAGAGAGGTGTTAATGATACATTAATTACTATAACATATATTCTTTTCGTAGTTGTATATTAACACATTTGCATAGGAATTTATTAGTTTTTAATATATGTACTACATGTACTTTCCAGTATGAGTTGGTGATGTAACGTCTTACAAAGTATATAGTATATATACAAATTTATTTTTGCAAAGAATTTTGCTCACGCTGGTGCTACGGGATACATTTAAGTTTAAACTTGCAGTGAGGTTACAGTCGTTTTGTTCCATGTTGAAGGTCTCAATGTGACTTTTGTGATGAAGAACGGCAATAAAAGCGCTGTTCCTTTGTCTTTTGTGTGTTTTTTTTTATCTGTGCATGTATGGATCAGTCATATCCTTTGTTTTTCTAAATAAGTGTACCCGATTTCTTTAAAATGGCAAGCTTAAGCTGTTTCAGCTGTTAATCTTTAGTGATGAAGTGACTTAGAATTGACACCTACATGACATTGATTTAGTCTTTTTTTGTAGATTGGCCTCCATGTTCAATTACATGTAGGTAAAATTAATATATAAATTACCTGTCTAATAATCACTGGCACAGAAGAACTGAATCGGGTGCTGGATCAAACCAAAAGGCATGCGAGTGACTGGCATCAGTGGTTCCTGTGAATTTGGTCTTTTTGTTCCTAGACATTTTACAAAATCTTTTACTAAATTTGGTTTATCATTATCTTTCAGGGTTTTCATTGCTAAAAGGGATAGACTGGTGAACCTGGCTGTTCCAATTTTCAACCCCTCTTTTTCTGCAACACTTTCAAACATCTGGTCTAGAAATTGATTTTTAGTTTCAATTGATAGTCTTTGAAAATTTGCTTTTACTGACTGCTCTGCAAAGTCAACAGATGTAGTGCTAATTAGCTTTAACATCTGATCCTCCTTTAGTATAGGTTTTAACAATTGAATAATCTGGCTATCTCTTATCTCTTTACTAAGTTTCTGCCATATTGAAACAACATGGTCTTGACTAAATTTAGATACATGTATATAATAATTTAAAAATGATCAACACTGTGTGATGTTGCAGGTGTAGCTCAGGTGTCTTTCGTGTCTCTAGGAAACCAGGATCATCAAATGTGGAAGTGGATTCTTCATAATTGATAGCAAATTCTTCTTCAGCTTCAGCAATTGTTAAATATGTCATTCTAAAGTGGTTCACAATTTTTGCTCTACATTAAATTGCTGAAAAGAAAAAAACATATAAATTATTTTTTGATACAAAGATCTTTTTTTTTTACATAAAAAAGATGTGACGGTGGTACATTGTAATGTGATTACTATAGAGTCATCATTTTCAAGGCAGGGCCCTAATTAATGTTGCAAGGATTTTTACTATAAAGCATAAATATATGATGTGGATAAATAAAGTCTTATATTTTAACTTATATGTACATGTATAATTTATTTGTACCCCATACAAATTCAAAATCACAAGTGTTTCCAAGCAGTATGCGTACACATATATATTGTTTCTGCATTATTTTATGTTTGAGATACATGTAATTGTAGGTTGTGTTCCTCTGTGTTTAACCTTACCTACATTACTTTTACTTTATATCATAATTAATCAAGAAAGCAATCATTGTTTCATAATCATATAGTTAAAGATTAGAAGAGTAACAAAATTTAAAAGGGCCAAACCCAATAAAAATATGCATTATTCAATTATAATGCATGCTTATAATATAAGTACTGCACTTACTGCTTCTAACAGATATCGAACAACAGGTCTGTTTGATGAAATCACTTTCTTTTGTCCAATATACATTATCTGCATTCATAGCAGGCCACTCATTTTCAGAAGACTGCAAATCCTTGTGTAAGGCCACAAACTCTACTAACGAACACAACTCTTTCTGGGTCCATACTGGTTGCCGACGTTTCTTTTTAGGTGGGCTCTTATACATGTAAGTAGTACCATTCAGTGGTGAAAAGATAACAACTCGCCTATTTCTCTTCTGAGATGTTCCCTATAATCGTAATCATAAAAAATTATAAACTTATAAAAATTTCATATAACACTATGTTTCCTGGTCATAAAATTTTGTTTGTTTGTCCTCACCATATATATCTACCAATAAAAAGGCCATAATAAAAAAATGTCATTCTTGCTTGTTTATTAAACAAAAAATCATTTCCATGATTCTACATTGTACTCCATATCATGTCAATGTTTACATTTGTTATTTCAGGGACTTCCATAGCTGACTATGCGGTATGTGCTTTGCTCATTGTTGAAGGCAGTATGTTACAGAGATCTATAGTTGTTAATTTCTTTGTTATTTGGTCTCTTGTGAAAAAATATTCATTGTACATCATGCATACCTGCCAACTTTTCAAAATGCCCATGGGGGTTTTACGTGCAAGATGGCTCTAATATAGTCCTACATAACCATCATGGGGGGCCTTCAATTGTATTTAAATGTTGTTTTTTGGCTTCTTCACATATTTACAATCCTATAGCCATTGTAAAATTAATTGTTTTGTTTTAAATTGTGGACAAAATTGCTCTTTCAAAATTTCCATTTGTGAGCTTACATGGGGGAAATCCCCCGCAAACACTGACAGTTGGCAGGTATGTACATGTATCCCATAAATTCCTCTGAAATCAGTGGTTGATCAGGAACTTTTCAGAGATTTCCTATATATGGATGTGACAATTATTTTTTTTTCAACCAGGGTTTATGGACACCCCCACACCCCATTACCAGTGATTACTACAAAATCTAACTTGAAAATAAGTTTTGAATAAGTTCTTACCAATGGAGTAACAAATCCAGGTAATTCTTTTCTTGCTGAGGTGTCTGTTGGACTTTTGAATAGACATTTTCTGCTAAATGTATCTCTTGGCTGAGTAAGTACAGATGTAGGAGTAAGTACAGATGTTAAGGAGTAAGTACTGGTGATGGGGTTGTCATTGTAAATAAATCTGTGCTCTGGAATAAAATATTAATTTCACATATACATAAACATTGAAATTTATAAAAAACAATATTCCACTTAAGTCACACTCTACATGTATATGTGTATATATATATATATATATATATCAAAGCTTTTTACAAAATATATACTTTTGATGCATGTTATGATACACATATATATGTTTTTATTTAACCCGTTGAGAATATTTGCTTGTTAATATTAAATATAATTGTTATGCTTTTTTTTTTTACTAATATGTGTGTGGCTCTGATCTGGCTGTGGTTGAACATCTTAGAATTGAGATGATTAGATTCATATTTATATATGATTTATATCAACATTATTGTGTCAATTATCAAAATCATTGCAATAAATTACTTTGCTCTTCATGGGCCCTTTAATTGGAATAAAAATATCTTATCTCATCTTATCATCTATAAATGGTAATGACATTGACTTTTGAAGTGTTCATAGTAGGCTTTTAACTTTATCAGCTAGTGTTTCCAAGGATTTGTATACAAATCCTTGGTGTTCCTATAGAAAAAAGCAAAATGCAATCAGCCAATTTTGATATGCACTTTTGTAATAATACATGTTAAGTCATATATAAGGGTTTTAAAAGTCATTGTTCCTGCATAATTAAACTTAAAAGGACCCACTGGGGTGTCCTGTTTGCATCTGGCACTGCAGAAATTGTAAATGTGGAACCTTGAGTAAAATTAGGACATTGGCACTAATTTAAAAAAAACCATAAACCAGTTATTCAAACACTGAATACTGATGATATCATATCACAGTTTATTGTTATATATCTGAACATGTAGGGTAACTTTTCAGAAGTACTACCTGTATCAATGCATATATCAGTGTCACTAATATCTTGATTGTCATGATTATAATTATCTTCGTTTTAATTTTTGTTATAACATGCTTTCATTGAAGACCTGTTGGTGACCTTCTGCTGTTGTCTGTTCTATGGTCGGGTTGTTGTCTCTTTGACACATTCCCCATTTCCATTCTCAATTTTATTTCAGATAAGAAAAAGAAAAAATGGGGTCACCGAACTTGTTTTCTTGCTACAGATTAAAATAGGTAAATTCACAACACTTTCTATTATAAAAATGACTTTATCGGAGTTATCTCCCCTTATTTGGCAAAGTTGAAAAAAAAATAATCAAACACAAATAAGGTGTTTTTGAGAAATTACAGCAATAATTATGATAAAACATACAATTTTCTATAATTATATCAAAAGTCTTACACATAAATTGCATACTACTCTCAAAATTTGCACATTTAATCAAAGATCTAGACCAACGTTATCTGCTACTTCAGAATCCAAGATGGAGGAAGACACCCTAGCCACCTTAACAGCTTAGAAAATATCCTTTTACCAAATGGTGAGAAAATTATAACACTAAATTTTGTAATACTAAATACTTCATGATCTATTTCTTAAACGACTTCTAGTTCTGAATATGCATGAAATATTTGCCACTGGACGTTAATCAACCAACAATCAATCAATCAAATATGCATGAAATATTTGTCACTGGACGTTAAGCAACCAACAATAAATTAATCAAATATTGCACTAAAAAATGAATTGAAATAAGCAATAAAAGCAACAATTTTATCCATCACTTGGTGTCTGGTGTCTGAACAGTAAACATGCTGAATTCGTTATTGTTCACTGAAATATATCCCTTAAACGAGTTCAAGTATGTCAATAAATTCATAGGATATCTTGTAGTAGTTGAAATTGTTCAGTTCAACCAGTTTCAAACTTTTTGTCAACGAATTGTCCATTGATTATTTGTAAAAGAGCAACGAACATGACACACTCGGTGAAACGAACGGTACAGTAAGAGGAAACTCTTGCCGTTTATGAATTGTCAGTTATAACATGTATATAACTGTTGTCCCCTCCAAATAGATTGTTGTCGGTTTGATCTTGCTCAAAACATAAGGAGTAAAATCCAGTCTGTTTGGCTAAGCACAGAGTATAAAGACAAATCAAGTGACCCTGGTAAATGGCTATTGTAAAATTTCGGGCTACCATTCCTTCCCCTAGATGAAATCGAGGACTGCTTCACGTTTGACATTATGTCTGACGCTCCTTCTAGTGATAAATGTCATGCATACTTTCATATGTAGGACTCTAAAGTGCGATGGGGACGCTAAAACGCGATGGTCATGCTAAAGTGCGATGGTCTACGCTAAAGTGCGATAATTTGATACGCTAAAGTGCGATGGTCTGTGATATTTAATGGAACACGCTAAAGTCCGATCATCGGCCTCAATACGCTAAAGTGCGTTTTTCTGCGAAAGTGTGTTTGTTCGCAAAAGTATGGACATGTGCAACGTAAATAGCATTATGACGTTACAAGCTATTTGTATACAAATAAATACTCAAACAAATGGGTCAACATCAAATAAACTTACTTTTCAGCCTATAAATGAAGAATTTGTTTCTAAAAGAATTGGTAAAATAAATGTTAAAAAGGCAACTGGTATAGATGGTATATCACCAAAAATTTTACACGCTGCTAAACCTGTAGTGATTAACCCTTTGAGCGCCGAGACGTTGTTTTTTCACCTTGTTACGTTGCCATACATGATTCAATGACGTTACATGAACACATTACCTACAAGCACATGCACGTTATCCTCGTTAATCGATTAATTGGACATCTCATACATTCGGGGAAATTTCCAACATCCTTAGGACTAACCTTTAAACTTGAGTAAACGAAGCGAACATAGCTTATATTCAGTGATTTTTTTTTATTTTCGGGTTGGAAATCGAAATTATCTTATTTCATTCCTAATTCTTTTTCTAGAATACTAAAAAAAAACCCGACAATATGGAATAAATGAAGGTTTTTATAATATGATGAATATTACAAACAATAAAGATATATTAAAGAAAATATAGCTCAATTGCTGTATTTTGATATAAAGGATCGTGAAAGATTTGATATCACCAAGGGATTCAAAATACGAGCAGTGTTCTCAGTTTCTTCATAGTTGGTGCGGGTCTGGTTTTTTTTAAAGCACCGTCGATGAAGAGTCCGACTTAAGACTTTGCACATCACCACAAAAATCGGGAAACTAATATATAGCATTGCAATGATTTAACCATCAAAGTCTAAACTGATTGAGCAATAAATCGAATGACAACTGCGTTCAGCGGCAAATATTTCATGAATATTCAAAACAATAACTTATCTTTTTTCTGATAATGTATAATCTGAAATAAGATTAATTTAATATAACAGTTGTGTGACTTATCCTTCATTTTGATTTGCCGATTTGGTTTTGAGGAATGTCACTTGTATGGCTAAACCAGTAGTAGTGAACTTTTAGTATCAATTTTGCTTCTTTTTCTATAAAGCCAAACCTGATATTTTTTTTTTTTTTTTGGTATTCAAGTCAATATTTTACATGTCAATGGCATGCGAAGTTCCATTAATTTCGCTTAATCTATATTTTTTATGCAACATTTGATGTCTAAGTTTGATGTTTATCTGTGTTTAAACTGTCTTGACCCTTTTATGGAGTAAGCCGATTTTTACAGTTAATATTCAGTGCTATGAAGTTATGAACACACTTATAGGTACAGATTTAAGAAGTCATTTGCTGTGTTAAATACATATATGTTAAATGAGGCCTGTCGATAAAATTATTTTCTTTTTTTGTTGCGATCATTGACATCGAAAATTTGATATAAATCCCTTTTTCATTGGTGTGATTTATGCAGATGATGAGAAGAAACTATCTTATCGCAGAGACACACTCTTTTAGCAAGAGTTCATTTAGGAATTTTGGTAAAATCGATACGGCCCCAAATGCTGTAACTATTTTCTTTCATTGCTTCCTACTTTAAGATGTAGTATATATTTTTCAAAACTAGTACATGGTAAGTTTGAAGTATGAAATAAAAGAGGTAAATTTTGGTACCAATAGTTTACCCAATCAGTAATTACGGACGACGTACTTTCCTTTTGACTGTGGTTGATTCTTTAAGTTTGAATTTGATTTGATACATGCTCAAACATAATCACAAACTGGTTACTTCAAAAACCCTTCTCCAATTTTAAAAAGATATGCGGACTCGGTGTAAATGAGACTTTAACTCCAGGACACAAACAATTAACAAAGATATTTAGAGGTCAACTGACAGTCTTAAAAGATAGTCGGACATTATACGATATTTCAAACACTAAAAGGATAAAGTATACATAGTCCTTGAATAAATTATCCGAGACTACTAAAATTTGCTATCAGCATTTATTTCCTAAAATAAGAAATAGCAGTCGGATATAAACGAACACAACCGCTTGGACAATAAAAAAAAACACTCAAATATTAACGAAAACAACGACTTGGACAATAAAATCAACTCTGACATGAGTGAAAACAACAGCCGTTGACTGACACAGATAAATGGCGCCTAGTTGAAATAGTCACCCATATCCCATCCCTATTATAACGATAAAGTTAGAAAGAAGATTACACTTGTGTGAAGAATAGACGATTTTAGACGACCACTTATTTTCCAGTTGAAAAATTTGAAATAAAAAACTCTTTTTACAAGGATTGACATTTTCAAATTACATGAATTAATCAACCCTTTCTTGTATGTTCTTAAAACTGAAAAAATGCTTTTTTATATGCAATATCCAGGTTCCACCATAAAGAAAGCTTTTCACATAAAATTTAAAAATAAACTATTGTACTAGATGATCACGATGAGGACGTAGCGCAGCGAATGTTCTCTCCCTCAAGATTTGAATTTTTTAAGCCAAACGGAAACATTTCTAACAACACTGTGGTCTTGGAATTATAAGAAAGGCCCCATTATATTTTTAATACTTGTATTTCTTTTCCTCAGCTCTATTTGATTATATCTTGATCTTTTTCATATATAGTCATACAGAGTCTTATTTAATCTTTCCTACTAACAAAACAAACAAAAAACAACAACAAAAAAACGATTCAAAATGGTGACAATAGTTTAATAGTTTTAATGGATCAGATGGACTGAAAAAATCTACATGCTGTTAATAACTTCTGTATAAACACACAAGTTCGTATATCAATTTTGTGTGTTGGATTTGAATTTTCAATACTAGTATTAGCTTAACTTTTGCATAGAATCATGCACTGCCGTCCGTGTTTATATATGGTTTTTTTTTGGCTACCGTTAAAAAATTTTGGTTTTAAAAATAAACATTTCAGAATTTTCTTTTGGCACCAGTATTATTTTGAAAGAGCCCGTTATGATATGAAAGTCATGATATTTGATATGGTTACAAATAAGACACCTATAGCCACCAAAGACATCAGTACAAGGCTATAAACTACGGGTCGTCGTACTGCCTTCAAAAATAGTTTTGTATACATGATCTCCCTCAGTTTTTGGTTGGGTTCGTGTTGCTCAGTCTTTAGTGTTCTATGTTGTGCGTGTACTGTTAATTGTCTTTTGTTCTATTGGTCAGTTTTCGTGTTTTGCCATGGCATTGTCAGTTTGTTTTCGACTTGAGAGTTTGACTATCCCTTTGGTATCTTTCGCCTTTCTTTTTTGTATGCAAGACTGGCCTTCATATAATTCAATGTGAAACAAGAAAGTGAACGACATGTTAACAAACATGACAAACAAAGGGTATGTGATAACGACAGCCACTTTGCCAAAAGTCTTCCTGGCTTTTGAAAAGCTCAGTATATTTTGTAGGCGCTGGTCCCCTCTTCTAACCTTGAACTGTCGGTGTCGTGTACCAGTATAACATTAGAACAAAAAAAAACATTTGAAAAGAGTTTGACTTGTCAGAATTGGACCAAGCACAAAAAAAATCTAACACAATGACAAAAGACAAAAAGTAAATAAAAAAATGAAGGATAGGCAATTCAATACACGATCTTAACTAAAAATAGAACATTTTTTCAAACATTGAATTGACAACAAAGTGGGACGCATGAACAATTAAGGCGGAGTATGAAAATTGTATGCCAAGATCAATTTTTAGAATGATCAATAAAAAATTCAGGGTATGATTTGGCTTTTTGCAGAAATTATTTGAAAAGATATTGTCGAAATTATTAATAACTTTAATATTTTGGTATTTTTAATACTAATGCAGTCAACATATGTTTACACCAACAGCAAATGGTAGTTTATCTAGAAATATGTTGGGTAAAATAGTGCATTCAAAAACAGACATTCCCGAATTCTACCGACTTTATCTGCCGAGCTATATAGCCTTCTTTTGAACAAACAGTTTTTATTGAATATATTTACAGAAATCAAACTGTGATACCAATTATCAAACGATTTGCAATCTGCAACATTTCACATTGTGAAAATCAGTAAAAACTCAATGGTTTACTGCAAAACGTTACCACTAATTTCAAGTACCTGCCACTTTTATTCGCATAAACGTCACACACAGCACCAGTTTTGATGACGTCATTCGGATAAACGTTACAATTTAAAAATAAAATAACAATTGTTTTTTTTTTATTTACAGTCAACTATGTGAACAAATTTCACTAAGTTAATTTGATAAATAAAGGCATACAAAGTTTATAATTGGAGTATAGCTTGTGGAAAAATTTGCACGTTGCCTATAAAAAAAATTGTTTTCAACCACAAAAATTCAAAATATATTTATGACTTTTAGGGTTATTCTTGTATAACAGAACAAAGTCAGTTATTTTTCTTCAAATTTGTTATGGTTTCGGCAGTAAAATGATGTTTTTTTATGTACGTTTTTAATAGTTTGTGGGTTCTGCTAAAAAGCGACAAAAATGTCGTTTTGGCGTGCTAGCGGTAAACGACAAAAATGTCGTTTTGGCGCCGAAAGGGTTCAACCTATCACACAGCTTGTTATTTTATCATTATCCACTTCCATTTTTCCAGACTCGTTAAAAATCGCCAAAGTGGCACCAATTCATAAAAAAATAGTGTGCTTGAAAAGGGTAACTATAGACCAGTTAGTGTTCTACCTGCTATATCTAAAATTTTTGAAACAGCCATAGAAAATCAACTTACTAAATACTTTGATGATATTTTCGACCATTTCCTTGCGGCTTTTCGATCAGGCTATGGCTGTCAGTCAACATTACTTAAAATTTTGGAAGATTGGAAAAAGGCACTGGATAATAATAAATACTTAGCAGCAATATTGATGGATCTCAGTAAAGCTTTTGACTGTCTTCCACATGATCTACTTCTTTGTAAATTGGAAAAATATGGGCTTAGTCCATCTGCTCTTGAATTGCTCAAAAGTTATCTTACGACAAGAAAACAGTGTGTAAAAATAGGACAGAGTATCAGTCAAATGCAAGATATCTATAAAGGTGCCGTTCCTCAGGGATCTATATTAGGCCCTGTATTATTTAATGTATTCATAAATGACATCTTTCTTTTTGTCAAACACTGTGTGATTTATATAACTATGCTGATGATAACACCCTCTCTAAATCAGGTACTACTTTGGAATCAGTAATAAAACCTTTAGAGGAAGATAGTAACTCCCTAATATCATGGTTCTCTTTTAACAAAATGCAGGCAAACCCAGAAAAATTCCAAGCAATAGCCATAGGTAAAAAAACACACACTCAAAATATGGTCTTCAACTTAAATGGATTCAACATAAAATGTGACGATGAGGTGAAACTTCTAGGTGTAACAATAGACTTTAAACTGGATTTCAACACTCACATTTCAAATATATGTAAAAAAGCAGCACGACAACTAAACGTACTAAAAAGAATCGGCACTCGTCTCACCAGACTTTCTAAACTTACAATATACAACTCATTTATCTTGTCAAACCTCAGCTATTGTCCTCTCACATGGCACTTCTGCATATGCAGTGAACAAAACACAAAGAAAATAGAAAAAATACAAGAAAGAGCACTCAGATTCATTTATGATGACTACAAAAATTCTTACGATACACTCCTTGAACAGTCTAAGCTACCACAACTAAAAATCAGAAGAATGAGAACCATGGCATTAGAGACTTATAAAATAATTAATAAATCAAGTCCAGAATTCCTACATAATTTAATAAACATTAAAGAAAATTCATATAACTTCAGGTACAAAGGCATAGCGGATATACCACGGCCAAAAACAACAAGGTATGGTAAGAAAAGCTTTAGTTATGAGGCAGCAAGACTCTGGAACTCCTTGCCAAACGAGGCAAGGAGCTTATCAACTTTTGGCCAGTTCAAAATTTTTATCTCCACCTGGTGTTTTTCGGAAAGTTGTACCTGCAGTTCTTGTAAATAATGTAACTCCTTGCTGCCACATGACTTGACCTTGAAGCCTGTTGTTTGTTTTATGTTTTTATTTTTTATTTTTTGCAGTTATTTTTATTTATTATTTATTTGCTTTGCCTATGCACTACCTGTGCTGTAGCTGCTTGCAGTCTTTTGCTTGTGCTTTATAGTGTTTTTAAAATTTTGCATGTGCTACTTGGATACACATATTGTGTGTTACTATGTGCTAATATTTGACATTTGTTTTAATATATATCTTGCCTAGCTTTTATTTTGCATGTGCTATCTATGTATTAACATGATTAATACATGTATGTGCTGTCTGTATGTTTGTGTTGTATATGAATCTGATGTTATTACATGTATGTTTTGTTTATTAATATCAGTCGGTTAAAGAGCTCTTAAGAGCTCATATTCTTTGTTATTATGTATATATGCATCCCGACTTCAAATAAAGATTACTTATTTACTTACTTACTTTAAACAAAAATGGACATGCCGGTAATCAAGAGTGTGTGTCCAGATGACGATGAAGAAAGAAGAGAGAAACAAATAATCCCAATCCAGAACATTTTTGGTCGGTGCTGGAAGAGGTTTACTTGATTTGTAAAAAGAAATTTGAACAAAACACCTGGGTGCCGAAAAAATAAAGGAGGAACTAAATTTACAAATGGGAGAAACAAGTATTTGAAAGTATTTTGCCAACTTCATGTATGATGACGATATTTGTTCATTGTACCACAGAAGGGGAAGGTGTATACCGTAAAAGAGATTGAAAACGGCAAGATACACCAAGTGTCAAAGTATTTGATTCGTCCAAATTTAATTTAGAAACTTCTTCTATGTTTGTAATGCCATGTCAAATACTTGCATGACATAAAGTCTACTTTTTTACTTTCTAAGTGAATTATTCTATAAAACAATTGTTCAAATTTGATATACTTCTACTAAACAGTAACCTAACGACCAGATGTGTAATATCATAATATGATTGCCAATGAGACAACTCTTTTAGCGTGGAGCCTCAGTGGCTCACTGCTCATAGCAAGCTATATAGGGCCACACAATGGTCAGTGTAAAACAATTAAAAAGAGAAAGACAACGGCCTGAGTTATAAATCAAAAATTAATCGAAAAACTAATAGGAACACGGCAACAAACGAAAACCATTGCCAGAACCACATTCCGGCTACACCATCGCACTTTAGCGTGTTAAACCAACACACTTTAGCGTGTTATATACCATCGCACTTTAGCGTGTCATACTATCGCACTTTAGCGTGTCCTCTCATCGCACTTAAAAAAAACAACCATCGGACTTTAGCGTGACCATCGGACTTTAGAGTCCTACATATATATGCTCAACTTCATGTTATCCATCTTATTTCTGGGCAGCTGCGCTCGTTGAAAACTGTAAGGACGAATAACGGTCCAGATTCGTTTCATTCTCAGTACAATGAAAAGATCTATTCGCACCACCCTAACATATATGTCTTTATGGATGTCATCAAGAAAATCCAGACCGTTACTAATGTCAACAGGAGAACTTTTGAAATGCCCAGGGCCCGTATGCATAAAGCTACTTAAGTTAAGATTTTCCTTAGTAAACACTTAAGTTAAGGAAACTCCGCCCTTTTTACCTAAGTGGTATGCATAAAAAATCTTAAACTAAGTATTTCCTTAGTAAAATCTTAGTTGTTTTAAGTCACGCCCACAAAACTTAAGTGGTATGCATAAAACCCCTTATACCTAGAAAACGCCTAAGATTATACTTAAGTCTAAGGTACCCATAGAGCTACCTTAAATTTTCAAAAATAGTTAAAAATCAGTCGAAAGTAAGCGTTTTTTGCAGAACATTAGTATATTAGCTACCATTTAATTGATTAATAATTAGATCAGTAATATTTCGTTTGTTAATTGCTAAATATTAACGATCATTGGAACTTTCTTAAATTAACGTATAATCATGGAAGTAAAATGTCAATATAATACTTCCATGGTATAATCAACAAATCGAGAGATAACAGAGGGTAGTTATATAACTTCATTCTACCCTTATTTCTCAATCACGTTGTGTATACCGAAAAGTACTCAGTTTGTACACGCATGGAATTCATGCTATTATTTTTCTTTTGATTACTCTGAACGTGCATGTCTACACAAATAAGTATTAGATACAATACAAAGGTAACAAAGAAACAGGCCGGTAACAACCGTTGCCGGATTGTTTTTCTGCACGAGTAGTCAGGTCAAGGTCCGAGGCGATAGCCGAGGATCTTGACCTGACTACAAGTGCAGACAAACTATACGGCAGGTTGTTTCCGGCCTGTTTTTTGTTACCTTTGTTTTGTATCTGACTTGTACGACGTTTCAAGAAGGAAGAAGTACATTTTGCATTTAGAAGAGGTAGCAAAACTAAAGATATTAGAAACTTAAATGGCCATATACCAGTTAATGTAAGTTACAGTTTAAACTCAATTTTTTTTCTCACTTCCCTTCAGCCGAGAGTTTTTTCTTAAAAAAATCAAGAATCTAATAACTTTATAAAAAGAACCATTTCAAGTTAAAGGTGAATGTTATACACATTTGAGACTTTTTGAAATGCAACTTCGCAAGTAAGTAATGTATAAAAAAAGATTTCAGAGGTAAGCAAGCTACCATTTGATTTTTATTGGGGGAAAAAGGGGAGTTAAAATAAATTTAAAATAAATAGGCTTCATCCTTTTTTTATTGAAAGAATGCAGGCTGTGCCATTCCAGCCCCTACCCCCCCCTCCCCCCCCTCATTCCCCCTAAAGAATTCGTAAAAATCGTACGCCGCCAAATATATGAATTCAATAACAATATAAGTGTATCAAAAGAATGAATTTTCTATCTCATTAGTGAATGAAATGTTATGAAAAAATGGATTTTGTCTTGTTATTAGATATATATAGGCATATATTTTGGATTAAAAAAAATGTTCATGCTTATAGGTTTTTATATGTCTCTGATAGTGTTGATCAGGATTAAACACGTGTCATTATATGATCCAATCAGACCTTACCGTCCAAAATTGATGACATAAGTTGAATGATTTTCTTCAAGATTTGCTGCCTATTTGAACGTGTATTACACGGACACTTTTTATTTATAGGATCAATCGTGCATTGGTGAGTTGATAGGGATTTTATCTTTTGATTAGATTTGATTTCTTTTATATATATATGCTGTCTTATTTATTGAAATATAAACGTTGGCACCAGTATTTCTTTCAGCATTGTCCAGAATACTATTCATGTCCATATATTGAAAAAAAAAAAAAAAATTACGGACCGACCATTTAGCTTCAAAAGGGTGTGTGTTCTTTTCTGAGTAAGAAAATTATTTAGTTTTTCAACTATATAATATATTATATATTTTTTCTCATAAAATTGGGAATCAAAATATTTTTTAAGGAAAAAACCATAACCCACCTTTTGAAGTTAAATGGTCAATCCCTTAGTGTACTAATATGAATAGTTACTGGAATTGTTTGAAGAAAAATATAGTTATTGATGTTAACGTAAATATTTTAATTAAAAGGACAGGAAATATGTCGGTGAAACAAAAAGTTCAAATCTAATTGAAATTTAAAGTGCCCATGAACTCACTGATCATGCACGAGTGATTCTATTCATAAAAAGTGTCCGTGTAACAACTAAAAAGTGTCCGTGTATCATCTAAAAAGTGTCCGTGTAACACCCGTTAATGTACTGTTTTTCTATAGCTCTGCTGGGGGCAAAGTCGTACAACTTTGAACGTTATATTGTTAAAATACACCACGTGGTATCAATTGTAACTGTTATTAAAAAAAAAACAGTATGAAGGAAGGAAGCGATGAGGATCTTCAGGCATGCAAACATTCTGTTTTCTGTATGTGTGTGGGGGTGGGGGAGGGGTCATCGGTTGAATTTTCAATTATCTAGTTTTATTCTAAAGATGTAGGGCAAATTTCCCCTGAATTTGTTTCACTTCAATTGACTGGGACAAAAATATTGCAAATTTCAAATTTTACATAGAGATAAAACTTTAACCTAAAATAATTTTTGTATCTGAAAGAAAATTCTGTAATCACTTCCAATATAATTGCCCTTCTCGCCATTTTTGGATAATTACAAAAACTTGTCTAAAATCTAGCAATAGAATTGAGAATGGAAATGGGGAATGTGTCAAAGAGACAACAACCCGACCATAGAGCAGACAACAGCCGAAGGCCACCAATGGGTCTTCAATGCAGCGAGAAACTCCCGCACCCGGAGTCGTCCTTCAGCAGTTTTGAATCATCTTAAGGCATTGATAACTTTCCAGTGAAATATTCGGAAGTACGCTAAGATGTTGATAATACCTTACCGTAAACATATGAATCTAATGATGGATGTTTTAGTCAAGATTGTAGGACTTTTGAAAAATGCCCTTGTTTTTATATGAATTCATGAAAAATTGATCCTACCCAATTTTTATTGTTCAGTAAAAGGGAAGTGATAAAAAAAAGTTTATTTCAAATCGAAATAGATTTTTTAAAACCCAAAAAGAAATTGTAAGTAGGGGATCTGAAAAGGGGGGGGGGGGGGGGGGTCGGCAGCCCACCAGAAGCTGAACGATAATAGTAAAATTCTTATTGAAAAAAAATGTTTTATAAAATTATTTGCAAGCACATGCTTATACAATACTACACTGGTGCTATGCCATTGAAACCTTTATCATGTATTGTTAGAGTTAAAAATATAGTGTTGTCTCCAGAAAATAAACATGCCCCTCCATCCAGCAACACCCATGAAAGATGAATGAAAGACTAAGTAGGGAAAGTTTTGGATTACAAATAATTTGTTTCCCATGCTCATCCATCAAAACGTCAACCTCTTCTCTTATGCGCCAATTTGTCATCGGTTGCAACATTTTACTTTGTTACGTACTATTGAATTGTTTTACATACAGATATCACTTAACCCCAGCTCTTAATAAAAGTATGTATTGATCAATCAATGTAAATAATCAAAACAAACTTTTACACGGATGAGTACATGCGATGAGCTAATATATATCATACGGTAATATGAGAGAAAGGTTCCGATTTAAGTATTCCTTAGTTAAGTGAAGACTTAAGTTATTTTATGCATACGACTTAAGAATTTTACTTAACTAAGGGAATTCTTAGTGAAATCTAAGTTTAAGGAACTCTTAAGTTAAGATGTTTTATGCATACGGGCCCAGGTCTGTACGCAAACCAGAGAAAGAAAAGATGAATTTCGTCAACATGCAGTTGGCAATTACAACAAGTATATAGAAGAGACGAAATTACAAGGAAGGAATACATCAGATGTGTAGCATATAAATACTCGACAAGACCAGATCATTATAATTCATTGTATTCCGTTCTTAAGGATTTTAATTTTGTGCTTTTGAAACCTCCGAATAGATTTTTGAACCATGATTTGAGTGGATGTAGCAGGGTGCTTTTATCTTTTAAATTTACTTATCCTGCTCAAAATTCTAATTTTGCCGAAGTATGCATAAACGGTCAAGGCCCCCGACCCGTACTACCGTATTACATGGGATCCCAAGAAAATGAATATATTGGATTGACTAATATGAATGTAATACCAGTTTTCCCAGCAACCGTTGACATAACATTCGCTTGATTTCTTTTTTAATATGGAGGGTCAGCTTGTGTACTCCGGATTGAGATCTGTCTCTATTCTACTTGTTTTCGTGTTCAATCTCGTTTTCTTGTTAATTATGGTGATTGTAGATTGCTTTCAGGGTTGATTTAGGCGGTTCTTAGCTACTTTTACCACAAATTATTTCTCAAGAGATATTTACATTGCACCCAATCAAGAAGAATATTTCGATAATGTTACTTCAACCCCCTCCCCTCCAACCTACAATCCAGAATCCGCCTCTATTCTATCGTTTTGATATATTTTAAATCCTGGATATTTTAAGCAAATAAAGACACATTTATGTCATGTTTGATTTAGGTTTCCATAGAAAGATAATTACGTTAATTACTAGTTTTTTGATATTACAATGAACAAATTAGAAAGGTCATCTCTGTGTAAAATAAGATTGAGTGCACACAATCTTGCTATATAAAAAGGGCGACATTTAGGTTTACCCACCAATGAACGATTTGCAATGTATGTAAATCGGGTGAGGACACGTAGAAGGTTAGAATCACTTTTTACTGAATTTTGAAAAATATTCTGACTACAGAATAAACTTTAAAACTATTATATTAAATATACTTCCTACAAGTTATAGTGAGAATCAGGCAAATATGAAATGTTGCATTAATAGCAATTCTTTAAAAGTCCTGAAAGTGACTAGTTCTTATATACGTAAATGTCTGGATTATAGAAATGAGATTTTATCTTCTTAATTATAAAATATTATTTCATTCTGCTGTATTTATTGTAATAATGTTCTGAAATATGGGCATTTGTCATTTCTTGTAATTGTTTTTGTGCCAATAAAATATTTGTATTTGTATTTGCAGGGGCGGATCCAGCCATTGTTAAAAGGGGGTTCCCAACCCAGGATAAAGGGGGGGGGGGGGGTTCCAACTATATGTCCCCATTCAAATGCATTGATCGTCAAACAAAAAGGGGGGTTCCAAACCCCGGACCCCCCCTTCTGGATCCGCCACTGATTTGTATTATCATGCACATAAAACAAAATACTTGCCTTCACATAAGACTACACGACTATCGGTGATTTTCTTTAGCCTTCGATACGGGTAAAAGGCTTTATTCTAAATAATTATTTACATTTTATAACTTTGATAAAAAACTAAAGTTGTAACTCCTTCAGTCAATATTAAACCCTAGATGGTTTTTCTTATTATGTCTTTCCACCTTTCCATGGAAAGACGTTATGTTCTGACTGGAATTATTATAGTATAATAGTCCCAGGTTCTGATTATTTAGTTTTTTCCGACACTTTTTTTTCTGAAATTCTGCTTTTGTTTCGCTACAAATCAAATCAAATCAAATCAAATCAAATATTTATTATTCCAATCATGGTCCCACAGGGGGCATTTACAATTAACAATTATGATAGTATAAGCAACAAACATGATACATTGTACAGTATATAACGTGACAGATATTATAATAGACAATGAAAATAGCATTAATAACAAAAATACATTAAAAGTACTCTTGAGTATTTTTTTTCCCTTCCTTCCTTATGTCCAGCAGTGTAAAAATAAAAAAAAAGGTATTAATAATAAAGTTTGAACAAACTTAAATTATTTAATAAGATATTCGGTATATGATATTGAACATTTATTGCGTTTTTAAACTCACCGTGTTTAACCGAACAATTTTCCATATTGGAATTATCTCCTGGTATATTATTTTTTTGTTATCGCTTCTCCTGAGAAAGCATAAAAAATCTCGTCACTTCCTTATGATCATCAGTTAATTTTGACGGAAGAGGTCAATTCCATGTAATGAGAGTTATTTCCCTTTTTGTGTTTGACTTTAGTTGAATGTTGGGGTCACTCATTAGTCATAGAGACTAAGAGGCTTTTTGATATGAGGTCAATGGTCAATAAGCAGGAAATTGGTGTCGAGGCCATAAGGTTTTCGGCAAATTGTAATATGAAACACGACGCTACGCCAATACATTATGATAGAAGCGCACTTGTGACTTTTCATAGGAATTTCTTTCCTTGAAAAAGAGAAGCGAAAGATACAAAAGAAACATTCAAACTCATAAGTCAAAAATAAACTGACAATGTCATGGCAAAAAAAAGAAAAAAAAAAGAAAACAAGACCAAAAGACAAACAACAGTATCATGACAAATATATTGAATATTCAAAATAAGCTGTTTGGTGGGATAACTTCTTGACCATACTTATTATGGACCTGGGGTCTCTTAATATGAGATCCTTGACATTTGACCATGAAATTTAAGTCAAGATCAAAGTTTAATTTGACTTACTAGCTTTTGATCTTGCTTTAACTTTATATTGATACATAATAAATCTATAAGGTCTATTGCATTAGGATGGACGACATACGACCTTGTAAAGAGTCATCTGAAAGTGAACTTGTGTAAACCGGCAGTTGTAGTTTTTGCACTAATTTCATGTAAAGGAAACCAAAACCTTTCAGAATCAGCCTGAATCAGCCTATTATATGAACCGAAAGTAACATTTTGTAAACTGGAGGGAGCAAATTATCTTCATTATTTAAGGCAAAAGTATGTAGAAACCATAGGTACTTGGGGACAGGACATTTCTTTTTGGCCCTCCCACTTTTCCAAAATCCGTTATTTTTCGTTTTCTATTAATTTCAATTATTTTCGTGTTTTTCTGTATTATAAGATCATAAATATACTACAAATAACTTGTATTTGCTATTTACTATCAATTCCAAGTTTACTATCCACAGCGGTCATTGATAGATAAACTCATCATATATACCAGGATTGAAATTTTGTATTTGCGCCAGACGCACGTTTTGTCTACAAAAGACTCATCAGTGACGCTCGAATAAAAAAAGAAATTAAAAAGGCCAAATAAAGTACGAAGTTGAAGAGCATTGAGAATGACCGCTGTGAATAGTAAACTTGGAATTGATATTAAATAGCAAATACAAGTTATTTGTAGTATATTTATGTTCTTATAATACAGAAAAACACGAAAATAATTGAAATTAATAGAAAACGAAAAAATAACGGATTTTGGAAAAAAGGGGAGGGCCAAAAAAAATAATTGTCTTGTCCCCAAGTACCTATGGTGAGAGTCTGAAAGTGATATTGTATTAGTCTCAGATTAATAATATGGCTGTAACTGTCGGTTTGTGAGACTCTAAAAGTGATATTGTATTCTTTTTAACATATACTGTTAAATTATTCAGTTTCGGAGTTTACTACTAATCTTCAATAGACCAGAGTGTTTAGCATGATTTTTTTAGGCTTGTTGAAATTGATTGCGTGCATTGCGTGGTCAGTTACGTACAGGTGTTTAGATTGATTTACTGATGTACAACTCAGGTAGAAAAAAGTCTATTTGATTAAGTTCAGTGGACTGACACAAAGGTGAAGTGTGCAATGCTTGCTTATCATAATTCTATGGATATTAAAAAAAGCTTAGATTCGGGTGAGTTTTTTTTTTCTTTAATTGTGCTTGTTTTGTAATGGAGAAATAATTGAACTTGAGAGACTACCTTAGAAATACATCATGTACACATGGGTTACAGATACATAATTAATTTTTCTAAAGGATATATTCATATGAATATATTGATGATACTTATTTGAGAGCCTTCCTAAGTATATTAGTTTCCTCTAAATAGTAATGCACAGGACTAAAAGTATGTGTGTATCCGGAAAGAAGGTGTTTTTAATGAAAGATCTATGACTCCTTGTTTCCCTGTTTTGCGCATCATATTTTGAGTAGACTAAAAGAAAGTGTTTAACATCGTCTGTGACTTTACAATGTTCACAAGGAGTAGGCCCGGTAAGGCCCCTTTTTGGCCCCAAAATATAGCATTTCAAAAAGTTGTTAAAAAATATAAACTTTTAAAGCTATTTTTTTGGAAAGAAGAATCATTGTGTTTAACAAATATGGGCTATGCATCAGGTACTTGCATCATTAATTCATACAAAATTACTGAAATCTTCACAATTTTAGCATTTGTGTTTTTGTCTAAAATGGAAGTGACCGCACTTGTGTTCAATCTTAACATTTAAAAATATGTTGTATTTGATGATGATAGGTAACATATATATAAAGGTTGAGATTGAATACAAATGCGGCCACTTCCATTTTAGACAAAACTATCTGAAAAACGACGTTTTGTGGCAAATGATAGAATTTTCATATGTAAGCTTGAATTCAGACGTCTTTAAGGTTCACCATAACAAATGGACAAAAATGGCTGTATTTACACCTCAAAAACTACTCTTGAGTACAGACTAACGTATGAAGTTGGAAAAGTTTTAAGGCCTGGCATCCACTAGATATACAAAAGTTAAATGCATTTTGTGTTTCAGAAAGATAAAATCTTTTTTTGATTTTGATGGGCATTTTTTTTTCGTTCCTACTGTTGGTGTAAAAATGAACAAACACCTATTATAAGTTTAACGGTGATGTTGTTTATAAAGCCCGGCAATTAAGCTACTATCCATGTTAACTAATTGATACTTCGCATTAATATTTTCTCAAAAGGTTATCAATTAAACATAGTTGTAGGATCCTGAAATCTGATTTTATTGGTTCTAACATTGATTTTGTTTAAAAAAAATTAAAACCTAACTAAATATATATTGCTATAAATATACAATTATGAGAACTCATTATCCTACATCCTGTCGATACTATTTACTTACATTTTGGCATTGCACAAGGTCATGCGTTGAACTCGGACTGTTTCTTTACACTAAATCCGTTGGATGTGTACTGATTGACCTTTTAGTCAGAGAGAACACGATTGAGTTATTAGTTGTAATTGGCTTTGAACTAGCTTTCAGTAACTGCGAGTACTCTTTATTTTTCGGTGATTTGTTTCTATTATTTTTTATGTTAGTTGTTTTTGTGCCTCGTACCGATCTGTTGAGTAAAGCCAATTGCTACTGATTTTGCAGTTTGTTCTTGTCTCGTGCCGTCCCAGGTTGTGGAGGGTTTAGTGCCCACACACATTTTATATGTGCCTGACCTAAGTCAGGAGCCTGTAGTTCAGTGGTTGTTGTTTTTTCATGTCTATCATATTTGTTTTTTGTTTTTTGTTATGTTATAAATAAGGCCGTTGGTTTTCTCGTTTGAATTGTTTCACGTTTTTCATGTTGGGGTCTTTAATAGTCGACTATAAGGTATGGGTTTTTCTCATTGTTGAAGGCCGTACAGTTGCCTTTCATTGTTTACATCTACTTCATTTGAACTCTGGTGGGTGTTGTCTCATTGGCAATCATACCACGTCTCCTTATTTTTTATTTTAGAAATAGGAAATAGGTGAAAACTTTGGGTTTCCGTTAATAAAAATATAAAAAGACTAGATATAACTCCAACAAATCTGCCAGAATTGAAGTGATAAACATGTCATTGACATTATCCATAATCATCGATATTGCCCTTTAAAACACAATTTTTTGTTGTTTTTTTCACATTTATATCATGTTTGAAACCTATAAGCAAATTTTAACCAAACTGGATAGGACTGATCTCGACCTTGTTAAAAAGTAGGTGATTTTGATATTTTATTGGTTGAAACTTTACAGCTAGGCAGTATTTACATGACCGAAGCTCAACTATGTAGATTTATATTATGTTATTACCTAGATGTGGCGCGTCTGTCTTTCACTCAAAATGCATCTGTCAAAGTCAGTGATGTTGGTGACACCTATTGTTGATCACATAAAATTTCTTCGGTTTCTGATGAATAGTTGTCTCATTGGCAATCATACCACATCTCTCCTTATGTGCATAAGGTTTACTTTGTCTGAGGAAATTGGAACTTTATTTTTTTAATCATTTGAATATTTGTCGACGGAAATAAAAACAATGTATGTTATTACATCCGCCACTGAGAATATCTTATTATAAATGTTCATGTGGCTGCTTCTTGTTGAATGTAGAGACACTGTCTTAATGGATAATCTACATGTCTGTCTGAAAGCCGGTTTAATCCATGTTTCTCATATTAAAGTCAATACGAGGCCTTCAACATATGTTGAAAAACCATAAAAACATAAACATTTAGACCAAATACCGAAATTGAGTTTATTTGGTGTCTTATCGACGTACACTCCACATCTCCTTTATATTCATTACCGGTAAAAATAGCGGTTAACCGGTATATACATAGCAATTAACCGATAAAAATACCTTTTGAACCAAATGGTTCACCATAATTGTCCATGTCATTCAAGGACAATCAATACAATACTATATAAATAACACACAGCTGAGAGGGTGAGAGAGCAGATTGTTGCCCCGAGAAACCATTGTCAACTGAGGCGAAGCCAAGGTTGACAATGTCTTTTCGAGGGGTAAAAATCTGCTCTATCACCCTCTCAGATATGTGTTATTTAATTATTATACTGAATGTTCTGTTATAACTGTCGATTAAATTTCAAATTCAAAGTAATAAACTATGACGTCTTATCGAACCGCCGTTAAATTATCACGTTGTGATTGGTTTAACGCAGTCGAGTGGTGACCCCTATGGATCCGTAGGGGGTTAGTAAATTTCATAGGGGGTTCATGACGTCACGTCTACTGTTAATAGTGACGTCATCTATTAATATTGTTGTGTTTTATTGTTTATTTCTCTACAAAACACAGTGGAAAAAAGTCTCGCGGGCGATAAATTCGTTATACGGTTAACTACTGACCCCCTACGGACCATAGAGGGTGAATAAAATCCATAGGAGATTCGGCCTTCGGCCTCACCCCTTTGGATTTTACTAACCCTCTATGGATCCGTAGGGGGTCAGTAGCGATCCATATAACTTATATTGTACATAACCATTTTTAAAATAAAGCGCACACTTGATCAAGCGTCTCCGTGAAGGGTAATAGAGTATTTGCCATAGGATAGAGTCGTCTTTAGTAAAGCGCACACTTGATCAAGGGTCTCCGTGAAGGGTAATAGAGTATTTGCCATAGGATAGAGTCGTATTTAATAAAGCGCACACTTGATCAAGCGTCTCCATGAAGGGTAATAGAGTAAATTAACACCCTCGTATTAGCCAATCAAAATATGGCATTTTAACGTGAAGTATAATAAAATACAGTTGTTACCTGAGAGGTTGTATCCCAACTTAGTTTATTTTAACATCTTCTGAAGGAACGATAAAAAAAATGCCTTTCAAAATTCATTTTTATCTTTATCTTTCTGAAACACAAAATGCATTTCACTTTTAAATATCTAGTGTATGTCGAGCCTTAAAACTTTTCCAACTGGACATGTTAGTCTGTACTCAGAGTAGTTTTTGAGGTGTAAATTCAGCCATTTTTGTCCATGTGTTATGATGACCCTTAATGACCAAATCAGTTCAAATCTTTTACATAAACTAATTGAAACGGTTGAAGAAGACACTGAAGTGTTAAAAAATGTATTCATGTATTCATCTATATGAAAATCCCCATGCAGTTACAACTAATTGGTGTAAATTAATAAATCAAAATTATGCAGCTATAATTATAAGGCCAAAATATCCTTTCTGTGCGAGGTTTTACATAGAAGTGGAAATTCCCGGCCTATCAATAGATAAAGTATGGCAAGCCGTTCTCGTCAAAACTCCGTTTAAACCATTTATTCGAAAAAATTACACACTGAGAATTAAAAAAATCACACTAAGATTTAAGAACCTAAAATAACACACTGAGAAATCGAAATTACACACTGAGATTTAAAAAAATGAAAAAGACGCACTGAGAATTTAAAATTACACACTGAGATTTTAAAAAGACACACTGAGAAGAAATAAATTGAAAAACACACACTGAGAATTGTTAATTACACAATGAGATTTCAAAAATACACACTGAGATTAATATGCAAATTAATAATGAATATTCATGAGATGAATAATTCAACAGATTAATATCTTGGTCTCCCGAACTCTTGTCGTAATTCGTAATAAATTTCAAGACTTAACAACTTTTTTTGCTAACTCATATTCATAAGTTTGTTGCCTATAATTCAGATTATTACTACATGTAACAGTATATCGGGATTTTTTGCTTAAAACTGTTTAAGCATGGTCTCTTTTCAAAAGTCTTTCAACTGTTACCCTGATTTCGCAAGGTAATCTTTTATATTTTTGTTACGTTTATATGCTATAATAGGCACTTGGGAAAAAAATATTCACTGCAGTGTTTGTATTTTTGCAGATTGTTCCAATGTTTTCTTATAATTTTAATAAATTTTTTCACCATTTTGTTATATTTTGAAATGAGAGTAAGTGGGTATTTTTCTTGTTCTATTGGTCTCTTATAACGTAGTTTTTCTATACGTTGTATTTTTAATGATTTTTATAAAACATTTAGCGCCAAGTTGAAAGACGAGTTCTGTCCTCTAGCTTGTAATAGATTCAGATTAAGTATGCTAATTAGATATGTGCGCATAAAAAGTGCACTAAAATCTCAGTGTGTAATTTTAAATTCTCAGTGTGTAATTTCAAATTCTTAGTGTGTGTTTTTTAGTTTATTTCATCTCAGTGTGTATTTTTGAAATCTCATTGTGTAATTTTCAATTCTCAGTGTGTGTTTTTCATTTTTTGTAATCTCAGTGCGTTTTTATGAAATCTCAGTGTGTAATTTTTAATTCTCAGTGTGTGTTTTTAGGTTTTTTAATCTCAGTGCGTTTATTTTTAATTCTCAGTGTGTAAATTCTTCGAAAAATGGTTTAAACATAGTTTTGACGAGAACGGCTTGCCATAATAAAGGAGACTTACAATGACCCTGTAGGTCTCAGTAACAAACATCATGGTAAACGGGTGTTGTAAAACTACATTCTGAGGCGGCGGCGGTGGTGATGGTGGATACGCATGACTGCTTGATGGATATGGTTGATTGATTTTGTGATTATTTGATCACATTCTTCTTCATACCCTATCTCTTTTTCTCAGAGTTTTCTGTACTCCTCATGTAGATATCAACCAGTACGTTACCAACCAACAAATTCCTGTACGGGAATACCATGTGCTTCATCCTTCTTCAAATTCTTTCCTAACATTTTTAAGTGCTATGAAGAGGATGCAATGGGTTATATTCAAGTGATTTCCTCCACCATATCTTTATCTTGATATATATATATCAGTGTTGATGCTGTAGCGTAGCGAGTTTGTATCCGTAAACAAGTTTTGCTGTATAGAAAACTAAAGCAAGAATTAAAGACCTCAATATTGTCGAAGCACATATCATACATAATTTACGTGAAAAGAACAACCAATGATTATTCATATCAAAGGAGTCAGACGCCACTGGCACTCGCCCCAGGTCGGAAAAATGGCTCCTTAATCTACCGACCGTATGGGTTCCTAGTTTTGATATTAATATGAATAACGAAATGATTGAAAGTCCTCGAAAGTTTGAAGTTGTCTCCTGTACTGGTATGGTGTACTGACTTAGGGCAATACCATGTAGCTTACAATGGAGAGGGAGTGCCATGTGGTATGCCCCGCTATAGTCAGGAAGACCTCTCCAACTCAAGCCTTTGCAGCCTCGAAACCGAGGACAGATCCGCATTGTAGTGATATAGAGCGTTGATGGTGGTGACTTCTTTGGCGAAAGCCCTAATCAAACATTCTTGAACATCAATCATTTGGTTATTCATATTTCATGATTTTGGGAATAAAATAGGATGAAAAAAAATTGGGGTCAAGGATAGATGCAAACAAACAAGGAGTTTCTAACAGTGTTCCTTTTTCATTTAAAATAGTAAAAATGGAATTATTATTAGAAGTCCATTTCTTTAATTGGTAAAATATTGGAACAAGCTTTCCTTAATCGTTATCAAAGTACAAATTAAATTAAATAGAAAATAGATTAAAGAAACAAACTGAACTTTGAATCGTTGCGGTGTGTAAAATGCAAATGTTAGATGCTACAACGAAAACTTTTTAAGTTATAAAAATATTTTTAGCGGTATGATGACGATTCTGAAAGATTAGATGTTTGGGTGTGAGGTCTGATATCATGCATATGCAACAGTTGTGGTGACATAATAATACAGGGTCGCTAGTTTAGAAAGCAATTCTGGGAAGAGTAAAAATATTCAGTCATATGCAGGCAATGAATTAAGAACTTACAGAAAATTTTAAAATATTTTCATGTTTGAACCATATCTAACAATAAATTCAAAAAAAGACAGGCAAATAATTACAAGATTTAGAACTAGCTGTCATGACATTGAAATCGAAAGAGGGAGGTATATTGGTATAAAAACCGATGACAAAAAGTGTAAGCTATGTTAGAACGCAGTTGAAGATCGATGAACTACATTTTCTTTTAAAATGTCCTGTTCTAAAAGATACAAAATCTCAACATCTTTCTAATTTCTAAATTCTAAATTCTAAATTCAAAAAAAATTCAACGTTTTCTGATGAAATGAAATTTGTTTGGATTCTTTCGTCTGAAGATTTGTTTGTTACATCCAACTTAACTCAATGATTGCACTCCCTATATTTGAAGAACGAAAGAATTAAACATCTAGAAAATATCAATGTAGTCTGAAAAATAGAAAAATAAAAAAGTCGATCAGGAGTTGTCTCCCATAGGCCTAGGTCTATAAATTGATAAAGAAACGTTATTTCTCCAAACCAATGACTTAATCTTTTGTTTATGACATTGTTTTTAATTATGTTATAAAATAAAGAGATGTGGTATGATTGCCATTGAGACAAATATCCACCAAAGTTCAAATGAAGTGGATGTAAACAATCATAGACAACCGTACGGCTTCAACAATGAAAAAAAACCCATACCGTATGGTCGGCTAGAAAAGGCCCCGACATTAAATATGCAACAATTCAATTGAGAAAACTAACGGCCTAATTTATTACAAAACAATTAACGAAAAACAAAAATGGCAGACATGAACCAACGACAACCACTGATCTACAGGCTTCTTACTTGGGACAGGCACATAAAGAATGTTTACTTTGTTTAAATGTGTATATAAAAAAGAAGATGTGGTATGATTGCCAATGAGACAGCTCTCCACAAGAGACCAAATGACACAAAAATTAACAACTATAGGTCACCGCACGGCCTTCAACAATGAGCAAAGCCTATACCGCACAGTCAGCTATTAAAGGCCCCGAAATGACAATGTAAAACAATTCAAACGAGAAAACTAACGGCCTAATTTATGTACAAAAAATGAACGAAAATACATGTTTTTGTTTAAATGTACTTGAATCACTCTAATCATTTACTGTGCTTTATTTTGTAATTCATATAATTGTATAGCTCAAATTTTGGGCACCATGATTGGTTAATAAAATATCTTGTATCTTGTATTTTGGGTCAGAGATAAAAAAAAAAAAAACAAACAAAACAAATGTATTTTATAGAGACAGAGTGATGACAGATACAGTCAGAGATACTATAATGAACTTTTATTTATAGTAATTTAAAAGGCTCTATATTTTTTTTTTATCAAGGAACAAAAGCAATAACAAACGACAATTCGATGACATCAGGCAGTTAGTATTTTTGTATGAATCATTTGTCATTTCGCGGCCTTATATAGCTTACTATAGGGTATGGATTTTGCTCATTTATGAAGGCCGTACTGTGACATATAGTTGTTTACTTCAGTTCTACGTCATTTAAACTCTGGTGGAGAGTTGTCTCATTGGCAATCATAACACATCTTTCTCTTTTTATATATATATAAAAAAACATGCTTAATCTTATAAAAAAATTCAAATTAGTCCTGGAAATTGCAACAAAATTTTCAAGGCACCTTTGAGGTGTGTTAAATACATAAATTATCGAGACAGTCCATTAATGACTGCGTTTGAGTCCTTAGAACAATTCTATCAATATGAACGATTTTCAGACACACTGAGTGATATTCTTTGTGCTATTTGACTCCCCCACCCAACACATACACACAATATAAGACTAAAAGTAAAAGTAGCAGGTGCACAACTTCATGTCCAACCTGAAGAAGTTAGTATCAGTGCAAATTTCTGGGAATTCCGTCAATTTGTTTTCAAGGAGTTTAGGCAATCTGTATTTATAAGCAAATTTAGAGGATCTATATGTTTATATGACAATAAAGATATTATTATATAAAAATAAGGAGATGTGGTACGATTGCAAAGGAGACAAATATCCACCAAAGTTAAAAAGAAGCGGATGAAAGCAATTATAGGCAACCGTACGGTCTTCAACAATGAGCAAAGCCTATACCGCACAGTCAGCTATTAAAGGCCCCGATATGAAAAATATGAAACAATTCAATTGAGAAAACTAACGGCCTAACTTATAACAAAACAATTTACCAAAAAACAAATATGACAGACATGAACCAACGACAACAACTGAACTGCAGGCTCCTGCATGACTTGGGACAGGCAAAAAAAAGAAGGTTGCGGGGTTAAACATCTTTGTGTGCGCTCAAACCCCCCCCCCCTAACCTGGGTATTTATCGATCCTCATCCATAACAACTAAGAGGCCTAGAGCGTTTTTGGCAAAACAATATGACGATATCTTTACAAATTAGGCGATACAAAAACGTTTGTATTCATTAACAATTAGGAAAATAGCTCATCTTAATAACAAATTATTTTTCTTAGAATCAATACCCGTATTCAACGGACATGTGATTGCAAAAACAGGATTTTTTGAATTGCGTACTGGACATGAGCTATACTGAATTGGCACTGTTATTCCTTCTTTCCTCTGTCTGTCACACAATCGTATAAAAACAACAAATCCACCACTTCATTTCATTTTAGCTAATTTACAAAAGGACAAGTTATGAAATGAAAAAGTGAGATTTGTTTGAACAAACTAATTTATTGCGAACCCAATGAAAGTTTTCCACAGTGCCATCTCTATCTTGACCAGGTATTTAAACTTTTGCAAGTTCACCTGTCCTATTGAATGAATACAATAGCTATTTTTCTCTGTGTAGTTTATTCACTGGGACCTTTAAATTTCTTCTAAGAGAAATCTATCATTCATTGATTAAATTACCTGTGTAAAAAAAAATTCTTATATATAGACAAAAATACTTTTTTTATACTCATTAATTGCGTGTGCTGATGTATTTATTCAATATTAATAATATATTTTCATTCAGTTTAATATAAACATTGATTCAATCATAAAAAGTTGATCAATGAAAATATATTATTAATATTGAATAAATACATCATCACACGCAATTAATGAGTATAAAAAAAGTATTTTTGTCTACATATAAGATTTTTTTTTTACACAGGTAATTTAATCAATGAATGATAGATTTCTCTTAGAAGAAATTTAAAGTCCCCAGAGAATAAACTACACAGAGAACAATAGCTATTGTATTTATTCAATAGGACAGGTGAACTTGCAAAAGTTTAAATACCTGGTCAAGATAGAGATGGCACTGTGGAAAACTTTCATTGGGTTCGCAATAAGTATAAAGTTGATGTTTCAAATTGTTTCAACTCTAAAAGTCTGATTGAAGTTTGTTGCCTTGGATATAAGTAAATTGAGATCAAGCATATCTTGAATTTGATATTCAATGACCAAACCATACAAATCAGTGTAAATGGTTTTCCAGAACGGTTTTAGTACGAAATTAACAAATAAAAATATAGCTTAGGATTTTGAAATATTTTCAAATATGCTACAAAAACAAATAATCATGATTAATTTCTTTAAACTTCTTCAAAACAAAGACTGTTTTGTGATTTACATGTGAACTTTAGCCAGGAAGCCATCTCTAGTTTCAAAACAGCATCTCAGAATGGAACATACAGTGGTTGCCTCCTATTTAGCATTTTGTAATGTTATAATCTATTGGAAGAGAGAGGGATGGGAGAAATGATTTCTTTAACAAAAATTATGCCCAATATTGAACAGAAGTTTCATTAAGAATTCATGTCAGTTTTTCTACATCTTATATTAAAAATTAGGTAAAACCATGCATCTGATATAACAATTTATCTAATCTTATAATTATACCAAACAGGCATTTAGGTTCACTATTGCATTTCTTTTTTTTAAAGAAAGCAACTTGTCTTAATATTCAAGACACCCAAGGGTGAACTTGTCACACTGAACACTTTAAATTTGCAAAACACTCATTTGCAAATCCGGCGCCGCACTTTCTTTGATCTGCAGTGTCATGTAAATAACCAAAATGTGCGGAACGACATGGGATTTACTAAATACCAAATTTTAAAGCTCTAGACTATAAAGTTCTTTTGCAATATGAATTTAAATAAAACTGGGATTTTATAATCCCATGGGTTTTAGCATAATCCCATGGGAATCTGCATTATCCGATGGGATTTTGAGTAAATCCCATATGATATTTTTCAGTCCCATGGGACCAAAGAAATCCCATGGGACAAATAAAATCCTATGGGACAAATGAAATCCCATGGGACAAAATAAATGTATATTTAAAATGAATTCTGTTTGGTGGTAAACTGTAATATAAAATAGTTGATGAAATATCAGAAATGCAAGCCACTAAACTACAGTATAAAGGGTTGAAGGAGTCTATTGGAAGCCAATTTACTAAACTTAACTATTACTTATTTCTGATTTTTAAAACATTGCATATTTTAAAATATCTCCTTTCGAAATATTTCTGTAAATAGCTACATTTGATCTTTTTTCAATTTACCAACATGGCAAAACTATATGCTAAAACTTAAGTCAAGTGCATGTCTTAAAAATAAGTTTTTAAAGGATTATTGATAGTTTTTGATAAATAACAAAGTAAAATGACTTTTTGACAAATTTTCAAAATTAAATGTTATGTATCAACAGATTTGTGAAAAGTCCGTTTAAAAATCCGTTAAATTTAAATAGATTTTCAAACTAACAAGGTTGTAACTTTCAAAAATTCAGGTGTTGGAGCCATTTTATATGCCATAGAGGATTCCATCCTTAACAAGAATATATATCTTGCACCTTATACTACTTATCATATTATTAAAGACTTCATACTTGAAGTTTTGTACTGTTATGATAACATACTGTTATTAATCTTGATTCATTATTAGAAATTGCATGAAAATATGTAAAGATTGTTTTTTCATGAGTTATGTTTATTCAATAAATTTATGCTGTCTTTCCTGTGATGCAGCATTGTTTGTTGGTAATATGTTGTCTTTCCTGTGATGCAGCATTATTTGTTGGTAATATGTTGTCTTTCCTGTGATGCAGCATTGTTTGTTAGTAATATGTTGTCTTTCCTGTGATACAGCATTGTTTATTTGTAATATATAAAATTGAGAATGGAAATGGGGAATGTGTCAAAGAGACAACAACCCGACCATGGAGCAGACAACAGCCGAAGGCCACCAATGGTCTTCAATGCAGCGAGAAACTCTCGCACCCGGAGGCGTCCTTCAGCTGGCCCCTAAACAAATATGTATACTAGTTCAGTGATAAAGGACGTCATACTAAACTCCAAATTATACACAGGAAACTAAAATTAAAAAGGATACAAGACTAACAAAGGCCAGAGGCTCCTGACTTGGGACAGGCGCAATTATGCGGCGGGGTTAAACATGTTTTTTGAGATCTCAACCCTCCCCCTATACCTCTAGCCAATGTAGAAAAAACAAACGCACAACAAAACTCAGTATAAGTGAAGTCCGAGTCCGAAGTCAGAATAGGAAACAAAAGAAAATAAACAAAATGACAATAATACATAAATAACAACAGACTACTAGCAGTTACTGACATGCCAGCTCCAGACCTCAATCAAACTAATTGAAAGATTATGTCTTCATCATATGAATATCAGACACAATCCATCCTGTTAGGGGTTTAGTATTATACCGTCATAAAATATATGAGATGAACATAACCCATATCATGCCAACAACTGGTTTTAGAATAAAGGATTTAATTCTGATGCAAAGACCCTATAAGTGAATCAATATCAAAGCCAAAATATGCAATCTTTAATGACCTGACAACAGTATCGTAACTATATCCCTTCTTAATAAGTCTGTTTAAAGGTTTTGTTAGCTTTTGAGGTGAATACTGACATTTTTGTGCTTTGTAAAGAATCATTACCGTAAAAGATTGGATGTGAAATACCCGAACGTATAAGATGTCTGCATGTTGAGTTATATTTACGAATGATGTCCTTATACCGATGATAAAATTTAGTAAATGTTTTGACTAGTTTATGATATCGAAAACCCTGGTGTAATAATTTTACGGTAATACATAAATTTCTCTCGCTAAAATCTAATACGCTGTTACATACACGAGCGAATCGTACAAGTTGAGATATATAAACACCATAAGATGGTGACAAGGGAACGTCACCATCTAAAAATGGATAATTAACAATAGGAAATGAAATATTGTCTTTTCTGTGATGTAGCATTGTTTGTAGGTAATATGTTGTCTTTCCTGTGATGAACATCAATCAGTTTCCTGACTTAATTAAGACAGGTGCAAACAATTGCAGCGGGTTTAAACGTTTTAATGGTACCAAACCTTCCCCTAATCTGAAACAATAGTGTAAGATAAATCCTATTTTGTTTCTGTGTGTAATCGTGTCTTTGGTTTACTAATTTTTAATACTCTTACATTTATAAAAGAGGGACGAAAGATACCAGAGGGACAGTCAAACTACCACCAAAAACTGGGGGTGATCTCAGGTGCTCCGGAAGGGTAAGCAGATCCTGCTCCACATGTGGCACCCGTCGTGTTGCATATGTTATTACAAATCCGGTAAATAGTCTAATTCTATAACTTAGGCCATGTAAGATAAAAAAAAATTATCTTCGGAGAAACCAAAAGACTTAAAACTATAGAACAAACAATGTGCAAATATATCCAAGTAGCCTATTAAATAAAACATAAACTGTTGTACAAATACACGAGGATTCAAAAGGAACAATCACAAACTGATCACCGAACACTAAAAAACATGCAAGAACTCCTACAAAAACCAGGAGTTAACCAAGGTGCTCTGGGAGGGTAAGCTAATGCTATTTTTTTTCAAACAAGAGTCCCGATAAATAAAAATCCCGAATTCCCGGACATAAAAACACGTAAATCCCGTGTCTCGATTAAACTAACATATACTATATAGCTCGTTCCCGAAATCCCGAACTTAAAAATGGACAATCCGGAGTTCCGATTAAGGTCCGACCCCCCATATACACCTTATCGCTATTTGTCCGCCATTACTGGATATCACACAGGTTCCCGTAAAATTTTGACGTCATAAAACAAAATATCTGACGCCACAATGGAAAAGTGATTGTTGTTGACGTCAAAAGTTCAAGCGGCCGGGTCAGCCGGGAATAGCGATAAGGTGTATTATCATACCTCACATTATATAGTAAATATTTGATTGGCTAATACGAAATAACGTGTTATAGTTTACTTTTCCAAAAATTTGCAGGAGCGGTGAATAACCCCGACATTTTGAAGCCTCCATTGAACAGCCCTATTAATCCCCGGTGAATAATCTTTCGGCACCTTGGTTTTTGCACGAGTTATCTCCCATAAAAAATGACGTCATTGACGCCTGTAAACAAAATGGCAACGGCCAGCAGGTAAGAAGCCCATCGAGTGACAAGGAAAACAAGATTAAACAACAAGGCTTGGAAAATCATATGGTTCAGAGGATATCTCTCGTAAACGCGGTCCCTTTCAGGGCCATCAATATTTTAAAGGAAGAGTCTACCTTTGTTGTACATACCAGAAATTCTTAGACAAAAACATGTTCTAACGTAGTCCAAATAATTCAGTCGGAAAGCAAGCCCTTAGAAACGACCGTTGTTGCTACTTTCTTAAGACAACAATGGAACTGATATTAAAACCCGCCATTCTGAAATTGCGTTAATTTCGCGGAAAAAATAATTTGGCGCCAATTTGGAATTTTTCTTTTTTCTGTTTCTTACTTGCCATTAGGGTCAGAAATAGATTTCTTTCGATTTTTCAAGCATGGTTCTTATTATCAAAGAAAATAATACTTAAACATGTTATAAATTTTCCGTCTTTTAAAAATAACGTAATGCCTTTGATCGTCGTTTAAGAATTATGCGAAATTGTCTGTTATTTTTTTCTTCTTTTTTTTCCAGATAAACAAAGAATATACAAACTTTATAAAAAAATAATAATAAGTATCTCAAAGTTAAAACAAAAATCAAGTCTAACGTTCTGTCACCCCTTAGGAAACCCCGTTCGAACTAAATTCCAAACGAAAGACATTTTTTGACATTGTAGTTTTTTTTATCTTACACATCGATGTCA
The DNA here is from genome assembly GCF_021869535.1 of Mytilus californianus. Classification (NCBI taxonomy): domain Eukaryota; kingdom Metazoa; phylum Mollusca; class Bivalvia; order Mytilida; family Mytilidae; genus Mytilus; species Mytilus californianus. The sequence goes on from NW_026262679.1 coordinate 61,402,254, forward strand.
ACTTGCATCTTTACACAATGTACACACATTTAGTGTGTTTGTTTGAAAAAGCAATGGCGAGTTCAGCTGTGAATATTGACTGGATTAATTATTCTCTTTAAGTCAGTGAATTGTTTGACTTAACCAAAACAAGGTAAGGAAATCGTATACTGTCTTTACACAACCTTAACCAAAACTCATTCATCGTTTATAATATTATAAAAAAAAATTGTGATGAAGTAATCCTGCAAAACTGCCAAAGGTAAATGAAAAAGTCTTGTCCTAAATATGAACTTAAAACAATCTCTTTCAGACTAGCATTTTAATCACTCTTATAATTTCAAAGCATGTTCATACTGACATGAAGTGTGACTTACTTATGACTTGTGATCTAAAACATAATATTGTTGACTTAGCACTCAGAATCTGCTCTGTAGCCTCTGAAATACTTTATATAATTATAAAAATGCATAATTGTTCAAAAAAATTAAATAGAAGAAGAAAAATATAAGACCCAGTTTTTTTTTGTTCTTATCTATTTTCAAGTTCATGATTAGAACCATTTATTTATTGGTTTAGTTTTTTTTATATAATTTGAGTCCATTCATTAGAATCTGCATGGAATCAGTGAGACAAAATTTATTGTTATATTTAGTTTGTTCATACAAGAACTGCAAACTAATTTCCTTTTATTTCAAATAATGAAGAATTTACACCCAGAATACTTTCATTATGGTCTCGTTTAAGTTTAAATGAAAAAGGTAGGATCAGGTATCAGTAATGAAAAGGAGTTCCTGTATTTGATCATTTTAATCCTGTCTTGATCCATTATTCATGAATATTTTGGCTACCCCTTGTATGATTCAAGTAGAAATTTATTTCTGTGTTGAAATAATTTGGTTACAGCAGTATAAATACTTACCAAAATATAAATATCAAATTAACTCTTGGAATAATAATATTATGGCACATACTGACATAGGGCCTATTTGAGTATTTCACTGAGACTGAGTTCTAAAAAGTGATAAAATGTGTTTCGCTAATTTTTTTGCACATGTCTTTAGTATCAAAATATATTCAATAAAATTATTTTAATAATATCCTCATGTAAATAACAGCATATGGTGCTTAATATAATCATAGTTTGATCATGAGAGTGTCAAACAAAGGGACCTAACTCTTAAATTACTATCGGCCCCGCTTCATCAGAAATATCGACACATCGAAGTGGCACATTTGCGTATTACAGCGTATTAAGTGGCACAAATTTGACATATCATAGTCAAAGTTATGTTACATAACATAATTTAAATTCAGTATAGCTTCCCGAGAAGTTAAGAAAGAAAATTACGATTTTAATTTCCAGTGACCGATTTTTTTGGTCAACACCTAGACTTTGAAGACACATTTCGAGAGAAAAAATTAGTTTAATCCATAATTGAGTGGATCAATATATTTCTTATATACTCAAGAATGTTCACTTAAAAGCAAATTAGTTTTAATTCATTCAAAAAACTACAAATTCCAAAAAACGGGCTTCACTTTTTTTGGTAAAAAAATGCCCATATATGGTAATCACATGACTTCCATTGTTGCTTTAAGAAATGGGGTCAAACCGGGGTCAGCTTTCCGACTGAATTATGACGTTTTGCAAGGCTATTTTAATTTTTTTCTGTGACGCCTTCCTACGTTAATTATTTGGACTAGTTCTAACGTTATTGTTTTGACAATCTTTTTTTCTCTCCCGTAAATCAATATTTTACACTTAATTGTTTGTTCGGTATAACAAAACAGTTATGGCCCATTGTGTTGGTGAATATCCAAAATTGTTGTCCCGAGTAAGGTAGCTACCATTTGATTTTTAGTTTAGGGGGGGGGGGGGGGCTAGGATGAACAATTTGGTCTTGCATTTTATACGACCGCAAAAAAATTTTGCGGTCTTCTTCTTCTTCTTCTTTAAGTTTCTAGCGATCCTTCAATTATTGAAGATTATTCGCCGGGCGTCGACTATAAAATTTTATAATTTACATTGTAGCAAGAAAAATAAAAAGAAACAAAATCAAAAAATCAAAATAAAATATAGTAGTAGGGTTGTCATCAACTGGTAAACCACATATCATATTTTCAATATAATCCAATAAGATGTTCTTTGTTGTTTTTGTATTTCATGTTTTAATTTCATTTAGATAAAACTTATACATTTGATAACAAAATAGTTAGGGATAGAAAATGGGGATGAGAGCAGATTCTGAGATCATACTCTTGAATCCCTGTACTGTACTGCATGATACTTTTTGTTGTGGCAGAAGATTCCAATCTATAACTGTTCGTGGATAAAATGAATATTTATAACTGTCTTTAGATGTTTGTATTTGCCTAAATGAGTGTGGATTGCTATGTCTAGTTCTATTGTCTAGTGGGATCAAAAGGTTATATGTAGGGACTGCAACAATTTCATGTATAATTTTGTAGAAGAAGACAAGTCTGTATCGTAAACGCCTAATTTCAAGTGGGTACCAATTTAAGTATGTCATCATTTCAGTAACTGAGCTGGTGTTATGGAAGCGGTTGCATGAGAAGCACGCTGCTCTTCTCTGAACTTTTTGAATTTGTGAAATTTGCTGTTTTTGATGTGGATCCCAAATAGTTGAGCAGTATACCCTAGTTTTGGTCAGACAAGAGCTTTAAATGCATGTGCTTTAACTTTAGGTGAGGCTATTTTAAGGTTTCTACGAATAAATCCAAGAGACTGATTGGCTTTTGATGTCATGTAATCGATATGTTTATCCCATTTTAAATTTGATTGAAGAGTTAGGCCTAAATATTTTGTAGAGTCAACTTTTTCTAGAGAGTGATTGTGTAATTTAAAAGTGAAGTCTAAAGGTTTGCGTTTTTGAGTTACACTGAGAATGTTGCACTTATCAGGGTGAAAATGCATGAGCCAGTCCTGCTCCCATCTGCCGGCCACTTCCAAGTCAGACTGTAATTTATATGTGTCATCTGGTTTTTTAATTTCCCTATAAATAATACTGTCATCTGCGAACAATCTTAATGTACTATGTTCAATATATTCTGCCAAATCATTTATAAATATTAAGAATAAAATTGGACCAAGCACTGTGCCTTGAGGTACCCCAGATGTAACAGGAATTTTATTTGATGTTTCACCTTCAAGGACTACTGTTTGTGTTCTGTTTGTTAAAAAATCTTGAATCCAATGTAATGCATTGCAATTTATACCGTAAAAACCGATTTTATACATGAGATGGTGGTGTGAAACTTTATCAAATGCTTTTGCAAAATCCATTATTATGATGTCTGTTTGAATGTTTTTATTATTTGAATTTGCAAGATCTTGAATAAATGATATTAGCTGAGTTTCACAGGAGCGAGATGATCGAAAACCATGTTGTAAGTCATATAGTATTTTATTTTTTTCCAGATGTTTCATTATATTACTAGCTACAACATGTTCTAATAGTTTGCAGCAGATGCAAGTCAATGATATGGGGCGATAGTTTAAAGGGTCGTGTTTGTCGCCTTTTTTGAATGCTGGACATACACTTGCATGACGCCAGTCATCTGGTATCTTTCCAGAGTTCAGTGATGTTTGGAATATGATTGACAAGATGGGAATGATAGATGTCTTACACTCTTTTAAATTTTTTCCATGGATGAGATCAGGCCCAGCTGCTTTGTTGATATTGATGTTATTTAGAAGTTTTTCTATGCCCTGTTTTTGTATTTTAATATCAGGCATCTGTGGATGTTTACTGACACCCTTATCTGGTATTGGATCATCTGTTACAGGTGTGAATGCTTTTTTGAACTGTTCATTTAAAATATTAGCTTTTGCTTTTGAATCAGATGTAAGTGACCCCCCTTTTTGGAGTGGTGGTATGTTAGAGCTTTCAGACTTTTGTGTTTTTATATAACTGAACAGATTTTTGGGGAAGCTCTTTGATATAGTAGTAGGGTTGTCATCAACTGGTAAACCACATATCATATTTTCAATATAATCCAATAAGATGTTCTTTGTTGTTTTTGTATTTCATGTTTTAATTTTTTGAGTTGGTCTTGTTTCCCTTTGCCTTTCAATTTGTACTTTTGATATTTTTTTTTGTACTTTTTCATTTGTCTTCTAAGACTGTCTGTTATCCAAGGTAGATTTTTGCTGTTTCTCATCATTTTCTGTGGTATGTTCTCAGAGATAGTGTTTTGTAATGAGTTTTTAAATATTAACCAAAGTGTATTTGTATCTTCACTATCCTTTTTATGCATGATCTTTTGATATGTTTGATCTATATCCTCTTTTATTTTTTGCCAGTTTGCATTTTATATTTATAGATTTTACGTGGCTTGGTTTGGCATCTTTTTAATGATAATAAACATTCTACAATATCATGGTCTGCCTCTCCTAATGGTGGCATGGTTTCAGTTTTTTCAATGATGGCTGGATAATTTGTTAACACAAGATCTAATATTTTATCATTTCGAGTTGGTATGTTTACAACTTGTGCTAGAGAATAGTCATTTATTATGTCTAAAAATTGCTGATGTTGTTTTTGATTTGTTTTTCCAGGGATGACGCTTGTTGTTTCCCAATTGATGTTCCCTAAATTAAAGTCCCCACCAATAATTATGGCTGACTTTGAGCTGGCGTTTATTCTACTTATTGATTCATTTAGCAAATCTAAGGATGTATCATCATCTTGCTGAGGTCGATAATAAGCACATATATAACATTTACGTGCATTTGATATTAATAGTTCTACCCATATCATTTCACATCCTGTGTCTAGTTCTTTGATTTCTGTACATAAAAAAATTATTTGATATAGCTATGAGTACGCCTCCATGACATTGGCCTTTTTTATTTGGTGGTCTATCTTTTCTAAATACTGTGTATTGATCTTTTGAAAAATATTCATAAGATGATGTTTTAGGATCTAACCAGGTTTCAGTACCTATTATTATATCAGGCTGTGTGGTATCGATCAGAATATCTACATCTGGTTTTTTGTTCTTAATAGACTGGAAGTTAATATTTACTATTTTTAAAGGTCTGAGTAACTTATTTTGGGTATATTGGTATGACGTTGGCGTCGTCGTCGTCGTCGTCCAAAGACATATTGGTTTTCGCACTCTAACTTAAGTTTAAGACTTAAGTGAATGGATCTCTATGAAATTTTACCAAGGTTCAATACCACAAAACTTGGTCAAAAGGAAGGTTGGGATTGATTTTGGGGGTTATGCCTTATGGTACCAACAGTTAAGGAATTAGGGGCCAAAAAGGGGCCTATTTTTCAAAAATAAGCATTTTTGTAACTTCCAGACATAACTTGTGTGTTAGTGTATGGATCTCTCTGACATTGTACCACAAGGTTCCATATCACAAAGGGAATGCTGGGATTGATTTTGGGGGTAATTGCCTCAAAATTTTAGGAATTAGGCACAAAAAAAGTGGCAAAAAAACATGCATTTTTCTAGTTTCAGGACAATAACTTATGTGTAAGTGTATGGATCTTTCTGAAATTGTACAACAAGGTTAAATATCACAAAGGGAAAGCTGGAATTGAGTTTGGGGGTAATTGCCCAAAACGTTTAGGAATAACTTCATAAGGGGCCAAAAAGGGGCCAAAACTAAGCATTTTTCTAGTTTACACAATAACTTGTGTTCAAGTGCATGGATCTCTCTGAAATTGTGCTGCAAGGTACCATACCACAAGGGCAGGCTGGGATTGATTTTGGGGGTTATTGCCTCAACATTTTAGGAATTAGGGGCCAAAAAGGGGCAAAAAACATGCATTTTTCTAGTTTCAGGACAATAACTTGTGTGTAAGTGTATGGATCTTTATGAAATTGTACTACAAGGTTCCAGATCACAAAGTGAAAGCTGGGTTTGAGTTTGGGGGCAATTGCCCTAAATGTTTAGGAATTTGGGGCCAAAAAACAAGCATTTTTCTAGTTTCCAGACAATAACTTGTGTTTAAGTCTATGGATCTCTCTGAAATTGTACTGCAAGGTACCATACCACAAAAGGAAGGCTGGGATTGAGTTTGGGGGTGATGAATCATACTGGGGTTCAAAAAATTTGGGGGAGGGATTTTTTTCCCCTTTTTTTCATTTTTTTTTCTTTAAAATTTTCCATTTTAAATTGGTTATTTCTGATTTATCTATAAAATCAAATAATAATGATATGGTTTGAATAGGTAGATTAAAAATTTTTTAAGTTCTTAGACCACATTCATTCTGTGTCAGAAACCTATGCTGTGTCAAATATTTAATCACAATCCAAATTCAGTGCTGTATCAAGCTTGAATGTTGTGTCCATACTTGCCCCAACTGTTCAGGGTTCGACCTCTGCGGTCGTATCAAGCTGCACCCAGTGGAGCATTTTATTTTTAGTTGTAATCTGTGTCACGCCTTTTTATTTTTCACTCTATTCGGTTCTCCCCTTTTTTTTTTATTAGTTTATCCTGACTTTTTTTACCTAAATTGTCATCCTGCCTTTTTTTTTTTGCCAAGTTGCTCATCCTGCATTTTTTTTACTCAAAACTCCTGTCCTGCCTTTTGTTTCAAATTTCATCCTAGCCCCCTATTATGAAATAACTTTCATTTATCATTCAAAGAAACAATAAATTATGAAACCAGGGGTGTGGAAATATTTGTTGTGACCACTTGTCCCCGGGCAAGAAAAATTGTAAATTTTACTTGTTCGAAAATAAAGTTACTTGCCCTGATTTCTTAATGAATTTTGGAATGTCAGAAGATATGTTTTTCGGTAAACGTGTATGTTTCTAAAACAGTTTTGAAACACAATGAAAATGGAATGTATGGTATTTGTTTGTATATTAGACATGTTAGAATGATACAAAATAAGAAGAGCATACACCAATAAGCTACATTGTAGAAACCAACTCAAAGCAACTCTAAATTAAAGAATCTAGAGGCCAATATTTGCAGCAATGTTTTTCAATGCTTGCTTACATGAACCTGGGAGAATATAATGACTTATATTTTTTTTTCACTGTGAGCCAGTACAGAGTTTTATAGTTAAATGAAGAGATGAAACCGAATAAATTATGAATTATTGAATTGTTGTTTGCACCCCTCCTTTCCCCCAAAAAGTTTTGGTGGACTAATTGTAAATTTGAGATTTTTTAGATAGCTTATAAATTATTAAGCGAAATCAAAATATTATAGGACTTTAAAATCTTTTATACCGTTTATTTTTATAATATTTGCGCTTTGCCGCCTCAGATTTCTGTTTCTTGTCAAAACCAAGTTCTAAGCTCAACAATTTAATTTTTTATGAGGTGCCTCTTTTCCGTTGGTCAACTGCCGATTGATTACATGTACCTATCCAATGCTCCGGTCATTTAGCATTTTTAGTTTTCATACTTGACAAATCAGTTCAAAATTTAATAATGACCATTTCCAGTGTGATGTTGCTATAACCTTATCAGCGATCCCAGATCAATGGGAAAATATCAGATTATTAATGAAACCCGGGTCCGCATACTTATTTTTATGTTGTTTGGTAATTGATCTATTTCTTTATCATTGATGTTGTTTTACTAAAACATGTGGATTTCGTCTTGTTATTTGATATTTTTTCTACTTTTATGAATGAATTTTGAGGACTTTTCTATATGATAATATAAATTAACAATGTCAATCGACATTCTTTTACTTGTCCACGGGCAACCAAGACACTAAAAATAGCTTGTTCGGTCGGTCAAATTCGGGCGAGTCGGGCATATTTCCACACCCCTGGAAACTGGATACCTGGTAGTCCAAATAATTATGACGCCTTACAAGGCTATTTTATTTTTTGCTTTAGCGGACTGTCAAAGCAAAAAAATAAAATAGCCTTGCAAGACGTCATAATTATTTGAACTTTAGATAGCAATACACAGTTAGGAGAAAAATTTAAAATTGACACTCATAATTTGTAACCACCCTCTTTCCCTTGCTTTCTAACAAATAAGGCTTTATGTTTGTGTTATGCATGTGCATATATATGGAATCAGCATCTTCCATAGATTTGATTTCCAATAGTTATAACGGTGAATTTGATGTAACTATGGAAACAATCTGCATTATTTGATACAAAATATTGCAAAAAGGGGGTGAAAATGTCCCAAAAGTCCCAAAAATTTGGTTCAAAGGAGAATTTCAATCCATTAAAGTGATACCTTTCCTGAAACCATAGACATTTATCTATTAAGAGGTTCAAAAAGAAAATCATATGCATTTCTGCTCATTTTTCCATAGATTGAATTGAAAAGTTTGAACACTACAATAATTTCTGGATCTATGGGCGGTACGGATGTGAAAATACGGACTGTCAAACAGAAAAATGACCCATAAAACATGCAAAAAACAATCTTGATGTTCATATAAACCCACTTAGAAGGCTTTATTATTCTTCAACCATCTAAAAATAAATTTTATTGTACAAAAACTTTCATATTTAAAAAAATTCACCATGGCCAAAATGCGGAACTAAACTTCTAACTGTGTATTGCTACCTTAATCTGTGACTATACGGTAGTGTTTATAATTTTGATAATATTTTGTAGATAACATAAAGGTGATGCACACAATATTGGTGTCTCTTTGGAAAATGCGGTAACATTGCCAATAGGACTGAATGTGGTATTAAACACCAAAAATTCAATCAACAAATCTGCTGTGTGTAAATGTTCAATTTTTGTGTGTATTAGATCTAATTTTTTTTTCCATCTTCGCAGGACGTAAAAAAAAATGGCTGGAATATTGCTTCTTGTACTTGTAATGTTACTTAAAACAAAATTAAAAACACTGAAATGAAAACCGAAAATAACCTGTTTTAAAATGGACGGCCTAAAAATGTCAAAGAAAATTAAGTCTAAACCGATACCCAGTTACATGTTGAAAATGAAATTAGCGATAAAACAAAAACAACTTTTAAAGTATAAAAAGTACACCAAATGCATTCGTGGTCCATAGTACCTTTTTGCAGAAAACATTGAACCATGTATAACTTTTTTTTTTTATCTGGTCTCTACATAATGAGCGTATTTAAGAGCCAATCTGCCAGAAAACAATGCAAAAGGTTCCAAATGCAATGTTGTCATATTGACCTGAAATTTAGCATACATGAGACCTTCATAGCAACTACTTTCTGTGCAAAATATTTAAAAAAAATATTCAATGTTATTATGTTACTCTCTATATGGAGCTGCATCTATAAATAGCCATTTATGGTCAAAATAAAGATGAAAATTAGCCAATTTCAGCAGTATTAAGCTGAAAATTACCAGTGTTTCGCAGCACGGAACTGTTTTATTGGTAATAATATGATGTGTAATACTGTATTTTAACTGCCAAAAATATGTTGATACCTGAGGTTAATTTTTTTTCCTATATTTGCTCAATTCTGGTCCAAATATCCCAAGTTTTATGAAACGGTTAAAATGGTGAAATTTGCTAATTTTTAAAAGTCTATATTTTCTAAAGTGGCAAAAATATTTTAATGCCATTTGTTTTTTCTTAAACCCTAATCATATATCTACAAAATATAAAAAATCCAACTTCGGCAAATGATTTCCCCCCCATCCACTTGTATTTGTATTTTTATCCATCTGATGAGTCAAGCCTCTTTCAACTGATTTTTATAGTTCGTTCTTATGTTGTACTGTTACACCACTGTCAAAGGTTAGGGGCAGGGTTGGGATCCCGCTAACATGTTTAACCCCGCCACATTCTGTATGTATGTGCCTGTCCCAAGTCAGGAGCCTGTAATTCAGTGATTGTCGTTTGTTTATCATCATCATTGTGTTACATATTTGTTTTTCGTTCATTTTTTGTACATAAATTAGGCCGTAAGTTTTCTCGTTTGAATTGTTTTACATTGTCATTTCGGGGCCTTTTATAGCTGACTGTGCGGTATGGGCTTTGCTCATTGTTGAAGGCCGTACGGTGACCTATAGTTGTTAATTTCTGTGTCATTTGGTGTCTTGTGGAGAGTTGTCTCATTGGCAATCATACCACATCTTTTTTTTTATATTTAGTACTCAATGTAAATTTATTAGTTTGGAAGGAATTGTGGTTTAGCAGGTGTTATCTATATTAATGATACTTCTCTTATTTAGAAAATAAATATATGACTTACTTAGTTTAATACAACTAAAATATTTACTTAGTATCTAGCTCATACAACTTTCACATTAAACCCTTTAGTAATTGCGGACTGCAGGTAGTTACACTACACCAATGCTGATTTTCTCCTTTTTGGTCCAAAGTTTCCCCCATAAACCCTCAATGGTAAAAAAAACATATGGTGCACAATTTCACAACCCTCACAAGACATATCATCAGTTAGTTGGAATTAAATCCATTCTGTTCTTTGAGCGGACTTAAGGATTGTAGATATATTACAAACAGACGGATGGACAGACCGATCGACATTATGAATATTATATATCCCCCAGCTATCAATAGCATGGGTATAATAAGTCTGGCCTGTTAAATAATTTATTAAAAAAAGAAAACTTAGGGGATATGGTTGGGTCACTACTGTGGATATGCGTATGAATCTTTCCAATGGAATAAGACATGTAGAGAAAATTTATCAAATCACCAATTAAGGATGTTTGCTCCTCTATTTCAAGGTTTTTAAACGACTGTTATAGATTGATACAATATGAATAATTACGGGAACCTAAAAATTAGAAAAAAATGATAGGTCCGTGTTCTAGTTTTTGAGATATAATCAATTGAAAATTTGGTGGGAAATGATTCTCTCTAGATTTTTCATATATTTAACATTGACACCTTTTTCCTTTCAAAAGCTATGAAAAAATAACAAGGATTTTATAAAATTTTCAAAAATGACTTTTAAAACTATATGCAATAAAATTATGAAAAGAAAAGTAGGGGTCAGTGGGCAAAATTTCTATTGGCACTACATGGATAAAACTAGAGGATTCCGAATATCTGACAAAAAGTCAAAAACAAGAGTAGCGAACATCCTTAATTTATATATTTGATTCTAAATTAAAAAGCAGGGATATGTTGTATATATTCATGATATTTACTTGATAAAATCCCAGCAAATTAACAGAGCTATTGTTGCTGTTCTTCCTCTAAAAATCACAGTGATGCTTTCAACATGTACAAAAAGCTCACAGCAAGTTTAAAATGACCCCTTAGGGAGCTACCATTTGATTTTTATGGGGGGGGCTAGGATGAAAAATTTGGTCCTGCATTTTTTTTAGTTGTAATCTCTGTCCTGCCTTTTTATTTTTCACTCTATTCGGTCCTGCCTTTTTTTATTACTTTATCCTGACTTTTTTTTACATAATTGTCATCCTGCCTTTTTTTTTTTGCCAAGTTGCTCATCCTGCCTTTTTTTTACTCAAAACTCCTGTCCTGCCTTTTTTTTCAAATTTCATCCTAGCCCCCCCCATAAAAATCAAATGGTTGCTCCCTTAGCAGTTTTTAACTTCATTTAGACTTTAACTGTCAGATTCTTGTGCACATAAATTTAATAACATGTTTCAATCATTTTCATTTTATATTTATTCAAAATACATGTATCAAGGGAATTAATACAGGAAAGTAAAACACTAAATTGACTGATACAATGACGATGGCGTTTTTTTGTAGTTACACTGTACTGCAGAGGAGGTGTTTCGTTTTGCACGCGGCACGCATATTCTGACTGTACTGTTTTTGCAACAAGAATGAGTATTAAGTTGAAATGTCTATGCTATCTGTATAGTAATATATGTTGCCAAGTTTGTAGAAACAGCATGTACCAGTATGTCATCACTTGACATTTTGCTTTGCAAATCTTTGTCATCAACTATATTCAAATTCTCAATTTTAACTAATGCTGACTTTGCTGGACCTCTAGTTCCTCAATAGTTTAAATTATTAAAGGTTTGATTAAAAATTGGTCTTTTTTCTGTAGCACTGCATTCTATGTATGTATCATGTAAAAATTCCATAGCCCCACTATTAAAACGTTTCAATGGCTAATAGAAACTGTAAAAGACCATCATTCTGCATTATTCAAATTTGTTGTCAAAACTGATTGTAGAGAAACCTTTGTGCTCATGACACATGTCTTAGCCTAGAGAAGTTTCACTATGTAGTTATTATTTTCTTTGTTGGCATATACACCCTTGCCTATGCATATACGATATTTTTCTAAGATGTGAGGTTTTTGTGTAAACCTTTATGCAATTTCACTCAGAACAAACAAAGAATGGTTCATCATCTGAAATATCATCAGCTTTTACATTTGCTCTTGGAATATATTCTGTTTCTACTGTTTCATTATATCCTCCATCTAATTTGTCTTTGTAATATAAGTGTAATTAACAGCATGGCACGAAAGATTTCTTCTTAATAAATGGCATTTGTACCTACAAAAAAAAATACAACATATTATCATAACCTAGGCAAATATTGACAACTGCTAAAATAGTAGTGTTCTAGCTCAATACAAAGTTTTTTTTTCTTCTCAAAAATGACCCGAGACATATTGTTGTCTTAAACAGACTAAAAAATTTACTAACACGTTTTTTTTTTTTTAGAACACTACAAAGGTTAGTACTAGTGGAGCATGACAGGCTTTCCCTTCCTTAGTACCTGAGAACCTTCTCTCATTATTGTATTTTTATGGAGTTTGTATTGATAACTTCAATTCTTATAATTCTTATGCAATTCATTTGTAGCAACAATGTTTATTGGTTGTAAAAATATTTGGAGGTTAGATTCCATAGTCTTCCTGAATCCTGTCTTTAAACCAGCATTTTCAATTTCTGTTATTTTTAATTTTTTTTCTTTGAAGAAAAAAAATAACCACAATTTTTGCCTGAAAACCTGATTTTTGTCAAAATTAATATGTATCTCATGATTTTTTAATTTGTCTACTTTTTGCCTTTAATTTTTTAATTGGTTGGAAAAAACAGGCAAAAATTCCAAAAAAGGGGGGGGGGGGGGGGGGGGGGGGGGCTTTGGACACATGCATTATTGGTCTGCTCAAGAGTTTTTATTTTTGTTTGAGGATTCTATTATAATGTACAGTTTGACATGTGACTGCTTCCATTGGCAATTTGTTACAATTTCATGTGATCATTCATAACAACATGCAGGTATTTTATTACCCATATCAAATTCATGAACGTGTGCTAGTAAATTTCATTTAGCCAATGTCACAGTACTGACCTGGACCTGAAAATAACCAAAGATAAAAATCATCAAGAATTTGGTCCATCAAGACAATGCATACTGGATGGTGGCGTCATTTTTACCATTCTTGAGTTATGCCCCTTTATAAACATAAAAAATTACTGAATTTTTCGTTTCCGTTCTCTTATTAAACTTTTAGTTTTCTCAGCCAAATGTTATTAAACTTATACACAATGCTTATAATCACCAAATATTTTCTAAGTTCAGAATATGAAGGGGGGAATTAAGTTTTTATTACATTGATCTTTTGATGTGGTCATTTCATAGATTCATGACGAGGTCAAGGTCAGATGAACCAAATATAGTGACCCTCTTGCTTATAGTACCTGAGAAACAGATAAAACCATGTAAACTTATTTAAGGATCTGGTTTTGCTGATCATTTTTGGTTTATAAATTTTCTATCTATTATAGTTTTCAAGCTAATAGGCATAATGGAAAAAAATTGGTGTCATTTTCTCTATCTATAGTGGTTTCAAGATAATAGACAAATTCTCCTTTATCCTTATGTTCTATATTAAACATGTTGCCCTTGTTGGTTGGCAGTTGGGGTCATCGGACACATTTTGTAAACTAGACACCATAATGATTAATCAAATTTGGCCTAGAGGTTTTAGAGGTGAATATTTGTGTAAAAGATAATGGACTTTGACAAATGCCAAGTGAGGAGAAAAGCTCACTTGAACCTTTGGGACATGTGAGGTAAAAAATTAGAAAACTGACGTAGGAAACCTTTCGCACATAAACAAATATAAATTCGGATACAAACTAAGCAATATATTTAATCTGGTTTCAAGTTTCAGGAATTTTGTCACAGGATAAAATTTAGGATATATGTCCTATTTAAATATAAAGTGTCTTGATGAAAAACAAACTTATTTTTATGCCCTACCTACGATAGTAGAGGGGCATTACATTTTTCAGTCTGTGCGTCCGTTCGTTTGTTCGTTCGTTTGTCCTTCCCGCTTCAGGTGAAAGTTTTTGGTCAAGGTAGTTTTTGATGAAGTTGAAGTCCAATCAACTTGAAACTTAGTACACATGTTCCCTATGGTATGATCTTTCAAAATATAATGCCAAATTAGATTTTGACCCCAATTTCACGGTCCACTGAACATAGAAAATGATAGTGCGAGTGGAGCATCCGTGTACTATGGACACATTCTTGTTTGTTGACTAGATCGAGTACTGCATTTTGTGAGCTGCCAGTTTAATAAGACAAATAAATGATATAAAGATATTGAATTGGTATTGTATAGTGTATATTGTATAGCGTATATCTTTATATTATTTATATACACTATACACTTTACAATATCAGTTCAATAACTCATACTATAAAAATAATCTCATCTTAAGGAGGCTCGGGAGTCTTCCTCCATTTTGGATTTTGAAATAGCAGATAACTTTGGTCTAGATCTTTGATGAAATGTGCAAATTTTGAGAGTAGTATGTAATTTATGTGTAAGACTATTGATGTAAATATAGAAAATTGTGGGTTTTATCATAATTACGGCTGTAATTTCTAAAAAAACACCTTATTTGTGTTTGATTTATTTTTTTTCAACTTTGCCAAATAAGGGGAGATAACTCAGATAAAGTAATTTTTATAATAGAAAGTGTTGTGAATTTACCTATTTTAATCTGTAGCAAGAAAACAAGTTCTGTGATCCCATTTTTTCTTTTTCTTATCTGAAAGCATGTTATAAGAGCTATCTTCTCACATTTTATCTTAAAATTCTATCATGTAGTTAACTTTTTATCACACACAATTTGATTTTCCATGCATAATCTATACAAAATCTGACAATTTTGCACAACCTGTAGCGTGAAAAAAAGTCCGGTGACCCATACTTTTTATTATATTTTTGAAAAAAGCATGATAATTATTTAAGAACTTCATTATGACAAATTATTAAATAATTCTATCAGTTTTAAATAAGATGCCCCAGCCACCTTAACCTTTTTTATTTTATTTTGAAAAACTAAAAAACTACATTCCAATGATTCGGCTGAGACCAGGTAAAAACCCACTTTAAGGTACCTGAGTCCTTTTGTCAATGCCAGCGAAACTCTAGTGTAGGACCTTACTAGGGAAATGAGAAAAACAAAAGATGATTTTGTGCATTAACTTCATAGTCGTGCCAAATATAACACAACACAAACATAATCTTACTTTGCTGACAGTCTGTCATGCTCGATGGACGCCAGATTTAACCGGTACAGAAATTGCTAACAAAAGCACATGAGATGCAAGTAAGAATTGTATGCAAATCAGATTGCTCACATGTGCAGTTTGGTAGTTCATATGTGCCCATAAAAATCTAACATAATGCTCATATGTGCAATTCAAACCTCAGGTGAGCTTTTATCATCTATGTTAGTTTTATGTTAGTTTTGTACTTTGAAAAGTTTGTCCATTCTTTAACAATTTAAAGCTAACGTAGATCATTGCTCAATATGAGCTTTTTCAAAATGACATGCCCAGTCATGTACTTCCTGTAAATTCAAATTCAAAGCATCAATTTGGAGGGAGATGGAGATGAAAAATTTTAAGCCATATATTTTGTGCTATTTGAACTTAATGGCATTGTTGGAATCTGATAAAACCAGTGTGGCTGTGATTAATTATTTGTAAGTTATTGCTTCTATTTCATCATGTTCGTTTTTGTTTCAGATTCTAAAATATATTACAATTTTAAGTCCTCTAGGGAGCTACCATTTGATTTTTATGGGGGGGGCTAGGATGAAAAATTTTGTCCTGCATTTTTTTTTAAGTTGTAATCTCTGTCCTGCCTTTTATTTTTCTCTCTATTCGGTCCTGCCTTTTTTTTTATTAGTTTATCCTGACTTTTTTTACATAAATTGTCATCCTGCCTTTTTTTTTTACAAAGTTGCTCATCCTGCCTTTTTTTTTTAACTCAAAACTCCTTTCCTGCCTTTTTTTCAAATTTTATACTAGCACCTCCCCCCCCCCCCCCCCCCCCCCCCCATAAAAGACAAATGGTAGCTCCCTTATGGGAGTATGCATGTTGCTTCAAATAAGTACTACATGTATATAGATAATTCCTGTTTTAAACTTTTTGAAATACAGTACTTAATCAAAGACATTCATTATGTACTAAACTTGCAAGTCCCTGCACTAGTTTTATAATGTAATGTACTGTTTTTCGTCATTTTTGTTTAAATAACAAAAAAGACAAAATAATATGAAAATCATAAATGACAGTAATAAAGATAAACACTTAACAGATGTGTCATTTATTTTATTTTCAATTATTTAAGATTTTCATTTAAATTTGAAAAATTATCCTATTTTGAAGCAGCCATTTTGTTTTGATCTTTAGATACAATTTAATCATCATCATCTGGAAATAATTATGTAACAAAATCAAATGGGTCAACTAATATTCACGTGTGCAACAGTTTAGGCTAAATTCAGATAGTCATCTTTAAAAATTGGTGTAACGTTTCCAAATCAACTTTGAATTTCATAAAACTCTACAGCCTACTCGTTTATATATTGATCTTACAGAATGCCAGGTTATTTGGTAGTTTGGTGTACATGTATTTCTGACAAATTTAGGGATTCAGTGGCGGATCCAGAAATTTTCATAAGAAGGGGCCCACTGACTGTCTAGGAGGGGGCCTGCTCCAGTCATGCTTCAGGGATTTCCTATGCCTGGGCCCCCTAATATTTCTTCATATGTTTTATGACTTGCATGAATATTGTTAGCACTTCTTAAGCCTCTATGAAAGGCTGGCTGATATAATATGCTATAACTTATGTCTTGAGATAATTTAATTGTGATATTGTATCTGAGGCTGCACATATAAAATCAAATCCATACATGTATATTCATACTGGTTTTAAAATTAATAAAATGTATGTTTCTGATACACACATAAATATATATATGTGGAATTAACTAGCACATTTTGAATTTTGTATTTATACACAAAAGTCTATTCTTTGATTTCCAGACATAAACATGCAAATATTAAAATAGAAAAAGAACCTAAATCAATTTTGATTGTCTTTAAGTTTTAGAGGGGCAAGGACTTTTTTTATAGTTTTTTTTAGATGGGCAAGGACTTTTTTGCAGAATTTAAAAGGATGGGCATGAACTTTTTTAATGAAATAATATTTAGAATGCACCGGCCCATCCATCTGGTAAATATTGAACGGTCCCTGAAACAGTAGTGGGTCTCATTGGGGTCTAAGCGTGACGCGGGATTGCCGATTGTTTGTAAGCGTGACACGTGAAAGTCAAATTATTGTGCCGTGAAAACGGGAAATGAAGTCTGGCGGGACACGGGAAATTACAAAAAAAAGAGAATTGCTTACGTACATAGTGTAAGCGGGATACGGGAATCTGACAAAACAGTAAGCGGGATCCAGGATCAGAACCCCCCAAATGAGAATTCCACAATAGTGTAACATCACAACATAGAAACACACTATAAAATGTCAATTGAAATGGTTTAACTCAAAAGACATATCAACAAAAACAAGTGAACATACACGGAACAAATAAATTTGATCTATGACACAATGTAAATACAAAAATTAATAAAACAAGGGGGTTAGATGTAAAACAATATCAGAAAGACAACGATAACCTTGGACAAAATGCCGCCAAATAAAATAACGTACACAGGTAAATAAAAATAATTTTGTTGTAAGTTATACATAAGGTTCATTTTACAATCACTGATATTTCAATATGAACTAACTAAGCCCACTCAGCCTTGTTTGCAAGGCCAACCGTCCTTAATAGGGTTAGTTTTCATCATACATGCCTTATCAATTTTGCAGAATTCAAAACTATAATTCCAGATTCCAATAATTCCTTGTTTGCTGGCTTATATAGGCAGTAAAGATTCCAAAATAATCATTTTTGCCTTCCTAAAACTTGATGATGTTGATGGATAATTGCTTAGCGTCCAATGGCAAATTAAAATGCATATTCAGGAAAAGAACATGTTAATGTAAAATGAATATTTTAATTTACCCTGCTTTGTACTAGACCGACATGCTGAGCTAGATTTTTAACATGCTAGTTCACAGGGTAATAGTCCGAATATAATAATGCTTAAAATTAATGAAATATAAATGCTTACATATTCAAAATAGTGTAGAACGCCACATGCTGGGTGTTGGCTATGTTTGACATGGGGTAGTGGTTTTGAAAAGGACAAAAAGCAATCAAGGAAAGTAAAAGTATCAAAATTTCTTTTTTGAGAATTGTTAGCACCAAATAATGTATTGCACTGAAGGAACCGAACCATAATCTATTTCCATCAAGCAGAAACAGACGTTTTCAGTTTTCTCAAACACCTCTCCCTAGTTTTCTGTGTTGCAGATTTTGAGACTTCATATGCATGATTCAGGATAAAAAACTACTTTTGGCAATTTTTTCCCGTATGATTTATAAAGAAACTAATTCCTATCATAGAATTTAACCAAATGCCAGCTTCTAAGTCAAAATTTATTGGTTTTAAAGTAAATTTTCCATTGAAATGTAATGTGTCGCTCGGGGTGTCATATTTTGCATCTCTGAAGGGGGGAGGCATTTATTAAAACAAGGATAGACTTGCCGTTAATTCGGTCATTATCCGATAGCTTGCAATTCAAGCAGAAAAAAATGAAGGGTCTGTGTCCTGATTTTCAAGATGTAAGCCATTTAAATTTGGCAGGAAATGATTCTGTAGATTTTTCATACATTTAACATTGGCACCATTTTTCTTTTATCAAATGTGTGACATTTTTCAATGCACCCCTCTAGTTTATTATACACAGGCGTATTAAGGAAATGTAGTCCAGCAGAGTTCTCAAAAAGTGGTGGTCCGAAGGTTTTGCCCACCACCATATTCAAAGGACTGACTATTTTGTTGTTTTTCAATAGAACATACATGTACATGTAATCTATAGTGAGGATCAGCAGATTATCTTCAAGGACTCTGATGAAAACCATTGTTGTTTTTCAATAGAACGTACATGTACATGTAATCTATAGTGAGGATCAGCAGATTATCTTCAAGGACTCTGATGAAAACCAAACGTAATCATGGTAATATGTTGATATTTATATTTTCATGCAGACAACATTGTTTTATTCAAACATTTCTTAGATTTCTGACTTTATTCCCATGACTTTTGTATGTGATCATGTATGTTGAACAAAAAATATTGGACACTGTGACTCTGAAAAGAAACTATCTCTGAACTAAAGATATTTGTAAAACAATTTTTATTGTAATGAGCATGGTCTTGACTAGCATAAAAACTACATATACATTATATTGAGTTATCATATGATTTGTGTATTCCTAGTACAATACATAATTTTACGTATGTATTAATCGGTGTAGTTCTGAATTTTACAAGTTGGTTCTACAATATCATTGAAACTATACGATGGTTCACTCGGCATTAAAAGCCACAATAAATCTAAAATTAAAACTATATGGTGGTTCACTCTGCATTAAAAGCCACAATAAATCCATGATTTAAATATATGTTAAAAGTTTAAAATTTGTATCCCCCCTTTTTTACTAGTATGACATATACTGTACAACTAGAATGTACAATTTGTTCCAGAATTTTGTGTTTACCTGGAGTACATTTGTATATTAGAAACACTGTGAAGGCAATGTTTATTGAGACTATGAAAAAGGGTAGGTACATGTAACTAAACATGCTATAGAATATTTTGACCTAATTTAAAGGAAACGAAAAAAATATGAGTGTCAAGCATTTAATGGCAAAAAAAGTTGTGAATAGTCCTGTTTAAACTAACTTAATTCTTGATATTTTAATGTGGCTCTTTATTCCAGGCTTGTGACTGGCAAGTTGTACTGTTTTCATAATAATAAGCACCTTGGTTTTATTTAGAAATTAAAAATGGGGTATCTTATATCAATGAAAATGATAAAAGACGTAAATATTGGGTCTGCTCTAGATGATGATTGTAAAAATAATTTTTAAAATAGATTTCCTGCATAATGAGGTTATATTATTTAATCACAAAATTTGTAGGCAAATCTAAGCGTACTATCACGATTGTGGGTATTATGGTGCATGAAAATTGGTGAATACAGTATTACTTGGCTGCATTACCCACCTCCCTCCTCAATTTTTTTTTTTTTCTTTCATTTTTTTTTTAAATTTTCTTTTCTTTTTTTGAATTTTCTTTCTTCTCTTTTCTTTTCTTTTCTTTTTTTGAATTTTCTTTCTTTCTTTATTTTTTTTTTTTTTTTTTTTTTCTTTTCATTTTGTTTTCATTTTTTTTCTTTCATTTTTTCTATTCATTACATGTATGTACACAAGTTTCAAGCACATGCATTATTTTTTTCTTTCTTATATAAATATATATATATATATGTATGTACAGTCTTCTTAAACTTGTAGAAGATTTTGAACAATTGTTTTTAGAATCAGAAATCAGTACTGGTGCCCCAACGTTCCAGTAGTTGTTTTGTTTGTTGATGCAATGCATTTTTTGTCTTCATTTGGTTGTATTTTCCAAGCATTGTAAATCCAACAATCATCTTGGATCTCTCATACTGTTTCGTAAAAGACCTGTTTCCTGGATTTTCCATTGCAAGTCTTCAGTATATTGTAAAACTTTTAACTTCTTCACCGGTTCCTAGAATTGTATCAACCAGTGTTGTTGTTATTTTGTCTGGAAAAAATGATTTATTGATTTATAACATTAAAGAAGACTAATGATTTGTAGATCTAATAGAGGTTTTTTTTTAATATATTTTATTGTTTAATGTTGATTATCTGCATAGGGAATCATTTCTATTGGGATATTATGACCAAAAGGCTAGTTTAGCTAGTGTATTTTCATATAGTAGCCTGGGCCCGTATGCATAATTTATAAAGCTACTTAAGTTAAGATTTGTTCCGAATGGACAGATTTTTCTACATGTCCTACAATAAATTAGTACTACGATTGGATTTCTTAACTTAAGTGGTTTATGCATACAGGCCCTTGAGACTCAATACCAATTTGACAAAAAAATGTTTTGGAGCAATATTGCTTCATTCCAAACCCAATTCACATGCAGCTGTGCATATATTTGTGTACATGTACTTTAATATAGGGCACACATGGGCACTGACTAGGATGTAATTGGGCTTGCATGTATTTTCTTGCAATCTCTTGAAAAATCATACATAAACATTTAGAATTAGTAGAAATTAGTGATTTTAAATTGTGGTTAAAAGTACCCCCCATCTTTCCTTATAATACATAACACATTAATGGAACAGTAATTTTGCACACTGCTGAAGCATGTTTTGTTTGAAAACTATATACAGATATATATCTACCTGTTTGTGTACACATGTTTATTATGGATTCAGTTTCTTCATGTTCCTGACAATCTTTCAAACTAAAAGGATCCAAAATCTTCATCTGCATAATAAAAAAAACCTAAGTCCAAATTAAAATTATATGTGTGGTTCCAGTTACATTCTCAAAAAAAGATAGGGTCAGTGTGTTCACGGAGTCCCATTCTGGTATTATACACGCCCCTACCGCAAGTTTGCCATTTTCTATATGTTTGGTTGTGAAATATTACAGACATGTTACGTTTTTAGTTAATTTTGTTGCATTCTGTTAAGAAATTGTTGCATTTTTAGCCGTAGTGGATACTTTTATTGGAATTTCATATGACAGAAGTCTGTGAATTTAATTATTGAAATTCACATTCCATAAAATGGGATCATTCAAAATTTATTTTACAGAATAAAAAAAAAAGTTCTAGGATGGGTCTGGTAACTGGAACCACATATATATTTTTATTTTTCCTGAATTCAAACGGCAATCATGGCAATTGGTCATATTTTAATGGAGGTAGGTTTTGAAAATTAGTATCAAAATGAAGGCAATAGTGTGTGATTTAAAAAGAATTTTTGTTTCTGTTTGTTGTTAACATATAGGTCATTTTTTATGCCAGCACCAAAGCTGAGGGGCATCAAGTGTTACCCTAGCTTGTCTGTCTGTATGTGCATCCCAAAAGTGGTTACCGTTTTTAACTTTAGTTTGCCTCGACCAAATGTTTTGAAACTTATACACAATGCTAATTACCACAAAACACTGTTCAGCTTTGAATTACATTTGAACTTTTACATGTTACATGGACACATTCTCCATTTATTTATCTTATTGCAAATTAGATTATGAAAAAATAAGGATTTTATAAGATTTTTAAACATGGGTTTTTAAACCATATGTAATAAAATTATGAAAAGATAAGTAGGGGTAAGTGGGCAAAATTGTAATGGCATAAAACAAGAGGATTCTGAATATCTGACAAAAAGTTTAAAAAAAAAAAAAAAGGGCGACCATCTTTTAGTATTAATGTGTTTACGACACTTAGACAAAGACTATAACCATATATCCCCTGTGGTGCAAAATAGACAAAAAGAACTTCTGACCAGTCTTTTAAAACTATCAAGCCTAATGCACATTATATTCCTCTCAATTTTTATATTTTTAGATGAAAATAAAATTTGTTTTCAGCAGAGTAGATACCTACTCATTTATGAGAAGTATTAGACCACAAAGTTTTACTCCCCATCCATGAAAACAGTCACTGTAATAACCTAAAAAGGAATTAAAATTGACGCAAATTATATATTCTACAAAAGTGTTAAATTGTTGGCCAAAAAATTAGTTTTCTGACTTAAGATTTCGCATAGCATCAAAACCAATATCTATAAAACCGGGAAAAAAAAACATGTTTTGATTTTGTTTTAACATTAATTTTTTTCTCAATAATCTATGAGTTATCTCCCATTGAATGACACATTCTTGCTGTTTGTTGTACTAGTCTCATCCTGAAGGTGAAATCTATCTCAGATTATATTATTTTATTCATGTTACTGGAAACCAAATATCAAACTGATAAAATAACTTTCTTGGTACTTTGAATGTGGAAAATAAATGTTCTTTGTCGTATTTTCATAAAATTCTATGAAGGTTTGACAAAGTAATTGATAACTAATATTTTAACCTTAAAATTATCTTAGTGAAAACTTTGAAAAAAGTCCATTTATTGCATCTGTTGCAATGAAGGACTGATTTCCAAGTTAAATAAAAATTGATAATTCCCCTTCTCTGATTTTATATACAGCAGTAATAACTAAATAACTAATACCCTACACACATTTGTTCCTTCAATTTGAATTTCAAAATTTTGCTGTGGATTTTTCTGATGTACAATTACTTTAAAGTTTGATAAAGATTTTGATGTTTGAAAACTTTTTAACCATAATACTGAACCTAAATTTGGACGCCTAAAACAAAGTAATGTGAATTGCTATGCCTGGCTTCTGCGACAAAATGTCACAGGCAAAATTAAAGTGCATTTACATAATCTTTAATTGACAAGTTTATAAATCTATGCAATGGTTCTTACCTTAAAAGACAGCTCAAATGACCATTCTAAACAATCCATACTGACAAGCAGTAACTAATGCTAACCTGAAAGTAAAATGCTTAGTCAATCAAAATTGTTCAAAACAGAGGCTCTTAAGAGCATGTGTCGCTCTTCTTCATCTTCAACAATAACCACTTCCTAGTAAAAATCATCACGAAAGGGCAATAACTCTATAAAGAGTAAACTGACGATTTCAGTCATGTTGACATATTTGTAGGTCTGGTCCTGTTGATCATTTTTGCTTTACAAAAGGGCAATAACTCTATAAAGAGTAAACTGACGACTTCAGTCATGTTGACATATTTGTAGGTCTTGTCATACTTTTTTCAAGATAATAGGCAAAAACTAAAAAAACGTGGTAAAAAAACGGCAAAAACTCCATGAACAGGTCGACTTGTTTAATCCAAGGCAGCTTTTTTGTAAATCTTGACTTGCTGATCAATGGTAAAATCGTCATTGAAGGTCAATAACTCCAATAACTAGTCCTCAGAAGATTTCAGTCATTTGACTTTTGTGCATATCTTGTCTTGCTTTTTTTTGTATTAAAATTTCTCTGCATCTATTTTTATTTTCAAAATAATGAATAAAAATGAAAAAAAATGGTAAAACTTCACATTTAAGGGCAATAACTCCTTTAAGAATGTCTGACAGTTTTGACGTAATTGTACAGCTGGTAGATCTCAACATTTTGAACATTTCTTCATTTTCGTGGATTGAGGAACAATTGTATTTTTGTGGGTTTTGATAAAGTTGGCATACAAGCCTATAGAAAATTTATACTACATTGAACATTTATATATGTTGGTCACTTATATATCCATGACTGAAGGTACAGGGCTAAACAATCTCCATGGAATTGAGATGTGCCAATGTTAATACAAATGCAAACCAAATACCATTGACTTTTCATAAGTCGTTCCCTTTAATCAAACCTAAACACAAACATTAACTTGTAAACTATGTAAAAATTTCAAAGTCAATGAACCATAATTAGGGGGTGGGGTTATATAATCTCCATGGAAATAAAACTTGCAAATACCAAATATCATTGATTTAACATAAGTGGTTAATCTTAAACTGACCTAATCACAAATTAATACATGTAAACTAAGCAAAAGTTTTAAAGTCAATAGACCATGACTGAGGGGTAGGGACCAAATATTGTCCATGGAAATGAGATATGCCAATGCTTATACAACTGCATACCAAATATCACTGACCTACCACTAGTGGTTTACCATGAACTAAACCTAATCACAAACTAATACATTGTTGAGTCAATGACCCCGTCGCCGCCGGAAACAGCATACATATGTTTCGCTTTTTGACTCCGTCAAGGCGCGACAAAAATGAGTAACAGAAGATGTGTTGTATACATCAATGTGACAACATCTCAACAACACAAAAATGATACATCCACAGAATTAATTAAAATCTTTAAAACATTCGGTCAAATTTTGGTACTGATATGAAAAAACAAACTTCTGACTTCTTACATCTTCAAGCATAGAGCATATTTTATTTCCTATAAACTTATTTTATGATGAAAATAAAACTTGTTTAAATAGAGGAATTATATACCCACTTAAATATAAGAAATATTATACCACCAAGTCTTACTCCCATCCATGAAAACACTGAAATCACCTAGAAAGGAATTAAAATTGACATAAATGATACATTTACAAATCTTGTTGAAATTGCCAGCCTAAAATTTTCAATGAGTAATCTTCCATTGAATGAAACAGTCTTGCCGTTTGTTGTACTAGTCTCCCCTTGAAGGAAAAATTCTCTCTGAATTTTACTTTTCGTGATTTGAAAGCTTTATTCATGTTCCTGCAAACCATATATTGAATTGATAAATTTATTTTTTTTTTTGTGTTGTAAATGTGAAAAATAAGAAAACGGTTGTTGCCTTCTGTACTTTTATCACATATTTTTAGAGAATATACAGAAATTGTATTGCCTAATTGTACTTACATTATTTCTTTAATGGCCAAACATCAGACTTGGAAGATTATCAATGTAATAATCTTTCTTGGAGCTGCTGTCCTAGCTTCTTTATTTTTTTCATGGCAGACTAGCAGAGCCTCAAAGTTAGTTGAAGATCTATATTACCATCTTCCTTGGAACTACTATCCCTGCATGCTGCTTCATTTTTTTTTCACTCTGCATGTAGATGGAAATCAGATAGTTATTGTATATATGTACCACTCAGAAATAACCTAAAAAGGAATTAAAATTGACATAAATTATACATTTTACAAATCTTGTTGAAATTGCTAGCCTAAAATTTTCAAAGAGTAATCTCCCAATGAATGAAACAGTTGCCGTTTGTTGTACTAGTCTCCCCTTGAAGGAAAAATTCTCTCTGAATTTTACTTTTCGTGATTTAAAAGCTTTATTCATGTTCCTGGAAACAATATATTAAATTGATAAATTCTTTTTTTTATGTGTGTTGTAAATGTTGAAAATAAGAAAACGGTTGTTGCCTTCTGTACTTTTATCACATATTTTTAGAGAATATACAGAAATTGTATTGCCTAATTGTACTTACATTA
This sequence comes from Mytilus californianus, assembly GCF_021869535.1. Lineage (NCBI taxonomy): Eukaryota > Metazoa > Mollusca > Bivalvia > Mytilida > Mytilidae > Mytilus > Mytilus californianus. The sequence goes on from NW_026262679.1 coordinate 61,428,499, forward strand.
TTTCTTTAATGGCCAAACATCAGACTTGGAAGATGATCAATGTAATAATCTTCCTTGGAGCTGCTGTTTTTGCTTCTTTATTTTTTTCATGGCAGACTCACAGAGCCTCAAAGTTAGTTGAAGATCTATGTTACCATCTTCCTTGGAACTACTATCCCTGCTCAGCTGCTTTATTTTTGTTTCACTCTGCATGTAGATGGAAATCAGATAGTTATTGTATATATGTACCACTCAGAAATAACCTAAAAAGGAATTAAAATTGACATAAATTATACATTTTACAAATCTTGTTGAAATTGCAAGCCTAAAATTTTCAATGAGTAATCTCCCAATGAATGAAACAGTCTTGCCGTTTGTTGTACAAGTCTCCCCTTGAATGAAAAATTCTCTCTGAATTTTACTTTTCGTGATTTGAAAGCTTTATTCATGTTCCTGGAAACAATATATTAAATTGATAAATTCTTTTTTTTTGTGTGTTGTAAATGTTGAAAATAAGAAAACGGTTGTTGCCTTCTGTACTTTTATCACATATTTTTAGAGAATATACAGAAATTGTATTGCCTAATTGTACTTACATTATTTCTTTAATGGCCAAACATCAGACTTGGAAGATTATCAATGTAATAATCTTCCTTGGAGCTGCTGTCCTTGCTTCTTTATTTTTTTCATGGCAGACTCGCAGAGCCTCAAAGTTAGTTGAAGATCTATGTTACCATCCTCCTTGGAACTACTATCCCTGCTCAGCTGCTTTATTTTTTTTCACTCTGCATGTAGATGGAAATCAGATAGTTATTGTATATATGTAACACTCAGAAATAACCTAAAAAAAAATTAAATTGACATAAATTATACATTTTACAAATCTTGTTGAAATTGCCAGCCTAAAATTTTTAATGATTAATCTCCCAATGAACGAAACAGTCTTGCCATTGGTTGTACTAGTCTCCCCTTGAAGGAAAAATTCTCTCTGAATTTTACTTTTTCGTGATTTAAAAGCTTAATTTATGTTCCTGGAAACAATATATTGAATTAATAAATTTTTTTTTTGTGTGTTGTAAATGTGGAAAATAAGAAAACGGTTGTTGCCTTCTGTACTTTTATCACATATTTTTAGAGAATATACAGAACTTGTATTGCCTAATTGTACTTACATTATTTCTTTAATGGCAACACATCAGACTTTGAAGATGATCAATGTAATAATCTTCCTTGGAGCTGTTGTCCTTGCTTCTTTATTTTTTTAATGGCAGAGCCTCAGAGTTAGTTGAAGATCTATGTTACCATCTTTCTTGGAACTGCTATCCCTGAAGCTTAATTTTGTTTTTTCACTCTGCATGTAGATGGAAATCAGATAGTTATTGTATATATGTACCACTCAGAAATAACCTAAAAAAAAGAATTAAAATTGACATAAATTATACATTTTACAAATCTTGTTGAAATTGCCAGCCTAAAATTTCCAATGAGTAATCTCCCAATGAATGAAACAGTCTTGCCGTTTGTTGTACTAGTCTCCCCTTGAAGGAAAAATTCTCTCTGAATTTTACTTTTTGTGATTTAAAAGCTTAATTCATGTTCCTGGAAACCATATATTAAATTGATATCTTCTTTTTTTTTTGTGTTGAAAATGTGAAAAATAAGAAAACGGTTGTTGCCTTCTGTACTTTTATCACATATTTTTAGAGAATATACAGAATTGTATTGCCTAATTGTACTTACATTATTTCTTTAATGGCCAAACATCAGACTTGGAAGATTATCAATGTAATAATCTTCCTTGGAGCTGCTGTCCTTTCTTCTTTATTTTTTTCATGGCAGACTCGCAGAGCCTCAAAGTTAGTTGAAGATCTATGTTACCATCCTCCTTGGAACTACTATCCCTGCTCAGCTGCTTTATTTTTTTTCACTCTGCATGTAGATGGAAATCAGATAGTTATTGTATATATGTACCACTCAGAAATAACCTAAAAAAAAATAAAAATTGACATAAATTATACATTTTACAAATCTTGTTGAAATTGCCAGCCTAAAATTTTCAATGATTAATCTCCCAATGAACGAAACAGTCTTGCCATTGGTTGTACTAGTCTCCCCTTGAAGGAAAAATTCTCTCTGAATTTTACTTTTTCGTGATTTAAAAGCTTAATTTATGTTCCTGGAAACAATATATTGAATTGATAAATTTTTTTTTTGTGTGTTGTAAATGTGGAAAATAAGAAAACGGTTGTTGCCTTCTGTACTTTTATCACATATTTTTAGAGAATATACAGAACTTGTATTGCCTAATTGTACTTACATTATTTCTTTAATGGCAACACATCAGACTTTGAAGATGATCAATGTAATAATCTTCCTTGGAGCTGTTGTCCTTGCTTCTTTATTTTTTTAATGGCAGAGCCTCAGAGTTAGTTGAAGATCTATGTTACCATCTTTCTTGGAACTGCTATCCCTGAAGCTTAATTTTGTTTTTTCACTCTGCATGTAGATGGAAATCAGATAGTTATTGTATATATGTACCACTCAGAAATAACCTAAAAAAAAGAATTAAAATTGACATAAATTATACATTTTACAAATCTTGTTGAAATTGCCAGCCTAAAATTTCCAATGAGTAATCTCCCAATGAAAGAAACAGTCTTGCCGTTTGTTGTACTAGTCTCCCCTTGAAGGAAAAATTCTCTCTGAATTTTACTTTTTGTGATTTAAAAGCTTAATTCATGTTCCTGGAAACCTAAATTAAATTGATAAATTCTTTTTTTTTTGTGTTGAAAATGTGAAAAATAAGAAAACGGTTGTTGCCTTCTGTACTTTTATCACATATTTTTAGAGAATATACAGAATTGTATTGCCTAATTGTACTTACATTATTTCTTTAATGGCCAAACATCAGACTTGGAAGATTATCAATGTAATAATCTTCCTTGGAGCTGCTGTCCTTTCTTCTTTATTTTTTTCATGGCAGACTCGCAGAGCCTCAAAGTTAGTTGAAGATCTATGTTACCATCTTCCTTGGAACTACTATCCCTGCTCAGCTGCTTTATTTTTGTTTCACTCTGCATGTAGATGGAAATCAGATAGTTATTGTATATATGTACCACTCAGAAATAACCTAAAAAAAAAATAAAAATTGACATAAATTATACATTTTACAAATCTTGTTGAAATTGCCAGCCTAAAATTTTCAATGATTAATCTCCCAATGAACGAAACAGTCTTGCCATTGGTTGTACTAGTCTCCCCTTGAAGGAAAAATTCTCTCTGAATTTTACTTTTCGTGATTTAAAAGCTTAATTCATGTTCCTGGAAACAATATATTGAATTGATAAATTTTTTTTTGTGTGTTGTAAATGTGGAAAATAAGAAAACGGTTGTTGCCTTCTGTACTTTTATCACATATTTTTAGAGAATATACAGAACTTGTATTGCCTAATTGTACTTACATTATTTCTTTAATGGCAACACATCAGACTTTGAAGATGATCAATGTAATAATCTTCCTTGGAGCTGTTGTCCTTGCTTCTTTATTTTTTTAATGGCAGAGCCTCAGAGTTAGTTGAAGATCTATGTTACCATCTTTCTTGGAACTGCTATCCCTGAAGCTTAATTTTGTTTTTTCACTCTGCATGTAGATGGAAATCAGATAGTTATTGTATATATGTACCACTCAGAAATAACCTAAAAAAAAATTAAAATTGACATAAATTATACATTTTACAAATCTTGTTGAAATTGCCAGCCTAAAATTTCCAATGAGTAATCTCCCAATGAATGAAACAGTCTTGCCGTTTGTTGTACTAGTCTCCCCTTGAAGGAAAAATTCTCTCTGAATTTTACTTTTTGTGATTTAAAAGCTTAATTCATGTTCCTGGAAACCATATATTAAATTGATATCTTCTTTTTTTTTTGTGTTGAAAATGTGAAAAATAAGAAAACGGTTGTTGCCTTCTGTACTTTTATCACATATTTTTAGAGAATATACAGAATTGTATTGCCTAATTGTACTTACATTATTTCTTTAATGGCCAAACATCAGACTTGGAAGATTATCAATGTAATAATCTTCCTTGGAGCTGCTGTCCTTTCTTCTTTATTTTTTTCATGGCAGACTCGCAGAGCCTCAAAGTTAGTTGAAGATCTATGTTACCATCCTCCTTGGAACTACTATCCCTGCTCAGCTGCTTTATTTTTGTTTCACTCTGCATGTAGATGGAAATCAGATAGTTATTGTATATATGTAACACTCAGAAATAACCTAAAAAAAAATTAAAATTGACATAAATTATACATTTTACAAATCTTGTTGAAATTGCCAGCCTAAAATTTTCAATGATTAATCTCCCAATGAACGAAACAGTCTTGCCATTGGTTGTACTAGTCTCCCCTTGAAGGAAAAATTCTCTCTGAATTTTACTTTTCGTGATTTAAAAGCTTAATTCATGTTCCTGGAAACAATATATTGAATTGATAAATTTTTTTTTGTGTGTTGTAAATGTGGAAAATAAGAAAACAGTTGTTGCCTTCTGTACTTTTATCACATATTTTTAGAGAATATACAGAACTTGTATTGCCTAATTGTACTTACATTATTTCTTTAATGGCCACACATCAGACTTGGAAGATGATCAATGTAATAATCTTCCTTGGAGCTGTTGTCCTTGCTTCTTTATTTTTTTAATGGCAGAGCCTCAGAGTTAGTTGAAGATCTATGTTACCATCTTTCTTGGAACTGCTATCCCTGAAGCTTAATTTTGTTTTTTCACTCTGCATGTAGATGGAAATCAGATAGTTATTGTATATATGTACCACTCAGAAATGACCTAAAAAAGAATTAAAATTGACATAAATTATACATTTTACAAATCTTGTTGAAATTGCCAGCCTAAAATTTTCAATGAGTAATCTCCCAATGAATGAAACAGTCTTGCCGTTTGTTGTACTAGTCTCCCCTTGAAGGAAAAATTCTCTCTGAATTTTACTTTTCGTGATTTGAAAGCTTTATTCATGTTCCTGCAAACCATATATTAAATTGATAAATTCTTTTTTTTTTCTGTTGTAAATGTGAAAAATAAGAAAACGGTTGTTGCCTTCTGTACTTTTATCACATATTTTTAGAGAATATACAGAAATTGTATTGCCTAATTGTACTTACATTATTTCTTTAATGGCCACACATCAGACTTGGAAGATGATCAATGTAATAATCTTCCTTGGAGCTGCTGTTCTTGCTTCTTTATTTTTTTCATGGCAGACTCACAGAGCCTCAGAGTTAGTTGAAGATTTATGTTACCATCTTCCTTGGAACTACTATCCCTGCTCGGCTGCTTTATTTTTTTTTTCACTCTGCATGTAGATGGAAATCAGATAGTTATTGTATATATGTACCACTCAGAAAGGTGTCTGATTCCCCCAAACGTGTCCATATGACGTCAATGAACTGCAAAATATGACTTGTTGCTAAAGGGCATCAAAACGTGTTCTGTTTATGAATGCCCAAACGTATCCAGTCTATATGGAACCAAAGGGTTTTTTTAAAAAGCCCAGAAACAACTTCTGCAGGAAGCCTGTCGTGCAATACCTTCATACATTATAAAGATATTTAGGCATCACCAGAGTATATTAGTACAAAATAATTCACTAAGTAAACGATGATCTACACTGTACAAAACTAGTTAATTGCGTTTTCTGTGTAATAGTTTACTCTATATATGCTTGAAATATTTGCCACTGGCATTAAGCAATCAACGGTCAATAGTTAAATTAAGCTTGCAATAATGCTTAATATAAACAACCGACGTTGAACAAATTAATGCTAATAAATGACCACTGACTGTATTAACAGTGAAGCACTGGGAAAACATGCAATATAAATTGTATTAGATTTCTTAATTATGAAGTACCTCCAACTGTAATTTAAAACAATGACAATTCTATTGATGAAAAATTAATAAACCACTGTAAGTAAAAATAGCTTATTTTGTCATCCTTTTTCTTACACTGTGTCTGTTTATTTAAAAGCAGAAGTCCCGGTGCACATTGTACCATATCTTGGATATTTGTCTATGCGGATTACTATATCTTTCCTCCAGTTGTCCTTAGATAGCTGCTTCGATTTATTTTTAAAATCCAACCCAAACCCGACGTCTTCTATCGTGTCCCCCATCATTATTTAGCCGTAAACTTCACAAGAGACATATAAGCGCTAAAAGTTTTGAGACGTTCTGGTGCTTTAAACTGGACACATTTTGGCGAATAATAATTATTGGACAAGTTTGGGGGAGTGAAATCGGTCACGTTTGGGCGATTTAAGATTCTAAGGACACGTTTGGGGGAAGCGGACATGTTTGGGGGGATGGAAACGTTTGGGAGTGTTACATATATATCATGATTTCTTCAACTACTCTTAAATATGTTCACCAAAGTTAAACTGAATCTTGAACAGTTTGTACATTTACAATTTAACTTTTTTAAATATTACTTTTGCACATATGCAGTTTTAGTTGTTAATTCTACAGGTCTTTGAAGCATTTCATATTAGTGTTGATATATCAAAGGACAGATGGGCATCTCACATCATCCTTTGGGCTCTCAGTTAATTGTCATCTGAGTTTTTGGACATTTAAGAAATTTTATTGTCTGGAGTTAGAAACCAAATTATTTTTATTCCCCCAAGTATTCTGTTGTCTGGTCACTATCTTCAGTTCCAACTTGTTTGGCTGCCATATCTAAAGCTATAGGGAGCCATGCTGTGTTCCTTTGAATTGAAAGGTGTGTCACAGTCTTTGAAGTTTGCTCCTAATTATGAATGGCTAATAAACTTTTAGGCCACAAACGGTCAAAATTATTACACAGATAAGAAGACTAAAAAAAAAAACCCAAAATAATCAACTTTTTCGACAAATTGCACAGACTGTAAGCTTACATGATGTTACTTCTTTCAGTCTTTCTTAAATCACAGAGTACTAGAATGTCTTAACACAGAGTAGGTTACCTATCAAACAGTTCTATACTCTCTAGTCAATTCGGTAACATGAAAATATTAATTTGAAAGCTATAAATATTAAACCCAGTTGTGATTAAAAAACCAAGCAATTTTCCCAGGGGAAACTGATTCTATTATTACCTAACAAGGTTTAACCTAACTCATCTTCATCTTCTATGTACAATGGAACCATCTTCAAGCTGTACCACTGAAACTTCTCGGGCCTGCATTTGTAACAAAAACAAAAATTGTAAGAGAGTGATGTGTTGGATAACTTCTGGCACAAATAATTTACCGTTAATTCAGAAACACTATTGCGAGGTTTTATTAATCTGAATAATGCGACAGGTTGAGTATTGCAATAATAAGAAACTCCGATTCCAATATCTGTATAAAAACTTTCCTGAAATTCAATAATGTCCATAATGTAAAAATCGCAATAATAAATGCACACAATAATTTCTGAATTTACAGAGTTTGCTTTGGTAAGAGAAACACAAAAGTATGAATTGGTGATGAGTATAGATTGTAGGATATCTTTATATATATAACTGCTGGTATATCTGTATTTGACTTCAGTATTGAAGACTTTTTAATAATATAATCATTATATCGAAATTAATGTGCGTGTCAAATTATCAGAAGTTGGTGGCTAACCAAAACAATCTGATGTATACATTTTGAACAGAAATGATTAAAATTCAACTGAATTTCAAACAATCTAAATCAAGTCATATTTTCCAAATTACTTTTTAAAAAATCGACTAAATATGTAGATAAACATTGGCAATCGGAAACTTTACTTTCGTTCAGATGAGACTATTAGAGAAAGGGTTTCCAAATTGTAAATGTTGAGAGACTATTTGCTGTTATAATTAATTCAGAAATTAATGTGATGCATGTTTTAATTCAAATCCTAAATTGGAGTACAAGTATACTTTTTTCATTCGAGTATAAATTTGAAAAAGAAATTTTGGACTAATTTGTAATAAATTTTCAAGCTGTTTCTCCAGGGAAAACTGATTTTATTACCTTACAACTAATAACAGTTTAAGTACAATTGTAACGACAAAATACATACATCATCATCTAGGCATCTACAATTAATCATCTCCAGCTCTAGGAGTGTTATTTCGTCTTCTTCTCTCTGGGCTCCCGTCTATCTGTAATACATATTCAAATCATTTTAATATCTATCAGACAACTATTAATAAATAAAAAAAAAAATATACTTACTTTCTGATGCATATGTTACCTGTCTTGATGTAAATATCCTGGGGCTGGTATCTGAAACAAAAACAAAATAAGTTCAAAAATATTGAACCAAATATAAAACTTAAAAAATTTGCTACTTTAATTTTTTTTTCTTTCAAATTATCTATAAAGAAAAACTGGCATTAATGGCAGCCATCATCATTGGTCAATTGCTCTTTTTGACTGTAAATCATTAACTTATTTTCATTTTAAATCTATATTTCAAACAGTCATGAAGACCGTTTAATGATATAATCATTATTTCCGAAATTAATGTGCGTGTCAAATTATCAGAAGTTGGTGGCTAACCAAAACAATCTGATGTATACATTTTGAACAGAAATGATTAAAATTCAACTGAATTTCAAACAATCTAAATCAAGTCATATTTTCCAAATTACTTTTTAAAAAATCGACTAAATATGTAGATAAACATTAGCAATCGGAAACTTTACTTTCGTTCAGGTGAGACTATTAGAGAAAGGGTTTCCAAATTGTAAATGTTGAGAGACTATTTGCTGTTATAATTAATTCAGAAATTAATGTGATGCATGTTTTAATTCAAATCCTAAATTGGAGTACAAGTATACTTTTTTCATTCGAGTATAAATTTGAAAAAGAAATTTTGGACTAATTTGTAATAAATTTTCAAGCTGTTTCTCCAGGGAAAACTGATTTTATTACCTTACAACTAATAACAGTTTAAGTACAATTGTAACGACAAAATACATACATCATCATCTAGGCATCTACAATTAATCATCTCCAGCTCTAGGAGTGTTATTTCGTCTTCTTCTCTCTGGGCTTCCGTCTATCTGTAATACATATTCAAATCATTTTAATATCTATCAGACAACTATTAATAAATAAAAAAAAAATATACTTACTTTCTGATGCATATGTTACCTGTCCTGATGTAAATATCCTGGGGCTGGTATCTGAAACAAAAACAAAATAAGTTCAAAAATATTGAACCAAATATAAAACTTAAAAAATTTGCTACTTTAATTTTTTTTTCTTTCAAATTATCTATAAAGAAAAACTGGCATTAATGGCAGCCATCATCATTGGTCAATTGCTCTTTTTGACTGTAAATCATTAACTTATTTTCATTTTAAATCTATATTTCAAACAGTCATGAAGACCGTTTAATGATATAATCATTATTTCCGAAATTAATGTGCGTGTCAAATTATCAGAAGTTGGTGGCTAACCAAAACAATCTGATGTATACATTTTGAACAGAAATGATTAAAATTCAACTGAATTTCAAACAATCTAAATCAAGTCATATTTTCCAAATTACTTTTTAAAAAATCGACTAAATATGTAGATAAACATTAGCAATCGGAAACTTTACTTTTGTTCAGGTGAGACTATTAGAGAAAGGGTTTCCAAATTGTAAATGTTGAGAGACTATTTGCTGTTATAATTAATTCAGAAATTAATGTGATGCATGTTTTAATTCAAATCCTAAATTGGAGTACAAGTATACTTTTTTCATTCGAGTATAAATTTGAAAAAGAAATTTTGGACTAATTTGTAATAAATTTTCAAGCTGTTTCTCCAGGGAAAACTGATTTTATTACCTTACAACTAATAACAGTTTAAGTACAATTGTAACGACAAAATACATACATCATCATCTAGGCATCTACAATTAATCATCTCCAGCTCTAGGAGTGTTATTTCGTCTTCTTCTCTCTGGGCTTCCGTCTATCTGTAATACATATTCAAATCATTTTAATATCTATCAGACAACTATTAATAAATAAAAAAACAAATATACTTACTTTCTGATGCATATGTTACCTGTCCTGATGTAAATATCCTGGGGCTGGTATCTGAAACAAAAACAAAATAAGTTCAAAAATATTGAACCAAATATAAAACTTAAAAAATTTGCTACTTTAATTTTATTTTCTTTCAAAATATCTATAAAGAAAAACTGGCATTAATGGCAGCCATCATCATTGGTCAATTGCTCTTTTTGACTGTAAATCATTAACTTATTTTCATTTTAAATCTATATTTCAAACAGTCATGAAGACCGTTTAATGATATAATCATTATTTCCGAAATTAATGTGCGTGTCAAATTATCAGAAGTTGGTGGCTAACCAAAACAATCTGATGTATACATTTTGAACAGAAATGATTAAAATTCAACTGAATTTCAAACAATCTAAATCAAGTCATATTTTCCAAATTACTTTTTAAAAAATCGACTAAATATGTAGATAAACATTGGCAATCGGAAACTTTACTTTCGTTCAGGTGAGACTATTAGAGAAAGGGTTTCCAAATTGTAAATGTTGAGAGACTATTTGCTGTTATAATTAATTCAGAAATTAATGTGATGCATGTTTTAATTCAAATCCTAAATTGGAGTACAAGTATACTTTTTTCATTCGAGTATAAATTTGAAAAAGAAATTTTGGACTAATTTGTAATAAATTTTCAAGCTGTTTCTCCAGGGAGAACTGATTTTATTACCTTACAACTAATAACAGTTTAAGTACAATTGTAACGACAAAATACATACATCATCATCTAGGCATCTACAATTAATCATCTCCAGCTCTAGGAGTGTTATTTCGTCTTCTTCTCTCTGGGCTTCCGTCTATCTGTAATACATATTCAAATCATTTTAATATCTATCAGACAACTATTAATAAATAAAAAAAAAATATACTTACTTTCTGATGCATATGTTACCTGTCCTGATGTAAATATCCTGGGGCTGGTATCTGAAACAAAAACAAAATAAGTTCAAAAATATTGAACCAAATATAAAACTTAAAAAATTTGCTACTATGATTTTTTTTTCTTTCAAAATATCTATAAAGAAAAACTGGCATTAATGGCAGCCATCATCATTGGTCAATTGCTCTTTTTGACTGTAAATCATTAACTTATTTTCATTTTAAATCTATATTTCAAACAGTCATGAAGACCGTTTAATGATATAATCATTATTTCCGAAATTAATGTGCGTGTCAAATTATCAGAAGTTGGTGGCTAACCAAAACAATCTGATGTATACATTTTGAACAGAAATGATTAAAATTCAACTGAATTTCAAACAATCTAAATCAAGTCATATTTTCCAAATTACTTTTTAAAAAATCGACTAAATATGTAGATAAACATTAGCAATCGGAAACTTTACTTTCGTTCAGGTGAGACTATTAGAGAAAGGGTTTCCAAATTGTAAATGTTGAGAGACTATTTGCTGTTATAATTAATTCAGAAATTAATGTGATGCATGTTTTAATTCAAATCCTAAATTGGAGTACAAGTATACTTTTTTCATTCGAGTATAAATTTGAAAAAGAAATTTTGGACTAATTTGTAATAAATTTTCAAGCTGTTTCTCCAGGGAAAACTGATTTTATTACCTTACAACTAATAACAGTTTAAGTACAATTGTAACGACAAAATACATACATCATCATCTAGGCATCTACAATTAATCATCTCCAGCTCTAGGAGTGTTATTTCGTCTTCTTCTCTCTGGGCTTCCGTCTATCTGTAATACATATTCAAATCATTTTAATATCTATCAGACTATTAATAAATAAAAAAAAAATATACTTACTTTCTGATGCATATGTTACCTGTCCTGATGTAAATATCCTGGGGCTGGTATCTGAAACAAAAACAAAATAAGTTCAAAAATATTGAACCAAATATAAAACTTAAAAAATTTGCTACTTTAATTTTTTTTTCTTTCAAAATATCTATAAAGAAAAACTGGCATTAATGGCAGCCATCATCATTGGTCAATTGCTCTTTTTGACTGTAAATCATTAACTTATTTTCATTTTAAATCTATATTTCAAACAGTAATGAAGACCGTTTAATGATATAATCATTATTTCCGAAATTAATGTGCGTGTCAAATTATCAGAAGTTGGTGGCTAACCAAAACAATCTGATGTATACATTTTGAACAGAAATGATTAAAATTCAACTGAATTTCAAACAATCTAAATCAAGTCATATTTTCCAAATTACTTTTTAAAAAATCGACTAAATATGTAGATAAACATTGGCAATCGGAAACTTTACTTTCGTTCAGGTGAGACTATTAGAGAAAGGGTTTCCAAATTGTAAATGTTGAGAGACTATTTGCTGTTATAATTAATTCAGAAATTAATGTGATGCATGTTTTAATTCAAATCCTAAATTGGAGTACAAGTATACTTTTTTCATTCGAGTATAAATTTGAAAAAGAAATTTTGGACTAATTTGTAATAAATTTTCAAGCTGTTTCTCCAGGGAGAACTGATTTTATTACCTTACAACTAATAACAGTTTAAGTACAATTGTAACGACAAAATACATACATCATCATCTAGGCATCTACAATTAATCATCTCCAGCTCTAGGAGTGTTATTTCGTCTTCTTCTCTCTGGGCTTCCGTCTATCTGTAATACATATTCAAATCATTTTAATATCTATCAGACAACTATTAATAAATAAAAAAAAAATATACTTACTTTCTGATGGATATGTTACCTGTCCTGATGTAAATATCCTGGGGCTGGTATCTGAAACAAAAACAAAATAAGTTCAAAAATATTGAACCAAATATAAAACTTAAAAAATTTGCTACTTTGATTTTTTTTTCTTTCAAAATATCTATAAAAAGAAAAACTGGCATTAATGGCAGCCATCATCATTGGTCAATTGCTCTTTTTGACTGTAAATCATTAACTTATTTTCATTTTAAATCTATATTTCAAACAGTCATGAAGACTGTTTAATGATATAATCATTATTTCCGAAATTAATGTGCGTGTCAAATTATCAGAAGTTGGTGGCTAACCAAAACAATCTGATGTATACATTTTGAACAGAAATGATTAAAATTCAACTGAATTTCAAACAATCTAAATCAAGTCATATTTTCCAAATTACTTTTTAAAAAATCGACTAAATATGTAGATAAACATTGGCAATCGGAAACTTTACTTTTGTTCAGGTGAGACTATTAGAGAAAGGGTTTCCAAATTGTAAATGTTGAGAGACTATTTGCTGTTATAATTAATTCAGAAATTAATGTGATGCATGTTTTAATTCAAATCCTAAATTGGAGTACAAGTATACTTTTTTCATTCGAGTATAAATTTGAAAAAGAAATTTTGGACTAATTTGTAATAAATTTTCAAGCTGTTTCTCCAGGGAAAACTGATTTTATTACCTTACAACTAATAACAGTTTAAGTACAATTGTAACGACAAAATACATACATCATCATCTAGGCATCTACAATTAATCATCTCCAGCTCTAGGAGTGTTATTTCGTCTTCTTCTCTCTGGGCTTCCGTCTATCTGTAATACATATTCAAATCATTTTAATATCTATCAGACAACTATTAATAAATAAAAAAAAAATATACTTACTTTCTGATGCATATGTTACCTGTCCTGATGTAAATATCCTGTGGCTGGTATCTGAAACAAAAACAAAATAAGTTCAAAAATATTGAACCAAATATAAAACTTAAAAAATTTGCTACTTTAATTTTTTTTTCTTTCAAAATATCTATAAAGAAAAACTGGCATTAATGGCAGCCATCATCATTGGTCAATTGCTCTTTTTGACTGTAAATCATTAACTTATTTTCATTTTAAATCTATATTTCAAACAGTCATGAAGACCGTTTAATGATATAATCATTATTTCCGAAATTAATGTGCGTGTCAAATTATCAGAAGTTGGTGGCTAACCAAAACAATCTGATGTATACATTTTGAACAGAAATGATTAAAATTCAACTGAATTTCAAACAATCTAAATCAAGTCATATTTTCCAAATTACTTTTTAAAAAATCGACTAAATATGTAGATAAACATTGGCAATCGGAAACTTTACTTTCGTTCATGTGAGACTATTAGAAAAAGGGTTTCCAAATTGTAAATGTTGAGAGACTATTTGCTGTTATAATTAATTCAGAAATTAATGTGATGCATGTTTTAATTCAAATCCTAAATTGGAGTACAAGTATACTTTTTTCATTCGAGTATAAATTTGAAAAAGAAATTTTGGACTAATTTGTAATAAATTTTCAAGCTGTTTCTCCAGGGAAAACTGATTTTATTACCTTACAACTAATAACAGTTTAAGTACAATTGTAACGACAAAATACATACATCATCATCTAGGCATCTACAATTAATCATCTCCAGCTCTAGGAGTGTTATTTCGTCTTCTTCTCTCTGGGCTTCCGTCTATCTGTAATACATATTCAAATCATTTTAATATCTATCAGACAACTATTAATAAATAAAAAAAAAATATACTTACTTTCTGATGCATATGTTACCTGTCCTGATGTAAATATCCTGTGGCTGGTATCTGAAACAAAAACAAAATAAGTTCAAAAATATTGAACCAAATATAAAACTTAAAAAATTTGCTACTTTAATTTTTTTTTCTTTCAAAATATCTATAAAGAAAAACTGGCATTAATGGCAGCCATCATCATTGGTCAATTGCTCTTTTTGACTGTAAATCATTAACTTATTTTCATTTTAAATCTATATTTCAAACAGTCATGAAGACCGTTTAATGATATAATCATTATTTCCGAAATTAATGTGCGTGTCAAATTATCAGAAGTTGGTGGCTAACCAAAACAATCTGATGTATACATTTTGAACAGAAATGATTAAAATTCAACTGAATTTCAAACAATCTAAATCAAGTCATATTTTCCAAATTACTTTTTAAAAAATCGACTAAATATGTAGATAAACATTGGCAATTGGAAACTTTACTTTCGTTCAGGTGAGACTATTAGAGAAAGGGTTTCCAAATTGTAAATGTTGAGAGACTATTTGCTGTTATAATTAATTCAGAAATTAATGTGATGCATGTTTTAATTCAAATCCTAAATTGGAGTACAAGTATACTTTTTTCATTCGAGTATAAATTTGAAAAAGAAATTTTGGACTAATTTGTAATAAATTTTCAAGCTGTTTCTCCAGGGAAAACTGATTTTATTACCTTACAACTAATAACAGTTTAAGTACAATTGTAACGACAAAATACATACATCATCATCTAGGCATCTACAATTAATCATCTCCAGCTCTAGGAGTGTTATTTCGTCTTCTTCTCTCTGGGCTTCCGTCTATCTGTAATACATATTCAAATCATTTTAATATCTATCAGACAACTATTAATAAATAAAAAAAAAATATACTTACTTTCTGATGCATATGTTACCTGTCCTGATGTAAATATCCTGGGGCTGGTATCTGAAACAAAAACAAAATAAGTTCAAAAATATTGAACCAAATATAAAACTTAAAAAATTTGCTACTTTAATTTTTTTTTCTTTCAAAATATCTATAAAGAAAAACTGGCATTAATGGCAGCCATCATCATTGGTCAATTGCTCTTTTTTGACTGTAAATCATTAACTTATTTTCATTTTAAATCTATATTTCAAACAGTAATGAAGACCGTTTAATGATATAATCATTATTTCCGAAATTAATGTGCGTGTCAAATTATCAGAAGTTGGTGGCTAACCAAAACAATCTGATGTATACATTTTGAACAGAAATGATTAAAATTCAACTGAATTTCAAACAATCTAAATCAAGTCATATTTTCCAAATTACTTTTTAAAAAATCAACTAAATATGTAGATAAACATTGGCAATCGGAAACTTTACTTTTGTTCAGGTGAGACTATTAGAGAAAGGGTTTCCAAATTGTAAAAGTTGAGAGACTATTTGCTGTTATAATTAATTCAGAAATTAATGTGATGCATGTTTTAATTCAAATCCTAAATTGGAGTACAAGTATACTTTTTTCATTCGAGTATAAATTTGAAAAAGAAATTTTGGACTAATTTGTAATAAATTTTCAAGCTGTTTCTCCAGGGAGAACTGATTTTATTACCTTACAACTAATAACAGTTTAAGTACAATTGTAACGACAAAATACATACATCATCATCTAGGCATCTACAATTAATCATCTCCAGCTCTAGGAGTGTTATTTCGTCTTCTTCTCTCTGGGCTTCCGTCTATCTGTAATACATATTCAAATCATTTTAATATCTATCAGACAACTATTAATAAATAAAAAAAAAATATACTTACTTTCTGATGCATATGTTACCTGTCCTGATGTAAATATCCTGGGGCTGGTATCTGAAACAAAAACAAAATAAGTTCAAAAATATTGAACCAAATATAAAACTTAAAAAATTTGCTACTTTGATTTTTTTTTCTTTCAAAATATCTATAAAAAGAAAAACTGGCATTAATGGCAGCCATCATCATTGGTCAATTGCTCTTTTTGACTGTAAATCATCAACTTATTTTCATTTTAAATCTATATTTCAAACAGTCATGAAGACCGTTTAATGATATAATCATTATTTCCGAAATTAATGTGCGTGTCAAATTATCAGAAGTTGGTGGCTAACCAAAACAATCTGATGTATACATTTTGAACAGAAATGATTAAAATTCAACTGAATTTCAAACAATCTAAATCAAGTCATATTTTCCAAATTACTTTTTAAAAAATCGACTAAATATGTAGATAAACATTGGCAATCGGAAACTTTACTTTCGTTCATGTGAGACTATTAGAAAAAGGGTTTCCAAATTGTAAATGTTGAGAGACTATTTGCTGTTATAATTAATTCAGAAATTAATGTGATGCATGTTTTAATTCAAATCCTAAATTGGAGTACAAGTATACTTTTTTCATTCGAGTATAAATTTGAAAAAGAAATTTTGGACTAATTTGTAATAAATTTTCAAGCTGTTTCTCCAGGGAAAACTGATTTTATTACCTTACAACTAATAACAGTTTAAGTACAATTGTAACGACAAAATACATACATCATCATCTAGGCATCTACAATTAATCATCTCCAGCTCTAGGAGTGTTATTTCGTCTTCTTCTCTCTGGGCTTCCGTCTATCTGTAATACATATTCAAATCATTTTAATATCTATCAGACAACTATTAATAAATAAAAAAAAAATATACTTACTTTCTGATGCATATGTTACCTGTCCTGATGTAAATATCCTGGGGCTGGTATCTGAAACAAAAACAAAATAAGTTCAAAAATATTGAACCAAATATAAAACTTAAAAAATTTGCTACTTTAATTTTTTTTTCTTTCAAAATATCTATAAAGAAAAACTGGCATTAATGGCAGCCATCATCATTGGTCAATTGCTCTTTTTGACTGTAAATCATTAACTTATTTTCATTTTAAATCTATATTTCAAACAGTCATGAAGACCGTTTAATGATATAATCATTATTTCCGAAATTAATGTGCGTGTCAAATTATCAGAAGTTGGTGGCTAACCAAAACAATCTGATGTATACATTTTGAACAGAAATGATTAAAATTCAACTGAATTTCAAACAATCTAAATCAAGTCATATTTTCCAAATTACTTTTTAAAAAATCGACTAAATATGTAGATAAACATTGGCAATCGGAAACTTTACTTTCGTTCATGTGAGACTATTAGAAAAAGGGTTTCCAAATTGTAAATGTTGAGAGACTATTTGCTGTTATAATTAATTCAGAAATTAATGTGATGCATGTTTTAATTCAAATCCTAAATTGGAGTACAAGTATACTTTTTTCATTCGAGTATAAATTTGAAAAAGAAATTTTGGACTAATTTGTAATAAATTTTCAAGCTGTTTCTCCAGGGAAAACTGATTTTATTACCTTACAACTAATAACAGTTTAAGTACAATTGTAACGACAAAATACATACATCATCATCTAGGCATCTACAATTAATCATCTCCAGCTCTAGGAGTGTTATTTCGTCTTCTTCTCTCTGGGCTTCCGTCTATCTGTAATACATATTCAAATCATTTTAATATCTATCAGACAACTATTAATAAATAAAAAAAAAATATACTTACTTTCTGATGCATATGTTACCTGTCCTGATGTAAATATCCTGGGGCTGGTATCTGAAACAAAAACAAAATAAGTTCAAAAATATTGAACCAAATATAAAACTTAAAAAATTTGCTACTTTAATTTTTTTTTCTTTCAAAATATCTATAAAGAAAAACTGGCATTAATGGCAGCCATCATCATTGGTCAATTGCTCTTTTTGACTGTAAATCATTAACTTATTTTCATTTTAAATCTATATTTCAAACAGTAATGAAGACCGTTTAATGATATAATCATTATTTCCGAAATTAATGTGCGTGTCAAATTATCAGAAGTTGGTGGCTAACCAAAACAATCTGATGTATACATTTTGAACAGAAATGATTAAAATTCAACTGAATTTCAAACAATCTAAATCAAGTCATATTTTCCAAATTACTTTTTAAAAAATCGACTAAATATGTAGATAAACATTGGCAATCGGAAACTTTACTTTCGTTCAGGTGAGACTATTAGAGAAAGGGTTTCCAAATTGTAAATGTTGAGAGACTATTTGCTGTTATAATTAATTCAGAAATTAATGTGATGCATGTTTTAATTCAAATCCTAAATTGGAGTACAAGTATACTTTTTTCATTCGAGTATAAATTTGAAAAAGAAATTTTGGACTAATTTGTAATAAATTTTCAAGCTGTTTCTCCAGGGAAAACTGATTTTATTACCTTACAACTAATAACAGTTTAAGTACAATTGTAACGACAAAATACATACATCATCATCTAGGCATCTACAATTAATCATCTCCAGCTCTAGGAGTGTTATTTCGTCTTCTTCTCTCTGGGCTTCCGTCTATCTGTAATACATATTCAAATCATTTTAATATCTATCAGACAACTATTAATAAATAAAAAAAAAATATACTTACTTTCTGATGCATATGTTACCTGTCCTGATGTAAATATCCTGGGGCTGGTATCTGAAACAAAAACAAAATAAGTTCAAAAATATTGAACCAAATATAAAACTTAAAAAATTTGCTACTTTAATTTTTTTTTCTTTCAAAATATCTATAAAGAAAAACTGGCATTAATGGCAGCCATCATCATTGGTCAATTGCTCTTTTTGACTGTAAATCATTAACTTATTTTCATTTTAAATCTATATTTCAAACAGTCATGAAGACCGTTTAATGATATAATCATTATTTCCGAAATTAATGTGCGTGTCAAATTATCAGAAGTTGGTGGCTAACCAAAACAATCTGATGTATACATTTTGAACAGAAATGATTAAAATTCAACTGAATTTCAAACAATCTAAATCAAGTCATATTTTCCAAATTACTTTTTAAAAAATCGACTAAATATGTAGATAAACATTGGCAATCGGAAACTTTACTTTCGTTCAGGTGAGACTATTAGAGAAAGGGTTTCCAAATTGTAAATGTTGAGAGACTATTTGCTGTTATAATTAATTCAGAAATTAATGTGATGCATGTTTTAATTCAAATCCTAAATTGGAGTACAAGTATACTTTTTTCATTCGAGTATAAATTTGAAAAAGAAATTTTGGACTAATTTGTAATAAATTTTCAAGCTGTTTCTCCAGGGAAAACTGATTTTATTACCTTACAACTAATAACAGTTTAAGTACAATTGTAACGACAAAATACATACATCATCATCTAGGCATCTACAATTAATCATCTCCAGCTCTAGGAGTGTTATTTTGTAATAAATTTTCAAGCTGTTTCTCCAGGGAAAACTGATTTTATTACCTTACAACTAATAACAGTTTAAGTACAATTGTAACGACAAAATACATACATCATCATCTAGGCATCTACAATTAATCATCTCCAGCTCTAGGAGTGTTATTTCGTCTTCTTCTCTCTGGGCTTCCGTCTATCTGTAATACATATTCAAATCATTTTAATATCTATCAGACAACTATTAATAAATAAAAAAAAAATATACTTACTTTCTGATGCATATGTTACCTGTCCTGATGTAAATATCCTGGGGCTGGTATCTGAAACAAAAACAAAATAAGTTCAAAAATATTGAACCAAATATAAAACTTAAAAAATTTGCTACTTTAATTTTTTTTTCTTTCAAAATATCTATAAAGAAAAACTGGCATTAATGGCAGCCATCATCATTGGTCAATTGCTCTTTTTGACTGTAAATCATTAACTTATTTTCATTTTAAATCTATATTTCAAACAGTCATGAAGACCGTTTAATGATATAATCATTATTTCCGAAATTAATGTGCGTGTCAAATTATCAGAAGTTGGTGGCTAACCAAAACAATCTGATGTATACATTTTGAACAGAAATGATTAAAATTCAACTGAATTTCAAACAATCTAAATCAAGTCATATTTTCCAAATTACTTTTTAAAAAATCGACTAAATATGTAGATAAACATTGGCAATCGGAAACTTTACTTTCCTTCAGGTGAGACTATTAGAGAAAGGGTTTCCAAATTGTAAATGTTGAGAGACTATTTGCTGTTATAATTAATTCAGAAATTAATGTGATGCATGTTTTAATTCAAATCCTAAATTGGAGTACAAGTATACTTTTTTCATTCGAGTATAAATTTGAAAAAGAAATTTTGGACTAATTTGTAATAAATTTTCAAGCTGTTTCTCCAGGGAAAACTGATTTTATTACCTTACAACTAATAACAGTTTAAGTACAATTGTAACGACAAAATACATACATCATCATCTAGGCATCTACAATTAATCATCTCCAGCTCTAGGAGTGTTATTTCGTCTTCTTCTCTCTGGGCTTCCGTCTATCTGTAATACATATTCAAATCATTTTAATATCTATCAGACAACTATTAATAAATAAAAAAAAAATATACTTACTTTCTGATGCATATGTTACCTGTCCTGATGTAAATATCCTGGGGCTGGTATCTGAAACAAAAACAAAATAAGTTCAAAAATATTGAACCAAATATAAAACTTAAAAAATTTGCTACTTTAATTTTTTTTTTCTTTCAAAATATCTATAAAGAAAAACTGGCATTAATGGCAGCCATCATCATTGGTCAATTGCTCTTTTTGACTGTAAATCATTAACTTATTTTCATTTTAAATCTATATTTCAAACAGTCATGAAGACTGTTTAATGATATAATCATTATTTCCGAAATTAATGTGCGTGTCAAATTATCAGAAGTTGGTGGCTAACCAAAACAATCTGATGTATACATTTTGAACAGAAATGATTAAAATTCAACTGAATTTCAAACAATCTAAATCAAGTCATATTTTCCAAATTACTTTTTAAAAAATCGACTAAATATGTAAATAAACATTGGCAATCGGAAACTTTACTTTCGTTCATGTGAGACTATTAGAAAAAGGGTTTCCAAATTGTAAATGTTGAGAGACTATTTGCTGTTATAATTAATTCAGAAATTAATGTGATGCATGTTTTAATTCAAATCCTAAATTGGAGTACAAGTATACTTTTTTCATTCGAGTATAAATTTGAAAAAGAAATTTTGGACTAATTTGTAATAAATTTTCAAGCTGTTTCTCCAGGGAAAACTGATTTTATTACCTTACAACTAATAACAGTTTAAGTACAATTGTAACGACAAAATACATACATCATCATCTAGGCATCTACAATTAATCATCTCCAGCTCTAGGAGTGTTATTTCGTCTTCTTCTCTCTGGGCTTCCGTCTATCTGTAATACATATTCAAATCATTTTAATATCTATCAGACAACTATTAATAAATAAAAAAAAAATATACTTACTTTCTGATGCATATGTTACCTGTCCTGATGTAAATATCCTGGGGCTGGTATCTGAAACAAAAACAAAATAAGTTCAAAAATATTGAACCAAATATAAAACTTAAAAAATTTGCTACTTTAATTTTTTTTTCTTTCAAAATATCTATAAAGAAAAACTGGCATTAATGGCAGCCATCATCATTGGTCAATTGCTCTTTTTGACTGTAAATCATTAACTTATTTTCATTTTAAATCTATATTTCAAACAGTCATGAAGACTGTTTAATGATATAATCATTATTTCCGAAATTAATGTGCGTGTCAAATTATCAGAAGTTGGTGGCTAACCAAAACAATCTGATGTATACATTTTGAACAGAAATGATTAAAATTCAACTGAATTTCAAACAATCTAAATCAAGTCATATTTTCCAAATTACTTTTTAAAAAATCGACTAAATATGTAGATAAACATTGGCAATCGGAAACTTTACTTTCGTTCATGTGAGACTATTAGAAAAAGGGTTTCCAAATTGTAAATGTTGAGAGACTATTTGCTGTTATAATTAATTCAGAAATTAATGTGATGCATGTTTTAATTCAAATCCTAAATTGGAGTACAAGTATACTTTTTTCATTCGAGTATAAATTTGAAAAAGAAATTTTGGACTAATTTGTAATAAATTTTCAAGCTGTTTCTCCAGGGAAAACTGATTTTATTACCTTACAACTAA
The DNA here is from genome assembly GCF_021869535.1 of Mytilus californianus. Lineage (NCBI taxonomy): Eukaryota > Metazoa > Mollusca > Bivalvia > Mytilida > Mytilidae > Mytilus > Mytilus californianus. The sequence continues at coordinate 61,451,156 of NW_026262679.1, forward strand.
TAACAGTTTAAGTACAATTGTAACGACAAAATACATACATCATCATCTAGGCATCTACAATTAATCATCTCCAGCTCTAGGAGTGTTATTTCGTCTTCTTCTCTCTGGGCTTCCGTCTATCTGTAATACATATTCAAATCATTTTAATATCTATCAGACAACTATTAATAAATAAAAAAAAAATATACTTACTTTCTGATGCATATGTTACCTGTCCTGATGTAAATATCCTGGGGCTGGTATCTGAAACAAAAACAAAATAAGTTCAAAAATATTGAACCAAATATAAAACTTAAAAAATTTGCTACTTTAATTTTTTTTTCTTTCAAAATATCTATAAAGAAAAACTGGCATTAATGGCAGCCATCATCATTGGTCAATTGCTCTTTTTGACTGTAAATCATTAACTTATTTTCATTTTAAATCTATATTTCAAACAGTCATGAAGACCGTTTAATGATATAATCATTATTTCCGAAATTAATGTGCGTGTCAAATTATCAGAAGTTGGTGGCTAACCAAAACAATCTGATGTATACATTTTGAACAGAAATGATTAAAATTCAACTGAATTTCAAACAATCTAAATCAAGTCATATTTTCCAAATTACCTTTTAAAAAATCTACTAAATATGTAGATAAACATTGGCAATCGGAAACTTTACTTTTGTTCAGGTGAGACTATTAGAGAAAGGGTTTCCAAATTGTAAATGTTGAGAGACTATTTGCTGTTATAATTAATTCAGAAATTAATGTGATGCATGTTTTAATTCAAATCCTAAATTGGAGTACAAGTATACTTTTTTCATTCGAGTATAAATTTGAAAAAGAAATTTTGGACTAATTTGTAATAAATTTTCAAGCTGTTTCTCCAGGGAAAACTGATTTTATTACCTTACAACTAATAACAGTTTAAGTACAATTGTAACGACAAAATACATACATCATCATCTAGGCATCTACAATTAATCATCTCCAGCTCTAGGAGTGTTATTTCGTCTTCTTCTCTCTGGGCTTCCGTCTATCTGTAATACATATTCAAATCATTTTAATATCTATCAGACAACTATTAATAAATAAAAAAAAAATATACTTACTTTCTGATGCATATGTTACCTGTCCTGATGTAAATATCCTGGGGCTGGTATCTGAAACAAAAACAAAATAAGTTCAAAAATATTGAACCAAATATAAAACTTAAAAAATTTGCTACTTTAATTTTTTTTTCTTTCAAAATATCTATAAAGAAAAACTGGCATTAATGGCAGCCATCATCATTGGTCAATTGCTCTTTTTGACTGTAAATCATTAACTTATTTTCATTTTAAATCTATATTTCAAACAGTCATGAAGACCGTTTAATGATATAATCATTATTTCCGAAATTAATGTGCGTGTCAAATTATCAGAAGTTGGTGGCTAACCAAAACAATCTGATGTATACATTTTGAACAGAAATGATTAAAATTCAACTGAATTTCAAACAATCTAAATCAAGTCATATTTTCCAAATTACTTTTTAAAAAATCGACTAAATATGTAGATAAACATTGGCAATCGGAAACTTTACTTTCGTTCAGGTGAGACTATTAGAGAAAGGGTTTCCAAATTGTCAATCTTAAGAGTCTATTTGCTGTTATAATTAATTCAGAAATTATTGTGATGCATGTTTTAATTCAAATCCTAAATTGGAGTACAAGTATACTTTTTTTCATTCGAGTATAAATTTGAAAAAGAAATTTTGGACTAATTTGTAATAAATTTTCAAGCTGTTTCTCCAGGGAAAACTGATTTTATTACCTTACAACTATTAACAGTTTAAGTACAATTGTAACGACAAAATACATACATCATCATCTAGGCATCTACAATTAAATCATCTCCAGGTCTGTCTGGGACTGTACTTTTCTTCTCTGGGCTCCCGTCTTTCTGTAATACATATTCAAATTATTTTAATATCTATCAGACAACTATTAATAAATAAAAAAAAAATATACATACTTTCCAATGCATGTGTTACCTGTTCCGACGTAAATATGCTGGGGCTGGTATCTAAGTTGAGATTTCAACATTGTTAATGTTATTTTATGATACATATATAGACCCCCTGAAAAAAAATTGAAAAGGGGGCAAAGGTGTAGGTAAAATACATGTAATATTTAACCCATTTTTTTATACCAGACCTCAATTCAATGTTTTCAGAAACAATGTCTGTTGATAAAAAAAAATCAAAGGAAAGTTTTTGAGAAAAAAAAGAAAAAAAAACCAATACATTCATCTTTAAAAATGAGCAATCATCTGAAGTTGAAACGATTGAAAATTAAAATTTATTGATGAAGTGTTGCCCTTATTGAAAATTATACAATTTTAGAAAAGCTTATTTATACAACATTTTGTGCATTTTAAAATGAAGGAATTTTAGATATATAAGATTAAATTGTACCTGAAGCAGAAGCAATCTCCATTTTTGAATAATTTATCCTTTTTTGTAATCACAAAACTATCTCATTGCTCTTTCATTCCATCTGTTGAAATGACCATTAAATGATTTACATCCTTTTTACTAAACATGTTAACACTTAAAGTCAGCTAATATCAAAGTTTGTTTATTACAATGAGCAGCCAATATTGTTATGTCACTCGAAGGTCTGAATATGTTCTAAATTGGTCAGACAATACTTGGTCATGTTTTATGAATATTTAAAACCCTCGGCTACGCCTCGGGCTTTAAATATTCGACCAAGTATTATCTAACCTATAATTCAAAACAAAGAGTTTCTATAAATGAGTTACAACTGCCCCGAAGCAGATTTATCAGATTGAAAGGATTTATCACAGTGAATGAAACTAACTAAAAGTTTTGTTAAAAAAAAAAATCAATATAAGTTGAAGTTTACAGGTGCAGTAAAATTTGTACGTTTAATGCTATCATGAAAATATTAATAACTTCAAATTACTAAAAAAAATAAACAATATCAAAGCAATACAAAAAAAGTTTTTTAAAATAAAAAATAACCTAAATTTTTAGCTTACTGAACCCCAGGTTGGGAAGAATAGTTATTTCCAATATTCTGATAAAAGAAATAAAAAAAAACAGGAATCTGATTTAGGTTTTGAATATATTTAAATTTTTAAAGGCATTTTATTAGAACATTTCCCTGACATAATGAAATAGTTTTTTATTTAAAAAGCTGGACCAAAATATTGGCTGTGAAATAAAATTAGTTGTAACTCAAATGTATTTATTGATTTAAACTGTAAATAAAAAAAGGATAGTTCCTCACAAAAATATTTCATGATTTACATTCATACTCACAATCAGGAAACATATACAATTCATACCTTTTCTTTTTACTGTTGTGTCACCTAATGTCTATAAAGCATTTTAAAAATATCTCCCAAGCTATATGACAGTCCTTACATCACTAAAACTAACCCATAAATAAAATGCTAAAAAATGAAGTTATGCATCAATTATAAACATTTAATTTACACTGACAAGAGAATGATAATCCCTTACTTCATGGTAAGTACTCGATAACACTTGTTCTTAATCATGAAGAAAGGGATTATCATTCGCTTACATATATGTAGAAATCTGTTCATTGAGGCATAACTGAGTGGAATTTACCTGATCATCACAGCTTTCAATTAACATGAACAATAGATTGTATATTCAGTCAGTTTAGCAGTAAACTAGACATGTGCATATTACATTAAGTGCAACAATTGGTGCATCAAATGTTGCAGGTTACTGCCATAATAAGTAGAAAATGCACATTTGCCATGTTTTGCTTATAATCCGTCTAATAATGATAATCCTGTATCTTGGCATTGTACAAGGTCATGATTTTCTCTGACTGTTTATGACGTCTTTACACTAAATCCATTGGATGTTGGATATCAACTGATTGATAATTTAGTCCTAGATGCATGTTTTTTTTTATTAGTTGTTATTGGCTTTGACCTAGCTGTCAGTAACTGCAAGTACTCTCAGATCTTTACTTAATGTATTTTTGTTGTTGTGATGCAGTCTGTCCCCATCCACTGTGTTTTTGTTAGATGTTTTTTTATTTATATCCATCTGATGGGTTAAGCCTTTTTCAACTGATTTTTATTGTTTGTTCTTGTCTTGTACTGTTACACCACTGTCCCAGGTTAGGAGAGGGTTGGCTCCTTCAAACTAGTTTAACCCCGCCACATTCTGTATGTGCCTGTCTCGAGTCCGGAGCCTACAATTCAGTGGTTATCGTTTGTTGCTGTGTTACATATTTGTTTTTTTTCGTTCATTATTTTGTATATATAAATAAGGCCATTAGTTTTCTTGTTTGAATTGTTTTACATTTGTCAATTCTGGGTCTTTTATAGCTGACTATGTGATATGGGCTTTGCTCATTTTTGAAGGCCTAACAGTGACCTATAGTTGTTAATTTCTGTGTCATTTGGACTCTTGTGGAGAGTTGTTTCATTGGCAATCAAACCACATCTTCTTTTTTATATAAAAAATCATATCCCTCTATAGAGGGTCATAGAGGGATAATTATCCTTCTTCAGAAGGGTTATTCCTCTTTACAGGTATAAACATTATATAGAGGGTCTGTTCCCAACCTTTCCACCAGAGACCAAATGACATAGAAGTTAACAACTATAGGTTGATGTAAGGCCTTCAACAATGAGCAAAACCCATACTGCATAGTCATATATGAAAGGCCCCGAAATGACAAATGCAAAAAACATTTCAAATGAGAAAACAGCCTGATTTAGGTACAAAACCATGAAAGAAAAAACAAAATGATATACAGCAAAAACCAACTGCTACTGAATTATAGGCTCCTGACTTAGGACAGGCACATACAGAATGTGGCAGGGTTAAGCTAGTTTGAAGGTGCCAACCCTCCCCCTAACCTGGGATAGTGGTGTACAGTTCAACATATATAGGAACAAGCTATAAAAATCAGTTGAAAAGGGCTCAATTCATCAGTTTACACTAAAAAAAATCTGTTTATGATAAAAATTCAAATTTAACCCATATGATCATTTATAGTACTATTCTTATTTCTATTTATTTCTATGTCGTGTTATTTCCAATCGATTTACACAATTTTGAAAATAGCATTCATACCGGTCTACTACTATAAATGACTTCGTAGGTTCATATCGTTTGCATTCAACGTTTTTTATCGGATATTTTTTTACTGTCCATGCTGAACCACGAACATTGATAGTTAACAAAAATATCCGATACAAAAACGCTGAATGCAAACGATAAGAACCTACTAAGTCTCATATTTTAGTAACTATCGAAAAGGACAGTCAATCCATTATAAAATTACGATCAGAAAAGAAGATTTTACGATCATATTTCATAACTCAGTAATCTTATTTAGATTTGTTATACTATGATATTTAGTCTGGTTTATATATGACTTGTATTTACCAATTGATTGACTCAACGTTTCGGATCGAGTAGACCGGTTAGACTTATACTATGAGACTTCGTAGGTTCTTATCGTTTGCATTCAGCGTTTTTGTATGTGTCTATATGTCTCTGCTAAAATAAACTTTGATTCTGTGTGTAAGTAACACCAATGAACCATTACTAGACCATTATTATGTTATTAATAAAGAAAGAATAAAACTGACCTTCCGAATGAATTCCATCATGGTATGAGTTGAAAAATTAGAACATTAGATAAAAACCGCCAAAACATAGTAACCAATTAAAACAGAGATTGTAATGGCAGTGTGGTCTAATTAATGAACCGATGAACCGTTAAAGCTGCCGGATTCGCAGGGCCGTAACTATTGATGAGGCAGATTATGGCAAAAAAAAAACCAAACAAAAAGACGAAAAGAAAAGAAAATGGAGAAAGCTAGGCATGCAGGGGTAGAACACATCCTTGCATTTTCATATAAAAAAATAAGTAATGCAGACTTCGAATAGTAATTAAGGTTGTTGTGCAGCTTCTGTACTTTTATTTCATTGAACTCTCTGTCTGATTAACATCGCCAATAAACCGACATTTGGTTCTGCAATTATTTATTTCCTGCGAAAATGATAATGGATTTTTTCCACATTATCAAAGTAAATCAAAATTTAAATAATTTGAATTCAATTTCTTCAACTTGCCAGGTCAATATTATTAAAGAAGCATTCACAGCTCACGCAGGAGTATCAAAACACCCACAATGTGTGTGCATTTCTCTTTCAATAAAGTGAAGATTTGAGGTAGTTTCAAATGTTTTGCTACAAACTTAGCTGCTGTTCGAAAACAAAAATGTATTTCAGATGGATGGAGGATTTGTTTGGTTTAACGCCAAGTGGGCTTTATTTCGGCTATATAATGGAGAGCAGGTTATGTGATCATTTCATTCGAATGCTAAATGGACAGGACACTTGAAGCCGACCTTGCAATTGGCAGACTGACAATTTGATTCCTTGATACTATGAATTTTCATGGAGTATTGTTGGAGTACTCCTGGCTTGCGAAAAAAAGACGGTCGCACAATCAAACATGGTAAAGGTGGCTCGAGAGTATTAAATTTGTATCATTATTGATTCCGATGTTATGCATTTATAAAATTAGTAAAAAAAAATAATTATTCAATTTCAAGAAAGTAGTCAAACGATGGGATCTAAGTGGCACAAGAAAGTTCGAACTAGCATTCACAGATAGTGACTGATTCCACTCTTTGGGCTTTATTGAAGAGATATTGAAAATGTGTGTTATTTTGTAATCTTAATGAAGCGTTGACCACATACACTTGCCCGCTTTTTCTACTATCAAACATGTACCCTACTGTAAATGGTATTGGACACATGTTTGATGGTACAAAATTGGAGGCAAGTATCTATCAGCCGGCTCTGATAGCCTAATGCAGTTCTTCATCGGTAAATATAAAAAAAAACGGTAAATATGATACAAAAACGGATGAAACAAGATATATTTCGAACACTAATATTACAATTTTCGGCTCGGGGCTTTACCCCCTGCTCCCCCCTCCCGCCATTACCTGGGGGCCTCAGTCGGCGGCCAACAACCCCCTGCTTATCTTAATTCAAGCCTTACCGGCACCGACAATAAAGTGAAAAGTGAAATTTAATATTTACTTTTGAAAATAAAGAACATGTGCACTGTCTAGAACATAAAAGAATCTATATACCGGTAGTTTGAATAAGAAAATACCAAAAGTGTAAATACGTTTATTTTATTCTGCATATCCCACCCCTTCCCTACGCCACCCTGCTCAGTCGCTCCGTCGTATCACGGCTTTGATACGAGAGCAGGCATTATCAGCAACGTCATAACTCGCGTCATAATGTCTGGGGAGATGTAATCAGCGACGTCACAATGTGTGAGGAGTCGTTATCAAGCTTGCTTTCGTCGACCGTAAAACTGTAAAGACCTTTATGTATATATATCTAATCTCATTATAGTCCGTTCAACTGACAGAATCGGTGTACATTTCATCAACTCTTAACTAGAATCGTCATGGACTATTCTTTATACCAATATCTGTTAGTGTGTAGAAAAGCCAATGATATGTATACACATATATATATATATATGTCAACCATAAAATACAACTGATTTACACAACAACTGTTGAAAAGACCTTTATGTATATATATAGCTTATCTCATTCTAGTCCGTTCAACTGACAGAATCAGTGTACATTTCATGAACTTTTAACAAGAATCATGGACTATTCTTTATACCAATATCTGTTAGCCATTTAGGGGTCGTTTGCATTCAAAGTTTAGTTTTAGTGCATTTATTTTGCGAAAAAGAACTCAATTTCCCGATGGTAAACGTTTTCTTTATATCTTGCTGTGTCAAAATGACCTAAATATAAAGGACAGTATATAGTCCTAAAAATGGTATATCACGTTTTACACATGACATTTTAGCAGGAAAGACTGCCATTGGAGTATATCACCATTGCAACTTTTTAATTTGATCTCATCCACTAAAGTCATTCAAGTACAACATTTGATGTCAGGTTTGTCCAGATTTTGGAATATATTAATACATGTATAGAAATACTGTTGGGTCTGTTCCCAGATGCCTGAGATAGACTTCAATATTTATTATTTATTGAAAATAAGTGGAATCATCTTTTAGAAAAGTTGTTTTCATATAGTATAAAATGAACCCCCCCCCCCCCTTTTATAAGTTAAAAAGGCTACATCTTTTTTTTCCTTTTTTTAAAACCGCAAAATATCCCTCATTTGGGGGGGGATTCCCAACCTGTTTATTAGTGGAATTGTGAATCAGGCCATTACTCTTCTCAATTGTATTGATGCATACTTTTCATGTCGGGACAGTTTTTCTTATTTTTGAAGGCTGTATGGTTGCCTATAATTGCTTTATCATTTGAACCTCTGTTGATAGTTGTCTCATTGGTAATCATATTACATATTGTAATTTTTATATGTATCCATCCTTTAGAAAAATTGTTCCGAATGTAATGAATCCCCTCCAGATCCCTTTTTATAAGTTAAAAAGGCTACCGGACATCTTCTTTTTATCTACTTCACAGCTGTTTGGGAATTAGGGGCCAAAAAGGGGCCCAAATAAGCATTTTTGTGGTTTCCAGACAATAACTTGTGTTAAAGTGTATGAATCTCTCTGAAATTATACCACAAGTTTCCATACTACAAAGGGATGGTGAGGATTGACTTTTGGGGGTTATGGCTCAAACCAATTAGTAATTAGGGGCAAAAAAAGGGGAAAAACAAGGGTTTTTATTGGTTAAAGGACAATTGAGACAATTTAAAAGCAGTGCAAGGGAGGTAATCCAAATCAATTAAAAGAACACTGTATGATTACCTCCCTTACACTGCTTGTTAATTATGTATTAAGAAATGATGATTGTCTTGAGGTGATTAGCTGTTAATTTATTTTTAGCAGTTACTATTAATTAATATTAATTTTAGCCATGACTATGTATGTCATTTTATATTTTAAAACTTTTATGACGGTATTTAAATGGGTAATTATGGTTGCAAACTCCATTAGAAATTTGAATTGAGATACTGACCCTATCTTGAGGGAAAGATTTTTTTGGGGATTAAGGGAAAAGGGGAGGTGAAAAAAATTGGAGGGGGGGGGACAATTTTTCTCATTTCAGATTTCAGAAATTAAAAGAAAATTTCTTAAAATATTTTTTTTGGGGGTTAATATTCAACAGCATAGTGTATTGCACAAAAGCAAAAAACCGGGGTAATTTTTTTTTTGGGGGGGGGGGGGGGGGGGGGCAATTCGCAACAGCATAGTGTATTGCACAAAAGCAAAAAAATTAATATAAATTCAAATCATATAACCAATTTGAAGTTCTTTGACTTCAGTTATTCTGTGTCAGAAACCTATTATGTATCAAAAATTTAGTTACAATCCAAATTCAGACCTGTATCAAGCGTGAATATTGTGTCCATTTTGGCCCCAACTTTTCAGGGTTGGACATCTGCGGTCGTATCCAGCTGCGCTCAGCGAAGCAATTTATTCTCATTTTTGAAGGCTGTGTGGTTGTCTATAATTACTTTGTTATTTGAACATCTGTGGATAGTTGTCTCATTGGCAATCATACCACATATACTGATTTTTATATGGATTGCAGACCTGAAAAAGATGTTCAAAGTTGAATATGCTGCAAACTTCAAACAACCTACTACAACTTATTTACCATGAAACTGTTGATCAGAACTATATATAAGTGATTTCATCCCAGTCCTCATACATGTACCACTATCAATCAACAGAACAAATGCAAATAATTATGATGTCATGAAAGGTTTTTTAATAAATCTCGAATCTTTATATCAATATAAACTGTATCCCAATATAAACATGTTGGGCTCTTTTACAGCAGAATATACAGTATGGGGTTTTCTCATTTTCATAGGCCTGTTTACGGGACGTATTATGGAATACCGTTGTCCGTCTATCTGTCCGTCCGTCCGTCGTCAACATGTCAGACATTAACTTAAAAACGCTTTAAAAAAATTGCATATAACTTTGGTGAATTGTTTATATCTATTGATGTGAGCTCCCTTTCTTTTTTTATAAATTTTAGATTTTACATTTCCGAGTTCATTCTTAAAAAAAGGGGAATTTTTCAGGTTTCAGACCATAACTCAAAAATGCTTTCAGCAGTTCTCATGAAACATTTGTGAATTGTTTATATCTAGTGATGTAAGCTAGCCCCTGCTGCCTTTGGAATTTTATAAATTTTTCATTTTACATTTCCAAGTTATGGGGTTATATATATTAAAAAGGGGGGATTTTCCAGTTTTGGACAATGTTTTCAGCAATTCTCATTAATCTTTGGTGAATTGTTTATATCTATTGATGTAAATAGATATAAGAAGATGTGGTATGAGTGCCAATGAGACAACTCTCCATCCGAGTCAAAATTTATAAAAGTAAACCATTATAAGTCAAAGTACGGTCTTCCAACACGGAGCCTTGGCTCACACCGAACAGCAAGCTATAAAGGGCCCCAAAAAGCTTCTTTTTTTTTCCATAAATTACTAATATGACATTGAGAAGTAATTGAACTTTATTTTTTGTAAATGTGACGGGCATATCATGCACTCATGGCGCAGCTGTTTATTGAAGGTGGTATGCATATGGTTGCCTATAATTTCGTATTTACATCTATTTTATTTGAATTTAAGGGAATAGTTGTTATATATGTATATAAACAAATCTATAGTTGTTAATTTCTGTGTCATTTGGTCTCTTGTGGAGAGTTGTCTCATTGGCAATCATACCACATCTTCTTTTTTTATAAATCCCACGTCGATATATAACATGTACAACAATCAAACATCAACCATGCCAAACTGGATGTAATTGAAAGACATCTAGAGGTCAATATACAGTCTCGAACAAAAGACAAAATAAGGAAAAATATAGCGAATTTTTTAGAAGAATTATTATTGCATGTATTTGCAATATTTAAAATATATCGTTAAACATTTTTTTTTAGGTTCCACCTACCATTTCATTGTGGCTAGTCTATTAGAGGGGTATTTCATTGGTAGATATGGAATCTTATTTTATCATGAAGTCAGATTTGAACACGACTTGAGGAATGAAGGTGGAGTAAAGACCGAATGTCAGTTTTAGTCTTATATATATGTACGTCAATTTTAGTCTTATATATGTATACATATATTATTGATTCAGTGGTGATGGTAAATAGACACTGACAAGTCTTAGATAACATTTTATAGTTTTGAATGTTTTTTCATCAATTAACTAAAATTAGGTGGAGGTACGCATGTTCTTATTTCCGACAGAGGGGCACTCAACCTATATCAATTTGTGCATGAAGCGATTGATAGTTGCTAGATACTGAATGATTTTACCACAAATTTGTGAACGTTTTAACCGGTGTATATACTTAAAATACGATAATAAAATTCATGTCTTTTTCAGGACTTAATGATCCAACGATGTAGTATGGCATGTTTGTGAGATATGGTTTTGGCCGATAGGATGTTCATGAAGGACCTGTAGTACAAAGTATATCACTGGATTGAACTCTTTGTCTAAGTGTATTATTAAAGTGCTTTGCTTTGAGCTCAGTTCATTGTTATGCAATTCATTCTTTGTGAAATAAAGATTTGACAGACAACTCTCATGTACAAGGAATTGTCAAAGTAGTATTGAACCAAACATTTTTTGTCCATAAGCCAAATTAAAAAAAAAGCACAAATTTACCAAACAATACTACTCGCGCTACTAGCAATATGATGCTAGGTTGTTTTATTACACTTTATTTTTATACATCTGTACTGCCTACTGACGACTCAGTCCTGAGTGTAAATGGTCATTCAGTATGTTAAAAAAAAAATTTTAAAGCCTATCTGGCCTAATTGATTTCTAAAACTATATTTCATTGTACATGTTCAACATTTATCATTCATTTGTTTGAATTAACAGTAAATGTTAATTACTACACTTTCATATCACAACAAAACTGCCTTACTGTACTGGTATCACTTATATTTGTATACATATATTTGTATAGTCATTCCTAACTATCCTACTACCTGTCGATACATTTATTTTTGGCATTGCACAAGTCTTGTCTTCTTTGACTGTTCACGACTTTAAAATACTAAATCCCTTGGATGTATTTTAGTTGATTTTAGTCTCTGATGCATGATTTTTTATTATTAATTGTTTTGGCTTTTAACTAGCTGTCAGTAACTGCGAGTACTCTCAAATCGTACTTTCTTTTTAATTTGACCTGTTGATACTATTTGTAATGCTTTTTTGTTATTTAATGTTAACATGGATCTTGTCTATATAATAGCTTTGATTATTTGGAATTACTACAAATTTTCACTTCTTCGTACTATGAACATCAAAATTATTTCATTTTTCCTCAGATGCTGTTCTTGGACCTGTACAGGAAGTTTTATCTAGCACTAATTGTATAGTTTTATTGTTGGTATTCACCCCATATGTACCAAGTGTTAGATTAGTTTTATTGATATTAAAGAAATTTCTTGGTATTCCTAAACGGAAGATTTTATACACACAGAAGAAGAAGTATACTTAACAACAAAATTATTTTCATTTACCTGTGTATAATATGACGCAGGTTTCTTCAAAAGTGATGATTTTCTAAAAATTGTTTGACATTTCACAGTGATATCATACTTTAACTTTGTTTAAACCTGTTTATTTACTTTTGACTTTAATTATTTATCCCTTGTAATTTTTTATTAACTGTGTATTTGCATTCAGGTGTCACAGGTCAAATTTATTCGTTCATTGTATGTTAATTTACGTTTTTTGATTGTTAAGCCTTCCAATTGAAATTTTAAAAGTGTGTTTTTCTATGATGTGATGTTATACTATTGTTTCAGAAAAGGGAGAAGGTTTGGTACCATTAAAACGTTTAATCCCGCTGCAAATGTTTGCACCTGTCCTAAGTCAGGAATCTGATTACAGTAGTTGTCGTCTGTTTATGTAGTTCATACGTGTTTCTCGTTTCTCGTTTTTATATAGATTAGACCGTTGGTTTTTCCGTTTGAATGGTTTTACACTAGTAATTTTTTGGTGCCCTTTATAGCTTGATGTTCGGTGTGAGCCAATGCTCCGTGTTGAAGGCCGTACCTTGACCTATAATGGTTTACTATTATAAATTGTAACTTGGATGGAGAGTTGTCTCATTGGCACTCACACCACATCTTCCTATATCTATATAACAACAAAAATTGAAAAGAGAATATATCTGCAATACCTTTTTCATATTAAACATAAAACATAGAACTCCTTTTGTCATATAAAACACTGTCAAACACCCAATCATACTATCCACACTAATTTTTGTCCACCGTGACTTGTACAATACAACAAAATCAATCGCATAGATTCAAAAATCAAAAATGTTAAATTAAATTTGCTTTTGAAATAATAATCAGTTCTTTGAATTGCATATATGTAAACGAAATAAGTTTTAACCTGGCTTTCGCTTATACCCAGAGCTGGCAAAATGGCATATTTTCTATTTTTCCAGCTCCGGCAACATATTCACTATTTTGCTGGTGCCGGTAAAATAGCCATTTCTATAGAAATATGCTATTTTGCCGGCTTGAATAAAGATATTTTAATCAGAGCCGGTAAAATAGCATATTTTCTAATTTGCCGGTACCGGCAAAATAGCCACTGCCTTAATATTAACGTAATGCAGAGTTTTGCAATTGTTTGTTAAACTGCATGGGCAGTACATGTATTCACTTAATATATAATGTATAGCTGAGTTGACCAAACAATTGTAAAAGTTAGCATGGCTTATGGTTCATCAAACACAATTTAAAAATAAGGCCGTGTTTACACCACGTTGGGACAAAATCTTCTCCGAGTACAGACAAACCGATGCACCAAGGAAAGTTTTAAGGCATGGCTAGACCTAGATATATTATAGTTATATATAGTATATGTTCCAGAATATTAAAAACTTACCTAGATTTTGATGTGCGTTTTTTTCCAGTCTGCAGAAGATATCAAAATAAACAAACAAATGAGTTTTATTTGATACGGTAAACTCAGTTACACAGTTTGAATAACCTATTGTTTGTACATGTCTATTGTCCATCTATTGTCCATTTAAATCAATACAACTCACAACATTTAAATTTGAGGGGAGCTTCTCAAACCTCTTAAGTTAAGTTTTTAATATTCTGAAACTTAAAACGCATTTAAATTGTATATATCTAGATCCAGCTATGCTCTAAAACTTTTCCAGGTGCAAAGGTTTGTACTCGAAGTGAAAATTGTAGTGTCAATCTGACGGCCACATTTACTGAAAGGTTATGATGAACCATATACACGTAAAATTATGCAGCTGGGTTGGGCCTGAAACAATTTTGAAACTGTGCAAACTATATAATTTACGCAATGCACAGTTTAGCAATTGTTTGTTGATCAACTGGCCATGCATTGTTTTACAATTTTCATCCGATCTGTACACCATGCATAATTCCCCATTGTATATAGATGCCTATGTTACAAACTTACGGTCTATCAGATGACCATGACATCATTTATGGATCAGCGACTACTTGAAAGTTAAAAAAAAATAAGATTTTATTTTTGTTATGTTACTTTTTCTCTTATTATACGTAATAAGGTAACTATATTTGGTATGTGCGTACCTTGGATACTAAAAAATTCCAAAAATCCTTTAGAGTACATACTATATGTATACAATCTAAGACTCTCTCATCTTGCAATAGTATTAAAACATTTGACTTTTCTACACTTTACACAAGCATTCCCCATTCCAAACTAAAAGACAAATTGGAAGAGTTGGTATTACTTTGTTTCATTAAAAAGAATGGCGGGGGGGGGGGGGGGGGATAAATCCTACTTTGTAAAAATTCACTCTGATTCAAACAAAAAATTCTCTGAAACTGACATTATCAAGATGCTTGATTTCTTGATTGACAACATATATGTTACGTTTGGAGGACGTGTTTTTCAACAGACTGTCGGAATTCTAATGGAAACCAATTGTGCCCCTCTTCTTGCCGACTTGTTTCTTTATTATTACGAGACTGACTTCATACAGGAACTTCTTAGGAAGAAAGATAAGAAGTTAGCAATATCCTTTAACTTTACGTTCCGCTATATAGATGATGTTCTCTCACTAAATAATACAAAATTTGGTGACTATGTTAAACGAATTTATCCCATCGAACTAGATATAAAGGATACAACAGATACAGTTAAGTCTGCCTCATATCTTGACTTACATCTAGAAATTGACAATGAGGGTCGGTTGAAAACAAAACTTTACGACAAAAGAGATGATTTCAGCTTCCCAATTGAGAACTTTCCATTTCTATGTAGCAACATTCCAGCAGCGCCTGCATACGGAGTATATATCTCCCAATTGATACGATATTCCCGGGCTTGTATTTCCTATCATAATTTCCTTGATAGAGGATTGCTGCTCACAAGGAAGCTATTAAACCAAGAGTTCCAAATGGTGAAGTTGAAATCATCCCTTCGTAAATTTTACGGACGCAATCACGAGTTGGTTGACCGTTATAGAATAACCGTTTCACAGATGATATCAGATATGTTCCTTTTGTCGTAACTACAATACCCTTCCCTTTTCACGAATGTGACCTACCGAATTAAACTATTTACCGGATTTGTAATAACATAAGCAACACGACGGGTGCCACATGTGGAGCAGGATCTGCTTACCCTTCCGGAGCACCTGAGATCACCCCCAGTTTTTGGTGGGGTTCGTGTTGCTTAGTCTTTAGTTTTCTATTTTGTGTCATCTGTACTATTATTTGTCTGTTTGTCTTTTTATTTTTGGCCATGGCGTTGTCAGTTTGTTTTCGATCTATGAGTTTGACTGTCCCTCTGGTATCTTTCGTCCCTCTTTTGCAAGGTCCTCGTGCCTTTCAGATAGTTTTCTCTTGACCTAGACCTCATTTCATGGATCAGTGAACAAGGCTAAGTTTGCGTGGTCATGTCCGTATCTCAGACACTAAAAGTAATAGGTGTTAGGTGTATGGAATTACTGTAAGGTGTACATGTCCAACTGGCAGTCATAGTGTCGTCTGACCTTGAACTTATTTTTTTTTTTTTTTTTTACTTTCAACATAAATTAGTTATGAACACTAGGACAGGCGAGACATTTCAGTGTGTCTACTCTTGTTGAAAGGGGGATAAGTCTAAATTATTTAGAGGTTCGAATTTCGTATACTGGAAAATTGGACTCGCTACATTCAATACTTCGAATTTTAAAATATCAGTTGATCGACACTTGACCAATAAAATGAAAGAACTTATTAAAGATCAGATATGCAATAAAATATAATACTGAATAGAACAGGCTAGTTGTATCTTTTTTTTTTAATTTAGGCTGGTGTGTAAAGGCTCTCTTCTTCAAGGTGAAATAGAATCCGGTCAGGGACGTCAATGCACGTGTATAGCTTTAGTAAACTATTCTTAACTCTAAATAATATCCCAAAGTCAGTACAGGAAGTCGATAATACACTCGATAAAGGAGCTACTACATACCAAAGTCTTGCTCGCGATGATAATGTATACTTTCTCATATCAGACTTTCCAGACAGGGTCAGCATTGAAAATGAAATTTTCGATCTTTTAGTCAGAAATTCAATTAGTGGTATGGTATTGCAAGAATTTGATCATTTAGATTCATTGACATTCAAACTTGATTCTGCTGTAGAGCAATGCTTTGATATGGCACCTACATGTTTCCTGACCACTGGAAATAATCCGGGATATACGATCGGGATTAAAAAGATTGATGAGCACTACTATGTTATAGATTCTCATAGATGAAAAGAGGCTATCTTCACCGTTGGGTAAAGCTATATAGTGTTACAATTTAACTCTTTTGAACAATTGGTGAAATATATTAGACATGTGTCATTCTTTATCAAATACCAACATGCAATATGAATGGACTCCAATAGTTATCAGGAAGGCTAGTGTATTGGCACCCTCGACAAGCCCTCAACCCACCGACGATACGAACAAAATCAATCAAAATAATCCAAGTCCTCAATGTTTCGAACCCACGGATATTGAACCTGTCGCAGATGATAATCCATTGCCAGATTCTGATATATCGGTAGATGGAGGTGGAACAGACTCGAACGTACAGCAAAACTTTGATGCTATAGATGTTGGAAATTCAGACCTACTTCTATTAACAGATGATCAAAAACACATGCTTATATGTAATAGGATGCCAGAACCTACCTTCAAATTTCCATCAAAATTGTACAAGGATAGTTGTTGCAAATCAGGTAGTTTCAAAAGATCTTTAGAGAGGGAAACACGCAGTTTCTCTCCCCGTTAGCTTGATTCCCCGCCTCAAGCTTCAAGAAGATATAGAAGCCGCCATACAATGGGAGAAAGACTGGCTCATGAATGTCATTTCACCCAAACAAATGAAACATCATGAACATGACAACCAAAAGAAATCCCATCCACTTATAGGGAACTTTTAGGGAACTACCATTTGATTTTTTTTTTGGGGGGGGGGGCTCGGATGAAAAATTTTGTCCTGCATTTTTTTAGTTGTAATCTCTATCCTGCCTTTGGATCAACTGAACTTGGCGACCACAATACTTGTATACCAGTATTGTCAACAATAGTCGTATACATAAAATGTATAAGTATTGTATTATAATACGAGTATTGTCCTTAAGTATTGTTTATATAAAACATAAATACATTTAAGTAGAGTGTAATTATTACAGCATTTATTCAAAAATATTCAGAAGTAATGTATTGATTTGAAAAATATGTATTTCATGATAGAAAATTAGAAATATTTATTCATTTTTGTATCTCATGATAAAGTGTATTCAAGGGAAATAACCCAAGGAATTTTAATTGATGCACAACAATTTCAGACTCTTTTTGTCCTATTTAGTTAGTCCTTAAAAGGACTGGTTGGCCACTTTGGGACTTTCCAGTTTCTCTTGGATGCGGTGGTATGCCTTCCATTGGTCAGAGTGGACAATGGATCCTGGTCTCACAAAACGTTGTATGATTGGTTGTAGGGTGTCTGCATCCCGTTTATCTACTATCTGCATGTATGTGATGTGATACCAAAAACCCACTGCTCTTTACTGGCCCGGCGTCCTCTGTTGTATTTGTCTTTGTGGCAATCATCTATCTCATCTATCTGTACCACGATACCTGGACCACCTAACTGGCATGGCGTATTTAGGAGTTTGGTGGTGCAAATATCTCTGTTGTACTGGTACACTTGTATAGTTGTCTTTTCAGAAATGCCTATTGTCTTGGTGGTCTTCTTCACCATTGTATCCTGACACGAAAGATACATAAAGTACAATCACTTAGCTAAGGGTACTCTATATCTTTTGAAAAATGAGCCAGACCTGATGGATCGAGTTGTGAGTCTTTAAATTGGTACACTTTTTGTTAATGCATCGGAAACCATAGCCATCTGTAGTGTCTTTTGTTGGTCGAAAAAACACATCAATGAAAATAACAAACCCTATTGATTTTTTTTTTTACAATACTTGTACATTAATTGTATACGAGTATTGTTGACAATACTAGTATACAAGTATTGTGGTCGCCAAGTTCAGTTGATCCCTGCCTTTTTATTTTTCACTTTATTCAGTCCTGCCTTTTTTTTTATTAGTGTTTCCTGACTTTTTTTTTTTACATAAATTGTCATCCTGCCTTTTTTTTAGCAAAGTGTCTCATCCTGCCTTTTTTATTTGGCAGTGTCTGCGCGTACCCATAGCCAAATAGGCCATCGTAGGCTACGCGTACCTGCAACCGATTTTTATATTAAACTGTCGTATGATCATGAATGAAACGTGAAAGATACACGAAAATTAATGATTATTTCCTGATTTTGTGAATTCAGTGAAGATAATGGCAAATAATATTTTTTAATTTGTTAATTTAATGTACTTAGCTAGAAAAATTAAAAAAAAATAAATATCTAAAACGACTAAAAATAAAGTCTGAGTGTATACACAATTTAAAGTAATACGACAAAAATTTCATGTCTAAAACTAGTTGCTTTTGATAATTATATATCCAATCAAAACTCCGGATTTATCGTTTTCTACTTCTACTGTTGCACCTGAAATATTTCGGGTCTTCATATATATGTTTGTAATGCCTTTTAAATTTTATTCTCAACTAAATAAATATCTTATATTCCTATAACTATTTTTAATATCTAAAGAAAATATTCAAAAACTAACCAGGATCGTTTCTATGAAAGTGTATTAGGGACGTAGTATTAATCAAAGTACTGAAGTACTGAACATCGGATGACCACAAGTTCTTGAGGATGGTCAAAAGCACTTGTCTCAGAAAAAAAACAACATATCTCTTTACCTGAAACTGAGGTTAATGTACAGAGATATATTTTTTTCTAGACAAGTGCGTGCGAGTATGATGAATAAATGACAGGAAATTCAACTTCACCGTAATAACTATTATATTGTAGTGATACAAATCAGTATACACTGATTTGTTGTTATATATTATATTAAAATAACAGTTACATATATATGATTTGCATCCGTTTGTATATCATTCTATTCTACTGTTCTAATAATAGTGCAATGCAAGTGCATGGTGGACACTTTTCTTTAAAAATTCGATTTTTCTAAGATTGGATACGAGTAGGCATTCATATTTTCCCGCAAAAACAATTACAGAGTTACCGGTCCTGTCGCAAAACGTTCTTTGAAATATTCTTCCGCATGCTTTAACACAATTTTTCGGTACATGTGCATTGATATTATCAATGATTTTTTACTTATATATATATATCTAACTACAAAACATTTTCACATTATTAATTTATGTTGTAAACAAAAATATTTTTATCAGTATTCATTGAAGAGATGTATTTATATCAAATGACAAGGAATGTTATTTTGCACTCGTTTATGTGCGCATATTTATCATGTTTATAGATCGGTTACAAACCCAAAACTAATTTACATAATGGAAATCTAGGCGATAGCAATACATTGGAGTGACCTCAAGGTCATCGCGATGTAAAAATGAAATAGACATTGAACTTTTTTTTTCAAAGTTAAAATTTTTGACATTTCAAATCTTAAAATCTCTGTGCCTAATCATTTTTTTTTCACTTATTGCGATAATTTAGGGTTTATTTCACATTTTGTTCCAGATCCGATGACATTGAATTATAAAACCAGAGGCAGGTACACTGCCTTTTTATTTACTCAAAACTCCTGTCCTGTCTATTTTTCCCATAAAAATCAAATGGTAGCTTCCTTACTACAACATGTATGGACACATCTTAGAATTAGTAAAACATGCAAAATATCTTCAGATCTAAAATGGAACACCCACATCCAACAAACAGCTGCTAAAGCAAATAAATCTTTATGTTTTATCAGAAGAAATCTCAAAGTCCAGTGACAAAAAAAATGAAAAAAGAGCATACCAAACTCTCATAAGACCCAAATTAGAATACTGCTGTACTTTATGGGACCCATATACAAAGGATCTTTATAAAAAGTACAGAGACGAGTGACAAGGTATGCATGTAACAGACATCACAAGACCAGTAGTGTGTCTGCGATGCTAGACACCATGAAATGGCAAACATTATTAGAACGCTGACTTAGAACAAGGCTAATAATGTTCCACAAAATTATAAACCAAAAGACTGCCATTCCATCCCAAAATTTATTACAGCAAAGTCAGTCCAATACAAGATCCACCAATAAAGATGCTTACAGACAAATCCAATGTAATGAAGACAGCTACAAATTTTCCTCAGAACAAAAAACGCCACTACAGAATTTTTTTTACCTTCAATGGTGCACTCACTCACGATGTGCTCCTTGAAACCTATCCACACCTGAAGTAATCAGGCAATCATGTTTTTATCTTAAATTGAAAGTAAAATAAAAAATGAAATATTCGAAAAAAAATTAGAGAAATTTACATGAAAGTGCATGAATACAAAAGTCTTCTATTAAATATTAATACCCTGTTCATAAAGTATTGATAATAATAATGATTATTTTGTTTTTGAATTTTGTGTAGTTTATATACAATTAAATTACAATATTTAGCCTTTTACCAATTGTTATAATTGTGTTTGTACTAATAAAATAGTGTCTATAGTATTGTCTATTGAATAATAGACCATCAAACTGATAAGATTGGGGATACATGTAATTAAAAAAAAAAACAAATATAAAGGGTCACTTAAGACATAAATTTTTTAATAAAAGTAGTACACTTGTGCATATATTAAAGTCCATTAATTGAGGTTCACTTATGATATTTCCCCCCTTTCCAAGGGAGTGGGGTTGGTGACAAGCATTATACACCCTCTGGGGGCCCCTTCCTTTATACAAGGTAATAGGACGTTCCGCTGGAAAAGGTCATCTTTTCAACCTTGAAAATATGTGAATAGGTCGGGAAGACTATCAGAAATATATGATTAGGTCAATAAAGTTCCCATAACTTCTTCATCTGTCATCTTTCCTGGTGTTCCTGGCTGTTTTTTATCAACCAATTTTCTCTCTTTTGACAATTTGGTACATGTATTCCACTTTTACATTACACAACACAAGAAAACCCAAACAATATGGGAAAAGGTAACATTTTTACCTAAGGAATATATGAAAAGGTATACATTTTTAAAATCTGAATTATATTATAAATGGTGGTGTAAAAGAACTCCAGCGGCACCCCCTATCATTTAAGTATTGAAGTACCCCCCTTCCCCCCCCTATCGGAGTATACACACAATTTAAATATGCCTCTGTCTAGAAGATGAAATAAAAGCATGATATGTTGAACTGAAATTTCTTGTATTCTTATCATATCATGTATCATTTTGAATGAGGTCAGTTGTATTAGATAACTATTATTTTTTCTTTAGATTTGCAAATTTTAGAACGCAGCATGACAGTAGACCAGGTCAGACTGCAGCAGCAGTTGCATACAGAAGGAGGACCAACCCAGTCTACTCTTTAAAGTTGCATGTTTGGACGGCCCTGAATTCACCAGTATAAATCCCATGATGATTAGACACTTGAGTAAGTGTGGTTTAAGTATACATTATTAACTCACAGTTTGGAAAGAAATTACATAATTCCAATACAAGTTACAAAATTTTACATAGTGTGTGATAATGATCTCTCAAAATAATTGTAATTTTAATCTGAAATACAAGGATTTGACAAAACTGTCTGGTAGTAACAATTTTAATAGCTGATTTAGTGTTATTTCCAATAGGTTGCAATTTTTACCACAACCTGTGATCCTGTATTGCTTGTTGCCATTTGTGTTTGACATTGCCTAGCTAAGAAATCAGTGATGCACAGATTTATATTGTTATTTGCAAAAAGAAGGTCAAGAGTTTAGAGTAATTATGTAATAGTTATACACCGAGGGATAGGTGTGTCTGGATAAGAAACCCTGTCGGCCGGAGGCCGGAGGGGTTTCTTATCCAGACATGCCGTATCCTGAGGTGTATAACTAACTTACACCCCATTCTAA
Organism: Mytilus californianus; assembly: GCF_021869535.1. Taxonomy (NCBI): domain Eukaryota; kingdom Metazoa; phylum Mollusca; class Bivalvia; order Mytilida; family Mytilidae; genus Mytilus; species Mytilus californianus. Next base: position 61,473,730 of record NW_026262679.1, read on the forward strand.
ACCCTATATTTGTTAACATTGATTATTAAAGGAAAAAAAAAATAAAAAAAAAAAACGATAGCATATTTATTGAAAATATCAAACCATGATTTATAAGAATATTTTTATATTACATGAAACCCCACTAGAAACCTTTCTTTGGTTATCTTTGTTCAAACTTTGACAAGTGAGTATATTTTACAAATGTCAAAGTTGTTGTTTTGCATATTCCTGTTAAACTGTGTGCTAATATGGATCAGCAGGTCAAGGTTGACTGTTTCGTGTATTCTTATTACAAACAAAAAATTCATCATGCTCCTTGTATACAGTTGTCAATATGGACGGGTATAGGACGGACAACATTTTGTGGCAAGCGTTGGATTTGATAGAAGAGACTAAAGATAAAGGCAATATTACAACCCAAAGTACTTACCTGTATCAGTTTAATAAAGGTAATCATAGCTGTATTTTATATCTTACAATTTTATCAAAAACAAAAGCCCCCCCCCTCCTCCTTCTCGAAAATAAACAAACATTCATATTCGAACATACTAAGGGATAGGTGTGTCTGCATTAGAAACCCGACTACCAGACAAGCTCAACATACAATATTTAATATAGAGGAACTCCCTTTTGGGGGACAATCAGGTAATGATCCAATCGGGGGTTCCCAACTCGAGAGAAAGCGGGGGGGGTTCCAACCATTCAAATGCATTCATCTTTAATAACCGCGGAACCCCCAACCCCGGATCGGCCACTGGATAACCGGGGGGGGGGGGGGGTGTCCGGGAGTTAGAATCCCCATTTTTTTTTAAAGATCAATGCTTTAGAATATAGACATATGACTGGGATAAATAAAGTTACCTTCAAGCAAATGAGTATTTAAAGGATTATTTTTTGTATTCAAAATAGATGCTTATTGGAATTTCCTAAAATGTGTTTTTTTAATATCTTGAAACAATTTGTAGTGAACACTATTAAGACTATATAGTTTTTTCTTATGTTCATGCTATTTAAAAAATAATCAATTTCTATTGTTACAAATAACAATGGACTTTGTTTGCGGGATGTAGAAGCAGGGGTTTCCAGAAACCCCCCTCATCACACCCTGTGGTCATAATCCATTGTTATTCGTAACAATAGATCTATTCAATTTACACTTGTTTCAGAAATAGAAACGATGAAGTATAACAATAGAACTGGGGTGTAAGTTATATGATTTTAATTAGGTTTGAATAATTTTACAAATCATATTTAGTTAAGAATTTCCATAAAAAAAACATTGGCAAAAATTAATTTCTTATTTACAGGATCCAGGAAGATTGTAATATCACGGAGTGACTCTGTAATAAACTTTAAGAAGAGAGTCATAGAACTCTTTCCAAAATTAGAAAGGGTTGATTTTGAGTTCTTCCAGCAAAGTTGAGGGAGAAACACAGACTTGAACAAGTAGTGTTTAATTCCTTAAAGGATCTTAAGGCCAATGTGAAATTCACCCTCTATATTAAACCTGCACCACAGCTAATCAATGTGAGTACAGTTAACTTGATGTACCTTTTATCTCCTCTAAAGAACAGGTTTAGATATTGTCTGATATATAAAAATAAGATTGTGGAATTATTGCCAGTGAGACAACAATACACCAGAAACCAATAGAACCAAATGATGTACATATAGGCAACTATATATATAAAGGTTACAGTAAAATCTTCAACCATGAGAAAAACACATTCTATTAAATGGGTATGTAACCTTTTTTACAACTTATATGTGATTGTTTACTTTTCTTATTTTTTTTTCAACAAACTTATTTTGTTCAGTCCTGACCAGGGGTACGGACTCCAATCTTTCATTTGTAATCAGCATTCCAATTCAGAAAATGACTTATTGGGTTTGAATTAATATAAAAATTTGGGATGTCGACGAGTACTAGAGTATCGCTCAAAAGTACCAAGTATCGAATACCAAAATGATACTTGACTAATATAATCAGTTTCTTTAAGAATGTTGTTGCCTTCTTAAATGAAAAATATTTTTATTGAGAGCGCTCGTCCAAGGAAAATAAAATATCAAAATTAAATATGTTTCTAATGTTCAAATTAATTTTCATTTGAAATTCCCTCGGACAGAGGTAGGCTATGAACAACAAGGATATTTCCAAGTCATACACTTTTAACTTATCGTGTTTTAGTCATTCGTCTATCACTGTACCGTCAGAGCAAATCTTTTCATCAGCAGGTCTGTGAGTTATGTTACAAAGTTATTAAAAGAAATCAGTTCATCCAAGAAACAGTTGAAAAGATAATATATCTAAATAAGAACAAATTCATTGCACCCTGTGTCGACCCTCAGAGAATGGTTAAAGGCATCAGTAAGTCACCCCTTTGTTGATCACTAAATGTGTTTTTTTACAATTCACAAATACTGTTGTTTAAGTTATCAGTTTTCTATAGATGCTTATTAATAGATTATTCTGGGTATAGTTTTGTGTTTCCATTTTGTAGATGTTTTTCTGATCGAGTACTCAAGTATCGCTCTGTAAATCTAAAGATTACTCGATTAGTAAATCCTCATCCAGATGACATCCCTAGTAAAAATAAAATTATTCTTTTATTTACCAATCCATGTTAAGTGTTGTTGAAATTCTCATTTTGATATCTACTGGTAAATTTAATGTATTCAACATGACAGACAGAATAAGGAATAGTCACTGCTTTAACCAGGAAAGTAATATCAGACAAATATTAATTTGGAGATATTTCTCATATCATTTCAAAATTCTATCTCATAGATTTATTTTTAAATAAAAAAACAGATATTTCATGAACAATCTATGCAAATTTGGGCGATTTTGCACGACTTGTAGCTTGAAGAATAGTAGAGTATGTTACCCATACTTTTTATTACAATTTTGACAAAAAGCATGGTAAAATCTACATTTTGGCAGAGTATAAGAAAATTCTATTCGAGAAAATATATGCCAATGAGCCACCTTAACATTGGCTGTTCATCTTAAACTGTTATAATCACAAACTTTGACATCTAAACTATAATTTAGATTAATTTGAAGGGAACCATTTATGATAAGTCAATGGTATTTGAATTGGTTATCATTTATATAAGCATTGGCATTTCCCGTTAAATTCATGGAGGATATAAGTCCCTGCACCTTCAGTCATGGTTCATTGGCTTAAAATGTTTTCCACAGTTAACATGGTTGAATATTGCCTATTTGATTTCAACATTTGCATTATACATCATATATCAAAATTACAAAAAAAACAGAATATCTCTGTGTCAGTAGTTTATTTTGAAATCTATTGTGTCTAAAGGCATATTTTTTTTGTATACCATAGATTTCTGAAGGTGAATCGGATGGAGAAGAGCTTCCACCATTGTTCCCTCCCAGAAGAAAAAGACAATCTGATGATGCTAATTTGACAGTACAAGTGGTAATTTTTAGAACACAGCCTAACAATATGCTATTCCCAAGTTACTTAAAGCAATGTGTTATCCCAAATAACATCTAGAATCATGAAAGCATGTAAATTGAAGCATGATCTGTTAATGTCTTTAATGAATTTTCAACACCTGTAAGTTAAATGTGAAAAACATTATTGCATAGATAATTATGGAATTTAATTTAGAAAAGTGCAGAATTATTTACTTTAATGAATGCTGTTTAAGTACAAGAGATCATACATGAAATTTTGTGCTTTCATGTTTGAATATTTTTGAAGTAAAGACGGAATAATGTGTCAATGTGTTCTTATATTAACATCCTGCTCAAGTTTGAACATGTTATATTCGTATCAAGGAGAGCCGTGTAAAATAATTAATTTACATGTTCCATCCTCATTATATATATGCACCTCAACATTATGGACAGCATGGATGAAGACTAAATTGGAGCATAACTTTAACAGTATTTTGTTCAGTTAAATTTTCATGATAAATTAGCAATCTTATCAATGTATAATGAATTTTTATTTTAACTAATACTATGGATTAATTTATTTTCGTGGGTACTAATTTTCTTGGATTGAGACAAACTTGCATTTTAGTGGATATTTGATTTCGTGGTTTTGCCAATGTCTGCATAAAACCTTATAGAAAATTTGTAATTCGTTGAACGTTTTAATTCGTGGTATATCTGTACCTATGAAACCCAAAAAATTGGAACCCCCACAAAAAAATAATTAATCCACAGTATACTGAGATCAACTTTAAAACTGAAATTGGTAATAAGCATTTATGTTTGATAACTAAAGAATTAGTTCAATAGTTTATAGTTATGAACACAGCAATCTTTTTAAATTGACAACACCCGTTTGAAGTCATCTACATGTATAACCATGCACATGCCCTCATCACCTCTATTTCCCCTTGTATACAAGGGTTTAAGGAAAAAAATTTAACATGAATGGGTAATTTAAAATATAAAACCATGTTCAGTACTTTCTGTTGCATAAAAAACTAATACAAAATAAATGTTTCATTGGTCTTGTATACAACTTTATCAATTTTAAGTTTAAAATTAAGTCTACTACAAATTCTTGATTTTATACAGCCACCTTAAAAATAAAATTGCATGTTTCAGATACACTTCAGATGAAAGCATGTAAGTAAATAGAAAACTAACAAAATAGAATGCAATTTATAACAGATTACTTAAAGTTGAAAGCTTTGTACAACATATCTTATTTAGATGCAAAAATTATATTTCGTAATGCCAAAGAAATAGAGTATATTACAGTTATATTGGAAACTTGTAAAGTGCATGATACTGAAAAGTAGTTGTCTTCCATTTAGTTAATGTTTTAACTTTAGTGACAGGTTTGCCCTATTTGCAGTTTCAAAACAAATACTTTTTAAAATGAATTTCAGGTCAAACATGATTTTATTGACCCAGCCATACTGGAATCATATGTTCTTTCAGGATTTTAAGACAGTGCAAAATAATGAATTAATGAATTCTGTCTTCTTTTATTCTGCAGTCAACATCTGACACACCAGATTCGTCAAGAAGTCGTCAAGAGAAATAGTACACTGTCTCAACCAGGTACCAGTGGAGCAAGTGTAAGTGAAAACTAGAACTGCTGTGTAAAATTGATAACTTCAACTTATTTTTTGGAGGTAATGACACCCTGTTGATTAAAAATATAGTTTTACTTATAGTGTCAATACCAATAAGTTTTATGCAAAGATTTGATTAAGGAATTTGGTTCATAATGTTTTTGCGAAAATTTTGTCTTCCACACATCATCATGGGCTACTTAAATACTTTGAAGGTATATTATAAGTCCATGAAACTTATGTTTAATAAAAAAAAGTAGGGAATTTCATTAACCATATGTGTATTTATCACATGTTTTATTTTTGAAGACAACCGTTACATCTGAGAGGTCAAATTCCTCATCCACTCAAATAACAAGTACATTGTCCTGAGACGTCTGGTAGAAATAGAGCAACTGTAAGTTACTTGGAATGCTCTTTAAAATTATAACTTGAAACTAGTTTCTGGTATGATAATCTGTTAAGGCATAAAGGCAACACAACACCATTTTCATTTGTTGTTCTGCAGATGTTTTGAAGATAACAATTAGTGCAAGCATATGCAACTTTCTATAGTAGTTTGCTGCTGGAAATCCCACTTTTAATATAAAGCAAACTCCAAATCAAAATTTAAAAATGTTAGAAATAAAACTTTCTTTTTCAGAATTATTCAACAAAATAACTTTGGACTAAATTATCATTTGACAAAACCCATTTGAAGGGGAGACAAATTAAATAAAGTGTTAGCATGTTCTATCTAACTTATTAAATCAGGGAATGTGGTATGAATGCCAATCAGATAACTATCATAAAGACTTAATAAGAAAGAAGATTTGTAGCCAGCAGCATGCTTTACAATTCCGTGAAATTAAATGTCTTACTAAGAATTGATTCAAATTAATGTCAATAATAGTTCATGTTCCAATCAGTTTATTGTACTGCAAAAAAAAAAATTGTGTTTGCTCTTTGAAAACAATGAAGAGATATTTAGCTTTTGCATTGTAGGTAGCCCTGGAAGGCTCCAACACACCATCATCAAGAAGAGGCAGTCATATCATCTCCTGTTGCAAGAAGATCTAATGTGAGTTTTTAAAGTACACGTCTTGACTATTCTCAACTCGTACAAGAAATTTGTCTGAGATGTAAAGACAACTAACACAAGAAATATTCTATTTTGAATCAAAAATACTTCGACATCATTATGCAAGTAACATTCTTTGATTTATTGACTAAGTCTTTGGTTGAAGTCTTTTATTTGACTCATCCTGCTTGAAATCCTACTTTTACCCCCACGTGGTGAGCAGGGGACAACAGTTCTAGTTATATAGATGTTATTATTGACAGTTCATAACATATATGTACACAATCTAATGGAAGAGATTGATAATTATAAATAAAAAAATTACATTCACCTGTAATTTATCTGTACATAATCAGCGCAAATAAAAGACAAAATCGGCGCAAGTGAAATGCTAATCGGCGCATATGCAAAACGCAGACTTAGTGTCACAATACTAAGAACAAAGTATAAAAATTAATTGAAATTAATATAACTCTCATCAGATTGGTACTAAGAACCAAAAAATATAATGAAAGACAAAAGATATTAAGTTTTGGTCTTGGAGTTCTCACAGTTGCTGAAGGCTGGTTAAACTCCAATTTCAATTACTAAATGAACTCTTTCATAATGGTATCTCTCAACCTCAATTCTTTTTGAAAACTTTGATTCCTTTAGTTTGCATAATTCTACCACAAAGTATATATTGTCAGTTGTCATCAAAAATTGATGAAAATTTCTGTTGTTTCTTCTGTGAACATTTTAGCAAATGCTTTTCATTTGAAGTCTATTATAAATTAGGTTATTCTTTTGTAGGCCACACCATGCAGAACTTGTTTATCATCTAACTCTGGTAGGCAAAGAAGAAGAACTGCTATAGCTGCTGATGATTTTATTCATGCAGTGGTATGTCGTAGTAAATTCTCACACCTCTTCAGTTTTGTATATGTCATTGCTTAAAACCAACAGTATGAAATTGAAACCTTGTGCTGTATAAATACTTTTGGCCATATATATATATATATATAATAAGAATATGTGGTATGATTGCCAATGAGACACCTCTCCACAAGAGACCAAATCAAATGACACAAAAATTAACAACTTTAGCTCACCGTACAGCAATGAGCAAAGCCCCTACGGCATAGACAGCTATAAAAGGCTCATGAATGACAAATGTAAAATGTAACATTTCAAACAAGAAAAACTAAAAACAAACATGATATACTGCAATAAACGACAACCACCTAATGACAGACTCCTGAGTTGACATTAAAAGGTTTCATACCTTGTGGAATGAAAGTCAAATATAAAAAAATGGTCAATGTCCCATGGAAGTAGTGGTCCAAATGATGATTTAATATGGTCAACTACATTTGATGGCAATCAATACTTGCAAGAATGTAAGCTTTCTGTCAAATGGTTTTAGAGGAGTTTCAATCACCAAGTGTCATTGTTGTATTCTAGTTAAAAAAAGGTCCAATTACTCCTGTAAAAATGTTATATCAAAATGGTAAAAAAAAACACAAGATGACAAAACAGTCTACAGATCATAGGAAACAATGATTTACCAAAATTAAGAGGCATCAATGTGGTCAACACAGGAAGAATTAACACTAGTCAAGATTAAATATTGCAGGTGTTGATTAATATCTTGATATTACCAACCAATCTTACAGGAAAATATATTTATGTTTTCAGTACAACTAACTATGGTCATATTGGAATTTTAATAAATAATAATTGATGATGAAATTGGTTACTTATTCAATGTCTTCTGAACCAAAATGAATACAAAAAACAATATATATCAGTTTATGTACTATTTTGTACATAAAATACAGACAAATCAAATAATCTGGATCATAATGCATGAGGTTTTGTGTTGGTAAAAGTTCTTTCATGGTTAAATTGTCATCCATGGAGATTCCTGGACAAAATTCTTAAAAAACAGTATAAGGAAGATTTTAAATGATTTGTGATTCAGTCTGTTTTTTGTATTACCAATAGTTCATCATTTTAAATCTAATTCATTAACTTTATTGCAGGTAGCTCCTGAAGCTTCCAATTCACCATCAACAAGAAGAAACAGAGCCCTATCATCTCCCAGGGTGGTTGCAAGTAGATCGAATGTGAAAAAAAAAACTTCATGTCAAATTTGGCTAGCTAAAATACTACTTTTGTTTAAAGATACTTTACCAAGTATTATTAAATATACAATAGAAACATCCACAAATGAAAATTTTAAAATTTAAACTGTAAAATATTATAGTCATATAAATCATTTACGTGAAATTTTAATGTAACAGTTATGGAAATCATTGAATCATTGAAGTCCTGTATGCACATTTTTCATATTTATTACAAATTATAACATATCAACAAATAATACTTCATTCAGTGACTGTTGATCGCAAGCTTAAAAAGTTTCTAGTTTGTTGGCAAAATTAACATGATCATGATATTTATAAACAACCAATGTAGAGCACGTGGGGCATGTGACGTATAAATGAATTTAATTTTTTCTTTATATATTTTCCATCCATTTTCATTTTTTTCATAAAAGTTTTCCTTAACAGTTGTTAAATGACGTGTTGTATTAAATTTATTCTTTAAGAAAAAGATATGACTATTTTCCTGCATTTTTGTTTACATTCTTTCACCGTTTTCCCTTCTCACTTGCCCTGTGTCATGATAATTTTATAGAGAAACTTTAAAATATATACAAAACTTCTATATTTTTTGCTTTGCTCTTTTTCAGGTAAGTGAAACTACAACTCAAGCCTATCATACTGCTGGTACTCCAACAGTCCTATTCCGATCAACTGCAGTTCCAACATCCACAGAACAAATGGCAACTGGACAATATGAACAACTGTCTACACCAGTCAACCCTCTGTCATATTGAAATGAAGAGATAATGAATTAATGTATGTGAGACATTGATCCTACAAACATGAATTCAGTTATTACACATTTGAAAAGTAGTATGTCCCATATCAGGGTCTTACAATTCAGTGGTTGCTGTTTGTTGCTGTACATCATATTTGTAACTTGTTCATTAATGTGTTTAGATAAATCAGGCCATTAGTTTGATTTTTTTTAACATTTTTTGTTTCACAGCCTTTTACAGCTGACTATGTAGTACGGGTTTTGTTGTTTGCATTGTTGAAGACCGTATGATGACCTATAATTGTTAACTTCTATGTTAATTAGTCTCTGGTGGAGAGTTGTCTCATTGGCAATTATACATTTTTGTATCACATCTTATTTTATATCAAAAAAAAATTGAGATCAAGTATTACATGGGAATTTATATATTAGTTAGAATATGTTTGCATCTTGCACATAAATAGTTTATGCATTTATTTTGTGTGTTTCAGGGATTTGGCTGTAGATGTAAACAATATCAATGCAATTTTTGAAGACATCCCAGAGGTTGGACTATTTGGAGAAATTGGGTAAAATTGATATTTTACAAAACCAAATAATTATAATAGCATTAAGATGAAGGTCAATCTTTGTTTTTGTCCTTGAAACTTCCCTCTGTTCACTTTCTTTTGTGTTCATGCTCTGACTTTTGATCAAGATATCCTGTTTTTAGGAAGATTACATATCATGTTTGGAAGGATTTTGATGGACCTGGTACTTGCTTCATCAATTTCTGATACAATAATACCAAAAGAACAAATTTGCCTGATTTTCAGGAAAACATGTAGATCATACTAAAACAGATAAAGTTCCATTGTGTTGGTTATTCTACCATTATCCTTTAACCTGAAAAAGGCAAAAACATTTGTTTAAAGTTAATTTGCAATTGCATTTTGAATGCTCTTTTCCAAATTAAATTCTCCAAACTTAAGTGTGAATGTTTAAAATTCCAGGTGAAAAATATTTTAAAGGTTTTTATTTTGCCTGCGACGAAATTGGCAGTATTAGAGACCTATGGATAACTGTCTTGGGGCAGTGCTGTAAACTATTTGTATAAAGCCTTATATTTCTGAAGGACAATGACCTGGATGCTTTATACCTTGTATGCAGATACCTTATGTTACGAAGTTATGTTACACCTTTTGGTAACAGCACATTTTGGATTGTATGTTAAGGCAAAGCTTGTAAATATGATACTAGTACTACACAAAATTGTACAAACTAATCTTCAAATACTATAGTTTTATGTTTGTACATGTATTGTTGCTTAAGAGGAAAGTGCTTTCATTGGAAAGAAATTTTTGAAAGATATGAAAGTGATATTCAAAAGACAGTTTGCTGTAAAATGACATCTGAAAGTGATTTTTTTTATTATTTTTAGGCAAAATGAGTGTACAGAAAATTTCAGAAAAAAAATTAAAGAACATAAGGAATTGTTCATCCACAATGACTCGGATGACCCATTACTGATGGAGGTGAGAAGGGAAAATCCTGTGCAGGATTCCTTGGCCTTCATCAGTATCAGCCAAGATGATCTGCACAGCCCACTAAGGATATCTTTCACTGATGAGGACGGTTTTGATCTTGGGGGATTGAGACGGGAATTTTGGAGTCTCTATCTCCACAAGATAACTAGTTCTGTATTTGTTACAGGTATGCCAAAATTAATATTGATTGAATAAACATTAGTTTTTAAATGATAAATTCACAAAGAGGTTAATTACTTTTACAGTTAAGATATTTTGCCATCTATCATTTGAACATTTTAAGTTTTCTGTGCTAAACTTTGGTTGTATATATGCAATCTAAATTGTTTAAACCTAGATTGGGATTGAATTGAAAATTTGAATCACAAATATTCTTAAATAGGGACCAAAGAGGGCCTGTGTGCAAATTTTTACAGAATTTCAAAGAAAAATACACAAATATATCAAATTATAAAATTTTGTTGTATGAAAATTTTTAAAATATCTTTTATTTTGACCTGCATTTTAATCTGGTTATATTTGGTCTGATGTGCGCTTGGATTGACAGTTTTGAAACATTTGGCATATAGCAAAATTACTTTTATTCAGGTCTATTATATTATCAATATTATAAGATAATGTCCTTTTTAACGATTTTAATGATCAAAGACATTGGATGAATCAATGCAAAGTTCCTGTACAGCATTGTTTGTATTACTGATACAGCTTATGTTAACTTTAATGATTTAGAATCCCATTGAACTTCTCATATAATTACATACACCACAATTACAACTGCTTAATATTGCTCTTAAGAGATTCAGTGATTGTATTAAGAGCAGTATAATGTTTCAACTGTATTGTTAGTATGATTTTGGTACTTTGTTCAAATTTCAGGAAAACCAGGATGCCAAACCTTGCGTGACAACTTTATTGCAAGGACCCAGAATATTTTTTTTCATCTGGGACAGCTGGTCGCCTTATCCATCATTCAAGATGGGCCAGGTCTTCCCATCTTTAGTGAAATAGTTACAGACTATATCTTGCTTGGGAAACCCTGTATTTTAAATGTAGATGATTTGCCAGAGGGTTTAAAGAATACCATTGTCATGGTAAGTTTTCTATTCATATTTTTCGTAAAATGAAGATGGGGTGTGAATATTGTATAAATAAGCTTGAACAAAAAATCTGAATGTAATAAAGGAATAGAAAAAAAAATTTCAGCATCATATTTTTTTAAAATTTATTAAATCTCAATTCATAATCTCATGTTCCATAACCTTTATGGAATACCAGTAACTGTTGCAATAAATTATTATTTGATTTTCATATAATACTCTTTTTTTTGTTCCATCATTTTTGTAAATTAAACTTGACCCTTCATTGGACAGGTTACTTAGCCAGTCCCATTCAAAAAATACAAAGTTTTTTGTCAACTTAAATAGATTGTCTGATTGTTGATGAAAGTGGCCAGTTGGGGGGGGATAAGATGATACATAATTCCAATAAAAACAGATAACACTACTGCAAAAAAAGGATTAAGATGAACTTTCAACTAAAAATTAGAGATTGCACAACATGAACACAACAAAAAGCTGGTAAGATTGAAGTCTCCTTTTCAAAGACTGCATACATACATTTGCTCTTTCATGTACAAGTACTTATTTTGTATCTCCTAACTGCAACTATAAATTCTATTAACATTTCTTTCAGATGCAAGATTGCACTTCAGAACCTGACCTACAGAATATGTACTCTGGTATATTTGATGAAGCTGTCGATGCCAGATTTATAATTCCAACTTCATCATTTAATTAAAAACATGTAAACATCCTTCAGGCTGCGTTATTGGAGACCCAACTTAACAAGTGTAAGAAAGAACTTGATCAGTTTATCAAAGGTATTTAACATTGGTTTATGACATATCTAAAGTATGCAGCTTATAATTTGGTATGACACTTGTTCTAAGCTTATTGGTTCATATTCCTATATTGCAGACATTCTTAACTGAACTAGGTTTTCACTGAGCTAATACACATTTTTTGCTTAAGGGGCCAGCTGAAGCCTGCCTCCAAGTGTGGGATTTTCTCGCTGTGTTGATGACCCTTTGGTGACCTTTGGCTGTAATCTGCTCTTTGGTCGGGTTGTTGTCTCTTTGACACATTTCCATTCTCAATTTTATTCTTAATATCTGGATAATGCTTTTATTATAGAAATATGTCTTGATTTGATTTAGGGCTTATATATATCAGTGATAATGCTTTTAGTTCCTGAAAATTTTTAGAAAATCTTTTGTTGAACAACTGGTAGAGAAGTTTTTCCAAAAAAAATAAGTTTCAATATGACCATAATATTTTGTATATTGAGATCTGATTGTCTTTCTTGATTTGAAAGAAATGATTTTAGGGCGCAACCCAGTTGAGCAATTAAGGTTAAATTGAGACAGTGCTCAACTATTTTTAAAAGTAGCATAATTTGGGTCTTTGTCAAATTTTCATGTTCACGATGGTATTAATTTTTCTTTTTCAGGCCCCTCCTATGATAGGAGAGGGGTATGATACTTTCTGGTTTGTGCACATCAGTTGTTATTTCTTTTGTCCATCAATCTGTCTTTTATATGTGAACATTTTTCACCAATTCAGTTAACCATAAAGTTTAGTCACTTTAACTTGAAAGAAATGTTCTTTGCAAATTCCCAGAAAAAAATACAGTTTTTACCCTATTTTTACTGTTAACAATGAACCTTGAAATGGGATAGTCTGAAACCATTACATACATAATTGTCTGGTTAAAGGTTAAAGTTGAGGTAATATATCTATAAGTTGTTGTCACGTCAACTTGAAAGTGGGAGCAGGGAATGATGTTCTATAATCACATATTCTTGTTTGACTTCCCATTTATGAAAATACATTAAGAGAGATGCCAATTAGTTACAAAACAAAATGGAATAACCTTCTGTTTTATGTCAGACTGATAAACATGCATATAATATGTATTTTAGAGAATATTTGATACTTATGAAGTTTTCTGGAAGTTTTCATGATCTAAATATTTTTTAAACAGGATTAGACACTCACCAAGTTTTAAGCCTGTTAAAACAGGATGTCAACATTGCCTGTGCTAGGACACTGTTCAGTGGAAGAGTCAAACCTTTAACAGTCCAAACATTAAGAAATCTGTTGAAGTTCAAGTACGATACAGGGAATGCTGCCTTAGACCAAAGGGCATCCGGTCAAGGATTTTTAACATTTCTTCAGGCCACTAAAGGTGAGTATTTAGAGCTAAACCAATTTATTGACATACAGCATGATCAGACGATATTGATTTGATATTTGGTATATATAGTTTCATCATGACCAGTTACAGATCAAGTTCAAATTTTATTTGGTTCAGATGTTTGTTTTTCAGTGTTATGAGTTTGAAATTTCTATTAACACTAAGCACATAATGATTTATAGCACAGATTTTTTTGAAAAGTGATGTACTCAATGTTCAAAATGATTCCAATTTTATTTTAAAAATTGGAAAGAATCGAGAAGGCAGATTTGAATATAACTAAGATTTTAATGGACAAATAATTTATTTAAGAAAAAAATTCATTGTTTTAAAACAGGTTCCTATGAACTACCAAAAACAAGAGTGTGATATGGGAAACATTACTTCCCCCCACAATATCTATTCAGATGTAATGATCAGGAGTTTTTGGTTCTTCAGCAATTTCAAATTTGCTGTTAATTATGTATGTTATAACATGGTCAGTAGATAAAGATTTTTTGTTTTAAACAGGAACATCAACTGTTGTAAATGGAATTGATATTGGTCCAAAGGAAGTCTTGATGTGGTTGACAGGGTCAACAGCAATTATAGCAATAGGCTTTCACAAGCCAATAGATGTATGTTTCGGAAGCAGGACATTTGTAAACACCTGCGCCTTGGCATTGACCTTGGAGGTTAGACCTGAACTTGCCCCAGCTGAAGCTGTCAAGTTTTACAGCGAGATCATAATCATAATTTTGGCCATCAGTCTCTGTCCTTGAAAACTTATAAATTGTATTGTGTGAAAGCTAATTTTAATTATTTAAGGAATGACTGTAGCAGATTATTTTAAAGTGTGCACTGCATTTTTTATGTTATTTCGAATAGACCATTTACAAAGACCTGAAATGAAAGTTTTATAGTTCTCCATGAAAAGGGAACAAATTTGACCCTGGAAATTATAAGGGTGAATCCATCAGTTCTTACTTTGGCAAGCTGTTTAATAAATTTTTATCTTTAACAGACAAATTAATTTCATAAAAAGTCAAATCTTAATCAACAAATATCAGATGAGTTTTAAAAAAATTGTTACATCTCCTTGTTTTACTCCTAGCTGAGATAAAAATGCAGAAATGAGTCCATTTGAGAACTTGATTCTGCATACTGAGTCAGTAAACATTGAATAAACAATTCTAAAAATTCTATTTGGAATATCATGTATCAAAAGTTTATTAAACAATCCTAATCGCCCTGCTTATCACATATTTTCACTAAAATCAGTAGTTGATCATTATAAACAACAAAATTAATATTTGCAGCTTTTATCGATCTTAAAAAGTCTTTGATACAGTATCGCTTAAAACTTTACACACTTCTTAGTTATATTAATCTAAGTTATTGAGTTTTTTGTTAAAAAAAAAGGGTGGTTTCACATGTCGCGTCGTATCTCAAAAAAGATTTATGATTATTGCTTAAAACTTTTAATCCCTCTTGCTGCCCGTAGTTTTTTATGATTTTCATTTTTTGTGCCAGAAAATATTAAAGCTCGACGTCTGTGACGTCACATGCAAAACAATGACATCATTCAAAAAATGCCGTAATGACCGTTCAATTTTGCATATGAAGAAAAATATTTCTCTAGTTTTTGTGCCATTTTAAAATTTCCAAGTAGGAGTGTGATAAAGGGTAGGCATGCGATAAAGGGTGTGATAAAGGGTAGACATGCAATAAAGGGTGTGATAAAGGGTCTGCATTAAAGTTGAGTGATACAGATTAACCAGCAGGCTATTTATCAAATATTCAAAACTACTGTATTTACTTCTAAATATATGATAAATTATAATAAAGTATTTATATCATCTGGCATTATTTTTCCGAATTGTTCTTGTGAGATTGGGATGATTTACAACCTATTACCACTTTCCATGTGTTTCCGGATAACGTTTTTTTTAATCAATATTGAAATAGATTGTATATTAACTTTTTCTACATCATTATTCAGGTAACTGAATCTCTTATTGTGAGAGAAACTTTACTTAATTCATGTACATATATTTGTAAATCTCTGGAGTAAAAAAAATATAGTTTCTATGATTTGGATTTTCTTTTGTTTTAGATTAATGTGAAAGAAAGAGGACCTTTTGTGTTATGTGTTGTCAAAATGGGACCACTAGTTTATGTATTTTTTCTTATTTTTTAGAACTCAATTGAAAGAAATCCTGCCCAAATTCAATCTGCAGCTGAACCTCTCCCTCTCCCTCCAATAAGACGTCCAAGAAGAAGGACAGCAACTGCAGCAAATGACTTCATCAGAGCAGTTGTAAGTAAATCAATCCAAGATATGTTATTTTAGAATTGAGTTTCAGCTTCATTGAATATTGAATATTGTGAAATATAATCCACTCCATCTATCCTGATAATTATATTCGCTACAGACATAAATGATGGTAAAATTTAGGTAAATGGTAAAAAGAAAGTCACAAAACTTGAAGACAAAAAAGTCACAAGAAGAAAGTCAATATATGACAGAGTAAAGTTATTTACTTTTAAAAAAAATAAACAAAATAAAATGAAAAAATATGTTTGAATGCATAGAAAAGGAACGATAATATTTTTGTTTGAGTTCAATTATTTGTGGTAGATATTAATGGTAGATTTTTTATAATTAAAAAAAAAAATATTTTAGCAGATTTTTATTAAAAATTTCATATATTAAAATATATGTCTGAATGTACCTCTACAGTTTCCAGATCAAAACTTGAGAATGGTGTATGAACAATGGATTTTTGGCCAATGACGTTACGTTATATTGTTCATAAACCAATCAAAATGATTTGGTGTACGTTTCACCCACAATGCATTGGATTCTGAGATGGCAAATTGGAGAACTTTTCAATTTTATATTGTTCTCTATGATATATAGGTTCCATAGAAAATAGATTTACTTATGTACACATGTAATGATGTACAAAACCTTTCGCTATAAAACCATGACTTACTTACATGTATCCTATGTGAAGAATATTGATCAGTTCAAAATGACTGATACATATAATTATATAATATACTTTATTTTGAAACACTTAGACACATACATGTGTAGCAAGAGGCAAAATACATAATCATATTTGTGGTTGCTATAAAACAATGTTGACATAACCATATAGAGTATAATAACAATATTTGAAGTATTATTTCTTAATGAACAGTGATAAGTTCCTCATAACTTTGATATTGAAAATCAAAGCATTCCTTTCATTTTCTCAAGACATGGATAAATGTAGATAAAACAGAATTAACATTTGCATTGTCCGTTAAGCTATGACTTCATGTTTTGAATAGGACGCATTGCCAAACATTGCAATATTTCAATACATTGATCCTAATACACAGGTAGTAGTTTTAATTTTGTGTTATTGTTTTCATTTACATATTCTACTTTTAGGACTAATGTCCAAAGATAACATAGTATAGACTGCTTCATGAGTTAAGTATTTATACCAAAGATGTTCATAAATATGCAATGACATCTTGACGGTGAAACTTCAAAATGAAAATAACTTGAAGCAATTTTCAGAAGTATCAAAATAAAAAAAAAAAAAAAAAAGATTTTAACACAAATTAACTTTTACCAATCAAAGGGAAATAACTCAAAAAATATTCATTGCATTTGAAATTTTTTTTTTTGAAACAAAGAGTGGTGCTATATTTAAAAAATATCAACAAATTGAAACTTGAAAAGAATTATGTGAAGAGTGCAGCTGATTAACTCATAAATCTAGTTATATTTTCAATTCAATGTACACTTCGTAATGTAAACCATTGATCGAAAGTATTACAAATACCCCCTCCAGCAGAGCATAAACGGTAATTTCATTAAACTGGGTGACTATACCCTTTGAAGGTTTATATTTTGTATTTTTTTAACTTACTCTTATTTATTATTTTTATTTATTTTTTACTCAAATTTTTTTCATTTCTTTTCTTTTCCATGTTTTATTATTTTGTTTATTATTTTATTGGCAAATATAGGCAATGATAGGTATAGAAACTCATAGCAGCAGGATTACTATTGGTATCATGTTTGAATCAGAGACCAGACCATTAATTACTACATAACATACATTGGTTAGATATTCATTACTTATTGTCAGTTGTGTGGGACATTTTTCAGTCATTTTATATTTAAATTATGTTATCAAACCAAATGTGTCATATATACTCTGAATGAAAAATAATCTTATTCAGATTGTCTCATACAACTGCCAAGGACTAAATTCAATTGAAAAACGAAGAGATGTTTTAGACTATCTAAGAGCAAAAGATTGTAACATGTACTGTCTTCAAGATACTCACTTTTCTGAAAAAGACGAACAATTTGTTAAGAATCAATAATGTGTTTTTAGTTCCTTTTCTTCAAATCAAAGAGGAGTGGCCATTTTATTTAATGATAATTTTGAATATAAGATTTTACAAAGTAAAAAAGATCAAAATGGTAATTTACTAGGATTGAATATTAAAATTGAAGATAACAATGTTACTTTAATTACATTATATGGTCCAAATAGTGATAGCCCTGATTTCTATGACAAAGTAGGTGAAATAATTGAGGAATTTGATAATCAGACTGACATTATGACGGGAGATTATAATTTAGTGCAAAATCAAGACCTTGATACTTTTAGTTACTTAAATTTAAATAATCCAAAAGCCAAAGAAAAAGTTCTAGATATAAAGGAAATTTATAATTTAACTGATCCCTTTAGAGAATTATATCCAGAAAGTAAAAGGTATACTTGGAGGAAACCAAACCATATAAATCAGGCCAGACTAGATTTTTTTTTAGTTTCTCAGAGCTTTTACCCAAATATACATGACTTAAAGATACAAAATAGTTATAGATCAGATCACTCGCCTATTATTTTACAAATAAAACTTAATAACTTCAGTATTGGGAGGGGTTTGTGGAAATTTAACAACTCTCTTAGTAGACTCTAGTGATATCGAGTTCACAATTAGTGATCAATTATTTTTAGAAACATTATTAACTGAAATAAGGGGGAAAACAATATCATATGCTTCATTTAAAAAGAAAGAAACAAATAAATTAGAATATCTGCTAGCTGAAAATATAAACAAGTTGGAAGAAATAATACAAACAGATGAAATTTTGGAACAGATTGAAAAAAAGAAAACAGATTACAAAATTCTAAGACAAAATAAATTGAGGGGTCAATATATAAGGTCAAAAACACAATGAGTAGAAGAAGGAGAGAAACCATCAAAATATTTCATGAATTTAGAGACAAAAAATTACGTAAATAAAACAATTCCTAAATTAATTGATAAATCGGGAAATATAATTGAAAACCAAAAACAAATTCTAAACAAAGCCAAAAATTATTACAAAAATCTATATTCCAAAAATGAGACAATAAAATATATTAATTTAAATAATGCTATACCCCATAAAGATATACCAAAATTATCGGAAAATATGAAAGAGTCCTGAGAAGGGGAAATATCATTTATGGAGTTGACTGATGCAATTAAAAGAATGAAAAATGAGAAAAGCCCTGGATCTGATGGATACACAAATGAATTCCTAAAATTTTTTTGGATAGATATAGGTAAATTTGTACATAGATCAATTAAATATGGTTATAAGGCCACACCAATTTGATTAATAGTTCTTTGGATTTTCCCGCTCCTGTTTTGGAGAAATCAAGTTTTTAACAAAAAAAATAACTACCGCTTCCATATTTTTTTGGTCCGCATGCTGCTCCGAAATTAGTCTTGCCTTGAAATTTTTTTTTCTCACTGACGCTTTCTTTTTGCATATAATCAAATCTCGGTTCAAACGCACTTGTGATCAATCAATAAAATGTGAAAGGAAATATAAAAATTTATCAAAATGGCAAGTCCAGTTGTTGTGGTTTTGGCTCAATGCTGTGGACAGACAATCATTGAACAAACAGCTATCCGTTGTTCGTCATCATTTACATTTGAAGATATTTTCTATGAAGCGAAAAGGGTAAAGTTCGTCAATATTTCTTTTGATGATATCAAACACATACAAATTCGTCAACAACCGTCGGCATCACCTATCAATGTTTGCACTGACTAGGATATTTCTGTGTTGGGCGAGTTAAACTGTAAATTTGTGAATTTTGAAATAGAAAGACGAACACCCTCAGATCCAAACAATAATTTAAGTGAATTACCAAGAGGTCCCCCTAAAAAGAATGCATTTGCAATGTTAATGAAAAAAACAATAGAACTTCCTAAAAAACCTAAACCAAAAACGTGTGAACAGGGCAAGGAGAAATTGATAGGCCCAGAGAAACTGTTGTGTGACCTTATTGACATAGCTGGTACAATGGAGTGTGGGTGGACATCAGATACTTTGGAATCGGGAATAATTGTATTGAATAAACTAAAAAATGCTTTGTGGTATATAGACCATATCCATAAAAGACTGCAAGAAAATGGATGTCAAGTTCCAACTATGTTTCAGTCGTTTCACGGGTATAATAGTTTCTGGAAATTTCATCATAAGGCACCTTCTGTGACATCTGAAAAACTTGATATTATTTGTTCTGATCTTGCAAAAGCACTCAGTTTTCCATCAATGCAAACTAAACGAAATAAGATGTTGTATGATAATATTGAGGCTCTTCTTCAGTGTTTAACTAAATATAAAACAAAACTAGACAAAGATAATTTTAGACATAAAATTGTGCATCATGAAAGAATGGAACCAGCAAGAACTGTAGAACAGGGTTCTATGACTAAATGCATTCCTGCAGTGCAGAATGTAGATAACCGATACGGAAAACTAGATTCTGCCAATAAGAAAGTTGCTAATTTACAGTTTATTGATCTTGATAATTATTCACCAGAAGATCATATAAAACGACGGATTTATGTTAATGAGTTGGGACTTTCTTGTCCAATTATGCTTTTTTGAATGGCATATGGTGGTTCAATAGGCACTCTAAATTTTGTTTGGCCGACCTCATCAGAAGATAGTGTTGAAACCTCAGAGCGTAATGCCAAAATAATTGCTAAAATTACTTAACTTTGCCTAAATATTCTAGTAGAGCTTTCAGAAGAGATTTTATAAACAAGTATTCACAATTCATTAAAACTCCAAAAAGTGTTTTGAGGCATATGTTTTCTGACTTAACTGGTTGTGAAATTCAAGCTCAAAATAAAGTACAGGATGAAGTTAATCAACGGGTAACTGAAATATTACTAGGAAGTGATGACCCTGAATTATTACTTGATTTCAGGAAGCTTAATGGCAAAGAAGTTGATACTAAATTTGATGTGTTTTATGTACAATTCACACCTAATAATGCTTTCCAAAAATCTGCTTTCTAATATAGTGGAAAATTTGATGTTAAGTTTAGAGTTCAGACATGCCAGGCAAGGGTTAATCATCAGGATGCACGTTTCGTTGCAACATACTTTAAATATTTGAAAGAATTTTGTGTCAAATTAAGACAATTTGTAACATTTGTTTGCCTGGATGATAAGACTATTGTACCAGTTGGAGAACCAGGATGCCCAATATCTACAGGTGTAAGAGGTCACAACAGGGTATTAGCACCAGCATCAGGTCCACAACTTGTAGTTACTGATCATGATTTTCATCTGGCTGGAATAGTTCCATCAGTGGCATTAGTTACCACCATCCCAATACACTGTAATGACAGCTTTTTTCAAGGGAAAATATTTGTAACCACAAAAGACAAAGTATTCGAAGCTTCAGGTCCATGTAGACATGCCACAGAGATCACTAAAAAATTGAGGGAACATTATTCTGATAATAATGTCGATTTAAATACACCTGTCCTTTGCTTACTTACTGATGGTGGCCCAGATCACAGGGTCACATTTGAAACTAAAGATATCTTTGGTACAACTATTTATGCAGCTAGATTTAGACATGCTAGTTGCAATAAGGACAGCTCCAAATCATAGCTGGATGAATCCTGCGGAACGCTGTATGTCCTTATTAAATCTTGCTCTTCAACATGTAGCTTTAGAAAGAAACACCATGGATGAGAAATTTGAAAAAGCTATCAAAAATAAATCTTCACTAACAGCTATATGTAATCTAGCCGAATATAAAGAAGGCTTTAGAGCAGCCTTTTCAACCAGCATTAATCAAGTTATTGACAAAATTAATAACAGGTTCAGTAGAATGAAACTAAAAGGGGAAAACATAATAACATACAAAGGTGTAAAAAAGGAGGAAATTGAAGACAGTCTAGATATTGTATGTCAGTTTGTTCAAGCAGACCACACAAAACTCAATTCATCAATGAACAGTAAAGAATTGCACAAATTGAAAGATTTAAAGGTATGTTTAACATATATTTGTATTTTACCCCCTTTAAGATATCAATTTTAATATTTATGCTTTGTAAAAATGTTTTAAAAAGACATACTTCTTATTATTATAAGAAAGCATTGAAGGGACATGTTTATTTGAATAAAAGGGGATTTGTGATATAAATCTATGAGACAGTAACCCAGCAACAAAAACAATCAAAAGACCAAGAGGACATTCTCAGGACAACATACTGTCTTCAGCAATAGACAATTGTTAAGCTCTATATTGTCATGAGTCTTTAACCAGAAGCAAGATCTGCCGTCATCTGAAACCTAAAAATTCTTCAAATATTTAACAAAATGATTAAAAAAATATACTGTCATGACTGTCTAAATATATAATGCTCTTAATTAATAAAATAGCTTTTTACATGTATCCCCTTGTAATCATAGTAATGAAATACAAACAATTTAACATTGTAAACATTTTACCGACACAACTTTAAATTGGATGTTCACCAAACTTGCTATATGCTTAAATATAACATTAGCAAGAAACTTATTGCAATGCAGTCAGAGGTCAAAATCATACATGTACATGTAGCATCACTTCTAAATTTTGAAATAGGTTGCACAATTAATACATGTACATGTGTATGTGTTTTTTCTGTTCTTTATTAAACACAATTCAGAAGCAGTGTGCATAGGAGGTGTAATCAATCAATTCAGAAGCAGAAATCATATACAGTGTACTTGTATTGCCCATTTAGCAAATAATTGCTTTTGATATAAATTAAATTTGTTTTCCTACAAGTAGAAGTTCTTTTTTAATATCAGTAGACATATAATGTGATATTGATTGTACATACTTCATGTACTTGATTATCTGTGTAATTGAAATGCATTTAATTTATATATAAAACAGGATTTTATTGAATGGCATGGGAAGTCTTGTCACTACGGATTTCAACTGAAAAAATGTGGAAATTGTCCATATTGTGTCTTAAATCCAATAAGACTTGATGATGCTGTGTTCAACAAGCTTCATTTTTTGCCAGATCCTATTCCTGATGAAACAGGCCAGCATTATAAACCATTTGATCAGGTATTGATATACAATGCAATAGTTAATATTAAAATAAAAAGATGTGGTATAATTGCCAATGAGACAACATTCCACCAGAGACCAAATGACATAGAAATTAACAACTATAGGTCACCTGACAGACTTCAACAATGAGCAAAATCCATACGGCATAGTCAGCTGAAACTCAGAATGTTTTCTCATTTACAATCAATCAACTTATGTTTGAAACCTTCACCAGAACACACTTCTTAATGATTTATAATTATTAATTTGGGTATATATACATAAATAACTAATTCACATTTTCAGTTTTGCATTATAATAGAAGTAAATCAAATTTTAATGTACACCCTGGACCCATTAAAAAACAGTTTTGTATGTTAAAGGCCTTTTTGGTCTCTGGACACATCTGTCCATGATATGATTCAGCTCTCAAAATTTGAATGAAAAAAAAATCTGTGTTAATATCTTCATACAATATTTATTAGACAACAGGCATTTATATGATAGAAAGCCAATAAATTAATTGAAAGATGCACTTTTACTTCTTTATCTATATTAACAAGATCCTATCAGCCAATTCTTTTTTAGCTCACCTGGCCCGAAGGGCCAAGTGAGCTTTTCTCATCACTTGGCGTCCGTCGTCCGGCGTCGGCGTTAACTTTTTACATTTTGAACTTCTTCTAGAGAACCACTGAATGGAATGAAACCAAACATGGCATGAATGTTCCTTATGAGGTGCTGACCAAGTGTTGTTACTTTGTAGCCGATCCATCATCCAAGATGGCCGTCAGCGGGGGACTTAGTTTAACATAGGACCCTATGGGAAATGCATACAAATGACTTCTTTTAGAGAACCACTGAATGGAATGAAACCAAACATGGCATGAATGTTCCTTATGAGGTGCTGACCAAGTGTTGTTACTTTGTAGCCGATCCATCATCCAAGATGGCCGCCAGCGGGGGACTTAGTTTAACATAGGACCCTATGGGAAATACATAAAAATGTCTTCTTTTAGAGAACCACTGAATGGAATGGAACCAAACATGGCATGAATGTTCCTTATGAGATGCTCACCAAGTGTTGTTACTTTGCAGTCGGTCCATCATCCAAGATGGCCGCCAGCGGGGGACTTAGTTTAACATAGGACCCTATGGGAAATACATACAAATGTCTTCTTTTAGAGAACCACTGAATGGAATGAAACCAAACATGGCATGAATGTTCCTTATGAGGTGCTCACCAAGTGTTGTTACTTTGTAGCCGATCCATCATCCAAGATGGCCGCCAGCGGGGGACTTAGTTTAACATAGGACCCTATGGGAAATGCATACAAATGACTTCTTTTAGAGAACCACTGAATGGAATGAAACCAAACATGGCATGAATGTTCCTTATGAGGTGCTCACCAAGTGTTGTTACTTTGTAACCGATCCATCATCCAAGATGGCCGCCAGCCGGGGACTTAGTTTAACATAGAACCCTATGGGAAATGCATACAAATGACTTCTTTTAGAGAACCACTGAATGGAATGAAACCAAACATGGCATGAATGTTCCTTATGAGGTGCTGACCAAGTTTTGTTACTTTTTAGCCGATCCATCATCCAAGATGGCCGCCAGCGGGGGACTTAGTTTAACATAGGACCCTATGGGAAATACATAAAAATGTCTTCTTTTAGAGAACCACTGAATGGAATGGACCCAAACATGGCATGAATGTTCCTTATGAGATGCTGACCAAGTGTTGTTACTTTGCAGTCGGTCCATCATCCAAGATGGCCGCCAGCGGGGGACTTAGTTTAACATAGGACCCTATGGGAAATACATACAAATGTCTTCTTTTAGAGAACCACTGAATGGAATGAAACCAAACATGGCATGAATCTTCCTTATGAGGTGCTGACCAAGTGTTGTTACTTTGTAGCCGATCCATCATCCAAGATGGCCGCCAGTGGGGGACTTAGTTTAACATAGGACCCTATGGGAAATGCATACAAATGACTTCTTTTAGAGAACCACTGAATGGAATGAAACCAAACATGGCATGAATGTTCCTTATGAGATGCTGACCAAGTGTTGTTACTTTGTAGCCGATCCATCATCCAAGATGGCCGCCAGCGGGGGACTTAGTTTAACATAGGACCCTATGGGAAATACATAAAAATGTCTTCTTTTAGAGAACCACTGAATGGAATGGAACCAAACATGGCACGAATGTTCCTTATGAGATGTTGACCAAGTGTTGTTACTTTGCAGGCGGTCCATCATCCAAGATGGCCGCCAGCGGGGGACTTAGTTTAACATAGGACCCTATGGGAAATACATACAAATGTCTTCTTTTAGAGAACCACTGAATGGAATGAAACCAAACATGGCATGAATCTTCCTTATGAGGTGCTGACCAAGTGTTGTTACTTTGTAGCCGATCCATCATCCAAGATGGCCGCCAGTGGGGGACTTAGTTTAACATAGGACCCTATGGGAAATGCATACAAATGACTTCTTTTAGAGAACCACTGAATGGAATGAAACCAAACATGGCATGAATGTTCCTTATGAGATGCTGACCAAGTGTTGTTACTTTGTAGCCGATCCATCATCCAAGATGGCCGCCAGCGGGGGACTTAGTTTAACATATGACCCTATGGGAAATACATAAAAATGTCTTCTTTTAGAGAACCACTGAATGGAATGGAACCAAACATGGCACGAATGTTCCTTATGAGATGTTGACCAAGTGTTGTTACTTTGCAGGCGGTCCATCATCCAAGATGGCCGCCAGCGGGGGGCTTAGTTTAACATAGGACCCTATGGGAAATACATACAAATGTCTTCTTTTAGAGTACCACTGAATGGAATGAAACCAAACATGGCATGAATGTTCCTTATGAAGTGCTGACCAAGTGTTGCTACTTTGTTGCCGATTTACTGTTCAAGATGGCCACCAGGATATTTTATTAAATAACGGGACCAATATTAATCAAAATTTGGCCTCAATCATTATTTGGGTATCTGTTATGATTTTTATCTATCTTTACATGATTTCTAAAACCAAAGTAGAGTCAGGTGAGCGACACAGGCTCTCGAGAGCCTCTAGTTTTTTGTTGCAGAACCTAGTTCATAGTTTTAATGAAAACTATTCACTATAATATTAGTTAAATATTGCATACTGCTCAAACAGTTATGCAGTTCAAATGTCAATGCTACTTTGGTTGTCATTTATTTTCAGCTCTATGGAATGATGACTAATGACAAACACAGACCTTCTTTTGCAAATGTGCAGGGGCTAAAAGCTGAAGCAGATAAAATCAACAGGGATGTTTTAAAATCAGGAAAAAGTAGAGATGTGATTTTGTGTAGTGAATGCTTTAAACCAAGATGTGTGTATAGCAACACTAAAATGACAAGAGAGCAGGTATATTATCATTTATTTTTTAACATTTTATCTGATAAAAAGTAAAGGATTTATAATAGAAAATCAGCTTTTCTCATTTAAACACAATGATATGAGAAAGAATGAATATGGGTTAATGGCGCAAAATCACTATTTAATGTTACACACATAACAGACCTCCAAAAGTTTATAAAGCATCTAGAATGTTTAAGGTTCTTGACAGTACAGATAGGCCTAGACCCAGTGTAAATCCATTCTCTTTTTTCTCATTTTGATACACAGGAAAAATGCAAACCATCTTATAGAGATTTGCTTTACAGATTTTCATTTGTTTGATTAAATCTTATATTATTTAGCAAGATGTGACTATGAGTACTCATAAAACTGGTTTAACCCCACTTTATTTTATGCACTAGGCCCACTTCAGTATCATAAAAAAGAATGTCCATATGAAGAATTAAATATAATATTTTTCAATCCTTATATTTACACTAGTAAAACTTTCTTTATTAAAAATCTTATATATATATACATGTGTATTTTATGAACAGTGCATGTAGATTTTGAATTTAACTCTTGTGTTTCAGGATGGAATACTTCTTTGTATTAGAGAAGAGGATAACTACACATGTGGAGATGCCTTTCCTGTAGATAGCGGACTGTTTGTTCGTGAAAGTCTGTCATGTAACTCTGAAGTAGAAATCAATTATTATGGTGCTACTATGCGACATTTTGTTCCACCATGCTGCATTTACTGTGGAAAAACTGAAGATTTACTAGATGATGTGGATGACTATATACAAAACTTATATACTATGTTTTCAGTTGTTCGACCATTATGTAAAACCTGTAGAACTGCAGGAAAAGAAGCTAAAACATGGGGGAAAAAGCTTTTTGCAAAAAGGTCATAGACAATTCAAGTAACTTGATTTGAAGAGCAGTACATTTTTACTGTGAAATGTGTCAAAATCCTACTATCAAAATAAAACTATCTGATATTAAGAATTTATTCATTCCCAGAGTGCATCTTACAATTCACAGTGGCTGTATGTTTTGATGAGAACTCATATCCTTCTGTTTGTCTTTTAGCATCAAAGCAGAGCTCTTAATATAATAATAAGGAGATGTGGTTAATTGCCAATGAGACAACTATCCACCAATATTCAAAAGAAGTGGATGTAAGCAATTATAGGCAACCAAACAGTCTTCAACAATGAGAAAATCCCATGTTTTGTTTTGGTGGAATTTAATTAAACCTCAAACATCGTCAAAAAAGGCTGTTCACCAAAAAGTAACAAACTGAAAGTATCAATTGTCATGTGATTTGCATGCTTTTTACATTTGTGAAGGTCATTGGCATTGCCATTTCTAAGTCACATTTAAGAGTTTTTTTTCAAATATTTGCTGCTGCAAGGTGTAAGAGTTTACAGTTGTTTGCTTAAGAGTCAGAATAATGTATTCAAATGGGATAACAGGCCTTCACCTTTGAAAAGGAACCATGTTAGATAGCCAATTGAATATCTTGCATGTTCTAATGTAAACCAAGAAATATTTCATTCACTAATTATTTTGGTCCTGAACTTGCATGAATATTTATCAAATAATCTCATATATATATACTGAATACAATAAAAATTCATACAAAGGCTTGATTAAAGAAAATGAATAAACAAAAATAAACTATACGACAGTGGATCAAAAAAGACACTTATTTGCTGTGATGTAAGAGTATTTGCCTGGCATTGAAGACCTCATTGTAACTTTGAGATGAAGAACAGCAATAAAAGCCCTATTCCTTTGATTTTTGTGTCATAGATGTGTACCTTACATCCTTTCTTTTCAATGATTTGGTACAGGCAAATTTAATTAAACCTCAAACATCGTCAAAAAAGGCTGTTCACCAAAAAGTAACAAACTGAAAGTATTAATTGTCATGTGATTTGCATGCTCTTTACATTTGTGAAGGTCATTGGCATTGCCATTTCTAAGTCACATTTAAGAGTTTTTTTTTCAAATATTTGCTGCTGCAAGGTGTAAGAGTTTACAGTTGTTTGCTTAAGAGTCAGAATAATGTATTCAAATGGGATAACAGGCCTTCACCTTTGAAAAGGAACCATGTTAGATAGCCAATTGAATATCTTGCATGTTCTAATGTAAACCAAGAAATATTTCATTCACTAATTATTTTGGTCCTGAACTTGCATGAATATTTATCAAATAATCTCATATATATATACTGAATACAATAAAAATTCATACAAAGGCTTGATTAAAGAAAATGAATAAACAAAAATAAACTATACGACAGTGGATCAAAAAAGACACTTATTTGCTGTGATGTAAGAGTATTTGCCTGGCATTGAAGACCTCATTGTAACTTTGAGATGAAGAACAGCAATAAAAGCCATATTCCTTTGATTTTTGTGTCATGGATGTGTACCTTACATCCTTTCTTTTCAATGATTTGGTACAGGCAAATGAATTTTAAATGTACGCATCATAACATCAGTGCTTTTCCTTCATATTCATTTTGATAATCCTAGCATGTATCACTTTAAAAAAAAAAAAAGATATCGCTCGCTCCTCTTGCAGACCACTCGCCTGTCAAAAACTCATTTTCAAGAAATATATAAAAACAAAAAATTTCGCTCGCTCGCCCCATTTTTTTTTAGAGCAAATGTCCGAAGAACTATTTATCAAATTGGTGTGGCCTAATCAAGGGGAAATGTCTATTACTCAAAAACAAGGTATTATAACTTGCATACCAAAAGGTGACAAACCAAAGCAATACATGAAAAATTGGCGTCCGATCAGTCTTTTAAATACTATTTACAAATTAGCATCAAGTTGCATTGCAGAAAGGATGAAATCGGTTTTATCAATCTTAATTAATACAATCAGACAGGATAGATTTATTGGTGAAAATACCAGATTGATATATGATTTACTACACTACACCGAAGAAAATGATATCCCAGGCATTCTCCTCCTCATTGATTTTGAAAAAGCTTTTGATTCTATCTCCTGGATTTTCATAGAATAGGTTCTTGATTTTTTCAACTTTGGAAATTCCATAAAACACTGGGTTAAAACTTTTTTTACAAATACCAAATCAGCAGTAATACAGAATAATTTTCTTTCAGATTTTTTTTACAATTGAGAGAGGTTGCAGGCAAGGGGATCGTTTATCCCCTTAATCTTTTTGTAATGTGCTGAAATTTTAGGAATACTACTTAGAAAATACCAAAATATTAAAGGTATTACTATTGAAGACTCAGAATTTTTTATATCGCAATATGCTGATGACACCACACTTATTTTAGATAGTTCATCAGAATCCTTAGATGCATCTCTTTGTGTTTTAGAATTATATGCTGAATGGTCTGGTCTCAAGATGAATTTAGAGAAAACAAAGGTAGTTTGGATTGGGAAAAAGAAATATAGCCAAGATACAATGTGTGCAAAGTGGGGATTGGAGTGGGGTTCCAACAGATTTACGCTCCTGGGTATTAAATATTCGGTTGACTTACAAGAAATGGAAACACTAAATTACGAACCCAAACTTAAAGAGATAGAAAGAACAATGAAAAGTTGGTCAAACAAATATTTATCCTCAATTGGAAAAATTACTATAATTAAAAGTCTTATAATTTCAAAACTCAATCACTTATTTTTAACTTTACCAAATCTTAACAAAGGATTACTTAATCAATTTATTAAAAATTTATTTTATTTTATTTGGGATGGTAAACCAGACAAAATTAAAAGAGAAACAATTGATCAAATATATGAACTGGGTGGACTTAACATGTTTAATCTAAACCAATATATAAAAGGATTAAAACTAACTTGGATAAGAAGAATAAATAAACAGACTAATAATCATTGTAAGTTATTAACTTGTTCTGAAAAAATTAAATTAAATGAATTGCTCAATGTTGGTCCAAGAACACAAGTAAGAAATCCATTTTGGCAGGAGGTTTTTAATGCTTGGACTGGACTCCAAACTAAAGTAGCTGTTAAGAACGAATATGATTTTACCGTATCTAATCTTTGGATTAATAAACAAATTAAGATTGATAATCAAATCCCTCTGTATAAAAAATGGACTGAAAAGGGAGTCTGGCTAATAAATGATTTAATTGATAATGATGGGCATCTAATGAACTGGCCGGAATTTCAAAAAACATATAATATTGATACCAACTTTCTTATATTTCAAGGAGTAATCTCAGCAGTTAATTCCTATATAAAAAGTCTTAATATTAAATGTAAT
The DNA here is from genome assembly GCF_021869535.1 of Mytilus californianus. Classification (NCBI taxonomy): domain Eukaryota; kingdom Metazoa; phylum Mollusca; class Bivalvia; order Mytilida; family Mytilidae; genus Mytilus; species Mytilus californianus. The sequence goes on from NW_026262679.1 coordinate 61,504,577, forward strand.
CAGCTTTTAAAGCTTTATGGGCCAATTATACCAACTACTATTGCTAGATTTCTGAAATCTACAAAAGGATCAAAAGACAATGTTTTAAACGAAAAAATAACAAATATCACATCACAGGAAAAGAGGTCGGTAATCCTAAATAGACAGAATATTATTTGGAATAAAGTATATAGACTGCCGTTTTTACATTACTAAAAATTCAAAATTACAGTGGCTCCAATACAGGATTAATCACAGAATTTTGGGAACAAATAAATTACTCTACAAAATTGAAGTCTCAAAAAACAATAAATGCACTTTCTGTACGGACTCGATAGAAACTATAGAACACATATTTTGGACATGTCCAAAAGTATTTGATGTTTAGGAAGAACTTAATAAATGGATATATTCAAAAGTCCAAATTGAACTAACACTAATTTAGATATAGTCTTATTTGGGATATTAGAAAAAACAGAAAAAAACTACATAAGAAACCTCATAATATTATTAACTAAATATTATATATACGAAACAAAAATGCAATGTGGACAAGTAAATATTGTAGCCTTAAAAAATTATCTTAAAGAAAATTTGTTTATTAAAAAAATAATATTTTATAAAAATAAACCATTGCAAAGAGCATACTCCTGCTGGAACCCCTGGCTCCAACTAACAGAATGACTATACAAGTAAACTTTTACGTAATACATATATCTACCCAATCCATGCTACCCAGGTTAGTTTTCTCTTTTTTTTTACCATTATTATTATTTTTAAGTTTGTCAAATGATTCAAAATATCAACTATATGTACTTGTCTCAATTTTGCTGATGTACTATGGACTTACTTACTATGATGATTTATATTCATTAGCTTTTGCCAATAAACACATTACAAAAAAAACAACAACTTGAGAATGAATATATCATTTCCATAAAGATTATTTGGCCTCACATCTTCAGTCGTGATGCATTGAAACTGATGGTTTTTTTACATTTAAAGATTAATCTATCAAAAGTTGGATATAGACAAGACATATGATATCTTTGTCAACCTGTTTTTTGAGATATTTTTTTTTTATAAATGGTATTTTTCTAACACAGAAAAAACACTGTAATTCCTACATCCACAAAAAGTTATTGCACATTTTTGTAGGGTTTCAATTGATTTATAAATTAATAGTTATCTAGACATGTTTTTGTTTATATTGTAGAATTCTACAGAAAGTAGTAGTAGTAGAAACAGGTCTGCAAGGAGTAATTTAACAAGAGTAACAACACAGGTATTACTTACTTTTGTTAGCTATTATTCGTATGTTTCTCTGTCCTATATGTTCTCCCATTTATTTGTATTGTAGTCCTGTCATGTAATGTTGTCATTTTAATGTTATATTTAACATTGCCATAAAAGCGGGAGGTTTGGCTAGTCACAAAACCAGGTTCAACCCACCATTTTTTTCTTAAAATGTCCTGTACCAAGTCAGGAAAATGGCCATTGTTATATTATAGTTCGTTTCTCTGTGTGTTACATTTTAATGTTGTGTTTCTGTTGTGTCGTAGTTCTCCTCTTATATTTAATGTGTTTCCCTCAGTTTTAGTTTGTAACCCGGATTTGTTTTTTCTCAATCGATTTATGAATTTCCAACAGCGGTATACTACTGTTGCCTTTATTTACAACCTGGTTCTTTAAAACATAGTAGGCTTATTGCATGTGAAGTGTTTATTGTGTTTGTTCTCTCTTGTACCTTGAAGGGAGATAATTGTACCTAATCTCTTTTTGTATAATTCATTTACATGACCATGTAAGTGAAACTCCTAAACTAATTAAAGGATCCTAATGAAACGTGGACTTTCTGTACTAACGGGACTGGTCACTTATAACGATGTCTATACAAATTTTCAGACTGAACTGTGCCGTCGCTGATGTCACATGACTTTATAGCAAATCATTTCATATTTATGAAGTGTTCTTCATAACTATATGTTCAAGTTTAATGAAGTAACATTTTAATGAAATTTAATACATTTTGTCATTGCAAAATACTGCTTTTGAAAAGATTCCTCCTATAGTTTTTTAAATATAGATCTTTAAACTTTGAGGCATTGGTTAGTAAATTTCGAGTGGGTGCCATCTTGCTTGCTCCTTTTGCATGACTGGAGTGTTTTTTAAAACTCTATGTCTCAGTTTAATAATTTAACATTCTTTTAAAATCTTATATTTTTTGCCATGGTAAATGGATATTAATAAGATTTTATATTAACACATATTAAATTGAAATATACTTTGAAATACGCAAATAATTTCTAGCTTCGTATATCAGAGATACGAAACTAAGTTTATTGTTGGGGTGTAGCTTTACACGAACGGCTTGGTAATTAGATAAAATCAATAGATATGAGTCCCGTTAGTATAGAAAGTCCCTGATTAGATGTGATGAAGGATAATCCTATCTAGATGTGCATGAAGAAGAAAAGTAAAAGGGAGATATTGATACACTTTGTTCCCCATGATATGATCTTCTAATTTTAAGGCCAAATTAGTTTTGACCCCAATTTCGCAATCCACTAAACATAGAAAATGATAGTGCGATTAGGGCATCTGTGTACTATGGACACATTCTTGTTGAGTTCGTTTTAATTATAATGATGTTTTGCTAACAGAAAAACATTGTTGATTGAACATCCACAAAAAGTTAAAGAAATATTTTCGTAGGGTTTCAATTGACTGATTATTCACCAGTTATAGACATGTTTTTTTTCTCTGTAGAATTCTACAGAAAGTAGGAGAAACAGTCCTGCTAGACAAAGTGATTTGGCTGAAGTTATAACACAGGTATTTTTCACATCCTCAGGATTAGAAATGTAGTATGTTAATATCATGTGAAGTATTAGTTGTATTAAATATTTTTTGGCACTTTTGTATCTGTTCAAAGCTTAATTTTGTATCCCAACTCCTTAGCCATTGAAAAAAAATATGTATCTCCGATGAAGTTTATGGGGGTAGTTATATATCGAAATCACCATGTCTGTCATAGTTATACAATTCATCAATATAACATCATATGTGCAACTCATCCTTAACTGCTGCTCAGATTTTAATAAAAAAAAAAACTGCCCTTTAGAAAGTACAGCATATGAAGAGAAATTAGAATTTATTGCATGAAGAGAAATTATTCCTCTCTAGTACCTTCAAAGGGTAATTTTACTAGCACTTTTTTAGTACAATTTATTAACCACTTGTCAATAAATGAAGTGTGAAAAACAGTAGATCAATATTCACCAGCAAAACTACAAGGACAAACATTGTTGATCCAACATTAGTAAAAAGTTATTAAAATTTCTTTGTAGGGTTTCAATTGACTGATTTTTGAACAGTTACAGACATGTTGTTTGTTATTGTAGAATTCTACAGAAAATAGGAGAAACAGTCCTTCTGGTCAAAGTAATTTGGTTGGAGTAACACAGGTATGTTGAAACCCATGCATTTTCAAATGAAGTAGGATTGTTGCTGGTGTATTGTTTGTTGTGTTTGTAATACTGAAACTCCTCCTTGATCATTGAATAATTTAATTTTGGATGTAACGCGTCTTCCAATTGGCTGACGTTGTTTTGTTTATCAGCTCATAGACATAATTTTGTCATGTGACCTTGACGTCATCAACGTTTTTTCATGATTTACTCTGGTTTAAAATGGAATTAAGAATTAAATTAAAAGAAATGACTAATATTTTGTCTGTCTATTCGAAATAACATAAAAAATGTGGTGCACACTTTAAAATAACCCGCTACGCAGGTTATTCAGTGTGCACCTCATTTTTGATGTTATTTCTTCATAGACAGAAAAAATATTACAGTCATTCCTTAAATAAAATTTTATGAAGCTAAGAGAAATTGACATTTTGTCTCATTCAACCATGCTTATATGCAAGTTTATTTTTGTTTAATTCAAGGGTAATTTTTTCAATGGCTTCTTTATCAATTCAGGACATTTTCTTTTTATATAAGTGACTTGCAAAATATTTCAACAAAACAATGTTATATTTGGATTTTTTTATCCTGACTGACCTGTATTTTATATTCAGTTATTTTTATTTTGAGGACTCAATATTGCATTTTGACTGTGGCAATTCTCCACTAAAAAAGTTCTCATGTCTTATCAGCAAAACTTCCTAATAATGTGAATCCATGAAAATAGGGGATATTTTTCCTACATGCATTGTCATTATGCATGAGCTCCAATAGGTATTGAAATACTTATACAAATATTTTTTTACCATAAATAGAGTATTGTCCATATTTGGTTTGAGGAGGAAGTAAGAAGAGGACATACGTATCAAGAGCTTGGTACACCAACAGTCCAAATTAGAAGAGAAGTTGCTGAAACAGCCAGAAGATCTATTTTGGACTTATCAACAGAGTAAGCAATTCATTGTATTTGCATATATAGTAATTTGTTGTTGATTTCATTTTTAAATCCTGATAGTTACGCAACTGGGGTTTCAAGATTCACTAATTTACATATATTAATGGACTTTTATGACTTCACTTGTTCTAGACCAATTATATAGCAGGGTTATATATAATACCAAATTAATGTCTCTTTCATTTTACCCATACCACTCTTTAAACACAGAAATGATAATTCTTGCCTTGAGTTGCTGTCTCATATGCATTATTTTAAAACCCAAACCTCAATTTCTAAAAGACACATGTCTGCAGTTTGTAATAAACTATGTGTGATGAGAAGTATACTAATATATACAAAGACTAAGTACTAAACTATTATTTATTCAAGAATATAAAACATGTAAACTAATTTACAATATGGCAACTGGGGACTTATACAACTGCATAGTAAAAACCAATAATGTTCTATCTCCATATGCAAAGGGAGATAACTCTAGCTAAATCTTGAAACTTGGAATTCAGATACATTTTTTTATAGATTGACTAAAAAATTTGTATCGAAATAGCCATTCATAAAATAAAGAAAAAAGTAAGATTTTAACCAACAAATATAATAGGTTAATAAGTACATTTTGTACCAACAATAGCAAAGTCTAAACCATACATAGAATAGTATAAAAATAATAAGATGCTTAGACCATACGTCAGTATGGTATCAAAATGAGATGCTTAAACCATACGTCAGTATGGTATCAAAATGAGGTGCTTAAACCATACGTCAGTTTGGTATCAAAATGAGGTGCTTAGACCATACGTCAGTATGGTATCAAAATGAGATGCTTAAACCATACGTCAGTTTATTATCAAAATGAGGTGCTTAAACCATACGTCAGTATGGTATCAAAATGAGATGCTTAGACCATACGTCAGTTTGGTATCAAAATGAGATGCTTAAACCATACGTCAGTATGGTATCAAAATGAGATGCTTAGACCAAACGTCAGTATGGTATCAAAATGAGGTGCTTAAACCATACGTCAGTATGGTATCAAAATGAGGTGCTTAGACCATACGTCAGTATGGTATCAAAATGAGGTGCTTAGACCATACATAAGTATGGTATCAAAATGAGGTGCTTAGACCATACGTCAGCATGGTGTCAAAGAGGTAATTTAAACCATGTCATTATGGTTTCAAAATAAGAAATTTAGACCATACGTCAGTATGGTGTCAAAAGATGTGTTTAGACCATATGTCAGTATGGTGTCAAAGAAAGGAACTCAGGCCATACGTCAGTATGGTATCAAAAATAAGTTACTGGTATCAAGAGGTAAATTTAACCATACGTCAGTATGGTGTCAAAATGAGGTAACAAGACCATACTTCTGTATGGTGTCAAAAAGAGATACTTAGGACCATATGTCAGTATGGTGTCAAAATTAAATACTTAGACCATACGTCAGTATGGTGTTAAAATGAGGTACTTAGACCATACATCAGTATAGTATCAACAATTAGTTCAATGGTTAATATTTTTTATGTCATTACAGTACAAAGAAAATAAAAAATTCTTAATCAAATAAAATAATGACAAGCAATTGTAAAAATTCTAACAATAAACAGCAAGTATATAATATAAACATCAAACTATGTAACAACATATACAAAATTTAAAAACAAAATAAAATCAATGAAAGTCCCCATGGCACTGACAGCAAGGAGAGCGACGGGGAGGTGGTAGCAAAGAGCTGACCAAAACAATAGAAGTTCATGTTTTACTTGCAGACACATATCATACACAAACATCGTGTGAAGTAATGACGTAGCAAAATTAGATTAAAATTGAATGTGCACTGTGACGTCATAGACCGTGTGTAAAGATAATTAACTGCCCAATAGAGTGAGATGACAAGTTCTTAATAAACTCCAATTATGATAAATATAAATTTAATTTTATGACTTCACTTGTTCTAGACCAATTATATAGCAGGGTTATATCTAATACCAAATTAATTTCTCTGTCATTTTACCCATACCACTCATTAAACACAGAAATGATAATTCTTGCCTTGAGTTGCTGTCTCATATGCATAAACCCAAACCTCAATTTCTAAAAGACACATGTCTGCAGTTTGTAATAAACTAAGTGTGATGAGAAGTATACTTATATATACAAAGACTAAGTACTACCGGTAAACTATTATTTATTCAAGAATATAAAACATGTAAATTAATTTACAATATGGCAACTGGGGACTTATACAACTGCATAGTAAAAACCAATAATGTATAATGTTCTATCTCCATATGCAAAGGGAGATAACTCTAGCTAAATCTTGAAACTTGGAATTAAAATAATTTTTTTATAGATTGACTAAAAAATTTGTATGGAAATAGCCAAATACAGATGCTTGCAGCTGTAGCCCCAAGTTGAATAATGAGAAAAATAAAAATCAATCCACTCCTTGCTGTCAGTACAAATTTTAATTGTTCAAAGTAGAAGTCATTTGAATTTGAGCTTGTCTAAGTATATCTGGAGAGGTATGAATATATTTGGTATAACAATCTGAGGACCATTGTCCCAAAGTTTGAATAAGATGATCTTCCAGTCGTGCTTTGTGTGCAGTAGTTGCAGCACCACTTCTGAATGAATGGCCGTTATACTTTTCACTAGATAATCCTAATTTGTCTAATTTAGATATAACTGTATTGTATTTGAAGCTTTGCGGACATCCATCGGTAGTTTTACTGTCACAAATTTAGTTTACCTGGCGATGCGTAGCGGAGACAGGTAATCGGGTATTTGCAACAGTAAAACTACCGATGGACGTCCGCAAAGCTTCAAATACAATACAGTTATCTCTATTCCAATGCAAAATAAACAAATCATTCAATTTTAGTCATTATTTCAGTGTAAATTTTTCATTAAACGAAAATTCCACGAAATGATGTTATCTTATTTGCCGCCTAAACTAGTTGACATCATATGTGTGCTTCCAGCATCAAACGTAAACACCGGGCGTTTTCTGGCTTCTTGTCCGCTTCAAAATGTAATAAAATTTGATGAAAAGAAGATTTGTAGGTCCAAATGTGAGTTTTTTTGCTTATTATTGGAGAAATTACATGTCAATATATTCAAAATGTCAGCTTCCTTAGTTACAGACAGGGAGATAGAGAATTTTACGCTTGTCGACTTCCAATCAGAGCCATTGATACAAAATAATTGCATTAGAATGTACATTTTACATGAGAAATGAAAAAATTTCTTGACAATGGATCACCTTTATTAGTAATAAAAAAGTACTCAGAATTGCTAAAAATACTCATTCTGAGTCTATAGTATTTCTGAAGTAAAACTACAGGACATATATCTGAAGAGTTTTTAAACAAAGGAATAGTAATACCATACCTAAAAGGATCAGTCTTAGATTTCTTTAGGTGCACAAAAATACAGTCATTTGATATTTGAACATCACTAAGACACAAATTTGATTCAGGATCAAATTTTTTGGTATCATGAACAGAAAATTCACCACATCGTAAAAACCCGAAAAAAGCTGTTACACATGCAGCTTCTATTAAAACATCTGTAAAACTATCAAAAATACAATTGCGTAGTAAAAAACACATTCTGTGTAAAATATCAAAAGTTATAGGTAAATGAATTCTCTTAGGCATAATGGCATGCTTCTTTTTTAAACCAAAACTGATTTTAATTTTGTAATGGTTTACCGACAAAGTTCTCTAATGGATTAACGCCCCCTTTTAGTAAGTAAAAGAAACGTATGCCACATAGGTAGGATTTAATGGTGGAATATCTCAGATGCTTATGAGTTTCGCAAAAGGCTATAAAACGCATCAACAAGTTTTCAGAAACAGGTGGTAACTGGAAAGTTGACCAAGTTGATCCTTGTAGTTGTAAGAACTTAAGATAATGTTCATATCTTTGGTACATAAAGCTTTGGTTGAATCTGCAACAGCGAAATTTTGTAAATTTTCTACTGCGATGTCCAAATAATCTCTTCCAGGGTTGGACAAGGAGTTGCTGCTTTCTCTGCCTCTGGTGCTAACTGATGAAATTTGTTCTTCTGTAAACGAGATAAAGAGTCAGCAATTAAGTTCATTTTTCCCGGCACATGTTTGCTGTTAAAAGGAAAGTTAAATTTTGCTGCACACATAACAAGATGTCTCATCAGTTTCATGATTATAGGATCTTTTGAACGACCTTTAGTCAGAATAATAACAGTCACTAGATTGTCGCAGTGAAATTAATACGCTTTTTAGACCATTCTTTTCCCCATAAAACAGCTGACACAACGATAGGATATAACTCCAAAAAAGCAATAGATAGAGTTTTATCTGAAATAGTTGGAAGGTCTTTTGGCCAAGTGTCACAAAACCATTTCCCTTGATAAAAACCTCCAAAACCAATGGTAGATGAAGCATCCGTAAATAAATGCATGTCCGCTGCAGAGGTTAAATGAGATTCATAGAACATGCTCATTCCATTCCACGTTGACAAAAATTGTAGCCACATTGTCAAATCGGATTTACACTCTTTATTTAAATGAACATAGTGGCGACTCTCTTTGACAGAAGACATCAGTCTATAAAGGTAAGTAACGAATGCCCTACCTGGCAAAATTACTCTTGTAGCAAAGTTAAGATGTCCAAGTAATTGTTCGAGTTCTCTACGTGTGCAAGATTTTTTATCTAAAACAAAACTTATGAATTGTGTGATTCTGTTTACTTTGTCTAAAGGAAGTCTAACCTGCATATTAATCGTGTCCAAAATAATGCCTAGGTATTCGAGTTCACAAACTGGTCCAACGGTCTTCTTACATGACAAAGGAATATTAAGTTTGTTAAAAATTAGGCTTAACAAAGCCATTTTTCTTTCTCCACAATCATCAGGTTTGTCTACAGTTAAAAAGTCATCTAATAGATGGAAAATAACTTTAATATCATAATTATTCTGAGCTATCCAGCACACACTAGTAGATAAAGAGTCAAACAGACGGGGACTAGAACGACACCCAAAAGGTAAACAAACATAATGATAGTACTGACCGTTCCACTTAACACAAAATGGATGCCACTGGTTTTTTTTAATCGGAAGTTGTTTGAACGCATCTGAGATGTCCACCTTACAGCATAGGGACTTTGACCCATATCTTTGAATCACATTAATAGCATCATCAATTTTAATGTATGTCAAGGAACATAGGTCTTTATCTGAGAATTGAATGTGCACTGTGACGTCATAGACCGTGTGCAAAGATAATTAACTGCCCAATAGAGTGAGATGACAAGTTCTTAATAAACTCCATTTATAATAAATATAATTTTAATTTATTGTTTTTGAATGGTCATCTGTTAAATATTTTAGATATACAACCACCCACATAAAATTCCTTCCCTAGGGGTTGTAAGGGGCATAGTATTTCTGGAAATTTTAAGTGTTAAAAAAACAAGAATTTTCTGGGTGTTGTACACTAACTAATTAATTCTTTGAATAATTTTGATAACACTTTGATAAATTATTTTTTATGAATAAATGTGAGCTTCCTTAATTTTTTTTGTTAACTTTAGTATATAAAACTTCTCCTTATCCACTAAATGAAATTCAATTGATAGGTCTTAATGCATATATACTTGTCAGTATAAAAAATGTTTAAGCGGCAACACCCATTTCAATATCTTTTTTTCATTTCAGGAATGTTGTTAATCTGGATGAAACCTTACAAGATGATGTATCTGCTGTTGCTGATTTCATTCCAGCTGTTCCAGCTTCTGTAGTAACAAGGTATTATTAAAGCCTTTTAAGTTTCTTACAAATTGTCTAGTCAGATTATGACCAAATGAGTAAATTATAGCTTTGCAAAAATCACTTTGATTGAGTGTTTTCACTGGATTTCACCTATTCTGCAAGAACTGTATGTTTTTCATCTTTCAAGAAATCTGATCATTAATACAATTTTTACTTTTTCTTTTTTTAGTTCTTTGCCATCAGTAACTGAAATATGTGATGCCATTAAAGAACATAAAAAGAACTTTATTAGTGGTGATGAGGAAAATCCTCTTCTGATGGAGGTAAAAAGGGAAGATGTTCTCAAAGATGCTTTGGGAATTATAAGATTCTTCCAACAGGATCTGCACAATCCCTTGAGAATTTCTTTGTTGGAGAACTTGGAGTAGATTTAGGCGGCCTTCGAGTCTGTTTCTGTACAAACTCTCTAATTCTATGTTCATGAAAGGTACTTATCATATTTGTCAGTCATATTAATTTTAAGAAAATGGGATAAATAAAACATCTTCAGGACTCACACTACTTCAGAATCGTAAGGAGAAGTGACTTCTCTTTTTGAAACTGATAGGGAGATATGGTGAGATTTGAAAGAGATGTGCTTGTTCTTCACAGCGCTACAATGTTTGATTTTTATACGACCGCAAAAAAATTTATGGTCGTATATTGGTATGATGTTGGCTCCGTCATCGTCGTCGTCATCCGAAGACACACTAGTTTTCGCACTCTAACTTTAGTTTAAGTGAATGGATCTCTATGAAATTTTACCATATGGTTCAATACCACAAAAAGAAGGTTGGGATTGATTTTGGGGGTTATGGTACCAACAGTTAAGGAATTAGGGGCCAAAAGTAAGCATTTTTGTAACTTCCAGACATAACTTGTCTGTTAGTGTATGGATCTCTCTGACATTGTACCACAAGGTTCCAAATCACAAAGGGAATGCTGGGATTGATTTTGGGGGTAATTGCCTCAAAATTTTAGGAATTAGGGGCCAAAAAAGGGGCAAAAACAAGTATTTTTCTAGTTTCATGATAATACCTTGTGTGTAAGTGTATGGATCTTTCTGAAATTGTACTACAAGGTTCCATATCACAAAGGGAAAGCTGGAATTGAGTTTGGGGGTAATTGTCCAAAACGTTTAGGAATAAGGGGCCAAAAAGTGGCCAAAAATAAGCATTTTTCTAGTTTCCAGACAATAACTTGTGTTCAAGTGTATGGATCTCTCTGAAATTGTACTGCAAGGTACCATACCACAAAGGGAAGGCTGGGATTGATTTTGGGGGTAATTGCCTCAAAATATTAGGAATTAGGGGCCAAAAAGGGGCAAAAAACAAGCATTTTTCGAGTTTCAGGACAATAACTTGTGTGTAAGTGTATGAATCTTTATGAAATTGTACTACAAGGTTCCATATCACAAAGGGAAAGCTGGGTTTGAGTTTGGGGGTAATTGCCCTAAACGTTTAGGAATTTGGGGCCAAAAAGGGGCCTAAAAACAAGCATTTTTCTAGAATCCAGACAATAACTTGTGTTCAAGTGTATGGATCTCTCTGAAATTGTACTGCAAGGTACCATACCACTAAGGGAAGGCTGGGATTGAGTTTGGGGATGATGAATCATAAGGGGGTTCCAAAAATTTGGGGGAGGGATTTTTTTTTTCTTTAAAATTTTTCATTTTAAATTGGTTATTTCTGATTTATATATAAAAGCAAATAATAATGATATGGTTTGAAAAGGTAAATTAAAATTTTTTAAGTTCTTAGACCACATTCATTCTGTGTCAGAAACCTATGCTGTGTCAAATATTTAATCACAATCCAAATTCAGTGCTGTATCAAGCTTGAATGTTGTGTCCATACTTGCCCCAACTGTTCAGGGTTCGACCTCTGAGGTTGTATCAAGCTGCGCCCGGCGGAGCATTTTATTTTTCAAACGTACAACAAAAAATTAAAGTTGGCATTATTCCAAACATTTTATCGACCAGACTCAGCAATATTAGTTGAAGTCTTATTAGATTGATTAATTTATTTTTGGGAAGTAACACCATATTTGGACCATTTATTTAAATACATTGTATATATACATGTTGATATCCAGTCAAATTAAAAAGTAGAAACTGAACCTTCAGACTTGTTTGAATCGACTGCTAAAAAAATTGTCCTTAGAACCTATACAACAAAAACAAATGATACAAATGCTGCTTCAGATCCTGTTATTTTTATATTTTAAGAGTTTAATAACATAAAAAATTAAACTTATCTCTTTAAAACTCATATATTGGTCAATTGAAATACCTTTGTAATGAGTCGTCACAACAGAGATGATGTGTTTGAATAACAAACAAAAAGTACTACAGTTAAGACATTAAGTACACTTCTTACCCCTACATTTATATTGTTACATTTTCAAAGTCAACTTTAGGCAGATTAATTATCTTATTCATGAAAATGTACTAGAAAAAAAAGTTAGCCATACCTGTTCACCGACACCCCCTATTAATTCTGCCAAAACCCACAGACTTCACTTTTGGATCTTCAATTTTTTATGCCCCCGCCGTAGCAGAGGGGGCATTAAGTTTTACCCTTGTCTGTCCGTACGTACGTCCCAAAGTTGGTTTCCGTTCTCTAACTTTAGTTTGCCTCAACCAAATGTTTTGAAATTATACACAATGCTTATTACCACAAAATACAGATCAAGTTTGAATTTTGGTGGTGTCACTTTTACTGTTCTAGAGTTATGCCCCTATACAAATGGAAAAATTGATGAATTTTTTCGTTTCAGTTCTCTAAATTAAGTTAGCCTCAACCAAATGTTATGAAACTTATACACAATAATTATGACACCAAAACTCAGATCAAGTACAAATTTGGGTAGCATCACTTTTACAGTTCGTCAGTTATGTCCCTTTATAACTTTATATGATATACAAGCGGGTCATCATCTGTGTCCCATGGACACATTCCCCATTTATTTTGTTTTAAATCCACCTTCTGAAATTTCTACTCTGCCCTTTCATGAAGTATTTTTGATAAAAAAAATTTAATGTTTACCAAACTTTCTAAAATTTGCCCAGTTGTGCAATAATTTTAAGTTATTTAAAGGCTTAATATTTATTAAATTATGCTTATTAGGTAGATGAAACATTTATCTTCCAAGTAGGTATTGCAATGATGCAATGTGAATAAAGTTTTCAAGTGCTGAATGACAATTTGTAATCTCTTTAATGTGTACCCTTTTCATGATTGAAAAAATTAATACTAATTATGGGGATACAATTTTGACGAGGTATTAATCTACCTGTTTACATGTATTGTAAGGCAGATATAAAAAGCTTTTGAGAAATCCATCATCGACAAACTGATTTTAACAAATACTTCATGCCAATCATCTAACAGTCTGTGCAGTATGGTCAACATATAAAAACCTTGATTTCAAAACATTGAAACATTTTGTCAAAGTAATCTGACAATTATAATTTGAAAATCTTTTTCTAAAATTTTAGAAAAATTGATATCACACTGACTGGTCTTTTTTTATCCAGCCATGCAGGTTCTATGTGATAACTCAGGATTCTATTAAAGGTTAAATTAAAAGGTGCAGAATTTTGAATTAAAGACATTTCATGAAATTAATGATGTGTTTTATGACTTCTAGAAAGTTTTAACACCTTTTTAATCATCTACTGCCAACTTTTAACATGTTAGTTGCCCTTAAATTAAGAAAAGAGCAGTCAAACTGCTACCAAATTTTAGATATATATATATATATACAATTGCATATAGTTCCTTTGTAAATTAAAAGTTATAAAATATTACTATTTATGAATTAATCTAAAAAATCTTGTGTAAGTATTTGATTAAAATTTGGTAAAAAAATGAATTGACACTTTATGAATTTAATGCATTGCAAGCGTTTTTCTAGATTTTCCTTCATCAAGAATGCTCAAAATCAAATATTAGAAAACCAATGATGTATAAGAACCAAAACATGTGAAGAGCAATATGACCAAAAGGGACCTAAAAATAATTGCCAAATCCATTTAAGGTTAACTTTGCCTGAGGGATTGAAACCTAAGTTTCTTTTAAATAATTTTTGAATTTATAAATGAGCAATTTCAGAAAGGTATGTTAAAAATCATGGCAGTAGGGAAGCATTGACTACTGAGCTGATGATACAACCTATGTATTGATATCAAAGTGGATTCCCATTGTCCCAATTCTTTCCTATGTAAAGTAAGAGTACTGATACAATACCAGTATGATTGACATCTGTTATGATTTACAAACAATTATACTGAAAGGTGTAAGTAATATAAGGCTTGGTTTAAAATTAAGAAGACAATTTATTTAGATAATCCCTGCACTTTACTTGAAAAATTACACTATGCTGTGTCAAATAGTTACTCAGAATCCAAATTCAGAGCTGTATCAAGCTTGAATGTTGTTTCCATACTTGCCTCAACTGCTCACTCCGTCCCTCTGTCTGTCTGTCCATCCGTCAGTCCGGCAAATCGGTTTTCCACACTTTTTTTAAAGATATTGATTTGATATTTGGTGTATTGTTTTATCATGGCAAGTTACAGATCAAGTTCGAATTTTGTTCTGGTCTCATGATTTTGTGCAGAGTTATGGTCCTTGGACTTAGAAAATTCACTCAAATAATCAGTTTTCCACACTTTTTTTCTTCATGCTTGAAGATATTGACTGAATAATTGGTATTATCATGACAAGTTACAGATCAAGTTCAAATTTTGTTCCGGTCTGATGATTTTGGGCAGAGTTATGGCCCTTGGACTTAGAAAATTCACTCAAATAATCAGTTTTCCTCACTTTTTTTCGTCATGCTTGAAGATATTATATGGATAGTTGGTATATAGTTTTATCATGACAAGATACAGATCACATTCAAATTTTGTTCTGGTCTGATGATTTTGTGCAGAGTTATGGTCCTTAGCTATAGACTTAGAAAATTCACTTAAATAATCAGTTTTCCACACTTTTTTTCCTCATGCTTGAAGATATTGACTTGATATTTGTTATAAAGTTTACACTATGACAAGTTATGGATCAAGTTAGCATTTTGTTCCAGTACAATGAATTTTAAACCAGTAGGGGACTATGTATTGCCATGCAATACTCTCAGAATGCTTGTTGTCTATACTTTATAATCATGCCTTAACAATTTATTGTAAATGTGTTTGTGCTATTAAATATTGCCTACTGTCTAAATTGTCTCTTCAGCTCAATAAGCAATTCTTGACCTCAGAAGTATACCTGCAATTACTTTTGATCTACACTAAATAAAAGTATTCTGTAAATTATGTGTCAAAGATGAATAATTAAGGTGGTATGGGAGTATAATTAAAAAATGATAGAATTTTTTCATACTTTGTCAAAATGTATCTTTTATTGTGCTATATGTTCCAAAAAATAATATAAGTGATAGGTCACCAAGCTTGTTTTCAAGCTACAGGTGGTGATCAAATGACACATTTTGTTCAGATTATACAGAGAAAAATCATCATAATGTGAATAGAACGAAAACTAAATGATAGAATATTGAAATAAAATTTGAGAAGATAGCTCTCAATGAAAATGATTTCAGAATATTAAAAGAAAAATGGGCTCACTTTTTTTTTTTTTTTCCTGCTATAAAATAGAATAGAAAAGTTTCCTGTAAATTCCTTTATAAATTTTACTATTTCTGAGTTACCTCCCATTAATACGCAAGTTAAAAAATCGAAATCAAGCAAAAATTTACTTTTGTAAAATTGTTATTAAATATATCTTAAAATTACATAAATTTGTTCATTTAAATGAAAATTCTTATTATCATATTGCACTCCTGCATTGAAATTTGCTCTCTTAATTAAAAATCAAGACCTATAGTGTTCTGCTATTTTACAATCCAAGAAAGATGGCGGAAGACACCCATACCATCTTAAGGTTGCACTTTGTAATTACTGCTGATTCACAAACACTTCTTTTGGGGAGATATTTAAGTGCCAATCTTTTGTTTCCTTGTCCTGTTCTGGTAATTCAAGATATAATTTGGTTGAAATGCACTAGAAATTAAAAACTAAGGGGAGCTAACTCCGTAATTTGCAATCATTCTAACCAAAATTTATCTAGAGATTTCTCGAATTACCAGACACACAGAAAAGAAAGACCTACCATTTCTAACTCAGGATGAGGGTACCTTCAAAATAGGATGGTTTGGTTGGTGGGTTTTTTTCTGCCATGTTTTGATTTTTTTCAAACTTGCCTGATTCTTACAAAGGCTGGCACTTAATATTCATAGATATTTTGTTTTGTTTACCTACTGGTTCCCATTTATGATCTCCATGTTTCATCTCATAGAGACACAACTTGGGAATTTTACCAGTATGAATACTGTTGGATAGCAGACAAATTAAATATTCAGGATGACATAAAGTAAAGGAGTACGTCTAAACACCGCTCAGGACCTCCTGAGTGCACTCAGGACATACAATGTGCACTCAGGACCCTTTATAGTCATAGTATTTGCACACAGGATGGATGAATATATTCGTTACACGCTGCTTATTTAAGAGTTAAATTTTGGTAGAATTTGAAATCGAACTTAGATAGATATGTTAATTCTTATGAAATAATGAGGGCACGTGTCACTGATTACAAAACTACTGAGCCGTGAATTATCCAATCAACGAATTGATTGGATTATTTTTATTGTTGTTTATGAATTGTGTTGTTAGTACTGTGTTACATTTAAAATGAATAACACGATGTTATTAAGTTTAGTGAAAGTTGCAGTGTAGAGAATGAAAAACATTTTCTTATGGAATGCACACTTTATGACGATATTCGATATAACCTTTTTCATGAATGTTCAAAATTTATTCAAGATTTTCACAGCCTTGATATAGATAACAAATTTATTGAAATTATGAACTGGTCCTATATTTTCAATGACAATATTTAGAATTTAACCTTAATAAGACAGATCAGTATTTATTTATATGATTTGCTAAGTCTAATATCTTGGCTGCGTACGTGCTGTCCTTGGTATTTTCCTTTGGTTTGGCTTACGAGCAAGTTTCTGGGGTTTTGGCACTTCAAACTCTGTGCAAGAAGACTTAGTCGTGGTTTGAACGGATTTCATTTACTTACAAATTCTTTAGAAATAATATCCAAATATGATAATTTTCAGAAAACGGAGACAAATTAATTTTTCAGAATTTATTTTCACATTGGAATTCGTTCAAGGCTTGTATTACAGCTAGACAAGAACAACTTTATTGAGAAAGATAAATCTTACTAAATGCTGATTTGTTAAAACATTCGTATTACTCAAGAATGAAATTACTGGACAAGAACTATAAAAATGAGAAATAACACTAACTATATGAGATTTGATTATTTGAAAAGCGTATTTTGGTAAGTACGGCTTCTACAGTTAAGAACGGGTTCCATTTACAAAACTAAATCTTAATTCATGGAAAGTATGACAAATTTATTTCCCTTTTCAAACTCGTTCAAGGAACTTATTACTGGACAAGAACGAGTTTCAATAGGGGAATAAATCTAACTAAATGAAATTTTTATTGAATCGTTATGTTATACATTCACAGCCTCTCATTGGTCAAAAAGTGTTAATTATTTGAATGAATCTCAAAGACAAGAAAATAGAACAAAACACACACACACAATTATATAATTTGAAATAAGAATTAGAACGCAATGATACCAATATTTTTTTTTTAATTGAACGCTATTTTTAGTGAGCGATCAGATTAACTGTTAGCTTGAAAGTAAATTATAAATGGTGTTTCACCAATTCTTTTTTTTTTACTATGGAACAACGCAATTAAAGTCTATTGTAATATATCTAGAGAAAGAAATATTCTTCTTAATTTTTGAACTTAGAATAAAACTAAACTTTTTATTGCACGAAATTTTACTAAAATACGAAAATCTATACAATGAAAATAATGACGATATTTTTTTTATCTATTAAGTTAATGAAATGAATTGAATGAAAATTTCCCAACTATATATGTAGATTTCTCATATTTCTCGAATGGCTTCAATTATTACAAACAAAAAGAAAAATGTTTATTTAACGGTCTTATATCTTCATTGTTCTTTATTTTTCAAAAGACATCTTGATTTTGTTTGTTTGCCAAGCTTACTTGTATGAGGTTAGTACCATCACTTATCACTTCTAATTATTAAAGATCAAACAACCTAATCAACATGATAATTGGTATTCAATATAATCCTCGGTCATGCCTGACATATTTCACAAAAACGGCGTGTGCCGATGAAAACTTCTATAACTCCTTAAATGTTAAAATGATTTTATCAAAACAAAAATTATTAGATGAAGAATTAAATTATCTATCGAATGCATACCTTCACCACTCACTAAAACATATATTTCATGTCCTGAGTGCACTTTGTATGTCCTGAGTGCACTCAGGAGGTCCTGAGCGGTGTTTAGACGTACCAAAAGTAAAGGGAGGGGTAGTACAGAATTTTAGTATTTGTTAAAACTTTTAGTTGTTCAAGGCTTATAAATGTTGAAAATATGCTGCACAAACCCTATGATTTGACCTTTGCATAAACTAGTGCATATGATCTTTCCATTCAAGGATATCATTTTTACGAAACTTTATAGTAAAAGTGGCCAACCTTTAGCCGTAAAAGGAGTTACATGGGAAATTGCATTGTATATATTTACAAAAGTGCAACCTATAGGAAAAGTAGTTGTCTTTTTTCAATCTCAATGACAAAAAATAGAATCACAATACGGAAATGCAAGCAGGGTCTGTTTTACTTGTAAACTCAGTGTCATAATCTTCTGATTTAGTTAAATTTAGTTACAATTATCAGTAACTTGCTTTAAACAATCAACAAAATGATTAAATTGCAAAACAAGACTGAGCACTTCCTGCAATAAATTTATTTGTTTATACCCCTTATATTGCTATTTAGCAGTATAAGATATTTGTACAATGTATATATGAAGGTTGTTTTACCAATATGCCTGAGAATATGATTTGAAATTATGCTCACAACTCTTCCAATATTTTCATTAATGATTTCAAACCTGGGTGTCTATTGTCAAGTACCTCAGGAGACGAAACTTTTTCTGAAAATTTCGTGAGCTGGAAGAGGCAATTTTTTAGTGAAATAATAATGAAAACGAGGTTCAACTTTTTGATCCTTATATAGTATCTTTTTATTAGACTAATGTTTTAAATTGTCCCTTGGTATCTGCTCTCTATATATTGTAGTAATAATAAGAAACTGTTTATGGGCCAAATCCTTTATTTCAAGATTTAATGGCCGTCTTGAAATGTTTAGAGAAGTTGGTATAAAGAAAAAACATTGAAAAATGAGATCAGAGAAATGTCTGACAAGCTTAAAAATTTGCTTGATCACAGCACAGATGATGATTTAATTGTTGGGACACTTTTTTGCTTTTATTATATTTATCTTTAGGAATACTATACTCTGCTGATAAATTTATATTTGGTACAATAAATGCTTTGCTATATGTTTCACAAAAGCAGGAATGCTAGCAGCACCAATTTTAAATATTTATTTTATTCACATTTTTTTATTTTCTAGAAAGTAGTTTAGAAAATTCAAAAGTCAGGCTAAACCAAAATAGTGAATTTTTACAAATAATACCTCAACTTGAGACTTTTTGTTTTGAAAATTTTTATTTTTGAAATTGTTTCAGATTGGAAAACTTTTACACAGAGTTCTAAGTGTCCTAATATTTCTTGCTGATAATAATAAAAATTCATATATATATTCACTTTTCATTGAGTTTAAATTCATTTTGATGTATTTTCAGTTAACAAAATGTCACTTGATGAAGAAGAACAAACTGTACACATCTCTAGAAGAAGGTTGTCAGAACTTGAAATAAAGGCAAATGCTGCAACAGATTTCATCCAACATTTCCAGAATATTGATAAAGAATTTAAAAAAGAAAAAGCTAAAGTGAAAAAGTTCACTAAAATGTTAATAGATGATCAAAAAGTTATTGAAAAATTGACTTCTGTAAGGTGTATTAGTGCCAGTGATCTTTCCTCATTAGACTCAAGGTCATTGATCTATAGAAATTCTTCACTTGTTACTCCACAATCAATTATAGAAACAGATGGCAGTTCAGGATCTTCATTTATCTTTCCAATAAGCGATCCTTTCCTTTCCCCATCACCAGAACCTTCATCAAAGAAACCACCAACTCAGCTAAGTGCTACCCCTCTTGAACTTACTACTCAATCTAAGACGACAACTACAGTTTTTAAAAATCTTCGTGAAACAGACTCAATAAGTAATTCAGGCAGCATTTCACTACCATATAAATGAAGTGCGTCTGTGAATGTAAGCATAACTGGTCCAAAAGCAAATAATGTGTTTGCTGATGTTGTGGATGACAGAGGTAAATCTGAAGCAGTTTTCCTTAATCTAGTTAAAGAATTGAAAAGGACAAAACATTGTTTAAATCAGCTGATGTTAGAAAAGGGCCTCACAATGGAAGAATTCATGGTAAATATTTATATGGTATAAACAAATGTAACCTGATGCATTACAGTAATTAGAGGAGTAACCATTTGATTTTTTTTCTATTTGTTTATTGATGTTGTTATGTAGTATGTCTGAATTATTTGCCATATGAATAACCAAGTTCTCGAAAAGTGGTGGTCCAAGGTTTTGACCACCAAAATTTTAATTTGTTGATATTAACTCACATCTGTGTCAGAATCAATGAAATGGTATGGCATTGTAGACATCCGGTAAAAAATTCTAATAAAATCTGTGCCAGAAGCCATCTTAAACTTACAGTGAGATGTTAGTTTTTGCTCTGCTTTGAAGCTAAGGCCTCATCATGACTTTGAGATGAAGATTAGCAATATAAGCACTGTAATCCACTGTCCCTTTTTTTTCAAGTACCTGTAGGGATTTTGTATTGTTGAGGTAGCTGGGGTGTCAAATGTTCGAAGAGAGATTTTTCTTAAACTTCTGTAAAAGACTTCTGGGTCAATGTACTTTCAAAATTTCAATATAAAAACTAGGGGTCACGGATGTTGTTTCTTTTGTTAAAATACTTTGAAATTAACAAAATTACAGTTATTTTTCATGGGTTATATAGGGGAAACTTAATTTTTATACGCCCGTTTACGGGACGTATTATGGTATACCGTTGACCGTCTGTCCGTCCGTCGTCAACATGTCGGACATTAACTCAAAAAAGTTATAACCAATATGCATGAAACTTTGGTGAATTGTTTATATTTATTGACGTGAGCTCCCTTTCGTTTTTTATAAATTTCAGATTTACTGTTTCTGAGTTTTGGGGTTTTATTCATTAAAAAAGGGGGGATTTTCCAGTTTTCCGACAATAACTCAAGAATGCTTTCACCAACTTGCAAGAAATTTTGGTGAATTGTTTATATTTATTGACATGAGCTCCCTTTCAATTTTTATAAATTTTAGATTTTACGTTACCGAGTTACAGGGTTTTATTCATAAAAAAGGGGGGATTTTCCAGTTTTCAGACAATAACTAAAAAAATACTTTTAGCAGTTCTCATGAAACTATGGTGAATTGTTTATATCTGTTGATGTAAGCTCCCTTTAGAATTTTATAAATTTTAGATTTTACATTTCTGAGTTATGGGGTTTTATTCATTAAAAAAGGGGGGATTTTCCAATTTTTGGACAATAACTCAAAAATGCTTTCAGCAGTTCTCATGAAACTTTGGTGAATTATTTATAGCTATTGATGTAATCTCCCTATTGATTTTCATAAATTTCAAATACGACATTGAGAAGAAATTGAACTTGATGTGTTTATAGTCTGACAACAGATTTACTAAGTATTGCGCAACAGCACATACAGTGTATTGCACAACAGCAAGAAATCTTTAATTGAATATAAATTCAATTCATATAACCAATTTCAAGTTCTTTGACTACATTTATTCAGAAACCTATAATATGTCAAATATTTAATTACAATCCAAATTCAGACCTGTATCAAGCTTGAATATTGTGTCCATATTTGCCCCAACTGTTCAGGGTTGGACCTCTGCGGGCGTATCCAGCTGCGCTCAGCGAAGCAGTTTATTTACATTAAAATGGCAAAATGTATCTTATTTTCTTTATAAATTGTTCAATTCATATCTGAGTATAAAATGAAAGTAACAGTTCAAATTCAAAGTCAAATCTAGTTGCACAATTATATTAAGTCCTTTTTTCAGAAACTATCAACTAAATATCTACAACATGTAGCACTAAAAAGATTTTTTTTTAATCAAATAGGAAAAGAAAGTATAATATATGAATAAGAATTCAATTAAAACAATTCAGTTTATCATTTTTATGCATATTACAATTAACTTTATTTTGTACAGGTACTCCAGGAGCCCAAACTTTCCAAAAGAACATAATAGAAAGGTTAAAGCATACCTACTTCTACCTTGGCCAGCTTGTGACCTTGTTCGTGCTAGAGGATGGTCCTGGAGTAACAATTTTATTTGATGCAACAACTGATTATATCCTTCATGGAAGGATTAAATCAGTTGTTGACAGTGATGTGGGGGAAATACAGGAGGTCTTCCAAAAGGTATTTTTGAATAATCTGAATAATGGAGAGCCATCCAGATTATTTACTTTGCTGTAAAGTTGAAGTTAAACAAAGAATTATCAATCTATCAATCGGCCTGTAAATGTAATGAATATAACTTTTATTTTATTTCATCTTATGTAAATATTACAAGATTTGGTTGTTCACATTCATTCTTGCAAAATACATGAAATAGCATTCACTAAATTATAAATAATACAAAAATTCCATAATATATTTAAATCTTTGTATTGTGTTATTTTATTCTTTATAACAGATGGAGAGTTGCGTCACAGGTAGTGATTTGCAAGCACATTATTGTGACATCATAGAAGAGGCCTCAGCTGTCGGTTTCCTTGTACCAGTGAACAAGATGACAAAAGAGCATTTGCCAGTTTTGAAGACAGCGATGGTTCAAAACCATATCGAAGGTGCCAAAGAAGAACTGGACGATTTTTTTAGAGGTAGACACATTTTTGTATCCCCAAAAAAAAATTAAAACAAACTAACACTTCATAGACTAAGATGTCTTAGACGAGCACAGTGAATACATTTTTACAGGACTTACAAGACATGACTGGTTTTTTTTTAAGTTACCTTTAGGAGGAAATTTTAAAAATTAAGATTCAGTCTTGTGAATCCTGAACCAATTTTGCATACACTGTGAGCATTTCAGGCTCATAGATGCCTCCACACTTTTTGCAGATATGGCTTAATCATCTAGCAGGAAGTATGAGATTTGACTTTACTCAGGGACTGTGTTTTTGAGTTCCACTTGAGTTTGTATAATAACTCACCCATTAAGCCACATCAAGATATGACCACTTTGGCATTTCCTCTGTCAACAATTTTTGTCAACCGAAAAATTCTTAAGTATAAGGTGCAAGGTCCTCCTGCCTGTCAGACAGTTTTCATTTGACCTCAACCTCATTTCATGGATCAGTGCACTAGGTTAAGTTTTCTCAGTTAAGTCTATATCTCAGATACTATAAGCAATAGGTCTTCAATATTTAGTGTTTGGAATGATTGTAAGCTGTACATGTCCTACTGGCAGGTGTCATCCCACATTGACCGTTTTTGTGTTTTGGTCTATTTCTCAGATACTGTAAGCATTCAGTCAATTATATGTATGTAGCAGGACAACATCTTCTACATCATTATCTAGTTAAAAATTTTATTTCAGGCCTGGATACACATCAGATTTTGAGTTTTTTGAGAAGAGATGACAACATCCTTAATGCAAGGACCCTCGTCTGTGGAAGAATTAAACCACTAACAGCACTTGCATTAAAAGACCTTCTCGTGTTTAAATACTCTGAAGGAAATAGGAAAATAAAGGAATTAGCCACAGCTCATGGTTTTCTAACCTTTATTCAAGCGTCTAAAGGTATGTTTAAAGCACAAATTAAATGAAATAAAACCTGACTTCAAGTTTAGGAGGGACCGGTCCGGAACATAAAATGCTGTTTTATAAATAAATGCATTCTTAACACCTTTCCTAGTGAAAATTTTGGATAGGATCACATTTGCCATACAAAAAATGGGTAACTCCTTCTTAACCACTTATTATAATTTAATGAAACTTTCTCATATTTTTTACAACTATAACATGTACAAGAACAGACAAGATAAGATATTTCAATTTCTTTATTTAATCTTATCTGAGTATATTATCCATGCAACTTACAAAGTTTCACTTATTCACTGATATTTCTTCACAACATCATGCAGTGTTCCATATCTCTAGATTATTGGAAACACACAATATTATTAGGCATAAGAAATGATAATAATATTTGATTACATTTTAGGTGATGGTGCAAGTGTTAATGGAATTACAGTGAAACCAGAAAACATTCTGATGTGGCTAACTGGATAAACCCACATACTAGCAGCTGGATTCCATAAACAGATTGACGTTCTGTTTGGGGATGCAATCACCATAAATACATGTGCATTGTGTTTCACTTTGAAATTGAGTGATATGACAATAGAACAGGCTGTTGAACATTATACAGAATATTTGATCAACAGTCAAACCTTTACTGTGGAGTAATACACTATTTTCATATTACCGACTTTTGACTCCGGATTATATAATTTGTCGACTGGTTACCTTGGACATCATGGTACCAAGTCAGGTAAGAGCAAGCTGAAGAAGTAAAACCAAGCTTTCACTCGGTACAATTTTGGGGGAAAATTACCTGCTTAACATTTTTTTTTCACTACAAAATCATCGGAAAACAGTAAACTTTCCCCTCAAATTACACCGATTATATGTTTGATTTTACTTATTTTGGTTGCTCTTACTTGACCGAGTACCATGATGTCCAAGGTAACCAATCGACAAATTATATAATCCAGAGTCAAAAGTGGGTAATATGAAGATAGTCTATTAAATAGGAACTTTGATTATAATTTGATTATATTGTTTGTGTCTTCTGTGTCAGTTTTTGTCTCACCTGTTACATTCTCCCCGACATCATGGTGAAGTGTAATATCAGTCACATGATGGTCAAGTGTACTGTCAGTAACATATGATGGTCAAGTGTAATGTCAGTAACATATCATGGTCAAGTGTAATGTCAGTCACATGATGGTCAAGTGCAATGTCAGTAACATGATGGTCAAATGTGTAATGTCAGTAACATATGATTGTCAAGTGTAATGTCAGTAACATATCATGGTCAAGTGTAATGTCAGTATCATATCATGGTCAAGTGCAATGTCAGTCACATGATGGTCAAGTGCAATGTCAGTAACATGATGGTCAAGTGTACTGTCAGTAACATATGATGGTCAAGTGTAATGTCAGTAACATATCATGGTCAAGTGTAATGTCAGTCACATGATGGTCAAGTGCAATGTCAGTAACATATCAAGGTCAAGTGTGTAATGTCAGTAACATATCATGGTCAAGTGTAATGTCTGTAACATATGATGGTCAAGTATAATGTCAGTATCATATCATGGTCAAGTGCAATGTCAGTAACATGATGGTCAAGTGTAATGTCAGTAACATATGATGGTCAAGTGTAATGTCAGTAACATATCATGGTCAAGTGTAATGTCAGTCACATGATGGTCAAGTGCAATGTCAGTAACATATCAAGGTCAAGTGTGTAATGTCAGTAACATATGACGGTCAAGTGTAATGTCTGTAACATATCATGGTCAAGTATAATGTCAGTATCATATCATGGTCAAGTGTAATGTCAGTAACATATAATTGAGTGCAATGTTGGTATTATATGGCCGAGTGTTTTGTCTGTAATGTAACATGTCAAGCTTCAAGAGTAACATATAATGAAGTGTATTGGCAGTATTATGTGGTCAAATGTAACGTCTGTATCACATCATAGCTATTATGGTAAACATATGGTCAAGTGAAATGTCGGCAACATTTCATGTGTAAATTTTTGCAGAAACATTGTCAAGTGGTCAAGTGTAATGTCAGTAGCATATGATCAATTGTAATGTCAGCAAGATATCATGGTCAAGTGTAATGTCGATTACATATCGTCAAGTGTATTGTCATCAGTTTTTTTAAGCTGTCAGTCCTGCCAATTTGACCATCGTTATTTATGAAATACAAGGAATTGTCTGCTGTGTGAAGTCTTATTCCTGCCTTAAATGAACATAAAGACAATGTTTTGCAATTTTTTTGCATTTAGTCATACATGTATGTAATGTTTTTATTGTAAAACTTTCATCTGGTGCAGCATACACCATCTGTTTTTTTTTAAGTCCATGTGCAGCTATATATATATAAATATATGTACTGTCTTATAGTCTACATATCTATATGTGCTACATTCTCATTTAAGTGTGGCTTAATGTTTGGTTTATATTTTATCATAAGTATGTGCTATAAAATATTAATACATTAATACTTTTTATAAGCTTCTACTGCTACCTTAGTCTTAGTATACTGCTATACATGTTATAGCATCATTTTTTTGGGTTCAAATCTAGAATAGTTGGAACTGTCAAAAGGTCCTGTCCAATACAAATTAACTTGCTGCAAAATTTCATGAAGACATATTTATCAGGCAAAAGTTTGACTCTAAAATATTCCAAATCTGTCAGTAGGGTTGCTTTTAGCTTGCCATTTTTTAAAGCTGAATTTTCAATGTTTTATAAAACATGTAATGATGAATCCATTCTTACAAAGGTAGTTCTTAATCAATCTTCAATTCCAGATTTTGTAGCTTAATTTTTTGATTTGTGTTATCAGTGGAAAAATATCAATAAATATAGATGCATTGTGAAGAGCGGTATGTGCCAAAAGCTCATATTGGAAAACATAATTTAATGTCCTGCAATTTTTTTCCCCATAATATGTCTGATAATGTATTATTTATGATTAAACTTTTGCATGTTAGCAGGTTACATGTATGTCAGATTATGTAGTGTTTGTAATTTATAATGTATGTAAATATATTATATAATGGCTGAAGCTGCATGACCTTGAAAATAAATGAGCAGACATGGTTTCAATTTAAAATCAACATACACATTGTTTTGTTTGTAAATTACTAGGGATGTCAACTCGGTGAAGATTTACTAATCAAGTACTCGTTGGATTTACCGAGCGATACTCGAGTACTCGCTCTGTAAAACATTAAAAAATGGAAGCACAAAATTATACTCATTTTATGTATTGTGGGTCGTTGTCTTATGAACGTAAAACTCTAAACATTATTACCTAGGACTATTACCAAGGAAATTTATACCATAATTAATAGCTCATTAACTACATGTACTAATTATGTAAACTGGCTATAAATTAATCAAGTAATTAATTAATATCTATAGAAAATGATTACTCAAACAACAGTATTTGGGAACCATAATAAAACACATTTAATGATCAACAAAGGGATTATTAGAACTTATTATTTTCTGAAGTTTGACACAGGGTGCAACAGATTTGTTATTTTTTTAAATTATTATCTTGTCAATTTTTACTGGGATGAGGCGATTTCTGAACTGTGCCGTTAGGTATCTTAACAGACCTTTTGTTGAAAATATATGCTCTTGCGGTACAGAGGTGAGGGAATAACTAACATTAACTAAAAGTGTAAGCCTTGGAAAAGTGCTCTGTTTGGAGGAAAACAAAAACATTCGAAACATATTTAAATTTTTATCAAATTTGAATAATAAGTAATTTCCCGGGAGGGGCTTAATGCCTTTTATAAAAATATTTGCTGTTAAAGCTCAAGAAAGCAACAACATTCTTACAGGAAAATGATTAGTTGAGTATCATTTTGGTATTCGATACTCGGTACTACCGAGCGATACTTTGACATCCCTATAAATTACACATTATATAAAGGTTAAAAAAGTGCACAAAGGTCTTAGTTTAGTATATGTGCATGTATTGGATGAACAATTTAGTGAACATAATTTTTACCAACTCGTTTCATATGACCAAGTTTGAATAAAATCTTTTCAGTGGATGGAAGCATTAACTAGGCAACAACATTGAGCCAAGAACTATTTGTAGCTTAAGGTATACCGTATACCGTTAATAATCCATATGATCAGTAGGTCCAGTTTTCCTGTTTGACACTTGGAAACAGGTATTTGGAAAATGCTTCAATTTCAACAATATACCACCAAGATATAATAAATTTTATTTATTTAGAACTCACCAATAGATATTAGAAGATGTGATATGAGTGCCAACATTTTAATGAGACAACTCTCTATCCAAGTCACAATTTATAAAAGTAAACCATCATAGGTCAAAGTAAGGTCTTCAACACGGAGCCTTGGCTCACAACGAACAGCAAGCTATAAATAAACAAGTTTCAATATGACTATGATATTTTGTATATTGAGATCATAATTTGGGTCTTTGTCAAATTTTCATGTTCTTGATGGTATTAATTTTTCAGGCCCCTCCTATGATAGGAGAGGGGTATGATACTTTCTGGTTTGTGACTTATATCTCTGAAACTAAAGCAAAAGTATAACAGTTGCATTATTTCATGCATCAATTGTAAATAAAAATATCAGGTGAGCGACACCGGCTCCTTGGAGCCTCTAGTTTATATTTATGCTTTACATGATAATTTTGACTGTTGGAAGCTACAAGTTTAAACAGATAAGTTCAAAGTTATTGTTTTTAATTCAATTGGTAAACCTTTTTTTGACAAATATCTTATAAAGATTCTTGTGTTGAAACTGTTAGGGTACTCATTATTCTTATTTTATTGTAATGAATTGTAATGGTTATTTCAATATAGCCATTGATACTGTTATGGAAAAGGCAAGAAAAGCCTACTTCAAAATAAAGAAAACTGTTGGTCTGAATAATCCATGTAGACTACTTGAAAAACGGTTTGATTCATTAATATCACCTATACTTAGGTACTGTTGTGAAATTTAGGGTGTTTACTCATCCTAAAGGGACAATTACACATTATATTTATCAAAGAAGCACTTGTGTTCATTTCAAGACTTCATGTAATGCTTGTTGTGCTGGGCTTGGTCCAATTCCACTCAAATGTAAGATTGTATTTTCAAGCATAAATTTTTAGGAACATATAACTTTTTTCCAAAAACACACATGTAAATTAAATTTTCTGTGCTACTGGGTTTTCAAATCCCTGGATCAACAAAACCAAAAATATTTTACAAAATTTAAGATATTCATATCTTGTAGATAAAAGTTGTTTAACAAACTTAGGACAAGTAAATCAAGGAATTTATGATCAGTGCTTGCAAAATCAATTTGCAAATATACCAGAATCTTCTAAACTTAATTTATTTCTTAAAATCTACACAATGTGTGAAAGATTATCATATGTTGATATATTTTAAACAAATTTGAATGATAGAGCAGCAATATGAAAAATACGCATGATTGCACATTCTTAAATGATTGAAAGCTGAAGACATCTTAATATTCCCAGAGAGGAAAGATACTGTCCTGTATGTAATAATAAGGAAATTGAAGATGAAAAACATTTAATATTACAATATGATAGATTCACCTCAAAAAGAGAACTATTACAAAATAAAATAAGTATTTTATTTAAAATATAGCGTTACAAACATTAACCCTGTTAAAAAATAATATGTCTATTGGTAGACAATAGCTCAGCATTACTGTGTAAATATAAGGAAAAGTGAAATATCAATATGTAACTTTTCATTCTGTCATGATGTATTTACATGTAACTTTTCATTCTATCATGTCAATTATTATAATTATCTATAGCAATAGGTCTTAACCATTTATTGTTAATGAGTATGGGCCAATAAAATATATGTATTTGTGAAGATTGCCTCAATTTGATTTGTTAAGCGATGTCATACAATACAGTTTTGATACCATGATGTTGACAAAAATTTCTTTTCCTTCAATTTTTTTTCACCTTAACAATCCAAATATGTAATAAAAAAATATATACCTTCATGTGATACTTTAATAGAATAATTGGGGTTGAAATTTTTGACATTTACTTAAAATTTTGGTTTTTTTTTACATTTCTATCCTTGGATTGACATACATGTACCTTACTTTTTTGTTTTAAAAGAAAAACACAAGTGGATTTTTGTAAAAACTTTTGGAAAATTTTCTTTACATAAGTATGCTTTAGATTTGTTTAACAATTCTTTGGAAAGAAAATATTTTTATCAAAGTTTCAGGATCATTGAAAAAAACATTTTTAGCTGTATATTTATCTAATTTTTATAAAAAATTATTGTTGACTTTTTCATGAAAATTGGTACAAAAAATCTTTATACATAATGAAACCAAATGTCATTTTAAAGAAGAGGGTCCATGAACTCGTTTTCAAGTTAAATCAGTTTGAATGATAAAACTCAGTCAAAAAACACATCTTTTCCCTATATATCAGTTTGAAAAAACAAATTGAACTACACCTATTTTAATTAGTTACTGAAGGTATAGGTTCCCTCTGATCTGAATTTAATGATTCAATGAATAATAAAACATCCTTGTATAACTGAATACCATGAGTTAAGTTTTTATAGTCTTCGGTTAAATTTATCCTGGCTCTCAGCTGTTGCATATCATCATCATCTAAAGGGCTATGAATCAGTGGTAATTGAATTTCATCAAAACTTATCTTCATGATCAGAGTCATTATCCTCTATTCCATAGTCATCCGTGATAGTGATATGTTCTAGTTTTCTATGTTGTGTCATCTGTACTATTATTTGTCTGTTTGTCTTTTTATTTTTGGCCATGGCGTTGTCAGTTTGATTTCGATCTATGAGTTTGACTGTCCCTCTGGTATCTTTCGTCCCTCTTTTCTAGAGAGTCGTTACTACCTGCCTGTAACAACAGGTCAGCAATTGAAACATTGCTTGTATTTATTGTTTATAAAACTCCCTTGATAAATAACTGATAAGGAGTTTTGCTTCCCTCTGTACTTAAGCCGTGATGATTATGCTAGTATACAAACATTTGAAGTGACTTGTTTATTCTTGGTAAAAAAAACATATTGGAATGCCCACAATTGACGTGCACATGTAATGTCTAACATGTAGATATCTTCCATATATGAAAATAAATCGTAGTACTCATTAGATACAGACTCCCAAAGATCAACCCATAATCTTTCAATTCTTTGGTTATGGGCGCTTTTGCATTTTATTGCACTACCTCTATTTGTACCACGATAACCTTCCATGAATGTGCATATATCTACATTTTCACCACCATGATCCACTCTGATACCGGAAGGAACTCCATGTTGTGTAGTGGCCTCAATAAAAAGATCATACACAGTCATAGGCGGATCCAGGGGGCCCAGGCCCCCCCCCCCCTTTTGTGGGAAAAATTTGGTTGATTATATAGTGAATCACTGAAGCATGACTGGAGCGGGCCCCCCCTTACAAAAAGTTCTGGATCTGCCACTGACTGTGGTTGACTGGTTATTATTGCTGGCATGTAAAAAAGTAACAAGGCGACTGTAGCCATCAATACCACCATGGATAACAATATTCCACCTAAATTAAAAAAAAAAATAGGAGATGCCATGAAAAGTCATGCAAAAAATTCCAAATCTAAGTTATTAAAATTTATAAAAAATATCAAAACTATAAACATGTGATAACGCAGCTATAGTCTAACACTTAATGATATACTAGGAATGATAAATGTATTTTAAAAAAGGTTTTGATATGGACATTATTATAGGAAGCAAGACAACTCATCCCACACCAAATCGCGCCACCTTTGCACCAACTAATCCCACTTTCATCCTACTCCTCCACTCTTGTTTGCCAACTCGCCAGACTTATGAAAAGTAATCAAATCCCCACGATTTCACTACTGACAAATCGATATTAATATTTTTTCATAAGTAGAGTGAGTTGGCAGACCTTTATTCATCTGGATTTTACCATTTATCTTAAGAGGCAATTTTGCAGTGCATGGGGAGAGTTGTCATGGATTCATATATTAGTTTATTATGAAACATTACTGGCGTTGATGAGGGTGTTGTCTCTTTGACACATTTCCTATTTCCATACTCAATTTTATTGTGATTTTGTTTGTCTTGTAAGTAGATTCATTCATTAAAAGTAATGCTAATTAAATGAACAGACAGTTTATAATCTTAACCAAATAACAATTTAAAATGTTGCTGTAAACGGAAACTATGACAAACCTACCACGATTAGTAGAAGTAAAACTCCAATTTTTTTTATTTTTTTAAATAACATTATTCGTTTCAATATAGCATGCATCGGACATGGTGCTTTTTAGCTCACCTGGCCCAAAAAGCCAAGTAAGCTTTTCTCATCAATTGGCGTCCCACTACTTCTCGTCTGTTGTTGTTAACTCTTAAAAAAATCTTCTCCTCTGAAACTACTGGTCCAAATTTAACCAAACTTGGTCACATTCATCATTGGGGTATTTAGTTTAAAATTAATAATTTGTCTATTATTTTGTTATAAATAGAGAAAATCTGACAGGGCAAAAATGTTCAGAATGATGAGCTATACCTATTGTCCATAATACGTCAAAACTATCAGACAACTTCTTATTTCCCTTGAATTACAAAAATTACTATTTTTGTTCAATTTTGCCTATTATCTTGAAAACTATATAAATAGATACATGTATAGAGAAACTTTAAATTGCAAAATTCAGCATGACATGTTCTACAAATAAACTTGCATGGTCTTAATCGTAAGTCGACTTCTCATTAGAGTTATAACCCTTTGATGAAACTTTTTTACCGATTTTTGTGATATTGCCTTTTACATATCTTAGAATTTTTAATAGACAGATAGAAACTTAATAAAATAAGCTAAAATGATCAGAGAGACAAAACTTATAATTAAAACGATATGGGGAAATTGTCCTTATTGTAATTATTGCCCTTTGATGACGATTTTATATTTTATTTTTGCGTTTTGCCTGTTATGTTAAAAAATAAAATTCACTTAAATATTAAGGCATGTTCTACTACATGTAACATGTCAAAGTTTGCAGATATAGTTAGTAGACTGTCATTCTTCGTAGGAGTGATTGCCCTTAAATGAACTTTTTGTTTACTCTCTTTCGGGATTTGAGCAAAACTTGATTAAAGAAGAAAAAGGGACACTAAATAAACTAAATGATCAGCAATACAAGAACAACAAAACACGATATTTTGTCATGAATTCTGTTCTCGTCAACAATGTCAGAGAGTGTCATTTGTTGAATATGCATATAGACTAAGATGAGTGACACAGGCTTAGCCTCTAATTTAATATACCTTATAAGTTTGTGGTTCCCATCTATATGCCACAATGAATTTGGTCCAGCAACTTTATATGTCCTATGAACATTTTGTCTTTCAATTGATCTCAAAGCACAGCCAACAGGATCAACTCTGTGGCAAGCATCTCTGAAACGTTGGCGTGAAATATCAGTATTGTCCATGGCAAT
Source organism: Mytilus californianus (assembly GCF_021869535.1). Classification (NCBI taxonomy): domain Eukaryota; kingdom Metazoa; phylum Mollusca; class Bivalvia; order Mytilida; family Mytilidae; genus Mytilus; species Mytilus californianus. The sequence continues at coordinate 61,538,321 of NW_026262679.1, forward strand.
ACGAATCCGTATTGAGTTTGGACCTATTCTTTTATTGGTTCCATTTATGTTCTTGACTTTATCATCCAATTCCTCGTTTGAGATAATAGTTTCTTTTCCTTCTCTTAACTTTATGTTAAACTCTCTGAAAATAATTTTAAAGATCAAATGATTGTACAATTAAAACTTAAATTATGTAAAAAAAATTGTCACTTTGGTTGAAATTAAATTGACCTCACAGTTTCTGCTTCTCCAATCAATAATTGCCTCCTTCACCCTGAATGTCATGAACATTCCTACTACGAAAGACAGAGTCCAAATGATTCCTTGCGACTTAATTATTTCATGAGTTACATATTGCAAAGCCTTTTTAGGTCAACTGAAGCGAACACAAATTCAATCATGTTTCTTATTTGTGAGGCCATAATAATTCTTTAATACCGGTATATGAAGTGAATTTTTTAAAAATATTTTTTAAAGATGTTTAACACAAAGGTTAGGATTTATAATAAATGCACATTATCAAAAGACAACTGCTTTGTTTAACAAAATTTATGATGGGTTATGCAAACCTGAGTCTCCTGCGAATAGTGGATTCTGATATTTGAAGTGTTTGTGCCATTAATGGAGCTGTAAATTTGTACTTCGCAAGGAATACTAATTGATCCTTTGATATATCCAATTTTGGTGCTCCAGCAGTTCCAAGATGTGTCCTCTTTGTTTTGAATGCTGTTATATCTTTAAAAGAAAATATATATACGGAGTGAAGTAATGAAAGGAAACAAAAACCCAAATACAGCCTTTATTACAGGTACTCAGCATAGTATTGTTATATTTTGAATACAGATTACACAGCTGTTTGACGATGTCGAAGGCTGCCATTGAGCATGACATTAAGATATACTCAAATAGATCCATATTTGGATTTGTTTTTTATTAACAACTATATTTTGCTCACACAATGCCATAAATGCAATGTATATCATAATAGTCAATGTCTATATAAATAAGAAGTACTCTCAGATCTGTTCTCAGTGTGTGTTTTTTTGTTGTTGTTGGGATGTACAGTCATGCAAGATGGAGAGTTATCAGAAAAAATCTGGGTAACATATGGAGTGCCTTAGGGCGCCGTCATTGGCCAAATTTTATTCCTTAGATATATTAATGATTTTCTGGAATAGTTACAACATAGCACCATAAGGTTATTTGCTGATGACAGCATCATCTATAGAAACAGCAAAAACAAAGATGATGCATCAAAATTACAACAGGACTTAGATTCAGCGGCACAATGGGAAAAAGATTGGTTAATTTCATTCCATTCAGACAAATGCTCCATATTACTAAGAATCACACAAAAAAAGAAACCAGTCGACCATGATTACATCCTTCATGGTCACATACTTCAAACTGAAACGGCTGCTAAATATTTAGGCACAACCATCCAATCAGATCTCAAATGGAATAAACATGAAGATAATATAACCGCAATTCAGTGGTTGTTCTTTGTTCCGGTGTTACATTTTTTGTTTTTCGTTTATTTTTCGTACATTAATTACGCCGTTAGTTTTCTCGTTTGAATTATTTTACATTTGTCATTTCGGGGCCTGAGCTCTTCTTTCATATATGATAAAGATTTGGTAAGAAGTTTGGTTGTACCTGTCCAATACTTCTTAAGAAACGAAATATCATACCCCAATTTTTACGGAGATGTTGTTTAGATAGCTCGTAAATTTAGACAAGATCCGAGTAAACTAATTAATCCTTAGAATATTCTTAAATGAAAGGTTATCAACAGCGGAAAAATATTTACATATAGTTTTATCGGTACTAACATTGAATTTGTGTTTGAAAAATCAAAGCATAACTAAATAAATATTATTAAATATGCACACTTATGAGAACTCATGAGCTCGTACATCCTCTCGATACTGTTTACTTAATTTTTTGGCATTGCACAAGTTCATGCGTTGCTATGACGTCTTTGGTCTAAATCCATTGGACATATACTGATTGATACTTTAGTCTTGAACATGATTGATCTTTTAGTTGTAATTGGCTCCGAAATAACAATCAGTAACTACAAGTACTCTTTTTTCGGTTCTTCATGTGTATTGTTTTATATTAGATGTTTTTGTATCGAATTTTGAGTCAAACCAATTGCAACTGATTTGTGCAGTTCTTTTTTTATCATGTTGTGAAGTTATACCAGTGTCCCAGGTTAGGGTGAGGGTTGAGAGTTCACATGTATAACCCCGCGTCATTATTTATTTACCTCTCCAAAGTTAGGAGCCTGTAGTACAAAGGTATGTCTGTCATATTTGTTTTTCGTTAATTGTTTAGTTATACATTAGGCCGTTAGTTTTCTCATTTTAATTGTTTCACTTTTTTTTTTATATCGGGGCCTTTCATAGTCGACTATACGGTAAAGGGTTTCTCATTGTTGAATGCCGTACGATGGACTATGATTGCTTACATCCACTTCATTTTACCTTTGGTGGATAGTTGTCTCATTGGCCATCACACCACATCTACTTTTTTATATATATATAAAAATAAAACAGTTGGAATGTGATCTAATTCATTCGACATACAATATTCATCGAGAACCTATGGCTACTATCGTTTTTTAGCTAACTTTTACCAAAATCTGCATTTGAAAGGGCCTCAAATTGTGAAAAGTAAGAGTTATAGAACTTTTATTGGCTATTATATATTTCTTGAAACTTTTTTTTCATCTGGAATAACATTGAAATTCCTAGTTCTTCATTTGAAAAATTGCCGTCAGATGTGCGCTTTTCAATGTTGGCCTTGAAAGACTGATAATTTTATTGTCTACTATTTCGACAAAGTTTACAAATAAAATTTACAATAAAACACAGAAAAGGGTCGCTGATGCCATCTCGAATACCTTAAAAAGAAAGGGATTTGTGACGGTTTTTGTCAACGAATTGTACATTGATTATTTGTAAAAGAGCAACGAACATGACACACTCGGTGAAACGAACGGTACAGTAAGAGGAAACTTCTTTAGTATGATATCGTGTTTATTCTGTGTGTTTATACAACATTTAAATGCACCTAGTAATTTAACGTGTTGTTATTTATTATTTCTTAAAGTATTGCTACGCAAACGTTTATGTAAGAAAAGATATTCAACATTGTTTTCCTCATAAAGCGTAGAAAATTGCACCATGTCTGCGATTTGCGTCTAGCAGTTTTATCAAACGTTCTATACACAATCTGAAACATGCAACAACTGTATAATTGATTAGATAAACTACCATATGTACATAGACACATTGAGAGATTCCCACAAAAGTTCTAGAAAGGCATTCGAAATTGTTGTCATCCCAATTGTTGTCCTGATTATCGCTTCGAACGCATCAACGTCCGGATTCATTTGTATCGGGGTTATACGGGATGAATATGGGCGTATGAAATTTGCGCCGATTTTTTAAAAATTCGATCTTTCATTTGCGCAATTTTTTTTTTTCATTTGTACCGATTGTGTACAGGTAAATTTCATGTGAATATTATTTTTTATTCATCATTCTAAACCTTTTCCGTTAGCCAGTTGTACATATATATGTTATGAATTGTCAGTTAAAACATGTATATAACTGTTGTCCCCTCCAAATAGATTGTTGTCGGTTTGATCTTGCTCAAAACATAAGGAGTAAAATCCAGTCTGTTTGGCTAAGCACAGAGTATAAAGACAAATCAAGTGACCCTGGTAAATGGCTATTGTAAACTTTCGGGCTACCGGGCATTCCTTCCCCAAGATGAAATCGAGGACTGCTTCACGTTTGACATTATGTCTGACGCTTCTTCTAGTGATAAATGTCATACATTCTTAGACTACGTATTAAGTACTTATATATATATATATATGCTCAACTTCACGATATCCATCTTATTTCTGGGCAGCTGCGCTCGTTGAAAACTGTAAGGGGACGAATATAACGGTCCAGATTCGTTTCATTCTCAATACAATGAACAGATCTATTCGCACCACCCTAACATATATGTCTTTATGGATGTCATCAAGAAAATCCAGACCGTTACTAATGTCAACAGAACTTTTGAAATGCCAACGTCTGTACGCAAACCAGAGAAAGAAAAGATGGACTTCGTCAACAGTTGGCAATTACAACAAGTATAGAAGAGATGAAATTACAAGGAAGGAATTATACTGCAGATGTGTAGCATATAAATACCCGGCAAGACCAGATTCATAATTCATTGCATTCCGTTCTTAAGGATTTAAATGTTGTGCTTTTGATTTGAGTGGATGTATTGAAGCACGGTGCTTTTACCTTTAAATTTACTTATCCTGCTCGAAATTCTAATTTTGCCGAATTATGCATAAACGGTCAAGGCCCCCGACCCGTACTACCGTATTACATGGGATCCCAAGAAAATGAATATATTCGATTGACTAATATGAATGTAATACCAGTTTTCCCAGCAACCGTTGACATAACATTCGTTTGATTTCTTTTTTAATATGGAGGGTCAGCTTGTGTACTCCGGATTGAGATCTGTCTCTATTCTACTTGTTTTCGTGTTCAATCTCGTTTTCTTGTTAATTATGGTGATTGTAGATTGTTGTCAGGGTTGATTTAGGCGGTTTTAGCTACTTTTACCACAAAATATTTCTTGCCACGCTTCGCTTGGCGAGATATCTACATTGCACCCAATCAAGAAGAATAATTCGATAATGTTACTTCAACCCCCCCCCCCCCCCCCCCCCAAACCTACAATCCAGAATCCGCCTCTGTTCTATCGTTTTGATATATTTAAAATCCTGGATATTTTAAGCAAATAAAGACACATTTTTGTCATGTTTGATTTAGGTTTCCATAGAAAGATAATTACGTTAATTACTAGTTTTTTGATATTACAATGTTCAAGCAGAATTTCTGTAATCAAACAAAATTATATTCAGATCAGTTTTTTTCTCTCGCCCAATTAAATAATTAAATGCTTCCCTCGATTGTTTTGATCGTTGCGTAAATATAATTTGTTTTAGATAGGAACTATAATTTGTTTTTACAGAAATAATATAATTGCGAACTATCAAGATTGTGGTAGGCGAGATAACTCGACCTATAAACACGATAATAAATGTATTTATAGTAGCAAATCATTAATTTCTTTATTGAGTATAGTTAGTCACGGACTAATCAAACAATGTTTTATTGAACGTGCCAGTCGTGGACGTACTATCCGTTGACTGTACCGATCGGAGATCATTAGGCTGTTGACCACTGTTGGTTCCAAACGTCTGAATCGCGATTGCGTTTTATTAAAGGGACATCACTCTAAATAGAGAAACCACGCCCCACTGGTCATTTAACATGTAAAATTCCGTTAACGACCGCTTTTCTGGTCCGTTTTTCTAGTTAAAGACCGATGGAATTTTTTACTAAAGAATAAAGAATGTCATGTGGCCACGTGTTATCCAATAAGAGAAGCTGATTCTTAACCGATATGAGCTTTTGGTTATCATCTAAAGTATTAAAATTTTCATTAAAAGTTTCAGCAACATAAAATAAATGGTTTCTAAAATCGTCATAAAGAGGACATCTTCAATAAAACCGTCACATATATGGCATACTCTGTTGTTTAAAACAATATTTTCATATCTCCCTGTTTCAATCCTTAGGGGAGCAACACCACACCTAAATTTGGCGAAAGCTCTTCTGTGACTGAAGGGTAAAGCTATTTTACAGTATTCCTCCGGTACAAAATTTTCTTTAAACAATCTGTACGTTCGTAGCTTATTGCCACCTCTACCCGATATAGATTTATCAGAATGTAAAACACCATGCCAATTATCGACATGTTTATCGTGTAATTTTGACATAAATAGTTTTACAATATAGTTAGTGTCCATATTTTCAGGATACGATAAATGACTTAAATTTATTTCACAGAAGGTTTTCCTTACTAAAAAGTTCCAGTTTTTAACACACTTATGCTTAATACTCATACTATCAGCCCACTTATGAACTTTTGCATTTAACCGATTTGAGCTCATGTTATCAAGTTAATCTACACCAAAAACGAATAATATTTTTCCACTGCTTATCAAAAATAGGTGTTTTACCTAAGTCTCCAGTAACTGCAGCATTTGGTGCATATTTTCCTACTCCAAGAAAAAATCTGCATGCCCTATTATGTATGGAATTTATACAAGAATATGTTTTTACACCCCATATACCTGCTCCATATTCTATTATAGGACAAACCAAACTTTCATATAATTTTACAAATACATCGAAACAAACACCACCTAAAAGTTTACACTTGGCTATTACCAATCCTAAAGCTCTATTTGCTGGAGATGCAACGGCTTTTCCAGTAATATTATAGTCTAAATGCTCGTTTAAAACGAGACCAAGATAAGTATAATTACTTGAAAACTTAATAGTATGACCATAACAATTAAAAATTACATCAGATCTAGGCATAGATGGCGGTCTAAAATGTACAACGTTACTCTTGTTTGCATTAATTGTCATCTTGTGGAAATATTGGAAGAGTAGCTTGGATAATCTATAATCATATTCAGGTATGGTATGGACAAGAAAACCGTTTATATATATATATATATATATATAATTTTAAAAGATCCATTTTGTAACATCTTGTGATCCGTTTATTAGGCAATCGCCAATGGCAGTCAGCAGGGTTTAAGAACATCTGTTGTTCGACCTGTTAGTCAAATGCGTTTTGTTAAAATATACTTTTCACTTTTTTGGTCTTTTGGAAAATGTTGTTTGTGCTGTATTTAGACCCCTCTATCAAGAAATTTGTTTTGCATGCACACGTATAAAAATTGCGGTTTTTATCCAACGCAATCATAGGTTTGAACGTTGTTTTCAATTAAGACTTGTATTATTAGTTACATAGTGTGCTAGTGACCTAATACGGTATATATGGGGTCAGTAAATTCCATATGGGTGAGAGCGAAGTGACCTAATACGGTATATATGGGGTCAGTAAATTCCATATGGGTGAGAGCGAAGTGACCTAATACGGTATATATGGGGTCAGTAAATTCCATATGGGGTGAGAGCGAAGCTCGAATCCCTATATGGAATTTACTGACCCCATATATACCGTATTAGGTCACTAGCACACTATGTAACGAATTTATCTTATCGACTATCTTAACGTGTGAAATTTAGACTAGTGACCTATCAAATGAGCAAGTCTTCAATACTGTTAGCATTAAGAAACTACTTCCATTGATCCTACAAAAACAGATACCAACAATAACAACTTGTTAGGTTTAAATGTGTTTTATGAATTAATTTCAATCTTAATCATCACTTTCTTCGTCTGTTGAAACCTTTCGATTTTTTCTCAGTACCGTTTTGTTTTATAAAGGGACGTAACACCACTACTAACCGTGTATGAAATAAGCCCCGCCTCCCTACTACCTTATAAGGAATATAAAGGGACGTAACATCACTACTAACCGTGTATGAGATAAGCCCCGCCTCCCTACTAACCTAATATGAAATATACACGGTCTCCACGAGGGCGCTTTTAACCAATCACATTCCTAGAAATGTATAGGAGGTAAGATATATATAAAATGACTGAATAATAGCCAACGATAAATCTTACAGGGCGATGGATCATATAATTATGATACAGTACACTACAAAATATAATATATAACCAGTCTAAAAGGGTACAATATCACCAAAAAATAACAATAAAATGAACAAATGTAACTATAAATATTTCGGATAACAGATATCCTTCATCAGTATGATCACGATGTAAAATGAATCTTATCAACCTATTCTGATTATAAAACTATAGCAATCTTGAATTCTATACAACAACAAAAAACAGTTTTACCAGAACATCATAGAGACGCTAGTACAATTCTAAAATTTCCAAACATGGCGCAACGACATACCTAAAATAAAAAGAGTAATAATTTGCGATATGAGCTTGCACAACTTTAAAATTCCAAAGGTGACGACAGTTAAGATGTTACAACAACTGCGTAGAAATACATTCCCAATAAACAGCACTAACCGATCTAAGCTTGTATAATATTTCAAATTTGACAACGGTAGAGTAATTAAAACAGTGGCTGCGTTTCATCGATGATGTTGATATGAAATGGATTGAATCCCAACAAAAAATTGAATGATTTTATCAGACATGCAAACAACGCCCACCAGTCAATTAAATTTACATATGAAATTTCCGACTCTAAAATATCTTTCTTAGACACTACTACATCTATAAAGGACGGTGTCATATCAACAGACCTCTACTGTAAACCTACAGATAAACATCAGTACCTTTCTCCCCAAAGCTGTCACCCAAAACACTGTACAAAAAGTATCCAGTACAGTCAAGCTCTCAGAATAAGGAAGATTTGCTCCTCTGGGGAGGCTGTCACTAAACGGTTACAGGAACTTGGCGGATTTTTTACCAAACGAGGTTATAAAAAATGGGACATAGATAAGGGGTTTGCTTGTGCCAACAATAACAGCCGAAATGACCTGTTACAGTACAAACAGAAGAGTCGCAGTAAAATAGTTCCGTTTGTTTTAACATACAATCCTGCCTTTACTAACCTTTCACATTTGATCCGTGCTAATTGGCAAATTATTGCCAAGCACCCAAAATTATCCAAGATCTTTCCCAATCCTCCTGTCTTAGCTTTCCGAAGACCAGCAAGTCTGAAAGACTTATTTGTGAGAGCTGACGTCTCCTCTAATAAAAGCGGTTCAACTGCAAGATGGTGCAAGTCGTGTGGTAACAGACGATGTCTGACTTGCCAACAAATACTAAATACTCAAACATTTACTTGCCACTTCACTGGGTCTGTGTACACTATATTTTGCAATGTAACTTGCAAAACCCAAAATGTTGTATACCTTCTTGAGTGTCGATGTGACATGCAGTATGTTGGCGAAACAGAACAGACAAACGCATGAATGGTCATCGAAGTGACTACACCTGCAAGCCCGACCTCCCCGTAAGTCGTCATTTGAGATCACCTTGGCACGCCCATGCTGATCTCAAAAACCTTACCATTACAATCATAGACTACAACGAGAGTTGGTCAAGGGCCGACAGACTTGCTCGGGAAAGGTTTTGGATAAGAAAGCTAAGACAGTTTCCCCAGAGGGCATAAATGAAAAAACATAGAATGTTTCACTCATTTTCCCTACCATCACTCATTTTCCTGCCATCACTTATTTTCCTGCCATCACTTGTTTCCAGTAGTTCCGGCTTCTGTACTAGACTCCTACATTTTTAAGGAATTTTTTATTTAAACTAGTTTTAATTACAGGTTTCTACTCATTTGGGATGGATGTAAAAGTACGCAGTCACGTTCAATTATTTTTCTTATCATTATCAAACTGCTATTTATTTGGGGTGTTTAAATACGCAGCCACTGTTTTAATTACTCTACCGTTGTCAAATTTGAAATATTATACAAGCTTAGATCGGTTAGTGCTGTTTATTGGGAATGTATTTCTACGCAGTTGTTGTAACATCTTAACTGTCGTCACCTTTGGAATTTTAAAGTTGTGCAAGCTCATATCGCAAATTATTACTCTTTTTATTTTAGGTATGTCGTTGCGCCATGTTTGGAAATTTTAGAATTGTACTAGCGTCTCTATGATGTTCTGGTAAAACTGTTTTTTGTTGTTGTATAGAATTCAAGATTGCTATAGTTTTATAATCAGAATAGGTTGATAAGATTCATTTTACATCGTGATCATACTGATGAAGGATATCTGTTATCCGAAATATTTATAGTTACATTTGTTCATTTTATTGTTATTTTTTGGTGATGTTGTACCCTTTTAGACTGGTTATATATATATATATATATAAGTCTAAATTGAAAACACCGTTCAAACCTATGATTGCGTTTGATAAAAACCGCAATTTTTATACGTGTGCATGCAAAACAAATTTCTTGGCTGAGGGGTCTAAATACAGCACAAACAACATTTTCCAAAAGACCAAAAACGTGAAAAAGTATATTTAAACAAAACGCATTTGACTAAAGTTCAGATCGAACAACGGATGTTCTTAAACACTGCTGACTGCCATTGGCGATTGCAAAATAAACGGATCACAAGATGTAACAAAATGGATCTTTATTATTAATTTAATACCAAACAAAAAACAATAAACTTGCGGAAAAGATGGTATACCGCAAACATGAGGTGCAAAAATTTGTACACCATATCCGGATTTCGACAATTAATGTCTCTTCAGTGATGTTAGGAATCGAAACGGTATTTGGAAGGCCATATAATTTTCCTCAATTTAGGATAGACTCTTGAATTTTGAAGAGTCGAAATAGGATGAACGGATCATATAAACCCGAAGGCAAATATAATACAAGACCAAACGAAAAAATATAAATAAGTCTAAATTGAAAACAACGTTCAAACCTATGATTGCGTTGGATAAAAACCGCAATTTTTATACGTGTGCATGCAAAACAAATTTCTTGGTAGAGGGGTCTAAATACAGCACAAACAACATTTTCCAAAAGATATATATATATATATAGCACTATGGCAGACAGACCTTTGCATTTACTGCAGGTTTTTGTTTTTAAATATGAGCATTTTTTTGGTCGATAATCTGTCAATAACAGCTGGAAATAGTATACAAACAATATATTATATCCCAGATGACAGTGGGTACGACAATAATTATATTATAAAGTATGTGGTATAAAAATAGAAAATTGCGGTGCAAATAATGAATAATTCAATATCGAAATCCTGTATCAAGCACCTGTGAATAAGAACTGTCTAAGAATATACAAGCACAGGACGGGAACCTCATCAAATAAAATATACAGGACAAACTATTAAAAAAAACGATCCGAAAGTAGCAGCAAGATTAAAAACGTCTTATTACAGCACAGTAACGAACCAGGTTGTATGACTTCCATCCTAAACCAGATCAAACAACTTTGAAACAAACTGGTTTTATTTTAGTAAAGGCATGCTCAACAACTTTCGAAAGGGTTAATGACAACTCGTACCTTTGCAAAGTTGTACACTATTCTTACCAACTCCAGAGACATATAATGTTTTGTATTTCTCTGCCAAATTGTACCAAATTTTTAGTAATTATTTACATGCATTGTTGTTGTATTCTTTTTGCCACCTAATAGTAAAATATAAAATAAAACAAGATTTACATAGTCAAATATTTTAAGGTAATCTACACTTTCACAACAAATAACACATGGAAATCAGAGAATTATTTATGTTTGTGAAAGCATAGATATATTAGCCATAAATGGCTATTATATCTATGGTGACAGTAAGCATGTTTTCTTAATTATTAACCTGGATCAAATACCGTACCAGAAAGAACTTAAGTTTTGAAGATGGTACAACTTAAGATTCTCTCATGGTCATCCCCGTATGTACCAGTATGTTTAATGTACCTGGATTTTAAAGAGTACATGATACGCTGAAATGTCTCCTCTGCTTAACTGGTCGATTTAATTGATGCTAAGTCTTTAAGATAAAGGTATTACTACAAAAATCACATGAACTTTTAAATATCATCAATGCGGATTCATGTAAATGAGTGAAAGGTCGCAAGAACCGTGCAGGACAGACGTGTATACTGTACAATCATTCCAAACTCCAAACATAGTAAACATATTGCTTATAGTGACCGAGAAACATGTTTAACGTTGAAAACTTGGCATTGACCAATGAACCATAAAAATGAAATCAAGATCAGAGGAACCCTGTCAGACAGCTTAATACCAAAATTTACGATAAAAGAGATGATTTTTCATTTCCTATAGTTAATTATCCATTTTTAGATAGTGACGTTCCCTTGTCACCATCAACTTGTTCGATTCGCTCTTGTATGTAACAACGTATTTGATTTTAACGAAAGAAATCTCTATTACTGAAAAAATTATTACACCAGGGTTTTCGATATCACAAAATAGTCAAAACATTTACTAAATATTATCATCGATACAAGGACATCATTCGTAAATATAAATCAACATGCAGACATCTTATACGTTCAGGTATTTCACATCCAATATTTTATGATAATATTTTATACAAAGCAAAAAAATGTCGTCATTCACCTCAAAAGCTAACTAAAACTTTTAAACAGACTTATTCAGAGGGGATATAGTCACGAAAAAACCATATCCCCCCTTGAAGTTAAATGGTCGTTCTATAGCCAGTGTACAGAGATATGTGATTTCTTCCATCATATTCAAAACACTCACAATTTTCACCTGCATATCTTATTATTGTCAAATTTTATTACATTCTGAAGCATACAAAAAAATTTTAAAATGTCTTATGTTAAAGCTTGACGCTGCAGGACATATGACATCATATTGGTCTGTGCAAAAAGAGAGTCGAAAGATACCAAAGGGACATTCAAACCCATAAGTCGAAAATAAACTGACAACGCCATGGCTAAAAAAGAAAAAGGCCAACAAACAGCAGTACACAAAACACAACATAGAAAACTAAAGACTGAGCATCACGAACCCCGCCAAAAACTGAGGGTGATCTCAGGTGCTCCAGAAGGGTAAACAGATCCTGCTCCACATGTGGCACCTGTTGTGTTGCTCATGTTAGTACAAACCCAGTAAAAAGTCTAATTCGTTAGGTCACATTCATGGAAAAGGGGACTGGATTGCAGTTACAACAATTGGAACATATCCACTATCATCTGTGAAACAGATATTCCATAACGGTCAACCAACTCATGATGGCGTCTGTAAAATTTGCGAAGGGATGATTTCAAGCGATATTACGTGAATAGAAAAAACTAAATGACAGAATTTTAATAAAAAAAAATGGAAAGATATCTTTTATAAAATGTTTTAAGAAAATAGAACAAAAAACGGGTTCACTGTATTTTTTTCCTTGCTATAATACAAAATAGAAATAAATGGAGAATGTGTGCATGGGACACAGATGATGCCCCCGCTTGCATATAACATTATAATGGGGCATAACTCTAGAACAGTAAGAGTGAAGCCACCCAAATTCGAATTTGATCTGTGTTTTGTGGTAATAAGCATTGTGTATAAGTTTCATAACATTTGGTTGAGGCAAACTAAAGTTAGAGAACAGAAACTAAATTTGGGACGTACGTACAGACAAGGGTAACACTTAATGCCCTCTCCGCTGCAGCGGGGGCATAAAAAAATACTGTACATTACATCATAATCCATAAAACAGAATACCAGTAATCAATTAAGCAGAAAACTTTTGATAATCTTTTGACAATAGAACATATACAGTGCATCTAAAATCAAAAGTTACTGAAAATCTATGACAGAATCTCTCTAAACTTCTTCAACAGTAAAAACTCATTTAATAAAATCCAACAATAAGATGTCTCTGATGACCTGTAAAAAAAAAAAATTTCTACAGCAGAACATCTCTAATGACCTCTTACAGTCATCTTTAAAGTTGTAACTTGGGATAACAACAGAAAATAATGTGTATCAGACCAAGGGTGGATCCAGGATTTTTGAAATGGGGAGAGGAGTGGTGTAATTCCAGAAGACAGAAATAAACATATACATGAAGTCATGAACATAATTTTTGAAACGATTTTATGCTATAAAATCATATGAATCGTGGGATGAGATTTTTTTTGTGAGGGGAGCAATCATACGCAATTTGAACACCCTGTTTACACCACTGCAGACATGTACTAAAGTAACTTATTTCAATATATTTTTTAGCTAATGGTGTCATTATGACATCGATCATAGTTCAGATTTCTGACTCAGAAAATATATCTATTATAAATTCCACCTAATTCAGAACTTTATTATTTTGGAAATATTGACAGCATTCTCTTACCAAAATATTGTTTGTAATATGTACCAGAATTTTAACTTCACACATTTTTTTTTACCGCATTATGTTTTTCAAAGAATACCAGCTATACATTATGGGTTTCTCATTGTTAAAGGCTTACAGTGATCTATAATTGCTTATATCTTGGTTATTTGAACTCTAGGGGATCTATTTATTTTTATTCTGACATTTTATCTTTGATGACCTTACACCAAAGAACATTTGTAGTAATCTCTTTCTGACAACAAAACACATGGGAAGACCGCTAACAACAGAATTTCTATATAGCATTCTATAACAATAGAATTTTCTGTTTCAAGTCTATTTGAAAATTACTTCACATTATGTGGTGTTATAAACTCAAAGCTACTGTCTGTATAAAAGCCTTTTCTGGTTTTATGATGATAGGGCGCTGTTTCATTGATCTATATCCAACATTTACTTTTATTAAAATATTTATATATGTCAAAAACTGGCATTAAAAAATAGGCGTAAACTTTTGTTGATATTAAGTAAAGTTCTGTAAAATAATAGTATTCATAACTTGTTTGAAAAAGAGGCAATTTAGAGCTTGATATATGGTAAAGACACTTGTCTATTGTAGAGGACATATGAGGATCTCTTAATAACTTTCTTAATAGTTTTATTGCTGTCTAGTTATCACATATTTCCTTACAATAATATTCATATTTAAGGAAATCAATGAATCACAGAAAACCTAAGACTCCAGAATATCTTTCACAGATCATGCTATAAAAAGCTATAAAAGAAGTGGCAATAACTCAAAAAAAATTGTTCTTGTTCTTTTAAACTTTTTCATAAATATTCTACAAGAAATGTAGGCATAAGTTATCTAATAGTGTTATTTTCCATATAATTTCTAATTTCAAAGGGTATAACACCTGTAAAACATTTGATCTGTGCTGATTATCAAACTCTTCAAAGACCTTGCTGATAATAACCTTTGATATGAATTTCATAAAATCCAAAAAGAAATATCAGTGTGAGAGTGCTTAATAATGCAATGTTTAATATAAATTACTTTTCAAAGGGACTTAATTCTTTTAAAAATAGTGGATTTATTAAACTCGTCCAAGACATTATACTAATTAAAACCTTTGATATAAACTTAATCAAAATCTGACACTTGACAGCACTTACAGTGCAATTTCCTATAGAATTTACATTTCCAAGGAGCTTAACTCCTGAAAAAATAATTGATCAGTGCTGATTTTTCAACTTTTCCAAACATTACTAAAAACAATGTATATAATCTACCTTTTGTATAAATTTCATGACAAATTTATATTTCCAAGGGCATAACTCTTTTAAAAATAGTTGATCGATACAGATTTTTTAACTTATTTGAAACATTACTGATATAAACCTTTGATATACATAATTTCATAAAAATATGGCACTAATTTTACAAGTGAGAGTGCTTACAAGACCAGACAGACAAACAAAAATCAGAACAATGTAATAACAAGAATTTGTCCATAGTACACTTCAACTTCATCAAAAACTACCTTGACCAAAAACTTTAACCTGCCCACTCGCACTATCATTTTCTATGTTCAGTGGATCGTGAAATTGGGGTAAAAATTCTAATTTGGCATTAAAATTAGAAAGATCATATCATAGGGAACATGTCTACTAAGTTTCAAGTTGATTGGACTTCAACTTCATCAAAAACTACCTTGACCAAAAACTCTAACCTGAAGCAGGACAGACGGACGGATGAGCGGATGGACGCACAGACCGAAAAACATAATGCCCCTAGGTGGGGCATAAAAATAAAACAAAAATACTCTTTAGTCATATCATTCACATGATAACTCATAAGGTAACAGTCTGCAGATAAAAATGCCATCCAACTGCCAACAATGAAATATTGTTTGGATTCTGAATGGACAAAGCTTTTTGCTTAATCCTAAATGGTGTGTACCTTGTAGAGGAGCAGCAAATACCGATTCAAAAGGCAAGTAATTAAACGCACAACGTCCCACATTAAAGGCAAGCACGCTACTAAGATCACAACAAGGTAGTTAGTCATGGTGTCTTCCTCCTATTCCCACTTTTAAAAAATCACTATTCCTTCTATTCCCACATGTAAATAACAATAGATGTTTTGATAAATAATTTGTTTTTATAACAATCAAGGTTAATTAAAAATTTACTTAGTTTTACCTGTATTTTTTAAAAACAAACATATTTCTTACACTGTTTAAGTATATTATTTAAAAAAAATAAAAATTAATACAATTTATTTGTAAAATGTTTTTTCTTCTGCAAAGAATTACCTTAAAATAAGAATATTAGTCAGATAAATATAAGTAATATAAGATTAAAAAATCATTGAATTTGTAAACCTAAAAAATGGTCATCCGAACACATAAATTGATGATAGATAATATAAAAACAAACTTTCCCATCTTGCAAGATTTCCAAGTACCACAAACGCAAAACGAACCTAAAACGAACAAAAAAAAACGTTTATGATATCAACATAGAGGGTATTTGGGCACGTACTACCAAAGGTGACCAATTCTTGCTAACGGACGACAACACAGTTGGGTGTATGTTAATTTCAGTACTCAAAAGAATCTAACACATTAGCAGCAGCAGATATCTTATACTAGTATGGTAAAGGTACATTTTACTCCTTTCCAAGACTATTTTTCACACTTTATACATTTCACGCAATGGTTGACGGCGCAATGTATCCACTGGTACACAGTTTACTTCCAGTCAAGAGCGAACTAGTATACACAAGGTTCTTGACTTTACTCAAATTTAGGGTCCATACAAGAAAGACAACAACATGCATCAACTAGTACGCCGTGCCGCTGTCATTCCACTTGTACCTACTGCTGAGGTCGAAGATGTGTGATTTAATGCCCTAACCAACATAGATCAGATTTATACTAAAATCAACTACACGCCGTTTACAGACAAAGTAACAAAATACTGATGGGACTATTACAAAACACATGGACTGCGGACTACACATCATCTAAAGGCAAAGCAAAGCAAGCGGAAGAAACATTCCACATCCAAACATCATAAAACTACCGAAACATGAGGAAGCTACGCCCTGACTATGATCCAGTATGTAGCCGGTGGGAAGAGAGTGACCCAAAAACGAAAGTATGTCGAAATCAACAACAGGTTAGAAGAGCTTATGGATAGATACTTCAACCAGGAAGTCACAACAGTACAGTTTGGTGATGCAGCCTCCCACCTTATTCACGTTGAATAGATTAATAAACTATGATAAACTTATATACAGTGAATTTCTAATGTGTGTGCTACAATGTGTGGTTTGTTTTAGTGCTGTTAACTTGTATTGTTTGTTTCATATTATAATGCTTGCTTGACTCTACTGTTGAATTTGTGTTATAAAAGAAATTAAATAATTAACATTTCTTTCATATTTATTTGAATTAAAAACACAGATTTCATACACAAACAAAAATAACCTATTACCTATCATAAAAAACACTGGTCAATTAAAAGTTGATTAAACAATGTTTATACAGTATAATCCTTTGTTTGCACAAGTTTTCCTCCTATTCCCACATGAAATTTTAACTTTTCTCACCAGATTTATAAAAAGTGGGAATAGGAGGAATGAACCGTTAGTCATTTTCAATATTTATAAGAGGTGAATGGTCACTTCTGAATACTTGAAAAATATCTTTCTCATATTTTACAAAGACCAATTTAAAGTAAAACATAAATGATTATAACTTACAATTCGTATGAAACAGCTGCTTCATAATTTTATTCTTTTGCAAAAGATGTTTATGTCAATGTGCTTTGTCTGGAATTCATGTGGTTTCTACTCTGTTTGTCTGTCTTTTTATAGATTGACATTTGAACTTCGAAATATCACATGTACAAAAATATGGAGATGTGGTATGATTGCCAATGAGACAACTATCCACCAGATTTCAAATGAAGTGGATGTTACCAATTATAGGCCTTCAACAATGAGAAAAACCCATACCATATAGTCAACTATAAAAGACCCAGACATGAAAAATGTGAAACAATACAATCGAGAAAACTAACGGCCAAATTTATAACAATTTTTTTTTATGAAAAACAAATATGACAGACATGTGCCAACAACAACCTCTGAATTACAGGCTTCTGACTTCAGACAGACACATAAAGAATGTGGTGGGGTTAAACATGTTTGTGAATGCTCAACCCTCTCCCTAATATGGGACAGTGGTGTAACAGCACAGCATGAGAACAAACTGTAATAAAATGCTTCACAGAACGCAGCCTGATACGACCGCAGAGGTCGAACCCTGAATAGTTGGGTCAAGTTTGGACACAATATTCAAGCTTGATACTGTCTGAATTTGGATTGTGATCAAATTTTTGACATAATATAGGTTTCTGACACAAAATAAATGTGGTCAAAGATCTTAAAAATTTGAAATGGGACATTTAATTTACCTAGTATGGTCTGATATCCAAAATCTTACAACATGGTTAGATTCAGCATATATAAAAACACCAAAAATTTAATTTTAGTTGAAATCAAACAAAGTTTAATTTTGGACTCTTCAAACCTTAATATGGACTAATTTGAAAACAGGGCCCAAAATAAAAAAATCTAAATGCACAATAAGATTCAGCATATCATAGAGCCGCAATAATTCAGTTTTTGATGAAATCAAACAAAGTTTAATTTTGGACCTTTTGGACCTCAATGTAGACCAATTTAAAAATGGGGCCCAATATCCAAAATAGTAATACAAGGTTAGAACCCCCAAAAATTAAAGACTTAATTTAATCCCATTGAAATTGGTTAAAAGATTTGAATTTATTTTCAATTGAAGATTTCTTGCCATTGCGCAATACTGTGCTGTTGCACAATACTTAGTTAATCTGTTATATATAATAATATATATGTCTCTGGTTTAAGTGTATCATATCTAGTTGCACTATTATAATGCATTAGTTCCTCTGTGCCGGAAAATAAGATAAGAAACTTCCAGATTTGTACTGGTCCTTTAAAATTGAGAAGACATTACCTCTTGGAATTGTAGTAATACGTTTACACTATACAAAAATCTACATGTAATATCAATATTTATTAATGATAAAGAAAATTACTGTCACATTTTTTTGGATTTTGAGATGAAAATTTATGAACTAAAAGTAATTTTGAGTTTCTGTTAAAAAATATTTCCTACTTTTTCTTTCTTTTTAATATATCTTTTGGGTTTCAATTCTAGTGTTTATATTTTATCATCAAAGATGTATTTTGTCAACTGCCTGGAATTATTATTTTTTCATTGTATTTGATCGGCAAACCCGGAATTACCCTTATCCGCTTCGGAATCGGATCCGTTTTTAGCTCACCTGGCCCGAAGGGCCAAGTGAGCTTTTCTCATCACTTGGCGTCCGTCGTCCGTCGTCGTCGTCGTCGTCTCCTCTGAAACCACTGGGCCAAATTTAACCAAACTTGGCCATAATCATCATTAGGGTATCTAGTTTAAAAAATGTGTCCGATGACCCCGCCAACCAACCAAGATGGCTGCTATGGCTAAAAATAGAACATAAGGGTAAAATGTAGATTTTGGCTTATATCTCTGAAACCAAAGCATTTAGAGTAAATCTGACAAGAGTTAAACTGATTATCAGGTCAAGATCTATCTGCCCTGAAATTTTCAGACAAATCTGACAACCTGTTGTTGGGTTGCTGCCCCTGAATTGGTAATTTTAAGGAAATTTTGCAGTTTTTGGTTATTATCTTGAATATTATTATAGATAGAGATAAACTGTAAACAGCAATAATGTTCAGCAAAGTAAGATCTACAAATAAGTTGTCATGACCAAAATTGTCAGTCGACCCCTTTAGGAGTAATTGCCCTTAATAGTCAATTTTTAACAATTTTTTGTAAATTTTTGTAAACTTTTACAAAAATCTTCTTCTCTGAAACTACTGAGACAAATTTAACCATACTTGGCCATAATCATTATTAGGGTATCTAGTTTAAAAAATTTGTCCGATGACCCCGCCTTCCAACCATCATGGCCGACTTGGTTAAAAATAGAACATAGGGGTAAAATGCAGTTTTTGGTTTATATCTCTGAAACTAAAGCATTTAGAGCAAATCTGACAGGTGGCAAAAATGTTCATCAGATTTAGATTTATCTGCCTTGAAATTTTCAGACGAATCCGACAACCTGTTGTTGGGTTGCTGCCCCTGAGTTAGTAATTTTACAAAAATTTTGCAGTTTTTTGTTATTATCTTAGATATCATTATAATATCTAATATCTAATACCATTAATTATGATTTTAACCTTATTTTACATGATTTCCAAAGCATCAGTAAATACAGGTGAGCGACACAGGCTCTTGAGAGCCTCTAGTTTGTTATTTTCTTCATTTTCGGTTTATGGCATCCAATGTTTTTCAATGTTGTTTTGTCAGTCAGATACGATTTTACTCGGATTTACACATTACTAGTTGGCAATTTTCGGTATAAAGCTAGCGGTTGAACAAAATGAACCTCGCTGTCATGAATAATAATGATGAAAATAAATTTTGAGATTGTTTGGAAATTTTTGTTTAAAAAGGTCGGCAAAGTTTATTTTTATTTTCTTTCAAACCGAAGGTCCGTCGGGCGTAGCTTGTAACCAAAACGAGAGTCCGACTGCAAAAATGGAAGGTCTCGGACCTCGGACCACCGCTAATTTGAACCCCTGATGTACTCGAACCAAGGAACAGGGGGTCAGTGTATCGCTAGACTTAATGTTCTGATAGGCATAGCTTAAACGCAAGAAAGGTTTTCATAATTTAATCAATGATAACAATTTATATGAATGATGATAACAATCAATTAGTAAACAATGCCAAATAATAATAATCTAATTCAAGTACAAAGTATCAAATCTAAATATCAAATCCAAAGTAAAACTATTTCTCTTATACTGTAAAATATAAAATAAATGCCAAAACTACTAATTCATAAAATGAACTTAATCTCAAAATCAAAATGTAAAAGTCTCAAAAATATAATAATTCTCAAATAGATATTGCTAAAGGTAATAAATGTGAGTCAGAGATAAATTTTGTCTCAACACTAAACCGTCAACTGGTAGATTGGTAGACAGTCTTGTAGGTCCAGTATCATGACGTGAGTAGTGAGAGGTTATGGTTCAGAAACACTGACTGCCTTTCCTAAATTTCACAACGATATTTATACTAAATCCCAAAATAAATAAATATGTCTCGACATGTTAAAAGTACTCTCATTAGTAAAAATAGACTTTAATAAACATAAAGCCTAATCCTATAATGTTTGATAAAAACTTAAACTATCCTAGTGACGGTTCATTCCTCCTATACCCACTTTTTATAAATCTGGAAAAGTTAAAATTTCATGTGGGAATAGGAGGAAAACTTGTACAAACAAAGGATTATACTGTATAAACATTGTTCAATCAACTTTTAATTGACTAGTGTTTTTTATGATAGGTAATAGGTTATTTTTGTATGTATATGAATTCTGTGTTTCTAATTTAAATAAATATGAAAGAAATGGAAACAAATATAGTTAATTATTTTATTTCTTTCATAACACAAATTATGAGGCTGCATTTTTATTAATCTGTTGAACGTAAATAGGTGAAAGGCTGCATCACCAAACTGTACTGTTGTGACTTCCTCATTGGGGTATCTGTTCGTAATCTCTTCTACTCTGTTGCTGATTTCGACATACTTTCGTTTTGGGCTACTCTCTTCCCACCGGCTGCATATACTCGATCATGGTCAGGGCGTAGCTTCCTCATGTTTCAGTAGTTTTATGAGATACGGATATGCTGCATTTCGGATGACGACTTCATAGTCCAAGAAGATAGTGGTAGGCTGAAGTTGTAGTTGGGTGTTGGTGGCATACATCTTTGAGTAAGTCAGGAATCTTGTGTATACTAGTTCGCTCTTGGCTGGAAGTAAACTGTGTACGAGTGGATACATTGCGCCGTCAACCATTACCTGAAATGTGTAAAGTTTTAAAAATACCCTTGGACAGGAGTAAAATGTACATTTACCATACTAGTTTATGATATATGCTACTGCTAATGAGTTAGATTCTTTTGAGTTTTATGTACATGGAAATCTTGCAAGATGGGAAAGTTTGTTTTTATATTATCTATCATCAATTTATGTGTTCAGATGAAATTTTTTTTTACAAATTCAATGATTTTTTAATCGTATATTACTTCTGTTTATCTGACTTATTCTTTATTATAATGTAATTCTTTGAAGAAGAAAAAAAACTTTTACAAATAAACAGTGAAAATTAAAATGGAGCCCAACATCCACATATTCCAACATCCTTATGTAATTCATATCAGACATTACTCCACCTGATTAAGAAATAAAAGTACTTCATTCCTGGTGATATTTTAATATATTCTAGAAAATCACTAGAACTGACTGGAGAAATTTATATAATAATTATTGCTTGCATCAATTTAAGTTTTTTTTTTTTAAATAATATACTTAAACAGTGTAAGAAATATGTTTCCTTTTAAAAAATACAGGTAAATCTTGGGTGATTTTTAATTAACCTTGATTGTTATAAAAACAAATTATTTATCAAAACATCTATTGTTATTTGCATGTGGGAATAGAAGGGTGTCATCCTGGTTTGCCCACTTTTAATAACATGCATATGTAAACATAGGGGGATTTGTTGTTTTAACAATTATAGTTTATTTCTGAATTATAGTCATATTTTTACCTTTTATTTTACCTAAATTTAAAAAAAAGATACTATAATCTGCTATTAAATCAAGGAAAAAATGCAAAAATATTTTATATAGTTTTTAGCAGGAAAATGTATTGTATTTGACAAAAAAAAGTAAAAAAATAGACCAATGTGTGTATAGAAAATGTATATTATTTTTACACCTTATCAGCAAATAGTGTTCATTGTTGGTACATTCTGAAAAAAAGTAAAATAATGAAAGTGAAGATTAGAATAAATGTCATTTAAATTTCTCTTTATTATGCAACTTATTTTATTTTTTTTTAATTTTTAATAAATATACTGTTCTGAAATTTAATATTAAAAATGTCCAATTAATTCTAGCAAATAGAATATAAATGCAACTGTTCAGTAGCCAAGCTTTACATTTGACACACCAACATCAGTTACAACTTCACCAGAAACAGAATTTACTGACTACTAAACAGCAACCAACAATACAGCACGGACAGTGTTCTCAGGGGTAACCATAATTAAGGCTGATTCTTCCATTATACCCAGTGTATTTGGCGAAAGGCACAGAAATAAGGACCACAGTCGTACAGAGACATATATACACATATATATGTCTCTGAGTCGTATTACAAAGAAAATGAAGACATCACTCGACTTATAGGACGAGCTGCAGCATACCTCTGGTTCCAGGTGTAATACCACCAAATCATAGTACGTCACATGCGGAAAGAGGGTCGAAATAAAATATTCCCTTGATTTTGACAGTTGTCTGAGGAAATGTATCCTACATTTCATTGCAGTAAAAAAAAATCTGTGTCATAGACATATATCCTGGGTGTTTCAAAGCACCATTATTTTTTTATTTAGTGTTTCTATAGAATCTTTTGGAAACTTGAGATTACATGGTTACTAAAGCTTGTACACAGGAAGTAAAAGGATGACATTTGATTGGTCAACCTCCAGTGATGGTTATTTTCTTATATGCAATGAAACATTATGTGAATTTTTTCCATAGTACTGGACAGGATAAAACTTTACTCATGCCAAGTATTTCTTTATTTGAAACACAGATAAGTTATGCACAATTTTTTAAAAAGTGCAAATTTTACAAAGACTTATAGGGGGAAATCAATGGTGGTTACACATTCCAATCCGCCTTATTGAGGCTGTTTAGCTTAAAACTTTAGAAGACATTGGTGAAGCTGACAACATACCCGCTACAATTTCATTTACTGATGACGTGACAGAGTTCTGGGTTGAAGGATATCGCTTTCGATGGAACCACTACTACACAGAAGGACCACGCACCACCAATCACCTGGAAGGATGGCACATCAAAATTAAGAAGAGACTCCAACATGTCAACCCCAACATGTACGAGATCATTGAGTAACTGAAGAAGACCCAGGTACTGACTGATTGTAACATTATCCAGTATGCAGCAGGAGGAGCCGGCCCTCCAAAAAAGACGCAGATACAGAGTAATAGACACCAGACTCCAACTACTGAAAGTCAGATACCAACAAGGACTCATCGTGATAGACTACTCTGACGCAGAATCCCATCTTTTCCATTTGAACTGAACAACTTCGTGAAATATTGTAATTACTGACTTTGTGTATTTTTAAATATATTGTTTTGTGACATTTGAAATATATATATAAAAAAGATTGCATTTCCCATCATTATACATATAGTGCCCCATATTACTTATTTTACCATATAGCTTTATTTATTTCCTTATGCAATGCATTTATATAAACTTTATTCATATATTATATAAATTATGAATGCAATAAAAGACAACTTGTATTGATGTATTTATATGAAAATCATTCAAAAACTATGGAATTATTAAGACACTTTTATAACTGAATGTCAATGTTTAATCATTAGTAACTGTTGTACACAAATGAATCGATTGAATTGATATTAAATTATTGAGAGAAATAATATTCGATTTATTATTTTTCTATACAAATGAAAATGTAAATTTGATAAAAATACCCGAATATATAGAAAACACTAATAAACTATATACCCAAGTTGGAACAGACTATACAATTGTATGCTCATTAAACCTTTTGTCTTTTTTGTTTTCTTTACTAATAGATAATTGGTATAATTAAAAGTGGGCAAACCAGGAGTAAACCGAATAGAAGGAATAGTGATTTTTAAAAAGTGGGAATATATGTTTTTGACATTTTAAAATGCCACATCTTTGATGATTTTTCCATAATTATAGACTATATAGCATGCTATATCAGCTTCGTTGCTATGGAAACAGTTTAAGTCCAACATTTGCACAAATATGATCAAAAATGTGTTTTTTGTTATATTTAAAAAAGACATTATATAAATGATGAATGATAATTTGGAAATATTTGTTTTTTTCATTTTTGGTAGGTTGGTTTTTTATTCATTTTCAGAATGCTGTATACATATTTATTTATTTTTGATGAAGCGAACTCTTTTCAAAACTTACCTAATATTGTCCATGGGAACCCCTGTAAGAATTTAGCTAACATTGTCTGTCAATGATAAATAAATAAAATTCTTGGTGTACTTAGACATGCTGAATCTAACTGTGTATTTAGATTTTGAATATTGAACCATAATTGGTAAAAATCCAATTTAAAATTTTTCAGTTCTTTCACCACATTCATTCTGTGTCAAATATTTAATCACAATCCAAAGTCAAAGCTGTATCAAATATTTAATCACAATCCAAAGTCAAGCTGTATCAAGCTGTCATGGATAGATACCCGATATCCTTTGTTTTTCTATTGAATGTAGTGTCCAGACTTGCCCAAACTGTTCAGGGTTTGATCTCTGTGGTCATATCAAGCTGTGCCCCAGTGGAACATTTTATTTTCTATATTCAGTTTTTATGATAACAAAATTAGTCTTATTTTTATATACTGTGCAAAACAAAATGGTAATCTGAAATATAGCTATTGGATTATATTTCTACAGTAACCTTATAAACAGCCCTGTAAAGGTGTATGTTTTTTTAATTCAGTTGTTTAATTAATCCTTATGTGAATGTATTGCTAAATGTACTATTTTTGAAAGGATGATAAGAATAATTGTATATGAACTTTATATTTATAAAAATATAAGCATGCAATGGCGATAGATTTCATATTAGTCCATTTTTTTTTAGAAATTTTTTACCTTTTTTTACCTTTTTCTAGATTTTATATGTGGCTCCACTCCTTGCCCATTGACATTTTGGTTAAAAAGTAAAGAATACTATATATATGAATATGTCAGCAAATTATGGTGGCACCTCTATAAATTTTTGAGAATACTGCCATAAATTTTGCCAAATTATGCAAAAAATAAGGTTTTAACAAAATCCACCTACACTTATGATGTCACCGATATATATTAATTAGTGAAAATCTTTTTTAAATGAAGAAATAAAACATTTTAATGTATGTTTTCATAACAATATCACATGTATAAAATGTTCTTTTTTTTTTAAAGAAAAGCTGTACGATCTATATTATAAACTTTTATTGCTTATTAGATGCAAGAAGAACAACTGGAGGAATATTCGTTGTAATGTTTGTGACTTATGTTGACTGAAATGACTTTGTTTGAAATAAAGTGTTGCACCAAAAAATGTTATTACTTGTTTGAACCCAGTATTGCATGCAAATTAATCATTAACCAATATTACTTCATATTTGCCAACACTTTAATGGCAAATATTCTACAGCTGTGGGGCCTTTTTCCCTGTATGTAGATTTACTTCAGACACACTAGAAATAAACATGTAATATTTTTTCATTAGCCTCTATTTGTCCTTGATCAAGGTCCATAAACAAACAAACACGTGTCATAGCTGATTGATATTTTCTTCAGTACACACCTCTGGATGAGATACGAATGTCTCTGCAGCATTGAAAAATGACAAACATTTTGCTCACCACAAATCACTAAGTTTTGTGTGTAGGGTCTATGTACACTAACAAACTTTGTGCATAGTTCTGATTGAAGGCCTTTGTCTTATTTTGTCTCCACTGCGACGAAAGAGGCAGAATTCTAAACATAGTGTGGAAAACTAATTTGCTGGACTGACGGATGGAAGGACGGACAGACAGACAGACAGACTGAGTGCAAACTGAAGTCCCCTTCGACTTCGTCTTCGTCAGTATAGGGGACTAATGAGGTTGAGGTCAGATGAGCCCTGCCAGACCAGCATGTATACCTCAAAATCATTAGATACACTAATTTAGATGACTTTTTGCTTTTAGTATCTATGAAACGGACCCAACAATGAAAACTTAACACAACAAATGAAAAAAGAAGACGAGGTGAATGTCAGTTAAACCCTGGCATACGAACATGTACACTTCACAAACATTCCATACAGCAAATAAAGTTGACCTACTAATTCAAATATCTGAGAAGAGGACCTCATCCTCATCTGGAAAAGTTATAGCATTGACAAATGGACAATGAGAATAAGTTCAAGGTAAATTGAACCCTATCAGATGGACATATCATGCAAGGTCATGCGTTTCTTAGACTGTTTATGACGTCTTTACAATAAATCTGTTGGATGTTTAATGATTGATTCCTTAGTCTGGGAGAACATGATTTATTTATTAGTTGTAATTGGGTTTGAACTAGCTTTCAGTAAATGCACGTACTCTTACTTTGGTGTTTTGTGTCTTATGTTTTAATGTTAGTTATATTGTGCCTTGTGTCTATCCTTAGAGTTAGGCCAAATGCAACTGATTTTTAGTTTGTTCTTCTGTTGTGCTATGTCAAGCCAAGTTAGGGGAGGGTTGAGTGCTGACAAATATGTATAACCCCGTCACATTTTTCATGTGCCTGTACCAAGTAAGGAGACAGTAGTTCAATGGTTGTATTTGGTTCACGTCTGTCACAATTTTTCATGTCTGGGCTTTTTATAGCCGACTATATGGTATGGTTTATTTCTCACTAATGAAGGTCGTACGGTGGCCTATAATACTTGCTTACATCTACTTTATTTGAACTCTGGTGGATAGTTGTCTCATTGGCAATCATACCATATCTCATTATTTTTATATATATCCTATTTCCCAAATGAAACAAGAATGTACATGCCCGTGGCATGCTAGAATGCCTGGCATACCTTCCTGATCATGATACAGTTTAACTACAAGTATCACATGAACTTAACATTATAAATGATTCATTTAAACAGGTGAAGGTCAGATAAACCATGCCAGTCAATCATGCTTACCTTGCAATCATTCCATACACCAAACATAATGAACATAGTTGATTATAGTAATTGCGAAACTGACTTAACCTCATAAAATTAACCTCGACTAATCAACAAGGAAAATGAGGTCAAGGTTAGATAAACACTACCAGATGGACATGCACACCTTACAATCAATCCATATACATCAAAAATAGTTGACCGGTTGCTATGGTATCTGAGAAACAGATCTTATTTCCAAAAAAGCTTCAAATTGATAAATGAACTGAACTATGGAAATCAAATCAAAGTCAGTAGAACCCTGTCAGTTGGACATGCCCTTCTTACAATCATTGTATACACCAACTAGAGGCTCTAAAGAGCCTGTGTCGCTCACCTGCATCTTCAACAATGGCCATTTTTATTAAAAAATCAGCATGATAATTTTTCCTTTTAAAGTGTCTTATCAGTTGTAGCCTTTCTAGCCCTGCCTAAAATTATTGCTTCTCTTGTATCATTTTCACCAGGAAATTTAAAATTCACCATCTGATCCGTCTTTAATTTCATGCAATCATTTGCCTGTGACTCAGTATTTTGTTCCATATTTTCCATATTTTCCAAACGTCAGGTTAACCTTGTCTGGCATACATGATTGAACACATTTATAGATTAAGTTACATCTTACTAATAATAAGTGAGAAATTCACTTGATAATTAAACTAGTTTTTTAAGCAGTTGCTGAATTATGATAATTAGGAAAAGGACAACTGACATAAGCATGAAGGAAACTTCAGACCATAAGGCATATGAATACCAGATATGGATTATCCAGCTCTTCTGCATTCTGAAATATGAAGCTGTAAAGCAAGAGCTTATTAACAATATAATGAGATTGAGTACAACATAACACTGTAAAATGATCAAATTAAAAAAAAAATTGAACAGCAAAACCTTAGGAACCTTACTTGCTCACTTGATAAAAATATACATTAGAAATTTATGTTCACCTTATTGGTAATCACATTTTTTTCAAAACTAAACAATTTATTTTCAAATATTGTAAAAATAGCACCACATAGATGTTCCATAAGTTTAGATGATTTTTATTGGCAGACAAGAATCACATGGTGTTCTGAAGTGAGGTTTTATGTTCCAATGAAATAATGATCTTTTTTGTTGTTTGCAGTTTCTGTCTATCTAATGCTACCTTAAAGATGACTGTTAAAAGAGCTGAATTTTGTCAAAATTCATCATTTCAGGAAAATAACTCATATAAGGAGTCAATTGATGGATTAGGTCATACAGGTATTTCTTTAGATTTCGTTTTGCTGATGTCTTTTGCTGTTTACACTTCTTGTTCATATATTATAGTTTTCAAGGGACAATAAGTCCTAGAAGAAATGGTCTGATGGTTTTGCTCATATTAGCATTTCTAGTGATCTTGTAAAAATTACTGTTCATTTTTGTTGCTTACATTTACTTTCTTTCTATAATAATTTTCAAAGTATCAGCTAGGTAAAAGTTATAAAATTGGCCATTATTGCCAACCAAATGAAATATTTCCACATAGTCATCTTCTCTTGGTCAAAGGTATTTGAACTTTTGTCTGTTCTATTGTCCCATTGAATAAATACAATAGCTATTGTTCTCTGTGTAGTTTATTCACTGGGACCTTTAAATTTCTTCAAGGAGAAATCTATCACTCATTGATTAATTTACCTGATCAAAAAATTATCTTCTTTGTTGATTGAAATACATGTATAAACTCACAAAACTGCATGTGATGTTATATTTATTCAATATCAATAATATATTGTCAATCTGTTCAATACAAACACTGATTTAATTATAAAAAGGTTTATTTCTGACAAAATTTTTAGTACTGTTCCAAGGAATTTGCATTTTTTTTTGTGGTTGTTCAGTTATAGAATACATTTATGAAGGCCTTAATTTAAACATCATCATTTTCAAGATTTTATTTGTCAAACACACGAAAAAAAGCAAATTTTAATAGGTAAAATATTGAAAATTTGATCAGAAATCAACTTTTAATTTTTGAATCAGTGTTTATATTGAAATAATTGAAAATGTTTTATTGATATTGAATAAATACAACATCACATGCAGTTTTGCGAGTCCTAAATTATTTAGTATTGGTACATATATTTTTATCATTGAAAGTTAAATCTTTTGTTCAGGTAAATTAATCAGTGAGTGATAGATTTCTCTTGGAAGAAATTTAAAGGTCCCATTGAATAAACTACACAGAGAACAATAGCTATTGTATTTATTAGATGGGACAAAAGAACTTACAAAAGTTTAAATCGACAGGTAACTTTCAAGTGAATCTGTGGAAAAGTATCATTTGGTTCGCAATAATAGTCATGTAAAGGCAACTATTCCTACAAATCAATTAATGGAGGAGTTCAGTTTTATTGGCTCTTTTTGATGATCGTGTGATGCTTATCTATTTTGCTGTTTTAACATTCTCTGATGAATAATAAGCAGAACACAAATTGAAAAAAAACAACATTTTATTACAATTATACCTGAGTTGTCTGATAATTTTGTTTAATATTAAAGTGCTTGGCTCCTGTCACAATTTCTTTTGCACGATATTTGACATTTTGTTGGCATTTGACCCTTCTGGTTTTTTTTATTAGCAATGTCAGTAATGTTGGTTCATTGGCAAGAACAATAAATCACTAACTGTAAACTAGATATCCTTATGATCATTCATTCCAAGTGTTGTTGAAATTACTCCAGCAGTTTCATAGAAGAATTTTTTAAAAAGTTTGTAACAGATCACAAAAACAGACACAAAATGATGACAACAGCTCATATGGCAAATAGGACAGGTTAGAGAACATGATTACTCCATATCCATAAAACAATTATCTGACAAACTAATAAAATGTTCAACTGTTGCCACTTCTGTTACTTTTGTGCTATATTCTGGTGGAAATAATGCAGTGCCCATTGGTATGCCTGCTTTTTGGATTTGCATCAAAGGCGGTCTTGATGTTCTAGCTGAACAGTGAAATTTCCTGGCTTTGGACTGTTGTAGAATTCTTGAAATATTGATCTCATTTATACCTCCACCTTAAAAAGTTATTAATATAAAATGTAATCTTCAACAATAGAGAAATAAGAAAAAAAAACCACTTTCACAAGGATGTTTAACAATTTAAATTGGTCTAAATATGAACTTGGTTTAGACACAGAGATTGATTTTTATAAACATTTCACCTGTAGGTATTTTATATTTTATAATTTATGGCAAGCTGTTCTCGTCAAAACTATGTTTAAACCATTTTTCGAAAAATTTACACACTGAGAATTAAAAAAAAAAACACACTGAGTTTAAAAAACCTAAAACCAACACTGAGACTTAAAAATTACACACTGAGATTTCATAAAAACGCATTGAGATTACAAAAAATGAAAAACACACACTGAGAATTGAAAATTACAGACTGAGATTTGAAAATTACACAAAGAAATTTCAAAAAGACACACTGAGGTGAAATAACTGAAAAACACTCACTGAGATTATGAAATTACACACTGAGAATTTAAAATTACACACTGAGATTTGAAAATTACACACTGAGATTTCAAAAAGACACACTGAACCCCCCTAAATCTGAGTGCAAGTTGTTGGCATGATATTGGTTATGTTCTTCTCATATATTTTATGATGGTATGATACTAAAGCCCTAACGGGAGGGATTGTGCTTGATTTTCAAATAATGAAGACATAATCTTTCAATCAGTTTTATTGAGGTCTGGAGCTGGCATGTCAGTAACTGCTAGTAGTCCCTAATATCATTGTCATATTGCTTAGTTTCTTCTGTTACCTATTCTGACATCGGAATCGGACTTCTCTTAAGCCGAGTTTTTCTGTGCGTATTGCTGTGTGTTTGTTTATTCTACATTGGCTAGAGGTGTAAGGGGAGGGTTGAGATCTCACAAAACATGTTTAACCTCGCCGCATTTTTGCACCTGTCCCAAGTCATGAGCCTCTGGCCTTTGTTAGTCTTGTATGGTTTTTTAATTTTAGTTCATTTTTATGTTTCGGAGTTTAGTGTGATGTCCATTTTCACTGAACTAGTACATTTTTGTTTAGGGGCCAGCTGGGGCCAGCTGAAGCCCGCCTCCGAGCGGCTCAGAGTGCGGGATTTTCTCGATGTGTTGAAGACCCTTTAGTGGCTTTGGGCTGTTTTATGCTATTTGGTCGGGTTGTTGTCTCTTTGACACATTCCCTATTTCCATTCTCAATTTTATTTACACATACCATGTGGTAATTCCATGCATCAAACATAGTATCTGAGAAATGGACTGAACCAGAAAAAAATAACATTGAACATTGAATTGTGAAAACGATGTCAAGGTCAGATGAACCCTGCCTGACAGACATGTACAACTTGGAGTCATTCCATACACCAAATTGACCTACTGCTTATAGTTTCTGAGACATGAACTTTTGACTATGAAACTTAACTTCGTCTTTATGAGATCCATGAAATGAGGTCAAGATCAGGTAAACTTTGTCTGACAGACATACAAACCTTGCAAGGATCACATATACCAAATAAAGTTATCATATTACTCATAATAAAGGGAAACTTCATACGGCAAATAACTCAGTAACCTGAATAATCAGTTGTTGTTATATAACACTCACTATCGAAAAGCGGAGTGAATCTGAGACGATAAGGGCTTGAATTATTAGAGTTATTGCGTATAAAATAGTTTTTTAAGCAGACATTGAACTCTGAAAATGAGGTCAAGGACAATAAACATATGACTGATAGAAACTTTGTCACATAGGGCATCTCTATACAAGGTGATCTTCTAGCTTCTTAAATATAAAGCTTTATACACATAGTTAATGCTGTCACTGCTGCAGCAACTGGATTACCATCCCTAAGTCTTCCATGCTGTGGCTTTTGTACAAGGCGAGACAAACATTACTAAAGAATATTACGTTTATTTGCAGAAAAAAAGTTTTTCACACCTGAAATATGCTTGATTATTCAGTCAATAAATTTTCACACCTGAGTTAATTTATTTGTACATCGACATTAAAACAGGAATATTAGTTAATAATACAGTATAAATAGTATATGACCAAAAGGGGAGGAATCCGTTTGCATCAAAAATGCATCCATTTGCGCTACAACTCATTTGCCCCACTTGTTTTAAAAATACCTTGTATCATTTGCGCCACTTCTTAAATAAAATTTTATTTTAATTTTTCACTATACAATTAAATGCTGTTTTTTTGGAGGGAAAAATACGAATAATCGAAATGAAAGCAAGTGACAGCAGCACTTGAATGTACCAGCAGCAAAAAAAAATCTTATGAATCCTGAGACAACTATAGTAGTCTCAGATGAATCCCAGCAGAGAAGATTCAAATAAGCTTCAAAATCAACAATTACAATCATACTTTCAATATTTTAACTTTGCATTTTATCAAATTCGTTTAATGTTTTCCTCTGGCCTCAATACAGTTTTATTCTTTCTCTGTGCATTAATTGTAGAACAAGTTTCGAATCAGTCCTTTCACGTTGCATTCAGTATTCTGACACAAATAATACCTTAAAAAAATTAAATTTGGTGCAAATGATGTATCTTGGAAATAACAATTGACTGGTGATAGAAATTTCATTGTCAAATGATTAGAATTCAAAGGAAGATGTAGTCTTTTATGTACAAGCAAGAAAGACGACAGAAAAAACTCAAATTGTCTCAGACCTTACACTTGAGATCATTTTCATGGTCCAGTGAATGTTTAAAACTTTTTTTTATTTTATTACATTATTTTTCCAGGTTTCTGTGTAACAGAACATTTAATTCGTCAGATCATATGTTTTCGTACGTCATCTGAATTCGAACTATGCATGCTTTTTCAATGGAAATTGATATGTCACAATGCATTCTAAATAGCATGAAAACCCACAATACGAGCATATTTGCTATTTAGAATCATTCACCTGACATTGACCTCATTTCATATTACAGTGATCAACATCAAGTTTTTGTGATTACTGTAAGTTTCTTTCTTTGAAACTATAAGCATAAGGTCAGCTTTATTCTTTGGTGTATGAAATGATAGTAAGCAGGGTAAATCTGAACTTCACCTAACCTTCATGGTTCGTTAGTCAACATTAACTTTTTCTGAATAGGTCCGAATTGGTCAACTGAGTATGGACTACAGAATATAGGTCTAATAAGTGATAATAAGTTTACGACAGACATTTTCTCAAGAGGTAAGCTAAGGTTATATAGTTCATCTTAAATTCAACTTAACAATGTTAGATCTGCAAATTATTGATTTCCATTAGCAGAACTTGAACCCAAGCTTCTTTTCTATATTTTATATTCCTTCTGATTAGGGCTTTCCCTACATTACAGTTAGCACTTACTGTATCATTCATCTAGGAACCATTACAATAAAGAAACAAAACTTTAAGAAACAATTTACACTGTTTGGAGAATAGACAATTACTGATGCAGTCTTCTTAGAATTCTTTTATGTTGTGTATTTCTATCTTTTCTGCAGTTGTATATATTATTTTCTTTTTTACTGTTATTTATTTTATCTTTTATGCTGTTTTTACCACTGTTAGCATGATCAGTTCTACTCTTTTTCCATTGGTTGAACACATTGTGACTGTACAGCGACCAGTGTTTTCAAATATAGATGGAAAACTACTGTTGTTGCTCAGTTTTTAGTAATTTTTTGGTAGATTTTCAGTTTTTAGTTACAGTGGCAGTCACATGCTTATCAATATTATTTCAGGGCACCATAAAGGTATTATTTACACAAGGTAAGGTAGTAATTCTTCCAGATGACTTTGACAATTATTCATTGTTTATTTTATTAAATTTTTATTACATGCGTTTTACTCCTTCAAGGGAATAATATAAGTATCAGTGGTAGAAATTGGTCCTGTAGTTTCAGAGGAGAAGGTTTTTGAAAAAGTTAATGGACTACGACTGATAACAGACTATGGATGACGGACGCCAAGTGATGAGAAAATCTCACTTGGCCCTTTGGGCCAGTTGAGCTAAAAAAAAAAGGTATTTAATATTAATAGTAATATCACAACTATTACTATGTGAAATTTGTTATATTTTGGCCTGATTAATAAAAAAATCAAATCTAAGGCCAATATATAAACCCTCCGTGAACCTAATCCTTTACCGGTAATGGCATTAGGCCATCAACCATAATTCTTAAAAGGCTATCACTGATGTATAATTTTAGAAAGTTGGACAGCTGTTTTTCAGGATTTTTCCTTTAGTTTAACACTATGTTATTTCTTAGTAGCTGAAGTCATCAAATCTTCAATTTCAAATCCATAGATTTTTCTTAAAAAATAATACGTTGTTGATACATAAATTTCTATTTTAATAATGTAAAATAATAATAATAATAGGGTCACCAATTTAGATTTTTAAGGTATACATCATTCAAGTGGTGTTGTAGTCTAAATTTACCACAAAATGTTGAAATAAGCGTAACATCATAGCTCTGTATAATGTTGATGTTTGATATTTTATTCTACCAACTAGCTAACAGATTGGTTAATACACCAAAAAAGAAGACCTCAAGAGAGTTTTGATAGAACAAAAAAGGTTTTGAAATAAAAAGGATAAAAACTATTGATGTCATTTTATTATTTGCCACAGTGATCAGTCTGGTATTGAACTAAGTACTTGCACTACCATATCAGTAATATCTTCCTGCATGAACATCTTCATCTACAATAAAAAAAGATATAATAAAATACAATATAAACTATTTATGTGTGAACATTGTTTCTATAAATACATGCATTAATTTCTGAATTTACGTACTTAATTTGGTCATCTTCTGGCTCCATTCACACAGTTACAGCATTCAAAATTATGAATTGCAACAGTCAACATTGTGCTTAAATTTAAAGTGAAAATATTTTTATTTTTTCACAAATTAAAGATAATATATATCCAGTCATTGACTTTTAATGAATATTTTTATTCAAAAACAAGTTTAAATGTTTATATCATGTTTATTGCAAGTCAACATTATACTAGAATTGCACAACATAACTGGAAATAAACATCCAACACAATACATTTCTCTGTATTATTCTTAGTTGAATTCTTAAAATTGTGGTATGCTGTGACCCAAGAAAATCACGAAAATTGGTACACCATGAATAAAAATGAATCCACAGTATCCCTGTAATAGCAAGCCCTAAGTAAATACCCTGTCATTTAAACAGTTAGTAGCAAGGGTTAAATGGCAGATGTGATTTACCGGTCACACCTTTGATTTTTTGTTTTTCAAAAATATACCTTTTTACTTTTGTGTTTATAAGTTGATTTTTCTGCAACAGGTGGATTAAATACATCTATTTCTGTAGAATGATCATTATATAAATCACGTGGAGGTCTGAAAATAAATAATGCATTTAAATCTTCATTCATGTAACACTGTAACAATGTAATCCTTTTTACTGTGAGTGATCATGTAATATTTGACTTGTAAATGTTTTGATTAAAGAAGCATTTTATTAAGATAAAATAAATATGATACCTAGCAAAGTTATTTGGGCAAGGTGGGAGATCCTTGGGGGTGCAGGAGGTTGGAATGGAATTCAAGTTCAAAAATAGGACACAAGCAACTAAACTTTTTACTGTTTAATGTTACTGTACATCTATACTCAATACTTCCATTGAAACCAGCAACCTAGAATAACATATATTACATTTACAAAATCTTTTGATCTCTTTGTCTCCCGCTGTGAAGCAAAGATGGGGATATTGAAATGCTGATGGCTGACACACAAATTGAGTGCCATCCCATCTACATTTTTCATTGGAGTTTGATGGAATTTATGTTTACATTATCACTATAAAATTACTTTAAAGATCAGGGCAGATAGAAAATATTTTTTAAGGATTTACACCCCTTGGAAATGTACATAAAATGGAAAATAAACTCTGTCTTAAGGCGGAAATAAACTGACAATACCATGGCTATAAAAAGAAAAGACAAACAGACAAACAACAGTACACCAAACACAACATATAAAACCAGAGACTTAGCAACAAAAGAGTTGGGTTAATAAGGTGTTGTTACAATACTCAAACAAATGGTCAAAGTCCCATAACTCTTGTAAAATGGTCAAATCAAAAATGGCAGTACTATGAGATCAACTTCACATGATAGCAAACAATAAAACCAAGTATGAGCGCATTCTGTCAAGTGGTCACAGAGGAACTGCTTTCACAAGGTGTTGTTGTCACAATACTAAATAAAATGCTAGGCTGGGCGCAGCTTGATACGACCGCTGAACAGTTGGGGCAAGTATGGACACAACATTCAAGCTTGATACAGTACTGAATTTGGATTGTGATTAAATATTTGACACAGCATTGGTTTCTGACACAGAATGAATGTGGTCTAAGAACTTAAATATATTTAATTTACCTATTCAAACCATATCATTATTATTTGCTTTTATACATAAATCAGAAATAACCAATTTAAAATGGAAAATTTTAAGAAAAAAAAAAAGGAAAAAAAGGGAAAAAAAAAATTCCTCCCCAAATATTTTGGGAACCCCTTTAGGATTCATCACCCCAAACTCAATCCCAGCCTTCCCTTTGTGGTATGGTACCTTGCAGTACAATTTCAGAGAGATCCATACACTTGAACACAACTTATTGTCTTGAAACTAGAAAAATGTTTGTTTTTAGGCCCCTTTTTGGCCCCAAATTCCTGAACATTTAGGGCAATTACCCCCAAACTTGAACCCAGCTTTCCCTTTGTGATATGGAACCTTGTAGTACAATTTCATAAAGACCCATACACTTACACAAAAGTTATTGTCCTGAAACTAGAAAAATGCTTGTGTTTTGCCCCTTTTTGGCCCCTAATTCCTAAAATTTTGAGGCAATTACCCCCAAAATCAATCCCAGTCTTCCCTTTGTGGTATGGTACCTTGCAGTACAATTTCAGAGAGATCCTATTCACCTGAACACAAGTTATTGTCTTGAAGGCCCCTTATTCCTAAACGTTTTGGGCAATAACCCCCAAACTCAATTCCAGCTTTCCCTTTGTGATATGGAACCTTGTGGTACAATGTCAGAGAGATCCATACACTAACACACAAGTTATGTCTGGAAGTTACAAAAATGCTTATTTTTGGCCCCTTTTTGGCCCCTAATTTCTTAATTGTTGGTACCATAACCCCCAAAATCTTCCTTTTGTGGTATTGAACCTTATGGTAAAATTTCATAGAGATCCATTCACTTAAACTAAAGTTAGAGTGCGAATACCAATGTGTCTTCGGACGACGACGACAAAGACACCAATGTCATACCAATATACGACCCCACAATTTTTTTGAGGTCGTATAAAAATAAATGTGGATAGTGTCCACATGTGGACACAGATAATGCCCCCGCTTGCATATCATATAGTTATAAAGGGACATAACTGAAGAACGGTAAAAGTGAGGCTACCCAAATTTGAACTTGATCTGACTTTTGTGGTAATAAGCATTTTGTGTAGGTCTCATAACATTTGGTTGAGGCTAACTTAAGTAGAGAACAGAAACTAAAAATTCATCAATTTTTCTATTTGTAAACACGCATCACCTTGAACAGTTGTGTATAAGTTTTATAACATTTGGTTGAGACAAACTAAAGTTATAGAAGGGAAATGAAAAATTCAGCAATTTTTATGTTTATAATGGGATATAACTCAAGAATGGTAAAAGTTTCGCCACCAAATTTCGTACTTAATCTGTATTATGTAGTAATAAGCATTGTGTATAAGTTTCATAACATTTGGTTGAGGCAAACTAAAGTTAGAAAACCGAAACAAAAAATTTGTACTTGATCTTAGTTTTTTGGTAATGAAGATTGTGTATAGGTTTCATAATGTTTGGTTGGGGCAAACTTAAGTTACAGAATTGAAACTAAAAATTTTGCAATCTATCGATTTATAAAGGGGCATAACTCAATAATGGTTAAAGTGACACTACCCAAATTCAACTTGATCTGTGTTTTATCAGTGGAAGTCAAAATTAAACATTGCATTGTATAAAGCATTGATTGTACAGTGAAACTTCTCAAAACCGGCCGCCCGTCGGACCACGGAATACGGCCACTTTCAGGGGTGGCCGGTTTGTTGAAATTTGAAATCATCAAGAGTTACTTCCCTTTAATATTTGTGTATTTGTATATTTGTTGATGTATTTTACCTCAATCAGAATGTTTGTTTTCTTGTGTAAATTATAGTTTTATATTCTAAATATATTATAAAATAAATACTAAAACATCATTTGTATCTTTATAATTTTTTTATTTTGCAGAAATAATAAATAAAATACGCCTTAAAATATAAGTTTTCATATCAATATGCAATAACAATGCTATCATTAAACGTTCAAGGTACACCATGGGAATCATACGATGATACAATGGACAAAGTATTTAAACATGTCAGCACTACACAATTTATACATTATAAGCTATGAAAAACAAGAGGCTCTCAAGAGCCTGAATCGCTCACCTGTATTTCAGAGGAGAAGATTTTTAAATGTTAGCAAACTTGATGAACAAATTGTGTAAAATTGTCTTTAAAGGGCAATAACTCCTTAAGGGGTCAATTGACAATTTTGGTCATATTAACTTTTTTGTAGATCTTACTTTGCTGATCATTATTGCTGCTTACAGTTTATATATATCTATAATAATATTCAAAATAATAACAAAAATCTGCAAAATTTTGTTAAAACTACCAATTCGGTGGCAGCAACCCAACAATGGGTTGTTCGATTTGTCTGATAATTTCAGGGCCAATAGATCTTGACCAATTAAACAATTTTACCCCATGTCACATTTGTTCTAAAAGATTTAGTTTTTGAGATATAAGCCAAAAACTGCATTTGACCCTTATGTTCTATTTTTAGCCATGGCGGCCATGTTTGTTGATGGATACAAACTTGGGATACAATTTATAAACAAGATACCCTAAGGAACATTTAGTTAAAGTTTGAAGGTAATTGGCCCAGTAGTTTCAGAGGAAAAGATTTTTGAAATAGTTTACGACGACAGACGACAAACGCCAAGTGATGGCATAAGCTCACATGGGGCCCTTCGAGCCCCGGTGAGCTAAAAAGACATAAAATACAGAAGTTTAAAAAGCACTAAGATGAACACAAACATATGCATTTCATATTACAAATAAAATTAAGCACTAAATGTTACAGTTTATAGTCACATAGAACATCACACAAGGAAACTGTCAATGGCACATTGATTCTTTTGGCACTTCTTTTTCACAATGAGCGCTTCTAAATCTGTGATCATTGCCTGTGTTGTTGAAAGGATTGAAGTTGCTGATGTACTGGCGTGAATACTTCTGATTTCAGCTAATGTTTCTTCAAGCGTCATTTTCTGTTATGGTTCTTGTTCACTTTGTGCTGAGATGTCGTCGTCGTCGCTCTCGTGTGTTGGCTCTTGCTGGTAACTTCAGTAGCTACTGATGAGTTCTCTTTCCCAGTCGTCTGAGTCATCCTCTGTTGGTATCGAATCGTCGAAGCATGGGTCTATGTTGGGTGACAAATTAAGTTGTTTAGCAAGTTCACTCAGTGGTACATCATCGTCGTCGTCATTGTTATCATCTGTGTCTGGATCAGAAGATGGAAAGCCTGCCACTCCAAAGCACTTCTGAATTGTTGATTCTTTTGTGTTGTTTCACACTCTAGTTACCCAGTAAATGGCGTCTAGCACATTTATTTCTCTGCAGAGTTCAGCAGCTGATTGTGTCTGATCTATCTTGGTGAGTAAGGAGGAAATCATCAATTTGCAGTAACGTGCTTTGAACGCTCAAATGATGCCCTGGTCTAGTGGCTGAAGTACTGACGTAGTGTTTGCTGGTAGGAACTTGAGTTTTAGATTGCTTAGACTGAGTTCTTTTGAGTGGGAAGATGCGTTGTCCAGGAACATGAGTATGTGTCGGCACTGTAGTCTCATAGTTGTGTTGACTGTGCGTTACCAGTCGATGAAGGCATTAGTTGTCATCCTGGCTTTCTTGTTCGAGAAGTAGGTAACTGGCAGGTTTCCTTTGTTGACGTTCTTGAAGCAGCGTGGGTTGAACGACTTTCCTATGACAAGTGGTTTCAACTTTTCACCAGTTGAACTGCAGGCGAACATGACAGTGAGCCTCTCTTTCGGTTTTTGCCACCTTTGCAAGATTGATCTTTTACGCCTAGCGTTTTATCTGGCAAGGCCCTATAAAATAACCCGGTCTCATCACAGCTGAAGATGTCTGCTTGTGTGTAGCCCATTGTGATGTCTGGTAACCTGCTGCGATATTCCTCTACTGTTGTTGTATCTATGCTGGCACTCTCTCCATTTACTTTAAATGCGTGTACGGAGTAGCGGGACTTCCATCTATCTAACCATCCATTTGACGCTTTGAAGTCTGGAATGGTGAGTTCATCTGCACCTGAAGTGCCTTTTCCTGGATAATTGGTCCGGATATTGGTATGCCTTTGGCACGGGCAGTATTGAACCATTTCCATACAATGTCGTTGATATCAAAGAATTTGCAGTTGGCGTTAAATCTCTGCTTTGAAGAATTAGCTCTAAGCTCAAACTGTTGCAGATAGGTATCTTTCTTGCGTAGAATATCACTGACTGTCGACTTGCCTACTTTATACTTTTCAGCAAGCTCTCTCTGTGATGGCTTAGGTACTGATTCATGATCTTTTATCAATTTAACTTTATCACTAAGTGATAACTCTACACGTTGATGTTTCACTGGACGAGACATTATTGATGAATAATTGCAGTAACTACCCTTTTTATTTTACTTAAAGCGTGTATCATTAGTATAAATTAAACATCAATAGTTTATACCGACGATATCTAT
Source organism: Mytilus californianus (assembly GCF_021869535.1). Taxonomy (NCBI): domain Eukaryota; kingdom Metazoa; phylum Mollusca; class Bivalvia; order Mytilida; family Mytilidae; genus Mytilus; species Mytilus californianus. The sequence goes on from NW_026262679.1 coordinate 61,580,106, forward strand.
TTACGATTTATTTTTAAAGAATTTCAAAGATCAAAGTGATTAATTTTTATAATTTATAATTATTTCCCTAATAATTTATTATTTATTAAAATGATCAAATAAAGTAGCCAAGCTATAACTGTTTATGAAAATTAATTATCATCATTGATAAGCGTGGGTGAAGATCATAATCTCTCAACCGATAATAAATTCGGGTATTGATTTGAAATTGACAGGTAAACACTAATCAGTCGCAATGCAGGTGTTCTAATTGAATGGATGAACATGTTTGTTTACATAACAATAATCTGTATGGATGGATGATTTTAAATAACAAGGCCGGTTTTATGAGGTTAAATTTTATTGATTTTGATTACACAAATACACAAATAACGGCCGGTATCCGGTTTAAAGGGGTGGCCGGTTTTATAAGGTTACCTGACCGTTTATTTACGTACACGTCTGCCGGGACTTCTTGATTTAGTCGGTATGAAGTGAGAACCGGTATTAAGAGGGACTGGATTAAAGAAGTTTCACTGTAGTTGATTCAACTATAATCATGGACAAAGGAAGATAATTCCAATTTTAAAAATTACTTGATATTTAGAAGAAAATAAAAATTTTGCAATTTTTCCATTTATAAAGGGGCATAACTCTAGAACGGTTAAAGTGACGCCACCAAAATTAAAACTTGATCTGTGTTTTGTGGTAATAAGCATTGTGTATAAGTTTCATAACATTTGGTTGAGGCAAACTCAAGTTAGAGTACGGAAACCAATTTTGGGACTACGTACGTACGTACGTACAGACGGACAAGGGTAAAACTTAATACCCCCACCGCTACGGCAGGGGCATAAAAATAGTCGTAGTCCCATAACCATAAAAATGGATGGATAAAAATGAAGGCATAAGGCCATACAGTTGCCTATAATTGCTTACACCCACTTCATTTGAACTTTGGTGGATAGGTGTCTCATTGGCAATCATACCACATCTCTTTTCTTTTATATAATACGGTCAACTGCACATGATGGCAAACAATTCTCTCAAGTATGAGAGTGTTCTGTAAAATCATTTAGAGGAGTTGAGTTCACACAGTGTTATTTTAACAATACTAAAAAGAGAATATGTTGACATATAGTCCTACTAAGTATGTCTAAAGGTCTGAGTATTTGTGTGTTTTGGAAGGATGGACAGATTGACTGACAGACAGACAGAGACCATTACCATATCCACTGTGGCACCACATGACGAGAACAAAAATGCTTAAATTGGTAACAAATAATCATTTAAGACCGGAGTCAATAAATGGTTTAAATGGATTTTTTTATCTTGTCTGTTCACAGATATTCTGGTCTATGTTCTTGTTTCTATCTATAATAGCTTTCAAAATAGAAGGCAAAAAACAATAAAGGAGAAGGTCCGGGAAGGGCTAATTTTGGCCTAAAATTTAAAATACATCTGATGATAGATTTTTGACATTTTTTAAACACTTAAGTGTCTTCTTCAGTCTATTCAATTAGTTAATGTAAAAGATTTGAACTGATTTGATTAAAGACGCATAAATTCAAGCTTAAATATGAAAAATCTATCAAATACCCCACAAAACATCACTTTTCAGATGATTTTTGTCTCAAATGGAAGTGGCCACATTCGTGTTCAGTCTCAACCTTTATATATGTTATGAATCATCATCAAATACAACATATATTTAAATATTAAGACTGAACACACAAGTGCTACCACTTCCATTTTACACAAAAACCGTCTAAAAATAAGCACATATGCTAAAATTGTGAAGATTTCAGTAATTTTGCATGAATTAATGATGTTAGTACCTGATGCATGAGCATTGTATTGTCAAAATCAGCCCATATTTATGTAACAAAAGTATTCTTTTTTCCAATAAAGAGCTAACAGTTTACATTTTAACAAATTTTTGAAATGCTATATTTTGGCCGCAGAGTTCGGAAAAATGGTCGATCCTGTCGGTCCTGTCGGTCAAAATGAGGCTCGGACCAGTATTTTGAAGGCTAGTGCCGGTCCCGATGACCGATGTAAAAACGGCCGTTGTAGTGCATATTTCGGCACTTTTTTATATCGGTTATTAGATGTACCGCAACTGTTTCCAATAAGTGTTTACATCGGTACGGATTTATTATAAACAAACCAAAGCGTCGATCTACACGTGGCCTTCTAAATTTGTTCATAGAGCCATCTCTGGCAAACAATCGGCGATTGAACCCTACAATGGAGCAAACAAATACTGTAACAGCAGAGAAAGTGATTCAGATGATGAAATGGATAGTGAAGATGACTTTAAATAAAAACAATCAGAAGACCTGAACTGGTCCTTCATTGTTAACTTGTCTGTGGGTGCGAAGAATAAAACTAATATTAATAAAGTTATTTTTCAATAAAATATGTTATTAATTTTATTTCAGGATAAAATTGACAGATTTTGTAGGACTGGCTAAAATTTTGTAGGACTGACAAATAATCATGATTTGTCGGTCCCATGACCGACGGGTCAAAATAAGTTTTCGCGAACTCTGTTTGGGGCCAAAAAGGGGTCTTACTGGCCCTACTTCTTTTTAATACAAAAAATGTTGTTCAGAACAGCAAGGCTTTTTTGTATGATTGCCTATAAAAAATAACTGGTTGACAGAAACAAACTCTATGCTGTATCTCCTCAATCTAATAAGATGTAATAATTACTTTTTATATTGTATCGGTAACTGTCCTTCTCCAGACACAGGAGCCATTTTACCTAAATGTACTGCATATTTCTTAATGGCAGGATGATAATGATTCTGAAAATAAAAAAAAAATTATTCAAGCTAGATAAATATGTTGAAACCAAAAACAGAATCTAAGATCCAGGTTTTACCCAACCAGTCATTTTATGCATTTACATACTGTTCTCTATGAATCAGTGGAAAAAATGAAAATAACACTTTATAAATTTGAATGCTTCTGAAGAGCTTTTCTGGACTTACTTTCATCAGCAACACTAAACACAAAACATTTGAAAGCCCTCTGTCAAGTCTTAAAAATTGTTTGTCTTTTTTCACTTTGTTCAAGATTTATATTGAGAACCTTACAAATGCCAAGGTTAACATTGGCCTTGCAGTTTCAGAAACAAAACAAAACAATATAATATGTTAAGAATCATCATTTACAGGCAATAATAAAGACTATCCAAATGCTCAATCTAATTAGGAAGGCTCCTGTGGCCATGTTTTTTTTGTCTGAATGGAATCAAATGAAGATTTTAAGAAGAGCTTTTATGCAACATTCATGGTGTTGAAAGTGGCTTTAAACACTAATCAATCAATCAATCATGCAATATTGTTGAAAGTTGGGTTATTACACAAAGCAATTTTTAAAGAGGATGAAAAATGATTTAGGGAATACTAATTTTTCACCTTTTTTAAACGGACTAAATAACTACTTTACCTAAAACTTTATGACACAAACCTTTTAACAGTGTAATTTCAATCCCCCACTTGCTATTTTGTGCATATTTGAATAAAGAGGAAGATGTACTTATTTCATCATACACTATACAAACTTAACATTATTTTAAAAGAACAAGGAACTTTTTAATTTACCATTCAGCTTCCTGATCCCTGATCATGCACATGATAAATTTTGTTAACCTATTTCATAGTAAAGTGCACATTTAAAGTGGTCACAATAGAATGTAAATTACAATTATCTCCTTTATCAGCCAAGTCAGAAATCCAGTGTGATAAGCACAGGATAATGGCTGGTCAATAAACTATTTTCATATTACCGACTTTTGACTCCGAAGTTTATATTTTTTAGACAGGTCACCTACTCTGTGTGGTAGGACAATCTGGTACCAAGTCAAGTTAGAGCAAAGTAAAGTAGTAAAACCAAGCTTTCAATCGGTACAATTTTTGGGGAAAATTAACTGCTTTATATTTTCTTTACACATCAAAATCATCGGGAAACAGTACACTTTCCCCTCAAATTACACCAATTATATGTTTGATTTTACTTATTTTGGTTGCTCTTACTCGACCGAGTACCAGGATGTCTAACCACAGAAAAGGTAACCTGTCGAAAAATTATATAATCCGGAGTCAAAAATCGGTAATATGAAAATAGTCTATTAAAATTCTGCTTAAATATTTACCTTTAAAGAAGAGATTTCCCATAACATAGTGTTATGGGCATGACAATGTTCTGGTTCTGGTAATTCTGGTAAGTATATACCACTTCCTTGGCTTTCGTTGTCAAATAAAAAGTCGGTGTATTTGTATGTCTACAAGATAAGATCAAATTCACACAAATATTTACAATCATTCTGAGAGTATTGCATGGCAATACATAGTCCCCTACCGGGTAAAAATTCATTATACTGGAACAAAATGCTAACTTGTTATATAACTTGCCAAGGTGTAAACAAAAAGTAAATATCATGTCAATATCTTCAAGCATGACTAAAAACAGTGAGGAAAACTGATTATATGAGTGAATTTTTCAAGTCCAAGGACCATAACTCTGCACAAAATTATTAGACCGAAACAAAAATTTGAACTTGATCTGTAACTTGTCATGATAAAACTATATACCAATTATCAATCAATATTGTATAAGCATGATGAAAAAAACATTAGATATGATTAATAGTTCTCTAAAATTAGATATGATGTAATACAGTGTATATCTATTTTCAAATTATAATCAAATATAATTAATAGTTCCAAATATTTTTTCTTTCATTTGTCACAAACTAATATAGATTTGTAACTTATCTATAAAATGTCAACAACTTTTATCTACACAATGTAATGTATTGAAATATATACATAATAAAAATAGATTATTATCTAATTAAAGGATTTCTCTTCATAATTTTTTTTATATATATAGCATTCAGAAAATTAGTTTATACTAAATAACTAACAAACCTGCCAAAAAATTCTTCAAATAATTGAACAAAGAATGTCTTTTAAAAAATTAGTACAGAAATATGGTTTAACTTAGTACTCTAACATAGATATGGTCCAGAACTCTGGATTAAATCATCAAACCGGAACAAAATATGAACTTGATCTATAACTTGTCATGATAAAACTATATACCAAATATCAAATCAATATCTTCAAGAATGAAGAAAAAAAGTGTGGAAAGCTGATTTGCCGGACTGACAGAAGGACAGACAGACGGACGGAGTGCAAACCTAAAGTCCCCTTCAACTTCGTCGGTAGGGGACTAATAAATCTTTCTATCTAACTCTATTCTTCAGTAGGCAGAAAATGAATAAAATACATGTTACATTCAATTTAACTTAGATGAATGAAAGCAGATAGACACCAATAGAAAGATATATAGAAATAAGAAGATGTGGTATGAGTGCCAATGAGACAATTCTCCTTCCAAGTCGCAATGTGTAAAAAGTAAACAATTATATGTTCTTATTTGTTCTTAAAACAAACATGAAGTATTCAAATCTTACACACCAACACTTAAGCTAATACAAAACAAATTAATGTGGATAGTGTCCACATGTGGACACAGATGATGCTCCCGCTTGCATATCATATAGTTATAAAGGGACATAACTGAAGAAAGGTAAAAGTGACGCTACCCAAATTTGTACTTGATCTGAGTTTTGTGGTAATAAGTATTTTGTATAAGTTTCATAACATTTGGTTGAGGCAAACTAAAGTTAGAGAACAGAAACCAATTTTGGGACGTACGGACGGACATACGGTGGGGCATAACAAAAACACAATATTATTATGGGATCAGCTTGCAATTTATCAAGTTTATCTAAAAATAATGACAAGAAAGAAAATGACTAACCATCACATTTTGAGATACGGTATCTGTTGAATGTCTTTGGTTTTACTACATTACAACATGCCGGCTCTTAAAATTAAATTTATTTAAAAAATAATGCTAAAAAAGAAAATAACCATCATATTTTGACATATCTGTTGAAAGTCTTTTGTTTTACAACATACTTTCTTAACAAAACCAAAGAGTAGTATCAATTCATGAAAGCATCAGTTGATTTGTGCCAAAAAAGTTGGTTAATATTTTACAACAATTGGTCTACTAGAAGAAAGGTGGTAATTCTGAAACCAAAATTTCTTAAATTTCTACAGATACACTACAACCATAGTCCAGTGTTCTCCCTAGGGCCTTTTAGCATCATGGTAATGTGGTGCTATATTGCTAGAATGTGATGTTATCTGAAATTATTTTCTTAAAGATAGTTATGGATGTGATGCTATAATTTCTGGAAACAAGAAAGTATTTCATAATTCCCTGTTTACCAAGATGATACAAGAAATTTCTGAGGAGAAAACTGCATATGATATAATTTAACTGAAAAATATCTTTAACAGATTAGGGCAATAAAATTTATTCACCAGTTATATTTCATGTATTTATCTACTGTGGATTCATTTATTTTCGTGGGTATCAATTTTCATGGATTGCTGAAAACTTGCATTTTTGTGGATATTTGATTTCGTGGTTTTGTCAATCTCTGTATACAAAGCCTATTAAAAATATGTAATTCGTTGAACATTTTAATTCATGGTTCACCTCTACCCACGAAAATTGGTATCCAACGAACAATAATGAATCCAAAGTATATAAATACCAAAATAAATGGGGAATGTGTCCATGGGACACAGATAATGCCCCCACTTGCATATAACGTTATAAAGGGACATAACTCAAGAACTGTAAAAGTGACGCTACCCAAATTTGTACTTGATCTGAGTTTTGAGGTAATAAGTATTGTGTATAAGTTTCATAACATTTGGTTGAGGCAAACTGAAGTTAGAGAATGGAAACAAAAAATTCAGCAATTTTTCCATTTGTAAAGAGGCATAACTCTAGAACCGTAAAAGTGACACCACCAAAATTCAGACTTGGTCTGTGTTTTGTGGTAATGAGCATTGTGTATAAGTTTCAAAACATTTGGTTGAGGCAAACTAAAGTTAGAGAACGGAAACGAAAAATTCAGCAATTTTTCCATTTGCAAAGGGGCATAACTCTAGAACGGTAAAAGTGACACCACCAAAATTCAAACTTGATCTGTGTTTTGTGTTAATAAGCATTGTGTATAAGTTACATAACATTTGGTTGAGGCAAACTAAAGTTAGAGAACGGAAACCAATTTTGGGACGTACGTACGTACAGTCAGCATGTGAAAGCTATCTGATAAAATAAACCTCTAGATTTGACAAAAGGGTTTTTAATACAGATATCTTACCAACATAAAATTACGTATTAATCCAAGAAAAGCTATGGTTCCATTTGGCATCTGTTGCAATGAAAGAGTTGCTAATCTCTTTGTGTAGGACAGAATTCTTTGTTGTGAAATCTAAAAAATAAAAAAAAATAAACTTTTTAAAAAATATTTTTATTTGTGAAATATAATACAGATTGTTAACATGTTTCAACTCATTACATTTCTTATGGACTATAAAAATTTCTAAGTCAAAAACTACAATTTGATCAATGAACCAAAAGGAAAAAATCTTAATAAGGTTACTCCTGTCAGAAAGACATGTAAACCTTACCTCTGTGAACGATTCTATACACCAAAATGAAATTAACCAATAACTATCAAGTTACCGAAACTGACTTAGACTAGTGACAGGCCATGTGTAAATTTACAACAAATCTATGGCTTCCATGAAGCAACCTTAGTACTCATCAGTGGTTGTCTTATATTAATTCTTAATGTTTATAAGCCTGTCACAAGTCAGGAACCTTAGTACTCATCAGTAGTTGTCTTATATTATTTCTTAATGTTTATAAGCCTGTCACAAGTCAGGAACCTTAGTACTCATCAGTAGTTGTCTTATATTATTTCTTAATGTTTATAAGCCTGTCACAAGTCAGGAACCTAAGTACTCATCACAGTCATCAGTAGTTGTCTTATATTATTTCTTAATGTTTATAAGCCTGTCACAAGTCAGGAACCTTAGTACTCATCAGTAGTTGTCTTATATTATTTCTTAATGTTTATATGTCTGTTACAAGTCTGTTTAAATTCATTTGTACAAGATAAGATATCATAGCTGCTAATAGTTTGACATTATCATGATTTTTTTAGCTGCTATATTAACCATAATTTTCATTTTAATTCAGGCCTTAAAAAAATTACCAATCTTTTACGTCTGTTCATCATACAATCAATACAATCAATTACTAATGGCAAATCTTCACTGGAACATCCTAAAATAAAACAAATACAAAAATGCTCTTCAAAATCGTGACTCAAATATATTTTAAAAATTCTACCCTTCACAATATTTAACTAGAGGCTCCAAGGAGCCTGTATCGCTCACCTGATATTTTTATTTACAATTGATATTGTCTGACATGTTGGTTGGCAGGCAGGGTCATCGGACACATTTTTTAAACTAGATACCCTAGTGAAGATTGTGGCCAAGTTTGATTAAATTTGTCTCAGTTGTTTCAGGAGAGAAGATTTTTGTAAAAGATTACAATTGGTACAATAAACTGCTTCGCTGAGTGCAGCTGGATACGCCCGCAGAGGTCAACCATGAACAGTTGGGGCAAAAATGGACACAATATTCAATCTTGATATAGGTCTGAATTTGGATTGTAATTAAATATTTGACATATTATAGGTTTCTGAATAAATGTAGTCAAAGAACTTGAAATTGGTTATATGAATTGAATTTATATCCAATTAAAGATTTCTTGCTGTTGTGCAATACACTGTGCTGTTGCACAATACATTGTAAATCTGTTATCAGACTATAAACAAATAAAGTTAAATCAATTCTCAATGTCATATTAGAAATTTATGAAAATGTAAAGTCAATAGATATAAACAATTCACCAAAGTTTCATGAGAATTGCTGACAGCATTCTTGAGTTATTGTTCGAAAACTGGAAAATCCCCCTTTTTTTAATGAATAAAACCCCATAACTCGGAAACGTAAAATCTAAAATTTATAAAAAACGAAAGGGAGCTCACGTCAATAGATATAAACAATTCACCAAAGTTTTATGCAAATTGGTTAAAGCGTTTTTGAGTTTATGTCCGACATGTTGACGACGGACAGACAGACGGACAACGGTATACCATAATACGTCCCGTAAACAGGCATATAAATTTTACGAATAATTGTTAAAATTGATTTTAAAGGGCAATAATTCCTTATGGGGTCAATTGACCATATTGGTCATGTTGACTTATTTGTAGATCTTACTTTGCTGAACATTATTGCTGTTTACAGTTTATCTCTATCTATAATAATATTCAAGATAATAACCAAAAACTGCAAAATTTCCTTAAAATTACTAACTCAGGGGCAGCAACCCAACAATGGGTTGTCTGATTCATCTGAAAATTTCAGGGCAGATAGATCTTAACCTGATGAACATTTTTATCCCATGTCAGATTTGCTCTTAATGCTTTAGTTTCAGTGATATAAGCCAAAAACTGCATTTTACCCCTATGTTCTATTCTTAGCCATGCCAGCTATCTTGGTTGGCAGGCTGGGTCATTAGACACATTTTTTAAACTAGATACCCTAGTGATGATTGTGGCCAAGTTTGGTTAAATTTGGCCCAGAAGTTTCAGAGGAGAAGATTTTTGTAAAAGTTAACGGACAATGGACGACAGACACCAAGTGATGAGAAAAGCTCACTTGGCCCTTTGGGCCTAGTGAGCTAAAAATGAATGGAATAGTCTGACTTGTTTGATCAGAACATTAAATCCTAACAGATTTTAACAGCAATTTTTAATGTACTGTGGCATTTCAGTTTTAGTATATAAAATATTTCATCACTTATATAAAACAGATTTCAAAGGAAAGTTAAAGAGATTTAGACAAGAATGGCATTGTTTTGCATTTCTTTGAAATTATTGAACTTTAACAAAATTTATTCTTCTGAAAAATCAACTTATATGCATTCCAGCATATAAGTTATGTAGCATACTACTGGTAATAAAAATTTGTGTAGAAAATATGCAAGTATCATTGTTATTCTTATCATATTCAATTATATGCAATACTTGTAAATATTATTACTAAGCCACATGCAAACAATGTCTGAATTACATATGCAAATTTCATTGAACTCAACAAAATTGTAGAAATGATATAACTAACAGAAAAATTTAAAAAAGAATACTTCTTTCTATTTATAATCTAAATGCTATTAGTTTCTGAGAAAAATTAACAATAATTGAGACAACTTGATGTATATCAGCTGATTAACTGTGTATTTATTCTATTGTATCCTGAAGTCAACCTTTCTACTATGTAAATACAAGTTGACAGATAACATGAAGCTATAACTGCATAGTATACATTTATAATATCCTGGTATCTTGCTTCTGTTGTTGGCAACCAGTTATATTCAAATAACTGTTTACATTACAGTTCAATTTGGGGTCCTCATTGCGTTTCAGTCATGTTGACAAATCCAATGGTTGGGAATAAAACTAGAGGCTCTCAAGAGCCTGTGTCGCTCACCTGACTCTACTTTGGTTTTAGAAATCATGTAAAGATAGATAAAAATCATAACAGATACCCAAATAATGATTGAGGCCAAATTTGGTTTAATATTGGTCCTGTTATTTAATAAAATATCTTGGTGGCCATCTTGAACAGTAAATCGGCAACAAAGTAGCAACACTTGGTCAGCACCTCATAAGGAACATTCATGCCATGTTTGGTTTCAATCCATTCAGTGGTACTCTAAATGAAGACATTTTTATGTATTTCCTATAGGGTCCTATGTTAAACTAAGTCCCCCCCTGGTGGCCATCTTGGATGATGGATCGGCTGAAAAGTAACAACACTTGGACAGCACCTCATAAGGAACATTCATGCCATGTTTGGTTCCATTCCATTCAGTGGTTTTCTAAAAGAAGACATTTGTATGTATTTCCCATAGGGTCCTATGTTAAACTAAGTCCCCCCCCCTGGTGGCCATCTTGGATGATGGACCAGACTGCAAAGTGACAACACTTGGTCAGCACCTCATAAGGAACATTCATGCCATGTTTGGTTTCATTCCATTCAGTGGTTCTCTAAAAGAAGACATTTGTATGTATTTCCCATAGGGTCCTATGTTAAACTAAGTCCCCCCGCTGGCGGCCATCTTGGATGATGGACCGACTGCAAAGTAACAACACTTGGTCAGCACCTAATAATGAACATGCATGCCATGTTTTGTTTCATTCCATTCAGTGGTTCTCTAAAAGAAGACATCTGTATGTATTTCCCATAGGGTCCTATGTTAAACTAAGTCCCCCGCTGGCGGCCATTTTGGATGTTGGATCCGCAGCAAAGTAACAACACTTGGTCAGCACCTCATAAGGAACATTCATGCCATGTTTGGTTTCATTGCATTCAGTGGTTCTCTAAAAGAAGACATCTGTATGTATTTCCCATAGGGTCCTATGTTAAACTAAGTCCCCCGCTGGCGGCCATTTTGGATGTTGGATCCGCAGCAAAGTAACAACACTTGGTCAGCACCTCATAAGGAACATTCATGCCATGTTTGGTTTCATTGCATTCAGTGGTTCTCTAAAAGAAGACATTTGTATGTATTTCCCATAGGGTCCTATGTTAAACTAAGTTCCCCGCTGGCGGGCATCTTGGATGATGGATCGGCTACAAAGTAACAACACTTGGTCAGCACCTCATAAGGAACATTCATGCCATGTTTGGTTTCATTCCATTCAGTGGTTCTCTAGAAGAAGTTCAAAATGTAAAAAGTTAATGATGACGACGACGACGGACGACAGACGCCAAGTGATGAGAAAAGCTCACTTGGCCCTTTGGGCCAGGTGAGCTAAAAACTATAAGTTTAAAGCTTAAATGTTGAATTTCAGGATAAAATCAATATTCAGTACATTGTAGGAAAATATAAAATGTATTTGTACTAGCTACGAAACAAGAGAAAAGCTCAGCAATACAATATTTTTACATTGTAGGAGAATATAAAATTTATTTGTATGAGCTTTAGAAACAGAGAAAAAAGCGAGGCTTTTTATTTTTTGTTTACTGGTATTATCAAAATGTCTATAACTAATGAGCTATATCAATTGGTGTATTCTGTGAAACAGAATTTTGTTAAATGCTGATGAAGTAATTGTGTACACTGTTTAACAAAATAAGATATTTGAATACACTGTACACACAGTGTCAAAATAGAATTCCAACAATTTCTGGGAAGTTTTTTTTATGCACTTAAGAAATGCACTAGTTATAAGTAGCATCACAAATATTGTAATTTTCTGTTGTTTATCATACAAAAGATATCTCATCAAAAACAACAACACATCTTTTTTTAATTATATACATGTACAAAAGAACAAAACATTTTACTGATAAAAATATTTTTGCAACAATTACATTACTTTAATTGTGAATGTATATATTTGTGTATACCTGCATGAACATGTAAGAGTGTGTTGTACATATGTGTGTAGAACTTAAGAGGGTCAATGTTGAGAGCACTGCCTTGTCCACTGAGGATGGTAAATGCTGTCAGTATCACATGTAAAGATTCTCTGTAGGTCAGATCCTATGAAAATAAAATCATCATATTAACACCTGTATCATTTCTTTTTCTCAGTCAAGATACATTAGGAATGTGCTAATTATTGCAATATCTTAAGAAAGATATGCTACAAAACATATTTAGAGCTATTTTTCTAATGCTTGTAGTTTAAAGGTTTGGTTGGCTTGCATGCTTTCTGTTTGTATAAATGTTTGCTCAAGCATTGTAATTAAGATTGACATCTGCAATCAAATAAGATATTATAAGGTATACAAGCTGAAGCCCCATCTAATACAAATAAATTCTTATTTGATTTTTCTTATGTGTGTGTTTGTTTGATTGTTTTATAACTGTTTGTTTGTTATATTTCAATACATTTCATGAGGGCCTCAGGGTATATTAGTTTTATAGCTAACTGTGTAACCCTCTTTAAATAAAGAATTATTATTATTATTATTACCGGGTATTAAACAGTAGATAGGCGGGGCTTCAGCTTGTATACATTATACTTAAATGTTATTGGATGTTAAGTATATTGTGCAGTATAAAGTGTACAAGATGAAGCCCCATCTATCTATTGATTGCAGATGTCAATCTTAATTACAACTGAGCAAACATTTATACAAACAAAGCAAGCAAGCCAACCAAACCATTAAACTACAAGCATTAGGAAAATATCTCTAAAAGTTAGTAAAGTTTATATCAGTAAATTATCACTTGTACTTCATTATCCTCTCTTTAGCAGCCTTATATGCCCTGGTTGATTTTCACCATTGTGCCTGTTAATCAACTCAATTAACAAGTTTTATAATTTTTTTTTTACTTTTTACAAGTCTTACGGAATTAAATAAGCAAATTTACAATGTATATGTGGTAGGAAAAATAAAAAATAGACATATTGAATCCTGAAAATATGATAGCAAATGTGGGGATTAATGTTTCAATTCAATTCAGACATGGTTACCTAAACAAATACTATTTGAATAATGTAAACAATTCACAAAATTCCTATGTAACTAATAATTTGTTTTATGTGGTATGGGTGTAACTGGATTGCTGTCTTATTGACATACATTGCAACTTTTTTTAAATAATAACAATAATGCATTGTCGTGCCAACCAAACCCCAATTGATATTTCAAAGTATGAGAAAACAGGAATTAGGTGTCTGGTACATACATGTGCCTAAATTGCTCACCTTGTAAAAAAAAATCTCCAGTTTGCTAATTAGGATTTTAATATGCACAAACTATAGTTACTCTTTTGTTTTGCTGATCATTTTTGCAATTTACATGTTTAAACTAGCTCCTATAGTGTTTTATAAAACAATCAAAACTACAAATAACAGTCAATATCAACCTATCAGGGGCAATAACTCAAAAATGGTTTGTCAAATAGTTAATAGTCAGAGTAGATAGATCTTGTTATGCTGATCATTTTTGCCATTTACACTTTTAACCAAGATCCTAAAGTCAAGATAACAGCAAACAAGAGGCACACATGTATCACTCACCTTGTGGAAAATTGCGAGTTTGCTAATTAGGACTTTCATATGCATCTACTATAGTTACTCTTGTGTTGCTGATCATTATTGCAATTTACATGTTTAACCTAGCTCTTTATTTACATGTTTAACCTAGCTCTTTTAGTTTTTTTAGATAATAGCCAAAACTGCTAAATACAGTAAAAATCCTAATCTGAAACTTTCAGAGTAGAAAGATCTTGTCATGCTTACAATTTTTGTAGTATACATTTCTAACCTAGCTCCTATAGGTTTATACTCCAATACAACATGTACAACCAAAAACTGCCAAAAAATGGATATAACAGGGACAATAACCCCAAAACAGGCTGAGAGATTAATTTTCAAATTTGAAGGCAAATACATTTTGTCTTGCTGATCTGGCCCACAATTTAAACTTTTAACCTAGCTCCTATAATTTTAACAATAACAACCAATAACTGCTAAAAATTGGAAACAAAAATCAATATTTCAGGGGCAAAAACTCCAAAACATGTCATCAGATTTTACTCCAATTTTCAGGGTGGATACATCTTTTGATGCTGATCATTTTAGCAATTTACACTAATCAGCTAGCTCTTAAAAGTTAAAAAAAAAACATTTGGGGGGCAACAACTCCATAAAAGGTGGGCAGATTTTTCCAAAATTTTCATGGTTGATAGAACTTGTGCTGACCATTTTTAACATTGTCACTGTTTCTCTTTTATAGCTATAGTTTAAGAAATATTAGCCAAAACTGTACTTTGACCACTATGTTCTATTTAACAACAAGGTGGAGATCTTGGTTGATCAACCTGAACAAAAATAACAAACTTTGTAGCTGACATCCTCCCATAGACGAAGCAGAACAACCTTAATTTCAACCAATTGAGCAGTTTCAGATGAGAGGATGTTAAAAGAAAAGTTTACTAATGACAAACTAGGTGATTGCAATACAATGTATAGCCACAACTCCTAGAGTAATATTTTCAAAGGAAGACAAAGTTACATGCATTTGTTTTTGGCTGTATAGGAGAAATATACTATTCGTTAACTGTGCTTACAAGGTGATACAAAACTTTACTGTAAGACATTAGAAGAAGAACAGACTTCAAAAAAATTGTTACAGTCCTTGCCAATATACTTCTTGTAAATATGAAATGTTGCCCATAAAAAAGTTAATATTAAATAATCTCACTAAACCTTCTACATAACAATTTCAACATTTATGGTGTGTTTTTACTAGTGCTAATATCTAGATAAGAAATAATATGATCATCAGGCATACCATTACTAAAGTTCAGAAATTATTGCAAGGTTTTTATTGTGAATAATGGGACTGGGTGAGTATTGCAATAATATGAACTCGCATTCTGATATCTGATAAATATATCTGTATGTTGATTTTCTGAAAATTACAATAATCAAACTCGCATTATTGTCCTTTCTTAAAAAATTGCAACAATAAATGCACGCGATAAATTCTGAATTTACAGTATTGTCCCCTAGAAAAAAAACAGATAAGAATAAACTGCTTCACCGAGCGCAGTCGGATACAACCGCAGAGGTCATACCCTGAACAGTTGGGCAAAAAAGGACACAATATTCAAGCTTGATACAGGTCTGAATTTGGATTGTAATTAAATATTTGACATATTATAGGTTTCTAACACAGAATAAATGTAGTCAAAGAACTTGAAATTAGTTGTATGATTTGAATTTATATTCAATTGAAGATTTCTTACTGTTGTGCAATACACTGTGCTGTTGCACAATACTTAGTAAATCTGTTTTCAGACTATATACAAACGAATTAGCAAAATAAATTGTGACCCCAAATCTTTTTCTTTGGAAAATTGTCAATTTCTTAAATCTTGAGGGGAAAAAAATTGACCCCCCAAAAAAAATTTTGACACCCGCCCCTTTTCCAAAAAATTTTATTTTGGACAATTTTTTTTTTTATTAAATGTGGTACAAATTAAAAGACATCCATACACTTAAACACAAGTTATTGTCTGAAAACTAGAAAAATGCTTGTTTTAGACCCTTTCTGGCCCCTAATTCCTGAACGGTTTGGGCAATTACCCCCAAAATGATTCCTTATCTTCTACCTGTGGTTTTGAACCTTGTGGTACAATTTCAGAGCAATCAAAATACTTATACACAAGTTATTCTCCTGAAACTAGAAAAATGCTTGTTTTGGCCCTTAATTCCTAAACGGTTGGGACCATCAACCCCAAAAACAATCCCAACCTTCCTTTTGTGGTATTGAACCTTTTGTTAAAATTTCATAGAGATCCATACACTTAAACTAAAGTTATTGTCTGGAAACCAAATGTCTTCGGACGACGCTGATGACGACGTGATACCAATATAATTTTTGCGGTCGTATAAAAACAATGTTATTGTGCTTATTCTACAATTATATTTTTCCAATAAATTGAGTTTCCAACAATTGGATTATACATTGTAGCTCCTAACATACAATATAACATACCTCTGATTCTATTAATTCATTAAACACTTTATAAAGGTCATCAAAGAAATCTATGTTTATTAAGTGTGAAAACCTGAAAAAGTATAAATATAAATCAACATTTAAAATCATGCAATTATATGTACAGCAAAAGTGTCCCTGCCCATTACAAATCAGAAATTTTGATACCAATTTTAATTCCATTTAAATAAAAATTTCAGCTAACCAAATACAATCTTTTAAGCCTAATACTATTATATATAAAATCTGTTTTATCTGCATCCACCTGTCTCCAAATGTAGTCATAATTTTTTTTAACAAAATTCCCTATTGGTGTTTTTTTTATTTTTTTTAGTTTGCTTACATTTGTATTTATAGTTCGAAACTCAACTTAAATGTTTTACTTTTTCTGCATTTGAATATTGTACACAATTTACTTTAACACAAAACATGTGAAAATCCCTTATGAACTATCTAGATAATGCACACTCTCGTGAGGCATTAACTACCTCAGTTATACTGCACAGTTCAAATGCATTGTTACCTCACAATTACAACATACTTGATCAGTTGAAAACATTGTACAAACGTTTTACATTTTGCAATATATAATAAAATAATGGCTGAGGAATATTGAAAAACCAAAAATTTCAAAAAGTTTGCCAAATCTGACTCAGGCCTAGGGATAAAAAAAACTTAGTTTTTCAAATGATTTTAATATCTCATGAACAGTGATATTGACAGAATATGACAAAATCATGTCAAAGATATTCCATTTCAGCAGTGGAGCACTGAACACTGATCTTGTGATACCCTCAAGGACAAAATGTCCACTAGCAGTGTCATGGACCCAGTGGTTGGAAAAATTTATAAAAGATATTAAGGCAATCATTAATATATGTTAATGTGGATAGTGTCCACATGTGGACACAGATGATGCCCCCGCTTGCATATCATATAGTTATAAAGGGACATAACTGAAGAATGGTAAAAGTGACGCTACCCAAAAATTTTGTGGTAATAAGCATTGTGTGTAAGTCTCATAAAACTTGGTTGAGGCTAACTTAAGTAGAGAACGGAAACGAAAAATTCATTAATTTTTATGTTTATAAAGGGACATAACTCAAGAATGGTAAAAGTGTCGCCACCAAATTTTGTACTTAATCTGTATTATGTAGTAATAAGCATTGTGTATAAGTTTCATAACATTTGGTTGACGCAAACTAAAGTTAGAAAACGGACACAAAAAATTTGTACTTGATCTTAGTTTTGTGGTAATGAATATTGTGTATAGGTTTCATAATGTTTGGTTTGGGCAATCTTAAGTTACAGAATGGAAACTAAAAATTTTGCAATCTTTCGATTTATAAAAGGGCATAACTCAATAATGGTTAAAGTGACACTACCCAAATTCAACTTGATCTGTGTTTTATCAGTGGAAGTCAAAATTAAACATTGCATTGTATAAAGCATTGATTGTAGTTGATTCAACTATAATCATGGACAAAGGAAGATAACTCCAATTTTAAAAATTACTTGATATTTAGAAGAAAATAAAAATTTTGCAATTTTTCCATTTATAAAGGGCATAACTCTAGAACGGTTAAAGTGACGCCACCAAAATTCAAACTTGATCTGTGTTTTGTGGTAATAAGCATTGTGTATAAGTTTAATAACATTTTGTTGAGGCAAACTTAAGTTAGAGAACGGAAACTAAAAATTTTGCAATTTTTCCATTTATAAAGGGGCATAACTCTAGAACGGTTAAAGTGATGCCACCAAAATTCAAACTTGATCTGTGTTTAGTGGTAATAAGCATTGTGTATAAGTTTCATAACATTTGGTTGAGGCAAACTCAAGTTAGAGAACGGAAACCAATTATGGGGAGTACTGACTAACAAGGGTAAAACTTAATGACCCCACCGCTACGGCAGGGGCATTAAAGGTAGACATGCATTTTGGCTATATAGGACCGATTAGTGGTGCTCTAATTAAAACAGTTAGAGTTGAAGAGTCTTGTTTATTGAAAACTGTAGGAGTTAGGCATAAATGAAACAAGTACCCTTTAAGCATTTCAGGACAAAGTGTAGCAGTTCCTAGGCCTGCTCTCCTCTCTGGCAACACAAGTAACAATCAATCAATAAATTTTAGAATTAAGTGGTAACAGAACGTCAGAGAGTATAAAAAAACAGATTATAATGTCTATGATTATAATGCCATAACAACATTTTTAAGTCTTACATTTAGAAATAATGCTCCGTGTTGAAGGCCATACCTTGACCTATAATGGTTTACTTTTATAAATTGTAACTTGGATGGAGAGTTGTCTCATTGGCACTCATACCACATCTTCCTATATCTATATACAAAATCAACTGCTTGCTCATCTTAAGAATATTTCTTAAGACTCAAATCTTTTCTCAAATAGATCAGTTTAAAAGTCAGACATACTTAGCTAAACCTTCAAGGACTGATGGAAGCAAGGTAGACTTTCTGAATCCTTTCAAAACTTTAAAGTAAATCAGAAACACTGCTCCTATGATTTCTGTATGCTAAAAAAATAATTAACACTTCAATGACAAAGAATAAGGCAATCATCAGACTCATTTGTATATAGGTCTTAAATATTACATTTTAAATATGTACACCCACTTTACTGAACTCACTTTATCATTAAAGCAAATCATCACAAGAGACTATCAGTCACTATTGTCATGCCAAAAATATTACAATACCTAAAGTAAGTTTCATTATTAAATGGTTCTGCAGAGAAATGTTTTTTTCAAAGATCTTTGTTATGTCAAATACAATACAACTATCTTTACTTAGTTATTGACATTCCTGTGAAGTAGTACAAAGGATATAAAAATTTATCAAACATCAATTCGTCAATTTGTTTCACATATCAATGACAGCAGAAAAATAATATACGAAAATTACGCCTGGATAATTACAATGTTAGTATCTCATCCTCATTATAATATATAAAAAAAAAAACAATTAGAGGAACTTACAAGTTTAATATTTTAATTCAAATATTTAATACTGCTAGTCAGTCCAAAAAAGGAGGTGTACATTTTTATTCTTTCCAAAAATACATTAATAACAAAATAAATATACTTACAAGTTTCACCTTTTTCTTCTTATCTTCTGTTGCTTTTGTTTCTAAGAGTTCATGTTCCAAATTGGCCATCTTTTTTCTTTTCTGTAAGAATACCACAATTTATTACACTAAACACTAGAAGCAACTTAGTAGTGAAATTTAATTGTATGGAATGGCCAACTGCTAATTGTAAAAGGGCATATGGTATAATCTTCATTTTCATCAGACATTGCTTGGTAGATGTCTCGTCAATATATTTTATTGTAATATTCAGTGATTTTTAAATGTTAGACCCCATAACAAATGGTGATCATTTTCAAAAGCCCACACCTTCATAATATTCATATATTCCAATACCATCTGCATTACACACAGTATGTATTACCAACAAAATGATCCAAAAGGAAACAGAGTACCAATTTTGTTTTGCTTACTGCTTTGTTGTTTTCAAATAATGTAGAAGTGATAAATTACTATATAAAAAATGAAAACAATGTGTTATAAATTTCATGCACCCGATATGCTTTTCTAGATTTACCTTCATCAGGAACGCTCAAAGCCAAATATTTGAAAGCCAATAATGTATAATAACCTAAATAATTGAAGAGCATATGACCAAAAAGGACCTAAAAAATAGCCAAATTTGTCTAAGGTCAACTTTGCCTGAGTTTCTTATAATTTAAAAATTTATTTACGGACAATTTTAGAAAGGTTTCTTATAAATCATGTCAGTACCAAAGTACTGACTACTAAGCTGATGATACCCTCTGGGACTGATAGTCCACCAGCAGAGGTATCGACCCAGTACTGTAAAAAATGAAAACAACATGTTATAAATTTCATTCGACCAAAGCGCTTGTATACAATGAGTCATTTGTTTCATAATTTCTTGTCAAGTTTGGTAATTTTTTTGTTGGATAAGTCAACGCATTTCAATGACATAACATAAAACAAATGGATATATAGTATAAACAACAAGAATGTGTCCATAGTACACGGATGACCCACTCGCACTATCATTTTCTATGTTCAGTGGACCATGAAATTGGGGTCAAAAATCTAATTTGGCATTAAAATTAGAAAGATCATATCACAGGGAACATGTGTTCTAAGTTTCAAATTGATTGGACTTCAACTTCATCAAAAACTACCTTGACCAAAAACTTTAACCTGAAGCGGGACAGACAGAAGAACGGACGGATAGAAGAACGAACGGACGCACAGACCGAAAAACATAATGCCCCTCTACTATTGTAGGTGGGGCATAAAAATAATTGAACAACATTGTATAAAATAATAAATAGAAGATTTTGAACTTCTGTCTGGGCAAAACAATTATATGCAAATCAAACCTCAAACTACTTAACCTTAAGGTAAACCTTTCAATATTTACAAATAATGATGACTCTCTCAATTCCACAGTATAAGTATAGTTCAGATTATCTTTTTAAAGTGTATCACTCTAGTAGTTAAACATTGAATAAGAGACAAAATTGAAAAAAAGAAACTTATAGTTGACATGTTATGGTCATTACTACCTTCCTCTCTCTTCTTGACATGAATTCTCTTTTTTTCTTCTTGTTCTCCTCCAAATCTTCTAATGCATCTATCTCCTTAATCTTCAGAGCTAAGAATGTGTCCAGAACCTTTAGGAAAAATGTCAGTGTTAAACTTTGTTGTAATATGTGAAACGCCATGACATTTCCAGGCTTGTGGCGGTAAACGTCATAATGAAAAAAGTCGATGTAAAGTCACGTAATTTAATCGGGTAACCTGTTATTGAATGTCCATTTACATCATGCGGTAAAAGAAAGTTTAATTTTTTCATGACTTAAGAAAATTTGGATTTTGTATTAAGATATACAAAACAATTAGATTTTTTATGTAAAATTGATAATTTAGATTAAATCCTGTTTAGAATCGTGTTCTTAATTCACACAACTTATCTTTTAAATTTCATTGCGTAAATCCCTTTCTCCTGAATCATTAATATGTTTTCGACAATACAAAATGGTTTAAATTATATACCCATTGCATTGCTAGCTATTATTTAGAAAAATAAAAGTACCAAAATATTATTACATTCTCTATTAAGATTGCAGCATGAACGAAACTTACAAAAATGACCATAATTCTGTTATTTTAAAGAATATAGCAAAATAACTTGTCAGGACGTTTTGAATCTATGTATACTTTATAAAACTGCAATAAACTAATTTTGACCTTGGTACCTCTGTTAACCTGAAAATCTCATGGCTGGTAACATACAAGACAAATGGTAAATGATTTGAGTTTTGAAAAGGAATAAGGGTGCTCTCTCTAATTTTAACAACAAACAGGGCGGAACGTAAACATGAGTTGTGAAATAGAGTTTTTCTCTTATTTCTTGCTTACAGTACTTTATAATCCACTCACCTTCCTGGCAATTCTAATTTTGGAGTAAAAGACCTCGCACAATACAAACCCCGAATTCGTTAAACTAATGATATAAGTACAAACATAGATGACATCACCACATATGTACAACCTGTTGCTTATAATTTTTAATGGGTTGTGCTTCTTATGAGTCCAGTAGACAGTTTCTTATTTAATGTGTAGACACACACTGAAAGGTAATGCCTGCTTTACTGATTGTGATTAAGATTTCATATTGAGTCTTAATGATCAAGGATTTACTACCGGTATCACATTAATATAAAATAATGTGATGTGGAATGATTGCCAATGAGACAACTATCCAACAGAGACCAATGTGGCAGACTTAATCAACTGAGGTCACCATACAGTCTTCAACAATGGGTAAAACCCATACCATATAGTCAGCTATTAAAGGCCCCAACATAAAAATGTGAAGCAATTAAATTGAAAAAATTCAACTGCCTGATTACTAACAAAACAACAAACAAAAACAATTACGACAGATAGCAACCAACAACAACCACTGAATTACACACTCCTTACTTGGAACAGGCAAATACAGAAGTACATCACTTGATTCTCTTGTAAAATGGTCAAAATTCTTCATTTAGGGGATCACAACATCTTCTTATTCTTATATTGTAATGTCATTATGAAACCCGCTCTTCTCTATAAAGCCTCATCACTTCTCCCTGTTTAGATATCACAACATACGATTCTAATTTACTGTAGTATAAATATAATCCGTTATTGAAACCTTGCCATGAATACAAACCTTCCTCTGAACTCTAAAATCTCTTGCTTTCACCATTTTATTTATTAGTCTGACAATCTGTGAAAAAAATTAGATAATAATAACATAAATTAACTAAAATGACAGTTAGCAGATATCACCAATAATACCCTTATTCAAGACAAGGACTCCCCCTTAAAAAACCAAGAAATTACATACTAAAACATCTTGCATGTTTTATTGATGATTGAATATAAAAGTGTGTATAAGTAGAATAGTATCTCTGAGTATTTTATAACCAAGTAGTCCAATAAGAAGTTTCATACTATGGTCAGCTAATATTTTAGATGAGTATATACCAACCTCTAGGGAAACTTCTCCAGATTTATCTTCTCGAAAAACTTTAGAGCTTGTCTGACATACCATGTCTGATATCTGTCAAATATTAAAAATAATATACCGGTAATCTGAAATTTACCCTCACTAACAAATGTACAAAAAAAATTAAACATATTGATTCCTGTAGATAGAAATGACAGTTAAAACATATAGTCAGTGAAAACTCATTTCAAATAAACTAAGAAGTCAACAAATTGACCTACTTTTGTTATTTACAATCATGTCATTTTGCTTAGTTTTTTCTGTTACCTATTCTAACATTGGACTTAAGAGTTCTTTTAAACTGAGTTGTACTGTGTGTTTTGCTGTGCGTTTGTTAATTCCACATTGGCTAAGGATATAGGGGAGGGTTGGGATCTCACAAAACATGTTTTACCCTGCCAAATATATGGGCCTGTCCCAAGTCAGGAACCTCTAGCCTTTGTTGGTCTTGTGGGTTTTTCTTTTTCTTTTGGTTCATTTGTATGTTTCAAAGTTTAGTTGGGCGTCCATTTCGTTGAAATAGTATACATTATTGTTCCTGGGCCAGCTGAAGCCCGGCTCACCGTGCAGGATTTTCTCAGTGAGTTGAAGACAAATTGGTGGCTAAAACTAAGTCCATTTATCAGTAAAACACAGTACATTATTTTTCAAATTTCATTTTTTCTTCAGATGCTTTTTCTTTGTCTTGAAGAAGCTTCTGTCCAAGTTTCATAAAATTCCATGAAGGTTTAAAAATGTTATTGATGTCTAAACAAGCATTCTGAGAGTATTGCATGGAAATACATAGTCCACTACCGGTTAAAAATTAATTGTACTGGAACAAAATGCTAACTTGATCTATAACTTGTCATGGTGTAAACTATATAACAAATATCAAGTCAATATCTTCAAACATGACGAAAAAAAGTGCGAAAAACTGATAATTTAAGTGAATTTTCTAAGTCCAAGGACCATAACTCTGCAAAAAATCATCAAACCAAAACAAAATTCAAACTTGGTCTGTAACTTGTCATGATAAAACTATATACCAAATATCAAATCAATATCTTCAAGCATGACGAAAAAAAAGGCGGAAAACTGATTATTTGAGTGAATTTTCTAAGTCCAAGGACCATAACTCTGCACAAAATCATCAGAACGAAGCAAAATTCGAACTCGATCTGTAACTTGTCATGATTAAACAATGTACCAATTATTAAATCAATATCTTCAAGAATGACGAAAAAAAGTGCGGAAAACTGAATATTTGAGTGAATTTTCCAAGTCCAAGGACCATAACTCTGCACAAAATTATCAGACCGGAACAAAATTCGAACTTGATCTGTAACTTGTCATGATAAAACAATATACCAAATATCAAATCAATATCTTTAAGCATGAAGAAAAAAAGTGTGGAAAACTGATTTGCCAGACTGACAGAAGGATAGACAGATGGACAGACAGACAGAAGGACAGACAGACAGACAGGCCTTACCTTTAGAAATCAATAAAATTATTTCACCTAAATATTTTTTCCATGCTTCATAAAGGAAATTTGTTTTTGAAATTAATGCATGCCAGAAGACTGGAACTTGAGTCTCAAATGAAATTGAGTTATCTTTCTTTCGAATAGCCACCTAGCAATTAATTGAATGCCTCAATCATAAGTCCAATAAATACAGACAATGCAAGGATTGAAACTTAGGCTATCAACCAAGGGTCACCACACAAGGCAAAGTGAACGACTTTGCCACCCTAGGATTACTGACATCGCTCTAAAGAAGCTCGAAGGAGAAGTTTCTGTCACCCTCGATTTTCAGTAAAATTCCCCAATGTCGACTCTTGATTTTTTTTTAATAATTTACAAACCAAATGCAAAGGATTTCAACATTTGATGTAATAAATGTGTTACCCCTCAATTCGGGCTTTTTCTCCACAATTGAAATAGCAAGACAGGGTGCAGATTATAGCTACTATAAGCAAGAAACAAGAGAAAAACTCTATTTTACAATGTTTGTTTAAGTTGAGCCATGATTGTTATTGAAATTGTAGAGAGCGCTCTTATTTCTTTTCAAAACTCTAATAATTCACCTAATCCACATTAATATGCAATTTTAATTTATAAAGATATACTAATATCTTGAAAATTGAATCAGACCTTCATTAAGTCCCAGGAAACAACATATTTAAATTTGAAAAAAGTTTGTTAAAGCATTTTCATGTTATTCTGCTGACAAGCTGTTTGGCAGCCGCCGTAGATCCGCCCAGCCGCCCGCCGTATGTCACTATTTTAATAACCTATATTTCCTTTAAAATCTGGTTAAAAATCCAATATTAATTGATTAATATCAAAGTTAAATACTTCATTACAAATTTCTCATTTCGTTTCAAAGCATTGCATAACATGAACTTGAATCTGCATGTATTTAATGCTATGAACAAAGTGAAGTAGCCAACTGGAAACCAGCATTACAATGTATAAATTACAAAATGTAATCGGTTATTTGATCAGATTTGGTGTTTCATACTGCAGCATGGGTTATGGTGTAGCTAAAGGTTCTTTAGATATTAATGTGATTAATAAATTTAACAGTATTTTACTAAAGAACGGTGGGGTAGGTGTATATATTTTTATATCTATTAAGTACAGATTTTCCACCCACTCTCACCTTATTTGTTTGTGATTAACATGTTTGTATTCTATCTCTGGTTAATGACAACCACAATTTATATATATTTAGTTATATTATGCAATTTTGACACATTTTAAAACTCATGTTCTAAGAGTTCTAAAATCCTTTGCACACATTTTCAACTTCTACTTGATGATGAAATATCGCAAGCAATCACAAACGATTTGAAATTATCAGAATTTCACAAGACGTTTTCAATAAGTGTTTTTTTTTCTGAATTCCCTAAAAAATAATTTAACGAATAAATATATCTGTTTATTATAGTATGAAAGAAAGTGAAACCTTTTTCAAGATATTTAAACTTACTTAACAATCAAGGCTCACACTACTTCAGAAAGTGACTTCTCTTTTTGAAACTGATAGGGAGAAGTGGTGAGACTTGAAGAATCATATGGAGAAGTGACTTCTCTTTTTGAAACTGATAGGGAGAAGTGGTGAGACTTGAAAGAGAAGTGCTTGTTTGCTCATGGTGCTACAATGATTGGTTTTTACTATGATATAAAGGGCCATACATGTATGTGTCCTATTTACTTTACTTTATTTTATATTAAACGACAATAAAGACAACAACACCCATCAATTACCGCATGGTAGGAGTTTATTCTGGTCGACATGTTTCGCCAACAAGCGTTCATTTCCAAATTGGACAACACCCCACTGGCCATCCCTTACCAATTCAACAGGCTTCGCTCCGAGGGAGGTACTGCTTCCAATCGCGATTGGAACAGTACCTCCCTCGGAGCGAAGCCAGTTGAATTGGTAAGGGATGGCCAGTGGGGTGTTGTCCAATTTGGAAATGAACTGACATTTTATGATCTACTTTCATCATTTCTACAATATTACCACTAGAAACCTCCATGAGAACAACTACACAGACGTGTAAGAATAGCAGCTAACCACATCGTTAATGACTTTATTGACTAACTTTCACTTTTAACTTAACTAGATTCTTATTTTATTTTACTTTCACTTTCTATTTATATCTATAACGTCGTCATAACAACCTCTATTGTTACGTTACTTTCGGCGAACCACACAACCGCAAAATTTGTACTTCACTGTTTGATTTCATATGTAATATTGTCCTGAAGACGCCACGCTTGTTGGCGAAACATGTCGACCAGAATAAACTCCTACCATGCGGTAATTGATGGGTGTTGTTTTCTTTATTGTCGTTTATTTTACTTATATAGTGAAAGACAACTGTGAATACCTTTCGGTATCCACCCACTATTACCCAACCACACGATTACCACTTCAGGTGTTGGTTCACCTTGTTCAAATTCAATTTTATTTTATATTGTTCAATTCATACCTGAGTGTACAATTAAAGTAACAGTTGTTTCAGTTTATGTCTTAAATAATCACTGATTTATAGTTACTCAATTATATTTTTCCTCTTTTAAGAAACTACCAACTAAATATCTAGCACTAAAAAGAACTTTTTTTATATCAATAAACTGTTAACACAGAGATATGTCTCGCCTATTTGTTATTTTGATAATGCAAATGTTGAAATTAAAATAGCAATACTTTAACATGTAAGTTATGCAAATATTCAAAGTCAATGAACCATGACTGAAGGTACAGGGTTAAAAATCTCCATGGAAATGAGATGTGCCAATGTTAATACAACTGCAAACCAAATACCATTGTCTTTTCGTAAGTCGTTCCCTTTAAACAAACCTAAACACAAACATTAACTTGTAAACTATGTAAAAGTTTCAAAGTCAATGAACCATAATTAGGGGGTGGGGTTATAGAATCTCCATGGAAATGAAACTTGCAAATGCCAATACATTTGCATACCAAATATCATTGACTTTACATTAGTGGTTCATCTTAAACTGACCTAATCACAAACCAATACATGAAAACTAAGCAAAAGTTTCAAAGTCAATAGACCATAAATGAGGGGGCGGGGCCAAATAATCTCCATGGAAATGAGATATGCCAATGCTTATACAACTGCATACCAAATATCATTGACCTATCACTAGTGGTTCCCTATAAACTGACCTAATCACAAACTAATACATGTAAACTAAGCAAAGTTTCAAAGTCAATTTACCTTGACTGAGGGGGCGGGGCCAAATAATATCCATGGTAATGAGATGTGCCAATGCTAATACAACTGCATACCAAATATAACTGACCTACCACTAGTGGTTCCCCATAAACTGACCTAATCACAAACTAATACATGTAAACTAAGCAAAGTTTCAGTCAATAGACCTTGACTGAGGGGGCGGGGCCAAATAATCTCCATGGTAATGAGATGTGCCAATGCTAATACAACTGCATACCAAATATCATTGACCTACCACTAGTGGTTCACCATGAACTAGGCCTAATCACAAACTAATACATTGTTGATGCCGCCGTCGCCGCCCCCACCGCCGGAAACAGCATACCTATGTCTCGCTTTTTGACTCTGTCAAGGTGAGATAATAAGGAAAAGAAAGTATACTAGTCCCAGCATATATCAACTAAAATTCAATTAAAATATTATTTTGTTTATCATGTTTATGAAATTCATTGTTTCACATTAAAAAGATATATAAACATAACAAAGTTAAGCAACTTTAATCAATAAATTGAAACAATGCATTTACATGGAAATATTTACATTAAGCAAGGAGATCTAACCAAGAGTCTGTTAAAGTGCATGTGGAATGAGTAATTTTCCCTTTTGAGATCATTATTCTTCTGTCATCTGTGCCAGAAAATACTTCTTATAAAGTTGTCTGTTTGAAATAATATACAACCAATCTGTAAAGTCAATGCTTTCACCTCTTTTCTAAAGAAATAAATCCTTTATGTCTTTGAATTTCTTTACTTATAACTGAAAAATTGATGATTCATTGACTTGGTAAAAATTGAAAATTCCCGATGACAAAAGCGAATGAAAGCAACTGAAAGCGACTATTGTGAACACCAGGGCGACTAGATATGGCTTTTGATGGTAGGGCAAAGTTATGTGTCAAATGGAAAAGCGACTTTATCGCCCCAGTCCCCTGCTAGCGTGAGCCCTGACAATTGTTTGTTTTTTTTTTTAAAAAGGGGGGGTTCCTAGGTTCTTGTTAAAAGAAGATGTGGTATGATTGCTAATGAGACAACTCTCCACAAGAAACCAAATGACACAGAAATTAACAACTATGGGTCATAGTACAGCCTTCAACAATGAGCAAAGCCCATACTGCATAGTCAGCTTTAAAAGGCCCCGAAATGACAAATGTAAAACATATTAAACGAGAAATCTAACGGCCTAATTTATGTAAAAATAATGTTACTTTATTTAATGTTATTAAGCAAAATTAATGTTATCAATGTTATTAAGCAAAATTGTAAGCAAATCAAAACAGAAATTTGTTTGAAAAAGCTTCGAGATGTAGCAGAATTTGAAAATTGTATCATTTTTCAATTCCTTCAGACCACAAGGCAAGGAAATAACAACTTAACAGTTGTCATGCAAAGTACTCTGAAATATAATAAGTATATATGCTGGGTAACTTAATTCATGAAAAGCATTAGTGCATCAATTCTCCCTGTTTGGCTACCAGGGAGAAGTCGATTCTCGCTAAAATTCTGAAGTGTGGTGACCCTTGATCAAAAGTATGAACTTGAAGCTATTTTCATTATCATTATCCTAAAATATCACACAAAGTTAATTTCATTTTCAAAAATCCAACATTTCAGTTTCCTCACAAAACTCCAGTAGGAAACAGCAAAGTTCAAACACTAAAATGTACTTGCATTAATTTTTCTTAAGTGTATGGTCTAGTTTTGCAGTAATTTTGACTTAAACTTACCACTGAGTTGTGTTTATTCATCAATGGCACTAAAACTGCTATGATATTATTACGATAATTGAAATGTGGATGATTTGACAACATTTCACACATACATCTAACAGCTAATTCAGTTATGACCTAAAAAAAAACCAATCATATTAAGTTACATGTATACCTATAATAATTTTATTTCTTCATAACTCAAAAGTTATGACATCTTTCAGTAAATAGTACATCTATAACCTGGATATTATTTTGTGGTGTGCTTATAAGTACCCTGCCATGTTCACTCTGTGTTTTTGTTAGATGTATTTCTACTTTGTATCTATCTGACGAGATAAGCCCTTTTCAACTGATCTTTAAAGTTTGTTCTTATGTTGTACTGATACATCACTGTCAAAGGTTAAGGGGTGGTTTGGCGTACCTTCAAACTAGTTTAACGTAGCCATATTCTGTATGTGCCTGTCCCAAGTCAGGAGCCTGTAATTCAGTGGTTGTCGTTTGTTGATGTATATCATATTTGTTTCACGTTCATTATTTTGTATATAAATCAGGCTGTTAGTTTTCTCGTTTGAATTGTTTTACATTTGTCATTTCAGGGCCTTTAAAAGCTGACTATGTGGTATGGGTTTTACTCATTGTTGAAGGCCGTACTATGACCTATAGTTGTTAATATCTGTGTCATTTGGTCTCTTGTGGAGAGTTGTCTCATTGGCAATCATACCACATCTTCTTATTTTTATAGTCTTTATGAAGCCAATCGAATATTTGTAATGAAAGATTCATCTTCAAACTGTTTCTTTATTTTATATTCAAACAAATAAAAATTAAAGAACCTTTGTGAGGGAGCTCACATACCCCACGCCCCACATCATCACTGGGCAAACAAAATCTCACCCGATTCCTAAGTTTAAAGACTCCCACAAAAGTCAACTGATAAAAATAACTTGTGGATATGCACATCTACATATCATGTCCCTATTATCTACAAAGTTTAATGAAATTCTGTTGTATGGTTTCAGAGGAGTTGTGATGACAAACTGTTGCTGTAGTATATTTAGGCCAAGATTCTAAGTTCAAAGAGGCATAACTCTTAGAAAAAATTATTGAATAAAAATTTCCTGTCGATATGCACATCTACATAGTATGTCCTAACTATCTATAAAGTTTTATGAAATTCTGTTGTGTGGTTTCATAGGAGTTGTGCTGACAAGAACAGGACTGACATACAGACTGACAGATGGACGGGTCAAAAACATTATAGCCTACAGAACTTTGTTTCGTGGGGTATAAGAATGTACACAGTGTCTTGCCAAGCATATCTCATTAGTAATTCAATATTATGGTAAGCAGAAAGTGGGTGTATGACAGACCTCACAAATAACTACTCACCACTGCCAAGCTACTGACCAATTATGAAGTAATTCTGTTCAGTAGAACTGGAGGAATGTGTGACAAAACATTTGAAGTTCATTCATCATTCTTTAAAACTGAGTTTTACTGTGCATATTGCTGTGTGTTTGTTTATTCTACATTGGCTAGAGGTATAGGGGGAGGGTTGAGATCTCATAAAACATGTTTAACCACGATGCATTTTTGAGCCTGTCCCATGTCAGGATCCTCTGGCCTTTGTTAGTCTTGTATGTTTTTTCCAAACCAAATTTCAGAAATCCTTGTCAAGTAGTTCCTGAGAAAATGCGACGAAAATATTCATGGGACGGACGGACTGACGGACTGATGGATGGACTGACGGAAGGACAGACAGAGGTAAAACAGTATACCCTGACTTTTTGAAAGCGGGGGTATAATGAAGGATTGTCTGAAGAAAGCATGCAAGAAGAACATGTACACCTTACAACTATTCTATACAAGTAATATAGTTGACCCATTACTTATAGTATCTAAGAAACATGCATAAACTTGAAGACCTCACTTTTATCACTGAAGCATGAAATGAGATCAAGGTCAGGTGATCCCTGTCTGACTGACAAGTATACTTGCAATGATTTTATACACCAAATGTTTTTCTATAGCTTTTGATAACTGAATAAGCCGTTGCCACAGAGATTTGTCTTTTCTGAGTAACATGCAAACTATCAAAAGTTTCAAATCAATGGACCATGATTGAGGGGGGAAAAGGGGGGGGGGGGAGCTCCATGAAACAAAGATGCGCAAATTGAAATAAAACTTCTTGTCAAATATCTACAATTGGTGCCATTTACAACAGCATCCCTAAGTCTTGCCTCCGCAACATTGTCAAGGCAAGATATTTTTCTCTTTTCTTTTCGTTCCATGGAAGTCTTACAGGTATGAAATATGTGCACATGTACCTATTCAAAACCACTGTCAACTAACCAAAATTTTACCAAGTACATTTATATAATTACCTGAGAAGCCTCATCTGGTATATGTATATGCTTTATGCCATTTCTCTTCTGTCTGTTACTTTGCTCATTAATCTTTCCTGCAGTAAATGATTCATGTATGTTTAAATCAATGGATAAAACAGATCTGTATCCTTTTCATATCACTTTTCCTCATAAGAATGAATATCCTTCCAAGTTAAATCTTGAAATTCAAATCAACAGGATAATCCCTTAAAATACAATTGCACTTGATATAAGACACAATATTATGCATTGTTATTATTTTCAGTTAATCATGGTAATTAGACAGGATGCAATTCTATAAAGATTCTCAAAAGCTACTCAAGCTGTTGTATAGGAATCAGAGAGCTAGATAGCAGATAAAACTGACTATGTTCTTTAACTTCATTCTTCATGGATCCCACAGAAATGATTTATTTTGCAGCAGGAGATAAGAATAAGAAACTTTTCAAGGACTTACGTGTGTGATACAAAGTGTGTGGTATGTTCTAATTGGCATTGTTTTGTGTATTTAGAAAACTGTTTCCAATTGGCATTGTTTTGTGTATTTTGAAAATTGTTTCCAATTGGCATTGTTTTGTGTATTTAAAAAATTATAACTCAGATAAAATTGGCTTATATATAAAAATTAAAGCATAAAAGGAATTACCCAAAAGATGTTAATGAGTCATGTCTGGTGACATCACAAAATGACACAGTTGTTAGTGAATTTTATCTATCCCTTAGGTATCACAAAATTCAAAAACCCTTGGTCATCTAATTCTCTAACCCTCAAACTGGACTTAAGGTGTAAGCTTGAAATGAAAACATAGTTTTCCAGAACAAAGGCTAGGAAAGACGACAGGATAATAGCTGCTACAAATGAAACATAAATGTTAGGACCCGTAAAACGTTCTACGGTATGACTTCAACTTTACCATTTGGAACCCTTGGTTCAATAACTATCTTGTTAGCCGCAACCCTCTAACAAAAATACCATGCTAGGAAACACAACCCATGGAATATCATATCAATTTGGAGATATATTTGCGGGTGCTGTTTAAATGTTGTTTAAATTAGGAGCATAATCCAAAATTTGACTAGAGTTATAGTGTATGTCAATGTCACATAATTTTTCCATGGTTATGAATTTGAAGGTCTAACAAACACCAAAAATCCTTTTTATTATTTCCACAACTCTGACTGAGTGAAAGGAAAAACTAAAATGTAGATAAAGATTACCTGTACAATATTTTTCTAAAACTTCAAGATAACCTTTGTAATTCATTAGCAATCCTTGTTCAAAATCTTGCAGTGCTTTTGTTTCCTTTTTCATCTGTTGAAAAAAGGCAAAAATTATTTTTTCTTTGCACAAAATATAATACATATAAACACAGAAGACACCTACAAAAAATTTTAAACTATGAAAAAGTTAGCTTCCTACTAGTATATTATAAACATGTTGATCATATTTGCATAAACTTTCTAAAAACAGTAAACTTTTTAACTCATTCATTTGCTTTACTCATATTTCATGAAAACATTCTATGAAAGTTTTGGAAGAAAATAAAATACCAAAAAAAAACACTAATTTATATAGTTTGACTATTATACAGATTTTTAAAAGGTAATAATGAAGAAAAGGTGAAGACTTCCATCAGAAGAAAATTTTCTAGAAGCAAATTTACTATAGAACCTATCACAAATTCTTTTTTATATGATCTTATCTTTAATATTGCAGTTAACGTATTAATGGTTAAATTAAAGAAATTTTAGAGAGCAAGCTTGCATACCTCACACCCCCATATAAATTATGATATAAGACAGTAAAATAGTCTTGCGCAAATCTATTTTGATTAACTATGACCTTGAACTTAGACCAAGTGACTTGATTTCAATAAGGATCTTTCTCTTAATACTCTTATTATATATAATCTGATGTTCAGTGGTTGTCGTTTGTTGATGTGGTTCATAAGTGTTTCTCGTTTCTCTTTTTTTATATAGATTAGACCGTTGGTTTTCCCATTTGAATGGTTTTACACTAGTAATTTTTGGGGCCCTTTATAGCTTGCTGTTCGGTGTGAGCCAAGGCTCCGTGTTGAAGACCGTACTTTGACCTATAATGGTTTACTTTTATAAATTTTGACTTGGATGGAGAGTTGTCTCATTGGCACTCATACCATATCTTCTTATATCTACATATCAAAGTTAGGTTGTAATCCAAAAACAAGAGAGCACATGCTGACAGGTCTTGCCTGCTTTACTTATGATTGAATTTATGTTCAAAGTCAGGGTCAGATGAATGCTGCCAGACAGACATGCACACCTAATAATAATAATACCATACACCAAATTTAGAAAGCCTATTGCTTATAGTATTCCAGAAACAGAATTAATTATGAAAATATGAAAATGGAATATTGAGCTATGAACCAAAAAAAGAGATCAAGGTCAGATGAACCCTGACAGACAACACGTACACCATGCAATCATTTGATACAGTAAATACAGTTGACCCATCATTACCTATTGCTCATAGTATCAGAGAAACAGACATAACCGTGAAAACTTGATATTGATTAATGAACCATGAAATTGAACATTAAATACAGAAGATCTATAACTTATAGTATCTGAGAAACAGAACAAAACACAAAATCTTAACATTGACCAATGAACCATGAAAATGAGGTCAAGGTCAGATGAAACCTGCCAGTCAGACATGTACACCTTACAATCTATCCATACACCTAATATAGTTGAACTATTGTTGTAGTATCAGAGATACGGACTTGACCACCAAAAACTTAACCTTGATCACTGATCCATGAAATGAGGTCTTGGTCAGGTGAACCCTGTCTGAAGAACATGTTGACCTTGTCGATCCCATTTTACCTGGTATACCAAAAAATATTTTTATAGTTATCCTATCATAAGTGAGTATTTTACATGACAAAATTACTAAACTTTTTTTTTCAAGCAAAAGCTGAACCATGAAAAAATGTGGTCAAAGACAAGGGACATATGACAGATGGAAACTTCATAACATAAGGCATCTGCATACAAGCTTAAGGTATGAAGCATCCGGGTCTTCTACCTTCTTAAACAAAAAACTTTATACAAAGAGTTCACCCCGCTGCCAGATAGTTATCCCTATGTATCTGTGACTTTCGTGGCAGGTGAGACAAAAAGTATTCCAGTAAGCATCCATAAGCAAAAGTGACTGACGGACAAGTCAAAATCTATAAGCCTCTGTTACTTTGTAGCATGGTTTATAGTTTTAATATATTACATTGAACATTCTTATGACTTAGATAAGACAAAATGACAAAAAGTAAGAGTACTCTATATTATGTAAAAAAAACAACTAATCATACCACATTTCCTTATTTTTATATAATTTTTTTTTTAAAATGGTGACGACAGGAGAAAAGTGTAGATTTTTTTCTCCAAAGAGGGAGATTTCAATTCCCAGCCAGGAGATTGGTATATATTCAGAGGGAGTATTGAGTTCCCTGTCAGGATATTGGTATATTATATACAGAGGGAGATTTACAAATTTTTGGAAGATATTGTGATACTCCCACAAATTTCCAGAGGGATGACACATATTAGTTGTATTGTTGGCTTAACTATCATAGATGTGGTGGAAAATACCAGCATATAAATTTTAACACACTGTACGTATAAATAGACTCAAAATCGTCTAATTTTCAAAGTTAAATTATGAGACTTACCAAATATTTTAATTTTGAAATTAACTACATGTACTGACAAAAATAGCTAGCCTAGTAAAATAGTCCTGAAAAAAATGTTTTTTACCTTCTGTTCTTTTTCTTTTTCTGTAAGAAGACGTATTCTATAGCCAGGAATGATATCTTTAAATATCTCCATCAGCGATAGCATCACAAGTTTTTTTACTGTTATGTATGCATCTGATTCACATTCTTCTAACATCAGTCTTAACTCTCGTAATTTCTTCATCTGAAAATGAATACAATGTATATTGAAAAGAAGTGCTTAGGTTTGGTTGAAACCCTTTTCATAGTTTGCTCACCTGGTTTTAGCTAGGCTGAACGTTTGCAATCACTTTGTGTCCGTCGTCTGTCGTAAAATTATTATTCAAAGTTTTTCCCCAAACTAGTGATATTTTATTACACAAAGGAGTTCATTACTCTGAGAGAAAATTATGGAATAGTATACTATCGCCTTCACTAACAACGATTAGGTCTTTTTTGTTTGTGAATCACATCTAATTAACGTCATTTTCTTCAAATTATTTCATGACAGTTTGTTTCAAAGGCACAGGAAATCAGGATGCCCCGAGTAAACCACCGACCTTAAA
This sequence comes from Mytilus californianus, assembly GCF_021869535.1. Taxonomy (NCBI): domain Eukaryota; kingdom Metazoa; phylum Mollusca; class Bivalvia; order Mytilida; family Mytilidae; genus Mytilus; species Mytilus californianus. The sequence goes on from NW_026262679.1 coordinate 61,616,429, forward strand.
CTAGTCACTGACAACCTTTATCACATACAAGGTTTTTGCATCATTCCTTTACATCTGCGACACCAGTAAGCTATTTATCAGTTCCCTTCTTTCTTGCCAATTGTTATAAGTCATTTGTAGCCTACCAATAGGAGGGATAACTATTCTGTAATTCTGTAATTGGATCATTTCCGGATCTGATCGATGTACACGATCTAGCTCGGTTTTCAACGCCAAATGTTTGATCTAAGTAATATGTCAAACAGAGTTACAGGGGTCTTATCAGTAAATGTTAACTACATTTCTGCATGTGAGGAGACTATTAAAATGTCAACCGTAATAAGCGGAAAATGGGAAACTAAAAAAATGATAAGCAGGATTTGGGAATTGGACAAAACAACAAGCGGGATCAGGGATCAGACCCCCCTCCCCATGAGACCCCCTTTATAATTTAAGCATAAATGTACCATAAATCAGGCTGTTAGTTTTCTTGTTTGAACTGTTTTACATTTGTCATTTCTGGGCCTTTTATAGATGACTATGCGGTATGGGCTTTGCTCATTGTTGAAGGCCGTACGGTGACCTGTTTTTATTGGTACTAATATTGATTTTGTTATCAGTAAATTAAAAGCAAACTAAATATTATTGTTATATATATATACACATTCATGGATCTACAACCTGTTGATACCTGTATCTTGGCATTGCACAAGATCATGTTTTTCTCTGACTGTTTATGACGTCTTTACACTAAATCCATTGGATGTTGCATGTGTACGGATTGATAATTTAGTCTTAGATGCATGATTTTTTCTATAAGTTGTTAGTGGCTTTGAACTAGCGGTCAGTAACTGCGAGTACTCTCAGATCTAGTGTCTTTTTGTTGTTTAGATGTACAAGTACCCGGCCACATCCACTTGTATTTGTAGTATTTGTATTTTTATCCATCTGATGAGTTAAGCCTCTTTCAACTGATTTTTATAGTTCGTTCTAATGTTGTACTGTTACACCACTGTCCCAGGTTAGGGGGAGGGTTGGGATCCCGCTAACATGTTTAACCCCGCCACATTCTGTATGTATGTGCCTGTCCCAAGTCAGGAGCCTGTAATTCAGTGGTTGTCATTTGTTTATGTGTTGCATATTTGTTTTTCGTTCATTTTTGTACATAAATTAGGCTGTTAGTTTTCTCGTTTGAATTGTTTTACATTGTCATTTCGGGGCCTTTTATCGTTGACTGTGCAGTATGGGCTTTGCTCATTGTTGAAGGCCGTACAGTGACCTATAGTTGTTAATTTCTATGTCATTTGGTCTCTTGTGGAGAGTTGTCTCATTGGCAATCATACCACATCTTCTTTTTTATATATAGTTGTAAATTTCTGTGTCATTTGGTCTCTTGAGGAGAGTTGCCTCATTGGCAATCATACCACATCTTCTTTTTATATTTACAAGTAATCTTAACATATCTTACATTTTCTTCAGGGTTTTCTATCACATCACTCGCAAGTAAGGCAATCTTCTTTTTCCTTTCTTGCAGGTTGTGTTTTCTTTGTATAAGAAGCTGAATATTTGATAATTGTGGCAAGGGTTTTGGTTCCTGGTTTATAATGGTATCTCTTTCTAACATGTCTGCACTTGTATTACAGGTTTCTTCATTTGGTTCTGAAAAGTAAAAGCATATAAACAAAGATTACATTTAGTTTTTTCAAATTATAGTTTTGCCAAAATACTGGATGCTGAAGCATTATGTTGCTCACCTGTTTTTAAATTGCCTACAGGAATGCAGTTTAAGATCAGCAACAATCACATGTTTTCTTCCACTTGGGGTCATAATTGTATCATTACCATAAGATTTGGATAAATTCATGTCATTGTTTCATTCTTTTTTTTTACCTGAACTTTTTTTTTATTTTAAAAGTAAAAATTTAACATCTATTTATAATAGATCTTTAGCTGAAGTTTGTCTATTTCTTACAAAATAAATAAATATTTTTCAAATAAGGGAAAAAAAATACAATAATTTAATTAAGTTAAACACAATCTTCAATAAATTTTCTCTCCCATAGCTAATCATTGGGACTTTTAGTTAAAATGCTACTTGAGTTAACCTAAAAATTATTTACTTCAAACTGTTTTATATCTTGTCTCTGTAATGATGTGACACATTTAACTATAGTTGTTATCACCAGAGAAAACCAAAGAAATCATCATAATGAGTTACTCCAATGATATTAATGCCTGGGATCCCTGTTTTATGACATTATAATGCGCTCTCCTCAGAATGTGGTAAAATAGGTAAAATTTTAATGATTGTCAAACTTGGCATTGAAGTTTAGATTAACAACTGATAGCATAACTAAGTTAGCAGTAAATGCAATGGTAGTGAAAATGGTTAAACAGTTATACAATGGTAGCTTAGTTGGCTGAACTTAGTTGGCTAAAAGATCACAAAATGGTAGCTGGATAAACAATCATTCAATAGTAGCATAGCTGGATAAACAATCAAACAATTGTAGCATAGTTGGATAAATAATCAGACAATTGTAGCATAGCTGTATAAATGACTAACGGTAATGTAGCAGACAAAGAAGCTAAGGCACTGGTTTCAATATGGTTGTAGAGAATTTTGTTATTGACTTTACTAGAACAACAAATAAAAGATTGACTTAGCAAACAGGAAGTAAGTATCCAGGTTGCACTTTGTAAATACAGCTGTTTCTCAAACCACGCCTCTTTTGGGGAGATATATAATATTCATAGATATGTTAATTTGTTAACGTACTGGTTCCCATTTATGATCTCTGTGTTTCATCTCATAGAGACATCACTTGGGAATGTAACCAGTATAGAAAAACATGGTAGCGCCTAAATTTTAATTCTTAGGAGGTCCAAAAATGGAGGTAAGGGTAGTATAGAATTTTAGTATAAGTTTAAACTCTTAGAAGTTCAGGGCATATAAATGTTGAAAATATGCCACACAGCCCTATATTTTGACCTTTGAAAAAAATAGTAGTGCATATAAACTTTCCGTTCTAGGATATTATTTTTCATGAAACTTCATAGTAAAAGTGTCACAGTTTTAGCCGCAAAGGGAGTTCCTATGGGAAATTGCATTGTCTATATTTACAGAATTGCAACCTCCAACAACTCATCACTCTCAAGCTACTGACCAAATATGAATTCATTCCATTTTATAACAGTTTTTGAGAAAAGTGTGATAAAAAAATTTGTTGGACAAGGTGATTGCAATTTGTCCCCAACTCCTAGAGTAAGATATTTAGGATTATAGATTATTAGGTAATAAAGTGGGAACATTTAACACCAGTGCAAACAGGAGCTGTGAACTTGTTCAGTCTTGGGACCTTCCCTGGCCAAAGAATGAAGGTGTACTCTAACTTATCATTCCAAGAGACCTTAAAAACAGTATTTACACACAATTACAATAAAGTTATGTAAAAGAATTCTTAGCAATGTTTATATTGTTGTGTGTATTGCAATAGGATGGGTTTTTCCAATTTTAAATTGTTAATTAGAATTATTTGTATGTAGTTTTACCTGAAATCGAAAAAATTAATCTCTTTTTTGCATTGGTCGTTCAACAATCACAAAAAATAAATGCATGCAAAAATTTCTGAATATACAGTATATGTAATGTTCATTAAATGGTTATGCATACACCTTGTCTTACAGTGAAAGTGGAAGTGGAAATGATTGTTGAAAAAAACAAATATGTAGCAATAAAAAATGGGCCATTCGTTTTTCTGGTTACCTTGTAAATTATAAATCAAATTTTATAGTCGACTTCCAGGAAATAATCTTCCAACAAACTGAAGGATCGCTACTAACTTAAACAAGAGGAAGAAGAATTACAACACCCTTTATCTGATGGCCCATTTTTTATTGTTACATATTTTTTTTTATTGTGATAGGTTTTTTTAACACATACAAATATTTTATTGAAAAATGATGATGCATAGTTTCCTTTCAATTGTTCTCAAGTAGTTTCTGAGAAGATGATTTTTGAGCCAATGAAATAAAAAAATTGTAATTGTTTTTGTTCAGGAAGTGATAGAATAAGTAGCCTTCTGTCTGACTGAATGTCAATTGAATATGAATTGTACCTTCAATCATCTGAGGAATAATTCCTTTCTTTGTCTTTATTGGTAGCAAGGCTTTCATATTCTGCTGACTTTCTCCAGCAAACAATTTCCTTGGCTCTTGCTCATAAATCTCTCCAGATTCAAAATCTGTTCTTTTTCTTTTAGAAACACTTTTCTCCCCATTTGAAAATCTAAAAAGAGATGAGCATACAGATATTTGTTTATTCCATTACATTTATACATTCATTCTTTTGGTACTTAATTAAAGCATAAACTGACTGCCTCATTAACAGGAAATTCTTCAAGGAATTTCTGGTCTTTTTCTGATAATGTGCAGCCTGTTATCATTTAGTTGGTTGATTTATGTCAATTCCTTTGATAAGCATATTTTTAGAATAAATTTATGAATTCATAAAAGGTAATACATTATACATACAGACAATGTAAGATTATTTCACTTTTGCCTTTATAAGTATGAGTAGGTTCAAGACCAGGGCTCTAGGTTATAAAACTTTACTTAGTACCTTGAGTACAAAATTGGTGTTTGAAACACCAAATCCAGTATATTGATTGGTTGAATTATGCGTCTGAGTAAGAAAATCATTTACATAATCGCAATCATAAATCAGTCATAAAACTTTGCTCAGTACTCACTACTCAGTGTACTAAATTTGTGGTTAAAACATCATATCCAGCATTTTGATTGGTTTATTTCTGAGTCTGAGTGCGATTATCAGAGTACGATAATGGTGCTCAGAAGTTATATGATTATAAGCCCTGATCCTCAATCAGCTATATAGTGGATACTTGCTTACAGCTATCAATTTAAAATTATATGTTTGTACATGTATTTCTTTACATACTCATAGATGGTTAGGCAGCATCTAAAAGTTATAGTACATAAAACACCTAAGGACCATTTGAACAACATTTAGACCATATGCATATATATAGTAGATGTTCTGACCATTAAGTGTATCTTGATCTATCCAAATCTCCTTCCATTTTTAAAGGCTATTTGACCCTCACTTTACCCACTATTAACATCCTTGTGAATACAGTCAAGGAATGTCACCTAACTTTGCACATATTCTTTTTGGAATGGCTTTATGAAAGTTTTTTTACTTCTGTTCCAATTGATGTAGCTGTCATATTACTGGTGTTAACAATACTGAAACCAATATTTTTTGATGAATTTGCATTTTGCAACAAATATAAAAGTAAGAAGATGTGGTATGATTGCCAATAAGACAACTCTCCACCAGAGACCAAATGATGTAGAAGTTAACAACTATAGGTCACCATTTGGCCTTCAACAATGAGCAAAATCCATACCCCATAATAAGCTATAAAAGGCCCTGAAATGACAAATGCAAAACATTCAAACGGGAAAAACTAATGGTCTGATTTATGTACAAAACCATAACTGAAATAAATGGGGAATGTGTCCATGGGACACAGATGATGCCCCTGCTTGCATATAACGTTATAAAGTGACATAACTCAAGAACTGTAAAAGTGACGATACCCAAATTTGTACTTGATCTGAGTTTTGTGGTAATTAGCATTGTTTATAAGTTTCATAACATTTCGTTGAAGCAAACTTATGTTAGAGAACGGAAACGAAAATATCAGCAATTTTTTCATTTGTTAAGTTAAACCCTGCCACATTCTGTATGTATGTGCCTGTCCCAAGTCAGGAGCCAGTAATTCAGTGGTTGTCGTTTGTTTATGTGTTACATATTTGTTTTTCGTTCATTTTTTGTACATAAATTAGTCCATTAGTTTTCCCATTTGAATTGTTTTACATTGTCATTCCGGGGCCTTTTATAGATGACTGTGCGGTATGGGCTTTGCTCATTGTTGAAGGCCGTACAGTGACCCTTAGTTGTCAATTTCTGTGTCATTTGGTCTCTTGTGGAGAGTTGTCTCATTGGCAATCATACCACATCTTCTTTTTTATAATTAGAGAACAGAAACGAATACTTCAGCAATTTTTCCATCTCTAAAGGGGCACAACTCTAGAACGGTAAAAGTGTCGCCAACAAAATTCAAACTTGATCTGTGTTTTGTGGTAATAAGCATTGTGTATAAACTTCATAATATTTGGTTGAGGCAAACTAAAGTAAGAGAACAGAAACGAAAAATTCAGCAATTTTTCCATTTGTAAAGGGGCATAACTCTAGATCGTTAGAAGTGACACCACCAAAATTCAAACTTGATCTGTGTTTTGTGGTAATAAGCATTGTGTATAAGTTTCATAACATTTAGTTGAGGCAAACTAAAGTAAGAGAACAGAAACAAAAAATTCAGCAATTTTTCCATTTGTAAAGGGGCATAACTCTAGAAAGGTAAAAGTGACGCCACCAAAATTCAAATTTGATCTCTGTTTTGTGGTAATAAGCATTGTGTATAAGTTTCAAAACATTTGTGTCAGGCAAATTTAAGTTAGAGAACGGAATTTAATTTTGGGATGTACGTACGGACATACATACAGATGGACAAGGGTAACTCTTAATGCCCCCTCTGCTACGGCGGGGGCATAAAAATGGGAAATATGTCCATGGGATACAGATGATGCCCCGGCTTGCATATCATATGAAGTTATAAAGGGACATAACTGAAGAACGATAAAAGTGACGCTACCCAATTTTGTACTTAATCTGAGTTTTGTGTATAAGTTTCATAACATTTGGTTGAGAAGGGGCAAAACTCTAGAACAGTAAAGTGACGCCACCAAAATTCAAACTTGATCTGTATTTTGTGGTAATAACCATTGTGTATAAATTTCATAACATTTGGTTCAGGTAAACTTAAATTGGAGAACGGAAACACTGAATTTTTCCAATTGTAAAGGGGCATAACTCTGGAACTGTTAAAGTGACACCAAAATTCAAACTTGATCTGTATTATGTGGTAATAAGCATTGTGTATAAGTTTCATAACATTTGGTTGAGGCAAACTAAAGTTAGAGAACGGAAACTAAAAAATGAGCAATTTTTCCATTTATAAAGGGGTATAACTCTAGAACGGTTAAAGTGACACCACAAAAATTCAAACTTGATCTGTGTTTTGTGGTAATAAGCATTGTGTATAAGTTTCAAAACATTTTGTAGAGGCAAACTAAAGTAAGAGAACGAAAACCAACTTTGGGACAGACGGATGGACGGACGTACAGACGGACATGGGTAAAACTTAATGCCCCGGCTGATACGGAGGGGCATAAAATCAAGTATGATATAAACCACTGAATTACAAGCTCCAGACTTGCGACAGGCACATACATATACAGAAAGTGGTGGGGTTAAACATGTTTGACTGAGGGCGCCAAACCCACCACTTAAATTGGTACAGTGGTGTAACAGTACAACAACATAACAAACTATAATAAAATGCTCCGCAGGGCGCAGCTTGATACGACCACAGAGGTCGAACCCTGAACAGTTGGGGCAAGTATGGACACAACATTCAAGCTTGATACAGCTCTGAATTTGGATTGTGATTAAATATTTGACACAGCATTGGTTTCTGACACAGAATGAATGTGGTCTAAGAACTTAAAAATTTTAAATTGGACATTCACCTTTTATGGTCCAATATCCAAAATCTAAATACATGGTTAGATTCAGCATATCAAAGAACCCCAAGAATTCAATTTTTGATGAAATCAAACAAAGTTTAATTTTGGACCCTTTTGACCTCAATGTGGACAAAGTTGATAACGGGGCCCAAAAATCAAAAATCTAAATACATGGTTAGATTCAGCATATCAAAGAACCCCATATATTCAATTTTTGTTGAAATCAAACAAAGTTTAATTTTGGACCCCGATTTGGACCAACTTGAAAACTGGGCCCATAATCAAAAATCTAAATACATGTTTAGATTCATCATATCAAAGAACCCTAAGAATTCAATTTTTGTATGGACACAACATTCAAGCTTGATACAGCTCTGAATTTGGATTGTGATTAATTATTTGACACAGCATTGGTTTCTGACACAGAATGAATGTGGTTTAAGAACTTAAAAATTTTAAATTGGACATTCACCTATTATGGTCCAATATCCAAAATCTAAATACATGGTTATATTCAGCATATCAAAGAACCCCAAGAATTCAATTTTTGATGAAATCAAACAAAGTTTAATTTTGGACCCTTTTGACCTCAATGTGGACAAAGTTGATAACGGGGCCCAAAAATCAAAAATCTAAATACATGGTTAGATTCAGCATATCAAAGAACCCCATATATTCAATTTTTGTTGAAATCAAACAAAGTTTAATTTTGGACCCCGATTTGGACCAACTTGAAAACTGGGTCCATAATCAAAAATCTAAATACATGTTTCGATTCAGCATATCAAAGAACCTAAGAATTCAATTTTTGTTAAAATCAAACTAAGTTTAATTTTGGACCCTTTGAACCTTAATGTAGACCAATTTGAAAACGAAACCAAAAATTAAGAATCTAAATACACGGTTAGATTCGGCATATCAAAGAACCCCAATAATTCAATTTTTGATGAAATCAAACAAAGTTTATTTTTGGACCCTTTGGACCTCAATGTGGACCAATTTAAAAATGGGGCCCAAAATCCAAAAACTTAATACACGGTTAGATTCAGCATATTAAAGAACCCCAAGAATTCAAGAATAAAAAAAACCCCATTGAAATTGGTCAAGAAATAAGCAATTTATACAAAGTATCTTCTTTTGCACAATACTGTGCAATTGAATATTTCTTGCTATTGCGCAATACTGTACAATTGACAATTTCTTGCTATTGCGCAATATTGTGCTATTGGATATTTCTTGCTATTGCGCAATACTGTGCAATTGAAGATTTTTTGCTATTGCGCAATACTGTGCAATTGAAAATCTCTTGCTATTGAACAAAACTTATTATATAATAATTTACACATCCTGTTTGGTGTGTATCTCCTACCATATCATTATTATTTGCTTTTAAATATAAATCAGAAATAACCAACTTAAAATGGATAATTTTAAAAGAAAAAAAAATGAAAAAAAGAAAAAAAATGAAAAAAAAAAAAATCCCCCCCCCAAATTTTTTGAACCCCCTTATGATTCATCACCCCAAACTCAATCCCAGCCTTCCCTTTGTGGTAAGGTACCTTGCAGTACAATTTCAGAGAGATCCATACACTTGAACACAAGTTATTGTCTGGAAACTAGAAAAATGTGTTTTTTGGCCCCTTTTTGGCCCCAAATTCCTAAACGTTTAGGGCAATTACCCCCAAACTCAAACCCAGCTTTCCCTTTGTGATATGTAACCTTGTAGTACAATTTCAGAAAGATCCATACACTTACACACAAGTTATTGTCCTGAAACTAGAAAAATGCTTGTTTTTTGCCCCTTTTTGGCCCCTAATTCCTAAAATATTGAGGCAATTACCCCCATCATCAATCCCAGCATTCCCTTTGTGGTATGGTACCTTGCAGTACAATTTCAGAGAGATCCATACACCTGAACACAAGTAATTGTCTGGAAATAGAAAAATGCTTATTTTTGGCCCCCAATTCCTAAACGTTTCAGGCAATTACCCCCAAACTCAAATCCAGCTTCTCCTTTGTGATATGGAACCTTGTAGTACCATTTCAGAAATATCCAAACACTTAAACACAAGTTATTGTCATGAAACTAGAAAAATGCTTGTTTTTTGCCCCTTTTTTGGCCCCTAATTCCTAAAATTTTGAGGCAATTACCCCCAAAATCAATCCCAGCATTCCCTTTGTGATATGGAACCTTGTGGTACAATGTCAGAGAGATCCATACACTTACACACAAGTTATTGTCTGGAAGTAACAAAAATGCTTATTTTTGGCCCCTAATTCCTTAACTGTTGGTACCATAACCCCCAAAATCAATCCCAACCTTCCTTTTGTGGAATTGAACCTTATGGTAAAATTTCATAGAGATCCATTCACTTAAACTTAAGTTATAGTGCGAAAACTAATGTGTCTTCGGACGACGACGACGACAACGCCAACGTCATACCAATATACGACCGCAAAATTTTTGTGGTCGTATAAAAATCAGTTGAAAAGGGCTACTTCAGTTCAATTTTCTTGCACTTTAAACATTATCCCTGAACTACAAAATCAAAGTGATATCATTATTTGAACTTCTATTATCAATTACCATTTTTGATTTTTCACTAATTAATATCTTGATATTTTCTAAAGTGAAATAAAAATATTTATATCTCATCTATGCTTCACACAAAACTTTCTTAAACCAGAAATTGAAGTAAACTAATCCATGATTAATGGACCAAAAAAGCAACTAATACGTAATTATTAGACCAAAAAAATCAATGTCAAAATCAGTTTTTTGGATAAGTTCATATGTTGACGTAGTATATCATATATTTTCATTGTGAAATCATATGTGTTTCCTGTTAAATAATCTTAAACTTGAAACCGAACCAAGAGCTAGAGATTATCCAAGCAGGCTTAGTATATCCTCCAGATTGTATTCCTAAAAATATGATTTATTACCAATTTGTACATTGTCCCTTTGATCTTACAGTCTAATATTTTTATATATCATGGACCATGTGGACAGGACCTGATAATCAAAATTACTTTCGTAATTTAACCTAATTTATTAATTTGGCATATTTTGCTGCTCTCTGATGACAAAATCATCTTCTGAGAATATAGATTGATTACGGGACGGGTATGAAATATTCGAGTTACCAGTAATAGGCGATGTCCAAGAACGCAAATCGCTGTATGTCACAAATTTCAGTGATTAGAAAACCGTGGATTTTTTTTATTTATACGATGACTTTGTGTCATGAAATTTGGACTGTGAATGATATTCAAAGCGCAAGAATTGTGGAACACATTAGTACTAAAACATGACTGCCATATAGAAATTGACACAAGCACGAACTTGTGCAATTTATTACGGTATATTGACTACAAAAAGTCGGCCAACATACAAAATGTATCATAGCATTAGCAAGCCTTTAGATTTATCCCAAGGCTGTCGTTTTTTGTTGAAAAACAGCAAAAACTCTCTGATCGCAGTCCCTCAATAGAGTCATTAAACAATTTCTTCTTTTCGGTGAAGTTCATGTTTTACATTTGCACCTTGCATAAGAATCTTAAAAGCTTCAACACAGTTTATGTTTTCATTTCTCTCTGTATTCATAATACTTGTGTTGCATACCAATGCATATGCTTCATTTTATGGGCACTACAAACCATAGCTTCATATATAGAAAGCAAAATAAATTTGATGTAGGTAGTCTATAAAAGAGCATTTCTCAACGTTTTTACTATTCTATACTGAATACAGGTTTCTAAAGTGGCAGTTACAAATGTACATGTAGGACAGTGGTTGCCAATCAGAATTATTTATTAAAGAATTTGAAAAATTATGTAGAACTACTTATATTTATATATATACTTAAAAAATTATATGAAATAAGCTTATTATTACCCTTGCATATGAAGAACACATTACAAAAGTGTTTCGGAGGAAATAAAAATTAAAAAATAAAATCCTCCCACCCACCCCATTTTTTTCAAAAATCTGGATGAAAATCTACTAATTAATTTTAGTTGGCCTAATATTCAAGCAAACAGAACCTAATTAAAAATGAACTCTGCAGCACAAACTTAAAGTCGTAAGTAAAGCCCAACCAAGGCTCTCCCTTAGTCTATTGTGCATTTTAATGTAGAATCCAATTAGAGTGTTATAAGAGAAATGTGTCACCTGTGCTCAATCTAAGTATAATGAAACTAGCAATCACACCCAAAAAGATAAAAAGTTTTGGACAAAATCAAAATTATGGCACCTGTTGAAATTCTCTTTTTCTTCAACCAAAGATGTAAGGCAAAATGAACTACTACTTACATGTTCTGTAAATTCTGAAATTATTGCGTGCATTTATTAATGCGATTGATGAAGAATGGACAAAAATGTGCAATCAATTATTGCGATTTCAGGGAAGTCTGCATACAGGTATCAGATATCAGAATGCAAGTTCTAATTATTGCGATACTTACTCAGTCACACTATTCTCATAAAAAAAAACTCACAAAAATTTCTGAAACAAGCATTCTGTGAGTATTGCATGGCAATACATAGTCCCCCACCGGTTAAAAATTCATTGTAATGGAACGAAATTCTAACTTGATCTATAACTTGTCATGGTGTCAACTAGATAAAAATATCAAGTCAAAATCTTCAAGCATGACGAAAAAAACTGTTGAAAACTGACTATCTAAGTGAATTTTCTATGTCCAAAAACCATGACTCTGCACAAAATCATCAGACCAGAACAAAATTCCAACTTGATCTGTAACTTGTCATGATAAATAGATATAAGAAGATGTGGTATGAGTGCCAATGAGACAACTCTCCATCCAAGTCAAAATTTATAAAAGTAAACCGTTTTAGGTCAAAGTACAGTCTTCAACACGGAGCCTTGGCTCACATTGAACAGCAAGCTATAAAGGGCACCAAAAATTACTAGTGTAAAAACATTCAAACAGGGAAAAAAAAGGTCTAATCTATATAAAAAACGAGAAACACTTATGAACCACATCAACAAACGACAACTACTGAACATAAGATTCCTGACTTAGGTGCAAACAATTGCAGCAGGTTTAAACGTCTTAATGGTACCAAACCTTCACCCTATCTGAAACAATAGTGTAACAACACAACAGAAAGACACACTATAAAATATCAATTGAAATGAAACTATATACTTATTATCAAATCAATATCTTCAAGAATGACAAACAAACTTCCACTAAATTCTTCAATTTACCAAAGACAAGGAAAAAAATCCCAAAATGTCATTTTGTCTTTTAATTTTTTTTAAAAATGAGTAATTTCCCTTTGAACAGAACTCTACTAATTAATAAGTATTTCATCAAAATTTAATTCTAGGGAAAGGGCTTTAACTGAACAAAGAGAAAAGCTTAAATTGTGAAAATTGAACTTGACCTGTAACTTGTCATGATAAAACAATAAACCAAATATCAAACCAATATCTTCAAGCACGAAGAAAAAAAAGTCTGAAAAACTGATTTGCCGGACTGACAGATGGACTGAGGGACAGACAGACTAATTACAATATATGTAATTGTATTTCATTTGAAAAATTGACCACTTGTGAGTTTATTCAAGTATCTATGAAATATTTTTTGCAGTAGATTTTTTTACATATAATGTTACATCATATTCAAAATACAAGTAAACAGTGCAGTACCTTTTCTGTGCAGCACTGACAAAACTGGTTTGCCCTGGAGTTCCATAAAATTCTTCATCTTCTGGATTTAACTGGTCTTCTTCTCCACTATAATGTTCTACTTGACTATGTAATTTTCCTGAATTTTGATGTAATTTTTCTTCATTCTGGCTTTGCTGATCTTTATCCTTCTTTTTTCTTTTCTTCAATTTTCCTTGTTTTGCTAATCGATTATGGTTTTTATTTGCTAATTTTGACTGACTTGTCTTTGAGGTTTTTGACCTAGATTTTTTCTGAAAAAGATTTTTTAAATGTCAAAATTCAGTTCATTAATACATATATCACATAAATATAAAAATCTACTGGAACATAAAACATATTCACCAAAGCATATATTTAGCAAGATGATCCACCATCCCTTTTTGCACTAAAAAAATCATGTGAAAATGTGGTCTAAGGGGTGACGTGTCCTTAACAAGTTGAGCAACACAAGCATAAAAATTATGTTAAAATGTAATCTGCTTTGCAGTTGATGAAGGCTAGCAAGATGAACTCTGTGCTATTGCTCATTTATGATACTCTGCTATAATTATTGTCAGTCGGATTTATGAGAAATGGATGTTAAAAGGCATCACACAGTACTGTATATCATGCTCACATGAAGTTTGATATCGATTTTCAGGAAGCTCTCATTGATAAATATTGAGAAAAACACGAAGATACATGGCTATTATGTGTAAGATAAGAAAATATAAGTGTTACCTTCATAGGAAGTTGATGTGTGATGAATGTGTAAACATATCCACAGTATACATCAAGCATGATCATATGAACTTTGAAGGTTGCTACTAAATTTCAGGAAGCTTTAATTTGTAGACATGTGTAAAATGAGACGAAAATTTAATAGGATGGATAATGGGATAGAGTAAAATTAGTAGGCTTTCCCTTCCTTTTGAGTGGGGTTATAATATCACAGACAGCTTTTCTGTCCAATGTAAGTATTATCTTTTTTCTTACATTTGTGTTTCTGTTCTGACATTGCTGACATGCTAAAGTCATTTTATCCTCAGCACTTAGTCATTTCACAGCAAACTTGTTGATTTTAGACTATTTTACCCCAAGTAGTTACAACGTACATGTAAAAAAATGATACTTTTCTCAACATGCTCAACACTGTGAATAAACTTGCAGAATGTTAGGGAAAAACGACAAAAAGACAATCAGCAGTCAACAAAACACAACATAGAATACTAAAGCAACACAAACCCGAACAAAATTTGGGGATGACCTTAGGTGCATCTGGAAGGGTAAAGCAGATCCTGTTCCACATGTGGCACCTGTCTTGTTGATCATGTACTGGTAAGTACAAATTTGGTGATGTCATTTCCAAGAAAATAAAATGCTTCGCTGGGGCGCAGCTTGATACGACAGCAGAGGTCGAACCCTGAACAGTTGGGGCAAGTATGGACACAACATTCAAGCTTGATACAGCTCTGAATTTGGATTGTTATTAAATATTTGACACAGCATAGGTTTCTGACACAGAAAGAATGTGGTCTAAGAACTTGAATTTTTTTTAATTTACCTATTATGGTCCAATGTCCAAAATCAAAATACATGGTTAGATTCAGCATATCAAAGAACCCCATGTATTCAATTTTTGTTAAAATCAAACAAAGTTTAATTTTGGACCCCAACTTGGACAAACTTGAAAACTGGGCCCATAATCAAAAATTTAAACACATGTTTAGATTCAGCATATCAAAGAACCACAAGAATTCAATTTTTGCTAAAATCAAACTAAGTTTAATTTTGGACCCTTTGGACCTTAATGTAGACCAATTTAAAAACAGGACTTAAAATTAAAAATCTAAATACACAGTTAAATTTGGAATATCAAAGAACTCCAATAATTCAATTTTTGATGAAATCAAACAAAGTTTAATTTTGGACCCTTTTGACCTCAATATGAACCAATTTGATAGCGGGGCCCACAAATAAAAAATCTAAATTCATGGTTAGATTCAGCATATCAAAGAACCCCATATATTCAATTTTTGTTGAAATCAAACAATTTTAATTTTGGACCACAATTTGGACCAACTTGAAAACTAGGCCCATAATCAAAAATCTAAACACATGTTTAGATTCAGCATATCAAAGAACCCCAAGAATTCAATTTTTGTTAAAATCAAACTAAGTTTAATTTTGGACCCTTTGGACCTCAATGAAGACCAATTTAAAAAACAGGACCCAAAATTAAAAATCTAAATACACGGTCAGATTTGGCATATCAAAAAACCCCAATAATTCAATTTTTGATGAAATCAAACAAAGTTTAATTTTGGACCCTTTTGACCTCAATATGAACCAATTTGATAACGGGGTCCACAAATAAAAAATCTAAATACATGGTTAGATTCAGCATATCAAAGAATCCCATTTATTCAATTTTTGTTGAAATCAAACAAAGTTTAATTTTGGACCCCAATTTGGACCAACTTGAAATCTAGGCCAAAAATCAAAAATCTAAATACATGTTTAGATTCGGCATAACAAATAAATAAATGTGATCAAAGATTTTACAAATCTAATGCGCCATACTGTGCAATTAAAGATTACTTCTTGAAATTTTTCAATATTTGAAATTTGAAAAAAAAATAATATTTGAAGAATAATTCTTCTTAATTTCTGAAATCTGAAATGAGAAAAAATTGACCCCCAACAATTTCTTTTTATCCCCCCCCCTTTTTTCCCCCAAAAAATTCTTTCCCTCAAGATATGGTCATAATCTCAATTCAAATTTCCAATGGAGTTGGCAACCATAATTACCCATTTAAATTTACCATAGTGCTAACTTAATCTATTTTATAATAGAATTAAAAATATAGTGTCAAATCTTTCATATGGATTTTTTTGTAAAAAAAAAAGATGCAACATTTGCAGATATTTTTACTGGTCTTCCTTTATAAATATGCATTTCTTTAAACATAATTTAAAAGCAGTGTAAGGGAAGTAACCAAAACGTTGTATTTGGATTACCTCCCTTACACTGTTTTAAATTATCTTTATTGTTCATTAACCATTACTTTATACATAATTTAAAAGCAGTGTAAGGGAGATAATTTCAATGATGTATTTGATTTATCTCCCTTACACTGCTTTAAATTATGTTTTGTACTAAAGTATTTGTCCATTAACCAGGACAACCTTGTTTTTCTCCCTTTTTTGCCCCTAATTCCTAAACGGTTTGAGCCATAACCCCCCAAAGCAAATCCTAACCATCCCTTTGTGGTATGGAAACTTGTGGTATAATTTCAGAAAGATCTATACACTGTCACCATAACCCCCAAAATCAATCCCAACCTTCCTTTTGTGGTATTGAACCTTATGGTAAAATTTCATAGAGATCCATTCACTTAAACTAAAGTTATTTTACGAAAACCAATGTGTCTTGGGACGACGGCGACGCCATTGTCATACCAGTATACAACCGCAAAAAATTTTTGCGGTCGTATAATAAAAGTTAAAGAAGACGTGTGTTTGTTTATTCAGAAACGAATTATATATTTGGTTCCGGTTAATCAATTGTAAAAGGACCTTCTAGAGCCTTAATACTAACGCACAAAAATGTCAATCATTAATACAAAGCAACTTTAATAAAATGCTCCGCTGGGCGCAGCTTGATACGACTGCAGAGGTCGAACCCTGAACAATTGGGGCAAGTATGGACACAACATTCAAGCTTGATACAGCTCTGAATTTGGATTGTGATAAAGTATATGACACAGCATAAGTTTCTGACACAGAATGAATGTGGTCTAAGAACTTAAAAAAATTTAATTTACCTATTCAAACCATATAATTATTATTTGCTTTTATATATAAATCAGAAATAACCAATTTAAAATGGAAAATTTTAAAGAAAAAAAAAAGGAAAAAAAAATCCCTCACCCAAATTTTTTGAACCCCCTTATGATTCATCAACCACCAAACTCAATCCCAACCTTCCCTTTGTGGTATGGTACCCTGCAGTACAATTTCAGAGAGATCCATACACTTGAACACACGTTATTGTCTGGAAACTAGAAGAATGCTTATTTTTGGCCCCTTATTCCTTAATGTTTTGGGCAATTACACCCAAACTCAATTCCAGCTTTCCCTTTGTGATATGGAACCTTGTAGTACAATTTCAGAAAGATCCATACACTTACACACAAGTTATTATCATGAAACTAGAAAAATGCTTGTTTTTTGCCCCTTTTTTGGCCCCTAATTCCTAAAATTTTGAGACAATTACCCCTAAAATCAATCCCAGCATTCCCTTTGTGATATGGAAACTTGTGGTATAATGTCAGAGAGATCCATACACTAACACACAAGTTATGTCTGGAAGATACAAAAATGCTTATTTTTGGCCCCTATTTCCTGAACTGTTGGTACCATAACCCCCAAAATCAATCCCAACCTTCCTTCTGTGGTATTGAACCTTATGGTAAAATTTCATAGAGATCCATTCACTTAAACTTAAGTTAGAGTGCAAAAACCAATGTGTCTTCGGACGACGACAACGTCATACCAATATACAATCACAAAACTTTTTTGCGGTCGTATAAAAACCTAAATGTATTTTCCCACGGTCGCTCAGAGAGGTCACCTGAGTTTGCGGGTACATGATATTATTTCCCGCCATATAAAAATCTTGTACTGTGGATAAAATTGATGTCAGCTATTTTTAGCATTTAATATTGTGCAATGTTGTGAGCGAAGTCAAATTCTAGTTCAACCACACACTGTTGATCACTGAGATATGTATCATGGAATTGTCTTCCAACGGCAAATTAATTTCTTTTAAAATATTTTAAGATCACTGTCCAAAATACAACACACAAGTTTACATTCATTGTGTGTAAATAAATATTATGCAAAGACGAGTTAATGCAACTGTGGAAGTACATGTATTCCTGTTGAAGCCGAAATGTATTATTATCCTAAAGTAATGCCAACAAATCTTAAAAAGAAAATGCCGTAGACTTATTAAGCATAACGAATGGTGAATAATATTTTCTTTTTTACTTGCATATACAAAACTTTGAGACACGTAATTTTCTTTAAACTGCTCACATTTATTCAGCTTTGAAGTAGAATTTCGCGTTTTTTTCCACATTTTCTACAAAATTTTATAAACCTTTTTCGGTAATGTCCGTTTTTTTAAACAAGCAAGTCCATATAGGTAAAGATATTTTTAGATTAGCAAGCAAGAAATACGAAAATATTTTAACTTATTTTTAACACAAAAATTAAACTTAACCAATATAAAAAGACATTTAAAATTATACACTTGTTTGACACTTAAACTGGAACAGTAGACCGGAAATATATTTGTTTATTACATCAGGTAATCCAATTACCCTATCAGTCGTGTGCCGGCATAGATTAAAGTAGGATTAAGGCAATTAATTCCTCGGTGTTGGGAGTGAGCTCGCTATCACAATTAACATTTACAAGATTTAGGGAGATATTACTCCTAAATTCCTCCCAACATTTTGGGAGGAATATCGGAGTTTCTCGGATTCACACCCAAATTTTCCGTGGTGTAGGGTGTGGGAGAGCTGGTCCGTTTGAATGGTACTGTATATATGCATTTCTTTAAACATAATTTGAAAGCAGTGTAAGGGAGGTAATCAAAACATTGTGTGTTTGGATTACCTCCCTTACACTGCTTTTAAATTGTCTTAAGTAATTGCCCATTAACAATTTCTTTACACATAATTTTAAAGCAGTGTAAGGGAGGTAATTCAAATGATGTATTGAATTACCTCCCTTACACTGCTTTAAATTATGTTTTGTACTAAAGTTATTGTCCATTAACCAGGACACCCTTGTTTTTCCCCCTTTTTTACCCCTAATTCCTAAACGGTTTGAGCCATAACCCCACAAAGCAAATCCTAACCATCCCTTTATGGGTTGGACATTGTGGTATAATTTCAGAGAGATCCATACACCATTCCACAAGTTATTGTCTGGAAACAAGAAATGCTTATTTGGGCCCCTTTTTGGCCCCTAATTCCATAACCCCCAAAATCAATCCTAACCTTCCTTTTGTGGTTATAAACCTTGTGTTTAAATTTCATAGATTTCTATTTAATTATACTAAAGTTATTGTCCGGAAACCAACTGTCTTCGGACGACGATGACAACGTGATACCAATATACAAAAAATTTTTTGCGGTCATATAAAAATTACTTGATATTTAGAAGAAAATAAAAATTTTGCAATTTTTCCATTTATAAAGGGGCATAACTCTAGAACGGTTTAAGTGACGCCACCAAAATTCAAACTTGATCTGTGTTTTGTGGTAATAAGCATTGTGTATAAGTTTCATAACATTTGGTTGAGGCAAACTTAAGTTAGAGAACAGAAACTAAAATTTTTAAATTTTTCCATTTATAAAGGGGCATAACTCTAGAACGGTTAAAGTGACACAACCAAAATTCTAACTTTATCTGTGATTTGTGGTAATAAGCATTGTGTATAAGTTTCATTAATTTGGTTGAGGCAAACTCAAGTTAGAGAATGGAAACCAATTTTGGGAAGTACGTACAGACGGACAAGGGTAAAACTTAATGCCCCCACCGTTACGGTGGGGGCATAAAAATGAAAAGCATAAGCATATGTATAATAAGTCTCACTATACAAATCCTTGAATAGCCTTAAACTATTTGTACAGTTATGAGCCAAGATACAATTTAGCATTGATTAATAAAACATGCGAGATCCAAAAGGTATTTGGCACTTCTTTTGTGCACCTAAAAAGCAATGCAAATGTTCTTTGTCATGCAAAGTCCACTTTCACAACACATCCTTAGACAATCAGTCTCAGTGATCCAGTATTAAAGGTTATGACTGGAGTAATTGATTGAAATGAGGCAGTTGCAAAATCAAGGCCACATTCAAAAGAATGTCTGTTTCCCCTTCCCCGGGTCTACTCTTTGAAAACAGACCAGGCAGGCAGGTACTTTTTTTTTTTTTTTTTTCCCCAAATGGATGTCATGGATGGTTTGACTTGTACACTTGCCACTTATCAGCTGTTTGTGCTCAATTTTAGTGTACTTATTTAGATTATCAATCCTTTTGCTTTCAAGCACTATTCAAAACATGCACATTTAGTGCATAAAACTAATGTAGCATTTAATAAAGTGTATACTTACTATTTTCTGATTTGACAGTTATTAAAGCTTTTATTACTATTAAACATGTTGATACAGTAGACTCCGGCAAATCGGATACCCAAAATGTCAGCAAAAAACATCCCATACATGATATATTCAATTGGACGATATATGTATATTCATTGAATATTCTGCAATAATGAGTTGACCTAATCCTGAGATGTTAAAAGACCTGACCACTGCTATATATAAACGGGTTGGAGTGATTTTTATCAAGTACATCACTGCAATGTTTGTGTAAAAAACTTATCTGACAGCCCTACTATTGCCTATAGTTGCTTACATCCACTTCATTTGAATTTTTGGCGGAGAAGTCTTATTGGCAATCATTCCACATCTCCTTATTTTTATATGTAATGCTCATATTTGTTTTTCAGTTTTTTAACCCTATATTTGTTTTCAAATAAATCAAATGTCCTGAAATATTTATGTGAATAAATATCTATCATCCATAGTTTGTGTCTTTATTTGTTTTATAAATGAAGTTATATATTTATATTTGTATTCACAGTGTTCTCTCCAGGATTTGTAAATAGCACCGAAAAATTAGATATTTGCATCGATAATAATATGCATCGTGTTGCAACTCTTTTTCATCTATACTCCTTAAGGTTAGTTATCATAGGGTTCTTTCTTTTTTGATTATCTTTTATCCATTGGAGTTTTTCTTTTCTTTTGTGGACACTATTGCAGTGAAAGAAATTATATTCTCCATTCAGTCATAAGCATGAAGAGAATTGTCAATTTTTATTTCTACATGTACTTACAACACTAGTCTGGTTTCAACGAACTTGTCTAGCTGAAAATGTCTGGACGACGAGGGAGATTTTTAGACTTTGACTACACATGAGGGTTTTCCTCGGTAGGTCTGGACGACGAGGGTGGTTTTTAATGTTCTTAACTACCCATGAGGGTCTTGCATGGTCAGTTATAATAGGTCTGGTAAGTTGATACATTGAATGAATACAAATACTGGTTTGATTTTATTGGGAGTATTGAAGTTATAACCTTACATTCCATTTTATAGTTTATGGCAATTATTTGTTTACTTATAAATATTCCTAAGAGTAAATATATTTTTAACATGAGAATTTCAAAATAAGCAAAAATAGGAGGAGTAACTCTTTTGGGATTTATAATTAAAACGTTGTTTTTGCTGTTTAAAAAATACTCATCATACCTTTTGGCAAAATTACAAAACCTTTTCAAAAGTACCAAAAACAGTGATTGTCCAAAGTAAGTGTGGCTGGTGTATAAAACTTATTAAATCAACTGCCACACTGGAGGTAAACCAGCGGTTAAAATGAAAGTTGTTTGTTGTAAAAGAGAAGGAAGACTCATTAAAAGAGATAGGATATATGATATACTAGCTTGGAAACATTGCTTTATAGATAATAAAAATATGCATAATTGTCAATTATAATTATTTAATGGACCAACAGTTAATCTTTTATCAAGTATAAACAATTTTTCGGCATGTGTACAACTATCGCCGTATCGGCATTGTAAATGTCCAAATTAAAATTTCCGATTGCATCACTGGTCTACGCTTGGGTAGTGAGTGAAGCCATAAAATTGTTGTCAGGAGTCATAAATTATCCCCTTATTAATTAAATCACAAAAGAAACAAGTTACAAGTTCTAATTGATTGATTAAATCCCATCTGCAACAGGTAACCCTCATCAGGTAAATCAATCACCTGTTGTAACTATCAATGTGCTGGTTGAATATCACCTGTAATTTTTATACCATACAAATATACAATTTAACAAGTCACAATTTTACCGAAAATTATAGTACCACAAAACCGAAATATAGGACCACGCGAGGAATGATAGAAGTTATAATCAAAATTAAATAGCGTCCATGACATGTGGTGAAGCACACGTTACATGAAATTTCAAAAATTTCAACCAAAATGAATTTTTATTAGATCTGCAAACTACACCTTTTCATAAAATTGAATTTGAAGAAAACCCCTCTGACTGTCTACAATTGTTTTATGATATGTTGAACAAGGCTTTAGATAAACATGCTCCTGTTGTTAAAAAGAGAGTTAAAAGGGACAGACAGCCTGAATGGTATAACAGTGAAATCATTTACGCTAGGAATATGAGAGATAAATATAATGCACTTGGTTTATGGAGTGAGTATAGATTTTGAAGAAATAAAACTAAACAAATTATAGATAACTCAAAAAAGAATTATTATAAAAGACTCCCATGACCCTAAAACTTTATGGAAATGTCTTCACAGTCTGAACCCAAAAGTTAAAAATACACCATATGAGTTAGCCACAGAAGATAACAATACAACTAAAAGTAAAAAATCAATAGCAGAAACTTTTAATAACTTTTTCACTTCCTGTGCTGAAAAATTAAGACAACAAGGAAGTTATACACCTGTAAACAAAGCAGATCTCAGTAATCTTGGTAAATTTGTTAAAAATAAATTTCATAAACATGATAAATTTTCTATACCGTAAATTGGGTTTGTTTTGGTTGTAGTTTTATTTTGGTTTATTTGGTGCCTCCAATGAAAGTGCCAAAATTATACACACGAAAATAAGGCAAAGGTTTAACACTAAAATTTGAAACGCCAAAATCGGGGACCGGTACGACGATATCGTAATGTTAATTGTTGGGGAAAATATCTTAGGCTAATATATCTTCCGCATATTTTCTATAATTCTATACATAGCCAAATCTGCAAATAAATACCAGGTATAATTTGACAACAACACTATATAATTTTTACTTAATTGTCAATTTTCTGAAATTGTTAAGAAAACATAAACTGAATTTGTATTCACACATGTCATAAATATGGCAGGCTATTGCTGATTAGACGCCGTTATTGGTAATATAGAATATCAAAACTCTTTGTAAATCTTTATCTTCAATTAATTAACATGTACTGCCAGAGGCATAAGGATTAAAATTTAAATCCTTGATCGTCAATCATTAACATGTTCTGCAATATAGATAATGATTAAAATCTATTTCATATGATATTTGTCAAAAATAAATAATCTATTTAAAATCATTTTCTGTTAGCTTTCAACCCCGAGATACGGAATTATTTGCAATAGCATTCGTATCTGATTCCTTCATTTAGTTAACTTTGTCGTGTTTCTAGTTTGTGTAGGTCATTGATATCATTTGTCAATAAACGTAAACGGGTAAATAAGGGCAAATATGAATGAGCTCGCACACTTCTATTGTTCCAAAATTAAACACCTCAATTGGACAAAGCACCAAAATTACACACACCAAAATAAAACACATGCCTTTCGAGAGAAAACCGCCAAAATATCCCGACGCCAAAATTTCCCAATTTACGGTACCACCAGTGATCATGAATGAGCTATTTAATGAGTTAACAAAACTTGATATAAACAAAGCATCTGGTATGGATAATATTGGACCAAAAATACTAAGATTAAGTGCCCCTTTTATTGCATCACCTCTCACATACATATATTTAACCGAATGATAGATACTGGCATATATCCTTCTTTACTGAAGAATGCTAAGGTAACACCAGTTTTCAAGGATGGTGACAAGCTTTTTGCAACAAATTACAGACCTATATCTGTTCTTCCAACTTTATCAAAATTAATAGAAAGACATGTTTCTAATAATATGTACAAATATTTATCTAAACTTAAACTTTTACACCCTACACAATCTGGTTTCAGGCCGCAGCATTCTTGTCAAACTGCACTTATTAATATCATTGACAAATGGTTGCAAGAAATGAATGATGGTAATTTAAACCTAGCAATTTTATTAGATTTTAAAAAAGCTTTTGTTTTGGTAGATCATGACATTCTTTGTTTAAAGCTTGAAATTTATGGATTTAGTGAGGCTACTGTTAGTTTTTTCAAGTCATACCTGAATAACAGAAAACAGCAGGTAAACATTTGTAATGTTTATTCTGAACAACATGTAAAATTTGGTGTCCCCCAAGGTTCTATACTTGGTCCTCTATCGTTTGTGCTATTTATAAACGACCTTCCCTTATGCATTGAAAATTGTGAAACAGACCTATATGCTGATGACACCACTCTTCATAAATCAGGGAAAAACATAGAAAATATACATGATGATGTTCAAGAAGATTTATACAGGGTTGAAGAGTGGTGCAAAATGAATAACATGTTCATTAATGCAAATAAAACAAAATGTTTGGTTACTGGAACAAAGCAGAAACTATCAATTCAGACTTATCAACCAAACTTGATAATAAATTCAAAAGTATTACAAAATTCTTCATGTGAAAAATTATTAGGTGTTAAAATTGACAGCACACTTAACTGGAGAAATCAAATTGACCAAGTTTGTGCTAATATATCATCCAGAATATACCTTCTTTCTAAAATAAAGAAATTTTTAGATATAAATGCAAGGAAAACATGTTACAATGGGTATATTCTGCCCCTAATTGACTACTGCTGTATTATTTGGGGTGAATGTAAAAATGAAGGGATATAACAAGAATTTTAAACTCCAAAAAAGGGCAGCAAGATTAATTCTAGATGCAGATCCTTTATCCCCCTCAGCCCCCTTATTTAAAAAACTTGGGTGGATGATGGTTGACAATAGAATCAAATACCACAAATATTTACTTCTATATAAATGTATGCGTATGGAAGCACCAATGTACCTAGTTCAAAAGTTTAAACTGAAATCAGATAATAATCCTTACTCCTTGAGAGGTGCATGTCACTCAAGGTAATCTGATAGTTCCTAAGCCAAAAGCTGAGCTATTTAAGAAATCTTTTGTTAATTCTGGATCAGTGTTATGGAATGGACTACCACACAAAATGCATAAAGCTCAAAACACTTATACTTTTAAACAAAGTATCAAGAAGTACACAGTCCTGATAAGATTATATTTTCTACAATGTATTTGTATGTTTTTTTTTTTTTTTTTTTATTTGATTTTTGACTACATGTACATCTTGAACAGCTTTATATCTTATCATGTTAATAAAATTACATTGAACTACTTGACTGTAAATTAACTATGTGTAAATATCTGTTTTTGATTGTATTGTAATTTGTATGTGAGGGCCTGAGGGAAGATTAGTTTATTGTAACTAACTGAGTTTACCCTTTTTAAATAAAGAATTTATTACAAAATGTATTACTATTATTATATCTGACAAAAGTCAGATTTCTCTTTTGTTCCTGCCGGTGGGCAACACTTTAGACGCGTCCTTGTACTTAATTCGTACAGAAAACGACAATGTCAATGCGATTTTGTTGCCCATCTTTCAAGCAGACAGTTTACCCTCGATACATACTGCTAAATTGATAGATAACTCCAGAGAGTTCCGAGAAGACTTCTGGTAATATCAGAACCAATGTCGGAATGGAAACAAATAAATTTCGGAAATAAAAAAAAATTCCGATTTTTTTTGGATCAAATAATTTTTTGACCCTGGGGCTTATTTTTGACCCAGTCGGGGCGAGGGGAAACAAACATGTTTTTTATTTTGGCCCAACATGATCAAGATTCTATTAGCTGAGTCTAGAAGTGATCATTTTATTACAAAAAGGAATTAAATTAACAACCTAATATATATATCTCTGTTATCTTAAACAAGAGTATATTCGATTAAATCCCTATCCATAACATTGCCTTTATATCTACATGTAACCCCTCATAAAAGCCAAAAAGGGATAGACTAGTCATTACTTTGAGGGGTTGTTCCCAACCTGTTTTAAAACCAATGACACTATTCCTTTTTATGACTTAAATAAGAGCCTTGATTTGTTTGGAGCGGATGACGGACGCCAAATGATCTACTGGTCAATTTTGTAAATTAACACGTGAAACTTACTCCAAGTTTTTTCATTTCGATATTTTCAATGTAGAATTTGTTTATAACACGGACGTTTTGTTTTTGATTTTTAAAACCGTTCCTCTGACAAAGATTTCAATATACAACAATCGGAACTACTCGGCCTTTCTCCTTACACGAAGAAATAACATTACAATCGGAACTCCTCGGTCTTTCTGGTGCACTATTTCGGATTGTGTGTGTATAAGAATCATTTGACATCAATTACTGATGAAGGATATTAGTTACCCGAAATATTTAACATTTGTTCATGTCTCTTTTCTTGTTATTGGTACAACTATTTTATAAAAGAAGAAAAAAAATTATTTGAGGTGTCCAGTGCCAGTGCCAGTGGTGGTTTGCAGAGTTGTAGTGCTCTCTTCGAGAGAAGCTCTACTGACTAGTACTGTGATAGTCGAGTTTGGCATATTTATACACCTTTATTACTAGGATTTCAAACTCCTGTGCATTTATCAATATTATCCCCGATGACAGAATGGCAACCCAGTCGATTTGTGTCATGAGTGAAAATCTTATCTATGAGATGGAATAATTTCTTCATTAACTGTACATGCAGCATTTTTGTAGTTTTTATTAACTGTGCACATACCCTTTGCATTTCTGCAAGATAAATGGGTTGTGTATGTGTAATAACAATAATGGAGGAAGATAAAAGTTTGTTATGTCATCAGTGAGTGATCACGTGACATTATTATTTGTAAACAAACGGTCTCGTGTAACACGTGTGGGAATTATCCATACAAGGTGCAATCAATCTTATATTTCACTTTTTGATGATATTTCTGTGTCTGTTAGTAGGTGTTGCAGATCAGAAGTCAGTTTTATTGTACCAACGATACTAATGTTGCTGTTTACAGTTTAGTAGTTAGTTGTGAATTTTTTTATAGAAATAGAAGGTAAGTAAACTAATTCTGTGAAAAATGACAACTCTACCTGTATTTTTTCCTCAATTTTTGAAACACGCTTAATATTAAAGAACATTTGCTTCCCTTGAACACTCCCCCTTCACCCCTCCCCCCAAAACTCATAGTACGAGATAACTCTGACGTCCAAAGGCTCTTTTGCAATTCCGATATTTTAACTTTTGTTTCAAATGGATATCAAGTTACCAGAGACTACACGGCCTTGAGACTGAAGTATGCTAATTTCTGCATTTAACGTTTAGTAGCGAACCAAGATAACAATCGGAACACACTCGGCCATTCAGCTTATTTGCATCGTAAATGAATGAGGCGTTAGATTATGTATTCATATTGACCCAGGGTCATACATGTATGCATAAATCAGCTCCCATAATGCATTGTAAATTACTTTTTCTCGTTGGTCATGTGACAATCTTTCAAAGTGAAAGTTAAAATGCAATAATCGATGGGTCACTGTGAAAACTGTCCAAATATGATAAAATAAAGGGTGGCAGGTAGATGAAACTTGCATAAATGAAGAGATAAATGGAAAATGAACAAATTGAGGCCCGATTTACATGGATCCAGTCAGCTCCGGAAGCAATGTACCAGCACATCCATTTTGGACGGCAAATATCCACTTTTGATATGGGAGCTACCATTTGAATGGGGGGGGGGGGGGGGGGTGGGGCTAGGATGAAATTTGAAAAAAAGGCAGGATAAGAGTTTGAGTAATAAAAAAAAAGGCAGGATGAGACACTTTGCCAAATAAAAAGTCGGATGACAATTTATGTAAAAACAAGTCATAAAAATCTAATGAAAGCTCCCTTATAGTGTTTCCTTTGTAGGGTTTTGGCGTGGTATGGCACTGTTCATTAGACATATTATGGTATACCTTTGTCCGTCTGTCTGCCCTGATCTGTCTGTTGCCAGCATGTTGTTCACTAACTCAGTAATGCTTTCACCAATTTGCATGAAACTGGTGAATTGATTTTATCTATTGACGTGAGCTCCCTTTAGATTTTTTGGGAATTTTATATTTTACATTTTCGAGTCTAGGGGTTTTATTCATTATAAAAGGGGGGTTTCATGTTTTCGGCCATTAACTCTAAAAATGCTTTGTTCACTAACTCAGCAACTCTTTCACCAATTTGCATGAAACTGGTGAATTGATTATTTTTTAAATTTGTTTTTTTCCGTTTCAGAGTTGTGGGATTTTATTGATTAAAAAGGGGGAATTTCCCAGTTACATGAAACTGTGGTGAATTGTTTATATCTATTGATGTGAGCTCCCTTTAAATTTTTAGGAATTTAAGACTACATTATTGAGTTATGGGATTCTATTCATCAAAAAAGGGGGATTTCCATGTTTTCTGACATGAACTCGTAAATGCTTTAAGCAGTTGTCATTTGTCATGAAACTTTGGTTAATTGTTTATATCTATTGATGCAAGCTCCGTTTCAATTTTATAAATTTAAGGGTTTAGGTTTCAGAGTTGTGGGATTTTATTCATAAAAAAGGGGGGATTTCCCAGTTTGCAGATAATAATTCAAAAATGCTTTGAACAGTATTAAACTTTATTGACTGTTTTATATCTATTGAAATAACCACCCTTTATTTTTATGCCCCCGTCGTAGTGGAGGGGGCATTAAGTTTAACCCTTGTCCGTACGTTTCTAAAAATAGAGCGTTACATTGTCTTTTGCTCAAAAAGGTAAATGTGCTGATGTAAATGGGTTACGGTCTTCTCTGTGTTTATCAACTTAGTGTAAGTGATCATAATTATTTTGTTATTGCTCGGGATTTATGATAATGAAATTATGAATGAATTAAAACGAAAGTAAATTTCCAGTAAAAATGTTGAATAGAAGCATGTTTTCATGGAGTGTGTGTCCGAGCGAGAACATCTCTATGTTCATTACTTTAGGAATATTAATTTAAAACACAGATCATTTCACTATTCAGCCCATTAGGGGCCAGCTGAGGCCTCCCTCTGAGTGCAGGATTTCTCGCTGGATGGATCCCATTGGTGGCCTTCGGCTGCTATCTGCTCTTTGGTGGGGTTGTTGTCACTTTGACATATTCCCCATTTCCATTCTAAATTTTATTATTTCAGCTTCTTTTTGATAGCTGAGGGATAGTTATGATAACTAGACCCAGCTAGTGTTATCAGGAAGCATTCCTTGGACACACAGGTTCATGCAGAGCTCATCCAGACAGAAAACCATGTATTTAGGGTGACTATACGCGCCTTAACGAGAATATTGTTAGTATGACAAACACAGGTTTCATCTCCATATGACTAATCTACGGTGCAACAATAAAATTAGTTTGTAACAGTGAAACGCCAAAAATCAAATATATAGTTGAATAGCATTGGAAACCAAAAGTTACAATAAGGGACAACCAATGACCAGATACTTTTATGTAAATACAATTAAACAAAAACATTCATGTATCAAGTGTACCGGTAGTACAACATTGTCATTTATTTATCTGATGTTGCAGGATCATTTAAATAGAGTGTGATCTCAGTCATTAAACCACCCCTGGCCGGTCATATCATTGATCTCAGTCATTAAACCACCCCTGGCCGGTCATATCATTAACATTGTCATTCCAGTCAAGTTTTAAGGTGTATCTTAATTATATATATATATAATATAATCCCAACTATTTTTTTTGGCGTTT
This sequence comes from Mytilus californianus, assembly GCF_021869535.1. Lineage (NCBI taxonomy): Eukaryota > Metazoa > Mollusca > Bivalvia > Mytilida > Mytilidae > Mytilus > Mytilus californianus. The sequence continues at coordinate 61,646,443 of NW_026262679.1, forward strand.
GAACAGTTGATAGGACTGGGAAAACTGTCTTACAAGATCCAATGTTCACAATTACTTCATAAAAATCTAAAAATTTTGCCACACCTACCCCAAATAAACCGACGGGTCATCGAATGTGCTCTAGAAAGGTAATTAGTTACTGCATGCCCCACTAGTGACACCAGTTTACATAAATTTGAGAGAAAATACAAAACTGGCTAAACAGTTAAAACAAACCAGACTAAGATTAAACGAACAATTGCTCATCAAGGTATAAACCAAAAAAAAACAGCCATCACATAAATAATGAAAGAAACATATTTAAATCATGAAAGAACATCTCGGTTTGGTATAACTGAGGGGCCTGATGGGGGGTCTCATCACGATTCATGAGTTGATTTTTTTGTCAATCACGATTCACAGAAAATAAATTTCCATGATCATGGATCACGAAAATATACATAAAAAAAATAAAACTGTAGAAAAACGGATCACGATAGCGAAAATGTACCGATCACGAAGAACGAAAATAACCCATCAGGCCCCTCATAACTTCATTATAACATGCCTAAATTCAATATTTTGAAGAAAAACCCAGTCGGATATTTGCTTGAAGGGTGAATTGGAGTTAATAATGCAATTGAAAAAAAAACTATTTCACTCAATTACATTAAAAAACCCATTTGTGAATTCTTATGTGGAGCTCTGTTGTATGCTGAATCTGATTAGTTCAGTTTGTGGGGAACCAGTACTGGTAAGTCAATAATATTTCGTGTGCTGTTGTACATGTATCAGAATTACAACATCTCATCCATGGGGATTAGTTGTCCACCCCCTTATCATGGTTGTCATGGTCTATTGACATTAAATCTTGGGCATGTTACAGCTTAAAATTAAAAATTCAAATCTCAGTAAATTACAATATGACCACCATCAACATCATCTTAAAAACTACATGTATATGCACATGCATATTAATATTTTGGTGTAAGAAGTTCATCCTCTCAATCTACTTTGTCATATTCCTTTCATATTCATTTAAATAAATGCCACAAGGATTATTAATATACATGTACAACAATAAGAAAACAATCACTGCCAAAGATAATTGAAAGACGTGTAGAGGTCAATACACAATCTCAAACAATAGACAAAATAAAAAACTTAAAAAGTACAGCCAATTGCTGAAATGTATTATTACATGTACATGTATTTGCAAGATCTAAAATATTATATCTTTCACAACTTTTTATGCCCCCTCCCTAGGGCATTAAGTTTTACCCTTGTCCGTCTGTACTTCCGTACGTCCCAAAGTTCGTTTCCGTTCTCTAACTTTTAGTTTGCCTCAACCAAATGGTATGAAACTTATACACAATGCATATAACCACAAAATACAGATCAAGTTTGAATTTTGGTGGTGTCACTTTAACCGTTCTAGAGTTATGCCCCTTTACAATTGGACAAATTGCTAAATTTTTCGTTTCTGTTCTCTAACTTTAGTTTGCTTCAACTAAATGGTATGAAACTTTTAAGCAATGCTTTTTACAGATCAAGTTAGAATTTTGGGGGCGTCACTTTAACCGTACTAGAGTTCTGCCCCTTTACAATTGGAAAAATTGCTAAATTTTTCGTTTCTGTTCTCTTACTTTAGTTTGCCTCAACCAAATGCTATGAAACTTATACACAATGCTTATTACCACAAAACACAGATCAATTATGAATTTTTAGGGTGTCACTTTATTGTTCTAGAGTTGTGCCCCTTTACAAATGGAAAAATTCCTTCATATTTCGTTTCCGTTCTCTTAAGTTGCCTCAACCAAATGTTATGAGACTTATAGACAATTGTTATTACCAGGCAGATCAAGTACAAATTTGGATAGCTTCAGCTTCACTTTTACCGTTCATCAGTTGTGTCCCTTTATAACTTTATACATGTATGATGAGCAAGGGGGTGCATCATCTGTGTCCCATGGACACATTCCCCATTTTTTAGTACACGTAGTATTAGCTATAGGTTCAACCTAACATTTTATGAAACTTTGATTTCATTGTGGCTAGTCTGTTAAAAAAGACATCAATTAGAGAAGCCAATACTATTTGGACATTAATTTGAGAACAACAAAAAAGATATCTATTTCATGGATATATGATTGGTCATACATGTAATTTGAAATCTTAATTTATTACGTCGTCGGATTTGTATGTCGACTTCAGGAATGGGGGTTGGTTAGAGACTGGATGTCAATCCGAGTCTTATATATGTATATATATTGATTCAGTTGTGATGGTAAATAGACGCTGATAGATAAGTCTGATAACATTTTATAATTGTAATGTTTGTTCACCTAGATGGAAGTATGTTTTTATTTCAAAAAGAGGGCACTCAGCAAATATTATTAATTAGTGCATGAACTACTTGCTAGAAACTGAATGTTTTTACCACAACTTTTTGTGTTTTAACTGGGATACATATCAAACATATAATATAAAAAAATACATGTCTTTTCAGGACTTCTGATCCATGTTTGGCATGTTTGTTAGGTCATGGAGGTGGTTATGAAGGTTGGATATTCATGACAGTCCTTTATTACAAAGTATATCACTGGATTGAGCTTTTTGTCCAAGTGTATTATTAAAGTGCTTTGCTTTGAGCTCAGTTCATTGTTATGCAAATGCATTCTTTGTGAAATAAAGATTTGACAGACAACTCACATCTGCACATGATCTGCTGCAAGGTAAGATGATTAAAACTGTCAGAACAAGGAGTTGTACCATCCATTCAATGTAAGTATTTAAAGGGAGATAAAAGCATTTTATTTTAATACTCTTGAACCAAACTTTTTTTGTCCAGAAGCCAAATAAAAAATGCACAAATTTACCAAACAATGCTACTCGTGCTACTAACAATATGAGCTAGGTGGTTTTGTAACACTTTTTAAACATCTATGCTGCCTGCTGGTGAGTCATGAGTGTAAATGATCATTCACTTTGGGAGCTACCATTTGATTTTTATGGGGGGAAAAGGGGGGGGGGTGTGGCTAGGATGAAAAATTTTGTCCTGCATTTTTATTTTTCACTCTATTTGGTCCTGCATTTTTTTATATTCGTTTATCCTGACTTTTTTATGCCCCTGCCGTAGTTTTACCCTTGTCCGTCTGTACGTCTGTACCTCTCAAAGTTGGTTTCCATTCTCTAACTTTAGTTTGCCTCAACCAAATGTTATGAAACTTATACACAATGCTTATTACCACTAAATACAGATCAAGTTTCAATTTTGGTGGCGTCACTTTTACCGTTCTAGAGTTGTACCCCTTTACAAATGGAAAAATTTCTAAATTTTTCGTTTCCGATCTGTAACTTAAGTTTGCCTCAACCAAATGTTGTGAAACTTATACACAATGCTTATAACCACAATATACAGATCAAGTTTGAATTTTGATGCGATCACTTTTTACTGTTCTAGAGTTATGCCCTTTACAAATTTATTTTTCTTAATATCAAGTAATTTTCAAAATTGGAGTTATCTTCCTTTGTACATGATTATAGTTGAATCAACTACAATGAATGCTTTATATACAGTGCAATGTTTAATTTTGACTTCCACTGATAAATTAAAGCAATTTTTACCCTTCATTCCTAAAAATATTTCAAAGTCTTCTTTGAAAATTGGAGTTATCTTTCTTTGTGCATAATGGTAGTTGAATCAACTACAACCAATGCTTTATACAATGCAATATTCAATTTTACTTCCTACTGATAAATTAAAGCAATCTTTACCATTCAGTGCTTACAAGCTGTTTGATTTCAACTCTAGGGTATGCCCCTTTACAAATAAAAAAACTGCTGAATTTTTCGTTTCCATTCTCTAACTTTAGTTTGCCTTAACCAAATGTTATGAAACTTATACACAATGCTTATTACTACATAATACAGATTAAGTATGAAATTTGGTGGTGACATTTTTACCATTCTTGTGTTATGTCCCTTTATAAACATAAAAGTTGCTGAATTTTTTGTTTCCGTTCTCTAATTTTAGTTTGTCTCAACCAAATGTTATAAAACTTATACACAACCGTTCTAGAATTGTGTGTGTTTACAAATAGAAAAAATTGCTGAATTTTTAGTTTCTGTTCTCTGCTTAAGTTAGCCTGAACCAAGTGTTATGAGACTTACACACAATGCTTATTAGCACAAAACTCAGATCAAGTTCTAATTTGGGTAGCATCACTTTTACCGTTCTTCAGTTATGTCCCCTTATAACTATATGAAATGCAAGCGGGGGCATCATCTGTGTCCACATGTGGACACTATCCACATTTATTTGCATAAATTGTCATCCTGCCTTTTTATTTACTGAAAACTCCTGTCCTGTCTAATTTTTCAAATTTCATCCTAGCCCTTCCCCCAAAAATATCAAATGATAGCTCCCTTATACATATATACAGGTAATCAGTGTTAGTAAGTATAAATTAATTTTTTGAATCCTATTGTCTGTCAATCCTGTTCATATCTAAAAGAATTTAAATCAGTTTGTAGGAGTTATGAGCATCTGTATTGGAATCTGCCGGATCTGCTATATTATCGTTACTTAAAACCATAATATATCTTCATAGAAACAATTTCCACATTTAAACAAAATCTTTTACTAATGATACTGGAAAGATCCTGAACAAATTTTCAGTTTTATGTGGACAAACCCAAGTAAGAAATGACCACCTCAAAAGAACATAAATAAAACCATACAAATATTACATGCATGCAGGTTCTCGGTCATCATCTTGCATACTAAAATCACATCATGCAGAAATGCACCTAAGGTGGTCCTCTTATTTTCAGTTTTTGCTGCTATCCAAAATCAAATTTTGGAACTTATTTTATCAAAATCATTTGGCAATCCTTCCCATCTTCCACTTCTTTACGTAAATCTCTCCAGTGTTGGAGCACACTCAACTAGCTGTGTTCCCTTATTGGATCATTTTTAAAAATGTTAATGTATTCATATGCATATAGAAGTTATTTCAAAGTTAAAATGTTGAAAGGAAATCCTCCAATGAAACGTTGCACATGCACAATTTTTTTTTACAGGAATGTTAATATTATATACACGAAGCACTCATAGTACGTTGGCCAGTATGTAGATTTGATATTAAATGTCTAGCTAAATAAAATCTATGAAAGGTCGGCACTGATTTAAAGTAGTGTCCTCCATGACAGTTGACATTAAAACTCAATATTAAATAAGACACTGCTATTTTCAGTGTTTGGTACAGGTTGGCTGTCACTGTGCATAACAGTTCAACATAGAACCCTATGGGGAAAAACCAGAGAACTCTTTTTTTTTGTCAGAAAACACTGTCAAACATACAAACATACTATCCACACTGATCTGTGTCCACACTTGTATATATATAAAAATATATATGAGTGTGTGTGTGTGAGTGCGTGTGTATGCGTGTACATATATATATATTTAGATATATGATACTGTTGAGGTTTGTAGTTAATGCTTACTTAGTTATTATTCAAAGATTTATTGACATCTTTTTGTATCTGCTGTGTGCAGTGTGAATTATTTTAAACATTGATTCGAACGTAAGACAATTTCATATTTATAATACAATAATTTGTGACAACCGCTCAAAAAAGTGTCAGAAATTATTAACAGCTTGGGTATATTGTAAAAATTGTAAAAATTGATTAAAAACTTAGCAATCATGATTATTATTTGAAAGATATTTTATTGTTGTTTTTTTTTAAGAAGAAAATGCTAGCATGGATGCAGATTACTGTTCAAATTGTGTCATATTTAAAGCTTGGCTACCGAACAGTTGCATTTATATTCTATTTGTTAGATTTCAGAACAGTGTATTTATTAAAAATTTGAAAAAAATAAGTTGAATAAATAAAAACAAATTCAAATGACATTTATTCTAATCTTTAGTTTCATTATTTTACTTTTTACTTTTTTTTTTAAATGTACCAATAATTAAAACTATTTGTTGATAAATTGTAAAAATAATAAACATTTTTGTACACATTTTTCCTATTTTTTTTCTATTTGTCAAATTAAATACATTTTCCTGCTAAAAACCATATCAAATATAGAATATTTTTGCACATTTTCCTTGATCTAATAGCAGAATATAATATCTTTTATAAAATTTTACAGGTAAAATAAAAGGTAAAAAATATGACTATAATTCAGAAATAAACTATAATTGTTAAAACAACAATTCCCCCTATGTTTATATATGCATGTAATTAAAAGTGGGCAAACCAGGATGACACCAAATGTATCTGTTGTATCCTTTGATTTGATTAGATAGATGTGTTCAACATAGTCACCAAGCTTTGAATTATTTGGTAAGAGGATACCATATTTATACAATATAGCAGAACTCTATTTAAGCATATAATGAGAAATATGTGTTTATAAATAAGGTTAGAGACCTGACTGGAACCATCTTCACTCTATACTCTTGGATACACCTCACTTTGTTTATTAATCCCTCTTTATCCTACTCAACTTTTATTGGTAAAAAAAGTTGGTGAGGTAGTTGCTGCATTGCCTCAATTGAAGCGACACCACTGCCATGGTAAAATTTAGAGAAACTCACCATTATAACCTATATACTCTTCCCTTTGCTATTGATCATCTTGAAGTGAGATTTAAAAAATTTGTAAAGAGTTCCACGGAACCCTGTGTCTCGCCTGCAGTTGCTGCTGTCAGTGTAAAAGTGTAATAGTGACCTAAAAAGTGTGTCCATTTATCAGTAAAATACAGAATTTAAAAAAAGAATCAAACTTTTTCTTAAAGTGCTATTTCTTGGTCTTGAAAATTACATCCTGTCCAAGATTCATACCAATTCATGAAGGTTTACAAATTTATCAAGTCAAAAAAATTTAATCCTTGACTTTCTGTAAATGTTATTGCGAACCAAATGAAAGTTTTTCACAGAGTCATCTCCTCTTGGTCAAGGTATTTAAACTTTTGTCTGTTCTATTGTCCCATTGAATAAATACAATAGCTATTTTTCTCTGTGTATTTTATTTTAATGCGACCTTTAAATTTCTTCTAAGAGAAATCCATCACTCATTGATTAATTTACCTGAGTAAAAAAATGATCTTCTGAGTTGATGAAAATACATGTATTATTACTCACAGAACTGCATGTGATGTTGTATTTATTCAATATAAATACTTATTCAAACATTAAAAGTTCATTTCTGTCCAAATTTTTAACATTGTTCTTTTTGAAATTTGTCTTTTTGTGTGTTTGACAAATAAAAACTGGAAAATGACGATGTTTAAATTAAGCCCTTCTTAAATGTATTCTATAACTAAACAAACACAAAAAATGCAAATTTCAAAAGGAACATTGATAAAATTTTAAGTCAGAAATCAAATTTTTATGATTAAATCAGTGTTATATTGAACAGATTGAAAACATATAATTTATATTGAATAAATTTTATCATCGGTACAAGGACATCATTCGTAAATATAAATCAACATGCAGACATCTTATACGTTCAGGTATTTCACATCCAATATTTTATGGTAATATTCTTTACAAAGCACAAAAATGTCGGCATTCACCTCAAAAGCTAACCAAACCTTTAAACAGACTTATTAGGAAAAGATATAGTTACGATACTGTTGTCAAGTCATTAAGGATTGCATATTTTGGTATTAATATTGATTCACTCATAGGGTCTTTGCATCGGAAATAAACACATTTATTTTAAAACCAGTTGTTGGCATGATACAGGTTATATTCTTCTCATATATTTTATGATCATATGATACTAAACTCCTAACAGGAGGGATTGTAATTGATTTTCATATGATGAAGTTATCATCTTTCAATCAGTTTAATTGAGGTCTGGAGCTGGCATGTCAGTAACTGCTAGTAGTCCTTTGTTCATTTATGTATCATTGTCATTTTGCTTAGTTTCTTTTGTTACCTATTCTGACATCGGACTCTGACTTCTTTTGAACTGACTTTTACTGTGCTTTTTGCTATGCATTTCTTTATTCAACATTGGCTAGAGGTATAGGAGAGGGTTGAGATCTCACAAAACATGTTTAACCCCGCCACAATTTTGCGCCTGTCCCAAGTCAGGAACCTCTGGCCTTTGTTAGTATTGTATGTTTTTAAATTCTAGTTCATTTATATGTTTTGGAGTTTAGGGTGACGTCCATTTTCACTGAACTAGTACACAATTTTATTAAGGGGCCAGCTGAGGACCACCTCCAGGTGTCGGATTTTCTCACTGCGTTGAAGACCCATTGGTGGCCTTCATCTGTTGTGTGCGGGTTGTTGTCTCTTTGACATATTACCCATTCCCATTCTCATTTTTAACATCACATGCAGTTCTGTGAGTAATAATACATGTATTTTCATCAACATAGAAGATGATTTTTTTATTACTCAGGTAAATGAATCAATGAGTGATGGATTTCTCTTATAGTGCGTGATAACATTTTGTGAGGGAATTTGATGTTTGCTAGACCACAGTTCATTTCAACACACTTTATGACAATACCACTATACCAATCAGAATGAATTTTTTTGCAGTGTTTTAAGAAATGATTTTACTTTGTATCCATGTATTATTTGTGCAACATTAAATGTATTAAAAGGGTGTATTTTCTGTATAAAGTCTATAATTATGTAGACTTTTTTTTGCCTTAAATACGCAAATGAAAGTTCAGAAAACTATACCAATCCAGAACGACATGTTTTTGAAATTATAGCAAAACTTTTGGTTGACAAATTTGTATTCGTTATTGCAAAAATTGAACTTAAAATATAGGTCATTTTCTCCCTTCCCAATTTACCCCTATTACTTATTATAATGTGGACCGGTCATTGTTATTTAATCTTACGCAATTTGATAGGATTGAGTCATTATTAGTTTATCTTCAAACTGTTTATTTTTTTCATACACATGTATTGATGAACTCAGAACATGCATGAATGTGTTCAGTAACCTAAATGACCTTCAATGTGGACACCGGACGAGTCCATATTATTTTTTTATCAATGAAACTAAAGGTATGACAGGTAAGAATTGCCTTTCACAAATCCACATATAGAGTAGAAAAATTATTTTTTAATATTCTATTCTGGAGAAAAAAGAGAAAGTTTAAAAATCAGACGTTTTATTCCATTACACAAGTCATTTTTCGAATAGAAATGCCGAAATGCATTAAACGCACGGCTATGCTAGGTAAAATTATTGTTTATCTTAACAAAAAAAAACATTTTTCAGTCTCATTATAATGTTATAATTACAATTAATCCCAAACAAAAGTAGTCAGTAAATAAAGTCAAAATATGTCCGATCTGCCTTTTTTTGAACATCAAAATTCAATACGATTGTTTTAATGTCAATTTGTCTACCTCATAAAATCTTGTTTTGTTAGGCACTATAGAAGAAATTTAAAGGTCCCAGTGAATGAACTACACAGAGAACAATAGCTATTGTATTTATTCAGTGGGACAAAAGAACAGACAAAAGGTTGAATACTTTGACCAAGAGGAGATGACTCTGTGGAAAACTTTCATTTGGTTCACAATAGCTGTAAAATAAACTGCTTCACCGAGCGCAGCTAGATATGACCGCAGAGGTCTAACCCTGAAACAGTAGGGGCAAAAATGGACACAATATTCAAGCTTGATACAGGTCTCCTTGTTGAAGGCCGTACTTTGACCTATAATGGTTTACTTTTATAAAGTTTGACTTGGATGGAGAGTTGTCTCATTGGCACTCATACCACATCTTCTTATATCTATCTACTGAATTTGGATTGTTATTAAATATTTGACACATTATAGGTTTCTGACACAGAAAAAATGTGGTCAAAGAACTTGAAATTGGTTATATGATTTAAATTTATATTCAACTGAAGATTTCTTGATGTTGTGCAATACACTGTGCTGTTGCACAATACTTAGTAAATCTGTTTTCAGACTATATACAAAGAATCAGCAAAATAAATTGTGACCCCAAATTTTTCTTTGGAAAATTGACAATTTCTTAAATCCTGAGGAAAAGAAAAATTGCCCCCCCCCCCTTTTTCCCAAAAAATAATAGTTTTAGACCCTTTTTGGACCCCTTATTCCTGAACGGTTTGGGCAATTACCCTAAAAATGAATCCCAACCTTTTACTTGTGGTATTGAACCTTGTGGTACAATTTCAGAGCAATCAAAATACTTATACACAAGTTATTGTCCTGAAACTAGAAAAATGCTTGTTTTGGGCCCCTCTTTGGCCCCTAATTCCTTAATGGTTGGGACCCTCACCCCCAAAAACAATCCCAACCTTCCTTTTGTGGTATTGAACCTTTTGTTTAAATTTCATAGAGATCCATAAACTTAAACTAAAGTTATTGTCCGGAAACGACACAGACGATGATGTGATAGCAATATACGACCCCAAAATACTTATGCAGTCATTTAAAAACTAAGTCCATCTATCAGAAAAATACTGAAAATGCAATAAAAAAATATTTTCAAGTTTGCTTCAAACATTATTTCTAAATCATAAAAATAGTTTCTGCCATAGTTTCACAAATTCTATTTGAAGTCCATTTATCAGTAAAATATGGAAAAATTTGCTCTGGATACCTAAATGTTGAGGACGCCGGGGACAGAATCTAGGATCTCTATATCTCCCTTTTGCTAAATAAATGTCCCAGGCTCAATGAAAATAATCACACATTTCGCTTAAGGATTTCCAATTCTATAACATTTGACAAGTAACCTGGTTAGAGAACTAGACAATTAAATGAGGACATGCTGAAGCACGACATGAATTCATTAGTTTTCTAGTTTTTATTAAGTATATTCAGAAGGTAAGCACACTACTAGTCCATATAATAAAATAATTAAATGAATATCAGTTCATTCAACTCCTAAATCTACTGAACAGCAATGGGTCTTTAAGATATTCAGTCTTCTTGTATGTATATGGCATAAATCCTGAAAAAATAAAAAATTAAATGAAGTAAAACAATATGTATATACATTCAAATTAAAAAATACTGAATAAATAACAAGGCAAAAACAAATAACAAAAGGTCACCAAAATGTATTTATGTAAAACAAGGCTAGTGCTCACACTGAAATTTCTCACCTGCGTAACTGGTTATAACTGAATTATAATATGTTGAAAGTCTTTAACATCTACGGTAGGTCTTAATACAGGTAAATGTTTAATTGAAACTTAACATTATTATTGATCCATGAAAATACTGTCAAGGTCACTTGAACCCTGTCAGATGGAAATCACTCATTCCATCAAATATAGTTGACCTCCTTCTTCCAGTATTTGGGAAACAGACCTATTCATGAAACCTAAATGAAGACCAAGAACCATGAAAATGAGGTCGATTGGAAAAAACATATTAAGTTGACATCTACAACCTACACTCATGCTATCCATTGCATACAGTTGACCTACGCACAATATCTGGAAACCATGATGTTGACTGAGTGATCCATGGAAATAAAGTCAAGGTTTGATGAACCATGTGAGATATTTTCACCTTAAAATCATTCAATCCATTGAATAAAGTTGACCTATTACCTATATAGCTGAAAAAAGGACCTAATGAAGAATACTTAATGTTGACCAATCAATAATGCAAATGAGGTCACGATCAAATGCACCGTGTCAGCTTACAATCATTCTATATACCAAATATAGTTGACCTATTGCCCATAGTATCTGAAAAACAGACCTAATCACCAAAAATTTAATGGTGATCAAATGAATTCCATCAGACACACATATCAAGCAAGGACAACAGACATAAGCCAGAAAAACACCTCAGACCATAAAGCCTTTGTATACCAGTTATATTTAAAGAAAGATTAGTGGAATGAAACAGCCATAACAGTTGAAAACAAATGATTTTAATGTCATAAAATTCCCCAAGAATCAATCATGCTCCTTACAATTTTGAGAAAAGAAACATAAACGGGAAGTTATAAGTTGATTATAAATTACTAATGAAACCAGATTTCTGATACTGATTACTTCCGACTATTAAATGACAGTAAATCAAAATGTGTTTAAATCCATTCTTATAAATAAGTTTTAACATGACAGATAATTGTTAACGGCCTTTGTGGTCCAAAGGTAATGTACTTGCTTCAAGTGTGGGAGGTCATTGGTTCAAACCCCAGCAGTTTCAAACCAAATAGGTATTTGCTGCTTCTGACTAAGCATGTGGCATAAGAGCAAAGACTAGGAGTCAGAATAATATGTCCAGGTCTTCCTGTTAAAAATTTGGCTGAGTTTGTCGATCTAGTACAAAGCTGGTTTCATTTTCATACAAAATTTAATAAAAAGTATTACATTTTTTGTAATTACAAAAATATAAATTATCATTTGCCTTAGCTGGAAATGTTTTCAATAATTAAAACAAATAATATGAAATAGATATATTCTTCTGTCAGGTTTCAACAAGGGTAATAGTGATTAGCAATCGTTATAACTGTAAATTTCTTGAGATTAAGGAGAAGAGAAGACAGCAGTGATAGTATATATGAATTTGAAATCATGTGTTAAGATGAATGGTAGATTACTAGTATCTGAATTTTTTGAGTGCACTGTTGGCCTTATACAAGGGGAATCCTTATCTTCTCTTTTGTATTCTTTATATGTAAATGACATGGAGATGGATTTGATAAATCAAAATTGTAAATCTTATGAGCTTAAAATGTTAAATTTATATCTTCTGAGGTATGCAGATAATGTGGTTTTATTTAGTGAAAATGTACAAGATTTACAGCAAATGATTGACAGTGTCAATACTTACTCAAATGAAAAACAATTTATATATTAATTTTACAAAAAACAAAGATAGTAATTTTCAGAAATAGGGGTAAGCCTAAACTGGAAGACAAATGGTTTTTAAATGGTAATATTATTGATATTTGTAATGAGTTTATGTATTTAGGCTTACTTTTTTACTTCACTAGGAATTTTGTTAATACACAAAAGAGATTGTCAGAACAAGGAAAATAAAATTCTCCGCTGGGCGCAGCTTGATACGAATGCAGAGGTCTAACCCTGAACAGTTGGGGCAAGTATGGACACAACATTCAAGCTTGATACAGCTCTGAATTTGGATTGTGATTAAATATTTGACACAGCATAGGTTTCTGACACAGAATGAATGTGGTCTAAGAACTTAAAAAATTTTAATTTACCTATAATGGTCCAATATCCAAAATCTAAATACATGGTTAGATTCAGCATATCAAAGAATCCAAAGAATTCAATTTTTTGATGAAATCAAACAAACTTTAATTTTGGACCCTTTTGACCTCAATGTGGACCAATTTGATAACGGGGCCCAAAAATCAAAATACACGGTTAGATTCAGCATATCAAAGAACCCAATATATTAAATTTTTGTTGAAATCATATAAAGTTTAATTTTGGACCCCAACTTGGACCAACTTGAAAACTGGGCTCATAATCAAAAATCTAAACACATGTTTAGATTCAGCATATCAAAGAACCCCAAGAATTCAATTTTTGTTAAAATCAAACTAAGTTTAATTTTGGACCCTTTGGACCTTAATGTAGACCAATTTAAAAAACGGGACCCAATATTAAAAATCTAAATACACGGTTAGATTTGGCATATCAAAGAACCCCTATAATTCAATTTTTGATGAAATCAAACAAAGTTTAATTTTGGACCCTTTTGACCTCAATATGAACCAATTTGATAGTGGGCCCACAAATAAAAAATCTAAATACATGGTAAGATTCAGCATATCAAAGAACCCCATATATTAAATTTTTGATGAAATCAAACAAAGTTTAATTTTGGACCCCAATTTGGACCATCTTGAAAACTGGGCCCAAAATCAAAAATCTAAATACATGTTTAGATTCAGCATATCAAAGAACCCCAGATATTCAAATTTTGTTAAAATTAAACTAAGCTTAATTTTGGACCCTTTGGACCTTAATGTAGACCAATTTGAAAACTGGACACAAAATTAAAAATCTACATACACGGTCAGATTCGGCATAACAAATAAATAAATGTGGTCAAAGATTTTACTAATCTAATGCGCCATACTGTGTGTGCAATTAAAGATTACTTCTTGAAATTTGAAAAAAAAATAATATTTGAAGAATAATTCTTTTTAATTTTGAAATCTGAAATGAGAAAAAATTTACCCCCACCCACAATTTCTTTTTACCCCCCTCTCCCCTTTTTCCCCCCAAAAAATTCTTTCCCTCAAGATATGGTCATAATCTCAATTCAAATTTCCAATGGAGTTTGCGACCATAATTACCCATTTAAATTTACCGAAGTGCTAACTTAATCTATTTTATAATAGAATTTAAAATATGGTGTCAAATCTTTCATATGGATTTTTTTGTAAAAAAAAAAGATGCAACATTTGCAGATATTTTTACTCATGGTCTTCCTTTATAAATATGCATTTCTTTAAACATAATTTAAAAGCAGTGTAAGGGAAGTAACCAAAATGTTGTATTTGGATTACCTCCTTTACACTGTTTTAAATTGTCTTAATTGTTCATTAACCATTGCTTTATACATAATTTAAAAGCAGTGTAAGGGAGGTAATTCAAATGATGTATTTGATTTATCTCCCTTACACTGCTTTACATTATGTTTTGTACAAAAGTATTTGTCATTAACCAGGACAACCTTGTTTTTCCCCCTTTTTTGCCCCTAATTCCTAAACAGTTTGAGCCATAACCCCCCAAAGCAAATCCTAACTATCCCTTTGTGGTATGGAAACTTGTGGTATAATTTCAGCGAGATCCATACACCGTTCCACAAGTTATTGTCTGGAAACTAGAAAATGCTTATTTTTGGACCCTTTTTGGCCCCTAATTCCTTAGCTGTTGGTACCATAACCCCCAAAATCAATCCCAACCTTTCTTTTGTGGTATTTAACCTTATGGTAAAATTACATAGAGATCCATTCACTTAAACTAAAGTTATTGTGCGAAAACCAATGTGTCTTCGGACGACGAAAAAGACGACCACGACGTCATACCAATATACAACCGCAAAAAATTTTTTTGCGGTCTTATAAAAAGCAGTATATAGTATGTTTAATAAAACACAAGATAACTATTATAACCATGAAACATTATTGACTTAACTTTATTTGAAACTTGTGTTGCAAGTATTTTGAACTATGGCTGTGAAATTTGGGGGTATCATAAGGCACCAGATATTGAAAGGGTTCATATGTATTTTTTTAAATGTATACTGAAAGTAAAAAAGAGTATGGTTAATAACATCAGGTAAATTGTGAACTGAGTAGAATACCTATGTGCGTAGAAAGAGAATATAGAATGGTAAATATTGGATAAAATTATTATGTACTGATAATTGCATATTAAAAAATTGTTATGATGAAATGTTTAGTAGCTGTAATAAAAAACCAAATAATAAGCAGAACTGGTGCTGTAAGATTAAAGATATTTTGCATAAATATGGCTTCAACTATGCATGGTTAAGTCAAAAGGTAGATAATGTAGATTTTTTTCTGAGAATTAAAAGAGAGAAAGGTTGATACATTTATATGCGAAGCAAATGCTTTCTTTCAAGTCTCAAATAAATGTCAATTATATAAAGATATTTTTTGTACACATACTTTAGAATTTTACTTAGACAAACAAGTGAATTATATTTATAAACCTTATATTTGTAAATACCGTATTTCTGCACATAATTTGAATATAGAGACAGGACGATATAATATTGACAGGAAAGATAGATTATGTACTTATTGTAATACAAGTTGAAGACGAATTACACTTTTTTATTGGAATGTAATAAATATGTTGATATTAGGGGGAAATATATCAAACAATATTATTGGAGACACCCCTCTACTTATAAATTGATACAATCATTATCTGTACAAAATATTAAAGAACTAAACAAACTTGGTAATACCATGGAAGTAAAATGAAAGTCAATATAATACTTCCATGGTAACTCTGTGTTATATTTAATATTGTATAATGTATAAGAGTGATTTAATGTATTTAAATCAGGGGCTGATCCAGGATTTTAGGTTAGGGGGGCGTAAACTTAAATTTTTGAAGTTAAATTATCGAAATATTCTTTATTAAGCTGAGGACAACCCATGCTTTGCAAATTTTTTGGGGGGGCGCACCCCCGCCATGCCCCCGCCTGAATCCTCCCCTGTAAATGTAGTTAACATTTGATTATATGTCTATGTGATAATTTAAGGTGCATGTATAATAAGTTTGTCAAACATTGTATATATCCTATAAGCTGTACTTCCTTTTGGAATTAAGTATTATTATAGATGGAAGGTATGGATGCCCCTCCCCCTTATTTAACTGAAAACACCTGATTGAATGAGTAACCATGAGACCAATACAGATTTAATAGTAAACACCAATTTATCAAGGCAATATTATTCACACTGTCAGTTTTTGCATCAATTAGGAAAAAAATACTAAAAACAATTCTTAACCTTTTTATTTAGAAAAAAATGTTATAAACCAGGGTTTTCCCTGGGTCAATTTTCTTTTTCGCCACCTCTTTTGCCAAAACAATATTTTTTTTCACCACTTTCAATTTTTTTTTCGCCAACTAATATATACATATTTTTCATTCAAAACGTTCCTTCTTACTAACCATAAAAGTCAGTTTGAATCATTGTTGTTTACTTCATATCTATTTTTTTAATCAACATTGTTATAAATAAACACTCATAAATAATGAACATTTACGTTTTTAAAGATACTGTAAAATTGCAATATAGATGGATGAAATCATCATTTTTGACTTCCGCAAACACTGGATTCATCTTCAATAAGTTTATCGGTTACTTCCCGTCTAGTAGAAGGTTAAAGATTGAAGTCAGAGATTGTTACTTTTGAACATTTTTCTTATAACAAGGGTTTTCTTTTCCAAACCATAGATTAAAGACAAAGTAGAGAGGTAAAACTATGCTGTACTAAAACATGTGCATCACGAAAACGATTTTGAAGTAACCACTTCAAAAACAATTATTTCTTTCAAAGTTTTTAAAATAATCCTTTAGGTGACATGTGAAGCCATTAAACACCTGTATTATTGTTAATTAGTCCATTGTTACCAATAGCTATAAAATGTAATCAGCTGATTATCAATTTTCTGTCAGAATTGTAACGTGTGACGAGTTCAAGGTAAAAACCCAATATAAACAATAATAAACATTTTTGGTGAAAATTTAAAAAAAAAACAATTATTATTGTTGAAGGCTGTATGGTGAACATTAGTTGTAAACTTATAAGTCATAAGGTCTCTGGTGAAGAGTTGTCTCATTGGCAATCATACCATATCTTCTTATTCTTATTTTAACCTTTTTCATTTTTAAATATTAAAAAATAAATGTGGATAGTGTCCACATGTGGACACAGATGATGCCCCCGCTTGCATATCATATAGTTATAAAGGGACATAACTGAAGAACGGTAAAGTGACAGTACCCAAATTTGATCTTGATCTGAGTTTTGTGGTAATAAGCATTGTGTGTAAGTCTCATAACATTTGGTTGAGGCTAACTTAAGTAGAGAACAGAAACAAAAAATTCAGCAATTTTTCTATTAGTAAACATGCATAACTCTAGAATGGTTGTGTATAAGTTTAATAACATTTGGTTGAGACAAACTAAAGTTAGAAAACGTAAACAAAAAATTTGTACTTGATCTTAGTTTTGTGGTAATGAATATTGTGTATAAGATTCATAATGTTTGGTTGGGGCAAACTTAAGTTACAGAATGGACACTAAAAATTTTGCAATCTTTCGATTTATAAAGGGGCATAACTCAATAATGGTTAAAGTGACACTACCCAAATTCAACTGATCTGTGTTTTATCAGTGGAAGTCAAAATTAAACACTGCATTGTATAAAGCATTGATTGTAGTTTATTCAACTATAATCATGGACAAAGGAAGATAAAAATTACTTGATATTTAGAAGAAAATAAAAATTTTGGAATTTTTCCATTTATAAAGGGCATAACTCTAGAATGGTTAAAGTGACACCACCAAAATTCAAACTTCATCTGTGTTTTGTGGTAATAACCATTGAACAGCTGAAGGACGCCTCCGGGTGCGGGAGTTTCTCGCTGCATTGAAGATCCATTGGTGGCCTTCGGCTGTTGTCTGCTCTATGGTCAGGTTGTTGTCTCTTTGACACATTCCCCATTTCCATTCTCAATTTTATTTTTTACAGAGTTTGTCTTTAGCGCCGTGTGGAGACAGTAGAGTGTCTCCCGTGCTTCAGGTTTATGCTCTTATAATATACTAGATTATGGAGTGTGTGTCCGAGCTAGAACTTCTCTATGTTCATTACTTTAGGAATATTTATCAAAAAGTAGTATTTCACATTCAGTCCCATTCTTCTATTTAGTCAGACGTCAGTCGCTACCCTAATATACCCTATCTTTTGTTTTATTTTTCGGGTTATTTATGACGGATAGCGTTTGACGTCTTTAGCCGAACAGTTTTATCATATTCACATAATTCAATTCATTGTGTGCTGGTTCATATTCTGGACGCCAGTCTTTGCTCCTTTCTAATAAAATCCACATAACAAAAAACAAATATGAAGCTTAGAAATGGAAAAATATTAAAAACTAAACTCGTTCAAAGGGTATCTACACGTCTCAATCTTCAAAATCGCTTATCTAAAAATACTACCATCGCTAACATTTTTAACAATAAAAATCGTGGTTACCCTTCTATCGATAAGTGTCATGCCAAAAAATGACTTACATGTCCCCGTCTTTCCACCAACAATACGGTAAGGTCTACGTTTAATGGTCGCACATTTTCTTTAAATTTTGAAACTGATATAACTTGAAAAACAAACAGTATTATTTATTTACTCACATGAAACAAACCGGGATGCAGTATTCAGTACGTAGGTGAAACTGGACGATATTTATCTAAACGCACGCAAGAACACCTGTATCGTTTTAAAAGACCCAATAAATTCAAAAGTATCATTTATCAACATCTTAAAAAGCACAATCATCCTATTAAATATTTCAGTTCAACCTTTAGAAGTAGTAAATAAGCTGCCTGTTGAATCTCATTCAAAGTTTGTAAGATCACGGAAAATAATTGAATTAAATTGGATTAAAAAATTACAGACAGTCTACCCTCTCGGTCTTAATGATAATATCATGGGAATTGGTGATATATCAAGAACCGATTCTGTTCACATTTTGGTCTTACTAAAGAAATTTATCCTGTTGAACTTACTTTAAATAAAGCTAATACTAACAATGACCACTGTCCTTTCCTCGATCTTGATATCTATATCATTAACGGGAAGCTTAATACAAAAATTTATGATAAAAAAGATGATTTTTCATTTCCTATCGTTAATTATCCATTTTTAGATGGTGACGTTCCCTTGTCACCATCTTATGGTGTTTATATATCTCAACTAGTACGATTCGCTCGTGTATGTAACAACATATTAGATTTTAGCGAGTGAAATTATGTATTACTGAAAAATTATTACACCAGGGTTTTCAATATCATAAACTAGTCAAAACATTTACTAAATTTTATCATCGGTATAAGGACATCATTCGTAAATATAACTCAACATGCAGACATCTTATACGTTCGGGTATTTCACATCCAATCTTTTATGGTAATATTCTTTACAAAGCACAAAAATGTCAGTATTCACCTCAAAAGCTAAAAAAACCTTTAAACAGACTTATTTAGAAGGGATATAGTAACGATACTGTTGTCAGGTCATTAAAGATTGCATATTTTTGCTTTAATATTGATTCACTTATAGGGTCTTTGCATCGGAATTAAACATATTTATTCTAAAACCAGTTGTTGGCATGACACGGGTTATGTTCTTCTCATATATTTTATGACGGTATAATACTAAACCCTTAACAGGAGGGATTGTGCCTGATATTCATATGATGAAGACATAATCTTTCAATCAGTTTAATTGAGGTCTGAAGCTGGCATGTCAGTAACTGCTAGTAGTCTGTTGTTATTTATGTATTATTGTCATTTTGTTTATTTTCTTTTGTTTCCTTTTCTGACATAGGACTCTGACTTCTCATAAACTGAGTTTTACTCTGTGTACTGTTGTACGTTTGTTTTTTCTACATTGGCTAGAGGTATAGGGGGAGGGTTGAGATCTCAAAAAACATGTTTAACCCCGCCGCATTTTTGCGCCTGTCCCAAGTCAGGAGCCTCTGGCCTTTGTTAGTCTTGTATCATTTTTACTTTTAGTTTCTTGTGTATAATTTGGAGTTTAGTATGACGTACATTATCACTGAACTAGTATACATATTTGTTTAGGGGCCAGCTGATTCAGGACGCGCCTCCGAGTGCGGGAGTTTCTCGCTGCATTGAAGATCCATTGGTGGCAAACTTAAGTTAAAGGGACGTACAGACGGACAAGGGTAAAACTTAATGCCCCCACCACTACAGCGGGGACATAAAAATTATTAACCTTTTTTAAAATTGTATAACAAATGTATTTTAGGTCTAGACTAGTGCTAAAATATGACCAGATATTTTTTCCAGTTTTGAATTCAAGCTGTACCGGTAATGATAATCATAAACTTCTATCAATACTATAAATAAAAGTACAAAACATATTTTCCTGGGGAAGACACATTCCAAAGAACTTGAAGATTAATCCATTAATCCATTAATCCAGTAAGGAGAACAAATCTCTGAAGGTTTCCAATAAAATCTGGAGCATTGACATGGATGATAAAGTCAACTCTAAACATTGATTTCATGTACGTTATTGTCTAATAACTATTCATACTGTGTTTTATCTGCTAGTAAATAAAAGATATACCTACCAAATGTTCGTGATTGTTTTATTAATCTTGATATTTCTCTCTGCATTGGTATACAGAGACCTGTTATTTTACGACCATATATCCTTCCTGTATTTGGTGATACAAATTGACTTAGTATTCTACCATTCTGAAAACAAAACAGATCATAGTTACTTTATTCAAATAGAGATTTTTTTGTATTTATATAAGAGTAATTATTTGCATTATAAATTCCCTCTGGTTCTAGTCATTTAACCTGCTTTAATTGAATACTCAAACATAATCCCATAATGATTCAAATGAATGAAATAAATGAATGAAATGAAATACATAAAAATAACCTCTTTTTGTTCATATAAACATAATTTTCAAATAATTTTTTTTTACATAATGAAGACATTGGCAACAGTATGATGACTACCAAGGACTGTTATATTATCATTTTGATACTAAAATAAAATAATGTATGAAAATGCTTGGTTATTATTCTTATTTATATTTATTTTCATGCCTGATACTTTTGTACCCATGTTGTCCAATTCAATACTGCACATAGGAGTTTGTAGGTTCCTTTACAAGAGGCACATGTAGATTATGTTATTTTACCCCAATATATTTCAACATAAAATTAAAAAGGATGAAAAATTGAGCTTTTTCATTGCATAATTTGTCCTTTCTTCATATAATTGTAGTACCTGAAAATAAATGGAGAAGATGTCCATGGGACACAGATGATGACCCTGCCTGCATATAAAGTTATAAAGGGGCATAACTGGTGAACAGTAAAAGTGACGCCACCCAATTTTGAACTTGATGTGTTTTGTGGTAATAAGCATTGTGGATAAGTGTTAAAACTTAACATTGATCACTGATCCATGAAATAAGGTCATGGTCAGGAAACCTTGTCTGAACCAAATGTATACCTTGCAATTATTCTACATACCAAACATAGTTTTCCTATTACTCGTAATAACTGAAAAAATAAACTCTTGACACAGAGATATGTCTTGCCTGTCCACATAAAATTCAGAAAAAGACAATCTGATGGACAGCAACATTGCTTATTAATTCAAAGTCACTGGACCATGATCTTGTGGGCAGGGCCTAGAAATGATCGACAAACTAAGATGTATTGATAGTAATGCAACTATATACAAAATATCATTGATCTGTCACAAGCAGTTCTTATCAAACTGACTTAAGCAGAAAACTTAACATTGAAAATTGCTAATTAATTCAAAGTCACTGGACTATGACCTAGGGGGCAAGGCCAGGGTTGGCAAAGTATTACCTGCCAGGGTTTTCCCCGGCTGGGCAATACTCCCAGAAACGGGTAATACTGGGCAATACTGGGCAATATGATTTTTAAAGCTTATTTCAACACAAAATAGTAAAGACTTGTTGTCGTTTCAAAGTATTATAGCTAAATATATACATTTTATACAGATAACCATTGAGAGTCATTTCTAGAAGATTAAAAATTCAATTTCAATCTCTTCTCCACTTAAATTCTATGTAGGCAAAATACAAGATTTGCACATTTTAGGATACCTTGTTAATTTCCAAGCATTATTTCAATAATCCAAACTTTGAAAAAAATGCATTTTATTGCAGTGTTTATGTGAATTGTAAATCAAATTGCTATACAGTCGACTCTCGTTATCTCGAAGTCAGCCGGACCAGAGAAATATTTCTGTATGTTATGGTCTTTTATTATTATAACATTTTATGTATTCTTCTCTTATTTATTTCTTTGTACAGTTACAATTTTTTCCTGTGGTTTTTAGCCGAGAGAGTAATTTCCAATCGATCTTAGCGTTATTTAAAGTTGACAAAATTGTTCATTCTCGTATACAAGAGATTTTAGAAAATTTAGATTTCTTTTCATTTTCTTTTATTTCAATCTTTTTCTGCAAGAGGAAATACAAAAAGATTAAAGACGCCGATTGAGTAGTTTTGAGTTGATCACCAACGGAAGTTTTTATCCCTACTTTATACACAACTAAGCTCATTAGTGTATGTTTATAGTTAATTGTTTTTAAAACATTTTAAACAATTTTTCATTAACTATAACAATGCATCACGAATTATTTATCATGTTGATCAAAGATAATCTTAGGTAAACACTCGTTGAAAAAGAATGTCAATAATCAATACAGTGGTCAGTGACTGGAAATTTAATTACACGTGTATTGTCAGGTTAACTCTTCAATCCATTTAAATCCCAGAGGTCATGTTTTGACACATGTGTATTAGTTCGAGATAAATAATGAATTTTGAATGCTTTTGTTAACCTTGGGACCGTAAAGGAGTAGGTCCGGTAAGACCCCTTTTTGGGCCCAAAATATAGCATTTTTACAAATTTGTTAAAATGTAAACTTTTAGCTATTTATTGGAAAGAAGAATACTTCTGTTCCATTAATATGGGCTGATTTTGACAATACCATGCACATGCATCGGGTAAAAACATCATAAATTCATGCAATATTACTGAAATCTTCACAATTTTAGCATTTGTGCTAATTTTAAGGTGGTTTTTGTCGAAAATGGAAGTGGCCGCATTTGTGTTCAGTCTTAATATTTAAATATATGTTGTATTTGATGATAATACATAACATATATGAAGGTTGAGACTGAACACTAATGTGGCCACTTTCATTTTAGACAAAATCCATCTGAAAAGTGACGTTTTATGGCATATTTGATAGATTTTTCGTATTTAAGACTTTATTTGAGAGTCTTAATGACCAAATCAGTCCAAATCTTTTACATACACTAATTGAATCGTCTGAAGTAGACACTTACGTGTTTAAAAAAATGTAAAAAATCTTTCATTAGATGTACTTCGAATATTAGGCCAAATCGAGCCCTTACCGGACCTTCTCCTTTAGTTCGAGTCAACTGAAATTTCGACTCATCCAATTTCGACTCATCAGGAGTCGAAATACATATATTTATATGGAACAAAGTTCGGGACCACGAGAAAACTTCGACTCATCCGAAATTTCGAGACAACGAGAGTTAACTGTATATGCAATCATATTGCTAAATAAACACCCTACAGGGTATTGTCATTAACACTTAAATAATGAAAAGGCTGATTATTGTTATATAAACATATCTGTGTTCTAATCTGAATAATTACTTATTAATTAGTTATGTACATTTGTACATATAAATTATTCCAAAGTAATTTTTCTTAGATGTAATTGTTAATTCTTAATATTAGTTATATATATTTGAAAAAAATGATTTTTTTTTGGCTTTATATTAACACTTTGACCAATCCAGACAAAAGGTGATTTTATAGATTTTTAGGAGAATTATTGAGAAAAGCTTTTTCCATTAATATTTGTCTAATGTGTCTTCATGTACACTTGTCTCAGAGTTGCTAGAATATTACTTTCTCAAATGTATACACTTGTACATGTATGTATTATATGACTCTCAAACAAGTAAACCTATTTATAAACCAAAATATGTTTATAAATATCTTAAATGTATTGCATTTGTGTTTGATTACTGAATCCTCTTTAAAATTCAGGCCAGTATCTTATATTACCCAGTATTGCCCAGTATTACCCAGTTAAACCCAGTAAAACCTGGGTTTTCCCAGTATTTCCCACTGGGCTGGGCAATACTCATAAAACCCGGGTTTTTGCCAACCCTAGGCAAGGCATCAAAAAAGCTGTCAAACAGATATGTACTGATAGTAATGCAACTTCATACAAAATGTCATTGATCTATCACAAGTAGATCCTATCAAACTATCTGAAGCAGAAAACTTAACATTGAAAATTGCTTATTACTGTAATTCAAAGTCACAGGACCATGTCCTAGGGGCTTGGCATTGAAATAGTCGTCAAACTGATATGTGCTGATAGTAATGCAATTTCATATTAAATATTAATGATCTATCACAAGTAGTTCCTATCAAACTAACTTAAGCAGAAAACTTAACAATTGTTGATATCACTGCCGTCGCTGGAAACACAATCCCTATGACTCACTTTCCGCAACTTTCGTTGCATGGGAGACAAAAATATATAATTGAAAAACTTTTCAGAAGGAAATTTTAGATCATAAGGTATATGAATACAAGAATATTCAGGTCTTCTTCCTTCTGAAATATAAAGCATACTTTACCCTGGTGCTTCCACCAAATTAGTATCTTTTTGTCATCAAACAATTAAGAAATATGGTATGATTGTCAATGCACCATTAAAGACCAAAGGACAAAGATGTGAGCAATCTAATGTCACTGCACAGCCTTCAACAATGAGCAAAACCCATATCATTCAGTAAGCTATTATAAACTGAAGCAATTCAAAAGAGAAAACTAATGACTTGATATATATACTACAACAATTATAGCTAACGGCAAACCAACAACAACCACTCGATATTAGGCTCCCGACTTGGGATAGGCATATAAAGAAGGTTGTACTTGATTTTCATATGATGAAGACATAATCTTTTAATCAGTTTAATTGAGGTCTGGAGCTGGCATGTCAGTAACTGCTAGTAGTCCTTTGTTCATTTATGTATCCTTGTCATTTTGCTTAGTTTCTTTTGTTACCTATTCTGACATAGGACTCGGACTTCTTTTAAACTGAGTTTTACTGTGCGTATTGCTATGTGTTTCTTTATTTTACATTGGCTAGAGGTATAGGGGGAGGGTTGAGATCTCACAAAACATGTTTAACCCGCCGTATTTTTGCGCCTGTCCCAAGTCAGGAGCCTCAGGCCTTTGTTAGTCTAGTATGTTTTTTAATTTTAGTTCATTTATATGTTTTGGAGTTTAGTGTGACGTCCATTTTCACTGAACTAGCACACAATTTTATTTAGGGGCCAGCTGAGGACCACCTTCGGGTGCTGGATTTTCTCATTGCATTGAAGACCCATTGGTGGCCTTCGGCTGTTGTCTGCTCTTTGGTCAGGTTGTTGTCTCTTTGACATTTTCCCCATTTCCATTCTCAATTTTATTCATGTTTCCCTAAAAATGTTTCTAAATTTCAAATGATTTAGTAGAGGCTTACTCATTTTATTGTTACTTGTTGGAACATTAAGAAGCTGAGTAATATTATATGCATGTTTGTCAAACACTTAAACTTTAAATGTTATTGGAGTAATTTGAATGATGTCAATAATGTATGAATTTATTATTTTTACCTATTTCAAAAATGATACATTCATTACAATTTCTCATTTGAATGTTTGTGTGTATTTGTTTGATTTTTTTGTACTTCTTTGTTTGTTATATTTCAATGTATTTCATGACAGTCTCAGGGAACCTTAATTTTAAAAGCTAATAAACTGTTAAAACAGAGATATGTCTCGCCTTTTTGTAATTTTGATAATGCAAATCTTGAAATTAAACTAGCAATACTTTAACATGTAAGTTATGCAAATATTCAAAGTCAATGAACCATGACTGAAGGTACATGGCTAAACAAGCTCCATTGAAATGAAATGTGCCAATGCTAATACAACTGCATACCAATTACCATTGACTTATCATAAGTCGTTCCCTTTAATCAAACCTAAACATAAACATTAACTTGTAAACTATGTAACAGTTTCAAAGTCAATGAACCATGATGAGGGGGTAGGGCTATATGATCTCAATGGAAACGAGACATGCAAATGCCAATAAATTTGCATACCAAATATCACTGACTTAACATTAGCAGTTCATCTTAAACTGACCTAATCAATAACTAATACATGTAAACTAAGCAAAAGTTCAAAGTCAATAGACCATGACTGGGGGCAGGGCCAAATAATCTCTATGGAAATGAGATATGCCAATGCTTATACAACTGCATACCAAATATCATTAACTTACCACTAGTGGTTCCCCATAAACTGACCTAATCACAAACTAATACATGTAAACTAAGCAAAGTTTCAAAGTCAATAGACCATAACTGAGGGGGCGGGGCCAAATAATCTCCATGGTAATGAGATGTGCCAATGCTAATACAACTGCATACCAAATATCATTGACCTACCACTAGTGGTTCACCATAAACTAGACCTAATCACAAACTAATACATTGTTGCGGCCGCCGCCGCCGGAAACAGCATACCTATGTCCCGCTTTTTGACTCTGTCAAGGCGAGACAAAAACTGTATCACTGTCTTCAAATATTATAGCATTAAATTGTCATTTTTCAGAAACTAAAAATTAGGTTGCTGTCTGCTTTATCAAGGGCATATCCCTGGAAAGACATTAATTTTGATAGACTCAATGTATTCTCCAGGAAAAAAAAGTTTGACTATTTATTACTTTATCAAGAGGCATAACTCTGAAAAGACATAAATAAAATTGGTCAGTTTGGAACTAGATTTGCGTTATTTGGTCACTAACAACATTTCCATATTTCAAATAATTCATTCGTCATTTAAGGGCAATTAGTTCTTTAAGGTGTAAATAGATTGCTTCAATCATATGGGTATTTTTGTAGGTGTTGTAATGCTGATCTTTTTTTTTTCTATGAGGAGTCAATTGATGGTGTCAGTCATATAATCATTTTTATTGGTCTTCTATTGCTGTCTACAGTTTCTGTGTATCTATTGAAGTTTTCTATCTACTTGGCAACAATGCTAAAATTTGTCAAAAAAAAAATTCTCCATTTAACGGAAACAACAGACACCCAGTTTTTTTTTTATCGGACACCCAGTGATTGCCAAATTATCAAATAAGTTGTAGATACAAACAGACCAAAAAAAGGTGTATAATAGGCAAAATACACAAAAAAGGGTGGTATAAATTATCATTAAAGGGCAATATCTCCAAAAAAGAGTCGACTGAAGATTTCAGCCATGATGGCTTTTTGTAAATCTTGTCTTGCTGATCATTTTTACTGTTAAAGTTTCAATCTATCTATTATAGTTTTCAAGCTAATAGGTAGAAATGGAAAAATTGTGAAAAACAGTCATTAAGGGGCAGTAACTTCAATAAGGAACCAACTAATGGCTTTGGCTGTCTTATTTGTAAATCTTTTCTTGCTGATCATTTTAACTATTTAAAATTTTCAAATAATAGGCAAAATGCAAAAAAAAAATGGGGAATGTGTCAAAGAGACAACAACCCGACCATAGAGCAGACAACAGCCGAAGGCCACCAATGGGTCTTCAATGCAGCGAGAAACTCCCTCACCCGGCGGCGTCCTTCAGCTGGCCCCTAAACAAATATGTATGCTAGTTCAGTGATAATGGACGTCATACTAAACTCCAAATTATACACAAGAAACTAAAATTAAAAATAATACAAGACTAACAAAGGCCAGAGGCTCCTGACTTGGGACAGGCGCAAAAATGCGGCGGGGTTGTCTAACAATGAAAACATAACACTGATCGACTTTTGAACCATGAAAATGAGGTCAAGGTCAGATGAACCTTCCAGACAGACATGTACACCTTATAATCATTCCTGACATCAAATATAATTGACCTGCTACTTATAGTATGTGAGATACGTACATATAAATTATTTGTACAACAAAAGACCACGAAATCACTGATCAATGAAATGAAGTCGAGGTCAGTGAACCCTGTCTGATTCACATGGAGACCTTGCAAGAAACCCATAGACCAAATACAGTTATTCTATTACTCATAATAAGTGAGAAATTCTCATGAAAATAAAAACTATACTGTGTTGTTAAGCAGTTGCTGAACCATGAAAATAAGGTCAAGGACAATGACATTATGACAGACAAAAACTTTATAACATAAAGTATCTGTATACAAGGTGTGAAGCATCCAGGTCATTGTCTCCCTGAAATATAAAGCTTTAAAATAAAACTGTAAGCTGTCTTGGACGTAAGATTGTAATCCCTATGTCTCTGATGAGGTTCCTGTACATGTCTTTGACAGACACATGAAAATTCTTTGGGATAGGGAATTACAATAAATGATAACGCAAGGTTTATAATCAATTGTTAAGTTATAAGATGTCTCTTTAATCATGACACTTAAAGAGGTACTAAAACGCTAAAATCATGTTTGTCTTATTCTAAAGTTCGTAATTAACGTTTAAGAATGCAAAAAACCCAATAAAATTTCATCTTGTAATTATCGAGATATTTGCAAATTACTGTCAGTTTGTCATTTGAACACCTGAATGATTTATTAAAACACGCCACTACAACGCACTACTTATACCCAACGGAAGTGACGCACAGTGGGTCACCCTGATCAAATACGTGTGTAATATCGTATGCAAACAGATCAAGGCTTGCTAAGTAAAATAACAGTTTTGAAATATAACGGTGACAATTATTACATTGAGAATATTGATAACCATTTATCGAGGCTTGATAATCGCATAAATATTTTAATCAAATGTTTATAATTAGAAAAGTATTGAAAAACCAAAAGCACAAATCAACTTTTTTTTCTATTAAATATTAACATGTGCATCCTAAAGCGGCGGTAGAAGCAGAAGTAGAACCGTGCATGTTATTTTCCATGGCTGAAATACGGCATTCAAAATAGGACACTCCCAACACGTGCTTCCAAGAGACGACGGAGTTCGATTTGTTAAATTAAACTTTGTGGGTTTTTCTGAGCTACAAAAAAAATTAAAATTCTCTTTCTTACGACTTTAGTTAGCTACAGCAGCATTTCAAAATTATATAAGTTTATTCTCCATATAATGTGAAGAATTGAGAACTGTCAGTCACAGTAATCTGCTTGACTGGTTTAGCAAAAACCTGAATATGTATTGATCAAGCTATTTCATTAAAAATGAAATACTGGATAGACTTGTAATTTATCTATACGGAGATTTAAAAATCAAACAAAATTTTAAAATGGAAATCAGTATAAGTATATATGATTGTCATAGTCCTTGGACCTTATGTAAAAATATTGCTATATGTGTCATAAATACTAACGTTATATCAGATCCCAGCATCATGAGCATAGTCCTACCTACGGACGAATGTAGGATAGAAAGTCACAGTACAAAAATTCACAATTTAGTTTTTAGTTTTTTTGTTTTTTTTTTAATAAGAAAACATTTGTCAAAATAATTTTTGAATTTTTTCTAGAACTTTTATATATATGGAACCTTTGTAAACAAAATTTATTCTGAAAAAATCAATAATAAAAAATAATTGTAAGATAACAATTTGTCAAAGTGGCTGGGTACTTAAATGGTTTCATTATGAGATAGTGCCAATATATATATCATTTCATGCATAAAATTTGACATCTATTCATTACTCTAGGTTTAAATGAACTATTTCATAAATTGTAAAATGAATATATGCAAGTAACCAAAAAAAATTGTAGAAATTTTTCCTATGTTTTCAAACAAAACTAAACAAATAGATATAAGAAGATGTGGTATGAGTGCCAATGAGACAACTCTCCATCCAAGTCAAAATTTATAAAAGTAAACCATTATAGGTCAAAGTACGGTCTTCAATATGGAGCCTTGGCTCACACTGAACAGCAAGCTATAAAGGGCCCCAAAAATTACAAGTGTAAAACCATTCAAACAGGAAAACCAACAGTGATCATATTGTTTTTCTTTAATTGTTTAACATTTCTTACCAATATAACATGTTACTTTTATTATTCTTCCCTTAGTTTATTTATTTTGTATTTACATTGTGTCATAGGTCAAATTTATTTGTTCAGTGTATGTTCAATGGTGTTAATATGTCCTTTGATTGAGTTAAGCTATTTCAGTTGATATTTTATAGTGTGTCTTTCTATGTTGTGATGTTACACTATTGTTTCAGAAAAAGGGTGAAGGTTTGGTACCATTAAAACGTTTAAACCCGCTGCATTTGTTTGCACCTGTCCTAAGTCAGGAATCTGATGTTCAGTAGTTGTCGTTTGTTGATGTGGTTCATAAGTGTTTCTCGTTTCTCGTTTTTTATATAGATTAGACCGTTGGTTTTCCCGTTTGAATGGTTTTATATTTACTTTTATAAATTTTGACTTGGATGGAGAGTTGTCTCATTGGCACTCATACCACATCTTCTTATATCTATAATCTATATAAAAAACGAGAAAAGAGAAACACTTATGAACCACATCAACAAACGACAACTACTGAACATTAGATTCATGTATATGTGACTTTTGTACTATCAAACTTGTTACTTTCTGTCCTGTAACTTTCAGTACATTTGCCATCACAGGCCTATTTTATATGTAAATATATATTAATTTTTTTTTCATTAGAAAATAAGATATAAAACCTATATCGTAGAAACATAAGAGCAATAGAATTATTAAATAAGTTAAAATATATTTGAGCATTTAAAACTACAACTAACACCATTTATATAAAATCTTTAGAAAAAGGGGTGCACATTCCCAAATTACTTGTGTCCTAAATCCTGAATGTTATGATCACACCAATTTTTTTTTTTAAATGAAAAAAATTATACCATACTGCTTTTAAAATATTGACCTTTTCTTTCATTTGAATTTTAAGCAATGACAAATAAATAACCAAACAAGAAAAATATTAATCCTCTATTACCTTTTGATCCTGATAATTAAAACAGTCCGCACTTCAACACTACTGATAAGTAAAAATCCTGTATACAGTAAGGTAATAAAGATCAAACAGTAGCTATTATCCCTCCACTCAGGTAATTAACAACTTGGCCATGCAGAAATGCCACTTGTTGTTTATAAAGTGATAAACTTTATAGTTTGATAATTAACATTATTTAAAAGGTATAACACATACCCGGTTTTTAACGGGCAATTAATTATTTTTATTACATGGAACAGAAGCCTCTACCGTCATATCTTGTCAAGATGTTATGCAACTTTACGCACATGTAAATATAAACTATATCTTTTCTTGACTCAATATTTTTTTTTTAATAAAAAGATAGATTAATAATATATTGACCGTCAATTTGTCTCAGTTCTACGATCAGGAACAATGTTTTCGGTTGAAAACTCAATGTTGAATTATCCCAACCCCATCCCCCCTTTTTCTGTTGAAACATGTTATAAATACACTTTCCTTCTGAAACATATTTTGTTCCTTTTGACAAATTGGTCATAATGAAGAATGAGCCTTGAATGGGTAGCAAAATTCATTGGCAGTGCTTTAAATCAACGATCAGAAGAAAGTTCATTTATTAAACAACGTTTACATAAGCCGAAGAAGTGATCCACACTGCGTCACTTCCGGTAGATTTGGTTTTAGTGCTGTTTCCGGAAGTAGCATTGATTGGATTTTCCTAAGGTAAAACTGGTTGAACTTTACACGCTATTATCTCTGTAATTAGTGGACCAACCATTGGGTTTTTTGGCATTTTTTATCAATTATTTCGAACTTTTAGATAAGAATTACTTATGTGCGTTTTAGTACCTCTTTAAATATATAAGCTGCCATCTTATGTTTATAACATAATATGTGAGAATAATATTTGTTACAAAGATCATGTTATCTCTATGTTAGAAATACATACCTTATAATCTAATTTGACACTATACTGACATAATATACATCTTTTCTGTTGTTCCTCATATGGATTGATCATATTTGGTACTGGCTATAAAGAATAAAAGTTACATGTAGTATGTTTATGTGATATGTACCAATTGAGTTTTGCTCTTCCTTACTTCATGTATATACATGTTGCAATTTAAACAAGAGTACATAAATGCTGAAAGGACTTGCATGTTTTATTGATTATAACCAAATCTTATGTGAAAGTCTATGAGATCAAGTTCTTACTTCAGGTATCACTAACACTTACCATTTTCACTGAACCATGAAAATAATGTCAAATGAACCCTGTCAATTAGGCATGTTCTCCTTTATACAATCACTCTTTAAAACATATATTGTTGACCTTTAATTTGCTAATATAGTATCAGAAAAACCTATCTTCTTACAAAACCTTAACGTTGACTATATATAGCTACTTAAACATGAAACAAACCCCTGTCTGACAAATGTACTTTATTTTTTATTTAGGAAATGGTATATACATGTACAATAGAAGATATGAATTACACAGCCCTTTTACTTCCGAAATATAAAGTTTTATATAAACTAGAGAAAACTGACATGTCAGCAAGGGCCCCGCTTGCACATATTTATGTATGGCAAAAAGACTGATTCATACATATAAAATCAATTTTCATAAATTTTGACACCAGCAATTTATTCAGGATGTGTTCTCAATTAATATATGTTTAGTTAAAATCCAATCACTATGACATGTATTTTGGTGGGTATTTTGTAAATGCTGGGCAACCAATAATTTTGACACAGAAAATCATTTTGTAAAAGCAAATGATTCCTTTTTCATTTAAATCCTAGCACGAAATATGATTCTCAGAATTTATCATATTTTCAGGAAAAAAACTAAGTTTTTAACAAAATTTTGACTTGAGGAAACAATTTGGAATGCATATTATGCCTCTATTATATATCCATTTTTTATGACATCCTACTATGTAAGAAGAAGATGTTTCTCAAAATTTGTGATTTTTTTCAAACAACTAGAGGCTCTAAAGAGCCTGTGTCGCTCACCTGTATTTACTGATGCTTTGGAAATCATGTAAAAATCATAATTAATAGTATTAGATATTAGATATTATAATGATATCTAAGATAATAACAAAAAACTGCAAAATTTTTGTAAAATTACTAACTCAGGGGCAGCAACCCAACAACGGGTTGTCGGATTCGTCTGAAAATTTCAGAGCAGATAAATCTAAATCTGATGAACATTTTTGCCACCTGTCAGATTTGCTCTAAATGCTATAGTTTCAGAGATATAAACCAACAAAATGCTTCGCTGGGCGCAGCTTGATACGACCGCAGAGGTCGAACCCTGAACAGTTGGGGCAAGTATGGACACAACATTCAAGCTTGATACAGCTCTGAATTTGGATTGTGATTAAATATTTGACACAGCATAGGTTTTTGACACAGAAAGAATGTGGTCTAAGAATTTGAATTTTTTTAATTTACCTATTATGGTCCAATGTCCAAAATCAAAATACATGGTAAGATTCAGCATATCAAAGAACCCCATATATTCAATTTTTGTTGAAATCAAACAAAGTTTAATTTTGGACCCCAACTTGGACCAGCTTGAAAACTGGGCCCATAATCAAAAATCTAAACACATGTTTAGATTCAGCATATCAAAGAACCCCAAGAATTCAATTTTTGTTAAAATCAAACTAAGTTTAATTTTGGACCCTTTGGACCTTAATGTAGACCAATTTAAAAAACAGGACCCAAATTTAAAAATCTAAATACACGGTTAGATTTGGAATATCAAAGAACCCCAATAATTCAATTTTTGATGAAATCAAACAAAGTTTAATTTTGGACCCTTTTGACCTCAATATGAACTAATTTGATAGCGGGGCCCACAAATAAAAAATCTAAATACATGGTTAGATTCAGCATATCAAAGAACCCCATATATTCAATTTTTGTTGAAATCAAACAAAGTTTAATTTTGGACCCCAACTTGGACCAACTTGAAAACTGGGCCCATAATCAAAAATCTAAACACATGTTTAGATTCAGCATATCAAAGAACCCCAAGAATTCAATTTTTGTTAAAATCAAACTAAGTTTAATTTTGGACCCTTTGGACCTTAATGTAGACCAATTTAAAAAATGGGACCCAAAATTAAAAATCTAAAAACACGGTAAGATTTGGCATATCAAAGAACCCCAATAATTCAATTTTTGATGAAATCAAACAAAGTTTAATTTTGGACCCTTTTGACCTCAATATGAACTAATTTGATAGCGGGGCCCACAAATAAAAAATCTAAATACATGGTTAGATTCAGCATATCAAAGAACCCCATATATTCAATTTTTGTTGAAATAAAAAAAAGTTTAATTTTGGACCCCAACTTGGACCAACTTGAAAACTGGGCCCATAATCAAAAATCTAAACACATGTTTAGATTCAGCATATCAAAGAACCCCAAGAATTCAATTTTTGTTAAAATCAAACTAAGTTTAATTTTGGACCCTTTGGACCTTAATGTAAACCAATTTAAAAAATGGGACCCAAAATTAAAAATATAAAAACACGGTAAGATTTGGCATATCAAAGAACCCCAAAAATTTTTGATGAAATCAAACAAAGTTTAATTTTGGACCCTTTTGACCTCAATATGAACCAATTTGAGAGTGGGGCCCACAAATAAAAAATCTAAATACATGGTTAGATTCAGCGTATCAAAGAACCCCATATATTCAATTTTTGTTGAAATCAAACAAAGTTTAATTTTGGACCCCAATTTGGACCAACTTGAAAACTGGGCCAAAAATCTAAAATCTAAATACATGTTTAGATTCAGCATATCAAAGAACCCCATATATTCAATTTTTTTTTAAATCAAACAAAGTTTAATTTTGGACCCCAACTGGGACAAACTTGAAAACTGGGCCCATAATCAAAAATCTAAACACATGTTTAGATTCAGCATATCAAAGAACCTCAAGAATTCAATTTTTGTTGAAATCAAACTAAGTTTAATTTTGGACCCTTTGGACCTTAATGTAGACCAATTTAAAAAACAGGACCCAAAATTAAAAATCTAAATACACGGTTAGATGTGGCATATCAAAGAACCCCAATAATTCAATTTTTGATGAAATCAAACAAAGTTTAATTTTGGACCCTTTTGACCTCAGTATGAACCAATTTGATAGCGGGGCCCACAAATAAAAAATCTTAATACATGGTTAGATTCAGCATATCAAAGAACCCCATATATTCAATTTTTGTTGAAATCAAACAAAGTTTAATTTTGGACCCCAATTTGGACCAACTTGAAAACTGGGCCAAAATCTAAAATCTAAATACATGTTTAGATTCAGCATATCAAAGAACCCCATATATTCAATTTTTGTTAAAATCAAACAAAGTTTAATTTTGGACCCTTTGGACCTTAATGTAGACCAATTTGAAAACTGGACCCAAAATTAAAAATCTAAATACACGGTTAGATTCGGCATAACAAATAAATAAATGTGGTCAAAGATTTTACAAATCTAATGCGCCATACTGTGCAATTAAAGATTACTTCTTGAAATTTTTCAATATTTGAAATTTGAAAAAAAAAATAATATTTGAAGAATAATTCTTTTTAATTTTGAAATCTGAAATGAGAAAAAATTTACCCCCACCACAATTTCTTTTTACCCCCCTCTCCCCTTTTTCCCCCAAAAAATTCTTTCCCTCAAGATATGGTCATAATCTCAATTCAAATTTCCAATGGAGTTTGCAACCATAATTACCCATTTAAATTTACCATAGTGCTAACTTAATCTATTTTATAATAGAATTTAAAATATAGTGTCAAATCTTTCATATGGATTTTTTTGTAAAAAAAAAAGATGCAACATTTGCAGATATTTTTACTGGTCTTCCTTTATAAATATGCATTTCTTTAAACATAATTTAAAAGCAGTGTAAGGGAAGTAACCAAAACGTTGTATTTGGATTACCTCCCTTACACTGTTTCAAATTATCTTAATTGTTCATTAACCATTACTTTATACATAATTTAAAAGCAGTGTAAGGGAGGTAATTTCAATGATGTATTTGAATTATCTCCCTTACACTGCTTTAAATTATGTTTTGTACTAAAGTATTTGTCCATTAACCAGGACAACCTTGTTTTTCCCCCTTTTTTGCCCCTAATTCCTAAACGGTTTGAGCCATAACCCCCCAAAGCAAATCCTAACCATCCCTTTGTGGTATGGAAACTTGTAGTATAATTTCAGAGAGATCCATACACTTATTGTCTGAAAACTAGAAAATGCTTATTTTTGGCCCCTTTTTGGCCCCTAATTCCTTAACTGTTGGTACCATAACCCCCAAAAACAATCCCAACCTTCCTTTTGTGGTATTGAACCTTATGGTAAAATTTCATAGATTTCCATTCACTTTAACTAAAGTTAAAGTGCGAAAACCAATGTGTCTTCGGATGACGACGACGACACCGGACGACGACGACGCCAACGTTATACCAATATACGACCACAAAATTTTTTTGCGGTCGTATAAAAACTGCATTTTACCCCTATGTTCTATTTTTAACCAAGTCAGCCATGATGGTTGGAAGGCGGGGTCATCGGACAAATTTTTTAAACTAGATACCCTAATAATGATTATGGCCAAGTATGGTTAAATTTGTCTCAGTAGTTTCAGAGAAGAAGATTTTTGTAAAAGATTACAAAAATTTACAAAAAATTGTTAAAAATTGACTATTAAGGGCAATAACTCCTAAAGGGGTCAACTGACAATTTTGGTCATGACAACTTATTTGTAGATCTTACTTTGCTGAACATTATTGCTGTTTACAGTTTATCTCTATCTATAATAATATTCAAGATAATAACCAAAAACTGCAAAATTTCTTTAAATTTACCAATCCTGGGGCAGCAACCCAACAACAGATTGTCACATTTGTCTGAAAATTTCAGGGCAGATAGATCTTGACCTGATAATCAGTTTTACTCATGTCAGATTTACTCTAAATGCTTTGGTTTCAGAGATATAAGCCAAAATCTACATTTTACCCCTATGTTCTATTTTTAGCCATGGCGGCCATCTTGGTTGGTTGGCGGGGTCATTGGACACATTTTTTAAAAAAGTATACCCTAATGAGGATTGTGGCCAAGTTTGGTTAAATTTGGCCCAGTGGTTTCAGAGGAGAAGATTTTTGTAAAAAGATAACGACGGAGACGATGGACGACAGACGACAGACGACGGACGCCAAGTGATGAGAAAAGCTCACTTGGCCCTTTGGGCCAGGTGAGCTAAAAAGGAAGTAATTTTATCATTTTTAAAAATTTGTCAATCAATTTGAAATAACTTAAAACACCTTTATAACAGTTATTGTTAAACGCCTATTATAAGAAGACATTTCTCAAAATTTGTTTTTTTCCCAAATTGATGAGCCGAATTTCATTAAAATATAATATGCACAAATACATATTATGCACAACAACTGTGCAAAATTCCATTGGCCTCCTAACTATTCTTTTGGATTTTTTGCGTTTACAAAAGACATTTCCTAAATTAACAAGGGGAATTTCACCAAAATATAATATGCACATCGACACGTTATGCAAAAGCACTTAGCAAAATTTCATTGGCCTCCTACCTATACTTTTTGGAGTTTTCGCACTTACAAAAATTGTTGACAGACAGACTGCAGAGGGACGAAGTGAAAACTATAGGGCTACCACATCATTGCCCACTAAAAATTCCAAAAGTACTACAGTCATCACAAGACAAAACAAGAATTACTATCCTATAAAGATTTTAATTAGTTATGCCAATATTTTTGCATGCAATTTTTATCCTAAATTTCAAAATGGTTGAATAAACCATATGGCACACTCTAAACCAGAGAAGTTCAGGAAAAATATCAACATAATTGATTGATGCAGCAAAGATGAGGTTAAAAAAAAAATCACTTGTTTTCCAATCCTAATAAAACTGTCATATTGTAATGTTTACGTTATTATTTTCAAAATAAAATATTGTTTACACAAAAAAAAAAAAAAAGAAAAAGAAAAAGAAAAAAAAAAGGAATATTTTTAGACATAAACATATAATTTCTTATTACACCCCACACTACTTTGTAGCTAAGTGGTATCTTGGACTAGTATACTAATGGTAATTGAAATCTTATAGGTTTTTCCTT
The DNA here is from genome assembly GCF_021869535.1 of Mytilus californianus. Classification (NCBI taxonomy): domain Eukaryota; kingdom Metazoa; phylum Mollusca; class Bivalvia; order Mytilida; family Mytilidae; genus Mytilus; species Mytilus californianus. The sequence continues at coordinate 61,685,013 of NW_026262679.1, forward strand.
ATGATATGGCCTTATAACCTGTCTCCAGGAGATTTTACAAAACTTGCGAGGATTTGGAGAGGAAGATGTCAACGGCAGTGTATATTTATGGAATAATTCTAAACAAGTCAAAAACGTTTATAGTTATTGTAAACCAAATGAAACTTTTCCACAGAGTCATCTCCTCTTGGTCAAGGTATTTAAAATTTTGTGAGTTCTATTGTCCCATTGCATAAATATGATAGCTATTGTTCTCTGTGTAGTTTATTCACTGGGACCTTTAAATTTCTTCAAAGAGAAATCTATCACTCATTGATTAATTTACCTGAATTAAAAAATTATCTAAAAGGACCTAAAAAATATGGCCAACTTTCCCTGAGGGAGTTGAAATCTTAGCCTTGGTAAATGAAGATTTATCAATTTTTTTATCATGCAAAGGATATAATTTTTGCAATTGGCACCATGAAGCCCATTAAGGAACCAAGCTACTTTGACAAATTGTTTTCCTAACAATTATTTGATCATTACTGATTTTTTTTTAGAATAAACTTTTTGTTTACAAATTTGCTTAATATATAAAAGTTCAAGAAAAAGGCAAAAATAAGTGTTTTCTTATTCAAAGAAAAATAATCTCAAAACTGAATTGTGACTTTCTGTTCTACATTGATATATTAGGTGTGAATTATTTGATTACCAGGTAAATTATATTTTGCTCTAATGAGTTTGAATTGACACCGTGTACACAGGAAATAAATAAAAAAACAGATACCTTTGTCGTTAATCAAATGCATAATTATAATCCTAATTTTCTACTTAGAAAACAATTTGTGATATGCATTTAATATTTAATAAAATTATTTATTTTTAAGATTTTTAAAGCAAAAACACTATTTTCTTTAAAATTCAGATCGTAAAAACCACAATTGAGCACTTTTTAAGTGAAAGATCATTTTTTTATTGTTTAATAATAAGAAAATAGAAACAAAAAAGGAAAAAAATTTATAATCGCAATTGCCGTTTTCTCTTTAAAAATAACTTTAGTTTCTGTATAATTGTTTATTTTATCATTTTGGAATTAATTAAATATTTATACATTACTGTTATAAAATACACAAGAAAATTTCCCATCATTATTTTAAAACTTTCAAATTGGTAATGTAGAACTGTATATTATTGTCAATAATAGCGAGTATGCAAACGTAATTAAACACATCTCCGTTTCTGTATCATTTTGGTAATTATTGCGAACCAAATGAAACTTTTCCACAGATTCATCTCCTATTGTTCAATCTAATCAAACTTTTGTCAGTTCTATTGTCCCATTGAATAAATACAATAGATATTGTTCTCTGTGTAGTTTTTTTACTGGGACCTTAAAACTTCTAAGAGAAATCTATCACTCATTGATTAATTTACCTGAGTAAAAAAATTATCTTCTAAAAAATGGAAATACATGTTTTAACTCATAAAACAGCATGTGATGTTGTCTTTATTAAATATTAATAAAAATATATTTTCAATCTGTTCAATATAAACAGTGATTTAATCATAAAAAGTTGATTTCTGACAAATTTTTTAGCATTGTTCCTATTGAAATTGCATTTTTTTTTTTAGTTATAGCATAAATTTAAGAAGGCCTTAACTTAAACATCGTCATTTTCCAGTTTTTATTTGTCAAATACAAAAAAAAAAAAAAAAAATTTAATAGGAACAATGTTTAAAATTTTGTTAGAAATCAACTTTTAATATTTAAATCACTGTTTATATTGAACAGATTGAAAATATATTATTGATATTGAATAAATACAACATCACATTCAATTTTTTGAGTTTACTCAGGTAAATTGATCAATGAGTGATGGATTTCTCTTAGAAGAAATTTAAAGGTCCCAGTGAAAAACTACACAGAGAACAATAGCTATTGTATTTATTCAATGGGACAATAGAACTCACAAAAGTTTAAATAGATTGAACAATAAGAGATGACTCTGTGGAAAAGTTTTATTTGGTTCACAATAAAAGACCTGACAATGTAATCGATGCGATTGTTGAGTGTCAAATCCAGTCAATATGTTATGTCCCAGGGGTATATAGTTTTTGTCGAGCCTGCGACTTCTAAGTGAGACATAGGGATAGTGATCCAGCGGGGGAAGCAGCGTTAACTACTTAAAAGCTTGATATTTCAGAAGGTAGACCTGATTGCTTCATACTTTGTATCGGTATATAGATGCCTTATGTTATGAAGTTTCTGTCTGTCATATGTCCATTGTCCATTGTCCTTGACCTCATTTTAATGGTTCAGTGACTACTTGAAAAATAAGTTAAGAATTTTTCGCAATGTTAATTTCTCTCTTATTATGAGTAATAGAATAACTATATTTGGTATGTGGATACCTAGCAAGCTTGAAGGTCCTCATGCCTTTCAGACAGTGTTCACTTGACCTCAACCTCATTTCATGGATCAGTGAACAAGGTTAAGTTTTCATGGTCAAGTCCATATCTCAGATACTATAAGCAATAAGTCTACTATATTTGGTGTATGGAATGATTGTAAGGTGTAAATGTCCAACTGGCAGGTGTCATCTGACCTTGACCTCATTTTCATGGTTCAGTGGGTAAAGTTAATTTTTTGTGTTTTGGTCTTTTTTTCTAATACTGTATACAATAGGTCAACTTTATTTGGTGGATGGAAATAGTTTACGATATACATGTTAGTCTTGCAGGTTTTATTTGACCTTGACCTCATTTTCATGGTTCATTATTCAATGTTAAGTTTTTGTGTTTTCATCTGTTAAACTATAAGCAATAGGTCAACTATATTTGGTGTATGGAATAATTGCAAGGTACTTATGTCTGTCCAGCAGGTATCATCTGACCTTGACCTCATTTTCATTGTTCATTGGTCAATGTTAAGTTTATTTCTTAGATACTATAAGCATTAAGCAATAGGTCAACTATATTTGATGCATGGAATAATTTCATATTTACTACAACACAAAATATTTTCAAGTGTACATGTTTAATTCTTGTTTTAAAGAGTAATTTTGAATGCTTAAAAATACTGACTGTATTTTACCTGTAATTAATTAATAATTGTTATAACAATATCTATTTGTATTTTGTTAGTAGGCATAGGTTGAATGGTTTACAAATAAAATCTACCTTGTTAAATATAATATAATCAAATCAAATGTTTTTTGTCAAGAAGAAAATTGTTTCACATGGAAAATTATACTTTACCATATTATCACTGTAATCAACCTTTTCTTCTAACTCTTTTAAAGTTTCTTCCAACTTTTCCACTGAAAATGCAGTTTTGGCATCTCTTCTTCTAGAAAATTTTGATGCTTTCTTTACAAAGGAGCTAATTTCTGGAGGTTTAGGTGGACTTTGAGGTTCAAGTGGCGATTGAAGCACATTTGATCCTTGTTTTGCTGCAGAAGAACTATAAAATAACTGCTGCTGTGCAAAACAGGCTTGTGATGTACCTATTAAAAAATATAACACTTATAGGTACCATGTAGACAAATAGTTTTCAACTACATATCATTGAGACGGGAGCCATCTCTGTGGGCCCCGCTGTGAATAATGTGTGGTAAAAAATTTGTATATTTATCATTGGACATGGGGTTGTCAACTGAAACCAAAGTTTATGACCTTGACCTTTGACCTAGGAAGTTGTACATAAATTATGACACACCCTCTGGTGTTGGTTTATATACATGTCAAGTATAAACATTGAAATCATAACGGTTCTCAAGATATAGAGCAGACACGATCTTTACCATAGGACATGGGGTTGTCAACTAAAACCAAAGTTTTTGACCTTGACCTTTGACCTAGGAAGTTGTACATACATTATGACACACCCTCTGGTGTTGGTTTATATACATGTCAAGTATAAACTTTGAAATCATAACGGCTCTCAAGATATAGAGCGGACACGATCTTTACCATAGGACATGGGGTTGTCAACTAAAACCAAAGTTTTTGACCTTGATCTTTGACCTAGGAAGTTGTACATACATTATGACACATCCTCTGGTGTTGGTTTATATACATGTCAAGTATAAACGTTGAAATCATAACGGTTCTCAAGATATAGAGCGGACACGGTCTTTACCATAGGACATGGGGTTGTCAACTAAAACCAAAGTTTTGACCTTGACCTTTGACCTAGGAAGTTGTACATACATTAAGACACACCCTCTGCTGTTGGTTAATATACATGTCAAGTATAAACTTTGAAATCAAAACGGTTCTCTAGATATAGAGCGGACACAATTTGTTAAGGACGGACAGATGGACGGACAGACAGACTGATCACTATACGGCGTCCGCCATTCTGCGGTGCCCTAATTACATAAACTTCAAGTTAAATATCTAGAGATTAAAGAATAAGCACTGCATAAAAAGAACATTTGAAATTTGACTATAAAAGGCCAAAAATCTACATCTACATGCAACATCATCACAACTTGCAAAACAAATCATGAATGGAGAAACATTCTCACACATAAATTTATAAACTATTAATACATGTGAAGCAACATAATTCCCTCTATAAAACAATCATTAAATAACTTTTGAGTTAAAAACAAATTTATCTAATAACAAACTATCAAATTTCTTAGACAAATTATTAGTATCAGATATAGAATTATTTTTCCAATCACATGGGGCAAGAGAACATCTGCCCAATTAAAGACAGAAATAAAAGATAAGTTCCCGGAGGAAGCTGTTGATTTTTAGTTCACCTGGCCTAAAAGGCCATGTCAGTTTTTGCTATCATTTTCAACCAAATTTGACTTAGGGTATTTACTATAAAATATGTGTTTTCATTTAAGTCAGTCAATCAACATGGCTGCCAGTGCTAACAAGTAAAAATAAAATACAACTCAAGATTGGACTTGTGATCATTAAAAAAAAAAATAATTGAAAAAATAGAAAAAAGTAAAATAGTCCCAGGCACTTGTTTCTATCCATGACTCATGAGAAGATCCACTACCAACGTATATTTAGAAACAAGTGCCTGTGAAACTAGTATTAAACTAGAGGCTCTAAAGAGCCTGTGTCGCTCACCTTGGTCTATGTGCATATTAAACTAAGGGCACAGATGGATTCATGACAAAATTGTGTTTTGGTGATGGTGATGTGTTTGTAGATCATACTTTACTGAACATTCTTGCTGCATACAATTATCTCTATCTATAATGAACTTGGCCCAGTAGTTACAGTGGAAAATATTTTGTAAAAATTTACAAAAATTTACAAAATTTATGAAAATTGTAAAAAATTGACTATAAAGGGCAATAACTCCTTAAGGGGTCAATTGACAATTTTGGTCGTGTTGACTTATTTGTAGATCTTACTTTGCTGTACATTATTGCTGTTTACAGTTTATCTCTATCTATAATAATATTCAAGATAATAACCAAAAGCTGCAAAATTTTCTTAAAATTACCAATTCAGGGGCAGCAACCCAACAACATGTTGCCTGATTAAAAACACCCGATCCCGGAGTCTTGATAAAGGTCCGACCCCCCCTCTTCAATGACAGTGTTAACACCATTTGACCTAGAACTCCAGTCAACAGGTGCAACTTATTCATAAAAAACAACTCAAGATTGGTCTTGTGATCATTAAAAAAAAAAAATAATTGAAAATTGAAAAAAGTAAAATAGTCCCAGGCACTTGTTTCTATCCATGACTCATGAGAAGATCCACTACCAACGTATATTTAGAAACAAGTGCCTGTAAAACTAGTATTAAACTAGAGGCTCTAAAGAGCCTGTGTCGCTCACCTTGGTCTATGTGCATATTAAACTAAGGACACAGATGGATTCATGACAAAATTGTGTTTTGGTGATTGTGATGTGTTTGTAGATCATACTTTACTGAACATTCTTGCTGCATACAATTATCTGTATCTATAATGAACTTGGCCCAGTAGTTACAGTGGAAAATATTTTGTAAAAATTTACAAAAATTTACAAAATTTATGAAAATTGTAAAAAATTGACTATACAGGGCAATAACTCCTTAAGGGGTCAATTGACAATTTTGGTCGTGTTGACTTATTTGTAGATCTTACTTTGCTGTACATTATTGCTGTTTACAGTTTATCTCTATCTATAATAATATTCAAGATAATAACCAAAAGCTGCAAAATTTTCTTAAAATTACCAATTCAGGGGCAGCAACCCAACAACATGTTGCCTGATTAAAAACACCCGATCCCGGAGTCTTGATAAAGGTCCGACCCCCCCTCTTCAATGACAGTGTTAACACCATTTGACCTAGAACTCCAGTCAACAGGTGCAACTTATTCATAAAAAACAACTCAAGATTGGTCTTGTGATCATTAAAAAAAAAATAATTGAAAAAATAGAAAAAAGTAAAATAGTCCCAGGCACTTGTTTCTATCCATGACTCATGAGAAGATCCACTACCAACGTATATTTAGAAACAAGTGCCTGTGAAACTAGTATTAAACTAGAGGCTCTAAAGAGCCTGTGTCGCTCACCTTGGTCTATGTGCATATTAAACTAAGGACACAGATGGATTCATGACAAAATTGTGTTTTGGTGATTGTGATGTGTTTGTAGATCATACTTTACTGAACATTCTTGCTGCATACAATTATCTCTATCTATAATGAACTTGGCCCAGTAGTTACAGTGGAAAATATTTTGTAAAAATTTACAAAAATTTACAAAATTTATGAAAATTGTAAAAAATTGACTATACAGGGCAATAACTCCTTAAGGGGTCAATTGACAATTTTGGTCGTGTTGACTTATTTGTAGATCTTACTTTGCTGTACATTATTGCTGCTTACAGTTTATCTCTATCTATAATAATATTCAAGATAATAACCAAAAGCTGCAAAATTTTCTTAAAATTACCAATTCAGGGGCAGCAACCCAACAACATGTTGCCTGATTAAAAACACCCGATCCCGGAGTCTTGATAAAGGTCCGACCCCCCCTCTTCAATGACAGTGTTAACACCATTTGACCTAGAACTCCAGTCAACAGGTGCAACTTATTCATAAAAAACAACTCAAGATTGGTCTTGTGATCATTAAAAAAAAAAAATAATTGAAAATTGAAAAAAGTAAAATAGTCCCAGGCACTTGTTTCTATCCATGACTCATGAGAAGATCCACTACCAACGTATATTTAGAAACAAGTGCCTGTAAAACTAGTATTAAACGAGAGGCTCTAAAGAGCCTGTGTCGCTCACCTTGGTCTATGTGCATATTAAACTAAGGACACAGATGGATTCATGACAAAATTGTGTTTTGGTGATTGTGATGTGTTTGTAGATCATACTTTACTGAACATTCTTGCTGCATACAATTATCTCTATCTATAATGAACTTGGCCCAGTAGTTACAGTGGAAAATATTTTGTAAAAATTTACAAAAATTTACAAAATTTATGAAAATTGTAAAAAATTGACTATACAGGGCAATAACTCCTTAAGGGGTCAATTGACAATTTTGGTCGTGTTGACTTATTTGTAGATCTTACTTTGCTGTACATTATTGCTGTTTACAGTTTATCTCTATCTATAATAATATTCAAGATAATAACCAAAAGCTGCAAAATTTTCTTAAAATTACCAATTCAGGGGCAGCAACCCAACAACGTGTTGCCTGATTGGTCTGAAAATATCAAGGCAGATAGATCTTGACCTAATGAACAATTTTACCACATGTCAGATTTACTCTAAATGCTTTGGTTTCAGAGATATGAGCCAAAAACTGCATTTTACCCTATGTACTATTTTTTAGCAAAGTCGGCCATCTTGGTATGGGGCGAGGTCATCGGACACATTTTTAAAACTAGATACCCTAATGATGATTGTGGACAAGTTTGGTTAAATTTGTCTTAGTAGTTTCAAAGGAGAAGATTTTTGTAAAAGATAACAAAAATTTACGAAAAATGGTTAAAAATTGACTATAAAGGGCAATAACTCCTTAAGGGGTCAACTGACCATTTTGGTCAAGTTGACTTATTTGTAGATCTTACTTTGCTGAACATTATTGCTGTTTACAGTTTATCTCTATCTATAATAATATTCAAGATAATAACCAAAAACGGCAAAATTTCCTTAAAATTACCAATTCAGGGGCAGCAACCCAACAACAGGTTGTCAGATTCATCTGAAAATTTCAGGGCAGATAGATCTTGACCTGATTAACAATTTTACCCTATGTCAGATTTGCTCTTTATGCTTTGGTTTCAGAGATATAAGCCAAAATCTACATTTTACCCCTATGTTCTATTTTTAGCCATGGCGGCCATCTTGGTTGGTTGGCCGGGTCACCGGACACATTTTTTAAACTAGATACCCCAATGATGATTGTGGCCAAGTTTGGTCAAATTTGGCCCAGTAGTTTCAGAGGAGAAGATTTTTGTAAAAGTTTACGGACGACGGACGCAGGACGCAGGACGCTGGACGCAGGACGACGGACGACGGACGCCAAGTGATGAGAAAGGCTCACTTGGCCCTTCGGGCCAGGTGAGCTAAAAAGCAAATGAAGATCAGGAAATAAATGCCATATAGAATTCGGTCTAGGTCTATATAGTTATGTTTACCTAATTGAATTTTAAATATATTCCAATTCAATACTTTGTTGGAAATTCCAATAGACTTTATACATTCTATTGAAAAAAATTTCCACATGTCGATGTTGACTATCTTCGAAGCTATGTTATTTTTAAGCTATATGTATGCATTTAAATTTTCTCATTTGAAAGGGCATAATAGATGTAGATTAAAACTCGTTCGAGACATTTCGTAGTTTTTCTTTCATTTAAGTAAGTCTCTGATTATTGGTCCGAATGGATTATTTACAAATGGCTGATGTTACTTGACAACTTTCTTGTCTTCTTGTTCTTCGGGTGTACATTTTGCTCTAGAATCTCTATAAGCATACTACACTACACGGTTTCCTTAATCACATGTAGGTTAAACAAATGTAAAGTTTTATTGTGGAAAAGAATATATGAGGAAGGGGTTTCCTGTACTTGTAGCCCTACTTGTCAGTTGGTGAGTTACCAGTTTCCTTCACCTGTCAATATTTATTCAATAATGGAAGTGCTAGCGTTGTGTAAAAACGACTGAATGCTGATATCTTGTAAGAACTTGGTTTTGTTTGATCCTTTATAGATAGGGAAATGCAGAACTTTCTGTAAATTGAAAGCCTTGCCTCTTTCAGGGAAGTGGTAAGAAGATACAAGACATTTTGGCACTTCGTTCTACACAGTCTATATTAGGGAGCTACCATTTGATTTTTATGGGGGGGCTAGGATGAAAAAATTTGTCCTGCCTTTTTATTTTTCCCTCTTTTCGGTCCTGCTTTTTTTTTTTTTAGTTTATCCTGACTTTTTTTTACATAAATTGTCATCCTGCCTTTTTTTGTGGCAAATAATTTCCTGCCTTTTTTTTTACTCAAAACTCCTGTCCTGCCTATTTTTTTCAAATTTCATCCTAGCCCCCCCATAAAAATCAAATGGTAGCTCCCTTACATTGACAAATGTTATTTAATAACTAATGCACTGGTCATGGAACACTGGATCATATACATTGAAGATTGAAGAAGTACAAGCTAACTTGGTTGCCTTTATTACACTTGACTCTGTATTTAACAGTTTAAGTAATCCTGATCCGGACAACAGTTTGTGTAGTTGTTAATCTTAATGCTGAGGAGGCTGTGAATTATCTTTTGAGTCAATGTTTCTCTGCTATCAGTTTGGATGTTCTTGAGCATGCTGAAGGTCCATTAATGTCTGCATTGGAGTGTGAAATACAGTGAGCATTTCTTTGCTGAGGTGAAAGTTTATTAAATGTTTTTTGGCATCAAAACCTTCTGATAGATGTTTTGTCAATATTTCAATTTTCTATCAATGCCGGTATTTACCTTTAATCATCATTGGTGTGTGCCATAAACAGAAGCCATATTGAGTAATTAATATCCTATCAATGTTGATTGTTCAATCAAACTATTATCTCTTGTTAATTATATGAGCCTTAGGCCAGGGTCAAAATCAACATGTTGCATGTTACACTGGATACGTTCAATACACTCATGCAGGTTTTTACGTTTTCAATAATAGATGTTTGTAAACAGCATAGTAAAAAATGGTGTCTGAAATTTTCCATTCATGATATTTTTTATACACAGGATTTTTTTCTCCTCAATGGGAGGACGGGAGCTTGAGGAGACCCCTGAAAACGGGATTATTGTACTCCCGTTGGGAGATTCACATCATGAAATGTATGAAACAAAATATTTTATTAAATAAAAAAAATTGTTATAAAACATTCTTCAATGCTAAAACTCGGACCTGACATTCCTGAACAGGGAAATAAAAACCCGAAAGAGTCTGAAATTCTACTGTCAGACTTATTCAAAACCAATATTTTTTTTTCAATGGGTTTTTGTTGAAGTTAAGAATTTATTAAATGAAAAGACAAAATTTTATGAAGGATTAAAAAAAACAATGAAAAATATTTTGTGTGTGCCACAACTTGGACCTTAAGGGGAATGAAAAGACCCGAAAAATATGTGTACTCTGTAGAATTATTCATACTAACTTCAATAACTTTTTTTAGTCAATTTCAATTTCCTTTCAATTTGGAATACGTGGACATGCATAGGCCTGAAAATATTATGGTTACCTTATTTTATTCATGTTAGCTTTCCAAACATTAATATAATTTTCATTAAAGCAGAAATGAAAGTTATTTGTGATAAACAAGTTTGTTTTTCAAGGATTTGTTTATGCATGTTTTATTGATTAGCACATTTAAGGTAGCAATACAGTTAGGAAAAAACTTAAAAATTGACACTCATAATATTTAACCAGCCTCTTTCTCTTGCTTTCTAACAAATAAGGCTTAATGTTTATGTTATGTATGTGCATATGTATGGAAACAGAATTTTCCATAGATTTGATTTCCAATAGTTAAAATGGTGAAATACATGTATAATCTCTTTTTGGTGTAACCATAGCAACAATCTGCATTTATTTGATACAAAATATTGTAAAAAGGGGATGAAAATGTCTCAAAAGTCATCAAGATTTGATCCAAAGAAGAATTTCAATCCATTCGAGTGATACCTTTTCTGAAACCATTGACATTTATCTATCAATGAAAAGTTCCGGGGTCAAATATTTGTTGAAAAAACACTACAATAATTTCTGAACCTATGGTCGGTACAGATGTGAAAATACAGACTGTCTAACAGAAAAATGGCCTATAAAACATGCAAAAAACAATCTTGATGTTCATATAAACCAGCTTTGATGGCTATATTATTCTTCAGCTATCTAAAAATCAATTTTATTGCACAAAAGCTTTCATATTTAAAAATTTACTGTGGCCAAAATGTGAAACTAACTGTGTATTGCTACCTAAATTGTAACAGCTAAAACACTGTTTAAGCCCTGTAACTGGATTAACTAATAATTCGATTAAAAGATTAAAATGAAATGCTTGTTGTGGTAAAAACAATGCATGATGATCTTATTATCACCTGATATAAGGTGTGTATTACAGCTGACACACGTGCATGTCAAACTTTCAATTTATACATTTCAGAATAATGAACACAATTCCAATATATTTATATATTTATCATATTGTATTTCTAGATCAGGAGTCCCCTGGTTAAAAAAATATCTGTTTTATAGAAGTTTATATAAATAAAATTAAACAAGTTATTGAAGATTGGAAAGTCTGACCATAGAATTTTAGGTTTTTCATATTTTTTCCTTTTTCGTATTCAGGTCCGAGTTTTGGCATAAAAAAGATCTGCCATCAACACCCACTTCTCCAAATAACAATTGAATAAAAAACATTAGATAACTACTTTATGAAATACTTCATACAAGAATTTATATAATATCTAAATGTCTATTGTCTATAACAATGACATAAACAGTGCAGGAAATGGCATTTGCATGGTTTATGTCCAAACATTTGCCACGACTGACCCAAATAATTTCACAGGTATGAGGATATTTAAAAAAAATATGCCATACTGAATATACTAACTTACACTAACTTAGTGTATTTAGTTTATAGATATAAGAAGATGTGGTATGAGTGCCAATGAGACAACTTTCCATCCAAGTCAAAATTTATAAAAGTAAACCATTATTGGTCAAAGTACGGTCTTCAACACAGAGTCTTGGCTCACACCGAACAGCAAGCTATAAAGGGCCCCCAAAATTACTAGTGTAAAACCATTCAAACGGGAAAACCAACGGTCTAATCTATTTAAAAAATGAGAAACGAGAAACACTTATGAACCACATCAACAAACGACAACTACTGAACATCAGATTCCTGACTTATACATATATTTTTTTTAAATCTCGTCTCATACCTGTGAATAATTTCACAAAACTTCCAAATCAAGGACATTTATGAAATTAAGAAAACCTACATCAGTATCAGGTCATACATTTTGTTGTTTATGATAAGATCTTAAAACTCCAAAACAAAATTAAATAAACAAAGAAGCTTTATTTTGTTTTTATGAGGTGCTGATGTGTCTTTTATTCGGGTGCCAAAATGCCTTTCACAGTGCAGAATTGTCCTAGTGCTGATTTTCTCCCAGTGTCAAATTCCAGGGAAGTTACACGTGTTGGGACATGACATTATCACTCTTAGATGTCCTGACAGTAGCTGGTAACAATTTTATACAGATTTTTTCGCTTTTCATTTTTGGAATGCGTAGTCATACTAGTATCATAATACTTAAAATTCCTTTAGACATGTCTATGGTATTGTGACCAAAATGCCCGTACACCTCACATTTTCGGACAATCTTAAAAAAGAAGGGATATGAAGGCCTGTTTTTGGTCTAATAAGTAAAAGTTTTTGCACATACATGTAATGTTTGGAAGGTCAAGAATTTATCATATTCATGTCCACAGTTGTTTGCCCTTTTGTTGGGTGCTAAGTTTATACATTAACTTATTCAAGGTATCCAATATCTCTATTGAATGTAAGCAATTGCACTTTTAAGTCCAGCATGTAATGTCTTACTGTGTGCATCAGTGATGATTAACAACATAAAAATGTGATGTATTGGCAACAAGAAAGAATAATCTGTATTCTCCTTGACAGGTGTGTTATGCATTTCCTGGTACATTGTAGTAATCTATTCACAAAGATAGTAGCCACACTGCATAAGGATACATTTAACTTTAACACAGTTCTTAACATTCTGTTCCATCACATCACAACTACATTTATTTTGCCTTCATGGATTGCTAACTATCTGTTTTGGTTTTGTATTTTATCATCTTTATAAAACACGTCATAAACAGAACGCTTGAACTAAAAGTTCAAATTTCAATAAAAAAATTGGGCAGAGTTGAGCCCTTAATTGCACCCTGTCTTTTTTTTCATGATGTATAAATACACAGCCACATTGATCTAGTGTGAAATTAGTTGTTAAATGAGATGCCTGATGTGGGGTAAGTGTCTCACTCACTGCACATTAGAGAAGACTGTCAACCACTCTTTGAGTAGTCTTGTATCTAGATTGCTCATGGACAATGAGGAAGGCATCAAACCAAAAATTTGAATAGGCTCTAAAGACGGCTTTTGAATTCATGCATTTTCCTGTATATTTCTGATGTTACAATGCATAAGCTATTATATCACAGTAATAGTTTAATGTTTTAAAGATGTCATTTACGCCAATTGATCTCAGGTCAACTGGCCTAACTCATTCATAAATAACTGAAAAGTTTCATTTGGCACAGGCATAATTTAGATGATACATTTCTGTTGTAAATTTTCATTTTATGATTTAAAATAGGATTAATGCAAACCTAACCTTTAAAGTGCAGATTTTTGTGGTTCTGTTTACTTTTACTTGAATGCTGAGTGGTCATGACTATTTTCCCTTTAAAGTATGTACATGCTATATATTTACAGTATCAATATAAAAATAATGAGATTTGGTATGATTACAATTGAGATAATTATCCACTAATTCCCAAAGGAAGAGGAGGTTAACAACTAAAGGTTACCAGATAGCTTTCAACAATGATCAAAATCAAAACTATAAAGACTGAAGCATTACAAAATTTGAAACAATTCAAAAGAGAAAACCTACACCCTGATTTTTGCTAAAACATTAAACGAAAAAAGAATTTGACATACAGCAAGTCAGTAACCAATGACAACCACTGAATTACAAGCTTGGGAAAGGCACATAAGAATTCTAGGGAGTTTGTGATTTCACAACCCTTTTCATGTTATCTACAAAAGAATAAAAAAAAAAGTATCATTGAAAAAAATGTAGGAAAAGTAAAATACATAATATTATGAATTCATACAAATAAATTCCTGTCATCATGATCTGTCTTACAGAAATGTCAAAATTCTTAAATGACAGCCTTTGATAACTATTTACACAACTGGGTCGATGCCACAGCTGGTGGATGTTTCGTCCCCGAGGGTATCAACAGCCCAGTAGTCAACACTTCGGTATTGACATGAATATCAATTATATGGTCATTTTTATAAATTTACTGTTTGCAAAAGTATGAATTATTCGAAATATTAAGGATTTTGTTATCCAAGGCATAGATTACCTTAGCCATATTTGGCACAACTTTTTGGAATTTTTGGTCCTCAATGCTCTTCAAATTTGTACTTGTTTTGGCTTTCAAACTTTTTTGATCTGAGCATCACTGATGAGTCTTATGTAGACGAAACGCACGTCTGGCGTTTAAAATTATAAGCCTGGTACCTTTGATAACTATTTATTAATGGTTTTTAACACTACAGCCATGTACTACAACATTTGAATCACTATGATCTACATTTGTACATTTCATTTTTGAATTTGACTCTTGAGTGACTATGAAAAGTTTCATATTTTGGTCCTTTCTCTGCAACAAATTAGTAATACATGTTTCAATTCTCAATTTTATTATCAACGAAGTTTTACTACTAGTGACTACAATCCTCTTGTATATCAACATTGTGGGTATTAAGAAAATTTGAAACTAAATTTGCATTGAGGTTCATATCTGAAAACCTTATGTGATTAATCAATAATATTTCAACATCAAACTCAAAGACCTATTGGATGATACATAAAAGGATATTTTAATATTTTTGGCTATTTTAGCATACATGTAGGATTTTAGGACAGGGTATCCAGATACTGATCCAGGATTTGAGATAAGTGGGGGAGTGACCCTTACAAAAATTATATTTTTTTTCCATTTAAGATGTGTGTGCACTTGGTGCGCCACCCCTGCTGGAATCCATCGCTGGGTATCTGTGATTTTTTTAACTTAATGTATATTTATGAAAGGCCTGTCCTTTATTATTACACAGTTATTTACTTTCAGGAGCTATGGATCCAGTTTCCTTAGATAGCATTATGATTACTGAAGATTGTGATGGTGATGGATTTGATTTAAATATTGTTGATCCACCAGGGGAATTCAAATCGCATGATAATGATGAAATTAACATTTTTCAAAATTTAAATGATGTTCCAATAGAATCATCTATTGAAGAAAAGTCAGACCTGAATAATGGTGAAAGCATAGAGGTAGAAAATAATGATACTCATATTACTTTGGATACTGACAGTGTTGGTAAAGATAACATTGTTGATTTGCTTGGTTTTCATGATGGTGATGGTACATTTAAAGACATCAAATCTTTTGGAGAAACAACATTTGAAATTTCAACTCCAATAAATGTTGAAACATCAATTCAAGTTGATGAAGGAAACTCAACACAAGCTTATACAGAGATATTAAGGCAGTCTGACTTAAATAAAGAAAATAACAAAAAAATAAAAACAGCAGATGAAAATACTACTGAGAGAAAAGACACCTCAGTTGATAAGGCTAAGCAAATTATTCATCTAGGTGAAAAGATAATATTTACCACAGAAGATGATTTAGATATGATTAATGTGACTCAACAAGACTCTTCAGATGTAAAAATTGTAAGTATATTTTTTATTCACTTTAATATGAAGGAACTAAGGCACATAGTATATAGATATAAGAAGATGTGGTATGAGTGCCAATGAGACAACTCTCCATCCAAGTCAAAATTTATAAAAGTAAACCATTTCTGTCACCATTTCTGCCAAACATGTCTGTCACATTAAACAATTGAGGTCTCCACCAACATGTTTTGACAAACTGGAAATTTTCAAAGCATTTGTATTTAAAAAATCAAATTTATGCACTTTTCAGTGGTCAAACCAATTTTTACAAAAACTCAGGTAAAGAACATATGGCTAATGCCACATACTGTACATTATCTGCTGACCCACTGATGGTTGCATGATAATATTATAAGTTATTTATTTTGAAGATGTCTTTTCAGAACAATACCGAGAATGCACTCTTTAGTGAATACTGATATTTTTATTTAGTATGTTGATTTTGTGAAAGACTGTTTCTATCCTTCTGTAATTTGTATATTACTTTACTTTTTTGATTTAAGGAGGAAGACTTACAGGAGGAGACCTCATTTCCAGATATGGGAATGCAAAGGATAAGACAAGATAGCTCCTCTGGCTCTGAATTTGATTTTGAACTCCCTCCTGTCAAGATGAAAATAGATGGCACAGGAACAGAAACTGATACAACAAAACCATCAATCAAGGAAATCAAATCAGAACAAAAGACAGTAGTCATGGGAACATCTCAAACAAGTGTATCAACAACAGAAATTTCCTCCACTGTTCATAGCATAACAGCAACTGCAAAGAAAATAATAGAATATAAGGAGGAGGTAATTTTGAATGGTTCTTCATATTTAAAAAAATGTAAAATACATGTATCCTCGATGATTGGAAGTTCGTCACCCTAACTTTAAACGGAAGAAAATATTCACAACCTTGGAGCAAATATTATCCACTGTGAATGTAAATATGCTTTACTTATTTGCAAACAGTCTGATACACTTAATTGATAAATAGCTTCAGAAACATGGTCAATCTGTCTATGTTTCGTATTGTGACCAGATTCCGTAAAATAAGTAGACATGCTTGTAAGTTCATGACCTTTGTCTTGGACGGTGGCTTTTGCGCATGTGCAACAATATATAGTTCAGGTCTATAGTATTATGTATTTGAACATTACAGAATAAATTTGAGATCAAATAACAAATGAATATCTCGAAAAAAAAAAGAGAAATTGGAATATACTAACTTTTTTATTCTCCCTACAACAATTATTCTAATTTTTACACGTGACTTTCAATGGTCAATTGGGAAGTCCAGAATTAAACACTTTAGACATGTTTAAGATAACTATAACGATGTCACAATGTCATTAATGCATCAAAGTATTTTTTCATTCAATTTGCATTAAATGGCATAGGATTAAATTACTTTTACGAGCCAATGTTCGGCAGGTTTGGTTTTATCAAAATATATCAAATCCTGTTCTGATCTTAAAAACTCATCTCACATACAGACTTTATAAAAATAATACTCTTGGCCTTAAAAAAGGGAAAAGAGCGCCACATAACCTAAAAATAGATTATGACTCATTGTTAAGATGTCAATGACATTGCTGAAAGGATTTTCCCAAGAATTCAACGAAATTCTAGGAGAGGAATAAACAGTAATAGTGGAAATAGACGTTTTAACAAATAATATGCAAGAACATACACAACTTCTCTTTTTCAAGCCGATATTAGTGAAAATGCAATGAAAAATTACCGGTTAAGTTTTTTTGAAGTAGCATGTTGCCGATGATAAATAATTATGCATGACGTCACGAATAAAGTGGAAATCCCCAAATATCACGAACTTGCAAGCATAACGAACTTGCAATCATCGACGATTTACAATTAATTTATTCTTTTTTAAATTACTACAATGTATCAAAAAAGTAGTACATTGTATAATACAAAATAATTCTTTTTTATGATATGAGACATTGAGAACAGCATAAAAAGATTACAGTACTTCTAAGAGTGAAGATGAATCATGGAACAGGTTAATACACATCTGTGCTAGCGAAGGGTTACGATCCAGCTCCTTCCTCTTCACCTTTGCAAATTAGGACAGAATTTACAGCGTTGTGCCATCTAGGGACAGATCAATGTCACACCCACTACGACTACATCATTTTTAACAAATGAAAGTATTTGTACTATATTTACTTTGAAGATGTTATGATGACTGTGTCCAGTGTTTACAAAATTTGTGAAGCTATATACATTAACATTTCCAAAATTTGA
The DNA here is from genome assembly GCF_021869535.1 of Mytilus californianus. NCBI lineage: Eukaryota > Metazoa > Mollusca > Bivalvia > Mytilida > Mytilidae > Mytilus > Mytilus californianus. The sequence continues at coordinate 61,703,265 of NW_026262679.1, forward strand.
GAGGAATATACCCAAGAACTTCAATTAGGTGATTAAAAACTTTAAAAGTATCCCATCATATATGTTAAGGGGGTTAAGACTTTTTCACAATCTGCATGTGGCAATTGTTTATTTATATTTTTTACATTTACACATGATCATCTTAAAGGCACTTTAGATTGGATGAGGCAGTTAAAACTGCGACCAATGGAAATAATTACCTTGTTAAATTCTTGCTTATTCTGACAAGTGTGAAGAGGAGGGGACAAGATTGATACCCTTGATGAGAAAAGGTTTTTGATATATGATCATATATTGCTGCATATACACATCATCTGAACATTTATACACGAATAGTATACTTTCTAGTAAAGTATTATGAAAAATGTATATTATATTAAAATAGTAGGTAGCAGGACATCAACCCATAAAACCAGTTAACTCCATGGATATTTTGTCTGCAATCAAATATTTAAAAGATCAGGCCATACAAGAATAAGATCAAAGCTTTAAAGATACCAGTTCTTTGTCACAGCAGCTATTGGTAGACTGAAATTTTGGGTAAAATTTTGGTATCCAAATGTTTTAGCCATAAGCCTAACTTTTACCAAATTTGATTGTGTAATGGCCCATACAATGATAAAGATCTTTATTAATTTTGAGAACACTATGTCAAAGATCATGGTTGCTGCAGAAAATGATTATATACTTAAATTTAGGGCAAACACTTAATTTCCAGATGTTTGAACTATACATCCAACTTTCACTAAATTTGGTTTTTGGAGAGCAAATGGGATGGACAATATTCCTAACGATTTTTGAGTCAATGCTTCAAAGGTCAAGGTCACAACAGTTATTAAAGACTAAAATAGGTAATATTTTGGTTTAAATGGTATCTTTTGAACCACATGTCTAACTTTTTTAAGTTTGTTTTTTAATGCTACAGGGGTTAAGGAATACCCCTATCAATATTGAGGTCAAAAGGTTAAAGGTCAAGGTCACAGCAGCTATCGTTTACTGAAATTTGAGCATAATTTTGTTTTCCAGATATTATTTTCTGAACTTTCAAACTTGTCCCTGTGGATACCAAATATTTTAATAGTTATTATTATGGTAAAATTCTTGGTGATAAAGAAAACAAAAATATCAAAAAGCTTTGCATTATTATCAGAACTTGACAACAGGAAATCAGGAATCCCTAGGCATCTAGGGGATAATATAAATAACAATAATTTCTAATTATTTTGATTATAGTAATGTTCATTTGATAAACCTCATGAGGAATCAATATTGCCACTTCACAAATTATGTAAACACCTTACAATGCTTCTTTTTCTAATTTACATGCTCAATGACTCGTTTCTAATTCAGTTCTTGTACTAAAGTGCCTTTTTCAATTTGGTTTATACCCTTGAAGGGCCCCTTTCTAGACTGGCATCCCCTTTCTAATACGGACTACAACACTGCATATCATTTTAACCTTTGACTGAAAGATCATGTGATATTTTTCTATATATGACCAATCAAGAACTTGTCTTCTTTTGACAAGACATACTTGGCTTGGTATGGCAAAAAACCTCAAAGTCAAATTATCATTTTTGAGAAAGTCAGCCTGTCTGTGTCAGAATTGCTAACTTCTGACATAAAATTTTAATATTTGGCATGCATATGAAAATGTGTTTCATACCATAATACATTAAAAGAACTAGAAATGTAAAATTGAATGCTGATAATCAGTTCAATGTTAGAATTTCTATCTATTCATTTTTCTTATATTTAGTGCAGTTCTAATGACTTTTCTCATGCAAGCTCTCAAAAGAAAGCTGCTGAAGATTGGGAAAATGTACAGACAATAGAACCAGGTACTGATTATTTAAATAAAGGTATAAGTATGATGATGTTGAGACATTAACCTACATGTAATACAGATGAGTCTGATCTTATGTTTATTCAATGAACAAGATAATGAACATTACAAATGTATTATTATTTGGGACATATGTATCAAGTTTTCTAGGAAAATGTTTTTAATTTGTGCAGCTCGCTGTTCTTGTCATTGTAATCTTCTATGTCTAGACACTGTATTTTTGTTCTTGTGTTCTAGTTGGACCAATGATCATTAAATTTTAACAGATTGATAATTTAACAACTAACAGAAGTTTGAATTTCTGAATAAAGGTCAAGTTCATTTTTTTTGTACTCAGAATAAAAATAAAAGATAGATCATCATACATAGTGTTAAATTTATAATTTCTTATGGTCAGGCGGGGGCATTTGTGTCTTACAGACAATGCAACAATTTCATATTAAAAAGTTTGGTCTGTCATATGTCTATGTCCTTGACTTCATTTTCATGGTTCAGTGACTGCTTGGAAAAAAATATTGTTTTTGTCATGTGAATTTCTCTCTTATTTTGAGTAATAGGATAACTATATTTGGTATATTGGTGCTTCACAATGTCTACATGTCTGTCAGACAGGGTTCGTCTGACCTTGACCTCATTACAATGATCAAGGTTAAATTAAAATTACATGATTGAGTCTGTTTCTCAGAAATTATAAGCAGTAGGTCAACTATTTGTGGTGTATGTAATGATTGTAAGGGGTACATGTCAGTCTGGCAGGTTTCATCTGATCTTGACCTTTTTTTCATGGTTCATTGGACATTGTTTAGTTTTGTGTTGTTTGGTCTATTTCTCAGATACTATAAGCAATAGGGCCATTTTATGTTGTGTATTGAATGCTTTTAAGGTGTACATGTCTGTAGGGGAGGTTTCATTTGACCTTGACCTCATTTTCATAATTTATTGGTCAATGTTATGTTTTTTGTGGTTTGGTCTGTTTTTCAGGTACTATTAGCAGTAGGACCACTGTATTTGGTGTATAGAATGATCCTAAGGTGTACATATCTGTCTGGCATGGTTCATTAAACCTTGACCTCGTTTTCATAAATTGTTGACAATGTTAAGTGTATGTGATCATTAGGTCAGAGGGCACTGTTATTGTCCTTTGATTTTCGTTGTCTACAAATGTAGTCCCTATACAGTGTATAAATTTCCAAATTTATTTCTTTATATTTTATGCATGAAATATTAAGTAGGGGGATGAAATTACTGGTACATGTTAAAAAAAATTGGGTGAATAAAGTAATGATTTGGTCCAGATAAAAAAGGTAAAAAATTAGTATGTCTGATGCATTCAAACTGAATTATAGACCCCTGTAACATAGAATTGTCCATATTTTGAATTTGAAATGGTAGACCTTTTATAATTTTGATATAATTTGTCTCAAAAGTAGTACGCTACACTATAAAAATCAGTTTGAGATAGAGCAGGTGTGAATTTTTTAATTTGAATTTATTGTCTGAAAGAAATGCACTACGAAATAACTGTGTTCTCAGCCAACTTGCAGGAAAACCTTCATATTACAGACTTTCAACATAAATTTAATCATGATAAGTAAAGCAGGCGTTATCTCTGATTGAAAATGCCTATTGAGTGCTTCTTTTAAAATTTGTTTATATACCAAACACCACTTTATTTTATTCATAATTCTTTTGAACAGGATTTTTAAAGGATGGAGAACAGATTAAACGTAAGTTGTTTTAATAAGTTTCTAGGATAAAATTCTTTCTGGTCTACATGAGATTATTATTAGGCCATGTACGTAGAGCCTAGGCTTCATATTATAGATGCTGTATTGTAAACAGACTGTCAGAACATTCTATATTGTATACATTAAATCAAGTTTGATTTTATGGATTTTCATAACATACAAATTGTTGAGAGTGCAAAAGTGAAGGCAAGCTCCCTTTTGATTAGTTGTCATGAAATTTTAATTGTCAAAACATCATCTATGTTATACAATTATTGGTATTCTAGTTTGTATGAATGCATTTTCACAAATTTCTAACACAATATGTCGATTGGAAAAGAAAGTTCTTTTTTCATTTGAATTTTTTTGAATGTATGTTTTTCAAGAGTTAAAGGACTCTATTCAGCAAATAGGACAGCATTTCTACATTTCTACATCATAAAATAACTTGAATTTACCTTTGTGTGTACCTGATTTTATGTTAGAAATTGGAAATGAAGCTCCTCACTGACATTGAAACAGTGTCATAGCAAATCAGTGGATAAGATCTTGATGAACAAACATGCATTAACATGTAGCTAAAGATTTTTTTACAACAGACAGCATGTCGCAAATATAGATAAAGGGAATTTAGTATCAGACTTTAAAAGAAATTTATTTATATGTTTTGTCCTATATTTCATATGCTACATGTTTTTTTCTGCTGATTCACATAAAAATTAATATGGCTTCAAATAACAAAAAATCCATTTGGAGCTACTGTGTTTAGAGACCTCTTATGTCGGTATATCATTACTGTGTTACTCATATACTCTTAGATTATATCATTATCATTGATATGACTTACTGTACATCATTCCCAAGGATGTTAAATTGGACCCCAGACTTGTATTGCAGATTGTCAATTAGTGGAAGGACTTTTATAGGGGAGTAATATTAGTTTGCCACAAAGCTGAGCTACTGTAAAGATTAATTACTTCTCCAATTCATTCCCAATAAGTTATGTGAGTTATACCTGTCAACTGACCCGGATCTTGCGGGTGTGACCCGAGATTTTCACAATTCTGAGGGGTCACCCGGAACACCCGCCGGGTGACCAAATAACCTGGGAATTTGGAAAATAACCCGTTTTCACCCGGATTCCTTAGCCTTCAGACTGATTAGATATAAAGTGATTTCAATGAAATACCGGCAAATTCATAATTCTTCCTGGACAAGAAGTTCAACTAGCTGTGTAAACTCAGCTCAATTGACCCATTTCAGTGCATGGCTTCACTTGACAGCTTTGGTGTCAAACACACTGTTAATTAACACTAATTACCTTAGCTTTAGGTCGTAAATAATTTGTGTATTTCAAAGTTGTTTTAAAAACAATTCGAGTTACTTCCCTTTTTTTGTCAATTAACAATATACTCCTTAAACTTATGTTTTTTTTGTAGAAAGATTAAATCTAAAATGAATTGAATGCACAAACATATCAGAATAATACTTTTACTTATTGTTCTACCTTAGAACAATTTAAAAATAAAAATTTTGAAAATTACTTTTTTCATCTATACCTCCTTCAATTGTTTAACTTTTTTTTATTATACTCTAATATCAAAATATGAAATGTTCTACTGTTTAAAAGCTGCACAAATGTATGTAAAGAAAACACAAATAGGCACATTGTATGTCATGGAATAAATATGAACAGGAACTAAAGCAATGTAACACAAATCTATCAATGGCCTCCAGGTGCAATGAAATAATAATATGTACAATTTTAAATTAATTAACCATGTGGACATGTTTTGGAAACTTTGATATAAAATATAAGAAAAATGTCCCCTAAATACTGAAATTCAGCTCGAAAAAGTTCGTACGCGTTATGACCTGAGATTTCATTCTCCTATGCAGGTCATCACCTGCATTTTCATTGTCATAGGTTGACAGGTATGGTGAGTTTTACAAAATTATAACATTTTACTATTATTCACCTTACTGACGTACACATATTTAAGGATTTAGATAATTGCATACTATGGGAACACATAGATAATTCTTTATGCCTCACCATAGCTCTGATCTACAGCAAACAATGTTTTTTCACCTCAAAATACAGGACCTCATATCAAGTTATGATTTTTGTGAAGAACGATAAGACATGTAAACTCAGGATACACATTGTGTCCATCAGGTTAAAGCGGTTCTTGAAAAAGGTAAATCCAATGCATAGAATTTATAAAGTATTGTTTTCATTTTCAAGCACTGTTGCTGGTAAATTGATAATATGATATAATATGAATGAGCTGGTACTCAGGTTCAGTCAATAACACACATAGAGGCAAGGTGTGCTGTACTGATTCCTTTAATTATCTTTATAATTACACCTTATGTAAGAATCCTGGGTTTTGATTGGTTGATAGCCAGTGTATTTTTCACCAATTTACTGTTATCAAATGAATATTGTTCATTTTTTAACGCCGCCGGGGTATATGCAAAAAGGATATGCCTTTTTTACCCTCTCTGCCATGGTATTTTGAACAGATATATCATGTTAAGGAGGGGTATTTGCGAAAAATACCAGTCGAGAGAATGTTAAATTTCACGAGCCGTAAGGCGAGGGAAATTCATTCTCAAGACTGGTATTTTTCGCAAATACCCCTCAAGAACATGCTATATCTGTTTAATTACACCGAATGTTAACGTTCAAAAACGCATTGATGATCGTGACGTTACAAGCGTCCAGTCGGATAGAGTATTTTTTGGCAAATACGAGCTTGAATTTGTATTTTTTATACATTTTAGCTTCACTTCCTGAATCTACACCACTTTTGTCATACTTTGAAATGCAGGAGGAATTTCTTAGAGTGGAATATTCTTCTGTGAAGGTAACAATAATTTAAGATAAACAATTATACAATTTTACTGTTGTGGTCTGTAGACACTTATTTTTTTTATTTTTCAATAATGTTTGCTTAGATACAATTTTTCTTGAAAATATAAATATATTGTAACTGTTTTATGGATTTTTGCCCCTCCTGATTCTGAAAAAAAATAAAATAAGTTAGAGAATAAAATTTAATGAAAAAATCACAAATAATACAAAACTGCCACCTCTTGCATTACTATTGAACTTAATATTAACTTATCTTGTTAATTGAATAGAACTGGCACTGGGTAGAACTAATACCACATACAAATTGAATTTAGAGTAAAATTTGATGTTGTTCTGACATGATTTCAAAAAGTATACTGGCCTTGACCTGCAAGAAGTGATCTTTATGAATGCTTAAATCATGAGTTACAACTGTGTTAAAGTTACTTAGATTGAAGCTGGCAGGACAAAGATGGGACTAAGACATTCTTCTGTTTGATACATTTATCAGATGTTACATCATAAAATTGAGAATGGAAATGGGGAATGTGTCAAAGAGACAACAACCCGGCCATAGAACAGACAACAGCAGAAGGTCACCAACAGGTCTTCAATGCAGCGAGAAATTCCCGCAACCGGAGGCGTCTTTCAGCTGGCCCCTAAACAAATATATATACTAGTTCAGTGATAATGAACGCCATACTAATCTCCAAATTGTACACAAGAAACTAAAATTAAAAATAATACAAGACTAACAAAGGCTAGAGGCTCCTGACAGGCGCAAAAAATGCGGCGGGGTTAAACATGTTTTGTGAGATCTCAACCCTCCCCCCTATACCTCTAGCCAATGTAGAAAAGTAAACGCATAACAATACGCATATTAAAATTCAGTTCAAGAGAAGTCCGAGTCTGATGTCAGAAGATGTAACCAAAGAAAATAAACAAAATGACAATAATACATAAATAACAACAGACTACTAGCAGTTAACTGACATGCCAGCTCCAGACTTTAATTAAACTGATTGAAAGATTATGTCTTCATCATATGAATATCAGGCAGCCTAGATATGAACTTCATTACAGAAATGAATCATAATTTGATTTTGTAGATAGTAGGAAAATGACACCAATTATTTTACTTTCTTTTTTATTATTTTTTTGGCAGAAAAATGTCTTTCTTTTATGAAAGTGATGTAAAAAAATATCTTCAACATTGTTCAACTAGAGCAAACACTATAGATAATCATATGAATTTCCATGTACATTCATTGTATTGGACAATATGTGGACTGCCATTGCCATTAGAGATTGGCAGGAATAAATTTGCACCGATTGCAATTATAAATGTATCAATTGATCGGCTGTCTTTTTTCTTTATGGTATTAATTGCAACAATTAAGAGAATCCAATTACGCCATATGTACCTGTATATCATTTTCCAATTATATCAAATGTATCATATACTATTGTTAATCTACGGCAGAATAGAATTCCACATGTTTGTTGATGATAGATGGTTTGGTAACTAACAAATACAATGACTTTGTCCTATGTAATGAATTTGAATCAATTCATAATAATTTTACTGTAAAATCAGATACAAATGCGAGGTTTTTATTACTGCAAATAATGCGACTGGGTGAATGTCGCAATAATAAAAACTCACATTCTGATATATAATACATATCTATGTATGCAGAATTGTCTGAAATCGTATTAATTAATCTTGCATTTATGTCCATTCTTCAAAAATCGCAATAATAAATGCACGCAATAATTTCTGAGGATCTGTAATTAGTTTTTACAGTTTCAAAGTAATGTTGATAAAAGGAGATAGATAGTTAATCAGGTGTGTGCCAGTTTAATTGATACAAACAAAAATCTATAAGTTTTAAATTGAAGAAGCACAAAAATAGCATTGGTGCAAATTAGATTGTGGCACAAATGAATGCATTTTTGGACACAAACAGATATCAGCACTGACAATTACATATAAAAATAAGAAGATATGGTATGATTGCCAATGAGACAACTCTCCACAAGAGACCAAATGACACAGAAATTAACAACTATAGGTCACCGTATGGCCTTCAACAATGAGTAAAACCATACCGCATAGTCAGCTATAAAATGTTCATTGGCTTTAACGCAGGTCTGTGAATTTTGTTCAAAGTCATTATATGCTTAGGTCAGATTGGAGCAGACAGTACAATGGTATGACTAAGACATCCTTTCTCTCTAGTTAACATTCAAAAGTTATTGAAATTGCCCATGACATTACATTATTTTTTTGGGTCTAAAAATGCGTTTTTTATATTTCCTTCATCCTGTACAGCAATGAAAAAATACATAAATGCAACTTTACAGCGCAAATTTTAAAGAGACATATATATGAGTTAAAGGTCATTGTTGGTAATTGCTACTAAACAAATTTTCTGCATAAAGGTTTATACCGGTAATGCCTTTTTTTTCAGTCAAACATTCACACATCAGTTGAAAGACATGGATTTTCAGCATTGAAACATTTCCTGTTTGGGCCACCAAAAATGCACAGAAACTTGCATGTAAACAGAGAGAAAATCTTTTGTATAGCTGCATGTAAGAATTTCTATGTAAGACAAGACAATTTTACAAGGACTTATGATATCACTTGGTTTTCATCATCTGTCGTGTATCAACTTTCTCTTTTGAAATTGCTTGTCGTTTGGGAAGTATATTTGATTTGCACATATTTTACATACAGTATATTCATTCTGTAGGATACATCTGAAACAATAATTATAAGCATGTAAAATGAAATTTCACTTATATAGTTTTTAGCTCACCTGGTTGAAAGGCCAAGTGAACTTTTCCCATCACTTGGTGTCCATCATTGCCGTCGTCTATTAACTTTTACAAAAATTTTCTATGAAACTATTGGACCAAATTTAACTAAACTTGGCCACAATCATTATTATGGTATATAGTTTACAAAATGAGTCCTATGACCTCTGCTGTCAACCAAGAAGGCCAACATGGCTGAAAATAGAACATAGGGGTAAAATGCAAGTTTTGCCTATTATTTCGAAAACGGCTATTTACAAAGAAAATATAACAGAGGCAAAAATGTTCAGAATGTTGAGCTCTACATATTGTCCATTTAAGTCAAAACTGTCAGACGACTTCTTATAAGAGTTATTGCTATTTTAAAATTTTTTTACCAATTTTTTGTGTTATTGCCAAATATCTTAAAACTATAATAGAAAAAATAATCAGCACGACAGGATCTACAAATAAGTCAACATAGGTGAAATCTTCAATTGACTCCTTATTAGAATTATTGCCCTTTAATGATGATTTTTCCCAATTTTTGTCTTATATCTTTTAAATATCTACAACAGATAGATAGAAACTTTAAAAGCTAAATAATCTACAATTATGGCAACATAACCGAATTTGTTAGTCTACTCTTTATTGAAGTTATTGCCATTTAATGATGATTTTCCCCATATCTTGAAAACTGTAATAGATATATTGAAACTTTAAATAGCACAAATGATTAGCAAGACAAGATCTACAAATGTGCCATAATGGCAGAAATATTCAGTCAACTCATTATTTAGTATTGCCCTTAAATGATAATTTTTAACATTTTTAAAGACCAAAGAGCAGACAACATCCTAACACAGCAAAGAAACAACAAAAATATTTAAGAGAAGCTATATTGAAGCTATTTATATAAACTCACTAAATATAAAGTTGTTTCTTGTGTGCGCATGTCCTTTGTCTAATCCAAATTATTCCTAAAATTTGATGTAAAACAGTGAAAATCAAGTAAATATTGTAGCATTAAAAAATTATCTTATAGAAAGTACTCCTTGGCTCCAACTGACAGAACTTATATGTGATAAAAATATCCTCCCAATCAAGACTGCCTGGGTTTTTTATTGTTACTTTGTATTTACAAGCTTGTCAAATGATTCAAAGAAACAGCTATATGTACTTGTCTTGATTTTGTCAAAGATTTATTTTGCAGGTGTAATATCTATGGACTATTTATCGTAATTTTAAGATATATGATATTTGATACATGTATTTTTTTTTTCCAATATACACATTACAAAAAAAAAAGAGAATCAAGAAATTTTACAAATTTACGACTTTCATCATGGTTTGATGCCATGGTATCTAGTGAAACTTGTTTTCAGTTTGTAAATGCCTTGTAACTTAGTTTAGTTAAGACAAATCTAAGAACATGTAAAGTAACTTTTTATTTGCACTAATATTTGGGCCACAAAAGGGTCCTTGGAAGCAAATACATCGTTAAAATTATTGATTTATGTACATATTTTTAGACAAACATGAACAGGAACTACTCCCAAACGCATAGAGTAATGTGGCAGTTTTTTTTTTTCCTCACTAGACCAGTTTAAAATACTGTTTAAAACATTAAATTGTCGAAACTGTTGATGAATTTGTTCTGACTGAATATGTGTAGTAAGTCATCTGAAGTTGATGGCCATTAATAAAGATATAAAGTGACCAGTGAACACAGCAGTATGTAAGTCAGACAAAGATAAGCATTACATGTATTAATATTTAAAGCATACCTTTATTTATATTGTAGCAAGTTTTAACAACACTGATAAACTGCACACAAGAGCTTTACAGACTATTTATAGATGTCTAACAGGTTCTAGATTTGACTGCAGTAGATTTGGAAGTCACTGGGAAGAAATAGGTTTTCAGGGTAAGATTTTTCACTTCTTTTCACAATAATAAAGTGACCATAAGTTTTTTATCCCTCCAAAAAAAGGAGATATTGTAATGTACTTTAACATGTACCAACATCTTTTGAACAATTTTGCATAAACAAAGAGATTGTTACCATTGAATTGAGGCCATGATTTAGATCTTAACTTAAGGTGGTACCTAACACTACAGGGAGATAACTCTGTAAAAATCAGCTAAACGTTTTAATTACGTTGTATTGTTAAGGAAATATTAAGCTTCTCAATGATCAAAATTAGTGTATGTCAAACTGCTATATAACCAATGAAATTTTTCTGATAAAGTGGTTGGTTCAAATTTTTTGAAATTTTTATATTTTTGTCAAAGGGTCAAAGTAAACATTTTGTCAAAATTTTATGAAAATTAAACGAGCCAAATTAATATTAGTCAAGGTGTTGGATACCACCTTAAATTGACGAACAATTCCATATTTTACTGCCAGAATGGGATATTGGTCTGATGTAAAAATGACAAAATTCCTCTTATACACTGGAAAACATGCTATGTGATTCTTCTAATTAGATGAAGTGACTGAGGTTGTCAACATTTAGGTTTCTGGTGATTTCCAAGTCATATGTGAAGCTAAAGTATATCTTCAAGTCAGAGGTAATCAAAACATCAACATGGCAATGGGACTTTTATATCATAATGTTCACTAAGTCTCCATAATCTGAAATTTCTATTATTTCCTTTTTAGGAATCATCTCAGAAATAAGGCTGAGGTCAAGGTTATCTTGATCAACATTTTTACACATAAATAGACTATGACCATTAGTACTTAAAGTAAAAGATTTGGTCCATATCAAATTGATATTCTTTACGCTGAACCATTCCCCATCAACCTTTTTACTGAAAACCACAGTAAGAAAAATAATAGCCTTATTAATTATGCTAGTCAGGAGGGTCAAGACTCAGCATATTTTTATGGCAATACAGACAAAATGCGATTGACAATAATTAACTGAAGGTCAGAGATCAAGTATCTTTATACTGTGCCATGAATAAAGGATGCAAAAATTTAATTTATTCCCATCTGCCCTTCAGTTTATATTTCTGTCTGGTTTGGTCAATTTGGTGTTCAAGTTTATTTATCAGGAGTTGTACATTTCATGAGGCTGTGTTGACAGTCAGCACTTCGAGGAAAAAACAATAAAATTTTATCATCTCATTCATCGTTGTTTATTTTTGGAGATAGTTTATAACGAGACCTTGGCAGCCAGGTACTCTAGTTCTTAAGCTTAAAAGCAAACAATAGATGTTATTTTTTGCAACATAGCAAATAAAATGCTTCCAAATTTCCTGAAAAACATGGAAATCATCAAATTAGTTGTTTGGATTTGAAAGCAGTCTCAAAGAAAAAATAGATGCTGTTTATGGAAGCACTTAAATTCAACTGTGAGGCATTAGGCTTGTTATGAATAAACAACTGGATACTTTTTGTCACCAATAGTATTCAATAAATGACAGAAAATCATATAACTTTGTCATATATAACAGGGATACTTGCACAACAATTTGGCATTAACCATGTTAATAATACACTGCTACAATATTTTGTGCCAATACAGTAATGCTATCTATAGCATTTTAAAAATGTTTACTGCTTTAAGCCTGAGAATAAGCACATGGACCCCTAATTTACCTCACCTGGCCTGAGAGGCCAAGCTAGTATTTGCTGTACTTGGTGTCAATCTTATTTCACATACTTGGTGTCCATGGACATCTTCTGTCCATCCATCTTTATAAACTTTTTTAAAATTTTCTGCTCTGAAACTGCAGGGCAAAATTTTACCAAACTTTACCTGAATGAACTGAAGGAATCTAGTACTATAAAAACTGTATCCAGGGATATGATCCATAAGTAAACATTATTGCTTCTGCTAAAAATTGAATATAGGGGTAAAATGCAATTTTTTGCTTTATTTCTCAAAACCTTAAGCAGTTGGAGGAACAACTGACATAGGTTTTAAATGATCAGCAGGTCTAGGTATCTTTTTTATAAATTTCCAAAAAAATGGATAACTCATTTTTGAGTAATTGCCCCTGAAATTATTTCAAAGTTTTTGGTTGTTATCTTGAAAAATATAACAGAGAGAAATTTTAAACAGTAAAAGGACATGATAGGATAAGATAGGCATTATTGCCTTTGAATGATGATTTTTGTCTCGCCTTGACGGAGTAAAAAAGCGAGACATAGGTATGCTGTTTCCGGCGGCGGCGACGGCAGCGGTGGTGGCGTCAACAATGTATTAGTTTGTGATTAGGTCTAGTTCATGGTGAACCACTAGTGGTAGGTCAATGATATTTGGTATGCAGTTGTATTAGCATTGGCACATCTCATTATTATGGAGATTATTTGGCCCCGCCCCCTCAGTCAAGGTCTATTGACTTTGAAACTTTTCATAGTTTACATGTATTAGTTTGTGATTAGGTCAATTTATGGGGAACCACTAGTGGTAGGTTAATGATATTTGGTATGCAGTTGTATAAGCATTGGCATATCTCATTTCCATGGAGATTATTTGGCTCCTGCCCCTTAGTCATGGTCTATAGACTGAAAATTTTGCTAAGTTAACATGTATTAGTTTGTGATTAGGTCAGTTCAAGGGGAACCATTAGTGGTAGGCCAATGTTAATTGGTGTTCAGTTGTATAAGAATTAGCACATCTCATTTCCATTGAGAATATTTGGCCCCGCCCCCTCAGTCATGGTCTATTGACTTTGAAACTTTTGCTTAGTTTACATGTATTGGTTTGTGATTAGATCAGTTTAAGATGAACTGCTAATGTTAAGTCAATGATATTTGGTATGCAAATGTATTGGCATTTGCAATTATCGTTTCCATGGAGATTATATAGCCCCACCCCTGATCATGGTTCATTGACTTTGAAACTTTTACACAGTTTACAAGTTAATGTTTGTGTTTAGGTTTGTTTAAAGGGAACGACTTATGATAAGTCAATGGTATTTGGTATGCAGTTGTATTAGCATTGGCACATCTCATTCCATGGAGATTGTTTAGCCATGTACCTTCAGTCATGGTTCATCGACTTTGAATATTTGCATAACTTACATGTTAAAGTATTGCTATTTTAATTTCAACATTTGCAATATCAAAATTACAAAAAGGCGAGACATATCTCTGTGATAACAGTTTATTACCCCTTTTCAAAGAAATTATAGTATATAGAGAGGTTCTCTCAATAGAAAAATTGTTTAGATCTACAAATAAAGCAACATAGACAAAATCATCAATTGACACATTATAGAGGTTAATGCCCCTGAAAGACCATTTTTACACACTTTTGTCAAAAACTATTGTGGATAATGGCAAAAATGTTCAGCAAAAAAAGATCTACAAATATGTCAACATGGCTGAAATTGCTGAATGAACCATTATAGGAGTTATTGCCCTTTAAATATGGTTTTTATCATTTTTTTCAGAAACCATAATATGTAGAGAGAAATTGTAATTAGCAAATATGTAAAGGACAATAAGATCTACAAATGAATAAAAAAAACTGAATTGTCATCTGACTCCTTATAGGAGTAATTGCCCCTTAATAAACATTTTTACCCATTATATGAATTTTTTACTAATATTATAGAGATCTCTTCTGTATCTTATGCCCTTGAAATAAGCTTTAATTATGATGGCAAATGAAATTCACTCTTTCATGACTGGTAAAGTTTGACATTTTTATTAAAGATTATTTTTGAAAGTCATGAAATATTTATGATATTTCATTATTGTGGCATTAGAATTTTTATTTGTTTGTTATCATGACCTGCTTTTTACAGCTTTATAAGATAAGAATTTTGAAAGGTATATAGTTTGGTAATCCATATATAATATTGCTCTTCTCAAGTCCAAAGTAGTTCTTACTTAGGTGCATCCATTCAATCATGCAGGATGTTTAGATACACAGTCTGATTGAGATGTAGTTAATAGGAATTGATAATATTGCCATACAAGTAGATGGCTGTAAAACCTGGATCAGCCTACAGTCTTCCACTTTTGATACAAAGTACCGGTACATATACCAAGTGAGGAATATGACAGTAAATTTTTCCCAAAATATTTTGAATTGATTTTTTTTATAGTATAGTTATTTGTTATTTCCTTTTCCTTAATTTCCATATTATGTCACTCATATTTTATCTCAATTCCAGTGAGATGTGTATATTTCTACATATACTACTTCTTGTCAAGTCTACTCAACTTACATTTTCATGTTTGATATTTAGGAGTATGTTTAGCAATTACAGCAAAATAATAGTCTTTGGCTTTCTATCCTTAAATATTTTTAGGTGTTTATTCAAACATTCATGACTACAATTTCATTAAGTTGAAAAAAAAAAATTAATTAATATGTTCCTCTTTTATTTTAGGAAATGATCCATCAACAGATCTGAGGGGAACAGGGTTATTAGGCTTAATGAATCTAATCTATTTATTAAGAGACCCAAAATGTCATATGATTGCAAAAGATATTTATAAATTATCACTTCATCCAACTCAGGTAAGATATTTTTTATCAAATATGATATTGACCCACAATTGATGTTTTAATCTGTTATATTAGATTTTGATATTTCACTAGCAAATTTTTGAATAATTAAACAGCTAAGTTGATTCAGATTATAAATTCCTCTGCCCTTTGGTTTGAGTTATCCCTCAATGGATTTAAAGAAACATTTAAGAGTGAAAAAAAAAAATATTTAACTCAAGTGACATTTTTTTCATATTTTAAAGAGAGGTGAAAGATACCAGAGGGACATTCAAACTCATAAGTCAAAAATAAACTGACAACACCATGGCGAAAAAAAAGAGAAGAAAATTAAAGGAAATTTCTGTTTTACTACTCCGAGAGTATATTACATTACAATAGTCTATTTTAATGTTCTTCTTTGAAACAGCAGAACCAATTTTAATAAAGTTTACATGATTGATCCTAAAGCTATCTACAAATCAAATATATAATCAATTGATTTTTGCATTACAAATCTGCAGGCTCTAAAGAGCCTGAATCCCTCATCAGTAAAATGCCATATTGATATTTACGTAAAAATCAGGATTAGATATTTTTTACAATCTGTCTATTTTTTAAACTCCTTTTCAGTTTCGAAGATTTGATATGTTGTTTCAGTGTTAAAGGTAAAAAAATTCAGAAATCTATGTTATACAATTTCAGCCGTTTGAGGTTTTTTATAATTTTGATTCACCATGTTATTTATGATTGAGAAATAAACCTCCCTTTTGATTTTAAAGAATTTTGGATGAGTCACTCCAGAGAACATTTTCTTGACATGCAATAACTGAAGTTTACTTTTTCTAACCTGCTTTAAAAAAAAGCAATCATTTTAGCACTCCCACACTAACAGTTTTCGTCAGATTAATATAATAATAAATATACCGGGTATGCCAAAGATTAAGATCAGTTATTTCTGGGATGAGTTCAAAAATAAGGGCAAATAATGATTTTTTTTTTTAATTATGCCCATTGGAAATAAAATTAAATATGAAAATAGACATTGTTGACAGTCAGTGCAAAGATTTGATAAAATTTAGGTCAAAGGTTTGCATCAGCAAAAACAAAACAGCCAAAACTGTATTAGGTAGCTTTCCAAGACGGAGTTGCATCCTTAGCTTTTGGACAGTTTTATGATTTTATGAACTGGAAATTTACAGACAAAATGTTTGTTTTTTTTTAAATTGTGTCAATACCCAAGCATTTGTTAATGGGCAGAAGGAACTCTCTGGGACTCTCAGGTAGTCCATCAGCAACAGTACTGCCACGTTTGTAGTAAAAAAAGTATGATATGATTTCCATTTTTGAATTAAACTTCATCAGGTACACTTAAGTTTGAAAAGTCAAATATATAAAACATTGCAGAAAACAAATACCAAAACTGGACTTTTGAGAACAGCCTGTCTATAGTCAGCCAGAGGGAGTTATAACCTTATCCCTACCAAAACTATAGAATTCTATGAACCCAAAATTTAGAGACAAAATTTATCATTTGAATCATACCATTATCTAGACTAAGCCATGCTACTGGACAGATTATACCCTCTGAGATAGACGACTTTTGAATTCTTGCACTTTCCTGTACATTTCCTATATCACAATGCTTATGTTATTATGTCACAGTAAGAACCAATTGTTTTGACCTTGGATCAACTGGTGTAGCTCATTCAAATAAAGCAACTCAAGATTTGTGTATTGACTGATAGCAGAGGTAAAAAGAGAGTAACTTTTATGAAATGATATTCATGCACACAACACCTCTTTAAATATCTAAGTGTTATTCCTATTCTAATACATAAGAGCAAAAAAAAAGGAACTTAACCCACATAAAATAATACTGAAAAATATTGTTGATGATTTAATCTCATTTAGGTTATGGAAAATCATGACGTAATATGAAGCTAAACTTTCACACTGTTTGTTATTTCATTCATTACTTGTATTCCTCATATTGGGATATTAATCTCAAAATAAAAGAAGGTTATATGTTTAGTGTTGTTTTATTTTCAATCTGTGTAATAGATGCACATGTTGAGTTTTATGAAATCAATCCGTTGGCTCATTGAAAGTAAACCTCTTTGAGAAAACACTCAATGTGTGGATTTGACAACAAACAGTACTTACCAATGAAACATACATGTTACAAAAACAAAGTATTAGAATTAATGTTACAGGTATATCTCATTACTATTTGATTAGAATTTTAACTTTTATAATATGCTCAATTTTTCCACACAAAAAATCGTCAGCCAACCTGATCATCAGGGGACAAAAATATGAGCAGAACAAACTATGCAATATGTTAGGTGAGCTATATATATACAAATTAGGCTGTAAATTTTTTGCCAGTACTTTTTCATCTAATTTGTATGTTAAATTTTAGCTGTACAGCTCAGGGGAAATAGTACTCATTAAGTGTAGGCAGCTGTTTTCAAAATTTATGACCATACTATCAGCGTGTAGACAGTTTTATATTTGTTTGATTTTTTTTTTTTCAGAATTTTCCTTTTTGTGTCATGGGAATAAATATGTCAAGAATAACTTTACAATCATTAAGAGAAGATTGTTTAAATAAGTAAGTATACATTTGTTGAATTTTTCTAGGTGATTTTAACCTTTTATATTTAGATCATATAAAATAAGAAGATGTGGTATGATTGCCAATGAGACAACTCGCCACCAGACGGTGACAGACCAAATGACATAGAAGTTAACAACTATAGGTCACTTCAACAATGAGCAAAACCCAAGGAATTGTACAGTCTGATGTATGTACAAAACAAAGAAAAACAAAAATGATAAAAAAAACACAAAAGACACAAAGTACAGGTCTGAGAGTACTTGCCATAACTGAAAGCTAGTTTAAAGCCAATAAAATGTATCTAAGACTCAATCATGTATATTTCAGCTACAAACTAAAAGATATGAATCTTTTAAATACATTAAGATAACGAATTTCAAATTAATCACTTGAACAAAGTTTTTTTTAATGTTCCCCATGGATGCATTCGTAACATATGTGTTTTTTAATTGAAGTATGAAAATAAATGTTGCTTTAATCTGCAATAGCATAGATAGAAAGATAAGCTATGATGTGATATGTGATAGCATTAAAGGTACCAATCATCAAATGCACATTTCGACAATAAATATCTTTCTGATAATTTTTCAAGTAGAAAATGAAAGAAACTATATGGCAACACCCATTGTTGTATAATGTCAGAGGAGTGTAATTATCAGATTTATTTGACGTTTATTGATAGGTTTTTATTTCACTGGAAATCACGATAATACATTGCAACCAATGCAATAAATACTTGTAACTAACTCATAACTATTTGTAATGACACGTAAACAGATTGTTACTAAGACACTTCAATGAATAGTAACATTATGTAATAAACTCATAACAATCTGTAAAAAGCTCTTGAAATGACTGTCGGGCTTATTTTTCTGTGACAACTTGTAACAAATCCTTGAATTTTTCTGTAAATACATGTAATTATTAGTAATGAAACATAAATAGCCTGTTATAACTCGTTACAATTCTTAAATTGGTTGTTAAAGTGACCAAATTGTAGTGATCTGTAAGGACTTTTAAGACATATCTGTGTATGTGAAGGGGGCATAGAGTTAATGTTTTTCATGACATCAATAGCTTTGTCAAACCTTCATGGAATTTAAGAGCGAAATTTTGAAAATATCTTATTTCATTTTCTGTATTTTACTGAAAAAGTTTTTTTTGCAGTTAACATTTAGGAATACGAAAAAATCAGTATATGTATATCTATTTATAAAGTATTCAAATGCATTCTGGGGTCAAAGTTTTTTAGACATTGATAACTTTGTCAAAACTTGTAATAATTTTATGAAATGTTTGTTTATTGTTTTAGTATAAACTTTGCCAAAAGCTTTTTTATCTTTTAAAAAGATGCAAAATTTTGGTAATATATATTTGGCTTTGGAAAAAGAAAATAGCTCGAAAATTTTATGTTTTCCACACTTTATTTCTGTAATGCCTGAGGCATTTGATTAGATATTTAATATACAGTTATATCATAAAAAAATCCAGATCCAGTTTGATTATTATTCTGGTTGAGTTTTTTTTTACTTAGTTGTGATCCATGGAAATAGAAAGTTTGGAAAATCTCATTTTCCACACATTTTTCTCTAATCACCAGCCTGAATGAAATAATTAGATATTTGGTATAGAAGTAACAGATTAAGTTTGAGCTTTGCCATGGCGTTGTCAGTTTATTTTCTACTTATGCATTTGAATGTCCCTTTGGTATCCTTCACCTCTCTTGTTACAGTTAAACAATTTTTGCAGAAGTTGCTGCTGTAGTACATAGAAATTTCTATAAGATAGATGCCTCAGGCTTGGGTTTAATGCAAAATTGAAATGATGAAAAGAAATTTATGTTGAAATATATGAGCTATCTGTAAAGCAGTCACATGGTCTCAGATATCATCTGTTGCATTTGCAAAACTACTTTTTTAGAAAATTTGTTCTATACCTTGTGATAGTTAGGGACGACATCAAAAGTTCAATGTAGGATAAAAAACTTAATTCACATAGTTTTTTCACTGACCCCACCCCCCTCTTAACTTAATTTGGGAAAAATTGATTGACCAATATTGATATATGTAAAATCGATTTTGGATAAACAAAACTTGCAACAATTTTAACCCCCCCACCCCCAAACTATTTGATTTAAGTTTTTTATCCTACATTGATCTTTTGATGTCGTCCCTTAATTTTCAGACAGTTCACACTACAGAATCTTCACTATGTTTGAGGCATTTAGGGATAAATTAGTTAGTCTTTCACTTATGTTTATCCACAGAGGCATTGAAATTTTCAGAAATATAATTATGGACAGATTTGCCAAAGCAAAAAATTAATACTACTGAAATATTTTAATCATGAGGGGTCATAAATTGACATTTCTCATTTATTTTTATTAAACTTAATGTTATAATGTGTTATTTTTCTTACAGAGAATGCAATAAAAGGGAAGACGTACTGAATGTTGTAAATGACTTTTATGCAGGAATATATTTACACATGTACCAACTGTGGAAGTCAAAAGGAAAAACAATATCTGACTCTGGATTTGTTATCAAACGTAAATATATAAATTCTAGGGCTTAATTTAATAATTAAGAACTAATTTCATAATTGGAGAAAATAGTATTGACTGAAGATGTTAAATTTATAGGTTTCAGGTTTGTCATTTCATGATTATAATATGAATAAAAGGAGATGTGGGATATACATCAATGAGACAGCAACCCTCAAGGACAAAATTAACTAAAAGACACCTAGAGATTAACATATAGTCTTCATCAAATAAACACAATATTTCAAGCTTTAAATCGTCTCAAGTTTATAAGATTTGTGAATATATATTTAACAGAAACAATCAAAGATCTACTATGACCTCCTAATTCTCTAATTAAGAATAATAAAGAATCAAATTTCATCTTCTGTTTTTTAATAAATCTTGCTAGAAAAAAGGAGAAAGGAAAAAACTGAATTCTTTACCTGGGAGGCCTGAGCCCTCACATAAATGTATGTTTAAGCTCACCACATCCTTGATGTGCCTGTTCAAAGCCAGAGCTCTGTATTTGCTTTCTGTTTGATTTGTTTTTTTATGTCCCTTCTGCAATAGAAAGGGGCATTATGTGTTCTGTCTGTGCATCCATCCTGCTGCAAGTTGTTCCATTTGTTTGTTTGTTTGATTATCCTTTCTGTATCAGGTTCAAGTTTTGGTTTAAGGATGTATTCTTCTGATGTTTCAGTCTCGTTGAAATCTCGTTCAGTTATTATTTCCAAAACATGTGATACAAGTGGAAAATATCAATGAATTTAAAATATATTATAATCAAACTAAACTCTGTGAAAAAATTGTGTACTTACAATTATTAGTTTTTTTGAGTAATAAAATTTTCAAATTTTATAACCAATCCAGTCCGTGTCATCAGCCAAAATGTTGAGAAAATGGTTGAGGGACCTTACAAAGAAATGATTTTAATAAAAATATGTACATCCATATCAATTTTTTTTTCAAAATTCTTAGAAATGTAGTTTTTCAATCATTTAAGACAAATAAGTTGAAATAATATGCTTTTTGTTCAAAAAAAAAGAAGAAAAATCATGATTCCAAAATTTATAAAATTGACAGCATGGTCAATTTGACATGGAAAAGCAACAAAATTTATAAAACTTTCTAATATTTACACCAACCTATAGTTTTTTTAGGTTAAATTTATTCAGATTGGTCAACTTCATCTTTAGTAAAAGTATGAAAAAAAGTTTAATTGTGAAACTGTGATTTTTTCATGATAATAGCCCAAAATGAGTAAAAATTGATGGAAAATGGGAAAATCATTAAAAATGGGGTACTTTCAAAAGGCTGTAGCTACGGTCATATAAACCCAAAAATCAGGTTCCGAAAAAAAAGTTTAATTCTAGTAATTTTTGGCTCCTCAGAGGTGTACATCCTTAAGGTAGGTTATGTTTTGGTTAAAGGTTGTTGTGGTCACATCAATTGGAAACTTAGTATACAAGTTTATTATGATGTGAACATATAAAAATATATTCCAAATTAGGGTTTTAAACAAGTTTTTCCAAAACATGGAAATGTGATAGTGTGAGTAGATTCTTGATCATTTTATGTTTTGACTTGAAGTAGGGGGTTTGTTGTCTCTCTTTAATTGATTCATATTTTGGGAGTTTTTTCAGGACCTTTTTTGTAGTTCTTTGTGTACTGTTTATAGCTTTACAATGACCTGTTTTAAATTTGATTAATCTATAAACTTGGCAACATGCAAGAATAGAGAGTACTCTTGAAATTACATGGGAAACTTAAAGTAATAAGGTGTGTCTGTCCATTCATCACATGTCTGTCCTATATCTTACTGTTTTGAGTTAACTGTTTCACAGCAGGTTTAGAATCTTTGAGTCCAATGTCATAGAATTGCTATAATGATGCATATCATATATTCATGTTTATGAACTATGACAGCTTTATATCTTGAATATCTTGAGTAGAAGATATATTGCCAATAAGTTTGGAATTTCTAGCTTCAAGGCCAAGGTTACAGTTTAATATAGCAGTCCCTAGATTTTATGCTCACAAATCCCTCATCAGTAAGCCAATCAAATTTAAATGATGATACTTTTATATACCTAGTTCATCACACCTTAAATGATTAAAGGTCTGTCATAAATAAAATTGGCATCTAGTTTGCAGATCAAGATTGTACACACAAGGATTTGTCTCAGACAAAAATACCTAATACTTTAACATGACTAAGGTATTCAGTACTTGTACACTAAAACTACATTCACACTGCCCATGTGAAACTTAATTTTTATACAAGAAAAGTTACATAAGAATTAAATACTGGGAAACAAAGTCTAAATAAAATACTCCGTCTTTAAGGCAGTTACTGACAATGATTCATTGGGTTAATAGCAGACATCCATTTGTCTTTTTGAAGTTTTTCTTGTGTTTAACTGGTTGGAAAGTATTTTTTTTTAATAGCAAAACATGATTTAGATTATCTAAATAATATCAAAACTGATTTGTAAATTGCAAGAATCAAGATAGAACCATGCCATTTTCATATGCACAAATGTGTGCTGTGTACACAGGTGTGAAACTTAATGGTGCATCTGTAAGCATTCAAAATAATTATTAAGCTGTAACAGCTATATATCTTTATAATTCTCAAGTATTGACATGAAGATCAAAATGATCAAAAATCAAAATCAAGTTTGCAGTTATCAGATTTTAAAGAACTATGGGTAATTTCATTGTTTAAACCAAACAAAAAATTATATCCTGTCATTGTTTGAATTTCTTTTGATTAGATCATTGTTAGCCAATCACAACATTTTTGTATATGCTTTTAAAATTTTACCCAGAATTCTTCAGATTCTGAAACAGCTTCGTGTTACCTTGATTTGCTTAGATATGTTAAGTTACAAATGTATATAAGATTAAAAACAGGATAGGTAAAAATGTAAAGTTGCCTCAAACTTTTTTTTTGAAAACCTTGAATGGAAAAAAACATAGTGAGATTAGCATGAGGAAACACAATAGATAATTGTTCAACTGTCTGGAAAGAAATTATGTTATTTTTTTTTTAGATTTAGAAACTGAAGCTAAGAAGAATCCTCACCATATTCTTAAGAATTTAGAAGACTATATACGTAGCAGAAAGAGTACCAGTACAGTAAATTTAGACAATATGGATCCAGGGGGAGATAACTTTTTAAGTGTATGTGAAACAGAAGCAGGGCAATATTAAATATCACATATTTTTACAAATTACTCAAATGGCTACAGGTTTGCTGACAACTCTTTCTGAATATGAATGAAGGACTGTTTGTTTCACAACCATTGATGCCATGATAAAAGAGGTTGGAGTAAGCAGAACTTGGAAATTAGCCCGTCTGTTGTTCACTGTCTTGCAAACTTTACAGACAAATAAATCACACTACTAAAACAGTTGATTGACTTTATCATGTTTATTGGAGATATTGTCCTTTAATGACTAATTTTACATATCATTTTCCTTTTTGTTTCAGATCTGCACTTCTGAAACTACTGAATCAATTTAAACCAAACATTGAATTGTTTCATATTTTTCATGTAGGGGCCTTTTATAGCCGACTATACAGTATGGGTTTTTCTCATTGTTGCCTATAATTGCTTACATCCACTTCATTTGAACTTTGGTAGATAGTTGTCTCATTGGCAATCATACCTCATCTCCTTATTTTTATATTGACAAGATTGATCCGTAGTTTGTCTCAATTTTAGTTGATGATATAATACATAAAGGAATGACAGGAAAATAATACCTTTTCTATAAATTCTTTTCTCTAATTCTTACACGATTTATCCTTTTCCTGACCTGTTGATTCTATTTAGTCAACGTGTGGTTCCTTTGATCTCAGTTCTTCATTGGTCAAAATTCGATTATGACATCAAATTTTCTTGCTTTCCTCTGAATTTCCTATTTTGACGTCATGAAAAAAGGCGACCATGCCTGATGAAGTCACATAGAAAGAACACATCTTTTTGCAAATCATTCGAAAAGAAGGATTGAGTTTGTCTGCATATTGTTTAAAAATCATTAGAGAAACAGATTCCACCACAAAATCTTGTGCAATACGATATTTCTCCACTCTCAACAGTTAAATTTTAAATATTTAACTGTCTCTAGTGGATAAATATCGTATCACACTCAATACAGTGGTAGAATCTATATTTAATGGTGTGCTCTAATTTTTTATTTATTTCATTCCAATCAGAGGATATAATCAAGTCAGACTAACTACCTCACATTATCATTATACATTTTTGTTGGGATAATTTCCTCAATTATGATGTTGATAAAGACTAAGGGATGTTTGTGTAATGGATAGGCTTTTCAAACTTACATTTGTTTGTTGTTTCTTTTTGAAACATACCATTTTTTACAGAAACTACATATTGTTTTGTGATAATTTATTTTGTATTGACTTTGTAATTATTATGTACAAGTAGTTACCTTGTCGTCCATGTTAGTGATATAAATATTTTTAGTTTACTCATATGCTGATTATTGTTACAGTATTTATATATGTTATCATTTTTGCAAAAGAATTGTTCCCTAGTACATTGTACTTATACATAAAAGATTTAATTTGTTAGTGGTTGATATAATAAAACAGTTGTAGAAAATAGACTGTGCCCCCTATGTAATATATATATATATGTGGAAGATGGATTCCATTTTGTTATACTTTGCACACAACTAAATAACTATAGAATTAAAATGTCAAATGAAATTTCTGATATTGTTCCTTGTTTTAATTCAACGAGTTATGAGAAAAAAATGATTTGAAGTTTTTCTTGTAAACAATATGACATATTGATGATCAGTGTTAATGGCATAGGTGAGTTGTACAGTAAGAGAACCAACATTGATTATTGTGCATGAACTGTGTATTTTACATGTAAGATTCTTTAGGAATAGGCCTTTTTTTATTTTGAATAACCTTGTATATCAACAAATATTGTTAATCGAATATTTTTAAGGATTTGTGATTCGTTAAAACTTGATCAAATTGTAAATTTGTATTTACTCAGTTTGCATGCTTTTCGTAGGTCAGAAACAGCATATTGCACAGGACATACAGCATGTTACTAAAAATACATTCTAGAAATTCTTAATATTACATTGTCCATGCAATAGTTTTTGATAGATAATATAACAATTGTAGCCTTTGGTTGAGGTCAATACGATGTTATATCGACCTAGAGAAGCATATTGACCTCAGACTTTGTCCTCAGTCAATATGCTTCTCTTAGGTCGATATAACCTCGTATCAACATCATACAAAGGCTATAATTGTATAATATATAATTGAGGTAAGCATTTCCCGTTTCTCACTGTTCTAAATATGATAATTTAAATGCTAATAAAACATGTTGTCACACATTTAAAAAACAGGAAACTTAGATTTGTTTGTTGATGTTACATCTTTATATTATTTAAAAAAAAAGGAGATGTGATATGATTGCCATTGAGACAACTAATCCAACATAGGTCAACGTACAGCCTTCAATAATGAGGGAACCCATATCGTATAGTCAGCTATAAAAAGCCCTGACATAAAAATATGAAACAATTCAAACAAGAAAACTAATGGCCGAATTTATAGAAATACAAATTCTGCTCTAATTCTTATATAATGTAGTACCTATTTGGTAAACCATAGAGGAAAGGAGAAAATATAAAGTAAACTTGTATTTGCCCTGTTTATTTGTACAATAAAAATAAGAAAAATGATATTAAAGAATAAACACTGAAAGAACCTCAGTATGACAAATTGGACTGCAAAATATTGAACAAAACAAAACTTGCACATTCTATAATTTTCAATCTATAATACCTAAAAGGTCACAATAATCATTTGTACAATTGCTATACTGACTAAAACAAATGTTCTGTAATCCTACAATTAAGGGCAGATAATATGTTTGGATTTGCATTATCTCCCTTTGAGTGTTGAAATTAAG
The DNA here is from genome assembly GCF_021869535.1 of Mytilus californianus. Classification (NCBI taxonomy): domain Eukaryota; kingdom Metazoa; phylum Mollusca; class Bivalvia; order Mytilida; family Mytilidae; genus Mytilus; species Mytilus californianus. The sequence continues at coordinate 61,730,084 of NW_026262679.1, forward strand.
TTTAGTGGGTATAAATCAAAACCCCTAACCCTTTTCTTTGGAAACAGGTAATCCAAAACTTGTTTTTAGTTGTACAAAAAAGAAAACATATCTTAATCATGACTTTTGTTACTCTCACTTTATTGATTTTTACCTATAATGTCTGTTTGTTTTGTTCACACATTGTTGTCAATATAATGGAATTTTATGCGACTGTCATACAAGTGAGAGGTTTAGCTAGCTATAAAACCAGGTTTAATCCACCATTTTCTACATACTGAAATGCCTGTACCAAGTCAGGAATATGTTGATTTCAATATTTTTGATGTGTTTGAGCTTTTGATTTTGCCATTTGATAAGGGACTTTCCGATTTGAATTTTCCTTAACAGAGTTTTATTTCAGGTTGGAATTATTTTTAATTATGTAATATTTTATAATTACCTGTGCTAATCATTTTGAATAAAAAGTATACATCAAATCTGTTCCTTCTGCATTATCATGGTTGTTTCATTTTTATGCCCCACCTATGATAGTAGTAGAAGCATTATGTTTTCTGGTCTGTGCATCCGTTTTTGTTCGGTCTGTCTGTCCGTCTGTCCTGCTTCAGGTTAAAGTTTTTGATGAAGTTGAAGTCCAATCAACTTGAAACTTAGTACCCATGTTCCTTATGATTTGATCTTTCTAATTTTAATGCCAAATTAGAGTTTTGACCTCAATTTCACGGTCCACTGAACATAGAAAATGATAGTGCGAGTGGGGCATCCGTGTACTATGGACACATTCTTGTTTTATATGCTTATTTGACCATGTTAGAGTTTGTTCAAGCCAGTAGTTTTTATATGACCGCAAATTTATTTGCATTCGTATTATGTTATGGTGTTGTCTGCGTCTGCATCTGAAGACATTTTGGTTTGCAGACAATATCTTGAGTATAAGTTCATGGATCTCTATGAAATTTTAACACAAGGTTCTATACCACTAAAGGATGGTTGGGTTAGTTTTTGGGGCTATTGTCCTAGCGGTTTTGTAAATAGGAGCCAAAAAAGGTCAGTTTTACTGATTCATGGAAAATAAATTGGTTTGCAGACAATAACTTTAATATAGGTAAAGAAAATTGAGAATGGAAATGGGGAATGTGTCAAAGAGACAACAACCCGACCAAAGTGTATGGATGTGTAAGAAATTTTAGCACAAGGTTCCATACCACACTTGGAAGGTTGGGATTGATTTTGGGGGTTATTATCTTAGCTGTTTTGTAATTAGGTGCCAGAAAGGGGACAAAAACAATAATTTGTCTGGTTTTAAGACAATAACTTGAGTATAAGAGATATTTCTCTTGTCAAAATTTTAGCACAAGGTTCCACACCACGATAGGAAGGTTGGGATTAATTTTGGGGGTTATTGTCATAGCTGTTACTACTAGCAGTTACTGACATGCCAGCTCCAGACCTCAATTAAACTGATTGAAAGATTATGTCTTCATCATATGAAAATCAATCCCTCCCGTAAGGGGTTTAGTATCATACCATCATAAAATATATGAGAAGAACATAACCCGTATCATGCCAATAACTGGTTTTAGAATAAATGTGTTTATTTCCGATGCAAAGACCCTATGAGTGAATCAATGTGAATACCAAAATATGCAATCCTTAATGTCTTGACAACAGTATCGTAACTATATCCTTTCCGAATAAGTCTGCTTAAAGGTTTGGATAGCTTTTGAGGTGAATGCCGACATTTTTGTGCTTTGTAAAGAATATTATCATAGAATATTGGATGTGAAATACCCGAACGTATAAGATGTCTGCAAGTTGATTTATATTTACGAATGATGTCCCTTGTACCAATAGTTGTTTTTTAGCCTCATTTAATTTCCGAGTATTCTCAATAATCAGGCCCAAATATTTATATTGCTTTACGTATTCTATGTCTTCTTATAATCTGAAAATTTTCTTGTAACAATCTACCGTTATTATTAAAAATAATTATTTTAGTTTCATTGGAGTTTACTTCCAGGCACCATTTATACAATATTCATGTAAAATATCAAGTTTGTTTTGAAGGTCTACCTTAGTTTCTGAAAAAATACCCAAATGTTGCTAAAAGGTACAAAGTCCTTTTTATAAACTTTACAGGACACGTTCGTTAAAATATTTTTGAAAAACGATTTTATCCGAAAAAAAATATATTAATGTAAACATTCATAAAATTGTCAATTATGTCCCAACAAATTTGTCAATTAAAACGGAAAAAGACTTAGAAATATCTGAATTTTTGTACTTAAGCAAACGTAAAATCATTTGTTTCTCGGAACAATGCTATACTGAGCAGAACCATTTACGACACTGTAGAGACAAAAGGTCAACAATTTTCATCATCTCTACCTATGTTAAAAGAAAGGAAGACAACATTTAAACGTAAGGGAAAATGCAAAAATTATGTCATCTTGTGTTTTTGAAATCAACCGTCCTTATACGGGATTCGAACCGTTACCCCCATTCATTGCATTGCTATCTGCATTGTGAGCAAGAGCCTTATCTCCACTGCTACCGGAGAGATCATCTTCAAATGGCAATTTAAGATATTTAAACTAAACATGGAAAATGATTGAAATATATGAAATAATTCAGTAAAATTTGAATAAAACAAGGGGGTCAGCACATGCAGATGTGCATAGCTTACAGCTTAAGGGTATAAGAATAGTAACTGGGTTTTATAGATCACAAGTCCGCTACCAATAATTATGCACACTTTAGAATTTTAGAATATTTTCGTTGTACTTTTTTGCATGGACTGGCTCATATAGGTGATATTGGCTAAAGTACCAATAGTAAATAAGTGATTTTGCCATAACTTTTTTTTTTAAATCAATATATCTTAGATGTGTTTTTTGCAAACCATATGTTTTGATAGATGCCAAATCCATTGGAAACGGCTTCAAATTATTGCTAAATCATTGGGAATATGGACTTTTTGCTGATTGGTGTGTGGTTGCTAAGGGTAGAATTTTAGTTGCTATGGATAATTGTTTTTTTTCTTCAGAATTCGCGTAAAATTATAACGTTCGACATAAAGTATTATGAGTATTTTCTATTTCCTATCTTTTCGGCAATTTTTTTTTTTTGTCACTTTGAAAATGATATGAGCCAGCCCATGCGAAAAGATACAAAAAGTCCTTTTTATAAACTTTACAGGACACGTTCGTTAAAATATTTTTGAAAAACGATTTTATCCGAAAAAAAATATATTAATGTAAACATTCATAAAATTGTCAATTATGTCCCAACAAATTTGTCAATTAAAACGGAAAAAGACGTAGAAATATCTGAATTTTTGTACTTAAGCAAGCGTAAAATCATTTGTTTCTCGGAACAATGCTATACTGAGCAGAACCATTTACGACACTATAGAGACAAAAGGTCAACAATTTTCATCATCTCTACCTATGTTAAAAGAAAGGAAGACAACATTTAAACGTAAGGGAAAATGCAAAAATTATGTCATCTTGTGTTTTTGAAATCAACCGTCCTTACACGGGATTCGAACCGTTACCCCCCTTTCATTGCATTGCTATCTGCATTGTGAGCGAGAGCCTTATCCCCACTGCTACCGGAAAAATCATCTTCAAATGGCAATTTAAGATATTTAAACTAAACATGGAAAATGATTGAAATATATGAAATAATTCAGTAAAATTTGAATAAAACAAGGGGGGTCAGCACATGCAGATGTGTATAGCTTACAGCTTAAGGGTATTAGGAATAGTAACTGGGTTTTATAGATCACAAGTCTGCTACCAATAATTATGCACACTTTAGAATTTTAGAATATTTTCGTTGTACTTTTTTGCATGGACTGGCTCATATAGGTGATATCGGCTAAAGTACCAATAGTAAATAAGTGATTTTGTCATAACTTTTTTTTTTAAATCAATATATCTTAGATGTGTTTTTTGCAAACTATATGTTTTGATAGATGCCAAATCCATTGGAAACGGCTTCAAATTATTGCTAAATCATTGGGAATATGGACTTTTTGCTGATTGGTGTGTGGTTGCTAAGTGTAGAATTTTAGTTGCTATGGATAATTGTTTTTTTTTCTTCAGAATTCGCGTAAAATTATAACGTTCGATATAAAGTATTATGAGTATTTTCTATTTCCTATCTTTTCAGCATTTTTTTTTTTTTTTTTTTTTGTCACTTTGAAAATGATATGAGCCAGCCCCATGCGAAAAGATACAAAAAGTCCTTTTTATAAACTTTACAGGACACGTTCGTTAAAATATTTTTGAAAAACGATTTTATCCGAAAAAGAATATATTAATGTAAACATTCATAAAATTGTCAATTATGTCCGAACAAATTTGTCAATTAAAACGGAAAAAGACGTAGAAATATCTGAATTTTTGTACTTAAGCAAGCGTAAAATCATTTGTTTCTCGGATCAATGCTATACTGAGCAGAACCATTTACGACACTATAGAGACAAAAGGTCAATAATTTTCATCATCTCTACCTATGTTAAAAGAAAGGATTGATTGATTGATTGATTGATTTTTAACGCCACTTTTAGGCACCGCTTTTGGCTATTTCGTGGCGGCCAGTTTTTATTGGTGGAGGAAGCCGGAGTGCCCGGAGAAAACCACCGACCTTCGATAGGAAAACTGACAATCCTAGTCAATTAAGATTGGAGTCGACTGCACCCGCACGAGCGGGGTTCGAACTCACAACCTCAGGTTGACTGGCTAGTGATTACAGTAGTAACTACTTAGACCACTTGGCCACCGAGACCCTTAAATCGTTTTTCAAAAATATTTTAACGAATGTGTCCTGTAAAGTTTATAAAAAGGACTTTTTTGTACCTTTTCGAATGGGCTGGCTCATATCATTTTCAAAGTGACAAAAAAAAAAAAAAAATTGCCGAAAAGATAGGAAATAGAAAATACTCATAATACCTCATATTGAACGTTATAATTTTATGCGAATTTTGAAAAAAAAAAAGAAGCAATTGTCCATAGCAACTAAAATTCTACCCTTAACAACCACACACTAATCAGCAAAAAGTCGTCCCTATTTCCAATGATCTAGCAATAATTTGAAGCCGTTTCCAATGGATTTGGCATCTATCAAAACATATAGTTTGCAAAAAACACATCTAAAATATATTGAGTTCAATAAAAAGTTATGGCAAAATCACTTATTTAACTTACTTGGTACTTTCGACGATATCACCTATATGAGCCAGTCCATACAAAAAGGTACAACAACGAAAAAATTACCAAATTCTAAAGTGTCCATAATTATTGGTAGCAGACTTGTGATCTATAAAACTCAGTTACTTTTCCCAATACCCTTAAGCTGTAAGTTATACACATCTGCATGTGCTGACCCCCCTTGTTTTATTCAAATTTTACTGAATTATTTCATATAGTTTAATCATTTTCCATGTTTAGTTTAAATATCTTAAATTGCCATTTAGTGATGATCTCTCCGGTAGCAGTGGGGATATGGCTCTCGCTCACAATGCAGATAGCAATGTAGTGAAAGGGGGGTAACGGTTCAAATCACGTGCAAGAACGGTTGATTTCGAAATCACAAGATGACATAATTTTTGCATTTTCCCTTACGTTTAAATGTTGTCTTCCTATCTTTAAACATAGGTAGAGATGATGAAAATTGTTGACCTTTTGTCTCTTTAATGTCGTAAATGGTTCTGCTCAGTATAGCATTGTTCCGAGAAACAAATGATTTTACGCTTGCTCAAGTACAAACATTCAGATATTTCTACGTCTTTCTCGGTGTTAATTGACAATTTTATGAATGTTTACATTAATATATTTCTTTTCTGAGAAAAAATCGTTTTTCAAAAATATTTTAACGAATGTGTCCTGTAAAGTTTATAAAAAGGACTTTTTGTACCTTTTCGCAGTGGCTGGCTCATATTATTTTCATAGTGACAAAAAAAAAAAAAAAAAAAAAAAAAAAAAATTGCCGAAAAGATAGGAAATAGAAAATACTCATAATACCTCATATTGAACGTTATAATTTTATGCGAATTTTGAAAAAAAAAAACAATTATCCAAAGCACTGTGACTAAAATTCTACCCTCAACAACCACACACCAATCAGCAAAAAGTCCATATTTCCAATAATTTAGCAATAATTTGAAGCCGTTTCCAATGGATTTGGCATCTATCAAAACATATAGTTTGCAAAAAACACATCTAAGATGTATTGATTTCAATAAAAAGTTATGGCAAAATCACTTATTTAACTTACTTGGTACTTTCGACGATATCACCTATATGAGCCAGTCCATACAAAAAGGTACAACAACGAAAAAATTACCAAATTCTAAAGTGTCCATAATTATTGGTAGCAGACTTGTGATCTATAAAACTCAGTTACTTTTCCCAATACCCTTAAGCTGTAAGTTATACACATCTGCATGTGCTGACCCCCCTTGTTTTATTCAAATTTTACTGAATTATTTCATATAGTTTAATCATTTTCCATGTTTAGTTTAAATATCTTAAATTGCCATTTAGTGATGATCTCTCCGGTAGCAGTGGGGATATGGCTCTCGCTCACAATGCAGATAGCAATGTAGTGAAAGGGGGGTAACGGTTCAAATCACGTGCAAGAACGGTTGATTTCGAAATCACAAGATGACATAATTTTTGCATTTTCCATTACGTTTAAATGTTGTCTTCCTATCTTTAAACATAGGTAGAGATGATGAAAATTGTTGACCTTTTGTCTCTTTAGTGTCGTAAATGGTTCTGCTCAGTATAGCATTGTTCCGAGAAACAAATGATTTTACGCTTGCTTAAGTACAAACATTCAGATATTTCTACGTCTTTCTCGGTGTTAATTGACAATTTTATGAATGTTTACATTAATATATTTTTTTTCTGATAAAAACCGTTTTTCAAAAATATTTTAACGAACGTGTCCTGTAAAGTTTATAAAAAGGACTTTTTGTACCTTTTCGCATGGGCTTGCTCGTATCATTTTCAACTCAAGTTGAGTGACAAAATAAAAAAAAAAAAAAAAAAATTGCCGAAAAGATAGGAAATAGAAAATACTCATAATACCTCATATCGACCTTATAATTTTATGCGAATTTTGAAAAAAAAAAGAAGCAATTATCCATAGCAACTAAAATTCTACCCGTAACAACCACACACTAATCAGCAAAAAGTCGTCCCTATTTCCAATGATCTAGCAATAATTTGAAGCCGTTTCCAATGGATTTGGCATCTATCAAAACATATAGTTTGCAAAAAACACATCTAAAATATATTGAGTTCAATAAAAAGTTATGACAAAATCACTTATTTAACTTACTTAATGGTACTGACTTTCGACGATATCACCTATATGAGCCAGTCCATGCAAAAAGGTACAACAACGAAAAAATTACCAAATTCTAAAGTGTGCATAATTATTGGTAGCAGACTTGTGATCTATAAAACTCAGTTACTTTTCCCAATACCCTTAAGCTGTAAGTTATACACATCTGCATGTGCTGACCCCCCTTATTTTATTCAAATTTTACTGAATTATTTCATATAGTTTAATCATTTTCCATGTTTAGTTTAAATATCTTAAATTGCCATTATTTGATGATCTCTCCGGTAGCAGTGGGGATAAGGTTCTCGCTCACAATGCAGATAGCAATGCGGTGAAAGGGGGTAACGGTTCGAATCCCGTGCAAGCGAACGGTTGATTTCAAAAACACAAGAAGACATAATTTTTGCATTTTTCCTTACGTTTAAATGTTGTCTTCCTATCTTTAAACATAGGTAGAGATGATGAAAATTGTTGACCTTTTGTCTCTACAGTGTCGTAAACGGTTCTGTTCAGTATAGCATTGTTCCGAGAAACGAAATGATTTTACGCTTGCTTAAGTACAAACATTCAGATATTTCTACGTCTTTCTCGGTGTTAATTGACAATTTTATGAATGTTTACATTAATATATTTTTTTTCTGATAAAAACCGTTTTTCAAAAATATTTTAACGAACGTGTCCTGTAAAGTTTATAAAAAGGACTTTTTGTACCTTTTCGCATGGGCTTGCTCGTATCATTTTCAACTCAAGTTGAGTGACAAAATAAAAAAAAAAAAAAAAATTGCCGAAAAGATAGGAAATAGAAAATACTCATAATACCTCATATCGACCGTTATAATTTTATGCGAATTTTGAAAAAAAAAAAGAAGCAATTATCCATAGCAACTAAAATTCTACCCGTAACAACCACACACTAATCAGCAAAAAGTCGTCCCTATTTCCAATGATCTAGCAATAATTTGAAGCCGTTTCCAATGGATTTGGCATCTATCAAAACATATAGTTTGCAAAAAACACATCTAAAATATATTGAGTTCAATAAAAAGTTATGACAAAATCACTTATTTAACTTACTTAATGGTACTGACTTTCGACGATATCACCTATATGAGCCAGTCCATGCAAAAAGGTACAACAACGAAAAAATTACCAAATTCTAAAGTGTGCATAATTATTGGTAGCAGACTTGTGATCTATAAAACTCAGTTACTTTTCCCAATACCCTTAAGCTGTAAGTTATACACATCTGCATGTGCTGACCCCCCTTATTTTATTCAAATTTTACTGAATTATTTCATATAGTTTAATCATTTTCCATGTTTAGTTTAAATATCTTAAATTGCCATTATTTGATGATCTCTCCGGTAGCAGTGGGGATAAGGTTCTCGCTCACAATGCAGATAGCAATGCGGTGAAAGGGGGTAACGGTTCGAATCCCGTGCAAGCGAACGGTTGATTTCAAAAACACAAGAAGACATAATTTTTGCATTTTTCCTTACGTTTAAATGTTGTCTTCCTATCTTTAAACATAGGTAGAGATGATGAAAATTGTTGACCTTTTGTCTCTACAGTGTCGTAAACGGTTCTGTTCAGTATAGCATTGTTCCGAGAAACGAAATGATTTTACGCTTGCTTAAGTACAATCATTCAGATATTTCTACGTCTTTCTCGGTGTTAATTGACAATTTTATGAATGTTTACATTAATATATTTTTTTTCTGATAAAAACCGTTTTTCAAAAATATTTTAACGAACGTGTCCTGTAAAGTTTATAAAAAGGACTTTTTGTACCTTTTCGCATGGGCTTGCTCGTATCATTTTCAACTCAAGTTGAGTGACAAAATAAAAAAAAAAAAAAAAAAATTGCCGAAAAGATAGGAAATAGAAAATACTCATAATACCTCATATCGACCGTTATAATTTTATGCGAATTTTGAAAAAAAAAAAGAAGCAATTATCCATAGCAACTAAAATTCTACCCGTAACAACCACACACTAATCAGCAAAAAGTCGTCCCTATTTCCAATGATCTAGCAATAATTTGAAGCCGTTTCCAATGGATTTGGCATCTATCAAAACATATAGTTTGCAAAAAACACATCTAAAATATATTGAGTTCAATAAAAAGTTATGACAAAATCACTTATTTAACTTACTTAATGGTACTGACTTTCGACGATATCACCTATATGAGCCAGTCCATGCAAAAAGGTACAACAACGAAAAAATTACCAAATTCTAAAGTGTGCATAATTATTGGTAGCAGACTTGTGATCTATAAAACTCAGTTACTTTTCACAATACCCTTAAGCTGTAAGTTATACACATCTGCATGTGCTGACCCCCCTTATTTTATTCAAATTTTACTGAATTATTTCATATAGTTTAATCATTTTCCATGTTTAGTTTAAATATCTTAAATTGCCATTATTTGATGATCTCTCCGGTAGCAGTGGGGATAAGGTTCTCGCTCACAATGCAGATAGCAATGCGGTGAAAGGGGGTAACGGTTCGAATCCCGTGCAAGCGAACGGTTGATTTCAAAAACACAAGAAGACATAATTTTTGCATTTTTCCTTACGTTTAAATGTTGTCTTCCTATCTTTAAACATAGGTAGAGATGATGAAAATTGTTGACCTTTTGTCTACAGTGTCGTAAACGGTTCTGTTCAGTATAGCATTGTTCCGAGAAACGAAATGATTTTACGCTTGCTTAAGTACAAACATTCAGATATTTCTACGTCTTTCTCGGTGTTAATTGACAATTTTATGAATGTTTACATTAATATATTTTTTTTCTGATAAAAACCGTTTTTCAAAAATATTTTAACGAACGTGTCCTGTAAAGTTTCTAAAAAGGACTTTTTGTACCTTTTCGCATGGGCTTGCTCGTATCATTTTCAACTCAAGTTGAGTGACAAAATAAAAAAAAAAAAAAATAAATTGCCGAAAAGATAGGAAATAGAAAATACTCATAATACCTCATATCGACCGTTATAATTTTATGCGAATTTTGAAAAAAAAAAAGAAGCAATTATCCATAGCAACTAAAATTCTACCCGTAACAACCACACACTAATCAGCAAAAAGTCGTCCCTATTTCCAATGATCTAGCAATAATTTGAAGCCGTTTCCAATGGATTTGGCATCTATCAAAACATATAGTTTGCAAAAAACACATCTAAAATATATTGAGTTCAATAAAAAGTTATGACAAAATCACTTATTTAACTTACTTAATGGTACTGACTTTCGACGATATCACCTATATGAGCCAGTCCATGCAAAAAGGTACAACAACGAAAAAATTACCAAATTCTAAAGTGTGCATAATTATTGGTAGCAGACTTGTGATCTATAAAACTCAGTTACTTTTCCCAATACCCTTAAGCTGTAAGTTATACACATCTGCATGTGCTGACCCCCCTTATTTTATTCAAATTTTACTGAATTATTTCATATAGTTTAATCATTTTCCATGTTTAGTTTAAATATCTTAAATTGCCATTATTTGATGATCTCTCCGGTAGCAGTGGGGATAAGGTTCTCGCTCACAATGCAGATAGCAATGCGGTGAAAGGGGGTAACGGTTCGAATCCCGTGCAAGCGAACGGTTGATTTCAAAAACACAAGAAGACATAATTTTTGCATTTTTCCTTACGTTTAAATGTTGTCTTCCTATCTTTAAACATAGGTAGAGATGATGAAAATTGTTGACCTTTTGTCTCTACAGTGTCGTAAACGGTTCTGTTCAGTATAGCATTGTTCCGAGAAACGAAATGATTTTACGCTTGCTTAAGTACAAACATTCAGATATTTCTACGTCTTTCTCGGTGTTAATTGACAATTTTATGAATGTTTACATTAATATATTTTTTTTCTGATAAAAACCGTTTTTCAAAAATATTTTAACGAACGTGTCCTGTAAAGTTTCTAAAAAGGACTTTTTGTACCTTTTCGCATGGGCTTGCTCGTATCATTTTCAACTCAAGTTGAGTGACAAAATAAAAAAAAAAAAAAAAAAATTGCCGAAAAGATAGGAAATAGAAAATACTCATAATACCTCATATCGACCGTTATAATTTTATGCGAATTTTGAAAAAAAAAAAGAAGCAATTATCCATAGCAACTAAAATTCTACCCGTAACAACCACACACTAATCAGCAAAAAGTCGTCCCTATTTCCAATGATCTAGCAATAATTTGAAGCCGTTTCCAATGGATTTGGCATCTATCAAAACATATAGTTTGCAAAAAACACATCTAAAATATATTGAGTTCAATAAAAAGTTATGACAAAATCACTTATTTAACTTACTTAATGGTACTGACTTTCGACGATATCACCTATATGAGCCAGTCCATGCAAAAAGGTACAACAACGAAAAAATTACCAAATTCTAAAGTGTGCATAATTATTGGTAGCAGACTTGTGATCTATAAAACTCAGTTACTTTTCCCAATACCCTTAAGCTGTAAGTTATACACATCTGCATGTGCTGACCCCCCTTATTTTATTCAAATTTTACTGAATTATTTCATATAGTTTAATCATTTTCCATGTTTAGTTTAAATATCTTAAATTGCCATTATTTGATGATCTCTCCGGTAGCAGTGGGGATAAGGTTCTCGCTCACAATGCAGATAGCAATGCGGTGAAAGGGGGGTAACGGTTCGAATCCCGTGCAAGCGAACGGTTGATTTCAAAAACACAAGAAGACATAATTTTTGCATTTTTCCTTACGTTTAAATGTTGTCTTCCTATCTTTAAACATAGGTAGAGATGATGAAAATTGTTGACCTTTTGTCTCTACAGTGTCGTAAACGGTTCTGTTCAGTATAGCATTGTTCCGAGAAACGAAATGATTTTACGCTTGCTTAAGTACAAACATTCAGATATTTCTACGTCTTTCTCGGTGTTAATTGACAATTTTATGAATGTTTACATTAATATATTTTTTTTCTGATAAAAACCGTTTTTCAAAAATATTTTAACGAACGTGTCCTGTAAAGTTTATAAAAAGGACTTTTTGTACCTTTTCGCATGGGCTTGCTCGTATCATTTTCAACTCAAGTTGAGTGACAAAATAAAAAAAAAAAAAAAAAAAATTGCCGAAAAGATAGGAAATAGAAAATACTCATAATACCTCATATCGACCGTTATAATTTTATGCGAATTTTGAAAAAAAAAAGAAGCAATTATCCATAGCAACTAAAATTCTACCCGTAACAACCACACACTAATCAGCAAAAAGTCGTCCCTATTTCCAATGATCTAGCAATAATTTGAAGCCGTTTCCAATGGATTTGGCATCTATCAAAACATATAGTTTGCAAAAAACACATCTAAAATATATTGAGTTCAATAAAAAGTTATGACAAAATCACTTATTTAACTTACTTAATGGTACTGACTTTCGACGATATCACCTATATGAGCCAGTCCATGCAAAAAGGTACAACAACGAAAAAATTACCAAATTCTAAAGTGTGCATAATTATTGGTAGCAGACTTGTGATCTATAAAACTCAGTTACTTTTCCCAATACCCTTAAGCTGTAAGTTATACACATCTGCATGTGCTGACCCCCCTTATTTTATTCAAATTTTACTGAATTATTTCATATAGTTTAATCATTTTCCATGTTTAGTTTAAATATCTTAAATTGCCATTATTTGATGATCTCTCCGGTAGCAGTGGGGATAAGGTTCTCGCTCACAATGCAGATAGCAATGCGGTGAAAGGGGGTAACGGTTCGAATCCCGTGCAAGCGAACGGTTGATTTCAAAAACACAAGAAGACATAATTTTTGCATTTTTCCTTACGTTTAAATGTTGTCTTCCTATCTTTAAACATAGGTAGAGATGATGAAAATTGTTGACCTTTTGTCTACAGTGTCGTAAACGGTTCTGTTCAGTATAGCATTGTTCCGAGAAACGAAATGATTTTACGCTTGCTTAAGTACAAACATTCAGATATTTCTACGTCTTTCTCGGTGTTAATTGACAATTTTATGAATGTTTACATTAATATATTTTTTTTCTGATAAAAACCGTTTTTCAAAAATATTTTAACGAACGTGTCCTGTAAAGTTTATAAAAAGGACTTTTTGTACCTTTTCGCATGGGCTTGCTCGTATCATTTTCAACTCAAGTTGAGTGACAAAATAAAAAAAAAAAAAAAAAAATTGCCGAAAAGATAGGAAATAGAAAATACTCATAATACCTCATATCGACCGTTATAATTTTATGCGAATTTTGAAAAAAAAAAAGAAGCAATTATCCATAGCAACTAAAATTCTACCCGTAACAACCACACACTAATCAGCAAAAAGTCGTCCCTATTTCCAATGATCTAGCAATAATTTGAAGCCGTTTCCAATGGATTTGGCATCTATCAAAACATATAGTTTGCAAAAACGCATCTAAAATATATTGAGTTCAATAAAAAGTTATGACAAAATCACTTATTTAACTTACTTAATGGTACTGACTTTCGACGATATCACCTATATGAGCCAGTCCATGCAAAAAGGTACAACAACGAAAAAATTACCAAATTCTAAAGTGTGCATAATTATTGGTAGCAGACTTGTGATCTATAAAACTCAGTTACTTTTCCCAATACCCTTAAGCTGTAAGTTATACACATCTGCATGTGCTGACCCCCCTTATTTTATTCAAATTTTACTGAATTATTTCATATAGTTTAATCATTTTCCATGTTTAGTTTAAATATCTTAAATTGCCATTATTTGATGATCTCTCCGGTAGCAGTGGGGATAAGGTTCTCGCTCACAATGCAGATAGCAATGCGGTGAAAGGGGGTAACGGTTCGAATCCCGTGCAAGCGAACGGTTGATTTCAAAAACACAAGAAGACATAATTTTTGCATTTTTCCTTACGTTTAAATGTTGTCTTCCTATCTTTAAACATAGGTAGAGATGATGAAAATTGTTGACCTTTTGTCTACAGTGTCGTAAACGGTTCTGTTCAGTATAGCATTGTTCCGAGAAACGAAATGATTTTACGCTTGCTTAAGTACAAACATTCAGATATTTCTACGTCTTTCTCGGTGTTAATTGACAATTTTATGAATGTTTACATTAATATATTTTTTTTCTGATAAAAACCGTTTTTCAAAAATATTTTAACGAACGTGTCCTGTAAAGTTTATAAAAAGGACTTTTTGTACCTTTTCGCATGGGCTTGCTCGTATCATTTTCAACTCAAGTTGAGTGACAAAATAAAAAAAAAAAAAAAAAAATTGCCGAAAAGATAGGAAATAGAAAATACTCATAATACCTCATATCGACCGTTATAATTTTATGCGAATTTTGAAAAAAAAAGAAGCAATTATCCATAGCAACTAAAATTCTACCCGTAACAACCACACACTAATCAGCAAAAAGTCGTCCCTATTTCCAATGATCTAGCAATAATTTGAAGCCGTTTCCAATGGATTTGGCATCTATCAAAACATATAGTTTGCAAAAAACACATCTAAAATATATTGAGTTCAATAAAAAGTTATGACAAAATCACTTATTTAACTTACTTAATGGTACTGACTTTCGACGATATCACCTATATGAGCCAGTCCATGCAAAAAGGTACAACAACGAAAAAATTACCAAATTCTAAAGTGTGCATAATTATTGGTAGCAGACTTGTGATCTATAAAACTCAGTTACTTTTCCCAATACCCTTAAGCTGTAAGTTATACACATCTGCATGTGCTGACCCCCCTTATTTTATTCAAATTTTACTGAATTATTTCATATAGTTTAATCATTTTCCATGTTTAGTTTAAATATCTTAAATTGCCATTATTTGATGATCTCTCCGGTAGCAGTGGGGATAAGGTTCTCGCTCACAATGCAGATAGCAATGCGGTGAAAGGGGGGTAACGGTTCGAATCCCGTGCAAGCGAACGGTTGATTTCAAAAACACAAGAAGACATAATTTTTGCATTTTTCCTTACGTTTAAATGTTGTCTTCCTATCTTTAAACATAGGTAGAGATGATGAAAATTGTTGACCTTTTGTCTCTACAGTGTCGTAAACGGTTCTGTTCAGTATAGCATTGTTCCGAGAAACGAAATGATTTTACGCTTGCTTAAGTACAAACATTCAGATATTTCTACGTCTTTCTCGGTGTTAATTGACAATTTTATGAATGTTTACATTAATATATTTTTTTTCTGATAAAAACCGTTTTTCAAAAATATTTTAACGAACGTGTCCTGTAAAGTTTATAAAAAGGACTTTTTGTACCTTTTCGCATGGGCTTGCTCGTATCATTTTCAACTCAAGTTGAGTGACAAAATAAAAAAAAAAAAAAAAAAAATTGCCGAAAAGATAGGAAATAGAAAATACTCATAATACCTCATATCGACCGTTATAATTTTATGCGAATTTTGAAAAAAAAAAGAAGCAATTATCCATAGCAACTAAAATTCTACCCGTAACAACCACACACTAATCAGCAAAAAGTCGTCCCTATTTCCAATGATCTAGCAATAATTTGAAGCCGTTTCCAATGGATTTGGCATCTATCAAAACATATAGTTTGCAAAAAACACATCTAAAATATATTGAGTTCAATAAAAAGTTATGACAAAATCACTTATTTAACTTACTTAATGGTACTGACTTTCGACGATATCACCTATATGAGCCAGTCCATGCAAAAAGGTACAACAACGAAAAAATTACCAAATTCTAAAGTGTGCATAATTATTGGTAGCAGACTTGTGATCTATAAAACTCAGTTACTTTTCCCAATACCCTTAAGCTGTAAGTTATACACATCTGCATGTGCTGACCCCCCTTATTTTATTCAAATTTTACTGAATTATTTCATATAGTTTAATCATTTTCCATGTTTAGTTTAAATATCTTAAATTGCCATTATTTGATGATCTCTCCGGTAGCAGTGGGGATAAGGTTCTCGCTCACAATGCAGATAGCAATGCGGTGAAAGGGGGTAACGGTTCGAATCCCGTGCAAGCGAACGGTTGATTTCAAAAACACAAGAAGACATAATTTTTGCATTTTTCCTTACGTTTAAATGTTGTCTTCCTATCTTTAAACATAGGTAGAGATGATGAAAATTGTTGACCTTTTGTCTACAGTGTCGTAAACGGTTCTGTTCAGTATAGCATTGTTCCGAGAAACGAAATGATTTTACGCTTGCTTAAGTACAAACATTCAGATATTTCTACGTCTTTCTCGGTGTTAATTGACAATTTTATGAATGTTTACATTAATATATTTTTTTTCTGATAAAAACCGTTTTTCAAAAATATTTTAACGAACGTGTCCTGTAAAGTTTATAAAAAGGACTTTTTGTACCTTTTCGCATGGGCTTGCTCGTATCATTTTCAACTCAAGTTGAGTGACAAAATAAAAAAAAAAAAAAAAAAATTGCCGAAAAGATAGGAAATAGAAAATACTCATAATACCTCATATCGACCGTTATAATTTTATGCGAATTTTGAAAAAAAAAAAGAAGCAATTATCCATAGCAACTAAAATTCTACCCGTAACAACCACACACTAATCAGCAAAAAGTCGTCCCTATTTCCAATGATCTAGCAATAATTTGAAGCCGTTTCCAATGGATTTGGCATCTATCAAAACATATAGTTTGCAAAAACGCATCTAAAATATATTGAGTTCAATAAAAAGTTATGACAAAATCACTTATTTAACTTACTTAATGGTACTGACTTTCGACGATATCACCTATATGAGCCAGTCCATGCAAAAAGGTACAACAACGAAAAAATTACCAAATTCTAAAGTGTGCATAATTATTGGTAGCAGACTTGTGATCTATAAAACTCAGTTACTTTTCCCAATACCCTTAAGCTGTAAGTTATACACATCTGCATGTGCTGACCCCCCTTATTTTATTCAAATTTTACTGAATTATTTCATATAGTTTAATCATTTTCCATGTTTAGTTTAAATATCTTAAATTGCCATTATTTGATGATCTCTCCGGTAGCAGTGGGGATAAGGTTCTCGCTCACAATGCAGATAGCAATGCGGTGAAAGGGGGTAACGGTTCGAATCCCGTGCAAGCGAACGGTTGATTTCAAAAACACAAGAAGACATAATTTTTGCATTTTTCCTTACGTTTAAATGTTGTCTTCCTATCTTTAAACATAGGTAGAGATGATGAAAATTGTTGACCTTTTGTCTACAGTGTCGTAAACGGTTCTGTTCAGTATAGCATTGTTCCGAGAAACGAAATGATTTTACGCTTGCTTAAGTACAAACATTCAGATATTTCTACGTCTTTCTCGGTGTTAATTGACAATTTTATGAATGTTTACATTAATATATTTTTTTTCTGATAAAAACCGTTTTTCAAAAATATTTTAACGAACGTGTCCTGTAAAGTTTATAAAAAGGACTTTTTGTACCTTTTCGCATGGGCTTGCTCGTATCATTTTCAACTCAAGTTGAGTGACAAAATAAAAAAAAAAAAAAAAAAATTGCCGAAAAGATAGGAAATAGAAAATACTCATAATACCTCATATCGACCGTTATAATTTTATGCGAATTTTGAAAAAAAAAGAAGCAATTATCCATAGCAACTAAAATTCTACCCGTAACAACCACACACTAATCAGCAAAAAGTCGTCCCTATTTCCAATGATCTAGCAATAATTTGAAGCCGTTTCCAATGGATTTGGCATCTATCAAAACATATAGTTTGCAAAAAACACATCTAAAATATATTGAGTTCAATAAAAAGTTATGACAAAATCACTTATTTAACTTACTTAATGGTACTGACTTTCGACGATATCACCTATATGAGCCAGTCCATGCAAAAAGGTACAACAACGAAAAAATTACCAAATTCTAAAGTGTGCATAATTATTGGTAGCAGACTTGTGATCTATAAAACTCAGTTACTTTTCCCAATACCCTTAAGCTGTAAGTTATACACATCTGCATGTGCTGACCCCCCTTATTTTATTCAAATTTTACTGAATTATTTCATATAGTTTAATCATTTTCCATGTTTAGTTTAAATATCTTAAATTGCCATTATTTGATGATCTCTCCGGTAGCAGTGGGGATAAGGTTCTCGCTCACAATGCAGATAGCAATGCGGTGAAAGGGGGTAACGGTTCGAATCCCGTGCAAGCGAACGGTTGATTTCAAAAACACAAGAAGACATAATTTTTGCATTTTTCCTTACGTTTAAATGTTGTCTTCCTATCTTTAAACATAGGTAGAGATGATGAAAATTGTTGACCTTTTGTCTACAGTGTCGTAAACGGTTCTGTTCAGTATAGCATTGTTCCGAGAAACGAAATGATTTTACGCTTGCTTAAGTACAAACATTCAGATATTTCTACGTCTTTCTCGGTGTTAATTGACAATTTTATGAATGTTTACATTAATATATTTTTTTTCTGATAAAAACCGTTTTTCAAAAATATTTTAACGAACGTGTCCTGTAAAGTTTATAAAAAGGACTTTTTGTACCTTTTCGCATGGGCTTGCTCGTATCATTTTCAACTCAAGTTGAGTGACAAAATAAAAAAAAAAAAAAAATTGCCGAAAAGATAGGAAATAGAAAATACTCATAATACCTCATATCGACCGTTATAATTTTATGCGAATTTTGAAAAAAAAAAAGAAGCAATTATCCATAGCAACTAAAATTCTACCCGTAACAACCACACACTAATCAGCAAAAAGTCGTCCCTATTTCCAATGATCTAGCAATAATTTGAAGCCGTTTCCAATGGATTTGGCATCTATCAAAACATATAGTTTGCAAAAACGCATCTAAAATATATTGAGTTCAATAAAAAGTTATGACAAAATCACTTATTTAACTTACTTAATGGTACTGACTTTCGACGATATCACCTATATGAGCCAGTCCATGCAAAAAGGTACAACAACGAAAAAATTACCAAATTCTAAAGTGTGCATAATTATTGGTAGCAGACTTGTGATCTATAAAACTCAGTTACTTTTCCCAATACCCTTAAGCTGTAAGTTATACACATCTGCATGTGCTGACCCCCCTTATTTTATTCAAATTTTACTGAATTATTTCATATAGTTTAATCATTTTCCATGTTTAGTTTAAATATCTTAAATTGCCATTATTTGATGATCTCTCCGGTAGCAGTGGGGATAAGGTTCTCGCTCACAATGCAGATAGCAATGCGGTGAAAGGGGGGTAACGGTTCGAATCCCGTGCAAGCGAACGGTTGATTTCAAAAACACAAGAAGACATAATTTTTGCATTTTTCCTTACGTTTAAATGTTGTCTTCCTATCTTTAAACATAGGTAGAGATGATGAAAATTGTTGACCTTTTGTCTCTACAGTGTCGTAAACGGTTCTGTTCAGTATAGCATTGTTCCGAGAAACGAAATGATTTTACGCTTGCTTAAGTACAAACATTCAGATATTTCTACGTCTTTCTCGGTGTTAATTGACAATTTTATGAATGTTTACATTAATATATTTTTTTTCTGATAAAAACCGTTTTTCAAAAATATTTTAACGAACGTGTCCTGTAAAGTTTATAAAAAGGACTTTTTGTACCTTTTCGCATGGGCTTGCTCGTATCATTTTCAACTCAAGTTGAGTGACAAAATAAAAAAAAAAAAAAATTGCCGAAAAGATAGGAAATAGAAAATACTCATAATACCTCATATCGACCGTTATAATTTTATGCGAATTTTGAAAAAAAAAAGAAGCAATTATCCATAGCAACTAAAATTCTACCCGTAACAACCACACACTAATCAGCAAAAAGTCGTCCCTATTTCCAATGATCTAGCAATAATTTGAAGCCGTTTCCAATGGATTTGGCATCTATCAAAACATATAGTTTGCAAAAACGCATCTAAAATATATTGAGTTCAATAAAAAGTTATGACAAAATCACTTATTTAACTTACTTAATGGTACTGACTTTCGACGATATCACCTATATGAGCCAGTCCATGCAAAAAGGTACAACAACGAAAAAATTACCAAATTCTAAAGTGTGCATAATTATTGGTAGCAGACTTGTGATCTATAAAACTCAGTTACTTTTCCCAATACCCTTAAGCTGTAAGTTATACACATCTGCATGTGCTGACCCCCCTTATT
Source organism: Mytilus californianus (assembly GCF_021869535.1). Taxonomy (NCBI): domain Eukaryota; kingdom Metazoa; phylum Mollusca; class Bivalvia; order Mytilida; family Mytilidae; genus Mytilus; species Mytilus californianus. Next base: position 61,750,569 of record NW_026262679.1, read on the forward strand.
TTATTCAAATTTTACTGAATTATTTCATATAGTTTAATCATTTTCCATGTTTAGTTTAAATATCTTAAATTGCCATTATTTGATGATCTCTCCGGTAGCAGTGGGGATAAGGTTCTCGCTCACAATGCAGATAGCAATGCGGTGAAAGGGGGGTAACGGTTCGAATCCCGTGCAAGCGAACGGTTGATTTCAAAAACACAAGAAGACATAATTTTTGCATTTTTCCTTACGTTTAAATGTTGTCTTCCTATCTTTAAACATAGGTAGAGATGATGAAAATTGTTGACCTTTTGTCTACAGTGTCGTAAACGGTTCTGTTCAGTATAGCATTGTTCCGAGAAACGAAATGATTTTACGCTTGCTTAAGTACAAACATTCAGATATTTCTACGTCTTTCTCGGTGTTAATTGACAATTTTATGAATGTTTACATTAATATATTTTTTTTCTGATAAAAACCGTTTTTCAAAAATATTTTAACGAACGTGTCCTGTAAAGTTTATAAAAAGGACTTTTTGTACCTTTTCGCATGGGCTTGCTCGTATCATTTTCAACTCAAGTTGAGTGACAAAATAAAAAAAAAAAAAAAATTGCCGAAAAGATAGGAAATAGAAAATACTCATAATACCTCATATCGACCGTTATAATTTTATGCGAATTTTGAAAAAAAAAAGAAGCAATTATCCATAGCAACTAAAATTCTACCCGTAACAACCACACACTAATCAGCAAAAAGTCGTCCCTATTTCCAATGATCTAGCAATAATTTGAAGCCGTTTCCAATGGATTTGGCATCTATCAAAACATATAGTTTGCAAAAACGCATCTAAAATATATTGAGTTCAATAAAAAGTTATGACAAAATCACTTATTTAACTTACTTAATGGTACTGACTTTCGACGATATCACCTATATGAGCCAGTCCATGCAAAAAGGTACAACAACGAAAAAATTACCAAATTCTAAAGTGTGCATAATTATTGGTAGCAGACTTGTGATCTATAAAACTCAGTTACTTTTCCCAATACCCTTAAGCTGTAAGTTATACACATCTGCATGTGCTGACCCCCCTTATTTTATTCAAATTTTACTGAATTATTTCATATAGTTTAATCATTTTCCATGTTTAGTTTAAATATCTTAAATTGCCATTATTTGATGATCTCTCCGGTAGCAGTGGGGATAAGGTTCTCGCTCACAATGCAGATAGCAATGCGGTGAAAGGGGGTAACGGTTCGAATCCCGTGCAAGCGAACGGTTGATTTCAAAAACACAAGAAGACATAATTTTTGCATTTTTCCTTACGTTTAAATGTTGTCTTCCTATCTTTAAACATAGGTAGAGATGATGAAAATTGTTGACCTTTTGTCTCTACAGTGTCGTAAACGGTTCTGTTCAGTATAGCATTGTTCCGAGAAACGAAATGATTTTACGCTTGCTTAAGTACAAACATTCAGATATTTCTACGTCTTTCTCGGTGTTAATTGACAATTTTATGAATGTTTACATTAATATATTTTTTTTCTGATAAAAACCGTTTTTCAAAAATATTTTAACGAACGTGTCCTGTAAAGTTTATAAAAAGGACTTTTTGTACCTTTTCGCATGGGCTTGCTCGTATCATTTTCAACTCAAGTTGAGTGACAAAATAAAAAAAAAAAAAAAAAAATTGCCGAAAAGATAGGAAATAGAAAATACTCATAATACCTCATATCGACCGTTATAATTTTATGCGAATTTTGAAAAAAAAAGAAGCAATTATCCATAGCAACTAAAATTCTACCCGTAACAACCACACACTAATCAGCAAAAAGTCGTCCCTATTTCCAATGATCTAGCAATAATTTGAAGCCGTTTCCAATGGATTTGGCATCTATCAAAACATATAGTTTGCAAAAAACACATCTAAAATATATTGAGTTCAATAAAAAGTTATGACAAAATCACTTATTTAACTTACTTAATGGTACTGACTTTCGACGATATCACCTATATGAGCCAGTCCATGCAAAAAGGTACAACAACGAAAAAATTACCAAATTCTAAAGTGTGCATAATTATTGGTAGCAGACTTGTGATCTATAAAACTCAGTTACTTTTCCCAATACCCTTAAGCTGTAAGTTATACACATCTGCATGTGCTGACCCCCCTTATTTTATTCAAATTTTACTGAATTATTTCATATAGTTTAATCATTTTCCATGTTTAGTTTAAATATCTTAAATTGCCATTATTTGATGATCTCTCCGGTAGCAGTGGGGATAAGGTTCTCGCTCACAATGCAGATAGCAATGCGGTGAAAGGGGGTAACGGTTCGAATCCCGTGCAAGCGAACGGTTGATTTCAAAAACACAAGAAGACATAATTTTTGCATTTTTCCTTACGTTTAAATGTTGTCTTCCTATCTTTAAACATAGGTAGAGATGATGAAAATTGTTGACCTTTTGTCTCTACAGTGTCGTAAACGGTTCTGTTCAGTATAGCATTGTTCCGAGAAACGAAATGATTTTACGCTTGCTTAAGTACAAACATTCAGATATTTCTACGTCTTTCTCGGTGTTAATTGACAATTTTATGAATGTTTACATTAATATATTTTTTTTCTGATAAAAACCGTTTTTCAAAAATATTTTAACGAACGTGTCCTGTAAAGTTTATAAAAAGGACTTTTTGTACCTTTTCGCATGGGCTTGCTCGTATCATTTTCAACTCAAGTTGAGTGACAAAATAAAAAAAAAAAAAAAAAAATTGCCGAAAAGATAGGAAATAGAAAATACTCATAATACCTCATATCGACCGTTATAATTTTATGCGAATTTTGAAAAAAAAAAGAAGCAATTATCCATAGCAACTAAAATTCTACCCGTAACAACCACACACTAATCAGCAAAAAGTCGTCCCTATTTCCAATGATCTAGCAATAATTTGAAGCCGTTTCCAATGGATTTGGCATCTATCAAAACATATAGTTTGCAAAAAACACATCTAAAATATATTGAGTTCAATAAAAAGTTATGACAAAATCACTTATTTAACTTACTTAATGGTACTGACTTTCGACGATATCACCTATATGAGCCAGTCCATGCAAAAAGGTACAACAACGAAAAAATTACCAAATTCTAAAGTGTGCATAATTATTGGTAGCAGACTTGTGATCTATAAAACTCAGTTACTTTTCCCAATACCCTTAAGCTGTAAGTTATACACATCTGCATGTGCTGACCCCCCTTATTTTATTCAAATTTTACTGAATTATTTCATATAGTTTAATCATTTTCCATGTTTAGTTTAAATATCTTAAATTGCCATTATATGATGATCTCTCCGGTAGCAGTGGGGATAAGGTTCTCGCTCACAATGCAGATAGCAATGCGGTGAAAGGGGGTAACGGTTCGAATCCCGTGCAAGCGAACGGTTGATTTCAAAAACACAAGAAGACATAATTTTTGCATTTTTCCTTACGTTTAAATGTTGTCTTCCTATCTTTAAACATAGGTAGAGATGATGAAAATTGTTGACCTTTTGTCTCTACAGTGTCGTAAACGGTTCTGTTCAGTATAGCATTGTTCCGAGAAACGAAATGATTTTACGCTTGCTTAAGTACAAACATTCAGATATTTCTACGTCTTTCTCGGTGTTAATTGACAATTTTATGAATGTTTACATTAATATATTTTTTTTCTGATAAAAACCGTTTTTCAAAAATATTTTAACGAACGTGTCCTGTAAAGTTTATAAAAAGGACTTTTTGTACCTTTTCGCATGGGCTTGCTCGTATCATTTTCAACTCAAGTTGAGTGACAAAATAAAAAAAAAAAAAATTGCCGAAAAGATAGGAAATAGAAAATACTCATAATACCTCATATCGACCGTTATAATTTTATGCGAATTTTGAAAAAAAAAAGAAGCAATTATCCATAGCAACTAAAATTCTACCCGTAACAACCACACACTAATCAGCAAAAAGTCGTCCCTATTTCCAATGATCTAGCAATAATTTGAAGCCGTTTCCAATGGATTTGGCATCTATCAAAACATATAGTTTGCAAAAACGCATCTAAAATATATTGAGTTCAATAAAAAGTTATGACAAAATCACTTATTTAACTTACTTAATGGTACTGACTTTCGACGATATCACCTATATGAGCCAGTCCATGCAAAAAGGTACAACAACGAAAAAATTACCAAATTCTAAAGTGTGCATAATTATTGGTAGCAGACTTGTGATCTATAAAACTCAGTTACTTTTCCCAATACCCTTAAGCTGTAAGTTATACACATCTGCATGTGCTGACCCCCCTTATTTTATTCAAATTTTACTGAATTATTTCATATAGTTTAATCATTTTCCATGTTTAGTTTAAATATCTTAAATTGCCATTATATGATGATCTCTCCGGTAGCAGTGGGGATAAGGTTCTCGCTCACAATGCAGATAGCAATGCGGTGAAAGGGGGTAACGGTTCGAATCCCGTGCAAGCGAACGGTTGATTTCAAAAACACAAGAAGACATAATTTTTGCATTTTTCCTTACGTTTAAATGTTGTCTTCCTATCTTTAAACATAGGTAGAGATGATGAAAATTGTTGACCTTTTGTCTCTACAGTGTCGTAAACGGTTCTGTTCAGTATAGCATTGTTCCGAGAAACGAAATGATTTTACGCTTGCTTAAGTACAAACATTCAGATATTTCTACGTCTTTCTCGGTGTTAATTGACAATTTTATGAATGTTTACATTAATATATTTTTTTTCTGATAAAAACCGTTTTTCAAAAATATTTTAACGAACGTGTCCTGTAAAGTTTATAAAAAGGACTTTTTGTACCTTTTCGCATGGGCTTGCTCGTATCATTTTCAACTCAAGTTGAGTGACAAAATAAAAAAAAAAAAAAATTGCCGAAAAGATAGGAAATAGAAAATACTCATAATACCTCATATCGACCGTTATAATTTTATGCGAATTTTGAAAAAAAAAAGAAGCAATTATCCATAGCAACTAAAATTCTACCCGTAACAACCACACACTAATCAGCAAAAAGTCGTCCCTATTTCCAATGATCTAGCAATAATTTGAAGCCGTTTCCAATGGATTTGGCATCTATCAAAACATATAGTTTGCAAAAACGCATCTAAAATATATTGAGTTCAATAAAAAGTTATGACAAAATCACTTATTTAACTTACTTAATGGTACTGACTTTCGACGATATCACCTATATGAGCCAGTCCATGCAAAAAGGTACAACAACGAAAAAATTACCAAATTCTAAAGTGTGCATAATTATTGGTAGCAGACTTGTGATCTATAAAACTCAGTTACTTTTCCCAATACCCTTAAGCTGTAAGTTATACACATCTGCATGTGCTGACCCCCCTTATTTTATTCAAATTTTACTGAATTATTTCATATAGTTTAATCATTTTCCATGTTTAGTTTAAATATCTTAAATTGCCATTATATGATGATCTCTCCGGTAGCAGTGGGGATAAGGTTCTCGCTCACAATGCAGATAGCAATGCGGTGAAAGGGGGTAACGGTTCGAATCCCGTGCAAGCGAACGGTTGATTTCAAAAACACAAGAAGACATAATTTTTGCATTTTTCCTTACGTTTAAATGTTGTCTTCCTATCTTTAAACATAGGTAGAGATGATGAAAATTGTTGACCTTTTGTCTCTACAGTGTCGTAAACGGTTCTGTTCAGTATAGCATTGTTCCGAGAAACGAAATGATTTTACGCTTGCTTAAGTACAAACATTCAGATATTTCTACGTCTTTCTCGGTGTTAATTGACAATTTTATGAATGTTTACATTAATATATTTTTTTTCTGATAAAAACCGTTTTTCAAAAATATTTTAACGAACGTGTCCTGTAAAGTTTATAAAAAGGACTTTTTGTACCTTTTCGCATGGGCTTGCTCGTATCATTTTCAACTCAAGTTGAGTGACAAAATAAAAAAAAAAAAAAAATTGCCGAAAAGATAGGAAATAGAAAATACTCATAATACCTCATATCGACCGTTATAATTTTATGCGAATTTTGAAAAAAAAAAGAAGCAATTATCCATAGCAACTAAAATTCTACCCGTAACAACCACACACTAATCAGCAAAAAGTCGTCCCTATTTCCAATGATCTAGCAATAATTTGAAGCCGTTTCCAATGGATTTGGCATCTATCAAAACATATAGTTTGCAAAAACGCATCTAAAATATATTGAGTTCAATAAAAAGTTATGACAAAATCACTTATTTAACTTACTTAATGGTACTGACTTTCGACGATATCACCTATATGAGCCAGTCCATGCAAAAAGGTACAACAACGAAAAAATTACCAAATTCTAAAGTGTGCATAATTATTGGTAGCAGACTTGTGATCTATAAAACTCAGTTACTTTTCCCAATACCCTTAAGCTGTAAGTTATACACATCTGCATGTGCTGACCCCCCTTATTTTATTCAAATTTTACTGAATTATTTCATATAGTTTAATCATTTTCCATGTTTAGTTTAAATATCTTAAATTGCCATTATTTGATGATCTCTCCGGTAGCAGTGGGGATAAGGTTCTCGCTCACAATGCAGATAGCAATGCGGTGAAAGGGGGTAACGGTTCGAATCCCGTGCAAGCGAACGGTTGATTTCAAAAACACAAGAAGACATAATTTTTGCATTTTTCCTTACGTTTAAATGTTGTCTTCCTATCTTTAAACATAGGTAGAGATGATGAAAATTGTTGACCTTTTGTCTCTACAGTGTCGTAAACGGTTCTGTTCAGTATAGCATTGTTCCGAGAAACGAAATGATTTTACGCTTGCTTAAGTACAAACATTCAGATATTTCTACGTCTTTCTCGGTGTTAATTGACAATTTTATGAATGTTTACATTAATATATTTTTTTTCTGATAAAAATCGTTTTTCAAAAATATTTTAACGAACGTGTCCTGTAAAGTTTCTAAAAAGGACTTTTTGTACCTTTTCGCATGGGCTTGCTCGTATCATTTTCAACTCAAGTTGAGTGACAAAATAAAAAAAAAAAAAATTGCCGAAAAGATAGGAAATAGAAAATACTCATAATACCTCATATCGACCGTTATAATTTTATGCGAATTTTGAAAAAAAAAAGAAGCAATTATCCATAGCAACTAAAATTCTACCCGTAACAACCACACACTAATCAGCAAAAAGTCGTCCCTATTTCCAATGATCTAGCAATAATTTGAAGCCGTTTCCAATGGATTTGGCATCTATCAAAACATATAGTTTGCAAAAACGCATCTAAAATATATTGAGTTCAATAAAAAGTTATGACAAAATCACTTATTTAACTTACTTAATGGTACTGACTTTCGACGATATCACCTATATGAGCCAGTCCATGCAAAAAGGTACAACAACGAAAAAATTACCAAATTCTAAAGTGTGCATAATTATTGGTAGCAGACTTGTGATCTATAAAACTCAGTTACTTTTCCCAATACCCTTAAGCTGTAAGTTATACACATCTGCATGTGCTGACCCCCCTTATTTTATTCAAATTTTACTGAATTATTTCATATAGTTTAATCATTTTCCATGTTTAGTTTAAATATCTTAAATTGCCATTATATGATGATCTCTCCGGTAGCAGTGGGGATAAGGTTCTCGCTCACAATGCAGATAGCAATGCGGTGAAAGGGGGTAACGGTTCGAATCCCGTGCAAGCGAACGGTTGATTTCAAAAACACAAGAAGACATAATTTTTGCATTTTTCCTTACGTTTAAATGTTGTCTTCCTATCTTTAAACATAGGTAGAGATGATGAAAATTGTTGACCTTTTGTCTCTACAGTGTCGTAAACGGTTCTGTTCAGTATAGCATTGTTCCGAGAAACGAAATGATTTTACGCTTGCTTAAGTACAAACATTCAGATATTTCTACGTCTTTCTCGGTGTTAATTGACAATTTTATGAATGTTTACATTAATATATTTTTTTTCTGATAAAAACCGTTTTTCAAAAATATTTTAACGAACGTGTCCTGTAAAGTTTATAAAAAGGACTTTTTGTACCTTTTCGCATGGGCTTGCTCGTATCATTTTCAACTCAAGTTGAGTGACAAAATAAAAAAAAAAAAAAATTGCCGAAAAGATAGGAAATAGAAAATACTCATAATACCTCATATCGACCGTTATAATTTTATGCGAATTTTGAAAAAAAAAAGAAGCAATTATCCATAGCAACTAAAATTCTACCCGTAACAACCACACACTAATCAGCAAAAAGTCGTCCCTATTTCCAATGATCTAGCAATAATTTGAAGCCGTTTCCAATGGATTTGGCATCTATCAAAACATATAGTTTGCAAAAACGCATCTAAAATATATTGAGTTCAATAAAAAGTTATGACAAAATCACTTATTTAACTTACTTAATGGTACTGACTTTCGACGATATCACCTATATGAGCCAGTCCATGCAAAAAGGTACAACAACGAAAAAATTACCAAATTCTAAAGTGTGCATAATTATTGGTAGCAGACTTGTGATCTATAAAACTCAGTTACTTTTCCCAATACCCTTAAGCTGTAAGTTATACACATCTGCATGTGCTGACCCCCCTTATTTTATTCAAATTTTACTGAATTATTTCATATAGTTTAATCATTTTCCATGTTTAGTTTAAATATCTTAAATTGCCATTATTTGATGATCTCTCCGGTAGCAGTGGGGATAAGGTTCTCGCTCACAATGCAGATAGCAATGCGGTGAAAGGGGGTAACGGTTCGAATCCCGTGCAAGCGAACGGTTGATTTCAAAAACACAAGAAGACATAATTTTTGCATTTTTCCTTACGTTTAAATGTTGTCTTCCTATCTTTAAACATAGGTAGAGATGATGAAAATTGTTGACCTTTTGTCTCTACAGTGTCGTAAACGGTTCTGTTCAGTATAGCATTGTTCCGAGAAACGAAATGATTTTACGCTTGCTTAAGTACAAACATTCAGATATTTCTACGTCTTTCTCGGTGTTAATTGACAATTTTATGAATGTTTACATTAATATATTTTTTTTCTGATAAAAATCGTTTTTCAAAAATATTTTAACGAACGTGTCCTGTAAAGTTTCTAAAAAGGACTTTTTGTACCTTTTCGCATGGGCTTGCTCGTATCATTTTCAACTCAAGTTGAGTGACAAAATAAAAAAAAAAAAAAAAATTGCCGAAAAGATAGGAAATAGAAAATACTCATAATACCTCATATCGACCGTTATAATTTTATGCGAATTTTGAAAAAAAAAAGAAGCAATTATCCATAGCAACTAAAATTCTACCCGTAACAACCACACACTAATCAGCAAAAAGTCGTCCCTATTTCCAATGATCTAGCAATAATTTGAAGCCGTTTCCAATGGATTTGGCATCTATCAAAACATATAGTTTGCAAAAACGCATCTAAAATATATTGAGTTCAATAAAAAGTTATGACAAAATCACTTATTTAACTTACTTAATGGTACTGACTTTCGACGATATCACCTATATGAGCCAGTCCATGCAAAAAGGTACAACAACGAAAAAATTACCAAATTCTAAAGTGTGCATAATTATTGGTAGCAGACTTGTGATCTATAAAACTCAGTTACTTTTCCCAATACCCTTAAGCTGTAAGTTATACACATCTGCATGTGCTGACCCCCCTTATTTTATTCAAATTTTACTGAATTATTTCATATAGTTTAATCATTTTCCATGTTTAGTTTAAATATCTTAAATTGCCATTATATGATGATCTCTCCGGTAGCAGTGGGGATAAGGTTCTCGCTCACAATGCAGATAGCAATGCGGTGAAAGGGGGTAACGGTTCGAATCCCGTGCAAGCGAACGGTTGATTTCAAAAACACAAGAAGACATAATTTTTGCATTTTTCCTTACGTTTAAATGTTGTCTTCCTATCTTTAAACATAGGTAGAGATGATGAAAATTGTTGACCTTTTGTCTCTACAGTGTCGTAAACGGTTCTGTTCAGTATAGCATTGTTCCGAGAAACGAAATGATTTTACGCTTGCTTAAGTACAAACATTCAGATATTTCTACGTCTTTCTCGGTGTTAATTGACAATTTTATGAATGTTTACATTAATATATTTTTTTTCTGATAAAAATCGTTTTTCAAAAATATTTTAACGAACGTGTCCTGTAAAGTTTCTAAAAAGGACTTTTTGTACCTTTTCGCATGGGCTTGCTCGTATCATTTTCAACTCAAGTTGAGTGACAAAATAAAAAAAAAAAAAAAAATTGCCGAAAAGATAGGAAATAGAAAATACTCATAATACCTCATATCGACCGTTATAATTTTATGCGAATTTTGAAAAAAAAAAAGAAGCAATTATCCATAGCAACTAAAATTCTACCCGTAACAACCACACACTAATCAGCAAAAAGTCGTCCCTATTTCCAATGATCTAGCAATAATTTGAAGCCGTTTCCAATGGATTTGGCATCTATCAAAACATATAGTTTGCAAAAAACACATCTAAAATATATTGAGTTCAATAAAAAGTTATGACAAAATCACTTATTTAACTTACTTAATGGTACTGACTTTCGACGATATCACCTATATGAGCCAGTCCATGCAAAAAGGTACAACAACGAAAAAATTACCAAATTCTAAAGTGTGCATAATTATTGGTAGCAGACTTGTGATCTATAAAACTCAGTTACTTTTCCCAATACCCTTAAGCTGTAAGTTATACACATCTGCATGTGCTGACCCCCCTTATTTTATTCAAATTTTACTGAATTATTTCATATAGTTTAATCATTTTCCATGTTAAGTTTAAATATCTTAAATTGCCATTATTTGATGATCTCTCCGGTAGCAGTGGGGATAAGGTTCTCGCTCACAATGCAGATAGCAATGCGGTGAAAGGGGGGTAACGGTTCGAATCCCGTGCAAGCGAACGGTTGATTTCAAAAACACAAGAAGACTTAATTTTTGCATTTTTCCTTACGTTTAAATGTTGTCTTCCTATCTTTAAACATAGGTAGAGATGATGAAAATTGTTGACCTTTTGTCTCTACAGTGTCGTAAACGGTTCTGTTCAGTATAGCATTGTTCCGAGAAACGAAATGATTTTACGCTTGCTTAAGTACAAACATTCAGATATTTCTACGTCTTTCTCGGTGTTAATTGACAATTTTATGAATGTTTACATTAATATATTTTTTTTCTGATAAAAACCGTTTTTCAAAAATATTTTAACGAACGTGTCCTGTAAAGTTTCTAAAAAGGACTTTTTGTACCTTTTCGCATGGGCTTGCTCGTATCATTTTCAACTCAAGTTGAGTGACAAAATAAAAAAAAAAAAAAAAAAATTGCCGAAAAGATAGGAAATAGAAAATACTCATAATACCTCATATCGACCGTTATAATTTTATGCGAATTTTGAAAAAAAAAAGAAGCAATTATCCATAGCAACTAAAATTCTACCCGTAACAACCACACACTAATCAGCAAAAAGTCGTCCCTATTTCCAATGATCTAGCAATAATTTGAAGCCGTTTCCAATGGATTTGGCATCTATCAAAACATATAGTTTGCAAAAACGCATCTAAAATATATTGAGTTCAATAAAAAGTTATGACAAAATCACTTATTTAACTTACTTAATGGTACTGACTTTCGACGATATCACCTATATGAGCCAGTCCATGCAAAAAGGTACAACAACGAAAAAATTACCAAATTCTAAAGTGTGCATAATTATTGGTAGCAGACTTGTGATCTATAAAACTCAGTTACTTTTCCCAATACCCTTAAGCTGTAAGTTATACACATCTGCATGTGCTGACCCCCCTTATTTTATTCAAATTTTACTGAATTATTTCATATAGTTTAATCATTTTCCATGTTTAGTTTAAATATCTTAAATTGCCATTATATGATGATCTCTCCGGTAGCAGTGGGGATAAGGTTCTCGCTCACAATGCAGATAGCAATGCGGTGAAAGGGGGTAACGGTTCGAATCCCGTGCAAGCGAACGGTTGATTTCAAAAACACAAGAAGACATAATTTTTGCATTTTTCCTTACGTTTAAATGTTGTCTTCCTATCTTTAAACATAGGTAGAGATGATGAAAATTGTTGACCTTTTGTCTCTACAGTGTCGTAAACGGTTCTGTTCAGTATAGCATTGTTCCGAGAAACGAAATGATTTTACGCTTGCTTAAGTACAAACATTCAGATATTTCTACGTCTTTCTCGGTGTTAATTGACAATTTTATGAATGTTTACATTAATATATTTTTTTTCTGATAAAAACCGTTTTTCAAAAATATTTTAACGAACGTGTCCTGTAAAGTTTATAAAAAGGACTTTTTGTACCTTTTCGCATGGGCTTGCTCGTATCATTTTCAACTCAAGTTGAGTGACAAAATAAAAAAAAAAAAAAATTGCCGAAAAGATAGGAAATAGAAAATACTCATAATACCTCATATCGACCGTTATAATTTTATGCGAATTTTGAAAAAAAAAAGAAGCAATTATCCATAGCAACTAAAATTCTACCCGTAACAACCACACACTAATCAGCAAAAAGTCGTCCCTATTTCCAATGATCTAGCAATAATTTGAAGCCGTTTCCAATGGATTTGGCATCTATCAAAACATATAGTTTGCAAAAACGCATCTAAAATATATTGAGTTCAATAAAAAGTTATGACAAAATCACTTATTTAACTTACTTAATGGTACTGACTTTCGACGATATCACCTATATGAGCCAGTCCATGCAAAAAGGTACAACAACGAAAAAATTACCAAATTCTAAAGTGTGCATAATTATTGGTAGCAGACTTGTGATCTATAAAACTCAGTTACTTTTCCCAATACCCTTAAGCTGTAAGTTATACACATCTGCATGTGCTGACCCCCCTTATTTTATTCAAATTTTACTGAATTATTTCATATAGTTTAATCATTTTCCATGTTTAGTTTAAATATCTTAAATTGCCATTATTTGATGATCTCTCCGGTAGCAGTGGGGATAAGGTTCTCGCTCACAATGCAGATAGCAATGCGGTGAAAGGGGGTAACGGTTCGAATCCCGTGCAAGCGAACGGTTGATTTCAAAAACACAAGAAGACATAATTTTTGCATTTTTCCTTACGTTTAAATGTTGTCTTCCTATCTTTAAACATAGGTAGAGATGATGAAAATTGTTGACCTTTTGTCTCTACAGTGTCGTAAACGGTTCTGTTCAGTATAGCATTGTTCCGAGAAACGAAATGATTTTACGCTTGCTTAAGTACAAACATTCAGATATTTCTACGTCTTTCTCGGTGTTAATTGACAATTTTATGAATGTTTACATTAATATATTTTTTTTCTGATAAAAATCGTTTTTCAAAAATATTTTAACGAACGTGTCCTGTAAAGTTTCTAAAAAGGACTTTTTGTACCTTTTCGCATGGGCTTGCTCGTATCATTTTCAACTCAAGTTGAGTGACAAAATAAAAAAAAAAAAAAAAATTGCCGAAAAGATAGGAAATAGAAAATACTCATAATACCTCATATCGACCGTTATAATTTTATGCGAATTTTGAAAAAAAAAAGAAGCAATTATCCATAGCAACTAAAATTCTACCCGTAACAACCACACACTAATCAGCAAAAAGTCGTCCCTATTTCCAATGATCTAGCAATAATTTGAAGCCGTTTCCAATGGATTTGGCATCTATCAAAACATATAGTTTGCAAAAACGCATCTAAAATATATTGAGTTCAATAAAAAGTTATGACAAAATCACTTATTTAACTTACTTAATGGTACTGACTTTCGACGATATCACCTATATGAGCCAGTCCATGCAAAAAGGTACAACAACGAAAAAATTACCAAATTCTAAAGTGTGCATAATTATTGGTAGCAGACTTGTGATCTATAAAACTCAGTTACTTTTCCCAATACCCTTAAGCTGTAAGTTATACACATCTGCATGTGCTGACCCCCCTTATTTTATTCAAATTTTACTGAATTATTTCATATAGTTTAATCATTTTCCATGTTTAGTTTAAATATCTTAAATTGCCATTATATGATGATCTCTCCGGTAGCAGTGGGGATAAGGTTCTCGCTCACAATGCAGATAGCAATGCGGTGAAAGGGGGTAACGGTTCGAATCCCGTGCAAGCGAACGGTTGATTTCAAAAACACAAGAAGACATAATTTTTGCATTTTTCCTTACGTTTAAATGTTGTCTTCCTATCTTTAAACATAGGTAGAGATGATGAAAATTGTTGACCTTTTGTCTCTACAGTGTCGTAAACGGTTCTGTTCAGTATAGCATTGTTCCGAGAAACGAAATGATTTTACGCTTGCTTAAGTACAAACATTCAGATATTTCTACGTCTTTCTCGGTGTTAATTGACAATTTTATGAATGTTTACATTAATATATTTTTTTTCTGATAAAAATCGTTTTTCAAAAATATTTTAACGAACGTGTCCTGTAAAGTTTCTAAAAAGGACTTTTTGTACCTTTTCGCATGGGCTTGCTCGTATCATTTTCAACTCAAGTTGAGTGACAAAATAAAAAAAAAAAAAAAAATTGCCGAAAAGATAGGAAATAGAAAATACTCATAATACCTCATATCGACCGTTATAATTTTATGCGAATTTTGAAAAAAAAAAAGAAGCAATTATCCATAGCAACTAAAATTCTACCCGTAACAACCACACACTAATCAGCAAAAAGTCGTCCCTATTTCCAATGATCTAGCAATAATTTGAAGCCGTTTCCAATGGATTTGGCATCTATCAAAACATATAGTTTGCAAAAAACACATCTAAAATATATTGAGTTCAATAAAAAGTTATGACAAAATCACTTATTTAACTTACTTAATGGTACTGACTTTCGACGATATCACCTATATGAGCCAGTCCATGCAAAAAGGTACAACAACGAAAAAATTACCAAATTCTAAAGTGTGCATAATTATTGGTAGCAGACTTGTGATCTATAAAACTCAGTTACTTTTCCCAATACCCTTAAGCTGTAAGTTATACACATCTGCATGTGCTGACCCCCCTTATTTTATTCAAATTTTACTGAATTATTTCATATAGTTTAATCATTTTCCATGTTAAGTTTAAATATCTTAAATTGCCATTATTTGATGATCTCTCCGGTAGCAGTGGGGATAAGGTTCTCGCTCACAATGCAGATAGCAATGCGGTGAAAGGGGGTAACGGTTCGAATCCCGTGCAAGCGAACGGTTGATTTCAAAAACACAAGAAGACTTAATTTTTGCATTTTTCCTTACGTTTAAATGTTGTCTTCCTATCTTTAAACATAGGTAGAGATGATGAAAATTGTTGACCTTTTGTCTCTACAGTGTCGTAAACGGTTCTGTTCAGTATAGCATTGTTCCGAGAAACGAAATGATTTTACGCTTGCTTAAGTACAAACATTCAGATATTTCTACGTCTTTCTCGGTGTTAATTGACAATTTTATGAATGTTTACATTAATATATTTTTTTTCTGATAAAAACCGTTTTTCAAAAATATTTTAACGAACGTGTCCTGTAAAGTTTCTAAAAAGGACTTTTTGTACCTTTTCGCATGGGCTTGCTCGTATCATTTTCAACTCAAGTTGAGTGACAAAATAAAAAAAAAAAAAAAAAAATTGCCGAAAAGATAGGAAATAGAAAATACTCATAATACCTCATATCGACCGTTATAATTTTATGCGAATTTTGAAAAAAAAAAGAAGCAATTATCCATAGCAACTAAAATTCTACCCGTAACAACCACACACTAATCAGCAAAAAGTCGTCCCTATTTCCAATGATCTAGCAATAATTTGAAGCCGTTTCCAATGGATTTGGCATCTATCAAAACATATAGTTTGCAAAAAACACATCTAAAATATATTGAGTTCAATAAAAAGTTATGACAAAATCACTTATTTAACTTACTTAATGGTACTGACTTTCGACGATATCACCTATATGAGCCAGTCCATGCAAAAAGGTACAACAACGAAAAAATTACCAAATTCTAAAGTGTGCATAATTATTGGTAGCAGACTTGTGATCTATAAAACTCAGTTACTTTTCCCAATACCCTTAAGCTGTAAGTTATACACATCTGCATGTGCTGACCCCCCTTATTTTATTCAAATTTTACTGAATTATTTCATATAGTTTAATCATTTTCCATGTTTAGTTTAAATATCTTAAATTGCCATTATTTGATGATCTCTCCGGTAGCAGTGGGAATAAGGTTCTCGCTCACAATGCAGATAGCAATGCGGTGAAAGGGGGTAACGGTTCGAATCCCGTGCAAGCGAACGGTTGATTTCAAAAACACAAGAAGACATAATTTTTGCATTTTTCCTTACGTTTAAATGTTGTCTTCCTATCTTTAAACATAGGTAGAGATGATGAAAATTGTTGACCTTTTGTCTACAGTGTCGTAAACGGTTCTGTTCAGTATAGCATTGTTCCGAGAAACGAAATGATTTTACGCTTGCTTAAGTACAAACATTCAGATATTTCTACGTCTTTCTCGGTGTTAATTGACAATTTTATGAATGTTTACATTAATATATTTTTTTTCTGATAAAAACCGTTTTTCAAAAATATTTTAACGAACGTGTCCTGTAAAGTTTATAAAAAGGACTTTTTGTACCTTTTCGCATGGGCTTGCTCGTATCATTTTCAACTCAAGTTGAGTGACAAAATAAAAAAAAAAAAAAAAAAATTGCCGAAAAGATAGGAAATAGAAAATACTCATAATACCTCATATCGACCGTTATAATTTTATGCGAATTTTGAAAAAAAAAAGAAGCAATTATCCATAGCAACTAAAATTCTACCCGTAACAACCACACACTAATCAGCAAAAAGTCGTCCCTATTTCCAATGATCTAGCAATAATTTGAAGCCGTTTCCAATGGATTTGGCATCTATCAAAACATATAGTTTGCAAAAAACACATCTAAAATATATTGAGTTCAATAAAAAGTTATGACAAAATCACTTATTTAACTTACTTAATGGTACTGACTTTCGACGATATCACCTATATGAGCCAGTCCATGCAAAAAGGTACAACAACGAAAAAATTACCAAATTCTAAAGTGTGCATAATTATTGGTAGCAGACTTGTGATCTATAAAACTCAGTTACTTTTCCCAATACCCTTAAGCTGTAAGTTATACACATCTGCATGTGCTGACCCCCCTTATTTTATTCAAATTTTACTGAATTATTTCATATAGTTTAATCATTTTCCATGTTTAGTTTAAATATCTTAAATTGCCATTATTTGATGATCTCTCCGGTAGCAGTGGGGATAAGGTTCTCGCTCACAATGCAGATAGCAATGCGGTGAAAGGGGGTAACGGTTCGAATCCCGTGCAAGCGAACGGTTGATTTCAAAAACACAAGAAGACATAATTTTTGCATTTTTCCTTACGTTTAAATGTTGTCTTCCTATCTTTAAACATAGGTAGAGATGATGAAAATTGTTGACCTTTTGTCTCTACAGTGTCGTAAACGGTTCTGTTCAGTATAGCATTGTTCCGAGAAACGAAATGATTTTACGCTTGCTTAAGTACAAACATTCAGATATTTCTACGTCTTTCTCGGTGTTAATTGACAATTTTATGAATGTTTACATTAATATATTTTTTTTCTGATAAAAACCGTTTTTCAAAAATATTTTAACGAACGTGTCCTGTAAAGTTTCTAAAAAGGACTTTTTGTACCTTTTCGCATGGGCTTGCTCGTATCATTTTCAACTCAAGTTGAGTGACAAAATAAAAAAAAAAAAAAAAAAATTGCCGAAAAGATAGGAAATAGAAAATACTCATAATACCTCATATCGACCGTTATAATTTTATGCGAATTTTGAAAAAAAAAAAGAAGCAATTATCCATAGCAACTAAAATTCTACCCGTAACAACCACACACTAATCAGCAAAAAGTCGTCCCTATTTCCAATGATCTAGCAATAATTTGAAGCCGTTTCCAATGGATTTGGCATCTATCAAAACATATAGTTTGCAAAAAACACATCTAAAATATATTGAGTTCAATAAAAAGTTATGACAAAATCACTTATTTAACTTACTTAATGGTACTGACTTTCGACGATATCACCTATATGAGCCAGTCCATGCAAAAAGGTACAACAACGAAAAAATTACCAAATTCTAAAGTGTGCATAATTATTGGTAGCAGACTTGTGATCTATAAAACTCAGTTACTTTTCCCAATACCCTTAAGCTGTAAGTTATACACATCTGCATGTGCTGACCCCCCTTATTTTATTCAAATTTTACTGAATTATTTCATATAGTTTAATCATTTTCCATGTTTAGTTTAAATATCTTAAATTGCCATTATTTGATGATCTCTCCGGTAGCAGTGGGGATAAGGTTCTCGCTCACAATGCAGATAGCAATGCGGTGAAAGGGGGTAACGGTTCGAATCCCGTACAAGCGAACGGTTGATTTCAAAAACACAAGAAGACATAATTTTTGCATTTTTCCTTACGTTTAAATGTTGTCTTCCTATCTTTAAACATAGGTAGAGATGATGAAAATTGTTGACCTTTTGTCTACAGTGTCGTAAACGGTTCTGTTCAGTATAGCATTGTTCCGAGAAACGAAATGATTTTACGCTTGCTTAAGTACAAACATTCAGATATTTCTACGTCTTTCTCGGTGTTAATTGACAATTTTATGAATGTTTACATTAATATATTTTTTTTCTGATAAAAACCGTTTTTCAAAAATATTTTAACGAACGTGTCCTGTAAAGTTTATAAAAAGGACTTTTTGTACCTTTTCGCATGGGCTTGCTCGTATCATTTTCAACTCAAGTTGAGTGACAAAATAAAAAAAAAAAAAAAAATTGCCGAAAAGATAGGAAATAGAAAATACTCATAATACCTCATATCGACCGTTATAATTTTATGCGAATTTTGAAAAAAAAAAAGAAGCAATTATCCATAGCAACTAAAATTCTACCCGTAACAACCACACACTAATCAGCAAAAAGTCGTCCCTATTTCCAATGATCTAGCAATAATTTGAAGCCGTTTCCAATGGATTTGGCATCTATCAAAACATATAGTTTGCAAAAAACACATCTAAAATATATTGAGTTCAATAAAAAGTTATGACAAAATCACTTATTTAACTTACTTAATGGTACTGACTTTCGACGATATCACCTATATGAGCCAGTCCATGCAAAAAGGTACAACAACGAAAAAATTACCAAATTCTAAAGTGTGCATAATTATTGGTAGCAGACTTGTGATCTATAAAACTCAGTTACTTTTCCCAATACCCTTAAGCTGTAAGTTATACACATCTGCATGTGCTGACCCCCCTTATTTTATTCAAATTTTACTGAATTATTTCATATAGTTTAATCATTTTCCATGTTTAGTTTAAATATCTTAAATTGCCATTATTTGATGATCTCTCCGGTAGCAGTGGGGATAAGGTTCTCGCTCACAATGCAGATAGCAATGCGGTGAAAGGGGGTAACGGTTCGAATCCCGTGCAAGCGAACGGTTGATTTCAAAAACACAAGAAGACATAATTTTTGCATTTTTCCTTACGTTTAAATGTTGTCTTCCTATCTTTAAACATAGGTAGAGATGATGAAAATTGTTGACCTTTTGTCTCTACAGTGTCGTAAACGGTTCTGTTCAGTATAGCATTGTTCCGAGAAACGAAATGATTTTACGCTTGCTTAAGTACAAACATTCAGATATTTCTACGTCTTTCTCGGTGTTAATTGACAATTTTATGAATGTTTACATTAATATATTTTTTTTCTGATAAAAACCGTTTTTCAAAAATATTTTAACGAACGTGTCCTGTAAAGTTTATAAAAAGGACTTTTTGTACCTTTTCGCATGGGCTTGCTCGTATCATTTTCAACTCAAGTTGAGTGACAAAATAAAAAAAAAAAAAAATTGCCGAAAAGATAGGAAATAGAAAATACTCATAATACCTCATATCGACCGTTATAATTTTATGCGAATTTTGAAAAAAAAAAAGAAGCAATTATCCATAGCAACTAAAATTCTACCCGTAACAACCACACACTAATCAGCAAAAAGTCGTCCCTATTTCCAATGATCTAGCAATAATTTGAAGCCGTTTCCAATGGATTTGGCATCTATCAAAACATATAGTTTGCAAAAAACACATCTAAAATATATTGAGTTCAATAAAAAGTTATGACAAAATCACTTATTTAACTTACTTAATGGTACTGACTTTCGACGATATCACCTATATGAGCCAGTCCATGCAAAAAGGTACAACAACGAAAAAATTACCAAATTCTAAAGTGTGCATAATTATTGGTAGCAGACTTGTGATCTATAAAACTCAGTTACTTTTCCCAATACCCTTAAGCTGTAAGTTATACACATCTGCATGTGCTGACCCCCCTTATTTTATTCAAATTTTACTGAATTATTTCATATAGTTTAATCATTTTCCATGTTTAGTTTAAATATCTTAAATTGCCATTATTTGATGATCTCTCCGGTAGCAGTGGGGATAAGGTTCTCGCTCACAATGCAGATAGCAATGCGGTGAAAGGGGGTAACGGTTCGAATCCCGTGCAAGCGAACGGTTGATTTCAAAAACACAAGAAGACATAATTTTTGCATTTTTCCTTACGTTTAAATGTTGTCTTCCTATCTTTAAACATAGGTAGAGATGATGAAAATTGTTGACCTTTTGTCTCTACAGTGTCGTAAACGGTTCTGTTCAGTATAGCATTGTTCCGAGAAACGAAATGATTTTACGCTTGCTTAAGTACAAACATTCAGATATTTCTACGTCTTTCTCGGTGTTAATTGACAATTTTATGAATGTTTACATTAATATATTTTTTTTCTGATAAAAACCGTTTTTCAAAAATATTTTAACGAACGTGTCCTGTAAAGTTTATAAAAAGGACTTTTTGTACCTTTTCGCATGGGCTTGCTCGTATCATTTTCAACTCAAGTTGAGTGACAAAATAAAAAAAAAAAAAAATTGCCGAAAAGATAGGAAATAGAAAATACTCATAATACCTCATATCGACCGTTATAATTTTATGCGAATTTTGAAAAAAAAAAGAAGCAATTATCCATAGCAACTAAAATTCTACCCGTAACAACCACACACTAATCAGCAAAAAGTCGTCCCTATTTCCAATGATCTAGCAATAATTTGAAGCCGTTTCCAATGGATTTGGCATCTATCAAAACATATAGTTTGCAAAAACGCATCTAAAATATATTGAGTTCAATAAAAAGTTATGACAAAATCACTTATTTAACTTACTTAATGGTACTGACTTTCGACGATATCACCTATATGAGCCAGTCCATGCAAAAAGGTACAACAACGAAAAAATTACCAAATTCTAAAGTGTGCATAATTATTGGTAGCAGACTTGTGATCTATAAAACTCAGTTACTTTTCCCAATACCCTTAAGCTGTAAGTTATACACATCTGCATGTGCTGACCCCCCTTATTTTATTCAAATTTTACTGAATTATTTCATATAGTTTAATCATTTTCCATGTTTAGTTTAAATATCTTAAATTGCCATTATTTGATGATCTCTCCGGTAGCAGTGGGGATAAGGTTCTCGCTCACAATGCAGATAGCAATGCGGTGAAAGGGGGTAACGGTTCGAATCCCGTACAAGCGAACGGTTGATTTCAAAAACACAAGAAGACATAATTTTTGCATTTTTCCTTACGTTTAAATGTTGTCTTCCTATCTTTAAACATAGGTAGAGATGATGAAAATTGTTGACCTTTTGTCTACAGTGTCGTAAACGGTTCTGTTCAGTATAGCATTGTTCCGAGAAACGAAATGATTTTACGCTTGCTTAAGTACAAACATTCAGATATTTCTACGTCTTTCTCGGTGTTAATTGACAATTTTATGAATGTTTACATTAATATATTTTTTTTCTGATAAAAACCGTTTTTCAAAAATATTTTAACGAACGTGTCCTGTAAAGTTTATAAAAAGGACTTTTTGTACCTTTTCGCATGGGCTTGCTCGTATCATTTTCAACTCAAGTTGAGTGACAAAATAAAAAAAAAAAAAAAAAAATTGCCGAAAAGATAGGAAATAGAAAATACTCATAATACCTCATATCGACCGTTATAATTTTATGCGAATTTTGAAAAAAAAAAGAAGCAATTATCCATAGCAACTAAAATTCTACCCGTAACAACCACACACTAATCAGCAAAAAGTCGTCCCTATTTCCAATGATCTAGCAATAATTTGAAGCCGTTTCCAATGGATTTGGCATCTATCAAAACATATAGTTTGCAAAAAACACATCTAAAATATATTGAGTTCAATAAAAAGTTATGACAAAATCACTTATTTAACTTACTTAATGGTACTGACTTTCGACGATATCACCTATATGAGCCAGTCCATGCAAAAAGGTACAACAACGAAAAAATTACCAAATTCTAAAGTGTGCATAATTATTGGTAGCAGACTTGTGATCTATAAAACTCAGTTACTTTTCCCAATACCCTTAAGCTGTAAGTTATACACATCTGCATGTGCTGACCCCCCTTATTTTATTCAAATTTTACTGAATTATTTCATATAGTTTAATCATTTTCCATGTTTAGTTTAAATATCTTAAATTGCCATTATTTGATGATCTCTCCGGTAGCAGTGGGGATAAGGTTCTCGCTCACAATGCAGATAGCAATGCGGTGAAAGGGGGTAACGGTTCGAATCCCGTACAAGCGAACGGTTGATTTCAAAAACACAAGAAGACATAATTTTTGCATTTTTCCTTACGTTTAAATGTTGTCTTCCTATCTTTAAACATAGGTAGAGATGATGAAAATTGTTGACCTTTTGTCTACAGTGTCGTAAACGGTTCTGTTCAGTATAGCATTGTTCCGAGAAACGAAATGATTTTACGCTTGCTTAAGTACAAACATTCAGATATTTCTACGTCTTTCTCGGTGTTAATTGACAATTTTATGAATGTTTACATTAATATATTTTTTTTCTGATAAAAACCGTTTTTCAAAAATATTTTAACGAACGTGTCCTGTAAAGTTTATAAAAAGGACTTTTTGTACCTTTTCGCATGGGCTTGCTCGTATCATTTTCAACTCAAGTTGAGTGACAAAATAAAAAAAAAAAAAAAAAAATTGCCGAAAAGATAGGAAATAGAAAATACTCATAATACCTCATATCGACCGTTATAATTTTATGCGAATTTTGAAAAAAAAAAAGAAGCAATTATCCATAGCAACTAAAATTCTACCCGTAACAACCACACACTAATCAGCAAAAAGTCGTCCCTATTTCCAATGATCTAGCAATAATTTGAAGCCGTTTCCAATGGATTTGGCATCTATCAAAACATATAGTTTGCAAAAAACACATCTAAAATATATTGAGTTCAATAAAAAGTTATGACAAAATCACTTATTTAACTTACTTAATGGTACTGACTTTCGACGATATCACCTATATGAGCCAGTCCATGCAAAAAGGTACAACAACGAAAAAATTACCAAATTCTAAAGTGTGCATAATTATTGGTAGCAGACTTGTGATCTATAAAACTCAGTTACTTTTCCCAATACCCTTAAGCTGTAAGTTATACACATCTGCATGTGCTGACCCCCCTTATTTTATTCAAATTTTACTGAATTATTTCATATAGTTTAATCATTTTCCATGTTAAGTTTAAATATCTTAAATTGCCATTATTTGATGATCTCTCCGGTAGCAGTGGGGATAAGGTTCTCGCTCACAATGCAGATAGCAATGCGGTGAAAGGGGGTAACGGTTCGAATCCCGTGCAAGCGAACGGTTGATTTCAAAAACACAAGAAGACATAATTTTTGCATTTTTCCTTACGTTTAAATGTTGTCTTCCTATCTTTAAACATAGGTAGAGATGATGAAAATTGTTGACCTTTTGTCTCTACAGTGTCGTAAACGGTTCTGTTCAGTATAGCATTGTTCCGAGAAACGAAATGATTTTACGCTTGCTTAAGTACAAACATTCAGATATTTCTACGTCTTTCTCGGTGTTAATTGACAATTTTATGAATGTTTACATTAATATATTTTTTTTCTGATAAAAACCGTTTTTCAAAAATATTTTAACGAACGTGTCCTGTAAAGTTTATAAAAAGGACTTTTTGTACCTTTTCGCATGGGCTTGCTCGTATCATTTTCAACTCAAGTTGAGTGACAAAATAAAAAAAAAAAAAAAATTGCCGAAAAGATAGGAAATAGAAAATACTCATAATACCTCATATCGACCGTTATAATTTTATGCGAATTTTGAAAAAAAAAAAGAAGCAATTATCCATAGCAACTAAAATTCTACCCGTAACAACCACACACTAATCAGCAAAAAGTCGTCCCTATTTCCAATGATCTAGCAATAATTTGAAGCCGTTTCCAATGGATTTGGCATCTATCAAAACATATAGTTTGCAAAAAACACATCTAAAATATATTGAGTTCAATAAAAAGTTATGACAAAATCACTTATTTAACTTACTTAATGGTACTGACTTTCGACGATATCACCTATATGAGCCAGTCCATGCAAAAAGGTACAACAACGAAAAAATTACCAAATTCTAAAGTGTGCATAATTATTGGTAGCAGACTTGTGATCTATAAAACTCAGTTACTTTTCCCAATACCCTTAAGCTGTAAGTTATACACATCTGCATGTGCTGACCCCCCTTATTTTATTCAAATTTTACTGAATTATTTCATATAGTTTAATCATTTTCCATGTTTAGTTTAAATATCTTAAATTGCCATTATTTGATGATCTCTCCGGTAGCAGTGGGGATAAGGTTCTCGCTCACAATGCAGATAGCAATGCGGTGAAAGGGGGTAACGGTTCGAATCCCGTGCAAGCGAACGGTTGATTTCAAAAACACAAGAAGACATAATTTTTGCATTTTTCCTTACGTTTAAATGTTGTCTTCCTATCTTTAAACATAGGTAGAGATGATGAAAATTGTTGACCTTTTGTCTCTACAGTGTCGTAAACGGTTCTGTTCAGTATAGCATTGTTCCGAGAAACGAAATGATTTTACGCTTGCTTAAGTACAAACATTCAGATATTTCTACGTCTTTCTCGGTGTTAATTGACAATTTTATGAATGTTTACATTAATATATTTTTTTTCTGATAAAAACCGTTTTTCAAAAATATTTTAACGAACGTGTCCTGTAAAGTTTATAAAAAGGACTTTTTGTACCTTTTCGCATGGGCTTGCTCGTATCATTTTCAACTCAAGTTGAGTGACAAAATAAAAAAAAAAAAAAAATTGCCGAAAAGATAGGAAATAGAAAATACTCATAATACCTCATATCGACCGTTATAATTTTATGCGAATTTTGAAAAAAAAAAAGAAGCAATTATCCATAGCAACTAAAATTCTACCCGTAACAACCACACACTAATCAGCAAAAAGTCGTCCCTATTTCCAATGATCTAGCAATAATTTGAAGCCGTTTCCAATGGATTTGGCATCTATCAAAACATATAGTTTGCAAAAAACACATCTAAAATATATTGAGTTCAATAAAAAGTTATGACAAAATCACTTATTTAACTTACTTAATGGTACTGACTTTCGACGATATCACCTATATGAGCCAGTCCATGCAAAAAGGTACAACAACGAAAAAATTACCAAATTCTAAAGTGTGCATAATTATTGGTAGCAGACTTGTGATCTATAAAACTCAGTTACTTTTCCCAATACCCTTAAGCTGTAAGTTATACACATCTGCATGTGCTGACCCCCCTTATTTTATTCAAATTTTACTGAATTATTTCATATAGTTTAATCATTTTCCATGTTTAGTTTAAATATCTTAAATTGCCATTATTTGATGATCTCTCCGGTAGCAGTGGGGATAAGGTTCTCGCTCACAATGCAGATAGCAATGCGGTGAAAGGGGGTAACGGTTCGAATCCCGTGCAAGCGAACGGTTGATTTCAAAAACACAAGAAGACATAATTTTTGCATTTTTCCTTACGTTTAAATGTTGTCTTCCTATCTTTAAACATAGGTAGAGATGATGAAAATTGTTGACCTTTTGTCTCTACAGTGTCGTAAACGGTTCTGTTCAGTATAGCATTGTTCCGAGAAACGAAATGATTTTACGCTTGCTTAAGTACAAACATTCAGATATTTCTACGTCTTTCTCGGTGTTAATTGACAATTTTATGAATGTTTACATTAATATATTTTTTTTCTGATAAAAACCGTTTTTCAAAAATATTTTAACGAACGTGTCCTGTAAAGTTTATAAAAAGGACTTTTTGTACCTTTTCGCATGGGCTTGCTCGTATCATTTTCAACTCAAGTTGAGTGACAAAATAAAAAAAAAAAAAAAATTGCCGAAAAGATAGGAAATAGAAAATACTCATAATACCTCATATCGACCGTTATAATTTTATGCGAATTTTGAAAAAAAAAAAGAAGCAATTATCCATAGCAACTAAAATTCTACCCGTAACAACCACACACTAATCAGCAAAAAGTCGTCCCTATTTCCAATGATCTAGCAATAATTTGAAGCCGTTTCCAATGGATTTGGCATCTATCAAAACATATAGTTTGCAAAAAACACATCTAAAATATATTGAGTTCAATAAAAAGTTATGACAAAATCACTTATTTAACTTACTTAATGGTACTGACTTTCGACGATATCACCTATATGAGCCAGTCCATGCAAAAAGGTACAACAACGAAAAAATTACCAAATTCTAAAGTGTGCATAATTATTGGTAGCAGACTTGTGATCTATAAAACTCAGTTACTTTTCCCAATACCCTTAAGCTGTAAGTTATACACATCTGCATGTGCTGACCCCCCTTATTTTATTCAAATTTTACTGAATTATTTCATATAGTTTAATCATTTTCCATGTTTAGTTTAAATATCTTAAATTGCCATTATTTGATGATCTCTCCGGTAGCAGTGGGGATAAGGTTCTCGCTCACAATGCAGATAGCAATGCGGTGAAAGGGGGTAACGGTTCGAATCCCGTGCAAGCGAACGGTTGATTTCAAAAACACAAGAAGACATAATTTTTGCATTTTTCCTTACGTTTAAATGTTGTCTTCCTATCTTTAAACATAGGTAGAGATGATGAAAATTGTTGACCTTTTGTCTCTACAGTGTCGTAAACGGTTCTGTTCAGTATAGCATTGTTCCGAGAAACGAAATGATTTTACGCTTGCTTAAGTACAAACATTCAGATATTTCTACGTCTTTCTCGGTGTTAATTGACAATTTTATGAATGTTTACATTAATATATTTTTTTTCTGATAAAAACCGTTTTTCAAAAATATTTTAACGAACGTGTCCTGTAAAGTTTATAAAAAGGACTTTTTGTACCTTTTCGCATGGGCTTGCTCGTATCATTTTCAACTCAAGTTGAGTGACAAAATAAAAAAAAAAAAAAAATTGCCGAAAAGATAGGAAATAGAAAATACTCATAATACCTCATATCGACCGTTATAATTTTATGCGAATTTTGAAAAAAAAAAAGAAGCAATTATCCATAGCAACTAAAATTCTACCCGTAACAACCACACACTAATCAGCAAAAAGTCGTCCCTATTTCCAATGATCTAGCAATAATTTGAAGCCGTTTCCAATGGATTTGGCATCTATCAAAACATATAGTTTGCAAAAAACACATCTAAAATATATTGAGTTCAATAAAAAGTTATGACAAAATCACTTATTTAACTTACTTAATGGTACTGACTTTCGACGATATCACCTATATGAGCCAGTCCATGCAAAAAGGTACAACAACGAAAAAATTACCAAATTCTAAAGTGTGCATAATTATTGGTAGCAGACTTGTGATCTATAAAACTCAGTTACTTTTCCCAATACCCTTAAGCTGTAAGTTATACACATCTGCATGTGCTGACCCCCCTTATTTTATTCAAATTTTACTGAATTATTTCATATAGTTTAATCATTTTCCATGTTTAGTTTAAATATCTTAAATTGCCATTATTTGATGATCTCTCCGGTAGCAGTGGGGATAAGGTTCTCGCTCACAATGCAGATAGCAATGCGGTGAAAGGGGGGTAACGGTTCGAATCCCGTGCAAGCGAACGGTTGATTTCAAAAACACAAGAAGACATAATTTTTGCATTTTTCCTTACGTTTAAATGTTGTCTTCCTATCTTTAAACATAGGTAGAGATGATGAAAATTGTTGACCTTTTGTCTCTACAGTGTCGTAAACGGTTCTGTTCAGTATAGCATTGTTCCGAGAAACGAAATGATTTTACGCTTGCTTAAGTACAAACATTCAGATATTTCTACGTCTTTCTCGGTGTTAATTGACAATTTTATGAATGTTTACATTAATATATTTTTTTTCTGATAAAAACCGTTTTTCAAAAATATTTTAACGAACGTGTCCTGTAAAGTTTATAAAAAGGACTTTTTGTACCTTTTCGCATGGGCTTGCTCGTATCATTTTCAACTCAAGTTGAGTGACAAAATAAAAAAAAAAAAAAAATTGCCGAAAAGATAGGAAATAGAAAATACTCATAATACCTCATATCGACCGTTATAATTTTATGCGAATTTTGAAAAAAAAAAAGAAGCAATTATCCATAGCAACTAAAATTCTACCCGTAACAACCACACACTAATCAGCAAAAAGTCGTCCCTATTTCCAATGATCTAGCAATAATTTGAAGCCGTTTCCAATGGATTTGGCATCTATCAAAACATATAGTTTGCAAAAAACACATCTAAAATATATTGAGTTCAATAAAAAGTTATGACAAAATCACTTATTTAACTTACTTAATGGTACTGACTTTCGACGATATCACCTATATGAGCCAGTCCATGCAAAAAGGTACAACAACGAAAAAATTACCAAATTCTAAAGTGTGCATAATTATTGGTAGCAGACTTGTGATCTATAAAACTCAGTTACTTTTCCCAATACCCTTAAGCTGTAAGTTATACACATCTGCATGTGCTGACCCCCCTTATTTTATTCAAATTTTACTGAATTATTTCATATAGTTTAATCATTTTCCATGTTTAGTTTAAATATCTTAAATTGCCATTATTTGATGATCTCTCCGGTAGCAGTGGGGATAAGGTTCTCGCTCACAATGCAGATAGCAATGCGGTGAAAGGGGGTAACGGTTCGAATCCCGTGCAAGCGAACGGTTGATTTCAAAAACACAAGAAGACATAATTTTTGCATTTTTCCTTACGTTTAAATGTTGTCTTCCTATCTTTAAACATAGGTAGAGATGATGAAAATTGTTGACCTTTTGTCTCTACAGTGTCGTAAACGGTTCTGTTCAGTATAGCATTGTTCCGAGAAACGAAATGATTTTACGCTTGCTTAAGTACAAACATTCAGATATTTCTACGTCTTTCTCGGTGTTAATTGACAATTTTATGAATGTTTACATTAATATATTTTTTTTCTGATAAAAACCGTTTTTCAAAAATATTTTAACGAACGTGTCCTGTAAAGTTTATAAAAAGGACTTTTTGTACCTTTTCGCATGGGCTTGCTCGTATCATTTTCAACTCAAGTTGAGTGACAAAATAAAAAAAAAAAAAAATTGCCGAAAAGATAGGAAATAGAAAATACTCATAATACCTCATATCGACCGTTATAATTTTATGCGAATTTTGAAAAAAAAAAGAAGCAATTATCCATAGCAACTAAAATTCTACCCGTAACAACCACACACTAATCAGCAAAAAGTCGTCCCTATTTCCAATGATCTAGCAATAATTTGAAGCCGTTTCCAATGGATTTGGCATCTATCAAAACATATAGTTTGCAAAAACGCATCTAAAATATATTGAGTTCAATAAAAAGTTATGACAAAATCACTTATTTAACTTACTTAATGGTACTGACTTTCGACGATATCACCTATATGAGCCAGTCCATGCAAAAAGGTACAACAACGAAAAAATTACCAAATTCTAAAGTGTGCATAATTATTGGTAGCAGACTTGTGATCTATAAAACTCAGTTACTTTTCCCAATACCCTTAAGCTGTAAGTTATACACATCTGCATGTGCTGACCCCCCTTATTTTATTCAAATTTTACTGAATTATTTCATATAGTTTAATCATTTTCCATGTTTAGTTTAAATATCTTAAATTGCCATTATTTGATGATCTCTCCGGTAGCAGTGGGGATAAGGTTCTCGCTCACAATGCAGATAGCAATGCGGTGAAAGGGGGTAACGGTTCGAATCCCGTGCAAGCGAACGGTTGATTTCAAAAACACAAGAAGACATAATTTTTGCATTTTTCCTTACGTTTAAATGTTGTCTTCCTATCTTTAAACATAGGTAGAGATGATGAAAATTGTTGACCTTTTGTCTCTACAGTGTCGTAAACGGTTCTGTTCAGTATAGCATTGTTCCGAGAAACGAAATGATTTTACGCTTGCTTAAGTACAAACATTCAGATATTTCTACGTCTTTCTCGGTGTTAATTGACAATTTTATGAATGTTTACATTAATATATTTTTTTTCTGATAAAAATCGTTTTTCAAAAATATTTTAACGAACGTGTCCTGTAAAGTTTCTAAAAAGGACTTTTTGTACCTTTTCGCATGGGCTTGCTCGTATCATTTTCAACTCAAGTTGAGTGACAAAATAAAAAAAAAAAAAAAAATTGCCGAAAAGATAGGAAATAGAAAATACTCATAATACCTCATATCGACCGTTATAATTTTATGCGAATTTTGAAAAAAAAAAGAAGCAATTATCCATAGCAACTAAAATTCTACCCGTAACAACCACACACTAATCAGCAAAAAGTCGTCCCTATTTCCAATGATCTAGCAATAATTTGAAGCCGTTTCCAATGGATTTGGCATCTATCAAAACATATAGTTTGCAAAAACGCATCTAAAATATATTGAGTTCAATAAAAAGTTATGACAAAATCACTTATTTAACTTACTTAATGGTACTGACTTTCGACGATATCACCTATATGAGCCAGTCCATGCAAAAAGGTACAACAACGAAAAAATTACCAAATTCTAAAGTGTGCATAATTATTGGTAGCAGACTTGTGATCTATAAAACTCAGTTACTTTTCCCAATACCCTTAAGCTGTAAGTTATACACATCTGCATGTGCTGACCCCCCTTATTTTATTCAAATTTTACTGAATTATTTCATATAGTTTAATCATTTTCCATGTTTAGTTTAAATATCTTAAATTGCCATTATTTGATGATCTCTCCGGTAGCAGTGGGGATAAGGTTCTCGCTCACAATGCAGATAGCAATGCGGTGAAAGGGGGTAACGGTTCGAATCCCGTGCAAGCGAACGGTTGATTTCAAAAACACAAGAAGACATAATTTTTGCATTTTTCCTTACGTTTAAATGTTGTCTTCCTATCTTTAAACATAGGTAGAGATGATGAAAATTGTTGACCTTTTGTCTCTACAGTGTCGTAAACGGTTCTGTTCAGTATAGCATTGTTCCGAGAAACGAAATGATTTTACGCTTGCTTAAGTACAAACATTCAGATATTTCTACGTCTTTCTCGGTGTTAATTGACAATTTTATGAATGTTTACATTAATATATTTTTTTTCTGATAAAAATCGTTTTTCAAAAATATTTTAACGAACGTGTCCTGTAAAGTTTCTAAAAAGGACTTTTTGTACCTTTTCGCATGGGCTTGCTCGTATCATTTTCAACTCAAGTTGAGTGACAAAATTAAAAAAAAAAAAAAAATTGCCGAAAAGATAGGAAATAGAAAATACTCATAATACCTCATATCGACCGTTATAATTTTATGCGAATTTTGAAAAAAAAAAGAAGCAATTATCCATAGCAACTAAAATTCTACCCGTAACAACCACACACTAATCAGCAAAAAGTCGTCCCTATTTCCAATGATCTAGCAATAATTTGAAGCCGTTTCCAATGGATTTGGCATCTATCAAAACATATAGTTTGCAAAAACGCATCTAAAATATATTGAGTTCAATAAAAAGTTATGACAAAATCACTTATTTAACTTACTTAATGGTACTGACTTTCGACGATATCACCTATATGAGCCAGTCCATGCAAAAAGGTACAACAACGAAAAAATTACCAAATTCTAAAGTGTGCATAATTATTGGTAGCAGACTTGTGATCTATAAAACTCAGTTACTTTTCCCAATACCCTTAAGCTGTAAGTTATACACATCTGCATGTGCTGACCCCCCTTATTTTATTCAAATTTTACTGAATTATTTCATATAGTTTAATCATTTTCCATGTTTAGTTTAAATATCTTAAATTGCCATTATTTTATGATCTCTCCGGTAGCAGTGGGGATAAGGTTCTCGCTCACAATGCAGATAGCAATGCGGTGAAAGGGGGTAACGGTTCGAATCCCGTGCAAGCGAACGGTTGATTTCAAAAACACAAGAAGACATAATTTTTGCATTTTTCCTTACGTTTAAATGTTGTCTTCCTATCTTTAAACATAGGTAGAGATGATGAAAATTGTTGACCTTTTGTCTCTACAGTGTCGTAAACGGTTCTGTTCAGTATAGCATTGTTCCGAGAAACGAAATGATTTTACGCTTGCTTAAGTACAAACATTCAGATATTTCTACGTCTTTCTCGGTGTTAATTGACAATTTTATGAATGTTTACATTAATATATTTTTTTTCTGATAAAAATCGTTTTTCAAAAATATTTTAACGAACGTGTCCTGTAAAGTTTCTAAAAAGGACTTTTTGTACCTTTTCGCATGGGCTTGCTCGTATCATTTTCAACTCAAGTTGAGTGACAAAATAAAAAAAAAAAAAAAACATACCCACGAATGAAGGACACTAATGGCCGATTACCCTTATCAGCGACACCCGGGGTGCAATGTTTTTAATGATGTTCGATTAACATAGAAAGTAATGGGAAAATAAATGGGTACCCTTCATCAATTCTTCATATTATTTTTATTAATCGTCTGAATTCTTATTAACACATACGACCGAATTCTACATAGATTTACCTTTCTGGTGGTATTAAAAAATCCAGTTTATCTTATCACATTGTTAGGTCTCCGATTTTTTGAAATTTCATTATCTAAATTCCCTTACTCACATCAGTAAATATCGATGAATTACCTCAAAATAAACGAGACAGCAGTAACTAAAAAAATTGAAGCACACTTAATATGCGGAGGAAATACTATTAACACATACTGTTGAATACTCCTGTCAATAAGCTATATTTTGATGTCAGAAAAGTCAGTTTAAATTAAGAAATTCTTAGGTCTCCGGCGTTTTGAAAAGTTGTCTTTGAAAAAAAATAACAAACACAAATGTAATATACGAAAACAACGTACATTAGCGAGATCATACTGTTATACAAGTAAAATAAATTCCGGTTATTCTTAAATAAATGAAATGATACATAAGTTCAAATTCAAAGTGTTCACTGCGGCTATTTTTTATTGTTCAAATAGAAACGAAAAATATTGAATACAAAATAAAATTATATTTAATTATATTAAATTGTATTCGTCGGGATAACTCATCTGTTCAAAGGACATAATGGAGTTTTACTGTAAGGGTTCTTGTTCATGATAGTTCATAGTTCGTATACTTTCATATAATAGAATATAATGGCAAATGAATTTTAATCCTGAGAAGTGTTATGTTATTCATATTTCTAAAAAAAGTAAACCTTCCACTTTTGATTATATATTACACAATCATGTTTTAGAAGCAGTAAAAGATAGTAAATATTTAGG
Source organism: Mytilus californianus (assembly GCF_021869535.1). Lineage (NCBI taxonomy): Eukaryota > Metazoa > Mollusca > Bivalvia > Mytilida > Mytilidae > Mytilus > Mytilus californianus. Next base: position 61,784,450 of record NW_026262679.1, read on the forward strand.
CGTAACTATAAGCCATGATCTTGATTGGGGAACACATATAAACAATATTACCTGTAAGGCAAATAAAACCTTAGGTTTTCTTCGTAGGAACTTAAAAAACTGCACACGTAAGGTTAAAAACCTTACGTACACATCACTTGTCCGTCCAGTCGTCGAATACTCTTCCCCTGTATGGGATCCGTACAAAAAGCAACACATCACTCAGGTTGAGCAGGTACAGCGTAAGGCAGCCAGGTTTGTCTTCAATGATTATAAAGACAGATCACCTGGAGCAGTTTCAAATTTAATTAAATCATTGGAATGGGAAAATTTAGAAATAAGAAGGAAAAAAGCTAGATTAACTATGCTATATAAAATAAATTGGGGGTTAGTGGAAGTTCCTAAGGACAATTTAACAATATCTGATAGACGTACTAGGGGGAAACATAAATTTAGGCAAATATCAACAAATAAAGATTTCTATAAATTTTCTTTTTATCCTCGCACTATTTCAGACTGGAACTCACTACCTGAAGCAATAGGTATGTCTGACACCCTGGAATCCTTCAAAAGTGGCATATCCACTCTAACATTTGAAGGAGCCACAACAACTTATTAAACTACAAAGCCACTGTACATAATGTATATATGTTATTGTTAATGATTTTTCTTTGTCATATTATTTTTAAATTAAGTCCATATGTACATAGCACACAAGTTCCGGGAAGTTTTACACTCCTACCTAGGAGTCTACTCCCGTATTCGGAAGAAGAAGAAGAAGAAGAAGAAGATATTTTTTTATTCATATTTGGTGAAAAGTATTTAATGATAAATGATTAAGTATACATTTACATTTAAATAATAATAAACGATTCGCTGTTCAATTTTTTTTTTTCACCCGTAAAACATTTTTCCATCATTTGTATTTCGATAATATTTAAAGAAAATGAAAAGGTGGTGTATTAAAAAAGTTCGAAATTGATATATTGTCAAAAGAATTTTATTATCAGCAGGCACCCTGTCGCTTGATTGTCTTTCCTATCTCCAATTACGATGTCTTATATATGCTCAACAGGATGCCACTGTTTGTTTTATTAAATTGAATCTGATATAATACAACTAGTGTTAATTGGTGACATATGTCCATGTAATGAATGTATGCACGGATTGTTGTGGAAGTATCATCCTGTAATGACATTACATCAATGTGGTGGAACTATTTAAACAAATTTGAGAACTCGAAAACTAATGCAAAAAATCTTTCAAATCACTCTTTTTTAGACAAACTATGAATCGCATAAATGAGCTTTGATTTAGGGACGACATTAAAAGATCAATGTAGGATAAAAAAACTTAATTCAAATAGTATGGGGGTGGGTTGGGGGGTTGGGGAAGTTTGGGGGTGGAAAGGGGGGTTGAAATTGCGGCAAGTTTTGATTATTTGACATCGATTTTACATATATCTGTATTGGTCAATCAATTTTTCCAACATTAAGTTAAGAGGGGGTGGGGTCAGTCAAAAAACTATGTGAATTAAGTTTGTTTATCCTAGTACATTGAACTTTTGATGTCGTCCCTTATTGTCCTGTGAATTTTTATCCGTGACTTAATTCAGGCAAATTTTCTACCTTTCTTGCACTGTTGAAAATAAGGACAGAGGGACATCAGATATAATACTGTTAGTATTAAATCACACTGATAGCAGTTAGAAAATTTTAGATAAGTGAAAATAAGTTGAAATATGAAAGAAAATTTTCAAATAAGAGTTACTCCTAAACACACATAAAAAGGGAGACCCACTATTAAAGCGCTTGCGACCTAACTCGCTTCATAATAACAATAATAATAATAAATTCTTTATTTAACGAAGGTAACTCATTTAACATACAATTGTTAATCTCACACGAGGCCTTCACACATTTAAATGAACAATTAATACATATAACAATCAATGCATATAACACAATAATCAATAGAGATGTACACAATTACAAATTTATATACACAAGCATGAAAACAGACTGTAGAACTAGCATGGCAAGAATGTCCTAAGAAAAAAAAAAAAAAGTTTGTCATCATGATGATGTCTTTAGTTACTACAATTGATAAATCTTCACTTATCAATCAGAGAGAGAGCTCTACTTTTCAATATCAATAAAAATATATTTTAACTGTTGAATGACTTATTCTTCAATTATTTAGTCTTAGAATTTAAATCTTTAATTTTCACCAATTGTCTAAATTTGATTTATTGAACCTTTTGTCTGCTACGCCTTACCTAACTAAAGATGGTTGAGATATGTTTAGCCGTTTTTACATAAAACATTTAAAAAATGAAAAACATCTTGCTTGTAAGTTATTTCTTCAAAGACATATATAGCATCATTTTAAAGCAAACTTATTTGTCCAAGGCATAAATGAATGAATGTACTGAAATGAATGAATATATATAGCCTATTGTTGCGAAAGCTGGACAAACTTGTGTTTGCTTGTGTTAATATGTTTATAAAAAACACAGCTGATATTATGTCATATAATTTCATTACTAATGGTGATTAAACTGCAATAAGCTACGGTTCGGTACCAATTTCGTCGTCAGCTCTGTTGTATAAGGACAAATGAAAATATCAAATTTCTTGGTAACAAGGATGTCATATAACCTCCTAGATGGTATTTTTTTTAAGATATATGAACATCAAAACTCATGAGATACGTTTTATCAGAGACAAATATGTCTCTGGTTTTATGACTGTTTGTTAAAAAATGTCATTCAACATCAATTAACATAAAATATGGATTTTTTCCCTAATTTTTCAAAATAATTTCCCCTTCGTACATTGATTTATAATCTCGACGCGGTTTTGGTCTCAATATCATAGTCCTTTAAAAGACCACTAACTCAAGTATCGTAATTTATAACTCCCATGAAGACGCTAATTATTTTTTATCAGAGACATGTAACAAGATTAGTAAATGCAACGACATCTATTGGAAGGAGTTAAGAGTTATCGTTAATTATCTACTGTCCAATATAAACAGATTGGGTTATCTCGCTTGGAAATGTGACATATTCTTGCACATGATTGCCGAAAAGATAGGAAATAGAAAATACTCATAATACCTCATATCGACCGTTATAATTTTATGCGAATTTTGAAAAAAAAAGAAGCAATTATCCATAGCAACTAAAATTCTACCCGTAACAACCACACACTAATCAGCAAAAAGTCGTCCCTATTTCCAATGATCTAGCAATAATTTGAAGCCGTTTCCAATGGATTTGGCATCTATCAAAACATATAGTTTGCAAAAAACACATCTAAAATATATTGAGTTCAATAAAAAGTTATGACAAAATCACTTATTTAACTTACTTAATGGTACTGACTTTCGACGATATCACCTATATGAGCCAGTCCATGCAAAAAGGTACAACAACGAAAAAATTACCAAATTCTAAAGTGTGCATAATTATTGGTAGCAGACTTGTGATCTATAAAACTCAGTTACTTTTCCCAATACCCTTAAGCTGTAAGTTATACACATCTGCATGTGCTGACCCCCCTTATTTTATTCAAATTTTACTGAATTATTTCATATAGTTTAATCATTTTCCATGTTTAGTTTAAATATCTTAAATTGCCATTATTTGATGATCTCTCCGGTAGCAGTGGGGATAAGGTTCTGAAAAAGTCGAGTGCACCTTAATCGGATATAGACGTGTAATTTTCTACTCTTGTTATTGGGTTACTATTTCTTGTGGATTTGGATATAACCAGCCGGGATAAGTAAATGTGACTACCTAACAGTAATGTAAGTTGAAATACTGACATTTTTGAGAATTATGCTGTGCGTATTTGTTGTTTGGTAACTTTACTTTTTGCTGTGAAACGTTGAGGTACTTAAAAGGGAAATCATAATGGAAAAATTGCCAAAGCCTTTAGTTGCGTTAATTAACAGTATCATAGATGAATATGAACAATTTACATGGAATTCCAATTACCTTGGTGACAAAATGAGAATTTCATTGGTTTGGACAAGGGGTGATTCAATACACATCAATAGAGGAATAAAGCATAAGTCCAGATCTAATAGAGACAGAGACAATAAAAGGATGAAAACATTGAAAGAAAGAATAGACAATACAGAAGACGACGTTGATAAGACACTTGATATTAACATCGATAATTCAGAAGTGGTAATGGATTCGGGTGATGATATGCTACACGATGGAAAGATCGATCTCCCATTAGTAGCCCCTAAACAAGTAAACATTACACCTGTAGTGAAAGTTGTTCAGCCGGGTAGTGTATCGCTGGACAAAACAATTAATAAGGACAATGAAATAACGGAAAGTATAGTGTGTCAAGGTTCGCGAACTGAACGGAATTTACACACGGATGTTAAGGATAAAGAAAATGGAGAAATAGATAAAATAAAAACTATCGCTCCGAAATTAATAATTACAGGGAAGAGTCCGTGTACAGATAGTCATTTTCAGAAAATAGTTTTTAGCAGACGATCAGAGGGAAGTTGTATTATAGGAAAATTAAAAAAGAGAGACACGGTAGTCATGTGTACTATAGGGAAACGTGGTGAATCTCGTCATATAAATTTAGAAACTGATAAAAAGGAATATGAAAACGCAATGTCTTACGTCAACAGATTTAGAGATATTAGAAAATCGGACGATGATGAAATTATTTGTTACGTTCGTGGTATTCCAAGGATGGAAAGATACGCAGAGATACATAGACTTTGTTTGTGGTGCTTTGATGAATAAACTGTTATCGGGGGGGGGGGGGGGGGGACAATACATGTTGAATACGTGAAATAATTCTAAAATAATTCTTGTGATGTATCAAAATTCTGGTCTGGAAACCAACCGTTTTTTGTTTAAACAACGAACATTAATTAAAATAGATCATTTGCGTATTTACACATTTTGAGTTTCTTTCATCCTTGTAATAGTTGAACTGTTGTTTTTTTATTGTTTTATTTAAAAATTGAGAAAAAGTAAAAAAAAAAAAAAGAGTAGAAGATTTAAGTATACACAAGTTCATTATCAGAGAGTTATGTTAGGGAAAAAAATAAGTAAATATATAGATTGTAAAACTTAGAATATCATTCATTTCAGAGAAAGGACAGTAATTATTTACAATGTTTTCATGTATGTGTAATTGTAATTGTAATCTGTGATATGTATATACAAAGTGTGAATATAATAAAGATAAAAAAAAAAAAGGTTCTCGCTCACAATGCAGATAGCAATGCGGTGAAAGGGGGTAACGGTTCGAATCCCGTGCAAGCGAACGGTTGATTTCAAAAACACAAGAAGACATAATTTTTGCATTTTTCCTTACGTTTAAATGTTGTCTTCCTATCTTTAAACATAGGTAGAGATGATGAAAATTGTTGACCTTTTGTCTCTACAGTGTCGTAAACGGTTCTGTTCAGTATAGCATTGTTCCGAGAAACGAAATGATTTTACGCTTGCTTAAGTACAAACATTCAGATATTTCTACGTCTTTCTCGGTGTTAATTGACAATTTTATGAATGTTTACATTAATATATTTTTTTTCTGATAAAAATCGTTTTTCAAAAATATTTTAACGAACGTGTCCTGTAAAGTTTCTAAAAAGGACTTTTTGTACCTTTTCGCATGGGCTTGCTCGTATCATTTTCAACTCAAGTTGAGTGACAAAATAAAAAAAAAAAAAAAAAATTGCCGAAAAGATAGGAAATAGAAAATACTCATAATACCTCATATCGACCGTTATAATTTTATGCGAATTTTGAAAAAAAAAAGAAGCAATTATCCATAGCAACTAAAATTGTACCCGTAACAACCACACACTAATCAGCAAAAAGTCGTCCCTATTTCCAATGATCTAGCAATAATTTGAAGCCGTTTCCAATGGATTTGGCATCTATCAAAACATATAGTTTGCAAAAAACACATCTAAAATATATTGAGTTCAATAAAAAGTTATGACAAAATCACTTATTTAACTTACTTAATGGTACTGACTTTCGACGATATCACCTATATGAGCCAGTCCATGCAAAAAGGTACAACAACGAAAAAATTACCAAATTCTAAAGTGTGCATAATTATTGGTAGCAGACTTGTGATCTATAAAACTCAGTTACTTTTCCCAATACCCTTAAGCTGTAAGTTATACACATCTGCATGTGCTGACCCCCCTTATTTTATTCAAATTTTACTGAATTATTTCATATAGTTTAATCATTTTCCATGTTTAGTTTAAATATCTTAAATTGCCATTATTTTATGATCTCTCCGGTAGCAGTGGGGATAAGGTTCTCGCTCACAATGCAGATAGCAATGCGGTGAAAGGGGGGTAACGGTTCGAATCCCGTGCAAGCGAACGGTTGATTTCAAAAACACAAGAAGACATAATTTTTGCATTTTTCCTTACGTTTAAATGTTGTCTTCCTATCTTTAAACATAGGTAGAGATGATGAAAATTGTTGACCTTTTGTCTCTACAGTGTCGTAAACGGTTCTGTTCAGTATAGCATTGTTCCGAGAAACGAAATGATTTTACGCTTGCTTAAGTACAAACATTCAGATATTTCTACGTCTTTCTCGGTGTTAATTGACAATTTTATGAATGTTTACATTAATATATTTTTTTTCTGATAAAAATCGTTTTTCAAAAATATTTTAACGAACGTGTCCTGTAAAGTTTCTAAAAAGGACTTTTTGTACCTTTTCGCATGGGCTTGCTCGTATCATTTTCAACTCAAGTTGAGTGACAAAATAAAAAAAAAAAAAAAAATTGCCGAAAAGATAGGAAATAGAAAATACTCATAATACCTCATATCGACCGTTATAATTTTATGCGAATTTTGAAAAAAAAAAGAAGCAATTATCCATAGCAACTAAAATTCTACCCGTAACAACCACACACTAATCAGCAAAAAGTCGTCCCTATTTCCAATGATCTAGCAATAATTTGAAGCCGTTTCCAATGGATTTGGCATCTATCAAAACATATAGTTTGCAAAAACGCATCTAAAATATATTGAGTTCAATAAAAAGTTATGACAAAATCACTTATTTAACTTACTTAATGGTACTGACTTTCGACGATATCACCTATATGAGCCAGTCCATGCAAAAAGGTACAACAACGAAAAAATTACCAAATTCTAAAGTGTGCATAATTATTGGTAGCAGACTTGTGATCTATAAAACTCAGTTACTTTTCCCAATACCCTTAAGCTGTAAGTTATACACATCTGCATGTGCTGACCCCCCTTATTTTATTCAAATTTTACTGAATTATTTCATATAGTTTAATCATTTTCCATGTTTAGTTTAAATATCTTAAATTGCCATTATTTTATGATCTCTCCGGTAGCAGTGGGGATAAGGTTCTCGCTCACAATGCAGATAGCAATGCGGTGAAAGGGGGTAACGGTTCGAATCCCGTGCAAGCGAACGGTTGATTTCAAAAACACAAGAAGACATAATTTTTGCATTTTTCCTTACGTTTAAATGTTGTCTTCCTATCTTTAAACATAGGTAGAGATGATGAAAATTGTTGACCTTTTGTCTCTACAGTGTCGTAAACGGTTCTGTTCAGTATAGCATTGTTCCGAGAAACGAAATGATTTTACGCTTGCTTAAGTACAAACATTCAGATATTTCTACGTCTTTCTCGGTGTTAATTGACAATTTTATGAATGTTTACATTAATATATTTTTTTTCTGATAAAAATCGTTTTTCAAAAATATTTTAACGAACGTGTCCTGTAAAGTTTCTAAAAAGGACTTTTTGTACCTTTTCGCATGGGCTTGCTCGTATCATTTTCAACTCAAGTTGAGTGACAAAATAAAAAAAAAAAAAAAAACATACCCAAGAATGAAGGACACTAATGGCCGATTACCCTTATCAGCGACACCCGGGGTGCAATGTTTTTAATGATGTTCGATTAACATAGAAAGTAATGGGAAAATAAATGGGTACCCTTCATCAATTCTTCATATTATTTTTATTAATCGTCTGAATTCTTATTAACACATACGACCGAATTCTACATAGATTTACCTTTCTGGTGGTATTAAAAAATCCAGTTTATCTTATCACATTGTTAGGTCTCCGATTTTTTGAAATTTCATTATCTAAATTCCCTTACTCACATCAGTAAATATCGATGAATTACCTCAAATAAACGAGACAGCAGTAACTAAAAAAATTGAAGCACACTTAATATGCGGAGGAAATACTATTAACACATACTGTTGAATACTCCTGTCAATAAGCTATATTTTGATGTCAGAAAAGTCAGTTTAAATTAAGAAATTCTTAGGTCTCCGGCGTTTTGAAAAGTTGTCTTTGAAAAAAAATAACAAACACAAATGTAATATACGAAAACAACGTACATTAGCGAGATCATACTGTTATACAAGTAAAATAAATTCCGGTTATTCTTAAATAAATGAAATGATACATAAGTTCAAATTCAAAGTGTTCACTGCGGCTATTTTTTATTGTTCAAATAGAAACGAAAAATATTGAATACAAAATAAAATTATATTTAATTATATTAAATTGTATTCGTCGGGATAACTCATCTGTTCAAAGGACATAATGGAGTTTTACTGTAAGGGTTCTTGTTCATGATAGTTCATAGTTCGTATACTTTCATATAATAGAATATAATGGCAAATGAATTTTAATCCTGAGAAGTGTTATGTTATTCATATTTCTAAAAAAAGTAAACCTTCCACTTTTGATTATATATTACACAATCATGTTTTAGAAGCAGTAAAAGATAGTAAATATTTAGGCGTAACTATAAGCCATGATCTTGATTGGGGAACACATATAAACAATATTACCTGTAAGGCAAATAAAACCTTAGGTTTTCTTCGTAGGAACTTAAAAAACTGCACACGTAAGGTTAAAAACCTTACGTACACATCACTTGTCCGTCCAGTCGTCGAATACTCTTCCCCTGTATGGGATCCGTACAAAAAGCAACACATCACTCAGGTTGAGCAGGTACAGCGTAAGGCAGCCAGGTTTGTCTTCAATGATTATAAAGACAGATCACCTGGAGCAGTTTCAAATTTAATTAAATCATTGGAATGGGAAAATTTAGAAATAAGAAGGAAAAAAGCTAGATTAACTATGCTATATAAAATAAATTGGGGGTTAGTGGAAGTTCCTAAGGACAATTTAACAATATCTGATAGACGTACTAGGGGGAAACATAAATTTAGGCAAATATCAACAAATAAAGATTTCTATAAATTTTCTTTTTATCCTCGCACTATTTCAGACTGGAACTCACTACCTGAAGCAATAGGTATGTCTGACACCCTGGAATCCTTCAAAAGTGGCATATCCACTCTAACATTTGAAGGAGCCACAACAACTTATTAAACTACAAAGCCACTGTACATAATGTATATATGTTATTGTTAATGATTTTTCTTTGTCATATTATTTTTAAATTAAGTCCATATGTACATAGCACACAAGTTCCGGGAAGTTTTACACTCCTACCTAGGAGTCTACTCCCGTATTCGGAAGAAGAAGAAGAAGAAGAAGAAGATATTTTTTTATTCATATTTGGTGAAAAGTATTTAATGATAAATGATTAAGTATACATTTACATTTAAATAATAATAAACGATTCGCTGTTCAATTTTTTTTTTTCACCCGTAAAACATTTTTCCATCATTTGTATTTCGATAATATTTAAAGAAAATGAAAAGGTGGTGTATTAAAAAAGTTCGAAATTGATATATTGTCAAAAGAATTTTATTATCAGCAGGCACCCTGTCGCTTGATTGTCTTTCCTATCTCCAATTACGATGTCTTATATATGCTCAACAGGATGCCACTGTTTGTTTTATTAAATTGAATCTGATATAATACAACTAGTGTTAATTGGTGACATATGTCCATGTAATGAATGTATGCACGGATTGTTGTGGAAGTATCATCCTGTAATGACATTACATCAATGTGGTGGAACTATTTAAACAAATTTGAGAACTCGAAAACTAATGCAAAAAATCTTTCAAATCACTCTTTTTTAGACAAACTATGAATCGCATAAATGAGCTTTGATTTAGGGACGACATTAAAAGATCAATGTAGGATAAAAAAACTTAATTCAAATAGTATGGGGGTGGGTTGGGGGGTTGGGGAAGTTTGGGGGTGGAAAGGGGGGTTGAAATTGCGGCAAGTTTTGATTATTTGACATCGATTTTACATATATCTGTATTGGTCAATCAATTTTTCCAACATTAAGTTAAGAGGGGGTGGGGTCAGTCAAAAAACTATGTGAATTAAGTTTGTTTATCCTAGTACATTGAACTTTTGATGTCGTCCCTTATTGTCCTGTGAATTTTTATCCGTGACTTAATTCAGGCAAATTTTCTACCTTTCTTGCACTGTTGAAAATAAGGACAGAGGGACATCAGATATAATACTGTTAGTATTAAATCACACTGATAGCAGTTAGAAAATTTTAGATAAGTGAAAATAAGTTGAAATATGAAAGAAAATTTTCAAATAAGAGTTACTCCTAAACACACATAAAAAGGGAGACCCACTATTAAAGCGCTTGCGACCTAACTCGCTTCATAATAACAATAATAATAATAAATTCTTTATTTAACGAAGGTAACTCATTTAACATACAATTGTTAATCTCACACGAGGCCTTCACACATTTAAATGAACAATTAATACATATAACAATCAATGCATATAACACAATAATCAATAGAGATGTACACAATTACAAATTTATATACACAAGCATGAAAACAGACTGTAGAACTAGCATGGCAAGAATGTCCTAAGAAAAAAAAAAAAAAGTTTGTCATCATGATGATGTCTTTAGTTACTACAATTGATAAATCTTCACTTATCAATCAGAGAGAGAGCTCTACTTTTCAATATCAATAAAAATATATTTTAACTGTTGAATGACTTATTCTTCAATTATTTAGTCTTAGAATTTAAATCTTTAATTTTCACCAATTGTCTAAATTTGATTTATTGAACCTTTTGTCTGCTACGCCTTACCTAACTAAAGATGGTTGAGATATGTTTAGCCGTTTTTACATAAAACATTTAAAAAATGAAAAACATCTTGCTTGTAAGTTATTTCTTCAAAGACATATATAGCATCATTTTAAAGCAAACTTATTTGTCCAAGGCATAAATGAATGAATGTACTGAAATGAATGAATATATATAGCCTATTGTTGCGAAAGCTGGACAAACTTGTGTTTGCTTGTGTTAATATGTTTATAAAAAACACAGCTGATATTATGTCATATAATTTCATTACTAATGGTGATTAAACTGCAATAAGCTACGGTTCGGTACCAATTTCGTCGTCAGCTCTGTTGTATAAGGACAAATGAAAATATCAAATTTCTTGGTAACAAGGATGTCATATAACCTCCTAGATGGTTTTTTTTTTAAGATATATGAACATCAAAACTCATGAGATACGTTTTATCAGAGACAAATATGTCTCTGGTTTTATGACTGTTTGTTAAAAAATGTCATTCAACATCAATTAACATAAAATATGGATTTTTTCCCTAATTTTTCAAAATAATTTCCCCTTCGTACATTGATTTATAATCTCGACGCGGTTTTGGTCTCAATATCATAGTCCTTTAAAAGACCACTAACTCAAGTATCGTAATTTATAACTCCCATGAAGACGCTAATTATTTTTTATCAGAGACATGTAACAAGATTAGTAAATGCAACGACATCTATTGGAAGGAGTTAAGAGTTATCGTTAATTATCTACTGTCCAATATAAACAGATTGGGTTATCTCGCTTGGAAATGTGACATATTCTTGCACATGATTGCCGAAAAGATAGGAAATAGAAAATACTCATAATACCTCATATCGACCGTTATAATTTTATGCGAATTTTGAAAAAAAAAAGAAGCAATTATCCATAGCAACTAAAATTCTACCCGTAACAACCACACACTAATCAGCAAAAAGTCGTCCCTATTTCCAATGATCTAGCAATAATTTGAAGCCGTTTCCAATGGATTTGGCATCTATCAAAACATATAGTTTGCAAAAAACACATCTAAAATATATTGAGTTCAATAAAAAGTTATGACAAAATCACTTATTTAACTTACTTAATGGTACTGACTTTCGACGATATCACCTATATGAGCCAGTCCATGCAAAAAGGTACAACAACGAAAAAATTACCAAATTCTAAAGTGTGCATAATTATTGGTAGCAGACTTGTGATCTATAAAACTCAGTTACTTTTCCCAATACCCTTAAGCTGTAAGTTATACACATCTGCATGTGCTGACCCCCCTTATTTTATTCAAATTTTACTGAATTATTTCATATAGTTTAATCATTTTCCATGTTAAGTTTAAATATCTTAAATTGCCATTATTTGATGATCTCTCCGGTAGCAGTGGGGATAAGGTTCTCGCTCACAATGCAGATAGCAATGCGGTGAAAGGGGGTAACGGTTCGAATCCCGTGCAAGCGAACGGTTGATTTCAAAAACACAAGAAGACATAATTTTTGCATTTTTCCTTACGTTTAAATGTTGTCTTCCTATCTTTAAACATAGGTAGAGATGATGAAAATTGTTGACCTTTTGTCTCTACAGTGTCGTAAACGGTTCTGTTCAGTATAGCATTGTTCCGAGAAACGAAATGATTTTACGCTTGCTTAAGTACAAACATTCAGATATTTCTACGTCTTTCTCGGTGTTAATTGACAATTTTATGAATGTTTACATTAATATATTTTTTTTCTGATAAAAATCGTTTTTCAAAAATATTTTAACGAACGTGTCCTGTAAAGTTTATAAAAAGGACTTTTTGTACCTTTTCGCATGGGCTTGCTCGTATCATTTTCAACTCAAGTTGAGTGACAAAATAAAAAAAAAAAAAAAAATTGCCGAAAAGATAGGAAATAGAAAATACTCATAATACCTCATATCGACCGTTATAATTTTATGCGAATTTTGAAAAAAAAAAGAAGCAATTATCCATAGCAACTAAAATTGTACCCGTAACAACCACACACTAATCAGCAAAAAGTCGTCCCTATTTCCAATGATCTAGCAATAATTTGAAGCCGTTTCCAATGGATTTGGCATCTATCAAAACATATAGTTTGCAAAAAACACATCTAAAATATATTGAGTTCAATAAAAAGTTATGACAAAATCACTTATTTAACTTACTTAATGGTACTGACTTTCGACGATATCACCTATATGAGCCAGTCCATGCAAAAAGGTACAACAACGAAAAAATTACCAAATTCTAAAGTGTGCATAATTATTGGTAGCAGACTTGTGATCTATAAAACTCAGTTACTTTTCCCAATACCCTTAAGCTGTAAGTTATACACATCTGCATGTGCTGACCCCCCTTATTTTATTCAAATTTTACTGAATTATTTCATATAGTTTAATCATTTTCCATGTTTAGTTTAAATATCTTAAATTGCCGTTATTTGATGATCTCTCCGGTAGCAGTGGGGATAAGGTTCTCGCTCACAATGCAGATAGCAATGCGGTGAAAGGGGGTAACGGTTCGAATCCCGTGCAAGCGAACGGTTGATTTCAAAAACACAAGAAGACATAATTTTTGCATTTTTCCTTACGTTTAAATGTTGTCTTCCTATCTTTAAACATAGGTAGAGATGATGAAAATTGTTGACCTTTTGTCTCTACAGTGTCGTAAACGGTTCTGTTCAGTATAGCATTGTTTCGAGAAACGAAATGATTTTACGCTTGCTTAAGTACAAACATTCAGATATTTCTACGTCTTTCTCGGTGTTAATTGACAATTTTATGAATGTTTACATTAATATATTTTTTTTCTGATAAAAATCGTTTTTCAAAAATATTTTAACGAACGTGTCCTGTAAAGTTTATAAAAAGGACTTTTTGTACCTTTTCGCATGGGCTTGCTCGTATCATTTTCAACTCAAGTTGAGTGACAAAATAAAAAAAAAAAAAAAAATTGCCGAAAAGATAGGAAATAGAAAATACTCATAATACCTCATATCGACCGTTATAATTTTATGCGAATTTTGAAGAAAAAAAAGAAGCAATTGTCCATAGCAACTAAAATTCTACCCTTAACAACCACACACTAATCAGCAAAAAGTCGTCCCTATTTCCAATGATCTAGCAATAATTTGAAGCCGTTTCCAATGGATTTGGCATCTATCAAAACATATAGTTTGCAAAAAACACATCTAAAATATATTGAGTTCAATAAAAAGTTATGACAAAATCACTTATTTAACTTACTTAATGGTACTGACTTTCGACGATATCACCTATATGAGCCAGTCCATGCAAAAAGGTACAACAACGAAAAAATTACCAAATTCTAAAGTGTGCATAATTATTGGTAGCAGACTTGTGATCTATAAAACTCAGTTACTTTTCCCAATACCCTTAAGCTGTAAGTTATACACATCTGCATGTGCTGACCCCCCTTATTTTATTCAAATTTTACTGAATTATTTCATATAGTTTAATCATTTTCCATGTTAAGTTTAAATATCTTAAATTGCCATTATTTGATGATCTCTCCGGTAGCAGTGGGGATAAGGTTCTCGCTCACAATGCAGATAGCAATGCGGTGAAAGGGGGTAACGGTTCGAATCCCGTGCAAGCGAACGGTTGATTTCAAAAACACAAGAAGACATAATTTTTGCATTTTTCCTTACGTTTAAATGTTGTCTTCCTATCTTTAAACATAGGTAGAGATGATGAAAATTGTTGACCTTTTGTCTCTACAGTGTCGTAAACGGTTCTGTTCAGTATAGCATTGTTCCGAGAAACGAAATGATTTTACGCTTGCTTAAGTACAAACATTCAGATATTTCTACGTCTTTCTCGGTGTTAATTGACAATTTTATGAATGTTTACATTAATATATTTTTTTTCTGATAAAAACCGTGTTTCAAAAATATTTTAACGAACGTGTCCTGTAAAGTTTATAAAAAGGACTTTTTGTACCTTTTCGCATGGGCTTGCTCGTATCATTTTCAACTCAAGTTGAGTGACAAAATAAAAAAAAAAAAAAAAAATTGCCGAAAAGATAGGAAATAGAAAATACTCATAATACCTCATATCGACCGTTATAATTTTATGCGAATTTTGAAAAAAAAAAGAAGCAATTATCCATAGCAACTAAAATTGTACCCGTAACAACCACACACTAATCAGCAAAAAGTCGTCCCTATTTCCAATGATCTAGCAATAATTTGAAGCCGTTTCCAATGGATTTGGCATCTATCAAAACATATAGTTTGCAAAAAACACATCTAAAATATATTGAGTTCAATAAAAAGTTATGACAAAATCACTTATTTAACTTACTTAATGGTACTGACTTTCGACGATATCACCTATATGAGCCAGTCCATGCAAAAAGGTACAACAACGAAAAAATTACCAAATTCTAAAGTGTGCATAATTATTGGTAGCAGACTTGTGATCTATAAAACTCAGTTACTTTTCCCAATACCCTTAAGCTGTAAGTTATACACATCTGCATGTGCTGACCCCCCTTATTTTATTCAAATTTTACTGAATTATTTCATATAGTTTAATCATTTTCCATGTTTAGTTTAAATATCTTAAATTGCCATTATTTGATGATCTCTCCGGTAGCAGTGGGGATAAGGTTCTCGCTCACAATGCAGATAGCAATGCGGTGAAAGGGGGTAACGGTTCGAATCCCGTGCAAGCGAACGGTTGATTTCAAAAACACAAGAAGACATAATTTTTGCATTTTTCCTTACGTTTAAATGTTGTCTTCCTATCTTTAAACATAGGTAGAGATGATGAAAATTGTTGACCTTTTGTCTCTACAGTGTCGTAAACGGTTCTGTTCAGTATAGCATTGTTCCGAGAAACGAAATGATTTTACGCTTGCTTAAGTACAAACATTCAGATATTTCTACGTCTTTCTCGGTGTTAATTGACAATTTTATGAATGTTTACATTAATATATTTTTTTTCTGATAAAAATCGTTTTTCAAAAATATTTTAACGAACGTGTCCTGTAAAGTTTCTAAAAAGGACTTTTTGTACCTTTTCGCATGGGCTTGCTCGTATCATTTTCAACTCAAGTTGAGTGACAAAATAAAAAAAAAAAAAAATTGCAGAAAAGATAGGAAATAGAAAATACTCATAATACCTCATATCGACCGTTATAATTTTATGCGAATTTTGAAAAAAAAAAGAAGCAATTATCCATAGCAACTAAAATTCTACCCGTAACAACCACACACTAATCAGCAAAAAGTCGTCCCTATTTCCAATGATCTAGCAATAATTTGAAGCCGTTTCCAATGGATTTGGCATCTATCAAAACATATAGTTTGCAAAAAACACATCTAAAATATATTGAGTTCAATAAAAAGTTATGACAAAATCACTTATTTAACTTACTTAATGGTACTGACTTTCGACGATATCACCTATATGAGCCAGTCCATGCAAAAAGGTACAACAACGAAAAAATTACCAAATTCTAAAGTGTGCATAATTATTGGTAGCAGACTTGTGATCTATAAAACTCAGTTACTTTTCCCAATACCCTTAAGCTGTAAGTTATACACATCTGCATGTGCTGACCCCCCTTATTTTATTCAAATTTTACTGAATTATTTCATATAGTTTAATCATTTTCCATGTTTAGTTTAAATATCTTAAATTGCCATTATTTGATGATCTCTCCGGTAGCAGTGGGGATAAGGTTCTCGCTCACAATGCAGATAGCAATGCGGTGAAAGGGGGTAACGGTTCGAATCCCGTGCAAGCGAACGGTTGATTTCAAAAACACAAGAAGACATAATTTTTGCATTTTACCTTACGTTTAAATGTTGTCTTCCTATCTTTAAACATAGGTAGAGATGATGAAAATTGTTGACCTTTTGTCTCTACAGTGTCGTAAACGGTTCTGTTCAGTATAGCATTGTTCCGAGAAACGAAATGATTTTACGCTTGCTTAAGTACAAACATTCAGATATTTCTACGTCTTTCTCGGTGTTAATTGACAATTTTATGAATGTTTACATTAATATATTTTTTTTCTGATAAAAATCGTTTTTCAAAAATATTTTAACGAACGTGTCCTGTAAAGTTTCTAAAAAGGACTTTTTGTACCTTTTCGCATGGGTTTGCTCGTATCATTTTCAACTCAAGTTGAGTGACAAAATAAAAAAAAAAAAAAAATTGCCGAAAAGATAGGAAATAGAAAATACTCATAATACCTCATATCGACCGTTATAATTTTATGCGAATTTTGAAAAAAAAAGAAGCAATTATCCATAGCAACTAAAATTCTACCCGTAACAACCACACACTAATCAGCAAAAAGTCGTCCCTATTTCCAATGATCTAGCAATAATTTGAAGCCGTTTCCAATGGATTTGGCATCTATCAAAACATATAGTTTGCAAAAACGCATCTAAA
Organism: Mytilus californianus; assembly: GCF_021869535.1. Classification (NCBI taxonomy): domain Eukaryota; kingdom Metazoa; phylum Mollusca; class Bivalvia; order Mytilida; family Mytilidae; genus Mytilus; species Mytilus californianus. The sequence continues at coordinate 61,801,949 of NW_026262679.1, forward strand.
ATATATTGAGTTCAATAAAAAGTTATGACAAAATCACTTATTTAACTTACTTAATGGTACTGACTTTCGACGATATCACCTATATGAGCCAGTCCATGCAAAAAGGTACAACAACGAAAAAATTACCAAATTCTAAAGTGTGCATAATTATTGGTAGCAGACTTGTGATCTATAAAACTCAGTTACTTTTCCCAATACCCTTAAGCTGTAAGTTATACACATCTGCATGTGCTGACCCCCCTTATTTTATTCAAATTTTACTGAATTATTTCATATAGTTTAATCATTTTCCATGTTTAGTTTAAATATCTTAAATTGCCATTATTTGATGATCTCTCCGGTAGCAGTGGGGATAAGGTTCTCGCTCACAATGCAGATAGCAATGCGGTGAAAGGGGGTAACGGTTCGAATCCCGTGCAAGCGAACGGTTGATTTCAAAAACACAAGAAGACATAATTTTTGCATTTTACCTTACGTTTAAATGTTGTCTTCCTATCTTTAAACATAGGTAGAGATGATGAAAATTGTTGACCTTTTGTCTCTACAGTGTCGTAAACGGTTCTGTTCAGTATAGCATTGTTCCGAGAAACGAAATGATTTTACGCTTGCTTAAGTACAAACATTCAGATATTTCTACGTCTTTCTCGGTGTTAATTGACAATTTTATGAATGTTTACATTAATATATTTTTTTTCTGATAAAAATCGTTTTTCAAAAATATTTTAACGAACGTGTCCTGTAAAGTTTCTAAAAAGGACTTTTTGTACCTTTTCGCATGGGTTTGCTCGTATCATTTTCAACTCAAGTTGAGTGACAAAATAAAAAAAAAAAAAAAAATTGCCGAAAAGATAGGAAATAGAAAATACTCATAATACCTCATATCGACCGTTATAATTTTATGCGAATTTTGAAAAAAAAAAGAAGCAATTATCCATAGCAACTAAAATTGTACCCGTAACAACCACACACTAATCAGCAAAAAGTCGTCCCTATTTCCAATGATCTAGCAATAATTTGAAGCCGTTTCCAATGGATTTGGCATCTATCAAAACATATAGTTTGCAAAAAACACATCTAAAATATATTGAGTTCAATAAAAAGTTATGACAAAATCACTTATTTAACTTACTTAATGGTACTGACTTTCGACGATATCACCTATATGAGCCAGTCCATGCAAAAAGGTACAACAACGAAAAAATTACCAAATTCTAAAGTGTGCATAATTATTGGTAGCAGACTTGTGATCTATAAAACTCAGTTACTTTTCCCAATACCCTTAAGCTGTAAGTTATACACATCTGCATGTGCTGACCCCCCTTATTTTATTCAAATTTTACTGAATTATTTCATATAGTTTAATCATTTTCCATGTTTAGTTTAAATATCTTAAATTGCCATTATTTGATGATCTCTCCGGTAGCAGTGGGGATAAGGTTCTGAAAAAGTCGAGTGCACCTTAATCGGATATAGACGTGTAATTTTCTACTCTTGTTATTGGGTTACTATTTCTTGTGGATTTGGATATAACCAGCCGGGATAAGTAAATGTGACTACCTAACAGTAATGTAAGTTGAAATACTGACATTTTTGAGAATTATGCTGTGCGTATTTGTTGTTTGGTAACTTTACTTTTTGCTGTGAAACGTTGAGGTACTTAAAAGGGAAATCATAATGGAAAAATTGCCAAAGCCTTTAGTTGCGTTAATTAACAGTATCATAGATGAATATGAACAATTTACATGGAATTCCAATTACCTTGGTGACAAAATGAGAATTTCATTGGTTTGGACAAGGGGTGATTCAATACACATCAATAGAGGAATAAAGCATAAGTCCAGATCTAATAGAGACAGAGACAATAAAAGGATGAAAACATTGAAAGAAAGAATAGACAATACAGAAGACGACGTTGATAAGACACTTGATATTAACATCGATAATTCAGAAGTGGTAATGGATTCGGGTGATGATATGCTACACGATGGAAAGATCGATCTCCCATTAGTAGCCCCTAAACAAGTAAACATTACACCTGTAGTGAAAGTTGTTCAGCCGGGTAGTGTATCGCTGGACAAAACAATTAATAAGGACAATGAAATAACGGAAAGTATAGTGTGTCAAGGTTCGCGAACTGAACGGAATTTACACACGGATGTTAAGGATAAAGAAAATGGAGAAATAGATAAAATAAAAACTATCGCTCCGAAATTAATAATTACAGGGAAGAGTCCGTGTACAGATAGTCATTTTCAGAAAATAGTTTTTAGCAGACGATCAGAGGGAAGTTGTATTATAGGAAAATTAAAAAAGAGAGACACGGTAGTCATGTGTACTATAGGGAAACGTGGTGAATCTCGTCATATAAATTTAGAAACTGATAAAAAGGAATATGAAAACGCAATGTCTTACGTCAACAGATTTAGAGATATTAGAAAATCGGACGATGATGAAATTATTTGTTACGTTCGTGGTATTCCAAGGATGGAAAGATACGCAGAGATACATAGACTTTGTTTGTGGTGCTTTGATGAATAAACTGTTATCGGGGGGGGGGGGGGGGACAATACATGTTGAATACGTGAAATAATTCTAAAATAATTCTTGTGATGTATCAAAATTCTGGTCTGGAAACCAACCGTTTTTTGTTTAAACAACGAACATTAATTAAAATAGATCATTTGCGTATTTACACATTTTGAGTTTCTTTCATCCTTGTAATAGTTGAACTGTTGTTTTTTTATTGTTTTATTTAAAAATTGAGAAAAAGTAAAAAAAAAAAAAAGAGTAGAAGATTTAAGTATACACAAGTTCATTATCAGAGAGTTATGTTAGGGAAAAAAATAAGTAAATATATAGATTGTAAAACTTAGAATATCATTCATTTCAGAGAAAGGACAGTAATTATTTACAATGTTTTCATGTATGTGTAATTGTAATTGTAATCTGTGATATGTATATACAAAGTGTGAATATAATAAAGATAAAAAAAAAAGGTTCTCGCTCACAATGCAGATAGCAATGCGGTGAAAGGGGGTAACGGTTCGAATCCCGTGCAAGCGAACGGTTGATTTCAAAAACACAAGAAGACATAATTTTTGCATTTTTCCTTACGTTTAAATGTTGTCTTCCTATCTTTAAACATAGGTAGAGATGATGAAAATTGTTGACCTTTTGTCTCTACAGTGTCGTAAACGGTTCTGTTCAGTATAGCATTGTTCCGAGAAACGAAATGATTTTACGCTTGCTTAAGTACAAACATTCAGATATTTCTACGTCTTTCTCGGTGTTAATTGACAATTTTATGAATGTTTACATTAATATATTTTTTTTCTGATAAAAATCGTTTTTCAAAAATATTTTAACGAACGTGTCCTGTAAAGTTTCTAAAAAGGACTTTTTGTACCTTTTCGCATGGGTTTGCTCGTATCATTTTCAACTCAAGTTGAGTGACAAAATAAAAAAAAAAAAAAAAATTGCCGAAAAGATAGGAAATAGAAAATACTCATAATACCTCATATCGACCGTTATAATTTTATGCGAATTTTGAAAAAAAAAAGAAGCAATTATCCATAGCAACTAAAATTCTACCCGTAACAACCACACACTAATCAGCAAAAAGTCGTCCCTATTTCCAATGATCTAGCAATAATTTGAAGCCGTTTCCAATGGATTTGGCATCTATCAAAACATATAGTTTGCAAAAAACACATCTAAAATATATTGAGTTCAATAAAAAGTTATGACAAAATCACTTATTTAACTTACTTAATGGTACTGACTTTCGACGATATCACCTATATGAGCCAGTCCATGCAAAAAGGTACAACAACGAAAAAATTACCAAATTCTAAAGTGTGCATAATTATTGGTAGCAGACTTGTGATCTATAAAACTCAGTTACTTTTCCCAATACCCTTAAGCTGTAAGTTATACACATCTGCATGTGCTGACCCCCCTTATTTTATTCAAATTTTACTGAATTATTTCATATAGTTTAATCATTTTCCATGTTTAGTTTAAATATCTTAAATTGCCATTATTTGATGATCTCTCCGGTAGCAGTGGGGATAAGGTTCTCGCTCACAATGCAGATAGCAATGCGGTGAAAGGGGGGTAACGGTTCGAATCCCGTGCAAGCGAACGGTTGATTTCAAAAACACAAGAAGACATAATTTTTGCATTTTTCCTTACGTTTAAATGTTGTCTTCCTATCTTTAAACATAGGTAGAGATGATGAAAATTGTTGACCTTTTGTCTCTTCAGTGTCGTAAACGGTTCTGTTCAGTATAGCATTGTTCCGAGAAACGAAATGATTTTACGCTTGCTTAAGTACAAACATTCAGATATTTCTACGTCTTTCTCGGTGTTAATTGACAATTTTATGAATGTTTACATTAATATATTTTTTTTCTGATAAAAATCGTTTTTCAAAAATATTTTAACGAACGTGTCCTGTAAAGTTTCTAAAAAGGACTTTTTGTACCTTTTCGCATGGGCTTGCTCGTATCATTTTCAACTCAAGTTGAGTGACAAAATAAAAAAAAAAAAAAATTGCAGAAAAGATAGGAAATAGAAAATACTCATAATACCTCATATCGACCGTTATAATTTTATGCGAATTTTGAAAAAAAAAAGAAGCAATTATCCATAGCAACTAAAATTCTACCCGTAACAACCACACACTAATCAGCAAAAAGTCGTCCCTATTTCCAATGATCTAGCAATAATTTGAAGCCGTTTCCAATGGATTTGGCATCTATCAAAACATATAGTTTGCAAAAAACACATCTAAAATATATTGAGTTCAATAAAAAGTTATGACAAAATCACTTATTTAACTTACTTAATGGTACTGACTTTCGACGATATCACCTATATGAGCCAGTCCATGCAAAAAGGTACAACAACGAAAAAATTACCAAATTCTAAAGTGTGCATAATTATTGGTAGCAGACTTGTGATCTATAAAACTCAGTTACTTTTCCCAATACCCTTAAGCTGTAAGTTATACACATCTGCATGTGCTGACCCCCCTTATTTTATTCAAATTTTACTGAATTATTTCATATAGTTTAATCATTTTCCATGTTTAGTTTAAATATCTTAAATTGCCATTATTTGATGATCTCTCCGGTAGCAGTGGGGATAAGGTTCTCGCTCACAATGCAGATAGCAATGCGGTGAAAGGGGGTAACGGTTCGAATCCCGTGCAAGCGAACGGTTGATTTCAAAAACACAAGAAGACATAATTTTTGCATTTTTCCTTACGTTTAAATGTTGTCTTCCTATCTTTAAACATAGGTAGAGATGATGAAAATTGTTGACCTTTTGTCTCTACAGTGTCGTAAACGGTTCTGTTCAGTATAGCATTGTTCCGAGAAACGAAATGATTTTACGCTTGCTTAAGTACAAACATTCAGATATTTCTACGTCTTTCTCGGTGTTAATTGACAATTTTATGAATGTTTACATTAATATATTTTTTTTCTGATAAAAATCGTTTTTCAAAAATATTTTAACGAACGTGTCCTGTAAAGTTTCTAAAAAGGACTTTTTGTACCTTTTCGCATGAGCTTGCTCGTATCATTTTCAACTCAAGTTGAGTGACAAAATAAAAAAAAAAAAAATTGCAGAAAAGATAGGAAATAGAAAATACTCATAATACCTCATATCGACCGTTATAATTTTATGCGAATTTTGAAAAAAAAAGAAGCAATTATCCATAGCAACTAAAATTCTACCCGTAACAACCACACACTAATCAGCAAAAAGTCGTCCCTATTTCCAATGATCTAGCAATAATTTGAAGCCGTTTCCAATGGATTTGGCATCTATCAAAACATATAGTTTGCAAAAAACACATCTAAAATATATTGAGTTCAATAAAAAGTTATGACAAAATCACTTATTTAACTTACTTAATGGTACTGACTTTCGACGATATCACCTATATGAGCCAGTCCATGCAAAAAGGTACAACAACGAAAAAATTACCAAATTCTAAAGTGTGCATAATTATTGGTAGCAGACTTGTGATCTATAAAACTCAGTTACTTTTCCCAATACCCTTAAGCTGTAAGTTATACACATCTGCATGTGCTGACCCCCCTTATTTTATTCAAATTTTACTGAATTATTTCATATAGTTTAATCATTTTCCATGTTTAGTTTAAATATCTTAAATTGCCATTATTTGATGATCTCTCCGGTAGCAGTGGGGATAAGGTTCTCGCTCACAATGCAGATAGCAATGCGGTGAAAGGGGGTAACGGTTCGAATCCCGTGCAAGCGAACGGTTGATTTCAAAAACACAAGAAGACATAATTTTTGCATTTTTCCTTACGTTTAAATGTTGTCTTCCTATCTTTAAACATAGGTAGAGATGATGAAAATTGTTGACCTTTTGTCTCTACAGTGTCGTAAACGGTTCTGTTCAGTATAGCATTGTTCCGAGAAACGAAATGATTTTACGCTTGCTTAAGTACAAACATTCAGATATTTCTACGTCTTTCTCGGTGTTAATTGACAATTTTATGAATGTTTACATTAATATATTTTTTTTCTGATAAAAACCGTTTTTCAAAAATATTTTAACGAACGTGTCCTGTAAAGTTTATAAAAAGGACTTTTTGTACCTTTTCGCATGGGCTTGCTCGTATCATTTTCAACTCAAGTTGAGTGACAAAATAAAAAAAAAAAAAAAATTGCCGAAAAGATAGGAAATAGAAAATACTCATAATACCTCATATCGACCGTTATAATTTTATGCGAATTTTGAAAAAAAAAAGAAGCAATTATCCATAGCAACTAAAATTCTACCCGTAACAACCACACACTAATCAGCAAAAAGTCGTCCCTATTTCCAATGATCTAGCAATAATTTGAAGCCGTTTCCAATGGATTTGGCATCTATCAAAACATATAGTTTGCAAAAACGCATCTAAAATATATTGAGTTCAATAAAAAGTTATGACAAAATCACTTATTTAACTTACTTAATGGTACTGACTTTCGACGATATCACCTATATGAGCCAGTCCATGCAAAAAGGTACAACAACGAAAAAATTACCAAATTCTAAAGTGTGCATAATTATTGGTAGCAGACTTGTGATCTATAAAACTCAGTTACTTTTCCCAATACCCTTAAGCTGTAAGTTATACACATCTGCATGTGCTGACCCCCCTTATTTTATTCAAATTTTACTGAATTATTTCATATAGTTTAATCATTTTCCATGTTTAGTTTAAATATCTTAAATTGCCATTATTTGATGATCTCTCCGGTAGCAGTGGGGATAAGGTTCTCGCTCACAATGCAGATAGCAATGCGGTGAAAGGGGGGTAACGGTTCGAATCCCGTGCAAGCGAACGGTTGATTTCAAAAACACAAGAAGACATAATTTTTGCATTTTTCCTTACGTTTAAATGTTGTCTTCCTATCTTTAAACATAGGTAGAGATGATGAAAATTGTTGACCTTTTGTCTACAGTGTCGTAAACGGTTCTGTTCAGTATAGCATTGTTCCGAGAAACGAAATGATTTTACGCTTGCTTAAGTACAAACATTCAGATATTTCTACGTCTTTCTCGGTGTTAATTGACAATTTTATGAATGTTTACATTAATATATTTTTTTTCTGATAAAAACCGTTTTTCAAAAATATTTTAACGAACGTGTCCTGTAAAGTTTATAAAAAGGACTTTTTGTACCTTTTCGCATGGGCTTGCTCGTATCATTTTCAACTCAAGTTGAGTGACAAAATAAAAAAAAAAAAAAAAAAATTGCCGAAAAGATAGGAAATAGAAAATACTCATAATACCTCATATCGACCGTTATAATTTTATGCGAATTTTGAAAAAAAAAAAGAAGCAATTATCCATAGCAACTAAAATTCTACCCGTAACAACCACACACTAATCAGCAAAAAGTCGTCCCTATTTCCAATGATCTAGCAATAATTTGAAGCCGTTTCCAATGGATTTGGCATCTATCAAAACATATAGTTTGCAAAAAACACATCTAAAATATATTGAGTTCAATAAAAAGTTATGACAAAATCACTTATTTAACTTACTTAATGGTACTGACTTTCGACGATATCACCTATATGAGCCAGTCCATGCAAAAAGGTACAACAACGAAAAAATTACCAAATTCTAAAGTGTGCATAATTATTGGTAGCAGACTTGTGATCTATAAAACTCAGTTACTTTTCCCAATACCCTTAAGCTGTAAGTTATACACATCTGCATGTGCTGACCCCCCTTATTTTATTCAAATTTTACTGAATTATTTCATATAGTTTAATCATTTTCCATGTTTAGTTTAAATATCTTAAATTGCCATTATTTGATGATCTCTCCGGTAGCAGTGGGGATAAGGTTCTCGCTCACAATGCAGATAGCAATGCGGTGAAAGGGGGTAACGGTTCGAATCCCGTGCAAGCGAACGGTTGATTTCAAAAACACAAGAAGACATAATTTTTGCATTTTTCCTTACGTTTAAATGTTGTCTTCCTATCTTTAAACATAGGTAGAGATGATGAAAATTGTTGACCTTTTGTCTCTACAGTGTCGTAAACGGTTCTGTTCAGTATAGCATTGTTCCGAGAAACGAAATGATTTTACGCTTGCTTAAGTACAAACATTCAGATATTTCTACGTCTTTCTCGGTGTTAATTGACAATTTTATGAATGTTTACATTAATATATTTTTTTTCTGATAAAAATCGTTTTTCAAAAATATTTTAACGAACGTGTCCTGTAAAGTTTCTAAAAAGGACTTTTTGTACCTTTTCGCATGGGCTTGCTCGTATCATTTTCAACTCAAGTTGAGTGACAAAATAAAAAAAAAAAAAAATTGCAGAAAAGATAGGAAATAGAAAATACTCATAATACCTCATATCGACCGTTATAATTTTATGCGAATTTTGAAAAAAAAAAGAAGCAATTATCCATAGCAACTAAAATTCTACCCGTAACAACCACACACTAATCAGCAAAAAGTCGTCCCTATTTCCAATGATCTAGCAATAATTTGAAGCCGTTTCCAATGGATTTGGCATCTATCAAAACATATAGTTTGCAAAAAACACATCTAAAATATATTGAGTTCAATAAAAAGTTATGACAAAATCACTTATTTAACTTACTTAATGGTACTGACTTTCGACGATATCACCTATATGAGCCAGTCCATGCAAAAAGGTACAACAACGAAAAAATTACCAAATTCTAAAGTGTGCATAATTATTGGTAGCAGACTTGTGATCTATAAAACTCAGTTACTTTTCCCAATACCCTTAAGCTGTAAGTTATACACATCTGCATGTGCTGACCCCCCTTATTTTATTCAAATTTTACTGAATTATTTCATATAGTTTAATCATTTTCCATGTTTAGTTTAAATATCTTAAATTGCCATTATTTGATGATCTCTCCGGTAGCAGTGGGGATAAGGTTCTCGCTCACAATGCAGATAGCAATGCGGTGAAAGGGGGGTAACGGTTCGAATCCCGTGCAAGCGAACGGTTGATTTCAAAAACACAAGAAGACATAATTTTTGCATTTTTCCTTACGTTTAAATGTTGTCTTCCTATCTTTAAACATAGGTAGAGATGATGAAAATTGTTGACCTTTTGTCTCTACAGTGTCGTAAACGGTTCTGTTCAGTATAGCATTGTTCCGAGAAACGAAATGATTTTACGCTTGCTTAAGTACAAACATTCAGATATTTCTACGTCTTTCTCGGTGTTAATTGACAATTTTATGAATGTTTACATTAATATATTTTTTTTCTGATAAAAATCGTTTTTCAAAAATATTTTAACGAACGTGTCCTGTAAAGTTTCTAAAAAGGACTTTTTGTACCTTTTCGCATGGGCTTGCTCGTATCATTTTCAACTCAAGTTGAGTGACAAAATAAAAAAAAAAAAAAAATTGCCGAAAAGATAGGAAATAGAAAATACTCATAATACCTCATATCGACCGTTATAATTTTATGCGAATTTTGAAAAAAAAAAGAAGCAATTATCCATAGCAACTAAAATTCTACCCGTAACAACCACACACTAATCAGCAAAAAGTCGTCCCTATTTCCAATGATCTAGCAATAATTTGAAGCCGTTTCCAATGGATTTGGCATCTATCAAAACATATAGTTTGCAAAAACGCATCTAAAATATATTGAGTTCAATAAAAAGTTATGACAAAATCACTTATTTAACTTACTTAATGGTACTGACTTTCGACGATATCACCTATATGAGCCAGTCCATGCAAAAAGGTACAACAACGAAAAAATTACCAAATTCTAAAGTGTGCATAATTATTGGTAGCAGACTTGTGATCTATAAAACTCAGTTACTTTTCCCAATACCCTTAAGCTGTAAGTTATACACATCTGCATGTGCTGACCCCCCTTATTTTATTCAAATTTTACTGAATTATTTCATATAGTTTAATCATTTTCCATGTTTAGTTTAAATATCTTAAATTGCCATTATTTGATGATCTCTCCGGTAGCAGTGGGGATAAGGTTCTCGCTCACAATGCAGATAGCAATGCGGTGAAAGGGGGTAACGGTTCGAATCCCGTGCAAGCGAACGGTTGATTTCAAAAACACAAGAAGACATAATTTTTGCATTTTTCCTTACGTTTAAATGTTGTCTTCCTATCTTTAAACATAGGTAGAGATGATGAAAATTGTTGACCTTTTGTCTCTACAGTGTCGTAAACGGTTCTGTTCAGTATAGCATTGTTCCGAGAAACGAAATGATTTTACGCTTGCTTAAGTACAAACATTCAGATATTTCTACGTCTTTCTCGGTGTTAATTGACAATTTTATGAATGTTTACATTAATATATTTTTTTTCTGATAAAAACCGTTTTTCAAAAATATTTTAACGAACGTGTCCTGTAAAGTTTATAAAAAGGACTTTTTGTACCTTTTCGCATGGGCTTGCTCGTATCATTTTCAACTCAAGTTGAGTGACAAAATAAAAAAAAAAAAAAAATTGCCGAAAAGATAGGAAATAGAAAATACTCATAATACCTCATATCGACCGTTATAATTTTATGCGAATTTTGAAAAAAAAAAGAAGCAATTATCCATAGCAACTAAAATTCTACCCGTAACAACCACACACTAATCAGCAAAAAGTCGTCCCTATTTCCAATGATCTAGCAATAATTTGAAGCCGTTTCCAATGGATTTGGCATCTATCAAAACATATAGTTTGCAAAAACGCATCTAAAATATATTGAGTTCAATAAAAAGTTATGACAAAATCACTTATTTAACTTACTTAATGGTACTGACTTTCGACGATATCACCTATATGAGCCAGTCCATGCAAAAAGGTACAACAACGAAAAAATTACCAAATTCTAAAGTGTGCATAATTATTGGTAGCAGACTTGTGATCTATAAAACTCAGTTACTTTTCCCAATACCCTTAAGCTGTAAGTTATACACATCTGCATGTGCTGACCCCCCTTATTTTATTCAAATTTTACTGAATTATTTCATATAGTTTAATCATTTTCCATGTTTAGTTTAAATATCTTAAATTGCCATTATTTTATGATCTCTCCGGTAGCAGTGGGGATAAGGTTCTCGCTCACAATGCAGATAGCAATGCGGTGAAAGGGGGTAACGGTTCGAATCCCGTGCAAGCGAACGGTTGATTTCAAAAACACAAGAAGACATAATTTTTGCATTTTTCCTTACGTTTAAATGTTGTCTTCCTATCTTTAAACATAGGTAGAGATGATGAAAATTGTTGACCTTTTGTCTCTACAGTGTCGTAAACGGTTCTGTTCAGTATAGCATTGTTCCGAGAAACGAAATGATTTTACGCTTGCTTAAGTACAAACATTCAGATATTTCTACGTCTTTCTCGGTGTTAATTGACAATTTTATGAATGTTTACATTAATATATTTTTTTTCTGATAAAAACCGTTTTTCAAAAATATTTTAACGAACGTGTCCTGTAAAGTTTATAAAAAGGACTTTTTGTACCTTTTCGCATGGGCTTGCTCGTATCATTTTCAACTCAAGTTGAGTGACAAAATAAAAAAAAAAAAAAAATTGCCGAAAAGATAGGAAATAGAAAATACTCATAATACCTCATATCGACCGTTATAATTTTATGCGAATTTTGAAAAAAAAAAGAAGCAATTATCCATAGCAACTAAAATTCTACCCGTAACAACCACACACTAATCAGCAAAAAGTCGTCCCTATTTCCAATGATCTAGCAATAATTTGAAGCCGTTTCCAATGGATTTGGCATCTATCAAAACATATAGTTTGCAAAAACGCATCTAAAATATATTGAGTTCAATAAAAAGTTATGACAAAATCACTTATTTAACTTACTTAATGGTACTGACTTTCGACGATATCACCTATATGAGCCAGTCCATGCAAAAAGGTACAACAACGAAAAAATTACCAAATTCTAAAGTGTGCATAATTATTGGTAGCAGACTTGTGATCTATAAAACTCAGTTACTTTTCCCAATACCCTTAAGCTGTAAGTTATACACATCTGCATGTGCTGACCCCCCTTATTTTATTCAAATTTTACTGAATTATTTCATATAGTTTAATCATTTTCCATGTTTAGTTTAAATATCTTAAATTGCCATTATTTGATGATCTCTCCGGTAGCAGTGGGGATAAGGTTCTCGCTCACAATGCAGATAGCAATGCGGTGAAAGGGGGTAACGGTTCGAATCCCGTGCAAGCGAACGGTTGATTTCAAAAACACAAGAAGACATAATTTTTGCATTTTTCCTTACGTTTAAATGTTGTCTTCCTATCTTTAAACATAGGTAGAGATGATGAAAATTGTTGACCTTTTGTCTACAGTGTCGTAAACGGTTCTGTTCAGTATAGCATTGTTCCGAGAAACGAAATGATTTTACGCTTGCTTAAGTACAAACATTCAGATATTTCTACGTCTTTCTCGGTGTTAATTGACAATTTTATGAATGTTTACATTAATATATTTTTTTTCTGATAAAAACCGTTTTTCAAAAATATTTTAACGAACGTGTCCTGTAAAGTTTATAAAAAGGACTTTTTGTACCTTTTCGCATGGGCTTGCTCGTATCATTTTCAACTCAAGTTGAGTGACAAAATAAAAAAAAAAAAAAAGAAATTGCCGAAAAGATAGGAAATAGAAAATACTCATAATACCTCATATCGACCGTTATAATTTTATGCGAATTTTGAAAAAAAAAAAGAAGCAATTATCCATAGCAACTAAAATTCTACCCGTAACAACCACACACTAATCAGCAAAAAGTCGTCCCTATTTCCAATGATCTAGCAATAATTTGAAGCCGTTTCCAATGGATTTGGCATCTATCAAAACATATAGTTTGCAAAAAACACATCTAAAATATATTGAGTTCAATAAAAAGTTATGACAAAATCACTTATTTAACTTACTTAATGGTACTGACTTTCGACGATATCACCTATATGAGCCAGTCCATGCAAAAAGGTACAACAACGAAAAAATTACCAAATTCTAAAGTGTGCATAATTATTGGTAGCAGACTTGTGATCTATAAAACTCAGTTACTTTTCCCAATACCCTTAAGCTGTAAGTTATACACATCTGCATGTGCTGACCCCCCTTATTTTATTCAAATTTTACTGAATTATTTCATATAGTTTAATCATTTTCCATGTTTAGTTTAAATATCTTAAATTGCCATTATTTGATGATCTCTCCGGTAGCAGTGGGGATAAGGTTCTCGCTCACAATGCAGATAGCAATGCGGTGAAAGGGGGTAACGGTTCGAATCCCGTGCAAGCGAACGGTTGATTTCAAAAACACAAGAAGACATAATTTTTGCATTTTTCCTTACGTTTAAATGTTGTCTTCCTATCTTTAAACATAGGTAGAGATGATGAAAATTGTTGACCTTTTGTCTCTACAGTGTCGTAAACGGTTCTGTTCAGTATAGCATTGTTCCGAGAAACGAAATGATTTTACGCTTGCTTAAGTACAAACATTCAGATATTTCTACGTCTTTCTCGGTGTTAATTGACAATTTTATGAATGTTTACATTAATATATTTTTTTTCTGATAAAAACCGTTTTTCAAAAATATTTTAACGAACGTGTCCTGTAAAGTTTATAAAAAGGACTTTTTGTACCTTTTCGCATGGGCTTGCTCGTATCATTTTCAACTCAAGTTGAGTGACAAAATAAAAAAAAAAAAAAAATTGCCGAAAAGATAGGAAATAGAAAATACTCATAATACCTCATATCGACCGTTATAATTTTATGCGAATTTTGAAAAAAAAAAGAAGCAATTATCCATAGCAACTAAAATTCTACCCGTAACAACCACACACTAATCAGCAAAAAGTCGTCCCTATTTCCAATGATCTAGCAATAATTTGAAGCCGTTTCCAATGGATTTGGCATCTATCAAAACATATAGTTTGCAAAAACGCATCTAAAATATATTGAGTTCAATAAAAAGTTATGACAAAATCACTTATTTAACTTACTTAATGGTACTGACTTTCGACGATATCACCTATATGAGCCAGTCCATGCAAAAAGGTACAACAACGAAAAAATTACCAAATTCTAAAGTGTGCATAATTATTGGTAGCAGACTTGTGATCTATAAAACTCAGTTACTTTTCCCAATACCCTTAAGCTGTAAGTTATACACATCTGCATGTGCTGACCCCCCTTATTTTATTCAAATTTTACTGAATTATTTCATATAGTTTAATCATTTTCCATGTTTAGTTTAAATATCTTAAATTGCCATTATTTTATGATCTCTCCGGTAGCAGTGGGGATAAGGTTCTCGCTCACAATGCAGATAGCAATGCGGTGAAAGGGGGTAACGGTTCGAATCCCGTGCAAGCGAACGGTTGATTTCAAAAACACAAGAAGACATAATTTTTGCATTTTTCCTTACGTTTAAATGTTGTCTTCCTATCTTTAAACATAGGTAGAGATGATGAAAATTGTTGACCTTTTGTCTCTACAGTGTCGTAAACGGTTCTGTTCAGTATAGCATTGTTCCGAGAAACGAAATGATTTTACGCTTGCTTAAGTACAAACATTCAGATATTTCTACGTCTTTCTCGGTGTTAATTGACAATTTTATGAATGTTTACATTAATATATTTTTTTTCTGATAAAAACCGTTTTTCAAAAATATTTTAACGAACGTGTCCTGTAAAGTTTATAAAAAGGACTTTTTGTACCTTTTCGCATGGGCTTGCTCGTATCATTTTCAACTCAAGTTGAGTGACAAAATAAAAAAAAAAAAAAAATTGCCGAAAAGATAGGAAATAGAAAATACTCATAATACCTCATATCGACCGTTATAATTTTATGCGAATTTTGAAAAAAAAAAGAAGCAATTATCCATAGCAACTAAAATTCTACCCGTAACAACCACACACTAATCAGCAAAAAGTCGTCCCTATTTCCAATGATCTAGCAATAATTTGAAGCCGTTTCCAATGGATTTGGCATCTATCAAAACATATAGTTTGCAAAAACGCATCTAAAATATATTGAGTTCAATAAAAAGTTATGACAAAATCACTTATTTAACTTACTTAATGGTACTGACTTTCGACGATATCACCTATATGAGCCAGTCCATGCAAAAAGGTACAACAACGAAAAAATTACCAAATTCTAAAGTGTGCATAATTATTGGTAGCAGACTTGTGATCTATAAAACTCAGTTACTTTTCCCAATACCCTTAAGCTGTAAGTTATACACATCTGCATGTGCTGACCCCCCTTATTTTATTCAAATTTTACTGAATTATTTCATATAGTTTAATCATTTTCCATGTTTAGTTTAAATATCTTAAATTGCCATTATTTGATGATCTCTCCGGTAGCAGTGGGGATAAGGTTCTCGCTCACAATGCAGATAGCAATGCGGTGAAAGGGGGTAACGGTTCGAATCCCGTGCAAGCGAACGGTTGATTTCAAAAACACAAGAAGACATAATTTTTGCATTTTTCCTTACGTTTAAATGTTGTCTTCCTATCTTTAAACATAGGTAGAGATGATGAAAATTGTTGACCTTTTGTCTACAGTGTCGTAAACGGTTCTGTTCAGTATAGCATTGTTCCGAGAAACGAAATGATTTTACGCTTGCTTAAGTACAAACATTCAGATATTTCTACGTCTTTCTCGGTGTTAATTGACAATTTTATGAATGTTTACATTAATATATTTTTTTTCTGATAAAAACCGTTTTTCAAAAATATTTTAACGAACGTGTCCTGTAAAGTTTATAAAAAGGACTTTTTGTACCTTTTCGCATGGGCTTGCTCGTATCATTTTCAACTCAAGTTGAGTGACAAAATAAAAAAAAAAAAAAAGAAATTGCCGAAAAGATAGGAAATAGAAAATACTCATAATACCTCATATCGACCGTTATAATTTTATGCGAATTTTGAAAAAAAAAAAGAAGCAATTATCCATAGCAACTAAAATTCTACCCGTAACAACCACACACTAATCAGCAAAAAGTCGTCCCTATTTCCAATGATCTAGCAATAATTTGAAGCCGTTTCCAATGGATTTGGCATCTATCAAAACATATAGTTTGCAAAAAACACATCTAAAATATATTGAGTTCAATAAAAAGTTATGACAAAATCACTTATTTAACTTACTTAATGGTACTGACTTTCGACGATATCACCTATATGAGCCAGTCCATGCAAAAAGGTACAACAACGAAAAAATTACCAAATTCTAAAGTGTGCATAATTATTGGTAGCAGACTTGTGATCTATAAAACTCAGTTACTTTTCCCAATACCCTTAAGCTGTAAGTTATACACATCTGCATGTGCTGACCCCCCTTATTTTATTCAAATTTTACTGAATTATTTCATATAGTTTAATCATTTTCCATGTTTAGTTTAAATATCTTAAATTGCCATTATTTGATGATCTCTCCGGTAGCAGTGGGGATAAGGTTCTCGCTCACAATGCAGATAGCAATGCGGTGAAAGGGGGTAACGGTTCGAATCCCGTGCAAGCGAACGGTTGATTTCAAAAACACAAGAAGACATAATTTTTGCATTTTTCCTTACGTTTAAATGTTGTCTTCCTATCTTTAAACATAGGTAGAGATGATGAAAATTGTTGACCTTTTGTCTCTACAGTGTCGTAAACGGTTCTGTTCAGTATAGCATTGTTCCGAGAAACGAAATGATTTTACGCTTGCTTAAGTACAAACATTCAGATATTTCTACGTCTTTCTCGGTGTTAATTGACAATTTTATGAATGTTTACATTAATATATTTTTTTTCTGATAAAAACCGTTTTTCAAAAATATTTTAACGAACGTGTCCTGTAAAGTTTATAAAAAGGACTTTTTGTACCTTTTCGCATGGGCTTGCTCGTATCATTTTCAACTCAAGTTGAGTGACAAAATAAAAAAAAAAAAAAAATTGCCGAAAAGATAGGAAATAGAAAATACTCATAATACCTCATATCGACCGTTATAATTTTATGCGAATTTTGAAAAAAAAAAGAAGCAATTATCCATAGCAACTAAAATTCTACCCGTAACAACCACACACTAATCAGCAAAAAGTCGTCCCTATTTCCAATGATCTAGCAATAATTTGAAGCCGTTTCCAATGGATTTGGCATCTATCAAAACATATAGTTTGCAAAAACGCATCTAAAATATATTGAGTTCAATAAAAAGTTATGACAAAATCACTTATTTAACTTACTTAATGGTACTGACTTTCGACGATATCACCTATATGAGCCAGTCCATGCAAAAAGGTACAACAACGAAAAAATTACCAAATTCTAAAGTGTGCATAATTATTGGTAGCAGACTTGTGATCTATAAAACTCAGTTACTTTTCCCAATACCCTTAAGCTGTAAGTTATACACATCTGCATGTGCTGACCCCCCTTATTTTATTCAAATTTTACTGAATTATTTCATATAGTTTAATCATTTTCCATGTTTAGTTTAAATATCTTAAATTGCCATTATTTTATGATCTCTCCGGTAGCAGTGGGGATAAGGTTCTCGCTCACAATGCAGATAGCAATGCGGTGAAAGGGGGGTAACGGTTCGAATCCCGTGCAAGCGAACGGTTGATTTCAAAAACACAAGAAGACATAATTTTTGCATTTTTCCTTACGTTTAAATGTTGTCTTCCTATCTTTAAACATAGGTAGAGATGATGAAAATTGTTGACCTTTTGTCTCTACAGTGTCGTAAACGGTTCTGTTCAGTATAGCATTGTTCCGAGAAACGAAATGATTTTACGCTTGCTTAAGTACAAACATTCAGATATTTCTACGTCTTTCTCGGTGTTAATTGACAATTTTATGAATGTTTACATTAATATATTTTTTTTCTGATAAAAATCGTTTTTCAAAAATATTTTAACGAACGTGTCCTGTAAAGTTTCTAAAAAGGACTTTTTGTACCTTTTCGCATGGGCTTGCTCGTATCATTTTCAACTCAAGTTGAGTGACAAAATAAAAAAAAAAAAAAAATTGCCGAAAAGATAGGAAATAGAAAATACTCATAATACCTCATATCGACCGTTATAATTTTATGCGAATTTTGAAAAAAAAAAGAAGCAATTATCCATAGCAACTAAAATTCTACCCGTAACAACCACACACTAATCAGCAAAAAGTCGTCCCTATTTCCAATGATCTAGCAATAATTTGAAGCCGTTTCCAATGGATTTGGCATCTATCAAAACATATAGTTTGCAAAAACGCATCTAAAATATATTGAGTTCAATAAAAAGTTATGACAAAATCACTTATTTAACTTACTTAATGGTACTGACTTTCGACGATATCACCTATATGAGCCAGTCCATGCAAAAAGGTACAACAACGAAAAAATTACCAAATTCTAAAGTGTGCATAATTATTGGTAGCAGACTTGTGATCTATAAAACTCAGTTACTTTTCCCAATACCCTTAAGCTGTAAGTTATACACATCTGCATGTGCTGACCCCCCTTATTTTATTCAAATTTTACTGAATTATTTCATATAGTTTAATCATTTTCCATGTTTAGTTTAAATATCTTAAATTGCCATTATTTTATGATCTCTCCGGTAGCAGTGGGGATAAGGTTCTCGCTCACAATGCAGATAGCAATGCGGTGAAAGGGGGGTAACGGTTCGAATCCCGTGCAAGCGAACGGTTGATTTCAAAAACACAAGAAGACATAATTTTTGCATTTTTCCTTACGTTTAAATGTTGTCTTCCTATCTTTAAACATAGGTAGAGATGATGAAAATTGTTGACCTTTTGTCTCTACAGTGTCGTAAACGGTTCTGTTCAGTATAGCATTGTTCCGAGAAACGAAATGATTTTACGCTTGCTTAAGTACAAACATTCAGATATTTCTACGTCTTTCTCGGTGTTAATTGACAATTTTATGAATGTTTACATTAATATATTTTTTTTCTGATAAAAATCGTTTTTCAAAAATATTTTAACGAACGTGTCCTGTAAAGTTTCTAAAAAGGACTTTTTGTACCTTTTCGCATGGGCTTGCTCGTATCATTTTCAACTCAAGTTGAGTGACAAAATAAAAAAAAAAAAAAAAATTGCCGAAAAGATAGGAAATAGAAAATACTCATAATACCTCATATCGACCGTTATAATTTTATGCGAATTTTGAAAAAAAAAAGAAGCAATTATCCATAGCAACTAAAATTCTACCCGTAACAACCACACACTAATCAGCAAAAAGTCGTCCCTATTTCCAATGATCTAGCAATAATTTGAAGCCGTTTCCAATGGATTTGGCATCTATCAAAACATATAGTTTGCAAAAACGCATCTAAAATATATTGAGTTCAATAAAAAGTTATGACAAAATCACTTATTTAACTTACTTAATGGTACTGACTTTCGACGATATCACCTATATGAGCCAGTCCATGCAAAAAGGTACAACAACGAAAAAATTACCAAATTCTAAAGTGTGCATAATTATTGGTAGCAGACTTGTGATCTATAAAACTCAGTTACTTTTCCCAATACCCTTAAGCTGTAAGTTATACACATCTGCATGTGCTGACCCCCCTTATTTTATTCAAATTTTACTGAATTATTTCATATAGTTTAATCATTTTCCATGTTTAGTTTAAATATCTTAAATTGCCATTATTTGATGATCTCTCCGGTAGCAGTGGGGATAAGGTTCTCGCTCACAATGCAGATAGCAATGCGGTGAAAGGGGGTAACGGTTCGAATCCCGTGCAAGCGAACGGTTGATTTCAAAAACACAAGAAGACATAATTTTTGCATTTTTCCTTACGTTTAAATGTTGTCTTCCTATCTTTAAACATAGGTAGAGATGATGAAAATTGTTGACCTTTTGTCTACAGTGTCGTAAACGGTTCTGTTCAGTATAGCATTGTTCCGAGAAACGAAATGATTTTACGCTTGCTTAAGTACAAACATTCAGATATTTCTACGTCTTTCTCGGTGTTAATTGACAATTTTATGAATGTTTACATTAATATATTTTTTTTCTGATAAAAACCGTTTTTCAAAAATATTTTAACGAACGTGTCCTGTAAAGTTTATAAAAAGGACTTTTTGTACCTTTTCGCATGGGCTTGCTCGTATCATTTTCAACTCAAGTTGAGTGACAAAATAAAAAAAAAAAAAAAAAAATTGCCGAAAAGATAGGAAATAGAAAATACTCATAATACCTCATATCGACCGTTATAATTTTATGCGAATTTTGAAAAAAAAAAGAAGCAATTATCCATAGCAACTAAAATTCTACCCGTAACAACCACACACTAATCAGCAAAAAGTCGTCCCTATTTCCAATGATCTAGCAATAATTTGAAGCCGTTTCCAATGGATTTGGCATCTATCAAAACATATAGTTTGCAAAAAACACATCTAAAATATATTGAGTTCAATAAAAAGTTATGACAAAATCACTTATTTAACTTACTTAATGGTACTGACTTTCGACGATATCACCTATATGAGCCAGTCCATGCAAAAAGGTACAACAACGAAAAAATTACCAAATTCTAAAGTGTGCATAATTATTGGTAGCAGACTTGTGATCTATAAAACTCAGTTACTTTTCCCAATACCCTTAAGCTGTAAGTTATACACATCTGCATGTGCTGACCCCCCTTATTTTATTCAAATTTTACTGAATTATTTCATATAGTTTAATCATTTTCCATGTTTAGTTTAAATATCTTAAATTGCCATTATTTGATGATCTCTCCGGTAGCAGTGGGGATAAGGTTCTCGCTCACAATGCAGATAGCAATGCGGTGAAAGGGGGTAACGGTTCGAATCCCGTGCAAGCGAACGGTTGATTTCAAAAACACAAGAAGACATAATTTTTGCATTTTTCCTTACGTTTAAATGTTGTCTTCCTATCTTTAAACATAGGTAGAGATGATGAAAATTGTTGACCTTTTGTCTCTACAGTGTCGTAAACGGTTCTGTTCAGTATAGCATTGTTCCGAGAAACGAAATGATTTTACGCTTGCTTAAGTACAAACATTCAGATATTTCTACGTCTTTCTCGGTGTTAATTGACAATTTTATGAATGTTTACATTAATATATTTTTTTTCTGATAAAAACCGTTTTTCAAAAATATTTTAACGAACGTGTCCTGTAAAGTTTATAAAAAGGACTTTTTGTACCTTTTCGCATGGGCTTGCTCGTATCATTTTCAACTCAAGTTGAGTGACAAAATAAAAAAAAAAAAAAAAAAATTGCCGAAAAGATAGGAAATAGAAAATACTCATAATACCTCATATCGACCGTTATAATTTTATGCGAATTTTGAAAAAAAAAAAGAAGCAATTATCCATAGCAACTAAAATTCTACCCGTAACAACCACACACTAATCAGCAAAAAGTCGTCCCTATTTCCAATGATCTAGCAATAATTTGAAGCCGTTTCCAATGGATTTGGCATCTATCAAAACATATAGTTTGCAAAAAACACATCTAAAATATATTGAGTTCAATAAAAAGTTATGACAAAATCACTTATTTAACTTACTTAATGGTACTGACTTTCGACGATATCACCTATATGAGCCAGTCCATGCAAAAAGGTACAACAACGAAAAAATTACCAAATTCTAAAGTGTGCATAATTATTGGTAGCAGACTTGTGATCTATAAAACTCAGTTACTTTTCCCAATACCCTTAAGCTGTAAGTTATACACATCTGCATGTGCTGACCCCCCTTATTTTATTCAAATTTTACTGAATTATTTCATATAGTTTAATCATTTTCCATGTTTAGTTTAAATATCTTAAATTGCCATTATTTGATGATCTCTCCGGTAGCAGTGGGGATAAGGTTCTCGCTCACAATGCAGATAGCAATGCGGTGAAAGGGGGTAACGGTTCGAATCCCGTGCAAGCGAACGGTTGATTTCAAAAACACAAGAAGACATAATTTTTGCATTTTTCCTTACGTTTAAATGTTGTCTTCCTATCTTTAAACATAGGTAGAGATGATGAAAATTGTTGACCTTTTGTCTCTACAGTGTCGTAAACGGTTCTGTTCAGTATAGCATTGTTCCGAGAAACGAAATGATTTTACGCTTGCTTAAGTACAAACATTCAGATATTTCTACGTCTTTCTCGGTGTTAATTGACAATTTTATGAATGTTTACATTAATATATTTTTTTTCTGATAAAAATCGTTTTTCAAAAATATTTTAACGAACGTGTCCTGTAAAGTTTCTAAAAAGGACTTTTTGTACCTTTTCGCATGGGCTTGCTCGTATCATTTTCAACTCAAGTTGAGTGACAAAATAAAAAAAAAAAAAAAAATTGCCGAAAAGATAGGAAATAGAAAATACTCATAATACCTCATATCGACCGTTATAATTTTATGCGAATTTTGAAAAAAAAAAGAAGCAATTATCCATAGCAACTAAAATTCTACCCGTAACAACCACACACTAATCAGCAAAAAGTCGTCCCTATTTCCAATGATCTAGCAATAATTTGAAGCCGTTTCCAATGGATTTGGCATCTATCAAAACATATAGTTTGCAAAAACGCATCTAAAATATATTGAGTTCAATAAAAAGTTATGACAAAATCACTTATTTAACTTACTTAATGGTACTGACTTTCGACGATATCACCTATATGAGCCAGTCCATGCAAAAAGGTACAACAACGAAAAAATTACCAAATTCTAAAGTGTGCATAATTATTGGTAGCAGACTTGTGATCTATAAAACTCAGTTACTTTTCCCAATACCCTTAAGCTGTAAGTTATACACATCTGCATGTGCTGACCCCCCTTATTTTATTCAAATTTTACTGAATTATTTCATATAGTTTAATCATTTTCCATGTTTAGTTTAAATATCTTAAATTGCCATTATTTGATGATCTCTCCGGTAGCAGTGGGGATAAGGTTCTCGCTCACAATGCAGATAGCAATGCGGTGAAAGGGGGTAACGGTTCGAATCCCGTGCAAGCGAACGGTTGATTTCAAAAACACAAGAAGACATAATTTTTGCATTTTTCCTTACGTTTAAATGTTGTCTTCCTATCTTTAAACATAGGTAGAGATGATGAAAATTGTTGACCTTTTGTCTACAGTGTCGTAAACGGTTCTGTTCAGTATAGCATTGTTCCGAGAAACGAAATGATTTTACGCTTGCTTAAGTACAAACATTCAGATATTTCTACGTCTTTCTCGGTGTTAATTGACAATTTTATGAATGTTTACATTAATATATTTTTTTTCTGATAAAAATCGTTTTTCAAAAATATTTTAACGAACGTGTCCTGTAAAGTTTCTAAAAAGGACTTTTTGTACCTTTTCGCATGGGCTTGCTCGTATCATTTTCAACTCAAGTTGAGTGACAAAATAAAAAAAAAAAAAAAAATTGCCGAAAAGATAGGAAATAGAAAATACTCATAATACCTCATATCGACCGTTATAATTTTATGCGAATTTTGAAAAAAAAAAGAAGCAATTATCCATAGCAACTAAAATTCTACCCGTAACAACCACACACTAATCAGCAAAAAGTCGTCCCTATTTCCAATGATCTAGCAATAATTTGAAGCCGTTTCCAATGGATTTGGCATCTATCAAAACATATAGTTTGCAAAAAACACATCTAAAATATATTGAGTTCAATAAAAAGTTATGACAAAATCACTTATTTAACTTACTTAATGGTACTGACTTTCGACGATATCACCTATATGAGCCAGTCCATGCAAAAAGGTACAACAACGAAAAAATTACCAAATTCTAAAGTGTGCATAATTATTGGTAGCAGACTTGTGATCTATAAAACTCAGTTACTTTTCCCAATACCCTTAAGCTGTAAGTTATACACATCTGCATGTGCTGACCCCCCTTATTTTATTCAAATTTTACTGAATTATTTCATATAGTTTAATCATTTTCCATGTTTAGTTTAAATATCTTAAATTGCCATTATTTGATGATCTCTCCGGTAGCAGTGGGGATAAGGTTCTCGCTCACAATGCAGATAGCAATGCGGTGAAAGGGGGTAACGGTTCGAATCCCGTGCAAGCGAACGGTTGATTTCAAAAACACAAGAAGACATAATTTTTGCATTTTTCCTTACGTTTAAATGTTGTCTTCCTATCTTTAAACATAGGTAGAGATGATGAAAATTGTTGACCTTTTGTCTCTACAGTGTCGTAAACGGTTCTGTTCAGTATAGCATTGTTCCGAGAAACGAAATGATTTTACGCTTGCTTAAGTACAAACATTCAGATATTTCTACGTCTTTCTCGGTGTTAATTGACAATTTTATGAATGTTTACATTAATATATTTTTTTTCTGATAAAAATCGTTTTTCAAAAATATTTTAACGAACGTGTCCTGTAAAGTTTCTAAAAAGGACTTTTTGTACCTTTTCGCATGGGCTTGCTCGTATCATTTTCAACTCAAGTTGAGTGACAAAATAAAAAAAAAAAAAAAAATTGCCGAAAAGATAGGAAATAGAAAATACTCATAATACCTCATATCGACCGTTATAATTTTATGCGAATTTTGAAAAAAAAAAGAAGCAATTATCCATAGCAACTAAAATTCTACCCGTAACAACCACACACTAATCAGCAAAAAGTCGTCCCTATTTCCAATGATCTAGCAATAATTTGAAGCCGTTTCCAATGGATTTGGCATCTATCAAAACATATAGTTTGCAAAAACGCATCTAAAATATATTGAGTTCAATAAAAAGTTATGACAAAATCACTTATTTAACTTACTTAATGGTACTGACTTTCGACGATATCACCTATATGAGCCAGTCCATGCAAAAAGGTACAACAACGAAAAAATTACCAAATTCTAAAGTGTGCATAATTATTGGTAGCAGACTTGTGATCTATAAAACTCAGTTACTTTTCCCAATACCCTTAAGCTGTAAGTTATACACATCTGCATGTGCTGACCCCCCTTATTTTATTCAAATTTTACTGAATTATTTCATATAGTTTAATCATTTTCCATGTTTAGTTTAAATATCTTAAATTGCCATTATTTGATGATCTCTCCGGTAGCAGTGGGGATAAGGTTCTCGCTCACAATGCAGATAGCAATGCGGTGAAAGGGGGTAACGGTTCGAATCCCGTGCAAGCGAACGGTTGATTTCAAAAACACAAGAAGACATAATTTTTGCATTTTTCCTTACGTTTAAATGTTGTCTTCCTATCTTTAAACATAGGTAGAGATGATGAAAATTGTTGACCTTTTGTCTACAGTGTCGTAAACGGTTCTGTTCAGTATAGCATTGTTCCGAGAAACGAAATGATTTTACGCTTGCTTAAGTACAAACATTCAGATATTTCTACGTCTTTCTCGGTGTTAATTGACAATTTTATGAATGTTTACATTAATATATTTTTTTTCTGATAAAAATCGTTTTTCAAAAATATTTTAACGAACGTGTCCTGTAAAGTTTCTAAAAAGGACTTTTTGTACCTTTTCGCATGGGCTTGCTCGTATCATTTTCAACTCAAGTTGAGTGACAAAATAAAAAAAAAAAAAAAAATTGCCGAAAAGATAGGAAATAGAAAATACTCATAATACCTCATATCGACCGTTATAATTTTATGCGAATTTTGAAAAAAAAAAGAAGCAATTATCCATAGCAACTAAAATTCTACCCGTAACAACCACACACTAATCAGCAAAAAGTCGTCCCTATTTCCAATGATCTAGCAATAATTTGAAGCCGTTTCCAATGGATTTGGCATCTATCAAAACATATAGTTTGCAAAAACGCATCTAAAATATATTGAGTTCAATAAAAAGTTATGACAAAATCACTTATTTAACTTACTTAATGGTACTGACTTTCGACGATATCACCTATATGAGCCAGTCCATGCAAAAAGGTACAACAACGAAAAAATTACCAAATTCTAAAGTGTGCATAATTATTGGTAGCAGACTTGTGATCTATAAAACTCAGTTACTTTTCCCAATACCCTTAAGCTGTAAGTTATACACATCTGCATGTGCTGACCCCCCTTATTTTATTCAAATTTTACTGAATTATTTCATATAGTTTAATCATTTTCCATGTTTAGTTTAAATATCTTAAATTGCCATTATTTGATGATCTCTCCGGTAGCAGTGGGGATAAGGTTCTCGCTCACAATGCAGATAGCAATGCGGTGAAAGGGGGTAACGGTTCGAATCCCGTGCAAGCGAACGGTTGATTTCAAAAACACAAGAAGACATAATTTTTGCATTTTTCCTTACGTTTAAATGTTGTCTTCCTATCTTTAAACATAGGTAGAGATGATGAAAATTGTTGACCTTTTGTCTACAGTGTCGTAAACGGTTCTGTTCAGTATAGCATTGTTCCGAGAAACGAAATGATTTTACGCTTGCTTAAGTACAAACATTCAGATATTTCTACGTCTTTCTCGGTGTTAATTGACAATTTTATGAATGTTTACATTAATATATTTTTTTTCTGATAAAAACCGTTTTTCAAAAATATTTTAACGAACGTGTCCTGTAAAGTTTATAAAAAGGACTTTTTGTACCTTTTCGCATGGGCTTGCTCGTATCATTTTCAACTCAAGTTGAGTGACAAAATAAAAAAAAAAAAAAAAAAATTGCCGAAAAGATAGGAAATAGAAAATACTCATAATACCTCATATCGACCGTTATAATTTTATGCGAATTTTGAAAAAAAAAAAGAAGCAATTATCCATAGCAACTAAAATTCTACCCGTAACAACCACACACTAATCAGCAAAAAGTCGTCCCTATTTCCAATGATCTAGCAATAATTTGAAGCCGTTTCCAATGGATTTGGCATCTATCAAAACATATAGTTTGCAAAAAACACATCTAAAATATATTGAGTTCAATAAAAAGTTATGACAAAATCACTTATTTAACTTACTTAATGGTACTGACTTTCGACGATATCACCTATATGAGCCAGTCCATGCAAAAAGGTACAACAACGAAAAAATTACCAAATTCTAAAGTGTGCATAATTATTGGTAGCAGACTTGTGATCTATAAAACTCAGTTACTTTTCCCAATACCCTTAAGCTGTAAGTTATACACATCTGCATGTGCTGACCCCCCTTATTTTATTCAAATTTTACTGAATTATTTCATATAGTTTAATCATTTTCCATGTTTAGTTTAAATATCTTAAATTGCCATTATTTGATGATCTCTCCGGTAGCAGTGGGGATAAGGTTCTCGCTCACAATGCAGATAGCAATGCGGTGAAAGGGGGTAACGGTTCGAATCCCGTGCAAGCGAACGGTTGATTTCAAAAACACAAGAAGACATAATTTTTGCATTTTTCCTTACGTTTAAATGTTGTCTTCCTATCTTTAAACATAGGTAGAGATGATGAAAATTGTTGACCTTTTGTCTCTACAGTGTCGTAAACGGTTCTGTTCAGTATAGCATTGTTCCGAGAAACGAAATGATTTTACGCTTGCTTAAGTACAAACATTCAGATATTTCTACGTCTTTCTCGGTGTTAATTGACAATTTTATGAATGTTTACATTAATATATTTTTTTTCTGATAAAAATCGTTTTTCAAAAATATTTTAACGAACGTGTCCTGTAAAGTTTCTAAAAAGGACTTTTTGTACCTTTTCGCATGGGCTTGCTCGTATCATTTTCAACTCAAGTTGAGTGACAAAATAAAAAAAAAAAAAAAAATTGCCGAAAAGATAGGAAATAGAAAATACTCATAATACCTCATATCGACCGTTATAATTTTATGCGAATTTTGAAAAAAAAAAGAAGCAATTATCCATAGCAACTAAAATTCTACCCGTAACAACCACACACTAATCAGCAAAAAGTCGTCCCTATTTCCAATGATCTAGCAATAATTTGAAGCCGTTTCCAATGGATTTGGCATCTATCAAAACATATAGTTTGCAAAAACGCATCTAAAATATATTGAGTTCAATAAAAAGTTATGACAAAATCACTTATTTAACTTACTTAATGGTACTGACTTTCGACGATATCACCTATATGAGCCAGTCCATGCAAAAAGGTACAACAACGAAAAAATTACCAAATTCTAAAGTGTGCATAATTATTGGTAGCAGACTTGTGATCTATAAAACTCAGTTACTTTTCCCAATACCCTTAAGCTGTAAGTTATACACATCTGCATGTGCTGACCCCCCTTATTTTATTCAAATTTTACTGAATTATTTCATATAGTTTAATCATTTTCCATGTTTAGTTTAAATATCTTAAATTGCCATTATTTTGTGATCTCTCCGGTAGCAGTGGGGATAAGGTTCTCGCTCACAATGCAGATAGCAATGCGGTGAAAGGGGGTAACGGTTCGAATCCCGTGCAAGCGAACGGTTGATTTCAAAAACACAAGAAGACATAATTTTTGCATTTTTCCTTACGTTTAAATGTTGTCTTCCTATCTTTAAACATAGGTAGAGATGATGAAAATTGTTGACCTTTTGTCTCTACAGTGTCGTAAACGGTTCTGTTCAGTATAGCATTGTTCCGAGAAACGAAATGATTTTACGCTTGCTTAAGTACAAACATTCAGATATTTCTACGTCTTTCTCGGTGTTAATTGACAATTTTATGAATGTTTACATTAATATATTTTTTTTCTGATAAAAATCGTTTTTCAAAAATATTTTAACGAACGTGTCCTGTAAAGTTTCTAAAAAGGACTTTTTGTACCTTTTCGCATGGGCTTGCTCGTATCATTTTCAACTCAAGTTGAGTGACAAAATAAAAAAAAAAAAAAAAATTGCCGAAAAGATAGGAAATAGAAAATACTCATAATACCTCATATCGACCGTTATAATTTTATGCGAATTTTGAAAAAAAAAAGAAGCAATTATCCATAGCAACTAAAATTCTACCCGTAACAACCACACACTAATCAGCAAAAAGTCGTCCCTATTTCCAATGATCTAGCAATAATTTGAAGCCGTTTCCAATGGATTTGGCATCTATCAAAACATATAGTTTGCAAAAACGCATCTAAAATATATTGAGTTCAATAAAAAGTTATGACAAAATCACTTATTTAACTTACTTAATGGTACTGACTTTCGACGATATCACCTATATGAGCCAGTCCATGCAAAAAGGTACAACAACGAAAAAATTACCAAATTCTAAAGTGTGCATAATTATTGGTAGCAGACTTGTGATCTATAAAACTCAGTTACTTTTCCCAATACCCTTAAGCTGTAAGTTATACACATCTGCATGTGCTGACCCCCCTTATTTTATTCAAATTTTACTGAATTATTTCATATAGTTTAATCATTTTCCATGTTTAGTTTAAATATCTTAAATTGCCATTATTTGATGATCTCTCCGGTAGCAGTGGGGATAAGGTTCTCGCTCACAATGCAGATAGCAATGCGGTGAAAGGGGGTAACGGTTCGAATCCCGTGCAAGCGAACGGTTGATTTCAAAAACACAAGAAGACATAATTTTTGCATTTTTCCTTACGTTTAAATGTTGTCTTCCTATCTTTAAACATAGGTAGAGATGATGAAAATTGTTGACCTTTTGTCTACAGTGTCGTAAACGGTTCTGTTCAGTATAGCATTGTTCCGAGAAACGAAATGATTTTACGCTTGCTTAAGTACAAACATTCAGATATTTCTACGTCTTTCTCGGTGTTAATTGACAATTTTATGAATGTTTACATTAATATATTTTTTTTCTGATAAAAACCGTTTTTCAAAAATATTTTAACGAACGTGTCCTGTAAAGTTTATAAAAAGGACTTTTTGTACCTTTTCGCATGGGCTTGCTCGTATCATTTTCAACTCAAGTTGAGTGACAAAATAAAAAAAAAAAAAAAAAAATTGCCGAAAAGATAGGAAATAGAAAATACTCATAATACCTCATATCGACCGTTATAATTTTATGCGAATTTTGAAAAAAAAAAAGAAGCAATTATCCATAGCAACTAAAATTCTACCCGTAACAACCACACACTAATCAGCAAAAAGTCGTCCCTATTTCCAATGATCTAGCAATAATTTGAAGCCGTTTCCAATGGATTTGGCATCTATCAAAACATATAGTTTGCAAAAAACACATCTAAAATATATTGAGTTCAATAAAAAGTTATGACAAAATCACTTATTTAACTTACTTAATGGTACTGACTTTCGACGATATCACCTATATGAGCCAGTCCATGCAAAAAGGTACAACAACGAAAAAATTACCAAATTCTAAAGTGTGCATAATTATTGGTAGCAGACTTGTGATCTATAAAACTCAGTTACTTTTCCCAATACCCTTAAGCTGTAAGTTATACACATCTGCATGTGCTGACCCCCCTTATTTTATTCAAATTTTACTGAATTATTTCATATAGTTTAATCATTTTCCATGTTTAGTTTAAATATCTTAAATTGCCATTATTTGATGATCTCTCCGGTAGCAGTGGGGATAAGGTTCTCGCTCACAATGCAGATAGCAATGCGGTGAAAGGGGGTAACGGTTCGAATCCCGTGCAAGCGAACGGTTGATTTCAAAAACACAAGAAGACATAATTTTTGCATTTTTCCTTACGTTTAAATGTTGTCTTCCTATCTTTAAACATAGGTAGAGATGATGAAAATTGTTGACCTTTTGTCTCTACAGTGTCGTAAACGGTTCTGTTCAGTATAGCATTGTTCCGAGAAACGAAATGATTTTACGCTTGCTTAAGTACAAACATTCAGATATTTCTACGTCTTTCTCGGTGTTAATTGACAATTTTATGAATGTTTACATTAATATATTTTTTTTCTGATAAAAATCGTTTTTCAAAAATATTTTAACGAACGTGTCCTGTAAAGTTTCTAAAAAGGACTTTTTGTACCTTTTCGCATGGGCTTGCTCGTATCATTTTCAACTCAAGTTGAGTGACAAAATAAAAAAAAAAAAAAAAATTGCCGAAAAGATAGGAAATAGAAAATACTCATAATACCTCATATCGACCGTTATAATTTTATGCGAATTTTGAAAAAAAAAAGAAGCAATTATCCATAGCAACTAAAATTCTACCCGTAACAACCACACACTAATCAGCAAAAAGTCGTCCCTATTTCCAATGATCTAGCAATAATTTGAAGCCGTTTCCAATGGATTTGGCATCTATCAAAACATATAGTTTGCAAAAACGCATCTAAAATATATTGAGTTCAATAAAAAGTTATGACAAAATCACTTATTTAACTTACTTAATGGTACTGACTTTCGACGATATCACCTATATGAGCCAGTCCATGCAAAAAGGTACAACAACGAAAAAATTACCAAATTCTAAAGTGTGCATAATTATTGGTAGCAGACTTGTGATCTATAAAACTCAGTTACTTTTCCCAATACCCTTAAGCTGTAAGTTATACACATCTGCATGTGCTGACCCCCCTTATTTTATTCAAATTTTACTGAATTATTTCATATAGTTTAATCATTTTCCATGTTTAGTTTAAATATCTTAAATTGCCATTATTTTATGATCTCTCCGGTAGCAGTGGGGATAAGGTTCTCGCTCACAATGCAGATAGCAATGCGGTGAAAGGGGGGGTAACGGTTCGAATCCCGTGCAAGCGAACACTGAAAACATAAATTAGTCAATTTGACCAATTTAATTGGTCATTTTGACTGTCCTCTAGATGACAATGCACTTTAATCATTTTGACTATGCTCTTTGTCGTTTGACTAGATGGGTAGTCACATTTGACTGAGTAGGGTGGTAATCATGACTATGTTTGGAAGTCAAAATGACCATATGTTATACTCGTTATGACGAATTGGATTGTTAAATTGACTATGCACATTTGTCAGTTTGACAATTGAATGCAGTCCATATGACTTATTGAAATAGTCGAACGTGACCATGTTGTTTAGTCAACATGATTACTGTGAATAGTCACGACTGTTAGACTGTTATTTTAATTTGTGTTGTGTTTTTTGTTCCACCAATTTACTTTGTGTGTGTTTCTATCCGTTTTGTACTTTTATGTTTCATTCTTCTGTTATTCTACTTTTTGTTGTTTCTCTTCCATAGGATTGACAAATACATCTGGAATATAATATCATTAAAAATACCACAACAGCAAAACTAACATCGAAACCGTAAAGGACCACAAAGTGCTCAATGTTCAAAACCTTCCTATATCTTCATGATTTTCATGTGTTACCATTACTCAGTGACATATATTAAAGTCTAAAAATCAAATAAAGAAAATATATTTATTATAAACTCGTTGTTAATTTGAAGTGTTTATTTCAGATATTTTTTCGGTATCAACTGTGTCAGTGTAATAATCTCTCTGGTCAAAAATCTCTCAGCTGTGTTCATACAAATAGCAATGTCTTCATTTGCTGAAAAATATAATTATATCATTTTAGAAGCTAAAATATAACAATAAACAAGTATATCAGTCATGTTAAAAGCTAAAAGAAAAAACAAATTTTAAAATCTTTGATCTAGTGATTTTGTCACTCATTTCATACCATTATTTTGTAATGTAAGTTCCGGGATCTTGACAGCCACCCATCTTATACCACAACATTGTAATGTAAGCACCAGGATCTTGACAGCCACCCATCTTATACCACAACATTGTAATGTAAGCACCGGGATCTTGACAGCCACCCATCTTATACCACAACATTGTGATATAAGCACAAGGATCTTGACAGCCACCCATCTTATAACACAACATTGTAATGTAAGCACCAGGATCTTGACAGCCACCCATCTTATAACACAACATTGTAATGTAAGCACCAGGATCTTGACAGCCATCCATCTTATACCACACCATTGCAATGTAAGCACCAGGATCTTGACAGCCACCCATGTTATATCACAGCATTGTAATGTAAGCACCAGGATCTTGACAGCTACCCTGGGTTTTTTTTTTTAATTCATTGTTGTGAATATCGATTGCAGTGTTTATTTTTAACAGTTTTTGATCAGGTGAAAAATAGATATCGCTAAATACTCTTTTCAATCGAAAATACGTTGTATGTGTATCAAAATTGATATCCCGTATACATATCTCCCT
Organism: Mytilus californianus; assembly: GCF_021869535.1. Taxonomy (NCBI): domain Eukaryota; kingdom Metazoa; phylum Mollusca; class Bivalvia; order Mytilida; family Mytilidae; genus Mytilus; species Mytilus californianus. The sequence continues at coordinate 61,835,588 of NW_026262679.1, forward strand.
CTGTTTTGTATTGTCATTAATTTACGTCAACATGTGCCGATATATTACATTCATTAAATTAATAAATACACTTCTTTTTTTCAAATTTAATTTTTGTAAGTTAGAATTAAAACAAATGTACATGATACTTACTTTAAACAATTGGTTTAATTGACAAAATAGCAGTTTCGTGCCTCCTGGTTTGTTTACATCTACACGATCTAGGGAACAAAGGGAACGCGAAAGAGTGCGCGTGAAAACCGATACTCTACACCACGTGGTGCTGTGACCACCTAACATAGTCAACTGACTATGCAGGTAGTCATAATGACTTGATGAATAGTCATATATGCTGTTGACTACCTTTCGGCTAATATTTGACTAACTGAATAGTCATAGTGACTAATTTAAATTTTCAGTGAACGGTTGATTTCAAAAGCACAAGAAGACATAATTTTTGCATTTTTCCTTACGTTTAAATGTTGTCTTCCTATCTTTAAACATAGGTAGAGATGATGAAAATTGTTGACCTTTTGTCTCTACAGTGTCGTAAACGGTTCTGTTCAGTATAGCATTGTTCCGAGAAACGAAATGATTTTACGCTTGCTTAAGTACAAACATTCAGATATTTCTACGTCTTTCTCGGTGTTAATTGACAATTTTATGAATGTTTACATTAATATATTTTTTTTCTGATAAAAATCGTTTTTCAAAAATATTTTAACGAACGTGTCCTGTAAAGTTTCTAAAAAGGACTTTTTGTACCTTTTCGCATGGGCTTGCTCGTATCATTTTCAACTCAAGTTGAGTGACAAAATAAAAAAAAAAAAAAAAATTGCCGAAAAGATAGGAAATAGAAAATACTCATAATACCTCATATCGACCGTTATAATTATATGCGAATTTTGAAAAAAAAAAGAAGCAATTATCCATAGCAACTAAAATTCTACCCGTAACAACCACACACTAATCAGCAAAAAGTCGTCCCTATTTCCAATGATCTAGCAATAATTTGAAGCCGTTTCCAATGGATTTGGCATCTATCAAAACATATAGTTTGCAAAAACGCATCTAAAATATATTGAGTTCAATAAAAAGTTATGACAAAATCACTTATTTAACTTACTTAATGGTACTGACTTTCGACGATATCACCTATATGAGCCAGTCCATGCAAAAAGGTACAACAACGAAAAAATTACCAAATTCTAAAGTGTGCATAATTATTGGTAGCAGACTTGTGATCTATAAAACTCAGTTACTTTTCCCAATACCCTTAAGCTGTAAGTTATACACATCTGCATGTGCTGACCCCCCTTATTTTATTCAAATTTTACTGAATTATTTCATATAGTTTAATCATTTTCCATGTTTAGTTTAAATATCTTAAATTGCCATTATTTGATGATCTCTCCGGTAGCAGTGGGGATAAGGTTCTCGCTCACAATGCAGATAGCAATGCGGTGAAAGGGGGTAACGGTTCGAATCCCGTGCAAGCGAACGGTTGATTTCAAAAACACAAGAAGACATAATTTTTGCATTTTTCCTTACGTTTAAATGTTGTCTTCCTATCTTTAAACATAGGTAGAGATGATGAAAATTGTTGACCTTTTGTCTACAGTGTCGTAAACGGTTCTGTTCAGTATAGCATTGTTCCGAGAAACGAAATGATTTTACGCTTGCTTAAGTACAAACATTCAGATATTTCTACGTCTTTCTCGGTGTTAATTGACAATTTTATGAATGTTTACATTAATATATTTTTTTTCTGATAAAAACCGTTTTTCAAAAATATTTTAACGAACGTGTCCTGTAAAGTTTATAAAAAGGACTTTTTGTACCTTTTCGCATGGGCTTGCTCGTATCATTTTCAACTCAAGTTGAGTGACAAAATAAAAAAAAAAAAAAAAAAATTGCCGAAAAGATAGGAAATAGAAAATACTCATAATACCTCATATCGACCGTTATAATTTTATGCGAATTTTGAAAAAAAAAAAGAAGCAATTATCCATAGCAACTAAAATTCTACCCGTAACAACCACACACTAATCAGCAAAAAGTCGTCCCTATTTCCAATGATCTAGCAATAATTTGAAGCCGTTTCCAATGGATTTGGCATCTATCAAAACATATAGTTTGCAAAAAACACATCTAAAATATATTGAGTTCAATAAAAAGTTATGACAAAATCACTTATTTAACTTACTTAATGGTACTGACTTTCGACGATATCACCTATATGAGCCAGTCCATGCAAAAAGGTACAACAACGAAAAAATTACCAAATTCTAAAGTGTGCATAATTATTGGTAGCAGACTTGTGATCTATAAAACTCAGTTACTTTTCCCAATACCCTTAAGCTGTAAGTTATACACATCTGCATGTGCTGACCCCCCTTATTTTATTCAAATTTTACTGAATTATTTCATATAGTTTAATCATTTTCCATGTTTAGTTTAAATATCTTAAATTGCCATTATTTGATGATCTCTCCGGTAGCAGTGGGGATAAGGTTCTCGCTCACAATGCAGATAGCAATGCGGTGAAAGGGGGTAACGGTTCGAATCCCGTGCAAGCGAACGGTTGATTTCAAAAACACAAGAAGACATAATTTTTGCATTTTTCCTTACGTTTAAATGTTGTCTTCCTATCTTTAAACATAGGTAGAGATGATGAAAATTGTTGACCTTTTGTTTCTACAGTGTCGTAAACGGTTCTGTTCAGTATAGCATTGTTCCGAGAAACGAAATGATTTTACGCTTGCTTAAGTACAAACATTCAGATATTTCTACGTCTTTCTCGGTGTTAATTGACAATTTTATGAATGTTTACATTAATATATTTTTTTTCTGATAAAAATCGTTTTTCAAAAATATTTTAACGAACGTGTCCTGTAAAGTTTCTAAAAAGGACTTTTTGTACCTTTTCGCATGGGCTTGCTCGTATCATTTTCAACTCAAGTTGAGTGACAAAATAAAAAAAAAAAAAAAAATTGCCGAAAAGATAGGAAATAGAAAATACTCATAATACCTCATATCGACCGTTATAATTTTATGCGAATTTTGAAAAAAAAAAGAAGCAATTATCCATAGCAACTAAAATTCTACCCGTAACAACCACACACTAATCAGCAAAAAGTCGTCCCTATTTCCAATGATCTAGCAATAATTTGAAGCCGTTTCCAATGGATTTGGCATCTATCAAAACATATAGTTTGCAAAAACGCATCTAAAATATATTGAGTTCAATAAAAAGTTATGACAAAATCACTTATTTAACTTACTTAATGGTACTGACTTTCGACGATATCACCTATATGAGCCAGTCCATGCAAAAAGGTACAACAACGAAAAAATTACCAAATTCTAAAGTGTGCATAATTATTGGTAGCAGACTTGTGATCTATAAAACTCAGTTACTTTTCCCAATACCCTTAAGCTGTAAGTTATACACATCTGCATGTGCTGACCCCCCTTATTTTATTCAAATTTTACTGAATTATTTCATATAGTTTAATCATTTTCCATGTTTAGTTTAAATATCTTAAATTGCCATTATTTGATGATCTCTCCGGTAGCAGTGGGGATAAGGTTCTCGCTCACAATGCAGATAGCAATGCGGTGAAAGGGGGTAACGGTTCGAATCCCGTGCAAGCGAACGGTTGATTTCAAAAACACAAGAAGACATAATTTTTGCATTTTTCCTTACGTTTAAATGTTGTCTTCCTATCTTTAAACATAGGTAGAGATGATGAAAATTGTTGACCTTTTGTCTACAGTGTCGTAAACGGTTCTGTTCAGTATAGCATTGTTCCGAGAAACGAAATGATTTTACGCTTGCTTAAGTACAAACATTCAGATATTTCTACGTCTTTCTCGGTGTTAATTGACAATTTTATGAATGTTTACATTAATATATTTTTTTTCTGATAAAAACCGTTTTTCAAAAATATTTTAACGAACGTGTCCTGTAAAGTTTATAAAAAGGACTTTTTGTACCTTTTCGCATGGGCTTGCTCGTATCATTTTCAACTCAAGTTGAGTGACAAAATAAAAAAAAAAAAAAAAAAATTGCCGAAAAGATAGGAAATAGAAAATACTCATAATACCTCATATCGACCGTTATAATTTTATGCGAATTTTGAAAAAAAAAAAGAAGCAATTATCCATAGCAACTAAAATTCTACCCGTAACAACCACACACTAATCAGCAAAAAGTCGTCCCTATTTCCAATGATCTAGCAATAATTTGAAGCCGTTTCCAATGGATTTGGCATCTATCAAAACATATAGTTTGCAAAAAACACATCTAAAATATATTGAGTTCAATAAAAAGTTATGACAAAATCACTTATTTAACTTACTTAATGGTACTGACTTTCGACGATATCACCTATATGAGCCAGTCCATGCAAAAAGGTACAACAACGAAAAAATTACCAAATTCTAAAGTGTGCATAATTATTGGTAGCAGACTTGTGATCTATAAAACTCAGTTACTTTTCCCAATACCCTTAAGCTGTAAGTTATACACATCTGCATGTGCTGACCCCCCTTATTTTATTCAAATTTTACTGAATTATTTCATATAGTTTAATCATTTTCCATGTTTAGTTTAAATATCTTAAATTGCCATTATTTGATGATCTCTCCGGTAGCAGTGGGGATAAGGTTCTCGCTCACAATGCAGATAGCAATGCGGTGAAAGGGGGTAACGGTTCGAATCCCGTGCAAGCGAACGGTTGATTTCAAAAACACAAGAAGACATAATTTTTGCATTTTTCCTTACGTTTAAATGTTGTCTTCCTATCTTTAAACATAGGTAGAGATGATGAAAATTGTTGACCTTTTGTTTCTACAGTGTCGTAAACGGTTCTGTTCAGTATAGCATTGTTCCGAGAAACGAAATGATTTTACGCTTGCTTAAGTACAAACATTCAGATATTTCTACGTCTTTCTCGGTGTTAATTGACAATTTTATGAATGTTTACATTAATATATTTTTTTTCTGATAAAAATCGTTTTTCAAAAATATTTTAACGAACGTGTCCTGTAAAGTTTCTAAAAAGGACTTTTTGTACCTTTTCGCATGGGCTTGCTCGTATCATTTTCAACTCAAGTTGAGTGACAAAATAAAAAAAAAAAAAAAAATTGCCGAAAAGATAGGAAATAGAAAATACTCATAATACCTCATATCGACCGTTATAATTTTATGCGAATTTTGAAAAAAAAAAGAAGCAATTATCCATAGCAACTAAAATTCTACCCGTAACAACCACACACTAATCAGCAAAAAGTCGTCCCTATTTCCAATGATCTAGCAATAATTTGAAGCCGTTTCCAATGGATTTGGCATCTATCAAAACATATAGTTTGCAAAAACGCATCTAAAATATATTGAGTTCAATAAAAAGTTATGACAAAATCACTTATTTAACTTACTTAATGGTACTGACTTTCGACGATATCACCTATATGAGCCAGTCCATGCAAAAAGGTACAACAACGAAAAAATTACCAAATTCTAAAGTGTGCATAATTATTGGTAGCAGACTTGTGATCTATAAAACTCAGTTACTTTTCCCAATACCCTTAAGCTGTAAGTTATACACATCTGCATGTGCTGACCCCCCTTATTTTATTCAAATTTTACTGAATTATTTCATATAGTTTAATCATTTTCCATGTTTAGTTTAAATATCTTAAATTGCCATTATTTTATGATCTCTCCGGTAGCAGTGGGGATAAGGTTCTCGCTCACAATGCAGATAGCAATGCGGTGAAAGGGGGTAACGGTTCGAATCCCGTGCAAGCGAACGGTTGATTTCAAAAACACAAGAAGACATAATTTTTGCATTTTTCCTTACGTTTAAATGTTGTCTTCCTATCTTTAAACATAGGTAGAGATGATGAAAATTGTTGACCTTTTGTCTCTACAGTGTCGTAAACGGTTCTGTTCAGTATAGCATTGTTCCGAGAAACGAAATGATTTTACGCTTGCTTAAGTACAAACATTCAGATATTTCTACGTCTTTCTCGGTGTTAATTGACAATTTTATGAATGTTTACATTAATATATTTTTTTTCTGATAAAAATCGTTTTTCAAAAATATTTTAACGAACGTGTCCTGTAAAGTTTCTAAAAAGGACTTTTTGTACCTTTTCGCATGGGCTTGCTCGTATCATTTTCAACTCAAGTTGAGTGACAAAATAAAAAAAAAAAAAAAAATTGCCGAAAAGATAGGAAATAGAAAATACTCATAATACCTCATATCGACCGTTATAATTTTATGCGAATTTTGAAAAAAAAAAGAAGCAATTATCCATAGCAACTAAAATTCTACCCGTAACAACCACACACTAATCAGCAAAAAGTCGTCCCTATTTCCAATGATCTAGCAATAATTTGAAGCCGTTTCCAATGGATTTGGCATCTATCAAAACATATAGTTTGCAAAAACGCATCTAAAATATATTGAGTTCAATAAAAAGTTATGACAAAATCACTTATTTAACTTACTTAATGGTACTGACTTTCGACGATATCACCTATATGAGCCAGTCCATGCAAAAAGGTACAACAACGAAAAAATTACCAAATTCTAAAGTGTGCATAATTATTGGTAGCAGACTTGTGATCTATAAAACTCAGTTACTTTTCCCAATACCCTTAAGCTGTAAGTTATACACATCTGCATGTGCTGACCCCCCTTATTTTATTCAAATTTTACTGAATTATTTCATATAGTTTAATCATTTTCCATGTTTAGTTTAAATATCTTAAATTGCCATTATTTGATGATCTCTCCGGTAGCAGTGGGGATAAGGTTCTCGCTCACAATGCAGATAGCAATGCGGTGAAAGGGGGTAACGGTTCGAATCCCGTGCAAGCGAACGGTTGATTTCAAAAACACAAGAAGACATAATTTTTGCATTTTTCCTTACGTTTAAATGTTGTCTTCCTATCTTTAAACATAGGTAGAGATGATGAAAATTGTTGACCTTTTGTCTACAGTGTCGTAAACGGTTCTGTTCAGTATAGCATTGTTCCGAGAAACGAAATGATTTTACGCTTGCTTAAGTACAAACATTCAGATATTTCTACGTCTTTCTCGGTGTTAATTGACAATTTTATGAATGTTTACATTAATATATTTTTTTTCTGATAAAAACCGTTTTTCAAAAATATTTTAACGAACGTGTCCTGTAAAGTTTATAAAAAGGACTTTTTGTACCTTTTCGCATGGGCTTGCTCGTATCATTTTCAACTCAAGTTGAGTGACAAAATAAAAAAAAAAAAAAAAAAATTGCCGAAAAGATAGGAAATAGAAAATACTCATAATACCTCATATCGACCGTTATAATTTTATGCGAATTTTGAAAAAAAAAAAGAAGCAATTATCCATAGCAACTAAAATTCTACCCGTAACAACCACACACTAATCAGCAAAAAGTCGTCCCTATTTCCAATGATCTAGCAATAATTTGAAGCCGTTTCCAATGGATTTGGCATCTATCAAAACATATAGTTTGCAAAAAACACATCTAAAATATATTGAGTTCAATAAAAAGTTATGACAAAATCACTTATTTAACTTACTTAATGGTACTGACTTTCGACGATATCACCTATATGAGCCAGTCCATGCAAAAAGGTACAACAACGAAAAAATTACCAAATTCTAAAGTGTGCATAATTATTGGTAGCAGACTTGTGATCTATAAAACTCAGTTACTTTTCCCAATACCCTTAAGCTGTAAGTTATACACATCTGCATGTGCTGACCCCCCTTATTTTATTCAAATTTTACTGAATTATTTCATATAGTTTAATCATTTTCCATGTTTAGTTTAAATATCTTAAATTGCCATTATTTGATGATCTCTCCGGTAGCAGTGGGGATAAGGTTCTCGCTCACAATGCAGATAGCAATGCGGTGAAAGGGGGTAACGGTTCGAATCCCGTGCAAGCGAACGGTTGATTTCAAAAACACAAGAAGACATAATTTTTGCATTTTTCCTTACGTTTAAATGTTGTCTTCCTATCTTTAAACATAGGTAGAGATGATGAAAATTGTTGACCTTTTGTCTCTACAGTGTCGTAAACGGTTCTGTTCAGTATAGCATTGTTCCGAGAAACGAAATGATTTTACGCTTGCTTAAGTACAAACATTCAGATATTTCTACGTCTTTCTCGGTGTTAATTGACAATTTTATGAATGTTTACATTAATATATTTTTTTTCTGATAAAAACCGTTTTTCAAAAATATTTTAACGAACGTGTCCTGTAAAGTTTATAAAAAGGACTTTTTGTACCTTTTCGCATGGGCTTGCTCGTATCATTTTCAACTCAAGTTGAGTGACAAAATAAAAAAAAAAAAAAAAAAATTGCCGAAAAGATAGGAAATAGAAAATACTCATAATACCTCATATCGACCGTTATAATTTTATGCGAATTTTGAAAAAAAAAAAGAAGCAATTATCCATAGCAACTAAAATTCTACCCGTAACAACCACACACTAATCAGCAAAAAGTCGTCCCTATTTCCAATGATCTAGCAATAATTTGAAGCCGTTTCCAATGGATTTGGCATCTATCAAAACATATAGTTTGCAAAAAACACATCTAAAATATATTGAGTTCAATAAAAAGTTATGACAAAATCACTTATTTAACTTACTTAATGGTACTGACTTTCGACGATATCACCTATATGAGCCAGTCCATGCAAAAAGGTACAACAACGAAAAAATTACCAAATTCTAAAGTGTGCATAATTATTGGTAGCAGACTTGTGATCTATAAAACTCAGTTACTTTTCCCAATACCCTTAAGCTGTAAGTTATACACATCTGCATGTGCTGACCCCCCTTATTTTATTCAAATTTTACTGAATTATTTCATATAGTTTAATCATTTTCCATGTTTAGTTTAAATATCTTAAATTGCCATTATTTGATGATCTCTCCGGTAGCAGTGGGGATAAGGTTCTCGCTCACAATGCAGATAGCAATGCGGTGAAAGGGGGTAACGGTTCGAATCCCGTGCAAGCGAACGGTTGATTTCAAAAACACAAGAAGACATAATTTTTGCATTTTTCCTTACGTTTAAATGTTGTCTTCCTATCTTTAAACATAGGTAGAGATGATGAAAATTGTTGACCTTTTGTCTCTACAGTGTCGTAAACGGTTCTGTTCAGTATAGCATTGTTCCGAGAAACGAAATGATTTTACGCTTGCTTAAGTACAAACATTCAGATATTTCTACGTCTTTCTCGGTGTTAATTGACAATTTTATGAATGTTTACATTAATATATTTTTTTTCTGATAAAAACCGTTTTTCAAAAATATTTTAACGAACGTGTCCTGTAAAGTTTATAAAAAGGACTTTTTGTACCTTTTCGCATGGGCTTGCTCGTATCATTTTCAACTCAAGTTGAGTGACAAAATAAAAAAAAAAAAAAAAAAATTGCCGAAAAGATAGGAAATAGAAAATACTCATAATACCTCATATCGACCGTTATAATTTTATGCGAATTTTGAAAAAAAAAAAGAAGCAATTATCCATAGCAACTAAAATTCTACCCGTAACAACCACACACTAATCAGCAAAAAGTCGTCCCTATTTCCAATGATCTAGCAATAATTTGAAGCCGTTTCCAATGGATTTGGCATCTATCAAAACATATAGTTTGCAAAAAACACATCTAAAATATATTGAGTTCAATAAAAAGTTATGACAAAATCACTTATTTAACTTACTTAATGGTACTGACTTTCGACGATATCACCTATATGAGCCAGTCCATGCAAAAAGGTACAACAACGAAAAAATTACCAAATTCTAAAGTGTGCATAATTATTGGTAGCAGACTTGTGATCTATAAAACTCAGTTACTTTTCCCAATACCCTTAAGCTGTAAGTTATACACATCTGCATGTGCTGACCCCCCTTATTTTATTCAAATTTTACTGAATTATTTCATATAGTTTAATCATTTTCCATGTTTAGTTTAAATATCTTAAATTGCCATTATTTGATGATCTCTCCGGTAGCAGTGGGGATAAGGTTCTCGCTCACAATGCAGATAGCAATGCGGTGAAAGGGGGTAACGGTTCGAATCCCGTGCAAGCGAACGGTTGATTTCAAAAACACAAGAAGACATAATTTTTGCATTTTTCCTTACGTTTAAATGTTGTCTTCCTATCTTTAAACATAGGTAGAGATGATGAAAATTGTTGACCTTTTGTCTCTACAGTGTCGTAAACGGTTCTGTTCAGTATAGCATTGTTCCGAGAAACGAAATGATTTTACGCTTGCTTAAGTACAAACATTCAGATATTTCTACGTCTTTCTCGGTGTTAATTGACAATTTTATGAATGTTTACATTAATATATTTTTTTTCTGATAAAAACCGTTTTTCAAAAATATTTTAACGAACGTGTCCTGTAAAGTTTATAAAAAGGACTTTTTGTACCTTTTCGCATGGGCTTGCTCGTATCATTTTCAACTCAAGTTGAGTGACAAAATAAAAAAAAAAAAAAAAAAATTGCCGAAAAGATAGGAAATAGAAAATACTCATAATACCTCATATCGACCGTTATAATTTTATGCGAATTTTGAAAAAAAAAAAGAAGCAATTATCCATAGCAACTAAAATTCTACCCGTAACAACCACACACTAATCAGCAAAAAGTCGTCCCTATTTCCAATGATCTAGCAATAATTTGAAGCCGTTTCCAATGGATTTGGCATCTATCAAAACATATAGTTTGCAAAAAACACATCTAAAATATATTGAGTTCAATAAAAAGTTATGACAAAATCACTTATTTAACTTACTTAATGGTACTGACTTTCGACGATATCACCTATATGAGCCAGTCCATGCAAAAAGGTACAACAACGAAAAAATTACCAAATTCTAAAGTGTGCATAATTATTGGTAGCAGACTTGTGATCTATAAAACTCAGTTACTTTTCCCAATACCCTTAAGCTGTAAGTTATACACATCTGCATGTGCTGACCCCCCTTATTTTATTCAAATTTTACTGAATTATTTCATATAGTTTAATCATTTTCCATGTTTAGTTTAAATATCTTAAATTGCCATTATTTGATGATCTCTCCGGTAGCAGTGGGGATAAGGTTCTCGCTCACAATGCAGATAGCAATGCGGTGAAAGGGGGTAACGGTTCGAATCCCGTGCAAGCGAACGGTTGATTTCAAAAACACAAGAAGACATAATTTTTGCATTTTTCCTTACGTTTAAATGTTGTCTTCCTATCTTTAAACATAGGTAGAGATGATGAAAATTGTTGACCTTTTGTCTCTACAGTGTCGTAAACGGTTCTGTTCAGTATAGCATTGTTCCGAGAAACGAAATGATTTTACGCTTGCTTAAGTACAAACATTCAGATATTTCTACGTCTTTCTCGGTGTTAATTGACAATTTTATGAATGTTTACATTAATATATTTTTTTTCTGATAAAAACCGTTTTTCAAAAATATTTTAACGAACGTGTCCTGTAAAGTTTATAAAAAGGACTTTTTGTACCTTTTCGCATGGGCTTGCTCGTATCATTTTCAACTCAAGTTGAGTGACAAAATAAAAAAAAAAAAAAAATTGCCGAAAAGATAGGAAATAGAAAATACTCATAATACCTCATATCGACCGTTATAATTTTATGCGAATTTTGAAAAAAAAAAGAAGCAATTATCCATAGCAACTAAAATTCTACCCGTAACAACCACACACTAATCAGCAAAAAGTCGTCCCTATTTCCAATGATCTAGCAATAATTTGAAGCCGTTTCCAATGGATTTGGCATCTATCAAAACATATAGTTTGCAAAAACGCATCTAAAATATATTGAGTTCAATAAAAAGTTATGACAAAATCACTTATTTAACTTACTTAATGGTACTGACTTTCGACGATATCACCTATATGAGCCAGTCCATGCAAAAAGGTACAACAACGAAAAAATTACCAAATTCTAAAGTGTGCATAATTATTGGTAGCAGACTTGTGATCTATAAAACTCAGTTACTTTTCCCAATACCCTTAAGCTGTAAGTTATACACATCTGCATGTGCTGACCCCCCTTATTTTATTCAAATTTTACTGAATTATTTCATATAGTTTAATCATTTTCCATGTTTAGTTTAAATATCTTAAATTGCCATTATTTGATGATCTCTCCGGTAGCAGTGGGGATAAGGTTCTCGCTCACAATGCAGATAGCAATGCGGTGAAAGGGGGTAACGGTTCGAATCCCGTGCAAGCGAACGGTTGATTTCAAAAACACAAGAAGACATAATTTTTGCATTTTTCCTTACGTTTAAATGTTGTCTTCCTATCTTTAAACATAGGTAGAGATGATGAAAATTGTTGACCTTTTGTCTCTACAGTGTCGTAAACGGTTCTGTTCAGTATAGCATTGTTCCGAGAAACGAAATGATTTTACGCTTGCTTAAGTACAAACATTCAGATATTTCTACGTCTTTCTCGGTGTTAATTGACAATTTTATGAATGTTTACATTAATATATTTTTTTTCTGATAAAAATCGTTTTTCAAAAATATTTTAACGAACGTGTCCTGTAAAGTTTCTAAAAAGGACTTTTTGTACCTTTTCGCATGGGCTTGCTCGTATCATTTTCAACTCAAGTTGAGTGACAAAATAAAAAAAAAAAAAAAAATTGCCGAAAAGATAGGAAATAGAAAATACTCATAATACCTCATATCGACCGTTATAATTTTATGCGAATTTTGAAAAAAAAAAGAAGCAATTATCCATAGCAACTAAAATTCTACCCGTAACAACCACACACTAATCAGCAAAAAGTCGTCCCTATTTCCAATGATCTAGCAATAATTTGAAGCCGTTTCCAATGGATTTGGCATCTATCAAAACATATAGTTTGCAAAAACGCATCTAAAATATATTGAGTTCAATAAAAAGTTATGACAAAATCACTTATTTAACTTACTTAATGGTACTGACTTTCGACGATATCACCTATATGAGCCAGTCCATGCAAAAAGGTACAACAACGAAAAAATTACCAAATTCTAAAGTGTGCATAATTATTGGTAGCAGACTTGTGATCTATAAAACTCAGTTACTTTTCCCAATACCCTTAAGCTGTAAGTTATACACATCTGCATGTGCTGACCCCCCTTATTTTATTCAAATTTTACTGAATTATTTCATATAGTTTAATCATTTTCCATGTTTAGTTTAAATATCTTAAATTGCCATTATTTGATGATCTCTCCGGTAGCAGTGGGGATAAGGTTCTCGCTCACAATGCAGATAGCAATGCGGTGAAAGGGGGTAACGGTTCGAATCCCGTGCAAGCGAACGGTTGATTTCAAAAACACAAGAAGACATAATTTTTGCATTTTTCCTTACGTTTAAATGTTGTCTTCCTATCTTTAAACATAGGTAGAGATGATGAAAATTGTTGACCTTTTGTCTCTACAGTGTCGTAAACGGTTCTGTTCAGTATAGCATTGTTCCGAGAAACGAAATGATTTTACGCTTGCTTAAGTACAAACATTCAGATATTTCTACGTCTTTCTGGGTGTTAATTGACAATTTTATGAATGTTTACATTAATATATTTTTTTTCTGATAAAAATCGTTTTTCAAAAATATTTTAACGAACGTGTCCTGTAAAGTTTATAAAAAGGACTTTTTGTACCTTTTCGCATGGGCTTGCTCGTATCATTTTCAACTCAAGTTGAGTGACAAAATAAAAAAAAAAAAAAAAATTGCCGAAAAGATAGGAAATAGAAAATACTCATAATACCTCATATCGACCGTTATAATTTTATGCGAATTTTGAAAAAAAAAAGAAGCAATTATCCATAGCAACTAAAATTCTACCCGTAACAACCACACACTAATCAGCAAAAAGTCGTCCCTATTTCCAATGATCTAGCAATAATTTGAAGCCGTTTCCAATGGATTTGGCATCTATCAAAACATATAGTTTGCAAAAACGCATCTAAAATATATTGAGTTCAATAAAAAGTTATGACAAAATCACTTATTTAACTTACTTAATGGTACTGACTTTCGACGATATCACCTATATGAGCCAGTCCATGCAAAAAGGTACAACAACGAAAAAATTACCAAATTCTAAAGTGTGCATAATTATTGGTAGCAGACTTGTGATCTATAAAACTCAGTTACTTTTCCCAATACCCTTAAGCTGTAAGTTATACACATCTGCATGTGCTGACCCCCCTTATTTTATTCAAATTTTACTGAATTATTTCATATAGTTTAATCATTTTCCATGTTTAGTTTAAATATCTTAAATTGCCATTATTTGATGATCTCTCCGGTAGCAGTGGGGATAAGGTTCTCGCTCACAATGCAGATAGCAATGCGGTGAAAGGGGGTAACGGTTCGAATCCCGTGCAAGCGAACGGTTGATTTCAAAAACACAAGAAGACATAATTTTTGCATTTTTCCTTACGTTTAAATGTTGTCTTCCTATCTTTAAACATAGGTAGAGATGATGAAAATTGTTGACCTTTTGTCTCTACAGTGTCGTAAACGGTTCTGTTCAGTATAGCATTGTTCCGAGAAACGAAATGATTTTACGCTTGCTTAAGTACAAACATTCAGATATTTCTACGTCTTTCTCGGTGTTAATTGACAATTTTATGAATGTTTACATTAATATATTTTTTTTCTGATAAAAATCGTTTTTCAAAAATATTTTAACGAACGTGTCCTGTAAAGTTTCTAAAAAGGACTTTTTGTACCTTTTCGCATGGGCTTGCTCGTATCATTTTCAACTCAAGTTGAGTGACAAAATAAAAAAAAAAAAAAAACATACCCAAGAATGAAGGACACTAATGGCCGATTACCCTTATCAGCGACACCCGGGGTGCAATGTTTTTAATGATGTTCGATTAACATAGAAAGTAATGGGAAAATAAATGGGTACCCTTCATCAATTCTTCATATTATTTTTATTAATCGTCTGAATTCTTATTAACACATACGACCGAATTCTACATAGATTTACCTTTCTGGTGGTATTAAAAAATCCAGTTTATCTTATCACATTGTTAGGTCTCCGATTTTTTGAAATTTCATTATCTAAATTCCCTTACTCACATCAGTAAATATCGATGAATTACCTCAAAATAAACGAGACAGCAGTAACTAAAAAAATTGAAGCACACTTAATATGCGGAGGAAATACTATTAACACATACTGTTGAATACTCCTGTCAATAAGCTATATTTTGATGTCAGAAAAGTCAGTTTAAATTAAGAAATTCTTAGGTCTCCGGCGTTTTGAAAAGTTGTCTTTGAAAAAAAATAACAAACACAAATGTAATATACGAAAACAACGTACATTAGCGAGATCATACTGTTATACAAGTAAAATAAATTCCGGTTATTCTTAAATAAATGAAATGATACATAAGTTCAAATTCAAAGTGTTCACTGCGGCTATTTTTTATTGTTCAAATAGAAACGAAAAATATTGAATACAAAATAAAATTATATTTAATTATATTAAATTGTATTCGTCGGGATAACTCATCTGTTCAAAGGACATAATGGAGTTTTACTGTAAGGGTTCTTGTTCATGATAGTTCATAGTTCGTATACTTTCATATAATAGAATATAATGGCAAATGAATTTTAATCCTGAGAAGTGTTATGTTATTCATATTTCTAAAAAAAGTAAACCTTCCACTTTTGATTATATATTACACAATCATGTTTTAGAAGCAGTAAAAGATAGTAAATATTTAGGCGTAACTATAAGCCATGATCTTGATTGGGGAACACATATAAACAATATTACCTGTAAGGCAAATAAAACCTTAGGTTTTCTTCGTAGGAACTTAAAAAACTGCACACGTAAGGTTAAAAACCTTACGTACACATCACTTGTCCGTCCAGTCGTCGAATACTCTTCCCCTGTATGGGATCCGTACAAAAAGCAACACATCACTCAGGTTGAGCAGGTACAGCGTAAGGCAGCCAGGTTTGTCTTCAATGATTATAAAGACAGATCACCTGGAGCAGTTTCAAATTTAATTAAATCATTGGAATGGGAAAATTTAGAAATAAGAAGGAAAAAAGCTAGATTAACTATGCTATATAAAATAAATTGGGGGTTAGTGGAAGTTCCTAAGGACAATTTAACAATATCTGATAGACGTACTAGGGGGAAACATAAATTTAGGCAAATATCAACAAATAAAGATTTCTATAAATTTTCTTTTTATCCTCGCACTATTTCAGACTGGAACTCACTACCTGAAGCAATAGGTATGTCTGACACCCTGGAATCCTTCAAAAGTGGCATATCCACTCTAACATTTGAAGGAGCCACAACAACTTATTAAACTACAAAGCCACTGTACATAATGTATATATGTTATTGTTAATGATTTTTCTTTGTCATATTATTTTTAAATTAAGTCCATATGTACATAGCACACAAGTTCCGGGAAGTTTTACACTCCTACCTAGGAGTCTACTCCCGTATTCGGAAGAAGAAGAAGAAGAAGAAGAAGATATTTTTTTATTCATATTTGGTGAAAAGTATTTAATGATAAATGATTAAGTATACATTTACATTTAAATAATAATAAACGATTCGCTGTTCAATTTTTTTTTTTCACCCGTAAAACATTTTTCCATCATTTGTATTTCGATAATATTTAAAGAAAATGAAAAGGTGGTGTATTAAAAAAGTTCGAAATTGATATATTGTCAAAAGAATTTTATTATCAGCAGGCACCCTGTCGCTTGATTGTCTTTCCTATCTCCAATTACGATGTCTTATATATGCTCAACAGGATGCCACTGTTTGTTTTATTAAATTGAATCTGATATAATACAACTAGTGTTAATTGGTGACATATGTCCATGTAATGAATGTATGCACGGATTGTTGTGGAAGTATCATCCTGTAATGACATTACATCAATGTGGTGGAACTATTTAAACAAATTTGAGAACTCGAAAACTAATGCAAAAAATCTTTCAAATCACTCTTTTTTAGACAAACTATGAATCGCATAAATGAGCTTTGATTTAGGGACGACATTAAAAGATCAATGTAGGATAAAAAAACTTAATTCAAATAGTATGGGGGTGGGTTGGGGGGTTGGGGAAGTTTGGGGGTGGAAAGGGGGGTTGAAATTGCGGCAAGTTTTGATTATTTGACATCGATTTTACATATATCTGTATTGGTCAATCAATTTTTCCAACATTAAGTTAAGAGGGGGTGGGGTCAGTCAAAAAACTATGTGAATTAAGTTTGTTTATCCTAGTACATTGAACTTTTGATGTCGTCCCTTATTGTCCTGTGAATTTTTATCCGTGACTTAATTCAGGCAAATTTTCTACCTTTCTTGCACTGTTGAAAATAAGGACAGAGGGACATCAGATATAATACTGTTAGTATTAAATCACACTGATAGCAGTTAGAAAATTTTAGATAAGTGAAAATAAGTTGAAATATGAAAGAAAATTTTCAAATAAGAGTTACTCCTAAACACACATAAAAAGGGAGACCCACTATTAAAGCGCTTGCGACCTAACTCGCTTCATAATAACAATAATAATAATAAATTCTTTATTTAACGAAGGTAACTCATTTAACATACAATTGTTAATCTCACACGAGGCCTTCACACATTTAAATGAACAATTAATACATATAACAATCAATGCATATAACACAATAATCAATAGAGATGTACACAATTACAAATTTATATACACAAGCATGAAAACAGACTGTAGAACTAGCATGGCAAGAATGTCCTAAGAAAAAAAAAAAAAAAGTTTGTCATCATGATGATGTCTTTAGTTACTACAATTGATAAATCTTCACTTATCAATCAGAGAGAGAGCTCTACTTTTCAATATCAATAAAAATATATTTTAACTGTTGAATGACTTATTCTTCAATTATTTAGTCTTAGAATTTAAATCTTTAATTTTCACCAATTGTCTAAATTTGATTTATTGAACCTTTTGTCTGCTACGCCTTACCTAACTAAAGATGGTTGAGATATGTTTAGCCGTTTTTACATAAAACATTTAAAAAATGAAAAACATCTTGCTTGTAAGTTATTTCTTCAAAGACATATATAGCATCATTTTAAAGCAAACTTATTTGTCCAAGGCATAAATGAATGAATGTACTGAAATGAATGAATATATATAGCCTATTGTTGCGAAAGCTGGACAAACTTGTGTTTGCTTGTGTTAATATGTTTATAAAAAACACAGCTGATATTATGTCATATAATTTCATTACTAGTGGTGATTAAACTGCAATAAGCTACGGTTCGGTACCAATTTCGTCGTCAGCTCTGTTGTATAAGGACAAATGAAAATATCAAATTTCTTGGTAACAAGGATGTCATATAACCTCCTAGATGGTATTTTTTTTAAGATATATGAACATCAAAACTCATGAGATACGTTTTATCAGAGACAAATATGTCTCTGGTTTTATGACTGTTTGTTAAAAAATGTCATTCAACATCAATTAACATAAAATATGGATTTTTTCCCTAATTTTTCAAAATAATTTCCCCTTCGTACATTGATTTATAATCTCGACGCGGTTTTGGTCTCAATATCATAGTCCTTTAAAAGACCACTAACTCAAGTATCGTAATTTATAACTCCCATGAAGACGCTAATTATTTTTTATCAGAGACATGTAACAAGATTAGTAAATGCAACGACATCTATTGGAAGGAGTTAAGAGTTATCGTTAATTATCTACTGTCCAATATAAACAGATTGGGTTATCTCGCTTGGAAATGTGACATATTCTTGCACATGATTGCCGAAAAGATAGGAAATAGAAAATACTCATAATACCTCATATCGACCGTTATAATTTTATGCGAATTTTGAAAAAAAAAAGAAGCAATTATCCATAGCAACTAAAATTGTACCCGTAACAACCACACACTAATCAGCAAAAAGTCGTCCCTATTTCCAATGATCTAGCAATAATTTGAAGCCGTTTCCAATGGATTTGGCATCTATCAAAACATATAGTTTGCAAAAAACACATCTAAAATATATTGAGTTCAATAAAAAGTTATGACAAAATCACTTATTTAACTTACTTAATGGTACTGACTTTCGACGATATCACCTATATGAGCCAGTCCATGCAAAAAGGTACAACAACGAAAAAATTACCAAATTCTAAAGTGTGCATAATTATTGGTAGCAGACTTGTGATCTATAAAACTCAGTTACTTTTCCCAATACCCTTAAGCTGTAAGTTATACACATCTGCATGTGCTGACCCCCCTTATTTTATTCAAATTTTACTGAATTATTTCATATAGTTTAATCATTTTCCATGTTTAGTTTAAATATCTTAAATTGCCGTTATTTGATGATCTCTCCGGTAGCAGTGGGGATAAGGTTCTCGCTCACAATGCAGATAGCAATGCGGTGAAAGGGGGTAACGGTTCGAATCCCGTGCAAGCGAACGGTTGATTTCAAAAACACAAGAAGACATAATTTTTGCATTTTTCCTTACGTTTAAATGTTGTCTTCCTATCTTTAAACATAGGTAGAGATGATGAAAGTTGTTGACCTTTTGTCTCTACAGTGTCGTAAACGGTTCTGTTCAGTATAGCATTGTTCCGAGAAACGAAATGATTTTACGCTTGCTTAAGTACAAACATTCAGATATTTCTACGTCTTTCTCGGTGTTAATTGACAATTTTATGAATGTTTACATTAATATATTTTTTTTCTGATAAAAATCGTTTTTCAAAAATATTTTAACGAACGTGTCCTGTAAAGTTTCTAAAAAGGACTTTTTGTACCTTTTCGCATGGGCTTGCTCGTATCATTTTCAACTCAAGTTGAGTGACAAAATAAAAAAAAAAAAAAAATTGCAGAAAAGATAGGAAATAGAAAATACTCATAATACCTCATATCGACCGTTATAATTTTATGCGAATTTTGAAAAAAAAAAGAAGCAATTATCCATAGCAACTAAAATTCTACCCGTAACAACCACACACTAATCAGCAAAAAGTCGTCCCTATTTCCAATGATCTAGCAATAATTTGAAGCCGTTTCCAATGGATTTGGCATCTATCAAAACATATAGTTTGCAAAAAACACATCTAAAATATATTGAGTTCAATAAAAAGTTATGACAAAATCACTTATTTAACTTACTTAATGGTACTGACTTTCGACGATATCACCTATATGAGCCAGTCCATGCAAAAAGGTACAACAACGAAAAAATTACCAAATTCTAAAGTGTGCATAATTATTGGTAGCAGACTTGTGATCTATAAAACTCAGTTACTTTTCCCAATACCCTTAAGCTGTAAGTTATACACATCTGCATGTGCTGACCCCCCTTATTTTATTCAAATTTTACTGAATTATTTCATATAGTTTAATCATTTTCCATGTTTAGTTTAAATATCTTAAATTGCCGTTATTTGATGATCTCTCCGGTAGCAGTGGGGATAAGGTTCTCGCTCACAATGCAGATAGCAATGCGGTGAAAGGGGGTAACGGTTCGAATCCCGTGCAAGCGAACGGTTGATTTCAAAAACACAAGAAGACATAATTTTTGCATTTTTCCTTACGTTTAAATGTTGTCTTCCTATCTTTAAACATAGGTAGAGATGATGAAAATTGTTGACCTTTTGTCTCTACAGTGTCGTAAACGGTTCTGTTCAGTATAGCATTGTTCCGAGAAACGAAATGATTTTACGCTTGCTTAAGTACAAACATTCAGATATTTCTACGTCTTTCTCGGTGTTAATTGACAATTTTATGAATGTTTACATTAATATATTTTTTTTCTGATAAAAATCGTTTTTCAAAAATATTTTAACGAACGTGTCCTGTAAAGTTTCTAAAAAGGACTTTTTGTACCTTTTCGCATGGGCTTGCTCGTATCATTTTCAACTCAAGTTGAGTGACAAAATAAAAAAAAAAAAAATTGCAGAAAAGATAGGAAATAGAAAATACTCATAATACCTCATATCGACCGTTATAATTTTATGCGAATTTTGAAAAAAAAAAGAAGCAATTATCCATAGCAACTAAAATTCTACCCGTAACAACCACACACTAATCAGCAAAAAGTCGTCCCTATTTCCAATGATCTAGCAATAATTTGAAGCCGTTTCCAATGGATTTGGCATCTATCAAAACATATAGTTTGCAAAAAACACATCTAAAATATATTGAGTTCAATAAAAAGTTATGACAAAATCACTTATTTAACTTACTTAATGGTACTGACTTTCGACGATATCACCTATATGAGCCAGTCCATGCAAAAAGGTACAACAACGAAAAAATTACCAAATTCTAAAGTGTGCATAATTATTGGTAGCAGACTTGTGATCTATAAAACTCAGTTACTTTTCCCAATACCCTTAAGCTGTAAGTTATACACATCTGCATGTGCTGACCCCCCTTATTTTATTCAAATTTTACTGAATTATTTCATATAGTTTAATCATTTTCCATGTTTAGTTTAAATATCTTAAATTGCCGTTATTTGATGATCTCTCCGGTAGCAGTGGGGATAAGGTTCTCGCTCACAATGCAGATAGCAATGCGGTGAAAGGGGGTAACGGTTCGAATCCCGTGCAAGCGAACGGTTGATTTCAAAAACACAAGAAGACATAATTTTTGCATTTTTCCTTACGTTTAAATGTTGTCTTCCTATCTTTAAACATAGGTAGAGATGATGAAAATTGTTGACCTTTTGTCTCTACAGTGTCGTAAACGGTTCTGTTCAGTATAGCATTGTTCCGAGAAACGAAATGATTTTACGCTTGCTTAAGTACAAACATTCAGATATTTCTACGTCTTTCTCGGTGTTAATTGACAATTTTATGAATGTTTACATTAATATATTTTTTTTCTGATAAAAATCGTTTTTCAAAAATATTTTAACGAACGTGTCCTGTAAAGTTTCTAAAAAGGACTTTTTGTACCTTTTCGCATGGGCTTGCTCGTATCATTTTCAACTCAAGTTGAGTGACAAAATAAAAAAAAAAAAAATTGCAGAAAAGATAGGAAATAGAAAATACTCATAATACCTCATATCGACCGTTATAATTTTATGCGAATTTTGAAAAAAAAAAGAAGCAATTATCCATAGCAACTAAAATTCTACCCGTAACAACCACACACTAATCAGCAAAAAGTCGTCCCTATTTCCAATGATCTAGCAATAATTTGAAGCCGTTTCCAATGGATTTGGCATCTATCAAAACATATAGTTTGCAAAAAACACATCTAAAATATATTGAGTTCAATAAAAAGTTATGACAAAATCACTTATTTAACTTACTTAATGGTACTGACTTTCGACGATATCACCTATATGAGCCAGTCCATGCAAAAAGGTACAACAACGAAAAAATTACCAAATTCTAAAGTGTGCATAATTATTGGTAGCAGACTTGTGATCTATAAAACTCAGTTACTTTTCCCAATACCCTTAAGCTGTAAGTTATACACATCTGCATGTGCTGACCCCCCTTATTTTATTCAAATTTTACTGAATTATTTCATATAGTCTAATCATTTTCCATGTTTAGTTTAAATATCTTAAATTGCCATTATTTGATGATCTCTCCGGTAGCAGTGGGGATAAGGTTCTCGCTCACAATGCAGATAGCAATGCGGTGAAAGGGGGTAACGGTTCGAATCCCGTGCAAGCGAACGGTTGATTTCAAAAACACAAGAAGACATAATTTTTGCATTTTACCTTACGTTTAAATGTTGTCTTCCTATCTTTAAACATAGGTAGAGATGATGAAAATTGTTGACCTTTTGTCTCTACAGTGTCGTAAACGGTTCTGTTCAGTATAGCATTGTTCCGAGAAACGAAATGATTTTACGCTTGCTTAAGTACAAACATTCAGATATTTCTACGTCTTTCTCGGTGTTAATTGACAATTTTATGAATGTTTACATTAATATATTTTTTTTCTGATAAAAATCGTTTTTCAAAAATATTTTAACGAACGTGTCCTGTAAAGTTTCTAAAAAGGACTTTTTGTACCTTTTCGCATGGGTTTGCTCGTATCATTTTCAACTCAAGTTGAGTGACAAAATAAAAAAAAAAAAAAAAATTGCCGAAAAGATAGGAAATAGAAAATACTCATAATACCTCATATCGACCGTTATAATTTTATGCGAATTTTGAAAAAAAAAAGAAGCAATTATCCATAGCAACTAAAATTCTACCCGTAACAACCACACACTAATCAGCAAAAAGTCGTCCCTATTTCCAATGATCTAGCAATAATTTGAAGCCGTTTCCAATGGATTTGGCATCTATCAAAACATATAGTTTGCAAAAAACACATCTAAAATATATTGAGTTCAATAAAAAGTTATGACAAAATCACTTATTTAACTTACTTAATGGTACTGACTTTCGACGATATCACCTATATGAGCCAGTCCATGCAAAAAGGTACAACAACGAAAAAATTACCAAATTCTAAAGTGTGCATAATTATTGGTAGCAGACTTGTGATCTATAAAACTCAGTTACTTTTCCCAATACCCTTAAGCTGTAAGTTATACACATCTGCATGTGCTGACCCCCCTTATTTTATTCAAATTTTACTGAATTATTTCATATAGTTTAATCATTTTCCATGTTTAGTTTAAATATCTTAAATTGCCATTATTTGATGATCTCTCCGGTAGCAGTGGGGATAAGGTTCTCGCTCACAATGCAGATAGCAATGCGGTGAAAGGGGGTAACGGTTCGAATCCCGTGCAAGCGAACGGTTGATTTCAAAAACACAAGAAGACATAATTTTTGCATTTTTCCTTACGTTTAAATGTTGTCTTCCTATCTTTAAACATAGGTAGAGATGATGAAAATTGTTGACCTTTTGTCTCTACAGTGTCGTAAACGGTTCTGTTCAGTATAGCATTGTTCCGAGAAACGAAATGATTTTACGCTTGCTTAAGTACAAACATTCAGATATTTCTACGTCTTTCTCGGTGTTAATTGACAATTTTATGAATGTTTACATTAATATATTTTTTTTCTGATAAAAATCGTTTTTCAAAAATATTTTAACGAACGTGTCCTGTAAAGTTTATAAAAAGGACTTTTTGTACCTTTTCGCATGGGCTTGCTCGTATCATTTTCAACTCAAGTTGAGTGACAAAATAAAAAAAAAAAAAAAAAATTGCCGAAAAGATAGGAAATAGAAAATACTCATAATACCTCATATCGACCGTTATAATTTTATGCGAATTTTGAAAAAAAAAAAGAAGCAATTATCCATAGCAACTAAAATTGTACCCGTAACAACCACACACTAATCAGCAAAAAGTCGTCCCTATTTCCAATGATCTAGCAATAATTTGAAGCCGTTTCCAATGGATTTGGCATCTATCAAAACATATAGTTTGCAAAAAACACATCTAAAATATATTGAGTTCAATAAAAAGTTATGACAAAATCACTTATTTAACTTACTTAATGGTACTGACTTTCGACGATATCACCTATATGAGCCAGTCCATGCAAAAAGGTACAACAACGAAAAAATTACCAAATTCTAAAGTGTGCATAATTATTGGTAGCAGACTTGTGATCTATAAAACTCAGTTACTTTTCCCAATACCCTTAAGCTGTAAGTTATACACATCTGCATGTGCTGACCCCCCTTATTTTATTCAAATTTTACTGAATTATTTCATATAGTTTAATCATTTTCCATGTTTAGTTTAAATATCTTAAATTGCCGTTAGTTGATGATCTCTCCGGTAGTAGTGGGGATAAGGTTCTCGCTCACAATGCAGATAGCAATGCGGTGAAAGGGGGTAACGGTTCGAATCCCGTGCAAGCGAACGGTTGATTTCAAAAACACAAGAAGACATAATTTTTGCATTTTTCCTTACGTTTAAATGTTGTCTTCCTATCTTTAAACATAGGTAGAGATGATGAAAATTGTTGACCTTTTGTCTCTACAGTGTCGTAAACGGTTCTGTTCAGTATAGCATTGTTCCGAGAAACGAAATGATTTTACGCTTGCTTAAGTACAAACATTCAGATATTTCTACGTCTTTCTCGGTGTTAATTGACAATTTTATGAATGTTTACATTAATATATTTTTTTTCTGATAAAAATCGTTTTTCAAAAATATTTTAACGAACGTGTCCTGTAAAGTTTCTAAAAAGGACTTTTTGTACCTTTTCGCATGGGCTTGCTCGTATCATTTTCAACTCAAGTTGAGTGACAAAATAAAAAAAAAAAAAAAATTGCAGAAAAGATAGGAAATAGAAAATACTCATAATACCTCATATCGACCGTTATAATTTTATGCGAATTTTGAAAAAAAAAGAAGCAATTATCCATAGCAACTAAAATTCTACCCGTAACAACCACACACTAATCAGCAAAAAGTCGTCCCTATTTCCAATGATCTAGCAATAATTTGAAGCCGTTTCCAATGGATTTGGCATCTATCAAAACATATAGTTTGCAAAAAACACATCTAAAATATATTGAGTTCAATAAAAAGTTATGACAAAATCACTTATTTAACTTACTTAATGGTACTGACTTTCGACGATATCACCTATATGAGCCAGTCCATGCAAAAAGGTACAACAACGAAAAAATTACCAAATTCTAAAGTGTGCATAATTATTGGTAGCAGACTTGTGATCTATAAAACTCAGTTACTTTTCCCAATACCCTTAAGCTGTAAGTTATACACATCTGCATGTGCTGACCCCCCTTATTTTATTCAAATTTTACTGAATTATTTCATATAGTTTAATCATTTTCCATGTTTAGTTTAAATATCTTAAATTGCCGTTATTTGATGATCTCTCCGGTAGCAGTGGGGATAAGGTTCTCGCTCACAATGCAGATAGCAATGCGGTGAAAGGGGGGTAACGGTTCGAATCCCGTGCAAGCGAACGGTTGATTTCAAAAACACAAGAAGACATAATTTTTGCATTTTTCCTTACGTTTAAATGTTGTCTTCCTATCTTTAAACATAGGTAGAGATGATGAAAATTGTTGACCTTTTGTCTCTACAGTGTCGTAAACGGTTCTGTTCAGTATAGCATTGTTCCGAGAAACGAAATGATTTTACGCTTGCTTAAGTACAAACATTCAGATATTTCTACGTCTTTCTCGGTGTTAATTGACAATTT
This sequence comes from Mytilus californianus, assembly GCF_021869535.1. Classification (NCBI taxonomy): domain Eukaryota; kingdom Metazoa; phylum Mollusca; class Bivalvia; order Mytilida; family Mytilidae; genus Mytilus; species Mytilus californianus. Next base: position 61,861,810 of record NW_026262679.1, read on the forward strand.
TATGAATGTTTACATTAATATATTTTTTTTCTGATAAAAACTGTTTTTCAAAAATATTTTAACGAACGTGTCCTGTAAAGTTTATAAAAAGGACTTTTTGTACCTTTTCGCATGGGCTTGCTCGTATCATTTTCAACTCAAGTTGAGTGACAAAATAAAAAAAAAAAAAAAAAATTGCCGAAAAGATAGGAAATAGAAAATACTCATAATACCTCATATCGACCGTTATAATTTTATGCGAATTTTGAAAAAAAAAAAGAAGCAATTATCCATAGCAACTAAAATTGTACCCGTAACAACCACACACTAATCAGCAAAAAGTCGTCCCTATTTCCAATGATCTAGCAATAATTTGAAGCCGTTTCCAATGGATTTGGCATCTATCAAAACATATAGTTTGCAAAAAACACATCTAAAATATATTGAGTTCAATAAAAAGTTATGACAAAATCACTTATTTAACTTACTTAATGGTACTGACTTTCGACGATATCACCTATATGAGCCAGTCCATGCAAAAAGGTACAACAACGAAAAAATTACCAAATTCTAAAGTGTGCATAATTATTGGTAGCAGACTTGTGATCTATAAAACTCAGTTACTTTTCCCAATACCCTTAAGCTGTAAGTTATACACATCTGCATGTGCTGACCCCCCTTATTTTATTCAAATTTTACTGAATTATTTCATATAGTTTAATCATTTTCCATGTTTAGTTTAAATATCTTAAATTGCCATTATTTGATGATCTCTCCGGTAGCAGTGGGGATAAGGTTCTCGCTCACAATGCAGATAGCAATGCGGTGAAAGGGGGTAACGGTTCGAATCCCGTGCAAGCGAACGGTTGATTTCAAAAACACAAGAAGACATAATTTTTGCATTTTTCCTTACGTTTAAATGTTGTCTTCCTATCTTTAAACATAGGTAGAGATGATGAAAATTGTTGACCTTTTGTCTCTACAGTGTCGTAAACGGTTCTGTTCAGTATAGCATTGTTCCGAGAAACGAAATGATTTTACGCTTGCTTAAGTACAAACATTCAGATATTTCTACGTCTTTCTCGGTGTTAATTGACAATTTTATGAATGTTTACATTAATATATTTTTTTTCTGATAAAAATCGTTTTTCAAAAATATTTTAACGAACGTGTCCTGTAAAGTTTCTAAAAAGGACTTTTTGTACCTTTTCGCATGGGCTTGCTCGTATCATTTTCAACTCAAGTTGAGTGACAAAATAAAAAAAAAAAAAAAATTGCCGAAAAGATAGGAAATAGAAAATACTCATAATACCTCATATCGACCGTTATAATTTTATGCGAATTTTGAAAAAAAAAAGAAGCAATTATCCATAGCAACTAAAATTCTACCCGTAACAACCACACACTAATCAGCAAAAAGTCGTCCCTATTTCCAATGATCTAGCAATAATTTGAAGCCGTTTCCAATGGATTTGGCATCTATCAAAATATATAGTTTGCAAAAACGCATCTAAAATATATTGAGTTCAATAAAAAGTTATGACAAAATCACTTATTTAACTTACTTAATGGTACTGACTTTCGACGATATCACCTATATGAGCCAGTCCATGCAAAAAGGTACAACAACGAAAAAATTACCAAATTCTAAAGTGTGCATAATTATTGGTAGCAGACTTGTGATCTATAAAACTCAGTTACTTTTCCCAATACCCTTAAGCTGTAAGTTATACACATCTGCATGTGCTGACCCCCCTTATTTTATTCAAATTTTACTGAATTATTTCATATAGTTTAATCATTTTCCATGTTTAGTTTAAATATCTTAAATTGCCATTATTTGATGATCTCTCCGGTAGCAGTGGGGATAAGGTTCTCGCTCACAATGCAGATAGCAATGCGGTGAAAGGGGGTAACGGTTCGAATCCCGTGCAAGCGAACGGTTGATTTCAAAAACACAAGAAGACATAATTTTTGCATTTTTCCTTACGTTTAAATGTTGTCTTCCTATCTTTAAACATAGGTAGAGATGATGAAAATTGTTGACCTTTTGTCTCTACAGTGTCGTAAACGGTTCTGTTCAGTATAGCATTGTTCCGAGAAACGAAATGATTTTACGCTTGCTTAAGTACAAACATTCAGATATTTCTACGTCTTTCTCGGTGTTAATTGACAATTTTATGAATGTTTACATTAATATATTTTTTTTCTGATAAAAACCGTTTTTCAAAAATATTTTAACGAACGTGTCCTGTAAAGTTTATAAAAAGGACTTTTTGTACCTTTTCGCATGGGCTTGCTCGTATCATTTTCAACTCAAGTTGAGTGACAAAATAAAAAAAAAAAAAAAAAAATTGCCGAAAAGATAGGAAATAGAAAATACTCATAATACCTCATATCGACCGTTATAATTTTATGCGAATTTTGAAAAAAAAAAAGAAGCAATTATCCATAGCAACTAAAATTGTACCCGTAACAACCACACACTAATCAGCAAAAAGTCGTCCCTATTTCCAATGATCTAGCAATAATTTGAAGCCGTTTCCAATGGATTTGGCATCTATCAAAACATATAGTTTGCAAAAAACACATCTAAAATATATTGAGTTCAATAAAAAGTTATGACAAAATCACTTATTTAACTTACTTAATGGTACTGACTTTCGACGATATCACCTATATGAGCCAGTCCATGCAAAAAGGTACAACAACGAAAAAATTACCAAATTCTAAAGTGTGCATAATTATTGGTAGCAGACTTGTGATCTATAAAACTCAGTTACTTTTCCCAATACCCTTAAGCTGTAAGTTATACACATCTGCATGTGCTGACCCCCCTTATTTTATTCAAATTTTACTGAATTATTTCATATAGTTTAATCATTTTCCATGTTTAGTTTAAATATCTTAAATTGCCATTATTTGATGATCTCTCCGGTAGCAGTGGGGATAAGGTTCTCGCTCACAATGCAGATAGCAATGCGGTGAAAGGGGGTAACGGTTCGAATCCCGTGCAAGCGAACGGTTGATTTCAAAAACACAAGAAGACATAATTTTTGCATTTTTCCTTACGTTTAAATGTTGTCTTCCTATCTTTAAACATAGGTAGAGATGATGAAAATTGTTGACCTTTTGTCTCTACAGTGTCGTAAACGGTTCTGTTCAGTATAGCATTGTTCCGAGAAACGAAATGATTTTACGCTTGCTTAAGTACAAACATTCAGATATTTCTACGTCTTTCTCGGTGTTAATTGACAATTTTATGAATGTTTACATTAATATATTTTTTTTCTGATAAAAATCGTTTTTCAAAAATATTTTAACGAACGTGTCCTGTAAAGTTTCTAAAAAGGACTTTTTGTACCTTTTCGCATGGGCTTGCTCGTATCATTTTCAACTCAAGTTGAGTGACAAAATAAAAAAAAAAAAAAAAATTGCCGAAAAGATAGGAAATAGAAAATACTCATAATACCTCATATCGACCGTTATAATTTTATGCGAATTTTGAAAAAAAAAGAAGCAATTATCCATAGCAACTAAAATTCTACCCGTAACAACCACACACTAATCAGCAAAAAGTCGTCCCTATTTCCAATGATCTAGCAATAATTTGAAGCCGTTTCCAATGGATTTGGCATCTATCAAAACATATAGTTTGCAAAAACGCATCTAAAATATATTGAGTTCAATAAAAAGTTATGACAAAATCACTTATTTAACTTACTTAATGGTACTGACTTTCGACGATATCACCTATATGAGCCAGTCCATGCAAAAAGGTACAACAACGAAAAAATTACCAAATTCTAAAGTGTGCATAATTATTGGTAGCAGACTTGTGATCTATAAAACTCAGTTACTTTTCCCAATACCCTTAAGCTGTAAGTTATACACATCTGCATGTGCTGACCCCCCTTATTTTATTCAAATTTTACTGAATTATTTCATATAGTTTAATCATTTTCCATGTTTAGTTTAAATATCTTAAATTGCCATTATTTGATGATCTCTCCGGTAGCAGTGGGGATAAGGTTCTCGCTCACAATGCAGATAGCAATGCGGTGAAAGGGGGGTAACGGTTCGAATCCCGTGCAAGCGAACGGTTGATTTCAAAAACACAAGAAGACATAATTTTTGCATTTTTCCTTACGTTTAAATGTTGTCTTCCTATCTTTAAACATAGGTAGAGATGATGAAAATTGTTGACCTTTTGTCTCTACAGTGTCGTAAACGGTTCTGTTCAGTATAGCATTGTTCCGAGAAACGAAATGATTTTACGCTTGCTTAAGTACAAACATTCAGATATTTCTACGTCTTTCTCGGTGTTAATTGACAATTTTATGAATGTTTACATTAATATATTTTTTTTCTGATAAAAATCGTTTTTCAAAAATATTTTAACGAACGTGTCCTGTAAAGTTTCTAAAAAGGACTTTTTGTACCTTTTCGCATGGGCTTGCTCGTATCATTTTCAACTCAAGTTGAGTGACAAAATAAAAAAAAAAAAAAAATTGCCGAAAAGATAGGAAATAGAAAATACTCATAATACCTCATATCGACCGTTATAATTTTATGCGAATTTTGAAAAAAAAAGAAGCAATTATCCATAGCAACTAAAATTCTACCCGTAACAACCACACACTAATCAGCAAAAAGTCGTCCCTATTTCCAATGATCTAGCAATAATTTGAAGCCGTTTCCAATGGATTTGGCATCTATCAAAACATATAGTTTGCAAAAACGCATCTAAAATATATTGAGTTCAATAAAAAGTTATGACAAAATCACTTATTTAACTTACTTAATGGTACTGACTTTCGACGATATCACCTATATGAGCCAGTCCATGCAAAAAGGTACAACAACGAAAAAATTACCAAATTCTAAAGTGTGCATAATTATTGGTAGCAGACTTGTGATCTATAAAACTCAGTTACTTTTCCCAATACCCTTAAGCTGTAAGTTATACACATCTGCATGTGCTGACCCCCCTTATTTTATTCAAATTTTACTGAATTATTTCATATAGTTTAATCATTTTCCATGTTTAGTTTAAATATCTTAAATTGCCATTATTTGATGATCTCTCCGGTAGCAGTGGGGATAAGGTTCTCGCTCACAATGCAGATAGCAATGCGGTGAAAGGGGGTAACGGTTCGAATCCCGTGCAAGCGAACGGTTGATTTCAAAAACACAAGAAGACATAATTTTTGCATTTTTCCTTGCGTTTAAATGTTGTCTTCCTATCTTTAAACATAGGTAGAGATGATGAAAATTGTTGACCTTTTGTCTCTACAGTGTCGTAAACGGTTCTGTTCAGTATAGCATTGTTCCGAGAAACGAAATGATTTTACGCTTGCTTAAGTACAAACATTCAGATATTTCTACGTCTTTCTCGGTGTTAATTGACAATTTTATGAATGTTTACATTAAATATATTTTTTTTCTGATAAAAACCGTTTTTCAAAAATATTTTAACGAACGTGTCCTGTAAAGTTTCTAAAAAGGACTTTTTGTACCTTTTCGCATGGGCTTGCTCGTATCATTTTCAACTCAAGTTGAGTGACAAAATAAAAAAAAAAAAAAAAAATTGCCGAAAAGATAGGAAATAGAAAATACTCATAATACCTCATATCGACCGTTATAATTTTATGCGAATTTTGAAAAAAAAAAAGAAGCAATTATCCATAGCAACTAAAATTCTACCCGTAACAACCACACACTAATCAGCAAAAAGTCGTCCCTATTTCCAATGATCTAGCAATAATTTGAAGCCGTTTCCAATGGATTTGGCATCTATCAAAACATATAGTTTGCAAAAAACACATCTAAAATATATTGAGTTCAATAAAAAGTTATGACAAAATCACTTATTTAACTTACTTAATGGTACTGACTTTCGACGATATCACCTATATGAGCCAGTCCATGCAAAAAGGTACAACAACGAAAAAATTACCAAATTCTAAAGTGTGCATAATTATTGGTAGCAGACTTGTGATCTATAAAACTCAGTTACTTTTCCCAATACCCTTAAGCTGTAAGTTATACACATCTGCATGTGCTGACCCCCCTTATTTTATTCAAATTTTACTGAATTATTTCATATAGTTTAATCATTTTCCATGTTAAGTTTAAATATCTTAAATTGCCATTATTTGATGATCTCTCCGGTAGCAGTGGGGATAAGGTTCTCGCTCACAATGCAGATAGCAATGCGGTGAAAGGGGGTAACGGTTCGAATCCCGTGCAAGCGAACGGTTGATTTCAAAAACACAAGAAGACATAATTTTTGCATTTTTCCTTACGTTTAAATGTTGTCTTCCTATCTTTAAACATAGGTAGAGACGATGAAAATTGTTGACCTTTTGTCTCTACAGTGTCGTAAACGGTTCTGTTCAGTATAGCATTGTTCCGAGAAACGAAATGATTTTACGCTTGCTTAAGTACAAACATTCAGATATTTCTACGTCTTTCTCGGTGTTAATTGACAATTTTATGAATGTTTACATTAATATATTTTTTTTCTGATAAAAATCGTTTTTCAAAAATATTTTAACGAACGTGTCCTGTAAAGTTTCTAAAAAGGACTTTTTGTACCTTTTCGCATGGGCTTGCTCGTATCATTTTCAACTCAAGTTGAGTGACAAAATAAAAAAAAAAAAAAAATTGCCGAAAAGATAGGAAATAGAAAATACTCATAATACCTCATATCGACCGTTATAATTTTATGCGAATTTTGAAAAAAAAAAGAAGCAATTATCCATAGCAACTAAAATTCTACCCGTAACAACCACACACTAATCAGCAAAAAGTCGTCCCTATTTCCAATGATCTAGCAATAATTTGAAGCCGTTTCCAATGGATTTGGCATCTATCAAAACATATAGTTTGCAAAAAACACATCTAAAATATATTGAGTTCAATAAAAAGTTATGGCAAAATCACTTATTTAACTTACTTAATGCGGTACTGACTTTCGACGATATCACCTATATGAGCCAGTCCATGCAAAAAGGTACAACAACGAAAAAATTACCAAATTCTAAAGTGTGCATAATTATTGGTAGCAGACTTGTGATCTATAAAACTCAGTTACTTTTCCCAATACCCTTAAGCTGTAAGTTATACACATCTGCATGTGCTGACCCCCCTTATTTCATTCAAATTTTACTGAATTATTTCATATAGTTTAATCATTTTCCATGTTTAGTTTAAATATCTTAAATTGCCATTATTTGATGATCTCTCCGGTAGCAGTGGGGATAAGGTTCTCGCTCATAAATATTTTTTACACAATAACACTTTATTGGATATTGAAAATGACAATATAGTTTTGTTTGTCTTAACAGTTACTTCAATTTGATTGGTTATTAGAACAAAAGATCACATTGCAATGTAAAATTATCGATCGCATTTAGGTGTGTTCGACTTTTGAAAATATTATAGAGTTGTCTCGCTTTCAATATATAACTTATATTGAATTTGTCCTGTTCAATTCATATACACTTTTGATAAATGAATCACTATAAAATAAATCGGGACCAATATGCTATACATTTTTAAAGTTTTTAACGTGTATCATCTAGATATATTTTATTTTTTACTAATGTAGGAGAATAACTACTAACAACTCTGTAAATAGAAAACTTCTTACCAATGAGGAATGTCTCATGGTGACAGTATGTAAATATGTAATAAAAATTTTATTAATGATAAAAAAAGGCTCTCGCTCACAATGCAGATAGCAATGCAGTGAAAGGGGGGTAACGGTTCGAATTCCGTGCAAGGACGGTTGATTTCAAAAACACAAGATGACATAATTTTTGATTTTTCCCTTACGTTTAAATGTTGTCTTCCTATCTTTAAACATAGGTAGAGATGATGAAAATTGTTGACCTTTTGTCTCTATTGTGTCGTAAATGGTTCTGCTCAGTATAGCATTGTTCCGAGAAACAAATGATTTTATGCTTGCTTAAGTACAAACATTCAGATATTTCTACGTCTTTCTCCGTGTTAATTGACAAATTTGTTGGGACATAATTGACAATTTTATGAATGTTTACATCAAGGATTTGTATAGTTACTATACAAATCCTTGTATGCATAAATATATTTTTTTTCCGGATAAATATATTTTTACCAACTTTTTTTGGCTGTGACTGCTTTGAATGAGCTTCTTCTGGTTACAGATGAAACGAGGATACAAAATATGAACACCATAATTGGTAACCTCTCAAAATCGATATACAATGAAGCCCCTTTGGGTCCAATTCTCTTGACAATAAAGTATAAATAGTCGGTGCGCGAAATGTGCTTAGAAAAGCTGTTTTTGTGATTAGTGTTAGAGGGGACAGAGAAAATGTGTTTGACTATGATAAAAATGTTAAACCTTTATTACGTACCCCAAGAGGAAAAATACCACCACAATGCATTAAACCTTCTTCGTTCTGTAAATACCTTTATGTTCTATCCTTTTTGGGCAAAGGTTGGTTCTCACTGTTTTAATGGTTTCAAAGAAGAACATGTGCGCCAGGCAAGCTAATAAGCTACCCAAAGATTAATAAGACACAGAAAATGTGAATGTTAATAGCTATCTTGAAGTCAGTCCCAAAAAACCACCAGACGTCAGAGCACTCTTCGACTATACTAAGATTGCCCCAAGTTATGAATTTAATAGTCATTCCCTCAAACTTGAAAACCACTAATGGAATGAATAATTATACCTTTCATGGTTTTTATAACTGGAAAGTGATATTTTTTACAAGATTATTTCCTTAGCATGTACTGCAATGTTTTAAACTGTTATGAAAAACCTTTAAAATTAGTTTAAAAACATCAAATGGAAAATCTGAAATTCTATGAACTTTTTCTCTAAGACAATTTTAGAGGTAAATTCTGTTAAAACATAACAAAACAAAGCTTTATACAACGATTAACTGGATGGTCCAATAAGCTTGAATGGCTCACCTGAAAAGAAATATAACAACAGTTACAAGTGACTTGTAGAGTGTCCTAAAAGAGAGGCGAAATATACCAAAGGGACATTCAAACTCATAAGTAGAAAATAAACTGACAAGGTGATGGCTAAAAATGAAAAAGACCAACATACTAACAATAGTACACAAAACACAACATAGAAAACTAAGAAGACTGAGCAACACGAACCCCACCAAAAACTGGACGTGATCTCAGGTGCTTCAAAGGGTAAGCAAATCCTGCTCCACTTGTGCACCCGTCATGTTGCTCATGTTAGTACATACTCAGAAATAAGTCTAATTCGGTAAGTCATATTCATCAATCCTTTAAAGCTCCAAAGCATTACACCTTGTAGTTTCAGAGGAGATTTTTGAAAATTGGCAAATCATAATGAATGAGAGTAAGTTTGTAAAAGTCTTCAATATGTCATTCCTGTCAACTTTTTTTCACATTGTCCTAGTGGTTTCAGGGAAGAAGATGAAAATTTTAATTGGAAATACATATTCCACTTGTAGTTTCAAAGAAAATTTATAAATATTGGCTAATCAGAATAAATGATTGCCTGTGGAAGCCATGCTTTAAAGTCTAAATCAAATCCTAATGAGGATCATTTGTAAAAGGCCATCATGCATAATACCAGTCAAGCTTGTTTAAAATTTGGAAATATGATTTCACAGCTTTATGGGTGACATATAATGTTGTGAAGTGATAGCAATAGATCACATGACCTTTCAGGACTGGTGCGCTAGTTAAGAGAGATGTGGGGTATGTCAATGAAAAAAGCAACCCAAATACACGAAAAATAACAAACATTGTGACATCTGTGTATTACAAACCAACACAGTTAAGACTGCACACATACCATGGTTGTGGTACAATTGCTTCTATTATTAAGACGTTTTCAGTCATTATGTGTTTATTTGTTTGTTTGAGGTGTCATGCCATTTCTATAAATTGCAACTTTAAAATTCACAGCTGTCAGTTGTTTTGGTGCAGTTATTTAAAAAAAATTTACTAGCAAACTCGATCATCTAATGATGAAGTGCATATTGCCTTTTAGAAAATAAAATGCTTCGCTGAGCGCAGCCCGATACGACCGCAGAGGTCAAACCCTGAACAGTTGGGGCAAATTTGGACACAATATTCAAGCTTGATACTGTCTGAATTTGGATTGTGATCAACTTTTTGACACAATATAGGTTTCTGACACAAAATAAATGTGGTCAAAGATCTTACAAATCTATTGCGCAATACTGTGTAATTCAAGGTTTCTTATTTCTTCTTGAAACTTTCAAAAATTTGAAATTTGTAAAAATTTTGAAAACAAAATATGAAGCCCTTAAAAAAATTGGAACCCCCACCATTTTTGAATCCCTCCTTGGAGCAATTACCTCCAAACTCAATCCCAGCCTTTCTTTTGTAGTATGGAACCTTGTAGTACAATTTCAGAGAGATCCGTTCACTTAAACACAAGTTATTGTCTGGAAACTAGAAAAATGCTTGTTTTTGGCCCTTTTTTGGCCCCTCATTCCTGCATGAATGGGACAATTATCCCCAAACTCAATTCCAGACTTCCCTTTGTGATATGGAACCTTATGGTACAATGTCAGAGAGATGCATACACTCACACACAAGTTATTGTCTTGAAACTACAAAAATGCTTGTTTTAGGCCCCTGTTTGGCCCTAAATTCCTAAACTGTTGGCACCACAACCCCCAAAATGAATCCCAACCTTCTACTTGTGGTATTAAACATTGTGGTACAATTTCAGAGCAATCAAAATACTTAAACACAACTTATTATCCTGAAACTAGAAAAATGCTTGTTTTGGGCCCCTTTTGGGTCCCTAATTCCTAAACGGTTGGGACCTGGCATCATCCCCAAAATCAATCCCAACCTCCCTATTATGGTATCAAACCTTCTTAAAAAATTTCAAAGAGATCCATTCACTTAAACTAAAATTATTGTCCGAAAACCAAATGAGTCTTCGGACGACGACGACATCATACCATTATACGATCCCAAACAATTTTTTGCGGTCGTATAATGACTGGAAGAGGTCTTAAAAAAATATGGTTTTGGTATAATGCTGTATTGATTTTGGAAAGCTACTGCAGTATAGTTGGAAATTTGGGCTAATTTTTATTTTTACAGTTCTTATTCTTTAGAAAAATGAAAACTGTACAAATAATTTATGGCAAATTGCGAGGGGAAACCATGATAAAAGAATGAAAACAAACATGCACTGGAAGGTCAATAGTAATTACTAAGGGAGCTGCCATTTGATTTAGGGGAGGGGGGGGGGGGCTAGGATGAAATTTGGAAAAAATGGCAGGACAGAAGTTTGGAAAAAATGGCAGGACAGGAGATTTGAGTAAAAAAAAAGGCATGATGACAATTTATGTAAAAAAAGTCAGGATAAACTAGAGATTACAAATAAAAAAAAATGCAGGACAATATTTTTCATCCTAGCCCCCCCCCCCCATAAAAATCAAATGGTAGCTCCCTTATTCTTAAAAAATTTAACTAAATACACCAAATCATTTGACAACTGTTCAGGAAAAGTTTAATGTACAAAGGGGAACGCATGGAAAAGAAAAGAAAAAACAATATTATGGCTCCACATGCTCTGTGTTGATTGTTTATCAATGTAACGATGCGGTAAATTTCGGCAACAAACTTGAAAGTTAATTAGCTTACATCCTTCATTGCTGATTTTTTTTTGCTGTTTATAGTCTCTATTTATACGGTTTCAAAATAATTGATAAAAACGTTAAATTTGGAAAACAAAATATGGTCATGTAAGGACAGCAACTCAAATAAGAAGTTGATAATGGTTTCATTAAAATTGGCAATTATGTATATATTCTATCTATTATGGCTTCCATGTTATGGTTATAATTGGTGGCTGTTCAACATCAAGTGGCAAACTAGTTGCATATTCAGGATAAGAACATTTTAATGTTAAATGAAGATGAACCCTACTTTGTACAAGACCAGCATGCTGAGCCAGATTTTAACATGCTATTTCACAAGTCCACAGGAAGATTATTCTGTCTCCAGGCCAACCAGTGTTTGCTCTTACTCCTAAATCCTGTGTGCTTAGCGTTTAAGTAGCAAATATCAATTTTTAAGTCTTTTGTTTTGACGCAGCTGGGGATCAAACCAAAAATCTTCTTCACTGGAGGCCATCACTCTACCAAAAGACCACTGAGGCAGTTTACAAGATAACAGACAAAAAACTAAAACTGCTAGATTTTATCAAGGTAGCCATGAGGGTTAATTGGCAGAAACAACAAACCAAAAGTTTAAACTAGATGCACTAATAGTTAATTCAGGCCGTTTTGATTGAAATTGGTCCAGTAGTTTCATATGATACCAGTGATACGGTGCTTTTTGTCCGCAATTTGCTTTTTGTCATCTTTTGCTTTTTGTCCGATAATTTTGCTTTTTGTCCGACACTTTTGCTGTTTGTCCGTTTTTGCTTTTTGTCCGATAATTTTGCTTTTTGTCCGACACTTTTGCTTTTTGTCCGTTGCTTTTTGTCCGTTTTGCTTTTTGTCCGATAATTTTGCTTTTTGTCCGACACTTTTGCTTTTTGTCCGTTGCTTTTGGTCTGTTTTCCTTTTTGTCCGCTGATTTTGCTTTATGTCCGATATAAAAATGTGTATATTTTTTGCAGGTTTCACTTTGAACTTCGAAACACCATGCCCTTTTTGGAGTTAAATACAGACCTAATCACTTTATAAATGATTTGTACATAAAATATTCGTTTCTTTCACTAGATATAAGAAGATGTGGTATGAGTGCCAATGAAACAACTCTCCATCTAGTATGATCAATATGTTCTGAATTTACCGCTCACTTACGTTTAAAATGATTCATTGGAAAAGTATTAGAAGATCGATATTATGAGCATTTATAATTTTGACATACAATTAGTTTCGCCTGAGAAGAGCGCAACATAATGCAAAATATAGGTATGCAAGTCCGACGTCATCTCGGTATATATTTCTTTTATTTCAGATGTGAAGAAGATCCGAATGCTTCCAATTTTGCATACTAAAGCTTTATGTTTCAATGACATAATTTTCAATTGTCCTTGATTTAATTTTCGTTGTTTCGTTTGTGTATAGGCTGATTGTAGGGTGTACATGTCCGACCGGTAGGTTTGAACTAACTTTTTGTCAATGTTCTATTTTATGGTTCGGTTTTTTTTCTGATGCTTTTTAAGCAATGGGTCAATTAAAATTTAATTTAGCGTATGCAGGCCTTGTTATTTTTACTAGAATATTGAACGGGGTTCATCTAACATTGACCTTATTTTCATGTGCTATTGGTCGATGCTTATTTTTCATGGGATTTTGGTGGGTTTTTTTAATAATCTCATAGTAGACCAAGTATATTTTCTGAAATGATTGTAATGTGAACATACTATTCGCAAATAGTATGTCTGAAATTTAATACATTTTTATGGTTTATTTGCTTGTCTTAATGAGTGTGGTATCTTAGATAATAAATACAATAGGTGGACAATATTGGTTGTATTGGATGATGTCTAATTGCATGTAAACTGACACTGCCCTTACTTTCGTCATTCATCGATCAATCATGAGTTCTCAACATTTAATTTATGTATGATTTACATACCCGACAAGAAGTGACAATCTGACCTTGACCTCAGTTTCATAGTTCATTGGTCAATTTTAAGTATTGGTGGTTATAGGTCTGTATCTCGGATAATAATTAAAACATTCATGAAAGATACCATGCAGATGTATAACTATTCTCCAAACTCGCGTTTCCCTACAAAGGATTCATCAGTGACGGTCGATTAAAAAATAATATGGAACTTAGAATAATTAATTGGTAAGATTGCCAATGAAACCACTCTCTCCAAGAGACCAAATGTCTTTGGTGATAGAGACTACATGACACCGTATGACACTCAACGCGGAGCAGAAATCTTCACCTCATAGACAATAAAAAACGTGAAAATCATCGGCATCATTTATAATGCATAAACCTAAAAACCGAAAAGATAGCATTAGAATAGATATAAGAAGATGTGGTATGAGTGCTAATGAGACGACTCTCTCATCCAAGTCACAGTTTGTAAAAGTAAACCATTATAGGTCAAAGTACAGTCTTCAACACGGAGCCTTGGCTCACACCGAACAGCAAGCTATAAAGGGCCCCTAAAATGACATGTTTAAAACCATTCAAAGGGGAAAACGAACGGTCTAATCTATATAAAAACCACGAGAAACACATATGAACCACATCAACAAACGACTGAACACCAGACGTCTGTTTGACCTTGATCAATATTGTGATAGTCAAGTTTTTCAAATACTTTTACTAATCGGTCAACTTGACTTATTTTGTTGACCCATTTTCTTCAAGACTATTTTGCCGACCATAATACCAATTTTCCAATCATGATTTCTTTGATAGAGGGTTGCTGCTCACAAAGAAGCTATTAAACCAAGAGTTCCAACAGGTGAAGTTGAAATCCCCCCTCGTAAGTTTTACGGACGCCATCAAGAGTTGGTTGACCGTTATGGAATATCTGTTTCACAGATGATAGCGGATAGGTTTCAAATGTCTTAACTACAATCCCGTCCCCTTTTCCTGGAATGTGGCCTACCGCGTTAGACTTGTTACCGGGTTTGTACTAACATGAGCAACACGATGAGTGCCACGTGTGTAGCAGGAACTGCTTTTAAAAAAGAAAATGTGGTAGGATTGCCAATGAGACAACTCTCCACAAGAGACCAAATGACACAGAAATTAACAGCTATAGGTCACCGTACAGCCTCCAACAATGAACAAAGCCCATACCGCATAGTCAGCTATAAAAGACCCCGAAATCACAAATGTAAAACAATTCAAACGAAAAACTAACGGCCTAATTAATGTACAAAAAAATTAACGAAAAACAACAGCAACAAACACCAACCACTGAATTACAGGCTCCAGACTTGGGACAGAAAACATACATACAGAATGTGGCGGGGTTATACATGTTACCCTTCCTGAGCACCTGAGATCACCCCTAGTTTTGCTCAGTATGTTATGTTTTTGTACTTTAATTGTTTGTGTGTTTGTGTGTTTGTGTGTTTCTTTTTTAGCCATGGCGTTGTCAGTTCATTTTCGACTTCTGAGTTTCAATTCCCCCTTGGTATCCTTCGCCTCCCTCTTTAGATGGAACGTTTCTGCTTGAAACCTTAGATTTTCCATTTTCCTTATCTATCTGTAAGCTTGAAACATTATGTATGGTTTTATCCTGAGAAAATGCATAGCATCCTTCAATTTCGTTCAGATTAAGAAATTTTTGCCAAAGTTGAAGGAAGGACTTGAAATAAATAATTGCTTTGAAATGTCAATTTGACATCTTTTTTTGTATCGAGGCATAATTATTATTAATTAATTTGAGTTGTTTAATTTATTTTTGAATTCGTTTCAGACTAGTGATTTGTTGCCTTAGTTATGGCCTTGAAAAAAGAAACTTTGAAAATATGTAGATACCGCAAAGTATTGTTACGATTTGCATTCATAAACTAACGAACTCGTGGTTGCAAATTCAGAAATGCCATTAGCATTAAATATATCGATCATTCCAGGGCTTGAGCGAGCTTTTTTCTGTGGTATGGGGTTTACTCACTGTTAAAAGCCGAGCGAAAACTGGTTTATAATGATCACACTTTTGATTATTGGCTTTACTGGATAGTCATCTAATGTACAAATATACCACACAAGTTTTACACGAAACCATTGGATTGGCATGAAATTTCTGATGTCTTCTGATTTTTTAGTCACTAAGAAGTCAAACTTTCCGCTATACGGTATTTGCATGACTGTAGATTAAAAAACAAAACATAAGAAATAAAAAATTCTGATAAAAAAGTTTTAATGAAAGAAAAACACGGTAAATACATATAGAAAAGTGTCTTTTGTACCACTTTCAGAGGTATCTTTCCTTAAAAGTCAAAACATATAGTCAAATTGGTAAGAAAAGAATTGTGAAAATTATATGACATTAATATGTGTTCTTAAACATACAAATCCCTCTTATCGTTTTAAATGTTATAAACGTTTGAATGAATTGTACAAGTAATTCATACTTTCACGACTACCCTCTGTCATTTAGGGACATACAATACAATTACAGGGGAGGTAATGGCGTTGCTAACGTAAAATGTAATTTTCGCGAGGTCAAACTGTGACATATCGGGAAATGACTGTTTTTTTTTCTGTGATTTGAACTGATTTAACTTGAAAACGAGTACATGGACCCCTCTTTTTAAAATTGCATTATGTTTGATTACGTATGAAGTTTATTGGTACCAATTTTAATGAAAAAGTCAACATTGATTTTTTTTTAAATTTGATGAATATACCGCAAAAATGCCGTTTTTCCTAAGATTCCGAAAATTTGTTAAACATTAACTATTTTCAAAGAATTGTTGAACATACTAAGAGATGAGTAAAGAAGTTTTCATAATTTTTGTACAAAAATCCGCTTGTGTTTATCTGTTGAAATAAAAAAGTTAGGTGTGTCTATCAAAAGGATAGAAATGTCAAACAAAAACGAAATGTTGACCCCTTTTATCTCTTAAAGTAGCACATGAAGGTATATTTTAATTACATAATTGAATTGCGCAAAAGGGATTTTTAATGATAGGCCATGTCCAGGGAGACATAAAGCAACAAACGCCCAGCAGGACCGATGCATTTGTCTAAAACATCTCCGATATTGATTCCGCGTGGCTTTCTAATTGACACGAGTATCCATTGGTGTTCATGGTAAAACCTTTGGAGCTATATCAGTTTGCGTGGAATTAATAAAGAGCACGGCGACCTTTCCTTGGTGATATTTTAATGGCCGTCCGGCTTCAAAAAATATCTGTTAACCAACAACCATCTTATGTGTACCTAAGCCGTCAGCGATGGTCACACAGACAATTTGCTACCTTCGTGGACCAAAGTCTGGCTTTTCGCGGGATCCTATTAAACATTCAGTGTTGTCACTACCATGTGCTGTAGAGATTTCGTTGCACAACATGACAGAAACATTCTTTATTAGGACTCTATGTTGATAATTCGACATTGGATGTTCCATATACCAATTGTAGCCGAAAAATGATAATGAAACATTTTTGTTTGATATCGATCTATTGTTTGAATTGTAAATTTTCATATTCAATTTTTTTTTAAAGGTTATCATTTTGAATATAGATTTTATTTTTGAAAAAGCAAGTGTTGGACTTTTATTGGCACTTAGTTCATGTAAGCTGTCATTATTTAAATGTGCTTATCCGAGTCCTGGACTGCATTCCAGCGGCTTTCATTCGTTTACTTTTGTGTACATTTTATACAGACCAGTATTTTTTTCAATTGTTTTTACCAATATTTTAGCTGCATGTAACATCTTGAACACTCAGAACAGCGAAACAAAATTTAGATTTCAGAAATAAATAGCCTTTAGCCATCAACGAATAGCCGATGACTTTTCAAGAGTTGTTTTCGTTAAAGAATGATTCCTTTATTTTTGTGCAATTTTTTCTCTTTAATAACGACAAAAAAAAAGATAAAAAGAACATTACGTAAAGCATTAAGTATCACCTATAGTATTTTACAACCTTCATTGGTGGTAGTTCATATATATTTCTGCTGTGTTTTTTTGTATATAAGTTATTGTCCTGAATAAACATCTTTATGCGTTTGTGCGTTTTTGCGTTTCAGTTTTTATTGTGAAATTTCTTCTATCAGCAAAGTCAAACTTTAAATTCGGCCGTTATAAATGTTTTCGCCAGAAATCCATGTATAATTATTTAATAGCTACAAATTTAATCATTATCTAGTGCCCTTAGATGAGATTTTCCGAGACGCTGGGTTTGAAATGGGGTATCCCGTTCAATTTATACAATATTCGGAATTTTTAAAAGATGCAGATGGGAATTTTCGGTCCTTATGAATGTGTTCGCAAGGAATTAAATTATAACTCCTTGTAGGGTCATCAAAAAGCAACTATTTAGGACCCTCTTGGATTAAAGATCTTCCAAGACAACTGGTTCGAAAGTTCAGTTAAACATATGTCTTTTTTAAACATAATATTAATGGACCTGGCACACTGAAGTCTTGTCCAAAATATGATTATAATACGACACAAACGGAGCAGGATTTGCTTACCCTTCCTGAAAACCATAAATCATCACGGATTTTTACAGGGTTCTTGTAAAATAGACATAATAATTAGATGAGTGAAAAAAAAAATGAAGAAATAGAAAAAAGGGGACATAAACAGGAGAAGTAGAAGGCAAGATATAAGGATATTTGTACGTGTGAGGAGTTGGCATTCTTAGTGTTTTACACAACAAGGAATATTTTAGATCGTGTTATAAAGACAAACGCTTATTCATTCTGGTCGTAAGTTAGTCTGTCATCCTCAAACGTGTTAGCAATGGTGTACCTTCTCGAATTTGTAGAATACATGAGATTTTCAAAGATTTAGACGAACATGTTCGAAACTTTATAATAGTTTAGAAATTGATCAAATCAAATAATCCATGTGTGATTGTTTCGTTATTGAAATTCTAAATATGTTTAACCGCGCTAACTATTATATATGACAATCATACAAATAAGTCAGGAACGGGGGTTCAACCTGTAATTCAGTAGTTGTTGTTTGTTTCTGTATATCATATTTGTTTGTCGTATCATAGATATAATAGCCATAGATCTATGTCTATTATATCTATGGTCGTATACAGTTTTGTAAATCAATCAATCCGTTGGTTTTTCTCGTTTGAATTGTTTTACCACTATGGTAAATGGTGTCGGGGTTTGCTGCACGTGGAAGTGCATACATTTTCGACATTTTATAGCTTATACGCACAGTTTCTTCTTTCCGCTAGTGATATATAGTCACCATTTGCACTGATATACGAACGGCCGTCTATCCGTCGCTCCAAAATATTTTGCAACATTTTAGTTTAAAAATGTCATTTAAGTCTGGTAATAATTTCGTCATATTTCAAATATAACAAACAATGCTTTAACTTTTGGAACACTATCGCAAAGTTTAAGGAAGACATGTGTAGCTATTTATTGAGATAAACTGTATTAATCTTTAAATTTCGGAATTGTCTAGCAACTATTTCCAAATGGCGTACCGTTAAGACGTTCGAGGCTATTCAAGTAATAAGGACACTTTGGTTAACACAACAGCATTGTCAGCCAAGTAGTTAATTGTTGTTTGACAAACTCGAAAGGAGGGGGGAAAGTAATTAAAAGGCTACTTAGCATTTACTTAATTCTTATAACGAAATAGATGTGCACAATATTTTAGATACAGATAGTGCATTTCTAAATATAAAACACTTTTTTAATAGAAACATTTGAAATAAATACACCAACAGTGTTTATTTTAAAATTGGTCAAGTCTGTAGGGCGGCAAAAGTAGAAGTCATTGTTTTTTTTCCCTCCTCACTGAAATGCGATACTTTTAATACTAATCCGTAAATGTGATTAAGTTTTCGGTATATTTCTTATCAATAGAGTATGCATGTACCAACCAAAGAAATATGACTGTATCCCGGGTTATTACTCCCGAAAAGAGAAATAAAATCAAATCTGGAACTAGTCTCCGTTACCCAGACGGTTGAATTTTACAAATCAATATGTGATACAAGCTGGGACTAATATACTGGTTAACATTCATGCTTGATACAGCACTGAATTTGGATTGTAATTAAATATTTGACACAGCATAGGTTTCTGACACAGAATGAATGTGGTCTAAGAACTTAAAAATTTTAAATTTACCTATTCAAACAATATCATTATTATTTGCTTTTATATATAAATCAGAAATAACCAATTTAAAATGGAAAATTTTAAAGAAAAAAACGAAAAAAAAATCCCCCCCCAAAAAATTTTTTTGAACCCCCTTATGATTCATCACCCCCAAACTCAGTCCCAGCCTTCCCTTTGTGGTATGGTACCTTGCAGTAAAATTTCAGGGAGATCCATACACTTGAACACAAGTTATTGTCTAGAAACTAGAAAAATGCTTGTTTTTTTCCCCTTTTTTGGCCCCTAATTCCTAAAATTTGGAGGTAATTACCCCCAAAATCAATCCCAGCATTCCCTTTGTGATATGGAACCTTGTGGTACAATGTCAGAGAGATCCATACACTTACACACAAGTTATTGTCATGAAACTAGAAAAATGCTTGTTTTTTGCCCCTTTTTGGCCCCTAATTCCAAAAAATTTGGAGGCAATTACCCCCAAAATCAATCCCAGCATTCCCTTTGTAATATGGAACCTTGTGGTACAATGTCAGAGAGATCCATACACTAACACACAAGTTATGTCTGGAAGTTACAAAAATGCTTATTTTTGGCCCCTTTTTGGCCCCTAATTCCTTAACTGTTGGTACCATAACCCCCAAAATCAATCCCCACCTTCCTTTTGTGGTATTGAACCTTATGGTAAAATTTCATAGAGATCCATTCACTTAAACTAAAGTTAGAGTGCGAAAACCAATGTGTCTTCGGACGACGACGACGCCAACGTCATACCAATATACGACCACAAAATTTTTTTGCGGTCGGTTGTATAAAAATTACTTGAATAATGACATTGATATTTTTAGAAATTACATTTAGTTAAGACAAACTCAAGTTAGAGAACGGAAATGAAAAATTCAGCAAATTTTTCATTTGTAAAGGGGCATAACCCTAGAACGGTAATCAAAGTGCTTGTAAGCACTGAATGGTAAAGATTGCTTTAATTTATCAGTAGGAAGTAAAATTGAATATTGCATTGTATAAAGCATTGGTGTAGTTGATTCAACTCCCATTATGCACAAAGAAAGATAACTCCAATTTTCAAAGAAGACTTTAAAATATTTTTAGAAATGAAAGGTAAAAATTGCTTTAATTTATCAGTGGAAGGCAAAATTAAACATTCCATTGTATAAAGCATTGATTGTAGTTGATTCAACTATAATAATGGAGAAAGGGAGATAACTTCAATTTTAACTAGAGACTCTCAAGAGCCTGTGTCGCTCACCTGTATTTACTGATGCTTTGGAAATCATGTAAAATAGGGTTAAAATCATAATTAATAGTATTAGATATTAGATATTATAATTATATCTAAGATAATAACAAAAAACTGCAAAATTTTTGTAAAATTACTAACTCAGGGGCAGCAACCCAACAACAGGTTGTCAGATTTGTCTGACAATTTCAGGGCAGAAAGATCTTGACCTGATAATCAGTTTTACCCGAGTCAGAT
The DNA here is from genome assembly GCF_021869535.1 of Mytilus californianus. Classification (NCBI taxonomy): domain Eukaryota; kingdom Metazoa; phylum Mollusca; class Bivalvia; order Mytilida; family Mytilidae; genus Mytilus; species Mytilus californianus. The sequence goes on from NW_026262679.1 coordinate 61,883,078, forward strand.
TTACTCTAAATGTTTTGGTTTCAGAGATATAAGCCAAAATCTACATTTTACCCCTATGTTCTATTTTTAGCCATGGCGGCCATCTTGGTTGGTTGGCAGGGTCATCGGACACTTTTTTTAAACTAGATACCATAATGATGATTGTGGCCAAGTTTGGTTAAATTTGGTCCAATGGTTTCAGAGGAGAAGATTTTTGTAAAAAGCTTACCACGACGGACGATGACGACGACGGACAACGGACGCCAAGTGATGAGAAAAGCTCACTTGGCCCTTCAGGCCAGGTGAGCTAAAAATGACTTGATATTCAGAAAAAAAAAGAGAAAAATTTAACAATTTTTCCATTTGTAAAGGGAATAACTCTAGAACAGTAAAAGTGACAGCACCAAAATTCAAACTTGATCTGTATATTGTGGTAATAAGCATTGTGTATAAGTTTCATAACATTTGGTTGAGGCAAACTTAAGTTAGAGAACAAAAATGAAAAATTTAGCAATTTTTCCATTTGTAAAGGAGCACAACTCTAGAACGGTAAAAGTGACGCCACCAAAATTCAAACTTGATCTGTATTTAGTGGTAATAAGCATTGTGTATAAGTTTCATAACATTTGGTTGAGGCAAACTAAAGTTAGAGAACGGAAACCAACTTTGGGACGTACGGACGGACGGACAGACTGACGGACAGACGGACGGACAGACGGACAATGATAAAACTTAATGCCCCCTCCGCTATGGCGGGGGCATAAAAATATTATAATCAAACATAACTCTGTGTGTTTACAATAAGTAGTTTTTAAGTAAACAAGTTAGTTAAGTTGTTTAAACGAGTAAGTTAAGTCGTTAGAACAAGTTAGCTAAGTTGTTAGCTAACTTGTTATTACAAGTAAGCTAAGTTGTTAGCTAACTCGTTATTACAAGTAAGCTAAGTCGTTATAACAAGTAAGCTTAGTCGTTATAACGACTTTAAAATAAAACTCCAATCAATTAAAAACCAAAAACTGCAAATTTTCCTTAAAATTACCAATTCAGGGGCAGCAACCCAAAAACGCGTTGTCTGATGTTTCTGAAAAATTTCGGGCAGATAGAACTTGAACTGATGAACATTTTTACCCCTGTCAGATTGGCTCTAAATGCTTTAGTTTTAGAGATATAAGCCAAAATCTACATTTTACCCCAATGTTCTATTTTTAGCCATGGTGGCCATCTTGATTATTGGGGAGGGGGGTGTCATCGGATATTTTTTTGAAACAAGATACCCTAAGGATGATTATTATTACATGGTAAGCGATTAGGTCAAATTTATCACTCAAGACTTTAAATGCAATGAAGTTCTCTAAATCAACATCTTTTTGTTAAAAATATAGTGGCCTCACCACTTTGTTTATGTGGTGCTATAGAAACAACAGCGCATTACTTGTTGCACTGTCCCCGATTTCACATCATGCATGAACAGCATTTTTAAAACATCAGAATCATACACTTCTTGTCAGAAGAAATTTTGCTATACGGTTCAACGGAACTCAGCTACGAACAAAACATTGAAATATTCTTGGCAGTTCAAACATTCATACTCAGTAGCAAAAGATTTGTCATATAATTTCAAACATCTTGTTCAACAAGTCTACAGTGCATATTTATATCTTAAATAATTGTGTCCATTCAGAAACATGCACTTTATCATTGTACTTCCGATGTATCTGATTTTTTTTTCTCTCTTCTTGTGTTCACAACCTTATTATATGTCTTGTTTGTTTTCCATCTAGTGTAACATTGTTTAATTTTATACATTCTACTCCTTGAGTATTACAATATGAAATGTTCTTATTTGAATCAGGAAACAGATTAAAACAAGTTAACAGCTTGTTTCCGGATCCTATTAATTATTCAATTGTATTAATATGTAAATGCCAAATTGTGTACATTATTTATCTTGAATTTAATTAATAAAATATGTTTACACTAAGGATGATTTTGGCCATATTTGCTTAAATTTTGCCAGTAGTTTCAGAGGAGAAGATTTTTGTAAAAATCAACGACGACGACGGATGCCAAGTGATGAGAAAAGCTCACTTAGCCCTCTGGGCCAGGTGAGCTAAAAAAGCAACGGACAAAAAGTAAAAGTGTCGGACAAAAAGCAAAATTATCGGACAAAAAGCAAAACGGACAAAAAGCAAAAGTGTCAGACAAAAAGCAAAATTATCGGACAAAAAGCAACAGACAAAAAGCAAAAGTGTTGGACAAAAAGCAAAATTATCGGATAAAAAGCAAAATCGGACAAAAAGCACCGTATCATACCAGTAAACATTTTTTAACAACTGACACTGAATGATTACAACAGCTAACATGGCCCATAAGATAAGGTGTCAAGTGAGTTAACAAAAGTAGAATATCATCCAGCACAACAATGGAATCATATCTAAAAGGAAGATCAAATAAAATGAAGAATGATAAAACAAACAATTTATTTTTGTCATGAATCTGCAGATCTGTTCCTGTGAAGTTGTGGTCGTAGTGATGATAATGTGATCAAAATGGCTTCCTAAAAAGAGAGAAATATCTTTCAGTATAAAGCATAATAATTTGTTTCCATATGTTCACCTAGAAATGCAAGAATTATTTTTGCGAAAACCCCCCCTTTTTTTTTACAAAAAAAACAATATCTCTAAAATAAAATTTTGAATCAAAACCAAAAAGTATACAGATCTTTAGATTAATATAACTAAGAAGTGTGTAAAATTTTAAGCAATAATCATAAATCGTTTTTGAGATACGGCGCGACATGTGAAAATTTTGACGGGCGTATAAAAACTATGAAAGAAGGAGTGTTTTGGGCCTGTAAATATAAAAAAAAAAATTAAAAAGGTTCTCCTGAACACTTTGTCTCGTCTGGACTGCTGTTGGCAGTATAAATTGAATGTTGACTGACAAAAAATAAGTCCTTTTATTAGTAAAATACTGAGAACAGAAAAGAAGAAAACTTTGCGTAGAATGCTATGTCTTGATTATAAAGAAGCCTCTGTCCAACTTTTGTAACATTCCATGAAGAATTGACAAAGATATTTAAGTTTTAAAATCTTTTACCACAGACTGTAACTAAATATTTAAGGTGAACAATAAGTCCATTATTTAGTTAAGTACAGCGAAACGATGAACAAAATGTAAATTTTACTCTTGATAGTAACTTTTGATTTTGAGATGCTTCTGTAAAAATTTCAAGAAATTCTATGAAGGTTTGAAAAAGGTTATTAAAGTTTTAAAAACTTAAAAAAAAAAAAAGCATCTGAATATTAACTGCAAAAATTTTTATCAGTAAAACACAGAAAAGTAAAAAAAAATGTTTAAACTTCAGTTCTGTCCAAGTTATTTGATGTCTAAAAAAACTTTAACTCCAGAATGTATCCAAATGGTAATTAAAAAATACTATTCCCATCTATCAGTAAAATACAGAAAAATAAAAAATATGTTTTCAAAATCTTGTATCAGATGCTATCTCTTATTAATACAGAAGCTTCTGTTCCAATTTCATAAAATTCATGAAGGTTTGACAAAGTTATTGATTTCTACCGCAATTGGCCCTGTATAGTTCGCACTGTTACATTAGGTAAATTATTAGTTTTGAAAATCATAAGATCACCCTCTACAATTTCAATAACAAACCTGGTGGAAATCAAATTTTTCTCTTATTTCTTGCTTATCATACTCTATAATCTGCACCCCTTGTGGCAGATTCAATTTTGGAGAATAAAACCGTGGACTATACAAGCCTGAATTGGGTAATAAAACTTAAACCCCAGACTATATCTATACAATGTGCATATTCAAAAGGCTGTGTCCTTTCACAATACTAATTTTCTAAAATGTTTTTCCTTATTGAATAAAATTGAGAATGGAAATGGGGAATATGTCAAAGAGACAACAACCCGACCAAAGAGCAGACAACAGCTGAAGGCCACCAATGGGTCTTCAATGCAGCGAGAAAATCCCGCACCCGGAGGTGGTCCTCAGCTGGCCCCTAACTAAAATTGTATGCTAGTTCAGTGAAAATGGACGTCACACTAAACTCCAAAACATATAAATGAACTAAAATTAAAAAACATACTAGACTAACAAAGTTTGGAAGTTTGGATTCATCTTTTCAAATTGATCAACTGATAAAATATTTTAGCTAATTGATAGTAAAAGGTTACTTTTTGGGTAGCAATAATTGTGCTTTATTCTATTTCTCTGTATGTGTATGTATAAAGTCAAGGTTTAGTATAATTTTGTCACTTTGCCACATTTATTGTTATATCATGTCCATGTAAATCATGAAAAGAAAATAATTAAAAAAAAATACACAAAGTTGAGCAATGGAAGCACATAGGTCTATGGTTCACTGTAGGAGGAGTTATCCAGAAACACTATGCATCTCTTATGCAAGTATACACTCCAAAAATGACAAAGTTCAATTATCTCCCAAAAGAGCAAATATTAATAAAAATCAAAACCCTGACCACATGCACACCTTCAATATATGTACAAACAGCCAGCAAAGTGAAAACTTCCTAGCATTCAAACTGTAGGAGGAGTTATCCGGAAACGCTATGTACCTCTTATGCAAGTACATACTCTAAAAAATGACAAAGTTCAACTATTTTCCAAAAGAGCAAATATCTTGAATAACTATATACCACTGATGGGACGGACGGACGGACAAGAGTAAAACAATATGCCCCCCCACTTTTAGTTGCGAGGGCATAAAAAGCCTGCCTATTGTTGCCTCCGAAGACCTAAGAAGCATTCATGGTATAGCATGAAAACACAAACTTAGATACCTAATTTCAAGAATGTCTCATTTGTATTTTCATGACAAATAAAATAAAAATTTCATAGGACAGACAAAAGGTTACACACAGACAGATGGAGTGAATACACATAGACAGATGGACTGAATACACATAGACAGATGGACTGAATACACATAGACAGATGGACTGGAGTAAAGCAGAATAGCCTCTCCTTTGGAACATGGGGTACAATAACAATGCCATGACTTATGGATAACTTACTTGTTCACAAGATTCTGTAGTTTTTGTACAGGCTCTGGTTCACCAGCTTTTCTAGGTAATACTTCCTTGCAGCCATCAACATTAATGTTAAGAGCAGTATCCTGTGATACTTGGTAATGATGTTCATTGTCCTCTGGTTGGCCAGCTTTTCTTGATAATTCTCCATTACAGTCATCAACTTCAAAATTTACAGCAGCTTCTTGTGATACTTGATAAAGATGGTCATTCTGCTCTGGTTGCTGTTTGGTGTTCTTGATAAACCAATGCTTATGCTACAACATCACAGTAAGAAATGATTGTTCAATGACATCATTTACACTGATTGACCTTGGGTCAACTAGAGAAACCCATTCATAAAAAACAACTTAAGATTAATCTATATATCTTATTACTATTAGGATTTTTTGACACTTGATTTGAGATTTTGTGATATTTGACTTTTTGACTTCATATAACAATCCCTTTTACACTGTGGTGTCATACTTTTTCTCTTGTGATGTCAAAATTTACACCAATGTCTGTGATATTCAGTAAAGGCTGTAATAAACTAGATGCTCTAAAGAGCCTGTGTCGCTTACCTGGATCTATGCACATTTCCAACATTGGAGACTTGGATATAATTAAAAAATCTCATTTCGTTGATCTTGTATTGCTGACCATTTTTACTGGTTCCAGTTTCTCTATATCTAGTTTTTGCCCAGAATACAAACAAATGGTTAAAATTGTCATTCAAGGACAATAACTTCCATAAGAAGTGCATTGACAATTTCTGCTTTGTTGTTTGTCTTGTCTATCTGATCCTTTTTGGCTGTTTACAGTTTCTCTTTATCTTCTATATATTGGTTTTGAAAAAAAAAAGATTGCCCCCCTCTTGCATTATCGAAAGTGCCAGGAGTAAAACCAAGCTTTTGCACTACTCTAGCCAACATTTTTAAAGTAACTGGTAACAAAAACATATTGTATATAGATCTATCTATTGTTATAGATTGTATCATGTGTATATATGTTACTCTCTAGATGTTTTTTTGGTTATTTTTGTTGTTTAGTTTTTGTTTTGTGGGTGTATACCACAAATTTCCTTTATTCATAGTGATATTACATCGTGATTGAGGCTAAATGATTAGGAAAATTTTTTTTTACATTAATTATTCTTCTATCGCTTATGATTCAGTTTGCTAATACTGAATTTTTGCAAAAAAAAAGTAAATTCAACGAACACCCTGAACTTTGAGCAAAACATGTATGTGTCTGGTAGAGATCCCTCTCATTGGCAATCTTCTTGTTTTTATATGTGTATGTTTACTTACCTTAATCACTGAATTGGAATTCTTTACAGATTCACTGCTTCTTTTGGTTAAACAGCAACAATGAAAATAAAAAGGTAGAAAAGATCACTGCAACTAGCATACAAATATAGATAGTTAAGTGGCTGCTTAATAGCCAGTAGCAAATATTACATGCATATTGAGTACGATAACATATTTTGTAAATAAGATTTGAATTATACCCAGATACGGTTAATTAAGAAATAACTTATAGGGGCTTGAATTTATATTGATTTTACCATGGGTTGGCCTTTTATTTCAAATATTTTACCATGAGTGATAGTGATCAGATCAAAGCTCTCTGGACCAAGACAAATATTTGCTGTTCCCATAATTGAACACACTACAAATATTGTTTGTAAAAAGCATAGAAAACTGAATAAGTGACATACTTAAATGATTTTCAATTACAGGAACTAAACATATTTAATCAAACAGATTTTTACTTAAGAAATCATGCTTTCAACAAATTTGTATCATAAAGTCTGTTTATATGTTTCCATGTTTAGTTCTAAATGCCTATAACATCGCAGTAAATTGTAACAGACAAAAGAACACATGATGTGCTGATCAGCTGACATACAATATATACTAATTTTATGGACCCAAACCGTTTGAAGGACTTCATATTATGTTACCCATCTAATCTTCTATGTGGTGCAATAAGTTTGTCGAATTCCTTCTCATTAACTGTCCATACTCCTTCATTCTTTTCATTTGTTACTCGGACAAAACATTTATTAAAACTCAGAACTTGTCTGGCATTGTTCTACAAGCAAAAATAACAAAAAATGTAATATCTTTTAGGAAAACCAGCTTTTAATTAATTGATTAGTGTTTAAACACCACTTTCAGCACTATTGGCTATTTTGTTGTGGTCAATTTTTATTGGTGGAGGAAGCTGGAGTGCCAAGAGAGAACTACAGACCTTCGTCAGAAACACTGAAAACCCTAGTCAATTAAGGTTGGAGTCAAATGCACCTGCCAGGTGCAGTGTTCGAAACTCACAACCTCACTTTTTCATTAAGAGTTAAATAATAAATACATTAGTTGCCATTAGACACTTGTATCAGATACTTCGGGTGCCACATGTGGAGCATGATCTGCTTACCCTTCCGGAGCACCTGAGATCATCTCCAGTTTTTGGTGGGGTTCGTGTTGCTGTTGTACCCCTGTTTGTGCCATTTTTACCTATTGTGTCTGTTTGTTTTGTTCACACATCGTTGTCAATATAATGGAATTTTATGCAACTGTCATACAAGTGAGAGGTTTAGCTAGCTTTAAAACCAGGTTTAATCCACCATTTTCTACATAAGAAAATGCCTGTACCAAGTCAGGAATATGACAGTTGTTATCCATTCGTTTGATGTGTTTGAACTTTTGATTTTGCCATTTGATTGGGGACTTTCATTTTTGAATTTTCCTCGGAGTCCAGTATTTTTGTGATTTTACTTTTTGTATTCTAACATGGCATTCAGTTTTGATGTCAAAAGTAAGAAAAATAAACTGAGAGTGATCACAACATTCTTATTAAACCTCTTTAAAAAGATGAGACACAAAAAGTGATGTGTGAGTGTGTATGAATGTAAATTTCCTAATATTCTTTAAGTGTTGATCAATCACGTTAACCTATAAACATATTTATTTTATTCTTTTAATAAATCAGTTATGAAAAACCTTACTGAATGTTTGTTGATTTATTCATATGTTGCTAACCTTTATGTCATTTGGTCTCAGGAGAAAATTGTCTCATTGGCAATAATACCACATCTTCTTATCTTTATATAAAACAATTTGAACTAAAAAAAATCTCTATTTTCAAATCTAAAAAATATCATCATTTGAATTTTAAATTTAATAGAGAATGACTATTTATATTTAGATTTATAGAATCTCAATATCCATATTTAATAGTCTAAAACAACGGCCAATTATTGAACTAAAACAACTGCTAATTATTAAACTGATAGGATCCTGATTTCAAAATTTAAATGAGAATCAATATCTATACTAAATATAATTAAATTGATAGAATCTTGATTTCCAATCTAACAGAGAACTGGTATTGATAATAAGACAGATAGAAAGAGAGCCTTATGACATACTAACCTTCATTGTGGTTATATCATCAATCTGTTTATATGAATATGCATTGTGTAACCATCGATAGATTTCACTTAATGTTAAGTTACGGTTAGGAGATTCTACAATAGCCTGAAACAGAAAAATTGTTTGTTACCTCCCTTTAATAAATTTCAATATTTTTTATGCTTTAGACACACGTAATTGATTTTGGATAATATTTGTCAAATATTCCAATCTCAAGTTGTTTTTTATGAATGAGCAACACCAGTTGACCCCAGGTCAATCGGCTTAAACAACATCATTGCACATTCAGTTCATTTTTTTTAACAACATAATTAAATATTTATTTCAATTATTGGCTTGTTACAATATCCTTCAGGAGTCCAAGCTCCTCCTGATGTTCCCTGTTACATTTCACTAATCACTCAGGGCAGTAATTAGTTGTAAAATTTATATTACATCAAATATATATTAAATAATATCACTCATAATGATTATTCATATGTTTTCTAATGGTTGCTAAAACATTACTTTTAATTGTCATTGTCAAACATACTCTTCTATTGAACTCATTAAGAAAAATTGAGAAAACATTGACATTTTTTGTCTTTTGATCAGATATGTAATAGGCTTTGTAAATTGAAAAACCAACAATTGTTAAAAAATAGTTAAAGTCAAAATATTCTTCGTCTGAAGTTTTATATCCAAATACCAAATGTCTTAATTTTATCTTAAAAGTTATTTTACTCTTCTTTAAAACTTCATTTATTTTATTCCAAAAATGTTCTAAATACGGACATAGTATAAAGAAGTGATCATAATCTTCTTCTTGTGTACAAAAGTTACAAAAACTATTGTTTACAATTTTCCACCTGAATAATTTTCTTTGTAGGTAGAATATGTTGTAGTAATTTCCATCTAAAAATTTTAAGTTTATTTTCTTTTAAATATCTGAATAAAAATTTATATAAATTGTTTCGATATAACACATCATCTATATCAAGTATACACAGCCATTTTTGGGGTCCAATAGCTGGTTCAAATTTTTTATTTATCAGAGATTTATATAAAAGTTTGTTTGATAATGATTCTAATTTTATAGGTAAACCTTTCCATATAAATTGGTTTCTTTTTATATTTACAGTACTTTTTACAGAATTTTCCGACTTTAAAATTGCTACCCAGTCTTTTGGTATTGATTTCTTTACCAAATTAATTTCAGCTAGCCAGTTTGATTTATTTTTTAGTTTATTAAAAATGATGTCTTGAGAAATGCAGCCATTTTCATCTATGATATCATTTACATAAATAAGATCGCTTTTAATCCAATTTTTTAAAACTATAGCTTTATTTTCAAATTTAATAAATTTATTGTTCCATAATATTTGTTTTCTTATATCTGTAAATGTTTCAGGTTTTTTCATTAGACCTCCTCCAGTTAATTTCCAACATTTAAGGATATTTTTATAAAAATCTGGGATATTTTCAAGGCTTTCGTCTGGCTTATCCCCACTGTTTGTTTGAAACACTAACCAGTTTGACCCAAAATTAAAAAATATGGCTGAGGTATAATTTTCCAACCTCCTTCACAATCAGTTACTAGTCTTTTAACCCACATAGCTTTTAAAGCAGTAAAATAACTTCTTATATCTATCATATCTAATCCCCCCTTTTCATATGGACCATTGATTGAATTTCTTTTTACTTTATCTGGTTTATTATCCCAAACAAATTTAAAACAACTTTTTTCTATTTCTTTCAAATATTTCTCTGGAACTATACAGGCAGTTCCCACAAAAGTGAAAATAGGCACAATTAGTGTTTTAATAATCAAAATTTTTCCAAAAATAGAAAGATTTCTTTTCTGCCTACAACAAAATAATTTATTCATCTTTTCGATTTTATTTTCCCAATTTAGTTTTTCACATTCCTCTCTACAATGCCCAAAGTATATGCCAAGAGTTTTGACTGGTCCATTGCTCCAGTTGATTCCCTCAATTTTGTCTTTACATGATTTAAGCTTTCCTACCCATAACCCCTCTGTTTTATTTCTGTTTAATTTCAATCCTGAATAAGAACCAAATATTTCAATTTCGTTCATAGCTAACTGAACGTCATATTTAGAACAACAAAATAAAGTAGTATCGTCTGCTAGTTGCGAAATTTTTATGCTATGATTTTTGCAATCCAATTTGATTTTGATACCTTTAAAATCGGTATTGCTTCTTAATCTTGACTCCATGATTTCCACCGATAAAACAAATAATAATGCCAATGAAGGACGTCCTTGGCGTATACCCCTGGTGTTTTTAAAGACATCAGATATCCAACCATTATTCATAACACATGTTTGAATATCGCTATATAAAGTCTTAACCCATCTTATAAAAGAATCATTAAATCCAAAATGTTTTAAAACTGAAAACATAAAATTCCATTCTAAAGAGTCAAACACTTTAGAAAAATCAACAAAGACTATAGCCCCTTTAATTTTGTATAAATCAGTGAAATCAATTCTTTACATATCCAGTCTGGTCTTCTTTAATAATTTTTGGTAGGATCTTTTTCAATCGTTGTGCTAGAGCGTACGATAGAAGCTTCATGTCAATATTTAAAAGGGAAATAGGACGGTAATTATTTAGTGACAATGGATCACCTTTTTTAAATAATAGCGTTAATACACTTGTACGCTGTGAATATGTAAGTGTTTGATCTTTATATCCAATATTAAGAATGTTTACTACTATGTACTTTAATTTATCCCAAAATTTTCTATAAAATTCAACTGTTAATCCGTCTAATCCAGGAGATTTATTAAGTTTCATTTTATAAATAGCATCTGAGCATTCTTCTACTGTAATATCCCCATCGCAGACTGATATATCATTTTCATCCATTTCTTTCTCTAGTTTTGTCTCAAATATATATTTATCACTTGATGTTTTATCAGGGCTTTGCGTCGAGTATAACTTTTTATAGTACTCTTTAATACTACATAGTATATCACTTTGATCCGTTAAAATCTCATCATTTTCTCCTTTTAATTTATTGATTGACTTTTTTACCTGCCTCTGTTTTTCTAAACCTAAAAAGTATGAGTTATTTTTTCCCCCAAATTCAACCCATTTCTCTCGTGATCTAATTTGAGCCCTTTTAGCCTTTTGTTCGTAAATTTTGGTATGTTTATTTTCAAGTTCTTCAATATCTTTATCTAAAATGTTATTCTCAGATTCTTGCTCATCTCTAATTTTCAATTTTATTTCTAATTTTTTTTCAAGAGTTCGTAAGTTTTCTCTTGTAAATTTTGCTTTAGTTTTACAATAAGCTATAGTTGCCTCCCTTACCTTTATTTTAAATATATCCCATGCTAAACCAAGGTTTTTTAAATTACGATTATTCATAAAGCAGCTATCCATTTCTTTATTAACTAATTGTATGTAGTCATTATCTTCTAATATAGAATTATTTATTTTCCAGTACTCCCTTCCCCTTTCTGATGCACCAGTTCTAAATTTCATAAAAACACTTTGATGATCCATAGAACCAATAACTGCAGGTTTAATTTTGCAACATTCTACTTGTGGTATGAAGTCTGAGCCTATCAGAATCATATCAATCCTACTTGCCTGTGATTTATCTTTTCTTCGCCAAATATATTGTTGTTTATTTTTATTTGAATATCTCCAAATGTCTGTTAAGTTATTTATTTTTATTAAAGATTTTAAACTATTTACTGATTGGATATGTTTTACCTCTGAACGAGTAGTTTTTCTGTCTATCGCTTTCATCGTATCATTGAAATCTCCACCCATTATTGTAATTCCTATCCCTTGTTCTTTTAATATATTATTTACTTTTTTGAAAAATATATTTCTATTACTTTTGCAATTAGGTGCATATATACACATTAGTGTAAAAACGCTTTCATCAATTTCTACATTAAGAAGAACTAATCGTCCATCTACATCGTTATGTTTATTTATCAACTTATAATTCAGTGACTTTTTAATGAGAATAGCCACACCCCTACTAGAGGCCGTTCCGTGACTGCAAAATATATCATACTCTGAATTATTTCTTATTTCTGTTTCTATGTTTTCATCAAAATGAGTTTCTTGTAAAAAACAAACAGAACAGTTTTGAGATTTAATCCATTCAATTACTCTGTCTCTTTTAGCTTTATTTTTAGTACCATTCACATTTAAACTACTTAAGTTTATCAAAAATTTAGATGCCATTTCAAAGTATGATTTCATATTTTTGTAATAGCTCCTCACATAACTGTACATGCCTACAAACAGTACAGTTAAAACACATTTTTATAACAATCATACAGAAATCGACAATATACATCACTCTATTTCTACTAACATAAAAAGTACAATTCATCAGGTTACATATAATTACAGGTAACAAATAAAACACGCTACCTGTGAATATGGCATTTAATTTACTGGCCTGATTTGACCTTGTTATGTTAAAATCGATAGACAATAAAATTGACACTGAAATATTCAACAGCAACCACGTGTGATTCGTTACAGTCTTACAATGTGTATTTGGATGGATATATGTTTCTGATATACGTGTCTTATTCACATAATTTTATCTAAATAAGTGAAATGGATAATGTAAACACATTTAAAATAATAATAAATGTAAACTTCACCGTTTTTCAAGGCTTCTATAGCTGTTTTGTTGGCTATGTTTACTAAAGAAGTAACTTCTTTGGAAGAATTAGATATTTGAGATGTATTTAGTAGGAAGTGTAGAGGAATTCAGTTCTTACTGTAACGTAATAACATAAGCATTGAGACAAATTTACATGAAAGTGCACGTGAACTTTACAAAAAAGAAATTGGTATTTTTCATTTTTTTAAATAAATTTGAAAATTTAGATGTTATTTGAATTACTTTATTTTAAAAATTAACGTGAATTTCATGTGAAAAAAATTCATGTGATTTTCACGTGTGTTTCACATGAGATTCACTTGAAAGTTGAAACTCGCTTGAATTGATTTAACGCGAGTTTCAAGAATAAGCTCGTTTGAGGTGAAATTCACGTGAATTTACGTGAGATTCACATGAATTTAAATTCAAGTGAAATTGATGTGAGTGAAATTTGCCTGTGTATAAATTTCTAGTCTGTGACATTGAATATTTTAATTTACATCAACAGTAAACAGTGGAGCTCACAAACACAGCATTCATTTATTGAGGCAAAATTCTATCCCAAGAAATTAAATGTGTCTAAAGAATCTCAAAATTGTGAAAAAGTCATTGTACAGATTTTGTTATAAGTTTCTCTTCATTAATATAGTGTTATCAGATGAACCAGACTTCAATAATGGGTAACTTATCCAGAAAATTAAGACACCAAATTATCATTTACCCTTTCGGCAAAATCATACTTAGGGCTATTCCATTAAAATGTATGTGGGAGGGTAGGAAGGGAAGTTTAATTATTGAATGTGGGTCATGGTTTTTTTTCAGTATGCGTTTATAACCATTATGCAAAATTATCTAAAAAATGGTTCTTGGTTGTAGGGATATTTTGAAAGTCCCTTCCTACCCTCCCACATACATTTTAATGGAATAGCCCTTAGAAGGCTGAAAGTGATAATTGCGGTTTAGCAATTCAGTTTAAATTAACTGTCAAAAAGTAGATTCAATTCTGAAACAGATTTTTAAGATGTTAAATATTATCACTATTTTTTAGGGGTTTTTTTTCAAGACTTTTTGATTGGTGGCAGATCTTGATAGTTTCTGCTTAATCTATATACAACTTTTATAGATTACAGAAGATTTGGAGCATGACATTTTATATGAACAATTGTGAATTGTTGAACACAGTATGTTGAAGTTTTTATGTTATTTTTGTCGCTGGGTTGATGTCTCACTGACATATACTTCACACACCTTATATTCACTTTATTCAAACAGAAATCCAAAATCAAAATTTTTACAGAAAGGAGTTTAATGCTAACTTCTCATCTAAAAAAAAAGATTCTGCAAATTATAATAAATCTCTTAATACACAACAGAAGGAGATGATTTCTTGCTTATCTGTATCTTGATGTAAAATTGAGAAATGTTATTTTGCAGTTATCAGATTTTTTGTGACAGGTGATTTGCACTTTTATTTCAAAGTAAACCTTCTGCTGTAAAATTTCTAACAGCTATAACAGTAATCTGTAGATTTTGTTTGCTGTAACTAGTGGGGCAGAAACAAATGACCTTTCTAAAACACCTAGACTTGCTACAATTCCCTTTCTTTAATTTCTTTCTTACTAATTTATATGTTTACTGAAAACTGACAGAGAACTCCTCTGCAGATGTCAGTATAATGGAAATCTCTTAGTTATAGCAGTAAAATTGTTACAGGGGCAAAATTGAAAAAAATAAATTAGGAAGGGACATGAACAAGTCTATAGAACATCTGGAATCACTTCTGTTTTTTTCCAGGGTTGTATTGCTTAATCTTTAGTTTTCAATGATGTGTTGAGTGGATTGATGTTTGTCTTTTTATCATTTTTCTTTCAGTAATAATATTGTCTGTTTTTGTTCATTTTTAATTGCCCTTTTCATATTTACTGCCCCTTTTGTAAATAGTATCCTGAAAAACCATCAATATTATTGTAAACAATGATTGTAATTTTATTTTTATTTGTGTTCAGTGTTCATCGGTAATATTACCTGTGGTATCTATTAATTGATTGTTGGTGCTTAACCTCACTTTCAGCACTATTGGCTATTTCATGGTGGTAAGTTTTTATTGGTGGAGGAAGCAGGAGTGCCCAGAGAGAACCAGTGACCTTTTGCAAATAAACTGACAATCCTAGTCAATTAAGATTAGAGTCAAATGCACCTGCCATGTGAGGGGTTCCAACTCACAACCTCAGTCTTGACAGGCTAGTGATACAGTAGTTGGACTACTTACCTGTCGTATCAAAGAGGCATATGTAAATGGCCGAGGGGGTCTCCTTATGTAAACTTTTCTTGGTTTCATTGCTGAAAAAAGAAAAAAATTGTTGATATCAAAACTTACAGGTGTTTATGTATAATGTAATGCTTTTCAAATTTATGTTGTATAAAAATTCATTAAGTTTGGGTAATTTCTTTTCTTATCATTGCCTCTTTTAAAAACTCTTATAAAATTGAGAATGGAAATTGGGAATGTGTCAAAGAGACAACAACCCGACCAAAGAGCAGAAAACAGCCCAAGGCCACCAATCGGTCTTCAACAAAGCGAGAAAATACCGCACACAGAGGCGGGCTTCAGCTGGCCCCTAAACAAAAATGTATTCCTATCAAGTCATTAAAACTTGATGTCTTTCATCCTGCAGATTCTTATATTTTGGCATTGCATTGCATAAGATCATGTTTTTCTCAGACTGCTTATGACATCTTTTAACTGAATTTGTGAGGAGGATTCCACACTTGCAAACATGTTTACCCAAGCAACATTCTGTATGTGCCTGTCCCAATCCAGGAGCCTGTTGTCATAAGTTGCCATCTGTCATAATTGTTTCATTCAGGCTGTTAGATTATTTCTCATTTCTAATTGACTTCATAATGGTTTATCAGAAGATTTTTTTAATTTTGATTAAGATCTATATTTTCACTATTTTTCTAGTCTTGAAATTAAGGGATGACCATATTTCAATACCATATTTACCCCAGTCAATACTTGGGATTAAGTAACAAAGGTAATAAAAGGACTCCAAAATATAAATGGGTAATTATAGTATATAACATGATACTACTGTTATTTGTTACAGTACCTTGTGTTTATTTACCAGATGCATACCTGCCAACTTTCATGATTTTGGCATGAACTACACAACTTTGACCCCTTGTCAGGATTGCACGATCGTGATTGTGAAAAAAGTCCTTTAACAAAATTTTGTAAAAACCTACAGGAAAAATTTGTTCATTCCCGGTTTTTAACTTTTCCCAAGGGAGACAATTAAGATCAGCAACAAATAGCAAATCACATTTGGATTTTTTCTGTGATTACGTTTTCATCTCCTGATTAATTGGTGCATTTTAAAAAACCACAGAATGAAACTCGTTTGGAAGTTTTGAGTTGTATTCCTTTGTCTGTTTGTCAAAATTGTCAAAATTGTCAAAATTATGATAATGGTTGTTGAATTATAATTTGCAAGAAAGTTCTTAAGTCACCTACATAGTAAAGCGTTGATCAATTGAGAGGCTGGTTGACAAATTTTACAATAGGGATAACACATGCCTTGTAAAGCAGGCAAGGACTGTTCAACTTCATCAGAAGTTCTTCACAGCTCAGAACACTACCAAGTCTGTCGGTAACTTCTTTGTACAACCAGATAATGAGCAACTCAAGATGGTCAAGCAAGCATATTCAGTAACACAAAAGAACTATTCATAAGACGTTTTCATATCTTTGAGTTAATTAAATCAGACTATTGAAATATGAACCAAGTTTAATACAAGTCAATGAAGTGTGTTTTCTTTGATAAAATTTGAGCTGAAGAGAGCAGTGCTACCATAAACATAATAAATAGTAGCTTATTTGGACATTACACTTATTGTAACTGGTCCATACATAGTCATAATTATTGTTATCAAATTTTCAAATTATTAAAAATCTTGTCCTTTATTTTTCACGAGGAAATTCAGATAAATGTTCTTTGTCCATATTTATATATGGAAAAGTCAGTTATAACTACACAAGAAAAGATTTTGCTGGTAATTAATCTAACTTAATGTACTATCTTTTCTACACATTAGGATGAGTACAAGAATCATCATCAGTATACCATATGAAAAAAGAAGAAAAGGGCTTATTAGCTCATCATCAGTATACCATATGAAAAAAGAAGAAAAATTACACATTTCTAGAGTAAAACACAGCTAGACATACAAAAACGACACAAAAATTGTAACCCTTAAAAATGTTGTTGCACACAAAAAACCCCATGGCGATTTTCAAAAGTTGGCTGGTATGCAGATGACATTGCCACTGTACCTGCAATATATGTTCCTCATCGACTGAAGAGTAGAGTTCTGGCGTCTGTTGTACTTCTTCTTCCTTTCCAGGCGATTCCATTAACTTACAAAAAGAAAAATATAACAAATATAAATATTGAGCTCACAATGCTGGAAATACAGAGTGTAATAGCTTTATATGTAACATAGCTGTTCCATAGGATGCTTATGATAGCTAACTTGAAATTAATGTCAAAACATCTTTTGTATGACCTAATGATAATTTGTGCATATCTGCAGAGTCTCCAAAAATCATCTTAAATCCTGATTTAAATTATAGTTTTCATTTTTGGTATGTTATGAATCAAATTATTTTACTTTCAGAAAACACACTATATTTCCATTTTAAGATATTTAGTATGTCCTCGATGATAAAAATTATATGATTTGAGAAACACAAGTCAAGCATGAATGACCTTCAAAGTGTAACATGATTACCCCTAATTCCTTGTTTTTGTGATCTAGATACTGAAAAAGTCATGTGCGTATCAATTCTAAGCACATTCCCTGCAAGTTTCTTATCATATTATCTAGGTGATGATGAGTTATCCAGGTCATGTGACCTGTCATGCGATATAGATGATGAGTTATTCAGGTCATGTAATCTAGATGATGAGTGATCCAGGTCATGAGATCTGTCATGTGATCTAGACGATAAGTCTTCCAGAACATGAGAACTGTCATGTGATTGAGCTGATGAGTCATTAATGTGAATGCTGTCTAAACACACTTACCACTGATTTCTTGTCATTTAATCTTGACGATGATGAGTCATCCAGTTCATGTGATCTGTCATGTGATCAAGCTGATGACTTATTCATGTGATCATCAAGTCTAAACATTGTAACTTACCTCTGATGTATTGTCATTTGATCTAGATGACTCCAAGTTATCCAAGTCAAGTGATCTGGATGGTGATGAGTTTTCCAAATCATGTGATCTGTCATGTGATCTAGACAATAAGTTGTCCATGTGAGTATCCAGTCTTGAAACGTTCCCTTCTGGTTTCTTGTCATATAATCTGGACGATGCTGAGTTGTCAAGGTCACATGATCGAGATATTGAGTTGTCCACATTTACCATTAGTTTTTTGTCATGTGATCTAGAGGATATACTATTCTTTTGAGTATCAATGCTGTTGTCATCACAGTTTGAATTTGAACTTACAAATTGATCTGAAACAGAATTCTGTAGAAATACAAAATTGTCATAAAAATATGCCAACATTTGCCATAAATTGTAATTGTAGAAAATATGCCTGCTAAAGTCCTGACTTGGTACAGGCATCTTACATTAAAAAAAACATGTGTGTTGAACTGTGTTTTATGATCAGCAAAAACTTCAATTTGTAACACCAATCTGTTTTGTCCCAATCTACCGATGCATCTTAGGCGAAAGCAAAAACATAAAAACATATGCCATGTTGATACAATTTTACAACTGAACACAAGGATTATTGTTGCCAAAAGAAGTTTAAATTGGTTTCAGCCATTTTTTAAAGGCTAAACACACCATAAGATCCAGAGGGATAGACCTCAATAGATCAAATTTGAGATTCTTAATGATACATCAAACTCATGATCTCAAACCTGTTGTACCTTGTTCGTCATCACTGTCTACTGAAAACACTTCCTCACATTCCAAGTGAAGTGGAACACTTTCATCTTGAGTCTCTTGACCCGCTGTTATAAATTCTTCTGACATAGATTTATTTTCACTTTGCTGACTGTCACAGGACAGTTCTGGTGGTTCATTGCTGCAAGATACAAGTAATGAAAAAATTATTTTTAATAATATAATGTAAAAAAAAAAGGATTACAATGTAAAAAAAACCTATTTAACTCAAAAAAAATTATTACAATGTAAAACTATTATTGTAACAATGTAAACAAAAAATAAAACTTTTTACAATATCAAACTATTACAAAGTAAAACTATTGCAACTAAAACTATTACAATGTAAAACTTATAATTACAATGTAAAACTATTACAAAGTAAAACTACTGTGGATTCATTTTTATTTGTGGTATACCAATTTTCGTGGGTTTCGTGGGTCACAGCGAACCACAAATTTAAGAATTCAACGAAGAATAATCCCGAAAAATGTGTATGGAGTCGGATGTTTATTTCCGGTTATGTTATGCAGTTCTAGTATAGTGCTGACTAGCGATAAACATTGTAACATAACACATGTTTTTAATGAAAGAAGATACAAGTATTTTGATTAAATCAATAACAAATATATATCGAATATCAGTGATACTTTACTTTTTAAAATTGATTAAAACTTTTCATGGAAAATAACTGCAAGTTGTTAATTACCGTGTCATAGTTTGGTTTACTGGTGATTAAAAATCAATAGGATTAAGTACGGGGATATTGCCCGTAGGTAATATTGTTTATGACAGGAACATTTATTTTCACACCTTTTACTTATATGACTGTTTATTATATCGTGATTAGGGAAATGAGCTTTCAATCATAGAGTTTTGAATGCCTTATGAAATTCCGACAAGAATTTATAAATTGTAAAACAAACAAATAATTAGTTGTCTCTGTTCATTATTGTGATAGAAGTTTTCAATGAACACTTTAACCTAGAATGACCAAGCGAAGATTTTGACAATTCAAAGCTTTTTCAATGAATTCCTTCTTTTTTGTTTGTTTTATTATTGATCAAACAAGGAGGTTATATGATCTCCTAAATCAAAAAGAAATCCACGAATTACGTATCTGATTTTTTTTTTTTCGTAATCAGCGATCCACGAATTTACGTATACCACGAAACGTCTTTTTTTCTCTATCCACGAAAATTAATACCCACGAAAATAAATGAATCCACAGTATTGCATGTAAAACTATTACAATGTAAAACTATACAAAGTAAAACTATTACAATGTAAAAAATAACTATTGAAATGTAAAAAAACTAAAACAATGTAATAAAAACAACTAATGAAACAAAACCTTATGAACTTCGCTCATCAAATCATTTGAAATTATATAAATGAGTGAAAAGTTGTACATCATTGATCATTAATAAAAGGAGAATGCATCTACCTCAATGAGACAACTACCCAATGACATAAAATATATGCATCAAAAACAAAAAATGGCCAGGTTGCAAATAATATTTTTTAAACAATGGATAATTTTTTGATAAAAAGTTGTGTACATCCTTGTCCTTATGTGATATATTGTTGCCTCATAGGCAATTATACCACATCTCCACATTTTCATATTTAAATAATAAACGGAAATATAAAAATTATATAATAAACTGTTAACACAGATATATGTCTCGCCTATTTGTTATTTTGAAAATGCAAATGTGGAAATTAAAATAGCAATACATTTTTTTTTTTTAAACAACATAATAATTTTATTAATCAAATATTGCTTGTTACATAAATCATCAAGATTCCAAGCTTCTCTTGACGTACCCTGTTATGATCCACTGACTACCTAGGGAATAGTCAGCTGATTAGATTAATTGACATACATTTTCTTTACAAAACATTATAATAACAATACTAGAAATATTATTCATTGATTATGTTCCTTTTAATTGTTAGTAACATTGGACTTATTGTCTTATGTCCATTAATATTGGTGTCTACTCTCTTAGCATATTCATTGACAAAAATTCTGTAGACGTCTATGTTTTTTTGTTTTCTGCTCAGATATAATAGTATGACTTATATATTGAAAAACTAAGTATTGTAATTAAAAAATTTATTGAGTAATATTTGTTGTCTGTGATTTTGTATCCAAATATCAGGTGTTCTAGTTTTATTAAAAAATCTATATCACTCCTTTTTAAGAGGTCGTAAATTTGCTGCCAAAATCTTGTCATTTAAGAACAATTGAAAAAACAGTGATCATAGTCTTCTTCTATGTTACAAAAATTACACATATTATTATTAGTTATTTTCCATTGTAATAAAAGCTTTTTTGTTGGTACAATAAACTGTAGTAATTTCCATCTGAATATTTTTAATTTATTTTCAGTTAAATATTTAAAAATAAAGTTATATAGTGAATTCATATTTGGAGCTTCTTGCATTGGTAGAATTTTAAGCCACCTGTTTATCCCTACTGACGGTTCTTTTTTACTATTCACTAGCGAATCATATAATATTTTATTTGAAAAACATGTAGTCTCAAAATAACGATATTTCCATGTGATCTTATTTCTCTTGACATTTACTGTACTTTGAACAGAATTTTCTTGTTTAATTATGTGAATCCAATTTTGTGGAAAAGCTTGTTTCAATATATGAAATTCTGCAATCCAGTTTACCTTACACTTTATTGTTTAAAATATATTTTTCTGATAATGACATAGTGTCATCTAGAATGTCATTTAAGTATATTATACCACTCTTAATCCAGTTTTCAAAGATAATTGGTTTATTATGAAATGTAAAATAGCAATACTTTAACATGTAAGTTATGCAAATATTCAAAGTCAATGAACCATGACTGAAGGTACAGGGCTAAATAATCTCCATGGAAATGAGATGTGCCAATGCTAATACAACTGCAAACCAAATACCATTGACTTTTCATAAGTCGTTCCCTTTAAACAAACCTAAACACAAACATTAACTTGTAAACTATGTAAAAGTTTCAAAGTCAATGAACCATAATTAGGGGGTGGGGTTATATAATCTCCATGGAAATGAAACTTGCAAATGCCAATACATTTGCATACCGAATATCATTCACTTAGCATTAGTGGTTCATCTTGAACTGACCTAATCACAAACCAACACATGTAAACTAAGCAAAAGTTTCAAAGTCAATAGACCATGACTGAGGGGTAAGGATCAAATATTCTCCATGGAAATGAGATGTGCTTATGCTTATACAACTGCATACCAATTATCATTGACCTACCACTAACAGTTACCCTTAAACTGACCTAATCACAAACTAATACATGAAAACTAAGCAAAAGTTTCAAAGTCAATAGACCATGAATGAGGGGGCAGGGCCAAATAATCTCCATGGAAATGAGATATGCCAATACTTATACAACTGCATACCAAATATCATTGACCTACCACTAGTGGTTCCCCATAAACTGACCTAATCACAAACTAATACATGTAAACTAAGCAAAGTTTCAAAGTCAATAGACCTTGACTGAGGGAGCAGGGCTAAATAATCTCCATGGTACTGAGATGTGGTGCCAATGTTAATACAATTGCATACCAAATATCATTGACCTACCACTAGTGGTTCCCCATAAACTGTCCTAATCACAAACTAATACATGTAAACTAAGCAAAGTTTAAAAGCCAATAGACCTTGACTGAGGGGGCGGGGCCAAATAATCTCCATGGTAATGAGATGTGCCAATGCTAATACAACTGCATACCAAATATCATTGACCTACCACTAGTGGTTCACCATGAACTAGACCTCATCACAAAAAATACATTGTTGATGCTGCTGATGCCGGAAACAGCATACCTATGTCTCGCTTTTTGACTCCGTCAAGGCGAGACAAA
This sequence comes from Mytilus californianus, assembly GCF_021869535.1. NCBI lineage: Eukaryota > Metazoa > Mollusca > Bivalvia > Mytilida > Mytilidae > Mytilus > Mytilus californianus. The sequence continues at coordinate 61,906,080 of NW_026262679.1, forward strand.
AATGAAACACTATATGTTGATATAAAAAACACTACTGTAAATTCAGAAATTATTGCAATGTTTATATCAATGCAAAAAATGCAACAATTTCTGGTTCGCAATAATAAAAACTAGCATTCATAATTTCAGTAATGATGTTCCATCATTAAATTTTGGCAATCACATTAATTGGATATCATATCTTATCCAGAGGTCAAGGATTTGCAATAATAAATGCACACATTAATTTCTGAATTTACAGTATATATTCAAAATTAAGTAACAAAACATTGCATAGTTACATTTTGAACCACCCTGTCTGGTAGGCTGGATGGTTATGTGGTGTGCCAACTTTGACCAAATGACCCTCATGTGTGTTAACTGTTGCTTTACAGGATGCAATTGTACAACGCCAGTAAATTCTGTTGTTTCGTTTGGTCTTAGCACTGTAACGGTAACCTCCAAGGACCAAACTTGCTCTGCCAAACTTATTCTTTACATACTTAAGTTGTTGTGTTTTTCCCTTACTTGGTATTGAATCATTCCAGGACATTAAGTCAACCAACCTAAAATATAAACATTGAGTGCTTAGTATGTATCATTTGTTTATAAATAGAATACAGTAAACCAACTAATTTTCGCAAGCAATTTATTTTCATGAAAAGATAAAAAATAGTGAATATAAATCGTTAGAAAAAATGTGACACTTGGGTCTCCCCCAATATAAATTAATCAAGAAAATAAAAAAAACTTGAAAAAATAAATTGCGGCAAAGTCTGTTGAAAAGGGCTAAACATGAAATAAATTATCCACGAAAATAATTTATTTTTGTGAGCAATTAATTGTTACTTCTTTCTCAGGTAGAAAAAAAACCGCAAATATAAATTGTAACCAATATGTAAAACTTAGGTCTTCTTTTTTATAAAGACTTCAAGAAAATTACAAAATAGGGAACATAAATCACCGTGAAGATGGCTCGAAAGAAAGTATCCACAAAATCAAGTTGGTTTACAGTGTACAAACAGTCTACAACATCAATGTTTTCACATCATTTCTCAAGAAATAAATAGTCTTTGCCTTTTAATTTGTTACTGAAGTTACAAATATTGATTTACAAATCAAACCATAAAATACATATGACCAGTGAGACTGTTGAACACCAAATATGACTGTTAAAAAAGCTTTACGATGAGTTCTTTGTATATTTGAAAAAAGTGTGGGAAATCACTGATGTTTTATACAGTGCTTAGATTTTTATAATTTATTTTTTGGCAATAACTTGAAAAATCCTTCATGAACTCATTGCTTAATGAATAACAAATTAGGATTAATGATGTCTTCCTTAAAGGGTACTGCTACTGCGCCAGATTATGATGATACAAATTTTTCTTTTCATTTTAAGTTTTAAGGTGTTAATCAAATAGTTTTGAGTGTCTGATATGTGAATTTTAAGACTAGCTGTATATATATCTTTTGATAAACAAGTCTAAATTGAAAACAACATTCAAATCTATGATTGCATAGGATAATCAAAGTACTGAAGTACTGAACATCGGATGACCGCAGGTTCTTGTGGATGGTCAAAAGCACATGTCACAGAAACAGATCACATCTCTATACCTGAAACTGAGGTTAATTTACAGAGATTTTTTTTTCTTATACAAGTTCGTGCTTGGATGATGAATAAATGACAGGAAATTCAACCTCACCGTAATAACTATTATATAGTAGTGATACAAATCAGTATACCTTAGACTATTATACTAATATAATAATAGTTCCAGAGAATACACTGGTTTGTTGTTATATATTATATTAATATTACGGTTGCATGTATATATAATTTTCATCTATTTGTATATCATACTATTCTACTATTATTATAGTGTAATGCAAGTGCATGGTGGACACTCTTCTGTAAAAAAAAATCAAAGTCTTAAAAGCTGTAAAAGCAATTGCTGCCATGTTAATGTTTTGTGGACTTTTATTTTTCATCCATATATATAAGAATTAAACCTGACAGGACAGGAGTGTTGACTAGTGAGAAGCAAGACGGTTTTAACTTTATATCAATATAAGACTTTAGCAGGAAATCATTTTAAATATGTTTTATATTTTACAAGGAGACAACAAGTTTACCAGGCTAAAGTTGGGGTTAATTATACATGTGCTGAAACATATAACTGAAAAAAAATCATTATGGATTATCCCCTGGTAGTGTTTGTAACTGGGCAATAATTTCCTTTATTGATTTAATTTTAACCATTTTCATAATTAATTTAAATTAACCATTCAGTTAAAACATTTCAACTTTCCAGACGCAAATGTTGAAAAACGGGACAGAAATAAAATATCTTACAAGACATAAACATGTAAAAAATAAATATATATTTCAGCTTACTAAATTTTTTCATAATGTTACTTTGACATCATTTCTTAAAACTAAGTCCCAAACATAATTGCTCAGTTGACATGTGTCATCCTCATGCGATACGAGATAACTATAATTCTGATGCTATCCCGAAAAGGGGGGTCATCACAAAAAAACATGACATTAAATTGTCATTATACGAACTAGAACAAACAGCTCTATGTTGCTTTGATATTTATCAATTTTCAGGAAACATGTGAAATAAATTTCAGGTCCATTTCATTATAGTGCCTAACAAGATTGTGTGAGGTAGACGAAATTGACCTTAAAACGATCGTATTGTCTTTTGATGTCCAAAAATAGGCAGATCGGACATATAAGGACTTTATCTAATGACTACATAAATTTGGGATTTATTATTATTATAATATTCTAATGAAACTGAAAATTGTATTTTTTTTTAGGATAAACAACAATTTTACCTGGCGTAGCCGTTCATAAATGTTTTTCTGCATTTATCTTCGAAAAATGGCGTATTTAATGGAATAGAACATTAATACAGTAAACTTTCTCTTTTTTCTCCGCAATAGGCTATCAAAAATAATTTATCTAATGTGTATGTGGAAAATTATGTGAAAAGATAAAAAGTGGCAATTGTTACCTTTCATACCTTAAGTTTCGTTCATCTGATTCTGACCAATACTTATATACTAAATATCTATTTATATGCCGCTATTATTGTTGTTGTTACCAATTATGTAAATCAATTGTATCTGATTTTATGCCCTTTATGGGCCCTGTAATTTGGGAAATAAAAAAAAATCTATTCATTGATAAAACGTAATATGGACTGGTCCAGTGTCCAGTTTGCAGGTCATTTAATTTTCTGTACACATTCATGCACGCTCTGATTTAATCAATATACTCGTACGAAAAAGCATGAACAGTTTGAAGGTAATCTAATAATAACTTAATCCAATCAAATTGCATAAGATTCAATAACAATGTCAAGTCCACATCATAATGAGTAATAGAGGTAAACTGGGTAGGGAGAAAATGACAGATATTTCAAGTTAATATTTATGCAATAACGAATTAAAATTTGTCAACCAAAAGTTTTGCTACAATTTCAAAAACATGTCGTTCTGTATGGGTATAGTTTTCGGATCTTTCATTAGCGTATTTAAGGCTATAAAAAGTTTGGGCTTCAAAAGTTCTCACAATTATTGACTTTATACAGAAAATTCGCCCTTGTAAAACATTTAATAGTTCACAAATGATACACGATTTTAAAGTAAAATTATTTCTTAAAACACTGCAAAAAATTTCATTCATATTGATAAAGTGGTATCGTCATAAAGTGCGTTGAAATGAACAGTGGTATAGCAAACATCGAATTCCCTCACAAAATGTTATCACACACTACAGTAAGGGGAGTCAGTTAAGTTTGTCTATTTTTAGATACTATACAGGTAATCTTTTGACACTACGTATACAACCTGTGTGACCTGTGTAGTGATTTTGATTTTACGATAAATTCATGAATGAACGATAATTTTATGAATGAACATGAGCACCTGACCTCTTTCTTAAACACCTATTAAACATATAAAACCGTATTTAATAAGGAGATAATTCAGTCAAATTTTCAGTTCTAAATCAACAACTGAAATGATTCCATTTTTTGATGAAACATCGTACGAACGGAGAACGGAATCGCAGGTATAAAAATGCACTTTTTTCCCTTGTAATGACCGCGGATCTATAATTTTTATAGATCGGTTGAAATCCCAAAACTAATTTGCATAATGGAAATTTAGGCGATAGCAATACATCGGAATGACCTCAAGGTCATCCTCTGTAAAAACCGCATTTTTTATACGTGTGAATGTAAAACAAATTTCTTGGTAGAGGGGTCTAAATACAGCACAACAACATTTTCCAAAAGACCAAAAAGTGAAAAGTATATTTTAACAAAACGCATTTGACTAACAGGTCGAACAACTGATGTTCTTAAACCCTGCTGACTGCCATTGGCGATTGCCAAATAAATTGATCACCAGATGTTACATGGATCTTAATTATTAATTTTAATACCAAACAGAAAACAATAAAATTGTGAAAAGATGGTAAATCGCAAACATGAGGTGCAAAAAATTTATACACCATATCCAGATTTCGACAATTAATGTCTCTTCAGTGATGTTAGGGATCGAAATGGTATTTGGAAAACCATACAATTTACCTCAATTTAGGATTGACTCTTGAATTTTAAAGAGTCGAAATAGGATGAACAGATCATATAAACCAGAAGGAAAATATAATACAAGCCCAAACGAAAAAATATAAACAAGTCTAAATTGAAAACAACGTTCAAACCTATGATTGCGTTGGATAAAAACCGCATTTTTTATACGTGTGCATGTAAAACAAATTTCTTGGTAGAGGGGTCTAAATACAGCACAAACAACATTTTCCAAAAGACCAAAAAGTGAAAAGTATATTTTAACATACATGTGGATAGTGTCCACATGTGGACACAGATGATGCCCCCGCTTGCATATCATATAGTTATAAAGGGACATAACTCAAGAACGGTAAAAGTGACGCTACCCAAATTTGAACTTGATCTGAGTTTTGTGGTAATAAGCATTGTGTGTAAGTCTCATAACATTTGGTTGAGGCTAACTTAAGTAGAGAACAGAAACTAAAAATTCTGCAATTTTTCTATTTGTAAACACGCATAACTCTAGAATGGTTGTGTATAAGTTTTATAACATTTGGTCGAGACAAACTAAAGTTAGAGAACGGAAACAAAAAATTCAGCAATTTTTGTGTTTATAAAGGGAGGTACCTCAAGAATGGTAAAAGTGTTGCCATCAAATTTGGTACTCAATCTGTATTATATAGTAATAAGCATTGTGTATAAGTCTCATAACATTTGGTTGAGGCAAACTAAAGTTAGAAAACAGAAACAAAAAATTTGTACTTGATCTTAGTTTTGTGGTAATGAATATTGTGTATAGGTTTCATAATGTTAAGTTGGGGCAAACTTAAGTAACAGAATGGAAACTAAAAATTTTGCAATCTTTCGATTTATAAAGGGGCATAACTCAATAATGGTTAAAGTGACACTACCCAAATTCAACTTGATCTGTGTTTTATCAGTGGAAGTCAAAATTAAACATTGCATTGTATAAAGCATTGATTGTAGTTGATTCAACTATAATCATGGACAAAGGAAGATAACTCCTATTTAAAAATTACTTAATATTTAGAAGAAAATAAAAATTTTGCAATTTTTCAATTTATAAAGTGGCATAACTCTAGAACGGTTAAAGTGACGCCACCAAAATTCAAACTTGATCTGTGTTTTGTGGTAATAAGCACTGTGTATAAGTTTCATAACATTTGGTTGAGGCAAACTAAAGTTAGAGAACGGAAACGATAAATTCAGCAATTTTTCCATTTGTAAAGGGGCATAACTCTAGAACGGTAAAAGTGACGCCACCAAAATTCAAATTTGATCTGTGTTTTGTGGTAATAAACATTGTGTATAAGTTTCATAATATTGGGTTGAGGCAAACTAAAGTTAGAGAACGGAAACCAATTTTGGGACATACGTACGTACAGACGGACAAGGGTAAAACTTAATGCCCCCTCCGCTACGGCGGTAGCATAAAAAAACAATCTTTTATTGTAAAACTCTACCCTAAAGCAAGAACCTACTTTACTATGAGTATACTCTCTTTAACATAATAATAATTGAATATTTTAAATCTTTTACGTTTGAATGATAACTTTAAAGCCTTCTATTTTTCAATTAAAAAAAAAATTTTAAACTTAAACTGCATTCTGTAAACAAAAATATCTGTTTACAATTTTTCTTTCTCTATAACTCACTTCAGTTCTGATGGTGCGACTCCCTTGACATGGGCAGGTGTTGTGGTAATGTTGGAACAACAAGCTGGGATAATCTACATTCAGGGCTTCATCTGCATCTAAACTTGCCTCTAAACCTTTAACACCACCAAATACTACTAGTGCATGTCTGAAAACAGATGTTACAAATTGTCAAAAAGTAAGTTTAAAAAACCTATATAACTGAACAATCTGCTCCATGTTCCTCTTAGATTGATAAAAACTGAACAATCTGCTCCATGTTCCTCTTAGATTGATAAAAACTGAACAATCTGCTCCATGTTCCTCTTAGATTGATAAAAACTGAACAATCTGCTCCATATCTTAGATTGATAAAAATGAAAAAAAAAACAAAAATAAACAAATGTAATTTGATATGATGAGCTGCATATAATGACAAAATTTTGAAAGGAAACATGAGAGTTATCATACCAAAAGACATAAACGACAGAAACTCTTGCTAAAATACAATATATCTAAATGGCAATATGGTGATCAAACTCTTAACATAACCAAACATCTTAGAAATAAGACATCTTCTTTACAAAAGTCCTTGGAGAGATTGTTTAGTTGTCATGTGACCAGTTTAATACACATAAAATTGATGTGGTTAAATATCTATAATCTAAACAGAAGACATGTGTAACCGGAGAGCATGATTCTACTTGCAAAATCGCATGTCTCAACCTGGACTCGAACTGGGACCTTGTATCTTTTATTTTGACAGTCTATGAAAAAGCTCGGAGGCCAAAATATAGCAATTGAGCATTTTCTTTAAAATTATTGATGTAAATTCTATTCATTGTCCTTTATATTATCAATTTTGATTTGTCTGAATGGGAGGATAATATTCAAAAATTGAAATAGAGTAAACAAGTTAAACTGCAAGCTACTGCTCACTGATGATACCCCTGCCCAAATATTTCAGTAAACAGGAAGTTGTTGAGTGATGAATCTGAAAACACATCACACTGTATAGCCGACTTGTATAAACCTGAAACCAAATTTCAGAAATCCTTGTATAGTAGTTCCTGAGAAAAATGTGCCGAAAATTTTCAACTTCGCTATCATGTGTAAAATGATACAAGTGTTTAGTAAACAGGAAGTTGTTGAGTGATGAATCTGAAAACACATCACACGGTATAGCTGACTTATATAAACCCTGAAACCAAATTTCAGAAATCCTTGTATTGTAGTTCCTGAAAAATGTGCGACGAAAAATTTTCATGGGAAGGATGGACAGACTGACGGACTGACGATGGATGGACAGACAGATGAATGGACAGACAGACAGAGGCAAAACAGTATACTCCCACTTTTTTTAAAGCGTGGGTATAACCCCACTTTTATAAAGCCGGGGTATAATAATCTCCCTCATATTAGCCAATCAAAATCTGGCATTTTAACGTAAAGTATAACAAATTTCGTTAACATATATTTTAGCATTCAATGTTATAACCAGTAGCACATCTACATTGGATCTTTGCTTTTTTGTCTAGGTCATTGAATAGAATGACTTTCTATATATAGAATAATGGCATTTTTGTTTTTAATAATGACTTCATCAGCAAGAATATCAAGCGAGCTCGTTAGGACAAGTTGATGAAGTCGGTAGCAAAAAAAAAAATGCCATTATTCTTTTTATCAGCAATTTCTCTTAACCGTATTTTTTTTTGCTTGAGAATATGAAGTAAAATGAAATAATAAGTAAAACTACTTTTTTCGCATACAAAATGTTTGGATAGCTGTTGGGTTGTATGAATGAAGTCGTGTGCATTTCATTGATAAATTGAAGCGGATGGACACGAACATGTGACGTTGCTGTACTTATACATTTTGGCATTGCCTAATATTTTCGAGTATCAAGTCCTGTCCATGATCTTGAAAATATATGGCAGTAAGATCAAAGGGAAATGTAAAAATTGCCGATAATTAGACAGCACAGTGAGGATGAAAATAGCTGATACCAAATTACCATAGTTTGTACTGAAGAATTAGAAATTATACTTCTACTTAAAGACACATCTTAAATATAGTTAAATAGATTTTCCAATGTTGTAAATGTATCTATATGTGATCCCTTTTCTGAAGTACCAATGGCCAGATCATAACCAGATTTATATGGACACTCAGTTAACACGGCACCTACACTACTGGCTAATCTGACATTATATCCCCAGTACAAATCAGCTTCTTTCTGTGGTGTAGATGGTGATACAATTATGCCTTTCCATTTCTTTTTCTCTATAAATAAAACAATACTTTGTTATCATTGACTGCATTAGTTCAAGGGAATAATTATTCATTTTAACAAGTTAAGAAATGTTGACCTGAAATGTCAAATCTGCAAATTGTAATAGAAAAACTGTATGGTGCAAATGTAAAACTCATGAATCACTTTTTAAAATAAAATGATTATTACACGTATGTTGCTATGTGCAAACTGTCTGGAAATTACATTTTATGTAACAGTTAACATTTCTTATCCTCAATTTAAAAGAAGATGTTCTGTTTCATGGACTTAATTGTGATGAACTTTGCAAATTATAATAAAACCTCAAAGTAGGTCGTAAAGATGGTTGTACATGATAGCAGTTGATATTTTGGAATTAATAAGGAAATTGAACAACTAGAATATGGAATAAATTTTACCTGGATCTTGGTCAGATAATTTGACTGTAACTCTTATTCCTGGTTGTAAATGTTTATCTATCTGTACTTCTTTCTGTAAACATATAAACACAGTTTGTATGATCAACATTACTTGTCTGTTGTGTGATTCATACAATTCTAGGCTTTTTTGTGAAGCTCAACATTAGTGTTATCTTGGAACCAAATTATTTAAACCTAATCTTGCTGTAGTTGTTGCAACTATACAACAAATATGGCAATTTTGACAATTATGTAATTTAATATTGATAACACCGAAAACTTAAAACTTGAAAATGATAGTTGAGACTTTTGGATTCATATTATCATCAGTTTCATTTATAATATAAGGAAAGTTTCAGAATTTGTGCATTGTATCCAAGCATTTTTTATGACATGTAGATTTACAAAAAAGTGAAATAAACATATGAAATTCTCAAATACAGTTGACTGGAGTTATCTTAAAACCGCAAGAGTTATAATATTTCAACTCAACTGAAGTTCGACTCGAGAGGAGTTTATGTAAAAACAATCAAGGGGAGACAGCTCAAATTTGCACTAGATAAAACCAGAATTGTGTATCTGATTGATCTAGTCATGTTTTGTACTGGTAAACATCAATTAGATATATGTTTTTCATTTGAGGCAGTGTTTTAGTTTTCTGTAGTTTTTAAATACTGTATTGTTCTAATTATGCAGCTGCTGCTTTGAAACAAAAAGTACAATATATCATGTTTGTTTGAATATTACTAGTTTCAAACAACAAATATGGCAATTTTGGCAATTATGTAATTTAATATTGATAACACTGAAAACTTAAAACTTGAAAATGATAGTTGAGACTTCTGGATTCATATTATCCTCAGTTTCATAGATAATATAAGGAAGGTTTCAGAATTTGTATCCAAGCATTTTTTATGACATGTAGTTTCATTCTGACCCATTCTTTACATACTGTTTAAATATATAATATATGTAATAGATTTACCTTTAGAAGACCAACATTAGCAAAAGATCCCTTGCCAGTCTTCACAGGTTTATCTAACACTACACTCTCTCCGAACTGGCAATTGTCGTCTGCTCTCATGTGGTGGGGACTATCAAGTGGATTCAAAATGCCTGAAAAAAAAATAAAATTGGTCTTGACCAACTGAACATTGATTGCTATGGTTCTGATAGCATAAACAAGGAGATTTTTAAATCTACAACAAATCTAACTTAAATAATACTTTGTAAGTACATATGTATATAAAATTGGTTGATGCTGCTTCTTTGCCAACTTGCAGCATTGAGCAGTAAGAGCAAAGAATGGTGTTAGCATCTGAATTAGCATGTAATACCCTAGTATTTGCTGCTGGAAGTTAAGCAGCCATCAATTCACACCTTGACCTACATTTCTTAGGATAAATGACTCTTTTAAAAAGTAATTATCTGTTGTCATGTGCACTTATATTCATAATGATTTCACCATGCTACATCTTGTACATGTGGAAATACATAAAAATAAATGGAGAATGTGTCCCCATGGACACAGATGATGCCCCCGCTTGCATACAACATTATAAAGGGACATAACTCAAGAACAATAAAAGTGACACTACCCAAATTTGTACTTGATCTTAGTTTTGTGGTAATAAGTATTGTGTATAGGTTTCATGTTTGGTTGGGGCAAACTTAAGTTACAGAATGGAAACTAAAAATTTTGCAATTTTTCGATTTATAAAGGGGCATAACTCAATAATTGTTAAAGTAACACTACCCAAATTCAACTTGATCTGTGTTTTATCAGTGGAAGGCAAAATTAAACATTGCATTATATAAAGCATTGATTGTAGTTGATTCAACTATAATCATGGACAAAGGAAGATAACTCCAATTTTAAAAATTACTTGAACAATGACATCATTGATATTTTTAGAAAAAAAATGAAAAATTTAGCAATTTTTCCATTTGTAAAGGGGCATAACTCTAGAACAGTAAAAGTGACACCACCAAAATTCAAACTTGATCTGTGGATTGTGGTAATAAGCATTGTGTATAAGTATCATAATATTTGATTGAGGCAAACTTAAGTTAGAGAACAGAATGAAAAATTTTGCAATTTTACTATTTATAAAGGGGCATAACTCTACAACGTTAAAGTGACGCTACCAAAATTCAAACTTGATCTGTGTTTTGTGGTAATAAGCATTGTGTAAAGTTTGATAACATTTGGTTGAGGCAAACTTAAGTTAGAGAACGGAAACCAATTTTGGGACATACAGACGTACGGACGTACAGACGGACAAGGGTTAAACTTAATGCCCCCTCCGCTATGGCAGGGGCATAAAAAGTTTGTACGCGTTATGACCTGAGATTTTCTTCTTCAATGCAGGTCATGACCTGCATTATCATTTTCATAGGTTGACAGGTATGCCAATAAGTAAGAATAAAATTTATAACAAGAATTAAAATCAAGGGGCTTCTAAGAGACTAAATCACTCATCTGTCAAAATATATCTTGCATTGCAGATTTTTTTTACTGTTTAAAGTTTCTACCCGTCTAATATTGTTTTTGAGATAATAGGTAAAAACTAGAAAAATTAATAAAAAAATCTTGTGATATATCCAATTTTTACTGATAAATATCAAAATCAAATGAATAATTACAAATTTCTTTTCATAGCATTGCATAGCGATGTATAAACAACAAAACATTAACAGTCATTTGTTCTGATTTGGTGTTTCATACAACTGCATGTGTTTTGTTTTAGCTAAAGGTTCTTCACATATAAATGTGATGAAAAAATTGAATGTATCTTACTAAAACTGCACTGTTTTACTTTCAAAGTCGTATTTCTTGTAATTAGATATAAGAAGATGTGGTATAAGTGCCAATGAGACAACTCTCCATCCAAGTCACAATTTGTAAAAGTAAACCATTATAGGTCAAAGTACGGTCTTCAACACAGAGCCTTGGCTCACACCGAACAGCAAGCTATAAAAGGCCCCAAAAATGACTAGTGTAAAACCATTCAAACGGAAAAACCAACAGTCTAATCTATATAAAAAACGAGAAACAAGAAACACTTATGAACCACATCAACAAACGACAACTACTGAACATCAGATTCCTGACTTAGGACAGGCGCAAACAAATGCAGCGGGTTTAAATGTTTTCATAGGTACCAACCTTCACCCTTATCTGAAACAATAGTGTAACATCACAACATAGAAAGACACACTATAAAATATCAATTGAAATGGCTCAACTGAATCAAAAGACATATTAACACAATTGAACATACACTGAACGAATAAATTTGATCTATGATACAATGTAAATACAAAATCAATAAAATAAGGGGTGAATAAATAAAGGCAGCAGTAGTATACCGCTGTGAGATGTTAAACAATTTAAAAAAAAAATAACAACAACCTTGAACAAAAAGCCGCCAAATACAATTATATACAAAGGGAAATGAAAATAATTTTGTTGTAAGATATACAGTTTAAATGCAGAACTGAAATATTTTTTACAAAATAAATAATTTTGTTGTTCAAAGTACGAAGGAGTGAAAATTTATAGTCATACCAAACACTTATCAAAGCTGGTATATAGACGAGATATAACCCTGAATAAGTAAAAATTAAATAACAAAAAAGCATTACAAATAGTATCAACAGGTCAAATTAATATCTATTAAGTATGGCATTTCATCACACTCTCAACTTATTTGTTTGTGATTTACAAATTCTTTTCCTATCTCCGTTAATGACAAAGACAACTTTTCCAGTTGTTCTTTTTTTTACAATTTTGGCTTATTTTAACACTTATGTTATATCAACTTCTACTTGATCATGAAAAACAGGAACAAATGTAACTACTGCAAACAATCACACATGACTTGAAAATACAGAGTTTTACTACATGTTTTCAACAAGTGACAAAAAGTTTTTTCCTGAATTCCTGTGGCAAACAAAGGTGTGCAGATTATGTACCAAAAGGGATTATACATGGTCGATTACAATATAAATTAATAAAACTGTTTTCAAGATATAGGACAATTAATGCAATTTATCAGCATTTTCTTTTTGTAGCCATATCACCAATGTTTGTTGAATGACGCCAGAATACAAAACACAAACTTTATATAAGTTAGTCCTTAATGATTATTCATCCCAATTTTGTTTGAAATTGGTTTAGTCGTTTCAAAGGAGAAGATCTTTCAAAACTTTAAAACAGAAGAAGACTGATAACAAAAGTAATATTTATAACTCACTTGGCCCATAGGCTCAGTGAAAATGATAAAAATAGTGAATAGAAAGTACTTATTGCTCCATTGTTAAGAACAAATCTAAATTATCAAATTTTAGTGATCTAAACTATTGTAGATATCTCATGTACTGCAGTTTAATTGATATTTGTGGGTACTATTTTGTCTAGATTTAAGAAATATTATAATTTTGAGGATTTTTCAAGAAAGGAGAAGGTTCGGTAAGGACTAATTTTTGCCTAAAATTTGAAGTACATTTGATGAAAGATGTTTGACATTTTTTAAACACATGAGTGTCTACTTCAGTCGTTTCAGTTAGTTTAAGTAAACGATTTAAACTGATTTGGTCATTAAAGACACTCAAATTCAAGCTTAGATATGAAAAATCTGTCAGATATGCCATAAAACGTCACTTTTCAGACAGTTTTTGTCTAAAATGTAAGTGGCCGCATTCGTGTTCAGTCTCCACCTTTATATATGTTTAATATGTTTAATCATCAAATACAACATTTAAATATTAAGACTGAACACAAGTGCGGCCACTTCCATTTTAGACAAAAACTGTCTGAAAATTAGCACAAATGCTAAAATTGTGAAAAATTTGATAACTTTGCATGAATTAATTATGCTAGTAGTACACAGAACACCACCAATTGCAAGCCTGTCACTAACTTCTTCGTTCGACCAAATGATGAAGGTAAAATTTTGAATATATCATTAACTATTTTTATAGAACTATGGCACAACTGTTTTAGTCTTTTTTCTCTTTTAATAAATTAAATATAAATAGTTAATTTGTCGAGGAATAGAAGTTCCTTCATAATATAAATTCCAAATGGAAACAATATTCTAGAATATTATTTCCACTGGAATAAATATTACAGTAAATGTTCCTAACGGAATAAATGGTCTAGAACATTTGTTCCAACAGGAACAGATATTATGACATTGTTTATAACAAAGTTTCCAGTGGAACTTCTGTTAAGCGGAACAAATATACGTTGACAAATTGTCTTTTGGTCTTGATTCTAATGATATGATTTTATTTGTTATAATGTAAACATTTACAAGTTTTCATCAGTTTAATTTGTGAAATGTCAATTATTAACTGTTGATAAATAATATCTTTAGTCATATTTAAAGTGATAATATATGTACAATATTTTGATTATGATCATTTAATAATCATCTAAAATTGAGTAAATACTGTAAATTCAGAAATTATTGCAATGTTTTTATTATTGCGAAAAATGCGACAGGGTTATAATCGCAATAGTTTAAACTCGCATTTTGAAATTTTTATATGAATTAAACAGGATTTTTCTCAATATTGCAAAAAATAAAATCGCATTTTAGTCCAAAATGACAAAATCGCAATAATAAATGCACGCAATAATTTCTGAATTTACAGTATTTTAATTATTTAATCTGTTAGTAAACCACTATTGAATTCTTAATTGCATGATAATTAAATTATACGTGTTGATACAACTTATTGCATTGTTTTCTTAGTTAATCTGATTAAGTCATAAAGGTAAAATTCCTAACACGGCCTTCATTAATGACTTGATTGTTAACCAATGGTTGTTTATTAGAAGGCTAAAATGTATTCATAAAACGCTGTAGATTTATTTTTTTTAATTTTTTTTAATTTTTCAGGTATTATCAAAGCTGAGGTCATGTGGTCCAACTTCATAGCACAGCACAACATCTCCTTTCTACTTGCAGACTGCTTCACAAAGCTGTGTAAAGCCTTGTTTACAGACAGCAAGATAGCTACAAAGTTTGCATGCAGCCGTACAAAGACTACACAAATCATCAAGAAGTCACTTGCACCTACTCTTCATCAAGAGGTTGTCTGAGACCTGCAGTCTAAACTGTTTTCCATAGCCATTGATGAGAGCAACAACCACAACTGTGACAAGTCTCATGCCATTCTGTTTCGCTACTTCACTGACCAAGTAACAACCACATTCCTAGCCATGCCAATATGTAATATAGGAAAAGCATCTAACATCTTTGACCATTTTCAGGAAGTGTTTGTACAAGTTATTTTCTAATAAACTTTAATTTCTAATTTTAACACCATCTATTAACTGATTGTCATTGATTGATTGAGTATATGCTTTATGTCCAGTGGACAATATTTCATACATATACAGGTATATGACAATAAGAAGCAACAGCTTCAAATTCATGTTAGTAATACTTATAAAAATAAGATGTGGTATAATTGCCAATGAGACAACTCCCTACCAGAGACCAAATGACATAGAAGTCTAAAACTTTATTTTGTTTATACAAGTTCATGTTAATTGTGATTTAAAAGTATATATTGCATGTGTGCATGTACTTTTAATAATCATTAAATAGTACCTTTTGTATTTGACATTTCAACTGTTGATATTGATCTATATTATATATTGTTGCCTTTTTGTTATCAAATTATTAAAATGATTATTTTTTTTTATTTCTTTACAATGTATCAGATAAACAACAAGAAATCTTACTGGTGTTTATCACAATAAAGAGAGTACAACAATCATAAAATTAAAAAAGACGGGTTATAACCTCATCTTCCATCATCACCCAAAAAAAAAAAGAAGTATGCCACTATTTCTTGATCCAAATCATTACATATTTTTTTGTATGTGGTGATTAATGGCTCGGTTCTATAATCTTTTGTTAGTTTTTTTTTTTTTTGTTGTTGTTGTTAAAATGTGTCGATCTGTTGAGTCAATCCTTTTTCAACTGATTTATATATTTTGTTCATATGTTGTGCTGTTACACCACTGCTCCATGTTAGGGGAGGGTTGAGCATTCACAAGCATGTTTAACACTGTCACTTTTTGTACATGATGCCTATCCCAAGCTTACTCAATTACAGAATGGGCTTATGATGACATTTGTGTTGTCTCATTTGGTTATCAATTACTGCATATTCTTATTTTTTTTTATTATTTTTTTATTTAAATAATTAATGTAATTTAATAAGTTAATTGATAATGTTGTTTGGAATGCTTTTAATATTTCCATGAGGAGGGAAACTCAAACTTATTTTCTTTTCAATGGGAGTTTTGTGTCACTGTATTATTTTGATCTATTTTCAAACTTAGTCCATAATCATTATTAATTATTAATGTCAATTTTTCCCATTCATTATTATGACCATATAGAGTTAAGGAATAATTGAAATTCGCTCACTGTGACCATGATCAGGTAAATTCCAGTTCCACTCAGTTATGCCTCAATGAACAGATTTCTATTGTTAGATTTAAAATAAAACTAAAAGGTCAACTGTCCCTATTGTTGTTGATCAGGTGTTCAGATGGTACACAATAGATTGCAAGTTCTGTCACTTGAGCAGAAAACTCATGGGCGTCACAATTTTTAGTAAAGTGCAATAATTGATACCTTAGATTTTACCCAATAATACTAGAAAATAAAATCTTCCTGCTTTTAATCCATTCTAAACAAATATGTCCCTCTATATAAGGATAATCACTCTATACAGGTATTATCACCATATATAGGGTGTTTGTTCCCAACCTAGGCATGTATAAGCTTTTAATCTTCTTCTATTGGATATTAACCCTATTTGCAGGGTCACCACATCAAAAATATATATGCGTTTATTTTAGAAATAATTTACCTTGTTAATTTATTTATAAATGTTTATTAAATAAAATAATGGTACAATGGTAAAAGGAGAGATTGATTGATTGATTGATTGTTGGTTGCTTAACGTCCAGTGGTAAAAGAAAGAGAGAGCAAGAAAAGGTATATGTGATTTTTAACACCCTTAGCTACTACCGAAAGAGAGTACATGTATATACTGTATAATACACTGAACACATCCGTGTGACAAGAAATTATAAAACATATATTATTTCAAAATGGATAAAACTCATTTGATATGACTTTGGTTAGATTATCTATAGTTAAAAATTTCCACTTGTTATAATTAAAGTTTTCATGGTTTTTGTCTGGGACATAGCTAGGGTAATCATACGGGTGCGACTTTTTTTTTAAACTTCCAAATTATGTTTAAACTGTTTTTTTTATTTAGGTATATTGGGGTATGTTGGGGTATATTGGGGTAAAAAGTCACGCCGAAATCACACTTCCGGTACATGTAAGAGTTAACTTTTCTTTTCCCGCAATCGTCAAGTAGAAACTTTGCAGGTTTTTTGGGGGGTTTTGAAAGTACTTATGTAAGGTAGGTTTTATTCTTTCTTTATCAATAAAATAATGGTCTAGTAATGTTATGTATAAATATCAAGTTTTAAGTGTTACACAGTATGAAAGTCAAGATTAGTTTGGTGACTCGAAAACGAGTGGAGCCAATTTGACAGCTTGTTTTGTTTACAATTATTTAAGCATAATAATTTTTTACAAAAAAATTTTGTTTTTAATGTGTGATATTTTGAAAAATATAACCTTAATTCACATTTTTTTTTGTCACTTACTATTATGTGACTAGCTGCATTTCTTGTCAAAATCTTCTTGAGTTCTTCCCTTGAGGGACTGTAGAAACTCTCAGTACTTTCACCCTCCAAATTTGTTTTTTTTTAGCTATGGTAGTATAAGACAATTCTATCGACCTTATACAAAACTTCTTATGAAAAACACCTCAAGGAATATGCAAACAAAAATGAGAGTTATTAATCGGATAAGCAAAATTGGCACCTTTTGATCTAAATAAACAAATTGATTTCATAAACATTTAGCTATAAATGAAGACTTTACTTTCAAATAAGCTTGTATTTATAATTTATTCTATCATTGAGATAACCATCGGCATTCTGTTAAAAAATGTCTTTGGGTGACTTTTAAAGACAGAGGCGTCACAATTAAGTTCAATACACATAGATTCAAAATAATTTGTTGTTATATTTGTCTATTATTTTAGGTTCCATTTCAAACAGGCAAAGCTGAACTAAGATAGTTTCTGAAAAAATGTAAGCACCCTACTCATATAAATCAAGTATTTATACATGGCCATTTTTCAAATAATTGAATTTGAGCATTCCTGATGTCAGATACATAAAAAGTGCTTTGGATGCACCAAATTATTAATATGCTATTTTTGTGAGACATAGGTATTATACATCCAGTGGTGGCGGCAATGGTGTAAACTATTTGTTTAAAGCTTTATATTTCAGAAGGTAGAAGACCTGGATGCTTCAGACTTTGTGTGCAGATACTTTATGTTACAAAGTTTCCTTCTGTCATATGTCCATTGTCCTTGACCTCATTTTCATGGTTCAGTGACTGCTTGAAAGAAAATTAGTTTTTTTGTTAAGTGAAATACTCGCTTATTATGAGTAATTGGATAACTTATTTGGTATATGGGTTCCTCGCAAAGTCTACATGTCTGTTGGGTAAGGTTTCCCTGACCTCGACCTTATTCCATGATCAAGGTTAAAGTTATGTGGTCAAGTCCATATCTCAGATACTATAAGCAAAAGGTCAACTATATTTGGTATTTGAAATGATTGTAAGGCATACATGTATGACTGACAGGTTTCATCTGACCTTGACTTCAATTTCATTGGACAATATTTAGTTTTTATGGGTTGGTCTATTTCTAAGATACTACCCATATAAGCAATAGGGCCACTATATTTGTTTTCCTTTCAGAGTACCTGACCCGGAGGTGGAGGCCCCGGAACCCAAGGCAAAGGCACAGATGCAGGAAACAGCAAGAGATAAGTATTTTTTCTGACTTGCAGTGCCCCCCTCCATCGGTGTGGTCGATATGAAACTAATATACACTTTTTGTTTTCCTTTCAGAGTACCTGACCCGGAGGTGGAGGCCGCGGAACCCAAGGCAAAGGCACAGATGCAGGAAACAGCAAGAGATAAGTATTTTTTCTGACTTGCAGTGCCCCCTCCATCGGTGTGGTCGATATGAAACTAATATACACTTTTTGTTTTTCTTTCAGAGTACCTGACCCGGAGGTGGAGGCCGCGGAAACCCAAGGCAAAGGCACAGATGCAGGAAACAGCAAGAGATAAGTATTTTTTCTGACTTGCAGTGCCCCCCTCCATCGGTGTGGTCGATATGAAACTAATATACACTTTTTGTTTTTCTTTCAGAGTACCTGACCCGGAGGTGGAGGCCGCAGAAACCCAAGGCAAAGGCACAGATGCAGGAAACAGCAAGAGATAAGTATTTTTTCTGACTTGCAGTGCCCCCCCTCCATCGGTGTGGTCGATATGAAACTAATATACACTTTTTGTTTTTCTTTCAGAGTACCTGACCCGGAGGTGGAGGCCGCAGAAACCTAAGGCAAAGGCACAGATGCAGGAAACAGCAAGAGATAAGTATTTTTTCTGACTTGCAGTGCCCCCTTCCATCGGTGTGGTCGATATGAAACTAATATACACTTTTTGTTTTCCTTTCAGAGTACCTGACCCGGAGGTGGAGGCCGCAGAAACCCAAGGCAAAGGCACAGATGCAGGAAACAGCAAGAGATAAGTATTTTTTCTGACTTGCAGTGCCCCCCTCCATCGGTGTGGTCGATATGAAACTAATATACACTTTTTGTTTTTCTTTCAGAGTACCTGACCCGGAGGTGGAGGCCGCAGAAACCCAAGGCAAAGGCACAGATGCAGGAAACAGCAAGAGATAAGTATTTTTTCTGACTTGCAGTGCCCCCCTCCATCGGTGTGGTCGATATGAAACTAATATACAGTTTTTGTTTTCCTTTCAGAGTACCTGACCCGGAGGTGGAGGCCGCAGAAACCCAAGGCAAAGGCACAGATGCAGGAAACAGCAAGAGATAAGTATTTTTTCTGACTTGCAGTGCCCCCCTCCATCGGTGTGGTCGATATGAAACTAATATACACTTTTTGTTTTTCTTTCAGAGTACCTGACCCGGAGGTGGAGGCCGCAGAAACCCAAGGCAAAGGCACAGATGCAGGAAACAGCAAGAGATAAGTATTTTTTCTGACTTGCAGTGCCCCCCTCCATCGGTGTGGTCGATATGAAACTAATATACACTTTTTGTTTTTCTTTCAGAGTACCTGACCCGGAGGTGGAGGCCGCAGAAACCCAAGGCAAAGGCACAGATGCAGGAAACAGCAAGAGATAAGTATTTTTTCTGACTTGCAGTGCCCCCCTCCATCGGTGTGGTCGATATGAAACTAATATACACTTTTTGTTTTTCTTTCAGAGTACCTGACCCGGAGGTGGAGGCCGCAGAAACCCAAGGCAAAGGCACAGATGCAGGAAACAGCAAGAGATAAGTATTTTTTCTGACTTGCAGTGCCCCCTCCATCGGTGTGGTCGATATGAAACTAATATACACTTTTTGTTTTCCTTTCAGAGTACCTGACCCGGAGGTGGAGGCCGCAGAAACCCAAGGCAAAGGCACAGATGCAGGAAACAGCAAGAGATAAGTATTTTTTCTGACTTGCAGTGCCCCCCTCCATCGGTGTGGTCGATATGAAACTAATATACACTTTTTGTTTTTCTTTCAGAGTACCTGACCCGGAGGTGGAGGCCGCAGAAACCCAAGGCAAAGGCACAGATGCAGGAAACAGCAAGAGATAAGTATTTTTTCTGACTTGCAGTGCCCCCCTCCATCGGTGTGGCCGATATGAAACTAATATACACTTTTTGTTTTTCTTTCAGAGTACCTGACCCGGAGGTGGAGGCCGCAGAAACCCAAGGCAAAGGCACAGATGCAGGAAACAGCAAGAGATAAGTATTTTTTCTGACTTGCAGTGCCCCCTTCCATCGGTGTGGCCGATATGAAACTAATATACACTTTTTGTTTTTCTTTCAGAGTACCTGACCCGGAGGTGGAGGCCGCAGAAACCCAAGGCAAAGGCACAGATGCAGGAAACAGCAAGAGATAAGTATTTTTTCTGACTTGCAGTGCCCCCCTCCATCGGTGTGGTCGATATGAAACTAATATACACTTTTTGTTTTTCTTTCAGAGTACCTGACCCGGAGGTGGAGGCCGCAGAAACCCAAGGCAAAGGCACAGATGCAGGAAACAGCAAGAGATAAGTATTTTTTCTGACTTGCAGTGCCCCCCTCCATCGGTGTGGTCGATATGAAACTAATATACACTTTTTGTTTTTCTTTCAGAGTACCTGACCCGGAGGTGGAGGCCGCAGAAACCCAAGGCAAAGGCACAGATGCAGGAAACAGCAAGAGATAAGTATTTTTTCTGACTTGCAGTGCCCCCCTCCATCGGTGTGGTCGATATGAAACTAATATACACTTTTTGTTTTTCTTTCAGAGTACCTGACCCGGAGGTGGAGGCCGCAGAAACCCAAGGCAAAGGCACAGATGCAGGAAACAGCAAGAGATAAGTATTTTTTCTGACTTGCAGTGCCCCCCTCCATCGGTGTGGTCGATATGAAACTAATATACACTTTTTGTTTTTCTTTCAGAGTACCTGACCCGGAGGTGGAGGCCGCAGAAACCCAAGGCAAAGGCACAGATGCAGGAAACAGCAAGAGATAAGTATTTTTTCTGACTTGCAGTGCCCCCCTCCATCGGTGTGGTCGATATGAAACTAATATACACTTTTTGTTTTTCTTTCAGAGTACCTGACCCGGAGGTGGAGGCCGCAGAAACCCAAGGCAAAGGCACAGATGCAGGAAACAGCAAGAGATAAGTATTTTTTCTGACTTGCAGTGCCCCCCTCCATCGGTGTGGTCGATATGAAACTAATATACACTTTTTGTTTTTCTTTCAGAGTACCTGACCCGGAGGTGGAGGCCGCAGAAACCCAAGGCAAAGGCACAGATGCAGGAAACAGCAAGAGATAAGTATTTTTTCTGACTTGCAGTGCCCCCCTCCATCGGTGTGGTCGATATGAAACTAATATACACTTTTTGTTTTTCTTTCAGAGTACCTGACCCGGAGGTGGAGGCCGCAGAAACCCAAGGCAAAGGCACAGATGCAGGAAACAGCAAGAGATAAGTATTTTTTCTGACTTGCAGTGCCCCCCTCCATCGGTGTGGTCGATATGAAACTAATATACACTTTTTGTTTTTCTTTCAGAGTACCTGACCCGGAGGTGGAGGCCGCAGAAACCCAAGGCAAAGGCACAGATGCAGGAAACAGCAAGAGATAAGTATTTTTTCTGACTTGCAGTGCCCCCCTCCATCGGTGTGGTCGATATGAAACTAATATACACTTTTTGTTTTTCTTTCAGAGTACCTGACCCAGAGGTGGAGGCCGCAGAAACCCAAGGCAAAGGCACAGATGCAGGAAACAGCAAGAGATAAGTATTTTTTCTGACTTGCAGTGCCCCCCTCCATCGGTGTGGTCGATATGAAACTAATATACACTTTTTGTTTTTCTTTCAGAGTACCTGACCCGGAGGTGGAGGCCGCAGAAACCCAAGGCAAAGGCACAGATGCAGGAAACAGCAAGAGATAAGTATTTTTTCTGACTTGCAGTGCCCCCCTCCATCGGTGTGGTCGATATGAAACTAATATACACTTTTTGTTTTTCTTTCAGAGTACCTGACCCGGAGGTGGAGGCCGCAGAAACCCAAGGCAAAGGCACAGATGCAGGAAACAGCAAGAGATAAGTATTTTTTCTGACTTGCAGTGCCCCCCTCCATCGGTGTGGTCGATATGAAACTAATATACACTTTTTGTTTTTCTTTCAGAGTACCTGACCCGGAGGTGGAGGCCGCAGAAACCCAAGGCAAAGGCACAGATGCAGGAAACAGCAAGAGATAAGTATTTTTTCTGACTTGCAGTGCCCCCCTCCATCGGTGTGGTCGATATGAAACTAATATACACTTTTTGTTTTTCTTTCAGAGTACCTGACCCGGAGGTGGAGGCCGCAGAAACCCAAGGCAAAGGCACAGATGCAGGAAACAGCAAGAGATAAGTATTTTTTCTGACTTGCAGTGCCCCCCTCCATCGGTGTGGTCGATATGAAACTAATATACACTTTTTGTTTTTCTTTCAGAGTACCTGACCCGGAGGTGGAGGCCGCACAAACCCAAGGCAAAGGCACAGATGCAGGAAACAGCAAGAGATAAGTATTTTTTCTGACTTGCAGTGCCCCCCTCCATCGGTGTGGTCGATATGAAACTAATATACACTTTTTGTTTTTCTTTCAGAGTACCTGACCCGGAGGTGGAGGCCGCAGAAACCCAAGGCAAAGGCACAGATGCAGGAAACAGCAAGAGATAAGTATTTTTAGGCAGTTAAGCTGCCTTATGCGAGCACCCTAGATTTGTGTTCTACCCAATAAATGCTGAAATACGTGCCATTGTTATTATCTGGCTGGCTATTATGTTATTTATAACTAATTGGACATTTTTTTAATACTTTTATTTCTGGAATACAAAAAGTATGACCAGAAAAACCTTAAATGATCGTCGAACTACTAAAAACTTTTGAAGTTGCACATAGGAAGTAGTGCTCAATAGAAATCCGTATGTAGTTTATTATCCCCTGTGCTTTTGGCTACGATGTCAAAGAACAATTGTATGAAATATTTCATCGCCGAAAATCGGTAATTACAAGTCGTTTATACTTCCCAAATGGCAAAATGCGCAGGAATATTGTTCATGTACAACAAATCTCTATAATAGAGGAAATAAAGTAATATAAGTGGGCGGTAATTTTTAACTTATCTTGCCAAATAAGGTTGTTGATATTTTATGAATGAAACGGATGCGGAAATAGACGTTGATGGGATTTTTTAAGTAATGTGGACAACTCGTCCCCGAGACAAGTCGGACCGAATCCACTCAAACCGTCTAAGAAGACAACTTTGACCGTTTGTCAGATTTACTTAGGGTTTCATAAAATATTAGACTAACATGTCTAGCGGAGCCATTAATCTTTTGTTTGTGCATTGGGGTATTTGGTGGGGCCTGAAGAAGGGAGGGATTTACTATAGAACCCTATGGGATTTTATTTTTTAAAATTTAAAATTTTCAAATGAATATTTATCAAAAACAGTAAGTGATAGACACATGCAGTCTTCAGTAATGAGAACAAGACAATAAAAAAAATCAACCAAAATATAGGGTGAGTCCCTGGGGGTCATCCCAACCCCCTTCAATTTGAAAATGTACTTTTATCTTGTAAACCGTCGACATCCCCACCCCTAAACAATATATATACTTGTATGGGACAATAAAAGAAATCAAATGAAAATAATTTGGAGGAGTCCCGGGTGTCGTCCTTACCCCTCCTATTGGAGAACTTGGAAATGGTCCAGATCCCCACCCCTAAACCATATATATTCATGTATGGGACAATAAAACAAATCAAATGAAATATAGGGGGAGTCCCTGGGGTCACCCCAACCCCTCCTGTTTGAGAACTTGGAAATGGTTGAGATCCCCACCCCTAAACCATATACATTCATGTATGGGACAATAAAACAAATCAAATAAAATATAGGGGGAGTCCCTGGGGACACCCACCCACTCCTGTTTAAGAACTTGTAAACAGTCAATATCCCCACCCCTAAACCATATATATTCATGTATGGGACAATATAACAAATCAAATGAAATATATGGGGAGTTCCTCGGGTCACCCCACCCCCTCCTGTTTGAGAACTTGGAAAAGGTCGAGATCCCCACCTCTAAACCATATATATTTAAGTCTCCCAAACAAAGTTTGGAGACTTATTGTTTTTGCTCAGTTCTTATTATTTTTATTATTCTTCTTCTTCTTTTTCTTTTTCTTGAAAACTTGTAAACGGTCGAGATCCCCACCCCTAAACCATATATATTCTTGTATGGGACAATAAAACAAATCAAATGAAATATAGGGGAGTCCAGGGGGGTCACCCGCACCCCCCTTCTTTTTGACAACTTGTAAACGGTCAAGATACCCACCCCGAAACCTTATATTTTCTTGTATGGGACAATAAAACAAATCAAATGAAATAAAAGGCGAGCCCCCTGGGGTCACCCCCACCCCCTCCTGTTTGAGAACTTGTAAACGGTTGAGATCCCCACACCTAAACGATATATATTCTTATATGGGACAATAAAACAAATCAAATGAAATATAGGGGAAGTCCACGGGGGTCACCCCTACCCCCCTTTTTTTGAAAACTTGTAAACGGTCGAGATCCCCACCCCTAAACCATATATATTCTTGTATGGGACAATAAAACAAATCAAATGAAATTTAGGGGAAATCCCCTAGAGTAACCCCCCCACCCCCCCTCTTTCTTTTTGAAAACTTGTAAACGGTCAAGATCCCCACCCCTAAACCATATATATTCTTGTATGGGACAAAAAAAAATCATATGAAATAAAGGGCGAGTCCCCTGGGGATCACCCCCCCCCCCCCTTATATTCTTACCCCACCCCCCTTCAATTTGAGAATGTGCTTTTATCTTGTAAACGGTCGAGATCACCACCCCTAAACCATATATATTCCTGTTCGTCATTTCAAGAAGATTTGAATGACATACAGGGTTAATCCATAGGCGTCACTTATGCATATCACAAACCAATTTGTACTGGACTTTGCCCAATGTCAGGCGACCATGGGAATGACGAATTATTGGAGCTTTGTTTGGGAGTCTTCGTAACAGCATCCTGTTACAATTACTTCTTGTCATGTATTGGACAATAAAACAAATCAAATGAAATATAGGGGGAGTCCATGGGGACACCCCACCCCCCTCTTGTTTGAGAACTTGTAAACAGTCAAGATCCCCACCCCTAAACCATATATATTCATGTATGGGACAATATAACAAATCAAATAAAATATTTGGGGAGTCCCTGAGGTCACCCCACCCCCTCCTGTTTGAGAACTTGGAAATGGTCGAGATCCCCACCCCTAAACCATATGTATTCATGTATGGGACAATATAAAAAATCAAATGAAATATAGGGGGAGTCCCTGTAAACGGTCGAGATACCCACACCTAAACCATATTTATTCCTGTTCATCATTTCAAAAAGATTTGAATGACATACAGCGTCAATCTCCTAGGTGTCACATATGCATATCACTTTACTAGACCAAACCAATATGAACTAGACTTTGCCCAATGTCAGGAGACCATGGGAATGATGAATTATGGGGGCTTTGTTTGGGAGACTTCGTAACGGAATCCTGTTACAATTATTTCTTGTTTATTATAAAATTTTATTGATGCAAAAAATGAGTCTAGGTTAATTTAATTTACTTTAACTATTAATAAATTATTTCTGGGCCTATAATAATTTTCATTTATGGCTCATTTTAAAGAAAACATATAAATCTTTCAAGCAGTGTAAAGCCCGAGAATGTTTGACCAACTGTTTTATAATCACCTGTCATTTTATTCCAAACTTGGTATGAAGTAACATCATACATATGGGGGTGAAGATGGGGGTCATTTACATTGATATATGAGTTGCTTTTGAAAACCTTGATGAAATATTAATTAATTTGCCTTAATAATCAATTCATTAAATGAACATAAATGTACAATATACGAATGTTTAATGTTTGTTCTTTCAAATCTTGAAAAAAGAATTGAAGCAACACTGCCACAGTTTTCATAATTACGTTTGCCTTGGTTTTTGGTTAAATGCCTACAGCGCTTACAGTGCTTTGATTTCTGACTTGCAGTGCCCCCCTCCATCGGTGTGGTCGATATGAAACTAATATACACTTTTTGTTTTTCTTTCAGAGTACCTGACCCGGAGGTGGAGGCCGCAGAAACCCAAGGCAAAGGCACAGATGCAGGAAACAGCAAGAGATAAGTATTTTTTCTGACTTGCAGTGCCCCCCTCCATCGGTGTGGTCGATATGAAACTAATATACACTTTTTGTTTTTCTTTCAGAGTACCTGACCCGGAGGTGGAGGCCGCAGAAACCCAAGGCAAAGGCACAGATGCAGGAAACAGCAAGAGATAAGTATTTTTTCTGACTTGCAGTGCCCCCCTCCATCGGTGTGGTCGATATGAAACTAATATACACTTTTTGTTTTTCTTTCAGAGTACCTGACCCGGAGGTGGAGGCCGCAGAAACCCAAGGCAAAGGCACAGATGCAGGAAACAGCAAGAGATAAGTATTTTTTCTGACTTGCAGTGCCCCCCTCCATCGGTGTGGTCGATATGAAACTAATATACACTTTTTGTTTTTCTTTCAGAGTACCTGACCCGGAGGTGGAGGCCGCAGAAACCCAAGGCAAAGGCACAGATGCAGGAAACAGCAAGAGATAAGTATTTTTTCTGACTTGCAGTGCCCCCCTCCATCGGTGTGGTCGATATGAAACTAATATACACTTTTTGTTTTTCTTTCAGAGTACCTGACCCGGAGGTGGAGGCCGCAGAAACCCAAGGCAAAGGCACAGATGCAGGAAACAGCAAGAGATAAGTATTTTTTCTGACTTGCAGTGCCCCCCTCCATCGGTGTGGTCGATATGAAACTAATATACACTTTTTGTTTTTCTTTCAGAGTACCTGACCCGGAGGTGGAGGCCGCAGAAACCCAAGGCAAAGGCACAGATGCAGGAAACAGCAAGAGATAAGTATTTTTTCTGACTTGCAGTGCCCCCCTCCATCGGTGTGGTCGATATGAAACTAATATACACTTTTTGTTTTTCTTTCAGAGTACCTGACCCGGAGGTGGAGGCCGCAGAAACCCAAGGCAAAGGCACAGATGCAGGAAACAGCAAGAGATAAGTATTTTTTCTGACTTGCAGTGCCCCCCTCCATCGGTGTGGTCGATATGAAACTAATATACACTTTTTGTTTTTCTTTCAGAGTACCTGACCCGGAGGTGGAGGCCGCAGAAACCCAAGGCAAAGGCACAGATGCAGGAAACAGCAAGAGATAAGTATTTTTTCTGACTTGCAGTGCCCCCCTCCATCGGTGTGGTCGATATGAAACTAATATACACTTTTTGTTTTTCTTTCAGAGTACCTGACCCGGAGGTGGAGGCAGCAGAAACCCAAGGCAAAGGCACAGATGCAGGAAACAGCAAGAGATAAGTATTTTTTCTGACTTGCAGTGCCCCCCTCCATCGGTGTGGTCGATATGAAACTAATATACACTTTTTGTTTTTCTTTCAGAGTACCTGACCCGGAGGTGGAGGCCGCAGAAACCCAAGGCAAAGGCACAGATGCAGGAAACAGCAAGAGATAAGTATTTTTTCTGACTTGCAGTTTCCCCCTCCATCGGTGTGGTCGATATGAAGCTAATATACACTTTTTGTTTTTCTTTCAGAGTACCTGACCCGGAGGTGGAGGCCGCAGAAACCCAAGGCAAAGGCACAGATGCAGGAAACAGCAAGAGATAAGTATTTTTTCTGACTTGCAGTGCCCCCCTCCATCGGTGTGGTCGATATGAAGCTAATATACACTTTTTGTTTTTCTTTCAGAGTACCTGACCCGGAGGTGGAGGCCGCAGAAACCCAAGGCAAAGGCACAGATGCAGGAAACAGCAAGAGATAAGTATTTTTTCTGACTTGCAGTGCCCCCCTCCATCGGTGTGGTCGATATGAAACTAATATACACTTTTTGTTTTTCTTTCAGAGTACCTGACCCGGAGGTGGAGGCCGCAGAAACCCAAGGCAAAGGCACAGATGCAGGAAACAGCAAGAGATAAGTATTTTTTCTGACTTGCAGTGCCCCCCTCCATCGGTGTGGTCGATATGAAACTAATATACACTTTTTGTTTTTCTTTCAGAGTACCTGACCCGGAGGTGGAGGCCGCAGAAACCCAAGGCAAAGGCACAGATGCAGGAAACAGCAAGAGATAAGTATTTTTTCTGACTTGCAGTGCCCCCCTCCATCGGTGTGGTCGATATGAAACTAATATACACTTTTTGTTTTTCTTTCAGAGTACCTGACCCAGAGGTGGAGGCCGCAGAAACCCAAGGCAAAGGCACAGATGCAGGAAACAGCAAGAGATAAGTATTTTTTCTGACTTGCAGTGCCCCCCTCCATCGGTGTGGTCGATATGAAACTAATATACACTTTTTGTTTTTCTTTCAGAGTACCTGACCCGGAGGTGGAGGCCGCAGAAACCCAAGGCAAAGGCACAGATGCAGGAAACAGCAAGAGATAAGTATTTTTTCTGACTTGCAGTGCCCCCCTCCATCGGTGTGGTCGATATGAAACTAATATACACTTTTTGTTTTTCTTTCAGAGTACCTGACCCGGAGGTGGAGGCCGCAGAAACCCAAGGCAAAGGCACAGATGCAGGAAACAGCAAGAGATAAGTATTTTTTCTGACTTGCAGTGCCCCCCTCCATCGGTGTGGTCGATATGAAACTAATATACACTTTTTGTTTTTCTTTCAGAGTACCTGACCCGGAGGTGGAGGCCGCAGAAACCCAAGGCAAAGGCACAGATGCAGGAAACAGCAAGAGATAAGTATTTTTTCTGACTTGCAGTGCCCCCCTCCATCGGTGTGGTCGATATGAAACTAATATACACTTTTTGTTTTTCTTTCAGAGTACCTGACCGAAGGTGGAGGCTGCAGAAACCCAAGGCAAAGGCACAGATGCAGGAAACAGCAAGAGATAAGTATTTTTTCTGACTTGCAGTGCCCCCCTCCATCGGTGTGGTCGATATGAAACTAATATACACTTTTTGTTTTTCTTTCAGAGTACCTGACCCGGAGGTGGAGGCCGCAGAAACCCAAGGCAAAGGCACAGATGCAGGAAACAGCAAGAGATAAGTATTTTTTCTGACTTGCAGTGCCCCCCTCCATCGGTGTGGTCGATATGAAACTAATATACACTTTTTGTTTTTCTTTCAGAGTACCTGACCCGGAGGTGGAGGCCGCAGAAACCCAAGGCAAAGGCACAGATGCAGGAAACAGCAAGAGATAAGTATTTTTTCTGACTTGCAGTGCCCCCCTCCATCGGTGTGGTCGATATGAAACTAATATACACTTTTTGTTTTTCTTTCAGAGTACCTGACCCGGAGGTGGAGGCCGCAGAAACCCAAGGCAAAGGCACAGATGCAGGAAACAGCAAGAGATAAGTATTTTTTCTGACTTGCAGTGCCCCCCTCCATCGGTGTGGTCGATATGAAACTAATATACACTTTTTGTTTTTCTTTCAGAGTACCTGACCCGGAGGTGGAGGCCGCAGAAACCCAAGGCAAAGGCACAGATGCAGGAAACAGCAAGAGATAAGTATTTTTTCTGACTTGCAGTGCCCCCCTCCATCGGTGTGGTCGATATGAAACTAATATACACTTTTTGTTTTTCTTTCAGAGTACCTGACCCGGAGGTGGAGGCCGCAGAAACCCAAGGCAAAGGCACAGATGCAGGAAACAGCAAGAGATAAGTATTTTTTCTGACTTGCAGTGCCCCCCTCCATCGGTGTGGTCGATATGAAACTAATATACACTTTTTGTTTTTCTTTCAGAGTACCTGACCCGGAGGTGGAGGCCGCAGAAACCCAAGGCAAAGGCACAGATGCAGGAAACAGCAAGAGATAAGTATTTTTTCTGACTTGCAGTGCCCCCCTCCATCGGTGTGGTCGATATGAAACTAATATACACTTTTTGTTTTTCTTTCAGAGTACCTGACCCGGAGGTGGAGGCCGCAGAAACCCAAGGCAAAGGCACAGATGCAGGAAACAGCAAGAGATAAGTATTTTTTCTGACTTGCAGTGCCCCCCTCCATCGGTGTGGTCGATATGAAACTAATATACACTTTTTGTTTTTCTTTCAGAGTACCTGACCCGGAGGTGGAGGCCGCAGAAACCCAAGGCAAAGGCACAGATGCAGGAAACAGCAAGAGATAAGTATTTTTTCTGACTTGCAGTGCCCCCCTCCATCGGTGTGGTCGATATGAAACTAATATACACTTTTTGTTTTTCTTTCAGAGTACCTGACCCGGAGGTGGAGGCCGCAGAAACCCAAGGCAAAGGCACAGATGCAGGAAACAGCAAGAGATAAGTATTTTTTCTGACTTGCAGTGCCCCCCTCCATCGGTGTGGTCGATATGAAGCTAATATACACTTTTTGTTTTTCTTTCAGAGTACCTGACCCGGAGGTGGAGGCCGCAGAAACCCAAGGCAAAGGCACAGATGCAGGAAACAGCAAGAGATAAGTATTTTTTCTGACTTGCAGTTCCCCCCTCCATCGGTGTGGTCGATATGAAGCTAATATACACTTTTTGTTTTTCTTTCAGAGTACCTGACCCGGAGGTGGAGGCCGCAGAAACCCAAGGCAAAGGCACAGATGCAGGAAACAGCAAGAGATAAGTATTTTTTCTGACTTGCAGTGCCCCCCTCCATCGGTGTGGTCGATATGAAACTAATATACACTTTTTGTTTTTCTTTCAGAGTACCTGACCCGGAGGTGGAGGCCGCAGAAACCCAAGGCAAAGGCACAGATGCAGGAAACAGCAAGAGATAAGTATTTTTTCTGACTTGCAGTGCCCCCCTCCATCGGTGTGGTCGATATGAAACTAATATACACTTTTTGTTTTTCTTTCAGAGTACCTGACCCGGAGGTGGAGGCCGCAGAAACCCAAGGCAAAGGCACAGATGCAGGAAACAGCAAGAGATAAGTATTTTTTCTGACTTGCAGTGCCCCCCTCCATCGGTGTGGTCGATATGAAACTAATATACACTTTTTGTTTTTCTTTCAGAGTACCTGACCCGGAGGTGGAGGCCGCAGAAACCCAAGGCAAAGGCACAGATGCAGGAAACAGCAAGAGATAAGTATTTTTTCTGACTTGCAGTGCCCCCCTCCATCGGTGTGGTCGATATGAAACTAATATACACTTTTTGTTTTTCTTTCAGAGTACCTGACCCGGAGGTGGAGGCCGCAGAAACCCAAGGCAAAGGCACAGATGCAGGAAACAGCAAGAGATAAGTATTTTTTCTGACTTGCAGTGCCCCCCTCCATCGGTGTGGTCGATATGAAACTAATATACACTTTTTGTTTTTCTTTCAGAGTACCTGACCCGGAGGTGGAGGCCGCAGAAACCCAAGGCAAAGGCACAGATGCAGGAAACAGCAAGAGATAAGTATTTTTTCTGACTTGCAGTGCCCCCCTCCATCGGTGTGGTCGATATGAAACTAATATACACTTTTTGTTTTTCTTTCAGAGTACCTGACCCGGAGGTGGAGGCCGCAGAAACCCAAGGCAAAGGCACAGATGCAGGAAACAGCAAGAGATAAGTATTTTTTCTGACTTGCAGTGCCCCCCTCCATCGGTGTGGTCGATATGAAACTAATATACACTTTTGTTTTTCTTTCAAAGTACCTGACCCGGAGGTGGAGACCGCGGAACCCAAGGCAAAGGCACAGATGCAGGAAACAGCAAGAGATAAGTATTTTTTCTGACTTGCAGTGCCCCCCTCCATCGGTGTGGTCGATATGAAACTAATATACACTTTTGTTTTTCTTTCAGAGTACCTGACCCGGAGGTGGAGGCCGCGGAACCCAAGGCAAAGGCACAGATGCAGGAAACAGCAAGAGATAAGTATTTTTTCTGACTTGCAGTGCCCCCCTCCATCGGTGTGGTCGATATGAAACTAATATACACTTTTTGTTTTTCTTTCAGAGTACCTGACCCGGAGGTGGAGGCCGCAGAAACCCAAGGCAAAGGCACAGATGCAGGAAACAGCAAGAGATAAGTATTTTTTCTGACTTGCAGTGCCCCCCTCCATCGGTGTGGTCGATATGAAACTAATATACACTTTTTGTTTTTCTTTCAGAGTACCTGACCCGGAGGTGGAGGCCGCAGAAACCCAAGGCAAAGGCACAGATGCAGGAAACAGCAAGAGATAAGTATTTTTTCTGACTTGCAGTGCCCCCCTCCATCGGTGTGGTCGATATAAAACTAATATACACTTTTTGTTTTTCTTTCAGAGTACCTGACCCGGAGGTGGAGGCCGCAGAAACCCAAGGCAAAGGCACAGATGCAGGAAACAGCAAGAGATAAGTATTTTTTCTGACTTGCAGTGCCCCCCCTCCATCGGTGTGGTCGATATGAAACTAATATACACTTTTTGTTTTTCTTTCAGAGTACCTGACCCGGAGGTGGAGGCCGCAGAAACCCAAGGCAAAGGCACAGATGCAGGAAACAGCAAGAGATAAGTATTTTTTCTGACTTGCAGTGCCCCCCTCCATCGGTGTGGTCGATATGAAACTAATATACACTTTTTGTTTTTCTTTCAGAGTACCTGACCCGGAGGTGGAGGCCGCAGAAACCCAAGGCAAAGGCACAGATGCAGGAAACAGCAAGAGATAAGTATTTTTTCTGACTTGCAGTGCCCCCCTCCATCGGTGTGGTCGATATGAAGCTAATATACACTTTTTGTTTTTCTTTCAGAGTACCTGACCCGGAGGTGGAGGCCGCAGAAACCCAAGGCAAAGGCACAGATGCAGGAAACAGCAAGAGATAAGTATTTTTTCTGACTTGCAGTGCCCCCCTCCATCGGTGTGGTCGATATGAAACTAATATACACTTTTTGTTTTTCTTTCAGAGTACCTGACCCGGAGGTGGAGGCCGCAGAAACCCAAGGCAAAGGCACAGATGCAGGAAACAGCAAGAGATAAGTATTTTTTCTGACTTGCAGTGCCCCCCTCCATCGGTGTGGTCGATATGAAACTAATATACACTTTTTGTTTTTCTTTCAGAGTACCTGACCCGGAGGTGGAGGCCGCAGAAACCCAAGGCAAAGGCACAGATGCAGGAAACAGCAAGAGATAAGTATTTTTTCTGACTTGCAGTGCCCCCCTCCATCGGTGTGGTCGATATGAAACTAATATACACTTTTTGTTTTTCTTTCAGAGTACCTGACCCGGAGGTGGAGGCCGCAGAAACCCAAGGCAAAGGCACAGATGCAGGAAACAGCAAGAGATAAGTATTTTTTCTGACTTGCAGTGCCCCCCTCCATCGGTGTGGTCGATATGAAGCTAATATACACTTTTTGTTTTTCTTTCAGAGTACCTGACCCGGAGGTGGAGGCCGCAGAAACCCAAGGCAAAGGCACAGATGCAGGAAACAGCAAGAGATAAGTATTTTTTCTGACTTGCAGTGCCCCCCTCCATCGGTGTGGTCGATATGAAGCTAATATACACTTTTTGTTTTTCTTTCAGAGTACCTGACCCGGAGGTGGAGGCCGCAGAAACCCAAGGCAAAGGCACAGATGCAGGAAACAGCAAGAGATAAGTATTTTTTCTGACTTGCAGTTTCCCCCTCCATCGGTGTGGTCGATATGAAGCTAATATACACTGTTTGTTTTTCTTTCAGAGTACCTGACCCGGAGGTGGAGGCCGCAGAAACCCAAGGCAAAGGCACAGATGCAGGAAACAACAAGAGATAAGTATTTTTTCTGACTTGCAGTGCCCCCCTCCATCGGTGTGGTCGATATGAAACTAATATACACTTTTTGTTTTTCTTTCAGAGTACCTGACCCGGAGGTGGAGGCCGCAGAAACCCAAGGCAAAGGCACAGATGCAGGAAACAGCAAGAGATAAGTATTTTTTCTGACTTGCAGTGCCCCCCTCCATCGGTGTGGTCGATATGAAACTAATATACACTTTTTGTTTTTCTTTCAGAGTACCTGACCCGGAGGTGGAGGCCGCAGAAACCCAAGGCAAAGGCACAGATGCAGGAAACAGCAAGAGATAAGTATTTTTTCTGACTTGCAGTGCCCCCCTCCATCGGTGTGGTCGATATGAAACTAATATACACTTTTTGTTTTTCTTTCAGAGTACCTGACCCGGAGGTGGAGGCCGCAGAAACCCAAGGCAAAGGCACAGATGCAAGAAACAGCAAGAGATAAGTATTTTTTCTGACTTGCAGTGCCCCCTTCCATCGGTGTGGTCGATATGAAACTAATATACACTTTTTGTTTTTCTTTCAGAGTACCTGACCCGGAGGTGGAGGCCGCAGAAACCCAAGGCAAAGGCACAGATGCAGGAAACAGCAAGAGATAAGTATTTTTTCTGACTTGCAGTGCCCCCCTCCATCGGTGTGGTCGATATGAAACTAATATACACTTTTTGTTTTTCTTTCAGAGTACCTGACCCGGAGGTGGAGGCCGCAGAAACCCAAGGCAAAGGCACAGATGCAGGAAACAGCAAGAGATAAGTATTTTTTCTGACTTGCAGTGCCCCCCTCCATCGGTGTGGTCGATATGAAACTAATATACACTTTTGTTTTTCTTTCAGAGTACCTGACCCGGAGGTGGAGACCGCGGAACCCAAGGCAAAGGCACAGATGCAGGAAACAGCAAGAGATAAGTATTTTTTCTGACTTGCAGTGCCCCCCTCCATCGGTGTGGTCGATATGAAACTAATATACACTTTTGTTTTTCTTTCAGAGTACCTGACCCGGAGGTGGAGGCCGCGGAACCCAAGGCAAAGGCACAGATGCAGGAAACAGCAAGAGATAAGTATTTTTTCTGACTTGCAGTGCCCCCCTCCATCGGTGTGGTCGATATGAAACTAATATACACTTTTTGTTTTTCTTTCAGAGTACCTGACCCGGAGGTGGAGGCCGCAGAAACCCAAGGCAAAGGCACAGATGCAGGAAACAGCAAGAGATAAGTATTTTTTCTGACTTGCAGTGCCCCCCTCCATCGGTGTGGTCGATATGAAACTAATATACACTTTTTGTTTTTCTTTCAGAGTACCTGACCCGGAGGTGGAGGCCGCAGAAACCCAAGGCAAAGGCACAGATGCAGGAAACAGCAAGAGATAAGTATTTTTTCTGACTTGCAGTGCCCCCCTCCATCGGTGTGGTCGATATGAAACTAATATACACTTTTTGTTTTTCTTTCAGAGTACCTGACCGAAGGTGGAGGCCGCAGAAACCCAAGGCAAAGGCACAGATGCAGGAAACAGCAAGAGATAAGTATTTTTTCTGACTTGCAGTGCCCCCCTCCATCGGTGTGGTCGATATGAAACTAATATACACTTTTTGTTTTTCTTTCAGAGTACCTGACCCGGAGGTGGAGGCCGCAGAAACCCAAGGCAAAGGCACAGATGCAGGAAACAGCAAGAGATAAGTATTTTTTCTGACTTGCAGTGCCCCCCTCCATCGGTGTGGTCGATATGAAACTAATATACACTTTTTGTTTTTCTTTCAGAGTACCTGACCCGGAGGTGGAGGCCGCAGAAACCCAAGGCAAAGGCACAGATGCAGGAAACAGCAAGAGATAAGTATTTTTTCTGACTTGCAGTGCCCCCCTCCATCGGTGTGGTCGATATGAAACTAATATACACTTTTTGTTTTTCTTTCAGAGTACCTGACCCGGAGGTGGAGGCCGCAGAAACCCAAGGCAAAGGCACAGATGCAGGAAACAGCAAGAGATAAGTATTTTTTCTGACTTGCAGTGCCCCCCTCCATCGGTGTGGTCGATATGAAACTAATATACACTTTTTGTTTTTCTTTCAGAGTACCTGACCCGGAGGTGGAGGCCGCAGAAACCCAAGGCAAAGGCACAGATGCAGGAAACAGCAAGAGATAAGTATTTTTTCTGACTTGCAGTGCCCCCCTCCATCGGTGTGGTCGATATGAAACTAATATACACTTTTTGTTTTTCTTTCAGAGTACCTGACCCGGAGGTGGAGGCCGCAGAAACCCAAGGCAAAGGCACAGATGCAGGAAACAACAAGAGATAAGTATTTTTTCTGACTTGCAGTGCCCCCCTCCATCGGTGTGGTCGATATGAAACTAATATACACTTTTTGTTTTTCTTTCAGAGTACCTGACCCGGAGGTGGAGGCCGCAGAAACCCAAGGCAAAGGCACAGATGCAGGAAACAGCAAGAGATAAGTATTTTTTCTGACTTGCAGTGCCCCCCTCCATCGATGTGGTCGATATGAAACTAATATACACTTTTTGTTTTTCTTTCAGAGTACCTGACCCGGAGGTGGAGGCCGCAGAAACCCAAGGCAAAGGCACAGATGCAGGAAACAGCAAGAGATAAGTATTTTTTCTGACTTGCAGTGCCCCCCTCCATCGGTGTGGTCGATATGAAACTAATATACACTTTTTGTTTTTCTTTCAGAGTACCTGACCCGGAGGTGGAGGCCGCAGAAACCCAAGGCAAAGGCACAGATGCAGGAAACAGCAAGAGATAAGTATTTTTTCTGACTTGCAGTGCCCCCCTCCATCGGTGTGGTCGATATGAAACTAATATACACTTTTTGTTTTTCTTTCAGAGTACCTGACCCGGAGGTGGAGGCCGCAGAAACCCAAGGCAAAGGCACAGATGCAGGAAACAGCAAGAGATAAGTATTTTTTCTGACTTGCAGTGCCCCCCTCCATCGGTGTGGTCGATATGAAACTAATATACACTTTTTGTTTTTCTTTCAGAGTACCTGACCCGGAGGTGGAGGCCGCAGAAACCCAAGGCAAAGGCACAGATGCAGGAAACAGCAAGAGATAAGTATTTTTTCTGACTTGCAGTGCCCCCCTCCATCGGTGTGGTCGATATGAAGCTAATATACACTTTTTGTTTTTCTTTCAGAGTACCTGACCCGGAGGTGGAGACCGCGGAACCCAAGGCAAAGGCACAGATGCAGGAAACAGCAAGAGATAAGTATTTTTTCTGACTTGCAGTTTCCCCCTCCATCGGTGTGGTCGATATGAAGCTAATATACACTTTTTGTTTTTCTTTCAGAGTACCTGACCCGGAGGTGGAGGCCGCAGAAACCCAAGGCAAAGGCACAGATGCAGGAAACAGCAAGAGATAAGTATTTTTTCTGACTTGCAGTTTCCCCCTCCATCGGTGTGGTCGATATGAAACTAATATACACTTTTTGTTTTTCTTTCAGAGTACCTGACCCGGAGGTGGAGGCCGCAGAAACCCAAGGCAAAGGCACAGATGCAGGAAACAGCAAGAGATAAGTATTTTTTCTGACTTGCAGTGCCCCCCTCCATCGGTGTGGTCGATATGAAACTAATATACACTTTTTGTTTTTCTTTCAGAGTACCTGACCCGGAGGTGGAGGCCGCAGAAACCCAAGGCAAAGGCACAGATGCAGGAAACAGCAAGAGATAAGTATTTTTTCTGACTTGCAGTGCCCCCCTCCATCGGTGTGGTCGATATGAAACTAATATACACTTTTTGTTTTTCTTTCAGAGTACCTGACCCGGAGGTGGAGGCCGCAGAAACCCAAGGCAAAGGCACAGATGCAGGAAACAGCAAGAAATAAGTATTTTTTCTGACTTGCAGTGCCCCCCTCCATCGGTGTGGTCGATATGAAACTAATATACACTTTTTGTTTTTCTTTCAGAGTACCTGACCCGGAGGTGGAGGCCGCAGAAACCCAAGGCAAAGGCACAGATGCAGGAAACAGCAAGAGATAAGTATTTTTTCTGACTTGCAGTGCCCCCCTCCATCGGTGTGGTCGATATGAAACTAATATACACTTTTTGTTTTTCTTTCAGAGTACCTGACCCGGAGGTGGAGGCCGCAGAAACCCAAGGCAAAGGCACAGATGCAGGAAACAGCAAGAGATAAGTATTTTTTCTGACTTGCAGTGCCCCCCTCCATCGGTGTGGTCGATATGAAACTAATATACACTTTTGTTTTTCTTTCAGAGTACCTGACCCGGAGGTGGAGACCGCGGAACCCAAGGCAAAGGCACAGATGCAGGAAACAGCAAGAGATAAGTATTTTTTCTGACTTGCAGTGCCCCCCTCCATCGGTGTGGTCGATATGAAACTAATATACACTTTTGTTTTTCTTTCAGAGTACCTGACCCGGAGGTGGAGGCCGCGGAACCCAAGGCAAAGGCACAGATGCAGGAAACAGCAAGAGATAAGTATTTTTTCTGACTTGCAGTGCCCCCCTCCATCGGTGTGGTCGATATGAAACTAATATACACTTTTTGTTTTTCTTTCAGAGTACCTGACCCGGAGGTGGAGGCCGCAGAAACCCAAGGCAAAGGCACAGATGCAGGAAACAGCAAGAGATAAGTATTTTTTCTGACTTGCAGTGCCCCCCTCCATCGGTGTGGTCGATATGAAACTAATATACACTTTTTGTTTTTCTTTCAGAGTACCTGACCCGGAGGTGGAGGCCGCAGAAACCCAAGGCAAAGGCACAGATGCAGGAAACAGCAAGAGATAAGTATTTTTTCTGACTTGCAGTGCCCCCCTCCATCGGTGTGGTCGATATGAAACTAATATACACTTTTTGTTTTTCTTTCAGAGTACCTGACCCGGAGGTGGAGGCCGCAGAAACCCAAGGCAAAGGCACAGATGCAGGAAACAGCAAGAGATAAGTATTTTTTCTGACTTGCAGTGCCCCCCTCCATCGGTGTGGTCGATATGAAACTAATATACACTTTTTGTTTTTCTTTCAGAGTACCTGACCCGGAGGTGGAGGCCGCAGAAACCCAAGGCAAAGGCACAGATGCAGGAAACAGCAAGAGATAAGTATTTTTTCTGACTTGCAGTGCCCCCCTCCATCGGTGTGGAAGATATGAAACTAATATACACTTTTTGTTTTTCTTTCAGAGTACCTGACCCGGAGGTGGAGGCCGCAGAAACCCAAGGCAAAGGCACAGATGCAGGAAACAGCAAGAGATAAGTATTTTTTCTGACTTGCAGTGCCCCCCTCCATCGGTGTGGTCGATATGAAACTAATATACACTTTTTGTTTTTCTTTCAGAGTACCTGACCCGGAGGTGGAGGCCGCAGAAACCCAAGGCAAAGGCACAGATGCAGGAAACAGCAAGAGATAAGTATTTTTTCTGACTTGCAGTGCCCCCCTCCATCGGTGTGGTCGATATGAAGCTAATATACACTTTTTGTTTTTCTTTCAGAGTACCTGACCCGGAGGTGGAGGCCGCAGAAACCCAAGGCAAAGGCACAGATGCAGGAAACAGCAAGAGATAAGTATTTTTTCTGACTTGCAGTGCCCCCCTCCATCGGTGTGGTCGATATGAAGCTAATATACACTTTTTGTTTTTCTTTCAGAGTACCTGACCCGGAGGTGGAGGCCGCAGAAACCCAAGGCAAAGGCACAGATGCAGGAAACAGCAAGAGATAAGTATTTTTTCTGACTTGCAGTGCCCCCCTCCATCGGTGTGGTCGATATGAAGCTAATATACACTTTTTGTTTTTCTTTCAGAGTACCTGACCCGGAGGTGGAGGCCGCAGAAACCCAAGGCAAAGGCACAGATGCAGGAAACAGCAAGAGATAAGTATTTTTTCTGACTTGCAGTGCCCCCCTCCATCGGTGTGGTCGATATGAAGCTAATATACACTTTTTGTTTTTCTTTCAGAGTACCTGACCCGGAGGTGGAGGCCGCAGAAACCCAAGGCAAAGGCACAGATGCAGGAAACAGCAAGAGATAAGTATTTTTTCTGACTTGCAGTGCCCCCCTCCATCGGTGTGGTCGATATGAAACTAATATACACTTTTTGTTTTTCTTTCAGAGTACCTGACCCGGAGGTGGAGGCCGCAGAAACCCAAGGCAAAGGCACAGATGCAGGAAACAGCAAGAGATAAGTATTTTTTCTGACTTGCAGTGCCCCCCTCCATCGGTGTGGTCGATATGAAACTAATATACACTTTTTGTTTTTCTTTCAGAGTACCTGACCCGGAGGTGGAGGCCGCAGAAACCCAAGGCAAAGGCACAGATGCAGGAAACAGCAAGAGATAAGTATTTTTTCTGACTTGCAGTGCCCCCCTCCATCGGTGTGGTCGATATGAAACTAATATACACTTTTTGTTTTTCTTTCAGAGTACCTGACCCGGAGGTGGAGGCCGCAGAAACCCAAGGCAAAGGCACAGATGCAGGAAACAGCAAGAGATAAGTATTTTTTCTGACTTGCAGTGCCCCCCTCCATCGGTGTGGTCGATATGAAGCTAATATACACTTTTTGTTTTTCTTTCAGAGTACCTGACCCGGAGGTGGAGGCCGCAGAAACCCAAGGCAAAGGCACAGATGCAGGAAACAGCAAGAGATAAGTATTTTTTCTGACTTGCAGTTTCCCCCTCCATCGGTGCGGTCGATATGAAGCTAATATACACTTTTTGTTTTTCTTTCAGAGTACCTGACCCGGAGGTGGAGGCCGCAGAAACCCAAGGCAAAGGCACAGATGCAGGAAACAGCAAGAGATAAGTATTTTTTCTGACTTGCAGTGCCCCCCTCCATCGGTGTGGTCGATATGAAACTAATATACACTTTTTGTTTTTCTTTCAGAGTACCTGACCCGGAGGTGGAGGCCGCAGAAACCCAAGGCAAAGGCACAGATGCAGGAAACAGCAAGAGATAAGTATTTTTTCTGACTTGCAGTGCCCCCCTCCATCGGTGTGGTCGATATGAAACTAATATACACTTTTTGTTTTTCTTTCAGAGTACCTGACCCGGAGGTGGAGGCCGCAGAAACCCAAGGCAAAGGCACAGATGCAGGAAACAGCAAGAGATAAGTATTTTTTCTGACTTGCAGTGCCCCCCTCCATCGGTGTGGTCGATATGAAACTAATATACACTTTTTGTTTTTCTTTCAGAGTACCTGACCCGGAGGTGGAGGCCGCAGAAACCCAAGGCAAAGGCACAGATGCAGGAAACAGCAAGAGATAAGTATTTTTTCTGACTTGCAGTGCCCCCCTCCATCGGTGTGGTCGATATGAAACTAATATACACTTTTGTTTTTCTTTCAGAGTACCTGACCCGGAGGTGGAGACCGCGGAACCCAAGGCAAAGGCACAGATGCAGGAAACAGCAAGAGATAAGTATTTTTTCTGACTTGCAGTGCCCCCCTCCATCGGTGTGGTCGATATGAAACTAATATACACTTTTGTTTTTCTTTCAGAGTACCTGACCCGGAGGTGGAGGCCGCGGAACCCAAGGCAAAGGCACAGATGCAGGAAACAGCAAGAGATAAGTATTTTTTCTGACTTGCAGTGCCCCCCTCCATCGGTGTGGTCGATATGAAACTAATATACACTTTTTGTTTTTCTTTCAGAGTACCTGACCCGGAGGTGGAGGCCGCAGAAACCCAAGGCAAAGGCACAGATGCAGGAAACAGCAAGAGATAAGTATTTTTTCTGACTTGCAGTGCCCCCCTCCATCGGTGTGGTCGATATGAAACTAATATACACTTTTTGTTTTTCTTTCAGAGTACCTGACCCGGAGGTGGAGGCCGCAGAAACCCAAGGCAAAGGCACAGATGCAGGAAACAGCAAGAGATAAGTATTTTTTCTGACTTGCAGTGCCCCCCTCCATCGGTGTGGTCGATATGAAACTAATATACACTTTTTGTTTTTCTTTCAGAGTACCTGACCCGGAGGTGGAGGCCGCAGAAACCCAAGGCAAAGGCACAGATGCAGGAAACAGCAAGAGATAAGTATTTTTTCTGACTTGCAGTGCCCCCCTCCATCGGTGTGGTCGATATGAAACTAATATACACTTTTTGTTTTTCTTTCAGAGTACCTGACCCGGAGGTGGAGGCCGCAGAAACCCAAGGCAAAGGCACAGATGCAGGAAACAGCAAGAGATAAGTATTTTTTCTGACTTGCAGTGCCCCCCTCCATCGGTGTGGTCGATATGAAACTAATATACACTTTTTGTTTTTCTTTCAGAGTACCTGACCCGGAGGTGGAGGCCGCAGAAACCCAAGGCAAAGGCACAGATGCAGGAAACAGCAAGAGATAAGTATTTTTTCTGACTTGCAGTGCCCCCCTCCATCGGTGTGGTCGATATGAAACTAATATACACTTTTTGTTTTTCTTTCAGAGTACCTGACCCGGAGGTGGAGGCCGCAGAAACCCAAGGCAAAGGCACAGATGCAGGAAACAGCAAGAGATAAGTATTTTTTCTGACTTGCAGTGCCCCCCTCCATCGGTGTGGTCGATATGAAACTAATATACACTTTTTGTTTTTCTTTCAGAGTACCTGACCCGGAGGTGGAGGCCGCAGAAACCCAAGGCAAAGGCACAGATGCAGGAAACAGCAAGAGATAAGTATTTTTTCTGACTTGCAGTGCCCCCCTCCATCGGTGTGGTCGATATGAAACTAATATACACTTTTTGTTTTTCTTTCAGAGTACCTGACCCGGAGGTGGAGGCCGCAGAAACCCAAGGCAAAGGCACAGATGCAGGAAACAGCAAGAGATAAGTATTTTTTCTGACTTGCAGTGCCCCCCTCCATCGGTGTGGTCGATATGAAACTAATATACACTTTTTGTTTTTCTTTCAGAGTACCTGACCCGGAGGTGGAGGCCGCAGAAACCCAAGGCAAAGGCACAGATGCAGGAAACAGCAAGAGATAAGTATTTTTTCTGACTTGCAGTGCCCCCCTCCATCGGTGTGGTCGATATGAAACTAATATACACTTTTTGTTTTTCTTTCAGAGTACCTGACCCGGAGGTGGAGGCCGCAGAAACCCAAGGCAAAGGCACAGATGCAGGAAACAGCAAGAGATAAGTATTTTTTCTGACTTGCAGTGCCCCCCTCCATCGGTGTGGTCGATATGAAACTAATATACACTTTTTGTTTTTCTTTCAGAGTACCTGACCC
This sequence comes from Mytilus californianus, assembly GCF_021869535.1. Classification (NCBI taxonomy): domain Eukaryota; kingdom Metazoa; phylum Mollusca; class Bivalvia; order Mytilida; family Mytilidae; genus Mytilus; species Mytilus californianus. The sequence continues at coordinate 61,949,684 of NW_026262679.1, forward strand.
GGAGGTGGAGGCCGCAGAAACCCAAGGCAAAGGCACAGATGCAGGAAACAGCAAGAGATAAGTATTTTTTCTGACTTGCAGTGCCCCCCTCCATCGGTGTGGTCGATATGAAACTAATATACACTTTTTGTTTTTCTTTCAGAGTACCTGACCCGGAGGTGGAGGCCGCAGAAACCCAAGGCAAAGGCACAGATGCAGGAAACAGCAAGAGATAAGTATTTTTTCTGACTTGCAGTGCCCCCCTCCATCGGTGTGGTCGATATGAAACTAATATACACTTTTTGTTTTTCTTTCAGAGTACCTGACCCGGAGGTGGAGGCCGCAGAAACCCAAGGCAAAGGCACAGATGCAGGAAACAGCAAGAGATAAGTATTTTTTCTGACTTGCAGTGCCCCCCTCCATCGGTGTGGTCGATATGAAACTAATATACACTTTTTGTTTTTCTTTCAGAGTACCTGACCCGGAGGTGGAGGCCGCAGAAACCCAAGGCAAAGGCACAGATGCAGGAAACAGCAAGAGATAAGTATTTTTTCTGACTTGCAGTGCCCCCCTCCATCGGTGTGGTCGATATGAAACTAATATACACTTTTTGTTTTTCTTTCAGAGTACCTGACCCGGAGGTGGAGGCCGCAGAAACCCAAGGCAAAGGCACAGATGCAGGAAACAGCAAGAGATAAGTATTTTTTCTGACTTGCAGTGCCCCCCTCCATCGGTGTGGTCGATATGAAACTAATATACACTTTTTGTTTTTCTTTCAGAGTACCTGACCCGGAGGTGGAGGCCGCAGAAACCCAAGGCAAAGGCACAGATGCAGGAAACAGCAAGAGATAAGTATTTTTTCTGACTTGCAGTGCCCCCCTCCATCGGTGTGGTCGATATGAAACTAATATACACTTTTTGTTTTTCTTTCAGAGTACCTGACCCGGAAGTGGAGGCCGCAGAAACCCAAGGCAAAGGCACAGATGCAGGAAACAGCAAGAGATAAGTATTTTTTCTGACTTGCAGTGCCCCCCTCCATCGGTGTGGTCGATATGAAACTAATATACACTTTTTGTTTTTCTTTCAGAGTACCTGACCCGGAGGTGGAGGCCGCAGAAACCCAAGGCAAAGGCACAGATGCAGGAAACAGCAAGAGATAAGTATTTTTTCTGACTTGCAGTGCCCCCCTCCATCGGTGTGGTCGATATGAAACTAATATACACTTTTTGTTTTTCTTTCAGAGTACCTGACCCGGAGGTGGAGGCCGCAGAAACCCAAGGCAAAGGCACAGATGCAGGAAACAGCAAGAGATAAGTATTTTTTCTGACTTGCAGTGCCCCCCTCCATCGGTGTGGTCGATATGAAACTAATATACACTTTTTGTTTTTCTTTCAGAGTACCTGACCCGGAGGTGGAGGCCGCAGAAACCCAAGGCAAAGGCACAGATGCAGGAAACAGCAAGAGATAAGTATTTTTTCTGACTTGCAGTGCCCCCCTCCATCGGTGTGGTCGATATGAAACTAATATACACTTTTTGTTTTTCTTTCAGAGTACCTGACCCGGAGGTGGAGGCCGCAGAAACCCAAGGCAAAGGCACAGATGCAGGAAACAGCAAGAGATAAGTATTTTTTCTGACTTGCAGTGCCCCCCTCCATCGGTGTGGTCGATATGAAACTAATATACACTTTTTGTTTTTCTTTCAGAGTACCTGACCCGGAGGTGGAGGCCGCAGAAACCCAAGGCAAAGGCACAGATGCAGGAAACAGCAAGAGATAAGTATTTTTTCTGACTTGCAGTGCCCCCCTCCATCGGTGTGGTCGATATGAAACTAATATACACTTTTTGTTTTTCTTTCAGAGTACCTGACCCGGAGGTGGAGGCCGCAGAAACCCAAGGCAAAGGCACAGATGCAGGAAACAGCAAGAGATAAGTATTTTTTCTGACTTGCAGTGCCCCCCTCCATCGGTGTGGTCGATATGAAACTAATATACACTTTTTGTTTTTCTTTCAGAGTACCTGACCCGGAGGTGGAGGCCGCAGAAACCCAAGGCAAAGGCACAGATGCAGGAAACAGCAAGAGATAAGTATTTTTTCTGACTTGCAGTGCCCCCCTCCATCGGTGTGGTCGATATGAAACTAATATACACTTTTTGTTTTTCTTTCAGAGTACCTGACCCGGAGGTGGAGGCCGCAGAAACCCAAGGCAAAGGCACAGATGCAGGAAACAGCAAGAGATAAGTATTTTTTCTGACTTGCAGTGCCCCCCTCCATCGGTGTGGTCGATATGAAACTAATATACACTTTTTGTTTTTCTTTCAGAGTACCTGACCCGGAGGTGGAGGCCGCAGAAACCCAAGGCAAAGGCACAGATGCAAGAAACAGCAAGAGATAAGTATTTTTTCTGACTTGCAGTGCCCCCCTCCATCGGTGTGGTCGATATGAAACTAATATACACTTTTTGTTTTTCTTTCAGAGTACCTGACCCGGAGGTGGAGGCCGCAGAAACCCAAGGCAAAGGCACAGATGCAGGAAACAGCAAGAGATAAGTATTTTTTCTGACTTGCAGTGCCCCCCTCCATCGGTGTGGTCGATATGAAACTAATATACACTTTTTGTTTTTCTTTCAGAGTACCTGACCCGGAGGTGGAGGCCGCAGAAACCCAAGGCAAAGGCACAGATGCAGGAAACAGCAAGAGATAAGTATTTTTTCTGACTTGCAGTGCCCCCCTCCATCGGTGTGGTCGATATGAAACTAATATACACTTTTTGTTTTTCTTTCAGAGTACCTGACCCGGAGGTGGAGGCCGCAGAAACCCAAGGCAAAGGCACAGATGCAAGAAACAGCAAGAGATAAGTATTTTTTCTGACTTGCAGTGCCCCCCTCCATCGGTGTGGTCGATATGAAACTAATATACACTTTTTGTTTTTCTTTCAGAGTACCTGACCCGGAGGTGGAGGCCGCAGAAACCCAAGGCAAAGGCACAGATGCAGGAAACAGCAAGAGATAAGTATTTTTTCTGACTTGCAGTGCCCCCCTCCATCGGTGTGGTCGATATGAAACTAATATACACTTTTTGTTTTTCTTTCAGAGTACCTGACCCGGAGGTGGAGGCCGCAGAAACCCAAGGCAAATGCACAGATGCAGGAAACAGCAAGAGATAAGTATTTTTTCTGACTTGCAGTGCCCCCCTCCATCGGTGTGGTCGATATGAAACTAATATACACTTTTTGTTTTTCTTTCAGAGTACCTGACCCGGAGGTGGAGGCCGCAGAAACCCAAGGCAAAGGCACAGATGCAAGAAACAGCAAGAGATAAGTATTTTTTCTGACTTGCAGTGCCCCCTTCCATCGGTGTGGTCGATATGAAACTAATATACACTTTTTGTTTTTCTTTCAGAGTACCTGACCCGGAGGTGGAGGCCGCAGAAACCCAAGGCAAAGGCACAGATGCAGGAAACAGCAAGAGATAAGTATTTTTTCTGACTTGCAGTGCCCCCCTCCATCGGTGTGGTCGATATGAAACTAATATACACTTTTTGTTTTTCTTTCAGAGTACCTGACCCGGAGGTGGAGGCCGCAGAAACCCAAGGCAAAGGCACAGATGCAGGAAACAGCAAGAGATAAGTATTTTTTCTGACTTGCAGTGCCCCCTTCCATCGGTGTGGTCGATATGAAACTAATATACACTTTTTGTTTTTCTTTCAGAGTACCTGACCCGGAGGTGGAGGCCGCAGAAACCCAAGGCAAAGGCACAGATGCAGGAAACAGCAAGAGATAAGTATTTTTTCTGACTTGCAGTGCCCCCCTCCATCGGTGTGGTCGATATGAAACTAATATACACTTTTTGTTTTTCTTTCAGAGTACCTGACCCGGAGGTGGAGGCCGCAGAAACCCAAGGCAAAGGCACAGATGCAGGAAACAGCAAGAGATAAGTATTTTTTCTGACTTGCAGTGCCCCCCTCCATCGGTGTGGTCGATATGAAACTAATATACACTTTTTGTTTTTCTTTCAGAGTACCTGACCCGGAGGTGGAGGCCGCAGAAACCCAAGGCAAAGGCACAGATGCAGGAAACAGCAAGAGATAAGTATTTTTTCTGACTTGCAGTGCCCCCCTCCATCGGTGTGGTCGATATGAAACTAATATACACTTTTGTTTTTCTTTCAGAGTACCTGACCCGGAGGTGGAGGCCGCGGAACCCAAGGCAAAGGCACAGATGCAGGAAACAGCAAGAGATAAGTATTTTTTCTGACTTGCAGTGCCCCCCTCCATCGGTGTGGTCGATATGAAACTAATATACACTTTTTGTTTTTCTTTCAGAGTACCTGACCCGGAGGTGGAGGCCGCAGAAACCCAAGGCAAAGGCACAGATGCAGGAAACAGCAAGCGATAAGTATTTTTTCTGACTTGCAGTGCCCCCCTCCATCGGTGTGGTCGATATGAAACTAATATACACTTTTTGTTTTTCTTTCAGAGTACCTGACCCGGAGGTGGAGGCCGCAGAAACCCAAGGCAAAGGCACAGATGCAGGAAACAGCAAGAGATAAGTATTTTTTCTGACTTGCAGTGCCCCCCTCCATCGGTGTGGTCGATATGAAACTAATATACACTTTTTGTTTTTCTTTCAGAGTACCTGACCCGGAGGTGGAGGCCGCAGAAACCCAAGGCAAAGGCACAGATGCAGGAAACAGCAAGAGATAAGTATTTTTTCTGACTTGCAGTGCCCCCCTCCATCGGTGTGGTCGATATGAAACTAATATACACTTTTTGTTTTTCTTTCAGAGTACCTGACCCGGAGGTGGAGGCCGCAGAAACCCAAGGCAAAGGCACAGATGCAGGAAACAGCAAGAGATAAGTATTTTTTCTGACTTGCAGTGCCCCCCTCCATCGGTGTGGTCGATATGAAACTAATATACACTTTTTGTTTTTCTTTCAGAGTACCTGACCCGGAGGTGGAGGCCGCAGAAACCCAAGGCAAAGGCACAGATGCAGGAAACAGCAAGAGATAAGTATTTTTTCTGACTTGCAGTGCCCCCCTCCATCGGTGTGGTCGATATGAAACTAATATACACTTTTTGTTTTTCTTTCAGAGTACCTGACCCGGAGGTGGAGGCCGCAGAAACCCAAGGCAAAGGCACAGATGCAGGAAACAGCAAGAGATAAGTATTTTTTCTGACTTGCAGTGCCCCCCTCCATCGGTGTGGTCGATATGAAACTAATATACACTTTTTGTTTTTCTTTCAGAGTACCTGACCCGGAGGTGGTGGCCGCAGAAACCCAAGGCAAAGGCACAGATGCAGGAAACAGCAAGAGATAAGTATTTTTTCTGACTTGCAGTGCCCCCCTCCATCGGTGTGGTCGATATGAAACTAATATACACTTTTTGTTTTTCTTTCAGAGTACCTGACCCGGAGGTGGTGGCCGCAGAAACCCAAGGCAAAGGCACAGATGCAGGAAACAGCAAGAGATAAGTATTTTTTCTGACTTGCAGTGCCCCCCTCCATCGGTGTGGTCGATATGAAACTAATATACACTTTTGTTTTTCTTTCAGAGTACCTGACCCGGAGGTGGAGGCCGCGGAACCCAAGGCAAAGGCACAGATGCAGGAAACAGCAAGAGATAAGTATTTTTTCTGACTTGCAGTGCCCCCCTCCATCGGTGTGGTCGATATGAAACTAATATACACTTTTTGTTTTTCTTTCAGAGTACCTGACCCGGAGGTGGAGGCCGCAGAAACCCAAGGCAAAGGCACAGATGCAGGAAACAGCAAGAGATAAGTATTTTTTCTGACTTGCAGTGCCCCCCTCCATCGGTGTGGTCGATATGAAACTAATATACACTTTTTGTTTTTCTTTCAGAGTACCTGACCCGGAGGTGGAGGCCGCAGAAACCCAAGGCAAAGGCACAGATGCAGGAAACAGCAAGAGATAAGTATTTTTTCTGACTTGCAGTGCCCCCCTCCATCGGTGTGGTCGATATGAAACTAATATACACTTTTTGTTTTTCTTTCAGAGTACCTGACCCGGAGGTGGAGGCCGCAGAAACCCAAGGCAAAGGCACAGATGCAGGAAACAGCAAGAGATAAGTATTTTTTCTGACTTGCAGTGCCCCCCTCCATCGGTGTGGTCGATATGAAACTAATATACACTTTTTGTTTTTCTTTCAGAGTACCTGACCCGGAGGTGGAGGCCGCAGAAACCCAAGGCAAAGGCACAGATGCAGGAAACAGCAAGAGATAAGTATTTTTTCTGACTTGCAGTGCCCCCCTCCATCGGTGTGGTCGATATGAAACTAATATACACTTTTTGTTTTTCTTTCAGAGTACCTGACCCGGAGGTGGAGGCCGCAGAAACCCAAGGCAAAGGCACAGATGCAGGAAACAGCAAGAGATAAGTATTTTTTCTGACTTGCAGTGCCCCCCTCCATCGGTGTGGTCGATATGAAACTAATATACACTTTTTGTTTTTCTTTCAGAGTACCTGACCCGGAGGTGGAGGCCGCAGAAACCCAAGGCAAAGGCACAGATGCAGGAAACAGCAAGAGATAAGTATTTTTTCTGACTTGCAGTGCCCCCCTCCATCGGTGTGGTCGATATGAAACTAATATACACTTTTTGTTTTTCTTTCAGAGTACCTGACCCGGAGGTGGAGGCCGCAGAAACCCAAGGCAAAGGCACAGATGCAGGAAACAGCAAGAGATAAGTATTTTTTCTGACTTGCAGTGCCCCCCTCCATCGGTGTGGTCGATATGAAACTAATATACACTTTTTGTTTTTCTTTCAGAGTACCTGACCCGGAGGTGGAGGCCGCAGAAACCCAAGGCAAAGGCACAGATGCAGGAAACAGCAAGAGATAAGTATTTTTTCTGACTTGCAGTGCCCCCCTCCATCGGTGTGGTCGATATGAAACTAATATACACTTTTTGTTTTTCTTTCAGAGTACCTGACCCGGAGGTGGAGGCCGCAGAAACCCAAGGCAAAGGCACAGATGCAGGAAACAGCAAGAGATAAGTATTTTTTCTGACTTGCAGTGCCCCCCTCCATCGGTGTGGTCGATATGAAACTAATATACACTTTTTGTTTTTCTTTCAGAGTACCTGACCCGGAGGTGGAGGCCGCAGAAACCCAAGGCAAAGGCACAGATGCAGGAAACAGCAAGAGATAAGTATTTTTTCTGACTTGCAGTGCCCCCCTCCATCGGTGTGGTCGATATGAAACTAATATACACTTTTTGTTTTTCTTTCAGAGTACCTGACCCGGAGGTGGAGGCCGCAGAAACCCAAGGCAAAGGCACAGATGCAGGAAACAGCAAGAGATAAGTATTTTTTCTGACTTGCAGTGCCCCCCTCCATCGGTGTGGTCGATATGAAACTAATATACACTTTTTGTTTTTCTTTCAGAGTACCTGACCCGGAGGTGGAGGCCGCAGAAACCCAAGGCAAAGGCACAGATGCAGGAAACAGCAAGAGATAAGTATTTTTTCTGACTTGCAGTGCCCCCCTCCATCGGTGTGGTCGATATGAAACTAATATACACTTTTTGTTTTTCTTTCAGAGTACCTGACCCGGAGGTGGAGGCCGCAGAAACCCAAGGCAAAGGCACAGATGCAGGAAACAGCAAGAGATAAGTATTTTTTCTGACTTGCAGTGCCCCCCTCCATCGGTGTGGTCGATATGAAACTAATATACACTTTTTGTTTTTCTTTCAGAGTACCTGACCCGGAGGTGGAGGCCGCAGAAACCCAAGGCAAAGGCACAGATGCAGGAAACAGCAAGAGATAAGTATTTTTTCTGACTTGCAGTGCCCCCCTCCATCGGTGTGGTCGATATGAAACTAATATACACTTTTTGTTTTTCTTTCAGAGTACCTGACCCGGAGGTGGAGGCCGCAGAAACCCAAGGCAAAGGCACAGATGCAGGAAACAGCAAGAGATAAGTATTTTTTCTGACTTGCAGTGCCCCCTGCCATCGGTGTGGTCGATATGAAACTAATATACACTTTTTGTTTTTCTTTCAGAGTACCTGACCCGGAGGTGGAGGCCACAGAAACCCAAGGCAAAGGCACAGATGCAGGAAACAGCAAGAGATAAGTTTTTTTTCTGACTTGCAGTGCCCCCTGCCATCGGTGTGGTCGATATGAAACTAATATACACTTTTTGTTTTTCTTTCAGAGTACCTGACCCGGAGGTGGAGGCCGCAGAAACCCAAGGCAAAGGCACAGATGCAGGAAACAGCAAGAGATAAGTATTTTTTCTGACTTGCAGTGCCCCCCTCCATCGGTGTGGTCGATATGAAACTAATATACACTTTTTGTTTTTCTTTCAGAGTACCTGACCTGGAGGTGGAGGCCGCAGAAACCCAAGGCAAAGGCACAGATGCAGGAAACAGCAAGAGATAAGTATTTTTTCTGACTTGCAGTGCCCCCTGCCATCGGTGTGGTCGATATGAAACTAATATACACTTTTTGTTTTTCTTTCAGAGTACCTGACCCGGAGGTGGAGGCCACAGAAACCCAAGGCAAAGGCACAGATGCAGGAAACAGCAAGAGATAAGTATTTTTTCTGACTTGCAGTGCCCCCTGCCATCGGTGTGGTCGATATGAAACTAATATACACTTTTTGTTTTTCTTTCAGAGTACCTGACCCGGAGGTGGAGGCCGCAGAAACCCAAGGCAAAGGCACAGATGCAGGAAACAGCAAGAGATAAGTATTTTTTCTGACTTGCAGTGCCCCCTTCCATCGGTGTGGTCGATATGAAACTAATATACACTTTTTGTTTTTCTTTCAGAGTACCTGACCCGGAGGTGGAGGCCGCAGAAACCCAAGGCAAAGGCACAGATGCAGGAAACAGCAAGAGATAAGTATTTTTTCTGACTTGCAGTGCCCCCCTCCATCGGTGTGGTCGATATGAAACTAATATACACTTTTTGTTTTTCTTTCAGAGTACCTGACCCGGAGGTGGAGGCCGCAGAAACCCAAGGCAAAGGCACAGATGCAGGAAACAGCAAGAGATAAGTATTTTTTCTGACTTGCAGTGCCCCCTTCCATCGGTGTGGTCGATATGAAACTAATATACACTTTTTGTTTTTCTTTCAGAGTACCTGACCCGGAGGTGGAGGCCGCAGAAACCCAAGGCAAAGGCACAGATGCAGGAAACAGCAAGAGATAAGTATTTTTTCTGACTTGCAGTGCCCCCTTCCATCGGTGTGGTCGATATGAAACTAATATACACTTTTTGTTTTTCTTTCAGAGTACCTGACCCGGAGGTGGAGGCCGCAGAAACCCAAGGCAAAGGCACAGATGCAGGAAACAGCAAGAGATAAGTATTTTTTCTGACTTGCAGTGCCCCCCTCCATCGGTGTGGTCGATATGAAACTAATATACACTTTTTGTTTTTCTTTCAGAGTACCTGACCCGGAGGTGGAGGCCGCAGAAACCCAAGGCAAAGGCACAGATGCAGGAAACAGCAAGAGATAAGTATTTTTTCTGACTTGCAGTGCCCCCCTCCATCGGTGTGGTCGATATGAAACTAATATACACTTTTTGTTTTTCTTTCAGAGTACCTGACCCGGAGGTGGAGGCCGCAGAAACCCAAGGCAAAGGCACAGATGCAGGAAACAGCAAGAGATAAGTATTTTTTCTGACTTGCAGTGCCCCCCTCCATCGGTGTGGTCGATATGAAACTAATATACACTTTTTGTTTTTCTTTCAGAGTACCTGACCTGGAGGTGGAGGCCGCAGAAACCCAAGGCAAAGGCACAGATGCAGGAAACAGCAAGAGATAAGTATTTTTTCTGACTTGCAGTGCCCCCTGCCATCGGTGTGGTCGATATGAAACTAATATACACTTTTTGTTTTTCTTTCAGAGTACCTGACCCGGAGGTGGAGGCCACAGAAACCCAAGGCAAAGGCACAGATGCAGGAAACAGCAAGAGATAAGTATTTTTTCTGACTTGCAGTGCCCCCTGCCATCGGTGTGGTCGATATGAAACTAATATACACTTTTTGTTTTTCTTTCAGAGTACCTGACCCGGAGGTGGAGGCCGCAGAAACCCAAGGCAAAGGCACAGATGCAGGAAACAGCAAGAGATAAGTATTTTTTCTGACTTGCAGTGCCCCCTTCCATCGGTGTGGTCGATATGAAACTAATATACACTTTTTGTTTTTCTTTCAGAGTACCTGACCCGGAGGTGGAGGCCGCAGAAACCCAAGGCAAAGGCACAGATGCAGGAAACAGCAAGAGATAAGTATTTTTTCTGACTTGCAGTGCCCCCCTCCATCGGTGTGGTCGATATGAAACTAATATACACTTTTTGTTTTTCTTTCAGAGTACCTGACCCGGAGGTGGAGGCCGCAGAAACCCAAGGCAAAGGCACAGATGCAGGAAACAGCAAGAGATAAGTATTTTTTCTGACTTGCAGTGCCCCCTTCCATCGGTGTGGTCGATATGAAACTAATATACACTTTTTGTTTTTCTTTCAGAGTACCTGACCCGGAGGTGGAGGCCGCAGAAACCCAAGGCAAAGGCACAGATGCAGGAAACAGCAAGAGATAAGTATTTTTTCTGACTTGCAGTGCCCCCTTCCATCGGTGTGGTCGATATGAAACTAATATACACTTTTTGTTTTTCTTTCAGAGTACCTGACCCGGAGGTGGAGGCCGCAGAAACCCAAGGCAAAGGCACAGATGCAGGAAACAGCAAGAGATAAGTATTTTTTCTGACTTGCAGTGCCCCCCTCCATCGGTGTGGTCGATATGAAACTAATATACACTTTTTGTTTTTCTTTCAGAGTACCTGACCCGGAGGTGGAGGCCGCAGAAACCCAAGGCAAAGGCACAGATGCAGGAAACAGCAAGAGATAAGTATTTTTTCTGACTTGCAGTGCCCCCCTCCATCGGTGTGGTCGATATGAAACTAATATACACTTTTTGTTTTTCTTTCAGAGTACCTGACCCGGAGGTGGAGGCCGCAGAAACCCAAGGCAAAGGCACAGATGCAGGAAACAGCAAGAGATAAGTATTTTTTCTGACTTGCAGTGCCCCCCTCCATCGGTGTGGTCGATATGAAACTAATATACACTTTTTGTTTTTCTTTCAGAGTACCTGACCCGGAGGTGGAGGCCGCAGAAACCCAAGGCAAAGGCACAGATGCAGGAAACAGCAAGAGATAAGTATTTTTTCTGACTTGCAGTGCCCCCCTCCATCGGTGTGGTCGATATGAAACTAATATACACTTTTTGTTTTTCTTTCAGAGTACCTGACCCGGAGGTGGAGGCCGCAGAAACCCAAGGCAAAGGCACAGATGCAGGAAACAGCAAGAGATAAGTATTTTTTCTGACTTGCAGTGCCCCCCTCCATCGGTGTGGTCGATATGAAACTAATATACACTTTTTGTTTTTCTTTCAGAGTACCTGACCCGGAGGTGGAGGCCGCAGAAACCCAAGGCAAAGGCACAGATGCAGGAAACAGCAAGAGATAAGTATTTTTTCTGACTTGCAGTGCCCCCCTCCATCGGTGTGGTCGATATGAAACTAATATACACTTTTTGTTTTTCTTTCAGAGTACCTGACCCGGAGGTGGAGGCCGCAGAAACCCAAGGCAAAGGCACAGATGCAGGAAACAGCAAGAGATAAGTATTTTTTCTGACTTGCAGTGCCCCCCTCCATCGGTGTGGTCGATATGAAACTAATATACACTTTTTGTTTTTCTTTCAGAGTACCTGACCCGGAGGTGGAGGCCGCAGAAACCCAAGGCAAAGGCACAGATGCAGGAAACAGCAAGAGATAAGTATTTTTTCTGACTTGCAGTGCCCCCCTCCATCGGTGTGGTCGATATGAAACTAATATACACTTTTTGTTTTTCTTTCAGAGTACCTGACCCGGAGGTGGAGGCCGCAGAAACCCAAGGCAAAGGCACAGATGCAGGAAACAGCAAGAGATAAGTATTTTTTCTGACTTGCAGTGCCCCCCTCCATCGGTGTGGTCGATATGAAACTAATATACACTTTTTGTTTTTCTTTCAGAGTACCTGACCCGGAGGTGGAGGCCGCAGAAACCCAAGGCAAAGGCACAGATGCAGGAAACAGCAAGAGATAAGTATTTTTTCTGACTTGCAGTGCCCCCCTCCATCGGTGTGGTCGATATGAAACTAATATACACTTTTTGTTTTTCTTTCAGAGTACCTGACCCGGAGGTGGAGGCCGCAGAAACCCAAGGCAAAGGCACAGATGCAGGAAACAGCAAGAGATAAGTATTTTTTCTGACTTGCAGTGCCCCCCTCCATCGGTGTGGTCGATATGAAACTAATATACACTTTTTGTTTTTCTTTCAGAGTACCTGACCCGGAGGTGGAGGCCGCAGAAACCCAAGGCAAAGGCACAGATGCAGGAAACAGCAAGAGATAAGTATTTTTTCTGACTTGCAGTGCCCCCCTCCATCGGTGTGGTCGATATGAAACTAATATACACTTTTTGTTTTTCTTTCAGAGTACCTGACCCGGAGGTGGAGGCCGCAGAAACCCAAGGCAAAGGCACAGATGCAGGAAACAGCAAGAGATAAGTATTTTTTCTGACTTGCAGTGCCCCCCTCCATCGGTGTGGTCGATATGAAACTAATATACACTTTTTGTTTTTCTTTCAGAGTACCTGACCCGGAGGTGGTGGCCGCAGAAATCCAAGGCAAAGGCACAGATGCAGGAAACAGCAAGAGATAAGTATTTTTTCTGACTTGCAGTGCCCCCCTCCATCGGTGTGGTCGATATGAAACTAATATACACTTTTTGTTTTTCTTTCAGAGTACCTGACCCGGAGGTGGAGGCCGCAGAAACCCAAGGCAAAGGCACAGATGCAGGAAACAGCAAGAGATAAGTATTTTTTCTGACTTGCAGTGCCCCCCTCCATCGGTGTGGTCGATATGAAACTAATATACACTTTTGTTTTTCTTTCAGAGTACCTGACCCGGAGGTGGAGGCCGCAGAAACCCAAGGCAAAGGCACAGATGCAGGAAACAGCAAGAGATAAGTATTTTTTCTGACTTGCAGTGCCCCCCTCCATCGGTGTGGTCGATATGAAACTAATATACACTTTTTGTTTTTCTTTCAGAGTACCTGACCCGGAGGTGGAGGCCGCAGAAACCCAAGGCAAAGGCACAGATGCAGGAAACAGCAAGAGATAAGTATTTTTTCTGACTTGCAGTGGCCCCCTCCATCGGTGTGGTCGATATGAAACTAATATACACTTTTTGTTTTTCTTTCAGAGTACCTGACCCAGAGGTGGAGGCCGCAGAAACCCAAGGCAAAGGCACAGATGCAGGAAACAGCAAGAGATAAGTATTTTTTCTGACTTGCAGTGCCCCCCTCCATCGGTGTGGTCGATATGAAACTAATATACACTTTTTGTTTTTCTTTCAGAGTACCTGACCCGGAGGTGGAGGCCGCAGAAACCCAAGGCAAAGGCACAGATGCAGGAAACAGCAAGAGATAAGTATTTTTTCTGACTTGCAGTGCCCCCCTCCATCGGTGTGGTCGATATGAAACTAATATACACTTTTTGTTTTTCTTTCAGAGTACCTGACCCGGAGGTGGAGGCCGCAGAAACCCAAGGCAAAGGCACAGATGCAGGAAACAGCAAGAGATAAGTATTTTTTCTGACTTGCAGTGCCCCCCTCCATCGGTGTGGTCGATATGAAACTAATATACACTTTTTGTTTTTCTTTCAGAGTACCTGACCCGGAGGTGGAGGCCGCAGAAACCCAAGGCAAAGGCACAGATGCAGGAAACAGCAAGAGATAAGTATTTTTTCTGACTTGCAGTGCCCCCCTCCATCGGTGTGGTCGATATGAAACTAATATACACTTTTTGTTTTTCTTTCAGAGTACCTGACCCGGAGGTGGAGGCCGCAGAAACCCAAGGCAAAGGCACAGATGCAGGAAACAGCAAGAGATAAGTATTTTTTCTGACTTGCAGTGCCCCCCTCCATCGGTGTGGTCGATATGAAACTAATATACACTTTTTGTTTTTCTTTCAGAGTACCTGACCCGGAGGTGGAGGCCGCAGAAACCCAAGGCAAAGGCACAGATGCAGGAAACAGCAAGAGATAAGTATTTTTTCTGACTTGCAGTGCCCCCCTCCATCGGTGTGGTCGATATGAAACTAATATACACTTTTTGTTTTTCTTTCAGAGTACCTGACCCGGAGGTGGAGGCCGCAGAAACCCAAGGCAAAGGCACAGATGCAGGAAACAGCAAGAGATAAGTATTTTTTCTGACTTGCAGTGCCCCCTGCCATCGGTGTGGTCGATATGAAACTAATATACACTTTTTGTTTTTCTTTCAGAGTACCTGACCCGGAGGTGGAGGCCGCAGAAACCCAAGGCAAAGGCACAGATGCAGGAAACAGCAAGAGATAAGTATTTTTTCTGACTTGCAGTGCCCCCTGCCATCGGTGTGGTCGATATGAAACTAATATACACTTTTTGTTTTTCTTTCAGAGTACCTGACCCGGAGGTGGAGGCCGCAGAAACCCAAGGCAAAGGCACAGATGCAGGAAACAGCAAGAGATAAGTATTTTTTCTGACTTGCAGTGCCCCCTGCCATCGGTGTGGTCGATATGAAACTAATATACACTTTTTGTTTTTCTTTCAGAGTACCTGACCCGGAGGTGGAGGCCGCAGAAACCCAAGGCAAAGGCACAGATGCAGGAAACAGCAAGAGATAAGTATTTTTTCTGACTTGCAGTGCCCCCTTCCATCGGTGTGGTCGATATGAAACTAATATACACTTTTTGTTTTTCTTTCAGAGTACCTGACCCGGAGGTGGAGGCCGCAGAAACCCAAGGCAAAGGCACAGATGCAGGAAACAGCAAGAGATAAGTATTTTTTCTGACTTGCAGTGCCCCCCTCCATCGGTGTGGTCGATATGAAACTAATATACACTTTTTGTTTTTCTTTCAGAGTACCTGACCCGGAGGTGGAGGCCGCAGAAACCCAAGGCAAAGGCACAGATGCAGGAAACAGCAAGAGATAAGTATTTTTTCTGACTTGCAGTGCCCCCCTCCATCGGTGTGGTCGATATGAAACCAATATACACTTTTTGTTTTTCTTTCAGAGTACCTGACCCGGAGGTGGTGGCCGCAGAAACCCAAGGCAAAGGCACAGATGCAGGAAACAGCAAGAGATAAGTATTTTTTCTGACTTGCAGTGCCCCCTGCCATCGGTGTGGTCGATATGAAACTAATATACACTTTTTGTTTTTCTTTCAGAGTACCTGACCCGGAGGTGGAGGCCGCAGAAACCCAAGGCAAAGGCACAGATGCAGGAAACAGCAAGAGATAAGTATTTTTTCTGACTTGCAGTGCCCCCTGCCATCGGTGTGGTCGATATGAAACTAATATACACTTTTTGTTTTTCTTTCAGAGTACCTGACCCGGAGGTGGAGGCCGCAGAAACCCAAGGCAAAGGCACAGATGCAGGAAACAGCAAGAGATAAGTATTTTTTCTGACTTGCAGTGCCCCCTTCCATCGGTGTGGTCGATATGAAACTAATATACACTTTTTGTTTTTCTTTCAGAGTACCTGACCCGGAGGTGGAGGCCGCAGAAACCCAAGGCAAAGGCACAGATGCAGGAAACAGCAAGAGATAAGTATTTTTTCTGACTTGCAGTGCCCCCCTCCATCGGTGTGGTCGATATGAAACTAATATACACTTTTTGTTTTTCTTTCAGAGTACCTGACCCGGAGGTGGAGGCCGCAGAAACCCAAGGCAAAGGCACAGATGCAGGAAACAGCAAGAGATAAGTATTTTTTCTGACTTGCAGTGCCCCCCTCCATCGGTGTGGTCGATATGAAACTAATATACACTTTTTGTTTTTCTTTCAGAGTACCTGACCCGGAGGTGGTGGCCGCAGAAACACAAGGCAAAGGCACAGATGCAGGAAACAGCAAGAGATAAGTATTTTTTCTGACTTGCAGTGCCCCCCTCCATCGGTGTGGTCGATATGAAACTAATATACACTTTTTGTTTTTCTTTCAGAGTACCTGACCCGGAGGTGGAGGCCGCAGAAACCCAAGGCAAAGGCACAGATGCAGGAAACAGCAAGAGATAAGTATTTTTTCTGACTTGCAGTGCCCCCCTCCATCGGTGTGGTCGATATGAAACTAATATACACTTTTGTTTTTCTTTCAGAGTACCTGACCCGGAGGTGGAGGCCGCGGAACCCAAGGCAAAGGCACAGATGCAGGAAACAGCAAGAGATAAGTATTTTTTCTGACTTGCAATGCCCCCCTCCATCGGTGTGGTCGATATGAAACTAATATACACTTTTTGTTTTTCTTTCAGAGTACCTGACCCGGAGGTGGAGGCCGCAGAAACCCAAGGCAAAGGCACAGATGCAGGAAACAGCAAGAGATAAGTATTTTTTCTGACTTGCAGTGCCCCCCTCCATCTGTGTGGTCGATATGAAACTAATATACACTTTTTGTTTTTCTTTCAGAATACCTGACCCGGAGGTGGAGGCCGCAGAAACCCAAGGCAAAGGCACAGATGCAGGAAACAGCAAGAGATAAGTATTTTTTCTGACTTGCAGTGCCCCCCTCCATCGGTGTGGTCGATATGAAACTAATATACACTTTTTGTTTTTCTTTCAGAGTACCTGACCCGGAGGTGGAGGCCGCAGAAACCCAAGGCAAAGGCACAGATGCAGGAAACAGCAAGAGATAAGTATTTTTTCTGACTTGCAGTGCCCCCCTCCATCGGTGTGGTCGATATGAAACTAATATACACTTTTGTTTTTCTTTCAGAGTACCTGACCCGGAGGTGGAGGCCGCGGAACCCAAGGCAAAGGCACAGATGCAGGAAACAGCAAGAGATAAGTATTTTTTCTGACTTGCAGTGCCCCCCTCCATCGGTGTGGTCGATATGAAACTAATATACACTTTTTGTTTTTCTTTCAGAGTACCTGACCCGGAGGTGGAGGCCGCAGAAACCCAAGGCAAAGGCACAGATGCAGGAAACAGCAAGAGATAAGTATTTTTTCTGACTTGCAGTGCCCCCCTCCATCGGTGTGGTCGATATGAAACTAATATACACTTTTTGTTTTTCTTTCAGAGTACCTGACCCGGAGGTGGAGGCCGCAGAAACCCAAGGCAAAGGCACAGATGCAGGAAACAGCAAGAGATAAGTATTTTTTCTGACTTGCAGTGCCCCCCTCCATCGGTGTGGTCGATATGAAACTAATATACACTTTTTGTTTTTCTTTCAGAGTACCTGACCCGGAGGTGGAGGCCGCAGAAACCCAAGGCAAAGGCACAGATGCAGGAAACAGCAAGAGATAAGTATTTTTTCTGACTTGCAGTGCCCCCCTCCATCGGTGTGGTCGATATGAAACTAATATACACTTTTTGTTTTTCTTTCAGAGTACCTGACCCGGAGGTGGAGGCCGCAGAAACCCAAGGCAAAGGCACAGATGCAGGAAACAGCAAGAGATAAGTATTTTTTCTGACTTGCAGTGCCCCCCTCCATCGGTGTGGTCGATATGAAACTAATATACACTTTTTGTTTTTCTTTCAGAGTACCTGACCCGGAGGTGGAGGCCGCAGAAACCCAAGGCAAAGGCACAGATGCAAGAAACAGCAAGAGATAAGTATTTTTTCTGACTTGCAGTGCCCCCCTCCATCGGTGTGGTCGATATGAATCTAATATACACTTTTTGTTTTTCTTTCAGAGTACCTGACCCGGAGGTGGAGGCCGCAGAAACCCAAGGCAAAGGTACAGATGCAGGAAACAGCAAGAGATAAGTATTTTTTCTGACTTGCAGTGCCCCTTTCCCTAGGTGTGGTCGATATGAAACTAATATACACTTTTTGTTTTTCTTTCAGAGTACCTGACCCGGAGGTGGAGGCCGCAGAAACCCAAGGCAAAGGCACAGATGCAGGAAACAGCAAGAGATAAGTATTTTTTCTGACTTGCAGTGCCCCCCTCCATCGGTGTGGTCGATATGAAACTAATATACACTTTTTGTTTTTCTTTCAGAGTACCTGACCCGGAGGTGGAGGCCGCAGAAACCCAAGGCAAAGGCACAGATGCAGGAAACAGCAAGAGATAAGTATTTTTTCTGACTTGCAGTGCCCCCCTCCATCGGTGTGGTCGATATGAAACTAATATACACTTTTTGTTTTTCTTTCAGAGTACCTGACCCGGAGGTGGAGGCCGCAGAAACCCAAGGCAAAGGCACAGATGCAGGAAACAGCAAGAGATAAGTACTTTTTCTGACTTGCAGTGCCCCCCTCCATCGGTGTGGTCGATATGAAACTAATATACACTTTTTGTTTTTCTTTCAGAGTACCTGACCCGGAGGTGGAGGCCGCAGAAACCCAAGGCAAAGGCACAGATGCAAGAAACAGCAAGAGATAAGTATTTTTTCTGACTTGCAGTGCCCCCCTCCATCGGTGTGGTCGATATGAATCTAATATACACTTTTTGTTTTTCTTTCAGAGTACCTGACCCGGAGGTGGAGGCCGCAGAAACCCAAGGCAAAGGTACAGATGCAGGAAACAGCAAGAGATAAGTATTTTTTCTGACTTGCAGTGCCCCTTTCCCTAGGTGTGGTCGATATGAAACTAATATACACTTTTTGTTTTTCTTTCAGAGTACCTGACCCGGAGGTGGAGGCCGCAGAAACCCAAGGCAAAGGCACAGATGCAGGAAACAGCAAGAGATAAGTATTTTTTCTGACTTGCAGTGCCCCCCTCCATCGGTGTGGTCGATATGAAACTAATATACACTTTTTGTTTTTCTTTCAGAGTACCTGACCCGGAGGTGGAGGCCGCAGAAACCCAAGGCAAAGGCACAGATGCAGGAAACAGCAAGAGATAAGTATTTTTTCTGACTTGCAGTGCCCCCCTCCATCGGTGTGGTCGATATGAAACTAATATACACTTTTTGTTTTTCTTTCAGAGTACCTGACCCGGAGGTGGAGGCTGCAGAAACCCAAGGCAAAGGCACAGATGCAGGAAACAGCAAGAGATAAGTATTTTTTCTGACTTGCAGTGCCCCCCTCCATCGGTGTGGTCGATATGAAACTAATATACACTTTTTGTTTTTCTTTCAGAGTACCTGACCCGGAGGTGGAGGCCGCAGAAACCCAAGGCAAAGGCACAGATGCAGGAAACAGCAAGAGATAAGTATTTTTTCTGACTTGCAGTGCCCCCCTCCATCGGTGTGGTCGATATGAAACTAATATACACTTTTGTTTTTCTTTCAGAGTACCTGACCCGGAGGTGGATGTCGCGGAACCCAAGGCAAAGGCACAGATGCAGGAAACAGCAAGAGATAAGTATTTTTTCTGACTTGCAGTGCCCCCCTCCATCGGTGTGGTCAATATGAAACTAATATACACTTTTTGTTTTTCTTTCAGAGTACCTGACCCGGAGGTGGAGGCCGCAGAAACCCAAGGCAAAGGCACAGATGCAGGAAACCGCAAGAGATAAGTATTTTTTCTGACTTGCAGTGCCCCCCTCCATCGGTGTGGTCGATATGAAACTAATATACACTTTTTTGTTTTTCTTTCAGAGTACCTGACCCGGAGGTGGAGGCCGCAGAAACCCAAGGCAAAGGCACAGATGCAGGAAACAGCAAGAGATAAGTATTTTTTCTGACTTGCAGTGCCCCTTTCCCTAGGTGTGGTCGATATGATACTAATATACACTTTTTGTTTTTCTTTCAGAGTACCTGACCCGGAGGTGGAGGCCGCAGAAACCCAAGGCAAAGGCACAGATGCAAGAAACAGCA
This sequence comes from Mytilus californianus, assembly GCF_021869535.1. Taxonomy (NCBI): domain Eukaryota; kingdom Metazoa; phylum Mollusca; class Bivalvia; order Mytilida; family Mytilidae; genus Mytilus; species Mytilus californianus. The sequence continues at coordinate 61,969,439 of NW_026262679.1, forward strand.
AGAGATAAGTATTTTTTCTGACTTGCAGTGCCCCCCTCCATCGGTGTGGTCGATATGAAACTAATATACACTTTTTGTTTTTCTTTCAGAGTACCTGACCCTGAGGTGGAGGCAGCAGAAACCCAAGGCAAAGGCACAGATGCAGGAAACAGCAAGAGATAAGTATTTTTTCTGACTTGCAGTGCCCCTTTCCCTAGGTGTGGTCGATATGAAACTAATATACACTTTTTGTTTTTCTTTCAGAGTACCTGACCCGGAGGTGGAGGCCGCAGAAACCCAAGGCAAAGGCACAGATGCAGGAAACAGCAAGAGATAAGTATTTTTTCTGACTTGCAGTGCCCCCCTCCATCGGTGTGGTCGATATGAAACTAATATACACTTTTTGTTTTTCTTTCAGAGTACCTGACCCGGAGGTGGAGGCCGCAGAAACCCAAGGCAAAGGCACAGATGCAGGAAACAGCAAGAGATAAGTATTTTTTCTGACTTGCAGTGCCCCCCTCCATCGGTGTGGTCGATATGAAACTAATATACACTTTTTGTTTTTCTTTCAGAGTACCTGACCCGGAGGTGGAGGCCGCAGAAACCCAAGGCAAAGGCACAGATGCAGGAAACAGCAAGAGATAAGTATTTTTTCTGACTTGCAGTGCCCCCCTCCATCGGTGTGGTCGATATGAAACTAATATACACTTTTTGTTTTTCTTTCAGAGTACCTGACCCGGAGGTGGAGGCCGCAGAAACCCAAGGCAAAGGCACAGATGCAGGAAACAGCAAGAGATAAGTATTTTTTCTGACTTGCAGTGCCCCCCTCCATTGGTGTGGTCGATATGAAACTAATATACACTTTTTGTTTTTCTTTCAGAGTACCTGACCCGGAGGTGGAGGCCGCAGAAACCCAAGGCAAAGGCACAGATGCAGGAAACAGCAAGAGATAAGTATTTTTTCTGACTTGCAGTGCCCCCCTCCATCGGTGTGGTCGATATGAAACTAATATACACTTTTTGTTTTTCTTTCAGAGTACCTGACCCGGAGGTGGAGGCCGCAGAAACCCAAGGCAAAGGCACAGATGCAGGAAACCGCAAGAGATAAGTATTTTTTCTGACTTGCAGTGCCCCCCTCCATCGGTGTGGTCGATATGAAACTAATATACACTTTTTGTTTTTCTTTCAGAGTACCTGACCCGGAGGTGGAGGCCGCAGAAACCCAAGGCAAAGGCACAGATGCAGGAAACAGCAAGAGATAAGTATTTTTTCTGACTTGCAGTGCCCCTTTCCCTAGGTGTGGTCGATATGATACTAATATACACTTTTTGTTTTTCTTTCAGAGTACCTGACCCGGAGGTGGAGGCCGCAGAAACCCAAGGCAAAGGCACAGATGCAGGAAACAGCAAGAGATAAGTATTTTTTCTGACTTGCAGTGCCCCCCTCCATCGGTGTGGTCGATATGAAACTAATATACACTTTTTGTTTTTCTTTCAGAGTACCTGACCCGGAGGTGGAGGCCGCAGAAACCCAAGGCAAAGGCACAGATGCAGGAAACAGCAAGAGATAAGTATTTTTTCTGACTTGCAGTGCCCCCCTCCATCGGTGTGGTCGATATGAAACTAATATACACTTTTTGTTTTTCTTTCAGAGTACCTGACCCGGAGGTGGAGGCCGCAGAAACCCAAGGCAAAGGCACAGATGCAGGAAACAGCAAGAGATAAGTATTTTTTCTGACTTGCAGTGCCCCCCTCCATCGGTGTGGTCGATATGAAACTAATATACACTTTTTGTTTTTCTTTCAGAGTACCTGACCCGGAGGTGGAGGCCGCAGAAACCCAAGGCAAAGGCACAGATGCAGGAAACAGCAAGAGATAAGTATTTTTTCTGACTTGCAGTGCCCCCCTCCATCGGTGTGGTCGATATGAAACTAATATACACTTTTTGTTTTTCTTTCAGAGTACCTGACCCGGAAGTGGAGGCCGCAGAAACCCAAGGCAAAGGCACAGATGCAAGAAACAGCAAGAGATAAGTATTTTTTCTGACTTGCAGTGCCCCCCTCCATCGGTGTGGTCGATATGAAACTAATATACACTTTTTGTTTTTCTTTCAGAGTACCTGACCCGGAGGTGGAGGCCGCAGAAACCCAAGGCAAAGGCACAGATGCAGGAAACAGCAAGAGATAAGTATTTTTTCTGACTTGCAGAGCCCCCCTCCCTAGGTGTGGTCGATATGAAACTAATATACACTTTTTGTTTTTCTTTCAGAGTACCTGACCCGGAGGTGGAGGCCGCAGAAACCCAAGGCAAAGGCACAGATGCAGGAAACAGCAAGAGATAAGTATTTTTTCTGACTTGCAGTGCCCCCCTCCATCGGTGTGGTCGATATGAAACTAATATACACTTTTTGTTTTTCTTTCAGAGTACCTGACCCGGAGGTGGAGGCCGCAGAAACCCAAGGCAAAGGCACAGATGCAGGAAACAGCAAGAGATAAGTATTTTTTCTGACTTGCAGTGCCCCCCTCCATCGGTGTGGTCGATATGAAACTAATATACACTTTTTGTTTTTCTTTCAGAGTACCTGACCCGGAGGTGGAGGCCGCAGAAACCCAAGGCAAAGGCACAGATGCAGGAAACAGCAAGAGATAAGTATTTTTTCTGACTTGCAGTGCCCCCCTCCATCGGTGTGGTCGATATGAAACTAATATACACTTTTTGTTTTTCTTTCAGAGTACCTGACCCGGAGGTGGAGGCCGCAGAAACCCAAGGCAAAGGCACAGATGCAGGAAACAGCAAGAGATAAGTATTTTTTCTGACTTGCAGTGCCCCCCTCCATCGGTGTGGTCGATATGAAACTAATATACACTTTTTGTTTTTCTTTCAGAGTACCTGACCCGGAGGTGGAGGCCGCAGAAACCCAAGGCAAAGGCACAGATGCAGGAAACAGCAAGAGATAAGTATTTTTTCTGACTTGCAGTGCCCCCCTCCATCGGTGTGGTCGATATGAAACTAATATACACTTTTTGTTTTTCTTTCAGAGTACCTGACCCGGAGGTGGAGGCCGCAGAAACCCAAGGCAAAGGCACAGATGCAGGAAACAGCAAGAGATAAGTATTTTTTCTGACTTGCAGTGCCCCCCTCCATCGGTGTGGTCGATATGAAACTAATATACACTTTTTGTTTTTCTTTCAGAGTACCTGACCCGGAGGTGGAGGCCGCAGAAACCCAAGGCAAAGGCACAGATGCAGGAAACAGCAAGAGATAAGTATTTTTTCTGACTTGCAGTGCCCCCCTCCATCGGTGTGGTCGATATGAAACTAATATACACTTTTTGTTTTTCTTTCAGAGTACCTGACCCGGAGGTGGAGGCCGCAGAAACCCAAGGCAAAGGCACAGATGCAGGAAACAGCAAGAGATAAGTATTTTTTCTGACTTGCAGTGCCCCCCTCCATCGGTGTGGTCGATATGAAACTAATATACACTTTTTGTTTTTCTTTCAGAGTACCTGACCCGGAAGTGGAGGCCGCAGAAACCCAAGGCAAAGGCACAGATGCAAGAAACAGCAAGAGATAAGTATTTTTTCTGACTTGCAGTGCCCCCCTCCATCGGTGTGGTCGATATGAAACTAATATACACTTTTTGTTTTTCTTTCAGAGTACCTGACCCGGAGGTGGAGGCCGCAGAAACCCAAGGCAAAGGCACAGATGCAGGAAACAGCAAGAGATAAGTATTTTTTCTGACTTGCAGAGCCCCCCTCCCTAGGTGTGGTCGATATGAAACTAATATACACTTTTTGTTTTTCTTTCAGAGTACCTGACCCGGAGGTGGAGGCCGCAGAAACCCAAGGCAAAGGCACAGATGCAGGAAACAGCAAGAGATAAGTATTTTTTCTGACTTGCAGTGCCCCCCTCCATCGGTGTGGTCGATATGAAACTAATATACACTTTTTGTTTTTCTTTCAGAGTACCTGACCCGGAGGTGGAGGCCGCAGAAACCCAAGGCAAAGGCACAGATGCAGGAAACAGCAAGAGATAAGTATTTTTTCTGACTTGCAGTGCCCCCCTCCATCGGTGTGGTCGATATGAAACTAATATACACTTTTTGTTTTTCTTTCAGAGTACCTGACCCGGAGGTGGAGGCCGCAGAAACCCAAGGCAAAGGCACAGATGCAGGAAACAGCAAGAGATAAGTATTTTTTCTGACTTGCAGTGCCCCCCTCCATCGTTGTGGTCGATATGAAACTAATATACACTTTTTGTTTTTCTTTCAGAGTACCTGACCCGGAGGTGGAGGCCGCAGAAACCCAAGGCAAAGGCACAGATGCAGGAAACAGCAAGAGATAAGTATTTTTTCTGACTTGCAGTGCCCCCCTCCATCGGTGTGGTCGATATGAAACTAATATACACTTTTTGTTTTTCTTTCAGAGTACCTGACCCGGAGGTGGAGGCCGCAGAAACCCAAGGCAAAGGCACAGATGCAGGAAACAGCAAGAGATAAGTATTTTTTCTGACTTGCAGTGCCCCCCTCCATCGGTGTGGTCGATATGAAACTAATATACACTTTTTGTTTTTCTTTCAGAGTACCTGACCCGGAAGTGGAGGCCGCAGAAACCCAAGGCAAAGGCACAGATGCAAGAAACAGCAAGAGATAAGTATTTTTTCTGACTTGCAGTGCCCCCCTCCATCGGTGTGGTCGATATGAAACTAATATACACTTTTTGTTTTTCTTTCAGAGTACCTGACCCGGAGGTGGAGGCCGCAGAAACCCAAGGCAAAGGCACAGATGCAGGAAACAGCAAGAGATAAGTATTTTTTCTGACTTGCAGAGCCCCCCTCCCTAGGTGTGGTCGATATGAAACTAATATACACTTTTTGTTTTTCTTTCAGAGTACCTGACCCGGAGGTGGAGGCCGCAGAAACCCAAGGCAAAGGCACAGATGCAGGAAACAGCAAGAGATAAATATTTTTTCTGACTTGCAGTGCCCCCCTCCATCGGTGTGGTCGATATGAAACTAATATACACTTTTTGTTTTTCTTTCAGAGTACCTGACCCGGAGGTGGAGGCCGCAGAAACCCAAGGCAAAGGCACAGATGCAGGAAACAGCAAGAGATAAGTATTTTTTCTGACTTGCAGTGCCCCCCTCCATCGGTGTGGTCGATATGAAACTAATATACACTTTTTGTTTTTCTTTCAGAGTACCTGACCCGGAGGTGGAGGCCGCAGAAACCCAAGGCAAAGGCACAGATGCAGGAAACAGCAAGAGATAAGTATTTTTTCTGACTTGCAGTGCCCCCCTCCATCGGTGTGGTCGATATGAAACTAATATACACTTTTTGTTTTTCTTTCAGAGTACCTGACCCGGAGGTGGAGGCCGCAGAAACCCAAGGCAAAGGCACAGATGCAGGAAACAGCAAGAGATAAGTATTTTTTCTGACTTGCAGTGCCCCCCTCCATCGGTGTGGTCGATATGAAACTAATATTCACTTTTTGTTTTTCTTTCAGAGTACCTGACCCGGAGGTGGAGGCCGCAGAAACCCAAGGCAAAGGCACAGATGCAGGAAACAGCAAGAGATAAGTATTTTTTCTGACTTGCAGTGCCCCCCTCCATCGGTGTGGTCGATATGAAACTAATATACACTTTTTGTTTTTCTTTCAGAGTACCTGACCCGGAGGTGGAGGCCGCAGAAACCCAAGGCAAAGGCACAGATGCAGGAAACAGCAAGAGATAAGTATTTTTTCTGACTTGCAGTGCCCCCCTCCATCGTTGTGGTCGATATGAAACTAATATACACTTTTTGTTTTTCTTTCAGAGTACCTGACCCGGAGGTGGAGGCCGCAGAAACCCAAGGCAAAGGCACAGATGCAGGAAACAGCAAGAGATAAGTATTTTTTCTGACTTGCAGTGCCCCCCTCCATCGGTGTGGTCGATATGAAACTAATATACACTTTTTGTTTTTCTTTCAGAGTACCTGACCCGGAGGTGGAGGCCGCAGAAACCCAAGGCAAAGGCACAGATGCAGGAAACAGCAAGAGATAAGTATTTTTTCTGACTTGCAGTGCCCCCCTCCATCGGTGTGGTCGATATGAAACTAATATTCACTTTTTGTTTTTCTTTCAGAGTACCTGACCCGGAGGTGGAGGCCGCAGAAACCCAAGGCAAAGGCACAGATGCAGGAAACAGCAAGAGATAAGTATTTTTTCTGACTTGCAGTGCCCCCCTCCATCGGTGTGGTCAATATGAAACTAATATACACTTTTTGTTTTTCTTTCAGAGTACCTGACCCGGAGGTGGAGGCCGCAGAAACCCAAGGCAAAGGCACAGATGCAGGAAACAGCAAGAGATAAGTATTTTTTCTGACTTGCAGTGCCCCCCTCCCTAGGTGTGGTCGATATGAAACTAATATACACTTTTTGTTTTTCTTTCAGAGTACCTGACCCGGAGGTGGAGGCCGCAGAAACCCAAGGCAAAGGCACAGATGCAGGAAACAGCAAGAGATAAGTATTTTTTCTGACTTGCAGTGCCCCCCTCCATCGGTGTGGTCGATATGAAACTAATATACACTTTTTGTTTTTCTTTCAGAGTACCTGACCCGGAGGTGGAGGCCGCAGAAACCCAAGGCAAAGGCACAGATGCAGGAAACAGCAAGAGATAAGTATTTTTTCTGACTTGCAGTGCCCCCCTCCATCGGTGTGGTCGATATGAAACTAATATACACTTTTTGTTTTTCTTTCAGAGTACCTGACCCGGAGGTGGAGGCCGCAGAAACCCAAGGCAAAGGCACAGATGCAAGAAACAGCAAGAGATAAGTATTTTTTCTGACTTGCAGTGCCCCCCTCCATCGGTGTGGTCGATATGAAACTAATATACACTTTTTGTTTTTCTTTCAGAGTACCTGACCCGGAGGTGGAGGCCGCAGAAACCCAAGGCAAAGGCACAGATGCAGGAAACAGCAAGAGATAAGTATTTTTTCTGACTTGCAGTGCCCCCCTCCATCGGTGTGGTCGATATGAAACTAATATTCACTTTTTGTTTTTCTTTCAGAGTACCTGACCCGGAGGTGGAGGCCGCAGAAACCCAAGGCAAAGGCACAGATGCAGGAAACAGCAAGAGATAAGTATTTTTTCTGACTTGCAGTGCCCCCCTCCATCGGTGTGGTCGATATGAAACTAATATACACTTTTTGTTTTTCTTTCAGAGTACCTGACCCGGAGGTGGAGGCCGCAGAAACCCAAGGCAAAGGCACAGATGCAGGAAACAGCAAGAGATAAGTATTTTTTCTGACTTGCAGTGCCCCCCTCCATCGGTGTGGTCGATATGAAACTAATATACACTTTTTGTTTTTCTTTCAGAGTACCTGACCCGGAGGTGGAGGCCGCAGAATCCCAAGGCAAAGGCACAGATGCAGGAAACAGCAAGAGATAAGTATTTTTTCTGACTTGCAGTGCCCCCCTCCATCGGTGTGGTCGATATGAAACTAATATACACTTTTTGTTTTTCTTTCAGAGTACCTGACCCGGAGGTGGAGGCCGCAGAAACCCAAGGCAAAGGCACAGATGCAGGAAACAGCAAGAGATAAGTATTTTTTCTGACTTGCAGTGCCCCCCTCCATCGGTGTGGTTGATATGAAACTAATATACACTTTTTGTTTTTCTTTCAGAGTACCTGACCCGGAGGTGGAGGCCGCAGAAACCCAAGGCAAAGGCACAGATGCAAGAAACAGCAAGAGATAAGTATTTTTTCTGACTTGCAGTGCCCCCCTCCATCGGTGTGGTCGATATGAAACTAATATACACTTTTTGTTTTTCTTTCAGAGTACCTGACCCGGAGGTGGAGGCCGCAGAAACCCAAGGCAAAGGCACAGATGCAAGAAACAGCAAGAGATAAGTATTTTTTCTGACTTGCAGTGCCCCCCTCCATCGGTGTGGTCGATATGAAACTAATATACACTTTTTGTTTTTCTTTCAGAGTACCTGACCCGGAGGTGGAGGCCGCAGAAACCCAAGGCAAAGGCACAGATGCAGGAAACAGCAAGAGATAAGTATTTTTTCTGACTTGCAGTGCCCCCCTCCATCGGTGTGGTCGATATGAAACTAATATACACTTTTTGTTTTTCTTTCAGAGTACCTGACCCGGAGGTGGAGGCCGCAGAAACCCAAGGCAAAGGCACAGATGCAAGAAACAGCAAGAGATAAGTATTTTTTCTGACTTGCAGTGCCCCCCTCCCTAGGTGTGGTCGATATGAAACTAATATACACTTTTTGTTTTTCTTTCAGAGTACCTGACCCGGAGGTGGAGGCCGCAGAAACCCAAGGCAAAGGCACAGATGCAGGAAACAGCAAGAGATAAGTATTTTTTCTGACTTGCAGTGCCCCCCTCCCTAGGTGTGGTCGATATGAAACTAATATACATTTTTTGTTTTTCTTTCAGAGTACCTGACCCGGAGGTGGAGGCCCCAAAAACCCGAGGCAAAGGCACAGATGCAAGAAACAGCAAGAGATAAGTATTTTTTCTGACTTGCAGTGCCCCCCTCCCTAGGTGTGGTCGATATGAAACTAATATACACTTTTTGTTTTTCTTTCAGAGTACCTGACCCGGAGGTGGAGGCCGCAGAAACCCAAGGCAAAGGCACAGATGCAGGAAACAGCAAGAGATAAGTATTTTTTCTGACTTGCAGTGCCCCCCTCCATCGGTGTGGTCGATATGAAACTAATATACACTTTTTGTTTTTCTTTCAGAGTACCTGACCCGGAGGTGGAGGCCGCAGAAACCCAAGGCAAAGGCACAGATGCAGGAAACAGCAAGAGATAAGTATTTTTTCTGACTTGCAGTGCCCCCCTCCATCGGTGTGGTCGATATGAAACTAATATACACTTTTTGTTTTTCTTTCAGAGTACCTGACCCGGAGGTGGAGGCCGCAGAAACCCAAGGCAAAGGCACAGATGCAGGAAACAGCAAGAGATAAGTATTTTTTCTGACTTGCAGTGCCCCCCTCCATCGGTGTGGTCGATATGAAACTAATATACACTTTTTGTTTTTCTTTCAGAGTACCTGACCCGGAGGTGGAGGCCGCAGAAACCCAAGGCAAAGGCACAGATGCAGGAAACAGCAAGAGATAAGTATTTTTTCTGACTTGCAGTGCCCCCCTCCATCGGTGTGGTCGATATGAAACTAATATACACTTTTTGTTTTTCTTTCAGAGTACCTGACCCGGAAGTGGAGGCCGCAGAAACCCAAGGCAAAGGCACAGATGCAAGAAACAGCAAGAGATAAGTATTTTTGCTGACTTGCAGTGCCCCCCTCCATCGGTGTGGTCGATATGAAACTAATATACACTTTTTGTTTTTCTTTCAGAGTACCTGACCCGGAGGTGGAGGCCGCAGAAACCCAAGGCAAAGGCACAGATGCAGGAAACAGCAAGAGATAAGTATTTTTTCTGACTTGCAGAGCCCCCCTCCCTAGGTGTGGTCGATATGAAACTAATATACACTTTTTGTTTTTCTTTCAGAGTACCTGACCCGGAGGTGGAGGCCGCAGAAACCCAAGGCAAAGGCACAGATGCAGGAAACAGCAAGAGATAAGTATTTTTTCTGACTTGCAGTGCCCCCCTCCATCGGTGTGGTCGATATGAAACTAATATACACTTTTTGTTTTTCTTTCAGAGTACCTGACCCGGAGGTGGAGGCCGCAGAAACCCAAGGCAAAGGCACAGATGCAGGAAACAGCAAGAGATAAGTATTTTTTCTGACTTGCAGTGCCCCCCTCCATCGGTGTGGTCGATATGAAACTAATATACACTTTTTGTTTTTCTTTCAGAGTACCTGACCCGGAGGTGGAGGCCGCAGAAACCCAAGGCAAAGGCACAGATGCAGGAAACAGCAAGAGATAAGTATTTTTTCTGACTTGCAGTGCCCCCCTCCAACGGTGTGGTCGATATGAAACTAATATACACTTTTTGTTTTTCTTTCAGAGTACCTGACCCGGAGGTGGAGGCCGCAGAAACCCAAGGCAAAGGCACAGATGCAAGAAACAGCAAGAGATAAGTATTTTTTCTGACTTGCAGTGCCCCCCTCCATCGGTGTGGTCGATATGAAACTAATATACACTTTTTGTTTTTCTTTCAGAGTACCTGACCCGGAGGTGGAGGCCGCAGAAACCCAAGGCAAAGGCACAGATGCAGGAAACAGCAAGAGATAAGTATTTTTTCTGACTTGCAGTGCCCCCCTCCATCGGTGTGGTCGATATGAAACTAATATACACTTTTTGTTTTTCTTTCAGAGTACCTGACCCGGAGGTGGAGGCCGCAGAAACCCAAGGCAAAGGCACAGATGCAAGAAACAGCAAGAGATAAGTATTTTTTCTGACTTGCAGTGCCCCCCTCCATCGGTGTGGTCGATATGAAACTAATATACACTTTTTGTTTTTCTTTCAGAGTACCTGACCCGGAGGTGGAGGCCGCAGAAACCCAAGGCAAAGGCACAGATGCAGGAAACAGCAAGAGATAAGTATTTTTTCTGACTTGCAGTGCCCCCCTCCATCGGTGTGGTCGATATGAAACTAATATACACTTTTTGTTTTTCTTTCAGAGTACCTGACCCGGAGGTGGAGGCCGCAGAAACCCAAGGCAAAGGCACAGATGCAGGAAACAGCAAGAGATAAGTATTTTTTCTGACTTGCAGTGCCCCCCTCCCTAGGTGTGGTCGATATGAAACTAATATACACTTTTTGTTTTTCTTTCAGAGTACCTGACCCGGAGGTGGAGGCCGCAGAAACCCAAGGCAAAGGCACAGATGCAGGAAACAGCAAGAGATAAGTATTTTTTCTGACTTGCAGTGCCCCCCTCCATCGGTGTGGTCGATATGAAACTAATATACACTTTTTGTTTTTCTTTCAGAGTACCTGACCCGGAGGTGGAGGCCGCAGAAACCCAAGGCAAAGGCACAGATGCAGGAAACAGCAAGAGATAAGTATTTTTTCTGACTTGCAGTGCCCCCCTCCATCGGTGTGGTCGATATGAAACTAATATACACTTTTTGTTTTTCTTTCAGAGTACCTGACCCGGAGGTGGAGGCCGCAGAAACCCAAGGCAAAGGCACAGATGCAGGAAACAGCAAGAGATAAGTATTTTTTCTGACTTGCAGTGCCCCCCTCCATCGGTGTGGTCGATATGAAACTAATATACACTTTTTGTTTTTCTTTCAGAGTACCTGACCCGGAGGTGGAGGCCGCAGAAACCCAAGGCAAAGGCACAGATGCAGGAAACAGCAAGAGATAAGTATTTTTTCTGACTTGCAGTGCCCCCCTCCATCGGTGTGGTCGATATGAAACTAATATACACTTTTTGTTTTTCTTTCAGAGTACCTGACCCGGAGGTGGAGGCCTCAGAAACCCGAGGCAAAGGCACAGATGCAGGAAACAGCAAGAGATAAGTATTTTTTCTGACTTGCAGTGCCCCCCTCCATCGGTGTGGTCGATATGAAACTAATATACACTTTTTGTTTTTCTTTCAGAGTACCTGACCGGGAGGTGGAGGCCGCAGAAACCCGAGGCAAAGGCACAGATGCAGGAAACAGCAAGAGATAAGTATTTTTTCTGACTTGCAGTGCCCCCCTCCATCGGTGTGGTCGATATGAAACTAATATACACTTTTTGTTTTTCTTTCAGAGTACCTGACCCGGAGGTGGAGGCCGCAGAAACCCAAGGCAAAGGCACAGATGCAGGAAACAGCAAGAGATAAGTATTTTTTCTGACTTGCAGTGCCCCCCCCTCCATCGTTGTGGTCGATATGAAACTAATATACACTTTTTGTTTTTCATTCAGAGTACCTGACCCGGAGGTGGAGGCCACGGAAACCCAAGGCAAAGGCACAGATGCAGGAAACAGCAAGAGATAAGTATTTTTTCTGACTTGCAGTGCCCCCCCTCCATCGTTGTGGTCGATATGAAACTAATATACACTTTTTGTTTTTCTTTCAGAGTACCTGACCCGGAGGTGGAGGCCACGGAAACCCAAGGCAAAGGCACAGATGCAGGAAACAGCAAGAGATAAGTATTTTTTCTGACTTGCAGTGCCCCCCCTCCATCGTTGTGGTCGATATGAAACTAATATACACTTTTTGTTTTTCTTTCAGAGTACCTGACCCGGAGGTGGAGGCCGCGGAAACCCAAAGCAAAGGCACAGATGCAGGAAACAGCAAGAGATAAGTATTTTTTCTGACTTGCAGTGCCCCCCCCTCCATCGTTGTGGTCGATATGAAACTAATATACACTTTTTGTTTTTCTTTCAGAGTACCTGACCCGGAGGTGGAGGCCGCGGAAACCCAAGGCAAAGGCACAGATGCAGGAAACAGCAAGAGATAAGTATTTTTTCTGACTTGCAGTGCCCCCCTCCATCGGTGTGGTCGTTATGAAACTAATATACACTTTTTGTTTTTCTTTCAGAGTACCTGACCCGGAGGTGGAGGCCGCGGAAACCCAAGGCAAAGGCACAGATGCAGGAAACAGCAAGAGATAAGTATTTTTTCTGACTTGCAGTGCACCCCTCCATCGGTGTGGTCGATATGAAACTAATATACACTTTTTGTTTTTCTTTCAGAGTACCTGACCCGGAGGTGGAGGCCGCGGAAACCCAAGGCAAAGGCACAGATGCAGGAAACAGCAAGAGATAAGTATTTTTTCTGACTTGCAGTGCCCCCCTCCATCGGTGTGGTCGTTATGAAACTAATATACACTTTTTGTTTTTCTTTCAGAGTACCTGACCCAGAGGTGGAGGCCGCGGAAACCCAAGGCAAAGGCACAGATGCAGGAAACAGCAAGAGATAAGTATTTTTTCTGACTTGCAGTGCCCCCCTCCATCGGTGTGGTCGATATGAAACTAATATACACTTTTTGTTTTTCTTTCAGAGTACCTGACCCGGAGGTGGAGGCCGCGGAAACCCAAGGCAAAGGCACAGATGCAGGAAACAGCAAGAGATAAGTATTTTTTCTGACTTGCAGTGTAACCCTCCATCGGTGTGGTCGATATGAAACTAATATACACTTTTTGTTTTTCTTTCAGAGTACCTGACCCGGAGGTGGAGGCCGCGGAAACCCAAGGCAAAGGCACAGATGCAGGAAACAGCAAGAGATAAGTATTTTTTCTGACTTGCAGTGCCACCCTCCATCGGTGTGGTCGATATGAAACTAATATACACTTTTTGTTTTTCTTTCAGAGTACCTGACCCGGAGGTGGAGGCCGTGGAAACCCAAGGCAAAGGCACAGACGAGGAAACAGCAAGAGATAAGTATTTTTTCTGACTTGCAGTGCCCCCCTCCATCAGTGTGGTCGATATGAAACTAATATACACTTTTTGTTTTTCTTTCAGAGTACCTGACCCGGAGGTGGAGGCCGCGGAAACCCAAGGCAAAGGCACAGATGCAGGAAACAGCAAGAGATAAGTATTTTTTCTGACTTGCAGTGCCCCCCTCCATCGGTGTGGTTGATATGAAACTAATATACACTTTTTGTTTTTCTTTCAGAGTACCTGACCCGGAGGTGGAGGCCGCGGAAACCCAAGGCAAAGGCACAGATGCAGGAAACAGCAAGAGATAAGTATTTCTTCTGACTTGCAGTGCCCCCCTCCATCGGTGTGGTCGATATGAAACTAATATACACTTTTTGTTTTTCTTTCAGAGTACCTGACCCGGAGGTGGAGGCCGCGGAAACCCAAGGCAAAGGCACAGATGCAAGAAACAGCAAGAGATAAGTATTTTTTCTGACTTGCAGTGCCACCCTCCATCGGTGTGGTCGATATGAAACTAATATACACTTTTTGTTTTTCTTTCAGAGTACCTGACCCGGAGATGGAGGCCGCGGAAACCCAAGGCAAAAGGCACAGATGCAGGAAACAGCAAGAGATAAGTATTTTTTCTGACTTGCAGTGCCCCCCTCCATCGGTGTGGTCGATATGAAACTAATATACACTTTTTGTTTTTCTTTCAGAGTACCTGACCCGGAGGTGGAAGCCACGGAAACCCAAGGCAAAGGCACAGATGCAGGAAACAGCAAGAGATAAGTATTTTTTCTGACTTGCAGTGCCCCCCTCCATCAGTGTGGTCGATATGAAACTAATATACACTTTTTGTTTTTCTTTCAGAGTACCTGACCCGGAGGTGGAGGCCGCGGAAACCCAAGGCAAAGGCACAGATGCAGGAAACAGCAAGAGATAAGTATTTTTTCTGACTTGCAGTGCCCCCCTCCATCGGTGTGGTCGATATGAAACTAATATACACTTTTTGTTTTTCTTTCAGAGTACCTGACCCGGAGGTGGAGGCCGCGGAAACCCAAGGCAAAGGCACAGATGCAGGAAACAGCAAGAGATAAGTATTTCTTCTGACTTGCAGTGCCCCTATCCATCGGTGTGGTCGATATGAAACTAATATACACTTTTTGTTTTTCTTTCAGAGTACCTGACCCGGAGGTGGACGCCACAGACCAAGCCAAGGTACAGTTATTTCGAAGTGCATTTCTTTTAGACAATAAATGAATATTGAAAAAATCCCACCTGCGCTTTCTCAATAATATCTTTACATGGTGTTGTACTACTTTTGGGACAAATTATATCAAAATTATAGAAAACTTCATCAGCTCTAACTCAAAATATGGACAATTTTATGTTAAGGGGGTTTTGAATTCTTTTGAAAGCTTCTGAAATACTAATTTTTAACCTTTTTTAGCTGGACCAAATCACTACTTTGCTTAAAAATTCATGACCCAAATTTTTTTACAGTGTAATTTCATCCCCTTACTTGCTATTTGAGGCATAAAACATGAAGAAATAAATTTGGAAAGGGTATAAAACAAAATTGTAAGTAGCACATTGTCCACACTAGGGACTATATTCATGGACAACGAAAATCAAAGGACGATAACTGTGTTCCCGGACCATATGTTACATCCTATATTTGTAATTGTACAATTGTAGCACTGTCATGACTATTAAAGAACCACCATATCTGATTCTGACAATTTGAAGAGAGAGACCAACAATTAAGGATCATAATCAGCACTAAATAGTAGCTACATTATATATAATCACTATCAAAAAAACTTTACTTGTCAGCAAAATGTAGAATATAATGAAAATAAGAAGAATTTGACCTTACCTGACTTGACATTTGTTTTCCACCACTTCCTATATCCAGTTGTGATGATACACAGTGGTCATATAATGCACTACATTTCCTCTTAATGTTTTAATAGCCAAATACTATGAGTGCTTGGATTTCCTTTATTTTGTTGAAAAGACCTCTTTATCTCTTTGGCCTTTTCTAATGGGAGATAACTCAAAATATTTTTTTTACTCTTGTGGAAATCTTAATTATTTCATAATTTCCATAATTTTCCAGTATTATTAAACACCAGAACAAATGTGTGCATTCCTTCATTTAGACATTTGTTCCATTCTTATTGACATGAGCCTTGTACAAAGTGTTTAAAAATAGTGAGGCTAAAAATAATAGTTATGAATAAACTTTTATTTATTGACACTGATATTTGATATCCCATCCAGTATTCCAGTTTCACTATTTGAAATCATTTTAAAATATTTTCCTAATTTTATTAACTTTTTAGAATATTTTCTAACATTTTTCACTGTATCGCTAGATTTTTTTCTTTATCCACAGTAAATCGTATAATTCTGTTTACTTTCGCATGATATACATCCCAATTAAACATGTGCTGAGTCTTTATATTAGATCCAGAAATTTGTGATTTTTGATAATTTCCAATATCACATTCAAAATAGTTATCCTCACTTTACACATTTTTTGGAATATTTTTTTTTTTATTTTGCATTCGATTTTACTAGATCCACAGTATTCAGTTTTTATTGCATTTTCCATGAAATATGTCCCAATTAAATAATATAAGATCCAGAATCTTATAATGATTATTTCCAATATCACATTCAAAATTGTTATTCTCACATTATGAATTTTTTAGAATATTTTACTTTTATTTTTCACTTTATCACTAGATTCGACTATATCCACTGTATTCACATTTTACTTCATTTTCTAATATATATCACATTTAAACAGGTGAATCATCTTCATATTAGGTCCAGAATTTTTTAATGATTATTTTCAAAATCACATTTAAATTTTAAGCCACAGAAACATGGATAAACTTATTTCTTCTACTTGCATTCCAGTTTTGATTTTTTTTACCTTTTAGATTAACTAAATTATATCTTTTTCATGTATAAGCCACACAAAACATTTTGAATGAATTATTTCCTCCTTGATACTTTCATGACAATCCATTCTAAAAAAAAACAAGTCACATTTTAAGAAGCAAAATTATATGGCATCTTAAGAAGTGAATTCAAATAAAATAAATCCCAATATATTATGCACATTATTGATTCCAAAAGATTTCAAACACTTTGAATAATATTCCAAATGAAAAATTTGAACGGATATTTGAAGAAATGCATAACATATCCATCTGAAAACTGAAACTGAAAACACCTGAATAGCTACTTCTTGTTTCACTGACAACTGGACAATACCATGTATAAGGGTTGAAAATTTAAAGATTCATATATTATGTAAAAACAGTTTTCATTTTCATACATGTTAACATGCAGTTAAGAAAATCTCTTACTGATTTAGATTTTTGGGTCAAAATTAAATAAATCATTTATATTGGGGATTTAAAACAATGAAAACCAATAATATGTTCTTCCCTATCAATTTTATAATAGAATAACCCTAGGTGAAGAAAAACTTCAGGAAAAAAGCATGCTGTAAGGTTGAGTTAGGAGAGTAAAAAATACAGTACAGGTAGTATCAAGGTAGACTCAACTCTAATAATACCAACTGGTCAATTTAAATGTCCCAATTGTATTGTCAATTTACAATCTGTTTAAACAATGAGGGGCCTGATGGGGGGGGGGGGGGGGGGGGGGGGGTCTCATCACGATTCACGAGTTGATTTTTTTGTCAATCACGATTCACAGAAAATAAATTTCCATGATCACGGATCACGAAAATATAAAAAAAAAAAAAGAAATCTGTAGAAAAACGGATCACGATAGCGAAAATGCGCCGATCACGAAAAACGAAAATAACCCATCAGGCCCCTCAACAATAGGTAAAGGTAAACAACTATAGTCAAGTCACAGTAAACTATTTTAAGTTAGATAACTGTGCACATACATGAATAGTTCAAATAACATGGAATATGAGGTCTAACCAAATTTTTAAATTTTAACGCTGTTGTATAGAATTTTTCAAAAATTATGTCTTAAAAGGTTTCACTTCAAAAATAAAAATGGGGAGATAATAAAGTTAGGCCAATTGAAATTAATTGATAGATTTTCATCCCTGCCCACCCCTCTGAAATGGTCCCACCGATTTTTTAAAGATTTACGATTTACGGATTTTGTTCATTTCCGTTACCGGTAACTGCGATAATTTCGTGAGGCTGTCTTATAGGTATTACTTTATGCATTTGAAAATTAATTCTTTAAAACCAAATTTTGCTATCACATGATCAAAAACTGTTTAGGATAAAGTGGATTTATGTAATGATATTAATCAAAGTACTGAACATTGGATGACTGCAAGCTCTTGTGGATGGTCACAAACACTTGTCTCAGAAAAAAAATCACATCTCTATACCTGAAAGTGAGGTTAATGTACAGATACAATTTTTTTTCTTAGACAAATTCGTGTGTGGATGATAAATAAATGACAGGGAATTCAACCTCACCGTAATAAATATGATATTGAAGTGATACAAATCAGTATACTATGGTTTGTTGTTATATATTATATTAATATTTGTATATTACAGTTACATGTATATATAATTTTCGTCCATTTGTATATCATTATACGACTGCAAAAAATTTTTTGGGATCGTATAATGGTATGATGCGTCGTCTGCGTCTGCGTCCGAAGACACATCGGTTTCCGGACAATAACTTTAGTTTAAGTGAATGGATCTCTATGAAATTTTTTAAGAAGGTGAAATACCACAAAAGGAAGGTTGGGATTGATTTTGGGGATGATGGTCCCAACCGTTTAGGAATTAGGGGCCCAAAAGGGGCCCAAAAGAAGCATTTTTCTAGTTTCAGGATAATAACTTGTTTATAAGTATTTCGATTGCTCTGAAATTGTACAACAATGTTTAATACCACAAGTAGAAGGTTGGTATCTATTTTAGGGGTTATGGGGCCAACAGTTTAGGAATTAAGGGCCAAAAAGGGGCTAAAAACTGCGGTCGTATCAGGCTGCGCTCAGCAAAGCATTTTATTCTATTCTACTATATTAATAATAGTGCAGTGCAAGTGCATGGTGGACATTCTTCTGTAATAATTCGATTTTTCTAATAGATTGGATTTGAGTAGGCATTCATATTTTCCCGCCAAACTTTCAATCTCCCATGCAGAGTTATTGGTCCTTGAGAGAGAGCCATTGGTCCTTGAGAGAGAGACATATTGTTTGCAGATGTCAATCTTAATTACGATGAATCAATGCTGAGCAAATTTTTATACATAAACAATGCAAGCAAGCCAACCAAAGTCTTAAGCTAGTAGCATTAGGAAATTAACACTAAATGATTTTAAGATTTTAATTACCGGTAGTTATATGGACGTCATATTTTTGTGTTGTTGGGATGTTGTCACATTGATGTGTTCCACACATCTCCTTTTACTCATTTTTCATATATAACGTATTTACATATACTCTGGATTCATTATTATTCTTTGGATACTAATTTTCGTGGATATATAAGTGACCAACATATATAATTGTCAATATAGTAAAAATTTTCTATAGGCTTGTATGACAACTTTGGCAAAACCAACAAAAATACAATTGTTCCTCAATCCATGAAAAACTAAGAAATGATCAGAATGTTGAGATCTACCTGCTGTCAAAACATTTCAGACATATTCTTATAGGAGTTATTGCCCTTAAATGTCAAATTTTTTTTTCCATTTTTTTTTCTTTTTTGCCTATTATTGTGAAAACATAAATAGATGGAGAGAAATTTTAATCAAGAAATATAATCAGCAAGACAAGATCTACACAAAGGTCAAATGACTGAAAACTTCAGAGGACTAGTTATTGGAGTTATTGATCTTCAATGATGATTTTTACCATTGATCAGTGGGGCAAGATCTACAAAAAAAACACCATGGCTTAAATTTTAGTCGACCTGTTCATGGAGTTATTGATTGCCGTTTAAAGAAGATTTTTACCATTTGTTTTAGTTCTTGCCTATTATTTTGAAAAAAGTATAATGGATACAAATGTAGATAGAAACTTTAAAAAGCAAAAATGATCAGCAGGACAAGATCTTCATATATGTCAACATGACTGAAATTGTCAGTTAACTTTTTATAGAGTTATTGCCCTTTTGTGATGATTTTAACCAGGAAGTTGAATATGCAGGTTAGTGACAGGGGCGGATCCAGCCATTTCTAAAATGGGGGTTCCCAACCAAGGATAAAGGGGGGGGGGGGGGGTTCCAACCATATGTCCCCATTCAAAAGCATTGATCATAAAAAAAAAATGAGGGTTCTAACCCCCCTGTCCCCCTGGATCCGCCACTGGACACA
Organism: Mytilus californianus; assembly: GCF_021869535.1. Classification (NCBI taxonomy): domain Eukaryota; kingdom Metazoa; phylum Mollusca; class Bivalvia; order Mytilida; family Mytilidae; genus Mytilus; species Mytilus californianus. The sequence continues at coordinate 61,989,032 of NW_026262679.1, forward strand.
GGCTCTTAAGAGCCTCTCTTTTGAACAATTTTGATTGACTAGGCATGTTACTTTCAGGCTAGCATTAATTACTGCTTGTCAGTATGATTCGTGATTAGAATGGTCTTTGGAGCTGACTCTTAAGGTAAGAACCATTGCATAGATTTATAAACTTGTTGATTGAAGATTATGAAAATGCCCTTGAATTTTGTCAAGCCAGTGACATTTTGTCGCAGAAGCCAGACATAGCAATCCTACAATTAGTTGTTATAGGCGTCAAAATTTAGGTTCATTGTTGTGGTTTAAAAGTTTTTAAACAGCAATACCTTTGTCAAACTTCCAAGTCATTGTACAAAAGAAAATTCCAAAGCAAAATTTTGGAATTCAAATATAAAAAAATATTCATCAGTTGAAGGAACAACACATTAATTTACAATGTGTGTAGGGTATGAGTTAATTATTATTGTTGTTTGGTCAGAAGTTGAATATTTTTCTATATTTAGGTCTTTCCACTTTTCGGTGGAAAGACCTATTGTATTTGTTCTGATTATTATTATTTTTTTTTTTTTCTTCTTCCGCCACTTTTATTTCTTGCGTATAAATTTTGTTTCGCAAGATGTCGCTTAGATGTTTGGTATATGATATCGAACAGTTTATGCGCCTTTGAAATTCACCCTGCGTAACCGAATAATTTTCTTTGTAGGAGTTATCTCCCCGAACACTGTTTTCCTTGTGACTGCATCTCCTCCGTAACTGTATAAGAAAGTGACAAATTTATTTTATAAAATTGCTTGTTATATCCTTCGCATGATTTGTTCAATTTTGACCGAAGCCATACGAACACTCCATATGAGAGTTATTTCCCCTTATGCATTTGATGTAAGTGATATGCATTTCTATTTTGTAAACCATAAGTGATAGAGACCTAGGATCTTTTGATTTGAGGTCCTTGGTCCAAAAAAAAGAAAATAAGGTGAAGGTCAGAGGTCAAGGTCATATTTTAAATTTTGATTTTGGCTTATTTTCAATTCTTTTTAAAAACTATAAGATATCGACAACATATTTTTACTAAATTGTAAGTTGCGACATGTCGTAACACATAAATTTTGGTTGAAAGGGTACACTAACATTAAATTGGAGTTTTCTCCCTTCTTATATTAAAAATTAGGCATATAGTGATATAACTCATTAACCATATATAGTTAAGACCTATGGTCTTTTGATTTGAAGCCCTTGGTTTATGACCTTGAAATTGAGCTCAAGGTCATAGGTAAATTTGACGTTCTAGATATTGACCTTTGATTTTACCTCATATGTATACATGATAAATCCATGGGACTTTTTGCATTACGTTGCAAGCCACTTGACCATGGAAAAGCCAACCGGAAGTGACCATGTGTAAACCGGAAGTAGCTATTTTTTTGTACTTATTTAATGTTAAAGTATATTAAACCATATATTTTTGGAATCAGTATCAAGTAAACTATAAAAAAAAACCGGAAGTGACATTTTTCAAACCGGAAGTAACAATTTATCTCCCTTATTTAGAAAAAAATGTATAGAAACCATATATTTTTGGAATCAGTGTACAATAAGCTATCATTTGACGCTGGATATGATATTTTAAACCGAATTTTAATAATTCTATATCAAAATAGATCTTTATGGGTGGAAAGACCTTCAATTGTTCTCTGAACAATTGGTTTTTAATTTAATTCTTTGATTAGTTATGTTACATTGCCCAAGGGCTTTAAATTGAACTAAGAATAAAATGCAAGAAATATCTTTTTCTACACATTCCAATTTTGTTTTGATGCAAACATCATCAACAATGTCTTTGACAACACTCATTGTTGTATATGATGTCAGAAAAGTGAAATTATCAGTTTTTATTTAACTGGGAAATCTTCATTGCAACTGATTTAATAAATGGACTTTTTTTCACAGTTTACATTAAGACAATTTTAAGGTGAAAGTTTTACAGATATCAATTACTTTGTCAAACCTTCATAGAATTTTATGAACAGAAGACAACACACATTTATTATATTTTTATTATTTTCCACATTCACAATACCAAGAAAGAGTTCTTTTAACATTTTAATATTTGGTTTCCAGTAACATGAATAAAATTTTATATCATTTGAAAAGTAAATTCTGAATTTCTGAGATAGATTTCACCTTCAGGAGGAGGCTAGTACAACAAACAGTAAGAATGTGTCATTCAATGGGAGATAACTCATAGATTATTGAGAAAAAAAAAATTAATACTGAAATCAAAATCAAAACATGTTTTTTGTCCAGCTTTTATAGATATTAAACAAACTGGTTTTGATGCTTTACTAAACTAATTGTTTGGCTGACAATTTATACACTTTGTAAAATAAATAATTTGTGTTAATTTTAATTCTTTTTAGGTTATTACAATGACTGTTTATTGGATGGGAGTAAAACTTGGTGGTCTAATACTGCTAATATATTAGTAGGCACATAATTCCTCTGTTGAAAACAAATTTTATTTCGATTAAAAAAAAAAATATTGATAGGAAAATAATGTGCTTTAGGCTTGAAAGTTTTAAGAGTTTGGTCAGGAGTTCTTTTTGGCCACTTCACATTGCACCACAGGGGATATGGTTATGGTCTTTGTCCATGGGTCGGAAACAGATCAATACTTAGAGATGATCGCTCCTTTTTTTTTTTTACTTTTAGTCGATTTTCGGAATACTCTGGTTTAATCCATGTAGTGCCATTAAAAATTTTGCTCGCTAACCCCTGTATATACTACCTTATCTTTTCATAATTTTATTATATATGGTTTAAAAAGCCATATTTGAAAATCTTATAAAATCCTTGTTATTTTTTCATAGTTTTTAAAAGAAAAAAGGTGCCAATGTTAAATGTATGAAAAATCTAGAGAGAATTATTTCCCCCCTAATTTTCAATGGCTTATATCTGGAAAATAAGGACACAAACCTTTTGTTTTATTCTGCTATTTTTTTGTTCTGTTATTTATATATACTATCAATTTATTATAATCTATAAAAAAGCTTGCTATTTTAAAACAGAGTAGCAAACATCCTCAAGAGATATTTTAACTTTAAGGTTTAATTCTTGGAATTGCCTCATTAGTGGTTTCGTGGTAGTGTGTTCGCCTTGAGGGCAGTCAAATCAAAGACTTTAATTTTAAAAAATTTTATTTGCTGCACCTCTGCTAAGCACGCTGCATTTAGGAGTAAGAGGAAAGACTTGTCAGGTCGGAGTCCAGGAAGGTAGGGTGACAAGTCTTTCTGGTGACTGTTACCTTGTGAACTAGCACGTTAAAAATCTGGCTGAGTGTGTCTGGTCTAGTACAATGCAGGGTTAATATTCATATATCATTAACATGTTCTTGTCCTGAATATGCAGGTTAAACAGCCATTCATCATCATCATCTTTAATAATGATGATGCATTCATAAGATTAAATGTCATCATATGCTCTTGACTGCTTTATCGTCTGTTTGGTTTTACCTTTTTAGCTCACCGGGGCCCGAATGGCCCCATGTGAGCTTATGCCATCACTTGGCATCCGTCGTCGTCCGTCGTAAACTATTTAAAAAATCTTCTCCTCTGAAACTACTGGGCCAAATACCTTCAAACTTTAACTAAATGTTTCTTAGGGTATCTAGTTTATAAACTGTATCCGAAGTTTTGATCCATCGACAAACATGGCCGCCATGGCTAAAAATAGAACATAGGGGTCAAATGCAGTTTTTGGCTTATATCTCAAAAACTAAAGCTTTTAGAGCAAATCTGACATGAGGTAAAATTGTTCAATTGGTCAAGATCTATCGGCCCTGAAATTTTCAGACGAATCGAACAACCCATTGTTGGGTTGCTGCCACCGAATTGGTAGTTTTAACAAAATTTTGCAGTTTTTTGTTATTATTTTGAATATTATTATAGATATACAATGTATATAAACTGTAAGCAGCAATAATGTTCAGCAAAGTAAGATCTACAAAAAAGTTAATATGACCATAATTGTCAATTGACCCCTTAAGGAGTTATTGCCCTTTAAAGACAATTTTACACAATTTGTTCATCAAGTTTGCTAACATTTAAAAATCTTCTCCTCTGAAACTACTGGGCCAATTACCTTCAAACTTTAACTAAATGTTCCTTAGGGTATCTTGTTTATAAATTGTATCCGAAGTTTGTATCCATCGACAAACATGGCCACCATGGCTAAAAATAGAACATAAGGGACAAATGCAGTTTTTGGCTTATATCTCAAAAACTAAATCTTTTAGAGCAAATGTGACATGGGGTAAAATTGTTTAATTGGTCAAGATCTATCGGCCCTGAAATTTTCAGACGAATCGAACAACTCATTGTTGGGTTGCTGCCACTGAATTGGTAGTTTTAACAAAATTTTGCAGTTTTTTGTTATTATTTTGAATATTACTATAGATATATGTAAACTGTAAGCAGCAATAATGTTCAGCAAAGTAAGATCTAATAAAAAGTTAATATGACCAAAATTGTCAATTGACCCCTTAAGGAGTTATTGCCCTTTAAAGACAATTTTACACAATATGTTCATCAAGTTTGCTAACATTTAAAAATCTTCTCCTCTGAAATACAGGTGAGTGATTCAGGCTCTTGAGAGCCTCTTGTTTTAACAGGGGTTTATGGACTTTCACCATATTTTTTTAGTATTGTAACATTGACACCTTTTGAATCCTTCATACTAATTAGGATTGTTTGCCATCATGTGTAGTTGACCATATTGTACTATCATTTTGATTCAACCATTTTTAAAGGAGTCATGGAAAGTTGATTGGTATGATTCAAAATTTTTCAAACTGAACTTTTCATATGAATGTTTGATTTAAGGCTGATTTATTCCAACAAGCAGCATACCTATAGATTTTAGATGTTTTTACTTTTCAGTATGTTGAGAAAAGTTCAGAACAAGCTGTTTTGTATGAAGAGGAATCCAAGTAGTCAAGACTTCATCTTTGAATAAAGTAAATTGTATTAGAAGTGAAGCCTTAACAGTCATGAAACAATAATCAATACTTAAATGTTATTTCAAAGACTTTGTGGATGTAATCTGACTAGCATTTGTATGACTAAAATGTGGTATTTTTCATACGTAGACTTACAAGGCAAAGAATGGGACGTGACAAAAATTTGTATGCATTTAAAGACTTAAAGAACATGTACTGTCTTCTGCAGATTTCAGGAGAATTTGTTTAAGACAGTAAATTCTGTGTATGAAATGATGTATGTGTGCTCATTAAGCATGTTAAATGAATTATAAAAATATGTTTTCTACCTTGAATTTATAGATAGACAAATTCCTTCCTTTTTTTCATGACACTTAGACATGTATTTCAGAATTAATTCTAGTATACTAATTTTTGATAGATGTGCTTCGAAAAATTCCACACAAGGTGCCTTTTGCAAGTCTATTTGTTAGTCTGAAAGGGTAACCCAATGGGTTATCAACACAGAAAACTAGTTATACTCACCCATATAAAAAAAAGGATCTGGAGATGTGGTAAGATTGCCATTGAGACAACTATCCCTAAAGGCCAAAGATCAAAGATAATGAATAAATTATAGCTTATCGTGGCTTTCAATGCAAAAGAAAGATCACCATATATATAACATTCAAATATACCATTAGGTACTATTAGTTATAATAATTTATTGTTAAAGGCTGTATTTTGATATTTTGATATCTTACTGCTTTTACTTTATTGTTGAGTTAGTGTCACACTGTGTTTACCCAAAAGTTACATCTTCTTCAATCCTTATGTTTAAACCGTTTAAGAAAATCAAACCTAGACTACTTAGTAAATCTAAACTTAATAGAAAAAAATATTACACTTCTTCCCACAGGAAACTTAGAATCAAGGTTTTAATGTTATTATTGCAGTAGATTCTTCATTATTTACATTTTATAAATTATTTTCAGTGACAGACATGAGAAACATGATAACGTTAATTATCAGTAAGTATTGGATACTTGTACACACGTATGGGAAGTTAAGCTGCTTTCTGTGTTTACGGTTCACAGATGCTATCTATATATAGCTCCCTTTTAGGTATAGTAACGTCCCCTACCATACGTACCAAGTATTCACTTTAACTTGTACAAACTGAGTGAGGCAGCTCAGTTCGACCAAGTGAGGTGGCTTGGTCAAAAAACTTTTGGTGGGTGGGGATATTTTATCTACCATACGTACCAATTATCCGCTAATACTGGTACAAATTGAGTGTGGTGCAGTTTTGTAACAGGGAAGGGGTATTTTATTTTCTTTTATCAAATTTTAATTGGGGATATTTTATTTGTTTTTATTAAAATTTTAATTGGAGATGTTTTACTGTTTTTATCTAAATTTTAAATGGGGACGTTTTACTGTTTTTATCCAAATTTTATTGGGGATATTTCACTGTTTTTATCCAAATTTTGATTGGGGATGTTTTACTGTTTTTATCCAAATTTTGATTGGGGATGTTTTACTGTTTTCAACTAAATTTTTAATTTGGATGTTTTACTGTTTTTATGATTATTTGAAATGGGTTATTTTATTGTTTTTTAACAGGGATTGGGTATTTAATATGTTTTTATCAAATTTTAATGGGATATTTACATTTTTTATCAAAATCTTTATTAGGGATATTTTAATTGGGGATGTTTTACTGTTTTATCAAAATTGTAAATGGGTCATTTTATTGTTTTATTAAATTTTGAAAGGGGTATTTCATTTTTATACAACCGCTATTGGTATCACGTCGTCGTCGTCATCGTCCAAAAACACATTGGTTTCCAGACAATAACTTTTGTTTAAGTGTATGAATTTCTATGAAATTTTACCATAAGTTACCATATCACAAAGGGATGGTAAGAATTTGCCTTGGGTGGGGGGGGGGGTGGTTATGGCTCAAACTGTTTAGGAATTAGGGGCAAAAAAGGGGGAAAAACAAGGGTTTCTAGGTTAATGGACAATTATTTAAGTACATAACATAATTTTAAAGCAGTGTAAGGGAGGTAATTCAAACACATATTGTCAAATTAACTCCATTACACTGCTTGTAAATTATTTATAAAGAAGTTTATTGTCTTGAGGTGATTAGCTGTCAATTTATTTTTAGAAGTTACTATTTTAAAAATGTTTAATAAAGGTAATATAATTGTAGCCATGATTATGTATGTGAAGGAACTTTATTTTTAGATATTACTATTTAATGTTGCTGATGGAGGCTTTTTAATTTAAAAAAAAGCATTTTTCTAGTTTCCAGACAGTAACTTGTGATTAAGTGTATGGATCTCTCTAAAATTGTACTACAAGGTTCCATACTACAAAGCAAAGACTGCAATTGAGTTTGATGGTTAATGCTAAAAGGGTGATTCAAAAAGTTTCAAATTTTTGAAAAGTTTCAAGAAGAAATCTTCAATTGCACAGTATTGCACATTAGATTTGTAAGATCTTTGACCACATTTAAAGTTTTAATTTGTGATGTTTTACTAGTTTTATAATTTACTTTTTTTTACAAAATTTAATTGGGAGATTTTAATGTTTTATCAAAATTTTGCTTTTACTTTTTTTATCAACATTTTAAGTACCCTTTTTATAAATGAAAAAAACTTGGCTATATAAGTCATACCAAAGTCAAATCAGAGGCTTTTAAACTGGTACTCCGAAAGGAAGAGGCAGGTGTCTTACTGTGGGCATTTGTCTTGGTGAACTAGCACCTTAAAGTCCAGATAACCCACAGGCCGGCTGGCTAGTACAAGCAGACAGGTACTTTTGTACCATTTGGCATCTTAAAAACTGTTGGCAATTTTTACTTTTTGACTTTTACCTTTTTCTATTTAAATTTTTTTTTTAATTGTTTTAAAATATTTTTAACACCTTTCAGTTAAATACATATTTTACTGCATGATGGTTATCCAAGGAAAATTTCTTTTTATAAAATTTACATCACATAGTTTGGCTTATTGTAACTTTGGCTGTTACCTTAGATTTCAAGAAATGATATGATAACCATTTAATATTGAAAATAAAAACTACAACTTCAAAATTGGCTCAGTACTAAAAAAATTCAATGTTTCATGTCAAAAATTTTTGATCTTCTGTTCAATGTTGAAATGTTTATTCTTCCATTCCCGGTACTTCATGATTAAAAACCTTTTCATCAACTAACAAACTTTACATAGGGGTATCTAACACATAGAGTAGGCTAATATAGGTGGCTAAGGTTGGTATGGATTAGAGAGAAATGGAGGGAGGGAGAAATAGGAAGAATTGAGAGGGTGAGGGTAAATAATGAGAAATTGGTATGTTAAGATGTTTGTCCTATATGGAGAAAAGGAAGAATTGAGAGGATGAGGGTAATGTTGAGAGTAGTATGTAAAGAAGTAAGTTTGAGAGGGAGTGAAAGAGTGAGAGAATGTTGATTTCTTTGTAAGGGCTTGATGTACTGGTCTAATGGAAGTGCAGTTTTCTCTTTTCTTTCGTGTAGTTTCTATTTTCTTCAGAAATCTGATAACATATTAACTTCTGAAATTACTGCTGTCTAAAAATTTACAAGTTAACAGCCTTTCTTGTTACTGATTATGTGCTGCTTTTATATAAATATTGTAGCACTTCTCTGTGACTAGATAGGGTTGCAGCTATTCAACAGATTTTAACAGCATCCTATATATGCAGTGATATAAACACTATTTATGAATGTTTCTTTCATTCTGAGAAATTTTGCTTTCCAGTCTTTTCAAATGCATGCTCAACATCTTTTTTTAACCTTCTTGGTCTTAATTCTTCTTTGAGCATTTTTGCTGTCAAGTTTATTATTCATTCTTATCATACATGTTTTATATCAGTCTTAAAACACTGTAATTTTTGGCAGTTATCTAATATTTCATGGTCAACTTCCAATAGTAAAGTTAAGTCTATGGACTGTAACCATGTGAACTAGCATGTTAATAAAATCCAGTGTGTTGGTCGAGAACAAAGCAGGGTTTTAACAGAAACTGTTATTGCAAAAATGATCAACAGGACAATTTCTACAAAATGATCAGCAAAACAATATTTACAAATATTTCAACAATGGCAAAATGGTAAGTTCTGATATTCATATGATGAAGACATAATCTTTCAATCAGTTTAATTGAGGTCTGGAGCTGGCATGTCAGTAACTGCTAGTAGTCTGTTGTTATTTATGTATTATTGTCATTTTGTTTATTTTCTTTTGTTTCCTATTCTGAAATCGGACTCGGACTTCTCTTAAACTGGGTTTTACTGTGCGTACTGTTGTACGTTTGTTTTTTCTACATTGGCTAGAGGTATAAGGGGAGGGTTGAGATCTCAAAAAACATGTTTAACCCCGCCGCATTTTTGCACCTGTCCCAAGTCAGGAGCCTCTGGCCTTTGTTAGTCTTGTATCTTTTTTAATTTTAGTTTCTTGTGTATAATTTGGAGTTTAGTATGACGTCCATTATCACTGAACTAGTATACATATTTGTTTAGGGGCCAGCTGAAGGACGCCTCCGGGTGCGGGAGTTTCTCGCTGCATTGAAGACCCATTGGTGGCCTTCGGCTGTTGTCTGCTCTATGGTCGGGTTGTTGTCTCTTTGACACATTCCCCATTTCCATTCTCAATTTTATCTCTTATAGAAGTTATTGACGTTGAATCAAGAATTTTTTTACTCAAATCTTGTATTTTGTGCAAAAAACTATATTAGAGAGAGAGAAACTAAAAATAGAAAAAATTATCAGCAATACAAAAGCAACAAAAAAAGAGGTCATGAACTATATTAATTTTTTCAATGTTGGCAATGCACTTTTAGATCCCAGGTGAGCGACTTAGACTCATTAGATCCTCTCTGTTTATGAGTATAGATGACAAGCATTCAGTCAAAATGTTTTGCCAGTGAACATTAAAAAATTTGTAAGTGGTTCTGTGGAACCTTGTGTCTCGCATGCGATTGCTACTGTCAGTGTAAAAGTGTAATGTTGACTTAAGAAGTGAGTCTATTTATCAGTAAAATACAGAATTTAAAACTTTTTCATTAGATGCTATTTCTTGGTCTAGAAGATTAGCTTCTGTCTAAGTTTCATAACAATCCATGAAGGTTTACAAATTTATCATGTCAAAAAAATTTAATCCCCGACTGTCTGTAAAAAACTAAGTCCATCTATCAGAAAAAAGAGATAATGTCTGAAGCAAACTTTTGAAAAAAAATACATTAACTCTTAATCATAAAAAGTTTCTGCCAAAGTTTCATAAAATTCTATGAAGCTTTGACAAAGAAATTGATGTGTAACAAACTTTAGACTGTATCTACTTTTAACTGTAAAAAAAAGTAAGTCCATTTATCAGTAAAATACAGAAAAATGAAAATAAATATTTTTAAAATTTTGCTCTGGATACTGTATTTAGGTCATTAACAAGTTTTTGTCCAAAGTTCATAAAATTCCATGAAGGTTTGACATAGTAAGTTATTGATGACTGAAAAACTTTAACCTCAGACTAAATCTGAAAGTTAACTGTAATCAGTGACCGCTGTGGATAGTAAACAAGGAATTGATAGTTTATAGCAAATACATGTTATTTCTAGTATATTTATGTTAATATAACACAGAAAAACGCAAAAATAATTAAAAGAAAAAGAAAACAAAAAAATATATTTAACTGATTTTAGAAAAAATTTTCCTGTCCCCCAAGTACTTATGATGCAACCACCACATCGTTGGCGGCTTTATCAACCGGTACTTACACAAAACGCTTTGCAAGTACTTGAGTTATGTTTTTAATCCCAGAAATAGGCGTATTACTTACTCTTTCATTTATTTCTAAATAATTTCGAAATGTGATACGCAAATATCAACTATATTCAGACATTTATTTAAATAGGAATCGAGAAACTTTTTGTCAGATTTCTCCCACACTCTTTCAAATTTATTTTCGATGGTGGATAATATTTTGGTCCTTTTTTCAGAAAGTTTATAGCCTCTTGGTCTTGAACAATGCTGAGGTCCACTTGTAATTACATAGCCATAGGGATCATATCTAAACTTCAATGTTTTAACAGTCGCATGTTGAAGGAGCATTTATTTTCTATACTGACATCTGATGTAACTAACATATAATTTTAAAAATTAAATTTCTACTAGGTTTTTTATACGAATAAGAAATTATAGGTGGCTCTATGTTATCAAAAAATGGAGGTATAAAGGTCTGAACTGTAGAGTCATTAAAAATACTAGACACATTAATTAAATCAATAACTCTATAAATGTATTTTATTTTTCGAAAATACCTTTTATGATCTTCAGGTTTATGAATTCGAGGGAACAGTCTATGGTGACAAAAAGCTGTAATGATACATGTACACTCATATTTTGATCTGAAAAATCTGTTTCTCGTGTCTCGTTTTTTATTTAGATAAGACCGTTGGTTTTCCTGTTCAAATTGTTTTACACTAGTCTTTTTGGGGCCCTTTATAGCTTGCTGTTCAGTGTGAGCCAAGGCTCCGTGTTGAAGGCCGTACTTTGACCTATAATTGTTTACTTTTTACACATTGTGACTTGGATGGATAGTTGTCTCATTGGCACTCATACCACATCTTCTTATTTATATTCATGAGGAAATTTGGTATCGACAATTCACCTAGATTCCAAACATAGCCTCCTCTTTAGAAAAAGGAATTCACAAATAAAAAAGGCCTTTAGTATTTATTGCCAAAGAAGTTAAGTTCAAAACATCCAAGTCTCCAATACACTATGAAGAAACACAGGAAGCTAGATTTAGCAACATAAAACCCCAACAAAAATCTAGGTGAGCAAGTGCCATCTGTTCATAAGTATTAATAAATTGATAAGTCAATTATGATGTCATAAACGAACCAAGGAGTAGATAAAATTGTCGTAACGACACATGGAACATATTTATTGTCATCTAGAAATTATTTAATCTGAGCTTTGTTACAATAACCTCCATTAACATGGCACATTTTCTCCCGAACAGCAAGACAAAAATAAACTAGAAACTATTACTGTAATACTTATCTGGATTGGTTTATTTATGCCATTTCTCTGTGATTTTTGTTATTACATTCATTGAGAAATTATAAGAAGATTGAGTACTCACAAAACTAGTTTATTACTAGGACACATGTCAATATCTCTACCCCAAGTTAAAAACCTCATCAGGGTTTGTTTTTGATAATATCTTTATGTTTTTATCCCTTTTGGAATTTGATGCTATATAGTAGATGGTAGTTACTGAATTCATGGATGGGATTGATACTTGTCTATCACTGAAAACCATTTGTTGACCTCATGGTTTGTTTTATTTTTGTTTTACATTATCATTGGGTTGCTGTCTCACTAATGTAAACCAATAATATCCATTGACTCAAATATATTGTAACGAATACATAATTATGACAGATTGGTTGAGACACAGAAGCAAACATTTGGACAACCAATAATGTTGACAACATTGATGGTTTGACTGTGGTTCTTATATGGCAGTTGGTTACCATTTCTGACCAGTTGAACAGTTTGATTTAACAAGACAAACTGCAATTGGATCAGAATTTTAAATGGCCTGCAATAAATGCAGATAAGCACTAGCGATCAAGTCACAGTAAATTACAGTCACAAACTGCCCTAAAGGACTTTCATATTTGAACAGGTTATACTTTGAGCTATTGCTCACTAATAATACACCTTTATAAATATTTAGTAAATAGAAAACTGATGGATGTGAAAGCGTATCATTAACACAAAGCTCCAAATGTTAGAAAGTCTTGATTTGTAGTTTCTGAGAAAAATGTGATGAAAATTTCATACATGGCCATTATGTGTAAGAATATATAAGTATTCAGTAAACAGGAAGTTTATGAGCAATTAATCTGAAAATGTATTAAACAGTAAAGCGTGCTGACATGAAGCTTGAAACTAAATTTCAGGAAACTGGTTCTTAGTTACTGCTAAAATGCAATAAAAGTTTTATGGGAAGGACTTGACAAAAAAATGGATAGACAGAAGGATTGACAGCCAGAAGGAAAGAAGGAGTGACTAAAACATGGATGGACAAGTTGACAGCCAGAAGGAAAGAAGGACTGACAAAAACATGGTTGGACAGAAGGATTGACAGAAAGGACAGACAGACCGACATAAACCAGAATTTATCCCTCCTTTGAATCAGGGATATAAAAATCTATTTACTTGCCAATTTGTTTGTTGCATTTATATACAGTAGCTGTGAGAAAACATATAGACAAAATAACTACCGGTAGCTAGTGTATAGACTTTATTTATTAATACAATGATAAGTAACAGTAGTAAACAAAATAAATAAAAGAATAGTCCTGTACATATCACAGACAATAGAAACAATTGGATGGACATAAGATGTAATAGCAAATGACAAGGTATGATAAGAAATGTCCCTGGTATCCTAAAATATTAAAACTCTTTTGTTCTGAGGTAATATGGTGTATTGAAAAGTAAATGTTTAAAACTGTGAATGTTCATTATTATCCTGATCTCTTGTACCTTACATTTACTGTAACCTTAAAAAACTGGCATTTTCCAGAAAATGAAGAAAATCTTTTTATTTTATACAATTATCGGGAATTTCAATTACTGTCCAAAACAAAGACATTAGATAATGTAAGAAGTTTATGTGAATTCAAGAGTGGTATGTTTTAAAAAAAATAACTGGTTTTGTTTGTCAAATGATATAAATAATACAACAAAAAAGTTCAAATGCTGATATCAAAATCATGTCTTTTTACCACATTTTGAGCATTTTACTAACAAATGAAACTGTACCTAGTCCTAAACCCAATTTTCCACTATGTTCAGCATTTTGCCCATTGTGTACAAATTTGCCAACTTCTGTAATTTTTTTATAAAGAGGGTGCCATCCTTAGAATACCTTGTCTTTGAAATGTAAATGAAGAATTTCTGCAACACTGTTGTACTTTGTAGTATATATAGACTAGTTTCAACTTTGAACAGAAACAGAAACAGAATTTGTCTATTTTCTTTCAGTGTTATAATTTATAACAAATTCAATGTTGATAATTTTGTAATTTTTACAAAAACTAATTTTCCAATTTCCCTTAAGGGAAACCTGATGTTGGGACAGAGTTTGATATTTTTATGTCTATCCATCATTGGCTTGCCAAATGTTTCCCTCATTTTGGTTTTATTCACTTTAACATAATTGAACACATATATATATATATATATATATACAGAATCTACTACAATAAATGATAATAATTTGATTGATTGTTGGTTTCTTAATGCCATCATAGTACATAATGGATATAGCTTGATGATATTTTGATCAGTAGTGTTAAAAAATATATATATGAATGTAATTCCTTCACATGCATTTCTTGTATTTTCATTTTTTCGTTTTCTCTCAAGCTTGCTATTTCTTTACTTCAAATCACTAGAGATAAACCTGTTTTATTTATCTATAGGCTTATTTATGCTAGTATAAAAACGATGCAAAGTAAAAAAATATTCCTGGGCAATAAGAAGATTTTTTTTCTTAGAAAAAAAAACAAGAAGTATTGCAATGGTTGACCTTGCCAATTACCAGCAAATTATATTTGGTCTGAAAAAAACCTAATGCCATGCAACTTATATAAAACAGCAGAATACAATATACTTATCAATATTTACAAACAGAGGTTGGTTGTAGTTTGTCAACAATAAAAAGTAACATATATAACAAGATGTCAATAAATATTAATCTCATTTGACTTTTTGTATAACTGAATTTCACAGAAATTAAAAATAATCACTAGAGCTAATGAGATATTGAGTCACAATGTTTCTTCTCCACCTTAAATATGAATTTATAGGTCTTTGAACAAGCATTTATGATTTATAAACTGATAATAAAAAAGAACATATAGCATTCTGTTTGTTTTGTAAAAACCATAAAAAAGGGACTAATTTAAGATTAATCATTTCATTTTTCTGTTTTATCCTATAAATGTAAACATATGTAAAGAAGGAATTAACTTGCTAATGAAATAAAATTGGCATCTTAAAAATGTCCATGGTCAAGAGCATGTTGTTTTAATTAAATTATTCAATAATGTATGCCAAAGAATACTTTGCTCCTATCTAGTGAGTGTCAAAATTGCTGAAGGGGAGATAACTGAAAAGTAAAATAAATTTGAGTACAACTCTTTATAAAAACCAGTCAATACTAGTAAAAGATGTGACAGTAATACAGATAAAATACGTATTTTTTTCTATTTTCATAATATCCATACTCTATGAATTAAAAAATCATTAAAGTATAATTGTAAAGCTAACTAGGACATTAAAAACCAAAGTTTACTATTTACTAGCTTATCTCCCTTTTCTGAAACAAGTCTATATAAAAATAATAAGATGTGGTACAATTACTAATGAGACAACTATAAATAACAAGCCAAATGATGTGGGTGTAAACAATTATAGGTTACTGTACTGCCTTCAACAATGAGCAAAAGCTGTACCAGATAATAAGTTAAAAAAGGCCCCAACATGACACAATGTGTAACAATTCAAACAGAAAAACCAACAGCCTGATTTATCTTGTATGTTCTTGGTAGTACTTGTCTAGATTAGTTCACATTTATCTATTACAGTGTGATGTTGTCTAGCAAATTAGGCAGAATTGTATTAAAAAAACTGAAAAGTAAATTCATATTCTTCTTAAAATGAGTATTATGTCTCTATGCCTATACTAATGTCATTCTACTACTACATTTCAATGTAACATAATTAAGTACAATGTATAACTTAAGTAAAGATTATGCATTCACATTCTTACAAGTTTTAGTTTAAAGTCCAGTTACACATACACCATCTAAAGACTGAGAATTTCTTTTTCTACAGAACTGTCCTAATCATTAATAGATCACTGATACAGATTAACATTAAAAATATTCTCTAGCCAATAAAATGATGACAATTATGAAATGATCAGAGTAAAAAAAAACAAAATAATAATCTATCAAAAATGTTCTTTTTTTCATTACCTACATGTAAACATGACAATGGCAAACACTTAGTCATGCAAAGAATATTTTCATAGGAAATAAATATTCATATTTTTGATATAAAAGGAATATAAACATATTTAGGTGAGACATTCTTCTTAAATAGTCAGGTCAACAGCTTATGCATGAAGATTTGATCAACACCAGATGAGGACGAGGGACTTGTAATGTGTCTCTCTATAGTTTATAATAAAAAACAGCAATTTCATAATTTCTAAATACAGGTATGTGTAAAAGAACCTAATTTTGGCATTACATTTTTAATTTGAATATGAGACTTTTTGGTAAATATGAATAAAATAAGATATTGGGTAAATGTCAAATATAAAAGAATATGCAGCATAAAAGATAATTCATGCTTAATGTCAGATTTATACAGTTGTGTTTCTTAAATAGTAAAAAAATATGAATCTCCAATAATGAGCTTTTCATGAAATCTTTCTACTTTTATCACTTGACTGGTCATCTTATAATGAAAGAATATTTTATTATACTTGTAAATATGGAATGATACTACAAATTAAAAAGTTATGAGGAATGTTTATCAAAGTAATTCATCACTATCATAATAGTCTTGATGCATCCAACTTTCCTTAGGTTCACTAGGATATACAGATGTCTGGGACTTTTTCCCTTTTTTCTTTCCTTTTTGTTTTGTAACTGAACCTGACATTGGTCTAATGGTGTCTCCTTGATAACCAGAACTAGGTCTTCCTCTTATGAAGTCTAAAAAGTAACATGATAAATATTAAAATCTTTCCAATACCAATTCATATGGAATAATAAAACAAGAGGCTCTCAAGAGCCTGAATCGCTCACCTGTATTTCAGAGAAGATTTTTAAATGTTAGCGCAAACTTGATGAACAAATTGTGTAAAATTGTCTTTAAAGGGCAATAACTCCTTAAGGGGTCAATTGACAATTTTGATCATATTAACTTTTTTGTAGATCTTACTTTGCTGAACATTATTGCTGCTTACAGTTTATATATATCTATAATAATATTCAAAATAATAACAAAAAACTGCAAAATTTTGTTAAAACTACCAATTCGGTGGCAGCAACCCAACAATGGGTTGTTAGATTCGTCTGATAATTTCAGGGCTGATAGATCTTGACCAATTCAACAATTTTACCCCATGTCACATTTGCTCTAAAAGATTTAGTTTTTAAGATATAAGCCAAAAACTGCATTTGACCCTAATGTTCTATTTTGAGCCATGGCGGCCATGTTTGTCGATGGATACAAACTTCATATACAATTTATAAACAAGATACCCTAAGGAACATTTAGTTAAAGTTTGAAGGTAATTGGCCCAGTAGTTTCAGAGGAGAAGATTTTTAAATGTTAGTAAACTTGATGAACAAATTGTGTAAAATTGTCTTTGAAGGGCAATTACTCCTTAAGGGGTCAATTGACAATTATGGTCATATTAACATTTTTGTAGATCTTACTTTGCTGAACATTATTGCTGCTTACAGTTTATATATATCTATAATAATATTCAAAATAATAACAAAAAACTGCAAAATTTTGTTAAAACTACCAATTCGGTGGCAGCAACCCAACAACGGGTTGTTCGATTCGTCTGAAAATTTCAGAGCTGATAGATCTTGACCAATTAAACAATTTTACCCCATGTCAGATTTGCTCTAAAAGCTTTAGTTTTTGAGATATAAGCCAAAAACTGCATTTGACCCCTATGTTCTATTTTTAGCCATGGCGGCCATGTTTGTCGATGGATCAAAACTTCGGATACAGTTTATAAACTAGATACCCTAAGGAACATTTAGTTAAAGTTTGAATGTATTTGGTCCATTAGTTTCAGAGGAGAAGATTTTTGAAATAGTTTATGACGACAGACGACGACGACGACAGACGACGGACACCAAGTTATGGCATAAGCTCACATGGGGCCCTTTGGGCCCCGGTGAGCTAAAAATAGGTGCTGAAAATAGTGGGAATGCATTAGATCCTTTAGTTTGAACAATATTTATTTTTTTCCAAAAAATGACAAATATACAACAGATACAAGAAAAACTTCTATAAATTTGTCTCTTTAAAGAAAATTTCTACAAACATTAAAGGTTTACTTTTAAAAGTATTTAATAAATGCCACTCAGTTCTCACATTTGTGGAACGTGGATGGATATAATGTTAAACTATCAAACAATTTTCTCTGACCATTATTTGATCCAGATTCACAAAATACACTGATACATCATTAAAAACAAACTAACCAACCAACATCTTCCCTTAGTCAGTAATTTACAGAAATGTATCTGCACCAAATTAAAAAGTATCTTTCAAAATATCCTGCTTCTTGAAAGGAAATATATTAATAACTATTAATTTTTTTTCAATATATTAAACTAAAAAACAATGAGCTGTAAAATTGCAGATATTAGAAAGTGAATACTTTTTTGAAGGTGGCATATGAAATATTTTAAGCAAATGAACTTTTTCTGCTTATCACTAGTTTTCATATAATAAAAATTGAGAAACTACCATCAATAAGATTTTTTTTTTTTATTTCAAAGTAAAACTGCATTCACTAAATTAAGCTAGAAAGTTACCATTCAAATCTGAGTGGAAATAGAGATTAGGTTTATTCTGATGCATGTAGGGGATTATTTTCTTATTTTTATATTTTAAATCCTTGTGTTTGTTATGGTGTAAATAAAGTAAAATATCTTTCAAACTGTTTTTTTTTATACAAATTATTGAACTGAATGGCTGTATTTGGAAACAGCAATATTGCTAACATTTTTAAGACACAATATATTTTCAAGCAATGACTTTATTCTTTACAAGGATCTGCTCTACTACTTTTTATTAAACTTTAACAAGCTATAAAAAATTAAAAAAAACATTTTTTTTTGTCCTGATTCATTAATTACTACATATTAGCTATGTTATATTCTCCCCATTCAAAACATATAAATATATTGAAACGCTGTCTCCCTGGTGCTAGAGTCGGCCACCAGAGAACACAGGGTCACAAAGAAAAAGAGAGTAAAATAATCTATAAAGTGTAAGGTTCGACATCCACTGTTTACCGTCGGACCAAAACACGTTACAGAAAGGGAAATCGTATACTTGTAGTTATATATATATTTTCAGTTGTTAAATAAAATATCTGAATAAAATAAAGTTTCATATTTTATTAATATAAAAAATAATCCACAACGGAGAGAATGGGTCTTGCAAGCTCTGTCACTGGTCTGTTCGGGTCCCCGGTAATGGTTGGTCTTACAGTATACAAACAAACTTTTGATAATAACCGGCTAATAATATATAATTCAACAGTTAAGTAACCCGGAGGTCACTTATTTAGAATCTTTCAATAATCCCAATTTAAGGATAATATTACTACCATTCCACATTATACAACATCAACTCAGCATAATAAAACCAACAACATATTAATTACTTTAGAACCGTCAATATAACAACCTTAGCACTGTCACCGACACATATACACTTAATTTGCACGTCAAAAACTATATTAGCACCGGTACCATCAAAATAATTTATCGCCGTCAAAAACAACTTATACACAACCAGTAACAACATTAGCACCGTCACCGACAAACTTAATTTGCACCGTCTATATAACTTCATTATAATTAGCACCGTCACCCGCAACTGTATTTAGCACCGTCACCAGCAACCGTATTTAGCACCGTCACCGACAACCGTATTTAGCACCGTCATCGGCAACTTTATTTATTACTATCACTACCACATTAGCACCCTCACCGGCAATATTATTTAGTCTCGTCATTCATAAAACAATTCCTATCGCTAACAAACTTAATCACTGTCAATGGCAATATTAATTAACACCACCACCCACAACCTTAGCACCGTAACCCACAACTTTAGCACCGTCACCGGCAACCTGATTTAGCACCGTCACCCACAACCTTAGCACCGTCACCGACAACCTTTAATAAAAACAAAGTAAACTTTCAACGCTTGGTTGTGATTATCAGACACATTTTAGCTTCTATTCAAATTTGATACTTTCCAACTTTGCCAACCCAACAATCCCTCGGTTCTGTTGTTGCTTTTGCTTTTATACTTCCAACTGAACAATGGCAGAGCTTGTTACATATTGTTTACCAATCTGCAACCATGGATCACACAAGGGAAATTCCCGTAATGCTGATATCATTTGTAAACATGGATTGATCTTCATCAATAAAGATGGGTTTTGATTTTAAATACATTAGTAGATCATTAGAAGAGTTTTATTTGAGTTTATATTCTAATAAGGTAACTACCGCGAAAATATGAAATCAGTACGTGAAATAAAACTTCTTAACAAACTAACATACACAAAACTGTCGTATCATTGAAACAAATGCCAAAATAACAAATTATAAGTCTGACATTACTTGCAACATTAGACATCTCCCTAACATCTATCATTTATCCTCAATAATTTCAAGAAACTATACAGACATAGGTTTACTATAAAAAGGGGGAAAAGCCGGCATTACATTATATAGTTATTACCACTGAACTACAATATGAACACATGACTCAAGTTTTGCTAAATTGAATAAAGTTGGCATTTGATGGATGGATGGATGGATGGATGGATGGATGGATGACTGTTTAATGTCCAGTGTCCAATTAAATACATATTCAGGATGAGATCATGTTGATGTGAGATAAATATGAACCCTGCTTTGTTCTAGACCAACAAGATGAGCCAGATATTTGAAGTGCTAGTACACAGGAAGAATTGTCAACCTACCCAGACAACCCTACCAAGAAACAGTATTCTGACTCCTGGCCGACTATTTTTGCTTTCACTCCTAAAATGCTGCATGCTTAGTGTAGAAGCAGCAAATACCAATTTTCAAGTCTTTGATTTGACCTGGCCAGGGATCTAGCCCATGACCTCCTGCACTTAAGAAGAGCAGGCTACCACAAGACCACCAAGGCGTTTGTTTAGCATTTGAGTACAAGAGTACAATTCTATATTGTCATTGATAAAAAAAAAAGCTACACAAAGCTTGATATGAATGGTCTGATTACTTTCAAAGTTTACACAATCAAGATTAGAATTTCTACGCTTCATATAAAATGTGCTTCTGTCAACCCTTTCACACCCCAATAAAATTACAAAGAGAAATATTGTATTCTTTTATCAAATAATATGCACACCATACAAAATGCACTTGATTCCATTTCTATGCTTATGACCACGACCATATTCTTTGCATTTTGTCAATTCCTTTGGAAATGCACACAAATTTATTAACCACATTCTGCACTCATTAAGAGAGACTTTGGGCAATAAAAAAAACCCACATTTTAGCAGCATTATATAAACTGGACTTATTTTCTACTTGTTACTTTTCTAAATTTACCAGATTTTTTTCCAATATGAATATGAGGGAAAAAAGAAATGAGATGGATACCCACAAACCAGCAACCAAACAATGATATATGACCTTGAAGGTTTTCTATAATGAGATGAACATAAACCAGAAAGGAATTGGTTTAAAACTATAAAACTAATTGGAATGATTAAGTGTTTATTAGAAACATGATACAGAAACCAAATCAAGAATATAAATGACACTCCGTGCAGTTTTATATTCACCAAAAACATAAACTTACAGAAATAAATATATTACATAGATGGCACAGGAACTGTAAAAAAGGGGACATAATTCATATTTAAATTCATTCTTGAACCAGAGGTTTCATATGTATTAACTCATCTCACAATAAATATGTGTAAAAAGATCTTTTTTTCTACTGTGTGTTTCTAGTTCAATGGAAATTCTAGTTAGAAAAACTGTAACTAATGAAACTGTACTGTATTTAGTAAGTGAATTATTACCCTTTTTAATTATCTGAATTCTTTGCATTACCATTTTCATACAATTTTTAGTCCTGAACATTTTTGCTTTTGCTTTTGAAAAAATCAATGCTTACTACAAACAACACCAGTACACCAGATGTTTCAAAATTTAGAAGGTGTGTTCATTTTTTACAAGTAAGACATCACTCTTATACAATTTGGTAGCAAATTATTACTGCTATAAGTTGAGCAAGAACTGCTATTCCTTCCAGGGCACTTAAGTCTAACCCAGGTTTTTGGTGAGGTTAGTGTTGCTCAATCTTTAGTTTTCCATTTAGTGTTTCATGGACTGTTGCCATTTGTCTTTTTTCTGTTGCCATGGTCTTTCTTCGATTATGATTTTTTATTGCCCCCTTGGTATGAACAAAGAACGAGGAATCTTATAAAAGGGTCTCCCCACTTATTCTTTACCTAAATATAGTATAAAAAGAAACTAAAATTGCTGTTGGAAGACATGTTGATTTGCAAGATCAAAAGTATTAAAGATTGTCACTCTTTTTTTGAATAATTAACCAATCAACCAATTAATAATAATATAAGTTAACTATACCTATTTCACCATCTTCATCTAAAGTTAAGTCTGTTTTGGCCCGTTGCAATCCCTGACGTAATTCTTTGCCTAGTTTCTTTGCAGCCTTCTCATTGCCACCAGTATCTATAAATACAAAAAGCCAAATTTAGATTGATAACTTATTTTAAACAGAATAGCACATCCTAATTTTTATGGTGATGTTGTTGTGGCATTTTATAGCCACCTTTACAGTATGGTTTTTTTCTCATTAGTGAAGGCCTTACGGTTGCCTTGAATTACTTACATTTACTTCATTTGAACTTTGGTGGTTAGTTGTGTCAATCATATCACATTCTTATTTTTATAAAAGGGTTGTGCACTCATAAACATGTTTTACCTCCCCACATTCTGTATGTGTGCCTGCCCCAAGTCAGACCTATAATTGAGTGGTTGTTGTTGGTTCATGTCAGTCATATTTGTTTTTCATTAATTGTTTTGTTATAAATAAGGTCATTAGTTTTCTCGTTTGCATCATTTCACATTTTGTCATGCTGAGCCTTTTATAGCTGACAATAGGGTATGGGTTTTGCTCATTATTGATGGCTGTAGGGCGACCTATAGTTTGTTACATCCATGTCATTTAGACTCTGGTGGATAGTTGTCCTATTTGCAATCATACCCCACCTCCTTATTTTTATATTCACTAGAATACAATAAAACTACCTCTGATAGCCGTATCTACTGCATCCTCTAATTCTCTTTTAGACATGTCTGAGGCTGTAGCTAACTGGGCCAAAAACTGTTTCTTTTGTTGCTAAAAAAATAACATGCCAGTAATTATTATTGCAGTTTCATTTAATTTTGAGGATGTATATTTTATATTTTGGAGATTCACGAAATTGTTCATAAAAAGGGTAATTAAATGTATCACTTGATTTTGTGAAACAATCTGGAATAGATATTTCATTGAGTACTTGATTATAGTGGCTTGGTTCTGCTTATTGTAAGTTATACACTGACTTTTGAAGATACATTGAAATGATCTGTATCATGGGCCCCATACATTCTTACCAACTCCCTATGCTTAATTTTGAATTTTTATCAATAATTGGAAATTTGAGAGAAATTTGTTTTCTGTTTAGCAGAGGCTCATGACATTATATCTATACTATACTTTGTAGTGTATAAGCCATCAGTATAGTAAGCTGCTATTCACAAATGTAAAGACTTTTTATTTTCAATCTAAAGTAATGACTTTTCCTTTTTGAAGTTTATCATTAGTACAAAAAAGAGAAAAGGAAAAAGGAATTGTGTCAGTCAACTGTCATATATCCTGCTATTTACCTTCAATTCAGTATCCAATGTAACTTCTAATTCTCTATTCAATGCTTCCTTGCTTTTCTCTAGCTCAGCCTTCATTTCTAAGTCTAGCTCTTCTCTGTGTCTCTTGTGTTGTTGTTCTAGATAACTTAATTTTAAGACTGATGCAGCTTGTCTAAAAAAAATAAATATTTGGTTTTTTTTTTACTTCTTTTTGGTTCATTTTAGCCAATTCACATCAAATTGGGAATTAATATATGTACAATTATTGACATTTGATGAGGTTGTTACAATGATTTATCAACTCCAGCGATATGATATTCACTGAGGCCAATGGCCGAGGGTGAATGTGATATCAATGGGGTTGATATATCATTGTATCGAATGATATCAAAAGTCAACAATTTTTTTATTATATTACTTTTTTATCCATCTCCAATATTCTAATATTTGCTCAAGATATTAAACTGTTCCTTGATTTTCTACTTAATAGTCTATCTGCTTTGGCTGAAGCTAACTTTCATAAAAGTTAAAATATTCAATAAAATTGACTAAAAAAATTTAACATTAAAAAAAAATGAAGATAAAGAAAGACGAGAATATCCATGAAGTCATATTGACGTTGTCTAGGGAAAAACTATTTATAGGTTAGGGCTTCCAAAACAGTCGTACTGTCCGGCTGGCACAAATATTTTTTGGAAGCTCTGTTATAGATACACATTAGATGTTCCAAATCATGCTTTTTCCAGCAGTGAATATCATGTATTATCAGAGAAGATTCCCTATGTTTTTAGCCAAAGAGAAAAGAGAATTTTCATAGTCACATGATAATAAGATTGATTTCATTTAAATGTGAAATAGTAAAAGTAAAAAAGTCACTTACCCCGCACCGCGTCTTTTTATAGAAGCTGATTTTACTATCTCTCTTTCTTCATGTTTTTCTTCTTGAAGTTCTCTGAAATAAGATAAAATTATTGACTAAATCATGTCTGGTCTGCTAGGAAAAAAACCTTCAAAATATGTTAATCAATCATATACCTTTTGTGGTATTTCTTGCTTTTATTGTAGTTTTACTTTAGTTATTTTCTTTGGGCCAGGATTTTATACATATTATGACTTTATCTGTCATTTTCGATGAATTTTGTATTGTCAAACATGATATGAAAACACAAAATATGAGTTACTATTCAATGCTGAAGACTATAAAGTCACATTTAGGGACACATATTTTTAAGAACCTAAGTAAACTAGAGGCTCTAAGAACCTGTGTCACTTACCTGCTACTTTTTAGTAAAAATCATCTTAAAGGGGAACAACTCTAATAAGAGTTAACTGACAATTTCAGTCATGTTGACATATTTGTAGATCTTATCCTGCTCATAATTTTTCCTTTCTAAAGTTTCTATCTATCTATTAAAGTTTTCATGTTAAAAGGCAAAAAATGCAAAAAAAATGTAAAAAATTATCATTAAAGGGCAATAACTCCATTAACAAGTCGACTGAAGATTTCAACCATATGGCTTATTTGTAGATCTTATCTTGCTGATCATTTTTGCAATCTATCTATTATAATTTTTAAGATATAAGGCAAAAACGCAAAATTCTGGTAAAAATTGTCATTAAAGATCAATTTCTCTAATAAGGAGTCGTCTGACAATTTTGGTCATGTTTGACTTATTTGTAGATCGTGTCGTGCTGATCATTTTTGCTTTTTTAAAGTTTCTGTCTATCTATTATAATTTTCAACTAATTGGAAAAAAATTTTAAAAGTGGTAAAATTCATCAACTCCTATAAAAAGTCGTCTGACAGTTTTGACTTATAAAAAAAGACAATAGTTAGAGCTCAACATTGTGAACATTTTTGCTGCTGTCATATTTTCCCTATTTATAGCGGTTTTTGAAATATTAGGCAATATACCCATAAGTTATATTTTTAGCCATGTTGGCCATGTTGGTTAACAGACGGGGTCATCGGGACACTTTTTTTAAACTAGATACCCAATGATGATTGCAGCCAAGTTTGGTTAAAATTTGGCCCAGTGGTTTCAGAGGAGAAGATTTTTGTCAAAAGTAACTGAAAACGCTGTCGACAATGACAGACAATGACAGACGACGGTCCCAAATGATGAGAAAAGATAATTTGGCCTTTCTGCCAGGTGAACTAATAATATGAGACAAATACTTTTCAATCAGAGGACAAAGTCTATATAAGCAGATATACAACCATTTGAATGCATTTGTTATTGTTTTGCTTGAAAGATATCTAACATTTAATAATGGTGGAAAATGAATACCTAGAATATTTTTTTATGTGAATCCCAAGGATCCGGCATGTCTACATATTTAGGAACTACTGGTACAAGTGCTATTAGAAAATGATTTTAAGGGCTATTGTTTTAAAGACTAAAGTTTAAGGAATTATTGCTCCATCCTTTCTACAGAAATGAGAACTTCCTTCTTTATAAATAAAAAGAAAATAAAACCTACTGTTCCTTCATTAATTTTTTACTCTGGATTTTATCTTGTATAACTTGTGTTTGATGTTCACGTTTATTCTCTATCTGGTCGTGGACATATTCCATTTGATTTTTGTGTTGTTGTAAGATCTGATCAACAGCTGAAGTCTTCACTGTACCATCAGTTAACTTCTTCTCAAGTTGGTCCTATAAGTAAACATAATTCATATGAATGTTAAATATTCAAAATATGTGTTTGGTGAGAATTCAGTATTTGTAAAACTTCTTGAGAATTTAGGTAAAAAACTTCGTACCATGAGCCATCTACAGAATATGAATTGTCTTATTCTTCTCCCATTTTAACTATTACTGGTAAACATTATGTTGTAGATAATGCGTATTTTAAGGTGTTTCTTGTCGTATAACACACCTCGTTATACCACAAGAAACACCTTAAAATATGCATTATCTGACTTATTTACCGTCAAAAAATAATATTTTCTGCAAAGATTACCAGGAATTGTATCCTATCGTACCGATCATATTGAAGTGGGATATTCTTTTCTTAAACGTTTAGGTATAACCACGCCTTAAGGCTCATTTTTAATGTGAATTAATCTAGATAAAAACAAGTTAGAAATCACTGTCCAGTTACAATATAAATGGTGTGCGAGTAATTGCAGAAGAAACTGAATTATTAAGATTTACGAAAAATACAAGTCACTTTGTAAGTAATTTGTCATATAATTTATATAAAAGGGGGTGCTATGTTTTTTCTTTTGTTTCATTACATTTTTATCGGGAAAAGCAGATTATTTTTTCCACAATTTTTAACGAACTTTTCAGAATAATAGTTTTCTCTTTTTTGTCTGGCAATATTTTTTTCTTTCTTCAAAAATTGAGAATCAGGATAACATATAATAGCCCCACCCTCCACCGTTCTGGCTGTTCCCTTGTAGAAATAGGAATATTTTGTCATTTAATACAGTAAAGGGTATTTATTTCAGCCTACACGGAGGAAAGAATTGTTTTTGAAAGTGTTAAAGATTGAATATTGTACAATAAAGCCCAATTTGTAATAACACAGGGATTAAATGTTTTAGTACTCTGTAGTTTGCATTGTAATCAGGGAAAATAATGACCTGACGCAGGTCATTATTTTATACCTTGAAGCACAATTCATTCAAAATTGGTAACGTCCAGGTTGTTTCTTCAAAAGAATGACCTGTCGTTCTGAAAGGATATAACTCCATATAGGTATATAAATAATCAGTTAATGCTGTTGTCCTAACAACACCACATTTCCCTCCCTATGTCTTCTCTACACAATATCAGTACATATCAATAATAATATAAATCTGGTGTGAAATGTAAGTCATAGTAGTCCAAATGTTGTGAAACTATATTGTACTACATAAGAAAACTTTTGCAGTAAAATATAATTCATACACCACCATTTGAAACTTAACCAAATAACTCAATTGTGAAATGTAAGTCTAGCACCAAATTGGTACAGCAATAATTGCACTATATAAAGTAAAAGCATATTTGAAATACAACTGGATGTTGTTTTAATAATTTTTGCAATACATTTTGAGTACTGTAAATTCAGAAATTATTGCGTGCATTTATTATTGTGATTTTGTCATTTTAGACTAAAATGTGATTTTAATTTTTGCGATATTGAGAAAAATCCAGTTTAGTTCATATAAAAAATTTCAAAATGAGAGTTTAAATTATTGCGATTATAACCCTGTCACATTTTTCGCAATAATAAAAACATCGCAATAATTTCTGAATTTACAGTAATTAATCTTAAAGTAGAAATGTACATCTGTATTTTCAAATATATTTTTATCTCATAAATACCTGTAAGCTCTGTAGCTGTGTGTCTTGTTTTGTCAATAAAGCTTGTCTTCTGGCTGCTCCAATCTATAAAATACAACACATTGCTATATATTGCTGTTAAATCATTGCATCTATTTTTTAGGAACATATATCAATTCCTTAAATCATGTAAGTTTCAATCAATAAATAAAGTAATTGATATCTGTGTCTTTTATTTTTTCTGTATGGAATTCATAACAAATCTACTTTGAGCATGCACAAAATCATGTCATATGCTGTACAACTCATGATGAGGCTGTATTCAGAAGTACAGTTGATATGAGAGTGTCATTAAGAAGGCATGATTCCAACATTACCAGGTTAGGTAAGTACTTTGAGCTTGCTTTCAGTAAGTTACAGCATTTATTGGTATAATTCAAAATTGTTTTCTTTATACATTTTGGTAGCCCTATGCTGATATTTATGTTTTAACAATTTTAACCAAATCATGATCTTCATAAAGTTTATCAATAGATATCATGTCATAGCTAATCCACACACCTCTAATCTACCAATCAGAACACCTAATTCCTTCTCCTGCTCCATTAAAAGGGCCTCTGTTTCAGAAGCCATTTTTCTTTTAAAATCTATCAATGCTTGTTGTCTTTCCATTTCTATTTTTTCCTCTTCAGATGCAAGTTCATCTTCCTATAATGGAAAGATTGCATTTGGGAGTTGCTGTCTTATTGACATTTATGTTTCCTTTAATTTTATTCATATGAAGAATATTAATAAAGTGACTTTTTTTAATTGTTAAAAAAAATTGACAAAATCCCAAGGAAAAGAAAGAAAAAATATGTTCTATTTATCAAGTGTTATTTTCACATTCTACTTTGAATTCCCTCAAAAGGCTCTGAAAAGAAAACACATGAAGTAGTTTATTTTTTGAAATTTTATTCTTCAACCAATCATTTTCTTATTTTTAAATTCAAAACAAAGTTGCTAATAATAATGTGAAACGATTATTCATTTAATCTCTTACCAGTTGTTTTGTAAGTCGGTCAAATTCATCTTTATTCATTTTTGATTTGCTCAAGAGTTCATCTTCACGTTTTTGTCTGATTTCAGCAATTTTTGTTCTTCTTTTTGCCAGTTTAGCATCCATACTGCAAATTTATAAATGATACTCATAAGATGAAAGAGTTGAAGAGTTCAAAGTCTAATGATTTTCTATTAAATCTGAAGAAAATGTTGTATACAGAACTAAAAACTAAGAGCTCATTTCAATTGTCTGACAATATGCAATAACTATAAATACCAAAAAGATTCTGTAAAGTAATCAGTTTGTTCCTGTTAAAAATGTCACGGACATCAAGTTTGATGTTTCTGTGCAAATGCATATACTGTATTTTATTAATTTTTCAACTTATGTTAAATTACTCATATGAGTTAATATACTTCGACAGAGTATTCTAAGCCTGCTGTTTAACATATTAAGTACTGTGGATTCATTTATTTTCATACGCACCAATTTTTGTGGATTGAGAAAAAAATGTATTTTCGTGGATATTTAATTTCATGTTTTTTGCCAAAGCTTGTATATAAGAGGGTCGTAATGGGGGTACCTTCATGACGAATAACGGTAAAAATTCTTGCCAAATGACGTTAACGGTAATTTTTGGTGCATGATGATAAAATGTACACTTTCTTTTAGACGATAAAAAAATGGACTGATTTTGACGAATCATGTTAAATTTTTTCCAAAAATAACGGTAACAATAATTATTTGAGACCTCTAACGAATCACGATAAGGATATTTTGACGAATCATGGTAAAATTTTAACCAATTTGACGCTAACGGTAGCCTAAAAATGACCGTTTGACGCCTGACGGTAAAGGGCATTCCTACCCTCATATAAGTATTTAGAAAATTGTACTTCAATGAAATTCAAATTCATGGTTTACCTTTACCCACAAATTCCTCAAAAATTGGTATCCCACAAATTATAATGAATCCACAGTAAGTAATGTCATTTAAGTTTTTACCTTTTTTCTTGTCTTAATTTTGACATCTGTAACTGGTTGTTCAAGACTTGCATGTTATGTTCATGTTCCTTCATAATTTTCTTCTTTGCACTAAAATATAGAATATCTAGAATGATCACCTCCTTCATTTTGAAACTGCATACTGTTATGGTTTGTAAATAACATCTGAATTGTTTTTTCATTTTTTAACTGGAAAGAAATGCTAATAAATTTTCCATATTACTGAGACATTTCCATATGAATGTGGGTAGCAATGTGGGATCATGTTGGATCAAAATATCAGTAACTATAAAATTACCTTTTTATTCTAACATTTGAGGTATCAATAACTTAGTAATAAACAAATCTTGATACCTGATAATATTTGCAAGTTTGATTGTTGATGGTAAGGGGCATTCTCATCCTTAGCAATATACAAAATTAGAAAGAGTGATAGTTGATGCCATGTACTCAAAGAGTCTAATTGTCAAGAACCAAAAAGGATTGATTCTGTGCCTGTTATAAGAAACTGGTAAAATGATAGTATGCCTAGAAGCTTATTTTTTCAAGATGATGTTCATCTTTTTTTCTATAATATTCATTGAAAAATGTTTTGTTTCATTTCCAAAATATAAACTAAGAGTACACAAGCTGAAATGTCTAGCCTACTTAATTGATCATAACTGAATAATATGTTGGTGGTCTTTAATAAAATTAATCTTATTACATGTACCAAGAAAACTTAAAGTTGTTCAATAAACCATGACATTTATAATGATTCCATAGACCAAATATAGCTTATTATTTACTGGTCCAAGGACACAGTTATCGTCCTTTGGTTTTCGTTGTCTACGAATATAGTCCCTAGTGTGAACAGTGTATAACTTGCATTTTTTTTTATACACTTTCCCAATTTATTTCTTGATATTTTATGCATGAAATATTAAGTAAGGGGATGAAATTACATGTTAAAAAAATTTTGGTGCTGAATCTTTATGTTAAGTAGTGATTTGGTCCAGTTAAAAAAGGTCAAAAATTAGAATGTCTGAAGCTGTCAAACTGAATTTTAGCCCCCCTTAACACAGAATTGTCAATATTTTGAGTTAGAGCTGGTAGAAGTTTCTATAATTTTGATATTATTTGTATCAATAGTAGTACACTACACTGTAAAAATCTTTTTGAGATAGAGCAGGTGCGATTTTTTTAATTTGAATTTATTGTCTAAAAGAAATGCACTACGAAATAACTGTGTTCTCGGGCCTACTAACGCATGAAAAAATCTTCATTCCTTTTTTTAATATAAGTATAATCATTGAAAAAGTAACCACAGAGAAACTGAGAATTATACACAAAAAAAACACAATTTTACTAAAAAATTTAAGAAGAAAACCAAATCACAAATGTTAGGAAGGACCATCTCCTTTTTCAACCACTTTCAAAAAGTTTAAAATTTAAGCTTAACATATATTGTTTTTCTTCTCAACTAAACAAAACACAAAATTGAAGACTTACTCCTCATTTAATTCCAGACTGTTATTTAATACCCTATTAACTGTTGTAAGTTGTTGTTCAGCAAGTGTTTCTTGTTCTTGGTGAGATTTCTGTTCATCATCCTCAAGTTGCTGAAAGAAAAGCAATATTTTTTCTTACAAAGTTGAAAAAACAATTTTATCAGCCATTCAACAAGACCAAATGATGTAAATTAAATGATATGGTAAAAATATTTCATTGCATTTTTTTTCATGCATCCACCTTCATTTCTTATCAAAATCTATGCAAAAACCTGTTTTTATGAGAATTTTAAAATTTTGCTAAAAGATTTAAGTTAACACCGATACAAAAAATTCCTTAACACATCTAAATAAATTCTGTACAATGGTAAGCATACAACCTTTCACTAGTTTGTCAAGAAGAATTCAAACTGCAACTAGGTAAAAATTTTAGCAAATAGGTATTGATTGTGAAAGCACCAAAGCCTTTTGTATATGCATAGAAAGATTGTTACAAAAATTTCTTAATAAATTGTTAGCTGTGGAAATAAAAACTGCTGAAATGAGAGAACTAGATTTACTTTATTTTTATTAAGATTAACTGAGTCCCATCAATACAATTTTGCAATGGCTAACAATTTCTAAAAAAAGTTTTTGTAACAATCTAATATTTTTTTATCATATTGAAGAAAATTTCTTAACAATTATGAAGTTACAGTGTTGATGTTTTCAAACTGTTCTTGAAATAATCAAAATCTATCCGATCAGTTACAAGAAAGTAGTGTTATGATATGGTGGTCTTCTTGATAATGGCGAGGAAAGTGTAAGGCCAAACAATTTCTGTGAACATTACCATCATTTTTTGCTCCCATCTTGCTTGAAGCATAGCTTTCATTCTGTTTTGTTCTTGTAGTCTAGCATCTGTAAAGTTAAGGTCAAAAATAGACTTTCATAAAAATTATAAAAAAAATACCTCACATATTATACAAATGTTATTTCAAAGAATTACCATATTACTTAGTAAAAAGATACAATAGGATTATCGTTAAATATTGGTGCATATTGTCCAAAGTAGAATGAAATATTGCACAACCTTGACAGTTAAATTGATTTACTATTCTACACAGAATCATACTTAGGGCTATTCCATTAAAATGTATGTGGGAGGGTAGGAAGGGAAGTTTAATTATTGAATGTGGGTCATGGGTCTTTTTTCAGTATGCCTCTATTACCATTATGCAAAATTATCTAAAAAATGGTTCTTGGTTGTAGGGATATTTTGAAAGTCCCTTCCTACCCTCCCACATACTTTTTTAATGGAATAGCCCTTACTACTATCCATGCAGTAAAACAATCTTAGTATGTCAAAACTTCCAAGTTTATAAAGACATCATGATTTACATGTAGTATATCACTGAATACAATAACAGGGAAATATTTTTATTTTTGGTAATGTTCTGTAGAAATTATGATGTTACCATACAATAAGTTATGGTTATTATACATTCAATAATGATAAATTACATTTTTATTAATCATTATCATAAACATTTTTAATACTTTGATTCTATTGTAATAAGGAATTGCAGGCTAAAAAATGACAAAGCAAAATGATGTGTTTTGTCCTATAAAAAGTCTACTGACCTATAACTTAACACTAAGGAGGTCTTTATAAAAATAATCTGCAATCAATTCCATCTTCATGCCTAATATATATATCATGTACTGTGTTACAACTCTAGATTCTACTGACTAGGAAAGGTAACACTAGGCCTCCGAAAGCAGGCGGTGTTGTCAAGATATCCCAATAGCATGAGTTTGAATCTCAGTGAGGTAAGAACAAAAATTTCTTTCCGCAAATTTGCAGATTTAACATTGTTGTGCCTATATTTAGAGTAATTATATATATAACATATATATAAGTTGGTTATTTCCTTGTTTATATGTGTTTTTACTGATCTTCAAGTTGAACAATCCCTTGTAAATGTTTATTGACTTACCTTCAAGATTTAGCATTCTTTGTTTATGTGCTTTGATCATTCTGTTGACGTCTGCAGGATCAGCTGATGATACAGAACCAATAGCTTTGTTCATTCTTTCTCCTCGCTCTTCTATTGATTGCACTTTATCCCGATTTATTCTCTAAAATTGTGTACATTTTAAAAATTGACTTAATGAGATTTATCTTAGATATAAAATACTGAACAATGAGAACGAAAACAAAAACAAAAACAACAAATGGCAGTAAGAAAAACCATATCTCAATTAATCATTTTTCTTTGTCTGAAACATTTTGCAAATATGACATTTATTCTTCATTTGCTGAATTAAACTTTCTAGTCTTTGCCTTTAATTTTGAATTTTCAAATTCTTATAACATATTGCTGTTTAAAACACACGTTATTTCTATTCTTTCTGTCAGATATGATGATGTCTGAAAACCAAACAGTCTATTTTGATTGCTTTATGAAAAACAATTAAAGTTATTTGAAATGTCTATTTCATACCGATCTTTTGAGGTAGCCAATTGCAACTAATTTATATAGTTTGTTCTAATGTTGTGCTGTTGCACCACTGTCCCAGGGGCCAGGTTAGGGGAGGGATTGAGTGCTCACGAATATGATTTAACCCCACCACATTCTTTATGTGTCTGTATCAAGTCAGGAGCCTGCAGTTCAGTGATAGTCCTTGGTTAATGTCTGTCATATTGTTTTTATTGTAAATTGTTTTGTGATAAATTAGGCTGTTAGTTTTCTGGTTTTTATTGTTTCACATTTTTCCTGTTGGGGACTTTAAAGAAGACTATAGGTTTTTCTTGTAGTTGAATACTCTACAGTGGCCTATAATTGCTTTCACCCACTTCATTTGAACTCTGGCGAATAGTTGACTCATTGGCAATCTTACCACATCTCCTTATTATTATATTACTGACTTTATTAATACAATACCTGTCTAATCTGATCAAGTTGTTGTAATTCTGTCTGATCAAGTTCTGCTTCTGTTGATTCTAGTTCTGTTCTTTGTTCTTGTAGCAACTCATGATAACTCTGAAAATATTTCTAGTATTGAATATGATGTTTTCCTCGAATGTTTTTACAATAAAAACATAAAACGAGAAGTTTTGCTTGCATTGTATGTAAAACTGAAAGTATTTAACATATGTAATATATGTTCAGGTATTTTCCATGGAATATATCTAAAATCATTTTCAGTTGAGGCAGACTCCTTGGATTTCAAAACATAAACTGTTGATAAACACAGAGATATGTCTTGACTGTCAGCAGAAAATTCAGAAAAAGACAATCTGATGAACGGCAATATTGCTGATTAATTCAAAGTTACTGGACCATGACCTTGGGGGTCAGGGCCTCGAAATAATCATCAAACTATTATGTACTGATAGTAATGCAACTTAAAAAATATCATTGATCTATCACAAGTAGTTCCTATCAAACTGCCTTCAACAGAAAACAATTATTGATGCCGTCACCATCGTCATCTGAGCTGGAAAAGCAACACCTATGTCTCGCCTTCCGCTTCTTTCATCACAGGTGAGACAATAAAACAAAATCACAAATATGAGGAAGGACCATCATCTAAGTATTATATGAATTTAATATTTAAAAAAACAGTTACTTATATGTGACCAGCCATGAGATTTTCAGGCCTATGGTGGTACCAGGGTTCAAAATTCAAAAGATAAATTGTGAATTCAAAACGTGATTGTTTTGTATATATCATAACATAAAATTCAAATTTCCTCAGGTCAAGAAAACTGAAACCTTATTTTACCGCATGATATAATTGAACATTCAATAACAGGTGCCCCGATTTCAACTTTGCATCGACGTTTTCTTATTATGACCTTTACCGCCATAAGCCTGGAAATGTCATGTCGGGTCACATATTCCCTACAGGGTTCTATGTTAAAATAATGATCGTCTACTAAGGTTGCACTTTTTGATTTTAAAAAATCACAGACTTTGGTACAACCATGATATCATCATCATTCATGTCTAATATTTATTCCATAGGTGGTATACGATAGAAGGTTTCTATCAGCATCAAAATAATATCTTGTTGTAGGTCTACAAGATTGAATTTTTTATTCACCTTTTATTACTAGTCTGAGGACATGATGTTTGTGGGTATTGCCAATATGTTCTTATTTTATAATACTTTCTGTTGTGGTAGCAATGTTTGATTTCAGACAGGCACAAACATTACTAACTTGATGCAGTATCATCATTTGATTATTCGTCTTCATCTTGATACTAATATACAGATTCAATTAAGATAATGCATGAATAAAGAAGATGAATGTACATTTTTTTTTTTACATTCAAAGACAAGCTCCAGTGTACCTGATAGCTTTCTTACTGACTTGAATCCCTTTTTCAAAGATTTGCCATATCAAGCGTTCTATATTACTAACACAAAGACATGGTGAGTTATTATTCAGTATTTCAAATAGAAACAAGCGACTTCAAATTGTTACAAAACAGATAAAAAGTATGAAAATTGTGAATTTTATGGTAAGTTGATGTCAAACCTGAGCATTATACAAACATATGTCTACTAAATGCCCTTATTGCACATTACATATCTCTTGCCATGAATTGACCAGCTTGCTTAAATGTTTAACCAAGTAAATGCTGAACAGAATACCATAATTCAATATTGTGAGTAATGATTTCACCTACCTCTATAAAATTACCAGTGTCTGTGGATTTGTCAGCTTTATGTAAGAGCAAAGATTTTTCTTGTTCATGTTTCTCATTCAGCTGATGAATTCTTCTCAATCTTCTCTGTTCTAATTTATTTGCCAAATCTAACTGTTGTCTTTGTGAATCTGATGAATGAAAAGATCAGAATGTAACTGAACATCATGGTTTCACATTTTGCTAGTAATATATAAGTAACTCCAATAATGCAAAGTTGATTACCATGTTTTATGACATAAGAAAATGGGGATAGACAAATCTTTGTATACTTTACACTCATAAAGAAAATGTGAAATTATCAACAACAAAAAACCACATAAATATGATGTGTTCAAGACTTGACAATGAAGTCAAAACTTGCAAAGTGATTTCAAATTTTTCAGAAGTTCAGGTAAATGAAAGAAATAGGATGGTAAGTCATGGCATCATGGCAATATATTTGTAAATGATTATGATGTATGCATTTCTATCAGACAAGAAATGCATGTTCTATGAACGATAAAAGATAAGTTACAAGTACATGTTTAAGTTCATATATTTTTATACCGTTGAAAGTCCTATATCAATGCTGATTCAAAAACTAAAAGTATTTTTACCAATGATATGGAGTAGATTTAATAACCATTATTCCATAACCAAGACATTTTCCAAACACTAAACAGTAATTAATAAAACTGTAAACACATATTTATGTCTCTCCAGTGTAATTTCATCAATATTGCAGGACAAACAAAACAATTAATAAATGATCTACAATTTATTTTCCTTTGAATTTCTCCTTTGAGCCAGTGTTATGCACAACAATTCACTTAAAAAAAAGTTTAAACATCACATTTCATTTGCTTTTTAAAGGACACTGAAACACTTTAACACCTATAAGGGAAGAAAATGTGTTGTGTGCACATATATCAGTATTATACATTTTTTTTAAATATCTTTTTTTGAAAACTCATGAACAGTTAACAGAAGTAGAAAACATATAGATATTTTAATTGTCAAGACCTTTTTCATGTTGTCTATTTAGCCGTTTAAGATCCATCATATATTCATTAAGTATTTCTTTTTTCTGTTTCTCTGTTAAGTTTCCATCTTGGACAAGATTTTTCATTTCTTCCTCATAACTATCAGCACTATTATTGCCTAACTCCTGTGCTTGTTTGTCTTGGATATTTCTGAAATCTATGATCTGTTTTCTCTTTGCCAATCTTTCTTCTAAAGCCTGGAAGATAACAATAGTAGTTGAAAATGCAGATTCATTTTATTTAATCATATTGCTAAAATTTCAAATACTTATGCAGAGAAATGCAGATATTAGAAAGAATCTGTTGAATGCTACTTTTAACTAAACCAGTATGTTGGTATAAGTTAAAGGGCTTCTATTATCTTGTTACAACCACTAAGACTGCAAAGGTTCTGTTCCTCATTGTAATTGAAATGTATAGATGCTAGATTTTAAAACAAATCAATTAGAATAGGATGAAAACTAATTGGTCAGGATTTTATTAATATTAGTACACTTAGGTCTCATTATATGACCCAATAGTGTTGGATTCTATTTACTTCTTATGACAAATCATTTCAACAAATTTTTGTGTGTGCATATTGTTAAAGATTTGTGTTTGAAATTCTTAAAAGGCATTTCTGTGGTTGTTGTTTGTTGCTGTGTTACATATTTTTTTTTTTTTTCATTATTTTGTACATAAATTAGGCCGTTAGTTTTCTCGATTGAATTGATTTACATTTGTCATTTTTGGGCCTTTTATAGCTGACTATGTGGTATGGGCTTTGCTCATTGTTGAAGGCCGTATGGTGACCTATAGTTGTTTTTTCTTTGTCATTTGATCTCTTGTGGAGAGTTGTCTCATTGGCAATCATACCACATCTTCTTATTTTTATATTGAATTATAAAGTAAATTATTTAGTGCTATGAAACATGGTAAACATATCCATTTACCATTAAAATGCCTGTACATAGTCAGCAAATATAATGATTTTTCAAAGATTATTTCAAATATTTTATTTTTCTTTTCTTTGTCATATTTTCATTTGTTTGGGCTTACTGTTTTTTTTCTGTCATCTATAACCCAAAAAGTGTAAATCATATATTTTATAATTGTACCATGATAATAAGATGATAATCTAATGTTTTGTAACCAGAAGACATACACTTTGATATGAATATGTGAATCAACATTAGATACTTAGAATTTCAAACTTACACTGAAGTCTTGTCTAATATAAAGTAAATTTTTAAAAAAAGACCAACCCTTTGTTGTCTCAGTCTCTCATCATTTAGTTTTTTCTCTAGTTTTCCCATATCTTTAAGTAAACCTTCTATTACTGCCTCTATCTGTAATGATTTGTATAATTTGTCATAATAAACATACAGTGTGCTGTCTTCTACAAATTTATTTATGATAATAGACACATAAACTTTTGTGATATTAAACAATTATTTTTTTTTAAATTTGACATATTCAAATTGTTTGATTTACCATAAGTTAAATTTGATACTGAATGTGTCTTCCTGATTCCTGATTCTGGTAAATCTCAAATTCCTTCGAAAACAAATGGCCCAATCCCGAATTTCCACAAAAATAAAGATCTAATCCTAACATCCTGAAAGTGGTCCTTCCACCCCTGAAGATAGATTCACTGACATTGTATATAATCTCTATTTTCATGAACTAATCTATACTTATATAGGAAAAGAGAAAAGAAATGTATCATCTATAAACTGAAAAGAGGTTGTAAAGTGGATAATATTAAAGTGTCGTTTACCCCAAATTCTATATACAAGATACGGTACTCTAAATATATAAATTTTTAAGGCATTCGATTTCTATTATTTTTGTTTGCATGATTTTATTTACATGACTTAAAATCAATAAACAGGTCTGCATTTATTTACTTCTTTAGGTTTATAATATAA
Source organism: Mytilus californianus (assembly GCF_021869535.1). NCBI lineage: Eukaryota > Metazoa > Mollusca > Bivalvia > Mytilida > Mytilidae > Mytilus > Mytilus californianus. The sequence continues at coordinate 62,028,268 of NW_026262679.1, forward strand.
TGATAAATTTTCAATCACAAATCAGACAATTTGAAAGTAGTCTTTTTTCAATTTTTTGTGGATACCATGAAAATATTGAAAACTCATATTTTTAAATATCTTTACAGTATTCTTCAACATAATCTCCTTGTTTAAAAAGAATTTTCCTATAAATTCATGAATATATTTACTTTTGGCACTGAAACCTTTCCCGCTCCTACATTTTACCATCTAAATGGTTGGCAGGCTGATATAAATAGAAAAAAAATTACCTCAGCTTCTGACAACTTTGTATGTCTTCTCAAGTCTTGTTTTATCTTCTCTCTTTCTTCATCTAAAACTTTATTCTAAAAGAGAAAAAATAAAACATGTCAGAATATTAATCAAAACTATAAAAACCACAAGATAATTCTTTCATACTTTTAATAGAATTATCTGTTACTTTTAAAAATAAGTTTTTGACAGCTTCTACTATGAATGATATATTTTTCTATACTATAGTATATATTATACAGTTACTTTTTACTCCTAGGGTATAAAGATATCAATAAACCAATAGTACCAGATCTAAAATTATATTATATAAATGTGGGCTTTAATTCTGACTTATCTTGACAAAATACACTAAAACCTGTATTAAGCAGTCACTGTTGAAAAGTATCAAAAGTGAAAGTCCAAGAGAGGTGACCTTTGAAAAAAATTCACTCCAATATGGCCTGTGCCCGGATCAGGGCAAATTGTTTTAGTGTTTTAAATCAGTAGAGTTATGGTTCTTGTGTCAGAAATATGGCGGATACCAATTTCCCGTTTGACTTCGATACAAAATTTGTTATGATTATCTAGGTTATTAAAAACATTAAAATGAACGTTGTTAAAAGTTGAAAAAAAGATTTTGTGCAAAAATTAGGTGACGGCTGACCGGGTTAGACAGGTGACCGCTAATTTGAGTTAAATTATATAAAGAAAACGTTTGGGAGGATCTGAAAGTGACCGTTGGAGGCAGGTGACCATGAAGGCAGGTTAGACTGTAGAATAAGTTAACTTATTTCAAAATTAACTTTGATCATGAGAAGATTTTTTTATTTTGCTGATACATGTAGTACCATACTTCTCAACCCAAGGGAATACACAAAGATATACATTACCTGCTTTTGCTGAGAAGCCATGTCTATTTTTTCTAATTCATTGTCAAGAGTTTGTTGATCTTTACTGTGAACAACTCTAAGTTCCTGAGAAAAAAAAAGACATATATTGAAATATTTGTAAAAACAATTAATTGTAGTATGCCAGACTTCATCCTTGCAATTAGTGATATGACAGGCAAAATAATGATTACTTGCATAAAAGAAGTACATCAAACATTATTATGTTGCAATAATTCTTATTGATTTGCATGTGTACAAATACTTGAATCGGATTGGTATATTAGAGTTTTTTCCTTGGTTTACCATGTTGCAGAAACTACTTTTGTAACCTTTACTATAACATATTCATGTGCAATACACATGCATGAAATCCAGGGGTTCACAGCAAATTGAGATTGAAAAAAAACAAATACATAATAGTGACTGTTATTCTATTCTAATACATAACAAAAGAAAACAATGCATTGAAGCTTTAAAAATGTATAAAAATAACAATTTCATGAATGATCTTGGATCATAAACGTCATGGCAAATCATGATGTCATACGAATGAAAACTCTCAAGCTGAAGATTATTCTGTTACTTGTATCCTTCATATTCTTGAATATCTAAGTAAAATGAAGTTTTTGAGGTAGGTGTTATTTCAATTTTTAGAATTCAGAAAGTCAATATGACAGCTAACTCCTAAGTTATGACATTTCAATTTTGCATTTGATGGTAAATTGTAGCCAATGAATAAAAAATTATTAATTCAAAATTGATAATGTTTGGCTTAAGAATTATAAGGATTAAGAACATTTTTTCTACAGGTTATTGATGTGTAAACTGGGTCGCTTACTCACAAATAAAAAATGTGTTTAATCCTATGCTAATACAGTACGCTCCTTCAATATCATATAAAAACTTATGTAAAATGTTATCTGTATAAGTTACAGCAGTCATCTTTTGGTTATTTGCATTTTTGGGTTGCTTTCTCATTCACGAATACCCCACATCTCCTTTTCTTCATATCTATGTCTTAGCTTGCAAATTATCAAAGCAAAGATAACTTTTCAGGTATATTTTCAGTAAGACCATTACAGCATAAATCATTCATGAGTCAACCAGTTTTCTTGAAAGATTTCGATTGAGATTGTTACATTAGATTTTTTTTTTTACAGTGGCAAAATTGTTCATGAAGAATCATCTTATTTCAGGTGAGCAAATCTGATCCAAGTTCCAACATGTAGCATTTTTTTTAATTCTTTTTTTATAAACGATCATCTATAGTCTGTTAGTATATAGTATACAGAGTTGACATTTACACAAATAATGGTGAAACATGCATGATTTGTTTTAACTGGAATAAGTCTTATAAATGACCTATAAAAAAGAATATAACTATACATACTGCTTCAGTTTCTAATTTATCATCTTCAATCATTTTCTTTTTGTTTTGAATATCTTCCATGACAAAGTTGACAAGACGAGACAGAAGTGGGTCATCTATTTTGGCTTTCTTCAGCTTCATTCTTAACATGGCTAGGAACATCTACAATAAAACAAGTCAAATAATGTTTATTTAAATTTTTCCCATTTACACTTAAGGTGGTACATAACACTACAGGGAGATAACTCTGTAAAAATCAGTTGAACGTTTTAATCACGTATTATTGTTAAGGAAATATTAAACTTCTCAATGATCAAAATTAGTGTTTTCAAACTGCTATATATCCAATGAAATTTTTTCGATAAAGTGTGTGGTTTAAATTTTTTGAAATTTTTATATTTTTGTCAATCGGTCAAGGTAAATGAAAATTAAACAAGCCAAATTAATTTTAGTCAAGGTGTTTGGTACAACCTTAATATAACTTTCTAGCTTCTCATCAGATTTTTGTTCTTTTCTGAATCGTTAGTTTGCTTGTTTAATGGAATGGTTAAATGCTACCCTCTATAGGTTCATACAACTGCCTGTTAGGAGGTTTGATTCATTATAGAGGATATGAGTGCCTAGGGTATACCACCATTTTTTACTTCATTACTGACAAACTATGGTTGAGTGTATTTGTTCTATTGACCCATGTGAGTCTTGAATCTTAACCCCAATTATGACAGGATGGAGTTATCTTTACAGTTTTATTTAAACAAACTATATAAACCACCTGACCACCATAGGGAGCTTTTTTTCTATTTGCTAATGCATGTACCGATGCCATAAGGAACTGTAATTAGTATTCATATCATATGAAAACAGGTTACCATATATTTGTATCATGAGCAAAAACTTACTGGTAAAAACATACATTAGTGATTAGTCATGATTTCCAAATATAATTGAATGTACAAAATGTTAAATCTAAATTCTTTGGTATGATTATATCACAAGACTAGGATTATAATTGATAACCAGCAAACAAAATTGTTTTGTCAAATACCAGTAAAGAACAATACTGGAATTAAGTGAACAAATTGTGTTTTATTGTCTCTTCCACAGTTATTTCAGAAAGCCTGAATTTGTCTCTAAAATTAGAGATTGTATTAGAACTAAATCTACCATAAGATACAAGTTATTACGGCTTCTTGGGATGACATACCAGTTCACTGCAATATTCCTGTTACTGGTGTCTAATAATTCTCATGTAATATATTTTAATACATAAATTTTCTTAATTACATAAAGTCTGTGTACTTTCAAATATACTTCTAACAAAACTTTTCATTTCAGCTGATAGTAACCAGTACCAGTACTACTTTCCGGTACTTTCATTACGTTCTTTTATGAAACACTTCCACTTCAGCCCAAGGCAAGCTGAGGTATAGTTTACCAATAGAGCTATCTGAATCTATTCTGCTATTAAATTACTCACAGATTCTTTTTCTTTGCCAAGATCATTAGACAAGTGATCAACTCTGTCTAAGTCTTGTTTAGCTATTTCTGATTCTGCCTCTTCACTGTAAATAGAACAATATTGTTTAAATGAGAATTCAAAATTCTCACTCCTATCTTTCAGCTGTATATACAGAAAAATTTTATCATCTTAAAACTTATGCTGCGTTCACACGTAATTCGAATTAGTTTAATTCGCATTCAAAACGTTTAACGTCCAAACGTAAATTCTAATTCGAATTGCAATGCGCGTCAAATTCGCTTTACTTTCCTAACGACGTTAACTTTTAATTCGTATTAACAAAAACGCATTTCTAAGGCGAATTGGATAATGCGATTTAGCCAATTCGAATCAATTCGAATTAAAAAGAAGAGTGTGTGAACGCGATTAGCGAATTCGATTCGCATTCAATTCGAATTAAATGTACGTGTGAACGAGGCATAATAATTCAGATGATAACGTAACATTAAAAAGGAAATGGTTCTTAGAAAAAGTTTGACAGTTTAACTCCTCCCTATTTTCACTTGCCTGTCCCAAGTCAGGAACCTTGTCAGAAGTTGTTGTAAGTCATATCCAAATGTCTTCATTATTTGGAGAATTGGGTGTAAATGGCAAATCTTGTGTTTCTGTAATTATTTATTCATAACAAAATCAAACATATATAAATAATCTGTGTTCGCAGTGACCGCTACTTTCATCAGGAAAAAATTAAAACCAAAGTTTGCAAGAAACCATATGTTATAAAGGGGCCAATATAAGAAAAATGGAACATTTATTTTTGTATATATTATTAATTGCATTAATATAAACATTGTCTGAATTAACAGTTCTGAAACCTTAATAATCTCATGGTAACATGCTCACAGCCTCACCCCTGTAGAGTGTTCATGGGTTTTTTTCCTCTGCTTACATTAAATTTGAAATTTCTACTTCTCTGCTAAGCATGAAGCATACGGAGTAAGACCTAAGAATTGATGTTATATATGCACGGAGTGTGATACGAAAAAGTGATACGAAAACTGCATTAGTTTGATTGGCTTATCCAGCATCATGAGATGATATTATGACATTTCCATTTACAATTCGGTAGGTCATTGATAACTTTCGAAGGTTAAGACCATGTACATTTCGTCCATGGCAACGGACATATGTGATTTCTTCAATAATATACAAAACACTCACACTTTTCACCTGGAAATCTTTTTTTTGTTAAATTTTATTACATTCTGAAGCGTACAAAAACCTATAAATTGATCCAAATTGATCTAAACCATTAGAAAAAGGGGATGAAGAGGCCTGGTATTTTAAGAGTCCTGATAATATATGTATAGACCTTAAATACTGATTTATGAGAACAATACATGATTATGGAGTAATTTTCATTAGGTCCACTACAATGAGAGAAGTCTATTACATAGAATATATCAGTGTGTTCAAACTTAAGATCACCAAAATTTTTTAGGTTATCTTTGTCTTAACAGTTGTAAACACTTCTTTTTTAATATTTTTTATTACTACACTATAGCAGCTGTGGAATAATTTTTCAGGAAATTTATAATCCTAACAAGCCAGCATGATAAGTAAATAGGTCCATCTATGAATAAAAATAGTTATATCTTATTTTTTTATTAATATTTTGTAAATTTTATGACAAACTGTTTGATGTTAAGGGTCATCATTTTTCTTTTATTAATTTTTCTGAAATAAAATAACTTAATCTGGAACAAGAAAATAAACAAACTAAGATAGCACCATATTACCCATATGGTGACCTTATAACAAGACTAAATAGGCAACAACAGGTGGCTACAAAGAAAAATTTAATAATCTTATAATATAAAAATAAGGAGATGAGGTATGATTGCCAATGAGACAACTATCCACTATTTGCTTAAATCCTTGAAATATCTAACTACAAAAATAGACATGAAGGGAAATACGCTTTTATAAAATGAACAATATGTTTACTTGAATTGGCTGAAGAGGATTAAGGAGTTTAATCAAATGTTAAAGAATTTATTAAAATGAATTATGATTTTTATAAGAAGATTGCCTTGAAATGGCATTTAAAATTCTATTAATTAATTAAAGCTTGAGAAATTAACAAAGTATGACGTGAGAGTATATCTCACATCACGCAATAGGAATAATAGTCTATTTATATCCCTTAATCACATGAAATCAAAAGTATTTCTTATCAAAATAATTTCATTTTATAAACATGTTATACTAGCTATATATATATATATGTTATATTGAGAGGTCTAGTCTCCAAAACAGAGATTGAAATTATGCAAATATCTGAAATTGATCATTAAAAGTTTCATTTTCAAATCTTTTTTTTGCTGATCTTACAGTCAACACCCCTGATAAACACATACATGTTGTATACATTGATGGAAGGTGCTATATATATTTACTTTAGTTTATTTGCAAGAAAAGGATGGGTCAGATAAGCTGACTGCACTATTGGAGCTACTTAGCAAAATTATCATAGCAAAATCTGTATAAGACATCGTACAATATAACTGATGGTACACTTAAATATTCTTAAGGCGAAGTATATGTAATTTGGCAGTATTTCAGACCTTTATGAATTTTTTTTTGCATCTACAACATGTTGACTTGCATCTCTATATATATATATATATATATAAAGCATCTTCTTTGACTGTACCTTGTAAACTTGACAAGAATACCACCCATACCAGTCTGAAAAGATTTGTCAATTTTCACTTCTTTTCCTTTCTTTTCATGCTGATACTCATCATCTAACCCTAGTTTTCCCATCAGACCTTTTCCTTTTCTCTTCCCTGCACTCTTCTTTCGACCTTTTTTATCAGCTACAATCTATATAAGAAAATATCTTTTTTAACCATTCAATCATTTTTTACAATAAATTAAAAAAAATAACAGACTTAAATAATTTCGTGCATAAATTGCAAAAGAACATTTGTCATGTCATGTAACATCTGTAACACCTTTTTGAAAAAAAAAAATCATAAACTGACTTTTACAAAGTTTGTTAATAAGAACAAATTATTTCACCATATGGCACCATCTCAAAGTTTATGGAAATTGAGTTTACAACAGCAAGCACTGCCATTAATTCAGTGAACATAGACATATGTTTTAATTCTATATGAAGAACACTGGTTGTAATTTGGAGTAAGTCAAAACTTGCTTCTAATTTGGCATGTCTTTATATAGGAATAAATTATATATTAGATGCTCCAACCAAAACAAAGGTTTTGACAAGTGAAGGTAGCAATTTTGTGTCATGAATAAATACATTGTATTCCTTTTTTTTTTATGTTCTTTCCCATGTGTGTAGCCAAATGCTGTCTTTTTGACAAAAGAATATTTATCTTTTCTTAAATACTGGGGAGCAAGGCTTCCAAAACGGTCATATATGCCGGACATTTGTATAATGTCCGGTAAAAGTCTGGCTGGGCAAAGCATGAAACGGTCATCTACTTTTTAGTTTTCAAGGCTTTAAGAGACGGTCATTTTAACATAATTCGCGATCTTTTTGACCCAACGTTTTGCCTTTAACAGCCACACATTTCCGGTCATAAAAGTGACATGATTATTAAGTACTATCAAAACAACCCCTACTTTAATACCTTCTCATTTTAATCAAGGCTAATTAGTTGTCAAACAGATGAAATTTACCTGTTCAGGTGACAGGTAAACTATTTTGAACCGGACATTGATCAGTCTATTCAAAGTTATTTTCTTACATTTCAGCGGTTTGCATCTAATTAATTTAGTCAAAGATTTAAATTATCAGAAATACGTTTACAAATATGATTTGATGAAAAAATTGAAAAGGTGAAAATGAAAAATCGTCATAACCACGTTGTTTGAACCTAGAGACATGTCTCTGTTTGAACTAGTACACGTCATGTGCGCAGGTGTGAAATTTAATTATGCATCCTAATTTCTTCAAAAAAATGCTTAAATTGTCATTGATACCTTTATCTCACGTTTATTTCAAATATTTTCTTGAAGAAATAACGTAGAAAGAGCTACTTCCACTCATTCACACTTTGCAAACGTACACGGAATTTACGTATCCGTCTCTGGTCCATGTTTTACCATTGTCAAGATAACATCCGGTATAAAAACGAAAGTAAAGTTTTTGACAACGTTATTTTGCACAAATAAAGAGTCTAAGGCAGATATAAGTACGCTAATGTTGCACACTTCGAATGATGCACTGCCAATTTAACAGTTTAAGTCAGAACTTCGAAATTTGAATCAAAGAAAGTTTAATATCTTTTTTTTTAATGTCAATCATTGGGATGGCTAACTCGGCAACTGATTACCATAATTGCCTTTTGTTTATTTAGTCAGAACTCAGAAGGGATTAAAATCGGGATAATATAAAAAATGTCCGGCTGGCTAAAAATAATTTTGGAAGCCCTGCTGGGGAGAGGTGTACATTTTTTCATTCCTTTCATATCTTTCAATATGCAGCAGTGTCTAACAAAGGATTTGAAATGAGTCCTATTAGTTCTGTTTAAAGTGGATTCATTTATTTTCGTGGAATAAGGAAAAATAGTTTTTTTGTGGATATTTGATATCCTGGATTTGCCTAAATCTGCATTCAATAAAATAAAATTGAGAATGGAAATGGGGAATGTGTCAAAGAGACAACAACCCCACCAAAGAGCAGAAAACAGCCCAAAAGCCTTTAGAAAAATTGTACTTTGTTGAATATTTTAATTTGTGGTTCACCTATACCCATGAAATCCACGAAAATTGGTATCCCACGAAAATTGGTAACCCACGAAAATTGGTATCCCACAAATAATAATGAATCCACACTACAAACCTCAACTCATCATTATATCTTACCGTAACAGTATCATCATCATCATAGTCATCTATAATTTTTACTGTCTCTCCTCTACTTCTTTCCTTCCTTTTGCTGTCTTCTATTTCTTCTTGGTCTTGTTGCTACAAGAAAACAGAATTCATTCAAAAGTGTTATGAATCTAGATACTGTTATATTAAATTCAGTTATACTTGACAATGAAAGATTTATGATAAATATATGATAATGATTGAAATAACTAAAACTGTGAATATGAGATGATTGTGATGTGAAGCAACCAAAAATCAACCAATCAATCTTCTACATCATTAATCCAAGATTAACCTAGAGAATTTTTCTATTAGATATGGATATTAACAAATTAAGATGTATGTCATAGTGATTTGAATGTTGCACACAATATTTTACTTAAAATAAGAGGTCAGGAGTGAAATATCACTGATGTTTTATCAAAATTTCAGATGCTGAAATAATGAGTTTGTGTTTTCAAGATGAAAATGTCGAGCTTTTCTTATAAATTCATAGACAATTATACCGAAAATAAGCCATAAATAGAGATTTAAGTGACATTTAAGTGAAAATTGACAAAGTATATAACGTAACACTCTTGAAAGTTGTATTTATCTAAAAAGAACCATTATATATACAACAAACATCAGTCACTTTTCAAAATAACATACAGTAAATTCAGAAATGTTTGCGATGTTTTCATAATGTGAAAAATTGCAATGATATATAGGTGTCACAAAAATAAAAACTTGCATTAAAATTGTGATAGCATTACTTATATGCAGTATTTTCTGAAACAGCAATAATTTATCTAACATTTTTTTTCATTTTCAATAATCAAAAAAAAATGTGTGCTAAAATTTCAAAATTTACAGTATTTCATGCACAAACGAAATGACTGATCCATATACTTCGTGTTCACACAATATTTGATGCATCAAAAAGAATGGTAAGTCTTGTTTATAAAAATGAAATTAAATTGTACTAAAACAAGTACTTCACATTATAATACCCTTTAAATTCTAATTTATTTTGAATTTCAAACAAATGTCCACAGGGGCCACTATCATCTGAAAACATGGTTTAAACTCAAGTTGTTTTCTTTATTACAATCAACATGTAAGAAAAGGTCACCAGTAAATGGAAGATCTAAGTATTGAATTGTGGAAAAGCATATTGTTGAATTAAAATGGAAATGGATCAATAATCTTTTGTATATACATGTGAAGTTTAGGTACAGTTTAATGTGATATACTGATTAAAATTTGAAAGTAATTTATTGGCCTGATTCTATAATTATCTACTGAAATATCTAATTGAAAAAAGGCAATACTAATCCTATCTAAATTTTAGCAATAATAAATGCAAAAATTTATGGATATGCATTAAATATAACATAATGCCATAAAAAAATAAAACTAAACTTAAACATCAAGTAAAAACACAGCTAAAAAAAAGAATAAATTATATAGTTATTAAAATAAATTAACCAAGAATAAAAAAACATTGTATGATATTATTTTTTTAAGCATCAGAAGAAAGGATTTCAGAAAATGTGAAAATATGTCACACTTTGATGACACAGTTTTAGTGTAACCTCATAAGCATGATTTTTCAGAATTTTAGAAAAAATAGTTATCTTTAATATCATTATGACTAAATTAACATTGATCACAAGTGTTTACCATATTAATTTTTTTGAAGGAAATACATATCTTTTCGGGCAACAGGCTAGTTGTGATCTGCATTATTTCTAAACAATTCCAGGTCATTTTATTTCAATAAATTAACTCAGTACACAAACTACCATTTACACTGTTGACAAGCGGATGATGGTAACTGAAATTACCACGATCCCAATATGGCGTGGGGGAATCCCCGTAAGATCTTTCCCTCTTAATTTCTTTGTTTTTACATAAATGTGGCTAACATTACTCAGCCGTCGTTTGGTTATTAACATTTGCAATGAGTCTGTAAATTTTTAACCTTAAACAGTTGTCCGTTACTGAAAAAATTGAACACAATAAAAATGCGATGATGATGGTAACTCAAAGATGGGATGATGGTAACTGTCGATCAAAATAGTTAGGAGATGATGGTAATTTTTTATGTTACTCGAGGTTTCTTTTCGATCATACAGTGTTTAACATCACTATACATGAAATGAAACACAATAACACATCTTAACTGAAACCACTATATTGGAGTATAGACCAATACTAGCACAAGAGATAAAAATGTGTCGGGGAAACAAATTAAAATGTTTTGTAAAATGAAACATTCTTTAATGCAACAATTTCACAAACAGTGTTGTTATACCAATTAAAAAACTATATATATATGTTTCAACACAGAATCAAATAATTAAACAAATGAAAATTTAAAAGACTAAGCCTTTAACAGATTTATATGCAATTCCTGTTTCTTGTCAAAAATGAAAAGATAGATATAGAAGTTTTATAAAAAAAAAAAGTTTTAATTTGAGGTTATGAAGGATTAATCAAAAGTTAAACATATTTCAAGAAATGCTAGCCATAAGAGTATGGCTTCTTAGGGCATCACAATATGGGGTGGGGACTTTTTTCGGGACTCCGAGATTAGGCGGTTTTAAGCTCAGAATTTCGGGATTGATCCTTTTGGGATACGGGAATTCCTATTTCAAATTTCAGGATGTCGGAATTGAAATTTCTTTAAATTCGAGGCCTCTGAATTTTAAGCTTTTAAGCCCGGGATTTCGGGATCAGACCCCATCCTCCCCTCCTCAATATAGTAGGTTTGGGAAACAGAAACAGGAAATAAACATATAATTGTGTTCGGCTTTAAAGTGAAACCAGAGAGGAATCTCTGGAAAACATTTCATACCATTCAAACTTGTCAGACACATATCCTTTAAATCGACATCATATTAATTACAATTATTAGGCATATATGTCAGTTAAATTCGCAAATTCCTGAAACAAAATGTTAGCCCACAATCATTTCTTATTTTTTTTTTTCTAAAATCATTGCCGGAAAGGTATTTTTTTCCCTATTGATATCTCAAAATCATATCCCCACACATCCTCATTTATCAAAGCATACAGTGAATAGAAGGAATCGTTTACACATTTTATGTTTTACAGAAGTAAAACAGAAATTCTAGATGTTCTGTAATGAATATATTAAAAGCAATTATCAATTTTAAGGACTTTAATGGTGCAAATAAATAATTTTAAAATGAGTGTAGACCAGTGTACAATATAATTTTTTTTTACCACAATCAAGCTTCTTTCACTTTCGTTGGTGACTTCCATAGTATTGTCTTTTCGATAATATACAAATAATTCAATGGTGAATATATATTATGAAATTGGTTATATATAAAGATCCAGAGCAATACTCAGTAGCCGATCCAAAAAGGGGGGTGCCAGGGATTAACACCCCCCTTTTTTATTGGAAAATTTGTCTTTTTCATGGGACAAATTGACAAAAAATGTTAAGTAAATAAAGTACTAGCACCCCCTTTTTTTTTCTGAGAAAACCTTGCCAGCACACCCATCCTTTTTTCACAGTGTCTGGATCCGCCCCCGATACCGATACGTAGTACTCAACTATGGGTCATTATATAGGACGTAATACGTAACGTAAATTAATTTAAGGCATTACGTTTGCGCGCATTACCATTACATTTGCTCGCAAAAATCATTACTTTTGCACGCAGTTTTTGATAACATTTGCACGCATTTATTTGACAAGTAAACTCAGGTAAATACAGGTAATAATACTTTATATATCCATATATCACGGCTAAAATTGTACTTAGTTTGTCGTTTTATACAACCTTTTGGCAAGTTACCAGCATCCCAGAAATCAGTTACCATGATCTTTCAAAAATAACATGAACAGTTACCATCATCAACGTACTTTTTTCACTCTCTATTTTCTAAGTAATGGACAACTGTTTAAAGTTAATATTTTACAGACTCATTGAAAATGTTAATAACCAAACGACGGCTGAGTAATGTTAGCCACATTTATGTAAAAACAAAGAAATTAAGAGGGAAAGATCTTACGGGGATTCCCCCACGCCATATTGGGATTGTGGTAACTTCAGTTACCATCATCCGCTTGTCAACAGTGATTTAGAGATAGTTTGAAATATTTTTTTATTTTACAACCAATTTGGCCTCAAATGAGACCTCCTTTTAGTTAATTTTATAGCTGATTCTAAATGAATAATTGATATTATTAAATCCAATATAACAACTTCAAGCGCAATTAGCTTTACTAACAAAAGGCTACCAAGAGCATGAATTGCTCACCATATAAAAAACATGCCATTTTGATATCTATTTTTTGTTGCAATCAGTTATAAGATGCGTAATAAGTAAAAACCAACTTGCATGGACAATAACTCCTATACGGGGTCAATTGACAATTTAGACCAAGTTGACTTACCAGTCTAAGTAGATCTAATTTTGCTGAACACTTTTGCTTATTACAATTTCTCTCTATCTATTATAGTTTTGCAAAAAATGAGTAAAATTTGTCTTATAAGGGCAATAACTTATAAGGGACTGACGACATATGCCAAGTGATGGCAAAAGCTCACATGGCCTTTTAGATCAGGTGAGCTTAAAATGGATATGAATATATTACATATGAGCTGCATGGGGTAGAAATCAACCTTGTGCAAGTGCATTTATACATGGACATGTATAAGACTTTGATTGATTTTGGAACATTCAAATACGAAATAAAAGATGAATTTTTGGTATGTTTTGTAGGGTTCTTATATCAACTCAACTCAATTTTCAAACAGTTACAGAATTTGCATAAAGATTTTTTCCACCAAAAAAGGGTTTATATAGTTGTATCTATAAGGCGCAGCTCATATCATAGACATCAGTCAATGATTTGATGAAAAAGAGTTATTTGGCAAGTTTTGTCTGTATACAACAAACATAACTATATTTGTAGTTTGGATTAATGCTTGTAAATTCTAAAATACCATTCCCACAAAAAAGTTTGCTGTTAAAAAAGCAGTAAAATAGCTGACCCAAAGAGAAATCAACCACCAGACATTTAAGAAGAAAATGGGTAAATCTTGCAACAGCATCATTGTATGTTTAATGAGTTCTGACATAAAAGAATACAATTTGAAATTATGTCGCTATGGTTATACAGCAAAGGAAGTAGTCAACTAATGAGATGCACATGGAAAGAATATTATTTACATGTTAATCATGCCTATATATACTAGTTGACAGTTAACATATTTTAAGAGATGCATGGAATCAACTGTTGCAGAATTTTCCCGATTTGTTTCTAAAATACTACAGTGAAAGATTATTAAAATAAAAACAAGAAAAATATATAATAAATGCAAACAACTTTTACTTACCTTTTCTGCCTATAATTATTATGATAAGAAAAATGAATGTACATGAATATTTTACCAAGAATGACCATGAAAATATTAAGGATGTGTTATTTCAATTCTACAACTTGGTATATAGAACTCCAATAAATTGACAATACATTTTCTAAATTACCACTAAAATGCCTTAAAGTTGTCAACTGAATGATGCTATTTCATCTGAATGATTTTGATTTAAAAATCAAAGAACTGAGGTACTGAACATCTTGTGGATGGTCACAAGCACTTGTCTCAGAAAAAAAATCACATCTCTATACCTGAAAGTGAGGTTAAGGTACATAGATATATTTTTTCAGAGACATGTTAGTGCGTGGATGATGAATAAATGACAGGGAATTCAACCTCACCATAAAAACTATTATATTGTAGTGATACAAATCAGTATACTCTGGTTTGTTGTTATATATTATATTAATATTTGTATATATAAGTTAAATGTATATATAATTTTCATCCATTTGTATATCATTCTATTCTACTATTCTAATAATAGTGCAGTGCAAGTGCATGGTGGACACTCTTCTGTAATAATTCGATTTTTCTAATAGATTGGATTTGAGTAGGCATTCATATTTTCCCGCAAACGTTCTTGAGATATTCTTCTGCATGCGTTAACTCAAATTTTCGATATTCTTGATTTGATATTATACAATTATAGCCTTTGTATGAGGTCGATACGAGGTTATATCGACCCAAGAAAAGCATATTGACCTAGGACGAAGTCCGAGGTCGATATGCCTCTCTAGGTCGGTATAACATCGTATTGACCTCAACCAAAGGCTACAATTGTTATATTATTAATCAACAACTATTGCATGAACAATGTAAAATTGGGGATTTCTAGAATGTATTTTTAGTAACATGCTGTATGCTCTGTGCAATATGCTGTTTTTGACCTACGAAAAGCTATACACAACAGTATTGGCGTGCAAACTGAGTAAATACAAATGTACATGTGATCAAGTTTTAACGAATCACAAAACTGTTTAAAAATATTTGATTGATAATACTGATGTATACATATTTCTCACAACAAAACATATATCATTTATCTATGTTCTTAAAAATTATTTTCATGAATATTTTTTGATGAAATTGATATATAACAAGCAATAAGGAATGTTATTTTGCGTTCTGTTATCAGTCAAAAACGAAAGTCACGTGGGTAGAAATGTCTTTGGCAACAATACACTGGAAGGCCCTCATGGTCATTCCATGCAAAAATGAAAACAACACGTTATAAATTTCATGCATCCAAAGCGCTTTTCTGGATTTACCTTCATCAGGAATGCTCAAAGCCGATAGAATATTTGAAAGCCAATGATGTTTAAAAATGGATACTTCAACAAAGTAAAAAAATTTCAAATACAATGTACAAATGTATATAATGATAATATAATGATAAAAAATGTTATTACACAAGTAATCAAATACAGTGATTAAAATACAAAGAAGTTGTCAAATGCTCACCCTTTTCTTAAAATAATCTCTGATGCAGACTGGAACACAGAAGACTGTCACTAAAATTCCAAAAGCAAGTCCCAAAGCAAAAGCGCCTCCTATCCATGCTTTATTTATTTGAAAGGACTCTGTTTCATATGTAACAGTTACTGGTAGACAAATATCATCAAGGATTCCACTTCTGATACGGTATGACATTGCTGGTAAAACTCAACTAATGGTCAATATTGTTACTGTACTTTCTTTAGATATTCATTCCTATTAAATATAAAGAAGTGAATTCAAAACAAAAAAAACCCACACATAATGGCTACAACCTCAAATTTTAAAATATATAGATGATTTGTAATAATTCTGAAAATCTTAGATTATAGATCAACTTGCATTACAGCATAATATGAAAATAAAGTGCTCCAGATAGTGCCCTTTCAGAATATGTTTGGCCACTTTTAAAGTTTGAATTCATTCCATTAAAATGATGTAGTTTGCCCACAAAGTATTGATAAGGAAGAGTAGTTTTGAGTATAAAGGAAATGAACAGGGCTCACACTAACTACTTTTGAATTTTAGGGAGAAGTGAAATTCACCTTTTTAATCTAACAAGGAAAGATGAGACTTGAAAAGGTCACTTCATAGAGAAATTTTTGTTTATACCATGCACTACAATATTACTATTTTGTCAATTAATTCCTCCTTTTTTTTCTTTTCTAAAATAATGAATCCAATATGCATTATTTTGTTTCTTTTTAATAACAAATAACTATAATTCAGTTCTTACTTTTTGTCATTTTTTTCTGTTGAAACATATATTGAAGGCCGTACGGTTGCCTACAATTGCTTACATCCACTTCATTTGAACTTTGGTGGATACTGTTGTCTCATTGGCAATCATACCACATCTCCTTATTTTTATATAGTACTATAGAAGATTAAAAGAATAGCAAAAATAATAGATTTAGTCTTTATCAATTACTAGTTTAAGTAAGTCAATCAGGAATGTAATTTGTTTAATATCTTCACTACATCCCGTAATAATTTATCAAATTTTAAGTCATCTAAAGAGTCAAAATGAAAGAATAAATAAGATATTAACACCATGGTTTGATAAGCCATCTGCCATTAAATAAAGTTATATTCTTTCACCTATTCACAGTGTTAATAAAAAAAAGGAGATGTCGGGTACAGTAAAAAAAAAACAGCAACCCAAAGACAAAAATTACCAAAAAGATATCTAAAGGACAACATCCTTCAACAATAGTGTCCATATGATACTTCAAACTCTACAGAGTCTACAGTCTATATAAGTTATGAATAAATTAAACAGAAAAATTCACCAAATTCTATAAATAACAAAAGGCATTTACCGATATTAAGATATTATACGAGACAACCACTGACAAGGTCACTGACAATGAAGACAGTCAAAAGGTTAAGCCTATGTTACATGTATATGTCCTGACGGATAAGCTTTCATCATGAATGTTTTACGTAATGGAGAAGACCATGAAAGTAGATAATTTTAGGCTGCATTTATTTGACAAATGCAGACTTTTGTTTTATAATTATTATATTTTAACTACAGAATTTTTAATACATTTGCATTTGACCAGGGGAACATCTTAAGTTTATAAAAAGCACCAGAGAACATGCTACTTTTAAGAGCCAAGCTTTAGGAGCTGTTTATCTCTCCTGAATAAACGTTGCTTATTGAACATTGTGAATACTTTTTTTAGAATATTTTACATCCACTTGGTTGATGCCAATGCTAGTGGAATTTTTATCCCCTAAGGTATCACCAGGCCAGTAGTCAGCACTCTTCAATTGACAAGACATATCATTGATAGGTCATTTCTGTAAATTTTCTGCTCAGACAATGTTGAATTATTCGAAACACTAAAGCTTTTCTACCCCAAGAATATATGGCCATAGCCAAAGCTAGCACAACTGATGGAATTTTCAGTTTTCACAGGTCTTCAAATTCATATCTGAATTCTCCTTCCAACTGCTTTGATTTAGCGCCACTGATAAACTGGAAACTTTGTTGAGTTTATTTTTACACAGATATTTCACATATCTTTTATGCTTATTTTAAACGATTCTTATTTCGTTTTTATTTTATTTTATTTATACTTTAAATTGTTAAATGATAGCTGATCAATTTTAGATGAATATAGTGTTAAACTAGAATTGCAGGTGAACTGAAACAAAATGAAAATTGCATCCCTGCAATACTATTATATATATTAAATATTTTTGATTATCTCCCCTTTAACATGCTGGACCTGAATAATATTCCTGTATGCACATCTTCAGGAAGTGTCAAGTTTGATCAATATCTCTTTAGTCTTTTATAAGGAGTTGCACTTACAAGAGGCTATTACTATACATTAATGCAATCCTGAAGTAAATAAGTTGGATTATCTCCCATTTAATATGTAGGATCAGAATTGAATATGCCTTTTATGTACATCCTCATGAGGTAGTGTCTTACAACTTTGTTATTTGTCATCAGTATCCATCCAGCCAATGATATGTATACAATGTTGTACAAGGCACACTGGCAGTCTGGCCTGTTGGTTCCACAATACATCCCTCAACAAAAACAATTATTAATTTTGTTTGCAGGGGTTATAATTATAATACAGAAAAAGTTATTTGTGCAATCTGGGATTTTTTTATACGATTATGACAGGTAAATGCCAAATTTTCTTTTATGAACATGTAGTGGGAGAGACAAATGTGCAGGTCATGAGGTTATTGCTTTATGATATCCTAGATTTTTGTGAGGTTACTTTTTTTTGGAAAAAGCAATATTTAAGCTTGCTTTAGAATACAAATTTGTTTCAAAAATAAACAAATCAATGCAGTATTACTTGTTGATTTTAATTGACATAAATAAGTGAGAAATTCATATTTAGAGAAGAAAAATTACCTTCCAACTTAATTGCCAGAATGAAGATGTGTTTGGTTCATTTGACACACAATCCTCTCTTATTGCTAAAAAAATCGATCATTTAGTGGCTTAATTCTTATAATACTGTAATTGGTTCTCCTACCCATAAAATATCAATTATATCATGCAAAACATTGCCAAACTTTTAATTGCTAGAAGTAAGAGTAAGTCAAATTCAATTGTACTTAACCTATTTACAAATTACAGACTCAGTTATTCTTTGAAAAAACTGTGAATTCATATACTGTAACTGAGAAAAAGGCACCATTTTAATTGTTATGCTTGTTTAGTTTTTGACTGCGCTTCAAACTAAATATACAGAGAATGAAATTTCTATTGGAAATTGTTAAAGGGAGATAATATTGTGTAGCCCAATTATCAATTAAGCTGTGTATATAAAGCTCAAACTGTATAATATTACCGACCTGCTTTGTGATATTTAACATGCGTTTCCCTATAATATCTTTTACTTAATTTTCTTCACCAATTTATAAAATCATTGTATTACCTTACTGTGAAAAAAAATAAGATGATGGAGATCACGTTAGTTAAAAGAATGAAATGACAGTTACATTCAAGTTCAGTCATGCATGCTTGTTTACTTGTTTATCAGTCGCGATGGGTATTAATCGACGTTAATCTGCCGCGTAAAAAGTAATTGATCTATTTTCGTTGTATAAAGCGCAACAACAACATAGACTCATTTCTTTCTTTTGATTTTTCGTGCCGTTAGAGATTTTTCGAAAGGAAGCGTGATTGGTTACGCCAGGTGCCCCAAGAAATTATAATCAAATATGTAAAATTTATACACATATCATAGGTAAGATAGTTTGTGTACATGAAAATACAGTAATTCAGTTTGCAGGATATACATTTTATTGTTAGATACTATTTTTAATGTCCTGTGTCACTTAAATTGCCTCCCTCATGCCTGTCTAATCTCTAGTCTGGGACCATGGTTCACTGATCGACAGCAGAACCAGGTGTAATACAATAAATGTATTCGTTAATTGGATGTTAAATTCATGCATCATGGGATAGCATTTCTTGACACATGTCGGGAAATATTTAGATTGCCACAAATTCAATTTATTGAAAATTATTTTTAAATTCATAAAATATGCATATTCCAGAAAAATATAGCACTTATATTATCCAAACAATATTGTTTAACATCTTGAATCACCAGTTGATTAATGATTTGATGGATATATTCATTCATTGCTTATGGACATGGATTTTTCTAGCATTCCACAGGGTCCGATATTCATACCCATTCCCAATGGCAAAACCTCTACATTTTTCCAAATTTTGGGAGGAAAAATTCCCAAATGAGATTTTTAAGGACATCTGCCCGTCAGATTGAAATTGTTCAACTTATGTTTTCACCTATATTATTCATGACAGAGATGTTTTTTTTGTTCAACTGCTAGCTTTATGCTGAAATTCGCAAACAAGTTATGTGTAAACATGGTAAAACCGAGTAAAAACATATCCGACTGACAAAATACAACTTCGACACATGGCCGCTGTAAACCGGAAATGTAGATAAATGCAATACCAGATCAGATTCTGGAAGCATATAAGGCTATTTCCGGATTTGCCAATCAAATGCAAAAAATAAATTTTTAAAAAATTGCCTGAGGTGACAAAATAAAGCTATTATATATAAACTCTTGAATTGAAAACCAAATCATCTTTAAAAAAGAAAGAAGAAACAGGAAATATTTTTACAGAAAATCAAAGACATTTTCATGCCAAAATCCAATAAAATGTTACATTCACTTTTCTTTATCACTAAAAATTTGATATTGGATGTTTTTATAAATGTAAACAGATCTAGGAGGTGATTTCTTCTCAATTTTGAAGGGACAGTAAAAATTTGGTAGGGCAAGTGAATTTTGAAAAGTGTTAGCCTGCTTGGCCAGTAACAGTCTTATTTAGTCTATCCCTGAATTTATTATTTAAAACTGTTACCATCTTTGAAGATGAAAAAGGGGGAAATTCTTATCAAATGTGCGCTATAAGGAGTACAGTATTTTGATACTAAAATAAACTTGATTGCCTTGTTGTCAAGTTTAAAAGGACAGGAAAATAAAATTATATAATGGCAATCATGAAGTTTCTTATTTTATTTTCACAAAAAACATAATTCCTAATGAACTATACACATTAAAACTCGCATCTGGTATATTTATTGGGTTTTCACAATTTCATTGAAAATCGTGTGAAAAATTCCCAATACTGCCCAGGGTCCTTTTCCCCAAAATAGCCAGAAAAACCCCTGATGGAACATGCACATGTACAGTAATTCAGTCCCATTCAGAACTGAAAAGTGGTCATGTATGGATTGTATTACGTCTGGCTGTACTGACACAAAGAGGAGGTTTGGCCAGGATGCCTGGCTAGTCTTAATCTTTAGCGACTGCCTACTTCTTCTCAGTATATCCAACAAATAGGACCCAGCAATATTCCAAATCTTTCTTTCATATTGATCGGAACCTTTTAGAAGGCACTGTTCTGAACATCAGGTAGTTTGAACTTCAAATTTGCTCTTGCAAACTGTCAGTAAAACCATGATGCCCTTATCTCTGTTGTAAAAAAGTCATTATTGGTGTCTACAACACGTACAATGTACTCATAAAGATCAAGGATTTTACTGGTCAATATATTTACACCAAAATACCTCAAAATATCTAAACCACTTAGGAATGAGCTTTAAATGTACCCTTTCTAGAAAAAACATGGGATTTTTTTACTTACATTTATTTTAACATGAAATAGTTGGGGATAAATACTTCTACAAAAGAATGCCAACAAAAAACTGTAACTGTTTTAATTCTAATATATTTATTGTAGTCATTTGTAATTCAACTACTGGAATCCATCTAAATATCACTTACATTATAAATAAGTATTTGATAATGGTAATAAAGAAATTATTTTTTTTCCCTGTGACATAATTACAATTGATGTACATATATGTGACTTTAACCATTTTTTGTATGTTTTTTTGGTGATTTGGTGTATTTTTGGTTGTTTTGGGGGTAAATCTAATATACTATTAAAATGTTTTCTCTGATTTTCTGCTTTTATAGTTTTAACCCCTGGTCTCTTTTCTTTATATTAATGATACACCCATTTGTTGTTTCAATGCTAAACATAAAAAATTGAATACATAAATAAGTAATACAGCATGACAGTTTATTCATAACAATTATTTATAGACAGATCTTGTCAGTGAAAGAGGGCAAATTTTAAAGTAGCATACATGTATATATCTTTTCTACAAAGAAATACATGAATGGATGGAAAACAGCTTTAAGCATTCATTTTTCTTCATTTTCATGAATAGGCACACGTAAAACAATGTAATATGAAGAATGATATTGTGTGTTCAGTTTAAGTTTTACATGTTTCTACCATAACTCCATTCAATGATTATAGAATACATTATTATACATAATTGAGACAGCAGCACATTGACAAATATACACAAAGTCACAAACAGAAATATTGAAAACAAATACTATTTGTAGCATATGACATTAAAATTTGGCAAAATAAATGTCACCACTTCAAAGATTGGGTAACTTTTTTTATGGGTCCATTTAACTGCTTTTAATCTGAGTATTAAACTGTGATGTATGATGTATTTATATGATAAACTGTTTTTTTTTTTTTTTTCAGAAAAAGAATGAAATTACTGTATGCCATATTAACCCTTCTTGGATTTACATCCCTTGTTTTTGGACAGCAATATACATCAAATTTAGATTCAATTTATGAAGAAAATGCAGTAGTTATTGTTGGAAGTCAAACTATTAATTTAAATGTAAGTTAATGAAATTATGTACATTGTAAAAATAACTCATAAAAATAAAAGGAAATGTCAGTGTACATCAATAAGATATGAATCCAATACAATAAAACACAAAAGTCAAGTTTGACATTAAGATAAATTTAGTTTGTGCAAGTATTTTCTATGTTTACTTTATGATAACTTTCAATTTATGTACATAGCATCAGCAAACAAAGTGTTTATTTCATTTCCCTACAGCTATATCACTCTTATCAAAACATCAGAAAACACTGCCAAAATTGCAAAAGATTTCACTTTATGTTATCAAGTTTGACCCAGAGATACCAAGGACATTGTTTTGATCTGATGACATAAAAAGGATTGACAATATCACTGCAAACTTCTAATAATTTCAACAACTGTGCTTCCATTAAAAAATCTAAAATAAATATAATAAATTTTCAGAACATTGTGTATAAACACATATTTTTGTTTTATACATGCACCAGCCACTTTTCACAATTTTTTTTTTTCAATTTCACTGCACTCACTTGTCAAAAAATCTTCATGATCATGACATGATGTATATATACATGTATATTCCTGCTTTAAAAGGTTAAAAGTATGACACCTACAGTGTTCTCCCCAGGGCCTTTTAGCATCATGGTAATGTGATGCTATAATCTTAAATGTGATGCTATCTGAAGTGGTTTTCTTATAGGTTATGTTATGGATGTGATGCTATATTTTTTAGAAACAAGATGGTATTTCAATTTCCCCTGTTTACCAGGATGCTAAATGAAATATCTGGGGAGAACACTGCACCTACATATATGACAGAATCACATATTTTATTAGGATGAATCTGACGTGTCTCAATAATTCAAATAACAGCTAAAATTTTAATAAAATGTTATAAAATAAAAGAAATTTCTAAAAAAAATTCCCTAGCTACAGCTATCAAATAGATTGGTATACATGTATTTACTTTTTTACAGGACACCTATTATGTCAACCCAGAAGCATTGGATCCTGCCTATATAAATACAAATGATTATGTGAGGTATCCTTCCTTAATTACCTCCAATGGCCATATTATGGAGATCATTGGACTTAATGACTCGTCTGGTACTTACCCTGGGTCAACAATTGTCTTTGAAAAAGTCATTGAGGTTTGTATTTTGCTGTAACAGAAAACCAATCAATTGTACAGTCAAACTACTATAAAGGTCACCTCTTTTATGAGAAAACCTCTCTTGTTGGATCATCCTGTTTTTGTCCCACTGTAGTAATAGCTATATATTTTGAACCTGAATCCAAAGGTCACCTGTCTTATAAGGTCAAGTTTTTTCTAGTCCAAAGAGTGACCTTTATATATAGGTTTGACTGTATATGTATATGCAACAAGACAACACTTTTTACCACACAAACTGGATTTATTTACGCGACTTTCGCGAGTAGAAAAATAACGCAAATATAAATCGTCACATATATATAAAACTTGGATCTTTCCTTATTTAACTACATCAAACAAATTTGAAAATTGCGAAATTAAATCGCCGCGAAAATGGGCTAGTAATGGCTAAACGCGAAATAAAGTATCCCCGAAAATAAGTTGGTTTACAGTATACCCTTCTGTCTGTATGTCCATCGACCTTGATTAAGACGTTTTTGTTTAAGTAAAATTCTAAAAACCTGTCGTGATATATTACCTATACTGAAATGTCTCAATTGCATATATAGTAAGATATGTTAATGAAACTATTGAATCACAATGAGCTATATTTCATGCATTCATGAATAAATATTTGTCTTATAGTTTTATTTCTTGATGTACATTGTACTACTTCATTCCAGTTGTATCTTAACAGTTTTTGGTACTCAAGGTCATCATGCCCTACGTTTTTTACTTGAGTTGCGTTGCTTTGGGTAATTTGGAATTGTGGTTCAAGTTCTTATTTAATCAATGTTTACAGAGATATCCTCCCATTTAGTCAATGTATACAGAAATATCCTCTGATTTGATCAGTGTATACAGAGATATCCTCTTATTTAATCAATGTTTACAGAGATATCCTCCCATTTAATGGGGTATTTATTTTAAATATATTATTAATCAAAATAAAATTAACTCTGCCGTTTGCATCATAGGGGAGTATTGATCAATAAAGAATTGAAGAATATACTGATATACTTTATATGTTTTATAATTTCAGATGAATGATGACACTATTTCAACTACTCAAACACAGATGTTAGAAATACAATTGTGGCTATCAAACAATGATTCTTTAGAGGCTATTAATAATGTGTACATTGAAGAAGATTTAACTGATGGATTAAAGGCAGATTATGGTACAATGACACGTGGAGGAACTAATCATAATATTACAAGTACTAATGGAGAGAGAGAATTTGTTTATAATGTGGGAAACTTAGCAGGTAAATAATAAATAAATTTGTAGGCTGAAAGGGCAGAACACAGTTAATATGGAATTTGGAAAACTGGACTTTTACCAAGTTCAAGGCTAATCTAGAGTGTTCCAAGAAAAATTCTGCCAGGTTCAGTTGTGTTTTTTTTTTAATAATTATCAATTGTTTTTATGGTATATTTGCATAGAAAGTTTCTGTTTGTTTACCCTTTTAGGAACTTGGAAAGACCATTTTAAACTTTTTTTTTAATTAAAGTGTGAAGATCCATCTGACTAACATGCTTCATAAGTGCATTTTCTTAATGGCTCATTAGAAAATCTAATCAGGCCTTTGACTGGTTCAATTTTCATCTCCTTTTGGAAGTAGAAATAATTTTGATCATGCTTTCTAGGTTCAAATTATTATAATTTCATAGGTAACTTACCTTATGAAGATTAAATACCCTTTTACCCTTGTGATATTTTTTTACTGTGTGGTAGATGGAATCGTCAAATTGAATATATATAGTAACCAAACATGTTTTTTTGTTTTCCTGTTACATTGTATTAACATGTCTATTTCATGTATGATCTCTTTAGTCATTGTCTATTTTATGTATGTTAAGAAACTCAAAAGGGTCATTGGTCTAAAAAATAATTGTCACCTTGACGACTCTAATTCTGCAGTAGAACCCATGCTTGGTGAAATTTGTCTCTTTGTATTGGGAAATGTAAATCTTATGCCTTGCGTAAAGAAGGTGCCACACAGTCACTGTATGTTGAAAAACCCTTACAATAACATTTTTAGGGGTTAGTAGGTTGCCTGTTGCAAAGCAAAATTTCTGCCTCAACTCAAAAGATTCTGATTAAACAGTTCTTATTGCTTTCCTTTAATATGTTTACATGTTATAAACTTATAATGTTTTTCATTTATTTGACATTGTATTTTAAAGCCAGTACGAGTTCTTCTTTGACCTTCATTGCTCGACCATATGGAGATGACGGGACAGAATTAGGGGATGGTATTACCTATTATTACAGCAATCTTTACTTTGATGCTAAAGATGTAAGTGCATTTACTCTTTTTATTAAACGAAATCAAGCAATAATAAGGTTAAGAATATATTAATACATTTTCACTCCAATGTATCATTTCATGAACTGTTAAACAATTCCTTGAAAAAAATGAAGAGTGTTAATAGTTTCATGTACAGTAAGGCCATACATTCAATATTCATATTCATGAATAAATAGGAAAAGTTGTTTCTGCTTTTGAAAGGGGAAGGTATGGTAAGGCATCTTTTTTTAGACCATTAGATTTGAATATTGCAAAGTATTATAAGTATATCTAGTAAAAACCTTCAGATGATCTCAAGATAGTATTCTGAAAGATATCACTGATAATATATTTGAATTTGGTCTTATGTATTTTCTATAGGCCTTAAAATTTGAAGTTGATGAAAAATTTAGAAACTGACAATTAAAATGGCCTTTTTTCATTGTACCGGTAGTTTGATTAACATTTATATACCTAGTTACAAATACTTCATACCTTTTCAATGCCAACTCTATTTTTGAAATCTTTCTTTTTACTAAAATTTTATTTATTAAAAGAAGCTATTACCCAAAAAGATATTTTGCAACAACGTTTCTAGACTAAAATGTTAATGTGTTATTGTGAGTCAAATATCTATTTGGGTAAGACTGTTGGTCTTTTTTTTTTTATTTTACTGAAAACTATCAGTTAATTTATAATTTTTTGGTTAAGTATGACAAGTATTACAAGTTAAGACATGACAGTGTGGTCACAAATGATAATTCTGTACTAAAGTGACTAGATATTACTATATCATCTATCATCCTATTCATTTATCAATAAAAGTAACCTATTTGAAATTATAGGAGTTTATTATTGTAATTTCAAGGGTCAAAGAATGTTTCTTTTCATACCTTCTTCTTTGCCTTTGTCAGTTTTTATTTTTATAGCATATTTCCTTTCTTTTCAATTTCTCTGAAAGTACTAACTTGTGTTCATCAGGTATACAATTCTGTGCACTTAATAAAAAAACCCACAAACAACTAACAAACAACAAAAACAAACAAAACAAACAAAAACAAAACCTGCTGCCTGAAAGTTGATAGTAATGAAAGTTGATTATTTGATATTTTATTTGGCACTACATTACATTCTTTGCAAAATATTGTTAATCTGTTGAACAGGGAGGTGGAACATATCAGACTGTTGGACCATTGCAAATATCTGTTTGTGTAGTGAGGGAAGATAATGAAATAGCAAATGTAAGTATTACTGTAAATTCAGTCATTTTTGCAATGTTTTTATTATTGCAATAAGTGCTGGTATCAAGTTAATTAGTAACACGCTGGAACTCGAAACACATTTTAATTTCTGGTTGCATTATTGTATGCAGAATTTCTTAAAAACCCATTGATTAAGATATACTTTTAGAACTATTGCGAACCAAATGAAAGTTTTCCACAGAGTCGTCTGCTCTTTACCAGGTTATTTAAACTTTTGTCTATTCTCTTGTCCTATTGAATAAATACAATAGCTATTGTTCTCTGTGTAGTTTTTTTCACTGGGACCTTTAAATTTTTTCTAGGAGAAATCTATCACTCATTGAATAATTTACCTGACCAAAATATTATCTTCTTTTTTGGGGGAAATAGTTGTATAAACTCGCATAAACTGCATGCAATATTGTATTTAATCAATATCAATAATATATTTTCAGTCTGTTCAATATAAACACTGATTTAATTATAAAAAGTTTATTTCTGACAAATTTTTTAGTATTGTTCCATTGAATTTGTATGTTTTTGTTGTTGTTCAGTTATAGAATACATTTATCAAGACCTTAATTTAAACACAATAATTTTCAAGTTTTTATTTGTCAAACACACAAAAAAAAGCAAATTTTAATAGGGAAAATATAATAAAATAGGTTCAAAAATGAAATCAACTTTTAATTTTTGAATCAGTGTTTATATTGAGCTATTAAAAATGAATTATTAATATTGAATAAATACAACACCACATGCAGTTTTTTGAGTCCTTATTTAGTATTTGTACATGTACATGTACATGTATTTTCATTATTGACAGTTCAATTTTTTGTTCAGGTTAATTAATCAGTGAGTGATAGATTTCTCTTGAAAGAAATTTAAAGGTCCCATCAATTAAACAACACAGAGAACAATAGCTATTGTATTTATTAGATGGGACAAAAGAACTTACAAAAGTTTAAATCGACAGGTAACTTGCAGGTGAATCTGTGAAAAAGTATCATTGGGTTCGCAATAACTGTTTATATACAAGATGTAGTTGATGTTTACATAAATGTGACTATGTTTTTTTTATTAAAAATATGTTAACTAACTCAAGAAAATGCTGTTTATGTAAGTAATTTGCTTTGTGTTTATTTTTGTTCAGTTTCTACTTGTAGCAAATCTTGTAATCATTTGGTATACATGAGTTTCAATAACTGCCTCTAGATTTGTGGACAAATTTCAATGGTAGAATTAATTCTCTCTGACCTCCAGATTTAACTCGTAATGAGCATATGATGTAATTGAAAAGGAGGCTTACCGTGTTATGAAAGCGGTTAAGGGATGACTTGTTAATTCCTTCTCTAACAGAGAAATTGGTGAATCATTACAGAGGGTGGTAAAGGGTTATTTTTGTGCTTTGCCATTTTTATTTCACGTGCAGCCGTGAAAAAGGTTTGTTATTCACCGTGTTTCATGAAATTGGTAAAAAGGTCAACGTGCAAGAAATTTTAATTGTTCGTTCATCGTGAAAGTGCAATTTTATTTCGCGTTTTTCCATGCAGATACACCCCCCCCCCACCTTTACGCCCCTCATTACAAGATTATTTCATGTGATTATTAAGGATCCCAATGGAAAAATATTGCAAAACTCACTTTTAGGTAGATAGATATTGATTTTTTTGTAATATACAGACACTACATGCTGTAAAAGTAAAATTAAGAAAATGAACTGTACATATTTTTACTGTATATGTATTTTGATTTCTGTTACAGTTGTTTTACCAACATGGATTTACAGCATTAGCCTTCTTCATGGCTGCTCTCCTTGGAATTATATTAGTCGCTTTGTTTGCTGTGTTGTATGTCATCTTCATAACAAGAAGAAGAAAATCTGTAGTTGGAATAGAGGTTAGTTACAGACTATATTTCATGTTAGATGACCTTCTTTCCGTAAAATTATAACCCTTGGACTTGAAAAACTGCAGGGAAATTATTCTTGTCTAAACCATTTTTTCTTTATTGCTGGTACGTATTGGGTTGATTGTTGGTTCATAAGTGTATTGTGGTGAGTTATAGATGGAGTTCACATTTCATTCAAGAAGACAACACTGTCGCTATTTTATGGAGTCTGTTAGTCATTCTGCAGATGGTTGAAATCTTATTGTCCATATATTTTTACGTAATTTTGCATTTACTTCAAATGTTGAAAAAACAGAAAATTATGTTTTTACAGAATTTGTATAAAAATGATACAATACAATTATGTCTTCCAAGAAATTTTAATTTTTATATACATTATAATGTTAAGTAAAATGCATACATAGAATATTGGTGAAACATCCTTATACCCATTATTTCACAAACCCTTTTTTTATTTTAGGATCAAGTAATGATGGAGAAAGGGAAAAATATTATTTTAAATCCTGCTGACGTTATGAAGACTGGGAACACAATTCTTGATTATAGGTATTTTAAGTTCTCAATGTTATATATACATTCATTAAGATGTGAAAAAAAGTATTTAAATCCATAAACTTATTGACAAATGGTTTGGCCCTAACATGATTTTTAATAATGAAACTTTTTTAAGGCAAATTTTAGGGTATACTTTACAAAAACTTAAGGTTGCAACTCCTTTTCCTAAGACTGAACTTAGACAATTTGGACTGTTTTGTTTGGGCCATTTTGACTTCCAAACATTTCATCTTGAGAATCATACAATTTTTTTATTACATTCTAAAGGAATTATAAAAGAGTTTGTGAATAATACTTCAATTAAAAATTTGAAATGATTTATTTTGGCCAGTATCAAAAAGTATCGACCTTTTAATAAATAACACATAATTGAGAACTAGTATTAAAATGCATATTGTATTTGCTATATAGTTATGCACATTGGTTCTCAACTTAAGAGATTCAAAACTGCACCCAATTTTTCGTCCAAATTTTAAATGTTAGTAATGAATTTTAAGATATTGTTTTTACCTGTAACCATTGTTTTTTTTATTTATAACTTATCAAAGAAATTATCTCTTATCAATTTTACTCAAAATCATGATCTGCCATTTCTGTGTATATGGCCTTATCACAAGTACAAGGTCATGTTCATATTTTAACTTTTTTTAAACTTCACTGTTTTATATTTGACAGCTCAACAGCTCCAGATGATAGTATTGTTGGAATTTTATCTATGAAAGACAGACTAAAAAGATACAGAGAAATTGATGGGTAATCTTTTTGTTTAGTGTTGAATGTATGTTCAGCTGTTCTATCTATTTGCTTGTATTGCTGTCAATCGTAAAGATGTACGCTAGAAGACCATCAGCTAAATAGCTAACATGAGGATACCCAAATTGCACCTATTTTGCCAGTTTTTCACCGTCATTTATTTAAGAAACAGGCAAAAGTTTCGATTCTGCATTTATTTTGTAGATGTATCTTTGTTTACTTTATAGTTCTACGCATTTAATTTTGAATCCATACTGAATCATAGAAAAATTGGTTTGAACCTTACTCCTACAAACCAAGATTATGTAATGGAAAGCACCTAAATTGTATACCTTCTGAACTTCACATCCGTAAAAGTGGAATAACATATGTTTTGTTATATTTATCCACATTTTTTTAACAATTTGACAATAGTCCATTCTTACTATACATAGTCTGTTGCTATATAATGTGACCGTTTGGTGTATATTTAAATATGTTTAGCTATGTTGAAAGATGTGCATAGTGTCAAATTATAGAAAAACAAATTCTTTACTGCTGTTCTTGCAATGGGTACTAGGTGCAATTTGGGTACTGTGACTTTATATATATATAAAGAACATTGCTTGTTTTGCTTTACATCATTTTATAGTGGGTGAAAGATGACTAGCTTTAAGCTGAGTTCTAACACCTTATAAGAAGATGAGGACATCATCTAGCATTAGAATAAGCAATTCTCTTTGACTTTAATACTGATGTTAACATATTTGTTTCTTATTCATCAGTAAGTCTAATATGGAAAGAAATACATGAATGGTGCTGTGAAGACAGGAATGCAAATTATTTTTTCCATGACAATTTTTTATATTTCAGTTTGGATATTGTTTCTTCAATTAAAGTGGACACAGATATTGAGACAGAGAGAAATGATGCTACAATTCAGGCCACTGTACTGCTACTCAATGGACTTCATCAGAATAAAGATTTATCATCAGCCAATCAACAACAAGTTGTAAATAACTTTAAAAAGAAGAGAACAAACCTAGACAAGAACTTAGATGATGAATATAAACGTGAGGTCAAGAAATTGTACAAGAAGCTTGGTGCCAAAAATAAGGTAAGTTAGGCCAGATGGTATTGGTATTGAGTTATGTGGTCTGTTTAATGTTTAAGACTGCAAACATCTGTTCAATTTTTGAGCACTTTGAATGAATTGAATTGAAAAGCAACAGGAGAATACAGAAAAAATTATAAGGGAAATCATTGAAGATATTGCTTATGTATGATGCTTTTAAAATTTGTAAACATGAAAGCCAAAATGTTTTTTTTTCTTTGATCATTTTCTAGTAATCATAGTGCTAAGACTGAATGATTGATTGTTGCTTGCTCAAGGTACAGTGGCAAGACACTTTAAATCTAAATATTTAGTTTTCTACATAAATAAAGGGGAGACAATCTAAATATTTCAATAAACCTATATAATTTTTCTCCCTAAAATGTTCAAAATTTCTACAATTAAAGATGGTGCTTAATACTTAAACATGGTGATTGTATATTATACATAAAATATCTTCTTGCATAATATGCCATAACTATATTTTAGGCAAGAATGTCTCATTTGCTGCAGAAACAGAAAGATGAGAGGAAAAAGATTGTTAGTGAGATGCATGATCTAGGAGACAAGGTACAGTACAGTAAAACTAGACATCTCTTTTATAGGTATTTTATGATTTGCACATGTTAAACAACTGCTAAAAAAGGAGTTTTTATATGGAATGGAAGCCAAAGTCATTCAACTCTTCAACTTTTGTATAGTAGTATTCTGCTAAAATAACAATAAAAACTAAAATAATCTTGTTTGTAGTCATCCCGAATAAGCATAAAATATTTGCCATTAGATTAAAAGTATAAAGACAACAGTCATCATTCTTGTTTGTAGTATTCAGTTAGATGATGGAAAAGACCTAAAAATTTTAAGATATATTCTGAAGAACAGTTGTAGTTTCACTGTATGTTATTATTTAGGAAAGAAACCAGTTGTTAAAGATGATGGACAAACAACACCAGTCTGAACAGACAGAAGAGACATATAAGCTTAAATTAGAACAAGATGAAGAAACTGAAAATCTTAGAAAGGTAAATTAAAAATTTTGAAAACAACATTCAAGCATATTATTTTGGGTTGAGGTGTGACGTAAATGATTTATTTTTTTAAAACCTGTTTACCTGTGACAGTTATTTACTTCATTGTACATACTCATTGAACTAACAACCAATATCCCTATTTTAGAAATATATATAGCACCAAAAGTATTGATTTGAATTTAAAGATCATTGTTGCCACGAATTTCATGATAAAAAATCAACCAAAAATTAATGACAATCTGATGTAGATATACATTTAGGATTGTTACCTAGAATTTTGTAGAATTTGTGTTGTCTGAGTAATTTTGAAACGCCCCTAAGCAGGTACTTATCATAGGTCAAAATATTTGAGTTGGGTGTTAAAAGGAATATATTCTATAAGGCCAAAATATGGCCCCTATTTCTAGCTTAATTGTGTTAATGGGATTTAATGGCCAAAATCACAATGTATCGTATCTTTAACAGTGAATAGATAGGAAATAGTTTTTTGTTTGTTTGAAAATATATGTTTCAGTATATCTATTTTAATATTTATGCAGACAGGGGCTATCTTATCCACCCATGGACACTTACTGAGAATTTATTTTGATCTATTTTGTGATTATGACTGAATCTTTTTAGACCAAATATTGATAAAATATTTATATATACATTAAAATAAAAGCCATGAACCCATAGATACATTGAAATAAAAGTCATAAACCCATAGATACATTGAAATAAAATCCATGAACCTATAGATACATTGAAATAAAAGCCATGAACCTACAAATACATTAAAATAAAAGCCATAAACCTATAGATACATTAAAATAAAAGCCATGAACCCATAGTTACATTTAAATAAAAGCCATGAACCTATAAATAAGTTAAGATAAAAGCCATGAACCCATAGTTAGATTTAAATAAAAGCCAGGAACCCAGACAAATCAAAGATGACCAAAATTACTTGTAGTTAAAATTCATTGGTTTTTGACATGTCAAAAACTTTCAATTAGCAGTAAAAAATTAAAATGCTGTAGTAAGATTAAAACACAACAAAATTACATGGACGCTAAACCAACACTAATCAATTTAAAGCACAAAGATGCCAGGTGAGCAATGCAAGTGCCCTATTAGGTGATAATATTTGCATAATTTTCCTTTAATTAGTAATTTCTACTTATTGTATTCAATTCAGTTCAATTCAATATTTTATTAAAGTCTCATCTCTCAATAATATATAATACAACATTACATTTATTGTAAAAATATATAGATATAAAAAGAGAGCCATTCTGTACAGAATTATAAGAGGCTATAACATCAAAAACATTATAGAAAATTTGTCTATTATAAAACATATTTATGAGAACATTATTTACAGTATAAAATATTTCTACGTCTATCTAAAATAAGATAACAGGCTTTGGCACAGCTACCAATCATATTAATATCTGTAAATAAAAACACTAATTTCTGTTTATCATCAAAAGACATAAAATCACTATTAAAATGTATTGCTTCATCAAATGATTTCTTTCTAAAATCGTCATATAAAGGACACGATAAAATAACATGGGCTTCATCTTCTAAAATATCCTTACAATTATCACAGACTCGATCCTCTAAAAGTAATTTTTCAAATCTCCCCGTTTCGATTCTTAGTGGTGCTACACCACAACGAAATTTGGCAAAAGAACTCCTTTGCGAAAATGGCATTGGAATTTTACAATGAGTTTCTGTTTCATAACTGTAAGATTCTTTATTTCTTATAAAACCAAGTTAATGGTACAAAGAAAGAGATCTTTTTACATATGATAACATACAGATTCTGAGAACTTAGAAATTGAAACAAAATTAGTATCACAAAAGGCTATACCTTGAAAGAATTAAGAATAATGTTTTTTACAATTCAATGGGTTTGGTCATTTCATGGTTATAATGTGACTATTCTGATAAAATAACATTTTTTTCTTTTTATGGTTGTAAAGAATATGGTAAAGTTAGAATGCTTGTTTTCCTCCATTGTCTTGTGCATGTAGTGCCAGTGTAGACATTAAAAATATAAAGAGATAGTAATGTAAAAATTTAAACTGTTAATGGAAGCTTATAGTATTGTTTTACTAACTTTATCATTTTAGAAATTTATCAGGAGAACAAATCCTTGTATCAAATAGATAGTTAGGAAGTTTGTACAGAATTTGAAGAGACATATATATATATCTATAATCTATATGTGTTGGCCTGAAAAATGTATTCCTTGCTTGGCTGTGACAGTATTTGTTTAGTGTTTTGCATTTATCTTGCAATAGATAAATGACAATGCATGCTGAAGTAACAGATTTACCATATAGTAAAAGTGTAGTACAAAAATGTTTATTATATTTAATTTTATAATGTTGCCTCAAAAGTATATATACCGAGGTACTATTTAAACTTGGAATTATTATTTGATTATGATTTATATGTTTATCCATCCATCATTTGTAATGCATAGAATATTTAAGGAAAACACTGTGCACTTTGTGCACAAAGGATTTTTAACCAATTCCTATGCAAAATTGGATTTTACTGGGTTTTTTGTTGTTTGTACTTCACAGTGTTTTTTTTTACCTTTTGTTCATGTATTGCACTGGACTTTCCTTAAAGTTCCGTGTGGTGCACATCATTTTCATTAAATTGGTTTAAAGGGTAAAACAAATTTTATCATCATTAATTATTCCAAATGCAGTAATTTTTCAAAAAGATTAATTTTTAAGCTCAAGTTATTCAATTTAAAAAAAAAATGAGAATTGTGGGAAAGAATTAAGTTGTGCATAATTTAATATTGTATATGACTTTTGCAAAAATGTTTTAATTAAACATAATTTTGGAAAAAATCTGATATATATAGATATTTTAAAATCATAGAAAAAAGGTCTTTATATTACTTGTATCATGTAGGATAGTGTTTTTTTTTTCTATTTTGAAGTATTGAAAGAACAATTCAGGTATCAATTAAGTCTTGTAATTATATGAATAATAGTAAAGACAAGATCAAAATAGATTTTTCCGATAGGGAAAAGCCACGAACAGCTTCCACTTTTATTACATATTGTTTGTAATATTTTTAGGAATTTGGAGCAAGAAAGAGGGTTGGTCTGAAGGAACTACAACAGGAAATGTTGACAGAAGCAGGAGAAATAGGTTTGCTAGATCAACAGAAAATGAATTGGATGTTGGAAGAACACAGGAAAACACAAGAAAAGTTGGAGAAGACTTATGATGAAGAGATTTCAAGACAACGTATGTTACTAGAAGAGAAACTAGAAAGACGAAGAGCTCTTGCCAAATCAAGTGTAAGAATATTTAAATCATAAGGGATGTTCTATATATCATGTCATGTCACATACCATCATATAGCAAATTTTAACTCAATATGGTTTTAATCTGTGTACTCCTACAGGCATTGCATTGCTATGTAGTTTTAGTCATTCATTTACTGTAAATTAAAAAAAAGATGATTTTTACATAATTCCAAAGAAATGTGAATTGATCACTATCTCATTTATTAGCATTCATATTTAAAAGTCAGGTTTTATTGTTTGTATGTATGTAGTTACCATAAAAGGAGTTGAGGGTTACAAAGTGGGGAGTATGTGCACATATTAATGTGAAATGCAATGGCCATT
This sequence comes from Mytilus californianus, assembly GCF_021869535.1. Lineage (NCBI taxonomy): Eukaryota > Metazoa > Mollusca > Bivalvia > Mytilida > Mytilidae > Mytilus > Mytilus californianus. The sequence continues at coordinate 62,064,451 of NW_026262679.1, forward strand.
TCATGATGATCAGAAATAAATAAATAGCTGTTTACTAACTTGCACAACACACTGAATAATTAGCATCAAGAACACAAACGCATGAATTAAAAATTGCAAACATGTCGTACAACCCTTTCCAACCTTCAAACAGATATAAGAAGATGTGGTATGAGTGCCAATGAGACAACTCTCCATCCAAATCACAATTTGTAAAAGTAAACCATTATGGGTCAAAGTACGGCCTTCAACACAGAGCCTTGGCTCACACCGAACAGCAAGCTAGAAGTTCTTAAATATTGCATGGAAGTTATAATTTTATCATGTGTAATGATTTATTTTATTTAATTACACAATAGGAGACTCAAGAGGATGACCAGAGCTACTTACTGAATACTATGGCAGGACATCAACTGACACTTATAGAAGAAAGTCAGAAGTAAGATCCATTAAATACCAAAGTACCTTAGTGACTATGATATTCATTCACTATTGAAAGTATAACAATGGAGAGTGGATAAACATTTGCAACTCACTTTGTAAGACAGCAAATTCTGATTTCTATTAAAAAAAGATTGTACAGCTGTATACAGTTAGTGTTTTTCCATCAGGAACCACAACATTCCATAAAGAAATGCACTATCTTTGAATTGTATAAGAATTGAACACAACCTATAAGTAGAAAATCTTAGAAAGTTAATTTCTGTACAATTTTGGTGTTGCATTTTAGTTAAATTCTTTTGATATTTACGTGTTCTAGAGGATGCAAACTTTCAAATTTGTCCAGAAATAGTGTTATTATAACTACTGAATTTTTTTTTACTAGTAAGACCATTAGTAACAATCAAGCTTCCTCAAAGTACAAAAATAGCTTATAACATAACACATTTTACAGATCCTCTGGAATGGGACATGATCAAGCTGAGAAATATATAGAAGAGGCCAAGGCTGAGTTGATGGCTTTAAATGAAAGGAGAGAAAAGGAAAGAGAAAAACAAGAAGAAGCATTGCATAAAAGACTCAGTGCTTTGAAAAAACAACAACTTGACAATAAGGTATAGTAATTCCAGGACATTATAACATCAGAGTTTGCCAAAAAAGATTTCATACTTGGTAAGAGTGTTTATCATCATGTGTAGCTGACCATAACTATATTGTCATTTTGATAATTCTTGGTAGATTTATGGGACTTTGCCCATTCTTTTACTATTGTAACACATGTGACTCTTCTGAAACTCTTTGCCCTAATAGCTTTCATGCTTGATAAGATTGTGTGTCATCATGTAAAGATGACAATAATATATTGTCATTTTGATTGGAGACATTTCCCTTCAGAGATATTTGGCAAAGGTTTTCAAAAATAGAAACACAATATGTCAAAATTAAGTTATTGGTGTTGTCTGCTGCAATTCTGACTATCTATGTACATTTCCTATTAAAAAGTTCATGACATCCAATTGACTGTCAATGTTTTTACTTTGGATATGCCTTATATTTTCTTATATCTACTCCCCCTTTGCTACGTTTCACTCTGTAAAATTTCACAAAATATGGTGCATGGTTATTTATTAAAGAAACGTTGTCATTAAGTTTGACATACCAAAATCTAATATTGTGCATGTAATGCATTTTTATTATGCAATTCTCAGTTGGATATTATTCCAACTTCTTATTAGGTCATTATAAAAATGTTCTTCTGTTCCCATCTTGTATGCTCTTAAACATTTGTCAACTGTTTCATTTTTGATTCATTTTTTTTCACACAAATGAGGAAAACTTTCATATCTAATTAAAAAAAAATTAAGGAAATACTGCATACCTATACACATAATGCTGTCAGAATATAAAATGCTACCTTTAGTTATGTGACCTATCCTGTAACAATTTTCACAATAATAAAAACTTCACAAAGAATCCTGAATTTACAGTATTTAAAAACAACTACTTTAGCAATTGACTACTAATATTCCAACTAGTATTATTTTGTTGTCTATTTTTTTTTATGCAGGTAGTCATTAAAAAAAAAATCACATAATTATGAAAGGATGTACATCTCTGAGGATCAAAAAAAATCTAGAATTAAACTTGTTTTCTTAACCTGATTTTTGGGTTTATATGACTAGGAAAGTAATGGAGAAAAAAATCATATGGTGGTGCACTTCTTTTTTTGCTAAGGCCGTTTGAAAGTACCCATTTTTAATGATTTTCCAATTTTTCATCAATTTTTACCTATTTTTGGGTTATTATCATGAAAAAAATCACAGTTTCACAATTAAACTTTTTGTCATACTTTCAATAAAGATGAAGTGGACCAATCTGAATAAATTTAACTTAAAAAAAACTATAGGTTGGTGTTAATATTAGAAAGTTTTATAAAATTTTGTTGCTTTTTCGAGTCAAATTGTCCATGCCGTCAATTTTGTAAATTTGTGATTTTTCTCCTTTTTTTAGAACAAAAAGCATATTATTTCAACCTCTTTGTTATAAATGATTGAAAAAAACATATCTAAGAATTTTGAAAAGAAAAATTGATATGGGGTTTTGGTAAAACCATTTCTTTGTTCTCCTCACCCATTTTCTCAACATTTTGGCGAATGACACTGACTGGATTGGCTATAAAATTGGAAAATTTTATTACTCAAAAACTACTTATTGTAAGTACACAATTTTTTCACAGAGTTTAGTTTGATTATAATATTTTTTAAATTCATTGTTATTTTCCACTTGTATCACATGTTTTGGAACTAATTCAAGAACGAGATTTCAACGAGACTGAAACATCAGAAGAATATATCCTTAATAGACATTATAGTAAACATTAAATAAAGTCAATGTCATGAAGGTCTGGAAAATAGAAATATATGTTTTAAAATACTAGCTTAACAGTCTTGATAAAAATCACTTGAAATGGCTTATATGAATTAAATAAACAGAAAATGCAACAGCAAAAGCGCCAGTGAACAATGAAATGGAAAAAAGTGTCCACATTGATTTCTTTCTGTTTTTATAATGAGATAGCTGAGAATTAAAGAATGATTTTTATTATGGCCTGGTTGATTTTTACATAATATCTGTATTGTAGAGAAAAGAACAGAAAACGAAAATGGAGGATTTTGAAGCCAGAACTATAGGGACACAGTCTGAAGGGCCTGTTGGTGAGTTGATTAACACATCTAGCTTTGAATTAAAACAAATCTTAGCAGTAAAAAAATTTGATTTCTCTTGTAAAACCAGTCACACATTTGATCAAAAACTAAGAGCATTTGAATTTTTTTCATGAAATCTGAATTCTGAAATATGACGTTTTTTGATGTACTAGATAGCAGCATATTTTAGTAATGACAGTAAATGAGTTGAATATGTCTTTGAAAAGGGGTAACTTTATTTCTAAAATTGTCTTTTTAAAATGTTTGACTAAAAATGGGGGAAATATAGTCTTGACACACATTTCCTTTCTACCTTTTATAACTAACTGTAGATATGTATCATATTTTACATGATGTATTATGTCAAGTTTTTGTTTGATCTGATCTATATATATGTCAGTAACATTCCCTGTAAAATACAAACTTTGAAGGTTCACTGAGTACCAATAAATCAAGGTGCTTGAATCGGAAATAGAAAATGATATTCTTTCATAATGTTTAATTGTTTATTTTATAAATTTTTATTGCAGACCCAGAAAACTATTTGACAGAAAAAGCCCAGCTACAGTCTAAAAATAGACAAGAGTTATACAACTTAGAGAAAGAAATAGATGAAGTACAGTCCACAGAACTTGAACAGTCCCGTGAAGAAGCATTGGAGAAGACTAAAGAGGAACTACATATTCATGAAGAAAATTTAATCAAGAAACTAGAACAAGAAGGTACAGTTTAAAGCTGTCTAAAGTAAATTCATTTCGGACTGAAGGTTTTGTTCATACTTAAAAGGTGTTTGGCTTATAAAGTTTTAAAAATAGAGATATTTTGTACTTTTAGTAATTTAATAAGCCAGAAGTTGGTCAACAACAACAACAATAATACTTCATTTTTTAAAAACAGGGTTACACAGTTAGCTGTATATAGATTTTTGTTTATTTGCTCTGCTTTATAAAGTTTTTACTATACGTATATTAATCGATTTATTTATAAGGAAAGGTATTAATATCAAAGGAAAGATTCCATGGCCTTTATTTGTAATGGTAAAGTTTGTTATGTTAAAGGTAGTATATGAAAGTAGTTACAGCCGATTTCAATGAGTGTGTAGCTAAAGGTAATATCTTTGGTTAGCTTGCTTGCTAGCTGAACCGTGAAGTCATTGTTATGTAAGGTATACTACCCTCCTTTCGAAGTAGCCTAGTCCTACAGACAGATAGATTGGTTATCTGTCGGACTAGTCTAATCTTAAAGGAGGGTAGTTTACCTAACCTAACAATGACTTCACGGTTCAGCTAGCAAGCAAGCTAACCAAAGATATTACCTTTGCCTACACACTCATTGAAATCGGCTGTAATGTGTTAGAAGTAATTGTTTCCTGAAAATTTTAAAAACATTCATAGTCTCCATTTTTTGTAATTATACCCCCGCTTTAAAAAAGTGGGGGTATACTGTTTTAACCTCTGTCTGTCCGTCCGTCCATCCATCCGTCCATCTGTCATTCCGTCCGTCCGTCTGTCCCATGAATATTTTTCGTCGCATCTTTCTCAGGAACTACATTACAAGGATTTCTGAAATTTGGTTTCAGGGTTTATATGAGTCAGCTATACCATGTGATGCGTTTTCAGATTCATCACTCAACAACTTCCTGTTTACCTTATACTTTTAGCAGGGCGGGGATTTCATTAGTGAGCAGTAGCTCACAGATTCACTTGTTTAGAAAGTCTTCTGTGCATTTGTTGTTAAGATTGTTGAACAATGGACAAACATGTTGCCTTTTTTTTTGCAAAACCTATCTTTATGCATCACAAAAATATAAACATAAAACAAAATTTATCTGAAATTATAGTATTCAAAAACAGTGAACCATCCTTTAAGCTACGTTTACCTCAAATATTCTGACTAGTATTTTTTGTTGTCTTGTTCCTATTTTTTTAGTTTTTGCAGGTAGCTATTTAAAATAATCACAATTAAAAAAAAAATATTGATAGACATTACAGTTAACATTATGAGTTTTTCCATTGTCAACAGTGAATGTCATGAAGGTCTTGCAATAAATTCAACAGTGAATGTCATGAAGGTCTTGCAATAAATTCAACAGTGAATGTCATGAAGGTCTTGCAATAAATTCAACAGTGAATGTCATGAAGGTCTTGCAATAAATTCAACAGTGAATGTCATGAAGGTCTTGCAATAAACCAGAAATATTTGTCTGAAATACTTGCTTTACAGTCTTGATAAAAATCACTTTAAATAGCTTGTCTGAAGTAAAAAGACAGAAAATGTAAGGTGAAAAGTGACCACATTTCTTGCTGTTCTGTTTTCCTGTACATAAAAATTTTGACCACCAGCTAATGCTTCAAAATTGAGAATTCTTTTGCTTTTCTTGATACCTTGTATTTCAAGGAATCTATTTTTGGTACATATATATATAAACCTTTATTTTCAGGCATGGACAGATCTAGAATCAACAGTTTATTGGATAAACATGAGCGAGAAGTTGATAGGTTGGAATCTAAACAGAAAGAACAACAGACACTACAAAAACGACATATAGATGTATGTCTTTGAAATATAATATTTTGCTCAAATATGTCTCACTTAATTACATGTATGATTGAACCATACTTATATGAATAACTTTGTGTAGTGTTGTAAATAGAGATTTAAAAAAAAAAAACACTTGAATTTTGAAAACAATTGGGTAAGATATATAAGCAATGGTTCATTAGATATAACAATGCAGTTTTTTTCTGGAAAAGCTTGAAGTAAACAGATTTATAACTGTTGACTGATTCGAAGAAGAAATTAAAAAAAATCAGATAATACCAAGAGAGCAATAAAAACATTAAGTTGAAAAAGAATGGGTATCTCTATGGCTTGGATTCTTCATACATTAGAGATTTTTTCTTCACGTTTTCAAATTTTTCTAAATATTTTGTTACCTGTCTGGCTTTTTCGTAGACTATTAATTAAACATATATTGCCAGCAATACCTACATTTCTCTACATTTAAAAAAAACCAACTTGCATATCAAAAGCACTTCTAGTGATATATTTTTAAAATCTTGTTATTTCTACTTTATTGTTCATTCAATTTAATAGAAATCCTAAGACACTTTTTTGTTACCAAAAATTCTAATTTCTCAAACGCTTGTATCTTAAAAACAAGCAAACAAACCTATCTTATATTATATGCATGCTCCAAGGGAGTGAGTATACTGCTTTACATCTGTCTTTCTATATGCCCCTGCATCTGTCTGGACCATAATACATTTCTCAGCAACTACAACCCATAGCTTCTTGATAGATAACACCCATTTTCATCTGATTATACAATACCATGTGAAATGTTTTCAGTTCCTTAGATAACATACTTTCTGTTTGATGAAAAATTGTATCTTTTACTGCAAATGGAGTCAAAAACATTGAGGGGGGGGGGGGGGGGGGGTAAATTAGTGAGCAATACTATCATTTTCCATAATTTTGATAGATTATACATTATCTATTGAAAAATACAATATATATGAAAATGTTGTCATTTTGTATTCCAGCAGTGAATGTCCTCAATCAACAAATGGAAATAGGGAAATACACGGTTTATTTCATCCATTTTATGGACAGTATTAATATTGAATAATTTGTAGATCACTTAAAATGTCATCCAGGTTTTAATGTGACAACATTGAACTGTAGATCTAACACATAATGAATTCCAGATATAAATTTATTTTTTGAATTGCAGGAAGTACTTGCCCAGAGAAGACAGGAGTGGGCAAGAAAGAAAGAACAGGAGAAAGTTGAACAAGAACAATTGAGAGATTATGAAGCTAAAGTTGTCAAGTATGTTTATTTTATTTTTATTATCTTAAATATTAAAGTATATATTCAGTATGGTAATGACTGACAAAATTTATCTCTTAACTTAAAATCATATATTCTTCAAGCTAATTGATCCTGTTGAAATTTCACATGCCACGAATTCTAAATGAAACAAAAAAAGATAATTGAAGTTATATATGCATAATAAGCTATATAATTCCTAGCCAACAATGATAAAAAGGGTTATATATTTATATAATATGTATTGAAGGGATATTTGATTCATTTCCCTTCAGTGTGTACAATTAAATGTCATAATTATTGGTTATTGGGTTACTGGTTATATTTGATTAAAAATGTAATTTACATGTAAAAGAAAATAAATATTAAATACTTATGAAATTAAAATAGCCTCTTTCTGTAGTAATTTATTTTTTAACTTATTGAAAATTTCCAGAAACAGATGGTTACAAAATATAGCAAGACTTGTCTCCCTTTAACTGTTATTTTTTTCTAATGGAAATATGACACAAAGTATTATTATATTTCATGTCAAAATGCGTGATTGTGATTGGTTAATACGAGGGAGACAATTTACTCTATCCCATGGCAAATACTCTATTACCCTTCACAGAGATGCTTGATCATTTGTGCGCTTTACTAAGTAGGGATGATTGTTATGTACAAGACGTCATAGTTAATTACCTTGAATTTTAAATTCAACAGACAGCAATAACAGAACATTCAGTATAATAAATTAAATAACACATAGCTGAAAGGGTGATAGAGCAGATTGTTACCCTCGAAAAGACATTGTCAACCTTGGCTTCGCCGCGGTTAACAATGTTTTCTCGGGGTAACAATTTGCTCTTTCACCCTCTCAGCTTTGTGTTATTTATATATTGCCATCTGATTTCAGGTGAGACACTTTGATCTGTTCTTTCTGGGGTTAAATGTAGTTTTGTGTAGTAAAGGGGCACAATTCATGATCTGGATAAGGATTTTTCTGTTCAGATTCCACAGTAGCTTGCCAGTATGATATAATAACCATCATAAAATTGACACATTTGATCTAACTGCTATTTTTGATAAAGTTTTTGCCAAATTAGATATGAGCCACATCCTACTCAAAAAATGGTATAACAATATCAACATTTTTGTATACATCACCTAATACAAAAATACCATTTTAGGTAGGACATTGACTCTAAATGTTATTGGCAAGATCTCATAATGAGGCTTTTCAGCATTTTATTAAGTTTGAAACTCTAAAGCAAATATGTAAAACAAACTCAAAATGTAAATACTTATATCTTACAGACAATTTAAATAAATGAATGTTGTTATAAATTTATAATACTTTTTTTTAATTTTTAAATTCAAGGGTCCAAAAGTTACCTTATAATATCTTCTCCTTTCTAAAGAAATATACAAAAAGTATATTTTCTATATTTCATTTAAGAATATGTACATTGAATGTACTGTTTTACTGTAGTTGAAATTATTTACACTTATTAAAGTTTTTCATTAAACTATTTTACTGTTTACAGCAAATTGATTTGTGGCCAAATGAGCATCTCTGATGAAGAGAGAGACAGAATAATGAAAGAACATGAAAAACAAATGGTTAAACTTGAAAACAGGTAAATAATTGATGTAGTACTAATTTTTTTCAGTATTAAAAAAATTATAATCATAAAGGATTTGGTTTACAAAGAGTTTGTATTGTCCCTGAAAAATTGAGATTTCTAACATCATTTTTGCAAATGTTTTGCCTGATTAATGCAAAATTAATGTTTTATGGTATCCTTTTTCACTGATGATGCCAGTATGACATCATAATTATGTGTTTTGGCTGAAATACATATTATATGACCACATTAAACCTATATTTGAATTGTTTCTGATTGGTCATATATAAAAATTAGGAGATGTGGTATGATTGCCAATGAGACAACTATCCACCAAAGTTTAAATGAAGTGGATGTAAGCAGTTATAGGCAACAGCAGGGTTTTCCCAGGTTCAATTTTTTTTTTCGCCACCACTTTCGCCAAAACAACATATTTTTCGCCACTTCAATTTTTTTTCGCCAACTAACATTAACATATTTTTTCGTTTAAAATTTTCCTTCTTTTAAAAAAAAAATCAGTTTGCCACATTGTTGTCTATTATAATTCTAAACATCTTTTGTTTTAATCTACATTGTAATAAATTCACATTCAACAAGCATTTACGTTTTAAAATATACTGAAAATTGCAATATAGATCATGAAATTATTATTTTTGACTTCTGCTGGGGAACACAGGATTCATTGGCAGTAAAATTATCGGATACTTCCCGTTGAAGGATAAACACTTCAGATTTTTTCTAACTTTTTGATATTTTCTTCATAACAAGTTTTCTTTTCCGGACCATGGTTAAAAGAAAAAGCTGAGAAGTAAACTGACTATGATTCAAACACGTGCGTCGCTAAATGGATTGTAAAGTACCCACTTCAAAACAATTTCTATCAAAGTTAAATTAATAAAGGATAAAGTTTTAAGTCAGAGATTTTTCTCATTTTGAACATTTTTCGTCGTAACAACAGTTTTCCTGACCATTGTTAAAAGAAAAAGAGGGGACTTAAAACTATGCTTCAAACAAGTGCATCGTTAAAACGATGCAGAAGTACCCTCTTTAAAACAATTACTTCTATCAATGTTAAAGGATAAAGTTAAAGTCAGAGATTTTTCTTGCTTTTTAACATTTTTTCGTCGTAACAGTTTCCTGGAACATTGTTAAAAGAAAATGAGAGGACTTAAAACTTCAAACAAGTGCATCGTTAAAACGATGGTGAAGTACCCACTTCAAAACAAAAATTTCTAGCAAAGTTTTTAAAAAAACCTTAAGTGACATGGGGTGCCATTTAACCACACCATTTCATTAAACAATACAATCAACACCTCTATTAATTATAATCCATTGTTGCTGATAGCTATAAAATGCAATCAGCTGAATATTGATTTTCTATCAAAATCGTAACGAGGTCAAGGTGAATTCCCAGTATTGTCTGATAAGGGAAAAAGGTAGAGAAACTTGATAAAAAGTAAACAAGATGGACAAAGTCGAACTGTTATATTTCTTTCGTCAAATTATTTCGCCAATAAGGAATTTTAATCGCCACATTTTTTATTTTTTCACAAAATGCGAAAATGGCGACCGCCAGCAGAAACCCTGCAACAGTACGGCCTTACTCTGACCATTACCATTTTTGAAAGGAAATGCATCTTGAAAGGAAATGCATCTTTTACTTTTTTGGTTGGAAACCAATTGTGATCTTATTCTTGCCGACTTGTTCCTTTTTTCATATGATTCAGGTCTGGAGCTGGCATGTCAGTAACTGCTAGTAGTCCTTTGTTAATTTATGTTGATCATTGTCATTTTGCTTAGTTTCTTCTGTTACCTATTCTAACATCGGACTCTGACTTCATTTAAACTGAGTTTTACAGTGCGTATTGCTGTGTGTTTGTTTATTCTACATTGGCTAGAGGTATAGGAGGTGGGGTTGAGATCTCACAAAACATGTTTAACCCCGCTGCATTTTTGCGCCTGTCCCAAGTCAGGAACCTCTGGCCTTTGTTAGTCTTGTATGTTTTTTTTAATTTCGGTTCATTTATATGTTTTGGAGTTTAATGTGACGTCCATTTTCGCTGAACTAGTATACATTTTTGTTTAGGGGCCAGCTGAAGCCTGCCTCCAGGTGCGGGATTTTCTCTCTGTGTTGAAGACCCATTGGTGGCCTTGGGCTGTTTTCTCCTCTTTGGTCGGGTTGTTGTCTCTTTGACACATTCCCCGTTTCCATTCTTAATTTTATCATACAGGAGCTTCTCAGGAAGAATGAAAAGAAACTAGTATCATTCTTTAACATAACATTCCGCTATAAAGATGAAGTGCTCTCACTTAATTATTCAAAGTTTGGTGACTATGTTAAACACATCCTATCGAACTTGAAATAAAGGATACCAAATATTTAGATAAACCTGCCTCATATCTTGATTTACATCTACAAAATGGACAATGAGGGTAGTTGGGAACAAAACATTACTACAAAAGGGATGATTTCAGCTTCCCAATTGTGAACTTTTCATTTCTATGTAGCAATGTTCTGGCAGCTCATGCATTTGGAGCATATATCTCCCTGTTGATACAATATTCAAGAGCTTTTCTTTCCTATCTTGATTTCCTTGATAGATGATTGCTGCTTACAAGGAAGATATTGAACCTAGGGTTCCAAGTGGTTCAGTTGAAGTCATCCTTCAAAAGTTTAAGGGACCCCATCACAAGTTAGTTAACCATTATGTCACAGATGACCACAGATATGTTCCAGTTGTATTAACTACAACCCCCCCCCCCCCCCCCCCCCCTCCTCTTTTACTCAATTGTCACATCACTGAATGAGATTAAATCACATGACTTGTACTTGCATGTGCATAACTTACAGGTGCCATATGTAGAGCAAGAACTGCTGACTCTTCAGGAGCATCTGAGATCACTCCCAGTTTTTGTTAGGGTTAGTGTTGCACAGTCTTTGGTTTTATATGTAGTTTTTTTGGACTTGTTCGCCTTTTGCATTTTTCGTTTTTTTGCCAAGGTGTTGTCAGTTTCTCCTCGACTTATGAGTTTTGAATGTCCCCTCGGATTCTTCAGCCTCTATTTTAATTTATAACTAAAAAAAATTTTAAGAAATTTTAAGCAACAAGTCATTAAAATCACATGGTATTATATGCAAAAGTGTGTGGGCATGCATACAAGTAGCTGTAAAACATATGATGTATCAGGAAGCTTTCAGAATTAAAAATTTATATCAGTTATTTAATGTTCTCAAGTGTCTGGCTCTTAACTTTTATTTGAAACCCTGTCAAATTATGAAAATATATTATAAAATGCTCTTTTTAAAATGTAAGAAACTAATAGCTACTTCCATACAAGTTATCTGGGAATACTATAAGTGCTTAATTTGTGTATAAGGACATATTGAAGGCCTTAGTTGTCCTCCTTTGCAGAAAGTAGAATTATAAAAAAGAAGTTCTAAAGAAGGTTTTATGATATTCTCATTATTTTTTAGCTTAACTTTGAATAAACTAAGACAGAAAAGAATGTTGGAAGAAAAGTTATCCCAGAAGAAGGCTCAGTTAATGCAGAACTTACAAGAGAAACAAACTATAGATAGTGAGGTAAATATTTTAATGCAAATTCATAAATAAATGTAGTGCAACTGAAAGAGAAAAATCAGTCCTGGTAAAAAATTGTCCGGGTGGACACAAATTGCTTGTATAATATGTCCATGGTTACAGAATTTACTAGTATTTTTAGACTGATGTCATTAAATAATGTCCACAGATGAATTTCCTAGGTAATAATGTCCGTGTCCTTAATATCACAGACTTTTATGATTTTTATTACTTCAACATTTTTGTTTCTTTATTTTACTTTTGAAGTGATAATTATACAAATTCAGACCTGCCAACTATCCCAATTTATAGGTAATATCCCCCATGAGAGGTGTTGACCTGAATTTTGAAATTCTGCATTATATGAACTGAACACTCAAAACAGTCATTTTTAAAAACGAGATAAAAGGGTATTCAAGCACATACATACTCATTCAATCAATATTGTAGTAGATTAAAAACACTTATGGCAATATAAGAGGAGTATTAGGTCCTCTTGCACTTAAAATCCCCCATGGAGATTTTGAAAAGTTGGTAGGTATGCAAATTTGAATTAATATTAAGGAAAGTCTTAAATATTGAAATTTTAAAGGGACTTTTTTCCCCCAGTAAAAAATGATAACAAGTACTTTTATAACTAGTTAATTAGATTTTTTTATTACTCAAATATTTTACATTTTTGTAATTTAGTCATTTTCAGAAGAGTTCTATACAAATTTGAAAATTGCCCTAAATATGCATGAAAAACTCTCCATGCACATAATATACTAGAAAAGTAAGTCCCCGGAAATTTTTACTAGGAAAATAAGTGCCATTCTTATTTTACTAGTTATGGACTAATTTTCCAAGGAAAATTTATACTGGGACTTTTTTTTCAAGTAAAATTATGGTCATGGACTTGATTACCTAGGAAACAAAGTCTGGGGAACAAATTTTACAACCAGACCAAATTTCCTGTTACAACACCATTAAATGATGTTTTAAAATATGAAATTTGGAATCAAGCTTCATGTGAGCATGCTATGCCATGTGATGCATTTTCACATTCTTGTTCATCAACTTCCTGTTTACCGAAAACTTATAGTTTTTTTATGCCCCACCTACGATAGTAGAGAGGCATTATGTTTTTTGGTCTGTGCGTCCATTCGTTCGTTCGTTCATTCCTCCGTTCGTCCGTCCGTCTGTCCCACTACAGGTTTAAGTTTTTGGTCATATAGTTTTTGATGAAGTTGAAGTCCAATCAACTTGAAACTTAGTACACATGTTCCCCATGATATGATCTTTCTAATTTTAATGCCAAATTAGAGTTTTGACCCCAATTTCACGGTCCACTTAACATAGAAAATGATAGTGCGAGTACTATGGACACATTCTTGTTTCTTATAGAATCTTAGAAGAAAACTGGAACACAATGCTGAAGATGATGATGAGGAAGGACTGAAAAAGAAAATGTCGCTAATGAAATCTCAGGCTGATCATCGTATGGCAGTATTACAAGGGAACAGACTGAATATGGATGATGCTATGGATGAGGTACATAACTGATGTTAAAATAACACACTTTTCACATACCCAATACTCAACATGTAAAGTTTGATGGTACGCCATTTATGTTAAATGTTCTATTCCACATGTCACGGCACATTTTTACTAGCAATACTCTACCATCAAAACTGAAATTATATTTCTTTACTAACATGACAATTTTCTTTTGTAACTTTTAGATTTATAACAGCATGACAAATTTCTGAAAGTTCAAGATAGACAGGAATTTATTTTGGAAAAAACAATCATAAAGAAAGGAATCATAAAAATATTGTCTCCCTCTTTTGATGTATAAGTAGAAGTTTTTTAATTGAAATAAGACATTATGCTCATTTTGAATATAAATTGTACAAACCAATTGAAAGAAGAATATGAGAAATAAAGTTCAAACCTGAGAAATATAGAAAAATTTGACATTTCTGTATTGTGTAGAAATGAGAATTTTAAAAGTTTGATTTTCTGGGCACAGGTGCGAATAGAAATGATGAAAGAAAGAGCTCAAGCACTGAAAGATCAAGAAGAAAGATTAGGAGCTATGGTAGCATCACTTCAGATGTCAAAGGCCAAAGAGGTAAAATTTCAGAATGAAGCAAATAACAAACATAAAAAAAACAAGGAAAATTAAATGTAATGGAATAATTTCAATCCTCTTTATATGCTGTTCATGGAAAATTTTCATTGATTTGTTTTTCTTGAGCCTGCCACATTTATGTCGTGAAAGCGAGACATAGCATTCTTTAATTCCATCATCAGTGTCATCAACATTTAGATTAAATATGTGGTAAAGCTTTTTTAGCTCACCTGGCCCAAAGGGCCAAGTGAGCTTTTCTCATCACTTGTCGTCCGTCGTCGTTAGCTTTTTACAAAAATCTTCTCCTCTGAAATTTAACCAAACTTGGCCACAATCATCATTAGGGTATCTTGTTTAAAAATGTGTCCGATGACCCCGCCAACCAACCAAGATGGCCGCCATGGCTAAAAATAGAACATAGGGGTAAAATGTAGATTTTGGCTTATATCTCTGAAACCAAAGAATTTAGAGTAAATCTGACATAGGGTAAAACTGATTATCAGGTCAAGATCTATCTGCCTTGAAATTTTCAGACAAATCTGACAACCTGTTGTTGGGTTGCTGCCCCTGAATTGGTAATTTTAAGAAAATTTGCAGTTTTTGATTATTATCTTGAATATTATTATAGATAGAGATAAACTGTAAACAGCAATAATGTTCAGCAAAGTAAGATCTACAAATAAGTTATCATGACCAAAATTGTCAGTCGACCCCTTTAGGAGTTATTGCCCTTAATAGTCAATTTTTAACAATTTTTTGTAAATTTTTGTTATCTTTTACAAAAATCTTCTTCTCTGAAACTACTGAGACAAATTTAACCATACTTGGCCATTATCATTATTAGGGTATCTAGTTTAAAAAATTTGTCCGATGACCCTGCCGCCCAACCATCATGGCCGACTTGGTTAAAAATAGAACATAGGGGTAAAATGCAGTTTTTGGTTTATATCTCTGAAACTAAAGCATTTAGAGCAAATCTGACAGGTGGCAAAGATGTTCATCAGATTTAGATTTATCTGCCCTGAAATTTTCAGACAAATCCGACAACCCGCTGTTGGGTTGCTGCCCCTGAGTTATTAATTTTACACAAATTTTGCAGTTTTTTGTTATTATCTTAGATATCATTATAATATCTAATATCTAATACTATTAATTATGATTTTAACCTTATTTTACATGATTTCCAAAGCATCAGTAAATACAGGTGAGCGACACAGGCTCTTGAGAGCCTCTAGTTTAATTATTTTGTCAAATCTTTAAGGAATTTTATGAAATTTGTACAGAAACTTGTCTATGACTAAAAGACAATATCCAGAGTATAATTTGTAAACCTTCATATTTTATGAAACTTGGACAGAAGCTAATCTTCAAAATCAAGAAATAACAACTAAAGAAAAAAATTGATTTATTTTTAAATTCTGTGTTTTACTGATTAATGGACTCACTTTTTACAGAGAACATTACTTGTACAATGAGAGCAGCAATCGCAGCCAAAATACAGGGTTCCAGTTCTACTGAACCCTTTATGAATTTTTAATGTGTTCAAAGTTTCATTGAAGAAGCACACAACACACTTAGAAATATAAATATTTATTAACTCATTGGTCTAAAAAATCTTTTTTCTTTTATTGCAGCTTGCCAAAATAGAAGAGCAACAGAAAGCTATTAACAATCTGAAATCTAACCTGCTAGAGGATTTAAATGCCAGGAATTTGTTAGATGATACTGAAACACAGAAAATAATACAAAGTCATAGACAGGTTAGTTAAACAAATGGAGCTATTGTTTGGAATTTTAGAAATACTTGACTTTCATGATTAATTGAAATCATGTATGGGTAAAACTATTTATGCTTAATATATTCTGTATATTGTAAAGATCCTTACAAAATGACCACAATTATTTATAGAATCTAGTAATGAATATTGCATATGCATAAATGTTAAGACATACTCCTAGATGGTTAAATAAATGTTTATTAAGGTTTATTGCATAGGCTGTTATAATAAGACCTTCAAGTAATTTACAGTAGAATATCATGAAACTTTCACATAATTGAAAGGAAAAGTTTTAAGTTTATAAATGGCAGAAATATATATAGACAATTTAAAATTTGTGCCAATGACATGAACTTTTTTTTTCTCTCTTTGAATATATGTATATAAATAACTATGTTCACATAACTTATGTGATTTGGTCAAGTCACTCTTTATTTCTTGTCTTTTTTTAGGCACAAGATGATCTTAACAAACAAATGGAAGAACATAGAGTGAAACAGGAAAAGGTATATACTATACAATTCCTATAAACATTTAGTTATTTACAAAAATATATCAGATATCCAGTTTTCTGAATTTTTTGTGTAGTTCTATAGGCTGGGTTTCAAGAAGTGCTATCCAAGTTTCATCTTCGCTAGCCAAGGGTTACAATCCAGTCCCCTCCTCTCCACCCTTGGCAGATTGAAATAGAATTTCGGATCCACATGTAAATTATTTCCATTGGTCGCAGTTGTAACTGGCAGCATCCGATAAAAGTGCCTTTAAGATAATCACATGTAAATGTGGAAAATGTAAATAAACACTTGCCATGTCCTGATTGTGCAACAAGTCTTTATCCCCAAAACATAGGACGATATTTAGTAACAATTCTAAAGTTCTTAATGAAATAATTTAAGTTCCTGGGTATGTTTCTCGCGCAAATGATGGAATGTCAACATATATTTTCGGTTCCTGCTTCGTAAAATTTGTAAACACTAGACACAACCATTTTACGCCTCCACATTGAAGAGAGTTTAAGTGCAGCCATTGGTTAAGAATAATGTAGTCGAATTGGGCGTAACTTTTATCTACCGGTAGATGACGCAGCATTTTAATCACAAATGATGGCTTAATCTGCCAAGGGTGGAGAGGTGGGGACTGGATCGTAACCCTTGGCTAGCTAAGATGTCCAAGTTTGTAGTTTAGTGAATATAGGATGCATGGTTGTGTGGGCTAAAAAATCAACTCTTACAATTTCTTCAAAGAGTCTTCAATTTTTTGAATGTATATACATTGCAGATGTGCATCTCAGCTATAAATACATGTTTGGAGATTTTTGCACATTTTCCTGTTGTTGAAAGTGGTCAGTAGCACTGTTGAAATCAAATCCTGTGAAAGGTTGTGTTTCTCTGTTGACACTGCAGCTTCATCCATCAATAAAAAATGACCGATCAATATGGTCAAGATGACTGAAAGTGATGTTTAACATCAACAATCAATCAATCAATCTTGAAGTTGATAATAATCATGAAAATATATAAGATGTACAGTATTATGAATTTTTGCTGTAGTTTTTTATTTGCTGGGTTGCATAAAGTGCAAATTTGGTTTGTAGTATATTGAATGTCAGGTAGGGTGGGAAAAGACGGTAACTTTGTTTTGTTATCATTTTACAGTTTTCAAACCATAGCTTGCAACTTGTTTCTGAATTACAGGTATGGACTATTAATGAATAAAAAATGGCTCTGGTAAGCCTGAAATTGTTGTAGCTTTTTACCCATTATGTGCACAAATGTTACTTTATGAATAAAACATGCTCATTCCAGATGTTGAAAAAGAGACTAAGAGATAGACTAGAAGTACGTCAGAAGGCTATGGAAGAACAGCAACGAACAGAACTACAAGAAATATTAGTAAACTGTAAAAATAAGACAGCTATGAGAATCAGAGAAGCCTTACTGCTACACAAACAAATGATAGCAATGGAACAGTTCAGGTCAGTTCATATGGTGTTGGCACTTTATCAAATATTGTTTTCTCATATCTGCTATTATAGATCTCTGCAAACAAGGAATTATCTTGTCAATTCATTCATGTCTCTGTCCATGAGTCTTTTAGAATAAATTTCGGAACTGAATGGATTTGTATGAAATTTTACATAAATATGTTCATGAAGGAAAATAATTCTTCAGGTATATTGGAGAGGAGATCAATGAACAATGTCTTTCATGTAAATGTGATAGGAGCTCACTCACAGTACCTTTGGTTTTAAATTTGTAGTGGCAAACTTGCTTTTTTTTTTCTTTCAGACTGTAAACTCTGAAATGTAGCTGCTTATTTAAATAAAACGTGGAAAGATACTTGGTAAAAAGACTATGAAAAATGAACCGATATTAAAAATTTCACAATAAAAAGGAGTTTATAAGTAAACTACTGTTGTCAGACAACATGATTAAAGTAACCAGATTTTTAAAAATAATTCTTCCTGTACTAGTTTAGGCTGATTAAGAATGATTCATAAATTATCATCTTTAAACATCATTGTCTCGCCTCAACAAAGTTGAAAAAAATGAGACTTGGGTGTGCAGTGTCCATCAAAAACAATGCATCATTTTGTGATTAGGTCAGTCTAAGGGAAACTACTAGTAATAGGTCAGGATATTTAAATAGTATGCAGTTGCATAAATAAGTATTGACACATGTCATTTCAATGGAGATTATTTTGCCCCACTCCTCAGTATTGGTCAGTCATGGTTTATTGAATTTAAAACTTTGCATAGTTTATATGTTTTAAAAAGTCTGTGATTAGGTCAGTTTTAGATGAACCACTAATGGTAAGTCATGATAATTATTTGGTATGCAGTTGTATTAGCATTTACATGTCTCCTTTTCAGTTGCTTAGTTTACATGTTAAAGTTTGTGATTAGGTTACTGTAAATTCAGAAATTATTGTGAGGTTTTTATTAATGCGAAAAATGCGACTGAATGAGTATCGCAATAATAAGAACTCACATTTTGATATCTGATGTATATATCTGTAAGCAGATTTTCCTGATATCGCAATAATTAATCTTGCATCTCTTGTCAATTCTTTACAAATCGCAATAATAAATGCACACAATAATTTCTCAATTTACAGTAGTTTAAGGGAAACCACTAGTATTGGATTTATGATATTTCATATGACGTTGTATAAGCATTGAAATATCTCATTTCCAATGGAATATTTGCCCCCAACCCCTTTATCCATGGTCTGTTGACTTTGAAACAGTTATGATAATCAATAGTAATTGGTATGCAGTTGTATTAGCATTGGCATTCTTTATTTACACAGATGTTGTTTGGACCAGCACTTTCAGTCATATTTCATTGACTTGAAATGTTTTGCATAGTTTATGTGTCGAGTATTACTGTTTTACTTTTAACCATTACATTGTATTATCAAAATATCATAAAAGGGAGCCATATCTCTGTGTCAAAACTTTTAATTAAAAATTCCTACTTTTTTTGTGAAAATAAAAAAAAATGTTCTCTTTCTTTTTATTTTGTAAAAGGGGAAAGAAAAAGAAAAATTTGATTTCTGTGACCTTAAGTGCTTTAACATGTAATACATTTGGGGGGGATTTTTTCCAGATTGAATTAAAATATTTTTTATGAATAATTTGTATCACTTTAATGTAGTTTGTTCATAAGAGGTAATTGATATTAACAGGAATCAGTTAGACAGAGAGATCGCACAAACCCTGGAGAACGTTAGACAAGAATATAATCTGAAACGCATGCAGAAAATGCAAGAGCAGGTTAGATATAATTTTTCAATGATGCTATTTCAAATAATAGTTTCTATGTATTCATAGAAGTGGAGTCAATGCACTACAGTTTTAATGCATGATTTTTTCTGTTTGTATTTATTTTTTTCCATTCACATTACTTATAAATGAAGTAAAAAAAACATTTCAAATTATTTTGGACATTGGCTTCTTCAGTAAAGAATCATTAAAGGCCTTCTATGAAAGGAGACTACTATTACCAGTTGCAGAAACATCTTTAAATAGTTTTTTATGCCACAATAATTATGTATTTTTCAAGAAAGAAGTTTTTTGCTTTGTGTCATTTCCTGACAAACTGAACTTGGAATGGTACAGTAACAACCAGTTGTTTTGTAAGAATAAATATTTTGCCATTTATTTTATGATTGTAATTTTCTAGGAATTGGAATTTATTGGAGGTTTGGTGAAGTATAGCAGTTTACAGCAGAGTGAATGTGTTACTGTATTGAATATGTTGTTCCCATCTAAAACAGATGAAGAAATCAAAAAGATTATGGCACTGATATATGGAGAACAAGCACTTTCTCAAAAGGATAAAAAGTAAATATTTTTACTTATTGTTTGAAGTGGTATTTTTTTGCTAAAAATAATAAAGAAGACTCAACTTAAATTTCAGTCTTCACGGTTCACCACAGGCCCTCCAGTCCAAGTATGTAAATTTCAGTCTTCACGGTTTACCTCAGACCCACCAGTTTAAGTGTGTAAGTTTCAGTCTTCACGGTTCACCACAGGCCCACCAGTCCAGGTGTGTAAATTTCAGTCTACATAGTTTACCACAGGCCCACGTGTCTAAGTGTGTAAATTTCAGTCTTCACGGTTCACCACAGGCCCACCAGTCTAAGTGTGTAAATTTCATATATCATGGTTGACCAGTCTAGGTATTTAAATATCAGTCTTCATGGTTCACCACAGGCCAATCAGTCCAGGTATGTAAATTTCAAGTCTTCACGGTTCACCACAGGCCCACCAGTCTAGGTATGTAAATTTCACTTACAGGGCCTTGGTGGCTGAGTGGTCTAAGTAGTCAAACTACTGTATCTATAGCCTATAAACACTGAGGTTTTGAGTTGAATTTGGAACGTGGCAGGTGCTTTCAACTCCAATCTTAATTGACTAGGATTGTCAGTTTTCCTACTGAAGGTCGGTGGTTCTTTCCAGGCACTCTGGCTTCCTCCACCAATAAAAACTGACTGCCAAGAAATAGTGCAATAGTGCTGAAAGTGGCGTTAAACACCAATCAATCAATCAATCAATAAATTTCACTTTCAGGCCAGTATTGTCTTTTAAAACAATTGCCAAAATATGGTTTGGGCATGTTATCAAATAAGTTAATTGTGAAGACTGCTTAATTGGATTCCTGTTAATTGTATAATCTTGTCATTTACATAAGAATTCAAAAGACAAAACCATCTTCTATCTCTTTTCTTAGATGAAAATCATTTAGCTGTGTAGGTTCAAACAACAAAACCTTGATTGCATAAAAAAAGTTTGTAAAATTATATAAAGTATACTACTTTGTAAAAATGGTTGTTAATCCAGTGAGGAAGGCATTAACTATTATAATGTTTTAAATATTAGAAGGAAGATCTTGATAATTCATATTTTGTATACAGATGCCTCATGGTTTGACGCTTCTGTCTGGCATATGTTGCCCTTGACCTCAGTTTTATATGCTTCAGCTACTGCTTAAAAGATACAGTTTTTTTATTATGTGAGTTTTAAATGTGACGCCAACACCAAAAGCATGTATACTAACTGCTCTGCTCTGTCTGTCTGTCTGTCCGTCTTTGTATCCATCCCTCTGAAAGACCTTAAGTAGAAAACTTTCGTCAAAATTATCTTGGCTTCTATCTAAGGGAATGGTTTTATCCACTTCCTGTTTGCCGAGAGTTTGAAATTTTACAACACTCAGTGTGCACGGAAAATTTTCGTCAAACTTTTCTTGGCTTCTATTGAAGGGAATGATTTTATACTTGATCTGGAGCTCGATGATGTTGAGTTGTGGCCTGTAAGTAATTTTTACATCAGTGGTGCCACCACTTCCTGTTTGCCTGGATAATACTGTTGGAAGGTCTCAAGGAATTTTATTTTAGTGATGCATAATGCAATGATATCAACAGTACTTTCCAACATAGCTACAATTCTGATTTTTGAATAGTACTAATATTCCTACAATTCATATGTTGAATAACAAAGCAATAATTTAAGTACAATATTTTTTTCTATTTCAGTACTGGAAGGAGGAATAGCTCTCTTCTTCGACGTGTTCAAGGGTTAGAGAAGTCATCTGCCCCTTGGGCACAGCTCTCAGACAGGTGATTGAATTTGTTTATTTTTTACACTAGGCTTGCTCTTTTTAATGTCATTTTCTTAGAAAGCTTGCTTCACTAAATGTTCATGTCTGCTTTTTAATCAGGCTTTCATAAATTAATTATGGACTAAATTATGAATATGTCTCTGATATTATAAAAAAAAAAACAACATTCGTATCTTTTCAAAAAATTCTTTCACTCAGGAGTAACCTTGCTTTATAGCAGGTTTATCAATTTAAAATTCTTGAATAATGTTTGAGACAAAAATACAGTGATTTATAAGAGCCTTAAAATCAAAATAAATGTTCATGTTTTAGACTTTTCCAATAATCTTTTATACTTCCTGGTTGGTATAATATTTTTGAGAATATCGCACTTTTGTATCTGCAACTACTGCTGAACTGCTTGACAGAATTATGTGAAATTTTCACAGAATTTTAATTACATAATGTTCTTTTGATATTCGACTTCTACTCTAGATGTCTTTTGCTTTTTTGAGTCGAGAGTTGCTGCCCCATTGAAATATACTCCATCTCTTTATTCATATTGGTACAGTAATTACTTGTTAGGTCTATAAGTTGGACCTTACTATGGAAATTTGGAATGGAAAGGTTGTGCAGAACTCAAATTTGTTATTATTATGTTTAAAAATATTTATAAATAAACAGGCTTGTAAAAAGTATTTTATAAAGAAACCCAGTTTTAAGCATTTGAATGACCATAATTTACAATTAAATTATTTTTCAACATAACTTTTCTTAGAAGTAAAATATAAAATAGAATTGAGAATGGAAATGGGGAATGTGTCAAAGAGACAACAAGTAGTTTGTCAGAAGTAGTATGTTTATAAATAAACTGTTTTAAAAAAAATTGAATTTTTCGAAATACTAAGGATTTTCTACCTCAGGAATAGATGACTTTAGCTGTATTTGGCAAAACCTTTCGGAATTTTTGGTCCTCAATGCTCTTCAACTTTGTAATTAATTCAGCCTTTTTAATTTTTTTGATTCGAGCGTCACTGATGAGTCTTTTGTAGAGGAAACATACGTCTGGCATACAAAATTTTAATCCTGGTATCTATGATGAGTTTAATAAAATACACATTCATAATAATTTGTTTAGTTGAATAACAATTATTAGCTAAAATCTATCTAGTTATGGCTTGTTTTTAAAATCATTGGTCTAATATTAATTCTGTTGTACATGTATAAACCAACAATAGAAATAGAACTTAGAAATGAATGTTACTTATTATGTTGTTCATATTTTTAAACTAATTTATTAAAAAAATTATAGATTTAATGTAATCATGTTTTTTCAGTGCAAAACATGCTGAAAATTTGCTGATCGTAAAACAAGCTGAAAACTTGGTGAATGACTTATTTGCATACACTGTAAACTAACAAATGGAAAGTTCATTAATTTTCTTATTTTTCTCTCTTAATGGCAGTTGGTCTCCTTAGGTCACCTTGTGATCTGAAAACAAACATAATTGTCACTATGAAAATTTGAAGAAATTTCTTTTTATAGTCATATTGAAATCTTAATACAGTGGAACCTGGCTAAACCAAACTCCTCCAAAACTGACTATTTTGCTTGAATTTGCCAGATGTTTTCTTAACACAGTTTCAAAGACAATAACTAAGGAAAAATAGTAGTAGTTACTAATAAGGGAGTTAATTATACCCCCACTTTTTGAAGGTGGCAGTATGTAGTGATTGGGGTGTCTGTCCATAAATCCGTTCATCCTTCTTTCCCTTGTTGTTTCCACTACTGCTGCTGAATAACTTGACAGAATTTTGTGAATCTTTCACATAATCTTACACACTTGATGTACTTTTGTGCCAATTTTATTTCTTCATTCAAATGATTTTGGGGTCACTCTAGCATGACATGATAGAACATCCTCCTTCGACGTCACCCTTTTATCAAATTGAAATTTTCTAAGAATCTTAACAATATAATGCAATTGTACACCTGCTATTTTGTTTTTTATCTGAATTAATTTTGGGGTTTCCTTTTGCAAATCAGGGACATTACAAGAAGCAGGAGTTTAGTTTAGACAGGTCCCAAGTTTAGAAAAGAGAGGGGAAAGATACCAGAGGGACATTCAAACTCATAAGTCGAAAGTAAACTGACAACGCCATGGCTAAAAAAGAAAAAGACCAACAGACAAACAATAGTACACAAAACACAACATAGAAAACTAAAGACTGAGCAACACGAACCCACCAAAAACTGGGGGTGATCTCACATGTGGCACCCATCGTGTTGCTCATGTTAGTACAAATCTGGTAATAAGACTAACTCGGTAGGTCACATTCGGGAAAAGGGGACAGGATTGTAGTTATGACATTAGGAACATATACGCTATCATCTGTGAAATGGATATTCCATAACGGTCAACTAACTCGTGATGGCGTCATTAAAACTTTAGAAAGAGTTCACTTCAGACAGGTTTTACTGCATTGATTTTGGTCACACCAATTTTCATTTTAAAATTAATTTTAACCATTTTTAAAAGACCAGTAGCCATAAATTTCAACATCTGACTATCTGTGGAGTTTTGGTTTGCATAATTTACCTGTGTTTCTCTTTCTATACATAATCTTCATTACGTACAAGAGTTTTGTTATATAAAAGTACAGGTTGTGCATGTATCTTGTGATGTTTGTTGCACCTATTTTGTACTCTGTATCACTGTGTAGGTGTTGATTTTAGATGTGATAATTTTTTTTTAAATTAAATTTATTTTATCTATGTTGTGACATTGGTACTTTTATGTGTAGAACTGTAAACACAACATTTGTTCAAACCTATGCAATGAACCACAGGACAAAAAATAGATTTATTATAAAGCAAGCATGCCTTTTTGATGCAATTTATTTACAAACGGAAGCAACTAAAAAAATCTTTAAAGTTTAATTAGTTTTTTCGTCATGAACAGGTATTATATAAAAACTATTTTCGGTTTTATTATGTAAATCATATTTAAGCTATGAAAATCAATAACTTGTAAAGTCTTTCAAAATTTTGAAAAATAATGTATTTGTAGAAATAACTATTAACTTACATGTATTACAATAAATTGTCATCCCCACCTCTTTTCCCCCAAAGTGACTCAATGTTTTTACTTCAACAGACTTTATACAAATCCTACCAAAATATCTGATATTAAAAGCTAGCATTGCCTTATTTTTCACCCTTTGATAGTAGAAACAAAAATACAAAATACATTTATAAATATTCGTTTCTTTTGACCATTTTTTTTTTGTCAACTGCCCTTGTTGTGGTCATAGTTATTGTTGACTAGAAAAGCTTTGTATTTATGACCTGTGACAGTTACTATTTTATAGCATAAGCATATAAGCATCTAAAAATGTAATTCCCTTTCAGTCGTCTGCTCACAGTTTTGCTTTGATTGGCATTACATCTCTGTGATTTCCTTTTCCATTGATGAATTCACATCAAACTATATTCCAACTCTTTTTCTTATTTTTTTGTATACTTAAAATGTTTTGTACCTTGAGTTAATAGAAAATGCAATCCTCTTAAATTCTATCATGTATTTGGTATAATATTACTCTATATAAACAGTTCTCAATGAGTGACCTGTTATGTATCATGATTCTAAAATTATATTTGTTACAAGTCAATCCAATTTTACAGATAAGTATCGATTTTTTAATATAAAGGATTGTTGGTAATGTCATTGCTGTAAACCTAAATGAAAAAAACATTACACCATTTAATCGGCATTTTATGAAAGATGACCATGTTTGATTAGGTATATAATTGTTCTGTGAATGTCAGACATTAGATTATTTGTAAAAAAATAGCTAGGATAGTTCGTGCATTATGCTATGAATAAGAGTGAATGCATGCTAAACATCTTCCAAGTTTGATGAATTTGGAACATTTATAAAATATATACTAATAAAATTGAGAATGGAAATGGGGAATGTGTCAAAGAGACAACAACCCGACCATAGAACAGACAACAGCAGAAGGTCACCAACAGGTCTTCAATGCAGCGAGAAATTCCCGCACTTGGAGGCGTCCTTCAGCTGGCCCCTAAACAAATATATATACTAGTTCAGTGATAATGAACGCCATACTAAACTCCAAATTGTACACAAGAAACTAAAATTAAAAATAATACAAGACTGACAAAGGCTAGAGGCTCCTGACTTGGGACAGGCGCAAAAATGCGGCGGGGTTAAACATGTTTATGAGATCTCAACCCTCCCCCTATACCTCTAGCCAATGTAGAAAAGTAAACGCATAACAATACGCACATTAAAATTCAGTTCAAGAGAAGTTCGAGTCTGATGTCAGAAGATGTAACCAAAGAAAATAAACAAAATGACAATAATACACAAATAACAACAGACTACTAGCAGTTAACTGACATGCCAGCTCCAGACTTCAATTAAACTGATTGAAAGATTATGTCTTCATCATATGAATATTAGGCACAATCCTTCCCGTTAGGGGTTTAGTATCATACCATCATAACATATATGAGAAGAACATAACCCGTGTCATGCCAACAACTGGTTTTTAAATAAATGTGTTTAGTGCCTATGCAAAGACCCTATAAGTGAATCAATATTAACGCCAAAATATGCAATCTTTAATGACCTGACAACAGTATCGTAACTATATCCCTTCTTAATAAGTCTATTTAAAGGTTTTGTTAGCTTCAGAGGTGAATACTGACATATTTACAAATTCACATTGTGAAGTATTTTTTTTTCCATCTTATTTATTTCTAGTTGATAATGAATTTTCAAGTGCAGTTTAGAGTTATGAATATTAATCTTCTATTACAGCACCGGGAGCCGGAAATCTCCCAAAAAGAAGGGCAAGAAGAAAAAGATGATTGAGGAAGATGATTACTATGACAGGGAACCGGATTTTGGTGGTTATGGTGAGCGACCAGAACCACTGGGAGGGCATTCTGATAACTATTATGAAGATCATTCATTTGACACTCATCAAAGGTTTCGTAATTATGAAAATGACTTTGATAGGCCACCTTCAAAATCAAATAAAAGGCGTTCGTTTGGTGAGGATATACATTTTGAATCACCTGTAGCCTCGGCACCACGTCAACTACCTCCATTACCTGCAGAAACTGGTGGAAGGAAAAAGAAGAAGAAAAAGCTCTTGAAAAAATTAGCAGATTCTACCTATCGTGATGAGGACAATTTTTAGAGATTACATGATACCAGTTCATAACTATTTGTAGAGATTACATGATACCAGTCCATAACTATTTGTAGAATTCTTAGTTGCTACTGGTCTATAGGGTAGATTTCACCAATAGATAACATATGTTTCCACTTTCTTTATTCTCTTTTGAGAAACAAAAGTGTTATTTTTTCCTGTAAATCCCATAAAAAAGAAGCAATTAAAGAAAAATTACAAATAATATTTATTTTTAAAATTATTTTTAGATTATTTAGATAATTGAAAACCATTACAATGTTTGTTGTGGTGTAATTGTTTTTATTTCTGTGATATTCCAGTCTGTGATTTTGCTCAATTTATAAGTCTTTTATATTTTATATTTTTTTTCGTTTTAATTAAAACATCTAAAACAGCATATTGAAGCTTTAAATTTTATATTTCTAAGGCATTTGTTTATTTCCAAATATTTCAATAGCTTTTCACCAGAAAATATTATATGAAAAATACTATATTAGGTTTTTGAGATATATTTGAAAAAATTGATTTCTACTAATTTTACTTATCTCATACACTGTTTGTGTAGACATTTAACCTTAAATGCCAAAAGAGTGTGATAAATATATGTAAATGATTTAATTTTCTAATTCACATATCTTTTGTGGTACTCTCCAGGTATATGTAAAAGCTCAAGTTGACCAAGCAATAAAAAAAAAATAAGAAGATGTTGTATGATTGTCAATTAGACAACTAAAGACAAAAGAAAAGAGATGTGAAAATTGCAGGTTACCATACGACAAGCACTTTTAATGATAGATTTAGTCTAGGATCCTGCCTCAATATCTGCTCTGTATTTTAGGGGTAGATCAGGAAGAAGTCATGATACCAGTGTTCAGAACTGATTAGGATTAAAGTTACTGGGAGTGTGCAAATAAAGTGAACATTTGATAAATCGATCAGATTGTAAATTGATATTTGATTAATTTGGTTAACCAATAAGACAACCATGTTTAGATTTTCACATTTTATGGTAATTTGGATGAATTTTTTTATACTTTTTGCAACAAATTTGAAGCAGACAAAATATTTTGTTTGTCGTATTTATGAAATAGTTCCTACTCCACAATGCATTGTGCTAGTGTCTACTCAATGTAAGCATGTTACTGTTGTATACCTGACCTTGCTGCTAAGTAGTGAGTCAGAATACTAGGACTTAAGGTTATTGCATATAAACCAAATAAAAGATAATTGTTTATGTTGAACCAGTTATGATAAACTTACTGATTTAGTGATAGTTGTTAACATATCACACAATAAATATTCAGTTTTTAACAGTTTCAACTTTGGGGCATATTTTGCAACTCACATGCTGACTATTTTTTTCAAAATCAGCTATGATTAAATAAAAAAAATGTACAATGTATGTTTTTTTAATAAACCTCATGAAATTAATTATAAGATTATCTTCCCCACCCTGTTACCATAAGCAGGTTTTTTCTCTTTCAAGTTCATGAAATATTTTACATTTTTAAATAATTCTTAAGAATTCCTTTCTACTTTTTGGAAATATAAAAAAGTAACTCTCTTCCCTTCTTTCCTATATTTTAGGGGAAGGAGGAAGAGAACCAAATCTACTTTTATGGTGGCCTAAGGTTTCAATGAAAATTTAGGGTTAAAATGATCAAGAAATTTGTAGAACTGTTTAATAAATGTGCAGTGTAAATTCATTATGGGTGAACACACTTAATATAACTTCAATACATCAGTTGTAACTTTCAGGATTATCTTTTTGTAAAATAACAAAACCATCCTCATCAGGAAAACATGCTTTCTCGAATTTTAACATTTTTTGGCACAATATGCAAATTAATTAAATTAACATTTTCTTTATCCTTTTTCCATGTTTACATTCATTTTTATTCAAAAAAGCCCTTCATCAAATAAAAAAACAAAAAAACATTAAAAAACAAAAAAGATATATTCTACATATTACAAAATGTATTACTGCAGCAGATATTAACCACTCCTGTTTATTAGCCAAGCATATGTTGATTCCAGTTTAACTGACCAGTCCATGTTTTATCAAAGCCAGATATTGGTGTCATGTTTACTCCTATTTGTCAGTTTCTATTTTGTCATATTCTGAACAGATTTGTTTGTTTGCAGGTGTATGGAAAACAGAATCAAAAAACTTTTATGTAACATGCATTCCTTACTTGTTGTTGTTAATTGTTATCAGTTATATTTATGAGTAATTTTAACTGTTTTTACATGTACCTTTTATATTTATTGTTATAATACCTTATACATACATTTACCAATTTTGTTAGTCTTAATTTTTTATGGACTTTTTGACTTTTTTAAAATGACATCAAACCTGCCAACCTTTTAAAATCTCCATTGGGGACTTTAAGAGCAAGAGGACCTTATTCTCCTCTTATATTGTCATAAGTGATTTTAATCTTTTATTATATTGTTTGAATGAGTATGTATGTGCTTAAAAACCCTTTTAACTCATTTGAATGCCTGTTTTGAGTTATTTAGTTTATAATAAAGAATTTCAAAATTATGTCAACACCTCTCAAGGGGGAAATCCCAATAAATTGTGAAGGTTGGCAGGTCTGTGACATCTGGACATCAAGTTGGAAACCATTTCTGGTCCTTCTTCCTCAGTATAGACTTATCCTTTATTATAAAGAAAAAGTTTTCTTTTACAAAATTATAATATGTAGTTTATAATAGAACATTCACAGTGACGGAACAAACTTCTTGCATAAATAGATAGCCAATCAGTTTCTGTCATATATTACATGTTTATCTCATTACATTAGTTTCAAAAAGATTTATATAGTTGGCATGAGGTTTTATAATTATCAAGTGTATTAATTTATAGTTCTTATAGTTGAATTCTGTTTAGAATATATCTTTATTCCATCCATTAATGGCAGCCATTTCTATATTCATGTTTATTGTCGGTCTCTTTATACCAAAAATAAAAAAATCTTAGAAACACTCTATATGTATTATCTTATAACATTATTTTGCCTGGCGATCTGAAAATTACTTTCATGGAAAAGATAGTTCCAGATCATATATTAAATCAGTCATGAATACAAAAGCTGAGTGAAATGTTATCAAAAATTCAATGCTCAGTGGGTATTATAAAGATTCAGGGTTTAGTCAAAAGAGAGGCAAAAGATACCAAGGGACATTCAAACTCATAAGTGGAAAATAAACTGACAATGCCATGGCAAAATAAGAAAGACCAGAAGACAAACAACAGTATACAAAACACAACTCAGAAAAGTAAAGATTGAGCAATACGAACCAAATAGGAAGTGATCCAAAAGTTTTTTTAAAAAACCCTTCAATTCAACATTATAAAGTTCTAGACCAAACATCAAATCATTTCTTAATACAGAAGCTGAGAAATATGTGACAAAAACTTCCATGCACAGTGGGTATTATGAAAATTTAAAGTATCATCAAAGAGGAAGTATTGGCTAGGCAGACTGGTACACTGTACAACTTGTTATGAAGTTCAAAGCCAAATATCTAATAGTTCCTTAATACACAAGCTGTACCAAAGGTATACAGACAGACAAACATACCACATCTTCTTTTTATAAACAGATGGATAGATGAAATGACTGACAAAAGGATGGAAGGACAGACAAATAAATAATTGCAGTATACCTCCCACTCAATGAGTGGTTTATGACTCGCCTTGACGGAGTCAAAAAGCGAGACATAGGTATGCTGTTTCCGGTGTCGGCGGTGGCGGTGGCGGCATCAACAATGTATTAGTTTGTGATTAGGTCTAGTTTATGGTGAATGACAAGTGGTAGGTCAATGATATTTGGTATGCAGTTGTATTAGCATTGGCACATCTCATTTCCATGGAGATTATTTGACCCTGCCCCCTCAGTCATGGTCTATTGACTTTGAAACTTTTGCTTAGTTTACATGTATAAGTTAGTGATAAGATCAGTTTAAGATGAACTGCTAATGTTAAGTCAATGATATTTGGTATGCAAATTTATTGGTATTTGCAAGTATTGTTTCCATGGAGATTATATAGTCCCACCCCCTCATCATGATTCATTGACTTCGAAACTTTTACATAGTTTACAAGTTAATGTCTGTGTGTAGGTTTGTTTAAAGGGAACGACTTATAATAAGTCAATGGTATTTGGTATGCAGTTGTATTAGCATTGGCACATCTCATTTCCACGGAGATTGTTTAGCCATGTACCTTCAGTCATGATTCATTGACTTTGAATATTTACATTACTTAAATGTTAAATTATTGCTATTTTGATTTCAACATTTGCATAATCAAAATTACAAAAAGGCGAGACATATCTCTGTGATAACAGTTTATAATTTTCCATATATCCTTCATAAAATTATTATAGATTATTACATGGCATTTTCCATATTGGCCTGGTATCAGCTGGAGACTCCAATATCAAGCCAAAGGGAGTAGCCAGATGGCTGATAATGGTCGAGGGCTGATACAAGGCCAATATGGAAAATGCCATGTTATGATCTATTTATCACATATTTTATTTATTGCTTTTTATTGACAGGTTTACTGGAAGTTAAATTAAGGGGCTCAGTATGGGTATTTGAGGGCAAATATCTATATTGGTCCCATGGACAAATAACCAACTCAGAATTATTTGATAAACATTTATTCAACACTAATATACCATTCATGACAAAGGACCAAATAAACCATTAAAATGGTCTTATATATCATATTCTTTCAAAATTTTTATGGAATTGTGAATTGTAAAATTGATGACAGTATTAAGTTTCCTTTCAGTTTTCCACCTTTGATAGTTCAGAGTTATAGAGAATGAGAACCTATCATAAAATTATATGGACTTGTTTTGACCAAATTTTTATTCAATGTTAGAATTAATTGATAAAACTATGCTCCCTTTTAATTTCAGTGATTTTCACTCTTATTGTCCTTAGTTAGATCAAGTTTTTTTCAAAGGAAGTCTGAGAGGGAATGAATAAAACACTTTTTTTATGTACTTTACATCCCACCCATTCCTCTTTTATGGGCTTGATATTAAAAAAAAACAATTTTTTCACATCACTGACATGACAAATTTACAAATTTTTATATGCTATAAAAAATTATCCAAAAGAAAGCAAAATTAATAATCATTGTTCATATTATATATCTAAGATGACTGCTGCTGTTTATACCATTGTGGACATATAACCTTCAACTTTGAATTCAAGGATTTTAAGGTTTTAGCAAGTAAGCTTGCCAGGCAGAACTTAGGAAATTTTGCATGTGGGTGTATAACTCTTTAGAGTATACCATTTGGAAAATATACAAAATTGAACATTGCTTGGATGCAAACTTTATATTTAAAAAGGCAGTAGATGCTGCATACCTTGTATACAAAAAGCCTTATGCTACAAAGTTTCCATCTGTATATCGTCTCCGTAACCTCATTTTCATGGATCAGTGACTGGTTAAATAAAACTCTGTAGTTTTATTATTAGTATCTCGATGACTATATTTTGGTATATGGGATCCTTGAAAAGTCTTCATGTCTGTTAAGCAGGGTTCATCTGACCTGGGCGCATTTCATGGATATGTGATCAAGGTTAAGTTTTTGTGGTCAGGTCCATGTCTCAGATACTATAATCAATAGGTCAACTATATTTTGTGAATGGAATGATAGTAAGGTGTACATGTCTGTCTGGCAGAGTTTATCTGACCTTGACCCCATTCAGTCACGACCAGTAAGTAGGTGAGACATTTCAGCGTGCATTCTCTCGTTTATGTTTTTGCAGGTGGTCTTATGTTGGCCAGAACAATTTTAACCTTTGACAGAATATTGATAACTGGCATGTAGATTACCTATGGCATACTGTTGTGACAGAAATATTTAATGATCTGTTCTGACATCTAGTAACAATTGTTGCTTTTATTCTCTTTGTGCAGCGATATCTGCTTCTAATTGGAATTGGCGGGAGAGGTATGTTTCAGTTAATTACAACATGTTTATAGGTTGTTTTGTCAATTAAGGAATTTGGCGCAGGTTGCCGAAATTTGGTTGACTTGATCAACATCTATTTACAATTAGTTCTGTGTTCCAAAGTGACCATTAAAGGTTCATCTTAGCCTCTGCTTCATCATGCCCATAACCTCATTTGAAATAAAGGAATCAGTTTAATGTGCAAGCTCACAAACATCACGCCCCAATCGTAATTAATACGATGAATCCCACTTACCACTAAAAAATGGTCCCCCATTTCATATGTGCTGATAATCGTACTTATCCGCGGTTTCAATTAGTTTATCCAAATTTGAAGAAACTCCGACATGTATATTTTTTTATTTCGGGTAAACATCTACCTGACTGGTGGTTTTATCTTTTCATGATTCGTGTTGCAAAGAAATTACATAATACAAGGAAAATGATAACTGTCACCAGTTAGACTTTGAATTAATACTTGAGGTGTGGCACACCGTCAAATACACTCCGTATAATATGTAAATTCGTTATGTCTAACTCGAGTTCTTCTAGCTCAAAATGTATATTCATATATGCACCATGTTGACTGCGGTATAAAATATGGTCATATCCGAACTTTTCCCAACCGGCGGCGGCGAAAGAAAAATCCATGCTTAACTTTTGTCTGCGCGGGTTGTAAAAGTACGCAGCCACGTCAGGTCGCAATGGGGACTTTAAATCCGAAGCCTCGTGTAGGGAGAGTGCAACACTCGTAACACAAGAAAGAACAGCTTGAAGGGGTCCGTAGGTTGCCTGTTGGAGGGAAAAGTCCTGCCCCCATCCAACATACCCCCATGTCCGGGCCAGTGGCGGATCCAGAACTTTTTACAAGGGGGGGGGGCACTGACTGCCATAAGAGGGGGCCCCGCTACAATCATGCTTCAGTGATTCAATATATAACCAACACAATTTTTCCCACAAAAGGGCCCCCCATGATCCGCCTATGGGACTCCCTGTTGCCTAGTCGAAATGCCTACCCTTAATCCAGATCGAGCTAACTTGTAGGACCTAAAACTGTTGGATTAATTGTTAATTTGTCCTCTTCCTGAATATGCATGAATTATTTGCCACTGGACGTTAAGCAAAAAACAATCAGTCGAGAGTTTTACAAATCTAATAGTACATTGAGATGTAGAAAATTTCATAAACAACACCAAAAATTCGCGGGTGAAACATTTAAAACCCTTTTATCTTTTCATCAGAGAAGCACTTTAAATTGATAACCGCAATGACATGCAGATCAAACAATTTCTACGTCAATCAAGCTTTCTATGGCGGATGTAAGATGAGTGATTCGATCAAGAATGAGGGGGTAGCCTTTCCAAATAAAGACGATACATTAAAAGTCAATAAAATACACGAAATTTAAATTGAGTCAATTTGACAACATAAACCTTCCCAAGTTTACCTCATGTATTCATAATTAATGATTGGAGAATAAAATCACATATAAAAACATCAGATGAGTCACAATTTTTATTGTATAAACACAACCTTAGTAGATATGATTTATTAAAAATATACAAAATATAATAAATAAATGGAACACACAATCAGTAAAAAAGAGTATTTAAAAAGACTAGATATCATGTATAAAAAAACGTACAACTGTCGTAAAAAGGACAATTATAGACTAATGAATGAACGAATTGGATTTCTTTCGAAAGATGATAGGAATTATGAATAAAAGGACTCGATAGGGGTAATTTTACAAGACGGCATACCCCAAAAACACAATAAAATCAAACAAAACACGAAAAAAGCCAAAAATAAAGACCTATATTATTTTGGACGTTTGCACCTTAATACTATTTATAGAAAAGAGCTTTTAGACATAAGCTTAAGGTTATCTCTTTGTTCGAAAGGTCATGTCAGGATAATGTTTAAACCATAGAAGTAAAAGTTTGTTAACATTATTAACTCAAAATAATTTAGATATATACAGCAGCTTATATCATAAGTATATATATTTGAGTAAAATATACTTGCCAATAAATGATTAATACATTATCGTTAAACATAGAAAATATACAAAATTCAAACAGGAAATGTAAATGTAATTGTGGAAGACAATGTTTTAAGCATCCTTATCACTTTAAATATCACGGTGGTTTGGATTTTTTTTTAACAAAAAAGTTGTAAGTAATTATTTCAAGATAATTGTTTATTTTTGATTAACATTGATTCGAATTGATTGATTAAAGCGTCACGGTCTTGATCTTCAGGTTTTTAAAGTGTCTTGATGACAACGCATATTCTTTCTTTTGGTTTTGTTGATTCATACAGTTCCGAGTACATACATATCAAATACTGACTGTCTGATTCCACATTTTGTATTTTGAAATATTCTGCGTATTTCGGAACATGCACGGGATAAATCGTTGGGTAAGGTCCTAATTTCTGATATTCGAGTTTCATCGAAGACACCATGCTTGGAACCCTCATTTCCCACGTGATTTCTATAGTGTGGTCAGTTTCAGACACTTTTGTAAATCTGAAGTTGTTGGTCTTGTCCACAGCTGGTTGTTCTGTCGTTCTAACAGTAGGCGTAGGAATGGTTTGGGCCGTGCTTTCAAAATTTTGGCAAACTGGTATTTGATATGATGGACCGCAAGTCAACCCGCCTCCTTGAATATTCCAAATGGGCACATTCTTAAGATGCTCAGGGGATTGACACATGCCATTCACCATATACCGAAAAAAGGGTTCTGTTGCACTGCGCTCTCTAATCCAATCTTGCAACCATTTGATTTCGCAGTCACATCGGAGGGGATTTCCATATAAGAACATACTTTTCAAGGCGGTAGAATTGGCAAATACACATCTATCGATAGTTTTAATGCTATTTTGTTGCAAATTTATTGATTCAAGACTTTTCTCCGTGCCATACAATTTAGCCTGTGTTAAAATCGAAAGAGAATTTCTTTCAAGCATCAAATGGCTCAATCGTCTATTGAATGTGAACTGTAAGTCAGGAATTTCTTTAATGTCTGTTCCACCTAACTCTAAAACAACCAGATTTTCTAAATATTGTATTGTTTTCCACAATTCAACTTCATCGACGGTAGTATCGGTTAAAATTAGTTTTTGCAGTTGTTTTAAACCGTTTACACTATCCACTGTTAGTTTAAAAAGTCCTGTGGAAGATTTGCCGTTTTCATTCCGAAGATCTAGTACTCTCAGTCTGATCAACGATAAAAACGTATCTTTATTTATTGTGTCCAACTGGTTGTAGGATAGATCAAGATTTTCCAGCTTATCCAGTCCTTGTAAAGCCCCTTTGTTTATCGTTGCAATTTTGTTCGAATCAAGATTTAGAGTATTAAGGTCTCTCATATTAAAGAATAATCCATTCGGTATGGTATTCATTCTGTTATGTCCGAGGTTTATCTTTTCCAATTGCGACCAAGACGTCGAGGCTAGAGGGCCTAGTTTTGTTTCGTCTAAATTGTTCAAATGAAGTCCAAGTACTTTTAAAGATGAACCAATTCCTTCAAAGCATCCAGGATAAAGTGTCTCAATTTTGTTATGAGATAAAACCAATTCTTTTAAGTTTGTCATCGTTTGGAAAGCCCCATATGGAATGTTTTCGAGCTGCATATATACAGCATAGAGTTTTTCAAGATACTTTAAAGGTTTCAGTTGTTTCACTGGAAATTCTCTCATTGGCAACCCCTCTAAATGGAGTTTTGTCAGTTTTGGCAGCCGATATAAAAATAAATCATTGGAAAATGCGGATACGTCCATGTATTTTAATTCTAATGTTTCCAGATTAACTAAAGTGTCAATCATTGTATTTTGTCTGTTCATATGTGCTTGATTGAAATGACGTAAGGAAAGACTCTTCAAGTTAGAAAGTCTTGACATAGCACTGTACGGTGGGGATATGGTCTTATCCCCATCAATCGACAATTCTTCCAGGTAGCTTTCCAATCCTTCAAACGCTGTGTCGGAAACTTGTGATATCTGGTTTTTACTCAGATCAAGTCCTTGTAATCGAAGTCCTCTAAATGCGGTAGGAGGAAGGAATGTAATTTTGTTGCACGATGGGCATTGGGCGCCGTTCGATAAGAGAACTGGGTCGTAGCTATTGCTAAGTGTGAGTTCAAGAAATATTTCGTCTGATGGTTGAAACTTTGGAACGGAAGTAAGACTCTTATCTCTGCAGTTGATTATTCTGCCTTTTCCGATTGGTCCATTTTCGCAAATGCACTCTGCTACTGGACACGGCAAATCTGCCTTTGCCGCGATGATCACAATACAATAAACAATAATCTGCTTCATTAGCTTCATGTTTCTGTGAAGAAGAAAAAAGGTATAAGTTACTTGATAATACACTATGTATAACACATTTCGGAAATAGTTCATCCTATAATCGGAAACCCATTTCTCCTAAGATCGGAAACCCATTTCAATGAACGACATATTTGGATACGTATGTTAATCAAATATTTCATTATTATAAACCTAATGGGATCACTATCAAGTTAAGGGCCATCTGTGACACTCGAATAAAAAAAATAAAAGGTTCCAATCAGTACGAAGTTGAAGAGCATTGAGGGCCAAACATTCCGAAAGGTTTTGCAAAATGCAGCTAAGGTTATCTTTTGCCGGGGTAGAAAATCCTTAGTATTTCAAACAATTCAAAGTTTTGTAAACAGTTTTAAATAATCATTTATGAATATGAAAATATAAGAGTTTCTGATAAAAACAAATTATATCGAACGCAGCAGAAATATTTTTCTAAAATCCATTATTATTGAATGAATATGTAGAGTTGCAGTGGATTAAACTAGACAAATGCACAAATTTACAAGAAAAAGGCGAAAATAGATTTGAAATGCAAAACGTGGATGAAATTATATCGATTTTACAGCTCAATATCATAAGAGTCACGCGTCTATAGCAACCGCAAATCGTACCATACATATATATTCGTGCACTTATTTAATAGGATATCAATTAAAAACTCAATTGGTGTACTTGTATAACCTATAAAAGCTTAACCTCAAAAATGAGTTTCTCTTTGACCTGTCACTCTAAGCAGGAAACCTTAGAGGTGAAGGTATGTACTGAAGTGAAAATCAAACGTTTTAAAATAGCTCAGACCAATCATATAGTACATCATTTTGAGTCTGAAAACACTTTAAAATTGTCATCACAAGTATAATCATTCATTGCAGCGAGCCTAACATGTTCTACATAAAATTACAATAAAATAAAAATAGTGTATACTTCCTCTGAAAGTTAAACAACAAACGAAATAAAATATAAAACATCCAGAGATGACTTTATGGTTTTCCACAATAAAATATTTGAGCTCTGAACATTTTCCTATTTGAGAAATCCCCTGTCAGTAGTTTCTTAATAACACAATTTTGTTGAGATAAATACGCAAATCAGATCAGATATAATACAATATTAATGATAGTTGTTTTCTTTTAAATCAAAATCTAACTTTGTTAAAAAGTTTTCTTACCTTGCGATACCTGTAAATTACTATCTTTTAAACTTGTACCTCGTATAACTTTTACAAGTGTTGGTTTCCTGAATATGTCTCTCTCGTTCTAGTTTTCAAATATTAATAAACATGTTTGCGGTAACTCCATATATAAATAGTCTCAACATTTTCAGCCTATTAGATCACTGTTTAACGCCCACTTATTTTTAGTTCTGCAAATAAACTTCCAGTAGGTTTGTCTTTTTAAACATCAATTATGTAAATTCCGTACGTTTTTTTAAAAGATCGATAAAACTTTTGTCTGTCTCCTTTTAAAGGTAATTTTGAAGGTGATTCTCGAATGTTTATATTTCAATCTGTGGTATTACAAAATTTATTTTTGACGTAATTTGGTGCGGTTTCATTATAATGTTCAATCACAGAGCTGCAAAATTAATTAATTTACTGGAGCTTTTAATGCGATTTATATCATTTGAAACCAAAACGGATGTATTTCGATTAATATTTTTATTGTTTAAACACTTCAAAGGGTCGAACATGATGAAATGTGCGTAATTCTAGAAAAGGTGGTAATATTTCGAGAAATGAATATCCTCATTTAACAACACAAAAGAAATCATGGTTATCGTCACGACCAATATTACCATATGCTAATTTTCATTGGCACGATATTTCAAATATTTATTTTATTTTCAAATTCCGGATCCGTTCAGCCAGACCAGGCAAAAATTATTTATGTGTTCGTATTAAGAAAATAAATTATGATATCAAACCACATATATTGCAATGAAAACTTTTAAATAGTAATTGAGTAAGAAATATTTAAGCATCATTTTAATTGCAAAAAATCATATCATTTACATATAAATATATATTGTATACTTTAAACCAAGGGCTTTTTTACAATCTAATTGTATTGTAATTGTGTATTTAAATTCTATGTATCTATGCTAATCAATGTTCTTTTTCCTTATACATGTATTCTCTATATGCCCCTCGTGGGCCCTTAATTGGTAATAAAATATAACTTATCTCTACCATTTACAAATTTTAGTTCAGATTTTAATTAGAAATACTTCTATTTGAATGGGAACAAAGATATCGAAATCTGATCTGTCTGTATAATCGTATAATATTCGGTCTGCATTAATTTGAGATTATTTATTGGTGTGACTCAGTTGACACGAAGAAATAACTTGCGCTCTTTGTAGATTTCGTCAACACAGGTGTGTCTATACCCATTCTGTTATTACAAAAATAATTGAATCGCATTGAATTTGAATACAAATAAAATGCAATAAAGGTATCATGTTGCAAGGTGACTACCAAATATGGTTACATAAACATTCTCATTTA
Source organism: Mytilus californianus (assembly GCF_021869535.1). Taxonomy (NCBI): domain Eukaryota; kingdom Metazoa; phylum Mollusca; class Bivalvia; order Mytilida; family Mytilidae; genus Mytilus; species Mytilus californianus. The sequence goes on from NW_026262679.1 coordinate 62,104,676, forward strand.
TACATTCTTATGCAAAGCTCGTGACACAAGACATTTTGACATCTGTGTTACACCCTGGAAGAAATTATAAAACAGACGTTTGAAGTCGTTGAATTCCATTTTTTTTTGGTTTATATTGTAGATGCAATTATGCTGTGCATTCCAGTCTGAATTTTTTCCACAACGTGCATTTATTTAAATCCATTTGTAGACGAGTAGTTTTTTTTTTTGGATGTAAATACAAAAAAGTAGCAGGAAATTGCGTCCATCCTGGACTGCAACTGGTTTTGAAAATGCCTTCAGTTGATTTTTTTTATATGCATGGCATGTTAACCAATGTGGTAATACCGCCTGGAGGACTGAAAGTCCCCTCATGAGGATATATGATAATCACAAGTAAGCCCTGCTATGTCATATTAAAATTGATCAAAAGATAAAGGAAATAGTTCAACAATTTCCTATTATACCATCAAGGACTTAACTTAAAGTAAAGTTAAGGGAATAATCCATTAAAAAAGCAGCTAATAGTGGTGTTCCAATATACATCACAAGTATTTATACCGTATTGAAACTTTCTTGTTCCTGATTTTATATTAAATCAGTGCATTTTTTTCAGACACTAAATGCATATTTATGGTATTGTTCCGGCGACACAGTTATTGCCTACGAATATAGTTCCTAGTGTTGACAGTGTTTAACTTTTTTTCATACACTATGTATCTCAAAGTTTATTTCTTTTTATTTTAAGTATAAAATGGTAAGTAAAAGGGGGAGGGGGTGAAATTGCATGTAAAAAAATTGGGTCATAAATTTGTAGGTAAAAAAGGTAATTGGTCCACTTCAAAATGGTAAAACATAGTGTTTGAAGCTGTCAAACTGAATTATAGACACCCTTAACATATAATTGTCCATATTTTGAGTTAGAGCTGGTAGACTTTCCTATGATTTTGATATGTCCCAAAAGTAGTTCAATACACTGTAAACATATTTTTTGAGATAGAGCATCTACGATTCTTTTATTTTGTATTTATTGTCTAAAAGAAATGCACTACGAAATAACTGTGTCCTTAGACCTATTATTGTTTTGATCTTTTTACGCATTTCTATGACTGATTAATTCCCGCTTATATTTGACAGAACTTAAACATTACAAAATACGTTTTCTGTGTCGAACTGCATTGTTATTGCGCATAAAAACACGAAAAAACTTATGTAATTCATTTCACATGAAGGGATACGGGTAATAAATCCCCGAGACAAATATGAAAGCCACAATGAGACCTTCTACACGGACAGAAAGCTCGTATTTCTCTTCAAGTTCAAGACGATCCCTAGTACCGGTTTGAGCGGTATTCGACACGATGGACCTGTGCATTCAAGCACGCACATACAGGGTAATATCACCAATTACAAACTATAACGGGAAAATAACTTTAACAAATACTGTTACAATTTGAATAGGATATATCAATTTTTATTCCTTCTGAAAACAGGGTATAAATTTATAGTTTGAAATTTCAAGGTGACTTTTCACTCTTGATGGGCCTGTTCTTTTTTATTTGAAGTTTCAATTTATTGATAACGTAATTTTACAAAATTATACCCCTCCATTAAGAATGTGTTTATGACGTTCTTTATAGACAGTATCTATAAATGTTCTAAAAATGAACAGAATAATAGAATATTTATTATTCCAATCAAGGGCCCTTGATGGGCAGCATGACATGTACGCATAAAACAATACATCAGGATTTGTAACAGAAAAAACATTTTTTTTTATACATTGAAATGAAACATTTAAAAGTTCAGACATGTTATTATCTCCATTCTATATGAATCACATACATTTAATTCCAGGCAGGACCAGAACCATAAAATCATTACAATTATCATTGTTATTACATACATTAATTTACATTTCGTCTAAGATCTGGACATGTAATAATATAGTTCCCTAAATATTTAAGTACAGACAAATTTTCATTAGTAAATAACCAAACAAATTTTGCCTCATTTGAGAGATATGAAAAATTAGGACAAATACTGTTTATCTCCTTGAAAAATATCTCCCCATCATCTTTGTATGCTGGACAACTAGTAATAAAATGTTGTTCATCTTCAACCAGATTTAGAGTACATTTCTTACAAAGTCTTTGGTCTCTTTTCTATATATAAAGTTTTATACCTGTCTCTTTCTATTTTGAGATCATGGGCACTGATTCTGATTTTACATATGGCACTTTTCAATTGAAAATTGTTTAAAGATGGATACATTTCTTTAGAAAAACAAGTTTTTAGTTTGAACAAATGATGATGCCGGTTATACGTCAATGAGACAGAAACCCAACACATTACTTAATTAAACCAAAAAAAATCAATCAACAGTTGACAAGTCTATACTCCACTACACAAATTGTCCAGTTGAAAATACGTTACAATTACTTGACTTGACGTATGATGTTTGTCCTATCTTAGTCATATTTGAAAAAAAAAGCAAAAAGTAGTAAGTATCATGTTTTTTGCCTGTTTCTGCGTTAGCCAATGTATTTCTTATGCTTTTATGTTTTGACCATGGAATTATTTGAAACCATTTGTTACATTTGAAGTCTACGCTTACTGTTTGTATTCTATGGTATTAACTGTTCCTGTTTTTGGTCGTTACCGGTATATATTTTCATTGCACTTAAAATATAATCGTCAAGCGCATTAGAGAAAGTTAATCTAAAAAGTGATGAACAAATATTTGTGACTTTTAAATCTCATCCTATACATGACAGATGGTAAAACAATACTTAATACATACAACAGACAATGCAATAGGTTAAATTAAATATTTTAGTTATGTAATATGTACAGTCATCATCTTTGTCAGGGGTAAACCTTGGCATACCTATGTAATGAACTGAAACATTTAATGATAACAATTACCTTGGGCTTTCATTCAGATCAGGCATATACATGTAGAAATGTAAATGCGGTCTATACTAAAATACAGATGATATTTTTACACTATTACCTATCTGTTAATATAAAATGATTTTGTTAGAAGTTAGAAATAGTTCCGACACTTTTCAACTGTACTTTAGTATATCCTTGTTGCGGCTCCTTGTACTGTGGTTTATTTTGTCCCCCCCTCTTTGCAGTTTTTTTTTAAACACGATCGTGCATCACGAAAGCTGCAACGCTGCTCCATGCAGAGAAATAGTCCGACATGTACTAGTATTCAGCCCGTGTTTCAATCAAGAATTACAAATGTAATTGTAAATTTAAGAATAGAAGTAGAAAAAAGTAAAACTATAAAGTAAAGCTTTGTCATTAACACAAAACATTGATAATAACTAGCTGCATGGACACCTAAATTATTTATAGATAAAACTGAGAAAGGAAATGGGGAATATGTCAAAGAGACAACAATCCGGCCAAAGAGCAGATAACAGCCGAAGGCCACCAATGGGTCTTCAACTCAGCGAGAAAATCCCGCACCCGGAGGTGGTCCTCAGCTGGTCCCTAAATAAAAATGTGTACTAGTTCAGTGAAAATGGACGTCATACTAAACTCAAAAACATATAAATGAACTAAAATTAAAAAAACATACAAGACTAACAAGACTAACAAAGGCCAGAGGCTCCTGACTTGGGACAGGCACAAAAATGCGGCGATATGTTTTGTGAGATCTCAACCTCCCCTATACCTCTAGCCAATGTAGAAGTATACCTCACCTCAAAATCCAACCAAACATTTAAACAGACTTATTCACAAGGGATATAGTTACGATACTGTTGTCAAGTCATTAAAGATGTGTTTTTTTTAATTAGTATTGATTCACTCATAGGGTCTTTGCATCGGAAATAAATACATTTATTCTAAAACCAGTTGTTGGCATGATACGGGTTATGTTCTTCTCGTATATTTTATGATTACATGATACTAAACCCTTAACGAGAGGGATTGTGCTTGATTTTCATATCATGAAGACATAATCTTTCAATCAGTTTAATTGAGGTCTGGAGCTGGCATGTCAGTAACTACTAGTAGTCCTTTGTAAATTTATGTCGATCGTTGTCATTTTGCTTCAATAGTTTCTTCTGTTACCTATTCCTATATCGGACTCGAGCATCTCTTAAAATGAGTTTTACTGTGCGCATTGCTGTGTGTTTGTTTATTCCACACAGAATTACTACATTGCACTTTCACTGTGTATTCTGTGTATTACCATTTAAAGATTTAAAGAAGGCGAATTTGAGATCGTACATGAGTGAGACGACAAGAAACTAGTCGGTAAGAAGAAAACACTTTTAAGAACTCAATAGTGAGGACCCGGTCGAATCCAGGGATTTTTTTAAGAATGGACAAAGACCAATTCAACTACTTCATGGTTAAGTTGAACAACTGATCGAAATAAATTCAATGCCTGAATTCATATTTCTACCCTAGCAATTTTTCTTTGCTATTTAGGGAACTTGTACTACTTTTCTCGCCAATTTTGCCATGTGGTTTCGTTTTATAAACAAAAATAACATCTTCCCTAAACTGCACTATGATTGGCTTATACACATTAGAGTCCATCAAAGTTTCAAGAAAAATAGGAGGAGATTGAATTCCAACAAAGTTCGTCAAGTTTTTTAATCAAAGTTATCTTTGACGCATGTCAACGTAAATGAATCTTCAAAGACTTTGACCAAGTTTCTTTGGTAAAAAAAAACAAACTTTGAAAGTGACAACGGACCTCAAGACGAGAAAATTCAAAGCGCCGTTTCTTCATTAGTTTGCTAGGATGTAGTGTTTGCAGACACGCCATTACGTGGGCAAAATTCTATAGTTAATTCAATGTGTCAAAATTTTTGACATAACCTTTGGTAATCTGATGAAGAAATTATTACGAATACTAACAACCTATGAGTCTCATTCCACATCTGTAGATAAACAATCCCAAAGAACATAATTTAATGGTACATCACTCAGCTCACAGCGGTAACTAATTTATTTGCGGTAATTTTTTTGTGAAATTTTCTTGAAATAGACTCTGGTATGATCTCTGTGATATATATAAATAAAGCTAAATGAGCAATTAGTTCTATATTATAGACAAAACATCAAAAACTTTTAAAAGCTTCCGGAATTTTTGATCGTCCTTGATGTTTATTTAGACAAACTGACAAGATCGGTATTCAGGAGTAGATTGTTTAGTGATGATTTATATCAAAACGAATGCCAATTCGGAAACCGGAAATGTGCAATGCATGCATCAGCTGGAATTTATTATTGAAAATGTCAAAAGACATATTTTGAAAATTGATAGACACAAGTTAGAATGGAACTATTACCATTTGATTTTCGGGGGGAAAAGGGGGGAGGGGGTTAAAAATGAAAGGCTTGGCTTGGTAAGCAGGATGAAAATGAATATTCTGCACAAAATACAGGAAACAATAATAAATGTGTACAAAAGGGAAAATAAATTTTCGCGCGAAAGAAAAAACATGCGGTATGGGAAATGCTCATTGTTGAAGGAATGTTGTACATTGCCATATAGTTGTTAACTTCTACGTCATTTGGTCTCTGGTGGAAAGTTGTCTCATTGGCAATCATTCCATATCTTCTTATTTCATATATGCGTAGCAACAGATGAAAATAAATGATAAATCCGGGAATATTCTACTCTTCACCCCCATAAATATCAAATAAGGTAGATTTTTTAAAAACTGCTAAATTTCAATTATCTGGAAATTCCATCATAAGGTATATAAAAATATTCATGACACATTGTTGAAACAGGCTGCCATAATTGGTTTATGTCAGACCGTTATTTCTCTCTTTTGAATTGTTTCATATTTTTTTATACCGCAGTCTTTTATAGCTTACTATACGGTATGAGGTTTTGCTCAGTGATGAAGGTTATTAAACGTCCAATTTAGAAAGTAATTCATATTTCAAACATCAATTTTATTGTGGTATTAAAAAAGCACAACACAGTTATGTGTGCTGGAAACATTTTATCGTGTAGTTTTAAAAATTTAAGTCAGTCATCTTCCCATAGAGCAAAGGTAATTTGACAAAATTTCTCAGAAAATTCAAAAGCCTTTTCGAACAAATTTTCAAATATATACTTCGATCGATGTGTTTCAAAATGTCTACTGCAGTTATTCCCTTATAGAGCCAAAAATATAGTTTACTCATGCATTCAATCATAGGTTAAGTAAGAAACACAAAAGAACAACCTAATTAATTCCATCGAATGACAATACTGCTATATCCCTTAGAAGCGGGATGCAAGGCGACGATTCAACTATTACTTTACTCTTGTAACCATGTATTTAAGAAGTTAAACGTCATTTAATTAAGTGAACTCAGTATGCTTACACGTAGTTATTTTCAATAAGTAAGCCTTTCTTATTAGACCACTTAAGACAACAGGTTTTGAGTTTTTATTTTCTTAAACATCGAATAGTATAGTGATAGTAGTGCATCTGAAAAAACATTTATAAAAAAAAACCTTGGGAATGTAAAGTTAAACACTTCATAACTCTAACTGGTTAACAAAGCATAAAATGAAAATAATTAAAGAGAGATAACTGTACATCTCGAGCTGTACAATGCTGGTAATTTCTCTTGTCCAAGAGTTTGGCTAGCGTAGAGTAATATCAATTTAAGATTATGTACAACTTACCCATGTCCGGTTTTTTAAGAAAACCATCATTACATTTAAGCAGATGTTTAAAGTCTATAGGAACCCATATAGAAATAAGGAGATGTGGTACATGTATGCTTGGATATGAGACAACTATCCGTTAGAAGGAACATAACATAATAATCACACCATTGCTTATGATGTTAAATTCCTTAATTTCAAGCAGTCACAGCTCTTTTGTCTTAAGTTCAAATACAGTGACAGTCATGCTTATGCTATGTCATACGGAGTTACTTACAAAACTGTCCTTGCTTATTAAAAAAATCAGTCTGCACTGTTTTAAACCCGGACTCTTGTATCCACTATATCCCCATGTTTTTACTATTTACACTGTTTATTATATATATAGATTATATTGCTTTTTGTATATTAAATAATATTATGTATTGTGTTTGCATATGTTGCACACTTGTGTGCCAGGGTTGTTGGAATAAAATCTTGAAATATTGAAGTCATTGTATGTCAAAGAAACACCTTATGGTGTCTTGTACTGAACAAACTCAACATACCTTAAATTGCATATAAGAGAGTACTGGTTCCAGGAACTTGGGGAAGTACCAAAAACAAGTACAACAGGCAAAATAAAGCCTACTTTATAAACTTCATACATTTATATTCATTATCAAAATTATAAAGTCAAAAAGGGTTCTACAATGATCACCAGTCATTCAGCTTTTAATTGATACCAAAATTACCAAAATATTCTACATATTTTGAAAGTTACACTCATGCGTAGGAACTATTTTGTTTTAAATATGTACTACTTTCTTGTATGTTCTTTCAGACCAGGCCCGAATTAGTGGTGTTACACCACTAGAACCATAGAAAGAACTACACAATTACGAGACCACGATACGAACTTCAACATCTTGTTATGTATGATTAGGGATTTTGCACAGACATTCATTTATGTGTTTAACTTGGATCTGCAGCTTATGATTCAAGTCAAATGTTTTCACTTAGATGGTTATATAAAAGTAAGAAGATGCGGTATGATTGTCAATGAGATATTGTCAAATGCCATAGAAGTTAACAACTATTATTCCCTGTACGACCTTCAACAATGAACAACACCCATTCCACATTGTAAGCCATCAAAGGCCCCGAAATGACAAATGTAAAACAATTCAAACGAAAAAACTAACGACCTGATTTAAGTAAAAAACAATAAAACAAAAACAAATATGATATTCCACAACAAACCACAACCACTGAATTACAGCTCCTGACTTAAGACAGGCACATACATAGTGGGTGGGGTAAAACATGTTTGCTGGTGCCCAACCCTTCCTGTAACCTTAGACAGTGTTGTAGTAGTACGGAATAAGAACAAACTATGAATATCAGTTTAAAAAGGCTTGGTTCATTAGATCGATACAAAGCACATGGAAACCCTAAAAAATACACAAAATACACAAAGTACAGGTCTTAGAGCACTCGCTAGTTCAAAGCCAATAACAAGTAATAAAACATCTTGTGTCCAAGACTAAAATATCAATCAGTACACATTCAACATTCAATGGATTTAGTGTAAACACGTCATTAACAGTCAAAATATAGGTATCAACAGATTGTAGAACAGCGAATGTACCTAGGTGTATACCAATGATGTTTAGTTTATTTTAATTTACTGATAACGAAATCAAATATGTATACCCATAAAACATCACAGTGTTGAATTGGTGACCTTTTATATAATAAATTGATTTAAAGGATCGATAAATTTACCCGGATCGTATCTACGTTTACGGGCTCGGTAAACAGCATTACCGTAAAATTAGTATTGTCATAGTTAAATTACTTTACCAATTTTTGAATTTCTTTACTTTTTTAAATGATCTAACACTGAAGTATCCTTTATCAATTTAATAAACAAATTTCATTTCAAATTTTATGTTTTAAGACATACAAGTGAATTTCAATGTATCAAAATATGAATTATACTAAGACAAATTTTGAAATTCGCAAATCCTCGATCTTAATTGAAGGCTTCCACTCCGGTGCTTTGCATTTGCGCCAAAATATCCATCATTTGCCCCAATTATACAGGAAATTGTATACATAAAAGTTTTATATTTTCTATATTAACTTTAATTGATTATCCATCATTTTAGGCTATCCCTTGTCACCACTTGGAGATTGAAGTAGGATTTCAAACAGGATAAGTTCCTAAAAAATAATGATAAGAATATATTCTTTATCTACATCTTTTGTTTGCATAATAAAACTACATGTGTCACCATCTATTATCATAGTGAATCTTCCTTCAACTGGTATGTTTTTTGTCAGATGAATTAACTGTGCTGTCATGCATACTCGCATGCATATTATTTTTTATTTAACATCCCCCAGTCAGCCCTGATGAATCACAACACTGATTAAGTTTTTTGCATTTTTGTTCTATGTTAATCTCAGGTTTGTCATCGTTTTTAATGAATATTACCAGCATATCATTAATACGTGCATACATTACATGATTACAAATACCTAAAAGTTAGTAATATAATTTTTGGTATATTTCGAGTTCCATTATCTGTCGAAAAATCTATTGTAAAATGCATGCAGTAATTGAATTATTATAAACCTTTGAAAAATTAGACGTAAATGATCATTCATATATCTTTTGGCATGTCTTGTCAGTCATGTCTGATGATTTTATGCTCTTTGCTGACTAAGATTCCTTTCACAAATGTAAGCAACATTGTTGTTACGACTGAAACCGTCAACCGTTCTTAAATATAAAGGTACAATATTATTATTATTGATGTTTCGGGAGGAGGCTTTCCTGATATGGAACATGCGCCTTATGAAGGTACAAATGTTTGTTTCTGGGTTTTTACCTCTTTACTTTTTCAGGTAGTTATACATCATTGGTCTTTTTTGTTTGTTTGAGCGTTCCATGTGATGGTAAACCAAGAATGTGCTTTGGACATAAAAACAATTGGTTTTTTTTAATTTCGTGCGTCAGAAGCGTTTTTTTGGTTTATCCTGGAAAGCTCAAACTCAAATGTTTGAAAACCAAGGATGTCTAAATAACCGACTACGTGACAGGTTATATGACTAAACGAGAACTATTAAGTGTTAATAGTTTTTTCGTTTAAATGATTCAAAATCTCCATTATACTCTGATATATTGAACAGTTTGTGATAGCAAACATTGAGAATATACATATTATTTCACTGACGCACAAAAAACGTCTCAAATATATTATCGTTCTCTTTGACTATTCCATCGACCGACTGCTTTATAAATAATACTGTTATTTTTACTTGATAAAGTAAAGTAGGATTTGATATTAAATACATTTTCATTTTATTAAAAGTTATTTCAATTGCTTTGAATGTAAAAGCTGAATGTTAAAAACAACCAAACATTTATCTCAAAGTACAGTACATAAATTATGATTATGATTTAGTAATAAGTGAATCTTTGTCTTCTCTAAATCATAGTATTTGTATAGTCTCACTCCTCTTGAACTTAAAGTTATATATATTTTTCATCAAGGTTGTTCGCTAACTCTAAATTTAGTTGATATTTTACGAAATTCGAGATTGTTATGTTAGCAAACGTATTTGTTCATAATTTTTAAAAGTACCCTTCTTGTATTCACATATCACCAAAACTAAGTGTGTCCTCAACTATTTCAACTATATTTATCTATTACACTACAATCTAAAACAGTTTTTGTAAATATCGTGGTCAATACAATTTTAATAAAAAGTTATAAAACATATGTACTCTTCATACTTTTTTAACAATTTATCCGATAAATTCTCATAAAATTTCAACCACCAAGAAGCTGGAAGCTCACTATTATATAACAGAAAAAAATGACAAAAGACAAAACAATGAATCATATAGTGTATATCAAGTTTTTGTTTAATAAAAGACATTACAAGAAAACATAATTATATAAAATAAACTGTATTCAAAATCCGTCAACACAATGCAATTGAATAAATAAGTTTGTATGTAAAAAGTCATTTGAAATAAGAACTAGGGACTGTTGATATATTTGCTTGATCATTTATTGCATTTATTCACTGTATCCTTTACACTGTATGTTTTGTGTTTTTGTAAAATTTGTCAAAAGCTTACGAATTCACATGGAAACAAAGAAATGAATGTTTAAATCCAATTTGAATCAAACTTTCAAAAACAGTAATAAAGTTTTCTTATCAAAGAGATTTAAAGCGATTAGATCATTCATCTTTCAAGCCTACATTTAATATATCGACTCTTTGAGGAGAGACAACACTTGAATCATTCATACATAACTAAATACTACATGCATTCTTCGGAAAATGCCTGTACCAAGTCTGGAATATGACACTTGTTTTCCACTCGTTCCGTTGTAACTTGATTCATTCATACCGTGGCATAACTGAATACTACATTCTTCGGAAAATGCTTGTACTAAGTCTGGAATATGACACTTGTTTTCCGCTCGTTCCGTTGGTTGATAATTTTTGATTTTGTCAGTTTTGATGGACTTCCCCTTTTTGAATTTACCCATGAGTTCAGTATTTTGTAATACTTTTTTTTGTAATTTCCCTTGAAACGAACGTTTGCAAACGAAGAACGAAATTTTAATGTCTTTACCAAACTTTATATCGATGGCGTTTTCATTTCTCATTTTTCATTTCATTTGTAATACTATAATTGAAAGCACAAATACCCGTCTCTTCTTTTGTTATCCATGCATGCAACTACACAAAAACATCAAACACCTACATTTAGCGACAAATACACGTAAACAAATTCAACGTTATATCTTAACTTGATAAAATGATACTTTTAGGGATCATTTCTTTAGTATGTATCGCCGAGACGTTAGAAATATCTGACTGGACCTAAACTCACATTGCAGACAAATAGTGTTTCTTTATGTGCATGAGGGCGGTCGAGGCTATCCTCGGCTTAGTGGGATCCTGCCTTCGATCATTGATCTTTAAGTGGGGAGTAGAAGGAATGAGACGCATTCTGAGTTGTAACATAACAATTACGACATCGAAATCAATTCAAACGTTACATTTCAAAAGGGTTATGTTAATTACGCCTTCAAACTTTTTGTCTGGAAATTATGTTTGTATTGAGAAATTGAATAAAATTGTTATATAATATACAAATTTGATTCTAAGATAATGAAAAATATGAACTCATTTCAAAGTTTAGTTTAACGTTGATATTCAGTCGAAAGACTTCAAACACAACCTATAGTAAGCTTTTAAAATCGACTACATAACAGCAAAAACACATATATTACAAAATACATCTAAACAATACAATTTGGAACAGTCAATGCATAAAACAATAAATGTTAAATAAAACTTAAAAAGCATAATACTGAATTGAGGCAACAGTAGTGTAATGATGTTCAAATTTCATAAATTGATTATAAAATTATTTTGTTTGGTTTGCCAAATGTTCCTCTAAATATCTTTTACAAATTTTATGCATCTATTTCCTCAGCAATCAAAAGCCAGCTTTATATAGATACCGTGAAACTAGCTTAATTGGGTGCGGTGTGATTCAAATGTGGATACTACGAGATTGAAAGGATCTGTCAGAGAACAAAGGATCTTAGGGTAAGTCTCTCTCAATAACGTAAAACATTTGATTTCTCGACCCTATACACAAGTATTCCTCACTCTAACATAAACATCGAGAGAATAAGTCCATTTTTTCTTACAAAACAAATGGCCATGTTCCTATCTGTATTTTCTAATTCAACTTGTACATATTTGATATTATTCCTATGTGAATTATCTTGTTTTAGGAAGGGACAAACAATTCTTTGTGAAAAGAACCAATCAGATTAAAACAAAATCTGACGCTGAAATTATCAAGTTGATTGTTTGTTTTATTGACAAATTAATTATTTCTCACGTTTCGAGTGCGCGTTTTTCTACGGGACATAAACTGAACTCTTCTTTTCGACCTGTCTTATTCGTATGAGGCAGACATCAGACAGGAGCTTCTCAGGAAGAATGACACGAAGCTTGTGCATGATAACTTTACGTTTCGCTATAAAGGTGATCTCTTTTCACTTAATGATTCAAGTTTTGGTGACCATCAAACCTATCTAATTGAATTGAAAGAAAGGATTCACAGATACACTCTGGATTTACATCTAGAAACTGACAATGTGAGTGGGGTGAAAATATATACTATTCGAAACAAGAAATGTTTTCAAATTTTCCATTGTGAACTATTAGTTACTGCCACCGTCTTCCTAATGTGCTTATTGCGTATATATCTCCAAGTTGATACGATATCACAGGGCTTGCGTTCCAGGTGGTAAATCATCTTTTCATGCTCGGGAAAAAAAAAGAGTCACTTTTATAAGCACAGTTTTATGTTATCAATATAATAATGCAGTCCTTAAGAGACCGACAAAAAAGTCAAACTTTTTTGTTAGTATTCAATTTCATTTCGTGAAATCAAAAATAATGCATTCCTGCTTATATAAATAAGAAGATGCGGTATGAGTGCCAATGAGACAACTCTCCATATAAGTCGCAATGTATAAAAAGGTTAACAGTTATAGGTGAAAGTACGGCCTTCAACACAGAGCCTTGGCTCACACCGAACAGCAAGCTATAAAGGCCCCTAAATGACTAGTGTAAAAGAATTCAAACAGGAAAATCAACGGTCTAATCTATATAAAAAAAACGAGAAACGAGAAACACCTATTAACCACAGCAACAAACGACAACAACTGAACAACATGCTCCTGACTTAGGACAAGTGCATAAATATGCAGAGGGTTTAAACGTTTTAACAGTAATACTATGAAAGTATTTGTTCTAATAGGAAAGACCCGGAATAATCAAAACGTTGTCAATCCTACATCAATATAACCCGGAGGTCGTCTATTGCATGTTCCTTTATTGAATTGGAAACAATTTTACTATAGCATCTAAAACAAGAGAGTCTGGAGATACCAAAGGAATATTTTAACACATACATACGCCAACGAAATATTTACGAATAGACAAACAACAATCACAATACACAACACAGAAAAACTAAAAGACTTAGCAACACGAAACAAGTTTCGCGCTGAAGCAACATTAAAAATGAATTTACATGAATACCAAAAACTCCAAGGTAAATCTAAACAGGTGAAGTCCATTAAACTTGACATATTAGACTAACGGAACGACTGGCAAACAACTATTACATTCCTGACTTGGTATAAGCATTTTCCGCTATTTTAATCTCTCACTGGTATGACAGTTGAATATAGTTTCGTTATATTGAAAAAAGTGTGCGAGCAACCCTGACAGACATAATTGGTTAATGTGACAAAAATTGGGATCCAGCACCTAAAATTGTGTAAACATACATCACGAAATGCAAATATTACGATAAAATTGCATGTGTCCGAAACGCACAAAGCCATAAATCCAACAGCTTGATGCCAAAAACAGGTCTACGACAAGAACCATACGACCGAAAGGGACATAATAATACTAAGACAAATAAAGTGAAAACTGCGAAAGTATATAAAATGATACACGTCGTCTGTACCAAGAATCTAAAACTCAAGAACATCCTGTATTATTTGTAAAGGTGACAATGACTACTTTTTCTATTAGGTCTTGGTACCTTCCGTTGAACTGTATATATTGTATGTTTCAAACTGTATTTGCTGTATGTATTAAACTGTATATATTGTATGCTTTATACTGTATTTACTGTATGGATTAAACTGTATATATTGTATGCTTTAAACTGTATTTACTGTATGCCTTAAACTATACATACTGTATGATTTACGGTCAAGGAACAGTAAACGGGCTATATCACAGATGTTGGTTAAATTTTGCATACTACTTAGGCTCGTTGAACTATAATTGAAAATAGAGAAAAAAATAATGCACTTATCTCTTTTATTCTCAGAAATATTACTGATTGAATTCTTTCAAAATGGATGAATATTTGTATAGGAAGCACATAAAATCGGCTAAATACGATCTTAAATTTGTCTTAAAATCATCAAATCTACAATTTCAAATTCCTGGACTTTTCTTAAAAAACTATTCGTTGTTGATACATAAATTTCCTTTTTGATGATAAAATAATCATATGGTCAGCGACTTCGTTTTTGGTGGATTGAATAACCAATTTGTTACCTAGTTGGTAGTGAAAAACGGTAGGAATTCGACGTTTTACGGCGTACAACGCGATAACGTTTTGCTTATTTTGACGTTTTGTGGGTTTTTTTCACCTAGAACACCACTTTAGATGAAGTATACCGTTAAAAAGAAATCGGTCACCATGTTAATATTTTACATCATTAAAACGGAAATTTATGTATAAACTAAGATCTGATTGAATCTAAAAGACTCAAGCATATTTAAGGTACCAGTCTTGTATTACAACTCCAGTTTCCGGTGCATGATATCAAAACATGGAGTTAATAAAAAATAGTCCATTTTTTCTGAATTTTTTTCTGGACTTGATTTTTTCTGTTTGATTAAAAGTTTATGCTGAATCGAAACACCTATTTAGATTTAAAAAAATATTGCATCTTTTTGGGGATATCAAACCAGGAAAGTTGAAGGATATCGTGTTTACTGAAAGTGGTGCGGCCTAGTAAAAACAGCAAACAGAAAGTAGAAAAAAAATTTTTGACTTCAGGGTTTCATAACTTTTTATTCTTCGTGGCATGACCCACTTTTTTTCCCATTAAATCACAATTTCACATTACTACATACATGATATGTACATGAAAAAATTTTTCTATGTAGCATTTTATTTAAAAAAAAATTCAAAGATCTGCTGTTTTGCACGTAAGCCTATGGAGCAGTCAAAATTACAAGGTGCAACCTTAACGTCTACATGCAATCAGTCGACTATATAAAGAAAGATAACTATTACTTAAATCGAATATCATTAATACTACATTGGTTATTTCCCTTGTAAAAGCCGAACGAAACATCTGAATTTCAAGATAAAAATGGAAAACGATGGCGTTGGTATATGGTATTATATTTGTAATATAATAACTCTGAACACAAAAGTTCGTTTTCGTTCTAGTTTGCCATGAAACTATACAAAAATATGACACCTACATTCAGTCACTAATACACGTAAACAAAATGAAAGTAATATCTTATCTAGGCAAGATCATATTGTTAGGGATCATTTTCTTTAGTATGTATCGACGGGACGTAAGAGAAATCTGACTGGACATAAACCCACTATGAAAAAATAGTGTCTCCTTCTGAAGGCGATTGTCCCTGGCTTAGTGGGATATAGCCTTCAATAATTGATGACCGTTCCTCTCCCCCCGAAGTGGGGAGTAGGAGGAAGGATACGCATCCTGAGCGGTAACAAAACAATAATGAAATCAATATCGAAATCAGTCAAAACCCTTACATATCAAAGGTTTTTTGTTAATTAAGTCTTAATATGTTGGCCGAAAAATTTAGTAAACCTGTTATATAATAAAAAAAACTATTTTATTCAACAATATATTTGCTTGATCTTTTATTGCATTCATTTACTGTATCCTTTATATGGTATATTTTATGTTTTTGTATATATTTGTAACAAGGTTTTTTGTATATATTTGTAACAAGCTTTTTATAAATTTTAATACATTGAAACAAAGATATGAATTTTGAATTCAATTTGATTTAAACTTTCAAAAACTTAAAACGTTGAATGAACAGTATTATAAAAAAAATTATCAAAGAGATTTATAGTGATTAAATCATTTATCTCTCAAGCCTACATTTAAATAATCGACTATTTAACGAGAGATAACAATATATTTATTCGTACAAACTACACACGACATTGATTATTTCCCTTGAACCGGAATGTTTGCAAACAAAGTACGAACACTTTTTAATGTCTATACTCAAATGGAAAACAATAGCGTTTTCAGTTCTTATTTTTCATTTCATTTTTATTATCATAATTTTAAGTTCACAGACCCGTTTCTTCCTTTGTTTTCCATGCAACTGCTCAAAAACAACAAACACCTACATTTAGTGACAAATACACGTAAACAAAACCAAATTTTTATATTGTCCAGGTAAGATCATACTTTTAGGGATCATTTCTATAGTATGTATCGCCGGGACGTCAGATAAACCTGACTGGACCTAAACCCACGATGAAGAGAAATAGCGTCTCCTTCTGAGCGTGAAGGCGATCGAGGCTGTCCCTAGCTTAGTGGGACCTAGCCTTCGATCATTGATGACCGTTCCTCTCCTCCCTAAGTGGGGAGCAGGAGGAAGGAGACGCATTCTGAGTGGTTCCCTTATAAATTTATTCCTTAAAACGAAAACAACTGGCTGTACACAAATTCCTGAATTATCACATTACATGATAACATAAAGCAGGATTTGAGAACTTTTGAAATAATATAAATGTTTTACAGTAAAAATCTAATCTATATGTTTATTGATATTTCAATATATTATGATATAATTATTATAACTATTATTATTGAAAAGACTGAATAAACTGTAATCAAATATATGAGTTAGAGCAATCAATCAATCAATTATAATAACAGATCTGAAAAGGTGGAAGGAAATCTAGATTTTTAGTTTTCAATTAAAAGACAAACAGGTGATATTTAAGAAATAATTCATGGAAGCCATAGATTTGTTGGAAATTTACACATGACCTATGCCGTTATATTCGAATTTTATCCTGAGCGTTAGCGTGGGATGAAATTAACGTATATCACGGCCCAGGCCATGTGTAAATTTCCAACTAATCTATGAATTATTTCGATTCTAATAGGACAAATACAGTAATTTAAAAACTGAAGCGAGGGTGGGTAAGCCGTGTGTGTGGCAGGTCTTTTTTTACTCCCTGTTTGATAAAGCTACAACATTTCCAATAAATCTATAGCTTGCATGAATTATTTCTTAATAACTGCTAGAAAAAATGTGATTAATTCTTTTATTCCTAAACCCCAACGTTTGCTATTTTTTATTTACATTTTTTTTAAGCTACCGTCAAATCAACAGTTGACAAATCGTATCTAAGGAGCCGCCATGTTGACTTGCTGAAATCAGTAGATGTGGGAACAATGCAAAAGAGTAGAAAATAAAATAACACCTACCGCAAAACTCCATTTTAATGCAATACTATCCGAATTTCGATGGTTCACGTAACGGAAAACCCTTCAGCTTTAGCGTTTTCATTTGTATGACGTCATGTTTTGAAATGACTTTAATGCGCCAAAAGCATTAATGGACTTTCGCGGAATTTTATTTGGTTTTGATTTTGTACATTTCTCCGAGCTCTAATACATTAATTCTTTTTGTTATGCATCATCATAAGAATAAAGGTTCTGTAGTCTTTTTTCAATTACAATTTTAACACAACAAAATCGGCATTGCGTTTGCAAATAGGTTACGATACATGTGGATTTACGTGGGAGGTATATTATAACAGCCATTATTATGAATATCTCTGAGTCTGCGCTAAGTATAGATATATCGAGAATTTTATCACGGTGTTGTTTACAAAGCGTAAGAAGCACGTCATATTAGAATACTAAACTTTTAACTTTTGTACTCTTTACACTTCAATTCCTCATAAGTAGAATACTGAAAAAATTGTCTTTTTGATGATGCGAATTCTATTAATTGACTACGCTAAGAACTGAAAGAAAATTTAAAGTAAAGTATGAACTTAAAAATATATTTTATTGAATTAAGATAAAAAAAATGTTATAAACTATTTCAAAATAAGAATCAGAAACAGCACGCTAGCTATTAAATGTGGAAGATATAATAAAAAAAAAAGCTTTAGAAAAAATATCGTGCTCCCTATGTAATGTAGAAATGCATGCTCTATCGTATTCAGAATGAGCTGATAGATATCAACAGATGTAGTTACTTCAAAGGTGGCGACAGAAGAACAAGTTTTACCAACAGAGGAACCAGTGATGTCTACAGGAACTCTTTTTTTCCAAGAACAATCATGGAATGGAATACATTACCTGCCAAGGTTGCTGACGCGGGATCCGTTCAGGGCTACAGACTACACATTTATACCGGACACAACATTGTAAATAATTTTAACAGTATCAATCTGGGGCCAGTTTCACAAAGCTGTCTTAGGACTAAGATATGTCTTAGGATGGTCTTACGACATATCTTAGTCCTAAGTGTGTTTCACAAAGTGGTCCTAATTTAGGACATCCCTTAAAGTTGGTCATAAAGTTAGGACTACACGAGAGGTGTCTTATGATGGTCTTAGGATAGTCATAAGTTTATTTTTATGAATTACACTTATTTTTTATATTGATTTTGCAAATTATGTTATTATTATTTGATTATCTAATCTCCTTGATCTACTAGTAACAAAATCTTTATAGGTTGGCGGATTATCAACAATGATTTATCAACAATGAACATTCGATTTATTTATATCAAAAATGCACGATTTTATCCTTTAACCTTTTTATAACCGATACAGTGAAAACTTGAATTCAACTCACTTGTACAAAATCAAATAATCACCAGCTTATTGGTTTTTTTTCTCAAATTTTTATTTGAATTTTTATATGCATATTGGTGTATTATTAATAGATTATTTATATAAATTAAACTAATGCTTTATATTAATTTTACGAAATATCTAAGTCTGGAATGTTAATCAATAAGTTAAGTAATTTATTGGAAACACATAATACATTTACATGAATTTTTCCATGAATCCATGTTAATATTTAAAAATTTAAAGAACTTGCGACAGGTTTAGGATATCTTAGCTAAGATCATCCTAAGACAGCTTCGAGGCGTGGTCTGAGATATGTCCTAGGATAGTCATAAGAGGATCATAAGACATGTCCTAAGATATATCTTATGACAGGTCTTAGGATAGCTTCGTGAAACCGGCCCCTGATTTTATTGTAATTACTGTATATAGCCTTAGGGGACTAGATTTGTAATGTCATCATGCGTAGTCACTCAGAGTTTAAACGTTTCATTTAGAAACCCAACTCTTATATGGAAGAAGAAGAAAAAATGGAAGATGAATTCCCTTTCACAATAATGTGTCCACAATTCAATAACTCTAGAATGAAGATGATGAATTAAATTTCTGATATTGTTCCTAGTTTTTTATTTCAATGAGTAATGGTTGATTTTTCCTTCTCTTGTGAAGAATATGAAATATTGACAATTATTGTTACTGGCATACTTGAAATTATAATTACAGAAACAATATTAACAATATGCATGAAATGTTGAATTTTAGAGATATGGTTTTATATTGATACATTTTTTGCATTTCAATATAACCTAATATTTGAAAGAATATATCATAGAGGTAAGCATTATTTCTTCTCTTTTTATATGACTGTTCTAAATATAATTATTGTTATGCTAATTTTAGGGAATGCATGTTGTCTAGTATTTAAGAAAAAGAAAAGGAGCAAAAAAAAAAAAACATTGTTTCTTTATATTGTTTGTAAATCTTACATATTTGTATTGTTTATTGTTTATTTGTTTTATTATAAAAATCCGATTGCTTGGATTTTTTTACTTATAAATTATTTGTTCTTATGTAGAAATACTGAAATTTTACATATTTTTTTTATCACAAAATAGGAAGAAACAGGGTATGCGTATCTTGTAAAGATACATCAAAAATAACATATTAAGAAACCATGCTTATTCAAACATAAGATACTTATAAAACGTTATTTTTCGAATGCCGAAGTTTTAAATTGATGAGGTCTTCAAACACCACTCCTTATGTTTTTTTTTTAAATATTTCTTTATTGAAGTGGTAAAACATGCATATTATATACTAGTAATTCACACAATTATTCATTCTGTTTCTAGTATAGTTCTTTTATAGTATCTGCCTTTAAGAAGCACAATCACTGTCAAATTAAATGTTCAGGCAGGGATATATTCAACCTAAACTGGTATTTATAATAATAGTATAACGATCGACATTACAAATTGCTGGTGTGTAGCCTAAATCGTTGACATGTTTCACTAAATGCTACATGTTCTTTAAATTAAGACGACTGTAGCACCGATGTTCAAATCTCGTAAATTGATTGAGAAGAGACAAATCAAGATAACAAACAAAATTGAAGGATTCGCATGAACTGCAAAAGGAGCGAGACAGTGTCCTGCGACAGGATAAGCGTCTCCTAATATGCCTGCATCTTTTCTATACTTTGACATTTTTGGGCTTATTTGGTCCTGTAAATTCACCTTTTAAAAAATGTGAATATTAGCCAAACCTTCATGACACAGGTTGGCTGTGACTTTATTAAAGAAAAGTCATATTGGGGTTTTTCATATTTGTAGCATTTCGTCCAAATTAAGAATCGCCAAAACCTTGGAAATGGTTTATTTTAAACCAACCCGACAACGTTTAGTTATTAGGCAATAGCAAGTTTGTTGTACTCCAGAATCAAACTGTTTCTAATGTTGAAGCCGGAAATGGTTGTTATCGAAGGGGAAAAAAATTGTCATTACTCCCTAATAACCAGATTTTTAGGGTTTTATTACATCGAACATGACAACATAAAAGAAATCTATATACATCACCTGACAAAATATATGTACGTGATGTATGACACGACCTTTTTGTTGTCCTTGTGTTATTTGGAAATATTTTATTTTGTGTAATCATAATCTTCTTTTATTAAATTACCATGCAAATGTTTGCTTAACTAATAAATATACTATCTTACATCAAAGTGAAACGACGACAAACCAATCAGTAATTTGTTATGTTGTACTTCTATAAAAAAAAGTTGGTTCTTCCATTTAATTTTTTGTTGTTTTGTTATAGACATTGCTCTTTGTGAGTAGTTTATAAATATGAAAACAAACTTAGATGACGATGACGACAGACACATTCAGTTATCTGGTTCTACTGTATTCGGATTTCCTATTTTCGACATTTCAATATTGCAATTTACCATGGGGAAAAGGCAAAGAAAGCGAACACGTGAAAATTGTGTCCAATAGAAAAAAATATTTAAACAGATTGGAAAATGTGTGGCAAAATTATATATATACTGGGGCAATAGTCCTTGAAACTATTGACCGTCAAATATTCTGTCATATGATTGTGGAATAAAATAGAACAATATTTGATTGCCCCTTCAGTATATTTCCTCTTTTTTCAATGAGGAAGCTGTAAATCACAAATATGACAGGGAACGTACCGGTAAAAATGAATAAATTTAACATTAAAAATGTGTCTTAAAATTTAATATAACCGATTTCCTCTCAAGATTAAAAATGAAAACATTTTGCGAAACCATCTTCGCAAAAACATAAAATTTCAGACTTCTTTTAAAAAAAAGTGCAATTCTTGTAATTCAAAACAATTTTGAGTCTGACATCGGACATTGAAGAATTCAAGTTTGTAGTGGTATTAAACTTTCAAACTGACCTCAAACAAATTTCCTTTCGATCTACGATTGGTGATATATTTTAACACATTTTCAAATGCCATTGATTTCATACAAACAAAATTAGATCCTCACAAATTTCATCTTTAAATTTCCCTTCCGAATTTAAAGTCTACTTCGAACAAAGACAAATAGAAAGACATGTTCGATGAAAGCATGTTAAACTTGTCTTAAGTCCTAAAAAGTGAAGATAATTCAAAATCAGACATGAACACCATCAACTGAAAGCAAGAGATAACAGGTGTATTTTCAGGTAATACTGTGTTATAGAGTTGCGTTATCCTTGCAAATACACATCTCCTTTTAGTCCTGAACAATTAGGAATTTTCATTTATACATTGTGCTTCAAACAACATTAAAAATAAATGACATTGAACTTTAAAAGCATTTTTTATATAACATTGAAATTTTACAAAATAAGCCAGATTAATAAAATGCATTAAATGCACATTAAAGGTTCTATTGTCAGATTATGACTGCTACAGATCTTTAATATAACCAACATATGATCACCATCATTGCAGTGTTGAGATAAAATGGCAGGTTTTGAAACCCTGTAAAAATACACAACAGTTAATTAAGTTATATAACACTTTAATATCAACAATTGATAATACTTTTTGACAAATACTATTAGGACGTTCGAGTTGAGAATATGTCTTCATACGGACGTATTTAACCGATGTTTCACCGGCACCTCGTTGACCAAATGTTTCTCAGACTTTATTAGGAACGAAGAATTTAATATCAATGAAAAATTATTCAAATCTTTAATAATTTGAAGAAAAAAATAATTATATTTATAATTATATGTAACATGTTACGAACCCATATTTGTTTTCATTCGTCACATGCATATTCATATACGGACGGTCAGCTTTGTGTATAATAACTTAAGAATTTGAACTTGAAATCAAATGTTTTTGCTTATTTAAATTATGTAAATAAGACTTTCGAATATTACTACGGTTTTTACTTTTTGGTGTTAATTTAAATGATACAAAACTGAAATATCTTAATTCAATCAAACATTTATACGTTTATTTTTTAACATTCTGTAAAAAGAAAAGTATAATAATTTCACATTTCAAAGGTTAAGATAAATATTAAAATTCAAAAATTATAATTTTTAGAGGCTTTCACTCGCGTGTCGTGTATTTTCGAATAAAAAAGGGATTTTGTAGTGCTTATTTTGTCGGAAGAACTCTTTGTTATGTTATGTTATGCAGAGTATTTTTAAATTGATAACAAATGTTTGCTCTAATGAATCACAAAAGTGATTAAGATTTTTACATTTTTGTCGCATTTTTATCTTAGGATCCTCATAGTTGTTATGAATATTAACAGCACATTATAAAACATGTCAACAATATACCATTACAAATACATCAAAATGTATATTAAGATAGGTTTTGTTATAAGTGGAGTACTTTACACGTCGGTAAGTCTTTTGCAATTTGCAGCGATAGAACTTTTTATATACTTATCTTGGTTTTCAAACTTACCATGCGATGTTTGAGGATTATATGAGCTTTGCTGATGAGCATCTCTCTCACAAATATAAGAAACATTGCTGTTACACTTTACATCATTGTATCGTCCTCCATAATAAATAATAGCACAACTGTCTGTTGCTGGGTTACTGGGTTCTGAATTCCAATTTCTTCAACATAAAATATATTTATAGTGTCGTTCGGGAAGGAGATTTTGATGTCGATGGAAGAACATCAAATACAAGTTATTTTGACAATGAAAAGAAAAGTTTGATTGAAGCATAATACGCATGTACATGTATACACCTTAAACAATAATAACCGACATGCAATTAATAAAAATTATCATTCATGTTGACAATCTGCAAAACTTGATTCAAAATGTCCTTTCTACTTTATTTGTTTTCAAATCTAATTAAAAAGATTGGAAAGTTTGTGATAAAAAAAATACAGAATACACATTATACATCATTGACACACAAAAAAACTGGTCAAAAGTGTTCTAGTCCCCTTTCACTGTTCCAATGACTGCAGTATAGATGATACTGTAAGTTTTACTGAGTAGGTGATGAGTTGACGGCTTGAATATAATATAAATCTTCATTTACTTTAAGTGTAAAACATTAACTTGACATAATATTTATCTTATTTTACAATATATTTATTGAAAAAATAATTATACGTGTTTCTAATCCTCTATAACGTTGCACTTCATCTATAGTCTCGTTCATCTTGGAATCTTTTATACATTTTTCAATTGAAAGGTGTTTGCTTACTTTGAATTTATGTACAATTTTATGATATTCGGAACTGCTATGTGACCATCCTTTATTCTTTCATACAAAGGATAGCACCAGCACTAATATTTTCCATAAAAGTCCATATAGTTCAAATATTTTGAATTTAAAATATAAAGGAACAAATGCATACACATATTAAAATAAGACAGCTCAGTTCGCTGGGGAAGGCTTATGAAATTCACCGCTCATTCGGCTATATGCTTGAATACGGCAAAAGTGTATAATTCTTTCAAGGAAAAGAAAACCCGTACTTATACTACTGCAAAATAACTGATAATAGGAGCTGATGTAAAGCCATACGTCTAAATGAATGAAAACAGACACAGTTTTTGATGGCTGTATTTAATATAGCTCGACTAGTCTGGAATGGGTAATTTTAACGAAACAATGGAGATGATTAAAAATTTTTGCATTGAGAACTTTCCATTTAATTTTTTTACAACACTCGTTTCTGAAATATAGGTTATTAGGATATATATACATTAAACCATTCCAATATTACTTACATTTTTACGTTTGAACCAACAGATGGGTTATCAAAAGAAGTGTAATACACCCAATTCCCGTCCTTTTTTCTATCATTCAATCCAGTCCACCAACCAAATGGATTTGGATCAACTTGGTTTAAAAACTGAATGACCTTGGTCTGGAATTCAAATAATAAGTATATCATTTAAAAAAATCCGACAAAATTCTAGCTTTATCTTAAAAAAAGAAAATAAATAACATGATAATTTTGAATTCGAACTAGGGAATTAATTTTTTTTCATTTCATGTGCGACTCTTATTTTTCATATTTGAAAAGAAACTACTGAAATTAATGAAGAGGGAGAACATACCAAGAGGCCAATCAAAAACCATAAATCGAGAAAAAAATCAGACCACATCATAATTTAAATGACACCATGAATGTTCTTATATGTTACATTAACCATTAATGGTCGTAAAACAATCTTAGAACTTATTAAATGCAAAAGAGCGGCCACAGATGACAATTTGTTACTTAAACATACAAGTAAATGACAAATAAAATGACATATTTTTCTTGCCCATTCATTATGACATGACAACAACTGTAAATGTAAAAGGTTGATAAAGGTGAGTCGATTATAGACGCTTTTAGAGTTGCACATACATCATTTTTCTTTATACAACATATTCTTTCTTTTGAATTTATGTCTCCCAACCAGTTGGCTAACTCTTATGTAACAAACATATTAGTTGATATTTCAACAATTCATCAGACTATTTAAATCATTACTAACCAATTCATCCTGAGAATCGAAAGCAACTAAAGCGCCATCATTCGGTTGTGCACGTTCTTTACACTTGTCTATGGCTTCGTCCCATGTAGCCAAATCAGTGCTATTGCTGATAAAGTAACAGCTGTTAAAATCATCACTGAATATCTTAAACCACCCAGATGGACAGTCTGCATCTATAATAGAGCATTTAACATGAACTTAATAAAGATCCGGAACAATAAGTTCTCATTCAATAAAAGCACCATTTAATTGGTCCATCCAATTACTGTAAACTTAAAAAAATGCAATTCCTTCACTGAATCATCTATATTTTTATTCATGATACATGCGTAGTTACAAAAAAATTCCAATATTCTAGCTTTAGTCTCTGAACCTAACAGAAACTTCATTTTAGCTCACTTTCTTCATTAAAAATTAATCCTATTTATTAAAAAATATTTATTAGCTGTCAGTTTGATTAAATTTTGTCAAAATAAGCGCAAATACATCGCTGGTGTATAATGGGCTTGCACGCCAATAATCTAACCTCATTTCAATCCGTATTCATAATAAACACTATTTACCAGGATTTAGATTTTTGTACGCCAACGCTAGAATCACTCGATCTTTGATTTAACTGTATGTTGGAAATGTGCTTAGTATGTCCAGTATTGATCAAATGTCAGCTGGAAAAGTGGCCCTTCGGTAGTCAGCAGTAGGAAGTAAGATTTAATTGATTGATTCGACCGCAAAAAAAAACTAATACAGGTGAGTAGTTAAATATATGTTTTATCTATGAAATGATATACTGTACGTTGCACCTGTTTACCTGTTTATTTGTATTTAATATTTACCTGTCTGTTTTATCATTTATAATTATAACGGGGTCATATGCCCATCGCGAGTGGTCCTTATCATGTTTTAATATTTCTGAGGACCCTGGACCGAAAATTATCCAAACAAATATCTGAAGGACCATTAAGGTTACGGTTCTGCAGCTGTAAATCATTAAGAAATACATATTACATACAACTTTGCAGGAAATATAAATTTAAAAATCTTCAATTCCAAGTATAAATGTAAAACGCATTCGCAGCGATGAAAGGAGTTAACTTTACAATTTCCACCTATTTTGAAAAGCCTTGTGAACACAAAAAAAAGTAAACAAAACATGTCATGTAGATCTTTTAATAAAGCTAGAAAAATCTGCTTCCCCAATTTTATCATAAAAATGTAAACATTTATAAATTTTAACAACTATTTTTCTTCAAACAATGTAAACCTTTTGGATAAACTGTGTAAAATTTATTAAGAACGTCCAAGAGAAGGTCGTTCGTCGAGGTTAGAAACTTTCTAGTGTTGATTATTTATTTAATATTCAGACATGCATATAACATGTATTATTATGGTCTCTGTAACATTTGTTTTATGATAATAAAGTATTCATTCATTCGTTATTGATAGTGTAAAAAGACAAGAGTCTTCATGAAAAACTTTCTTGAAGCGGCACTTTTCCCCTTTAAACTTTGATGCAAATAAGTTCAAAAATAAGTATGGACAAAAAAACCTAATCAGTTTGTCCATCTTAAATATGAATATATCTTACTAATACTTATAGTACTTTCTGACTGACGAGTTGAAAGCACAGTTTTATTAGTTTAACAGGAAAAATATAGTCAAACAATTAAACATATAAATACAGTTTTATTCTCATAAAGAAATAGACCTGTGTGTTTTTTTGCTGTGAATGTACTGATTTTGTGTCATGGATGGATACGCCATATCCTTTGTTTTTCTAAAATATTATAAATAAAATCATCATAGACACCAGGATTAAAATTTTCTGACTACTTGGCCCTCGGGGAGAAACCTCCACCAGCAGTGGCATCGACCGAGTGGTTGTTACTAAACTCATCATAGATACCAGGATTAAAATTGTATACGCCAGACGCGCATTTCGTCTACAAAAGACTCATTAGTGACGCTCGAATCAAAAAAGTTAAAAGGACAAATAAAATACGAAGTTGAAGAGCATTGAGGACCCAATATTCCGAAAGGTTTTGCCAAATACAACTATGGTAATATATTCCCGGGGTAGAAAATCCTTAGAACTTCGAAGAGTTTTGTAAAGAGTTAATTTATAATTATGACCATATCAATGATAATTTCATGTCACCACAATAGTGATCACTACTGGGCTGGTGATACACTCGGGGAGAAACCTCCACCAGCAGTGGCATCGAACCAGTGGTTGTAAATAAACTCATCATAAATACCAGGATTAAAACTTTATACGCCAAACTCGTCAACAACATTTCAAGTGAACAAAGAAAGTTCCTATACAAATAAAAGGTCATCTGAATTAAAGACAGGGGACTCGGGATACATTTGCTTTAATTTTTTTGCATTTTGTGTTTTTATATAATTTGTAACAAATTTTTAAATATTTTTTTACATGGCATTAAATGGTCGAATTTCAATTTGCTTTTAAAGTTTGAAAACATGGCTTATTAACAGTTATAGATTCTTCTTATCGAAATTAAGTTTAAACAAAAAGATTTAAAACGATTAGATTAATCATCTCTCAAGCATATGGGAGATAACTATACCTTAAATTAAATATCGATTCAGATAAACAAATACTACATCGGTTATTTCCCTTGAACCGGAAAAAAGTCGAAAGAAAACAATTGAATAGCATTAAAACGGATATCAATGGCGTTCTCAGTTCTTATTCTTTGTAACGTTATACTTTAATTCTGAACACAAAAATCAGTGTATGTACTCGTTTTTCATGCAACTATACAAAAAAAAACATAACACTGTCAACGTGTATTTGTTCCGCCTAACAAAAGTTCCCCTGAAAACTTTGTTTTTAACAATGCCATAATATCTGTTCCTGTTGGAACACATATTCTATACTCTTTATTCCGTTAGGAACAAATACCGTAATATTTGTTCCAGTGGAAATAATATAACATAATATTTCTTCCATTTGGAACTTAAATTATGAAGGAACTTCTATTTCATGACAACACACCTACATTTAGTTACATATACACGTAAACAACAAGAATTTAATGTCTTTAGCTGGTAAGATCATACTTTTAGGGATAACTTGTATAGTATGTATCGCCGGGACGTCATATTAACCTGACTTGGCCTAAACCCACAATGAAGAGATATAGCGTCTCCTTCTGAACGTGAAGGCGATCGAGGATATCTCTGGCTTGGTCGGACACAGCCATCGGTCATTGATGACCGTTTAAACCTTATAGGGGAAGGAGACGCGTTCTGAGTGGTAACATAACGATAAAAAAGTAAGAATATAACATTGATACCGAACTCCAAGGCAAAAAGGGGAAGTCCATAAAACTGACAAAATTAAACGTTATCCATCAACAGAACAAGTGAAAAACAACTTACCAAACAATGATTCGACTGTGAATGCTCCTAGTACCTTCCTCTTATTTATAAAGCTATATTATTATAAACTTATTGTTGTAATAACTGAATAAATTGCTATGAACACATAAATATAAATACAGACAAATATGAAAAATGGTCACGAAATGTCCTCCACTATTGTTGTGAACGGAATGTTTAATCTAAAAAAAATCAAAGATTTTTTGGACTGTTTTCAATTCAAAGTCAATTTTGTTAGAGTAACTTATGACTTTCTACACTTTATACTTCAGTTCCTCATGATAAAAAAAAAAGATTGACCTAAAACTTTACTTACACGTAGAACAATTTTTGTTATCACAAAGAACGGAGAAAGAGGATTTTATGCATATACATAAAAATTATCTTTTAAGGAACTGCACTAATGCAATCAATAGACACTCAAAAAGATATTGAAAGAATAATGGAGATTTTTAATAGCCATGCTAAATTAAATGTGTAGATCTTCCAACACCGTCCATGTTAATTTTTGGTTCGTACTCATATTTGTTTGTTTTTGGTTTTTTTTGCTGTCAAATCAGGAAATGTTGTGTTGGTCGAGTGCTTAAACAAATGAATGTTGTGTTGATGGTAAATCTTGATGGTAAATCTTTGATAGTAAATCTTTGATGGTAAATCTTTGATAGCAAATCTTTGATGGTAAATTTGATGGTAAATCTTTGATGGTAAATCTTTGATGGTAAATTTTTGATGGTAAATCTTTGATGGTAAATCTTTGATAGTAAATCTTTGATGGTAAATCTTTGATGGTAAATCTTTGATAGTAAATCTTTGATGGTAAATTTTTGATGGTAAATCTTTGATGGTAAATCTTTGATAGTAAATCTTTGATGGTAAATTTTTGATGGTAAATCTTTGACAGTAAATCTTTGATGGTAAATCTTTGATGGTAAATCTTTGATAGCAAATCTTTGATGGTAAATCTTTGATAGTAAATCTTTGATGGTTTCTGTTAAAGTTATAATAACCTAAGGATTGATTTAGAGCTTGACATATTGTATGGATATCTGGCTATTGTTGAAGACTGTATGTTTCCCTCTAGATGTCTTTTTGATATTTTTGTCGTTGGGTTGCTGTTTCATTGACGTTAACTCGACATCTTCAATTGTTAATGTGTATTTCCTTTTACTGATGTTCAATCTATAATGACGATCTGTAATTAGCAAATATTACTGCTGAATGAAATTATGACAGTATAGAGTTTTTATTTGTCATAAAATATACTTGTCAATGTTCATACTTGTCTATGTATTGAGTTTATATTGGAATAGTATTATGATGCAGTGTTTACCGGCAGTTTTTTTTTTCAATTTTGATAATCGGAATTTTGACAAATAAATCTGAGTTTCTTCTCTATGAGGCTGTTGTAGCCAAAATAGCTCGGTTTGTTTTAGAAAATTTTCAGCGAAAAACGAGCCTATTCAACAGAATATTATCACATACTTTCTAAATGAACTTCACATATGTATTTTGCCTTTGATAAACAGCTCATGTCATTAAATCCACCGTCTTGAAATATTTCTCCACAGTCTTCGTTTCCGGCGTAATTATTTGGTTCTGAGTTCCATTTTCTGAAAATATGAAATATAAGTTTATATTTTAATACTTGTTAAACTGGTGAAAAACAAAATAACTTGTGTAGATATCTTATGGTCTGTGATGGTTGTCACTGGTAATCGTACCACGTTTTCTAATATTTTTTTTTATTCTAGTGAACTAACACTGGACTTTATTATAGGCATATCCTGCTGTTGTACTTTTAAGAGTAATCATCATACTAGGACTATTAAACTTTCTTGCCTGTGATTTTGTCTTATACCTACTATCAAATTAAAGTTGTGTAGTTTCAAGATGAGAATAACGCTGCTAGACAATGTACAACGAGATGCAACAACAACAACAACAAAAAAACTAACAAAGGCTCGACCCGTGTTTGTGTTTTATTTGTACATATGGTACTCAATCAAACCTATTGTATACATTGAGCTTCAGTTGATTGTATGTTTAACGCACTCTAACACATAACGTTTATTTACATGAGATTCATATCTGCCTGTATACCAGTGGACCAAAACCAGTTGTTATCATTTACATGAAAGGTTAGACCAGACCAGAATGGATACGCCTTGTAATATCTAGTTTGTAGCTCTATCCAGTTCTGAAAAAAATATTTGAAAAATTGCGTATTATCGAACTATTGATGAAGATGATGATGATCTTCATCACCATCATCATCATGTCAACGACACAGCAAACCAACAACTTACGTAAAACATCTAAAGGTTACCATACTGTCTTTGTAAACATTGTTTACATCTTTGTAAACATGAAATTTATAACGTTTTTTTTCATTTTTGTTTTATTTTTGGTACTTAGGTTTTTATTATTAGTTATCTTATCTCTATCAGTTTGTCGGGGGGGGGGGGGTATCGTTTTGTACATCAATAAGAGAAGTGTTTTATACAAAATTGTACGCTCTATATTGAAGATTGAAGAAATTGGTATAGACTATCAAAGATGTGCCTTCACAGCAAAATAAAAAAAAAACGAACAACAACCTTAAAATGTAAGACTACATAACCAATGACGAAGCACCTGAACATTAAATAGATTTTTAAGACCCCATTCCCAATTTCAATATCGAACAGTTGAATACCAAAACGTAACGTTACATAGCAAAACATGCAATAAAAAATTAGTGCAGACAACTTAATAATAGACAGAGAAAACTTTATAATACCGGTATAATAGACAGAGAAAACTTTATGATACCGGTATAATACAGAGAAAACGGTATAATAGACAGAGACAACTCTATGATACCGGTATAATAGATAGAGAAAACTCTATAAATAGCATTATAATAGAGAGAGGAAACTTAATAATACCGATATAATAGACAGAGAAAACTCTATAATACCGGTATAATAGACAGAGGAAACTCTATAATACCGGTATAATAGACAGAAAGCACTTTATAATACCGGTATAATAGACATAGGAAACTCTATAATACCGGTATAATAGACAGAAAACACTTTATAATACCGGTATAATAGTCAGCAAAAGCAAAGGCACAAGACAAAAATACTGTATTAAGGAATAATCAAGGTTACTGAAGAAAGCTCAAAAGTATTGAACTTGTTGATATTTAAGACCCCGTTTACACTTACAAAAAAGATCGATCTTTCATTAGATCGATCTTAAAAAGGTCGATCTTTAGTCTAATGTAAACGGGAAAGATCGATCTTCAATCGGACTTAAAAAGTGCACCTCCAGAGGTGGTTTTAAAAAGATCGATCTCATTTGAATCGATCTTCTTCAAGTGTAAACGCATAGATCCATCGCGATTGATCTTTCTTCAAGTGAATGTTATTATTTAGATACGAAAATAAATCTGCGCATGTTTGGCAGCAAAATCACACGTGTTTGAAACGATGGATGGAATAAGAAAAGTAAGCATATGTGACGTGTGAACCAAAAAGATACGAAATAACAATGAATTAACTATTGTTTTTGCAATGTGTGATTTTTCGCGCGAGATGCACACTATATTATACTATTCTATTTTTACGATTGTTTGTTTACAAAATGTAAAGTTTTCAGGTCAGACCGGTTCTTTTAATGTTGCAGTGTAAATTTAACACACAAGATTAAAGTGAGATAGATCTCGATCGATCTTACGTGTGCAAATGTAAACGCGAAATGGTTCTTTTTAAGATCGATTCAAATAAAGATCGGTTCAATTTCGTACAAGTGTAAACGGAGTTTAAAACTCCTTCCCGCATTCGCAAGTTTATATGCCTCCTTAAGATTAAGGTTATACAGACAATGTTAACATATGTGTAAATTAGTTAATATATTTTCAAGAAACCATACTTTTTGCAGCATGTGAAATAGTTCAAAGTAAAATGTGATCTTTTATGTTCAGCTCTTAACTTATATTTCTTCGAGAAAAAGTTTCAGTTATCAATTCGTATATTTGAGAATTTGTTTCAAATCAGAAGCAATCGAAGAAAGTAAGAAATTAAAGATACTGATGATTTTAATAATTCTTGATGCAGAAAAAGCATTTGACAAACTAAACCATGAAATACTATTCAACAAGCTGTACCATGATTATGGAATAAAAGGAAAACTCTGGATACTACTGAGAAACTTGTATAAAGGCATGAGCATTAAGGTTAATGTACAGAAGATGTAATGGTGTTACAATGTATTCAACAAGGTGCAAAACTATCTACAACGCTATATAAATGCTACAACAACGTCATACTGGATAGCATTTTAAAAAGTGGACTTGGAGCATGTATTGGTGATATACAAATCCCTGCACCCACATGTGCCGATGACATTGCCGTTCTGGCAAATAGTACTGCAGACGTACAAGGAATATTAGACATAGTACAGCACCATACAAGCAGAGATCTAGTTAAAATCAATCCAACTAAATCTGAAGCTGTTTTATACAATGCAAAAGGCTCAAACATATCAACACTGTAATTCAAAGACGATGACATCAATATAACCAATGAAACCAAACATCTAGGTATCAAAAGAAACGAGCAAAACCGGGCAAATATCTTAGAAAGAATAAGAACCGGCAGGGCAACAATATACAGCCATCTCGGAGCCGGTTTAAATGTCAGAAGGGGATTTTCACCCATGGTCGCATACAAGCTATGGAGAACATATGCAGTACCAAGAAGCATCTACGGACTTGAGGTGATGAACTTACTTGCAAAAGAAAAGGATATGCTAGAACTGGCAGAGAGAATCCTCCGACAAATTCAAGGGCTTCCAAATAATACAGCAAATATGGCTGTCTATACCCTGGTAGGAGCAGAACCTATTGCCATCACATTAGACAATAATCTACTTACCTTCTTCATGAATATTGTTCGAAATTCAGGAACCATAGAATGTGAAATTCTGCGTCGACAAATAGCATTCTCAGACCAAAGAGGAAAAAAGACTTTATCAACAGAGTGGAAAAAACTCTATCAAAATACAATTTGGAATCTAGTAGTTACTACATAGAAAAACCACATAAGAAAATCGAATGGAAAAGACTAGAAGGAATAAAGAACAAGGAATACTGGAAAAATGAATGCCATTTTAAAAAAATGGAAAAAACATCACTTAAATACATAGAGATACAGAACAATCCATTAAATGAAGCACACAATATATGGAAAAGCGTAAAAAACAATAGTAAAGATGTAAAGGCAGGAGAAATAAAAGCAAGAATAAGTACTCAAACTTACATATTACAAGCCAAAAGAGCTAAGTTCGATCCGAAAGTTAACCCGATATGTACAATCTGTGAACAGAAAAATGAAGATCTAGAACATTTTATTCTACGCTGCAAAGAATTGGAGCAAATAAGATCTAAATATTGCTCAAAAATCGAACAGACAATGGATGAAATTGATACCTCAACATACAAGAAGATCATACAACAAGGGAATCTACTGCAGCTCATAATGGACTGTACTAGCAAGGACATAAACTGTTACTCAACTGTGTATGAAAACATTGAAACTCTGGCTAGAAATATGTGCTATGAGATGCACATGCTGCGCACAAAAAGGATAAAAAACTTGAACACAAGTACAGTATAAGTAAACTTTTTTAAAATAAAATAGTTCCCTACTTTACCATCTTACTATTTTATGACTTATTAGGACCTAAATTAATTTTTTGCAAAGTTTTAAGATATCAAGTACCTTTAAAGAATAATGATAAGATCCCAAATAAGGTAATTTTAAACTGTGAAGGAAAACTTATGTATATATGTTGAATTGTTCTAAACCCCAACCCTTTTACATAAGTCTTATAAAATAACCTTTTCATTATAAATTCTGATGTATGTATAGCACCTTTAACTAACAGTTATAAGAAGGTTTAATTTAAGACCACATAAATTCTAAATTCTTATTTGTAAATATATCCAGTTCTTACTTAACTTGTTCTTACACCTCAGCACATTATGAATATTATTTTTAAAATCTTATAATGACAATCCGGCTATGAATTAATTATAATATTAATTATTTAGTAATTATTATTGCCTAAATTCAGTCATCTGTACATAATTAAATGTTCCCTTATGTTTTAAGGTGTATATAGTTGCTACAATTATACCCTATGGGTAGTGCTCCACAATTAATGGAGGAATATACAAGAAACTGAACTGTTTCCTTTATAAATATACCAAACATAATCAATGCCCGATCAGTTTTATTTTACTTTCTATAAAATCATAAATTGCATCTTATATAGATATCATATAATATTTTTACATTAAATTTATATACCATATAGATAACATACCTTTTCATCTTTACTTTCGATTTGCAGAAGTCGACCACCGCCAGGTCTACACGTTGTTGAAGCACCGCTCCAAGATTTTAAATCAGCAGTTTGAAAGAGGTAACATTTATGACCACCTCGTATCCAGTTTGGCGGACAACCAACTTTATTCAATAATCCACTGTCACCTAGAATAATAGTTAGTTTAAATTGTAATAGCGTTGCACTAATATTCACACTCAATATCAAAATAAAATGCATAATGCAGAACAAAGATAAAATAATAAATGAAAGAAAAACGTGTATTTAGTTCATACATATATGAAGACAAAAAATAAAAGCCTTTTCCATTTCGTTAATTTCAAAACTAGAAAACGAAAATTAAATACTTTCCTAACTGAATGAGAAGGAAAACTCGCTTTATTACACATAAAACATACCGAATTTCTACATTTTAAATGTAACACAATTATTTAGATAAGAAATTATCAAATGCATAAATGTAGTGCATGGTGCCAATGCTGAAACGGATGATAAACCATGAAAAATCTAAAAATCTGATCTGATTTTATTGTATCATCTCTATTCCTTTGTTATCCCACTATTCAAGATAAACTAGTTTAACCCATGACTGATGAAACTGTCCTAAGTCAAACCTGTTTATTATTGCTCCTAATAGTAATTTTGGTTCAAATTTGGCGTTGCTGGCAGACCTTTCTCGTCCCTGATGAATTTATTCAAAACATAGAAAAATCTAGAATTTTTAAACTTCTTAGACTTAGACCTTTGACATAGCCTCGGACAGACACTTGTCTATCATTGTAAATATCATGTTGATTTGTGCTTTTTAAAATTTATTGTCTTGTTGGTTTTACGTCTCGTTGAAAATTTATTGTCTTGTTGGCTTTTCGTCTAATCATGGAAGTATTATATAATACTTCCATGGTCATGGAAGTATTTTATCTTCCATGGTCTAATTGACTTGTATCCGTACATCTATTATTCATAGTAATTACCTAATTGAGATGTCTGGCATACGTAGTACGCTAATGAGTCACATGATTTGTCTGAGAAGACACCGCTGTTATACATCATTGCACAATGTTCTTTGCCTCCTAAATTGTCAGGCTCTTTCTCCCATTGTCTGATTATGGATACAAAAATACAGGATTTATTATGTCATTAAAATATAAAATGCTATACAATTGTAGAGTAGCATAAAAGTAGTCATGAAATGATATGGTGTTAAATTCCTTTTGTGAACATAGAGCAAGTTCATATGTTTTGTTTCATTTAAAGTATCTCAGGCAATTTTTTTAAAAATTTAACTATCAATTTTGCATATCCTAAAGATTTTTAATATCACAAAAAAAAGTTACGATTAATTATAATAATGATATATCGAAATGTATGTAGGCGATATTAGTAAATATTACCTACATGGATTGTTGTTTAACAAGACTACCGTCGACCCACAACCATCGACTCTCAGCTATTTGGTCCGTCATTCCTATCCACCATAGACCGGATGACGTTTTAATATAAGGTAACTGGTTTACTAAGAAAGCCTGCAATACAACTAGACAATAGTAACATATCAGTCACCTTTATATCTAATAAAAAAACCGCCAATTAATGCAGAAACTATCCGTTATTAGAATGAAATCTTTAAATGGATTTTTTTTACAATCGTTTTTAAACCCTAATTTTACTTGAGTCAAAAAATAGCAAAACATGAATACCCTTTTCCTCAATCATGAGATAACTCAGGTTTCATAAGAGAAGAGATTCCCCGCATGTGACATTTTTTTGTAAAATCATCATTATTAACGTTGTCAATTATTCTATTGCCGATTACACGATGAGAAAAGGTATTTGGCTTCAATCTTCATGTGCCTTGATCAAAATTACCGTTTTAGCATGCTTATTAACTTGCACAGTTTAATCCAAAGGGTTGATTGATTATAGAAATGTGGTCATCCCTGAACCTGTCAAACTCTTGCTGAAGAAGGGCGTCCGGCTGCCTGTATGCGATTTATAAAAACGTAGGAACGTCCGGTCGGAATTTGGACGCTCTGATTCCAGATGTGGAACTAATCGGCTATTTTTTTAAATAGTCATTAGAACTGAGGACAGAAGCAGCTTAATTTTTTATATTTTTATATTTTTTGTATATATTTATATAATGACATGACAGCATTAATGATTCATGTTTAATTTATATTGCATTGGTATGTTTTTGTCACAAACATTTAAATTTGTTTATATGACAATTAAGATTATTGTAGTAAATAAACCATTTTTTAAGACGTTTCGGCCACTGGCCTTCTTCAGTTTCTTTATTATCCTTTTTCACTACATGGTAGACATTTTACTTTCACAATCATAAAAATTTTAAGAAGGCCAGTAGACGAAACGTCTTATTTACTACAATAATGTAAGATATGTTCCCTATTGGAATTTCGAAACAAGAAAATAAAGATTATTATGAAGTTATAAGGCATAAATTCTGCCTTATCCATTTGCTACTGGAATTCAGTGAGCAAACAACAACCAATCAATCGATCACTTTATAAAGATGCTTAATTATCTAACATTTTCTATAATCACGTGATGTTATAGTTAAAGTATGTGATATTGATAATTCTCTGGACTATTTCTCTCATGAGATAGTAACTTCTCGTATCACACTGAAAGGTATGTGATATTGATAATTCTCTGGTCTATTTCCCCCATGAGATAGTAACTTCTCGTATCTGAACGGTATGTGATATTGATAATTCTCTGGTCTATTTCCCCCATGAGATAGTAACTTCTCGTATCACACTGAACGGTATGTGATATTGATAATTTTCTGGACTATTTCTCCCATGAGATAGTAACTTCTCGTATCATACTGAACGTTATGTGATATTGATAATTCTCTAGACTATTTCTCCCATGAGAAAGTAACTTCTCGTATCACACTGAACGGTATGTGATATTGATAATTCTCTGGTCTATTTCCCCCATGAGATAGTAACTTCTCGTATCTGAACGGTATGTGATATAGATAATTCTCTGGACTATTTCTCCCATGAGATAGTAACTTCTCGTATCACACTGAACGGTATGTGATATTGATAATTCTCTGGACTATTTCTCCCATGAGATAGTAACTTCTCGTATCGCACTGAACGGTATGTGATATTGATAATTCTCTGGTCTATTTCCCCCATGAGATAGTAACTTCTCGTATCTGAACGGTATGTGATATTGATAATTCTCTGGTCTATTTCCCCCATGAGATAGTAACTTCTCGTATCACACTGAACGGTATGTGAATGGAATAAGTTATTCGATCTAGGCGTTAATTTGTATAAACTTTCCCACAATGTGTTACGAAATTGAGACACTTCTATTGGCTATTCGTTAGGTCAATGCTGAATATAAAGGCCACATAGCCCCCTTGGCAACGGAAATTTGTGATTTCTTCGATACTATACAAAAAAAAACTCTCATGTTTCACCTGAAAATATTCTTTTTCTTTGATTCCTTTCTGAGCGCACAAGAAGCTTGAAAATTTCTGATGTTAACAGAAGTCTTCATTTTTAATATCGCAAGCGAACATATATTTGAAGAGAAGCTTGCGAAATTTAAACTATTTCCCCACAAAGTTATTTTTAAACTTGAAAACTAGGTTTCAAAACTCATGAGAATTGGATACGCTTCAAAGGCTCGCTTATATTATATGGAAATTATGTAACTCAAATTGATATCAAATGATATCCAATATTACTGTTCTTATCACTTTTTTGTCCTGCCGGACACTCAAAATCAACATCATAACAAAACTTTTGATAGACAATCGATTTGAAATCAAAACCTCTTTCATGAGAGGTCGGCAACATATGTACAAAAAGACTCATTAAGAGAAACCATATTTTTCACATGATAATGATACAATATGTTTAGCAGAAACTTGATACAAAATTAAATGTTCAACTTGACAATTCGAGTTTGAAATGATAAAACATGCAAGATATCTCGATATATTTAGGAATTTGCGTTTTGACTTTTATGATATTTACCTGTTCTGTATTTGTTTCTAGTTGGAGTAAATGAGCGTTTGGCGCCAAACTGTTACATTTAAGTTTCGCATCTGACCATAGTATATTATTGAATGGGTCTGTTATATCACTTATAAAGTAACAGGAACTGTTAAACAATTTCCAGCCATCTAAACAAGTTTTACCTGAAATGTACAGAAAATAGTTGATATACCTATGCACCAAAACTTTTACCTTCTTTTTTATCACTGACATTTTTCGCTACATGCTGTATTTGGTAGATAAAGCATCAGTCTTGGCCATGAATCAAATTGTAAAAATGACATTAAACCATGTGTAATAATTAAGTCTCTGTTAATATATGATATATTTAGAGGCCGAAAGTGTTTCATCACTTGAAAATTTCGCTAAATATTTTATATAATAATACTATATATTTTTTAAATAGTCAAAAACCTATTTCAGGTCCGATGTTAATGAAATTGTTACTGTTAACGTATATGTGTTTGCTGTTTTTTATGATTATTATGAAATATTTCTATGACCTGTCATTTCTGAGAAATCATTGTTTAGCTACAAAAGTATTGAAATTTGTTTCCTTCACATATGCTATACGATTATATATCCATATATATTTTTCGAGCAGACATTTAGATTTGTCTTTAAACGGTAATTTCTTTAAAAATATATTTCAAGCTAATATTTCAAAATTACGTAAAAAAACTGCAGATTTTTCTGTATTTGATTGTAAATATTTGGGGTATGTGATCAAATGTCTACAAATGTAACTGCGATAAACATAGTTACCAGTAAGGATATATTCACAAATATAGCCATGCCTTTCCTTGCAATCCTCATCACTGATTGTAGCTTGGATACTTATAGCACCGCAATTTTCTAAATGTTTGGTATCATCTGGTTCAAAATTCCATATTCTGCAGCATCAAGAATATATTGGATTTGTTTTACTATTTTATATCTTGTAGTAAGTTAAATAACCTCATAGCAAATATCTGATGGACCAGGTATAGAATTATCGTAAAATAACTTGATATGGTTTTGTTTTCGGGAATTTATGTTTAGAATTTGAACTGACAAGATGTTGATATTTAGTGTGTGCATATAGTAAGTATTCGAACAAAACTGACACCATCTAGATAAAATTCTTTATGATACGGGTTTTTTTTTGTGTAAAACTGCCGTAGGAAGGAGTCACAGCAAAAAATTGAAATTGAAGGAAGACGTCACAGCAAAAAATCAAAATCGTAGGAAGGCGTCACAGCAAAAAATCAAAATCGTAGGAAGGCGTCGCAGCAAAAAAATAAACAAATAAAATAGCCTTTCAAGACGTCATAATTATTTGGACTAGCTACGTCAAGATATATTTGAATCATCGTCTAGACTCAGTCGGACAATATAGAGCTTGGCATATATGGTAAATATACTTGTCTATTGATGAAGGCCGTATGTTTACATGTAGATTTCTTTTGTGTTTTTACGTTTTTCTGAGGTTGCTGTCTCGTTAACATATACCCTATATCTCATTTCATATATTTAACCTTTGTCAAAACTGTCAAAACTATTGATACACGTTTTGCGGTCTAAAAATACTGAATGACGTGACAAAGCTGGTTGGTTCTTACCAATGGAATACAAATTAAAAAAGGTAAAAAAAAAAGAAGCAAATAGTGATTAATAGAATAACTAATCTGAAATTTCAAATCCAAAAAAATATATCAAGAGTGACCGAGCAATCAATCAATTCACGAAATGCGAAACTCGAAAAAAATATCTGTGAAAAGAACTTAGTGTCTGCTTCTGTCAGATAATGGCCACAATCAACGAACTGATTATACTAACATTGTTTTCGTGTGGACACTGACAGTATGCATGTAGTATTTTCAGCTAGAAATCAAGCAGCAATCGTTTAATCAATCATTTTTCAATAGTTAATTAAACTAAAGTTGTCCTTGCAGTCTATTAAAAATGCAGTAGTCACGAATTTCTTGTAATTTTCTGTCGGATCTTTAAATTACGCAAGCCTGATTACAATTATAATTTCATAATATGCATACAGTATACCATCGCCTGGTCTTAATGCCGAATCTGATGTCCCCCATAAATATGTTCCAGGAGATTTCAGTTCGTTGAGGGTTGTCCACCAGCGTTCTATTCTCATTACTTTTGTGGCTTGAAGAAAAGAATCCTAAAACAAATTACATGGATTAAAGTTATGATTTCTTTAAAAATTTCTTCAAAAATGTTTTAAATTTACTCTCAGAAGTGGCAGATAAAACTTACATTCTTTATCAAAGGTACACATACAGAAAAAAAAATAGCATTCTAAAACGGTTGATTTCCTCGCTGTATGATCATTGATTTTACCGTGAGACAAGATAACTGATATTTGCGACTGTAAAATCTAAGATCGACGTCGGCAAGAAAAAAAAAATACATTATAATGATGATATGTATTTCTTTCCCACTTGAATGAATATTAAGATAAAAATACTATTCAGAAAAATGTTTCTTTTCTATTGGGTACCTGAATATTACCTTACTGGAGAGAAAACATATTTACGACACAGATGTAGTCCCCTTAAAGCTGTTTTGTACAGACTTAATTTGGTAAATAGCCCAAGATGAGCTTGTGGTGTCCATTAGAAGATGCGATTCATTTTTCCTAGAAAGTCTATTCTACATAATTTTTAGAAATCATCATTTTGAAAATTTCACACACTTAGTTGTTAATTCCATAGAACATATTTTATTAGGAACAGAAGAAATTAATGTCGAACACAATCCTTTTCATAAATATACATAGTTATATATACGCCATATAAAAGGATTCTTTTATTAATATTGCTGTACCTCAAAATGTACTAATTATATAATAGTTATTGAAGAACTCGTCATTATCGTGATACATGGACTGCCCGTTGGACAGTGGTATTGACGGCGACAGCGATAATGACCTCGCCTACGGCTCAGTCTTTATCGCTGTCTTAGTCAATACCACTGTCCTATGGGCAGTCCATATATCACGATAATGACCAGTTCTTCAATAACTATTATGTTTATTTCATTGAGGAACCATGTTTATAAAAATTCTCATAAATTCAAATTGTTCAAAGCAAACTCGAGTTATTGTACGATTTCCGTGTATAGGAAAGAGTGAAGACCAGTCATAGTGATAACTATAAGTCACTGCCATTCATTTAAGTGCAATTTTTCAGTATATGAATACAAAATACAGTTTTTCTATAATTTTATAATTCTTGTTGCTGAGTAGTTTGTCTCCATCAGAAAGTACGGCAAAACGATCATTTGATTTGTCAGTCTCGATCATTCAGCCGCTATATTTATATATTTATATTAGTATAGATTGTCCCTGGACTAGTGAAATGATATTTGAAGCCGTTTTATTTATTTGACATCATGTCTCTATTAAAATGCATATCACTGTCAAGTTGGGCATCATTGCGTGAGCTACAAGAACATAGAATGTCAGTTTAATAATCACATATAGATATACTAGTAGCGTCACGGTACCCAAATTCACCTATTTAGCAAAAATAGCAGAGGAAATCTTACAAGTTTTCCTAGAGACTAAACAATTTGAATTTTTATGATTTGAAACTATGCACGTCTTTTAACATAGGTAAATACATTTAGATATACACAAAACGTTCACAGTATACATAAACAGGTGTTCACTGGAAAAAGTAAAATGTACGGAAACGTCGCCATGCGACGTCCACAAAAAGTCATCTTTTAAAAATTAGCAAATAAAATGTGTTACAAGCATTCATTTCTTAAAAAGTGAATAGTAAGCATGGACTGATGTCAAATTGTTCAAAATATTTAAAGAAATAAAACAAAAGATCTGTTATTAGACTTTTAAGGATATGAATATAAGCATGGATGCAATTTGGGTACATCTACAAAATTAACGCAGAATGGAAACTTCTGTCTAGATCACAAAAAAACGTAGGTGAAAAAACAAGGTGAAAAAACTATCAAAATAGGTGCAATTTGGGTACCCTCACGTTACACTGCTTACTGTTTTTTTTTTTTATTATTTTGGGGATAACGGAAGTGCTATTTATGGATGATGTTCTATATTTAATTGTTTATTACATCCCCTATAAATATCTGACCAGTCCGGTTAATCAACCCAGACGCTAATCGAGACTATTGATTTGTCTGTAGCATACGTGCATGTTCCAAACGTCTGAATCGCGATTGCGTTTTATTAAAGGGACATCACTCTTAACAGAGAAACTACATCTCACTGGTCATTAAGATGTAACAGTCCGTTAACGACCGGTTTTCTGGTCCGTTTTTTTCTGTCAAAGACCGATGGCATTTTTTACTAAAGAATAAAGAATGTCATGTGGCACCTTGTTTTCCAATAAGAGAAGCTAATTCTTAACCGATATGAAATAAAGCATAATAAATTGTCTGTATATTGTTTTTCTTCTAATTGTACTTGAATATATATTTGCTGTCATCTTGAATTGTTGTATATTGTAATTATTTTGGGATGATTATGC
Source organism: Mytilus californianus (assembly GCF_021869535.1). Lineage (NCBI taxonomy): Eukaryota > Metazoa > Mollusca > Bivalvia > Mytilida > Mytilidae > Mytilus > Mytilus californianus. Next base: position 62,148,696 of record NW_026262679.1, read on the forward strand.
TGAGTTGTTATAACTTGTAATTAATTCTATTGTAAATTTAGACAATAACCATGTTTAAACTAAACTAAAGGGTTTTGTATGAATTATGCTTCATATGTGTATCAATCTAATTAAAATATAGAACTCGGATTTCGTTTTACTACGTATATAGAGTTCTATATTTTAATTAGATTGTATGTGTATGAGAATAAGTCCTATGAATTCATCAAATGAGTTCATCGTCAGGTTAAAGATATTGTTTTCAGTTGACTGGCTGGAATAGTGGACATTTCGAGGCCTTAAACGGGCATAAGCTGTCAAATTCATGTTCACTGATTTGACTCAAATTCTCATATTCGACTTATAACGTACTAAAACGTTTATCCAAATTATAAAAAGCCTAAAATAAACAATTTACGATGCATGGATTCGATAATATGTATCAGCATTTCGTGTGTATTTTAGTCCATACGCCATCTAATTAACAATCGAGGTGACCTCCGAAGACAGCCGACGGTCATATAACCCGTTATAAACATAAATAAAGATATAAATAGAAAGCGAACTCGTGCAATTGGATTTTTCTAAGTCTATTTGATTTCATATTATAGGTTAAAAACATATGTTAATCATTGTTTTTACCTGTATAAGAATGATTTTTTGCGGATAGAATCAGTCAACCAAATGGTTTACCCTTGTTTCACTTCCAATGTTGACATTCTTTTCCTTTTAATAGCTGAACACGCCTAGTTCATGCATAACACATCTCTAGCTAGGGGGTTAAATTGAAGTTCACATTTATACGGATTCATCGAGGTCGAATTATTCATCAGCGATGTTTCTTACCTTTTTTTGACAAAATTGAACTAAATTGGCTGCTAAAAGCGAATTATTATTTCACTATTTCACTTTCATTAAAGATTGAAAAAAAAATCATATTTTAATTTTTTTGATATCTCGCAGCTAATGCCCCTTTAATCATTAAAAACAAGATCAGCACCAATAACATGCCCATCATGTAGAATTGTTTATTTGCACTATACGATGAACAACTAAACCTCTTACCTGTATGTCATTTGGTATATGTATTATATACTAGTATCTATTAAATGTTACAATGGACAATGGTAAATACAATTGTTATTTTAAGAACATTATGACATTATTTTTTTTATGTCAATGAACAACACTCTACCCTCACCTTGTTCTGCATTGATTTGAACATAAAAAAAAGATTGCAAACCGTGTTCATTCCTTATTGGTGTTGTTTTATGTATACGCACCTTATCTTGTTTGGAATAGAACTGTAATGATGTAACAGACTGTCCGTATTGTTGACATTCATCTATTGCCTCTTTCCATTTCAGCTTCTGTGTGCTAAATAAATAGCACATTCCATTGACTTTTATCCAATTTCCAACCGGACAATGATCGGCAATAACTGAAACTAATATGTGTACAGGGTGTTTAAAAGTTGTACAGTTGCATTCATCACAAGTAGTGCCACTTAACGTCAAAATGACTCTTTAAGAAAGCTGTTAAAATTTCGCATTTTGTAACTGTTTTGATATAATACTTATAATAGAAAAAAAAGGATATGGGGTATCCATCCATGACACAAAATCAGTACATGCACAGCAAAAAAACAAACAATAAGCAAAGGAACAGCGCTTTTATTGCTGTTCTTCATCTCAAAGTCACAGCGAGGCCTTCAACACGGAGCAAAAAAAAAAACTCTCACCTCACTGCGGTATGTCTATGATATCCTATTTTAATTAGGGTTACGCATGGTCTCTCCTTTTTCCAATATTTTTATTGAAAAGTTATTATTTCTCTTTTAAAAAAAAATAAACACAAATACAACGCATTTTTATGAATACACAAAATTGTCAACATTCTATTTTGTATAGTGCATGGATTAAACATATATAGCTACAATTGAATAACTGTAAAAAAGTTAAAATAGGCGCACTATCCATCGATTAAAGGGATAAAAAAAAAATACAGAGAAAAACTCGTTCTCATGGACCATTTTTTCAGAGCATAGATTACGGACAAGAGGCACATAAAAAGGGGGTTTAACACAATAATTCCCTTCTTCCAAGTCGCAAAATTTACATAAGAAGACAGAATGCATAACACTTTGTATTCACATAAATTAGTCTCTTAGTACTATATGTGAATAAAAAAGAGATGTGGGATGTTCATCAATGTGAGCAACCAAAGACAAAAATAACCAAAAACATATAGAGAGCAACATACAGTCTTCAATAAAAGATAGGTGTCTTTACACTATGTCATGCTCTAAATTGTACCGAGCCAAACTCCCAAACTGTCAAAGATCATGTTCGACCGTATCCACACAGCACAAACCGCTCAAGCATAGGGATACATTCTACTGTATCCTGACAGAAAAAATACCTCAAGCTTGGGGATATGCTTTATCGTACCCCAACAACACAAACACCAAAAGCACGGGAAAACATTCCACCGTTACTACACGACACAAACACCAAAAGCACGGGGATAGAGTCCACCATACCCACACAGCACAAACAGCTCAAGCACGGGGATACATTTTACCATATCCACTCAACAGAAAAGACAAACTTCGTGATAAATATGAATTAAAGGAGATGTGGGTGTACTGTTCATTTCAAATGGGCAACTCCTCGCATATCATGCTTAATGGAAGTAATCGGAAAAGTCCATGAGTCGGCGAAGGACATCCGAGTGTAAACGACGTTTCGATCGCTACATTGTGACGTTGTCCAAACTGTGGAACCTTGACGACGTTCAGTAGTGTTGCCGCTTTAGTAGTAAAGAGAACGCTTAGTGGAACTGCAGAATAAAATCGATTAATCTTAAGAGATGGAGAGTATTTCATTGTCAAGACTTGACTTCGTTTTGAAGCAGTTTATCAGGTATGTATTAAATTACTCTTTGTGGTTATCAACTTTATAAGTTTGTATTTTAATATAAAGATAATGAGAAATGGTATAATTGCAATGAAACAACTACCTTTCAAAGATCAAAGGCGATGACAATGAATGTTGGTTGGCATGGTTTTCTAAGTTTTCAGAGACTTCAGAATGAAGTGTAACAATTCAACAAAGACGACTAACATCAGACCTATTGGTTTAGGACTTGCACAGATAACAGTTGCATTTTTTTTTACGAAAATGTGTAATTTAAACATCTAAAAACTATCTACGAAATTTTCAGATACCGGAAATGTGTTTCCTTGTTGCTATCAATTAACAAAAACAAATAGTTTTACTTATATGATTTTTGCGAATTAAAAGATATAAATAATGCAAATATTGCAAGTATATCTGAATTAAGTGTCCATATTCTTTTTTGTGTGCTTTGGAGATTCAGATCTCCATTTTTATTTAACTATCATGATAACGGACAAACTATTATCATATTCATAAAAAATATTGCATATAACATTCCTTTAGATGTTTTTATTCGTTGATAGTTATACAGCTATTGATTAGTTATATATTTATATATATAAATATAACACCGGATAGCTAAACGTATATCTTTATCTTATTTATTACGAATTATTGGTGATTTTTTTCCCGATTAGAATTGACCAGTACAAATGGTACTGTAGCCTTCTGAAGGAATATACAGTCGAAGCATTTACAATAAATGGAATGTCAGCACCAATATTTGTAGCGAAGAGAATGGCTTATTCCCAGGAAAATGACAATTTCGGTATATATCATTGTAATGTAGCAAATAATTTTTTTCTAATAAGTTGATCCTTTTCATATTGTGGAAATAACCCAAATATGATGAATATAAATGTGATAAAAAAGTAAATAAGTGATCCTTTGTGGCAAACAAATCCTCTGCAGTACTATAGAAATGGTCCGTCTTATGTTATCTTAAATTATATCTTGATGTGAATGTCCTTATAGGATATGTAGATGATTTCTGATCTTTGTAGTTTCTATTAAATTATTTCTTATCTTTTCTATAGACTATGTATTATTTATAGCTTAATAAATGTTTGTTTATTATTGAAGAGCGTATATGTACCTCTATAAGTTTTTTTGTTTTTTTGTGTCGTTTGGTTGCTGTCTCACTTACTATACCCCGTATCTTTTTTTTATACTGATTTAACATTGTCATTCTCGGTTCTATCAACTTTTGAAATTCTAAGATGAAATGAAAAGATTACGAACTAAAACACTAGTAGGCTGACTAAATAATTTCAGATGTATAATTGTCTGTATTTATTTTATCTAAAATAATTAATCGACAGGTATGGTAGAAATGAAGGACTTTTTGGCGCCACTTTGTAACACCGCCTTTCTTCTACACTGTCAGACACCAGAAGTTGCAGCTATGAAAGAAAAGATACCAAACTTTGACGTGACGTGAGTACAAGATTAATAGTTATATATGATTTAGGTTAAACGTGTTTTATTGTATATTTAATGTTTGTGTTAGCTTAACTTTTGATAGAACTTTGTTTTCAAGATAAAGACAAAATCTACAGAAAAAAATCGCCAAATTTCATTGAAATCACAAAACTATATCAACCCCCATTTTTCTTTTCTTTCAGATTTGATACTAGTATTTGTAAAGATATTATTAAAATAGAAAAGGAAGTAAGCCGTAAAATAAGGAATCATTTCATCTGTCTTGAAGGACTCAGGGCTTTACAAAAGGTAAGTTTAATAAAAACAGTACACGTTTGCTTTGTAGAGTTTTACATGACTGAAACTAATTATGTTAATCAACAATAAAATGCGACATTCATATTTGATCATTATAACATGAAAATAACATCTTGAAAGAGTGACCATTTGTTCATATGAACTCAAAGATAAGAGAGCTTTATTATAAATAAACAGTCTATGTTGGCTATTCAAATCACAATTCAACTTAACATCCTTAAACATTAAATGAGTACCATTTTTTTTAAAATTTTAATCAAATTGCCAGTAAAGAAGGATCAGTACTTGGTATTGAGGATGTCGACATTTCATCGGAAGTTTTTTAATGTAAGAGAAAATTGTGAAAAAAACCATTATGATGACATCACCAAATGAGCTCGAAATTAGGATTTCAATGAATTGTTATAAACATGTAGGTAATGTTTGGCTAAAACCTTTATTTTCTTAACTTATGTTCTTTGTCTAATTTTTATTTTTTCAAGGATTGTTGGTTCTGGGAAAAACGCTTGAAACACAGGAACAGTAGATTGGACACTTTCCTGAGCAAGAACAATGATGAAGGACAAGCTGTTACCAATAAGCTTCAAACCAAATATGATAATCTAGTAGTGAAGCAGAGTGAGGCAGCAAAACGTTACAGAGCTATACTAGTTTGCTTCCAAGAAAAAATGGATGATGAGAAGAAACTTAGGACAGCTATTTTGCAGGTAAAATGTGTATTATGATAAGTTTCTGAAAGCTTCGTCCATCAAATTTCTTTGCACAAGGTTATGATATTTTTTTCTTTACTGTTCATGACGTTGCTGAACGCAGAGTTCTGGAAATCTTAATTTTATTCCAAACAACAGACTACAAATCGGGCGGTCCCATATTTGCACGGTTTCATGCAAGTCTTTTCGAGTTAGTTACTGTCAGGTTGTTTGAGTAATATTTCTTTCTTTCTTATAGAAAGTGGCTGCAATTCGAGAAAAGTTGTCTTCTACAATGAAAGATGGCCTATCCCAGGCATACATTGACATGAAAGAGGCTGCACACATGGCAAAGGAACAAGATGGGTATGAAATTTAAATTATTCTGTGAAGTTTTCCCTTTTAACAGGATATGACGGTGGCAGGATTTATCTTGTATTGACCTACATCTAGTATTTTTAAATGTGTTGTCTGATGGTTTTGGGATTTATTGCCCAATGCATAAATTATGTCTATTACAACTCTATGCTACTATGAACCAAACTTTAAAAACTCAGTTCACTTTACAATGTAACCGGAAATTTGTAGAAAGAGTACAATAAAACTTAAAAAAAAAAAAAAAAAAAAAAAAAAAAAAAAAAAAAAAAAAAAAAAACCGGTAAGACATCCAATGTCATGCGTGGAACTGAAGATAAAGTGTGTTACCTGCTATGATTTATTTTTCAGATTTAACTTGGTTGATCAACAACTTGAAACAGTGAACATCGATGACATCGTTGAAAAGTTATATATGATAACATCAGCCACTTACAACACCCCAGTACCTGAGGTTTGTATACTTCAAATAAGACTCAGAAATACTTTACTTAAAAACATTAAGTATTCATTCACATAGATACTAAATTAATTCAACAGTCTGTAGTTGTTATCCTTTTAGGATTTTTAACAGAGATTAAGTTATGAGAATTCAAATGAATTTTTTTTATGAAGAACTGCATTGCAATTTGAGATATTTTGGTAATTCAACAACATTAAGAAGACTAATCATTCATGGAGAATTTTTCAGAAATATAACACGTTGTACAGAAACCCATCAAATTCTATCAAAACTTAAAAATTTACTGTCTCCTTTCTAAACTTCTGTAATCTTCTCTGCAGTATTTAAGCAATATTATATTCAAGATTTGTTCAGTAGGATTTTATCCAAGCCACTGGATTCTGTGAAAAATTGGCAGAGATATACTACGAGGAGTGTGAATACGAAGTACTAGGAATGATAAATGGAAACTATTTCAAGAAATCCAAGACAGACAGTCGTGAGCGTCAAGGTAGTTCTTCTTTCATGTATAAACAAAATGTCTGTTTTTTCTTTATTAGTTATAGAGCACATATAAACACTATTTCGTCCTCAATATGCATCAAATTATAATTCAAATATTTGCAACTGGACGTTAGGCAAACAAAAATCTATCAATCGTAACATTTAAATAGAATGCAAATCTTAATTAAGAGAATCCGTCCAGATATTTAGAACTGTCGTTTCTGAGTAACTGCATATGAAAGTTTACATAGTAGTATATGTTAGATTTAACTAACAGGAGAATCCAACTAGATTTGTCTGCAAAGATATTCTAGTTGTTAAAAGAGAGTAAAACCTTTTACTACAATATAGTTCATTAATCTAATGTTTCATTTTTATAACTATTTTAGATGACTGTTTCTTCCCCATAAATGGCGGAATTCGCACAAAACCAGTAACACGTGAAGAAAAGAGCAGAGGAATCGTCAACATCAAAGCAGGTTAGTTAAACTATCAATTGTAAGGATGGAATGCCTCAATCGACCGATTTTGAATTATATAATAACAAAATTGTATCGATAGATCAATACTATTGACTTAAAAGAATAAATCATAATTGATCATCCAAATTCACTATCTACTTGGTTCTTACAGAAGCATAAGCAATTAAAAACCTTCAGAAACCATATGTCCATTCTCTGTTCCATTATTGCGTTCGAAGCGCAGAGCCAAGAGTTTGGAAAAAAAATCATTGGAAGAAAAATAAGTCAATTGCGTCTCCTTTTAATCAAATTGCCAATTAAATCATGCTTGCCAGTAAATGAATATATTTGTGTTAGTAGTATGTATCTTATATGTTTTTTTTTATTACAACAGGTTACCAAGTCAAATTAAAATTGTCTTTAATGAACGGAAATGTTGGTTTCGGTTGGATAAGACGAAATGCACTCTTTAGCGGGAAGAAATGGGGGTTTTATTTCCTGACATCGGAAGATTCTGCAACAACATCAACAATAGATGTGTCATCCGTATCATCAAACATAGCTATTCCAACAATTGTAGTAACAGATTGTTCTGACGATTTTAAAGGACAGGGAGATAATCCATGTGTAATAGCCCAGGAAAACGACAAACACGAAAACTCACAAAAGAAAGAACAAGAAGATGCAGTCGTAGTGCCTATGATCGAGAAACTTATTGCTGAATGTATACACGAGATTGAAATGGTAGAAAGATTATTGGTAGTTTGAAATGGAAAAAGAATTATATGCCAAATGGATGTTTTGAATTGTAAATAGAACTTTCTTATTAATTTAATAAAATTACGAAAAAAAAACCTTTTGTGTTACTTTCCAAGGTATATTACATTAATAAAAGAATAAGGGGATTTGGTACGATTGCCAAAAAGACAACAGTTGAACTACCCACCAAAGATCGGACGACAATGATATGATCAACTACAAATCACTGTAAACTTTCAACAATAAGAGCAATGCATACCGTATATAATAAGCATTAAATTACCGTACACTCTTCAACAGCGAACGAACCCATTCCGTATAGTATGCCATAAAAGGTCAAGAATAAGAAACTCCTACAATATTATCTGCATTTACGGTCGTCATTGTTCAAGACTACATCTTTCATTGTGGTGAACAGCAACATGTCAATTTCTATTTTCATATTCAAAGACTGAATACATTGTTATCAAGTCATTCACATACATGTAATTTATTATACCTTAAACTTTTATTTGTTCAAAGGAAAGCGTAAAATTGATAAAAGATTTTTCTTACAATTAAGGCCTTTTAGAAACTTACCGGAAATAAGTAAAACGGTAAAAATTTGAATCCACTCCATTTAACTTAAATATATACCTCCAAAAAGATAACACAATAGTACATGTACTTTGATCAGTTTGTTATCATTTGATATCTCATGTGAAAACTAATTGAAGATCGTATTTAAAAAAGGTGATTAGTATAAGTTATCTCGACATAATCGTATGTAGTTTACAATTTTTAGAGGTGCGTTATTAATTTTCACAAGATTTCTTTCGGAATACCGTAAAAACAAGATAATCATTATTTATTTCCACTTTTTGTTATTGAAGTTTATACCGTTTACCCTCTTTAAATATTTTTTCTTATTATTATCATTATTATTGACCAGCCTCCCCCTAACAAAAAGTGAAAAACAAAAATTTGAGGGTTTCTCCGGTTTAAGAATATAACAAGCAAGAAAAAAGCTAAAAACAAAAAAAAAGGGTGGAAAAGAAGAAAGGGGTTCATGCCAAGAGCACATTTGGGATAAGAATGAAACTATCAGGGATAAAGGTTAAAAAAAATGTTCATTAGAGTAGAAAAATGTTGAAAATCAACATTTGAGAATGTAACCTGCAAGAAAATCTGAAATGTCTCACGAAAACCCAGATTTTTGTAGAATCACGATAGCTGAATATAATCGTTTATTTCAATTGATTTTACTATAAAAAATATATAAGAACACAAGTACTTGGTAACTAGGTTGTGGCTTTCATTGTCTATGCTTATATGTTTGTTTGTTCCTGAGAATTTTTAACCCTCTATTCTACCTTCAACAAATTTAGCTTGAAAAAAATTTATTGCCCTATTTGTTCAGTATGTCACAGGTCATGGTCATATTGCCTATCTATTGACTGATATTGTGGAAATCGGACTTTACAATTCTTTAGTGAAGTTTGCGCCTTTTTGTTAAAAATGTCGACCTTTTTTATTTTGAAATTGATTTAGGTCAAAAATCAAGTTAACAAGTACTTGATAGCATGAATTTTTTGTCTGTGGAATATAAAGTCATTATGTCAAGGGTCAAGGTAAAAACAGCATGACAGACTGAAATTATTTTTTGGATATTATATGCAATTAACTCTTCATAGACAGGATAACAATTTTGTAAGCCAGACGCGCGTTTCGCTTACAAAAGACTCACCAGTGACGCTCGGATAAAACAAATTAACTAGAGACTCTAAAGAGCCTGTGTCGCTCACCTACATCTTCAACATTTTTTTTTACCACTTGTTGTAAAAATCGTCTTTAAAGGGGAACAACTCTATTAAGAGTTAACTGACAATTTCAGTCACGTGAACATATTTGTAGATCTTATCCTGCTGATAATTTTTCCTTTCTAAAGTTTCTATTGATCTATTATAGTTTCCAAGATAATAGGCAAAAAATGTTAAATCAAAGTGCTTGTAAGCACTGAAGGGTAAAGATTGCTTTAATTTATCAGTGGGAAGTAAAATTAAATATTGCATTGTATAAAGCATTGGTTGTAGTTGATTCAACTACAATTCTGGACAAAGGAAGATAACTCCAATTTTTAAAGGTGACTTTAACGATGACATCATTGATATCTTGAGAACAGATATTAGATTCCTACACCTTGCAAAGGTTATGTAATTTTCTTGACAAATGTAACATCATTTTGTGACTTGATTATCTGAGCATATATTTTATTGATAAATTTATGGAAATGTTCATGGATAGGATGTATAGAATGTTATAATCAATGCACTATATTTTGTGTATCTCAAAGGTAGTGATAAAGCTTGGAAGATTTAGATATCAAGTCAGTAACATAGGGGTTTGTTTGCATTTCATGCAATATTTATCCAAAAAAAATCATTAAAGGGCAATCTCTTTAATAACGAGTCGACTGAAGATTTCGATCATACGGCTTATTTGTAGATCTTGTCGTGCTGATCATTTGTGCTGGTCCAAGGACACAGTTATCGTCCTTTGGTTTTCGTTGTCTACAAATATAGTCCCTAGTGTGAACAGTGTATAACTTGCATATTTTTTTGATACACTTTCCCAATTTATTTCTTGATATTTTATGCATGAAATATTGAGTAAGGGGATGAAATTACATGTTAAAAAATTTGGGTGCTGAATCTTTATGTTAAGTAGTGATTTGGTCCAGTTAAAAAAGGTCAAAAATTAGAATGTCTGAAGCTGTCAAACTGAATTTTAGCCCCCCTTAACACAGAATTGTCAATATTTTGAGTTAGAGCTGGTAGAAGTTTCTATAATTTTGATATTATTTGTATCAATAGTAGTACACTACACTGTAAAAATCTTTTTGAAATAGAGCAGGTGCGATTTTTTTAAATTTGAATTTATTGTCTAAAAGAAATGCACTACGAAATAACTGTGTTCTCGGGCCTGCTATTTAAAGTTTCTATCTATCTTATACAGTTTTCAAGATATAGACAAAAATGGGAAAAATGAGAAAAATCGTCATTAAAGGGCAATAACTTCCATAAGGATGTGACTTATAATTTTGGTCATGTTGATTTATTTTATAGATTTTGTCTTGCTTTTTAAAGTTTCTATCCATCTATTATTGTTTTTAAGATATAAGGCAAAAACGCAAAAATCAAGTTGGTAAAATTGTCATTTTAAAAAAGCAATAACTGGTCATGTTATTTGTAGATCTCGTCTTGCTGATCCTTTTTGCTATTTAAAGGTTCTGTCCATCTATTATTATTTTCGAAATAAGAGGGGAAAATATTTTAAAATGGTAAAATTCGTCATTTCAAGGCAGTTACTTCTATAAGAAGTTGTCTGACAGTTTTAACATACATGTTCAATAGTTAGAGCTCAACATTCTGAACATTTTTGCTGTGTCAGATTTTCTCAATTTATAGCGGTTTTCAAAATAATAGGCAAAATATTTTTTTGTAAAAGTTAACGGACGACGGATACCAAATGACGAGAAAAGCTCACTTGGCTTTTCGGCCAGACGAGCTAAAAAGGACAAATAAAGTACAAAGTTGAAGAGCATTGAGTACCCAAAATTCCAAATGGTTTTGACAAATACAGCTAAGGTGATCTATTACTGATGTACAGAATCCTTAGGATTTCAAAAAATTCAAAGTACTTTTACAAAACTAAGCTCGAAAATGTCCCTTAGAAAGAACAAGACTCCTATTGATTTTTGAGTTAGAAGATCTAAGTTGAAGGTTTTTGAGCCTATAAATGATTGAAATTTTTGGAAAGGTTTCGTTTTCGAGCAATATCTTTTCAGTCGAAAAGCAGTTTATTTTATAACAGACTTACAAAAATAATGGATAGCAATTATTTGAGGAATACTTCTGCCTCGAGCTGGAGCATGTCCCGAAACCCCAATGTCAGCAACAACCGTTATTTGACATAAATTATCAGCAGACTAAGTTTTCATAACAAGAGACTCCTAAGAGGCTGAATAGCTCAATTGTCAAAAATTGAAATAATGGGCAAAATCTCTAGACTTAGTAAAAAATCGTCTTTAACTATTACTAATAAAAGAGGCCAGCCAATGGTTTCTGTCATATTGGCATTCTTCTTGATCTCGTATTATGATCATGTTTGCTGTTAACAGTTTCTACCGATTTATTATACTTATCAAGATTAGAGCCAAATACTCAAAAATAAACAAAATTGTCTTTTAATATTGGCATGTTTGTAGATCGTGTGTAGCTTATCATTTTTACTGTTCACAGTTCATGCTTATCTACTAGTATTATAATTTTCAAGATAATAAGCAAAAATTTGAAAAATAGTAAAAGATCTTTGAAAAAATTTACAACCAAGGATGCCTTTGGGCCAGGTGAGCTAAAAAGGAAAAGAAAAACAAAAAGGGAAAAATGTACATGACTCTGAAAACGACATGTATATTTCCTACTACAAACCTGTCAACTGAAATTATATCTCTAAAAGAAATTAAAGGTATACAATTCAAATGTTGTTCATCAATCAAACATTCTTGGCTGAATGGCTAAATGCCATAAATAAAAATACAATAAGTACATCCTTGGCTAATGCATATAATTTTTTTTTATGTCTTTCGAATTTTTGGGTTTAAACCTCCCTGGTGAAGATAAATCCTGACGCACAAAATTTTTACAATGTAATTTTCGTATTGAATAGTGTGCTTAAATTCTTGTATCAAAGGTCCTTCATTAGTGTCTTAACTGCTTTTCCGTTGTGCAATTCTTTATGAAAATATAGGCTATAAAGAGCCTGAGTTGCTCACCTAGGTCTATGTGCATCTTCAACATACAGAGGCGGATTCAGGCGGGGGCGTAGCGGGCGTGCGCCCCCTAAAATTTGCAAAGCATAGGTTGTCTTCAGCTTAATTAAGTATCTGAAGAGACGACGAAAATAAATGTCGCCGCATTCCATCAGTTTTAACATTCAAAGTATATAAAACAGTCAGTTTAACAGAATCAACGTGATTACTAATCAACTGACCTATGCGATTTATTTAAGTTCTATAAATATTATATACTTCAAAGGAAGGACCGCGTTTGATGAAAAATATTAACGGCTTTTAGCAGTTAAAATAAAAAAAAAATGTTACGTTGTAGTTGCGGTTTTTATAAACAATTTCTTTAATAATCGAAGTTGCAAAACATCTCTCACTCACTTTCACAATGTCATTATGGCACGGCCAAGAAAACAGTCCAGGTTAGATTCTTTCTTAATGAAAGATAGAAATACTGGTTCAAGCGAAAGGTTAGTTTATTAATTTGTATCATTATTTAATATCTCTGTGTTTATATATATTTCTCACTTGCAACCTAAAAAACTTGATTGCCGAATTATGGATAAACGGTCAAGGCCCCCGACCCGTACTACAGTATTACATGCATGGGATCCCCAAGAAAATAAACATAACTTCGTAAATGCATCTCATTCTGATTTTAGTGGATTGCGGCGAAACAGTATATATAAAGTCTGGCACGACCTCCGAAAATCAAAAAATTAAAAACAGATATTATGAAAAGACAATTAAAAATCGCTGGTAAAAGTAGAAATTTTCGTTTGCAAAATCTAATACTAGTAATGGTCAGGTGAGCTATTGTCATCTGTCTCTTCTCACTTTGCGTCCGTCGGTCCGGCCGCCCACCTATCTGTCAACTCTTCGCATTTCCATAGTCTTAACCAAGTTTGGCAGGGCTGGTGTTATGGAGTGTTAAAGTAATTCTTAAGTTAACCGGTTTCATTTCACATTATTGAAACCATGTACAGTTGGCTTTGACACATTGACGATGTGCAAAACAAGGGTTTATTATTTTTTTTGTGGTGTTCCTGTATCTCTTTATGTCACAACTACCAGCACCATGTCTTTCAAGTTTTAGTTAAGATATTACCTGATATTACTATATAGATAAGTTTACAACAAGTGCTGGTGTCTTGATTGTAGATTGGTTTGCAGAGGAACACAGAATCAAAATAAAATAAATGTTCGCATGATCTTCAGCTTCTGTTTGGGATTGCAACTTTACAACTGTAGCTTTATAAACTCATATATGCAATATGAATCCCTTATGGCGTAAGTTAGGGGTGTTAGAATGTTGTTGTTGATTTTTCCAATTTGTAGGAGACCTTGCCATCATAACTCAGAGGCTCTTCGCAGAACAGTGACATATTGTTTTACCTCTGTCCGTCCATCCGTCAGTCAGTCACTTGATATTTGTTCCGGAGGATCCACTAGGTCGCATACAAATCTATTACATCATTATTGCATTTTCCCCCCGAATATATTCGATTGACTAATATGAATGCAACACCAGTTTTCCCAGCAACCATTGACATAACATTCGCTTGATTTTTTTCATATGGAGGGTCAGCTTGTGTACTCCGGATTGAGGTCTGTCTCTATCCTACTTGTCTTCAGTCCAGTTTTCTGGGAAATATATGGGGGTAGTCTCAATGAATAGAAGCTCACAGATTTTTTGTTAATCATGGTGATTGTAGATTGTTGTCTGGGGTGGATTTAGGCGATTTTATCTCAAAACTTTAATTTCTCGCCATGCTTCGCTTGGCAAGGTATCTACATTGCACCCACTTTAGAAGAATATTTCAATAATTTTACCTCAAAAAAATTTCAGTTTGCGCCCCTCTAACCTAAAATCCTGGATCCGCCCCTGACATAGTAGACTACTGTTTACAGTTTCTCTGTATTTTATTCAGTATAAGTTTTTGCCAAAAAAACACAAAAGAGGGTAAAATAAAATCTTCATTTAAAGGTAATAACTCCTATATGCTAACTTTTTTGGCTGACTTTGACCTGATTGTAGATCTTACTTGTCTAGCTAATCATTTTTGTTATTTAAAGTTTCTATCTATCTTTTATAGTTTTCAAGATAATGGGCAAAAACGCCAAAAATTGGTAAAAATCGTCATTTAAGAGCAAAAACCAGTCGACTGATATTCGGCTATTAGACTTATTTATAGATCTTGTTTTGCTGATCATTTTTGTTATTTAAAGTTTCTATCTATCTTTTATAGTTTTCAATATACCGGTAATAGGCATAAACGGCAAAAAATGGTTAAATCGTCATTAAAGAGCAAAAACCAGTCGACAGAAAAAAATTTGGCTATAAGACTTATTTGTAGATCTTGTCTTGCTGATCACTTATTATGTTTAAAGTTTCTATCTATCTATTGTAGTTTTAAAGATTTTAGGCAAAAACACAAAAAAAAAATGGCAAAAATTGTCATTAAAGGGCAGTTACTCTAATAGAGAGTTGATTGATGGTTTCCACTATATCAGCTTATTTCAAGATCTTGTCTTGCTGATCAGTTTTGCTGTTTAAAGTTTCTCTCTATCTATTAAAGTAATAAGATAATAGGCAATAAAATGCTTCGCTGGGCGCAGCTTGATACGACCGCAGAGGTCGAACCCTGAACAGTTGGGGCAAGTATGGACACAACATTCAAGCTTGATACAGCTCTGAATTTGGATTGTGATTAAATATTTGACACAGCATAGGTTTCTGACACAGAAAGAATGTGGTCTAAGAACTTCAATTTTTTTAATTTACCTATTATGATCCAATGCCCAAAATCAAAATACATGGTTAGATTCAGCATATCAAAGAACCCCATATATTCAATTTTTGTTGAAATCAAACAAAGTTTAATTTTGGACCCCAACTTGGACCAACTTGAAAACTGGTTCCATAATCAAAAATCTAAACACATGTTTAGATTCAGCATATCAAAGTACCCCAAGAATTCAATTTTTGTTAAAATCAAACTAAGTTTAATTTTGGACCCTTTGGACCTTAATGTAGACCAATTTAAAAAACGGAACCCAAAATTAAAAATCTAAAAACACAGTTAGATTTGGCATATCAAAGAACCCCAATAATTAAATTTTTGATGAAATCAAACAAAGTTTAATTTTGGACCCTTTTGACCTCAATATGAACCAATTTGATAGCGGGCCCACAAAATAAAAAATCTAAATACATGGTAAGATTCAGCATATCAAAGAACCCCATATATTCAATTTTTGTTGAAATCAAACAAAGTTTAATTTTGGACCCCAATTTGGACCAACTTGAAAACTGGGCCAAAAATCTAAAATCTAAATACATGTTTAGATTCAGCATATAAAAGAACCCCATATATTCAATTTTTGTTGAAATCAAACAAAGTTTAATTTTGGACCCCAACTTGGACCAACTTGAAAACTGGTCCCATAATCAAAAATCTAAACACATGTTTAGATTCAGCATATCAAAGAACCCCAAAAATTCAATTTTTGTTAAAATCAAACTAAGTTTAATTTTGGACCCTTTGGACCTTAATGTAGACCAATTTAAAAAACGGGACCCAAAATTAAAAATCTAAATACACGGTTAGATTTGGCATATCAAAGAACCCCAATAATTAAATTTTTGATGAAATCAAACAAAGTTTAATTTTGGACCCTTTTGACCTCAATATGAACCAATTTGATAGCGGGCCCACAAATAACAAATCTAAATACATGGTAAGATTCAGCATATCAAAGAACCCCATATATTCAATTTTTGTTGAAATCAAACAAAGTTTAATTTTGGACCCCAATTTGGACCAACTTGAAAACTGGGCCAAAAATCTAAAATCTAAATACATGTTTAGATTCAGCATATCAAAGAACCCCATATATTCAATTTTTGTTGAAATCAAACAAAGTTTAATTTTGGACCCCAACTTGGACCAACTTGAAAACTGGTCCCATAATCAAAAATCTAAACACATGTTTAGATTCAGCATATCAAAGAACCCCAAAAATTCAATTTTTGTTAAAATCAAACTAAGTTTAATTTTGGACCCTTTGGACCTTAATGTAGACCAATTTAAAAAACGGAACCCAAAATTAAAAATCTAAATACACGGTTAGATTTGGCATATCAAAGAACCCCAATAATTAAATTTTTGATGAAATCAAACAAAGTTTAATTTTGGACCCTTTTGACCTCAATATGAACCAATTTGATAGCGGGCCCACAAATAAAAAATCTAAATACATGGTAAGATTCAGCATATCAAAGAACCCCATATATTCAATTTTTGTTGAAATCAAACAAAGTTTAATTTTGGACCCAAATTTGGACCAACTTGAAAACTGGGCCAAAAATCTAAAATCTAAATACATGTTTAGATTCAGCATATCAAAGAACCCCATATATTCAATTTTTGTTGAAATCAAACAAAGTTTAATTTTGGACCCCAACTTGGACCAACTTGAAAACTGGCCCCATAATCAAAAATCTAAACACATGTTTAGATTCAGCATATCAAAGAACCCCAAGAATTCAATTTTTGTTAAAATCAAACTAAGTTTAATTTTGGACCCTTTGGACCTTAATGTAGACCAATTTAAAAAACGGAACCCAAAATTAAAAATCTAAATACACGGTTAGATTTGGCATATCAAAGAACCCCAATAATTCAATTTTTGATGAAATCAAACAAAGTTTAATTTTGGACCCTTTTGACCTCAATATGAACCAATTTGATAGCGGGTCCACAAAATAAAAAATCTAAATACATGGTTAGATTCAGCATATCAAAGAACCCCAAGAATTCAATTTTTGATGAAATCAAACAAAGTTTAATTTTGGACCCTTTTGACCTCAATGTGGACAAAGTTGATAATGGGGCCCAAAAATCAAAAATCTAAATACATGGTTAGATTCAGCATATCAAAGAACCTTATATATTCAATTTTTTGTTGAAATCAAACAAAGTTTAATTTTGGACCCCGATTTGGACCAACTTGAAAACTGGGCCCATAATCAAAAATCTAAATACATGTTTAGATTCAGCATATCAAAGAACCCTAAAAATTCAATTTTTGTTAAAATCAAACTAAGTTTAATTTTGGACCCTTTTGACCTTAATGTAGACCAATTTGAAAACGGAACCAAAAATTAAGAATCTAAACACACGGTTAGATTCGGCATATCAAAGAACCCCAATAATTCAATTTTTGATGAAATCAAACAAAGTTAAATTTTGGACCCTTTGGACCTCAATGTGGACCAATTTAAAAACGGGGCCCAAAAACTTAATACTTGGTTAGATTCAGCATATTAAAGAACCCCAAGAATTCAAGAATAAAACCCCATTGAAATTGATCAAGAAATAAGCAATTTATACGAAGTATCTTCTTTTGCACAATACTGTGCAATTGAATATTTCTTGCTATTGTGCAATACTGTACAATTGACAATTTCTTGCTATTGCGCAATATTGTGCTATTGGATATTTCTTGCTATTGCGCAATACTGTGCAATTGAAGATTTCTTGCTATTGCGCAATACTGTGCAATTGAAGATTTCTTGCAATTGTGCAATACTGTGCAATTAAAAATTTCTTGCTATTGCACAATACTTATTATATAATAATTTACACATCCTGTTTGGTGTGTATCTCCTACCATATCATTATTATTTGCTTTTAAATATTAATCAGAAATAACCAACTTAAAATGGAAAATTTTAAAAGAAAAAAAAAAAGGAAAAAAAGAAAAAAAAGAAAAAAAAAAAATCCCCCCCCCCCAAATTTTTTGAACCCCCTTATGATTCATCACCCCCAAACTCAATCCCACCCTTCCCTTTGTGGTATGGTACCTTGCAGTACAATTTCAGAGAGATCCATACACTTGAACACAAGTTATTGTCTGGAAACTAGAAAAATGCTTATTTTTGGCCCCTTTTTGGCCCCCTATTCCTAAACGTTTCGGGCAATTACCCACAAACTCAATTCCAGCTTTCCCTTTGTGATATGGAACCTTGTAGTACAATTTCAGAAATATCCAAACACTTACACACAAGTTATTGTCATGAAACTAGAAAAATGCTTGTTTTTTGCCCCTTTTTTGGCCCCTAATTCCTAAAATTTTGAGGCAATTACCCCCAAAATCAATTACAGCCTTCCCTTTGTGATATGGAACCTTGTGGTACAATGTCAGAGAGATCCATACACTTACACACAAGTTATTGTCTGGAAGTTACAAAAATGCTTATTTTTGGCCCCTTTTTGGCCCCTAATTCCTTAACTGTTGGTACCATAACCCCCAAAATCAATCCCAACCTTCCTTTCGTGGTATTGAACCTTATGGTAAAATTTCATGGAGATCCATTCACTTGAACTAAAGTTAGAGTGCGAAAACCAATGTGTCTTCGGACGACGCCGGACGACGCCAGACGACGACGACGACGACGACGTCATACCAATATACGACCAAAAAATTTTCAATTTTTGCGGTCGTATAAAAAGGAAATAAGTAGAAATTGTCTGACAGTTTTGAAGTAAATAGACAATAGGTAGAGCTCAACATTCTGAGCATTTTTGCCCCTGTCAGATTTTCTCTTTTCATAGCGGTTTTTATTTTACCCCTATATTCTATTTTTAGCCATGTCGGCCATCTTGGTTGGCTGGTGGGATCATCGGACACATTTTTAAAACTATATACCCAATGATGATTGTGGCAAATTTTGGCTAAATTTGGCTCAGTTGTTTCAGAGGAGATGATCTTTATAAAATATAACAGACGATGGACAACGGATGCCAAGTGATGGGAAATGCACACATGGCCCTTTGGGCCAGGTGAGATAAAAAGAGGAGAATTTCATACTTTTTCAAATATACATGTATCATCTTTATCTAATGTATATTCCCATCACTGACAATTGAATTCTAACTTCTCTGACATTCAAGTTATATTTATGAAGGAATCCTTTGTAAAAAAAAGTATTATTAGTATTGCACATTTTACAGAAATATTTTAAGTCTGTGTTTGGGTTCCATAAATCTTCAAACACAAAAATCAAAATATAATGTGGTAGCTGAAATTGTATCTCGTCTTTCTCTTATTGTTATATGAACTCCTTTAATTTTTGCCCAAATTTTTAATCCCATAGGTAGGTCTTTACAGGAAATGATAAATTACTGGAGCAAAAAAATAAGAAATTAATTGTCAAAGTTTGTATATTAGGTAGATATTGATACACTGCCAAATAAACAATGTTATCAAAAATTCTGATTTTGAATAATTTATGTAACTATACAGATTTTATAATCATTATTTCTTGTATACATTTATGTAATTTTAAATCAGATTCTTCAAAGGCCTTTTTCTAGTTACAGCTTTAGTTTTGTATGTTACCTGATACTAAAACCATAAAATTTTGATTATAGGGTTTATAAAAAATTGTTGTATTATATTTGTCAGTTTATAAATATTTCAGTTTTAATGGTAGGTAAAAACCTGAGTTCCAAAGAAAAATAACAGACCACCTTGTCATTATACTGCAAATTATCAGATTGAGATTTAAACACCTACCACCATAGTAAAGATATGCGCAGAAGAAAAGCTTTAGCAGACTAACAGCTCTGTCTGCTATGTACATGTCCTCTGCTCAAATATGTAATATTAGTGTCCAAGTAAACTCAAGTCGTTGCTTAGACAAAAAAAAGCAATAAAAACAAAGCTAGTGCCTTTGATTATTTTTCCGTTCAATGTTTTTATGACGTTGTTGTCTTAAGTGTATCCAAAAGTAATCCCCCCCTCACAGGTCTCTCAAAATAAAATTAGGGAGATGCGGTATGATTGCCAATAAGGCAACTGCATGTCCACCAGAGTTCAAATGACCTGGAAGTATAATGCACTCAATTTTCCAAAAAATCCTAGACATTCATCCATTATCAAGAATGGCATCAAAAGATACAGATGAAGAAACCATGATTTACCTTTATAAGACATTTAGACTAGCTTCCTTCAAGTGTCCTTTTACAGAAATATTTGTAAAGTGTAGATCAACATGAGGATTCTTTAGTCAATAATTAAGGGATATAACTAAAATATTTAAACATGCTTACGATAGAAAATTTGAAATGCAAGGGTATTTCCAGGATTTTTGCAATTTTGGAAAATATCAAGGACATTTCCAGGCAGGGAACAACTGACTTGAAATCCTATGCGTTTACCAGTGTTTAAAAAGAATGGAAAGGGGGTTTGATCCTTACCCACAAATTATTATTTCTATGCAAATCAATTTGCACTCATCAAATTACACATATTAATGTAGATTAATTACCGTTAACAAGATTCAAATAAAAATAAAATACAGGTATTAACATGATTAATTTGAATTTTATTTTTTCAGACTACATTCACAACACTGAGCATAAAATTTACATGAAAAAAATAACCCAGGAAATCTTGAGTTGAGTAATAAAGTTCAGATATGAATAAAATAGTGAGACAAAAAAATTAATACTGGTTGCTATTTTAAGCTCTCGGTACATGTAAATAAATGTTCCTTTTCTTCCTTCAATGATTTATCTGATTGTTCATTGTTTGATGTATTTTGCATTTCCAAATGTTCATATACGTCTGCTTTAAGTGTTTCATAAAATGTCCTATCATCATCATGAGATTTTTGATGAAAAAAGAACTTTTCCTCACTGCAAAAATTCTGATTACAAATTTTACAGGTAAAAGAGATTAAGTCTTCGTGTTTCAGCTCATGTCTTTTTAGTGAAGATTTATGTTTAAATTCTAAACCACACACCAAACATTTGTGAAACATTCCTTGAAAATGTACTTTACTGTGAACAAGCAAACTTTGTCTGTATTTATAATTTTTTCCACAAATAAGACATTCAAATAATGCTTCATCATTATGAACACCCCTCATATGGCGTTGCACTAAACTGATGGAAGAAAAACTTTTGTTACAAACTGAGCAAGGGAATGGTGTCTCACCAGAGTGAATTCTCATATGAACTTTCATGTCCTGACTTTGTGAGAATGATTTATCACAGACACTACATGAGAATGGTTTTTCACCGCTGTGAGTTCTGATATGGCGGACTAAATCACCTTTTCTGACAAAACCTTTCCCACATAAATCACACTGATGACTTCTGATACTGTTGTGAACTGCCATATGCCTGACTAAAGTTGGGCGAGCTGTAAAACATTGTCCACATGTCAAACACTTATGCGGTTTTTCACCAGTATGTGTCCTTATATGATTGATCAAAGAATTTCGCTGTTGAAAGCATTTACCACAATTATCACAACTATGTGGTTTAATACCAGAATGAATTCTTTCATGTCGCCGCAAGTCACCCTTATGGCCAAAGCTTTTCCCACATTTGTCACAAATGTAGGGTTTTTCATTGAGGTGAGTTTTTTCATGCTTTTTCAAATAACAAGGTACAGTGAATATTTTATCACAGACCTTGCACTGTAACAACTTATCTCCAGTGTGAAGTCTAATGTGTCTTTTTAGTGTAGCACTTTGCACAAAAGATTTCCCACACTCCTCACACCTATAATGTTTACTTCCATTATTATGTACAATCAAATGTGATTCTAGTTCTGATTTCTTCCAAAATGAGAGATCACAAATTCCACAAACATAATTCAAATTCTTTGACTGAATACCTGAAAAGAAAAAAGACATTAGTTTATTTATTTTGTATTTACATTGTATCATAGGTCAAATTTATTTGTTCAGTGTATGTTCAATGGTGTTAATATGTCCTTTGATTGAGTTAAGCTATTTCAGTTGATATTTTATAGTGTGTCTTTCTATGTTGTGATGTTACACTATTGTTTCAGAAAAAGGGTGAAGGTTTGGTACCATTAAAACGTTTAAACCCGCTGCATTTGTTTGCACTTGTCCTGAGTCAGGAATCTGATGTTCAGTAGTTGTCGTTTGTTGATGTGGTTCATAAGTGTTTCTCGTTTTTGTCGAGCCTTCGACTTTTGTCGAAAAAGCGAGACATAGCGATCCTACATTCCGTCGGCGTCGTCGTCGGCGGCGGCGTCCACAAATATTCACTCTGTGGTTAAAGTTTTTGAAATTTTAATAACTTTCTTAAACTATCCTGGATTTCTACCAAACTTGGACAGAAGCTTGTTTATGATCATAAGATTATATTCAAAAGCAAATTTTGTAAAAAAAAAATTCCAATTTTTTCTGTATTTTACTTATAAATGGACTTAGTTTTTCTGCCAGGAAACATTACATTCACTCTGTGGTTAAAGTTTTTGAAATTTTAATAACTTTCTTAAACTATGCTGGATTTCTACCAAACTTAGAAAGAAGCTTGTTTATGATCATAAGATAGTATCCAGAAGTAAATTTTGTAAAAAAAAAAATTCCATTTTTTCCGTATTTTACTTATAAATGGACTTAGTTTTTCTGCCAGTTAACATTACATTCACTCTGTGGTTAAAGTTTTTAAAATTTTAACAACTTTCTTAAACTATCCTGGATTTGTACCACACTTGGACAGAAGCTTGTTTATGTTCAAAAGCTAGTATCTAGAAGGAAATTTTGATAAAATTTTGTTCCATTTTTTCCGTATTTTACTTATAATTGGACTTAGTTTTTCTTCCAGTCAACATTACATACAGTCTGCAGTTTAAGTTTTTAAAACATTTATTAGATTCATAAATTATCCTGGATTTTACCAAACTTGGACAGAAGCTACTTACAATCAAAAGATAGTATAGAGAGGAATATTTAAAAAAAAATTTTTTTCCTTCATATTTGTTGAGCCTGCGATTAACAGCAAAAGTAGGCGAGACACTGGGTTCCGCGGAACCCTTACGAATTTTTTATATAGATTAGACCGTTGGTTTTCCCGTTTGAATGGTTTTACACTAGTAATTTTTGGGGCCCTTTATAGCTTACTGTTCGGTGTGAGCCAAGGCTCCGTGTTGAAGACCGTACTGTGACCTATAATGGTTTACTTTTATAAATTTTGACTTGGATGGAGAGTTGTCTCATTGGCACTCATACCACATCTTCTTATATCTATATAGTATAGTCATTCACATACTAGCTATTTTTTTGTTAGTTGTCATACCATTTAATGAATATTGCCTATACATAATCATTATATCTTTAACACTTAGAAACATGTCCTTCCCTTCAACTGTGTCCAATTCTCCAATGTCTTCGTGTGTTTGTATGCCCAAACATGTCTAGCTTGTGTAGGACTCCAAATGTGTCCTTTTCATAAATGCCCTATCATGTCCATATTTTTTTTAAACATCCAAACTTGTCCACCTTAATTATGAAAAAGCAATTCTTTATCACAAATGTTGATTGAAAACAAATAAAGTCAAGAGATTATTACATTATTAAATTCCATAAAACCAACATACATTTGCATACATTTTTTTATAGTTGTCTAAATACTGAATACTATACAAATCCTTGATAAAACTGAACATTCTGTTCTGAAAACAGAAAAATATTTTTTTACCTAAATGGGTTGAAGTTAATAAATTTCATTTAACAAAATCCAAATTTGAAGGTACATTTTGTAATCCATTGAAAAATGAAAAGTATATTGCAATTAGAATAAATCGACCCAGATATTTTCAGGTCTATTCAGGCCCATGCTCAGGTCTTTCTTGTACATAGCTCTTACTAAGATAAGTATTAAAATCTCTTTAAAAAGCTTCTAAAAATGCACACAAATGTGTACAGAGTTGTTTGAAGAAAATCAATATGCTTTAACTATATCATTCATAAACATGAAAATTGTACTGAAACTTTTTATTTCAGTATATTTGGGTATATTGGGAGGGAAAAAGTCATATTGTGATTGTAAGCGGCTGACAAGAAAGAAACAGGTTACGAAGAAAAAAAGTGATTTAAAATGAAATTTATTCACAAGTACATGAAGTAAGGAATAATGTGGTTCAAATAACAATAAAATGCTTAAAATAACATTATGATTCAATCAAATTGTGCTCCGTTTCTGTATCTGTAATTTTTGGCACTGGCTACGATTACCCACAAAAAGTAACAATAAAAAATATTTATTGCTACTTCTAAGACTAATTGCCAAACTGAATTTCTGGACAGGGACTCGGAGTTCAAATTTTTTAAAATCAATCATTTAAGTAGCAAATTAGAAATTCTGTGATTTTGTAGTTTTACCAAAGTTTTAAACATACAGGTTTAGATTATATCTAACTATTAGCATGATTAGTAAAATAGAAAAAAATAGACCTTTTGCTTCTTTTAAGTGGCAAGGTTTAAGTGTCATAACATTTGGTTAGTAAAATAGAAAAAAATAGACCTTTTGCTTCTTTTAAGTGGCAAGGTTTAAGTGTCATAACATTTGGTTGAGGCAAACTTAAGTTAGAGAACGGAAACCAATTTTTCCATTTGTAAAGGGGCATTACTCTAGAATGGTATAAGTGACACCACCAAAATTCAAACTTGATCTGTGTTTTGTGGTAATAAGCATTGTGTATAAGTTTCATAACATTTGGATGAGGCAAACTAAAGTTAGAGAACAGAAACCAAATTCGGGACGTACGAAAGGACAAAGGTAAAACTTAATGCCCCCTCTGCTACGGGGGGGCATAAAAATGTTAAAATGAAGGCTTTACAAAAAGATTTCTTTCTTAACAGATTTTTCTCAGCAGTGGGAGTATTTTTCCTGTAAAATTCTGACAAGGTTTCAGCTTACACATTATGTAATAAAATTTTACTGTTGGCGATCAAAATATTACTGTTCTGGTGTGTTGAAAATAGCGGGCTGGGTAATTAAAATAACTAGACATCATTGAGATAGGAGCCATCTCTGTGGGCCCTGCTTACCTTGAACTTTGACCTAGGAAGTTGTACAAACATTATGACACACCCTCTGGTGTTGGTTAATATACATGTCAAGTATAAACTATGAAATTATAACGGTTCTCTAGATAAAGAGCGGACACAATGTGTTACGGACGGACAGACTGATCACCATAGGGCGACCCGCCACTAGGCGGGGCCCTTATAATTCTTAAAGAAGTGATTTATTGGAAGAAAATAGAGGTATGAACAAATGATTTTCATGTCATTATTCCAGATTCAGTACAGGGTGATCACTTGACACGACTGGTCATCCTATAAACACAGATGTTGGTTCTGATAATTTTTATAGCATCATTATTAGTCCAATGATCATTAATATCATATATTCAAAGCTACAATAAAATTAAATCATTTAGTCTCATGATTTATTTGTACTACTTAAATTGGTGATTATTAAAGAAAGACAACTCTTACAAGTTTACAACATTTTTTGACAAAATGTTAATTGAATCAGTGATTTAAGAAATTACTTGTTTAAGCAAGTCCCCTGATTGTTTATACACATTTAAAATTCTTCTATCTATCTATTTGGGTGGCACTTGCTGCACATCCAGTATGTAGCCTTAGGTGGCATTTTGAGGCCAACACATTTCAGGTCGTACCTATGTAACATATACAGGCACGTCTATTCAGAATAAATTATATCTTAAAAATTGTTTCTGATCTCATTTTTTGCTTTGGGCACAGGGTCCTATTTTACAAGAATTTCTTCTATATACATGTAACTGCACAAAATTTGCATCTTGGAATCGTATCATTAAAATTTTGATAGGATATAAACTTTTCACCGATCAACATCTTGTTCATTTGTATCCATACTTAAGAATAGTGAATTGTTTTAATCTACCCCCTATGGCAAAAAATGAACATCAAATTGGTCAACATGGTCAACACATCTAGAAGTTTAGTGTAAATGTTTTTTACATCATAATTTAATTGTTCGATTTATTTCAAATTGCTTGCAAATCAAACATTTTTTAGATCATTATACATGTACCTCCCTGAATATATTTTGTGGGTATAGTACAATACACCTTATCGCTATTGATTCCTACCGGGATTAAGTTATTAATTTACACAACTTTTCAAACCAGTTGAAGCTATCTGGCGCCTTGTTCAATCAATGTATTGTGCATATAACTTTTCATAGAGACATGTTTAAACCATCATAAACACATCAAACAAAGCATTTTCAATGACTTTAATTTGTCTTTAAAAAATTGCTTCTTAAACTATCAAACTTTTAAAATGTCTGCTTTCCAAACTTTTTCCTCCCTCAGCTCATTGCTGATGACCTTTGTTTTGTTCCGCTTGACCTCAACAGGAAGAAGTAACTGTTTTTCTGGATTGGACTAAATAGAGATATTAAAGGTGTATTATTGCAGGTAACAAGAATAATTACATCATTGTTACCTGCAATCTCCTATGAAATTTGGTCCCTGTCTAGAAATACATTTTGACATGATTAGTCTCGGAAATAACAATAATTATGTTTAATTGTTACTTTTGCAGGTAATTATAGCCAGTGCCTTAATTTTTTAGACCATTTTTCTGAATTCTCCCCCCCCCCCCCACCCATTATCATGATTATTTTATATTCTTTATATTTCAGCACCCCTTAATTTACTATTCCTTATTTTTTGTGCCAATTATCCTCTATTCTTTATATTTTTTGCCTTTATTCCGCACTCTTTGCCCATCGTTCTCTTTTTCTGTAAATCCCATCCAGACTTTCAAGTGTAATACCAGAGACATATAATACATTGTATTATATGTCTCTGGTAATACGTATATAATATTATATCATGTATGCAATAGTAGAAGAAGAATCCACAATGTACCTATTCCCGCCTGTTCGGTCATCACTCTGTTTTTCGTTGTCATAAAATAAGGGTTAGTCTACTATTCATACTTCTTGAAAATTGTATAGAGATGAGTCTCCAAAATAAATATTGGAAAAACAAAACGGATATGCCATTTGGATAACTAAAAGCCAGATCAAGACGGATTGGAAACATATTTATTTCTGCATTTTGTTGGGAGATACAGAAATCTCTTTAAATTTACCCTGAGCATTTTCCTGGAAAGGATGGTTAACTTAGGAGCACAGCTAGCCCAACACAATATTCAGTTTAGATTGTCTTCGCAAGAAAGAAGATTGTGTTCTTGTTTTCAGAAATCATTGTTCTTGCCCCAAGTCAGTTTCAGAAAATCATAACTACATTATTTTTATATATATCAAGGATTTGTATAGTAAGAAGGATTGGAATAGCCTGGACAATTATTCGGTATTTGTACACATGTATCAGAGACATATACATGTAATACAATGTTTTATATGTCTCTGCATGTATCGAGTTATTTTTCTTATTTTTGTTACGTATAGACATTGTTGTGATGGTAAGGGACTTTAATCATTTTAAATGTAATTATTATTGATTCCCGCTCAAGTAACTTTTAATGACAAATCGTAATTAAAGTGTTTACTTATGATGAAAAAGCGTAATTCAATTCGATTCTTACTATACAAATCCTTGCATATATTGAGTTATTTAATGAACACATTTTTGAAATGTTCGATGATAGTATGTCACAACCAATAGAAACATCTAAAGCTTAATCATGCATAATCTTCTTCTAAAGCTAAATCATAACTCATCTTCTTATTTTTATATTTCTGTAACGTAAAAATCCGGATTGGATAAATCTATATAGAATTTGAAACATTATTTCATTTTTCATGAGAATCAGACTAACTCAAAAATAAACAATATTATAAAAAAATATTTCATTTGCTTTAAAATAAAAAGTATACTAGTATCAAGAAAAATATAACACTTATATACCTATAATGTTCTAAGTGCCATTTTTCTAAGTAATGGGAAATTGAACATGGAGTTTAAAAACGTGATATCATAAATATTTGACAAGCACCTGGTTTTCTGGAGATAGAAGACTTTACGACAAACAATTTTGTATTAGAAATGAATCCCTATATTTCTATTGGAGATAGATCATGGATTTTTCAATTGTCTAATATTCCCAATTCAGAAATGCTTATTTTGTCATAGATTGAGTCCAAACCATGCTAACAATTTAAACTTGGTACTTCTAAGATAATTTTGATAACAAACATTTTACAGCCAAAATACTTGAAAAAGTGGAGATAGTCATACTGTTACAACACTATCAAACTATTTTTCTCTGAGCTTACAGTATAGTTCTGACAAAAATTCGTAGAATGTAGAAATCTCGTATTATAGATCTACACCAAGATGTTTTTAAATGAATTGGATATCTTTCAATTATTATGCTTTTCAATAACATATGGTCAAATCCCCGAAAGAACCCCCTCCTAAATTATTGAAAACTATCATTTTGCATTGACAATAATATCTTTGTGTAAATTAGATACACACATTCGGGCTAACGCCCTCAAAGTGTTAAAGTATATATCTTATATATATTATGTCCCAGCTAATATATACAGTGAGATAGACCATTGCACCCTATATCAAATCTATAGCAATTTCATTTCTATCAAAAGTGGACATATATATATAACACTATAAGACTCACACGAAGTTTTGTTACGAGAATTAAAAAGATGTGTATATAAATATATGAAAATCTAAAATCGTATCAAATCAAAGTGACCACGAGAAAAAATATGCTTGCATAAATGTTTGGATTGGGTCTAGTATTTGGTATTCAATAGAGTTATATGTACATCAAGTAAATCTTGTGAATGTATGTTGTTACTCAGATGTTGAATTGCCGTAGCCTTAAAAGTTCACAATTAAACGTATGCATATTGTTAGATAGACACCTGTCCGTTGTTTAAGACTGTAACTGGGCCTGCAGATGTCTTTTGGTTGTGTCTTTGGATTGTTGTCTCAGTTACGTTTTTCACACATCACCATTTGTTCATATTCATAGCGCTTACAAAGATGAATAAGTATTGTCTCTGTATAAAAAGAGGGTGTTTCTGAATAACTAGAAATATTTCCTTTTTCTCGGAATTAATATTCTGTATAATGCGCAACTGCTTTATCTTCATCTGGCAAATGTATTTAAAAAAAAACTTCAGCAAGATATTGAAGAACACATTTAGTTGTCTCTCTTTGAAATCTACTCTCTCCGCTCTAAATGATTAATCAAGAAAATGTTTTTTGAATATATATATATATCATGTACTGTGTTACAACTCTAGATTCTACTGACGAGGAAAGGTAACACTAGGCAACCGGGAGCAGCATTTTAATGTTCAGTCTAGGTGGCCGAGTGGTTTAAAGCGCTGGACACAGTGCAGGCGGTGTAGTCATGATATCCCAATAGCATGAGTTCGAATCCCGGCGAGGGAAGAACAAAAATTTGCTTCCGCAAATTTACAGATTTAACATTGTTGTGCTGATATTTAGAGTAATTATATATATATATATATATATATATATATATAATTATTGATTATATATATATATATATATATATATATATATGATAATTGACACTGACGAAGGCTATTTGTTAAGCCGAAACATTTGTCAACACGATTTATAACATTATCTTCGTATATTACCATCTTATATTAGTACCGTTGTGCATATCTTTAGACTTATATATATACAAGTCTAAATTAAAAACAACGTTCAAACCTATGATTGCGTTGAATAAAAACCGCAATTTTTTTACGTGTGCATGCAAAAACAAATTTCTTAGTACAGGGGTCTAAATACAGCACAAACAACATTTTCCAAAAGACCAAAAAAAGTTAAAAAGTATATTTTAACAAAACGCATTTGACTAGCAGGTCGAACAACTGATGTTCTTAAACTCTGCTGACTGCCATTGGCGATTGCCAAATAAACGGATCACAAGATGTAACAAAATGGATCTTATAATTAATTTATCACCAAACAGAAAACAATAAACTTGCAGAAAAGATGATATACCGCAAACATGAGGTTCAAAATTTTGTACACCATATCCGGATTTCGACAATTAATGTCTCTTCAGTGATGTTAGTATATATATATATATACTTCGGGTTTATATGATCCGTTCATCCTATTTCGATTCTTTAAAATGCAAGAGTCTATCCTAAATTGAGGTAAATTATATGGCCTTCCAAATACCGTTTCGATCCCTAACATCACTGAAGAGACATTAGTTGTCGAAATCCGGATATGGTGTACAAAAACCTTTGCACCTTTTGTTTGCGGTATACCATCTTTTCCGCAAGTTTATTGTTTTCTGTTTGGTATTAAATTAAGATGTAAGATCCATTTTTTACATCTGGTGATCAATTTATTTGGCAATCGCCAATGGCAGTCAGCAGGGTTTAAGAACATTTGTTGTTCGACCTGTTAGTCAAATGCGTTTTGTTAAAATATACTTTTTCACTTTTTTAGTCTTTTGGAAAATGTTGTTTGTGCTGTATTTAGACCCCTCTACCAAGAAATTTGTTTTACATGCACACGTATAAAAATTGCGGTTTTTATCCAACGCAATCATAGGTTTGAACGTTGTTTTCAATTTAGACTTGTATATATATATATAAGATTTGCGAAAGCAAATTTACAGATCAAACATTGTTGGGCTGATGTTAAGACGAGTTGTATATATTTATTATATATTATATTTATTATATATGTATTATATTTATATATATGTATTGCTTTCCAAATACCGTTTCGATTCCTAACATCACTGAAGAGACATTAGTTGTCGAAATCCGGATATGGTGTACAAAAACCTTTGCACCTTTTGTTTGCGGTATATCATCCTTTCCGCAAGTTTATTGTTTTCTGTTTGGTATTAAATTAAGATGTAAGATCCATTTTTTACATCTGGTGATCAATTTTTTTGGCAATCGCCAATGGCAGTCAGCAGGGTTTAAGAACATTTGTTGTTCGACCTGTTAATCGAATGCGTTTTGTTAAAATATACTTTTTCACTTTTTTGGTCTTTTGGAAAATGTTGTTTGTGCTGTATTTAGACCCCTCTACCAATAAATTTGTTTTGCATGCACACGTATAAAAATTGCGGTTTTTATCCAACGCAATCATAGGTTTGAACGTTGTTTTCAATTTAGACTTGTATATATATCCAACGCAATCATTTTTCCAAAAGACCAAAAAAGTGACAAAGTATATTTTAACAAAACGCATTTGACTAGCAGGTCGAACAACGGATGTTCTTAAACCCTGCTGACTGCCATTGGTGATTGCCAAGTAAATGATCACAAGATGTAACACAATGGATCTTAAATATTGATTTAATATCAAACAGAAAACATTAAACTTGCGGAAAAGATGGTATATCGCAAACAAAAGGTGCATAAATTAGTACACCATATCCAGATTTCGACAATTAATGTCTCTTCGGTGATGTTAGGAATCGAAACGGTATTTGGAAGGCGATATAATTTACCTCAATTTAGGATAGACTCTTGAATTTTGAAGAGTCGAAATAGGATGAACGGATCATATAAACCCGAAGGCAGATATAATACAAGCCCAAACGAAATATGTCTATCTGTTATGAATACTTATTCGTTACTGATGTCTCTGGTGCCACCCACTTACTCTGTAATTTTTCCCATGACCATTTGAGATTTATTATATGTGTCTAGTAATGTGTCATTTGTTAATACAAAAAATATATTTGTGTTTGTTTCTGTCACACTTCTATTTTCCACATCTTTTGTTATAGCTAAGGTCTTGAACAAGGCGGTTATTGATGTACATAATGGAATGTTACTTCTTTAATCCTACAGATTTCTTACAGACATTTTAGGTTAAATTTACAAAAAAATTCTTGAAATTTAAACAATTCTTAAATCTGCTGTCTTTTACACTTTTTTTGTTATTTGTGTCTGGCGTACCAAATTATAAGTCTGGTATCTTTGGTAAGTTTTTATGACTAATACAATAAGATAATGATTTTGTATATATTGGTTCAAGGTTTATCCGCCAACTCGTATTGACCTAGGACTATGACAAATAATTAATTTGATAAGTCACGATATATTTACTTAGACACAATGCTAAAAGTATTACTAGTATAGTTTATTTTCAATATACTTGCCTTTTTATGTAACGCGGCTAGAATGTCCATCTATGGTATCAATACTTGGTCATCCGTCGATATAAACTTTTTCTTTGTGAGCCTGCTTTTCAGGGCAAACCATGTAAACTTCTTGCATCATCTAGTTAATACCTCACCGGGTCTGTTAGCTTTTCTCATTGCTATCTGCAACAGACATTCGTCATAATGGTTTTGAACATTAAAAGCTTTTCCCATCTGGCAAATATTCCCTGAGTGGTTCTTACAAAAATTTTAGTGTTTGCATCGTTCAAAAACTCAACATGATTACCATGGCCTATAACACAAAATGTATATGCTGTGATTGACTTATGCTTTAAATGTCTTATTGTGAGAAACAATTGCTGGTGAAGTATTTATAAGGTATAGTAGTGAATGATAATGATACCCTCTACCAGATTTGCCAAATACTTTTTTGGTTTGAATCTCAAACAAGAGTTAAAGACGACGCTATGATAGCCCTTCCTGAAATAAGCACTTTTGCCGATCAAAATTTGAAAAATTGTTGCCACCATTGAATATGAGACCCTATAGAAATTATATGTAAACTTCTTCTTGAAACTGTTTGATAATTCTGTACACTCGAATCATATCACAGTTTAAGCCTTTCATCCGCAATTTTGTGATTTTGATCATGCTCTAAAATCTAGAATGACTGCATCCACTTAAACATTTCAGGTTATACTATAGCAATACATATACAAAAATGTATTTTAACGACAGAATCTAACAAAATTATGACAAAGTGATCAACCTGGTTATTGACAAGGACGAGGTTGCACCGTTGCAGTATTTTTTTGTTCAACAATGATACACATGTTCAAGAAATTTGATCGTTAAAGACTATTTCACTTACTTTATGCATTAAATTCATATCAGTAGCAAGAAATTGAAAGGAATTAGTGTCTGCACTTTATATTTTTCAAGTATTATAGTATAACAAGCAAGTTGTAAAAGCATTTACTGTATATATTTTTTTTTCTGATAGAAAGAAAGAACCAAGCTAATGTCTGGTTAAATCTCGCTCTTCTAATAAAGATTTTGAACTGGAAAAAGTGTTACCTTCTCCTTTGTCATCTTTGTAAAACCACTTTTCTGTTTTTAATCATTCTGTTGGTTCACATTCTTAAATGGTCTGAGCAGTATAGCCCCAAGAAAATCTAATTAAAATAGTTTGTATATATTAAAATTATCAAATGATTTCGCAAATACATTATTTAATGGATCCTAGTTTGCGAACTTAATGTCTTTTGACATGTTCAACAATATTGTCCGAAGGTGCCAAATTATTCATCTCTAATATGACAATTTGAGAGAAAAAAATTATACATACAAATTATTGTGTTTCGCCTGCAATCATTAATCTTGTTACGGCTTATCCAATTTACCCTTGTTAGCATTCTGAACAGACGATCAAAGATATAAATTAATTTCACGTACTACCTGACGTGGACAAAATATGTCACACAAAAATCCTTCAGGATCATTTATAAGACGCAACAAAGTAATAATTATATTAAAAGAATTTTAACGCAGACAGCACTGATGAGATTATATACAGTATAGTAACACGGACATCAAACCTTCATGAACTGATGTAAATTGTTTTCCATTTATAATGTTCATGTTGTTTTGTACCCATCATACTTAGATAACATGGATAATAGACATATATGTATCATTGTCATTTTGCTTAGTTTCTTCTGTTACTATTCCGACATCGGACTCGGACACACTGAACTAGTACACATTTTTGTTTAGGGGCCAGCTGAAGCCCGCCTCTGGGTGCGAGATTTTCTCGCTGTGTTGAAGACCCATTGATGGCCTTGAGCTGTTTCTGCTCTTTGGTCGGGTTGTTGTCTCTTTGACACATTCCCCATTTCCATTCTCAATTTTATTCTGTATCTTATTGTACTCCCCCAGATATCAAAGTGTGCTATATGGTACTTATGTACTTTTTTAAACGCTTGGAATTCCAACATCTTCTAGAAGAAATCGGAATTCTGATTTATACTTATTAAAACCCAGTACAAATCAGAATTCCAATATCTACCGGTATTCATTTTTTTAAGGCAACACCATTCTATCCAGTTCTAACTAGGTGATATGATGTTCATTTCCAAAATCTTCAAAAATAAAATGGTCGTCTCTTTATTTATAATAACGTTTGTTAATATTTTGTTTAAGGTATTTGGATGAGTAAATATTTTTTGGCTTTACAACATAAACAACACATTGAATTACCTTATGAAATAGGCATAATTGGAAAACTTGAATTAAAATTGAAATTTTAGTGATAAACTAGGCTTTATGAGCTTTATCGCAGCTAGTTCATTCCCCTTGTATTTATTTAACACACAGCGTCAAAATATCATTTTTTAAACTAAAAGTTTTTAAAACCTGATGGAATATGATTAAAACACTACTATAGTTAAACTAATTCCTTAGAATCAAAATGTTATTCAGAGCTACAAATTGCCTTTGAAGACAATATTGAAAATTGTACATGTTTTTGTCATCGGTAACAGAAATGAATTGATTTATATCTGACAATATATGTTAATATTTTAAATTAAAAAAAGAAATTGGTTTTGGTTTAGAATGTCCTTCTAATATAATTACTCAAAATTTAACAAAACCTGTTCAAGTGTCGAACCATATATATGTTTCTATAATTTGATCAAATTTTGAAAATACACTTACCAAAAGTGTTGTTTAAAAATTATTGAATTGTATTTATGATTTACTAGTAAGAACTTTTAGAAAATTACTCTAATGTGAAATAAATCCAAGGGAAATTGGTCCTACCTCTATTATTTTTTATTCAGACAACTTTTGATTATAAGTTTATTACATTATGAATTTAATCAAAATATTGTAATTATTGGTTTTTTTTTCAAGTAATCAGGTAGTACAATCAAGGATTTTCCCTAGTACACATTTGGATGTCTACTAGCAGATATTGGAATCATGATTTGTACTGGATTGTAATTAGAATAAAACGCAATAATATGTATCGGAATTCCCGTTTGTACTCGGAGGATTCTTTATTGTTTTTTTACAACACATTTTGTCAATATAACGGAACAATACACAACTGTCATATAAGTGGGAGGTGTAGCTAGCTATAAAACCAGGTTTAACTCACCGTTTTCTTCCAAAATTGCCTTACTAAGTCCGGAATATGACAGTCGTTTTCACTTGTTCTATTGATTGATAACGTTTGACTTTTTCATTTTTTTTGGACTTCCCTCTTTTTGAATTTACCTTCGAGTTCGGTGTTCTTTGACAGCACATTTGAGCAACCGTCGAGACATTTTAATATGTTTACTCTTGTACCACTATTTCTAAATCCTTTCTATGCATTGGATCGATACCGATGGTGATTGAATGCTAGTCCCGGAGGGTATTAGTTGTCTGTGCTTTGTTATTGAAATGAGTTATAACACACCTTTCTTCAATTCTCCGTTGATGAAAAAAATCAAAAAGGCGGAAAATAAAAGAAATATTTTTGTCAAAATGATTAATCTTCCTCAATAATGCGTGCACTAGGGTTAAGAAAAATATAGTTCTTTTGAAGAAAACAGAAAGACGACAAATAATCATATACGAATCATTTAAAAAAATCCAACATTTTGAATCTATACTGGTCACATTCAAATATATCATGCTGGATGATTAAGATTGATATCTGTCAATTATTGTATGTTCATTTGTATGTTCTTGATTTCTTTTGGTTATTTTTGTTCTTTGGTTGCTGTCTCATTGACGTAGAGCATCTCCTTTTATCCATATTTTGGTAGAAGATATTGCTTATACTGATAGCAGCAAACCCTTATTAACGAATTCTATTCCAAAAAATAGACTCATCACCTTCGGAAGGAGATGTTATAGGTTTGAATATTCATGATTATTGCAACCTATCTGTAAAAGCAACACACTATGATTGGATTTTATATTATGCCTCGATTGGCTCACAGAAATGACGCAATATAGTAGCAAGACAAGTAATGAATCTTCGGGATATGTATTCTATATAAGAAGATGTGTTCTCTCATATACGCAACAAATGAACTTCTGAAATAGTATCTCGATAAAAATGTATACACTTTGAAACGGCTTCAGTCGCGATTAGAGTTGTTGATAGTAAATTGGGTTTTATACCTTTTGAAATTTCGAAGCTACATAGATTTTATTAAAGCAACGGTATAAGTACAAAAATGAATAAAGATATCAGCTAATTGACTGAATGTTAAGTGACATTTTGTTTAAATTTTCACTTTAACCTTAACCATATACAAATTTATAGAAATAATGACAACAAATACACGAAGTCGTCGTTGTAAAGGAAGGAAGACATTTTTCGGTTGTCTTCACATATATTCGCTTCAATGGTTAGCAGATATATAGTTGTTCAATTGTAATTACGTACAGTTGGGTAGCGTGAAAGTTTAATAAATCATTTGGAGGTCTCTTCCATTGCTAGTATATCGAAATTAGATAGAGAATGACAAACAAAACATATAAGAAAGAAAAATACAATAGTCGAATATATACTGACAAAACAAATGATATTCAGATGCAATTCTCACCAAAAATTTAACTGATATTTGTTTTACTAAGCAACCTGATCCAGAAGTAAAATAAATTTGACATCAGACAAAGGAAGAAACTTATTTTTAAAGAAATGCCCATATCTATCGGTTGTATTTTTATTCCAAAATAAAAAACATTTTCAATTTGTAAGACTTTAAGGGAAAAATATCATCCTCAAGAACAGCTGTATATTTTCTAGCTATTTGTCTTCCTTGGTGTTCTGAAAGGTGTTTATATTGACGAAGAACATGCTTATCAAGGAATAATAAATTATACAGAAATCCTCACTTTGTTTAATTTATTATCAATATGCAATGTGGTCAATACGAGTTTCTGGATGGATGCCGTGTGTGGAACAATGCCTTTTTTTTTAAGTCTTCCAGTATTTAAAAGAACTTGGGTTCCCTGTCCTTTCTTAACGTTGATTGTTAATTATAATGGAATAATCCATAGTATAGGTCTTGGAATGTCTCAATTTTAATTTATAATTTTTCTTTTTCGTCCTGTCGGGCTCCCGGTCTCGCTTCTTTGGAGTTCATTCGATTCCCTCTGTTCATAACACCAATGGTTTGTATGTATCGTGTATTATCCTTCAGATTGAGATTTTTTGTAACACAGATGTTTTGTTATCTGGTATTACCGTATTAACGTGTTATATTTTATAATGAATACTGTATATTGTTTTCATTTGAAAGGGACATTATTAGAAATTTTAGAGAATTTAAAGGATCCTGACTCTGTAGATACTAAGGGGACACTCAGAGCTCATAAGTCGAAACATAAGGTATAAGATAAAGCAGTAAGGATAATATTTTAATTTTGTGGCTAGTTTTCTGATGATGATATCAAGTAAAGCTGCAAGTATATAAATATGAATTTAATTACAAATTAGATGAATTATATTGATGCTTGATGAAATCTTCTTTCGCACAATTTGAATAAAATTGCTCTTGTATATTGTGTACATTATGGTCCGTATTAGGTTAAAGGAAGAATTTAAAAAAAAAGATTATTAGATACCTCTAGAGTGTCTTTAAAATTATGAATGCATAAAGTGTCTTAGATGATCATAGATGGCTGTTTAACGTCCAATTGCAAGTTAAAGACATGTTCTGGACGAGAACATGCTAATGTGATACGCTTTTTACTAGCTTGACACGCTGGCCTGGATTTTTTTAACATGTCCACAGAAAGACATGTTATCCTACCCGGACACCGTCACGAATACTAGTATTCTGACTACGAACTGACCAGTGTATGCTCTAACTCTTAAATGCAGCGTGCTTAACTGGGAAGAAGTTAATACCAATTGTCAAGTCTTTTTAGGTTTGAAACGGTCGGTTTTCGAACCCACGACCTCCCACACTCGAATGAAACTCGCTTCCACGAAACCACCGAGGCGGTTTCCTGAAAAATAAAATTGAGAATGGAAATGGGGAATGTGTCAAAGAGACAACAACCCGAAAGTACCAAACGTATGGTTGTAATTATATATCAAATTACTGACTAGTGTCGTATTGTATGACTGGTAGATAGGTTAAAGTTTAACGTTCATAATTCAAAGAAATATGGTATTAAGTATAACAATGGCATCAGATGAACAGCTTTGTTTTGTTGATTTAAAGATGCATTTTTAGAACTTTTGTAGTATTGGTGACAACATACGACATGGGTTGACTTCTATATATAAATAATGTCATCGTGGCATCTCCTATCTGGCAGTAAAACCGTGCTTTGTGGACATCTTTTTGGCAACGAAGGATGTATAATTACGCAGCTACGTCTGGTTAGAATCCAAATGCTTCATTCAATAACAAGTGTTGAGAAAATGCAATGCCCACTGCACCTAAAAAAACTTTGCAATATACCTTAAAGGGGTCCGTATGTGTAAAGTTCTGCACCTGACCAACATCAACTTTATCAATTCATCTACATTTGTTTTGGGAGGATACAAACTCTTCTGACATCAAAGAATCCTTACAACTCTTTTGAGGAGCCATCGGTTTACAAGTGTTTAGGAAGCGATTATCATATTTAATCAATACTTAAAATATGATTATTAAGATGCAGCTACTTTAGCGCATCCTAACGTAGGACTTCGTGCGTTTTGTTGTGCAAGGTGTATACGCATCGGTTAACACCAATGGAGAATGAGCTTTTATGTATCCACGATTCATTCATTCACCTTATACAACATTAATAAATGTCCCACAAGCTTAGTCATTGTCTTGAGTTAGCATCCAAAGGACATTTATTATGTAGTTGAACTATGAGTAACCATCCATTTATCCCATGCGTTTCCTTGTGTCTTTTACGTTAACTGCTGCTTCTGGTTAGTTCTGGAGTTTTTGTTGAATTAATTTTTGATAAATTAGCTCATTTGTAGTTTGTTGGTTTTATTTTGATACGACCGCAAAAAAATTTGCGGTCGTATATTGGTATGACGTTAGCGTCGTCGTCGTCGTCCGAAGACACATTGGTTTTCGAACTCTAACTTTAGTTTAAGTGAATGGATCTCTATGAAATTTTACCATAAGGTTCAATACCACAACAGGAAACTTGGGATTGATTTTGGGGGTTATGGTACCAACAGTTAAGGAATTAGGGGCCAAAAAGGGGCCAAAAATAAGCATTTTTGTAACTTCCAGACATAACTTGTGTGTTAGTGTATGGATCTCTCTGACATTATACCACAAGGTTCCATATCACAAAGGGAATGCTGGGATTGATTTTGGGGGTAATTGCCTCAAAATTTTAGGACTTAGGGGCCAAAAAAGGGGCAAAAAACAAGCATTTTTCTAGTTTCATGATAATAACTTGTGTGTAAGTGTATGGATCTTTCTGAAATTGTACTTCAAGGTTCCATATCACAAAGGGAAAGCTGGAATTGAGTTTGAGGGTAATTGCCCTAAACGTTTAGGAATAAGGGGCCAAAAAATAAGCATTTTTCTAGTTTCCAGACAATAACTTGTGTCCAAGTGTATGGATCTCTCTGAAATTGTACTGCAAGGTACCATACTACAAAGGAAAGGCTGGGATTGATTTTGGGGGTAATTGCCTCAAAATTTTAGGAATTAGGGGCCAAAAAGGGGGAAAAAAACGAGCATTTTTCTAGTTTCATGACAATAACTTGTGTGTAAGTGTATGGATCTTAATGAAATTGTACTACAAGGTTCCATATTACAAAGGGAAAGCTGGGTTTTAGTTTGGGGGTAATTGCCCAAAACGTTTAGGAATTTGGGGCCAAAAAGGGGCCAAAAACAAGCATTTTTCTAGTTTCCAGACAATAACTTGTGTTCAAGTGTATGGATCTCTCTGAAATTATACTGCAAGGTACCATACCACAAAGGGAAGGCTGGGATTGAGTTTGGGGGTGATGAATCATAAGGGGGTTCGAAAAATTTGGGGGAGGAATTTTTTTTCCTTTTTTTCCTTTTTTTTTTCCTTTTTTTCCTTTTTTTTTTTCTTTAAAATTTTCCATTTTAAACTGGTTATTTCTGATTTATAAATCAAATCAAATAATAATGATATGGTTTGAATAGGTAAATTAAAATTTTTTAAGTTCTTAGACCACATTCATTCTGTGTCAGAAACCTATGCTATGTCAAATATTTAATCACAATCCAAATTCAGTGCTGTATCAAGCTTGAATGTTGTGTCCATACTTGCCCCAACTGTTCAGGGTTCGAACTCTGCGGTCGTATCAAGCTGCACCCAGCGGAGCATTTTATTGTGTTTTGTGTATGTGTAATACTCCTATCTTTTACAAGAGTTTTGACTGTTCGAAATCGTAAATTGAAGCAGTAGGATGATCTGTGTTCGATCATTTAAACACTAAGGCATAGATTAAGACATTAGCCGCCGAAGCCAAATCTGGCATACCTTTGGTATTTTTTGTTTTCCCCCATATTTGAAATAGTTTTCATCTATCTTTATTCGCAAAACACTGATAAGTCTTATGTGTTGCGAAACGTGCGTCTGGCATAATGAATTATAAGCCTGGTATCTTTGATAAACTTTCCTTTTTAGATTAATCACTTGTGTTTTAAAAGTTAACTTGGCGTTGTTCTTTAGTTCAATTCGTCAGTTTGCAAAGAATTCAGCTCAAACCGGTGCTAGGGGACGTCTTAAGCTTGCAGTGAAATGAGAGTGTTTTTTTTGCTCCGTGTTGAAGGCCTCACACGGACTTTGA
The DNA here is from genome assembly GCF_021869535.1 of Mytilus californianus. Taxonomy (NCBI): domain Eukaryota; kingdom Metazoa; phylum Mollusca; class Bivalvia; order Mytilida; family Mytilidae; genus Mytilus; species Mytilus californianus. Next base: position 62,190,247 of record NW_026262679.1, read on the forward strand.
TATGAAAACAGCAACAAAAGATCTAGAGCTGGTCCTCTGCTTATTGTGTTTTTTGATGTGCATATACTGATTTTGTGTCATGGAGGGATACCCTATATCCTTTCTTTCACCGTAAAATTTCAAATCATATAACCACAAATGTATCATTGAATTGTGTTACAAAAATGTGTAGGGCTGTAAAGAAGTTTACACCAGAACTGGGAATAGTATATTGACAACAGTCAATATATTATGTCTAAGATCAAACTAAACAGTTTTCGAATGAAGCAAAATAATGATCCTTTAATATAAGAATAACTTGTATTTCAGGTAAAAAGCTGCCATTGCCAAGATACTTCAATATTCAACATACATGACAACAATGCTATAGTTAACAACTTTAAAGAGGAGTTTCATAACCCTTAAACCATTATGTGTATCACAAGTAAACAGACGGCAATACCATGGCAAACGAAAAACGACAAAAAGAAAAACAATAGTACACAAAACACAACATAGAAAACTTAAGACTGAGCAACAAGAACCCCATCAAAAACCGTGGGTGATCTCTCAGGTGCTCCGGAAGGGTAAGCAGATCCTTATCTACATGTGGCATCGTCGTGATACTCATGTAAGTACAAACCCAATTAGGTAGGTCACATTTGAGGGGAAAAGGACGGAATTGTGGTTACAGCAATTGGAACATATCCGAAACAGATATTCCTTAATGGTCAACCAACTTGTGATGGCGTCCGTAAAAATTTCGAAGGGAACGGAAAAACATCAATTTGATCAATTTCTATTGGACGTATCTAGACGAGTGGAAACTACAAAGTTTAAAACTGATATAAAAGTAAAATGTTTGATTCTCAGTGACTGTCTCTAAATATAAGTCATGTCACGTTTACAAGCATATTAAAATAATTAGTATTTCAAATGTCAAAACTATTAAGCTGAAAACCAAAATTACCTGTATCATGCTGTATGTTAATGTTATTTGATATTCCTGAAACTTCAAAGTTTGAATTTGAATACTTTTTATCTTATGCTTGTAAACGTTATATTAACCTCTTCCAGTTTACTTTTTTTTTCTTTTTATCAAAATTGTTTTATTTATTAGTACCAAAATCAAAATATATATATAAGTTTTCTTTGTTCCTATATGAAGAACATTATGAATAAATCAGTCTTTACTCTTATGCTGCACTGTGCATGTATATTATAAAATGGTGCATCCTTTATTAAATATAAAAGCTAGTATTGATAGTCCAAAACCTTTACTTCATAGTTTCGTGCATTAATTCATTGTATAATTATTTTAGTTGCGAGAGATTACTGCTCTCATCCAATAATATGTCTCCTTTTTCGTTCGACTCGCTATTCAAAGGGTTATTTTCATTGAAAGAACCTACCTACTTGGTTCTATTGCTAACTTTGTTCTCGTCCTGAATATGCATGAAATATTTATTTACTTGACGTTAAGCAAACCACAATCAATACATTAATATTTAATCTTTATAAATTAAATTACCACATGGGAGAGGACAAAAACTATGAATGGAATGTTTTTTAAAGTCCTCATAATTATACTGGTTTGGGTCCTTTATTGGCCTTTGTAGGCAAAAGTCTCAAGCCATATATACAAAATCTTAATTATTAAGTACATTAAGGTCAGTCTAAAAATCGCTTGGCGAAACGCTGAACTAAAAAAAAATAGATTGGAAAATAAATTTCCTATCATGTAATTCAGCTTACCATTATAAATTTCAAAGTACACTCACAGAATAATGGATAGAATAATGTATATTAGAACGTTGCACAATCTTTCCATTTTTGTCCGTTTGCGATAATTTACAGATACAAACGGTCCCAATATTCATAGTAAATTATCGGAAGTTTCATTTCCGACAGAAGCTTCCATCGGATCTTGTTATCTGTAGTATTTAAATATTTAATGAAATGGTTTAGAATTGTTTTATGCAATAATGACTAGCAGTGCATCTTAAATAGAATTAGTCGGATGTAAATTATGAAGAAGTTTGGATCGAAAAGTTCATAAAATCTCAATTAAACTGTAATAATTCAGACACTGAAGCAGGTTTGAAATATAAAGTTTTAAAGACCATACTCGTATTATTTTAACGAGGGTTAAATATTCAGTCTTTCTATCAAGTACATTAACACATACTTGTCAATTCTCTTGCAATGCAAAGTTAAACCATATAAGCAAATCCCCGAAACGTCTTTGAGCTTGACCTTCTTGAATCCGAGGCTGAAAATGAAGAAATCGTTCTACTTGAATTTCCAAACCGACGATTGCTTCGCAATCTAAATCCCGTGGAATCAATTTCATCAATTTCTATTTCAGTGCCGCCAGTAAATGATTTCAAACATCGAAGACGTTTTGCAATGACTGTGCTGAAAGCTGGGTTCATCCAACAATACAAAAACGGATTTATGCACGAGCTGCTTATCGCAATCCAGTGACAAACAAAGAATGTGTTAGTATCAGGATGAAATACTTTGGTATTTGGATGGTGGTCAGCTAGAATATAATACAAATTTAATGGCATCCAGCTTATTGCGAATACGGCAACTACCGCGACTAGAAGTTTGATGCTTTTCCTCTTAGCCTGGATTTGCATTAATCGTTGATTTTCAGTAACAACTCCTAGATGGGTTCTTATCCAGAGTTTATGTACAATTCGTCCATATGTACATGTTATTACCACAAGTGGAATAAAATATTGAAACAATATAGTGGCAATTGTTAAATATTGTTCCCATTTATTACTAGGGTAAGATGACCAACATCGCTTTACTTTGTATGTTATCATATTGATCTCTTTTACATTAGTATAAATTCCAAAGGGTAGTGAAAAACAGATAGATAACAACCAAATAAATGCCAAAACAAACATTCCTCGTTTTCTTGTCATTCTTGGATGTAAGGGATACAATAATACCCGCTGTCTGTCTAGAGCAATTGCTGTTAAGGTAAAAGTCGATACATATACCGATACTTTTAAAGAATAGTTGAAAAGATGACACAAAAATGACCCAAGCGTCCACTCGTTCATTAGATTTCTTGCAATATTTAATGGCACGTTTATGAAAGCTAACAGAAGATCGGAAATAGCCATATTTGCTATAAACAGGTTTGTGACGGTATGCATGTGTCTATTTTTAGCAATGACATAACACACAAATACATTTGCAAATATTGTAATAATAGCAAGTATTCCAAAGCTGGGTATAAGTACAATGGCTCTGTTGATGTCAAATTGCACTGGGTCATCAAGAGTATTGTTTTGCTTTAGAATCTCTTCAATGTCTGTCTTATTTGTGCCGTTTATATTCTTGAAGAGGTTTTCTATCTGAGTTATAACGTTTGTCATGTTGGAAGAAGATTACTTATTACACAAAGTGTATTCAATCAAGTAATCCACCGAAGCTGAAAATAGAAATTAAATATACTGCAGCAATCAAATAAAAGACAAGTTACCAACAATATATATTGGAACAACCATTGACATAAAATATGTTTTATTTTGTATTCAGCATATAATACTATTATGTATAAAGAATGGTTTATGTATTACAAAGAAATAATTATGCTAGCAATTGTAACGTTACAATTCTGTTTACGAAAATGAAAAAGACAAGCAATGCTATTGCTTAGTTACTCTCTCTCTATATATAAAGAACTTCTATATGTCAATCTTCAATCAATAGATAGATATAAGAAGATGTGGTATGAGTGCCAATGAGACAACTCTCCATCCAAGTCACAATTCGTAAAAGTAAACCATTATAGGTCAAAGTACGGCCTTCAACACGGAGCCTTGGCTCACACCGAACAGCAAGCTATAGAGTCTATAAAATACTCAATCACTTGCTTTATTAATAGAATGCAAACTCTAAAAAAATATGCATGGCTAGTATTTTGTCTACACAGGAATTGGTTGACAACCAGTAGCTTTTAATTGATCAGTCTGGAACAATAGATTAACCTATAAACAAGTCATAGATGAAGGGAACTTTATCAACGGTGATCATCTTTTATAAGTGTTGTTAATTCTCAGCGTTCATATAGATGATCACATATAATATTATACACAGCAATTTTTTTGTAAGTTACATGACATGTTTTAGTCTCCTTAATTATTAAATAAAGACAACTCGAAATCAATTCTGAGTAATTGTTTGGTTTTTTTTTTACTTCTTTCATGAAATATTCACACTGATTCAGCTATGTTAAACTAAAATGCATCGACATGTCACGAGACAATATTCCAAAGCATCCAAAGTTAATTATTATTTTAATAAAACCGAAGATGAATGACGTGTAACCTTGAAATTTGTCTTTTACAATTTTTGAAAAAAAAATCTGGGTGAGATGGACTCTTCAGTAAACATGACTACAATCTTATGACACATTTCTAACAGTTTCATAAAAGAAAAAAAATCTCTAAGTCGGTTTAACATTTGGTTATCACCATTCGAATTTGTTATCAACTGACATGTTTGTATTTCCTGACAAATTTGTAATAAAAAGGCAATTCATACAGCTTATTCCGATAAATCCATTTTATTGATGTTAATATAATTGTATTTGTCATCTCTTGATAAATCATATTAGCAATCAAAACGGATAAAACAATGCATTTGTAAATGGAAAATGTGATGATTTGTTCTGTTTCTCCACATTAATGCGAGAAAGAAAGGGTCACAGAGCGGCTGCAGATAAAACCAAATTAAAATAGAAAGCTTAAAAAATAACTTAAACTGCAAAGAAAGGGGCAGTTCCTTGCCTGCTTAATTCTTTATGTACAGTGGTAGCATACCTTCATTGGACAGTTTTCAGTATAAAAACTAAATACGTTTTCAAAACGCAATCTGCAACCCTGTTTTTACAACAATTACCATGGGCGGAAATGGTATCAACATTACGAACAATGTATTGCTCAACTGTGGTTAGTTCTCAAAATTCTCTAAAACTATTAGGAAGATAAATAGATAAAACATAAAATATAAAAAGCATCAAAACAAAACATGGCATAAGCAAAAGAGCCAAACTATTTGAAGATGCGTTTTGTATTGATGTAAAATGGGTGCAGCTGAAAACGAATACCACTGACTCTTTGTTTGTAAGAGTAATTTGGATTTATTTTTGAAGATATGAAGATATAATATGGTTAATACGTTTTTACAACTATGACTTCTTATATGTCTGTTACTTCCAAGAATCTGTTAACGTATTTCTTCTTGTAGGCATTTTTCATGAGTGAATGCAAATAAAGTATTGAATCTGATTAAAAAAAAGTTGTAAGATCAATGCAAATTAAAGTTTACTACAGATTCTTATAAGTTTTATTCATTTGAAATATAGTCAATTTAGATTTAAATACAAAAATTTCGTTTAAATTACACTAAGCTGTAATTTTCAGCAATCCTATTTTAAAACAAGATTATTTACCCACAAAACGACACAAGGTAGAGCACAAAAAAGAGGATTATGAAAATATTTTTCATTGAAAATAAATAAAACAAGCCAAAACATCAAGTAAACTCTTGAGAAGGCCGTACGGTGTCCTATAGCTTACTATACGGTATTTTTTTTTCTCATTGTTGAAGGATGTATGGGGACTTATAATTGCTTATATTTACGTCATTTGAACGATGGTGCAATAACACCATATCTCCTTATTTTTATATCTGATAAGCAGTAATGCAACCATGAAATATATTCGTTCAACAATCCAAAGTTTTAATCTAATGAAATAATTTTAATTTATTATCCAGTTTTATTTGACATTTACGAGTCATAATTTCTCTCGAAAAAAGGTTAAAGAAATGGAACTGGCAGGAAACTAACAATTATTTAGAAGCTCAGTCCTCTATTAATGTTAGTAACTTGATCTCTGCCATGATAGAACGCGAAATAAACTCATTAATTATTCATACTGTTCTACTTGATGGAGTTTCCGCGCCAATATTATCTCCTGACATAAAGCAATTCATTCGTATTGTACACGGGGAATCGGTATATGGAACGCTCCATTCTTAAAAAAAGTAAACTGTATTAATATTAAGAAATTTCAGTAATCTTCATATATGTAATAGCAAGTTTGGTTTCGGAAAGGAGCTATTTTTTTTTTTGCTTCTAAAGTTTGAGCAATAATACCAATAAAATTTACGTTCAGAAAGATTAGTAGAACATTTTACTTCGATGAATTATTTGTACCAATTCAGAAACCTCCTCATTGATTGCTATTGTTTTATTTAAGTTTTGTTTTTGTTTTTAAAGCATTTTAACAATTACAGATCTTTATTATATTCTTTCACACGTATGGCGATTTAACGCTTGACAAACGATAAAGACATTTTGTCATTTAATGAAACTGTTGATGATTTTGTGGTTTTATCGTGTATTATTATTTTACCTTTTCGTTCACGGTTAGGCAGCGAACTTAAAGATAAATAAACAACCGGTTGTTAAATTATTAAAGGTTTTTAAAACATTGAAATACTGTTTTCAAAATTTTGATTTTGTTCCAAATGAAAGATGCGAATAAAGGAATACGCCAATGAGACAGCAACATAACAATATAAAACACTTAGTTTACAAGAGCGCAAGTATTTGTTTACAATTTATTACCTCAAGATGGTACACAGAATAAAATCTTGAGCGGCTTCTGATTGGAAGATACAGGATTTGAATAACTTTTAATCGAAAGCTAATCCACTTGGGTTTTAAATATCCAGAAAATCAAATTCACATTTTACAAAGTATAGAACATAAATTAAACTTCCGCAGGTAGGAGCCGTTAACAAATTGCCTTTTTCATTAAGCAAAAAAATAGACGTTGTTTTTCAACTGCATTTAAGTCACCTTTTGCCGCATGACCATATTTGTTCGGCTGTTATACAAGAGGGTAGGAATGCCCTTTACCGTCAGGCGTCAAACGGTCATTTTCGGCTACCGTTTGCGTCAAATTGGTTAAAATGTTACCGTGATTCGTCAAAATATCCTTATCGTGATTCGTCAGAGGTCTCAAATAATTATCGTTACCGTTTTTTTTGGAAAAAAGTTAACGTAATTCGTCAAAATCAGTCGATTTTTTTATCGTCTAAAAGAAAGTGTACATTTTATCGTCATGCATCTTGAGGTCAACAGACGGTCAACATAAGACTTTTTGAGTTATGGTCATAAGAAAACGGTTTGGATAAAATTAAAGACACTCAATATAACTTTCATCTTCAATCACGATCATCTACTGAAAATCGCATAATAACCCATTCTTATTCCGCTATTAATTACTCAATATCCTGATTTGTCAGTTTTTTCCTCGATAATTACAAATTTATCGGTAGGGCTTGCTATTGACCTTCCATTGAATATCAAGTTTTCTCATCACTAAAGACTACATCAGTGTTCAAGATGTTTAACGAACAATGTGATTAGATCTCAGGATGTTCGTGTTAATATGACGAATATGTCTTATGACCAACTAAAATGTAATTCTTTTATCAAAATAGGGAGTATATAACTGTTGATACTATCGTATGATTGTTTACTAAAAGTATAATGGTACAGGCTATTAAAAACAGCTTTATTAAAAATCAGACAGGATCAATTAAAATGGTGATCAATGGTAAAAAAATAACTGAAATATTGAATGATTTCATTTTATTAAGTAACTGGTACAACTAAAAATATGAAATCACTGTTTGGAAATCTCTTTGGTATTATGAGATATTTGCTCTTTTTTATATAGATTCTATTCCAACATTAAGACTTATCGTCTTTTGTAATGCAGTCTATATAAATTACATCTATGATCAGACAGCTTTTCAAAAAAACAATGTTTGATTTATTTGTGGTCATATAACATTTAGAAACTGTAATGATATTATTGTTTTTTTCCCCACATGTATCACACTCTTCGACATTTATATATATATAACTGCACTTAAACACAGTGGATAATTGTTCATACTACAATCGTACAATTTTTCAGAAACGGTTCATTATCATTTTTGTTCATTTGTATTTTTAAGTAGTTTAATAGAAAAGAAAGGATATAGGGTATCCATCCATGACACAAAATCAGTACATGCACAGCAAAAAAACACAAAATCATATAAAGTGAAATCGATTTCACAATTCAAAGTTACTCTGACAAGATGATTGAATTGAAGAAATTATGTTCAGTAAAAATAGTTCTTTAATTTCTCGTCACCACATGGCACCTGCTATTAGTAGCTTCTTCGTATTGTTTCGATTAAATTTTTTTGTATTTCTTATCAAGTAATGTAGAAAAGATCAAATCATCTTATTTTTTTTTATAAGTAAAGGGTTTCGCTGAGCTCAACATGATTCGTCATGTCACATATCCACGCCAACCGTGATGTTTAACAAGAAGGGAGTGCTACCACAGCAATGTACTCGATACACTCAGTAACAAGTTGAACAGCTAATTCTATTATATTTACCACAATGTAACATACATTAGACGAACATTAATGACGAATATGTCTTATGACCAACTAAAATATAATTCTTTTATCAAAATATGAAGTATATAACTGTAGATACTATCGTATGGTTGTTTACTAAAAGTATAATGGTCCAGGCTATTAAATACAGCTTTATTAAAAATCAGACAGGATCATTTAAATGGTGATCAATGGTAAAAAAAATTAACTCAAAGATTGTATGGCTTCATTTTATTAAGTAACTGGTATAATATATTTTAGCCCTGGTCTTATAGATTGAAAGCTGTAAAATCTGACATCATAGGCATGAAAGATCATACACATTAAAAACGGGCTACACTAAAAAACGCATTCAACTTAGATGAAAAATGAAAATGTTATATGCGCAGATGAAAATGCAGTGCTTATGATTCCGAAAGTGACAAATCGTTTCACCTAGTTATATAATAGTATGACCTCTGGCCTGACTTGGAGCGTAAATATATGTTGCTGTGGCCTACTTTTAATGTGAGTATTCTTTACTCCATTCACATAGCTAATTTTTGTTATAAATAATATATGACACTTTGACCATTCAATGTAAACATGTATATTCTATAAGCTGTATTGCTTTTGAATAAAGTATTTTCATTATTATTGATTGTAGATCATTAAGAATCTGAACTCTAACGTAATATATCATCATAGTCAACTGAGCGTAAAATATAGGTTAGATTAAACGATTTTTTGTTGGATACTGCTATATCCACTAGACACGACCTTACACCAAGGTAAATAATTGTAGGTCATAATACTGAGATCTGAATTCGGACAAGAAGAGACACGTGATATTATTGTGATATTATATCGTAACTGAGATCCAAACTTTGGTGTTAAACTTAATACCAACCTATATCGGTCAGTGTTCTTTTATGGAGATTGATATACTCCTTTAAATAGATGCATCCTTATTCATTTTTTTATAGATGTTCTTATAGGTCACTTAGTATCTTAGACCTGGATTTGTACGTAAAACTGAACGTCAAGTTCTAAATGCCCTTTTAAGTTGTGTAGTAATTTAACATACATTGTACATTGTATATTAATAAAAAGGAGATGTGGTATAGGTCAATTAAACAGCTACTCAACAAACAATAACCAAAAACCATGCAGATAGAGGGTAACATAATGATCGAGTTGTGAACAATAGACAGGAACTCAACAAACAATAACCAATAACCATGCAGATAGAGGGTAGCATAATGATTGAGTTGTGAACAATAGACAGGAACTCAACAAACAATAACCAATAACCATGCAGATAGAGGGTAACATAATGATCGAGTTGTGAACAATAGACAGGAACTCAACAAACAATAACCAATAACCATGCAGATAGAGGGTAACATAATGATTGAGTTGTGAACAATAGACAGGAACTCAACAAACAATAACCAATAACCATGCAGATAGAGGGTAACATAATGATCGAGTTGTGAACAATAGACAGGAACTCAACAAACAATAACCAATAACCATGCAGATAGAGGGTAACATAATGATTGAGTTGTGAACAATAGACAGGAACTCAACAAACAATAACCAATAACCATGCAGATAGAGGGTAACATAATGATCGAGTTGTGAACAATAGACAGGAACTCAACAAACAATAACCAATAACCATGCAGATAGAGGGTAACATAATGATTGAGTTGTGAACAACCCATACACTATGTCTTGCTCTAAATCGTCGGGAATCTATTAAATTTGTGGATAAATTTAAAAGAAACTGAATCAAAGATTTGCGACTAACAACCAATTCTCCCAACAACGAAAAGCAATATCACCCAGATATGACATTTGACAACTACTGTCGATGTTCCAGACTTTGGACAGTCACATGAAAATGTGGTACGATTAAATAGTTTTTTAAGACCTCGACCTATTCCTCGTTTAATATCGATAAGTAGATTAACAAAACGTACATAAAGAACATACAGACACAGAAACAGCACTCAAAAATAATGGTATAGTAGATTAACAAATGAAATTACAATGTATATCGTATCAAATGAGTTTTTAACCTGCTGATTAGAAATCATGCTGCCTTACACATTATATCAACTTCTGCAGTTCATCGAAAACTAAGTTATTACGTTTGGCGAGCTCAAATCAATGTTTAAAGTTTTTGATTTTTCCGCAAACAGTTCGAAAAGTTGAATCGCATAATGCCCATATCAACTTGGGACATGAATAAGCCCCAGAAATCATAGACGATAAAAGGGCGGGTATAAACAAAAAATACCAAAAAAAGGTTTTATCAAACAATGCTCATGTTTAAATCATATTGTATAGGAGTATGTTCAGTTTGATAATTTTATCAGTGAATAAACAAATCTGGAAAATTTAGTGAGAATATATAATATCTATAATTATTTTGGAATAGTTGAAAATATCATTCAAAATAATGGTATTTCGGAGGGTCTCGTATAACTGTGGTTGGCAGATCAGTAACGGAACATCTCCGGGATCAGAGAGGCAAAGTAAGATCTCAAAAGAATATCAATCTCTTGACGGTATACTTTATCTCCAAAAATGAATTCGACAAAAAATTATTCCCGACATAGGAATTTTCTTTTGAATATGAAGAAAACGAAATGTAAAGTAAGCACATAAAGCACAGATAAAAATGTTTTTGTCAACAAGACAAGATGTCAATATAAAGTTGCTGCATGAATATTGTGGTGCGAAAAGCATAGAACTATGTAATGGTGAATTAATATTGTTTTTGCCCCATCAAATCCATTTCTTTACACAATTATTCAACCAACATTGAACCTTGTACATTTATCCATCATAACATTTAACTGTAAAAATAATAAGAAAGACATAAATTCTCAAAAGGATGAGACGAAACTAAGTCAAAATATGTGTACTGATGGAATTCTATAAGCCACTTCTACTTTTCTTCGAAATTGAACGGAGCACATTGTAATGCTTGATTTGGAATTAATTAAAAATAAAAGAACATATTATAAAAAATAACAATGACTAATCCAAAAGTGGTAGCGACAAGTAACCACACACGGTAATTGTTGATGGAAATTGAATTATTTATAAATACATTCAAACATTGAATTAAGTTATAATAAATTATTCAATTTCCGCCTGCCTTTTTTTTTTAAATATCTATAAACATGTTAAATGAGATATGCAGTAAATGCAACAAAACTAGAAAAGGTCTTTTGGTGTCAATACATGTATCAATGGTAGACAAGTGTCTATACCTTTCGCCTAGCTCTGGGTCACTTCGCATCTAGAGTAGTTGTGAGCTCGAGCGAATTCAGAGACCTCAAAAGTTCTGTTATCAACAAAAAACTCCATAATGGGCAAAAGATATTAATGAGAACTAACGACAACCACTGGCGAGGACCAGACTTTGAACACATATATTAACATGTGCTGGGGCTAAAATATTTTTGTTTTCTCGATCAGTAGAAAACCAAAAGATACAGAGGATGAAAAGGTGCAATAAAAATCTGTCAGAAAGAATATTGCTCAATTATTGGCAAATATATAGACGTGGCGGAGTTAACTCTGTTTATTAGTAATATAAACACTTGGTATTTTTTTTAATCTACATCAGTGGGGGAAAACAGTGAAAGGGACGCTTCCCGCTTTTATCAAGTATATAGTATAACAGATGCCAAAACACATTTAAAATTTAAACAACACTATATAATGCCCTATCAACAAATGCCAATAGTTATACTGAAAATGATCTCAAAGTATTTTTATCTACTAGTCTTAAAAATCATTCCATCTTTTATTCAGCACCAACGGTGGCTGTATTTCTATCATATTCACTCTCTTTGGAAGAAGTAGTCGTATTAAAACAAAAGCAGGAATATTAGGACAATAGTGTATCAATACGTTACAGTGTATTCTTAAACGATGAACCAAGACCCATATTAACCCGCGCAAAATAACATGTGGAAGTTTAAAAGAGACGACTAATAGTGTCATTTAAGTGACTGACGTTAAATGATTTTTTTCTTATGAAAAAACAATAATATTTATAAACATTACAAGAGGACAACAAAACTACAAGCTCATGGTTTGGAAGAGGCATGTAATGTAAGTGGTATAAGGTTAACTCATGTTTTGGAGCGCAGGATCTTCTACAACACATTGGATAATGACAACGATCTCATGGTTTGGGATAGGCATACAATATAAGTGGTAAGGTTAGCATATGTTTTGGGACAGGCATACAATGCAAGTGGCAAGGTTAACACAAATTTTGGAGCGCTGGGTCCTCTATCACACATAAGAAAATAGAACAATTCAATCGGGTGTCAAAATTAAATGAAATTTAACTCAGGAGATCGGATAAATCATACAAGGAAAGAATAATCGATAAGAAGAACTGAAAATCCATGTTCCGTTATTGTAAAATTGAGAATGGAAATGGGGAATGTGTCAACGAAACAACAACCAGACCAAAGAGCCGAAAACACCCGAAGGCCACCAATGGGTCTTCAACACAGCGAGAAAATCCCGTACCAGGAGGCGGGCATCAGTTGGCCCCCTAAACAAAAATGTGTACTAGTTCAATGAAAATGGACGTCACACTAACCTCCAAAACATATAAATGAACTAAAATTAAAAAACATACAAGACTAACAAAGGCCAGAGGCTCCTGACTTGGGACAGGCGCAAACATGCGGCGGGGTTAAATATGTTTTGTGAGATCTCAACCCTCTCCCTATACTTCTAGCCAGTGTAGAATAAACACATAGCAATACGCACAGTAAAACTCAGTTTAAAAGAAATCCGAGTCCGATGCCAGAATAGGTAACAAAATAAAATAAAAAGCAAAATGGCAATGATTCATAAATTAATAAAGGACTACTAGAAGTTACTGACATGCCAGCTCCAGACCTCAATTAAACTGATTGAGAGATTATGTCTTCGTCATATGAAAATCAAGCACAATCCCTCCCGTTAGGGGTTTAGTATCATACCATCATAAAATATACGAGAAGAACATAACCCGTATCATGCCAACAACTGGTTTTAGAATAAATGTGTTTATTTACGATGCAAAGACCCTATGAGTGAATCAATATTAATACCAAAATATGCCATCTTTAATGACCTGACAACAGTATCGTAACTATATCCCTTCTGAATAAGTCTGTTTAAAGGTTTGGTTAGCTTTTCAGGTGAATGTCGACATTTTTGTGCTTTGTATAGAATACTACCTTAAAAGATTGGGTGTGAAATACCTGAACGTATAAGATGTCTGCATGTTGATTTATATTTACGAATGATGTCCTTGTACCGATGATAAAATTTAGTAAATGTTTTGACTAGTTTGTGATATCGAAAACGCTGTTGTAATAATTTTTCAGTAATACAGAGGTTTCTTTCGTTGAAATCAAATACGTTGTTACATACACGAGCAAATCGAACAAGTTGAGATATATAAACACCATAAGATGGTGACAAGGAAACGTCACCATCTAAAAATGGATAATTAACAAAAGGAAATGAAAAATCATCTCTTTTATCATAAATTTTGGTATTAAGCTTCCCGTTAAAGATTAAGATATCAAGATCCAGGAAAGGGCAGTGTTCATTGTTAGTATTAGCTTTATGTAAAGTCAGTTCAGCAGGATAAATCTCTTTAGTGTACATACTGAAGTCGTCATTATTGAGAGCCAATATATCATCCTAATATCTAAGTGTGTATTTCTTTAACGGGATCTTAAATATCACTTTCAATGTGTTTTTACTCATTGGCAATTCGTCGATTATTAACAATTAAAAAGTGATAATGAACCGAGCTAAATTTTCCATTACATTTTAAAGAAAATATAGCACCCATTTCTAATCTTATCAGATATCAATTTGGATTTATCATTCGATATTGTGCTAAGCGGAACAGAAATCGTGGCTTTATTTTTGAAATTAAAAACTTATGAACCTTGATGTTTCATAAAGTCAATTTTTCTTTGCTAGAGCTGCAATAAATATAACTTGATATTAAACTCGTTACATCTAGTAAATTGATGTAATATCAACAATACACACATCACGATATGATTAAGTTAAGCTAATTATGAGGTATCTATAAAAAGTAACGCTGGTTTAAAGGATCTTATCTATATAGAATAGAGCGATTGTATTGCTTCAATTAATGCCAAAGTTAATATATTGACAGGCAACAACTGATCAACGTATTTTATAGAAGTAACACGACGGGTGTCGCATGTGGAGCAGGATCTGCTTACCCTTCCGGATCACCTGAGATCACCTTCGGTTTTTGATTGGGTTCGTGTTGCTCAGTCTATATTTTTTTGTGATCTGTTGTTAGTCTTTTAGTCGTTTTTCGTTTTTTGCCGTGGCATTGTCAGTTTGTTTCGACTTGTGAGCTTTTTAAACGTTAATGTTTCTTTATTTGCATAAAATGCTGACCACAGTGATGATACAATTAACAACCCACTTGTTTCAAATCCGTCTCTATTTTGTGTAGAGCAAATAAGGATAGGAATTACCGAAAGGAATTTTATCAGCGGTTGTTTTTATCTGTATCTCTCTTTTATATACTTGAAGAATTTGGTGTTTATCGCTGATTCATTATAAAGCCTTTTGGCGCAGGACACAGTTTATTCGGTGTTGCCACGATGTCACAGAAGCAGGTGTTCAAATGCCGCCCAGGAAAGAACAAGCAAATTTGCATATCTAACATTGTTGGTCTAAACTTCAGACGAAGTATGTATATGGTGTTAGCCCTGTATAACCATAGGTTATCCGCTGGAGAACAAATGTCGTCTCAAATTTCGACGAATAGAATAAACATAATATTGATGCGAATGCATGAAGAGAGAGATTGTTAGTACATTCTTTCACTCGTATATACACGTATATATCGGTTCGAGTCATAATAAATAATTTTGTCTATGGATAAAAAAATTTTTTTTTCAAGTACTGTAAAATTATAAAGCTTGTCTAATAGAATAATTTTCCCTCAACAATCATATTTGCCGAATGGAAATGAGATCATTGACTTAATGGTTTATCATTTTCCATTATTGAAATACTGCTAACTGGATTCATTTAAAATATTAGGTATGGAAATATGAAGTTAGGCCATATTTATAATAATCAATAATATTTTATCGTTTCTGATAATGTTAAAGCTGTTCATTTTAACTCATCAGTTCATTCAACTTTAACACAAAATACTTTTATCTAAAACCATATGAACTCTTTTAATATTTTATTTAGGAATTAAAGGGGATGTGGGATATACTTCTACGAGAACGTACCCATTGAAACGGGTACAGATCACTATTTAGTCTGCAAAAGTTGCCAAATGTTTTCACAATATCTTACGCTTAAAATCGCCAACACTCCAGAAAAATTTCAGAGATTATCAAAGATCCAACAAAAATATCAAGTTCCCTATGGGACAAAAAATTTTGAGAAATTCTTAGTATCATTTTATATATTACAGAAAAATGTATGAATATATGATATAAAAAGGCATGCACGTCAATAAACATTACTCAATTACTAACCACCTATCTGACATATATTTTCGTTTTTACCCTATCTATAAATTAATTTTATTGTAAGTAAAAGGATTTTTGGCAGTAAATTTTAGTTCTCTTGTTAATCTGATCATCACAGTGGGTATAACCCCTTATCAATATCGTAATATGAAACTGGGAAATTTCCATAGCCACTGTCTATGTATTATGCAATTCTTAATCAAATGCAGTCAAGGTCAACATGGTCATCTAATGATTATGGTATATATTAGTTGCAATTGGCTATTTATAATTAGAGTGACCAATCAGGAAACCGCGCATGATAGCATCATTGCATGTGAGGGGACGCTTGGTCATTTACGATTTCGTTTTGAAAGCTGCCAGACGCCATTTTGTGATTTCAAGAGAGAAAGCCAATTCTGATACACATGGTTAAACGTGTATTAAAATACACATGGTTAAAAGTGTATCAATATGCACATGGTTAAACATGTATCAATATACACATGGTGTTATATGGTTTATAATAATAAGGTTTCGTTGGTTGATAACATTTTTATCATGTATATGGGTGTACTGTACCCACAAGGTTGGTAAATATTTAAAATTTAAAAAAAATCCAAGACATGTACAGATTTCATAATTTTATATCATATGGTTCATTTAAAAGGAATATTGGCCATATATACCAATTGTGAAAAGGCCACATATTCTGGTTGTTTTATTTATAGATGCCAACCCAGAGATCTAGAGTGAGGAGACGGGTAGCACCTACAGATCTGAGGGATGTTGACCCTGTTCAAGTCATCCCTGACATAGTCGCACCACAGTCAAGACGGCGAAAACGTGCAAGGGCTGGTACCACCCAAGTAGCAGCTGATCAACCCGTTCCACCAGTGATTCAACCAGCAGAATCACTACCCCGGATTCCTTCAACGCATCCATCAGCAGACCAGATAGCTGCCGCAATGATAAGCCAGCTGAAAGAGTCAGGTGTACAACTTACTGTCAATAACAGAGAACCGGTACCGTTAACAACAAATTTTCTGGCAAATTACTTAACAGATGGGGATTCATATGAGCACACTGGCAAAAGGGACATTCGCAACACAGAAACAATCATACAAATTGCAGAAAGTCAACCAATTAATTCATCATATGTATTGGCACCACCACTGGTAACAGACCCTGGTATGTTAGCCTACTCAGGTCAAGACACAGGTGAAGGTCCACAAGCTTTAGGCATTGACAGTTCCACGATATCCAATCGTTCTGGTGTAGGGGTATGAATCGTGGCTTCATATGCTTAAGATCTTGAGTTCGATTCCCCGCATAGACACTTAGAATTTAGTGGATTTTTCTACATAAATTGTGAAAGTTAGTCTTTTTTCCGAATTATAAAGTTTTAAGGGTAAAACGGATTCATATATTTTAAAGAACACTTTACCTCTAGGTTTTAATTTTGAGGAAAAAATAAGGAGAGACATTTGGTCCGATTTATATCTAGATTTGATAAAACTTTCACCAAATTTTAATGAGGAGGAAAATGATGACATTTTGTTTAGAACAAAATCTGTTAAAATTTCAACAACTGCCAAGGCAAAGCAGTTTACAAACATACACCAATGGACAGCAGCTTTTGATATTTTTATGTCTATAAATCATGTGAAATATTCTAATTTAATTTTCAATTTGATCAAGTATGCTTATAACATTAGAGCCATGTCAAAACAATTTGGTTTTCACATGGCTAGGTCATATGACGAGGCTTTCCGTAGGGTACGCAAAGTGATGGATGAGGTTTGATTGGTCTGTTGTGAATGATGATTTATGGCGTACTCAAACCTCAAATGGTAATAATAATAATAATAGACTTAATAGGCAGGTTGGAACTTTTCCCTTTCCAAGACAGGATCAGCAGCAAAATAATCCATTCCCAATGGGGTACTGCTGGGCCTACTGCAGATCAGGAGAATGTGCCAACATGGCCACTTGCAGACTCAAACACGAATGTGTCAGATGTTCCAAAAACATGCAACAATTACATGTAGGGAAGGGTCTTCAAAATTCAACAAGTCTGCCTACACCGGTAAGGGTAAATAAGCTAAACCATTTTCTTCAGGGATATGACAGTCATCTGAAATACAGATTGGTTCAGGGTTTCAAATTTGGGTTTAAGATAAATTCATTCTTAATTAAAATAGATAAAAATGTTCATAAGAACCACAAAAGCGCCAGAGAGAATCCTGACATAGTAAATAGGAAAATCTCAGTGGAGATTTTAAAGGGTAGGATAAGTGGGCCTTTTAATGACCCACCATTTGAAAATTTCATTTGCTCCTCTTTAGGTCTAGTTTCCAAAAAAGAGGAAGGTTCATTCCGTCTAATTCATGATTTATCTTTTCCAAAAGGGGACTCTGTTAATTCGTGGACACCAATTGAGTTTACTTCAGTATCATATCAGAATATAGACACTGTCATTGATCTGGTACAGGACTATGGTTTAAACTTTCTCATGAGTAAGGCTGACATTCTAGAGGCTTTTAATTTGGTACCTGTACATACATCAGAATATCATCTGTTGGGGTTTCTGTGGCAAAATTTATCTTATTACAATGCAGCATTACTCATGGGAGCATCTGCATCTTGTCAACTTTTCGAATGTTTTTCTACCGCCCTTCAATGGATTTTAAATACAAAATTTGAGATAAAGGGTATATCATATTTACTTGATGATTTTTTCTTTGTGGGTAAAGCTGAGACGAATGAATGTTCCATTGCTTTAAATACATTTCTAGCATTAGCTGAAAAATTGGGGGTTCCTATCAAAGACGAAAAAACTCAAACCCCTACCACATGTATTACAATTTACGGGATTGAAATTGATTCACAATCAATGATAGCTCGTTTACCTCAAGATAAGATAGAAAAGGTTTTAGGTTTACTAAAAAAATTTAAGGTAAAAAGGAAAGTGACTTTGCGAGAATTACAATCATTATTGGGGTTGCTAAATTTTGCTTGTAGTGTGATTGTCCCTGGGCATGCGTTTTTGCGAAGATTATTTTATTTAACTTTGGGACATACATGTCCTAATTTTAGAATCACTCTTAATTCAGAAGCCAGGGCAGATCTCAAAGCTTGGTATGAATTTATATGCAACTTCAATGGAAAATATTGTTTCTTGTTCAAACAGTGGGTGTCATCAGAATCTTTGAAACTTTATTCTGATGCTGCTGGGGTGTATGGTGGTTTTGCAGCAGTTTTTGGCAATAAATGATTCTCCGGCGAATGGCCTCCTGAGTTGAAAGATTTGCATATCACCGTTAAGGAACTTTTTCCCATTGTTCTTGCAATTGAGATTTGGGGTAAAAACTTAGCTAATCATAAACTTTTATTTATGACGGATAATCAGGCTGTTGCAGACATTATAAATAAAACATCATCTAAAGACAAAAATCTGATGAAATTAGTTCGTCGTATGGTCTTGTCAGCAATGAAGTTTAATATCCACTTTAGGGCTAAACACATAGCGGGAAAAACAAATGTGGTCTGTGATTTGCTATCTCGTTTTTCTTTTCAGGAAGCTCACCGAATTGCTCCCTGGTTAAATCTAAATCCAGTTACGGTCCCACTCTATCTCTTGGATCTGTAACAGCACAATTGTTACAAGCTTCATTATCACATTCAACAAGACAATCTTATAAAAGGATGCTGAATGTATTCCTTCAATTTTGTAAAGAACAATTTCCTTTAGTCCCACCATTTCCATCTACAAACATTATGATAGCACATTTTATTTCACTTCTTTTCTTAAAGAATTATCAGCCATCTACAATAGCATCCTACATCTCCGCCATCAGTTTTGTTCACAAATTTAATTTTTGGAGTGATCCTACAGATTAATTTTTCATTAAGAAAATTATTAAAGGGGCCCAAAATCTAAGAAGTTCAAGTGATAATAGATTGCCAAACACAAAAGAAATTTTGTCAATATTAGTAGCAGCAATTCCGGTAGTTGTACAAAGTCCCTATAATCAAATTTTGTTAAGAGCAATGATGTCCCTGGCCTTTTACTGTTTCCTTCGTATAGGTGAGATGGCTGTAAAAAGTGAAAGCAGGAAAAATAATGTTATTCAATTATCTGATTTAAATATGGAATTTGAAAACAAGGTTTCAAAACGTATGACGGTCCCAATGAGGAATTACAAACACAGTGACATACAGCCAAAAACTATTTCAATTGAAAAAAATACTAGTAATATAGCTTGTCCAGTTATGGCTATGTCTAGTTATTTAAATTTGGCTAAACATAATTCTGGTCCCCTATTTCAATTTCCATGTGGCACACCAGTAGTATATGCTTTCTTCAGCACATCACTTAAAGCGGTTCTAAATTTCGTTGGTTTAAACACCCAGCTATATAAGGGTCATAGTTTTAGAATTGGGGCTGCAACATCTGCAGCAGCCAATGGTGTATCTTTAGAAGTGATTCAGCAAATGGGGAGATAGAAATCAAACGCTGTAAAAAAATATTTAAGGTTACATAGTTTTTTAAGTAGAGGTCAACAAGGCTTGCTCTACCAGTCAATAGAATTTTATAATGTAGAATTTTGTTTTTGTTTTTACACTATAGATTATTGATTAGAAATGAGTAAAGAGGTCAACAAGGCTTGCTCTTTCATTTGTATTTGTTCATAATATGTCAACACTTTGCGTGCCTTGCACATTTCATTTAACAATTCAATTTTATTTTAAATTTTTTTTCTACTTGTGTGTGTGTGTGTGATGATTTAAATTTTATGCTATAAGTATAGGTCAACAAGGCTTGCTCTACAGTGTTGTAGTCTTATAACCTGTTAATGTTTAGTACACAAACTATACAAGGTACATGTTTAGAAGTCAAGTTTTTTTGCTTTACATGTAATTTTGTTATATAGTTATGTTAATGTGTTGATTGTACATGTATAAATTTTGTAGGTCAATAGTGCTTGTGTTTTTTTTTTGTTTTTTTTTTTGGGGGGGGGGGGCGGGGGGGGGGGGGGGTTGCACCTATCATAATGTAATGCTGCAATGACCTTCAAGGAATTTTCGGGTGGCGGTCTCCCCAAATTTAAATTCTTCAATATTGGAGATTTTCGGGCGGTTTTTATTCGCAACCTTTGCCAATTTTTTGTCATTTATTCAGACTTGGATTATTGCATAAATTGCATAATTGATTATATAATACAGAATATTATAATTTTATGTTATTTTGAATAAATGACCTTTATCGCAAAAAGTTAGTTAATTTACTGCAAATGAACTCAAACTCCTTGAAGATTAAGGTCTGGTTTTTTATAAGATTGAAACTTGGTATCATGCCTGTCTGTTTTTTCGGAGGTTGGATTTGCCCCCCTTAAGCTTACTTGACTTGTTCACTTTTCCCTATATTTGGTATGAAAATTTAGGTGACAAAATATTTTTTTGAGATTTGGTCTTAATGATTGATATATTCATAGCCAATTTTATTAACAATGGTCCATTGTTTGTACTATTTCTTAATAGGTTATAAAAAATACGGAGCCGATGATTTGATATGATTGCAAAGAGAAAAAAACAGAGACCAAAACAATTATGGGGCACTGTATGGCCTTTAACAATGAGCAAAACCCGAACCTTATACTAAGATATAAAAGGCTCCGACAGAACAAACCTTGACACAAAAGAGAGAACCAAGAGCCTAAATCATGCTACAAACAATAAACGAAAAGCAAATAATGCAGACAACCAACGACTATAGCGCCGAATTATAGGCTTATGACTTGGGACATGCACATCAATAATATAGCGGGGGTTAAACAATTATGGTTGTGAGCGCTGAGCAATCCCCTAACTTCGGAAAAAAAGGTGTAAAATCACACAACATAAGAACGAACTATAATAAAATTCTTTAAAAGGCTTTAATGTTTATCATAATTTGAAGTGCAGACATAAAGTATTTCGCATCTTATCATTCATATTGTAATATATATTGTTGGTCAATAAAACAGCCATGGGTAGATTTTTTCAGTCGGAAGGTTTTTTTGGGTGTAAATTAACTCATTTTTTCAATTATGGGATGCAATCGCTTCCATGGCATCCCTCTCTTTCAAAAGGAACAAAAAACGAATATCCCTTCTACACTCTCCACATTCTGTAAAAAAATATTTTCTAAACAATCAACCGAAGCATCAATATCCATGAAATTGAAAAACTTTTAAAAAAGTACAATTGTACAATAGGTCAACAATTTCTTATGAAACACGAAAGGGTATCGGAAAGCGAAGTATCAATGAGCATTATTTAGGAACGTGAAACTTCTTAAAATTTTGTTTATCTTGAGTCGTTTAACAATTTTCTTTGATTCTTTTTTACTTAAAGTTATTAGCTTCCTATCTTGTCTTGAGTCTGATGACGTTTTATACAAATACACAGTATAATACAGTAAAACACAAGAATACTGTTATTACTAGTTTGGTATTTCCTGAATAATGGTAAACTGTATCAAGTTTTATACCTGTTAGTGATTTTACAACTGTAGAAAACTATTCTATACTGTTGTTTCTGACTTTCCCTTAGCAATCGAATAACAGCAATGGCGTGATACATAGAGTATAGAAGTCGATTTTCATTTCTGAAATTTAAGGATAGTCAGCGTAAACAATTAAATGCATATTTTAATTGGATTTTTCTTTTAACGAAAACAATCTTGGGGTAAACGTATTGGTTTTCCTGTAGATTATGATACAATATCATCTTAAAGTGCCAAAGATAATGAAAGTGTGATAAACTGTGACTGGAATCTTTATTAAACAAAATTGAAATGTGGTGATGTTATTACAAAAGTTCTATGACATTGTGACAGAAATTATGATGTTGTCATGAATGTGGATACAGGATTCAAAAAAGGTGATCTTGATAATTTGCTTTGTTATATTTGATACACATTTGTAATCATCTTTTCGAACTATTTACCTCCTACATTTTTTAAGTAATACTTCATTTTTTATAAACTTTTACGTGCATATTCATATTTATTTATTTAACTTTTTTTATTCGAGCGTCACTGATGATTCTTTTGTAGACGAAATGCACGCGTGGTCTGGCGTACAAAATTTTAGTCCTGGTATCTATGATGAGTGTATTCATAATGTAGCTAATGTATGCGACACATTATCTTTATTTCAGTACAGTCAGGGAGTTCTACTGCACTATGACTGAAACCATGATAAAGAAGTTCAAATTCCAAGACGAGGTTCTCCAAGGCATTGGTTTTCTGAATCCACAAAGCAAAGACAAGTTATCTCCAGATGATGGTGAGTTTTTTTTCTTTTTAGTCTAGCAAGTCAAAACTGTTCAAAGATGAAAGTGGATGTTTGTTACACACAATATACAGAATAATACAGTGTACCATGAGTCATAACAGTATAACACTATATATAAAAATGATCAGATGGGGTATATGCCAAAGATGCTGAACTGCCTATAGCTTATAGACAAGATATAACATTAAATATCACAACATGTTTTGTTTGTATTTATGATTGAACTATTAAAATTTTGTACTTATTATTTTTTCTCCTTTTCAGTTATCAGCTTGTCTGATAGGTTCCTCAACTATAATCAGCAAGAAACAGTCAACTAGAAGATGAAGCTGCTGAGTATATTCATTCTCCTCTGTGTGATTGGCCAGCATTTGATCCAGATACACCTTCACTCAACCAGTTCTGGACCTCCTTTGGCAACCTGAAGCTATCAAGTGGTAAACAACAGTTTCAGCACCGGTTTGAACTCAGCAAAGTTTTATTAGTCCTGCCACACTCCAAACCTGACACAGAAAAAACATTCTCAATGCTAAAGAAGATCCAGTCTGACTCCAGAGACAACCTAGCTGATAAGACCATCCACATCTTCTAAGTGTAAAGATCAAAACCCAACAGACTGTCACCAGTATAAACCAGAACCTGAACTAGTCAAAGTAGCAAAGTCAGCTTGTGCCTTATACAAACAGTCTCTTTCTTAAAATGTGTTTGAACTCATGAACATTGATTAGTGCTCTTGCTAATGTAAAAACTGTGCTTTATATGTTTACTGAAAATCATGTTCTCTTGTGACACTTTTAAAAACTGTGCTTTAAATGTTGTTTAAAATAACTTATTAATCTAGTGCTTTAGTAACTTTAAGAAACATTCAGCATAGTGGCTTTTGTTTGAAATTTTATATTGTTCTGTTATTATAACTTGTTATAATATATCTTGAACTACATATTTTGAATATATATTTGAAAACCCATATATTCTATTTTTCAAGTCAAAATGGTTTTGCAGGTGATTAAAGGTATGGAATCATTGTTCTTTTAACAAAAAAGGAAGATATTCAGTTTCAACAGCAAAAAACGTCGATAAAAATGTCGATAAAAAATCTTCAGTTATGTGGCCCAAACTCCAGCTGAAAATTTCCAAATTTTCCAGTTGTGACTTACAACTCTGTCACATGTCTGTATGTCCGTCAATTGATTTATATTTCAACTAAACTAATCCTCTTATGGCAGATCTGTTTGGGGTTTTTTTTTGCAGTTATGAATCGGGAGTTTGTGGTAAGCTAATCTTGTGGAAACACCACTTCATAGTTTTTCTCTCTCTCTTCAAAATATCTTATATATTTAAAAGACACGTTTTACTTAATAATCCAGATGTGTCTAGATTTACTGATGCAATTTATCCTACTGAAATTACATTGAATAAATTTAATTCTAAAGGGACAGATGTCCATTATGTAAAATTCTGTAGTAATATCTTAACGATTGTTTATGATAAACGGGACGATATTTCCTTCTATTCCTTGGTTGTGATGCTACTTTAGCTCTTTCTTGTAGAGTTTAAATTTCTCATTTGGTCAGATATTTGAGTGTTTGTAGTCACGCCTTAGAACGTAACATTTTCATTACTAAAAAAAAACTTTTCAATATAGGCACAACTGTCAACTTGCGTATAGTAATTGCGAGCAGTCCCTAATACGGTATTTTCCAATTTTTCTTTTACATGTATCTATGGTTTTATGGTCTTGAAACAGTTGTGTACCGATATCACCGAATTATGTATTTTTGCTGAGCTGATGTTTATACTATACTTTTTTTATGTAACTTTTATTACACCCCAGTTCTATTGTTATACTTCATAGTTTCTATTTCTTATACCATCGATCAGGATAAAAAAAACCTGAGTATTGAGTGTCCAAAGGCAAGTGAACCCCGTGACATTTTTATGTTCAAGTTTCAAATGAGGGAACCTCGTTAGTGGTTGTCTTTAGAAATGTGTTCACGTTTCTCCAATATTTGATATTTTTGGTGTATTCTTTAAATGCCTTCATCCTTTGATCTGCCGACAAAATACAGGTAAAATATGTTGGCATTCAGGGAATATTGTTTGATTTAATTTAGTGTAGTGAAACAGTTATTATAATTTCTGCAGGTAAGCTAGTCTTCTTATTAGAATTCAAATTCAAGATTCCACGTGCTCGCCCGCCCGCCTGCTCACTCAACATCACCATACTATAAGCCGGCGCTTAAAAGTGAAATGTGACTATGCACGGTGTAAATTTCAAACATTATGTGTGCTTAATTTTGTAAAAATGGTAATATTACCTTGAATTCTAATTAGAAGTCTATAAACTTATATGCACACATTACAATTACTGTTGGTTTATTTGGATCAAACAATATTCTTTGAATGGCAATATATGTTTACCAGACAAGACTTGACAAGACAAGACAAGACAATATTTTTTTTTAAGTCTCACTTCTTCATTTTATAAAAAATACAAATAGTTGATAAAACATTGTCATAAAACATACAAGAGCTACTCTAAAAAGAGTTATGAGAGACTACCAGTATTTTGTCGGCAGATCACAGGATGCAGGCATTCAAGGAAAAAAAACCCTTTGAGAAACGAGAATTAGATTGTTCAGAATCGTGAATAAACCTCGTCAGTTATTACGTTTTAGTCTTGTTCGTCCCTAAATTTGAGCTGACAGCAGTTTGTTAATAGACTTTTAAAATTTAACCATATTTTTTTCTAGACTGGACGAATTAGAACTTGACATTTTGTATTGATACTTGTCTGTGGTTATAGACCGTATGTTGACCCCAAAATTTCTTTCTGTTTCATTGACTTATACTCGACCTCTAATTTATTCATATTAAACTTTCAAAGGACACTTGTCTATTATTCACCAAACACTGGATTTCTTTGTCATGTTGGCCCAACATTTCCTTTTTTTCTCATTTATTTGAGGTATGAATATGTTTGACATAATTTTTCTTCTTCTTAGAATTGACAAAAATTATAGAGAGTTCAGAACAGAAGAGTTTTCTGTAGAAGACATATCTTCAAACATAGGTACGAGCTCCTCCTGTAGAGTTCAGCATTCTTCAGCAGTTAAGGTACAAAAAAAAACAAAAACAAAAAAACCCCAAAAATTGTTCTAAAATAATGTGGTATATAATAAACTCTGAATATTATTTTATCAGACGTAGCTAAATGAATACAAATCGATATGTAGAAGGTGCATTTTGCTATTTTCCGTCGGTTTGCTGAAAATAAATCTATTTGACATTTATTTAAACTGCAACATTTACATACTTAATTTGTTAACAATTTCAAATTTCTAACCTTCAAATATATTTAGAGGAAACATAAATAAAAATACCACTCTGGTGGATAGTTGTCTCATAGGGTAATGACAATCCTATCACATCATCTGATTTATTCTATGATAAAGCGGCATTATCTGCAAATTCATGCCGACCGAATTCAATAAAACTCTCAAATTAAGATAATATTTACACGTATATCAGAATTACAAAAGTTACTGATGACCCAATAAACAATGCATTGGATCGTCAAAGTGTAACAACATATAGTTAACCATGACCTCCGAAGATTGCCGACAAGGTTGTTATCCCTATGAAAATATAGATCCAAATAGATAGACATGGAAAGCACATGTAATATTAGAATGACGATTATTTCTAGTTCTCTTTGATTTTACGTCATAGTTATAAAAAAATATTCAAATCATTTAATCGTAGTTTTGATACTTGTAAACGAATAATTTCTATTGTTGGCTGAATTAGTCAAACGAATCGGTATTCATGTTGGCACCCCTAGTTTCAAAAATTGTCCGTTTATCAATTTTGAAATTATAAAGAAACTAAGGTTTCAACTCCCTCAGGCAAAATTTGACCTTAGATGGATTTGGCTACTTTTTAGGTCCTTTTGGTTATATAGCTCTTCAATTGTTTCGTTTTTTATACATCCTTGGCTTTCAAATATTCGGCTTTGAGCGTTCCTGATGAAGGTAATCGGACGAATGAAATTTATTAACGTGACGTTTTCATTTTTTTCACTTTTCAGCAACACATATACAATAGAGTTTCAACCGAATGCACGTCATAAATTGATTACATACAGATTCAAATGAGATAGAGTTCGTGTCTTGAAAGACAATAATGTATTAGCGAAGTTTTGAGCTTATTTTTGGAAAAAATGTACAAAAACTATTCTATGATGTAAACTATTATTCAAATTTGAAACCCATATAAACTTATATTATCAAAGTAGTTCAATGATGCTTTATTTGAATATGCATATTTATCAAATTAAGTACAGTCGTGTCAGAATACATATACAAAGTTCAATCATTTTAATGAATCAATTATTGCGAAAGTGCACTTTGATTAGAACCAAGACCTCTAGCTGTGCTTTTGACTATTCCATGCTTTTTTGTTTTAATGCAATTATATCTTAAAGTATCGAGGAGGAAAGACTTTGGTGCATCTTGTTTTCTTTTGTCAGTTTGCTGAAAATACTTCTATTTGACATTTATCTAAATTGCAACATTTACGTACTTCATTTGTTGACACTTTCAATTTTAACTTTCTTTTCTTACATACAGTGCAACATATAAAACAGCGTGACATTTGATTAATTTCAAAGAACGAAAGTAATCTATAACATAATTAAAGTGTTGGTTTTCGCTAAGTTCAAAAGTATATAGTACACTTTATCTGTTAAAATGATAATCAGAGACAGCTGTTTATTATTCTATAGTCTCTAATGATTTGGGCCTGTTTTTTATTACGCGCGAGATATATTTTTTGTATAACACTATTTATGGTGATGCCACAAATACGTTAATATATTTGTCCTGTTCTGCAATGTGATACGAAATTCTTACTTTCCATTGGCTATTCATTAGGTCAGTGATGACTAGCAAAGGTTACGACCAACTAAATTTCCTCCTTGGCTACGAAGATACGTGATTTCTTCAGTCATGCAAAATACTTACATTTTTCACATTATTCATTTCACTTTCGTCAAATTTAATTTCACGATGGCCGAATTAGTCAACGTAATCGGTATTCATATCGGTTTCCCTAGTTTCACTTTTACGCAAAAAACTGAACATGCTGGACATATGCACAATAGATTTTCAACCGAGTTCACATCATAAATCGCATACATACAGATTTAAATGAGATCGAGATTAGGGTGGCGAATTCGTCTATATGTTTTTTTCTTATTTCCGAAATGCCATGTTTCTGTCGTATAATTGTCCATGTGCACTTTTGTCGCTGTCTTTGCAAAGATTAGCGGTGGCAAGTCCCAGATTCAGTGTCTATCTCCATATGCATTGAGTGTAGTTGAAGCAGCATCATCTCAAATTGTCGTTGGCAATTGCGCGAAGCGTAACTCAGAATTACAAAAAAATCCTTATGAACCAATAAACAATGCATTGAATCGTCATAGTATATTAACATTTCAATGATAACTGATTTTCGTATCACATTTCAGAACCAGAAAAACAATTCAATGCATTTGTGGCATCACAGAAATATCACATTCAGTTCAGTATTATACGAGAAATATCTGTTCATACACTGTAAAAACAGTGTTTAGATTCTAAACACAATTCTAAACACTTTTTTTGTGTACGTTTTGAAACATGTTTAGCATCTAAACACGTTTAGATTTCAACAAGTGTTTAGATTTCAACAAGTGTTTAGATGTGAGATGTTTAGATTTGTCAAGTGTTTAGATGTCAGATGTTTAGATTTCTCATGTGTTTAGATGTCAGATGTTTAGAATTGTATGCTGGCCCAATTAAACCATAAGAGATTTGGGAATAATAAATAGCTGTCTCTAATTATCATTAAAACAGATTACAATAACTATTTGCGGAATTTGCAGATGATGATGTTTTTTATAACCAAAACAATGGCGAAAATGGGATTTTTTTTAATTTCTTTTGCTTTAGTAAGTATCAAAATTACTCTATTTTACGTTGACTATGCTTGAAAATAATATAGCTACGCCCTAAAAGAAGTCCCGATACACTTATGCAACAACACACAGGAGTCATGCAACATAGGCCACTCAAATATAATCTTTTTTATAAGAGAAAAAAGGCTGAACTGGTGAAAATTGAATACTATCTTGCTACCAAATCTCGTTATTCAATTTTGAAAATAATACTGTTTTAAATTCATAATAGGCTTTTTATTATTATAATGAAATTAAACAACTCGAGTTGATATCAAGCAATACCAGATTCTCCCTTGTTATGAAGCCTATAATTATAATTCCTTTCTCTTTTAATTTCGTCTGTCATCAGATGGATGGTTACTAGAATATTGTATGCAGTTTCCGAATTTACTTGTTATAATTGTAAACTAAAAATTTGGGAAAGTTGATTTATTATATTTTTTTGGTTTATAAATAAATATTTCCGAAACTATCATTACCATTAATTTTCCTAAATATACGCCATTCGTTAAAATGTTTAACACTATAAATCTTCAAAGCTGGAATTTATCTCTATGGTTTATTTTTGTCGATTTATTCATTAGTGTTTGTATCCATACCATTTAATGCCACACATGCATTCGATATGTCAAAGTTAGATAAACTTAATATACAGTGACTACGTATTTTGACACTATTAACAATTGAGTAAAAATTATAGATATTATAGACCTAACTTTGAAAACAGAACGATCCTATAAAGTTTTATTCCCTCTTTAAGCGGACGAAAAAAAAGATGTGATGTTTCATTAAACAATTTATTTGAACACTTTAAACACAGTGTTGGTTCTGACAGTAACATTCCTTATCCTACGAGTTCAAGGCTCCGATCACTACTAAACAAATTTTTCAATGAATATAATACAAACAGAGTTATTACTTCAGATGGTGAATCAATTATTTATTATGATGTTGACTGCTTTACATCTAAATACTTAAAGAATAATTGATTCTGTCAATGATGATGGTAAAAATATCTTGTATTGTATACAATTTAATTGTAAAGGGGATCATAGAGACCTGTCAAACTACAGAGGTATCAGTCTTGCTAGTAATGTCGTAACACTGTTAACTTCAATGCTTAACCAAATTTTACTTAACTTGTAACTATAGTTAAATATCACTGATTATTTTTTTTTTAAACCCCCCAAAACGTGATAACTTTTTTTGAAACCCCCAAAATACATTGGATCATCATAAACGGCCTTATTTGTGCTAGTCAACTTTAAACAATAACGCTACATTTTAATAGACTGAAATAGTGGATAAAACTAGCAAAAGTTAGTATAACTAGTAAATTGTTATTAATAATGTATATGAAAGTTGGGTCGTGTGTCGGCATGAATGATGTTGTGCGGAACAATTCACAAATAGTATTGGCCTAATGCAAGGAGAGGTTTTATCACCTATTTTATTTTCGTTATACGTTATCGACTTCGAAAACAAATATATTAAAAAATTGCCGATAGACGTACAAAATTGTCACTATGTTTATAAATGTATGTCGGCGATATGGTACTTTTCAGAAACTGTGTCTTTGCGAAGTATGTATGGTCATATAAAAGTCATAGTATTTCGAACAACAGTTGAGAAGTCTGGAATTTTCACAAAGTAACTTGATTATTGAAAAAATATCCTTAATGTAGTTACAGTTTATCATGAACTTGGTATATCTATACTACTAAAAGATCGAGGTCTAATTTGTTAGCCGGCATGACGTAAAAACGACGAATCAAAAAATTTAACTCATTTATAACTACAATGTAATATTGGACAATGGTGAGTTTAGTGAATTGATATTTGTTTAAGAATATGATACTGTTGTAATAAATATATTAAAAGCTTCCAATTTATGCGTTGTTTAATTCATTAACTAATTCATATTCGTTTGAGCTTGGCGAATTAGAATATAAGTCATGTCTGTTTTTTGTTTGTTTTGTCATAAATCATGTTCATGATTTTTGTTTGTTTGAACTTTTCACATTTGGTCATGTTGTTGCCTTTTATAGCTGACTATACGGTATTAGTTTTGCTCATAGTTGTGGCCTTGCGATGACCTACAAATGCTTAAACCCACTTCAATTGGACTCTGTTGAACAGTTGTCTCATTGACAATCATATAACATCTCCTTCTTTTATATTGAAAATAAGCGATGTCATACAAAGTTTCAAAGATAACTTTCCAGCTATTAATGCGATTCTAGTTTTTAGTATTTTAAATATTATTGATTTGTTTTACAATTTATCTCATGTGAGATAACTAAAACATTTATAAGCTTTCAAAAGTTTTCTGTAAAGAATTTACGGTGTCTTTGAAATATTTTTTGTAAAATACCCTTTCACCAAGGTCTAAAATGATATATAGCTCAAGCAATCACAGAGGGATAATTCACGGGATATCTTAAAAAAACAAAAAGGGGCATGAAATACTGTCAATAGATATAAGAAGATGTGGTATGAGTGCCAATGAGACAACTCTCCATCCAAGTCACAATTTGTAAAAGTAAACCATTATAGGTCAAAGTACGGCCTTCAACACGAAGCCTTGGCTCACAACGAACAGCAAGCTATAAAGGGCTCCAAAAATGACTAGTGTAAAACCATTCAAACAGGAAAACCAACGGTCTTATCAAACCATAAATGTCAACTTCAACTGAAGTAGTTGATTTTTGTATTTGTATTTGTAACATTAACAATATTTATAAGTTGAGAATGATATTTTGTTATAAATCATGAAAGTAATTAAATCATTGAAACAATAATTAAACTAGATGAAGAGACCTGTTTTGTGTGTTGCATCTAAAACTACCATATCAAGCTGATCAGTAGGAAGTCTGTATTAACAGTGAAGTTTGTTGTACTCACTTTTCAATTTTTGTTCGCACTATCTGGAGAATAGTTTAGAAAAGAAAATTATTCCCAAATGTCCCTTGCGTCATCCCTTTCGAATTTTAGTAAACACTTCCGTTTCGCATGATCATTGGACGAAAGTTATGACTAAAATCAACAACAATCAAAATACCAACACATCACAACATACCTAAATGAAACACGAGATGCCCCAAATAACCCAAAATATTTCAAACAATAACGCATCACAGCGTTCTTTAATGAAAATATGTAAATACTTCAATTTCCCATGTAAAGCACAAATTCAAGACGAACCATATAATTTTAAAATATCACAAAATGCACCACAGCGTACGTTAATGAAACAAGATTGGACCAGAACCAAACCAAATATTTGAACAACAGACCACAAGTTTCTTGAACGGAAATGTAATGGGTCCTTGACTTATAAATTTGATTTCATGACAAACTGAATTAAACAATTGAGCTAGATTTTACAAAAGAAGATTTTGAAATAAATATATTTATCCCATTTTAATAAGTTTTTAATTTCACCGGCATGTGAATAAGTTATTCAAGTGGAATAGATTGATGATATTAATAAATAAATACAATTGAGAGCAATATATCATAAGTAGCAGTGAAACAATCTACGGTCATCATTGTCTATTGGATATGGAAATTTAATGTTTGTAGAAAGGACAATATTTATCAAGTGAGAACTCATGTATATGAATAAAAAGAGATTTGTGGATTACGTAAGAACAACAACCAATCTACATAAGAAACCAAAAAGGGAGACATATTGAGGTAAACATACGGATGTTCGACAAATGCCAATCAGATTCTAATTCGCCCAAGTCTAGTTTAGAAATAAGATTAAACAGAGATTATCAAAGATCTTTCGTCATACAAAATTCCTTAAATGACAAAAAACATAAAGATACAACTGAAACCGAAGACAAGTACTAACGAGGTTTCAGACTGTGGACAGATAACTGTGTCGGTGTCAAACTTGTTTAACCCTCATTATTTCGTTTTCAATTTTGCCGAATATCGAAGCACTGTTTAATGGAGAATTGCAACCTTACTGACTGCAGATAACCAACATTGGTAATGACCTATTAGATCAATTGTAAACCGACGAATAGAATTGTTTTAAGTGTTAAAACAAAATAATATAAATGATATAATCATGTGACGACCTTTTCGATAAATTTATTGATAAAAAATCGACATTCCCATGAGAACCAATTGTTCTCCTCTTCTTGTCGACTTGTTCCTTTATTCATATGAGGCTGACTTCATGTAGAAACTTCTTAGGAAGAACGAAAAGAAGTTAGAAGTATCCCTTAACTTTACTTTCCGCTATATAGATGTTGTTTATTTCACTAAACAATTGAATGTTTGGTGACTATGTTGAACACATCTATCCCATCGAACTTGAGATAAAGGATACAGCAGATACAGTTAAGTCTGCCTCATATCTTGACTTACATCTAGAAATTAGTTTAAACATATGTTATTGTTCAGAAACTAAACATATATAGAAATTGAAAATGAGGGTCAGTTGAAAACAAAAATTTACGACAAAAGAGATGATTTCAGCTTCATGATTTCAACTTCCAAATTGTTAACTTTCCATTTCTATGTAGCAACATTCCAGCAGCGCACACATACGTAGTATATATCTTCCAGTTGATACGATATTCCAGGACTTGTATTTTCTATCGTGATTTCCTTGATATATAGGGTTGCTGCTCACAAGGGAGCTATTAAACAAGAGTTTCAAGCGGTGAAGTTGAAATCATTCCTTCGTAAATTTTACAGACGCCATCACGAGATAGTTATCGTTATGGAATACCCGTTTCACAGATGATAATTGATATGTTCCAGTTGTAGTAACTACGATCCCGTCCCCGTTTTCCCGAATGTGGCCTACCGAATTAGACTTATCAACGGGTTTGTACTAACACGAGCAACACGACACTTTGTGTCAGTTTAATGATAAAACTTAAACACAAATAAAAGTATCCGAAAAGGACAAAAATAAAACTAATAATTACTGATGAAATTAGATTAAAAACCGTCTTTTCTCTTAAAAAGCCACTTAAGGAAAACTAGAGCTGACATAGATTTATTAAACTGCGAAGCACCCATACCTTTTTAGAAAGGTTATACTATTAAAGTTGATATAACCATGCTTATTAAATCATGGGCTTATTTCATAAATTGTGCCTACTCATAATGCATTGCCCATTTTTGGCCATATCATTTTGTTACTAATTATAGAAAATTCACATAAAGCTCCGCTGAACACAGTTTGAATTATGGCGACACTGTGATGTCCTTCACTATTTAGAAGGTTGTATAATTCTCTTAGTAATGGGCTTCCGATAACAGTAACAAATTGTATAATAATACGATTTCAGAGTCTGTGCGTAAATGAACAAAATCAAAAACGCATATCGCATCATTAATATTAGTCATAGTTACCGTTAGAATTCTAATTCGGAGCCTTTTATGCATGATAAGCTGATATGCATATTAATTTAAAAAAAGTATATGATCATCACAAATTTCATTAGATAAAAAGTCCATACAAAAATGATTACAAAGAATGAAATACATTCGTTTCTTTTATTACAGTACATAAATATTATAGCACATGTATCGTTTCGCAAGTTTAATCTTGTTTCAAACATATAGTATCTGGTAACTGATACTTTCACAAGTTGCTTTAAAAAAAGAAATGCAATGAGCGATCATGATTGGCTATTTGGTTTTTAAGAAAAAAGAACAAATATAGATGCACGTTTAAATTGCATCATTTAGATGAGTAGAAAACTGACCGGGACCAATAGATAAATAGGTTCCAGCTTAATTGTCAATGTTAAGAAAAAAATGGTTTTATTTGAAAAGAGGTATAATTCTTCTCAAAGCGATCAATTTCAAGGAAACACGATATGCCAAATATTAGGCGCTTCAGGATGCTCGATTTTGTGATGCTTTTAAAATTGGAGTTTGTCTTCTGCCTGGCTTTTGAAGAATCTGTGTATCAAACCATTTGTTTAAAGCGCGAAACCGACTTCTGATTTGATTATTCCAAACCGAAACAGGTTAGGAAAGTCAATCCACAAACATTGTTTAAACGATTTTATCATTGGCTTTTTATTGAAATATACTGGTTTTAATATATTTGTAATGCAGGCGAAACACAATTCAACAGGTGTCAAGTTTACAAATATGTATATTCTTTATTTTAATTCCATATTTGAGTTATATTACATTTTCAAGCACTCTGTAGTGACAGATATTTCTGCATCTCTTTCTTTAATTTGTAATATGATGCTATCTATTGCTAATATTTGCACGTGTAGATTTAACAAATTCCATACAACATTTTGATTTCTGTATTTTTAACACTAAAAAGATACCTTTTCTAATTTTCAGAATTCGCTGAGAATTTTTTTTTAAGACAATGACTTTAACGTTACTATCTTTTAATTTCTTTTTCAATTATGACAAAGATAAATATATTTTTCACTTATATGATTATTGTCTACTAAATCAGGCTACAATCAGTAAATAAGTATATGATTTGTTGTTGACTATAATATTTCTGCAACAATTTCATTTAATAGAAAGAAATATTTCAAAAATAATCTTCTATGTAGGCAAATCGTTGAGACAGAGACTACAGATCTAAAAATTGCGTAAAATGAATATGTTGCTTAATCGACTTATTTACCACTTAAATGTACTCTGCCGTCAACAGCATTGTCTATTAAATTCACCCTTTGAAAATAAAGCTTTTATTTAAAAAAAAACTGAACAAACACGTCTCTAATGTAGTTAAGTAATTATAGCAAATTATATTAATCTACCTGCAATAACTGAAACTTTTACGAAACCAAACACTATTAAGTGTTACATTAAACTTTTCAAAGACTTTTTATTTCATATAGTTATGAAACAGAACAGTCGACCAAAACTTTTAAATTATTTATTTCTTTTAAACAATTTCTTTATCTCATCTATACACAATGTAACAAATTAAGGCAACATTAGTTTAAATCTCATAAAATGATCAGGAAAGCAAATCAAGGCAACAACAAAAATATAAGGGAATCGCATCAATTCCAAAAGGATCGATACCGGGTTCATCGACAGGGTAGGCGTCTCTTGCTATGCATGCATCACCCGCAACGCAAATCCATTATTAATATGACATCGTCATACGATATCAAATGAAAGCAATACAAATCAGCATTCCAGTTTGACACAAGACCTTGCTTCAAAATTAATAGAAAACCATAATAGACGGGTAAAATTGTATGCGAATTAAGACATTTAATAAATGTATTATGTGTCCCAATTACCTTAAAAGAGATTTCGATGCAAAGTGAACACACTAAAATGCTGTTGCATATAATTTTGTTTAACTAATGAACATAAAACTTAAAAGAATCACAAATCAAAAAAAATCTACTTAAAAATTATCGGAGACAGTTTTATGCTATGAAAGTGAATAAATACTTAACGGTCTAAATAATGTTTATTCGAAAGTTATCAGTGCCGATATTTTGTCTATGAAAATGACTTTTCGGGAACCATAGGACATACAGTAGTCTACCGAAAATATAAGTGAAGAAATCAAGAAATAAGAAATATATTCGAAAAATACATATAAGCTTACGAATCTGTAGGTCTTTTATTTTAATCATGTTATGTCTGTGATACAATTTGAAGCACAGAAATTATGTGATTTCTTTATTTTTCAATGATCGAATCATATTTTTTCGATATACATTTATTCTATTGTGTGAGGCATTGATATCGTGTATGGACGATTTTTGCAGATACTTGAAGAATTATTTCTTACTAACCGCTTTCTTGTGGTGCTACATGTGGAGCAGGAACTCTTACCCTTCCAGACCACCTGACATCACCACCTTTTTTTGGTGAGATTTGTGTTGCTCAGTGTTATAAACGTTTAAATATACTTTGATAGTTTTGTTTGGCCGAAAAATTGTTCTCGGCAAATTTTACAGCTTCCTATTTTGCGTAAGAAATTCCGCCAACTCGTTGCATTCAAATGACAAGTGTTGTTTTCACGCTTGTTATTCTTCATACATTTCATTAGTAACTGCATTTACCTGCTTTATATTCCTACATCGGTGTTAAGACGGATGAAATCGTGCATACTTTTCATATACTCCAATGTTTATGTACTCGCTAACTTCAATACACAAAAAAACCTTGAATATTAGCGACCTATTTTGTTACACGCAAGGATAGGTGTGCTAAGTCGTATACAAAGGGTATTTCGAACTGTCAAAACGAATTTGAACTCAGCTTTACAGATAACTATAAGTAAATACTTCACACACAAAAATTACAGAAAACCGTTATATATTGTACTTGTATTTGTTGTAATGATCTAATAATTATATAATTTCTATTCCCTAAAGATAGTTTAGTTGTTATTATACAAGAAAATACTGGCAAAGTCAAAGCCAAATGTATTATTCATTGATTCAATTTAAAAACTATTGTTGTTCAAATAAAGGCAACAATTATAACACTAAGTCTTTAGTTTTCTATGTTGTGTTTTGTGTACAGTAACTGTTGTTTGTCTTTTGATCCTTTTTTTTACCATGGCGTTGTCTAAAGAGTCATGTGTTAATTTTCTACTATATTTATTACATAAAGGTAGGTCTATGCTTTTCATCTTTCTCGTCTTTTAAAATACAGCCGATTACTTCTATCAGTAAATTCTAACTTCTGACTAAATCATATATCATTTCATAATAAAGAAGTCTATCAAATTTAACGAAGTGTTTAATTATTTAGTTTAAATGTAATTTTCCGATTAAAACTATATATGAAAAATGACTTACCTATTTGTCGTCCGAGTGTAAATAGATCTCATATAAAGCTGTTAAACTAATTGGTTTACTTATAAAGTAAGCATCAAACGGTTATCGGCATTATATAAAATTAATTGCAATTTTATTCCATTCATCGCAGCATTAAGAGAAGAAGCGTATTGACACTGTCCTAATTGATTATTAGCAGAATTCTAAGACATTTTCTCTGATGTTAATGGTTGTAACACTGATCAGATCTCTGCCACTATTATTCACATCCAACAACTTTTTCTTATATAGACACAAATCTTTAATGATTACGGTTAATTCGTTTGAATGTTTCATTTCAGATCATTTCATACTTATTATTCACAATGCCAGGCGCGTAGCAACCCGTACGCAATTTTAAACGCAGTTGCGTACACATCGAAAATTTGACAAAAATAAAAATATGGTAAATCTAGTAAGAATTACACTAAATTAATAAAATAAATTAAAAATTATTATACAAATATGTTAATAGTCACTTTGTAGCTATATTCCGTTCCGGAAACTAGTCCACTCTTCATTTACGGAATCAGAATCGTGATTATGTTGCTGATGCAAACAATTAAAATGGCTGAGTCCTCGGGGTGTCAGAACACTATTGTTACGTCTACTATGCCTCCTTACCCTGACATATTTTCTCAAGATTTCAAAATAACTGATGAAGTAAAATATAAAGTTCTAAATAGACCATGTACAAAGATTTATTCTTATAATTTTCCTGTGAGTTATGTATAGTCTTACATACGTCGTCTTAACAGATTTTTTAAACAGTCCAGTTAAACTTAAGTTTAACGGGATGGTAAAGGGTAATTATCGTGCAACGTCTTCGCCGGTTTTTTTTATTTGACGATCAATGTGATTTTATTTGTTATTTTACGTTCGGTCGTGCAAGACGGCTGCTTCGTTCAACATGTTCCACCAATTTAATTAAACGTGCTTTAAGATTAAAAGTGCTTATTTTCTATGCTTCGAGATTTGTGGTGCTTGTTTTACTTGCTTGGTAAAATTACAAGACTCTCGTTTTGGAAGTTAATGGAAAAAAAAATCGAAAAAAATTTGATGATTTTCCTTGTAGATTTCGGGACTCAAGTTCAAACGTATATGTACTGGCCAGTTAAAGGTTTCTGATTAGGTAACAATTAAAATAGATATGGTGGTGGCACTAAATATTTTAATTGTACTTAATACCAAATCAAGCTCAACCCACTACACATTAAAAAAACCCAAATTTCTAAGTCAACAGTTTTTTTTGTTTTTCTCTAATTAATATTTTTTTTTCAAATTTAATTATTTTCAAAAGTTGCCTTGTTACTCATGAAAATAAGATTTCTGTGTGATCATCATTTTAAGTCCCAGGAAATCGTGATAATGCAGGATTTGGCACCATTTACCCCAGACCCCCAACCATATGACTTCCTTCCCCGGAATTGAGTACACATTATGTTGGCCTAGCTACGCCCCTGAATGCCAAAGAGTATTAGTAGGTTGACACCGGAATCTAATATTCAAAAAGTATAAAACAAAAAGAAAAAAAAAAAGAAAATACATTTAATTAAATCAATACTGCTTTAATTTAATATTTTTTCCACGTTTATTACTAACACTAAGAATATGTTATTCCAAACCAATGTCAATTTAAAAAAGAAAGTGAATATGAATGACAGTTATTTGTATGTTAAACGACGATCTTTGATCGCTTCGGATGCACCAATTTCATAAAGTGTTATTTTAGGACATTGTTACAATGCGATCTATTTTTCCATGTACATCATTTAATAAGAAATTTAAAGATTTATATTTGAGACAGGGATTGGTTGTACTGATCATGTATTCCGTGGTTGTTTTGTGTAACTATTTAAAAAATATTTGTATCTTTAGCATAGCTGGATAGACTGTATTTGTTGATTAACTGATGTTTTCTTAAACTTCACCTTCGACACATTTTATGTATATACGGGACAGCAATGCAATAAGTATATTAAATAACCTACCTATTGGATTTATAGTTAAATTCTTCTTGTCCAGCATATGCATGAAATGTGTCTCCGTACATGTGGCATCGGTTTAACTTCCAATGTTGACCGGATGCGGCAGCGTATTCAATTATCCTGCCAAATGTGCTACTTCTTTCCATTATGGCACCGAACAGGAGAAACCCAAGCGACTTTTCTTCCCTAGGCAACCCCTAAATTGGTTGACTTTATTCATCGGAATGTACATGTAGTGCACCAAATAGTACTGTTAGATGTTAATTCAGTCACCGAGTCAATAAAAAAGACATATGCTTGTTGTTTGTTATAATGTCAGCGGAATTCAGGTTAACATTTCAATAAAGACTATAGAGGACTAGAGTGTTTTTGATCAGCTTTTACCATAACAATAAGAATTTTACTCTTCTCTACATAATTTCTCGGTTAACAACAGATACCAACAAAATCAGATAACCATTTTCAAATGACCAGTGAAGCCGATGGCTCCTGAATTGACCATTATGCCTGGTATATTCACTAAAAAATTCTAAACACTATATCACAATGTAAATCTGAATTTTTGCATATCGTACAAGTTCACCACCTAGTGAAATATGTCTAGACAAATACATTAGTCAATTGGGAATTTGAAAGGCTTCTAAAACACTCAAGATAAATAGAAATTGTAGATAAGATAGCATCACGAATAAAATGGTTAAATATGGTCAACATATTTTGAAACCATGTTACAAAAACTGTTTAACCTAATTCTAAAATCTTGTACTTACCCAAAGTTTAATCGATAAAGTAGTTCTGATGTTTGCTTCAGAAATGCGATGTTTGTTCGTTTTGAACAATAAATTCATTCAATCTACTGTCAACCTAACACATAATATAGTTGATGGTCAGGATATAGATATGAACATGATCCCTTCTGTTTCCGGAGAGATTGTCTGATTGGCCGTCCTCAGAATACCTTATCAAGCCCTATTAAGCTCTATTCAGGAAAATTTTACCAACTACCTCGCCTGGAACTGGTGCTTTTTAAGCTTACATCATCAGTCAAGAACTTATAAAGGTTTTAGTTATCATTCTTAAGATATTTATGTGCAGTTCCAAGTGCTCCTGTTCCATGCACAGAAAATTCCGTGAGATCACCCGTTTACGTACATGTTCCCTGAAATTTACAAGAATTGTACATGCGAGAGCGCTAAAATGAAAGAACGAACAGAAGGACGATCGGTATATTTTGGTCCTCCGCAAAAAGTTGAGCAGGGGAGAAATATGAGGTAAATAAAAAAAGTGAAAAGATATTGTTACAATCTAAAGGTAAATTAAGAACTACAGAAATTTAAAAAAAACATCTTTGACTGACAATAGTACTTATCGATAATTTATTTTACTTAAAGAAATATACTAAATATTATTTATATATATATACATTACTAATACTGTCTAGGATCTATAATACAAGTTTCAAGAAATAATAAATGACGAAAACGAATTTATATAGTTATTAAGTCATGAGAAGTGGTCTAGTAGTATTTCTATCGCAAAATACATATTGAATGTTTTATAATACTCTGTGTTGTAAGAGTCATGTAAAATTTGCTTCCCAGAAGCATACTGAGACACATTTCACATTTCCTTGGGCCCCCAAGGGTGACTGGGGAATAGAAGTATGGTGACCATTGGCCTTCCTCCGACCGGCAGTAAAACCCTCGCCAAAGTGGGGCGTCCATTTGGCTGTGCGGGATGTACAAATATGCAGCCACGATTGGTCAGAATGGGGACGTTAAATCCAATGCCTCGTGTAAAGAGAGTGCCACGCTCTTTGCACGTTAAGAACCCTTGCAACAACTCTTTGAGGGGTCCGTAGGTGACCTGTTGCAAGGCTAAATTTCTGTTCCTATCCAAATACCCTCATTTCCCGTGGTAGTCTAAATTTCTCCAACCTTAATCCCAGACGCCTCTAGAAAAGTACCTACCTATTGTATTTATTGTTAATTTGTTCTCGTCCTGAATATGCATTAAATATTTGCCACTGGACGTTAAGCAACCAACAAAAAATCAGGAACATTTCAGTATAATTTACAATCAATTTTTATCGTAAGATTTTCTGTGAAAAGGACCCAAAAACTTTTTAGATATAAGTCAATCATTTTTGTAATTGGTCATTATTAAGCAATGTTTGAATTGTGTCTTTTTTATGTATATGTATCCCATCCTTTATAAACAAATGCTTTTTGTTTGAGCTTTTTGAGTGAAATATTTCATATTTTGTCTTTTGAAAGAACTGCTGTTTACTAATCAAAAATAAAAACTTTTGAGCAACTTGTCATTCCTCATGCATTATCTGAAAACTTTAGAAATTTAAGAAAAGTTGTGGCTAGCATTGACTACGGTGCTGGTCGCAACATTTTATTAAATCTATATAGGTCACTAGTTTGGTCTCAAATAAATTATGGTTCAATTTTGTATGGCTCCACATGGAAATCTTACATCCAAATTTTCGATGCTGTGCATAACCAAGGTCTTCGTCTGTGTCTTGGTGACTTTAAAACCTCGTCAGTATGTATGTAGAGGCCGACGAGCCTCTACTCTACCACATTCGTTTGAAGCTTGGTCTTCAGTATGCTATCAAGCTTAATGCATTTCCAGACAATACTGCCTACAACTGTGCTTTCTGTCCCATTTATGATGTCATTTTTGAAGAAAAAAACATGAGAATAAAATTCCCACATTAAGAATTCGCATAAAACTACATGGAAATACTTTTGATTTGAAATTGAAATATGTTCCTCCAGTTCAGAATAGTATATGCCCTCCCTGGGAACTTCCAAAACAAAGATAATCTATGATCTCCGTAAATATCAAAAGGCTGGGTCTTAATTCAACAACATTGTGTTGGAATAAAATCTAACAGATTTTTCAACTGTTTATACTGATAGATCAAATAACATCGGCTGCTATCATTGCAGACCGAGCTGCAACTTTCCGCATACCTCCTGTTGCATCCATCTTTCCTGCAACACTTAATGCAATAATTCTGGCCTAAAATTATTACATGCTCTGTCTCGTTTTTATGTCTTCATGTCTATACAAAATACCAAATCATCAACCCATTTATTCTAAAAATCCTATACATGATATTGAGGAATTTGAATATTCTCAATCTTAAAAGTTTCTATAGACCAAAGCAAAAAATGCCTGAAACGACACAATATCGTAATGTGAAATTCTATTTACCGATTTTAGATATTGGAGAACATGTTTTAAATAT
The DNA here is from genome assembly GCF_021869535.1 of Mytilus californianus. Taxonomy (NCBI): domain Eukaryota; kingdom Metazoa; phylum Mollusca; class Bivalvia; order Mytilida; family Mytilidae; genus Mytilus; species Mytilus californianus. The sequence goes on from NW_026262679.1 coordinate 62,233,679, forward strand.
ATGGAAAAAGGTGTGGAGTAATAGATACGATAGTAAGTTAAATGAAAAAAAAAACAAATGAAGGCAAACCTTTAAATAATGCTATATGCAATAAAGCTCAGTTGTTAGTTTATATAATATATTCGATTTAATTTACTTATTTATTATTCAGGTTCAAAGAGTTGTTTCATTTTCATATAACATTGGAATATATTCCAAAATATAAACATATTATGTAAATCTAAAATAATTTGATTTTTATCACGTTATCTTATTGGTGAATTTGACTTGTAAATAAGTTTGGTTTAAACTAAAGTTTTGATATACATCGAATGACTGTTGGTTCGATTTTTAAAACGGCCTTTTGTGCAACTATTTCAAAAAGAGGGACGAAAGATACCAGAGGGACAGTCAAACTCACAGATCGAAAACAAACTGACAACGCCATGGCCAAAAATAAAAAGACAAACAGACAAATAATAGTACAGATGACACAACATAGAAAACTAAAGACTAAGCAACACGAACCCCACCAAAAACTGGGGGTGATCTCAGGTGCTCCGGAAGGGTAAGCAGATCCTGCTCCATATGTGGCACCCCTCGTGTTGCTTATGTTATTACAAATCCGGTAAATAGTCTAATTCGGTAGGTCACATTCGTGAAAAGGGAAGGGTATTGTAGTTACGACATAAGGAACATATCCGATATCATCTGTGAAACGGTTATTCCATAACGGTCAACCAACTCGTGATGGCGTCCGTAAAATTTACGAAGGGATGATTTCAACTTCACTGTTTGGAACTCTTGGTTTAATAGCTTCCTTGTGAGCAGCAATCCTCTATCAAGGAAATCATGATAGGAAATACAAGCCCGGGAATATCGTATATCCCCGAATATCGAATATCGAGATATATACTCCGTATGCAGGCGCTGCTTGAATGTTGCTACATAGAAATGGAAAGTTCAGAATTGGGAAGCTGCAATCAATATATATACTCTCGCCGCGATTTAGCCTTTTTGCGCTGACGGGGAGTAACGCAAATATCAATCAATCAATCAATCATCTTGCATTACGTTATCTATTCTATCAGTGTTACACACAAGAAAATAGTAAAATATCATGGTTTGAAGTTTCAATAAAAAGCTTTTTATCAAACATCACTGAACTCCCTTTAGAAGAAAATGAGAAAATGTTGTTATCTTAAAATAGAGCCTTATCTTTGCAAAATGTCAATATGAAATCTTTGTGATGATTTCTTAAACACTTTACTACAAATGAAAATAAAATGTCAACTGTGTATTAAAAAACTCATCAAAAACACCAGTCGTATAATGTTGTATGCTAGACAACTAAATCATCAAACGGATTAAATTGCAGAATGAAACCATCAATAATCATAAGAAAATAAGAAAACACTTCAGAAAGCTCATTTTTGACTAGGTTGAAAAACCGGCTTATAGAAAGGCGATTTCGGTCAAGCAGGGAAAAGTGGGGGACTTATCATGTGCAATTAACTCGTCCCAGTATATGCAACCGAAATCCCTGAAACTTCAAAGAAAGAATGCACAAATATCAAAGTTGTATACCTGCAATCACGGAACTGCTTTGAGGAATTTTCTAATTTTTTCTGACTTTCAAAAATAGTCAATTCTTAGTAAACCTTTCAAAAACGGAACGCCACCTCTTACAGTTCGCAACTCAGAAGCTGAAACTGCATGTCAAGTTTAGACATCTATTTAAATTGTGCAAACTCCCATACTTGAGTTGTTTAAAAATCCCTTTTTCAATTTTCAAATTTTCACATAATAAAATGTAAATTATAGACCATTAATCATTATTAAAGAAATAAACTGAAAATATTTTGCAATATATAGGACTTTTCATTTCACTTCTGATATCCAATTTATAACCAAAACCTGTTAAATATTTCTAAAATGTATTTCTCGTCATCATTATGGTTTAAATCCAGCTATTCGAAATACAAAATAATCATATTTTGGAGAGTATTGTACCAAAAATTAAAACATATAAAAAGTGTGCCATTACTAGTCAAGGAACACCAAGTCCCGTGCATTGGGAGGAAGTTAGCATAACATCCTTTACAACTAAATCAAGTTGGATAATCGAGAAGCATTTTCTAAACTGTCTTCTCCGTAATAGTAAAGTTTAACACTTGAAGGGTAGATAATTGAGTAGTTAAGGTAATAAAACAAAGTAAAGTAAAAAAACACACGAGATAAAAAGTTTGGAAAAGCCAAAAGATATAAAACTTTTGAGAGCATAAAAACTAGAGAGATCTGAAAAGAACAGAAAAACCTTTGGTCTGACACCAATTTTGCACAACGGAGTTAGCAACCTTTGTTTTATAACAATAACACAATTTTTGCAACTGCAAATTTACAGACAAAATGTGAAATTTAAATCATGTCGGTATTGAAGCAATTGCTATTTGGTCGATGACACAATCGGGGACTTAACAGGAAAAGAAGTTACATTTGAATGATAACAGAGTACCTAAGTACCGATGTATGTAATGTATAGACTGTTTTAATGTCAAAAATTTGAATAAGATAAGGTAATAATTGGAATCCAGTCATAAGATAGTCTGCTAAACTGGAAAGCAGAACTTTATTGGTCTAGTTGATTATATCGACGATGATGTTGGGTCATTAATCGTCCCTTTAGTGTTTGTTTAACTCTCATAGTCCTACATATCTTCCAAATGCTTCAGACTATAAAAAGATAGTATACCGATGTTCAGTCAATATCTAAAAAGTAATACATTAAATAGAAAAAAAATGTTGGTAAAATTTAACGAAATTGATTGAACTCATCAGAGATTTAAACCAGGTTCATCGGAAAACATATTGTTATATGCATGCACAATCCTTCACACGATTAAACAATTAAATCCATAAATATAGGCAACAGTAGAATACCGATGTTCAAATCTCATAAGTAGGTAAGCATCAAGCTAGGAATATGACAAAACTGGTAATAATGTCAGGCTGACACCAATGAACATGTAGGATCTATTTCAGGTAAAATGAGTTAAGAAAGTCAGAAATAGGAATGATTAACCAATACATTAGATGATGAGTTTATTTAGACTCATAAGAGACAGACCTAGAAAGGTCTTGACGTAATCCTAAAATCGGTCGTAAAAACATCAGACTATTTTAAGAAAAAATTTGTCAAGGGAAATTAAAGGTGTAACTAGTCAATAGACACATGAGTTGCAGATATAAGTAAAATACAAGTAACTCAGTCTATAATAGGTTGATTTGTGATTTAATTCATCTTTCTTTTAAATGTTCTTACGCTTCAAGGGTCATTGTTGTAGCTGCATAATCCTATTTCCTAATGCTAATCTTATTTACAAAAGAAAATAAAAGCTGAACAATTGCAATATCATGTTAATAAAGAATTGCAGTATTGTATTCGTTATTTGCATATCTGAAGATAATGATAAAGTAAAAATTTATGATGACATACTTGGATCTTTTGTCGATATTTGGCGCCATAATGTTAGTATTTTATGTTATAACTGTAATTTGATTTAAAGTTTGTCTGCAAAACTAAATTAAAGTACTACAACTGACCTCGAAAAATACGCTTAATTAACGAGTTTAATGTACCTGAATAACACACGGCTGGATTTTTTTTTAGATGATAGAATAATATCTATATTTTAAATTTCGTCCGATCGCAAAAACTTCCTTTGGTCACATTTTGCATTTATGCCTGTTTATGGGGTACTCATCATGCACTTAATGGTTTGGGAAGTCACTTTAAGAGTAAAAAAAAGTAGATAAATGTTTTACACAATTTCAGGCTCTGTTTGTAAATATCTGCGATGCACATATTATCAAGGGTCATCGGAATGCTGACGAAATAAATAAAATAACGTTCCCGAATAAAAAAAAAAACCAAATTAAAAAAGTTGGCAGGTTTTAGCTTGGAATTTAACGCATTTTTCTTTAAAAACGAGAAAACAAATATTTCATTCTTGAGTGGAAAAACATATATTGTTGAGATACTGTATGCAAAATTCAATGGACAACTCAGAATAATTTTGTTAAAAATCAAGAAATAAAAATAATCATTCATACCTTTTTTTAACTAAGGAAATTTCATATTCGTCAATCACCTCTTTTATTTATAGTAACCATTTATTAAATTCAATTATTAGGACATTTTGTTCAACAATAAATTTGATAGTTTAGATGTGATTGTATACATTATCTGTAATTCATTAGATATTTTTTAGTTTTAAGTTGTGTTTCGATCACATATTGTTGTTCTTTTTTTGTATATAAGTTATATTTTGTTGCTAGACTTTTGACATATTATAACAGTTAACCAGATAAGATTTGTTTCCGGGTAATGGCTAGTTTTGATAGTCCTGTAAAGTTTACTCTCACTAGTCCCAAAAGCAAAACGAATGAGAAAAATGTATTGTGTGTTCCTCACAAGAGCAATCAATATGTATAAAAACGATCGGGAAAAATATTATTGAAGCATGGATGCTCTCAGAGTTTTATGCACGTATGAGATCAAAAATGAATATACTGCCCCGAATAACCATTTCATGAGGAAATTAGACCAACTGCCTCACAACGAGATGAAGAGCATGTCAAACTTATTATAGACCATGTTCACTAGCAACTGACAAATACTTTTGATGTATAGTCTCATCTCAAGTCACTCATAAACACCTCAACTAGAATGCACGCGCCTAAGGAAATTTAATCCTCAGAAACAAAATCATTTGATAATGGTATAAAAATTGTCAAATCGTTTGTCAACGGTGATCTGAATAAACTTCGGGTTAGGAAGGCTAAACAGAAAGATGCTATCTTAGTAAAACTACCCCAATACGAATAAACTTTTCTGCAACTTGTCCTGAACGTTTCGCTTTAGACCAGTATTTGGATTTCTTCACATATTGCACAGCCCCCACAACAGTCTCCTGTAGACCAAGGTATGAAAGACCAAAATGTATTAAATCCCACCTTTTTCAAGGGGCAATTGTTTTCAGATTACCTGTAAATCTGTCATGCACCAAAGTTTGTTCGTATCAAGAAGGTGAAGCGTGCTAATACGCTTACCGGATTCGTAAACTATGACGAAGAGATCAACGTTTAGCTAAGATTCTGATAGATAATTTCGCAGTGTAAAGCTTTTTTTTATTATTTACCCCTATTTGATGAAGACCAGAGCTAATGTTTGTAGCTCTTCAAAGACAAGTTATATAAGATTTTTAATTTACAACATTAGCAAATTAACATTATAATCAATGACTTTGCAAAAAATTAAAAAAATTAGACTACAAATTTTTACCAGGGTAATTACACAAAGAAATTGTTCGTGGCATTAAAACTGATTTTGTTTTACACTTAACCAACAGGCAAAACAAAGCAAGTTACACCTATGGCTTTTTTTTAAAACTCGCATTCGATGTTTTTTCTTTGGGTTGATCTGTCGACTTTGCTAGTACATGATATTTGTTATTTCATTTCCACAAACTAATTTAAAAAATATACGCATCCATGTGTATGCTAAATGGAAAAACGGTTTCAGTGTTTGGATTTTGTTTTTTCAAAGGAAGAAAATTAACTGAAATATATTGATGAGCTGGTGTTTTACAGTTTAGAACTTAGTTCTCTCATATGCTGTGGTTAAAAATGATAAGCAATGTAAAAGTTAATGGATGTGACAAGTTCAAGGCCACATCTACATTTTCTTTGTCAAAACTAAAAAAAAAAACAGTAATGGCAGCTGTTCATACAAATAGTTAAACTTGATGATTTGACATCATTCAGTATATGCCTTGAGATTGCATCTTTTTTGTATCATTCTACTGAATATATCTCAGAAAGAAAATACCTTCAGTTTTCATCATGTTTGAATTTATGATACATTTTAGGTTTGACCTTTGACCTCAATTAAATAAATGTGACCACTCTGTGTTTTAACGACTAAACCATTCTTATTGTATACATTTTCCTCTTTCCATCGGTTTTCAATATAGGTGTGTGTGTGTTCTTCCGGTACATAAAAGTTTTAAAACTTGAACTCTGGTTGCAGTACTAATCATCCTATTCCACGGAGTCTTGCATCTTTAATATCTATCAAAACGTATGGATTGTTCAACAACAGGTTCTTTTCGAAGTAAGTTAATGTGAAATAAATATATATGTACTTGATTTTTGAAAACCTTATACTCTCTTCACTTTCACTAGAGTTTTAAAGACTTTTGCACTGTCCAAACTTAGAACATTATTGAAAATTTAATCTACATTTTGTTTTTCTATAGTAAGAAGAAAACAAAACAACAATGTGCGATTATATTGCAATATCATGATAATAAAAGAATTGCAGTATTCATTTTTGCATATCTGAAGATAATGATAAAGAGCAAATTTATGATATATTTGGATGTTTTGTCGATATTTGGCGTCAATGTGTTAGCATTTAATGCCATAACTGTAATATAATTTAATGCTTGTCTGCTTAATACATATGTTGGCTCTAGATCTAGATAATGATTGAAACTCGAACAGGGTATGCCTAAAATATTCAAAACCTCTAAAACGTCTGCTACTTTTCAATTACATTTAATTTGACAGTATACTTGAGTATAAATTTTGTAAATAAAGCTAATTAGACAATAACAACACTTTGTGAATTGTTGATAATTACTTTAAGGTGATGTAACTTTATTTTTTTCCAAAGTGACAAGTCCACAAATCTACATCTTGAACTTAAATCAGTTGTTCATTCATATTGATCGCCTCGACATTTAATTGTAACATGCAACGCATGCGTTCGTTAAAAGTTGCATAAACTAAGACTATAACCATGGACATTGACCAAGCAATAGTTACCAATAACACCAAGTAAAATAACTACATATAGTCGGAACAGTCATACATAAGTAGTACATGTATATATTGGTGTGTTCGTCACTCATATGAGTCAAATTACAGAACAATGAAGCTTATCTAAATAATAAAGCATTCCTGCGATGTAGCTGATCAATCATAAGCGTACGAGGAACTTCGTACCGTTAATGTTTTTGTTATTACTAAGATTCCACAAGTAGTCAATTCAAAAATTACACGAATGTTGCAAACATAGTGGTTATAACTATAAATCGATTGAAATGAGGAATACAGAGATTCTTGAAGTAAGAAATATAAACGTTCAAGATTTGTTATAGCAGAACTTCTACAAAATAGACAAGGCGTGTTTTATGAAGACATTCGCCATGAGCTCCAAGATGGCCACACATAGTTACAAAATGAATTTTTGCGCCATACGCAAAAACACTTTCAGCAGTATTATAAGGATGAAATACTGAAAATTGCTTTGTAATATTCATGTCTCCGAAGCGCTTTTCTGGATTAACTTCCATCAGGAACGCTCAAAACCGAATATTTGAAAGCCAAGGATGCATAAGAAGTTTTGAAGAACCAAAAAAGTTGAATAGCTGTATGACCAAATAGGACTTCAACAAATACTTCAAAACTAAACAAGTTTTTAAAGTCAAAATCGCGTTCTTGGTGATCAATACAACGTGTCTGTAAATCAATTCAGGAGGGAAATATTTCATGGTCCTAGATATTTTAAAACAACATGATAGTGGTCTGATCTAAATAGTTACTGATTATGTCCTCCTCCATATCGTGACATTTTTTACTTACTCTCGATATGGATAGCAGAAGACACTTATCCTGCCAACGCGCTGACCATTAATCCGATTGGATTGTTGTTATTCCTTCAAGTTTTTCTCTCTTTTTTTAAATGGCAGTTCTTGCCTCTTCTTTTGCAACGAGTTTTAAACATTTGTAAACTACTGTTCCCCCTGAATGACATATAAAATAAATAAGCTGTCCTTTGAAGTACGGAAAACTTTTATAACAAAAACGATGAAATCGGAAAAATCAAGCTGACGATTCAAAACTATCCCTGAATGATATACAAAATGGAAACATCAATAGGTTCTGTGATCTTGAACAAAGGAAGATGGTAATTAAATTGAAAAAAAAGCTAAGCCAAACGACCAAGACTAGCTGAGACAACTTGCGTTAAAGGGAAAAAAACATGAACAATTCAACAGAAATGTTGAAAAAAGTTAAGTTGGACTCTATGAATTGCAAATATCAAGACAAAAATTCAGATGTGGTAACCGTTTTGAAATGTTGGACTTTGATATCTACACGCAGCTTTATGAGATGTTGGAATTGATAGGGTTAAGTCTACGACTTTGCATTAAAGAGTCAAAACATGAAAGCTGTATATCATACAGCTGGAGAAGCCACAGTAATAGTGCTTCGTTTAATACAAGAAGTAAGGCATCCACCATTAAAGACACCTCAGCATAATTTGGTGAATGCTGAGACTAGTAAACTAAACAGATAACAACTGAAGATGTAACTGAAGTTTTTACTGACATAGTACTATAGAAGTTTTTGTGGTAAATCTATGAAGCTTCCTTAGTGTGATGTTATCGCTGAAAAAGACATAATCATTATTACTCCGAGGAGTTTAGTAGCATTGGTATTCAAAAGAAGAATGACAGCTCAATTCGTTGGTGGTGTGAGCAAAAGTTGTGTAAGAAATACATATCAACTTTAAAAGAAAATGTGCTTGAAGGTCTTCCAAAGTTACAAGTCTGCTTTCGGTCTGTGATCTTTTGTGAGACTTTTGAAATTAGGTCCGGGGACACAGTTATCGTACTTTGATTTTCGTTGTTTACATGTTTAGTCCCTAGTGTAGACAGTATATAACTTGCAAATCTTTTTTTTTATACACCGTCCAAATTTATGTTTTTATATTTTATACTTAAATTACTAGGAAGGGGATGAAATTACATGAAATAAAATATAAACCCCATTAACATGCCCATATGTTGAATTAGAGCTGGAAATTTTTTTTTTAATTTTGATATGATTTGTCCAAATATCAGTACATTACACAGTAAAAATCCTTTTGAGATAGAACTGGTGCGATTATTTTATTTGCATTTATTGTCTAAAAGAAATACACTACAAAATAACTGTTGTCGGGTCATCATAAAGGAGAACAATTTCTTCCGTTTATGAATTTGTTTTTCAAGACTAGAAAATTCCGCTTGAAAATAGAAAATAGAAACCTTCAAAATTCTACTCTATAAATTGGGGTTCATTCTAGTTATAACGTTTAAGAATCTGTTAAAACTGCAACAATCCAAAATAAGTAAATTTTTGATATATTTGGATGTTTTATCGATATTTAGCGTCATAGTGTTAGCATTTAATGCCATAACTGTAATATAATTTAATGCTTGTCTGCTTAATACATCTGTTGGCTCTAGATCTAGAAAATGATTGAATCTCGAACAGGGTATGCCTAAAATATTCAAAACCTCTAAAACGTTAAGAACAAAAAAATAGGATATAAGCTATTGCATTGCATTTCTTACTTAAACGTCTGCTACTTTTCAATTACATTTAATTTGACAGTATACTTGAGTGTAAGTTTTGTAAATGAAGCAAATTAGACAATAACAACACTTTGTGAATTGTTGATAATTACTTTAAGGTGATGTAACTTAATTTTTTTCCAAAGTGACAAGTCCACAAATCTACATCTTGAACTTACATCAGTTATTCATTCATATTAAACGCCTTGACATTTAATTGTAACAACGCATGCGTTCGTTAAAAGTTGCATAAACAATTTGAAATGATATCTTATGATGAAAACTATAATTTTTGTTCTTCAAGAAACGATTTGTGGAGACTTAAATAGGGCATGTTTTTGACAATCTCATTCAACACATGTGATAAAATTGATACATTTGAAATTTGTTTTACCTCAGAGTTCAACGTAAAATTCCTAATCATTTGATACCTATATTTCTATGTAAGTATAAATCTGAAGGCCATAAAATTCACTATATGAAAATAACGGAATCTATGTTTAACAGCCAAGTCCCGGAATTTTATCCGAACTATATCCGACAGGTAAACGTTTTGAGAAGGGCCATCTTAAGATGTACATTGCCGACCACAGGCATTTATATTATATTTTTTTCTTCACATTTACATTTCAAACTCTGTATAATAGAGATTATCAAAATTTTATATTTTCAATAATCTGGTTTAATTCAATCAAATATTTGTGTGGGTGTGTGGGTGTTGCAGCCTTTTCCTCATTGCCATATTTGGCATGGCCATAGATGGCGCTCTCAGGTTGAATCTGAATTTTGGAATTCCCGTATCGGGCACTTGTTAATTTGCTGTCGACAACAAAGCAGGTGCTGCAGAAATTAGTTAAATTATTAAAACGAAAAGATGCCAAACAAAAGAAATGCCAGAGGATCGCCATCAAGGGCCATTGGAAAGAAGGGGAGGAAGACCAGCAGGAAAGAAGGACAGGGAGTGCGGAACGAAGAAATCACTCAAAAGAAGGACGGAGTTGGACGGAAAAGAATGGTCAGGAAAACACAGGAGGTGGGACACGTGGAGACACAAGGACCAGAAGAAAATGCTGAAATATCATCAGGTAATGAGTCGGAGGAGGATGCACGGGCATTCCCCTTTTTTAGGCACGACCCGTCAAACAAAAAATTTGAAATGGCAAATAATTCCATTGATTTCACTCCGACACAAGAGTCTAGCATTCATGACACAGTAGGAGAACGCGTGCCTTTTAAAATCAAGGAAAAGATTTGGGAGGGAAAGTTTATAGAGCTTCATTATCTTTTGAGAACGCAAAAAGAAATTGAGGAGGTTGACGAGGGCGATTTGAAATTAAAAAGGGGGAAAATTTGCATTGAAAAAAGATCGTCGGGTGTTTATTTGTCCATAAATGAATGGACTTCAGCATTTATGGTTTTTATGAGTGTCTACATTGAGAAATACAGGACACGGGCACAGGAATTGTTAAAATATATGCGCGATATAAGATTAGCGGCAACGAGGTCAGAAAACTGGGCCACCTATGACGAGCAATTTAGGCTAAAAATAGAAAAGAATCCAAATTTATCTTGGGGAAATATACACGGTGAATATTGGCTATTACACATCACATCTCCCACAGTACAAAAAAATGTGTCAGTGCAATCACAGGGTTATAGAACAAATACACAAAATCGTGGTCATTATAACTCAAATACAGCTTCACTTTCAAACACTAACACGAGAACACATCAACAATCACAGGTAACTAGTGGAAGTGTAAATATGTAATGTAAATACTATAATAATGGTAATGACTGTCCCTACTTCCCTCGTTGTAGGTTTAAACATGTATGTGAAATATGCAGTGGCAAACACAAAAAGGCCCAATGTAATAACCGGGCCCAAGGAAGAAGTAACAAAAAGCATTAATTTTTATTCATTAGGAAATACTCCTGTTAAAGTATCGGTCTTGGAAAATTATTTAGAATTTTACCCACATAACAATGTAGCACATGAAATTATATCTGGTTTCAAATATGGTTTTTCATTAAAATATTTTAGCTCTAGGGAACCAAGGGAGAGTTCCAATTTAAAAAGTGCATTACAGCTACCCAACATTTTTAAAGAAAAATTAATGAAGGAAGTTAAACTTGGTCGCATTGCTGGTCCTTTCAGATACCCGCCTTTTCCCACACTTCAGGTATCACCAATGGGGCTAGTGCCAAAAAAGGATGGGGATTTTAGACTTATTCAACATTTATCCTATCCTGAGAATAATTCAATAAATGATTGTATTGATAAAGATCATTGTTCAGTGCAGTACAGTTCAGTGGACGAAGCAGCATGTTTGATTAATAGACACAAAACATTTGCCCGTTTAAGTCAGTGTGATGTAAAAGCGGCTTTTCGCTTGTTGCCAATAGCCCCGCAGGATTTTGACTTGTTAGGGATAAAATTTCAGGGTGAATATTATCTTAATGAAATGATGCCAATGGGGGCCTCAATAAGTTGTGCCCTGTGGGAGAAATTTGCAAAAGCTTTGCATTGGATAATACAGCAAAAAAGCGGAAATGATCATATCCTCCATTATTTAGATGATTTTCTTTTTGTCGAGTCGAGCCAAACATCAAAAGTTGGCAATACTTTGAAGATATTGCAAGAGGTATGCGATAAAATAGGTATTCCTCTTGCTAGTGACAAGACTACTTTGCCTACTACATTACTCATTTTTTTTGGGTATAGAATATTGTAATAGAAAATGGGGGGAAAGCTATTTTACATGAGAACATTAGGGCAAGTGAAGTGTCTTTATACAGAACAGATGGAACTCATTTATCACAAACTGGAAATCAGGTTTTCTTAAATAATATACAAGGAGGGGTTGAGTCTTTCCTACGCACAACAATTTCAACTTTTCCAATGCTTCAATAATGAAAATTTTGTGGAGGTGAGAACCCAAGTCAGATTTGGTAGCTGACTTGGGCTCTCATGTGGCGGTCCAGGGAGACTGGTAGTGATTGGGGGATTATTTCACTCGGCCCTTGCTCTGGGCCTGACAAGTTCTACAATTTGCAGGTTTGGAAAATGTGGTTAGTGGTAACGGTGGGGTCTACAGATGGGTAACTCTGGGACCTCCTCCACCTCATCTTATAGAGGGGTGGCCTACACCTGCCAACAGGTGGGGCACTAATAACTGGAGCATTGGTAATACGAGTGTTTTCCCCGGTCACTCCCCATGGTAGGTGGTGGTGTAACCGTGTTTAACTACCAGGGGTTTTATGACACTATGTCAACATAGGTCAGCTGATAGCCATTGTGTATAGGTAATCGGTAGTCACCCTGGCGCCTCAACAAAATATTATAGAATACTCTGTAGCCAAAGTAATGCCACAAAGTAAAAATGTATATTCTAGTCATGAAAATGTAAATACAAGTTGGTTTAATAAAATGTATGTGTAATTAGAAAGATTGTTTTTGTATACATTGCCGACCACAGGCATTTATATTATATTTTTTTCTTCACATTTACATTTCAAACTCTGTATAAAACATTTAATTACAATGATCTGCTTCTTTATTGACTCTGTAGCTGCGAATTGACCGATCTTCATATTGTAATTTGTATAAAAAGTAAGAGGGGGAACGTGTAAAGACTTTTTATAACATGAAACATAACGTATGAATATATAGATGATATAATACTTTATTTAGAAAAATAGCTGACGTCGGCAATAAAGTCAATCTGCACAGACCTAACTAATGACATATAATTTGTTCATTGGGTGCCTCCACTGCTTCTCGAATGTTTTATAGCATTTCATCTCGCCAGTTGTATATTCTTATAGTCTTATTGAATTGCCTGCATTTGCTCTCTAGATTGACAGGTTTTCGGTGATTTCCTGTCGTGTTTATGGCGTCATTATAGGATACCGATTTTGTTTTCTTTTTGGCAAAGCTAATTCCTGACCTATTTGTCACATTAGCATAAACTGCTGGGAGTCGTTTTGGTGTAAAATGTAAAAGAAAACCAGAATGTATAACGTATATATCACCGAAAGTGTAAAAGACAACGTGAGTGTGTATACAGTGATAACGACGATGACTGGGAAAATATTGCTGTTGTTGGACGATATATATTTCTGTAGATGTCCAATCAATCGTGCTCACCGCGATCGGTAATTGTAACAAATTTCCCCGAAAATACCTCAAATCAATGACTGCTAACCATGTAATAAGTGATCCATTTTACTCACTACAAACTGGGTAAACATAAATTAATCTCATCGATAAAGGTTTCAAACATAACAAGGCAGGTTCGTTGATGGAGATGATTAGGAAAACCAGATGCAATATCACAAGTTCATCCCTTAAAAATCCTAAAACTGAGGAGAGCACTCGGTGTTTCTAGCGTCGATTCCGAATAAAAAGATATTAAAGTCAGTGTAGGTATCGGTGTCGGTAGATGTGTCTGTAGACGATTTTTCGGAGTGGAAGACATAAACGCACACTATATATCTTTTATATAATTTGTATATATAGCATACAATTTGGTTTATAATTGTTTCGACAGCTGCATTTTATTGCTCGGTAGAGATGTCTTCTCTTAATGATCAATAACGACTTTCGGGTGTTTGTTTTTGTTTCTGTGTCTCGTCAGGAATTTATAGCTTAGCGGTCAGATCATAGCCGTAAAAATAAATACTATTCAAAATCATTTTGATAGATAATGCTCAGTCTTCTTGTTTTCATTCAGTTTGTTAGAAGTCTTGTCTAACAAAAAATATTCCCCCCGCCGCCCCAAATCAGCCAGCCTTCATTCCGCATGTGACGGGTACATCTCAGCTACGCAGCAATACCTTTGCACTGCCATTCATTGCATTTTCTATCACTGGTCAGTCTTTTAAATGACAAGTTTTTATCCCCCATGTTCTATCAACTTACATCTAACATTTCATTACATTTGTAGTTAGACTACAGTTGATTGGACATGTCACGTCGAATTTCCTGTCAACAACTGTTTCGCAAGCATCCATAGTTCGCGCAAAACCAAACGCTTTACAACAGATCAGGATTCAGGGAATTCTACGGATAAATATTTTCAAAATTAGCTAAAATATTTTCAAAGGTAACTGAGATGATTTCCCAAGGGCAATACTATATTCTTTCATTTTCTTGGTAATACATTTTATATTCATTGTATATTTGTATATTTGTCAGTTTTTCTCTGTTGAAATTATTCGTTTTCAGTCAGACATTTTGTCTCTGTTATAGCACCACCAGCCACTTAATTACAGACAGTTTATCTTAACTTGGTACAGGTCATTAAGGTCAATTACAAGTGTATACCAGTTGCAACCGTCAGACGATAAACAATGTGTTCTAAAATATGCCACAGTGTAATTTACGGTATACCTTCTTGGAGAAACTGAGTGGCATTAAACTAAAGTTTAAATTGTTATCACAATGAATCTGGTAGACAGTAGATATGAGTTATCCAGATTGATAAGTTTATTACAGGAATACAAACAGGTAACTTCCAATATTAAAAGGAATGTTATGATTATAATTACTAAAGTAGATCAAGAACTGATTTAAATGTATCAGATAGAAACGTTGTAAACATCTTTAGTTAAGACTATAACCATGGACATTGACCAGGCAATAGTTACCAATAACACCAAGTAAAATATCAACATACAGTCGGAACAGTCATACATAATTAGTACATGTATATATTGATGTGTTCGTCACTCATATGAGTCAAATTACAGAACAATGAAGCTTATCTAAATAATAAAGCATTCCTGCGATGTAGCTGATCAATCATAAGCGTACGAGGAACTTCGTACCGTTAATGTTCAGTTACTGTTATTACTAAGATTCCGCAATAAGTCAATTCAACAATTAAACACATCATATGACACGAATGTTGCAAACATAGTGGTTATAACTATAAATCGATTGAAATGAGGAATACAGAGATTCTTGAAGTAAAAAATATAAACGTTCATGATTTGTTATAGCAGACATACTACAAAATCGACAAAGCGGGTTTTATGAAGAAATTCGCCATGAGCTCCACACAGTTACAAAATGAATTTTTGCGCCATACGCAAAAACACTTTCAGCAGTATTATGAGGATGAAATACTGAAAAATGCTTTGCAATATTCATGTCTCCGAAGCGCTTTTCTGGATTTACTTTCATCAGGAACGCTCAAAACCGAATATTTGAAAGCCAAGGATGCATAAGAAGTTTTGAAGAACCAAAATAGTTGAATAGCTTTATGACCAAATAGGACTTAAACAAATACTTCAAAACTAAACAAGTTTTTAAAGTCAAAATCGCGTTCTTGGTGATCAATACAACGTGTCAAATCAATTCACGAGGAGAATATTTCATGGTCCTTGATATTTTAAAACAACATGATAGTGGTCTGATCTATAAAGTTACTGATTATGTCCTCCTCCATATCGTGACATTTTTTACTTACTCTCGATATGGATAGCAGGAGACACTTATCCTGCCAACGCGGTCCTTTTTTAAATGGCAGTTCTTGCCTCTTCTTTTGCAACGAGTTTTAAACATTTGTAAACTACTGTTCCCCCTGAATGACATATAAAATAAATAAGCTGTCCTTTGTAGTACGGAAAACTTTTATAACAAAAACGATGAAATCGGAAAAATCAGGCTGGCGATTCAAAACTATCCCTGAATGATATCACATGTTATACAAAATGGACACTTCAATAGGTTCTGTGATTTTAAACAAAGGAAGATGGTTATTAAATTGTAAAAAAGCTAAGCCAAACGACCAAGACTTAGCTGAGACAACTTGCGTTAAAGGGAAAACATGAACAGTTCAACAGAAATGTTGACTAAAGTTAAGTTGGACTCTATGAATTGCAAATATCAAGACAAACATTCAGATGTGGTAACCGTTTTGAAATGTTGGACTTTGATATCTACACGCAGCTTTATGAGATGTTGTAATTGATAGAGTTAAGTCTATGACTTTGCATTAAAGATTGAAAACAGGAAAGCTGTATATGATACAACTGTAGAAGCCACAGTAATAGTGCTTCTTTTAATACAAGAAGTAAGGCATCCACCATTAAAGACACCTCAGCATAATTTGGTGGATGCTGAGACTAGTAAACTAAACAGATAAAAACTTAAGACGTAACTGAAGTTTTTAATGATATAGTACTATAGGAGTTTTTGTGGTCAATCTATGAAGCTCCCTTAGTGTGATGTTATCGCTGAAAAAGATATAATCATTATGACTCCGAGGAGTTTTTCAGGGTTTTTTTTAGCATTGGTATTCGAAGGAAGAATGACGGCTCAATTCGCTGGTGGTTTGAGCAAAAGTTGTGTATGAGATACATATCAACTTTAAAAGAAAATGTGCTTGAAGGTCTTCCAAAATTACAAGTTTGCTTTCGGTCTGTGATCTTTTGTGAGATTGAAATTAGGTCCGGGAACACAGTAATCTTACTTTGATTTTCGTTGTTTACATATTTAGTCCCTAGTGTAGACAGTGTATAACTTGCAAATCTTTTTTTTTTTTGCACCTTCCAAAATTATTTCTTTATATCTCATACCTTAATTACTAGGAAGGGGATGAAATTACATGAAAAAAATTATAAACCCCATTAACATGTCATATTTTGAATTAGAGCTGGAAGACTTTTTTTTATTTTGATATGATTTGTCCAAATAGCATTACATTAGACAGTAAAAATCCTTTAGAGATAGAACAGGTGCATTTTTTTTATTTGTATTTATTGTATAAAAGAAATGCACTACAAAATAACTGTTGTCGGGTCATTATAAAGTATGGTTGAAGAACAATTTCTTCCGTTTAAGAATTTTTTTTATCATGCTTAGAAAATTCCGGTTGAAAATAGAAACCTTAAAAATTGGGGTTCATTCCAGTTATAACGTTTAAGAATCTGTTAAAACTGCAACAATCCAAAATACGTAATAAAATGTCAGTGCAACGGCTTATAAGTTTTAGTAATACTACAGACAGTTTATTTTTTTTTGGAGAATTTGAAAACTGCTTCAGATAAAAGTTAGAGTTTGTTATTACTGCTTTATTTTAAATCGTATACTTATATACTAGTATGTATTTCAGTTGATATTTTATAGTGTGTCTTTCTATGTTGTGATGTTACACTATTGTTTCAGAAAAAGGGTGAAGGTTTGGTACCATTAAAACGTTTAAACCCGCTGCATTTGTTTGCACCTGTCCTAAGCCAGGAATCTGATGTTCAGTAGTTGTCGTATGTTGATGTGGTTCATAAGTGTTTCTCGTTTCTCGTTTTTTATATATATTAGACCGTTGGTTTTCCCGTTTGAATGGTTTTACACTAGTAATTTTTGGGGCCTTTTATAGCTTACTGTTCGGTGTGAGCCAAGGCTCCGTGTTGAAGACCGTACTTTGACCTATAATGGTTTACTTTTATAAATTTTGACTTGGATGGAGAGTTGTCTCATTGGCACTCATACAACATCTTCTTATATCTATTATAATTGTTAAACAGGACGAAGTGTAAAGTAATATCCCTTAGTTCTTTCAAATTAACGAAATAACTATGAACTAATACCTGACAATAAACATTATTTTTACATAGGCTTCTTGTCTGAAATCTGAACGATATATAACCCCGTTCACAAAAATATTTCTTGCACAGACCGTCTAGTTTCATAGCGTCAACTAAAACGTTCCATATATCGGCCATGCTGTAATGCTATTTATATTTGACAGCATTGCCAATGTAAACAAAGGGTGGATGTCTCTAAGGATTTCAGGTTACCCTTTTCTCGTATACAAGTTTTATTTTATAACAAAAAAATCTAATAATAATATCTAAACACTTGGAAATTAACACACCATGTTATAACACGGCGTTTAATTGCATTCATTTACATACATTTGCATTATTTATCATGCGGATTTTCAGTAAAACCTCATTTCGTTCCATCTTATACAACAGTATTGTGAATCAGCATTAACAATTCTTTTTAATATGTAAACAGACCGAAGAAATTCTTAACGTTTGAACACTTTGTACGATGCTCATGCAATCCAGTCCATTTTTTTTATTTTTGTAAAATCTTGAAAAAATTATATATATATATATATTTATTAATAAAATGGACCATAAACTCAAATGTCCGGGATGCGCGAACTATTTCTAAAAACAATTGAGCTATTTAGTGGCTTTCAGTTGTAACTAGTGGAAAAAGCCAGATTGCCAGGAGAGAACCAACGACCTTCGATAGGAAAACTGACAATCCTAGTCAACTGACATAGGAGTCGATTGCACTTTCAAAAATTGAAGAATGGTCTATAATTCAATTCTGTTCAAAAAATCATTGCCATATACCCGTTAAACAATATTTTTGTGACAAATACAAAATAAATATACAATATAACAGAAACTCGCATATATATTTTACATTTGAGGCATACTCCCTAGGAATATAAGAATTCTTCCTTTTTTTCTCTATATATATCCTCTTTTGAATTAAATTTAAAAAAAAAAGACAAATAATTTCAAGTATGGGGTCTGTAAAACTCTTCACGAAACCTCTTTCCTAATTAATTATTAAAATATATGTTATAAGCAATAAAAACCGGAAACAACCTAATCTAGGGGAGGTGTGTATTAGATGTGGATTCTAAAATCTCCCAAGATCTGTTAAATCATTAAATCTTAGTTTTGTTATTAATTTTCTATATGTAAAGCTTGATGTTCCAAAAAGACTTCAATAAATAAATTTTGTTTACGGTTCTTGTATAAATAAAGTTTACTTTTTCATCCATTTTTGTATCTTATTATGAATCAAATTTTCACAGTAGTTTTAGTACTTGTTTTATATAACTTTCGAATGAGTTATTTATTTTTAGCTCTGAATTAGTATCTTGTTATCTAAATATCTAAATGAAGTTCACATAGAACATTTTGGACACAGGTAAACCAGGAGTATACTCCTGCCGTGTCTACATTTTAACTAAGCATAAAAGCTTCTTTTAAAAGAGGATTTGATTCTCTTAAAATGTAATAAAGTTTGTGCTTTTATATTAAATTCTATAGTAAGTCTCCCCAATTCAGTTCTAGCTGCAAGTAAATTTTTGGAATTTTTCAACTGGACTTTTTTCAACAAAAGTTAAAATGTCTACTTCTTTTCCAGAATTCAAAGCTCTTTTGTTTTTGCTCCAAAAGAGACATATACTTGTCTAAATAGATTACTTCAGAGTTGTATATCATATTTGGTTTTATGATGGGATCAAAGAGGTGGTATGCAATTTTGACTAGTAAATTATTCAAAGACTTTGTATAAACTTTCAAACCAAATAATGCTTTTTTGCTTTTTTGATAGTTCTTTAGTGCTAAGAAACAGGTTGCCATTTCATTTGAGTAAGAAGCCTAAACATGAATATTCTCGTTTTTAAAACTTACAAATAATAGTTCTAGTTTAGAGCATATCCTATCAAATATCATGGATTTGTCTTTTTAATATTTAGTTCTATCCGCCATTGTTCACATTATATGGCTAAATTATTGAGACCATTCTGAAGTCCGGTTTTAGTTACTGATAATATAAATAAGTCAAATGCAAAAAGCAGGCAATTTAGTTTTAAGTCTATGATTCTTAAGGGATAACTCTAATATTTTTCAAAGACCTCTGTAATATCATTATCAACTTTCATGTTTTTGTATTTCAGTGAATAAAATGTGTCATCATATATTGATGTTTATTATGTTAAAATGTTTATTTTCTATCCACATGTTATAAAGTTTGAGCGAAAGAACATCTCTCCATGCAGAGTCAAATGCCTTTCTTAAATCTGAACATTTAAATGTATGGAAAGTCTAAAAGTCCCAAGTCTAATATGAAATTGGGACATACCCTTAAATATTCTGTAATAGCAGATGCACAACTTATTAAGTTTCAATAATCTCGGTTGTAGGAGGAATTCATAAAATAAATTGCTGAAAAAGACAAATAATTTCAAGTATGGGGTCTGTAAAAACTCTCCACGAAACCTCTTTCCTAATTATTAAAATAGATGTCATAAGCAATCAAAACCTGAGTTAATGTGAAACAACCTGCTCTAGTGGATGTGTGTAATAGATATGGATTCTAAAATCTCCCAGGATCTGTTAGATAACATGCCATTTCCGTCTCTTCCTCTTGTAACAGTTTAAATCAATTGACCTCTCTACCCTTAACACTAGTATATATTATTCTAAACTTAAAGACAGATTGAAAAAAAGTCCTAATTTGTACATAGTAATTTGTACATAGTAATTTGTACATAGTAATTTGTACATAGTAATTTGTACATAGTAATTTGTCTTTCCGTCGTCTTTCGTTTTTTTTTGCAATAGCTTTATCAGTTTCCATTGAAGGTAAATGTGGAAAAACGAATCGAACACATGAAATTTCCAAGTACTAGTACTAATTTCATTCTATCGACTTATGAGTTTTGAACGTGGTTTTTGAATAGAAAACAAAGGTTAAAATCCCTCATGCATGAAAAGTTTCCGCCGATAGTTAATAATAACACGTGCACAACTATAATCTGTGTTCGATCTTTCTACTAAGCTTCAATGATCTGGTTGGAATACTGTTGAAATCGTCGCAACACAACAAAAGAGTATAAAGAACTGAGATGTATACAAAAAAAATTGTAATTTGTATGTTAACTTAGTACAAATTGTAATTTGTCCAAAAAATGTTTGTACAAATTTCAATTTGTACAAAATTTAACAAAATTCACTTATAATTTGTACAAAGGACATATTGATAATTTTAGATGATAGAAATAATGGCCTTTCATATATTTATAACAGTAATACATTTTAATTGCCTTGAGGAAAACATTTTTGTATCAGATTCTTTTTTCAGCTGTTCATTTTATTGAAGTCAAGTGTTTTAATAAGTTGGTTAACAATATATCCCAGGTTTTAATGAACACTCTTTTGGTCATTTCAAGCAGTTGATGTAATAGTGTAAACATGGCCAGCATTTTTGATCAACACAATAAATTTGTCCAAGAAGTTCTGAAACTAGCAGATAATAATACATCAAAGCACAATCATATGTGCACCAAGGACAAGCTTATCATACGTGCAAGGATGTATGCGCTGTCTTCCCAACAGATCCAAGCCGAATATCTTACCAAGAATATGAATCGGAATTATCAGAACTTGCTGTCGAGGGATAATGTCATTTTATTTATTCCGCAGTAAGATCTTGCGCCAAGTGATCCTCAAAATCTCTTAGCCGTAATTGTAGAATCTGGAGATTTTGGGTAACAGCTGTAAGAATTTTAAAAGGATATTTGTCTAGAAATCAATTTGGAGCTGTTAAAGACACATGTGTATTTACAACACGGATTTCTGAGAATGTGAAAAGCTAAAAATGTGCAATTCCCGATGCCATAATTCAATCACATGCTCAAACAAATGTTAAGAACAACATGTATTTTTGTAGTTTGTGAATAAGGTTTAATGTGCGGTCATCAATTAAAATTCTATATTGTGTATCAGTACTTTTTTAACCAAATCCGTGGTATAAATTATTGTAGAGGTTATAGGTGAATTTTAGTCGAATTTACAATTTGTACAAGCACTTTTTGGACAAATTACAATTTGTACAAAGTCAAAATACAAATTATAATTTGTGCAATGTTTTTGTACAAATTATAATATGTACAAAATGATAACTTGTACACAATATATACAATAATATAGTGATGTAAGCATACCAAAAATATCCCACTTCCAGCAACACACCTATCATGGTAATGTTTCGTTTAGTTAGAAGTTATACATCTGAATCATATATTTTTTTCAATCCCTAACGTAGTATACAGTAAATAAATATAGTTTTAGCCTTAATAAAAGTATTATACTGCACATTATACACATTATAATATTGGGGTCAGTTCTTAAACTAGACAAAGCGATGCTGCACTCCACTCTGAAGTAACTGTATTATAACAAAGTCAATGTAGGACTTTCTTTGAGATATTATTGTGTCTTGGAGAGTGTTATTTTAGAATACAAAAAATTACAAAGTTCAACTATCTCCCAAAAGAGCAAATATTAATAAAAATCAAAACCCTGACCACATGCACACCTTCAATATATGTACAAACAGCCAGCAAAGTGAAAACTTCATAGCATTCAAACTTTAGGAGGAGTTATGTGGAATAACTATATACCCATAATGGGACGGACGGACGACCGGACAGGGGTAAAACAATATGCCCCCAACTTCTAGTTGCGGGGGCATAAAACGTCGTTACGTTTAAGTTTTGCAACATCAATATTATAGAAGTTTCATTGTGTATAAATACAATGAATTATGTAAGTATAAATAACAGATAAATGGTCTAATGTTACTGGGTTATGGGTTTCGTTTGATAAAAAATCAAAGGTGTTAAATGAGAGGTAATTTACACTGACAACCCGAAACCAATCAATATATAGACGTCAAAGCCTATATTGGGAATATCGAGGTTATATGCAGGCTTAACTAAATCATAAGGGGAATCTAGTGACCTGGATATAATAAGATATAAGATAGTTTTTATACACATCATATTTATATTTATTTGCAGTTCATCATGTCTGATATATTTTTTCGCAATTGGCGGAACCGTATTTTAAGCACAGAAGCAATTCTTCATGTGATTTTCAAACACATACTCATTCTTCTGAACATTACGTTTGTTTCGTGGTTTTAATCTAAAATTGGTTAATAGCAGGAGACCCTTACCTTGTTGACGCACCCGTTCTCGCTCCTATTTGAGTTTATGCGTTTCACTCAGTTTTGCTTGTTATCTTCATTTGTCTTCTATATCGATTTTTGTAATTTGAACATCCGTAAATATAGGCAACAGTAGTATACCGCTGTTCAATAGTCATAATTCGATTAAGCGAAAACAAAATCCGGGTTACAAACTAAAACCGAGGGAAACACATCAACTATAAGAGGAAAAAAACGGAACAACAGAAACACTGAACTACAACAAAAGCAAACGCAAACATACATAGAGACGGACTGTCTGATAACAACTGCCATATTCCTGACTTGGTACAGGAAAATTTAAGAAAAAATGGTGGATTGAACCTGGTTTTATGGCTAGCCAAAACTCCCGCTAATACGACAATGTTACAAATACCGCTAAAATGACAACATTACGTGACAGGAATACAAAACAAACAAACGCAAGAACACTCAGCACAGAGAAATAAATAAATAAATAAATAAATAATATAATAGTACATTACAACATGTAAACCGCAGAATAACAACGGACACCTCCCATGAATGTAAATTATTGTTGCCATAATTGATGGACATTGGAGATTTTTGGAAATCATCTGCATGGGGACAAGAAAATTCATACTCAACTGAAAACTTATAGACATCCAGATTTCCAAAAAACGTTCACGTAAGAGTAAGGAAGATCATATCAAAATCGTACACAGCAATCTTAACTTGAATAACACCATAAAACTAGATCACAACATTAAACTTAATCACAATCTGTACCTGATTCACCAAATGTAACTTAATCACAATCTGTACCCAACACAAATCACAACATGAAGTCAGAGATGACCAGTGTATATACAAGGAGTTATAGAAGAACCATCCGAGATAATAAAGGAAGAGTCGCACAAAAATAGAGCCACCATCTGACATTACGGGTTTTCTCACTATGAAGATGTTTTGTCAAAAATGTCTGAGCATTTGTATATATTTAAAATGTAGAAATATGTATTCAAAAAATTTATAAAAATCTTGTTTAATTTTTGAAACTAAAATTTCATTTCTCTGATGTTTAAAAATGTTTATTTTGTATTTCATCGCTTGGATGGGAACTCGTCATCTTAGATATGCATTAATTTTCAGAATTGTTTGTCTTTAGAAGTGAAAAATTAGAAATATAATAGTGACTGTTCATTTGATCACTAGGATATTTATTTTCATTTATTGTCGGTTTAAAATAAAAATCTTTTCAATTCACCATTTCAAATCTTCAATTTCAGATAACGTTTGACGGTAATTCTCATAAGTATTTAGGGGAGCTAAATGGTTAAGCCCCTTTCTCAAGTTTCAGTGTTAGAATAAGGCTATCTAATTTGATTGAATTTTGGTGTTTTCAGCTACTTTCAGCACTTTTGATTATATTGTTGCGGCAATTTTTATTGATGGAAAAACCCGGAATGACCGGAGATAACCACCAGTTTTCGACAGTAAAACTGGCAATCCTAGTCAATTAAGATTTGAATCGAACGCACCAGCTACAGACCCACAACCTCGGCGTGAACAGGCCAGTGATACAGTAGATGAACTACCAAGACCACTCTACCGAACAGATATGAGGTCCTCAATCAAAAATAATTATTGATCTGTATATGTTATTTATCAAAAAATTTAATTTCCATATGTTAGATTTTGTTTTGTAAATACATGGAATGGGATACTGACAACATGTTGTGTTGTTGTAGTTTACTTTACCGTAATTAATATAACTTAACTATCGAATTTATATGTTCCCGTGAAAAAATCCGCTAAACTACATCTTTAAATTTGGTATTTGAGTTATCGTTTTTTGAAAACTTTAATCTCTTTAATCTCTGCGAAATTATTAACATCTCATTTATATTTCGGTCACAAAACGATGAAGTTCGCGACTTGAAAGTAACAGAATAAATCGAGGTTGAATTGTCAAATATTTAAGAATGCCGGAAATTCGATCTTAACAAATGTATTATTGCTATGTTTATAGTTCACTGTTTTGGCTTAACTATCTAACTTCACAGGTTACTGATATTTTCAATGTACATGCTAAACATTAATAACTGCTAAAGAGTTGCATATCTATTTGTTAATCAATTATTGATTTTTGTACATTGATACCGTGAACGCTTTGCCATCAAGATTTGCTATTCATACGACTTAGAGACATATTTTCACGTCACGCAGTAACTTTTTGTTCTGTTTTAAAGTAATTGGAGGCGAATTTGAATGAAATTAAAATTATGGAAAATAGAATATTTGAGAAAGCTTTTGGTGGCCAATTTATGTATTATAGCTATTTAATCAGGTTTTCACACAACACATGTCTGTCACATACAAAACTTAAAATGTTTTAAATTGGTTTTACAGATTTGTGTTAGGTCTTCAGACTTTTTGGATTTAAAGGAAACTGTATAATAACATTAACGGTACCAATTTTCCAAAATTGTTTTAAATTATCAAATACCCTTAAATGTACATCTTGTCCTTAGTATTTCAATAGTCATACCCGAAAAAGATGGCAATTTGTCGCTTTACGTGGAAGTATAAAACGAACAGATATTACAAAATATATTGTTCCTTCAAAATATAGTTTCAAATCAACGTCAAGTTAGATGAAATTGCAAAAGTACAAACATGTATTGTAAACTAATTTCATTTGTAGTGCGGTATCAACAAATTAGCCAGTTCAATTAAATCAGTATAGCAAGAAAAAGGCAGAACTGAAATCCATTCAGTGAATGTATTCCCGCGTCAGATTTAGGAACATTGATTCTAAAGAAATTTTCTACAGTAACTAGGCTTGAGCCGCAGCAGTGTTTTCATTAAAATTGAAAGATCAACCTACAACGAATATTAATAGAGATAAGTTTTGAAAAAAAAATACGATATATAAATATGTTGTTTTCGTTTTCGTTTTTGGCGAATATTGAGATTCAAAGCATCATTACGTATGCAACATGTTCTAAAGAACAACCTATTTAATCATAGAAGGCTAAAAAAGATATCGTTTACAATTTTCAAAATAACTGTCAAATAGACATACGAAAAAACTCCTGATAACGATCATACAACTTCAATTATGTAAGTCAGGATATGATAAGGGGAGAGTAATCATAAAACTTAAAGAAAATATGTCACGCAGAACACAATCACTGATGTAAGCACAGAAATTCGTTTTGCAGATGTGAGAACACATATTTAAAATTTACTAAAACTGATGATTTACTTCTTCGTGCAAAGGGGATATTTCATTGTAATAATTGTACGGTCCATTTCACCCCTGTTTTTTTTTGATGGGGTTCATTTTGCTCAGTCTTTTTTGTTTGTCTTTTGATCGTTTTTTGTATTTTGCCGTGGCATTGTCAGTCTTTTTTCTATTGAGTGTAAGTGTCCCTTTGATATTTTTGTATGCCGTTCAATCTTGTATGGAAAATTTTAAACAATGTGTAGAAAAAATGGTTTATAGATTAAGTCACAGTTAATATTTGTTTATAGTCTATCCAGTTTGGTTTTATGTTATTTTTTTCATACAAATTGATTTGATGTTTATATGAATATAACGGGATGTGGTGTATACTTCAGTGAGACAACAACTTAGGTAGCTGGTCTTCAACAATAGACAATTGTCAACACAACCATTATGTCAATCTCTTAATCGCGTGCATCTACAAAAGTTGTGAATATCACATGTAACATTAAAGATCCGCTATCAACATCTAATTCCCTTAATGACGATACAGCATTAAGGTTTGACTAAATATGTAACGGTTTGGTTATAATTTGTAGAGGTTTGTTTAACATGCTGTAATTTTTTTTCCTGAAACAATTATTGAATCACACATAAAAACAATACATTACATAACATTGTAAGGGAAAGATTTAATCACTGGGTATTACAAAACTTATAATTTACAAAAACAACGATTAAATCGTAACTTTACAGACATTCAGACATATATTATGTTGTCGTATAATCATTACCCGTCCTCTTTATACGGTGGATTCACAAAAAGCCCTACAAGACCCCTAAAACTTTTATAAATATATGACAGCACAATTTTATGCAATTGACTTGAATTATATGACGAGATCTAACATTAAATATTCAAAGGTGGTTAAATTTTTCTCTTTTCTGAAAATCATCATCATCATCATCATCATCATCATCATCATCATCATCATCATCATTTAACAAGATTCATTTTAAAGCTTTCAAAGGTTAAAACCCCTTCGCTTGATTTAAATTTATAGGGTCGTTCATTCATTAAAGGTCAAACGTAACAAGGAAGAGAAAAACATGTCAAAAATGCACAGATTCTGACATGTTCTTTTATAACTGGCTATAGGTATTGGATTTTGCTCAAAGTTGAAGGCCGTGCAGTGACCTATAATTGCTTAAATCCATCTTATTTGGACTCTGCTTAATTGTTGTTTCATTAGCAATCATACAAAATCCCCTTGTTATGTAATGTAGTATGTGAAGAAAGACAGTCATACAAACGCGTGGTATCGATTCTATAAGCACGACCTCACTATCGTGTATGGTCAGCTTTACCCGAAGAGTTGAAATATTATCTTACTTTTCGATAAAAATTACATAATTTATAAACTGACAATGCACATGTAGAAATAAATCATTTCAGTACCGATGCACTACAGCTGCCTGGCAAATGCTACGTTCGGAGATACTTGTCTATTGAAGATGACCGTTTAATATTTTCAATAATTCATTGCACGGATGGTGGTATAGTCATATTTTTAGATATAATTAGATAAGATAAAGCTCAGTTTAACCTAAAAAAAAGTCAATGAGACTAGGACTTAATGTCTTCAATTTGACATTAACTGAAGACATCTCTTACTTCGTTTTTCCCAATATGAAAAGAAAAAACAATACGCTTCTGAAAATTCATATTTGATAGTTTTTTTTCTTTCTGCAATAAACTTGCATCATATATACCACCTCTACCCTTTTTATAAAATGTTCTATCTCCCTTTTTTACAGTTGTTTTCATAGAAAATGAAAATAAATAATCATTGAAATGGAAAAAAAACACATCAACGCATTTTCTAATCATTCTAATTTCTTTAAATAAGGTTAAAACAGTGTTATTACTGTGTAATATTTTTCATCATTTATACTTACTGCATAAATACTATGTTTCTAAGACAAAGTAAGAAAGATTTATCTCATTTTATAGTATAATCATCATAAAATGGGACAGACATCTCTGTAGTATGACAGGCTATGTATTTAAATCTAAAGTGTGAAAGCTATAGAAGTCGAGACAAGCCACCATACACTAACATCGCTAATGAAAAACAAAAATTGACAGACACACGTTATTATAAAAAATTTGAATGACATAAAATGCGTATTTTATATTCAGTATATGGTAATATTTTACTGTATACTACTGTGGATAGTTACTTTTATACCTAGCAAGGTAAAATTTTGAAATTGGTACAATGAACATTTCCCGTTAACAAACTGCAAAAAATGTTAATAAAGTGATACCGTCTCGCTCCTTTAGAGTTCATGCGATTCCCTAACATTTTGTGTATAACCTTGATAAGTCTTTCTAATTGATTTAGTAGATGTGAACATCAATAAACTAGTGTTTCCTAAGAAAAACTCCAAATGCAAATGGTTTTGATTGTGATAAGGCAATAACTTATACTAATACCTTGAGAGAAACATCTATTACACCGATTCATTCGATTAATTGGATTGAGGCAATGACCCAATTAAAACTATACTTTAAAGTTTTGGACATTTGTTAATTCTTCTTATATATATGACATTATAGTACAGCGGAAACCACATAGACTTGTGCCTCGAGGTATTGCAATTTGCACTCAAAAGAACAGCAAGTAATTTACCCAATTTCTACTTATTAATAAGCCAATGGCCGAGTATAAATCATTATCTACACAGTTATTTACTATTATAAATGACCATCTGATCGGTAATTAAGAGTTAAGTTATTGATGCTCGAAATGATGGTCAAAACGATTAGTTCAAAATGACCATTATAATATAATAAAAGTCATTAATTATAGACACATGTGGACACGGGAAATTTTGATTCGGGAATGTAATCAAAGACTTTGTTCTATTGTTATATCATTTCATTGTATTCTAGACATGATCGATTGTATCTGCTGATAAACAAGGCTAAATAAGGTTTATTTCTCAAGTTATCAACAGACGCAATTTAAAATTTGTACAAGTTCCTGTTATTTTTTACCTTCATAGTATCTTCTTTCAAAACATTTATAACAGAAGGACTTTGTCTCTCTTAAGAATAAAAATTAAACGACCAGAAATTTTTTATATGCGGATACAAAAGAAATACATACATTTAGATGTGCAACATTTTTTTTATATACTACACGGTTCAACTTCTCCAGATAAAATTTGAAACCATATTTAGATATTTGAAAGTTGCCATTTGAAATTGCTGAAAATGTGAGTTAATACACTGCGACCCAGTAAATTCCCTCTCTTTAATGTATATCTATTATATAAGTATATAAAGCAGCAAACAAAAACAACAACAAAAATATCGCTATACTGTTTTTGTGACAAGAGCATGTTGCTTAATAAACATGAAAAAGAAATTCAACCGTGTATTTACTGCTTATCACAATCTAGACTTGGGAACTCTCATTATGAATAAATATCCAATGTCCCTTTACTTGAAATACGTTAAAAGAATGCTTCAAAAGTTTGTATTTTCCAATGTTTTCTTAAAAACGAAACAGAATGCATTTTCAAACTTGAACTGGGAAAATAATTTTTTTTTAGGTTTAAATAGTTTGGTGGATAATAATGTAATTGTAGAATTCTATGTATTCCATAAGGCCATATAACAGGAAATACTTGCAGATACGTTTTTTTATCATACCTCCTATACATTTCTAGGAACATGATTGGTTAAAAGCAACCGCGTGGATACCGTGTATATTTCATATTCGGTTATTAGGCGGGGCTTATTTCAATAAACCGTTAGTAGTGGTGTTACGTCCCTTTATAGAAACAACACGGTGTTGAAGAAAAATCTAAAAGGTTTCAACTGACGAAGAAATTGATGATGAACGAATGAAATAAATTCATAAAATATTTAAAGCTAAAAAGTTGTTATTATTGGCATTTGTTTTTTGTATAGACAAATGAAAGTAGGTTCTTAATACTAAGTATTGAAGACTTAATCTCTTTGATAGTCCACTAGTCTAAATACCACATGTTAAGATAGTCAGTAAGATAAATTCGTTACACAGTGTGCTGGTGACCTAATACGATATATATTGGGTCAGTAAATTCCATATGGGGATTCGAGCTTCGCTCTCACCCCACATGGAATTTACTGATCCATATATAACGTATTAGGTCACTGGCACACTATGTAACTAATAATATTCGAATGAAATAGAGTTAATCTTGAGAATATCACAGTAAACAGGAAAGGATTTTGCCGAAATTTATATTTTCAGCCTTCCACTAAAAATGGTCTGAATTATACCCAGTAAAGTTTGAGTAAGATATTACATGCGTGTTAACTTTTTATCTGATATGGAAATCAATGATATCACTGACAAACTCAAGACACATAAAGGACAGTGGAAACAATAAATGATTTTTTTTAACGATAAATTGTAGTATCAAATCTTTAGCAAATATCTCCTAATGTTGTTTTATTGTATTTAAAAATTTACGATTTAAAGCTCGAGTCAAATAAAATGACTTCCTTGACTATGAAGAACAATCTCACAAACTACTCAGTTAGCGTCACATTAAGCTCCGGGGTGAATGGATGGACATTGATGTACAGATTTATGGGCGCCATCACTAGCTTATTGAATATTACACATAGCGTATCGCACACAATCTGGTTTCTATGGAACGCCATAGCTGTCTTCCGTTGTTCATATTTAGTATATGCTGTGATCATTTAATTATTTTCAGCGTTTTTTTCTCGATTATGAGTGCCCTTTTCATTATGTTCAGTAGTATAACAATTATGTTGAGCAGTAACATCATAATGATCAGTAGAATAATCATTATATTGTGCAGATCTGGTATTATATTCAGCACTTTAATCAATATACTTAGCAGTTTTGGATTTATGTTCAGTAGGTAAATTATTCTATTGAGTAGATTTGTCTTTATATTCAGTACTTTTGAAAATATCTTCTGTCAACATATTTTTATATTATGTAGATTTCTCATTATGTTGACTACAGAAACCGAAATATTCAGTGGTCAAACACACTTTATAATCAGTACTGTTATCATTATGTTGAGTGAAATAAATATTATGTTCTGTAGACTGATCATTATGTTCTGTAAAATAAATATTATGTTCAGTACAAAAAACTTTATGATCAGTGGTCAAAATGTTTTATGTTCGGTTCAATAAATATTATACTAAGTGGTTAATCGATTATATTCAGTGCTTTTTTCATCATGTGGTGGTGGAACTATACATTAAAATTATCCAAGACTTCGGGTAAGTAAAACCGAAATATTCCGAGTTGAAACACAGTACAACTCACCAATAAAAAGCTTCAGACCAAATATCAAATAATTCCTTTTATTAACAGCTGAGAAATCTTTGACGAACATTTTAATTGGATGACGGACTAACGAGGTGATTGCACCAATCTGACGAGTGGGGGTATAATCTTATGGATGTGTAAATTTGGGTATTTACTCACAAACTTTACATAGAGTCATTTGAACTAAAGGTGGCTCAAGGGAATTATTCCACAATTTGTTTGTAAAATAATGATTCATTAAGGTTACATATGTTTAGAAAATTAGCAAAATAATTATTTAATTCAAAGAAAGCACCAAATTATTTAAAACTCATAGTTCTTTATTCCATCTGCAATATTTTAATTAGAAATGAAACAATAAAAAGCAAAAGATGTGAGTCTTGTCCTTATTTTAAAGGACAACAGGATTTATGCAAGGGGGGTAATTTGATAAAATATCTTGTATAGATTTCACAAGAGAACAGTGTTTGCCAAATACCATCAGTCAAAATAAGGCCGTGGTCCGACATACATCACTGATCTACCTGTCAAAATGTCCGGTAAACAAAAATCTTCTTCTCAAGATACCGCTTAGTCAAAACCATTTAAAATAAGGTATAAAACTGCAATTATGACAATCATCTGGTCGATTTGTTAATGATTGTATTTTCTATCAAAAATCTTCTGCGAAATGACGCCTTCAATAGCTGTGGCTTAATCAGTCATCATACAGAAAACTATTTTATAATTTTTACTTTGTACTGGATTTCGGTTAATACAGATATATTGTACGGCTCGTATACTCCACGTTTTTGCTTACAAGCAATCAAAATTCTCTCAGTTTCTCACATGCATTATTAATATACAAACCGACCACGTTTATTATCGATTTTTTTTCCTAATATCGGTTGAGAAGGGTGAAAATGTCATAGGAATAGAGAAACAAGAGGGTTCTCAAAAAGCCTGTATCGCTCACCTGGACCATGGCTCGTGAAAGATACTATCAAGATTTGCTCCGTAGTTTCAGAAGAGAAGATCTTTGAATGTGTTCTCATGGGGTCCATTGTTAAACTATGCTCTCCCTGGAGGCCATCTTGTATGGGGATGCGGGCCTGATGGACACCTTTTCAAGGAGGACCATCCAAAGACTATTGTGAATAGGTTTGGTTCCAATTGGTTTTCAAAGGAAAAAATCTTTGAATGTGTTCCCATAGGGTCCAATGTTAAACTATGATCCATAACCAGAATACAAAGTGATTTAAAAGCCTTATAAGAGCTTACCTGTAACAAACCAAGTGCATTTAAGCCATTTTTAAGGTCTTGGATTACTGGCCTGGGTGTGGAACTTTCAAACAATTCCTCTAACTGTTCAACACTAAGCAGCTTGGGGAGTGGTCCATTTTGAAGAAAAGATAATGCTAAAAAAGCAATTCTTTATACATTCTATTACTAATGAATGGGTTTCAGTAATGTCATTTATGTTTGAACTTACAGCAGTACAGTTTAGAAAATGTCTTAAATTGTGCCTATTGCATTCAATAAAATAAATTGGATTTAAAATCTTTTCAGTGCAAAATGATAAGACTTTTTTCTTGAAATTAAAAATATTCAATGCTATTATGATGAACTAATCAGATGTAATAGAAGTCTCCCATCAACTTAAATGATGAAGTCATTAGATCACATTTCAAGAGCAGTTTCACTTTCAATTTTGAATTTCTAATTAAGTGAAAAATAAAACGAATAAATAATGAATATGGTAAATAATAATTATAAATGCTTCAAAATTTTTATTTATTGTAATGATCAGCTTGATGCTATATTATTTACAATAAGAAGCTTTCAGGAGTCTTAACTGCTCATATTAAATTTATTATAAAACTTGAACTTTGCACATAAATTAAGGCCCGGCCAGCCCTCATCCTGAACATTCCACTTATGTCTTTGATCTTAAAGTTTATCTCAAACAAAGATTCCAGTGTCTCCTTCGGAATGATAAATTTGTCATTATGTTCCAATACAATGTCACTGTAATGGCAGCACATGATTCTCAACTCCATCATCTTAGCACGGCTACTAAGACCTAGTTCAAGGAAATCTTTCTGAGACAGTTTAGAAGTAATGTCCGGAGTTATATTTTCTCTTTCAAAATTCTGCTTCAAATTATTCAAACCAGCTCTTTGGAGAATTTCATCCATTTTAAGAACCAAAACATCAACAACCCTTTGGAAAAATATGCCAACAAAATTGCCCGACTTCGTTTCAACTCGGAATATTTCGGGTTTACTTACCGAAGTCTTGGATAATTTTAATGTATAGTTCCACCACCACATGATGAAAAAAGCACTGAATATAATCGATTAACCACTTAGTATAATATTTATTGAACCGAACATAAAACATTTTGACCACTGATCATAAAGTTTTTTGTACTGAACATAATATTTATTTTACAGAACATAATGATCAGTCTACAGAACATAATATTTATTTCACTCAACATAATGATAACAGTACTGATTATAAAGTGTGTTTGACCACTGAATATTTCGGTTTCTGTAGTCAACATAATGAGAAATCTACATAATATAAAAATATGTTGACAGAAGATATTTTCAAAAGTACTGAATATAAAGACAAATCTACTCAATAGAATAATTTACCTACTGAACATAAAGCCAAAACTGCTAAGTATATTGATTAAAGTGCTGAATATAATACCAGATCTGCACAATATAATGATTATTCTACTGATCATTATGATGTTACTGCTCAACATAATTGTTATACTACTGAACATAATGAAAAGGGCACTCATAATCGAGAAAAAGCCGCTGAAAATAATTAAATGATCACAGCATATACTAAATATGAACAACGGAAGACAGCTATGGCGTTCCATAGGTTTCTATGGGATTTATATTAATCAAATTTCAGTTTTCACCATTGTCTGTTCCATTAATCAAAAATATACATTTTTTTTTCATTTCACAGCATCTTTCGCAGATTTGCTAGTTAATGTTAAATAAGAAATGAATTTTACTCTATTTCGTCGTTGCCGAGACAAAAGTTTCTAGCATTTGCATATAACAAAAATAAATAAGTTGAATGCCTAGCAACATTTATTTTTATAACATGCCAAGGAGGATTGACACTATAATCACGGGTGTCATTCGGTATATCGAGAAAAAAGATCGTGAAAGAATACCTAACGGTGGTCAAGTATTACGATTGAATCGTGAAAGCTCTGGTATAGGATCGTGAATTAAATCTTATCGAGAAGACGTATGCAAGGTCAATTACTAATCTAATTTAATGAATTATACGGACAAATTTACAAAAAAATAAAAATGTTTGTCAAAATGGTTCAACATTATGATCAGTATCTGAGAAAAATCAAGGTTTAAAAGTAAACCGTTCTTGCAAAACTACAAAAGGCAGATTGCTCCTCGACATTAAATATGTAAACAAACAAGATGTTTTTCATAATTCGAATGACTAAACAACTTTTCTTTGAAAAATGTCATTCCATTTTAACGATTCAAATGGTAATTACAGTTATTTTGTGTTAGCATAATCAGAAATTTTGCAAAAAATGGAAATATTTACAAAAAAATGATTTTTTGGATCGTGAAAGATCGAGTACCGCTTTTTGAAGATCGTGAAAAGGATCGTAAAAGATCTGATGCTACGAAAACGTTCAAATCCTTATTTAATTATATGATAATATATATTTTTAATTGGTATAGCAAATATTGGATTTGCACGACTCATTCCGGTTCTCTTTTGTTGGTGAATAGGCTATAATCGTTCAATGCCAATGGATCTGATTATCTTATAATACCACACCGACTAGGTGCCTTATAGCAATATCAGTCTACTTATCCGTCCTTCATAAGTTTTGCTTTCTTATACAAATTTAAGATTGAAAATAGAACCTAATCGGCTAAATTACGGTTCAAGCTGGGCATCATGCACAATCGATCGCGAGGTACGTTGATTGGTTATTTCCCCACTTGGTACAATGACGTATAGCTATTGTGAACAGACTGATCAAACAATCGTGTATAAATAACGTTATATTGGTACCTTTCTAGTTTATGTCAGCGCAACAACGAAATAAACAATAAATTAGCCAAAATTGTCATAAGATGTACGCACGAACGACACTTCTTATAACTGAAGGTAACAACCCTTACACAATAAACCAAAAAAAAAACCCGTACACATATATTCCCAGGACGGATGCATTAAGCAATACAGATACATATATACTTTTACTTTTTCAAAAATTTACGCTCCTGAAGGTCCTTTGCTCTTGGAGAACTACTTATCTAGACATGTTTTTAGTTATTTTAATAACTTTGAAGGAAAAATGTTGAATAAAAAAAAAATAAAAAAATGAAGGCATTAATGTCCATTCTTATTAAAATTATTACACGCTTCAACTAGTTGCAAGTATATATCAATTGGTATAAGAAATATTGTTTTCTGATTATTTAGTCTGGTCCGGCGCGGGATGTTTGCGCCATTTGAAAGGACATTTGCACTTTTTTAATGGACATTTGCGCTTAAATGATTAGGACATTTGCACTTTTTATAAAAGGACATTTGCGCTTTTTCAATATGATATTTGCCCCTTCTCAACATAACATAAAAAATCATTTAATATAAAAAGAAAAAACACAAAAAATTCATACATTTATATACAAACATCAACCTTTCTCCCTCATGCTTGTGTCAGATGAAAACGATAACACTCCAAGAGGAGTAAATTCCTTATAAAAACCATGACTCTTTCTAAAATTCAACAGGTACAGCAGGTGGTTTGAAAATAAAATTTCGGTCTTCATAAATTGAAATAATCTTAGATAAACTATGATGGTACAGTTCCTCGGACTATTCATGCAACAGAATAACCACAAGAGGAATATATTTTCAAATTTTAATCCACTAATAAGGAAGCTAATTGAAGAATTACGTTCAAAAATGTAAATGTTCCATCCATAAACGTTTCGTTTTCTCTATCGTTTATCCAGAAACCGGGCGGTGCATTACATTTGCTCATTGCCCATTTCAT
This sequence comes from Mytilus californianus, assembly GCF_021869535.1. NCBI lineage: Eukaryota > Metazoa > Mollusca > Bivalvia > Mytilida > Mytilidae > Mytilus > Mytilus californianus. The sequence continues at coordinate 62,270,571 of NW_026262679.1, forward strand.
TTGCGCGCAGCTTTTGGTTACATTTGCGCACATTCCTTTACAGGTAAACACAGGTAAATACAGGTATATTATACTTATTTACCCATTTAACTATTATTTTCGACCAGGATGTCTGTTTTATTACGCATACGCACTTAGTCCTGGAATAATATATAGATAAAAATGCAAAAAATAGTAAATCTTAAGATTAAAAGTATTGATTTCACACGTCGTAACTTGCTCAAAAATACATCTCGTACGCTTGGATTCTGCTGAATGCCCAAAGACTTGGAGGAAAATGGGAATTCGGTGAAATACCTTTGCAATTATTTACGATGCATCACTATGAAATACCCCCTGACTTAAGTGTTCTGTTCATACGGAAAGTAAATCCATCGTACACAAATCACACCCCCTCCCGATTTGTTTCTGACAAACGAAACTTCATGTGTGTGTCTTGATGTAATTTTCGAAACTATTCATTAAATTGCCATTCGGTGAAATAATGAAACAGAATGTTATTTACTTTGAAATATTCGCAAATGTAAGCAAAGGCTGCGTGCTAACGTAAAAAGAAATTAATCCCCAAATGCGCGCAAATCTAATTCGCCCCCAGAAACGTATACTATATTTTTATTAATTTGTCTCGTTTACCCGAATATTTTTTTCTGAATTTGTCGTTTGTTCGGAAGAATTTTGTTCAGGTGTATCAAAGTTAAAAACACAAATGTCCTTTAGTGTTACAGGTAAAAATGCACAAACGTCTTGCGTCCGTCTGGTCACACCTTGTCTTTTCACGATCGAGATAATGCGTTGCTCGATCTTTCACGATCAATTTTGATGAAAAATCAACAAAATTCAGTGTTTTCAAAAACAAAATGAACGGTTTCAAGGGAAAAAAAAACTTTTATTTTACTGTATTATCTGACACACCAAAGATTCAGTTTCAAATATATCATTATATATTGGAATGTGATCATTATAGGTACAAAACGTGTTCTTTTTTTAACGAATCCCACAGACTTGTGTTGCGCCTTTTGTGTTTTCTCATAAAGTACTGCATATTTTTTTTTCGGATTTGTTTCGCGTTTTGAAAATACAACAGATTTTTTTCACAGATTTTGAAGTAGAATTACAATTAATTACATTCACGATCCAATATCAGATCTTTCACGATCCGATCGCAATGTTTGACCACCGTTAGGTATTCTTTCACGATCATTTCTCTCGATATACCGATTGACAGCCGTGATAATTATCAAGCTTCGAAATTACAGACAGATACTGATCACTAACTAATGAACCAACGAAGCTTTTGTTCCACAAATAAAATGTCGAATAAATCTAATTGAAATGTAATAATGAGCTGCGTCGTATAGAAATCGACCTTATGCAACTGCACGTATACATGTAATGTATAAGACTTTGAATGATATTGGAACTGCACGTATACATGTAATGTATAAGACTTTGAATGATATTGGAACATTCAAATACGAAATAAAAGATTATTTTGGGTCGGTTTTGTAGGGTTCTTATATCAACTCAATATTCAAGTAGTTACAGACTTTACATAGAGATTTTTCAGCCCGGAATAAGTTAACAGATGTATTAGTATTCATTTGCATTGCATCAGGTCGATTTCTATCCGACGCAACTCATATAATTGTCATAGTCAAAAGTACATATAACACATACAAAAACATGTTGTTTTTTTCTTTGAAAAAACTGTAGAATTTTAGACTTAAAGTAATTAATTAATAACTAAGGATATCAAATGAATTGTGATGGAGAATAGGATAAATAAAACAGTTATCGCCAAAATAGTGTCGAATTACAGGAAAATTATATAATGTCAGACCTTTAAATCATTTGAAGAGATTTGTAAGAACGTAAGATCGACATTCGTTAATGTACATTAAAAAAGTCTATTTTGTTTTAGTCAGCGAAAAAGTATTGGGAACTACGAAGGAACACTGAAGGATTGTGTGAACTCAAGACGCTTTTGAGAAAATATTTGTTTTTTTATCATCATAAAACTTAGAAGATAAGCTGATATATTTACCACCATAGCTACTTGGATATCAAATCACATATTAATTACATCCTTTGCTTACAAAGGTGTCATCGACCACATCCCTTAGTATTAGCAGTCAGATATCTTATAATGTATTGAGTTCCAAACCCTAAAACATTAAACATCTTGTTATTCCATCCAAAAACCACAATCACATATTTTCTTATTTTACACAAGTAGATGAATAGAATTGAATGCATCCATAACAGAAGTTGTTAATCCCAAACCAAACAATATCAACAACAGAGTGAGTTTTGGCAAATCATTCTTTGTAGTCCGTAGTAAACAAATCCATAGTTATTAACGCGTTATATCATGTTATATTCTATTGGAGTGAAAAATTCAAGCTAATCGTCCAATTTTATTGGTAGACTTTACAAGGTTGAACCCATATCCCCGTGGTAAAGATGTCTGTCGCTATGTCGTTTCAAATAAAAAAAATCATTTTTTATAAAAAAAGAAAAAAAAAAAAAAATAGAGTAGGCTTAATCTTCAATTTTAACCGTTTTTTCCAGAAAGTTTTTCTATTCCCGTCATTTATTTTGTTTTACAACGGTTAAAAGAGATAACGAACATTATCGTCTGCTATAAAATGGCAGTAAAAAAATTTGCCTCGCACACTATCGAGGAAATAAACTCCACAAATGCCACGTTGATACAATAAAAACATATCCAAGTCTAACTGGAATGCAGGTAACTTGTTCAGGAATTAGATTCCCAAATTTGAACGCTATGATATTCACAGACTAGCAGAGGCACTATCTCATTTTTATCTGGATGTAAGAAAAAAAGAGGGAAAGTTCTATAAAGGGACTTCTCTGGACGGTACTTGAAGTTCGTTAAACCGGTATCTGAAGTCATCTCCTCATTTAACGGAGTTTGGCTGTATCAAGAGTCCAGAATTTTCTGATAATTTAGGATTTCAATGACAGAAATTAAAGAGGCAAGAAAAAGAGAAATCGACCATTATCCTGAAATTGAATAAACTGACTAAGCAAAACTCTACAACAGTGTTTATTTAGACAGTAAAAACTCAACAACACTCGCACATGTAGTACAGGTAAAGATTAGACTTCACTCATGTAAGCGAGGAAACTAAAACATGAAAACAATGAGAAAGAACACTTTTATCGTGAAAAGGTATGCCGATACAAATAGGGAATATGTTGTTTAAAACACAGATGAACTCACTAATACATCATCGTAAATCAGACAAAGAAATAGTATCGGGTCATATTCCACCTGATCCTAGTGCATGCAGGGGAAAACATTTCAAGAAATATCTTTCAAAGTTGCATCCTGACTGTGATTGCCTCTTGCCTTAAGACTTGTTCGAAGAGGTCAAAGCTTGCTGGTATCAGAAAAGTCGGATTGGAATTGATACATTATCCAAATTTTTGCTGCATTTAAGCAGAAAAGCTGGACTTCCTAAATCTTACACCAATCATTCTGCTCGTGCAACCGGTGCTTCAATATTAGCAAAAGGTTTCTTTTCACAGGCACAAGCCATGTCTATAACTTACAAGCTAACTTCTGGAAAGTAAAGAGAAGTTATAGATGACGCTATTCGATGTTAAATAAAGGGCCAGCCTTTTCAAATAGCAGTCTTTCATGGTTGCATCATGAACAATATAAAAATTACTTTCAACACAATGTGAAATGTTTGATTACACGAAAAAAACGTAGAGTTAAGTGTTAACTGAATGAATTTGAAATGTTTGTGGAAATATAGAAATATAGAAATTGTTCGAATATTACAATTTTGTAGAAGATGTTAAAGTATTGAATACGTTATGATTAAAGTACAAAAACGTATCTCATATCTGTTACTAGTATATCAAGAGTTGCAATGGGTTATGTTGTAATTTGTATCAAGAATATGGGGCGATGACGTAAAGACAGTATAATACACAACCTCAATGTTAAAAGCCATGAGTATTATCTGACCTTAAGCCTATTACAAATAAAAAGGTAAAAAAACCAAACTTATAATTATGTAAGCCATACGATCGTTTTGTATATATCATTCTCGTAAATGCCGCTGGAAACAAATCAGTTAAAGGAGAAATTATGAACGAAGTTAGGGAGAATTGAAAACTAAAAATTCCAAAGAGTTATTCAAATCTGGCTAAAGCCATATATGCCTTAGGGTAGAAAATTATCTTAGTTATAGATCAGATTATGATATCGCATGAAAGAAAATCGTTAAGGTTGAAAATGTGTTGGACATCAAGGCCAAACTTTGATATCTTGTGACCGAGAAGCCATTTCACTAAGTTAGGGACATAACCCCTATTGACATCAATCATAATTATTAAACCAATAAAGCATTTAACAGAACCTGTAAATTAATGAGACCTTTAAAATGATCACGAAGTAAAATAAGTCATATGTGACCTTATCCTTTGACCTTAAACTTCAACATCTTTCTTACTTTGATCGCCATAGGAATATGCGCTGAAAGAATGTTTTTCGATGCATTTTGGCGTGTAGTATCATGAGTGTTGCAAAAAATACTAGTGCTGAATTATCTTTTACATACACTACAGTTAGTGTGGAATCTGCAGTTTTTTACGCGGCCATTATGTGCATAGAGTTTGGATGTTGTTTTTGTGTAATATTTGATTTTTTTAATGCTTATTTTGTAAATGAATTGTCTAATAGATATGCATCTTGTTACTTATGTAGTGACCCATTATTGTTGTAAATGTATGGTATTTAGATATGAATGGGCTGTGCAATGGCATAAAAATAAGAAAATGTGGTATAATTGCCAATGAAACAACTCTCCACTAGAGACCAAATGACATAGAAGTTAACCACTATATGTCACCATACGGCCTTCAACAATGAGCAAAATCCATACCGCATAGTCAGCTATATAAGGCCCAGAAATGACAAATGTAAAATAATTCACACGAGTAAACTAAACTGCCTGATTTATGTACAAAACAATGAACGGAAAAACAAATATGATATACAGCAACAAACGACAACCACTGAACTACAGGCTCCTGACTTCGGACAGGCACATACATAATGTGGCGGGGTTAAACATGTTTGTGGTGGGATCGTATCTAAATTTCCAGGCTCGGTAAACAACATCTCCGTTAAAATTATGATGTGCTATCCCGTTTGAAATTAGTTTTCTAAAGGTACAGCCAAACTTCTGAACCAAATCTTTGTATCTATGGAAGACTGTAGTAAAGGTTTTAAGTAATTTGTGGTTAAGAAATCTCTGACTGGATAATTTACCAGTACTACATAGATAACGTTCATCGAAATCCAAAACGTCAATACAGACTAGGACATAAGAACGAGTTGTGATATTTAAACACCGTAAGAGTGTGCCAAAGGAACATCACAGTTCAAAAAAGGAAATTTAACATAAGGGAAAAAAAATCGTCCCTTTTGTCGTAAAGTTTTGTGTAGAGTTTTCCGTGTGAAACTGAAATATCTAAATCTAGGACGTTTATATTTCATTTATTTTAAGTAATTTCCTTTGGGAAAATTTAGGCAATATATTTAGAAAATTCTTGATTATTTAACGCAGACATATTATCTAGATAACGATAAGTCTTGGTGACTTTATCAATCACATGCAATTAATACGGGTCTGATGATTAATAACTGTACAAGCACAAGTCTGCTCTTAAAGGGGCGCAATTGGTGCCCATAGGAATGCCTACAACCTGTTGAAACACTTTATTGCCGAAACGTACATAAATGTTATCAAAGAGAAATTTACCGCTTTAATCATCTCATCATACCTCTAGTAAGTATATTTAGCATATTTACATTTCTCATTAGAGAAGATGTATTTAAATGTGTATATTTGCAATCAGATTTTTCAAACAACCATTTAATTAAATAAGATAACTTTTGATTGATAAGATTGTGTGGAAGTGTAGTGTAAACAGTTGAAAAGTCAAAACTGTCAGCAGAATAAAAATAATTCATTAAAACATCAAAAGAATTTTTTACACTCCAAAAATAGTTAAATCCACCAGTTTCATATGTTTTATTACAATAGTTAATGATGAGTTTTTTTATAGTAGTTAAGGAAATAGTTAAAACACTGAAATATAAGTTGAAGAACACTTACTAGAGGTCGAGATGAAACGATCTTTTACGGGGATTTTGTGTAGTTAAGGTAGCCAATACATAGAAGGGACCTTCAAATGTTCAGAAGAGGCCTTCAGCTGTGATGCGGTTATGATATGACTGTTTATGATAAGACTCTCTATGGAGTGCAGTGACCTGAATGTAGAAGAAGTAATAATTTCATTCTTAAGAACTTTGAAGAGTGGCAATGGCAAAATCCATAATGACTGTAGTGTGTATGAAATGAGTGATCTTTTGATTTCTTTTTTAAATTAAATGAAATTTTAAATCTAGATGCTAAATTACAATTTTTCATCCGTCCCCACTTATTCTACCTTTACTATTCAAAATTTTCTGTTTTTTTATGCTCTTCAACTGTTTTGATTAGAGCACAACTGATGAGTTTTATGTAGACAAAACACCCATCTGGAATACCCTTTTAAACTTCATCTAGTTCTATTCCTAATCCCTTACCTAGGTGATTTTTTTATCGTATGTAGCGATCTTTTGGTTTCGTTCCTAAGGTCATTACTACTTTTTTTAAATGAACGAATCATAACTTGTGTCCATAGATATATTCAGAAAAATCAAACATAATAAAAATAATTTGGACATCCCAATAATACTCATTTACGTGTTATTGACAGGGAAACTTTAAAATCTAATCTTATTATAGACGTTGCTATTTACAGAAATATATGATAAAAACAAAACTGTTTGTGATAATAACTTTTTTAGACTTATTAATTTTGACTAAAGTTAGGAATACTTTTTAATTTTGGTTCATTTATATGTTTTGGAGTTAAGTGTGGCGTCCATTTCGCTGAATTTGTATACATTATTTTTTAGGCGCTAGCTGAAGCCAGCCTCCTCGTGCGGACTTTTCTCGTTGCGTTGAAGACCAATTGGTGGCATTGGGCTGTTTTATGATCTTTGGTCGGGTTGTTGTCTGTTTGACAGATTCCTCGTTTCCATTCTCAAATCTACAGCAAGGGCTATATTCCTTATAGTTGCTCAGTAAGTTAAAGAATCGAGAAATCATGACTCATAAAATTAGTTTTTGAGGTCTTCACAAATGATCTTTATTGCATCTGATCTTTCTGTTATGATGATCCTTCAGAGAGATTAATACCAAACGTCAAAGGTCAAGAGCGAGTTTTAATTTAAACAAAAAAGCATTATTTTCAAATATTAAAATTATCACATATTATACCACCAAATGATATGAAAGATTAATTTCATGCTTTGAAATGTAGTCTCCTGTTCACCGAAAGATTTTCATAAGACATGCAATTTTTTAAGAAAGGGATCAGACGCAGTAATGACGATGTTTTCAATATTGGAAAGAAACACTTCATGAACAACTAACTTTTCATATATTATTGTGTTTTTACTCCTGTCATAATCCCAATGAGAACGTGAAAAAAATGAGATAGTTTTTAGTCACTAGAATTCCAAATGATCAATAATGCATACATGAGTTTGTTGAAATAACAATTTTAATATTTGCGTAAACAATTACGTAAATACTCACCAATTTATCTTCATTGGCATGCTTTGGCGTTCAAAATTTAATTTTAACAGTAAAAGTTGACATTTTGTTGACTGAAATGTTAATTGAGCCAAATTGCTTGATTTTAGTTAAACGTATTCTCCACACGTCTTTAAGTACAAGAAAAGTAACCAATGCAATACATTCGTCGATTATTTCAGCAAATTAATGACGAAAGACGGGGGAAATGGAGACAGAGCATGCAAAACTATTAGTTCTAATTACTAAAATCTGCTATATATCATTACACCAACCTGACGTGTCTAGATTTTGTCATTGATATCTTGAATCAAAGTAGTTCAGCTGTTTAATCCTTTTATGGATGGAGATCATATCATTTCTCCTGAAGACAGCAAATATTTTATCAAATGAAAAAAAATCAATTTGAACTGTAAGAGATGACGTTTCGTTTTAATCTCTCTCTGAAGGATCATTATTTCAAAAGAATAATGCTATTTTTGTGAAGATGTTACCAGCCGATCAAAGTAATTGTCGTGTTAATCATCGTTTGTTTGCGGAAAGCATCATTTTGGCTTAAGGGTACATTTGTAATGAAACAAAAATGAAATTCGGTATTAACGAGATTTTGTTAGAAGGCCGAATAAAGCTACTATACAATAGTGGCATCCTTATAAAAACCAATAGTGTGTTGCTACTTTTCTATATTTTATAGGGTTCAATCAAAACAAATCAATTCGACTTGTATATAAATTTCAGCTTCCGTTAGATTAAAAAATGCATAATGTCATATGATGAATAACCTTACTCTAATCATAAACAAGGCCCTAACATCGGTCGTCTTTTTACATTTGGATTTTTATACTTCTCTTTCTTTCATTGATTTATGCACCTTTGGCCTAAATTCCCAACTCAGGCACATATGCCTTAATGCCTTAATAAAGGCAGTTATTCTTCTAATTCTAGAAGAATAACCTTAATACACGTACATCAATCTCTTATTTTTATCATTTATTATACTTCCTTGTAAACCAATGACTGTTGGTACTAAACAATATGATAACTAGAAAGAATTAATTTTTCTAAAGATGATTTGCTCGGTCTTAAGAAGTAATGAAAATAAAACATTTCTGTATTTACGTACTTCAATTCTTACGCTTACTGAAGTGACTTTCCTGAAGAAATTCTACAACTGCCAGAAAAATTTAGTGTCAGCTTGGGATTCCACAGTGTCTTTAGTAGCAGCAGTTTACAAATGCAATTTAAATAAGATAATTACAATGAAATTTAAATAAGATAATTACAACACAACTTATATATATAATTATGACTTTCATATATACAAACTTTTTTTAGACGTTCCATTAATTCTAAGCTTCGTTTTTTATATGCATAAAATAATTGCCACTGGATGTTAAGCAAAAAACAATCCATCAATTGTTCTAAGCTAATTTGAGCTCATACTTATATCGTAGCAACCATCGCAACCACTGGAAAAAAACCAAGAGGTTTTCGAAACTTTTATATTTCTATCCGAACAATTTTAACAACACACACTGATACTTCTACAATACTATATATCCAATAGTGTATGCGTCGTACGAATTAAGTATGTTTTAAATAATTGGGTTTTAACATTTATTACCCACGGACGTTGACCGATAACATTGTACTCGTGACAACATTACAGGTCCGATCATATAAATCAATTTAGTAATTTTTCCCTTATAAACGAGTTTGATAGCAAACGGTGAAAATATTGATATCTTTATACATTTATGGTTAGAAAATGCTAATAATAACACCATTACAAACACAATTCCATTTTAATATTCTTGTCATGGTTAGAAAAACATAAAATAACACCATTACAAACTCAATCCCAATTTAATATTCTTGTACGTTTCTATAAATAAAACAAATCTATTCTATTTTTAGAAATCTACCTGTGATAATATAAACGTCACAAAACATACGTCACTTTTTGTGAGGTTAATCCATTCATGTGACGCGCAGTTTATATTTCGTGTGTGGTGTCCTGGTATGCTGTCGTAAATTCATGGGAGGTGTCCGTTGTTTTTCTGTGGTTTACATGTTGCAATGTACTATCATATTATTTATTTATGTATTTCTCTGTGCTGAGTGTTATTGTGTTTGTTTGTACTGTATCCCTGTCACGTAGTGTTGTCATTTAGCGGTTTGTTGAACATTGCCATATAAGCGGGAGGTTTGGCTAGCCATAAAACCAGGTTTAACCCACCATTTTTAGAATGTCCTCTACCAAGTCAGGAATATGGCAGTTGTTATGAGGCAGTCCGTTTCTATGTATGTTGGCGTTTGCTTTTGTTGTAGTTCAGTGTTTCTGTTGTTCCGTTGTTTTCCTCTTATAGTTGATGTGTTTCCCTCGGTTTTAGTTTGTTACCCGGATTTGTTTTTGCTTATTCGAATTATGACTATTGAACAGTGGTATACAACTGTTGCCTTTATGTATGTGACAGTGATTCGGTTCAAATTGGGTTTAGATCACAAAATTATAGTAATATAGCATTGTTTATTTAACTTCAATCTGAATGATAACCACAGATATATTTCCTTTTTTAGAAGGGAAGGATAATTGAACAGATAATTGGTATGACGTTCTTTCGAAGCAGAACGATAAGTTTTAAATGCATTCAAAATCTTGTTTGACGTTGACAATTATAAAGAATACAACATAAGGGTATTTGAAGCATTGTAGTTTATTTTTAATATTGTGTTATACTGTTCATCATTATAATTTGAAAGTTTGCAATATTTCTTACAAAAGCACAAAATGAAGTATTTTTAACTAGATTTCAGTAACTCAGAGTACTCTAAGATCGGTTCTTTGTGTATTTAGTCTTGTTGTTAGTTGTTTTACTTTTTTTGGGGTCGATCGAATCAAACCTTTTTTAATTGATTTTACAGTTTTTTATGTTACGCTGTTACAGCACTGACCCGAGTAAAAGGAGAGTTGAGCGCTTGCAAACATGTTTAACCCCTATGTCTGTCCATATTCAGGAAGTCGTAATTGGGTGGGTGTCGTTAGTTGCTTGTCCAATATTTTTTTTTATAAATTAGGCCGTTTGGTTTCTCTTGAAATGTTATACATTTTTTTCTTGTCGGGCCCTTTTATAGCTTACTATACGGTATGGGTTTTTTTGTTCATTGTGGAAGGCGACACGGTTACCTACAGTTGCTTACATCTCTTGCGGGTAGTTGTCTCACTAGCAACCATACCACATATCTTTTCTTTATATTGTAAAGCTAGGATTATAACTGATGGTAACGAGCATGCAATTGCGAAAACTATTTCGTTCTATTATAGGGAAAACAATAGCTTCTGTTAAAAATCCAACGCATACCACCTCGAGGTGAAAGGGGTTGACAGATAGGAAACGGAAGGGTTGGGGTGTAAGTTGTTATAATATTAAACTGTAGATGTTTCTTCTTTTGCATGTAAATTAGCGCAAATTTTTAAGGAAATAAGTTCAACTTCATTATTGGTTTGGCGTTCCAACTCTTTTCTATTTGAGTCACTAGTAAACTAATTTGAACCGAACAGGTAATATTGATCTGAAAAGCTCTTAACAGACTGAACAACTGGTTATTGGGTTAATGATCAGTCTTTCCGGTAATTGTCAGATTAATCTACTGCTGTAAATTCAGTACTGTTTATGTAATTAGCTTGCAGTCAACCTAAGATATGTTACTAAACAGTACTGAATTGACTGCAAGCAAAATGTCTGAATAATACTGAATTTGCAAAATGAAAATATCTGCAAAATATCTCAAACTCTCAACGAGACTTACTGTTTTTAGTTTCAGACTTTTCAGATAATACTACGATCAAAACTATCGTCTTAAACTAAAAATCATTCACTAATCAGTGTCACTGATGAATCTTGTGAAGACAAAACCGCATCTTGAGAACTAAAGTTATGTGCCTGGTATCTTTGGCGACTTTTAGTTCTAGCAACGACTGGTTCAATACCACTTCTGATTGATGTTTCTTCCCAGAGGGTATAATTAACCCCATTAGTCAGCACTGCTTTTTGACATGAAAAAGCAGTAATGCGCGGTCATTTTTTTTTGTAAATTTACATCCGACACCTTAGTTTTTCTATAAGAAGAACCGATGGCTTAGCCATATTTGTTACAATGTGCGCTCTTCGGCTACGTTATTGTTTTATCCATACAACTTGTTTTGATTTGCGCAAAGAAAAAAGACGCTAATAACATGCTGATTGATGAAAATTAATATGTTTGGTGGCTGTCTAAAAATTCAGGCGTTCCAGAAAAGTTAGATGATATCAAAGAAGTCAAGGAAGTCAAGTGAAACACAATGCGACCGCAATAAGTATGTAATTCATTATATTCAAAATTCTATAAATACTTCGTTACATCAAAACGAGGGAGTTGTTCTTGTGTTATCATTTACATGGAACACATTATTTTTTTTTAGTTTCATTGCTAATCACAGGCTTTTAAAACCCGTGAAAACTTCTTCCTGCAAAACTGTAAAAGGGTTCAGATGTAACATTAACAAATTTTACACCAATAGTCTGTACAGAAACCCGGCTTACTCTTGTTCATCGTTCTCATACAATTATATTCTTGCTGTCAAAGTTATAACCGAGGATATTGGTGGCATACACAACGAAAAACTTTGACAGTTGTAAGAAAAAGGCCCAAAAATATATAATTTCCAGCCTGTCAACTGACTGGACAAGAACGTTGCCAGAAAATGAGTTAAGCGAGAACCAAAAAACTCTTTGGTCGGGTTGTTGTCTCTTTGACACATTCCCCATTTCCATTCTCAATTTCAAATTGGACATTTTATCTGAATGGGTCAAAGCTGTTCCCGGTTATGCATTCAGACGCGCATTCTAAGACTACGATGTACGATGAGCATTTGGCGTTTTAATCCTTTCAAGAGTTTAAAGGTTGTGAGTGCTAAATCCTCTTTACACAACAACTATGTTGTTGCCCTCGCAGTCAAAGTCTCAATATTGTTTATATAGGCAAGAACTATTTGGATTGCCTAAAACAATACTTGGAATTAACAACAAATTTTGAAATCATACTTATACACTTACATCTTTCACAAAACAGGAGATTTTCCGTCCTTCCCTCCTTGTGAATTACCATAAAATGAACGATGAAAATCTCACTTCTTTATATTGGATACCCAAACTTCGCAAAGAACGACATATACATGTATCAGGTTCGTCTCTATATTACACTAATCGTCTTTCTAAGATTTCTACTACCATTCTTATCAAGTAAAAGGTGACATTCAAAATTATTTTGATAAAGTATACTCAACTTGCAGTGTCTGTCAGATGTGAATTACTGAAGATCTACTCTAAAAATCTTCAAAAACAATCATTACAATTTATTATTTAATACCAACACGTCTGATTTTTTTCACACTTCTCACTACTTTGGTAAAAGGTTGGTTTGATGCAAATGTAATACAGAGTATATAAAAATTCCTACTTGTAAACAAAATTAATACATGCAGTAAATATACATTCGATTCTTAAAAATAAGTGGTGCATTTCAATACAGTTAAGAGGTTGAGCCAATTTGCCCTGTATTCATTTCAGCGAACTATGCAATTTCACATTGTATCTAAATCTTTTTTACGAATATCCAGATACAAAATGTTATCAAATGTTATCATTTGATGTTGTCGACAGTTGTCGATGTTTGAATATTGCAATATTTAAATATACTTTTTAATTTTGTTTTGAAGAACATTGTTGACTAAAATAAATAAATTTGTATTTGATAGACATACCATGTCTTGCACATACATACTTCCAATATAAGTTGTGTTTTGGCTAAGAATGACCCTCTTTTTTTTGTTATGAATACTCAAGATTCACCAAAACTTATCAAAATTGTAGTGTTGTGAGCTCCAACAGCATTTCAATACAGCGATTTTTTTAAGTAGCAACTGGAATACTTATTTTAGCCGAGATGTAACGTAGAAGAGAAAGACCTCTATTGATTTTGATGACACTTGGTCGAATGTCACTGCAGTTATTGATTGAATATCTGAAATTATCTCATACCTTAATGAAACTTGGTTTAATAATACCCAATTGGTTGAGAGAAAAAAAAAATTTAAGGTCAGTAGGGCAAAGGTCAAAGTCACAGCACCCTTTGAAAGAACTAGACCACTATTGATTTTGTTGATCACCGAATAAAAAATTCGGGATCATATAGTTGATGTTTTGTCCGTCCCTCTGAATATTGGTGGGCATTAAACAAGTGGTTTCTTGATGATAACTTTGATTCCCAGTGCTTAATTGGAACGAAATCGCACTGGTTAGAAAATAAAGTGAAAGGGGAAAAGCCTATTGATTTTAGGACCAATACGCAAAGTTCAAGATCGGTCCTGGGAACCACTGTCGCAAATTTAATGAACCCAAAAGGGGTTTCTGTATAGGATGTATAACGAAAAAAAGATATTTGAAGATTTCATCAGTTTCTTTCTAAGTGAGATCTCCAAAATAACTTTAAAAATTCAACTATATTATTGGACATGTACCCCCGACCTGGCACGATAGCCAGGTTCAGGGAATACCTGTCCAATTCTGTTGGTACTTCTTGAACTAAAACTTTAATTTCTGTTTTCTGCTTTTTTTAAAACTATTGGCCTGAAATCGTATCTTTACCAAACTTGCATAAACAATAATTCTTTTGGAGAGGAAATCAGCAATTGGTATATCAGTTGAAAATAAAGGTCACAGTAGCTATAAATGTATTTATATTTAGCTTAAACTTGGGTTTCAAGGAAAATCCAAGGAATTTTTTTCCAGTTGTCGCAGGTTCCTTAAACTAATTTTTGGCAAACACTCTCATTTGACATAATTGTTCAGCAGACTTTACAGTCATCATCACCAAAACCAAAAAGAAAAATATGTTTGTTGTTCTACAAATCCACAATGATCGGAGCTCGGCTTATGCACCCATGGTGCTTCGTTAAATTTCTTGTGCCCCTTTACGACCAGTCTAAACTTTCCACTGCCCAAAAAAGTAGAAATATAAAAGCGGCATTATCTTGATTTTAAAAAGTAAATAGCAATGTGTAAGTAATGATGGCTATTTTTTACATATATATACATGCAGTCACAATATAGTGTCATTTTATGGGAAGTTTTTGAGTATGTGCCAAGTATGTATGAATTCTGAAGATCAAATGTCTAAGTATGTAATAGCCTACACTATATATTTTCTATGAGATCTCCCATCCATTGAATAACATGGTTTATAAATAAGGTATATATATGAGGGAAATCAGTTGTAAAATGCTAGAAAAGGATTTTTGTCAAACATTTCACACTGTTTCCTTTATAGTGAACGATGGTGAGTCACTATATAGGTGAACATGTCACTGCTTCTTTTCATCTGCCCTAATAGTTATATTATTCCTATGTCTCTCAGCTATAACAACTAATGATATTTCAATGTAACACATACAAATCAGGTTGAAGTCGTAAGGGAGTTATATGCAGTCACAACGGTCGTTGTACCAAAAGCTAGTAATGTAGTATGTCCCAGTGGTACGTCTATGTATATAAATTGTACCTTATGCGGAAGAAGTACTGTTGGAATGCTTTATATAATTTTTTTTTCATTAATTCCTTACCCAATATTCTTGTCAAGTTGTCTCTTGAGATACAAAGACTATTTGTAATGAAGGCTTCATTAGTTCTTATTCACATATATCTATAATAATGAGACATATGAAGTTCGTTATACACTGATGATAAATGTCCTAATCACTGTTTTCTTGATTTTGAAAAAAAATATTAATCAATAAAAGTGGAATCTGGAATATCCGATGGCTTATAGCTTTCTCAAATAATGTGTACTTATTTCCATTCCCTTAGTATGCTTTGGCTTTGCATCTTTTTCAACCTTATAATAATAATATATATATAATCAAATTTTTTTGATAAGTTTTGTGAAAGCTTCATGTAGTGGACATGAAATAATGTCCGTTTTTACTTAAAAATCTCATAATTTATATATTAGGAGAGAGAGAAAAAGTCTATCATGACTTTGAAAAAAATACTTTATGTCTTATATTGGTATTTCAATTATTGTAGATTGTTGCTTCGCTAAAATTGTCCTCTCACTAATATCTTACAGTGTATACCTGTGTATGTTAAACCATTGTATCAGAACATACAGTATATATTGTAATTAAACCTGTGTAATTCGAACACCTGCCTGATCCGCACAAATCTTCAATCTCGAAGAGTTTCATTTCAGACAAGTTAAACTTTAGTTAATTTATCAAATTAAAAAAAACGGTAACTATTGGGGTGATACACTGTCATGAGATCCCTTGAAATATTAATTTTATTAGTGCATAGATATTGAGGTTTCTTCTCCCTTATATAAAATTGAGAATGGAAATGAGGAATGTGTCAATGAGACAACAACCCGACCAAAGAGCAGAAAACAGCCGAAGGCCACCAATGGGTCCTCAACACAGCGAGAAAAGTGTATTGTTAAATGCATTTTGTATGCTTCTATATTACTCATCCTAATTTTCCAAATTTAAAAAAAATACATCGTGACATACTTACATGTTCATTCGGGGTTTATACATGTGCAACAAACAGTCTTGGTTGGGCATTTTTAATTCAAGCACCCGATGTCTATTAAAATGCTTAATTTCTTATCAAACATAATTTTTCCCTTTGTACTGTTACATTCAAAGTATCAGACCCCTTTTACGATCCATCCAAAGATCCTACCAATTAATATATTGTTTATTCGTTCCGCTCCTGAGCATACATGTTGTAACCGGATGTTAATAAACAAACAAATCTTTTTCGTTGTAGGGAAACAATATCTATTTGAAAGATAAATCTTCATAGAATATATCTTAAAACGACGAACTTAAATAACGGTTTTATTTTAAAACTGTACACAAGACATGAGTCAACATTAAATATAACGTCTAGAAAACAAAACTGTTTTGCCTATTCCACCAATTAAATCTAAAATTGATTTGTAACACAAGATTGCTCATGTCTTTCAAATTTGTTTTTGCTTTCTAAAGCTATTAAAAGAAGACTACCAACTGACCCGTAAGAATCCATACATAAATTCTTATTTCATAGACAGGTTTGGTCAATTTATCAATTAAATACTAATTTGATGGAATCAAAATTCGTTCAATACTGAAAATTATTGTCGGTGTCGATGATTAAGATAAGTGAAAGAACCAAAAGAAATAATTTAAATTTCACACTGCCATCATTCTGGTAAACAATAACACATATCAAGATAACAGTTTGTCTTTTCATTTAAATTAACGTAATAAAGAACCATAACAAACGAGGATCAATTATATACACACACATTTTTTTGTTCACAATAGGAAGCATTTTCTATAATTAAGGAATTTTGGTTCATAAACAGAAAGAAATCAGACCTTTCCATATTTAAATCGTTCTTTGCATTAAAGAAGAAACACAAAATAACGTTTTAATGGCAGATCTTTTATTGTTTCTGTTTAATATATTCAAAACTTTAATAGGTGGGGTAGGGGCAATTTAGAGTTTGACATATTGTCTTCTGTTGAAGACTGTACCCTTCAAAGTCTTCCTCCACACTTCTTTTATTCCTAGGAAATCCTATTGTTAAAACACATTCAAGCCTTATCTGATTTTATTTGCTATTTATCAAATCGAATTACTAAAAAATAGAATGGAAATTAAATGGGATTTTCAGTCAACTAAAGAGTTCCAATACGCATTTGTTCAGGTATTCCAGTCATAATCTTGCTGATAAACTGGGGTGGGAATTTGCTTTGTTGGAACCATTTGAATCCATTTGGAAACCATTTCATAAACTTTATTCAGAAAATGGGCAATGTATTCTTGTACCTAGTTATTCATATAATTCCATCATAAGCAGATTAAGCATACTGACGCTCATTAGGAATTGGTGCATCTCTTAACACACTTAAGACTTTACATGTTCCATATCTGCTATGATGGTGAAATGTGTAATCATTGTCGTATAACTTTTTCAATTTCTACAGCTGGACTTACTCATTTGCTTAATTGAATACAATATATAAGAACAATATGAACTTGAATGGCTCAAAACTGCATTCTAACAGAAAACTGTCACTTTCATGAAATTTATTTTGATAAACTTTTCAAGTCCCGTCAAACAAAGTCTTTTAAATAGTTTCAGACGGACGACGACGATATATGACAGACGACATGTGATGGCAATAACTAACATTGACTCTTGTTGCGAGGGTTCGTTAACGCAAACACAGCGTAGGAAACTCCCTACACGCATCATGGGATTGAACTTCCCGATTCTGAGCGGACGTGGTTTCGTATTTATGCATCACGTACAGCAAAACAGACGCCTGTCTGTGTCATCACTTTTACTACGGGATATATTTCTATAATCCAGTTTACCACTCAGGGATCTGAATGTGATGGATAATCTGAAAGCTGTTTTTGGTTGTGTAGGGTAATACTGGGTTAACTTGTTTGTTGACATCAGTAAACTATTGTTATCTCTTATGAATAGTATGCACATTTTCTTTTTAGATGACTTTGTCAATAAAAAAAGCGTATACCGAACAGTCTTCATTTTTCTTTATGCTTCCATAATGCACATTCAATTTTAATTTTAAATATCAACTTGGCGGTATCGGCTAAACATGGCTTTCTTTTCTCTGTTTGTTTTTAATTTTCCTTATCTAATTTTTCAATTCAGAAGAGAGAATAAACAAAGTCTCTGTGGAATCATGTTTGGGAAAATGTTTGAAATAGATGATTTTTATAAAAAGTGACTCGTAATTTAGAGCATACCACTGTGAATAAACAATTAATTCTAACAGAGATCTAAAACATGTTTACTATCTCCATTAAAGCACACAGATGGATTCATTTAACTTAGATATATCTTTCCTTAACTGAACATCAAAGTACGTAAAAATCAACGAATATTTCTTATTGCAAAACAAGGATATATCTGTAAAATAGAAAAAGCTATTTCAAATCTTTTTCAACATTCCTAAGGCTTGTTTGGTAATTTTCTTTTCGTCTATTACTTAAACATGTGGGCAAAATGAAATACTAAGGATTTTCTAACCCTGGAATAAATCGCCTTAGCTGTATTTGGCAAAACCTTTTGGAAGTTTGGGTCCTGAATGCTCTTCCACTTCGTACTTTATTTGCGACTTTTTAACTTTTTTTATTCGAGCGTCACTGTTGAGTCTCTTGTAGTCTGGCGTACAAAAAAAGTAAAATAACAAAAAAACCAAATTCCAAGGAAAATTCAAAACGGAAAGTCCCTTATCAATGAATGGCAAAATCAAAAGCTCAAACACATCAAACGAATGGAAACAACTGTCATATTCCTGACTTGTTACAGGCATTTCCTTATGTAGAAAATGGTGGATTAAACCAGGTTTTATAGCTAGCTAAACCTCTCACTTGTATGACAGTCGTATAAAATTCCATTATATTGACAACAATGTGTGAACAACACAAAAAGACATAATAGGTAAAAATGTCAAAAAAGGGTTCAACTTTCTGCTCAGACACTGGGGACGTTTTATAAAGTCTGAGTAGCTGCTGCAAGCTCTTGAATACCGAATGAGTTGGGAGATGTTAATATTAATCCTGGCATCTTTCATGAGTTTATTAATGATACTTACTTTCCCATAGTGAGCAAATTACTGATAATTAACATTGAACAGAGTTCTCATATTGATTCCCCTCATTGTATGAATGAATTCATTTATGACCATAGAAAAACCCCAAAATATGTTTCGAATTAAAATCAAACACGAGGGTGCCTGATACTGTTCTGAAATATAAATATTTAATAGTTGATACTGATGACGTTCTGTGTTGCTAACCCTCTTTACAGAAATCGCATCCCTGGTATTTTGCTAATTGAATTAAAAATCTAGTCCAGCTGATAAAAAATGACAAAAGAACCCCCTGGTGCACATAGTTTACCTGTCCAAGATCAGTAACTCCTATATATTTATTTGTTATTCTTTTAAACTTGTTACTAGAATGCATCCGCGACATTGCGGTTTCGTGACTGAATTGAATTAGTATCTATACTATTAAACGAGAAGACCTCATTTTGTGTGTCGCTTCTCTTCCTTCCACAATATTAATCATCATGTCTCTGTGTCCTATAGGTACCATGCATAGTCGCATTTGTCATCCTCTCTTATGGTTATTCGGTTTGCGTTATATTGGGAGGAAACCGAAAAAAGAGCCATCCGGATATTGTTTCCGTCATCGGACGGACTTTTAAGTCATAGACAAGACTTCCGTTTAGGAATGTTTAATTACACATAATTTCAATAAACTACTTGGGTATAAGACAATTATTTTCGCGGTTTTCAGTATACTATGATCATGCATATACTAGAAATAAAGTGTATTTGCTATTTACTATCAATTCCAAGTTTACTTTTCACGGCAGTCACTGACATATTATAACAGAGACATATAATACAATTATATTATATATCTCTATAGAATATATCAGTGACCGCCGAGGATAGTAAACAAATTAACTTGGAATTGATAGTACATAGCAAATACACTTTATTTATAGTATGTGTATGTTCATAGTATACCGAAAAACAGAACACAAAAAATAACGGACTTTGGAAAAAACTGAGGAGGAGGGCTAAAAATAAATTGTCCTGTCACCAAGTTCATATAACTTTAGATACCTTTCCTGAAATTCTCCAGTCAAAAAATGTTTCATAGTATTCCGAAAAACAGAATACAAAAAATAACGGACTTTGGAAAAAAAGGAGAAGGGCTAAAAATAAATTGTCCTGTCACTAAGTTCATATGACTTTTGATACCTTCCCTGAAATTCTCCAGTCATAAAATCCTTCACAAAAGATTCATCCTACAACGGCTTACATACTTTAAACCATACTTCGAATGCCCGCGATTTCGCGGGTGTGTTCTAGTGTCTATTTAAAGCATAGATATGTTTAAGTATTCGTAAATTATCTGACGAGGGTACTCATCGAATAATGTGGACAGTTTTCTCTGCTTACTATAGCTTTCTATCTGAATCCGTCCGTGTGTTCTGACCATCCGTCCGTCTGTTATTTACCATCGGACGTAGGTAAAAAAAGACCTTTTTAAAACCTCTCAAAATCATTTCGATTTAGAAAATAGAATATGAAGGTCACATTTACAGACAGAAGATGCTCTGAAAGTTTATTGAGTTCTATTTTCTGGTTTCAGAGAAATTGCAGATAGAAGAAGCCGCTCCCGCTCATTATGGCGGAAAATAGCAAAGTCCTTTTTAATTACTATTGAAAAATCCCAAAAAACAATTTGATAGAAAAAATTAATGCCATTTTATTTTGAAGATTCTCTGAAAATGTATCCCTGGTCAAGAGTAATGAAATATGGGATGATATAATTGCCACAATGGAAAAGGTCCGGTAGTGACTTATTTTTGCCTAAAATTAGAAGTACATCTGATGAAAATTTTTGACTTTTTTTAATAACTTAAGAATCTTAAGTTATTAAAAAAAGTCAAAAATTTTCATCAGATGATTCTTCTTCAGTTGATTCAATTAGCTGATGTAAAAGATTTGAACTGATTTGGTCATAAAATACGCCTAAACTCAAGCTTAAATATGAAAAATCTATCAAAAACGTCACTTTTCAGATAGTTTTGTCTAAAAATTGAAGTGGCCGCATTCGTGTTTAGTCTCAACCTTTATATATGTTAGATGATAGATAGAGAGTAACTTTACTTAGCGAAAATGATCAGCAAAGTAAGACTTACAAATAAATCAACATTACTGGAATCATCAATTGATCCCTTATAGGGTTTATTGCCCATATTTAAATTTTAAGACTGAACACAAGTGGCCACTTCCATTTTAGACAAAAAAAAAACGTCTAAAAATAAGAACAAATGCTTACATTGTGAAGGTTTCAGTAATTTTGCATGAATTAATGATGCTATTATCTGATGCCTGTGCAGTGTTATGTCAAAAAAAAACCAAGCCCTTATTTATGTAACAAAAGTATTCTTCTTTCCAGTAGATAGCTAAAAGTTTACATTTTTAACAAATTTTGAAAATGCTATATTTTTGGGCCAAAAAGGGATCTTACCAGGTCACTCCTTTGTGGAAAAACATGTTTGCCGAGTATGCAAGTGTGGTATCGATGGAGTCATTCAGCTCTTAACAATAATCTTAATATTTTTCATTTTTTTTTTTAAATGAGCACACCCGCAAAGATTAAATCTGCCAAAAAATAAGTAAAATCACATAATTACTGAACTCCGAGGAAAATTAAAAAAGGAAAGTCCCTAATCAAATGGCAAAATCAAAAGCTCAAACACATCAAACGAATGGATAACAACTGTCATATTCCTGACTTGGTACAGGCATTTTCTTATGTAGAAAATGGTGGATTAAACCTGGTTTTAAAGCTAGCTAAACCTCTCACTTGTATGACAGTCGCATCAACTTCCATTATATTGACAACGATGTGTGAACAAAACAAACACAACTTACCTTACAGTTTTGTGACATTTAATTGAACTTCTTTAGTAGACGTTCTTCTAGTCGTGATTACTATATTCCTATAATATACAGAAATTTGAAATACAGAATTAATTGGAAGCTTTTTTATTTTGTCAAATTATTATTCATGATAACACATCCTAATAAAATAAATTGAACAATTCGGTGATCTTACTTATACTGCATATTCATTCTTTTAAACTACCTCTTTTTACTTTTTATTCAAAGTTTGTTTTATCTTGAATAGATTTAAACATACTTACATCTTTAGAAGAGGTCTGTTCCTGAATGTCAGAAACTCTTTAATTATTGTTTTATACAAACTATTTAACTATAGCAATTCGAAACTCAACTAATATGCATTAGGATAATGTTTCTATGACAAACTCTGCTATTTAATGGAATTACGAAAACCAACAGTTTAATGTTACTGCCGTGATAAAGTTAATACCGTTTGCGTTTTATTAGATGCCAAATGTTTTGATTATGTTCCTTATTGATCGTTCTCAAGTGTTAAATTCTGTCTCTTCGATGTAGGTTTCTATATCTAACTTTTGTAAATTCTTGATAAAATAAAGCAATGCTCTTCCGTTCTTCTGGCATGTCCACTGAGCTGTAAAATTCAATGAATAATTTTTCGCAGTCACTGCTATTTCTTGGAAATATGTCAATTAGAGATAATTATTACATCAAAGATTTTAAAACAAATGTAAGCATACTGAGTGTTGTTTTGAGAAGAGAAAATAGAGTCAATCATAAAATTACATCTATAACAAATCAATTTGAGGAGATAATTTAATGTAAAATATGCTTTTTCTTTGTTATCACAAATAGAAACGGAGTGAACTATTAATGGTTTATTGACTAACTGTAGGTAAAACGGCCATCAGACACTGTGTAAAATTTCCTTCTTAACGCAATAGTTACATCAACATCTACTAATGTTCCACTGGAGGAAAATTCGATTAATAGTATTGCTACATATCTAAATTCTTTCCGAAGTTCAATTCTGTCTTACTTACTTGTGTATGAAGAATAGGAAAGAATGAAATTAGTACGTCTTATTTATATTGATTCTCACGATGAGAACTTTAGTACAAATAAATTTTAATCTACACTGGTGGTATCTAAGAATAAAACTTTGTCATATGGACACTTGTTCATAGTTAAAGACCGTGATATGAATAACAGGCGATGTGGAGTAGACGTCATTGTCTTTTATTTTCTTCTTTTTTGTGTGTAACATATGCAGCCAGGATGACTAGCGTGTATCCAATATCTTCGTTTAAATCAATTCTGATGATAAATTCGACAAAATCATTTCTTTACATTCCTGTGTATTAAATTGCTGTGATAGTCACAGACAATTTTCATTTTACAATTATTGTAAACTGTATTTTATCCGTGGATTTTATCCCGTCACAATGATATTTCTAGACAGTTTATATTTGCCGTATTAAACAAACTGCATTGTCATAATGTTGCTACAATAAAATAATAGTGTCTTTCAATCTCATCATAAAAGATGGTATTCCGAGTTCCTTTTCACCAAAACTATGATGATTTGATTAACATCTCTTTTTGTGCATATATTACCAATCGCGATACGTCCCCATGTACATGTATGGACCCTTTCAACAATCAATGATCATGTCAAGTGCCGCATATATGTAAGAAGTAGTATGCTTCCAGTAAAAACATGTATACGTTTTACGAAGAATTCTTCGATAAAGTTTTCATTTTGCAAATGATGCATTACTTGATTGGGTTCTCTATTGTTGGATTGTAGTTTCGTTAAATTAAGATAATGCTCGGGTTTGCCAAACCTATACAAATTCGAAGTATAAAGCAATACTAGTTTATTAACGTTCATTATTTTAATTAATAATCAGAAATATGACATATTGTTAGAACGTTCATGTACAGATATTTTGAATTGAAGTAAAGTTTTTAAATTGACCCTTCTATGAAATTAAAACAGGGGGATATGACACGCCTACTTACTGGGATAATGGAAGTGTATACTGATTTAAAGACTAGTGTAATCGGCGAGTATTTTGTTTTGGAAAAATTGTACGAAATGCAATAAACCACGATTTATAAATATTGCACTACTTTATTCAAACATCTGTCATGTAACTAAATATTGGTTGTCTTGCACTAATTTAGTTTTATGTAAGGCCAAACAAATTTGATTCCTAGTTCTTTGAATTTTCCCGCTCCTATTTTGGATAAATTGATATTTCAATAAAAAAAATACCGCTTCTGCGAATTTGTAGTCCGCATGCCGCTCCAAGATTAGTTTCTCCTTGAATTTTTTTTTTCACATAAACGATTTTCTATTGCATATTAAACTCTGGTCGTTTCAAATACACATGTGATAAATCGATTTGTAACTAAAAAGTGAAAAATCGGGATGTCAACATGCAGTTTAGTCAGCTCATTGCCGTGGACAAGTCGTTATTGAACACACAGTTATCCGATATGCTTCTCGTTTTACCTTGAAGACCTGTTATGTGATGCAAAAATTAAATATCTTTCGTTAGATGACCACAAACACATCAATATTTGTTAGAACCATAGTCATCCCTGATCCTTGTTTCAACAGGCATAGATCTATCTGCCTTAAATGAAATTAATTGTAAATTTCAATGAAATTTTTAAAAAATCACCAAAGTAATTGATTTTGATTTAACCTCAAATCCCCTTTTTATTCTTTTTGCATGCAAGCATAACTCTTCTATTGTTAGGGGGATTTAAAGAGTACCACCGAGACCAAAGTGATCGTATTGTGATTGGCATGCTCATCATAATTAGGGGTGTGTGATTGGTTCAACCACTTCTAGTCAAGCTAAAAATGAATCTGGCAGGCGTTTTAATACCTTGTGATGTATTTTAATTGTATTCAACCTGTTTCATTAACCTAACTAACATAATTCCTCTTGTAAAATCCTTGAATCTCTTTCATTAATCCTTCACCCTAAAAAGAGAACCATAAACAGATATGCATGACAAAAATGTTTTATCAAGATACAAAATGATTTTTGCAGTAGTAGCTATGCTTCCTAAATATATAAATGGATTTAAATGAAAATTCACGCAGACAAAGCTTACTTGAAGAAAATAACCAGAATTAACTAAACCGCAGTGAGACAAGAAAATCTGGTAAAATATATGCATTAGAACATCTGTTCTCATTTTTCGATGAAGTAATCTAGTTATAACATGTACATAAATTGTTCAACTTCTTAATCGCACAATTTAAAAAAAAATATATATATATACCGCTCGCTTCTCTTGTAAGACCACTCGCCTAAAAAAAACTTACTTTCAAGAAAAAAAAAAGAAAAAAAATTATTTCGCTGGCTCGCCCCATATCTTTTGGAGCAGTTGTCAGAAGAACTAGACATCAAATTGGTGTGGCCTAATTTTTAATCCATCATTTTCTACACAAGGAAATTCCTGTACCAACTCAGGAATATGACAGTTGTTTTCCATTCGTTAGATGTGTTTGAGCTTTTGATTTTGCCATTTCATATAGGACTTTTCGTATTGAATTTCCCTTAGAGTTCGGTATTTTTGTTATTTTACTTTTTTCTAAGATGGTGTAAGTTTCAATATACCAACTTCACCTTCATAGCAGGGTTTCCGCTGGCGATCGCCATTTTCGCATTTTGCGAAAATATAAAAATTGTGGCGATTAAAATTCGTTATTGGCGAAAGAAATATAACGGTTTGACTTCGTCCATCTTGTTTACTCTTTTGGGGTTCTCGGACTTTTTCTGTAACAATGCTGGGAATCTACCTTGAACTCATTACGATTTGCGTATACCAAGTCAGGAATATGACAGTTGTTTTCCATTCGTTTGATGTGTTTGAGCTTTTGATTTTGCCAATTGTTAAGGGACTTTCCGTTTTGAATTTTCCTTGGAGTTTGGTATTTCTGTTTTTTTTACTTTTTGATAGAAAATCAATAATAAGCTGATTGCATTTTATAGCTATCGACAACAACGGATTATAATTAATAAAGGTGTTGATTGTATTGTTTAATGATATAATGGTTAAATGGCGTCACATGTCAGCTAAAGGATTTTTTTACAACTTTGATATAAATAATTGTTTTGAAGTGGGTACTTCACAATTGTTTGTAGCGTAGTTTTACGTCTCCTCCTTTTTTTTAACGATGGTTTGGAAAAAAAACTGTTGTTATGACAAAAATGTTCAAAAGTAAAAAAAAATCTCTGACTTTAAATTTTGTCATGATTATTGTAAATGAATTCCGAGTTCCCTGCAGAAGTAAAATGATCTAAAATGAAATTTTACAGTATCTTTTAAAAAAGTAAATGTTCGTTATTATTGATTGTTTATTCATTACAATGTAGATTAAAAAATAGAACTATGATAAACAACAATGTGACAAACTGATTTTTTTTTGTTAGAAAGAAGGAAAGCTTTAAACGAAAAAATGTTTGTCAGTCGGCGAAAAAAATTGAAAGTGGCGAAAAATATATTGTTTGGCGAAAGAGGTGGCGAAACAGAAAATTGACACAACGGAAACCCTGATATTTGGTATCCAATAAACTCACCATAGATACAAGGATTGTAATTTTGTGTGCCAGACGCGCGTTTCGTCTACAAAAGACTCAACAGTGACACTCGAATAAAAAAAGTTAAAAAGGCCAAATACAGTACGAAGTTGTAGAGCATCGAGGACCCAAAATTCCTAAAAAAATTTACCAAATACAGCTTAGGTAATCTATTCCTAGGGTAGAAAATCCTTAGTATTTCGCAAATCCAAAGTTTTGTAAACAGTTAATTTATGTCAACACAGAAGCGCTGATTACTGGGCTGGTGATACCCTAGGGGAGAATAAATCCATCAGTGGAAATATACCCAGTGGTTGTAAATAAACTCATCATACATACAAGGATTGAAATTTTGTACGCCAGACGCGCGTTTCGTCTACAAAGGACTCGTCAGTGTCGCTCGAATCAAATAAGTTAAAAAGGCCAAATAAAGTACGAAGTTGAAGAGCAGTGAGGACCCAAAATTCCTAAAGTTTTGACAGATACAGCTAATGTAATCACTAGGGTAGAAAATCCTTAGAATTTCCGAAATCCAAAGTTTTGTAAACATTTTTCGTTTTGAATTTGCCTAACAGTTCGGTATTCTTATTATTTTACTTTTTTCACTCCAGGTGTTAATTTCATCTTAACTCCTATAGAGCATTCCTCTTTCAAAAATAAACATCATAACAAAAGACCAAATGAAATTTGTCTTGAAATTCGAAATTTTTAGCTGATACATATTTTGTTTAAAGACACGAAATTGTTTTTAAGGAAATTAAACAAAAACGAAATAAAAATTGAAACATTAGAAGAAGAAGACATCGAGGAGTTCTGCAGAACAGCTCGTAGAATGAGAAAACAGGGACAAACAACAAATAAAAATGTTTGTGGTGATATCGAAGCAAAGACTCCAAGAGATATTTGTATGCTATGGGGAAAGTAGTTTGATCATTTATACTCTGTAGAAGAAGATAACTGTTTTGATAAAGAATTTCACGGAAAAATTTCGAAAAAAGTCAATGATCTTTTTCCCAATAACTACAATAGTTATCATGATTCTCTCGACAAACCGATAACCGTAGATGAAATCAAGGATTTATTACTCTTTACCTTAAAAATCTTACGATCAGAATTGATCCTAAGTTAACCTGAAATGTTCATGACTTACTAGTACTTTAAGCGCTTAGGACGCATTAAATTTATAACGTGTTGTTTTCATTTTTTACTTTTACTCGTTAGAATTTTTGCGAAAAGAGCCGCAGTTCTGAACTTTGAAAGTCGGTAAATCGCCAGTCAAGACTATATCTCACATGAAACAGATACGTAAAAGGTCCCATAAACGATGCGTAATCTATGCTAAAATCTAACTGCGCAAATAAGAATGCAGTTTTCGCGTTTTTTTTACTAAATTTTTTGCAGTGAATTTATTTTCAAACTAAAATTGGAAAGTAATAAACAATCACAATCTTAAGATTATGTTTATGGGTTTTTTAGGCACCAAAGGTTTTTCTTATTGTTCCTGATGCATTTATAAAATGCAGCAAGAACTTAAATGTTAATTCTAATAATCTACCACTGTTTCGATACCACTGCTATTTAGTCAACTAGGGTATCACCTAACCAAAAATAAAATTTTCGGCATCGGCCATGATTTATTATATTTATTTTGAAATATTCTAAGACGATATTTTTTTTTAACTTCATATAAAACTTAGGTGACAACTTTTTGAGACAAAATAGCTGACCGTCGGTGGTATGGGCTTTCTTTAAGACTTCTATTGGTTATATATCATCCATTTTTGGTGTGCTAATTTTAAGTTTTGAGTAATATGAGCAAAAGTCAGAAGATACCAAGTGAACAATAAAAAAAACATATAAATATAAAAGAGATACCATGACAAAAAAAGACAAAACGACTTACAACATTCCAAAAAAATACTACACAGAAAACTTTACAAAATCTCGGAAGAACTAAGATGCTCCGGAAGTGATAACAGTTCCTGATCTTCTAGTGACTGGCGCATCGCGTTACTCGTGTGAAAATACTTAGACAGGAAAATTTGTGATAAGATCTCATAACGTGGTCTATTGTTCTTGTCTTACCGTGAGACACATCAAAATCTATATTCGTTTTTATCTGATAGTTTAACTTTACCGACGAAACATCCTAGCTGACATTGAATAAGAAACTAAAGACAATTTTAATCAGTGAATTTTTTTCTTCTTAATTGTTTAAAGGTACAAAGTAAATTGAAATTGAAACGCATAAAACAGAATGTCAAGTGTGTTAACGTTCCTTTTTCTAGTGTTTACAGAAACACATTCTGATAAAATATATTTGCACTTATAAAATCTAAAAGACGTTTCTTTCAATTGTACTTGTGGAACAATCCCTCAAACCTCAAATGGAACCTTAATTTCAATATTAAATAAAAAAAAGACAATTTCATATTTCATAACCAGGTTAAGATTGACTGAAAGCTCTATTGTTCTGTATCAATACGGAGGCGTATGTCTGAATATCTTGGATGTTGTTTATTACTTAAAGTTGAAGGCAGGTGATATCACCATCATAGTTTCAGAAACAAAGAAATTTGATCTGTCACTTTGTCCATTACTGTAATGTGCACACCAATAAATGAATTTGGAGCACATTCTAAAGATAGTCGGAGTACGTCGAAATCATGGCAGAGTTATAACAAACTAATTTTAATTGTTTAGCCAGAAATATTCCTGCTGAATTTGTTTGGTGAGATTTAACTAACAAATCTACACAGCAAGAAAAATTTTAACATTGTTGTTTTGTCTATAGATTTCATTCATCTTGGGACTTGCCAAGTTATCATATATTGTCATTTCTTTGAATCACACTTAAGTCAGTAAAACAAATTGTTGCGTTTCCATATTGTCGAGGCTGGGCAATGTAAATCTGAATCAGGTCATAAAAATGTTACAGGCAGGAATAAATCAAATGTTGTTGCTAGACAATTTCACGTCAGAAATCTCCCTTTCAGTTCTAACAACAAGGGTATAGGCATACATATATATAGATATATATAGACCACCCATCCCAGGGCAATCTGTACTTAACGCAACATCATTAAAATTTCATTACGCAATAACGCAGAGAGAATTACGACTGCAACATCAACTGCGAACCAAATCGTCGGATTTCATTACAGACAGGTTCACTCCAACACTGTTTTATCTGATCGGATTTTAGACGGGTTTTATTTGTAGACAGCATTTCACACACCATTCCTGCCAAGTGTGGTAAAAATTGGCAAAGTAATTTCCGAGAAGAAGATAGAGGGTTACCGTGGAAAAGTTGTGTCCCACATGCAAAAAGTAAAATAACAAAAATACTGAACACCAAGGAATATTCAAAACGAAAAGTACCTTTTCAAATGGCAAGATCAAAAGCTCAAACACATCAAACGAATGGAAAACAACTGTCATATTCCTGACTTGGTACAGGAATTTCCTTACGTAGAAAATGGTGGATAAAACCTGGTTTTATAGCTAGCTAACCTTCTCAATTCTATAACAGTCGCATAAAATTCCACTATATTGACAACAATGTGTGAGCAAAACAAAAAGACATAATAGGTAAAAATGTCAAAAATTGGAGTACAGAAGACAACATTGTAATATAATCTCAATCACTATAAAAAAAAAACCCAACTAAGTCAACAAAGAAAAACAAAATGTCATATAGACACTCTATAGACAAAGCACATTGGCAAACATGTTAGACAAAAATACAAAAAATAACCATAGCACAATAACACATAGGCAGGATGTATAAATACCGAGCCAAGCCAAAAGAAAATTATCATGTTTGCTACTTTATAAACAACCATGTTTGCTGCTCTATAAACAACCATGTTTTCTACTCTATAAACAACCATGTTTGCTGATCTATAAACAACCATGTTTGCTACTCTATAAACAACCATAAAATTGAGAATGGAAATAGGGAATGTGTCATAGAGACAACAACCCGACCGAAGAGCAGAAAACAGCCGAAGGCCACCAATGGGTCTTCAACATAGCGAGAAAATTCCGCAACCGGAGGCGGGCTTCAGCTGGCCCCTAAACAAAAATGTGTACGAGTTTAGTGAAAATGGACGTCATACTAAACTCCGAAACATATAAATGAACTAAAATTAAAAAAACATACAAGACTAACAAAGGCCAGAGACTCCTGACTTGGGACAGGAGCAAAAATGCGGCGGGGTTAAACATGTTTTGTGAGAACTCAAACCCTCCCCTATACCTCTAGCCAATGTAGAACACACAGCAATACGCACAGTAAAACTCAGTTTAAAAAAAGTCCGAGTCCGATGTCAGAATAGGTAACAAAAAAAAGCTAAGCAAAATGACAATGATACATAAATTAACAAAGGACTACTAGCAGTTACTGACATGCCAGCTCCAGACCTAATTAAACTGATTGAAAGCTTATGTCTTCATCATATGAAAATCAAGCACAATCCCTGCCGTTAGGGCTTTAGTATCATAACATCATAAAATATATGAGAAGAACATAACCCGTATCATGCCAACAACTGGTTTTAGAGTAAATATGTTTATTTCCGATTCAAAGACCCTATGAGTGAATCAATATTAATACCAACATATGCCATCTTTAATGACCTGACAACAGTATCGTAACTATATCCCTTCTGAATAAGTCTGTTTAAGGTTCCACTAAAGTCAAAATATAGGACACTTCATAATCATCTAAACTTTGCCTGTATTTTTCAACCTATAATGAATAAAATCCTAAACTATGGGAACATATGTTCATTTAAACATATTTAACATATACACACTGTAAAAATTGTAAATAAACTTGAAATTGTTATGTTGTGGCCAAACCGGTTCTTGGAGTGAACACAAAATTTTCCAAAAAATCTGGAGGCCTGCGAGACGACTTAATTTGTTTAAAATTGGTATGGACGAATACTGTTATAAATAATGCAGGGCAAGCTCATGTTGATTTTTCAGAAAATGTATTGATTTTCGAGTTTCAGTTAATTTCATGTATCTAGGTGAACGGATATCGAAGGGTCAATACAGAAATTGGACAAATATGCCATTAAAACACATGTATGTGACAAATCAACATGAGCTTGCCCTGCATTACATGTAACAGTATTCGTCCATACTTGGTTATCTTTTGAGGTGAATGCTGACATTTTTGTGCATTACCATGTTTGCTACTTTATAAACAACCATGTTTGCTGATCTATAAACAACCATGTTTTCTACACTATAAACAACCATAAAATTGAGAATGGAAATGGGGAATGTGTCAAAGAGACAACAACCCGACCGAAGAGCAGAAAACAGCCGAAGGCCACCAATGGGTCTTCAACATAGCGAGAAAATCCCGCACCCGGAGACGGGCTTCAGCTGGCCCCTAAACAAAATTGTACTAGTTCAGTGAAAATGGACGTCATACTAAACTCCGAAACATATAAATGAACTAAAATTAAAAAAACATACAAGACTAACAAAGGCCAGAGGCTCCTGACTTGGGACAGGAGCAAAAATGCGGCGGGGTTAAACATGTTTTGTGAGAACTCAAACCCTCCCCTATACCTCTAGCCAATGTAGAACACACAGCAATACGCACAGGACTACTAGCAGTTACTGACATGCCAGCTCCAGACCTAATTAAACTGATTGAAAGCTTATGTCTTCATCATATGAAAATCAAGCACAATCCCTCCCATTAGGGCTTTAGTTTCATAACATCATAAAATATATGAGAAGAACATAAGCCGTATCATGCCAACAACTGGTTTTAGAGTAAATATGTTTATTTCCGATGCAAAGACCCTATGAGTGAATCAATATTAATACCAAAATATGCCATCTTTAATGACCTGACAACAGTACCGTAACTATATCCCTTCTAAATAAGTCTGTTTAAAGGTTTGGTTATTTTTTTAGGTGAATGCCGACATTTTTGTGCTTTGTATACTACTCTATAATCAAAAAATGAGTATCGTTTGTAGAACTTTTCATCAATTTTCATAATTTATTTTTAAATTTTAGAGAAGAAAATCATTTTAAATAGGCCAAAAAAGTTTCAAATTATCATGGACTTTTCATTATCATATACCTGCCAATATTGGTTCAAATATCAGAGGAGTAAATTTAAAACGACGGGCAGACGCAAGGTGATGATTATAGGTCACATGAACCTATACGGGCAAGGTGACCTAAAAAGAAATCAAAAAAGAGGTATGAATTACAGACTGCACTATATATATCTTTGTTGTAAACCTTTGGATTTACTTAAGAATTTTATTGTGAAAACCAAAGGACAAAGATTTGCAAATGATTCTATTTCAATGAAAATCTAGGAATGTATTTAAGAAGCTTATTTTGAATTATAAGAAATTAGTTATAAAATATGTTTTTCTTTTCTTTCATCATTAATATTTAAAACACCAAAGAAGAAAACATACTTGTAAATCAATGATAGATATTGAAGATTTATGTGAAAAGCATGTGCATATAAATAAAATATGATTATCCTGTTGTTTTTCTTAATCCATTTAACACTATAAAAGTGTCTGGGATTATTCTAACGATTGAAGTGCAATGGAATTATATAAAGACGTACGACTTTACTTCACACATTTGCACATTAAATTAAATCACGCGATATATTATTCCGAAAGAAA
Organism: Mytilus californianus; assembly: GCF_021869535.1. Taxonomy (NCBI): domain Eukaryota; kingdom Metazoa; phylum Mollusca; class Bivalvia; order Mytilida; family Mytilidae; genus Mytilus; species Mytilus californianus. The sequence goes on from NW_026262679.1 coordinate 62,304,130, forward strand.
AATGTGGAAAAAATTTAAAACCAAAGATAAAACAAACGCGCACATATGTTCTACGTGACCATTTTTTGGTTTTAAAATATTAAAATATTTTGGCCTCGAGCTTCAAATAAAAGATATCTATTGTCGAAATGAGCTGGTGGACTGTTAGTCCGCGAGGGCATCACCAGCCCAGTAGCCAGTACCAAGCATAAGAAAACGAATATTGTGTTATTGAAATTTGCTGAAACAAAATTTTTGAAATTGTTTTAATTCGAGGAATATATTTTCCTCCTGCAAAACTCTGAATCCTTGACTGGCTTTGACGATAATTTTGACCTATTTGGTTTTATAAGCTCTTCAATTTTTCAATAAGTTTTTGATTTTCAATTATCTTTGCCTCGAGCATCACTGAAGAAAAATTTATAGTCAAAATGCGCATCTGATGCAATATACTGGTACCGTTCATGTTATCACTACCACTGTTAGTCCCCGAGGGTATCACCAGCCCAGAAGCCAGTAATTCGGTATTGGTATGAAAATACGAATATGGTGTTGTTAAAAGATTTGCTGTTACAAATTTCTGAAATTGTTTTAATTTAAGGAATACATCTCCGGTTCCTTGCCCGGCTCTGGTTAGACCTTTGTCCTTCTTTTGTTTTATCAGCTCTTCAATTTTTTAAAAAGTTTTGGATTTTCAAATATTTTGGACTCGAGAATCTCGGAAGAATGTTTTTGTCGAAATGCGCATCCGGTGCAGTAATATTGATACCGTTATTGTAATTGTCATTAAATGGTCTATATTTATGTAGTTTGTTTTCCATTCACTTGGGTTACCACATTCATTAAAAGGCAAGCTCACTTCACCATTGAACATTGTCCAAGTAGATAAGCTTGTCATGGATCACGTCCATCATATTTTTCTGTTTTTTTGCTCTGATCATAACCTGTTAAACATCATTCCTAATAATTGGTGCGTTTAATTCAGACACATATCTTCCAGTGTTATCGGTTTCGAAATATGTATGCATTTCAGTAATATTGTAAAATGAAAATATAGTTTTAAAGTCGATTTACATCAGTCGAGATCATCTGTGATATCTGTATGAAAGATGCCGTTTTCATTAACGATTGCGTACGAGATGCACTTCGTCCGTTCGTTATATTTCCAACATTACATATCGAACGCAAACAGTCACTTGATATAATGAAAATAACTTATCTTCCAACTTCTGAGTTCTTCCTTTTGGTTTCGACGTTCATGTTTACTGTTGCGACGCTCAGGCGCTTTCTTTTCTGTGCAAAATGTCTCCTTAAAAAAACGTTTCAACGCATTCTATCCTTTACACTACAGTCACTTTTTCTCAGCCGTACAAGTATTTCCTTAAGGCATAAACATCACAGCTAGAATACTCCAGTGCGAGTTGTGGTTTGTCTTCAGTGAGCATCCCCGTTCGTTTCAAACTCCAAGATGCAGTACAGTATCCTATTGTTTCTTGATGAGACGGTTACCGATTAGCTTGTATTCTTTCTCCTTTCAATTTCTATAAAAACTGTCCTGAAACAGGCCTATTAGTTCATTGTTTCCTAGGTTTGATCGTTGTCTATGTTTATATTTTTATATAGCTTTACATTTTTCAATTTGCGTTTGTTCTTCATCACTTTTGAAGTAGAAGTTTTCTCTACTTACCTTTCGTTGCATTGATAGCATAGCTGAATTTCTTGTTAGGTTTTTTGAAGTCTGCGTAGATAATGACTTTTTAGGAACAAACACGGATAAGAACAGAAATAGAAATAAAGAGCTGTTTTGTCTTCTCTTGTATTAATTTGAACTATCGACTGAAGGGCATAAAGTCAATACATCATCTTTCTTCAAGGGTTGTTGTTGGTATAGAAATAAGAGGTCACCTGAAATTTTTTCATCTGGCAGTAAAAGCCATGCTTAAGGGCATACGATACAGTTTTGATCCCATAATGAAATTTTGATGAAAATTTGCATATAGGTTATTTTTTACTTGATTAAATCAAATATGTAATAAAAAATATACCATCATGTGCTACTTTTTGAGTAAATTGAGGTTGAAATTTCAGATATTTCCTCAAAATTCGGATTTGTGGACGTATTTTTCCTTTCGACAGAAATACATAACTTTTTTGTTTTAAAAGATAAACACAAGCTGTTTTTTGTTAAGTTATTTGTAATTTCTGTTTTATTTAAATGTTCTATAAATTTGTACATTTTATTTTTACAAATAACTCATATTTATCAAATGTTCATGAATGTAGAAAAAAACGTCATTTTTTGCAGTATATTTATCAAATTAAAAAAAATGCACTATTGACTTTTTCATGAAAATTGGTACACATAATCTTCCTAGGCAATCAAACCAAATGTCATTTTAAAAAAGAGGGATCCATGAACTCGTTTTCAAGTTAAATCAGTTTGAATGATAAAAATCAGTCGAAACTGCATCTTTTCCCGATAAGTCACAGTTTGACGTCGCGAAAATAACAATTTACGTTAGCAACGTCATTACCTCCCCTGTAACTGTATCGTATACCCTTAAGAGGGGCGTCCATTTATTGTTTGTTGGCCGTTTACATATGAGTAGAAATATTGGGCGATTGTCCCCGCACCAGCTCGATAAAGCCAAGTATGGACAACGGTAGCCAATTTTCTCCTAAAGCAGGTTTCAAATATGTGATTACGGACTCTTCAGCTGCAAAAACATTATGTTCTTTTTAAAATCAAGGAGATAAAGAACGCAATATTGTACATAAATGTCATGTGAGCGATGTGAGTCCTCTGTACCTCTTGTTTTAAAGCTCAAATTTTCTGATCAAAAGGTTCACGTAAGGTATTGTCAGGACTTTGCGTCTGATACCATCGCCTTCAACTTTTTTTTATATCAGGAATAACGAGGCTTCAGAAAACTTTTATGGTTAAATGAGATCATAAGGGTAACAATGGTCTACATGACCGGCAAAGGCCAATAAAAAGGTATTTATTCACATAAAATGGATGCAGTTTAAGCTTTATTTTTCAATATTGTAGCACACCCTTCCAGAGTTTCTTAGTTCAATCTCGGAATATGGTGGGGTTCGAGTTTACTGAAATCTAACAGGATTGTGTATATTTGCTGTTTTGAGTTCAAATTTTTCGTCAGTCGTCGATTGTATTGATGAGTTCTCACGAGATCGTCTTTTTCCAAGTACATGTTGTGTATCTTCGAGACTGTTGTTATGTTAGAAATGAAACTTGGAACAAGAAAATGAAAGAAAACTAAGACTGCTAAGGCGAAGTGTATTTCTTTTTTCTAAGTGAAAACAATCGATTATTAGCATAGTTTTGTTTTTACTTTCAAATATAGATAATCGCCCAACTGAAATAATCGTAACAATACTAACCAGGAGGACAGAAGTAAGTTGTTTCACTTTGAAAATTAATCATACAGATATTTTTGAAAGCAAGCATGCCCTATAAATGATTTTTATATAAAGTGTTCCAGAGGTAAAGAATTTAGTTGTAAAAAAGTTGGCAATATTTCATTCATTATTTTTATAACAAAAGCTCCCAAGGGTGACTGGGGAATAAAAATATGGTCACATCAGGTCTTCTTCCGACCTTCAGTAAACCTCTTGCCAAAGTGGGGTGTCCATTTGGTTGTGCAGGATGTACAAGTACGCTGCCACGTCCGGTTAGAATGGGGACGTTACATCCGATGCATCATGTAGAGTGAGTGACACGCTCTCTGCACGTTAAGAACCCTTGCAACAACTCTTTGAGGGGCCTGTAGGTGGCCTGTTGCAAGTCAAAATGTCTGTCCCTATCCAGTGTACCCTCATTTTTTCATTGGCAGTCTAAATTTCCCCGACCTTCATCCCGGACGGCCTCTATTACAGGACCTTCCTATTGTATTTATTGTTAATTTGTTCTCGTCATGAACATGCATGAAATATTTTCCATTGGACGTTGAGCAACCAACAATCATTAAATTATTTTATCACGAAACTCCAAGTAGGCTTCACGATTTCTTATGAATTTTTGTCACTCTGTTTTGTTTATTAAATTTGAAAAACAGAAGTTCACCGATGTTCAAATTTTATTAATAGATTAAGAAGACAAATCAAGGTAACACACACGTATTTGTACATCCAGCAATCGGGTTTTTGCCTTTAGGCGTTCCTGGTGCAGGTGGGTCCCGAGGTACGATTTGGACGCAAGATGTTTTTACAGTGTTGTTTTCATTTTGTTCACCATTGTATTCATATTTTACCAAACTAATACGGCATTATGTTTTAATATACTGTATGTACTATAAAAACATTTTTGTTGGCGTTTTTTGTCAGATTTATTTATTTGTTTAATTGATTTTTTTAATCAGTTGTGTTGTATGTCTGAGATGTATGTTTCCACAGTTTTGTCTGCTGTCTCCTAAATATTTTCACATGAATTGATAATGTTACTTTCCAAAAACATAGACGTGAACACTGAGTGGGACACTTTTGGATCCACCAACTCCATACTTTAGAACCTGATGGGCTTATTTAAAAAGACGAGAAAAGATACAGGAAAGATAAAGAATAATTAATTATACAGCATCGTCCTTTATATCTCTGTAATATTGGCCAATGAACTTTGCAAACTTGAATAAATTCGACAGAGATTGCTTTCGTGATGTTGACAACATTTTTAAGTGTTTTAAGTGATTAAAAGGAACTATTGATGATTGGTTGATTATATTAGGTATGTTTTCATTATACAGACACCCTACACCTAAGTCTAGCATGACAGGCAAATAATCAATACAAGGATTATCTCAATGTTTACAATAATTTGCTGGCATTTATAATAACCTTATCTGCTGTTGGTTTAGTATATTTGATATACTGTATGAAACAGTTATTATTTTTTTCGATAATTTGTTCCATTGTTGGCTGCCTGTTCAGTATAATGTAATTTTGCGGCAAAAAAAGAAAAGTTAAACTTAAGATAAAAGAACTTTCTACAGAAACAGGAAAGTGTAAAACATGTTTAAGTGAAACATAACTTAATAAAGATGAATTGATACATAGGAAAACAAGTGAGTCAACGACAAAAAATGCGTGCACAGATCTCATCAATTCAAGATGATTTGTGACGTGGCTGTCTCGACAGCTCACCAAGTGCTTTATATTTGACTTCAATTCACCAATTCTACCTACATATACTTGTGAAAATTATACCACACATATCTATAGTATAATTATATAATAAATATTTAGATATAATGTCCCAGCATATTTTATGTCTTTTAATCATGCTTTTTAAAGTTTGAACAGTGGACGGTTTAATATAGTTGGCCCGTAAATCATCATTGTTTATTTGTCCCAAAGGACTTTTTCACAAAACAATTTTGCATTTAATCTAAAGGGCGAATAAATTGTATCAAGTTGACTTACATGAACTTTGTACAAGGAACAAATATTATCTCTAGCGGTCGTTTCTTTAAAAACTTATATACTTTATTCCTAACAAATATGGTTACAATTAGCCGAGCAGATATAAAATTATGTTGAATCGGTTTTTATGTAAACTATGTGTTACCAACATGACCAATGCTGTCATGTTTGCCATCCGATAAAAATTAAATGAGAATCATTGTTAGAGAGTCTTTCAAATATCCGTTTTTAAACATTTTGCATTTTAGTGTAAGGGAAGAAGAATTTTATACTTTTAAAAATAAAGTACATCTTCTGGCAGCCATGCTGATCACCTGATCGGATTTTAAACGGGTTTAATTTGAAGCACATTTCACACACCATTCCTGCTAAGTGTGGTAAAAATTGGCAAAGTTATTTCCGAGAAGAAGATGAAGGGTTTCTATGGAAACTGTGTGCCCAACATGCAACCATGTTTGCTACTCAATAAACAATAAATTAGTTTTGTTTGTAGAAGATTTCATCAATTTCCATAGGTTTTTTTTTTTAATTTAAAAAAAAACTTTTTTAAATTAGCCAAAAAGGTTTCAAGTTATAATAAACTTTTCATTATAATATACCTGCCAATTTTGGTTCACATTTCAGAGGTGTATATTTAAAACGACGGGCGGACACAAAGTGGTGATTATAGCTCACATGGACCTATACGGGCAAGGTGAACTAGAAAGTGAAAAACGAAGCGATTTGGATTACAGACTGCACTATATTATATCTTTGATGGAATCTAGGTATTTACTTTATAATTTTATTGTGAAAACCAAAGGACTTTGGATTACAGATTGCACATGATTCTATTTTTATGAAAATCTCGGAATGTATTAAAGAAGCTTATTTTGAATTATAAGAAAATAGATCTAAAATAGGTTTCTTTCCTTACATAATAAATATTTAAAATTTCAAAGTGGGAAAAAAATATTTAAATCATCTAAGAAGAAAACAAACTTGTAAATCAATGATACATATTGAAGATTTATTTGAGGCGCATTTGCATATAAATAAAATATAATTATCCTGTTCTGCTTAATCCATTCAAACACTATAATAGTGTCTGGTGACATTCTAAAGATTGACGTGCAACTCAGGGAATTATATAAAGACGTATGACTATACTTCACACATATGCACATTAAATTAAATTACGCCATCTATCATTCCAAGAGAAAAAAGTGGAAAAAATGAAATTGATGATTTTTAAAACCAAAACTAAAACCAACGAGCACATATGGTTCAACATGAACATTTTTGGAGATTTAAATTATTTAGATATTTTGACCTCGAGCATCACTGAAGAGATAGATATTGTCGAAATGTGTATCTAGTGCAGTAAAATTGGTATCGTTAATTTTATTACTACCACTGGGTCTATACCTACTCTGGTGGACTGTTGTTCCATCGGTACTGGCATGAAATACGGATATTGTGTTCTTAAAATTTGCCGATAAAAAAAATTTAAAATTATTTTAATTTTAGGAATATATCACCCTCATGCAAAGATTTGATTTATTGCATAGCTTTGGCAATGCTTTATTCTTTTTTAAAAATTCAATGTTTTTAAAAATTTTGGATTTTTAAATATTACGGCCTCGAGCATCACTAAAGAGACATTTATTGTCGAAATGAGCATCTAGTGCAGTAAAATTGGTACCTTTGATGTGACCACTACCATAGGGTCAATACCTCTGTTGGTGGACAGTATGTCCACGAGGGTATAATCAGCTCAGTAGCCATTATTTCGGTACTAGCATTAATATTTGCTGTTACAAAAGTTTTGAAACTATTTTGATTTAAGAACTATATCTTCCTCATGCAAAGCTCTGATTCCTTGCCCGGCTTTGGCTATACTTTTTTCCGTTTTATTAGAATCAGCTATTCAATTCTATAATCAATTTTGGATTTAAATATGTTTGCCTCGACAATTATTGTCGAGATATGCATCTGGTACAGTAAAATTGGTACCGATTATGTTATTGTCACTAAATAGTCTACATTTCCATTCTCAATTTTATGTGTATGTAAAATTGAGAATGGAAATGGGGAATGTGTCAAAGACCAAAGAGCAGTTTTCCATTTACTTGGTTTTCACAGTCATTAAAAGTAAGCTCGCTACGCCATTCAACATTGTCCAATTTTATTAACTTGTCATGGACCATGTGCATCGTATTTTTTCGTAAAATGACTAGTGCCCTGTACCATAAGTTGCTCTCCGTTTCTTTCGCAATTTTATTGACCTCGAATGTCCATCTTTTCGCCTCCTGGGTGACCATTTCCATATTAAGGAGACAATCCTTGTCAAGTCTATACAGTTTTGAAAAGTAAGTGGACACACGATTTGCGTAATTTAGTTTTAGTTGGAGTCCAGCCCATGTCACCAAGTATCAATACATTCGAAGCATGATTTTTTACACCTAATAAATACTTACAGGCTTTATTCTGACTAAAGTTTTTGACGCCCCAGATTCCACTTTTATAGAGGAGTATAGGCTCCAACATCGTAGAATAAAGTTTGCTATAAAGGTTTGTTCCTTGAATACACACATACAAACTACAGCTAAAAACATTCAAGGAACAGTTTCTGATTCACACAAAGGTAGTCAAAACAAACAGTAATCATAATTTATGCAGGTAAGATTAGTTTATCCAATTAAAATTTAAGGTAATTTTATATTTTTTCTATTTGTTTGTATTGAACAAATATTTTTGTTTTGATTTCTATTAAATAATAACAACTGTGGTCATACCACCGCTTGATCTCCATACAGTGGTACAAGAGTTACACTGGCTAACTTAGCAATCTCGTTAGCGTTCGTTTGAAACGCTGTGTGTTCATCGAGATATTTGTGGAAATTCGTAAACTGTATCCACAAGAAAATGTACTTCGAGACACTTTCATTGTAAAAGGTCAGAAATGATCAACTTTGGTATTATCCCTATAATTAGTTAATTTAGAATTTAACACCATCGGTAACCGGATCCGTCATTTTTTGCAAACATATTTCCACAGGAGCTAGCAAGACTAAATCGTCTGCATATAATAAAATACTGAGGTCAAAGTTATCTATTGTCTAGATCGTTAATTTTGTTCGCTTGGCAGTTAATGTAGATTGAAAACAACGAAGGAGACAATATACAACCCTGCTTCACAGCGCTCGATACATCATACTACGGGCTATTGTCACTGTTCACACGTACAGTATATATAACATCCGTATAAAGAGATTATTCCCAACGCTTCTAACCTATACCAGAGTAATTTCCGGCCTATCGTGTCGAAAGCGTTTTTTTATGTCTATGAAATACGCTAACAAAGATGTAAGTAATTTTTAAAGTAAAAACTACAGAGTTAATGTGTTCTTCACAGCTTCTTTCTTATGGGTTCCGCTGTTTTCCTCAAATAAACAGTTTTCGTTGTCTTAACCTTGACAGAGTCTCAGAATTAACAAAATGTTATAAATTTCGCACGGCACTGATTTAAGTATAATTCAGCAATATTAAACGGTTGTAGATTTTTTTCGTTCGGCTTCAATATCGGATAAAAAACGTTCATTGTCTATTGAAATAGAATTTTTACAACTAATAATCTGATAAAGTAAGTCTACATCTACGCCATTCTTCAAAACCTCAGCAGAAATGTCATCGATCCTTGTCGCTTTTCTGGGTTTTTTTTGTGCTCTGATCACAACCATTAAACTTCATTCCTTGTAATTGGTGCGTTTAATTCAGACGCATATCTTCCAGTGTTATCGTTTTCGAAATATGTATGCATTTTAGTTAATTGTTAATAGAGGATATCATATGGCTTTTTCAATATCACATCCGTATCAACCCGAGACAGCAATATAATCCCAAGAGCTCTGCTCGAGGGATTATATTGGTTGAGGGTTGATACGGTGTGTGATATTGAAAAAGCTATATCATATACACGTTATTATATACATATACCTCACGTAGATGTGTTTAATGTGACATGACGTCATACAGATAAGGAGGGTTGAAATGACGTCATACAGAATAGAGGTTTGACATGACGTCATCCAGATTAGGGGTTTGATAAAGCCTTTGCAACAGTGACTGCAATCGATGACGTGACGTCATATAGATTAAAGGTGTGATAAAGCCTTTGCAACCAAGCTGATATCGATATCATCACGAGTGGCTGATACAGCACGCTTGCCAATGATGTATTACACATACAATTTATCTGTATTTACTACTAAGTATATAATAAATGAAAATATAGTTTTAAAGTCGATTTACATCAGCCGAGATCAGCTGTAATATATGTCTGTACGATGCCGTTTTAATCAATGATTGCATACGAGATGCATTTCGTGCGTTCGTTATATTTCCGACATTACCTATCGAACGCCTACAGTCACTTGATTCGATGAATATAACTTATCTTCCTATGTCTGACGTTCTTCCTTTTGGTATCGACGAATATATTTACTGTTAAGAAGTTCAAACGCATTGGATTATGTCCACTTCAGCCACTTTTTTCAGCATTACAAGCTTTATACCATTGCCGACTTAGTGTCATTCTAATACGGCCTGTATAGCGACTTTTTTTCTTTCATATTCTTTTGTAAATATTTTATAATTGGTAATCGTTTCAACAAGAATAAACGGTTGAAAATCGTCATATGCTGCCTGAACATCCTGTGTAATTTTCAATATTTGGGATTGTTTTGTGCACTACTTGTAATATATTCATTACTAAGAAACAATTCTGAATGTCTGACACTTTATATTAACGACGATAACTAAACGCTTGATCCGATTTCTTTCTATGTTGGTCATAAGGCACAGGTACATTTATTGCACAGTATAATAGAGAATGATCTGGTATTTTATCCGGAATGTAACTAATTTCAGCTTTTAAATCCGACTTTGAAATAATCTTTTAAATTCTAAAGTAGAATTGATTTCCTCATAATATGGTACCTAAAGGCAAAGACATCACACCTTCAATAATTCAGTACAAGTTTACGGATCTACGAGTTGTTTTTTTTCCGTTAGTGAGCATCCCTGTGCGTTCCAAACTCCAAGTTGCTGTTCATCCTGTTGTTTCTAGACGAAACGGTTACCGATTAGCTTGTATTCTTTCTACTTTCTAATTTCTCTCAAAATTGTCATGAAACTGGCCTGTTAGTTCCTTGTTTCGTAGGCTTGATCGTTATCTATGTATATATTTTCATATCATTTTACAGTTTTCAATTTGCGTTGTAGGCTTGATCGTTATCTATGTATATATTTTCATATCCTTTCACAGTTTTCAATTTGCGTTGGTTGTACATCACTTTTGACTTTTTGTCATAAGTTTCTCTAGTTTCCTTTCGTTGCACGGATAGCATAGCTGAATTTCTTGAAGTCTGCTTAGATAATGTCTTTTTAGGAACTAAAGCGAATAAGAATAGAAATATAAATAATGTGCTGTTTTTATCTTCTCTGGTTATATTTTGAACTTTCGACTTAAGTGCATCAGATCAATGCATCCTCTTTCTTCAAGGGTCGAGGTTGGTATAGAAATAAGAGGTCACCTGGACTTTTTTTATCTGGCCGTAAAAGCCATGCTTTAGAGGGGATTTCATTTTGTGTGTGTGGGACATATACATATGAGTAGAAATATTAGGAAAATGTCCCCGCACCAGTGGTAAAGTCAAATATGGATAACTGCAGCCCATTTTCTTCTAAAACTGGTTTCAAATGCGCACTGGTTACGGACTCTTTCAGCTGCAAAAGCACCATATAAAAATAAGGAGATGTGGTATGATTGCCTCTGAGATATCCACCAAAGTTCAAATGAAGTGAATGTAAGCAATTATAGGCAACCGTACGGCCTTCGACAATGAGAAAAACTAATACCGTAAAATTGGCTATAAAAGGCCCGACAAAAACAATATGAAACAATTCAATTGAGAAAACTAACGGCCTAATTTATTGCAAAACAATTTACGAAAAACAAATATGATAGACAGAACCAACGACACCCACTGAACTACAGGCTCCTGATTTGGGACAGGCACATAATAATGTGGCGGGTTTAAACATGTTTGTGAGAGATCAACCCTCCCCCTAATCTGGGACAGTGGTGTTACAGCACAGCATAAGAACAAACTATACAAATCAGTTGAAAAGAGATTAACTCATCAGATCGATACAAAGCAGAAAAACATCTAACAAAAACACACACCGGAACAGGCAAGGTACTTATTGCTGTTAATATTTGATTGATTTAAGTTAAGTTCCTTCTGGGTAAATTTCAGAAGTATATTTAGAGAATTCTTGATTATTTAACGAAAAAATATCATCAAGAAAACGGTGAGTGTTGTTCAGCAGTTCAACAGTTAAATCTTTCAATTAAATGGAATTTGGGCGGGTCTTTACTACGGGTTGGCCATAAACTGATTCATAACAGTACCGGAACAAGTCTGCTATTCAAGGGGCACAAATGGAATCCATAGGAATACCTAAAATCTGTCGATAAACTTTATTGCCGAAACGTACATAAATGTTGTCAAGCAGAACGTTTATGGCTTTAATCCTCTCATCTCACCTTCAGTAAGTATATCTAGCATATTTACCTTTCTTTTTTATATTTACCATGTTCTTTTTTCAATCAAGGAGATTTATAATGCAATATTATACATAAATGTCATGTGAGCGATACAGAGTCCTCGGTACCTCTTGTGTTAGACCTCAAATTATCTAATCAAAGGGTTCACGTAAGGTATTGTCAGGACTTTGCGTCCGATACCATCACCTGCAACTTTTTAAATCAGGAATAAGGAGGCTTCAGGGAACTTTTGTTGTTAGATGTGATCATAAGGTGGACATGACCGTCAAGGTCAATAAAAAGGTATTTATTTACATAAAATGAATGCAATTCATTTATTATTTTTCAATATTGTAGCAGACCCTTCCAGAGTTTCTTAGTTCAATCAGATTTTTATAGGGTTCGTGTTTACTGAAATCTAACAGGTAGGTGTATATTTGGTATTTTGAGTTCGAATCCTTCGTAAGGTCGTCGATTGTATGGATGAGTTCACACGAGATCGTCTTTTCCCCAAGTACATTTTATCCTCGAGGTGTTTCTAGGCTCGAAGTGAAACGCAGATCAAGACAATGGAATAAAACTGAGGCTGCTAAGACGAGGTGTATTATCCTATTCTAACTGAAAACAATGGATTATTTGTATAGTTTTGTTTTTACTTTCAAATATAGATAACCGACCAACTGAAATAATCGTAACAACACTAACCAGGAGGACAGAAGTAAGTTATTTGTCTTTGAAGATGAATCATACAGCTATCTTTGAAGGCAACCATGCCCTATATGCGATTTTCAAATAAGGTGTCCCAGAGGTAGATAATTTAATTGTGAAAAGTAGGCAATATCTCATACATTTATCACAAAACTACAAATTAGCTTCACAATTTCTTACGAACTGTTGTCACTGTTTTGTGTATTGAATTTAGACAACAGTAGTTTACCGCTGTTCAAATTTCATAGATTTAGACGACAAATCAAGGTAACACACACGTGTTTGCGTATCCAGCTATTGGTTTTTCGGCTTTGAGTGTTCATGGTGCAGGTTGTTCCCGAGGTACGATTTGGACGCAAGAGGTTTTTACAATGTTGTTTTCATTTTGTTAACCTTTGTATATATATTTTTCAAAAACTAATGCGGCATTATTTTCTAAAGGGGTATTAGCTGTCAAATTCATGTACATCAATTTTACTCAAATTCTCATATTTGATTTATAACCTACTAAAACGTTTATCAAACTTACAAAAAAAGTCTAAAATGAACAATAAACAATGCATTGACTCAGATAATATGTGTTTTTTGTCTAGACGCCATCTAATTAACCATCGAGGTGACCTCTGGAGACTACCGACTGTTGTATGTCTGTGATATAGGTTTACAAACTTTTATCTGCTGTCTCCTAATTATTGCAGATTCTGCTCCACATGCAATTATATCTGTTTGGGTTGTTCGCCCGATTTTGTCAATATAACGAAACAAGAACATGTCATACAAAGTGGGAGGTTTAGCTAGCTATAAAACCAGGGTTAACCCTCCATTTTATTCGGGAAATGTCTACACCAAGTCAGGAATATGACAGCTATTTTCCATTCACTCCGTTGATTGATATAGTATAACGTTTTATTTTGTCAGGTTTTTTGGACTTCCCCCTATTTGAATTTACATTTGATTTCGGTATTTTTGTTAATACTTTTACACATAAACCCATGAAATCGCATGAACTCCAAAAGTAACGAGAACGGGTTAGCGTCTCCTCCTTTACATGCATCACCTGTCGATATTATATCCACTCTCACTGATATGAGAACTAACGTAACAGGCGCATCTTGCATTCGTTATTATGTATCTCTCTCAGTATGATATGTAAGAACGAGTGAGATGGAGTAAATTTAGTTATTTAGTATGCGGAATTTTGATATCAGATAATGGATAATCATAATCATAATACGGTATTATTGTGTAGATATCCTTATCTAGAAAACTTTTATAACATTATGTGCACTGTATTTATATGAGCTTTCAAAGAATGACTTTGGCTCTTTCAAGCATAAATATATGAGCCTTAACTTCATACCGAGGAAATTACGGTCCTTAAACAATGGTACTAAGTAACCTAATTTTCATGACTGCATTTTAAACATTTCTTAGAATTTTTATAATTTGCATGAGATAGAACATTAGTTGAAAATCCACCATATGGGAAAGCCATCCAGTAAGAAGGAGACCACAGAACACATATATGGAACTGTTTGCAAGTTGTAGGCATTGAAAGAGAAAATCAACTCAAAGTAAAAGTTATAATAAAAGCCCTTATTTGGCCCTTGAAATTACACCAAAAAAAGTAAAATTCTTCAATCCTTTGAAAATAATGTTTAACTAAGTTCTACTAAAAAAAATATTAATGTGATATAATCTGGATACTCAATTTCAGAAAAGTCAGTTTTGGTGTCACTATAGCGTTATAATCTTGTTGAAATAGACATTTTGACCTAACAGAATACTTTACATATAAGTTTTGGTAAGATCAGTTATGAGCCATGGCTTTACCAAAAAAAAATCATATTTTACCAAAATTAATATCGTTGTATAATACATATTGTAGCTGAATAACTTTTTATGTCCATCCTTGCATAATATTTAAATATTGATGACAAGCTCTCAAAATGAGATATATTTAAAGATATTGCAGTTTTACATGCCATGCTAGAAGTTTTAAGCCCGAAAGAAAATATGTAAAACACAATTTTTAAATACTAATATCTGACAGACTTGTGTTTTACGGAAATCTAAAGTGTTTTGTCTAATAGATTTATAATATAAAATGTGGATCTGATCTTCAAATGTTTCGCTGATAATTCTAATTAAACGGAACCGAAGTATTCAGTTCAACATCTTTTCTCCGGTATAATTTCCAGAACTCCAAATAAACTCATCTATACTAATCAGATCATAATGTACATAAACAGTAATTAAGTAATCTTAATAATGTCCTGGAAAATATAGGCGTTAAGATATATAAATATGTTGTAATTTATTCTACAGCTATTTGAAAAAAGTGTTTAATTACTTATAAATGTATTTATCAAGTCCACAAAATTAACACGTTTATAGTCCAAGGACAATAACTCTAATTATTTTAAAGGCAATAAATAGAGATGCTCAAATGGAAACTCTCTCTCTCTCTCTCTCTCTCTCTCTCTCTCTCTCTCTCTCTCTCTCTCTCTCAACAACATAAATATTCCAACAAAAAAAAAGAGAAGCTATCACAGGTACAACCACCAAGTATTAAAGGTAACTTGAACAACTTAATTAAAAGACTTTAAGCTATTATTAAATTCTTAACTATTTTGACAACCATGAAATACAAATTTCTATTGCGTGTGCTGTATATACTTTTCGTTGCCTTACGCTACCTTTTGGATTTTTGGTGAAATCTGAATGATCAGTATCATGAAGAAAACATTCTGTAAAATTTCACTAATTACAATGAAGTTTTAAAGGAAATATTTTGTAAGGAGCAATAATGCGCAAAAAAAAGTTTACCAAAGAATATCAACAGCCAGTAGCTAGTACTTCGGAACTGGCATACACATATAAATATTGTGTTATTAGAATTTGCCGTCACCAAATTTTGAAAATTATTTTAAAATTTATAAGGAATATGTCTCCCTCGTGCAAACCTCTGATTCCTTGCCCGGCTTTGGCTATACCTTTTGTCATTTTTGGTTTATAAGCGCTTTATTTTTTTAATGAGTTTTGGTTTTTCAAATATTTTGGCCTTGAACATCACTGAATATTTATTTATTGTCGAAATGTGCATATGATGCAGAAGAATTGGTACCGTTAATGTTATTACAGAAAAAAATTACGTTCGAACTATGAATTATCACTTCCAAACAATAAAATGATTAAAATAATTATGATTATTTTAATAACACTTGTTGTTATTTCATTACAAAAATTTGAAATGTTACCTCTGTATGAAAACATTTAAAAAATTAATGAAGAATAACAACAAACAACCATATGTGTGGTGGAAATTACCAGTGGAATAGAATTGCGTTTCCAATAAAAGTTATTCATTCGAGTTGTTTTCAGGAGTGGTGTATGGTCCGAGTTGTCACATATTCATTGTTCCGACTCAAAATTCTTACACCTAATCACTCTATTTAACCGTAGGTATACGTAATAAACGGGGGAGATCAAATTTTAAGGTGACTGTGACATACTAGCACAGTGTCATATGTTTAAAATGTTTTCTAGAAACTGACTTTTGATACGGGCGTGTACATGGACTCTAGAAGAAGTCCTTTTTCTTCTTTTACGATTACTTATATGTGACTTCTAGTGTCACAATAACTCTAGTACAAATTAAGATCTTATTTGGTAATTACTGCATTCCATCTTTGAATTTTCATTAAAGGGTTCGGTTGAGCACTTTGAAATGTCCTTGTTCATAGATAACGAGGAGCATAAATGGGAAATTTTTAATAGTTAGTTTTTTTTTAAATAAACTATCGGGAGAGTTATAGTTAAAGGTTAAGTGTTTATTAGGTATACTAACCAAACATACACATGCTTATTAATGTAATCATATTTATGTTAAATGAAGTAGATATATTTATATACTGTCTTGAATTATGTTGCAAAGGTTTCATATTTCTATTAAAGCTATGCAGGGAAAATTAATTCCAAATTACACTGAATGTAGCAGATTAATAAGTCGATAGCGCAGAAATGTTATCACAAAATAGGAAATATTGAGTAGCTCTGGTATTCAAACTAATTAAAATAATTTAAACTTCGAAAATTACACGAATATCTAATTGATTTTCACATCATCTTTTGACAACATATTTTATCTCCTAAATGAACGAAACACTGGTATTAGGTAATTAACTTATTTGATTAACGGAGAAAACAAATGTCCCAGGACATATGGTTTCGTACATGGTCAGATAATTGAATGAGAATAATTAAATTGTTCAGTCTATGGGTAGTTAGTTCATCAAAACAAAATAATTAATAAACCGTCTTCCAATATTCTGGACAGGTCAATATCCAGAAGTGCATTATCTAGTAAGCTGATGTCATTATCATGGTTTCCTACACCAGCAGATGGACATCTTGATAAACTATATTCTGTATAAAACTAATATGCACAAGGCTAACATAAGATCAAGTTACAAAAATGAGCGATGTCACGCATTTTGATATAACAAAATATCAATGATTAGGACCAGATTTGTCCTGTTATGACGTCATACTATTAACCTTCTTTACAAAAATTATTACAATGTTTGGTCTTATGCAGTTTTCCATTAATATATCCCTGGTGGAAACACGTTGTAAAACCGAGAAACAACACAATGTTTTTTACAGAATCTGTCTCAAAGCTAGCAACATAATCTCACCCAATATAATGTTTAGTGTGTGCATAATCATTTCAAACCCCAAAATAGTCTCATGGATGATAAAAAAAACAGACAATCTTCTATTTTCTGAAATTTATATTTAATGTAAACAGAAACAATATCATAGACGAATGTGAAAAAACATCGACGATTATAATGTTTATTGGAGTTATGGTCCAGCGAAATGTAAATTAAATGGAAATAATATATCATAAGGATAACAGAATTTTCCATAATATGTTACATCCAGATAGCTTGACTTGCTGCTATGGACAAACATGCTGTAGTTAATCCAGTTAAACGATCGCACAAATCTCTGTCTGAGCCTATTCAGACATTTTGTTGTAAAAAACAAAACCCGCATAGTCCAGCACTTAACTTAACATGGTAACAATGAATAGCATTCTATTTCGAAAGCCGGGTCAAAATGTGCTCACTAGTTTGAAATTATCTGTTTTCAATGTTTTAGTTCTATTAACGATAGTACAATACAACATACGGTGAAAAAATGCCGGCTTAAATTTAATTAACTACCTTTATAACAAAAAGAATATTTACTGGTTCATGGCGGGCGGAAGTGTTTTATTTGAAAATTTAATTTACTATAAGGGTTGACACGAAACACATCATCATACATACAAATTAAGCCTGTATCGCTGAACTGGTTTTTTTTGTTTCAAAATTCTTTATTTTACATCTTATATAATCCTGAAATTCAGCTCTGTAAAAACTGATGGAGTTCTCTATTTATTTTCTCCAAAAAATGGGTCATCCTATGTCAGCTGAACATTTTATCATTTCTTTTGGATATATTTTGCATGATCCGAGGTAAGAATTAGCATATATTTAAACCTTTCTAGTCGTCAGTGAAATTGGGTATCGGTGGACCAGTGGAATAACCTGTCTGGCTGTTAGTTAATGAGATTTGAACAGTGACGGCACGGTCTTTGAATGCTTTTTCGTGTGTTTAAGTGAGTCGGATTTACTAAACTTATATTTGCTTGAGAGCAACAAAAAACAGGGGACACGGGGATTTGACATGAAGACAAATATACAGAGGTAGTACATGTAGTTAAAAATGTTGAAAGGAAAGGGGAAGTACCATTTGATTTTAGGGGTTTCGGTGGACCAGTGGAATAACCTGTCTGGCTGTCAGGTAATGTTATTTAACAGTGACGGCGGCAAGGTTTTTGAGTGCTTTTTACGTGTTTAAGTAGGATTTACTGAATTTAAAAACAGGGGGCATGAGGATTTGACCCGAAGACAAAGGTACAGAAGTAGTACAAATAAGTATATATAGGTATAAAGTTGAAAGGAAAGGGGGAGTACCATTTGATTTTGGGGGTCTTAGTGGACAATGGAATACTAGTAACCTGCCTGGCTTCAGATAATGAGATTTAACAGTGAAGGCAAGGTCTTTGAATGCTTTTTCATGTGTTTAAGTCGGATTTACTAAACTTAAAAACGGGGCATGAGGATTTGACCTGAAGACAAAGGTACAGAGGTAGTACAAATAAGTACATGTAGGTATAAAGTTGAAAGGAAAGGTGGAGTACTATTTGATTTTGGGGAGGAGGGTTTTGAAAATGAATGTCTTATCCACCGAATCAAATGAGCATGCGTAGCAGCAACAGTTATGAATAGTCAGTCTGCACAGAGGTAGTACATGTAGGTCTAAAGTTGAAAGGAATTTGATTTTTAGGATTTAAATTTTTATCCCACGATGTTATATTTGGGACTTAATTATTTCCATCCATTGACAACAGTGTAGAGCCATTTTCGAGTAAACTTGCGCGGTAAGTCACCTATCATTCTTGATTGATTAGTGGACCAATTTTGTAATTAGTTTCTTTCGAAATGATTAATGGGATAATCAACCAGATTCGTACATATGTGGAGGAAGAATACAATCTTCTTTATTTATTTTTACGGTAGGAAGGTCGCAGTCGTTGATTTCTTTAAATCATTATTTCTAATTATTTAAGAAAGTGGATGCTCTTAATGCTCCTTCTTAGGAACATTCTTGATTAGTATTCATAAAGATATATAAAGAACATAAGGTTCAAGATAACGATAACCCCGCCTAAATTTCTATGGGAAGTAAAGACATGTAATTTTTTCATTTATAAGTTGATACATCTTTGTTTAGAGCGGTTTTCGATTCAAAATATTTACAAAACATATAATGCAACGATGGAAAATATTTACAAAACGTAAAATGCAACAGTTGAGATCTTATAAAAGCAAATGAATTGTTTAAGTGCCTCTCTAATGTCAGGTACATTGTCTGTGGTTGTCTGTTGTTAAATCTTAATATCAAGTATGAAACTTAAATAACATTCATAAAAGCAGCTACTATTACATAAAATAAAATAAAAGAAAGAAACTAAATGAAATTGAAGATCATGTAGTTATAAAAAATATTTAAATAAGAATTGATTGTTTGATTGAAGTTTGTTCTATGCTGTCTCAGCACGTAAAATTAGAAAATACTGTTGCAGTGAGTACAGTAAAAAAATTAAGAATAAAATGTTCAACTGTTTTGAGTAAAGCGTTTTATGAATCTTATGTAAATGAAACGCGCGTCTGTCGAACGAAATTATGAATCAGTATTTTTGATGAGTTATAACAACTATTAAGTAGATGCCATTGGTAGTGGACGTTTTGTTCTCGATAGTATCACCATCCAAGTAGTCACTCGAAAAACTTAGGTTAGTTCAACGGTTTTACCTGTCAACTTTTTTTATTGTAAAGACATTGATTAGTCTAATGAAGATAAAACGCACTTCTGGCGTACAAAATGTTTAGCCTTGTGTACTTTATTTGTTTTAACACTCTTACAATAAATTCGGAAATTCAGAAATAAAGTTGTATTAGGTTCAGCCCAATTGTCACTCCGTGAAATGTTGGGGCATCAAAGAGAAGAAATATGTCAAGAATCTGCATTGCAGCCTCCGCTGCTCGTTTTGATTTAAAAGGGTGAACCACAACATTTTTCATATAATCTTGGTAAAACAACATGTACTAAAAATCATTAAAATTTAACGATTGCCTATTAACCAAATTCATTTGTCCGCCCGAATTGAATAAGAAGCGAAGAACTGGTTTATCAACAAGTCCCTCCTGACATGCATTTTTACGCTTCTTTAATTGCCATTATTTAAACAACTCTTAAAAAGCTCGATAGCCTATATTAAAACATTAGCATATTTTCCATTTCCTTCTTTCATCGTGTTATCACGCCCTGTTGCAATATGGACTTTGTAAACAATGTTATACATATCCTGTGAACAAACGTAAAATTACATATCATCGTCACAAGAACTGCGTTTTCTGATTATTTTCTGCATGTCGCTACATTGAAGAATTTCATACATGTAAGATATAAAGGATTTTGTGAATCCTTCAGTACTATCTAGAATCTAAACACACAAGATCGGGACAGACAGACGGACGGGCGAACAAGAAATTGACATGACTACTACCAACTTAAACGTAACTAAAGAGCGAAATGTACGTTAGGGTGATAATTGTAAGTGAAGTATGCTGTTAAAGTGATCGATGGCAGTAGCATACAACAATTCAAAATTTCAAATGCTTAATATTTTAACGATAATAATCATAATAAAAAAATGAAAACGTCACTTAATAAATTTCATGCGTTCGAAGCGCTCTTCTGAATTTACCTTCATCAAGAAATCTCAAAGACGAATATTTGAAAGCCAAGGATGTATAAGAACTGAAACAGTTGAAAAGCCATATGTAAGAAAGACATAAAAATCATAGCCAAATCCAATCTCCATCAAGATCTGAATTTTTATGCACAGTCTTTGCAACTTTTTCATATATTTAGAATTGCTGAGATAGAATACTTTCTTACTGGTCAAAACCTAATTGATTTATATTAAAAAGTCAATTCTAAAGTATCCCAATGGTACATGTGTGAATTATATTGAAGTTAATGAGGTTCAAGAGGGAAAATCCTTATTTATTTAATTGTGAAACATACATTTTTATCATGAAAATGTAGTTTAAAATAAAATTAGCTCCTAGATGGGTGCCCCTATATGCCTGATTTTAGCACATATTGTTCTTTGACCAGTTATCTTCAAAACTGTCTCAGATTTCCAATAACATCAATAGAACAAATTGTATACCCAATGTTGGAGCTGTATGAAAATAATTACATCTGTTTAAAGTTGTCTGATTGGGGATGAAAAAATCTTTGTATTGTGCTACTTCAACGTATCGAAGTTAACAAAATAACGTTTGGCATCTTCTGTCTTGTTTTTGTGAGGGAAAAGCTTATGTTTACAAAAAGGTCTCTTAATTTCTTCGGATAGCGGACTAAAAAAAGGATATATTATTATAGTTTGATAAGATTGAATTTACCTGTGTACAATGAATGCAATTCAATTTTTAAAAAAATAATCTGCTCTGTTGTTTTGGGGATATTTAAAACATCTTTAAGATTGACAGGAGATTGATGATGCTTACGTTTATTATGATTGATTCGTATACCGTGTTATATTCACTTGCGGTTTCGATTGGAAACTAGGTCCTTAGTAAAAGATATAAGGTTTTACATTTACATTTGTTCATTGTCTCAGAAACTTCCATTTAGAGAAGCTTGTAAGTTGTTACTTGTCTTTCAATATTTGGAGAAAAAAATTTTTACAAACTTGTAAATAAAGAAATTAAATTTCAAAAAGGAAGATGCGAGTTACATGAATTGCAAATATTTTTTCTAGTTCAAGTTTACTTTGTATCCGTTTTTGAAGAGGCGACACAATTTGCCCTTACAACAATGACAAAATTATAATTAATTGCTGGTTTGCAAGGACTAAATCGTAGAGAAATCGTACTATGCATTATATATCAATAACCCAGATATGATGATGATATTTATTTCTGTATAAAACTGCATATGTGTAAGAAGTCTAATCTAGAATAATTTAATGTTCAAATACATGTTGTTTGCATAACATGCATCATCATGCGCTCCTAAATCACAACTCTAAATAAACTTTCTCATTTAGCGCATCATTTACCGGCTGTTTTATTATATATGATCATGAATGCAGTTTAATTATCAAAGATTGAAGTAGCAAACATATCTAGTGAAATGAGTGAAACCGGTTGTCCAAAGTTCAGAGTATTCACCTAGTCAAAGGGATTCATCAAAACACAAGTTACTCAGATGCTGAATTTAAACATACAAAAATTAATTGTTTTACAACAAGCTAGTACATGAAAGCTAAACACTGTAAAATGTTTGTGAATAAGTAAGAATCAACCTGTCTTGATGTCCGTCTGTCTGCTTTCTTTCCAATCGTCTGTTAATCTATCTTTCAATATTTTTTTGTAATCGCAACTACTCTTTCATCGCTTGATAAATAATTTTAAGTTGCACCGCATGAGGGATACTGTTCAGGGCAAACTTTAAAAGTTACCTATTGTCTTACTGTAGAGAAAGAATACATACTTTATGCTAAGCTTCAGTGATTTCAGTAAAACTTGATATGTCATTAAACGATATACATGAACAAATACAGTTTTTTGCCTGGTAAGGTTTACCGATTTAAAAATAGTTACACAAAGTCGGATGTACTAAACAGATTTATACTCTGTTATTAATATAAAAAGAAATACAAGCGTCATGTGCAAAAGATGTATATCTCTTTTTGTTCATATTAAACAAGGTGATTGACATTTATTGATAAAAAGGTGCAAAAGACTTGTTTACACAATGCAGCTGAAATGTAAATCACAACAGTAATGAAACAAAACTCTGACGCTAATTGTATTTGAATTTAATTCTAATGTGTGATAAGTTTAACGTTTTCTAGTCTTATTCATACACATACACATATACGAACAGTTTTGTTCTTTCGTGTTGATTTGAAATTTTATTTTCTCGTTGATGTTTGTTGCCTTTACAAGTTTGTATCGTATTAAAGAAAAGGATTTAAATACGATAATTTTTGCAAAAGTGAGAATACTTCACACCATAAGTAAAATAAAGTATATATAAAGCATTATAAAAATAAAACTAGATTTGAAGTATAATAAAAAAAGTAAGAAGATATTAGAACAGGGGACGAAGAACATTTAAAAACTATTTCGAAGAAGATCTATGATACAAATGGCCTAAAGGAAATATACGAAAAGAAAACAGTTCATAAAACCTGCACAGGAGATTAAACTTATGATTTGATAAATTTTGTTCGTCATTTGGAATATATGAAAACAATCTTTTGTATATGACCAAGCTTTGATTACTTTAGAAATTATAATAACTTCTTAAAATTAAAGTGCAAAAAGTAAAATCACAAAAATACTGAACTCCGAGGAAAATTCAAAAAGGAAAGTCCCTAATCAAATGGCAAAATCAAAAGCTCAATTACATCAAACGAATGGATAACAACTGTCATATTCCTGACTTGTTACAGGCATTTTCTTATGTAGAAAATGGTGGATTGAACCTGGTTTCATAGCTAGCTAAAAGAGGGACGAAAGATACCAGAGGGACAGTCAAACTCATAGATCGAAAACAAACTGACAACGCTCTCACTTGTATGACAGTCGCATCAAATTCCATTATATTGACAACGATGCGTGAACAAAACAAACAGACACAAGATGGAACAGTCAGCATTGGCAAAAATTATATAGGCTTGAACTGAATGTAACTTCAACTTGCCAATAATCCATTCATAAGACCTTTACTGCCGATGTAAAAATGGTAAACTTACTGGTACACACACTTGTTAATTGTAAGAATATGAAATAAGAGGGAACAGTAGATTACCGATGTCCAAAATTTGTGTAAATTCCATTGTGAATATAGAAACCAAGATAACCAAAAAATGAGAGAATCGCATGAATTCTAAACGGGGAGAGAACCAATGCGTCATCAGAGAATGCGTCAAGCTGAAAGTGACTTCTGCTATGAATGCATATCACTCGTACTCCAACAAATATGTAATAATATACAATGGGTTAATCATAAGACTATCCTGGCTTCTTAATATCTAAGATTGTAACAACATGTCTCTCGTGAGTTGAGGAACAGGCATGATCTTATTCTTGACCCTTGTCAAACAATCTTCATAGATAAATCCGGTCGTCTCAAACTAGTTTTTGTATATTCTTTTCCTTAGAGCGACCATATTGGAATTATCATTTTGTGTTCATTATACTGTTGATATATATGGTTGGCCTAGTACTTTTATCGGGATAGTTTTAAAATATATCTTATATCATAATAAATGTTCATACTTGCTGTATCTACTGTTCATTTACAAAATAAATAGATTAAACCCACTACTTTCTTTCTCTGCATGGGCAATTAATCAACTTAGTGTTACAAAAATAAATAAATAACTGGGTAATGACTAATCGGATATGCCTGGCATAATAACATATTGGGCACAATTATCAACTTAATTATTGTCAAGAGTGCATAAGTGTCTGGAAACTTATTATTGTCTGTGAGGTATCGTGGATTCTAACTTTCTGGTATTTCTAACAACGAATTCAAAACACCCATGAACCAATGATGTTTTCATAAACTGGATTCAGAAATTCAACGAGAAATCCCTCTCAAATAGGAAAATCATCACATAATTAGGGTTATCGTGTTTCAAGGCTTCTAAAAGATAATTGCTAATTGACCAGCAGGTCAATTGACTTCCTGTAAGAATAGCCCTATTGTGTCCTTTGAATGGCTGATGTAGGAGTTTTGCGTTAGAAGCGTACCTATGAAATCTGTATGATATGAAAAATGACAAACGTAACTTAATAAGGAAATGTCAAACGATGGGACAGAGGATATGTTCCATGATGAAAAATGGAAGATAACATTAGGAAAACTGAAATCGTCACGCGTGTCGTAGATCCTATTTCCAATTGTGCCAATTAAAAAAATATCAAGATATGAAGCATCCTTTCTAGTCTCGGTAGTAACCAGTACTGACACGTTCACTGGGATATGTGAGATGAATGTACTCACTGAAATGTGAGTTACTGATTGACTGTATATTATCATATATTTGAAAGAGAAGCTACAGATATTGGGAAGATTTTTTTATTTTTTTTCATTTTTGAGAATGTTTTGTGTGAATTCGGTTTCATATGAATACAAAAATAAATCGGCCAAAAGGGGTGCACAATTAGTAACCATTAGAATACCGACTATTTCTTGCAATATAAGTCCTCTAAACTTGACAAAATGTTGTTGATAAAACAGTCTTACATCTTGCATTGTGTGTATTTATTTTACTATTATTTTTTTTTCTTTTTGGAATCAGTGTGGTTTTTTTTATTAGGGACTTTCCTTTTTGAATTTTCCTCGGAGTTCAGTATTTTTGTGATTTTACTTTTTTCCACAAGTTAAGATTTTTCTTGACTAACAAAACGAGAAATTTGTATCTACAGTTCCTTTTTTTGTTAAAAAATGTTCATTTTGAAAATCAAGTCAATATTTCAATTAAGCATAAGTAATAGCACCGTTAAGTGTAGAAAAATCAATCGTCCTAATACATTGCCGAGATCTATGATTGTGATTGCAGATTTTGAGGTAGATCTTTCTGAACTTTTAAGAATCAACGTCTGATTGACACCGCTGAATTTACCTCACCCCGATATCTGTATATATTTGAATTATTTTTGTAGTATTTTTGTATCTAATATAAAGAGGGAGATCTTTATTATATTTTTTTATGTATTAATACCAAAAGAGAATGGTGGGATTTGTGATTAGCTAAAATTTCCATTCTTGAATGATGTAAGAACATAAAACATGTCATATAAAACGAGTAAGGCCAGGAAAACCTCAGATTTGTTCTAAAAATCGTACAAGTGCACAATTACGACAAACATAACTATTGAATAAAAAGTACAAAACAAAAATACCGAGCTCCAAGGAAATTCAAAACGGAAAGTCCCTTATCAAACGGCAAAATTAAAAGCTCAAACACATCAAACGAATGGAAAACAACTGTCATATTCCTGACTTGGTACAGACATGAATGCGTCTTCTGTTGTTGATTCCGTCAGATATGTTGACTGAATGTTTTTTTTTTGTTTATTGAATCTGTAATAATGATATTGTTGTTGTTAAATCATTGTATCTGATATCTTGTTAGTAACAGCTAATTAAACAAGATTAAAATATTTCTTTAATTCTTTTCTCTGTATTGAAATTATATACTCATTTAAGTTGACGTCGCACAATTGTGTATTTTCCTGCACTGTTCATAATGTTATTGTATTTTAATACTACCCCGATAAAAGTACTGGGCCAAACTTCGACTTTATGACGGCACGATTTCAATATCAGCAATCTATAGTACTTTGAGCACGCCTTCAATAACTGCAGTCATGGAATAATCTAGCATCATTGTCTTTTTTCTTATTTTGCCCCATAATACCAACATAAGGAGTAAATTGTCCTTTCTGTATTGGTATATAATAGCGTTTGTTATAACACTAATCGATATTAAAACAGGAGGCCCCGGGTGCATTGCTCAGTAGTAAACTAAGTCGAATTGAACTTATCTACTCCTCAGATTTTATAATGATAAGTGCTTGTATAGTACACCAGGAGACCATTTTTATAATTTTTGCTGTTTACAGTTTCTATCTGCTATAACTTCACCAAAAATGCAAGAAAATGGGGAATAATCGTCATTGAAGGTCAATAATTGTTATAATCAGTTGGATCACCATTTCGGTCATGTCGTCATTTTAGGTCAATAACTTCCATTAAGAGTTCTCTTGCGATTTCGGCCATGCCAATTTATTTGTAGATCTTATTCTGGTTGGTTATTTTTCCTATTTACAGTTTTGTTTTGTCTTCTATAGTTTCCATCCTATAACGAATAGACTGACGATTTTAGTGATTTGAACTCTTGAAGATTTGTCTTGCGTTTGTTTGTTTTTTTTTTGTTTTTTTAATTTTTTCCAGTTATTATAATTTTCAAAGACTATAGCAAAAACGACATTGCATTACCCTATGTTCTTTTTTTAGGACTTCAATCTAAATTAAGGTAACACGATACAAAATGACGTAACGTTATGAGTATCGTTTCTGACGTTATATCTTGAACAACGTTCATAGATACCAGTCAATGGAGCAGGTTCCGTCGTGTTTCTGACGGTTGACGACACAATACATGTAGGCTGTACTTCTATCCCGAAATGAAAAAAATATTGAATTAACCTTTTATTTTTGATAAACATTTTTACTAGTAACTTTGCATAGATGCAGAGTGTTTCCCAATGAAATTTTGTTTTGAAAGTAGAAATCCAAATTTTAGAAACGCATGATAATGTGTGAAAATACGGAGAATTGTACTACAATTAATGCAATTCGACTAAGAAAACCCATTCGTTTTAAAATGGTCATCGAAAAAAAATTTTTTTTCGTAAATTGTTTTCTTATAGATTATACAGTTAGTTTTCTCATTTGAATTGTTTCATATTTTTCATGTCGGGCCTTTTATAGCCGACTATACGGTATGTTTTTTTTTTGTCCTTGTTGAAGGCCGTATGGTTGCCTTTTATTGCTTACATCCACTTCATTTGAATTTTGGTGTATAGTTGTCTCATTGTATGGCAATCATACCACATTTTTATACCGAAAACGCCGCTTGCAAAATAGAAAAAGGAAATTTCTTTAGAAATAATACGGATAGAATTAAGCGAGAAAAAGAGCACCGTACAAGCAGACGTGGAAACTCAGACAGAAAATGGTTTGTTGGCATGGAATGAAAAAAGAAGAGTAGTTGAACTTGTATATTTAGCAGAACAACTTTCTCTATGTTTCAAGTGTAAACAGTCTTTGAAATTTATTGGACTGTACAGAAGAAATCCGATATGGTTTCGGAAGCTTGTTTAAAATATAAACTACTAGCATTGTAATAGTATAAGAACAGTCTAAACAGGACAGCTACATCGGAATGAGGAGAAAGTTAACAAAGACTTAAACATATTGGATGTCAACACTAAATGAGCACTCGGTCACGACGAAATACAATTAAATCATTCAGATCCCGTTACATTTGTTTTTAATTCCATTCTTAAATAAGTTATTTTCTCGATATTTACAATCAAACTATTCATTAAAATCCTGTGGCCCAACTTGAAATAAATGATCGGTGCTTCGATGAAGGTAAATCCAGAAAAGCGCTTCAAAGGTTAACAAATTATAAAAAAAGATATTTTTATTAACCTATTTACACCATACAGAATATACTATATTTAGAATGTGTATTTTATCAGGATGTTGATTTTCTTTATGATTTTCATAACTAACAGAATGTTTAACCTTTTCTGACGGATACATCAAATATGTCTTTTAGACACAGCTATTTAAAATTGTATTGTATCGTCCTGAAAATGCATCAAATATTTGCCTCTGGACGTTAAGCAACCATCAATCAATTCAAATTGTACTTCATCATCACTGTTTACCAAATCAAATTTTTTGAAGAAACTTTATTTTATTTATGTATGGATACAGCGTTGACATCACCTTTTTCTAGTTTGGTATAGTTAAGTTGAAGATTTAGTTTTGAAAAGCTAAAAGTGCACCCAGTTAGGACGAAATAAATAAACTCATTAGAATGTTATATTGAATTAATAGGAAATTTACGACAGGGGGAATGCAAATAGAATAAGAAACACCATTCAGATCCCGTTACATATTTTCTTTCAGTACCTCTGAATAAAAAGCTATTCTATATTCAGTAACGTCACACGTTTTCTGTCAAATTCCAAGTGTATCGGTCAACTTTGAAGCAATGTATCTAAAAAACAAGGATGGTGACATATGTGTTTCTATACATGTATGGATTTAGTATACATTCCTTGATATTATGTTAGTTTTTAGTATTTCTCCGTATATAAGAACATCCATTTAAAAATCTAAAAAAAATTATATGTAAAAAAAGGCATTTTCCCTATATATCTATTTAAAATTGTCGCCAAAATTGACGTTTTCTTATAAAAATTACAAAAAAACAAAAAAAATGGTGACCCCCATTTTTTGTTTCATATTTCGATGTAGTTTGTATCAAAGTACAATTGTGCCAAAAATTTAAGAAATCAGGAGATATGCCATTTGGTATCGTGTTTCCTTAATTATGATTGCCATTTTCCCTTTCGAAGGTCAGTGGACCTCTGTCGGCACCCCGGCTTGTTCCGCCAATTACAACAAAGACTTCCTTTGCACCTTGCGATTCATACTTCAAATTAATATCTAGCTCACAAACAGTAGTCCGTCGTCGTCCGTTTACTTTTTACAAACATAGCTAAGCTAATTTTCTTTAACTCCTTACTGATTTTGATGATAAAAATTATTTGACACTGAAGATAAATAATACCGTGATTTTTTAATTCAATAATCTTACTATAATGTTTTCATTTATTGTACAAAGGTGCTGATTTTTTTCTATTTTTGAGGCAATTCTTTTCAATTGTAGGACAGCCACTTGTCTCTGAAAAAAAAATTACCTATATACTTTAATATAACACAAGGTACCTAACTCGGCTGTGAGAAGACGAAATAATTACGGTTGACATACTGGGAAGGCCTGTTACGAATAATTCCGACAATAGAAATAGGCATGTTATACACTATTTTGTACATAATACACCTTATCGCTATTTGTCCGCCATTACTGGACATCACACAAGTTCCCGTAAAATTTTGACGTCATAATAGAAAATATCTGACGCCACAATGGAAAAGTGATTGTTGTGTGACGTCAAAAGTTCGAGCGGGACAGATTCTCGGGTCAAGCGGGAATAGCGATAAGGTGTATTGTATGTAGATTTACGACTTAACAAGTTTCAGTGTCCCTGCTGATTAGGCTACTGTCTCGCTCAGGCAGTTATGAGGCTTACACTGTAAAGCTTATAATGGTTTTCCGCAATTTATTCTGGCATTTCAGTACACGGGAAGATTTTTGCCATGAATCTAACTACCTTGACATCCGAAGATGACGTTGCAGTCGTAAATCTGTTTCTCAAATGGCGTTACGTAACTAAAGGTTGTGACCTGTTCATTGGGTGGTGATTTGCAAGTCCCGTACCTGTACCGTTGTTATGAGGACTTTAGGGGGGACTTCTGACGTGAAACTGTCAAGTAACAGTACGATGATATATTCCTGCCCACATCCCTTATAGTCATATATATATCACTGCTTCAAGCTCTTTTAAAGATTGTACCATTGCCTGCCATTGTCAACTCCCAGTTTTGAAATCAGACATAACTGATCAATATATTGTCATGCTCTAAGAGGTGCATGCAGAACAGGAACTGCTCAGCTTACGACTCACGTGTTCTCTTTTTAATTTAGTTCAAACAAAACAATCAATAGCATTATTTGTTTTCACACAAATATTTGTAACTGAAATACTATGATGTGAACTGATTTCATATTTATCAATTTTCAAATTAAAATACAAACAATATTTACCGAAATATATTACGTATGTCGATGAATGCGCTTTTTAAGAATGCTGTAAAATGTGTTGTAAGTGTTTACGCCAGTAAGCAGAGAAAACTAACACATGTGATCGTTAGGAAGGCACATTTAATAAAGATTAAGGCGGTGAAACATAAAGGAAAATAATCCATCAATAATCATACATGTACATGACCCATGGAGTAAGGGAGAGAATACAAATCAATAAATGTAATAATCAATACAATACACTGGCGTTGAATAAACATATACGATATTTAAAGACCATGAATATAATAGTTAATTCAGCAAAATATGAATTGATATTATATGACTTAGAGCCAAATGATTATTACGGGTCAATGGATATCTACTGAAGTTTTCACTTTTTCAAATTAAACATAACAAAAAAGGTTCGTAACATAAATTATGTGGACAATGGTTAACGCAGCAAACATTTCCTAATTAATTCTTCTGCATTAACCCGTCGTTCACTTATTTACGTTGGTCCTGTTGTGATCTTGGTCTCGATGCGTTTCCTTCTGACAATTTTAAAACACGTGATGAATTACTGCGATATTAACAGACGACCTGAATAAATTGAATTTTCTTTCATTGTAAAGTGAGGACAAAATCATTGAAACCCACTTAACGAATCAACTAGTGAAAGAGAAGAAGTCTTAATGTGTTCACGTGACTCCCATTACATTATTCTGCAATATGCGCGTAATATTTTGTGTATTAATATTTTCTGTTTAATGGGAAATAAAGTACAGACGAGACGAACACCTGTTGTGAAATAGAACATTATACACCAGCCAATATATCATATATAAGTTTAGTTTCATTTTAAAAAGCTCTTTAGTATGCAAAATCGCCTCATTTTGTAAATGATTTTCAGAACACATTGCTATGGAGAATCCATTAATAATTTTTTACATCTATAAATAAATTGAATCCGGCGTCCCCCTTTTTCTAACCGACGATTCATTGCAAGGATTCCAATAACGATTATGTGGAAAACTTTCAATCCTATCGATTTTTTTTTTGAAATAACAACATTGGCCGGTTAATTAGCACTTCCACCCAAAGTACATGTAAGTCAGCAAACATATATTTTCTGTCGAGATAGAAATTGCAAGAGAACGGGTAAAGCCAAGATACTGCTACAAATCAAAGAAAAAAAATATGTGCACACTTAGGAGCATATGGAAAGTAAAAAAGATGAACAAACAACTTAACAAACCTTTCTAACGTGGTGGAAAATAAAATGTGCATTGATTGTAAAATGGTCATCTAGTAATTTTTTGTTTTTCTGTTGCGGTTTAACTTCTTATTGAAACAACAAAACACATCCAAAACATTTTCCTAAAAAAAGAAAAACTTTTTGTTCAATCAAGATATTACTGTATTATTTGATCAATCAATCAAACAATATCTATCTATTTTTCTTCCTCTATAATCACTATATATATGCTTTAATTTGCTGTATTTATGCGATGCATGGTGCGCTTTCTGTTTTATGGGTTTTATGTCTTGTATTTAACATATATTTAATGTATGTCGGTTAAAAGCTCCACAGAGCTTATGTTGTATTCTTATATGTATACCCGACTTTAAATAAATCTTTTATGCTATGCTTTATATATTTATAAAAACTGATATGTAACTAATCGGATACCGTCAGTGTTTCACTGTATTATGTATATATTATACTGGAGTGAATTATCTAAGGTATATATAGGGGAAAAAAAATTTCAGAGACAAGTTATATAGGATTTTTTTTCAGAGACAAGTGCCTGTGGTGCTAATACTGCAATTTGATAGGTAACCTTGACGGGGTATATATGAGTCCATATCCTTTTTCTTTGAACAGAAAACGAAGATCAGAATGTTGACCAGCATAGTTGTTATTCGGCATCTTCACAGGGGATATGGGAACTGAGCCTTCAAACACTTACAGGTAATATGAACCTTTATCCAATGCAATGTTCCCGAATAACATATACACATATATTAAATACATTTTGTATGTATTAGAAAGTCGGATTATTTTGTAGTCACTTCTTAAATGAGCTCTGTGGTAAATAAACTCACCAAAGACACAAGGATTAAAAGTTTTCTACGCCAGACTCACGTTTCGTCTACATAAGATTCATCAATGACGCTCGTATCAAAAAGGTTTAAAATGCAAGATACAGTAAGAAATTGAAGAGCATTGACAAATGACAGTCTTATGACTGGCGTCCAAATATTTCTGTCGTATAAGCTGAAGAAAATTACGAACACACCTAGCATTAATTAACCTTTATAATCAAACATAACAAATATTTAACCAAGAATGTACTCCATGTATTATATTATTCAACAAATATAAATTAATAAACAAAACAAAATATAAATTGATCAACACGAAAGCACGATTGTGTCATGTTGGAATGTTCAAATAGGAAGATGAGAGATATTACATTTTCCTTCTCTTTCTTCGTCTTCCAAGTGATTGCATTACATGTTTTACAATGCAATTTGTCATTTCAAACATATTACCAGGAAAAACATCGAATGAATAAAATAAAACATAAAACTTCAGTTATAAACACTATTCCACATGGCGTTGAATAACGAATGCCCTCGCTCAATGCATTTGTTTGTATATCGTCTTCCTTGAAAAAACATAATCGTTCTGTGTAACGTCTAATTTTCATGCATTTAAAATCTTCAGTGCCATCACACTCGCATGTCATAATTTTTTGGGCACTTTGTAATTGATATAGAATCGTCAAACTATTGTTACAACTCGGAGTACATTTTTCTCCACGTATTAGTCCTGAACAATGATCCTCGAAAAATTTTAATGCAAAAAGGCACTCTGTATCTGCCTCGCATAACCATTTTGCTAAACTGCACTTAACAATTGCTGACTTGTTAAATTTTCTTACATTCTCACACACTTCTATTCTCAACTTTTGATCCTCGCAGTGTTTATCTCCCTCGCTACAGTTACAGTTTATGAATTGTTTTCCTACAGTATCTTCAGCCCAAACTAAAGAAATAAGAGCTTTCTCACACTGTGATGAACACTCTGCTGATTCTCCTGAAAGTAATGAGGAACATGCAATGTAGAATGTATGTAACGCCATACCACATCCTAGATTGGCTATACATTTATTCTTGACGGTATCACAATAATCCTGAGAACAAACAGGAAGTACACTGAGCATGACAACAGCTACAAATGGCACTATGCTAACACTAATATACATCCTAGAACTGTGTGTTTATGTTTCACAGACCCATAGCCTGTGCTCATTTATCACATATTTAATGTAATAAGTCGTAAATAACAGAGAATTACAACAGTACATTACCTTTGTAAATACTGTTTAAGATCCATAAAATGTTAAAATCACTTCACTCAAAGATTACAGTAACTTTTTTGTATTTTGACAGTTTTTACCACTCGACCTACAAATATTTATTAACACCTTCCACACTGATAAATAGATCACAATCATCATATGGCATACCTGACGGTAATATAATCGTTACACTTCAGCGAACGCAACAAATTCAAGTTTGACAGTAAGGACACGAAGGTATAATTGTGTATTTATACCTAAATATTGTGCAAAATCCAATCGAAAAGCTGCAGTTAAAATTCACCCGTTGATTGACAGCACAATGTCTGTTTTCATTGACAAACTACGCTTCACAAATTTTAACAGACTTAGATGAGAACAGTAAATAGATTATAGATCACGATTCATAGCTCCGCCTCAAGCACATCTATTAGTAAACTGAGTGTTAAACAATTCACCTCCTCTAAAAATATACATAAAGTAAGTATATCAAGGTAGCTTTAATCATCTGATCTTGTTTGAATTCTCAGCAAGTGATCTGTCATTAACTGCTTGTTTCAATTGAATATTTTTGCAACTTACAATGCTACACTGTTCATTAAAAATAGAAGATTTTATATTGACTTTACAGATCATTATTGTATCATTCTCAAGCAATTATGGTCACAGGCTACAAACAGAAACGATAGAAACGATATCCTTGTTTCACCCACATATTCATTTCAGCTGTGTTGCATTGTATATGGTAAGTGAAGATTCTTATTATTCATCGGTTTAGTGGTGTATGTCCGGGTGTAACGTTAATATTATTCTTTGTGAAACTTTTAGACGAAAATGTGTAAAAAATGGTCTGAATTTTAGGGATTTATGAATAATTTGCAGTTTTGCATTTTAAATGCTATAAGTGTAACGCGCTCAAGCTTATATAAAAGACAAAAAATATAGATAGTGATATTTAACAAGACTGCTGACTCTTAAGGTTGTTTTATGATATATTTGCGTTTTGATTTTTGTACTCAAAAGACCACAAGTGACCGTATCATTCTTTCTCCTTTCTACTGCGGTTGAAAAAAAGAATGTTAGGTAAGTACAGAAATTTTGGCTTACAATAGGCCACATATGAACCGCACTAATATTTATTGCAATGCTTCTATAATGTGGAGCGAGCAAAGACCTCTACCAACACATGAATTATGACATGACATAAAGTCCCAATCTCAACCGGACGTGGCTGTGTATTTATACACCCAGCAGATCAAACGGACGCCCCTCAACACGTTGTCTGAATAGCAAGGAGACAACGGTTGGAAATTTCTTAAGCTCTAGATAAAACGACTGGCCGGAGATAAACGAAAGACTGAAGATTTGACACATGACACAAATAAAACATAATATGACCGTATGACCGTGATACACAATGACTAGAGGAACAACAATAAAAGCCTGAACATTCCATAACTGACTTCCTCTGTACACACACGTTCCGAAAGATTAAACAAAAGATCGCCAAAATATATTATTATCATGATAATTGGGTGCAAGCCCTAAAAATTTGAATTAATGAAGTGAATTTTATCCGGCGCGTCTAAATCATTTGGTGCAAATACCTGGTCAAAAACAAATGTCAACCTTTGATTCCAAGGAGTTTTTTTTACACTAAAAAATTAGTTAATACTGATATCAAAAATAAGTTGTGTTACACTATTTTACGATTTCCTGGAAAGAAAAGCCGAAACATTCACTTAGTTGAACATTTACTGAATGCAGATTTAAAACTAAGAGCTTGTGTATAAGTTCTCTTGTCTATCCCAGGAAGCCAATACAAAGTGGGAACTTTGTGGTGTTCAAAAGCCGCTTTAATTTTTTAAAAGTTTCTATTGAAACGTCACGGTTCATTTATGATCATCTTTTCAGTAAAATTTGTAGGTATGAACATTCTCAAATTTATAATCTCAGTTTAAAGTACCGGTATTCCAGAATATTACTTACGTCTAGTTGCTTTGTCAGAAGTAACAAACACAAAGTGCTATCTGACAGGAATTTATTTATTTTATTTATTTCCAGTCTAGATATTGGTTTAGAAGAACGAGTATGAAGAATGGTACCATTGATATGATTAATATGATTCCAACATTTTCGGCAGAAAGAATCCCATGATTTCATATCGACTTTTTCTCTTCTGCACCAAAATTTGCAAATATGAGTTAAGGAAGTCACTCATGACGTTACGACGTTTTCCCAGTTAATTTTAGAATGTGTACAATTAGATGAATTTGGTTATTCTTTTAGATGTAGCCCTTAGCGTGTTTAGGTAGTTATACATCAAAAATGCATTCAAATTTTGGATATGAGCGTTCCTGATGAAGGTAAATCCAGAAAAGCCTTTCGGACGCAATACATTTATAAAGTGTCATTTTATAGCACTGTGTAGATACTGTTGCTGGTAAACTGTGAAGAAGCCGAGGGTATCATCAGCTCATTGCTGACTCGATTTATAACATAATTTTGCTATCAAATTCTCCGTTGATATGTTGAGAAATTATTTTTAAAAGAACGTAGGATCAAACTCCCTCAGACAAAATTGACCTAAGTTAGAATGATTTGGTTACTCACTAATATTTAAACAATTAACATGTATATAAAATTCCTGATGTCAATCTGAATTAATACTAGTATCTATTTAAAGTGACTTATAGGTCCATTGGGCCGGGTGTAATTTAATTGAAATATTTCAATATTGTACATATTTTTGTCATACACAACGTCACTATAATAAACATATTTGTATTGTATTGTATTGTATTCTTTTAGTATAAATAAGAAGATGTGGTATGAGTGCCAATAAGACAACTATCCATCCAAGTCACAAGGTGTAAAAGTAAACAATTATAGGTCAAAATACGGCGTTCAACACGGAGCCTTGGCTCTTACCGAACAGCAAGCTATACAGGGCCCCGAAAAGACTAGTGTAAAACAATTCAAACAGGAAAACCAACGGTCTAATCTATATAAAAAAAACGAAAAACACTTATGAACCACACCAACAAACGACAACCAATGAACAACAGGCTCCTGACTTAGGACAGCTGCATAAATATTTAAGGCTCATTTTGATCATATAGCTCTTCGAGTGTTTAATATAGTTATAATACTTCCTTTGGCGTTCATTTTTGGGGTGTGAGCGTTCCTGATGAAGGTAAACCCTGAACCCATCACATTCATAAAGTGTTAGTTTCAATTTTTTATTCCATTCAGTTAAAATTCATTTAATATATAAACACTCGGTCTTCGATAATGTTAGGGTCTTCTGTAACAACTTGGTTACATGGATCAAACCTTAATATAGCATATGCACTATCTCGAAAAGTAGTTTTCATTATCAACGTTGGAAGTAAAAGATGTGTAGTTAGAGAGAGGCGAAAGATACCAACGGGATATTCAAGCTCATAAGTCGAAAAATGACAATGGCATGGCAAAAAAAATCCAAAGGATGAAAAGACGAACAACAGTACACAAAACACAACTTAGAAAACTAAAGACTGAGCAACACGAACCCCTCGAAAAACCGGGGTGATCCCAGGTGCTCTGGAAGGGTAATCAGATTATGCTCAAAATGTGACATATAGTTAGTTACAAATACAAATATAACGATGATAAACAATATCGTGTTTACGAATGCTCGAAATTACTAAAATAAGCTTAGAATACTTTATCTGCTGATATCATGTCGTCCTTTACTTGATATCGGCGACTTCAATTCGGAATAGATTTCATTTGCATTACGTCATTCAGGAAGACATGATCTTTTGCAGAGTTAATTTATACAGAATCTCCAATAAAAAAACAAAGGATTTTTTTTTCAAACTATTATCGAACTGATGTTAATCTTCCAAACACCAGACGCAATGCTTGAACAACAAGAATGTTAATATAACCGTCATCAATATGTCTATTTTGAAGGACATACAGAAACTTGTTGTATAACGATGACAGTTTATTCGCACAAAATACAGTTTGTTTTTAAAGCCACTATACTTTCAGTTTTTGGTGGTGCAATGAACAACAAGTAAACTACTTAATCAAGACCATAGCTAAATTGGCTTTGACGGCCGTACTTTGACACTGTTCCTACATCTTTTTTTTATTAATATTGTATTTATATTTCGTCATATTATCAAACTTGTTAGTTTAGTGTATGTTTACTTGTTTTTGTTTAAATGTCTTTTTGATCGAGTTAAGCCATTTCAATTTATATTTTACAGTGTGTCTTTTTATGCTGTAATGTTACACTACTGTCTCAGGTTAGGGCCAAGGTTGGCGCCTGTTAAAAGTTTAAACCCGCTGCATTTTTATGCACCTGTCCTAAGTCAGGAGCCTGTTGTTCAGTGGTTGTCGTTTGTTGGTGTGGTTCATAAGTGTTTCTCGTTTCTCGTTTTTTATATAGATTAGACCGTTGGTTTTCCTGTTTGAATTGTTTTACACTAGTCATTTTGGGGCCCTTTATAGCTTGCAATCAATCAATTATACTATTAATAAATATCTATTTTGATGAGAAAAATATTTTCTAAACAGAAAAATAAACAAAAAGAAATTATTTTCAATATAAAGCATTACAATTGTTTGAAAATTGTCATCATCACTTAAAACTATGTTATACATCAAAGTGTCAAATTCGTTAATGACGTTTAATCGGTCATGCTTGGACGAGATCTATCTAATCCGTATACAATGGGAAATTCATAGAGTCACTTAATTAACAGGCATGGGTGTGCCAATTAGGTAGCCATACGGAAAAAGATTAGAAACACAGCTATCTAAAAATAAGGAGATGTGGTATGATTGCCAATGAGACAACTATCCACCAAAGTTCAAATGAAGTGGATGTAAGCAATTAAATTTGTTTGATACCTAGATCTATTACATACCCTATTCGAGAGACAAAACGATAAGTTAATACACGAAAAATACTATGCAACCACGGTTTTCTTGGAAGTTGTTTTTATTGGCCCTTTTCGGGCAATTCCGGTTATGTTATGGTCACTGCATGTCCAGCTGTCCTGTGGATTGTTTTTCCCTTTCGATCATGGTATTAGATGCCGACTGATTGCACTTTGGTAATTTATAACTTGTTACGATACTACATATTACTCTCTGACGATTTGTCAGGCAGCACAGCTAAAAAGTTATAACTTGTTTTAATTAAAGCATATTTCTTCTTGAAATGCGATATGACATTTGTTTGGTGTTCGACCATTTACCACAACAATGTTACCTAAATTTATGATGAAGGAGAGATACTATAGTTTTCTGTAATGCGGTCTTGAATGTAATAATTCTTTATAAGACTGAAAACAGAATAATTATATAGTTGAAGGTGTTTGATTTCTGTTGCAAAACCCTCTAGAGAAAAGCAGAATGATAGTTTTGCATTGTCAAATTGTCACAATCATTATTAGAATGAATTATCATTGACGGCTATAAATAATATTTCATGGAAATATTAACACATTTGAAGGAAAATATAA
Source organism: Mytilus californianus (assembly GCF_021869535.1). Lineage (NCBI taxonomy): Eukaryota > Metazoa > Mollusca > Bivalvia > Mytilida > Mytilidae > Mytilus > Mytilus californianus. Next base: position 62,343,907 of record NW_026262679.1, read on the forward strand.
ATCAAGAGTTAACGTTTTAAACAACTAAATAAACCGACATGGTACCAGTTATTATTCTTAAGGCAATATATATCTGTCATATTTTCTACCAATAATGTCAAATTTCTGCAGCATAATATCTGGTTATTAAAACCAAAACAGTGAAGTTCCCAAGAGCATTTAATTGGCGAACCTGTAAATGTTCCCATCGATTTCAACTTTGTTGAAGTAAACAGTCATATTATAAAGTAATTTTCAATAAAGAAAAATGGCTCTCCCGAGGGTAGGTTGGGGGTCATCTACTTGAACCGTATCATCTCTTACTATAAAAAATTAAGGGCCTTACCCTTGTTATTATTTCACTATCACAATAACTTTCAGAACATTTTGTAAAGTGTTGCAATATTATGATTTAATGTTCTAAATACTAGTATATAAAGTCAATTTTCTGAACTTTTGATTTCTTCATAAGAATGTATCAAAATTTCAATTTTGGTTGCTTATTTCAAATTTTGAATTCCGGAATTTATATAAAAATATAAAGCTTTATAGAATAAAACTAAAAAGCGTATATTTTAGATGAAGGAAATTGGCAGTTCAGTTTCAGGACATTAGAAATTTTGTCAAAACAAGGACAAACATCACACTCGTTCTTAATTTCTAATGCTTCATCAAGCTCCGTTCGTATCGTTTCTTTTTCACAAGGAATGATGATGCAAATAAAACAAATAACTGAGAATTTTGGTCTACAGGATTGGGATCTTCACACTATTATATAGATAGTGTATCTTAAATGCATTATTTTAAAATTTAAAGAATAATAGCTCCAACATCGTAGTGTGAATATTAAAATGATGTAACTCACATTTTTAAATAATGGTTTATCGAAAACAAGTGTCAGATCCTTAATACTCGACTGAGATACGGAAAATTATATATGAATCAAATTTATGGACTTCAAGAACAACTCTGTGTTCAATTGTATTTAAGATAAATAATTTAAAAAACATCTGAAAATAATTAAAATTCAACACTATAATTTCTGTAGAATTTCGATTTCCAAGCTTCATTATAATGCAATTGGAAGTGTAGGGATACATGTATAGGGAGATACATCATTGTACTTGGAACTCAAAAACAAAGACATCTTTATTCTCTTCAAAAGTGGACAAATATTACTCCCTAGAATTAGTTCCAAATGGTAAATTACTCATAAGATCAATACAGTTATTTTTTTACAACTGAATCTACAGCACAAACACTATGAACTGCATATCTTAATTAATACTTATTTCGTCTGAGGCAGACTTCAAACAGAAGCTTCTCTGGATGATTGAAAAGAAACTCGCATTATATTTAGATGATTTATTACTAGTATTACTGAATAATTTAAAGTAATTTCTCTATGTTGTAGAAATCTATTCCAATGAACTTGAAATAAAGGATACAACAGGTTTCCATATCATGACTTACATATATGATCGGTTGCGGGCTTTACTTCACTCAAGAGGGTTATTTCAATTTTCCCATTATGAACTTTCATTTTTACGATGCAACATTCCAGCATTAACCGCAAATGGAGTATATATCTCCTACGATATTCCAAGGTTTGCGTTTGTTATCACGATTTTCAATGATTCACGACTAGCTATAGTGCAACTAGAAGAGGAGGAACTGTTTGTCATCCCGGAATCCCTAAATTTTTTGTGGGTGTAGTGTTGCTCAGTCTTTTTGTTTGCTTGTCCGTCCTTTTCTATTTTGCTATGGTGTCGTTTTTTCAACTTTAGGAGAGAGAGAAAAAGAGTTTTGTGTTTGTTCAATCAGACAAAGCAGCCATCAATATTGTCATTATTATTTGACGAAAATACTATACTGTTATACTCAAAACTGAAGTAACAAATTCAAGTACTAGTACGTCATACCTACTACTACTGAATAAAAGATCGCAAATAAGCACATTTAAACAATGATTGAACTGAAAGATGATACAAGGTTTCTGACTGAATTGAGTTTGATGTGTTTGAGCCTTTTATTTTGCCATTTGATAAGGGACTTTCAGTTTTGAATTTTCCTTGGGGTTCGGTATTTTTGTTATTTTACTTTGTGAATTACTAGATTAATCACGAAATTTCAATTGTATATTTGTATCCAGTAAATGTTCAACTATAAATGGTAGTAATTTTTTGGGGCCCTTTATAGCTTGCTGTTCAGTGTGAGCCAAGGCTCCGTGTTGAAGACCGTACTTTGACCTATAATGGTTTACTTTTATAAATTTTGACTTAGATGGAGAGTACATTTCATTGACACTCATACCACATCTTCTTATATCTAAATAATTAGATATAGGAAGATGTGGTATGAGTGTCAATGAAACAACTCTCCATCCAAGTCAAAATTTATAAAAGTAAACCATTATAGGTTAAAGTACGGTCTTAAACACGGAGCCTTGGCTCACACCGAACAGCAAGCTATAAAGGGCCCCAAAAATTACTAGTGTAAAACCATTCAAACGGGAAAACCAACAGTCTAATCTATATAAAAAACGAGAAACGAGAAACACTTATGAACCACATCAAAAAACGACAACTACTGAACATCAGATTGTCTGATTAGTATTCTAACACCCCCTAAGAGCTCGTTATCAAATATTGTGCCAAATATAAAGAAGTAGATCGTGATATAAATGTCAATGAAACAACTATCCACTAAATGACAAGGATATTAACAAGTGTAGGTCATCGTACGATACATCACAAGCAACCCCAAATCGCATAATATGCTACAAAAGGGTTCATTCTGTATGTGCCTGTCCAAGTCAGAATCCTATAATTCAGTTGTTTGCGTTTGTTGCTGTATATCATATTTGTTTTTTGTTTGTTCTTTTGTACATAAGTCAGACCGTTAGTTTACTCATTTGAATTGTTTAACATTTTGTTGTGTTGGGTCTTTTATATCTTGCTTTATGCAGTGTGTGGTTTGCTTATTATTGAAGGCTGTACGGTGACCTATAGTTGCTAACATCTACGTCATATGGTATATATGGTAGAAAGTGTTCTCATTGGCAATCATACCACATCTCCTTATTGTATATTACTGATCAGATCGGTACTAAACACAAATACAAATAATGCTGGTTATATTTTTTTTTTGGTGATAACTGTATCAAGAATTTAAAAAATTGTTTGGAAATCTTAAATAAGCTACGGAACATAGGTAATTTTGTTCTCTTGGACTGTTATGCTTTCTCTACCCTTATACAATTCCACGTGATTTTTTTTAATAAACAATTTTCGCATTGAACAGAATGTTCTTTCGATAAATTTCATTGTAAATGTATCTATTGTGGTCGTTACAATTCCTTTTCATTAATGAAACTTCTATAAAAAAAAATACTGATTGGGCATGCCAAGAAACGTTTTAAGCCTGGTATCTTTGGTGAATTTTATGGGTTTTTTCTTTGATAATATTTATATCCACTTTTGGAGAGAACATCGTCAAGCAATTGGTATTCTTTTCGATAGGGACGAACTATTCCCCCCTTATTGAAGAATTTCTTTCTTTACTGATTCATTTCATAAACACCTACTAGCAACAATTGATAGATAGTTCCAACACTACATGCATATATTATACGACATATTCTCGGTCAACAATCCAGAGTTTACTGAATATACAAGAAAAATATATCTATAAAAATAAGAGATTGTGGTATGATTGCCAATGAGACAACTCTCCACAAAAGACATTTCAGTTCAACGTCAACATTGATTTGTATATGTAATTATTTTTGTATACCTTAACATCTATAATTTATCATTTTAATCTTCATACCAAATGGTGACCACGGGATTCCTTTGCCCTTCCCATTATCAGTTTCACATTCCATGATATAGATGTTCCGTTTGCTCTTTCTTAATGGGTGTACATTTATTAGTTTGTTATATGCGCGTATTTGCAGTGACGTCTCAGATTGCAGTGAAGATCAACGAACGTTATGCATGGTGTGTATATATATTTTCCTTACTGAGAATGTTCACAACAGGAGTATAGATGCCATTTTGATAAAAGGGTATTAAACACTCGATCGAGTTTAAACCCTATTCATCATATACATGTGCCCGTCCCAGGTTAGGAACTTCTATAGCAGTTATCTTTAGTTAATGGAAATGGGTTATTCTTTATGGAATTTAATGTAAATGGTAGATCTTAAATAATCTCTTTGAAAATTAACTGTTCTTCTTAACTCGGGCCGATCAAGTTAATATAATTGAGTTTCGGGGGATCTAGCTTAAAATACATGCAACTTTTGAATCGATAACGACTCGGAATAATAATAAAAAATAATGAGATATAAAAATATACAAAATAACCAATAATTACTTTCGAACGAACAATTTTCGGGTCATATTAGCACAACCACCACCAATACTCCCCCTCTTTCTACAACAACAGCACGATTTATTCTCACTTTCTGTTAAAACAGACGCAAAAATCACCGCCGCCGCCTCCAATATATCCCACAACCGTCATCATATCCTCCTGAAAATCCTAAAAACCCTCGAAGGAATGAAATGAGTATACTTCCGTGTTGTGGTAGAACATTTAAAGCAAACAAAGTATAACAAAAATACCGAACTTTAAGGCAAATTTAAAAAGGGGAAGTCCATAAAAACTGATAGTCATTATTAAACAAATACACAAAACCAGAGAGTTAACATCTTGAATCAGCATCAACATTTTAAGCAGAAGACACTATATAATCCACATGCGCTTGGGTACATGATTTGGTTTTAAAAAAAATCCATTGCTTGCACTGAATATTAAATTTTCTATTAAACGACTGAACCCTGTAAGATTAACTGTGATAATAAACACACACACAGAACACATACTGAAAACGTTTTGGAAATCGGATCTGAAAATTATTCTCAAGGATTGGGTACACCAAATTATAGTGCGATATAGAAACATAACGTAAACCCGTGAACCCTAATGAAAACATAGTATGAGTGTTTTGATGATATAGTGTTACTTTTTTCCTGCCCGCCCGATGGCGAGACCAGGTCTAGTAACCTCTCGACTCCGGTCGTCTGTCAATGCGTTCTCCCGTCTTTCCGAAAGACCTTGGATTGAAACCTTTCGTTTGTTCTGCAACTCGATAATGATAAGTTGTAGCGTGTAACCTGTTTTTAAATCTGACGTGCAGCCACTTCCTCAGTGTTTGTTGAGTTTGAAATTTTACTAACAACACTCATTGAACACGGAAAATTGTCAAAGTTTTCTTGGCTTAAATTGAAAGGAATGGTTTTATATGTGGTCTGGAGCTTAATAATGATGACTTGTAGCGTATAAGCGATATTTACATCTGCTGTGCAGCCGACAGAGGGTAATTTTCGTTCTTAATATGATCAGTTATGCTTCAGTATACATGCGACCTTAATCTATTAGGTCCAGACTCGGTATTGGTCTTGTTATTGTTAGCATGCTTATGCCTTCAATTCGGACAATCATTTAAAATGACGCACCCTTTAACAAAACTCACAGAGTTGAAAGGTACATTCTTTACATTTATTCCGCATTGTTTTGCACATTTCACGTAACTTAGGTGAACTTACGTAAAACTTTTATTCGTAAGATTAATAGTTCTGAAATGTCCTTTCAAAATCGGTCCTCAATAGAAAATGTGTACGCACAAATAACCCTACGCAATCTGAAAATGAATGTACAGACAGTTCTCTTACTGTTGATACAGCATATGCTATGCTACCACAATTCATTATTTAGATGAAGACATACAAAAACTAGCAGATGAGATAAAGGCAATTGAAAGAGCATGACTGATATCACTTCCTATATTTACTTGTCATATCGCTCCGTAATTTTTGTATCAAATCTTTCATTTTGTGACACTAGAGCAGACCTTATCCGCGACTTCACAATGTGAAAGCAGAAAAATAGCAGTCGGTTGACACATCATTTAGCATTTCTGATCGTTCGCTGCACTCACTCTCCACATTGAGACTCTTGTCGCTTATTTCTTATCGAGTACTTTTATTTTGCAGAATTTTTCTTACGAGTTTTTACTTTTAAGATTTGTATTCCTTTTTTGGGTTTTTACCTGTTTCGCATAATTTTTAGATGACAAAAGTGTTTATTATTTTGTTTTAATATGTATTTCCGCATTTAACTTTATAATGGTAGGCATTTTTGTTGCATTTTTATTTCAATGTTTGCATCTAATATATTGTATGTTTGTGTTTTTTTTTCCTTTTAATTTGTTTTGATTACCATGCATGTTGCATGTACAGCGCCTTAAGGTAATTCTTATTTTTTCATATAGGGCGCTTTATAAATTTTCATTATTATTATTTTCATTATGTTATTACTCGTGACTGATATTTTGCGATATCAATGTGAAGAGAACCCGATAATCTCTATTTTAAATATTTTATCATGGCTCACAAACATTCGCGTGTTGAACAAATACTAGTAGATAAACATATGAAACAAAAATGCATTATTGAACAATTACCGTGCAGTGATTGGGAAAACTACAAGGAAAGTTTATTTCGCGACGTGTTCAAGTTCTTTAAGAACAGAAAAGTTATGTCTTACTGTCTTTAATTTATCAATTTTTCAAAAGAAAATTGTTCTTTTCATGCAACTTATACTTTTATAATGAACATAACCCCGGTAATTCTTCGTTTTTTTTGCGATATGTTTAGGCAATGAAAAGGCTTTTAACCGAAAATGGCAGGATGGTCTTCTTTTGGATATGTTCCAATTGTCGTACAATCCCGTCCTCTTCTTGGATTCTTAGACTTATTACCGGGTTTATACTTACATGTTTAAGACAACAGGTACCTAATGTGGTCCAGGATCTTGTTAACCCTTCCGTTTTAGTGTTGCTCTTGCTTTAGTTTTAAGTGTTGTTTTTTTTTAACTTTTCAATGTCTATGTGTTTAACCGGTTACAGTCTTGTCTATCCTTTGTTATGACAATCGCGTTTCTATTTCAAATTTACACATTCGGTAAAGTTTCAGGTTACATAAGAGTCAATTACCAATCCACTTTGTGTGATGCTTAATGACTTAATTTGACTTATCAACGTATTTCATAGGAACAACACGACGGGTGTCGCATGTGGAGCAGGATCTGTTTACCCTTCCGGATCACCTGAGATCACCTGGTTTTTTTGGTGGCGGTGGTGTTGCTCAGACTTTAAGTTTTATATGTTGTGTTTTTTATACTTTTGTTTGTCTTTTGGTGGTTTTTCGTGGTTTTTATTTGCAATGACAGTGCCGGTTCGTTTTCGACTTACGAGTTTGGATGTCCTTTTGGTATCTTTCGACTCTTTTTAACAAACTTCAAAATGTTGGAAACATAGGAAATTTTTGATAATTCTATATATAAAAATACGGAGATGTGGTATTATTGCCAACGAGACAATTATCCATCAATGTTCAAATTAAGTGGATGTAAGCAATCATATATGTATGAAACAAACCTGCAAAATCTATTGTTCAGTACAACACTATTATAGTAAGTTGTAGTTGATCGAACAAGGAGTCGGTCAAAGCCGTGTAATGACTGCTTGGCTTTTTTCACTGTATCAACCAGGCTTTATTGTCAGTAGTAGATTGTAAAACATATAGTTATCAACGGGAGTTGATATAGAAAATATGCTGCTTTGCTATATATTTCTATTTCTTAATTTCTCGACTTTTTTTTACCGCTGCTGACCTGCTGCTTTCATGTGACACATAGAGGCGCTTGTCGCATAAGATGCCGATTGTTGTTGTCAAACAGTTCTATTTAGATATTTAAATAAATTTATAAATTTAATTTCAGATTGCTAGAAATCTATGATTTTTTTGTTGTTGTTGTTGTTGTGTGGCTTGATTCATTTGTATGTTTTATATGTACATAATGCTTTTTTTTTGTTTTGATTTTTTGTATACGTTTTTGTATTCATTATATTCGGTATAAAAAACACATTTTGTTTGACATTTCAACTTCCGGTTTATTTCCATGTAAACAAATCTAGCGGGATAAATCAAATGAAAATATGAGTAGAAAATTAGAAAAAATTATTGCAGACCAAACACAATTTTCTCCTGGCTTTCAACATAAACAACAGCAATCCTAGTCTCAGACAGCAAGGCTTTATTCTGCAAAATGCTTGCTTAGAAAAAGAGTTTCAACTCGAAACCTGGTGTAAATCTGTGGCAACAACCGAAATATTAGTAGACCTGGTGAAAACTAGAATTGCAAATGGCCATCAAAAGACACCACCACATAATTATTTATCTCTGGTCCGAGACATGCGATCTTACAACAAAAGTAGGAAGATACATCAAATTAAAATTCCACATTAACCGGGCAGTCAAAATTATAGGAGATCAATATAAAAGAGTTGTTAATATTCTTATAAAACAGTTATCAGCATGCTGAAATAACATTAATTGACTGTCCACTACTATTTATATCAAACTAAATCAAGTACAAAGGACATACGAAACCAGAGACATACATAGATGAGGATTTCCTACGGTGACCAAACAAATACAAGAGTTAAATGGCAAAATATACGAACTTAACAATAAACTCAACAAAACATAAGTAAAAACAAATAAATTCTATTTTAGATGGCGCAAGAGAAGCAAAGGACAAATACGTAAATCTGTCAACCTGTTAATTAACAGCAAGGACGGTATACATCATGGACGCCTACTAAGTCTAGCCATAACTAAGCAAATATTGCCGGACACATACACCGAATACTTCAATATAGATCTAGAATCTGAATTATACAAATCCGAGTCGAACAAAAGGAATTAAACTCTTTATTCTGATCAACATCTCTAAAATACCAACAAACAAAGGTGCCAGTGAACAGACAAGAAGAGTAGTAAAATTATAGGTAATTTTATCTTATAAGGTTTTGCTACTTATCTCTTGTATGAGATCACCTCAAAAACACCACACCCAAACCCATGTTTTCTCTTCCAGAATTGGACATTTGAAGTGATTGAAAGAACACGAATACTCAGATTGAAACATCTTTCATCTTGTAAGTACCGGTAGTATAAGATACATGATCAACAGCCAAAATGTTTTGTTATACTGTCTCCATGCTAACACTTACTCTTTGGAAAAGACAAGCTTTTACAGCATGCACATCAAATATACTTACCCCACAACATAAATACAAACCAATACAACAGGACTGCATTTACAAAAACAACGCTATAGAAGGGGTGAAATTGTATTTAACTGAACACCTTATTAACCCAGTAACATTAACTGTACAAACTTACTTCTGGATAAAAAGCTGTAAAAATCATACACAACTGACTCACCCAAAATATATAGTTGCCAGGGACATGAGTACACAAAGAATCATCTTACTCTTATTGGAAGGCAAAGAGACAAACCCATGCCCTCGACGACGGCCAAGATGTCCATGCACAATATGCCAAAAAGCATGTAAAACAGAATTTATAGCTTGCGAAGACTGTGACAAGTGGACACATAATGTCATATTTTTGTGTTGTTGGGATATTGTCACATTGATGTATTCCCCTTTACCTCGTTATGTTATATATCACCTATTTCTATTTGATGTACATAAATATATGATAAAAATATTATGATTCTTTTTAACTAAGCATTTATATTTCAGGTTAGCATTACAGCTTGTCCATATGGATAAATATTGAGAACGGCTATTTATGCTGACTGTTAAGGTAATGAAGAAAGAACTATCACATATGACAACTCTCCACTAGAGACCAAATGACATAGAAGTTAGAAAGTATAGGTCACCGTATGGTCTTCAACAATAGCAAACCCATACTGCATATTAGCACAGCTATTACATAGAATTAATAAACTTTTTGATTTAAGATCTTGTAAATGCCCTTGGTTTTATAATCTCTTTTACAATTTAATGTTTCGGAAGAATTTGTCAAGTTGTAGGAAGGTAAAAATTATTATTTTGGAAACTTTCTTACCTATAAAAACCTGCAAACAAGGAATTATTGGAATCTGGAATAATTTTGAATTCTGCAAAATTGATAAGAAATATATGATGAAAACTAGCCCTATTAATTAAAGGGTTGGCCATGCATGCATGGCTGTGTGGGCTTAGTTAGTCCATACTGAAATACCGGTGAAAGTAAAACGAACCATAGCCATGCGTGCATGGCTCATGGCTAACCCTCTTTATTTGGTTAGTTTTCATCATACATTTCTTATCAATTTTCCAGAATTCAAATTTATTCCAGATTCAAATAAATCCTTGTTTGCAGTTTAAAATGTTTAACAATGAATCACTTAAATAAGAATATTAAAAGAAAAGTTAATCTTTAATTGTAATTCCAAGTTAATCATTGTTTTCCTATCTCAATTTCATAAATTATGACAGAAACATTGAAAAGTGTCAATTTCTTTTTCAGATAACAATTGCTGTGGCTGCATAAAATAGTCGTGTGATTACTTCTGCAACAGTTAAATAATTGTTGAAATAAAGATTCAATAGCATACCCGTAGTCAGTGGGTTTTCAAAGAGTTACTGTTCTTTGCATAGTTTCTTGTATATTATATTGGTTCTTTGCATAAATTCTTGTATTTTATATTGTAAATACGTAAATATTTTCCAGGTATTGTTATGAAATTTAGACTTAGAATAGCAATTTGATGGGAAATGTTGGTTTTTGTTGATTGAGCCTTTTAGTCTACCAAGATGTGAGAAGTCTTTTCCAGCTAATTACGTGTTATCTTTTGTTTTTAAATTTATGAATAAACTTTTGTTTTCTCCCTACCATTAAATGGCATGGACAATTTTTTTACTTGTAGACCTGAACTTTTGTCTGGCGGATATAATGGTTATTGTAAACAATTCCATTGGTAAAAAATGAAGAATCTAAAATTAAGATAAATATTGTTAATATTTTTAGTATAGTAAACAAGAATCAAAGTTGAAGAACATCTTAGGGTGGGGGTGGGGGGAATGAACGTTCTTAATTTTTATTTGAAATTTGTGTAATGGATATTTTTATTTAATGATTTGGTATTTTTATTCGATTGTATGTTAAGTTTTTGTTAAAAGACAGTGAGATAAAAAAATAAAAAGAAAGAAAAGTTATGATTCTTTAAAAAAAAATGTTTTATAATTGTTGTATATGTAAATTAAAAATATTTTGGTCAAAATTGGAAAATGATGATACAGTCACAAGATTACATGTAATTACATTATAAGTAATCTTCAATTACCAACCGTCACAGATTGATAGATTGCTTGATTGGTGGTTGTTTTACACTGCCCCAGCACAAAAAGGCTATATTGCAGTGATACTGTCCGACATGTCACTTACTAAATGTCAAGCCTATCACTACAGGTACTCTGCTCAGTTGTAAAGGATGAGAAGTCAAACCTTCATGGAATTTTGTGAAACTTGGACAGAAGCTTATTCTTTATTAAAAGACTGTATCAAAAGCAACATTTTGAATTTATTTTTTAATATCTTGCTGATAAATTGACTTTGTTTTTTTTTTATTTACAGTACAGTCTTGGAATTAAGGATTTTGGACATCAATGATGTCAAACCTTCAGAGAATTTATGAAACCTTGACAGAAGCTTGTTAAAGATTAAGAGAAATTATCTGAAGCCAAATTTGAAAATATATTTTTTTTTCATTACTCGGTATTTTACTGATTGATGGACTTAGTTTTTTTTGCATGTAAAATTTACATTTAGCCTAGGGTTTAACTTTTTACACACTGAATAACTGTTTTTAACCTCCATAGAACGTAAGGAACCGTGATCAGAAACTTCTTCATGATAAAGTATCTTAAGAAAAAACGTTCATTTTTTTCAATTTATTTTTCCATATTTTACTGATAAATTTACTTTTTTTTTATTTCTGTTATTTAATATATAGTTATGAAATTAATATGTTTTCATTATTTCTACTTGCTTGATATTAATGTATTTTGATTAATGATAAATAGAACTGAAAAATTATTGTATAATTTGAGATGGTACTGTTTTACAACACAGTTTTTGTTAAACAATAATTTGTGTACTGAGTATTTGATGCAATGTAACATTTTGTACATTAAAACCGTTGTTCACTAGTATTTCAGAATCTAATGCATTCTGGGTACCATTTTCAAAACTCACGGTACACTAAATTTTGTGATACCATTCTGGGGTATGAACCAGGATATTACCCATAGTCCTTTAGACTCTTGTCAGATTTATTTATTGGTTTTCTTTACAGTCTTTAAATGCACCATTCCGATTATGAGGTCAATTAAATAATAATAATTTTATTTAGTCATTTAGTTTCAAATACAAAAAGTTAAGATGAGATTATTTTTATAGTATGAGTTATTGAATTGATATTTTATAGTGTATTATAAGTGTATATCTTTATATTATTCATTAAAAATTGTCTTATTAAATTGGCAGCTCTAAAAATGCAGTATGTCTCGAGCTAGTCAACAAACATAAGTTTGTGTTGTGTTTTTCGTTAAGTAGTTTAGGTTTAATGTAAGACATTTTATATTTACATAGGACATATCCTAAATTTGTTCCTGGTGACTAAATTCCTGAAACTAGAAACCCGATTAAATATATTGCTGTTTGTATCAGAATTTATATTTGTTTATGTGCAAGCGGGAACCTACTTGACCATCAGTTTTCTCTTTTTTTACCTCACCTGTTCCAACTTAGGTTCAAATGAGCTTTTCTCCTCACTTGGCATTTCTCGCTGTCCATGAACTTTTATACAATAATTCTCCTCTGAAACTGCTAGGCCAAATTTAACAACTATCATTATGGTATCTAGTTTTTAACAACTATCATTATGGTATCTAGTTTTTAACAACTATCATTATGGTATCTAGTTTTTAACAACTATCATTATGGTATATAGTTTACAAAATGTGTCTGATGACCCCACCTGCCAACCAACATGGCCAACATGGTTAAATGTAGAACATAGAGGTAAAGAGGAATTTGTCTATTATCTTGAAAACCTCTATAAATAGAGAAAATCAGTCTCTCTCTGTGATCGACTCTCCCACTAACTAATATAGCCATCCGGTAGAGCAGCCGAAAAATAACGACTTAATTATTCAGGTTACAGTTGTTGACTGTTATCAAAAAACTATAGGAGCTAGGTTAAAAGTGTAAAATGCAAAAAGGTTCAGTACCACAAAATATATCTACCGTGAAAATTGGAGATAAATCTGTTGACCTGTTTTGGAGTTATTGCCCTGCAATAATACATTTATTTTGGCAGTTTTTGGCTGTTATTGTGAACAATATCCTATAGGAGCTAGCAAGGTTAAACAAGTAAAATTATAAACATGATCAGCAGGACAAGATCTATTAACCTTTAGCCCCTGAAATATACATTTTCCCAATTTTGTACATATTTTTTACTGTAACTTTGAAAACTATAGGAGCTAGGTTAAAAGTATAAACTGTAAAAATGATCAGCATGACAAGATCTATTTGCTCTGGTATTTTTGACAACCCATTTTGGTGATATTGCTCCTGATATGTTTATCTAAAAAACTATAGGAGCTAGGTTAAACATATAAATTGCAAAAAAAGATCAGCAGCACAAAGAGTAACTATATAATAGTATTTGCATATACAAGTCCTCATTAGCAAACTGGCGATTTTTTTCCACCAGGTGAGAGTTACAGGCAACGTTGTGTCTCTTGTTTTGTGTTTTGTTTGAAGTTAACAACTATAGGTCATTGTACGGTCTTCAACAATGAACAAAACCCATACCGCATAGTCTGCAGCTTTAAAAGGCCCCGTAATGACAAATGTAAAACAATCCAAACGAGAAAACTCACGTCCTGATTTATTTACAAAACAATGAAAGAAAAACAAATATGATATACAGCAAAAAACGACAACCACTGATTTACATAGGCCCCTGACTTGGGGACAGGCACATACAGAATGCGGCGGGGTTAAACTAGTTTGAAGGCGTTAACCCTCCCCCTCACCTGGGACAGTGGTGTAACAGCAGAACACAAGAACAAACTATGCAAAACAAATATGAGAAACAGCAAGTGAACGACAACTACTGAATTACAGGCTCCTGACTTGGGACAGGCACATAAGGAATGTGGCGGGATTAAACTAGTTTGTTGGCGCCAAACCCTTCACCTAACCTGAGATAGTGGTGTAACAGTACAACATAAGAACAAACTAAAAATAATCAGTTGAAAAGGGCTTAACTCATCAGATCGATACAAAGTAGAAAGACATCTAACAAAAACACAGACCTGACGTGGAAGGGTATTTATACATCCCCACAATAAAAAAGACACTAAGTACAGACCTGAGAGTTCTTGCAGTTACTAACAGCTAGCTCAAAGACAATGACAACTAATAAAAAATCATGCATCTAAGACTGGAATATCAATCAGTACACATCCAACATCCAATGGATTTAGTGTAAAGACATCATTAACAGTCATGTTCACTTATTTGACGTTGCCATGTATATATATTTGCAGAACAAAGAGTAAATTATGTTTTTTTCATTCTGAGATTTTTTTGAGATACCAACAAAGGGGATAACCTCCAAATTGTTTAGTTATGAAGTCAGTATTGCCTCGCAGATCAAGATTTTTTTTAAAGAATTAAACATAAGATTTTAAGGTTAAATTTCTGTCAGAATTTTTTCTCTGTCTCCCTGATCAAAAATTTATTCTCTTCAAACTTGGGAATCAGAATATTTTTGTAGCAAAAACACATACCCCCCCCCCCCCCCCCCCCCCCCCCCCCCTTATTTTTCACTGTTAAAACAGTCGTTCAATTATGAAATAGTTATAAATGAAATTTAGAATTTATTCTATCATGTAATATAGACTTATGGAATCTTTCCTTCATTAGATTGTCATGTAGTTTATTTATCATGTCTATTGTTTGTGTGTTTCTCTTTTGTTTTTGTGTTTGTAATTATGGATGTAATGGTTATTTGTTGTTTTTAGACATATCTCTTTGTGCTCTTTGACAAAACAATCTGGCGAGAACTTTGGCTGTCGTTCCCTTTCCGCCTTCACTTTCGCTTTGGATTTTAAAATTTTCTTCGAAAGATCGAAGCAATGGATGACAGTACAACCGACAAAATTGACGGAAAGGATGAAATATCACAAGTTCATTGCAAATATAAAACCGATAGCTCAATGGGTATGAAATAGGATCTTTATTTTAAGGTTATGAGGACCCTTTGGCTTTGGCTAAAATGGCTGCGTTTTCACTAGTCCAATTAATATTATGACGTCTTGCAAGGCTATTTTAAGAATAACCTTGCAAGACGTCATAATTATTTGGACTACGTTTTCACCTCAAAATTTACTCTGAGTACAGACAAACCTGTACATCTGGAAAAGTTTTAAGGCATAGCATGTCCTAGATAAATAAAATTCAAATGCATTGTATGTTTTAGAAAATTTTAAACTTATCTGGATTTTGCCGTGCACTTTCTTTCGTCCCTGCAGAAGATGATAAAATTAACAAACAGTTGAGTTTCACTTCTTCTTCTTCTTCTTCCAATAATTTGCATACCACCTCTGGTGTAGTATCGCAAATGACTATTTATATACACATGCCCAAAGGAAACATCTTTCCAACATACTATGTACACAAATCCAGTTAAAAGCCATCGTGGTGTTATATACAATTTAAACTGAAATGTTTAACATGAAGCAGGTGTCTGGAGGCTGTCTTTGAATCCTTCCAATGTGGACGCTGTAATTATAGCAGATGGTAGTTCATTCCACAGACGAATTGCAGATGGAAAAAATGATTGCTGGTGGTTTTGTATTCTCGAGTAGGGTAGTCAGGAATCTGGTGTCAGGTCCTCTTGTTGTTAATGCTACACCCCTCGGTATTAAGTATTGCTCTGGTGGTATTGCAACAAGATGGTGTATTATGCGGTAGAGCATGATGGTCTTTACTCTCTTTCTGCATTCTTGTAATTCGACCCATTGCAGGGCTTTAAGCATCTGGGTTACACTACTGGTGGTTCTGTAGTCACCAGTTACAAAACGTGCTGCTCTTCTCTGCACCATTTCTAATTCTCTGATGTTTTTGGGTCCCAAATGATACAAGCATACTCTATAATTGGTCTTACTAGTGTGGTATAACATTGTGCCTTGATCTTATTTGGACAGGAGCTGATATTTCTTCTCAAGAAAGAATTGATGTTGTTTGCTTTCTTGGTTACTGTACCTATATGATAGATCCATGATAAATTGTGGCTAATATTAAGGCCTAGGTATTTAGCATTCTTCACTACTTCTAATGTCTTTCCATGTATGGTGTAGTTTGTGGTAACTGGTTTTCTTTTGTTGGTTACCTGTAGTACCTCGCATTTGTCAGGGTTGAATTGCATGAGCCATGTGTCCTCCCATTTCTGTAGATTGTCTAGGTCTTTCTGGAGTTAGATGGTATCTTCCTCTTTACATATCTTTCTGTAAAGTACATGTTAACAATCATCTGCAAATAATCTAGCTTTAGATGTTACTAGTTCTGGCAGGTCATTTAAGTAGATAAGAAAGAGAAGAGGCCCCATTACAGTTCCTTGGGGAACTCCAGATGTTACGTCTGATGTTTCTGACTTCTTTTCATCTAAGACAACCTGTTGTGTTCAGCCCTGATAGAAACTAGCTATCCATTGAAGTGTATTCCCTTGTATACCATAGTATCTGCATTTGTTTAACAGGCGTTGGTGTGGCACTTTGTCAAACGCTTTTGAAAAGTCTTGCAGTACACAATCCATTTGATCCCCACTGTTGAGTCCATCTGCTAGATCTTGTATAGTAATAGCAAGCTGGCTCTCACATGATCTGTTTTTGCGGAAACCGTGTTGATTTTCAGACAGGATGTTATTTGCCTCAAGATGACTGATGATGTTACTATGCAGTATATGTTCCATGATCTTGCTACAAATCGACGTCAGGGATACAGGACGATAGTTTGATGCTTTCCCTCTGTCTCCATTTTTAAATAATGGTGTTATTAAAGCCTCTTTCCATTGATCTGGTATTTTGCCTTGTTTAATTGATGCATTAAAGATGGTTGTTAGAATTGGTGATATTTCTTTTGCTAAATCTTTCACTTGATATGGTCCACTCAGGTACACAATTTAAATCACCAATTATTGTCAGGTATCTATTGTCCATCTATGGTCTATGTCAATCAATACAGTTATCAATACAATTACCTGTGGGGAAGTTCTCAAACCTCTTTCCCAAATTAGTTTATTTTGGCACCTTCTGGAGGAATGAAAAAAAGTGCACTGCAAAATCCTGTTAAGTTTTTAATTTTTAAAAAAAATATATTTGAATTTTATTTATCTAGGGCATGCTATGCCTTAAAACTTTCCCAGATACACAGGTTTGTCTGTACTCAGAATAAATTTTGAGGTGAAAGTGCGGCCATTTTAGCCAAAGGGTCCACATGAACCGTAAGTTTGGATTGTTCTTTTTTATAACATAGAAAATCACAGGTAAATCCATTTTTTTGTAGAGAGCACAGGTATTTGGGGCATAGACCTCTTTTTCTTATATTGTAGACACATAAAAAGTCTCACAAACCCATAACTAGCCTTTCTACTATCCACACGAACCCCAAGTGAAAAATGAAGATCTTTCTCTTCTTTTTTATCCTCGTCTCGTGGGTTTTCTACTATTAAGAATGCATTGTGACATCACAATTTCCATTGAAAAAGCATGCATAGTACGATTCATATGACGTAAAAAAACATATGATCTGACCTGATATATACAGAAAAACATCAACTGGTTGATGATTACTTTCTGGTGCATGCCTGGTTTAGCAGTATTGTTAATAATTACAAATTTATTTTTCTAAATTTCACATTAATTTATCAATTTATATATTTTTAAGTAATATATTTCAATTTTTATTTTTTTTAAATTTTTTGTTATAAGATAAAAACAAGATATAGATGATGCATGTAGGTATTGGTAATTGTATGACTTTGCCCTCAGCAGAGCTATAGAAAAACAGTACAATAATGGGTGTTACACAGACACTTTTTATGAAGTTACACAAGACACTTTTTATGAATAGAGTCACTCGTGCATTCAGTGAGTTCATAGGCACTTTATCGTACACCTTTGTGACCTAATTACCTTGTTTTATAAATATAATTTATATGAAAAAGAGAGGCGAAAGATACCAGAGGGATATTCAAACTCATAAGTCAAAAATAAACTCAAGCAATCAAGCATCTTGATAATGTCAGTTTCAGAGAATTTTTTGTTGGTAGAAAAGTCAAATGATGCAAGATGAAAGAGTCTTAGATTGTATGTACTCTAAAAGATCTTTGGAATTTTTTAGTATCCACATCTGATTCATACCACCTAACTACTCGTGCAGAAAAACTATACGGCAACAGTTGTTACCAGCCTGTTTTTTTGTTACCTTTGTTCTGTTACTAATAAGTGCAGAGACATATACACACTGTATAAATATGTCTCTGGTATTAAAGTGAAAAGGAGAATTTCTCTGGTGAGTTTCTCCTTGAAGCACTCAGTAGTGGTGCTGGCTATACACCTTATCGCTATTTAGTCCATTCCGTAAAAAACAGTCATTTAGATAACTTCCTGTTTGGGTCAAGTGCTACAAAAACAAAGGTCATCAATAATGAGCTGAGGGAGGATAAGGTGTAGAAAGTGAACATTGTAAAATTTGTATAGTTTATGATCCAATTTTTTAAACACACATTAAAGTAAGAAAAATGCTTTGTTTGAAGTGTTTACAATGGTTTAAACATTATACTCTTTGAAATTTTTTATGCACAGTACATTGTTTGAACAGGGCCCCAGATACCTTCAACTGGTTTGAAAGAGTTGTGTAATTTTGGAACTAATCCAGATGGGAATAAATAGCGATAAGGTGTATTGGTTTAGGTAATTTATTCCAATCTGTTATAGCTTCAAAATGGCCCATATCACACTCTGTCTTTTGTTGTAAATATCAATATACAGATTATCAATAAAACATTTTACTTCTGTCCATTGTCAGTCAGTTGATTATCTTATATACTGTAATTAATGACTAAGTCATATATACCATGATACTTTTGTGAAGGTTTAATTACTTTTCTTTACTTTTAATATGTAATAAGTTTTTTACATTGTGAATATCTATGTTTATTTTTCAGATGGATTAGGAAAAAACATAAAAATGTAGGTACTAATATCAGTGAATTTTTTGTAATGGTTTGACATTTGTTTGAACAAATCACCAGTAATTGAGAAGTAATATCTCTGTAAACTTTTTGATTTCAAATAGAAACTTCCCATAAGCACTTACCTGCAAGTTTTGTCTTTTAAATTCTAGAAGCAAATTAGTTTAAGTATGCAAAGTTAAAGGTCAGGTTTGCATATAAATAGTACATGTACCAAAAAAAGAAAATTGAGAACTATCAGGCCATTCATTTTAAAACTTGTTTTGCTTGCAAATGGATATTAAAATTAAAATGAAACATTTCATGATTAAAGTTGATGTGAGAAACTTAATTGAACGCCTTTTTTTTTTTTATACATTCTTGACATTTGTTCCCCCCCAAATCAAACAATTGTTATTTGTTACTGTGAACACAAATTTGAATTAAATATATATTGCTGTTGAGCTCATTTTTTTTTGTAGAATGTCAGAAGTAAATTGTTATACTAATGCTATTTCAATGCTTAATTTATCATAATCTAAATAGTTTTTGTTAAGCATTTAGTTGCTTAATGTATTTACATTTTTTTTATCTAAGGAAAGTTATTACCATAGTGAAATGTCATAAGGCATAATACATGTACATAACAAGGAGGTATTTCAGATTTTATGAGTTTTATATGCATGAATTATAACTCATTGAACTGGATCTGAATATCATATATATAGCATTTATACTTCTAGAGATAGTATCAATTAAAAATATGTCATATAGTCAAATAGATGTATATACACATGATATTTATATCTATAGTAAGGAATTCAAGTAGACTTTTTTACTTCAAATTGCAAGTTGTCAGAAACTTTTCCTAAGACTTGATGCATTAAAACTCATATGTTGTCATTAGATTCCTTTGTAAGTAGAAATCAATTATTCTTGATTTGTAGAGTTAGAAAAATAAAAGTCTGTAGATAAATTCTTGTTTTTTTGGTTCAAGATATGTTTATATATATATGAATTAACCATATGAACATCTTTTATAGATTTTTTGGCATCAGTAAAAGTGATAGGTCCCGAACATACACAGCAACTGTGATTCCTGCTGGGGGTTCAGAAGATTACCCACAGCTATCAACCATTACAGAGGCCAAAACTCCAAAAGATTCAGGAAGAGAGAGTGATGATAGAAATGAAGGAAAGAATGATTCATCTACAAGAGTTGTTTACAAAGACATAGGAAAAGCCATGATAGCTAGCAGTTCTCAAACTTCTGACCCTTTACAAGCATTGGGTGAAATGGGAGCTAACTTACAACAAAGGCCAAACCTGTCTGTAAACTTGACTACGGTTATCTCCCCTGATGAAAATAATACCAAACCAGGCTTAGCTCTTATAATCACAGGACAGAAATTTGCAAAAGGGAATGGTCTTCTCAGAATTGGTGCAGAAACAGATCTAAGAAATATGTTTGAAATCTTTTACAACTTAAATTTTGAACTTCGATGGGAACCGTTTGCAAATAGAACTACTGAAGGTTTAAAAAATGAATTAATTAAATGTAAGTTTTATTACCTAATTGAAAGCTGGAAATATATATCAAAGCCATTGAGAAGACTAATACAAAAAAACATTGAGAGGAGAAAAGTCAAAACAACCTAAACAGAACAGATATAACTGTCTAAATGTGTCTGATAGAGACAAAATCTACAAAGCTTTAGTACAAATAAATTATTTACAAACAACAGTGAACCAACACCTGATAAATCTTCAATATGATAGAATCCCTAAAGTGGATACCTTGGGTATGCAGGGTTATTACAATAAAAAACACAAAATGTGAAAGCAGTTATAACAACAACACTTTAGGGATTGCTGCAGTAATTTAATTAGATCAACTAGATCAACATGCTTCGGTGCCTAGACCATCCTGATGACGGTGCCCTAAGCACAGAAACATGTCAATCTAATTAAATTACTGCAACAATCCCCTGATGATGGTACCCTAAGCACAGAAACATGTCAATATAAGTAAGTTACCGCAACAATCCCCTGATGACGGTGCCCTAAGCACAGAAACATGTCAATCTAATTAAATTACTGCAACAATCCCCTGATGATGGTGCCCTAAGCACAGAAACATGTCAATCTAATTAAGTTACGGCAACAATCCCCTGATGACGGTGCCCTAAGCACAGAAACATGTCAATCTAATTGAATTACTGCAACAATCCCCTGATGACAGTGCCCTAAGCACAGAAACATGTCAATCTAATTAAGTTACTGCAACAATCCCCAAAGTGTTGTTGTTAAAAATTGCTTTCACAATTAAATTATTTGTAAACTGATAATTTACGGTACCGAAGCATTAGCTACTTGGCAGATGGTACTGACTCAGTGTTAGTAATATGAATATATGATTGATTTCAGTGTGCATGACACATGTTTCTGGAATGAACTTCATTACATACACATGACATGTTTGAGACAAAAAAAATTTAAGAAGTCAAACTCACAAAAAAATATTTAAACAGCATAATTTTTCTCATTAAATGTAATTTAAATGTGTTAAACATCAGAGAAGTCATTGTCACTTGATAGCTTAAATTTCATTTTTGAATACCAATGGTCTTAAGGAAGACTTGATAATCTCTGTCTGTCCCTCCCTACACCCATCTTATGAAATTTTCATTCTATTTTTCTCAGGAACTACAAATTAGACCTTCAAGCTTCATGTGAGCATGCTGTGATGCATTTTCATATTCATTGCTGAGCCTTTCCTGCCATCTTTTCAAAATCTTCATTGGGGATTTTAAGAGCAAGAGAAACTTATGCTCCTCTTTTATTGTCATAAGTGTTTTTAATCTACTACTATATTGTTTGAATGAGTATGTATGAGCTTAAATACTATTTTAACTCATTTGAATGCCTGTTTTGAGATGTTCAGTTTATAAAAAAAGAATTTCAAAATTCATCCATAAATCAGGATAATTGGCAGGTCTGTTGCTCATTAACAGTTGAAGTTACTGTTTACAAAAAACTTAAAGCAGGGTAACATCAGTGAGAAATCCCGTACAGTACATCTTGTTTTTTTTTTAAACATTCTTTTCAAAAATTCATTTTTTAACTAACATCATTTTCTTGAATTTTAAAATATTTGTAGTAATTTTTCTTGTAATTAATTCGAAACGACCTGTAACAATGTACATGTATGTAGTTTTTATACGACCGCAAAAAAATTTTGCGGTCGTAAATTGGTATGACGTTGGCGTCGTCGTCGTCGTCCGAAGACACATTGGTTTTCGCACTCTAACTTTAGTTTAAGTGAATGGATCTCTATGAAATTTTATTATAAGGTTCAATACCACAAAAGGAAGGTTGAGATTGATTTTGGGGGCTATGGTACCAACTGTTAAGAAATTAGGGGCCAAAAAGGGGCCAAAAATAAGCATTTTTGTAACTTCCAGACATAACTTGTGTGTTAGTGTATGGATCTCTCTGACATTGTACCACAAGGTTCCATATCACACAGGAAATGCTGGGATTGATTTTGGGGGTAATTGCCTCCAAAATTTAGGAATTAGGGGCAAAAAACAAGCATTTTTCTAGTTTCATGACAATAACTTGTGTGTAAGTGTATGGATCTTTCTGAAATTGTACTAAAAGGTTCCATATCACAAAGGGAAAGCTGGAATTGAGTTTGGGGGTAATTGCCCAAAACGTTTAGGAATAAGGGGCCAAAAATAAGCATTTTTCTAGTTTCCAGACAATTACTTGTGTTCAAGTGTATGGATCTCTCTGAAATTGTACTGCAAGGTACCATACCACAAAGGGAAGGCTGGGATTGATTTTGGGGGTAATTGCCTCAAAATTTTAGGAATTAGGGGCCAAAAAGGGGCAAAAAAACAAGCATTTTTCTAGTTTCAGGACAATAACTTGTGTGAATGTATGGATCTTTATGAAATTGTACTACAAGGTTCCATATCACAAAGGGAAAGCTGGGTTTGAGTTTGGGGGTAATTGCCCTAAACGTTTAGGAATTTGGGGCCAAAAAGGGGCCAAAAAACAAGCATTTTTCTAGTTTCCAGACAATAACTTGTGTTCAAGTGTACGGATCTCTCTGAAATTGTACTGCAAGGTACCATACCACAAAGGAAAGGCTGGGATTGAGTTTGGGGGTGATGAATCATAAGGGGGTTCAAAAAATTTGAGGGGGGATTTTTTTACCTTTTTTTTCTTTAAAATTTTCCATTTTAAATTGGTTATTTCTGATTTATATATAAAAGCAAATAATAATGATATGGTTTGAATAGGTAAATTAAAATTTTTTAAGTTCTTAGACCACATTCATTCTGTGTCAGAAACCTATGTTGTGTCAAATATTTAATCACAATCCAAATTCAGTGCTGTATCAAGCTTGAATGTTGTGTCCATACTTGCCCCAACTGTTCAGCGTTCGACCTCTGCAGTCGTATCAAGCTGCGCCCAGCGGAGCATTTTATTAAAGTTTGTTTTCAGGTGCTGATGACCCAACATTAGAACAAAAGAAGTGTTTAGTAATTGTTATTTCATCACATGGAGGAGAAGTAATGCTGGGAAGACCAAACAGACCAGAGAATATTCCCCATGATATCAATGTTTATGGACATACCATCAGTACATACGATGGCATGATTCCTACAAATGAAATATTAGAGATATTTGATGTTGACAGCTGTCCATACATGGAAGGAAAACCAAAACTTGTATTCATACAGGTGACAATGTCCATAATTAAGAAATAATTTTTTCATGCCATGCTTTATGCTCATTTTAACATGGGTAGACATTATATTTGTCAATATCTTTATACCAAGCGTTAGCGAGGTGTAAAATAGTGACAAATATAATGCCTACCCATGTTAAAATTAGCATAAAGCATGCCATGATAGAATTATTTTGATTCTGATAGGAATATTTAGAGCTTTTGTACTTTGAAGCGGACCTATAATACACTTTCAAAAGGCAGCCATTTTGATTTGATGAACCTAAAACGTTATAGAAAATCAACAGTTGAACGATAAAAAAATTAACATATAGTATGTAAACTTACTTTTAGAATGATTTTATTTAATTTCCTAGCGAGCAACATAAAAAAAACTGTCCATTTCGACCTCTGGCGTTGTTCAAAATACAACTGACGTTGCAATATCAATTGTGACTTCAATCACATGCAGCTCATGTTTTATTGTAATTAGAACATGGCTCTGTTTCCAAAGCGAAAGAAGGACGTCATATTAGAATTTGTTGTTTTAAATCTTAAAGACATTGTCTTTCTATAATTCCACTTCCAGGACACTAGAATGAAAGTATTTCATATGTCTTAATACTAAATACTGATTGCTTTGTATATATATATCAGAATAGTTGACCAGTCTTTGGTTTGTTTTTTCTTGTTCAGCCTTTTATGTTTATTACATAGTTATACTTTGAAAAACATATCAACATTGCACATGCATGTAAACAAATATCAGCTGTTGTAGAGATTGCATGCTACCATTTTATTTTATTAAAACTAAAGCTATTATATTTTCTGTTGATTATTTAGACAGATCTGTCATCAGGATTGACAGACAATGATAATTTATTCCTTCTAGTTAACATATAAATTTGCTTTCATATTTTTTAAAATTATTGCTTATACACTAAAACGTAATGTATAAGTAGATATTTATATTAGGAATAATTTAACCAACAATCAATCACTCAGCCTGTCAGTTTTTAGAGGAACTGAAATAATATATACTCTACATCAAAGTCATTGAACAAGAAATTAATATGTATTTAAAAACTGCTTATTTGAAATTGGATATTTTCTTTTACATAAAGATTTTTTAAAACTTATGTTCCAGGCCTGTCGATCTAGAGCTGACAAGACAGTCGACAAAGGAGTCGATATTCAGGTTACACAAAAACAAGACATAAGACAGACAAGAGACTTCTTCAATAGATCCACAATGGATGTACATCACAAGGAAGAGACAAATGAAGATGTCACCAACATTGTATACGATAGAGTCACAATGAAAGACATGCTACTGACACCTTGTTATCAAGATTTTATGGTTACTTTTGCTAGCACTGCAGGTATTATTACAAGTCTTATGCAAAATCAATTAAGGATACAAATTCATCTATGTTTTTTGCAGCAAGTATTAGTTTTTAAATCTATCACTGAGAACTGCATCAAGTACATTAAGCTTTCAGCTGCTACTTTGACAACATATATATCCTATCATGTTTTGGATTGAAAGATAAAATTTAGTCAAACATTCATGAACCATGTATGTTTTGATGTTACCAGGCACACCTCTTAAGTTCATTGCAGTTTTTACTCTGATTATCACAAAAAATGTGTTCTTTATGAATTACATTTCGAGAATTCAAAAGAAAAATAAAACAGTATCTGTCATATTAAATATCAGCATTACTCACATTATTTATAATTAAAGATATATGTCCATTTCTTTTCAGGGCATATAGCTTGGTCAGAAGATGCAGGTGGTGCATTGTTGACCGCTATGTACAATGTGTTCAAAAAGAAGATCGACAATAAACAAGACATTGATCTACTTCCAACCATGACCGAAGTCTGTAACAAAATGATGGAATATGAGTCAAGCTTCTCTGATCAACGATATGACCGTTCTAAAGCTGTCATGTGTCTTCTTCATATGTTAGGAGAGGAAATTATTTTAAAACCAAAATACTAACTACTTTGTATCTTCTTTATCAGCTTTATGATTCAGTCAGGTTGCATAATGCAAAACTTTCCTATATGGCCTTAGTTTTGGAGCAAATAATTTTTAAGCTTTTGGTGCTAATAGATTTTATAGTCCCACATTGACAAAGTAGGTTTTCATCAGTGTATATGTAAGGTTGATGATAAAAAAAAATGTTTCCATTGAAAAAAAAGTCACTTTAGAAGATCTGCTGATGTGGCAATTATTTTTCCGGCAGCTGCAGATATGGTGTCTTTTTGTCTTTTGGTTGCATCATTATTTTTCCAAACCTAATAATCCACACTTTAGAAAATATATATGAATCAAAATTTTACTTCAATACAATTTTCTTCTTTTCTGCTTGAAATAAATGTTTCTAGTATGTTCATCTTTCTCCACATATATGCATAATTTTATGCTTTTCATGATTTAGCCAGCTTTCAGATTAGTAATGATTAAAACACATGCACCACATTTGATAAGTTATTCAACTGGAATTAAGAGAACATGTTTTACATGTTCTTCATTTGATGCATTACTTGACCATGGATTTGTGGCCCATTTACCTTTTAAATAACAATTAATTAAAAAAAAAAAAATTACGACATTTCGGGCCACTGTCCTTCTTCTGTGTCTTTATTATCCTTCTAAACTAAATGTATTCCCTATTGGAATTTCTATACAATATTTGAGATTAAAGTTGAATTGATATAAAAATATTAATATCAATAGCAATTTAATATATCATATCTTATAAAGTAAATTTGAATGAACATTACATAATCTGAGAACTGAACCCTTGTATTAATACAATGCATTTAAAAATTCCATTGAAATTCCAGTTTAAAACCAAGGGTTGAAGTAATTACCTGTAGATTATACACACATATGATCACTAATTCTCATTCTTACTATACAATTTTGATGTCTGCAATTGATTGTCAGATGATATATCTATCCATGTGAAACTTATACAGTAGAATATGAAAATAAGGAGACTTGGTATGATTCAGTCTGATTAAAACCGGCCCGCACTATCCACTTGCGTATGTACAACAAACGCAAGTGGATAGTTGGGGTTGGTTTTAAACAGACTGGGTATGATTGCCAATGAGACAATTATCCGCCCAAGTTCAAATGAAGTGGACGTAAGCAATTATAGGGAACTGTACGGTGTACTCATCTTTTGAATCAGTTATTATCATGTCTATACATTTGCACATATTCTGGTATCCTTAAGATATTTTCGTGATAATTACATTAAATTAGTAAACTATTGAATTTTGCCTTAATTGTTCAGCTTCTGGGGGCTGCAAGTCAATGGGGGAATTAAGTGTTATCCTTCCATCCGTCCATCCATCCCATTTTCGTTTCCACACTCTAACTTGAATTTTACTGATACAAATTTTATGAAACTCATACACAATGCTCAGAATTGCAACAAGCAGACATAGTTCAAATTTTGGCAGTGAGTCATCAACCGTTCTAGAGTTATGCCCCTTTTTAACTTGGAAAATTACAAAACTTGAGCAGGGGCATTCAAGTCCTCAGACACATTCTTCTTTTTTTGTTGTTGTTGAATTGTATTGTGTAAAATATTTTTTATTTGTTTCTAAAATTTTAACCTCTGATGGTTTTTCATCAAATATTTATAGATTCTTTCTTAATACTAAATTACTTAATGATATCTATGTACTTGAAATAGTTAAATTTTCCTACCTGCAAAATTTTGAAAATCCCTATGTGGGTTTTAGTGTGCCACATGATACTTGTACTTATATTACTGTGTAGAAAAGATAGTACATGTAGCTACAATACCAGCAAAATTTTTTCTTCTGTATAAGTAAGTGACTGTTGACTTTTCCATTTATCAATATGGACAAAGAATGACATTTATCTAATTCCTTGTTAAAGAATTAGAGACAATACTTTAATGATTTGACAATTCAATACTAAGAATGATAACACTTAGGATCTGTTACAATAAGTGTATAATGTCCATAGAACCCTATTTGATATGATTATGGTAGTACTGCAACTGAAATTTAGCAAAGACAGCACACTTCATTGACTTGTATTAAACTTTCATATTTTGATAGTCTGCCAATGTATATATGAAGTGTAAATTAAGACATAAGAGCAACTAATTTATTTGACGTAAAAGTAATAAGGTCAATTCTGTTAATACTTATGGCAGACTAATTTGCCAGATTTAAAGGTATACTGTAAATTCAGAAATTATTGCATGCATTTGTAATTGCTATTTCGACATAACAGAATAAACAGACCAAATTGTGAGAATAATTATTGTGATTACAGGAAAAGCTGCATAAATTGATTTCAAAATGTGAGTTCTATTTTTTGCAATACTCACCCAGTCGCATTGTGTACATTGATAAAAACCTTGCAACTATTTATGAATTTACAGTATACAGTAGACATAAAGGGAGTCATTTGTTTATTATAGTGACTTGTGAACATGTTTATTAAAAAATAAAACGGCTACAAAGAAGTCAATGTTATCCCCGGCCCATTGGACCTATAAGTCACTTATTTAAGAATATATATAGGTTTATGCACAAAATATACAATGTATTTAATGTTCAAGTTTTTTTTTACAAATTTAATTGCACAACTATAAATCTCAGTACTGTAGTACAATAAAATACACTGTGATGAAAGTTAACATTGTGATATAGAATAGTATATCTATACCTATGGCTATGTCTTTATAGTTAATTCTATATTTTTCTTCTGGAATTACTTGATTTTTTCTGTTTTTTAAATATAACATACATGTGCTTAAAAAATCCTTTTAATTCAGTCGCTTTTATAAAATAAATATGCGTTAATAATATTCAAGAATGTTATGACAGCACTTGCTACGAAAACCATAATGATAAATACAATCAAAATTGATATAGGATTTGATGTGGCAGGGATCTTGTCAGAGGCTAGGGTCAAGAAGATAACAAACGATAAGAGTATTGTTATTCCATAGCAAAGTTTTTCGCCACATTAGTGTGGAAGTAAAAACACTAGCAGATTTAGTAGTGAAAGTAGAGCCACAGGTAAAAATACCAATATGTTATAGTATAGTGGTTCTCACCTTATTTTAAAAACAAATTCATGAGAAGTATTACCAAAAATTTTACACTTCCTCGAAATTACACTTTTTATATTTCAGTCTGGGTGCTTGTTTTCATAATAGTCATTGTAGGGAATTGATGCTGCTTGGAGATGAGTTTTCCACGTAATATCCCATGCCATAAATAGAATTGAGCACTCTTGTTCGTCATAGGGAAATTTTCTTATATAAGCTGCACATTTAGAATTAATTATGTCTGCAGGTGTCAATATATAAATCCATCATGACGAATCAGTATTTTGAATAAACTATTGGCACTGAATGATTGAAATTGCTGTGCGTCTGTCATTAGTGTTACATGTGGAAACCATATACTGTAAATTCAGAAATTTTTGCGTGCATTTATTATTGCGATTTTTGAAGACTGAACAAAAATGCCAGATTTATTATTGCGATTTCAAGAAAAGCTTCATGCATATATATATGTGTCCGATATCAGAATGCGAGTTCTTATTATTGCGATATTCACTCAGTCACATTATTCGCATTAATAAAAACCTCGCAATAATTTCTGAATTTACAGTAACTGATTTAGAAACCAACTTTTCTGATATGCCATTGAAGACTCCTTTGGGTTCCATTTCAAAGAATTATCAAACCATGAAATCTCCAAGCCCCAATATACAGATAATATTCCAACAACTTCATCAAAGTGATTTAATCCAAGATTGAAAAAAGCTATAGTAATTGTCATGGTAACATTTAAAACTGGTTTCAGATCTGGATTATATTGATTGTTGAATAAGTCATTGTATAGTTTCTCATAAGTATCTATGTCTTGGCAAACTGTTACATTTAAAACCAAACTACCAAACAACCTGGCATTCTGTAAGATCAATATATAATAGAGATAGCTGCAAAGTTTTATGAAAATCCAAGTTGATTTAAAAAAGTTATAGAAATGATTAAAGGTGACTATCTGAATTTAATCAGAACTGAAAATTTTCTAGCTTTTTTTACCTAGTAATTAAATCCTTTAATTTGACAGCAATGAACCAACTACCAAATAACCTGGAATTTTGTAAGATCAATATATAATTGAGTTAGATGGGCTGATTCAGACCAGTCTAGACTAAATTTAAAGGTCAAGACGGAGTCGAGACTGGTCAAGCATTTGTCGAGACCATATTCAGACTATACCAAGATTATCAAGTACTCAATCAGAGTTTTTAAGTAAAGTCGAGTACAGTTAAGTACTGTCGAGATTATGTCGAGTCTTGTCAAGTAAAATCTGTGCTCGACCAGTAAAATATGGTCTTTTCAGACTCTGAGCAGTTTGTAGTATTTATGATTTATGTTTCATTCAAACCTGGATACCACTAGCACTGCTACACAATACATGTATTTACACAGAATTTTATTTATAATGGGATAGAGCAGTACTTTGAATTATGTTGATTATATTGTTGATATGAGTACTAAATGCTTAATTTTACATATCATGAGTTCTAAAGCAAATCGGGATAATTAAAGTATTGCTTGAATTAAATGAACTAATGGAGTTCATTATGTGTGACTTTGAGGATTTTGTTCATTGGGCACATATTTGGGCAAGTTGGAATTAAGGACTTACTCAGACAGATTTTAAATGTCAGGTCAAAAGATTTTTGCAAGGAGGTAACTGTTTTTCTAGATGTTTACTCAGGCGTTATATACTTTTTATTATTACAAAACACACATCCACTGACCAAAGGAGAAATATGTACAGTATAAACAACAGACACTCAAATATAAGTACAACATTACAACAAAATATAAATGGACCTTTAGTATTTACAATCCAGAATTAGTCTAGTCAAACATGGAACAAATTACAGTTAAAAATAATCAGGACCATTTCTGAGGACTTTGTATAAATCATATAATGTTCATTTAGTAAGTTCAATTTTTTTACTGTGCTAAGTGCTCACGGTACCAAAAGGTGCCAATAGTATTAACAATTTTCAGTGACTGTAAGTTTTGCTTAAATACCCATTTTTTTTTTTAATTCTTGGTATATTTTGAGTTTATTGTTAAAGAAAAATGTGCCAATAAATTGTTATGTAATTTATTGCTATACAAACATTCATAGCTCATAACCTAGAGTTGTTTACGTACATCCTCATCCTTTGTTCTGGGGTGGATATAAAGTTGTCTCAATTGGCAATTAAACCACATCTCCTTTTCATGAAAACTGCATGGTTTTTTTTTATATCTAGCATTTATTGGTTATACATTGTTACTAATTTTATATATACTTGTTATATTTTGTTGTGATTAGATAATTGTTAATATATGTATTACTATAACTCTTACTGTAAAACTTTTCATACTTTAATATCATACAAAACATTAATATTTTACAATGATTGATTATTTATACTTACCATATCTACGATAATATTATTGTATAATAAACTAGATAAAAAAGTCCTTCTGTATCTTTTTTTTTAAGTTATGCATGTCATTCCAAGTCCTTCATCTTTCATTAGCAGTGATGCCCGTATGAAAATTTCAACAGGAGTTCAACTGGACTCTAGCTGGACTTGAGACGTATTCCAGTCTGACTTTGAAAAGTCCAGTCTGACATGAGCCGTACACGTACTTTTTCTTATACTTGGGTTATTTGCCAGCCGGTATTTTCTTAAAAGTCCAACCGCACTTTTTGTAATGCTTACAAGAAAATAAACACGGCTGGACTTTGAGGAAATTTATTCCTTTCTGTAGAATGATCAGCAGGATTTTTGTCTTAGAAAATTTTACATTCATTTATGAGCAGGAATTTAGACTTAGAAAATTTTCATCAGCCAAATCTACCCTTACAGAAATAAAAAGTTTGCCACAATAGATTCTGTTCTTTGAAAGGAACAATTCTTTCAAAATGTAAAACAGTTAAAAATGAAAGTTTGCAAGTAATTAATAATAACAATAAAATATTTTTTTGCAATGTACTTTTAGTTCAAACTATAAGATGTGATACTTTCCCTAGATTTTCAATTCCATTATGAAATATTTAACATAGACTGTTGATGGAAAGTTAAAATTTAATTTTGGTGACTTTTGTTTGAATTATATCCAAGTTAATATGTTTAATATACAGCAATTATTTAACATTTCTACTTTTTTCATAAAAAAAAACACTAGCAACATCTGTTACAGGTCAAATTTATACATTTTCTAGTTATTTATATTTAATTAGATGAATGCATAAAATTAATAATTATCATTCATTCTTAAACATCAATTAGAAACTTGAGCCATATAACAGTGATTTAATAGCAGTTAGTCTTGTAGAAATTTGCCATCTGTTTTCAATTAACCTCAGTCTGGACAGGTCACAGGAAGAACTATCTCCACAGAGATTGAGGCCACATGTGGGAGAAAACATTTCGAAATACATATTTCTGCAATTACTATCACTTTTATTAAAAATTTCACAATTAAACAAATTAATAATTGATTTTCTTTTTTTAATATATCACATATTCAAAATTAAGGCACATGCAATTAGCCATAAGAGGAACATTTAAAACAACTCCTTAACATGTTAAACAACCTCATGTATTGCAATACAACACAATTTGAATTTGGAATAAACAGGAAGATTTGTCTTCTTTCTTGAACAAAATGAGAATTTTATATCATTGGATGTAAAGCAGATGTTTGGAAGTAGTTCTTTTCACATTAAATAGAGAAGATGGATCCTTCTGACTGGCATCAATGACAATTTAGGAAGATTGCTGTTTGCATGTGTTTTGGATTGCATAATTCTGGTAAGTACAATAAATTGAATTCCACCATTTTGGTGATATTATCTGATATGCTCTTTTTATTCAACATATTAATAAAATAATTTCAATATTATAAATAGCTTAATTCTTATTTTTGAAGAGTAAAAAGAATAAAAAATCTAAATCAAATATTTACATTTAAAGAGAGCACCTGCTCTACATATGAAAATATAGTTCCTCTACAAAGGGGGTTTAAAGATAAGTTAGATTAGATTAGATTCATGCAATAATTTTCATCTTGTCTGTTATGTCACTGTCACTTCCTGTTTTGAATTGTTGTGTAAAAAAATGTATTGATATATTTTTTATTCCCTCTGTATTAACATGATTAAAGAATGGTTATTATTTGAGTTGTTTTGAAAGTTTTTTGATTTCTACACTTTAAGTGATTTTCAAAGCCAACTTTATTTTATTTTTAGCCACTTTAAAATTATTTAGGCTATTTAATAACCACAAATTTTTAGAAGTTATCATTTAGCTTCTCAATTCCCCATTTCTTGGTTTTGCCAGTAAGACAGTACAAAAAAGAAAAAGAAATAACCAGTATATACTAGTATGCATAATGTCATCTGGTTTTTTTTCTATTTTCAGATTATAGCAAGGGATGCATGATGCAAATTAAATCAGAAGAATCAACCATCTGAAGAAAAACTGAGCAGTGGCAGATCCAGGGGGAGGGTTCCAGGGGTTGGAACCCCCCATTATTTTGACGATCAATGCATTTGAATGGGGACATATGGTTGGACCCCCTCCCCCTATCCTGAGTTAGGAACCCCCTTTTTTGAAAATAGCTGGATTCACCCCTGCTGAGATCATCTTTAAAAGTCAAACCGCACTTTTTGAAGTCCAGCTGGACTTTATAGAGTTCAGCTGGACTTTTTAAAGTTCAGCCGGACTTTGTAAAGTCCGGCTGAACTTTATAGAGTCTATATTTTTGCCAGAAATGCCGGCTGGATCTTTTTTCAGACGTACTTTTATTAAAGTCCAGCTGGACTTTATGCACTGGACTCCTGCTAATTTAAATATTTCGAGCCGGTTTACGGCTAATTTCGCTGAAAGTCCAGCCGGGGTATCTATTATAAGCAATTCAAAGAAAAGTCCAAATGAATATTATAAGTACGGTTCTCAGTACGGCTACAGTACGGCTACTGTCCGACTGGAGTACGTGTCATGTTTTTCATACGGGTGGTGCTTTGGTTGTTAAATTTTGATTTAACAAAAACAAAAGCATTCTATTTTTGTGATATTCTTATATGTAACAATTCATTTGATTGTGAACTTTAGTCATCACATCTTTTTGAAACTAGGTCCAATTCATTCTTTTAAAGTTTTTCACACATTGTTTATTCATGATATATTTCTGTTGAGGGTTATCATAACTCGTTAGGACACAGCGTGTTATTTAGGTCGTAGTTGATGTTTTGACTTCTTGCTAATCTTTGATGACCACAATTCATCTCTTGAAGTCAACTTTTGACTGTTTTGTTTATATAAGGGTAACTATTTCGTCGACTTTTACAACTATTTTATGTTTTAATTATATTAATAACCACACTTACAATAGCATTGATGTATATAGTAATGGAATATCTGTCTGTCTATTGGTTCGACTGTCCATATTAGACATATAAGCCCATTTGGAATCCCTTCTAAATCAATATATGGATTTCAATGATCTTAAAAGTAGTTCAGTACATAATTGCATAATGCATCTCCTTTTTTTAGCTCACCTGGCCCATAACTTTTACAAAAATCTACTCCTCTGAAACTACTGGGCCAAATTTAACCAAACTTGGCCACAATCATCATTTGGGTATCTAGTTTTAAAAATGTGTCTGATGACCCGGCCTGCCAACTAAGATGGCCGCATGGCTAAAAAAAGAACATAGGGGTAAAATGTAGATTTTGGCTTATATCTCTGAAACCAAAGCATTTACAGCAAATCTGACATGGGATAAACTTGTTCATCAGGTCAAGATCTATCTGCCCTGAAATTTTCAGACGAATTAGACAACCCATTGTTTGGTTGCTGCCCCTGAATTGGTAATTTTAAGGAAATTTTGCAGTTTTTAGTTATTATCTTGAATATTATTATAGATAGAGATAAACTGTAAACAGCAATAATGTACAGCTAAGTAAGATCTACAAATAAGTCAAATGTCCAAAATTGTCAATTGACCCATTAAGGAGTTGTTGCCCTTTAAAGGCAATTTACACAATTTGTAAAACTGGGAATGTGTCCAAGAGACAACAACCTGAAAATAAAACAGAAAATAGCTTATTAATAAGGCCACCAATGGGCCTTCAACACAATCCATAATTCAACACGCAGAAGCAGGCTTGAACAGGGCCTTATTCATTAATGTATACTTGTACAAAAAAAATGGACGTCACTACACTTCAAAACAGATATGAACCAAGATAAAAAAAAAACATACAAGACTAACAAAAGCTACCTAGATGATCCTGAATTAGGATATGCACAAAAATTCAGCAAGTCAAACATGTTTAGTGAGATATAAACCTATCACCAATAAATTTTGTACCTCTAGCTAATGTGGAATATTATAAACACACTGATACATACAGAAGGTCTATTTGAAAAAAAATAAATGTTTGTTCTTATGTTGTGCTGTAACGCCACAGTCCCATGTTAAAGACCGGGTTTGGATACAGTACATAAATTTCATCCCTCCTTGCACAACTCAAAATCCAATAATTTTAGTGGTTGTCATTTGTTGCTGTGTTTCATATTTGCTTTTCGTTTATTGTTTTTAGCTAACCTTTCCTAATTGTCATGCAATACTCTCAGAATGCTGGATACTATCCACACTGGTTTGTGTCCACACTTATTAATTATACATTAAAAACTTAAAAGCAAAAGAAAAACTTTGATGGAAAATTTAAATAAAAAACTACAGGTGAGCCATTCAGGCTCTTGAGAGCCTCTTGTTTATAAATCCTTACCACCTCCTCCTTTGTTATGTGTTTTATTAGTTATCTCATCAGCCCTAGTATTAGCTCATCTCCTTAAATTACCTGGTAATATGTGATAAACATGCCCTATTTGCCATCCTTTGAATTTATACCTCAGGTGAGTTGGAATACAGATATGAAGATGATTTTATATTATAATAAATAATTAAACAAAGGTGAGAAGAGAAACCAAAAGGGGAGGGGGGGGGGGGGGTATCTTTGCTTGCCAAGGGTTAAGATCCGACCCCCTCCTTATTTATATTATTTATTGTTTCACAGTAGGGGTTGGATCATCAGTTGAAAGAAAAAAGTCAAAGCCATTGCCAAAAGAAAAATGATGAAAAGACAATCAGCAATCCACATAACAATACACAAAAAGCTTAGGAGTAAACTCAGGTGGTCTGGATGGGTTAGACTGTAGCAGTTTCTGCTCTATTAGTGGAACCTGTTGTATTGCTCATGCAAGTAAAAATTTGTTAATAAGCCACATTTGGTGATGCCACAATTGGAAGAATAAAGGTTGGGATTGTGACTACAACAGGTGAAAAAAAATTGTGGTCATTTGTGACACACATATAACATAAACCAAATAATGATTGTTCTTAAAACTTTTAATGTCTTAGTGACTTCAACCCTGCAATTAAATATCCTTGGTACAATAGTTTTCTTATAAGCAGATCCCTATTTCAAGGTTACCATGATAGAAAACACAATCCTTGGAATATTGTATTAACTGGCAGATATATACTGACCATATGCAGTGGCGGATCCAGAGGGGGGCATAGTAGCTACGGTGGAGTTGACCAGTACGTCAAAAAAAAACGTCACTCAGTCATTTTGAAATTCAAATTACAGTAACACATTGCTTAGGCTGAGGATGACAAACATGACGCCTTCAAAGCGACAAAGTATTGAGCAAGAACGTATTGACTTCTATTTCACAATTCCACCCAACAGAAAGTAATACTCTATTACACTCTCATGAAAAAAAAAGTTCCACAGCAATATTATTTACCTACGAAAACATGTTTAACCCAACACGCCCCAGCCCATTAATAACATTGCTGAATAGTGATCCCCAGTCAGTTAGCTCTAGATATAGATTTAAAGTCTAAGGTACTGACCATTTGATTTGAGGGGGCAGTCTGAGATATTTTAGAGAAAAAATTCTGACCCTGATTTTTGCCTTAAACAAAAATTCTGACCGTATCTGGATTGAAAACAATAATCTTGTCCACTTTTTTGCTATTAGAAAAAAATATTTTCAACAAAATTATTTAGCATTAAATGAACATGATGAATAAAAAACGGGTGTAATTTTTTTTTGGGGGGGGGTGGGGGGTTGCATGTGAATCCCATATCTGACCGGAATGTCTGTTTCGGCGAAATTGATATACTGAATACTTTTTTAAAGGCCCGACTGCAACCTGCCTGCTGGGTGTGGCCTATATGTCTCCATGTGTCGACCGTCATTTACAACTTCATTGTCATTTCCGACTCATTCGTAGCCTTTGGTTGATTTGGAACCCTCACTTCCATTGTTGGTTGAAACATTTCAACCAAATATTTGGATAAAAATTGCTTGTTTGTCTTTCTTTGTGTCAGTCGTATTGTAAATTTCATTGAATAGCCGTATATCTTGTTCACAACAAGAAATCTGTGAGGTTATGCTAACTAACCATACAACAAACGAAAATTTTCCATGTCGATTTTTTACTGACAAATCCCACATCAAATATATTAATTAGTACATAGCTTTGGATCCATCCAATCATTTTATAATAGACAATTAATGGAGAGTATACGGCACCAAAAATGTCCAACCCCTACACTTTAACTATAAAATGCATTTTACACTTATTTTATGTTTTTTAGCCCAAAAAAGGTCCAAACGATTTTTTTTACACTTATTTTATGTTTTTTAGCCCAAAAAAGGTCCAAAAATT
This sequence comes from Mytilus californianus, assembly GCF_021869535.1. Classification (NCBI taxonomy): domain Eukaryota; kingdom Metazoa; phylum Mollusca; class Bivalvia; order Mytilida; family Mytilidae; genus Mytilus; species Mytilus californianus. The sequence goes on from NW_026262679.1 coordinate 62,381,726, forward strand.
TTTTTTACACTAATTTTATGTTTTTTAGCCAAAAAAATGTCCAAAAAATTTTTTTTACACTTATTTTATATTTTTTAGCCAAAAAAATGTCCAACAAATTTTTTTTACACTTATTTTATGTTTTTTAGCCAAAAAAAGGTCCAAAATATTTTTCGCCTCGCTCCGCTCGGAAAACTTTAATACTACACCCCCCCCCCCCTTTCCAAAATCCTGGATCCGCCCCTGATATGTAGGTGCTGCTCAAAAGTTGCTTCACATGAATAGAAAGTTCGAAATGGGAAAATTGAAAATCATCTCTTTTGTTGTAAAGTTATGTTCTTAACCAACCCTCTTTGTCAATGTTGTAAGTTAAGATATGAAGCAGACTTAACTTTATATGCTGTACTCTTTTCAACATAACCACTAAAAACCTTGAATAAATCAGTGTTTAGGATATAATTTAATTAGCAGAACATGAAGATAAATGATAATGCTTAAGCTATGTCCTTGAAAAACCCCTGTATGAAGTCCATCTCATAGAAACAAGGAAACAAGCTAGCAAGAAGAGGAGCACAGTTGGTTCCCAAAGGAATGCTGACTTTGTTGAAAATTGTATTAAAGTGTAGACAAAACTGTCAATAAAAAATTTCAGTTTCTATAAAAACATTTGAATTAGATATGTGTGGTCTTTTAGTTCCAGAAAGGGTTTCTTTAGGAATGCAAAGATTTGTATATTTAGACTTTACAAATCCTTCGGGGGGGGGGTCATTATTTGTTTGTTTGTTTTTGCTTTTTTGGAAGTTTTTTTTTATTTTGTTTGTGTGTTTTTTTTTGGGGGGGTGTGTGACTTTTTTGTTGTAGTATTTTGTTTGTTATAGAAAAGAATGTCTGGATTTCAGCAGGTGCCATTGGGCCTCTTCATGATTATTTCTAGAGTTACTTCCCTTATTATCGTTCTTTAAACATTGTTGACATTCTACCATAGAAACCATTACATCCGGTCAAATTTGTTGCCCTTTTTAACACCAGTATTTCCACTAATAACACTCAACAATGAGTATTTTGAACCAAGGCAGAAATGAAATAAGATTCAATAATGCAGATGGAAGATGCTTGCTTGAGAATTGGGTAGAGGAGGTTTGTAAACGGATGGAATAATTGAAAGAACTTCTTTTACTTTCGTCAACTATGGCCGTATTTACAATTACACCACAAATTCTACTCTGGCCAGTCTGGGTACAGACAAACCTGTGCATTTGGGAAAATTAAAAGGCATGGCTGGACCTAAATAAATAAAATTCAAATGCACTTTATTTTCAAAATACAAAAAAAAAATTAACTAGATTTTGCTATTGATAATTCATTTTTTATTGTTCTTGCAGAAGATGCTAAGTGTGACGGGATTGCTTCCCTTAGAAATTTAGTAGATACTTAGTCAGCCGTAAGCGGTTGAGCTAAGGAAGTACTTCTTTAGCTCAGTCGGTTAACACGCTGCCTTGTAACACAAAGGTCCTGGGTTCGAGTCCCGGAGGAGACATGCGATTTTGCAAGTAGAATCATGCTCTCCAGTTACACAAGATTAACTTTTCCCAATTCTTGAAAAACACTGTTTCCATGGGAAATATTGCTTTTTAAATGTACTTAGATAAAAGAACAAAATGTAAATGTCTACTTTGAAAATATATATGTCAAAACAGTATTGCACACTTAAAATTATCAAACTGTAACACATGTCATTGCTTTAGCAAACAATATGATTAATGTCACAAAGCAGTGTTGATTAGACCAAGCTAATTGTACCTGGTATAGTATATGTATATATGATTAAAGATGAATATTTCATGATTCAATTATTCAATTACTTGGTTGTACATTTACTGATAAGGGTTTCACATTTTTAATATGTACAGAACAGCGATGCAGGACGTGACATCCATACTGCCACATCGTCCATAGGATGTACTGTCCATACCTTGAAAAGACGTTTTGGCCATAGGACAACATCGCCCATACTTTATAAAGACGCGTTGTCCATGTTTTTTTTCAAAAATAAATTTTAGAATAATAAAGTAATAATAGAAGTAGACAATAAAAACTAGATAAATATCTATTTTCATAGAGTAATTAATTTATATAAATATAAAGATCAATAACATGTGCTTGAATGTACATGCATTTTCTATGCAGAAACATGAGTATATATATGTCTCTAATCTATGTCTCTCTCTCTATATATGTATGTTCTATTTCTCAGATATTATAAGCAATTAAAATATGGCATCTTATCACATTAAACCAACGATAAAAATGATTTCTTGTGAAATTCTCTATAATCGATGATTAAAATAAAATAAATTATACTTACACAATATGACCCCCAACAAAATGTAAACAGAAGGTTGATGATCAAGCAAAGATAGCTCTTACGAGAATAAAATATGGTAAGCAGTACTACACAGATGGAATATGCTGTTTAGTTTCTACACTCTGTTAAAAAGCTGTAAATCAATTTTCAATATCATAGCAGAGATTAATTATCAACAGCCATAACTTAAAACCAGTCTTCTATGAGTTTTTCAATATCATAGCAGAGATGAACTATCAACAGCCTTAACTTAAAACCAGTCTTCTATGAGTATACTTGTCCATCCATACTTGTTGTAATATTATATTTTATGTTATAACCACAATGGAATACATACTATGGAAATGGCTAGAGGTATAGGGGGAGGGTTGAGATCTCAAAAAACATGTTTAACCCCGCCGCACTTTTGCGCCTGTCCCAAGTAGGAGCCTCTGGCCTTTGTTAGTCTTGTATCATTTTTAATTTTAGTTTCTTGTGTATAATTTGGAGTTTAGTATGACGTCCATTATCACTGAACTAGTATACATATTTGTTTAGGGGTCAGCTGGAGGATGCCTCCGGGTGCGGGAGTTTCTCGCTGCATTGAAGACCCATTGGTGGCCTTCGGCTGTTGTCTGCTCTGTGGTCGGGTTGTTGTCTCTTTGGCACATTCCCCATTTCCATTCTCAATTTTATTAAAGAAGTATGGATGAAACGTCTTTACAAGGTATGGCCGATATGTCCTATGGACGATGTGGCAGTAATGGCCGACACATCCTATGGACGACGTGGAAGTATGGCTGTCGCGTCTCAAAAGCCAGAACAGTTGGCTATAAAAAGGTAAATTCTAGTTCATACAAAATTTTAGTTGTTGATAATTTTGGAATTTCATAAAGAAAAAAAAAATTGAATTATTAATTCCTTTTAATAATGAATAATAAATAATGTTTGAATTTTTTTTATTATTTTAGAGGGCAGTTAATCCTTATGATTGTGTCGAAGAAGATATAAATGTCACAAGTAGTGCTGAAAGATTTAAAGATGGTCATATAGGAATACTCACAACAGAGTTAGAAGCCCCTGCATCAAAACTAACAACAGTCAGAGAATCTTATAAAAAACCAGAACCTTGTGGAGTTCGATTGATGGGTAAGACATAATGTAAACACTATATTTAATACTGTAAATTCAGAAACTAATGCATGCATTTATTATTGCAAGGTTTTGACCACTGGCAAAAGTGAGTTCTAATCAATTAGTTTGCAAAATTTTTATGGAGGAAAATCTCTTCTGAAAATATGAATGCCAGTTTTTATTATTGCAAACCTGATACTGTTGCAATTTTTGCATTAATAAAAACTACGCAATAATTTCTGAATTTACAGTTATTAAATGAAAGTAAAAGAACGGAGCAAACTGAACTAGCGACATGCTTAAACTATTTACAATAACATATTTAGATAGGTTTGGATGAATTTAAATGATAATAAAACTTATATGTAAAAAAATTAGCTTATAACACATTTTATCATGGTTTGTTTATGTTTCCTTGTTTTGATGACTTTTGGTTTCACAATTGTGCATTTTCCCGTGAAATGCTTATATTCTTACGTCATCGTTCAATGACATCGGGTAGCTCATTCATAAAAAAGCATATGACGTGGGAGTATGATCAGAACATATATTCATATTTTACCATGGGTGTGTACTCAAAGCGTTTGAAGAACGTCATATTAGAATATTATTTAAATTTCTACTATAATTAGATAAATAAGTATTTTGAACTAACTGTTGTATTTATTTCATTTCTCCTGCTCTGTTTACATTTTCAATTTTAATCCTTTCAGCATGTTATTGTTACAATATTTTGTAGTTGACTTTGAAAGTGCTATATATATACAAAATTACTACATCAACTTGTATTTTGCAAGGAAGTATTTTGAATTTATATCTTGTTTAAAAATTGTATATATAATATATGAAATAATATTTTCTTAGGTAAAAAAGAACAAATGATGAGAGAAATGTTTTTTGAAAAAGTTGGGTAAGTTTTATCTATTGGTTGAAGTTAAAATTTAGAAAAATCATTAAATTTGAATAAAAAAAATGTTCTGGCATGCTTCTTACTACAGCCTTATAAGAAGTGAATAGCAAAAAGGAAGATACAGAAATTGTGAATCTTAACCATATTTCATGTCAATTCTTTTTTTAAGATTTGGTGTTTGACATCTACATTTCTGCAAAAGAGCTGTTACCAGTGTAAAATGTCATTGTGTTTTTAATCTGTCATGCCATATAGCACATTGAAAAAGCTATCAGTATTCTAGATTTCCATGTGGCATCAATGTGCTGCTGTACATGAAATCCATCCATCCAACCATAGTTTTCAACCATATTCAGTAAGGCAGGGATTAAAAAAAAGATCATTTCAAGAAAAAGGTGACTTATTTTCAGTATACAATGCAAAATGTTACTCTGAAGGAAAACATTTGTCTTGATATTTTCACATAGAAATTAGAATTAGAATGCAATTGTTACAAATACATTTCATTTACAGGAGGGAAGTTTTCAATGAAGAGTTAGAAGCATCACAGCCAGAACCCACAGACTTTAGATCAGTTACAAATAAAGATTTCAATATTGAAGGTTTTAAGTCTGTACGACCTGAGCCTACAAAGGTCAGTAGAATAAATATTTTTAGTGAAGCAAAGTATTTAAACTTTACTTTTTTTAAGTTTCAAGAATTTGATGTTTTTTTCCATAGACTTTTCCTAAACAAACAGAAAATATATTTTAAATTTAGAAATTGGTCTAAGATGCAGCATTGATTAATGCATATTCAGGAAATTCTACAGTTTATATAGTCACAGTTAAAAATAAGAGTTTGTAAATTAAAAAGATTCACATCTTCTCACATATTTAACAATTCACCGTGGTAGAATCAGAATCATTCTGGGAAATTTTTCAAAAGCATACACCAAAATGTTGTGATTTGTTAGAAGCGTCCCAAACAGTAGATTAATTCAACCAATGATGTGATGCTATTTTTATTCTAGGGTAGGATCAATGAAATTACCCATAAACCTATAGATTCTGAAATGGCAAATTTCAAATATTTAACAAAATTCATGAGTTTACAGTAGCTGTAGCAGAACATCAACTAATAAAACAATTGACTGGTCACGTAACCCAATCATGTTTATTTTCTACCCAGAGATTTTTAACCAAATTTTATTGAAGGGAAAAGTAAAAAAAAAAAAAAACAGATGATGTAGCTATTACATTTTCTTAGCTACTAAATATATTCATTTTTTTATAATTTCATTCTGTTTGTTTCTTTGTATAAGCTTTTTTTGTGAAAAATGGGGTCATGCAAATGTTTGACTGGCTCCAAATTTTTTTGGAAACCTTAGTGTATATTATTTTTAGAGATTCTTGTCCTTATTTACTCATGGTTCATCTGAAGAAAAAAACCCTGATTTGATGCACAAAATAAAGCAATTACAATTTCTTAGATAAAAATATTCAAAATTTTATAATTTCATTCTTCTTGTTTCCTTGTATTCTGTTTTTATCCTATAAAAATGGGATCGGAAAAAAATCTCCGTCTTGCTCAAAAATATTTTTAGAAACTCTGGACTGGCATAATTCTGACACAATAAGAAGAACTCTTTTTAAGGAAAAGCTTGTCAGCAATGTCTTAAGTAACTACTTCCACTTAGTTATAAACATGTATCATTACATTAAATTTGCAATAGATATGCCATTAGTTCATCTTGTTTTATGTTTTTTTATAAATTTCTTTCAGAATCACAATTACAAAAAAGATCAGCCTGTCACATTTTGGTCAGAACACAAAAAAAATGTACATGTAAGTATAATTATTTTAGATTTATTCTAATGTGACATTACGTAACGTAAAATTTTCAAATCATTTTCAATAAGTTGATAGATTTTAAATTGTACAGGTCAAATCCTAGTATTGTCATTTGATAACAATCAACAGTAACAATTTTCCTGCACCAGATGCACATTTGGACAATTTATGTGTTGTGTGAGGCCAAAATATTTATGTAAATGTTAAAGAGCTGATATAATACAAAACAACTGATAAAAAAATAAGGAGATGTGGTATGATTGCCAATGAGAAAACCAATACCACATAGTCGGCTATAAAAGGCCCCTTCATGAAAAATATGACTCAATTATCCTGACAACATAAGTTAATTACATTCATTAGAAAAAGTTATCACCATTTTTATTAAATGTAGGTTATAATAAGGTTTCAATAACAAAAGTATGTTCCAGTCTTAGCTGTCACAAACTATAATGCATGCATCTTCATTTACTTTTTCAGGGGGTTAGTTCAGAAAAAACAGGTGACACACCATTCAGGAAAAATGATGCCTTCAGCAAACCTATAGGAGAATACTGGGATGAAACACAGCCTTATGAACTTGAAAATTATCCTAAAATGTGAACATATATACATTGGATATTGGATATTGAATATTAAAATGACAGTTATGAAACTATTAAGGAAGCAATTGAATTTTAAGACTGAGGTGCAAGCATTGTCAACTGCCATGTCAAAGATTTGTTTTTAACAATCAAATAAATTTTATAAAATAAGACAGAAGAAAGAGTTTACCTTAATAACCCTCTGCAGTTCATGACAGATAATGAAAAAAATGTAAATTAATTACTTAGTTTTGGGGAATGGGATACAAATAACTAAAATACTATTTGTATTATTTTGCAGAATATATATATAATATATAATAATGTTTTCTCATTACTTCTAATTTTTTAAACCTAGGTACAATTTGACATTTTTCGTATATATAATAAAACAAAAAGCTATGATAGTATTAGATCAAAGTTAACATTAACAGTGCTTACTTTGATCTAATACTATCATAGTTTTTTGTTTTATTATATATACAAAAAAACAATGTCAAATTGTACCTAGGTTTAAAAAATTAGACGTAATGAGAAAAAATGCTATTTATCGTTTTAACTTATTTATATATCATGTTTTAAATCATGTGACAGAATTTATATTTAAAAAATGACTGAAATAGATAATACAAGAAAAATAAAATATATATGCCACATGTGACGTTTTATTTTTGCAACAAGATCTTCATAATCTTTTGGGCCAGGTGAGCTTTTCTCATCACTGGCGTTTATCTTTGTCGTCTGTTAACTTTTACAAAAATCTTCTATGAAACTACTGGACCAAATTTAACCAAACCTTGGCCACAATCATTATTGGGGTATATAGCTTAAAACATGTGTCAGATGACCCTGTCTGCCAACCAAGATGGCCAACATGGCTAAAAATAGAACCTAGGGGTAAAATGCAAGTTTTTATCTATTATTTTGAAAACCGTTATAGAGAAAATCTGACATGAGCAGAAATGTTCAGAATGTTGAGCTCTACCAATTGTTCATATTCGTCAAAACTGTCAGTCGACGTCTTACAGGAGTTATTGCACTTAAATGACAAATTTTACCATTTTTTTTTCATTTTTGTCTCGCCTTGAAGTAGTCAAAAAGCGAGATATAGGTATGCTGTTTCCGGCGGCGGCATTAACAATGTATTAGTTTGTGATTAGGTCTAGATTATGGTGAACCACAAGTGCTAGGTCAATGATATTTGGTATGCAGTTGTATTAGCATTGGCACATCTCATTTTCATGGAGATTATTTGGCCCTGCCCCCTCAGTCATGGTCTATTGACTTTGATACTTTTGCTTAGTTTACATGTATTAGTTTGTGATTAGGTCAGTTTATGGAGAACCACTAGTGGTAGGTCAATTATATTTGGTATGCAGTTGTATAAGCATTGGCATATCTCATTTCCATGGAGATTATTTTCGGCTCTGCCCCCTTAGTCATGGTCTATTGACTTTGAAAATTTTGCTTAGTTTACATGTATTAGTTTGTGATTAGGTCAGTTCAAGCGGAACCAGTAGTGGTAGGCCAATGTTAATTGGTACTCAGTTGTATAAGCATTAGCACATCTCATTTCCATGGAGAATATTTGGCCCCGCCCCCTCAGTCATGGTCTATTGACTTTGAAACTTTTGCTTAGTTTACATATTAGTTTGTGATTAGATCAGTTTAAGATGAACTGCTTATGTTAAGTCAATGATATTTGGTATGCAAATTTATTGGCATTTGCAAGTATGGTTTCCATGGAGATTATATAGCCCCACCCCCTCATCATGGTTTACATAGTTTACAAGTTAATGTTTGTGTTTAGGTTTGTTTACAGGGAAGGACTTATGATAAGTTAATGGTATTTGGTATGCAGTTGTATTAATTAGCATTGGCACATCTCATTTCCATGGAGATTGTTTAGCCATGTACCTTCAGTCATGGTTCATCGACTTTGAATATTTGCATAACTTCATGTTAAAGTATTGCTATTTCAATTTCAACATTTGCATTATCAAAATTACAAAAAGGTGAGAAATATCTCTGTGATAATAGTTTATTTGCTTATTATCTTGAAAACTATAATAGATAAATAGAAACTTAAATAAACAAAAATGATCAGCAAGACAAGATCTTCAATTAAGACAATGTGGCGGAAATTGTCCCATGACTCCTTATTGGTGTTATTGCCCTTTAATGACGATTTTTACCATTTTTTTTGCGTTTTGCCTTATATGATAAAATTTATAATAGATATATAGATTGCGCTTGATTTTCATATGATGAAGACATAATCTTTCAATCAGTTTAATTAAGGTCTGGAGCTGGCATGTCAGTAATATCTAGTTGTCCATTGTTAAATTATGTTGATGATGTTAATGATCAGCAATACAAGATCAACAAAACAGAGATTTTTGTTGGAGAGTGTCCTTTGTTGAATATGCACATAGACCAAGGCGAGCAACACATGCTCATAAGAGATTCTAGTTTAGTTTCCCAGCGATTATCTGTTCTAAATTTGACAGTAAATATGATGTAACTGTATGGGTTATAGAAAAGAAAATTTTACAACAATCCATTGGCTGGCTAGCCAGCTAGCCTGGATATTCTCAATGATCCATTGTATGGCTAGCTGCAAGCCTGCATATTTTTTAAAGTGATTATTTTGAAAGATTTTATATGTATATATATTTTAAAAGTTCTAACTCTTCACACTTGGAATGTAGGTTTTGTACGTAAAATTTCCCTCACTTCCAAATATTTGGGATGAAATTGTAGAGTTACTTCCCATTTTCCATATTTTGAAATAAATACTAGTATAAAACAAATTTAACACTTATGATGGGTAGATGTATATAAGATAATAACCTTGTATAGTACAAGGAAATCTCTATGCATATCAACAAAGCACCATTTTCATTGCTTTTGAATGAAAGGAAATGTTACGTATATTCCAATTATACCGAAATGTATCTAGAGGTCAATATACAGTCTTCAACAATTGACCTTAGTCTAAGAATAGTTGTGATTCAATTTACAAGAGAACTGTGAACTTGAATTAAATCATTGCACAATCATACAAAAAATAGCAAAACTGTACACTTGAATTTAAAAAAAAATCATTAAAATTTGGTATGGGAGACTCTACACAAAATACATGCTAATTGAAAGTCTCAGAATCTGTGTGAGATTTCTTATGCCACCAGAAATTCTTAATTCTTTGAACAAAAACTAGTCATTTTCCTGAAATGTTCATTTAGATGCTCAGCAAGTTTTTAACTTTATTTTTGAAGAGTATAACCGTACATTAAAAAGCATATATCTGGTGTCGCTAATAGTGCAAAATGGGAAACAGTTAAGAAGAATTACGATACTCTTGAAAAATTGACACAAAACATTAATGGTTTACTTGTGTCACAGGTTTTTATTCTGTGTGTTTTGTAACTAGTCATTTTTCGGATCTATGTATCCGGGATCGAATAATCCATGTTTTGCCCGTTAGCATAGGGAACCAGCTATAATGTTAAGTTTCTCCATAAGCTCACTAATGTCTTTAACTAAGTCTATTTAATGTTCCTAGGGTTGGAACCCTCTTTTTTGAATAATCAATGCTTTTGAATGGGGACATATGGTTGGAACCCCCCTTTTAGAAATGGCTAGATCCTCCCCTGCACTTGTATGACAGTTATTTATAGTTCCGTTTTATTGACAAAATTGGGTAAACAACCTAAACAGACATAATAGGTTAATGTAACAATAATTGGGATCCAGCAGTCAAAACTGTGTAAACATACATCACAGACATACAGCACAACTGACTTAAAAATCCAAACAAACATAAAAGTAATCTAACAAAAACGCCAATAGAAAAGGTATAGTAAATAGTAATAAATCATCCTAGATGCCACACCAGACATCCAATGTCCAAAATATAATTCCACAGATAAACTTATAGACTCTTATTTACCACAAGAGTGCACACGCTGAAATGTCTCGCCTTCTTTACTAACCATTGATTTTATGTTGATAGTCCTAAATATAAAGCTTTACTACAAGTAACACATAATCTTACCAAGAAAATGAGGTCAAGGTCAGATAAACCAAACGAGAAATACATGTACACCTTACAATGTAATCATTCAATAAACCAAACATAGTTGACCTATTGCTTATAGTCTCTAGACATGTACACCTTACAATCAATGTATGCATTAAATATAGTTGACCTATTGCTTATAGTATCTAAGAAACAAACTTAACATTGACCAATGAACAATGAAAATGAGGTAAAGGTCAGATGATACCTGCCAGACAGACATACACACCTTACAATCCTTCCATACAACAATTAAAGAACCTTAGTGAGCGCGCTCACATACCCCACGTCCCCACATTGTCATTGGAGAAATAAAATATGTGTAAGAAAAAAAAATTGTATAAGAAAAAAAATTGAATCATAATTTCCTGTCAATATGCACATCTACATAGTATGTCCTTATTATCTACAAAGTTTCATGAAATTATGTTTTGTGGTTTCAGAGGAGTTGCGATGACAAACTGTTGCAGAAGTACATTGAAGCAAATAAGTTCAAAGGGGCGTAACTCCTAGAAAAAAAATTGAATCATAATTTCCTGTCGATATGCACATCTACATAGTATGTCCTTATTATCTACTAAGTTTCATGAAATTCTGTTGTGTGATTTCAGAGGAGTTGTGATGACAAACTGTTGCAGTAGTACATTGAAGCAAATAAGTTCAAAGGGGCATAACTCCTAGAAAAAAATTGAACCGTAATTTCCTGTCGATATGCACATCTACATAGTATGTCCTTATTATCTAAAAAGGTTTCATGAAATTCTGTTGTGTGGTATCAGAGGAGTTGCGATGACAAACTGTTGCAGTAGTACATTGAAGCAAATAAGTTCAAAGGGGCGTAACTCCTAGAAAAAAAATTGAATCGCAATTTCCTGTCGATATGCACAAATAAATAGTATGTCCTTATTATCTAAAAAGGCTTTGTGAAATTCTGTTGTGTGGTTTGAGAGGAGTTGCGATGACAAGAAACAGGACTGACGGACTGATGGACTGACGGACGGACAGACGGACAGACAGACGGACGGGTCAAAAACATTATACCCTCCGCAACCCATTGCATGGGGTATAAATATAGTTGATGTATTGCTTATAGTTGAAGAAAAACAGACCAAAACACAATAAAATGCTGGGCGCAGCTTGATACGACCGCAGAGGTCGAACCCTGAACAGTTGGGGCAAGTATGGACACAACATTCAAGCTTGATACAGCACTGAATTTCGATTGTGATTAAATATTTGACACAGCATAGGTTTTTGACACAGAATGAATGTGGTCTAAGAACTTAAAAAATTTTAATTTACCTATTCAAACCATATCATTATTATTTGCTTTTATATATAAATCAGAAAAAAACAATTTAAAATGGAAAATTTTAAAGAAAAAAAATGAAAAAAAAATCCCCCCTCAAATTTTTTGAACCCCCTTATGATTCATCACCCCAAACTCAATCCCAGCCTTCCCTTTGTGGTATGGTACCTTGCAGTACAATTTCAGAGAGATCCGTACACTTGAACACAAGTTATTGTCTGGAAACTAGAAAAAAACTTGTTTTTTGGCCCCAAATTCCTAAACGTTTAGGGCAATTACCCCCAAACTCAAACCCAGCTTTCCCTTTGTGATATGGAACCTTGTAGTACAATTTCATAAAGATCCATACACTTACACACAAGTTATTGTCCTGAAACTAGAAAAATGCTTGTTTTTTTGCCCCTTTTTGGCCACCCAATTCCTAAAATTTTCAGGCAATTACCCCCGAAATCAATCCCAGCCTTCCCTTTGTGGTATGTTACCTTGCAGTACAATTTCAGAGAGATCCATACACTTGAACACAAGTTATTGTCTGGAAACTAGAAAAATGCTTATTTTTGGCCCCTTTTTGGCCCCTTATTCCTAAACGTTTTGGGCAATTACCCCCAAACTCAATTCAAGCTTTCCCTTTGTGATATGGAACCTTGTAGTACAATTTCAGAAAGATCCATACACTTACACACAAGTTATTGTCATGAAACTAGAAAAATGCTTGTTTTTTGCCCCTGTTTTGGCCCCCAATTCCTAAAATTTTGAGGCAATTACCCCCAAAATCAATCCTAGCATTCCCTTTGTGATATGGAACCTTGTGGTACAATGTCAGAGAGATCCGTACACTAACACACAAGTTATGTCTGGAAGTTACAAAAATGCTTATTTTTGGCCCCTAATTCCTTAACTGTTGGTACCATAACCTGCCAGACAGACATATACACCTTACAATCATTCCATACATCAAATATAGTTGATCTATTGCTTATAGTTGAAGTAAAAACAGACCAAAACACAAAAACTTAACACTGAGAAATGAACTGTGAAAATGAGGTCAAGGTCAAATAAAACCTGCGAGACTGACATGTACATCATAAAATATTTCCATACACCAAATATAGTTGACCTTTTGCCTATAGTATTAGAAAAAAAGACCAAAACTCAAAAACTTAACTTTGACCACTGAACCATGAAAATGAGGTCACGGTCAGATGACACCTACCAGTTGGACATGTACATCTTACAATCATTCCATATACCAAATATAGTAGACCTACTGCTTATAGTATCTGATATATGGACTTGACCACGAAAACTTAACCTTGTTCACTGATCCATGAAATGAGGTCGAGGTCAAATGAAAATTGTCTGACAGGCATGAGGACCTTGCAAGGTATGCACATACTAAATATAGTTATCCTATTACTCATAACAAGAAAGAAATAAACATTACAAAAAATGTTGACTTTTTTTTCAAGTAGTCACTGAACCATGAAAATGAGGTCAAGGACAATGGACATATGACAGACGGAAACTTCATAACATAAGGCATCTATATAGAAAGTATGAAGCATCCAGGTCTTCTAGCTTCTAAAATATAAAGCTTTTAAGAAGTTAGCTAACGCCGCCGCCGCCGTCGGATCACTTTCCCTATGTCAAGCTTTCTGCGACAAAAGTCACAGGCTCGACAATATCACAACATATAATCATTCTATTGTAAACCGATCAAGTCCTCTCTTACTATATATATAGGATGTCTTCTTTAAATCAATTAATCTATCTCGGAAGAAAGTTGGCATGATCATTACTATAATTGGCAAAGCAAAATATTTATATTGTATGAAGGTGCTTTCATTTCTAAGCACATGGGGTATCTTCTAATTTATTTGTAGGAAGAAAAAAAAAAACATAAATGTGTCAAATATTTTAAAAACTTTTATTTACTGTGAAGCTTCCACCCATTGCTTCGTGAAAAATAAATAATTTTCAATAATATAATTCAAATACATCATAACAACAAACAATAAAAAATGTAGATTGTGATCAAATAAAAATATCTGATTAGTTAATATACCCACATCAAATGAGTTTTTGTTTCTCACACCAAAGTATTTTTTTAAACTATGAATATATGAAATTTGCAAATTGAATAACTCTTGAATTCTAGGTAACACTCCAAATTACATCGTTATTGATTGATATTACTCTGTTCATAAAAAAATGGTTATACTTGATATTCATTTTAGTACATAAATAAACTAATTACCAATTAAGATTCTGAAACAGATATTACATTTTTACTCTATCTTTAATATGGAAATAAAAAAAGTTCCTAATCAGTGAAATCAAGGATTTGTATAGTGAGAGTCTCACTATACAAATCCTTGGTGAAATATTATTTGTAGAGTTTTGAAAACTTACCATTTTATTACTTTTTATATTAAAAAAAATACCTGGTTTATAGATATGAACAGAAATTTAATTGGATTTGTTCAAAGAAATTATATTACATCATTAATATACTTTTTGCTAGTGTTTTTACTTTTACAATAATCAATAAAACACTTCAATGACTAAATAATTAATTGCATCATTCATTTAAAAAATTGTTTCTATGATTTGAATATTTTGATCAAAAGATTGCATGCATGTCCAAAGTTGGTCATAATAATGGGACATATGATTAGTGGTCAAATACAATGTAACAAATACTAAAAATATTCTGTTTTTCACAGATACATGGTTAGTCACCTGGAAAAATTCAGGCATGATAATAAAAAGATGATATTCAAAAAGAATCATAAATAAATAAAAGGCCTTTTTAGAACCATCTTATGTTTAATTTTTTTTTACAAAAAACATGTTTGTCAACTGTTTCGCATAAAGGGTGCAATAAATATACCTGTACTTTTCCAAAGATTTTCACACTGCCATTTTTTTTTCTACTTCTAAAGTGTAAAATTTATTACACTGTCAAAAAAGTTATGTTTGTCCACCACCCAATCCTTTTCTAAAATAAAAGCGTAAAATAATGATCTTTCTGAAATTATTCATGAAACTAAAATTGCTCTAAATCTAATGAATGAAAATCATATTAGAAATAAACATATCTACGTCATTTATTAATCTTAAATGATGTCCTCATTATTTCTTATAGTACATATATAACTAATATCCATATTTGCATATAAAAAAAATAAAACAACGTGTGAACAAACAACACATGGATTAAACAAATTAGCAGCACAAGTTTAATCTATAGTGGCATTTGGTTACAAATGGTCTTATTTTTTATATTCAATACGGTGATAAGTTATACTTTTTATTATACAGAAATATATAACAAAACTCTTTTCTGTGTTACTAGTGTATGTTGGACAAATGTGTATTGCACACTGTTGTCAAAATGGCAAATCGTCACTTCAAAAAGATTAATGCAGGTTTTGCAATTATTGTGAAGCAAGAAGTTGTTTTAAATGCATCCTGCCTATTACTTTTTGATATGTGACACACTTAATCAATTAGTTTAAAGTATCAAGGCTCAACTACTTAGTTAGAAGTATCAAGTGAGAGTCTGGTAAAAGGTGGGGACAGGCTAGAGACTGAAAATAAACCAGCTATTTCACATGCGAGATTATTGAAATTTATCACAATGGGGATACCTATAAATCACCATCATCTATATGATAAAAAAAAATAAAAAATAGCACACATTAAATTGCCAGTTGAAATACTAAAATAATGTGTGCTTAGAATATTTCTTAATTTAAAACAGTAAACAATTTAATATTTTCATGGAATATTTTATTAACACTTTAGGATGATAATTAAGTGTTCATCTTACAGTTAAATGTACATTTACTTTTTATAATTGCTGGAATGTGCAACAGTAAATTTGACATAGTGTCATTTTTTTTTCTTTTTTTCTTTTTTCAGAAACAACAAAATTAAGAACATACATGTATCTACTTGCATAGATATAATATACAAATTGAAATGTGTTTCCTGGTTAAAATGAGGCAAGTTACAAACAAATAATAAATAAGATTTAAGAAATGTACATACAATACGATCAGTTTAGGCCAGTCAAAATAAATATTTACGTTTCTGAGACTATTCTATATTAAAACTGGGATGACACAAGTTTTCAATTCATAACTATCAACTTTGAAGACGACCATGTGGTGTCTTCTAGATATTTTTTGTAATGTTGGATTGCTGTCTCAGTTGATCTCACTTAAAATTTCTATTTAAAAAAAGTACCTTTAAGCATGGATCCCTTCATTTTGGCAAGGTTTTATAATAAATTGTTTTAGAACATTTCAATTTAAGAACAATATTTTTAGATTTAAAACTTTAATTTTGTATTTACAAATGAAAACAAAATTAAAATGTTTGATACAAACATAAAAAAATCATTGGGATGACCAGCAAACAAGAATATTCTTTATGACAGCCTTGATGATCTATTGATATTTTATAGAAAATCAATATGTAGCAAAATACCAAGACTATCCCATAAAGGTTTCATTAAGTACTTTTTGGTTACAATGTTATAATAACAAAATCATAAAACTGCATAACCATACACCAGTAGCTTACACATACTCAACATAGAACTGAAATGTAAAGCAAGCTTAATATCACAGATGAAAAGATAGCACTGTTACATAGTCATAAATTCCCTTTATAAAACACATCAAATTATCCAGTTCATACATCTTTTTCATGTTCGGTTTTTATCAATGGTATTTTCACATGCAATGTAATTTATGGGGTACCAATTTTTGTGAACATTTTGGTACACTAAAACCAGGAAATTAACTATTTATCAAAAGAAAGATTTAAAATGGTAATTTCTAAAATCCAAGAATGAATTTGTTTTTCTTAAATCATTTCCCACTCACATTTTTTGTCAAATTCCGTAGGATAATTTAATACATGCTTTCTTTTCAAAGATCTTACAGTTTAAACTTTGCACAAATTTATCAATTATCTGTATGCATAAATCATCTTATTTTGTAATACTTTTTTTAGGCCAAAGGGGTTCTTAGTGCACCTACTCTTTTCTGACACGAATAAATGCTGAACTGATGCATTGGATTAACTGGTGTATGTAGATATGTGAAATTTAAGTACAAGTCATTAGCTTACAAACACAACTTAGGGCTGTTCCAGATTTAAATGCAGGTGAGGGGGATTGGGAGGCACTATTTTTTTTAAGACCCAACCACACATAATATAAATTTTTCATTTTAATTCTAATTCTTTCAAAATTCTAAAGAAAATGCAATCACCCCCAATTTATTACATTGTAATTTGAGTACCTCCCATGTCCAAACCCACCCACCCACCCATGCGTTTAATTCTGGATCGGATCAGCCCTAATTATAAACAGTAAATCAACAGAAACACATACCATTTGAACCGTATTTAACTTCCACAAAAATTTTAATCATGTACAAACAATGAACAGATTTTACAAAATCTATGCATGTACATATAAACAAAAATTTTACTTTTCAAACTTAACAACAGACTTGTTAACAATTTTAAATACTTAACATTATCTTTAGAAAGTACAATACTTTTACAGAAAACTTAGTTTTTTAAAAAGGAAAAGAGCTTCTTTAAGCTTATTTAATATACATTAAATAAATTTCACTTTCAATGCTTTAACACCATTTTACGAAAAAAGGTCTATATACTGTAAATTCAGAAATTATTGTGTGGTTCTTATCAATGCGAATAATGCAACAGGGTGAGTATTGCAATGATAAGAACTCACATTCTGATTTTTGTTACATATATCTACACGAAGCTAGTTCTGAAATCGCAAAAATAAATCTCACATTTTTTATCAGAAAAATCACAATAATAAATGCACGCAATAATTTCTGAATTTACTGTAGTGCTTTTGACGCAATTCACAATCTTTTTAAGTTGATGACAGGGTTATAGCATTATCACGCTATTCTTCTTAAAAGATATTTATGATATAGCAACATGCTCTTAATTTGATAAAACCTGAACAACAGTTTATATCTGTAGCATTCCTTATTATATCTTGCCTATTATTTTCTTTCTGACAAACTATGTATGTAAAATAATGATTTAAAATGGAATGAATAAAACAATAAATAAAGATTAACAAGTGTACAATAAAAACGAATTGTCCTGATTTTATGTTGGTCCTTTACTCTACATATTGAAAAGATGGTTTTTCAAATGCCTCACTGAACAATACTCCCGATTTCTAGATCAAACATCGTAAATCAATCAAATAATCAGATAAAGGTTTCAAAGGATTATCAAAAAGTTGTTTGAGATCATCATTATTGTCTACACTATGAAATAAAAACAAATTGTCACAAGTAAGTCTTTGATTGTCATGATGTCCTGAGAGTTAAAATTTTATTTATTTTAACTATCTTTCATTCAGCAGATCAAGCTATATCACATTTTCATTCATAACCACAGGTTCAAGATGAAATGTAACATACTTGAGTATTTTTGTGGAAATACATCAGATGCAATGGAAAAAAAATCAATTTCCCATAAAAACTATATTAATAATTCAAGATACTTTGACAACAGAAAGAAAATTCATTAAAAACTTTGACAAACTATCTCCCTTTTTAACACCTGCAGAAAAATGTTTCTTTCAAAATAGAAAAAAAAGGTTTTTTTTTTAAATTTCTATCCTTATCAAAATTAATTCACAAAATTTTAATTCTTGTTACACATCTCTTGTATTTGATCTGCAATTAAAAAGAAAATATATATAATCAAATTTCAGTCAACCTCTTCGAGTCACTAAAAGAAAAAGGCAAAAATTAGGCAGTTGACATTATAAGCCTAACTAACTCCACTACAAGTGAACCAAAATGAAAAGTTTTAATTCAACAGAGAATATAAATGCAAATTTTTTTTTTACACGATTCACAAAATTTATCTCAAATACAAAATACATTAAATAATTTTAATAATACACTAAGCCCCATCCTCGGTAAATGTAAAGTGAGAAAAAGTTCTCTTAATTGAACATGCATTTAAAAAAGCAAAAAACTTTATAACAGCTGTTTAAAATAAATATTTCATTTGGTCAGCTTTAAGATATAAGCTTACTGATCTTATTACAAGTCAAACAACGAGGAATACACTTGGTTTTGTTTTAAAGTGATGTAACAAAATTGATATAACTTAAAAAACATTTAAAAATCAAGAAAATTTACAGAAATTAGGAAAATCTATACAGATTTATAAAATGCATAGTAATTGTGAACTGGCTAACTTAAAATGGAATTGCTTTTCTTTTTTTTTTTAACACAATGTAAGAATGATTCACTGATTTAGGTGGTTTGGGAATACAGCAATTGGGTTTTATAAATGATTGTCATGTTAGTACATGTAATAAAATGAAGCAACAACAGTTTTTCTATTTCATTTCTTATCAACGTTCGTAGGTAATGAATTATGAAAGCTGTACTACATGTATAAATAAAAGACCTAATTAATAACAAATCATTTTTACATGCTAATGTTTGGTACATTGTCAAAAAATTATAAATATCTTACAAAGTTCACTTTTTTCCATAAAAACTGAACCAAGTTTTCTGGTTTTCAATAATAATAAAATTTCATACATTATCATTTTATATCATTATCATCAATTGAAATAGAATGAAATCTTACAGTTAAACAATCTAAGTAGATAATATCACTACTATATGTTATCAACATCTGATATCACTTAATACCAATATCAATAAGAAATTCAAAAAAACAAGATTATGTAATTTGAATTACAATTGTTATAATGGTTTTTCCAAGACTTTGGCATAAATCTTGTGGTGTATAGTAAGGTCAGAATTGTTTCATCATGTAGATTTCCAGTGAACTGTTGAACAGAAAGCTTACATGCTACTACTTCCTAAACATATTCAAATTGGGGCATTTATGTGATACCTGTAAATGTCTTGTAAACTATGGCTGTTATTTGAATTAAATTACTTGGTTTTGGCTAGCAAAAATGAAAATGTTATCACAATTATAACCTTTAAAATTAAAACTAACGTGATTAATGTTAGTAATGCTTGAACATATAAGGAAAACATTAATCTTGGTACAAGATAAAATTTACATTTCTGTAAAAATCTTGAATTTTATGTATATTATATATACTATATTTGATTGGCATTAAAAGTAAAAATTCAAATATTTTGATAAACCTATACAATGGCTATGTCAGACAGACATATCTATATATAAAATGAGAAGTATATCTACTTCTCCTCTGCTTAATTGGTAAATTTTGCAGACATTTGGAAACTTTAAGTTGAGAAAATAAAAATAATTCTGAAAATTCAAGCTTTCCAACTTTGCTAACAATTATAAAACTGGATCATAGCAAAGTATCTTCAGTGATTTTCTAGACCTTTTCACAAAAATCTTACAACTAGTACTGACCACAAGTTGTATTGATATCTTCATTACTTATTACAAACAAATGTAGAAGTTTTAATCATATTTTATTTTCATGAAAATGCCTACTGAACTTCTGCACACAAAAACTATTTATATTTAACATCAATCAATTTCTTAAGGTTTCAATTTTAATAGAAAATTGCTTGCTAGACTATTTTATTCAGTCAAAACTAATCTTATGCTTTCAAATAATACTTAATTAACATGCACCAAAGTAGCTTACAAAAATATATAATAGATAACAAATTTAATGAAAGGGAAAACTTTATCACATTGGACGGCAGTAAAGTCACTCTTCAAAATGACAATTTAAAAGTCATTAAACATAATGTCCTCATTCTTAGGCCTCTTCATTATATATCCAATAAAAGTAAAAAACTTGCATTTTTAAGGGGTTAAATCTTTACAATTCTAAACACATTCAAAGCAGCCTTCTAGAAAGAGACTAGCTAATATTATTCATATCTCTTTTATTTTTGTCTGTGTTTAAATTCATCTTTTTAATTTTTGTATATTGAAGATTTCCAAAATGTAGGAAATTTGAATAGAAATGTTTGCTGTTTTTTCTTCCAACAGAAAAAAAGGTCTTGACCTAAGAAACAGAACAATATCTTTTAATGGCCTAAACTAACTATTTTCTACCTGCCTACAGATATGCATAAACTACCAAACACTTAACTGATTGCATAAAGCAAGATCATAGTTCATTGATTGTTTTCAACCAGTGCAATAAGAAAAGCAACATAAAATATTGACATGTATTCTTTCATAAAATATTGCACAAAAATTGATCATAACAAAACATTTCACAATTTGTAAAAATGTTGCATCACAGATATAAAATACAGATAATGTGCCCTACTTCAACAGTCCTGATACAGTTTATATCCACACTATAAATAAACAATGGAATGTTCTGTCTTTTGATTTGGACTAGTCTATACACTTGAACAGGAATGTTATGTATCAGCTGCACTCAGTCTCTTCCTTTTCACAATGAGTTCTTTCAGGTTCCCAAGATTTTATTCTTTTCAAATCTTCACTTAACTATAAAAGAAAAAACTTCATTTTACTTAAAATATTGACATTGACTACATCTAATTATTTCTGAAAACAGGAACAAAATCAAAACAAAATAAAATGCGCCGCTGGACGCTGCTTGATACGAACGCAGAGGTCGAACCAAGAACAGTTGGGGCAAGTATGGACACTACATTCAAGTTTGATACAGCTCTGGTTTTGGATTGTGATTAAATATTTGACATAGCATAGGGTTCTGACAAGGAATAAATGTAGTCAAAGAACTGGAAAATTTGAAATTGGACTTTTACCTATCATGGCCCAATTTCAAAAATCTAAATACATGGTTAGATTCAGGTTATCATAGAACCCTAAGAGAAATCAAACAAATTTTAATTTTGGACATCACTGTGGTCCAATTTGATAACAGGGCAGTGAAAATCCAAAATCTAAATACAAGGTTAGATTTAGCACATTAAAGAACGTCATATAGTTAAATTTTGGACTTATATTTGGACAGATTCAGCATATTCAAGTACCGTATTTACCTCAATTAGGTATAATGGTAAAAAATAGTGTGATATATTTTTAAGATATGTTATATTTAACATGATTTTCTTTTGTTTATTTTATAAAAATAAAATATGCATAGAAGATAAAGACCGATATTTGAGCATATTTTTCACTTTATTTTTTTTTCATTCGTTTTAATAATCCACATTGTATAGAGAAAAAATATAATATACAGTAATAGAAGATCCAAACAAGAGTGCACACGCTGAAATGTCTCGCCTTCTTTACTAACCATTGATTTTATGTTGATAGTCCTAAATACAAAGCTTTACTACAAGTAACACATAAACTTAACATGATCCAAGAAAATGAGGTCAAGGTCAGATAAACCAAACGAGAAATACATGTACACCTTACAATCATTCAATAAACCAAACATAGTTGACCTATTGCTTATTGTTTCTAAGAAACAGTCTTAAACAAGAAAACTTAACATTGACCAATGAACCATGAAAATGAGGTCAAGGTCAGATGAACCATGCCAGACAGACATGTACACCTTACAATCAATTTAGGCATTAAATATAGTTGACCTATTGCTTATAGTACCTAAGAAACAAACTTAACCATGAAAACTTAACATTGACCAATGAACCATGAAAATGAGGTCAAGGTCAGATGATACCTGCCAGACAGACATATACACCTTACAATCATTCCATACATCAAATATAGTTGATCTATTGCTTATAGTTGAAGTAAAAACAGACCAAAACACAAAAACTAAACACTGAGAAATGAACTGTGAAAATGAGGTCAAGGTCAAATAAAACCTGTGAGACTGACATGTACATCATAAAATATTTCCATACACCATTTATAGTTGACCTATTGCATATAGTATTAGAAAAAAAGACCAAAACTCAAAAACTTAACTTTGACTACTGAACCATGAAAATGAGGTCAAGGTCAGATGACACCTACCAGTTGGACGTACACCTTCCAATCATTCCATATACCAAATATAGTAGACCTACTGCTTATAGTATCTGATATATGGACTTGACCACGAAAACTTAACCTTGTTCACTGATCCATGAAATGAGGTCGAGGTCAAATGAAAATTGACTGACAGGCATGAGGACCTTGCAAAGTACGCACATACTAAATATAGTTATCATATTACTCATAATAAGAAAGAAATTAACATTACAAAAAATGTTGACTTTTTTTTCAAGTAGTCACTGAACCATGAAAATGAGGTCAAGGACAATGGACATATGACAGACGGAAACTTCGTGATATAAGGCATCTATATACAAAGTATGAAGCATCCAGGTTTAGCTTCTAAAATATAAAGCTTGTAAGAAGTTAGCTAATGCCTCTGCTGCCGGATCACTATCCCTATGTCGAGCTTTCTGCGACAAAAGTCATTGTTAAAAAAACATTGTTTTCTCAAATGTTGTAGAAAACAATAATTTAAAGGCTATTCTAAAATGATGCCCAATATTTAGAATTTTTAAGAGAAAACAATTGGACGATCTCACTTGTTCCAATGAAAATTATTTTATATCATGCGTTAGTTTTCAACCCAAGCCAAGATTTGTAATAAAATTGCCTGCAAACCAGAAAAATAGTTGTTTTCTGCCCCTTTTTGACCCCTTTTTATGGGCCATAACCCTCCAAAAATCAATCAAAACTTTCCTTTTGAAGTAAAGAACCTTGTGGTAAAATTTAATAGAAATCTATGCTCTAATACACCAATTATTGTCCTGAAACATGAAAAATGCTTGTTTTTGGCCCCTTTTTACTAAACAGCTACGACAATAACCCCCAAAATAAATCCCAACCTTCCTATTGTGGAATGGAACTTTGTGCTAAAATTTAATAGAGATCCATACACTTATACTCAAGTTATTGTCTGTGAACCTGACAAAAAATTGTTTTTGTTAGACCCTTTTTGGCACCTAATTCCTAAACAGCTATGACAATAACCTCCAAAATTAATCCCAACCTTCCTATTGTGGTATGGAACCTTGTGCTAAAATTTTGACCAGAGAACTATCTCTTACTCAAGTCATTGTCTTAAAACCAGACACATAATTGTTTTGGCCCCTTTCTGGCCACTTATTACAAAACAGCTAAGACAATAACCCCCAAAATCAATCCCAAACCCTCCTATTGTGATATGGAACCTTGTGCTTAAATTTCTTACACATCCATTATTGTCTGTGAACCAATTAATTTTCCATGAACCAGTAAAACTGACCTTTTTTGGCCCCTAATTACAAAACTGCTAGGACAATAGCCCCCAAAAACAATCCCAACCATCCTTTAGTGGTATGGAACCTTGTGCTAAAATTTCATAGAGATCCATGAACTTATATTCAAGTTATTGTCTGTGAACAAAATGTCTTCAGACGCAGATGCAGACAACACCTTAACATAATACAAACGCAAATAAATTTGCGGTTGTATAAAAACATAATAAGAAAATATGTGTTCAATCTTTAACTATTCTTTATTTTCAAAGCATGCAGACCCTATTTTTTTTTAAAGTATTTCATCTAAGGCTAAAGTTGAAACTACTTTTGTGTTTGAGTTTTTTTCGGGTACTTGGCCACAAAGTGGGATGAGGTTTACAACTTGTTTTATTTATTAAAATGTCAATGCAGCAGTTAACATAAAAATATAAAAGTAAATTTAAGGCAGTTACATTTAAAACAGACATGCAAGGATATACCTTAAATTTGTACCTTCACTATTAATGTGAAATTGTTAGAGAAATAGATAACTGGTTTTACTGGATTGTACTATACAGTAATTATTTCTAGTGTTGCATGTTTTTCAGCATTGATCAGGACCAACCATTAAAGTTTTGAGTTTTCAGTCTTACCTCTTCTAACACCTGCAGGTTTGATTTCAGTATCTCATTCATTTGTTTCACAACACTGAAATGGTTCTGATTTTGTAGACCATATATTGATGAGTACATTTTCTCTCTGAAAAATAAGTGAATAAAAGAAGAAAGTATTATACAAATTGTTTTTTTTTTTACCTTAAAATTGCAAACATTCCTGAATTATACAATCTCTTCAAAATGAAGCTTATTCTATTACAAAGGTATCAACTTTTCAAATCTCAAAAATGGATATCTCCTTTAATGGAAAATTTTAGTTGAAGATTTGCTTGAAACTTTGTCCTGTTTTTTCTTATATATTTTATCTTACTTTCTGCAGTTCAATGACTAACGTTGGGTTTAAAAATTCAAAAATTATCATTCATATGAAGTCATTAATGAATTTATTACCTAAAACAACATGCAAGTTCTATAAGTCAATACTAATGTTTTGACAAAGAGGAAAACAATTTACCTCCCTATTAAGAGGTGGTCCTCAGTGGCAGATTTCCATTTTGTTCAAGAGTTAAATGCTTTTCCTGTACTAATCACTTAACAAGATTAAAAAAAGGGGTAGGATTGAGATCTGAAAAACTAGTTTAACTATGCCATATGTGCTGCATCAGTAGTTGACATGTCATATTGAAATTTTTTTGTCATCAGTTGATCGTCTGTTAAGTTTATTGACTTTTTTTTTATTCACAGTGATTTAGAGATTGACATATTATATAGACACCTGTCTATTGTTGGGGACTATATGTTTTGGCTTTTTTGTTGGGTTCATGGTTGATGTCTGATTAAAATATACCCTTCATCTATTATTCATAAATAACAATATATGACCAGGTGAGTATAGAAATGTCAATTATGAAGAGTGATTGTTGTCTGCTTTCAGTCCAGAGGCAAATAGTTAATTAATATTTAGGATTGGCCAACTATCATGTCACAGTGATATCAGTAAATTCATTTAAAAAGTCAAGTGTTTCTTGTATTTTATATAAATTAGACCGTTGGTTTTCCTGTTTGAATTGTTTTACACCAGTCTTTTTGGGGCCCTTTATACCTTGCTGTTTGGTGTGAGCCAAGGCTCTGTGTTGAAGGCTGTACTTTGACCTATAATTGTTTACTTTTTACACATTGTGACTTGGATGGATAGTTGTCTCATTGGTACTCATACCACATCTTCTTTTTCTAGATAAGTTGCGACTAAATTCAACAGGCACTTTTAATCATCTGTGCACATTAATTATATATACTGAAGAAATTTTGTTGAAAAAAAAAAATTCCAACCAGTAACTTTTCAACTCAAGTCCTATATATGGTACCCGTTTATAAACATTACCCCCAACCCCCATTTTTAGACAACTGAATTCAACTCACAATATAATAAACTTTTTTTTTTCAGTTATGATCATTTAAAGGACCTATTACTTTTTGTTTTATTCATGAGATAACATTTTAATTATAATAAATTGAGATTGGTAAAAATCAATATTTCACTGGTAAACACAACTGTCTCATGAGTCATCTGACATTTTAAATATTAAACATGCCAAGGGAGATAATTTAGATTAGAAATGATAACCCAATCAGATCAATTTAGAAATTTCTAAATCCAACTATCCATGAAAAAAACTGAAATAGCATTTGCTATCCCTAGAGATATGATATTGACAGTATTGAGTAAGCACATGTTAACTGTCTAGTATTTCTCGACAACACATTACAGTCTTGTAAGAAATGTGAAAAAGTGGTCTCAACGATTGATGATAAAATAAACTTGAATTAATATCATGCATATATACAAAAGTAAATAATTTAGATGGGTTTTGTTGGAAGTAAAATTTTGGAAGGTATTGTAACCAACTTATAAATATATTTTTTCTTGGGTTAAAGATACATTTTTTCTTGGTGCAAGTAGGTGACACATTAACATAGTCTACATATAAATGTTTTATATTTTCATTGTATACCATTTTCTTGCTAGGAGATAAAGTTCTGTTATCTTTGTTGAGAGATTGCAACATTTACCAGAAGTTTCTGAGAAAAGTGTGACAAATATTTATTAGTTTATTCCACTTATTGAAAAATTCATAATATCAGCAAACAGGAAGTACCGGTAGTTATCTGATTAATCCCAAAAGTTCTCATAACTAATATCTCAACACTATCAAGCTGCTAACCAAATTTCAGTAGTTTTGGAGAAAAGTATGATGAAAATATTTGTTGGACACACAGACAAACAAGGGGATTTCTATATAGCCCCTACTTCTAGAAAGGTGGTACAATGAATATAAGACACGCATATGCGAACCTACCTCCACTGAGCTTTAGAAGATGGTGACCAGATATCTTTGGAATCAATCCTGACTTGCAACAAAAGGATTTTGTAGGTTAATGCCATAGCTGATACAATTAAAAATAATGTCCTGAAATTAATAATCTCACCATTAAAGTTGGGATATACTGTATGTACTTTTCTTCATTGAACTAATTTTAATAATCTATTTTTTAATTTTTTAAGTGTATCAAGTTCAGGATCACAAAATAAGTTTTGATACTTTATGAGAATATTGTTAATTATCATTTGACCATCGAAGCAGCAAATATCACTTTGATGAATTTGAAGTATGAGTTTTTTCGTTAATAAATTTTACTATTCATAAAACTAAACACTTTTGAACAATATAAATTAAACCCTCCCACATTAGTCATTGATGAGACAATGTATACTTACATGATAATGCATATTGCGAGGATTATATTGGTCCTTGGAATTCTGTATAATAAAATAAATACATTTTAAATTAAAAACCAATTGTTCAGAGAACAATTGAAGTTCTTTCCACATTACATTTCTAAAAAATTGATAAGATGCTACTTCTGATTTACTCAAAGTTACTATTGGCATCCAATCATAGGTTTCTTCATACTGCTTCAAAAAATATATGGATTCTATATACTTTTGACTTAAATATGGGAGATATTTTGCTACTTCCGTTTAAGAAAATGTCATTTCCTGTTTAATAAGATAGCTTACTTTCCACTGATTCCGAAAATACATGGTTTCTATATACTTTTCTTTCAAATAAGGGAGATAATTAGCTACTTCCAGTTTACAGAAGACTAAATCTGAATGTTAACTATAAGAATTAGAGGCTCTAAAGAGCCTGTGTCACTCATCTTGGTCTATGTGCATATTCAACAAAGGACACTCTCCAACATAGACGAGAATAGAATTCGTGACAAAAATCTCAGTTTAGTTGATCTTGTATTACTGATCATTTAGTCTCTTAGTTTCTCTCTATCTTCTTTAGTTTTTGCACAGAACACAAAAGAGGTAAAAAAAATTCCTCATTTAAGTGCAATCACTCCTATAAAGAGTGACAGTCTACTAACTATATCTGCAAAATTTGACTTGTTAGTAGATCTTGCCTAGCTGATCATTGTTGTGATTTAAAGTGTATTTATCTATTATAATTTTTATCATATAAGCTATAAAGAGTGACAGTCTACTAACTATATCTGCAAAATTTGACTTGTTAGTAGATCTTGCCTAGCTGATAATTTTTGTGATTTAAAGTGTCTATTTATCTATTATAGGAGATGTTGGACAATTTCCGGTTAAAAATGGTAAAATTTGCCATTTAATTGCAATGTTGTCTGACAGTTTTGACGTGTTAAACAATTAGTAGAGCTCAACATTCTGAACATTTTTGATCTGTCAGATTTTCTCTTTTCATAGCGGTTTTCAAAATAATAGGCAAAACTTGCATTTTACCCCTATGTTCTAATTTTAGCCTTGTCTTGGTTGACTGGCGGGGTCATCAGACACATCTTGTAAATTAGATACTCCAATGATGATTGTGGCCCAGTTTGGTTAAATTGGGGCCAGCAGTTTCAGAGGAGAAGATTTTTGTAAAAGTTAACAGACCAAGAAGGACCACAATGATGGACGAGGGAATCCGGACGCCAAGTGATGAGAAAAGCTCACTTGGCCTTTCATGCCAGGTGAGCTAAATAACGAAAAAGACATCAAAAAGATAACATATGGTCTTCAATTATATACCGCCTCAGTGCACTCTTTGTAGCGTGCTAATCTGAATTAACCTAGGTCACAGGTCTGGGTCAAATCAAAGACTTCAAGAAATCAAGCAGGCAGCATTTAGCAGTAAGATCAAAGACTGGTTAGCATAGAGTCAGAATAATGTGTCTGGGTATGGTGACTATCTACTTTCTGACTGTTACCTTGTGAATAAGTCTAGTGTCTAGCTTGTACAAAGCAGGATTCATATTCATATCTCATTAACATATTCTTGTTCATGAAATATTTGTCACTGGAAGATAAACCCAAAGTCATCATCATCATCTTCAAATATCAACCAAAATCAATGTCTCATGTCATGTCAATTGCCCAAAGTCTATGAAAGTTCTGAATGAAATCAACAGAGACTACAAAAGATCTGCCATCAGTATCAAAGGAGAAAAGCATTCAAAAAGATTGTCCAATTACACAATCTACAATGTCATGACTTTGGACAGGTCCATTAACTTGTGGGCATTGCTAGCTAGTTTGTGAGTACTCAACCATCCCTTATAATATCTCTAAATGGCATGGCTAAAAGCATAGAGAAAAATCATAAAAAAAATCAATCCAGAAAAATTATTTAACTCCATAATATCCTTATTACATTATCATACCCCGAAATTTTCAATTTTCAAATGAACTCTTAAGAAATCCTATTAGTGGTTTTTATTTGCATGCAACTCTATAACACTGTATGTCGGAACTTAATCATGAGTTTGATGAAAATATAATCAAATGTTCATTATGACTCTTTTCATAGGCTTCAATTTCTGACATAAAAATGATCCTATTACTTTAATCATCTAAAAACAACATTATTTCTCAGCAAAAGATATCTTGGTATTACATTTACTTTAAAATATAATCTAACACATGTTAAGGGGTCAAGATAATAATGGTTTTCTCTTGGTATCAGTATGATTAATAAGAGATGTGACATCAAAATTAAAAAAAAAAACTTTTACTTCTGTCCTGATTTTTTTACTGCATCACTTGATTTTGAAAAAGATTTTAAAAAAAAGATTTTTTTTTTTGTACTTTCCAAAAAAACCACTACATGTAGTAAAATTGCAAGCATTTCATTGTCTTTTTTGAAATCACAACTCCACATGCAGCCAGTATTTCTTCCTGTATTGTACAGTCGATACTTGAAGGCTTTTTTAAAAGCATTATAGAACTGAAGGAGGATATGGTTATGGTTTTTGGGTGTCTTGAGACATTTTTTGCATGCAATTTTAACTGATTGTTCTGTATTCAAACCAAAATTTTCTAACCACCTATAACATTCCTTTCTAAAATACCTCCAGACAAATAGTTTTGAAATTAATGCTGGAGCATTCATGTCTTTCTGTATTGTTTTCTGCTTTCATTCCTTTAAATTTGATTTTTTTTTAAACAAGACAGCACTTGAGAGTAAATATTAATGCCAATTAATATAATTACCTTTGGAATTTGAGAGACAGCTGTGAAAAGGCTTCATACATTTTCTCACAGTCAAAACCTGTCAAAATTATACGATTCATATAAAAGCAGAAATTGCAGTTCAAAACATTTAACTTATTTTATCTATACATCTGGGTAAATAATCAAATCTATTGGCTTTTACAACTGTACATCCCAAATTTACCCTAAAATATAATTTCAGAAACTGGATTTGAAAACTTAAAGCATAACAGAACAATACCCACTTGAAATCTAATAAATATTGATCATTTCTAATCACCTGTAGAAGTAATAGACACACACTATGCTAGTTTTCAATGATCTTTCAGCCAACATTTTACTGTAATCATATTTTTAGTCAAAGTGTGGCAAATCTCTTTTGTGTTGTACCTTAATTGACAAATTACCCATTGCAACATTAAGCTACAACTAAAAGTAACAAATTCTTAAGATATATTTTTTCAAATGTTTAAAATAAAAAGTGACAAAAAAGGTACAAATGTATAACATATATTTTTTTTAATATCTGTGAATTTATGGAATCAACCAAGCTTTAAAATATTTGTGCTCCTTTGTTTATTTTGTTGCACACTAAAAAGAACAATTCTATATAAATGCATAACTCACTTAGAATTCTATACATTAAATGCAAAATACAACCTATATTTGTATTTTCTACATCATTTGGTCTCGAGTGGTAGCTGTCTCATTGGGATTCATACCACATCTTCTTATTTTTATATTTAACATAGGATCATCCTGGACTGTTTGCACAGTACAATACAATTTATGTACTTACTTTGAAAGAAATAAGGAACAAACTTTCCACCGCCAATAAAAAATCGAGGTTTCACAGGTTTTGGTTTTTCATGTACAACAGTTGAGGTTTGAGAAATAAGAACATGGTTCTGATGTGACTTATTAACATTGTTTGATATGTCATTTTTCACATTTTCATCACTTGCATCCCTTGACCCACACGCAAGGCACACACCAGCATCTGATTCCTCCGTGTCTGGCCGGGATATTAGATGTCCATTTATCACATTGTTATTGTCCACATCATTGTTTTGTGACTCATCGAACATTTTTGTTATGTCTGAATTGTCCATTGGTGTGTCTGGACTTTGGTCCCTTAATGAATATGGCACCTGCAATAAAAAAAATGTAAAGCCATCTGATATGGAAGAATCAAAACAATCCTACATACTAAATGGAAAAAAAATCTCTATTAATAAGACAAGACATTAATATACTTTAAAATCAGAAATTAATGTTTGCATTTATTATTGCGAATCCTTGACCACTGACAAAAATACGAAATCTAAAAAAAGCGATTGCAAAAATTTTATGAAGGAAACCAGTTAATGAAAATAGAAATGCAATTTTTTATTATTGTGAATGTAATACTGCCGTATTAACAAAAACATTGCAATAATTTCTGAATTAATAATAAGCATGCTATCAAATTTCTATCAGGTGGTTTTGACACATTAATCCTCTTTCTAATTATCTGTATTTTCCCCTTACCTTACTATATAAACTTTAAAAAAAAAAGCCAAATTCTCAAAACTTGGCGGCAACAAACTTGTATGGAGGTACACAAAATATACAAATATGGAGCCTTACTAATGTTATACACAAAATTTATAACACACAATGCTAATGCAAAATTATTGACATGAAATTTGTGTTAACATAGAACTAATGGTTAAAAAGTTAAAAACCAAGGCATTATACATATATGTAACCAGCATATGATCTATATTGAATTCTCAAATATAGAACTTACATCTGATTCTGTTCCACTTGATTGATTTTGTAACAAGTTCTTGCTCTAAAAACAAAACCAAAATGAGAATCAAGTTTTAATTTGAGGAGAGACATCATTAAATACCGGTAATCTTAAAGTG
This sequence comes from Mytilus californianus, assembly GCF_021869535.1. Classification (NCBI taxonomy): domain Eukaryota; kingdom Metazoa; phylum Mollusca; class Bivalvia; order Mytilida; family Mytilidae; genus Mytilus; species Mytilus californianus. Next base: position 62,414,253 of record NW_026262679.1, read on the forward strand.
AAAAAAGCCTTAAAATTAACTATAGTTTACTTGACATGTTATGGGTTTTCCCCATGTTATTTATACAACTACTGGTAAGATGTTCACTTATGTGGACCAATATATGGCTGTAGATGGTAGGTATGGAGCTAAAAAAGTAGAATTGATCTACCACAGTGTTTTAAAGTGCATGTGTACTGACAGAAATATTTTGGCTGCTTTTCTATTCACTATTTCAGTATGTAGGGCATTTTGGGTAATTTTATCTGAATCAAAATTATTTCTAATCTGTTCTCAAAATGTTTCTTCTATGATTTATATTAAAAAGTGCAGTTAAAAGACTAGCCATACTTACTGATAAAAGACAATTAAGAAATTAGTGATTAAATAACTCTGATAAATGTTTTTCATAGTATGAACCCCAAAATGAATAGTTGTATGCCACAGGTAAAATATCCTTTGTGTAGAACATTATGTTGCACACTATTGTAAATATTACCCAAAATAACCTATTTTTCCAAAATCTGATATAAGAATTTTTATTGATGAATCAATTCAAATCATGTGATCAGGATTTATTTACCTTTTCTCATCATGGTCACAATTGTTATGCCTTAAAACATACTAGACCTCAAAAATACAGGATATTTACTTTATCAAGTTGATACATTATACCAGAATATTTTTTACAGAACTGTTTTGATATGGAATGAATAGTTTTTCTAAAGTATATAATAATACCAGAATGCAAATTTAAAATCCCAGAACATAAAAATTTGACCTTTCTAAATCAAATATCATTTCAATTCAGTCCAAATCAATCTGACATGTATATACTCTTTAATAATTCTATCAACTGTTATTATTACATGTATATGGTATAAATTTCCAAATACATCAATCAATTAAACTCCTACATATTTCTCCAGTGAACGATTTTCTACAGTAGACTAATTTGACAGTAATGTAATACCCTGTCAGCACTTATGGGGTTTTTCTTGGCATACTTTTCTCATTTGAAATAAAACAATACAAAATGCAATATTTATATACTTGTTAAATGATTATTTTCAATATGTTAATTTTTTTAAAGAGACTTACTTATAAGCCCAAAAGGCCAGGTGTTGGTATATGTAATTTCAATAACTTTTTGCTATTGTTTCATATTGTAAAACCCATGCCAATATAATAAACAATTTGGTAATGGTATTGTATCATATTGTATTGTATTGTCGCATTATTTGTTTTGCTAAAATAGCAATGAACAAAACTTGAGAACAATGTAATTGTGAAAAGGACTGCAAAAAATTCTTGTGTTGAATATCGATCTACATTTAACTTATGACAAAACAAAAATGTAGGTACAAGGAATTTGCCTTTATATTTTTCGCAAGAAACTTCTTTTCATGGAATGTTGGATACATAGCAAGGCATATAAGGTCACTGAAATCCTATCCTGAGGTCATAGCTTGAATTTTTTATTTAAACATAGTGAATATTCTGCCTAAATTTAAACTGTGTGAACATCACACCTGTCTAATATGACAAATTGGTTAGTCCTGAATTGATTCAATTAGAAATTTAACTGATACTATGAATTCATTTTTTTTTTCAAAGGTGCAAATTTTCGTGGATTGAAGAAAAATTATATTTTCGTTGATACTTGATTTTATGGTTTTTCCAGAGTTTGCATACAATCTTATGAGAAAACTCCCTCAAGCAAAGTTGGCCTTAGAAGGATTTGGCTTTTATATTAGGTCATTTTTTATTATGTAGCTCTTCAACTGTTTCGGTTTTATACATCCTTGGCTTTCAAATATTTGGCTTTGAGCGTCCCTGATGGAAGGTAAATCCAGAAAAGCACTTTGGACGCAATAAATTTATATGTGTTGTTTTCATTTTTTATACTTCATTGAACATTTAAATTTGTGGTTCGTCTATAACCAACGAATAATAATGAATCCACAGTATTTCAAAATGTGGCAATATAAGATCGTATGTAGATAAGCAATACTAACCATTTCTTGGCATTTTTTCCAATGACCAATAACAAACTTGTATGTACTGTCTCTTGTGAGGAATGAACCAAATGTGTACTGAAATAATACAAATACATACACCTAGTTTACTATATCTAAAGACGTGGAAGAACTGTTTTAAATAAAAATTCAACCTCAAAAGAAATAACTAGTGTTGTTGATTTCACTGAAGCATGGAAATAAGTACTTTTAAAATGCTAGAAACATAATAAAATATATAAAACTCTACAAAACTACAAAAATTAATACTTTAAACACTTGATTTGACAAAAAAAAAACTTAAACATCAATATGTTTACAGGATATAGACTTAGTAATCAATTTAAAAGTTCAGAAGTTGATGTGTTTTGTTGTATTCACTATCATCCTTTTTCAATTGATAAACTATTCTAAAGACGTGGAAGAACTGTTTTAAATAAAAATTCAACCTCAAAAGAAATAACTAGTGTTGTTGATTTCACTGAAGCATGGAAATAAGTACTTTTAAAATGCTAGAAACATAATAAAATATATAAAACTCTACAAAACTACAAAAATTAATACTTTAAACACTTGATTTGACAAAAAAAAAACTTAAACATCAATATGTTTACAGGATATAGACTTAGTAATCAATTTAAAAGTTCAGAAGTTGATGTGTTTTGTTGTATTCACTATCATCCTTTTTCAATTGATAAACTATTCTAAAGACGTGGAAGAACTGTTTTAAATAAAAATTCAACCTCAAAAGAAATAACTAGTGTTGTTGATTTCACTGAAGCATGGAAATAAGTACTTTTAAAATGCTAGAAACATAATAAAATATATAAAACTCTACAAAACTACAAAAATTAATACTTTAAACACTTGATTTAACAAAAAAAAAACTTAAACATCAATATGTTTACAGGATATAGACTTAGTAATCAATTTAAAAGTTCAGAAGTTGATGTGTTTTGTTGTATTCACTATCATCCTTTTTCAATTGATAAACTATTCTAAAGACGTGGAAGAACTGTTTTAAATAAAAATTCAACCTCAAAAGAAATAACTAGTGTTGTTGATTTCACTGAAGCATGGAAATAAGTACTTTTAAAATGCTAGAAACATAATAAAATATATAAAACTCTACAAAACTACAAAAATTAATACTTTAAACACTTGATTTGACAAAAAAAAAACTTAAACATCAATATGTTTACAGGATATAGACTTAGTAATCAATTTAAAAGTTCAGAAGTTGATGTGTTTTGTTGTATTCACTATCATCCTTTTTCAATTGATAAACTATTCTATGACCTTATAAAAAGAGATGGTTTCATCATCCTTTTTCAATTGATAAATTATTCTTTGACCTTATAAAATGAGATGGTTTCATCCTTCCTTTTTATGTCCTTCCTCCCAAAGTCCTATATGCATTTGCCCTTTCAAATGTTTTGTTCCCAACATACCTAGTTATAACAGAATCGTGCTGAATTCATAAGCAAATTATCTTGAGAGATGTTAATTTTGAGCTTGATACAATATGACACTTGTCCATCAGTGATAAGTGTATTTTGATCTTTTCAAGTTTTTTAGGGGGTTTTTGCTTGTCTCAATGACCTTGCATTCATAACTTAAACCTCTTAATGGATAACAGAACTCTACAACCTATATGCAATTCTTAAACATGGATTGATTGCTGAATTGTGACACATTCTTCCTGAATATGGTAAAAACAAGCATTTGCTTAATGTCTCTTTTTAAATTTCTTGTCTTTGAATTATTTTTGGGTTATCCAAGAAGAAATATGTACATGTATATATATATAAATGTACATTTTTTAGATACCTAAGCCTTATGGGGGATATCACATACTGGATCTCTGTCTTACCTTTTTACCAGCTGTCTGGAAACCAATGGCATTTGGAATTATAAGTGCTGTCTTCTCCCTGGTAATGCTGATCACTCGGCTCATTGGAATTTCCAACTGAAAGAGAAAAGAAAAAAACTTTTAACTTTTTGTTCACTTTCTTTTATCATTGCTGAAGATTCAAATATGACATTCAAAAGGGGACTTGAAGGTTAGCAGAAAGGAATGAATATGTAAGGAATGTACATGAGAAAATAATCCACATTCAATGAAAGAAAGAAAGTATCTCATATATCAAAGCTACAGCGCCTTTGTTGTTGTCTTTTATCTTCCAGTCACTTCAGATCCTATATATTAATGTGATATCGAGACATTCCATAGGGTGGATTTAAGATTTCCCCTTAATATTCATCCCTCGAGTGGCTTCTTTTCCATACAAAATAACAGCTACTATGTATGTCTATGAAAGAACATATGCAACAGTCTATGAAAGAACATATGCAACAGTCTATGAAAGAACATATGCAACAGTCTATGAAAGAACATATGCAACAGTCTATGAATTGCATATCAAATGACGAAGGCTATTCACAAATGCTTTCATCAATTGCCTAACAAATAGACATATAATCAAAACAACTAAGAACTAGCAGTCAATCATTGTAGAATGAAAAATAAAAGTACTGATGAAAAGGAAATAGTTTTTAGACTTAAATTTAAAATTTAATATTTGAATGAAACTTGGTAGACACAATACACATAAACATAAGAAAATTGTTTGATCTTGTGTTTCTTGGGGTGTTTTTTTTTAGAATTTTTTATGGGTCCCAGAGTGTTGATATTTGCTTCATAAATGTACATTAACTGTTTGATTTTAAAGTAACAACCACAATATTTTGTGAGTTTCATAGTGATGAAACTACCTAACGGGTAACCTTCAACTATTTGTACCTACATTTTTAGAAAAACGCAATTCTTATAATTGTTTATGGCCTTATTGGATTATAATGTCTATATTATCATGAATAATTATCGAGTCCTATATAAAATTACAGAACATATCAATTACATATAAACATTTAATTTCTCAATACTGTATGAATGCTAAATCGACAAAATTCGTTTAAGGAAAGTGTTTACGATGATAGAATAAATATTTAAGGTGGCTCACCCCATTAATGACCCCCGGTAGAATTTTTTTATTTTCACATATTTTGAAGATTTTTTTATGCTGAATCCAAAAATGCAAAGAAAAAAGGGGGTCACCAGGCTCGTTTTCTCCTCAAATGGAAGCGAAATGTGCGATTTTGACCCTATTTCCAAACCTTTACACCCTTTCAACAATAACGACTACATCAAATTCAAAGACTTTTAGAACCATGTCAGTATGATTATAATGTGAAAAAACAATTAAATTTGAAATGTAAACGTTCCCCTTGGTTGTTTTAGACTTAAAAATCCTTTTATTTTCAGATTTATGTCTAAATTTGGCATTTTTTAATTTCAGTTTAAGGCTAAAAATATTGGTTAAATCGATTTTTCATAAAATTTCCCCGGTAGATTTTTTTTAAAAACGGATATGTCAAAGCTATGAACTTTTCAAGCATTTTAAGGTAAAATAAAATGGGGGTCACCAGGCTTTTAAAAAAGTTACGAGCTTTTGTTTAACCCCTCTACCCCATGAGGTCTGATTTCAATGCACTCCATTAATTACTTTATTGTGACTTTTTTATTGGTGTCTTTAAATAAATAATGTTTGTAATTATATCAATGGACGAAAGCTGAATATAAATGTGATGAACATTTTACTGTTTGTTATAAAAAAGCGAAATTTTTATTATTTTGGTGAAATAAGGTAATTTTGTCTGGCGCGTGTTGCTTCCCTCTAATCTGGCGCCATAATCGGACAACAGAAATTTCAGGGTCGCCATTGCTGAGCAGCACACTGCACTGATAAATACGGCCATGTGCATGAATAACAGACATAGTGGCGAATAGACAACGTTGAAGGTAGAGTCATTACATAAGAAAACATAGATTTTAATTTATTAGACAGCCAAATGTTATCAGTATCACGAAAAATACAAAGTGGGGGGTTATCTCAAAATACTCGCTACTGTAGAAAATCACTGCGACTGAAACCTTGCATGGGCTAAATTTCTGTTCTATGTATAATCATTATGGCTGGTATCTTATTTATGTGTTTACTTGACCCTTAACCTGTTAACTGGCAAGTTGTGAACATGTATAGCCTGTTTTGAAAAAATATCCGTGTCAAACAGTCAAAGAGGAGGGGATGGTCATTTTCAGCATCTCATGATCTGCGCTACCGTTAGCGTCAAATGAGTCTTGATTTTATATCGTCATTCGTAAAATCTAATTTCGTAGCCACGTTAGGGTCAAATGAAGTTAAATATTTATCGTTAGCGTCTATAATGACTAGTAAAACAGGTTGGGAACAAACCCTCTATATGGTGTTTATACCTGTATAGAGGGATAATCCTTCTATAGAGGGATAAAATGTTTAGACTGGATTTAAAGCAAAATAGGGCAGAATGGCATTTTCTAGTTATATTTGCTATAATCTATAGCACTATATATGCATCAATTATTGCACTTTACTGTATTCTGTATTTCTTTTACTAAAAAATGGCCTGTGATGCCCAGTTTTCTGCTGAAGTGACAGAACTTGCAATCTACTGTATACCTATCTGAACACCTGATCAACAACAAAAGGGACATGCAGTTGACCTTTAAATTTTATGTTAAATCTAACAATAGAAATTCTGTTCAGTGAGGCATAACTGAGTGGAATTTACCTGATCATCACAGCTTTCAATTATGGTGTACAATAGATTGTATATTCAGTCAGTTTAGCAGTAAACTGGGCATGTGAAATGAAATTAAGTACATCAATTGGTGCATCAAATGTAGCAGGTTACTGCCATAATAAGTAGAAAATGTCATTCTGCCCTATTTTGCTTTAAATCCAGTCTAAACAAAAATACCCCTCTATAGCTGATTGTTTTGTTTGTTTTCTTGAGAATATTAATGGCCTGATATGTAAATTATAACTACTACAGTACGAGGCAATACATTTTATTGATGGATTCGTCTTGATCACAAATTGTTTACAATTAAACACCCCCCCCCCCCCCCCATTCTGTCTCTCTTTTGTATAAAAAATTTCATAATGTCAAGTATCAGGTTTAAACATACACGAAGGGCTTATCTTGTTTACCAAATAACACATACATTTGAGTTGAAAAATTCATTATTGTTTTGTGCTTAGTATTTTTAAACACAAAATTTGTATATCCCATATATTCCAAACAGGTTACAAGACACCTCAGCATAATTTGGTTGACGAGGAGTACAAATGTAGCTCAGCTGCATTTTGGAATTTTTAGGCATAGAAATAACTTGTCCCTGGCATCGAAACAGCATGCCCCGAGAAGTCTGTATTCAACATATATATAAAAACAAAATCACTATTTACACTTGCTGTGCATGTAATTTTATTTTGTTTGCTCATTATTGTTGCCACAAATTCTTCATTTTAATTTACCTATTCAAACCATATCATTATTATTTGCTTTTATATATAAATCAGAAATCAGAAATAACCAATTTAAAATGGAAAATTTTAAAGAAAAAAAGGAAAAAAAAATCCCCCCCCCCCAAATTTTTTTAACCCCCTTATGATTCATCACCTCCAAACTCAATCCCAGCCTTCCCTTTGTGGTATGGTACCTTGCAGTACAATTTCAGAGAGATCTATACACTTGAACACAAGTTATTGTCTGGAAACTAGAAAAATGCAAGTTTTTTGGCCCCTTTTTGGCCCCAAATTCCTAAACGTTTAAATTCCCCTACCCCCCTGCTCATTAGAGCTTATGTTGACTCTGTTTGTATACTTTGCCGACTCTAAATAAAGCTTATTTATTATTTTTTATTTATTTATTATTTATAGCGTGCAGATGAACCCCGATGCCTTTATACTATAGCATACTATATGGGTTTTACTTGTTTTTGAAAGCCGAAAGGTGACATGCAGTTGTTTACATCGCTATCCTTTGTTTACGGTTAAACATTGCGTCATTGGCAAAATATTTTCATATATATACTAATACATCTAAAAGACATTTTTTGATATATTCAACCAGTATTTAAATGAAAATAGGGTGCGAACGCATCCAAGGGGCGAACGTGTAGGGTGAGAATGTGTTTTTGGAGCGAAAGCACCAGATACCGTCGTACAAGTCAATATTTATATTTTCTTTTTTTTAATGTTATGCTTTAATATATCATGTATAATTCTTTCCTTTTTATGTGAAAAATGAACAAACCACTCTGTAGTCCTGACCGTACGTATTTCCTGTTTTGTGGCTTTTGTAGAACGTTTTGCATGGTTTGTTGACATCGGGAAAGGGTGCTTTCATACACGCCCGCGTTCCAATGTCGTCAAAACTATTTTTGAGAAAACCCCTCAAAGCGACCGTTTCCAAGGCGCTCATCGTTAGTAACATGCGTTAAAATATGCGCACTGTTAAAGGGCCGAGCCACCTTAAAGAACTGAAAATGATATCATATAAAATTTACATAGTCATTCAAATATGCATGCTACCAAGTACTGAACAAAAGATAAACTATATTTAAAGACATTTTCTACCCTGGATGTAAATTTACTCAACCATAGGAAAATCAGCTGTTTCCGATAGTAAAATGATATTTATTTTCATAGTATTTGTTTGGTAAACAAAGCAGAATCTGATATACCTTATAATTAATGATACTGAACATGTACTTTTACTTTTCTTGGTTAATGATGTTGAAACTCAGGTTCCTGTTGTTATAAATGTATAGGTTCATTTGCACTATGTACAAAAAAATTGATTTGTTTGTAGCAATTAAGGTAAAAACATCAACTGAATCTGCTGTTATTATAGAGTGGCAAATAAATACATATTTGTTTTGTTAAATTATTTATTGATTTATGAAAAAAAAAGTCATCGTTGAATTGGAACATTTATATAACTAACTTGCTATTCATCAGTCCGGAAATAAATATTTTCATTCTAATTTTCTATTATGTTCATGTTTATGTAAGATTGATACTTGTAAGGAATCCAAAAGAATCAAACTGGATTTGTAAAAATTCAGAAAATTACCTGAATTTTGACTCAAAACTTATTCAACCTTGTCAAAAACTTATATTTTATAAATTTCAATATTTCTTGGTTAACCAAAAATCCTACAATTTTATTTCTTTTAATTTCTATTGATAAAACTCAAACTTATGGTATCTTGAAGTATACTGCCAAAGAATAAACCAAATCAACCTACATGACCTAAGCACATATTAACAAATATTCGAAAAAAATTTAAAGACCAGATGAAAATTAACAAATAAAATCTTGTCAATGATGCCACAGACCAAAATATATGGGAATCTTATACATAAAAAGAAACATTCAAGAGCTGAAACAACTGAAACGAACAAAAGTAAAGCCAAACCCAGGTAAGGATTAGATGAGGGATATGGTTCTTATCTAATATTAACAAATCTCTTTCCTTATTTTCATGCAAACACCACAGTACTTCAAAATTTTAGATAACAATATAAACACCCAGACTGATATGAGAGAAACTGGATATTAAAATACTAATCAATCCTCAATCAAGCCTTGTTCTTCTTTGCCAAGGATCAAGAATAAAGTGACTTCAGACACTGCAGTCATCAATGCCAAGAAATTGGATACAGAATAAAGTGCCCACAGACACTGCAGTCATCAATGCCAAGAAATGCACTACTGAATAAAGTGCCCACAGACACTGCAGTCATCAATGCCAAGAAATGGAATACAGAATAAAGTGCCCATAGACACTGCAGTCATCAATGCCAAGAAATGGAACACAGAATAAAGTGCCCACAGACACTGCAGTCATCAATGCCAAGAAATGGAATACAGAATAAAGTGCCCACAGACACTGCAGTCATCAATGCCAAGAAATGGAACACAGAATAAAGTTCCTACAGATACTGCTGTTATTGAACATGTTGAAGGTAACTGACAGCTTAACCTACTCATTCTTTAACAAGCAGCTATTTTTCATTATATCAGGTGCTCAAGAAATTCTGTTTTGTCACCCATTATGCACTCACATTAATAAATGCAAGCAAACAATCAAATCCAGAAGTAATGGTTATTTATGATAACATTTTATCCCCAACAGTTATATTATATATTTTTTTTTACTACATGTATTCATTTACATTTTACAACAGTTATATAATATATTTTTTTACTATTCATTTACATTTTATGCAATGTAAATGATATTGAATGGATCTAGATGACTGATCATAAATACAACCACTGAACTATCAATAAAACTTGAGGTTAAAAACTAACTGCACTACATGATATGAATTTTTTAAAGTGACATTTAAAATATGAAAATATTTGCACCAATTATGAAATACACTGTCCTTATTCAACTAATTCAAAATAGCAGACTTTTACTGAACCAAATGCGTAGAAAATTCATTCATTGAAGTAATGTAACTGAAACATTATTTTCCTTTGTCTTAGGTGATGTTTAAAGATTCTGCGACTCATTTCACAAAATATATTGTACGATTAAAATTGATCGTAAGTTATACTGAAATGTGTTTAACTTACGAGTATTTTTACTCATAAGATTTTTTGTGAAAAGAGCTGCTGAAGCTTTTAGTTGTAGAGGTATTTTAAAATCAAAGCAGTCACTTATACATGAGATAATTTTCAAAATGACCTAATTTTTGGTATATAATTCCCCTATGACTTTGACTTACATATATTTTACAGTTCTCAAGATAACTTAATAAATTACTCCATCATGCTTAAAATGCAGGCCACTGTGACCCAAGTTTTGAATAAATATTCCTTATTATCAATAAACTGTTGACACAGATATACCGTATAGCGGGTTATTTTCGCGGGTTGTTTATTTTCGCTTATTTTGGCGGATAAACGAAAATCACGAAAATAAATTCCGCGAAAATTTATCCATACGTTTGGTAGTTTCGAAGTTAACATGGTTAAAGGATTTTGTAAACGATCTATCTTTCTTTCCCTGTTGGCTGGTCAATAACGGTATATGTTAGTTTTAACCAGATAAATGCCATAATAATTAATTAACCATAACAATAGACACTTGTTTGTCAAGTTTTACAACTTTTTAACTGCAACAATTTCAGTACCCACCAAAATATTTAATTGGGATTTAAGAATCCACCAAAATAAAAACCGCTAAAATTTTTCGTATACTTTGTTGCCCCTAAATCGCGAAATTTTACACCCGCGAAAATAACCCTCTATACGGTATGTCTCGCCTATCAGCATAAAATTAAAAAAAGACAATCTGATGGACAACAACATTGCTAATCAATTCAAAGTCACCGGAACCAACAAGTGGGTAGGGCCTCGAAATAGGTTGACAAACTGAGATGTACAAACAGCAATGTAACTTTATAGAAAATATTGTCTATTGTTAGTAGTTCCTATCAAACTAACTTAATCATAAAACTTAACATTGAAAATTGTTAATTGATTGAAAGTAACTGGACCATGACCTAGAGGGCAGGGCCTTAAAATAGTCATCAAACTGATATGTACTGATAGTAATGCATCTTCATACAAAGTATCAATGATCTGTCACAAGTAATTTCTATCAAACTAACTTAAGCAGAAAACTTAACAATTGTTGACGCCGTCATCGCAGCAGTCGCTGGAAAAGCAATCCCTATGTCTTGCTTTCAACGACGAAAGCGAGACAAATATTAGATATTGAAGCATCACTTCGCTTTGGCTAAGAATAATTCAGAACTAACTACATGGACATTAATGCAAAAGGTAAACAAGATGAATTAGATTTATTCAGCAACTATAGGTCACAGTACCACCTTCAAAAATGAGCAAAAACTCATACCATATAGTCAGTTATGAAAGTCACCAACATGACTAAATGTGAAACAATTTAAACAAGAAATACAAACAGGCCCTTTAATGTCAAAACTATTTACGAAAAGCAAATATGACAGACAGCAACCAATGACAACCTTGAATGACAGGCTCCTGACTAGGGACAGGCAAATAAAGAACATGGCTTGGTTAAACATGTTATAGGACCATTTTGGTCTGGCAATAGGATTGAAATCTTTTGTTTACCCTTGAAGACATTTTACTAATTCTCATTACTAAGAATAGCACTAAAAAACTTTTCCTTTACATTTGATGCAGTTTTTAATATTATTTCTTAATTTTTCAAACCTCATTCTATCTCCAAGAGGTCAACACAGCTGATAAATCACATTTTGAGGACTTCTTCAAAGTTAATTTTTGAAGACTTTCAAATAATAGGTCACATCTGGTGAGTTGTCTGACCAATTTCAGTTTTGCAATGGTAAATTATCATTATATACAGATTTGACTGTTTTTTTTCTTTCTACAAAATGTTATCTTAGCTTAACACAGCATTCCAGGCCAAGATTTGCAATAAATAAATTAAAAACTTCATTTAGTTAAACTGTATTATGTAATGTTTATAAAGATTATTGTAAATAAATACAGAGGGTAACATTTAAACCGCTTGTATATAATAATAGATGCTTAATTATAATATCTTTTAAGTAATTAAATTTGCATTGTTATAAAATCTCCTCATTTCATAATCTGTAGTATAAATATTGGTGATAAACAATGTCAAGATCATATAATGTTTTCATGATTTAACTGAAATAAAATCATATACATGTATCATGAAATCAAAATAAACAAGACCACAAAATATCTACAAATAAACTATTGAATCTCTCCAAAGTTTTGATTTCCTATTTTTATTTTTTTTGCCTACTGCACCTTTGCAAAATTTAATGTTAGTATCCACATTTTCAGACAGCTCTGACACAAGTTAAGATTATCTGTGTACTTTTAATACACAGTGTCATTAAAGGGAAACCTCACAAAGCTCAAAATGGTACTAGACAAAACTGGTTTGCTATAATGTGGTCTTCAATTGAGTCCTTATATATAGAATAAACATAGTTTACAACTTCATTTCAAGCAGTGCTTTTGTGACCTTGGCGTCCATGTCTTTGTGACCTTGGTGTTTACAGTTATATCAAAATGCAGAAGATTTACAAATGTATAAACAATATGATTGTGTTGTAACTTACCAATCTTCCCCGCCCCCTGATCTTGGAGTGAAAGCAGAAGAAATTCTGGGAGATATATAGATGTCCCTGGAGTAGTATGTCTCCAATAAAGGCACAGGAAAAATCTGCCAAAATATAAATGTTAGTAATTGTTAACAATGAACAATTTTATATCTTCTTAGACAATTGTATTAAAGGCTTTGATGTTAAGGTTAAAACTCTTTAAAATGTTTTTGTTTACTTTACATGTCACTTGGATCTACATGTATTTTCTTTAATGTTTGATAAGAATGTGGAACGGTATATTGCCATGTCTTCCTAAAGACAGTTGAAAGCCTTTTAAATATATAATTCTAGTAAAACATTGCATATTCATACTACAGTTAGATATGCTTGTATCTCCACTGAAATAAATGCCTATCAAAAATATATCAATAATTATTCCATGAGTTCATTGAAATTTTTTAAGGCACCATATGTCAGCATTTGATAGTTCCAAAGTCTGAACTATTTTTGTTGAAAATTAAGAACTTTGGCATATATTTGGATATTTTTAAAAGAGTTCAAATCAATATATCCCCTCTGACTGTTTGGTATGTATATATTTTCACTAGAAATACAAATCAATTGAAAATTTCAATAAATATTGAACATTTTTATGTCTATGATTGATCAACAACAATTTGAACTTGTAATTATATTTTAAACTAAACCAAACCCTCTATAAACTATATAGATGCTTTCTTACAATATTGACATTTCATGTCTCTTTATATCTTTTGAACTTGGTTTTTGATTGTGTCAAATTTCAGAACCTAATTCATTTTGCCATTTAAATCATTTTTAAAAACCCATTAATCTATAAAATAAAAAGTGTGAGATGATTTAATGGCCATTTCATTTCAAACAATTCAAGAAAAATCTTTTATGGTCTTTAATTATAGAAAAGTACAATGATATCACAAGAAATAATGCCACCAAATTCAATCACTTATTTACTAAGTTGAAAAATCAATGAAATATATCTTAACAATGAATTTACACATTACAAGGCCATGAATCAATTAAACCTAAAAACAACATGTAGAAATTGACTTGATTAACTGATAGGGCTTAATGGCTCTTAAAACATTTTAATTGGGGTAATTTTCAATAATTGTCACAGATCATGTCAGGAACTTGCAGCTGGTTGCATGCAAGGATGTTTATTATTAAAGAAAGATGAGCATTAAATGCAAATTAACCTTTGCTATTTTCTTACACTGTCACTTGAATGAATAATTTTTATGTCCATGAATTCAAAAATATCTAGACCCAGTGTGGTTCAAATTGGAGTAATGATTTCAGAGAATTACAAAAACTTGAACAGATAAACAGAAATCTAACTTCCAGTCTTGGAAATGGCTCAAACTGGCTTTTCAGGCCAAGTCAGCTCAACTTTTAGCAGAAATGAGTGGGAAATGCAGAATTTTTGCATAAAATTAAAAGGATAGCAATAAAAAACAAAAATGTGTCCATAGTACACGGATGCCCCACTTGCACTATCATTTTCTATGTTCAGTGGACCGTGAAATTTGGGTTAAAACTCTAATTTGGCTTTAAAATTAAAAAGGTCATATCATAGTGAACATGTATACTAAGTTTCAATTTGATTCGACTTCAACTTCATCAAAAACTACCTTGACCAAAAACTTTAACCTGAAGCGGGACAGACAGATGGACGGACAGACGAACGGACGCACAAACCAAAAAACATAATGACCCTAGGTGGGGCATAAAAATGATTTCATAAAGTTGTAAGTTACCACAATGACACATGAGACAAACAGTTTGACTACCCTTCTTTCTTTCTAAAATGGGTACAAGTCTAAAATTATTCTTGGGTTATGATATTTCTGTGACATTTATTCCACAAGTCCTTTTTTTCACATTTATTTTTTCCTACGAAGTACATTAATCAAGATTCAAAAATAACACACCAATCTACTTACAATCAATGGGGGATTCCTCTGGTGGGACAGACTTGAACAACTTGTGAAACTTTTCATATCTTGAGTTCCTGCGAGTTGGTGAAGTTTCCTGGAATATAAACAAAGATCAATAAATTGAAAACTATCTAAAGTTTTAAAACGAGTACTTGTAATGGTCAACTGTAATGAAATAAGTTAATAATATCCATATCCCTATCAACCCCCCCATACATAGAAAAAAATGAAAAAATAAAGATAAAAAAAACATTCAACAAGCACAAAGATACCAAAAACAAAAAGGGAATTAGGTGCCACAGGGAAATAATTACAGCTTGTTACTACAAGACTATTCAATTTTCAGTTGCTATCTAAAATTGGCCATTTAGAATTAATTTTAGGTAAGTACTACAGGGTAAGTTAATAACAATGTTAGTATTTATTTTTATCACAAATGGGAGTGTAATGTAACAATCAAACAAAAATCAAAAGGAGTCAAACCAGATGGCCAAAAGTGTAAGCATTTAGGAAAAATATTCAGTAAAATTATAGTAAATAATCACTCTCTGAAACTCAAAAATACCATGAGAGGCCTAAGGCTGAAAATTGTACTTTTAAAATTTGTCAAAAGAAAGGTCAGTCATGGTAAGTGTTAGTCTTCAATTCTTGTGGCTGATTTATTTTCTCTTCTAGTCCTTAAATTTAATATTATCAATGGTCTTAAGTTTTCTTTTTTTCTTGGTTTAAAGTTCCAAATTGACTTGTTAAGGATTTTAAGTTTGCTTTAACTTTGTTAATCTGAACATAGATGTATAATGGGTTTATACATCTATGATCTTAACTTTTAAATTCATATAGATACTTATGGATCTAATATTATCTACCGGTATCCTTCTTGATTTTAGGTTTTCTAGTCTTGTGCCTCTTATGTCACTTAAGCTGGTTCTTATGTTTTTTTTCCCTTGACCTAACATGTTTTTAGTTTCATTATAGTACAAATTAGATCAGCAGAACTCAATTATAAAATTTTACTTGTAAACTAACCGATCCTATTACAACTTGAAAAACTACAATCAATCAAACATGACAAAAGTTTCTAAAATTAACTTTAATATAAAAAAAACTTCAATTAAAATTCCAATACAAGACTTCTTAATGCTAAAAAAAATCTGATAAAGCTGGACTGCACAATTATTATGTACATATAACACTCCAAAAGCATTTAGTGTTGTCAAATAAAAACCTTGGGCCAAATAATGTCAGTTTTTGAAAAGTCAATCTGTCTACAAAAAAAACATGACAAAGACCGAATAAACAGACTGATATAGTTAGCTCAATTTAGCTGACTTTTAAATGAAAGAGAATAGTGTATATCTAATCTATGGGATTCCTAAAATAAGATAAATACAATCTTTTTCTGAAGGTCTCGATTTTTTTACAATGATCTCATTCAATACAACTGTTGAAAGAAAGAAAGACCAACTATTTTTTCACCCCATCCCAAAAGTGTCAATGCTGTTTGATTGATACATTGATTGCTTTCTGTCAGCAGCCTGTCAGTCATATTTAGGACTACTGCATATTATTGGGAACACTACTTTGAACTTGACCCACATTGCTATCTTAATCATCAACCAAAAAACTAAATCAGCAGACACATCATCTCACAGTGACACATAACAGTTGGAAATCTAGTAAAAAAGAACAAAAGAAAATTACCTCTTCTTATGATAGAGTCGAGAAAATCAATAATAAAACAATGCCGGTGACAACACTGATCAAAAGTTATTTCTAAATAACAATTGAACATTTTAAGGAAATTATTTGTTAAACTGAGTAATTAGAAATAAACATGCAAATACACTATGTTTTATGTTCAGTATTTATCGAGATAATTGCATTAGAAGCTTGTGAAACTGAAATCTAAAAAATGCCAATCTTTAATGCTGCATATTGATAAAAAAAAAATGGAAAAAAATCATGTACATACAAAATCTAAAGATCTTTCGGGTCACCAATTTTTGGAGTGTTCCACAAAGTCCTTAACATGTTACAATTTCCCAAATTTTCCTTATTTTCACATTCTAAGTTTTTCGAGTACACCGGTCTGCTCTTGTCACATAGAAATTCAATATAAAAATATTGTCTTTTCATGAATATAACAATATAAAAGTCTGTCTATGCAGGCTAAAAAATTAAAGATAAATATTCTTACAAAGTAGGCATCTTTCTACTATTTTTTTACAATTTTAAGAAAAGGTCATCTCGATTTTTGTACATGTATTTGCGGTCTTCTCTATCTATTCACATTCAATGTTTACATTGGGAGAAGGTCGGTTTGAATTTGTTTAGTAACTTAATTTCAAAAGTGCCAATCTTTGCTGCATATCAATCGATTCCCTTGGAATTTTTTCCCTGATCTAGCTGCATATATATATGGATAATTAGCATGTTCCAGAGAGGTATACAGCAGGTAAAAAAATAAATTGAAGTTGGTACTCCAGGAATTCATTTGCATAGCAACATTTTAAACCAATTTTACACCAAGCTCCTTTAGTCTGCTGTACTCGTCGTTTTCTATCTAAGGAGGGAAATGATAACATTAAATGGAAGTTTTGTTATTATTTCAACTTATTTCTATTTTTATTATTTACCAGAATGTTTTCCTGTGAATTTATAATTGATAGCGTCCTTGCTAAAGTGGGACAAACATTGAAAAGATCTAGTTTTCAGTGTTTACAGGAGAGGTAATTTTTGGCACTAGATTTCCCACTGATAATTCTGACTCTGAGCTTACCAGACTTTGCTCTTTCTACAAACTTTTAAGTGCTTAATGACTTTAATTTGACTCGCCAGGCAAGATCTTATCTGCACATGAAATTGACTCACTATCATAAGACACACTTCAATGCCGATTGAAGAATCTCTCACAGGTGAGGTTCCATCAGTTTTATTTAATAATAACAGTCCTTTAATATCTTTGTATATATTTAATTGAACAATAAAAGTGAAATTCAAATAATAACAAAGAACTTTTCTCCTGATGAGGTAGGCAGTCCTTTGCACAAATAATACATAATAGCTGCTTTGCTTTTAGAGAAAGTGCGCCTCCTCTGGTGCATACTAAAAATCATAAAACAAATCTTTATTCACTATTTTTTTCATTTAATGCCATGACATTGTCAGTTTGTTTTCGACTTATAAGTTTGAAAGTCCTTTTAGTATCTTTCGCCTCTCTTATACAAATGACATTCTAAAATGATCATTTTAACCAACACTTGATATTAAAACCGTTCATGCTCTATTCACAAAACGACTATATAAAATTGATATTCTAAAAGCTGTTAACTTTTAATGTCAAATTTTCTAGATTTCATTAACACAACTATGTTCAACGATAGAAAAGTCGGCCACAAATATATTGTTATAATATCAGCAGATTATTGGAAGATTAAGGACCCATGATGAAATAGGAAGTGAAATATAATACAAATGGTTTAATATCAAAACAATGAAAGCTGGTCCTCTGAGCAACATAAACAACTGCCCCCACAGTAACATTTATATAACATGACTTTTATTTCGTTTTTTGCCATGGCATTGTCAGTTTGTTTTCGTCTTATGAGTTTGAATGTCCCTTTGGTATCTTTTGTCTCTCTTTTTATTTTTCTCAATGTCTGATATCACAAATTATGTAAAAAGATCTATCTACCACGCCAATTTTACAAGTGACATACTTTTATACTAGTGAGTGCCATAAAGATGGAAAAAATGTATGTCCTCAGCTTTTCAGACAGTATTAAATTATAAATTTTAAGAAATTATCAATATGTTTCCAGCTCCTCATCAGTTTGTGCGACTTTTAAAATAATAATATCATCTCTGCAGACTTCTCTTTAAATGTCAATAATATTGTTATCTCCTTTGAGACTTCTGCTCACCATTAGACTCTCAGTTTTCCCCATCTACATGTTAATATTGACAACTCAACAAGGAATAAAATTCATCGTTTGAAATTGCAGATAAGTATCTGTCACGTTTTTCAAACAATGAATAATTCTCACTTACATTTCATGACACACAAACAAAAAGCTTGATATCTAACAGCATCATCAACAATGAACACTATTTAAAAGAAATATCATATGACTAACAGAATGACTAGTTCTTATAAAAAACAATCGATTGTTAATCTAATAGAATGTGGATAGTTTATTTACCTACAATGTGCCAATTATTGCAATATTCTATCATAAGCAGACTGCTTCCTTTTATGAAAAGTAGAACACATTAAAAATTTGAATTGATTGATTGTTGTCTGCTCAATATCCAGGGTTAAATATTTCATGCAAAATCAGGGTAAGAACAAATTAAAGATGAATGCAATAAGTAAGTTTGCAAAGTAGGTAAACCAAGGGATTCAAACAAGTCTTCTAAAACACCAGCCATTAATCACATTTAAAAATGATTGCAATAGATCAATATTTTTTTCTCTCAATCTCATTTGACTCAATCTAATTTGATTCTGATCAACTTGGTAGATCTCATTACAGACTGAATAAATTGCTCCCAATTAGTTTGGTTTATCTTATTGAGGCATCCCTGCTATAATGAGTGGTTTTTAAAGTCCAGTGGCAAATATTACATGTATATCAGGGAGAGAACATGTTAATGTGATATGACGTTGAACCCTGTTTTTGTCTACTAAAATGCTGAGCCTGATTTTTTAACATGCTAGCTCACAAAATAGCGAGTAACAGTCTGCAGAAAATCTATCTTAACTATATAAAAAAAAATACCTTGTGTGTATCTTTCTTGCTCATCACTGTCCACCAAGATCTACCTGTAAAAATAATAAAAATCATGAGGTCAATATTGTCTCCTATACATCCTTTCTTTTGTCTTCGGCATAAAAGTTCACATCCATGTCATTATGAAATAAGTTTTTTTTAATTATTTTTGTTTATAATAATTCCTTCAGACTCTCTCTTGTTATTAAAAAGATTCTAAAATTAACCATCTTTCCTTTCTGTAGAAAAAGTTTGTGCTAATTCTAATCAACAAGATTTCTAAAAATGGTCAGATATGACATATAGCTGGGGAAAAAATCCCAACTCCATTCATTTACCATTCTTCTATCAAATAACAGAGGTCATTCTTATCACTTTCTTTACAGTGTTATAAATAACAATTTCAAAAAGTATTTTCTACAATAGAGGTTTAGTTGTCAAAAGTGGTATTTTGTACAAAAGAAGTACCTTTATAAAAAGTTAACAAGTGGTATTTTAACCACTTGACAAAATATACAGTAAGATTTTGTTTGGGCTTGTTATTTCCGTATCAATATTTCTTTTTTTATCAGGAGTGGGGCTTACTTGATAAGTAAGTTGAAGCTAATCTATTCAACAAATTACAAAAAATAAACTATTTTGTCTCAAAAACAACAAGCAAATTAAATAAGATTCCAGAATTAAAAAATAATTTGTTTGAAAAGCAGACTCGAACAAAACAACATTTTCTGATATATTTTTTTTAAAAGGAGGCAGATAAAAAAATAAATAAATGGAGAATGTGTCTATGGGCCACAGATGCCCCCGCTTGTAAAAATGCATGAGTCAACTTCCACATACAGATACAGGATTCATGTAGTTAAGACTGTTTTGTGATTATAAGCATTGTGAATAAGTTTCATAACATTTGGTTGAGGCAAACTAAAGTTAGAGAACGGAAACCAATTTTGGGACGTACAGACGGACAGGACGAACAAGGGTAACACTTAATGCCCCCTCTGCTATGGTGGAGGCAAAAAAAAAAAGTAGTACATCTAGTAGATTTCTTATGTTCAAATGAAACTAGCTGTTATTAGGACTGCGTGAAGTAGTGCATAAATTTAACTTTATACTGCAACTATTTTCAGTCAAAATGCATACTGTATATATTTTTGCTTCATTATCTGTCACTGACTGTATAAAAACCTAATTGTTTTTGATGTTGAAAATTTAAATTTGATGACTTTACCTAAAATATTTTATTTTGAAAAGTTTAAAGAGTTGTAGTATAAAGAGAACAATCACTTTTTCTCAAAACATATATTTTATTTGTACTCGGCTCAGACAAAACAATATAGAAATGCATAGCCTCATATTTTACTTGTTTCTAAACCTTGTACAAATAAATGTTATATTTTTGAGATAATGAAAAGTTATTCTATATTCATTTTAATTTTTATATCTTTTGGACTTCAACTTTTCAATTCCTAAATTTTGAGCCCCAAAATGCATGTTTTTCCTTTTAAGGACAAAAATCAACTTGTACATGAATGTTAAGCAAATTTTGATGCAACATGAGTTTTAATTTTGATCTCATGCTGTAAATGTGATTTCTGATTTTGAAAGCACACAAATTGATATTAAATGTTTTTTCCTAGACTTGCTGAAAAGTTCAACAAATCTTTTAACACCATGATTTTTAAATTGATGGACAGTTTACAAAATATGGTACATTGCTTTTCTAATGATGTTCAGTGAGTATTAACATGTACAAAATATAAGATTTAAAATGAAAAACATGTAATGAAAAGTTGAATTATAGAGATTCTCCTTCAATTATACTAAATTCTTCAACCTTTACATTTCAGTAATATAAAAGACTTTATATGGCTTGTCAATTTTGTAGTGCTTCTTCTTCCGACTTTCTCATGCATACTGCCTGCCATCTTTTGTATTTGCATTCAATTTCCAAACCTAATTATACTCCATTCGATAGGATTTCAAACAAATATTAAAGTAAATTCATGATAGTTTGTAACCTTTAAAAACTTGCTAAATAAGTCAAACAAACCATTAATATAAAGAACTTCAAATAGCTTTCAGTTCAGTTATTATTTTTCGAGGTTTTACAATAGTATTTTCCAACTAAAGTTCCTTGACAGTAAATGCTGATGTTTGTTTTTTTTCTATTTTTGCTAAGATGAACATGTTAGTCCAACCATGAGTAAAAAAATTGTCAAGTACAAAAAATTTGAAAGCATATATATAATATTACTTACATAAATAAGTTAAAATCCAATACAGAAAAATGAATGGAATTTAAACATTAATGGTATGCCATTTTAAACAAACCATTTGAAAACTTGGTCAATTGCTTTGTTTTTTTTATTGCTAACCAATACAAAAGACCAATATGAAGTTGAAAATCTAGTACTATCAATAGGTTTTCACAAATCAATTCAAAAACTTGCAATTTTAACTGAGATATAATGACATTGTTATCAAATAGGAAATGAAATAACATATTATAGTATTTATACAACAATGACCAGTAATTATAATATCAATAGTTTGTAACATGTTACCACTTGAGTTACCTGTCCATTTACACTCACCTGGTCAATGGACACATTTGTACTATATTTCAATCAGATTACCTTTTTAATTATATCATATAAAGTATGATATTATGGTTATAAGGGTATCCATCAATGAGACAGCCAACCAAACACAACAATAAAACCAGTAAAGACAAAAGACCTCAACATATGATCTTCAACACTAATAGACAAGTGTCTAATACATAATTTGAGAAGCTCTTAACTACAGAATGGAATATAGATAAATCGCAAATAAATTTTAACAGATGTTACCAAAAAATCTGCCATCAACATTAAAAGTCTGAAAGGATTATTAAAAACACTGATTAAGAATTTAAGATATCCACAAAGATGGGTAAATTGACAAGTGTTCAAATAAAGGTACTAATTACTATATATATATAAAAATATTAATTTTCGCGAACCATTTAGGTCACGGAAATTCCATTTTTTGCCATCAGTAAGGAGAGTTGTACAAATAATGTGAATACACAAAACCCCGATCCAATTCATCTTTTGCTAAAAATATTTATCATTTTCTGTTTTATATCTCCTAACATCATTCCATTTTTCTCTAATTTCGATTAAAATATGCCAAAACCTGCAGTAAAAATAGATGTATGCCCCAAATAAACATTCCCCGATTGGTTGAACTACTATGGCGTCAATGTAAAGCAACGCAAGCCTCGATGTAAAGCACACGCTTCCCAAGAGTAAGGAGAGTTGTACAAATAATGTGAATTCACAGACCCCCGATCCAATTTATCTTTTGCTAAAAGTGTTCATCATTTTCTGTTTTGTATCAACCAACAACATTCCATTTTTCTATAATCCCGATTTAAACATGTCAAAACCTGCAGTAAAAATAGATGTATGTCCCAAGTAAACATTCCCCGATTGGTTGAAAAGCTGTGGCCTTGATCTAAAGCAACGCAATCACACGCAAAAATTTCCGTTGATATGTTGAACTTCGACCCCGGGATTTAGCCGATTCACATAGAGATTTTCTTGCGCTCAAATGTAATTCTAAGTGAAGTATACTGGTAAAGTAAAATTATATTCTTTTACAGAAATATTTACACATTTTATCATTAATGTATTGTCATGCTTCTGCATATTTACGCTGAGCTTTAGTAAAATATAATTCTATACAAATTTTGTTACGTCAAGCATTAAGAGTAAGAATATATTTCGCGCCATAACAAGAAAATAATCTGTCACCAAATAAGTTTATCAGCATCTTTCTCAAATTTTCCAACAGAAAATAGCGTTAATTATAGAGAAATTTTGGTGAGTATTACTAATTAATGTTAAGGTTCTCCAGAGGTGGTTCTCTACACCTTCTTGGCGGTCAATTTAATCCCATTTATCAATTATCCCCGATGGTGATGACACCCAGTCAATTTGTGTCATGAGTGAAAATCTTATCTATTTGATAAAATAACTTCTTCATTAACTGTACATGCAAAGTTTTGAAGTTTTTGATTACCGTGTACATTCCCATTACATGTCCGCAAGATAAATGGGTTATGCATTTGTGAATTGTGCAAGTACAGTAATATTGTGTAATAATAATGGTGGAGGATAAAAATTGTGACGGTCAGTGCGTGATCACGTGACATTATTATTTGTAAACAAACGGGCTCCCCATGTAACACGTGTCGGAACTATCCATACAAGGTGCAATCAATCTTATATTTCACTATTTGATGATATTTCTGTGTCTGTTTGTAGGGTTTGCAGATCAGATGTCATAGTGTAGTTTCATAGACAAAAATGTACCATGATTGTTCCTGTTCAGTAGTTGTGAATTTTTTTATAGAATTAGAAGGTAAGTCTACATAAGTCGTTATTTAAATTAAGTCTGAAAAAAATGACAACTCTCTGTGTAATTTTTCCCCAATTTTTGAAACATGCATAATTTAAAGAGCATTTGCTTCCCTTGAACCCTCTCCCCTACAAATTGCCTAAAACTCATACTCATAGTCCGAGATTACTCTGATGTCCAACATCTGTTTTTGCGATTCCGGCATTTTAACTCTTTATTTTCAAATTGAACACACTCAGCCATTCAGCTTATTTGCATCATAAATGAACGAGGTGTTAGATTATGTTTTTTTTTGCTATTGAATAAGGGTCATTTTCATAAATCAGCTCTCATAATGCATTGTAAATTACTTTTTCTGTTGGTCATGTCACAATCTTTTAAAGTTAAAGTAAAAATGCCAGTATTGATGTGTCAATGTGAAAACTGTCCAAATATGAGAAAATAGCAGGTGGCAGGTCGATTAAAGATGAAGAGAAAAATAACTAATTGAGGCTTGATTTATAAAGATTATGTTTTCCTATTGAATAAGGGTCATTTGCATAAATCAGTTCCCATAATGTTGGTCATGTGACATTCTTATAAAGTGAAAGTTAAAATGAGGGTGGTAATGGGAGTACCTTCATGACAAATAACGGTAAAAAATCTTGCCAAATGATGTTAACGGTAATTTTTGGTGCATGACGATAAAATGAAGACTTTCTTCAAGACGATAAAAACGGTAATTTTTGGTGCATGACGATAAAATGAAGACTTTCTTCAAGACGATAAAAAAACACGACAGATTTTGACGAATCACGTTAATTTTTTGCCAAAAATAACGGTAACGATAATTATTTGAGACCTCTGACGAATTAAGATAAGGATATGTTGACGAATCACGGTAAAATGTTAACATATTTGACGCTAACGGTAGCCAAAAATGACCGTTAGACGCCTGACGGTAAAGGGCATTCATACCCTCTAAAATGTCCGTATTGATGGCAGAGGCGGATTTAGGGGGGGGGCCAGGGGGCCAGGCCCCCACTTTTGTGGGAAAAATTTGGTTGATTATATAGGGAATCACTGAAGCATGACTGGAGCAGGCCCCCTCTTAGGCAGTCAGTGGGCCCCCTCTTATGAAAATTTCTGGATCCGCCACTGGATGGGTCAATGTGAAAACTGTCCAAATATGAGAAGATAACGGGTGGCAGGTTGATCAAACTTACTTAAATGAAGAAAAAAATTGAATAAATTGAGGCTTAATTTATATGGATCCAGTCGCCTACAGAAGCAATGAAGCAGCACATCCACTTTGGACGGGCAAATATCATCTATCTGATATGGGACCTGCTGAAGTCCCACTGCCCTAGCTGATGTCGCAAAACAGTCGTTGGAGGTTAGAGTAATCTCCCGACTACAAAACTCAATTCCAATGACAAAAATGCCCTAATCTTAAATTGAAAGCATTGGAAAAGTAAACTGTAAATTATAATTTTGACAATGACCACAATTTGTTTTAGTTCAATGTACATGTAATAATATGCGGGATAATGAAACTTTGGTTAATTGTTTATATATATCTATTGATGCAAGCTCCCTTTCAATTTAATAAATTGTGGAATTTTATTCATATAAAAGGATGGCTTTCCCAGTTTGCAGATCAAATTCAAAAGTTTGTACTTGCACTTCTCTGGCATGTTTCAGTAAATGTGTAAATTATAACTGACATAACTAACTTTGACAATGACCACATATTTTTAAGTTCAATGTACATGAAATATACAAGGTAATGCATGTAGACTCGATACTGCTGCAAGGTTATACAGGGTTGTCAATGATAAAAAAAAAAAATTTGTTTGCCAACTTAGTGTTTCCTTCAGAAGGTTTTGGTGTGGTATGACACCCTGTCATTTTTATACGCCCGTTTACGGGACGTACTATTGTATACTGTTGTCCGTCTGTCTGTCCATCGTCAACATGTCGGACATTAACTCAAAACCGCTTTAACTAATTTGCTATACTTAAACTATGTTAATAAAGTTCATGTCCTTTTCAGGACTTCTGATCCAACCATGTAGTATGGCATGTTTGTGAGATATGGTTTTGACCAGTAGGATGTTCATGAAGGACCTGTAGTACAAAGTATATAACTGGATTGAGCTCATTGTCTAAGTGTATTATTAAAGTGCTTTGCTTTGAGCTCAGTTCATTGTTATGCAATTCATTCTTTGTGAAATAAAGATTTGACAGACAACTCTCATGTACAAGGAATTGTCAAAGTAGTATCTATTCTATGTACAATGTAAGTAATAGGGAGATAAAAGCATTTTATTTAGATTTGAACCAAACATTTTTTGTCCATTAGCCAAACTGAAAAAAAAAAAGCACAAATTCACCAAACAATGCTACTGGCGCTATTAGCAATATGATGCTAGGTTCTTTTGTTACACTTTATTTTTATGCCCCCGCCGTAGCGGAGGGGGCATAACGTACGTATGTCCCAAAATTGGTTTCCGTTCTCTGACTTTAGTTTGCCTCAACCAAATGTTATGAAACTTATACACAATGCTTATTACCACAAAACACAGATCAATTTTGAATTTTGGTAGCGTCACTTTTACCGTTCTAGAGTTATGCCCCTTTACAAATGGAAAAATTGTTGAATTTTTCGTTTCTGTTCTCTAATTTGAGTATGCCTCAACCAAATGTTATGAAACTTATACACAATGCTTATTACCACAAAACACAGATCAAGTTTGAATTTTGGTGGCGTCACTTAAACCGTTCTTGAGTTATGCCCCTTTATAAATGGAAAAATTGCTAAATTTTTATTTTCTTCTAAATATCAAGTAATTTTAAAATTGGAGTTATCTTCCTTTGTCCATGATTATAGTTGAATCAACTACAATCAATGCTTTATACAATGCAATGTTTAATTTTGACTTCCACTGATAAAATACAGATCAAGTTGAATTTGGGTAGGGTCACTTTAACCATTATTGAGTTACGCCCCTTTATAAATCGAAAGATTGCTAAATTTTTAGTTTCCATTCTGTAACTTAAGTTTGCCCCAACCAAACATTATGAAACCTATACACAATATTCATTACCACAAAACTAAGATCAAGTACAAATTTTTTGTTTCCATTTTCTAACTTTAGTTTGCCACAACCAAATGTTATGAAACTTATACACAATGCTTATTACTACATAATACAGATTAAGTACGAAATTTGGTGGCGACACTTTTACCATTCTTGAGTTATGTCCCTTTATAAACATAACAAGAGTGCACACGCTGAAATGTCTCGCCTTCTTTACTAATCATTGATATTATGTTGATAGTCCTAAATATAAAGCTTTATTACAACTGTCACATAAACTTAACATTAACCAAGTTAACTAAACATTGACCAATGAACCATGAAAATGAGGTCAAGGTCAGATGAACCATGCTAGGCAGGCATGTACAGCTAACAATTCTTCCATACAACAAATATAGTTGACCTATTGCTTATAGTTTAAGAAAAACAGACGAAAACACAAAAACTTAACACTGAGCAATGAACCTTGAAAATGAGGTCAAGGTCAAATAAAACCTGCGTGACTGACATATAGATCATAAAATATTTCCATACACCAAATATAGTTGAACTATTGCATATAGTATTAGAAAAAAAGACCCAAACTCAAAAACTTAACTTTGACCACTGAACCATGAAAATGAGGTCAAGGTAAGATGACACCTGCCAGCTAGACATGTACACCTTACAATCATTCCATACACCAAATATAGCTGACCTATTGCATGCAGTATTAGAAAAAAAGACCAAAACTCAAAAACTTAACTTTGACCACTGAACCATGAAAATGAGGTCAAGGTCAGATGACACCTGCCAGCTAGACATGTACACCTTACAATCATTCCATACACCAAATATAGTAGACCTATTGCATACAGTATAAGAAAAACAGACCAAAACACAAAAACTTAACTATAACCACTGAACCATGAAAATGAGGTCAAGGTCAGATGACACCTGCCAGTTGGACATGTACACCTTACAGTCCTTCCATACACCGAATATACTAGACCTATTGCTTATAGTATCTGAGATATGGACTTGACCACGAAAACTTAACCTAGTTCACTGATCCATGAAATGAGGTTGAGGTCAAGTGAAAACTGTCTGACGGGCATGAGGACCTTGCAAGGTACGCACATACCAAATATTGTTATCCTATTACTTATAATAAGAGAGAATTTAACATTACAAAAAATCTGAACTTTTTTTTCAAGTAGTCACTGAACCATGAAAATGAGGTCAAGGACATTGGACATGTGACTGACGGAAACTTCGTAACATGAGGCATCCATATACAAAGTATGAAGCATCCAGGTCTTCCATCTTCTAAAATATAAAGCTTTTAAGAAGTTAGCTAACGCTGCCGCCGCCAGATCGCTATCCCTATGTCGAGCTTTCTGTGACAAAAGTCGCAGGCTCGACAAAAATTGCTGAATTTTTTCGTTTCCGTTCTCCATCTTTAGTTTGTTTCAACCAAATGTTATAAAACTTATACACAACCGTTCTAGAGTTATGCGTGTTTACAAATAGAAAAATTGCTGAATTTTGAGTTTCTGTTCTCTACTTAAGTTAGCCTCAACCAAATGTTATGAGACTTACACACAATGCTTATTACCACAAAACTCAGATCAAGTTCAAATTTGGGTAGCGTCACTTTTACCGTTCTTCAGTTATGTCCCTTTATAACTATATGATATGCAAGCGGGGGCATCATCTGTGTCCACATGTGGACACTATCCACATTGTTTTACATCTGTACTGCCTACTGGCGACTCAGTCCTGAGAGTAAATGGTCATTCAGTATGTTAAAAAAAAGACCAAAATTTATAAGGCCTATCTGGCCTAATTGATTTCTAAAATATATTTCATTGTACATGTTCAACATTTATCATTCATTTGTTTATTTCTTAATTTGTGTGAATTAACAGTAAATGCTAATTACTACACTTTCATACCATAACAAAACTGCCTTACTGTATTGGTATCACTTATATTTGTATCCATATAACAAAAAAAACTGAAAAGAGAATACTTTTGCAATAGCTTTTTCATATTGAATACTAAAACTTTTTAGATATTTAGACATATTAAGTAGATGTTTATAATATCCACCTGACATTTTATCATATGACTTCTGTAGTTAGTTATGAGTCTTTGAAGCATGCTCACAAAGGTTCTTTTGTTGATATCATTTTCATACTGGTCAAAACTTCTTTTTGCTTTGACCAGCTTTGGAGGATATATTTTCAAAGAATTATTAAAAAATAACACAGAAATTCACTTTCTAGCTCATCTAGCCCCAATCATCATGTCAGGCATTGTCATTACTAAAAAACATTAAATGTCTTCTAAACTGAGAAACAATTTCCACATTTAACCGAAATCTTTTACTAATGATACTGTCAAACATCCAATCATACTATCCACACTGATCTGTGTCCACACTTGTTAATCTTATAAAATTATAAAAACAAATATCTAATATGATTCCTAGGCCTTCCAAACTTGCAGCTGTAGAAATGGTCTTACACATGTTGCTTGCATCCAAATAAGAGACCTTCTACATTTTTTTATGGTTTCTTCCAGCAACATAGTGAAATTGTTGCTGTTGCTTTATACAAAATAAATTACTTTTCCACCCTTTGATTTTCTGATTATATATGAATAATCTAATCTTTAAGGCTACATATTTCTATTAAATTTTCAAGGAATAAAATGCTGGTAATAGAAATATCTTACACAAGATCTAACAGTGCTGTACCGTGGACATGATATACTACTCCTTTAACTTAAATAACTTGAACTAAATAAACTGTTAACACAGAGACATGTCTCGCCTATTTGTTATTTTGATAATGCAAATGTTGAAATTAAAATAGCAATACTTTAACATGAAAGTTATGCAATATTCAAAGTCAACGAACCATGACTGAAGGTACAGGGCTAAACAATTTCCATGGAAATGAAATGTGCCAATGCTAATACAACTGCATACCAAACACCATTGACTTATCATAAGTCGTTGTAAACTATATAAAAGTTTCAAAGTCAATGAACCATGATGAGGGGGTGGGGCTATATAATCTCCATGGAAACAAGACTTGCAAATGCCAATAAATTTGCATACCAAATATCATTGACTTAACATTAGTGGTTCATCTTAAAACTGATCTAATCACAAACTAATACATGTACACTAAGCAAAAGTTTCAAAGTTAATAGAACATGACTAAGGGGGCAGGACCAAATAATCTCCATGGAAATGAGATGTGCTAATGCTTATACAACTGCATACCAATTAACATTGGCCTACCACTAATGCTTCCCCTTGAACTGACCTAATCACAAACTAATACATGTAAACTAAGCAAAAGTTTTAAAGTCAATAGACCATGACTGAGGGGGCGGAGCCAAATAATCTCCATGGAAATGAGATGTGCCAATGTTTATACAACTGCATACCAAATATCATACTAGACCTAATCACAAACTAAAACATTATTGACATCGCCGCCTCCGGAAAAAGCATACCTATGTCATGCTTTTTACAACGGATTACCGTGAGGGCATTCCGGTGTATTGCTGTCGCCTAGAATTCCATTACGTAACTTTCATGTTGGGATTGTAACCGATCTATAAACATGATAAATACGCGGACATTATCGAGTGCAAAATAACATTCCTTATCGCTTGTTATAAATTCATATTTTCAATGGATACTCCTAAAAATATTTTTTTTAGAACATAAATTAATAATATGAAAATGATTTGTCGTTAGAAATATATATGTAAGTAAAAAATCTTTAATATCTATGCACACATACAGAAAATGTGTGTTAACGCATGCGGAAGAATATCTCAAGAACGTTTGCAATCTCCCATGCAGAGTTATCGGTCCTCGCTCTCTCTCAAGGACCAATAACTCTGCATGGGAGGTTGGAAGTTTGGCGGGAAAATATGAATGCCTACTCAAATCCAATCTATTAGAAATATCGAATTATTACAGAAGAGTGTCCACCATGCACTTGCACTGCACTATTATTAATATAGTAGAATAGAATGATATACAAATGGATGAAAATTATATATACATGTAACTGTAATATACAAATATTAATATAATATAGAACAACAAACCAGAGTATACTGATTTGTATCACTTCAATATCATATTTATTACGGTGAGGTTTAATTCCCTGTCATTTATTTATCATCCACGCACGAACTTGTCTAAGAAAAAAAAATTATATCTGTACATTAACCTCACTTTTAGGTATAGAGATGTGATTTTTTTTTCTGAGACAAGTGCTTGTGACCATCCACAAGAACTTGCAGTCATCCAATGTTCAGTAATTCAGTACTTTGATTAACTCTGTCAAGGCGAGACAAAAATCATTCCATAAACTAACCTACTGCAACTAATCAAGCATATGACTATCGGTAATACAATCATTCTTATTATTTTAACAAAGGTTTTTTAAAATAACTCATAATCTTAAAATCTGCTTATATATATATTATGAAATTGCATGTCAGTCTGAAATAACAAGGGATAATTTCTTTGCAGATTTCATAACCCAGTACATGTACTTATTACCAGTGCATTGCCTAATACAAACTAACCTGGAACAATTTCCCATTTCCACCCATATAAGTCATATCCTACTGTAAATTCAGAAATTATTGCGTGCATTTATTATTGCGATTTTGTCATTTTAGACTAAAATGCGATTTTAGTTTTTGCCATATTGAGAAAAATCCTGTTTAACTCATATAGAAAATTTCAAAATGCGAGTTTTAATTATTGCAATTATAACCTGGTTGCATTTTTCGCAATAATAAAAACATCGCAATAATTTCTGAATATACAGTATGTATATTCTTAAACATTTTTCAGTGTATACAGAGTATCTTGTTTCACACTCTACAATTTCTTCATATAAACAGGATATATTTACAAACAAAACATGTCAACGAGAAAGCAAACAAACAAACAAAAAAAAACAAAGACAACAAAAGGTCAAGTTCTTCAACAATAGAAAACTGTCTATAGATGCAATACATGTATGTCAAACTCTAATTAATTCAAAATTTTCTCATTATTTCACATTATCTTTTGTGATGAAAATCACATCTTCACATCCCTAATGTTTTAGTATTTAAGCTAATGATATTTCACTGTTAGGTTTAATATACACTATGTTTTATATTTGGATACAAATGTTTTATGTTATACAAGTGGTGAGACTTTAATAAATATTGAATCTGAATTTGAATCCCCCTTTTTTCCATCTGTTTAAAGGCATGTGTTTTTAAATATTCCAAATTCTATCAGTATGCATTGACAATTATGTCATATTGTAAACTCAATAAGCAAGAATAGTATGCACTTTAGTCAAAACACCTACCCTCAAGGCTGGTAAGATCGCTCATCCATTAAATCTGTTAATTTTTGGTACAGTAACATAACATTAAATTAACTGACTTACAAGACAAGTAAATTTCTGGCCAGCGTTATTTGTGCACAACATATAAATTCACTAGTTTCCATTTCAAACAGCTTACATATGTAATAAGCCCTAAGATGACCCCTTCATAGGTACCATGTGATTGGCACTGTTTTGATATTTGACATCCAAAAAAACTTTTCATTAAATATGTATCATTTAAATCAGATATGTTATATTTTTGCAACTAGTGTTTATCTGATTTAACAAATTCAGTGAAATTGGATTTATGTAGTTCCATGCACATTACAAATATAAATGCAAAAGATCAATATCGAAATCTGTCAGATTGAAGTAAAGCTTGTCTTGTTATGTTGTTCACAACTATAAAGAGTCTGCTTAGTATGTTGACATGATATAAAGTTTATCATATAATGTGTGGTTATCATGCAATGGCAGAAGTGTCATCTGCCTAACCTTAAAAGTATCCATCTATTTTATTAATATTGCAACAATTTTCATTTCTGTAGATTATCAATTACATCAGTTGTAATTGTATTTCTATTTTTGGACAATTGCAGATAATTTCCTTCTGTTATACTTAATTTATTTTTATTTACTTCTCATTTAAATAATCACTTCCTATAATCGAGTTATGTCCATGAATGAATGAGGAAACAGGATAGGATTTCTATATTTTTTCCTAAGATACTAAGAGGAAACAGTTTCTCACCAATTAACTTGCCTAATTTTTCTTGTAACAAATTATTATGATTTAAATATTTAAGTTCAGTTATTTTTGTGGATACAAATTTAGGTAGATCAAAAAATCATTGTATTTTTTGTGGAATCTTGATTTCATTGTTTTCATCAATTTTATATACATGCAGTCTTAAGATAATTGGTATTTTGAAAACCTCAATCTATTGGTTCAAAAAACATATAGCCTCTTTCTTTTAATTGTTACATGTGTAACATGGCTAACAATACTAGACTAAAGTGTTTCCGAAAAAAATGTCAATTAGATGGCATCAATTGTAAAAAAAATTAAAAAAAACCACCATGAAATATTTGCCACTGGATGTTAAGCAACCAACAATCAATCAATCAATTGTAAAAAGAAAAAAGCCTTAAAAAAATACACCTACCAAAGCCTTTTAAAATTGACTATCGAAATATACTATCATTCATGATCATTCCATTGAAATTTCTTTGCTTTTTATATATTTTCTTAAAATGATTGTTAAAGCAGTTCTCTTACAGCCAAACCTTGTTCCATGAATATGCCTTGTCATCTAACTTTGGTCATTGCAGGAAACATTGTTAACTTCTTTCAATATTTCAAGGTAGCTAGACTTTATATATTAAATCAACATTCATTCAAAATCTGATAGCCACTTGAAATAAATTTATGTTTTTAAAGGAACAGGTCCTTTTTTACATTCAAAAACAAAATTATAAATAAATACTTTATACAATACTTTTATGTCTTTTTAACCTGACTGTGAGAGGATTGTAAACAATACCATAAACATGGTAAATTGATTTATTAACACTTAACAGTCTATCTGATGTAATTCTTTTTACTCCATATACATTTTTTTGTAGTCAAACACGGAAGCCATAATTATTTGTGATTATAATTTTACAACACACAGGATTACTTAAGTTAAGCCGATCAGGAACAAAACAGTTTTCAATATGGAAGATTAAGTTAAGAAAAGCATGTTTCTGACATGCCAATTTCATCTGTTTACATTGTAATGGATTCATTTTTTTTTTTTTTTTTTTGGTACACATTTTTCATGTTTGGACAAAAAATGCTATTTTCAGGGTACCTAATAATTCATAGTCCTATCAGAGTAATTTAAATTTTATATTCCGTAGAGTATTTAAGTTCATTAATTATCTTAACCGCAAAAATTAGTACCCAACTAATATTAATGAATCAGCAGTAAGTGAAAAAAATGTCTGATAATTTTTTTTCTGTATATTTTCTTGATTTATGCAGCATTTGTCAACTTCATGTTATTAAAAGATACTGATGAGTCAAATTTCTAACCTTAACCACATTTTAAAAGGAACTCAATTCCAGTAAAAGCTTGTGTCACATATATCAATATCATAAGCAGAAAAGCAATAAAAATATGATGGAGAAAGACTTGTTGGATTCACAAGGCATACTAAACATAACATAAACATGAACTAATAAGAGAGGTATCTGCTATAATTCACTTCATTAAATAAAATTAAGAATGGAAATAGGGAATGTGTCAAAGAAACAACAACCCGACCAAAGAGCAGAAAACAGCTGAAGGCCACCAATGGGTTGACAACACATTGAGAAAAATGTTTTTAGGAGATCTCAACCCTCCCCCTATACCTCTAGCCAATGTAGAATAAACAAACACACAGCAATACACACAGTAAAACTCAGTTTAAAAGAAGTCCGAGTCGGATGTCAGAATAGGTAACAAAAGAGACTAAGCAAAATGACAATGATACATAAATTAAGGACTACTAGCAGTTACTGACATACCAGCTCCACACCTCAATTAAACTGATTGAAAGATTATGTCTTCATCATATGAAAATCAAGCACAATCCTTCCCGTTAGGTGTTTAGTATCATACCATCATAAAACATATGAGAAGAACATAACCCGTAACAAAGTTTGTTTATAAAAAATGGATGTGCACTTGAAAACAGACAACAAATGTGAGCTTACATATGGATGCAGCTACTGCTACAGTACAAAATACCTTAAGTAAAACATTTAGATTCCTACCTGCAAAACATTTGACATTCAATAACATACAGTCATATGACAACAATTTCTGATTAGATTCAATCATTGACTATCTGGAAATAATTCAGAATTCAATTTTTTGTAAGAAATTAGGTCAACAAATATACATAATGTTTAAAAGTATGCAAGCTGTCTATTAATATTTTAAAACAGGATCTTTACTGGTTAGATTTAGAAAAAAATCCAATAAAACTGCTGCTATAGAAATGGATTAAAAGTTTTATATTTTCTTTAATTTACATAATTAAATGTAAATATGTGTATTTTTTTTTTATATGAAAATCTAATACTGCAATTCTATCTAATTCCAATCTAACTAATTGTTATAAAGATTCTAATCAGATTCCTTGCTTTGCTTACCAATGTCACTCCTTTTCAAATCTGTAACGTTCTTGTGGTTTATATATGTAACATTAACAACAAGTAATTTCAAAAACTTGACTTTGTTGAGGCAAAACAAAAATTGCCATTTAAGGCTATAACTCCTTAATGGGTCATCCAACATTCTTATTTCAGCCATTCCTTCTTATTTCCAAATCAATTTGCTTCGCTTTATAATAATTCCACATTTTTCCACAACCTCAATATGTATGAAATATTTACAACAAGGCCCTAATGCAAACGGAAACATTAATCAATCAAAAGATCTCCAGCATGTTTCCACCTACAGCAACTCTATACAGAACCAGTTTCTCAGGACATCAATAATTCAATCTATACATGTCATACATACAAAATTACAATGTCCTCAACTTCAATAAAAATTAGTAATTTATCTCCTCTGATTGATCACCACATAAAACCAACAGATTTCCAGGGAAATAACAAAACTTTTATCCCTAAGTGCTGACCATTGAAAACTTTGTCCTATATACCACTTAAATAGGAAACAATACTGAAATATGTATTTCCATTGTTATTTATGAAGTATGAGCCATTTCCTTTTTGTACTACAGGAATTCATGTTGTGATTTCAACATAAATTGTCATTAACATAGAATTATAGAATTATCAGCTTCAATCTACATTACAAAAATATCTAGAAAGGCAGTGATTAAAAAGACAATGGGTCATTGTAGAAATTATTATAGAAGTTCTCAATTTCAATGGGTCATTAATTCTCAAAGATTTATGTATCTATGATGAGTTTATTCTAAGCCAATTTTTTTGTTTTCTTGCCAATGGGACAGTTTCCCCATGAATAAGACTTTCGATATATTCCCCATTTCCATTCTCAATTTTATTTCAATACCTTGTTCCTCTCATCAAAGTCACTACAAAAAGTATATACCAACAGTATCATTGCACTGTCAATGCACTATCATGCATCTGTAAAAAAGTTGCCTAAAAGATATGTAAAAGGCTTAAATCCTAATTGTCAGACCTTTTCAATTTTGTTACGTTTTTGTGGTTTATATATGTGACCTTGGCATCTTAACAAGGAAATACAAAAAAACTGTGTTCCAATTGACAAAATATGAATACAAGACGCTATGAGATATTACAAATATCGTCAATGTTACAGTATCCTAACAATAGATAAGTGTCAGTTTACAATAAGATAAAATTCATCAGAAGGAATTGACAAATATGGTATTGTTTACAACATAAAATTTACTCTGATTACAACAAACTTGTGCACCTTGAAAAGTTTTAAGATATGGCAGGACCTAGATATATAAAGGTTATATGCATCTTGTGTTTGAAGAAAATGAACAATTTTTTTAATTTTTGAGATTCCATTATTTTTCATGGCTACAGAATTTGGTAAAATAATATAGGTGAATAAATTTTTCAGCGTCCTCTAAAAATTGCTTAAACAAATGCCCCCCTTTTAGTATATCATTTTATTCTGGTATCACCTAAG
Organism: Mytilus californianus; assembly: GCF_021869535.1. Classification (NCBI taxonomy): domain Eukaryota; kingdom Metazoa; phylum Mollusca; class Bivalvia; order Mytilida; family Mytilidae; genus Mytilus; species Mytilus californianus. The sequence goes on from NW_026262679.1 coordinate 62,451,653, forward strand.
TTGAACAAAGGTATACAGAAAAACATATTAATTTACATTACATTGCATTGTACATTTGTTGAGGAAGCATTAAATATGAGTTATTTTACAACGGTATGATCAGTATAGCCGACAGGTTATCATCAGAGAGAATCCAGTTTGTCATTTATAATTCTAATGAATTGGCACAATTTTTGAAGTTTAGATTTCTGTTTTTGGTTCATAATAGCATTAAATTTTAAAACATTACAGTTCGTTAGGTATTTCTTGTCAATAAGTAGTGTTCTATCTGTCAGGAGACTGCTGCATTCCATTACATAGTGGTATTCGTCACCTATAGCAACTCTGCACAAAGGACACTTTCTCTGTTCTCGGGGAATGTTTTGCCATCTACCGTTTTCAATCGGCAGTTTATGGTTCATTGTCCTAAACCGCGACATTGTTATTACATCTTTATCATCAAGTACGTTAAGGTAGTGTTCGAAATTATGTGATGTCTTGAATAGGCGATAATTCAGGGTTTTAGGGGAATCGTTTACCTTTCCTGACCATGACTGTGTAAACTGATCTTCTAGTCTTTGTTTAATTATCGATTTAATGTTAGGTGATGTGTTTTGGAATGACCATCAGTCAGAGAATCCACAATTGTCTAGAATACTTTTAATCTTGTCTAACGATCGCGATCGAAATGTTGTTTCTTGTGCCAACTTGAAAAGGTATCTAAACATTACAGCAGCGAGCTTACTTTCTTTACCGGTAATTAATTTTGTCCAATAAGATACAATTCTAGTTTTTATATCTATTTCTAGGGGATACCGACCCAGTTCTCCATAAATGAAGTCGTTTTGAGTAGATGGCTTAAGATGTAAAAGTAGCTTAAAAAATTTAGTTTGAACTCTTTCTAGTATATCTATGTTTTCGTAACCCCATATTTCGCATCCATATAGCAGGATAGGTTTTACCAGTAAGTCAAATAAATCTACGTGGCATTTAATTGATAAATTGTGAATTCTTCCCTTCCTTAAAACTTCGTACATTGCACTTATTGCTTTGTCCTTTAGATGTTGTTTGCATTGTTTAAAGCTGCCTGTTTTGCTGAAAATAATTCCTAAGTAGTTAAAGTTTTTACAGTTTCAATATGATGATTGTTGAATCGGAAAAGTGGAGGGTTTGTCGTTCTTCCTTTTGAAAAAATTAAGATCTTAGTTTTAGCAACATTTACTCGCATCTTCCAGGTTTCGCAATACTTTTTAAATTTGTTAAGTGCATGTTGCAGTTGGTCAGGTGATTCTGCCATGATTACAGTGTCATCTGCGTAGAGAATTATGAATAGTTTCATTAAAGTTCCAAGTTTTTCTTCTATATCTTTACTTATTGTGTTCAAACCTAAAACATTTTCCGAGATGAGATAGTCTTCTAGGTCATTCAAGTATAAAGAAAACAAAAACGGTGACAGATTTTCTCCTTGTCTGACACCGATTTCACAAGCGAACGGTTCACAAATTTGTCCATTATAGCTCAAGCTGGATTTAATATTCTGGTACATGCTAAAAATAGTATTAAACATTTTCCCCTTTATATTGTTGTTCGACATTTTAAACCATAAGAAATTACGATTAACCGTATCGAAGGCCTTTTCAAAATCTACAAATGCGCAAAACAGTTTCTTTTTTGAGTGTTGTAAAACTTCAATTAGAGAGTTCAGGAGAAACGCGCAATCAATTGTTGAGTATTTTTCTCGGAAACCATTTTGATTTTCTTTAAGAAGAGAAGTTTGTTCTGAGAATTTTTTAAGGCGGTCATTTAAAACCGCTGTAAAGACTTTTCCGAAACAGCTCACAATAGTTATTGGTCTATAATTTTTGGGGTTGCGTTTGTCACCTTTGTTTTTGTAGACAGGTTTTATCATTCCTTTGACCCATTGTTTTGGGATTTTTCCGGAGTCGAAAACTAGGTTGAAAATTTTCACATATATGTCTTTAAGAACATGAGCGGATGTTTTTAAATATTCATTAATCAGTTTGTCTTCGGCGCATGCTTTGTTATTTTTCAGATTTTTCAGCGCTTTAAGAATTTCATGTTTTGTAATTCTGCTATTTAACTCATCGTTTATTTCTTCGTGGGCAATATTACTTTCAATTTGTTGTTCTTCTGTATCATCTCGCTGATCACTGTTTAACTCTTTGAAATATGAGACCAATTTGTCGAAATCAATCTTAGGCTGAGCTGTACTTTTGTTTTCATTAAGAAGTCGCCAAAATTCCATAGCATCCTTTTGCTTTAGATCATCCATTTTCTTTCGGAAATCGCTTCTGTACTTTTTATGAGCTTTGTTCATTGTATTTTTATATCTCTTCTCGGCATCTGAAACAAGTGCTCTGTGGAACGGCGACTTATTTTTATTTCGTTTCATCTTACGGAATTCTGACCTAGCGGCTTTACAGTCATGGTCAAACCATGGTTTATTTTTTCTATTTTCTGACTTCTTTTCTGCACTGACTTTAAACCCAAAAGTTTTTCCCGCTGAATTAATTAGCACTTTGCCTATTTTACTGATTATCATATCTACTGTTTCTTGCGTCACTACTGTTGTGCCATCAATTTCAGAATTAATATTTTCTATTTCTGTAAGGTTCAAGCATTCTACGAATTTGTGTGATTTTTCATTAGTCCAATTATTAATTTTTTGTTCACTTGTTCTAGTATCATCGCTACATTTGATGCTAACTTCTTGATCTGTTTGTTTCAGCGATATCTCGATTGGGGAATGAACATCTGAATAGAGACTTGAAAAATCAAGTACTTTAAAATCGGTAAAATTTTGAATAAGTTCTGCGCTGCATAGGCAATAATCAACAACGCTTGAATTACGGCATGTGAACCTCCCATCTATGTCACCTAGAGTTCTCCCATTCATGATGAAGAAGTTATTTCCCTTGCAAAATTCTAGAAGTTGATTTCCAAACCTATTCTTGTTTTTATCTCTACTGTTCCTCTTGCGAGAGAAGTCATACTGGTCTAAATTGCAAACAGCATTTATTTGTATATTTTCGATATCTACGACATGAGATTCACTATCGGGAACAAATATAAAATCATCCTCGGACCCGGTTCTTGCGTTAAAATCACCAACAAGTAAACATTTTGAAAACCTATGTGATAGTTCAAAGAATTCCATCTCAATTTCGTTTATTGCATCAATGGATGAATATGAAGTATATTCAGGGGGGATGTAAATAATTCCCAAAAGAATGTCATCTGATCTATTTATTACTTTCGATATTTTACACCACAAAACAAATTTACTTTCAGTTTTGATATATTCAATATTATCTTTGAGATGATTTTTGTACGCTACAGCTAAACCCCCCGACCTTCTTTTGCCAATTTTATTTCTGTTTTTATAAATCAATTCATATCCCTGTAATTGTATATCATCAATATCGTCTAGTTTTGTTTCTACAATGCCAGCAATATCCGTTTTATACAGCAGTTCCGTAAATTCAGGATATTTGAGTTTTGATTTAATTCCACAACAATTAATACAAGTAAGATTTAAATAATTTAACTGATCATTCTGATTTTTCGAGGACTCTCTCGACCCGTCCTACATCCGTGTGGTTATGGTTTCCTCATTAATGGCGTCATTGTTTCCAGATTCCTGTCGGGACCTTTTAAAAGGGCGTTCATTTACAGTTTTGCTTCTATACGAATTTTGTTGGGCTTGACGTAGTAGAACATCTCTAAATTCAGTGCCGTTTGGTTTTGTGTCGACTGATACGTGCGGTTTCCCATTGATATATAATTTATCTCTTACCAGTTTTACTTTTTTACCCTCATTCTTGGCCTTCTTCATTACAGGGTAGAGTTCTTTCCGTTTTCTTTCAATTTCAATCGGGAATTGTTCGCTTATCCCAAATTGTTTCCCTTTCAACTTGAGAATAAAATTGAGAATGGAAATGGGGAATGTGTCAAAGAGACAACAACCCGACCATAGAACAGACAACAGCAGAAGGTCACCAACAGGTCTTCAATGCAGCGAGAAATTCCCGCACCCGGAGGCGTCCTTCAGCTGGCCCCTAAACAAATATATATACTAGTTCAGTGATAATGAACGCCATATTTTTAAGTACATCTTCAAGCTCGTCTCTGCGGATAAATTTGGCTACAATAGGACAGGCTCCGTTTAGTCCGGGTTTTCCAAATCGATGAACGCTACCGAGATTTACTTTATACGGTATTTCAAGTTCGTTTATTAAAAAGTTCTGAATTTTCAATTGGCACGACTCTTCCAGCTGAAACGCTAACCCAGGGAATACTAGATTATCGCTCATGCTTCTGCATTTTAGATCTAACACTTCGGCTTTTAATTCCTTAATGGCCATGTTTGAGAATGTTCCATTATCCTCCCCTATCGTCTCCATCCTGTCTTTTATCTGAGATATCTCTTCAACATTTGCTGAATATATGTCAACCATAGTATGAACGATCTGACCCATATTTTCTACACTTTCTTCGACTTTTCTATTGCGTTCTTGAATTTCGACAATTGTTTCCTCATTTGTCTGTACTCTTGTAGACAAATTTGACAGGCCTTCCTTTATACCATCGATTTTCTGTACTTCTTTCTCTATTTTCTCGATCCTATCCGTTAGAACTCGTAGCGACTTCAGGATTTCCATAAGGATAACTCTAGCATCTTTGTCTTATAAGAGGTTTCCCGATAGTTCATCGTCGGTTTGTTGAGTATTTGCGGCCATTTTGACGTTGCTTTGGTAATCCGATTGTTCTCAATTGTTCCGGTGTATAGTGATGTTATGACTATAGATACAAATTCCTTCTTGTTTTGTCTAAGTTTTTGGTAGAAAACTGTTTTAAGAGAATATGGCCAAATGAATCACATTAAGATCAGAGTTAATATCAAACGAAATCTTCTTACCGTTTTAAATTGTATATTTTAGTTGTTCGGCTGATTATAGTCAATCTTGTAGCGATTTTGTTCAAGAGCAAATTTTGCGTGCTGCTTCCTCAGCAACGTACCGGAAGTTGTATCAAGTGAGCAGTTTTAACCTTAAAAATATATTGCAATTTTCATAATAAACAGCTTTTAATTACACTGAGATGATTTTACTGATTAATTGAGAGCCCCAAATCTGACATGTTAAAATTCATGTTTATCTATCGTTTCCTAATTTTCCATTTTAGTTCAATCCATAAACAAAATGTTAGTATATTTTTCCAAAAAATCATTCTTTAAAATCTAACTAGAAGTAAATCCTAAAACTGATAATTTTTAACATTACAAAAAAAGAAATGATTAAAATCCATATACTATGGATTCATTATTATTTGTGAGGTACCAATTTTCATTGATTTCATGGGTACTAGTTTTCGTGGTTAAAGGAATGCATTGATAATTGATGAATGCATTTGTAGAGGTGCTTCCCTTTTCTTAGTAAATACTTAACCACCCCTCAATTAGCTGCACTAGTAAAATACTCCTGTAGCTCAGTTGGTAGAGCCCTGATTTTTTATCTGAAATGTTTACTTATTTTTACACATCCCCTGGACCAAGGAAACCACAACCTTTTTGAAAATGAGTTGTCTTTGGGTCTATCAACTCTTTTAAAGCTAAACAAAGGAAGCCAGCTTCATACATTGGCCTTTCTGATATCAATTAAAACAATTTACTACGGTGTTAAATTGATAACCTTTAAGAATAAGTTAATTCAAAGGATCAATGAGTTCACATGGATTGTATCTAAATTTACAGGCTCTATAAACAACATCACCCTAAAACTTAGGATGTGATATCTCCTTTATGATAAGAATTTACCAGTAAATCATAAATAACATTCTTTGAAATCTATATTGCAACAACAGACATGGTCACCTTATTTCTCATCATACCTCATCTACTTATTTTTATATGGGCATAGTGAACAAGTTTCATTTTTTAAAGTACAGTACCTTTTTTATGTTGTTCTTTTTCTGTTATCATCCATGACTTTATTTTTCTGAGTCTACACAATTTTTTACAACCATGCCTCATCTTAGGTCAAACAAGATCCATCAAGATTATCAATGTCATCAAAATGAAACCCCAATGAAATGTTGGATAAATGTACTATTTCACATCAATTATCCATCAAGAAATATTGTATTTCATCAGATCAATGAACAATTGATAAATAAGTAATAAGAAATAACTAATTAATAGCAAAACATATAATTAAATAGATACTTTAAATCCCAACAGAACACTTTGTCACCTAATGTAACATTAATTAGTAATGACAGACCTTAGAGGTGTAATATGGTCATTTCAATTAATATAGTCTAATCATTTACATTGAATGATTAATGATTTGATATTGTTAACTAGATATGGGCAATGCCACCCCCTTTCTGCTCTGCCATATGTATGAGTATAGTTCCACATATTTTAGATTTGACAGACAGTGATGTTGGCATACAACTTGAAATTGTTATGCTGTCTGTAAGACACTAATGATGCCCCCGCCTGACCAAAAAAAAAGTCCAACTACCTGTCATTTTCAGAATATTTAAAAGAAATCAAAATTCTGTGGCCATGCACACATCCATTATGTGTATGAACATCCTACAAAATATTAAAGCTGTATCTGCAAAACTGTAGTAGGAGATAGCCAGACAAACTATGATCTCTTTATGCAGCTTGTACCAAAAAAATGACTATGTCCAACTACCTGTCATTTTCAGAATACTTAAAAGAAATCAAAATCCTGTAACTATGCACACCTCCATTGTGTGTATGAACATCCTACAAAATATCAAAGCTGTATCTCCAAAACTGTAGGAGGAGATAGCCGGACAAACCATGATCTCTTTATGCAGCTAGTACCAAAAAAATGACTAAGTCCAACTGCCTGTCATTTTCAGAATATTTAAAATAAATCAAAATCCTTTTGCCATGCACACCTTCATTGTGTGTATCAACATCCTACAAAATATTAAAGTTGTACTTCCAAAACTGTAGGAGGAGATAGCCTAACAAACAATGTATCCTAATCCCGAAGACGGACAAACGAACGGACAGACAGATGGACAGGGGTAAATTAATATGCCCCTTGACATTTTGTCGCGTGGGCATAAAAATGTGTAAAAAAATCATTTTCTGTTATTGTAAGATCTGAACAATAATTACATGCCCAATGATTATAATTCACTTGAGTTCTTCGTCTTACCTGCAATATGCGGCGTAAAGCAATCACCAATCAATCAATCAATCAATCTTACCTTCAAATTCCACAAAAATTTGTTAACCTAGCTAACTCTGATAATTTTTGTCAAAAACTAAAAAAAGTTGACTCTTTTGTTATATTATTGTAATAATTAAACCATTTTTTAACAATGTGTTCCCTATGGTAATTTTGAAACAAGTATTTTGTTATAGTAAATGTGTATTTCATAATCCAACTTATACAGAGAGAGGTACAGTTTATGACCACATCAGCCATTCAATTGTCCTTAGCAGTACCATTTGATCAAATGTTAATGAAAGATCATTGACAAGATGATTTCCATTCATATTTAAATTAGTTTGTGAATATAATTTTGGCAGTCAATACATTCACTCCATCACCATTTATTTACCATGTTAAAGGTTTCAAACATTATACCTAAAGCAAAAACTTCTATCCTATATAGAATAAATGGGGAATGTGTCCATGGGACACAGATGATGCCCATGCTTGCATATAACGTTATAAAGGGACATAACTCAAGAACAGTAAAAGTGACAATACCCAAATTTGTATTTGATCTGAGTTTTGTGGTAATAATCATTGTGTATAAGTTTCATAGCATTTGGTTGACTGAGGCAAACTTAAGTTAGAGAACAAAAACGAAAAATTCAGCAATTTTTCCATTTGTAAAGGGGCATAACTCTAGAAGAGTAAAAGTGAAGCCACCAGAATTCAAATTTGATCTGTGTTTTGTGGTAAAAAGCATTGTGTATAAGTTTCATAACATTTGGTTTAGGCAAACTAAAGTTAGAGAACGAAAACGAAAAAAATCTGCAATTTTTCCATTTGTAAAGGGCATAACTCTAGAAGGGAAAAGTGACGCCACCAAAATTCTAACCTGATCTGTGTTTTGTGGTAATAAGCAATGTGTATAAGTTTCATAACATTTGGTAGAGGCAAACTAAAGTTAGAGAACAGAAACCAATTTTGAGACCTACAGACGGACATAAAGACTGTAATAAAAATATACATATCTTCTTATATCTTTATAAAGCACAAAATCAATAGGCAACTTATCAAAAAAAATAATAATCTGATTTTCAATAATTCATTTTTGAAGAATTAAAGCACTCAAACAAAATATACAAAAATATCATATAAATCTGTGATACTGTTAGTTTGAGTTAAGATTAAAAGACTTTCAAAAATGACCCAGGTGCAAAATAAATTCAAATACAAATTGGCCTTACCACTTTGTTTAAAATATTTAAAACTAACACATTTAGCTACAACAACAATTTTCTTGCAAAAATAAATCACTTGCTACACTTAAACATGTCAAATTTGTTTCAATATAAAAATAAGGAGATGTGGTATGATTGCCAATGAGACAGCTATCCACCAAAGATCAAATGAAGTAAACATAAGCAGTGTTGTCAAGACATAATTCTTATAATTTTATCAACAGAATCAAATCTATACAATGTTCTCCTAATTATTGTACATATAACACAGCTTACCATAAGCGAAAGAAACTAATCATGTGTTTGTCTACACAGAATCAATTCACTCTTCCATTTACTCTTAAATCACATTTCATTTAATCCTTGATTTTCTGGAAGTCTTCTGATTTAGTTCTGACCCGTCAGAATGAAGTACTAGTTTTTAAACCTATAGAACTTATTGGTAACGGCTGTGTCTATTTAATAATAATCTGATCCTATGGCTTTTTGTTTGACCAAAAGAATCAATTGACATATAAAAAATAAACGAAGGCCATTTAAATATTAATAAGTTTAGAAATGAAACCACTGAGGTGAAACAAAATCATCTTTAAATCAGTAATGTTAATTAGAGTTCAGCTTGAGACCATTTTTAGATTTTAAAGATCTCTTTTTGGGATCTCAAAAATATTGACAAATCAAGATTGAATCCTCTTAGTAATCAAGGTTGTTATGAAACATCAATCAATTGACCTTAGAGACACCAAAACAGTCTCTAACAGGAAGCTCTAAATACTGACCTTTTAAATGTCTGTGCAGGTCAATTACATGAAATTCTCCTAAATAATGAAATAGTGTGGGAGGTTTTGACCTTAACAACCATCAAGGTAAACAAACAATCTGAAAAGCCTTAATTAGGTTACAATGCAAACAAAGAAACAAAAGCTAAGATTTCAAAAATTACCTCAAATAACCAAGGGTTAACAATATTGCTGTTAAGGAAGATCAAAAATGAATACTGTTACCATCTCTATACTGTCAAGTTGTTGTTTTTCGCTGAGTTTCAATTTTCTGATTTCTAGGGCCAAACCAACACATGAGGCTCTATTTTCTTGTATTTCTTCTTCGTGTTTGTGATCTTTGTGTATATTTGTCCTGATTTTTCCTCAATCAAGAAATCATTAGAAATAAACTCCTCAAGAAAATTTCCCACAACAGTAGTTAGACATTAACTTCTAGAACCTACCTTTTGTATAAATGTTTGTTTTCCACCCTAATATGCATGAAATATTAGCCAATCGACAGTAATATGCATGAAATATTAGCCAATCGACAGTAATATGCATGAAATATTAGCCAATCGACAGTAATATGCATGAAATATTAGCCAATCGACAGTAAGAAAGCAACAATTCATCAATCAATCTATTAAGTACCTTTGTACTAACAGAATCGTTATTTCATTGTAAAGTATATCATATATATTCTAATAAATAAAATGATCCTGAATGATCAGTCTTATGTCAAATTCTGGAGTTTGACAAATTTTGTCAACACAAACATCTTCAATAATTTTTCTAATGTAAACACCACACATTATGGATTTAGAAAAAAGCAAGAAATAACCTCAATGTTAGTTTTCAATAAAATGCATGTCACCTGCATAATTTAAATTTCTGGTAAGTTACTTAAATATTTGTTTCTAATACTGAAAAGCCACGTAATCTTAGAAATCTATATATCGAAAACAACAGGATGTACACGAGGTAAACTCCGTGTATTAAAAGCTGTGAATTTCAAATTTGATTTGATTCTGTTGCACATTTTAATGGGGGGATGCAAATAAGAAATGTGTGCCACTCTGAACCAAATTGAACAAGTTGAACTGTGAGCAATTACTCATTGATGATACCACACTTGAAATGTTTGGTAAACAGGAATTTGCAAGAGCAATGGATGTAAAAACACATCAAAAGGTATAGCATGCTCATGCACATAAATGTTGATACCAATCAAATCAGATTGAGCCATATATAGTTCATTAATTTATTCTCTCTCACCCCAAAATAGCCAATCTCTGCACAAAGAATGAGAAAATTGAAAACAATCCTTTAAACCTTGTAAGGTCTTTCACTCATTTCCTAGACATCTTCAAATAGTTAATAGTAACCTTCATAACCTTTTGACTTTAGTTTTATTAAAATAAATCAAACAATCTAACAGAAATTACACAGACAAATTTTTTTTTAGGTTTTAATGAATTTCAAACCAATCACTATCAAACTGACATAATTTCTGAATTTCTAGAAAATAAAATTTATCCTTGAAAAGGTTAATCATAGGATGAAAACCAACTTCACATTGATTCTGGTTTTAAAATAGTTGCAAAAGTCAGAAAAGGTTCAGTTTTATGGGTTTATGGGTTGAATTTCATCCAAATGAAAACAAAATGCCAATTTCCTTCATAATGATATCCTCGTATTATGGGTTTTTGTGCTATCAAGAATGCATTGTGACGTCACAATTTCCATTGAAAAAGCATACATAGTACGAATTCATATGACGTATGAAAACATATGATCTGACCATACTTCTGGACATTTACAATTGGACATAATACCATACTAATCAAACATGATTTATAATGGAAACCTAACAATAATTATTGATAACAACACTGCTGCTCATAGGAGAATGAATTTGATAATACAATTTTCAAGTTCATTTCTTCAATGGATCTAGCATTATATTTACTTTAAAAGTTATCATTTAAACAACCTGTAGTTCATATATATTAAAAAAAACTTACAGTAAAAAGTTCTTTAAATGACTGACGAAAATTCAGAAAAAATATTTCATTAGAAATATATACAACTTTTAAATACATTTTAAAGATGAAAAGCAAAACCTGTTTTCCCGAATTTTTATAAGGCCAGACTGTATTTTTATTTGAAGGGTTCATGTTTTTTCATTTTTTCCTTTCCACCATAGGTAAAATGTTCTTTTCTAATAGTACCAATTTTCAGCTTTTATGACTCAATCTCGCATTACTAGCTATCAATTAAATTCCCTATCTAAATTACTTTTACTGCTTTCTGTGACCAACCTTTATAGACATAGTTTTTTTAACTTTCTACATTCTAATTCTTAGAATAACTTATAGGTTTTGAGTTAACTTTTCTAAATTAAGATACACATAAATTTAAATGTCTTCATATGCCAAAAACTAAAGAGTCTAGTTGCTGCCTTTCATATTAAAATAATGTGACAAAAATTTGATTTTATATATAATTCCTCAGGATACTGAAAGGGTCTGGTTGCTAGCTGTAACATTTCAAGTCAAATGTCCAATACGATAAACATATCAAATTAATTTGGCCAACAGGGTTGAAAATAAAAATGGAAAGATGAAAACTTTGAATCTGCCACTGCTTAGGGGAAACGTTTATACATTGTTGAAAACCGTAATTATATCAGTCAAAATATGTTATGTAATCCTTATACCGGTACTATCTTCCTGCAATCATTGACTTGCTTGCAGATGCATGCAGAAAATTACATTATCATCTACTAGCTTGGCGTAAGCATCTTGCAATAAAAAATTAAGTTTTGTTTGCAGAATTTTTGCCGCAAGCTTGTGACGAGCATAATGTTAGTCTTGCATGCAAGCAGTTGGCTTGAAGAAAGTGTCACAATCATCTGCTATCGTGCAGGGAGCATCTTGCAATCATAAAAATATGATGTTTGCTTGCAGCTTGCATGCAACAAGCTAGTGATGAGCATTCTGCAAGTATGCAGTTTGGTGTGGGTAGATACATGTCTTGCTATCTCATGTTCATGTTCCATCCATATTCCTATTTTTCATAGCATTGTGATTGTATTTATAAAACAAGATTATAGAATTCCAGTGAAAAACACAAACTTTAAATTAAATTTTATCAATGTTTTCATTGCAGTTTAATTCTAAACCCATTTTCACAGAGTCAATAAATCTATTATTTACAATAATTTTAACAATAGCAAGCAAATAGCTGATAATCCAGATATCTTGTAGAAGAGTAAATTGATTTTTTGAAATAAATCGAAAATAAATTCACATACCCCTTCAATTTGAATAGAATTTTGAATCAAAACAATTTAATACCTAAATTTTATTAGTTTTCCGAAAGTGTAATACTATAATTTAAAATTCAATTTAAAAAAGTTTGCTTCTAATATTATTTTTTTGTACACAGATGACCATGGATATTTTTCAATTGTCATAGCAACTATCTTGTCCACTTTTCCTAATTTAAGATAATTTAAGGCATCACTGGATGCCATTTACCACTAGATTTTTACTTGAAATAAGCAACACAGCAGGTGCTATAATGGGGAGCAGGAACTAAAGCTAAAGAACCTGTCTTTACCCCTGGTTTGTGTTGAAGTTTATTTTGTTCAACATTTTCTGTGTAGTGTTTTCAAATTGTGAACTGTTGTCTTTCGTCTGTTTACTTTTGGTCATGATGCAGTCTGTTTTACATTGATATTTGGTTTTTGTTTGCCCCGTTTGTATCTTCTCAGGAGTACTTCAGGGCAATTACCTACATCAACGTCGTGAAAAGAAAAAAATATGTAATTTTTATAAAACACCTTAACTTTATTTTTTTTGCCAAGTATGATTAAAATTGCAGTCTGCAGTTTAGAGATGACAATTTTATGTTTAAAGTTAAAAGATGACAGCAGAAGCATAACAAATGCAAATAATGGCCATATCTAAGGTAACACGAGACTGATTGTTTGTGCCAGGTTAGCTAAAAAGATCAGTCTGCATAAATTTTAAAGCATGAAGGAGTATTATCAAATAGTACATAAAGCAATAAATAAATGGTAAAGCATTTTAATATCAGACTATATAACAAACACAGCTTTTATGTCAACTAGCAGTTAAAACCAAAGTATCCTTTTCCTCATTTGATGTATTTTTAGATAAACCCCGGCAAATCAATCTCACATGAATGGAACATGTCCTAAATAGAAAATATAACATGCATAACAATGCATATTACCATAAACAATTCAAATTTTCATCTGACATTATTAAATTATTATTTACAAATATCAAAATAAATAGTTACCCTTATTGAGCATAGGTTGTCCACTAACCTTCTCAACCTCATCAGGTTTTATCTTTTACCTGACTTAACACTCAATTGAATTTTCTTCCTGCTTCAATGGAAAATGGAAAGGGAAGTTACTCTGAAACTTTATATATTCATTTCTATTAAAAGTTGCACTGGAAATTGTGTGAGATAACATTTTTAATAGCATAGGCCTAAAATAATTTTTGGGGGAAATTCTATAAAATTTTTACACCTTCTGAAAAAAAAATAACATAAAGATATTCAATTACAAAAATAATTGTGCTAATTTTTTTTTCCATATTGAGGGGAACTGGTAATTCTAGATAATTTACCTCGATCAAAGTACATCCACTTGCCAAGAAGCAAGCAATTCCCAAAGACAATTACGATATTAAAAAAATAATAGAAAGATCTATTTTGATATACAGAAATGTCTATAGATTTACAAGTCGGTTCATTCTAAATGTTCTATGTCTATAAATGTTTTATCATGACATTTATTCCAACATCGATTTTATTTACAAATCAAAATTCCTAAGGGAACAAATATTTCCAAAGCTTTATGGCCATATTATAGACACATTATATATTCACTCAGTATATATGTCATAAAATAATCCTAACATATAAAGATTACTAAATAAAATTGAAAGAAGTATATTTGTTTTTGAATTGATCTTTCCAGACATAAAAATTGCTGATGTCAATATACAATATAAGTTTTAAAAACCATCAGGAATAATGTCAGTTGTAGTCTTATGTCGTATCTTAACATTTGTTGTTATTAGGAGAGTTTGGTGTTGTTTCATTCACAAGTTTTGGGAATGATTAAGGGTGTGGTGATTTATTGTATAGATATTTTGTTTATTGTTGAAGAATGTATGTTGATCTCTAACTAGACATTTTTGGTTGTTTGTGATGTTGGATTTCTTACTTATTGACATATTTCCCATATCTCCTTTTTTATACCAGTCAGTCAATATATACATTGAAAGTAACAACGGCAGCTAAATTATATACATGTACATGAAAACCTTATAAAACAAGAATCAATATGAGTAGAGAAATTCATAAAAACCTCCAGCATTGGTATCCATGATTTGTTCCACATTAAACTAAATAAACAGCTGCACCATGAGTGCATGATATGCTTTTTTCAAAGAATAAATATTTCTGTGAAAGTTTCGTTTAAATTGAGTAAGTGGTTAAGAAGATATTGTGGATACTAGAATTAACTACCCCCTTTTTATATACTAGTAGTTATATATCGTTAAGTCCATGTTTTGCTATAAGTAACTAGACAAATCATTGGAAAAAAAATATAAGATAGGAAATGTACTATGAACAAGGAATTATTTGAATCTGGAATAATTTTGAATTCTGGAAGAAATGTATGATGAAAACTAACTCAATTTAGGAGGGTTAGCCATGCTTAGCCATGCAAGCATGTCTAACCCTCCTAAATTGAGTTAGTTGTATGCAAGGCTAACCCTTTTTAGTTTGGTTAGTTTTCATCATACATTTCTTATCAATTTTCCAGAATTCAAAATTATTCCAGATTCAAATAATTCTATGTTTATGCCATAAATTAGTTAGATAAGACTAACAATGCATACATTGAAAAGACTTCCTTTATAAAATGTCCATGAAATATTCTATTCAAGCTACTAACCTTTTTGAGTCTGATTAACCTTAAATTTTTTCACATTCATATTTTATTTAATCCAAATCATAGAGTGTAACTAACAAGCATGCCAAATTTGTCTTTTAACTATATCTCTGCGACCATGACCAGTTGCAATTCAATATTCAAATTTCTATAAGAGCTACGATTGCTTGCAGACAATCAAAATAAATATTTCAGATTATAAATTGCATGACTGTTGTACCAGACATGATAGATCTTAAATTATGAATGAAAAACAAAAAAATCTGAGCTTTCTTCTCAAATAATCTTCTATCAATGATCTATTGATGAATCATTGATGATGCAAATATCATGAAGTAAACAGACTCAGATTGACAGAAAGATCTTTTTTATTATCATTTACTAGAACCAATTTGTAAATTGACTTCATACATGTATGCATTATCAAGAAAAACAAATTTTTTAAAAATTTTATATTCATGGAAAATGCCACCAAAATTTTTCCCTAAGACAATCCCAATAGTATTTGACTTTAAAGCTATATATGCTCAAATTATAAACATTAAATTAATATACACAGCACAATAGCATCATAATACGTAATTCTTGAACAAATATCAATTATTTTAAATTGCAGTAGCAGGGAATATACAAAACAATAAACATTTACTAGTTTTTAGGCAAGATATAAATATTTTTCTTTATCATTTACTTCTTTTTAATTACAAAAAGGCAACTGCTGTTCACGGTGCATATATAACAGGTTTTTTCAATATTGCCATGCCTTCAAATTGATCAACTTGTGGTGGAAAGTTTCAGCCCATTTAGCCCACTGCACTTGCACCATACTAACAACCTCTCACAATATGGGCTAAAACTGTTTGAAGAAATAATTTCAAACTGTAACTTGGAAAAACATTTTAGGTAACTGATAATATGCAAGGCTATTACAAAATAAAATAAGCTTTATCATAAACCTGAAGATCAACTCCTTGTATGATCTGATTTACTGTAAATTCAGAAATTATTGCATGCATTTATTATTGCGATTTTGTCATTTTAGATTAAAATGTGATTTTAATTTTTGCGATATTGAGAAAAATCCTGTTTAATTTATATAAAAAATTTCAAAATGCGAATTTAAATTATTCCGATTATAACCCTGTCGCATTTTTCGCAATAATAAAAACATCGCAATAATTTCTGAATTTACAGTACTTCTTATCAAAGAATATACATGTATAAATATAAAAAAATAAGGAGATGTGGTATGATTGGCAACGAGACAACTATCTACCAATGTGGTATGGCCTTCAACAATGAGAAAAACCATACTATATTGTTGGCTATAAATGGTCCAGACATGAAAAATATGAAACAATTCAATTGAGAAAACTAACTGCCTAATTTATAACAAAACAATGTACAAAAAACAAATATGACAGACATGAACCAATGACCAGCACTGAACTACAGGCTCCTGACTTGGGACAGCCACATAAAGAATGTGGCTGTGTTTAACATGTCTGTGAGCGCTAAACCCTCCTCTTTACCTGGGGCAGTGGTATAATACATATTTATGATTTCACACGTATATATCCATGCAGGTAATCAAAATCATAAATTGCAATACCTTTTCAATGCATACACACCTGAAATCAATGAATTGAAGTTTCTTCACAGTTTTATGGAGGTCTTAAATTAATCTGAGATAATATACAATATAAGTACATTGCAAAAAGTATGTAATTTATAGATATTTAATAATTAAAATTGACAACAACACTTCAAAAGATCTGCAATTTTATTATCTATGTCTACATGTAGATATTTGTTTAAGAAACAGGAAGAAAAGTTAGGTGCAATAAGCTTTTCTCTTGGTTTGTATCAAGTACAAATATATTTATATTAAGCAACATTGTACATATATTACGCTATAATATATTCCGTTCAGTTTTAAATTCCCAGCCATTATCTTTTATTTTTCATAGAAACTGACATTGGACACGAACCCGGAAAAGGGCATCAAAGTGAACTGTGACATAAACAGTAATTTGAATATGATCACATTTCTTGTGAAAGGAAATCATATCATATATTTTCACCAATTACAAGTGACAGAAACAGGATGACAGAAGACCAGATTTGTCTACTTTTACCAATATTGTTTGAGTTTATTTATATAGATATAAGAAGATGTGGTATGAGTGCCAATGAGACAACTCTCCATCCAAGTCGCAATTTGTAAAAGTACACCATTATAGGTCAAAGTACTTCCTTCAACACGGAGCCTTGGCTCACATCAAACAGCAAGCTATAAAGGGCTCCAAAAATGACTAGTGTAAAACCATTCAAACAGGAAAACCAACGATCTAAACCAGAAAAACTTATGAACCACATCAACAAACAACAACCACTGAACATCAGGTTATACCTTTTAAAAATTGGACAATTTACCGTTACAAAAATCTCAAGTTTCATTGCATGTATTGAGTATTCATAATTTTATAATCTGGATTTTCAAATGACAATAAGAATACTCTTTTCAAAAGAACATAATGATCAAGGAAGTCAATTGGCTTACTGACAAATTAAATTTCTTTATTATGGAGGAAACAATCTAATTCAGTTTGAATTCTCTTCATACAAAAGATCATATAATACACTATTCCAGGGCTGGTTTTTCCTATCATTATTTCCTAGTTTAGAAGGTCATTGCTAACATGGAGACTATTTAACCAGTGGTTCTTAACCAATTGTAATGTTTAAGTCTTTATAGATACAATAATAATTCGATTGTCCGTTATGGAATTTCCATGTCACATGAGACCATAAATATGTTCCTTTTCTTTTGCCATAATCCTGTTCACCTTTCCTTTTGTTCATGACATCACAGAATGAAATTAGACACCAGATTGTTACTTTTCATGAGCATCACAACAGGTGCCACTAGTGGAGCAGGAACAGCAGTAACCCTTCCTGAGCACCTGAGTTCATACCTGGTTTTTGGTTAGGTTTGCGTTCCTCACCTTCAGTTTTTTGTGCATCAGGACTGTTGTTTGTCTTTTTATCTTTTGGTCTTGTGTGTCTTACATAAAATTACGGCTTTTGATTACACCCTTGGTGTCTTCTTTCTTTTTTTATAATTTTTTTCTTGATTACAGTCAGTACGACAGTAGTTTTCAAGTCAAATTCAGGATATGCCCAACAGAATAATAAAACTTAATATCTGTTACTTACAACTTACAAAAAAACTTTTTACTTGCAGATGGATGGTTCCAAGACCTTTGGTGTACCAAACAGAAACTAGTGCATTAATAAAAAGAATGCATGTGATGTCGTGCTTTTTTCAAGCACTTGTAATTTAAAGGATGGGAAAATAGAAAGTAGTGTCTGACAGATTTCCACTTATATATCAAGAAAATTTAGCCAATATAATACATGTATGAACAGGTGCTGCATATATATATTAACATTCATTAGAGTACGGCAGCTCATAAAAATTATGAGGTATGCTGTTGCAATTTAAAGAAGCACTGGGTATACTTTGTTTAAAAATAAGACAACATTCAAACAACACAAAAATCCAATTCTGTACCTTAATTCAAATCAATTATGTTGCTTAATGACTAATAGTGGATTTTTTTGTATAAAATCAATTGTTATATACATGTACTTTGTGTATTGATTTCACACTGCAACAAAATACTTGAACCTAAATTATAGAGATGATGCATTTCTATTTGTGCTCAGTGTAAATCTTTCATGTAACTTTTGTATAGAATAATAATTACACCTAAAGACTCTATCAATGGCGAAAAGTTACAACCAATTATCTGACAATCAGCTTATTCCTTCTGTGTCACCAAGATCATGCAGTGAATTAATAACATTTCCTTAAAGAGATAAAAATCCAATTAGTGCAACACCAAGATCCAGATTTTCACTATAAAGGAGGGAATTAAGCATCCAACAACTATTTAAAAGTGTGGAAAGAATCTACACTGTGAAAAAAGATCTTTTTTAAAATTTTACTTATGAAAGATTATACATATATTCAAGATTTTTTGTATTCTTTTTTCTGATTGATATTTAGGTCGATCAATTGGTGGTTATACCTTACACAAGAATTCATTGAAAGGAAAGTATTCACCTTATGGTAGATCAAGGGTCTATCAATTAAAATAGATTTTGAATAATTTGCCAAAATGTTGTTTACATCATTATAAAAATAAGTAGAGGTGGTATCATGCTCATTTTCAAAAATATAATAAAAAGTGTGGGCACATAGCTTTTTTTCAAGCTACAGGTTGTCAGATTTTGCAAAGATATACATGGAAAAACCATTTTTTAATTTAAACGATAGAATTTTAAGATAAAATATGACAAAAAAATTCTTACAGTGTGTTTTTAGAAAATAAACAGAAAATAATGGGTCAAGGGACTTGTTTTGATGCTACAAAACCAAATATTTAAAATTCTCTACACATTCCTTTATAAAAGTAAGGTTATCTGAGTTATCTTCCTTTATATGACAAAGTTGAAAAACTGAATCAAACACTAAATGCTTTGTATTTTTTAAAAACAGTCCTTACAATAAGATAAAACACATTTTTCTTCATTTAGATATTAATGACATCATTACAAATGAATTACAATTTCCTCTGTCAAAATTTGTATATTGTACTAAAAATCTAAACCAATGGTATTCTGCTATTTTACAATTCAAGATGCAAAAGACACCCTTTCTACCGTACACCTCAAACATACAATTCTTTTATCCAATGGAGATTGCTAAGAAACAAAGTAATATAATGTAGAGGAGCATAAATTTGCATGTTAGCTTGATTTATACATTGCTTTGTGTAGTCTGTAACTTTAGCCTTTGTCATAGCATATGAACATTTATAGCTCGGTTAACAGAATTGGACACTGCATGATATTAAGGATTTTATTTCTACAGATATCATGTTGTTGAAAGCAATGGTTCTTTTGTATGATTATATAATTCAATATTAGTGAAAAATGGACATTTAAAAGCGAGGCCTTTGCAAAACATAGGCATCTTATTACAGGAGACTGTTTAAGATTGCATGACATTGATGGATGGTTGTTTTTAGTGCAGTAGCAAATTAAATGCATATCAGGATGTTAACATGTTTATGTGATATAATTTTGTACCGACGTTTTTAACATGCTAGTTCACAGTCCACAGGACGGCATCTCACCATACTCAGACACATAACTCCTACATACCATGTGCTTACAGTACTAATTTTCAACTCTTTTGGTTTGACAGAACAGGTATTAAACCATAGGCCTCCCTCACTTGATGATTGTAAACATGCTTACACAAGGCCACTGAGGTGGTGAAATGTTGATAAACTGGTCAGTAAATTTACAAGACAAAAATCACCAGCAACTTTATGCTAGTCATTCATTTTTTATTTGTAGCAAGTACAAATCTCAAACCACAAAAAAATCAAAAGTTTACTGAGATTTTCAAGTTTTTAATCTCAAAGGAGTAGTATTAGGATTTGAACATGTTGAAACTAAAAACTGAACTATGACATATCTGAACAGCACTAAAAACTGAACTATGTCATATCTGAACAGCACTTAAAAATGAACTATTTCATATCCGAACAGCACTAAAAACTGAATTATGTCATATCATAACAGCACTAAAAACTGAACTATGTCATATCCTAACAGCACTAAAAACTGAACTATGTCATATCTGAACAACACTAATAACTGAACTATGTCATATCTGAACAGCACTAAAAACTGAACTATGTCATATCCTAACAGCACTAAAAACTGAACTATGTCATATCCTAACAGCACTAAAAACTGAACTATGTCATACCTTAACAACACTAATAACTGAACTATGTCATATCTGAACAGCACTGAAAACTGAACTATGTCATATCCAAACAGCACTAAAAACTAAACTATGTCATATCCTAACAGCACTAAAAACTAAACTGTGTCATTTCCGAATATGTTATATCCCAACAGCACTAAAAACTAAACTATGTCATATCCAAAAAGCATCAAAAACTGAACTATGTCATATCAGAACAAAACTAAAAATTGAGCTACGTCACATCCATATAACAAGATAAATTTACATATTCTTGAACAAATCCAACACATTATATACATATTCAGTTCACAATGACGAGTCAGTTTAGGCCCCAAAAAAAATATATATGTCTGTTTAAGGGGTTTTTTATGGGACATAATTTTGAGTCGTGCAGTCAGTCTTGCCGTGGTCTGAGTTGTTCATCGGCCGAGCTTACCCGTATTTTTAATGATTGGATTATCTCCCTTGGTTATTGGTTGGAAAAAATGGCGGCAAAATGTTTATTTCATCACACGAGGTGAGTTTCCTTAAAACAGCTGCCATATTCATGATTGTGAACATTAAGATGTATCAGGCAATTGATTTATTTTATTGGCAACTATAACTTCGATTTTGACACAAGTTCAATTAATTTTTCACTTAACGACAGAAATAAAATAAATTAGGGTCGGTGCTCAAAAGTAGGGTCGGTCCGTAAATTAAACAGACATATATTTTTTTGGGGGCCTTAGACAGTGCTAATAACTTCCATATATGAAATTCCAGCTGTTTTAATGACTTTTCAAAAACTGGTATTTGTGGAATAGTTTACCTGAAGTGTTCTCAAGTTATTGCATGGAAACAACAAAGTTCCAATTTCCAATCAATCAATGACCCTAATTTGTAAATGGCAAAAGTGTAAATGGCCAAAATTCGAAAATAACCTTTATTTTATTATAAGAAACAGCATTCTAAAATTTATAAAGCTTTGGCTAAGCAGTACTTAAGGTCATTTCAAAGAAACCGCTAGAGCAGCCTTCACACCCTCAATACTACCCCCAAATCAATAACTGATTTATGTCATATACATTGTATCTTGGTTAATAAAAAAACATTCATTAATACTTTTCCTGGTCAGTAGACACTCAATATGATTTTCCGATTTTTAATTAACAAGACCTATAATCTTGATCAGTAATTAAACCTTACCTTAACTATTTGGTTCGTTTCTATATTTCAATTAACCAAGAAAAATCAGAACCCAAATCCTTCACTTATTATTCAAAAATTTGTCTATCTTCAATTTCATTGAATAACAGTGTCTTTTTTACGATCAATACAACGAAAGTGCAAAAAATTGATGAATTGTCGAGAATGATTAATAATAATAATCATATAGGCCATGCAAGGATATAAAATATCAAAACTTGACGTCACAAATAGTATTTTTGTATATGTAATATCTGAGCAATGTATTTTGAGACATGAACTTTCATTTTAATGACTCTTCATTAATAACTTAAATCTTAACTATCAGGTTTCATTTCTTCTCTTCCATTTTTTTTTATCCATTTAAGTGACAGAATGTACTTTATCATTAGTGAGTTTACTAGCTTGAATATGGGGGGAAATTAACTATATTTCCAACAGAAGTTTTTCTTTCTTAACTCAAGATTACGATTAACATTTTCTAGAAATCTCCAAATATGAAATCAGAAGTCTGTCAGACTCACAGGTATGATATAAAAAAAAATACATCTTCTTATATCTATTATATATTGTAGAACATTCTATTGAAATGAGAAATCCAAAAATTACCAGAGAAAACTTTGTAATATTTACACAATGTAGTACCCACAACTGCAAAAACCATTTGGTTCTTAAAATTGACCTACATACTTAAAACTTTCCACCTTAGGAATAGATCGATGATTAATCTTCAATCAAAGTCAATTAGAAGTTGGTTTTTTTTGTCGATATAACGACTTAAAAAGGATGTCCTGAATAAAATCAATACTATGGCAATGGGTGGTGAGTTTATATATAATAAAAATAGTACAAGAAACTTAATTTTAATTTTTTTTCCCCATTTGAAAGTGTTTTTTTATGATGTAGTTTTGAATAAATCTACAAATGTTCTAAAATACACAAACTGGATTTACTATGTGATCTTTCATCTTTTAAATATGAAATAGTATTTTTTCTTGACTAGATATTTAAGGGCAATCACTTCTGAACAGCTGAAAACAACCATCTACTACAATTCTCTTTCCCATTCTTAAGGACCATAACTCCTGAAGGTATCAATTATCATGGAGTTAGACAGATCATAATGAAACTTAACTTGGCTTGAACTAGCTTCCTCTCCAGAAACTGAGAAACGCCTTGATAGGCATCTTGTGTGTTTTAGTTTTTGCTGTATAGTTGTTTATTTACAATCATTCCACAACTTATATTATTTTATAGTTGTTTATTTACAATCATTCCACAACTTATATTATTTCTATATTGGTCTATATTTTTATGGTTTATTGTCATATAAAAAAATAACCTGACTTTCTTGTCTATAATTAGTCAGAGAATTGAGTGTTGACGGTAGATCAATGATCGTTTCTTTTTCATTTATTTACTAGATTGGGGTCATTAAAGAACCTAATATATTAAATAGATAAGTTCCGTCTATTGTTGAAGGTTTGTAGTATGTTGACTTCTAGAAATATTTTGGTTATTTGTATGGTTGGGTTTAGGACTCATTGGACTATACCCTAATCTCTTTTTATACAAATTTTCATCAAAACCTATAACACTTATCATCCAGAAACCACCAAATTTGCTGATTACCCTATTCCCAAGGGACATAACTCCTCATAAGTATCAGCCAAACTCCCAATAGATTTAATGGGACTAGTGCTGTATCTTTTAGTCAATATTACTATAGCTAAAATGAATAGAATAGCTGGGGATAATTATAAGCTAAAATCTAGTGTTTGTAGTGATAGCAATCGATCAAAGGTGGCTCAACAGTAGCAATTTACCCAAAGAGGAACGCTTCACATCAATATTTTCTTCCAGAAGTCAATGATGATCACCAGAAGTTGAACATAACTGACTTGTTTGCTCACTTTCTAGAATAGACCTTGAGTTGAAAGAAAACTATGAAGACTTTCTAAAAATTTACATTTTCCCACCATAACTAAACATAGATATGTCTAACAATGGCAAAATAAAAAAGAAAAATTTTTTCTTTGTAATTTTGATCATCAAAAGAGGTAACAGCTACTATATGTACTACACTTACACAAATGTACTGCTAATAAATGCATTTGATTTTACAAGAAAAAACTACCGCTGCCATCATCAAAACCAGATGCGTCAATTTCAGAGCTGTTGCAAGTGAAATCAACAAGCCATTAAGTAATAAATTTACAAGCTTTGTATAAACATTTGTAAAAAATTTGGTACAAAATTGGTTTTAGTTTTGTCTTTTACATATATGTCTTTTCTTTTCAATTATACCTGCTAGGCTAAACTGCTAAAATTAACAATCTGATAACGTCGCCACAACAAAAATGCTCAGGCTACCACACATTTAGTGAAATTATTAACAAATATTATAATTAGGAATAATTGAAACTGACAATGCTTAGTCAACTATCTATTTTATCAAATGATTTGATATAAGTATAAATATAGTACTCTCTAGTCAGTTTTCTTCATCCAATAGGTCATCCTTAGGTCAATCTTTCCAGCCTTCCTTTGTTCAATAATATTTCAAAGACAAAACTACAGCTTTTTACTGCTTAATTCAATGTCTTTTCTTTGTTTTCAATATTCATTTCATAAAGTAAACAGTAAGGTAACTTAACAGTGTTACTGTAATATAACTTTTTTGTATGTGATATTTCCCTGAAAACAGCCAACTTTAAAGCTTGCCACTTAATTTGACAATTGGAACAACCAAGTATGTATAAAGCATTAAAGAATTTGCCATGTGACTTTAGCATACACTGATAAAACATGCAACAACTTACTTATTTTCCTTGCTAAATATGATTCCAACACTTATATTCAAGTCGTAATTTTAAAACAAAATTTTTTAAATTGAGTATATCATTAGAGTATCACGAGTATACAAACAAACAGTTAATTTTTTTGCAAATACCCAAACAAATACTGTAATTTTACCAACTTGGTACTCACCTATGTGAAAATGTTGTACAATGCTGGTCTTGTCATCTTCCTACAAAAAAATCAAAGACATCATACCATTACAAACATACATATTTGAACATCATTCTTTATACCCTTATCAATATTTATAGGTCTGCAAAATGTGAATGCTCTGTACATGTAAATAAGGAACTAGAATATATCAATTTTCCAGACACACCTGTCAGTTAAAGATTAGCCCCATGTAAGCCTTAAAGTTTGTCAACCTCCTGACAATCGCATTCTTGTTTAAGGTTAAGTTTTCTATTGAGAATAACCTAATAAGTAAAACAGCTTAAAAATTCATTTTATTATAGCTGTCTCATCTTACATCCTGCTTTTAAAAATTCAGATAAATAGCACTCATTAAAAATATCAATTCCATCTTTTT
Organism: Mytilus californianus; assembly: GCF_021869535.1. Taxonomy (NCBI): domain Eukaryota; kingdom Metazoa; phylum Mollusca; class Bivalvia; order Mytilida; family Mytilidae; genus Mytilus; species Mytilus californianus. The sequence goes on from NW_026262679.1 coordinate 62,477,306, forward strand.
TTTGCAAAGCTTTTTGTTTTTGTACCTTCATTTCTATTCACAGTAAGAACATGGCATGATAAATGACCAAGTTGAAATCATGATCACCTGATCAAATCACCTGATCAGACCATTATGGTAATGTAGTTGTTGTAGTTGTTGTAGTGTTAGGAGAAATATCTTGACACCTATTAAAGACCTTTAAACAGATACTTGATGTGATTATAAAGTTTGGTAAAGATTAGATGTCTGACTACAGATTAAAATCAAATTTCCCAAAATCTAATTGGAAATGAAAGAAAATGTTTTAAAAATATGCATTAAAAGCTGGTTTTCGTCATGAGATTCTAGAAGGTCTTGGAGTTTTGTAATAAATAACTCAACCCCTACAGCAAGATCAGGAGGGGCTCCAAAATTTATGTCTGTTTACAGTTGTTATGACTTGGAACTTTGAGCTAGTAATATCTCAAAAATCAAAAGACATCTTCCTATCCATTCATTATCATACCCCACTTATCCTACCCCAGATTTGTTTTGTAATTCTTCATGTAATGAAACAACTATCCATTTAAGACCAATGGACAAAGACAATAACAAGTTACAGTTTTTGCACAGCCTTCAACAATGAGAAAAACCTATACAGTCTAGTAGGCTATAAAAGTCCCAGGGTGCTTTGTATCTTTCATCTTTCTGAAGAGTAAAGCCTTATTTGTCAATATTTTACACCTCCCTAATGCTAAGTATAAAGCTATCAACAAATATAATGCCTACCCATGTTAACATGAGCATAGAGCATGACAGAAAGGAATTATTTCTTAAAAAAATATACATCACTTTTGTTGAGAAATTTACAAAAGATACTGACAATTACAGAGAGGAAAGTTTGAGGTAGACATGTTTATATGGGAGGAAGTCCAGAAGCAACTTTGACATAAAACAAGTACTACTGTCAAATATTTTTTTTCATATTTCTATCTTTTTTTGCTAAAAACACAAAACAGCTTGTCAAAAGGGTTCAATTATACAAGTGTAAAATTCCCAAAACATTTTTCAAAGAAACATTGTGGGGTTGCTTTGAAACTGCTCTACTGTTATTAAATTGCTATATGTATAAAAAGTAGCAATAATCTTCATGATACTTATTTGTTCTAACTTCTTCATTAATTTTATAAATGGAAAAAATATGATGATTGGCAATGGTATTAATGCAATACTGATTAGTTGACAAAACCTTATATATGTCAGTGCAACATGTTTTACAAATTGAATTTGAAACATTTTAGACTGTTTATACATGTAAATGAGCCTGATGTAGGGAAGAGGGACCATAGGTACTTGTTGACAGGATTGCCCTCCCTTTTTTTGGTTTAAGTAAGAACAAAATCATATGCCATTTGATCACTTATTCTTCTGTCTCCAGTAGTATTGTTCAAACTTTTCAGAAGACAACCCTCTCCTCCACTCTTCTGAGATTTAAGGAAGAAAATCAATTCCATGTCATTTAGCATGTATACCTTATCAAAGAATTTGGTGATGACAACAGAACTATTCTGAGCTTGCTAATGTTTGTAAACAGAAAAATTAACTGAAATTATTGTGACATTGGATGATTGATCAAATTAAGGCAGACAATTTCACCACTTGCTACAATGATGTCACTGCAGACCACTCAAAATTGCACTTTGTCACACACATACAACATATATAACATGCATTTAGAAAGCATCAATAAATATTGATGTAAAATAATCTGTTACCTATGTCAACAAGAAGCATCACTTACAGGCAGATGTGAAACAATGCCATTCCTCTATTGTTACTTTCTACACTATAATCACAATTTCCTGAATTTAAAAATCCTTGTTGGCGGTCAATATATAATTACGAGTTGATAAAACATGCTGTTCTCTCCACCTTTCTTCTCCAACTGAAATAAAGACAACATTGTATTGATTCTTTGCACAGAGATTATCGCTTCAGGCCCTTTTATAAATTCACTATTTGTATTTGATTACACTTTTAATTAAAACACGGCAATACATTTGTTTGACTGATTCTAACACCTAATGCATGTTTATTCAACATTGTATAAATGGTAAACATTGAAGTTTGTTTGTTTTTTTTTATTTCAAATATGTTGATTCTGTCAAAACAATGAAGGCCATTTAAATGAATGTGTGATGTGGGTGTATAAAATTATCTTGGGAATAAATATTTATCCCTTTTTACCCTAAGAGTTTAAGTATTATACTTATTAGTATTTTGTTTATAATCACAACGCACTTCTACTCAGCATGATTTTCTGTCTCCATAATATGCCCACAATTCATTTTAGACCACATTTCTTTCCCTTTTTGTCTGTTTGTTAATTTTCTGCTATTCTTCATTTATATATCTAAGACCAAGATAATACTAAGGGCTGTTTTTGGCTAAGAAACAAAGGTAGTTAGTTGGTCAATGTATACAGACACAACAAAGTGGTTTTTAGGATTTTAATACCTCTTTTGTATATATCATGACAATTTAATCATTTCCACTGCTTGCCACTGTGGCAAGCAATAATGATTCCTTGCTGCAGATTGAAAATGTCACTGGGGCGATTAGTGGTACTTTGGTGGATAGTTGTCTCATTGGCAATCATACTAGAGGGTCTGGATGGGGTTTACAGAATAGAGAATACTGGGCCAATTCAATAGAAAAATGGAAAAAAAAAAAATACAGAATTAAAGCCCAAAAAATTAAGAAAAGCGAAAAAATAGGTCCAAATAAATGGAGAATGTGTCCATGAGACACAGATGATGCCCCGCTTGCATATATAACGTTATATAGGGACATAACTCAAAAATGGTAAAAGTGACGCCAACCAAATTCGAACTTGATTTGAGTTTTTTGTGGTAATAAGCATTGTGTATAAATTTCATAACATTTGGTTGAGGCAAACTTGTTAGATAAGAAACTAATTTTGGGACGTACATATGGACAGACGTACATATGTAGGTAAATGTACGTACGGATGGACGTACAGATGGACAAGGGTAACACTTATGCCCCCTCAGCTGCAGCAGGGCATAAAAATAAAGAATAGCGAGTAATGGGCAAAATTAATATAGAATAGAGAAAAAAAGGCTTAAAAAGAATTAAAGAATACGAAACTGAAACCCACCCCCCTTCCCCCTCTAGGCCCTCAAACCACATCTAATTTTCATACTGGTATTGATTTAATTGATGAACATACACATGTACAGAAAATATATACTGTCATATATATATACATGTATATACACAAGTCTAAATTGAAAACAACGTTCAAACCTATGATTGCGTTGGATAAAAACAGCAATTTTTATACGTGTGCATGCAAAACAAATTTCTTGTTAGAGGGGTCTAAATACAGCACAAACTACATTTTCCAAAAGACCAAAAAAGTGAAAAAGTATATTTTAACAAAACGCATTTGACTAACAGGTCGAACAACTGATGTTCTTAAACCATGCTGACTGCCATTGGCCATTGCCAAATAAATGGATCACTGATGTAATAAATGGATCTTAATTGTAAAATTTAATACTAAACAGAAAACAATAAACTTGCGGAAAAGATGGTATACCGCAAACAAAAGGTGCAAAGGTTTTTGTACACCATATCCGGATTTCGACAATTAATGTCTCTTCAGTGTTGTTAAGAATCGAAACGGTATTTGGAAAGCCATCCAATTTACCTCAATTTAGGATAGACTCTTGAATTTTGAGGAGTCAAAATAGGATGAACGGATCATATAAACCCGAAGGCAAATATAATACAAGCCCAAACGAAAAAATATAAACAAGTCTAAATTGAATACAACGTTCAAACCTATGATTTCGTTGGATAAAAATATACATATATAGTGGTAACCAACTATCTGTTGGGGCAAACAGCTATAATATAATGGGATGTTACTAACATCTTAAACAGTCAATAGATCATTACAATAGTTTATAGTTTGAAATCATAATCCACTATGCTAGGTCTATACATCTGGTTATCTCCTCAGCCCACAAATACTTCTGGTAATTTGCACTTTAGTGGACATGTGGAATTATCTTGTCTGCTTAAATGACAATAACTAATGGTGAATATATTGATAGTCTTTGAAATAAAGATCTTACTACATGCATCAATAAAGCTTATAAATGTTGATCAATGAATGAGACCTTAAAAAAGTTCAAGGTCAATAAACACTGTCAGATAGACATGAAGTAAAGATCTATAGACAAAATTGTAATTAACCTAAATGAGAAACAGATCTAATCTTGAAAACTTTATTGTGACTCTTATATCACTCAAATAGGTAAACTAGGGGCTCTAAAGAGCCTGTGTAGCTCACCTAGGTGTAGGTGCATTTTCAACAATTGACACTCTCCAACATTGTAGACTAGAAATTAGTCTAGAATAGAATTGAGGGTGGTAAAGGGTTATTTTCGTGCAACGTGTTTTGCCATTTTTATTTCACGCGCAGCCGTGAAAAAGGATCATTATTCACCCTGTTTCGTGAAATCGGTAAAAAGATCAACGTGCAAGAAATTTTTAATTGTTTTCATCGTGAAATGGCAATTTTATTTTGCGTTCTCCCGTACAGATACCCCCCCCTTTACGCCCATCAGAATTCATGACCAAAATATCCTGTTTATCTTGTATTGATGATCATTTTTTTCTTTTTACAGTTTCTATTTGCTTTAGTTATTTGCCCATAACAAAAAAGGGTTAACAAATTGTCATTAAAAGGCAATCACTCCTACAAAGAGTCTACTAACTCTTTCAGCAAAATTTGCTTATAATAATTAAACATAATATAAAAAGGCTTATGATAATTTTGTACGCCAGATAAGCATTTCTTCTACAAAAGACTCAAAAAAGTTTATGAAGTATGCAAGTAGTTTATACAATTGTAGTGACAGATTGTTCATGTCACTAAGGCAAAAAGTTTGCAAAATAACTGCTGCTACTGGAATAATATACCCATGTCATGCATTCTGCAACTGCTGTTGAAAAACTTAAGGATGTTCGCTACTCTGTTTCAAAATAACAAGCTTTTTAAAAGACTGATATAAATTGATAGTATATAAATAAAGAAAAAAGTGAAGGGTCCGTGTGCTTGTTTTCAAGATATAAGCCATTGAAAATTTGGCGGGAAATAATTCTCTCTAGATTTTTCATACATTTAACATTTGCACCTTTTTTCTTTCAAAAACGATGAAAAAATAACAAGGATTTTATAAGATTTACAAAGATGACATTTTAAACTATATGTAATATAAAAATTATATAATATGTTGACATAATTATGGAAAGAAAAGTAGGGGTTAATGGGCAAATTTTTTTAATTGCACTACATGGGTAAAACCAGAGGATTCCGAACATCTGACAAAAATTCAAAAACCCAGAGGAGCAATCATCCTTAAGACAAGGGGAAGTCAATCTACTGACTATCTAATAAACTAATAAAGTTATCCAACATGATAAGTAGTTTACTGTGAAAATTCACATTCATAAAGACTGATATGAAATGGATAAATGAATACCGGAGTAGTCAAATTTTAATTCCTGTTTCCAATTCTGAAATGTTTGGCAAAGGGAGCAACTCTGAAGTAGGACAGGGTACCCGATCAATGAACACTTGTGGAAGAAGCATGTCTTGATGTTCATCTTTAAGCATCTGCAGCAAAACACCCATGTTACAATGATATACAATGTACATGTACAGGTGGAATTTAAAGACATAAGAATCTGTATGTTAATAAATTAAATTGTTGGTCCGTGACATCGTGTTCACATTTTTAAAGATTTGTTCCATTTGTACATTAATCATCACAGCAAACTAAATTTTTGAGGGAGTTATAAACAGACATGGGCATTACTAAATACACACTTTTAGGTGGGGGTATAAAAAATAAGAAAAGATAACTAACTGACTGGGTTTTCATTAATAATACAGTAAAATACCAATAAAACAGTTTAAAATCTTATGTAAAACTCATCTCCATAGACCTTGAAGGAGGAGGTGGGTCTTTTAAGGTAATTTCTTTTTTCACTTGCATGAAAATCCTACAGAAAAAAAAACAAAATTTAAGAAGCAGATGGACTTATAAAAACTTTTTTCTGCTTGGAAATGTTTTTGATGAATACAAAAGATGTTCTTGCCATAAAAATATACCTTCCCCCTTATTACCAAACCATTTTTCTCCTTCTATACTGTAATTTCAAGTAAAAGTACATTTAAATCCGTGTTAATATGCCCTGCTTAAGTAAGGTTTAGCTTCTGTTCAATAAAACAATCAAAACTATATTTCTTTTGTTTGCTTAAGGTTTTGTGGAAAGTTTTCAACTAAAATCAATACACTTGTGGGTAAAAACCAATATTTACAAACATCTAAAAGTAAAATTACTGTCCAGAACTGATCAGACTTAAAGTAAAGGTCAAATCAGGAATGACAATAAGACATTAAGTACATACACAAAACTCAATAAGGTGTCCTGGATTTCCAAAATCATTTCTTTAAACAAACTAACAAATACAATGCATAGTTATCGACTGCAGCAGCAGTTATTTTTAAAAATAGATTACATAAGCAGAGTTTCTTAAGGATATATTGTTTGAAATATTGGTATTGCAGATTAATGTTTTTTTGTTCTTTTTCAGTCTTTGAAAAATCGTATTGCTTTTGTAATTTGCTAAATTCTTCATCTAAATCAAAGTCTTTCTTGCTGCTAAATTTCATACTTACAAATAAACACACAAACTGGTCATTACATGTAAGTAATTAACAATCAATCAAATCACACTTACATACCTGTCACTCACAAACTTAAAAACTGGAGGCTCTCAAGAGCCTGTGTCGCTCACCTGATTCTACTTTGGTTTTGGAAATCATGTAAAAATAGATTAAAATCATAACAGATACCCTAATAATGAGTGAGGCCAAATTTGGTTTTATATTGGTCCTGTAATTTAATAAAAAATCCTGGTGGCCATCTTGAACAGTAAATCGGCAACAAAGTAGCAACACTTCATCAGCACCTCATAAGAAACATTTATGCCATGTTTTGGTTTCATTCCATTCAGTGCACCTCTAGAAGAAGCATTTGTATGTATTTCCCATAGGGTCTTATGTTAAAGGAAGTCCCCCCATTGGCAGCCATCATGGATGAAGGATCAGCTTCAAAGTAACAAAACTTAGTCAGCACCTCATAAGGAACATTCATGCCATATTTGGTTTCAATCCATTCAGTATGTGGTTCTCTAAAAGAAGACATTTGTATGTATTGTCCATAGGGTCCTTTGTTAAACATTATCCCCAGATGGTGGCCATCATGGATGAAGGATCAGCTTCAAAGTAACAACACTTGGTCAGCACCTCAAAAGGAACATGTATCCCATGTTTGGTTTCATTCCATTCAATGGTTCTCTAAAAGAAAACATTTGTACGTATTTCTCATAGGGTCCTATGTTAAACTAACTCCTCCGCTGGCGGCCATCTTAGATTATGGATCGGCTTCATAGTAACAACACTTGGTCAGCACCTCATAAGGAACATTCATGCCATGTTTGGTTTCATTGCATTCAGTGGTTCTCTAAAAGAAGACATTTGTATGTATTTCGAATAGGCTCCTATGTTAAACTAAGTCCCCAGCTGGCAGCCATCTTGGATGATGGATCAGCTTCAAAGTAACAACACTTGGTCAGCACCTCATAAGGAACATTCTTGCCATGTTTGGTTTCATTCCATTCAGTGGTTCTCTAAAAGAAGACATTTGTATGTATTTCTCATAGGGTCCCATGTAAAACTAAGTCCCCTGCTGGCGGCCATCTTGGATTATGGATCGGCTTCAAAGTAACAACACTCGGTCAGCACCTCATAAGGAACATTCATACCATGTTTGCTTTCATTCCATTCAGTGGTTCTCTAAAAGAAGACATTTGTATGTATTTCCCATAGGGTCCTATGTTAAACTAAGTCCCCCGCTGGCGGCCATCTTGGATTATGGATCGGCTTCAAAGTAACAACACTCGGTCAGCACCTAATAAGAAACATTCATGCCATGTTTCTTTTCATTCCATTCAGTGGTTCTCTAAAAGAAGACATTAATGTATGTATTTCCCATAGGGTCCTATGTTAAACTAAGTCCCCCGCTGGCGGCCATCTTGGATGATGGATCCGCTACAAAGTAACAACACTTGGTCAGCACCTCATAAGGAACATTCATGCCATGTTTGGTTTCATTCCATTCAGAGGTTCTCTAGAAGAAGTTCAAAATGTATAAAGTTAACGACGACGACGGACAACGGACGCCAAGTGATGAGAAAAGCTCACTTGGCCCTTCGGGCCAGGTGAGCTAAAAAGACTTAGGGATTTAGTTTTTACAGGACAAAAAAGCTTACATTACTCTAGTTATTTCTCTATCAATTCATGATGTTCCCAGCTTTAAAAACATGTTGACAGACTAGCCTAATAAAAGGCAAGTTTGCATGCAATGTCTTAAAGTCAATCTATAATATCAATAAACATACGGAAGCACTATGAGTCCATATAAAGCCATAATGTGACCTTTAAGGATTTGTAGAAAAAGAAGCATTTAAGTATCGGGTACACTTTGGGTTTTTTTTTTTGTTGTTGTTTATTTTATATATAATACATTTCTGGAGACTTTTTAAATCTTCTGAAAGTTATTGTCAAGGATTTGTATAGCCTTATTATAAAAATCCTTGTTATTGTCAAATGGAAAAACAAACATTTTCACAATTTCAGTTTAGTAATTGCTGCTGTGTGCCTGCCATTTGACAAAGTGATTTCAAATTAACCAGCATCTTTTTCACCCCTGAAGTGTGTTATCCACCAAAAAATACTGTCCTGAAATGAAATTTTCCTAAATTTCAGTTTATTTAGAAGCAGTGACCTTTAACTTTGGCCTACAGACCAAAATCAATAGGGGTATTTCTTTACAATGTGCAACTTCCAAGCTAAATTCAGTGAAGATTGTACATATGGTGTTAAACTAACTTCTAGAAACCAAAAGTTTTACTAAAATTCAGTTTACATGTACAAATGCTGCTGTCACTATGACCTTTGACCTGTATTGTAGTGACCTGTAGTGTACCAATATTGTAGAGACCTCAAAATCAATAATAGAAGCCTTCTCCATACCATGGGCTGTTATTAAAATAAATATGATAATAGCTGTATATACATTTATGTTCAAAAGATATTGTAGGGAAACCAAATTTCGGCAAAAATTTGGAAAACTTTTCAAAAACTGTGGATGTTCATGCAGTATTAATTCTGCAGAATTTGCAAAATTACATGTTTTCCTTAAGAAAATGTCTGATCAGTCTGACTAAAAGATAGCATCCACTTTCCACTTGTGTTGTCTTCTGATCTTTATCAGTTAAAAAAGGTCAAAAAGGTTTTTCCCACCTGTGCCCTATACATTGTGTACTAAAACATTGACAGCCTTATGTCATATAAGGTACTTAAATATTTATTCTTCTTTAATGTAATTAACCTTTTATTGCAGCAGAGACCTTTACCTAAAAAAAATACAATAAACAAATTTACAAGTATAACAATTCTGCTTTTATTATCACTTATTTATTATTTATTTATCACTGACAGACTATTAAAGAAAAAAAATAGATTGATTGTTGGTTGCTTAATGTCCAGTGGCAAATTTTTCATGCATGTCCAGGACGATAAATAACAAAAACAAAAATTTTCTAAAGCAATTGTTCTGCAGAACACAATTTCCACCCTCAGCAACAAATATCACTAGTTGTTGCTAGTAAATAGGCTTGGAGTGAAGAAATTCAAACTGCATAATGTTGTAGTAATTAAACATGTGTTAAAGATCTGAGATATACATCTGAAATTAAAACAAAATGCTTTGTGTTGGGTACAAAAAATGTTGGTTGGCAAAACACACATATTCAATATTTTAATGAAGATTCTTAATATTGAATGTTATTGGCTTATAATTTTAGATGTATTACTAGTATTAATTCCTTAAACTCTTTCCATGAGTGTTATTATAAACCACTTCAAACACTAGTAATATGAACTATGTTTTATATCAATGGATTATAACCATGATAACACATTCTGACAACTGTTATATATATTCTATGTCAGTGATCAATGTAAATTAAACAAAGGTCTATATTCACTTCACAGTTGTTTAAAGGTTTATCATTAAAAGAAGAAAAAAATCAGCAATTTCATTTACAAACATGAGGCATGGATGACTGAGTCTTTCATAAGATTCATTTCAGTTCCACTCAGATAACAATACTTTGTATTCTGATAACAATACTTTGTATTCTGTCTGATAACAATAACTTTGTATTCTTGTATATACATTTGGGTTATTAATACAAAATCTGATCATGTTCTTTGCAAGTCTTTGTTCAATGACCAAAAAAGTATATTGACAATATTTCTTCAATTTGTCTATCATTGACCTTATTCCTATATTTGGTGGCCTTTAGCTGTTTTCTGCTCTTTGGTCGGGTTGTTGTCTCTTTGACGCATTCCCTGTTTTCATTCTCAATTTTAAATACAGAAAAACAGTTACTAAGACAACTTCCAGTTTGGGTCAAGATTTGCAAAAACACAGTAATTAGCAGAGGGAGGACAAAATTTTTAAAGACAATTAATGCCATGAAAATGCTACGTTTGAAGCTAAACATGTCTCTTTGAAAATTTTGTCCTGCATTTTTTTTTAGTTGTAATCTCTGTCCTGCCTTTTTATTTTTCACTCTATTCGGTCTTGCCTTTTTTTTTTATTAGCTTATCCTGACTTTTTTTTCATAAATTGTCATCCTGCCTTTTTTTTTTTACTCAAAACTCCTGTCCTGCCTTTTTTTTCAAATTTCACCCGAGCCCCCCCTATAAAAATCAAATGGTAGCTCCCATATAAAAAGCAAAGGCAAACCATAATCACAAACAGTAATTTATACATGTAAATAATGTACTACAGATTAAAGGAGCATAGATTACTACGGTACATGTACCATAAAAATGAGCACTGACAAACATGTTTAGCCCCACCACATTCTTTAAATGCTTGTCCCAAGTCAGTAACCTAGTAATCTAGTGGTTGTCATTGGTTGCTGTCTGCTTAATTGTATTTCATTTATTGTTTTTAGAATATACCAACTACAGTTGTATGTTGGTTTTCCGTATTGATTTTTTTTTCCACATTTTGTCATGTTAGGCCTTTTATAACATTCTATAGTATAATAGGTATGAGTTTTACTCATAATTTGACTTCTAGTCACTTGAGCACCTGGTCAAATCAGCATCCGATATAATTAATTCAGCACCTAGTCAAATTGGTATCTGTTTAATTTGGCACCCAATGTTACAGTAATTGTAAACATATCAAAGAAATCGTCATGGATAATTGAAAATAAATAGATACGAAGTATACAAGTAATTCAAAAATGGGATTGAAAACAAGAGTAGTGCTCTTATATGAATCTATCTTCCTAGGTTCAAAAATATATTCTAAAATAGCTTTGGGAAAACTCTTAAGGGGTAGTGGTTTTTACTTTTTTGGTAGATTATTTCAGATGTCTTGATGTCAGGGACTCAAAAGTTTGATCTTATCTTGCTTCATTTTTCTCATGATTTAGCAACAGCTTGAAAAATGACTTTCAACGGCCATAGTGCAACCCTAAAAGAATTGAGATAAAGCGGGTCTATGATTGTGGCCCCAGCGGGACAGAAATTTTTGGTATATTGATCTGTAAACAGGACAGGACAACAGGACACTAAGCGAATGATTGGTGTATCTATAAAAAGAAACAAGCAGAAAATATGTGTTTATTACTAACGATTACAGGGTCCACCACCGAATAAAAAGCAAGGGTGGGGGAGAGATGTCATAAATTCTCAGAGGATGTGTCAAGTTCATTTGTATCCCTCCCTGGACATAAAGTTTATATTTTACTTGGTGACATTTGTGTGGTGACATACATAAATGCATAAAAAACATGTGTACTTCAAGTTCTTTTTCAATATTTCATTCAGAAGTGAATACAATCAATGCCAGCCGTTTATGTTATTTATTATTAAAAATGAGGACAGGCAAAAACAAATTACGTTTCAATTTAACATTTTTAATGGAATTCAAGCCAAACAATGTTTTTTAATTAATTCATTACGCTTTTTTGTCTTACTGTCAATTGTGTTTTCGTCATAAAACTACAGTCAACTTTGCAAATTGAAGCAATTTTGATATAATAAAAAACTCTATGATATAAATCTCTGCCAGCAAGCTCTATTGTTTCCTGGAGAATACATTCATCTTGAAATATTGGTACTGTCTTTTATACCTCAGACTAATCTATTCTACCTGATTTTTACCCACTTTACAAGAAAATAAAGTTCTTAAACATACTACATTTTTTTGTAAATCGGATATATCTTTAAAAAAAATCTCAGTTAACTCTGATAATTCAAACTTTTAAGACATCTTTGAGTGCAAGAATAAGACTTCATCAAAACGGTTGATTCATGAATATGCATTCTAGCCAGATATACAATATTATAAAATGTACATGTACATGATAAAATTCTCAGAGACTGATTGATCATTTGTTGATATAGCATTGAGGCAATGCCTTCCCATATTGGTATCAGCTCCCCAAGGCTTGGTATTATAAATGGTTATTTAGGACTACAGGTATTTGGTTTACAAGAATAAATTAACAAAAGCATTATTAATTAAATTACAGATGATTGTGTTTAATGTTTCTTGGCATAACGTGTGAGCTTTCAAAGGAAGATACATGTGTGTTCCCAGTCATTTCAATGTTTTTTTGCAGAACTGGCACAATTCATGGTTTCGGTTTTGGTATGGTAACCAAATAAAAATTCTACAGTTCAAAAGTAAGAATAGCAAAGTTAAAACTTCATTTCCTATAGAAAATGCTGTTTAAATTAATTGATATCTCATTCATCAGTTTTCAAGTAGTTGCGGTTTAACAAAGTGTAATGTGGACATCTAGGTAACAAAGTTATTTAAAGAAAATAATTTGTCTTATGGAAGAGTCTTCGACTTTTCTTTAAATGAATCCTACTTTACCCAGTTATGTTTTGTTTTCAACAGGAATCTTGATGATTAGTTATTTAAAATACTAAATTTTGCAGCAAAACAGATGTTTTCCCAAGTTTGATCTCTAATGCCTTTGCCTCCACTGCGCTAAAGCCATGTTTTCACGTTTTTTTAATTCAATTTTTTGCCATGGAAAATAAAACATCAAAAACTCTGTTCTACATGTAATTCCCGCTTTAGATACCTATTTTCATTTAATACCAGAAACGTGGAGAAATGTTCTCTTTTAGATTACCCAGTACATCAAATTTATTTTGCTTTCTTAGCTATGCTTTGTAGTGCCCATAAAATGAAGCATATGCACTGGTATGCAACACAAGCTTTATGATTACAGAGTGAAATGAAAACTCAAACTGTGTTGAAAATACTAAATTTGATGCTTTTAAGATTCTTATGCAAGGTGCAAATATAATTACAATGTAAAACATGAACTTAACCAAAAAGAAGAAGCTGTTTAATGACTCTATTGAGGGGCTGGGGACTGTGGGTGTTTGCTGTTTGTCAACAAAAAAAGACAGCCTTGGGGTAAATCTAAGGGCTTGCTATAATACATTGTGTATGATGTCCGACGTATTGTACTCATTCAGTCATAAATCACACAAGTTCGTGCTTGTGTCAATTTCTTTATTCAAATCATGTATTTTGTACCAATGTGTTTCATGATTCTTGCACTTTGAATATCATTCACAGTCCAAATTTCCTGACACAAAGTCATTGTATAAATTGGAAAATCCACAGTTTCTTATCCGTAAATCATAAACTTTAAAAAAAAATTGAAAAAATCTGGGTGGGATAATTTAGAGGGGCAGGCGGGGATGAAAATCTATCAATTAATTTTAATTGGCCTAATTATCAAAAAAGAAAAAAGATCATAACAAAAGATTTACAAAAAAGAAATGTATTTATTAATTTTACTTATTTATTCCAACTGCTTAGTTATTACATGTGATGATTTTAACAATGAACTAAACAAACTAATGGATATAAAAAGATGTGGTATGAGTGCCAATGAGACAACTCTCCATGATGACCATCCAAGTCACAATTTGTAAAAGTAAACCATTATAGGTCAAAGTACCCACTCCATAAAAAAAAAAAAAAAAAAGAGACATGTCAGCAAACCTTCCAACTATCCTGATTTTGGCGGTATCATCCCAATTTTTATGCCTCAACATGAATCCCAATATAGGGATCGTAAAACAAATCAAAATCCAGATTTTCACAAAAATCTACCCGAAAAATTGTTGGTACAAAGCCAATTTTGAAGTTTTTCTGATCAATTTCTATAATTTTATAATTTTACCTGGCGACATATTTATGACAAGTTTACAACCCCAGCTAATCAACAGTCACAACAGGTGTCAAAATTTGTTGTTACAGGTAATCTGCTTATCCAATAGGTCATAATGATCCTAAAAATTAATTAATTTGTAAATAGAATTGGTCAGTCAGCATTTCAATTTTAATCAATTTATCATACAATCACTCAATACGCCAGTTCCCGGGATACGGTAGTTAGTTGAATCTGTCATGTGACTTCCATCACCTCGTGACCAAAATGTTGGCCGGGTTTTTGTCTCTTTGACATATTCCCCATTTCCATTCTCAATTTTATCATGACTTCCAACACATGTTGAGTGAACGGGTGAAATAATTTGATCTTTTACTGCACAAAATTTTTGAAATTAAAATCTAATAAGTTGGTCACCCTCCCTGCAGTCATACGGGAATTAAGATTACATACTTACAGAACATAAATTATTTCTAGACTACCCTGCAGAATGACGATTCTGAAAGTTCTTGCCAACTTTAATAGAGCAGGGATACAGGCGAGCCTTCTATCTGGTAAATGACGTCATAAAAGCATGCGAAATTGACGTTTTTTCCAGTGAAAAAATATGATTCGAGAAATGGCCTTTTTGCAACATTTACCTTAGTTTCATGACAAAAATGTAATTAAACTGTAATGAACTCATTAGGAAACCTCGTTTATCTTGAAATCCGTTCAAATTTTTGAAATCAGACTTGTTTCTGTCCAGTTCTGATTTAAAATCAATGCCATATTGTATTCACTTCTATTGTGTATAAGCCTTAGCCAGTAGGAGCACCTCTGAATACCAAGAAAGATAACTCAAATTTTATCCATTTTCTCATTACTGACATGACTGATAGACTAACTCAAGAACTGTCTCCATCCTTCTAACTTTAGGACATTTAGGTTTAGGTCTTTTGAGTCATGGTGCAATGATTAGAAGGTCTTTGGGGGTGGAGGGGTGTCTTTATTTTGAATTCTTTATTTTTTAAGCCATTTTTCTCTATTCTTAAGTTATTTTGCCAATTAATAAGTACAAAAAATAAAAGAAAACAAGGCTTTTTAGCTCATCATCTGTATACCAAAAGAAAAAAAGAAGAGATATGAGTAAAAAAACAGTACACACAGGAATGCCACAATAATTGAAACCCGTAAAAATCTGGTCGTGCACTAAAACACTATGGGGATTTTCTAAAGTTGGCAGGTCTGTCAACATAATGAAAGGTGTTGAACAGACTAACCAAATGACAGAATGATTTTTAGATGATGCCAAAATTGACTAGAAGCTGATTTGAAGTTATCTATACAATTTATACTATCATCTATAATACAATAGGTGCCGATATGACTTGTAATTTGTAGTGGACCGTAGGGTAACCTGCAGTTATTTAGAACCAGTTATTTACATCCTTGTCCTAAGGTCACTGATGCCGGATAGTTGTGTTATTTTCAAATTGACAAACACGCTTCATCTATTTATTTTTTTATATGTGTACCCCAGTCGATCCTTGATTATCCCGAGGGCGAACGGTATAGATTCAAGATTTAAGTATCCAATCATGGGCCCTCAAGGGGCATATACACAAAATACAACAATATATATGTCTCTGATACCGTATAGTTACCGGTAGTATATAAGTAAACATTCTGTAATGTATGTCAATCATGTTTTAACATTACAGTTAATATCATTTATAACAGAGTTGTCATCGCAAAGCATCTTATGGCTTGATCACTAGGTAGTTTACCTGTTTAATAATAATAGTTACCCGGTCGAGTGGCGTCTCTTCCTCTGACCGGAAGTATCGGCTGATTCCATAGGTTATTGTAGGTAAAGTGTTAATTGTATGTTCATTTAACGCGGACGTCTTTGAAGACACCTACAGTTTATTCATACATGATTTATAGTAAAAAAAACTTGAAAATTTCAACATGGAATATCAATGGTTATATCAGTAAGGGATTTAATAAATTTGTGAAGATGATATTTTCGTTGACAATCTTTTACAGCAAGACATTTTTTGCTTGCAAGAAATCCACTGTGATCTGGATAATTGTTTAGAACTTCCAAATTTTCAAATGGTTCATCTTATAAGATCTAGAACCAATTCCAAACCTAGCGGGAAAAGACACGGTGGCTTATCAGTGTATATACTTAATTTTTATTTTTATTTTATTTAAATTTTTAATTTCTAGTTTTAAAGTTTTTATTTAAATAACACAATAAGACCGGGTATTAAATTTTCAGAACATGCCACAAATGATTTTATTTGGTTAAAGTTAGACAAAACATTCTTTGGTTTTCAGGAAGATTTATATACTTGTTTTGTTTACAATCCACCTGAAAATTCGTCCTACTATAGAAAATTTGATTGTAATATTCTTGAAATGATTGAAAATGATATAGTAAAATATTCCCAATCAGGAAAAATTCTGAGACTAGTGCCTGTGGATTTAAATGCAAGAACTGCTTGTGAAATTGATCATATCCAAATGGATTCAGACAAACATACTCCATTATTTGACAATTACAAATGCGATTCTAGTTTAATTCAAAGAAAGAGTAAAGATAGCTCTATTAACACTAGAGGCAGACAACTATCTCTATGTATATCTTAAATAAATCTTCTAAATTTTTATGGCTCTTGACTCAAGAAAATGTAACTCTTATGGAAAAACTGGGCTGTTATATTTGTGACTGTTTTGAATTAAGGAGATCAGGTATGCATATTGACACTAAGTCAAGTAAATGATTTGAGAATGAATGCATATAATGTAATTTTATTCTTTTATTCACAATATATATGTGGTTTTTGGCTCTGATTCTGACCAATGCTAATATACTAAATATATATTTTCAAGTGACTATTATTGTTGTTGTTACCAATTATGTAAATCAATTGTATCTGATTTTATGCCCTTTATGGGCCCTGTAATTTGGGAAATAAAAATATTCTATTCTATTCTATTCTATATCTTCATCATTGCCTATCCTTAACCTAATGGCAGCACAATGGGTGATTTAATGGGTGCATACACTTGCTTCCAACCTTTAAGCAACAGTGTTGTCGATTATTGTTTAGTATCTGAAGAACTCTTACCAAATTTCACATATTTTCACACTCATAATTTTTTACCTGATTTTTCAGATCATTGTCAGATCTTATGCATAAAAACTGCAACACAAATGTATATGAAAGAAACTCAAATCTTAAGTTTTAATGCCAAATAAATATATATGGGATGATACATATGTAACTCAGTCTCAGCATTTCAAGATGCTATAAATTCAAATGAAATCAAAAATTTTATTAGACAGTATAAAGATAAAATTTACGACCAAGATTCAATTAATAATGCAGCAGAAGATTTAAATAAGATTTTCCTAAAAGCGGCAGATTTATCACTTAAGAAAATTATTAGAAAACCAAACAAAAGCAAGAAGAAGAAAATTAAAAAGAAAAGAATCGCAAGATCAAGATATAATAAATTTAAAACAAAACTTATATCAAAATACAGATTAATGCAAAATCACAACACAGATCCTTATATACGAGGGTCCTTTTTTAAATGCCTGAAAAATAGACAAGCTGTTTGTATGCCCTTAATAATACAAAAACTCTTTAATTTAGTATTTTCAAGTAGTATTACCCAAAATTATGGGGCCAATGCTTTATTACCCCCATACACAAGTCTGGCTCTAAACATGATCCAGCAAACTACAGGGGCATTACCATTGCAGATAACATAGGCAAGATATTTAATCTAATTCTAACTAACAGGTTGACAAAATTTTAAAAAACTAGAGATATAATTAGAAGTGAGAAAATTGGTTTTACTAAAGGATGTCGCACAACAGACCATATGTTTGTGTTAAATACCATCATTCAAAAATTTGTGAAAAATAATTTGGAGCCTCTGTATGCATGCTTTGTAGATTTTAAGCATGCATTTGATTCAGTTTCACATCTCCACCTTTTTTATGAACTTAAATGTATAATATAGGTGTTTGAACAAAGTTTTATGACATTATAAAATGTATGTATGGAAACACAGAAACAGAAACTGTATGAAAATAGACCAACACAGGACAAACCTATTTAAATCAAATATAGGAGTAAGACAAGGGGATAATTTTAGTCCCTGCCTCTTTAACATATATTTAAATGATTTGTCAACCTATTTTGACCAATCCCATTGAACATACACACCAGTGTTCTCTTTACGAATTTGATATAGCATCATGGTCAACAGAAAATTATGAAATACCATCTTGTTTCTAGAAATTTAAGCATCACATCCCTTACACTATCTGTACGGAAATCATTCCAGATAGCATCACATTCAAGCAATATAGCATCATACTATCATGATGCTAAAAGGCCATGGGGAGAACACTGCACACCCCTTAAATATTTTAATGTATGCTGATGATGTAGTTCTTTTATCATCATCAGAGCAAGGACTTCAAAATTGTGTAAATAAATTATTTAAATTTACAGTTGATTGAAAAATGACAGTTAACACCAAAAAAACCAAGGTTCTTGTATTTAACAAATCAGGACGACTTAAAAATATTAAAATATCCTTAGGAAACCAGATTTTAGAATGTGTACAGAACTACACATACTTAGGAATAAATTTTTCAGCATGTGGGAGCTTCCAAATAGCAAAGAAAGAACTTTGTAATAAAGGAATGAAAGCTTATTTCAAATTAAGAAAGACCTTTTCAGTGGAAAGCCCATAACCTAGTACTTTACTACATATTTATAACCATACAATCTGACCCATCTTGTTGTATGGATCTGAAATTTGGGGTTACATGTATATACCTCATAAGAAACAAAAACATTTGGATAACTTTATATCAAAAGAAAGTGATTATCTTGTTCTAGAGAAAATTCATACTAAGCTTTGTAAATTTTCACTTGGAGTTAATATAAAAACATCAAATATGGCATGTAGAGAGGAACTAGGTTCACTCCCAACATATTATTATGTAATTATCAATAAAATAAAATATTGGATTCATCTTATGAAAGAAATTAAACCTTCAAATATCCCATGGGAGGTCATAAATCTATCCCATTCTATGAACAAACCTAACCAGGAATCTTGAATAGGAAACATTAAACGTATATTTAAATTCCTAGATTTAGAACAAAACCATATATTAAAAAAAGTAAAAAATTCTCTTAACAATAAAATTTAAAGAAATTTGGGTAGCTAGTTTAGAAAGCAATTCTGGGAAGTGTACCAATATACAGTCTGGCAATAAATTAAGAACTTACAGAAAATTTTAAAATATTTTTATGTTTGAACCATATTTAACAATAAATTCAAAAAAAAAGTTAGGCAAATAATTACAAGATTTAGAACTAGCTGTCATGACCTTGAAATCGAAAGAGGGAGGTATATTGGTATAAAAGCTGAAGACAGAAAGTGTAAGCTATGTAAGAACGCAGTTGAAGATGAACTACATCTTCTTGTAAAATGTCCTGTTCTAAAAGATACAAGATCTCAACATCTGTCTAATTAAAATTCTAAATTCAAAATTTTTCAAAGTTATCTGATGAAATGAAATTTGTTTGGATTCTTTCATCTGAAGATTTGTTTGTTACTTCAAACTTATCTGAATTATTGCACTCCCTTTTTGAAAACTCTTAAAAAATATCAATGTTTTTTGAAAAAATAGAAAAAAATATAATAAAATAGATCAGGAGTTGTCTCCCATAGGTTTAGGGCTATAAATTGATTAAAAAATGTAATTTCTCCAGGTTACAGTGGCTTCCAAAGTAACTTATAGTTTTGTCAATAACATGGTTTATAATTATGTTACTTTGTTTAAATGTGTATACATGTTTTTGTTTAAATGTACTTTAATCATTCCAATCATTCTAATCATTTACTGTGCTTTATTTTGTAACTCATTTGATTGTATAGCTCACATTTTGGGCACCATGATTGGTTAATAGAAGTATCTTATCTCATTAAGGAACTTCTTAGGAAGAAAGAAAAGAAGTTAGCAGTATCCTTAAACTTAACTTTCCGCTATATAGATGATTTTCTCTCACTTATAAATTCAAAATTTGGTGACTATGTTGAATGCATCTATCCCATCAAACTTGAGATAAAGGATACAACAGATACAGTTAAGTCAGCCTCATATCTTGACTTACATCTAGAAATTGATAATTAGGGTCTGATGAAAACAAAACTGTATGACAAAAGAGATGATTTCATCTTCCCAATTGTGAACTTTCCATTTTTATGTAGCAACATTCCAGCAGTGCCTGCATATGGAGTATATATCTCCCAGTTAATACCATACTACAGGGCTTGTATTTCCTATCATGATTTCATTGATAGAGGGTTGCCGCTCAAGGAAGCTATTAAACCAAGAGTTCCATTTAGTGGTGAAGCTGAAATCATCCCTTTGTAAGTTTTACAGACGCCATCACAAGTTAGTTAACTGTTACGGAATATCTGTTTCACAGATGATAGCGGATATGTTCCTAATGTCGTAACAACAATCCCTTTTTTCTTTTTTTCTCAGTATTTTACTAATAAAAGGACTTATTTTTAGGTGGTCAACATTACACTTTTACTCTGTCAACAGCAGTCCAGACAAGACAAAGGGTTCAGCAGAACCTTTTTCATTTTTTTTTTTATATTTACATGCCCAAAATTCCTTCATTCATAGATTTTTTACTCAATTTTTTATTTATGAAAGTTGAAAATTCCTACAAAATTTGTTGAGTTTTCAGTTCTTCAATACCAGAATTATGGGACTTTTTCTAGTATTGCACAAAAGATAAGTATGCTTTAATAGAATCCTTAGGCAAATCTTAGAGATAATAAACATTGGTTACTTTTCTATTTTGGTGGTTTTTATTTTCATTGAAAACAATATATCCTAATTCAAGACATAAACAATATTTTGATGACGTGTGTAATTGCTCTTGTAAAAATAATTCATGCATTTCTAGGTAAACATATGATAACAAATTATATTTTACTCTTTATACTGAAAGATATTTTTCTCTTTTTAGGAAGCCATTTTGATTACATTATCATCACAGCGACCACAACTTCACAGAACCAGATCTCCAGATTCATGACAAAAATAAATTGTTTGTTTTATTATTCTTTATTTTATTTGATCTTCCTTTTAGATATGATTCCATAGTTGTGCTGGATGATATTCTACTTTTGTTAACTCACTTGACACCTGGTCTTATGGGCCATGTTAGCTGTTGTAATCATTCAGTATCAGTTGTCCTCTCTTTTTTCATTGGAAACTTTTAAAAAAAATGTTTACTGGTATCCTATGAAACTGCTGGACCAATTTCAACCAAATCAACCTGAATTAACTATTAGTGTATCTAGTTTAATCTTTTGGTTTGTTGTTTCTGCCAATTAACCATCATGGCTAAATTGACAAAAGCAAGCAGTTTAATCTTCTTGTCGGTTATCTTGTAAACTGCCTCAGTGGTCTTTTGGTCGAGTGATGGCCTCCAGTGAGGAAGATTTTTGGTTTGATCCATAGCTGCACCAAAACAAAAGACTTAAAAATAGATATTTGCTACTTCTACGTTAAGCACACAGGATTTAGGAGTAAGAGCAAACACTGGTTGGCCTGGAGACAGAATAATCTTCCTGTGGACTTGTGAAATAGCATGTTAAAATCTGGCTCAGCATGCTGGTCTTGTACAAAGTAGGGTTCATCTTCATTTCACATTAACATGTTCTTATCCTGAATATGCAACTAGTTTGCCACTTGACGTTGAACAGCCACCAATCATAACCATAACATGGAAGCCATAATAGATAAAATATATACATGATTGCCAATTTTAATGAAACCATTATTAACTTCTTATTTGAGTTGCTGTCCTTACATGACCATATTTTGTTTTCCAAATTTAACGTTTTTATCAATTATTTTGAAACCGTATAAATAGAGACTATATAAACAGCAAAAAAAATCAGCAATAAAGGATGCAAGCTAATTAACTTTTGAGTTTATTGCCGAAGGTTACCGCATCATTACATTGGTAAACAATCAACACACAGCATGTGGAGCCATAATATTGTTTTTTTTTCTTTTCCATGAGTTCTCATTTGTAAATTAAACTTTTCCTTAAGGTAGATTATATCATAGCCACAAAAATAGTTCTCTAAAATTAGATATGACGCTATAATTATTTTCAACTATGACCTCCCTTTTTTCAAATATATGTTATAATAGCATAGTGTCTGACACAGAATGAATGGTATAAGTTCTTAAATAATTTTAAGATTTGACATTTACCAATTATGGTCCAATATTCAAATTCTAAATACATGGTTGGATTCAGCATATCAAATAATCACATTGTCATTTTTTGTTAAAATCAAACTAAATTTTATTTTGGATAATTTGGACCTTTAGGGAGCTACCATTTGATTTTTGATTGGGGGGGGGGGGGGGGGGGGGGGGGGGGGGGGGCTAGGATGAAATTTGAAAAACAAGAGGCTCTCAAGAGCCTGAATCGCTCACCTCTATTTCAGAGGAGAAGATTTTTAAATGTAAGCAAACTTTATGAACAAATTGTGTAAAATTGTCTTTAAAGGGCAATAACTCCTTAAGGGGTCAATTGACAATTTTGGTCATAATAACTTTTTGTAGATCTTACTTTGCTGAACATTATTGCTGCTTACAGTTTATATATATCTATAATAATATTCAAAATAATAACAAAAAACTGCAAAATTTTGTTAAAACTACCAATTCGGTTGCAGCAACCCAACAATGGGTTGTTCGATTCGTCTGAAAATTTCAGAGCTGATAGATCTTGACCAATTGAACAATTTTACCTCATGTCAGATTTGCTCTAAAAGCTTTGGTTTTTGAGATATAAGCCAAAAACTGCATTTGACCCCTATGTTCTATTTTAAGCCATGGCGGCCATGTTTGTTGATGGATCAAAACTTCGGATACAATTTATAAACTAGATACCCTAAGGAACATTTAGTTAAAGTTTGAAGGTATTTGGCCCAGTAGTTTCAGAGGAGAAGATTTTTTAAATAGTTTACGACGACAACAGACGACGACGACAGACGACGGACGACGGACGACGACGGACGCCAAGTGATGGCATAAGCTCACATGGGGCCCTTCGGGCCCCGGTGAGCTAAAAAGGCAGGACAGGAGTTTTGAGTGAAAATAAATGTGGATAGTGTCCACATGTGGACACAGATAATGCCCCCGCTTGCATATCATATAGTTATAAAGGGACATAACTGAATAACGGTAAAAGTGACGCTACCCAAATTTGAACTTGATCTGAGTTTTGTGGTAATAAGCATTGTGTGCAAGTCTCATAACATTTGGTTGAGGCTAACTTAAGTAGAGAACAGAAACTAAAAATTCAGCAATTTTTCTATTTGTAAACATGCATAACTCTAGAACAGTTGTGTATAAGTTTTATAACATTTGGTTGAGACAAACTAAAGTAAGAGAACGGAAACGAAAAATTCAGCAATTTTTATGTTTATAAAGGGCCGTAACTCAAGAATGGTAAAAGTGTTGCCACCAAATTTCGTACTTAATCTGTATTATGTAGTAATAAGCATTGTGTAAAAGTTTCATAACATTTGGTTGAGGCAAACTAAAGTATGAAAACAGAAACAAAAAAATTCTACTTGATCTTAGTTTTGTGGTAATGAATATTGTGTATAGGTTTTATAATGTTTGGTTGGGGCAAACTTAAGTTACAGAATGGAAACTAAAAATTTTGCAATCTTTCGATTTATAAAGGGGCATAACTCAATAATGGTTAAAGTGACACTACCCAAATTCAACTTGATCTGTGTTTTATCAGTGGAATTCAAAATTAAACATTGCATTGTATAAAGCATTGATTGTAGTTGATTCAACTATAATCATGGACAAAGGAAGATAACTCCAATTTCAAAAATTACTTGATATTTAGAAAAAAATAAAAATTTTGCAATTTTTCCATTTCTAAAGGGGCATAACTCTAGAACGGTAAAAGTGACGCCACCAAAATTCAAACTTGATCTGTGTTTTGTGGTAATAAGCATTGTGTATAAGTTTCATAACATTTTGTTGAGGCAAACTAAAATTAGAGAACGGAAACAAAAAATTCAGCAATTTTTCGATTTGTAAAGGGACATAACTCTAGAACGGTTAAAGTGACGCCACCAAAATTCAAACTTTATCTGTGTTTTGTGGTAATAAGCATTGTGTATAAGTTTCATAACATTTGGTTGAGGCAAACTAAAGTTAGAGAACGGAAACCAATTTTGGGACGTACGTACGTACAGACGGACAAGGGTAAAACTTATGCCCCCTCCGCTACGGCGGGGGCATAAAAAACGGAGGATGAGACACTTTGCAAAAAAAAAAGGCAGGATGACAATTTATGTTAAAAAAAGTCAGGATAAACTAATAAAACTAGAGGCTCCAAGGAACCTGTGTCGCTCACCTGATATTTTTATTTACAATTGATGCATGAAATAATGCAATCGTTATACATTTGCTTTAGTTTCAGAGATACAAGTCAAAAACTGCATTTTCCCCCCAAGTTCTATTTTTAGCCATGTCTGACATGTTGGTTGGCAGGCAGGGTCATTGGACACATTTTTTAAACTAGATACCCTAGTGATGATTGTGGCCAAGTTTGATTAAATTTGTCTCAGTTGTTTCAGGAGAGAAGATTTTTATAAAAGATTACAAAAATTTACGAATAATTGTTAAATTTGACTTTAAAGGGCAATAACTCCTTATAAGGTCAATTGACCATATTGGTCATGTTGACTTATTTGTAGATCTTACTTTGCTGAACATTATTGTTGTTTACAGTTTATCTCTATCTATAATAATATTCAATATAATAACAAAAAACTGCAAAATTTCCTTAAAATTACGAATTCAGGGGCAGCAACCCAACAACGGGTTGTCTGATTCGTCTGAAAATTTCAGGACAGATAGATCTTAACCTAATGAACATTTTTATTCCGGTCAAATTTGCTCTAAATGCTTTAGTTTCAGAGATATAAGCCAAAAACTGCATTTTACCCCTATGTACTATTTTAGCCATGTCGGCCATCTTGATTGGTGGGCGGAGTCATCGGACACATTTTTTAAACTAGATACCCTAGTGATGATTTTGGCCAAGTTTGGTTAAATTTGGCCGAGTAGTTTCAGAAGAGAAGATTTTTGTAAAAGATTACAAAAATTTACGAAAAATTGTTAAAAATTGACTATATTTTGGTCATGTTGACTTATTTGTAGATCTCACTTTGCTGTTTACAGTTTATCTCTATCTATAATAATATTCAAGATAATAACCACAAACAACAAAATTTCCTTAAAATTACCTATTCAGGGGCAGCAACCTAACAACGGGTTATCCGATTCATCTAAAAATTTCAGGGCAGATAGATCTTGACCTGATTAACAATTTAGATTTGCTGCAAATGCTTTGGTTTTAGAGTTATAAGCCAAAATCTACATTTTTTCCCTATGTTCTATTTTTAGCCATGATGGCCATCTTGGTTGGTTGGCGGGATGGCCGGACACATTTTTTAAACTAGATACCCTAATAATAATTGTGGCCAAGTTTGGTCAAATTTGGCCCAGAAGTTTCAGAGGAGAAGATTTTTGTAAAAGTTTACGGACGACGGACGCAGGACGCAGGACGCCGGACGACAGACGCCAAGTGATGAGAAAAGCTCACTTGGCCCTTTGGGCCAGGTGAGCTAAAAAAAAAGGCAGGACCGAATAGTAAGAAAAATAAAAAGGCGGGACAGAGATTACAACTAAAATAAAAGGCAGGACAAAATTTGTCATCCTAGCCCCTCCATAAAAATCAAATGGTAGCTCCCTTATGGGGTCCAGTTTGAAAAACGGACCAAAATCAAATATTTACAACACTGTTAGATTGCTCACATTAAAGAACACCAATGATTTAAATTTTAAAGAAATCAAACAAAGTTTAATTTTGGACCCAAATTTGGACCAACTTTGAAAACCAACCACAAAATCTAAAACACTTCGATTGACCATATCAAATAACACAAAGTTACAAACACTTTAATTTTTGAAACAATGTTCAATTTTGGACCCCAATTAAGTCCATCTTGAATACTGTGCCCAAAATCAAATATCTATATACATGCTTTAGAACCCCAACCATTCTTTTTTTCTTTAAAATCAAACAAAGTTTAATTTTGGACCCTTTAGACCTTAATGTGGGCCGACCATGCCCCAAATCAAAAATCTAAATACACACTTAGATTCACCATATCAAAGAACCCCAAGAATTCATTTTCTTTCCAATCAAAAAAGTTGTATTTTAGACCCTTTGGACCTTAATCAGGACCAATTTGAAGACAGGCCTCAAAATAAAAAAAAATCTAAATACATGTACACAATTAGATTCAGCATATCAAGGAACACCAATAATTTGATTTTTAAAGAATTCAAACAAAGTTTAATTTTGGACCCTTTGGACCTTAATATGAATCATTTCAAAAACAAACCCTAAAATCCAAATTTTAAATACCCAATTAGATTCAGCATATTAAAGACTCCCAAGAATTCCAGACTTTTGAATTAAACCCCACTGAAATTGCTAAAATAATAAGCAATTTACATAAAGTATTGGTTTTGGCCCCTTTTAAACAAAACCAATAGGGATAAAACACCTTGTGGCACAATTAAATAGCAATATATAGACTTATACTCAAGTTATTGTCCAGAAATCAGAAAATCCTAATTTCTTGGCCCCTTTTCAGCCCCTTATCATTGAACGGTTTGGACCATGACCCCTACAATCAACCCCATCTTTCCATTTATAGTATGCAACCTTGTTGTAAAATTTCATAGAATTCCATACTCTAATACTAGTACCCAAATTACAAGGGGGCCTCGGTGGCCGAGTGGTCTAAGTAGTTACTACTGTAATCACTAGCCAGTCAACACTGAGGTTGTGAGTTCGAACCCCGCTTGTGCGGGTGCACTCGACTCCAATCTTAATTGTCAGTTTTCCAATCGAAGGTCGGTGGTTTTCTCCGGGAACTCCGGCTTCCTCCACCAATAAAAACTGGCCGCCACGAAATAGCCCAAAAGCGGTGCTTAAAAGTGGCGTTAAATCACCAAAAATCAAAATCAATCACAAATTACATCCTAAAACATGAAAAATGCTTCTTTGTTACCCCTTTTTGGTCCTTAATTACTAAACAGCTACAACAATAACCCCAAAATAAATCCCAACCTTCCTATTGTGGAATGGAACCTTGTGCTTAAATTTAATACAAATCTATACAGTTATACGCAAGTTATTGTCTGTGAAGAAGACAAATAATTGTTTTTGTTAGGACCTTTTTGGCCCCTTATTCCTAAACAGCTACTATAATAACTCCCCAAAATAAACCCAAACCTTCCTATTGTGGTATGGAACCTTGTGCTAAAATCTAATAGAGATCCATACACTTATACTCAAGTTATTGCCTGCAAACCAGAAAAAGTTGTTTTTTGCCCCTTTTCGTCCCCTAATTATCAAACGATATGGGCCATGACCCTCCATAAATCGTTCAAAACTTTTCTTTTGAAGTATGGACATTTGTGGTAAAATTTCATAGAAATCTATACTCTTATACACCAATTATTGCCCTGAAACATGAAAAATGCTTGTTTTTGGCCCCTAATTCCTAAACAACTATGACAAGAACCCCCAAAATAAATCCCAACCTTCCTATTGTGGTATGGAACCTTGTGCTAAAATTTATTAGAGATCCATACACTTATGCTCAAGTTATTGTCTGACAAAAAAATGTTTTTGTTCGACCCTTTTTGGCCCCTATAATTCCTTGACAGCTATGACAATAACCCCCAAAATTAATCCCAACCTTCCTATTGTGGTGTGGAACCTTGTGCTATAACATTGACCAAATAAATATCTCTTACACTCAAGTTATTGTCTTAAAACCCGACAAATAATTGTTTTTGGTCCTATCTGGCCCCTAATTACCAAACCGCTAAAACAATAACCCCCAAAATCAATCCCAACCCTCCTATTGTGGAATGGAACCTTATACTAAAATTTGTTACACATCCATACACTTACACTAAAGTTATTGTCCCCTAATTACAAAACCGCAAGTACAATAGCCCCCCCCCCCTAAAAAAAAAACCCAATCCTAACCATCCTTTAGTGGTATGGAACCTTGTGGTAAAATTTCAAAGAGATCCATGAACTAATACTCAAGTTATTGTCTTTGAACCAATATGTCTTCAGACGCAGACAACATCATAACATAATACTACCGCTTTGCGGTCATATTAAAATGAAGAAGAAAATGTCTAGTAATGGCCAGCACTGAAGAAACTTCAAGTATGAGGAGTTAAATATTGGTATTACCTCCCCTTGACCATGTAAGACTCATCCTTTACAACTAAGCAGAGTACCTGGGAGTACCTAGGATGAAATTTGAAAAAATAGGCAGGACAGGAGTTTTGAGTAAAAAAAAAAGGCAGGATGAGCAACTTGGCAAAAAAAAAGGCAGGATGACAATGTATGTAAAAAAATCAGGATAAACTAATAAAAAAAAAAGGCAGGACCGAATAGAGTGAAAAATAAAAAGGCAGGACAGAGATTACAACTAAAAGAAAAGGCAGGACAAAATTTTTCATCCTAGCCCCCCCATAAAAATCAAATGGTAGCTCCCTTATATACAATAGATAAATTACATATTACACAAAAATATCACAAGACAATGTTTTAAAGTATAATGACATATATCATCAACACAATAATCAAAAATTAAATGCTATGACACCTTCAGTCTCTTGCACCAGAATATTGTTCTTTAAAAGGTGTTTCTCAAAACATTTCTCATACATCTTACTCCACACAAATATTCATACAGGCAAGTCATATAATGTTTTACAGTGTATTTAAATAGTCTGATAAGATCAACATTACTGTTTAAATTTTTAAGTAAATTCCTTCTTCTGAATATACAATATCTCGCTATAGATAACAT
Organism: Mytilus californianus; assembly: GCF_021869535.1. Lineage (NCBI taxonomy): Eukaryota > Metazoa > Mollusca > Bivalvia > Mytilida > Mytilidae > Mytilus > Mytilus californianus. The sequence continues at coordinate 62,506,806 of NW_026262679.1, forward strand.
GAAATTGACAAAACTTACATTTACGCCTTTTAAAGATCCAATTAAACCAAACATAAATAACTCTTCATACACTACATTATTAATTTTGTCAGAATCAACATTATCAAATAAAACTGACAACTTTTGTTGCAGAAACAGATGAAATTCTACTAGTTCAGAATATAATAAAAATAAATGAGTGATATTTTCTACTTCCTCTTCACATACATCACATACATTGTAATTCATAAGTTTCATAGTCATAAGTTTAGGATTAGTGAAAATACAATAATGTGCTATTTCGAAATCTAGATCCATTAATATAGATGGTTTCCAATAAAAATGGACATTTTTCCACACTTTACAAAGACCATTCTCTTCAATCTCAAAAACTTCCGTCCACTTTTTATAGCAAATAGGATGCTGACATAGTTTACTAGTAAGTAATAAATAAAATTCTTTTGTCGAACACATAGAAAACTCTGACAATTTGTCTTTGAAAATAACATTAATATTTATAGAGCGAGAAACATTTCTTCTCTGAACATTTTTATGAATAATTTCAGTCCATTCTTTAGGCAATATTACTTTTAAAATGTTAAATCTTTTTACAATATTGTTCATATCACAATGATTAGTAACATTTTAAATCATCTCAACTATAGCCATTTCTGGTAAAAACTCCTCTATAACTTCATAACATATATCTTTTACCTGAACAATTCCAGCATTTATAAAATCATACCATATAACAGTTTTTCCATCATACAAATGGTGAATCTTTACACTACAAATTTTAAAAAGTCTCAAATATATTCTCCAGAGAAGCCTGCTCACATCTTGGTAGGCTAAAAGGCTCGATCAACAAAAACCAACATTTCCCATCAAATTCATATTCAAAGTCTATAAATTTCAAACAATAACTGGAAAATATTTACGTATTTACAGTATAAAATACAAGAATCTATGCAAAGAACCAATATAATATATAAGAAACTATGCAAGGAACAGTAACTCTTAGAAAACCCACTGACTACTCAGATATGCTATTGAATCTTTATTCTAACAGTTCTTTCACTGTTACAGAATTAATCACACAATTATTTTATGCAGCCACAGCAATTGTTATCTGAAAAAGAAATTGACACTTTTCAATTTTTCTGTCATTTTATGAAATTGAAATAGGAAAACAATAATTAACTTGGAATTACAATTTAAGATTAACTTCTTTTAATATTTTTATTCAAGTGATTCATTGTCGTACATTTTAAACTGCAAACAAGGATTTATTTGAATCTGGAATAAGTTTGAATTTTGGAAAATTGATAAGAAATGTACAATGAAAACTAACCAAATAAAGAGGGTTAGCCATGAGCCATGCATGATTAGGTTCATTTTACTTTCACCAATATTTCAGTATAATTATATGCACTAACTAAGCCTACTTAGTCATGCATGCATAGCCAACCCATCCTTAATACGGTAGTTTTCATCATATATTTCTTATCAATTTTGCAGAATTCAAAACTATCCTTCCACAACTTTAAATTGTAAAAGAGATCATAAAACCCAGGGCATTTACAAGACCTTAAATTAAAAAGTTTATAAATCTATTGCTTATTGTTGAAGGCCATATGGTGACCTATAGTTTCTAACTCCTACGTCATTTGGTCTCTGGTGGAGAGTTATGTAATATGTAATAGTTCTTTCTTCATTACCTTAACTTGAAGTCAGCTCCAATAGTCGTTTACCAACATTAATCCATATGGACAAGCTATAATGCTAACCTGAAATATAAATTTATTTAAAATATTTTTAAATTAAAAGGAGTGGTTTGAAGTTTAGTGGGGGAGCGGAGTATATATATTCGACCAACATCTGAGATATATTGATTTAAAAAAAAAGTTATTGAAAAATCACTTATTTACTATACCTAGAACTTACATATGGTACTTTAGCCGATATCACCTATATGACCCAGTCCATGCAAAAAGGTACAACAACGAAAAAATTACCAAATTCTAAAGTGTGCATAATTATTGGTAGCAGACTTGTGATCTATAAAACTCAGTTACTTTTCCCAATACCCTTAAGCTGTAAGTTATACACATCTGCATGTGTTGACCCCCCTTATTTTATTCAAATTTTACTGAATTATTTCATATAGTTTAATCATTTTTCATGTTTAGTTTAAATATCTTAAATTGCCAATTCTTGATGATCTCTCCGGTAGCAGTGGGGATAAGGTTCTCGCTCACAATGCAGATAGCAATGCGGTGAAAGGGGGGTAACGGTTCGAATCCCGTGCAAGCGGACGGTTGATATCAAAAACACAAGATGACATAATTTTTGCATTTTTCCTTACGTTTAAATGTTGTCTTCCTATCTTTAAACATAGGTAGAGATGATGAAAATTGTTGACCTTTTGTCTCTATAGTGTCGTAAATGGTTCTGTTCAGTATAGCATTGTTCCGAGAAACGAAATGATTTTACGCTTGCTTAAGTACAAACATTCAGATATTTCTACGTCTTTCTCGGTGTTAATTGACAATTTTATGAATGTTTACATTAATATATTTTTTTTCTGATAAAAATCGTTTTTCAAAAATATTTTAACGAACGTGTCCTGTAAAGTTTATAAAAAGGACTTTTTGTACCTTTTCGCATGGGCTTGCTCGTATCATTTTCAACTCAAGTGGAGTGACAAAATAAAAAAAAAAAAAAATTGCCGAAAAGATAGGAAATAGAAAATACTCATAATACCTCATATCGACCGTTATAATTTTATGCGAATTTTGAAAAAAAAAAAGAAGCAATTATCCATAGCAACTAAAATTCTACCCTTAACAAACACACACTAATCATTAAAAAGTCGTCCCTATTTCCAATGATCTAGCAATAACTTGAAGCCGTTTCCAATGGATTTGGCATCTATCAAAACATATAGTTTGCAAAAAACACATCTAAAATATATTGAGTTCAATAAAAAGTTATGGCAAAATCACTTATTTAACTTACTTAATGGTACTGACTTTCGACGATATCACCTATATGAGCCAGTCCATGCAAAAAGGTACAACAACGAAAAAATTACCAAATTCTAAAGTGTGCATAATTATTGGTAGCAGACTTGTGATCTATAAAACTCAGTTACTTTTCCCAATACCCTTAAGCTGTAAGTTATACACATCTGCATGTGCTGACCCCCCTTATTTTATTCAAATTTTACTGAATTATTTCATATAGTTTAATCATTTTCCATGTTTAGTTTAAATATCTTAAATTGCCAATTCTTGATGATCTCTCCGGTAGCAGTGGGGATAAGTTTCTCGCTCACAATGCAGATAGCAATGCGGTGAAAGGGGGTAACGGTTCGAATCCCGTGCAAGCGGACGGTTGATATCAAAAACACAAGATGACATAATTTTTGCATTTTTCCTTACGTTTAAATGTTGTCTTCCTATCTTTAAACATAGGAAGAGATGATGAAAATTGTTGACCTTTTGTCTCTATAGTGTCGTAAATGGTTCTGTTCAGTATAGCATTGTTCCGAGAAACGAAATGATTTTACGCTTGCTTAAGTACAAACATTCAGATATTTCTACGTCTTTCTCGGTGTTAATTGACAATTTTATGAATGTTTACATTAATATATTTTTTTTCTGATAAAAATCGTTTTTCAAAAATATTTTAACGAACGTGTCCTGTAAAGTTTATAAAAAGGACTTTTTGTACCTTTTCGCATGGGCTTGCTCGTATCATTTTCAACTCAAGTGGAGTGACAAAATAAAAAAAAAAAAAAATTGCCGAAAAGATAGGAAATAGAAAATACTCATAATACCTCATATCGACCGTTATAATTTTATGCGAATTTTGAAAAAAAAAAAGAAGCAATTATCCATAGCAACTAAAATTCTACCCTTAACAACCACACACTAATCAGCAAAAAGTCGTCCCTATTTCCAATGATCTAGCAATAACTTGAAGCCGTTTCCAATGGATTTGGCATCTATCAAAACATATAGTTTGCAAAAAACACATCTAAAATATATTGAGTTCAATAAAAAGTTATGGCAAAATCACTTATTTAACTTACTTAATGGTACTGACTTTCGACGATATCACCTATATGAGCCAGTCCATGCAAAAAGGTACAACAACGAAAAAATTACCAAATTCTAAAGTGTGCATAATTATTGGTAGCAGACTTGTGATCTATAAAACTCAGTTACTTTTCCCAATACCCTTAAGCTGTAAGTTATACACATCTGCATGTGCTGACCCCCCTTATTTTATTCAAATTTTACTGAATTATTTCATATAGTTTAATCATTTTCCATGTTTAGTTTAAATATCTTAAATTGCCAATTCTTGATGATCTCTCCGGTAGCAGTGGGGATAAGGTTCTCGCTCACAATGCAGATAGCAATGCGGTGAAAGGGGGTAACGGTTCGAATCCCGTGCAAGCGGACGGTTGATATCAAAAACACAAGATGACATAATTTTTGCATTTTTCCTTACGTTTAAATGTTGTCTTCCTATCTTTAAACATAGGTAGAGATGATGAAAATTGTTGACCTTTTGTCTCTATAGTGTCGTAAATGGTTCTGTTCAGTATAGCATTGTTCCGAGAAACGAAATGATTTTACGCTTGCTTAAGTACAAACATTCAGATATTTCTACGTCTTTCTCGGTGTTAATTGACAATTTTATGAATGTTTACATTAATATATTTTTTTTCTGATAAAAATCGTTTTTCAAAAATATTTTAACGAACGTGTTCTGTAAAGTTTATAAAAAGGACTTTTTGTACCTTTTCGCATGGGCTTGCTCGTATCATTTTCAACTCGAGTGACAAAATAAAAAAAAAAAAAAAAAAATTGCCGAAAAGATAGGAAATAGAAAATACTCATAATACCTCATATCGACCGTTATAATTTTATGCGAATTTTGAAAAAAAAAAAGAAGCAATTGTCCATAGCAACTAAAATTCTACCCTTAACAACCACACACTAATCAGCAAAAAGTCGTCCCTATTTCCAATGATCTAGCAATAACTTGAAGCCGTTTCCAATGGATTTGGCATCTATCAAAACATATAGTTTGCAAAAAACACATCTAAAATATATTGAGTTCAATAAAAAGTTATGGCAAAATCACTTATTTAACTTACTTAATGGTACTGACTTTCGACGATATCACCTATATGAGCCAGTCCATGCAAAAAGGTACAACAACGAAAAAATTACCAAATTCTAAAGTGTGCATAATTATTGGTAGCAGACTTGTGATCTATAAAACTCAGTTACTTTTCCCAATACCCTTAAGCTGTAAGTTATACACATCTGCATGTGCTGACCCCCCTTATTTTATTCAAATTTTACTGAATTATTTCATATAGTTTAATCATTTTCCATGTTTAGTTTAAATATCTTAAATTGCCATTATTTGATGATCTCTCCGGTAGCAGTGGGGATAAGGTTCTCGCTCACAATGCAGATAGCAATGCGGTGAAAGGGGGTAACGGTTCGAATCCCGTGCAAGCGGACGGTTGATATCAAAAACACAATATGACATAATTTTTGCATTTTTCCTTACGTTTAAATGTTGTCTTCCTATCTTTAAACATAGGTAGAGATGATGAAAATTGTTGACCATTTGTCTCTATAGTGTCGTAAATGGATCTGTTCAGTATAGCATTGTTCCGAGAAACGAAATGATTTTACGCTTGCTTAAGTACAAACATTCAGATATTTCTACGTCTTTCTCGGTGTTAATTGACAATTTTATGAATGTTTACATTAATATATTTTTTTTCTGATAAAAATCGTTTTTCAAAAATATTTTAACGAACGTGTTCTGTAAAGTTTATAAAAAGGACTTTTTGTACCTTTTCGCATGGGCTTGCTCGTATCATTTTCAACTCAAGTTGAGTGACAAAATAAAAAAAAAAAAAAAAAATTGCCGAAAAGATAGGAAATAGAAAATACTCATAATACCTCATATCGACCGTTATAATTTTATGCGAATTTTGAAAAAAAAAAAGAAGCAATTATCCATAGCAACTAAAATTCTACCCTTAACAACCACACACTAATCAGCAAAAAGTCGTCCCTATTTCCAATGATCTAGCAATAACTTGAAGCCGTTTCCAATGGATTTGGCATCTATCAAAACATATAGTTTGCAAAAAACACATCTAAAATATATTGAGTTCAATAAAAAGTTATGGCAAAATCACTTATTTAACTTACTTAATGGTACTGACTTTCGACGATATCACCTATATGAGCCAGTCCATGCAAAAAGGTACAACAACGAAAAAATTACCAAATTCTAAAGTGTGCATAATTATTGGTAGCAGACTTGTGATCTATAAAACTCAGTTACTTTTCCCAATACCCTTAAGCTGTAAGTTATACACATCTGCATGTGCTGACCCCCCTTATTTTATTCAAATTTTACTGAATTATTTCATATAGTTTAATCATTTTCCATGTTTAGTTTAAATATCTTAAATTGCCATCATTTGATGATCTCTCCGGTAGCAGTGGGGATAAGGTTCTCGCTCACAATGCAGATAGCAATGCGGTGAAAGGGGGGTAACGGTTCGAATCCCGTGCAAGCGGACGGTTGATATCAAAAACACAATATGACATAATTTTTGCATTTTTCCTTACGTTTAAATGTTGTCTTCCTATCTTTAAACATAGGTAGAGATGATGAAAATTGTTGACCATTTGTCTCTATAGTGTCGTAAATGGATCTGTTCAGTATAGCATTGTTCCGAGAAACGAAATGATTTTACGCTTGCTTAAGTACAAACATTCAGATATTTATACGTCTTTCTCGGTGTTAATTGACAATTTTATGAATGTTTACATTAATATATTTTTTTTCTGATAAAAATCGTTTTTCAAAAATATTTTAACGAACGTGTTCTGTAAAGTTTATAAAAAGGACTTTTTGTACCTTTTCGCATGGGCTTGCTCGTATCATTTTCAACTCAAGTTGAGTGACAAAATAAAAAAAAAAAAAAAAAATTGCCGAAAAGATAGGAAATAGAAAATACTCATAATACCTCATATCGACCGTTATAATTTTATGCGAATTTTGAAAAAAAAAAGAAGCAATTCTCCATAGCAACTAAAATTCTACCCTTAACAACCACACACTAATCAGCAAAAAGTCGTCCCTATTTCCAATGATCTAGCAATAACTTGAAGCCGTTTCCAATGGATTTGGCATCTATCAAAACATATAGTTTGCAAAAAACACATCTAAAATATATTGAGTTCAATAAAAAGTTATGGCAAAATCACTTATTTAACTTACTTAATGGTACTGACTTTCGACGATATCACCTATATGAGCCAGTCCATGCAAAAAGGTACAACAACGAAAAAATTACCAAATTCTAAAGTGTGCATAATTATTGGTAGCAGACTTGTGATCTATAAAACTCAGTTACTTTTCCCAATACCCTTAAGCTGTAAGTTATACACATCTGCATGTGCTGACCCCCCTTATTTTATTCAAATTTTACTGAATTATTTCATATAGTTTAATCATTTTCCATGTTTAGTTTAAATATCTTAAATTGCCATCATTTGATGATCTCTCCGGTAGCAGTGGGGATAAGGTTCTCGCTCACAATGCAGATAGCAATGCGGTGAAAGGGGGGTAACGGTTCGAATCCCGTGCAAGCGGACGGTTGATATCAAAAACACAATATGACATAATTTTTGCATTTTTCCTTACGTTTAAATGTTGTCTTCCTATCTTTAAACATAGGTAGAGATGATGAAAATTGTTGACCATTTGTCTCTATAGTGTCGTAAATGGATCTGTTCAGTATAGCATTGTTCCGAGAAACGAAATGATTTTACGCTTGCTTAAGTACAAACATTCAGATATTTATACGTCTTTCTCGGTGTTAATTGACAATTTTATGAATGTTTACATTAATATATTTTTTTTCTGATAAAAATCGTTTTTCAAAAATATTTTAACGAACGTGTTCTGTAAAGTTTATAAAAAGGACTTTTTGTACCTTTTCGCATGGGCTTGCTCGTATCATTTTCAACTCAAGTTGAGTGACAAAATAAAAAAAAAAAAAAAAAAATTGCCGAAAAGATAGGAAATAGAAAATACTCATAAAACCTCATATCGACCGTTATAATTTTATGCGAATTTTGAAAAAAAAAAGAAGCAATTATCCATAGCAACTAAAATTCTACCCTTAACAACCACACACTAATCAGCAAAAAGTCGTCCCTATTTCCAATGATCTAGCAATAACTTGAAGCCGTTTCCAATGGATTTGGCATCTATCAAAACATATAGTTTGCAAAAAACACATCTAAAATATATTGAGTTCAATAAAAAGTTATGGCAAAATCACTTATTTAACTTACTTAATGGTACTGACTTTCGACGATATCACCTATATGAGCCAGTCCATGCAAAAAGGTACAACAACGAAAAAATTACCAAATTCTAAAGTGTGCATAATTATTGGTAGCAGACTTGTGATCTATAAAACTCAGTTACTTTTCCCAATACCCTTAAGCTGTAAGTTATACACATCTGCATGTGCTGACCCCCCTTATTTTATTCAAATTTTACTGAATTATTTCATATAGTTTAATCATTTTCCATGTTTAGTTTAAATATCTTAAATTGCCATCATTTGATGATCTCTCCGGTAGCAGTGGGGATAAGGTTCTCGCTCACAATGCAGATAGCAATGCGGTGAAAGGGGGTAACGGTTCGAATCCCGTGCAAGCGGACGGTTGATATCAAAAACACAATATGACATACTTTTTGCATTTTTCCTTACGTTTAAATGTTGTCTTCCTATCTTTAAACATAGGTAGAGATGATGAAAATTGTTGACCATTTGTCTCTATAGTGTCGTAAATGGATCTGTTCAGTATAGCATTGTTCCGAGAAACGAAATGATTTTACGCTTGCTTAAGTACAAACATTCAGATATTTATACGTCTTTCTCGGTGTTAATTGACAATTTTATGAATGTTTACATTAATATATTTTTTTTCTGATAAAAATCGTTTTTCAAAAATATTTTAACGAACGTGTTCTGTAAAGTTTATAAAAAGGACTTTTTGTACCTTTTCGCATGGGCTTGCTCGTATCATTTTCAACTCAAGTTGAGTGACAAAATAAAAAAAAAAAAAAAAAATTGCCGAAAAGATAGGAAATAGAAAATACTCATAATACCTCATATCGACCGTTATAATTTTATGCGAATTTTGAAAAAAAAAAGAAGCAATTCTCCATAGCAACTAAAATTCTACCCTTAACAACCACACACTAATCAGCAAAAAGTCGTCCCTATTTCCAATGATCTAGCAATAACTTGAAGCCGTTTCCAATGGATTTGGCATCTATCAAAACATATAGTTTGCAAAAAACACATCTAAAATATATTGAGTTCAATAAAAAGTTATGGCAAAATCACTTATTTAACTTACTTAATGGTACTGACTTTCGACGATATCACCTATATGAGCCAGTCCATGCAAAAAGGTACAACAACGAAAAAATTACCAAATTCTAAAGTGTGCATAATTATTGGTAGCAGACTTGTGATCTATAAAACTCAGTTACTTTTCCCAATACCCTTAAGCTGTAAGTTATACACATCTGCATGTGCTGACCCCCCTTATTTTATTCAAATTTTACTGAATTATTTCATATAGTTTAATCATTTTCCATGTTTAGTTTAAATATCTTAAATTGCCATCATTTGATGATCTCTCCGGTAGCAGTGGGGATAAGGTTCTCGCTCACAATGCAGATAGCAATGCGGTGAAAGGGGGTAACGGTTCGAATCCCGTGCAAGCGGACGGTTGATATCAAAAACACAATATGACATAATTTTTGCATTTTTCCTTACGTTTAAATGTTGTCTTCCTATCTTTAAACATAGGTAGAGATGATGAAAATTGTTGACCATTTGTCTCTATAGTGTCGTAAATGGATCTGTTCAGTATAGCATTGTTCCGAGAAACGAAATGATTTTACGCTTGCTTAAGTACAAACATTCAGATATTTATACGTCTTTCTCGGTGTTAATTGACAATTTTATGAATGTTTACATTAATATATTTTTTTTCTGATAAAAATCGTTTTTCAAAAATATTTTAACGAACGTGTTCTGTAAAGTTTATAAAAAGGACTTTTTGTACCTTTTCGCATGGGCTTGCTCGTATCATTTTCAACTCAAGTTGAGTGACAAAATAAAAAAAAAAAAAAAAAAATTGCCGAAAAGATAGGAAATAGAAAATACTCATAATACCTCATATCGACCGTTATAATTTTATGCGAATTTTGAAAAAAAAAAGAAGCAATTATCCATAGCAACTAAAATTCTACCCTTAACAACCACACACTAATCAGCAAAAAGTCGTCCCTATTTCCAATGATCTAGCAATAACTTGAAGCCGTTTCCAATGGATTTGGCATCTATCAAAACATATAGTTTGCAAAAAACACATCTAAAATATATTGAGTTCAATAAAAAGTTATGGCAAAATCACTTATTTAACTTACTTAATGGTACTGACTTTCGACGATATCACCTATATGAGCCAGTCCATGCAAAAAGGTACAACAACGAAAAAATTACCAAATTCTAAAGTGTGCATAATTATTGGTAGCAGACTTGTGATCTATAAAACTCAGTTACTTTTCCCAATACCCTTAAGCTGTAAGTTATACACATCTGCATGTGCTGACCCCCCTTATTTTATTCAAATTTTACTGAATTATTTCATATAGTTTAATCATTTTCCATGTTTAGTTTAAATATCTTAAATTGCCATCATTTGATGATCTCTCCGGTAGCAGTGGGGATAAGGTTCTCGCTCACAATGCAGATAGCAATGCGGTGAAAGGGGGTAACGGTTCGAATCCCGTGCAAGCGGACGGTTGATATCAAAAACACAATATGACATAATTTTTGCATTTTTCCTTACGTTTAAATGTTGTCTTCCTATCTTTAAACATAGGTAGAGATGATGAAAATTGTTGACCATTTGTCTCTATAGTGTCGTAAATGGATCTGTTCAGTATAGCATTGTTCCGAGAAACGAAATGATTTTACGCTTGCTTAAGTACAAACATTCAGATATTTATACGTCTTTCTCGGTGTTAATTGACAATTTTATGAATGTTTACATTAATATATTTTTTTTCTGATAAAAATCGTTTTTCAAAAATATTTTAACGAACGTGTTCTGTAAAGTTTATAAAAAGGACTTTTTGTACCTTTTCGCATGGGCTTGCTCGTATCATTTTCAACTCAAGTTGAGTGACAAAATAAAAAAAAAAAAAAAAAATTGCCGAAAAGATAGGAAATAGAAAATACTCATAATATGGATAGATCTCCGAACGCACCTTTCAACAGGATGTTTACTTGATTAGTGCTCCGTTTGAATTGTGAATTTGGTGAGTTATATGAAAGTTATTGTTGTATAAACTGTTTCCGTATTTAATATAGATGTAAAAGACTTAAATAACACAGAAAACCGCATTGATAACTGTTTATTTTCCCCTTATTCCTGCTGTGCAGCGCAGGATAAGGGGGTAGTTTCGGTGTGTCTGACTTTTATTTGAGGTATGTCCAAAAACTCAAAAGACATTTGTAAAATGGATACGAAAGCACCAGAAAGTGTGATTAAGGTAAATGAAAAGGAAAAACAAACACAAAAGAATAAATATAAGGAACCTAGATTTGTAAGAAGTAGAAGGATTTATAGAAAAGAATGTACGGTGCGTATTGACAATATACCCAATTGGAAATATTCTGCGACTAAAGTGATTGAAGTCTTGGAAAATGTATTTGGAGAAAATACAATTTTAGCTGTTGTTCCGTCGGAGAACAAGTTGTCATACGAAGTGACAACAGACGATGAGGATACCGCTATAAAACTGACAAATGGAGTTGAAATTGGAGATGATAAATTTAATTGTATATTTCAATTTAATGATGTGGTAGTTGTGTCAATTATGCATTTACCAGCATACATAGACGATGAAGAAATATTACAACCTTTGATCAATAAAGGATGTGAAATAAAATCTGACCTGTTTAGACATGTTCATCCGAGGACACAAGTGGCAGATGGAACGCGATATGTTCATGTTAAATTTCCTCCGGGGATGGTTTCATTGCCGTGGTCAATGAAATTCGAAACAGGTTTAGGACCAAAATTTTTTCGGGTTGTTCATAATCACCAAAGGACATTGTGTAATAAATGTGGATCCCCGCATCACAAATACAGACAATGTCCACAGCTAATTTGTGAGGGTTGTGATGAGCAGGGCCACAAAATGAGGGAATGTAATGCGAAGAAATGTGATGGATGCCGTAGCTTGCCGAATAGATGTTTTTGTAAAAAGGAAGATGATGGAATTTGCCCATATTGCAAAAGTAAACCTTGTGAATGTTATTGCGAGGTATGCAAACAACATTTTAATGACTGTTCTTGTGGCGTACAAGGCACGACAGACTCTGGAATTGATCGTAGTGAACAGATAGATGAGATAATTCAAATTGATGAAAATGAGAAGGAAATGGAGGGCATTGATGACATGGTGTCGGAAATGGATGGAGCTCTTGTGTCAGGGCAAGATGGTGATGATGATCAGCTTACTAATGGAGATGGTGAAGATGTTGAAGAGGCGAATATAACAGTGGTAGATGGATTGGATGTGAAGAATAAAGGTGACAACATTTCAAGGAAAGTAGACAATGGGGATTCAAATGTGCATGTGCAGACAGATACCAAAAAGAGTGAAGAAAGGACAGAAGAAAAGGTTGTTCAAGAAAAGAAAGAAGATGACTTTGATAATGAACTTAGTCTTAATGTCAAAAATGTAAATGATAAAAATAATATTGTCATTAATGTTGATGTACACAAGTCCAATGATACTCAAGTAGATAATTTTGTTACTAAAGACATGGTAGAGATCAGTGATAATGAAATTGATCATGAAAGTGAAAATTTAGAGAGTATGGAAACTGACTATGAGTCGGTTGATGAGCATACTGATAATGAAGAAAATGTATCTGGTTGCGTTGATGGTGCAACCGGTAGAGACGGAGAAAATAAAAATATTTTGAGTGTCTCTGGTTCAAGATTTAAACAGAGTCAATTAAAAAAGTCAGGCAAAACAAGAAGAAATACAATGAAATTTTTTCCTAAGGTTGATAAAGTTAAGGTAAGATCATCTCCGTATGTAAAAAAAGGTAAAAATGGATAGTAAAATATTGATTTTGTTACTGTACTTAGCCATGGTACTGTTAGTGAGTCACAACTGTAATGGCCTGAGAAACATAGTTAATTGTAAAAAATATTTTTCAATTGCTAATGAAAGAAATATTGATATATTGTTATTACAAGAAACATTCTGGGATGTGGAGTTAGTTGAAAGTATTGAAAAATTGTATAATGGTAAAATATTGATGAGTAATGGCATAAATAGAAGGCAAGGTGTTGCTATTTTAGTTAGTAGAAAATATTGTGAAAATGTAAAACTTGTACACAATGATGAACATGGTAGATTTATTCATATAGAATTTCATTATAATGATATTGTTTGTAATATTGTTAACATATATGCACCAAATAATGTAAATGAAAGGGTAGAATTTTTTAGCTTTTTACAAAATTATATGTTGAATTTTGATAACATTATTATAGGTGGTGACTGGAATACCACATTGTCTGACCTTGATAGATGTACTAAAACGGGTCATAAGGTTGATATTGCATTTAGAAAGTTGGAACATTTGATGAATGATTCAGATTTGTATGATATTTGGAGATTTAGAAATCCCAATAAAAGAGTGTTTTCTAGGAAAATGATATATAATGGAGTTTTAAAGCAGTCTAGGCTGGATTATTTTTTGGTGAATAGACAATTAACTGTATTTATACAACATATGTTTTACTATGATACTTCTTTGAGTGATCATGGTTTTGTAGAAATGAAAATTAATTTTGAAAATGTGGAAAAAGGACCAGGGTTGTGGATATTGAATAATTCTTTACTTACAAATGTTGAGTATTTAGAGAAAATAAGAAATATTATAGAAGAAGCAAAGAAGTGTCCATTGTATGGCACTGAATTTTTAATATGGTGGGATAACTTGAAATATAAAATTAAAAAGTTTAGTCAAGTGTTTGGAAAAAGAATTTTCAAAGAGAAACATTCTGAATTTTATTCTATACAGAGTAGATTACAAAGAATCTCTGAAAGAATAGCAAATGGTGAAATTGTAGATTTAGCTTATTATGAGAATTTAAAGTTGGAATTAAGTGCTTTGGAAGAAGAAAGATGTAAAGGAGCAATTCTTCGCTCAAAGGCATACTGGGCTACTGAAAGTGATAAATGTACAAGATATTTTTTACAACTTGAGAAACATAAACAAGAATCAAATTGTATCAAAGAGTTATTGAGTGATAACAATGAAATTGTTTGTAACACAGAAGATATTCTGGATGTCGAGTATAAATTTTATAAGAAACTATACTCAAGTGTTGAAATTGATGAAACTGTTATGAATGAATTTTTAGAAAATGTTGATGTTAAAATTACAGAAGATGATAATCTTATGTGTGATGAAGATATTTCTTTACAAGAGATTGAATTTTCTCTTAAAAAAATGTCAAAAAACAAAAGTCCAGGATCAGATGGTTTGACAGTAGAATTTTATTGTACATTTTTTGGTTCTTTAAAAGATATTCTTTTAAAGCTTTTTCAAACGGTAGAAGAACATTTGTGTATGTCTAGATCAATGAAATGTGGTATTATAAGTTTGATATATAAGAACAAAGGTGAAAGAAAATGTTTGAAAAATTATAGACCAATATCTTTACTTCAAGTTGATTATAAAATTTTAGCAAAAATAATGGCTAATCGTTTTAAAAAGGTTTTGAGTAGAATTATATCAATATTCCAAACATGTTGTATACCGGGTAGAGACATTGCTGATGCAATATCTGGCATTAGAGATATTATTGATTTAATTGAGTCTGAAGGTTTAGAAGGGTATATTGTGAAAATGGACCAAGAAAAGGCTTTTGATAAAGTGTCTCATACATATCTAATTTCTGTTCTTAAAAGATATGGTTTTGGTGACAGATTTATTAAGTGGATAGAAATATTTTATACAGATATAAAGAGTTCCATAAAATGTAATGGTTTTTTAACAAAATATTTTAAGATAAGCAATGGTATTCGTCAAGGGTGCCCTATTAGCGCTCTTTTGTATGTATTGTCAGCTGAACCTTTGCAATGTGCAATAAGTAAATGTATTGATATAAAGGGAGTAGTAATACCACATATAAATATTATGTCACTTATTTATCAACATGCAGATGACACAACATTGACTTTGAGTGATAAAGATTCTATTTGTAAAACTATGGATGTTTTTGAAAAATATGGCAAAGCATCAGGATCAAAAGTAAACAAATCAAAATCTGAGATATTGTGTATAGGTACTGCTAAAATTAGTCTAGCAGAGCAAGAACATATAGGGCTCAAATACTGTGAGGATTGTGTTCAGGTTTTAGGTGTATATTTGGGTAATAATAAGAACATGTGTGATGAACTTAATTGGAAAGACAAGGTAAAGAAAATAAAAGCGATTACTAAGTTGTGGAAACAGAGACATTTAACGCTTTTTGGAAGAGCAACTGTTGTTTCTACATTACTTATGTCTAGGCTTTGGTATACCATAGCTGTTACCTCAATACCTGAATGGGCTTTAGATGATATCAAAAAGTGTTGTTTAGATTTTTTATGGGGTCATGCGTCACATTTAGTAAAGTATAGAGTTTTAGTGGGGAAAAAAGATGAGGGTGGAATAAATTATCCAGATATATATTTGAAATTATTATCATTCAGGTTGAAATTTATTAGAAGATATTTCAATGAGGAATGTACAGCTATGTGGAAAAATACCATGAAATATTTTTTAAGGAAAATTCGTGGTATGAATATTGATAATTACTGTTTTTTTATGGCACTTAGTAAGGAAGATTGTAAATTACTTCCTAAATTTTATATTGAAATGATAGATGCCTGGCAATATGTTAAATCTTTTGTAGACATAGATATGAAATCTATGGATATTTTGCAACAACCTCTGTTTTTAAATCCAGAAATAAAAGTTCAAGGAAAAATTGCAGTATGGCAACATTTTATTGTAGCGGGTATAACTCAAATCAAAGACTTATGTTTTGAAGTTATTCCCGGTTTTTTGTCTTTTAATGCTGTCAAAGAAATGGTTTCAGATATGTATGATGATGTAAATGTTAAACAGTTGCAATGTCAATATAGAGAACTAATTGAATGTATTCCAGAAAACTGGAAGAAATGTATCAAACATGGTGTTTTTGATGCTAGTAGAGATAGGTTACCATATTTTATTGTTACCTTTGGTGATAAAGTAAAAGATTTGATTAATTGCAAAACAAAAGATTTTTATGATATTTTAATATCAAAAGTTTTTATCAAGCCAGATGTTGAGCAATTTTGGTTAGAAATTTTGAATGAACAAACTTTACCATTCTGTAATATTTGGAAATCGGTACACAATTTCTGGAAGCCACCAGATTGTGTTCAATTAGATTTTAAACTTGTGCAAAATAGAATTTTTACAAATGTCAAACTAAAGAGAATTGGATTGATGGATACAAATATATGTGACAGTTGTCAATCTGATATTGAAGATTTGCTACACCTTTTTCTAGATTGTCAATTGTTAGTGTCTTTTCATGATTATATTTACGACTTGTTGTGTAAATTATTTGAACGATGTGAAACAGATGTGATTGTAACACAAGGTTATAGGAAGCTGATTTTGTTAGGTATGTCAGGGAAATTCAAAAGTGTAAATGTTGTTTTTGTGAATTTTTTCTTATCGATTGTCAGACTGTGTATCATGAAAAAACGGCAGATTGTAAAACGTTCTACCTTAAATTTCAATCTCATAGCTTTTTTCAAATATTCAATAAAGAACTATGTTACATATTTTCATACATATTGTAAAAGAACTAACAAAGAGAATGTTTTTGAGAAATATTTTATTGAACACAATCCAATTTTAACAGAGTCTGATGACATTTTATTGTTTTACTTATAGACTTAAGATATAAAAACTTTTGTATATGGACTAATTGATAATCATGTTTTATTTGTGTAAATACTATGTATATAAATTGTCATAACATGCTGTATATTTCAAATGTTTTATGAATAAAGATAAAAAAAAAAGGTTCTCGCTCACAATGCAGATAGCAATGCGGTGAAAGGGGGTAACGGTTCGAATCCCGTGCAAGCGGACGGTTGATATCAAAAACACAATATGACATAATTTTTGCATTTTTCCTTACGTTTAAATGTTGTCTTCCTATCTTTAAACATAGGTAGAGATGATGAAAATTGTTGACCATTTGTCTCTATAGTGTTGTAAATGGATCTGTTCAGTATAGCATTGTTCCGAGAAACGAAATGATTTTACGCTTGCTTAAGTACAAACATTCAGATATTTATACGTCTTTCTCGGTGTTAATTGACAATTTTATGAATGTTTACATTAATATATTTTTTTTCTGATAAAAATCGTTTTTCAAAAATATTTTAACGAACGTGTTCTGTAAAGTTTATAAAAAGGACTTTTTGTACCTTTTCGCATGGGCTTGCTCGTATCATTTTCAACTCAAGTTGAGTGACAAAATAAAAAAAAAAAAAAAAAATTGCCGAAAAGATAGGAAATAGAAAATACTCATAATACCTCATATCGACCGTTATAATTTTATGCGAATTTTGAAAAAAAAAGAAGCAATTATCCATAGCAACTAAAATTCTACCCTTAACAACCACACACTAATCAGCAAAAAGTCGTCCCTATTTCCAATGATCTAGCAATAACTTGAAGCCGTTTCCAATGGATTTGGCATCTATCAAAACATATAGTTTGCAAAAAACACATCTAAAATATATTGAGTTCAATAAAAAGTTATGGCAAAATCACTTATTTAACTTACTTAATGGTACTGACTTTCGACGATATCACCTATATGAGCCAGTCCATGCAAAAAGGTACAACAACGAAAAAATTACCAAATTCTAAAGTGTGCATAATTATTGGTAGCAGACTTGTGATCTATAAAACTCAGTTACTTTTCCCAATACCCTTAAGCTGTAAGTTATACACATCTGCATGTGCTGACCCCCCTTATTTTATTCAAATTTTACTGAATTATTTCATATAGTTTAATCATTTTCCATGTTTAGTTTAAATATCTTAAATTGCCATCATTTGATGATCTCTCCGGTAGCAGTGGGGATAAGGTTCTCGCTCACAATGCAGATAGCAATGCGGTGAAAGGGGGTAACGGTTCGAATCCCGTGCAAGCGGACGGTTGATATCAAAAACACAATATGACATAATTTTTGCATTTTTCCTTACGTTTAAATGTTGTCTTCCTATCTTTAAACATAGGTAGAGATGATGAAAATTGTTGACCATTTGTCTCTATAGTGTCGTAAATGGATCTGTTCAGTATAGCATTGTTCCGAGAAACGAAATGATTTTACGCTTGCTTAAGTACAAACATTCAGATATTTATACGTCTTTCTCGGTGTTAATTGACAATTTTATGAATGTTTACATTAATATATTTTTTTTCTGATAAAAATCGTTTTTCAAAAATATTTTAACGAACGTGTTCTGTAAAGTTTATAAAAAGGACTTTTTGTACCTTTTCGCATGGGCTTGCTCGTATCATTTTCAACTCAAGTTGAGTGACAAAATAAAAAAAAAAAAAAAAAATTGCCGAAAAGATAGGAAATAGAAAATACTCATAATACCTCATATCGACCGTTATAATTTTATGCGAATTTTGAAAAAAAAAAGAAGCAATTATCCATAACAACTAAAATTCTACCCTTAACAACCACACACTAATCAGCAAAAAGTCGTCCCTATTTCCAATGATCTAGCAATAACTTGAAGCCGTTTCCAATGGATTTGGCATCTATCAAAACATATAGTTTGCAAAAAACACATCTAAAATATATTGAGTTCAATAAAAAGTTATGGCAAAATCACTTATTTAATTTACTTAATGGTACTGACTTTCGACGATATCACCTATATGAGCCAGTCCATGCAAAAAGGTACAACAACGAAAAAATTACCAAATTCTAAAGTGTGCATAATTATTGGTAGCAGACTTGTGATCTATAAAACTCAGTTACTTTTCCCAATACCCTTAAGCTGTAAGTTATACACATCTGCATGTGCTGACCCCCCTTATTTTATTCAAATTTTACTGAATTATTTCATATAGTTTAATCATTTTCCATGTTTAGTTTAAATATCTTAAATTGCCATCATTTGATGATCTCTCCGGTAGCAGTGGGGATAAGGTTCTCGCTCACAATGCAGATAGCAATGCGGTGAAAGGGGGTAACGGTTCGAATCCCGTGCAAGCGGACGGTTGATATCAAAAACACAATATGACATAATTTTTGCATTTTTCCTTACGTTTAAATGTTGTCTTCCTATCTTTAAACATAGGTAGAGATGATGAAAATTGTTGACCATTTGTCTCTATAGTGTCGTAAATGGATCTGTTCAGTATAGCATTGTTCCGAGAAACGAAATGATTTTACGCTTGCTTAAGTACAAACATTCAGATATTTATACGTCTTTCTCGGTGTTAATTGACAATTTTATGAATGTTTACATTAATATATTTTTTTTCTGATAAAAATCGTTTTTCAAAAATATTTTAACGAACGTGTTCTGTAAAGTTTATAAAAAGGACTTTTTGTACCTTTTCGCATGGGCTTGCTCGTATCATTTTCAACTCAAGTTGAGTGACAAAATAAAAAAAAAAAAAAAAAATTGCCGAAAAGATAGGAAATAGAAAATACTCATAATACCTCATATCGACCGTTATAATTTTATGCGAATTTTGAAAAAAAAAAAGAAGCAATTGTCCATAGCAACTAAAATTCTACCCTTAACAACCACACACTAATCAGCAAAAAGTCGTCCCTATTTCCAATGATCTAGCAATAACTTGAAGCCGTTTCCAATGGATTTGGCATCTATCAAAACATATAGTTTGCAAAAAACACATCTAAAATATATTGAGTTCAATAAAAAGTTATGGCAAAATCACTTATTTAACTTACTTAATGGTACTGACTTTCGACGATATCACCTATATGAGCCAGTCCATGCAAAAAGGTACAACAACGAAAAAATTACCAAATTCTAAAGTGTGCATAATTATTGGTAGCAGACTTGTGATCTATAAAACTCAGTTACTTTTCCCAATACCCTTAAGCTGTAAGTTATACACATCTGCATGTGCTGACCCCCCTTATTTTATTCAAATTTTACTGAATTATTTCATATAGTTTAATCATTTTCCATGTTTAGTTTAAATATCTTAAATTGCCATCATTTGATGATCTCTCCGGTAGCAGTGGGGATAAGGTTCTCGCTCACAATGCAGATAGCAATGCGGTGAAAGGGGGTAACGGTTCGAATCCCGTGCAAGCGGACGGTTGATATCAAAAACACAATATGACATAATTTTTGCATTTTTCCTTACGTTTAAATGTTGTCTTCCTATCTTTAAACATAGGTAGAGATGATGAAAATTGTTGACCATTTGTCTCTATAGTGTCGTAAATGGATCTGTTCAGTATAGCATTGTTCCGAGAAACGAAATGATTTTACGCTTGCTTAAGTACAAACATTCAGATATTTATACGTCTTTCTCGGTGTTAATTGACAATTTTATGAATGTTTACATTAATATATTTTTTTTCTGATAAAAATCGTTTTTCAAAAATATTTTAACGAACGTGTTCTGTAAAGTTTATAAAAAGGACTTTTTGTACCTTTTCGCATGGGCTTGCTCGTATCATTTTCAACTCAAGTTGAGTGACAAAATAAAAAAAAAAAAAAAAAATTGCCGAAAAGATAGGAAATAGAAAATACTCATAATACCTCATATCGACCGTTATAATTTTATGCGAATTTTGAAAAAAAAAGAAGCAATTATCCATAGCAACTAAAATTCTACCCTTAACAACCACACACTAATCAGCAAAAAGTCGTCCCTATTTCCAATGATCTAGCAATAACTTGAAGCCGTTTCCAATGGATTTGGCATCTATCAAAACATATAGTTTGCAAAAAACACATCTAAAATATATTGAGTTCAATAAAAAGTTATGGCAAAATCACTTATTTAACTTACTTAATGGTACTGACTTTCGACGATATCACCTATATGAGCCAGTCCATGCAAAAAGGTACAACAACGAAAAAATTACCAAATTCTAAAGTGTGCATAATTATTGGTAGCAGACTTGTGATCTATAAAACTCAGTTACTTTTCCCAATACCCTTAAGCTGTAAGTTATACACATCTGCATGTGCTGACCCCCCTTATTTTATTCAAATTTTACTGAATTATTTCATATAGTTTAATCATTTTCCATGTTTAGTTTAAATATCTTAAATTGCCATCATTTGATGATCTCTCCGGTAGCAGTGGGGATAAGGTTCTCGCTCACAATGCAGATAGCAATGCGGTGAAAGGGGGTAACGGTTCGAATCCCGTGCAAGCGGACGGTTGATATCAAAAACACAATATGACATAATTTTTGCATTTTTCCTTACGTTTAAATGTTGTCTTCCTATCTTTAAACATAGGTAGAGATGATGAAAATTGTTGACCATTTGTCTCTATAGTGTCGTAAATGGATCTGTTCAGTATAGCATTGTTCCGAGAAACGAAATGATTTTACGCTTGCTTAAGTACAAACATTCAGATATTTATACGTCTTTCTCGGTGTTAATTGACAATTTTATGAATGTTTACATTAATATATTTTTTTTCTGATAAAAATCGTTTTTCAAAAATATTTTAACGAACGTGTTCTGTAAAGTTTATAAAAAGGACTTTTTGTACCTTTTCGCATGGGCTTGCTCGTATCATTTTCAACTCAAGTTGAGTGACAAAATAAAAAAAAAAAAAAAAAATTGCCGAAAAGATAGGAAATAGAAAATACTCATAATACCTCATATCGACCGTTATAATTTTATGCGAATTTTGAAAAAAAAAAGAAGCAATTATCCATAGCAACTAAAATTCTACCCTTAACAACCACACACTAATCAGCAAAAAGTCGTCCCTATTTCCAATGATCTAGCAATAACTTGAAGCCGTTTCCAATGGATTTGGCATCTATCAAAACATATAGTTTGCAAAAAACACATCTAAAATATATTGAGTTCAATAAAAAGTTATGGCAAAATCACTTATTTAACTTACTTAATGGTACTGACTTTCGACGATATCACCTATATGAGCCAGTCCATGCAAAAAGGTACAACAACGAAAAAATTACCAAATTCTAAAGTGTGCATAATTATTGGTAGCAGACTTGTGATCTATAAAACTCAGTTACTTTTCCCAATACCCTTAAGCTGTAAGTTATACACATCTGCATGTGCTGACCCCCCTTATTTTATTCAAATTTTACTGAATTATTTCATATAGTTTAATCATTTTCCATGTTTAGTTTAAATATCTTAAATTGCCATCATTTGATGATCTCTCCGGTAGCAGTGGGGATAAGGTTCTCGCTCACAATGCAGATAGCAATGCGGTGAAAGGGGGTAACGGTTCGAATCCCGTGCAAGCGGACGGTTGATATCAAAAACACAATATGACATAATTTTTGCATTTTTCCTTACGTTTAAATGTTGTCTTCCTATCTTTAAACATAGGTAGAGATGATGAAAATTGTTGACCATTTGTCTCTATAGTGTCGTAAATGGATCTGTTCAGTATAGCATTGTTCCGAGAAACGAAATGATTTTACGCTTGCTTAAGTACAAACATTCAGATATTTATACGTCTTTCTCGGTGTTAATTGACAATTTTATGAATGTTTACATTAATATATTTTTTTTCTGATAAAAATCGTTTTTCAAAAATATTTTAACGAACGTGTTCTGTAAAGTTTATAAAAAGGACTTTTTGTACCTTTTCGCATGGGCTTGCTCGTATCATTTTCAACTCAAGTTGAGTGACAAAATAAAAAAAAAAAAAAAAAATTGCCGAAAAGATAGGAAATAGAAAATACTCATAATACCTCATATCGACCGTTATAATTTTATGCGAATTTTGAGAAAAAAAAAGAAGCAATTATCCATAGCAACTAAAATTCTACCCTTAACAACCACACACTAATCAGCAAAAAGTCGTCCCTATTTCCAATGATCTAGCAATAACTTGAAGCCGTTTCCAATGGATTTGGCATCTATCAAAACATATAGTTTGCAAAAAACACATCTAAAATATATTGAGTTCAATAAAAAGTTATGGCAAAATCACTTATTTAACTTACTTAATGGTACTGACTTTCGACGATATCACCTATATGAGCCAGTCCATGCAAAAAGGTACAACAACGAAAAAATTACCAAATTCTAAAGTGTGCATAATTATTGGTAGCAGACTTGTGATCTATAAAACTCAGTTACTTTTCCCAATACCCTTAAGCTGTAAGTTATACACATCTGCATGTGCTGACCCCCCTTATTTTATTCAAATTTTACTGAATTATTTCATATAGTTTAATCATTTTCCATGTTTAGTTTAAATATCTTAAATTGCCATCATTTGATGATCTCTCCGGTAGCAGTGGGGATAAGGTTCTCGCTCACAATGCAGATAGCAATGCGGTGAAAGGGGGTAACGGTTCGAATCCCGTGCAAGCGGACGGTTGATATCAAAAACACAATATGACATAATTTTTGCATTTTTCCTTACGTTTAAATGTTGTCTTCCTATCTTTAAACATAGGTAGAGATGATGAAAATTGTTGACCATTTGTCTCTATAGTGTCGTAAATGGATCTGTTCAGTATAGCATTGTTCCGAGAAACGAAATGATTTTACGCTTGCTTAAGTACAAACATTCAGATATTTATACGTCTTTCTCGGTGTTAATTGACAATTTTATGAATGTTTACATTAATATATTTTTTTTCTGATAAAAATCGTTTTTCAAAAATATTTTAACGAACGTGTTCTGTAAAGTTTATAAAAAGGACTTTTTGTACCTTTTCGCATGGGCTTGCTCGTATCATTTTCAACTCAAGTTGAGTGACAAAATAAAAAAAAAAAAAAAAAATTGCCGAAAAGATAGGAAATAGAAAATACTCATAATACCTCATATCGACCGTTATAATTTTATGCGAATTTTGAAAAAAAAAAGAAGCAATTATCCATAGCAACTAAAATTCTACCCTTAACAACCACACACTAATCAGCAAAAAGTCGTCCCTATTTCCAATGATCTAGCAATAACTTGAAGCCGTTTCCAATGGATTTGGCATCTATCAAAACATATAGTTTGCAAAAAACACATCTAAAATATATTGAGTTCAATAAAAAGTTATGGCAAAATCACTTATTTAACTTACTTAATGGTACTGACTTTCGACGATATCACCTATATGAGCCAGTCCATGCAAAAAGGTACAACAACGAAAAAATTACCAAATTCTAAAGTGTGCATAATTATTGGTAGCAGACTTGTGATCTATAAAACTCAGTTACTTTTCCCAATACCCTTAAGCTGTAAGTTATACACATCTGCATGTGCTGACCCCCCTTATTTTATTCAAATTTTACTGAATTATTTCATATAGTTTAATCATTTTCCATGTTTAGTTTAAATATCTTAAATTGCCATCATTTGATGATCTCTCCGGTAGCAGTGGGGATAAGGTTCTCGCTCACAATGCAGATAGCAATGCGGTGAAAGGGGGTAACGGTTCGAATCCCGTGCAAGCGGACGGTTGATATCAAAAACACAATATGACATAATTTTTGCATTTTTCCTTACGTTTAAATGTTGTCTTCCTATCTTTAAACATAGGTAGAGATGATGAAAATTGTTGACCATTTGTCTCTATAGTGTCGTAAATGGATCTGTTCAGTATAGCATTGTTCCGAGAAACGAAATGATTTTACGCTTGCTTAAGTACAAACATTCAGATATTTATACGTCTTTCTCGGTGTTAATTGACAATTTTATGAATGTTTACATTAATATATTTTTTTTCTGATAAAAATCGTTTTTCAAAAATATTTTAACGAACGTGTTCTGTAAAGTTTATAAAAAGGACTTTTTGTACCTTTTCGCATGGGCTTGCTCGTATCATTTTCAACTCAAGTTGAGTGACAAAATAAAAAAAAAAAAAAAAAATTGCCGAAAAGATAGGAAATAGAAAATACTCATAATACCTCATATCGACCGTTATAATTTTATGCGAATTTTGAGAAAAAAAAAGAAGCAATTATCCATAGCAACTAAAATTCTACCCTTAACAACCACACACTAATCAGCAAAAAGTCGTCCCTATTTCCAATGATCTAGCAATAACTTGAAGCCGTTTCCAATGGATTTGGCATCTATCAAAACATATAGTTTGCAAAAAACACATCTAAAATATATTGAGTTCAATAAAAAGTTATGGCAAAATCACTTATTTAACTTACTTAATGGTACTGACTTTCGACGATATCACCTATATGAGCCAGTCCATGCAAAAAGGTACAACAACGAAAAAATTACCAAATTCTAAAGTGTGCATAATTATTGGTAGCAGACTTGTGATCTATAAAACTCAGTTACTTTTCCCAATACCCTTAAGCTGTAAGTTATACACATCTGCATGTGCTGACCCCCCTTATTTTATTCAAATTTTACTGAATTATTTCATATAGTTTAATCATTTTCCATGTTTAGTTTAAATATCTTAAATTGCCATCATTTGATGATCTCTCCGGTAGCAGTGGGGATAAGGTTCTCGCTCACAATGCAGATAGCAATGCGGTGAAAGGGGGTAACGGTTCGAATCCCGTGCAAGCGGACGGTTGATATCAAAAACACAATATGACATAATTTTTGCATTTTTCCTTACGTTTAAATGTTGTCTTCCTATCTTTAAACATAGGTAGAGATGATGAAAATTGTTGACCATTTGTCTCTATAGTGTCGTAAATGGATCTGTTCAGTATAGCATTGTTCCGAGAAACGAAATGATTTTACGCTTGCTTAAGTACAAACATTCAGATATTTATACGTCTTTCTCGGTGTTAATTGACAATTTTATGAATGTTTACATTAATATATTTTTTTTCTGATAAAAATCGTTTTTCAAAAATATTTTAACGAACGTGTTCTGTAAAGTTTATAAAAAGGACTTTTTGTACCTTTTCGCATGGGCTTGCTCGTATCATTTTCAACTCAAGTTGAGTGACAAAATAAAAAAAAAAAAAAAAAATTGCCGAAAAGATAGGAAATAGAAAATACTCATAATACCTCATATCGACCGTTATAATTTTATGCGAATTTTGAAAAAAAAAAGAAGCAATTATCCATAGCAACTAAAATTCTACCCTTAACAACCACACACTAATCAGCAAAAAGTCGTCCCTATTTCCAATGATCTAGCAATAACTTGAAGCCGTTTCCAATGGATTTGGCATCTATCAAAACATATAGTTTGCAAAAAACACATCTAAAATATATTGAGTTCAATAAAAAGTTATGGCAAAATCACTTATTTAACTTACTTAATGGTACTGACTTTCGACGATATCACCTATATGAGCCAGTCCATGCAAAAAGGTACAACAACGAAAAAATTACCAAATTCTAAAGTGTGCATAATTATTGGTAGCAGACTTGTGATCTATAAAACTCAGTTACTTTTCCCAATACCCTTAAGCTGTAAGTTATACACATCTGCATGTGCTGACCCCCCTTATTTTATTCAAATTTTACTGAATTATTTCATATAGTTTAATCATTTTCCATGTTTAGTTTAAATATCTTAAATTGCCATCATTTGATGATCTCTCCGGTAGCAGTGGGGATAAGGTTCTCGCTCACAATGCAGATAGCAATGCGGTGAAAGGGGGTAACGGTTCGAATCCCGTGCAAGCGGACGGTTGATATCAAAAACACAATATGACATAATTTTTGCATTTTTCCTTACGTTTAAATGTTGTCTTCCTATCTTTAAACATAGGTAGAGATGATGAAAATTGTTGACCATTTGTCTCTATAGTGTCGTAAATGGATCTGTTCAGTATAGCATTGTTCCGAGAAACGAAATGATTTTACGCTTGCTTAAGTACAAACATTCAGATATTTATACGTCTTTCTCGGTGTTAATTGACAATTTTATGAATGTTTACATTAATATATTTTTTTTCTGATAAAAATCGTTTTTCAAAAATATTTTAACGAACGTGTTCTGTAAAGTTTATAAAAAGGACTTTTTGTACCTTTTCGCATGGGCTTGCTCGTATCATTTTCAACTCAAGTTGAGTGACAAAATAAAAAAAAAAAAAAAAAATTGCCGAAAAGATAGGAAATAGAAAATACTCATAATACCTCATATCGACCGTTATAATTTTATGCGAATTTTGAAAAAAAAAAGAAGCAATTATCCATAGCAACTAAAATTCTACCCTTAACAACCACACACTAATCAGCAAAAAGTCGTCCCTATTTCCAATGATCTAGCAATAACTTGAAGCCGTTTCCAATGGATTTGGCATCTATCAAAACATATAGTTTGCAAAAAACACATCTAAAATATATTGAGTTCAATAAAAAGTTATGGCAAAATCACTTATTTAACTTACTTAATGGTACTGACTTTCGACGATATCACCTATATGAGCCAGTCCATGCAAAAAGGTACAACAACGAAAAAATTACCAAATTCTAAAGTGTGCATAATTATTGGTAGCAGACTTGTGATCTATAAAACTCAGTTACTTTTCCCAATACCCTTAAGCTGTAAGTTATACACATCTGCATGTGCTGACCCCCCTTATTTTATTCAAATTTTACTGAATTATTTCATATAGTTTAATCATTTTCCATGTTTAGTTTAAATATCTTAAATTGCCATCATTTGATGATCTCTCCGGTAGCAGTGGGGATAAGGTTCTCGCTCACAATGCAGATAGCAATGCGGTGAAAGGGGGTAACGGTTCGAATCCCGTGCAAGCGGACGGTTGATATCAAAAACACAATATGACATAATTTTTGCATTTTTCCTTACGTTTAAATGTTGTCTTCCTATCTTTAAACATAGGTAGAGATGATGAAAATTGTTGACCATTTGTCTCTATAGTGTCGTAAATGGATCTGTTCAGTATAGCATTGTTCCGAGAAACGAAATGATTTTACGCTTGCTTAAGTACAAACATTCAGATATTTATACGTCTTTCTCGGTGTTAATTGACAATTTTATGAATGTTTACATTAATATATTTTTTTTCTGATAAAAATCGTTTTTCAAAAATATTTTAACGAACGTGTTCTGTAAAGTTTATAAAAAGGACTGTTTGTACCTTTTCGCATGGGCTTGCTCGTATCATTTTCAACTCAAGTTGAGTGACAAAATAAAAAAAAAAAAAAAAAAATTGCCGAAAAGATAGGAAATAGAAAATACTCATAATACCTCATATCGACCGTTATAATTTTATGCGAATTTTGAAAAAAAAAAGAAGCAATTATCCATAGCAACTAAAATTCTACCCTTAACAACCACACACTAATCAGCAAAAAGTCGTCCCTATTTCCAATGATCTAGCAATAACTTGAAGCCGTTTCCAATGGATTTGGCATCTATCAAAACATATAGTTTGCAAAAAACACATCTAAAATATATTGAGTTCAATAAAAAGTTATGGCAAAATCACTTATTTAACTTACTTAATGGTACTGACTTTCGACGATATCACCTATATGAGCCAGTCCATGCAAAAAGGTACAACAACGAAAAAATTACCAAATTCTAAAGTGTGCATAATTATTGGTAGCAGACTTGTGATCTATAAAACTCAGTTACTTTTCCCAATACCCTTAAGCTGTAAGTTATACACATCTGCATGTGCTGACCCCCCTTATTTTATTCAAATTTTACTGAATTATTTCATATAGTTTAATCATTTTCCATGTTTAGTTTAAATATCTTAAATTGCCATCATTTGATGATCTCTCCGGTAGCAGTGGGGATAAGGTTCTCGCTCACAATGCAGATAGCAATGCGGTGAAAGGGGGTAACGGTTCGAATCCCGTGCAAGCGGACGGTTGATATCAAAAACACAATATGACATAATTTTTGCATTTTTCCTTACGTTTAAATGTTGTCTTCCTATCTTTAAACATAGGTAGAGATGATGAAAATTGTTGACCATTTGTCTCTATAGTGTCGTAAATGGATCTGTTCAGTATAGCATTGTTCCGAGAAACGAAATGATTTTACGCTTGCTTAAGTACAAACATTCAGATATTTATACGTCTTTCTCGGTGTTAATTGACAATTTTATGAATGTTTACATTAATATATTTTTTTTCTGATAAAAATCGTTTTTCAAAAATATTTTAACGAACGTGTTCTGTAAAGTTTATAAAAAGGACTTTTTGTACCTTTTCGCATGGGCTTGCTCGTATCATTTTCAACTCAAGTTGAGTGACAAAATAAAAAAAAAAAAAAAAAATTGCCGAAAAGATAGGAAATAGAAAATACTCATAATACCTCATATCGACCGTTATAATTTTATGCGAATTTTGAAAAAAAAAAAGAAGCAATTGTCCATAGCAACTAAAATTCTACCCTTAACAACCACACACTAATCAGCAAAAAGTCGTCCCTATTTCCAATGATCTAGCAATAACTTGAAGCCGTTTCCAATGGATTTGGCATCTATCAAAACATATAGTTTGCAAAAAACACATCTAAAATATATTGAGTTCAATAAAAAGTTATGGCAAAATCACTTATTTAACTTACTTAATGGTACTGACTTTCGACGATATCACCTATATGAGCCAGTCCATGCAAAAAGGTACAACAACGAAAAAATTACCAAATTCTAAAGTGTGCATAATTATTGGTAGCAGACTTGTGATCTATAAAACTCAGTTACTTTTCCCAATACCCTTAAGCTGTAAGTTATACACATCTGCATGTGCTGACCCCCCTTATTTTATTCAAATTTTACTGAATTATTTCATATAGTTTAATCATTTTCCATGTTTAGTTTAAATATCTTAAATTGCCATCATTTGATGATCTCTCCGGTAGCAGTGGGGATAAGGTTCTCGCTCACAATGCAGATAGCAATGCGGTGAAAGGGGGTAACGGTTCGAATCCCGTGCAAGCGGACGGTTGATATCAAAAACACAATATGACATAATTTTTGCATTTTTCCTTACGTTTAAATGTTGTCTTCCTATCTTTAAACATAGGTAGAGATGATGAAAATTGTTGACCATTTGTCTCTATAGTGTCGTAAATGGATCTGTTCAGTATAGCATTGTTCCGAGAAACGAAATGATTTTACGCTTGCTTAAGTACAAACATTCAGATATTTATACGTCTTTCTCGGTGTTAATTGACAATTTTATGAATGTTTACATTAATATATTTTTTTTCTGATAAAAATCGTTTTTCAAAAATATTTTAACGAACGTGTTCTGTAAAGTTTATAAAAAGGACTTTTTGTACCTTTTCGCATGGGCTTGCTCGTATCATTTTCAACTCAAGTTGAGTGACAAAATAAAAAAAAAAAAAAAAAATTGCCGAAAAGATAGGAAATAGAAAATACTCATAATACCTCATATCGACCGTTATAATTTTATGCGAATTTTGAAAAAAAAAAGAAGCAATTATCCATAGCAACTAAAATTCTACCCTTAACAACCACACACTAATCAGCAAAAAGTCGTCCCTATTTCCAATGATCTAGCAATAACTTGAAGCCGTTTCCAATGGATTTGGCATCTATCAAAACATATAGTTTGCAAAAAACACATCTAAAATATATTGAGTTCAATAAAAAGTTATGGCAAAATCACTTATTTAACTTACTTAATGGTACTGACTTTCGACGATATCACCTATATGAGCCAGTCCATGCAAAAAGGTACAACAACGAAAAAATTACCAAATTCTAAAGTGTGCATAATTATTGGTAGCAGACTTGTGATCTATAAAACTCAGTTACTTTTCCCAATACCCTTAAGCTGTAAGTTATACACATCTGCATGTGCTGACCCCCCTTATTTTATTCAAATTTTACTGAATTATTTCATATAGTTTAATCATTTTCCATGTTTAGTTTAAATATCTTAAATTGCCATCATTTGATGATCTCTCCGGTAGCAGTGGGGATAAGGTTCTCGCTCACAATGCAGATAGCAATGCGGTGAAAGGGGGTAACGGTTCGAATCCCGTGCAAGCGGACGGTTGATATCAAAAACACAATATGACATAATTTTTGCATTTTTCCTTACGTTTAAATGTTGTCTTCCTATCTTTAAACATAGGTAGAGATGATGAAAATTGTTGACCATTTGTCTCTATAGTGTCGTAAATGGATCTGTTCAGTATAGCATTGTTCCGAGAAACGAAATGATTTTACGCTTGCTTAAGTACAAACATTCAGATATTTATACGTCTTTCTCGGTGTTAATTGACAATTTTATGAATGTTTACATTAATATATTTTTTTTCTGATAAAAATCGTTTTTCAAAAATATTTTAACGAACGTGTTCTGTAAAGTTTATAAAAAGGACTTTTTGTACCTTTTCGCATGGGCTTGCTCGTATCATTTTCAACTCAAGTTGAGTGACAAAATAAAAAAAAAAAAAAAAAATTGCCGAAAAGATAGGAAATAGAAAATACTCATAATACCTCATATCGACCGTTATAATTTTATGCGAATTTTGAAAAAAAAAAGAAGCAATTATCCATAGCAACTAAAATTCTACCCTTAACAACCACACACTAATCAGCAAAAAGTCGTCCCTATTTCCAATGATCTAGCAATAACTTGAAGCCGTTTCCAATGGATTTGGCATCTATCAAAACATATAGTTTGCAAAAAACACATCTAAAATATATTGAGTTCAATAAAAAGTTATGGCAAAATCACTTATTTAATTTACTTAATGGTACTGACTTTCGACGATATCACCTATATGAGCCAGTCCATGCAAAAAGGTACAACAACGAAAAAATTACCAAATTCTAAAGTGTGCATAATTATTGGTAGCAGACTTGTGATCTATAAAACTCAGTTACTTTTCCCAATACCCTTAAGCTGTAAGTTATACACATCTGCATGTGCTGACCCCCCTTATTTTATTCAAATTTTACTGAATTATTTCATATAGTTTAATCATTTTCCATGTTTAGTTTAAATATCTTAAATTGCCATCATTTGATGATCTCTCCGGTAGCAGTGGGGATAAGGTTCTCGCTCACAATGCAGATAGCAATGCGGTGAAAGGGGGTAACGGTTCGAATCCCGTGCAAGCGGACGGTTGATATCAAAAACACAATATGACATAATTTTTGCATTTTTCCTTACGTTTAAATGTTGTCTTCCTATCTTTAAACATAGGTAGAGATGATGAAAATTGTTGACCATTTGTCTCTATAGTGTCGTAAATGGATCTGTTCAGTATAGCATTGTTCCGAGAAACGAAATGATTTTACGCTTGCTTAAGTACAAACATTCAGATATTTATACGTCTTTCTCGGTGTTAATTGACAATTTTATGAATGTTTACATTAATATATTTTTTTTCTGATAAAAATCGTTTTTCAAAAATATTTTAACGAACGTGTTCTGTAAAGTTTATAAAAAGGACTTTTTGTACCTTTTCGCATGGGCTTGCTCGTATCATTTTCAACTCAAGTTGAGTGACAAAATAAAAAAAAAAAAAAAAAATTGCCGAAAAGATAGGAAATAGAAAATACTCATAATACCTCATATCGACCGTTATAATTTTATGCGAATTTTGAAAAAAAAAAAGAAGCAATTGTCCATAGCAACTAAAATTCTACCCTTAACAACCACACACTAATCAGCAAAAAGTCGTCCCTATTTCCAATGATCTAGCAATAACTTGAAGCCGTTTCCAATGGATTTGGCATCTATCAAAACATATAGTTTGCAAAAAACACATCTAAAATATATTGAGTTCAATAAAAAGTTATGGCAAAATCACTTATTTAACTTACTTAATGGTACTGACTTTCGACGATATCACCTATATGAGCCAGTCCATGCAAAAAGGTACAACAACGAAAAAATTACCAAATTCTAAAGTGTGCATAATTATTGGTAGCAGACTTGTGATCTATAAAACTCAGTTACTTTTCCCAATACCCTTAAGCTGTAAGTTATACACATCTGCATGTGCTGACCCCCCTTATTTTATTCAAATTTTACTGAATTATTTCATATAGTTTAATCATTTTCCATGTTTAGTTTAAATATCTTAAATTGCCATCATTTGATGATCTCTCCGGTAGCAGTGGGGATAAGGTTCTCGCTCACAATGCAGATAGCAATGCGGTGAAAGGGGGTAACGGTTCGAATCCCGTGCAAGCGGACGGTTGATATCAAAAACACAATATGACATAATTTTTGCATTTTTCCTTACGTTTAAATGTTGTCTTCCTATCTTTAAACATAGGTAGAGATGATGAAAATTGTTGACCATTTGTCTCTATAGTGTCGTAAATGGATCTGTTCAGTATAGCATTGTTCCGAGAAACGAAATGATTTTACGCTTGCTTAAGTACAAACATTCAGATATTTCTACGTCTTTCTCGGTGTTAATTGACAATTTTATGAATGTTTACATTAATATATTTTTTTTCTGATAAAAATCGTTTTTCAAAAATATTTTAACGAACGTGTTCTGTAAAGTTTATAAAAAGGACTTTTTGTACCTTTTCGCATGGGCTTGCTCGTATCATTTTCAACTCAAGTTGAGTGACAAAATAAAAAAAAAAAAAAAAATTGCCGAAAAGATAGGAAATAGAAAATACTCATAATACCTCATATCGACCGTTATAATTTTATGCGAATTTTGAAAAAAAAAAGAAGCAATTATCCATAGCAACTAAAATTCTACCCTTAACAACCACACACTAATCAGCAAAAAGTCGTCCCTATTTCCAATGATCTAGCAATAACTTGAAGCCGTTTCCAATGGATTTGGCATCTATCAAAACATATAGTTTGCAAAAAACACATCTAAAATATATTGAGTTCAATAAAAAGTTATGGCAAAATCACTTATTTAACTTACTTAATGGTACTGACTTTCGACGATATCACCTATATGAGCCAGTCCATGCAAAAAGGTACAACAACGAAAAAATTACCAAATTCTAAAGTGTGCATAATTATTGGTAGCAGACTTGTGATCTATAAAACTCAGTTACTTTTCCCAATACCCTTAAGCTGTAAGTTATACACATCTGCATGTGCTGACCCCCCTTATTTTATTCAAATTTTACTGAATTATTTCATATAGTTTAATCATTTTCCATGTTTAGTTTAAATATCTTAAATTGCCATCATTTGATGATCTCTCCGGTAGCAGTGGGGATAAGGTTCTCGCTCACAATGCAGATAGCAATGCGGTGAAAGGGGGTAACGGTTCGAATCCCGTGCAAGCGGACGGTTGATATCAAAAACACAATATGACATAATTTTTGCATTTTTCCTTACGTTTAAATGTTGTCTTCCTATCTTTAAACATAGGTAGAGATGATGAAAATTGTTGACCATTTGTCTCTATAGTGTCGTAAATGGATCTGTTCAGTATAGCATTGTTCCGAGAAACGAAATGATTTTACGCTTGCTTAAGTACAAACATTCAGATATTTCTACGTCTTTCTCGGTGTTAATTGACAATTTTATGAATGTTTACATTAATATATTTTTTTTCTGATAAAAATCGTTTTTCAAAAATATTTTAACGAACGTGTTCTGTAAAGTTTATAAAAAGGACTTTTTGTACCTTTTCGCATGGGCTTGCTCGTATCATTTTCAACTCAAGTTGAGTGACAAAATAAAAAAAAAAAAAAAAAATTGCCGAAAAGATAGGAAATAGAAAATACTCATAATACCTCATATCGACCGTTATAATTTTATGCGAATTTTGAAAAAAAAAAGAAGCAATTATCCATAGCAACTAAAATTCTACCCTTAACAACCACACACTAATCAGCAAAAAGTCGTCCCTATTTCCAATGATCTAGCAATAACTTGAAGCCGTTTCCAATGGATTTGGCATCTATCAAAACATATAGTTTGCAAAAAACACATCTAAAATATATTGAGTTCAATAAAAAGTTATGGCAAAATCACTTATTTAACTTACTTAATGGTACTGACTTTCGACGATATCACCTATATGAGCCAGTCCATGCAAAAAGGTACAACAACGAAAAAATTACCAAATTCTAAAGTGTGCATAATTATTGGTAGCAGACTTGTGATCTATAAAACTCAGTTACTTTTCCCAATACCCTTAAGCTGTAAGTTATACACATCTGCATGTGCTGACCCCCCTTATTTTATTCAAATTTTACTGAATTATTTCATATAGTTTAATCATTTTCCATGTTTAGTTTAAATATCTTAAATTGCCATCATTTGATGATCTCTCCGGTAGCAGTGGGGATAAGGTTCTCGCTCACAATGCAGATAGCAATGCGGTGAAAGGGGGTAACGGTTCGAATCCCGTGCAAGCGGACGGTTGATATCAAAAACACAATATGACATAATTTTTGCATTTTTCCTTACGTTTAAATGTTGTCTTCCTATCTTTAAACATAGGTAGAGATGATGAAAATTGTTGACCATTTGTCTCTATAGTGTCGTAAATGGATCTGTTCAGTATAGCATTGTTCCGAGAAACGAAATGATTTTACGCTTGCTTAAGTACAAACATTCAGATATTTATACGTCTTTCTCGGTGTTAATTGACAATTTTATGAATGTTTACATTAATATATTTTTTTTCTGATAAAAATCGTTTTTCAAAAATATTTTAACGAACGTGTTCTGTAAAGTTTATAAAAAGGACTTTTTGTACCTTTTCGCATGGGCTTGCTCGTATCATTTTCAACTCAAGTTGAGTGACAAAATAAAAAAAAAAAAAAAAAATTGCCGAAAAGATAGGAAATAGAAAATACTCATAATACCTCATATCGACCGTTATAATTTTATGCGAATTTTGAAAAAAAAAAGAAGCAATTATCCATAGCAACTAAAATTCTACCCTTAACAACCACACACTAATCAGCAAAAAGTCGTCCCTATTTCCAATGATCTAGCAATAACTTGAAGCCGTTTCCAATGGATTTGGCATCTATCAAAACATATAGTTTGCAAAAAACACATCTAAAATATATTGAGTTCAATAAAAAGTTATGGCAAAATCACTTATTTAACTTACTTAATGGTACTGACTTTCGACGATATCACCTATATGAGCCAGTCCATGCAAAAAGGTACAACAACGAAAAAATTACCAAATTCTAAAGTGTGCATAATTATTGGTAGCAGACTTGTGATCTATAAAACTCAGTTACTTTTCCCAATACCCTTAAGCTGTAAGTTATACACATCTGCATGTGCTGACCCCCCTTATTTTATTCAAATTTTACTGAATTATTTCATATAGTTTAATCATTTTCCATGTTTAGTTTAAATATCTTAAATTGCCATCATTTGATGATCTCTCCGGTAGCAGTGGGGATAAGGTTCTCGCTCACAATGCAGATAGCAATGCGGTGAAAGGGGGTAACGGTTCGAATCCCGTGCAAGCGGACGGTTGATATCAAAAACACAATATGACATAATTTTTGCATTTTTCCTTACGTTTAAATGTTGTCTTCCTATCTTTAAACATAGGTAGAGATGATGAAAATTGTTGACCATTTGTCTCTATAGTGTCGTAAATGGATCTGTTCAGTATAGCATTGTTCCGAGAAACGAAATGATTTTACGCTTGCTTAAGTACAAACATTCAGATATTTCTACGTCTTTCTCGGTGTTAATTGACAATTTTATGAATGTTTACATTAATATATTTTTTTTCTGATAAAAATCGTTTTTCAAAAATATTTTAACGAACGTGTTCTGTAAAGTTTATAAAAAGGACTTTTTGTACCTTTTCGCATGGGCTTGCTCGTATCATTTTCAACTCAAGTTGAGTGAAAAATAAAAAAAAAAAAAAAAAATTGCCGAAAAGATAGGAAATAGAAAATACTCATAATACCTCATATCGACCGTTATAATTTTATGCGAATTTTGAAAAAAAAAAGAAGCAATTATCCATAGCAACTAAAATTCTACCCTTAACAACCACACACTAATCAGCAAAAAGTCGTCCCTATTTCCAATGATCTAGCAATAACTTGAAGCCGTTTCCAATGGATTTGGCATCTATCAAAACATATAGTTTGCAAAAAACACATCTAAAATATATTGAGTTCAATAAAAAGTTATGGCAAAATCACTTATTTAACTTACTTAATGGTACTGACTTTCGACGATATCACCTATATGAGCCAGTCCATGCAAAAAGGTACAACAACGAAAAAATTACCAAATTCTAAAGTGTGCATAATTATTGGTAGCAGACTTGTGATCTATAAAACTCAGTTACTTTTCCCAATACCCTTAAGCTGTAAGTTATACACATCTGCATGTGCTGACCCCCCTTATTTTATTCAAATTTTACTGAATTATTTCATATAGTTTAATCATTTTCCATGTTTAGTTTAAATATCTTAAATTGCCATCATTTGATGATCTCTCCGGTAGCAGTGGGGATAAGGTTCTCGCTCACAATGCAGATAGCAATGCGGTGAAAGGGGGTAACGGTTCGAATCCCGTGCAAGCGGACGGTTGATATCAAAAACACAATATGACATAATTTTTGCATTTTTCCTTACGTTTAAATGTTGTCTTCCTATCTTTAAACATAGGTAGAGATGATGAAAATTGTTGACCATTTGTCTCTATAGTGTCGTAAATGGATCTGTTCAGTATAGCATTGTTCCGAGAAACGAAATGATTTTACGCTTGCTTAAGTACAAACATTCAGATATTTATACGTCTTTCTCGGTGTTAATTGACAATTTTATGAATGTTTACATTAATATATTTTTTTTCTGATAAAAATCGTTTTTCAAAAATATTTTAACGAACGTGTTCTGTAAAGTTTATAAAAAGGACTTTTTGTACCTTTTCGCATGGGCTTGCTCGTATCATTTTCAACTCAAGTTGAGTGACAAAATAAAAAAAAAAAAAAAAAATTGCCGAAAAGATAGGAAATAGAAAATACTCATAATACCTCATATCGACCGTTATAATTTTATGCGAATTTTGAAAAAAAAAAGAAGCAATTATCCATAGCAACTAAAATTCTACCCTTAACAACCACACACTAATCAGCAAAAAGTCGTCCCTATTTCCAATGATCTAGCAATAACTTGAAGCCGTTTCCAATGGATTTGGCATCTATCAAAACATATAGTTTGCAAAAAACACATCTAAAATATATTGAGTTCAATAAAAAGTTATGGCAAAATCACTTATTTAACTTACTTAATGGTACTGACTTTCGACGATATCACCTATATGAGCCAGTCCATGCAAAAAGGTACAACAACGAAAAAATTACCAAATTCTAAAGTGTGCATAATTATTGGTAGCAGACTTGTGATCTATAAAACTCAGTTACTTTTCCCAATACCCTTAAGCTGTAAGTTATACACATCTGCATGTGCTGACCCCCCTTATTTTATTCAAATTTTACTGAATTATTTCATATAGTTTAATCATTTTCCATGTTTAGTTTAAATATCTTAAATTGCCATCATTTGATGATCTCTCCGGTAGCAGTGGGGATAAGGTTCTCGCTCACAATGCAGATAGCAATGCGGTGAAAGGGGGTAACGGTTCGAATCCCGTGCAAGCGGACGGTTGATATCAAAAACACAATATGACATAATTTTTGCATTTTTCCTTACGTTTAAATGTTGTCTTCCTATCTTTAAACATAGGTAGAGATGATGAAAATTGTTGACCATTTGTCTCTATAGTGTCGTAAATGGATCTGTTCAGTATAGCATTGTTCCGAGAAACGAAATGATTTTACGCTTGCTTAAGTACAAACATTCAGATATTTATACGTCTTTCTCGGTGTTAATTGACAATTTTATGAATGTTTACATTAATATATTTTTTTTCTGATAAAAATCGTTTTTCAAAAATATTTTAACGAACGTGTTCTGTAAAGTTTATAAAAAGGACTTTTTGTACCTTTTCGCATGGGCTTGCTCGTATCATTTTCAACTCAAGTTGAGTGACAAAATAAAAAAAAAAAAAAAAAATTGCCGAAAAGATAGGAAATAGAAAATACTCATAATACCTCATATCGACCGTTATAATTTTATGCGAATTTTGAAAAAAAAAAGAAGCAATTATCCATAGCAACTAAAATTCTACCCTTAACAACCACACACTAATCAGCAAAAAGTCGTCCCTATTTCCAATGATCTAGCAATAACTTGAAGCCGTTTCCAATGGATTTGGCATCTATCAAAACATATAGTTTGCAAAAAACACATCTAAAATATATTGAGTTCAATAAAAAGTTATGGCAAAATCACTTATTTAACTTACTTAATGGTACTGACTTTCGACGATATCACCTATATGAGCCAGTCCATGCAAAAAGGTACAACAACGAAAAAATTACCAAATTCTAAAGTGTGCATAATTATTGGTAGCAGACTTGTGATCTATAAAACTCAGTTACTTTTCCCAATACCCTTAAGCTGTAAGTTATACACATCTGCATGTGCTGACCCCCCTTATTTTATTCAAATTTTACTGAATTATTTCATATAGTTTAATCATTTTCCATGTTTAGTTTAAATATCTTAAATTGCCATTATTTGATGATCTCTCCGGTAGCAGTGGGGATAAGGTTCTCGCTCACAATGCAGATAGCAATGCGGTGAAAGGGGGTAACGGTTCGAATCCCGTGCAAGCGGACGGTTGATATCAAAAACACAATATGACATAATTTTTGCATTTTTCCTTACGTTTAAATGTTGTCTTCCTATCTTTAAACATAGGTAGAGATGATGAAAATTGTTGACCATTTGTCTCTATAGTGTCGTAAATGGATCTGTTCAGTATAGCATTGTTCCGAGAAACGAAATGATTTTACGCTTGCTTAAGTACAAACATTCAGATATTTATACGTCTTTCTCGGTGTTAATTGACAATTTTATGAATGTTTACATTAATATATTTTTTTTCTGATAAAAATCGTTTTTCAAAAATATTTTAACGAACGTGTTCTGTAAAGTTTATAAAAAGGACTTTTTGTACCTTTTCGCATGGGCTTGCTCGTATCATTTTCAACTCAAGTTGAGTGACAAAATAAAAAAAAAAAAAAAAAATTGCCGAAAAGATAGGAAATAGAAAATACTCATAATACCTCATATCGACCGTTATAATTTTATGCGAATTTTGAAAAAAAAAAAGAAGCAATTGTCCATAGCAACTAAAATTCTACCCTTAACAACCACACACTAATCAGCAAAAAGTCGTCCCTATTTCCAATGATCTAGCAATAACTTGAAGCCGTTTCCAATGGATTTGGCATCTATCAAAACATATAGTTTGCAAAAAACACATCTAAAATATATTGAGTTCAATAAAAAGTTATGGCAAAATCACTTATTTAACTTACTTAATGGTACTGACTTTCGACGATATCACCTATATGAGCCAGTCCATGCAAAAAGGTACAACAACGAAAAAATTACCAAATTCTAAAGTGTGCATAATTATTGGTAGCAGACTTGTGATCTATAAAACTCAGTTACTTTTCCCAATACCCTTAAGCTGTAAGTTATACACATCTGCATGTGCTGACCCCCCTTATTTTATTCAAATTTTACTGAATTATTTCATATAGTTTAATCATTTTCCATGTTTAGTTTAAATATCTTAAATTGCCATCATTTGATGATCTCTCCGGTAGCAGTGGGGATAAGGTTCTCGCTCACAATGCAGATAGCAATGCGGTGAAAGGGGGTAACGGTTCGAATCCCGTGCAAGCGGACGGTTGATATCAAAAACACAATATGACATAATTTTTGCATTTTTCCTTACGTTTAAATGTTGTCTTCCTATCTTTAAACATAGGTAGAGATGATGAAAATTGTTGACCATTTGTCTCTATAGTGTCGTAAATGGATCTGTTCAGTATAGCATTGTTCCGAGAAACGAAATGATTTTACGCTTGCTTAAGTACAAACATTCAGATATTTATACGTCTTTCTCGGTGTTAATTGACAATTTTATGAATGTTTACATTAATATATTTTTTTTCTGATAAAAATCGTTTTTCAAAAATATTTTAACGAACGTGTTCTGTAAAGTTTATAAAAAGGACTTTTTGTACCTTTTCGCATGGGCTTGCTCGTATCATTTTCAACTCAAGTTGAGTGACAAAATAAAAAAAAAAAAAAAAAATTGCCGAAAAGATAGGAAATAGAAAATACTCATAATACCTCATATCGACCGTTATAATTTTATGCGAATTTTGAAAAAAAAAAAGAAGCAATTGTCCATAGCAACTAAAATTCTACCCTTAACAACCACACACTAATCAGCAAAAAGTCGTCCCTATTTCCAATGATCTAGCAATAACTTGAAGCCGTTTCCAATGGATTTGGCATCTATCAAAACATATAGTTTGCAAAAAACACATCTAAAATATATTGAGTTCAATAAAAAGTTATGGCAAAATCACTTATTTAACTTACTTAATGGTACTGACTTTCGACGATATCACCTATATGAGCCAGTCCATGCAAAAAGGTACAACAACGAAAAAATTACCAAATTCTAAAGTGTGCATAATTATTGGTAGCAGACTTGTGATCTATAAAACTCAGTTACTTTTCCCAATACCCTTAAGCTGTAAGTTATACACATCTGCATGTGCTGACCCCCCTTATTTTATTCAAATTTTACTGAATTATTTCATATAGTTTAATCATTTTCCATGTTTAGTTTAAATATCTTAAATTGCCATCATTTGATGATCTCTCCGGTAGCAGTGGGGATAAGGTTCTCGCTCACAATGCAGATAGCAATGCGGTGAAAGGGGGTAACGGTTCGAATCCCGTGCAAGCGGACGGTTGATATCAAAAACACAATATGACATAATTTTTGCATTTTTCCTTACGTTTAAATGTTGTCTTCCTATCTTTAAACATAGGTAGAGATGATGAAAATTGTTGACCATTTGTCTCTATAGTGTCGTAAATGGATCTGTTCAGTATAGCATTGTTCCGAGAAACGAAATGATTTTACGCTTGCTTAAGTACAAACATTCAGATATTTCTACGTCTTTCTCGGTGTTAATTGACAATTTTATGAATGTTTACATTAATATATTTTTTTTCTGATAAAAATCGTTTTTCAAAAATATTTTAACGAACGTGTTCTGTAAAGTTTATAAAAAGGACTTTTTGTACCTTTTCGCATGGGCTTGCTCGTATCATTTTCAACTCAAGTTGAGTGACAAAATAAAAAAAAAAAAAAAAATTGCCGAAAAGATAGGAAATAGAAAATACTCATAATACCTCATATCGACCGTTATAATTTTATGCGAATTTTGAAAAAAAAAAAGAAGCAATTATCCATAGCAACTAAAATTCTACCCTTAACAACCACACACTAATCAGCAAAAAGTCGTCCCTATTTCCAATGATCTAGCAATAACTTGAAGCCGTTTCCAATGGATTTGGCATCTATCAAAACATATAGTTTGCAAAAAACACATCTAAAATATATTGAGTTCAATAAAAAGTTATGGCAAAATCACTTATTTAACTTACTTAATGGTACTGACTTTCGACGATATCACCTATATGAGCCAGTCCATGCAAAAAGGTACAACAACGAAAAAATTACCAAATTCTAAAGTGTGCATAATTATTGGTAGCAGACTTGTGATCTATAAAACTCAGTTACTTTTCCCAATACCCTTAAGCTGTAAGTTATACACATCTGCATGTGCTGACCCCCCT
The DNA here is from genome assembly GCF_021869535.1 of Mytilus californianus. Classification (NCBI taxonomy): domain Eukaryota; kingdom Metazoa; phylum Mollusca; class Bivalvia; order Mytilida; family Mytilidae; genus Mytilus; species Mytilus californianus. The sequence goes on from NW_026262679.1 coordinate 62,549,911, forward strand.
TATTTTATTCAAATTTTACTGAATTATTTCATATAGTTTAATCATTTTCCATGTTTAGTTTAAATATCTTAAATTGCCATCATTTGATGATCTCTCCGGTAGCAGTGGGGATAAGGTTCTCGCTCACAATGCAGATAGCAATGCGGTGAAAGGGGGTAACGGTTCGAATCCCGTGCAAGCGGACGGTTGATATCAAAAACACAATATGACATAATTTTTGCATTTTTCCTTACGTTTAAATGTTGTCTTCCTATCTTTAAACATAGGTAGAGATGATGAAAATTGTTGACCATTTGTCTCTATAGTGTCGTAAATGGATCTGTTCAGTATAGCATTGTTCCGAGAAACGAAATGATTTTACGCTTGCTTAAGTACAAACATTCAGATATTTATACGTCTTTCTCGGTGTTAATTGACAATTTTATGAATGTTTACATTAATATATTTTTTTTCTGATAAAAATCGTTTTTCAAAAATATTTTAACGAACGTGTTCTGTAAAGTTTATAAAAAGGACTTTTTGTACCTTTTCGCATGGGCTTGCTCGTATCATTTTCAACTCAAGTTGAGTGACAAAATAAAAAAAAAAAAAAAAATTGCCGAAAAGATAGGAAATAGAAAATACTCATAATACCTCATATCGACCGTTATAATTTTATGCGAATTTTGAAAAAAAAAAAGAAGCAATTATCCATAGCAACTAAAATTCTACCCTTAACAACCACACACTAATCAGCAAAAAGTCGTCCCTATTTCCAATGATCTAGCAATAACTTGAAGCCGTTTCCAATGGATTTGGCATCTATCAAAACATATAGTTTGCAAAAAACACATCTAAAATATATTGAGTTCAATAAAAAGTTATGGCAAAATCACTTATTTAACTTACTTAATGGTACTGACTTTCGACGATATCACCTATATGAGCCAGTCCATGCAAAAAGGTACAACAACGAAAAAATTACCAAATTCTAAAGTGTGCATAATTATTGGTAGCAGACTTGTGATCTATAAAACTCAGTTACTTTTCCCAATACCCTTAAGCTGTAAGTTATACACATCTGCATGTGCTGACCCCCCTTATTTTATTCAAATTTTACTGAATTATTTCATATAGTTTAATCATTTTCCATGTTTAGTTTAAATATCTTAAATTGCCATTATTTGATGATCTCTCCGGTAGCAGTGGGGATAAGGTTCTCGCTCACAATGCAGATAGCAATGCGGTGAAAGGGGGTAACGGTTCGAATCCCGTGCAAGCGGACGGTTGATATCAAAAACACAATATGACATAATTTTTGCATTTTTCCTTACGTTTAAATGTTGTCTTCCTATCTTTAAACATAGGTAGAGATGATGAAAATTGTTGACCATTTGTCTCTATAGTGTCGTAAATGGATCTGTTCAGTATAGCATTGTTCCGAGAAACGAAATGATTTTACGCTTGCTTAAGTACAAACATTCAGATATTTATACGTCTTTCTCGGTGTTAATTGACAATTTTATGAATGTTTACATTAATATATTTTTTTTCTGATAAAAATCGTTTTTCAAAAATATTTTAACGAACGTGTTCTGTAAAGTTTATAAAAAGGACTTTTTGTACCTTTTCGCATGGGCTTGCTCGTATCATTTTCAACTCAAGTTGAGTGACAAAATAAAAAAAAAAAAAAAAAATTGCCGAAAAGATAGGAAATAGAAAATACTCATAATACCTCATATCGACCGTTATAATTTTATGCGAATTTTGAAAAAAAAAAGAAGCAATTGTCCATAGCAACTAAAATTCTACCCTTAACAACCACACACTAATCAGCAAAAAGTCGTCCCTATTTCCAATGATCTAGCAATAACTTGAAGCCGTTTCCAATGGATTTGGCATCTATCAAAACATATAGTTTGCAAAAAACACATCTAAAATATATTGAGTTCAATAAAAAGTTATGGCAAAATCACTTATTTAACTTACTTAATGGTACTGACTTTCGACGATATCACCTATATGAGCCAGTCCATGCAAAAAGGTACAACAACGAAAAAATTACCAAATTCTAAAGTGTGCATAATTATTGGTAGCAGACTTGTGATCTATAAAACTCAGTTACTTTTCCCAATACCCTTAAGCTGTAAGTTATACACATCTGCATGTGCTGACCCCCCTTATTTTATTCAAATTTTACTGAATTATTTCATATAGTTTAATCATTTTCCATGTTTAGTTTAAATATCTTAAATTGCCATCATTTGATGATCTCTCCGGTAGCAGTGGGGATAAGGTTCTCGCTCACAATGCAGATAGCAATGCGGTGAAAGGGGGTAACGGTTCGAATCCCGTGCAAGCGGACGGTTGATATCAAAAACACAATATGACATAATTTTTGCATTTTTCCTTACGTTTAAATGTTGTCTTCCTATCTTTAAACATAGGTAGAGATGATGAAAATTGTTGACCATTTGTCTCTATAGTGTCGTAAATGGATCTGTTCAGTATAGCATTGTTCCGAGAAACGAAATGATTTTACGCTTGCTTAAGTACAAACATTCAGATATTTATACGTCTTTCTCGGTGTTAATTGACAATTTTATGAATGTTTACATTAATATATTTTTTTTCTGATAAAAATCGTTTTTCAAAAATATTTTAACGAACGTGTTCTGTAAAGTTTATAAAAAGGACTTTTTGTACCTTTTCGCATGGGCTTGCTCGTATCATTTTCAACTCAAGTTGAGTGACAAAATAAAAAAAAAAAAAAAAAATTGCCGAAAAGATAGGAAATAGAAAATACTCATAATACCTCATATCGACCGTTATAATTTTATGCGAATTTTGAAAAAAAAAAGAAGCAATTATCCATAGCAACTAAAATTCTACCCTTAACAACCACACACTAATCAGCAAAAAGTCGTCCCTATTTCCAATGATCTAGCAATAACTTGAAGCCGTTTCCAATGGATTTGGCATCTATCAAAACATATAGTTTGCAAAAAACACATCTAAAATATATTGAGTTCAATAAAAAGTTATGGCAAAATCACTTATTTAACTTACTTAATGGTACTGACTTTCGACGATATCACCTATATGAGCCAGTCCATGCAAAAAGGTACAACAACGAAAAAATTACCAAATTCTAAAGTGTGCATAATTATTGGTAGCAGACTTGTGATCTATAAAACTCAGTTACTTTTCCCAATACCCTTAAGCTGTAAGTTATACACATCTGCATGTGCTGACCCCCCTTATTTTATTCAAATTTTACTGAATTATTTCATATAGTTTAATCATTTTCCATGTTTAGTTTAAATATCTTAAATTGCCATCATTTGATGATCTCTCCGGTAGCAGTGGGGATAAGGTTCTCGCTCACAATGCAGATAGCAATGCGGTGAAAGGGGGTAACGGTTCGAATCCCGTGCAAGCGGACGGTTGATATCAAAAACACAATATGACATAATTTTTGCATTTTTCCTTACGTTTAAATGTTGTCTTCCTATCTTTAAACATAGGTAGAGATGATGAAAATTGTTGACCATTTGTCTCTATAGTGTCGTAAATGGATCTGTTCAGTATAGCATTGTTCCGAGAAACGAAATGATTTTACGCTTGCTTAAGTACAAACATTCAGATATTTATACGTCTTTCTCGGTGTTAATTGACAATTTTATGAATGTTTACATTAATATATTTTTTTTCTGATAAAAATCGTTTTTCAAAAATATTTTAACGAACGTGTTCTGTAAAGTTTATAAAAAGGACTTTTTGTACCTTTTCGCATGGGCTTGCTCGTATCATTTTCAACTCAAGTTGAGTGACAAAATAAAAAAAAAAAAAAAAAATTGCCGAAAAGATAGGAAATAGAAAATACTCATAATACCTCATATCGACCGTTATAATTTTATGCGAATTTTGAAAAAAAAAAAGAAGCAATTGTCCATAGCAACTAAAATTCTACCCTTAACAACCACACACTAATCAGCAAAAAGTCGTCCCTATTTCCAATGATCTAGCAATAACTTGAAGCCGTTTCCAATGGATTTGGCATCTATCAAAACATATAGTTTGCAAAAAACACATCTAAAATATATTGAGTTCAATAAAAAGTTATGGCAAAATCACTTATTTAACTTACTTAATGGTACTGACTTTCGACGATATCACCTATATGAGCCAGTCCATGCAAAAAGGTACAACAACGAAAAAATTACCAAATTCTAAAGTGTGCATAATTATTGGTAGCAGACTTGTGATCTATAAAACTCAGTTACTTTTCCCAATACCCTTAAGCTGTAAGTTATACACATCTGCATGTGCTGACCCCCCTTATTTTATTCAAATTTTACTGAATTATTTCATATAGTTTAATCATTTTCCATGTTTAGTTTAAATATCTTAAATTGCCATCATTTGATGATCTCTCCGGTAGCAGTGGGGATAAGGTTCTCGCTCACAATGCAGATAGCAATGCGGTGAAAGGGGGTAACGGTTCGAATCCCGTGCAAGCGGACGGTTGATATCAAAAACACAATATGACATAATTTTTGCATTTTTCCTTACGTTTAAATGTTGTCTTCCTATCTTTAAACATAGGTAGAGATGATGAAAATTGTTGACCATTTGTCTCTATAGTGTCGTAAATGGATCTGTTCAGTATAGCATTGTTCCGAGAAACGAAATGATTTTACGCTTGCTTAAGTACAAACATTCAGATATTTATACGTCTTTCTCGGTGTTAATTGACAATTTTATGAATGTTTACATTAATATATTTTTTTTCTGATAAAAATCGTTTTTCAAAAATATTTTAACGAACGTGTTCTGTAAAGTTTATAAAAAGGACTTTTTGTACCTTTTCGCATGGGCTTGCTCGTATCATTTTCAACTCAAGTTGAGTGACAAAATAAAAAAAAAAAAAAAAAATTGCCGAAAAGATAGGAAATAGAAAATACTCATAATACCTCATATCGACCGTTATTATTTTATGCGAATTTTGAAAAAAAAAAGAAGCAATTATCCATAGCAACTAAAATTCTACCCTTAACAACCACACACTAATCAGCAAAAAGTCGTTCCTATTTCCAATGATCTAGCAATAACTTGAAGCCGTTTCCAATGGATTTGGCATCTATCAAAACATATAGTTTGCAAAAAACACATCTAAAATATATTGAGTTCAATAAAAAGTTATGGCAAAATCACTTATTTAACTTACTTAATGGTACTGACTTTCGACGATATCACCTATATGAGCCAGTCCATGCAAAAAGGTACAACAACGAAAAAATTACCAAATTCTAAAGTGTGCATAATTATTGGTAGCAGACTTGTGATCTATAAAACTCAGTTACTTTTCCCAATACCCTTAAGCTGTAAGTTATACACATCTGCATGTGCTGACCCCCCTTATTTTATTCAAATTTTACTGAATTATTTCATATAGTTTAATCATTTTCCATGTTTAGTTTAAATATCTTAAATTGCCATCATTTGATGATCTCTCCGGTAGCAGTGGGGATAAGGTTCTCGCTCACAATGCAGATAGCAATGCGGTGAAAGGGGGCAACGGTTCGAATCCCGTGCAAGCGGACGGTTGATATCAAAAACACAATATGACATAATTTTTGCATTTTTCCTTACGTTTAAATGTTGTCTTCCTATCTTTAAACATAGGTAGAGATGATGAAAATTGTTGACCATTTGTCTCTATAGTGTCGTAAATGGATCTGTTCAGTATAGCATTGTTCCGAGAAACGAAATGATTTTACGCTTGCTTAAGTACAAACATTCAGATATTTCTACGTCTTTCTCGGTGTTAATTGACAATTTTATGAATGTTTACATTAATATATTTTTTTTCTGATAAAAATCGTTTTTCAAAAATATTTTAACGAACGTGTTCTGTAAAGTTTATAAAAAGGACTTTTTGTACCTTTTCGCATGGGCTTGCTCGTATCATTTTCAACTCAAGTTGAGTGACAAAATAAAAAAAAAAAAAAAAAATTGCCGAAAAGATAGGAAATAGAAAATACTCATAATACCTCATATCGACCGTTATAATTTTATGCGAATTTTGAAAAAAAAAAAGAAGCAATTGTCCATAGCAACTAAAATTCTACCCTTAACAACCACACACTAATCAGCAAAAAGTCGTCCCTATTTCCAATGATCTAGCAATAACTTGAAGCCGTTTCCAATGGATTTGGCATCTATCAAAACATATAGTTTGCAAAAAACACATCTAAAATATATTGAGTTCAATAAAAAGTTATGGCAAAATCACTTATTTAACTTACTTAATGGTACTGACTTTCGACGATATCACCTATATGAGCCAGTCCATGCAAAAAGGTACAACAACGAAAAAATTACCAAATTCTAAAGTGTGCATAATTATTGGTAGCAGACTTGTGATCTATAAAACTCAGTTACTTTTCCCAATACCCTTAAGCTGTAAGTTATACACATCTGCATGTGCTGACCCCCCTTATTTTATTCAAATTTTACTGAATTATTTCATATAGTTTAATCATTTTCCATGTTTAGTTTAAATATCTTAAATTGCCATTATTTGATGATCTCTCCGGTAGCAGTGGGGATAAGGTTCTCGCTCACAATGCAGATAGCAATGCGGTGAAAGGGGGTAACGGTTCGAATCCCGTGCAAGCGGACGGTTGATATCAAAAACACAATATGACATAATTTTTGCATTTTTCCTTACGTTTAAATGTTGTCTTCCTATCTTTAAACATAGGTAGAGATGATGAAAATTGTTGACCATTTGTCTCTATAGTGTCGTAAATGGATCTGTTCAGTATAGCATTGTTCCGAGAAACGAAATGATTTTACGCTTGCTTAAGTACAAACATTCAGATATTTCTACGTCTTTCTCGGTGTTAATTGACAATTTTATGAATGTTTACATTAATATATTTTTTTTCTGATAAAAATCGTTTTTCAAAAATATTTTAACGAACGTGTTCTGTAAAGTTTATAAAAAGGACTTTTTGTACCTTTTCGCATGGGCTTGCTCGTATCATTTTCAACTCAAGTTGAGTGACAAAATAAAAAAAAAAAAAAAAAATTGCCGAAAAGATAGGAAATAGAAAATACTCATAATACCTCATATCGACCGTTATAATTTTATGCGAATTTTGAAAAAAAAAAGAAGCAATTATCCATAGCAACTAAAATTCTACCCTTAACAACCACACACTAATCAGCAAAAAGTCGTCCCTATTTCCAATGATCTAGCAATAACTTGAAGCCGTTTCCAATGGATTTGGCATCTATCAAAACATATAGTTTGCAAAAAACACATCTAAAATATATTGAGTTCAATAAAAAGTTATGGCAAAATCACTTATTTAACTTACTTAATGGTACTGACTTTCGACGATATCACCTATATGAGCCAGTCCATGCAAAAAGGTACAACAACGAAAAAATTACCAAATTCTAAAGTGTGCATAATTATTGGTAGCAGACTTGTGATCTATAAAACTCAGTTACTTTTCCCAATACCCTTAAGCTGTAAGTTATACACATCTGCATGTGCTGACCCCCCTTATTTTATTCAAATTTTACTGAATTATTTCATATAGTTTAATCATTTTCCATGTTTAGTTTAAATATCTTAAATTGCCATTATTTGATGATCTCTCCTGTAGCAGTGGGGATAAGGTTCTCGCTCACAATGCAGATAGCAATGCGGTGAAAGGGGGTAACGGTTCGAATCCCGTGCAAGCGGACGGTTGATATCAAAAACACAATATGACATAATTTTTGCATTTTTCCTTACGTTTAAATGTTGTCTTCCTATCTTTAAACATAGGTAGAGATGATGAAAATTGTTGACCATTTGTCTCTATAGTGTCGTAAATGGATCTGTTCAGTATAGCATTGTTCCGAGAAACGAAATGATTTTACGCTTGCTTAAGTACAAACATTCAGATATTTCTACGTCTTTCTCGGTGTTAATTGACAATTTTATGAATGTTTACATTAATATATTTTTTTTCTGATAAAAATCGTTTTTCAAAAATATTTTAACGAACGTGTTCTGTAAAGTTTATAAAAAGGACTTTTTGTACCTTTTCGCATGGGCTTGCTCGTATCATTTTCAACTCAAGTTGAGTGACAAAATAAAAAAAAAAAAAAAAAAATTGCCGAAAAGATAGGAAATAGAAAATACTCATAATACCTCATATCGACCGTTATAATTTTATGCGAATTTTGAAAAAAAAAAAAAGAAGCAATTATCCATAGCAACTAAAATTCTACCCTTAACAACCACACACTAATCAGCAAAAAGTCGTCCCTATTTCCAATGATCTAGCAATAACTTGAAGCCGTTTCCAATGGATTTGGCATCTATCAAAACATATAGTTTGCAAAAAACACATCTAAAATATATTGAGTTCAATAAAAAGTTATGGCAAAATCACTTATTTAACTTACTTAATGGTACTGACTTTCGACGATATCACCTATATGAGCCAGTCCATGCAAAAAGGTACAACAACGAAAAAATTACCAAATTCTAAAGTGTGCATAATTATTGGTAGCAGACTTGTGATCTATAAAACTCAGTTACTTTTCCCAATACCCTTAAGCTGTAAGTTATACACATCTGCATGTGCTGACCCCCCTTATTTTATTCAAATTTTACTGAATTATTTCATATAGTTTAATCATTTTCCATGTTTAGTTTAAATATCTTAAATTGCCATTATTTGATGATCTCTCCGGTAGCAGTGGGAATAAGGTTCTCGCTCACAATGCAGATAGCAATGCGGTGAAAGGGGGTAACGGTTCGAATCCCGTGCAAGCGGACGGTTGATATCAAAAACACAATATGACATAATTTTTGCATTTTTCCTTACGTTTAAATGTTGTCTTCCTATCTTTAAACATAGGTAGAGATGATGAAAATTGTTGACCATTTGTCTCTATAGTGTCGTAAATGGATCTGTTCAGTATAGCATTGTTCCGAGAAACGAAATGATTTTACGCTTGCTTAAGTACAAACATTCAGATATTTCTACGTCTTTCTCGGTGTTAATTGACAATTTTATGAATGTTTACATTAATATATTTTTTTTCTGATAAAAATCGTTTTTCAAAAATATTTTAACGAACGTGTTCTGTAAAGTTTATAAAAAGGACTTTTTGTACCTTTTCGCATGGGCTTGCTCGTATCATTTTCAACTCAAGTTGAGTGACAAAATAAAAAAAAAAAAAAAAAATTGCCGAAAAGATAGGAAATAGAAAATACTCATAATACCTCATATCGACCGTTATAATTTTATGCGAATTTTGAAAAAAAAAAGAAGCAATTATCCATAGCAACTAAAATTCTACCCTTAACAACCACACACTAATCAGCAAAAAGTCGTCCCTATTTCCAATGATCTAGCAATAACTTGAAGCCGTTTCCAATGGATTTGGCATCTATCAAAACATATAGTTTGCAAAAAACACATCTAAAATATATTGAGTTCAATAAAAAGTTATGGCAAAATCACTTATTTAACTTACTTAATGGTACTGACTTTCGACGATATCACCTATATGAGCCAGTCCATGCAAAAAGGTACAACAACGAAAAAATTACCAAATTCTAAAGTGTGCATAATTATTGGTAGCAGACTTGTGATCTATAAAACTCAGTTACTTTTCCCAATACCCTTAAGCTGTAAGTTATACACATCTGCATGTGCTGACCCCCCTTATTTTATTCAAATTTTACTGAATTATTTCATATAGTTTAATCATTTTCCATGTTTAGTTTAAATATCTTAAATTGCCATCATTTGATGATCTCTCCGGTAGCAGTGGGGATAAGGTTCTCGCTCACAATGCAGATAGCAATGCGGTGAAAGGGGGTAACGGTTCGAATCCCGTGCAAGCGGACGGTTGATATCAAAAACACAATATGACATAATTTTTGCATTTTTCCTTACGTTTAAATGTTGTCTTCCTATCTTTAAACATAGGTAGAGATGATGAAAATTGTTGACCATTTGTCTCTATAGTGTCGTAAATGGATCTGTTCAGTATAGCATTGTTCCGAGAAACGAAATGATTTTACGCTTGCTTAAGTACAAACATTCAGATATTTCTACGTCTTTCTCGGTGTTAATTGACAATTTTATGAATGTTTACATTAATATATTTTTTTTCTGATAAAAATCGTTTTTCAAAAATATTTTAACGAACGTGTTCTGTAAAGTTTATAAAAAGGACTTTTTGTACCTTTTCGCATGGGCTTGCTCGTATCATTTTCAACTCAAGTTGAGTGACAAAATAAAAAAAAAAAAAAAAAATTGCCGAAAAGATAGGAAATAGAAAATACTCATAATACCTCATATCGACCGTTATAATTTTATGCGAATTTTGAAAAAAAAAAGAAGCAATTATCCATAGCAACTAAAATTCTACCCTTAACAACCACACACTAATCAGCAAAAAGTCGTCCCTATTTCCAATGATCTAGCAATAACTTGAAGCCGTTTCCAATGGATTTGGCATCTATCAAAACATATAGTTTGCAAAAAACACATCTAAAATATATTGAGTTCAATAAAAAGTTATGGCAAAATCACTTATTTAACTTACTTAATGGTACTGACTTTCGACGATATCACCTATATGAGCCAGTCCATGCAAAAAGGTACAACAACGAAAAAATTACCAAATTCTAAAGTGTGCATAATTATTGGTAGCAGACTTGTGATCTATAAAACTCAGTTACTTTTCCCAATACCCTTAAGCTGTAAGTTATACACATCTGCATGTGCTGACCCCCCTTATTTTATTCAAATTTTACTGAATTATTTCATATAGTTTAATCATTTTCCATGTTTAGTTTAAATATCTTAAATTGCCATTATTTGATGATCTCTCCGGTAGCAGTGGGGATAAGGTTCTCGCTCACAATGCAGATAGCAATGCGGTGAAAGGGGGTAACGGTTCGAATCCCGTGCAAGCGGACGGTTGATATCAAAAACACAATATGACATAATTTTTGCATTTTTCCTTACGTTTAAATGTTGTCTTCCTATCTTTAAACATAGGTAGAGATGATGAAAATTGTTGACCATTTGTCTCTATAGTGTCGTAAATGGATCTGTTCAGTATAGCATTGTTCCGAGAAACGAAATGATTTTACGCTTGCTTAAGTACAAACATTCAGATATTTATACGTCTTTCTCGGTGTTAATTGACAATTTTATGAATGTTTACATTAATATATTTTTTTTCTGATAAAAATCGTTTTTCAAAAATATTTTAACGAACGTGTTCTGTAAAGTTTATAAAAAGGACTTTTTGTACCTTTTCGCATGGGCTTGCTCGTATCATTTTCAACTCAAGTTGAGTGACAAAATAAAAAAAAAAAAAAAAAATTGCCGAAAAGATAGGAAATAGAAAATACTCATAATACCTCATATCGACCGTTATAATTTTATACGAATTTTGAAAAAAAAAAAGAAGCAATTATCCATAGCAACTAAAATTCTACCCTTAACAACCACACACTAATCAGCAAAAAGTCGTCCCTATTTCCAATGATCTAGCAATAACTTGAAGCCGTTTCCAATGGATTTGGCATCTATCAAAACATATAGTTTGCAAAAAACACATCTAAAATATATTGAGTTCAATAAAAAGTTATGGCAAAATCACTTATTTAACTTACTTAATGGTACTGACTTTCGACGATATCACCTATATGAGCCAGTCCATGCAAAAAGGTACAACAACGAAAAAATTACCAAATTCTAAAGTGTGCATAATTATTGGTAGCAGACTTGTGATCTATAAAACTCAGTTACTTTTCCCAATACCCTTAAGCTGTAAGTTATACACATCTGCATGTGCTGACCCCCCTTATTTTATTCAAATTTTACTGAATTATTTCATATAGTTTAATCATTTTCCATGTTTAGTTTAAATATCTTAAATTGCCATTATTTGATGATCTCTCCTGTAGCAGTGGGGATAAGGTTCTCGCTCACAATGCAGATAGCAATGCGGTGAAAGGGGGTAACGGTTCGAATCCCGTGCAAGCGGACGGTTGATATCAAAAACACAATATGACATAATTTTTGCATTTTTCCTTACGTTTAAATGTTGTCTTCCTATCTTTAAACATAGGTAGAGATGATGAAAATTGTTGACCATTTGTCTCTATAGTGTCGTAAATGGATCTGTTCAGTATAGCATTGTTCCGAGAAACGAAATGATTTTACGCTTGCTTAAGTACAAACATTCAGATATTTATACGTCTTTCTCGGTGTTAATTGACAATTTTATGAATGTTTACATTAATATATTTTTTTTCTGATAAAAATCGTTTTTCAAAAATATTTTAACGAACGTGTTCTGTAAAGTTTATAAAAAGGACTTTTTGTACCTTTTCGCATGGGCTTGCTCGTATCATTTTCAACTCAAGTTGAGTGACAAAATAAAAAAAAAAAAAAAAAATTGCCGAAAAGATAGGAAATAGAAAATACTCATAATACCTCATATCGACCGTTATAATTTTATGCGAATTTTGAAAAAAAAAAAGAAGCAATTATCCATAGCAACTAAAATTCTACCCTTAACAACCACACACTAATCAGCAAAAAGTCGTCCCTATTTCCAATGATCTAGCAATAACTTGAAGCCGTTTCCAATGGATTTGGCATCTATCAAAACATATAGTTTGCAAAAAACACATCTAAAATATATTGAGTTCAATAAAAAGTTATGGCAAAATCACTTATTTAACTTACTTAATGGTACTGACTTTCGACGATATCACCTATATGAGCCAGTCCATGCAAAAAGGTACAACAACGAAAAAATTACCAAATTCTAAAGTGTGCATAATTATTGGTAGCAGACTTGTGATCTATAAAACTCAGTTACTTTTCCCAATACCCTTAAGCTGTAAGTTATACACATCTGCATGTGCTGACCCCCCTTATTTTATTCAAATTTTACTGAATTATTTCATATAGTTTAATCATTTTCCATGTTTAGTTTAAATATCTTAAATTGCCATTATTTGATGATCTCTCCTGTAGCAGTGGGGATAAGGTTCTCGCTCACAATGCAGATAGCAATGCGGTGAAAGGGGGTAACGGTTCGAATCCCGTGCAAGCGGACGGTTGATATCAAAAACACAATATGACATAATTTTTGCATTTTTCCTTACGTTTAAATGTTGTCTTCCTATCTTTAAACATAGGTAGAGATGATGAAAATTGTTGACCATTTGTCTCTATAGTGTCGTAAATGGATCTGTTCAGTATAGCATTGTTCCGAGAAACGAAATGATTTTACGCTTGCTTAAGTACAAACATTCAGATATTTATACGTCTTTCTCGGTGTTAATTGACAATTTTATGAATGTTTACATTAATATATTTTTTTTCTGATAAAAATCGTTTTTCAAAAATATTTTAACGAACGTGTTCTGTAAAGTTTATAAAAAGGACTTTTTGTACCTTTTCGCATGGGCTTGCTCGTATCATTTTCAACTCAAGTTGAGTGACAAAATAAAAAAAAAAAAAAAAATTGCCGAAAAGATAGGAAATAGAAAATACTCATAATACCTCATATCGACCGTTATAATTTTATGCGAATTTTGAAAAAAAAAAAGAAGCAATTATCCATAGCAACTAAAATTCTACCCTTAACAACCACACACTAATCAGCAAAAAGTCGTCCCTATTTCCAATGATCTAGCAATAACTTGAAGCCGTTTCCAATGGATTTGGCATCTATCAAAACATATAGTTTGCAAAAAACACATCTAAAATATATTGAGTTCAATAAAAAGTTATGGCAAAATCACTTATTTAACTTACTTAATGGTACTGACTTTCGACGATATCACCTATATGAGCCAGTCCATGCAAAAAGGTAAAACAACGAAAAAATTACCAAATTCTAAAGTGTGCATAATTATTGGTAGCAGACTTGTGATCTATAAAACTCAGTTACTTTTCCCAATACCCTTAAGCTGTAAGTTATACACATCTGCATGTGCTGACCCCCCTTATTTTATTCAAATTTTACTGAATTATTTCATATAGTTTAATCATTTTCCATGTTTAGTTTAAATATCTTAAATTGCCATTATTTGATGATCTCTCCTGTAGCAGTGGGGATAAGGTTCTCGCTCACAATGCAGATAGCAATGCGGTGAAAGGGGGTAACGGTTCGAATCCCGTGCAAGCGGACGGTTGATATCAAAAACACAATATGACATAATTTTTGCATTTTTCCTTACGTTTAAATGTTGTCTTCCTATCTTTAAACATAGGTAGAGATGATGAAAATTGTTGACCATTTGTCTCTATAGTGTCGTAAATGGATCTGTTCAGTATAGCATTGTTCCGAGAAACGAAATGATTTTACGCTTGCTTAAGTACAAACATTCAGATATTTATACGTCTTTCTCGGTGTTAATTGACAATTTTATGAATGTTTACATTAATATATTTTTTTTCTGATAAAAATCGTTTTTCAAAAATATTTTAACGAACGTGTTCTGTAAAGTTTATAAAAAGGACTTTTTGTACCTTTTCGCATGGGCTTGCTCGTATCATTTTCAACTCAAGTTGAGTGACAAAATAAAAAAAAAAAAAAAAAATTGCCGAAAAGATAGGAAATAGAAAATACTCATAATACCTCATATCGACCGTTATAATTTTATGCGAATTTTGAAAAAAAAAAGAAGCAATTATCCATAGCAACTAAAATTCTACCCTTAACAACCACACACTAATCAGCAAAAAGTCGTCCCTATTTCCAATGATCTAGCAATAACTTGAAGCCGTTTCCAATGGATTTGGCATCTATCAAAACATATAGTTTGCAAAAAACACATCTAAAATATATTGAGTTCAATAAAAAGTTATGGCAAAATCACTTATTTAACTTACTTAATGGTACTGACTTTCGACGATATCACCTATATGAGCCAGTCCATGCAAAAAGGTACAACAACGAAAAAATTACCAAATTCTAAAGTGTGCATAATTATTGGTAGCAGACTTGTGATCTATAAAACTCAGTTACTTTTCCCAATACCCTTAAGCTGTAAGTTATACACATCTGCATGTGCTGACCCCCCTTATTTTATTCAAATTTTACTGAATTATTTCATATAGTTTAATCATTTTCCATGTTTAGTTTAAATATCTTAAATTGCCATTATTTGATGATCTCTCCGGTAGCAGTGGGGATAAGGTTCTCGCTCACAATGCAGATAGCAATGCGGTGAAAGGGGGTAACGGTTCGAATCCCGTGCAAGCGGACGGTTGATATCAAAAACACAATATGACATAATTTTTGCATTTTTCCTTACGTTTAAATGTTGTCTTCCTATCTTTAAACATAGGTAGAGATGATGAAAATTGTTGACCATTTGTCTCTATAGTGTCGTAAATGGATCTGTTCAGTATAGCATTGTTCCGAGAAACGAAATGATTTTACGCTTGCTTAAGTACAAACATTCAGATATTTATACGTCTTTCTCGGTGTTAATTGACAATTTTATGAATGTTTACATTAATATATTTTTTTTCTGATAAAAATCGTTTTTCAAAAATATTTTAACGAACGTGTTCTGTAAAGTTTATAAAAAGGACTTTTTGTACCTTTTCGCATGGGCTTGCTCGTATCATTTTCAACTCAAGTTGAGTGACAAAATAAAAAAAAAAAAAAAAAATTGCCGAAAAGATAGGAAATAGAAAATACTCATAATACCTCATATCGACCGTTATAATTTTATGCGAATTTTGAAAAAAAAAAAGAAGCAATTATCCATAGCAACTAAAATTCTACCCTTAACAACCACACACTAATCAGCAAAAAGTCGTCCCTATTTCCAATGATCTAGCAATAACTTGAAGCCGTTTCCAATGGATTTGGCATCTATCAAAACATATAGTTTGCAAAAAACACATCTAAAATATATTGAGTTCAATAAAAAGTTATGGCAAAATCACTTATTTAACTTACTTAATGGTACTGACTTTCGACGATATCACCTATATGAGCCAGTCCATGCAAAAAGGTACAACAACGAAAAAATTACCAAATTCTAAAGTGTGCATAATTATTGGTAGCAGACTTGTGATCTATAAAACTCAGTTACTTTTCCCAATACCCTTAAGCTGTAAGTTATACACATCTGCATGTGCTGACCCCCCTTATTTTATTCAAATTTTACTGAATTATTTCATATAGTTTAATCATTTTCCATGTTTAGTTTAAATATCTTAAATTGCCATTATTTGATGATCTCTCCGGTAGCAGTGGGGATAAGGTTCTCGCTCACAATGCAGATAGCAATGCGGTGAAAGGGGGTAACGGTTCGAATCCCGTGCAAGCGGACGGTTGATATCAAAAACACAATATGACATAATTTTTGCATTTTTCCTTACGTTTAAATGTTGTCTTCCTATCTTTAAACATAGGTAGAGATGATGAAAATTGTTGACCATTTGTCTCTATAGTGTCGTAAATGGATCTGTTCAGTATAGCATTGTTCCGAGAAACGAAATGATTTTACGCTTGCTTAAGTACAAACATTCAGATATTTATACGTCTTTCTCGGTGTTAATTGACAATTTTATGAATGTTTACATTAATATATTTTTTTTCTGATAAAAATCGTTTTTCAAAAATATTTTAACGAACGTGTTCTGTAAAGTTTATAAAAAGGACTTTTTGTACCTTTTCGCATGGGCTTGCTCGTATCATTTTCAACTCAAGTTGAGTGACAAAATAAAAAAAAAAAAAAAAAATTGCCGAAAAGATAGGAAATAGAAAATACTCATAATACCTCATATCGACCGTTATAATTTTATGCGAATTTTGAAAAAAAAAAGAAGCAATTATCCATAGCAACTAAAATTCTACCCTTAACAACCACACACTAATCAGCAAAAAGTCGTCCCTATTTCCAATGATCTAGCAATAACTTGAAGCCGTTTCCAATGGATTTGGCATCTATCAAAACATATAGTTTGCAAAAAACACATCTAAAATATATTGAGTTCAATAAAAAGTTATGGCAAAATCACTTATTTAACTTACTTAATGGTACTGACTTTCGACGATATCACCTATATGAGCCAGTCCATGCAAAAAGGTACAACAACGAAAAAATTACCAAATTCTAAAGTGTGCATAATTATTGGTAGCAGACTTGTGATCTATAAAACTCAGTTACTTTTCCCAATACCCTTAAGCTGTAAGTTATACACATCTGCATGTGCTGACCCCCCTTATTTTATTCAAATTTTACTGAATTATTTCATATAGTTTAATCATTTTCCATGTTTAGTTTAAATATCTTAAATTGCCATCATTTGATGACCTCTCCGGTAGCAGTGGGGATAAGGTTCTCGCTCACAATGCAAATAGCAATGCGGTGAAAGGGGGTAACGGTTCGAATCCCGTGCAAGCGGACGGTTGATATCAAAAACACAATATGACATAATTTTTGCATTTTTCCTTACGTTTAAATGTTGTCTTCCTATCTTTAAACATAGGTAGAGATGATGAAAATTGTTGACCATTTGTCTCTATAGTGTCGTAAATGGATCTGTTCAGTATAGCATTGTTCCGAGAAACGAAATGATTTTACGCTTGCTTAAGTACAAACATTCAGATATTTCTACGTCTTTCTCGGCGTTAATTGACAATTTTATGAATGTTTACATTAATATATTTTTTTTCTGATAAAAATCGTTTTTCAAAAATATTTTAACGAACGTGTTCTGTAAAGTTTATAAAAAGGACTTTTTGTACCTTTTCGCATGGGCTTGCTCGTATCATTTTCAACTCAAGTTGAGTGACAAAATAAAAAAAAAAAAAAAAAATTGCCGAAAAGATAGGAAATAGAAAATACTCATAATACCTCATATCGACCGTTATAATTTTATGCGAATTTTGAAAAAAAAAAAGAAGCAATTATCCATAGCAACTAAAATTCTACCCTTAACAACCACACACTAATCAGCAAAAAGTCGTCCCTATTTCCAATGATCTAGCAATAACTTGAAGCCGTTTCCAATGGATTTGGCATCTATCAAAACATATAGTTTGCAAAAAACACATCTAAAATATATTGAGTTCAATAAAAAGTTATGGCAAAATCACTTATTTAACTTACTTAATGGTACTGACTTTCGACGATATCACCTATATGAGCCAGTCCATGCAAAAAGGTACAACAACGAAAAAATTACCAAATTCTAAAGTGTGCATAATTATTGGTAGCAGACTTGTGATCTATAAAACTCAGTTACTTTTCCCAATACCCTTAAGCTGTAAGTTATACACATCTGCATGTGCTGACCCCCCTTATTTTATTCAAATTTTACTGAATTATTTCATATAGTTTAATCATTTTCCATGTTTAGTTTAAATATCTTAAATTGCCATTATTTGATGATCTCTCCGGTAGCAGTGGGGATAAGGTTCTCGCTCACAATGCAGATAGTAATGCGGTGAAAGGGGGTAACGGTTCGAATCCCGTGCAAGCGGACGGTTGATATCAAAAACACAATATGACATAATTTTTGCATTTTTCCTTACGTTTAAATGTTGTCTTCCTATCTTTAAACATAGGTAGAGATGATGAAAATTGTTGACCATTTGTCTCTATAGTGTCGTAAATGGATCTGTTCAGTATAGCATTGTTCCGAGAAACGAAATGATTTTACGCTTGCTTAAGTACAAACATTCAGATATTTCTACGTCTTTCTCGGTGTTAATTGACAATTTTATGAATGTTTACATTAATATATTTTTTTTCTGATAAAAATCGTTTTTCAAAAATATTTTAACGAACGTGTTCTGTAAAGTTTATAAAAAGGACTTTTTGTACCTTTTCGCATGGGCTTGCTCGTATCATTTTCAACTCAAGTTGAGTGACAAAATAAAAAAAAAAAAAAAAAATTGCCGAAAAGATAGGAAATAGAAAATACTCATAATACCTCATATCGACCGTTATAATTTTATGCGAATTTTGAAAAAAAAAAAGAAGCAATTATCCATAGCAACTAAAATTCTACCCTTAACAACCACACACTAATCAGCAAAAAGTCGTCCCTATTTCCAATGATCTAGCAATAACTTGAAGCCGTTTCCAATGGATTTGGCATCTATCAAAACATATAGTTTGCAAAAAACACATCTAAAATATATTGAGTTCAATAAAAAGTTATGGCAAAATCACTTATTTAACTTACTTAATGGTACTGACTTTCGACGATATCACCTATATGAGCCAGTCCATGCAAAAAGGTACAACAACGAAAAAATTACCAAATTCTAAAGTGTGCATAATTATTGGTAGCAGACTTGTGATCTATAAAACTCAGTTACTTTTCCCAATACCCTTAAGCTGTAAGTTATACACATCTGCATGTGCTGACCCCCCTTATTTTATTCAAATTTTACTGAATTATTTCATATAGTTTAATCATTTTCCATGTTTAGTTTAAATATCTTAAATTGCCATTATTTGATGATCTCTCCGGTAGCAGTGGGGATAAGGTTCTCGCTCACAATGCAGATAGCAATGCGGTGAAAGGGGGTAACGGTTCGAATCCCGTGCAAGCGGACGGTTGATATCAAAAACACAATATGACATAATTTTTGCATTTTTCCTTACGTTTAAATGTTGTCTTCCTATCTTTAAACATAGGTAGAGATGATGAAAATTGTTGACCATTTGTCTCTATAGTGTCGTAAATGGATCTGTTCAGTATAGCATTGTTCCGAGAAACGAAATGATTTTACGCTTGCTTAAGTACAAACATTCAGATATTTCTACGTCTTTCTCGGTGTTAATTGACAATTTTATGAATGTTTACATTAATATATTTTTTTTCTGATAAAAATCGTTTTTCAAAAATATTTTAACGAACGTGTTCTGTAAAGTTTATAAAAAGGACTTTTTGTACCTTTTCGCATGGGCTTGCTCGTATCATTTTCAACTCAAGTTGAGTGACAAAATAAAAAAAAAAAAAAAAAATTGCCGAAAAGATAGGAAATAGAAAATACTCATAATACCTCATATCGACCGTTATAATTTTATGCGAATTTTGAAAAAAAAAAGAAGCAATTATCCATAGCAACTAAAATTCTACCCTTAACAACCACACACTAATCAGCAAAAAGTCGTCCCTATTTCCAATGATCTAGCAATAACTTGAAGCCGTTTCCAATGGATTTGGCATCTATCAAAACATATAGTTTGCAAAAAACACATCTAAAATATATTGAGTTCAATAAAAAGTTATGGCAAAATCACTTATTTAACTTACTTAATGGTACTGACTTTCGACGATATCACCTATATGAGCCAGTCCATGCAAAAAGGTACAACAACGAAAAAATTACCAAATTCTAAAGTGTGCATAATTATTGGTAGCAGACTTGTGATCTATAAAACTCAGTTACTTTTCCCAATACCCTTAAGCTGTAAGTTATACACATCTGCATGTGCTGACCCCCCTTATTTTATTCAAATTTTACTGAATTATTTCATATAGTTTAATCATTTTCCATGTTTAGTTTAAATATCTTAAATTGCCATCATTTGATGATCTCTCCGGTAGCAGTGGGGATAAGGTTCTCGCTCACAATGCAAATAGCAATGCGGTGAAAGGGGGTAACGGTTCGAATCCCGTGCAAGCGGACGGTTGATATCAAAAACACAATATGACATAATTTTTGCATTTTTCCTTACGTTTAAATGTTGTCTTCCTATCTTTAAACATAGGTAGAGATGATGAAAATTGTTGACCATTTGTCTCTATAGTGTCGTAAATGGATCTGTTCAGTATAGCATTGTTCCGAGAAACGAAATGATTTTACGCTTGCTTAAGTACAAACATTCAGATATTTATACGTCTTTCTCGGTGTTAATTGACAATTTTATGAATGTTTACATTAATATATTTTTTTTCTGATAAAAATCGTTTTTCAAAAATATTTTAACGAACGTGTTCTGTAAAGTTTATAAAAAGGACTTTTTGTACCTTTTCGCATGGGCTTGCTCGTATCATTTTCAACTCAAGTTGAGTGACAAAATAAAAAAAAAAAAAAAAAATTGCCGAAAAGATAGGAAATAGAAAATACTCATAATACCTCATATCGACCGTTATAATTTTATGCGAATTTTGAAAAAAAAAAAGAAGCAATTATCCATAGCAACTAAAATTCTACCCTTAACAACCACACACTAATCAGCAAAAAGTCGTCCCTATTTCCAATGATCTAGCAATAACTTGAAGCCGTTTCCAATGGATTTGGCATCTATCAAAACATATAGTTTGCAAAAAACACATCTAAAATATATTGAGTTCAATAAAAAGTTATGGCAAAATCACTTATTTAACTTACTTAATGGTACTGACTTTCGACGATATCACCTATATGAGCCAGTCCATGCAAAAAGGTACAACAACGAAAAAATTACCAAATTCTAAAGTGTGCATAATTATTGGTAGCAGACTTGTGATCTATAAAACTCAGTTACTTTTCCCAATACCCTTAAGCTGTAAGTTATACACATCTGCATGTGCTGACCCCCCTTATTTTATTCAAATTTTACTGAATTATTTCATATAGTTTAATCATTTTCCATGTTTAGTTTAAATATCTTAAATTGCCATTATTTGATGATCTCTCCTGTAGCAGTGGGGATAAGGTTCTCGCTCACAATGCAGATAGCAATGCGGTGAAAGGGGGTAACGGTTCGAATCCCGTGCAAGCGGACGGTTGATATCAAAAACACAATATGACATAATTTTTGCATTTTTCCTTACGTTTAAATGTTGTCTTCCTATCTTTAAACATAGGTAGAGATGATGAAAATTGTTGACCATTTGTCTCTATAGTGTCGTAAATGGATCTGTTCAGTATAGCATTGTTCCGAGAAACGAAATGATTTTACGCTTGCTTAAGTACAAACATTCAGATATTTCTACGTCTTTCTCGGTGTTAATTGACAATTTTATGAATGTTTACATTAATATATTTTTTTTCTGATAAAAATCGTTTTTCAAAAATATTTTAACGAACGTGTTCTGTAAAGTTTATAAAAAGGACTTTTTGTACCTTTTCGCATGGGCTTGCTCGTATCATTTTCAACTCAAGTTGAGTGACAAAATAAAAAAAAAAAAAAAAATTGCCGAAAAGATAGGAAATAGAAAATACTCATAATACCTCATATCGACCGTTATAATTTTATGCGAATTTTGAAAAAAAAAAAGAAGCAATTATCCATAGCAACTAAAATTCTACCCTTAACAACCACACACTAATCAGCAAAAAGTCGTCCCTATTTCCAATGATCTAGCAATAACTTGAAGCCGTTTCCAATGGATTTGGCATCTATCAAAACATATAGTTTGCAAAAAACACATCTAAAATATATTGAGTTCAATAAAAAGTTATGGCAAAATCACTTATTTAACTTACTTAATGGTACTGACTTTCGACGATATCACCTATATGAGCCAGTCCATGCAAAAAGGTACAACAACGAAAAAATTACCAAATTCTAAAGTGTGCATAATTATTGGTAGCAGACTTGTGATCTATAAAACTCAGTTACTTTTCCCAATACCCTTAAGCTGTAAGTTATACACATCTGCATGTGCTGACCCCCCTTATTTTATTCAAATTTTACTGAATTATTTCATATAGTTTAATCATTTTCCATGTTTAGTTTAAATATCTTAAATTGCCATCATTTGATGATCTCTCCGGTAGCAGTGGGGATAAGGTTCTCGCTCACAATGCAGATAGCAATGCGGTGAAAGGGGGTAACGGTTCGAATCCCGTGCAAGCGGACGGTTGATATCAAAAACACAATATGACATAATTTTTGCATTTTTCCTTACGTTTAAATGTTGTCTTCCTATCTTTAAACATAGGTAGAGATGATGAAAATTGTTGACCATTTGTCTCTATAGTGTCGTAAATGGATCTGTTCAGTATAGCATTGTTCCGAGAAACGAAATGATTTTACGCTTGCTTAAGTACAAACATTCAGATATTTATACGTCTTTCTCGGTGTTAATTGACAATTTTATGAATGTTTACATTAATATATTTTTTTTCTGATAAAAATCGTTTTTCAAAAATATTTTAACGAACGTGTTCTGTAAAGTTTATAAAAAGGACTTTTTGTACCTTTTCGCATGGGCTTGCTCGTATCATTTTCAACTCAAGTTGAGTGACAAAATAAAAAAAAAAAAAAAAAATTGCCGAAAAGATAGGAAATAGAAAATACTCATAATACCTCATATCGACCGTTATAATTTTATGCGAATTTTGAAAAAAAAAAAGAAGCAATTATCCATAGCAACTAAAATTCTACCCTTAACAACCACACACTAATCAGCAAAAAGTCGTCCCTATTTCCAATGATCTAGCAATAACTTGAAGCCGTTTCCAATGGATTTGGCATCTATCAAAACATATAGTTTGCAAAAAACACATCTAAAATATATTGAGTTCAATAAAAAGTTATGGCAAAATCACTTATTTAACTTACTTAATGGTACTGACTTTCGACGATATCACCTATATGAGCCAGTCCATGCAAAAAGGTACAACAACGAAAAAATTACCAAATTCTAAAGTGTGCATAATTATTGGTAGCAGACTTGTGATCTATAAAACTCAGTTACTTTTCCCAATACCCTTAAGCTGTAAGTTATACACATCTGCATGTGCTGACCCCCCTTATTTTATTCAAATTTTACTGAATTATTTCATATAGTTTAATCATTTTCCATGTTTAGTTTAAATATCTTAAATTGCCATTATTTGATGATCTCTCCGGTAGCAGTGGGGATAAGGTTCTCGCTCACAATGCAGATAGCAATGCGGTGAAAGGGGGTAACGGTTCGAATCCCGTGCAAGCGGACGGTTGATATCAAAAACACAATATGACATAATTTTTGCATTTTTCCTTACGTTTAAATGTTGTCTTCCTATCTTTAAACATAGGTAGAGATGATGAAAATTGTTGACCATTTGTCTCTATAGTGTCGTAAATGGATCTGTTCAGTATAGCATTGTTCCGAGAAACGAAATGATTTTACGCTTGCTTAAGTACAAACATTCAGATATTTATACGTCTTTCTCGGTGTTAATTGACAATTTTATGAATGTTTACATTAATATATTTTTTTTCTGATAAAAATCGTTTTTCAAAAATATTTTAACGAACGTGTTCTGTAAAGTTTATAAAAAGGACTTTTTGTACCTTTTCGCATGGGCTTGCTCGTATCATTTTCAACTCAAGTTGAGTGACAAAATAAAAAAAAAAAAAAAAAATTGCCGAAAAGATAGGAAATAGAAAATACTCATAATACCTCATATCGACCGTTATAATTTTATGCGAATTTTGAAAAAAAAAAGAAGCAATTATCCATAGCAACTAAAATTCTACCCTTAACAACCACACACTAATCAGCAAAAAGTCGTCCCTATTTCCAATGATCTAGCAATAACTTGAAGCCGTTTCCAATGGATTTGGCATCTATCAAAACATATAGTTTGCAAAAAACACATCTAAAATATATTGAGTTCAATAAAAAGTTATGGCAAAATCACTTATTTAACTTACTTAATGGTACTGACTTTCGACGATATCACCTATATGAGCCAGTCCATGCAAAAAGGTACAACAACGAAAAAATTACCAAATTCTAAAGTGTGCATAATTATTGGTAGCAGACTTGTGATCTATAAAACTCAGTTACTTTTCCCAATACCCTTAAGCTGTAAGTTATACACATCTGCATGTGCTGACCCCCCTTATTTTATTCAAATTTTACTGAATTATTTCATATAGTTTAATCATTTTCCATGTTTAGTTTAAATATCTTAAATTGCCATTATTTGATGATCTCTCCTGTAGCAGTGGGGATAAGGTTCTCGCTCACAATGCAGATAGCAATGCGGTGAAAGGGGGTAACGGTTCGAATCCCGTGCAAGCGGACGGTTGATATCAAAAACACAATATGACATAATTTTTGCATTTTTCCTTACGTTTAAATGTTGTCTTCCTATCTTTAAACATAGGTAGAGATGATGAAAATTGTTGACCATTTGTCTCTATAGTGTCGTAAATGGATCTGTTCAGTATAGCATTGTTCCGAGAAACGAAATGATTTTACGCTTGCTTAAGTACAAACATTCAGATATTTGTACGTCTTTCTCGGTGTTAATTGACAATTTTATGAATGTTTACATTAATATATTTTTTTTCTGATAAAAATCGTTTTTCAAAAATATTTTAACGAACGTGTTCTGTAAAGTTTATAAAAAGGACTTTTTGTACCTTTTCGCATGGGCTTGCTCGTATCATTTTCAACTCAAGTTGAGTGACAAAATAAAAAAAAAAAAAAAAAAATTGCCGAAAAGATAGGAAATAGAAAATACTCATAATACCTCATATCGACCGTTATAATTTTATGCGAATTTTGAAAAAAAAAAAGAAGCAATTATCCATAGCAACTAAAATTCTACCCTTAACAACCACACACTAATCAGCAAAAAGTCGTCCCTATTTCCAATGATCTAGCAATAACTTGAAGCCGTTTCCAATGGATTTGGCATCTATCAAAACATATAGTTTGCAAAAAACACATCTAAAATATATTGAGTTCAATAAAAAGTTATGGCAAAATCACTTATTTAACTTACTTAATGGTACTGACTTTCGACGATATCACCTATATGAGCCAGTCCATGCAAAAAGGTACAACAACGAAAAAATTACCAAATTCTAAAGTGTGCATAATTATTGGTAGCAGACTTGTGATCTATAAAACTCAGTTACTTTTCCCAATACCCTTAAGCTGTAAGTTATACACATCTGCATGTGCTGACCCCCCTTATTTTATTCAAATTTTACTGAATTATTTCATATAGTTTAATCATTTTCCATGTTTAGTTTAAATATCTTAAATTGCCATTATTTGATGATCTCTCCGGTAGCAGTGGGGATAAGGTTCTCGCTCACAATGCAGATAGCAATGCGGTGAAAGGGGGTAACGGTTCGAATCCCGTGCAAGCGGACGGTTGATATCAAAAACACAATATGACATAATTTTTGCATTTTTCCTTACGTTTAAATGTTGTCTTCCTATCTTTAAACATAGGTAGAGATGATGAAAATTGTTGACCATTTGTCTCTATAGTGTCGTAAATGGATCTGTTCAGTATAGCATTGTTCCGAGAAACGAAATGATTTTACGCTTGCTTAAGTACAAACATTCAGATATTTCTACGTCTTTCTCGGTGTTAATTGACAATTTTATGAATGTTTACATTAATATATTTTTTTTCTGATAAAAATCGTTTTTCAAAAATATTTTAACGAACGTGTTCTGTAAAGTTTATAAAAAGGACTTTTTGTACCTTTTCGCATGGGCTTGCTCGTATCATTTTCAACTCAAGTTGAGTGACAAAATAAAAAAAAAAAAAAAAAAATTGCCGAAAAGATAGGAAATAGAAAATACTCATAATACCTCATATCGACCGTTATAATTTTATGCGAATTTTGAAAAAAAAAAGAAGCAATTATCCATAGCAACTAAAATTCTACCCTTAACAACCACACACTAATCAGCAAAAAGTCGTCCCTATTTCCAATGATCTAGCAATAACTTGAAGCCGTTTCCAATGGATTTGGCATCTATCAAAACATATAGTTTGCAAAAAACACATCTAAAATATATTGAGTTCAATAAAAAGTTATGGCAAAATCACTTATTTAACTTACTTAATGGTACTGACTTTCGACGATATCACCTATATGAGCAAGTCCATGCAAAAAGGTACAACAACGAAAAAATTACCAAATTCTAAAGTGTGCATAATTATTGGTAGCAGACTTGTGATCTATAAAACTCAGTTACTTTTCCCAATACCCTTAAGCTGTAAGTTATACACATCTGCATGTGCTGACCCCCCTTATTTTATTCAAATTTTACTGAATTATTTCATATAGTTTAATCATTTTCCATGTTTAGTTTAAATATCTTAAATTGCCATCATTTGATGACCTCTCCGGTAGCAGTGGGGATAAGGTTCTCGCTCACAATGCAAATAGCAATGCGGTGAAAGGGGGTAACGGTTCGAATCCCGTGCAAGCGGACGGTTGATATCAAAAACACAATATGACATAATTTTTGCATTTTTCCTTACGTTTAAATGTTGTCTTCCTATCTTTAAACATAGGTAGAGATGATGAAAATTGTTGACCATTTGTCTCTATAGTGTCGTAAATGGATCTGTTCAGTATAGCATTGTTCCGAGAAACGAAATGATTTTACGCTTGCTTAAGTACAAACATTCAGATATTTATACGTCTTTCTCGGTGTTAATTGACAATTTTATGAATGTTTACATTAATATATTTTTTTTCTGATAAAAATCGTTTTTCAAAAATATTTTAACGAACGTGTTCTGTAAAGTTTATAAAAAGGACTTTTTGTACCTTTTCGCATGGGCTTGCTCGTATCATTTTCAACTCAAGTTGAGTGACAAAATAAAAAAAAAAAAAAAAAATTGCCGAAAAGATAGGAAATAGAAAATACTCATAATACCTCATATCGACCGTTATAATTTTATGCGAATTTTGAAAAAAAAAAAGAAGCAATTATCCATAGCAACTAAAATTCTACCCTTAACAACCACACACTAATCAGCAAAAAGTCGTCCCTATTTCCAATGATCTAGCAATAACTTGAAGCCGTTTCCAATGGATTTGGCATCTATCAAAACATATAGTTTGCAAAAAACACATCTAAAATATATTGAGTTCAATAAAAAGTTATGGCAAAATCACTTATTTAACTTACTTAATGGTACTGACTTTCGACGATATCACCTATATGAGCCAGTCCATGCAAAAAGGTACAACAACGAAAAAATTACCAAATTCTAAAGTGTGCATAATTATTGGTAGCAGACTTGTGATCTATAAAACTCAGTTACTTTTCCCAATACCCTTAAGCTGTAAGTTATACACATCTGCATGTGCTGACCCCCCTTATTTTATTCAAATTTTACTGAATTATTTCATATAGTTTAATCATTTTCCATGTTTAGTTTAAATATCTTAAATTGCCATTATTTGATGATCTCTCCGGTAGCAGTGGGGATAAGGTTCTCGCTCACAATGCAGATAGCAATGCGGTGAAAGGGGGTAACGGTTCGAATCCCGTGCAAGCGGACGGTTGATATCAAAAACACAATATGACATAATTTTTGCATTTTTCCTTACGTTTAAATGTTGTCTTCCTATCTTTAAACATAGGTAGAGATGATGAAAATTGTTGACCATTTGTCTCTATAGTGTCGTAAATGGATCTGTTCAGTATAGCATTGTTCCGAGAAACGAAATGATTTTACGCTTGCTTAAGTACAAACATTCAGATATTTATACGTCTTTCTCGGTGTTAATTGACAATTTTATGAATGTTTACATTAATATATTTTTTTTCTGATAAAAATCGTTTTTCAAAAATATTTTAACGAACGTGTTCTGTAAAGTTTATAAAAAGGACTTTTTGTACCTTTTCGCATGGGCTTGCTCGTATCATTTTCAACTCAAGTTGAGTGACAAAATAAAAAAAAAAAAAAAAAAATTGCCGAAAAGATAGGAAATAGAAAATACTCATAATACCTCATATCGACCGTTATAATTTTATGCGAATTTTGAAAAAAAAAAGAAGCAATTATCCATAGCAACTAAAATTCTACCCTTAACAACCACACACTAATCAGCAAAAAGTCGTCCCTATTTCCAATGATCTAGCAATAACTTGAAGCCGTTTCCAATGGATTTGGCATCTATCAAAACATATAGTTTGCAAAAAACACATCTAAAATATATTGAGTTCAATAAAAAGTTATGGCAAAATCACTTATTTAACTTACTTAATGGTACTGACTTTCGACGATATCACCTATATGAGCCAGTCCATGCAAAAAGGTACAACAACGAAAAAATTACCAAATTCTAAAGTGTGCATAATTATTGGTAGCAGACTTGTGATCTATAAAACTCAGTTACTTTTCCCAATACCCTTAAGCTGTAAGTTATACACATCTGCATGTGCTGACCCCCCTTATTTTATTCAAATTTTACTGAATTATTTCATATAGTTTAATCATTTTCCATGTTTAGTTTAAATATCTTAAATTGCCATCATTTGATGACCTCTCCGGTAGCAGTGGGGATAAGGTTCTCGCTCACAATGCAAATAGCAATGCGGTGAAAGGGGGTAACGGTTCGAATCCCGTGCAAGCGGACGGTTGATATCAAAAACACAATATGACATAATTTTTGCATTTTTCCTTACGTTTAAATGTTGTCTTCCTATCTTTAAACATAGGTAGAGATGATGAAAATTGTTGACCATTTGTCTCTATAGTGTCGTAAATGGATCTGTTCAGTATAGCATTGTTCCGAGAAACGAAATGATTTTACGCTTGCTTAAGTACAAACATTCAGATATTTCTACGTCTTTCTCGGTGTTAATTGACAATTTTATGAATGTTTACATTAATATATTTTTTTTCTGATAAAAATCGTTTTTCAAAAATATTTTAACGAACGTGTTCTGTAAAGTTTATAAAAAGGACTTTTTGTACCTTTTCGCATGGGCTTGCTCGTATCATTTTCAACTCAAGTTGAGTGACAAAATAAAAAAAAAAAAAAAAATTGCCGAAAAGATAGGAAATAGAAAATACTCATAATACCTCATATCGACCGTTATAATTTTATGCGAATTTTGAAAAAAAAAAAGAAGCAATTATCCATAGCAACTAAAATTCTACCCTTAACAACCACACACTAATCAGCAAAAAGTCGTCCCTATTTCCAATGATCTAGCAATAACTTGAAGCCGTTTCCAATGGATTTGGCATCTATCAAAACATATAGTTTGCAAAAAACACATCTAAAATATATTGAGTTCAATAAAAAGTTATGGCAAAATCACTTATTTAACTTACTTAATGGTACTGACTTTCGACGATATCACCTATATGAGCCAGTCCATGCAAAAAGGTACAACAACGAAAAAATTACCAAATTCTAAAGTGTGCATAATTATTGGTAGCAGACTTGTGATCTATAAAACTCAGTTACTTTTCCCAATACCCTTAAGCTGTAAGTTATACACATCTGCATGTGCTGACCCCCCTTATTTTATTCAAATTTTACTGAATTATTTCATATAGTTTAATCATTTTCCATGTTTAGTTTAAATATCTTAAATTGCCATTATTTGATGATCTCTCCGGTAGCAGTGGGGATAAGGTTCTCGCTCACAATGCAGATAGCAATGCGGTGAAAGGGGGTAACGGTTCGAATCCCGTGCAAGCGGACGGTTGATATCAAAAACACAATATGACATAATTTTTGCATTTTTCCTTACGTTTAAATGTTGTCTTCCTATCTTTAAACATAGGTAGAGATGATGAAAATTGTTGACCATTTGTCTCTATAGTGTCGTAAATGGATCTGTTCAGTATAGCATTGTTCCGAGAAACGAAATGATTTTACGCTTGCTTAAGTACAAACATTCAGATATTTATACGTCTTTCTCGGTGTTAATTGACAATTTTATGAATGTTTACATTAATATATTTTTTTTCTGATAAAAATCGTTTTTCAAAAATATTTTAACGAACGTGTTCTGTAAAGTTTATAAAAAGGACTTTTTGTACCTTTTCGCATGGGCTTGCTCGTATCATTTTCAACTCAAGTTGAGTGACAAAATAAAAAAAAAAAAAAAAATTGCCGAAAAGATAGGAAATAGAAAATACTCATAATACCTCATATCGACCGTTATAATTTTATGCGAATTTTGAAAAAAAAAAAGAAGCAATTATCCATAGCAACTAAAATTCTACCCTTAACAACCACACACTAATCAGCAAAAAGTCGTCCCTATTTCCAATGATCTAGCAATAACTTGAAGCCGTTTCCAATGGATTTGGCATCTATCAAAACATATAGTTTGCAAAAAACACATCTAAAATATATTGAGTTCAATAAAAAGTTATGGCAAAATCACTTATTTAACTTACTTAATGGTACTGACTTTCGACGATATCACCTATATGAGCCAGTCCATGCAAAAAGGTACAACAACGAAAAAATTACCAAATTCTAAAGTGTGCATAATTATTGGTAGCAGACTTGTGATCTATAAAACTCAGTTACTTTTCCCAATACCCTTAAGCTGTAAGTTATACACATCTGCATGTGCTGACCCCCCTTATTTTATTCAAATTTTACTGAATTATTTCATATAGTTTAATCATTTTCCATGTTTAGTTTAAATATCTTAAATTGCCATCATTTGATGATCTCTCCGGTAGCAGTGGGGATAAGGTTCTCGCTCACAATGCAGATAGCAATGCGGTGAAAGGGGGTAACGGTTCGAATCCCGTGCAAGCGGACGGTTGATATCAAAAACACAATATGACATAATTTTTGCATTTTTCCTTACGTTTAAATGTTGTCTTCCTATCTTTAAACATAGGTAGAGATGATGAAAATTGTTGACCATTTGTCTCTATAGTGTCGTAAATGGATCTGTTCAGTATAGCATTGTTCCGAGAAACGAAATGATTTTACGCTTGCTTAAGTACAAACATTCAGATATTTATACGTCTTTCTCGGTGTTAATTGACAATTTTATGAATGTTTACATTAATATATTTTTTTTCTGATAAAAATCGTTTTTCAAAAATATTTTAACGAACGTGTTCTGTAAAGTTTATAAAAAGGACTTTTTGTACCTTTTCGCATGGGCTTGCTCGTATCATTTTCAACTCAAGTTGAGTGACAAAATAAAAAAAAAAAAAAAAAATTGCCGAAAAGATAGGAAATAGAAAATACTCATAATACCTCATATCGACCGTTATAATTTTATGCGAATTTTGAAAAAAAAAGAAGCAATTATCCATAGCAACTAAAATTCTACCCTTAACAACCACACACTAATCAGCAAAAAGTCGTCCCTATTTCCAATGATCTAGCAATAACTTGAAGCCGTTTCCAATGGATTTGGCATCTATCAAAACATATAGTTTGCAAAAAACACATCTAAAATATATTGAGTTCAATAAAAAGTTATGGCAAAATCACTTATTTAACTTACTTAATGGTACTGACTTTCGACGATATCACCTATATGAGCCAGTCCATGCAAAAAGGTACAACAACGAAAAAATTACCAAATTCTAAAGTGTGCATAATTATTGGTAGCAGACTTGTGATCTATAAAACTCAGTTACTTTTCCCAATACCCTTAAGCTGTAAGTTATACACATCTGCATGTGCTGACCCCCCTTATTTTATTCAAATTTTACTGAATTATTTCATATAGTTTAATCATTTTCCATGTTTAGTTTAAATATCTTAAATTGCCATCATTTGATGACCTCTCCGGTAGCAGTGGGGATAAGGTTCTCGCTCACAATGCAAATAGCAATGCGGTGAAAGGGGGTAACGGTTCGAATCCCGTGCAAGCGGACGGTTGATATCAAAAACACAATATGACATAATTTTTGCATTTTTCCTTACGTTTAAATGTTGTCTTCCTATCTTTAAACATAGGTAGAGATGATGAAAATTGTTGACCATTTGTCTCTATAGTGTCGTAAATGGATCTGTTCAGTATAGCATTGTTCCGAGAAACGAAATGATTTTACGCTTGCTTAAGTACAAACATTCAGATATTTCTACGTCTTTCTCGGTGTTAATTGACAATTTTATGAATGTTTACATTAATATATTTTTTTTCTGATAAAAATCGTTTTTCAAAAATATTTTAACGAACGTGTTCTGTAAAGTTTATAAAAAGGACTTTTTGTACCTTTTCGCATGGGCTTGCTCGTATCATTTTCAACTCAAGTTGAGTGACAAAATAAAAAAAAAAAAAAAAATTGCCGAAAAGATAGGAAATAGAAAATACTCATAATACCTCATATCGACCGTTATAATTTTATGCGAATTTTGAAAAAAAAAAAGAAGCAATTATCCATAGCAACTAAAATTCTACCCTTAACAACCACACACTAATCAGCAAAAAGTCGTCCCTATTTCCAATGATCTAGCAATAACTTGAAGCCGTTTCCAATGGATTTGGCATCTATCAAAACATATAGTTTGCAAAAAACACATCTAAAATATATTGAGTTCAATAAAAAGTTATGGCAAAATCACTTATTTAACTTACTTAATGGTACTGACTTTCGACGATATCACCTATATGAGCCAGTCCATGCAAAAAGGTACAACAACGAAAAAATTACCAAATTCTAAAGTGTGCATAATTATTGGTAGCAGACTTGTGATCTATAAAACTCAGTTACTTTTCCCAATACCCTTAAGCTGTAAGTTATACACATCTGCATGTGCTGACCCCCCTTATTTTATTCAAATTTTACTGAATTATTTCATATAGTTTAATCATTTTCCATGTTTAGTTTAAATATCTTAAATTGCCATTATTTGATGATCTCTCCGGTAGCAGTGGGGATAAGGTTCTCGCTCACAATGCAGATAGCAATGCGGTGAAAGGGGGTAACGGTTCGAATCCCGTGCAAGCGGACGGTTGATATCAAAAACACAATATGACATAATTTTTGCATTTTTCCTTACGTTTAAATGTTGTCTTCCTATCTTTAAACATAGGTAGAGATGATGAAAATTGTTGACCATTTGTCTCTATAGTGTCGTAAATGGATCTGTTCAGTATAGCATTGTTCCGAGAAACGAAATGATTTTACGCTTGCTTAAGTACAAACATTCAGATATTTATACGTCTTTCTCGGTGTTAATTGACAATTTTATGAATGTTTACATTAATATATTTTTTTTCTGATAAAAATCGTTTTTCAAAAATATTTTAACGAACGTGTTCTGTAAAGTTTATAAAAAGGACTTTTTGTACCTTTTCGCATGGGCTTGCTCGTATCATTTTCAACTCAAGTTGAGTGACAAAATAAAAAAAAAAAAAAAAAATTGCCGAAAAGATAGGAAATAGAAAATACTCATAATACCTCATATCGACCGTTATAATTTTATGCGAATTTTGAAAAAAAAAAAGAAGCAATTATCCATAGCAACTAAAATTCTACCCTTAACAACCACACACTAATCAGCAAAAAGTCGTCCCTATTTCCAATGATCTAGCAATAACTTGAAGCCGTTTCCAATGGATTTGGCATCTATCAAAACATATAGTTTGCAAAAAACACATCTAAAATATATTGAGTTCAATAAAAAGTTATGGCAAAATCACTTATTTAACTTACTTAATGGTACTGACTTTCGACGATATCACCTATATGAGCCAGTCCATGCAAAAAGGTACAACAACGAAAAAATTACCAAATTCTAAAGTGTGCATAATTATTGGTAGCAGACTTGTGATCTATAAAACTCAGTTACTTTTCCCAATACCCTTAAGCTGTAAGTTATACACATCTGCATGTGCTGACCCCCCTTATTTTATTCAAATTTTACTGAATTATTTCATATAGTTTAATCATTTTCCATGTTTAGTTTAAATATCTTAAATTGCCATTATTTGATGATCTCTCCGGTAGCAGTGGGGATAAGGTTCTCGCTCACAATGCAGATAGCAATGCGGTGAAAGGGGGTAACGGTTCGAATCCCGTGCAAGCGGACGGTTGATATCAAAAACACAATATGACATAATTTTTGCATTTTTCCTTACGTTTAAATGTTGTCTTCCTATCTTTAAACATAGGTAGAGATGATGAAAATTGTTGACCATTTGTCTCTATAGTGTCGTAAATGGATCTGTTCAGTATAGCATTGTTCCGAGAAACGAAATGATTTTACGCTTGCTTAAGTACAAACATTCAGATATTTATACGTCTTTCTCGGTGTTAATTGACAATTTTATGAATGTTTACATTAATATATTTTTTTTCTGATAAAAATCGTTTTTCAAAAATATTTTAACGAACGTGTTCTGTAAAGTTTATAAAAAGGACTTTTTGTACCTTTTCGCATGGGCTTGCTCGTATCATTTTCAACTCAAGTTGAGTGACAAAATAAAAAAAAAAAAAAAAAATTGCCGAAAAGATAGGAAATAGAAAATACTCATAATACCTCATATCGACCGTTATAATTTTATGCGAATTTTGAAAAAAAAAAAGAAGCAATTATCCATAGCAACTAAAATTCTACCCTTAACAACCACACACTAATCAGCAAAAAGTCGTCCCTATTTCCAATGATCTAGCAATAACTTGAAGCCGTTTCCAATGGATTTGGCATCTATCAAAACATATAGTTTGCAAAAAACACATCTAAAATATATTGAGTTCAATAAAAAGTTATGGCAAAATCACTTATTTAACTTACTTAATGGTACTGACTTTCGACGATATCACCTATATGAGCCAGTCCATGCAAAAAGGTACAACAACGAAAAAATTACCAAATTCTAAAGTGTGCATAATTATTGGTAGCAGACTTGTGATCTATAAAACTCAGTTACTTTTCCCAATACCCTTAAGCTGTAAGTTATACACATCTGCATGTGCTGACCCCCCTTATTTTATTCAAATTTTACTGAATTATTTCATATAGTTTAATCATTTTCCATGTTTAGTTTAAATATCTTAAATTGCCATTATTTGATGATCTCTCCGGTAGCAGTGGGGATAAGGTTCTCGCTCACAATGCAGATAGCAATGCGGTGAAAGGGGGTAACGGTTCGAATCCCGTGCAAGCGGACGGTTGATATCAAAAACACAATATGACATAATTTTTGCATTTTTCCTTACGTTTAAATGTTGTCTTCCTATCTTTAAACATAGGTAGAGATGATGAAAATTGTTGACCATTTGTCTCTATAGTGTCGTAAATGGATCTGTTCAGTATAGCATTGTTCCGAGAAACGAAATGATTTTACGCTTGCTTAAGTACAAACATTCAGATATTTATACGTCTTTCTCGGTGTTAATTGACAATTTTATGAATGTTTACATTAATATATTTTTTTTCTGATAAAAATCGTTTTTCAAAAATATTTTAACGAACGTGTTCTGTAAAGTTTATAAAAAGGACTTTTTGTACCTTTTCGCATGGGCTTGCTCGTATCATTTTCAACTCAAGTTGAGTGACAAAATAAAAAAAAAAAAAAAAAATTGCCGAAAAGATAGGAAATAGAAAATACTCATAATACCTCATATCGACCGTTATAATTTTATGCGAATTTTGAAAAAAAAAAAGAAGCAATTATCCATAGCAACTAAAATTCTACCCTTAACAACCACACACTAATCAGCAAAAAGTCGTCCCTATTTCCAATGATCTAGCAATAACTTGAAGCCGTTTCCAATGGATTTGGCATCTATCAAAACATATAGTTTGCAAAAAACACATCTAAAATATATTGAGTTCAATAAAAAGTTATGGCAAAATCACTTATTTAACTTACTTAATGGTACTGACTTTCGACGATATCACCTATATGAGCCAGTCCATGCAAAAAGGTACAACAACGAAAAAATTACCAAATTCTAAAGTGTGCATAATTATTGGTAGCAGACTTGTGATCTATAAAACTCAGTTACTTTTCCCAATACCCTTAAGCTGTAAGTTATACACATCTGCATGTGCTGACCCCCCTTATTTTATTCAAATTTTACTGAATTATTTCATATAGTTTAATCATTTTCCATGTTTAGTTTAAATATCTTAAATTGCCATTATTTGATGATCTCTCCGGTAGCAGTGGGGATAAGGTTCTCGCTCACAATGCAGATAGCAATGCGGTGAAAGGGGGTAACGGTTCGAATCCCGTGCAAGCGGACGGTTGATATCAAAAACACAATATGACATAATTTTTGCATTTTTCCTTACGTTTAAATGTTGTCTTCCTATCTTTAAACATAGGTAGAGATGATGAAAATTGTTGACCATTTGTCTCTATAGTGTCGTAAATGGATCTGTTCAGTATAGCATTGTTCCGAGAAACGAAATGATTTTACGCTTGCTTAAGTACAAACATTCAGATATTTATACGTCTTTCTCGGTGTTAATTGACAATTTTATGAATGTTTACATTAATATATTTTTTTTCTGATAAAAATCGTTTTTCAAAAATATTTTAACGAACGTGTTCTGTAAAGTTTATAAAAAGGACTTTTTGTACCTTTTCGCATGGGCTTGCTCGTATCATTTTCAACTCAAGTTGAGTGACAAAATAAAAAAAAAAAAAAAAAATTGCCGAAAAGATAGGAAATAGAAAATACTCATAATACCTCATATCGACCGTTATAATTTTATGCGAATTTTGAAAAAAAAAAAGAAGCAATTATCCATAGCAACTAAAATTCTACCCTTAACAACCACACACTAATCAGCAAAAAGTCGTCCCTATTTCCAATGATCTAGCAATAACTTGAAGCCGTTTCCAATGGATTTGGCATCTATCAAAACATATAGTTTGCAAAAAACACATCTAAAATATATTGAGTTCAATAAAAAGTTATGGCAAAATCACTTATTTAACTTACTTAATGGTACTGACTTTCGACGATATCACCTATATGAGCCAGTCCATGCAAAAAGGTACAACAACGAAAAAATTACCAAATTCTAAAGTGTGCATAATTATTGGTAGCAGACTTGTGATCTATAAAACTCAGTTACTTTTCCCAATACCCTTAAGCTGTAAGTTATACACATCTGCATGTGCTGACCCCCCTTATTTTATTCAAATTTTACTGAATTATTTCATATAGTTTAATCATTTTCCATGTTTAGTTTAAATATCTTAAATTGCCATTATTTGATGATCTCTCCGGTAGCAGTGGGGATAAGGTTCTCGCTCACAATGCAGATAGCAATGCGGTGAAAGGGGGTAACGGTTCGAATCCCGTGCAAGCGGACGGTTGATATCAAAAACACAATATGACATAATTTTTGCATTTTTCCTTACGTTTAAATGTTGTCTTCCTATCTTTAAACATAGGTAGAGATGATGAAAATTGTTGACCATTTGTCTCTATAGTGTCGTAAATGGATCTGTTCAGTATAGCATTGTTCCGAGAAACGAAATGATTTTACGCTTGCTTAAGTACAAACATTCAGATATTTATACGTCTTTCTCGGTGTTAATTGACAATTTTATGAATGTTTACATTAATATATTTTTTTTCTGATCAAAATCGTTTTTCAAAAATATTTTAACGAACGTGTTCTGTAAAGTTTATAAAAAGGACTTTTTGTACCTTTTCGCATGCATGGGCTTGCTCGTATCATTTTCAACTCAAGTTGAGTGACAAAATAAAAAAAAAAAAAAAAAATTGCCGAAAAGATAGGAAATAGAAAATACTCATAATACCTCATATCGACCGTTATAATTTTATGCGAATTTTGAAAAAAAAAAAGAAGCAATTATCCATAGCAACTAAAATTCTACCCTTAACAACCACACACTAATCAGCAAAAAGTCGTCCCTATTTCCAATGATCTAGCAATAACTTGAAGCCGTTTCCAATGGATTTGGCATCTATCAAAACATATAGTTTGCAAAAAACACATCTAAAATATATTGAGTTCAATAAAAAGTTATGGCAAAATCACTTATTTAACTTACTTAATGGTACTGACTTTCGACGATATCACCTATATGAGCCAGTCCATGCAAAAAGGTACAACAACGAAAAAATTACCAAATTCTAAAGTGTGCATAATTATTGGTAGCAGACTTGTGATCTATAAAACTCAGTTACTTTTCCCAATACCCTTAAGCTGTAAGTTATACACATCTGCATGTGCTGACCCCCCTTATTTTATTCAAATTTTACTGAATTATTTCATATAGTTTAATCATTTTCCATGTTTAGTTTAAATATCTTAAATTGCCATTATTTGATGATCTCTCCGGTAGCAGTGGGGATAAGGTTCTCGCTCACAATGCAGATAGCAATGCGGTGAAAGGGGGTAACGGTTCGAATCCCGTGCAAGCGGACGGTTGATATCAAAAACACAATATGACATAATTTTTGCATTTTTCCTTACGTTTAAATGTTGTCTTCCTATCTTTAAACATAGGTAGAGATGATGAAAATTGTTGACCATTTGTCTCTATAGTGTCGTAAATGGATCTGTTCAGTATAGCATTGTTCCGAGAAACGAAATGATTTTACGCTTGCTTAAGTACAAACATTCAGATATTTATACGTCTTTCTCGGTGTTAATTGACAATTTTATGAATGTTTACATTAATATATTTTTTTTCTGATAAAAATCGTTTTTCAAAAATATTTTAACGAACGTGTTCTGTAAAGTTTATAAAAAGGACTTTTTGTACCTTTTCGCATGGGCTTGCTCGTATCATTTTCAACTCAAGTTGAGTGACAAAATAAAAAAAAAAAAAAAAATTGCCGAAAAGATAGGAAATAGAAAATACTCATAATACCTCATATCGACCGTTATAATTTTATGCGAATTTTGAAAAAAAAAAGAAGCAATTATCCATAGCAACTAAAATTCTACCCTTAACAACCACACACTAATCAGCAAAAAGTCGTCCCTATTTCCAATGATCTAGCAATAATTTGAAGCCGTTTCCAATGGATTTGGCATCTATCAAAACATATAGTTTGCAAAAAACACATCTAAAATATATTGAGTTCAATAAAAAGTTATGGCAAAATCACTTATTTAACTTACTTAATGGTACTGACTTTCGACGATATCACCTATATGAGCCAGTCCATGCAAAAAGGTACAACAACGAAAAAATTACCAAATTCTAAAGTGTGCATAATTATTGGTAGCAGACTTGTGATCTATAAAACTCAGTTACTTTTCCCAATACCCTTAAGCTGTAAGTTATACACATCTGCATGTGCTGACCCCCCTTATTTTATTCAAATTTTACTGAATTATTTCATATAGTTTAATCATTTTCCATGTTTAGTTTAAATATCTTAAATTGCCATTATTTGATGATCTCTCCGGTAGCAGTGGGGATAAGGTTCTCGCTCACAATGCAGATAGCAATGCGGTGAAAGGGGGTAACGGTTCGAATCCCGTGCAAGCGGACGGTTGATATCAAAAACACAATATGACATAATTTTTGCATTTTTCCTTACGTTTAAATGTTGTCTTCCTATCTTTAAACATAGGTAGAGATGATGAAAATTGTTGACCATTTGTCTCTATAGTGTCGTAAATGGATCTGTTCAGTATAGCATTGTTCCGAGAAACGAAATGATTTTACGCTTGCTTAAGTACAAACATTCAGATATTTATACGTCTTTCTCGGTGTTAATTGACAATTTTATGAATGTTTACATTAATATATTTTTTTTCTGATAAAAATCGTTTTTCAAAAATATTTTAACGAACGTGTTCTGTAAAGTTTATAAAAAGGACTTTTTGTACCTTTTCGCATGGGCTTGCTCGTATCATTTTCAACTCAAGTTGAGTGACAAAATAAAAAAAAAAAAAAAAAATTGCCGAAAAGATAGGAAATAGAAAATACTCATAATACCTCATATCGACCGTTATAATTTTATGCGAATTTTGAAAAAAAAAAGAAGCAATTATCCATAGCAACTAAAATTCTACCCTTAACAACCACACACTAATCAGCAAAAAGTCGTCCCTATTTCCAATGATCTAGCAATAATTTGAAGCCGTTTCCAATGGATTTGGCATCTATCAAAACATATAGTTTGCAAAAAACACATCTAAAATATATTGAGTTCAATAAAAAGTTATGGCAAAATCACTTATTTAACTTACTTAATGGTACTGACTTTCGACGATATCACCTATATGAGCCAGTCCATGCAAAAAGGTACAACAACGAAAAAATTACCAAATTCTAAAGTGTGCATAATTATTGGTAGCAGACTTGTGATCTATAAAACTCAGTTACTTTTCCCAATACCCTTAAGCTGTAAGTTATACACATCTGCATGTGCTGACCCCCCTTATTTTATTCAAATTTTACTGAATTATTTCATATAGTTTAATCATTTTCCATGTTTAGTTTAAATATCTTAAATTGCCATTATTTGATGATCTCTCCGGTAGCAGTGGGGATAAGGTTCTCGCTCACAATGCAGATAGCAATGCGGTGAAAGGGGGTAACGGTTCGAATCCCGTGCAAGCGGACGGTTGATATCAAAAACACAATATGACATAATTTTTGCATTTTTCCTTACGTTTAAATGTTGTCTTCCTATCTTTAAACATAGGTAGAGATGATGAAAATTGTTGACCATTTGTCTCTATAGTGTCGTAAATGGATCTGTTCAGTATAGCATTGTTCCGAGAAACGAAATGATTTTACGCTTGCTTAAGTACAAACATTCAGATATTTATACGTCTTTCTCGGTGTTAATTGACAATTTTATGAATGTTTACATTAATATATTTTTTTTCTGATAAAAATCGTTTTTCAAAAATATTTTAACGAACGTGTTCTGTAAAGTTTATAAAAAGGACTTTTTGTACCTTTTCGCATGGGCTTGCTCGTATCATTTTCAACTCAAGTTGAGTGACAAAATAAAAAAAAAAAAAAAAAATTGCCGAAAAGATAGGAAATAGAAAATACTCATAATACCTCATATCGACCGTTATAATTTTATGCGAATTTTGAAAAAAAAAAGAAGCAATTATCCATAGCAACTAAAATTCTACCCTTAACAACCACACACTAATCAGCAAAAAGTCGTCCCTATTTCCAATGATCTAGCAATAATTTGAAGCCGTTTCCAATGGATTTGGCATCTATCAAAACATATAGTTTGCAAAAAACACATCTAAAATATATTGAGTTCAATAAAAAGTTATGGCAAAATCACTTATTTAACTTACTTAATGGTACTGACTTTCGACGATATCACCTATATGAGCCAGTCCATGCAAAAAGGTACAACAACGAAAAAATTACCAAATTCTAAAGTGTGCATAATTATTGGTAGCAGACTTGTGATCTATAAAACTCAGTTACTTTTCCCAATACCCTTAAGCTGTAAGTTATACACATCTGCATGTGCTGACCCCCCTTATTTTATTCAAATTTTACTGAATTATTTCATATAGTTTAATCATTTTCCATGTTTAGTTTAAATATCTTAAATTGCCATTATTTGATGAACTCTCCGGTAGCAGTGGGGATAAGGTTCTCGCTCACAATGCAGATAGCAATGCGGTGAAAGGGGGTAACGGTTCGAATCCCGTGCAAGCGGACGGTTGATATCAAAAACACAATATGACATAATTTTTGCATTTTTCCTTACGTTTAAATGTTGTCTTCCTATCTTTAAACATAGGTAGAGATGATGAAAATTGTTGACCATTTGTCTCTATAGTGTCGTAAATGGATCTGTTCAGTATAGCATTGTTCCGAGAAACGAAATGATTTTACGCTTGCTTAAGTACAAACATTCAGATATTTATACGTCTTTCTCGGTGTTAATTGACAATTTTATGAATGTTTACATTAATATATTTTTTTTCTGATAAAAATCGTTTTTCAAA
This sequence comes from Mytilus californianus, assembly GCF_021869535.1. Classification (NCBI taxonomy): domain Eukaryota; kingdom Metazoa; phylum Mollusca; class Bivalvia; order Mytilida; family Mytilidae; genus Mytilus; species Mytilus californianus. Next base: position 62,592,530 of record NW_026262679.1, read on the forward strand.
AATATTTTAACGAACGTGTTCTGTAAAGTTTATAAAAAGGACTTTTTGTACCTTTTCGCATGGGCTTGCTCGTATCATTTTCAACTCAAGTTGAGTGACAAAATAAAAAAAAAAAAAAAAAATTGCCGAAAAGATAGGAAATAGAAAATACTCATAATACCTCATATCGACCGTTATAATTTTATGCGAATTTTGAAAAAAAAAAGAAGCAATTATCCATAGCAACTAAAATTCTACCCTTAACAACCACACACTAATCAGCAAAAAGTCGTCCCTATTTCCAATGATCTAGCAATAATTTGAAGCCGTTTCCAATGGATTTGGCATCTATCAAAACATATAGTTTGCAAAAAACACATCTAAAATATATTGAGTTCAATAAAAAGTTATGGCAAAATCACTTATTTAACTTACTTAATGGTACTGACTTTCGACGATATCACCTATATGAGCCAGTCCATGCAAAAAGGTACAACAACGAAAAAATTACCAAATTCTAAAGTGTGCATAATTATTGGTAGCAGACTTGTGATCTATAAAACTCAGTTACTTTTCCCAATACCCTTAAGCTGTAAGTTATACAAATCTGCATGTGCTGACCCCCCTTATTTTATTCAAATTTTACTGAATTATTTCATATAGTTTAATCATTTTCCATGTTTAGTTTAAATATCTTAAATTGCCATTATTTGATGATCTCTCCGGTAGCAGTGGGGATAAGGTTCTCGCTCACAATGCAGATAGCAATGCGGTGAAAGGGGGTAACGGTTCGAATCCCGTGCAAGCGGACGGTTGATATCAAAAACACAATATGACATAATTTTTGCATTTTTCCTTACGTTTAAATGTTGTCTTCCTATCTTTAAACATAGGTAGAGATGATGAAAATTGTTGACCATTTGTCTCTATAGTGTCGTAAATGGATCTGTTCAGTATAGCATTGTTCCGAGAAACGAAATGATTTTACGCTTGCTTAAGTACAAACATTCAGATATTTATACGTCTTTCTCGGTGTTAATTGACAATTTTATGAATGTTTACATTAATATATTTTTTTTCTGATAAAAATCGTTTTTCAAAAATATTTTAACGAACGTGTTCTGTAAAGTTTATAAAAAGGACTTTTTGTACCTTTTCGCATGGGCTTGCTCGTATCATTTTCAACTCAAGTTGAGTGACAAAATAAAAAAAAAAAAAAAAAATTGCCGAAAAGATAGGAAATAGAAAATACTCATAATACCTCATATCGACCGTTATAATTTTATGCGAATTTTGAAAAAAAAAAGAAGCAATTATCCATAGCAACTAAAATTCTACCCTTAACAACCACACACTAATCAGCAAAAAGTCGTCCCTATTTCCAATGATCTAGCAATAATTTGAAGCCGTTTCCAATGGATTTGGCATCTATCAAAACATATAGTTTGCAAAAAACACATCTAAAATATATTGAGTTCAATAAAAAGTTATGGCAAAATCACTTATTTAACTTACTTAATGGTACTGACTTTCGACGATATCACCTATATGAGCCAGTCCATGCAAAAAGGTACAACAACGAAAAAATTACCAAATTCTAAAGTGTGCATAATTATTGGTAGCAGACTTGTGATCTATAAAACTCAGTTACTTTTCCCAATACCCTTAAGCTGTAAGTTATACACATCTGCATGTGCTGACCCCCCTTATTTTATTCAAATTTTACTGAATTATTTCATATAGTTTAATCATTTTCCATGTTTAGTTTAAATATCTTAAATTGCCATTATTTGATGATCTCGATCGGTCGAGTGGACCTTGATGCGAACGGACGTACATTTTGTCAAAAGTGAAATTACACTCTGTTTATATGTTATTGCTCGGATTGCCAAGCTAGATAAAGGATTAATGTGATTCTGACTTGTAACAGTAGTAAGTCTTTTTCATTATATTGCAAAATTTCGTCGTAAAGTAACATTTGTAGACACGTAAACATCATTGTGTAAGAAGAGGTCCCGAAGGGGAATTTATTAGGATTTTTATTTTTTATTTCATCATGGAAAGACTCCCGTCATTATTGACTAGCACGATACAGAATGCTTGTGAACAATTTCGTAACATTACATTTACAGTGCACGGAGAAAATGATAAAGCCAGAATTTCGATTATGTTTACTAATCAAGAGAGTATCAAAAGTAAGCGTAAATCCAATTCTACAAATAAACGTGACAATAAAAGACTGAGAGAATATACTGAAAACAATAGTGACACTATAATAACAGAATGTGCCACAAATGCTCAGTGTTCAAATAATGCAGATAATTGTGTCGAATTAGTTAGCGATATGGACGTTCAAATTACCCCGAATGGCACCCCAACAACGTTAACAGGTGAAATTCAATCAGCTGAGAATGTAAATATTGATTTGTGTGTATACAATACAGGTAAATCGCCTGACTTATCGGAATGTGTAAACAATAACAAAGATGTAAATAAAGCTAAAAACGCATGTTCAGTGGACAATATTGAAGAAATTAAAGTAGCCAAAGAATATTGGAAATTGGATGATGATTCTGATTTCTTTTCTACTTTTAAGTTCCGTAAAGCGAAAGATAGAACATGTGTCAAATCGCCGGCTACAAATATTTGTGTTAAAACGAAAGAAATTAACAATTCAAATATAAGAACTGAGGAAAGTGAAACAGATGATTCTGATATAAAAATCGTGCATGATGCAAGTGATGATGAAAAATGTGATTTGATTTCCAAATTTGTCCTGAAAAAAAGTAGGAATAGAATTGGTCAACTGATATGCAAAATTGAAAATACGGGTAGACTAATTATTTTTGATATGGACCAAAACACATACGAAGAACTAACTAGCAGTGACCGATATTACAAAAAGTTCAATACAGTATTGACACAAGACTTCAGTGATGTTCGTGAAACGCAGTATATGAATGCTGAAATTGAACAGGCAATACTTCAAATGATAGACTATGCTAAAAATAAAAAATTGTTGTAAATAATTTGTTGGTAAATATAATTTTTGTGAGCATGCGCGTATGTATTTGTAAGATTGAGTGTATGCTAGTTTTTTTTTTGCCTGCGGAATTTTTTATGACTGTTTTCTCATAAACATTGTTTTACATTGATGAATATCAACGTTTTTGATCGTGAATTCGCATGGTGGAATGGAATCCAGCCCCGTACGAACATTTGATTATTTCGTTTCGCTTTTCGTCACTTTATTTACTGAAAACAAAGACAATTATCAGTTAATTTTATGTTTCATTTTGTATTCTGCGTAGGTTTCTAATATAAACTGAATGATTGAGCTGCATGAAAGATTAGTGTGAGGTAGCATGATAGTATAGGGACTTGATGTTTTCATAAATATGTTGTAAATTGATGTAGAAGATAATAATGATTTGTGCAATAAATTTTATCAAGAAAAAAAAAAAAAAGGTTCTCGCTCACAATGCAGATAGCAATGCGGTGAAAGGGGGTAACGGTTCGAATCCCGTGCAAGCGGACGGTTGATATCAAAAACACAATATGACATAATTTTTGCATTTTTCCTTACGTTTAAATGTTGTCTTCCTATCTTTAAACATAGGTAGAGATGATGAAAATTGTTGACCATTTGTCTCTATAGTGTCGTAAATGGATCTGTTCAGTATAGCATTGTTCCGAGAAACGAAATGATTTTACGCTTGCTTAAGTACAAACATTCAGATATTTATACGTCTTTCTCGGTGTAAATTGACAATTTTATGAATGTTTACATTAATATATTTTTTTTCTGATAAAAATCGTTTTTCAAAAATATTTTAACGAACGTGTTCTGTAAAGTTTATAAAAAGGACTTTTTGTACCTTTTCGCATGGGCTTGCTCGTATCATTTTCAACTCAAGTTGAGTGACAAAATAAAAAAAAAAAAAAAAATTGCCGAAAAGATAGGAAATAGAAAATACTCATAATACCTCATATCGACCGTTATAATTTTATGCGAATTTTGAAAAAAAAAAGAAGCAATTATCCATAGCAACTAAAATTCTACCCTTAACAACCACACACTAATCAGCAAAAAGTCGTCCCTATTTCCAATGATCTAGCAATAATTTGAAGCCGTTTCCAATGGATTTGGCATCTATCAAAACATATAGTTTGCAAAAAACACATCTAAAATATATTGAGTTCAATAAAAAGTTATGGCAAAATCACTTATTTAACTTACTTAATGGTACTGACTTTCGACGATATCACCTATATGAGCCAGTCCATGCAAAAAGGTACAACAACGAAAAAATTACCAAATTCTAAAGTGTGCATAATTATTGGTAGCAGACTTGTGATCTATAAAACTCAGTTACTTTTCCCAATACCCTTAAGCTGTAAGTTATACACATCTGCATGTGCTGACCCCCCTTATTTTATTCAAATTTTACTGAATTATTTCATATAGTTTAATCATTTTCCATGTTTAGTTTAAATATCTTAAATTGCCATTATTTGATGATCTCTCCGGTAGCAGTGGGGATAAGGTTCTCGCTCACAATGCAGATAGCAATGCGGTGAAAGGGGGTAACGGTTCGAATCCCGTGCAAGCGGACGGTTGATATCAAAAACACAATATGACATAATTTTTGCATTTTTCCTTACGTTTAAATGTTGTCTTCCTATCTTTAAACATAGGTAGAGATGATGAAAATTGTTGACCATTTGTCTCTATAGTGTCGTAAATGGATCTGTTCAGTATAGCATTGTTCCGAGAAACGAAATGATTTTACGCTTGCTTAAGTACAAACATTCAGATATTTATACGTCTTTCTCGGTGTTAATTGACAATTTTATGAATGTTTACATTAATATATTTTTTTTCTGATAAAAATCGTTTTTCAAAAATATTTTAACGAACGTGTTCTGTAAAGTTTATAAAAAGGACTTTTTGTACCTTTTCGCATGGGCTTGCTCGTATCATTTTCAACTCAAGTTGAGTGACAAAATAAAAAAAAAAAAAAAAATTGCCGAAAAGATAGGAAATAGAAAATACTCATAATACCTCATATCGACCGTTATAATTTTATGCGAATTTTGAAAAAAAAAAGAAGCAATTATCCATAGCAACTAAAATTCTACCCTTAACAACCACACACTAATCAGCAAAAAGTCGTCCCTATTTCCAATGATCTAGCAATAATTTGAAGCCGTTTCCAATGGATTTGGCATCTATCAAAACATATAGTTTGCAAAAAACACATCTAAAATATATTGAGTTCAATAAAAAGTTATGGCAAAATCACTTATTTAACTTACTTAATGGTACTGACTTTCGACGATATCACCTATATGAGCCAGTCCATGCAAAAAGGTACAACAACGAAAAAATTACCAAATTCTAAAGTGTGCATAATTATTGGTAGCAGACTTGTGATCTATAAAACTCAGTTACTTTTCCCAATACCCTTAAGCTGTAAGTTATACACATCTGCATGTGCTGACCCCCCTTATTTTATTCAAATTTTACTGAATTATTTCATATAGTTTAATCATTTTCCATGTTTAGTTTAAATATCTTAAATTGCCATTATTTGATGATCTCTCCGGTAGCAGTGGGGATAAGGTTCTCGCTCACAATGCAGATAGCAATGCGGTGAAAGGGGGTAACGGTTCGAATCCCGTGCAAGCGGACGGTTGATATCAAAAACACAATATGACATAATTTTTGCATTTTTCCTTACGTTTAAATGTTGTCTTCCTATCTTTAAACATAGGTAGAGATGATGAAAATTGTTGACCATTTGTCTCTATAGTGTCGTAAATGGATCTGTTCAGTATAGCATTGTTCCGAGAAACGAAATGATTTTACGCTTGCTTAAGTACAAACATTCAGATATTTATACGTCTTTCTCGGTGTTAATTGACAATTTTATGAATGTTTACATTAATATATTTTTTTTCTGATAAAAATCGTTTTTCAAAAATATTTTAACGAACGTGTTCTGTAAAGTTTATAAAAAGGACTTTTTGTACCTTTTCGCATGGGCTTGCTCGTATCATTTTCAACTCAAGTTGAGTGACAAAATAAAAAAAAAAAAAAAAATTGCCGAAAAGATAGGAAATAGAAAATACTCATAATACCTCATATCGACCGTTATAATTTTATGCGAATTTTGAAAAAAAAAAGAAGCAATTATCCATAGCAACTAAAATTCTACCCTTAACAACCACACACTAATCAGCAAAAAGTCGTCCCTATTTCCAATGATCTAGCAATAATTTGAAGCCGTTTCCAATGGATTTGGCATCTATCAAAACATATAGTTTGCAAAAAACACATCTAAAATATATTGAGTTCAATAAAAAGTTATGGCAAAATCACTTATTTAACTTACTTAATGGTACTGACTTTCGACGATATCACCTATATGAGCCAGTCCATGCAAAAAGGTACAACAACGAAAAAATTACCAAATTCTAAAGTGTGCATAATTATTGGTAGCAGACTTGTGATCTATAAAACTCAGTTACTTTTCCCAATACCCTTAAGCTGTAAGTTATACACATCTGCATGTGCTGACCCCCCTTATTTTATTCAAATTTTACTGAATTATTTCATATAGTTTAATCATTTTCCATGTTTAGTTTAAATATCTTAAATTGCCATTATTTGATGATCTCTCCGGTAGCAGTGGGGATAAGGTTCTCGCTCACAATGCAGATAGCAATGCGGTGAAAGGGGGTAACGGTTCGAATCCCGTGCAAGCGGACGGTTGATATCAAAAACACAATATGACATAATTTTTGCATTTTTCCTTACGTTTAAATGTTGTCTTCCTATCTTTAAACATAGGTAGAGATGATGAAAATTGTTGACCATTTGTCTCTATAGTGTCGTAAATGGATCTGTTCAGTATAGCAGTCCGAGAAACGAAATGATTTTACGCTTGCTTAAGTACAAACATTCAGATATTTATACGTCTTTCTCGGTGTTAATTGACAATTTTATGAATGTTTACATTAATATATTTTTTTTCTGATAAAAATCGTTTTTCAAAAATATTTTAACGAACGTGTTCTGTAAAGTTTATAAAAAGGACTTTTTGTACCTTTTCGCATGGGCTTGCTCGTATCATTTTCAACTCAAGTTGAGTGACAAAATAAAAAAAAAAAAAAAAATTGCCGAAAAGATAGGAAATAGAAAATACTCATAATACCTCATATCGACCGTTATAATTTTATGCGAATTTTGAAAAAAAAAGAAGCAATTATCCATAGCAACTTAAATTCTACCCTTAACAACCACACACTAATCAGCAAAAAGTCGTCCCTATTTCCAATGATCTAGCAATAATTTGAAGCCGTTTCCAATGGATTTGGCATCTATCAAAACATATAGTTTGCAAAAAACACATCTAAAATATATTGAGTTCAATAAAAAGTTATGGCAAAATCACTTATTTAACTTACTTAATGGTACTGACTTTCGACGATATCATCTATATGAGCCAGTCCATGCAAAAAGGTACAACAACGAAAAAATTACCAAATTCTAAAGTGTGCATAATTATTGGTAGCAGACTTGTGATCTATAAAACTCAGTTACTTTTCCCAATACCCTTAAGCTGTAAGTTATACACATCTGCATGTGCTGACCCCCCTTATTTTATTCAAATTTTACTGAATTATTTCATATAGTTTAATCATTTTCCATGTTTAGTTTAAATATCTTAAATTGCCATTATTTGATGATCTCTCCGGTAGCAGTGGGGATAAGGTTCTCGCTCACAATGCAGATAGCAATGCGGTGAAAGGGGGTAACGGTTCGAATCCCGTGCAAGCGGACGGTTGATATCAAAAACACAATATGACATAATTTTTGCATTTTTCCTTACGTTTAAATGTTGTCTTCCTATCTTTAAACATAGGTAGAGATGATGAAAATTGTTGACCATTTGTCTCTATAGTGTCGTAAATGGATCTGTTCAGTATAGCATTGTTCCGAGAAACGAAATGATTTTACGCTTGCTTAAGTACAAACATTCAGATATTTATACGTCTTTCTCGGTGTTAATTGACAATTTTATGAATGTTTACATTAATATATTTTTTTTCTGATAAAAATCGTTTTTCAAAAATATTTTAACGAACGTGTTCTGTAAAGTTTATAAAAAGGACTTTTTGTACCTTTTCGCATGGGCTTGCTCGTATCATTTTCAACTCAAGTTGAGTGACAAAATAAAAAAAAAAAAAAAAAAATTGCCGAAAAGATAGGAAATAGAAAATACTCATAATACCTCATATCGACCGTTATAATTTTATGCGAATTTTGAAAAAAAAAAGAAGCAATTATCCATAGCAACTAAAATTCTACCCTTAACAACCACACACTAATCAGCAAAAAGTCGTCCCTATTTCCAATGATCTAGCAATAACTTGAAGCCGTTTCCAATGGATTTGGCATCTATCAAAACATATAGTTTGCAAAAAACACATCTAAAATATATTGAGTTCAATAAAAAGTTATGGCAAAATCACTTATTTAACTTACTTAATGGTACTGACTTTCGACGATATCACCTATATGAGCCAGTCCATGCAAAAAGGTACAACAACGAAAAAATTACCAAATTCTAAAGTGTGCATAATTATTGGTAGCAGACTTGTGATCTATAAAATTCAGTTACTTTTCCCAATACCCTTAAGCTGTAAGTTATACACATCTGCATGTGCTGACCCCCCTTATTTTATTCAAATTTTACTGAATTATTTCATATAGTTTAATCATTTTCCATGTTTAGTTTAAATATCTTAAATTGCCATTATTTGATGATCTCTCCGGTAGCAGTGGGGATAAGGTTCTCGCTCACAATGCAGATAGCAATGCGGTGAAAGGGGGTAACGGTTCGAATCCCGTGCAAGCGGACGGTTGATATCAAAAACACAATATGACATAATTTTTGCATTTTTCCTTACGTTTAAATGTTGTCTTCCTATCTTTAAACATAGGTAGAGATGATGAAAATTGTTGACCATTTGTCTCTATAGTGTCGTAAATGGATCTGTTCAGTATAGCATTGTTCCGAGAAACGAAATGATTTTACGCTTGCTTAAGTACAAACATTCAGATATTTATACGTCTTTCTCGGTGTTAATTGACAATTTTATGAATGTTTACATTAATATATTTTTTTTCTGATAAAAATCGTTTTTCAAAAATATTTTAACGAACGTGTTCTGTAAAGTTTATAAAAAGGACTTTTTGTACCTTTTCGCATGGGCTTGCTCGTATCATTTTCAACTGAAGTTGAGTGACAAAATAAAAAAAAAAAAAAAAATTGCCGAAAAGATAGGAAATAGAAAATACTCATAATACCTCATATCGACCGTTATAATTTTATGCGAATTTTGAAAAAAAAAAGAAGCAATTATCCATAGCAACTAAAATTCTACCCTTAACAACCACACACTAATCAGCAAAAAGTCGTCCCTATTTCCAATGATCTAGCAATAACTTGAAGCCGTTTCCAATGGATTTGGCATCTATCAAAACATATAGTTTGCAAAAAACACATCTAAAATATATTGAGTTCAATAAAAAGTTATGGCAAAATCACTTATTTAACTTACTTAATGGTACTGACTTTCGACGATATCACCTATATGAGCCAGTCCATGCAAAAAGGTACAACAACGAAAAAATTACCAAATTCTAAAGTGTGCATAATTATTGGTAGCAGACTTGTGATCTATAAAACTCAGTTACTTTTCCCAATACCCTTAAGCTGTAAGTTATACACATCTGCATGTGCTGACCCCCCTTATTTTATTCAAATTTTACTGAATTATTTCATATAGTTTAATCATTTTCCATGTTTAGTTTAAATATCTTAAATTGCCAATTCTTGATGATCTCTCCGGTAGCAGTGGGGATAAGGTTCTCGCTCACAATGCAGATAGCAATGCGGTGAAAGGGGGTAACGGTTCGAATCCCGTGCAAGCGGACGGTTGATATCAAAAACACAAGATGACATAATTTTTGCATTTTTCCTTACGTTTAAATGTTGTCTTCCTATCTTTAAACATAGGTAGAGATGATGAAAATTGTTGACCTTTTGTCTCTATAGTGTCGTAAATGGTTCTGTTCAGTATAGCATTGTTCCGAGAAACGAAATGATTTTACGCTTGCTTAAGTACAAACATTCAGATATTTCTACGTCTTTCTCGGTGTTAATTGACAATTTTATGAATGTTTACATTAATATATTTTTTTCTGATAAAAATCGTTTTTCAAAAATATTTTAACGAACGTGTCCTGTAAAGTTTATAAAAAGGACTTTTTGTACCTTTTCGCATGGGCTTGCTCGTATCATTTTCAACTCAAGTTGAGTGACAAAATAAAAAAAAAAAAAAAAAATTGCCGAAAAGATAGGAAATAGAAAATACTCATAATACCTCATATCGACCGTTATAATTTTATGCGAATTTTGAAAAAAAAAAGAAGCAATTATCCATAGCAACTAAAATTCTACCCTTAACAACCACACACTAATCAGCAAAAAGTCGTCCCTATTTCCAATGATCTAGCAATAACTTGAAGCCGTTTCCAATGGATTTGGCATCTATCAAAACATATAGTTTGCAAAAAACACATCTAAAATATATTGAGTTCAATAAAAAGTTATGGCAAAATCACTTATTTAACTTACTTAATGGTACTGACTTTCGACGATATCACCTATATGAGCCAGTCCATGCAAAAAGGTACAACAACGAAAAAATTACCAAATTCTAAAGTGTGCATAATTATTGGTAGCAGACTTGTGATCTATAAAATTCAGTTACTTTTCCCAATACCCTTAAGCTGTAAGTTATACACATCTGCATGTGCTGACCCCCCTTATTTTATTCAAATTTTACTGAATTATTTCATATAGTTTAATCATTTTCCATGTTTAGTTTAAATATCTTAAATTGCCATTATTTGATGATCTCTCCGGTAGCAGTGGGGATAAGGTTCTCACTCACAATGCAGATAGCAATGCGGTGAAAGGGGGTAACGGTTCGAATCCCGTGCAAGCGGACGGTTGATATCAAAAACACAATATGACATAATTTTTGCATTTTTCCTTACGTTTAAATGTTGTCTTCCTATCTTTAAACATAGGTAGAGATGATGAAAATTGTTGACCATTTGTCTCTATAGTGTCGTAAATGGATCTGTTCAGTATAGCATTGTTCCGAGAAACGAAATGATTTTACGCTTGCTTAAGTACAAACATTCAGATATTTATACGTCTTTCTCGGTGTTAATTGACAATTTTATGAATGTTTACATTAATATATTTTTTTTCTGATAAAAATCGTTTTTCAAAAATATTTTAACGAACGTGTTCTGTAAAGTTTATAAAAAGGACTTTTTGTACCTTTTCGCATGGGCTTGCTCGTATCATTTTCAACTCAAGTTGAGTGACAAAATAAAAAAAAAAAAAAAAAATTGCCGAAAAGATAGGAAATAGAAAATACTCATAATACCTCATATCGACCGTTATAATTTTATGCGAATTTTGAAAAAAAAAAGAAGCAATTATCCATAGCAACTAAAATTCTACCCTTAACAACCACACACTAATCAGCAAAAAGTCGTCCCTATTTCCAATGATCTAGCAATAATTTGAAGCCGTTTCCAATGGATTTGGCATCTATCAAAACATATAGTTTGCAAAAAACACATCTAAAATATATTGAGTTCAATAAAAAGTTATGGCAAAATCACTTATTTAACTTACTTAATGGTACTGACTTTCGACGATATCACCTATATGAGCCAGTCCATGCAAAAAGGTACAACAACGAAAAAATTACCAAATTCTAAAGTGTGCATAATTATTGGTAGCAGACTTGTGATCTATAAAACTCAGTTACTTTTCCCAATACCCTTAAGCTGTAAGTTATACACATCTGCATGTGCTGACCCCCCTTATTTTATTCAAATTTTACTGAATTATTTCATATAGTTTAATCATTTTCCATGTTTAGTTTAAATATCTTAAATTGCCATTACTTGATGATCTCTCCGGTAGCAGTGGGGATAAGGTTCTCGCTCACTGAGTACGCATACACGTATTATAAAAAAAATGACACAACAAAGACAATTATTCTATAAATATTTTTTACACTATAACACTTTATTGGATATTGAAAATGACAATATAGTTTTGTTTGTCTTGACAGTTACTTCAATTTGATTGGTTGTTAGAACAAAAGATCACGTTCCAATGTAAAATTATCGATCGCATTTAGGTGTGTTCGACTTTTGAAAATATTATGGAGTTGTCTCGCTTTCAATATAAGATAAGAATTTTATTAATCTAATCAAGAACCCATAAAGGGCATCATTTACAACAATATTAAGCACAATATGATTGGAAAAAAGAAAAACTATATCCTAATATAATACTATCATATATTGGACAGGATCAGAGCCTAACACATCATGTGTCTTACATAACATTAACAATAATTGCATAATAATTTTATATATTTTGTATCCACCTGGATCTTATTTCTAAACACTTAATTATATAATTGCCTAGGCACATAAGAGTTGGTAAATGCTCATTTGTGAACAGCCAGAAATATTTTTTATCCTTGGGTAATTCTTTAAAATTATTACAAAAACTGTTTACTTTATCCCATAATAATTTTCTCTGTTCGTTATATAAAGGACAACTTACTGTGAAATGGGTCTCATCTTCAATAGAATTTGATCCATGTGATAGGCAGTGATGACATAGACGCTGACTTCTCTCTATGTATTTTTTACTATACCTATCTTTCTCAATTTTAAGATCATGTGCACTTATTCTCAATTTACATATAGCTCTTCTTATATTAAAATCTTTAATTGATAAATAAGCCTCCTTTACGAAGTCAGTCTTGAGGTTGAAATAATTTTCTAATTTACTATTACCTTGTGATAAGGTATCAGATCTTTTGACCCCCCAAAATGTTTTAAAACTGTTACAAAGTTTACATTTTACAAATTTAATTAATCTATTGAGCTTTGTATTCAAATTTTGTATATCAAGTGATTGAAGGACATATCTCATAGATGAATACCAACAATTAATGTTTCCTGCATCTAAAATTTTATTACAAACATAAGCATCATAAAGTAACCCATCGTCCAATTTGTTAAGCCTGTGTACATATTTTACCATAGATATAATGACAGAAAAATAAAGAGGAAATCTTGCAACCTCTGATAACACTGCCAAATTTGAGGCTTTTTTATTTACACCAAGAATATATTTAGATACCTGAAATGTGATTTTTCCAAATAATCATTTATGTAAATTAATTCAAATAGATAATCACTTTTTTTCTTGCAAGCAGCAGAGTTAATCTTAAAGGTACCCCAGATTTCACTACAATATAATAAAATTGGTTTTATTGTGTGATCATATAAATGGATTGCAGTATCAATACTTGGATTACAAGCTGACATGGATTTTTGTAGTTTAAATTTTGCCTTTAAGGACTTTTTGAATAGCTCTTCTTTCCCCTGCTGAAAAAGACCACTGGAAGTAAAGACTATCCCTAAATATTTATATCTGTTAACACATTCTATAGCCTCATTATCTAAACAAAGTGATTCCTTCAAAAATTTTCCAGGCTTGTTAAAAATTAAAACTTTTGTTTTGGACAAGTTAACATCTAGACACCAATCAATACAATAAGTTTGCAGGTTATCAAGTCGGGTTTGCAGACCCTGTTTAGTGTTTGATAATATAATAATGTCATCGGCGTACATAAGACAATCAATTCTACGCCCATTGATATAAACAGCATCTGGACTCGACTCAAATCTTGGAGGCAGATCGTTAATGAAAAGCTTAAATAAATTTGGGCTTAGAACATCCCCTTGCCTAACCCCAACTAGCGAGCTGAAAGATGGCGTTAGTACATTACCCACTTTCACCGACATTTCATTTTTTCTGTACATGTCTTTTAAAATAGTATAAAATTTTCCAGATATGTTATTTTCCAATAATTTGTATCTAATACCACAGTGTATGACCCTATCAAAAGCCTTTTTAAAGTCCACAAAGCAAGCATAAATTTTCCCCCCTTTTCTGTTAGTATATTTATCTAATATGGTTTTTAAAACAAACATATGGTCAGATGTTCTGCTCTTTTTTGAGAAACCAACCTGACATGGATGAATTATATTATTTTTATCAAGATGAATGTCAAGTCTTTTATTAAGAATACTGTTAAATAATTTTCCAATGCATGAATTAATTGCTATGCCTCTGTAATTTTCAGGTTTACTAGGACTCCCTGCTTTAAAAATTGGACATATATAAGACAATGACCATTTGCGAGGGTATGTTCCAGAGCAGAATATCAAGTTAAAAAGTTTCTGCAAAACAGGTGCAAATATACTACCCCCTGATTTTAATATCTCGTTTGGGATACCATCTAGTCCTGCAGCTTTATTATTCTTTAGTTTATTTATAGCATCCAAAATTTCTTTTAGGGTTATTTTGTAATCCAGTTCACAAAAAGTTGGATTATTTTCTAAATTTTTTACTTTCTTGTTAATTTCCTCTAATCTGTCTTTAAATTTGTCAGAGTTGAGATTTAAAGATTGAAAATATGAAAACCAGACGTTAGTTTGAATAGAATGTTCTGGACCATCCAAATTGTCTTCTTTTAATTCTTTGATGAGATTCCAATAACTCTTTGGATTATTATCCCTTAGATTATCCAGACTGTCAAGAATGTTTTGTTTAAATTTCCTTTGTTTATATTTACGTAGCTTATTATACTCCCTATAACATTTATAGTAAGACCCTTTTATAATTGGGTCCCAGGGGAATTTTGATAACAGCTCACCTTTAGAAATAAGGCTTTTACGTTTTTGTACCAGGTCTTTGTCAAACCATTTTTTGTTTTTGTATTTACGTGCAACTTTTTTCTTGGTTTTACGGAATATTAAACATTTACTGGCAGCATTATCTATTATATCAAAACATTCATTAGCTGCCTTTTCAATATAGTCCTCTGAAAGATTAAATTTTGTGTCTAAAAAATTTTTGATACTATTTCTAATAATTGGCTGGCATAAAGAATCTTGAAGTTTTTGTGTAGAGGTTTCTGACCATATATATTTTCCTGGAAATAAAATAGTATTGTCTTGCTCCTTAGCTTTATGCGAGTAACTAGCTAACAGGCCAAATGTCAGTTTACAGTGACAGTCTGACAGAGTTGATAAAAAATCAGCAACATGAATATATAACTTATATTGAATTTGTCCTGTTCAATTCATATACACTTTTGATAAATGAATCACTATAAAATAAATCGGGACCAATATGCTATACATTTTTAAAGTTTTATCTCATGGTGACAGTATGTAAATATGTAATAAAAATTTTATTACTGATAAAAAAAGGCTCTCGCTCACAATGCAGATAGCAATGCAGTGAAAGGGGGGTAACGGTTCGAATTCCGTGCAAGGACGGTTGATTTCAAAAACACAAGATGACATAATTTTAGCTTTTTCCCTTACGTTTAAATGTTGTCTTCCTATCTTTAAACATATGTAGAGATGATGAAAATTGTTGACCTTTTGTCTCTATAGTGTCGTAAATGGTTCTGCACAGTATAGCATTGTTCCGAGAAACAAATGATTTTATGCTTGCTTAAGTACAAACATTTAGATATTTCTACGTCTTTCTCCGTGTTAATTGACAAATTTGTTGGGACATAATTGACAATTTTATGAATGTTTACATCAAGGATTTGTATAGTTACTATACAAATCCTTGTTTACATTAATATATTTTTTTTTCGGATAAAATCGTTTTTCAAAAATATTTTTACCAACTTTTTTTGGCTGTGACGGCTTTGAATGAGCTTCTTCTGGTTACAGATGAAACGAGGATACAAAATATGAACACCATAATTGGTAACCTCTCAAATTCGATATACAATGAAGCCCCTTTGGGTCCAATTCTCTTGACAATAAAGTATAAATAGTCGGTGCGCGAAATGTGCTTAGAAAAACTGTTTTTGTGATTAGTGTTAGAGGGGACAGAGAAAATGTGTTTGACTATGATAAAAATGTTAAACCTTTATTACGTACCCCAAGAGGAAAAATACCACCACAATGCATTAAACCTTCTTCGTTCTTTAAATACCTTTATGTTCTATCCTTTTTGGGCAAAGGTTGGTTCTCACTGTTTTAATGGTTTCAAAGAAGAACATGTGCGCCAGGCAAGCTAATAAGCTACCCAAAGATTAATAAGATACAGAAAATGTGAATGTTAATAGCTATCTTGAAGTCAGTCCCAAAAAAACACCAGACGTCAGAGCACTCTTGGACTATACTAAGATTGCCCCAAGTTATGAATTTAATAGTCATTCCCTCAAACTTGAAAACCACTAATGGAATGAATAATTATACCTTTCATGGTTTTTATAACTGGAAAGTGATATTTTTTTACAAGATTATTTCCTTAGCATGTACTGCAATGTTTTAAACTGTTATGAAAAACCTTTAAAATTAGTTTAAAAACATGGAAAATCTGTAATTCTATGAACTTTTTCTCTAAGACAATTTTAGAGGTAAATTCTGTTAAAACATAACAAAACAAAGCTTTATACAACGATTAACTGGATGGTCCAATAAGCTTGAATGGCTCACCTGAAAAGAAATATAACAACAGTTACAAGTGACTTGTAGAGTGTCCTAAAAGAGAGGCGAAATATACCAAAGGGACATTCAAACTCATAAGTAGAAAATAAACTGACAAGGTGATGGCTAAAAATGAAAAAGACCAACAGACTAACAATAGTACACAAAACACAACATAGAAAACTAAAGACTGAGCAACACGAACCCCACCAAAAACTGGAGGTGATCTCAGGTGCTTCAAAGGGTAAGCAAATCCTGCTCCACATGTGCACCCGTCATGTTGCTCATGTTAGTACATACTCAGAAATAAGTCTAATTCGGTAAGTCATATTCATCAATCCTTTAAAGCTCCAAAGCATTACACCTTGTAGTTTCAGAGGAGATTTTTGAAAATTGGCAAATCATAATGCATGAGAGTAAGTTTGTAAAGGTCTTCAATATGTCATTCCTGTCAACTCTTCTTCACATTGTCCTAGTGGTTTCAGGGAAGAAGATGAAAATTTTAATTGGAAATACATATTCCACTTGTAGTTTCAAAGAAAATTTATAAATATTGGCTAATCAGAATAAATGATTGCCTGTGGAAGCCATGCTTTAAAGTCTAAATCAAATCCTAATGAGGATCATTTGTAAAAGGCCATCATACATAATACCAGTCAAGCTTGTTTAAAATTTGGAAATATGATTTCACAGCTTTATGGGTGACATATAATGTTGTGAAGTGATAGCAATAGATCACATGACCTTTCAGGACTGGTGCGCTAGTTAAGAGAGATGTGGGGTATGTCAATGAAAAAAGCAACCCAAATACACGAAAAATAACAAACATTGTGACATCTGTGTATTACAAACCAACACAGTTAAGACTGCACACATACCATGGTTGTGGTACAATTGCTTCTATTATTAAGACGTTTTCAGTCATTATGTGTTTATTTGTTTGTTTGAGGTGTCATGCCATTTCTATAAATTGCAGCTTTAAAATTCACAGCTGTCAGTTGTTTTGGTGCAGTTATTTAAAAAAAAATTACTAGCAAACTCGATCATCTAATGATGAAGTGCATATTGCCTTTTAGAAAATAAAATGCTTCGCTGAGCGCAGCCTGATACGACCGCAGAGGTCAAACCCTGAACAGTTGGGGCAAATTTGGACACAATATTCAAGCTTGATACTGTCTGAATTTGGATTGTGATCAACTTTTTGACACAATCTAGGTTTCTGACACAAAATAAATGTGGTCAAAGATCTTACAAATCTATTGCGCAATACTGTGCAATTCAAGGTTTCTTATTTCTTCTTGAAACTTTCAAAAATTTGAAATTTGTAAAAATTTTGAAAACAAAATATGAAGCCCTTAAAAAAATTGGAACCCCCACCATTTTTGAATCCCTCCTTGGAGCAATTACCTCCAAACTCAATCCCAGTCTTTCTTTTGTAGTATGGAACCTTGTAGTACAATTTCAGAGAGATCCGTTCACTTAAACACAAGTTATTGTCTGGAAACTAGAAAAATGCTTGTTTTTGGCCCTTTTTTGGCCCCTCATTCCTGCATGAATGGGACAATTATCCCCAAACTCAATCCCAGACTTCCCTTTGTGATATGGAACCTTATGGTACAATGTTAGAGAGATGCATACACTCACACACAAGTTATTGTCTTGAAACTACAAAAATGCTCGTTTTAGGCCCCTTTTTGGCCCTAAATTCCTAAACTGTTGGCACCACAACCCCCAAAATGAATCCCAACCTTCTACTTGTGGTATTAAACATTGTGGTACAATTTCAGAGCAATCAAAATACTTAAACACAACTTATTATCCTGAAACTAGAAAAATGCTTGTTTTGGGCCCCTTTTGGGTCCCTAATTCCTAAACGGTTGGGACCTGGCATCATCCCCAAAATCAATCCCAACCTCCCTATTATGGTATCAAACCTTCTTAAAAAATTTCAAAGAGATCCATTCCCTTAAACTAAAATTATTGTCCGAAAACCAAATGAGTCTTCGGACGACGACGCAGACGACGACGACATCATACCATTATACGATCCCAAACAATTTTTTGCGGTCGTATAATGACTGGAAGAGGTCTTGAAAAAATATGGTTTTGGTATATGCTGTATTGATTTTGGAAAGCTACTGCAGTATAGTTGGAAATTTGGGCTAATTTTTATTTTTACAGTTCTTATTCTTTAGAAAAATGAAAACTGTACAAATAATTTATGGCAAATTGCGAGGGGAAACCATGATAAAAGAATGAAAACAAACATGCACTGGAAGGTCAATAGTAATTACTAAGGGAGCTGCCATTTGATTTAGGGGAGGGGGGGCTAGGATGAAATTTGGAAAAAATGGCAGGACTGGAGATTTGAGTAAAAAAAAAGGCATGATGACAATTTATGTAAAAAAAGTCAGGATAAACTAGAGATTACAAATAAAAAAAATGCAGGACAACATTTTTCATCCTAGGCCCCCCCCCCCCATAAAAATCAAATGGTAGCTCCCTTATTCTTAAAAAATTTAACTAAATACACCAAATCATTTGACAACTGTTCAGGAAAAGTTTAATGTACAAAGGGGAACGCATGGAAAAGAAAAGAAAAAACAATATTATGGCTCCACATGCTCTGTGTTGATTGTTTATCAATGTAACGATGCGGTAAATTTCGGCAACAAACTTGAAAGTTAATTAGCTTGCATCCTTCATTGCTGATTTTTTTTTTCTGTTTATAGTCTCTATTTATACGGTTTCAAAATAATTGATAAAAACGTTAAATTTGGTAAACAAAATATGGTCATGTAAGGACAGCAACTCAAATAAGAAGCTAATAATGGTTTCATTAAAATTGGCAATTATGTATATATTCTATCTATTATGGCTTCCATGTTATGGTTATGATTGGTGGCTGTTCAACGTCAAGTGGCAAACTAGTTGCATATTCAGGATAAGAACATTCAGTTAATGTGAAATGAAGATGAACCCTACTTTGTACAAGACCAGCATGCTGAGCCAGATTTTAACATGCTATTTCACAAGTCCACAGGAAGATTATTCTGTCTCCAGGCCAACCAGTGTTTGCTCTTACTCCTAAATCCTGTGTGCTTAGCGTATAAGTAGCAAATATCAATTTTTAAGTCTTTTGTTTTGACGCAGCTGGGGATCAAACCAAAAATCTTCTTCACTGGAGGCCATCACCCTACCAAAAGACCACTGAGGCAGTTTACAAGATAACAGACAAAAAACTAAAACTGCTAGATTTTATCAAGGTAGCCATGATGGTTAATTGGCAGAAACAACAAACCAAAAGTTTAAACTAGATGCACTAATAGTTAATTCAGGCCGTTTTGATTGAAATTGGTCCAGTAGTTTCATATGATACCAGTGATACGGTGCTTTTTGTCCGCAATTTGCTTTTTGTCCGATAATTTTGCTTTTTGTCCGACACTTTTGCTGTTTGTCCGTTGCTTTTTGTCCGTTTTTGCTTTTTGTCCGATAATTTTGCTTTTTGTCCGACACTTTTGCTTTTTGTCCGATAATTTTGCTTTTTGTCCGACACTTTTGCTTTTTGTCCGTTGCTTTTGGTCTGTTTTCCTTTTTGTCCGCTGATTTTGCTTTATGTCCGATATAAAAATGTGTATATTTTTTGCAGGTTTCACTTTGAACTTCGAAACACCATGCCCTTTTTGGAGTTAAATACAGACCTAATCACTTTATAAATGATTTGTACATAAAATATTCGTTTCTTTCACTAGATATAAGAAGATGTGGTATGAGTGCCAATGAAACAACTCTCCATCTAGTATGATCAATATGTTCTGAATTTACCGCTCACTTACGTTTAAAATGATTCATTGGAAAAGTTTTAGAAGATCGATATTATGAGCATTTATAATTTTGACATACAATTAGTTTCGCCTGAGAAGAGCGCAACATAATGCAAAATATAGGTATGCAAGTCCGACGTCATTTCGGTATATATTTCTTTTATTTCAGATGTGAAGAAGATACGAATGCTTCCAATTTTGCATACTAAAGCTTTATGTTTCAATGACATAATTTTCAATTGTCCTTGATTTAATTTTCGTTGTTTCGTTTGTGTATAGGCTGATTGTAGGGTGTACATGTCCGACCGGTAGGTTTCAACTAACTTTTTGTCAATGTTCTATTTTATGGTTCGGTTTTTTTTTCTGATGCTTTTTAAGCAATGGGTCAATTAAAATTTAATTAAGCGTATGCAGGCCTTGTTATTTTTACTAGAATATTGAACGGGGTTCATCTAACATTGACCTTATTTTCATGTGCTATTGGTCGATGCTTATTTTTCATGGGATTTTGGTGGTTTTTTTAATAATCTCATAGTAGACCAAGTATATTTTCTGAAATGATTGTAATGTGAACATACTATTCGCAAATAGTATGTCTGAAATTTAATACATTTTTATGGTTTATTTGCTTGTCTTAATGAGTGTGGTATCTTAGATAATAAAAACAATAGGTGGACAATATTGGTTGTATTGGATGATGTCTAATTGCATGTAAACTGACACTGCCCTTACTTTCGTCATTCATCGATCAATCATGAGTTCTCAACATTTGATTTATGTATGATTTACATACCCGACAAGAAGTGACAATCTGACCTTGACCTCAGTTTCATAGTTCATTGGTCAATTTTAAGTATTGGTGGTTATAGGTCTGTATCTCGGATAATAATTAAAACATTCATGAAAGATACCATGCAGATGTATAACTGTATTCTCCAAACTCGCGTTTCATTACAAAGGATTCATCAGTGACGGTCGATTAAAAAATAATATGGAACTTAGAATAATTAATTGGTAAGATTGCCAATGAAAACACTCTCTACAAGAGACCAAATGTCTTTGGTGATAGAGATACATGACACCGTATGACACTCAACGCGGAGCAGAAATCTTCACCTCATAGACAATAAAAAACGTGAAAATCATCGGCAACATTTATAATGCATAAACCTAAAAACCGAAAAGATAGCGTTAGAATAGATATAAGAAGATGTGGTATGAGTGCTAATGAGACGACTCTCTCATCCAAGTCACAGTTTGTAAAAGTAAACCATTATAGGTCAAAGTACAGTCTTCAACACGGAGCCTTGGCTCACACCGAACAGCAAGCTATAAAGGGCCCCTAAAATGACATGTTTAAAACCATTCAAAGGGGAAAACGAACGGTCTAATCTATATAAAAACCAGAAACGAGAAACACATATGAACCACATCAACAAACGACTGAACACCAGACGTCTGTTTGACCTTGATCAATATTGTGATAGTCAAGTTTTTCAAATACTTTTACTATTCGGTCAACTTGACTTATTTTGTTGACCCATTTTCTTCAAGACTATTTTGCCGACCATAATACCAATTTTCCAATCATGATTTCTTTGATAGAGGGTTGCTGCTCACAAAGAAGCTATTAAACCAGGAGTTCCAACAGGTGAAGTTGAAATCCCCCCTCGTAAGTTTTACGGACGCCATCAAGAGTTGGTTGACCGTTATGGAATATCTGTTTCACAGATTATAGCGGATAGGTTTCAAATGTCTTAACTACAATCCCGTCCCCTTTTCCTTGAATGTGGCCTACCGCGTTAGACTTGTTACCGGGTTTGTACTAACATGAGCAACACGATGAGTGCCACGTGTGTAGCAGGAACTGCTTTTAAAAAAGAAAATGTGGTAGGATTGCCAATGAGACAACTCTCCACAAGAGACCAAATGACACAGAAATTAACAGCTATAGGTCACCGTACAGCCTCCAACAATGAACAAAGCCCATACCGCATAGTCAGCTATAAAAGACTCCGAAATCACAAATGTAAAACAATTCAAACGAAAAACTAACGGCCTAATTATTGTACAAAAAAATAACGAAAAACAACAGCAACAAACACCAACCACTGAATTACAGGCTCCAGACTTGGGACAGAAAACATACATACAGAATGTGGCGGGGTTATACATGTTACCCTTCCTGAGCACCTGAGATCACCCCCAGTTTTGCTCAGTATGTTATGTATTTGTACTTTAATTGTTTGTGTGTTTGTGTGTTTCTTTTTTTAGCCATGGCGTTGTCAGTTCATTTTCGACTTCTGAGTTTCAATGCCCCCTTGGTATCCTTCGCCTCCCTCTTTAGATGGAACATTTCTGCTTGAAACCTTAGATTTTCCATTTTCCTTATCTATCTGTAAGCTTGAAACATTATGTATGGTTTTATCCTGAGAAAATGCATAGCATCCTTCAATTTCGTTCAGATTAAGAAATATTTGCCAAAGTTGAAGGAAGGACTTGAAATAAATAATTGCTTTGAAATGTCAATTTGACATCTTTTTTTGTATCGAGGCATAATTATTATTAATTAATTTGAGTTGTTTAATTTATTTTTGAATTCGTTTCAGACTAGTGATTTGTTGCCTTAGTTATGGCCTTGAAAAAAGAAACTTTGAAAATATGTAGATACCGCAAAGTATTGTTACGATTTGCATGCATAAACTAACGAACTCGGCGTGGTTGCAAATTCAGAAATGCCATTAGCATTAAATATATCGATCATTCCAGGGCTTGAGCGAGCTTTTTCTGTGGTATGGGGTTTACTCACTGTTAAAAGCCGAGCGAAAACTGGTTTATAATGATCACACTTTTGATTATTGGCTTTACTGGATAGTCATCTAATGTACAAATATACCACACAAGTTTTACACGAAACCATTGGATTGGCATGAAATTTCTGATGTCTTCTGATTTTTTAGTCACTAAGAAGTCAAATGAATTCGTTTCAGACTAGTGATTTGTTGCCTTAGTTATGGCCTTGAAAAAAGAAACTTTGAAAATATGTAGATACCGCAAAGTATTGTTACGATTTGCATGCATAAACTAACGAACTCGGCGTGGTTGCAAATTCAGAAATGCCATTAGCATTAAATATATCGATCATTCCAGGGCTTGAGCGAGCTTTTTCTGTGGTATGGGGTTTACTCACTGTTAAAAGCCGAGCGAAAACTGGTTTATAATGATCACACTTTTGATTATTGGCTTTACTGGATAGTCATCTAATGTACAAATATACCACACAAGTTTTACACGAAACCATTGGATTGGCATGAAATTTCTGATGTCTTCTGATTTTTTAGTCACTAAGAAGTCAAACTTTCCGCTGTACGGTATTTGCATGACTGTAGATTAAAATACAAAACATAAAAAAAAAATAAAAATTCTGATAAAAAAGTTTTAATGAAAGAAAAATACATCTTCCTGATGTGTAAAAACACGGTAAATACATATAGAAAAGTGTCTTTTGTACCACTTTCAGAGGTATCTTTCCTTAAAAGTCAAAGCATATAGTCAAATTGGTAAGAAAAGAATTGTGAAAATTATATGACATTAATATGTGTTCTTAAACATACAAATCCCTCTTATCGTTTTAAATGTTATAAACGTTTGAATGAATTGTACAAGTAATCCATACTTTCACGACTACCCTCTGTCATTAAGGGACATACAATACAATTACAGGGGAGGTAATGGCGTTGCGAACGTAAAATGTAATTTTCGCGAGGTCAAACTATGACATATCGGGAAATGACTGGTTTTTTTTCTGTGATTTAAACTGATTTAACTTGAAAACGAGTACATGGACCCCTCTTTTTTAAAATTGCATTATGTTTGATTACGTATGAAGTTTATTGGTACCAATTTTAATGAAAAAGTCAACATTGATTTTTTTTTAAATTTGATAAATATACCGCAAAAATGCCGTTTTTCCTAAGATTCCGAAAATTTGTTAAACATTAACTATTTTCAAAGAATTGTTGAACATACTAAGAGATGAGTAAAGTACAAAAAATCCGCTTGTGTTTATCTGTTGAAATAAAAAAGTTAGGTGTGTCTATCAAAAGGATAGAAATGTAAAAAAAAACGAAATTTTGACCCTTTTTATCTCTTAAAGTAGCACATGAAGGTATATTTTAATTACATAATTGAATTGCGCAAAAGGGATCTTTTAATGATAGGCCATGTCCAGGGAGACATAAAGCAACAAACGCCTAGCAGGACCGATGCATTTGTCTAAAACATCTCCGATATTGATTCCGCGTGGCTTTCTAATTGACACGAGTATCCATTGGTGTTCATGGTAAAACCTTTGGAGCTATATCAATTTGCGTGGAAATTAATAAAGAGCACGGCGACCTTTCCTTGGTGATATTTTAATAGCCGTCCGGCTTAAAAAAATATCTGTTAACCAACAACCATCTTATGTGTACCAAAAGCCGTCAGCGATGGTCACACAGGCAATTTGCTACCTTCGTGGACCAAAGTCTGGCTTTTCGCGGGATCCTATTAAACATTCAGTGTTGTCATTACCATGTGCTGTAGAGATTTCGTTGCACAACATGAAAGAAACATTCTTTATTAGGACTCTATGTTGATAATTCGACATTGGATGTTTCATATACCAATTGTAGCCGAAAAATGATAATGAAACATTTTTGTTTGATATCGATCTATTGTTTGAATTGTAAATTTTCATATTCATTTTTTTTTAACGGTTATCATTTTGAATATAGATTTTATTTTTGAAAAAGCAAGTGTTGGACTTTTATTGGCACTTAGTTCATGTAAGCTGTCATTTTTAAATGTGCTTATCCGAGTCCTGGACTGCATTCCAGCGGCTTTCATTCGTTAATTTTGTGTACATTTTATACAGACCAGTATTTTTTTCAACTAGTTTTACCAATATTTTAGCTGCATGTAACATCTTGAACACTCAGAAAAGCGAAACAAAATTTAGATTTTAGAAATAAATAGCCTTTAGCCATCAACGAATAGCCGATGACTTTTCAAGAGTTGTTTTCGTTAAAGGATGATTCCTTTATTTTTGTGCAATTTTTGCTCTTTAATAACGACAAAAAAAAAAGATAAAAAGAACATTACGTAAAGCATTAAGTATCACCTATAGTATTTAACAACCTTCATTGGTGGTAGTTCATATATATTTCTGCTGTTTTTTTGTGTATAAGTTATTGTCCTGAATAAACATCTTTATGCGTTTGTGCGTTTTTGCGTTTCAGTTTTTATTGTGAAATTTCTTCTATCAGCAAAGACAAACTTTAAATTCGGCCGTTATAAATGTTTTCGCTAGAAATCCATGTATAATTATTTAATAGCTACAAATTTAATCATTATCTAGTGCCCTTAGATGAGATTTTCCGAGACGCTGGGTTTGAAATGGGGTATCCCATTCAATTTATACAATATTCGGAATTTTTAAAAGATGCAGATGGAAATTTTCGGTCCTTATGAATGTGTTCGCAAGGAATTAAATCATAACTCCTTGTAGGGTCATCAAAAAGCAACTATTTAGGACCCCCTTGGATTAAAGATCTTCCAAGACAACTGGTTCGAACGTTCAGTTAAACATATGTCTTTTTTTAAACATAATATTAATGGACCTGGCACATTGAAGTCTTGTCCAAAATATGATTATTATACGACACAAACGGAGCAGGATTTGCTTACCCTTCCTGAAAACCATAAATCATCACGGTTTTTTACAGGGTTCTTGTTGCTCAGATTTTATTTTCAATGTTGTGTTTTGTGGACTGTTGTGTGTCTTGTTGTTTTTCATTTTAGCTGTGGCTTTGTTGGTTTGTTTCGACCTTTTTTTAGTGTGATTGCCCCTTTGGTATCTTTCGCCTCTCTCTTATATATGATATCACAATAATTATATATATATGTAAGCGTCCATATGCATACAATGCTGAATTAAACATAATAATTAGATAAGTGAAAAAAAGAAAATGAAGAAATAGAAAAAAGGGGACATAAACAGGAGAAGTAGAAGGCAAGATATAAGGATATTTGTACGAGTGAGGAGTTGGCATTCTTAGTGTTTTACACAACAAGGAATGTTTTAGGTCGTGTTATAAAGACAAACGCTTATTCATTCTGGTCGTAAGTTAGTCTGTCATCCTCAAACGTGTTAGCAATGGTGTACCTTCTCGAATTTGTAGAATACATGGGATTTTCAAAGATTTAGACGAACATGTTCGAAACTTTATAATAATTTAGAAATTGATCAAATCAAATAATCCATGTGTGATTGTTTCGTTATTGAAATTCTAAATATGTTTAACCGCGCTAAATATTATATATGACAATCATACAAATAAGTCAGGAACGGGGGTTCAACCTGTAATTTAGTAGTTGTTGTTTGTTACTGTATATCATATTTGTTTGTCGTATCATAGATATAATAGCCATAGATCTATGGCTATTATATCTATGGTCGTATACAGTTTTGTAAATCAATCAAGCCGTTGGTTTTTCTCGTATGAATTGTTTTACCACTATGGTAAATGGTGTCGGCGTTTGCTGCATGTGGAAGTGCATACATTTACATTTTATAGCTTATACGCAGAGTTTCTTCTTTCCGCTAGTGATATATAGTCACCATTTGCACTGATATACGAACGGCCGTCTATCCTTCGCTCCAAAATATTTTGCAACATTTTAGTTTTTGGAACAATATCGCAAAGTTTAAGGAAGACATGTGTAGCTATTTATTGAGATAAACTGTATTAATCTTTAAATTTCGGAATTGTCTAGCAACTATTTCCAAATGGCGTACCGTTAAGACGTTCGAGGCTATTCAAGTAATAAGGAAACTTTGGTTAACGCAACAGCATTGTCAGCCAAGTAGTTAATTGTTGTTTGACAAACTCGAAAGGAGGGAGGAAAGTAATTAAAATGCTACTTAGCATTTACTTAATTCTTATAACGAAATAGATGTGCACAATATTTTAGATACAGATAGTGCATTTCTAAATATAAAACACTTTTTTAATAGAAACATTTGAAATAAATACATCAACAGTGTTTATTTTAAAATTGGTCAAGTCTGTAGGGCGGCAAAAGTAGAAGTCATTGTTATTTTTTTCCTCCTCACTGAAATGCGATACTTTTAATACTAATCCGTAAATATGATTAAGTTTTCGGTATATTTCTTATCAATAGAGTATGCATGTACCAACCAAAGAAATATGACTGTATCCCGGGTTATTACTCCCGAAAAGAGAAATAAAATCAAATCTGGAACTAGTCTCCGTTACCCAGACGGTTGAATTTTACAAATCAATATGTGATACAAGCTGGGACTATTATACTGGTTAGTATAATAGTCCCATATACAAGTGGAAAATATCAATGAATTAAAAAACAAGAATGTTAAAAGTGACGCCACCGAATTTCGTACTTAATCTGTATTTTGTAGTAATAAGCATTGTGTATAAGTTTCATAACATTTGGTTGAGGCAAACTAAAGTTAGAGAACGGAAACAACTTGAAAAAATATACATTATCTTAGTTTTGAGGTAATGAATATTGTGTATAGGTTTCATAATGTTTGGTTGGGGCAAACTTAAGTTACAGAATGGAAACTAAAAATTTTGCAATCTTTTGATTTATAAAGGTGCACAACTCAATAATGGTTAAAGTGACACTACCCAAATTCAACTTCATCTGTGTTTTATCAGTGGAAGGCATTGTATAAAGCATTGATTGTAGTTGATTCAACTATAATCATGGACAAAGGAAGATAACTCCAATTTTAAAAATTACTTGAATAATGACATTGATATTTTTAGAAATTACATTTAGTTAAGACAAACTCAAGTTAGAGAACGGAAACGAAAAATTCAGTAATTTTTTCATTTGTAAAGGGGCATAACCCTAGAACGGTAATCAAAGTGCTTGAAAGCACTGAATGGTAAAGATTGCTTTAATTTATCAGTAGGAAGTAAAATTGAATATTGCATTGTATAAAGCATTGGTTGTAGTTGATTCAACTGCCATTATGCACACAGAAAGATAACTCCAATTTTCAAAGAAGACTTTAAGATATTTTTAGAAATGAAGGGTAAAAATTGCCTTAATTTATCAGTGGAAGGCAAAATTAAACATTGCATTTTATAAAGCATTGATTGTAGTTGATTCAACTATAATCATGGAGAAAGGGAGATAACTCCAATTTAAAAATGACTTGATATTTAGAAAAAAAAAGTAAAGGGCATAACTCTAGAACAGTAAAAGTGACATCACCAAAATTCAAACTTGGTCTGTATATTGTGGTAATAAGCATTGTGTATAAGTTTCATAACATTTGGTTGAGGCAAACTTAAGTTAGAGAACGGAAACGAAAAATTTAGCAATTTTTCCATTTGTAAAGGAGCATAACTCTAGAACGGTAAGAGTGACACCACCAAAATTCAAACTTGATCTGTATTTAGTGATAATAAGCATTGTGTATAAGTTTCATAACTAAAGTTAGAGAACGGAAACCAACTTTGGGAGGTACGGACAGACGGACGGACAGATGGACAAGGGTAAAACTTAATGCCCCCTCCGCTACGGCGGGGGCATAACAATATTTTAATCAAACATAACTCTGTGTATTTACAATAAGTAGTTTTTAAGTAAACAAGTTAGTTAAGTTGTTTAAACGAGTTAGTTAAGTTGTTAAAACAAGTTAGCTAAGGGGTGTGTGTGTGTGTGATCGGATATTTTTTTGAAACAAGATACCCCAAGGATGATTATTATTACATGGTAAGCGATTAGGTCAAATTTATCACTCAAGACTTCGAATGCAATGCAGTTCTCTAAATCAACATCTTTTTGTTAAAAATATAGTGGCCTCACCACTTTGTTTATGTGGTGCTATAGAAACAACAGCGCATTACTTGTTGCACTGTCCCCGATTTCACATCATGTGTGAACAGCATTTTTATAACATCAGAATCATACACTTCTTGTCAGAAGAAATTTTGCTATACGGTTCAACGGAACTCAGCTACGAACAAAACATTGAAATATTCTTGGCAGTTCAAACATTCATACTCAGTAGCAAAAGATTTGTCATATAATTTCAAACATCTTGTTCAACAAGTCTACAGTGCATATTTATATCTTAAATAATTGTGTCCGTTCAGAAACATGCACTTTATTATTGTACTTCCGATGTTTCTGATTTTTTTTTCTCTCTTCTTGTGTTCACAACCTTATTATATGTCTTGTTTTCCATCTAGTGTAACATTATTTAATTTTATACATTCTACTCCTTGAGTATTACAATATGAAATGTTCTTATTTGAATTCGGAAACGGATTAATATAAGTTAACAGCTTGTTTCCAGATCCTATTAATTATTCAATTGTATTAATATGTAAATGCCAAATTGTGTACATTATTTATCTTGAATTTAATTAATAAAATATGTTTACACTAAGGATGATTTTGGCCATATTTGCTTAAATTTTGCCAGTAGTTTCAGAGGAGAAGATTTTTGTAAAAATCAACGACGATGACGGATGCCAAGTGAGGAGAAAAGCTCACTTAGCCCTCTGGGCCAGGTGAGCTAAAAAAGCAATGGACAAAAAGCAAAAGTGTCGGACAAAAAGCAAAATTATCGGACAAAAAGCAAAACGGACAAAAAGCAAAAGTGTCGGACAAAAAGCAAAATTATCAGACAAAAAGCAAAACGGATAAAAAGCAACGGACAAAAAGCAAAATTATCGGACAAAAAGCAAATTGCGGACAAAAAGCATCGTATCATACCAGTAAACATTTTTTAACAACTGACACTGAATAATTACAACAGCTAACATGGCCCATAAGACGAGGTGTCAAGTGAGTTAACAAAAGTACAATATCAGCCAGCACAACAATGGAATCATATCTAAAAGGAAGATCAAATAAAATGAAGAATGATAAAACAAACAATTTATTTTTGTCATGAATCTGGAGATCTGTTTCTGTGAAGTTGTGGTCGTAGTGATGATAAAGTGATCAAAATGGCTTCCTAAAAAGAGAGAAATATCTTTCAGTATAAAGCATAATAATTTGTTTCCATATGTTCACCTAGAAATGCATGAATTATTTTTGCGAAAACCCCCCTTTTTTTTTTACAAAAAAAAACAAATATCTCTAAAATAAAATTTTGAATCAAAACAAAAAAGTATACAGATCTTTAGATTAATATAACTAAGAAGTGTGTAAACTTTTAAGCAATAATCATAAATCGTTTTTGAGATACGGCGCGACATGTGAAAAAAAACCCTCCCCCTTTTTTTACAAAATACTCAATAACTCAAATATAAAATTTTGAATCATCACCAAAAAGTGTACAGATCTTTAGATTAATATAACTAAGAAGTGTGTAAAGTTTTAAGCAATAATCATAAATTGTTTTTGAGATATGGCGCGACATGTGAAAAAAAAAACACGCACCTGTTTTAGTTACTAAGTCCTGTAACTCAAAAAGTTTTAATCTTATTTTCACCAAAAAGTATACAGATCGTTTGACCTTCATAAGAAACAACTATTTTAAGTTTCATGAAATTTGGATAAGTCGTTCTCAAGTTACGGTGCGACATATTTACGCCGGACAGACAGACGGACAGAAGGACAGATGGACAGACAACATTTGTATACCATAATACGTCCCGTCAAAATTTTGACGGGCGTATAAAAACTATGAAAGAAGGAGTGTTTTGGGCCTGTAAATATAAAAAAAAAATGAAAAAGGTTCTCCTGAACACTTTGTCTCGTCTGGACTGCTGTTGGCAGTGTAAATTGAATGTTGACTGACAAAGAAGCTTCTGTCCAACTTTTGTAACATTCCATGAAGAATTGACAAAGATATTTAAGTTTTAAAATCTTTTACCACAGACTGTACCTAAATATTTAAGGTGAATAATAAGTCCATTATTTAGTTAAGTACAGCAAAGCAATGAACAAAATGTAAATTTTACTCTTGATAGTAATTTTTGATTTTTGAGATGCTTCTGTAAAAATTTCAAGAAATTCTATGAAGGTTTGAAAAAGGTTATCAAAGTTTTAAAAACTTTAAAAAAAAAAAAGTATCTGAATATTAACTGCGAAAAATTTTATCAGTAAAACACAGAAAAGTAAAAAAAAATGTTTAAACTTCAGTTCTGTCTAAGTTATTTGATGTCTAAAAAACTTTAACTCCAGAATGTATCTAAATGGTAATTAAAAAATACTTTTCTCATCTATCAGTAAAATACAGAAAAATAAAAAATATGTTTTCAAAATCTTGTATCAGATGCTAACTCTTATTTATACAGAATCTTTTGTTTCAATTTCATAAAATTCTATGAAGGTTTGACAAAGTTATTGATTTCTACCGTAATCGGCCCTGTATAGTTCGCACTGTTACATTGACGGCATCCCCTTCTCGTCACGAGAATTCAGGAAAAAAACTGTTTGTAACTGTTTGAAAATGTCCAATGAAACTCTGGTAATTTCAAATCGAGTGTGATCATTTGCGGTATTTTCATGGAAAAACATGTTTTTCATCATCAAATAGAAGTTGAAATTCTTGTAAACGATTCTAGAAAACTTCACGAGTGTTAAAATAAGTCAAAATCACAAAAAACAAGTAATTGAGTAACTTGTGTTTGTTTAAACAGCAACTTCGAATAGCACATGTAAATGAAAATAAATACGGTGAGAGTGTTCAGAAAATCTGTACTTAATAAATATCACTAGAATACGACTTTGAAAGTAAAACAGTTCCATCCTCAAGTAAAATAATGTTTAACATATCTATCACCTTAATGTGTGAAGGATCTTAAGCTAAAACAAACATGTGTTAGTACGAAACACCAAGACGGAACGAATAACTGATTATGTTTTGTAGTTTATACATCGTTATGCATAAGCTGGTTCCTGGCTGACTTATTACACTTTTTCCTTTTGTTAAATTTGAATGGATTCCATTTTCTTTTATGCAATGCAGTGAAAAGAAACGAGAAATCTGTAATGAAGCATTTAATTTTGAAATTTATCAGTTTATATTTGATATGGAACAAAAAAAGCATATTAATATGGATTATTAGTTTTGAAAATCATAAGATCGCCCTCTACAATTTCAATAACAAACCTGGCAGAACTTAAAACAAACCTTGTGAAATCAAATTTTTCTCTTATTTCTTGCTTATCATACTCTATAATCTGCACCCCTTGTGGCAGGTTCAATTTTGGAGAATAAAACCGTGGACTATACAAGCCTGAATTGGGTAATAAAACTTTAACCCCAGACTATATCTATACAATGTGCATATTCAAAAGGCTGTGTCCTTTCACAATACTAATTTTCTAAAATGTTTTTCCTTATTGAATAAAATTGAGAATGGAAATGGGGAATATGTCAAAGAGACAACAACCCGACCAAAGAACAGACAACAGCTGAAGGCCACCAATGGGTCTTCAATGCAGCGAGAAAATCCCGCACCCGGAGGTGGTCCTCAGCTGGCCCCTAACTAAAATTGTGTGCTAGTTCAGTGAAAATGGACGTCACACTAAACTCCAAAACATATAAATGAACTAAAATTAAAAAACATACTAGACTAACAAAGTTTGGAAGTTTGGATTCATCTTTTCAAATTGATCAGCTGATAACATATTTTAGCTAACTGATAGTAAAAGGTTATTTTTTGGGTAGCAATAATTGTGCTTTATTCTATTTCTCTGTATGTATAAAGTCAAGGTTTATTATAATTTTGTCACTTTGCCACATTTATTGTTATATCATGTCCATGTAAATCATGAAAAGAAAATAATTAAAAAAAAACAATCTTTTATAGCGATATATGTTTGATGGAAAAAATGAAATTAGTACCACCAACCATGTACTCTTAAAAGAAAGGGAAAAATTTCACATTGAATTACCTCCCTTTTAACATAAAAAAGAAGTTATATGTAAAAATTTGATAGACACTTGAGAAAAAGGATACACTAATAATATCATTCATTGGTTAATTTTTGGGTGAAGAAATTGGTGTTAGTAATGAAAAATAAACAGAGCAGGGATTTATAATTAATTATCTCCCCTGTTATATAGAATGGATACATTTCCCAAGAGATAGTCAAATATTTGATTTGATTCAACATAAAAAGAAGTTAGTTTATAGGAAAAATTAAAACACATCTATAGTTCTTATTATAAAATGTATAGGGCTTTGTTCAGGATTGTAAATGTAAATTTTGTTTTTTTGACAAATTAAAAAAAATCAGTTCTTGTATTAGTAAAGAGAAAGAAAATGCAAAAATGCAAAATTAATATGACTATTATTGCACAAATACAATATATGTATATATATATATATTATCTAAACATAGTAAATTGGTGTATAAGTCAAATTAAATGAGCTTTCTTATATGTGTAAGAGTTCAAATATTATTATTGATTAATGCACATAGATATATAACATGTTAGATTGGATATAGACAATGTAAATACATGGTTTATAGAAATTTAAAGTGCTTTTCAGTCTTTAATTTCACTTGTTAACATATTCATGAATTTTTATAGTAAAAAACAATGTTTGACTTTGTCATCTTGGAA
Organism: Mytilus californianus; assembly: GCF_021869535.1. Classification (NCBI taxonomy): domain Eukaryota; kingdom Metazoa; phylum Mollusca; class Bivalvia; order Mytilida; family Mytilidae; genus Mytilus; species Mytilus californianus. The sequence continues at coordinate 62,626,677 of NW_026262679.1, forward strand.
TGTGCGTGGCCTCGGAGATAAGATTGAAGATCAAAGGTTTATTGATAAAATTAAAAGTGATATAAATATATTACTCGAAACATGGAAAGGAAGTTGTAAAGATTATAATATTGAAGGCTTTAATTGTATTTCAAAAGTCAGAAAAAAGCGCAAAAATGCAAGAAGGCACAGCGAAGGCATAATTGTTTATTATAGAAAAGAGTTAGAAAAAGGCATACAAAATATTGTAAATGGCACTTCATCAGAAAACAGATTATGGGTTAAACTTGACAAAAACTTCTTTGGTTTTTTAGAAGACGTATACATGTGTGCAGTATATGTACCGCCTATATCTTCTGTGTACTCTGAAAATGATTTCATGTCTTTAGAAAATGAAATTTCTATTTTCTCTGCTAAAGGGAAAATTCTTTTATTAGGAGATTTTAATAGTAGAATTGGAAATAAACCTGATTTTGTAGTACAGGATTCAGCAGAAATAAATAGATTTGATGGCTCAAAATTATTGCCAGAGAATTATATGATTGATGATGAAATAGTAAGACAAAATCAAGATAAAATTTATAATTCACAAGGTAAATCTTTATTAGACTTGTGTATATCTTCGAGGTTGCGCATATTAAATGGCAGATACATGGGAGACAGTTTAGGTTATTGCACATTTATGTCTGTAAACGGGTCAAGTACAGTTGACTACGGAATTGTTAGTGAGAGTCTCCTATCCTTGGTAAAATATTTTAAAACAGATTGTTTTTCATATATGTCTGATCATGTACAGATACAGGTCACCTTAAAATGTGATATAAAAATATATCCTAATATACAGTTGGATAAAAAAAGATGGAAAAATGTAAAAAGATACATTTGGAAAGAGGATTCTGAAAATTTCAGAACAAATGAAAAATAATATAATCAACTTTGAACTAGAAAATTTTCTGAATGTCAAAAAGGTGTTGATGGAGCAGAAGAAAAGTTAACACAAATATTTGAATAAATCTCTGAAATTTCATGTAAAATAAAAAAAACAGGGATAAAAAGAAAAAAGAAAAAGTTTAAACAAGTTTGGTCAGATAATTCAATTTATGAAACCAAAAAAGAAATAAACAGTATTTGAAATAAAATTAAAAAATGTCCTAGTAATCATTTGAAAAACAAATACTTTGAAATGATAAAAAAACTAAGAAAAATGACTAAAATAAAGAAAGCAGAATATAAGAAGAAAATTTTTGATAACCTTACAGATACATTTAATAAAAAACCAAAAGACTACTGGGATATAATTAAAAAGTTTAAAAAGATAAAAGAAGTTGACCAGGGAATTCCACCAATTTTACAAGATGAAGATAAAATTAAAAAACACATTCAACAACAAGGCAATCCAAAATCATGTGATGAAAATTTTAGCCAGGAAATAGAAAATAAATTAAAGGAGTTTGAGAATAACATAGTATTTAAAGAAGAAACTGATACCCCCATCACATGTAAAGAGGTTAAAAATTTAATACATAGATTAAAAAAGGGTAAATCATCAGGTCCAGATAATATAATAAATGAAGTTATAAAATATAGTAAAAATGTAACACTGAAAAGTATTGTCAAACTCTTTAATTTGATATTAAATACTAGTATTTATCCTTCTTCATGGCAAAACTCATTTGTAGTTTTGTTACACAAAGCAGGCAATAAAAGTGACCCTAATAATTATAGAGGTGTTTCCTTAATAGATTGTCTACCAAAATTATTTAATGCTATCTTAAATGAAAGACTTATAAAAAAAATGGAAGCTGCTGTCAGTAAAAGTCAATTTGGTTTTCGTAAAAATCATAGGACTTCTGACAGTATCTTTGTATTAAAATCATTAATAAATAAATATTTACATAAAAATAAAAATAAAATATATGCATGCTTTGTAGATCTAAGGAAGGCCTTTGACTCTGTATGGAGAAAAGCCCTCCTTTATAAACTTTACAACCTAGGAGTTGGTAAAATTTTTTATAATATTATTAAACAACAATATATTAACACTAAATCAGCTATCAAAGTGCAGAATCAACACTCAGACTTTTTTGAAATATCAAGAGGGGTCAAACAAGGAGATTCTTTAAGCCTCTCTTTGTTTAATCTTTTTATGAATGATATTGAAAGTGAACTCTCAAAAAATGATAATTATCCTTTAAAATCAGTTTCTTCTGAGGTAAATTGTCTTATGTTTGCAGATGATCTACTTATACTTTCAGAAAGTAAACAAGGTTTGCAAAATAGCTTAAATAATTTAGAAGAATATTGTGACACCTGGCAACTTACACTAAATGTTAACAAAACTAAAACTATGATTTTGCAAAACAAAAACATTAAATTAGAACAATCTTTTGTTAAATATAAAGATATAAATTTGATAAATGTTTCAGAATATAAATTTTTAGGTATTCTTATTAAATGTAATGGTAATTTTAATCACAGCTCTGAAGAACTAGTAAAAAAGGTGAAAAAGGTAATGTTTGCTATTAAATCCTATACTGGTTCTTTAAATAATATCCCTATTAAAGTAGCATGTAGTTTGTTTAATACTATGGTGGAACCAATTGCTACATATAATTCAGAGGTTACTTTTATGGATACATATATAACATTATATAGAGCTGTCCAGAGGGCAAATGTATCCCATAAAGAAATTGACTTTCTTGATTTTACTAATAAAACTTGTTTTGAAAAACTTCATTTATCATTTTGTAAATATATTTTGGGAACACAATAAAAATGCATCAAATTTAGCAGTTAGAAAAGAATTAAGTCGCTATCCATTAGAATTAAAAATAAAGGTCCAAAGTTTACTATATTTAACAAGACTTCTAAATAATTGTATAAATCCCTTATTGTATGAGGCTTTCACTCTATCAAAGAATCTAGACTCAGCAGGATGTTACACATGGTTTACGTATATAAAAAAGATTGCAAAGGAAGCAAATGTAGATTTTAAACATATTGAGGAGTGTAAGAATCTAAACCAAATAAAAACACTTAAAACTGAATTAAAAGTTAAACTCCTTAATCATTATGAAAATTATATAAACATAAATTTGAGAAAATAGATAATAGCAGTAAACTTCTATTATATAAAACATTAAAACAAAGTAATAAAATAGAAACATATCTGAATTCTAATATATTTGAAAATAGACGTAATATCACTAAATTAAGATTAAGTGATCATAATTTATTAATAGAAAAAGGGAGACACCTAAAAATCCCTAGAGAAAACCGGTTGTGTCAGTCCTGCAATACAATTGAGGATGAAAAACATTTTCTTTTGTATTGCAGGAAAAACGCTTCCATTAGACCAGTTTTTATTGAAAAATTAACAAAGGCTAAAAGTATAGAAAATTTTAATAGCCTCAATGAAAATGAAAAAAATGATAAATATTCTTTGCCCATCAACACAAAAACAGGTAGAAAGCATAGGTTCCTTTATTAAAAAGTCATTGGCACTAAGGATAGGGGACTCATAATTGAATTTTGAACTATTTTCATTAGTTTGTTTAATATGATTATACATGCTTTTTTCTTGTCATTATGTTAATGTTGTTTTTGTCACAAATCGTATAAGTTGGTTTATATGGCAATAAAAGTTTGATTGATTGATTGATTGTAAAACTCTACCCTAAAGCAAGAACCTACTTTACTATTAGTATACTCTCTTTAACATAATAATAATTGAATATTTTTAATCTTTTACGTTTGAATGATAACTTTAACGCCTTCTATTTTTTAATTTAAAAAAAAATTTAAATTTAAACTGCATTCTGTAAACAAAAATATCTGTTTACAATTTTTCTTTCTCTATAACTCACTTCAGTTCTGATGGTGCGACTCCCTTGACACGGGCAGGTGTTGAGGTAATGTTGGAACAACAAGCTGGGATTATCTACATTCAGCGCTTCATCTGCATCTAAACTTGCCTCTAAACCTTGAACACCACCAAATACTACTAGTGCATGTCTGAAAACAGATGTTACAAATTGTCAAAAAGCAAGTTTAAAAAACCTATATAACTGAACAATCTGCTCCATGTTCCTCTTAGATTGATAAAAACTGACCAATCTGCTCCATATCTTAGATTGATAAAAATGATAAAAAAAACAAAAATAAACAAATGTAATTTGATATGATGAGCTGCATATAATGACAAAATTTTGAAAGGAAACATGAGAGCTATCTAACCAAAAGACCTAAACGACAGAAACTCTTGCTAAAAATCAATATATCTAAATGGCAATATGGTGATCGAACTCTTAACATAACCAAACATCTTACAAATAAGACATCTTCTTTACAAAAGTCCTTGGAGAGATTGTTTAGTTGTCATGTGACCAGTTTAATACACATAAAATTAATGTGGTTAAATATCTATAATCTAAACAGAAGACATGTTTAATTTTGTATTTTTTATACAGTGTTGTATAAATAACACATAGCTGAGAGGGTGATAGAGCAGATTGTTACCCAGAGAAAACAGTACCAACCCTCTTAGGTATGTGTTATGTTATTTAATTTATCAAACTCAATGTTCTGCCAATATTGTCTTTTAAATTTTAAATTGGAAATGATTAACTATGACGTCATGGTCATAACGTTGCAGTTATTGGAAAAACAACAAAAGTGAAGCAAGGTGTATCTTTTATTTTGACAGTCTATGAAAAAAGTTCAGAGGCCAAAACATAGCAATTGAGCATTTTCTTTAAAATCATTGATGTAAATTCTATTCATTGTACTTTAAATTATCAATTTTGATTTGTCTGAATGGGAGGATAATATTCAATAAAATGCTCCGCTGGGGCGCAACTTGATACGACCGCAGAGGTCGAACCCTGAACAGTTGGGACAAGTATGGACACAACATTCAAGCTTGATACAGCACTGAATTTGGATTGTAATTAAATATTTGACACAGCATAGGTTTCTGACACAGAATGAATGTGGTCTAAGAACTTTAAAATTTTTAATTTACCTATTCAAACCATATCATTATTTTTTGCTTTTATATATAAATCAGAAATAACCAATTTAAAATGGAAAATTTTAAAGAAAAAAAAGGAAAAAAAAATCCCCCCCCCCAAATTTGTTGAACCCCCTTATGATTCATCACCCCCAAACTCAATCCCTGCCTTCCCTTTGTGGTATGGTACCTTGCAGTACAATTTCAGAGAGATCATACACTTGAACACAAGTTATTATCTGGAAACTAGAAAAATGCTTGTTTTTTGGCCCCAAATTCCTAAACGTTTAAGGCAATTACCCCCAAACTCAAACCCAGCTTTCCCTTTGTGATATGGAACCTTGTAGTACAATTTCATAAAGATCCATACACTTACACACAAGTTATTGTCCTGAAACTAGAAAAATGCTTGTTTTTTTGCTCCTTATGGCCCCTAATTCCTAAAATTTTGAGGCAATTACCCCCAAAATCAAACCCACCATTTGTGGTATGGTACCTTGCAGTACAATTTCAGAGAGATCCATATACTTGAACACAAGTTATTGTCTGGAAACTAGAAAAATGCTTATTTTTGGCCCCTTTTTGGCCCCTTATTCCTAAACGTTTTGGGCAATTACCCCCAAACTCAATTCCAGCTTTCCCTTTGTTATATAGAACCTTGTAGTACAATGTCAGAGAGATCCATACACTTACACACAAGTTATTGTCATGAAACTAGAAAAATGCTTGTTTTTTGCCCCTTTTTGGCCCCTTATTCCTAAACGTTCTGGGCAATAACCCCAAACTCAATTCCAGCTTTCCCTTTGTTATATAGAACCTTGTAGTACAATTTCATAAAGATCCATACACTTACACACAAGTTATAGTTATGAAACTAGAAAAATGATTGTTTTTTGCCCCTTTTTGGCCCCTAATTCCTAAAATTTGGAGGCAATTACCCCCAAAATCAATCCCAGCATTCCCTTTGTGATATGGAACCTTGTGGTACAATGTCAGAGAGATCCATACACTTACACACAAGTTATTGTCATGAAACTAGAAAAATGCTTGTTTTTTGCCCCTTTTTGGCCCTTAATTCCTAAAACTTCAAGGCAATTACCCCCAAAATCAATCCCAGCATTCCTTTTGTGATATGGAACCTTGTGGTACAATGTCAGAGAGATCCATACAATAACACACAAGTTATGTCTGGAAGTTACAAAAATGCTTATTTTTGGCCCCTTTTTGGCCCCTAATTCCTCAACTGTTGGTACCATAACCCCCAAAATCAATCCCAACCTTCCTTTTGTGGTATTGAACCTTATGGTAAAATGTCATAAAGATCCATTCACTTAAACTAAAGTTAGAGTGCGAAAACCAATGTGTCTTCGGACAACGACGACGACGACGCCGACGTCATACCAATATACGACCGCAAATAAAATTCAGTTGTCCAACCAAAATTGACTTTACAAATCAGCTTTGCATTCAAAAAGCTACAAGTTTTCACTACCCAATTAAATGCTCTGCTGGGGCACAGTTTGATACGACCGCAGAGGTCGAACCCTGAACAGTTGGGGCAAGTATGGACACAACATTCAAGCTTGATACAGCACTGAATTTGGATTGTAATTAAACATTTGACACAGCATAGGTTTCTGACACAGAATGAATGTGGTCTAAGAACTTAAAATTTTTTAATTTACGTATTCCAACCATATCATTATTATTTGCTTTTATATATAAATCAGAAATAACCAATTTAAAATGGAAAATTTTAAAGAAAAAAAATGAAAAAAAAATCCCCCCCCCCAAATTTTTTGAACCCCCTTATCAATCCCCACCTTCCTTTTGTGGTATTGAACCTTATGGTAAAATTTCATAGAGATCCATTCACTTAAACTAAAGTTAGAGTGCGAAAACCAATGTGTCTTCGGACGACGACGACGACGACGACGACGACGACGCCGACGCCAACGTCATACCAATATACGACCGCAAAATTTTTTTGCTGTCATATAAAAAGAAGGGGGTGGGGTTAACCCTCGTGGACTTCCCCTAAATTTTATTTTATTTGTTTTATTGTCGAATACAAGAATAAATATGGTTTAGGGGTGGGAATCTCAACTGTTTACAATTTCTCAAACAGAAGGGGGTGGGGGGTTACCACATTGGACTTCCCCTATATTTCATTTGATATCTATTATTGTCCCATACAAAAATATATATGGTTTAGGGGTGGGGATCTCGACCATTTACAAGTTCTCAAACAGACACGCTGGGGGTGACCCCAGGGGACTCACCTTTTATTTTATTTGATTTGTAACATACAAGAATATATATGGTTTCAGGGTGGGGAGCTTGCACATTTACAAGTTTTCCAAAAAAAGGAGGGTAGCTGTGAACCTGAGGACTATCCCAATATTTCATTTGATTTGTTTTATTGTCCCATACAAGAATATATGGTTTAGGAGTAGGGATCTCAACCGTTTACAAGATAAAAGCACATTATCAAATTGAAGGGGGGTAGGGGTAAGAATATATATGATTAACGGACACTTAATTATCTACAAAATGTCTAATAATGAACAATAAATTCCAAACTTCATTTATACAGTAATACTAGTAAGTTTCAAACTGTATATAAACAGTCCTACAGATCTTATCAGAAAACAGAAAATTTTCAAATAAATCTGTCACTCCAATGATTATCATATGCAAAAATATTTCCAAGATCTAATTAATAATGAAAATAAATCATTATCATATGCTGAACTATTTATAATATCTAATTGAACAGAACTATGGTTGTTTAACATAGTACTCTAACATAATTAATAATGTAATAATCTTCAAAATGTCTAATGATATAGCTTATAATCATTACCACTTAGGAAATAGATAATTTTCAAAGTAATCTGTCACTCCAATTTTTATTCTGAGATAAGACAAATCATAACATTATAACAACAGTAAAATATTTAAAAATTCTACTTTTGTATATTAAAAATAGCGATAACTCACAAAGGAGATATACTAAAATCTTGAAAATTAATAGAGACCTTCATTAAGTCCCAGGAAACAACATATTTAAATTTGAAAAAAATTTGTTAAAGCGTTTTCATGTTATTGTGCGGACACTGTTTGGCAGCCACCAGTACCGCCCAGCCGCCCGCCGTATATCACCATTTTAATAACCGATATTTCCTTCGAAAATCCAGTTAAAATTGGAAAAGAAAAATTCAGCAATTTTTCCATTTGTAAAGGGACATAACTCTAGAAATTTATAGTGACACCACCAAAATTCAAACTCGATCTGTGTTTTGTGGAAATAAGCATTGTGTATAAGTTTCATAACATTTGGTTGGGGCAAACTAAAGTTAGAGAAAGGAAACCAACTTTGGGACGTACGTACGGATAAACAGACGGACAAGGGTAAAACTTAATGCCCCCTCTGCTACAGCGGGGAGCATAAAAATCAATTTACTTACTAGCAGAGCTGCTTTATCAGTAAGAAAGACATTGGTATCATTATAAAGATGTTGGACACGACGTATAAAATCTGTTACTTGACTTCGTACTGTTGGCTGCAAATAAATCAAAACATTCAAACATATTGAAAATCTAAAATCATTGATTAAAACAGTGCAATGAATTCTTAATAGAACAGATTTTAATGTCATCTTGCTCAATTTTTTTAAATTCATAATTCCATCAAAGTAAAAGCAGATATTGAATAATTATTTTATAGTACAATTTTATAAATTGGAAATTAAAACACATATTCTGATCACATTTATGCACAGAAACTGATAGTTGCTTTTTGTTTTACTTGATGATAACAATTCAAAACAGACTTTGCCACTTGCAAGAAAATGAATGTGTGATTGTGATACAATTCAGTGAATTAAAGATACAATATCAACATCAATTCATGCTGAGCAAACTAAAGCACATCTATACTAACAAAAAATTTGACACAAGGCTATAATAACATCTGAATCAATACTTTTATCATGAAAAAATCTACTTAAACTGCATGATTCATGCTTGACATGCTTTAAGCAGGGATAACATCAATTTGTTGTAAGGGACAGTACAAATATTTCATTTGTTATTCAGCATGAAAGGTGGAATTATATATTTGCAAGTGAATTTGTTAAGTGGAAACATGTCAACCCCTATTGCAGAGCCCCTCAGCTAAACAACATTCCCCGACAACATATATCAACCTGGCTTATTTCAGTTTCATCTGTATCAAGCTGATTAAATAAAAACAAAAACTAATTTATCAACAAGAAAATATTATACAAAATTCTTTTTTATTATTATTAATATTTATTTCAATTTCACTTTTATTCAATAAGTTTGATAAACTTTTAATTACCAATTACAAGTAAAAACTTTCTTTATATTTGCCATGAATGTGTAAATTTTTGGCCATAGATTTTTAGTACGAGAACTATCAGTTCAAAGATGATCTACATTTTTTCAATTGACCTTAATTTCAAAAACTGAGCTACTTATCCCTAAACAGGGATTATGAAAACTTGTTACTAAAATTTACAGCTGAAACTAAAATAGTAGAACTATTTCATGTCCTTTAATAGGCCAAAGAATAACCTAAAATGTCAGTTACTATTAATTTTACATTCACCAAAGTTCAGGCTTGTCAATATCAACGTACTTATGTATACTACTACATTCACATATATCTTAAAACTATCTTAATACATGAAGTATGGCTCTTCATACTTTCTTTTTCACTACCTAAATTATAGCTGTATGACATCAAAATAAATTGAATGAAACAACATTTACACATTCATATGAACATAAATAAGACAAAATGGTAACCATACAAAAGACAAAGAGATTTAAAAGTATTGCAAGTTGACAGGTGAGCATTTTACAAAACAAACAATATCCATTTTTCAACAACAATTTTTTGTGTATGGTTTGGTTCAATGTTGACATAAAAATTGAGGTAAATATTTAAATACATACATCAGCCAGTCGTCCTGATGGAAACAAATTGTCTAAGAATTCTGAAGACTGGGTTGTTAGGGGATACAAATCCTCTTCAACAGCACTGTACTTCCTGGAAACTACTTTCACACTGAAATAAAAGATAGATTCTAGTTAAGAAAATAATACCAGGTTTCAATCTACTGGATACCATTTCCACACAATAATACACCTTGTGACAATTTCAGTCTAAAATTAACAGTATACAGTTTTCATTTCACAGATGAATCTTTCACACTAAAAACAATCTAACAAAGTGCCCTTTGAAATGAAAAAAAAAATCACTTTCATACTTTAAGACAATGGCAGAAAATTGTTAAATTGACTATGACCATATGTCTAATAACTACTCAATAAGGTACAAACCACTTTATAAGGGAGGATGCTGCCTCTACAAAGCTCTGTAAAACTATTGACTCTTCCTCAGAGAGAGGGATGGCTTGAGGACTCCGTGGTCTCTCTGTTTTCTGTTTCTCTGACCATTGGGTTAAGGTCTTCTCAAATGCCTGAATGAATATAATTTGCAAGATGATATTGTGGTGTGCTTGGTGCCTAATGTCCTGAAACAAATCCATGTGCTAGCTGTGGTATTCAATAATTTATCACAGTAAATCTACAAAACAGTTCTGGCATACCAAAAAATTATAACTAGAACTCTAGCATGTCAGCTACAGCCCCACTTGCACATTTTTGAGTGATATTGATAAATACAATGTGGTATATTTTTGAGTGGACTTTAATAACATTTTACCATCACCATTTATCATATAGTCCAGATACCTTAAACCAGCTCTACAGACAAGAATCACCACTCACTTTTGTGGTTTACAAGGATAGAAAATATGCTACATAGCATATGACCACCAGCAAAAACTAAGGCCTTCCTTTAATAGGCATAAACACATTGCATAAGAATGTGCTTTACTTGATGCAGTCTGGACTTATGATACACTATAGAAGTGCTACAAATGGACAGACAGACAGACTAGTCGACAGGGCCTAAATGACAGTCCTTTTGTTTGATAAAGGAGAAATAGTTTTTTTAAATTCAACTGAAAACAAGCAAAACTATGCTAAAATGTCAACCTCATGACAATCACAAAACTAACTGTGGAATTGTAACAGCACTGTGACCTACCCTGTCCCTAGTCAGCATTTGTGCTCTGTTCTTATGGACAATTCTGATATAGCCTGGTGGTTGGTTCCAAGCCTCACCATCGACTTGTACAGGAACAGCTTCATCACCAATTATTGTTATCTTTACTGTTCTACTCTGTAAAAGACATAAACATAAATTATATGAAGAAATTTTTTGGTATATTTGTCCTGAATATATGCTTTTAACACTGGCTGTTTTTTATTTTGTCCTAATTATGGCTTGAAAATTGGTTGTTGAGTTAATTGTTGGTATTGTCATGAACATGCCTTAGTTAAATATTGGCTGCTGCTTTAATTTTTGGTGTTTTGCCCTGAATATGCCTTAAACATTGATCATTGCATTGATTTTTTGGGATTTTGAGCGCAATATGCCTTAAAAATTGGCTGTTGCTTTAATTTTTGGTATTTTGTCCTGAATATGCCTTTAACATTGGCTTCTGCATTGAAAGCAAACAACAGTATTGATTGACCAATGGGTGCTTAAAGTACAGTGGCAAATATTACATGCATATGCCCTTTAGAGCAAGAATTCCAAATTTTTAGATTCTGTGTAAAGCAAATATATAAATACCTGAGCAATTCTATGATGTTGTATATCTAATACTCTGGAGACTGCCATCTGCATACCACCAAATACTGCTACAACTTCTAAAATCTTGTCATCAAAACTTGGGGCTTGAAATGTCTGAAATGACGAAACTATTACATTAAGAACTTTACATTTTTTTGTGGTCAACTTCTGATTAAGAGTGCAAATTTTTTTTTTACAAAAAAATACTCTAAAATATATTGTTTATTATATAAAACCAATCTGCAACACTATTGGACTACTTTTACAATTTCAAAAGTAAGTTATAATTCAAGACTTAAAATTCCCTGTAGAATATTATATTTAGCTGAAACATCTCCAAGAATAATACAGCTACTTCAGTTCATTGTCCTCCTTCAATTTGAATTGTTATAATCTTGTTTTTAATCCATAATACACATAATATATGAACCTAAAAAATATACTCACATCTTTTTCTCTTGTTCCTCCCCAAAAATTAGCACCTCCCATGTAACTGAAATACAAAAAACATATGTAAGATCTGTAAGTAAAGACAGTTATTTCAACAATACAAAACACATTGCTTGTTGATTTCACAGTATTATTTCAATACCATATTGAAAACTGTGGTGCATTTAGTGAGGTCAACAATTCTAGACATCAAGATTATATAAGAAGTAAGTCATAGTCATATAAAGACATTCTACCTAAATATAATAAGTATATGCTGTTTCAAAGATTTGCTGAGAAGATCTGAAGTTTCCCTGACAACTTGGTAGAAATTTGGTAAATACATCCTGGTCTTTTTAGTGATCGCATGGTCAATTAAAGTACCACTTCCTACATCTATCATCATTAAAAAAAAATATTTTAATTCAAATTTAATAAAAATTAAATTCAACATATCTTAAGTAAGCAAATGTGTTGACAGAAATATTCTATAGTTTTCAAGCAAAAAATGCAATATTTATTGAGCCTTTTTTGTAATTTGGAAACTCTTTTATAGTCTATATTAACTACAGTAAATTGATCCATACCTTGGAAAATTGAGTATTACAATGCCTTGTAGACTAGGAAGAGGAATTTTCTGTCCATCACATTCTAACTGTACTCGTTGATCTAAGTTTTTGAATGTCCTCTGTAAAATTTCCTTTCCACCCAGAACACCATACCACATAAAATTTTTGGTTCTACTTCTGAAACAAAGATTACAATGAAAGTGAAATTGTTCATATTGTCACAATGAAAATCTTTTTAATTAACTGTATTGTTTAGCATATTTCATCAAAAATATATATGCGTTTATTTTAGAAATAATTTACCTTGTTAATATATTTATAAATGTTTATTAAATAAAATAATGGTAGAATGATCTAGAATGGTAAAAGGAGAGATTGATTGATTGATTGATTGTTGGTTGCTTAACGTCCAGTGGTAAAAGAAAGAGAGAGCAAGAAAAGGTATATGTGATTTTTAACACCCTTAGCTACTACCGAAAGAGAGTACATGTATTTACTGTATAATACACTGAACACATCCGTGTGACAAGAAATTATAAAACTTATATTATTTCAAAATGGATAAAACTCATTTGACAGGGGCGGATCCAGGATTTTGGAAAGGGGGGGCGTAGTATGTAAAGATCGCCGTGCGGAGCGAGGCGAAATTTTTCTTGACCTTTTTTGGGCTACAAAACATAAAATAAGTGTAAAATGCACATTTTTAGTGACGGTTCCTAACGTGGGGTATGTATATTTTATAGTTAAAGTGTAAGCTTGGGTTGGACATTTTTGATGCCGCGCGCGCGCATTCTCCCCATTAGTTGTCTATTATAAAATGATTGAATAGATCTAAAGCTATGTACTAATATATATTTGATGTGGGATTTGTCAGTAAAAAATGGACATGGAAAATTCTCGTTTGTTGTATGGTTAGTTAGCATAACCTCACAGATTACTTGTTGTAAACATGGTATACGGCTATTCAATGAAGTTTATAATACGACCGACACGAACAAAGACAAACAAGCAATTTTTATCCAAATGTTTGGTTGAAATGTTTCACTCAACAAGGGAAGTGAGGGGTTCCAAATCAACCAACGGCTACGAATGAGTCTGAAAATCAAATGACAACGAAGTTGTGAATGACGGTCGACAAATGGAGACATAAAGGCCACACCCAGCAAGAAGGTTGCAGTTGGGCCTTGAAAAAAGTATTCAGTATATCAGTTCGGCGAAACAGACATTCCGGTCAGATATGGGATTTACATGCAAACCCCCCCCCCCCACCCAAAAAAAAATTACGCCCGTTTTTTATTCACCAGGTTCATTTAATGCTGAATAATTCTGTTGGATTTTTTTTTCTTATAGCAAAAAAGGGGACACGATAATTGTTTTCATCAGATACGGCCATAAATTTTGTTTAAGGCAAAAATCAGGGTCAGAATTTTTTCTCTAAAATATCTCAGACTGCCCTATCAAATCAAATGGTCCATACCTTAGACTTTAAATATATCTATAGCTTACTGACTGTGGATCATTATTCAGCAATGTTATTAATTGGCTGGGGCGTGTGGGGTTAAACATATTTTCGTAGGTAAATAATATTGCTGTGGAACTTTTTTTTTCATGAGATTGTAATAGAGTATTACTTTCTGCTGAGTGGAAATATGAAATAGAAGTCAATACGTTCTTGCTCAATCCTTTGTCGCTTTGAAGGCATCATGCTTGTCATCCTCCGCCTAAGCAATGTGTTACTGTAATTTGAATTTCAAAATGACTGAGTGACGTTTCAAACGTACTGATCAACTCCACCGTAGCGAAACACATGACTGACATAATCAATAATATATTACAGTAAATACGAGCGAAAATATCTTTATAAGTAAAGAATTGTCGCATAAAAATTAAATACACGACCGGAAAATGGCAAAGTTCTCGAAGTCTAGTCTGATTCATCATTTTACAAAAAAAAAAAAAAAAATGCTCCGCAGGGCGCAGCTTGATACGACCGCAGAGGTCGATCCTGAACACTTAGGGCAAGTATGGACACAACATTCAAGCTTGATACAGCTCTGAATTTGGATTGTGATTAAATATTTGACACAGCATAGGTTTCTGATACAGAATGAATGTGGTCTAAGAACTTAAAAATTTTAAATTGGACATTCACCTATTATGGTCCAATATCCAAAATCTAAATACATGGTTAGATTCAGCATATCAAAGAACCCCAAGAATTCAATTTTTGATGAAATCAAACAAAGTTTAATTTTGGACCCTTTTGACCTCAATGTGGACAAAGTTGATAATGGGGCCCAAAAATCAAAAATCTAAATACATGGTTAGATTCAGCATATCAAAGAACCCCAATAATTCAATTTTTGATGAAATCAAACAAAGTTTAATTTTGGACCCTTTGGACCTCAATGTGGACCAATTTAAAAACGGGGCCCAAAATCCAAAAACTTAATACACGGTTAGAATCAGCATATTAAAGAACCCCAAGAATTCAAGAATAAAACCCCATTGAAATTGGTCAAGAAATAAGCAATTTATACGAAGTATCTTCTTTTGCACAATACTGTGCAATTGAAAATTTCTTGCTATTGCGCAATACTGTACAATTGACAATTTCTTGCTATTGCGCAATATTGTGCTATTGGATATTTCTTGCTATTGCGCAATACTGTGCAATTGAAGATTTCTTGCTATTGCGCAATACTGTGCAATTGAAGATTTCTTGCTATTGTGCAATACTGTGCAATTGAAAATTTCTTGCTATTGCACAATACTTATTATATAATAATTTACACATCCTGTTTGGTGTGTCATTATTATTTGCTTTTAAATATAAAACAGAAATAACCAACTTAAAATGGAAATTTTTAAAAGAAAAAATAAGGAAAAAAAAAAAAATCCCCCCCCCAATTGTTTTGAACCCCCTTATGATTCATCACCCCCCAAACTCAATCCCAGCCTTCCCTTTGTGGTATGGTACCTTGCAGTAAAATTTCAGAGAGATCCATACACTTGAACACAAGTTATTGTCTGGAAACTAGAAAAATGCTTATTTTTGGCCCCTTTTTGGCCCCTTATTCCTAAAAGTTTTGGGCAATTACCCCCAAACTCAATTCCAGCTTTCCCTTTGTGATATGGAACCTTGTAGTGCAATTTCAGAAAGATCCATACACTTACACACAAGTTATTATCATGAAACTAGAAAAATGCTTGTTTTTTGCCCCTTTTTTGGCCCCTTATTCCTAATATTTTGAGGCAATTACCCCCAAAATCAATCCCAGCATTCCCTGTGTGATATGGTACCTTGTGGTACAATTTCAGAGAGATCCATACACTTGAACACAAGTTATTGTCTGGAAACTAGAAAAATGCTTATTTTTGGCCCCTTTTTGGTCCCTTATTCCAAAACGTTTTGGGCAATTACCCCCAAACTCAATGCCAGCTTTCCCTTTGTGATATGGAACCTTGTAGAACAATGTCAGAGAGATCCATACACTAACACACAAGTTATGTCTGGAAGTTACAAAAATGCTTATTTTTGGCCCCTTTTTAGCCCAAAATTCCTTAACTGTTGGTACCATAACCCCCAAAATCAATCCCAACCTTCCTTTTGTGGTATTGAACCTTATGGTAAAATTTCATAGAGATCCATTCACTTAAACTCAAGTTAGAGTGCGAAAACCAATGTGTCTTCGGACGACGCCGGACGACGCCAGACGACGACGACGACGACAACGACGACGACGCCAACGTCATACCAATATACGACCGCAAAAATTTTTTGCGGTCGTATAAAAAGTTCAAGCAAAGGGGGGGCGTACGCCCTCTACGCCCCCCTCTGGATCCGCCACTGTTTGATATGACTTTGGTTAGATTATCTATAGTTAAAAATTTCCACTTGTTATAATTAAAGTTTTCATGGTTTTTGTCTGGGACATAGCTAGGGTAATCATACGGGTGCGACTTTTTTTTTAAACTTCCAAATTATGTTAAACTGTTTTTTTTTTTAGGTATATTGGGGTATGTTGGGGTATATTGGGGTATGTTGGGGTATATTGGGGTAAAAAGTCACGCCGAAATCACACTTCCGGTACATGTAAGAGTTAACTTTTCTTTTCCCGCAATCGTCAAGTAGAAACTTTGCAGGTTTTTTGGGGGTTTTGAAAGTTCCTTATGTAAGGTAGGTTTTATTCTTTCTTTATCAGTAACATATGGTCTAGTAATGTTATGTATAAATATCAAGTTTTAAGTGTTACACAGTATGAAAGTCAAGATTAGTTTGGTGACTCGAAAAAGAGTGGAGCCAATTTGACAGCTTGTTTTGTTTGCAATTATTTAAGCATAATAATTTTTTACCAAAAAATTTTGTTTTTAATGTGTGATATTTTGAAAAATATAACCTTAATTCACATTTTTTTTTTGTCACTTACTATTATGTGACTAGCTGCATTTCTTGTCAAAATCTTCTTCCCTTGAGGGACTGTAGAAACTCTCAGTACTTTCACCCTCCAAATTTGTTATTTTTAGCTATGGTAGTATAAGACAATTCTATCGACCTGATACAAAACTTCTTATGAAAAACACCTCAAGGAATATGCAAACAAAAAAGAGAGTTTAATTAATCGGATAAGCAAAATTGGCACCTTTTGATCTAAATAAACAAATTGATTTCATAAACATTTAGCTATAAATGAAGACTTTACTTTCAAATAAGCTTGTATTTATAATTTATTCTATCATTGAGATAACCATCGGCATTCTGTTAAAAAATGTCTTTGGGTGACTTTTAAAGACAGAGGCGTCACAAGTTCAATACACATAGATTCAAAATAATTTGTTGTTTATATTTGTCTATTATTTTAGGTTCCATTTTAAACAGGCAAAGTTGAACTAAGATAGTTTCTGAAAAAATGTAAGCACCCTACTCATATAAATCAAGTATTTATACATGGCCATTTTTCAAATAATTGAATTTGAGCGTTCCTGATGAGATACATAAAAAGTGCTTTGGATGCACCAAATTATTAAAATGCTATTTTTGTGAGACATAGGTATTATACATCCAGTGGTGGCGGCAATGGTGTAAACTATTTGTTTAAAGCTTTATATTTCAGAAGGTAGAAGACCTGGATGCTTCAGACTTTGTGTGCAGATACTTTATGTTACAAAGTTTCCTTCTGTCATATGTCCATTGTCCTTGACCTCATTTTCATGGTTCAGTGACTGCTTGAAAGAAAATGAGTTTTTTTGTTAAGTGAAATACTCGCTTATTTATATAATGAGTAATTGGATAACTTATTTGGTATATGGGTTCCTCGCAAAGTCTACATGTCTGTCGGGTAAGGTTTCCCTGACCTCGACCTTATTCCGTGATCAAGGTTAAAGTTATGTGGTCAAGTCCATATCTCAGATACTATAAGCAAAAGGTCAACTATATTTGGTATTTGAAATGATTGTAAGGCATACATGTATGACTGACAGGTTTCATCTGACCTTGACTTCAATTTCATTGGACAATATTTAGTTTTTATGGGTTGGTCTATTTCTAAGATACTACCCATATAAGCAATAGGGCCACTATATTTGGTGTATGGAATGATTGTCAGGTGTACATGTCTGTCTGGCAGGTTTCGTCTGACCTTGTCAAATATGGTTCGAGATTGACATTTGTACTTATAGGATGCACATTTACAATTTTCATTCAGCTGTTAAATAACAGTGACCTTGACCAAATTTCAGTTGTTTTTTTTTAAGTCGCAGAATGCGAGGCATACAGAATAAAATCTGATGGTGGAGGCGGCAACGCCGTAAATTATATGTATAGCTTTATATTTCAGAGGTTTTTATATGACCGCAAAAATTGAAAAGTTTTTGGTCGTATATTGGTATGACGTTGGCGTCGTCCGGCGTCGTCCGAAGACACATTGGTTTTCGCACTCTAACTTTAGTTTAAGTGAATGGATCTCCATGAAATTTTACCATAAGGTTCAATACCACGAAAGGAAGGTTGGGATTGATTTTGGGGGTTATGGTACCAACAGTTAAGGAATTAGGGGCCAAAAAGGGGCCAAAAATAAGCATTTTTGTAACTTCCAGACAATAACTTGTGTGAAAGTGTATGGATCTCTCTGACATTGTACCACAAGGTTCCATATCACAAAGGGAGGCTGTAATTGATTTTGGGGGTAATTGCCTCAAAATTTTAGGAATTAGGGGCCAAAAAAGGGGCAAAAAACAAGCATTTTTCTAGTTTCATGACAATAACTTGTGTGTAAGTGTTTGGATATTTCTGAAATTGTACTACAAGGTTCCATATCACAAAGGGAAAGCTGGAATTGAGTTTGTGGGTAATTGCCCGAAACGTTTAGGAATAGGGGGCCAAAAAGGGGCCAAAAATAAGCATTTTTCTAGTTTCCAGACAATAACTTGTGTTCAAGTGTATGGATCTCTCTGAAATTGTACTGCAAGGTACCATACCACAAAGGGAAGGCTGGGATTGAGTTTGGGGGTGATGAATCATAAGGGGGTTCAAAAAATTTGGGGGGGGGATTTTTTTTTTTCTTTTTTTTTCTTTTAAAATTTTCCATTTTAAGTTGGTTATTTCTGATTAATATTTAAAAGCAAATAATAATGATATGGTAGGAGATACACACCAAACAGGATGTGTAAATTATTATATAATAAGTATTGTGCAATAGCAAGAAATTTTCAATTGCACAGTATTGCACAATTGCAAGAAATCTTCAATTGCACAGTATTGCGCAATAGCAAGAAATCTTCAATTGCACAGTATTGCGCAATAGCAAGAAATATCCAATAGCACAATATTGCGCAATAGCAAGAAATTGTCAATTGTACAGTATTGCACAATAGCAAGAAATATTCAATTGCACAGTATTGTGCAAAAGAAGATACTTCGTATAAATTGCTTATTTCTTGATCAATTTCAATGGGGTTTTATTCTTGAATTCTTGGGGTTCTTTAATATGCTGAATCTAACCGTGTATTAAGTTTTTGGATTTTGGGCCCCGTTTTTAAATTGGTCCACACTGAGGTCCAAAGGGTCCAAAATTTAACTTTGTTTGATTTCATCAAAAATTGAATTATTGGGGTTCTTTGATATGCCGAATCTAACCGTGTATTTAGATTCTTAATTTTTGGTTCCGTTTTCAAATTGGTCTACATTAAGGTCAAAAGGGTCCAAAATTAAACTTAGTTTGATTTTAACAAAAATTGAATTTTTAGGGTTCTTTGATATGCTGAATCTAAACATGTATTTAGATTTTTGATTATGGGCCCAGTTTTCAAGTTGGTCCAAATCGGGGTCCAAAATTAAACTTTGTTTGATTTCAACAAAAATTGAATATATGGGGTTCTTTGATATGCTGAATCTAACCATGTATTTAGATTTTTGATTTTTGGGCCCCGTTATCAACTTTGTCCACATTGAGGTCAAAAGGGTCCAAAATTAAACTTTGTTTGATTTCATCAAAAATTGAATTCTTGGGGTTCTTTGATATGCTGAATCTAACCATGTATTAAGATTTTTTATTTGTGCACCCGCTATCAAATTGGTTCATATTGAGGTCAAAAGGGTCCAAAATTAAACTTTGTTTGATTTCATCAAAAATTGAATTATTGGGGTTCTTTGATATGCCTAATCTAACCGTGTATTTAGATTTTTAATTTTGGGTCCCGTTTTTAAATTGGTCTACATTAAGGTCCAAAGGGTCCAAAATTAAACTTAGTTTGATTTTAACAAAAATTGAATTCTTGGGGTTCTTTGATATGCTGAATCTAAACATGTGTTTAGATTTTTGATTATGGGCCCAGTTTTCAAGTTGGTCCAAGTTGGGGTCCAAAATTAAACTTTGTTTGATTTCAACAAAAATTGAATATATGGGGTTCTTTGATATGCTGAATCTAAACATGTATTTAGATTTTAGATTTTTGGCCCAGTTTTCAAGTTGGTCCAAATTGGGGTCCAAAATTAAACTTTGTTTGATTTCAACAAAAATTGAATATATGGGGTTCTTTGATATGCTGAATCTTACCATGTATTTAGATTTTTTATTTGTGGGCCCGCTATCAAATTGGTTCATATTGAGGTCAAAAGGGTCCAAAATTAAACTTTGTTTGATTTCATCAAAAATTTAGTTATTGGGGTTCTTTGATATGCCAAATCTAACCGTGTATTTAGATTTTTAATTTTGGGTCCCGTTTTTAAAATTGGTCTACATTAAGGTCAAAAGGGTCCAAAATTTAACTTAGTTTGATTTTAACAAAAATTGAATTTTTGGGGTTCTTTGATATGCTGAATCTAAACATGTGTTTAGATTTTTGATTATGGGACCAGTTTTCAAGTTGGTCCAAGTTGGGGTCCAAAATTAAACTTTGTTTGATTTCAACAAAAATTGAATATATGGGGTTCTTTGATATGCTGAATCTAACCATGTATTTTGATTTTGGACATTGGACCATAATAGGTAAATTAAAAAAATTGAAGTTCTTAGACCACATTCTTTCTGTGTCAGAAACCTATGCTGTGTCAAATATTTAATCACAATCCAAATTCAGAGCTGTATCAAGCTTAAATGTTGTGTCCATACTTGCCCCAACTGTTCAGGGTTCAACCTCTGCGGTCGTATCAAGCTGCGCCCAGCGAAGCATTTTATTTTTGTATAGCTTTATATTTCAGAGGGTAGAGGAATAGGATGTATATATTTTGTATATAGGTCCATTGTGTTATGAAGTTCCAGTCTGTCATATAATCATTGTTCTTGGCCTCATTTTCATGATTAAGTGACTGCTAAAAAACTGTATAGCTTTTTTTTGTCATGTGAATGTCTTATTTATCATGAGTTCTAGGATAACTATTTTTGGTTACTAATATATGGTATCCTTGCGAGGTCTACATGTCCGTCAAACATGGTTCATCTGGCCTTGACTTCAATTAAAGCTCACCGGGGTCTGAAGGGCCCCATGTGAGCTTATGCCATCACTTGGCGTCCATCGTCGTCTGTCGTCGTCGTCTGTCGTTGTAAACTATTTAAAAAATCTTCTCCTCTGAAACTACTGGGCCAAATACCTTCAAACTTTAACTAAATTTTCCTTAGGGTATCTAGTTAATAAATTGTATCCCAAGTTTTGATCCATCGACAAACATGGCCGTCATGGCTAAAAATAGAACATAGGGGTCAAATGCAGTTTTTGGCTTATATCTCAAAAACTAAAGCTTTTAGAGCAAATCTGACATGGGATAATTTTGTTCAATTGGTCAAGATCTATCAGCTGTAAATCTTTCAGACGAATCGAACAACCCATTGTTGGGTTGCTGCCACCGAATTGGTAGTTTTAACAAAATTTTGCAGTTTTTTGT
The DNA here is from genome assembly GCF_021869535.1 of Mytilus californianus. Classification (NCBI taxonomy): domain Eukaryota; kingdom Metazoa; phylum Mollusca; class Bivalvia; order Mytilida; family Mytilidae; genus Mytilus; species Mytilus californianus. The sequence continues at coordinate 62,648,780 of NW_026262679.1, forward strand.
TATTATTTTGAATATTATTATAGATGTATATAAACTGTAAGCAGCAATAATGTTCAACAAAGTAAGATCTACAAAAAAGTTAATATGACCATAATTGTCAATTGACCCCTTAAGGAGTTATTGCCCTTTAAAGACAATTTTACACAATTTGTTCATCAAGTTTGCTAACATTTAAAAATCTTCTCCTCTGAAACTACTGGGCCAAATACCTTCAAACCTAAATAAATGTTCCTTAGGGTATCTTGTTTATAAATTGTTTCCGAAGTTTGTATCCATTGACAAACATGGCTGCCATGGCTAAAAATAGAACATAGGGGTCAAATGCAGTTTTTGGCTTATATCTCAAAAACTAAATCTTTTAGAGCAAATGTGACATGGGGTAAAATTGTTTAATTGGTCAAGATCTATCGGCCCTGAAATTATCAGACGATTCGAACAACCCATTGTTGGGTTGCTGCCACCGAATTGGTAGTTTTAACAAAATTTTGCAGTTTTTTGTTATTAATTTTGAATATTATTATAGATATATATAAACTGTAAGCAGCAATAATGTTCAGCAAAGTAAGATCTACAAAAAAGTTAATATGACCACAATTGTCAATTGACCCCTTAAGTAGTTATTGTCCTTTAAAGACAATTTTACACAATTTGTTCATCAAGTTTGCTAACATTTAAAAATCTTCTCCTCTGAAATACAGGTGAGCGATTCAGGCTCTTGAGAGCCTCTTGTTAAAATAAGGAGATGTGGAATTCGAAGTAAGCAATTAAAGGCAAACGTACAGACTTCAAAACTGAGAAAAACCCATACCGTATGGTCGGCTATAAAAGGCCCCAATATGAAAAATGTCAAACAATGCATTTGAGAAAACTAACAGCCTAATTTATAACAAATATTTTGTTTATAGGTCCATTGTATTATGAAGTTCCAGTCTGTCATATAATCATTGTTCTTGGCCTCATTTTCATGGTTAAGTGACTGCTAAAAAACTGTATAGCTTTTTTTTTGTCATGTGAATGTCTTATTTATCATGAGTTCTAGGATAACTATTTTTGGTTACTAATATATGGTATCCTTGCAAGGTCTACATGTCCTTCAAACATGGTTCACCTGGCCTTGACTTCATTTCTTGGATCTGTGAACAAGGTAAAGTTTCAGTGGTCAAGTCCATATCTCAGATACATTAAGTAGTTGGTCAAATAATATTTGTTGCATGGAATGGTAGCAAGATGAACATGTTTTTGTGGCAGAGTCCATCTGTCCTTATCCCATTTACATAGAAAAGTGATAATATTAATTTTATATAAAACTACTGGTAGAATATGAAAATAAGGAGATGTGGAATTCGAATTAAGCAATTAAAGGCAACCGTACAGACTTCAAAACGGATGAAAAGCCATACTGTATGGTCGCCTATTAAAAGGCCCCAATATGAAAAATTTGAATCAATGTATTTGAGAAAACTAACAGCCTAATTTATAACAAAACAATTTACCATGAAAAATATGACAAACATGAACCAACAACAACCACTCAAACCTCGATCCTGACTTGGGACAGGCATATAAAAAATTTATAATCCTTTTCTCTAAGACTTTCAACATAATTCAGTCAATTAGTAAAGCATGCTGTACCTGTTGAATCCTAGTTTTTACAGTCATGATGTTTATGATAATACTTTTCTCAGACTATTGATGACCTCCTTTCATTAACTTTGAGTAGGAGACTACCATTTGATTTAGAAAGGGGGCAGGGGAGGAGGATTTAAAAAAAGAATAACTTGGACTGGTATGAACTGAAAATAAATGACTGCACTAGACAGGATGAAAATAAAAACTCTGCAACATGAAATGCAGAATAGTTATGTGTACAAAAGTGAAAATAACCACCATCTGTGTTGTGAATATGAAACTAATATATACTTTTTGTTTTTCTTTCAGAGTACCTGACCCGATGTCGACGCCACGGACCAAGACAAACGCACAGATGCAAGAACACCAAGAGATAAGTATTTTTTCTTACTTGAAGTGCCCCCGACATCTGTCTTGTCAATATGAAACTAATATACACTTTTTGTTTTTCTTTCAGAGTACCTGACCCAGATGTGGAGGCCGCGGACCCAAGGCATAGATGCAGGAAACAGCAAGAGATAAGTATTTTTTCTGACTTGCAGTGCCCCCCTCCATCGGTGTGGTCGATATGAAACTAATATACACTTTTTGTTTTTCTTTCAGAGTACCTGACCCGGATGTGGAGGTCGGTGACCCAAGGCAAAGGCACAGATGCAGGAAACAGCAAGAGATAAGTATTTTTTCTGACTTGCAGTGCCCCCCTCCATCGGTGTTGTCGATATGAAACTAATATACACTTTTTTTCTTTCAGAGTACCTGACCTGGATGTGGGGGCCGCGGACCCAAGGCAAAGGCACAGATGCAGGAAACAGCAAGAGATAAGTATTTTTTCTGACTTGCAGTGCCCCCTCCATCGGTGTAATCGATATGAAACTAATATTCACTTTTTGTTTTTCTTTCAGAGTACCTGACCCGGATGTGGAGGCCGCGGACCCAAGGCAAAGGCACAGATGCAGGAAACAGCGAGAGATAAGTATTTTTTCTGACTTGCAGTGCCCCCCTCCATCGGTGTGGTCCATATGAAACTAATATACACTTTTTGTTTTTCTTTCAGGAGTACCTGACCCGGAGGTGGAGGCCGCGGAACCCAAAGCAAAGGCACAGATGCCGGAAACAGCAAGAGATAAGTATTTTTTCTGACTTGCAGTGCCCCCCTCCATCGGTGTGGTCCATATGAAACTAATATACACTTTTTGTTTTTCTTTCAGAGTACCTGACCCGGAGGTGGAGGCCGCGGAACCCAAGGCAAAGGCACAGATGCCGGAAACAGCAAGAGATAAGTATTTTTTCTGACTTGCAGTGCCCCCCTCCATCGGTGTGGTCCATATGAAACTAATATACACTTTTTGTTTTTCTTTCAGGAGTACCTGACCCAGAGGCGGAGGCCGCGGAACCCAAGGCAAAGGCACAGATGCCGGAAACAACAAGAGATAAGTATTTTTTCTGACTTGCAGTGCCCCCCTCCATCGGTGTGGTCCATATGAAACTAATATACACTTTTTGTTTTTCTTTCAGGAGTACCTGACCCGGAGGTGGAGGCCGCAGAACCCAAGGCAAAGGCACAGATGCCGGAAACAGCAAGAGATAAGTATTTTTTCTGACTTGCAGTGCCACCCTCCATCGGTGTGGTCCATATGAAACTAATATACACTTTTTGTTTTTCTTTCAGAGTACCTGACCCTGAGGTGGAGGCCGCGGAACCCAAGGCAAAGGCACAGATGCCGGAAACAGCAAGAGATAAGTATTTTTTCTGACTTGCAGTGCCCCCCTCCATCGGAACCCAAGGCAAAGGCACAGATGCCGGAAACAGCAAGAGATAAGTATTTTTTCTGACTTGCAGTGCCCCCCTCCATCGGTGTGGTCCATATGAAACTAATATACACTTTTTGTTTTTCTTTCAGAGTTCCTGACCCTGATGGTGGAGGCCGCGGAACCCAAGGCAAAGGCACAGATGCCGGAAACAGCAAGAGATAAGTATTTTTTCTGACTTGCAGTGCCCCCCTCCATCGGTGTGGTCCATATGAAACTAATATACACTTTTTGTTTTTCTTTCAAAGTTCCTGACCCTGATGGTGGAGGCCGCGGAACCCAAGGCAAAGGCACAGATGCCGGAAACAGCAAGAGATAAGTATTTTTTCTGACTTGCAGTGCCCCCCTCCATCGGTGTGGTCCATATGAAACTAATATACACTTTTTGTTTTTCTTTCAAAGTTCCTGACCCTGATGGTGGAGGCCGCGGAACCCAAGGCAAAGGCACAGATGCCGGAAACAGCAAGAGATAAGTATTTTTTCTGACTTGCAGTTTCCCCCTCCATGGGTGTGGTCCATATGAAACTAATATACACTTTTTGTTTTTCTTTCAGGAGTACCTGACCCGGAGGTGGAGGCCGCGGAACCCAAGGCAAAGGCACAGATGCCGGAAACAGCAAGAGATAAGTATTTTTTCTGACTTGCAGTGCCCCCCTCCATCGGTGTGGTCCATATGAAACTAATATACACTTTTTGTTTTTCTTTCAGAGTACCTGACCCTGATGGTGGAGGCCGCGGAACCCAAGGCAAAGGCACAGATGCCGGAAACAGCAAGAGATAAGTATTTTTTCTGACTTGCAGTGCCCCCCTCCATCGGTGTGGTCCATATGAAACTAATATACACTTTTTGTTTTTCTTTCAGAGTACCTGACCCTGATGGTGGAGGCTTCGGAACCCAAGGCAAAGTCACAGATGCCGGAAACAGCAAGAGATAAGTATTTTTTCTGACTTGCAGTGCCCCCCTCCATCGGTGTGGTCCATATGAAACTAATATACACTTTTTGTTTTTCTTTCAGAGTACCTGACCCGGAGGTGGAGGCCGCGGAACCCAAGGCAAAGGCACAGATGCCGGAAACAGCAAGAGATAAGTATTTTTTCTGACTTGCAGTGCCCCCCTCCATCGGTGTGGTCCATATGAAACTAATATACACTTTTTGTTTTTCTTTCAGAGTACCTGACCCTGATGGTGGAGGCCGTGGAACCCAAGGCAAAGGCACAGATGCCGGAAACAGCAAGAGATAAGTATTTTTTCTGACTTGCAGTGCCCCCCTCCATCGGTGTGGTCCATATGAAACTAATATACACTTTTTGTTTTTCTTTCAGAGTACCTGACCCTGATGGTGGAGGCCGCGGAACCCAAGGCAAAGGCACAGATGCCGGAAACAGCAAGAGATAAGTATTTTTTCTGACTTGCAGTGCCCCCCTCCATCGGTGTGGTCCATATGAAACTAATATACACTTTTTGTTTTTCTTTCAGAGTACCTGACCCTGATGGTGGAGGCCGCGGAACCCAAGGCAAAGGCACAGATGCCGGAAACAGCAAGAGATAAGTATTTTTTTTCTGACTTGCAGTGCCCCCCTCCATCGGTGTGGTCCATATGAAACTAATATACACTTTTTGTTTTTCTTTCAGAGTACCTGACCCTGATGGTGGAGGCCGCGGAACCCAAGGCAAAGGCACAGATGCCGGAAACAGCAAGAGATAAGTATTTTTTCTGACTTGCAGTGCCCCCCTCCATCGGTGTGGTCCATATGAAACTAATATACACTTTTTGTTTTTCTTTCAGAGTACCTGACCCTGATGGTGGAGGCAGCGGAACCCAAGGCAAAGGCACAGATGCCGGAAACAGCAAGAGATAAGTATTTTTTCTGACTTGCAGTGCCCCCCTCCATCGGTGTGGTCCATATGAAACTAATATACACTTTTTGTTTTTCTTTCAGAGTACCTGACCCTGATGGTGGAGGCCGCGGAACCCAAGGCAAAGGCACAGATGCCGGAAACAGCAAGAGATAAGTATTTTTTCTGACTTGCAGTGCCCCCCTCCATCGGTGTGGTCCATATGAAACTAATATACACTTTTTGTTTTTCTTTCAGAGTACCTGACCCGGAGGTGGAGGCCGCGGAACCCAAGGCAAAGGCACAGATGCCGGAAACAGCAAGAGATAAGTATTTTTTCTGACTTGCAGTGCCCCCCTCCATCGGTGTGGTCCATATGAAACTAATATACACTTTTTGTTTTTCTTTCAGAGTACCTGACCCGGAGGTGGAGGCCGCGGAACCCAAGGCAAAGGCACAGATGCCGGAAACAGCAAGAGATAAGTATTTTTTCTGACTTGCAGTGCCCCCCTCCATCGGTGTGGTCCATATGAAACTAATATACACTTTTTGTTTTTCTTTCAGAGTACCTGACCCGGAGGTGGAGGCCGCGGAACCCAAGGCAAAGGCACAGATGCCGGAAACAGCAAGAGATAAGTATTTTTTCTGACTTGCAGTGCCCCCCTCCATCGGTGTGGTCCATATGAAACTAATATACACTTTTTGTTTTTCTTTCAGAGTACCTGACCCGGAGATGGAGGCCGCGGAACCCAAGGCAAAGGCACAGATGCCGGAAACAGCAAGAGATAAGTATTTTTTCTGACTTGCAGTGCCCCCCTCCATCGGTGTGGTCCATATGAAACTAATATACACTTTTTGTTTTTCTTTCAGAGTACCTGACCCGGAGGTGGAGGCCCCGGAACCCAAGGCAAAGGCACAGATGCCGGAAACAGCAAGAGATAAGTATTTTTTCTGACTTGCAGTGCCCCCCTCCATCGGTGTGGTCCATATGAAACTAATATACACTTTTTGTTTTTCTTTCAGAGTACATGACCCGGAGGTGGAGGCCGCAGAACCCAAGGCAAAGGCACAGATGCCGGAAACAGCAAGAGATAAGTATTTTTTCTGACTTGCAGTGCCCCCCTCCATCGGTGTGGTCCATATGAAACTAATATTCACTTTTTGTTTTTCTTTCAGAGTACCTGACCCGGAGGTGGAGGCCGCGGAACCCAAGGCAAAGGCACAGATGCCGGAAACAGCAAGAGATAAGTATTTTTTCTGACTTGCAGTGCCCCCCTCCATCGGTGTGGTCCATATGAAACTAATATACACTTTTTGTTTTTCTTTCAGAGTACCTGACCCGGAGGTGGAGGCCGCGGAACCCAAGGCAAAGGCACAGATGCCGGAAACAGCAAGAGATAAGTTTTTTTTCTGACTTGCAGTGCCCCCCTCCATCGGTGTGGTCCATATGAAACTAATATACACTTTTTGTTTTTCTTTCAGAGTACCTGACCCGGAGGTGGAGGCCGCGGAACCCAAGGCAAAGGCACAGATGCCGGAAACAGCAAGAGATAAGTATTTTTTCTGACTTGCAGTGCCCCCCTCCATCGGTGTGGTCCATATGAAACTAATATTCACTTTTTGTTTTTCTTTCAGAGTACCTGACCCGGAGGTGGAGGCCGCGGAACCCAAGGCAAAGGCACAGATGCCGGAAACAGCAAGAGATAAGTATTTTTTCTGACTTGCAGTGCCCCCCTCCATCGGTGTGGTCCATATGAAACTAATATACACTTTTTGTTTTTCTTTCAGAGTACCTGACCCGGAGGTGGAGGCCGCGGAACCCAAGGCAAAGGCACAGATGCCGGAAACAGCAAGAGATAAGTATTTTTTCTGACTTGCAGTGCCCCCCTCCATCGGTGTGGTCCATATGAAACTAATATTCACTTTTTGTTTTTCTTTCAGAGTACCTGACCCGGAGGTGGAGGCCGCGGAACCCAAGGCAAAGGCACAGATGCCGGAAACAGCAAGAGATAAGTATTTTTTCTGACTTGCAGTGCCCCCCTCCATCGGTGTGGTCCATATGAAACTAATATTCACTTTTTGTTTTTCTTTCAGAGTACCTGACCCGGAGGTGGAGGCCGCGGAACCCAAGGCAAAGGCACAGATGCCGGAAACAGCAAGAGATAAGTATTTTTTCTGACTTGCAGTGCCCCCCTCCATCGGTGTGGTCCATATGAAACTAATATACACTTTTTGTTTTTCTTTCAGAGTACCTGACCCGGAGGTGGAGGCCGCGGAACCCAAGGCAAAGGCACAGATGCCGGAAACAGCAAGAGATAAGTATTTTTTCTGACTTGCAGTGCCCCCCTCCATCGGTGTGGTCCATATGAAACTAATATACACTTTTTGTTTTTCTTTCAGAGTACCTGACCCTGATGGTGGAGGCCGCGGAACCCAAGGCAAAGGCACAGATGCCGGAAACAGCAAGAGATAAGTATTTTTTCTGACTTGCAGTGCCCCCCCTCCATCGGTGTGGTCCATATGAAACTAATATACACTTTTTGTTTTTCTTTCAGAGTACCTGACCCTGATGGTGGAGGCCGCGGAACCCAAGGCAAAGGCACAGATGCCGGAAACAGCAAGAGATAAGTATTTTTTCTGACTTGCAGTGCCCCCCTCCATCGGTGTGGTCCATATGAAACTAATATACACTTTTTGTTTTTCTTTCAGAGTACCTGACCCTGATGGTGGAGGCCGCGGAACCCAAGGCAAAGGCACAGATGCCGGAAACAGCAAGAGATAAGTATTTTTTCTGACTTGCAGTGCCCCCCTCCATCGGTGTGGTCCATATGAAACTAATATACACTTTTTGTTTTTCTTTCAGAGTACCTGACCCTGATGGTGGAGGCCGCGGAACCCAAGGCAAAGGCACAGATGCCGGAAACAGCAAGAGATAAGTATTTTTTCTCACTTGCAGTGCCCCCCTCCATCGGTGTGGTCCATATGAAACTAATATACACTTTTTGTTTTTCTTTCAGAGTACCTGACCCTGATGGTGGAGGCCGCGGAACCCAAGGCAAAGGCACAGATGCCGGAAACAGCAAGAGATAAGTATTTTTTCTGACTTGCAGTGCCCCCCTCCATCGGTGTGGTCCATATGAAACTAATATACACTTTTTGTTTTTCTTTCAGAGTACCTGACCCGGAGGTGGAGGCCGCGGAACCCAAGGCAAAGGCACAGATGCCGGAAACAGCAAGAGATAAGTATTTTTTCTGACTTGCAGTGCCCCCCTCCATCGGTGTGGTCCATATGAAACTAATATACACTTTTTGTTTTTCTTTCAGAGTACCTGACCCTGATGGTGGATGCCGTGGAACCCAAGGCAAAGGCACAGATGCCGGAAACAGCAAGAGATAAGTATTTTTTCTGACTTGCAGTGCCCCCCTCCATCGGTGTGGTCCATATGAAACTAATATACACTTTTTGTTTTTCTTTCAGAGTACCTGACCCTGATCGTGGAGGCCGCGGAACCCAAGGCAAAGGCACAGATGCCGGAAACAGCAAGAGATAAGTATTTTTTCTGACTTGCAGTGCCCCCCTCCATCGGTGTGGTCCATATGAAACTAATATACACTTTTTGTTTTTCTTTCAGAGTTCCTGACCCTGATGGTGGAGGCCGCGGAACCCAAGGCAAAGGCACAGATGCCGGAAACAGCAAGAGATAAGTATTTTTTCTGACTTGCAGTGCCCCCCTCCATCGGTGTGGTCCATATGAAACTAATATACACTTTTTGTTTTTCTTTCAGAGTACCTGACCCTGATGGTGGAGGCCGCGGAACCCAAGGCAAAGGCACAGATGCCGCAAACAGCAAGAGATAAGTATTTTTTCTGACTTGCAGTGCCCCCCTCCATCGGTGTGGTCCATATGAAACTAATATACACTTTTTGTTTTTCTTTCAGAGTTCCTGACCCTGATGGTGGAGGCCGCGGAACCCAAGGCAAAGGCACAGATGCCGGAAACAGCAAGAGATAAGTATTTTTTCTGACTTGCAGTGCCCCCCTCCATCGGTGTGGTCCATATGAAACTAATATACACTTTTTGTTTTTCTTTCAGAGTTCCTGACCCTAATGGTGGAGGCCGCGGAACCCAAGGCAAAGGCACAGATGCCGGAAACAGCAAGAGATAAGTATTTTTTCTGACTTGCAGTGCCCCCCTCCATCGGTGTGGTCCATATGAAACTTATATACACTTTTTTTTTTTCTTTCAGAGTTCCTGACCCTGATGGTGGAGGCCGCGGAACCCAAGGCAAAGGCACAGATGCCGGAAACAGCAAGAGATAAGTATTTTTTCTGACTTGCAGTGCCCCCCTCCATCGGTGTGGTCCATATGAAACTAATATACACTTTTTGTTTTTCTTTCAGGAGTACCTGACCCGGAGGTGGAGGCCGCGGAACCCAAGGCAAAGGCACAGATGCCGGAAACAGCAAGAGATAAGTATTTTTTCTGACTTGCAGTGCCCCCCTCCATCGGTGTGGTCCATATGAAACTAATATACACTTTTTGTTTTTCTTTCAGAGTTCCTGACCCTGATGGTGGAGGCCGCGGAACCCAAGGCAAAGGCACAGATGCTGGAAACAGCAAGAGATAAGTATTTTTTCTGACTTGCAGTGCCCCCCTCCATCGGTGTGGTCCATATGAAACTAATATACACTTTTTGTTTTTCTTTCAGAGTACCTGACCCTGATGGTGGAGGCCGCGGAACCCAAGGCAAAGGCACAGATGCCGGAAACAGCAAGAGATAAGTATTTTTTCTGACTTGCAGTGCCCCCCTCCATCGGTGTGGTCCATATGAAACTAATATACACTTTTTGTTTTTCTTTCAGAGTACCTGACCCTGATGGTGGAGGCCGCGGAACCCAAGGCAAAGGCACAGATGCCGGAAACAGCAAGAGATAAGTATTTTTTCTGACTTGCAGTGCCCCCCTCCATCGGTGTGGTCCATATGAAACTAATATACACTTTTTGTTTTTCTTTCAGAGTACCTGACCCTGATGGTGGAGGCCGCGGAACCCAAGGCAAAGGCACAGATGCCGGAAACAGCAAGAGATAAGTATTTTTTCTGACTTGCAGTGCCCCCCTCCATCGGTGTGGTCCATATGAAACTAATATACACTTTTTGTTTTTCTTTCAGAGTACCTGACCCTGATGGTGGAGGCCGCGGAACCCAAGGCAAAGGCACAGATGCCGGAAACAGCAAGAGATAAGTATTTTTTCTGACTTGCAGTGCCCCCCTCCATCGGTGTGGTCCATATGAAACTAATATACACTTTTTGTTTTTCTTTCAGAGTACCTGACCCGGAGGTGGAGGCCGCGGAACCCAAGGCAAAGGCACAGATGCCGGAAACAGCAAGAGATAAGTATTTTTTCTGACTTGCAGTGCCCCCCTCCATCGGTGTGGTCCATATGAAACTAATATACACTTTTTGTTTTTCTTTCAGAGTACCTGACCCTGATGGTGGAGGCCGCGGAACCCAAGGCAAAGGCACAGATGCCGGAAACAGCAAGAGATAAGTATTTTTTCTGACTTGCAGTGCCCCCCTCCATCGGTGTGGTCCATATGAAACTAATATACACTTTTTGTTTTTCTTTCAGAGTACCTGACCCTGATGGTGGAGGCCGCGGAACCCAAGGCAAAGGCACAGATGCCGGAAACAGCAAGAGATAAGTATTTTTTCTGACTTGCAGTGCCCCCCTCCATCGGTGTGGTCCATATGAAACTAATATACACTTTTTGTTTTTCTTTCAGAGTACCTGACCCTGATGGTGGAGGCCACGGAACCCAAGGCAAAGGCACAGATGCCGGAAACAGCAAGAGATAAGTATTTTTTCTGACTTGCAGTGCCCCCCTCCATCGGTGTGGTCCATATGAAACTAATATACACTTTTTGTTTTTCTTTCAGAGTACCTGACCCGTAGGTGGAGGCCGCGGAACCCAAGGCAAAGGCACAGATGCCGGAAACAGCAAGAGATAAGTATTTTTTCTGACTTGCAGTGCCCCCCTCCATCGGTGTGGTCCATATGAAACTAATATACACTTTTTGTTTTTCTTTCAGAGTACCTGACCCTGATGGTGGAGGCCGCGGAACCCAAGGCAAAGGCACAGATGCCGGAAACAGCAAGAGATAAGTATTTTTTCTGACTTGCAGTGCCCCCCCTCCATCGGTGTGGTCCATATGAAACTAATATACACTTTTTGTTTTTCTTTCAGAGTACCTGACCCTGATGGTGGAGGCCGCGGAACCCAAGGCAAAGGCACAGATGCCGGAAACAGCAAGAGATAAGTATTTTTTCTGACTTGCAGTGCCCCCCTCCATCGGTGTGGTCCATATGAAACTAATATACACTTTTTGTTTTTCTTTCAGAGTACCTGACCCTGATGGTGGAGGCCGCGGAACCCAAGGCAAAGGCACAGATGCCGGAAACAGCAAGAGATAAGTATTTTTTCTGACTTGCAGTGCCCCCCTCCATCGGTGTGGTCCATATGAAACTAATATACACTTTTTGTTTTTCTTTCAGAGTTCCTGACCCTGATGGTGGAGGCCGCGGAACCCAAGGCAAAGGCACAGATGCCGGAAACAGCAAGAGATAAGTATTTTTTCTGACTTGCAGTGCCCCCCTCCATCGGTGTGGTCCATATGAAACTAATATACACTTTTTGTTTTTCTTTCAGAGTACCTGACCCTGATGGTGGAGGCCGCGGAACCCAAGGCAAAGGCACAGATGCCGCAAACAGCAAGAGATAAGTATTTTTTCTGACTTGCAGTGCCCCCCTCCATCGGTGTGGTCCATATGAAACTAATATACACTTTTTGTTTTTCTTTCAGAGTTCCTGACCCTGATGGTGGAGGCCGCGGAACCCAAGGCAAAGGCACAGATGCCGGAAACAGCAAGAGATAAGTATTTTTTCTGACTTGCAGTGCCCCCCTCCATCGGTGTGGTCCATATGAAACTAATATACACTTTTTGTTTTTCTTTCAGAGTTCCTGACCCTAATGGTGGAGGCCGCGGAACCCAAGGCAAAGGCACAGATGCCGGAAACAGCAAGAGATAAGTATTTTTTCTGACTTGCAGTGCCCCCCTCCATCGGTGTGGTCCATATGAAACTTATATACACTTTTTGTTTTTCTTTCAGAGTTCCTGACCCTGATGGTGGAGGCCGCGGAACCCAAGGCAAAGGCACAGATGCCGGAAACAGCAAGAGATAAGTATTTTTTCTGACTTGCAGTGCCCCCCTCCATCGGTGTGGTCCATATGAAACTAATATACACTTTTTGTTTTTCTTTCAGGAGTACCTGACCCGGAGGTGGAGGCCGCGGAACCCAAGGCAAAGGCACAGATGCCGGAAACAGCAAGAGATAAGTATTTTTTCTGACTTGCAGTGCCCCCCTCCATCGGTGTGGTCCATATGAAACTAATATACACTTTTTGTTTTTCTTTCAGAGTTCCTGACCCTGATGGTGGAGGCCGCGGAACCCAAGGCAAAGGCACAGATGCCGGAAACAGCAAGAGATAAGTATTTTTTCTGACTTGCAGTGCCCCCCTCCATCGGTGTGGTCCATATGAAACTAATATACACTTTTTGTTTTTCTTTCAGAGTACCTGACCCTGATGGTGGAGGCCGCGGAACCCAAGGCAAAGGCACAGATGCCGGAAACAGCAAGAGATAAGTATTTTTTCTGACTTGCAGTGCCCCCCTCCATCGGTGTGGTCCATATGAAACTAATATACACTTTTTGTTTTTCTTTCAGAGTACCTGACCCTGATGGTGGAGGCCGCGGAACCCAAGGCAAAGGCACAGATGCCGGAAACAGCAAGAGATAAGTATTTTTTCTGACTTGCAGTGCCCCCCTCCATCGGTGTGGTCCATATGAAACTAATATACACTTTTTGTTTTTCTTTCAGAGTTCCTGACCCTGATGGTGGAGGCCGCGGAACCCAAGGCAAAGGCACAGATGCCGGAAACAGCAAGAGATAAGTATTTTTTCTGACTTGCAGTGCCCCCCTCCATCGGTGTGGTCCATATGAAACTAATATACACTTTTTGTTTTTCTTTCAGAGTACCTGACCCTGATGGTGGAGGCCGCGGAACCCAAGGCAAAGGCACAGATGCCGGAAACAGGAAGAGATAAGTATTTTTTCTGACTTGCAGTGCCCCCCTCCATCGGTGTGGTCCATATGAAACTAAAATACACTTTTTGTTTTTCTTTCAGAGTACCTGACCCTGATGGTGGAGGCCGCGGAACCCAAGGCAAAGGCACAGATGCCGGAAACAGGAAGAGATAAGTATTTTTTCTGACTTGCAGTGCCCCCCTCCATCGGTGTGGTCCATATGAAACTAATATACACTTTTTGTTTTTCTTTCAGAGTACCTGACCCGGAGGTGGAGGCCGCAGAACCCAAGGCAAAGGCACAGATGCCGGAAACAGCAAGAGATAAGTATTTTTTCTGACTTGCAGTGCCCCCCTCCATCGGTGTGGTCCATATGAAACTAATATACACTTTTTGTTTTTCTTTCAGAGTACCTGACCCTGATGGTGGAGGCCGCGGAACCCAAGGCAAAGGCACAGATGCCGGAAACAGCAAGAGATAAGTATTTTTTCTGACTTGCAGTGCCCCCCTCCATCGGTGTGGTCCATATGAAACTAATATACACTTTTTGTTTTTCTTTCAGAGTACCTGACCCTGATGGTGGAGGCCGCGGAACCCAAGGCAAAGGCACAGATGCCGGAAACAGCAAGAGATAAGTATTTTTTCCGACTTGCAGTGCCCCCCTCCATCGGTGTGGTCCATATGAAACTAATATACACTTTTTGTTTTTCTTTCAGAGTACCTGACCCGGAGGTGGAGGCCGCGGAACCCAAGGCAAAGGCACAGATGCCGGAAACAGCAAGAGATAAGTATTTTTTCTGACTTGCAGTGCCCCCCTCCATCGGTGTGGTCCATATGAAACTAATATACACTTTTTGTTTTTCTTTCAGAGTACCTGACCCTGATGGTGGAGGCCGCGGAACCCAAGGCAAAGGCACAGATGCCGGAAACAGCAAGAGATAAGTATTTTTTCTGACTTGCAGTGCCCCCCTCCATCGGTGTGGTCCATATGAAACTAATATACACTTTTTGTTTTTCTTTCAGAGTACCTGACCCTGATGGTGGAGGCCGCGGAACCCAAGGCAAAGGCACAGATGCCGGAAACAGCAAGAGATAAGTATTTTTTCTGACTTGCAGTGCCCCCCTCCATCGGTGTGGTCCATATGAAACTAATATACACTTTTTGTTTTTCTTTCAGAGTACCTGACCCTGATGGTGGAGGCCGCGGAACCCAAGGCAAAGGCACAGATGCCGGAAACAGCAAGAGATAAGTATTTTTTCTGACTTGCAGTGCCCCCCTCCATCGGTGTGGTCCATATGAAACTAATATACACTTTTTGTTTTTCTTTCAGAGTACCTGACCCTGATGGTGGAGGCCACGGAACCCAAGGCAAAGGCACAGATGCCGGAAACAGCAAGAGATAAGTATTTTTTTTCTGACTTGCAGTGCCCCCCTCCATCGGTGTGGTCCATATGAAACTAATATACACTTTTTGTTTTTCTTTCAGAGTACCTGACCCTGATGGTGGAGGCCGCGGAACCCAAGGCAAAGGCACAGATGCCGGAAACAGCAAGAGATAAGTATTTTTTTTCTGACTTGCAGTGCCCCCCTCCATCGGTGTGGTCCATATGAAACTAATATACACTTTTTGTTTTTCTTTCAGAGTACCTGACCCTGATGGTGGAGGCCGCGGAACCCAAGGCAAAGGCACAGATGCCGGAAACAGGAAGAGATAAGTATTTTTTCTGACTTGCAGTGCCCCCCTCCATCGGTGTGGTCCATATGAAACTAAAATACACTTTTTGTTTTTCTTTCAGAGTACCTGACCCTGATGGTGGAGGCCGCGGAACCCAAGGCAAAGGCACAGATGCCGGAAACAGGAAGAGATAAGTATTTTTTCTGACTTGCAGTGCCCCCCTCCATCGGTGTGGTCCATATGAAACTAATATACACTTTTTGTTTTTCTTTCAGAGTACCTGACCCGGAGGTGGAGGCCGCAGAACCCAAGGCAAAGGCACAGATGCCGGAAACAGCAAGAGATAAGTATTTTTTCTGACTTGCAGTGCCCCCCTCCATCGGTGTGGTCCATATGAAACTAATATACACTTTTTGTTTTTCTTTCAGAGTACCTGACCCTGATGGTGGAGGCCGCGGAACCCAAGGCAAAGGCACAGATGCCGGAAACAGCAAGAGATAAGTATTTTTTCTGACTTGCAGTGCCCCCCTCCATCGGTGTGGTCCATATGAAACTAATATACACTTTTTGTTTTTCTTTCAGAGTACCTGACCCTGATGGTGGAGGCCGCGGAACCCAAGGCAAAGGCACAGATGCCGGAAACAGCAAGAGATAAGTATTTTTTCCGACTTGCAGTGCCCCCCTCCATCGGTGTGGTCCATATGAAACTAATATACACTTTTTGTTTTTCTTTCAGAGTACCTGACCCGGAGGTGGAGGCCGCGGAACCCAAGGCAAAGGCACAGATGCCGGAAACAGCAAGAGATAAGTATTTTTTCTGACTTGCAGTGCCCCCCTCCATCGGTGTGGTCCATATGAAACTAATATACACTTTTTGTTTTTCTTTCAGAGTACCTGACCCTGATGGTGGAGGCCGCGGAACCCAAGGCAAAGGCACAGATGCCGGAAACAGCAAGAGATAAGTATTTTTTCTGACTTGCAGTGCCCCCCTCCATCGGTGTGGTCCATATGAAACTAATATACACTTTTTGTTTTTCTTTCAGAGTACCTGACCCTGATGGTGGAGGCCGCGGAACCCAAGGCAAAGGCACAGATGCCGGAAACAGCAAGAGATAAGTATTTTTTCTGACTTGCAGTGCCCCCCTCCATCGGTGTGGTCCATATGAAACTAATATACACTTTTTGTTTTTCTTTCAGAGTACCTGACCCTGATGGTGGAGGCCGCGGAACCCAAGGCAAAGGCACAGATGCCGGAAACAGCAAGAGATAAGTATTTTTTCTGACTTGCAGTGCCCCCCTCCATCGGTGTGGTCCATATGAAACTAATATACACTTTTTGTTTTTCTTTCAGAGTACCTGACCCTGATGGTGGAGGCCACGGAACCCAAGGCAAAGGCACAGATGCCGGAAACAGCAAGAGATAAGTATTTTTTCTGACTTGCAGTGCCCCCCTCCATCGGTGTGGTCCATATGAAACTAATATACACTTTTTGTTTTTCTTTCAGAGTACCTGACCCTGATGGTGGAGGCCGCGGAACCCAAGGCAAAGGCACAGATGCCGGAAACAGCAAGAGATAAGTATTTTTTCTGACTTGCAGTGCCCCCCTCCATCGGTGTGGTCCATATGAAACTAATATACACTTTTTGTTTTTCTTTCAGAGTACCTGACCCTGATGGTGGAGGCCGCGGAACCCAAGGCAAAGGCACAGATGCCGGAAACAGCAAGAGATAAGTATTTTTTCTGACTTGCAGTGCCCCCCTCCATCGGTGTGGTCCATATGAAACTAATATACACTTTTTGTTTTTCTTTCAGAGTACCTGACCCTGATGGTGGAGGCCGCGGAACCCAAGGCAAAGGCACAGATGCCGGAAACAGCAAGAGATAAGTATTTTTTCTGACTTGCAGTGCCCCCCTCCATCGGTGTGGTCCATATGAAACTAATATACACTTTTTGTTTTTCTTTCAGAGTACCTGACCCTGATGGTGGAGGCCGCGGAACCCAAGGCAAAGGCACAGATGCCGGAAACAGCAAGAGATAAGTATTTTTTCTGACTTGCAGTGCCCCCCTCCATCGGTGTGGTCCATATGAAACTAATATACACTTTTTGTTTTTCTTTCAGAGTTCCTGACCCTGATGGTGGAGGCCGCGGAACCCAAGGCAAAGGCACAGATGCCGGAAACAGCAAGAGATAAGTATTTTTTCTGACTTGCAGTGCCCCCCTCCATCGGTGTGGTCCATATGAAACTAATATACACTTTTTGTTTTTATTTCAGAGTACCTGACCCTGATGGTGGAGGCCGCGGAACCCAAGGCAAAGGCACAGATGCCGGAAACAGCAAGAGATAAGTATTTTTTCTGACTTGCAGTGCCCCCCTCCATCGGTGTGGTCCATATGAAACTAATATACACTTTTTGTTTTTCTTTCAGAGTTCCTGACCCTGATGGTGGAGGCCGCGGAACCCAAGGCAAAGGCACAGATGCCGGAAACAGCAAGAGATAAGTATTTTTTCTGACTTGCAGTGCCCCCCTCCATCGGTGTGGTCCATATGAAACTAATATACACTTTTTGTTTTTCTTTCAGAGTTCCTGACCCTGATGGTGGAGGCCGCGGAACCCAAGGCAAAGGCACAGATGCCGGAAACAGCAAGAGATAAGTATTTTTTCTGACTTGCAGTGCCCCCCCTCCATCGGTGTGGTCCATATGAAACTAATATACACTTTTTGTTTTTCTTTCAGAGTTCCTGACCCTGATGGTGGAGGCCGCGGAACCCAAGGCAAAGGCACAGATGCCGGAAACAGCAAGAGATAAGTATTTTTTCTGACTTGCAGTGCCCCCCCTCCATCGGTGTGGTCCATATGAAACTAATATACACTTTTTGTTTTTCTTTCAGAGTTCCTGACCCTGATGGTGGAGGCCGCGGAACCCAAGGCAAAGGCACAGATGCCGGAAACAGCAAGAGATAAGTATTTTTTCTGACTTGCAGTGCCCCCCTCCATCGGTGTGGTCCATATGAAACTAATATACACTTTTTGTTTTTCTTTCAGGAGTACCTGACCCGGAGGTGGAGGCCGCGGAACCCAAGGCAAAGGCACAGATGCCGGAAACAGCAAGAGATAAGTATTTTTTCTGACTTGCAGTGCCCCCCTTCATCGGTGTGGTCCATATGAAACTAATATACACTTTTTGTTTTTCTTTCAGAGTTCCTGACCCTGATGGTGGAGGCCGCGGAACCCAAGGCAAAGGCACAGATACCGGAAACAGCAAGAGATAAGTATTTTTTCTGACTTGCAGTGCCCCCCTCCATCGGTGTGGTCCATATGAAACTAATATACACTTTTTGTTTTTCTTTCAGAGTTCCTGACCCTGATGGTGGAGGCCGCGGAACCCAAGGCAAAGGCACAGATGCCGGAAACAGCAAGAGATAAGTATTTTTTCTGACTTGCAGTGCCCCCCTCCATCGGTGTGGTCCATATGAAACTAATATACACTTTTTGTTTTTCTTTCAGAGTACCTGACCCTGATGGTGGAGGCCGCGGAACCCAAGGCAAAGGCACAGATGCCGGAAACAGCAAGAGATAAGTATTTTTTCTGACTTGCAGTGCCCCCCTCCATCGGTGTGGTCCATATGAAACTAATATACACTTTTTGTTTTTCTTTCAGAGTTCCTGACCCTGATGGTGGAGGCCGCGGAACCCAAGGCAAAGGCACAGATGCCGGAAACAGCAAGAGATAAGTATTTTTTCTGACTTGCAGTGCCCCCCTCCATCGGTGTGGTCCATATGAAACTAATATACACTTTTTGTTTTTCTTTCAGAGTACCTGACCCTGATGGTGGAGGCCGCGGAACCCAAGGCAAAGACACAGATGCCGGAAACAGCAAGAGATAAGTATTTTTTCTGACTTGCAGTGCCCCCCTCCATCGGTGTGGTCCATATGAAACTAATATACACTTTTTGTTTTTCTTTCAGAGTACCTGACCCTGATGGTGGAGGCTGCGGAACCCAAGGCAAAGGCACAGATGCCGGAAACAGCAAGAGATAAGTATTTTTTCTGACTTGCAGTGCCCCCCTCCATCGGTGTGGTCCATATGAAACTAATATACACTTTTTGTTTTTCTTTCAGAGTACCTGACCCGGAGGTGGAGGCCGCGGAACCCAAGGCAAAGGCACAGATGCCGGAAACAGCAAGAGATAAGTATTTTTTCTGACTTGCAGTGCCCCCCTCCATCGGTGTGGTCCATATGAAACTAATATACACTTTTTATTTTTCTTTCAGAGTACCTGACCCTGATGGTGGAGGCCGCGGAACCCAAGGCAAAGGCACAGATGCCGGAAACAGCAAGAGATAAGTATTTTTTCTGACTTGCAGTGCCCCCCTCCATCGGTGTGGTCCATATGAAACTAATATACACTTTTTGTTTTTCTTTCAGAGTACCTGACCCTGATGGTGGAGGCCGCGGAACCCAAGGCAAAGGCACAGATGCCTGAAACAGCAAGAGATAAGTATTTTTTCTGACTTGCAGTGCCCCCCTCCATCGGTGTGGTCCATATGAAACTAATATACACTTTTTGTTTTTCTTTCAGAGTACCTGACCCTGATGGTGGAGGCCGCGGAACCCAAGGCAAAGGCACAGATGCCGGAAACAGCAAGAGATAAGTATTTTTTCTGACTTGCAGTGCCCCCCTCCATCGGTGTGGTCCATATGAAACTAATATACACTTTTTGTTTTTCTTTCAGAGTACCTGACCCTGATGGTGGAGGCCGCGGAACCCAAGGCAAAGGCACAGATGCCGGAAACAGCAAGAGATAAGTATTTTTTCTGACTTGCAGTGCCCCCCTCCATCGGTGTGGTCCATATGAAACTAATATACACTTTTTGTTTTTCTTTCAGAGTACCTGACCCTGATGGTGGAGGCCGCGGAACCCAAGGCAAAGGCACAGATGCCGGAAACAGCAAGAGATAAGTATTTTTTCTGACTTGCAGTGCCCCCCTCCATCGGTGTGGTCCATATGAAACTAATATACACTTTTTGTTTTTCTTTCAGAGTACCTGACCCTGATGGTGGAGGCCGCGGAACCCAAGGCAAAGGCACAGATGCCGGAAACAGCAAGAGATAAGTATTTTTTCTGACTTGCAGTGCCCCCCTCCATCGGTGTGGTCCATATGAAACTAATATACACTTTTTGTTTTTCTTTCAGAGTACCTGACCCTGATGGTGGAGGCCGCGGAACCCAAGGCAAAGGCACAGATGCCGGAAACAGCAAGAGATAAGTATTTTTTCTGACTTGCAGTGCCCCCCTCCATCGGTGTGGTCCATATGAAACTAATATACACTTTTTGTTTTTCTTTCAGAGTACCTGACCCTGATGGTGGAGGCCGCGGAACCCAAGGCAAAGGCACAGATGCCGGAAACAGCAAGAGATAAGTATTTTTTCTGACTCGCAGTGCCCCCCTCCATCGGTGTGGTCCATATGAAACTAATATACACTTTTTGTTTTTCTTTCAGAGTACCTGACCCTGATGGTGGAGGCCGCGGAACCCAAGGCAAAGGCACAGATGCCGGAAACAGCAAGAGATAAGTATTTTTTCTGACTCGCAGTGCCCCCCTCCATCGGTGTGGTCCATATGAAACTAATATACACTTTTTGTTTTTCTTTCAGAGTACCTGACCCTGATGGTGGAGGCCGCGGAACCCAAGGCAAAGGCACAGATGCCGGAAACAGCAAGAGATAAGTATTTTTTCTGACTTGCAGTGCCCCCCTCCATCGGTGTGGTCCATATGAAACTAATATACACTTTTTGTTTTTCTTTCAGAGTACCTGACCCTGATGGTGGAGGCCGCGGAACCCAAGGCAAAGGCACAGATGCCGGAAACAGCAAGAGATAAGTATTTTTTCTGACTTGCAGTGCCCCCCTCCATCGGTGTGGTCCATATGAAACTAATATACACTTTTTGTTTTTCTTTCAGAGTTCCTGACCCTGATGGTGGAGGCCGCGGAACCCAAGGCAAAGGCACAGATGCCGGAAACAGCAAGAGATAAGTATTTTTTCTGACTTGCAGTGCCCCCCTCCATCGGTGTGGTCCATATGAAACTAATATACACTTTTTGTTTTTCTTTCAGAGTACCTGACCCGGAGGTGGAGGCCGCGGAACCCAAGGCAAAGGCACAGATGCCGGAAACAGCAAGAGATAAGTATTTTTTCTGACTTGCAGTGCCCCCCTCCATCGGTGTGGTCCATATGAAACTAATATACACTTTTTGTTTTTCTTTCAGAGTACCTGACCCGGAGGTGGAGGCCGCGGAACCCAAGGCAAAGGCACAGATGCCGGAAACAGCAAGAGATAAGTATTTTTTCTGACTTGCAGTGCCCCCTCCATCGGTGTGGTCCATATGAAACTAATATACACTTTTTGTTTTTCTTTCAGAGTACCTGACCCGGAGGTGGAGGCCGCGGAACCCAAGGCAAAGGCACAGATGCCGGAAACAGCAAGAGATAAGTATTTTTTCTGACTTGCAGTGCCCCCCTCCATCGGTGTGGTCCATATGAAACTAATATACACTTTTTGTTTTTCTTTCAGAGTACCTGACCCGATGGTGGAGGCCGCGGAACCCAAGGCAAAGGCACAGATGCCGGAAACAGCAAGAGATAAGTATTTTTTCTGACTTGCAGTGCCCCCCTCCATCGGTGTGGTCCATATGAAACTAATATACACTTTTTGTTTTTCTTTCAGAGTACCTGACCCTGATGGTGGAGGCCGCGGAACCCAAGGCAAAGGCACAGATGCCGGAAACAGCAAGAGATAAGTATTTTTTCTGACTTGCAGTGCCCCCCTCCATCGGTGTGGTCCATATGAAACTAATATACACTTTTTGTTTTTCTTTCAGAGTTCCTGACCCTGATGGTGGAGGCCGCGGAACCCAAGGCAAAGGCACAGATGCCGGAAACAGCAAGAGATAAGTATTTTTTCTGACTTGCAGTGCCCCCCTCCATCGGTGTGGTCCATATGAAACTAATATACACTTTTTGTTTTTCTTTCAGAGTACCTGACCCTGATGGTGGAGGCCGCGGAACCCAAGGCAAAGACACAGATGCCGGAAACAGCAAGAGATAAGTATTTTTTCTGACTTGCAGTGCCCCCCTCCATCGGTGTGGTCCATATGAAACTAATATACACTTTTTGTTTTTCTTTCAGAGTACCTGACCCTGATGGTGGAGGCCGCGGAACCCAAGGCAAAGGCACAGATGCCGGAAACAGCAAGAGATAAGTATTTTTTCTGACTTGCAGTGCCCCCCTCCATCGGTGTGGTCCATATGAAACTAATATACACTTTTTGTTTTTCTTTCAGAGTACCTGACCCGGAGGTGGAGGCCGCGGAACCCAAGGCAAAGGCACAGATGCCGGAAACAGCAAGAGATAAGTATTTTTTCTGACTTGCAGTGCCCCCCTCCATCGGTGTGGTCCATATGAAACTAATATACACTTTTTATTTTTCTTTCAGAGTACCTGACCCTGATGGTGGAGGCCGCGGAACCCAAGGCAAAGGCACAGATGCCGGAAACAGCAAGAGATAAGTATTTTTTCTGACTTGCAGTGCCCCCCTCCATCGGTGTGGTCCATATGAAACTAATATACACTTTTTGTTTTTCTTTCAGAGTACCTGACCCTGATGGTGGAGGCCGCGGAACCCAAGGCAAAGGCACAGATGCCGGAAACAGCAAGAGATAAGTATTTTTTCTGACTTGCAGTGCCCCCCTCCATCGGTGTGGTCCATATGAAACTAATATACACTTTTTGTTTTTCTTTCAGAGTACCTGACCCTGATGGTGGAGGCCGCGGAACCCAAGGCAAAGGCACAGATGCCGGAAACAGCAAGAGATAAGTATTTTTTCTGACTTGCAGTGCCCCCCTCCATCGGTGTGGTCCATATGAAACTAATATACACTTTTTGTTTTTCTTTCAGAGTACCTGACCCTGATGGTGGAGGCCGCGGAACCCAAGGCAAAGGCACAGATGCCGGAAACAGCAAGAGATAAGTATTTTTTCTGACTTGCAGTGCCCCCCTCCATCGGTGTGGTCCATATGAAACTAATATACACTTTTTGTTTTTCTTTCAGAGTACCTGACCCTGATGGTGGAGGCCGCGGAACCCAAGGCAAAGGCACAGATGCCGGAAACAGCAAGAGATAAGTATTTTTTCTGACTTGCAGTGCCCCCCTCCATCGGTGTGGTCCATATGAAACTAATATACACTTTTTGTTTTTCTTTCAGAGTACCTGACCCTGATGGTGGAGGCCGCGGAACCCAAGGCAAAGGCACAGATGCCGGAAACAGCAAGAGATAAGTATTTTTTCTGACTTGCAGTGCCCCCCTCCATCGGTGTGGTCCATATGAAACTAATATACACTTTTTGTTTTTCTTTCAGAGTACCTGACCCTGATGGTGGAGGCCGCGGAACCCAAGGCAAAGGCACAGATGCCGGAAACAGCAAGAGATAAGTATTTTTTCTGACTTGCAGTGCCCCCCTCCATCGGTGTGGTCCATATGAAACTAATATACACTTTTTGTTTTTCTTTCAGAGTACCTGACCCTGATGGTGGAGGCCGCGGAACCCAAGGCAAAGGCACAGATGCCGGAAACAGCAAGAGATAAGTATTTTTTCTGACTCGCAGTGCCCCCCTCCATCGGTGTGGTCCATATGAAACTAATATACACTTTTTGTTTTTCTTTCAGAGTACCTGACCCTGATGGTGGAGGCCGCGGAACCCAAGGCAAAGGCACAGATGCCGGAAACAGCAAGAGATAAGTATTTTTTCTGACTCGCAGTGCCCCCCTCCATCGGTGTGGTCCATATGAAACTAATATACACTTTTTGTTTTTCTTTCAGAGTACCTGACCCTGATGGTGGAGGCCGCGGAACCCAAGGCAAAGGCACAGATGCCGGAAACAGCAAGAGATAAGTATTTTTTCTGACTTGCAGTGCCCCCCTCCATCGGTGTGGTCCATATGAAACTAATATACACTTTTTGTTTTTCTTTCAGAGTACCTGACCCTGATGGTGGAGGCCGCGGAACCCAAGGCAAAGGCACAGATGCCGGAAACAGCAAGAGATAAGTATTTTTTCTGACTTGCAGTGCCCCCCTCCATCGGTGTGGTCCATATGAAACTAATATACACTTTTTGTTTTTCTTTCAGAGTTCCTGACCCTGATGGTGGAGGCCGCGGAACCCAAGGCAAAGGCACAGATGCCGGAAACAGCAAGAGATAAGTATTTTTTCTGACTTGCAGTGCCCCCCTCCATCGGTGTGGTCCATATGAAACTAATATACACTTTTTGTTTTTCTTTCAGAGTACCTGACCCGGAGGTGGAGGCCGCGGAACCCAAGGCAAAGGCACAGATGCCGGAAACAGCAAGAGATAAGTATTTTTTCTGACTTGCAGTGCCCCCCTCCATCGGTGTGGTCCATATGAAACTAATATACACTTTTTGTTTTTCTTTCAGAGTACCTGACCCGGAGGTGGAGGCCGCGGAACCCAAGGCAAAGGCACAGATGCCGGAAACAGCAAGAGATAAGTATTTTTTCTGACTTGCAGTGCCCCCTCCATCGGTGTGGTCCATATGAAACTAATATACACTTTTTGTTTTTCTTTCAGAGTACCTGACCCGGAGGTGGAGGCCGCGGAACCCAAGGCAAAGGCACAGATGCCGGAAACAGCAAGAGATAAGTATTTTTTCTGACTTGCAGTGCCCCCCTCCATCGGTGTGGTCCATATGAAACTAATATACACTTTTTGTTTTTCTTTCAGAGTACCTGACCCGATGGTGGAGGCCGCGGAACCCAAGGCAAAGGCACAGATGCCGGAAACAGCAAGAGATAAGTATTTTTTCTGACTTGCAGTGCCCCCCTCCATCGGTGTGGTCCATATGAAACTAATATACACTTTTTGTTTTTCTTTCAGAGTACCTGACCCGATGGTGGAGGCCGCGGAACCCAAGGCAAAGGCACAGATGCCGGAAACAGCAAGAGATAAGTATTTTTTCTGACTTGCAGTGCCCCCCTCCATCGGTGTGGTCCATATGAAACTAATATACACTTTTTGTTTTTCTTTCAGAGTACCTGACCCTGATGGTGGAGGCCGCGGAACCCAAGGCAAAGGCACAGATGCCCGAAACAGCAAGAGATAAATATTTTTTCTGACTTGCAGTGCCCCCCTCCATCGGTGTGGTCCATATGAAACTAATATACACTTTTCGTTTTTCTTTCAGAGTACCTGACCCTGATGGTGGAGGCCGCGGAACCCAAGGCAAAGGCACAGATGCCGGAAACAGCAAGAGATAAGTATTTTTTCTGACTTGCAGTGCCCCCCTCCATCGGTGTGGTCCATATGAAACTAATATACACTTTTTGTTTTTCTTTCAGAGTACCTGACCCTGATGGTGGAGGCCGCGGAACCCAAGGCAAAGGCACAGATGCCGGAAACAGCAAGAGATAAGTATTTTTTCTGACTTGCAGTGCCCCCCTCCATCGGTGTGGTCCATATGAAACTAATATACACTTTTTGTTTTTCTTTCAGAGTACCTGACCCTGATGGTGGAGGCCGCGGAACCCAAGGCAAAGGCACAGATGCCGGAAACAGCAAGAGATAAGTATTTTTTCTGACTTGCAGTGCCCCCCTCCATCGGTGTGGTCCATATGAAACTAATATACACTTTTTGTTTTTCTTTCAGAGTACCTGACCCTGATGGTGGAGGCCGCGGAACCCAAGGCAAAGGCACAGATGCCGGAAACAGCAAGAGATAAGTATTTTTTCTGACTTGCAGTGCCCCCCTCCATCGGTGTGGTCCATATGAAACTAATATACACTTTTTGTTTTTCTTTCAGAGTACCTGACCCTGATGGTGGAGGCCGCGGAACCCAAGGCAAAGGCACAGATGCCGGAAACAGCAAGAGATAAGTATTTTTTCTGACTTGCAGTGCCCCCCTCCATCGGTGTGGTCCATATGAAACTAATATACACTTTTTGTTTTTCTTTCAGAGTACCTGACCCTGATGGTGGAGGCCGCGGAACCCAAGGCAAAGGCACAGATGCCGGAAACAGCAAGAGATAAGTATTTTTTCTGACTTGCAGTGCCCCCCTCCATCGGTGTGGTCCATATGAAACTAATATACACTTTTTGTTTTTCTTTCAGAGTACCTGACCCTGATGGTGGAGGCCGCGGAACCCAAGGCAAAGGCACAGATGCCGGAAACAGCAAGAGATAAGTATTTTTTCTGACTTGCAGTGCCCCCCTCCATCGGTGTGGTCCATATGAAACTAATATACACTTTTTGTTTTTCTTTCAGAGTACCTGACCCTGATGGTGGAGGCCGCGGAACCCAAGGCAAAGGCACAGATGCCGGAAACAGCAAGAGATAAGTATTTTTTCTGACTTGCAGTGCCCCCCTCCATCGGTGTGGTCCATATGAAACTAATATACACTTTTTGTTTTTCTTTCAGAGTACCTGACCCTGATGGTGGAGGCCGCGGAACCCAAGGCAAAGGCACAGATGCCGGAAACAGCAAGAGATAAGTATTTTTTCTGACTTGCAGTGCCCCCCTCCATCGGTGTGGTCCATATGAAACTAATATACACTTTTTGTTTTTCTTTCAGAGTACCTGACCCTGATGGTGGAGGCCGCGGAACCCAAGGCAAAGGCACAGATGCCGGAAACAGCAAGAGATAAGTATTTTTTCTGACTTGCAGTGCCCCCCTCCATCGGTGTGGTCCATATGAAACTAATATACACTTTTTGTTTTTCTTTCAGAGTACCTGACCCTGATGGTGGAGGCCGCGGAACCCAAGGCAAAGGCACAGATGCCGGAAACAGCAAGAGATAAGTATTTTTTCTGACTTGCAGTGCCCCCCTCCATCGGTGTGGTCCATATGAAACTAATATACACTTTTTGTTTTTCTTTCAGAGTACCTGACCCGGATGGTGGAGGCCGCGGAACCCAAGGCAAAGGCACAGATGCCGGAAACAGCAAGAGATAAGTATTTTTTCTGACTTGCAGTGCCCCCCTCCATCGGTGTGGTCCATATGAAACTAATATACACTTTTTGTTTTTCTTTCAGAGTACCTGACCCGGAGGTGGAGGCCACGGAACCCAAGGCAAAGGCACAGATGCCGGAAACAGCAAGAGATAAGTATTTTTTCTGACTTGCAGTGCCCCCCTCCATCTGTGTGGTCCATATGAAACTAATATACACTTTTTGTTTTTCTTTCAGAGTACCTGACCCTGATGGTGGAGGCCGCGGAACCCAAGGCAAAGGCACAGATGCCGGAAACAGCAAGAGATAAGTATTTTTTCTGACTTGCAGTGCCCCCCTCCATCGGTGTGGTCCATATGAAACTAATATACACTTTTTGTTTTTCTTTCAGAGTACCTGACCCTGATGGTGGAGGCCGCGGAACCCAAGGCAAAGGCACAGATGCCGGAAACAGCAAGAGATAAGTATTTTTTCTGACTTGCAGTGCCCCCCTCCATCGGTGTGGTCCATATGAAACTAATATACACTTTTTGTTTTTCTTTCAGAGTTCCTGACCCTGATGGTGGAGGCCACAGAACCCAAGGCAAAGGCACAGATGCCGGAAACAGCAAGAGATAAGTATTTTTTCTGACTTGCAGTGCCCCCCTCCATCGGTGTGGTCCATATGAAACTAATATACACTTTTTGTTTTTCTTTCAGAGTTCCTGACCCTGATGGTGGAGGCCGCGGAACCCAAGGCAAAGGCACAGATGCCGGAAACAGCAAGAGATAAGTATTTTTTCTGACTTGCAGTGCCCCCCTCCATCGGTGTGGTCCATATGAAACTAATATACACTTTTTGTTTTTCTTTCAGAGTACCTGACCCGGAGGTGGAGGCCACGGAACCCAAGGCAAAGGCACAGATGCCGGAAACAGCAAGAGATAAGTATTTTTTCTGACTTGCAGTGCCCCCCTCCATCGGTGTGGTCCATATGAAACTAATATACACTTTTTGTTTTTATTTCAGAGTACCTGACCCTGATGGTGGAGGCCGCGGAACCCAAG
The DNA here is from genome assembly GCF_021869535.1 of Mytilus californianus. Classification (NCBI taxonomy): domain Eukaryota; kingdom Metazoa; phylum Mollusca; class Bivalvia; order Mytilida; family Mytilidae; genus Mytilus; species Mytilus californianus. The sequence continues at coordinate 62,676,961 of NW_026262679.1, forward strand.
GCAAAGGCACAGATGCCGGAAACAGCAAGAGATAAGTATTTTTTCTGACTTGCAGTGCCCCCCTCCATCGGTGTGGTCCATATGAAACTAATATACACTTTTTGTTTTTCTTTCAGAGTACCTGACCCTGATGGTGGAGGCCGCGGAACCCAAGGCAAAGGCACAGATGCCGGAAACAGCAAGAGATAAGTATTTTTTCTGACTTGCAGTGCCCCCCTCCAACGGTGTGGTCCATATGAAACTAATATACACTTTTTGTTTTTCTTTCAGAGTTCCTGACCCTGATGGTGGAGGCCGCGGAACCCAAGGCAAAGGCACAGATGCCGGAAACAGCAAGAGATAAGTATTTTTTCTGACTTGCAGTGCCCCCCCTCCATCGGTGTGGTCCATATGAAACTAATATACACTTTTTGTTTTTCTTTCAGAGTTCCTGACCCTGATGGTGGAGGCCGCGGAACCCAAGGCAAAGGCACAGATGCCGGAAACAGCAAGAGATAAGTATTTTTTCTGACTTGCAGTGCCCCCCTCCAACGGTGTGGTCCATATGAAACTAATATACACTTTTTGTTTTTCTTTCAGAGTTCCTGACCCTGATGGTGGAGGCCGCGGAACCCAAGGCAAAGGCACAGATGCCGGAAACAGCAAGAGATAAGTATTTTTTCTGACTTGCAGTGCCCCCCCTCTATCTGTGTGGTCCATATGAAACTAATATACACTTTTTGTTTTTCTTTCAGAGTACCTGACCCTGATGGTGGAGGCCGCGGAACCCAAGGCAAAGGCACAGATGCCGGAAACAGCAAGAGATAAGTATTTTTTCTGACTTGCAGTGCCCCCCCTCCATCGGTGTGGTCCATATGAAACTAATATACACTTTTTGTTTTTCTTTCAGAGTTCCTGACCCTGATGGTGGAGGCCGCGGAACCCAAGGCAAAGGCACAGATGCCGGAAACAGCAAGAGATAAGTATTTTTTCTGACTTGCAGTGCCCCCCTCCAACGGTGTGGTCCATATGAAACTAATATACACTTTTTGTTTTTCTTTCAGAGTTCCTGACCCTGATGGTGGAGGCCGCGGAACCCAAGGCAAAGGCACAGATGCCGGAAACAGCAAGAGATAAGTATTTTTTCTGACTTGCAGTGCCCCCCCTCCATCTGTGTGGTCCATATGAAACTAATATACACTTTTTGTTTTTCTTTCAGAGTACCTGACCCTGATGGTGGAGGCCGCGGAACCCAAGGCAAAGGCACAGATGCCGGAAACAGCAAGAGATAAGTATTTTTTCTGACTTGCAGTGCCCCCCCTCCATCGGTGTGGTCCATATGAAACTAATATACACTTTTTGTTTTTCTTTCAGAGTTCCTGACCCTGATGGTGGAGGCCGCGGAACCCAAGGCAAAGGCACAGATGCCGGAAACAGCAAGAGATAAGTATTTTTTCTGACTTGCAGTGCCCCCCTCCAACGGTGTGGTCCATATGAAACTAATATACACTTTTTGTTTTTCTTTCAGAGTTCCTGACCCTGATGGTGGAGGCCGCGGAACCCAAGGCAAAGGCACAGATGCCGGAAACAGCAAGAGATAAGTATTTTTTCTGACTTGCAGTGCCCCCCCTCCATCTGTGTGGTCCATATGAAACTAATATACACTTTTTGTTTTTCTTTCAGAGTACCTGACCCTGATGGTGGAGGCCGCGGAACCCAAGGCAAAGGCACAGATGCCGGAAACAGCAAGAGATAAGTATTTTTTCTGACTTGCAGTGCCCCCCTCCATCGGTGTGGTCCATATGAAACTAATATACACTTTTTGTTTTTCTTTCAGAGTACCTGACCCTGATGGTGGAGGCCGTGGAACCCAAGGCAAAGGCACAGATGCCGGAAACAGCAAGAGATAAGTATTTTTTCTGACTTGCAGTGCCCCCCTCCATCGGTGTGGTCCATATGAAACTAATATACACTTTTTGTTTTTCTTTCAGAGTTCCTGACCCTGATGGTGGAGGCCGCAGAACCCAAGGCAAAGGCACAGATGCCGGAAACAGCAAGAGATAAGTATTTTTTCTGACTTGCAGTGCCCCCCTCCATCGGTGTGGTCCATATGAAACTAATATACACTTTTTGTTTTTCTTTCAGAGTTCCTGACCCTGATGGTGGAGGCCGCGGAACCCAAGGCAAAGGCACAGATGCCGGAAACAGCAAGAGATAAGTATTTTTTCTGACTTGCAGTGCCCCCCTCCATCGGTGTGGTCCATATGAAACTAATATACACTTTTTGTTTTTCTTTCAGAGTACCTGACCCGGAGGTGGAGGCCACGGAACCCAAGGCAAAGGCACAGATGCCGGAAACAGCAAGAGATAAGTATTTTTTCTGACTTGCAGTGCCCCCCTCCATCGGTGTGGTCCATATGAAACTAATATACACTTTTTGTTTTTATTTCAGAGTACCTGACCCTGATGGTGGAGGCCGCGGAACCCAAGGCAAAGGCACAGATGCCGGAAACAGCAAGAGATAAGTATTTTTTCTGACTTGCAGTGCCCCCCTCCATCGGTGTGGTCCATATGAAACTAATATACACTTTTTGTTTTTCTTTCAGAGTACCTGACCCTGATGGTGGAGGCCGCGGAACCCAAGGCAAAGGCACAGATGCCGGAAACAGCAAGAGATAAGTATTTTTTCTGACTTGCAGTGCCCCCCTCCAACGGTGTGGTCCATATGAAACTAATATACACTTTTTGTTTTTCTTTCAGAGTTCCTGACCCTGATGGTGGAGGCCGCGGAACCCAAGGCAAAGGCACAGATGCCGGAAACAGCAAGAGATAAGTATTTTTTCTGACTTGCAGTGCCCCCCCTCCATCGGTGTGGTCCATATGAAACTAATATACACTTTTTGTTTTTCTTTCAGAGTTCCTGACCCTGATGGTGGAGGCCGCGGAACCCAAGGCAAAGGCACAGATGCCGGAAACAGCAAGAGATAAGTATTTTTTCTGACTTGCAGTGCCCCCCTCCAACGGTGTGGTCCATATGAAACTAATATACACTTTTTGTTTTTCTTTCAGAGTTCCTGACCCTGATGGTGGAGGCCGCGGAACCCAAGGCAAAGGCACAGATGCCGGAAACAGCAAGAGATAAGTATTTTTTCTGACTTGCAGTGCCCCCCCTCCATCGGTGTGGTCCATATGAAACTAATATACACTTTTTGTTTTTCTTTCAGAGTTCCTGACCCTGATGGTGGAGGCCGCGGAACCCAAGGCAAAGGCACAGATGCCGGAAACAGCAAGAGATAAGTATTTTTTCTGACTTGCAGTGCCCCCCTCCATCGGTGTGGTCCATATGAAACTAATATACACTTTTTGTTTTTCTTTCAGAGTACCTGACCCGGAGGTGGAGGCCGCGGAACCCAAGGTAAAGGCACAGATGCCGGAAACAGCAAGAGATAAGTATTTTTTCTGACTTGCAGTGCCCCCCTCCATCGGTGTGGTCCATATGAAACTAATATACACTTTTTGTTTTTCTTTCAGAGTTCCTGACCCTGATGGTGGAGGCCGCGGAACCCAAGGCAAAGGCACAGATGCCGGAAACAGCAAGAGATAAGTATTTTTTCTGACTTGCAGTGCCCCCCTCCATCGATGTGGTCCATATGAAACTAATATACACTTTTTGTTTTTCTTTCAGAGTTCCTGACCCTGATGGTGGAGGCCGCGGAACCCAAGGCAAAGGCACAGATGCCGGAAACAGCAAGAGATAAGTATTTTTTCTGACTTGCAGTGCCCCCCTCCATCGGTGTGGTCCATATGAAACTAATATACACTTTTTGTTTTTCTTTCAGAGTTCCTGAGCCTGATGGTGGAGGCCGCGGAACCCAAGGCAAAGGCACAGATGCCGGAAACAGCAAGAGATAAGTATTTTTTCTGACTTGCAGTGCCCCCCTCCATCGGTGTGGTCCATATGAAACTAATATACACTTTTTGTTTTTCTTTCAGAGTACCTGACCCTGATGGTGGAGGCCGCGGAACCCAAGGCAAAGGCACAGATGCCGGAAACAGCAAGAGATAAGTATTTTTTCTGACTTGCAGTGCCCCCCTCCATCGGTGTGGTCCATATGAAACTAATATACACTTTTTGTTTTTCTTTCAGAGTTCCTGACCCTGATGGTGGAGGCCGCGGAACCCAAGGCAAAGGCACAGATGCCGGAAACAGCAAGAGATAAGTATTTTTTCTGACTTGCAGTGCCCCCCTCCATCGGTGTGGTCCATATGAAACTAATATACACTTTGTTTTTCTTTCAGAGTACCTGACCCTGATGGTGGAGGCCACGGAACCCAAGGCAAAGGCACAGATGCCGGAAACAGCAAGAGATAAGTATTTTTTCTGACTTGCAGTGCCCCCCTCCATCGGTGTGGTCCATATGAAACTAATATACACTTTTTGTTTTTCTTTCAGAGTACCTGACCCGGAGGTGGAGGCCTCAGAACCCAAGGCAAAGGCACAGATGCCGGAAACAGCAAGAGATAAGTATTTTTTCTGACTTGCAGTGCCCCCCTCCATCGGTGTGGTCCATATGAAACTAATATACACTTTTTGTTTTTCTTTCAGAGTACCTGACCCGGAGGTGGAGGCCGCGGAACCCAAGGCAAAGGCACAGATGCCGGAAACAGCAAGAGATAAGTATTTTTTCTGACTTGCAGTGCCCCCCTCCATCGGTGTGGTCCATATGAAACTAATATACACTTTTTGTTTTTCTTTCAGAGTACCTGACCCTGATGGTGGAGGCCGCGGAACCCAAGGCAAAGGCACAGATGCCGGAAACAGCAAGAGATAAGTATTTTTTCTGACTTGCAGTGCCCCCCTCCATCGGTGTGGTCCATATGAAACTAATATACACTTTTTGTTTTTCTTTCAGAGTACCTGACCCTGATGGTGGAGGCCGCGGAACCCAAGGCAAAGGCACAGATGCCGGAAACAGCAAGAGATAAGTATTTTTTCTGACTTGCAGTGCCCCCCTCCATCGGTGTGGTCCATATGAAACTAATATACACTTTTTGTTTTTCTTTCAGAGTACCTGACCCTGATGGTGGAGGCCGCGGAACCCAAGGCAAAGGCACAGATGCCGGAAACAGCAAGAGATAAGTATTTTTTCTGACTTGCAGTGCCCCCCTCCATCGGTGTGGTCCATATGAAACTAATATACACTTTTTGTTTTTCTTTCAGAGTACCTGACCCTGATGGTGGAGGCCGCGGAACCCAAGGCAAAGGCACAGATGCCGGAAACAGCAAGAGATAAGTATTTTTTCTGACTTGCAGTGCCCCCCTCCATCGGTGTGGTCCATATGAAACTAATATACACTTTTTGTTTTTCTTTCAGAGTACCTGACCCTGATGGTGGAGGCCGGGGAACCCAAGGCAAAGGCACAGATGCCGGAAACAGCAAGAGATAAGTATTTTTTCTGACTTGCAGTTCCCCCCTCCATCGGTGTGGTCCATAGGAAACTAATATACACTTTTTGTTTTTCTTTCAGAGTACCTGACCCTGATGGTGGAGGCCGGGGAACCCAAGGCAAAGGCACAGATGCCGGAAACAGCAAGAGATAAGTATTTTTTCTGACTTGCAGTGCCCCCCTCCATCGGTGTGGTCCATATGAAACTAATATACACTTTTTGTTTTTCTTTCAGAGTTCCTGACCCTGATGGTGGAGGCCGCGGAACCCAAGGCAAAGGCACAGATGCCGGAAACAGCAAGAGATAAGTATTTTTTCTGACTTGCAGTGCCCCCCTCCATCGGTGTGGTCCATATGAAACTAATATACACTTTTTGTTTTTCTTTCAGAGTTCCTGACCCTGATGGTGGAGGCCGCGGAACCCAAGGCAAAGGCACAGATGCCGGAAACAGCAAGAGATAAGTATTTTTTCTGACTTGCAGTGCCCCCCTCCATCGGTGTGGTCCATATGAAACTAATATACACTTTTTGTTTTTCTTTCAGAGTACCTGACCCTGATGGTGGAGGCCGCGGAACCCAAGGCAAAGGCACAGATGCCGGAAACAGCAAGAGATAAGTATTTTTTCTGACTTGCAGTGCCCCCCTCCATCGGTGTGGTCCATATGAAACTAATATACACTTTGTTTTTCTTTCAGAGTACCTGACCCTGATGGTGGAGGCCACGGAACCCAAGGCAAAGGCACAGATGCCGGAAACAGCAAGAGATAAGTATTTTTTCTGACTTGCAGTGCCCCCCTCCATCGGTGTGGTCCATATGAAACTAATATACACTTTTTGTTTTTCTTTCAGAGTACCTGACCCTGATGGTGGAGGCCGCGGAACCCAAGGCAAAGGCACAGATGCCGGAAACAGCAAGAGATAAGTATTTTTTCTGACTTGCAGTGCCCCCCTCCATCGGTGTGGTCCATATGAAACTAATATACACTTTTTGTTTTTCTTTCAGAGTACCTGACCCTGATGGTGGAGGCCGCGGAACCCAAGGCAAAGGCACAGATGCCGGAAACAGCAAGAGATAAGTATTTTTTCTGACTTGCAGTGCCCCCCTCCATCGGTGTGGTCCATATGAAACTAATATACACTTTTTGTTTTTCTTTCAGAGTTCCTGACCCTGATGGTGGAGGCCGCGGAACCCAAGGCAAAGGCACAGATGCCGGAAACAGCAAGAGATAAGTATTTTTTCTGACTTGCAGTGCCCCCCTCCATCGGTGTGGTCCATATGAAACTAATATACACTTTGTTTTTCTTTCAGAGTACCTGACCCTGATGGTGGAGGCCACGGAACCCAAGGCAAAGGCACAGATGCCGGAAACAGCAAGAGATAAGTATTTTTTCTGACTTGCAGTGCCCCCCTCCATCGGTGTGGTCCATATGAAACTAATATACACTTTTTGTTTTTCTTTCAGAGTACCTGACCCGGAGGTGGAGGCCTCAGAACCCAAGGCAAAGGCACAGATGCCGGAAACAGCAAGAGATAAGTATTTTTTCTGACTTGCAGTGCCCCCCTCCATCGGTGTGGTCCATATGAAACTAATATACACTTTTTGTTTTTCTTTCAGAGTACCTGACCCTGATGGTGGAGGCCGGGGAACCCAAGGCAAAGGCACAGATGCCGGAAACAGCAAGAGATAAGTATTTTTTCTGACTTGCAGTGCCCCCCTCCATCGGTGTGGTCCATATGAAACTAATATACACTTTTTGTTTTTCTTTCAGAGTACCTGACCCTGATGGTGGAGGCCGGGGAACCCAAGGCAAAGGCACAGATGCCGGAAACAGCAAGAGATAAGTATTTTTTCTGACTTGCAGTGCCCCCCTCCATCGGTGTGGTCCATATGAAACTAATATACACTTTTTGTTTTTCTTTCAGAGTACCTGACCCTGATGGTGGAGGCCGCGGAACCCAAGGCAAAGGCACAGATGCCGGAAACAGCAAGAGATAAGTATTTTTTCTGACTTGCAGTGCCCTCCTCCATCGGTGTGGTCCATATGAAACTAATATACACTTTTTGTTTTTCTTTCAGAGTACCTGACCCTGATGGTGGAGGCCGCGGAACCCAAGGCAAAGGCACAGATGCCGGAAACAGCAAGAGATAAGTATTTTTTCTGACTTGCAGTGCCCCCCTCCATCGGTGTGGTCCATATGAAACTAATATACACTTTTTGTTTTTCTTTCAGAGTTCCTGACCCTGATGGTGGAGGCCGCGGAACCCAAGGCAAAGGCACAGATGCCGGAAACAGCAAGAGATAAGTATTTTTTCTGACTTGCAGTGCCCCCCTCCATCGGTGTGGTCCATATGAAACTAATATACACTTTTTGTTTTTCTTTCAGAGTACCTGACCCGGAGGTGGAGGCCACGGAACCCAAGGCAAAGGCACAGATGCCGGAAACAGCAAGAGATAAGTATTTTTTCTGACTTGCAGTGCCCCCCTCCATCGGTGTGGTCCATATGAAACTAATATACACTTTTTGTTTTTCTTTCAGAGTACCTGACCCTGATGGTGGAGGCCGCGGAACCCAAGGCAAAGGCACAGATGCCGGAAACAGCAAGAGATAAGTATTTTTTCTGACTTGCAGTGCCCCCCTCCATCGGTATGGTCCATATGAAACTAATATACACTTTTTGTTTTTCTTTCAGAGTACCTGACCCTGATGGTGGAGGCCGCGGAACCCAAGGCAAAGGCACAGATGCCGGAAACAGCAAGAGATAAGTATTTTTTCTGACTTGCAGTGCCCCCCTCCATCGGTGTGGTCCATATGAAACTAATATACACTTTTTGTTTTTCTTTCAGAGTTCCTGACCCTGATGGTGGAGGCCGCAGAACCCAAGGCAAAGGCACAGATGCCGGAAACAGCAAGAGATAAGTATTTTTTCTGACTTGCAGTGCCCCCCTCCATCGGTGTGGTCCATATGAAACTAATATACACTTTTTGTTTTTCTTTCACAGTTCCTGACCCTGATGGTGGAGGCCGCGGAACCCAAGGCAAAGGCACAGATGCCGGAAACAGCAAGAGATAAGTATTTTTTCTGACTTGCAGTGCCCCCCTCCAACGGTGTGGTCCATATGAAACTAATATACACTTTTTGTTTTTCTTTCAGAGTTCCTGACCTTGATGGTGGAGGCCGCGGAACCCAAGGCAAAGGCACAGATGCCGGAAACAGCAAGAGATAAGTATTTTTTCTGACTTGCAGTGCCCCCCCTCCATCGGTGTGGTCCATATGAAACTAATATACACTTTTTGTTTTTCTTTCAGAGTTCCTGACCCTGATGGTGGAGGCCGCGGAACCCAAGGCAAAGGCACAGATGCCGGAAACAGCAAGAGATAAGTATTTTTTCTGACTTGCAGTGCCCCCCTCCATCGGTGTGGTCCATATGAAACTAATATACACTTTTTGTTTTTCTTTCAGAGTACCTGACCCGGAGGTGGAGGCCGCGGAACCCAAGGCAAAGGCACAGATGCCGGAAACAGCAAGAGATAAGTATTTTTTCTGACTTGCAGTGCCCACCTCCATCGGTGTGGTCCATATGAAACTAATATACACTTTTTGTTTTTCTTTCAGAGTTCCTGACCCTGATGGTGGAGGCCGCGGAACCCAAGGCAAAGGCACAGATGCCGGAAACAGCAAGAGATAAGTATTTTTTCTGACTTGCAGTGCCCCCCTCCATCGGTGTGGTCCATATGAAACTAATATACACTTTTTGTTTTTCTTTCAGAGTTCCTGACCCTGATGGTGGAGGCCGCGGAACCCAAGGCAAAGGCACAGATGCCGGAAACAGCAAGAGATAAGTATTTTTTCTGACTTGCAGTGCCCCCCTCCATTGGTGTGGTCCATATGAAACTAATATACACTTTTTGTTTTTCTTTCAGAGTACCTGACCCTGATGGTGGAGGCCGCGGAACCCAAGGCAAAGGCACAGATGCCGGAAACAGCAAGAGATAAGTATTTTTTCTGACTTGCAGTGCCCCCCTCCATCGGTGTGGTCCATATGAAACTAATATACACTTTTTGTTTTTCTTTCAGAGTACCTGACCCTGATGGTGGAGGCCGCGGAACCCAAGGCAAAGGCACAGATGCGGGAAACAGCAAGAGATAAGTATTTTTTCTGACTTGCAGTGCCCCCCTCCATCGGTGTGGTCCATATGAAACTAATATACACTTTTTGTTTTTCTTTCAGAGTTCCTGACCCTGATGGTGGAGGCCGCGGAACCCAAGGCAAAGGCACAGATGCCGGAAACAGCAAGAGATAAGTATTTTTTCTGACTTGCAGTGCCCCCCTCCATCGGTGTGGTCCATATGAAACTAATATACACTTTTTGTTTTTCTTTCAGAGTTCCTGACCCTGATGGTGGAGGCCGCGGAACCCAAGGCAAAGGCACAGATGCCGGAAACAGCAAGAGATAAGTATTTTTTCTGACTTGCAGTGCCCCCCTCCATCGGTGTGGTCCATATGAAACTAATATACACTTTTTGTTTTTCTTTCAGAGTACCTGACCCGGAGGTGGAGGCCGCAGAACCCAAGGCAAAGGCACAGATGCCGGAAACAGCAAGAGATAAGTATTTTTTCTGACTTGCAGTGCCCCCCTCCATCGGTGTGGTCCATATGAAACTAATATACACTTTTTGTTTTTCTTTCAGAGTACCTGACCCGGAGGTGGAGGCCGCGGAACCCAAGGCAAAGGCACAGATGCCGGAAACAGCAAGAGATAAGTATTTTTTCTGACTTGCAGTGCCCCCCTCCATCGGTGTGGTCCATATGAAACTAATATACTCTTTTTGTTTTTCTTTCAGAGTACCTGACCCGGAGGTGGAGGCGGCGGAACCCAAGGCAAAGGCACAGATGCCGGAAACAGCAAGAGATAAGTATTTTTTCTGACTTGCAGTGCCCCCCTCCATCGGTGTGGTCCATATGAAACTAATATACACTTTTTGTTTTTCTTTCAGAGTACCTGACCCTGATGGTGGAGGCCGCGGAACCCAAGGCAAAGGCACAGATGCCGGAAACAGCAAGAGATAAGTATTTTTTCTGACTTGCAGTGCCCCCCTCCATCGGTGTGGTCCATATGAAACTAATATACACTTTTTGTTTTTCTTTCAGAGTACCTGACCCTGATGGTGGAGGCCGCGGAACCCAAGGCAAAGGCACAGATGCCGGAAACAGCAAGAGATAAGTATTTTTTCTGACTTGCAGTGCCCCCCTCCATCGGTGTGGTCCATATGAAACTAATATACACTTTTTGTTTTTCTTTCAGAGTACCTGACCCTGATGGTGGAGGCCGCGGAACCCAAGGCAAAGGCACAGATGCCGGAAACAGCAAGAGATAAGTATTTTTTCTGACTTGCAGTGCCCCCCTCCATCGGTGTGGTCCATATGAAACTAATATACACTTTTTGTTTTTCTTTCAGAGTTCCTGACCCTGATGGTGGAGGCCGCGGAACCCAAGGCAAAGGCACAGATGCCGGAAACAGCAAGAGATAAGTATTTTTTCTGACTTGCAGTGCCCCCCTCCATCGGTGTGGTCCATATGAAACTAATATACACTTTTTGTTTTTCTTTCAGAGTACCTGACCGTGATGGTGGAGGCCGCGGAACCCAAGGCAAAGGCACAGATGCCGGAAACAGCAAGAGATAAGTATTTTTTCTGACTTGCAGTGCCCCCCTCCATCGGTGTGGTCCATATGAAACTAATATACACTTTTTGTTTTTCTTTCAGAGTACCTGACCCGGAGGTGGAGGCCGCGGAACCCAAGGCAAAGGCACAGATGCCGGAAACAGCAAGAGATAAGTATTTTTTCTGACTTGCAGTGCCCCCCTCCATCGGTGTGGTCCATATGAAACTAATATACACTTTTTGTTTTTCTTTCAGAGTACCTGACCCTGATGGTGGAGGCCGCGGAACCCAAGGCAAAGGCACAGATGCCGGAAACAGCAAGAGATAAGTATTTTTTCTGACTTGCAGTGCCCCCCTCCATCGGTGTGGTCCATATGAAACTAATATACACTTTTTGTTTTTCTTTCAGAGTATCTGACCCTGATGGTGGAGGCCGCGGAACCCAAGGCAAAGGCACAGATGCCGGAAACAGCAAGAGATAAGTATTTTTTCTGACTTGCAGTGCCCCCTCCATCGGTGTGGTCCATATGAAACTAATATACACTTTTTGTTTTTCTTTCAGAGTTCCTGACCCTGATGGTGGAGGCCGCGGAACCCAAGGCAAAGGCACAGATGCCGGAAACAGCAAGAGATAAGTATTTTTTCTGACTTGCAGTGCCCCCCTCCATCGGTGTGGTCCATATGAAACTAATATACACTTTTTGTTTTTCTTTCAGAGTACCTGACCCTGATGGTGGAGGCCGCGGAACCCAAGGCAAAGGCACAGATGCCGGAAACAGCAAGAGATAAGTATTTTTTCTGACTTGCAGTGCCCCCCTCCATCGGTATGGTCCATATGAAACTAATATACACTTTTTGTTTTTCTTTCAGAGTACCTGACCCTGATGGTGGAGGCCGCGGAACCCAAGGCAAAGGCACAGATGCCGGAAACAGCAAGAGATAAGTATTTTTTCTGACTTGCAGTGCCCCCCTCCATCGGTGTGGTCCATATGAAACTAATATACACTTTTTGTTTTTCTTTCAGAGTTCCTGACCCTGATGGTGGAGGCCGCAGAACCCAAGGCAAAGGCACAGATGCCGGAAACAGCAAGAGATAAGTATTTTTTCTGACTTGCAGTGCCCCCCTCCATCGGTGTGGTCCATATGAAACTAATATACACTTTTTGTTTTTCTTTCACAGTTCCTGACCCTGATGGTGGAGGCCGCGGAACCCAAGGCAAAGGCACAGATGCCGGAAACAGCAAGAGATAAGTATTTTTTCTGACTTGCAGTGCCCCCCTCCAACGGTGTGGTCCATATGAAACTAATATACACTTTTTGTTTTTCTTTCAGAGTTCCTGACCTTGATGGTGGAGGCCGCGGAACCCAAGGCAAAGGCACAGATGCCGGAAACAGCAAGAGATAAGTATTTTTTCTGACTTGCAGTGCCCCCCCTCCATCGGTGTGGTCCATATGAAACTAATATACACTTTTTGTTTTTCTTTCAGAGTTCCTGACCCTGATGGTGGAGGCCGCGGAACCCAAGGCAAAGGCACAGATGCCGGAAACAGCAAGAGATAAGTATTTTTTCTGACTTGCAGTGCCCCCCTCCATCGGTGTGGTCCATATGAAACTAATATACACTTTTTGTTTTTCTTTCAGAGTACCTGACCCGGAGGTGGAGGCCGCGGAACCCAAGGCAAAGGCACAGATGCCGGAAACAGCAAGAGATAAGTATTTTTTCTGACTTGCAGTGCCCACCTCCATCGGTGTGGTCCATATGAAACTAATATACACTTTTTGTTTTTCTTTCAGAGTTCCTGACCCTGATGGTGGAGGCCGCGGAACCCAAGGCAAAGGCACAGATGCCGGAAACAGCAAGAGATAAGTATTTTTTCTGACTTGCAGTGCCCCCCTCCATCGGTGTGGTCCATATGAAACTAATATACACTTTTTGTTTTTCTTTCAGAGTTCCTGACCCTGATGGTGGAGGCCGCGGAACCCAAGGCAAAGGCACAGATGCCGGAAACAGCAAGAGATAAGTATTTTTTCTGACTTGCAGTGCCCCCCTCCATTGGTGTGGTCCATATGAAACTAATATACACTTTTTGTTTTTCTTTCAGAGTACCTGACCCTGATGGTGGAGGCCGCGGAACCCAAGGCAAAGGCACAGATGCCGGAAACAGCAAGAGATAAGTATTTTTTCTGACTTGCAGTGCCCCCCTCCATCGGTGTGGTCCATATGAAACTAATATACACTTTTTGTTTTTCTTTCAGAGTACCTGACCCTGATGGTGGAGGCCGCGGAACCCAAGGCAAAGGCACAGATGCGGGAAACAGCAAGAGATAAGTATTTTTTCTGACTTGCAGTGCCCCCCTCCATCGGTGTGGTCCATATGAAACTAATATACACTTTTTGTTTTTCTTTCAGAGTTCCTGACCCTGATGGTGGAGGCCGCGGAACCCAAGGCAAAGGCACAGATGCCGGAAACAGCAAGAGATAAGTATTTTTTCTGACTTGCAGTGCCCCCCTCCATCGGTGTGGTCCATATGAAACTAATATACACTTTTTGTTTTTCTTTCAGAGTTCCTGACCCTGATGGTGGAGGCCGCGGAACCCAAGGCAAAGGCACAGATGCCGGAAACAGCAAGAGATAAGTATTTTTTCTGACTTGCAGTGCCCCCCTCCATCGGTGTGGTCCATATGAAACTAATATACACTTTTTGTTTTTCTTTCAGAGTACCTGACCCGGAGGTGGAGGCCGCAGAACCCAAGGCAAAGGCACAGATGCCGGAAACAGCAAGAGATAAGTATTTTTTCTGACTTGCAGTGCCCCCCTCCATCGGTGTGGTCCATATGAAACTAATATACACTTTTTGTTTTTCTTTCAGAGTACCTGACCCGGAGGTGGAGGCCGCGGAACCCAAGGCAAAGGCACAGATGCCGGAAACAGCAAGAGATAAGTATTTTTTCTGACTTGCAGTGCCCCCCTCCATCGGTGTGGTCCATATGAAACTAATATACTCTTTTTGTTTTTCTTTCAGAGTACCTGACCCGGAGGTGGAGGCGGCGGAACCCAAGGCAAAGGCACAGATGCCGGAAACAGCAAGAGATAAGTATTTTTTCTGACTTGCAGTGCCCCCCTCCATCGGTGTGGTCCATATGAAACTAATATACACTTTTTGTTTTTCTTTCAGAGTACCTGACCCTGATGGTGGAGGCCGCGGAACCCAAGGCAAAGGCACAGATGCCGGAAACAGCAAGAGATAAGTATTTTTTCTGACTTGCAGTGCCCCCCTCCATCGGTGTGGTCCATATGAAACTAATATACACTTTTTGTTTTTCTTTCAGAGTACCTGACCCTGATGGTGGAGGCCGCGGAACCCAAGGCAAAGGCACAGATGCCGGAAACAGCAAGAGATAAGTATTTTTTCTGACTTGCAGTGCCCCCCTCCATCGGTGTGGTCCATATGAAACTAATATACACTTTTTGTTTTTCTTTCAGAGTACCTGACCCTGATGGTGGAGGCCGCGGAACCCAAGGCAAAGGCACAGATGCCGGAAACAGCAAGAGATAAGTATTTTTTCTGACTTGCAGTGCCCCCCTCCATCGGTGTGGTCCATATGAAACTAATATACACTTTTTGTTTTTCTTTCAGAGTTCCTGACCCTGATGGTGGAGGCCGCGGAACCCAAGGCAAAGGCACAGATGCCGGAAACAGCAAGAGATAAGTATTTTTTCTGACTTGCAGTGCCCCCCTCCATCGGTGTGGTCCATATGAAACTAATATACACTTTTTGTTTTTCTTTCAGAGTACCTGACCGTGATGGTGGAGGCCGCGGAACCCAAGGCAAAGGCACAGATGCCGGAAACAGCAAGAGATAAGTATTTTTTCTGACTTGCAGTGCCCCCCTCCATCGGTGTGGTCCATATGAAACTAATATACACTTTTTGTTTTTCTTTCAGAGTACCTGACCCGGAGGTGGAGGCCGCGGAACCCAAGGCAAAGGCACAGATGCCGGAAACAGCAAGAGATAAGTATTTTTTCTGACTTGCAGTGCCCCCCTCCATCGGTGTGGTCCATATGAAACTAATATACACTTTTTGTTTTTCTTTCAGAGTACCTGACCCTGATGGTGGAGGCCGCGGAACCCAAGGCAAAGGCACAGATGCCGGAAACAGCAAGAGATAAGTATTTTTTCTGACTTGCAGTGCCCCCCTCCATCGGTGTGGTCCATATGAAACTAATATACACTTTTTGTTTTTCTTTCAGAGTATCTGACCCTGATGGTGGAGGCCGCGGAACCCAAGGCAAAGGCACAGATGCCGGAAACAGCAAGAGATAAGTATTTTTTCTGACTTGCAGTGCCCCCTCCATCGGTGTGGTCCATATGAAACTAATATACACTTTTTGTTTTTCTTTCAGAGTTCCTGACCCTGATGGTGGAGGCCGCGGAACCCAAGGCAAAGGCACAGATGCCGGAAACAGCAAGAGATAAGTATTTTTTCTGACTTGCAGTGCCCCCCTCCATCGGTGTGGTCCATATGAAACTAATATACACTTTTTGTTTTTCTTTCAGAGTACCTGACCCTGATGGTGGAGGCCGCGGAACCCAAGGCAAAGGCACAGATGCCGGAAACAGCAAGAGATAAGTATTTTTTCTGACTTGCAGTGCCCCCCTCCATCGGTGTGGTCCATATGAAACTAATATACACTTTTTGTTTTTCTTTCAGAGTTCCTGACCCTGATGGTGGAGGCCGCGGAACCCAAGGCAAAGGCACAGATGCCGGAAACAGCAAGAGATAAGTATTTTTTCTGACTTGCAGTGCCCCCCTCCATCGGTGTGGTCCATATGAAACTAATATACACTTTTTGTTTTTCTTTCAGAGTACCTGACCCTGATGGTGGAGGCCGCGGAACCCAAGGCAAAGGCACAGATGCCGGAAACAGCAAGAGATAAGTATTTTTTCTGACTTGCAGTGCCCCCCTCCATCGGTGTGGTCCATATGAAACTAATATACACTTTTTGTTTTTCTTTCAGAGTACCTGACCCGGAGGTGGAGGCCGCGGAACCCAAGGCAAAGGCACAGATGCCGGAAACAGCAAGAGATAAGTATTTTTTCTGACTTGCAGTGCCCCCCTCCATCGGTGTGGTCCATATGAAACTAATATACACTTTTTGTTTTTCTTTCAGAGTACCTGACCCTGATGGTGGAGGCCGCGGAACCCAAGGCAAAGGCACAGATGCCGGAAACAGCAAGAGATAAGTATTTTTTCTGACTTGCAGTGCCCCCCTCCATCGGTGTGGTCCATATGAAACTAATATACACTTTTTGTTTTTCTTTCAGAGTATCTGACCCTGATGGTGGAGGCCGCGGAACCCAAGGCAAAGGCACAGATGCCGGAAACAGCAAGAGATAAGTATTTTTTCTGACTTGCAGTGCCCCCCTCCATCGGTGTGGTCCATATGAAACTAATATACACTTTTTGTTTTTCTTTCAGAGTTCCTGACCCTGATGGTGGAGGCCGCGGAACCCAAGGCAAAGGCACAGATGCCGGAAACAGCAAGAGATAAGTATTTTTTCTGACTTGCAGTGCCCCCCTCCATCGGTGTGGTCCATATGAAACTAATATACACTTTTTGTTTTTCTTTCAGAGTACCTGACCCTGATGGTGGAGGCCGCGGAACCCAAGGCAAAGGCACAGATGCCGGAAACAGCAAGAGATAAGTATTTTTTCTGACTTGCAGTGCCCCCCTCCATCGGTGTGGTCCATATGAAACTAATATACACTTTTTGTTTTTCTTTCAGAGTACCTGACCCTGATGGTGGAGGCCGCGGAACCCAAGGCAAAGGCACAGATGCCGGAAACAGCAAGAGATAAGTATTTTTTCTGACTTGCAGTGCCCCCCTCCATCGGTGTGGTCCATATGAAACTAATATACACTTTTTGTTTTTCTTTCAGAGTACCTGACCCTGATGGTGGAGGCCGCGGAACCCAAGGCAAAGGCACAGATGCCGGAAACAGCAAGAGATAAGTATTTTTTCTGACTTGCAGTGCCCCCCTCCATCGGTGTGGTCCATATGAAACTAATATACACTTTTTGTTTTTCTTTCAGAGTACCTGACCCTGATGGTGGAGGCCGCGGAACCCAAGGCAAAGGCACAGATGCCGGAAACAGCAAGAGATAAGTATTTTTTCTGACTTGCAGTGCCCCCCTCCATCGGTGTGGTCCATATGAAACTAATATACACTTTTTGTTTTTCTTTCAGAGTACCTGACCCTGATGGTGGAGGCCGCGGAACCCAAGGCAAAGGCACAGATGCCGGAAACAGCAAGAGATAAGTATTTTTTCTGACTTGCAGTGCCCCCCTCCATCGGTGTGGTCCATATGAAACTAATATACACTTTTTGTTTTTCTTTCAGAGTACCTGACCCTGATGGTGGAGGCCGCGGAACCCAAGGCAAAGGCACAGATGCCGGAAACAGCAAGAGATAAGTATTTTTTCTGACTTGCAGTGCCCCCCTCCATCGGTGTGGTCCATATGAAACTAATATACACTTTTTGTTTTTCTTTCAGAGTACCTGACCCTGATGGTGGAGGCCGCGGAACCCAAGGCAAAGGCACAGATGCCGGAAACAGCAAGAGATAAGTATTTTTTCTGACTTGCAGTGCCCCCCTCCATCGGTGTGGTCCATATGAAACTAATATACACTTTTTGTTTTTCTTTCAGAGTACCTGACCCTGATGGTGGAGGCCGCGGAACCCAAGGCAAAGGCACAGATGCCGGAAACAGCAAGAGATAAGTATTTTTTCTGACTTGCAGTGCCCCCCTCCATCGGTGTGGTCCATATGAAACTAATATACACTTTTTGTTTTTCTTTCAGAGTACCTGACCCGGAGGTGGAGGCCGCGGAACCCAAGGCAAAGGCACAGATGCCGGAAACAGCAAGAGATAAGTATTTTTTCTGACTTGCAGTGCCCCCCTCCATCGGTGTGGTCCATATGAAACTAATATACACTTTTTGTTTTTCTTTCAGAGTACCTGACCCTGATGGTGGAGGCCGCGGAACCCAAGGCAAAGGCACAGATGCCGGAAACAGCAAGAGATAAGTATTTTTTCTGACTTGCAGTGCCCCCCTCCATCGGTGTGGTCCATATGAAACTAATATACACTTTTTGTTTTTCTTTCAGAGTACCTGACCCTGATGGTGGAGGCCGCGGAACCCAAGGCAAAGGCACAGATGCCGGAAACAGCAAGAGATAAGTATTTTTTCTGACTTGCAGTGCCCCCCTCCATCGGTGTGGTCCATATGAAACTAATATACACTTTTTGTTTTTCTTTCAGAGTACCTGACCCTGATGGTGGAGGCCGCGGAACCCAAGGCAAAGGCACAGATGCCGGAAACAGCAAGAGATAAGTATTTTTTCTGACTTGCAGTGCCCCCCTCCATCGGTGTGGTCCATATGAAACTAATATACACTTTTTGTTTTTCTTTCAGAGTACCTGACCCTGATGGTGGAGGCCGCGGAACCCAAGGCAAAGGCACAGATGCCGGAAACAGCAAGAGATAAGTATTTTTTCTGACTTGCAGTGCCCCCCTCCATCGGTGTGGTCCATATGAAACTAATATACACTTTTTGTTTTTCTTTCAGAGTACCTGACCCTGATGGTGGAGGCCGCGGAACCCAAGGCAAAGGCACAGATGCCGGAAACAGCAAGAGATAAGTATTTTTTCTGACTTGCAGTGCCCCCCTCCATCGGTGTGGTCCATATGAAACTAATATACACTTTTTGTTTTTCTTTCAGAGTACCTGACCCTGATGGTGGAGGCCGCGGAACCCAAGGCAAAGGCACAGATGCCGGAAACAGCAAGAGATAAGTATTTTTTCTGACTTGCAGTGCCCCCCTCCATCGGTGTGGTCCATATGAAACTAATATACACTTTTTGTTTTTCTTTCAGAGTACCTGACCCTGATGGTGGAGGCCGCGGAACCCAAGGCAAAGGCACAGATGCCGGAAACAGCAAGAGATAAGTATTTTTTCTGACTTGCAGTGCCCCCCTCCATCGGTGTGGTCCATATGAAACTAATATACACTTTTTGTTTTTCTTTCAGAGTACCTGACCCGGAGGTGGAGGCCGCGGAACCCAAGGCAAAGGCACAGATGCCGGAAACAGCAAGAGATAAGTATTTTTTCTGACTTGCAGTGCCCCCCTCCATCGGTGTGGTCCATATGAAACTAATATACACTTTTTGTTTTTCTTTCAGAGTACCTGACCCTGATGGTGGAGGCCGCGGAACCCAAGGCAAAGGCACAGATGCCGGAAACAGCAAGAGATAAGTATTTTTTCTGACTTGCAGTGCCCCCCTCCATCGGTGTGGTCCATATGAAACTAATATACACTTTTTGTTTTTCTTTCAGAGTACCTGACCCTGATGGTGGAGGCCGCGGAACCCAAGGCAAAGGCACAGATGCCGGAAACAGCAAGAGATAAGTATTTTTTCTGACTTGCAGTGCCCCCCTCCATCGGTGTGGTCCATATGAAACTAATATACACTTTTTGTTTTTCTTTCAGAGTACCTGACCCGGAGGTGGAGGCCGCGGAACCCAAGGCAAAGGCACAGATGCCGGAAACAGCAAGAGATAAGTATTTTTTCTGACTTGCAGTGCCCCCCTCCATCGGTGTGGTCCATATGAAACTAATATACACTTTTTGTTTTTCTTTCAGAGTACCTGACCCTGATGGTGGAGGCCGCGGAACCCAAGGCAAAGGCACAGATGCCGGAAACAGCAAGAGATAAGTATTTTTTCTGACTTGCAGTGCCCCCCTCCATCGGTGTGGTCCATATGAAACTAATATACACTTTTTGTTTTTCTTTCAGAGTTCCTGACCCTGATGGTGGAGGCCGCGGAACCCAAGGCAAAGGCACAGATGCCGGAAACAGCAAGAGATAAGTATTTTTTCTGACTTGCAGTGCCCCCCTCCATCGGTGTGGTCCATATGAAACTAATATACACTTTTTGTTTTTCTTTCAGAGTTCCTGACCCTGATGGTGGAGGCCGCGGAACCCAAGGCAAAGGCACAGATGCCGGAAACAGCAAGAGATAAGTATTTTTTCTGACTTGCAGTGCCCCCCTCCATCGGTGTGGTCCATATGAAACTAATATACACTTTTTGTTTTTCTTTCAGAGTACCTGACCCTGATGGTGGAGGCCGCGGAACCCAAGGCAAAGGCACAGATGCCGGAAACAGCAAGAGATAAGTATTTTTTCTGACTTGCAGTGCCCCCCTCCATCGGTGTGGTCCATATGAAACTAATATACACTTTTTGTTTTTCTTTCAGAGTACCTGACCCTGATGGTGGAGGCCGCGGAACCCAAGGCAAAGGCACAGATGCCGGAAACAGCAAGAGATAAGTATTTTTTCTGACTTGCAGTGCCCCCCTCCATCGGTGTGGTCCATATGAAACTAATATACACTTTTTGTTTTTCTTTCAGAGTTCCTGACCCTGATGGTGGAGGCCGCGGAACCCAAGGCAAAGGCACAGATGCCGGAAACAGCAAGAGATAAGTATTTTTTCTGACTTGCAGTGCCCCCCCTCCATCGGTGTGGTCCATATGAAACTAATATACACTTTTTGTTTTTCTTTCAGAGTTCCTGACCCTGATGGTGGAGGCCGCGGAACCCAAGGCAAAGGCACAGATGCCGGAAACAGCAAGAGATAAGTATTTTTTCTGACTTGCAGTGCCCCCCTCCATCGGTGTGGTCCATATGAAACTAATATACACTTTTTGTTTTTCTTTCAGAGTACCTGACCCGGAGGTGGAGGCCGCGGAACCCAAGGCAAAGGCACAGATGCCGGAAACAGCAAGAGATAAGTATTTTTTCTGACTTGCAGTGCCCCCCTCCATCGGTGTGGTCCATATGAAACTAATATACACTTTTTGTTTTTCTTTCAGAGTTCCTGACCCTGATGGTGGAGGCCGCGGAACCCAAGGCAAAGGCACAGATGCCGGAAACAGCAAGAGATAAGTATTTTTTCTGACTTGCAGTGCCCCCCTCCATCGGTGTGGTCCATATGAAACTAATATACACTTTTTGTTTTTCTTTCAGAGTTCCTGACCCTGATGGTGGAGGCCGCGGAACCCAAGGCAAAGGCACAGATGCCGGAAACAGCAAGAGATAAGTAATTTTTCTGACTTGCAGTGCCCCCCTCCATCGGTGTGGTCCATATGAAACTAATATACACTTTTTGTTTTTCTTTCAGAGTTCCTGACCCTGATGGTGGAGGCCGCGGAACCCAAGGCAAAGGCACAGATGCCGGAAACAGCAAGAGATAAGTAATTTTTCTGACTTGCAGTGCCCCCCTCCATCGGTGTGGTCCATATGAAACTAATATACACTTTTTGTTTTTCTTTCAGAGTACCTCACCCTGATGGTGGAGGCCGCGGAACCCAAGGCAAAGGCACAGATGCCGGAAACAGCAAGAGATAAGTAATTTTTCTGACTTGCAGTGCCCCCCTCCATCGGTGTGGTCCATATGAAACTAATATACACTTTTTGTTTTTCTTTCAGAGTACCTGACCCTGATGGTGGAGGCCGCGGAACCCAAGGCAAAGGCACAGATGCCGGAAACAGCAAGAGATAAGTATTTTTTCTGACTTGCAGTGCCCCCCTCCATCGGTGTGGTCCATATGAAACTAATATACACTTTTTGTTTTTCTTTCAGAGTTCCTGACCCTGATGGTGGATGCCGCGGAACCCAAGGCAAAGGCACAGATGCCGGAAACAGCAAGAGATAAGTATTTTTTCTGACTTGCAGTGCCCCCCTCCATCGGTGTGGTCCATATGAAACTAATATACACTTTTTGTTTTTCTTTCAGAGTTCCTGACCCTGATGGTGGAGGCCGCGGAACCCAAGGCAAAGGCACAGATGCCGGAAACAGCAAGAGATAAGTATTTTTTCTGACTTGCAGTGCCCCCCTCCATCGGTGTGGTCCATATGAAACTAATATACACTTTTTGTTTTTCTTTCAGAGTTCCTGACCCTGATGGTGGAGGCCGCGGAACCCAAGGCAAAGGCACAGATGCCGGAAACAGCAAGAGATAAGTATTTTTTCTGACTTGCAGTGCCCCCCTCCATCGGTGTGGTCCATATGAAACTAATATACACTTTTTGTTTTTCTTTCAGAGTTCCTGACCCTGATGGTGGAGGCCGCGGAACCCAAGGCAAAGGCACAGATGCCGGAAACAGCAAGAGATAAGTATTTTTTCTGACTTGCAGTGCCCCCCCTCCATCGGTGTGGTCCATATGAAACTAATATACACTTTTTGTTTTTCTTTCAGAGTTCCTGACCCTGATGGTGGAGGCTGCGGAACCCAAGGCAAAGGCACAGATGCCGGAAACAGCAAGAGATAAGTATTTTTTCTGACTTGCAGTGCCCCCCTCCATCGGTGTGGTCCATATGAAACTAATATACACTTTTTGTTTTTCTTTCAGAGTTCCTGACCCTGATGGTGGAGGCCGCGGAACCCAAGGCAAAGGCACAGATGCCGGAAACAGCAAGAGATAAGTATTTTTTCTGACTTGCAGTGCCCCCCTCCATCGGTGTGGTCCATATGAAACTAATATACACTTTTTGTTTTTCTTTCAGAGTACCTGAACCGGAGGTGGAGGCCGCGGAACCCAAGGCAAAGGCACAGATGCCGGAAACAGCAAGAGATAAGTATTTTTTCTGACTTGCAGTGCCCCCCTCCATCGGTGTGGTCCATATGAAACTAATATACACTTTTTGTTTTTCTTTCAGAGTACCTGACCCTGATGGTGGAGGCCGCGGAACCCAAGGCAAAGGCACAGATGCCGGAAACAGCAAGAGATAAGTATTTTTTCTGACTTGCAGTGCCCCCCTCCATCGGTGTGGTCCATATGAAACTAATATACACTTTTTGTTTTTCTTTCAGAGTACCTGACCCGGAGGTGGAGGCCGCGGAACCCAAGGCAAAGGCACAGATGCCGGAAACAGCAAGAGATAAGTATTTTTTCTGACTTGCAGTGCCCCCTTCCATCGGTGTGGTCCATATGAAACTAATATACACTTTTTGTTTTTCTTTCAGAGTACCTGACCCTGATGGTGGAGACCGCGGAACCCAAGGCAAAGGCACAGATGCCGGAAACAGCAAGAGATAAGTATTTTTTCTGACTTGCAGTGCCCCCCTCCATCGGTGTGGTCCATATGAAACTAATATACACTTTTTGTTTTTCTTTCAGAGTACCTGACCCTGATGGTGGAGACCGCGGAACCCAAGGCAAAGGCACAGATGCCGGAAACAGCAAGAGATAAGTATTTTTTCTGACTTGCAGTGCCCCCCTCCATCGGTGTGGTCCATATGAAACTAATATACACTTTTTGTTTTTCTTTCAGAGTTCCTGACCCTGATGGTGGAGGCCGCGGAACCCAAGGCAAAGGCACAGATGCCGGAAACAGCAAGAGATAAGTATTTTTTCTGACTTGCAGTGCCCCCCTCCATCGGTGTGGTCCATATGAAACTAATATACACTTTTTGTTTTTCTTTCAGAGTTCCTGACCCTGATGGTGGAGGCCGCGGAACCCAAGGCAAAGGCACAGATGCCGGAAACAGCAAGAGATAAGTATTTTTTCTGACTTGCAGTGCCCCCCTCCATCGGTGTGGTCCATATGAAACTAATATACACTTTTTGTTTTTCTTTCAGAGTTCCTGACCCTGATGGTGGAGGCCGCGGAACCCAAGGCAAAGGCACAGATGCCGGAAACAGCAAGAGATAAGTATTTTTTCTGACTTGCAGTGCCCCCCTCCATCGGTTTGGTCCATATGAAACTAATATACACTTTTTGTTTTTCTTTCGGAGTTCCTGACCCTGATGGTGGAGGCCGCGGAACCCAAGGCAAAGGCACAGATGCCGGAAACAGCAAGAGATAAGTATTTTTTCTGACTTGCAGTGCCCCCCTCCATCGGTGTGGTCCATATGAAACTAATATACACTTTTTGTTTTTCTTTCAGAGTTCCTGACCCTGATGGTGGAGGCCGCGGAACCCAAGGCAAAGGCACAGATGCCGGAAACAGCAAGAGATAAGTATTTTTTCTGACTTGCAGTGCCCCCCTCCATCGGTGTGGTCCATATGAAACTAATATACACTTTTTGTTTTTCTTTCAGAGTTCCTGACCCTGATGGTGGAGACCGCGGAACCCAAGGCAAAGGCACAGATGCCGGAAACAGCAAGAGATAAGTATTTTTTCTGACTTGCAGTGCCCCCCTCCATCGGTGTGGTCCATATGAAACTAATATACACTTTTTGTTTTTCTTTCAGAGTACCTGACCCTGATGGTGGAGGCCGCGGAACCCAAGGCAAAGGCACAGATGCCGGAAACAGCAAGAGATAAGTATTTTTTCTGACTTGCAGTGCCCCCCTCCATCGGTGTGGTCCATATGAAACTAATATACACTTTTTGTTTTTCTTTCAGAGTTCCTGACCCTGATGGTGGAGGCCGCGGAACCCAAGGCAAAGGCACAGATGCCGGAAACAGCAAGAGATAAGTATTTTTTCTGACTTGCAGTGCCCCCCTCCATCGGTGTGGTCCATATGAAACTAATATACACTTTTTGTTTTTCTTTCAGAGTTCCTGACCCTGATGGTGGAGGCCGCGGAACCCAAGGCAAAGGCACAGATGCCGGAAACAGCAAGAGATAAGTATTTTTTCTGACTTGCAGTGCCCCCCTCCATCGGTGTGGTCCATATGAAACTAATATACACTTTTTGTTTTTCTTTCAGAGTACCTGACCCTGATGGTGGAGGCCGCGGAACCCAAGACAAAGGCACAGATGCCGGAAACAGCAAGAGATAAGTATTTTTTCTGACTTGCAGTGCCCCCCTCCATCGGTGTGGTCCATATGAAACTAATATACACTTTTTGTTTTTCTTTCAGAGTACCTGACCCTGATGGTGGAGGCCGCGGAACCCAAGGCAAAGGCACAGATGCCGGAAACAGCAAGAGATAAGTATTTTTTCTGACTTGCAGTGCCCCCCTCCATCGGTGTGGTCCATATGAAACTAATATACACTTTTTGTTTTTCTTTCAGAGTTCCTGACCCTGATGGTGGAGGCCGCGGAACCCAAGGCAAAGGCACAGATGCCGGAAACAGCAAGAGATAAGTATTTTTTCTGACTTGCAGTGCCCCCCTCCATCGGTGTGGTCCATATGAAACTAATATACACTTTTTGTTTTTCTTTCAGAGTACCTGACCCTGATGGTGGAGACCGCGGAACCCAAGGCAAAGGCACAGATGCCGGAAACAGCAAGAGATAAGTATTTTTTCTGACTTGCAGTGCCCCCCTCCATCGGTGTGGTCCATATGAAACTAATATACACTTTTTGTTTTTCTTTCAGAGTTCCTGACCCTGATGGTGGAGGCCGCGGAACCCAAGGCAAAGGCACAGATGCCGGAAACAGCAAGAGATAAGTATTTTTTCTGACTTGCAGTGCCCCCCTCCATCGGTGTGGTCCATATGAAACTAATATACACTTTTTGTTTTTCTTTCAGAGTTCCTGACCCTGATGGTGGAGGCCGCGGAACCCAAGGCAAAGGCACAGATGCCGGAAACAGCAAGAGATAAGTATTTTTTCTGACTTGCAGTGCCCCCCTCCATCGGTGTGGTCCATATGAAACTAATATACACTTTTTGTTTTTCTTTCAGAGTTCCTGACCCTGATGGTGGAGGCCGCGGAACCCAAGGCAAAGGCACAGATGCCGGAAACAGCAAGAGATAAGTATTTTTTCTGACTTGCAGTGCCCCCCTCCATCGGTGTGGTCCATATGAAACTAATATACACTTTTTGTTTTTCTTTCAGAGTACCTGACCCTGATGGTGGAGGCCGCGGAACCCAAGGCAAAGGCACAGATGCCGGAAACAGCAAGAGATAAGTATTTTTTCTGACTTGCAGTGCCCCCCTCCATCGGTGTGGTCCATATGAAACTAATATACACTTTTTGTTTTTCTTTCAGAGTTCCTGACCCTGATGGTGGAGGCCGCGGAACCCAAGGCAAAGGCACAGATGCCGGAAACAGCAAGAGATAAGTATTTTTTCTGACTTGCAGTGCCCCCCTCCATCGGTGTGGTCCATATGAAACTAATATACACTTTTTGTTTTTCTTTCAGAGTTCCTGACCCTGATGGTGGAGGCCGCGGAACCCAAGGCAAAGGCACAGATGCCGGAAACAGCAAGAGATAAGTATTTTTTCTGACTTGCAGTGCCCCCCTCCATCGGTGTGATCCATATGAAACTAATATACACTTTTTGTTTTTCTTTCAGAGTTCCTGACCCTGATGGTGGAGGCCGCAGAACCCAAGGCAAAGGCACAGATGCCGGAAACAGCAAGAGATAAGTATTTTTTCTGACTTGCAGTGCCCCCCTCCATCGTAGTGGTCCATATGAAACTAATATACACTTTTTGTTTTTCTTTCAGAGTTCCTGACCCTGATGGTGGAGGCCGCGGAACCCAAGGCAAAGGCACAGATGCCGGAAACAGCAAGAGATAAGTATTTTTTCTGACTTGCAGTGCCCCCCTCCATCGGTGTGGTCCATATGAAACTAATATACACTTTTTGTTTTTCTTTCAGAGTTCCTGACCCTGATGGTGGAGGCCGCGGAACCCAAGGCAAAGGCACAGATGCCGGAAACAGCAAGAGATAAGTATTTTTTCTGACTTGCAGTGCCCCCCTCCATCGGTGTGGTCCATATGAAACTAATATACACTTTTTGTTTTTCTTTCAGAGTACCTGACCCGGAGGTGGAGGCCGCGGAACCCAAGGCAAAGGCACAGATGCCGGAAACAGCAAGAGATAAGTATTTTTTCTGACTTGCAGTGCCCCCCTCCATCGGTGTGGTCCATATGAAACTAATATACACTTTTTGTTTTTCTTTCAGAGTACCTGACCCTGATGGTGGAGGCAGCGGAACCCAAGGCAAAGGCACAGATGCCGGAAACAGCAAGAGATAAGTATTTTTTCTGACTTGCAGTGCCCCCCTCCATCGGTGTGGTCCATATGAAACTAATATACACTTTTTGTTTTTCTTTCAGAGTACCTGACCCTGATGGTGGAGGCCGCGGAACCCAAGGCAAAGGCACAGATGCCGGAAACAGCAAGAGATAAGTATTTTTTCTGACTTGCAGTGCCCCCCTCCATCGGTGTGGTCCATATGAAACTAATATACACTTTTTGTTTTTCTTTCAGAGTACCTGACCCTGATGGTGGAGGCCGCGGAACCCAAGGCAAAGGCACAGATGCCGGAAACAGCAAGAGATAAGTATTTTTTTTCTGACTTGCAGTGCCCCCCTCCATCGGTGTGGTCCATATGAAACTAATATACACTTTTTGTTTTTCTTTCAGAGTACCTGACCCTGATGGTGGAGGCCGCGGAACCCAAGGCAAAGGCACAGATGCCGGAAACAGCAAGAGATAAGTATTTTTTTTCTGACTTGCAGTGCCCCCCTCCATCGGTGTGGTCCATATGAAACTAATATACACTTTTTGTTTTTCTTTCAGAGTACCTGACCCTGATGGTGGAGGCCGCGGAACCCAAGGCAAAGGCACAGATGCCGGAAACAGCAAGAGATAAGTATTTTTTTTCTGACTTGCAGTGCCCCCCTCCATCGGTGTGGTCCATATGAAACTAATATACACTTTTTGTTTTTCTTTCAGAGTACCTGACCCTGATGGTGGAGGCCGCGGAACCCAAGGCAAAGGCACAGATGCCGGAAACAGCAAGAGATAAGTATTTTTTTTCTGACTTGCAGTGCCCCCCTCCATCGGTGTGGTCCATATGAAACTAATATACACTTTTTGTTTTTCTTTCAGAGTACCTGACCCTGATGGTGGAGGCCGTGGAACCCAAGGCAAAGGCACAGATGCCGGAAACAGCAAGAGATAAGTATTTTTTTTCTGACTTGCAGTGCCCCCCTCCATCGGTGTGGTCCATATGAAACTAATATACACTTTTTGTTTTTCTTTCAGAGTACCTGACCCTGATGGTGGAGGCCGCGGAACCCAAGGCAAAGGCACAGATGCCGGAAACAGCAAGAGATAAGTATTTTTTTTCTGACTTGCAGTGCCCCCCTCCATCGGTGTGGTCCATATGAAACTAATATACACTTTTTGTTTTTCTTTCAGAGTACCTGACCCTGATGGTGGAGGCCGCGGAACCCAAGGCAAAGGCACAGATGCCGGAAACAGCAAGAGATAAGTATTTTTTTTCTGACTTGCAGTGCCCCCCTCCGTCGGTGTGGTCCATATGAAACTAATATACACTTTTTGTTTTCTTTCAGAGTACCTGACCCTGATGGTGGAGGCCGCGGAACCCAAGGCAAAGGCACAGATGCCGGAAACAGCAAGAGATAAGTATTTTTTTTCTGACTTGCAGTGCCCCCCTCCATCGGTGTGGTCCATATGAAACTAATATACACTTTTTGTTTTTCTTTCAGAGTACCTGACCCTGATGGTGGAGGCCGCGGAACCCAAGGCAAAGGCACAGATGCCGGAAACAGCAAGAGATAAGTATTTTTTTTCTGACTTGCAGTGCCCCCCTCCATCGGTGTGGTCCATATGAAACTAATATACACTTTTTGTTTTTCTTTCAGAGTACCTGACCCTGATGGTGGAGGCCGCGGAACCCAAGGCAAAGGCACAGATGCCGGAAACAGCAAGAGATAAGTATTTTTTTTCTGACTTGCAGTGCCCCCCTCCATCGGTGTGGTCCATATGAAACTAATATACACTTTTTGTTTTTCTTTCAGAGTACCTGACCCTGATGGTGGAGGCCGCGGAACCCAAGGCAAAGGCACAGATGCCGGAAACAGCAAGAGATAAGTATTTTTTTTCTGACTTGCAGTGCCCCCCTCCATCGGTGTGGTCCATATGAAACTAATATACACTTTTTGTTTTTCTTTCAGAGTACCTGACCCTGATGGTGGAGGCCGCGGAACCCAAGGCAAAGGCACAGATGCCGGAAACAGCAAGAGATAAGTATTTTTTCTGACTTGCAGTGCCCCCCTCCATCGGTGTGGTCCATATGAAACTAATATACACTTTTTGTTTTTCTTTCAGAGTACCTGACCCTGATGGTGGAGGCCGCGGAACCCAAGGCAAAGGCACAGATGCCGGAAACAGCAAGAGATAAGTATTTTTTCTGACTTGCAGTGCCCCCCTCCATCGGTGTGGTCCATATGAAACTAATATACACTTTTTGTTTTTCTTTCAGAGTACCTGACCCTGATGGTGGAGGCCGCGGAACCCAAGGCAAAGGCACAGATGCCGGAAACAGCAAGAGATAAGTATTTTTTTTCTGACTTGCAGTGCCCCCCTCCATCGGTGTGGTCCATATGAAACTAATATACACTTTTTGTTTTTCTTTCAGAGTACCTGACCCTGATGGTGGAGGCCGCGGAACCCAAGGCAAAGGCACAGATGCCGGAAACAGCAAGAGATAAGTATTTTTTTTCTGACTTGCAGTGCCCCCCTCCATCGGTGTGGTCCATATGAAACTAATATACACTTTTTGTTTTTCTTTCAGAGTACCTGACCCTGATGGTGGAGGCCGCGGAACCCAAGGCAAAGGCACAGATGCCGGAAACAGCAAGAGATAAGTATTTTTTTTCTGACTTGCAGTGCCCCCCTCCATCGGTGTGGTCCATATGAAACTAATATACACTTTTTGTTTTTCTTTCAGAGTACCTGACCCTGATGGTGGAGGCCGCGGAACCCAAGGCAAAGGCACAGATGCCGGAAACAGCAAGAGATAAGTATTTTTTTTCTGACTTGCAGTGCCCCCCTCCATCGGTGTGGTCCATATGAAACTAATATACACTTTTTGTTTTTCTTTCAGAGTACCTGACCCTGATGGTGGAGGCCGCGGAACCCAAGGCAAAGGCACAGATGCCGGAAACAGCAAGAGATAAGTATTTTTTTTCTGACTTGCAGTGCCCCCCTCCATCGGTGTGGTCCATATGAAACTAATATACACTTTTTGTTTTTCTTTCAGAGTACCTGACCCTGATGGTGGAGGCCGCGGAACCCAAGGCAAAGGCACAGATGCCGGAAACAGCAAGAGATAAGTATTTTTTTTCTGACTTGCAGTGCCCCCCTCCATCGGTGTGGTCCATATGAAACTAATATACACTTTTTGTTTTTCTTTCAGAGTACCTGACCCTGATGGTGGAGGCCGCGGAACCCAAGGCAAAGGCACAGATGCCGGAAACAGCAAGAGATAAGTATTTTTTTTCTGACTTGCAGTGCCCCCCTCCGTCGGTGTGGTCCATATGAAACTAATATACACTTTTTGTTTTCTTTCAGAGTACCTGACCCTGATGGTGGAGGCCGCGGAACCCAAGGCAAAGGCACAGATGCCGGAAACAGCAAGAGATAAGTATTTTTTTTCTGACTTGCAGTGCCCCCCTCCATCGGTGTGGTCCATATGAAACTAATATACACTTTTTGTTTTTCTTTCAGAGTACCTGACCCTGATGGTGGAGGCCGCGGAACCCAAGGCAAAGGCACAGATGCCGGAAACAGCAAGAGATAAGTATTTTTTTTCTGACTTGCAGTGCCCCCCTCCATCGGTGTGGTCCATATGAAACTAATATACACTTTTTGTTTTTCTTTCAGAGTACCTGACCCTGATGGTGGAGGCCGCGGAACCCAAGGCAAAGGCACAGATGCCGGAAACAGCAAGAGATAAGTATTTTTTTTCTGACTTGCAGTGCCCCCCTCCATCGGTGTGGTCCATATGAAACTAATATACACTTTTTGTTTTTCTTTCAGAGTACCTGACCCTGATGGTGGAGGCCGCGGAACCCAAGGCAAAGGCACAGATGCCGGAAACAGCAAGAGATAAGTATTTTTTTTCTGACTTGCAGTGCCCCCCTCCATCGGTGTGGTCCATATGAAACTAATATACACTTTTTGTTTTTCTTTCAGAGTACCTGACCCTGATGGTGGAGGCCGCGGAACCCAAGGCAAAGGCACAGATGCCGGAAACAGCAAGAGATAAGTATTTTTTTTCTGACTTGCAGTGCCCCCCTCCATCGGTGTGGTCCATATGAAACTAATATACACTTTTTGTTTTTCTTTCAGAGTACCTGACCCTGATGGTGGAGGCCGCGGAACCCAAGGCAAAGGCACAGATGCCGGAAACAGCAAGAGATAAGTATTTTTTTTCTGACTTGCAGTGCCCCCCTCCATCGGTGTGGTCCATATGAAACTAATATACACTTTTTGTTTTTCTTTCAGAGTACCTGACCCTGATGGTGGAGGCCGCGGAACCCAAGGCAAAGGCACAGATGCCGGAAACAGCAAGAGATAAGTATTTTTTTTCTGACTTGCAGTGCCCCCCTCCATCGGTGTGGTCCATATGAAACTAATATACACTTTTTGTTTTTCTTTCAGAGTACCTGACCCTGATGGTGGAGGCCGCGGAACCCAAGGCAAAGGCACAGATGCCGGAAACAGCAAGAGATAAGTATTTTTTTTCTGACTTGCAGTGCCCCCCTCCATCGGTGTGGTCCATATGAAACTAATATACACTTTTTGTTTTTCTTTCAGAGTACCTGACCCTGATGGTGGAGGCCGCGGAACCCAAGGCAAAGGCACAGATGCCGGAAACAGCAAGAGATAAGTATTTTTTTTCTGACTTGCAGTGCCCCCCTCCATCGGTGTGGTCCATATGAAACTAATATACACTTTTTGTTTTTCTTTCAGAGTACCTGACCCTGATGGTGGAGGCCGCGGAACCCAAGGCAAAGGCACAGATGCCGGAAACAGCAAGAGATAAGTATTTTTTTTCTGACTTGCAGTGCCCCCCTCCATCGGTGTGGTCCATATGAAACTAATATACACTTTTTGTTTTTCTTTCAGAGTACCTGACCCTGATGGTGGAGGCCGCGGAACCCAAGGCAAAGGCACAGATGCCGGAAACAGCAAGAGATAAGTATTTTTTTTCTGACTTGCAGTGCCCCCCTCCATCGGTGTGGTCCATATGAAACTAATATACACTTTTTGTTTTTCTTTCAGAGTACCTGACCCTGATGGTGGAGGCCGCGGAACCCAAGGCAAAGGCACAGATGCCGGAAACAGCAAGAGATAAGTATTTTTTTTCTGACTTGCAGTGCCCCCCTCCATCGGTGTGGTCCATATGAAACTAATATACACTTTTTGTTTTTCTTTCAGAGTACCTGACCCTGATGGTGGAGGCCGCGGAACCCAAGGCAAAGGCACAGATGCCGGAAACAGCAAGAGATAAGTATTTTTTTTCTGACTTGCAGTGCCCCCCTCCGTCGGTGTGGTCCATATGAAACTAATATACACTTTTTGTTTTCTTTCAGAGTACCTGACCCTGATGGTGGAGGCCGCGGAACCCAAGGCAAAGGCACAGATGCCGGAAACAGCAAGAGATAAGTATTTTTTTTCTGACTTGCAGTGCCCCCCTCCATCGGTGTGGTCCATATGAAACTAATATACACTTTTTGTTTTTCTTTCAGAGTACCTGACCCTGATGGTGGAGGCCGCGGAACCCAAGGCAAAGGCACAGATGCCGGAAACAGCAAGAGATAAGTATTTTTTTTCTGACTTGCAGTGCCCCCCTCCATCGGTGTGGTCCATATGAAACTAATATACACTTTTTGTTTTTCTTTCAGAGTACCTGACCCTGATGGTGGAGGCCGCGGAACCCAAGGCAAAGGCACAGATGCCGGAAACAGCAAGAGATAAGTATTTTTTTTCTGACTTGCAGTGCCCCCCTCCATCGGTGTGGTCCATATGAAACTAATATACACTTTTTGTTTTTCTTTCAGAGTACCTGACCCTGATGGTGGAGGCCGCGGAACCCAAGGCAAAGGCACAGATGCCGGAAACAGCAAGAGATAAGTATTTTTTTTCTGACTTGCAGTGCCCCCCTCCATCGGTGTGGTCCATATGAAACTAATATACACTTTTTGTTTTTCTTTCAGAGTACCTGACCCTGATGGTGGAGGCCGCGGAACCCAAGGCAAAGGCACAGATGCCGGAAACAGCAAGAGATAAGTATTTTTTTTCTGACTTGCAGTGCCCCCCTCCATCGGTGTGGTCCATATGAAACTAATATACACTTTTTGTTTTTCTTTCAGAGTACCTGACCCTGATGGTGGAGGCCGCGGAACCCAAGGCAAAGGCACAGATGCCGGAAACAGCAAGAGATAAGTATTTTTTTTCTGACTTGCAGTGCCCCCCTCCATCGGTGTGGTCCATATGAAACTAATATACACTTTTTGTTTTTCTTTCAGAGTACCTGACCCTGATGGTGGAGGCCGCGGAACCCAAGGCAAAGGCACAGATGCCGGAAACAGCAAGAGATAAGTATTTTTTTTCTGACTTGCAGTGCCCCCCTCCATCGGTGTGGTCCATATGAAACTAATATACACTTTTTGTTTTTCTTTCAGAGTACCTGACCCTGATGGTGGAGGCCGCGGAACCCAAGGCAAAGGCACAGATGCCGGAAACAGCAAGAGATAAGTATTTTTTTTCTGACTTGCAGTGCCCCCCTCCGTCGGTGTGGTCCATATGAAACTAATATACACTTTTTGTTTTCTTTCAGAGTACCTGACCCTGATGGTGGAGGCCGCGGAACCCAAGGCAAAGGCACAGATGCCGGAAACAGCAAGAGATAAGTATTTTTTTTCTGACTTGCAGTGCCCCCCTCCATCGGTGTGGTCCATATGAAACTAATATACACTTTTTGTTTTTCTTTCAGAGTACCTGACCCTGATGGTGGAGGCCGCGGAACCCAAGGCAAAGGCACAGATGCCGGAAACAGCAAGAGATAAGTATTTTTTTTCTGACTTGCAGTGCCCCCCTCCATCGGTGTGGTCCATATGAAACTAATATACACTTTTTGTTTTTCTTTCAGAGTACCTGACCCTGATGGTGGAGGCCGCGGAACCCAAGGCAAAGGCACAGATGCCGGAAACAGCAAGAGATAAGTATTTTTTTTCTGACTTGCAGTGCCCCCCTCCATCGGTGTGGTCCATATGAAACTAATATACACTTTTTGTTTTTCTTTCAGAGTACCTGACCCTGATGGTGGAGGCCGCGGAACCCAAGGCAAAGGCACAGATGCCGGAAACAGCAAGAGATAAGTATTTTTTTTCTGACTTGCAGTGCCCCCCTCCATCGGTGTGGTCCATATGAAACTAATATACACTTTTTGTTTTTCTTTCAGAGTACCTGACCCTGATGGTGGAGGCCGCGGAACCCAAGGCAAAGGCACAGATGCCGGACACAGCAAGAGATAAGTATTTTTTTTCTGACTTGCAGTGCCCCCCTCCATCGGTGTGGTCCATATGAAACTAATATACACTTTTTGTTTTTCTTTCAGAGTACCTGACCCTGATGGTGGAGGCCGCGGAACCCAAGGCAAAGGCACAGATGCCGGAAACAGCAAGAGATAAGTATTTTTTTTCTGACTTGCAGTGCCCCCCTCCATCGGTGTGGTCCATATGAAACTAATATACACTTTTTGTTTTTCTTTCAGAGTACCTGACCCTGATGGTGGAGGCCGCGGAACCCAAGGCAAAGGCACAGATGCCGGAAACAGCAAGAGATAAGTATTTTTTTTCTGACTTGCAGTGCCCCCCTCCATCGGTGTGGTCCATATGAAACTAATATACACTTTTTGTTTTTCTTTCAGAGTACCTGACCCTGATGGTGGAGGCCGCGGAACCCAAGGCAAAGGCACAGATGCCGGAAACAGCAAGAGATAAGTATTTTTTTTCTGACTTGCAGTGCCCCCCTCCATCGGTGTGGTCCATATGAAACTAATATACACTTTTTGTTTTTCTTTCAGAGTACCTGACCCTGATGGTGGAGGCCGCGGAACCCAAGGCAAAGGCACAGATGCCGGAAACAGCAAGAGATAAGTATTTTTTTTCTGACTTGCAGTGCCCCCCTCCATCGGTGTGGTCCATATGAAACTAATATACACTTTTTGTTTTTCTTTCAGAGTACCTGACCCTGATGGTGGAGGCCGCGGAACCCAAGGCAAAGGCACAGATGCCGGACACAGCAAGAGATAAGTATTTTTTTTCTGACTTGCAGTGCCCCCCTCCATCGGTGTGGTCCATATGAAACTAATATACACTTTTTGTTTTTCTTTCAGAGTACCTGACCCTGATGGTGGAGGCCGCGGAACCCAAGGCAAAGGCACAGATGCCGGACACAGCAAGAGATAAGTATTTTTTTTCTGACTTGCAGTGCCCCCCTCCATCGGTGTGGTCCATATGAAACTAATATACACTTTTTGTTTTTCTTTCAGAGTACCTGACCCTGATGGTGGAGGCCGCGGAACCCAAGGCAAAGGCACAGATGCCGGAAACAGCAAGAGATAAGTATTTTTTTTCTGACTTGCAGTGCCCCCCTCCGTCGGTGTGGTCCATATGAAACTAATATACACTTTTTGTTTTCTTTCAGAGTACCTGACCCTGATGGTGGAGGCCGCGGAACCCAAGGCAAAGGCACAGATGCCGGAAACAGCAAGAGATAAGTATTTTATTTCTGACTTGCAGTGCCCCCCTCCATCGGTGTGGTCCATATGAAACTAATATACACTTTTTGTTTTTCTTTCAGAGTACCTGACCCTGATGGTGGAGGCCGCGGAACCCAAGGCAAAGGCACAGATGCCGGAAACAGCAAGAGATAAGTATTTTTTTTCTGACTTGCAGTGCCCCCCTCCATCGGTGTGGTCCATATGAAACTAATATACACTTTTTGTTTTTCTTTCAGAGTACCTGACCCTGATGGTGGAGGCCGCGGAACCCAAGGCAAAGGCACAGATGCCGGAAACAGCAAGAGATAAGTATTTTTTTTCTGACTTGCAGTGCCCCCCTCCATCGGTGTGGTCCATATGAAACTAATATACACTTTTTGTTTTTCTTTCAGAGTACCTGACCCTGATGGTGGAGGCCGCGGAACCCAAGGCAAAGGCACAGATGCCGGAAACAGCAAGAGATAAGTATTTTTTTTCTGACTTGCAGTGCCCCCCTCCATCGGTGTGGTCCATATGAAACTAATATACACTTTTTGTTTTTCTTTCAGAGTACCTGACCCTGATGGTGGAGGCCGCGGAACCCAAGGCAAAGGCACAGATGCCGGAAACAGCAAGAGATAAGTATTTTTTTTCTGACTTGCAGTGCCCCCCTCCATCGGTGTGGTCCATATGAAACTAATATACACTTTTTGTTTTTCTTTCAGAGTACCTGACCCTGATGGTGGAGGCCGCGGAACCCAAGGCAAAGGCACAGATGCCGGACACAGCAAGAGATAAGTATTTTTTTTCTGACTTGCAGTGCCCCCCTCCATCGGTGTGGTCCATATGAAACTAATATACACTTTTTGTTTTTCTTTCAGAGTACCTGACCCTGATGGTGGAGGCCGCGGAACCCAAGGCAAAGGCACAGATGCCGGAAACAGCAAGAGATAAGTATTTTTTTTCTGACTTGCAGTGCCCCCCTCCATCGATGTGGTCCATATGAAACTAATATACACTTTTTGTTTTTCTTTCAGAGTACCTGACCCTGATGGTGGAGGCCGTGGAACCCAAGGCAAAGGCACAGATGCCGGAAACAGCAAGAGATAAGTATTTTTTTTCTGACTTGCAGTGCCCCCCTCCATCGGTGTGGTCCATATGAAACTAATATACACTTTTTGTTTTTCTTTCAGAGTACCTGACCCTGATGGTGGAGGCCGCGGAACCCAAGGCAAAGGCACAGATGCCGGAAACAGCAAGAGATAAGTATTTTTTTTCTGACTTGCAGTGCCCCCCTCCATCGGTGTGGTCCATATGAAACTAATATACACTTTTTGTTTTTCTTTCAGAGTACCTGACCCTGATGGTGGAGGCCGCGGAACCCAAGGCAAAGGCACAGATGCCGGAAACAGCAAGAGATAAGTATTTTTTTTCTGACTTGCAGTGCCCCCCTCCGTCGGTGTGGTCCATATGAAACTAATATACACTTTTTGTTTTTCTTTCAGAGTACCTGACCCTGATGGTGGAGGCCGCGGAACCCAAGGCAAAGGCACAGATGCCGGAAACAGCAAGAGATAAGTAATTTTTTTCTGACTTGCAGTGCCCCCCTCCGTCGGTGTGGTCCATATGAAACTAATATACACTTTTTGTTTTTCTTTCAGAGTACCTGACCCTGATGGTGGAGGCCGCGGAACCCAAGGCAAAGGCACAGATGCCGGAAACAGCAAGAGATAAGTATTTTTTTTCTGACTTGCAGTGCCCCCCTCCATCGGTGTGGTCCATATGAAACTAATATACACTTTTTGTTTTTCTTTCAGAGTACCTGACCCTGATGGTGGAGGCCGCGGAACCCAAGGCAAAGGCACAGATGCCGGAAACAGCAAGAGATAAGTATTTTTTTTCTGACTTGCAGTGCCCCCCTCCATCGGTGTGGTCCATATGAAACTAATATACACTTTTTGTTTTTCTTTCAGAGTACCTGACCCTGATGGTGGAGGCCGCGGAACCCAAGGCAAAGGCACAGATGCCGGAAACAGCAAGAGATAAGTATTTTTTTTCTGACTTGCAGTGCCCCCCTCCATCGGTGTGGTCCATATGAAACTAATATACACTTTTTGTTTTTCTTTCAGAGTACCTGACCCTGATGGTGGAGGCCGCGGAACCCAAGGCAAAGGCACAGATGCCGGAAACAGCAAGAGATAAGTATTTTTTCTGACTTGCAGTGCCCCCCTCCATCGGTGTGGTCCATATGAAACTAATATACACTTTTTGTTTTTCTTTCAGAGTACCTGACCCTGATGGTGGAGGCCGCTGAACCCAAGGCAAAGGCACAGATGCCGGAAACAGCAAGAGATAAGTATTTTTTTTCTGACTTGCAGTGCCCCCCTCCATCGGTGTGGTCCATATGAAACTAATATACACTTTTTGTTTTTCTTTCAGAGTACCTGACCCTGATGGTGGAGGCCGCGGAACCCAAGGCAAAGGCACAGATGCCGGAAACAGCAAGAGATAAGTATTTTTTTTCTGACTTGCAGTGCCCCCCTCCATCGGTGTGGTCCATATGAAACTAATATACACTTTTTGTTTTTCTTTCAGAGTACCTGACCCTGATGGTGGAGGCCGCGGAACCCAAGGCAAAGGCACAGATGCCGGAAACAGCAAGAGATAAGTATTTTTTTTCTGACTTGCAGTGCCCCCCTCCATCGGTGTGGTCCATATGAAACTAATATACACTTTTTGTTTTTCTTTCAGAGTACCTGACCCTGATGGTGGAGGCCGCGGAACCCAAGGCAAAGGCACAGATGCCGGAAACAGCAAGAGATAAGTATTTTTTTTCTGACTTGCAGTGCCCCCCTCCATCGGTGTGGTCCATATGAAACTAATATACACTTTTTGTTTTTCTTTCAGAGTACCTGACCCTGATGGTGGAGGCCGCGGAACCCAAGGCAAAGGCACAGATGCCGGAAACAGCAAGAGATAAGTATTTTTTTTCTGACTTGCAGTGCCCCCCTCCATCGGTGTGGTCCATATGAAACTAATATACACTTTTTGTTTTTCTTTCAGAGTACCTGACCCTGATGGTGGAGGCCGTGGAACCCAAGGCAAAGGCACAGATGCCGGAAACAGCAAGAGATAAGTATTTTTTTTCTGACTTGCAGTGCCCCCCTCCATCGGTGTGGTCCATATGAAACTAATATACACTTTTTGTTTTTCTTTCAGAGTACCTGACCCTGATGGTGGAGGCCGCGGAACCCAAGGCAAAGGCACAGATGCCGGAAACAGCAAGAGATAAGTATTTTTTTTCTGACTTGCAGTGCCCCCCTCCATCGGTGTGGTCCATATGAAACTAATATACACTTTTTGTTTTTCTTTCAGAGTACCTGACCCTGATGGTGGAGGCCGCGGAACCCAAGGCAAAGGCACAGATGCCGGAAACAGCAAGAGATAAGTATTTTTTTTCTGACTTGCAGTGCCCCCCTCCGTCGGTGTGGTCCATATGAAACTAATATACACTTTTTGTTTTTCTTTCAGAGTACCTGACCCTGATGGTGGAGGCCGCGGAACCCAAGGCAAAGGCACAGATGCCGGAAACAGCAAGAGATAAGTATTTTTTTTCTGACTTGCAGTGCCCCCCTCCGTCGGTGTGGTCCATATGAAACTAATATACACTTTTTGTTTTTCTTTCAGAGTACATGACCCTGATGGTGGAGGCCGCGGAACCCAAGGCAAAGGCACAGATGCCGGAAACAGCAAGAGATAAGTATTTTTTCTGACTTGCAGTGCCCCCCTCCATCGGTGTGGTCCATATGAAACTAATATACACTTTTTGTTTTTCTTTCAGAGTACCTGAACCGGAGGTGGAGGCCGCGGAACCCAAGGCAAAGGCACAGATGCCGGAAACAGCAAGAGATAAGTATTTTTTCTGACTTGCAGTGCCCCCCTCCATCGGTGTGGTCCATATGAAACTAATATACACTTTTTGTTTTTCTTTCAGAGTACCTGACCCTGATGGTGGAGGCCGCGGAACCCAAGGCAAAGGCACAGATGCCGGAAACA
Source organism: Mytilus californianus (assembly GCF_021869535.1). Lineage (NCBI taxonomy): Eukaryota > Metazoa > Mollusca > Bivalvia > Mytilida > Mytilidae > Mytilus > Mytilus californianus. The sequence continues at coordinate 62,716,685 of NW_026262679.1, forward strand.
GCAAGAGATAAGTATTTTTTTTCTGACTTGCAGTGCCCCCCTCCATCGGTGTGGTCCATATGAAACTAATATACACTTTTTGTTTTTCTTTCAGAGTACCTGACCCTGATGGTGGAGGCCGCGGAACCCAAGGCAAAGGCACAGATGCCGGAAACAGCAAGAGATAAGTATTTTTTCTGACTTGCAGTGCCCCCCTCCGTCGGTGTGGTCCATATGAAACTAATATACACTTTTTGTTTTTCTTTCAGAGTACCTGACCCTGATGGTGGAGGCCGCGGAACCCAAGGCAAAGGCACAGATGCCGGAAACAGCAAGAGATAAGTATTTTTTCTGACTTGCAGTGCCCCCCTCCATCGGTGTGGTCCATATGAAACTAATATACACTTTTTGTTTTTCTTTCAGAGTACATGACCCTGATGGTGGAGGCCGCGGAACCCAAGGCAAAGGCACAGATGCCGGAAACAGCAAGAGATAAGTATTTTTTCTGACTTGCAGTGCCCCCCTCCGTCGGTGTGGTCCATATGAAACTAATATACACTTTTTGTTTTTCTTTCAGAGTACCTGACCCTGATGGTGGAGGCCGCGGAACCCAAGGCAAAGGCACAGATGCCGGAAACAGCAAGAGATAAGTATTTTTTCTGACTTGCAGTGCCCCCCTCCATCGGTGTGGTCCATATGAAACTAATATACACTTTTTGTTTTTCTTTCAGAGTTCCTGACCCTGATGGTGGAGGCCGCGGAACCCAAGGCAAAGGCACAGATGCCGGAAACAGCAAGAGATAAGTATTTTTTCTGACTTGCAGTGCCCCCCTCCATCGGTGTGGTCCATATGAAACTAATATACACTTTTTGTTTTTCTTTCAGAGTACCTGAACCGGAGGTGGAGGCCGCGGAACCCAAGGCAAAGGCACAGATGCCGGAAACAGCAAGAGATAAGTATTTTTTCTGACTTGCAGTGCCCCCCTCCATCGGTGTGGTCCATATGAAACTAATATACACTTTTTGTTTTTCTTTCAGAGTACCTGACCCTGATGGTGGAGGCCGCGGAACCCAAGGCAAAGGCACAGATGCCGGAAACAGCAAGAGATAAGTATTTTTTCTGACTTGCAGTGCCCCCCTCCATCGGTGTGGTCCATATGAAACTAATATACACTTTTTGTTTTTCTTTCAGAGTACCTGACCCGGAGGTGGAGGCCGCGGAACCCAAGGCAAAGGCACAGATGCCGGAAACAGCAAGAGATAAGTATTTTTTCTGACTTGCAGTGCCCCCTTCCATCGGTGTGGTCCATATGAAACTAATATACACTTTTTGTTTTTCTTTCAGAGTACCTGACCCGGAGGTGGAGGCCGCGGAACCCAAGGCAAAGGCACAGATGCCGGAAACAGCAAGAGATAAGTATTTTTTCTGACTTGCAGTGCCCCCTTCCATCGGTGTGGTCCATATGAAACTAATATACACTTTTTGTTTTTCTTTCAGAGTACCTGACCCTGATGGTGGAGACCGCGGAACCCAAGGCAAAGGCACAGATGCCGGAAACAGCAAGAGATAAGTATTTTTTCTGACTTGCAGTGCCCCCCTCCATCGGTGTGGTCCATATGAAACTAATATACACTTTTTGTTTTTCTTTCAGAGTACCTGACCCTGATGGTGGAGACCGCGGAACCCAAGGCAAAGGCACAGATGCCGGAAACAGCAAGAGATAAGTATTTTTTCTGACTTGCAGTGCCCCCCTCCATCGGTGTGGTCCATATGAAACTAATATACACTTTTTGTTTTTCTTTCAGAGTTCCTGACCCTGATGGTGGAGGCCGCGGAACCCAAGGCAAAGGCACAGATGCCGGAAACAGCAAGAGATAAGTATTTTTTCTGACTTGCAGTGCCCCCCTCCATCGGTGTGGTCCATATGAAACTAATATACACTTTTTGTTTTTCTTTCAGAGTACCTGACCCGGAGGTGGAGGCCGCGGAACCCAAGGCAAAGGCACAGATGCCGGAAACAGCAAGAGATAAGTATTTTTTCTGACTTGCAGTGCCCCCCTCCATCGGTGTGGTCCATATGAAACTAATATACACTTTTTGTTTTTCTTTCAGAGTACCTGACCCTGATGGTGGAGGCCGCGGAACCCAAGGCAAAGGCACAGATGCCGGAAACAGCAAGAGATAAGTATTTTTTTTCTGACTTGCAGTGCCCCCCTCCATCGGTGTGGTCCATATGAAACTAATATACACTTTTTGTTTTTCTTTCAGAGTACCTGACCCTGATGGTGGAGGCCGCGGAACCCAAGGCAAAGGCACAGATGCCGGAAACAGCAAGAGATAAGTATTTTTTTTCTGACTTGCAGTGCCCCCCTCCATCGGTGTGGTCCATATGAAACTAATATACACTTTTTGTTTTTCTTTCAGAGTACCTGACCCTGATGGTGGAGGCCGCGGAACCCAAGGCAAAGGCACAGATGCCGGAAACAGCAAGAGATAAGTATTTTTTCTGACTTGCAGTGCCCCCCTCCATCGGTGTGGTCCATATGAAACTAATATACACTTTTTGTTTTTCTTTCAGAGTTCCTGACCCTGATGGTGGAGGCTGCGGAACCCAAGGCAAAGGCACAGATGCCGGAAACAGCAAGAGATATGTATTTTTTCTGACTTGCAGTGCCCCCCTCCATCGGTGTGGTCCATATGAAACTAATATACACTTTTTGTTTTTCTTTCAGAGTACCTGACCCGGAGGTGGAGGCCGCGGAACCCAAGGCAAAGGCACAGATGCCGGAAACAGCAAGAGATAAGTTTTTTTTCTGACTTGCAGTGCCCCCCTCCATCGGTGTGGTCCATATGAAACTAATATACACTTTTTGTTTTTCTTTCAGAGTACCTGACCCGGAGGTGGAGGCCGCGGAACCCAAGGCAAAGGCACAGATGCCGGAAACAGCAAGAGATAAGTATTTTTTTTCTGACTTGCAGTGCCCCCTCCATCGGTGTGGTCCATATGAAACTAATATACACTTTTTGTTTTTCTTTCAGAGTACCTGACCCTGATGGTGGAGGCCGCGGAACCCAAGGCAAAGGCACAGATGCCGGAAACAGCAAGAGATAAGTATTTTTTCTGACTTGCAGTGCCCCCCTCCATCGGTGTGGTCCATATGAAACTAATATACACTTTTTGTTTTTCTTTCAGAGTACCTGACCCTGATGGTGGAGGCCGCGGAACCCAAGGCAAAGGCACAGATGCCGGAAACAGCAAGAGATAAGTATTTTTTCTGACTTGCAGTGCCCCCCTCCATCGGTGTGGTCCATATGAAACTAATATACACTTTTTGTTTTTCTTTCAGAGTTCCTGACCCTGATGGTGGAGGCCGCGGAACCCAAGGCAAAGGCACAGATGCCGGAAACAGCAAGAGATAAGTATTTTTTCTGACTTGCAGTGCCCCCCTCCATCGGTGTGGTCCATATGAAACTAATATACACTTTTTGTTTTTCTTTCAGAGTACCTGACCCTGATGGTGGAGGCCGCGGAACCCAAGGCAAAGGCACAGATGCCGGAAACAGCAAGAGATAAGTATTTTTTCTGACTTGCAGTGCCCCCCTCCATCGGTGTGGTCCATATGAAACTAATATACACTTTTTGTTTTTCTTTCAGAGTACCTGACCCTGATGGTGGAGGCCGCGGAACCCAAGGCAAAGGCACAGATGCCGGAAACAGCAAGAGATAAGTATTTTTTCTGACTTGCAGTGCCCCCCTCCATCGGTGTGGTCCATATGAAACTAATATACACTTTTTGTTTTTCTTTCAGAGTACCTGACCCTGATGGTGGAGGCCGCGGAACCCAAGGCAAAGGCACAGATGCCGGAAACAGCAAGAGATAAGTATTTTTTCTGACTTGCAGTGCCCCCCTCCATTGGTGTGGTCCATATGAAACTAATATACACTTTTTGTTTTTCTTTCAGAGTACCTGACCCTGATGGTGGAGGCCGCGGAACCCAAGGCAAAGGCACAGATGCCGGAAACAGCAAGAGATAAGTATTTTTTCTGACTTGCAGTGCCCCCCTCCATCGGTGTGCTCCATATGAAACTAATATACACTTTTTGTTTTTCTTTCAGAGTACCTGACCCTGATGGTGGAGGCCGCGGAACCCAAGGCAAAGGCACAGATGCCGGAAACAGCAAGAGATAAGTATTTTTTCTGACTTGCAGTGCCCCCCTCCATCTGTGTGGTCCATATGAAACTAATATACACTTTTTGTTTTTCTTTCAGAGTACCTGACCCTGATGGTGGAGGCCGCGGAACCCAAGGCAAAGGCACAGATGCCGGAAACAGCAAGAGATAAGTATTTTTTCTGACTTGCAGTGCCCCCCTCCATCGGTGTGGTCCATATGAAACTAATATACACTTTTTGTTTTTCTTTCAGAGTACCTGACCCTGATGGTGGAGGCCGCGGAACCCAAGGCAAAGGCACAGATGCCGGAAACAGCAAGAGATAAGTATTTTTTCTGACTTGCAGTGCCCCCCTCCATCGGTGTGGTCCATATGAAACTAATATACACTTTTTGTTTTTCTTTCAGAGTACCTGACCCGGAGGTGGAGGCCGCGGAACCCAAGGCAAAGGCACAGATGCCGGAAACAGCAAGAGATAAGTATTTTTTCTGACTTGCAGTGCCCCCCTCCATCGGTGTGGTCCATATGAAACTAATATACACTTTTTGTTTTTCTTTCAGAGTACCTGACCCTGATGGTGGAGGCCGCGGAACCCAAGGCAAAGGCACAGATGCCGGAAACAGCAAGAGATAAGTATTTTTTTTCTGACTTGCAGTGCCCCCCTCCATCGGTGTGGTCCATATGAAACTAATATACACTTTTTGTTTTTCTTTCAGAGTACCTGACCCTGATGGTGGAGGCCGCGGAACCCAAGGCAAAGGCACAGATGCCGGAAACAGCAAGAGATAAGTATTTTTTTTCTGACTTGCAGTGCCCCCCTCCATCGGTGTGGTCCATATGAAACTAATATACACTTTTTGTTTTTCTTTCAGAGTACCTGACCCTGATGGTGGAGGCCGCGGAACCCAAGGCAAAGGCACAGATGCCGGAAACAGCAAGAGATAAGTATTTTTTCTGACTTGCAGTGCCCCCCTCCATCGGTGTGGTCCATATGAAACTAATATACACTTTTTGTTTTTCTTTCAGAGTACCTGACCCTGATGGTGGAGGCCGCGGAACCCAAGGCAAAGGCACAGATGCCGGAAACAGCAAGAGATAAGTATTTTTTTTCTGACTTGCAGTGCCCCCCTCCATCGGTGTGGTCCATATGAAACTAATATACACTTTTTGTTTTTCTTTCAGAGTACCTGACCCTGATGGTGGAGGCCGCGGAACCCAAGGCAAAGGCACAGATGCCGGAAACAGCAAGAGATAAGTATTTTTTTTCTGACTTGCAGTGCCCCCCTCCATCGGTGTGGTCCATATGAAACTAATATACACTTTTTGTTTTTCTTTCAGAGTACCTGACCCTGATGGTGGAGGCCGCGGAACCCAAGGCAAAGGCACAGATGCCGGAAACAGCAAGAGATAAGTATTTTTTTTCTGACTTGCAGTGCCCCCCTCCATCGGTGTGGTCCATATGAAACTAATATACACTTTTTGTTTTTCTTTCAGAGTACCTGACCCTGATGGTGGAGGCCGCGGAACCCAAGGCAAAGGCACAGATGCCGGAAACAGCAAGAGATAAGTATTTTTTCTGACTTGCAGTGCCCCCCTCCATCGGTGTGGTCCATATGAAACTAATATACACTTTTTGTTTTTCTTTCAGAGTACCTGACCCTGATGGTGGAGGCCGCGGAACCCAAGGCAAAGGCACAGATGCCGGAAACAGCAAGAGATAAGTATTTTTTTTCTGACTTGCAGTGCCCCCCTCCATCGGTGTGGTCCATATGAAACTAATATACACTTTTTGTTTTTCTTTCAGAGTACCTGACCCTGATGGTGGAGGCCGCGGAACCCAAGGCAAAGGCACAGATGCCGGAAACAGCAAGAGATAAGTATTTTTTTTCTGACTTGCAGTGCCCCCCTCCATCGGTGTGGTCCATATGAAACTAATATACACTTTTTGTTTTTCTTTCAGAGTACCTGACCCTGATGGTGGAGGCCGCGGAACCCAAGGCAAAGGCACAGATGCCGGAAACAGCAAGAGATAAGTATTTTTTCTGACTTGCAGTGCCCCCCTCCATCGGTGTGGTCCATATGAAACTAATATACACTTTTTGTTTTTCTTTCAGAGTACCTGACCCAGAGGTGGAGGCCGCGGAACCCAAGGCAAAGGCACAGATGCCGGAAACAGCAAGAGATAAGTTTTTTTTCTGACTTGCAGTGCCCCCCTCCATCGGTGTGGTCCATATGAAACTAATATACACTTTTTGTTTTTCTTTCAGAGTACCTGACCCGGAGGTGGAGGCCGCGGAACCCAAGGCAAAGGCACAGATGCCGGAAACAGCAAGAGATAAGTATTTTTTTTCTGACTTGCAGTGCCCCCCTCCATCGGTGTGGTCCATATGAAACTAATATACACTTTTTGTTTTTCTTTCAGAGTACCTGACCCTGATGGTGGAGGCCGCGGAACCCAAGGCAAAGGCACAGATGCCGGAAACAGCAAGAGATAAGTATTTTTTCTGACTTGCAGTGCCCCCCTCCATCGGTGTGGTCCATATGAAACTAATATACACTTTTTGTTTTTCTTTCAGAGTACCTGACCCTGATGGTGGAGGCCGCGGAACCCAAGGCAAAGGCACAGATGCCGGAAACAGCAAGAGATAAGTATTTTTTCTGACTTGCAGTGCCCCCCTCCATCGGTGTGGTCCATATGAAACTAATATACACTTTTTGTTTTTCTTTCAGAGTACCTGACCCAGATGGTGGAGGCCGCGGAACCCAAGGCAAAGGCACAGATGCCGGAAACAACAAGAGATAAGTATTTTTTCTGACTTGCAGTGCCCCCCTCCATCGGTGTGGTCCATATGAAACTAATATACACTTTTTGTTTTTCTTTCAGAGTACCTGACCCTGATGGTGGAGGCCGCGGAACCCAAGGCAAAGGCACAGATGCCGGAAACAGCAAGAGATAAGTATTTTTTCTGACTTGCAGTGCCCCCCTCCATCGGTGTGGTCCATATGAAACTAATATACACTTTTTGTTTTTCTTTCAGAGTACCTGACCCTGATGGTGGAGGCCGCGGAACCCAAGGCAAAGGCACAGATGCCGGAAACAGCAAGAGATAAGTATTTTTTCTGACTTGCAGTGCCCCCCTCCATCGGTGTGGTCCATATGAAACTAATATACACTTTTTGTTTTTCTTTCAGAGTACCTGACCCTGATGGTGGAGGCCGCGGAACCCAAGGCAAAGGCACAGATGCCGGAAACAGCAAGAGATAAGTTTTTTTTGTGACTTGCAGTGCCCCCCTCCATCGGTGTGGTCCATATGAAACTAATATACACTGTTTGTTTTTCTTTCAGAGTTCCTGACCTTGATGGTGGAGGCCGCGGAACCCAAGGCAAAGGCACAGATGCTGGAAACAGCAAGAGATAAGTATTTTTTCTGACTTGCAGTGCCTCCCTCCATCGGTGTGGTCCATATGAAACTAATATACACTTTTTGTTTTTCTTTCAGAGTACCTGACCCTGATGGTGGAGACCGCGGAACCCAAGGCAAAGGCACAGATGCCGGAAACAGCAAGAGATAAGTATTTTTTCTGACTTGCAGTGCCCCCCTCCATCGGTGTGGTCCATATGAAACTAATATACACTTTTTGTTTTTCTTTCAGAGTACCTGACCCGGAGGTGGAGGCTGCGGAACCCAAGGCAAAGGCACAGATGCCGGAAACAGCAAGAGATAAGTATTTTTTCTGACTTGCAGTGCCCCCTCCATCGGTGTGGTCCATATGAAACTAATATACACTTTTTGTTTTTCTTTCAGAGTTCCTGACCCTGATGGTGGAGGCCGCGGAACCCAAGGCAAAGGCACAGATGCCGGAAACAGCAAGAGATAAGTATTTTTTCTGACTTGCAGTGCCCCCCTCCATCGGTGTGGTCCATATGAAACTAATATACACTTTTTGTTTTTCTTTCAGAGTTCCTGACCCTGATGGTGGAGGCCGCGGAACCCAAGGCAAAGGCACAGATGCCGGAAACAGCAAGAGATAAGTATTTTTTCTGACTTGCAGTGCCCCCCTCCATCGGTGTGGTCCATATGAAACTAATATACACTTTTTGTTTTTCTTTCAGAGTACCTGACCCTGATGGTGGAGGCCGCGGAACCCAAGGCAAAGGCACAGATGCCGGAAACAGCAAGAGATAAGTATTTTTTTTCTGACTTGCAGTGCCCCCCTCCATCGGTGTGGTCCATATGAAACTAATATACACTTTTTGTTTTTCTTTCAGAGTACCTGACCCTGATGGTGGAGGCCGCGGAACCCAAGGCAAAGGCACAGATGCCGGAAACAGCAAGAGATAAGTATTTTTTTTCTGACTTGCAGTGCCCCCCTCCATCGGTGTGGTCCATATGAAACTAATATACACTTTTTGTTTTTCTTTCAGAGTACCTGACCCTGATGGTGGAGGCCGCGGAACCCAAGGCAAAGGCACAGATGCCGGAAACAGCAAGAGATAAGTATTTTTTTTCTGACTTGCAGTGCCCCCCTCCATCGGTGTGGTCCATATGAAACTAATATACACTTTTTGTTTTTCTTTCAGAGTACCTGACCCTGATGGTGGAGGCCGCGGAACCCAAGGCAAAGGCACAGATGCCGGAAACAGCAAGAGATAAGTATTTTTTCTGACTTGCAGTGCCCCCCTCCATCGGTGTGGTCCATATGAAACTAATATACACTTTTTGTTTTTCTTTCAGAGTACCTGACCCTGATGGTGGAGGCCGCGGAACCCAAGGCAAAGGCACAGATGCCGGAAACAGCAAGAGATAAGTATTTTTTCTGACTTGCAGTGCCCCCCTCCATCGGTGTGGTCCATATGAAACTAATATACACTTTTTGTTTTTCTTTCAGAGTACCTGACCCTGATGGTGGAGGCCGCGGAACCCAAGGCAAAGGCACAGATGCCGGAAACAGCAAGAGATAAGTATTTTTTCTGACTTGCAGTGCCCCCCTCCATCGGTGTGGTCCATATGAAACTAATATACACTTTTTGTTTTTCTTTCAGAGTACCTGACCCTGATGGTGGAGGCCGCGGAACCCAAGGCAAAGGCACAGATGCCGGAAACAGCAAGAGATAAGTATTTTTTCTGACTTGCAGTGCCCCCCTCCATCGGTGTGGTCCATATGAAACTAATATACACTTTTTGTTTTTCTTTCAGAGTTCCTGACCCTGATGGTGGAGGCCGCGGAACCCAAGGCAAAGGCACAGATGCCGGAAACAGCAAGAGATAAGTATTTTTTCTGACTTGCAGTGCCCCCCTCCATCGGTGTGGTCCATATGAAACTAATATACACTTTTTGTTTTTCTTTCAGAGTTCCTGACCCTGATGGCGGAGGCCGCGGAACCCAAGGCAAAGGCACAGATGCCGGAAACAGCAAGAGATAAGTTTTTTTTCTGACTTGCAGTGCCCCCCTCCAACGGTGTGGTCCATATGAAACTAATATACACTTTTTGTTTTTCTTTCAGAGTACCTGACCCGGAGGTGGAGGCCGCGGAACCCAAGGCAAAGGCACAGATGCCGGAAACAGCAAGAGATAAGTATATTTTTTCTGACTTGCAGTGCCCCCCTCCATCGGTGTGGTCCATATGAAACTAATATACACTTTTTGTTTTTCTTTCAGAGTACCTGACCCTGATGGTGGAGGCCGCGGAACCCAAGGCAAAGGCACAGATGCCGGAAACAGCAAGAGATAAGTTTTTTTTCTGACTTGCAGTGCCCCCCTCCATCGGTGTGGTCCATATGAAACTAATATACACTTTTTGTTTTTCTTTCAGAGTACCTGACCCGGAGGTGGAGGCCGCGGAACCCAAGGCAAAGGCACAGATGCCGGAAACAGCAAGAGATAAGTATTTTTTTTCTGACTTGCAGTGCCCCCCTCCATCGGTGTGGTCCATATGAAACTAATATACACTTTTTGTTTTTCTTTCAGAGTACCTGACCCTGATGGTGGAGGCCGCGGAACCCAAGGCAAAGGCACAGATGCCGGAAACAGCAAGAGATAAGTATTTTTTCTGACTTGCAGTGCCCCCCTCCATCGGTGTGGTCCATATGAAACTAATATACACTTTTTGTTTTTCTTTCAGAGTACCTGACCCTGATGGTGGAGGCCGCGGAACCCAAGGCAAAGGCACAGATGCCGGAAACAGCAAGAGATAAGTATTTTTTCTGACTTGCAGTGCCCCCCTCCATCGGTGTGGTCCATATGAAACTAATATACACTTTTTGTTTTTCTTTCAGAGTACCTGACCCTGATGGTGGAGGCCGCGGAACCCAAGGCAAAGGCACAGATGCCGGAAACAGCAAGAGATAAGTATTTTTTCTGACTTGCAGTGCCCCCCTCCATCGGTGTGGTCCATATGAAACTAATATACACTTTTTGTTTTTCTTTCAGAGTACCTGACCCAGATGGTGGAGGCCGCGGAACCCAAGGCAAAGGCACAGATGCCGGAAACAGCAAGAGATAAGTATTTTTTCTGACTTGCAGTGCCCCCCTCCATCGGTGTGGTCCATATGAAACTAATATACACTTTTTGTTTTTCTTTCAGAGTACCTGACCCTGATGGTGGAGGCCGCGGAACCCAAGGCAAAGGCACAGATGCCGGAAACAGCAAGAGATAAGTATTTTTTCTGACTTGCAGTGCCCCCCTCCATCGGTGTGGTCCATATGAAACTAATATACACTTTTTGTTTTTCTTTCAGAGTACCTGACCCTGATGGTGGAGGCCGCGGAACCCAAGGCAAAGGCACAGATGCCGGAAACAGCAAGAGATAAGTATTTTTTCTGACTTGCAGTGCCCCCCTCCATCGGTGTGGTCCATATGAAACTAATATACACTTTTTGTTTTTCTTTCAGAGTACCTGACCCTGATGGTGGAGGCCGCGGAACCCAAGGCAAAGGCACAGATGCCGGAAACAGCAAGAGATAAGTATTTTTTCTGACTTGCAGTGCCCCCCTCCATCGGTGTGGTCCATATGAAACTAATATACACTTTTTGTTTTTCTTTCAGAGTACCTGACCCTGATGGTGGAGGCCGCGGAACCCAAGGCAAAGGCACAGATGCCGGAAACAGCAAGAGATAAGTTTTTTTTGTGACTTGCAGTGCCCCCCTCCATCGGTGTGGTCCATATGAAACTAATATACACTTTTTGTTTTTCTTTCAGAGTTCCTGACCTTGATGGTGGAGGCCGCGGAACCCAAGGCAAAGGCACAGATGCCGGAAACAGCAAGAGATAAGTATTTTTTCTGACTTGCAGTGCCCCCCTCCATCGGTGTGGTCCATATGAAACTAATATACACTTTTTGTTTTTCTTTCAGAGTACCTGACCCTGATGGTGGAGACCGCGGAACCCAAGGCAAAGGCACAGATGCCGGAAACAGCAAGAGATAAGTATTTTTTCTGACTTGCAGTGCCCCCCTCCATCGGTGTGGTCCATATGAAACTAATATACACTTTTTGTTTTTCTTTCAGAGTACCTGACCCTGATGGTGGAGGCCGCGGAACCCAAGGCAAAGGCACAGATGCCGGAAACAGCAAGAGATAAGTATTTTTTCTGACTTGCAGTGCCCCCCTCCATCGGTGTGGTCCATATGAAACTAATATACACTTTTTGTTTTTCTTTCAGAGTACCTGACCCAGATGGTGGAGGCCGCGGAACCCAAGGCAAAGGCACAGATGCCGGAAACAGCAAGAGATAAGTATTTTTTCTGACTTGCAGTGCCCCCCTCCATCGGTGTGGTCCATATGAAACTAATATACACTTTTTGTTTTTCTTTCAGAGTACCTGACCCTGATGGTGGAGGCCGCGGAACCCAAGGCAAAGGCACAGATGCCGGAAACAGCAAGAGATAAGTATTTTTTCTGACTTGCAGTGCCCCCCTCCATCGGTGTGGTCCATATGAAACTAATATACACTTTTTGTTTTTCTTTCAGAGTACCTGACCCTGATGGTGGAGGCCGCGGAACCCAAGGCAAAGGCACAGATGCCGGAAACAGCAAGAGATAAGTATTTTTTCTGACTTGCAGTGCCCCCCTCCATCGGTGTGGTCCATATGAAACTAATATACACTTTTTGTTTTTCTTTCAGAGTACCTGACCCTGATGGTGGAGGCCGCGGAACCCAAGGCAAAGGCACAGATGCCGGAAACAGCAAGAGATAAGTATTTTTTCTGACTTGCAGTGCCCCCCTCCATCGGTGTGGTCCATATGAAACTAATATACACTTTTTGTTTTTCTTTCAGAGTACCTGACCCTGATGGTGGAGGCCGCGGAACCCAAGGCAAAGGCACAGATGCCGGAAACAGCAAGAGATAAGTATTTTTTCTGACTTGCAGTGCCCCCCTCCATCGGTGTGGTCCATATGAAACTAATATACACTTTTTGTTTTTCTTTCAGAGTACCTGACCCTGATGGTGGAGGCCGCGGAACCCAAGGCAAAGGCACAGATGCCGGAAACAGCAAGAGATAAGTATTTTTTCTGACTTGCAGTGCCCCCCTCCATCGGTGTGGTCCATATGAAACTAATATACACTTTTTGTTTTTCTTTCAGAGTACCTGACCCTGATGGTGGAGGCCGCGGAACCCAAGGCAAAGGCACAGATGCCGGAAACAGCAAGAGATAAGTTTTTTTTGTGACTTGCAGTGCCCCCCTCCATCGGTGTGGTCCATATGAAACTAATATACACTTTTTGTTTTTCTTTCAGAGTTCCTGACCTTGATGGTGGAGGCCGCGGAACCCAAGGCAAAGGCACAGATGCCGGAAACAGCAAGAGATAAGTATTTTTTCTGACTTGCAGTGCCCCCCTCCATCGGTGTGGTCCATATGAAACTAATATACACTTTTTGTTTTTCTTTCAGAGTACCTGACCCTGATGGTGGAGACCGCGGAACCCAAGGCAAAGGCACAGATGCCGGAAACAGCAAGAGATAAGTATTTTTTCTGACTTGCAGTGCCCCCCTCCATCGGTGTGGTCCATATGAAACTAATATACACTTTTTGTTTTTCTTTCAGAGTACCTGACCCGGAGGTGGAGGCTGCGGAACCCAAGGCAAAGGCACAGATGCCGGAAACAGCAAGAGATAAGTATTTTTTTTCTGACCTGCAGTGCCCCCCTCCATCGGTGTGGTCCATATGAAACTAATATACACTTTTTGTTTTTCTTTCAGAGTACCTGACCCTGATGGTGGAGGCCGCGGCACCCAAGGCAAAGGCACAGATGCCGGAAACAGCAAGAGATAAGTATTTTTTCTGACTTGCAGTGCCCCCCTCCATCGGTGTGGTCCATATGAAACTAATATACACTTTTTGTTTTTCTTTCAGAGTACCTGACCCTGATGGTGGAGGCCGCGGAACCCAAGGCAAAGGCACAGATGCCGGAAACAGCAAGAGATAAGTATTTTTTCTGACTTGCAGTGCCCCCCTCCATCGGTGTGGTCCATATGAAACTAATATACACTTTTTGTTTTTCTTTCAGAGTACCTGACCCTGATGGTGGAGGCCGCGGAACCCAAGGCAAAGGCACAGATGCCGGAAACAGCAAGAGATAAGTATTTTTTTTCTGACTTGCAGTGCCCCCCTCCATCGGTGTGGTCCATATGAAACTAATATACACTTTTTGTTTTTCTTTCAGAGTACCTGACCCTGATGGTGGAGGCCGCAGAACCCAAGGCAAAGGCACAGATGCCGGAAACAGCAAGAGATAAGTATTTTTTCTGACTTGCAGTGCCCCCTCCATCGGTGTGGTCCATATGAAACTAATATACACTTTTTGTTTTTCTTTCAGAGTTCCTGACCCTGATGGTGGAGGCCGCGGAACCCAAGGCAAAGGCACAGATGCCGGAAACAGCAAGAGATAAGTATTTTTTCTGACTTGCAGTGCCCCCCTCCATCGGTGTGGTCCATATGAAACTAATATACACTTTTTGTTTTTCTTTCAGAGTTCCTGACCCTGATGGTGGAGGCCGCGGAACCCAAGGCAAAGGCACAGATGCCGGAAACAGCAAGAGATAAGTATTTTTTCTGACTTGCAGTGCCCCCCTCCATCGGTGTGGTCCATATGAAACTAATATACACTTTTTGTTTTTCTTTCAGAGTACCTGACCCTGATGGTGGAGGCCGCGGAACCCAAGGCAAAGGCACAGATGCCGGAAACAGCAAGAGATAAGTATTTTTTTTCTGACTTGCAGTGCCCCCCTCCATCGGTGTGGTCCATATGAAACTAATATACACTTTTTGTTTTTCTTTCAGAGTACCTGACCCTGATGGTGGAGGCCGCGGAACCCAAGGCAAAGGCACAGATGCCGGAAACAGCAAGAGATAAGTATTTTTTTTCTGACTTGCAGTGCCCCCCTCCATCGGTGTGGTCCATATGAAACTAATATACACTTTTTGTTTTTCTTTCAGAGTACCTGACCCTGATGGTGGAGGCCGCGGAACCCAAGGCAAAGGCACAGATGCCGGAAACAGCAAGAGATAAGTATTTTTTTTCTGACTTGCAGTGCCCCCCTCCATCGGTGTGGTCCATATGAAACTAATATACACTTTTTGTTTTTCTTTCAGAGTACCTGACCCTGATGGTGGAGGCCGCGGAACCCAAGGCAAAAGCACAGATGCCGGAAACAGCAAGAGATAAGTATTTTTTCTGACTTGCAGTGCCCCCCTCCATCGGTGTGGTCCATATGAAACTAATATACACTTTTTGTTTTTCTTTCAGAGTACCTGACCCTGATGGTGGAGGCCGCGGAACCCAAGGCAAAGGCACAGATGCCGGAAACAGCAAGAGATAAGTATTTTTTCTGACTTGCAGTGCCCCCCTCCATCGGTGTGGTCCATATGAAACTAATATACACTTTTGTTTTCTTTCAGAGTACCTGACCCTGATGGTGGAGGCCGCGGAACCCAAGGCAAAGGCACAGATGCCGGAAACAGCAAGAGATAAGTATTTTTTCTGACTTGCAGTGCCCCCCTCCATCGGTGTGGTCCATATGAAACTAATATACACTTTTTGTTTTTCTTTCAGAGTACCTGACCCTGATGGTGGAGGCCGCGGAACCCAAGGCAAAGGCACAGATGCCGGAAACAGCAAGAGATAAGTATTTTTTCTGACTTGCAGTGCCCCCCTCCATCGGTGTGGTCCATATGAAACTAATATACACTTTTTGTTTTTCTTTCAGAGTACCTGACCCTGATGGTGGAGGCCGCGGAACCCAAGGCAAAGGCACAGATGCCGGAAACAGCAAGAGATAAGTATTTTTTCTGACTTGCAGTGCCCCCCTCCATCGGTGTGGTCCATATGAAACTAATATACACTTTTTGTTTTTCTTTCAGAGTACCTGACCCGGAGGTGGAGGCCGCGGAACCCAAGGCAAAGGCACAGATGCCGGAAACAGCAAGAGATAAGTATTTTTTCTGACTTGCAGTGCCCCTCTCCATCGGTGTGGTCCATATGAAACTAATATACACTTTTTGTTTTTCTTTCAGAGTACCTGACCCGGATGGTGGAGGCCGCGGAACCCAAGGCAAAGGCACAGATGCCGGAAACAGCAAGAGATAAGTATTTTTTCTGACTTGCAGTGCCCCCCTCCATCGGTGTGGTCCATATGAAACTAATATACACTTTTTGTTTTTCTTTCAGAGTACCTGACCCGGATGGTGGAGGCCGCGGAACCCAAGGCAAAGGCACAGATGCCGGAAACAGCAAGAGATAAGTATTTTTTCTGACTTGCAGTGCCCCCCTCCATCGGTGTGGTCCATATGAAACTAATATACACTTTTTGTTTTTCTTTCAGAGTACCTGACCCTGATGGTGGAGGCCGCGGAACCCAAGGCAAAGGCACAGATGCCGGAAACAGCAAGAGATAAGTATTTTTTCTGACTTGCAGTGCCCCCCTCCATCGGTGTGGTCCATATGAAACTAATATACACTTTTTGTTTTTCTTTCAGAGTACCTGACCCTGATGGTGGAGGCCGCGGAACCCAAGGCAAAGGCACAGATGCCGGAAACAGCAAGAGATAAGTATTTTTTCTGACTTGCAGTGCCCCCCTCCATCGGTGTGGTCCATATGAAACTAATATACACTTTTTGTTTTTCTTTCAGAGTACCTGACCCGGATGGTGGAGGCCGCGGTACCCAAGGCAAAGGCACAGATGCCGGAAACAGCAAGAGATAAGTATTTTTTCTGACTTGCAGTGCCCCCCTCCATCGGTGTGGTCCATATGAAACTAATATACACTTTTTGTTTTTCTTTCAGAGTACCTGACCCTGATGGTGGAGGCCGCGGAACCCAAGGCAAAGGCACAGATGCCGGAAACAGCAAGAGATAAGTATTTTTTCTGACTTGCAGTGCCCCCCTCCATCGGTGTGGTCCATATGAAACTAATATACACTTTTTGTTTTTCTTTCAGAGTACCTGACCCGGATGGTGGAGGCCGCGGAACCCAAGGCAAAGGCACAGATGCCGGAAACAGCAAGAGATAAGTATTTTTTCTGACTTGCAGTGCCCCCCTCCATCGGTGTGGTCCATATGAAACTAATATACACTTTTTGTTTTTCTTTCAGAGTACCTGACCCTGATGGTGGAGGCCGCGGAACCCAAGGCAAAGGCACAGATGCCGGAAACAGCAAGAGATAAGTATTTTTTCTGACTTGCAGTGCCCCCCTCCATCGGTGTGGTCCATATGAAACTAATATACACTTTTTGTTTTTCTTTCAGAGTACCTGACCCTGATGGTGGAGGCCGCGGAACCCAAGGCAAAGGCACAGATGCCGGAAACAGCAAGAGATAAGTATTTTTTCTGACTTGCAGTGCCCCCCTCCATCGGTGTGGTCCATATGAAACTAATATACACTTTTTGTTTTTCTTTCAGAGTACCTGACCCTGATGGTGGATGCCGCGGAACCCAAGGCAAAGGCACAGATGCCGGAAACAGCAAGAGATAAGTATTTTTTCTGACTTGCAGTGCCCCCCTCCATCGGTGTGGTCCATATGAAACTAATATACACTTTTTGTTTTTCTTTCAGAGTACCTGACCCTGATGGTGGAGGCCGCGGAACTCAAGGCAAAGGCACAGATGCCGGAAACAGCAAGAGATAAGTATTTTTTCTGACTTGCAGTGCCCCCCTCCATCGGTGTGGTCCATATGAAACTAATATACACTTTTTGTTTTTCTTTCAGAGTACCTGACCCTGATGGTGGAGGCCGCGGAACCCAAGGCAAAGGCACAGATGCCGGAAACAGCAAGAGATAAGTATTTTTTCTGACTTGCAGTGCCCCCCTCCATCGGTGTGGTCCATATGAAACTAATATACACTTTTTGTTTTTCTTTCAGAGTACCTGACCCTGATGGTGGAGGCCGCGGAACCCAAGGCAAAGGCACAGATGCCGGAAACAGCAAGAGATAAGTATTTTTTCTGACTTGCAGTGCCCCCCTCCATCGGTGTGGTCCATATGAAACTAATATACACTTTTTGTTTTTCTTTCAGAGTACCTGACCCTGATGGTGGAGGCCGCGGAACCCAAGGCAAAGGCACAGATGCCGGAAACAGCAAGAGATAAGTATTTTTTCTGACTTGCAGTGCCCCCCTCCATCGGTGTGGTCCATATGAAACTAATATACACTTTTTGTTTTTCTTTCGGAGTACCTGACCCTGATGGTGGAGGCCGCGGAACCCAAGGCAAAGGCACAGATGCCGGAAACAGCAAGAGATAAGTATTTTTTCTGACTTGCAGTGCCCCCCTCCATCGGTGTGGTCCATATGAAACTAATATACACTTTTTGTTTTTCTTTCAGAGTACCTGACCCGGAGGTGGAGGCCGCGGAACCCAAGGCAAAGGCACAGATGCCGGAAACAGCAAGAGATAAGTATTTTTTCTGACTTGCAGTGCCCCTCTCCATCGGTGTGGTCCATATGAAACTAATATACACTTTTTGTTTTTCTTTCAGAGTACCTGACCCGGATGGTGGAGGCCGCGGAACCCAAGGCAAAGGCACAGATGCCGGAAACAGCAAGAGATAAGTATTTTTTCTGACTTGCAGTGCCCCCCTCCATCGGTGTGGTCCATATGAAACTAATATACACTTTTTGTTTTTCTTTCAGAGTACCTGACCCGGATGGTGGAGGCCGCGGAACCCAAGGCAAAGGCACAGATGCCGGAAACAGCAAGAGATAAGTATTTTTTCTGACTTGCAGTGCCCCCCTCCATCGGTGTGGTCCATATGAAACTAATATACACTTTTTGTTTTTCTTTCAGAGTACCTGACCCGGATGTGGAGGCCGCGGAACCCAAGGCAAAGGCACAGATGCCGGAAACAGCAAGAGATAAGTATTTTTTCTGACTTGCAGTGCCCCCCTCCATCGGTGTGGTCCATATGAAACTAATATACACTTTTTGTTTTTCTTTCAGAGTACCTGACCCGGATGGTGGAGGCCGCGGAACCCAAGGCAAAGGCACAGATGCCGGAAACAGCAAGAGATAAGTATTTTTTCTGACTTGCAGTGCCCCCCTCCATCGGTGTGGTCCATATGAAACTAATATACACTTTTTGTTTTTCTTTCAGAGTACCTGACCCTGATGGTGGAGGCCGCGGAACCCAAGGCAAAGGCACAGATGCCGGAAACAGCAAGAGATAAGTATTTTTTCTGACTTGCAGTGCCCCCCTCCATCGGTGTGGTCCATATGAAACTAATATACACTTTTTGTTTTTCTTTCAGAGTACCTGACCCTGATGGTGGAGGCCGCGGAACCCAAGGCAAAGGCACAGATGCCGGAAACAGCAAGAGATAAGTATTTTTTCTGACTTGCAGTGCCCCCCTCCATCGGTGTGGTCCATATGAAACTAATATACACTTTTTGTTTTTCTTTCAGAGTACCTGACCCGGAGGTGGAGGCCGCGGAACCCAAGGCAAAGGCACAGATGCCGGAAACAGCAAGAGATAAGTATTTTTTCTGACTTGCAGTGCCCCCCTCCATCGGTGTGGTCCATATGAAACTAATATACACTTTTTGTTTTTCTTTCAGAGTACCTGACCCTGATGGTGGAGGCCGCGGAACCCAAGGCAAAGGCACAGATGCCGGAAACAGCAAGAGATAAGTATTTTTTCTGACTTGCAGTGCCCCCCTCCATCGGTGTGGTCCATATGAAACTAATATACACTTTTTGTTTTTCTTTCAGAGTACCTGACCCGGAGGTGGAGGCAGCGGAACCCAAGGCAAAGGCACAGATGCCGGAAACAGCAAGAGATAAGTATTTTTTCTGACTTGCAGTGCCCCCCTCCATCGGTGTGGTCCATATGAAACTAATATACACTTTTTGTTTTTCTTTCAGAGTACCTGACCCTGATGGTGGAGGCCGCGGAACCCAAGGCAAAGGCACAGATGCCGGAAACAGCAAGAGATAAGTATTTTTTCTGACTTGCAGTGCCCCCCTCCATCGGTGTGGTCCATATGAAACTAATATACACTTTTTGTTTTTCTTTCAGAGTACCTGACCCTGATGGTGGAGGCCGCGGAACCCAAGGCAAAGGCACAGATGCCGGAAACAGCAAGAGATAAGTATTTTTTCTGACTTGCAGTGCCCCCCTCCATCGGTGTGGTCCATATGAAACTAATATACACTTTTTGTTTTTCTTTCAGAGTACCTGACCCTGATGGTGGAGGCCGCGGAACCCAAGGCAAAGGCACAGATGCCGGAAACAGCAAGAGATAAGTATTTTTTCTGACTTGCAGTGCCCCCCTCCATCGGTGTGGTCCATATGAAACTAATATACACTTTTTGTTTTTCTTTCAGAGTACCTGACCCGGAGGTGGAGGCCGCGGAACCCAAGGCAAAGGCACAGATGACGGAAACAGCAAGAGATAAGTATTTTTTCTGAATTGCAGTGCCCCCCTCCATCGGTGTGGTCCATATGAAACTAATATACACTTTTTGTTTTTCTTTCAGAGTACCTGACCCGGAGGTGGAGGCCGCGGAACCCAAGGCAAAGGCACAGATGCCGGAAACAGCAAGAGATAAGTATTTTTTCTGACTTGCAGTGCCCCCCTCCATCGGTGTGGTCCATATGAAACTAATATACACTTTTTGTTTTTCTTTCAGAGTACCTGACCCGGAGGTGGAGGCCGCAGAACCCAAGGCAAAGGCACAGATGCCGGAAACAGCAAGAGATAAGTATTTTTTCTGACTTGCAGTGCCCCCCTCCATCGGTGTGGTCCATATGAAACTAATATACACTTTTTGTTTTTCTTTCAGAGTACCTGACCCGGATGGTGGAGGCCGCGGAACCCAAGGCAAAGGCACAGATGCCGGAAACAGCAAGAGATAAGTATTTTTTCTGACTTGCAGTGCCCCCCTCCATCGGTGTGGTCCATATGAAACTAATATACACTTTTTGTTTTTCTTTCAGAGTACCTGACCCTGATGGTGGAGGCCGCGGAACCCAAGGCAAAGGCACAGATGCCGGAAACAGCAAGAGATAAGTATTTTTTCTGACTTGCAGTGCCCCCCTCCATCGGTGTGGTCCATATGAAACTAATATACACTTTTTGTTTTTCTTTCAGAGTACCTGACCCGGAGGTGGAGGCCGTGGAACCCAAGGCAAAGGCACAGATGCCGGAAACAGCAAGAGATAAGTATTTTTTCTGACTTGCAGTGCCCCCCTCCATCGGTGTGGTCCATATGAAACTAATATACACTTTTTGTTTTTCTTTCAGAGTACCTGACCCATAGGTGGAGGCCGCGGAACCCAAGACAAAGGCACAGATGCCGGAAACAGCAAGAGATAAGTATTTTTTCTGACTTGCAGTCCCCCCTCCATCGGTGTGGTCCATTCGAAACTAATATACACTTTTTGGTTTTTCTATCAGAGTACCTGACCCGGAGGTGGAGGCCGCGGAACCCAAGTCAAAGGCACAGATGCCGGAAACAGCAAGAGATAAGTATTTTTTCTGACTTGCAGTGCCCCCCTCCATCGGTGTGGTCCATACGAAACTAATATACACTTTTTGTTTTTTCTTTCAGAGTACCTGACCCGGACGGAGGTGGAGGCCGCGGAACCCAAGGCAAAGGCACAGATGCCGGAAACAGCAAGAGATAAGTATTTTTTCTGACTTGCAGTGCCCCCCTCCATCGGTGTGGTCCATACGAAACTAATATACACTTTTTGTTTTTCTTTCAGAGTACCTGACCCGGACGGAGGTGGAGGCCGCGGAACCCAAGGCAAAGGCACAGATGACGGAAACAGCAAGAGATAAGTATTTTTTCTGACTTGCAGTGCCCCCCTCCATCGGTGTGGTCCATATGAAACTAATATACACTTTTTGTTTTTCTTTCAGAGTACCTGACCCGGAGGTGGAGGCCGCGGAACCCAAGGCAAAGGCACAGATGCCGGAAACAGCAAGAGATAAGTATTTTTTCTGACTTGCAGTGCCCCCCTCCATCGGTGTGGTCCATATGAAACTAATATACACTTTTTGTTTTTCTTTCAGAGTACCTGACCCATAGGTGGAGGCCGCGGAACCCAAGGCAAAGGCACAGATGCCGGAAACAGCAAGAGATAAGTATTTTTTCTGACTTGCAGTGCCCCCCTCCATCGGTGTGGTCCATACGAAACTAATATACACTTTTTGTTTTTTCTTTCAGAGTACCTGACCCGGAGGTGGAGGCCGCGGAACCCAAGGCAAAGGCACAGATGCCGGAAACAGCAAGAGATAAGTATTTTTTCTGACTTGCAGTGCCCCCCTCCATCGGTGTGGTCCATACGAAACTAATATACACTTTTTGTTTTTTCTTTCAGAGTACCTGACCCGGACGGAGGTGGAGGCCGCGGAACCCAAGGCAAAGGCACAGATGCTGAAAACAGCAAGAGATAAGTATTTTTTCTGACTTGCAGTGCCCCCCTCCATCGGTGTGGTCCATACGAAACTAATATACACTTTTTGTTTTTCTTTCAGAGTACCTGACCCGGACGGAGGTGGAGGCCGCGGAACCCAAGGCAAAGGCACAGATGCCGGAAACAGCAAGAGATAAGTATTTTTTCTGACTTGCAGTGCCCCCCTCCATCGGTGTGGTCCATATGAAACTAATATACACTTTTTGTTTTTCTTTCAGAGTACCTGACCCTGATGGTGGAGGCCGCGGAACCCAAGGCAAAGGCACAGATGCCGGAAACAGCAAGAGATAAGTATTTTTTCTGACTTGCAGTGCCCCCCTCCATCGGTGTGGTCCATATGAAACTAATATACACTTTTTGTTTTTCTTTCAGAGTACCTGACCCTGATGGTGGAGGCCGCGGAACCCAAGGCAAAGGCACAGATGCCGGAAACAGCAAGAGATAAGTATTTTTTCTGACTTGCAGTGCCCCCCTCCATCGGTGTGGTCCATATGAAACTAATATACACTTTTTGTTTTTCTTTCAGAGTACCTGACCCGGAGGTGGAGGCCGCGGAACCCAAGGCAAAGGCACAGATGCCGGAAACAGCAAGAGATAAGTATTTTTTCTGACTTGCAGTGCCCCCCTCCATCGGTGTGGTCCATATGAAACTAATATACACTTTTTGTTTTTCTTTCAGAGTACCTGACCCTGATGGTGGAGGCCGCGGAACCCAAGGCAAAGGCACAGATGCCGGAAACAGCAAGAGATAAGTATTTTTTCTGACTTGTAGTGCCCCCCTCCATCGGTGTGGTCCATATGAAACTAATATACACTTTTTGTTTTTCTTTCAGAGTACCTGACCCTGATGGTGGATGCCGCAGAACCCAAGGCAAAGGCACAGATGCCGGAAACAGCAAGAGATAAGTATTTTTTCTGACTTGCAGTGCCCCCCTCCATCGGTGTGGTCCATATGAAACTAATATACACTTTTTGTTTTTCTTTCAGAGTACCTGACCCTGATGGTGGAGGCCGCGGAACCCAAGGCAAAGGCACAGATGCCGGAAACAGCAAGAGATAAGTATTTTTTCTGACTTGCAGTGCCCCCCTCCATCGGTGTGGTCCATATGAAACTAATATACACTTTTTGTTTTTCTTTCAGAGTACCTGACCCTGATGGTGGAGGCCGCGGAACCCAAGGCAAAGGCACAGATGCCGGAAACAGCAAGAGATAAGTATTTTTTCTGACTTGCAGTGCCCCCCTCCATCGGTGTGGTCCATATGAAACTAATATACACTTTTTGTTTTTCTTTCAGAGTACCTGACCCTGATGGTGGAGGCCGCGGAACCCAAGGCAAAGGCACAGATGCCGGAAACAGCAAGAGATAAGTATTTTTTCTGACTTGCAGTGCCCCCCTCCATCAGTGTGGTCCATATGAAACTAATATACACTTTTTGTTTTTCTTTCAGAGTACCTGACCCGGAGGTGGAGGCCGCGGAACCCAAGGCAAAGGCACAGATGCCGGAAACAGCAAGAGATAAGTATTTTTTCTGACTTGCAGTGCCCCCCTCCATCGGTGTGGTCCATATGAAACTAATATACACTTTTTGTTTTTCTTTCCGAGTACCTGACCCGGAGGTGGAGGCAGCGGAACCCAAGGCAAAGGCACAGATAACGGAAACAGCAAGAGATAAGTATTTTTTCTGACTTGCAGTGCCCCCCTCCATCGGTGTGGTCCATATGAAACTAATATACACTTTTTGTTTTTCTTTCCGAGTACCTGACCCGGAGGTGGAGGCCGCGGAACCCAAGGCAAAGGCACAGATGCCGGAAACAGCAAGAGATAAGTATTTTTTCTGACTTGCAGTGCCCCCCTCCATCGGTGTGGTCCATATGAAACTAATATACACTTTTTGTTTTTCTTTCAGAGTACCTGACCCTGATGGTGGAGGCCGCGGAACCCAAGGCAAAGGCACAGATGCCGGAAACAGCAAGAGATAAGTATTTTTTCTGACTTGCAGTGCCCCCCTCCATCGGTGTGGTCCATATGAAACTAATATACACTTTTTGTTTTTCTTTCAGAGTACCTGACCCATAGGTGGAGGCCGCGGAACCCAAGGCAAAGGCACAGATGCCGGAAACAGCAAGAGATAAGTATTTTTTCTGACTTGCAGTGCCCCCCTCCATTGGTGTGGTCCATATGAAACTAATATACACTTTTTGTTTTTCTTTCAGAGTACCTGACCCTGATGGTGGAGGCCGCGGAACCCAAGGCAAAGGCACAGATGCCGGAAACAGCAAGAGATAAGTATTTTTTCTGACTTGCAGTGCCCCCCTCCATCGGTGTGGTCCATATGAAACTAATATACACTTTTTGTTTTTCTTTCAGAGTACCTGACCCGGAGGTGGAGGCCGCGGAACCCAAGGCAAAGGCACAGATGCCGGAAACAGCAAGAGATAAGTATTTTTTCTGACTTGCAGTGCCCCCCTCCATCGGTGTGGTCCATATGAAACTAATATACACTTTTTGTTTTTCTTTCCGAGTACCTGACCCGGAGGTGGAGGCCGCGGAACCCAAGGCAAAGGCACAGATGCCGGAAACAGCAAGAGATAAGTATTTTTTCTGACTTGCAGTGCCCCCCTCCATCGGTGTGGTCCATATGAAACTAATATACACTTTTTGTTTTTCTTTCAGAGTACCTGACCCTGATGGTGGAGGCCGCGGAACCCAAGGCAAAGGCACAGATGCCGGAAACAGCAAGAGATAAGTATTTTTTCTGACTTGCAGTGCCCCCCTCCATCGGTGTGGTCCATATGAAACTAATATACACTTTTTGTTTTTCTTTCAGAGTACCTGACCCGGATGGTGGAAGCCGTGGAACCCAAGGCAAAGGCACAGATGCCGGAAACAGCAAGAGATAAGTATTTTTTCTGACTTGCAGTGCCCCCCTCCATCGGTGTGGTCCATATGAAACTAATATACACTTTTTGTTTTTCTTTCAGAGTACCTGACCCTGATGGTGGAGGCCGCAGAACCCAAGGCAAAGGCACAGATGCCGGAAACAGCAAGAGATAAGTATTTTTTCTGACTTGCAGTGCCCCCCTCCATCGGTGTGGTCCATATGAAACTAATATACACTTTTTGTTTTTTCTTTCAGAGTACCTGACCCGGACGGAGGTGGAGGCCGCGGAACCTAAGGCAAAGGCACAGATGCCGGAAACAGCAAGAGATAAGTATTTTTTCTGACTTGCAGTGCCCCCCTCCATCGGTGTGGTCCATACGAAACTAATATACACTTTTTGTTTTTTCTTTCAGAGTACCTGACCCGGACGGAGGTGGAGGCCGCGGAACCCAAGGCAAAGGCACAGATGCCGGAAACAGCAAGAGATAAGTATTTTTTCTGACTTGCAGTGCCCCCCTCCATCGGTGTGGTCCATACGAAACTAATATACACTTTTTGTTTTTTCTTTCAGAGTACCTGACCCGGACGGAGGTGGAGGCCGGGGAACCCAAGGCAAAGGCACAGATGCCGGAAACAGCAAGAGATAAGTATTTTTTCTGACTTGCAGTGCCCCCCTCCATCGGTGTGGTCCATATGAAACTAATATACACTTTTTGTTTTTTCTTTCAGAGTACCTGACCCGGACGGAGGTGGAGGCCGCGGAACCCAAGGCAAAGGCACAGATGCAGGAAACAGCAAGAGATAAGTATTTTTTCTGACTTGCAGTGGCCCCCTCCATGGGTGTGGTCGATATGAAACTAATATACACTTTTTGTTTTTCTTTCAGAGTACCTGACCCGGAGGTGGAGGCCGCGGACCCCAAGGCAAAGGCACAGATGCAGGAAACAGCAAGAGATAAGTATTTTTTCTGACTTGCAGTGCCCCCACCATCTGTGTTGTCGATATGAAACTAATATACACTTTTTGTTTTTCTTTCAGAGTACCTGACCCGGATGTGGACGCCACAGACCAAGCCAAGGTACAGATGCAAGAACACATAGAAATAAGTATGTTTTTACTTGAAGTGCCCCTATCATCTGTGTTTTCAATATGAAACTAATATACACTTCTTGTTTCTCTTGCAGAGTACCCCCGAGGATGTCTACGTCACAGACCAAGCCAGGCACAGATGCAAGAGCATAGAAAGATAAGTATATTTTTACTTGAAGTGATTCTTTTAGAAACTGATATTTCAAAGGGAGAAGTGGTGAGACTTAAAAGAGAAATGCTTGTTTACTCATGGCACTTTAATGTTTGATTTTTAAAATAATTATTTTTTTTGAAGGGCCATATGGCCCGAGAACAGAGTTATTTCGTAGTGCATTTCTTTTAGACAATAAATGAATATTGAAAAAATCCCACCTGCGCTTTCTCAATAATATCTTTACATGGTGTTGTACTACTTTTGGGACAAATTATATCAAAATTATAGAAAACTTCATCAGCTCTAACTCAAAATATGGACAATTTTATGTTAAGGGGGTTTTGAATTCTTTTGAAAGCTTCCGAAATACTAATTTTTAACCTTTTTTAGCTGGACCAAATCACTACTTTACTTAAAAATTCATGACCCAAATTTTTTTACAGTGTAATTTCATCCCCCTACTTGCTATTTGAGGCATAAAACATGAAGAAATAAATTTGGAAAGGGTATAAAACAAAATTGTAAGTAGCACATTGTCCACACTAGGGACTATATTCGTGGACAATGAAAATCAAAGGACGATAACTGTGTTCCCGGACCATATGTTACATCCTACATTTGTAATTGTACAATTGTAGCACTGTCATGACTATTAAAGAACCACCATATCTGATTCTGACAATTTGAAGAGAGAGACCAACAATTAAGGATCATAATCAGCACTAAATAGTAGCTGCATTATATATAATCACTATCAAAAAAACTTTACTTGTCAGCAAAATGTAGAATATAATGAAAATAAGAAGAATTTGACATTACCTGACTTCACATTTGTTTTCCACCGCTTCCTATATCCGGTGGTGATGATACACAGTGGTCATATAATGCACTACATTTCCTCTTAATGTTTTAATAGCCAAATACTATGAGTGCTTGGATTTCCTTTATTTTGTTGAAAAGACCTCTTTATCTCTTTGGCCTTTTCTAATGGGAGATAACTCAAAATATTTTTTTTACTCTTGTGGAAATCTTAATTATTTCATAATTTCCATAATTTTCCAGTATTATTAAACACCAGAACAAATGTGTGCATTCCTTCATTTAGACATTTGTTCCATTCTTATTGACATGAGCCTTGTACAAAGTGTTTAAAAATAGTGAAGGTAAAAATAATAGTTATGAATAAACTTTTATTTATTGACACTGATATTTGATATCCCATCCAGTATTCCAGTTTCACTATTTGAAATCATTTTAAAATATTTTCCTAATTTTATTAACTTTTTAGAATATTTTCTAACATTTTTCACTGTATCGCTTGATTTTTTTCTATATCCACAGTATAATTCTGTTTACTTTCCCATGATATACATCCCAATTAAACATGTGCTGAGTCTTTATATTAGATCCAGAAATTTGTGATTTTTGATAATTTCCAATATCACATTCAAAATAGTTATCCTCACTTTACACATTTTTTGGAATATTTTTTTTTTTATTTTGCATTCGATTTTACTAGATCCACAGTATTCAGTTTTTATTGCATTTTCCATGAAATATGTCCCAATTAAACAATATAAGATCCAGAATCTTATAATGATTATTTCCAATATCACATTCAAAATTGTTATTCTCACATTATGAATTTTTTAGAATATTTTACTTTCATTTTTCACTTTATCACTAGATTCGACTATATCCACTGTATTCACATTTTACTTCATTTTCTAATATATATCACATTTAAACAGGTGATTCATCTTCATATTAGGTCTAGAATTTTTTAATGATTTTATAATTTTCAAAATCACATTTAAATTTTAAGCCACAGAAACATGGATAAACTTATTTCTTCTACTTGCATTCCAGTTTTGAATTTTTTTACCTTTTAGATTAACTAAATTCCATCTTTTTCATGTATAAGCCACACAAAACATTTTGAATGAATTATTTCCTCCTTGATACATTCATGACAATCCATTCTAAAAAAAACAAGTCACATTTTAAGAAGCAAAATTATATGGCATCTTAAGAAGTGAATTCAAATAAAATAAATCCCAATATATTATGCACATTATTGATTCCAAAAGATTTCAAACACTTTGAATAATATTCCAAATGAAAAATTTGAACGGATATTTGAAGAAATGCATAACATATCCATCTGAAAACTGAAACTGAAAACACCTGAATAGCTACTTCTTGTTTCACTGACAACTGGACAATACCATGTATAAGGGTTAAAAATTTAAAGATTCATATATTATGTAAAAACAGTTTTCATTTTCATACATGTTAACATGCAGTTAAGAAAATCTCTTACTGATTTAGATTTTTGGGTCAAAATTAAATTAATCATTTATATTGGGGATTTAAAACAATGAAAACCAATAATATGTTCTTCCCTATCAATTTTATAATAGAATAACCCTAGGTGAAGAAAAACTTCAGGAAAAAAGCATGCTGCAAGGTTGAGTTAGGTGAATAAGAAAAAAACAGTACAGGTAGCATCAAGGTAGACTCAACTCTAACAATAACAACTGGTCAATTTAAATGTCCCAATTGTATTGTCAATTGAACAATAGGTAAAGGTAAATAGTCAAGTCGCAGTAAACTATTTTAAGTTAGATAACTGTACACATATATGAATAATTCAAATAACCTGGAATATGAGGTCCAACCAAATTTTAAAATTTTAAAGCTGTTGATAGAATTTTTCAAAAATTATGTCTTAAAAGGTTTCACTTGAAAAATAAAAAAGGGGAGATAATAAAATTAGGCCAATTAAAATAAATTGATAGATATTCATCCCCGCCCGCCCCGATTTTTTTTATTTTTTAAAGATTTACGATTTCCGTATTTTGTTCATTTCCGTTACCGGTAACCGCCGATAATTTCGTTTCATTGAAAACTTCCTGTTTCAAATTTCAGTTTTCATATTTCTCCTCGAGTAATATATCCAAAATTATTAATTCGAAATATTCTGCTGCTCAATGATGACAACATTATCTTATGAGAATATAGATTGATTACTAGAAGGGCATGAAATATTCGGGTTACGAGAAATAGGCTGTGTCCCAAGAACACTAATCATGGTATGTCTCAAATTTCAGTATTAGAAAACCGTAGATTTTTTTATTTATACAATGACTTTGTGTCAGGGAATTTGGACTGTGAATAATATCCAAAGCGCAAGAATCGTGGAACACATTGGTACGAAAACATGACTGGAATAAATTAATTGACACAAGCACGAACTTGTGCGGTTTATGACCGTATATTTTAAGCGGTAGGTCTTTTCACCACCGAACACCCCAAAAATCGAACAGAAAAGGAGAGTCTATAACACTACCACTCTGCAAACCACCACTGGACACCTCAAATAATTTTTTTTCTTCATTTTTTTTCTTCTTTTATAAAATAGTTGTATTAATAACAAGAAAAGAGACATGAACAAATGTTAAATATTTCAGGTAACTAATATCCTTCATCAGTAATTGATGTCAAATGATTCTTATACACAAACAATGTAATCCGGACAAATAGTGATGAATCCGGAGACGTTTTTCTCTTCTTTATATGGATTATATTGATAATCGACCTTAACAGAAAAATGATGGTACCTCGAAAGACCGAATAACACTGTTATTATCCAAATAACACTTGTAATGACCGAATAACACTTGAAATTTTAATATTAGCACAATTTGGTGACTTTTAAACATTGATTTATAAATAATAGTATATTATGTGTGTATTTTATAACTTAAAAATGATTTACAGAAAGCAGGTAAGTTCATAAAGATTATTTTAAATATAGTGTGTACATCCAACATGGCGACCAAGGAAATCACAATGGTCGCCATGTTGGATGTACACACTAAATTTAAAACGATCTTTATGAACTTACCTGCTTTCTGTTAATCATTTTTAAGTTATAAAATACACACATAATATAATATTATTTAATAATCAATGTTTAAAAGTCACCAATATGTGCTAATATTAAAATTTCAAGTGTTATTCGGTCATTACAAGTGTTATTTGGATAATAACGGTGTTATTCGGTCATTCGTGTTACCCGAAAAATGATGCACATAAACATCTAAAAAATTAAACGTAATTTAATTGATTTTACTGTTTTCTTGTATAAAATCACTGATCACTTGGCGTCTGTTGTCATCTGTCGTCGTAAACTATTTCAAAAATCTTCTCCTCTGAAACTACTGGGCCAAATACCTTCAAACTTTAACTAAATGTTCCTTAGGGTATCTAGTTTATAAATTGTATCCGAAATTTTGATCCATCGACAAACATGGCCACCATGGCTAAAAATAGAACATAGGGGTCAAATGCAGTTTTTGGCTTATATCTCAAAAACTAAAGCTTTTAGAGCAAATCTGACATGGGGGTAAAATTGTTCAATTGGTCAACATCTATCAGCTCTGAAATTTTCAGACGAAACGAACAACCCATTGTTGGGTTGCTGCCACCGAATTGGTAGTTTTAACAAAATTCTGCAGTTTTTTGTTATTATTTTGAATATTATTATAGATATATATAAACTGTAAGCAGCAATAATGTTCAGCAAAGTAAGATCTACAAAAAAGTTAATATGACCATAATTGTCAATTGACCCCTTAAGGAGTTATTGCCCTTTAAAGACAATTTTACACAATTTGTTCATCAAGTTTGCTAACATTTAAAAATCTTCTCCTCTGGAACTACTGGGCCAATTACTTTCAAACTTTAACTTAATGTTCCTTAGGGTATCTTGTTTATAAATTGTATCCGAAGTTTGTATCCATCGACAAACATGGCCGCCATGGCTAAAAATAGATCATAAGGGTCAAATGCAGTTTTTGGCTTATATCTCAAAAACTAAATCTTTTAGAGCAAATGTGACAGGGGTAAAATTGTTTAATTGGTCAAGATCTATCGGCCCTGAAATTTTCTGACGAATCTAATAACCCATTGTTGGGTTGCTGCCACCGAATTGGTAGTTTTAACAAAATTTTGCAGTTTTTTGTTATTATTTTGAATATTATTATAGATATATATAAACTGTAAGCAGCAATAATGTTCAGCAAAGTAAGATCTACAAAAAACTTAATATGACCATAATTGTCAATTGACCCCTCAAGGAGTTATTGCCCTTTAAAGACAATTTTACACAATTTGTTCATCAAGTTTGCTAACATTTAAAAATCTTCTCCTCTGAAATACAGGTGAGCGATTCAGGCTCTTGAGAGCCTCTTGTTTGGTTCAGTTCATGTTTTAAATTGTAATTATATTGGCACCTTGCATAAGAATCTTCAAAGCATCAACCCTCATGACCCTAGTATTTTCAACACAGTTTGAGTTTTCATTTCACTCTGTACTCGTAATATTTGTATTGCATACCAATGCATATGCTTAATTTTATGAGCACTACAAATCATAGCTTAAAAGAAAAATGAATTTCATACAGGAAATTATTTATAGCTCAATATGCATGATTTGTCTAAGGTACATGTAGTACAACAGGGTTCACTATTATTTAGGTCACTAAGACCTACATTTTCTGCCTGAGCGATATGGTTAGTTTTTATCTGCAGTTTCATATATAGATAGACACCCTGTGTCTCAAAGACATATTTTTTAGTTCAAAAATAGTTCATATATCAAACATGATTGTTAATAGATATCTTGCTATATGTTACATTATGTTGGTTTTTTTTTTTTTGCCTCCGCATTAAGGCGTCGGGATTTAGTTGTACCAATTTGCCTACTTTTGTTCATACAGCCAGAAATTTTCCTTCACATATTTCTCAGCTTCTAAATATGGGAATGATTTGTAATTTCATAATGATGAGAGGCAAGTTGTAAGTTGTTTTCAAATGAAACCAAATACCTACTTCCTGTTTTAGGGTTGACAATCGTTTCAGATCTACAGAAAGTGATGATTCCTTTCCGTAGAAACAGAACCTATATTTTGTACATATTTTTAGTAATTGTTGGATTTAATTATGAGATCTAATCTATGCATCCACAAAAGTTGGACGAGTATAATGTAATGATGCTGTAATCAGCATTGTCTGTAGTCACTTCAATTATGTGTGATCATTTTATGTTTCTACAAAATGGCAATTATGACGGTGATTAACAAACATTTGTTTAATTACAGGTCGCAACTCCCACATAACACAGTCTGAGAGATAAGCAGTGGCAATGTTATGTCAGACCAAAAATACCTGTTTCTCCCTAAGCATCAGAGGTGAATGGCATAACTGTTCGAAATGGTAGAATGCATCACAATGGAAAATTGTTGAAACATCTGACATATCTAGTGCTTTAGATGCATTTATTGATTTTCTCTCGAAAATTGGAAGTGGAACATGTCTGTATGGACACAAATTCACACAATATCAAATCTTTTGATTGCCATGTTCTGTTTAATGCTTTAGAAGCAGTTGGAAAAATCGAGAAGATTAATACTTTTTTCCCTCATGCTTAAAGATATTGACTTAATAATGGTATATAGTTTTATCATGACAAGCTACAGACCAAGTTCAAATGTTGTTCCTGTCTGATGATTTTGTGCAGAGTTATGGTCCTTGGACATAGAAAATTCAGTCAAATAATCAGTTTTCCACACTGTTTTTCTTCATGCTTGAAGATATTGACTTGATATTTGTTATATATAGTTTACACCATGACAAGTTATAGATCAAGTTAGCATTTTGTTCCAGTACAATTAATTTTAACCTGTAGGGGACTATGTATTGCCATGCAATACTCTAAGAATGCTTGTTAGTATAAAAATTGGTTGGGCTCCTAAAATTTCAACTGGGCCCCTGAAAAAAATATTTTAGGGGCCCAGCTGGCCCCCGGAGGAAAACTGTTAAGTTTAGTCCCTGAGACTATTGTAAGATGTTAATACATCGCATCAAGAGGAATCGCCATGACATTCATGCCTTTTGATTGACATATTTTCTTTGAAGAAATGCTGGTAAATGAGGCATTGATTACTTATTTTTGCTTTTCAAAGAATGAAATAACAGCTTGGATACAATTTGAAATTGGCAAAGGCAAAGTCTCCTCTTCCAAATCTTTCAATGATACTCCATGTCTTGTAAAAAGATGTGAAAGTATGATAGTGTGGAGAACCATTGATAAATCATCAATAAATACTAGCATTCCAGTACTGGTAACTAAAAATGAAGAACTGGAAGAAGAAGACATTTGTAGCAATGTATTTTCATGTCCTGAAGACGGCTGTGTTGCAACATTTTTAAAATATGGACAACTATGTAATCACCATAACAGGGGCAAACATACTTGCCCTCAGAATAATTTAAATCTGAAGTGAGCACACACAAATTAACTATGCTGCTTTAATGGAAAGCAAAAGTTCTGCGGAAAAAGTTATTCATTCCTGTATAACAAATGCAATACAAGCAAATTCTATATTAAAGAAAGGATGGGCATTGAAGAGTAAGAGAGAGGTTAAGAGATTTTCCAAAGAGCAGATAGAAAATATGACAGAGAAATTTCAGTTTGGTGAATCCAATGGATATAAGTGTGACCCAGATGAGGTGGCAAGAGAGATGAGACATGTAAAAAACAGTAAGGGCATCCAGAAATTTCAACTAGAACACTTTCTTTCTCTTTCTTAAATTGCTAGGTTTTTTTTAGCATATTTTCACTAAAAAAAAAAAAAGCATCAAATACTGTTTTTTGACGATTGTGATCTGATAGCAGAAGAATCTAAAACTGAGATGTGTCAGCTAACTGAATTAGCAAATACTGTATTGTAAACATTTGACATTTTTGGTCTTTTTTCAAAACCTCTCATCTGATTGATGTAGTTAATATTTGAAAAATTTCTTCTCAATAACTTCTTAAAAAATTGATTGATTGATTGTTGTTTTTGCTTAATGTCCAGTAGCAAATATTTCATGCATTTTCAGGAACACTTATTGAATTGAAACCAAGCTGTGCGACTTAAATCATTTTGTGAGAAGCTGTGACATCCACGGATCCAGTACCCCACCTTTTTTCCTATACATGTATTTTGAATATTCAAAATTTATACCCTTTTATATACATTTTGACCAACAATAGACCTATATAGCTATATTTAACTACTTCATGGAGAGTTAAATAACAAATATCTGATGCATTTATCACTGAGGTTAAAATTTCATCTTTAGAAAATATTCAGTTTTAGAAGCTCATGATATGACCTACAACCTTATCAACTATTTGTAATATTTTTCTTGCCCTTTTATATATATTTAATACAAAGCTCATCCCTTCTGCTAAATACATAAAGGGAAACATACAGCCTTCAACAATAGACATGAGTTTACTCAATATGTGAAGCTCTAAACATTTACATAACTTGTGAATGAATTAAACAGAAACAACAATAAGTCCCAATTGATTTGAAACTGATGCTATATATAGTGTCATCTGATGATGCAATTTAAAGGTTTTTATTCAGATTGGCATGTGATCCTAAGCTGGTTTTGGTAAAACTGATACTGTGGATTCATTTATTTTCGTGGGTACCAATTTTCGTGGATTAAGGAAAACTTACATGTTCGTGAATATCTAATTTCGTGGTTTTGCCGAAGTCTGCATACAAGCCTATAGAAAATTTGGTATTCGTTGAACATTTAATTTCGTGGTTCACCTGTACCCACGAAATCCACGAAAATTGGTATCCAACGAATAATAATGAATCCACATCTTTTTGCAGTGAACACCGGGATTATTTTGTCAGATATAAAAAATGGTACAATCTCTTGTGTGTTAAAATACATGATTTTGTGAATATCAAAGAAGTAAAGTAAAATAATTGTAGCATGCTGTGTTGATAATGTATGGACTTTCACAGTTAAACATGTTAAAGAAAGATGTTCAGGTAGATATTGGTTATTAATCATGTTTACAGTTAAAGGGGTATTAGCTACGAGATATAAAAAAAATTAGAATATGATTTTTTTTTTTGTTCAATCATTAATGAAAGTGAAATAGTGAAATAATAATTCGCTTTTAGCAGCTTTAAAAGGAAAAGAATGTCAACATTGAAAGTGAAACAAGGATGAACCATTTCGTTGACTGATTCGATCGACAAAAAATCATTCTTAAACAGGCAAAAACGACAATTAACTTATTTTTTTAGCCTGTAACATGAAATCAAACAGACCAAGAAAAGTCCAATTGCACGAGGTCGCTATCTATTTATAGTTATGTTTATATCGGGTTATGTGACCGTTGTAGGTTATTGGAGGTCATCTTGATGATTAATTACATGGTGTCTAGACTAAAATATACACGAAATGCTGATATATATTGAGTCCATGCATTGTTTATTGTTTATTTCAGACTTATTGTAATTTGGATATACGTTTTAGTATATTATAAATCAAATATGAGAATTTGAGTCAAATCAGTGAACATGAATTTGACAGCTAATGCCCCTTTAATGGAATACAGGATTTAATGTCAACATATTGCTTATCTACATTGTTTTAAAATATTGTACAAAATTTAAGTACAATTCCAATGTATCATTAAAAGATTGAAATTTTTAGCAAAAACTTCACCCTGTTGCTAAGGTAATTTATTTGTTGCTAAGGATTTCGCTGCTTTCAATGCAGATGTTAAATTTTGACATTGCTTGTATATATTTTCTTGAAACATTGCAGCATACCTGAATACATTAAAAAAAATGTGATTGTAAACATTTTACATGTTGCTCATGTTCTATCGTCGTTGCAATGGTCTTAATTGTGTAGCTTTAAATTTTTTCTTTGAATTATACTGAAGCAATTGGGTATTGCTTAAAAAAATTGTGAAGATACATGATACATTTTATCAATTTTGAATAAACCTACAGATTTTCATTTTAAGCACTGAAAATATCATGTTGCTAAGGCACCAATTATGTTGCTATGGAATATTTGTTATTGTTGTTTGGTCTTTTCTTTTGATATAATTGTAAAAATTCACTGTTGCTTGTATGAGTTTTCTAGATACATGATAAAACATATGAAAATGCCAAAAAATTTAAATTATAAGCAACATATGCCTGTTGCAAAGGTAGATTTTAATGTTGCCATGGTGTAAATTTAGTTGCTATGGGTTTTTTACTTAGGAAAATGACTGCAATCATAGTGTGCTTTGACCCTGTTATGTTTTCCATATAAAATGTTTACTAAAATGACAAAAAAAATGTTTGTAGATCTGTCACCAAGGTCCAGAGCATTATTAGATAAGGGGGAGCTAACTCGTATGTACTCGAACCAAGGAACAGGGGGTCAGTCTATCGCTAGACTTAATGTTCTGATAGGCATAGCTTAAACGCAAGAAAGGTTTTCATAATTTAATCAATGATAACAATTTAGATGAATGATGATAATAATCAATTAGTAAACAATGCCAAATAATAATAATCTAATTCAAGTACAAAGTATCAAATCTAAATATCAAATCCAAAGTAAGACTATTTCTCTTATACTGTAAAATATAAAATAAATGCCAAAACTACTAATTCATAAAATGAACTTAATCTCAAAATCAAAATGTCAAAGTCTCAAAAATATAATAATTCTCAAATAGAAATTGCTAAAGGTAATAAATGTGAGTCAGAGAGAAATTTTGTCTCAACACTAAACCGTCAACTGGTAGATTGGTAGACAGTCTTGTAGGTCCAGTATCATGTAGTGAGTGGTTATGGTTCAGAAACACTGACTGCCTTTCCACTACTAAATAGAGTTTAATGGTGACTACCCTTGCGGGTATTGCGCCAGATTACCTTATATAAAAACATTTCAAATAAATGTTTTAAAATTTATTATTATTTAGGAATTAACCTGTATTATATATTCATATTGTAGTAAATTGTGAGTTTTTTTTTTTTTTTTTTTTTTTTTTTTTGACTGCCTTTCCTTAATTTCACAACGATATTTATACTAAATCCCAAAATAAATAAATATGTCTCAACATGTTAAAAGTACTCTCATTAGTAAAAATAGACTTTAATAAACAAAGCCTAATCCTATATTGTTTTGATAAAAACTTAAACTAACCTAGTGACATATGCTAATTACAATTAATATTTCAAAACAAATTACTTTAATCACACTGTGACATCTTGAGTACTTGCCACAGCATAGGTAAAAATTAATTAAACAATTTAATTAAAAAATTTTACAAAATACAAACATAAAATTTCTTTCTAAAGATAAAACACATTATTTATACAAAATCATACTATTAAAAATATAAGCCAAATAACACACCATGACAGATCATAACATTTTATCCAAACATTTACTGATTAATTTCTTAAATTGTAAAAAAATATGCAATTTTTGGTTAAAAAAAATTTCTTGGATTACGAGCTACCAAATTTTATTGCATTAGGTAATAATATAGTTAAGTGTCCTCAAAGAAAATATGATTTAGTAAAGTAAGAATCTTTTGTGTTTTTAAGTAGAGGACTTGAACAATTGTAAAGCATTTTTTCTTAAGTCCAACATTTGCACAAATATGATCAAAAATATGTTTTTTGTTATATTTAAAAAAGACATTACATAAATGATGAATGATAATTTGGAATTTTTTTTTTTTTCATTTTTGGTAGGTTGGTTTTTTATTCATTTTCAGAATGCTGTATACATATTTATTTATTTTTGATGAAGCGAACTCTTTTCAAAACTTACCTAATATTGTCCATGGGAACCCCTGTAAGAATTTAGCTAACATTGTCTGTCAATGAATAAATAAATCAAATTCTTGGTGTATTTAGACATGCTGAATCTAACTGTGTATTTAGATTTTGAATATTGAACCATAATTGGTAAAAATCCGATTTAAAATTTTTCAGTTCTTTCACCACATTCATTCTGTGTCAAATATTTAATCACAATCCAAAGTCAAAGCTGTATCAAGCTGTCATGGATGGATACCCGATATCCTTTGTTTTTCTATTGAATGTAGTGTCCAGACTTGCCCAAACTGTTCAGGGTTTGATCTCTGTGGTCATATCAAGCTGTGCCCCAGCGGAACATTTTATTTTCTATATTCAGTTTTTATGATAACAAAATTAGTGTTAGATGGTTGTCTCATTGGCACATCATCTTATTTTTATATACTGTGCAAAAAAAAAATGGTAATCTGAAATATAGCTATTGGATTATATTTCTACAGTAACCTTATAAACAGCCCTGTAAAGGTGTATGTTTTTTTAATTCAGTTGTTTAATTAATCCTTATGTGAATGTATTGCTAAATGTACTATTTTTGAAAGGATGATAAGAATAATTGTATATGAACTTTATATTTATAAAAATATAAGCATGCAATGGCGATAGATTTCACATTAGTCCATTTTTTTTAGAAATTTTGCATCTTTTTTATACGACCGCAAAAATTAAAAAAATTTTGGTTGTATATTGGTATCACGTCGTCGTCAGCGTCGTCCGAAGACAGATGGTTTCCAGATAATAACTTTAGTATAAGTAAATAGAAATCAATAAAATTTTAACACAAGGTTTATAACCACTAAAGGAAGGTTGGGATTGATTTTGGGGGTTATGGTCCCAACTGTTTAGGAATTAGGGGCCAAAAAAGGGGCCCAAATAAGCATTTTTGAAGTTTCCAGACAATAACTTGTGTTAAAGTGTATAAATCTCTCTGAAATTATACCACAAACTTCCATACAACAAAGGGATGGTTAGAATTGACTTTGGGGGGTTATGGCTCAAACCATTTAGTAATTAGGGGCAAAAAAAGGGGAAAAACAAGGGTTTTTCTGGTTAAAGGACAATTGAGACAATTTAAAAGCAGTGTAAGGGAGGTAATCCAATTCAAATTAAAGAACACTGTTTGATTACCTCCCTTACACTGCTTGTAAATTATGTATTAAGAAATGATGATTGTCTTGAGGTGATTAGCTGTCAATTTATTTTTAGCAGTTACTATTGATTAATATTAATTTTAGCCATGACTATGTATGTCATTTTATATTTTAAAACTTTTATGATGTATTTAAATGGGTAATTTTGGTTGCAAACTGCATTAGAAATTTAAAATTGAGATACTGACCATATCTTTAGGGAAAATAATTTTTTTGGGAATAAGGGAAAGGGGGAAGGTGAAAAAAATTGGAGGGGGGACAATTTT
This sequence comes from Mytilus californianus, assembly GCF_021869535.1. NCBI lineage: Eukaryota > Metazoa > Mollusca > Bivalvia > Mytilida > Mytilidae > Mytilus > Mytilus californianus. The sequence goes on from NW_026262679.1 coordinate 62,756,066, forward strand.
TCTCATTTCAGATTTCAGAAATTAAAAGAAAATTTCTTCAAATATATTTTTGGGGGGTTAATATTTAACAGCATATTGTATTGCACAAAAGCAAAAAACCAGGGTAAAATAAACTTTTTTCGGTAAGGGGGGGTGGGGTCAATTTGCAACAGCATAGTGTATTGCACAAAAGCAATAAATTGAATATAAATTCAAATCATATAACCAATTTGAAGTTCTTTGACTACAGTTATTCTGTGTCAGAAACCTATTATGTGGTCAAAAATTTAGTTACAATCCAAATTCAGACCTGTATCAAGCGTGAATATTGTGTCCATTTTGGCCCAACTTTTCAGGGTTGGACATCTGCGGTCGTATCCAGCTGCGCTCAGCGAAGCAATTTGTTTTACCTTTTTTTAGATTTTATATGTGGCTCCACTCCTTGCCCATTGACATTTTGGTTAAAAAGTAAAGAATACTATATATATGAATATTTCAGCAAATTATGGTGGCACCTCTATAAATTTTTGAGAATACTGCCATAAATTTTGCCAAATTATGCAAAAAATATGGTTTTAACAAAATCCACCTACACTTATGATGTCACCGATACATCAACTAGCGAAAATCTTTGTTTAAATGAAGAAATAAAACATTTTAATGTATGTTTTCATAACAATATCACATGTATAAAATGTTCTTTTTTTTAAAGAAAAGCTGTACGATCTATATTATAAACTTTTATTGATTATTAGATGCAAGAAGAACAACTGGAGGAATATTCGTTGTAATGTTTGTGACTTATGTTGACTGAAATGACTTTGTTTGAAATAAAGTTTTGTACCAAAAAATGTTATTACTTGTTTGAACCCAGTATTGCATGCAAATTAATCATTAACCAATATTACTTCATATTTGCCAACACTTTAATGGCAAATATTCTACAGCTGTGGGGCCTTTTTCCCTGTTTGTTGATTTACTTCAGACACACTAGAAATAAACATGTAATATTTTTTCATTAGCCTCTATTTGTCCTTGTTCAAGGTCCATAAACAAACAAACACGTGTCATAGCTGATTGATATTTTCTTCAGTACACACCTCTGGATGAGATACGAATGTCTCTGCAGCATTGAAAATTGACAAACATTTTGCTCACCACAAATCACTAAGTTTTGTGTGTAGGGTCTATGTACACTAACAATCTTTGTGCATAGTTCTGATTGAAGGCCTTTGTCTTATTTTGTCTCACTGCGACGAAAGAGGCAGAATTCTAAACATAGTGTGGAAAACTAATTTGCTGGACTGACGGATGGAAGGACGGACAGACAGACAGACAGACAGACTGAGTGCAAACCTAAAGTCCCCTTCGACTTCGTCTTCGTCAGTATAGGGGACTAATAAGGTTGAGGTCTGATGAGCCCTGCCAGACCAGCATGTATACCTCAAAATCATTAGATACACTAATTTAGATAACTTTATGCTTTTAGTATCTATGAAACGGACCCAACAATGAAAACTTAACACAACAAATGAAAAAAGAAGACGAGGTGAATGTCAGTTAAACCCTGGCATACGAACATGTACACTTCACAAACATTCCATACAGCAAATAAAGTTGACCTACTAATTCAAATATCTGAGAAGAGGACCTAATCCTCATCTGGAAAAGTTATAGCATTGACAAATGGACCATGAGAATGAGTTACAGGTAAATTGAACCCTATCAGATGGACATATCATGCAATGTCATGCGTTTCTTAGACTGTTTATGACGTCTTTACAATAAATCTGTTGGATGTTTAATGATTGATTCCTTAGTCTGGGAGAACATGATTTATTTATTAGTTGTAATTGGGTCTGACCTAGCTTTCAGTAAATGCACGTACTCTTACTTTGGTGTTTTGTGTCTTATGTTTTAATGTTAGTTATATTGTGCCTTGTGTCTATCCTTAGAGTTAGGCCAAGTGCAACTGATTTTTAGTTTGTTCTTCTGTTGTGCTATGTCAAGCCAAGTTAGGGGAGGGTTCAGTGCTGACAAATTTGTATAACCCCGTCACATTTTTCATGTGCCTGTACCAAGTAAGGAGACAGTAGTTCAATGGTTGTAGTTGGTTCATGTCTGTCACAATTTTTCATGTTTGGGCTTTTTATAGCCGACTATATGGTATGGTTTATTTCTAACTAATGAAGGTCGTACGGTGGCCTATAATACTTGCTTACATCTACTTTATTTGAACTCTGGTGGATAGTTGTCTCATTGGCAATCATACCGTATCTCATTATTTATATATATATCCTATTTCCCAAATGAAACAAGAATGTACATGCCCGTGGCATGCTAGAATGTCTGGCATACCTTCCTGATCATGATACAGTTTAACTACAAGTATCACATGAACTTAACATTATAAATGATTCATTTAAACAGGTGAAGGTCAGATAAACCATGCCAGTCAAACATGCTTACCTTGCAATCATTCCATACACCAAACATAATGAACATAGTTGATCATAGTAATTGCGAAACTGACTTAACCTCATAAAATTAACCTCGACTAATCAACAAGGAAAATGAGGTCAAGGTTAGATAAACACTACCAGATGGACATGCACACCTTACAATCAATCCATATACATCAAAAATAGTTGACCAGTTGCTATGGTATCTGAGAAACCGATCTTATTTCCAAAAAAGCTTCAAATTGATAAATGAAATGAACTATGGAAATCAGATCAAAGTCAGTAGAACCCTGTCAGTTGGACATGCCCTCCTTACAATCATTGTATACACCAACCAGAGGCTCTAAAGAGCCTGTGTCGCTCACCTGCATCTTCAACAATGGCCATTTTTTAGTAAAAAATCAGCATGATAATTTTTCCTTTTAAAGTTTCTTATCAGTTGTAGCCTTTCTAGCCCTGCCTAAAATTATTGCTTCTCTTGTATCATTTTCACCAGGAAATTTAAAATTCACCATCTGATCCGTCTTTAATTTCATGCAATCATTTGCCTGTGACTCAGTATTTTGTTCCATATTTTCCATATTTTCCAAACGTCAGGTTAACCTTGTCTGGCAAACATGATTGAACACATTGTAGATTAAGTTACATCTTACTAATTATAAGTGAGGAATTCACTTGATAATTAAACTAGTTTTTTAAGCAGTTGCTGAATTATGATAATTAGGAAAAGGACAACTGACATAAGCATGAAGGAAACTTCAGACCATAAGGCATATGAATACCAGATATGGATTATCCAGCTCTTCTGCATTCTGAAATATGAAGCTGTAAAGCAAGAGCTATTAAGCAACATATTAGCATCACTATGACTAGCGTTTTGGTTTAATAGTTCATATGGTGTTCCTGAAAAAGTGCTTATGAAAACAATATAATGAGATTGAGTACAACATAACACTGTAAAATGACCAAATTTAAAAAAAATTTGAACAGCAAAACCTTAGGAACCTTACTTGCTCACTTGATAAAAATATACATTAAAAATTTATGTTCACCTTATTGGTAATCACATTTTTTTCAAAACTAAACAATTTATTTTCAAATATTAAATAGCACCACAGAGATGTTCCATAAGTTTAGATGATTTTTATTGGCAGACAAGAATCACATGGTGTTCTGAAGTGAGGTTTTATGTTCCAATGAAATAATGATCTTTTTTGTTGTTTGCAGTTTCTGTCTATCTAAATGTTACCTTGAAGATGACTGTTAAAAGAGCTGAATTTTGTCAAAATTCATCATTTCAGGAAAATAACTTACAGAAGGAGTCAATTAAGGGATTAAGTCGTACAGGTATTTCTTTAGATTTCGTTTTGCTGATGTCTTTTACACTTCTTGTTCATATATTATAGTTTTCAAGGGACAATAAGTCATAGAAGAAATGGTCTGATGGTTTTGCTCATATTAGCATTTCTAGTGATCTTGTAAAAATTACTGTTAATTTTTGTTACTGACATTTACTTTCAATCTATAATAATTTTCAAAGTATCAGCTAGGTAAAAGTTAGAAATTGGCCATTATTGCCAACCAAATGAAATATTTCCACAGAGTCATCTTCTCTTGGTCAAAGGTATTTAAACTTTTGTCTGTTCTATTGTCCCATTGAATAAATACAATAGCTATTGTTCTCTGTGTAGTTTATTCACTGGAACCTTTAAATTTCTTCAAGGAGAAATCTATTACTCATTCATTAATTTACCCGATCAAAAAATTATCTTCTTTGTTGATTGAAATACATGTATAAACTCACAAAACTGCATGTGATGTTGTATTTATATATTTATTCAATATCAATAATATATTGTCAATCTGTTCAATAAAAATACTGATTTAATTATAAAAAGGTTTATTTCTGACAAAATTTTTAGTATTGTTCCAAGGAATTTGCATTTTTTTTTGTGGTTGTTCAGTTATAGAATACATTTATGAAGGCCTTAATTTAAACATCATCATTTTCAAGATTTTATTTGTCAAACACACAAAAAAAAGCAAATTTTAATAGGTAAAATATTGAAAATTTGATCAGAAATCAACTTTTAATTTTTGAATCAGTGTTTATATTGAACAAATTGAAAATGTATTATTGATATTGAATAAATACAACATCACATGCAGTTTTGCGAGTCCTAAATTATTTAGTATTGGTACATGTATTTTTATCATTGAAAGTTAAATCTTGTTCAGGTAAATTAATCAGTGAGTGATAGATTTCTCTTGGAAGAAATTTTAAGGTCCCATTGAACAAACTACACAGAGAACAATAGCTATTGTATTTATTAGATGGGACAAAAGAACTTACAAAAATTTAAATCGACAGGTAACTTTCAAGTGAATCTGTGGAAAAGTATCATTTGGTTCGCAATAATAGTCATGTAAAGGCAACTATTCCTACAAATCAATTGATGGAGGGGTTCAGTTTTATTGGCTCTTTTTTATGATCTTGTGATGCTTATCTATTTTGCTGTTTTAACGTTCTCTGGTGAATAATAAGCAGAACACAAATTGAAAAAAAACAACATTTTATTACAATTATACCCGAGTTGTCTGATAATTTTGTTTAATATTAAAGTACTTGGCTCCTGTCACAATTTCTTTCGCACGATATTTGACATTTTGTCCCTTATGTTTTTTTTTTATTAGCAATGTCAGTAATGTTGGTTCATTGGCAAGAACAATAAATCACTAACTGTAAACAAGATATCCTTATGATCATTCATTCCAAGAGTTGTTGAAATTACTCCAGCAGTTTCATAGAAGAATTTTTTTTTAAAGTTCATAACAGATCACAATAACAGACGCAAAATGATGACAACAGCTCATATGGCAAATAGGACAGGGTAGAGAACATGATTATTCCATATCCATAAAACAATTATCTGATAAACTAATAAAATGTTCAACTTTTGCCACTTCTGTTACTTTTGTGCTATATTCTGGTGGAAATAATGCAGTGCCCATTGGTATGCCTGCTTTTTGGAATTGCATCAAAGACGGTCTTGATGTTCTAGCTGAACAGTGAAATTCCCTGGCTTTGGACTGTTGTAGAATTCTTGAAATATTGATCTCATTTATACCTCCACCTTAAAAAGTTATTAATATAAAATGTAATCTTCAACAATAGAGAAATTAGAAAAAAAAACACTTTCACAAGGATGTTTAACAATTTAAATTGGTCTAAATATGAACTTGGTTTAGACACAGAGATTGATTTTTATAAACATTTCACCTGTAGGTATTTTATACAAATTGGTATTTTACAACAACTATTTCATGCTTATAAATATAGGGATTGCCTTTTGATATTGCTTAAATGACTTAATTTAATATTGCTTAAATGACTTAATACATTTATTCAAAACAGAAGGCTCATCAAAGACTGAATGTTAAAAATAAATCTTGTATTGCTGATCAATTTTGCTATTCATAGAGTGTACCTATCTACTATAGTTTTGGGGATATTAAGCAAAATTCAGAAAATTGGTAAACAAAAATAGCATTAATTCCAAATAGCTTTGGTCGTTCTGCCATGTAAGCGGACCCTAAGACAAAGTTGTTGATGACTGAAAAATTTTAACCTTAGACTGTATCTAAATGTTAACTATAAAAACAAGTTGCTTTCTTTAAAAAAAGAAATGCAATTGTAAACCCAAATGCTTGTTTGGCATTAAATATTAGATAATTGTTTTTTTTAGATAAGAGTTAGTTTCTAGGCTTATGTTCAAATACAAATGTCAAGAAATTTAATCAATTAATGATAATTTGTGCTTAAAAAAAGACATGCAATACGTGAAACTTATTAGCTGTTTTATTGGAATTTTAGATATGTTCATGGTTATTTGAACAATGGCTTGATATTGTTCATTATTAAGATCCTTACACCTGCTCTGCAAGATTTTTGTGATGCTTAGGGTAGTAAGCATTGGCAATTTTAAGTTGTGTGCTTTGTGCTCTTGAAAGTTTTAGATGACAAACCTCTTTTGTTAAAAACAAAAACTTTTTAAAACCTTTAACTCGATTTAAAGATTTTTTTGAATGTCCCTTTTTATTTTGATGTTTTCTTATGTTTTAAATTGTGGGTCATGAATAAAGGCCTGCAATTTATTTGTAAATATATATAATTTAAATTGCACTGTATTCTCTTCACCTTGATGACCAAAACCAATTCATTAAGAAAGCTATTTACTGCCTAGACAAAACAGCTTACACCTTGTACTTATAAATAAACAAACTAAATTGAAAACAACAAAACAACTAACATAATCAAACCTGAAATTATCACTGAATACCCATTTCTTAACATTAGTTTGTTTAAAGGCCACATTTATGAACTGTTGTAAGGTGTTCCTTTTTTTATTTGAACACGTTTTTTCATTAACTTTTAAAGTGTGTCTTTTACATGGTAAAGTTACACTACTGTCTTATGGTATGTATGTAAATTCTTTTAAAACGGGTGTATTTATAAGCACATGTCCCAAGTCAGAAGCATGTTGTTTAGTGGGTTTTTTTTTTTGTGCAGTTCATATTTGCTTTTTGTTTCTGGTTTGAAGTTAAATTAGATTTGATTTTTCCTGTTTGAATTGTTTTATAACAGTGTCTTGGGGCCCCTAGTAGGATGCAGTTTAATGTGAGCCAAGCCTTTGTGTTGAAGGCTGTATTATAACCTATAATTGCTTACTTTGACTACACTGTGTCTTGATGGAGAGTTGTCTCATTGGTATTCCTACCACATTTAAAACAGATATTCCCTCTGACATTTGACAAATCCATTAGAATAATCTAAATATTGAAATGGAACTGAAGTTGCCTTGTAGGTTTCTTATATTGACCTGTCCTTTTTCTCTCGTGCTGGATAGTTTTATACTAGTCATTTGGGGGTACTGTATAGCCTACTGATCACTGAGATGGCTTGTATTGAAAGAAAAATGTAACCTGTAAAATTTTGCTTAATTGTACCACATTGTGTCTTGAAAGGGAGTTGTGTCATTGACATTCATACCACATCTTCTGATTTTTATATTGAAGCAGTTTTGAATGAAAAAAATCATTGACTTCCAATATTGATTTTTTTTAACTCAAATTAGTCGATACTAAAAAAACTAATTCCTCAATTATATATGGCTATTATATCTATGCTTGAACAAATTTTGATTTTGAATCTTGAAGTTAATTGGGAAAGTGCTTAAGTAAGAAATTGGCTAAGATATTGAATTTTTTAACTGGTTATGAAACCCTTTTCTCTGACAGATTAATCATAATTAAGCAATAAACTTGTGTTCTAATAATCTTAAACTCTAGTGTCCATGGTATTACTATATTGTGCACTATAATGTACAAATTATTAACACTCGTCAATTAAAGTAAGGTTCAATTATATATTTACACTTATGATAAAATAGTATACATGTTTTAAGCAATAATGATCTGCATTTCACTTGTGACGATTTTTTCTTTCAATTGCACCAGTTTTATACGAGAGCATGGCATATGTAAGGTATCCTTAAGTATTTAACGACTAAAAAAAAACATTTAAAAACGTAATTATAATAAGAAAAAAAATCATTAACCTCGCAAGATCTTTCTATGATTTTTTTTAGTATTGTCTTTCTATTTTTTCCAAATTAGATTACTAAAAAATCATTTGAATAGGCTATTGTCTCATTCGTAAAGTCTACATCTCACTCCACCTGCATGGACTTTCAATGCAGCCAATATGTCAACATATGGTAACAACAGGCGTCGCTCTATATAATTAAGATTCTCTCAGTATCAATTATAAATAATTTTATACTCACTTACTGTCTTGTAATCTAATTAATTAGTACAACAACCGATTTGTTTTTGCAACGCAACTTTAATATCACAAAGAAACACTTACAACCCATACACCGTAGCTGTTATATATAAGACATCAGAGAAAGTTTAGTTAACACAGTAATGAGAACAGTTGACCAGGAGCTTTTAATTAATTAGATAACGCGTTTACATCGGTACATTATCACAATGGTCACACAAAGCTCTGCTACTTGTGGTCAAAATTATAAAAATATAACATAAATAAAACAAACTTCAAAATTTCCTAAAAACTATTTTAAATGCATAAAACCTAAGTATCAATTATTCTGTCGTCTTTCAAAATCTCCTTGCACTATTTTACATTTTCGTATTTAATATATTAAAACCGAAAATTCATCATCTGATCGTTTTCAAGAAATAATAATTATTTTTTTTTGTTTTGACGAACATTTTGAAGAGCCTTAATTACTACAGGTTAGATAAAATGTTCCCTGGCCCAGATAACTATAAAAAGAAAATATTTTTTCTTATCTCTGCCTGCATCTGTCATCACTCGGTGTCTATAAATAGACATTTGATATCTTATCGTTGACTCTGTCAAGTCTGCTGAAGTTGCATGTATGATTAATTTTAAGGTTATCGATCGTAATTAAAGCGGCACATTTAATTCGTTATTTCATTGCTTGAAGCAGAGACATATAATACATTGTTATACATTATATTATATTTCTCTGCTTGAAGTATTATTTCTTTCATCTGCATGGTCAAATGTATTTTTTTTAAATATATTTTAGATTTAGATTTCAGTTTTATTTTTTTTTTCATATTCAATATCTATTTATTCACATTCTAATAACGTAAAAGGATCCAGATATACCTATAACAATCTGATATGTTATTTTAATCATGCAAGGAGGTTATATGACCTCCTTGTTTTTTAAAAAGGAAATAATGTTGCAATATTTAAACAAAGAAAATAACTGTATTTCAATTTGCAATGTACTTTCATTTTATAGATTTTTGTTATAACGATTCTCGTTTCGAATATAAATCGCATTGTTTACATGAAATCTTATCTCATATCTAAACACAGCTGGTTTCAACGTTCGACTCTAATTAAAATAAGTACGCATATATGCAGGTAAATATTAGCAGCTTGTAATTGCGTGCAAGGAAGTATTCAAATGCTTATTAAAGTAGCTTGCATCATAATAAATTTCGCATCATATGTAACATATCTCTATAGCAACTTTAAGATGCTAATGCTTATTCAACAGGTCAATTAATAAGCTATTGCGCATGTATATGAAAGGTGGTCATAGAAAGAACAGATGTATTTCGAATAACATCCGGTGTTCCGAAAGACTACGGACATCGTCCAATATATACTGCGTAAACCCTCAGGGGTTTACGCAAAAACTCAATCTTAACCTTAGACTGAATCTAAATGTTAACTGAAAATAGAACCTCAATTTTAATCTTAGACTGCATCTAAATGTTAACTTTAAAAAAGCAATTTATCAGTAAAATACGGAAAAAAAGAAAAAAAATGTTTTCTAAATTTTGCTCTGGATTCTATCTTTTGATCATAACGAAAACTTCTGTCCAAATTTTTCATAAAAATCCAATAAAGGTTTGACAAAGTTATTGGTGTATTAAACAAGAGTGCACACGCTGAAATGTCTCACCTGTTTTATTGACCATATATTTAATGTTGTAAGACATTTTACAATTATTCCATACGAGAAGTATAGTTGATCTACTGCTTATAATATTTGAAAGTAAGTGATTTAAGCAATATTAAATTAAGTCATTTTTTACACAAAGACTAAACATTGACCAATGAACCATAAAAATCGAGGTCACGGTCAGATATGTACCAGACAAACATGTACACCTTACAATCATTCGATACACCACATATATTTGACCTACTACTTATAGTATCTGAGAAACTGACCTAATCTTGTAATTTTAACCTTGATCACTGATCCATATAATGAGGTCAAGGTCATGTAGACATTGCAAGGAACCCATATACCAAGTATAGTTATCATATTGCTTATAATAAGTGAAGAATTCATAAGACAAAACAAGAGTGCACACACTGAAATGTCTGGCCTTCTTTACTGACCATTGATTTTATGTTGATAGTCCTAAATATAAAGCTTTACTAAAAGTATCACATAAACTTAACATGATCCGAGAAAATGAGGTCAAGGTCAGATAGACCAAACTGGAAATACATGTACACATACAATCATTCAATACACCAAATATAGTTGACCTATTGCTTATAGTTTCTAAGAAACAGACTTAAACAGGAAAACTAAACATTGACCAATGAACCATGAAAATAAGGTCAAGGTCAGATGAACCATGCCAGACAGACATGTACACCTTACAATCAACCTATGTACTAAATATAGTTGACCTATTGCTTATAGTATCTAAGAAACAATCTTAACCATGAAAACTTAACATTGACCAATGAACCATGAAAATGAGGTCAAGGTCAGATGATACCTGCCAGACAGACATATATACCTTACAATCATTCCATACAACAAATATAGTTGACCTATTGGTTATAGTTTAAGAAAAACAGACCAAAACACAAAAACTAAACACTGAGCAATGAACCGTGAAAATGAGATCAAGGTCAAATAAAACCTGCCAGACTGACATGCACATTGTAAAATATTTCCATACACCAAATATAGTTGACCTATTGCATATAGTATTAAAAAAAGACCAAAATACAATTTTAACTTTAACCACTGAACCATGAAAATGAGGTCAATGACAGATGACACCTGCCAGTTGGACATGTACACAAAAATTGCAACTGATTTTTATAGTTTGTTCTTATTCTGTGCTGTAACACCAATGTCCCAGGTTAGGAGATTGGAAAGGGGGTTGAGCACTCACAAATATGTTTAACCCCATCACATTCTTTATTAGGTCTCAAGTTAGGAACCAGAAGCTCAGTGGTTGTCAAAAATAGTTCATGTCTGTCACATTTGTTTTCTGTAAATTGTTTTGTTATAAATTAGGCTGTTAGTTTTTTTCACATTTTTCATGTTGGGGCCTTTTATAGCCTACTATACGGTATGAGTTTTTGTTGAAGGACATACAGTTGCCTATAATTGCTTACATCCACTTCATTTGATTTTTGGTGGATAGTTGTCTCATTGGCAATCATATCAAATAAAAGTCTCCTTATTTTTAAATAAAGTTCCTTATAAGTTGATTATATAATAACATCTTGTTCCAATCTAATGAGCTTAAATTACCATCATCATCTTAAGGAATGTAAACAATTTTTAGATAATTTCTAAGTTTTAAATCCATACCTGGCATCACTATAATTCTTCCTTTAGCCTGAACAATATCATTGAACTTTTAATTTTATAAACAATGTCATTGACTACCACTAGTGGTTTTAGTAACCCTTAAACTAACCTAATCACAAACTAATACATGTAAACTAAGCAAAAGTTTCAAAGTCAATAGACCATGACTGTGGGGCAGTGCCATATAATCTCCATGGAAATGAGATTTACCAGATTGAATGGTTGATTGATTGATTGGTTGGTGTTTAATGCCACTTTCAGCACTATTGTGCTATTTTGTGGCAGTCAGTTTTCATTGGAGGAGCCGGAGTGCACGGAGAGAACCACCTACCTTAGGTAGAAAACTGACAATCCTAGTCAACTAAGATTGGAGTCGACCGCATTCTGTATTATACGTAGGCAAAACCAAGCTTTGATGTCATTGGCCAATGGCAGCACTCAGGTTTTAGAACATTATATTTCAATACTCACAATTGTGTTTTAGCTTTTGACGTGGAATATATATTGTGAAAGTTGTTTTAGTGACTTTGTGAAGTGTGCACTGATATCGAAAGGGTACATTCTAATGATTATTTTTTAACGAATTGCTCTGTACCAAACGATACACTTTTATATATTGAGTAAGCAAGTAACAAATCAAATAATTTTAAAGTCATATACAAGTTCAAATGGATGGAATATGGGGATTTAAACATTGGGTCCCGGTGCTGATATGTATCATTACTTGATAACAATGTTTTGTGCATATTGAGATCCTGTAATAAAATCTTAATTCTACAGATTAAGTTGAATTTATGAATTTATTCATCCGCGACTTTCTCTATACTCAAGTAAGCAGTACATCTGTATTAATCATAATTACTAGTGAATCCCAGTTATATTCCATTGAATGATACCGGTATATATTTATTTTTCCGGTTGTTTGTTCATTTTTGTTATAAGCCATTCGCCCATGTGGTCATCAAGTGCTTTTTTTCAATAAAGTTAAGTGTATATATTACTGCAACGGGGGGGGGGGGGGGGGGGGGGGGGCAAACATATTTTAACCCGCCATATTCTATATGTGCGTGTCCTAAGTGAAGAGGCTGTAATTGAGTGATAGTCGTTTGTTGCTGTGTACCTTGTTAGCTCTTCGTTTATTGTATTGTACAGTATGTTCTTGTGATGTTCTGTTGCACCACTGTCCAAAGTCGATTAAGAGGTTGTTGTTTGTTGCTGTATATATCATATTTGTTTTGTGTTTATTGCTTTGTACATGAATCGGGCCATTAGTTTTTCTCGTTTGAATTATTTTTGTCATTTCGGGTCATTTATAGCATGCTATGCGGTATGCAGATGACTCATTGTTGCAGGCCGCACGTTGACCTATAATTGCTTACTTCTACGCAATGTGGTCGTTTGTATACGAAATCATATTTCAAGAAGTTACAAAGACTTAGTATATTTCCATGCCAATTCGGGTTTAAATTTACTGTAGGTACACCGTTTTACCGTTATGAACGATAGCCAGGTTACTTATGATAACCACAAAAAAGAAAATGACAAAGTAATTCACAAGTTGAGCAGGATCTGCAAACCCTTCCAGAGCACCTGAGATCCCCTACAGCTTTTGGCGGGGTTCGTGTTGCTCAGTCTTTATAATTAGTTTTCTATGTTGTGTTGTTATGTAATTTTACTATTTTTATTCGATTTATATATCGGCGATACTTCAGAACATCAAAATGCGATTAACGGACCGTGAATCAGTTGACGCAGAGTGATTGTAATTATCGATTAACGTAGAATGATTGTAATTATCGATTAACGCAGAATGATTACAATCACTATCTGGGAGATAGCGAACTATGGATTCAGTTATGACGATTTCGTGTTTCAGCATATAAAATGCACGAAATAAGTTGACTATACAAGCCAAGTGTTAGACCTTCTCTAAACTTTGTGGTTTGAAATGATGTTCTATGAGTCGTGAGAATCAGAAAAGGCAAGACCATGGGATCAAAAATAGTTTTAGTATTAAAAGTTCTGTTGACACGACGAAGGGAATGGTGTGGAGATATTTGAAATACTAAATATTTTCTATCTCAGGGATAGATTACCTTAGCAGTATTTGGCAAAACCTTACTGAATTTTGAACCTATAATGCTCTTTAACTTAATTCGTACTTCTTTTGTCTATTAACTTTTGACGATCCGCGCGTCTGGTAATGTTTCTCGAATTCAAGCGTATAACAGGTTTTACATAAAGAACAGGTAATATGTACGACTAACGCGTTTATTGTTTAATATTCTTGCTAAATTATTACCTGTGTTTTACTTATTGTTTTTGTTATATATGACATATTTGTCATATAAAAATATATAAACGGTTGACGTTACTAAAGGCATTTAAGAGAACAATTTGTCCCCAAACTGCACCGCATACAGGATCTTACGCCAGAGGAAAAAAATTGAAAGAGTGATTTATTGTTTTTTGTGTGTGTCTTATCCTGTCATTTGTTTAATTGTAATCTTTCATTGTTGATCTGCAGGATTTGAGAACGCTTAATTCAAATAATATCATGATGGGAATTGATACAAAGCAGAATTTCATAAACTCTTCGATCTCCGAATCAGGATATTAGAATATTATTATTATACGTATTACGTCTTTAATATATATGAGCGACGTTATCTTAATTTGGAATAATTAGAATATCTAATTTGAACAAAAGTGGGTGTTCTGTTCTAGTTACAGTTTCTTATACAACTTTTTGTTGTTTTTGAATACTAAAGAAATGACTTCACAATTTTCAATTTGGATTTACATTTTGAGCGTATTTGTTATAAAAACAGTCTCAACCAGTGAAACTGGGAAACAACAAAATACATCAGGTATGAATTATATTATTTTAAAATAAAAACTTCTTGTAATAGAATGCAATACAAACTTTATATTTTCTTCCATGTGTCTCAGTAAACAAAGCTGATTGTACCACATATAGAACCCAGTGTGTATGTATATTTGTGTGTTTGTGTGTGTTTGTATACATTTAATTTAATAAGGTTAAATGCTAGTAAAACGATCTCTTAATATAATTCCAAGGACTCGTAAACATGTCTCAGTATATATGCTAATCATTTTTTTCCAACCAAAATAATCGACTAGTGATCATCATAAATTTCGCTTATTACATAGGCCAAGGATTTCAAGTTTGCAGGGGTTCATGGTATGGTAAGGTTTTCCGTTTTGAATTTTCCTCGGAGTTCGGTATTTTTGTGATTTTACTTTTTGCCCTTATGATGAACGCGTTTCTCAAGAAATGTTTTCTCCAGAATTGTTAAAAAGGTTTTGCAGGACTGCATTATCACATTGCTATAATGTATCGTCCTTTTTTAATTTTGTAATTATAAAAAATCCACATTGATGATTTCTATATAAAAGGGCTTCGTTTTAAGGTGTCAGTGTTATAAACAGAGAAGTGATAAGTGTCTAACCAATTATACTATTATTAAGTTAGCGTATTGTAATAATAATAAAAAAATAAAAAAATAACCAGCAGTTCCTTTCGGCTTAAACTATGATCAAATTTAAATATTTCATTTTGTAAACAACCCAGGTATACGTATCCTTATGCAACGGTTTCACATACGAAATTTTATAATATATTCATTATTTTATACTATCTCATTTTTATCTAGCTACAACGCATTTGGAAGATAATACGTATTTATATACTATTAGTATTGAAACATTGTTTTATATCGTTTTAATAGACCGTTTCACATTATTATTATTTTTCCAGCATAATTACACATATCAGATATGATCATCTTATAGTTATTCGAAGAAACATGCTTAACTTGTACCTAAACTGGCCCCTTTTTGATTGATAGTTGACATTAAAAAGAAATAACTTCACTGTCACAACTCTTCTTACGCCCTTAGGCTTAAGTTGGGCCAACATATCTTTTACTTTTGTTGTGTAGGATATGTATATTTATTTCTAGCTAACAGCTAATTATATATAAATCAAAATATAATCAGCTGATAAGTATTGATTTATGATAATTACAGAATGATATTATTTGTCTAAAAGATAAACGATGTTTTTCCCGTCTTTTTGGTTGTCGGGGAAGACTAGAGTTGTCCTTGTTGGAATGCAAGTCTTACATAAGATTTCTATCAATTATAATTGATAAATTGTGTATCGAGCAGGGTGTTCCCCTGTCAACATGTGAAACTGAGACAAAGTTTCATTCACGATAAGACAACAAACAAAATACAACCAATAGACAAAGAAAATATGCAATACTGGTTTGCCTTTGAACAGACGACAGCTATTCCTATCCTATTTCCAAACTTCATAGGTGTATGTGAATGGAACCCACTTCTCTGCAGATTAAATTTTTTTCAGTAAACATTTCTTAATATTTCCACTTATTTAATGTGTTCTTGCTATTAACCACCGTAGTTTGTATATGATGCCCCTCCGTGGGAAATAAGAGAGATGGGCGTCACATATATATACTACTGTAAGTGTTAAGAGCAAGTGAAAACAAAATATTAAGGAATCTAGTTTACTAAAAAATTTAAACAGAAAGAATATAACAGAAAAATAGTGTCCCCTCCCCAAGCCTAGGTCCTAAAGGTGTAAAGGTCGTGTGGAAATTTATATTTATAACATCTTTACGATAGTATATTCAAAGCTCGGAGATAAATTTTTTTGCGAGGGTGAGAAGATGTGTAAACGCCATTTTTTTAATTTTTTTTAAACGTCCTCGTTCGTTTCTTGAAAATATTGTCATTGCGATCGTTGTAATGGTGAACATACAAGTGAGTGAGCGAACGTATAGAGACCCCCTATGTACAACAAACATAGAAAATCCCTAATTTTTATATCTCATATCATTTGCCTGAATCAGCAGGTAATACCATCCGATTTCATCAATCATTAGCAAGCTAAAAGACCTTGTTTTGTTTTTAAAAAAAACCACATATAACAAACCCTACTACATATATATATATATAGTTCTGTTCAGAAATATACATTATAAATTTATTGTATTGTAGGGTTGCTATCATTGACATTTATTACACACCTCCTTCTTTTTTAAATATGAATGCATTAAAACTATTTGAAAATTGTCATACGCAGTCGATAAAACCGGACATTAAGTAAAACTTAAAAGTGCAAATCTTAACTTGATAAGATGTAAACTTTGTGATATACATCAGCTAATGAAAGTAACATTTTAAAATGCTATTTGTTAGTCATATGGGGACAATATAACACGTACAAAAGAATAAGAAGAAGCACCGTGGTTTGTGACGTCAAATTCTCTAATTTATGAATAAGATATTTATCAATCATGGACGTTTGACATAAAAGGACACACTATAAAACATTAATTGAAAAAAAGCTCAATACGTTATATATGGACCTGTTCGGATTATATTGACCGAGGACGAAGTAAAGAATAGAAAATAATAAGCTAAAAATCCCCCCTTCCTCTTCCAAAACCTCATATATATTGGCTGATTCATTAAGGAAAATATCTTCAAACGATACTGATTTTAAAAATCGACAGTCAACTGGCAAAGTCTTAACTTCGTACACACACTTTGGGTTAAACCACGTTAATTTGACCAAATAGTGGATGATCAGATATACACGATATTTAACCGTAATAATAAAGAGACAGAAACACAAAAGTCTTTCTGTTTAAAAACGTATAAACGTTTACTGCATGGGTAAGACTGAAAATGATTAAAAAAAATGCAAATGTACTTGAATTTGTTTTAGATATGACAAGTATCAAAAGCTCATGTTTTTTCGTTTCTTGGTCATACTGAATAGAAATATTCGAACACTGTTATAAGTAGATATAAGAAGATGTGGTATGAGTGCCAAAAGGACAACTCTCCATCCAAGTCACAATATGTAAAAGTAAACCATTATAGGTCAAAGTACGGCCTTCAACATGGAGCCTTGGCTCACACCGAACAGCAAGCTATAAAGGGACCAGAAATGACTAGTGTAAAACCCCATGTCTAATCTATATAAAAAACGAGAAACGAGAAACGAGAAACACTTATGAACCTCATCAACAAACGACAACCACTGAACATCAGGTTCCTGACTTAGGACAGATGTAAACCGATGTAGCGGGTTTGAACGTTTTATCTGGCGCCAAACTTCACCCTAACATGAGACAGTGGTGTAACAATACGACATAAAAGGACACACTATAAAACATTAATTGAAAAAAGGCTCAACTCATCAAAGTATGAATACTAACAGATTTTTGAAAAAAGTTAGACCATGAAAACCAAATAACCAAATAGTTAAATTATAAACCACAGAAAAATATATCAGAGCCAAAACCAGTATGAAATAATTTTGCCAAACAAAAAAATGCGGTCACTTATGGACCACTCAAAAAGAGCTTGTTGAGAAGGATCTTTAACGTGCAAAGAGCGTGGTTCTCCCTGAACACGGATAAACCCATTTCAGATTAGAATCTTAAAGTTATTGTTGGTTAGTAACTCTAGTTGTTTGTCTTTTTGTAGTTGTTCGCTTTTTTCCACGGTTTAGTCAGTTTCCCTTTAACACTTATGAATTTTGATTGTCCTTTTATATCTTCCGCCTCTTCTTTTTTTTAACACTTTGCAAATATTAAAAAAACATCTCGATGACATATATAAATAACGCTGAAAACGAACTGTAGCAGATTTTATCATCATTTATCAGCAAAGAATGTTAATACAGTCCCAAGCATTTTGTGCAAACACAAGCATTATCTCAAAAGAGGCTACGAAAATTATATCGACCTTGAGTTCACGGATTGTAATTTATCTTAGGCCACATGACAATTTCATCTTCATATTTTGACATAGAAACACATTTTTGTCAAACCTGGGAAGAAACATATTATGGCCAGAGACATATATACACATGTGTATATATGTCTCTGTTATGGCATAGGTTACTAGCTAATATATGAAATTAATAATTTTACCAAAAATTATCATATCATATAATTAGTTGAAAAAGTAATTAACAAAGAGACAGAGACACAAAGGTCATTTAACTCGCATGCCATTCTTCCCTAAGTGCATTGAGTAATTATTTTTGTTTGTATATTTTGTCCTCTTCGTTGAACTTATATCTCAGTCATTCAGTTTGGGCAGAGAAAAATCAATCTAGTAAGAACTACACCATATATATATAGGATCAGTCCACATTTGCACGGCTTTTTAAATGAAAGAAATGAAAAGCGGTCGCTCTCTTTAATTTACAAATTTACAAAAAATATCTGCACACAAAGTTGAGACATAGGAGTCCTAAAATAATTGTACTTTCTTTTTACACTAAACAAACTCCAAGAAATACGAAATTTATATTAAAAAAAAAAGGATCCGTTAAACGAATAAATATCGGCTGTTTCTGTAACGTACAATTAAAATTGTGTATCTCTCTCTCTCTCTCTCTCTCCATATCCAGAAATCAACGCCACTTTGCTTATTTGAATATTATACTAAAGAAATCGGATACGGGTCACGGAAATTATATTGAAATGATAGGGAATTTTGAAAAAATGTCTGTTTTAACTTTGATTTAAGTGATAGACAGGTTGCCGGGGCAGAAAATAAATATACACAACAATATACACCATTTAAACGAAATCAGAGACATATAATGACTGTCGTTGCAATAATCAAGGTTCCTGAGCTGTTTTAAAAATCGAAGCGAGAGGCTTTTAACATTGCAGTATAAAATACAGGCTAAAATGGCTGAAACGTCGAATTTGCAAACTTCGTGTTGAAAATTGGCTAACATGGTCATTAGAAATACAGGTTGCCGGGGTGAAACTTGAAACTTGAATGTCCAAAGAATAAGCAAGTCCAAACCTTGTATGTGTAGTCGTTGAACTCTAGGTTCCCACGTAAAGTTAAAATGCCTCTATTTCAAGAAGAATAAACTCACGAAAACACGAAAAATTCACTAAATTCGCGTTCATTGTTTTGATTTTGACCGCCTGACAACTTCACGGAAATATCAGAGTGATTATAAACAAGGACTCTGTGACGGGCAACTTATAATATCCGTGTTTTAAAGATTTTAATGATATCAAGCCAGTCCACTTCAAACTATCATCACGTGGTACAATTCTCATTTACATATTATGAATATTAATTAGCAAAAGTACTACTAATTTCTGGCTATGCTCTCTCTCTCTCTCTCTCTCTCTCTCTCTCTCTCTCTCTCTCTCTCTCTCTCTCTCAAGTATTGATATAGTGCAATTATCTCTCTCTCTCTCTCTCTCTCTCTCTCTCTCTCTCTCTCTCTCTCTCTCTCTCTCTCAAGTATTGATATAGGTGATTAGCAACGATTCAGAAACTACGAGTTTGTATTATAAATTAATAACGTTTCGTGGTGTTGTGAATCAAATTTGTATGGTTCCTATGCAAATCATGGTATTGCGTCAAACCTTATACTGTAATTCATCTCCTTAATCTATATTAATTAAAATCATAGAACAAATGCTTCTATTTATGCTATCAAAACTTATAATTGCCATTCATAAAGTAGTATGTATGAATTTTCAGGAGTTTTTCGTTTTTCGTTTTTTTTTTACCATTGCATTGGCAGTTTGTGTTCGACTTGAACTGGGACTATTATACTTAGTATAATAGTCCCAGACTTGAATGATGAGTTTGAATATCACTTTGGTATCTTTCGCCTTTCTTTTACTAATAACTGAATTCTGAATACAGAAGTTGTCGCTTCACAAGTAAATATGAACAACTTGTTCATTTATACTGAAAAATTCAAACTTACTCTGCCATAGTAAGGACTAGTAACTATTTATTGTTAAAAACGTACGTTACGGTGGTATGTATTGTTTTCCAAAAATGGTCTACAGATAAAGTTTTTGATTGGTTCCTGGTTCGATTTCGTACATTTAATCAATCCGATGGGTCATAATGATCCTCAAAATTAATTAATTTGAAAATAGAATCGGTCAGTCGGCATTTCAATTTTAATCAATTTATCATACGATCACAATTTGCAACGTTTACCGTAGTATCATGACAAAAACGTAATTAACTGAATGACGAAAACTGTAATGAACTCATTATGAAACATCGTTATCTTGAAATCTGTGATAATTTTTGTAATCAAACGTGTTTTTGATGATGAGATCCTTGTAACTTCTCAGAATTTTTTTATTAATGTATATATATATATGTGATGTACTTTGACCACAAAGTCAAATATTTCCATCCGGTTTTAATGAAAAATAGATTAAATTGACATAAACAAGTCTGTCATTTTCTAACTAAGACAAGTCCAAAATGTCATCAAATATTTATCATAATACATAATTTGACTTCTGTAATTCAGAAACAAAACTAACACTTATTTATGTCTGAGCTCTGACTGTTAATTATTCAGTTTGTAAAGCATGGTAGAGATGCTGGCTGGTTACTGAATATTTGGTCTATTGAACGATTATTATCTGGTCCATGAAGCTTCATATTACTGGAAAATTGGTGATTTAATATATGACTAAAAATTCCCAAAAAATTTCATCATACAATGAGTCTAGTAATTATCTCTTGTTTATTATGCTTGTCAGACAAGTGTTTTACTTGTTTTGACTGCCAGACTTGTTGCCTTCAAGAACACTGGATTTAATATTGCACATGGATTTTGTTTGTTTGTTTTTGCGAAAACTATTGTAACTGTATAATTTTCCAAAATTGGGTCTGAAATTTACCTCAGGTTTGTTGAATGACTTGTCATTTGAAAGGTATCCAATTTTTCCCAAATTTTGTCTCGATTCAAACTGTTGCACAGTTTAAGCTTTATCATGTCAGATGTAAAATTATTCAATTTTTTTTAGCCTTGTTCAACAAAGACATTGTACATGGTATTAACAATCATAAGTTTAAATCTCAAAAAATAAATGTACATTAAGAACATATTGGATATTAAGACTCATACTTTCCTGCAAAATACAGGTGCATGTTTTATAAATTTGAGATTACATCCTATTGATGTTGTCATTTAATGACTTTTCAAAGTCATTTATTGACTTTTCAAACTGAAGTTACTTTGGGTTTCTAGTGCAAGTAATAGGACGATCTCTATAATTTCTGAAATTATTTTCTCAGTAAGAAAGTGCACTGGCAGTCGGTAGCTATTAGAAAAAATCACTGTCGCAAGTTTTGTTTGATATGGTTAATTTATATTTACATGAAGATTAACTGCATAATCTTTCTAATAATTATCATTTTCACATAGATTTTTAACAACTTTGGCATAAGAAACATAGTTTTTAAAAGTATGAATGGTGAGTACTTTGTACATGTTAACAAATTCTAATTATTGGTCAGTCATCCTTCACAAATGACTTATTTTGTATCATATATTCTCTAAAATAGAGAAAATAGATGAAAATAAGGTATGTTTATCTTTACAAGTCCTCCATTCATATTTTTGTTTGGAAGTTGAAAGATGAACATGATGAAATACATGTTTATTGGATTTATCTTTTACTATTTCTTTATTTCATACAATGATTGCCTTGGGGGATAGCCACTTGAATGATGATTTCTGAAGTTTTCACTTTTTATGAAGTATGCAAAATACCGGTATTTTATCCCTGTTAAATTCAGAAAACTTGTTCTCTGGTATTAAAAAATGATGGGATTCCAAGGCCTATCAGGCATGTCAGGCCTCTGGTTTTGGGGATTGATAAGTTTTGTAGTCCTTTCTAAAAGCTAACTGTTTACTGCGAGAGTCAAACCCTGCAGGTGAAAAAGTGGAATCTTTCCTTTGCTACTTGACATGCTTAATGATATATTTTAGGTGATAATAGAAAGAAAACCCTTAAGCTTATTGTGGTACATTGTATTGCTTTTAGCCAGATTTCTAAAAGTAAAGATATCTTTTAAGGCATTATTTATATTATAAAGTATGCAAATGCCAAATAATTCATGTGTAAGGTTACAAATTTCATCTGTTTCAACTGATTTATATACAAAAAAAATAAACAAAAAGAGTTGCAAAAAAATTTAAGAAATATTGCACTGAAATAAGTGTTACATGTGTATGAGATAACATATCTGTTAACAGTTTCTCTACAATTTATTGATTTCTATTTATTTTTAGGACTAAGAGTCCGTCTAGTTGGAGGGGATGGTACATCAACAGGAAGAGTAGAAATAGCACAGAATGGCACAGAAGAATGGGGGACCATTTGTGATGATTTGTGGTCTGAAGCTGAAGCCCAAGTGGTCTGCCGAATGCTTCATTACCAGTGGGGGATTGTAAGTATAATGTTGTACATGTATTGACATACGGCATTCTGACTAAGAAAAAAATCACTCTTAGATCGATGTACAAAATTATCAGAACTAGAAAAATTGTTTTTTTTTTTCAATTATGAATTATATTATACGAAAACCCTATCTTTCCAGACTTCATAAAAATCATTAATAATTCAGGATGAACTCTCAGAAAAATTTAATTTCCAAGTCAAGATTTTATGGAAGTAGTACCTTTAGACTCAAAGCTAACAAGAAATTTGACAAAGAAATTTGACCTCAGTAATACCAACTGTTTTTCTATATTACGAGGTTTAAGCACGTTTTAGTCTCACACATTGTGTTGTGGTCACATTATCATGACATCATAAAAACTAAGAGGTCATCAAAGTTTTTCCTCATGAGACATACTTAGGTATAATAACATTCATAGGATTATAGTGTAAATGCATATATATAAGATTTATTGAAAGTACTTTTTATGTACAATATATATGTCTGATGTTAGAACATTTTGTACAATTTTCTACACTTAATGGTAAATAAAATTACATGTACATATATGTATAGACCATTTTATACCCTTGAGGTGTAACTTAGTATCACCTTAAATGTCTGGACACAAGTAAACATATGTGTTTTTATCGTTTATTGTTTTGCACATAAATTAGGCTGTTAGTTATCTATTTTGAATAGTTTAACATTTGTCATTATCGGGCCTTTTATAGCTTGCTTAATAATGCAGCATGGGTTTTGCTCATTGTTGAAGGCCATATTTTGACCTAAAGTTGCTAAAATCTATGTCATTTGGTCTTTGGTGAAGAGAATTTTGTTTAATAAAGAAGAAGAGCCTTTACTAGAACTTAATCATTGTTTATTGAATGTTGCCCAGTGTCTGAAAGACATTAGGTACAACTGCCAGACATTCCAAAATTTTTCCAAAGCCTTTATGTTGTAATTTAGAGTCAAATTTTGTCAAGACCCTGAATTTATATGTTTTTAGTTGATTGTAATTATCTGGTAGAAATTTCACGTTTATTCATATTCATCCAACAAATATGTGTGGTCTAGCCTAACTATACATTGAATTGTACTGGGTCTATTATTCACCAAATCCTTGCCACCTTAAACATCTACACAGCCCTTTGTTTGAGTGGTCCTATATTTTCTATGAAATCCCTTTTATTTCTGCAGTGAACTATTATCCCTATATCCAAGCTTAAAATTGACACTACCTATAAATATTACCTGTATTTTACTTTATTGATAGATCATTTGCCGTAACAGACCAACACACTAAGTGTATGCACATAAATCTGGATAATGTTAATTTGAAACCTATAGATAATATTTCTTGGAAAATGCATATATACATGTATATACATTCAACATCTTTTTTATACCCCCGCTTCAAAAAAGCGGGGGTATACTGTTTTACCTCTGTCTGTCCTTCCGTCAGTCCATCCATCCATCCATCCATCCGTCAGTCTGTCTGTCCCATGAATATTTTTGTAGCATTTTTCTCAGGAACTACTTGACAAGGATTTCTGAAATTTGGTTTCAGGGTTTATATAAGTAAGTTACACCGTGTGATGTGTTTTCAGATTCATCACTCAACAACTTCCTGTTTACTGAACACTTGTATAATTTTACACATGAAAATTACTTATATTTTGGTTAGTTATGTTGTCAATATTGGTCAATATGAATAGAATAAGATGGTCTTCAACAATAGACTACAATAGACTAGTGTCTATACTATATGTCAAGCTTTAGATGTCAGGAGAGAAAAAAAACTACATTTTTTTTAGTCTATTTGTACATTTTTTTCATGTTTTTTTCCCCAACTTTATGAATATGATATGAATAATAGAAAATATGAAGTAAATTGTATTCATTCTTTTCATATTGACCTATAGTTCAAACAAAAATGACCTAAAATGGGTCAAGAAATCTGGAAAGATCAGCAGTCTATAGTAAAAAATGTTGGAAACATTTGGTTTTGATAACAAATCATTGATAGTTTCTGTTTAGTTGATGAAAAATCATTGATTAGTTTCTGTTTAGTTGATGACAAATCATTGATAGTTTCTGTTTAGTTGATGACAAATCATTGATAGTTTCTGTTTAGTTGATGACAAATCATTGATAGTTTCTGTTTAGTTGATGACAAATCATTGATAGTTTCTGTTTAGTTGATGAAAAATCATTGATAGCTTCTGTTAAGTTGATGACACATTATTGATAGTTTCTGTTTAGTTTATTCACATGTTTTGGACAGTTTAGAGCTTGGCGTATTGAAAAGTCACCAGTCTAGTGACTTAGTGTTAAAGATAGTTGTCTTCTAGATTCTCTTTGAATGTTTGTGTTGTTGTGTTGCTGTATCATTGACATATACCTATCATCATTTGTTTATAAATAGTTAAGCATTTTTTAAGTTTAACTTCACAGATACCAGGTATATCCTGAATTGTACATGTATCAACTTTCTGCACGCCAATTTTCAACCAATGTTTAAAGTCTTGTAGTGAAATACTACTGTTCAGAAGTCACGTACTACTAAAAATAACCGCTGGTGTTCTGGAAATTTTAAATAAATACCGTATAGCGGGTTATTTTCGCTGGGTGTTTATTTTCGCTTTTTTTGGCGGATAAACGAAAATCGCGAAAATAAATTCCGCTAAAATTTATGCATACGTTGGGTAGTTTCGAAGTTAACATGGCTAAAGGACTTTGTAAACGATCTATGTTTTTTCCTGTCGGCAGGTCAATAACGAATTATGTTATTTTTAACAAGATAAATGCCAAAGAGCATTGTACATAAATGTATTTTATAAAATGACTATACCCTTATTAATAGGTGTCAATTAGAATAAGAGTGCAAGGTACTCTTATCAGGTAATAACCCTTATTAATTAGTGTCAAACTATATAAGAGTTGTTAACACTTATGATAATTTTGTAACCTAATTAGTAAGTACATCAAAGGTCTGGTAAATTTCGTAACTAATCAATCGTAAAATTTACAAGAGTTTGAATACCTGTAACAAAATTATCGGTATTTTAATGATTAACTGTATCAGAATTTAATCAATGAATAAGAGGTCATTCCGGTAAAAAAAATAATCAATTAACCATAACAATAGACACTTTGTCAAGTTTTACAACTTTTTAACTGCAACAATTTCAGTATTCACCAAAATATTTAATTGGGATTTAAGAATCCACCAAAATAAAAACCGCCAAAATTTTTCGTATACTTTGTTGCCCCTAAATCGCGAAATTTTACACCCGAGAAAATAACCCGCTATACGGTATACTATGGAGCGCATTAATCCACAACTTTTAATGCAAACTCATTTACAAGTAAATTTCTGCTCAAAATGGTCTACATATATTTCTCTTTCACGAAAAGTTTCATTTCTGCAAATTTGTTTGTTAGTTTCAGTGATATCAAAAGCACTATTTTTTGTTAGGGAAGGCTACTTTTACATGTTTTAAATTGAAGTGGGTGAATTGGTGGTCTGACACCTTACGGTCCAGTGGAAAATTAGATGATTGGCCAACAACCTAAAGCACAAGTTTATCTCAGTTTTATCTTTTTCTTTCTGTTTACCCCGGTAATATAGAAGAAGGCAAAAAATTATGAAGATCATAATTGTTTATATATGTAAAAGAAATGATATTTAACATGATAAATTATCTGAGGTATAAGGGGAGGGTTGAGATCTCAAAAAACATGTTTAACCCCGCCGCATTTTTGCGCCTGTCCCAAGTCAGGAGCCTCTGGCCTTTGTTAGTCTTGTATCATTTTTAATTTTAGTTTCTTGTGTATAATTTGGAGTTTAGTATGACGTCCATTATCACTGAACTAGTATACATATTTGTTTAGGGGCCAGCTGAAAGACGCCTCCGGGTGCAGGAGTTTCTCGCTGCACTGAAGACCCATTGGTGGCCTTCGGCTGTTGTCTGCTCTATGGTCGGGTTGTTGTCTCTTTGACACATTCCCCATTTCCATTCTCAATTTTATTAATAACAAAGAAGCAAACAAAGAGGTTATGTCATTGCTTAGCTACTCCTGGACTTTTCCTTGAAACAATGTCAAATTTTGGTCATATGACAAACACTTGATAATTTACGTAATAAGCATAATTGATGTTTACTGTTTGACGTGTGATTTGTTTTTCTAGAGCAGTGATTAATTTCCACAAAATTATTAACTATACTTTGTTTATAATGCAATGCATCGATCATATAAAGTGAACGTACTTTAAACTTTAGACTGTAGATTATTTTATTTTTTTTAATAAAGCTACATATGATATGTATTTGGATTTGGCTGTACTTGTTTTTGTTACAAAAATGAAGTTTACAATTGGAGTGTAACTGTTCAAATGTAAAATTTCCAAAAGCCATAGAATTTATTACTGGGGTATATTTCTTTTGACTTAATCTCAGGTTTCACTGCAACGCATTCCTTTCTGTTTCCTAAGTTGATTTTTTTTTATAAGTAGAACAAAATCCATTCTTGTGTGGAGTCTTCAATAATGGACAAGCTCTGACACATTAATGCACTATATAAAAAGCATTTGGCTCTGTATAAGAAGTATAAAAGAAAACCAAAAACTCTGGTACAAGTTAACAATACTAATGCATGCTATCTTATTAAACCATTTATTTATATCAACTTTTCATCTTATAGACATTGTAAATTTCCAGTCGGTTGACCTGATAAGTACCTTAATTGCTTGTTGGCAACTTGTATGCTTGTTAATATAGAAATAAGAAGATGTGGTATAGTTACAATGAGACAGCACTCCATTAGAGACCAAATGGCGTAGAAGTAGGCAACTTAATAGGTCACTGTACGTCCTGCAAAACCCATACAGCATAGGCAAGCTAAATTAGTCCCTGAAATGACAAATGTAAAACAATTCAAACTAGAAAACTGACGGTCCGATTTATGTACAAAACAATAAAAACAAATATGATACACTGCAAAAAACGACAACCCCTGATTTGCAGGCTCCTGACTTGGGACTAGCACATACAGAATGTGGCAGGTTAAACATGTGTGTGGGTGCCCTACCCTCCTGCTAACCTGTAACAGCACAACAATGAACATTAAAACTAACTACAAAAATCAGCTGAAAAAGGATTAACTCATAAGATCAATACAAATCACAAAGACAACTTAACAAAAACAATAAAGACACAAAGTACAGATCTGAGAGTACTCACAGTTACTGAAAGCTAGTTCAATGCGAATAACAACTAATAAAAAAATCATGTATCTAAGACTTAAATATCAATCAGTGCACATCCAACATCTAATGGATTTAGTGTTAAGAAGTCATTAAAAGTCAGAGAAAAACATGATCTTGTGCAATGCCAAAATATAGGCATAGACAGAATGTAGGACCATGAAGGTGTATGACAATAATATTAATCAGGGTTCTAATTTATTGATAACAAAATCAGTATTTATACCAATAAAAACAATGTTAAAAGATCTAATTACAGTGTTAAATTGGAAACCTTTTAGAATAAGTTTATTTTCTGGATCAATAAGTTTACTCTGAGTGTATCTTAATTTATGGGCTTGATAAACAACATCCCCATAAAATGTGGATGTGCTATTTCTTTACAATAAGTTTTCTACAGGAACAGCCAAACTTTCAAACCAAATCTTTTTATCTACTAAAAAAAAATAAGTAAAGGTTCCATAAGTAATTTGTGTTAAGTCCGTAAAAAGTTGCCACAATCTAAGAACACCATAAACATGACAAATGTTACTATAAATTTCCTAAGGAAATGCAAGATTTAATGTTGTGAATAAATGAATAAAATGAAATTAAACCATATGAAAAAAGATGATGTGGGGTAAATGTCAAGAGACACAACAACTCATCATCATAAGTTTACTAAAGTAGACATCAGTACGTATCAAGATTATTAGAATAATTATATTTTGCCAGAATGCTGACATTTTTGCATTAATTACTGATTAAACGTTTCTTGCTTTTGCATATTAATAATTTGAATGTCTGATTCATACTTATTTGTTATATGAGTCAGTCTTGTGATTTTTGACTGTGTTTCTTTTTTTTTTTCAGTTTTTAAAAGCTCAAAATTTGAATGCTGTATTTTTTTTACCTGTTCACCTGAAGTAAATTGATATTCTGTGTAATGCAATTTTAATCATATTTCCGCAATTTATAGAATGGATGTAGTTGACATTGCAATATGTGAATGTTCAATTGCAAAATGTAAAGTAAGAATTTTGGGGAAAAAAACATTAAATTTATGTTAATTTCCTTAACAACAAAAAGAGGTAACAACTCCTTAATAATACTTGGTTTATAGAAAAGTGCTTCAGATGCATGAAATTTATAAAGAGTTGTTTTCATTTTTTAAAGCACTGGGTTGAAACCAATGCTGGTGGACTGATAGTCAAGGGTATCATCAGCTCAGTAGTCAGTAATTCTGTACTGGCATGATTTATAACAAACTTTTCTTAAATTGTCTGTTTCTAAATTTCTATTTAATTAAGAAACTAAGGATTCCACTCCCTCAGGCAAAGTTGGATCAGGCTATTATTTTTAAGCCCTTTTTAGTTATATAGGTCTTAGCTGTTTCAGTTCTTACACATTCTTGGCTTTCAAATATTCAATTTTGAGTGTTCTTGATGAATGTAAATTCAGAAAAGTCCTTTGGACTCATGAAATTTATAAAGTCATTTTTTAATAATTACCACTGCAGACATTGCAAAGCAGGTGTTTCTCCTATGTATATCATAAACAATCTTTGGGCAAAATGTATCTTATAGACACAGGATACATGCAAGACAAAAACAAATTACTGTCAACTCATTAAAATTCCACAACTAAAGACATTTTTCAAAAGTTTTCTTTTCAGGTACATATTAATTCTCCTTTCAAGAAAGGGTTAGAATCTTTTAATTTACCTACAGAGTTTTGTTTTGTATATAATGTCGGAGAATTTTACAATGTTAATCTTAAAAGTATGTTTACTTTACAGGCACATACTAATTCCCCTTTTGGAGAAGGCGTAGGAGCTATACATCTAGACAATGTTCAATGTACGGGATCCGAGAGAACTTTACTTGAGTGTCAGAGTAATGGATGGGGTGTACATAATTGTCGTCATTACGAGGATGCTGGCGTCTCCTGTTATAACAACTCAGGTATTGTCTTTTCGACCGTGTAATACCCTCATAGGTAGTCAAGGTCATTAAACGTCCCCTTAGTAGTAGGTATTGTCTATGGTTTACAAATCCATCATGACAGATGCATTCATTTGATCAAGTGGAATGTAGTCATATCCACATTTCCATGATGAGAGTGGATGATGGCCTCCTTTGGAGCGGACCTGCCATTTCTTTTCTTTCATCAAAATAATTAAACATGCAATAACCTAAGAAAAAAAGATTGAAGCTTTTGTAATTAATTTACAAGTTTTAGGTTAAATTTGAATAACCAAATCTGGTTTTATTTAATTATTTTTGTTTGCTCTGTCCTCTTGATAAGCAATGAATGTCAAAGTCATTGCTTACCAAAAGGATCAACTGCTTAAGAGCACATTTGCACATAAGCTATTTTTCACCTAGTAAATTCAAATATGTTATAAAAAATGTACCTTCATGTGCTACTTTTAGAGATAAACGGGTCGATATTTTAGACATTTACTCATAATTTCGGTTTCTTGGACATTTCTATCCTTTGTACAGAAATACCTAACTTATTTGTTTTAAAAGATAAACACATGCAAAATTTTGTAAAAATATTTGGAATATCTTCTTTACATAATTATGCTGGTAGTAAATTTATGTAAAAATTCTTTGGAAATTTTAGGGGTAAAAAAATAGCATTTTTTGCTGTATATTTATCTAATTTAAAAAAAAATATAAAATTGATACAGATGATCTTCATTCATAATCAAGCCAAAAGCCACTTTAAAAAAGAGGGGTCCATGTACTCATTTTCAAGCTAATGATTTAAATCACTCTGAGAATACATCTTTTCCCTATGTGTTACAGTTGTCACTAAAATAACATTTTTTTTCTTCGGTGAAATCATTACCTCCCCTGTAACTTTATCTAATGCCCTGAATAAATGCCTACAATTTATTGAGTGTTCATGAGATGTGAGAACTTATCAGTAATGTCACAATGCTTTAACACTGTGATAAGCTGTGTAGTGTGATAAAAAATTTACAGAGTGACAGGAGCTTGATATAGGCACATGGAAGTATGATTGGTGTCTTCCTCCTATTCCCACTTTTTAAAAATCACTATTCCTTCTATACCCACATGCAAATAACAATAGATGTTTTAATAAGTAATTTGTTTTTATAACAATTAAGGTTAATTAAAAATTCACCTAAGATTTACCTGTATTTTTTAAAAGAAAAGATATTCTTACACTAGTACTGTTTAAGTATAATATTTACAAAAAAAAATAATAATGATTTAATACACGTTTATTTGTAATATGTTTTTTCTTCTTCAAAGAATTACTTAAAAATAAAGAATAAGTCAGATAAATAGAAGTAAGATTAAAAAATCATTGAATTTGTAAACTTAAAAAATTGTCATCCGAACAAATAAATTGATGATAGATAATATTATAACAAACTTTCCCATCTTGCAAGATTTCCATGTACAACAAACGCAAAAAGAACATCCCAGTTTTAACAAAAACTGTTGATGAAATCAACATAGATGTATTTGGGCACGTACTACCAAAGGTGACCCATTCCTGCTAACAGACGACAACACAGTTGGGCGTATGTTAATCTTCAGTACTCAAAAGAATATAACGCACCTAGCAGCTGCAGATATCATATATGGTGATGGTACATTTTACTCCTGTCCGAGCCTATTCTTCCAACTTTACACATTTCACACAATGGTTGACAGCGCAATGTATCCACTGGTACACAGTTTACTTCCAGACAAGAGCAAAATAATATACACAAGGTTCATGACTTTACTCAAAGATGTATGCCACCAACACCAACTACAACTTCAGCCTACCACTATCTTCCTGGACTATGAAGTCGCCATCTGAAATGCAGCATATTCTGTATTTCCTGGCATCAACGCAAAAGGCTGTTTTTTTCCAATACACACAATGCATCTGTAGAAAAGCACAAGAAACAGGGATTCAGGTTCCATACAAGGAAGACAACAACATTCATCAACTAGTACGCTGTGCCGCTGTCCTTCCACTTGTACCTACTGCTGAGGTCGAAGATGTGTGGTTTAATGCCCTAACCGACATAGATCAGATTGATACTAACATCAACTACACGCCCTTTAAAGACTATGTAACAACATACTGGGTCGAACAGAACAGTCACCTTTGGAACCATTACAAAACACAGGGACTGAGGACTACACATCATCTAGAAGGATGGCACAGCAAGCTGAAGAAACATGTCCAGCACCCACATCCAAACATCTTTAAACTGATAAAACTACAGAAACATGATGAAGCTTTCAATGCCCTGACCATGATCCAGTATGCAGCCGGTGGGAAGAGAGTGGCCCATAAATGAAAGTATGTCGAAATCAACAACATATTAGAAGAGCTTAAGGTTAGACACCGCAACCAGAAAGTCACAACAGTACAGTTTGGTGATGCAGCCTCCTACCTTCTTCACGTTGAATAGATTAGATTATTAAACTTTATTTGACTTATAAACAGTGAATTTCTAATGTGTGTGCTACAATGTGTGATTTGTTTTAGTGCTGTTAACTTGTTTGTTTGTTTCATATTATAATGCTTGCTTGAATCTACTGTTGAATTTGTGTTATAAAAGAAAAAAAAATAATTTACTTATATTTGTTTCCATTTCTTTCATATTTATTTTAATTAAAAACACTTAATTCATACCCATACAAAAATAACCTATTACCTATAAAAAAAAAACACTTGCCAATTAAAAGTTGATTAAACAATGTTTATACAGTATAATCCTTTGTTTGCACAAGTTTCCCCCTATTCCCACATGAAATTTTAACTTTTCTTACTAGATTTATAAAAAGTGGGAATAGGAGGAATGAATCGTATGATTGAATTGATATGTGATACATTGAGTAATAAAAATTTTATTTATAATTCACATTATTTCCTTTTTGCTATTCAGATTATAGTTTTCAGTAAGACATTCACATTATCAATGAAATTATTTGTATTTTATAGAAAATTAGCATTTCTGTCACATATCTTTTAGATTTTAAATGAAATATGTCATATTTTAAATGAAAACTGTTATGACAAGAAAATTTAAAATACATTATATACATCACATGCTGTTTTTCTGTTTTTGAATTATGTATGTTTTAGTTTGCGTAGTTTG
The DNA here is from genome assembly GCF_021869535.1 of Mytilus californianus. Classification (NCBI taxonomy): domain Eukaryota; kingdom Metazoa; phylum Mollusca; class Bivalvia; order Mytilida; family Mytilidae; genus Mytilus; species Mytilus californianus. The sequence continues at coordinate 62,789,411 of NW_026262679.1, forward strand.
TTTCTTTTAACAAATGCACTGAAACAAAATGTTTTGACAGTTATGAAAGAATTATGGCCATGTACCTGTTATGACTAGTCAAAATATTTTGGCCATGTTATAAAACAAAAAATTTTGATCACCTGTTAATAATTCAAAACATTTTTAGATGGAGACCTTGTGTAAATACCAGACTTTTTAATTTCGCATCTCAAAATTTTTAAACTATAATTGACTTCTATCTCCTCTGATTCATGTATGCTCATTTGAAAAATTGACTATAATTAGTTTTGACATTATTTTGTTGGAAATTTGTAGTATGTATTATTTCTATAAAAAATCAGAAACATTTTTAAAACTGAATTGCTTTGTATATCTTTTTATACGACATCAAAAAAAATTTTGCGGTCATATATTGGTATCACGTCGTCGGCGTCAGCGTCTTCCGAAGACATTTGGTTTCCGGACAATAACTTTAGTTTAAGTGTATGGATCTCTATGAAATTTAAGCAAAAGGTTCAATACCACAAAAGAAAGGTTGGGATTGTTTTTGGGGGTGATGGTCCTAACCATTTAGGAATTAGGGGCCAAAACAAGCATTTTTCTAGTTTCAGGAGAATAACTTGTGTATAAGTATTTTGATTGCTCTGAAATTGTACCACAAGGTTCAATACCACAAGCAGAAGGTTGGGATTCATTTTGGGGGTAATTGCCCAAATAGGTCAGGAATTAGGGGCCAAAAAGGTCTAAAACAAGCATTTTTCTAGTTTTCAGACAATAACTTGTGTTTAAGTGTATGGATGTTTCTTAATTTGTACCACATTTTACAAAAAGAAAATTTCTTCAAAATTAATTTTTTTGGAAAAGGGGGGGGGGGGGGGGGTAAAATTTTTTTTTTAGGGGGGGGGGGGCAATTTTTTTTCCTGAAAAGAAAATTCTCTTCAAATATTATTTTTTTTGGAAAACAGATTTACTAAGTATTGCGCAACAGCACATTGTATTGCACAACAGCAAGAAATCTTCAATTGAATATAAATTCAAATCATACAACCAATTTCAAGTTCTTTGACACATTTATTCTGTGTCAGAAACCTATAATGTGTCAAATATTCAATTACAATCCAAATTCAGACCTGTATCAAGCTTGAATATTGTGTCCATTTTTGCCCCAACTGTTCACGGTTGGACCTCTGCGGTCGTATCCAGCTGCTCTAGGCAAAGCAGTTTATTATACTTTGACACAATCATGCTTGAGCATATAAAATGACCTTGCTTATATGCATGCAAATAGGATGTGCTTTTAAGTTTTGCAAACATGTCCATTTCTCATTAAATAATGGTCATATATATCCTATATGTTTATAGAATAACTATACAGTCAGAAAATATAAAATTTACTTGTACAAGGCTTAGAAACAGGTATAATGCAATGCTTTGCTGAGCATTTCTATCCTGTATCGAGCAAAGTAAAAATAAATTTTACATTTTTAGACAATGTATTGTTGTTCTCTTCATTCTGCAACTCTTTCAAAGGAAATAACTTGGATAAAAACCAACAATTTTACATCTGACACAGACGATTAAAAATTCTGTGAACCTGTATTCTTTAATTGTCATCATTAATTAAACTCTACAGAAAGATGTAATTAACAAACAAGGTGTTATATGGTCAGGGGAAGTATATCACAAATATGTATTTGGTAAATGCAATTTGAATGTTCAATTAGCACAGTTGCAGTGTAAGTTAAAGATATATATATATCACCTCTTCAGTACTCATGTTCACCAACATTTCGAATGGAAAAACAAAGGATATGGGGTATCCATCTATGACACAAAATCAGTACATGCACAGCAAAAAAAAAAAAACACACAAAAAAGCAAAGATTGCTGTTCTTCATCTCAAAGTCATAGTGAAGCCTTCAACATGGAGCAAAAAAAAACCCAAATACATAAAAAATGTGGCGGTTTTAAACATGTTTGTGAGCGCTCAACCCTCCTATTACCTGGGACAGTGTTGTTACAACACAACATAAGAACAAACTATAAAAATCAGTTGAAAAGGGCTTAACACATCAGATCGATACAAAGCAGAAAAACATCAAACAAAAACACAGGACGTGGCAGGGTATTTATACATCCCTAACAACAAAAAAGACAGAAAGTACAGATCTGAGAGTACTCGCAGTGACTGACAGCTAGTAAAAAGCCTATGACAACTAATAAAAAAAATCATGTATCTAAGACTAAAATATCAATCAGTACACATGCAACATCCAATGGATTTAGTGTAAAGAAGTCATTAGCAGTCAGTGAAAAATATGGCCTTGTGCAATGCCAAAATATAGGTCAAAATATATACAGATTGTAGTAATTTGAATGTCTTTTTTTTTTTTTTAAGTGCTTCTGTGTCTTATTGATATATAATTATTACCACTTAATTCATCAAAATAACCAAAATACACATGCTGGTTTCATTAGAACCTATTGCAAAATTTTGAAATATATACCAAATATCTTGGTCTATCCCAGTAGAAAATGAGTTAAAACTTGAAATGTATCATTCTTCTATCATGCGTTTCCACTGTTATATATTTTTGCATATGATTCGTAATGAAAGGGCATTAAACATCCTTGAACCTGATGACTCTTATAAGGAAATGTCTGCGTCATCACAAAAAAAAAAAACCGTTAATTTATGTATGCATTTTTGTTTTATAACAATTAGCTTGGTAATTGAATGACAAACAAGTTATTTTGTACATGTATTTTGATTACACATTCATAAACTTTTATGAGGTTATTCAAGGATCTGTTTAAATTAAATGTTACGTCTTGAAAAAAGCAAGTTTTGAAAATTACCTTACTGCTTCAAATGATTTTACAACCAGTGAGAGTTTGTCCTTTCTAAAAAAATGACACATGCTTATTGCAATTCAATTTTCCTGTTCATCTGTAAATAATAAATTTTATAAACATACGAATAAAAGGAGATTTGGGCCTTTTGTCTATGAGACAGCAACTGAAAAATGAAAAAAAAGGACAAACAAAAAAATGAACAGGTGTAGAGATTTTTTTCTGAGATATATGATAAATGAAAACCCAATGGCATATTGTAACTAACACACAATGTACAAAATAAGATAAATATGATTAAGACATGAAATACATGTATATGTATATAATTCATATTCAATGCACAGTGATGCATGTACACCTTTATGATCCTCCTTGTATTTATGCATTTCTTTAATTACAATAAATTATAAACTTGGTACCTGCATTTATTTGATAGTATTAATCTTCATTAACTGGCAATTAGGAAATTATGAGACTATGATGAGAGATATTTTAATACAATTCCTGTGCCAGTTTTAGTGGAATTTGATTGGTTTGATTAAAAAAAAAAGTTTTTATAACTGGGTGATCATCCTATATTATTTTCACATAAATAAAAACATTTCATCTTTTTCTGAATTTCGAAATGGCTTAATTTCAGTTCGCTTAAATTCAAGAGGACGAACAGATGTTGGTACAGTTGAAATTCATACGGAAGGAGCATGGGTACAGGTGTGTGATGCAGGCTGGGACGATATTGATGCCACAGTTCTATGTAAAGAAATGGGCTTTTCCTGGGGCAAGGCTTTGCTTCGATCTCAACTTGGAAAAGTATCTTCTTCATCTATTGCCACCAAAGCTTTTACACATTTCTCTTGCATAGGCTCAGAAGATCGATTGATCAGCTGTAACCACACAGTTCTACGATCAAAATGTGAAACAAAACACAGAGCTTCAGCTATATGCTATGAAACTAGACCAACTCCTCAGCAGTTAAATGGTTTGTTTTTTGACTATCTTGTAATAATTACATTTATTAGTAAAAGCGCACTTTTACTCTGTATAGCAGATTCATACAATGTATTCTTGGCATAATGTGAATCAACACTGTTATGCAGTTCAAAATTAGAATGTCCTGATAAACTTCATTGTAGCATTTAAGCAACACTGTCATACAGTTCAAAATTCGAATGTCCTTATAAATTTCATTCTTAGCATAATGTAAAGCAACACTGTCATGCAGTTCAAAATTGGATACGTCTGGTTGAAGAAGCTATGATATTTACCGACGTTGTTATAGCAGTAAAATCACGAAAATATTAAATATTTAACTGATTCAAGTTCTCCAAATTCAAGTATCTAGAAATGTCAGAGTAAGATGAAATATACTCCCTTTAATTGTATAACAACCAAATTAATATGTCTGAGATTATGAATACAGGTAAATGAATTGCACGATGAACATTGAAAGATCTAAAGTCAACTATCGTTTTGGGAAGATGTCATAATTACATTTGGTAATTAAAACCGTGTACAAAATTCCCTGTATCGTCCAGGCAGGAGTATATAAATAAAGTTATAGTATTCCCAGAGAAATCTTCTAAATTTTCTCTCAAGTTTCACAACAGAAAATAAATGTAAATAAGTAAAACTTGAAAATGAAATTGAAAATTTATTCCTATTGGGTAAACATCCTTTGTATTCAACAGCTATATCTAAACTGAGAAGCTGGCTCCCTGCAGTTGTAATCTGAGAACCTAATCCCTCATAATCAGGCTGACCAAATTAGGCACAACCTTTGACCTTATAATGGAATTGACTATCCCATCTCATGGAAGAAACCATTACGCCTGTATAAACAACACTTATACTCTGCATAAGTTACAAATAATGTTAAGCAACACTGTCATGCAGTTCAAAATTAGTATGTCCTTATAAACTGCATGCTTAGCATAAACTTGGAATCATTGTTGAGAAAGTATGTTTCAAGTAAGCAGTTATATCTAGATTTGTCTTGAAATTTTATTTTTTCATTATTTTTTTACAAAAAGAGAGAACTGCCTGGTTCACATTGTATCTGGGAACAGTAATATATATGTTCCTGATTGTATTAATATGTAATTACATAATAATCACATCCCATACATAAACTTTGAAATAAATGACAGAAATTTTTCACTAAATTTTATACGTATAATTCATTTTCCTGAAAATTTTTCACTTCCTATTTTAGCTTCAGTATAACTCTATAGAATGAAAAGTTTTATACTTCTTTTGAAGTAGATTTTTAGACACACATCATATTTTTTCTAAAACCATAAAAAAAAATGACATTTTAAGCTTTTTACCAACAAATTAACATTTGATATGACAACTTCATGACCTTTGATTACTCTTTTGTCTATAATTCTACTTAAAAACAAATACATTTGTGCACATGCAATACTTGGTTTATCCTACAACTTTTTGTGTCAATAGTGAATACTAAGGGTTTTTATTCTTTCTCGAGATATCAGGTTTTCATTGTGGTTGTGTGGTGAGGTCTGTTGTACTGTCAAATATTTTTGGTGATTCCTGTTATCATTTTTATGCAATATTTTTTAAAACCACAGTTTTTATATGACCGCAAAAAATTTTTTATGTCGTATAATGCTATGATTGGGGGGGATTCTTTTTTTCAATTTTTTTGGGGGTTCATTTTTTTTCTTCAAAATTTTTGAAATTTCAAATTTTTGAAATTTTCAAATTTTTGAAATCTTCAAATTTTTGAAATCTTCAAATGCACAGTATTGCGCAATAGCACAGCTTTGTACAATAGCACAGTATTGGGCAAAAGCAAGAAATCTTCAATTGCACAGTATTGCGCTATAGCACAGTATTGTGCAATATCACAGCATTGCGCAATAGCAAGAAATCTTCAATTGCACAGTATTGCACAATAGCACAGTATTGCGCAATAGCAAGAAATCTTCAACTGCACAGTATTGCCCAATAGCAAGAAATCTTCAATTGCACAGTATTGCACAATAGCAAAAAATTTTCAATTGCACAGTATTATGCAACAACATAGTATTGCACAATAGCAAGAAATCTTCAATTGCACAGTATTGCACAATAGGAAGAAATCTTCAATTGCACAGTATTGTGCAATAGCAAGAAATCTTCAATTGAAAACAAATACAAATGTTTTAACCAATTTCGATGGGATTAATTAAGTCTAATTTTTGGGGGATCTAACCTTGTATAATTTTTTTGGATATTGGGCCCCATTTTTAAATTGGTCTACATTGAGGTCAAAAGGGTCCAAAATTAAACTGAATTATTGCAGCTGTATGATTTGCTGAATCTTATTGTGCATTTAGATTTTTATTTTGGGCCCTGTTTTCAAATAAGTTCATATTAAGGTTTGATAGGTCCAAAATTAAACTTTGTTTGATTTCAACTAAAATTATATTATTGGTGTTTTTTTATATGCTGAATCTAACCATGTTGTTAGATTTTGGATATCAGACCATTCTAGGTAAGTTAAATGTCCCATTTCAAATTTTTAAGATCTTTGACCACATTTATTTTGTGTCAGAAACCTATATTATGTCAACAATTAATTTGATCACAATCCAAATTCAGACAGTATCAAGCTTGAATATTTTGTCCAAACTTGCCCCAACTGTTCAGGGTTTGACCTCTACTGTTGTATCAAGCTGCGCTCAGCGAAGCATTTTATTTAGATATAAAATAGTAAAACAGTATCAAATACTGTAAAATTGAGCTTCTCATAAAATGTACCTTGTCTTTTTTCAAACATTACATGGCTTTAGGCTTACTAATTAAAATCCTGCATGTTTGCTTTTGATCTTACTAACATGACACAGGACAAGCTGTTAATTTTTATGGTTTTTGTATTGGACAAATTTTTATACATTTACTTGTTTCGCAGATCACTCTTGATATTGGTAAATAGTCACCTCAACAAAATGATTTTTTTATGATTTTATTATCATGTGCTATAATATATTTACGTAATTGTATGTCATTTACCAGTTGATTGATATAGATGTCAATGTCAATGTTAAAAGTTTTTAAGTTTTTCATATGTTGATAATAAAGAAATTTCCTCAGATTTGCACTTAAAAACAAGAATATAAGAATTGCGTAATTGTTCTTGTGATAAATTTGTCAAATAGATTGCACATCAATTTTATTTCTTTTTACCTTAAAATGGTAAAAATGGGATGAGCAAGAGAAGCTTTCAAAGTTATCTTTTATATGCAAATCTTTTTTCATAGAACTGATGTTTAAAGTGTTAAGGGCTTGTAAAAATATTCCATGTTAATTATAGAATGGGGGTATTTAAGCTTGCTCACTAAAGTTCTTTCATTTATAATACAATTTGTTAAGTTCAAAAACAAATATTTTCTACATTACAACTTATATGTATTTTTGGTAACCAAAATATATTCATGCACTTTTTGGTTTAGATTTATATTCATATCGTTGTGAGTGAGATACTGATAATTTGAAAGACAGGCTTCATGTTAGTACTAAGCTATACCAGTTATCATTTTCTTAACCAGCAGATAAAATCAAAGTACTGAAGTACTGAACATCGGATGACCACAAGTTCTTGAGGATGGTCAAAAGCACTTGTCTCAGAAAAAAACAACATATCTCTTTACCTAAAACTGAGGTTAATGTACAGAGATATATTTTTTTCTGAGACAAGTTCGTGCGTGGATGATGAATAAATGACAGGAAATTCAACTTCACCGTAATAACTATTATATTGTAGTGATACAAATCAGTATACACTGAGTTGTTGTTTATATTATATTAAAATAACAGTTACATATATATATGATTTGAATCCATTTGTATATCATTCTATTCTACTATTCTAAAAATAGTGCAATGCAAGTGCATGGTGGACACTTTTCTGTAAAAATTCGATTTTTCTAAGATTGGGTACGAGTAGGCATTCATATTTTCCCGCAAAATCAATTACAGAGTTACCGGTCCTTGACGGTATTTTCACAAAACGTTCTTTGAGATATTCTTCCGCATGCTTTAACACAATTTTTCGGTACGTGTGCATTGATATTATCAATGATTTTTTACTTATATATATATATCTAACTACAAAACATTTTCATATTATTAATTTATGTTGTAAACAAAAATATTTTTATCAGTATTCATTGAAGAGATGTATTTATATCAAACGATAAGGAATGTTATTTTGCACTCGTTTATGTGCGCGTATTTATCATGTTTATAGATCGGTTACAAACCCAAAACTAATTTACATAATGGAAATCTAGGCGATAGCAATACATCGGGATGACCTCAAGGTCATCGCGATGTAAAAACCATAACAAAAACCTTGTCAAATTCTGAAAATTATATAAATCAACTGCTATTATTTTCAAAAATTTTCTTTCAGCTTTTAGTGTTCGATTGGAAAAAGGGACATCTGTATGGGGTGAGGTCAGTGTTAAAAAATTAGGAATTTGGGGTCAGGTGTGTGCCTCTGGTACTGAATGGAATGACAAAGCTGCCACAGTTTTATGTAAGGAGCTAAACCAAGGGTTTATAGGAGGCAAAGCATATGGCACTGTAAACGAAACCTTGCGACCTATCTGGATAACAAAATTAAACTGTAGCGGTATTGAGAGAAGTCTGAAAAATTGTGTGTATGACGAGAATAGCTGGGGAGATGCAGTTTACTCATGTAGACCTGCATATGCTCTGTGTTACCGTAGAAGTAAGTGCAATATAATAATTTAATTGATTTGATTATGTTTGGGTACTGTTAATTCAGAAATAATTGTGAGGTTATTAATCGATTTATGAAACTAGGTGAGTATTGCAATAATAAGAACTTGAATTCTGCATGCATATCAACATGCATATTTTCCTGAAATTGCAATAATTAATGTCACATTTTTGTCCATTCTTCAAAAATCGCAGCAAGTAATGCACACAATATTTTCGGAATTTTACAGTATTCTCTGTTTATGCAATAGGACATAGGCCATTGTGCTGATTTAGGTTTAGTAGATTATGCAATAATCTTTGTTCATAAAATGTTAAAAATGACAATATCACTGCTAAGTTATTCACTGTTTGATACAGTTTTTCATTGTATTGACAATAATTGTCATTTTAGATTTTGAGATATGCCCTAAATGGAGATAAAGTCTTTGAAAAATCCTAAAATAAAACAATTATATATATAACCATGCTTGCTTTTCCAGAAAAATGAGGTTCAAAATTCATAATTTTTGTTATTTTGTTGAAAATTTCTGATACTGTTTTGATTTTCTTCAAACTGTATATTTTTTGTTAGGATGAGTGAAAGTAAGATTTTAAAATTTGTTGATTTGTCATTTTTAAAAGAGAAATGGAACTTAACTCTCAAATTTAAGGCTATTTTTACACAATGCAGAATATCCCTGCTAGTTTTACCTCAGGGAAATTCCGCTGACCTCTGATTTAAAGCCTTCTCCAATATTCCATTTTATTTTTGCAACAATACCTATCTGCATATGACAGGCATATCAAACACTCCTGGTACAGCAGTTTATTTTATACAGTTTAAATGTACCTTTGCTTTTGAATATGAATTAAAAAAAATTAATTTAACTTTGTAAATAAGTCAATAGTCACATTTTAAAAATGAATTGCAAACCATTTTTTCCCTGGGTCTTTTTTTGAAATTTTTTTGTTTGAAATATTTTCTTTCTTTCAAAATTCAAATTATTTAAAAATCAGTTTGATTATTGATTGACACATACAGGAAGCGATGAGAAATGTAAATGGTTGATATACTTTTGCCATGACTGTTTGGAGTTTACTTGTATGTCCTGTTTAATATCTATCTTATGTGTACTAAGAATCAGAAAATAACAACTTCCTGGAAATAAACATCTAAAATTGACAAATGGTGTTTGTCAGAATAATAATTGAATTGGAACAAGGATATTCTCTTATCATAACAATATTGTTTTTTGGTTCAAATATCTTTGATGTGGCTTAGTACATGTTATGAAATTGTAAAATACAAACAGTTATTGTATTAATATATGATGTCAAATTTTAAAACAAGGCACTAAGGAACTTCATGTCTTCAAAACAATTTTTATCTTCCACAAAACAAAACAATTCCTCAAATTGAAATTTTCTCTGAAAATCTTGAGTGTGCACCGTTGTTTGCCTATTTTTATTGAAAATTTAGATGGCATTTCATGGCTTTAGTTCAGTAACAAATAGAATTGTATAATGAAATAGAAGTTCCTTCATAATATAAGTTCTAAGTTGAAGAAATATTCTGTAATAGTATTTCCACTGGAACAAACATTTGTTCCTTACAGTGTAAAGGATGTAGAATATTTGTTCCAACAGGAACAGATATGATGGCATTGTTCATAACAAAGTTTCCAGGGGAACATCTGTTAGTTGGAACAAATATACTTTGACAATTGGAGATGTCTGTTTGTGGTTGATGTCATTGATATGAAATAAAGATGAATTAGTTTGTCTACAGTTTACAGTTGCATTACATAGAAATAACTGTATCCTAATTTTAAAATATTTGCTTGCATCAATTTTTGGTGATACTAGTCACTTTCACATTGTCTGAAACCTCAATTTGCAAACAGCAGATTTGATAATGATTCTTGTTAACATTAAAATACAAGACAGTTGTCTACAAATTACTGAACATGCATGAAATATTTGCCACTCGATGTTAAGCAACCAACAATCAAACAAATTACTGGATGAATGGATTTGATTGGTCATTCTAATTTTATATCAATAGAATCAATTTGAAATTAAATTGTTTATACATTAGATCTTAGAAGCAGATACCTAACAGTGTATTTATATAGACAATTTTGGTATAAATTTGTAAGGTCTGTTCACAGTTTTTTCTAATTGTAATTATTTTCAGATGTAACAGTTCAGTTGGTTGGTGGAGGGGAATATTATGGACGTGTACAGATAAATTATGACAACCAAATTGGTACAGTTTGTGATAACTCATGGTCATCCAGTGATGCTCGTGTAGTTTGTAAACAGTTAGGATTTGCTGACGGGGATCCTATATCTAAGTCATATTATGGTGGTGGCACAGGCCCAGTGATGATGGATGGACTGGGTTGTTATGGTTACGAGGATTCACTCCTTGAATGTCGAAATAAGGGATGGTTGACAACACCAAAAAGGGAATGTTTAAATCACACAAAAGATGCTGCAGTCATCTGTCATAAAGATGGTATGATTCAGGGACTGAATTAAAGCTTTAAGATTTTATATCATATATATATAGTTTAAGAACATCCACATGATCCATTGTTCGACCTGTTAGTCAAATGCGTTTTGTTTAAATATACTTTTTCACTTTTTTGGTCTTTTGGAAAATGTTGTTTGTGCTGTATTTAGACCCTCTACCAAGAAATTTGCTTTGCATGTACATGTATAAAAATTGTGGTTTTTATACAACGCAATCATAGGTTTGAACGTTGTTTTCAATTTAGACTTATATATATATATATATATATATATATATATATATACAAACTTTAAAAAGAATCAAAATCATTAAGTGTTGTTTATTTTCTTTTATTTCATGTTTAGGAATATTTACTGAAATTAACATTGAATATGGCATTAAAAAAGACAGAAATAGATATGAATAAAGCATAAACAAAAATCCTTACTCCAGCAAGAACAATACAGTTTAAAATGCTTATAGAAATTGTTAGTCACAGAAAAATAGTAATGGTTTGTTAAATATTCCAGGAATATTCTAAAATATGAATACCCAGATTTATTAACAGTAAGGTATAAGTTTTGAATTAACAAAATATGTGTAATTATATATACATAGAGCATAGGTATATTTCTGAAATTATAAGATTTTTTTTTGTAGTGAGATTATCCAGGGGAGATCACTCTCATGGGGTTGTTCAGATCATGGATCAGTATTGGTCTGTCTTGTGTGGAGAAGGTTTTAATAACACAGAGGCCAGGGTTGTTTGTCTACAGCTTGGATTTGAGAATGGGCGTGTGCTACCAATGGGATCTTTTGGTACATTTTATGGCAGATATGCTAGACCAAACATCAATTGTACAGGAAGTGAGAACAGTATCTTGAATTGTAATTACGACAGGTTCCGTGGATGTCAGAGAGATAATTACTTGGCCTATGCTTCTGTGTCTTGTTACAATGGAACCATGACTAGAGGTAAGATAGTTAAATACTGTAAAGTGCATTTATATTTTTAAGGTTTAATTAAAGTGATTACAGAGGCCAAACCCATTTGTAAGGTTTATTTTCTTTTGTAGACAAACAGCGAGGCCTCTGGCGTATAAACTTTTATGCCTGGTTTTGATGAGTTTATTTCATGTTTTGTCTCGAATTTGATCTTACTTTAAAATCAAATTTATGCTTTTTTTCTTAAGCATGGAATTAGTAAAAATTAACCCCTTGAAAAAAATTTTTCCACTTTACAGTAAGTGCTATACAAATAATCTGATATCAACTTTTTTATTTAAAAATAGTATGGTTTCAATATCAAACAGGTTTATTTTCTGAAGAAAAAAAATTAATGTACATGTAAATTTATCCTTAACTGCAGTAGAACAAACTAATAGTGAAAGTAATTTTAGCTAATGAAGAAACCTGCAGCTGTCAGGAGGTCTCATAAGCAATATTTCATGTTTTACTGACTTTGTTTGAATTTTAGCTGTAATATTCAAATAAATCTTCTGTCATATAACTAGATGTAAAGAAAAAGAGAGGTCACTGTATGATTAATATAAAAATAAGAAGATGTGGTATGATTGCCAATGAGACAACTCTCCAAAAGAAACCAAATGACACAGAAATTAACAATTAAGTATGTTTTAAGAGAATTCTTTATCTTATTTCCAACAAAAAAATGCAAGAACTTAAGGATCATTGATAACAAATTGTATTTCGTAAACAGTACTGTAAACAAATTTTGTTTTCAGGTACACATTTGAAATTGGAAGATGGATCAAGAGGATATATAAACCAAACAGGAAGGGTATCTGTTAACCAGTATGGTATCTGGGGAAGAATTTGTCCAAGTGCCTGGGATGATGTTGATGCTGATATTGTGTGTAAACAGTTAAGACATAGGGGTAGGTTACAGTTACAGCAACGAAGTGTGGTATCTAAGCAAGTTTTTGCTCAAGTATCTGAAATATATTTTTGTTGTTTGTAAAAACATAGAGCATAGAGAAATATTTATAGCACTAATAAACCAGCAGGGATATATTCACATGTTTGGGATGATTATTATAACTGTTTGTATGTAGTAATGCATAGAGGTTGGTAGCAGTATACTAGAAACCAGTATAGTATCGGGGATGAAATATGTGAAAGTGTTTGGAATAATTGCCTTTAGAGCTATTTCTTTAAAAAAAAAACATACATCATGTACATAGTACCCTGGTAAGGCACTTAAAAATCTCAACTATAGGTTATCTCAAATACTTTTTGTTAAGTATAAATGAAAGTGAAATTCTTAAATTGCCTCTTCAGATGGTTACTTCGTTTTCTAAGTACCCTCTATGAGCATTACATATGATTTGATAGAACAGTCTTTTCTCATTTTGTTTGTAAGCCATTTACTAAAAGTATGTCACAGTAAAAAAACAGTTTTTGTACATTTCTAACAGTATTTGAAAGCAAGTTTTAGGCTTGGATAGAATCATCCTTAATTTCTACTAAAATAGTGGAAACATTGATTGTTTGTGTAAGAATATGCCTTATTGTCTGCTGATATAACCCTGAGATTGATATGTACAAAGAGGAAAGGGTGTTTTTTTGCTTTTTGAATTATGCAGTTCTTAGAACAGCTGATCGCATATATACAAGAATGAAAAAGTAGATTTATTTTCGAGCCTGCGACTGTTTTCACAAAAGCGAGACATAGCGATCATACATTCCACTCTGTGGTTAAAGTTTTTGAAATTTTAATAACTTTCTTAAACTATCCTGAATTTGTACCAAACTTGGACAGAAGCTTGTTTATGATCATAAGATAGTATCCAGAAGTAAATTTTGTAAAAAAAAAAAATCCTGTTTATCTGTATTTTAATTATAAATGGACTTAATTTTTCTGCCAGTTAACATTACATTCACTCTGTGGTTAAAGTTTTTAAAATTTTAATAACTTTCTTAAACTATCCTGGATTTGTACCAAACTTGGACAGAAGCTTGTTTATGATCAAAAGCTAGTATCTAGAAGGAAATTTTGTAAAAATTTATTTCCTGTTTTTCCGTATATTACTTATAAATGGACTTAGTTATCATTATCTTCTTTTTCATTGTTCATTCAATAAATTTATGTTTCAACTCTTTTATAAATCTATAAATTTGATTGCATACTGTATTCATTTTTTACAAGCGTAACTTTTTTCATACATTTCAAACGTTTTATTTCATTAACTGTAAATCTATTATGTGCATTCCCCTATCACACTGAAAACATAGACAATAGAAAAAGCAGGCGAGACACTGCGTTCCGTGGAACCCTTACAAATTATTTTTTTTTTGCACTAAAAGATAATGATCCTGAGAATTAAAACAAACAAAAAAAACCTGTTTTATGAAATTTGTGGTTTTCTCAAAATCTGAAATATCTGAAGGTAAAACTAGGTTTCATGTTAGTTTAAACAATATTTTGTTTTACAAAAGTGCACAAATAACAAATATACAATAGAATATATAATTACAGGGAATCAGGAAAAAGAAAAAGTTATATAAATCTGTTTCCCTTGGTGTTAATTATATAAATCCCTTTTCAGGAAATTGGCCTCTACAGTATGCTTGATATGTTTTAGGTGGTGTGGCATTTCAGCAGACAGCATCAGGCAGTGGGCCATACTTCCTGGGTGAGGTAAATTGCCGTGGTAATGAGACCTCATTATTCCAATGTCCTATTGGTGGTGATGAATGTGACTCACAGTTTACATCTGGAAATGCAGGTGTTTTGTGTTACAATCAAAGGAGTATGTATTTTTTCTCCTTTTTAGCTGAATTTAAAGGTTTAAAAGTAACATGTATGTTGTGTCAATTGTAATAAAGTTATCCAGTACATACAACGTTACCTTTTTGGCATGTACAACTTGTGTAACAAATGTTCTCAGCATTTAGTTTTTGCTTTTAAACTAAATTAAAGCTTAATGTCATAGATCAAAATAGATATTTCACCTTGGTCGACAATGCTTTTCTGCTCTATACTCCTCTCAGAAAAGGTTACATTAAACAGAAATTTTACCTTCCGAGCCATGTGTAAGAGTAAAATTTTACCCTGATAACTATCATTTTAACATGAAGCATGATAACTTTATTGTCTTCTAGAGCCAACCCTGCAGTTGGTTGGTGGGACTCATAACTCCGGCCGACTGGAAGTGACAATGGACAATGAGGTTGGATCTATATGTGATGAGGGATGGTCAAGGTATGATGCCACAGTGGCCTGTAAACAGCTTGGCTTTACAGATGGTGAATACAGGAGGTAAGTTACAAATTTTTTTAGTCTTATTTGAATAAAAAAAGCTTTTTTCCTTCATCCAAGACAATTTTGCGTCCCATTATGCAATTTGTTAGTTTGCTGTGGTCATGTTTTGTGTTGAAATTATTAAACAAGTATTTGTGTAGGGATTCCATGGAAATTAGGTTTGTAACTGATGACATTGAGCAGACAAATTGTTTTATTTACGAATTGAATGCTTCCTTTTATAATTTTATAAGGGTGTAAAATCATTGACTGAAGCACATTTTTTATGGAGAGCAGGAGCATGTGCCCACAAACAACACTTTTAAAACCCTATCAAATTATAAAAAAAGAAGCATTCAATTCTTATAATTAAATTTTTGTTTTTCTTTGCATTTTTTATCACTGTCACGGATAGCATGTGCTTTCAAAGCTGTTGTAATTTATATGGAATTAAAATATGAAATTAGAGTGCTGCTCGATTGTTGGATTATGGATTCAAATGAAACATACATGTAATGCAATTATATATAATTGATGTGAATAAGACAAATAGAAAACCAGAAAATATACAAACCAAAATTTAAATACTGCAACAAACAAATTTTTTTTTAAGCAATTTGAAAATTTAACTGTTTATTGCATGTGCACCCACTTATATGAAATAAAATGTTCTAGAAAAAACAATTGATATTTGAGTTTGACTTTGTAGGGGTTTGGAAGGTCCAAATCGTCCAAAGGTATTGTCCAGAATGGGTTGTTTTGGTGGAGAATCTAGTATATTTATGTGTAGAAATCCAGGATGGAAGAAAGATATTCCTTCTTCATGTTCAAACCCAAAACGAGATGCTGGTGTATTCTGTTACAATAATGGTATGGAATTTTGTGGGTTTTTTTTAGTGTCTTTTAAAAGATTTAAAGCATAAAATTATTTTAGATTTAGTTGATGGTATTAGAATTTAGAAAAATGAAATTGAACACCAAATAGAAATAAATATGTCTACAAAAGTTTACAATGTATAAGAACACTTTCAATGGGGAAGATTATTGTAAAATGATAAAATTGTATAGTAAAAGGTTGTCATTACTAGCTTTAAATGGTTTCATTTTTTTGTTTTGAATGTTTTCTTTTAAGTTACTTTTCGCTTCACTATTGTGTTTTAAATTGTAGAAAGTTATAGTTCTAATAGTCCCCAACAAACATCTTTAAACTATAGAATTATCTTTTTTCAGTGAGAGTCAGTGGAGGAGATAATGGACACAATACCACATTAGGAATGGCAGAGATGTACCTCCGTTCTACGTGGATCACCGTCTGTGGTGACATGTTCGATAACAATGCAGCTCGAGTTGTGTGCAGAGAACTTGGTTTTCCTAACAGCAAACGTCTGGTCAATGGAGCCTTTGGTTCAAAGTATTACACAGACTCTGTGATCAAATTGAATTGTACTGGTAGTGAGGTGACGATCAAAGATTGTCAGTATCAAGAAGGAGAATGTCCAAACAGGGCCTATAACTATGCTAGTGTACTCTGTACCAAAGAAAGGATAGATGATCAAGGTAAAATTTGTTGAAAACAGTCCTATTTAGTGTTATTTTTGTCACTTCTTAAATATGAGTATGATTTTGCACCACTTAAATCTACCAGTTTGAGGGTATCATAATTTTTAAAAGAAGGACAAAAAAAATGCTTTGAATTGTTTTTATACGACTGCAGGAAGTATTATGTTATGTTATGGTGTTGTCTGCGTCTGCGTCTGAAGACATTTTGGTTTCGCAGACAATAACTCGAGTATAAGTTCATGGATCTCTATGAAATTTTAGCACAAAGTTCCATACCAGTAAAGGATGGTTGGGATTGTTTTTGGGGGCTATTGTCCTTGCGATTTTGTAATTAGGGGCCAAAAAAAGGTCAGTTTTACTGGTTCATGGAAAATAAATTGGTTTGCAGACAATAACTTTAGTGTAAGTGTATGGACAGGGCTCACGCTAGCAGGCGACTGGGGCGACAAAGTCGCTTTCCCGTCCGTCACTTCGCTTTGCCCAACCGTCAAAAGCAAAATCTAGTCCTCCTGTTGTTCACGATACTCTCTTTCAGTCGCTTTCGTCATCGGCAATATTAAACATTTACCAAGTCGATGAAACAGCAATTTTTCATTTGAAAGTAAAGAAATTCAAAGACATTAACAATTTATTTTCTTTAGAAAAGAGGTTAAAGCATTGATTTTAAAGTTGGTTGCATGTAATTTTCATAAAGACAATTTTTTATCACTTCCGGTACTTGTTACTGAGAGCGTATATCAAATCATTCTAAGTTTCGGCAAAATAAGCTTGCCACTTCATTAGAACGTGATGGAATTTGCCTGAATTAAATTGGTTATCCTTATATTGCATTAAAAACATCATATTCCCTTCCAAATAGCGTGTCAAACATCATTTATTTTTGTAAATTTTTCTTCGTCCGCCATTTAAATTTTTGGGCAAATTATTGTTCAACTACGGATTGGAGTAGGGATTTCATGGGAAACGGACCAGCTATGACCGAAATCTGGATTCTTGCGATAATGACTACGGACGCATGAATGGCACAGCTGACAGAAGAAAATTGATCCCAAAAGGAAAAATTATGCATTCCACAAGCATTAACATACTTTTGGTTAGATCTTCTTGATTAATGTATATATTTCCATGTATATGCATTGTTTCAATTTATAAATTAAAGTTGCTCAACTCTGGGACTATTACACTAATATAATTATATTATGTCCAAGCTTAACTGTGTTAAATAAAACTGTTAAATTTAAATATCTTTTTAATGAGATATACTTAATTTCATAAACATGATAACAGAGTAGTTTTTAATTGAATTTTGATTGATATAACAACTTTCTTTTCGTTTTTGATATAAAAAAAAATCTTTTTTATTATTGCCAGATATTTTATTGTTTTTTTCTGACAAGAGGACTTATATGATACATAGGTAATGATGTATAGGGTCAGTCCCCAGGAGTTCCCCCCACCCCAATGTTCTAGTATCTTGTAAATGGTCAAGATCCCCACCCCTAAACCATATATATTCTGGTTTGTCATGCCAAGATGATTTGAATGATATACAGGGTTAGTCCCCAGGCATCACTAATGCATATAACTTTACTGGACCAAACCAATTTTCACTGGACTTTGCCAAATGTCAGGCGACCCTGGGAATTACGAATTATGGGAGCTTCGTTTGGGAGACTTTGTAACAGCATCCTGTTACAATCATTTCTTGTTTTTTAAAAGGGTTCATATTTGTTTTTCAAAATTTTCAAAATTTCAAATTTTTGAAAAGTTTCAAGAAGAAATCTTCAATTGCACAGTATTGCGCATTAGATTTGTAAGATCTTTGACCACATTTATTTTGTGTCAGAAACCTATATTATGTCAAAAATTTGATCACAATCCAAATTCAGATTGTATCAAGCTTGAATATTGTATCCAAATTTGCCCCAACTGTTCAGGGTTCGACCACTGCCGTTGTATCAGGCTGCGCTAAGCGAAGCATTTTATTGATTTTGGGCCCAGTTTTCAAGTTGATCCAAATCTGGGTCCAAATTTAAACTGTGTTTGATTTCAACATAAATTGAATATATATGGGGTTCTTTGAAATGCTGAATCTAAACGTGTATGTAGATTTTGGATTTTTGGGCCCAGTTTTCAAGTTGATCCAAATCAGGGTCCAAAATTAAACTTTGTTTGATTTCAACAAAAATTCTTTGAAATGCTGAATCTTACAATGTATTTAGATTTTGGATTTTGGGCTCCGTTATCAAATTGGTCCACATTGAGGTCCAAAGGGTCCTAAATTAAACTTTTGTTTGATTTCATCAAAAATTGAATTCTTGGGGTTCTTTGATATGCTGATTCTAACCATGTACTTAGATTTTGGATATTGGACCATAATAGGTAAATGTCCAATTTCAAATTTTTCAGTTCTTTGACCACATTCATTTTGTGTCACAAACCTATGCTGTGTCAAATATTCAATCACAATCCAAATTCAGAGCTGTTTTAAGCTTAAATGTTGTGTCCATACTTGCCCCAACTGTTCGGGGTTTGACCTCTGCGGCTGTATCAAGCTGCGCTCTGCGGAACATTTTATTCATAGATAAATAGATAATAAACTATTTCTATTTTAATTATAGCTTCATTTTTGTGGGTATTTTGTACATAGAATTTAAGTTTGTTCATTTGTCTGTAATATATTTTTGTCACATTTTTTTTAACAAAGAATTGGTGGGAATAAGAGGTTATCGAACCTGGAACAGGAATTTAGGGTATATAAAGTGGGAGTAACATGGGAAGTGGGTGTTAGGGGAAGGGAGCAGGACAGAAATGATAAGTATGACATGTATAAATCTGGTAAATATGTCATACATGAATTCTTATATACCAATGTATTATATGTTCAATTTTTTTTCTTTATGTTATAGATATAAGAGTGTGGGGATTGGTCGAAAATAGTTTCCCAGCTCCAGTCTTGATCCAGAAATATGGTATAAATGGTACAATTTGTGCTGAGGGTTGGGGCAGTAATGATGCCACAGTGGTCTGTAAACAGATGGGCTATGCTGGCGGTGTACCATTTGGTCCTCGCTACTATAGTTCTCGTACCCCAATATGGATGTCAAATGTCTCATGCACTGGGACGGAGAGGGATATCAAATTTTGTAAACCTCAGGGAGAACTTGACATCAGTAGGAGTTGTAGATCAAGTAGGCATGCAGCTAGAGTATTTTGTTACAGAGGAGATGGTAACTTTAATATTAGGCTTGAAATTTCTTTTATTTCCAAGGCATTTTTTATTTCTGTAACTTGCAAAACCTTTTGGAGTTTTGTGTCTTCAATGCTCTTTAATTTCGTACTTTACTTGGCCTTTTTAACTTTTTGATTTGAGTGTCAATGATTAGTCTTTTTTAGATGAAACACTTGTCTGGTATACAAAATTTTAAGCCTGAGAGGAGATGGTGTGAGATTAGAGAAAGAAACATGAAAAATGTATTTGGTAACTTTAGATAAAACCCTCTTTATCTATGCTGTTATGAAAAGAAAAATTATTTAATGATCACCAGAAAATTATATAACTAGCATATGCAAGATTCTATTTTGTAACATTTAAAAAGAACAGAATATTTTAAATTGTGGTTTATTTGTAGTTTTGCAAATAATATGTATATATAATATTTCCTGTGATAGTCGTCTAGAACATGTATTAAATTTGTCCATCTTGATATGTAAGAAAACAAAGAGTCAATCAATCTTACACTGTATAAGAATTTTAGATGCCTATAGTATTTTCTTATTAAATTTAGAAGAAGTTCAAGATGTTTCTGAGAAGTTGGGATTGGCATATTGTTGCTTCTATTTATAACTTATAACAATTTAGAATTAGAGTGAACAAATATTTTGCAGGATTTCAAATCAGACTGGCTGGATCTAACATGCCCAACAGTGGTAGAGTAGAAATAGCCTTTAACGGAGAATGGGGGACCATATGTGACTCGTACTGGTCTGACTCTGATGCCAGGGTTGTATGTCGTCAGCTAGGCTATGTTGATGGTGTTGCTCAACCCAAGGGGAAGCATGGACCAGGGACAGGTAGATCGTGGTTATACTATGTTAGGTGTGATGGAGATGAGAAGAATATTTGGGAATGTACAAATAGTGGTTGGAATGTAACACATTCATCATGTAGATCCCATGAGAATGATGCTGTAGTCTATTGCACAGGAAAAGGTAAATTAAATGTGGGAGATATTGTCAAACATTATGATTTAATTTAATTTTTTAACAAACATTTATCATTTTAAAATCAAAGTCATGTACTTATCAAGTCATAGAATGTCTGAAATAAAATTTAAATGCTTGTTCAATGTTAAAACATGGTATGCATGCCCTTTTTTGTTTATTACATCCTGTAAACACATTCCACATCTTAACACATGATCACTTGCAATATGATGCCATCTGGTTAACTGTTATAATAGAATTTTTAAGATTTAAGTTAAGTTGAGAAACAGCGATCAATTTCACAAAAAAACTTACAAGAAAAAAATACTCTAACGTCATGAACATTTCTGTATAAGTTATGATCAATTTGTGTAAAGAGCCTCTGTTTTTTTTTTATCTATCATAAATCATAAAATTATCAAAATATTTTCTTCTACACAAGCAAAAAGTTATCACAATTTACATTCCGTAATAATCTTGAGAAAATGTCTAGTAGTAGGAAGAGTTGAGGTTGTTGACTCAAGAGGTAGATATTGCAGGCAGTAGCTTCATATAGACGACCCATTGTTAAAAGGAACCTGTACTTTTGTACCTATCAAAAGCTTGGGAATGATCTGAATCATAGTTTAAGTGGATAAAAGAAAGTGATTGACAGCTGAATGTGTTTGGATCCTTTCTTAAGAATGTATTTACATTTAGTCAATATTTCAGCCATAGGAGATATAAATAGCCAAAATCAAATTTTGATATTCAAAATCTAGAAAACTCAATCACAGCCAATTTCATCCTGCCTGCTTAAAAATACCCTATTTTGATACAGAGACACTCTTTTCAAACTTTGGTGAAGAACAAAACTGAAGAGCTATTATGCAAAGGGAATATGAGCAATAAGGCCCATTTTTGGCCCAAGAAAATACAGTTTTTGAAAAATACTTCAAATTGATATCACGAAATATAAATGAATAAGGCAACAATTGAATGAATGAGAGGTATATAGTTGACTGAAAATTTAGTCCAAATTCAATAGTAACTTTACATGATCTTACTGATTACCTTTAATCCAAGTCATGTAATATCACAATTAAGATCATGCATGGTAACTATTGAATTTGGACTAAATATTCAGCCCCTCATTGTATATTTCTGACCAAAACTGTAATCGTCATCATAGACAGAATATGAACCAACCCATGATGTTCTAAATTTAGCCAATCAGTCAACTGTGGAATATGATAAAAGTTGTAAGGTGTACTTAAATATAATGATTTTATAGCAAGATAGCATGCCATACATTTTTACCTGTTTTCTGGCACAAAATTACTTGATTTGATTTCTCATAAATTGCTTGAGTTTTTGCAACTATGAATAAAAATATCTATATTTTTATACGACCGCAAACTTTTTTTGGGGTTCGTATAATGCTATGATGTTGTCGTCGTCGTTGTCGTCCGAAGGCACATCTGGTTTCCGGACAATAACTTTAGTTTAAGTAATTGGATCTCTATGAAATTTTACAAGAATGTTCGATACCACAAAAGGAAGGTTGGGATTGATTTTGGGGGTTATGATACCAACAGTTCATGAATAAAGGGCCAAAAAAAACATTTTTGTAGTTTCCGGACAATAACTTATGTGTAAGTGTATTTATCTCTCTGACATTGTACCACAAGGTTCCATATCACAAAGGGAAGGCTGGGATTGAGTTTGGGGGTAATTGCCCCAAACATGCAGGAATCAGGGGAAAAAAAGGGCCAAAATCAAGCATTTTTGTAGTTTCCAGACAATAACTTGTGTTTAAGTGTATGGATCTCTCAAATTGTACTATAAGGTTCCATACTACAAAGGGAAGGCTGGGATTGAGTTTGGGGGTAATTGCTCAAAGGGGGGAGTGGGGGTCAAAAAAAATTTTGGGGAGGATTTTTTTTCCCAATTTTTTAAGGGGTTCATATTTTTTTTCAAGATTTTTTTAAATTTCAAATTTTTTGAAAAGTTTAAAGAAGAAATCTTCAAATGCACAGTATTGTGCAATAGATTTTTAAGATCTTTGACCACATTTTGTGTCAGAAACCTATATTATGTCAAAAATTTGATCATAATCCAAATTCAGACAGTATCAAGCTTGAATATTGTGTCCAAATTTGCCCCAACTGTTCAAGGTTCAACCTCGGCAGTCGTATCAGGCTGCGCTCAGCCAAGCATTTTATTTATATTTTCAATGTAATTGAAATACAACTAAAGTATGGAGCAAAATATTTATTGTTTGTTACTACTCCATTTTTATAATTTCGGGTTCTTAAACAAATGCCTACACAGGAATTAATCCATGTTTTATTGTATTTGATCTCATGTTTACAGTACGATTGGAACCCAACATAACCTATGGTGCTGTACAGGTTTGGCAGGATGATGGCTACAAACTAGTCTGTGCTGATCAGTTTGATGATGTAGACGCTCAGGTTGTCTGCCGAGGGCTTGGAAAACAAAACGGGATCAGTATTTGTTGTTCTGTGTTTGGAGACATGAAACATCCAATAACCATCAACAATGTTGCATGTACAGGACACGAGGATTCTATTCTGCAGTGTCAACATAACACATTGAGAGAGGCCTGTCCAAGTAAAAAATATGCTGCTGTAGCTTGCTCCGATTCTGCATCTAGTGGAGGTTTGTTGGCTGTAGAAAGATGTTTAGTTATTTCTTGCAAGAGTCAATTTAAATTTTTCCAACTTTAAATGATTGAAATAATTTCTTACAAGGAAAGATATATACTTGTCTATTGTTGAAGGCTGTGTAATGACCTCCAGTCATTAACTATTTCATTGATACTTACCAAGTATCCCCATTTATTTAAATAAGATATTGGTCAGAAATGGTATTGCATTGATGACTCACAAACAGTGAAGAAGGATTTTGGCATTTCCACCTATCAACTGTTGCAAGCCCACTCCCATCCACTAAAAGTTAACCATAGGTTTTGTTGAAAATATTGAAGACAAAAGCCAAGCTCTTTCATCCAAGACACTCTATGTTCAATTCTTACGATGAAAGAAGTAAAATTCTGAAGTGGGGACCATCTGGAAACTTTGCCAGGATAAGTAGACATGACAAAATCCTCATTAGCTGTAGTGTAGTAGTTTCGATAGTTGATAAAATTTTATTTTTACAGTATGCGAATATGAAGACAAAAACTTTATGAAACTAATTATCGGCCCATAAAGGGCATGTTACATATAATAATTACAAAAGTAAAAAAACAATAATGGTAAAGCTCATGATAATATGGATTTAATTATAGCAGTTGTTTTCTTATTGTTAAACATTTATAACAAATTAAAGCCACAGTGATGCATATTTCTTCATTTTCACAAGAAAGAAGCCACATAAATCTGTTTTTTCTATTTAGATTTTTGAAGTTATTACATAATTTTAAAGCAGATTCAAACATTACTTGTCATTGTTGTTTGAATGCAGGACATTCAATCTGAAAATGAATTTCATCTTCAATTGAACTTGAAGAAAAATATTTACAAATTCTTTTATCTATTCTTTTTATTCTAGCATATGAGTTGCGGTTATCTTCTGAAAATCAAGGTGTTGTATCAGTTCGTCATCTTGATGTGTGGGGATCAATCTGCACAAACGGCTTTGATGATAATGATGCTAAGGTGATATGTCGTGAGAAAGGTTTTCAAGGAGGATTTGCCTACTATCAACACGAGTTTGTATCTGGAAATCGTCAAAACCTACCGTGGCTGTCGTACCTGAATTGTACTGGATCAGAAGGATATCTAGCTCGCTGTGGTAACATTCGTTGGGGTGATGTACGAGATTGTTCTACTGATACTATGGCTGCTGTTTATTGTCATGATAATCCAGGTTAGTTTTGATTTTTTCTTTGATGTTTTTTAGGGGAAATTTGTCATATCTTACTTTCAAATTTATAATAAAGACATATATATGTTTGTGTATAGTTTGCTAAGCAAAACAAAAAACAGAACAAAAAAAAACAACATTTAGTTATTACTGTTACTTATGAAAAATTTTAGTGTTATTAGTGTTAATCCATTTATTTATACACACAGTATCCTACTGTTTTTGACAGAAGAGCAATTTATCTTATAATTCATTGTTTTAATTAAGCTGAATATTTCAATATTGAATGAAATAGAGAAAATTGAGGTAATACTTACAAATAAACTTGTTATTTCCAGATGTCCATGTCAGGTTTGTAAATGGAACCAGTCCACTGCATGGCCGTGTAGAGATAAATATTGGTGGACAGTGGGGTAGTGTATGTGGTACATCATCCTGGAATGATGAAGATGCTACAGTAGTATGTCGTATGAACGGTCATTCCTGGGGCCGAGCATTACGTTACGGCAAGTTTGGGGCAGGACAAGGACCAATATGGGTGGAATACGCTCGGTGCAAAGGGGATGAAACAAACATTTTCCAGTGTCCAATTGTTTTCAATGCACAACCAAATCAACGTTCCGGTAGGCGACTTCGTAGATTCCGACCAATCCGTGGCGTATGTTATTCACATAGTACAGATGCTGCTGTTCAGTGTTATGATTCTGGTTAGTTTACTTTAAATGCTTAAGTTTTGTTTTTATGCAGTATTATGATTTTTCATATTTGAGAACCATAAATAGCAGATATTGGTTTTATATTTTGATTAAAATTTAGGTAATTAATAAGTAAATCAGTATTTAAAAAAAATTTTAGAAAGGGATAAAGCAAAAAGTTATGTTTAAAAAGTTTTTAAAAAGTGCAATCATTCTTATTTAAATCAGTAAAAATTTCATCATGATCATATATGAGATGAGGTCAAGATGTATAGCTTATGTGTAAAATATATGTAGAAACATTGGAACTTTATGTTGGTCATGCATGTACAAAGTAAAGTCAGTCACTTTTGCTATTTAAAGACTTAAAACAAAACAGCTGATTTAAATGAATTGATAATACATCTGATTTATAATGTAAGGGCACCATATATAACATATAATAGAAATGAGTTAAATATAATGTGTCTGGAATTTGAAACAATACAGAAGCAGGATGCAGTGGACTGTTACAAACAAAAGTACAATTGATATGGTTTGGTCCATGGAAAATGTTCCTATTGTTTTTGATTTTGGATGGTTGGTGAAGAGTCTTGCGGTGTTCAATATTTATTTATATATAATTCTGGTTATCTTTTTTACATGTTCTTTATTATATGTTATGTTTTTTTTTATGTATTTCAGTTAGACTTGTAGATTCAAAAGATGTCTCCTACGGAAGAGTAGAAATGTTTGTGAAAGCAGATAAAAAATTCTACAGTGTCTGTGACACAGGATTTACAAACTTGGCGGCAATGGTTGTATGTCGTCGTCTTGGTTACAGAGATGGTCTGTACCAGTGTTGCTCTGCGCTTGGACATGTACCAAATGCCAACATAAGTATAATTAACATTCGGTGTAATGGGAGTGAGGAGAGTTTGGATGTTTGTCCGCATGAATTTGGAACTTGTCAGTCTGGGAATTATGTATCTGTTTACTGTTCATATGACGTCTTGGCTCCGAAATCAGGTAAGATTCAATTGTTCGCTTGTCTTAAAATAACTTCTTATTGAGGATCATGAGATGCAATTTTTGTCGAGCCTGTGACTTTTGTCGCAGAAAGCTCGACATAGGGATAGTGATCCGGCGGCAGTGGCGTTAGCTAACTTCTTAAAAGCTTTATATTTTAGAAGCTAGAAGACCTGGATGTTTCATACTTTGTATATAGATGCCTTATGATATGAAGTTTCCGTCTGTCATATGTCCATTGTCCTTGACCTCATTTTCATGGTTCAGTGACTACTTGAAAAAAAAGTCAACATTTTTTGTAATGTTTATTTCTTTCTTATTATGAGTAATAGGATAACTATATTTAGTATGTGTGTACCTTGCAAGGTCCTCATGCTCGTCAGACAATTTTCATTCGACCTCAACCTCATTTCATGGATCAGTGAACAAGGTTAAGTTTTCGTGGTCAAGTCCATATATCAGATACTATAAGCAGTAGGTCTACTATATTTAGTATATAGAATGATTGTAAGGTGTACATGTCCAACTGGTAGGTGTCATCTGACCTTGACCTCATTTTCATGGTTCAGTGGTCAAAGTTAAGTTTTTGAGTTTTGGTCTTTTTTTTCTAATACTATATGCAATAGGTCAACTATATTTGGTGTATGGAAATATTTTATGATGTACATGTCAGTCTCACAGGTTTTATTTGACCTTGACCTCATTTTCACAGTTCATCTCTCAGTGTTAAGTTTTTGTGTTTTGGTCTGTATTTGTCAACTATAAGCAATAGGTCAACTATATTTAATGCATACATTGATTGTAAGGTGTATATGTCTGTCTGGCATGGTTCATCTGACCTTGACCTCATTTTCATGGTTCATTGGTCAATGTTAAGTTTTCTTGGTAAAGACTGTTTCTTAGAAACTATAAGCAATAGGTCAACTATGTTTGGTTTATTGAATGATTGTAAGGTGTACATGTATTTCTCGTTTGGTTTATCTGACCTTGACCTCATTTTCTTGGATCATGTTAAGTTTATGTGTTACTTGTAGTAAAGCTTTATATTTAGGACTATCAACATAAAATCAATGGTTAGTTAAGAAGGCGAGACATTTTAGCGTGTGCACTCTTGTTAAGTTAATGTCTCATATTTCAAGTAAAGTTCTAAGAAGTCAGCTTCGCTTATGAAACTTTTCCTTTCATGCAAGACCAATTTTAAGTAATAGACTTAAAATGTAAATATGAATTGTAGGAAATTTGTTGTATAGGTCAATGAGACAGAAATCAAATCACTTCCAAAAAATGCAAAGGCCATCTAGAGTTCAACATAAGATCTTTTACAATAAAGGAATGTCTATACAATATGTCAAGCTTTATATTACTTGGATGTAGAAATGTTAAGAACAAATTTTACAGAAACTATCAATGATTTACAAAGCTTATTTTCCAAATATAAAAACTAAATGAATTACCAGTAGCTTTGTTCTAATCTTTACTATTATTTACTGAAGAATTTAAAAGAACCGTAAAAAAATTTTGTGATTTAGTTTTGCCCTTTGACAAATAAAATGTGTGCGATGTGGGGACATAGGAACACTGTTCTTTTATAATAATTATTTTTACTTTCTCTCATAAGGTGTACAAAAATACTTTTTTACTGAAATAATTCTTTTATCAGATTTACAAATACGAATCCATGAAATGAAATACTATGGGTCCTTAGAAGTTGATGTGTATGGTTTCTGGAGCCCAGTTTGTGACGTGGATTGGGACGACCATGATGCTAATGCAACCTGCCATCAGCTTCATTATTTAGGTGGTGTAGCTTTTAATGGAATAACACACCTTTCAAACCCTGTGTCAGTTGGGAGATTTAACTGTACAGGAGTGGAAAACAGACTTGGAGAATGTCAATACAAGAAAATGAATACAGATTTAGGATGTGCTGAGAAGATTGCTGATAAATATTCATGGCCTACAGCAGGGGTGTTGTGTTTTGATCATATGGGTATGTATGGGTTTACTATCAGTCCTTGGTATACAACATACATCAGTCATCATTTCAAATTTTTGTTACTGTAAGTTCAGAAATGTTTGTGTGCATTTATTATTAAAAATGTTGAACATCATTGTGGTTGTAAAAATTTATAATACTTAGTAAACTTTCAAATTAATCAAAAAGTAGTTGTATGCCTGTACATGCCATTTGAATATTATATTGTAGACCTTTTTTTTAAGATGGTATCAAAATTGGTATAAACGGTACCAGAACTACTGGGAAAGTAATGGTCAAATTTAACGGTGAATGGGGTCGTATTTGTAACAGACGTTGGGACGACAAGGACTCCAAAGTTTTCTGTAAACAAATGGGATTTATTGATGGCAGGTCTGGTCCAAGAGCTGTATCTCGTAGCTCAGGATATGTGTGGATAGATAATGTAGACTGTGATGGATCGGAGGATTCTTTACTAAAGTGTCGTCTGACATGGGATGCAGATTATTCATCATGTGATGATGCTACAGTTGTTTGCATGGAAGCTGGTAGGCATTTATTTTATTTTAATTAATGTACAAATTAAAAACCAATTGTTCACAGAACAATTGAAGGTCTTTCCACCTTGATAATAAAGAATGAAATTTAAAAAAAGGTGTTGGAAAATGTCACTCCTGGTTCATGTAATTTGTTACTTCAAACTGATATTAAAAAATAAGAATTCTAGGTACTTTTTCATAGGATTAGTCTGAAGTAGGCTACTTCCGGTTAAAATACGGTCATTTCCGGTTGACCTGATAAATGGTGAAATGTCTACAACTAAATTCAGAAGACTTAATTGTTTTCTAATGAACCAGTAAGATCTTTTAGCAAAGGTCAAAATATAGAACGTCAAATTGACCTTTGACCTTGACCTCTATGTCAGTGATCTCAAATCGAAAGAACCCAGGTCATTCACTTGTATGGTTGCGGAGTAATACTGATTTCAAATACTTAAGGGGGGAAAACTCCTATAAGGGTTGACCAAAACACTTCGACTTAAATGGGTTGAAGTTGCGCCCTATGGTAAACTATTATGTGGCAAACATATTATATCATTAACTGTTACGGTTTCTTTTGAATAAAAATAACAAGCAAAATTTAAAATTTAGAACATGACCTTGACCTCAATATCCTCCAAATGGACCAAGGACTTCATATCAAAAGACTTTAGGCCTCTATGACTTATAATGTATGAATTTATTCAACATGTCACCTATGTTAAATTTTCAAAGGGAAATAACTCCCATAAGATGTCATCTGATCACATCAGTTAACTTAACCAAACTTAATCTGTTTGGTTACATTGTTATAAGTTTACTTTGTTTTGTCTTTTTCAGTGCGACTGAACAAGGGAGATGATAAGACACATGGAGTTGTACAAGTACATGTTAATGATAACTGGGGAACTGTATGTAATCATAAATGGGGACAGGAAGAAATAGGTAAGGTTGTGTTACCAGTCGTCTTTAAACAGATAAACTGTTAGAAAGCAAAAATTTTAATAAATCTGCTCTAATTTATAAGATTTTTTTTAAGAATAAAGATAATTATTTTAATAAGGTTTCTCCCATTTCTGCCTCTGAAAAGTGAAAATGCATCTTTTTGGGGTTTGGGAGTATTGAGTGTTGTATAAAATTTCATATGAGTATAGTTTAAATGGCAAGGATTAGGAAAAAGTAATGTGGACCATTTCTTTTTTTTTTTTTGTAATGACTGTTGTGTCCAAAGGGAGATAACTCATGAGATTTTATTTACAACTCAAAATGTATTTTTTTATTTATGAATGAAACCAAAGTAGACATGCTTTCACAGAGTAAATAAGAAAGTGTCACTTAAAATAACTTTATTACAGATGTAACATGTAGACAGTTAGGATTGCAACATGGTGTTTCAGTTTGCTGTGGAGCATACGGGTACATGTACACCAAAGGTGTACTTGACAATGTCACCTGTTCAGGTCCAGAAGACAGTTTGTTAAAATGTGATAGTTCTGCTCCATACAGTTCATGTTCCAGAGACTATGCAGCTGTAGCTTGTTATAATGGAACTTTGCCACCTAAAACAAGTAAGAAGTTGTGAATGATACATTTCATAGATCTCTCTGGCCATATATGCCACATCTGCCATCATTGTTTGAAAATGTTTTTCAGTGAATTTGCATGCTTTCAAAAAGACGAATAGAATATGTAAGAATGTTATTTTCAAAATTCAAACCAAATCTAAAAAAAACAAGTAAAAAAAAATTTTGTTTTAAATGCTTCAGAAAGTGTAAAGAGATTATTTTTACAAAAATTTGAAATTTAACATATCAATTTAATTTTTACAAATTTCAGAATTAGCTAGTCTGATTGTATCAAAAGTTCAAAGGACACATATTCATATAAAAATCTAATAAAAAAGAAATCCTAGAAGTTGGAAAATATATTACTGAATTGTAGTTGCATATGCATGCTGGATAAAACCTACCACTTAAAATAACTTTTATAAACTTTTAACATTTTACATATTCTAGATTACACCTTAGACATTGAAGGAAGAAGCAATATCTCTGGTTCCTTAAACATAAACTTCCTTAATATAACGGGTAGGATTTGTGCTGATGACTGGGACGATAAAGATGCCACTGTGGCATGTAGACAGCTGGGCTACAGCAAAGGTACGTAATCGATGCCACTTTTTTATGCAGGCAGCTATGCTTGAGCTATCTTGCTGCACATATTTGTGTATTTTGTTTTATGTGTTATGGAGCTATTGACTTAAAAGAGTTATCTGTTTGAGGACGAACATTTGAAAAAAAAAAAATGAATAAAAATAAAAGAAGGAAAAGATGCTATACAAGATGATAGTAAAAGTTGTATTACATAACCATTGTTATGCTATATATTCTTTATTATTGGTTGTATGCTAATTTTTATGGATTACATGTTTTAAGGTTAACCTCAAATTATTCAATTGTTAAAAAAAAACAAACATGCATTTTGTCAACTTGTATGCAGTATTTATTTTAAATAAAAAACCATGAAATACATTTTCCCTCAATCAAAGAAAATTGGTACCAGGAAAATAAATGAATCCACAGTAATTTTTATATGTAAAGTTCAGAAAGAAAAGTGAGGGTTGCCATATATTGATCAAGAAATTCCGGAATTCTGAATAAATTTCTTGCAGGCTCAGCATACCCACATAAAGTATTGTTTGGTGAAGGGAAACCAATCTGGGCAAGCAATATCAATTGTACAGGAAATGAGTTCAAACTGGCAGATTGTCCAGGATTCAATCCAGGAACTGTAAAAATGTGTACTTCACGGAGAGATGCTGGTGTCGTCTGCTATTCTAACCTTGGTAAATATATAAACTGTAATAGTTTCAGATGATTTAATGTGATCTGCTTGTCAAACAGTAGGATATTCTACATATATCTACAAAAAATTCTTGTTTTGTGCTATCTTTTCCAAAATTTTATTAGGATTTCTTTTTTTTAATAGTTTTCAATTCAATCCGGTTTGATTTTGTGTAAGATTAAAATTTATAAGAATAAACCACATTTCTAAATTTTTGGACTATAATCCTTTATATTTCAATGTATTTTATATTGTATTCACGACAAAATTTTCAGGAATAAGCGAGATTTCTAAATTTGCTCTTAAAAATTAATCCTTAACCAGGGTTTTCCTTAATTTCCAGATTTTTTTATATGCTTTCATTTGTGTATATTATAAAAGAAATAATTGAAATTCTTAAAAAAGGAAATAAGTTAGATAGCCAATAAACCATTTATCTCCGAGAGACCTATAAACAAGGATGTAAACAACTGCAGGTTACTGTTTGGCCTTCAACAATGAGCAAAAACTATACTGTATAGTAATCTATAAAAGGCATTGGGGAAACAAGTGAAGCAATTTCAAATATAAAATGTAACAGCCGGATTTTAGCTAATGACATTAAACGGATAACAATTGTAACATACAGCAACCAATGACAATCGTTGGATTACAGGCTCTTGCTTGGGACAAACGCATAAAAATGGGGCAGGGTTAAACATGTTTTGATGGCTCAACCTTTCCACTAACCGGGCACAGTGGTGTAACAGCACAGCATAAGCACAATCAAAAATCCATTAGAAAGAGCCATGACTCATAATATTGATACCAAAATCAAGCACAACTTCCCTACTTCATCATTTCCAAGTCATGTGACTAATATGCATTTTGTTAGTCACTATCAGGCATGGGGCGAATTACATTGCAATGTAATGCATTATATTACAATTACTTTGACCAAACCATGCATTATATTACAATTACAATTACATGCATTTATCAAAGTAATGCATTATATTACAATTACTTTTGCAAAGTAATGCCTTGAATTACACATTACATTTGAAAATTTTATTAGTGAATAGAAAAATTAAACATTTTGAAAAACAACTACAAGTCACAAAAGATTCTAGCATATGCAGTAACTGTTCCATGAATTGAATATAAGTATACATGTAAAAAGTCTATTTAATTTGACTTTTACAATTTTTAATTATTTTAACTTAATGTTGACTTTACTTTTATAAATATATTTTTTGTTGTTTTTCTTTAAATTTTAAACGAAATATTTAATTACTGTGAATTACTTCCCTAATTATAAAATAAACATAGACCTTAATTAAAATTAACATATTCTTAATTAATCAAGAAATCTTAAATTTGGTTTAGTTAAAACTCCAACAATATGTTAAAGATGTAGTATGTGAAAAAAGTAATGACATGTAATGCCATGTAATGCATGAAATTACACAACTTTTTGCTAAAGTAATGCATTATATTACAATTACATGTAATGCCCAAATTGCTGCATTACACATCACATGCAATTACTTGGAAAAATGTAATGCATTACCATGCATTACAATTACAAATTTGCATTACCCCATGCCTGGTCACTATATTTTTGGATAATACATGTACTTGATTTTTTTGCATTTGTGTATCTGCATTTATTCATGGAATTAAATTCTTTCACCTTTTTTTTCAGCAATACATTTAAAGATTAAAAAGCTTTACCAATTTCTTATATTATTATTTTCATATTATCAGGTGTATATTTCCGCTTAGCTGGAGGATATTCTAAGTATGGTCGTGTTGAGATGTCTGTGGATGGTGTATGGGGCACAATATGTAATCGATACTGGGACAAGATGGATGCTTCCGTCTTTTGTAAATCTATTGGCTTTGCTACTGGTTTCCCTTATTACAAAGACAGCATCAAGGTCCAGACAGGAAGAATCTATGAACCCAATCTTCATTGTAATGGAGATGAATCAACATTGAATGAATGTGCTCACGAAGGATGGAAAGTGGCTTCTTCTATTGGACCGTGTAGTTCACATGAAAAAGATGCCACAGTTCACTGCTATAACTCAGGTAAACAATTTATTTATCATCATAAACAAAATAGGGACTTCAGTATGATAAAATGGTTTGCTGCCCAATAAAAAAAGTTACCTGCATAAGTAAAGTTACTAATTGTTTCTTACTTGTATTACAAAAATGCACTAAAGATACTTTGGGAAAGGGCCTGCAGATTAGAAAGTATCAACATTTATTAATCTTTTTTTAAGAGAAATACATTGAAAACTTTTAAAATAGCTTCACATTTTCTATGTGTCAGACAGATACAAATTATATTTTCTTGCCTTTATTCAAATTTTGAACTTTTACAGAAATACTCTAGGAACATCTATTTGCTTGAACATATTTTTTTACAATACATTGTACTTATTTTCAGCAATATAGTTTATACTTGAATGCTTGAATTGATGTCACCCATATATTTTTAACAAAGATGTTTTCAAATTTTTGATCTGTGGCATTAACCCTTCAATTAGTTTTTTAAACATTCATCTTTTAAAGCAAATATCTTCAAATGGATGCCGTAAAGTTGGAATTTTTTTCTAAAGGAATTTTCACTAATTGTGTGATTAAGATAAAATTAAGAATCCCCCCCCTCCCCCCATGTAATATTTGATCTTTAAGGGATATCAGATTAAGTTACAAGAAAAATCTGAAAATTAAACCTAGAAATCATGGAATTTAAACTTCCTAGAAATAAACCACCTTAGTGTATATTATTTATCAGAATTCATATCTTTTTAGTTAAACTAGACACAGGAGTGGGTACAGAGGTTAAACATGGTCCAGTGATGATTTATTACAATGAATCGTGGAGTGTTGTTTGTGATAAAGGCTTTACAGACCAGTCAGCCAAAGTTGTATGTAAAGAACTTGGTTTCGAGGATGGCAAGGCTGTGACAGGTTCTGCCTACGGGAAAACATTTGACCTAGTTTTGAAGAATAAATCACTGATCTGTCAAGGAAATGAGAAAGATGCCTTAAAATGTTTGACAAGTTCTGACTGTGGACGTTATGATAATTATGCCTCAGTGATGTGTTACATGATGTCTGATAATGTAAAGGGTCCAGGTAATGCTAATGTACATGTCACTTCAGGGTTTCCCCGAGGTCAATTTTCATTTTCACCACTGCCACACCCCTTCTTTTGCTAAAAATGTATTTTTTTCGCCATCTTATTCTGTTTATTTGCAAATAACAGAAATTTATATTTGTGTCGTGGTCTTATGGAAATTAATCCCACATCTCTATTTCATAATCTACATTTTAATAATAAACACTTAATTTAAAAATATTTTTGTCTTTAAAATTACAGGGCAAAGGCAATAAAACATTGAGTCAGTGCTAAGTCTATTTCTCTGCAAATGAAGGTATATTTTGGCCACACTTTTGTTTTTGACTGCCAGCAGAAACCCTAATTCACTCTAGGTGCTCCTATTAAATGATGGGATTACTGGGGATTAAAGGTGTTAATACTCATATGAGATACCCTATTGCTTATTTCCTATGGGACAAACAGATAGATATTTCAGAATGATTCAACTGCATTAATCAGCATAAATAGTGAAGAATTTGCCTCACAAGAGTGATTTTTAACTGAATAACCTTGTACTGTATATAAGTTTCGCTATTACAGAAGAAGCCATGTAATTTAGTTTCTTTAGTTTCATTGATCAATTCAGACATTGTGGCTCATCCATTAATTATACAATACCCAGAGATCTCAAAATCTTTTTTTTTTCCTGGTGGTCCCTTAAGAAAATCTGCTGGTCTTCACCATTATTTCTATTGCAAAATACCAAAATTGTGTCAGTCCTTTGCAAAATTTTGGTGGTCAAAACCTTTGGACCACCACTTTTCAAGAACTCTGCATACCTCGAAACGTAAACAAAAATAAGTTCAGGATATCACTCTTTCTATTTGTCAGTCTGTTTGATGCAAGTTATTTGTTGTTAAAAATTGAAAATATTTAAGAATAATTAAAATACTTTGTATTGATGTTGCACACTACAAGCAAGAGTTTTATAATTAAGTTTGGAATGTTTATCTGCAAGTTCCAAGTTCATATATTTGTATCCTAATACAAATATGCAAAATCAATGTTTTACTGTAAACCTTTTGATGCCATAAAGAATATTTTGCCCATCACCATAGGTTTTGTGGGATACAGTTTTAATGTTAAGGTCGAAAAATTAGTTCAGCCATGCACACCTATATCTAAATATACAGTAGTGTCGTACACATTGACACTTATCAATTGAAGTTAGTATTATTATTGTCAGTACCATGTTGTTTGTGGTGTCAGACGAGCAAATGGAACTTTTGCAGATTTTTTTTACCAATTCAAACATAATCCATTACCGGTAGTCTTCTTTTAAGCATCTGTATCTGCAAAAAAATGATGTGAACTTGGGCTTTTAATTAAACCTTAAGTCATTTAGTAACTATACTTAACTATAGTACCCAGGAAAATTTTAATCCAGTTCATAACACAATACACAATGTCAGTCTCAAATTTAACCACTGAGAAGATTTATAGAGGGGACAAATCTGTTGAACTACTTGACCTAGATTGATGCCTATTAAAAATGAATTGAAAGAAATCACAATAGTTTTGATTACTTTTTTTTTCTTTTTCACAGGTTATAAAATTGACTTTGAGAAGTCAACTGGTGTCAACATATCAGCTGGTACCCTGTCTGTTGAACAGTATGGAGTAAAGGGACACATCTCCAGCAGATTCTGGGATGATACAGATGCTATGGTTTTCTGTAAATCTAAGGGTTTCAAGTCAGGATTTATGTACCAACAGTCTCCTGACCCATTCCACAAAGATCCACCAATTACATTGGGAGATTTCAACTGTACAGGAAATGAGGCTTCATTACTAAACTGTTCCTTTAATTCCCGATTTAACCTTGGTAATAATACCATGAGTAATAGAGCTGGAGCTGTTTGTTACAATCAGTCAGGTAATTGACTTTTTTTTTATATTTTACTGTGTGTTTGTGTAATGCTATATCAATGAATGACATATATCAAACCTTCTTTTTTGCATATTTTTTTTTTATAGCTTTCCTTATGTTATGAGATCTTTGTCCATTGTTGAAGGTTGCAAAGTAACCTGTAGATGTGTAGATATTATCTGTTAGTCTTTGGCAGATATAGTTTCATTACAATCTAACCCTGTCACCTTGTTTTGATATCTTATCAGTCATATCAATGAAAAAGAGGCAATTTAATGATGCTGTGAAGCTAAGTCTAAATGATAATCCAGGCCTAACAAAGTGAGGGTTTGACTTTTTGTCATTCCTGGTTTGGTTTCCATTTTGGTCAGCAGCTCAACAGTGATGAGTGGTATCATTGTGACCACTTATCAGATCTGTCGGACAACTACTTTATGTTTGCTAATACTTTTGAGTTTAAAAAAGAATGTGATGATAAGATCATTTTAACAGGACATTGTCAATGATATTTGATACACATTTACATCATAATACCAGTTATATCTGTTTTATTGAAAATTATTTGGTGTTCATCCCCTTTTTAGCTTACCTGGCCCTACCCCCTCAGTCATGGCCTATTGACTTTGAAACTTTTGTTTGGTTTATATGTATTAGTTTGTGATTAGGTCAGTTTATGGGGAACCAGTAGTGGTAGGTCTATGATATTTGGTATTCAGTTTTCTTAGCATTGGCACATCTCAATTCCATGTAGATAGATTTTATCCCAGCCCCTCAGTCATGGTCTATTGACTTTGAAACTTTTCTTAAATTACATGTAGTTTGTGATTAGGTCAATTTATGGTGAACGTCTAATGGTAGGTCAATGATATTTGGTATGCAGTTGTATTAGCATTGGCACATCTCATTTCCATGGAGATTGTTTGGGCCTGTACCTTCAGTCATGGTTAATTGACTTTGAATATTTTGATAACTTACATGTTAAAGTATTGCTATTTTAATTTCAACATTTGCATTTTACTATCAAAAAACAAAAAGACGAGACATAAAAGGTCATATCTCTGTGTAAACAGTTTTTTTGTTAGTTTTCATGTATGCCACCGATAGTAGTGCATTATTTTCAATAAACTTATAACATGGAGGAATTGTGTAACAAGTATTTGAGCATTCAGCAAAAGATTTTATAAGAATTTGGAGCAAACTAACATCATGTAGAATACAGCTAGCGTAATAACCGAGGGTCTGGATTATTTATTTTTTTAGATATTTTTCTCTATTCTTTATCTATTTTGCTTAATGTTCTCTATTCTTTATATTTTAACACCCCACGATTCTCTATTCTTTATTTTTTTAGATATTTCTATAATCTAATTTTTTTTGCCCTTTATTCTGCACATTTTGTTCATTATTCCCTATTCTATAAACTCCAACCAGACCCTCTTTACACATACCACATCAATTAAGAGAGTACTTATCATGATTTCCATAAAAGAAGAGAATGCTTGATGTATACTTGATCCTTGAAGTTGTAAAAGTAAAAAAGTCATGCTAATAAGTCTGAAGTTTAATTACTTAACATAATATTGTGTCTTCTGCAGGTGTTAACTATAGAATTGTAGGAGGAGAAAAGGACAGTTTTGGTCGTAACAAAACAGGAAGAGTAGAGCTGCAGTTAAATGGACAGTGGGGCACAGTATGTGATACAAACTGGGATGACCGTGAAGCCAGTGTTCTGTGTCGATCCCTTAACTTTAGTGATGGCTATGCTATCAAGGATGCTCATTATGGACAAGGAACAGGACCAGTTTGGATAGGATATCTGAATTGCAATGGTACTGAAAAGTACATTCACTCCTGTTCACATAGAGGATTCAATGATGCAATTACTAAAAATAGCTGGAAGAAATGTACAAATCATAGGAATGATGCTTCAGTGGCATGTGTTGATAAAGGTAGGTATATCATTTCAAGTTGTTTTAATAAGGAAAGGACAGGGTGCATTGTGGACCTTATTTTGCTGATTTTTTACTTTTAATTTAAGACTTCTATATATACATGATAAATGTATATAAATGTTTGGAAAATACATAACACAAAATCGGGGTGTTTAGGAACAAAGTTACTTATGCACGCTTCCATGAATATACATAGATTTTAGTAAATTTTCAATTGTTTTTTATTATTTGCTGAAATAGAGCCCAAGTGAGAACCAACAAACAATATCCTATAGTGTTTTTCTAAATGACTAATACACAAATACTGTGGATTCATTATTATTCGTTGGATACCAATTTTTGTGGTTTTCGTGGGTACAGGTGAACCACGAATTTAAATGTTCAAGAATTACAAATTTTCTATTAGGTTGTATGCAGACTTTAGCAAAACCACAAAATCAAATATCCACGAAAAGGCAAGTTTTCCGCAATCCACGAAAATTGGTACCCACGAAAATAAATGAATCCTTATGATTGGTTCGTGTATCTGCTTAATATTTTTCACTATTATTTTCAAGTTTAAAGGAAATATTACAGTTGCACTGTTTTAAATTAATTTCATTACAATGTGTACCTTTATTTTGCAGTGAGACTAAGCCTTGGTTTGAATGCTACCATGGGAGCAGTAGAAGTTTATAATAACAAGCAATGGATGACTGTTTGTGATGTGGGCTTTAATAAACTTGCAGCTGAGGTTATCTGTAGGTCAATGGGATTTTCTCATGGAACAGAAATGGAAGGATCTGTCTTTGGAAACAAGACTGGACCAATAGGACTGATTGACGTCCATTGCGGTGGTGATGAAAGTGATTTATTTAAATGTCGCTATGCATGGAATTCAGCAGCTTGTCGTAGTAAGAAGTATGCCTCTGTTTATTGCAGTAATGAGGATATAGTAGCTACTGGTAATTATATATTTTTATCCAAAATTTATATCTATTCAGGTAAAATTGGCTTCTGTTATTATTGTAATTTGATACAAATTTTTCCGGACCTTTGAAGTCATTATAATCTTGGTTGTTTTTATGAAATTGAGTAACTATACAATAATCGAATAGTTTCTTGTGCCTATTTTGGAATTTATTTGTCACTCTATTACCTCGTAGCCTGTGTAAAATACACATGAACAAGAAAACACAACATTTGTATAAATGGATTCTTTTTTTACTTCTTCACCCAATTTGGTTAACTCCTTCAAAGCTGATTAGCCCTCAGTCCAATTAAATCTTGATGCCTTTACGTTCTTCAAGGCTCTATGATGATCATCAGATATTAATTTTTGACTGGGTTAGACTAAGTATAAAATTGGCTAACTTAGTATGATGATGGGCGGGTGGGTTTGATAGGAAACTTGGTACCTAATTTGTGTAATCAACTCCTCCTGCAGTTTTCAATCTAGATCACTAAATCTTCACATAAAGACTGCATATATGTTGAAGTTGTGCACCTGCTATTATGGGATTGTTTGATGAATTTTTACATTTCATATTTCAAATATGTCGGTAACAATTTTCATGAGTAGAGGAAAATTGTACTTTTCATGAATATTTGATTTCGTGGTTTTTAAAAGTCTGAATACAAGCCTATATAAGATTTGTACCTCTTTTAACATTTAAATTCATGGTTCACCTCTACCCACAAAATCAACGAAAATTGGTATCACACGAATAATAATGATTCCACAGTACTTAAATGTTCAAAATAGAGCATTCTCCTTTGTTGAAGAAACATTCTGCACAACCTGGCCATTTTAGTCTTTGATCTATTTTAACATCTTGCACTGTTTGATATTGTCTTACCGGTAATATCATTTACCCCTTATCTCTTTTTATTCATATTTAAGACGATTTTTTTAAATTCATATTTGTTTTTATAGTTATTCTGGATAGTTTGAAAGAGGGTATTGATGTATAAACTCAGCCAACTCAATTACAAACTCAATAAAATCTCTATTCCATAAAATTGTTTTAATATATTTAATTTCTATAAAACTTTTGTCTATTTTATTTCTTGTAATTACCATTTTACGTTAATTTCAGCATTTGACAGTAGGATTGTTCCTGACGATAAGTCTGACACTCATGGAACGGTACAGGTCAAGATAAGTGGAGTCTGGGGATCCGTCTGTAGTAAAGGATGGAGTAATGCTGAGGCAAATCTAGTCTGCAAGAAAAATGGCTTTACTGGTGGTGTACCATATAGGGTACCAGAAACTAGCCAGGTCAAACCACCAATACTGATGAGCAATGTCAGGTGTCGGGGATCAGAGGCTGACTTAGATAAATGTTCTTTTACAAGGTCAGGACAGCTGGACAGTTGTGAGTACACTGAAACCAGGGCAGGTGTACTTTGTTACAAAACATCAGGTAAGAATGGTTACTTTAAATCTATGATGTTTTAGATCACTGTTAACCAGTCTAGCTTTTGCAGATACTATTTTCGTGTTTAGCTCTTTTTAGTTGATTTATTTTCTCAATTTCCTAACTTTATTCTCATATTCAATTAAGAGTAGATCCAAGTTTAATATATTCACAACTATTACATTTACCTTATTTTTCGACTCCCAAAAGTCGTGAAAAAAATTTGCTCGTAATAATAAGTCTGTTTTCAGTAGTTTTACAAGTCTTCCTTCAGTTTTTAAACGAATCATTAATTTGAGAAGTTTTAAAACATAGAAAATTTTTAATTAGTTGTAACCTTATAATAAAAAAAATAATATTGAAAGACTTACAAAATAAGATATTATCTGTGTACTAATATAATTCAATAATCTCAAAACAAAAATGTGTAATTGTGCTTGAAAGTGGAATGGTTATAATGACTGATATTATTAAAGGCCACCAAGTGGTGAATTTAAGATTTGATAGAATTAGTTTTATTATGGTTGAAGTTTTGTGCTGACTGGTAACACTGGTTATTTTTTTTCTGACTTTTTACAGTGAACTTCAAATTTATTATTTTTCTATTTTTACATGTATCAGGTATCCATTATTCTCTGGTTGGTGGACCAAATAATGCAACAGGACGAGTGAAGATTATGTATGATGGCCAGGCAGGTGGTGTTTGTAATTTCCTGTGGGATTCTCGTGATGCTCAAGTTTTCTGTAAAAGTCTTGGGTACAAAGGTGGAATAGAGATAGCTGGAGCTCAATTTGGACTGAATCCTGGAGTCTTCTGGTTCTCTCGTATGTCATGTGATGGATCCGAGGACAATGTACTCAAGTGTAGTCATTCTGGCTTCAATAGATCACGGGGATTTGAGACAACTTATGAAAAATTGTGTAAGAAAAGACCAAACGATGCTGCTGCTAGATGTTTTAGTAATGAAATTGGTAAGCCTTTTTGATGCAGATTTACTGAATATTTCATAGTATAGTAAAAATGATGACCAATTTATGTTTTACCCCTCTTTAGTAGGGCAAAAAAAGATTTGAACTTAACAAATAAATATACTGTGGATTCATTTTTATTCGTGGTATACCAATTTTCGTGGGTTTCGTTGGTCACAGTGAACCACGAATTTAAGAATTCAACAAAGAATAATCCCGAGAAATGTGTATGGAGTCGGATGTTTATTTCCGCTTATGTTTACAGTTCTAGTATAGTGTTGACTAGCGATAAACATTGTAACATAACACATGTTTTTATTGAAAGAAGATACAAGTATTTTGATTAAATTAATAATAAATATATCGAATATCAGTGATAATTTATTTTTTACAATTGATTAAAAGTGTTCATGGAAAATAACTGCAAGTTGTTAATTACTGTGTCATAGTTTGGTTTACTGGTGATTAAAAATCAAGGATTAAGTACGGGGATATTGCCCGTAGGTAATACTGTTAATGACAGGAACATTTATTTTCACACCTTTTACTTATATGACTGTTTATTATATATCGTGATTAGGGAAATGGGCTTTCAATCATAGAGTTTTGAATGCCTTACAAAATTCCGACAAGAATTTATAAATTGTAAAACAAACAAATACTTAGTTGTCTCCGTCCATTATTGTAATAGAAGTTTTCAATGAACACTTTAACCTAGAATGACCAAGCGAGGATTTTGACAATTCAAAACTTTTTCAATGAATTCCTTCTTTTTTGTTTGTTTTATTATTGATCAAACAAAGGAGGTTATATAATCTCCTAAATCAAAAAGAAATCCACGAATTACGTATCGAATTTTTCTTTTGTAATCAGTGATCCACAAATTTACGTATACCACGAAACGTCTTTTTTCTCTATCCACGAAAATTGATACCCACGAAAATAAATGAATCCACAGTATATATAAGAAGGATACAAATGGCAAAACAGCTCTAGATTGTTAAAAAAAAAACCATTGTAGGGCAACAAGGAAATAAGCACTTTCGTTTGAAATTTCACTACTTCTTCCTGTCAGTTTCAAAATGATATGATACCATTTTTAGCTCACCTGGCCCAATGGCCAAGTGAGCTTTTCTCATCACTTGACATCCGTCGTCAGTCGTCGTTAACTTTTACAAAAATCTTCTCCTCTGAAACTACTGGGCCAAATTTGACCAAACTTGGCCACAATCATCATTGGGGTATCTAGTTTAAAAAATATGTCCGGTGACCCGGCCAACCAACCAAGATGGCCGCCATGGCTAAAGATAGAACATAGGGGTAAAATGTAGATTTTGGCTTATATCTCTGAAACCAAAGCATTTAGAGCAAATCTGACATGGGGGTAAAATTGTTTATCAGGTCAAGATCTATCTGCCCTGAAATTTTCAGATGAATCGGACAACCTGTTGTTGGGTTGCTGCCCCTGAATTGGTAATTTTATGGAAATTTTGCCGTTTTTGGTTATTATCTTGAATATTATTATAGATAGAGATAAACTGTAAACAGCAATAATGTTCAGCAAAGTAAGATCTACAAATAAGTCAACTTGAGGAGTTATTGCCCTTTATAGTCAATTTTTAACCATTTTTCATAAATTTTTGTAATCTTTTACAAAAATCTTCTTCTCCGAAACTACTAAGACAAATTTAACCAAACTTGTCCACAATCATCATTAGGGTATCTAGTATAAAAAATGTGTCCGATGACCCC
The DNA here is from genome assembly GCF_021869535.1 of Mytilus californianus. Taxonomy (NCBI): domain Eukaryota; kingdom Metazoa; phylum Mollusca; class Bivalvia; order Mytilida; family Mytilidae; genus Mytilus; species Mytilus californianus. Next base: position 62,833,566 of record NW_026262679.1, read on the forward strand.
GCCCGCGAACCAAGATGGCTGACATGGCTAAAAAATAGTACATAGGGTAAAATGCAGTTTTTGGCTCATATCTCTGAAACCAAAGCATTTAGAGGAAATCTGATGAGCATAAAATTGTTCATTAGGTCAAGATCTATCTGCCCTGAAATTTTCAGACCAATCAGGCAACACGTTGTTGGGTTGCTGCCCCTGAATTGGTAATTTTAAGAAAATTTTGCAGCTTTTGGTTATTATCTTGAATATTATTATAGATAGAGATAAACTGTAAACAGCAATAATGTACAGCAAAGTAAGATCTACAAATAAGTCAACATGACCAAAATAGTCAATTGACCCCTTAAGGAGTTATTGCCCTTTATAGTCAATTTTTTACAATTTTCATAAATTTTGTAAATTTTTGTAAACTTTTACAAAATATTTTCCACTGTAACTACTGGGCCAAGTTCATTATAGATAGAGATAATTGTAAGCAGCAAGAATGTTCAGTAAAGTAAGATCTACAAACACATCACCATCACCAAAACACAATTTTGTCATGAATCCATCTGTGTCCTTTGTTTAATATGCACATAGACCAAGGTGAGCGACACAGGCTCTTTAGAGCCTATAGTTTTTCATTTCATGGGTATAGGATAACCATGAATTTAATTGTTTGTCGAACTACAATTCTATAGGCTTGTATGCAGACTGCAAAAAACCACAAATCAAATATACACGACAATAGCAAATTTTCCTCAATCCAATTAATTCCTAAAATTTGTATCAAGGAAAATGAATGAATCCACAGTATTACGAAAGTTGTAAAAAGCAACAATAATTTTTGTTTTTTCAGCTATTAAAGGTGTCAGGTTGTCCACTGGGTCACACTATGGTAGAGTTGAAATATTGTTAAGTGGACCCAATGAATGGGGTACTGTATGTGATGATTACTGGGATAACCGTGATGCCACTGTTGTGTGTCGCCAACTAGGATTCAAAAGTGGCATTGCTAAGAAATCTGGACAGTTTGGTTTAGGATCAGGGCCAATTTGGTTGGACAATGTGAACTGTAAGGGAACAGAAGCAGGAATTGAAGAGTGTACACATAATGGATTTAATATACAAAACTGTAACCATATGGAAGATGCAGGAGTGATTTGTAGTGGTATGTATAACTGTACGGTACTGTTACCTCAAGACACTTTTCATTTCTTAATGTAAAATTTGATTTTCAAAGGTGGTTTCAGACCGCTAATATCTATGGATTTACAATTTTTTCATAAAATGTAGTCAGAGTTTATGCCTATTAGGGATATTGTCTATCATTTCATTTTTTGCACACAATACATTGATGATAACACAGTTTACAAAAAATGGCTAAGAGTTTACGGTCGATTGCTGACATCTTTAAAAAAAATCTTCCATTGAATATATATGTTATACTAAGTCAACAAAACTACAGATTTTTCGATATTGGAAAACAAAAATTTTGCAGTAGTTTTACATTTTTGCCTTTTAGGTTTTTTTTTTGTGTTGATGGCAGATCTGTGATTATCTTGTTAAATTAATCAACAACAGGTTGTAATGTCTATATGGGCTGTATGCAACAGTGTACTGTTATGAGATGAAATCTTAGAAAACCATACCATCTCTTTCGGAGTATAATTGATGTGCTAGTCATAAGGGAAAAATCTCATGTACAAGTCAATGAAAAATTTAATAAGCAGTTGGAAAAAGCAGAGGTAATAGAGCAAATTTTATTTGAAATTACAAATTGTTAATTTTTAGGTGACCTGGCCCAAAGGGCCAAGTGAGCTTTTCTCATCACTTGTTGTCCGTCGTCTTCTGTTAACATTTACAAAAATCTTCTCCTCTGAAACTACTCGGCCAAATTTAACCAAACTTGGCCACAATCATCATTAGGGTATCTAGTTTAAAAATTGTGTCTGATGACCCCGCTTGCCAACCAAGATGGCCGACATGGCTAAAAATAGAACATAGGGGTAAAATGCAAGTTTTGCCTATTATTTTGAAAATCGTTTTAAATAGAGAAAATCTGGCAAGGGCAAAAATGTTTTGAATGTTGAGCTCTACCAATTGTCCTTATATGTCAAAATTGTCAGACAACTTCTTATAGGAGTTATTGCCCTTAAATGAAAATTTTACCATTTTTTAAAATTTTTGCCTACTATCTTGAAAACTATAATAGATAAAGAGAAACTTTATATTGTACAAATGATCAGCAAGACAAGTTCTACAAATAAATCTGATATGGTAAAAATGGTCAGCTGACTCCTTATTGGAGTTACTGACCTTTAATGACAATTTTTACCATTTTTTTTTGCGTTTTTCCTTATATGATAAAAATTATAATAGATAAATAGACACTTTAAATCACAAAAAAGATCAGCAAGTCAAGATCTACAAACAAGTCTAATTTTGCTGATATAGTTAGTAGACTATCACTCATTGCCCATAAATGAGAATTTGTTTTCCCTCTTTTGTGTTTTGTGCAATGTGTTTTGAGCAAAAACTAAAGAAGATAGAGAGAAACTAAACAGACTAAATGATCAGCAATAAAAGATCAACAAAACAGTGATTTTTGTCATGAATTCTATTCTCGTCTACAATGTTAGGGAATGTCCTTTGTTGTATATGCACATAGACCAAGGTGAGCGACACCTGCTCTTTTGAGCCTCTAGAAAATTCTTTATCATTTTAGGTAACAAGACAAAAAGTGAGTCCTTCATATCAGAGTTAACAGGCGGACAAGGTGTAGTGCTAGCAGCAACAATACCCATAATTCTCATATTGATGGCATTAATTGTTGGTGTCGGTTTATACTTTTGGCGACAGAGAACTGCATCCCCAGACAAAAAAGTTTTGGTTGAAAACGATATGAACGACCCAAATCCAGGAACAGTTCATACGGAGGGAGGAGTTGGAGTGACACTCACAAAATTACGAGCTCATTTCTCTAAAGCAAGAACATCCCTACAAAATGGTAACAAAGACACAAAATCCCCCACAATGTCATTGGGTAACCCTAATTACGATCAAATGACAGACTCAAATGAAGTGAAATCGGAATCTGATATATAATTTGTGATGGCAAAACTGTGATTTGTAATTTTGTACAGAACTAACATGATTTTATATCTTCTTATCAGACTTATTTTTATAATTGACTGATTTAACATTATATTGCCAATGTGACAATAGTAGTTTAAAGTTATTAATTGATTAATTCAGGTCAGCTTGTGCAATAGATTACTATTTTCCTACAATTAAACCTGTCACAAGTGCCTTGAAATAATGGACATTTCTATTGTAATACCTGGACCTTAGTAAGGGCTTTTCCAGAAATAAATACCTATGAGGGTCATTACTCCACTTATTTTTTTTTATTTTGTTAACCTAGGTGAGAGTGTATCACCAGTGTTTCACCAGTGTCACTGATTTTGATGAATAACAGAAAACATTAAAAATTCTGTTCACACAATAAGAATGAAGTTCCAACCTCCCAGGTGTTTGTTTTTTCTAAAATAGCCATAATCAAATGATAATTTTAATCAATTGTTTGGCAATGAGTAGAGAGAGATTTTGTGTATATTTTATGTAATTGTGTTATGTAGAAACACGGTCATTTATAATAGTGCTTACAAGTTCATACTCATACCTGCCAACTTTCTCAAAAGACAGGTCAACATCTCTCATGCACGAAACCCCCTATCAGTGAGGAAAGTTGGCAGGTCTGTATATTTAATGAATGAACATTCCTTCAAAGTAAAAGAATACCTAATTTTCCAATTCTGTAATGGATATAAGTAAGATAAGGATAGAAAATATTGTACATTTTTTGGCTTGGAATTAACCAATCATGCAACATTTTTGTATCACATGCTTTTTAAACATCAAGCAACAAACAGGGATCATCATATGAGCTACGTTGGATAGAAATCAACGATATACAAGTGCACATATACATGTATATGTATAAAACTTTGATTGATTTTGGAACAAACAAATACGAAATAAAAGATGAATTTTGGTCTGTTTTTTTTTGGGTTCTTATAACAACTCAATTTTTCAAACAGCTACAGACTTTCCATAGAGATTTTTTAACCTAAAATAGGTTAACAGATGTATTGATATTCATTTGATTAAGGTCTATTTCTATCCGACACAGATCATATATTGTTTTTACTCAAATAGGTTATTCTCTTATAAACCAGGTGATAGAAACTAACAATTCTTGCTATCAAGGATTTTTTAATAATTGGCTTGCTCCATTTTTGGAAAAGAATGTCTTAAAAGTTTCTGTAGACATAGTAGAGGCTTTTGCTTATGTTATATTTATCTTTTCATCTCAAACTGCTTGCTTGGAAGCAAGCAAATTTGGACAGAATATTATTTTTTTCTCCTTTTATTACAAGGGTGGTTTTTATGCTCTTACTTTTTTTTCTATTTAAAAGTTGTGACTACCTATGTGTTGAATAAAAGGGTATGCATAGAGCATGACCTTCTAAGTAAATCAACCTTTAGAGGTGAATTAAACATTAAAATCTATATTACATTTCTCATAATTCCCATTTTCATTTCCCACTTTTTCACAAGAATTACAGAAATTCTAATGCAACACTACTTGTAACATTTCTTTTGATTTGAAAATGCCTCAAACTGCAGGCATCAATTCTAGGATAGATGCTCTACAATTTGTGCACAAGCCCATGTTTTCATTCTGACCGTGGAATTAAATTCTGATAACAGTATTGTATTTTAAGATTTGCAGGCATCAATAGTTGATTTGATCGTCAGAAATATCCTTTTATTGGTTAAGTTGACCAATTATGAACTGTGACAGAAAACACATATCAACAACTGTATACTCTCTTATGTTTAACATGGAAATCATTATTACATATAAAAAAACCTTTTAAACCCTTTGTTTTAAAGATATAATGATAAAAAAAAAGTAATAACATTGCTCCTTAAAAAAATGCTTGACAAATGCTTTAATGCATTCAGAATCGCCTGTGGAAAAATGTTGAATCCTGCTTGATGCATTTATATACCTATGAACAATCAAACCTGTGCACAACGTCTGCTTCCAGAATAACTGTCACCAGGTATTCTCATGATTATTTATGTAATCTATATTTACATTCCATATTGTTATAGAACCATTCCAGCTTAATAATCTATTGTCTTTATGCAGTTAGAGGAATCATATTGTATTTATAAATTGTGCCTCCTCCACAGGATTTGTATGGAGACATATTGTCATTGTCTTTTACTTATAGGTTATCAATGTTTTTTTCATACGAGAGGGTGTTTCGCAGTTACAATCTCATTGAAGAGCGACAGCCTTGATATGAGATGTGGTCGAGAAACATCCTCGAGTTTGAAAGACCATTGATAATCTGTTTATCGCTGTTTTGCCTATGATGTCCTTGATATTTACATTGACAACGCAAAGTGTGCCCTTAGTTTTTACCTATAATTTTCTATCTCAAGTTAGAAGCATGATATGAAAAATTATCACAAAAAAAGATCAAAGGAAAAATACACAAAATAGTCATAAATCTTTATATCAGTCCATTACTTAAGAACATCATCACAGTTAACCTCGACTCACGATTATAAACTTTACTCAGTACTCAAGAGTACAAAATGTGTGCTCGAAACAGCAAATCCAGTATTTTGATTGGTTGATTCTGAGTCTGATGATTGTACTCGAAAGTTTTATAACCGTAAGCCCTGGGTTTGGAAAGACACTCAACATAATTGCTTCATGCAACTTCAATTAGAGTAGTTTGTCCATCCTATTCCATTTTTGAGCTGGAAAGTTTTTTGGTTATTCTGTGCAAAACACTTCATCCAGTTCTGTATTTAAAAAATTTTGTCAATGTTAAATCTCCATCAGTGTGTATTTGAATGGAAAGAAAGAGACTATATTGAGTCATAAAATGTGAATTTCAAAGTTTTGTGCCAATTGCCAATACTTTTGAAAGGTCATATCTTGTGTCAACTGTAGACTTATAATTAAAATATACATATATAGAAAAATTCAGGATGTCAAGCAAGCAACAATCAATCAATAGAAAAAAAATCATTTTCAGAGATGTATGATTTTTATTCCATCATGAAATCCACAAAATACTTTTTATATGAGCACTCAAATACCTTGTATCCCTGGCATAGATTTGAATTGCATGATTTATAAGCAAAAACTATCAGTTTAATAGTGTGGTTCAATCAAAATATCTGTTATATTACTGTCATTTATTTGTTATCATTCCAATATGTATACTTTTTATGAAGAATGAAAGATGAGTTTGTGAGATAAATCATATGCTATTATTATTAATGTGGAAGCACAAATAAATGTGAACATAGTTTGTATTTTCTTCTTTTTGTGCCAAGAATCTTTAGTGGAGTCTGTATGTGCCTACAATTAATCCTGCAGCAGTTACATCCAGATTTCTGTATAATACAATGCAATGAAATGCAATGGAAATACAATACAACACTGCAACGCAATGCAATGCAATGCAAGGCTATTCAATGCAATACTATGCAACGCAATACAATATTTTGGTAAATTTTCAACACTTTTGGACTTACAAATAATGAACACAAACTAAAAACAAATATGTTATACAGTAACATACGACAACAACAGAATTACAGGATTCTGACTTTGGACAGGCACATACAGAATGTTTGCACAACATAAGAACAAACTTTAAAGCTGTTATCCTAATGCTAGCAAGTTAAACGTTTTGGTTGACTTGCTTCCTTTGTTTGTATAAATGTTTGCTCAAGCATTGTAACTAAGATTGACATCTGCTATCAATAGATAGGCGGGGTTTCAGCTTGTATACATTATACTTATAAATGGTATTGGAAGTTAACCAATGTATACAAGTTGAAGCCCCGCCTATCTATTGATTGCAGATGTCAATCTTACTTTAATTACAATGCTTGAGCAAGCCAACCAAACCTTTAACTTGCTAGCATAAGGATAACAGCTTTAAAAATCATTTGAAAAGGGACTTATTGGATCAAAACAAAACAAACAACTTACAAAAATACTTAAGACACAAAGAATTGAGCTAGTTAAAAGCCAATAACAACTGTCAACTGTTAGCACCTATGAAAACAAGCCAATAACAACTGTTAGTACTGATGAAAACAAGCCATTAACAACTGTTGGTACCGATGAAAACAAGCCAATAACAACTGTTAGCACAAATGAAAACAAGCCAATAACAACTGTTAGTACTAATGAAAACAAGCCAATAACAACTGTTGGTACCGATGAAAACAAGCCAATAACAACTGTTAGCACAAATGAAAACAAGCCAATAACAACTGTTAGTACTAATGAAAACAAGCCATTAACAACTGTTGGTACCGATAAAAACAAGCCATTAACAACTGTAAGAACATATGAAAAGAAGCCACTAACAACTGTTAGCACCAATGAAAACAAGCCAATAACAACTGTTAGCACCAATGAAAACAAGCCATTAACAACTGTTAGCACCAATGAAAACAAGCCATAAACAATTGTTAGTATTGAGGAAAACAAGCCAATAACAACTGTTAGAACTGATGAAAACAAAATTCAAAGATCTAATTACAATGTTCAATTTATAACCTTGGAGATTAAGTTGATTCAAAGGATCAATAAGCTTACATGGATAATTTACAGTGGTGTTTGTATATACAAAAAACACCATGTAAACATTTATTTGGAACTTAATATTTCCGACTCACAATTAAGTGTCAAAATATACAATTTTTGTAATTTTTTGTAGAAAACAAAATCATGTTATCTCTCAACTGTAAAATCATAGGGATTACTCATAATAATTAAAATTCCCTTTGGTTTAATTTTTATCAATTACATATCAATTATTGTCATGATTGTTAACCAAAAGTTACACCATTGTGTTGTACTTAAATTTTTAGGCACAACAGATTTTCCTTCTCCCACCTTTTCAATTGGGCAAAATGTTGGTTTCCAGATGTTATCTTTCATCCATATATTCAACTTGTAACAAACTTGGATATTGATATATAATGATGAAGACCCCTTTTGATTTTGGGGCAATTTGAATAAAAGTCAAACTTACAGCAGATTTGATCCATCAAAATGTGTGGCAAAGTTTGGTTTCGGTAAACCAGGTGTGTAACTATTACCACTTGGTTTGATAATTCCCCATGGGATGAGAAGCCCCCTTTATATAAAACTCTTACTATTAAATTTTATGTGTTAAAACATATTCCCATACCCCAAATGTTAAGCATCATTTCATATAGATATCCAGCAGACTTAACAGTCTTCAATGAAGACTCTTCATCAATACACCCTCCCCTCTTAAAAGTAAAAACAAGTAAACAAAAAAAGCAATACTCAACTCAAAAAATGTTTCCTCTTACCTCCAGAATACAACATTTACCCAACCATTCAGACCACAACTTGGCCTATTCACCCTGGCGCTTCTTTAATATTTTATACCACATGTATACCATTGGGACAGATTGGCTTTAATCACAATGGTATTAAAAAAAAGTTGTAATTGTGGAAATTCAACAGACATGAACATGATGAATCTGCTTTAGAAGTTCATTGTATAAAATATGATTAAAATGAGTGTATAAAACCATAATGCATATAATAATAACTAAGGACTAACTAAATTCAATTATTTCCCCACCCTCACAAAAGATATTTGAAAGGGGTAGGTACTTTAAGTTTTCCTGTATTTCTCTGTAAGCAAGTTGCATCCAATTCAGAACTTTAATGCCTTGAGGGATATAAGATTGGAATGTTTGTTTTCAAGATCATGGTCACAAACTTAGTTCAACTTTGCATCAACATATTAGAATATACAAAGTCTAGTCCATCTCAGAACTTTTAAATGCCTCGAAGGATATTGATAACACTTGGTATGATTGTTGCCCACCAAAAGACGGTGAGTCATGATTAGGTTGGAATGTTTGTCGGCAAGGTAAAGGTCTCAAACTTAATTGACTTAAAATCTCCAAAGTTGTGTCAGACTCAGAACTTTTGAATGCCATAAAGGATGTTAATGATACTTGATGATACTGTTGCCAATCACCAGAAGGTGTGTTGCAAATAAGGTTGAAATGTCTATGCAAGGTCAAGGTCACAAATTGCATTTAACTTTACATTCAAGTATACAAAGACGACAGAACTCAATAACCTTAAAGTATATTACTAATGTCTGATATTGGTGCACCCACCAAAAGAGGGTGTTGAGAATAAGGTTGAAATGTGTACCTCCAATGTCAAGGTCAATAATTTGTATATTTTGATGAATGCATGGGGCAGAGGGTAACATTTTGTTACCTTTGCTTGCAGCGCCTCTTGTTGACAAAGTAGTTTTCCACTCCTACATATCAGTTACAACAATAATCATTTTAGAATTAAATACCAATAGAAGGGAAAGTATCATTTATGCTTATGCTTAAACCTCTCACAATCTTTATAAACATTTGATATGTTAGAACTTTTAGCATTACATGACATTTTCCATTTTTATAGACAGCATAATTCAAGTATTAGATATTTCCAAACATTATTCCACACTTGTTATCTAACTGTTCAAGAATTATTTCCCCTGAGCTTAAATCTCTCTTGCAAAAGCTTATTAAAAGCTAGAGTAGAGGCAGACCTGAAGAATTTCATGACATACTTTCAACACTGATATTTTTCAACAATGCATAAATCAATCAGATCATGAATTAACAGTTCATTAACTTGTAAACCATAAGGTTTTACTTGTTGTTAAGGGTAATAACCCCTGTAAGTAGTCGAAAACATAGTTTCACTCATTTTTGCATTGAGTAGATCGTGTATTGCTTATCATTTTGCTTTAAACAGTTTCTGTTTGTCTTTTAAACAAGGAATTATTTGAATCTGGAATAATTTTGAAATATGGAAAATTGATAAGAAATGTATGATGAAAACTAAACCAATTTAGGAGGGTTAGCTATGCACGCATGGCTAAGGGGGGTTAGTTAGTTCATACTGAAATATCAGCGAAAGTAAAATTAAGCTTAGCCATGTGTGCATTATTAAACCAATTTTCAATAAGGCTCTATTATAACATACAATGTTAACTACATGAATAAAACATATTCAATCTACCAATATGCAAATATAAAGAATATATATATATATATTTATGCATATATAATAAAAATCAAATAGCTATAGTAAACAGTCTTGTTAAACTTAAAATTCAACACTTTATTAAAAATATAATATAAAAATAAGAAGATGTGGTATGATTGCCAATGAGACAACTATCCACCAAAGTTCAAATGAAGTGGATGTAAGCAATTATAGGCAAATATACAACCTTCAACAATGAAAAATATGAAACAATTAAATTGAGAAAACTAACGGCCTAATTTATAACAAAAAAATTTATGAAAAACAAATATGATTTTATGTAGATAATTATTATAATATTGTATTTAGAGAGCCTTACTGAAAATTGGTTTAATCCTACTGAGTAAATCTCTTTAAATAAATATATTTTAATTGTTATTATTACATACATAAGTACTAAGTACTCGTAAAAATTAATAGTTCTTGACAATAGTATAATCCAGTCAGGTTATCTTTAAATTTTGAATCATAATCCAATTAGATAAAAGATACAAAATGATTGACAGAAGGGGGCAGTAAGTGACAAAGTCAAAAATGCAAAATCAAGATGTAAAACCATTTGGCGTTTTCGACTTCGCATTTTCTTGTTTTTGACTTCACATTTTTGTGTTTTCGCATTTTCGACTTCGCGTTTTCACGCTATACAATATAAAGGGCGAAAACGCGAAATGGCCTTAACCGGCCACCATACAAAAATGCTAAAAATCATTATTTGGGGCTATTACTCCTATAAGGGTCAATTATCATTTTAGTCGTTATGTATTTTTTTATATCTTGTATAGGGGGTAATTTATGCTGTTTTCAATTTTGGTCTATCTTTTATAGTTTCAGGGCTCAAACAAATAACAAAATTTGCAAAAATAGTAATTTAATCGGCAATAATTTCTATAATCCTGTCGATAAATGTCTTCATTTGAATTCACATAATTGTAGATCTTTGCTGTATACAACTATTTCTTTATATCTATTATAGTTTTTTTCAAGGATAAAAGATAAAAAAAACGCTGAACTGTGTCATTTTAAGGACAATAACTCCTACAAGGAGTTGATAAACGGTTTCAGTCTTTTCGAATTTTTGTATTTTGGCTAATCAGTTTTGCTGTTTACAATTTCCTACTATCTATTAAAGTTTTATGAAAATTTAAGATAAATATGCTACAATTTGTCAAAATTGTCATTAAATGTCAATAACCTGTCTAAAAGATAAATTTATGGATTGGGTCATAGTTGCTTTTTAGTAGATCTTCTATTGTTGATATTTTTTTCTATTTGCTGTTTCTGTCTATCTATTATAATATCCAAGTTCATAGGTGAAAATACTAAAATTTGTCATAAATTGTCATTTATAGAACAGTAACTCCTAGAAAGAGTTATCTGATAATCTTGGTAAAAATGGAAAGTATCTTGACATTCTTGGTAAATTGAGGTTTACAAGATATAAAACAACTGATTGTAGGTTGATTGACCTATATTTAATATTTAATTCACAAACTACAATCAAGTCAAGACTCTACTCCACAAGAATCAATCATGTTAAGTTTGATTAGGGTTCATAGCTTTTTGGGCTAGATGAGCTTAAAAGGAAATGTTTTAGACAGCAAATAATAATTTATTGTAGAATTAGAACATTTAATTCTACAATTTTGAAAAATTTTGCAGCATATTTAACTTTCAAACAGTACCTCTCTAAGAAGGAATGCAAATATGATTATTTTCATTGTGTAAAGGTACCTGTAATATCAATTTTACCTTTACATCATTACTATATTTTTGGGAAATATATACATGTTCAATTTATTCAGCATTTTTATCTATTGTCATATAAAAATTAACAATATCTCATAAAACTAGTAGATTTTAATAATATGCTTTATTGAGATACGTTTTGTGAAACACTGGCCTATAAAAAAAGTACTTGTAATTTAATTTATAGTTGTTTCCCTTTCATCAAGGTATAAATGAGTACAAATAATTGCAGAACTGGGCATGCTGAAATAGACATATTCTTACTGGAGGTGTGATGAGATGATTGAAGCTGTTAATTTTCTCCTTGATAATATTTATGTACGTTTCGGCAGCAAAGTTTATCGACAGGTTGTAGGTATTTCTATGGGCACTAATTGCGCCCCTTTAATAGCTGACTTGATTTTGTACTGTTATGAATCACAGTTTATGACCAAACTCAGTAAAGACCCGTCTAAATTGCATTTAATTGATAAATTCAACAACACTTACCGTTATCTTGATGATATTTTTTCGTTAAATAATCAAGAATTTTCTCAATATACTGCCAAAATTTACCCAAAGGAACTTACTTTAAATAAATAAAATTTAAACGGTAACAACTGTCCTTTGCTAGATTTAGATATTTTGGTTGTACACGGGAAACTCCACACTAAAATTTAAGACAAAAGGGACGATTTTTCGTTCCCTATTGTTAATTTTCCCTTTTTGGATGGTGATTTTCCTTTGGCACCATCTTACGGTGTTTATATTTCACAACTCGTTTACTATGCCCGTGTCTGTTGTGACGTTTTTGATTTTAACGAACATAATCTATGTATTACTGGTAAATTATTAAGCCAGGGATTTCTTTACCACAAATTACTTAAAACCTTTACTAAATTCTTCCACAGATATAAAGTTTTGGTTTTGAAGTTTGGTTGTACCTGTAGAAAACTTATTTCAAACGGGATTGCACATCCTCATTTTATGGCAATATTGTTTACCGTGCCCAGAAATTTAGAAACGATCCTGGTAAACTTATCGATCCTTTAAATAAACTTATTCTAAAAGGTTACCAATTCAACACTGTAATTAGATCATTAAATATTGTTTTTATTGGTACTAATATTGATTTTGTTATCAGTAAATTAAAAGCAAACTAGATATTATTGTTATATACATATACGCATTCATGGATCTACAATCTGTCAATACCTGTATCTTGGCATTGCAAAAGGTCATGTTTTTCTCGGACTGTTTATGACGTCTTTACACTAAATCAATTGGATGTTGGATGTGTACGGATTGATAATTTAGTTTTAGATGCATGATTTTTTTTATTAGTTGTAAGTGGCTTTGAACTAGCTGTCAGTAACTGCGAGTACTCTCAGATCTGTACTTAGTGTCTTTTTGCTGTTTGGATGTACAAGTAACCGGCCACGTCCACTTGTATTTGTAGTATTTGTATTTTTATCCATCTGATGAGTTAAGCCTCTTTCAACTGATTTTTATAGTTCGTTCTTATGTTGTACTGTTACACCACTGTCCCAGGTTAGGGGGATGGTTGGGATCCCGCTAACATGTTTAACCCCGCCACATTCTGTATGTATGTGCCGGTCCCAAGTCAGGAGCCTGTAATTCAGTGGTTGTCGTTTGTTTATGTGTTACATATTTGTTTTTCGTTCATTTTCTGTACATAAATTAGGCCGTTGGTTTTCTCGTTTGAATTGTTTTACATTGTCATTTCGGGGCCTTTTATAGCTGACTGTGCGGTATGGGCTTTGCTCATTGTTGAAGGCCGTACGGTGACCTATAGTTGTTAATTTCTGTGTCATTTGGTCTCTTGTGGAGAGTTGTCTCATTGGCAATCATACCACATCTCCTTTTTTATATATATCAGACTAATAGGGCATGCATAATTCTGTAAGTTTTATTAGTACTGAATACAATTAACAAAATGCTGCATAATTCCTATTTCATGATTAATAAAAGTTTAATGATTTAAAATCGAGTTTTTCATTTTTTTTTTGCATGATTATGCAATGATTTAATTCCAGTGTACAGTTTTACAATTATTTGCATAATTCTGCAATGATTTCTTTCAAGTGCACCGTTTTACAATTATTTTCACAATTCCGAAATGATTTCATTCTGAAAGTGCTTAGTTTTACAATTATTTTCACAATTCTGCAATGATTTAATTCAAGTGCACAGTTTTACAATTAAGTGCATACTAGTAGTTTTTTTTACAATTATTTGCACAAGTATGCAATTTTTCAATTCAAGTGCATGATTTTACAATTATTTTCTTAATTTGGCAATGATGTTTAATTCAAGTGCATGGTTTTACAATTATTTGCACAATTCTGCAATGATGTATTTTTACAATTTGTTGTTTTGTTGTTTTGCTACACCTCTGTCCCACTAGGAGGAGGGTTGTTTGCCAAACAAAATATATATCCGCGTCCAAATTGCTTTTCTCGATTTACATTCATCAGGAACGCTAATACCAAAAAATGTGTTACCCAAGGATTTTTTTGTATATGTGACTAGCCATGAGATTTTCAGGCTTATGGAGGTACCTAGGCTACAATGGGTTTATTGCATATTTATCAAGTACATACTGAAAGAAAACACCCTATCAAATATTCTGACATGATCGTTGTAATAAAGGATTTATGGGTCATTTCGTATTTTGCTATTTATGGAATTTTATGGCCACGTCAAGTTTTTATCTGAATATCTTCATATATAAAGTATTCCATCACCTTCTTATGAATTACTTTATTTACAATGTTTCAAAGGAGTATATTATTCATGGTCTACAAATGACAGTATACATTTGGTTAATATCAATTTTGAAGTATTTTTTCGTCATCCTCTGTCAAATGCACTGTACTAGTTAGCAGATGACTTTTTGTTTTCTGTGTTGTTGGCTTGCTGTCTCGTTGATGTTTACCTCACGTTTAATTTTATTTATATTCGTATTTAACTTGAAGAAGATTGAAGCACAAGGTCTAAATGACCTTTTTGAAAAGGTACTAAAAAAGGTGTCAGAAAGGTCAGAATGATATTTCCAAAGAATAAAATATAAGAAATATAGAACTAAGCAATGATTTTTTTGTTTGCTTTAATGTTTGATTTTGGTAGTTATTTCCATTTTTTTCATTATTATCATCATGAAAAACCCAGATTTCTTTGTATTTTTTCATTTGGACCCACAGTTTATTGATTTACACGATCAATCTATCGATGTTTAGTTAAAAGTAGCTGAATTTATTTTAGCTTTTTCATATTATCAACTATACTTGGATATATGTATGATTTAGATACCATACTCCAGTACAGCATACAGAGCACAACAGAAGTTAAGTTGTACATGTTATAATAACCAGTGACCATATATTTACACTTAAAACTTTAATTGACAAATATTTCAGAAAAAAAAATATATTTTTGCCTGCTTTATTGATTTGAAAAGGCTTTTGTTACTGTGAATAGACAAGCACTTCTTTACAAATTAGCTTGTTATAATATCAGAGGAAACTTTATATATATTATAGAAAATATGTATAAAGAGGTACACTTCTATGTAAGCCTAAATGATGGTTTAACCAACACATTTGAATCTGGTATAGGGGTAAAGCAGGGCTGTATTTTAAGCCCAACTCTCTTTTCATTGTATATAAATGACCTAGTAGATCATTTGGACTTGGAGTGTGATCCATTCCATTTGAATAGTAGATCTTTATCTTGTTTATTATATGCTGATCACAGTGTACTGTTGTCTCAGTCTGCAAAAGGACTACAAAATTCACTAGATTGATTAAAATGTTATTGAGATAAATGGAACCTCCAGATTGATATTGATAAGACAAAAGTGATAATTTTTAACAAATCTGGTAAAATTCTAAAAGGCCATAATTTTATATATAATAATGAAACTGTAAAATTTGCGAATGAATATAAATATCTTGGTATTATATTCAAGCCTTCTGGCTCTTTTTCTGAAGCCATTAATCAATTATCTAAAAAGGATAGTAAGGCATTTTTTTATTTGCAAATCATTATACTCAGAAAATATGAATGTGAATTTACATGTCAAACTATTTGATACTTGTGTAAAACCCATTTTGCTGTATTGTAGTGAAGTTTGGGCCATGCCCTTACTTATCAAAAACAGTTCTAATTTTGAAGTATGTTACGATTCTTTTGTACCAAATAAAGTGCAGCTTAAATTTGCAAAATACATTTATGGTGTATACAAGTCAGCAACAAATATTGCTGTCCTAGGTGAATTCGGTCTTTACCCTCTCTTTCTGACTGCATTCAAGTCTAATATTAGTTACTGGTAATATTTATTAAAAGCAAAAGACAAAAAAATGATATATTGGTCTTATAAAGACAATGTTTTACTTAAAAATAGTATGTTTGATAAACTAAAAGATTTTTTAAATCTTATTGGCTTTGGACATGTCTGGGAAAATCAAGGTATCTTTTCTAAGTCAAAATAAATTTCATCTATTGTCAACAAACTAGAGGAAAGATTTAAAAATTATTGGGAGGGGTTACTTTATAATGATGACAAAAAGGCAAGTGGTAATAAGTTGAGAACATACCAAAATTTTAAAACAAACTTATGCATAGAAAAATATTTATTTACAGATATTGACAAAAAAAGCATTACAACATTTGTTAAAATACGAATTAGCAATAGTAACTTCTATATTGAAAGAGGTCGATCTCTCAAACTGCCAGTAGAGTAGAGGATTTGTAGACTGTGTAATTCAGGAGTTGAAGATGAATTTCATTTTATTATTACATGTACCAAACTAAAAAAGCCAAGGGAAGAGCTATTTAGAAACATTCTTTCTGTTATACCTTCTTTTTCTGAGTTTGAGAAATTTAAATTTATAGTAAGCAGTAATGACTTAGATGTATGTAAAATATGTATTTAAGGTGTCAACAAGATGTATGATATGAATCTGTCTTTAAAACGACACGTATAATACTAATCACTCACTTTTGTATAAATTTTATTTCTACTGAATTAAAGTATTTTCATTGTTGTGTAGTAAGGGAGATAACCTGTAAATTTCTTTGTAATAACAAGTGTGGACACAGATCAGTGTGGATAGTATGTTTGAATGTTTGACAGTTTTTTCCGACAAAGAGACTTCTCTTGTTTTTTTTTTCCCGCAGGGTTCTACATCAAACTGTGTTGCACATTGGCAGCCAACCTGAGCCAAACACTAAACATTAGCAGTGTTTTTAATTTAATATTTAGTTTTAATGTTCAAGACTGTCATGGAGAACCTACTTGCATTGATTTCCAAATAATCATGATAAAATAAGTTCCACATCTTTGATATTTGGATACATTTGTAGCTAGAAGAGGAACACATTAGGTTTCTTTCGGCATGATGTGATTTTTTGTATGGGAGATGGTATCTGAGAACATGCATGCATGTACTATTTGCATGGTTCTATTTATGTTACTTTGTGGTTGATCTTCCCAGTATCATTAATAAAATATTTCATTTAAATGTCGAAATTGTTTCTCAGATTAGAAAATATTTAATGGTTTTATGTAATGACAATGCCTTACACGATGCTTGGGTCTAGATGAGCTAGAAAGTAAACTTCTGTGTTATTTTTTATTAGTTCTTTGAAAATGTCTTCTCCAAAGTCTGGTCAAAATAAAAAAGTTTTGACCAGTATGCAAATGATATCAACAAAAGACCCTTTGTGAGCATGCTTCAGAGACTCATAATTGCTGCAAAAGTCAACTGATGAGATTTCTAGTGGATATGAACATCTACTTAATATGTTCTAATTATCTAAAAAGTTCTAGTATTCAAAATGGAAAAGGTACTGCAAAAATATTCTCGTTTCAAGATAATTTTGTTATACGGATACAAATGCAAGTGATACCCGTACAGTGAGCTAGTTTTGTTGTGGTATAGTGTTTCCTGCAGTTTTTGAAAAGGGCATGGTAATTTTTTTTCTCAGAAGACACACTTAGCGCGATTGAATACACTTTAAGGGAACCCTTTGCACGGAGGACTACACTTTAGGGCACTCAAGTTTTCATTGATATAAAAGTACTGTAATGGATAGAAAGGTGATACATGTACAATTCAAAATGTTTTTAAATTCATTGTTTCATGCAAGTTTTATACATTTATTTCCCGTGCCTGAGGGAGATATGAAGATTTGTTCACCCAAGAATAGTCTCACTCTACAAATCCTTTATGATTGTGACACCGCCTCAGTGATCTCATGGTAGCGTGTTCGCCTCGAGTGCGGGAGGTCGTGGTTTCGAACCCGGCTGAGTCAAACCAATGACTTTTAAATTGGTATTTGCTGCTTCCCCGCTAAGCACGCGACATTAAGGAGCAAGAGCAAAGACTGGTCTGCTCGGAATCAGAATAATGTGTCCGGGTAAGGTGACATGTCTTCCTGCGGACTATTACCTTGTGAACTAGAACGTTAAAAATTCGGCTCAGCTTGTCTGTCTAGTATAATGCAGGGTAAATATACATATTACATTAACATGTTCTCGTCCTGAATATGCATATTGATTTGTCGCTGGACGTTAAGCAGCCATCATCGTCATCTTGTATGATTGTGCAATTATTTAATTCAAGTTCACAGTTATATAATTATTTGATGAAATAGGCTGCATTCATTTGAATGCAATTTCCAAGGAATTGTGCATGGTGAACAGATTGTATGAAAATTGTAAAACAATGCATGACCAGTTTAACAAACAATAGTAAAACTGTAAATTACATAAATATGTACAGTTTTTCAATTGTTTGACGAACCTGGGTGCATTACTTTACGTGCACAAGCATGCACAGTTTTACAAATTTTTGATGATCTAGGCTGCGTTACTTTACATGTATACATGAACTGTTCACTTGTACAAATTCCAGGGGGAATTGTGCATTGTGTACAGATCATATGAAAATTGTAAAACAATGCATGCCCAGTTCAATAAACAATTGTAAAACTAGGCATGCCCAGTTCAATAAACAATTGTAAAACTGGGCATGCTCAGTTCTACAAAATCATGTGACAAAACATACTACTTTCATCAGTCACTCGGAGTTTTTTTTTTTTTAATAACGGGTGAAACATATAGCATAATAAGGTGGTTTACAGAAGTAAAGTTAAATTCTTGGATTTTTCGTAATGTCTGAACTTTACATATATTATATACATATAATTTCTATATTTATACATAGTGACTAGAAAAATCTACGTAATAGTGTTAGAGAAGATCTGTGCTGGCAGCTGTACTGTTAGGCCTAAAATTGCACAACCGCATTATTCCCTCCTCTACAACAGTTGATAAAAAAAATCAGCTTTCGTTTCGGGAGGTGTTACCTTTTCGTCTGTATTGAACAAGGCCGTGACGAAATATTTTAAGTGTACAGGAATGATCATCTCCTCATATCATTAGTTTACATGCAGGATGCTATTTTTTTTTATATAATGCGTTATAGTTATACGATTGGTGTATTTTTGTCATCATAAAACAGGTAAATTTCTTATGAAAAAGATAAGCCACAATTTTACCTTGAATTGTGAGATATTGTATGCATGTCAGCACGAATGCTCTATAAATATTATATTTTACTTATCATATGGGTTCAATACAATCAATCAAGTTACAGATACAGACGAAACAGTAAATTATGATTAATTTATCAGTTATTGGCTCGGGTGGGTCGTGGGGGAAGGATGGCACTTCCATCCTTTTGTTTTGTGGTAGGGCTGAGCAGCTGAGACATCCGGTACCCTTTCCTTTCCAGATATTTTGAATAACAAAAATAACATACCCTAAGATATATTTTTTTTTACAAAGAATACAGCTATAGTTATCATGATTGTGCTATTTCATGGAGATATAAATAAATTTGACAAATATCTGACGCATTTACGACGATGTTTATAATCGCATCTGTGAAAAATATCGAAATTGATAAAAAGCTTTAAATAGTGAGCTATTTTAGCGGCTCATCATTGGCACTCATTACATAGTAATCACCCCCCCCCCCCCCCCCCCCCCCCCCCCCCCCCCCAACCGAGGTTATTAGTCACCAAGTGATGCACCATGATTTGTGTGGTCTCTTTCTTATTTTTTTCAAAGTTCGTGTCAGTTGCTGAACCAATAATATCCTTGAACCATTAACTTAACATAGATGAGCCATTTTATTTACGACCACTATTACAGCGTAATCAATGCTAATATATTCATTTGCTTTCTTGAAAAGGAAATCGTGTACAAAGTTCTCATATTTAATATTCACAATTTCTTCCCAAAAATGTTTCAAGATCATCAATTGTGACAGAAAATCTCCAACAGATTTGGATAGTCATACGTATCTCAACAATTTATTTCTGCAATGGCAATCCATGTTATATGACTTCGTTGCATGTTTTTTTTTTTTTTATTATTTTTTCTGTGACAATCCTGCATTTGGATTTTTAAACCAATAAAATGATTTTATTTTTCTATGTTCACTTTGATCTGTTTATGTAATTTTGATAATAATTTTCCAATTCATCACTTTTTCAATCACTTGTAATCAAGATATGTTACTTGATAATACATATTTTAGGAACAATAAATTGATTTTTACAAGACATTTTTACCCCCTATGGGTACTTCCTAAACAGGTACAATTATTTGACAATACCAGAAAATATAAATTGATTAATTACTTCCCTTGTACTTTTTCAACACCTTTGATCTTGTCAGATTTGATATCATTAATAACTAGAAAAACAAAAATCTTCTTTCCTTTAAAGAAACTGGAAATATATAAAAACAAAAAACAAAAAAAAACAAAACCATGATATTTGATATTGTTTTAATGTTGAGTTGTTTCCCTTTAAACGCATGGAAAAGTTTTATAATCTTCCCAAACTGCTTATTTTTTAGTAAATAAAATCAATACTAAATCATACTTTATTGATACGATAAGACACATCTCGGATAACATTTTGCATGGAAGTCGGTGGAACATTGTCGTCCCTGGTCCGGATAGGATGTTTGTAAAACAATTCTTTAAGTAATACAGTTATGTTTATTTATCATGACTATGCACAACCCAGAACTACTTTTATCAAAACTCCCTTAGTTGTTACACCACAAATGTCCATTACTATAAAAACTATGAAATATTATTCAAAACGCATTTAACACAGTATTAATTCATTGTTGTGAAATCACCCGGTTTAATAGTTGCACAGATAACATATTAATAAAATTTAATACTTTATATACAAATTCTCATCGTATCGTTTACATTTTGTTGCGTGTTTTAACCTAATATCTCATGCAGGCTCCATATTTTATTTCAATCATTTTACATATTTACAGATGTTGCTTACAAAACACAAGAAATTGAGAAATCTTACACAAACATGATACAGATTTTTACTAGGGCAGGTACAACGTACACCTGTGCCATCCGGATGATATTAAGAAATAAAACCACATTCAACGTCTATTTCACTAAATTTATTTTCATACAATTATTCACACCGAAGCTTTGCAAGAACTAGGAAATGGAGTCCATCATTTGTTTAGAATTGATATTGAAACATGGAAATATTTCATGCAATGTGTAAAAGGTAATATTTTAACATTGTCACATCTTGACGTTTAATATGAATTTTGATATGACCCTTTTTATTTTAATAAAGGACAATAATTGATCTGATAAGATCAGCTGGATATCAGAGAGGCACGCGATCTTGACTTATTGAAACCTAAATTAATAAAGTCGAAATATTATATTGCTTTAAATGTTTTATCATTCATCGGGAATTTATAATATTCTGCGTCCTCATAATGTTTTATTTCGCGGAAGAAAGCAATGTGATATATGATTTGTTACAATGTATATAACCTTTTTTTACAGAAATTTGCCTCAAATAAATTAGGTTTTGCTAAATATTGTATGGGGTTGTCTTCGTCGCCGTAATACTTGAAGTCCTTCGATTTAATGCGAGAGTAAGTTATTGATCAATTGGCCTTAAATCTAACAGCAAACCTTTTTTATTTCAAATTTAAAGATGAAAGTAATTGTTTTACAAAAATAGTCCTTCCTAGTGTAATAGATTAATAAAACCCTTCTTTTTAGTTATGCCAACATTAAACTAGCAAGTTATTTAAATCTCATCCAGTCAGTAGCTTTTCATCTCGCTACTATCCGTGACTTATAATTTCTTTATTCACCCCAAGTCTAATGCCTAGTTTTCTATAATCTTTTTTTCTCTCCCTGTTTTCCTTTTTCCATTTTCCATTGAAAAAGATTCCGCTTCTCTTTTTGATAGAAAGATTTTTCTATTTGATAGAAAAACTAGCGCTACCATTCAGCATATTTCCCGTTGTGACATAACGAATTTCTGCCTCATTCCGCATATCTTATCAACACATAAAGGGGTCAATTCTTATTTTTTGAAGGACTTGATTAATAACACTCTTAACACGAATTCATGTTTAAGTAGACGACAGAACTCGTTTAGAACAAACACGCAGTACTTACAACTACAATTCACTCCGATGTTATACCGTCATAAATGACCCTAAAAGATTTATTTCTACTTGATTATAGCTGATTTTAAGGATTAAACATATTTTTGTCTGGTGTTATCATAATTTATAGGAGAAAAACTTAGATAAGGCATGTTGGGACAAAATATTGGTGACCTTTTGATTGGTTTCCCTGATCAAGAGGACTACTCCGAACTGCTTCAATTATAGTAAATAGCCCCAATATTGATATATTTTAATATCCGGACAAACTCATTTCATTCAAGTGAATTATATTAGGGAACGCATTCTCCGTCCTTGGGGTATCAAAGCATCTAGTTCCAATCTTAATCTAGAAATTTGGACACGTCTTGACAATTAACCAAACCAGACTATCGATAATTTGGATCGTATTGATTTTTTGTATTTATGCTTTTATCAGGAGCGTTTATAGAAACAGGGTGGGGAAAACGATATATGACACCGACTAAAGGTTTTTTTTTATTGTTACTTACAGAGGTTAGCCCCCTTTTCAGTCTACTCCTACTTTCTACTGTCTACTGTTATTGATCAATTCAAGTCAAATACAGCTGATAGATTTTTCAGACACTCAGACAACCGATAAAGTGGACATTTCGCTGCTTCTAAAATAAAACCTATTATGGGGAAAAGGGTGAGATATTGTAAAAACACCAATTTCAAAAGTGCATGTGGAAACTACAGACGTTTCATTTCTGTGTTTAGCAGATTATATGTCTTCTCTTTCTTTTTCTCCATGGGAAAAATTTATTTTTTACATCAAAGATTATTACCTCAATACTAACATTCAACCTATCGTTATAAGACCACCTATTTCCTATAAGAAATTTCAAATCTTTACAATTTCTTTATATTAAAATTTGCAAATATTGAAAGTTCAAATATTTTAACGATCTGCTTGAGTATTTTCTCTTTTCAATTAGATCTGAATTGCGAATTGATGACACGATGCATAACAATGTGTGAAATGGGCCTCTGAATCGCTGCCGTCTCATTAAAAATCACTCAAAACCCAATAGACGAATTTACTCAATGTTCGATTTAGAAAAAGTTTTATTTGAATCGAATTCAAATGGGACAAAAGTTATATTTAATTAAATTTAACATCTCTTATTGTTGTTTTCCTGCTTTGAATTTTTCTTCAATTTCTTTTTGCATAGAAAAAGTAACAATGAAATTTAATATCCTGAAATGAATTGTCAACATCGTAACAAAAATGAAACCTTGTGACTCAAAAAGTAAACAGTTTGAAGTTTTAAATGAGATCCCGGGGATGTTTGCTTTTCACGACAAGGCTTGTTAATGGAAACACTTATGATTTGGGAAAAGGAATTAAATCCAATTCTATTTGTCTTCAGCAAATATTTAATGCTTATGCCATCTTAATTAGTACTATCAAAGTGTTGAAATACATTGTATATACCCGATTCTTTATTCCTGTAAAGTAATAGTTGCATAACTTGACAATATTACTTAACTTTTAAAGAGAGCCTATTTATATCCTATGAAAATTATAAGTACTTTATAAAGCATAGGACTTGTCACTCATGTATAAGACATAACAACAAAAGAACATTGTAGTCTTCGAAAAAGGGGGATACCGGATAGATTGGCATTTAACATTTAGTAAAAAAAGTATTACCTTCTTAAAAGGACGAGAACATTTTGATGTAACGGGAATGTGAATTTAAACCCTGATTTGTACTAGACTAACAAGCTGATCTGTTTTTTAACATCCCTTTTCACAAGGTAAAAGTCCGCAAGTAGGCATGTCACTCACCCGGACATATTCTTCTTATATATCTTGACTCCGAGTCTTTGATAGTACTCATTAATGCCACGTGCTAATACCAATTTTAAAGTCTTAAGTTTATCATGGTCGGGGATCGATTGCACGGCCTGGAAAAGGGCGAGGTCACACATTGAATGTAAAGGAAGAATAAAGACTGGAGCACAGAACGACAAACAAAACAAAAAAGTACAATATAAAAACTTTCAACTCCTAGCTAAAACGTATAAAATGTAGTATTCATAACATTTTTGATGTCAATACTGTCTAAAAATATTTTGATTTATCACGTTCTTTGGAACGATCAATTGCAAAGGGGAAGAAATGGCATATAGATTGAATTTTTTCATAATTTTTATCAAATACACGTGCAGTGTTTTCTCATATGTTGCAAAAAACAACATTGATGTAATGATACTCAAACCGATGGAAAATATATTTAAGAAGCGAAAAAGGAGTCATCAGCCACGTGGTAGGCTCATTAGCAAACTTTCTTCCGTCATTAGGGACAAATTTGTTCCATATGATTGCAAGAATGTCGGAGTAATCGGTCTATGGCGGATATCAAATTTTGACACAGATGTAGATTTCAGCTACATGTGCAAATCTAAGCTCCTTAGCTTCAATCAATCTTTCGTCTTTTTGTTTGTTTAGTAAGATTTTTTGTGTATTTTTTCCTAGTTTTTATCTTACTTTTTATAGATTATTACTGTACTTCAAGGATGCATGCGAAATATATATATAACAGACAAGGATTCTTTGACTAATTGAACAGCTCTCTTCTTAAGTTTCCTCGCTCCACCCAAAAAAAGAAGAAGAAACAAAACAACAAAAGAAAAAAAAACAAAACGAAGGAAAAGTAATCAAAATAAAGGGTAAAAATAATATAACATAACATAATCAGTTTTCCTGTCGAAAGTCGGTGGTTTTAGCCGTGCAATCCGACTTCCTTCTAAAAACTGGCCCTCAAGATATAGCCAAGGGTGACGCTAAACATCAACAATCAATCAATCAATAACATAAACAGGTCAAATTATAACAACAAATCGACATTTAGGCATAGATAAATCTGGTTGCGAACATTCAATGGCTCTATACTTTTTATTAATATTTCATAGGTTTCAAAAGGGTTAAATTTTCCGTCCCTATAAGCTCTCCATCCATATCGTGTGAGCGTCAACATATCCCATCCTGTCCATTTTCAATTTATTTTCATTACGAGGTCATATTCTATAAATCATTTCTTATTCGTGCATCTTAATGTACTATATTTTTTCTGCTTATTCATTAAATCAATCAATCAATCAATCAATCAATCAATCAATCAATCAATCAACCAATTAATCAATCAATCAATCAATCAATCAACAATTTAATCGATCAATCAAAATAACCATATTCTCAATAAAGTACAGCATTCTGTATTAGTTTTGTTTATTGTGCAGAACCGTACGTTTTTTTTGTGTGTCTTGTATCATTAGCAATATAGCCTGAGATTCCTATGACGTCTAACGGCGTGGCATGCTGTGTGCCTTGTTGGGGTCGTCAAAACATCAGAGCAATTTCGGCTTTCATAGCACATCTCCTTTTTTACATTAAAAGTAAATCATAATTCAGTTTTTGCATAAACTACATGTCATCTCCGCCTGATCCAGTCTTCTATATCAAATCAAGGGGTCATAATATGACATTCAATGTGCTGGAATTTCACTGGTCATAAGGACTTTGCTTCGATCCTCTTCGTTTCATTTCACGTTCCAGTGTTATTTGTTTTTATATTGATACGGAGATTTAGGCTGTGCGATAATGAGACAGACACCAAGCAAGACATACCAGCAACAAGAAGTTGCACGCATTGTCGTTCTTAGCATACCCCCAATCAAAGTATCGGAATAAAGGAAGTAGGTGTATGACAGATCCAAAAAGGGCTCACACGTTTCAACTCGTGACCGTCTAGCTGCTGCCCAAATAAGAAATCGTTTTCGATTCTTATCAATTAACGTATTGAAAAAATAAGAATACCGGCAAATAGGAAATAGGTGTCTGAAAGCCCCATTTGTTCATACGTTACAATCCATCATTGTCGATCTGTTGACGAAATATGAATTCATTCCGTTCAGTATAGTTTCTGAGGAAAGTGTGACGAAAATATTGTTGGACGAACGAACGGACGGACGGACAAAGAGTATTTGTAAAACGCCCCTCTCAAATAAAGCCATTCTTATTGTCTAAAACAAAATGAATATAGGGTTCAAAATACAAACTCATACCGAAAGTCGGTCTTTAAACTTTTTAACGTTCGGACTTAAGTTGGAGAGCATGGTAACCAATATCAATACAGTGTAGAATGGGGAGGAAGTTTCATAGATCGGAACCCTTCTTACCTCTTATGAATGAGATGACCCTTGATATACGTTAATTAGACAGCGACTCAACGTCAAAAAAGATATTGAAAGACACCTGGAGGTCAGATTGATTTTGGTTGCTTAAAACATGCTTTAGTATTGCTGGAACAACTCCCTTTTCCCTAGTCATTACAACAGATAACTTTTTTTTCCAAATTAGGTTGATGTCTGGTTAACATATTACCTATATCATCTTTTATACATATTAGCATGGATACAGTAAGTAATCGATAACATTCTGTAACGTCCATACATTTCGACCCCCCCCCCCCACCCCCCCCATTTAATTTATATGACCTTATATCATCACTTGTATTACATCTTTCATATGTAAGGTCACAATGTTCTTGTACTATTCCTAAATAGCTACTAATTGTGAAGATTGTCCAGTTGCTTTCACGATCCATAACAGCTCAAACGAAAAGAAACCCGATCCCCTCCCCGAATAAATACTCCAGAAAAAAAAAAAACGAAAACCACTTGTCCAATATATACATTTGGAGACCGTATGTTGACTACGCCGTGAAAGGTTTTACTTCAGTTGTCCGTGCTTGGATTGGGTGCTGTCTCATTGACGTGTACACAACCCCTCCCTTTTAATATATGAATCATATATAGGAGGCTACAAAAATAGTTAAATACAATTTTTAAAAACGGATAGTTCCCGATTCCCGAACATTTGATCCTCCAAAGCCCGGATTTGGGAATATTACTATTCTTTTTTTTTGCTTTCTTTTTTTCTGATGAATATAGTTTTACACTAACTATGGTACGTTTTCAAAATGTATGTGATTACTTTTTTTTTAAATGCCTGTAGAATTTGCGCGGTATTGCTTTTCTATTACAGGTATAGGTGTCCTTCCTTTGACCTAGTAGACATATAACAGGTCAAGGAATGCACCGCTACAGATGTAATACAAATATGTAATCATATTGCTTTGGCCATTGTGTATGCCGTTTGATGATAATGCTTCCTATGCGTAAATACGTATGTAGCTGCCTTAACATATGACTGTTTCAAGCGGAGTCCCCAAATTAATGTTATTTGCTTTTAATTGAATCCCTCCGTATATTGTTATACTGATTTTTACTCCTTGCTTTCTTTTAATCTGTACTTTTATCTATCCCAATAAAAAAGACTAAAAATCGCCCCCTTTTTGTTGTTCCTTAGTTTTGGAAGTCGCACATCACTTTCTTTACTAAACATGACTTCAACAACATTGTAAGATTTAGTTTTAAGACTTAGCATTAAATCTACTCATTGAAGGTAAACTCTATTGTTAAGAAAATATTTATTTTAAACAAGAAAGTGTCAACATAGTAAATTCGTGTTGTATAAAGCCTCAGGTGTGCCCAGGTGTACAGCACACCTGCAGATATATATCATATACATTCAATTAAGGAAATAAATAAATTTCATGGCCTATTTTCTTTCAGGAGACCTATTAAAACATGTCTTGTTCTGCTTATTTGGAGAATAGACCATGCATATTTAGGCAAATATCTACCATAACGGACATAAATCTCAGAACTGAAGTTTACTAAAAGATCGACTTTCGACATCTGACATTTTCTCGTTAAGCATAATAGCATACAAACTTTGCCAAATGCTAGTGTCCTTTGACCAACGTGTACAATTTACTTTGACGTATTATAACGTTAAAGCAACATAAAAATGAGTTAGTAGTCCAAAAACTAATTCTTTATACAAAGGTGCTGTTTTTTTTCTAAAACTGTCTGAATGAAAGACGGAGTATATTAATCAAATTTGACTTGACAAAGCTCACAAGTATAGGTACACATCAAAAACTTCAATTTCATAAATCTGCATGGTGAAAAAGGATGACAAGTTCCGCTTTTTTTATTTGTTCTTTTGAAACAATTATCAAAGGGTGCCCTGTCCTCAGTTCTTATGTCTCGTTATAAAGGAGTCTATATATTGTCATTGTGATAAGATGAGGGTTTTCCTTTCCAGACAAATTTGTAAAATTGTAATTTCGTTAAAAGTTAAAACTGAAAAATTCTGCCCTTAATGGAGAAAAATATGCATTGTACAGCCTTTCTTCTGTGGTATATTAAAAAAGTCTACCCTTTTCAATATATAAAGAGAATAATCACTTATCCTAAATTATATACTTGAAATAAACCCATGTGCTTTTTACCTAAACTCATGCAGCATTACAGAAACTGCGACGCGGCATGAACGGGTATAAATATATAGTTGATTTCTTTCATTTAAATGCATATGCTTTGTTGTGACAGATTGCTGGCATTTGTTGTTTGTACTATTATATCCCGTTTGTGCTATAGCTGCTTCAGCCATTGGTAAAGGGGTTAAATATTGTTATTGAAGTTCTGGTTGGTTCCTTTGTGTTCTGAAATCATTACACTTACTTTGAAAACCACAAAGCTGTCACTGCTCTAACATCTATAGTGCTACATTGCCGTCGTCATCTTTATTGCATTGATGATGTGTTCTTACTCTTGGGACATTTTTAAGAGGCTGGTATTTGTCGTTACATTGCGTAAATGTTCTTACTGTCCACTATCTTCAGAACCGACCCGGTCTTCTCGTGCTCTCCTCGAGTGCGGGATGTCGTGTGTTAGATCCCCGAATACGTAAACTCAAAGACTTAAAAAAATAGTATTTACTGCTTCCCCGCTAAGCACGCGGCACTTAGGAGTAAGAACACACTGATCGGTCGGCTCGGGAAAGGAATATTGTGTCCGGGTAGAATGAAATGTGTTTCAGCCGGACTGTTCCCATGTAAACACCAGTTCTTCAGCATCATCCACAATCATCATATTTTCATAATACATGCACCTTTAAAAACACGGTGGCATGTGTTCTTACTATAAAAACGGTACGTGTTGATGATTTACAACCATGCATATAGGTGCTTTATGCCCAGATGGACCAATGGCTTACAACAGACATGAACTACCAAAATAACAAGACATATCATCTGAGACTACTATAACACGCATAGAGTTATATTAGTCTCAGATATCAGATATCATATATACATAAAGAAATATATGACAATAAGATATCATCTATTGATCAAAATAGAAAACTTTTTTGTTGAAGCATATAAAAACTGAATATAAACAAGAATTTTATTTGACATACCCTAATCATGATACATGAAAACTTATATGCAAATTCAGAATTAGTATTATAGTATTTCCTCGCTATTGAAACTGGAAGATATAAAAATATTCCACGCCCCCAAAGACTTTGTAATAAGTGCAAAGTTATGGATGATGAATCCAATTTCTTTTTACTATGTAAAATAAATAATGATTTAAGACATGTCTTTTTTAACGATACAAAAATTTTTCAGATAATAAAATGCTGAAGTATATTCTAAATCCAATTTTACTAGTCACCAAGTGAAATCTTTAGGCTCCTTTATTAAACAGTCTATGGAACTGAGGACAGGGGGCACTGGAGTTCATTCGTTATGAGTGTAATTTGTGCTTAATAAAGTATTAACACAATACTGAGATCCTCATTACAAATGTTTTAAAAGTATACAGCTTTGAAATAGTAAGAACACGATGTTTCGCATAACTGTTCTGTGCACGATAACGTCTGCTTAGATGTATTCTTATGCTCCTGACTCTGCCGTGAAGAATGCGCAGGGACTGTTTACATGAATAATCGCAATAAAAAACATCTTCACAAGTAGCGAATGATACGCTCAGCCACCAATGACTGAATAATACGCCCGTCGACAAATGACTGAATGATACGCCTGTCGACAAATGTCTGAATTATACGCACGTCGACAAAAGACTGAATGATACGCACGTCGACAGATGACTGAATGATACGCACGTCGACACTTGACTGAATGATACGCCCGTCGACAAATTTCTGAATGATACGCACGTCGACACATGACTGAACTCGGGTGCTTTTGAAGCGTTATATTGTTTCAACAAGATTGCTCCCCACACGTGTATTTATCTCTCATTGACTGCCACAATGTGTGGCTTGGCATGGTTATGCTTGATTTCTGACGTTTCAGTCTCGTTGAAATCTCGTTCTGGAATTATTTCCAAAACATGTGATACAAGTGGAAAATATCAATGAATTTAAAAATATTATAATGAAACTTAACTCTGTTAAAAAATTGTGTATTTACAATAAGTAGCTTTTAAGTAATAAAATTTTCAAATTTTATAACCAATCTCATTAGCCAAAATGTTGAGAAGATGGGAGGGGTATAAGAAATGATTTTACCAGAAACTATGATGGACATCCCATATATTTTTTTTCTTTTCAAATTTCTTAGATATGTTTTTTTTTTCAATCATTTATAACAAAGAAGTTGAAATAATATGCTTTTTGTTCTAAAAAAAAGAGAAAAATCCCAAATTTACAAAATTGACAGCCGATGGCAAATTTGACACGAAAAAGCAACAAAATTTTATAAAACTTTCTTATATTAACACCTACCTGTAGTTTTTTTAAGTTAAATTTATTCAGATTGGTCCACTTCATCTTTAGTGAAAGTATGAAAAAAAGTTTAATTGTGAAACTGTGATTTTTTTCATGATAATAGCCCAAAAATGGATAAAAATTGATGAAAAATGGGAAAATCATCAAAATTGGGCACTTTCAAATGGCCGTATCAAAAAAGAAGTGCATCACCATATGATTTTGTCTTCACCAATTATTTTTGTACAGTCATATATAAACCCAAAAATCAGGTTAAGAAAAAAAGTTTAATTCTAGAAATTTTAGGCTCCTCAGAGGTGTACATCCTTAAGGGCGCAGTGAAAGAATCAAAACACGATAATTTGATTTATTTTCACAGCTATTCTTTCAGCAATAATGCAAAACGAGAGACTTTATATTCTGAACACAAATGAATTGATACAACGCGTTAAAAACTATCATTGAAAATACATTGTTTATACGTATACAATGTACTGTTGATGACTCGTTCTCACTGACTCAGACACAGTGAGAATGAAATGAGTTTCTTCTTCAAAAGGCATCCAAAGTGAAGGAAGTATCGTGTGCTCCAATAGGTAAGAATTTTATATTATTGTGTTATACCAACTGTAGGTCGCCAACACTTGTTGTGTTCTCACAACGGACAATTTGTTGTTCTGAAAGACGGCACCATCTTAACTAGTCGTAATACTAGTACTTTACATATCTTACTGGTTTGTTCCTATGTACTTATATTATTAAAACTGCATAACAGGTCTTATACATGTTAATATAGACATTGCCATAATACTGGCACATTTTTACACAAAACATTGCCAAAGCATCACATAGTGCCGTTGGTATGATATATCAGTACTCCATAAATTCTATAAGGCAAAGGTTGCATACTAGTACACACAAAAAGCGCTTGTAATATATGTTATCCTAACAGGCACCATCAGAAAACAGACGTGTTCTATTCAGATGTTCATGTTGCTACAGTTTATGTCACACTATATGATTTGTTTTTATTACGCAGCCATTATCGGCATACTGACAACTGCTTTCTCAACAGCCTGTTCTTGTAACGCTAATATGCAAATGTGTTCTCATACACAATTCATGGTCAAGTGTTTCCATAGACGTTGCAGTATGCTTACGTGTATTTTCAGCAAGAGGCGGATAAGGTAGTAGTGTATAGCGATACTGGTGTAACAAGAATAGGACGAATGAATGCAGCAAATGGACGAGAGAAAAGAAAATGTGACAGAGTAAGACAATGAGAAATAGAGAGTATAAAGAGACTACTAACTTCCAATCCCCTCTTTTTACATACTTTTGTCACAATTTTGATATATTAGTATATTATTGGTGGCATTCTTATAGCGCTAATATGTTTATGTCGTGATTTACAAGCATTCTCACGACGACAATTGTTGAAGTTCTTGTTCCAATCCTTGTATAGGGCGGACGTTTTCGTTTAAGCCAGTTCTCCGTTTTATATTGCCACGTTTTCTAACAGAAGAAGTATAAAAAATATAGGCATATGTCTCGCAATTTTTCAAGTAAGATAACTGTGAGCTTAGCGACATAATCTTATAATAAGCTGTAAAAAATGGCAGTTTTAAATGTATTACAACGTTCTGGAATTAGCAGGTCACTTTAATTTGATTTCGGACAATCACCTGCAAATAAAAAAATTGATATCAGTATGACAATTCCAGAGAATCTTTTGAATCCTTTGACTGATACAGATCAAAAGTTACAGAAAAGCAATTCTTCAGAGTTGTCGTTTGGCGATTTGTCTTAGACATCCATCAGTTGGAAATCGGAATAATATTAAATTCATTCTTTCCGTTGATGGTTAATTTTCCGCACCATTTCTTCATCTTTAGAAGCAATTCTAAATATCATGAATTTAAATAAAGTCACTTCTTTATGGAAAATGTTCGTGATAAACTGATTACATAATGAAAGTTTAGTAATTTGAATGGGTCTTTGGGGAACGGACTTTCTTAGAAGCTTGTTCAATTACAGTTTTGCAGATCGTAAAAAAGCCAAATAGCCATTTCATATCAACGAACTGAAAAATTATGTATTCAATTCGAGATTACTTTATCGGCAATATTTCCACAAAATAAATGGAATGAGAGAGGAGTACAAAGAAATTGCTTCTCTAATTACTACAAAACTGATCATCTATCGGGGTTGTAATCAATGGCGGTTGACAACCCTATGATTCTCTTGTGACTCAGTTTTCTATCACTTCTGTCAACCCCAGATTCTGAAGGCTCAGTACAATATAATCCTGTTTTTGACAAAGTCTATTAGCTAATTAATCAAAGAACAAGGAATGTTTGTTCAATCCAGAACTATTTCAACATTTTTGTCATCTTAAGTAATTTGACCATTCGAACAACAACAGGACCGGTAACAGCTAATATAGTCTGAAACATTAGAAAACTTTCTGAATTAGAGGGATTTCATGTTATTTCATTTGTGTTTTGTTGATCATTGTTTGCTTAACGTCTCGTGGCAAATATTACATGCATGTTCAGAGCGAGAACAAATCAACAATAATTCAAACAAGACCAGTTCCTGCAAAATGGTTCATCATAACGAAGGGCAAAACTTCCGACTACCACTGGAAAAAAAAGTAAAATAACAAAAATACCGAACTCCAAGGAAAATTCAAAACGGAAAGTCCCTTATCAAATGGCAAAACACATCAAACGAATGGAAAACAACTGTCATATTCCTGACTTGGTACAGGAATTTCCTTATTTAGAAAATGGTGGATTAAACCTGGTTTTATAGCTAGCCAAACCTCTCACTTGTATGACAGTCGCATATAATTCTATTATAATGACAACAATGTGTGAACAAAACAAACAGGGAAAATGTCAAAAATGAAAATGAGGGGATGTTGGAAATATATAGGGCCTGAAATGTTTGTCCACCAACAGATCATGCACCTTATAACCCTACAAAGAGTGGTTACAATGGGTTTCTTTTAACGTGCAGAGAGCATCGCATTCTCCCTGTACACGAAGTTTTGTTAACGGTTTTAACGTTTCGATTCCGTTCGGACGTTGCTGTGTATTTATAAATCCTGCACAGCAAAAACGGACGACAAGTAAAGGGATGTGGGGTATACGTTAATGAGAAAGCAAGTAAAAAATTCGGTGATAAGTCGCAATTGGTACATGATGTCACAATCTTGACAAAGATAACCCTAACGGTCGACCAAATCATGATGGAATCTGTAAAACTTTCGAAGAGATGACTTCAGCTTTACCATTAGTAACCCTTGGTTCAATAAATCTTCCTTGTAAGCAGCAATCGGCCTCTTTCGAGGAAATCATGATATGAGACGCAAGTTCTGGAATATCCTTTAATAGAAAATTCACATTTGAAAAGCTGAAATTATCTCTTTTGTCATAAAGTTTGGTTCTCAATCTACCCTCAGTGTCAAATTGTAGATGTAAGTTAAAATATGAAGCATATCGTTGAGAAAGATGTGTTCAGCAAACTTCGGATTATTTATTGAGAGGATGTCAACTATATAGCGGATCGTGATCCGTTAAAAGATAATGCTAGTTTCTGTTCATTCTTCCCGAGAAGCTCCTGTACGAAGTCTTGTCTCGTATGAATGAAGAACAATGATTCGACAAGAAGAGGAGCACAGTTTAAAACCATTTGTTTCTACAGAAATGCCGATTGTCTTTTATCCGTGTGCGTGAAATGGACTCAGAACTCGATCTTTCAATTCTTCTGAATTTCTCAATTCTGTGTAGTTTTGTGTCTTACCAAGTGTATATAGATGTGCATTATAAGGTTTTAAAGTTTTGAAGTTTTTACATAAGAAGTTTTATTCTTTCCGGGTCAATATGTTCGTCCAAGATATAGGTCGGGGAAATTTGGACTGCCACTGGAAAATTTATTGGATATGGACAGAAATTTTGCCTTGCACTAGGCCACCTACGTAGAGTTGTCGCAAGGTTTCTTAAAGAGCGTGGCACTCTCTTTTCACGAAGCATCACGAGAAGACCTATAAGAGACCATACTTCTATTCAGTCCCCTTTGAGATCATCGAATAGGGAGACTGTAATGCTTTCTGTATGTTAAAGATCCGTTATACTACAACCATTTGAGGGGTTTGTAGGTGACCCGTTGCAAGGGAAAAAATATCTCCTCTTTCCAATTGCTCTGTAAATTTCCAGCAAGCATTCAGCCCGGTCGACCCACGATCCCTTCGTGAATATGCATGAAATATTTGCCACTGGACTATAAACAAACAACAAAGAAACAATCCATCCTTTATTCATAAGTATTTGAAGCCTTTGCAATTGGTTATGTTTTGAAATTTGTCAATTTAATGAATAAAAACATAAAATTATTTATTTAATAGCGGTTGGAAAGTGTTTCTGATATCCACTCACACCAAGCCTTGGAAATATTTCGATTATCTGTTTCCAATCGTCGAGAAAAAATTGTCCGTAATCAAATTGACTCAAAAGCAATCAAATATTGTATGGTTTCAATTTGAAATATAAATCGTGAATTTACTTATATTGTGACTATTACTTTCTTCTCGTGGAGCGAAAATTATCTTACAGGATTTGTGTAAAAAAAGCATTAATGAATAATTGGTAAAGTAGCTTTTAAGAACATTACACACAAAAAAAAAAGAGAGTTGTTCAGTAAACTTCATAGCAATAATATTTATCATATTGTATATTTATTCTGGTACCGTAGCTTAGCCTTTTATTTTAGTTTAGTTAAATAGTTAAAAATATTTACATGTGTAATTTATGTTTTGTATAACTTTTTCCTTTTTTATGCAAAACAAAAAAAAAGACAGGTAGACGTTTGTTTTGTTTTTCCTGAGATGTCTTTGTAGCACCATAGCTTGCATGGCATATCCATTTTATCGTTACCAGTGTATTTTCTGGAATTTCATTGCATGCTAGCTGGCATCTATCTTATTACCTGAACATACAGTTCCATTGTATTAAAATGATTTTCGCAATTTTTAATTAAAATTTCCCAGTTACTAGCAAAAATTTTAAAACATATTTTACACGTCACCTATGTGTCAAATGCAATGAACTGTAAGATGAACGAACTGTGTCAATCGACGATGAGTGACATATGACCAGTTATTAAATTAAATCAATGTCTCAACTTGTCACAGTAAATAATTATATAAGAAAGGCTTAATTTTAAAGTGTATTATAGATTATTTAACGTTCAACAAAAGTACCCGTTAAAAAAAAGTCAGAGAAATAACAAGGTATCTTATTTTATTAAGTGACTTCTCCATCATTTTTTTTTTGTAGCTGTTGGGTCCCAAATTCGAGAAATGTCTTTCTGTACTTGAAAATTTAAAGTAGAAATCTTCATTTTCTGTTTAATTAAATTTTTGTATCAAAATTCTGTTTTATGTTAACTATTTCCATGCACATAATTGGGCAAATAGTAGCAAATTTCACACCTTCGGCGATGATTGACACAAACTAGTGTTAAAGTTTATTTTTGCATTATCTAGAAGTTAAGGTTCAATTTCCCAAGTGCAAAACCCTCTCATATTATCCAATCTTTTTCAAAGCATTTATTTTTGTCTGCTATCAAAATTTGACAGCTGAATTATCTTGATATGAATATTGCTATCTCGGACCAATGAAATTTCAGAAACGCTCTGATAGTGTTAGAATTACATGGATTGTCCCGCCCACTGACCCATTTCGTTGTTGAACTGTTATATCGTAGATCAGTTTGTGGATTATGTGTTCGTTGAACAGATAGCAAAATGTGCTAATTAATCAATTAATTTCATGGAATTTACATAATTAGACAATTGAATGATAAATACAAGATGTAATTCTGTATTAATGATGTAGTTTTGAAGCGACTTGTGAATGAAAACGTTGGATTTTTAAGTGACATTCTTTTGCTCAATTTCAGTGTTGTGACGAGCCGTTTTGGTGCTGAGAAGAATTGGAGTATATTTCACCCTGTTGTTCACGAATGGAAGGGTATGGGTATCGAGCGGTTCTGCTACCCACCCAAGCCCCCGATTTGCAGTTGGTTTGCAGCATTCATTTTACTAATTTATATTTCATTAGGTAAGTTTTATTATCGGACTCCATTTTCCACAATAACTTTGGTCAAATCAAGGGGGATAAACGTGTAAAAAATAACACGGTTACTATACACATGTGTAATAAAACAATAAACGAAGTTATCTTTGATGTTCAGGTGTCTGTGTATTCTAAGAGCAAATAAACTGTGATTAAAAATTTCGAATTAATCTTAAAAGAATAAACTGTATACGTGTAATTGGGTTGCCTAAGTCGTAGCAGGTGCCCCCTAATTAATAAACAAAAAAAATGTGTATAACTAATATACAAAAACTAATTTCCAAAATTTGCATGTGTATAATCAATATATAAAATGGATATGGAAAATATAAATGCAAAGTTTGG
Organism: Mytilus californianus; assembly: GCF_021869535.1. NCBI lineage: Eukaryota > Metazoa > Mollusca > Bivalvia > Mytilida > Mytilidae > Mytilus > Mytilus californianus. The sequence goes on from NW_026262679.1 coordinate 62,871,209, forward strand.
AATTTAAATAATACTATATCATAATGAATAAGAAATTGATAGTAATTAAACAAAATGGTTTTTTATCATCATCACCAAAATATGTTAGCAGGGATTTTTATTACTAATGATTTGATTGTCTTTTATCAAATATCTGCATTTTGATTTTTAATTCAGTCTCAAATAAAAGCAAAATAAAAATAGCAAACATGTGTAATGTAGCAACCCATGTCGCAGAGAGTTTACTTCATTAAATCTAATAATTTATTTGACAAAATATTTTACATGTACATGTATATATATATATATCATATATATTTGAATTTTCAAAATATTTTTGTGTGTTTTTATTATATCAAAAAGATGTTGTTTTATAAAACATTTTTATGCAACTGATATGCCTATTAATTATCCTAAAAAATCAAAACAGAACAGACAGTTGATAGAAAGGAAACAAAATGCACAACAACATACTCCTACTGGAGATTTCAACTGCTAATAAGGGTACTCCCAAATTGGTCACATTCAGTATTCATCCTAAGCACAGTGAATTTCAAGAAAACTTTGGAAGATCATGTATCGATCCCTACCAATTCTATGGTGTAAATAAGAAGAACATTTTGGTGTTGTCCCCTTGAAACTTCTGTAAACATATAAAAATAAAAAAAATTGGGGTAGATGTACATAAGATAATTCTCAAATACATTCATAAATAAGGGAAACATGATATAGGATGCTGATATATGCAATAAATATTTATAAATTTTAAACCTAAAGGAGTAGACAATTTTCTCTTTGTGACCATGAAGTAATAAATTGATGATCTTAATCAGACTTAATGTCCGCCAAAAGTTTAATGAATTATCATTATGTTGCATTGTAAGATGAGCATAAAATTGCTTTTGCATATCTGTTCCATTGTATGTGATTCATTTTAATATGCACCTAACATAGTCACGTGAACCCAATGAAATTTACAACTGTATAGTCAATCAAAGCAAAATGATGTTGCCACTTCATGGAATGAATATATTGTGTCAATGTTGAATACCACAACATTTGACAATCTCTTTTCTAATCATTTCCAGGATTTCACTCAACTGATATATACATCACTTGTGGTGCAAAAGGCTAGCAACAAAGAAATTTACTAGTCCACTAAGTTAGATAAGCAACAATGATTGATTCAGACAATTTAATAACTATATATTGTCTTGATTGTTTGTGATAACTGATTATGGTTCAAAGGTCTTAAGTCTTGACAATTTGAGCCAATTTGAAGTTTAAGTAAATAAAGTAGTTTTTTTTTTCTGATTTGTAGGCTGTGTATATTTTTTTTTTTATAATTTGGTCAGTTCACAGTTTTTTAAGTCAATTATTTTTTATTCACATGAAGGGCTACATCTCTGCAACTCTGAAAAAAATAATATTTAACCCTAGAAAAAATTCCATACATGTATGTATTCTAATCAATATGTCATGTTTGTTTGTTTGAATATTGGGAAGACTTGTCCTATGGTACCATTCACCACCAAGAGTCAAAAATGATTCTGGATGTTTATATGTCATGTATGTTGTTTTAATTGATTACCATTTAATCATGATTTTGTGATATCAAGATATTTGCTCTCAGGTAGACTTTTGGTATATTTAAGCCATATAATTTTCAATTTAGTTTTTATTTGAATGTGGTAGTCATTTTAATGGTCTAAACCTTCAAATTCATCTTTCAAATGGTCAGTTTAACAAAAAACATATTTTTGTTAAATGGTTAAATTCTACAACAGAGTTCCTGAAATAGTTTTTTCCCTGGTGATCCTTGAAGAAAATCTGGTGGTCCTCACTATTACTTCTATTGCAAAATACCAAAATTGTGTCAGTCCTGTGCCAGATTTTAGTGGTCAAAACCTTTGGACCACCACCTTTCGAGAACTCTGCTACAAAAAAAAACACTTGGATGGAATACATGTTTTTTTAAACAACTTGGAGCTGGGTCAAACTGTGGCCCTAATAGGCATAATTTGCATTAGATTAACTGATTTGTTGGGTAGGCCATAATTTCAGTCATAATTTGCTGGGTAGCTGTCTGAAGAGGTCCTTTAATGCAAAGCTTTGTTTTTTTTTAAACCATTAACAATGATTAAGCAAAAGTTTAATCCAAGAAGACCAACTATTAGACTAGATATTGCTCATAGAACTGATTGATATACATGTACATGACAGTATTGTAGCTAAGCTTGATAACAAAAATACCAAGGTACTATTGGCAAAATATAGTTACTGAAGTAAGTTGTACTTTACCATAAAATTTGGAGCATTAACCATAGTTACTTAACATGCTTAAGTAAATTGTGGTATATTTTCCTACATGTAGCATTATACCATTTATACTGGGTAGGACTTGTAAATTCACTGTTTTATGTAAAAGAGTACATGGAGTAGATGGATGTATATTTACCGTTCCATATACAATAAAAATAATTCATTTTCAACAAATTCTTGCATACTACATATAAATTATAAGCCTGGTATCTTTGATCAGCACTTTTTTTTTTCTATCAAAATATCTAATAGGAAGCACATAATATTGTTTTGGCCTAAGTAGTCATGTAAGTGCACATGGTGCAAAGAGTGGGAAAAATGCATTAACAGCCATGACAGCTGTGATGATTTTATATTATTTATTTTCCTATAATTCTTCATTTTATTACATGTATACATTGTATATTAATATATTAACTATTTCATTTCTTTCTTTATCTACAACATATATACAAACAACAGCTGTTTAGCAATTACATTTTTACTTAACACAAATAATTTTTTAATATTCAATATATCAGAATGCTTCAGCAAAAAAAAAAACACTGCCGCTGATGTAGGTTTAGTTTTACCCACCTGCCCATGTCACCAAAAATTAAAAATTAATTAATGGAAATTTCAAATGCTGAGACAATAAACAAAGTTTGTTTCTTGTTTCCTGGAAAAACTGCTTGGCAGGTCAAATGTATTTGTTTACTTTTGAAAAACATTTTACATATGTTTAGCACTTTCAATGATTCATAACTAAAGATTTCCTTAAAAACTTTAAATAGGTGTTAGGAAAGGCACCAACGTAAAGGTATGTGGAGTAGTAGCACTCATGGTAATGATTCTTCACCTTGAACATTAATACTGGCAGGCATGGTGATAACCGGTGTTTTGTTCTGTAATATCTCTCTATATCCCATACGTGTATAAAGAATAAGAATATTTATTGATCCTATTAAGGGCCCTTGATGGGCAGCAAGACGTTTATACTAATAGAACAATACACTATGATTTTGGTAAAAAAAACCACCCCAAAACATATATATATATATACCTACATCCTTCCATTTAGAATTTAGATGTTTTTTGGTTTTGTATGTCTTTGAATTTCTGTCTTATTGACATATACCCAGCATCATCTATTATTTATATGTACAAATGTAGGTTATATATGACAGGTCTACAAACCAGTGTTATTATCTTCAATCACCAGCAATCACTCAGTTTTACAGTGAATCTTTCAGCACCACCAAGAGATTGTTTTTACTGAATCATGCCCTGTACTTTGTAGTATATTATTTTATCAGCAACTGAAACATGTGCACAAAATTGTATAATATACCACATGTGAAGTTGAAATCATATGCAGATTTGGGGGGAGGGGGGTCTCGGAATATTTACATGTTTTACTCCTTACATTGTCTTTTTATTTTGAACTGAATACCTTATGTGTACTTTAAACATATATAATGTAAATTTTGATTTATTGATAAAAAATTAACCAACAAACGCAAAGATTTTTTATGCCCCAGTCGTAGCGAAGGGGGCATTTAGTTTTACCCTTGTCCATACGTCCGCAGACATGTGACAGAGGTGTCAAGCCACAACTGGAGATTTGGAAATTTTCAGCTGGAGTTTGGGCCTCATAACTGGAGATTTTTTATCGACATCTTTATCGACGTACGCGATGGGTTTTTTTGGTGTTTAAACTGCATATCTTCCTTTTTGGTTAATGATTCTATACATTTAAACACCTGCATAGCCATTTTTACTTGATAGAAATAGAAGATAAGGGGTTTTCAAATATTTATTCATTATATATAGTTCAAGGTAAATTGATCAGCCATCATATATAGTTGGCAAAAAGTACCTCTGCTTAAGCTACATTGTCAACTTTGGTACCACTACTGAACAGTGGTGTTGAATTGGTAAAGTTGTGGGCTTTCTGATGGGTAGCTGTCGCCATATGTTTGGTCAAGTCATTAGGGCCAGCTTTGCAAGAAGTGTAGCAAGCATGGTCTTGACCCTTGGTACTGGACTTGCAACATTTGAAATCAGATCTCCAGTCAGAGTTAAATTTGACTAGATACTTGGTCTTTTTTAATTTGCTCCTGGGGTATTTGGTGATAGCATACGGTTTGCATTTTGTCAAATTATAAAATTTTAGAATTGTCCAAGACAAACATACTTATAAAGGTATTCCATTGGCTTGGATAGGAAACAAGCCATAAATATCACATTTGAGTTGATTTCATTTGTCTTTTGAGGTTCAGAGCAGTAATATAATGTAACTGTTCAATGTTTTCAACAGCATCAAATTAAAGTCGTTGTTTATACAACTTAATCCATTGTCAGTATTTCACTTTTAATCATCCAGGCGTGTGTCTTTAACTAGCTAGTTGATCACCAGGTAATTTCAATCATCTTTTATTGTTGTATATACAGTCTAATCCTAAACACCTTCATTGATTACTGCACTAATTACCTGTTTACCTTTTGACACAAAATCAATAACAGGAAATGGTGACTTCCGTTTTTCTCGGACTTTTCCGATATCAATTTTGAGTTTCTCGGACCTTTTCTCTGTCAGTATCAATTTTGTAAACAAAAATGTCTACTGAAAATTTTTCGAGGTTGACATTTTCAAAAAGCGGAAGATTTCAAATTTTAACGGGAGGGACGGAAGAGGGTCTGAAAAGCGGGAGATTTTGACTCCCGCCGGAAGAATCACATGTATGCGTCCGTCCGTCCGACCGTTCTTCCCAAAATTGGTTTCCGTTCTCTAACTTTAGTTTGCCTAAACCAAATGTTATGAAACTTATACACAATGCTAATTACCACAAAACACAGATCAAGTTTGAATTTTGGTGGTGTCACTTTTACCGTTATATAGTTATGCCCCTTTACAATTAGAAATATTGCTGAAATTTTCGTTTCCATTCTCTAACTTTAGTTTGCCTCAACCAAATGTTATTAGACTTATACACAATGCTTATTACCACAAAACACAGATGAAGTTTGAATTTTGGTGGCGTCACTTTTACCATTCTAGAGTTATGCCCCTCTACAAATGGAAATATTGCTGAATTTTTCGTTTCCGTTCTCTAACTTTAGTTTGCCTCAACCACAGGTTATGAAACTTATGCACAATGCTAATTACCACAAAACACAGTTCAAGTTCGAATTTTGGTGGCGTCACTTTAACCGTTCTAGAGTTATGCCCCTTTACAAATGGAAAAATTGCTGAATTTTTTGTTTCGTTTCCTTTCTCTTACTTAAGTTTGCCTCAACTAAATGCTGTGAAATGTATACACAATGCTTATAACCACAAAACTCAGATCAAGTACAAATTTTGGTGGCGTCACTTTTACAGTTCTTGAGTTATGTCCCTTTATAACATTATATGCAAATGGGGGCATCATCTGTGTCCCATGGACACATTCCCCATTTATTTTTTACAAAAGATTGCAGGGCATGCAAATACATAGATGCACACAAATATATATATACACACATTTATAAACAAGTCTAAATTGAAAACAACATTCAAACCTATGATTGCGTTGGATAAAAACCACAATTTTTATAAGTGTGCATACACACATTTATAAATATAAAAAGTAATGATTGCTTTTGGCAAGCCTTACTCAGACAGTAGTCTTTTCATATTTGTAAGTTTTTATTGAACAGTTTTATTATTTTGATGTTTTATATTTTCAGGTTCAGCATGTGATATTGTACATTGTCAAACTTTATTCAGTTCAGCAAAAGATGCAGAGAAATCCACAGAAATAAAGAAATTAGCTGCCTTACAGAGAGAATCTCCTCGCTGTATCTCTCTCAGGACATACATAGACTGTTTAGTAAAGCAGAAACGATTCTGTCATTCAGATATCACTTTTAATGGAAATTTAGCGGGTTTAAAAGCAAAAATGAATAGACATAAATGTTCTGCTGATCCAGAGGCATCGATATTTGATCCGGAAACAATGCAGGTTACTGGTCCTCGCCCACCAAGTGTTGATCGTATGTGTTCATACAGTGGAAAACCAATATATAAACAATGTGGATTATTTGGTGATCCCCACTTGCGAATGTTTAATGAGGAATTTCAGACTTGTAAAGTTGAGGGGGCTTGGGCATTAGTGGATAATAAACATTTAACTGTTCAGGTCACAAATGATCCAGTGATTAACAGTGGAGATGCAACAGCAACTAGCAAGGTAATTTATAAACATTAAGTACCCACATGACATGTTTACAAAGAGATATGAAATATAAGGAACAACTGACCTGAAATTTTGGGAAGATCCTTTGTGGACAATTATTCCTAATCAAAAATCGGGGGGGGGGGGAATAGTGGGATTATTTACATGTAGGTAAAAGGTATTTCTATACTATAAGCAGACAATTTTCTGAATTTTGTTGTTTCAAAAGAAATAGTTCTCATTTGGAATGGTCTTCTAGATACAGTTTTGTATACTAGAAAAAGTCTATGTTAGTGCATAAAGGTACATGTAACCTAACTTGAAATACAGTTATAAATATTGTTTTACTTTTTTATGCCCCCGCCGTAACGGAGGGGGCATTAAGTTTTACCCTTGTCCGTCTGTATGTACGTACGTACGTCCCAAAGTTGGTTTCCGTTCTCTAACTTTAGTTTGCCTCTACCAAATGTTATGAAACTTATACTCAATAGTTATTACCACAAAACACAGATCAAGATTGAATTTTGGTGGCGTTACTTTAACCGTTCTAGAGTTATGCCCCTTTATAAATGGAAAAATTCCTGAATTTTTCGTTTCCGTTCTCCAAATGTTATGAAACTTATACACAATGCTAATTACCACAAAATACAGATCAAGTACAAATTTGGGTAGCGTCACTTTTACCGTTCTTCAGTTATGTCCCTTTATAACTTTAAATGATATGCAAGCGGGGCATCATCTATGTCCCATGGACACATTCCCCATTTATTTCTCTATGTTTTGAAGTTTTTGCACTAATGTTTTATAGTATTGAACAACAGCATGTATTTCTTTATTTATTACATTACTTAATGAAATTTAGAAGTGAAGTTGATGATATTCAAGAATAAAACTAAAAGATTGATAACTGTTTGCTTTATGTCAAAGAATTCATGATTTTTTAATCAACGGAATGCTTGTTTTCATTGTGAACATTCTTTGATATTTGCCTTGTTATTTGGTATTGGACATTATATTGGATCCACTTTGTTGGTTTTGGTATTCTGTCATTGCAATATAATTGAATTACATGCTTTATAAGGATTGATTTTTATAACATTTGTTTTTAATGTAGCTTTAATTTCGATCTTCTGATTTGGATGAAAAGGGAGGAGTGTATCCTCACAAAACTATATTCCCCCTGCAGCATGAATGTGTACATTTTTACCTTCTAAGTGTCCAATCCGTGTCAGGAATCTTTTCACTGGCTGCTGTGCATGCAGTTTCAGTATTTTATTTTTTTTAAATTTTTGATGTCACACATCTTTATCCTAACTGTTGATTTTTATACACCCGTTTACGGGACGTATTATGGTATACCTCTGTCCGTCCGTCCGTCGTCAACATGTCGGACTTTAACTCAAAAACGCTTTAACCAATTTGCATAAAACTTTGATGAATTGTTTATATCTATTGACGTGAGCTCCCTTTCGTTTTTTATAAATTTTAGATTTTACGTTTCCGAGTTATGCGGTTTTATTCATTAAAAAAAAGGGATTTTCCAGTTTTCGGACAATAACTCAAGAATGCTTTCACCAACTTGCAAGAAATTGTGGTGAATTGTTTATATCTATTGACATGAGCTCCCTTTCGATTTTTATATATTTTAGATTTTACGTTTCCGAGTTACAGGGTTTTATTCATAAAAAAAGGGGAATTTTCCAGTTTAGTTTCAGGGTTTTATTCATAAAAAAAGGGTGATTTTCCAGTTTTCAGACAAAAAATCAAGAATGCTCTCAGCAGTTCTCATGAAACTTTGGTGAATTGTTTATATCTATTGATGTAAGCTCTGTTTAGAATTTTATAAATTTAAGATTTTACATTTCTGAGTTATGGGGTTTTATTCATTAAAAAAGGGGGGATTTTCCAGTTTTCGGACAATAACTCAAAAATGCTGTCAGCAATTTTCATGAACTTTGATGAATTGTTTATATCTAGTGATGTAAGCTCCCTTTACATTTTCATAAATTTCTAATATGACATTGAGAATTAATTGAACTTTATTTGTTTATAGTCTGACAACAGATTTACTAAGTATTGCGCAACAGCACAGTGTATTGCACAACAGCAAGAAATCTTTAATTGAATATAAATTCAATTCATATAACCAATTTCAAGTTCTTTGACTACATTTATTCAGAAACCTATAATATGTCAAATATTTAATTACAATCCAAATTCAGACCTGTATCAAGCTTGAATATTGTGTCCATTTTTGCCCCAACTGTTCATGGTTGGACCTCTGCGGGCGTATCCAGCTGTGCTCAGCGAAGCAGTTTTTTTACACTTGTTTTAAGACTTATGTAGGAGCTTTACTGCTTGTCAAATGGTGCAGGTTTAACTATTGTAAAAAGCCATACAGTGACCTCTAGATGTACACATTGGTTAAGTTGTGTTGTTGAATTGCTGTCTCTTTCACAATTTTATAACCTCTGTTTAGTGTTACACATTTTCATTCACAATCTTTTAACTGCTGGCTAGTCAAGTTTATAAAATTTTTATATGAATTGAAGTAAAATTGTTTTATTTTAATTTTCTCTTGAAGCATGTTCATGTATTTTATAACCAATAGGCATGAGACTTTCACATTTAATTTCCATATGAAGTTTTCAATAAGATGTATTTTAAGATTTGCCAAGTGCAAAAACATTAACACTGAGACTCAGATTGAAGTGATTACAAATTTTGGATAACAAATTCAGTATTGTACCTCTCCTCAAATCCCTTATGATTTTCTAATGTCTTTTCTTTTTGGATAATAAAATTGTTGTTGAAATGATCAAATTTGTAAAAGCGAATTCACAAAGAGGAGGAAAAGTCTCCATCAACTCCCTTTTAATTCCCCATACTTCAGTTATTCTTAAACTTATTTAGAATAAATTAATAAATGAAGTGATTTCAACCACCTCCCTTCACCTTCGAGTAAGTAAAACAAAGTTAAATCTCAGTCATTTTAAATAAAATACTGTTTAAACATCCAGATAGGTCACATTTGTGTTGATATGATAAACAACTTGTATTTTTCTAGGTCAAGCACATTATGAATGGATTTTCAAGTCTTTGTTCAACCGAGCAGGTTTATATGTTGAAAATTTGAAATTAGATTAAAATGTTCACTTTATTTCTGCCAAGTTTTAAAATGTATTTAAATAGGTAATAAAACATTTATATTTTCACCTTAGTGTGAAATGGAATTTATCTCTGCATTATGAATGTGTTTTCTTGAGATTTCAATACACACATATATATATACATGTCAGACCTTCACAGTAGGTGTGAGATCTTTTTTGTGTACAGTATAAATATTTCATTCTAAATGTTGCCTGATTGGAAGGTTAATGGCATGTTTGACACAGCTACAATTGCTAAATTTCAAAATGTTTATACAATATGTTTGAAGAGTAATTTCAGCTATTAAACTCTTTTCAGTAAAATTATGTCAGAATATTCTTAAAATTTCTGACTTCTTGTTAGAAAATCCTCTTAAATAATATTTTCTCTTTAAAGAATAGTGTATAACATATAGACAGTAGACTTATTGCCAGGACAGTTTGTCAAGGCTTGCATTTTCTTGGAAAGACCTGTTGGTATAAAAGTGAAAACCATTATAGAGCAGGTGTACATTTTCTGTTAACTAGACTAGCTAAAGCTGTTTGTTTTACTGGGTTTTTCATGGGAAATATGAAGGCTGCCAAGTTTACAAAATCTGGACTTTTTTTTTTTGCACTAAATTTGTTCAGAGGTCTACAAACAATGCCATGGCGAAAAGAAAAACAACAAAAAGATGAACAAGTCCACTAAACCCTTCATAAAAAACTAAAGACTGAGCAACTGAAAACCACCTAAAAAAAAAAAGGGGGGGGGGGGGGGGGGGGGGGGGGGGGTGAAAGCAGATTCTCTGGAAAAGTAGGCTGTGATTGTCTTCCAGTTTTATTTGTCTTTTCAAATTATGTTCCAACCTGTATTTAAATTTTACCGTTGGCAAATGCTTGGGCCATAGAAAGCTGACCATATAAGAAAGGGACCTTTGAATTGAGGTTCAAAATGCATAGGTATTCAGAAAACAGTGACTTGACAAGACAGGTGTTTGTTTAATAGAGGTGACCCTTATAGCAGGTTTGACTGTACATGTACTAATGTTATTGACATGAATTGCATGTAGACCGACTTTCTCTTCTGAATTTTACATTCTAAAAAAATCCAGATTTATGAGGGCTTTAAATGATGGGCTGGCCTATTAGCTATTTGTCAAGAGATGTATTGTGACCTTTAGCATGTTTAGAGGTATACATCAGGATGTTTTTCTATTCTTCAATTTTAGGCCTTTAATGGGTTGTTGTCTCACTTGCAATCATGCTGAATAGCTTCATTTTTATACAATGTATTTTGGGGAGGGGGATGTGGGGTTCAGGACTTTCTATCTCATGGTCTTGGTACTTGTAGTTAAAGGCTGGTGGTTACTTTTTATGTTAGCTTGTGCTGGTGGGTAACTGATATATACATGTATCCTATATTTCTAAATATAAACTACTGATTTTTTATACGCCCGTTTACGGGACGTATTATGGTATACCGTTGTCCGTCCGTCCGTCGTCAACATGTCGGACATTAACTCAAAAATGCTTTAACCAATTTGCATAAAACTTTGGTGAATTGTTTATATCTATTGACGTGTGAGCTCCCTTTCGTTTTTTATAAAATTTAGATTTTACGTTTCCGAGTTATGGGGTTTTATTCATTAAAAAAAGGGGGATTTTCCAGTTTTTGGACAATAATTCAAGAATGCTTTCACCAACTTGCAAGAAATTGTAGTGAATTGTTTATATCTATTGACATGAGCTCCCTTTCAATTTTTATAAATTTTAGATTTTACGTTTCCGAGTTACAGGGTTTTATTCATGAAAAAAGGGGGGATTTTCCAGTTTTCGGACAAAAACTCAAAAATGCTTTCAGCAATTCTTATGAAACTTTGGTGAATTGTTTGTATGTATTGATGTAAGCTCCCTTTAGAATTTTATAAATTTTACATTTTACATTTCTGAGTTATGGGGTTTTATTCATTAATAAAGGGGTGATTTTCCAGTTTTCGGACAATAACTCAAAAATGCTGTCACCAATTCTCATGAAACTTTGGTGAATTGTTTATATCTATTGATGTAAGCTCCCTTTTTATTTTCATAAATTTCTAATATGACATTGAGAATTAATTGAACTTTATTTGTTTATAGTCTGACAACAGATTTACTAAGTATTGCGCAACAGCACAGTGTATTGCACAACAGCAAGAAATCTTTAATTGAATATAAATTCAATTCATATAACCAATTTCAAGTTCTTTGACTACATTTATTCAGAAACCTATAATATGTCAAATATTTAATTACAATCCAAATTCGGACCTGAATCAAGCTTGAATATTGTGTCCATTTTTGCCCCAACTGTTCAGGGTTGGACCTCTGCGGGCGTATCTAGCTGCACTCAGCGAAGCAGTTTATTTATTAGTTTTTATTGGCTTTGAACTAGCTGTCAGTAACTACGAGTACTCTCAGATCTGTACTTAATGTCTTCTTATTGTTGGGATGTACAAGTACCCGTTCACGTCAACTATTTTTTTTTATTGTATATCTGTTTGTATCCTTCTGATGAGTTAAGCCTTTTTCAACTGATTTTTATAGTTCATTCTTATGTTGTACTGTGACACCACTGTCCCAGGTTAGGGGAGGGTTGGGATCCCGCTAACATGTTTAACCCCGCCACATTCTGTATGTATGTGCCTGTCCCAAGTCAGGAGCCTGTAATTCAGTGGTTGTCATTTGTTGCTGTGTTACTTATTTGTTTTTCATTGATTTTTTTGTACATTAATTAGGCCGTTGGTTTTTTCTCGTTTGAATTGTTTTACATTTGTGATTTCGGGGCCTTTTATAGCTGACTATGCGGTATTGGCTTTGTTCATTGTTGGAGGCCGTACCGTGACCTATAGCTGTTAATTTCTGTGTCATTTGGTCTCTTCTGGAGAGTTGTCTCATTGGCAATCATACCACATCTTCTTTTTTATATCAATCAAATCTATAAGCCATATGTATATATGACTAGATGAATGCATTGACTGAATCTATGTGAAGTGTGTGTATGACGTACATGTAAATAGACTAAATAGAGTTGAAGATGTTTCTGAAATTACTCAGAATATTAATGAAAAAGAACTTTAATCCTGCAAGGAGTACAAGGTACATTTTAAATGTGGTTGACTGAGAGAGCTTGAGGAATACAAAATCTAAATTACCAACAGGATTTTTTGTGTGGATATAGCTACTTAGTACTACAAAGGTGTGTAATATACATGACAAAACTGACACCTGAGGAGTAGAATTAATTACCATAAATGATTTAAACAGGTATTTACAACATTCACATGTCCACTGGTACAGATTTATTTTTTACAAGGCTGGTAAGGGGAATGCCTTGTATTATTTATAGGGATGTGTAGGTCACATTGTCTCCAGAATGTCCAGCGCTTGTCAAAAGCAGCTGATTATCAAATAAGTTTGTGTATTACCATCAGTTTTAACTTTTATCTTCAGAAAAGAAAATTTACATTACATGATCCATGCACTGAAAATCATTAGTTATAGTTATAAATTTGAGATGTGTAAATATTCGGAGACTATATGTATGGTTTTTTGTCTTTCACGAACTTTGCTACATGTTCCCTTGGTACATGTGTTTTCGTTAGTAAATAAAGGTGCTGTGTTTAGGTAGTATGGAATCTTGTTATTTCAAAGTAGTAAAAACTGTATTTTCAGTATAGTTGAAAAAAGGTTTCAGAAATATTTAGCTTTGTTGGTATGATTTTTCCTTTTTTTCGGACATGATCTAAAATTTGCAAGTACCTTAAAAAGAACCTTTCTCTCTCTCAAACTTAAAACATGTTAAAGGAGTCACTTGCTGAAAAAAAACACACATTGTAATCAGTAAGATAAGTGTATGATTAAAATTTAGGTGTAACAAAACAGTATTAAGAACTTTGGTATGTTAAAAATGATAACTTTTCTTGACCAGAGATACTGTGAACATGAAAAAATGTACAAATCATTGTTTACATTGAACTCAAGATAGGGCTCTCCTGACCTTGGAGTTTTACATTTTGGTAGGATCTACAGGTACTAGCATCTGTTTTGTATATTGTGAGATCTGGTGTATTAAATGGTAAAACAACCTTCGATTGTTTTTTTTTCAAAACATATGGAAAATCCTTAAATGTATACTGGTATATTAATGTTCATCTCTATTAGCGAAGACTAGATATTAGAATCCCAGGTTGAGGAAGATGGGTGATCAGACATTTTTTACTTAGTTTATGATTTTAGTTTTATGAGCAGTCTGAAATTAAAGTATTTTATTTAGGAACATATGTAGGATTCTAAAAAAAACAAAACAAACCTAACAAAAACATAAGTTCTATGTATACATGTATACTGGTGATATTGCTCTGTATGAATTATGATATAGTATAGTACAAAAAGGGTTACCAAAGTATTTCAAATGGCATGAATGTAGACAGGGTAAATTTATGTTTATGTTACAGTTAACACTTATGAGGTCAGTGTTTTTCAAACCTGTATTGACATTCTTATGTTTTCCTTTGCAGTTGACAGTGATTATAAAGAAGAATGAAGATTGTGCATCAAGTCAATTCATAACATATACTGCTCAGACAGGTCATTTACCTGGTTCCTTTTCGTTAGGACAAACACACTATGGTCCCGAAAGAAGTGTGGAAGTAATTGAAAAAGAACCAGGAAAAAGTGTAGTGATTTATTTGCGTTACATTGACACAACAATTAAAGTGCAACAAATTGGACGATATTTTACATTCGCCATAAAAATGCCAGAAGGAGTCTTAAATTCCAGTGAAATAAGTGACAAATTAGAATTATGTGTTCAAGGATGTCCAATTAACGAGAGAATTAATTATAAACAATACTTTTCAGAAGTTCAGCGGACGAACAAACACAGTAAAATGGCACTAAGCAAAGCTTTAAAGATGTGCCGTGACGCTAGTGTTGTCGATTTCTACTTTGATTCATGTGTTTTTGATCTCTTAACAACGGGTGACGAGAACTTTACAGCAGCAGCTTATCAAGCGTGGCAAGACTTGATTGAATTGAACCCAGAACTTCGCCAAACTCAGGATAATCGGACTGAATTACCCATAGTACCGAGTAGTGCTTCTAGCGAGAAGACTAAATTTTGGTATTCTTCAAGGATACTGCTATTATCAGTGCTATTATGTGTGTTGCTATCAATGCCGTCATGATGAACGATGGGATTTGTTGTTATGTTGTTGTTACGTTATTAGATCAGTTTATTTAAGGTGCAAAAGTCTTGATGACACTCCATTATTTAATAACAGTCTTCATTAATTATCAATATGGTAGTTTGGAAATTCACAACTAAATTTGTATCTGACTTATTTCATATAAAAACATGCTAGGACTAATAGATTTACTAATCTATTAGTCCAATATGCATTTCAATAGTATTTATGATCAAACTATATACTCAATATTGATTCCTATTGACTGTAACACTGTGTTTTAAAATACCATTGAAAGTATATTATTTGGTTACCAATCACCAGTGCTTGCAATTGCATTTTTGCCATTTGTTCTGATATTTGATGGTTCTTGAATCTGCTCCTGAGATATCCTAAGGCTAGAATAGACATCTATCAATTAACTTTAACAATGTTAATTCATCAATCATTCAACCTGTTAGAACAGTGGCAAAGAGTTCGAACTTTCATGTTGATATTTAATCAGATAGTAAATTTTCAATGCTGTTTTTAAATGCATTGTAATCTTCACAAGATTTCTGTTGGCTATAAATGTGTCACTTTGACTTTGAATGACTGTGTTGCAGTGCTCTACAAGTTTTGATTTATGTGTAAAAATTTGCATAAGTTGGTGAGTGTAGTTGAGTCTGATGAATGCAGATTGTGTATATTTTATGTGCAATTGTGTGTATCTGTCTGTGAGTGTATGTGTGCTTGTTTTTTTATGCATTATGTTTACTATGAACCATGTATATGAATGAGATGATATTTAGGTTTATTTTGTGTCATTATGTGAACTTTGGACCAATAAAGCCCAGTTGTTGTCAATCAGAACTTTTTTTTCTTTTTGAACATTTGAAAATGGCTTACCATTTATTTCACAAATTTAGTCAATTATTCTAAAAATATTCTCCATAACTGGAAAATTTATTACAATCAATAATGTAGTTGCTTAGGTCATAAAACTTTTTATTTGTTTTGATAATTCAATTAAACGATAATTATGCATCATCTTTTTTCAGTTACATAGCAATGTTTTCTTGATTTTTTTAGGATAAAGGGGGGTGGATAAAAAAAAAACCAGAGTACCTAGGTATTAAAAACAAAAATAAAGCCATAAAACATTGGAAGTGTGTAATTTCAGGTCCCTGGCTTCATTTAATGACACATTATGAACATTTAATTTGTAATAAAATTACAAGTGTAAAATCTGGATATATAACCCTTCCCAAATCTTTTGTCATTCAAGTTTAAAATTCTTGACCTAAGTGATCATAAATTGAAACTCAAATCCTTAATGGTAGTCTGTTAGCTGCTCAAAGGCAATGAATGTGGCCACTGAGAAAAGAAGTCTTTTGTCTTGTTCACACAATACAGAGGGAAAGGGGTGGATATTACTAACATAGTTAACATTCAAATCAGGGTATGAATCGACCAATTTCTTTCTTGGGTTATACATGAGCCTTTTGTCAGTACAATACGATGACCTGTCAAAATTCATCCACTTTTTTTCAGACATATGAATTGTCCACTGTTTCCACACACACAGTTATTTTGACCAGTCAGACTCTCTTTTGTTGACATGTTCGTCAAAATGTGTTTAATTTCACTTATTTCTTCATTAAGAGTTTTAAAAGTATTTCTTTTGTATTACTTTTTTTAAGGTTGACCGCATTTGAAAAGTTCAATTTGCAAAATTTTGTCTGTTGTGATTTGAAAACTGAAAACTTTTGTTGAGTAGATGCATCCAGCTTAGGGCTTAATCCCTATTCATACAAGTTTAGTTGGAAAGTTGAAGTTTACAACTTTTAGAAAGTGTTAAAAGTCAGCTTAGTACAATTTTGTTAAAATTAAGTTTGGTGATCATTGATGGAAGATAATTCTTATGGCTACCTGATAATCAAGAATAGGGGATTAAACTTCTTTCATTTTCAAAATTCTTAATTCTAACATCTTGCAGGTTAAGTAAAAAATCAAATTTTGAGATAAATTTCTTTTTAGCATCCATTTATTAATCTCATCTTAAATTTGTTAGTATTAATGTTGCAATTTACGAAAATAATGGGGAGCAATTTTACAGCTTAATGAACAATTAAGTAGGAAAAAAGTGAAGATTCTTTGTTTGAATGAAACACACATGTTCACCTGGGTGTAGATTTCACTTCTGAAATAGGTTTATGGTTAAAAGCTGAAAGATAAGTTATTTGGGCCTCTCAGAAGGTTTTACTAGCCTTATCTCTACATAATCTTTCTTATGTGCACACCTGCATACAGGCTTTCATATGGGGCTCTGTGAAGGGGAACCATAATTTTATTACTATTTACTGGTGTCACAAAAAGTTCAATGGGTACAAAACAATGTTAAATTCTACTCTTTTAATTTTTACAGTCAAAAATATACACAGTTTACCAAATTGAGAAGGCCTAACATGAATTCTTTTAAAATGTAATTGTTAAAGCATTTGTTTACACAAGTCAAATGCTATATATACATGTACATGTTGAAGTTGATGGAAATGGCCAAATATTTACATTACCCCATAAAATATGGAATAAAATAGAACAGATTTTATTATGTAAACATGTGCCCATTAATGATTTCTGACAGCGCACTTGGGAGCATTGTAAAACTTGAAAACTACAAAGGAGGAAGGCTTATTGAAATTCATGTAAATCGATTCTAAAAAAAATTGGAAGATGTATTATAAATTTTGATTGTTACTGTTTAACATGGTAATGTGTGAAAAATTGATTGAAAGTTAGAGTACAAAGAAAATAATTTGTGACAGCAAAGTTTTGTTTATACAAGGTAAAATACACACAATGAAAAAGCATGTGGATGCTTTCCCTTTTAATTGTGGTACTTTTCTCAGGTTTTTTTTAATGAAAAAAAATTATAATCAAAACTCACAAACTTGCAGTTATAATTATAACATTCAAAGGATCTAGTTTTTATGAAATATTACAGAATAAACAGCATTAATAAACATATTTAATATTAGGAAAATAAATTGTGTGTAGACAAAAACTTTCATGCACTAAATAAAGAATTTCATGTTTGTCATCCCATTGCGAACCTCAAATATTTCTCTTGAAATATTACCCCTTTTTCATGTTAATATACACACAACATTATGACTATAAATCAATTTTTCATATACAAGAAAATGGCCATTAAATGATTATACATGTGCTATTGCTTAAAATGAAATATATCATAAATGTTATCAGAAGTGTTCTTTTTTTCTTTTTGCTAAGGTTGGAAGCTTTAATATAAAGTATAGATATCAGCTGTAATGACTTTTAAAGAGCAACTCCTTGGCTTTCATTTCATGGCAAATGCAGCTTTGTTTTTTATGCTTGCGAATATTTTATCACATTTATGAAAAGGCTTTTAAGGGTAACAAAAACATGTAAAAATACTGAAAATAATTTCCATATTTAATAATACCAACTGTTAAATTAAATGAGACGGAACTCTCAATGAAAGGAGAGAACATTTTGGTAGTTTTTATTTTTTTGTTCAGTGGTTGACTGTAATCATCTGAGGGTGACTGAATCCCTACCTAACGTGAATCATAAAGAAAAAAAGTACTCTTCTTCTGTCGGTTTATTATGAAAACATAAAAACATCTGGAGGGAATATTTACAAAGAACTTGCAAAGAGATTTCCCCTGTTATCAACAACCTAATGCACTCACTCACATTTGATCAGTTTCAAAAAGTTTTCACTTCTCCTTTGAACATTTTATGCTTATGAAACATATGGTTAAAGAGGTAGCTTTCTTTTGAAATATCATAAACAGTTTTTGTTAAAAGGAAAATGACCTCTCCTATTTTGAGAAGTGCCTTCCTTTTTGCTTTTATTGCTTTCATATCATGTATACAATCATTCAGGAGTAATTATTTGAGCCAAGCTATCTGAGCAGAGTATATATAGTCATAAACCAATTTGTTAAAAATATTTTGATAGAGTGCATCTTTAAAGCATGATATATCTAGATTTCATTAGATTTGGCAAATTTTACTGTAATTTACAAGTCAGACACTATAAAGTGAGAAATTTGTTCACATACAGGCTATTATAATTATTTGCATATTGATGTGAAAAAAAATTGAAAGATAAAATATTTTCATGTGTTGAAATTTTGCCATAAAGATGCTTTTAAGGACATAACTTTCAAAAGAAATGGTTAAAATAGAAGATCAAGGATTGAATTTGGGACTTATTCATTGATAAAATTGTTTGAACAGTGAACTTCCCTTTGTTGGGACCCCAGGTAAAAATCTTGGCAATAAACAAAATGTGGAGAAAGGTTAGCCTTGTTATCATGTTAAATGTTTAGATATCAACTTGAAGCTAGAGATTTGAGGCCTTTGGCTATAGAAATTTAAAACCATCTTAATCCTCACTAAAAGCAATTTTAAATTGAACTTTCTGACAGGAGATTGTCATGTGAGGAAAACTTGATACATGGATTTCTAATGGGGAACCCAGAAGGCATAAAAAGGGGAGTAGGCGGACTCTACATGGATTTCTAATGGGGAACCCAGAAGGTATAAAAAGGGGAGTAGGCTGACTCATCATAACTTGCAAAAGTATCTAAAAGTATCAACATAAAAAATTTAAATAATGTTGATCTTTGTTTTACATGAATGTAAACATTAGATGATAAATGCCCCAGTTCATAATTAATATACCGTAACATACATTCTGTAGGTTGAATGTAATCTCTCAAATTAATATTCATCCTTAGATCCCTTAATCAGGAAATAAACATCACATTCATATGACTTTTGGACTTTGTAAAAGTGGCCACATTCATTGTTTTTATCAGAAGTGTTTTTTTTTAAATGACTGTACAATATTATAACACAGAGGGTGGTAAGAACGGATCGATTAGATTTTACATAGATTTTTTGTTTAATTTCCTAATACATGTAATATTGCAAGTAGCATTGTAATTTTAACAAAATTGTATCAGAATTTAAATTTTCTCAAATATGAATTTAAAATTTAAACATTCATGGTAAGCAATTTGTCAATATTGTGTTCATCAAAGCAGTGAAGATTTTTTGTTTGTAAATGGGTATTCAGATTTAAACCCTTTAAAAGTTTAGTAAAACATATCTTTTAAATTGCACTGAAATACCTTAGATAACAAAGACTTCTTTTATTTATTTTTTTGGTTTTCAATATTATCTATAGTGTACTTCAAATTTCTGTCAACTTTTGGGACTATTTTGTTTATCCAAGAAAAAATAATTTATGCTACATGTACATGTTAATACAGCAATACTAATTCTGTCCATAAGGTCACATGATAAATTTTGTCCATAAGGTCACAGAGTTATCTACCTCATCTGTATACAGTATTTGTGTGGTAGCATTTTATGTTATAATGGCTTTAATACAAACTGATTTTGACAGAGATTTTGTGAGAACGGTTTTAAAGCATCCAGTGAAATATTATTATTGAAATAAAAAATATTTAAAAATTTAGAATTTGTTTTGTGATATCCATCTGTTCAATTCTTATCTTTACAAGTCTCACCCATGTATATCTGGTTTTTATGTTCACAGTTATTGTAATGCCCCACAACAAAATGTTTTTGGGGTAAATAATTTTACCCAAGTCTCTGTTCGAATGGTTTGTCCAGGAAACTCCTCCTACAGTTTTCAATCAAAAACTTTTATATTGTGTAAGGTACTTGTACATATACTAAAGGTGTGCATATTCTCAGGATTTTGATTTTTTTTTTAAATTGTCCACGAATGACAGGGAGAAGGCAGAGATAGTATATCTTAAGAGAGAACTAATACTCGGGAGAAGACAGATAGTATATTGTAAGAGAGAACTTATACTGGGGAGCAACAGATAGCATTATTTTATCATAAGAGAGAACTTATACAGGGGAGAAGACAGATAGTATATCTTAAGAAAGAACTTATATTAGGGAGAA
This sequence comes from Mytilus californianus, assembly GCF_021869535.1. Classification (NCBI taxonomy): domain Eukaryota; kingdom Metazoa; phylum Mollusca; class Bivalvia; order Mytilida; family Mytilidae; genus Mytilus; species Mytilus californianus. The sequence goes on from NW_026262679.1 coordinate 62,892,044, forward strand.
GACAGATATTACATCTTACGAGAGGACTTATACTGGGGAGAAGGCAAATAGTATATCTTAAGAGAGAACTTATACAGTGGAGAAGTTAGAGATAGTATATCTTAAGAGAGAACTTATACAGGGGAGAAGTTAGAGATAGTATATCTTAAGAGAGAACTTATGTATACAGGGGAGAAGAAGGTGTGGGAGAACATTTCGAATAATTTTTTAATCAAGAGTCACTGATGAGTCTATTCTAGAAAAAACGTGCGTTGGGCTACACAGTTTTAAGCCTGGTATCTATGATGAGTTTATTTCCAAGATACATTAATTGGGAAAAACTCAATTTATAGCAAATAGCACTTAACATTGAGATTTTCTCAATCTGAATACCGGTACCATGAAACGCTTGCCACTGGACCTTAGGCAAATAACAATAAATTTGAAATATATTCTGTATCTTGATAGTATAAACTATATTGTTTGTACATCATTACACTTATATATATGTTAATGGAGTAAGTGAAAAGTCAAAAATCTATTTAGTAAGTACAGTATTATCATGATCAAAGCAGAGTTTTTCTGCTGCAATCATAAGTTTTGCTGAATTTTGGTAATATCAAACGTTCTTTTTGAGGAGTGGAGAGTTCAGGGTGAGCAACAGAGACACATTTTGTACTCGGAGTACTGAGTCCAGTTTTATGACTGAAAGACCAGGACATGTTATACTTTAAAAAAAATCTTTCAACAATATACTTCTATCGTAGAATAGTATATATATTGGTGGTAAATCTTTTAAACGACTGCAGTGGGTCGTAAACATAAGCTCCTCTTGAGGTAACTAGTTATACAAAGAGAGTGAAAGCAGGAAAAATAATTGTTATTGGATTTCTATATTCATCGAAGACAGAACCATGATAAAATGGTAATATTTCTACATTAGATCATGTCGTGATCAACGTTTTCAGATCTTTGTGAATAAAAGATATCTCTAGAAAGCAATCAAAATTATACAGAATGTTATTCATATGAAAATAATGGTCCGAATATTGCAGATGTCTGAAAGGTTAATAACAGGATGGTCCAGTTATTTTGTAGTTTCGTAAGTAAATGTGTTCTATAGAATTATTTATTTTCTTAGTACTAATGTACATTTTTACCACCCTTGTGGGTATCACAGAACACAAACAAACAGAGTCGATGCAAAAACGTAAACAGATGAGTATGACGCATTTTATTATTTTATTGAGCAACATGCAAAATCCTACAAAATAATGAGCTAAACCCACAGATTATTATATCGATATACGAAAATAGGTGTTGTTTGACGCATTTTATTATTTTATTGAGCAACATGCAAAAACCTTCAAAATAATGAGCAAAACCCACAGATTATTATATCGATATACAAAAATAGGTGTTGTTTGACGCATTTTGTTATTTTATTGAGCAACACGCAAAAACCTTCAAAATAATGAGCAAAACCCATACCGTATGTAGACCCCGGCATGACAAAATGTGAAACAATTTAAAAGAGAGAACCAACGTCCTTATTTATTGATTGATTGATTGTTGGTTGCTTGCTTAACATCTCGTCCTGATTTATTCTAAAAACAAACTGACTGGCAACAACTAATCTTTAGTTGTGACATTGAATGGTATATTCTCTAGTTGTGGTGATATTAAATGCTCCAATCTCTAGTTCTAGTGACATGAATCCTCTAATCTCTGGTTGTGGTGACATTGAATGCTCTAAACTCTAGTTGGTGATGTATCTGTGTGTTCGTTTTGATACACTTGTTATAGATAAAACATTAGTTCATTTGAATTCTCTGAATTTTTGGACGAGTTTTATAAACGTTTTTGTCAACTTAAAACTACTCAACAGACAAGCTCCAAGTTAAAAATGAAAGGCCGTCTGTTTTGGACAATTATAGAATAGGAATACATATACGTTGCCTTGTTTTCGAAATTATTAATAGTTACTTTTTGACATTATCATCAACCAGGGTCCTTTAGATTTTCGTCTACCTTAATAAACGTAGCGAAATTAAAAAAGATCCAATATACCAGGGGAAAGTAAAGCATGCAAAATCAAAGAAAAATTGACAACATCATCCTAAACATCTGTGAAATTGAGTTCGCTATACCAAAGACATATACCGTAATACATGTTTCTGACTATATATAGTAAGAAGAGAACGTCTGTTCGTATTTTTATAATAAAGAGCTATTGACAAACACATTGTTAAACAGAAGTTGTTGGTTTTTTTTTTATTAAAATTTAGACTGCTGTAATGACAAAAAAATGAAAAAAAGAAAGAAAGAAACGTACACAAAAGTGATCAGGGAGACAAATTGCGTCTTACCATTTGAAGCTTTACAACAGCGCCGTGTTTATGGATATAGTGCGAATTGTCATTAGGGCAAAATGAAAGTCTTGCCCTGAGTTGCAGAATAAATTGGGTTATCATAGTACTTAAAGAATACATCTTACCAAGGAATTATTTTGCCTTTATTACTTAACAAATAAGAAATTTTACTAGAAGATGTATTTATACAAATTAAATCAAGTAAAGGGAGGGGATGTATTTATACAAACTAAATCAAGTAAAGGGAGGGTTTGCATTCAGGATCCTACCCGTGAAAAACGAAATTGCATCAGGCATAAATATCACTAAATTGCAACGAAAACGCTGTGCTGTGGACGACAATCTAGATTGTTTATTGTTATTAAAGAATTGAAGAGTGTATGCAGTTATTCACCATGGTTCTGATCTCTTCCAAGAAAATAATATTGTCGTGACGGTCACATCTGAGTAAAAGATGTTTAAGTATGATATACAAACCAATAATACCATTGCTGGTGAACTGTTAGTTCGCATAAGTATCCATGACCAACCCAGTACCTCACTACTTCTGTACTGGCATGTAAATACAGATATAGTTTTATTGAAATTTGCCGTTATAAAACTTAAGAAATCATTTTAAATTCAGGAATTTATCGCAATTTTGCATAGCTCCGATTCCTTGTCCGAATTTGGCATCGATTTTGGTCCTATCCGGTTAATCCACCTCTTCAACTTTTGTATTAAGTATTGGATTTTCACATTTTATTTGACTCGAGAACCACGTAGGAGACATAAGCTGTCGAAGTGCGCATCTGGTGCTGTAAAATTTGTCCCCTTAAATTTATTGTGCTGCATTTGCACGCTTGTGAACGAAATACATAAAAGTGACCGTTTATCATTTATCATAGTTTCGCAATAACTATGGTATAATATACATTTTAAAATAACACATTAAGCGATAAATTTGATTAATAACTGGAATATTTATATACATAAATATATAGAAATCGCATATTTCATGACTTTGGAGTAGTCACCTTCAGATGTTTTTGGCGCCATTTTCGTCTATTGAAAACACAAAAAAATAATTACAAACTGAAGATTTATTCAGAAGCAATTTATCTTAAAATCAAACGAAATCAAAGTTTGGTAAAAGTAAATTCTAAGTGGTACTTAATGCTCATTAAAACTACAAAGTCTACACAGTTTTATAAGGGTACGGTTCCATATTTATTTACTTCAACTTTCTACAAACGTTAGTACCTCCTATCCGACACAGTGGCGCTTTAAAGGACATATGACAATCTTGATATATTTACTGTGCGAATTTGATATTCAATTCTGACAAATTCTCGATTTAAACTAGAATTTAAAAAGGCTTTTAACATTCTAAAGTTTCATGACGTAGTCTTCTTTACACCTTAAGTTGTTCAACGAAAATGCTTTTATTAGTAAACAAGCAGTACAAGACGAAAATAATAGTTTTCGCAACAGAGTGTAAACTTCTCATTTTCCCTGTTTAATGCACATAAGGTTATTGTACAACATAAAAAAATGTTCCATTTAAATTAACTTATATCAAAACAATTAAAATATACAATTTCATCATGTTCACAAGCCGTACACCCAAATACTTTATTTCAAAATAAACATTTGAGAAATGATTTTGAACAATGCAGTTCTTGGGCCTTTTACAATTTTATCCCCATCGTAGATTTGACAAAAACCATTTACAAAGCTGACTCTTAGGTGCTTAGGTTGAAAACCAGCGACCCGAGAAGCTAGAACATAAAACTTTATAGTTTTCAGCACGACTTAACACACGCAAGATTTTATAAGTGGAAAGGGTACATTTCAAACGTTGTTCCATTGTTCGTTGCAATCTGAACCACATAATGATATCAAACGCCGTCCAATTTAAAAAGCTTCAAATCCGAGATAAAACAACGAATCATTAAAAATCAATCCGGCGATTTTTATCATAATAGTTAGTTTATGCTATGTTTGAGGGAATAAAACTAAATTATATCTTTGTAACATATCCTGAAAAAAAAGTAATATAAAAAGCATTATATTACATAGTACAATCCATAATAACGCACCATAAAAGAGAAAAGTCACTTTGCAAATAAATAAAAAGTAGGTAACAGAAATAACAAAAATACTTAGATGCAGTATGCTAATGGATTTCTGTATACTTTGATAAGAATACACGGAAGTAAGCAGTATCATGTACTATACATACAAAATATATATCTAGCTGATTGATTGATTGATTGGTGTTTAACGCCACTTTCAACACTATTGTGCTATTTCGTGGCGGTCAGTTTTTATTGGTGAAGGAAGCTGGAGTGCCCGGAGAGAACCACCGACTTTCGCTAGGAAAACTGACAATCCTAGTCAATTAAGATTGGAGTCGAGTGCACCTGCCCCTTGCGGGATTCGAACTCACAACCCCAGTGTTGACTGGCTACTTAGACCACTCGGCCACCGATGCCCCTACATCTAGCTGATACATAATGAACAAAAATTTGGCCTTAACAGGGTCCTTCCTGGTCACTTTTCCTGGATCCGCCTTTGCGGGCCTTTTATAACTTACTATGTTGTATTGATTTTGCTTATTTTTGAATACACTAAAAAAATAAAATGCTGTATAGTTGTTCACACCCTTTTCATTTAGTCTTTTTCGTTGTCTCATTTGCAATATCCACATCTTATTTTTCATATTAGTTAAACTATTAAGAAAGGCTGGTTCGTTAGTGTTGCTACTGGCATAATTCGGCATAGAATCGACTTTTTAAATATGTAATTCCTGTAATCGTGCAGAATTCGTCTCATTGATGATGAAGCTTCGGTGTGACATAAAAAAATCGAGCATACGAACGACATGTTTGTAATATTTGTAAAAAAAGGCATTAAACCATTAGAGAGCTACGAATCAGCTATTTCCCGTCCTAGTTCTGAACAAAAATCTGGAGGTTCACGGCAACGGCAATTACATGAAATCAACAACGGTCTAGTCATCTCTTCTCCGATTTAAATTTTTTTCCGGGTACCTGTACTTTTAATGAGGAACAACTTTTCTTTACCATCGATCAGTTATATGTCACATGCAAGGTGAAATGTTTTACACCTAAAGATGTATGTCATACGTCAACTATGTGTCAGTCTGTATTATATATATCTTATTTCATCTGCACAACAACTTGTAAATATTATCTCAGTTTTATACTAATGCAGTCAAATATATTAACTGAGATTCTCCAAATACGGGTCACGCCCCAATAGCATTTTGCTTAACGTTCAATGGTAAATAGTTCATGGATATTTATGACGGAAGAGCTAAACACAAATTCTGCAAAATAGGACCGGCATATAGAACAGGCAATTTTAGCGCAACAACCCTGCAAACACTTGGCATGGTTTTATAGTAACTATTTTGGCTTGTATTTATACGCCCAATACAGCCAACTAAGTACAGAGTCTTACTGTCTAACACGCTTACGTATACTATGGTATAGAGTCATATAAGTATATGAGTCAAACAGGGTCAAGTAGACAAAGAGGCTTACTTCTTTAACGTGCAGAGAACCGAGCGTGGCATTCCTCCTACATCGGATTTTCTAACTCATGTCTAACCGGACGTGCCTGCGTATTTATACATCCCCCGCACAGCCAAACGGACGCCCCTCTCTACTTGGGTTTTACTGCCAGATCAAAGTCAGGGTGAACCAAAATATTTGAAAATGTTTGGGCCTGCTACGTTGGAAGACCAAAATTCACTCTTACAAGTAGCAATTACCGATTTTTACTTCTTAAAATCGATTATCATGAACAAAATATATATTACATGGAAACAATTGTGTCGGTGACGAAAACGTTGAAAACGACAGTGCCATAACATTGTATTTTTTTGTCGTATGAAACTGTGCCAATCGATTTAGCTCTAGAACTTAAAGAGAAACACTCACTTTATCAATTCAAAATGCTTAGACTGTGTAACGTTCGCTCTATTTCAGCGAGTCTAATTTTACATGATTCAAGATTCCGCAGAGACTAGAAGAGAACCAATAATTATGTATTAATAGGAACATTTAAAGTGTAGAAAATACATCGGTCATCCTTTAAAATACAGGTCAAAACACAATTTATCGCAAATACATAAATGCACTTAAAACATAGCTTCAGCAAAACGAATGCCCATGATATCCAAGAATAATGGCAGGTGGTACTATACAGCAGGGTAAAACAAGTAATTGAAGTTTTATGTGCCCCACAGTCATGAGTCACAAGCTGTATTCAAGTTTCACAAAAAAATATATCATACATTTTAGTACATTCCTAAGTCGCGTAAACTAGAGATTTCAGACGAATAAACAAATGTTCATTTTAAATTCAAAATTACACAAAATGTATTGCTACATTTGGATCCATATAGCTGTTTCGGATTTACCTGATACAAGTTGATCTTCTTCAAAGCATAAATAAGTAAACTAAAGTCAAGAAATCGTTCTGGAATAGCTTTTATTAGTAATAGTTAATGTAAATGAAGGACTGCGTGCAATTGCATTCGATACTCTTTTAAGTTGTAACGTCCTGAAACTGAGATACACATCAGTAAAGACAGAGATAAGGAGGCGTGAGTTATTTTGATAAACCTATCAAGTGTATTAAAAGAGTAACCACAAACAAAAACATCAAAAGCCTATAAGTAAAATACCTTTCATGGAACAAGGTAAAAAGATTACAACGCCATCAAACTGTAATGGAGTTGTACTTGAAGTATAAACATATCTGTTCTGTAGGCATGTACAATCGATCTATTGGTGCAGCTATTGCAGGGACTCAGGCATCGACCATTCGTTTTGTGTGTGTGTGTTTGTGTGTGCGTTTCGAGGGAGGGAGGGTGTCTTTTTTGAATACATTGTTTGATTCTAAATTTCGTTAAAAAATAGTTTGTATTTGAGTGAAGTTGAAAAAACCTTATTTGTCCCGAAGAAAAAAAACCACGCCAACCACAAAAGATACTCTTAGCGAATGAAAATGTAATCTACTATTGTATTATGCTTTTCTTTTTCATTACATAGCAGTAATTGTTACAAAACATGAGGTTTGCCCTGGACCACCACTAGTCGGAGTTTCGGCGTCGCCATATCTAGTTCAGTCCACTATTTTCATTTGCAAAGTAATTATACCTGACCCCGCCAGAAATATGACAGCTAATCACCCAACAACAAAAAGAATTTTACCACAAATAGATACTATATAATTTTGTTTAATATACCTTGAAATCTTGTACATTTGTTAATATCTTCCAAGGATTAAAACAGTGATTATTTGATATTTAGACCTGAAAATGATTGATTGATTGTTGAATGATCAATGTCCAGTGGTAAATATTTCATGCAAATTTGATCAAGAACAAATCCAAAGGTATAGGGCTCTACAAAGAGGGGTCAAACAGGAAAGGGGTATGACTATCCCTGATACATGTACACATGTTGGGCGCACGGAAATCAAATGATTGGCCTTTATTTTTATATACTGCAGATATGATGTAACAAATCTTAAAATATTTAAAACTATAGTCCCAGCATGAACAAAGAATTATGCAAAAGGGGAAAAGAAGCTAGAAAACTTGAATAAAGAAGATGAACAAGCATATCAGTAAAAATTAAGGGAAACACATAAAACTTGTTTGTTACTGACACAATCCCGTCATATAGTTACAAAAGACATCTGAAAAAGAAAAAGAAAAGAGAGGACAACAAAAAACCCGATTTTGATCAGCACACAATTTCACATGTGATGAAGCAGTTCATTCCAACCAGTTGTCGAATATTTTGTGTTGACAAACTTCCACGTATAAGCAGAAAGGCAAAGATCATGTCTGGCTATGGAAAACTCTAAAATAAATATCTTAAATAAAATTTGAGATTCACAGCTATATCGTATGAAGTAATTAGATATATTTTTTATTTGTTCTGCCATGAGGCAAACGGTTTGCACTGACAAATGTAGTGACGTGAGATCCATGCTTTGTATTGGGAACGCCAAAAATCAATCTCATCAAAAATATAAATATTATGCAGTTGCATGTGACATTATTCTGCAAAGTTTCGTTCCATTCCTTTCTTGCTTTTGCCAAGTTTTCCGATATATATGTAGAAATTATAAATTCCAAAGTTTTGCTATGGAAACATAATTGCACAATCTGACGAAAAGAAAAACACCACGACATGGGATGAAGTAGTTCTGTCAAGTTTGGTTCCATTCATACGTAAAATGTATAATATTTTGCGTTAACAAACATTTGTGACAACAATGTCGACGTCTTGTATGTTTTTTTAATTTTAGTTCATTTATATGTTTTGGAGTTTAGTGTGACGTCCATGCATTTTCACTGAACTAGTACATATTTTTGTTTAGGGGACAGCTGAAGCCCACCTCCGGGTGCGGGATTTTCTCGCTGTGTTGAAGACCCATTGGTGGCCTTGGGCTGTTTTCTGCTCTTTGGTCGGGTTGTTGTCTATTTGACACATTCCCCATTTCCATTCTCAATTTTATTTTACAAACGGAAGAATGAGGAACGGACAGGGAAAAATTCTACTAACTCCGACCACAAATTTGATGGAGATATAAAAAGCCTGACGATATCAGTACAATACTTTGAGTCGTGCAAACCTGTGTATTTCTATTGCTAATAAAATTCCACAACATACATCACCGTTATTCCAAGTGATGGAAAAATCACTGTCATCCTGTATACATGCACACATTGGCATTCTATCTTTTTGAGCGAAGCCTACTTGCATAAGTTATATGTTTCTGGACTTTCACTTAGGTCATATTTTTTTTTACCTTGAAGGCCGTTTTAAAGTCTTAAGGCATACAATAATCAAATAGTATATCCGTTTTGACCTTTTTTTTTGCCAAAGTATCTTAAATGTTCGATAAATTGTCGTCATTGTGAACATTCCATGACGAATCATCTCGAGGGAACCTAGAGGCTCAAGTTCTCATGCAAGAGGCATTTTTTGGCTGTGCCGGATATCAATATTAGAAAAGAGCCACATTCCTAACACTCAAAGATCCTTCCAGCATTTTTCCCTATTAGAAGCATCATTTTGGGCCGATTTTCCTGTGCAAATTAACATTTGTTCATATCGTGTGTTCAAACCATAAGGTTCGACTTGCATGGTATAGAATATGATCATCTGGACTTCTTCCATCTTGAAAAAATGCCTATGCTAGAGCGGGGTCTCCGTTTAACTGTGTAGGATTTAAAGATACGCAGCTCCGTCTGGTCGCAATAGGGACGCTAAATCCCATCCGTCGTTTAGGGAGATCTTCACGCTTTTTGCACGAAACCTGCAACAAATTTTCGAGTAGTCCGTATATGGCTTGTAGCAAGGCAAAGTTTCTGCTTTCTATCCAACATACAGTCATTTTCAGTGGCAATCTTAATTCCCATCCTTCATCTGTGTCGGTTTACTTTGTAGAATCTAACTATTGGATTTACTGTTAATATATTCTCATCATAAAAAATCATGAAGTATTTGCTACTGGACAACAATCAATCATTTTGTGTCACATCCCATCCATTTTCCTTTTGTTTTCATTCTACATCATCCATTTCATAGTCATTGCCCCCCACATAGCATTTTTATGTTGCTGACCCATGAAACACAAAACATCAACCAAATTAATCTTTAATAACGAATCTAGATATTAAAATACAAAATAATTGAGGCCAAACCCTTGCTATCATACATAAAAGAAGATGACTGCTTAATTGTAATGTAATAAAACCTGTGCTGTCAATAATTTTCTATTGGAATTTCAATAAAATTTCTGGATGCACAACGAAAAAATGTTATTTAGAATCAAATAGAAGTTAAGGATATGCAAAGTTTTTCTGAGGCGAGATTTTCATTGAAAACTTTGATATATATTGAAATCAAGACTGCTTCAAGTTAAATTCTCTATTAATATAAAGAAAAGAAAAAAGAAGGAAATTAATAAAAAAATCTAGAACATTACGAAGAGGATGCGCAATGATTTTATAAAACATATTTTCATATCAAAGCAATGTTTTAACAATTTGTTATGATAGATCAGTAATTGAAACAATTAAATATTCCCTCTTAAATAAAATATTTCATTAGAGTACACACATCTGTGCAACCTTCTCAAAAATTTCGCTCATAATTTGGCCGATAAGATGAAATGCGTCAGACTATGATGCACATTATCATGCATCTAATCAGAGGTTTTTATGGCTTTTTCACCGAATCATGAAGTACTAAACCGTTTACATAAGTTTTCTATGCTTTGCCGACGCATAGTTTCTAACTGAAACATCTGTCGTATATTTCATAACAGTATACATTTCAAAATCACCAAGAACTAATCAGTTTTTATGGTTTCATATTGTTTCATATTATATAGAATATGGAGTCGAGACATATGGCTTTACTTTAAATGTGTGATCTTCGACATTCGTTCTAGCGATCTTATATCGAAAGTACTGACAATCATGTGTTTTTTGGGATGAAATGTTCAAAATTTATCCATCATATAACTCCTAACAGCTGTTATAGTCTATTTCTCTTCGTGCCAAACACAGGTGCATGATCTTATGTTGTTTGCAAAAATGATTAAAGAAAAAATGAGGAATTCCTCCTTGTATAATATGATAGCTTCTAGCAAAGACAGTTTTGAATGATGGATCTGCGAGTTATAAATTGGAAATAATACAACAAAAGTTTGCTTATTAAACAACACATTTCGATTATCCAAGTGTCACACGGAAAGTAAACTGCTTATAATACTACGGAGAACACTGACACATAAAAGATCGAACATATCATCATTCGGAGACTGATTTTGTTTACTAGCTTGTAAAAGATTTCAACATTCTAATAATATAGCACCGACCATTCATCTTTTGTGGGATATGGATTTTTTCAAATTAATTGTTTGATTCAAAATTTCTTGAAAAAAAAACATTTCTAAAGGGAAGTAAAAAAAAATTGTTTCCTTTGAAATTTAGGCAAAAAATTAATTCAACATTGAGTTTCAAAGCAATTTAATGTTTTACTTTTTTTATTATTAAAGTTGAAAACAATTATTTGTCAAGAAAAAATCTCATTCCCCTCAAATATGAATTGTCGGTGTCTTATATTATCTCATATATAATAGTGTTATAGCAAACGATACAAATCAATACAAAACGAATGTTTTTATCCCATTCAGATATTTTTTCACCTGTATAAATGACATACTTTGAATAAAGATGGATGGAAGCATTTTCATTGTATCGTTTCTTATTTGTCGTGTCGTGAAACAAATATTGTTGTTGTGTCTCGTCGTCTCATATAGTACTAAAATTCTTGTAAACAGGTCATGTTTACTGATTTTACTACTTCGAATTCCCATATATTTATTCAATACTCTACATACACTTGCATTCAACAAGATTAACTCAAAGAATGATTGGTTGGTGTTATGGAAGCATACAATGCATTACCATCGACATAAGAACGGTTTCGAAGTTTTAGTTCAACATTATCTTCCTCCCTCCTAGAATGTATATTCTATTTTATATGATATTACCAGATACTGACTTTATTACTACTATTTTCTTTTTATCTTCCAGACAATTCCTCATCGCCATCTTTTTAAATATTTAACAGGAATACTTATCTTGCTGTATCTATTTACCTAGGTGAAAAATGAAGCAAATTCCATATTTGATTTCGATTTGCTGCACCTGGAGGAACCCCGCCCGAGAGAACTTTGGTGAACAGAAATTTGACCCATTGTGTCCGATTCCAAATACGACCCCCTTCCACCCAACGACAAATGACGTCAGCAGATTCTGCGAGATGTATCACATATATGTACTCAACTGACTATTTTGTGCTGTTGGGGAGTTCAACATTCAACCAAGTGATGGATTGATACAACAAAACGGTTGTCTGTTGCCGAGTGTATCGCCCTCAAAATAACATGCATTCGTTCAGTTATCATTGCTTGGACAAACAAGTTTTGCATAAATTTAAACGTGTAATTTTACTTTGTGTGTTTTTTTATAAAAAAAAAACCTTATTGGACACATTTTCAATGCCTTCATTATTTTTCGTCCACCCCTCACAATATGTTTGAATGATTCCATGTTTATTTCTCAGTTTAACATTTAAAATGGGTGAATTTACAAAATCGAAACAATGGTTTGAGGAAATTTATTGACGAATGCCAGTTTTTAAAACTATATAAATGAATAACAGTTTCTTTAGTTAATGAATCAGTTCCTTCAAAAACGTCTGAATAATTTGTTCATTTTCATTATGTGTTGTTTTTGTCACCTTTGTACGTTTTGCAAATAATTCTACAGTATGATAAACTTTGTATGACTTATCTACATTTATAAAACTAAAGATCATCTTTGATTGCATGCTACCCAAACATTGATCAACTATATCATCGAGCTTAACGTATTTCTACAGGTATACTTCAAAGGAATTCAAACTAATTAACCACCTGGTGTGTTACCTTAAGACGAATGTTTCCACTGATCCGTGCCCCATGACCTATGTATTAAATTGTCACAGTTTGTAAGCACGAAGATTGTTTTATGCATGTAAAAGCATTAAAAGTTTACCTTGTTCTTTGTACCAAAGTGAACGGCATTTTATTTGATGCTTTATTAGTGTGTGGCATTGACGGAACAGCTCCTAAATACCAGATAATCAACTTCTTTTAAGAAAGAGACTCATCATGCAAAATAGAAGCATGACAATGCACTTTAAATCATTCCATAACATGTAAACCTGCATACTTGAAATTCGAGCAATCTACATGTAATGCTTCGCATATGACTTGTTTATTTACATTGCAAGATAGATACGAAAAGGAACTATTGCATTGGAAATTTATCAAACACTGTTATGTATTATTTTACAAGTTGACATGTCAGAATTGCTCTTTTCGTCATACAATCTTGGTGATTTACTGATTAGAATTATTAAAGTGAGAAAAGATTGTGTTGTAAACGTATTGTTGAAAACAGATGATTTGGTTTTTGTTCTTGCATGATGCTTTTTCTTGAATTGTAATTAGGTCTTTCCACTTTTCCGTGGAAAGACCTATTGATTTTGTTCTGATTATCATTTTTTTTTCTTCCGCCTAATTTTTTTCTTTCGTTGTGTTCTTGTTTTATAAGATGTCGCTTATATATTTGGAATATGATATCGTACAGTTTATACGCTTTTGAAACACTGTTTTTCTTGTGGCCACTACTCTTTCGCAACCGTAAAAGTTCACGACAAATTTATTTTACCAAATTGCTCGTTACATCTTCAGGATTAGGATGACCATTTGGATCGAAGCTATCCGGAGACCCCATATGAGAGTTATTCCCCCTTATGCATTTGATATAAGTGAGATGCGTTTCTTACTGGTAAACCTTAAGTGATAGAGACCTAGGATCTCTTGATTTGAGATCCTTGGTCCAAAAAAATGAAAATTAGGTCAAGGTCAAAGGTCAAGGTCATATTCTAAATTTTGATTTTGGCTTATTTTCACTTCTTTCCAAAAACCGTATAAGATATCGACAAATTATTTTTACTAAATTGTTATTTGCGACATGTCGTAACACGTAAATTTTGATTGCAAGGGTACGTTGACCGTAAAGGAGAGTTTTCTCCCTTTTTATATTTAAAATTACATGTATGGTGGTATAACTCATTTACCAAGTATAATAAAGACCTAGGGTAATTTGATGAAAGGTCCTTGGTTTATGACCTTGAAATTGAGCTCAAGGTCAAAGTTGAAATTGACGTTCTAGATTTTGACCTTTGCTTTAACTTAATATTTAGACACGATAAAGCCATGGGACTCTTTTCATTAGGTTGCAATTTACATGAGCTTGAAAATCCAACCGGAAATGACTTTGTGTAAACCGGAAGTAGCTTTGTTTTGTACATATTTGATGTTAAAGTATATAGCGGAATCATATATTTTTGGAATCAGTGTCAAGTAAATTATCAAATAATACCGGAAGTGACATTTTTCAGACCGGAAGTAACAAATTATCTCCCTTATTTCAATAAAATTGTTTAGAAACCATATATTTTTGGAATCAGCGTACATTAAGGTATCATTTGACACTGTATATGACACTTTAAACCGTATTTTGATATTTCCATATCAAAATGAATCGTAAGAAGTGGGAAGACCTTGACTTGTTCTCTGAACAATTGGTTTTTAATTGTTTATATTTTCCTTACTAGTTTTTACTTTGTACTTTCATTGTAGTCTGCTGGTTCATATATTTTTCTGCAAGTATTCTTTTCATTGTGTTTTTTGTCTATTTTTCCGCGGTAATTTTCTTTACTATATATATTCATTATTGCTGGATATGTTTACCTTTTCCTTGCTAGTTTTCATTTTGTCTTTACATTTTCATTTTCCTTACAAGATTTCCTGTTGTGCTTAGATATTGTTGTTTATTTCTTGTTTTCTACTTTTTCCTCCTTTCTATTTTCCCAGTGATGTTTGTTGTTTCCATTTGTATATCAATTTATAATTTATATTTTCCAAGTCTGTGTATTTTTTGTCTGTCTTAGTATTGTATTGTCCTTTCCTTTTTTCTAGTGACACATGTGCTTTGTTGATCTTCTGGTATATTGACTTTAAACAAAATTCCCTTGTAATTTGGATTTCTAACATGCTTCCCATCACACTCTCTTTACCTTGTATATATACATTCGTACAGTGAGTCTGCTAGATATATGTAAGCATGTACCTTAACCATATCAAAGAAACACAGGGATATGTACTCTTCAGACTTGAATGGACGATCAGTGAATAACAAATATACTAAACCTCTATATATATTTAAGATAATAAATGACCATATATATACTTTAAACACTAAAGTAACCTCATTTGAAAATTTGGCAATTGATAATAGAAGCCCGGCTTGATATACTGAACAGCAACATAACCCCTGTTCAATCGTATGGCGTTTATATATCTCAAAACAAACGTTCGTTCGTGAATGTTCACACTATATGAACTTCATTAACAGGGGGCGTGGTCCTTACACAAAAACTGCTCCAACAGAGTTATGAGAAAGAACGACTAAAATCGACATAAGTTTTACGGTCACCATCACGATTTGGTTGACCGATACGATGTGTCTGTCTCTCATCTCACGAGCGACATTTGTTCGCGGTGTTAGATTTTAAGATACCATGCCGAATAGTCGTCCCCGATGGTATCATATCCCAGCAGTCAGCACTTTAGTGTTGACATGAAATATCTTTGTTATGCTCAAACATATTTATTTTTAATTCGAGCACTAATATTGATTCTTATGTAGACGAAATGCGCATCTGGCATACAAAATAACAAGCCTGGTATTTTTGATGAGTTTATACAACCACTAATCGATGCCACTGCTGGTGGACGTTTGTCACCGACAGTATCAACACTTCAGTAGTAAGCACTTTTGTGTTCACATGAAATATCATTGATATGTTCATTTTCTGTAAATTTACAATACATAAGATGTTTAATTATTCGTAACGCTAAGGTTTTTCTATCCCAGGTAAAGAATGTCATCCGTATTTGGTACAACTTTTCGGAATTTTCAGTTTTAAAGTTATACAGCTTCTTTTGTTATTTGGCCCTCCAACTGTTTTAAATCGAGAGTCTTATGTATAGACGAAACGCGCTTTTGACGTACAAAATAATAAGCCTGGTATCTATGATGAGTTGGTTTAAACATATTTATTTGTCTTCATTACAATTATATCATCATGCAAAAATATGATATAATAATAGAATTCAGAAACAAGCTGTACATAGCTTATATTAATCCGTTTCTTTGAAATTTTGATGAATTTATCTGTAAATTTACCGATTATGTCATATTCCCGAATGTTAATTTTTTACTGAGGGAATTCGGATGACGGGGGGTTGCATGCAGAGCAGTAAACACTTTCCCTGTCAACTCAACTGGTCTCGCTCCTTTTTGAGTTGATGTGAATAAGTCTTTTTGTTTTGTTTTTGCTTTACCATGATTTGTATCTTCTTAACCGATTAATGAAAATTCGAACATCTGTAAACTACTGTTGCCTCAAAATGAACCGGTACTTTTGAACTACTTGATGACAAGTTTTTAGCTCTCATAAGCTTTGTTTGGTGAGGAACGCTTAAGCTAGTTGAATGATTCGAAATATTTTGATCAGGGTTTTCTCTTAAAAAAGTGAAAAGCACTTGTATCAGCTAAGACGACATTGATTGAATACTTTCTTGAATTTGAACAAGTATAAACAAATATGAAAAGACCGTGCTTTAAACGATTCAATAATTCAAATAAAGTCGTTCAAGCAAAGCAAGATTGTTGTGAGTTATCAAGATGAAACTTCAAAATAAGATACCAAACATTTACAGTCATATAGGAAAGAGAAAGATCAGGTTTGTGAGTACGAGTTTCGAAACAGATTTTCTTTTGAGATACCACTTTGTGTTTCGATATTTCAACTTCTTTATAACTCTATTTGACATATGTTCTATTTTTTTTCTCGATCTGATCTAGAAGTAGCATAAAAGCAGACACTCAAAAGGAAAAAAAGCCAATAACAATTTGAAAACAAATATTTATTTCTGGGCAGACATATACTTAGAATTGCAAGTATCTAAGATATTCTTGAAAGGGTCGAACCAATAAGTCCCTAGTAATTCAATAACTACACATCAATATGGAAAACATTGTCGTAAATTTTGGTGACGAAAGACAATTGGATGGTTTTCAGACTGATCAATATTTCGGTGATCGGATGGATTTTTCATGATGAACTGCTTCGTGACATTCCTCTATCACCACATGAAGGGATTCATTAAATGAAATAGTATTACACATAATACAGGTTTAACAGCTTAATTTTACATATTTCTGTAAATATTATCTAATTTATCATTGACTGAATGACAAAATAGATTACTTAGTCGCCGAACAAAGTATAAGTTTTGTTTACCATGTTGAGTCTTGATGGTTAACAGGGGTGTAAAACTAAAGCCTAATGCGTCAAATTGATTTTTCCTAAGGTTTAGAGACTTGTTTTATTTGAGAGGTTCTTGAAAGGACGATTTGTTATGTAATAGAGGGTTCCAGGGGGATGGGTTTCGGGATGTTGTATTGTGCAATAGTGGTTCCTATCGATATGACTCATAACAATGGAAATGATTCCAGTTTGTTCGACCTGCAAGTAACCTAGAAGGTGTCAAAAATAATAAATTATTGCATGCATATTGGAGATAACTATTAAAACAAAGTACAAAATACCGAAGGTAATCTGATGCAACTGATTTTAAAGAATGGAAAATTCAATGAAGTAAAGGGAAAACCTTGTTTTATTTACGAAAATCTAACAATCAAAAGAGAATTGTACTTAAACGAAGGTTACGCCAAAAAAGAATAGAAAGTGTGATTTTATCTCATCATTGAATATTTCAACTATTGTAAATTTTTTAGTGTGACATTTCCTATCATTCTATGACACATTCGCTCAATAAGGAATAGTTAATGACATAGCTTAATAAGATATAATCCTTGATTTTTTTTTATGTTTCTAACACAAGTTTTCTAAAAAGATATAAGAAGATGTGGTATGAGTGCCAATGAGACAACTCTCCATCCACGTCAAAATTTATAAAAGTAAACCATTATAGGTCACAGTACGGTCTTCAACACGGAGCCTTGGCTCACACCGAACAGTAAGCTATAAAGGGCCCCCAAAATTACTAGTGTAAAACCATTCAAACGGGAAAACCAACGGTCTAATCTATATAAAAAACGAGAAACGAGAAACACTTATGAACCACATCAACAAACGACAACTACTGAACATCAGATTCCTGACTTAGGACAGGTGCAAACAAATGCAGCGGGTTTAAACGTTTTAATGGTACCAAACCTTCACCCTTTTTCCTGAAACAATAGTGTAACATCACAACATAGAAAGACACACTATAAAGTATCAACTGAAATAGCTTAACTCAATCAAAGGACATATTAACACCATTGAACATACACTGAACAAATAAATTTGACCTATGATACAATGTAAATACAAAATAAATAAACTAAGGGAAGAATAAGACCACATACCATAGTGTTTCCAAATATACCAACAAACATACGTACGTATGGTATTAGGGTTAGATAAAAGTCAATTATCAATCCGCTATTACGAAATGCCCAATCAGGAGGATTAACTTATGATTTCCATATTAACATTATGAAATATATAATATATGAAATGGTATGAATTTAGCACAGTTACTATAGTCTGGGACTATTATACTATTATAGTATAATAGTCCCAGTCATAGTAAAGAACATTTTATCATGGGCTAATCAAGCCTTGTCTATAACTTGTATGGTTTATTTTTTATACATTGACAATTTTTCGTCTGTAATTTTTGTTTTTTTCATCGCATAAAACACACATGATCCAAATGAACAATAACGCATGATACACACCAAAGCAGAAAATATATATACTGAAAGATATAATTAAGAAAAAAGCAGTTCATGACAGAACAAATTCAGAAAATAACAGTTCATGACAGTTCAAATTCAGAACTAACAGTTCATGATGTATTTTTACACAATTTTGGTCGCTGGATCCCAATTTTTGTTACGTAAACCAATTATGTCTGTTAGGGTTGCTCGCACAACTTTGTGATGGAACAATAAACAACTGTCAAACAAGTGGGCAGTTTAGCTGGCTATAAAACCAGGTATAACCCACGATTTTCTTCGGAAAATGCCTGTACCAACTCAGGAATATGACAGTTGTTTTCCATTCGTTCCGTTGGTTGATATAGTCGAGCATTTGGTATTGTCAGTTTTAATGTACTTCCCCTTTTTTTTATTTATCTTGGAGTTCGGTATTTTTGTTAATATTTTTTTTAGTATTACATTGAAGATCATTGTTTTGCATTACACGTAAAATAAAGTCGTAATGTATATATATATATAGCGCATGATACTGTGTAGAGTGGTGAACTCCGTTCATCGAATGGTAGGACTGGCGAGGACAACATATCAAAGCATAAAACAGACAAAATAGACTGCAGTAAGCATGGTAAAACGAGAACAGAAATCCACGAGGAACTTAAATCCTTGTACGCAAGGAACAGCATGACATTATAATGATTGTGAATAAACATTAGAATAATAACTATAAACAGAGACCGCGAGGGTACTAAAAGGAATGTTGAATGATTCCAACGTAAGAATATTTGTAGATATGTTTGTACATTCAACAATTAATAAATATATGTGCTGAAGAAAAAAAAATGAAAACATTCTCAGACTTACATTCTCCACTCTTACATAGGGAATCCAGAAAATGGACAACGTGCAGGGTTTGGTAAATGTGACAAACTGAATAGTTGTATAATTATTGCATCACACTCTGTCTATCAACGTTGTTGAGCATTCCGACAATTACATTAAAAATATTCAACATATAAGAACACGTTTAATTTCTCTACGTGGAAATATTTCTTTGTCATGATTATAACTATATATTGTGCGACAAGTGATTTCTTTTAACTCGTTTTAAAAAAGACGAATTTGAATCAGGTAAAGCCTTCTCCAGCTGTGAATTTTATTGAAGTTTTCATCAATTTAAATCGGTTGTGTTCTCTCAATGAACTTTTCTATGGTTTCCATCGTGGCAGTAGACACTTTCGTGATGATATGAATAGAAAACCAAGTCCTAATTATACCCTGTACCAACACTATGTTTATCTTCATTTCATTTTCAAACAAGAGTAAATCAAAAACCAATAAACTTTATTTGCAGAGAAATTCTTCATAATTGTAACAAAGATGGGCGTCAAAAAGGGTACAATTACTAATTTATAGTTATAAGGAAGAAAATTGAAAATACACAAATTGAAGAATCACTGGCACTAGTGATCTTGTTTACTGAGTTCCTCTCCCTCGGGAAAGTTTCCCTTCCTTATTTCTCGTTTTCTTATTAACAAATGCAACTGTTTACGATTTTCCCACTTTTCAATTATTCTTCACTACATTTCACTGTTGACCATGAAGACGCACTTTATTGGTCGAATACAGTTAACCCTGTAAACGACAGATGTTGTGACCATGAAAAGCATACAATGACATACTGAATTTAACATAAATCTTACGAAGGGAATTTTTAATATTTTCGCACGCTTCTAAGTATAAAACAAGACATATCTTATGCGTAAATTAGGTAAATCATACAATGATGCATTTTGAGGGGTGACCACACGGATATTTTCTGTCGCTTTTCAAACCTTAGCAGAACGTTACATGTGAGACGCTTGTTTTTTCCTGTTACCCTATTGGATGGTTTGCTCAAATCTAGGTTTCAATATCTTAAAGCAACTGAAGATTTACTTATGAAATTCACACAGCTGTTTGGCTAGCCTGTAAGACAACACTTAATTGAGATATTAGGTGTGTATTACAGTCGAATAAATGTTTCCATGGTAAGGGCGTAACAATGGAATATGAAAAATTTGTGAGCATAATATACGTGTCACGAATTAGCTTGACGCATTCTTGGAACACAAATTCAATAATTTGATATTTTATTATTTGAGTGCTTTGAAAATAAGAATTTTAGAATTAATAATTCAATAACAAGCTATCATTTTAATTTTTATTTCCATTGATATTGTTCATTTGTTATTAAAATTCTAGCTTAATCTTGTTTTATTCTATAATATTTACTGTGAATTCGATTATTCATATGTAAAAATTAGTTCAGCTCTTTAATTTGCCACGCATTCAAGTTAAGTTACGGAAAATATTCTAATATTGCACAATATTGATAGTTTAGTTCATTATTACTTAACTGTCAAACTTATTAAGAATGATTAATTTTCTCTTTTTGGTCAATTATCACAAAGGATTTTTTGTAAACCAATGGGACATTAGCTTTCCCAAGGGCAATGTTTATTTTATCACTTCTAAATTGTTCCCCATTACATGTGTCATACAACATTTAAAAAAATCAATTTCATGTAGCAAATATGTTACTTTACTTTGTATCGGCTATTATATCTATGGTATCTCTTATCAATCAAAAATATAATATAGTAATTCCATTATCTTAACGGGATTACCATGGCTTGTGTTTATTAATATTTATTATGTATATCGTAACTTTCATAAACGGCTCATATTTGAATAATTTTATTTCAAAGCTTGCGTCATAATACTCCCATGTTGCGTTCAGTCCAATTCTACCATCAAATTACCGTCATGTTTTCAAACTAATTCTAAAACCCCCATAAGCAAGAAACTAATGTGTCATTCGGGATATATGGTCAGATTGATGCTTTGTCACGAAATAGAAGTTCCTTCATAATACTAGTTCCAAATGGAAAAAATATTCTGGAATATCATTTCCACTGGAATAAATATTACAGTATATGTTCCTAACGGAATAAATGGTATAGAATATTTGTTCCAACAGGAACAGATATTATGACATTGTTTATAACAAAGTTTCCAGTGGAACTTCTGTTAGGCGGAACAAATATACGTTGAAAGCTGTAAATGTTATTTTTGTATTCGGGTTCCTTGTCCAAGTGACAAAAACGACCGCTATCCACCACAGACCGAAGGACGAGGAAGTAAAAAAACTACAGGGTGAATTAAGTTTGTTTTTTTACTGAGTCGCTGGAAAACGTCTTAATATTAAACAACTTTAATACTGGAAGTGTACGTGCAGGCGAAAACAAATTCATGAACTCAGATTAAAGACTTCCGAAAAACTGTTATAAAGAAATAAAAAAATATCCGTCCAATAGTACAATGCAAGAATGAACATATCCAACAAGCCTAATCTTAATCCACCAAATATACAGACATGCACATGTATAAACTGCAAACAAGAATATTTAGTTTTGACAATAGTGTTTTAAAGCTCCGGAGCTATTTCAATCACCGATTGGGAGTTTGGGAGTTATAAAGACCGTAATTTAAGTAAAATTTATTATCAATTTTACAAAAAAGTTATTGCCATGGATATGGTGATCTAGACTGCACTTAACAGTCCATTATAAAGTTCGTAACATATTACTTGGAATAAAAGCAAGCAAAGTTATGTTCTTCTCTGACAACAATGTCCGCGTTGGTGTGTGTGATAATATGAAGCTAGCATAACTGGTATATAACCGATACGTATTAAAAAAGTAATGTTTTACGGTTTTACCTATGATTGTAAGAAAAATACTACTAACAGTCCATAAAAAAACAAAAAATCCCACTAGATTTAATATTAAGCAACACGAACCCTAATCAAAGAACGGGAGTAAACTCATGTGTTTTGGAAGGGTAGGCTGTTTCTGTTTAACTAGTAGCTCGACCAGTTGAGCAATTGATGTTAACTTTTCCAATATAGGAATAGCTTACTGTAGCCCTGAATATACAAGTGGTTTTGCTACTGGACGTTTAGAAACAACAAGCAATCATTCATGCAACCCCATTGGACAGTTCACCAGTCTCGCTTTTTGTGTAGGTCTGTTCACTATTTCCTTGTTTTTTTTTAATTGTTCACAGTCTCTCAATTTTTGTTGGTCTGTTCACAAGTCTGACTGTTTTATTTGTCAGTTCACCATTCTCGCTGTTTCCTGTCTCGTTGATTTTGTTGCATGGTCTGTTCACCAGTCTTCCTGTTTTTGTAGGTGTGTTCACCAGTCTCGAATTTTTTGTCTGAGCACCAGTCTCACTTTACTGTTTGTCTATTCAGTAGTCTCACTGTTTTTATTCGGAAGTTTACTAGTCTCTCTTTTATGTTTGTCTGTCCACTCGTTTTGCTTTTTTCTTGTTTCTTGTTTTCGTTGAAATTTCGGTTTTCTGAGTCCCCTTTTATCATAGTTGGTTAGGACAGACATACAATACCACGGTATCTTAAGTATCTAGTTAGGTGTCTTGTTATGTTATATTACACAGGCCAGGCGTGTACAAATCGAAATACTAGACCAAAACATTGATATGAATTAAAAAGCAATTTTATCGTCTAATAAATAAAAAGACTCGTGTTGTAATTTTCATCGTTATTTTGTGAATATGCAAATTTTACGATGCAAATTTTTTGACATACCCGTGTTAAACACATACATTAAAAAAACGCAGTCATGATATTATTCAAAATATCATACAACTAATATCGTTTATGAATATTAATTATAACAAATAAAAATAAAATTATCACATAAATTAGAGTACATCCATTAGTGTCATAAATAGGACAAAAAGCTAAAATCTTCTTAAATTTCATAAATATCTTTGGCTTTGTTGAGACTTTTAATTGATGGGTAATAAAATCCATTAAAAGATGGTTCTACGCAATAATGATTGCTGTACTTATGGGAATTCGTTATGATTTAACTTTTTTTTTCTTTTTTAATTAAATATAAAATAATATAACAACAAACATCATAACTACAATATCTCGATTATCTCTGACGCTATAACATATTTCACATTTATTTTTCATTTCTTCCTTCCTGAAAAAAAACGTAATTGGTTTTAAGGAATTTCAGTGAACGACCTCTGACCTATATTGGAACATTCGCTCAGCGCATCGATTTGTTCCGAATTACATTTAAGTTTGCAATTGATGGACTCCCAAATAGTCCATGTATGATGTTCCTTACGTTGCCAAACACTACGCCTAGGTCATACGAAAAGTCCTCTAACATGTAAAAATTATAGGCCATACACAAACAAGCTTATAAACTTTGGATCGGTTCTTTGGGTCCTTTATGTTCGTGATTTTGTGATTTGTGCCAATCTAGAAGGATCAAACTTTTCCAACTGATTTGCACAGTTTTTTCTTATATGGTGTGCTGTTACATCACTTTCTCGGGTTAAGGGAGGGTTGAGCGCTCACAAATATGTTTAACCCCGCCACATTCTATATGTCAATAGCTTGTAAATCGGTGCTTGTCGTTGATTGCTGTCTTTATATCTGTTTTTCGTTTGTTGCTTTGTCATAAAGTAGGCTGTTGATTTTTTTTTTCATTTGAATAGTCCACGTCATTTGTACTCCGATGGGATAGTTGTTTCATTGACAACCATACAACGGTAAATCATTTTGATAGTCATATATAAATATGAATATAATCATCTCAATTCTAAGATCTTAAACCACATCCATACCAGTGCCCGTATGCATAAAGCTACTTAAGTTAAGATTTTCCTTAGTTAACACTTAAGTTAAGGAAACTCCGCCCTTTTTACCTGAGTGGTATGCATCAAAAATCTTAATCTAAGTATTTCCTTAGTAAAATTTCAATTGTTTTAAGTTACACCCACAAAACTTAAGTGGTATGCATAAAACCCCTTATACTAAGAAAACGCCTAAGATTATACTTAAGTCTAAGGTACCTATAGAGCTACCTTAAATTTACAAAAGTAGTTAAAATCAGTCGAAAGTATGCGTTTTTTGCAGAACATTAATAAATCAGCTACCATTTAATTGATTAATAGTTATATCAGTAATAATTCGTTTGTTTATTGTTAGATATTAACAATCATTGTAATTTTCTTAAAATCACGTATAATCAACAAATGAAGAGATAACAGAGGGTAGTTATATAACTTCATTCTACCCTTATTTCTCAATCTCGTTGTTGTGTATACCGAAAAGTACTCAGTTTTTACACGCATGGAATTCATGCTATTATTTTTTCTTTTTGTTTACTCTGTACGTGCATGTTTACACAAATAACTTTGAACGGTTGAATTTTGATTGTTTTAGTTTTATTCTTAAGATGTAGGTCAAATTTCCCCTGAACTTGATTCATTACTGGGGCAAGAAAGTTTTAAGACCTACCATATGGAATTCGAAGTTTATATAACGTATTAAACCGTATTTAATTATTTTTCATATATCTGTCATATTTATATTGTTGTTAACGAAAATATTGCTAAGTACGTTAAGATGTTGATAATTCCTTACCGTAAACATATGAACCTAATAATGTGTTTTAGTAAAGATTGTAGGACTTTTGAAAATGCCTTTGTTTTTATATGGATTCGTGGAAAATTGATCCTACCCCTTTTTTATTGTTGTAAAAGGGAAGTGATAAAAAAGTTTATTTTAAATCGAAAAAGATTTTTTAAAGCCCCAAAAGAAAATGTAAGCAGTGGATCTGGAAGGGGGTCGGCAGCCGACCAGAAGCTGAACGATTATAGTAAAATTCTTATTTTTGTGTTTTATAAAATTATTTGTTACCACCTGCATACAATGCTACACTGGTGCTACGCCATTGAAACCTTTACCATGTTAGATTCTAAAATAAATTGTTGTCTCCAGAAAATAAATAGGCCCCTCCATCCAGCAACACTCATGAAAGATGAAGTAAAGATTAAATAGGTGGAAGCAGAGACATATATATGTGTATCTATGTCTCTGGTGGAAGTTTGGGATTTCAAATATTTTTTTCCTCGCATGCGCATCCATCGAAACGTCAACCTTTTCTCTTATGCGCCAATTTATCACCTGTTTCAACATGCTACTATGTAACGTATTATTAAATTGTTTTACATAGATAAGATAAGATAAGATATATTTTATTACCAATTAAGGGCCCACAAGGGGCAGATAGAGAATACATGTATAAGGAAAAGAACATTGATTAGCATAGATATATAGAATTTAAATACACAATTACAATACAACTAGACTGTAAAAAAGCCCTTGGTTTAAAGTATATAATATATTTATATGAGAAATAAATACATCTAACTCGTATTGACTTGAATAAATTTTCCAACAGCATTAAGTACCTGATTGTCTTCACAGCTCAATAAATATATGAATTTTTGCTGATTGTCCAGTAAAGTAAAGTTTGGCATTTTATGGCAAACAAAGTCAAAGAGAGCATCTCTATCAGAGTTAAATTTTTCACATGAAGTTAAAAAATGGAGTTCATCTTCAATACAGCCAGAGGAGCATTTTTTGCAAATTCTTTCATTTCGTGGAATATTTGAAAAACGGCCAAACTCTATGTTAAGCTTATGAGCAGATATACGTAATTTACAAATAGCTCTTCTAAAATTAAAGTTCTTAACCAAAGAGAGATAATTTTCATGGCCAAAACTTTGTTTAAATTTCATATAATTGAACAATTTTCCATCAGAAGCATTTTTTTGGATAACATACCAATTGTTTATATATTTAGTATGAATTGATTTGTTAGATATATTCAAAAATTTATATTGTCCAAAATGTTTTACTTCTTGTTTAATTTTAAAAACTTCTAATAATTTCTTAACAAATGAGAACCAAGAAGTTATGTTATATTTGTGAAGCTCTTGGCTGCATTTATAAGCGTCTTTCAACAGACTGAATTCAGTCTGAAGATTTTCAAATCTATACCAGTATTCAACAATTGACTTTACAATATCATAATGTAGGGGGAAACGCCCCAGTTCTGATAATACAGCAAAATTTACACTTCTTTTGTGTACACCAAGTATAAATTTTGAGAACTTGAGATGAAGTTTCTTACACTGAAGATTTTATTGAATATTTTCAAGATTAAATATGGAGGATTGTAATTTATTACAAGAAACATTATAACTTTCCCATACCTCTGAATTATATAACAGAATGGGTTTAAGGGTATGATCAAAAATATGTACACAGGATTTTATTCCCGGAGACAAATTAATAAAATCATTTCTTAGTTTATAATAGGCCTTAAGAGCCTTTTTATATAGTTTAGTTTTAACTAGATGAAAACTTCCAGATGCAGTAAAGTGAACACCTAAGTATTTGTAATGAGAGACACAATCAATCAAGTTATTCTGTAGCAGGAAATCAGCCTGAATTTTTCTTCCGGCCTCATTAAAAATAATAACTTTAGTTTTTCTAATATTAACTTGAAGGCACACGTCAGCACAATATTTTTCTAGCTGATTTAGTCTACTTTGGAGACCTGTGGCTAATGTTGACATAATTACAATATCATCTGCATACATCAAACAATTTAATTTCTCTGAGTGAAGGGAAACTGCATCCAGACAGGAGTCAAGATAAGAAGGAAAGTCATTTATAAAAATGTTGAATAAAGAAGGACTCAGGTTATCCCCTTGCCTTACACCTAATTTAATGCTAAATGGGTCAATGAGAGAAGCTCCAACTCTTACACATGCTTTACTATTTTTATACATATCTGATATAATATTATAAAACAAAGTACCAACTTTCATATTGATAAGCTTCAGTTTTAGACCTATATGAATTACACTGTCGAATGCTTTATGAAAGTCTACAAAACAAGTATATAATCTACCCTCTTTACTGTGACAGTATTTGTCTATCAGTGTTTTCAGTATAAATATATGATCTGAAGTTCTGGCATTTTTCTAAAGCCAATCTGAGAATTATGAATTAAATCATTTTGGTACAAAAATTTGTCAAGTCTTGTAATTAAAATATATGTTAAAAAGTTTACCAATGGCACTAGTAATTGTTATACCTCGATAGTTAGATGGATCACAAGGATCATCAGATTTGAAAATTGGCGAAATATAACCATCAGCCCAAATCGTTGGGTACACACTGTTCTTGAGGCATAAATTAAATAATTTATATAAGCAATATTAACCCCAGCTCTTAATAAAAGTATGTATTGATCAATCAAAGTAAATAATCTTAACAATAAACTTAAGAATTTTACTAAACTAAGGGAATTCTTAGTGAAATCTACGTTTAAGGAACACTTAAGTTAAGATGTTTTATGCATACGGGCCCTGCGCCATTCGCATATAAGTAAAAAAAACATAACAGTTATATATAATATTAACAGGCAAATATTCTCAATGGGTTACATATAAACAAACATATCTGTACTATATTGATAGTTTTCTGAGTTCAAAACATTTATTAATATAAATTGCAATAATTTTCAATACCTCTAGGTTTTCTTGAATAAAAAGCCAATTAAACTTGTGTTTAACATTTCGAAATTTTTACAACTTATCAAAATTTTATCATATAACTCTTTTCTCACGAGATTATAAAGGGGACATTGACAAATAAAATGTTCTTCGTCTTCAACTTTATCCAACGTGCATTTTTTACATAATCTTTGTGATTTATCTATATAGTTTTTTGCATATCTATCCGTCCCTATTTTAGGGGGTGTGCACTTATTCTGATCTTGCATAGTGCTTGTCTATCTTTAAATTCTTTTAATTCCAGATATTTTTCCGTACCAAAAAAAATGTTTAATTGAATAATAAGTCAAGAGTTTACCTTTATCTGATTTAACAGTATTTTCTCTAAAGTCTCTCCAATAATTCAGAAAACTTTTACATAATTTATTCTTAACTATAGTACATAATCGGCCAACACTTACATTTAAGTTTGATAAGTCTAGTTCTTTCATTAAAAAACAATACTAGAAAACCATGTAGTAATATTTTTTACATGTAACTTTTTATTACAACTATATGTATTTATATAATAGTTATTGAAGAACTGGTTATTATCGTGATATATGAACTGCCCACAGGACAGTGGTATTGAATAAGACAGCGATAATGACTGAGCCGTAGCCGAGGTCATTATCGCTGTCGCAGTCAATACCACTGTCCTACGGGTAGTCCATGTATCACGATAATGACCAGTTCTTCAATAACTATTATGTTTATTTCATTAAGGAACCATGTTTTTTTAAAAATTCTCATAAATTCAAATTGTTCAAAGCAAACTCGAGTTATTGTACGATTTCTATAGGAAAGAGTGAAGACCAGTCATAGTGATAACTATAAGTCACTGCCATTCATTTTTTCAGTATATGAATACAAAATAAAGTTTTCTATAATTTTATAATTCTTGTTGCTAAGTAGTTTGTCTCTATCAGCATCGGAAGGTACGGCAAAACGATCATTTGAGTCGTCTGTAGCAGACGTGCCTTCCAAGCAGGGGCGTGTTTTATTGGTCTCTTCTGTACATCTCCAGAAAGTCTTCTGGTGAAGAGTAAAAAAAAATGAATCTGGACCTCCTCTGGAGATATTCTGTAGAAGAAGCAATAAAACAAAAATTCAATTTGCCGTCGAATATAGTAGATTTTTTTTTATGTTGGATAACATACACAAAGTTTACGATGATTTATTAGAATTCTTATTAGAAAATTTAGTTACGTAAGTTCATTCGGTAGACATGACTTTAATAGTGTTCTCCGTTTTGGCATTGATGTAAGTTATATGATTAAGTGAAAAGACAAAGAAAATTGTTGGAAAAAATCGCTGTGTATGTGAATTTGTCAATGTTTGTCTGGTATATGATCGAAAAGGACATCTTGTCTATAAGCATTGTATATAAAAGATATCGCAGAATTCTCAAAATCTTTATTCCCTGTTGGTCCTTGAAGAAAAATATACTGGTCCTAACTATTACTTATATTTCAAAATACCAAAATTGTGCCGGTCCTTGAAATATTGCGATGGTTAAAACCTTCGGACCACCACTTTTTGAGAACCTTAATTGTATATGTTTTTAA
Organism: Mytilus californianus; assembly: GCF_021869535.1. Taxonomy (NCBI): domain Eukaryota; kingdom Metazoa; phylum Mollusca; class Bivalvia; order Mytilida; family Mytilidae; genus Mytilus; species Mytilus californianus. The sequence continues at coordinate 62,921,983 of NW_026262679.1, forward strand.
AGTACTAGTATACAAGGATGACTAAATCCGTTGGTTGTGTACTGATTGATACTTTAGTCTGGGAGAGCATGATTACAAGCCGTTCAGTTACTGCAAAAACTCTTATTTCGGTGCTTTACGTTTATCCTCTTAATGTTAGTTGTTTTTGTGTCTCGTACCGATTTTTTGAGTAAATCCAATTGCAACTGATTTTTACAGTTTGTTCTTATGTTGTGCTGTTACATCACTATTCCAGTTTAGAAGAGTGTTGAGCGCTCACAAACATGTTTAACCCTGCCACATTCTCCAAAGTCAGGAGCCTATAGTTCAGTGGTTGTTATTGGTTCATATATGTCAACTCATATTTGTTTTTTTTAAAAGGGTTTTGATATATATAGTTAGGCCGTTATTTTTTGTTTGTTTTAATTGTTTCATATTTTTCATGTCGGGGCCTTTTATAGCTGACTATACGGTATGGGTTTTTGTCATTGTTGATGAAGGCCGTACGGTTGGTTATAATTGCTGACACTTCTTCATTTGAACTGCGGTTGATACACTGTAAAAACGGCGTTTAGAATTGAAACACATCTACAACATGTTTAGATCTAAACGTGTTTAGGAAAGCGTTTAGGATCTAAACGGATATTCACGTAAACACATTGAAACCTAAACATGTTTAGAATTTAAACGTGTTGCAGTTTTATTATCTGTGAATGTTATCAGTAAGCTAAACATTAAGTAGCATCTAAACACTTCTGAAACACTTTCTTAAACACCTAAACACATTATACCACTTCATTACTGATTTCACCTTTTTACTCGATGTTCCTTTATTTTCCAACGTATGCTGTGACACTATCTCGGTTTTATTGAAATGAAAATTATGGAACAGATAATTATATGTACAAATCAGTCCCAAGTATGAGTCAATATATGTTCCTAGTATGAGCTACTTATGAGAACAATTCATATCATCTTCCCCAACTGAGTTCCGCGGCCCTTTTTTGTGTTGTAAGATTATAGATTTGTTATCAATTAAAATTTCTATTTGTTAAGCAATTACTTTTTTTACTGAATCTTGATAGTATTTATAAGGAAGATATGAGTGAATATTTTCTCTAATTTCCGGAGTCGTTGTCCGACTATGATCTGATTTTATTAAATGAACAGAGTTATCTTTCTTGGTAATTTGATACAGACGCCTTCAGACCCGCCAAAGACAAACAAAATTTAAAACAATGGATCCCATCGACCAAGCAAATATATCTATGGACGATGCAACAGATACAGAACATCTTATTAGAATATTGACGGAATCAAAAGCCAGCTTAACAATTATTACAGCAGCAGAAGGTAAGCAAATCCAGATTTCGTAAAAAGGGGGGTGGGGCACAAAACAGGCTTTGTTAGGAATATGTGCATTACACTGTTAACCTATATGTATCTCTTTAAGGTGTCCAGACCCCCTTCCCCTCATTGTTCCGACTCTGATATTGTTGATAGGAGCAAACTTTTAATTCGGGGAGGGGGGGTCTTGTATCCTCGTCTCATGGGTTTTCGTGCTATTAAGAATGCTTTGTGACGTCGCCGTAAGACTTCAAAGCAAAAATATAAAATAGCCTTTCAAGACGTCATAATTAATTGGACTATAGTAGTACCGTTGTAGTTCACTGAATTTTCAGAAGAAACAGTCAGTCTATCATGTCTATGCACACATTTTTATTAATGTATGAATCTTTGGTTTTGTTTGTGAAACATCATTGAGTTTTTATTTACATTCTGTATAGGTAACAGTATTCGTCCCTGTACATAAAATCATAGTTTCATGTATTTTAACTTTGCAAGAAATAAGATCCCAATGGCCCATAGTGCAACATCTTTTACACATATAAACACTGAAATTATAGTTACACTACATTTGTCAAAGAGAAACTAAGAATACCAAAAGAACATTCAAAATCATAAGTTGAAAATAAACTGACAATACCAAAGGATCATTCAAACTCGTAAGTCAAAAATTAACCGACAAGTTATTAATATATTTTATTTAAACCTTTAAATAAATTTAATAATTTGTTTGTATGTATTTATAGGACTGTGACACAGTAGTGGGAATGAAATCCCTAGAATATAGATCAAATTGAAGAAAAGATCAGATATAAAACAGTGAAGAAAGAAAAGGATGACTTAATTTCAAAAGCAGATGTAAGTAAAAATATATAAGTATATTATTAAGTAGCCAATAGAACTATAATACATTGTAATATGATTGAAAAATGAAGGTTAATTCATACTCTAGTATATATCCTGTTTAAAATAGAAAAATTGGTAATTCTAAAAAAAATATATTACAAATAAGAGAAAAGACTGTAGCTCTCAGAAATCGAGGATTTTGTTTTAAAAATATAAAAAAACTTACATGCTATATTGTTCCCTTTGATTTATTTGTCTATTGATGTGTACATGGTTTAAAGTTTTGTCTTTTTAACTACAATTTGTATTTTTCTTTTGCAAGAATCTTTTGAGAACCTTGTTTAATGTATTTTAATATAAGAATAAGTGACTGTTGCACTACAAATGTACATGTACTTGAAGGTTTCATTTTTTCGTTTCAGTTTACAAAAGTTCACCTGACAACCAAAAAGAACTGCCCACCAAGAGCCTTTATCATTCAAAAGAAGATAGTTCCGTAATGAACAATTCCTGTATGATAGGAGATGGACTGACAATTTCTGTTTTGTTGAGGATAAAATTCATGTGATTTTACATTTTCCTGTTAATGACTATATATGGCAAATTCTCTTTATTAAATCTATTAACACTTATGAAATTGGTGATGAAAATGTTATAATTTTTCAAGGGAAAATAATGTAAACTTGTTATTGTCTCTCATAAATCTGTACAGATTATATCAAGATTTATAATTGTATTTTTTGTTTGCTTTAAGTGAGACTTTTAAATAAAATATTGAAATAATTTGAATAGATTGTATGTTATCCTCAAGTCTGGAATAAAAAAACAAAATAAAAGATCCAACCTCCATATTGTATTTAAAAAGGTAAAGGTCCATAAAACCTGACAAAATCAAACGCTTGACTACATAAACCAACAGAACAAATGGAAGCAAACCTGTTATATTCCTGACTTCGTACAGGCATTTTCCTTTAAAAATAATGGTGGGTTAAACTTGGTCTTATGGTTTACAGACTTTTCTTAGGCCTCCAGGAAGAATAAAAATTAAAAATGTGTAACCCTATTATTAGCTCACCTGGCCGAAGGGCCAAGTGAGCTTTTCTCATCACTTGGCGTCCGTCGTCCGGCGTCGTCCGTCGTCGGCGTAAACTTTTTACATTTTGAACTTCTTCTAGAGAACCACTGAATGGAATGAAACCAAACATGGCATGAATGTTCCTTATGAGGTGCTGACCAAGTGTTGTTACTTTGTAGCCGATCCATCATCCAAGATGGCCGCCAGCAGTGGACTTAGTTTAACATAGGACCCTATGGGAAATACATACAAATGTCTTCTTTTAGAGAACCACTGAATGCAATGAAACCAAACATGGCATGAATGTTCCTTATGAGGTGCTGACCAAGTGTTGTTACTTTGTAGCGGATCCATCATCCAAGATGGCCGCCAGCGGTGGACTTGGTTTAACATAGGACCCTATGGGAAATACATACAAATGTCTTCTTTTAGAGAACCACTGAATGGAATGAAACCAAACATGGCATGAATGTTTCTTATGAGGTGCTGACCGAGTGTTGTTACTTTGAAGCCGATCCATAATCCAAGATGGACGCCAGCGGGGGACTTAGTTTAACATAGGACCCTATGGGAAATACATACAAATGTCTTCTTTTAGAGAACCACTGAATGGAATGAAACCAAACATGGTATGAATGTTCCTTATGAGGTGCTGACCAAGTGTTGTTACTTTGTAGCGGATCCATCATCCAAGATGGCCGCCAGCGGTGGACTTAGTTTTACATAGGACCCTATGGGAAATACATACAAATGTCTTCTTTTAGAGAACCACTGAATGGAATGAAACCAAACATGGCATGAATGTTCCTTATGAGGTGCTGACCAAGTGTTGTTACTTTGTAGCGGATCCATCATCCAAGATGGCTGCCAGCGGTGGACTTAGTTTAACATAGGACCCTATGGGAAATACATACAAATGTCTTCTTTTAGAGAACCACTGAATGGAATGAAACCAAACATGGCATGAATGTTTCTTATGAGGTGCTGACCGAGTGTTGTTACTTTGAAGCCGATCCATAATCCAAGATGGACGCCAGCGGTGGACTTAGTTTAACATAGGACCCTATGGGAAATACATACAAATGTCTTCTTTTAAAGAACCACTGAATGGAATGAAACCAAACATGGCATGCATGTTCCTTTTGAGGTGCTGACCAAGTCTTGTTACTTTGAAGCTGATCCTTCATCCATGATGGCCGCCAATGGGGGGACTTCCTTTAACATAAGACCCTATGGGAAATACATACAAATGCTTCTTCTAGAGGTGCACTGAATGGAATGAAACCAAAACATGGCATAAATGTTTCTTATGAGGTGCTGATTAAGTGTTGCTACTTTGTTGCCGATTTACTGTTCAAGATGGCCACCAGGATTTTTTATTAAATTACAGGACCAATATTAAACCAAATTTGGCCTCACTCATTATTAGGGTATCTGTTATGATTTTAATCTATTTTTACATGATTTCCAAAACCAAAGTAGAATCAGGTGAGCGACACAGGCTCTTGAGAGCCTCTAGTTATTGTTATTATTATCATTACTGCAGTTTTCTAGCTTTAGTATTTTGTATTGACGAGGACAAATGATGGTAAAAATAATTACAAGGACATTTAAGCAGATTTGTACACTTGAATTGTATATTCTACAATATTATACAATGCACTATTAGTATCCAATCTGTAGTGCTGTACCACTAGTAGTTCCTGTAAAATCATAGTACTAGTAGCCTAACAGAAGGTCTAAACATCTGACATCTAAACACTTGTTGGAATCTAAACACTTGTTAAAATCTAAACATGTTTAGATGCTAAACGTGTTTCAAAACGTACACAGAAAAAGTGTTTAGATTTGTGTTTAGAATCTAAACACTGTTTTTACAGTGTAGTTGCCTAATTGGCAATCATGCCACATCTCCTTACTAGTTTTGATATTCTATACCTGACTTTTAAATTCGTGTTTTTTTCTGAACATGTATGAAATATTAGTCACTGTACGTTAAAAATAAGTAACCAACAATCAATCAATTTAAACTCGTGTTAAATAAGGGGAAAACCATTTGATTTTTTGGGGAGGGGGACAAGAGGATTTTGAATATGAATATGGTGGCATGGTAAGAGCTGGAAAAAATACGCATGCTTAGCGACATATTAAAAATTTAAAATGAATAAAAAAATCCGCAAAATATTCTTCTGCTCCATTCCCTTTCCCAGAATATTAAAGAGTCGTCCCCTTACTGTTATTGTCCGTGTAGTTTTTATATTTATCCAGCTTATTGTCCCTATAGGAATGTCCTACTAAGGTTGCCATACCATAAAAACGTTTATCACACAACTCACATTCTATTATATCTGCATTTATAAATTTATTAATGTCATTTAAACTAGGCAACGCCATGTTGGTTATGTGCCTCTGCCGTCTAAACTATCTATTTAAAAAGAAGAGATAGAAGAGAGCCAGAAGATCTTCCCAATGCAAAAAAAACAGAAATGAAGCTCTTCTGGCTCACTACTGAAGAACAAAAATAACACAACCCAGCTCAGCTATGTTCCAAACGTCTGAATCGCGATTGCGTTTTATTAAAGGGACATCACTCTAAACAGAGAAACCACACCCCACTGGTCATTAACACGTACAAGTCCGTTAACGACCGGTTTTCTGGTCCGTTTTTTTTTCTGTTAAAGACCGATGGAATTTTTTACTAACGAATAAAGAATGTCATGTGGCCATGTGTTATCCAATAAGAGAAGCTAATTCTTAACCGATATGAAATAACATATAATAAACCATCCTTTGTGTTCTCTAACCTATGAGCATATTTTAGCATCGCCAATAAAATTGAAAAATATATAGGAAAACTTCCTAATTCAGACATAACAGCAAAATTACTTGCTTTTCTGTTAACCCCAAGAATATATTTCATAAATTTTGTGTGTGATTTTTCATATGTGTATTCAAAAATAAACCTTTTCTAAAATGTAATCGTTCTTCTTCTTACATATAACCGAAGCAGTTGAAAACATTCCCCATTAAAATAGGTTTAATTGTATGGACATAAAGATGCATTAAAGTTGAGACACTAGGATTTGAGTTGTAATCCAAAACAAGCATGATAATCTTGAAAAAAAACAAATTCCAAAGAATTTCCTCTTGTTGACGAACAGTGCCACAAGATATAACATTTGTCATTTTGCGTCTGAACGAAGAATTGTGATTATTATGATGATGGATTTGGGATTTACAGTGGCAAATATACTTCACAGGCATATCAGGACGAGAACACGTTAATGTGATATAAATATGAACCCTGCTTTAAAGATATTTAACCGATATGCTGAACCGAATTTTTAACATGCTAGTTCATAACAATCCACAGGAAGACATGTCACCCTACCCGAATACATAATTCTGACATCGAGCCAATGAGCCTTGTCTTCGACTCATTAATTCCACGTGCATACAGCAAATACCAATTTTTTTCCATGAAGTCTTGGATCTGGCCTGTCGAAGCGAGTACGCTACAACGACACCACCGAGGAATGAAGAATGATTTATCATAACAAATAATTTGTAACAATATGTATATATACAAAGAAAACATGGACACAAAAATGTGTTAATTTTATGATTTGTCATGTGTCTTTAGAAATAAGAATCTTAAAGGTTGCGTGTCTTTTGTTTGCTGAATAATAGATATATAATATAAACTTCGTCACACCCTTACGCAGGTGGCCAGTGTTCAAACATCTGTGCTTTAAAATGTTTACAATAGTTTGTATCAATTTATTTGTATGTTTTGTTACATTCAGATGTTCATATTTTTTAAAAGGAAACATGTGTTGAAATTCAATTTTAAAAGCGTGTATGGTGAAAATTTTATAGAGCTTAATTAGCATATTTTAACACCTTCGTAATTCACTCCTTAAGCCCAAAACAAAAGGACGGTTTAGATTTTACCAAATCCCATAATCGGATCTTTAAATGTAACAAAAGAATAATAAATCTGCCAAAGAAAATATTGAAATTTAGTGAGCAACATGTGTTCTTTTTGCCATTTTCTTACGTAAAAATATTTTAATCGCATAATTGGAGAAAATCACTATAGAAAACATTGAAATCCCTTCAAAATATCCTAAATATATGCTGGTGTTTTACCATGTACAAATATACATAACTTCCAAAAAATAAGGATCTTCTACGCACAGGAAATCCACTGCAGCCTCTTTATAGTAATCTTGAACTTTATCTATTTCAGACGAACCAATGCCAACTGTGCACTCAATGCATGTCTAGCTAAAGGGTGCTACACGAGCTATACAAATAAATTTATGGCAACAATACAATTTCTTAAAATAACAAATAAAAAAATTGAAGTAAATGACATGCATTTGCAAAAGTGATATATAAGATATTTATTTGTATAAAACCATGTATATGAAATATATACCTGTATGAAACTGTTCTCAAGCTACAAATCTAGAAGCCACTTTTCAGATGTCTTTAATCCCAAAATTTGCATAAAATTAGAACTTGGTGAAAACGTATTAAATATCATGGCAAACTCCAATCATATCCTTGTATTAGAGTTTTCGAAGACATGAAAAGAAGCTTCTGGCTATAGATGTGTGTGTGGAATGGTAAACGGACAGAAAAAGTCACAAAATTGATATAACAAAAAGTCACTGATATTTAGTTTACCATGGTTTGAATGATACCAAAAATAAGAGAAAATTCTTGAAATCCCTTCTTTTTTCAGTATCAATTCATTTTTAGTTAAGGAAACTATTCATTAGCTTTGTTCAATTAAGAGTTATTAATTTCTAATCATAAGCAAAGGATATATGTCTTAGTATCACGAAACTAGTAAATTAACTAGCTAAGTTTCCACTTCGTTTTCATTAGAATTATTAGTTATTATTAAATTTTGTCAACACATTTTGCATAAGAAGTGATTCAATACTTATAATTTATAAGTAAAATACATACATATTTTTGAAAAATAAAAGTTTTATTTCACTAAAAAAAAATGTATCTCAAAACTGAATTGAGACCTTTTCGTCCTTTGCCTTTCTGTAATTCATTTATGTGATATATATAATGTGATATTAAATCAGAATCATCTTTATTGTTCATTCCTTACAAACGTTTACACGAAAACAAAAATCGAAAAAAAAATAGCGAGTCGTTCCGTTCTGATGATATTTGTACTAGTTTCATCTTTTACAAACTAATAATGCTTTGAAATAACTCTTAAGCTCCCGGCCTTAGTCGTCGAGGCTGATCCGCTCTGAAGACAGTGTCAGGCGGGGAGTTTGACTTGGGCGGTACATCTGTCAAAAATATCGTGAAACATTTGTTATTAAGGTCTCTGATTTTCGAGTTTTTATGTAGATGTAACTTTTGATATGCTTGTACTGAAACGGCACTGAATATCAATGAACAATCATTATCTCCAATCTCAATCCAGACACAAACAGTTTAGAGCTCTGCAAATAATTATTAGTTATTACTATTTATTACCAATTAATTAATTTAACTACCCCTTCCAGACATTATCCAGACGTTATAAAATTACTACCCATTAGTGCCCCCAATTAAATAATATATTCTGAAGTACCTGCCCTAGGTTTAGTTAATATTTATACAGGTGTTTAAGAGGAGATAATACAACGGTTAATAATTCCATATATTGCCATTGAACACGGACAAATAAGTGCCAATTCTTTCACAAAGGCTTATTATAACAAGTGTGAAAAGTTATTATCAATCCGCAGCCAATATGTTCGATTTTTCTCAGTTCGCTGTTGACATAGACTAACAAAATAAGTTCCATATAACGCAAATAAAATTGAGATAAAAGACAAAAATGCCGATCAATTTATGATGTGTGCAGTTCAAATAAAGCCATAAAGAAAATAAAAGTTGTATTTTATTTCAATAGGCACTTTATACCTTTCTCAAATATTTGTTTTCCAAAACAAAACCATATAACCAGGACGATATTTTATTTCAGTCTAATTGTTCAATACAATGTAAACTACTTTCCAAACATTGAATGAAATAGTTGCAATTGAATAATGTTGTATTTATGTAGATAAGCAATGCATTTAACTTGTTGATTGATTCTGTTAGTTTTACACATTTTACTGAATATTAGTAGAATAGTCTCACTGCGAAAGATGAAAACCTATATTATACTGGAGAAAAATAGATAAGGAGGTACAAAAGGATGGGGGGAAAACAAACAAACCATAAGTGGACTAATGTAATAATCGGTTCTTATACATCCTTGGCTTTTTGAAATATTCGGCATTGAGCGTTCCTGATGAAGGTAAATCCAGAAAAGCGCTTCGGACGCATGGAATTTATAAAGTGTTGTTTTCATTTTTTTGGTGAGTGTAATAAGCTCAGGCCGAAGTAAAGACAAACAACCGTGGACTGTGACGCTGATATTCCATAACGGTCAATAAAGCTATGATCGTTTGCGTTAACAAATGTTAGGCTGAACCGTATTGTTAGCGATTCAGTTGATTGTTTAAACTGCGAGGAAACTCGTAGATATAATTGATATTGTTTCAGTATTCATTTGATTCTGCATTTTTTTGTTTTTTTTTGGTATTATTCATTTGTAGGTATATAAGCAAATTTTCCCCTGTGAACACAATTTGATGTTGGTCCCAGGATAAAAGTGCGAAACTATAGTCCCTTTTTAGTGATGAAGATGCTCCCTTAGGACTAGTACACCCTTTAGCTCCCAAACTCTTCCGCTCGCGGAAGTATAGACCATTCGGGTCCGTTACCAAAGAACGCAGTGTTAAATATTTTAACACCTCTAAAGTATTTGAATTCATAATCGTTTCATTAAAATGTGTCAAGTAATCTGCAAACCGGAGATTTGGCACGCTCTCAGAGTAATAAACAAAAAAGTTTAGTAATTAATTTAGCACAGGTGTAAAACAGGTGTGGAATTTGGCAACAGAGACTTTATTATCTCCGTGAATAACCGCCACAATTTGTTTACATAAAACCAATACTACGATCTTATTCCAATATATAGCTATGGTTTTGACAGCCCTCGTGATCTTAAATTATTTTACATACCTAAACATCTAAACTGATTTCGCACCTCAAAGGAAAACTGAGGGAGTATAAATCTAGTTTTATCTGCACTATAAAATGTTTAGTCATTTCACACAGCAGTGGTACCAAACGGTGCATACAATGTACAATGTAGAAACATGCATTCAAACTGGTTTATTTGCTCTGCGCATAATTTCATTTCTAAGGTCTGAAATGTAGTGAAGTATACCATGGGATAGTCGCTGGGAACCTACTTGTATGGATATAGATTTAGCTCACTGCAATACCGACTACTCCTACCTACTATGTCAACTTTTTATTTAGAATTTTATAAAACAATGGTATGCATGCTATTCTGTGCATTAAATCATTAAAATAAAAGTAATTTTTGTTGCTGTGAGGTTTAAATGAAATGCAGAGATTTTTCACTCATATGGGCCAAACAAACAATCTGATCCCAAATACAGAGCTGAAGATTAATTCTCGATTTTGTATTTTATTTTGTACCGAGTACGTCTCCACTTTCATATCATTTTTGTAGAAAATGGTACGAAATAAGAAAAAAAGGTAAACGTTTGGTTTTTTTGATGCTACTTTTTTTAACAAAAGGGACACTTCAAAGATATTTTGCTTGAAACCAAAAAATAATAATATGTACACGTATATTTAACAACATAATAGAAAAATTAAAAAAGTGAGAATGTCGAACATTTCATAAGCAATAACTCATCAAATGTCATTATTAGATACCGGGTAGAGAAGTCTTCCTTCTTAGTTCTGTCTCCCACTGTGATGTTATGGGACGATAAAGCACGGCGAGTATTGGGGTACATAAGGGAAATAACATAATAAAAAGCTTTTACAGATTTTAAGATCTAAAGAATCACATACAAATACGATTTATATTTGTTTGAATTTTCAAAAGTTTCATCATCGTTAGAGTTAAGAGATATTTGCATGTATCCGCAATGTTTTTTTATCGAATTGTTTTATTTCCCCTTATATCAGTCTGTTTTTAATATTTGATATAAATTATCAGTGTACGTCAAAATTTGAGCTTTATGATAATCGAACTTCGCACCCGAAATATGTTCTCTTGTTTTGTTTCTTTCAACCTTTTTAAATTTACAATGTCACAGTGTTAGATAAACGAACAAGATACAAAGTAAAACGAACTAGTAAATCATTATGAAAATGATTTTTTTTACCAAATATGGCAAAATATGGCTTGTCGTTAAGATCTACATGAATTGATGATGATACAGCCGCCTCATCATCACAAATAAGGTCAAGAATAAAATGAATCTAGTGTTCGTAGTGTATAAATACTATTTTAAAGTGTGTTACAATCTACATGTTATAAAACATGTCTTTCGAACGGCGTTTTGTCGGTGTGTATTGTCGAATTAAATTCAGAAAATGGATCTGACTGTATCATACAAGGCCCTGTTTTCAATCCCCTTAACGCGTTCCAAAAGTTATTCGGACAATGTATGTTTCAATTCATTATTGCGCAATCATAGTATCACAATACAAACGGTTACAAAGATATCGAAATTAATGGAATGGACCTTATGCACATGTTTTATTGTCAATGTTGTCGGAAACAAAGTATTGGAAATCTGAATGTATCAAATATTGATCGAAGGACGACAAATCTAAAACCAGCTTATGGAGTACATGTGTATGGAGAGGTTTACCTTAAAGTGTAAAGCAGCCGCTGCAACAAGTATGAGGCAAGATAGCGAAATTTGTCTGATCGTAGATATGATATATTATATTTATGATCTGACCAACATGTTCTAATTTTTCTACTGACAGTCAAAATTCTCCGCTCATTCCCGTTATAACAATTCTTTAAGCCAGTATAATTCTTCCATCTTTTGTTGAGAACGGATGTTGTAAATCTCTTGATTCTTCATCACCCATCAAATTATAAAACTATTTTGTAAAAACAAAGGACCAAAAGACAAACAACAATAAACAAAGGACCAAAAGACAAACAACAGTAAACAAAACACAACATACAAAACTTAAGACTCGGGTGATCGCTTTTAAGATGGCGAATGGTTTGCATAACATGAGATCGACCTTGACCTTGTTAATACAAAAGATATCTTGGTTTGATTGATTGTTGTTTGCCTTAACTCCCGGTTGCAAATATTTCATGCATATATTCAGGAGAATAAAAAGGTATAATTACGTCGCATATTTCAGCGCCCTTTATCCACTATCGTTTCACGAGGCGTAAATGGGGTGGTCGTAGTGAGCGGAATAACGACTGGATTATTCGGGTTAAGGTTTGATGGGATATAAAGTTTAACTTTAGATATAGGTCTAAAATGGAGTTACAATATTCAAAATGGGTTGTAATTTTAAACTTAGTGTAACAGCGAATATATAACCCGCCTTTAAATTTGTGCAGCCTGACTGTCTACTTTTCGTTTATTTTGTTTTTCATTCCTCATTTATCCTTCGAAATACGATGTTTATTCAGATGGTTGATTTTGCTAAAGAGATGTATAATATTTCTCGAGACTGATGGAAAAAATCTTCCTTGCATAAACCAACTTCTCTCAGAGTTAATTAGAAAAAGAGACAAAGCAAACAAGCCACACTTTTCCTCGACACCAGGGACATCTTTAATTGAGTTCTTGCATATGCTTGCTTACGACAATGCAAAATAAGCAGGGGGGAAGTTGCACTTGCAATGAAACGTATTTTCCTTCCTCATGCGAGACTTTAACGAGATTTACAGAAATATCAAACGGAGAGACGAGGACTTGATGGTATCGTTAAAGCTAGTTTCCATCTGCTTTCGAAGTTTCATAAACAGCAAAATTCTGAAAAAGTATCTTTAAAGTGATTACCAGGAAAATCAATAGCATGATTCATTGTAGCTGACATCTGAACATAAATCATTAGAAACAGAAAAGAAATGTTGATTTATAATTATTATTTCATATTCTTTATATAAACTGATTTGATAGAATTTGATTTAAGGCAAAGCAATTTTTCTGAAGGCTCGGTTGAGTATTTGATATTACTTTGTAATTTGAAATGACTTTCGAGGAAGTTAACAATACTTTAAATTGAGTTATGACTCTCTGCTCTGATGGAAACGTTTGCTAAATCTTATTTTCTATAGCAGATGAAAATGAAATATTCGAAATTGTATTGAATAATCTTATTTCTTATAACATATCAGTCAAAACTAATTTTAGATGGGCGAATCAAAATACTCAAAATGCTGTACGTGTACTTTCATGTTCGTCTTTTATAACCGAACTCGTGATCGAAACCTTGCAATATAATATTAATGAAAACAAGTCATGATTTTAAGATTCATTTGCATATTAAAAATCTACCACTTTTTGATTGTGATCGTAATTATAACACTAGGATCACCTAATTTCAACCTTGATAGAGCATTTTTGTATGTGACAAAACTCATATGATTGATTGATTGATTGGTTGACTGTTGTTTGCCTAAATTTCGGTGGCAAAAAAACCTGAAGGGTGACTGGGGTATTGGAAACTAAAATAGTCACTTTGGTGTTTTTCCGATCTACAACGGTTGTGCGGGATGTATACATGCGCATCCACGTCCGGTTAGAACGGGGTTGTTTCATTTAGCCTCGTGTATATAGAGAGAGTACCACGCTCTCTGCACGTTAAAGACCCCTTGCAACAACTCTTTGATGAGTCTGTAGGTGGCCTTTTACAAAACAAATTTTCTGCATCTATTCAACATGCCATTTGTGCTTAAGTACGGAAATATATGAGATGTAGATTATTTGTTACTTCTTAGTATGTTTATGTAAGCATATCATCTACTTTGCCGCGAACCTGGAAATAAAGGACTTTTGTAATTTCTTTAAATGTTTATTGTATTTATCTTCAGTTGATATGAATTCGTTCGAGTATATCAAAAGCCCACAAGATTCTTTTTAACCCTTTTTTGTCTGAATCAGTGTTGTTCTCTTAAAGTAAGCCGGCCTCTTCTCTTTAAACACGTTCTAAGTACATACGCAATTTCTTTAAAAGAAAAACAAATACGGATACAAGGACTGAACTTTGGGTACATCAATGAAACAGTCATCCAACTACATACAAAAAAAAAACAAAGTCATTCAGGAGTCATGACTGATTGATAAGTGCTTGCTTAAAGCCCAATTTAAATTAATTGCTACTGGAAATTAAGGATACGTGGAATCAGTTAGAAATTTAACCGTACAACATGTCAATTCGGGGCTCCGCAAATTTTGTTAACGTCCTTAGTGCTCTCCCTACACTAGATATATAACATCCCTCGACTGGACGTGGCTGCGTATTTATACAACGCGCACAACCAAACGTACTCCAAACTCTTTAGCATGAGATGTGTAAGGTTTAATGTGTAAACAATGAATAGTCAACATTTTTTTTTATATTTTTTTAACTTTATTTGGTAACCATGCATAATGCGCAACTTTTGTTCAGATCATCTGTAAAATATCGGTTAATGCATAGATATTGTACCGAGTAGATTTTTATAATTTACACGAGGCTGCGAGTGCAATCAATATTCTACGAGTGTTTCCTATGTTGTGTTTTATGGACTGCTGTTTGTCTTTTCGTAGTTTTTCGTTTTTTGCCAAGTTGTTGACGGTTTGTCTTCAATGTATGGTTTTGAATATCCCTTTGGTATCTTCCGCCTCTGGTTTAAAACCTGGTCTTGTAACTTATGACGTCACTAATTTGAAGCTTTATTTACCTAGTGCAATATGATCGATATTGGTCAAGTTGTGTATGAAATATGTTGTTGCTATACAATTGTAGAATTTACAGAGAAGAACTTGCTGTGGGAACGAATCCTACTTTAGTGACTTGGCAGATCTAGGTAGGAATAAGACCCCGTTCACACTAGGACATTTAGATCGATTTAAACTAGATCGGTTCACTTTAGATCGATTTAAGGGCCAATGTGAACGCTTTGAATCATCGATCTTTAATCGGTCTAAACTAAAACACCAAAAGAGGTTGTTTAGTTTGAATCGATCTAAAGTGAACCGATCTAACTTTCAATGTGAACGCAAAGATCGGTTTAAACGATTCAATCGAAAATAATTTATGCGCATATATAGCGGCAAAACTGCACGTGTAATAACATAACATCCCTGTTTATATCGGTGGTTCGTTGTTTAACCCATATTTCTCTGTTAACAGACCTGTGTGTACATGCAAGAAAAAACAAACGGAAAAAAATTTGTCTTCACCGTAGCATAAATTTGCGAAATATGTGTCTTCTTTTCTTCTGTTGATTTTTTCTTTTCAGGAACGGCAGCAATTCTTCATGTTGTAACTTCCTTGCTACAGTTTTTTGTTTCAAAATTAATAAAAACTGCAAGAACACGTACCAGTCTTGCCAGTGATTCAAGAGAAAGTATCAACACATACATTTGAGTAATTATTTCTATCTATACACAATGTTAACAGTTTTACGCGTAATTAGGTCAGATCGATTGCATTTTTACATCTGATGTGACCTTGAGAGGTCATACCGGTGTTATGTTGCCGCAGAAATTTCCTTGCCGTTTGACTGATAACCGCGAACGTATTTCGTATAATTACGCAGATATTATCGAGTGCAAATTAACATTCCTTATCGCTTGTTATATATTAATTTCATCAATAAATATTCATGAAAATAATTTTTAAGAACATAGATAAATGATATGAAAATGTTTTGTCGTGAGAAATATATATATCAATAACAAATCATGAATACCAAAAATTTGTGTTAACGCATGCGGAAGCCGAATATCTCGAGAACGTTAAATGCAACAAAAGCGGGAAAATATGAATGCCTACTCAAATCCAATCTATTAGAAAAACGAATTATTACAGAAGAGTGTCCACCATGCACTTGTACTGCACTATCATTAGAATAGTAGAATAGAATGATATACAAATGGATGAAAATTTGCCTGTAGGGTTATTAAGATGATCTGCTATATATATGTAAACCTCAGATCTGTGTACGGCCTCAAATCTGTGTCCGTTTCTCAAATCTGTGTCCCATCGTGACGTCAATCGCTAATCTATGTCCGTTAAAAAAGATACGGGCTCAAATCTGTGTCCTATTTTCAAATTTGTTTTCAATCGTGACGTGATTCGCAAATCTATGTCCGTTAAAAAAGATACGGCATCAAATCTGTGTCCTTTTCTTAAATCTTTTTCCAGTTTGTTTCGCCATGCGCAAATTTACGCCCGTCTAATAAGTACGGCCTTATAGGATTTTTGTTTTATTAAGTCATTTCCCAAAATTCAATGTTAAGTTGGGATGTGTTCTCCGTGTGTGTGCTTAAAATTTTTACATGCGAATGTAATTATTATATGATTTACATTTTATTGTAAAACTACAACATTTTCAAATTGTTTGCTTTTCTTGATCCCGTGTTTATACATAAATTTGAGACAAAAATGGCCATAGATTTGAGTTAATAAAGGACATAGATTTGAGACAATACAGGACATAGATTTGAGACAATAAAAGACATAGATTTGAGACAATAAAGGACAAAAATTTTAAACGTCTATGACGCAATATTAAAAAGGACATAGATTTGCGGGAAGGACATAGATTTGAGGCTGGACATAGATTTGAGGCTTACATATATAACTGTTATACAAATATTAATATAATATATAACAACAAACCAGGGTATACTGATAACAAATGATTATATCACTACAATATAACAATAATCATTACGGTGAGGTTGAATTCCCTGTCATTTATTCATCATCTTCACAAGAACTTGTCTCAGAAAAAAAATTATATCTATGTACCTTAACCCAACTTTCAGATATAGAGATATGATTTTTTTTCTGAGACAAGTGCTTGTGATCATCTACCAGAACTTGCGGTCATCCGATGTTCAGTACTTCAGTACTTCAGTACTTTGATTACTTGTAGTGTGAACGCAGTGGTTCAGATTAGACCGATAGCGATCATTATGATTACGCTAACTGGTTTTATTTAGATCGATTCAAATTTAGATCGATTAAAAAAATGCTAGTGTGAACGGGGTCTAACTTACTACTAGTAGGTAGCGAAAATACACTGAAATAGCGAAAGATAGTTCCAAGTCGAGAACACTCATACATTTTGAAATGTGCTGAGTGTAACGTTATGTTAAAAATGACCCCTAAAACTGATCTGATGATATCAATACGCTATATTCCAGATACAAAATACAAATCAAGGTAAAAAACAAAAATAAAACAAAACCGAGGGAATCGCATGATTACAAAACGAGTGATACCTGGTGTGTTGACAGAGTACGGGCCCCCTGCAATGCATGCATTACCCTTCATGCGAATCCACACTCAACCAAAATGTCACAATCGGGAATAGGACACAATCCTTCAATTTATAGACCAGACGACTTTTCTGTTATTTAAGAGCGCAAAAACATGTCGTTAGTGAGTTGAGTCACAAACGCATTGTACCGGTCAACCAATTCGTGATGGTGACCGTTGTGTCGATTTCAGCCGTGTTTCCTCATATCTCTGTTGAGTAGCATTTGTATAAGAAGTACATGCCTAGTTATACACGCAGCGTATTAATTGATATATGTATACACCATACGATGGACGGAGCATGTCACTGCTGAAAAATGGGAAGTTTACCATTGGAAAGTTGAAATCATCTCGTTTGTCAAATGTTCTTGTTTGAATCAAGGCAACAGTGGTTTACTGATGTTTAGATCTAATAAACCTATTCAGAATATATAATTCAAGGTAACAAACACAAACTGAGGGAATCGCATGGACTTCAAAATAAGTGCGAACGAGCGCGTCCACAGGGTAAGCGTCTCCTGATATGCATGCATTACATGGCATGCGAAGTCGTGTGTGTCAATATCGAGGAAAAGATCAAGATTTGGAGCAGAACTTTTAGTTTCAGTAGTACCCTTTAATTTCATGTGCACTGGGATATGTGATGCACGCACTCACTGAAATGTTAGTTATTGAGGCACAGGACATCATCCATATATCTGAAAATGAAATTAAAGAACTTTGCAAGATGCTTTTTTTGTCCTTGAGAAGATTCTGTATGAATTTTGCTTCATATGAGTACACAAACATAATTGATAATTAGGGGTACAAAATTAGTACCCATTGTATTACCTGTCTTTTGACAAGTATGTTGTCGATGAAAAAGTCAAACTTTTTTAATATCATATACAAGCGTGCAATGTAATATTCTACTCGATTTTTGCGACAATTACTGCATTTTTTACATTTGTACTTCTATCTGTAGAATATATATTGTATAACTTGTAACAACAGTGTAAAAAAAAAAAAAAATTTATATTCATATGGAGCAAAAATTTATAAAAATCCGTGAGACCTCCCATTTACTTAGATGCAAAAAGGTGAATTTAACTTTTCATTAACAATTGCAGTGCATGTATAACTAACAACGTCGGTGTTCCTATTATGTGTACTCAGCACAGTGTTATTTTAAAAGGTCTTCTTTAGAAGATTTCATATTCCTAAGGTTTTAAAAAAGAATACCCCACAGCTATTACGTTACGTACGTTCTTGTCGACAAATAATTATGTAATACTTATATCTTCACCCAGGTTTACCTGGTAATGACTAATTAATTACACCCGACGAAAGAGATTGCTTCAATTTTTTGTCTGATCTGTTCAGTTTCTGATTCTCGT
Source organism: Mytilus californianus (assembly GCF_021869535.1). Taxonomy (NCBI): domain Eukaryota; kingdom Metazoa; phylum Mollusca; class Bivalvia; order Mytilida; family Mytilidae; genus Mytilus; species Mytilus californianus. The sequence continues at coordinate 62,941,030 of NW_026262679.1, forward strand.
TACGATGCTCAGACAACGTTGAAAGACAACGTTATAGTGTGAAACCTGGCGTGTCGGCCTAAATGTTTGATAATTGGTGCACATATTTAAATGATACACAGTTGTTATGCTGGAAGAGTAACTAGCAATTCGGCGTAGTAAGTTTGTAATTGTTGCATTTCCAAAGTTTCGATCTTTTGAATGCTGATTATGAGATGTGATTTCCAATGAGACAACTCTCCACCAGAGACCAAATGTCGTGGTTGTAAGCATCTGTAGGGTCACCATACGGCCTTTAAGAGTGAGAAATAACCATATCGTGTAGTAAGCTATACTTAACAATGGTAAACGGAGAAAAAGTCACAGATAAAAAGTCACAGGAAAAAAGTCACAGGAAAAAAAAGTAACAATATTATATAATTGAGTAAATTTATTAATAAGAAGTACGTTGGAATGCACATGAAAAATTCACTATGTAAGTGAAATAATTAAGATGGAGTTTTTGAATGCATAGAAAAAGTTATAATATACTTGTATCCAAGATCAATTATTGTAAGTGGTAGATTTTTAAATGCGTATAGGAAAAAGTCACTTTATAGCACGATTTTATCAACAAATTTCATGATTTTTTTTAGGAATTAAAGTAAAATTAAAATTACTATGTTTCTTCATTTATTGTTTTATATAAAGTGCAATAAAATATGTTCTTTTTTCAAAACTGACTCTTAAACAAACAGGAAAAGCTTATTGTTTCCTTTTCTTTAATAATTATCACAAGTTGTATTTCATCGGTATGGCTTCCTGCTATTACAGGAAGTGAAAGGTCTACAAAAAAGGGAAAGGAGCTACAAGAAGCGACCAATTGATCCCAACAGTCCCAATCAATAATTGTTGTAATTACTTAACTATTATTAATGGGAATGATTTGTTTGTTTAATACTAAATTGAAGGATTCTCATGTTATTGGTAAAAACACAGCTATAGAAAAAAAAATCTAAATAACATATGTTTAAGCCATATAATAGAATTTCTATCTTTGACTCCAATTAAAGTAAAACGGTGAGCTGTCTTATTCACATCTTCTTCAAATATTTTTTTCGTATGAAATCACTATATTATACTCCAGTATGAAAACAATTGTATGTCCTTTGTTCTCTTATTGAACTCCTTTGTGATCCTTTGTGCTACATTGTACTCCTTTGTGCACAAAGGATGTCCTTTTACGGGTTTTTTAGAGACCGTATTTAAATGTGACCTTATAACCCTTTTCATACAAAATATGATGTGACTTTTTTCCTATATAAATATATATGTGCAGACCTTTTGACAATTTTCATACAAACTATATATTGTGACTTTTTATCCTGTGACTTTTTTCCGTTACTTTTTTTTTCCGTGATTTTTTTTCCGTGACTTTTTTCCTGTGACCTTTTCCCTACATTCTTAACATTACCATGTAGCAAAGCTATAAAAGGACCCGACATGACAATATGCAAAACAATTAAAAAAAAAAAAAACAGCCATATTGCAGTGAGTGCTTACAACTCATATATACCAGTGAATTTGAGATTAAGGATACTACCGAAACAAGAAGGTCTTCTGCATATCTTGATATTTTTCTCCATATTGACACAGATGGACGACATCAAATAAGAATGTATGACAAACGTGATGATTTTAACTTTCTAAATGTCAGCCTCCTATTTCTGAGCAGTTACATACCCTCTGTTCCGTCGTAGGGTATAACATATCTTAATAATTAGAACGTTACATTCGTGTATGTTCACATCCTATACGAACTTTATTAACAAGGAGTTTACTCCTGACACTAAAACTGCTCCAACAGATATCGATGCTAAATAAGTTTTACGGTCACCTTCACGAATTGGATTGGAATTGAATATAGTGTGTCTCAACTCACTCCCGGCATTTCATTTCCGATTTTAGATCTTTGTAGTCTGATCTGTAAATTTACAGATTATGTTCTGTTCCTGATTAAAACATTGTGGCTGAGTGTGGATTTGCATCGCGGGTGATGCATGCAAACCATGAGATGCTTACCCTGTTGTCCCTTTTAAAGTTCATGCGATTCCCTCAGTTTTGATTTTTAACTTGATTTTGATCTTCATTATGGATTCATGTGATTTGAACCTCAGTAAACTACTGTCGCCTCTAATTGACGAAAAAAAAAAAACCCGAAAATATTACAGACAACAACCAATGACAACCACTAAGTTACAGACTCGTGACTTTGAAATGGCACATACAGAATGTGGCGGGGTTAAACATGATAACGAGTGTTCAACTTTTCCCTTACATTGGACAGTGGCGTAAAAACACAAAATAAGAACACATTTTGAAAATCAGTTTAAAAGAGCCTAACTTATCAGATCGCCACGAAGAACAAAATCAACTTACAAAATATTCAAAGATCTTAATACCGTATTATATTGAGAACCTTTAAGAATAAGTTTATTGAAAGGATCAATACGTTTACATGGATTGTATCTAAATTAACAGACTCTATAAACAACATCATCTTAAAAATGAGGATTTCACATCCCGTTTGTATATTTTGTACAGGTAAAGCAAGACTTCCAAATCAATGAAAGATCGAGTTTATGCCAGTTGATGGCAGTTATACATGTTACGTTTATTGAAATCTTAAACATCACTACAGACACAGAGATAGCAAACGCGTTCGGAAATATACAAACCGTAAATTGACCTGAAACATACACAAGGTAAAGAAAGGAAATATACACACCGTAAAGATCACCGAAAATCTTCAACCCATTAAGTACCCTATAATGGTTGTGTTGACCAACAAATACCTCAGTTAACCATTGGGTTCGATGAATAGAAAAGCCTTTACAAACGATCAGCATCAAATTATGATGTGCGTCATTGGTGATTCTTTTTTTTTTTAACTTTTTGGAAAATTGCATTTTCATCATCATTTCTGCAACTTCATAGTTAATGTAAACCGTACATGACAAGAATGTCCTCTATATAAACGATCAGCATTTTGTTCTGTTTTGCTGGCCGCTATATATGGGCAATATCTGATTCTGATAGGCCATACTTAAAACAAAACTTCCAACATTTTTATTCAGCATGAGGTTCCAAATAAATTGTACAAAGGTTTGGGTGGTTAAATGTAAATGTATTTTCAAAAGTTATATTTGATTAAGAAAACACAAAGACAAACTAGGTAGAACTTGGTATTGGAAACCTCTGATAATTTTTATGCAGTTTAAAATGAAGTTTTCTGCATTTTTAAGACACTTTCAGCTGCGAAAGCACAATGCTCTTTTCAACATCTAAAATGGCCATTAGTCAATATTATCTTTAAATACCATGTGAGCGATGCAGGCTTCATGCACCCTCTAGTTTGATGTTATACTAGAGTAAAAGAGGGGCGAAAGATACCAGAGGGACAGTCAAACTCATAGATCGAAAATAAACTGACAACGCCATTGCTAAAAAATAAAAAGACAAACAGACAAAAAATAGTACACAAGACACAACTTAGAAAACTAAAGACTATGCAACACGAACCCCACCAAAAACTGGGGGTGATCTCAGGTGCTCCGGAAGGGTAAGCAGATCCTGCTCCACATGTGGCACCCGTCGTGTTGCTCATGTTATTACTAGAGTAAGTGTTCTTCAATGTTTGGTACTTATATTTGGTTTTGAGCACAACATACGAGAAATAAAGTTTTATAGGGCTCATCAAATTTGATGCAGAGTCATGTAATCAGTGTTGTAAAGTTTGTTTATGGCATCCTTATAATGTTTTGTTTCGATCTAAACTGACAAAATATACATTTTTGAACTGCACAAAATGTGTATCAAATTGAACTTGCTATCTTAGACATTTGTTTTCGGGGCCGGATCCATATGTTGTCCAAGCGTGTCTACCTTTAAGGCAAAACATTAAAAATTCTGGACCTGCCACTGGTTTTAAACAACCTCTGTAAGTTATTAATTCCCTTTTTCTGGAATAACAAATGAAACAATTAAATTGGCTATTAAATATTCGGCTTTGAGCGTTCCAGATAAAGGTAAATCCAGAAAAGTGCTTCGGACGCATGTGATTTATAAAGTGTTGTTTTCATTTTTTACAGCACTGGGTCGATACCTCTGCTATCAGTCCACGAGGGTATCATCAGTTCAGTAGTTTTTCGGTACTGACATGAATTATAACAAACCTCTTTGAAAGTTTCCGTTTATAGATTTATAAATTAGTAAGAAACTAAGGTTTCAACTCCCTCTGGCAAAGTTGACCTTAGATGGATTTGGCTATTATTATTAGGTCCGTTTTGGTCATATAGCTCTTCAACCGTTTCTGTTCTTATACATCATTGGCTTTCAAATATTCGGCTTTGAGCGTTCCTGGTGAATGTAAATCCAGAAAAGCGCTTTGGACGCATGAAAATTATAAACTGTTGTTTTAAACTTTGGAATTATTCTTGATAACAGATTTTTATACTTTGAGATATCATCAGAATTATGACGGTACTATTTATGGAAATATCAAAACTGCCAGATAATTATTGTTTGTCTGCTGAAAATATCAGTGATCCCGCATGTAACATTGTGCAAGCCATATGTAATCGAGATAGTTTATTGTATTGATTATAATATCAAATAAGAACTATTCTCTGTAATCAACAACAATATACCCTTATTTTAGGATCATCAAATAAATATTAAATATCGTATAACATCATTATCTCAGTTAAGTATTAAATTGACATTTACAGAAATGGCAAAACGCTTTAATTAATTCGCAGTTAACTACGTGTCTATAGTAACCTTTACTTAATATAAATCAATTCATGGGAAACTTAATAGAAGTTTGAAAAGACCCATTGTACAGAGAGACTTTTATAAACCGTCGTGAATATACGTTGAAGTGATACAAGATACACGCCAATGAGACAGCAACCAAACGACTAAAAAAACAGACTTGTATATGACATCAACGATAGATAACTTTCTTTACCATATGTCAAGATCTTAATTGCCTAGAGTCTAGAAAATCATAAAATAATATATCAGAAACTATCATGCATGCATTGATCTGCTATTAAAATCAAAATACATAAGACATTTAGATATAACTTAAGATACTTGGCTTTAACAGGTAATAAAGATGTTCTTGGCTTGTACAGGTTTTAAAGATTATTTTGGGTTGGAAGGCGATGGCGATGTTCTTGACTTAGATAGGTTATGAATATGTTCTTGAGTTGGACAGGATATGAAGGTGTTCTTGGCTTGGACAGGTTTTGAAGATGTTCTTGGCTTGGACAGGATATAAAATCTTCTTGGCTTGGACAGGCTATGGAAATGTTCTTGGCTTGAACAGGTTTTGAAGATGTTCTTGGCTTTGACAGGCTATGATGATGTTTTTGTCTTGGACTGGTTTTTAAAATGATATTGGTTTGGACAGGCTATGAAGATGTTCTAGGCTTGGAAGGCTATGCAATGTTCTAGGCTTGGAAGGCTATGAAGACAGATTATGAAGATGTTATTGGCCTTGACAGTCTCTGAATATGTTCTTGGCTTAGACAGGCTATGAAGATGTTGCGGGCGTTAGAAGTCTTTTATAACTCAGTTATTTGTTACCCTTGGTTTCTATTTCTGTCGTGAAAACCTGAACATTTTTCAACGATAAAGTTCAATGCCTTCCTAAAATTTTAGATTTTTTGTGAAAATGTCATATAAATGAAACATCATAAGGCTTCCTTTTGAATGAGAGAAGATATTTTCATTGTCATTGTTTTAAAAACAATCAGACGTATTATAATGTCAAAATACAAGATCTGCTCACCGTTTCAGACCACATGCTATCACGCAGTTGTTCGTGTTTTATGTTTTCTATTCAGTAATTCATGATTTTGGTTGTCTGTTCGTCGTCCTTCAATTTTTGCCATAACGTTGTCAGGTTCTCTCAACTATTGAGTTTTGCCCCTTGGTCACTTTCGCCTCATTTTTTAGATTAATAATAGTCTATCCTATACCACATCATTTTGATTTTATTTTTTATGCATTAAGCAAACGTGACCTTCAAATCATCTGAAATCAACAGTAAGTGACACAAAAATACACATAATCTTTAATCTAAAATGTACGAGCAAATAAACTGATTTTAAAGAGACTACATATAGGATATTGACGCTTGGCTATCACCTTATACCGTATATTGCCCCAAAGATGTCATTTTTGGTTTAAGTGTGTTGTCGTATCGATCCTTTTCTTCCATATACTGCGGGCCCACATTCAACATGTTGAATATTCTTGTTTTATTCTTTTAATTAAAATTCATGATATAATGTCAAAATAAACAATTACTTCATAAAAATATTTTCTTTTCATTCATGACGTTCAAGCAGAAAACTAAATGTTAGAATATGAATCTACTAAAAGTCCAACTTCCATTCTATCGAATTTTTTCTGTGAATTATAAAAGTGTGTAGGAAACAATTTTTTAATCTGATTAAAAAATTTGAATGCATGTTAACATACGAAAAAGCCAGAACTATTGTCGAGCATTGAAATCACCTCACACAACTAATGAATACTAATGATACTTAATGATTTTTAACATGATTATGACATAAGATTAAGCTAATGTTCTTTTCATAAGATTGCTGTTACTTTTTCTACAAACGGTGCAAACCATTTATGATCTAGAAAGTAACAAAGCACAAACTTTAAGGGTGAATTATTGTCGATCAAAATTATTACCTTAATTTAACTTCACATAAAATTGGGGACCTGCGGGGCATGAAATTTGATTCTTGTATTTAATAACATCACTTGAAATTCACATAGTATTATATAATGCAAAGGATGCGAATTTAAATGAGACTCATTACCATAAATTTATTTTCAATACAATGCTTCAAATCACTATATAGTGGTTAGATAAAATTAAAATTAAACTTCCCATCTGTGGGCCGTGTAATTTCAAAAGCCCTTTCTCAGCATGTGTTGAGAAAAACGCAATAAGAATGCAATCTCGTGACGGTGCATTTTAATATCCACATTTTGATCGGACGGAGATGTTTTGCTGCCAAATATGCGGAAAGACATTTCAAATTTAATTTCTTTCGAAATATATTTTTAAATTTATGCCACTTTTATTATTGTTTAATGTAACAGAAGATACAGGATCATTTAAAAAGATATAAATTTTTGTTTACGATAACGTGTGACAAAAACTATTTAAATGAAAGTCGTCTTGTCGCGATATGAGTTGCATGTAAATATTGGTCTTAACTGTGTGGTGCGAAAAATATCTAACATAAAAAGGAAGACTTCTTTGGTAGGAAAAAAAGTAAGATGAGAACCAGAAACAAACGAAATTAAAATCGAAGAAGAATAGTTTAAACACCATTTCCAAAGTCAAAAAATTTGCAAGACAAACAACAGCCCACCAAAACCTACACAGAAAACAAAAGGAGCACGTACTTTACTAAACTCATTTCCTTTGCAACTGTCGGTTTAAAGTTTTGAAGCTAGTTGACAAATTCTAACCACCAAAAGATTGAGCGAGTGCTTTTAATGTACTGGTTTTTATTATATGTTGTTTGTAACTTTAGTTAGTCCATTCAACGAGACCAAACATGGAAAGAGTTGAGATCTTAAAAAATTCGTCTTGTTTAATTGCACCACATGTTTAAGTGCCTATGAATAACTCATATTCCAGATTTTCTTTTTATTATTGTAAAATCATAAATTATAGCTGAATTTCATGTAAAGAAACATTTGTTTTACAGTACCTGGAGATATTTTGACGAAGTATGTTTTTTTTTTCTTTCTGTAAATTATCTAGATTTGTTTTGAATATGCTAATAAAAATGAACAAACTCTACATACTCTTTCTTAATCCAACGTAAATAATGACCGATGTCCTTTTAAACCATTTATATATCACGAGGTTGACCGTTATGGAATATGTTTCACAGATGACGACGGATATGTTCCTAATATCATAACTACAATGCCTTCCCCTTTTCCCAATGTGACCTACCGAATTAGATTTATACCTGGGTTTGTATTAACATGAGCAACATGACTGGTGCCACATGCGGATGAGGATCTGCTTACCATCCCGGAGCACCCCCGATCATGAGATCACCCCCAGTGTTTTGGGGGGTTCGTGTAGCTCAGTCTTTGGTTGTTTATGTTGTGTTTTGTGTACTGTTGTTTGTCTGTTTGTCTGTTTGTCTGTTGGTCTTTTTCGTTTTTAGTCATGGCGTTGTCAGTTTATTTTCAACTTATGAGTTTGAATGTCCCTTTGGTATCTTTCGCCTGTCTGTTTTTTTTTCATGGTGGTCACCAAAAATATAAACGAGACCACTTTTCCTTGCATTTTGTTAATATTTCATGTCTTTGATGGTGATGTTTCGTTAGTTCCTTCTTATGGAGCTTAGATTTCTCAGTTGGTTTTAATAATTGAACATACCAATGCTACAATCTTATCTGATACAGTTAAGGTATAGGAAGATTGAACACACAACTGTCATGAATTACATTTTCCAATTCTAAGTAGTGATATGCCTAGCCAATATATAGTTCTTATATTTGACAGTGAATTCGCTACTGAACACACTCCTTTCTGCTCATATCAAATGTATCCTCATTTTACAGTGGCATTCCAAATTTCCAGTCCTTCTCAGTTCTTCAACTGATTCGGATCTTATACAACCTCTGCTTTCAAATATTCGGTTTTGAGTGCTTCCGATGACGTTACATCCGAAAAAGCGCTTCGAACGCATGAAGTTCATAAAGTGTTTATAATTTTTTCAAGCGCTTATGTAAAATACAATAAATATATAACTGCTTCTAACGATTGAAATTACTGTAAAAAGGTACATATATTCAAAGTGGATTGGTGGCCATAAGTTTGGTGACATGGCTTTATTTTGCGAATTATTTTCACGTAACAAAAGGTTAAACTATTAGGGATTTCTGTTAGACAACGGGTAAACAGCATACTCCGTTATGATATTCATATGGACGAGTTACTGGCGATGAAAGAGGTCATGAACATTCGTACCAAAGCCAATCCTAATTAAATACTTGACCTCTGGACTTTTACGTACAAAAAAAACAAAACAAAATTGGAGCGAGCGAGTGAAATCTTTATAATTACTTTATTTTATTCTGAAAATCAACATTTTGATACTGGAAATTTGAAAAGAGGAATGCGTTTCTTAATATATATTAAAAAAAAAATTTCTTAAGAAGCGAAAAAAAATGAAAAAAAAATGTTGAAAACTGTAATATCCCTATTTCACAAGGACGTTTATTTAAGCTGAGTGTTAACAAAAGTGCCATCGACCTAGATGTTAATCTAGACCATTATCATTGAATATGGATAAATTACCTGTTTATTTGGTGAAGTCAATAAAAACACAAATACATTTGACAATTTAACGTTCACAATACACGGGGATGAAAATAAAGCAAGAATATCAATTATGTTCGAACAAAGTTATAATGAACAAAGTAGAAGAAAAACAAAATCTACGGAACGCCGAAATAACAAAAGAATGACAAATTATATTGAAAAAGTTACAAAGGAAGATGACAATCCAGAAAGAAATACAAATATTTGTCAAGGAACTGTAAATATCAATTAATGGAAATTGAAACCGCAAATGTACGGTGCGCAGAAGCAGGCATCGTAGTGGAGAATGCTACACCTAAGTTACAGGAAAGCAATATACATTCTTCAAACATTCATTCCGATAAAGTTGAAGTGAATTCGAAGGAATTAAATAAAATTACAAAATGTGCTCAATTATCAGAAACTAATGAAAACCGTTTAATTAAAACTATGAAACCAGAGAGAAATGGCACAACAATGTCAACTCGAAATGATAATCAAGAGCAGTCTGATGAATCGGATGATGATGATGATGATGATGATGATGATGATGATGATGATGATGACAAACTAGTCGGAATTGATGATGTTATTTTGAAAGCGGTGATTAAGAAAAGTAAACTGTTACCTGATAAATTTATTGCGAAAATAAGAGGAACCGGGAAAATTATAAAATATGATCGGGGACGTGACGAAGTAGAAGAAGTTCGTCCAAGTAATGTTGATTATGACACATTAAAACAAAACGTCGAACAAGACTTTCAAGATGTAAGAAAGTATGAATTGCGTCCGGATGACACTGACGAGAAAGTTTTATTGATGGCTACATTTGCATGTGATAAGGGACTTTATATTTATAAGAAATGATTTATGTTGTAAATGAGAAAGCTTTTTATTTTTTTAATTTTGATTATTCCATGATTTAAAATGATAGTTTTCTGTTTAATTTCATCAAACAAGTCTTTGAGTTATTAATTAAAAATGCTGAAATAAAGTTGAATGTGTGAAGGAATTGGAATCCATCCGCATACATGCAATTTTTGTTTTCATAAATGCATATCCCTTTTAACTTAATACAGCAGTGTTTGTGAAATATGAAAAAGAATGATTAAATTTGGTTTAGATAGAGACAATGTGTTAATTCTTTTTTAATTCTAAAGGTATTAAAAAGTGACAATTCTGCAATATGTGAAAGTATGAATATATCTGTGTTTGAAATTTGGGGACTATCTTCAAACTGTGATAATATTGTAGGTAAATATTAAATATGTATAATAATTGTATACTGTGTAAATATGAAATATGATTGAATAAATTAAAAAAAAAAAAAAAAAAAAAACTTTAACACAAACAATACGTATTTTGTTGTGTATTGTGGGGAAGAGAGATAAATAAAGGCAACAGTAGTATATCGGTGTTCAATTCGATGAGATGACATTTAAAACATATTTTTATTTATTTCATTTACTACTAAAAGTCTTAAAGGATTGGAGGTACATTTTTAGATTTCCGCTATTATTTTGGAACGAGCGAATCCGTAGAACTAGGAATCAATTTGGAGTGGGCCAAGGAATAGCTCAATTTACGCATTCGGTCACTCTTTTTCCCATCTATTTTAACAAAGAAAATTAGAGTTTTTTTTTCTCACTGAAATGTATGTATATCTCATTAGAGTATTACATTTCACACATACATTGAATCATTTGTTTTAAAATAAATATTTATTTTAGATAACACCCATTCGCTTTGTCATAATGACAATGACCTGCCCTTTAATGTCAGTCCTCCTGATATCAGTAGAATGGAGAGGAGCCAAAACAGCATGTCTGACGGATAAAATAAATAAAAATGGTAGACTTACATAATTAATCATTTTGATCTGTCAATTTTGCTTTTGAAATGCGCGATGTGTCAAAAATTGATGAAATCGTGGTGTGCGTACCAGAGGCCTAGAAGGGAAATATGTTTTAATTTGTTTGTAGGTCAGGGTACGAAGGTCCATGTAATGACCACTCACGTTTATACTATTTTGTGCAATGTTAATCCCCTTTTTATGCCCACGATTTCTAATAAATTGAAATTTTATGGTTATCGTATTTACACGCACAAATAGACAACATACGGCGTTTACCCGTTTTTCGATCTCCGAGTTCGTCCATGCATTTTGAATTTTTCTCGACAAAATTGCTGCAACATTACTTCTTAGATTATATTCATTGTTTTGGTGAGTTATTTGTGGAACACTTAAGGAAAGAAACAAGATCGCAAATCGTCTTATCTTTCGTGCAGCGAATCCTTTCTTTAAATTTTACAACCGAAACATTATGCTTCTCAAAAATAATTAAAGGAAGCAACCATTATTCCTTTACTTCACATTTCGCGAACTTTTCAAAGTTCGAGGACTATAATTATCGCAATATAGCTTGCTTTCATTTTTGTGTTGCAATACTCCAGCAACAATTGAAAATGCAGTTTGTATCCCCAAGTTTTCAAGTACTAAATATTAAAAGTTGATTTCTTAAATAGACTGTGTTCGTTATCGGATTTTAAAAGAAGCACGAAAAAGTGTCATACGTGATGTGTAATTCTGTTTAAAAAAAAATGTTTTGCATAAAAAGACATTACATCTATTTTTCTTCGTATGTATAATCACATTTTCCTTTTGTCATTTCATTTCTCGAAAAATATTTTTTATTCATCAAAGTTTGAAAATTTTTTCATACATTGCAGGAAGTTTATAAAAATCATTTTGCTTTTTATAATTTCCAAAATCCATCCAAGACGGCATCGTTTTTTTATAGTCTATATTATTAACAAAATTCTGAGCTTCATACTGTTTATAAACACCAATACTACCTTCAATGTATTAAACTGAGTTATAAACTATTTTTTTGGGGGTAAATGTGAACATTTTAGCATACTATTTCTCAAAGGAGCAGGTATGATAAGAGCCATTGTAGCCAAAGAAATTGTCAAAATGGTTAAATTGATAGGTTTTGATAGGACGTAATTTCACGTTGAGCTATTTCCCATTGCTGCCAATTAGGTGGGATAAATGATTAATTTTCTTGTTTGACTAACCAAATTGAACATGCGGTACAACCAAGCGTGATATGAGATCCTTACTAGGTCGTAATGATGCAATCAAGGCTAAAATAAATTAAGCTTGTTCAGATAACAACTTTTTCTATAATATAGCGGTCAGTATAATAAGTTGAATTTGACTGATTTATGAATCAATTTGTGCCATGGCGACTAAAGGGGAGTAACTCTTGTTAAAATTGTGGTAATCGAAACCTATCTTAAATTCTATGACAAGGAAATATGCCGATATCTTTTTGACACTTTCTTGGAGATAATTCACTTGTGATAGCACTATAGGATATCATATCATATCTTTCGACAAAAACTAGACATTAGCTAAGGTCTTATCCAAAAAGTTATTTAACCCACAAAAACGTATTTGTATTTGCCATCTTAAGCAAAAATCTATGGAGAACTATTTTGGCATATTTTACAGTTTTGCACTATATACAAGAAATCTCAAGTCTTAAACAAAATATTTAAGACAAAAATTCAATATATCTTCAGATCACCTTTATTGTGTAGTTAATTAGATTTATAACACTTTTTTTCCATTTTCGAATTCAAGGCTTCGTTTTTGACATAAAGCTCCTCAAGTATTCAAGAATTCATACTTTAAATTTTGAGTTTCAGCTTTCTTGATGAATAGTGCTTCGGATGCATCAACATTTTAAAGTTTTATTTACATTTTCTAGTACTGCTGGTTGACTGCAAGTCTCTAAGGGAATCATTAGTCAGTACTTCGGTACTTACATGATATATAACATTCAATTCTTATATTTACTCCATTGATACATTTAGAAATCATAAAAAAGTAAGATTCCAATTCCCTCAGGCAAACTTAACTGTAGAAAAAGGCATCAATGATACCAGGCTTCTAATTTTGTACGCCAGACGCGCGTTTCTTCGACAAAAGACTCATCATTGATGCTCGAATAAAAAAAATAAAAGGCAAAATAAAGTACGAAGTTGAAGAGCATTTAGGAACTAAAATTCCGAAAAAGTAGGTGCATTTTTGCTATTTTTTTCAGGTCCCATTTTGGCCACATTGGTCATATAGTAATCTAGAATTTTTTTACATCCTTGGCCTTCATTTTATTGGTGTTAACGTTTCTGATGAAGGTAAATACAGAAATGCGCTTTTGGCGCATCAAATGTATGAATTGTTGTTTTCTATTATCTAGCCGTGGGGCGATACCTCTGCTGGTAGTCTCAAACGGTATCAGCTCAGTAGTCAGTACTTCGGCACTGACATGACTTACAACATACCCTTCTTAAATTCTCCGTTAATAAATTAGGAAATAATTAAGAAAGCTACGTCAGGCAAAGTTGGCCGTAGGTTCATTTGGCTATTCTTTCCTGACTTTCTTTTGGTCATATACCTCTTCAAGTATTCAAATTGACGATTTTAACATAAAAACATGTGCACATATATATATAATAAAAAGATATGTATAGCCATAATGTGTTACATGTTTGTCTTTATTATTGTGATACTCTTTATCAAGTGGCAGCCAAATTTCGCACCCTTCATACCGGTTAACATTTTTTTCATAATTAATCTATTATGAAGAACGTTCATTACACGATCTTTTTCTATAAATTAAATACCTTTCATTACATGAAATCTGATAAGTTAAGCCCTTTTCAACTGGTTTTTATAGTGTGTTCTTATGTTGAACTGTTACACCACTACCGCAGGTTAACGTTTCTGTACACTTCTTGATTGTTTTGCGCCTAATCTGAAGTAGAGGTGAAAATTCTGAGGTACGAAGGAGATCAATCCCAACAAGTGTAGCATGTAGCACTTGCTATTAAAAGATGTAAAAAGAAAAACCCGATTTCAAAACAATACATATATAGTTCTATTTAAAACATCATTTCAATAAAATGCAGGATGAAAAATAAAGTCTCATATTACTAGTACCTTTTTAATAAAAGCATACAAACAAGATGCTTATAACGACTGTAAGAATTTTTGAAAGAAGTCAGTGATACCTGTTACCCTGTAAAAATAACTTTTGTACATTGTCAGATTAAATTTAGGCGACAGTAGTATATCGATGTTCAAAATAATTAATCGCAAGAACTCAAAACGAAGAAACTAAAAGGGGTAAACAGTTTCAGCTTTGCATCCAACAACCACCATTCAGTTCAAAACTATCCTTACGTCGTTAATGACAAAACAGAAACACGAGAAACGGTCGATAACGTCACATTTGAGTAATGGTGATAGTTTTATCTATGACAGAGTTAAATTGTCCTTAGTGAGTGATAGTACGAGACAAATTAAGAATGTATGCATTCAGTTATCTTTCATGCTCTCAAATTTTCAAGCAATTCATAATGGTGACCATATATATTAAAGTAAAAAAATAATGGCGTGTTACCTTTATTCGCTAACAGGGTCGGATACAAAAAGGCGCACACTTTAGGCTTATGGTTACTAAGAAGTAGCAAATTATTTGCGTGAAGAGAAACCATTACAACCATCTTTACCTTTTACTGTTTCTAACAATTGGTAACCTCTGCTTTTTGATAATGCATAAATCCATTGAAAAGTTAAATGCACGATTGTGACCCATTGTGTTAAAACTTATTCGCCTTGTTACATTTTGAATATTTTATGTATATCAAATTTGTTATACGTTTAGTGTCTTCGATATAGCTTAAATCTCTTAAGGAATACAACATAAAAAGGTATTGTTCATTACGTCATTTGTCGTCCCGTAATCTACAACGTGTGACTATCAATATTTATGTATGTATGTATGTGCTTATGTCTCGAGAACAAACAATTTAGTATTGTTTTCTACATATCAGGATAATTTAACTGAAAAAGGGTACAATTTCGTAAGGTTACAGAATAAAAAAGTATTAGTACTAGTACTCAAAGAAAAGAAATACCTTATGACAAAAAAAAAAAACAACTAGTAGTTTAGCGATGTTGACTACCCATGAGGGTCTAGCACGGTCGGTAAACAAACACGACAGTTCACAAAACACTAAAAATTAAACAGAGATCTACACGAACCCCCACCCCCCCCCCCCCCCCCCCCCCCCAATCTGGAGTGAACCCAGCAACTCCGGAAAGATTAACAGTTCATGATACCTACTGGCACACATTGTGACCCAGATTGGTTTATTAAAATTTGTCGATAAGTCGAATTCGGTTATGTCACAAAATCGGGATAAAGTAGATTTATGCCTGTAATTTGAACATATCCGTGGTTATCTGTGACACAAATATTCAATAACGGTAAACCAATGACTTCAACTTAACCATTTGGTTCAATAGCTTCTTTTTAAGTAGTAACCCTCAATCTAAGACATCATTGTAAGAAAAGCTAGATCTGGAATATCGTATCAACTGCAATATATTAACTCAATATAATTATATCCGCGTGTGAAATGTAGCTTAACAGAAATTGAAAGTTCACAGTGCGAAAATCAAAATCATCTGTCGTATGGTGAAGTCTTAAACCTGCCCTCTGAATTAACTTCTAGGTGTATGTCAACATCCGAAATAGACCTAACCGAAGCAATTACTAGTATATCATTTTTTCTCTACTTTCAACTTGATACTAGTAAATGCAATCAATTAGCTATTGCACTTTCAGTTATTCAGTAAGCGCACATCATTTATATAGCGGAACGAAACGTTTGATAACAATGCCAGCTTTTGAATCTATTTGAGAAGCTCATGTAGTTCAAAAGGACCATACCAATTTAGGAAAACATTGGTAGTATTTCAGATAAGATCTGTAGATAGATACTCAATGTATAACAATCTACATTTCCAAGTATGTATTGAATTAAACAGACAACCTTAAAAGAGGGACGAAAGATACCAGAGGGACAGTCAAACTCATAGGTCGAAAACAAACTGACAACGCCATGGCCAAAAACAAAAAGACAAACAGACAAATAATAGTACAGATGACACAACATAGAAAACTAAAGACTAAGCAACACAAAAATTTAAATGTTATTATAATATTTTGTCTTAAAAATAAAAAAAATTACACTTTAATAATTTCGTGTGCCGAAGAGCTTTTCTGGGTTTACATTCACAAAGAACGCTCAAACCCAAACATTTGAAAGTTAATGGTGTGCAAGACAAAGCCACATGAATAACTATACGACCAAAAGTGACCCATAAAAAAAGCAAATTTATCTATTTCAATTTTTACCTTAGGGAGTTGAAACCTTAGTTTCTCAATAATTTCTTAATTCAATAACGGAGAATTTAAGAAAAAATTGTTATGAATCATTTCAGTACCGAACAACTGACTAATGAGTTGACGACACCCTCTGAAATTAAGAGTCCACCAGCAGTGGCATCGACCCATATTTTTTTGTCTTACATATTTTCTTTAAGACTTGAGAATTCTTGTATATAGTGAAGATCTGTAAAACATGCCAAAATAGTTCTCTAAAAATTATAATAAATCAGTCAAATAGCCACCTTTTAATGGACATTAGACTATCTTAAGATGTTAAATGCAAATACGTTATTGTGGGTTAGATATCTTTTAGGGTAAGACCTTTGCTCATGTCGAGTGTTTATCGAAAGATATGATATGATATAATATAGTGCTATCACAAGTGATACCAATTGTTAGTAACAGTGAAAGGTAAATATGGTTGCAATGGTTTCTCTTCACGCAAATGATTTGCTGCTTATTTGTAACCATAATCTTAAATTGTGCGCATTTTTTATCCGACCCTGTTAGCGAATAAAGGTAACACGCCATCTTTTTTTACTTTAATATACATGGACGTATACTTGAGTGAAGTATTTTGATATACATTGACAATCAACCGGCAATTGATATTTAGTATAATTAATATTTAATGACATCTTAATCTGGGTAATTTTCAATTATGATTTAGTTCTAATGGGCGCTTTATCTCGCAAAATTGGCATTAGAACCTTTAGTTGTTTTTATTTGTTTTATTGTGTTGCTTTGTCATTGGTACATTTGCGTAAACCCGTGTCTATTTTCTTATTCATAATGGTCATAATGAATGCATATATATTGAAAGTAAGATAGTCTAATGTCCATTAAAAGGTGGCTATTTGACTGATTTATTATAATTTTTACTTTTTCAAATTCAGAGGTTCATTAAATTGGCCTTATATCATACCCTCTCCTTTAATTCAAAAACGAATAAATTTTGTTCGATGATTTAAAATTGACTCTTTTTGAGTTATCATAAAAACAATTTAATTAAATTACGACACGCATAATGTGAGGTCGGGCTCATATCATGATGCACATCTTTTTCTTGAAATTGATACCGATAAAGAAATGTTAACTAGGATATATGAAAAAATGTGATAATTCCGCAGTTTGCTTTTAATCAATTTCCCATTATTAGGAAGTAGCATAACATCTACCCCTAACTATGGCTCAAAGAATACATGACGAATTGAAAGAATATATGACGGATCCACAACTTATTTGAATCTTATGTGTCATGTGTTTTAGAAACAAAATATGTGACACTTGTGAATTGTTTCCTTTGCTTTATCTTTTCTTGGAATATACTTTTACTAATATACTGCAAATGCAAAATACATTTCTGAAGTCCAGATTGCTGCTTTTTTATTCCTTGGCTAAGCGAATTTATTTATTGTTTACTCTTTCTTTGTTGATAATTAGTTAAAATAATTTTTTTGTTTATGGCTTTATACTATCATTGCAATTTTTTAGTTGATAGAAAATAACTATTTCCTTATTGCGTTTGAAGTAATTTCTTTAAATAACTATTCCCCGTTTCCATTCTCAATTCTATTCATTAGGAAGGGCATATAAAAATATTTGGAAACTCAAAATAAATAAAAGTATATCTTTTTAAAATTTGATCTGGGGTAGTTTTAGTAAATGTTAGTTGAAGGTAACTAAAATCATATCATGCAAGTTATAAAGTACTAACTATTTTGCAAATATTTTTGGTCGCTAGAAAAAAATCAAGAACAATTTGAATTAATGAAGTAAAGACATTTTTTTCACAATCCGATGACCGCGCCATAGTAATTTGAAACCAACATATGATATTTTAAGCTTGCCAGTGAAATCATTACTTTTCAAAGCGCAATGGAAATGTATATTGTTATACCATGAGTATAAATCCTCATTTTATATTTAAAATGCTGCCCATGTGTTCCTTAATTGTTATGGGACTTCAAGACTACTGGAGATGAAAAAGCTGGCATTTTTCTTAAACTTCTCGTTCCGCTATATAGATAATATGCTCTTACTGAATAATGACAAGGTCGTTGACTAATTGATCGCATCTATTATGTTGAACTTATAATCTTATTCAGGTCTTTTCATACATCTACCAATTAATACAAACTAATGGGTTGAAAATAAAACTTTACGTCAAAATATATGATTTCGATTTTCGCACTGTGAACTTTCCGTTTCTTCTTAGCTTCATTACAACAGTGGAGTTATATTTAGTATATATTGCAGTTGATACGATATTCCCTGGCATGCGTTTCCTAACATGATTTCATTGATAGAGGGTTACTGCTTACAAAGAAGCAATTGAACCGAAGGTTCCAAATGGTAGAGTTAAAGTCATTCTTTGTAAAGCTTCATGGACGAGGTACCGATTTGGGTGACCGTTATGGAATATCTTTGTGAATGATAACCAAGTATATGTTCCACTTCCCCTTTTCAGTTAAATTTACCTGATATGTAGAAGACAAGACATAAGTGCAAGTACTCACAGGAAACAAACACAAATATAGATATTTATATTCACCGCCTGAGAATTACGGGACGACAAATGTCGTTATGAGGGTTCCTTGTCTTTTTTATTCCATGATAGAGAATTGCTTTAAAACTTTGGCGAAGTGTCTGAACGTATGATAAATCTGATATCAAATTAGCAAAATGTCATAAAGTGAATATGCTTTTTCACAATGGTTCATACTCGTGCATCACTCTTTTCATTGGTTTTCTGCATTATAATGAATCAGAGGTCACTAATTGGTACATGTAGTAACGCAAAAAAGGTACAGATGTTTGCTATGTTCCCTTAGCACATATACATGATATATGAATTACTCTTCGTAGTAACCATATATGCATTAATTGCCAGCATTTCATATATCCACCACCACTAAAAATATAAATGTACCACTGACACGACCAAGACAATTTTTTACATGGGCGCATACTTACCAAATGAAAGTCATGTTGGTGGAATTATTCAAATGTACGACGAACGTTGTGAATTTCAAAAGTGAATTTGCCATGTAGGATATACACTCAAAAATCCACCGGCAGCTGATTAGGTTTGTGCACAATGTTTTTTTATTCAAGGTAAATTTCAAACATGAAGATTAACAACAAATTGGCGCTTTATCTCGAAAAATCACACGATGACCTCTAGTTGTGGTTATCGGATTTGCTGTGTTGCTTTAATTGTTATTGGAAAAATTGCGTAACCCTGTATCTCTTTCGTAGTCACTAGGGTTGCCATCACGAGCTGTTTCACAAATTGGGAGCTTGAAAGATTACGGAAGACATACATTCTAAATGTGTCTCGTACCAATATGCATTATTAGAGACATGATTTATACATAATTTAAACTTAACGTAAACATGGTACATATCAGACATATAATGCATTTGTAATGGACGATTTGATATGGCACATACTGGATTATCGCTCGTTTACCAGAAAATATATCAATTAAAGAAAAAGTAAAACTATGCATTATATATATATGTTGGATAGGTCAGATACTTAAGTAAAGTATTAGTGATGTCGACGGTGGTTAATGTGGTTTGCTGCACTATCCGTTTTTGTTTGTGATTCGTGGACTTGTGAGATTCAACTGATGATGGCAAACGACATTTTTATTTGTCTCATTATCGAATAATAACAAATTTCTGACACATGAGTTCAATGGTATTATTTGAAATTATTTGCATTTATACAATCGAAAAATTTATTTCAAGATAGACTTGTTTGGCTTTAATTTAAGTTCTTGGTCGTTGTGTCACGTCATCGTTGTATTAGTTTAGCGAATTGTATAGCAAACAACACATTATTGTTATTGAAGATCACAACAGTAAGATAAAACATTATTTTCGGCAACCAACGACGAAGTTCCTGAAGAGGAAAGGACATATTTGTTAAGTGATGGCTTTTACTCAGATGATTGCATATATTATGACACTAATTTAATCTGCGCATATACCATAATAGTTTTTAAGAGAATTGGGGGATTTAAACATTACATTTTGAAAGGATATTATATTTTCGCCTTAATTTAACTTGGCAGGCAATAACACAAAAGTTACTTTAAAGGGTGCAATACATCGCCTTCAACCAGAAAAGCGCATCGGACGCATGAAATTTATAACGTGTTGTTTTCATTTTTACTGTCGTTTTCAGCATCTTTTCTGTTAATGTAATGGGTTTCGTAAAAAAATAATATTAGGCCGTATGTTTCTTCACCCTACCTTCTATTGAAATGCTGTTAATAGAACTAACAAAATATTAATCAAATCTGGGAAAATTTTTAACATCTTTCAATAGCAAGGGCTACAGACGTGATATACTCACTTATTTATAACCTGTTTGGAATGTTGTTTCTGATTTGTTTTGTTTTCTTGAGATACAGCACCAAACAAGAGCTGTAGCTAGTTTCCTGTAGAAGAGAGAACATTTTAACCCTGCTGTTCAAATTTCGTGCTAGATTTAATTCCTTGTTCAGCTGTGTGGTCATTCTGTTGGTAGTTGCACTGTTCATATTTTTGCGTGAACCCCCTGAGGGGTTCACGCTTATATATTTGCGAGTTTTGGAAGTGTCTATGGGCCACTCGATATCCCTCGGAATCAAGATTTTCGGAACGTCTCGAAATTTTTCGATCATTTATACAGGTAGCTATTTATGTCTTTGATACGGCTCCTCTATGGATAGGCTACCACGTGGCATTGTATGTTTCAACAATCAAAGTTCAATTGTAGATTGGAAAGTAAAACAGTAAAGACTAGGTTTCATTCAAAAAATCATTTATATGTTAGAAACTATTTACCTTTTGACAAAACATATGTGTTTTTAATAATGTGAATGTTTATTAAATATCAAGTATAATGATAACGCAATTATATAATTCATGCTTTGAGACGGTCCCTCTACTCGTTGTATGTGTAGTATTTAATACAGCGTGCTGCTGTGCATTGGGACAATAAACCTGGGAATAGTCAATTGATAAATAATAACCCAGAATAAACTAATTATTTCTGAACGTTTATCATTTGATATTTTGTATTTCAATCATAGCATGAGAAAATGTTGGAAAGCATGAAGAAAATTAAGAAAACGATATTTCCTTTAAAAATATTTCTCTACGGTCGGAAACTCCGTGGTCGGAAAGCAGAAAGATAATCAAAATGAATATTTCGTAAAAAATATCTAATTTCATTAATAGATAGTTCAACCTTATAGCATCTAAATATTTGTACTATGATACGGTTTTGAAAATTGTATTTATTGTGTTGAACAGCTATCCTACACGTCTTGATTCATTCACATTATACATCACCCTGTTCACACGCACACTATCGGTTTGTTTTCACAAAAATTCCGGATAAAATGTCAATGAATCCGGAGACAAAACACTTGAGTTAGGTAGTTTAACATCCGAATTCAACTATTAGATTAGTATATGTGATGACACAAATGCGTATTCTTATCCTGAGTGTCAGTGCGTTAGTTTCTCTCGTGAATGCGCATTTTCGCTTTTCTTCTCTAAATTCAGAACACGGCGGCAAGTACTTGACATGTGACTTTAAAGCACGGCCATCAATAATTACGGTATTCTGACCTCTAGCTGTTTCTCCATTGTTTTCTTTTTTGAGTCACTGTCCTATTATAAACTTTGACATTTTCGAAATATTTAGGCTTTTCTACCCAAGGAATAGATTACTTAACATTGTACTTTATTTGGCCTTTTTTAACTTTTTTCATTCGAGCTTCTGGCGTACATCATTTTAATCCTGGTATCTTTTTAATATCTACATATCTTTTTATATAAATTGGTTCTTTTGAGAGTATATTCAGGTATTCATAAAACTTCTGAAAATAAGATATTCTTCAAAACCAAGTTTCCCTGTAGAATACCCCATAAGACGAGCTGACTTGTGAATGTACACACAATTGCATATCTTTAAAAAAAAAGGTGTTTTAAGATCATCATTATATCTGCTTTTATTCACAGTCAATTATTTCAATTCAGAAGCAAACAAAAATTCAGCAACAATCTTTTGGTGACCCGTTCGTCAGCGGTCTTAGGTTCACGTGTTGCTTTTCTTTTTTTAAAGAAAACAACTTGTTTAATTGTGTGTTTTAGATTTACGCCATACGGCCTTAATAGGCAAACAAAGGGGGTGAGTGCTAAGTCAAACTGGTTTAGCCCCAATACATTGTGGGTATGTACCAAGTCAGGCTATTTAAACCGTGTGTTGTTCTTTGTTGTTTTTCCTAGTTTTAACGTCTGTTTTTATGGCTTGTGTGTTGGTGGTTAATGTGATTTGCTGTACTGTCTATTTTTGTTTGTGATTCGTGGACTTGTGAGATATAACTGATCATGGCCTAGTTTTATTTTAATTTAAGTTCTTGATCGTTGTTTCACCTCATCGTTGTATTATAGCGAATCTATACTACTAAAGGAAGAGACCGATTTCATTGAGCCGCAACAACTCTGAAACCATACAAAGTCGGAAATATTTGTGATATGACGTATAAATGTAGTGTTTTGTACTTCCTAAATTTGTCTTTGAAACAATCTTGCTCATGCACATGCTCAGTCGGCGTACTGCCCGCGAAATCCAAGTGAAAGAAAGAAGAAAGGGTAGAAAATAGGACAGTTAGGCCTATACGGATCCTGTATTGTATTGTAAGTGCATCATTTTGCTAAATTAAACGACATCCACCCTTTTTACTCAGGTACAGAACTGTCCAAAAATGAAATGGGCGTTGAACGTGTCGAAGTGATCCTCACCCCTTTTTATGTGTAAACACAGGCACCCGACTTGCCCAATTGTACCGCGATTTCGCGGGCATCTTCTAGTTTTATATTAAAAAAACCCACATTATTGTTACTGTAGATCACAACAGTAAGACTAAAACATTATTTTCGACAACAAACGACGAAGTTCCTGAAGAGGAAAGGACACATTTGTTAAGTGATGCCTCAAACTAATTTAATCTGCCTATATATCATAATAGTTTTTGAGAGAATTGGGTGATTTAAACATTACAATTGTGGAAAGATAAAATATAAAAGTTGTCCATTCGGTCGCACAAATAAAAACTAAATATATAATGGTCTTATAAGGGTAGATATTATTAGATATATATGCTGACCGTACATTCATAATATGTTCTTTTTTATATATATTATACGACAAAACTTCCTTTTTATTTTGAATTTTCAGATAACAAAGTTTGTGTTAAAATGAAGTCCTAGTAGATGTGTTTGTCTTTTTTTTAACCCCCTATGACTATTTAAATGCTTTATATTCATTTGGTTTATCTCGTTTGTCACGATTTTACTCAGATGTTTGCATATATTATGACATTAATTATTTGAAAAGGAAGATATCGAAACTTGGTAATATCAAATAATCTTTATTGTTTTATTAAGGTTAAAGCAAGTGTTCAGGACGAAAGATGTAAAGGGGATATGAATATGAACCCTTCTTTGTACAAGACATCTAAAGGGCAACAACGGACAGTTGTCTACATAACATGCCAAGATATAAATTGACCAGAGTTAATAAAAAGTCTACACTAAATCTAACAGAAACATTATTCTATTTTATTTTCCAAAGTTAAAGGGAAAAAAAACAACAACAAAAACACCAAACAAACAGGAGTCATTGATATTCTTGCTTCAATCGACTGTTAATATCGAAAATGATATAAATATGTCCATACTAATCATGAGATATGAGCAATGTTTCTATGTAAATGGTAACAAGTTAAAGAATTGGATGAAAACAAAGACGATACTAAGTGTGGGTCATAATTGCTTTGGGGAAAAATGTGACCCCGATTACAAGTAAACGTAAGACAGATGTGTTTCTGGAACAACAAATTGCATGTATGCCCGGGACTTAAAGCATATTTTTAGATTAAAAAAACACGAATCTTCAACAAATCTGCCAAAACCATCTAGAGTTAACCTAACTAATGGAGTTTCCAACCTTAGTATTACATTTTTGTACTAATGCTTCAACATTTTGCAATACTGTATGCGATTACACATGATTCATTTTTGAATAACCAACCCACTTTCAAAACCATTACTGATTTAAGCTGAAATTAAAAAAAATCATATTACAACAAATTACAGAGAATTAAAGGATATAGATCTATATAAACAAAGGATTACATCCAAAAGATCACATACCAATCTTAATCACATGGAAACCTTTATTCGGGTTTTCTATCATATGCCATTTCTCAGTCTAACCTATTGATCTAACTTTGTTGTTTTAATTACAAATCAGATTACCTTTTTTTAAATCCAGACAAAGCTTTGTGAAATTTGGCATATAAAACTTGATAAATCCAACAAGTCTCACAAAGGACACTGCTTCTTTAACCGCACATATACCTATCATAATGGTTGTTGTTCATATCTCTATGACTTCCATCACCTTTTTTTATTCTTTACTGTTTGATGATGCATAAAAAAAACTCATCAGAGTTAACAGGCTTATAAATTTGTACATCAGACACGCGTTTCGACTACAAAAGACTCAACAGTGACGATCGAATCAAAAAAGTTAAACGACAAAATAAAGTACGAAGATGAAGAGCATAATATTGACCTCATCAATTGACACCGACATAAAATCATTACATGCAACCATATGCACAAGGACTTGTATGTATTTATGTATTCTATGTCATTACGAAGAAGCTAGCATTATGGATGGGTAAGCAAGGTATTAAAGGTTTCCAAATAGTGGTTGTTTCTACCATTTTATAATATCTTAGTGTTATCTGAACCAAATTTTTACATCAAGACTGGTCATTATTAGATATATCCACCGGTATTTTTAAGATAAGATAAGATAAGATAAGATAATTTTATTGGTTCAAAATCCAAAATTATAGGATTGTTACCAAGACAATACATAAACATACAAACAAAATCTGACCACATTTATAAACATTTTAAGTGCTTTTCCCTTCTTTGTCTTTCTGTGCATCAGTATGTCTTATTTCAGCGCACTTCTTGTGGAGTCGTTCTATGCGGAACATCACTACTTTAGGAGATGGGAAGTGAGTTGTATGATCAAAAGAAATGCAAACGTACATATGTGTGATACTGATAGTTTGTTTTCACTTAACCTGAATATAGAAATGAAAATCAAAAGAGCTTTGATATAATCGTCAATAAGATATGACCATTAAAATCACACAAAACATCATAGTATTATTTTTCTCGATCTCTTTGAATTATTTGTTTTCTAACGTAACCCGAACATATTTGATCAATATTTGACCTTGACCGTTTGTATTGTTTTTTTTAATAAGCTGTAACATAACAATTGACAATTTCTATTATCGGTTTACAGTTGTAAAGATGCTCAAAAGTTTAAAAGGATTGTAACTATATTGAGCTAAAACGGTACAACACAAAAGGAAACCTTCATTATTCTTCACCTTAAAAAGAATTACTAACAATTACAACACTTTTGTAAAAGAGCCATAATCCTAAGCCCAATACTGTTATCAAATGAAAGGAATTTACAAAATAATAATGGCTCTTTTACAAAAGATGTTGTATTAATTCTTGAGGAAAGTTGTTTTGAGTCTGTTTTAATACAATTACATAATTTATGATTTTGAAAGTTATGATTAGATCAATGTTTGATTCCTTTTGTTCGAAAATCCATAAGCATAATGAATTATGGTCATTCATCGTATTTTTTCAAAGAACATCAGATGTCCGTATTTATATGTGAAATTTTGTCTTATGTATTTGTCTTGTCAGACCATCCGTTCATGTGTCCGAAACATATATAGATGGAAAATATAAAGAAGGGAAAGAAGCATTATGAGTATGGAGTTAAAGGTCGATATTGATAGTTGCTATTGCTAAGAATGATTTAAACAAAACATGTTTTCGAATGTTATTTAAGTTCCCTTGTTGGGTTAAATTGCATTTGTACAGATATCGGCAAATGGATAAAAGCTGTCGAATTCATGGTCAAAAGCCAAAAGTCAAGGTCACGGCTGCAAAAAATAAAATGAATATACAGAAATGCACCGCACTGGATTATTATAAATTTTGTATTTCAGAAGGGGTTTCTTTACATCAAGGCTCTATAGGAAGCATGTGTAACATAATTATATCAACTATATATAGATAAAATGGGAGTCTTTTGAAATTTATAGAATTCTAGATTTTATCTATGTAATAACATGTTTATATTAAAGTTTTTTTTAAAGAAATATCAGTATTTATTATATGTCCTTCCCACAAAAAATAAAGCCTTGCCATATTTTAAGTGTAAATGAGATCCCTTGAAATGAAATTTATGAAATTATATTTATATTGTGTCATAGATCAAATTTATTCGATCAGTGTATGTTTACTTGTTTTCG
The DNA here is from genome assembly GCF_021869535.1 of Mytilus californianus. Taxonomy (NCBI): domain Eukaryota; kingdom Metazoa; phylum Mollusca; class Bivalvia; order Mytilida; family Mytilidae; genus Mytilus; species Mytilus californianus. The sequence continues at coordinate 62,968,158 of NW_026262679.1, forward strand.
TTTATATGTCTTTTTGATCGAGTTATGCCATATCAACTGATATTTTATAGTGTGTCTTTTTTATGTTGTAATGTTACACTACTGTTTAAGGTTAGGGTGAAGGTTGGCGCCTGTTAAAACGTCTAAACCCGCTGCATTTGTATGCACCTGTCCTAAGTCAAGAGCCTGTTGTTCAGTGGTAGTCGTTTGTTGATGTGGTGCATAAGTGTTTCTCGTTTCTCGTTTTTTAATATAGATTAGATCGTTGGTTTTCCTGTTTGAATTGTTTTACACTAGTCATTTTGGGGCCCTTTATAGCTTGCTGTTCGGTGTGAGCCAAGGCTCCATGTTGAAGGCCGTACTTTGACCTATAATGGTTTACTTTTTACATATTATGACTTGGATGGAGAGTTGTCTCATTGACACTCATACCACATCTTCTTATTTCTATTAGAATGGGGCTCTGGAAAAGGTTTTTTGTAATAACGTTGCTCTCTAGATACCGGATGTTTCATACTCCAAGCAGCATATTGTCTTGTTTAATCGCGTTGTTTCATTTTAAAAGATATCTCGAGTGTCCAGTTATGGATTGAAACACATTTATACAGGTGAAAAATCATCACGTATAAAAATGAAGAGATGTGGTATGATTGTCAATGGGACAACGATCCACCAGATATAAAAGAACAAGGATGTCAGCAACTACATTGATTAAGAAGGTTTAAATTGAACATCGGTGTACCATCTTTATATTGAAACAGTTAATCGTATGTTGATTATGTGTAAAATTATAAGCACTTGTTTGTGTTTTAAAAGATTTCAAAAAATTATAAACGAAATTCAACTTGATATGGGATTCAGTCAAAAGGTCGAGCATTGACCTTAATATAATTTTCTAGATAAATTTCCTTTTGTGCCAATTAGTAACATGGATTATTGGCAATAATTACAAAGAATTATAAACGAAATTCAACTGGATGTAGGATATAGTCAAAAGATCGAGTTTGCCCTTACTATAATTTTCTAGCGCAATGTCCTTATTGTGCGAATAGGTAACATGGATTATTGACAAATGTTAAACTTACGATTATAAGGCGTTAAGGAACAATTGTTTTCATGTGTAGGTGGTGTATAGAACACAACAGTAATTATCTTTAAACTGCTTTATTTATCCTGACTATACAGCCTGTAATGGGCGTATTTGATTGACAATAAAATACTGATAACCGACAAGACTAAAACTACATTTTTGGTTCCCCAATGATCTATAACAGTACACCAGCAGTCATATCAATCTAATCGGAGAATTCAATTGGATCGAATAAACATATTTGCAAGTTCAAATTGACTAACTTGAATATTTACCTAGACGTTCTATTAAAGGAAATCATTATTTTATACATCTGATAAAATTTGAAGTTTGTTCTGATGTTGGGAGCACACAATTGCAATAAGAAGAATTTGAAACAAAAAACTTTTCACAATATAGCATTTCCAGTACATATGTTCTATTGCCTCTTTTTTTCCTTGCTAAAAATATATAAGTGTGTCTACATTTATATATCATTTGTACTTAAAATTGTCAATTTATACTGAGAATTATGTTTGAATTGATGTACAATGTGTATGAACAATATTCCATATGCAATTTTTTTTCGATTTATTCTCTGATTGTATTTAGTCAGGTATAATTAATGAAAATATGGGCATTTTTCTGATCTATTTCAGTACGGTAGAGTTTCACATGTAATCTTGATCTTTTTTCTTTGTTTTAGTGTCATCCTTCCAGCTTCTTAGGATCATATGTTAAATACACCATAGATTCGAAGGACATTTGTTTTCTTTAAACTGTCGTGTGGTTCTATAAATTGATTAACAGAGGAGAAAACATTAAGTAAAATATTGACAAAAAGTATTTCTATCTCGTACAATTTTTCATAAAAAAGTTTCATAATTTTTTTTTTTATTAAACCAAATTTGCTTGCTCACGAAGTCATTCTGGCCATGACCATTTATTATTTTACCTAATTTAATTGAGAAGAATGTCTTTCTCCTTCTAAGGGAATTATATTTTTTATCTGCACTTTCTGTTTTGCCCAGTCTTACCGTGCAATTTCCGTTAAATCAAGGTCAAAGGTATAAATAACTAACATTCCTATATTTTGCTAGAATTATACAAAATGCCCTTTCCGGGTTCTTGCAGGATATTGTTTTCTTCTTAAAAAAAATCAAATCCTATGCTAAATAAAAGGTTTACTGTGCAATATTTACAGTAAATTGCAATTCTTAGAAAAAAAATATACAAAAATAGAAATATAAATGCTTTAAAAGCACAAACATTCTTTATGAATCAATATGTTTATGCCCATAATAAAACAAATTTATCGTGTATAGGTCAAGAATTTTTTCATCCTTTTAAACTTCAATTAATTTGTTTGTTTGTTCAGGAGACAGCATTTATAGAAGCTTTAACCGTTGCGCAAAATACCGCCATCTGACGGTCCTACAACAATTGATAACCAACGGTTCATGAACTGATGATCGCCATTGCAAGGTTTACAAGAAGATTACGAGTCTAATATGATATCTTGATATTACGCCGTTGAAATTTCAGTTTCAGAAATAGCTCGAAAAGTCTTAAATGACAGACATGATTTCAACAGGTGCAACCTAAAGCAATAATTATGGAGAAGCCGGGCGTTAACCAACTAAAAAAAACAACCAAGCAAACAAATCAGAGAGGGGTAGAAATGTATGTCATTATCTTATCATGCTTTCGGTTTTCTCTTTTGTTTGTCCATTTTCATTGAAGTATCTCTAAAAATAATCCAACTTCAACAGTGAAACAAGACGACGTATGAAATTCTAAACAATACAACAATTTTCGATATTACTATTTTTTTTATTTACTTAGTACCTAAATGAACATTATTCTTTGAAAATATACATTTAATTACATATTTGTTTAGGGGCCAGCCGAAGGACGCCTCCGGGTGCGGGAGTTTCTCGCTGCATTGAAGACCCATTGGTGGCCTTCGGCTGTTGTCTGATCTATGGTCGGGTTGTTGTCTCTTTGACACATTCCCCATTTCCATTCTCAATTTTACATCATAGACACCAGGATTAAAATTTTGTACGCCAGACGGGTGTTTCGTCTACAAAATACTCATCAGTGACGCTCGAATCAAAACGTTCAAAAGGCCAAATAAAGTACGAAGTTGAAGAGCATTAAGTTTAGGGTAAACAGTTTTCCTATTTCTTCTTTTATTCGTTAGCAGACCCTGCTAACAGGTACACAATGGAAAGTTCATACATTTCTTCTTTTATTCCTTAGCAGACCCTGCTAACAGGTACACAATGGAAAGTTCATACATTTCTTCTTGAACTGTGAAGTTGTAAGATAAATTCAGATCTTCATAATATGTGGTTCCTGCGTTCCATAAAAACCACCCTACCAATATTCACTTTATCGCGAACTGTCCTTACTGTCTCATTCCCTGGATTTAGCAACTAACGTAAAGATTAACTTCATTAATAAAAAAAGAGATGAAATAGTGTCTGAAACAAAATTAACGTTTATTCTATAATTTTTTCCATGTATTTCTCTCTTGAAAACTGTCTTTAATAACGTGTTTTCATATTCTCATTTTTATTGTCAGAAATAAAATGATTTATCATTTGTTATTTTAAGAGAGATTAGTCTCATTAAATTTGCCCCACAAAATTGACCTGAAACAAATCCGGATTTAAGTTCAGACCTGATTAAAACGTTCAATTAAAAAAGTATATTAATTTAAAGCTTGTAATATTAACCTATATTATACCATATATCATTAGGGCATCGAAGGCGAGGCTTCTTGGTTGTTAGTGAAACGAGGTAAAAATATTCAAGTTGTATCTGAACCAGTATAAAAATTACTTTTTAAAATATGTATAGTTGATATTTTTAAAAGAAGGCAAAACATTTTGTTTTATAGAAACTTGGTTTGTCAGTGGAAAAAGATAAAAATATCAAATTGTATCTGAACAAAGGTTAAAAATTACTTGATTTGCATATTTAAATGATTATTCAAGGCGGTAAAACATTTTTTCATAGAAATTTCATACCAGAACGCTACCGAGTAGTTATTATGATTTTTTAATTGTCTTTTTCTCTAGGTTTCAAATCATGCGAAATGAGTGATGGAAACTCGGATTCTGATAAATTTGTCGATATCAGAAATAAGCCACCATACATTACAAAAAAAAATTGATTATGTCATGAGCGTATCTGATGAAATATACAAGCGAAACTGAATAACAATATTTAAAAAATAGGAAAACTATGTAGGGAAAGACAATTTTACTCTGAAGGGGGAGGTGTATGTTTTTTGCTAAAAAAAATATCTGATTCCAAATTAAACTTAATTTATAGAAAAATATTTTGATTAGGGAAAAGGCAAAAAAAATCTGATTGATAATCCATTACATTTATGGTTGAGTTCTCGAAAAAAAAAAATTGCGCTTCGTGACAAAAGGGTGAACAACTTGATGTTTACTTGGTACGAAAAAAAATTTCAGAATGAATAAAAAAAAACATAACCCTTCCCCTTTCAAAGTTAAATCGTTCCCTTGTACAAAGTAAAACTAAATCAAATTATCTAAACGTTTATTAATACGTATTTTTTAAAAAAAAATTTAATATAATAATTTCTAGGCGGGTTATGTAAAAAAATATCAAAGAATGTAAATGAGTTGTACTGGTTTTTTTAATGATTTATCCGTGTCTTTTTTTAATATAGCTTTATATATATATATTGTAGACATCAGCTCGTTCAAGTCTACATACACTAAACATGAAATCCGCCATTCTTTTCCTGACAATCTTAATTTACTGTCAAGGTAAGATTAAATTGAGTATTTGTTCCCCTGAAAAGTTACAAGTGAATGCTGCGCTTAGAAATTATTATGTATTTTTTTACGATACTTGGTATTATCTGGATTTAAACTTTTTAGGACGAAAATTGAAAGATTGTTTTCTGATTTTCTTGAATTTTTTTTACTGCAGACATGTTTTAGAAGACTCGAAATGTCTAGTAGTTTTCTGGTATCTAGAGAAAAAGATTTATTTGTAGATTCGATATTTTGACTAAAGGAAATAATTTTTGTGTACATATATATCATGAAATAACATTAACGGTACCAATTTTACTGACATAACTGGCTAAATGGGCGATACTTAAAAAACACGATAAGGAGGCCATACTAAGTACGGAAAATGAATTATAGGATTAGCGTTTTTAGAACAAAGAGATTGTTGGACAAGTATGATTTTACCTACAGAATTCAAGAAAAGTATCTTAATCTGGGACACCTTTTATGGTAATAGAAAGACTTATAAGAAAGTGTCCTTTAAATTGTATAAGGTGTAACTTTCATTGTGTCTGATGTTTATATATATGTCTGAAATACTACTTTTTAACTATTCTATTTGGTCCCTTTGTTCATATATCTCCTCAAGGTTCAATAATTTATACATCCTTGACGTTTAACATTTTGGTTTGATCATTCATTATTAATGTCAATCATATAAAGATACAAATTTACTCTGTTCAATGGACAAGACCTTGTCTGTCTGTACCTTTTCATAACGTTGTTGAAAGAAATCTTCTCCGAAGTACAATGGCCGATATTACATCGAATGGCGGCATGCTTTCATATGAACTTGCTTTTAGAAACTGCGATATTTATAGGGTATGGATTTTTCAATTATTTATTTGTTTGTTTTTGTTATCTATTATACCAGTAATGAAGCGTTGCGCGCATTTCTGTTCTGGTTTTCGTTGTACATTCTGTTGTGTACTGTTGGTTTTTCCTCTAATCGAGATTAAAAAGGGAGAAAGTTTTTATCCAAACCAAAACTACTTTCACCCCGCTACATGTTCCTTTACCTTCCTCAAGCCAGGCACATCACTAGTTTTTTTATTTTCTTATATCTTAAGGATTTTGTCTTTTTACATCGCGATGACCTTGAGGTCATTCCGATGTATTGCTATCGCCTAGATTTCCATTATGTAAATTAGTTTTGGGTTTGTAACCGATCTATAAACATGATAAATATGCGCACATAAACGAGTGCAAAATAACATTCCTTGTCATTTGATATAAATACATCTCTTCAATGAATACTGATAAAAATATTTTTGTTTACAACACAAATTAATAATGTGAAAATGTTTTGTAGTTAGATATATATATATATAAGTAAAAAATCATTGATAATATCAATTTACACATACCGAAAAATTGTGTTAAAGCATGCGGAAGAATATCTCAAAGAACGTTTTGCGACAGGACCGGTAACTCTGTAATTGTTTTTGCGGGAAAATATGAATGCCTACTCGTATCCAATCTTAGAAAAATCGAATTTTTACAGAAAAGTGTCCACCATGCACTTGCACTGCACTATTATTAGAACAGTAGAATAGAATGATATACAAACGGATGCAAATCATATATATATGAAACTGTTATTTTAATATAATATATAACAACAAATCAGTGTATACTGATTTGTATCACTACAATATAATAGTTATTACGGGTTGAATTTCCTGTCATTTATTCATCATACTCGCACGCACTTGTCTAGAAAAAAATATATCTCTGTACATTAACCTCAGTTTCAGGTAAAGAGATATGTTGTTTTTTTTCTGAGACAAGTGCTTTTGACCATCCTCAAGAACTTGTGGTCATCCGATGTTCAGTACTTCAGTACTTTGATTATAATCTGGTGGTGATCGAAAATCTTTGATAGTCTCAGTTAACTTTATATTACTTTATTACCTTTTTAGACAGAGGGCGGTTGAAGGCGTGATATATTGTATAGACACATGTCTATATTTGAAGACTGTATGTTGACCTTAAGATGTCATATGATTTTTTATTTGTCGTTGGGTTACTAAACATTTCACATTCATTCATACTCGAAATACGCATTTCACAATGTCAATTTGTTATTGTTTGAAACTAGTATTTACTCTCAGATTTCTTCTTCATCACATTTTATATAAAAACGCATATACATTTTCCTATAGAGGAGTTTTCCGAAATATAACTGATAGTTGTTTTATACTCCATCTTTCTGCATTGATACCTGGAAAATTTCAGCTATTTCTTGTTTTTTTTTAAATTTTAGGTGCCCCTGACAACAGAGGCACAGAATTCATCATAGCATATATGGACAACTATCTAGAAAACTTCCCACTTGAACTCTTCGTTACGACTTCTCGTACTACAATTGTAGATGTACATGTAACATCACCTGGTTGGACAAATCCCTCGGTGAATGAGCAATTTTCAGTCATAGCTGGATCTGTAAAACAGTTATTTATAGACCTTAAGTTGCGTCTGAATGGATCGGTCAAGGAAAAGAAGGGTATTTTGGTGACAGCGACGGACGAAATTGTTATTTACGGTGTCAACAAACAAGACTATTCCAACGACGCATTTCTGGGCTTACCAACAGATGTTCTTGCTATGGAATATTACACTGTGACATATTATCCTCCATACAGAAGAGCTCAGATTTGTGTAGTTGGAGTAGAAGATTCCACAACTGTCTCCATTAAATTGTCATCTTGTTCTAATTGCGGATCGGTCACCTACAACGGCGCTACTTACAACAAGGGAAATACTCTCACGCTAAGTATGGACAGATATGACGCCATACAATTACAAAGCACTGGCGATCTCACTGGGGCACACATCACAGCCAATAAGAAAATTTCTGTATTCAGCGGAAACAGGAAGACAAAAACTGGTTCCGGCGGAAGCCAAGATCATTTGGTGGAGCATTTAACACCAGTTGACACTTGGGGAAAGAGATTTGCAACAGTTCCTACACCAATGAGAACTGTTGGTGACTACTTCAAAATCATTGCAAGTGAAGATAGCACTAGCGTTACTTATAAATGCAACAAAAATAATGCCATTACAACAGGAAGTGTTTCTCTTAGTAACGCTGGAGATTTCCAGCAGCTACTCATAGGTTCAGGAAAATATTGTTACTTCGTTGCTGACAAATCCATACTCTTGGTACAGACTGTTCTGAGTCAACAGAGCAGCAATGAACCATCAGACCCTGCTATGCTCATCATACCACCAGTCGAGCAGTATGCAGCAGACTATACCTTTACAACACCAAAATATTCAAAAGGTTCCTATGACAACTACTTCATGTTCGTCGTAGATTCTTCACAGAAATCCGGACTGAGGTTAGATGGTTCTGCTTTCCCAAGCAACACAGTTTATCATAATATACCTGATACAAATTTAGTGGGAGCTTACATATCTGTAACAGAAGGATCCCACACCGTTCGTCACACTTCAGTGATTTCTGTATTTGGAGGGTTTCTGTATGGCAGAGCTAATGCAGAAACATACGGTTTTACAACCGGAATGCGCATGGCTGGTATAAACACTGTAAGTGCTTACCAAAATGTATATAAATAGCAAGATATTATTTTGATAATGAAAATATATATAGTTTATAGTGTAATTTATATATGATTAGATATATCTAAAACAGATTGTTTATAGTTATATTGGGCGAAATTTAACAAAAACCTTCCTCTTATTACCCCCATTGCAACAAATATCAAAAGTTCTAAAGGCTACATGGTAGTCCGTCTGTTTTTGCTTCCATACTTCCTATGCACATGAGGGGAATGACACGCTCTTGGGATGTGGTGTATAGGGGTAAAAATAGTCGGGATGTGTGATATAGGGGATAACAAAGTGGGATCTGAAAAAAAAGTATGGAAACAAATTTAAAAGGCGGGAATTGGGAAATGAGTACACCCGTGTCACTCTAATCATATAAAAACAGGCAAAGCAAAAAACGTTTTGACCATCTAATAATAGGTATATTAAAAATGTTTTAATCATTCAAAAACTGGTATAGCAAAAATTGTTTAATCTTCTAAAAAGTGGGTTAGCAAAAATGTTTTAGTAATCTAAAAACTGGTATACTAAAATGGGTATAGCATAAAATGTTTTAATCATCTAAAAACTACTTGTCACCATTAATTTATCTTTGAATAACTATTTATATACTTTTCGTGCTTCTACATAATAGGTTTGCGTACCAAGTACAACTGTTATTGGAGATTGGTATAGCATAAACTGTTTTAAACATCTAAAAAATGCTTTTCATCAGCAATGCATATTTACTTCTCTAGCTTTGAATATATATTTATATACGTTTCTTGCTTCTACATATAATAGGTTTGTGTACCAAGTACAACTGTTGTTGGAGATGGTATTGATAACGACTGCGATGGATTGATTGACGAAGAACTTTGTACTACGGCCAATCAGAACAATGGTCTGTGTTATTAGTTTATTGTTTGGGAGGGTAGACGGTTGATGTTGTACTTTTTATACTCTCACCATTGTTTTTGTAACAGCAAAATGATATAAAAAAGAAGATGTGGTATGATTGCCAATGAGACAACTCTCCACAAGAGACCAAATGACACAGAAATTAACAACTATAGGTCACCGTACGGCCTTTAACAATGAGCAAAGCCCATACCGCACAGTCAGCTATAAAAGGCCCCGAAATGACAATGTAAAACAATTCAAACGAGAAAACTAACGGCCTCATTTATGTACAAAAAATGAACGAAAAACAAATATGTAACACATAAACAAACGACAACCACTGAATTACAGGCTCCTGACTTGGGACAGGCACATACATACAGAATGTGGCGGCGTTAAACATGTAAGCGAGATCCAAACCCTCCCCCTAACCTGGGACAGTGGTGTAACAGTACAACATAAGAGTTTGTTTTGTATCTTTTGTTGATAATGGTATACAGTGGAAAACTCAAAATTGTAATTTTATGAAGCAACGTTCAAATAAAAAAAAACTCTTTTAAATGCCGTGTGCTTAGCGGAGAAGCATATCAGCTAGTTTGAAAAGGCAGGGGGATCGAACCAATGTTGATCATGTTTGTCTTGGTGTTAAAAACTTTATAAGGACTGGCATATATTCCTTGCATCACTCTTTGCGTCTGGAGGATAGTTGTTACCTTGAAATCTTTATTAGGCATATGTTCATTTGTATTGGCTCTCTGCGTCTGGAGGATAGTTGATTACTTATTTGTATTGGGAATCAAAACCGCATCTTACCTCAATATTATGTGATATTTTTCAACAGATGATGACGGCGACGGTGTGTCAGATGAAGATTGTGCAACACCAGCACCTAGTAAGTAATTTTGCTTTTTAACTAATTCGTAAACTTATTGACAACGTGATCGCTAAAAAGACAACTCGAAAAAACAAAAAGGGGAGGTAAGATAAGAGTCGTTATTTGACCCGTGACATTGAAAAAAAGTGAAATACTTCAATCATTGAAAAATTTTACTTTTTTTTAGTGATTAATGAATATGATATATATTCTGATCATTTATGACCGTCAAAACATGGTCGTGTTGACTCAGTTGACCAACAAATCATATAGATTGGTCAATTTGATATGAGAAACAGTCTTAATCAAAGAGATATTTCCCTGACATCGTAAGACTTTTAAATTTGTCGCAAAAACTGCTTCTGGGTTAGGCTGTTGCTCAAATCTTCATATGAATTGAAGATCTAAAAATGAAGGTATTTTGGCAGTTTTTTGCCTTGCAAGAAGCTTGAAGGCCTATGTAAGGCAAACTTCAAATATATTACTAATATTCAACAGACTCATGTCTAACTTTGTGGTATTCAAATTCAAGGGACCAAAAAATTGCCTTATCAGACTTTCTTCTTTACTTGTGGGTTTTCTGAACATTCGGAAAATTAAACATGGTAAGCAAATTTAGGTAAATTAATGAATACATATATGTTTTTCTGTATTTTAAAGTAATGTTCAATATCTGTATTTCCTAATGTTGGCAATCGGGTACGAATGTATTTCATGTTTATTTGAAAAGTGCACAAACCAAAAGATATGAAAAACATGGCTATTTCGTATCGAAGCAAATTCAACAGTTGATGATTTTACATGTGTATTAACTAACTCGAATGATTCAGCGCCCTCTATCAGTCAGTGTCCTCTCAAGGTCGATAGTGAGTCGGAATATTACGACTGGATTAGTCGGGTTATGTATTAACGAAAAGTAAATAGTGCAGTTAACTGTTAGGTTAAGGTAGTAATGCATTTTGAACTTATGCTCTAGTTGACGGAGAGTGGGCAGCATGGAATAGCTTAGGAAGTTGTTCTATTACTTGCAAAGATTATGGAACCAGTCAGACTGGTACCGCGACTAGAACAAGAACATGTACAAATCCAGCACCTCAATATGATGGATTGCAGTGTGTCGGCAGTAGTTCAGAAAGTCAGTCTTGTACACCAACAACCTACTGCCCAAGTAAGCTTAAGCCTAACATTTTAGTTGAATTAATATTTTTGTGACAAGAAATAAGGAATACGTGGTGTTGATATTTATAACAATGGCATGAAGATTGATAGACCTCCTTTGTAAATTGTAGCCAAACAAGTCAAGTATCACTGTTGAACTCCTGATAAATTGGGAAAATAACCACTGTTTTCACAGACATGTTTTACAGTCAAATAAATAAAAAACTGAGTCGCTTACACATTTTCGTAACAGAAATACAATATCAAAAGAATAAACAAACTACTGATAATAAAATCATCATAGATACCAGGATTGAAATTGTGTACGCCAGACGCGTGTTTTGTCTACAAAAGACTAATCAGCGACGCTCTAATAAAAAAATTAAAAAGGCCAAATAATGTATGAAATTGAAGAGAATTTAAGGAGCCAAAATTGCTAAAAGTTTTGCCAAATACAGCTACGGTAATTAATATATCCGTGAGGTAGAAAATCCTTAGTTTTTCGAAAAATTCAAAGTTTTGTAAACAGTTAATTTATAATTATGACCATATCAATGATAATACTTAATTTTATGATAGTAAATGGTGGATTTAGTAGCTGGTCTGCCTGGGGACAGTGCTCAGTGACATGTGCAACTGGAACGCAGACAAGAGACAGAACATGTACCAACCCAGCAGCCCAGTATAACGGTCTGACCTGCAGTGGGTCATATTCCGATTCAAAAACGTGTACACTAAGTCCTTGTCCAAGTGAGTTTTGTTTAGTTACAACTTTACAATATACATGTACTGTATGTTTTTTGCTTAAATAAAATGGACATGTGGATATAATGGGATAACAGTGTTAAAGTATTGTAGTGCTTATTCGAAAAAGAATTGAAGTAGTGCTTAAATACATAGTTCTTCTCCACGAAAGAAGATTTTTTTCAAATGATCTATCAATGAATCTTAATTGATGAATGCATCTTTCAGCTTTTGATACTTATACATGTAACACACTAAAACTTTTTTCTCCAAAAAATGTAAGATTAATGGGTATTGCAAATTTTCCGTGGAGTCGTATGCATCTTTTATATAAAGTAAATGTTTAAATTCTATCCTAATCCATAATGATCTAATAAATTAAAAAAAAAAGGACGGATATCAGCATGACCGGTACTTGCATTTGTCATTCATAACTATTGATCTTTTAGACAAGGCAGGAACATATATATTGACGGGACTTGACACTACCTAATTATAGCCGATTTTATCGTCGGAACGGAACTATACGAAAACGGACATGTGTAAAATACGTACTCGCTATTATCTTAATAATTTCTGATAATATCAATAAAATGTCATTTAAACTAAGTAATGAGTGGTGCCAGTGTATCGAAGTTGTAATCTGTCACTTCAAATTTGTCATAGTCGCATTTATTTCATCACAGAAGGGTACATAATGCAAACGGGGTAATAAAAAAAGGCACATATGGCATTCCCACTAACCGCGAATTTCACAAACCATTTTAAAACACTTCACATCAAATAAATCACAATTATATTGGTCATTTTATATGACAAAATATATCTACTTTACCATAAAACTTATCAATTAATTGTATTTGTTGAACGTGTGGAATTGTGTGGTTAATTTATTGAGCAGTTCCGATAGTTTTCAATCAGACGCTTCCAAAATCCATAAATCTCGCGAAGTCTCGTAAAGTTCGAGATTTTATCAATTTTATCATTTCCAGTTAGATATACTGTTCCCAGGACAAGGATACACAAAAAAGTATAAAACATATAAGGATAACTTTTTATATAACTGCTAAATTCTATACTTTTTCAAAACGTATAATAAATGCTTTAAAGCAGGTATTTTGAATAAACAATTAGCCTTTTTTCAACGCGGTCAACTGAATTTTAACAAGAGAAAATTTTGTATCTTATTATCTTAGTCGATGGTGATTGGACAAATTGGTTGTCGTGGGCAACATGTACAGTTACATGTGGCGGGGGGTCAAAGCGAAGGTCAAGGACATGCGCAGCTCCAGCTCCAGCACATGGCGGAAGCGATTGTTCCGGTGATGGTTCAGAAACTCAAGCATGCAATACACAGGATTGCGTTAGTGAGTATTGATTTCTATTTTTTCCAGTATAAATATATCAAATATATAAATTTGAAATAAAGTAAACAGGATTTATATCCTCTCACACCACTGTATGTAACAAAATAAAGTTAGTACCGAAGCACTACTACTGGACGAGTACTTCCATTCGGGACTTGCAACCTACCATGCAGTCGCGATATCGGTCCAGTAGCGACGAATCAAAATTAAACACATCGAAGTGCTAGTGTTCGAATCACCTGTTCTCACCACTTTTGATTTTTAGCTATCCTGGCCTTATGGGTGACTTAAAGCAAAAGCATTTATGAATACTGACTTACTGCCTTAAATTGACATTGTTGTTTTCTTGTCCAAGCTACCAATTTGCAGACGCTATACTACAAGCAAAACACAACATGATGCGTTTTCTATAATACGGCTCCTAACTATAAAACTTTATTTAAATAGTTGACGGAGGATGGGGATCTTGGTCAGCATATGGTTCCTGTTCTGTGACTTGTGGAGGAGGAAAATACTCCCGTTCGAAAGTGTGTAATAATCCAACACCTCAAAATGGCGGACTGGACTGTTCCGGTTCATCGAGTGAATATGGCGATTGTAACACACACGCATGCCCTACGGCAGGAGTTGGACAATATGTTCAGGTATTTTGTACTTCTTTCTTTTCGGAAAAATTCAAATGAACTGAACTCTAATTATTTTGGGTCCGCAATGCTCTTCAAATTCGTACTTTATTTGGCCTTTTTTAACTTTTTATTCGAGCGTCACTGATGAGTCTTTTGTAGACGAAACCGCGTCTGGCGTACACAATTTCAATCCTGGTATCTATGATGAGTTATTTAAGCAACACCTGCATATACTTAATGCGACATTCTTTCTCCAAATAACAAGTTTTCTTTATCTGAACTAACTCTACTAGGTCTCAAGTTAAATCTTAAATGTGATCATTGTGCTTTTTATACCATGACATTATAATTTCGTACGGTAATCTTCCTACCAAATTTTATGAAAAAAATGCTTTACATCAGAAAGGAAGACAAAGTCAAATGTGAACACTTTAAATCCCTATCATAAAGTTTGCCGTATATGCAAAACAATTAGTATTACTGAAAATAATTGTTTATGTTTCATAAAATTCATTAACATTTTGCGGCCACAATTGGGTTCTTAATCACTCTCAAGTTAAACTAATTTAATATGTTGAAGGCCGAAATGTGACCGATTGTTGCTTACATGCCGTCATTTTGTTGCTGGTGGATAGTAATCTTACAAGCAATCATACCACATCTCCTTTCTAAATACATGGCGGAATCATGTGAATGTAAGAAAACTTGGTATAACTGAGGGACGTAGAATATCCAAAATAACCCTTTAGATGAACATTCTCTCAGTTAAATAAAATTGAATTCGAGGTTTTTTAATTTTGTACCACTAAAAAAATATGGTAAAACTTGCAAAAGAACTGCAGGAAAAAAACACGATATGCATGTAGCATATTTTGAAATTTTGCATGATTATTGTATAATCAAAATAGTGAATACTCGTTCATGCATTTGTTCATAATTTTATATTTTAGTGTTGCTGTACCGTTATATTTGAGGGTCATTTTAGATTTTAGATTTGAAATTTTAAATATGATATTTAAAAATGTATATCACGTTTCCACTTCTTTTATTACAGATGTGCCCTTCTGGATATTTCACTTGTGAGTCAGGAAGTACAAAATGCATTGATGGTTCAAAGGCATGTGACTGTGACGAGAGTCCTGCCACTGGTAATTGTGACGACGGGTCCGACGAAACAACCAGTTATGCTGGATGCAGTCCACAAGTACTATTAGCATGCCCAAGCGGTTCCGAACGTATGTGATTTCTTATTCGATCAAAAATATTTGTTTATTTCTAGAATACCCCCCCCCCCCCAAAAAAAAAAAAATAATTTCAGCATCAATACATCAATACATAAGCAATTGCTAATATCTTAAATCCGCATGATTATATAGGTTTTTAGAACTAAACATTACAAAACCTTTTTTTTTAATTGAAATGTCGTACGCTCCTTGGGTAAAGTTTAGATTTAATGTCGCATATTTCAAATTCTTACAAAAAACTCTTACCAAATTAATTGTTTTATATAAAAATCGATCAGGATATTTTTAGTGAGAAAACACTAATTAAGTGGGAACATTCTGGAGCTCAAAGGGGAACAATTAAAAAGTAAATATTGAACTTTGAAATGCAGGAAGTCTTTGTAGCAATACATTTTCTTAGTATCTACAGATGGCTTTTTCAATACTGATAAGTTTTGGTCAGATCATATATTCTGCAGAAGACTGCTGTAATTCTATGAATTACAATAAACGAAAAATTTTCAAGTTAAGTCTTTTATTGGATTTATTTGCATTAAAAAAAGGTTTACTTGAAATTCATGGATTTTTTTTTTTATTTTCAGGTTCAGCAGCAGCAGCAGCATCAGTTATCTTGTTACTATTTTTAGTGGGATATTTAAGAGTTTTTACGTAATGCGAGAAATAAAGATTACATCACTGCAACAAGTGTGTTACGATATTTCTCCACTCGAGACAGTTGAATTTTGATAATAAAGCGCGAGGCTTGCCGAGCTTTTTAAATAATTAAAATTTAACTGTTGAGAGTGGAGAAATATCGTACTAATACACGAGTTATAGTGGTGGAATCTGATTCTCTAATGATTTTTATCCTTCCTTTTCAAAGAATTTTAGAAAAATGTGTTCTTTATATGTGACGTACGTCATCAGGCATGGTCGCCTTTTTTCATAACGTCACAATAGGAAATTTAGAAGAAATCAAGAAAATTTAACGTCATAATTAAATTTCGACCAATCATTTGCCGAGAACATATATTTCACTAGTGATGAGAAATATTTTTCTTACACCGCTCAAGAAACGTGAAAATAGCACAAAAATTAGAAAATTAAGTACAAACAGCAACTTTTGAATTCTTATAAATTACTTAATATATGTACACTTTATTTTTAGTTTAAGTATACATTTACAAACTGTTATTTCTCCAAATGATTTGTACCACGGATGATACTTAAATATCATATTAGTAACTCAAATTTTGGGATATTTGAGAATGCGTCTTTTGTATTTGGGATGAATTCGCCGATTTCCAAATTAATTCTGAATTCCACAGGATTCGACTAGAAGATTACCAAATTGATTGAGAATTACAAAAATTAACATCCCGAAAGAAAATGAAAACTAGCACAAAGTTGATAACAAAGACGTGCAGTGGATGTGAAATCAATTGATTAAATAATCCGAACTCCAATATCAGGTGTGGATGTGCCTTTAAAACAGAGTTTCATGATTTATATACGACATCTGTCATATTTACCGTCCAGAAGTAAGAGGCAGTTATTTGAAATATCTAGTAATGAGTATGTGAAGGGGACACTTTAAAGGAATATTTTTTCAGTCATCATGAGAAAAAAGTATCATCCAAGCCAAAAGAAATTCACACTGTAGTATCAAGACATTTTACCATGTCACACAATCATAGATAATATAATGTGGTTTTGGATAGCTTCTATGTATGTTTTTGATATCTGTTTTTTTTCATTGTCTTGTTATGTTATTATCATTGTTAACCCTACGTTTACTATTATTCAAATATATGCTTTGGTACCTTTTTTTAGATGTATGTATTCTCACTTTCATCTTATAATATATCTTAAAATGATTCGTTTCGTCACATTTATTTCGACAAATGTGATTAGTGACCGAGTTAAACGTAAGAGATTTCTGTACAATGTGTACTTGTCCTTGATATATATTTAATTGATTGGTTCGGTGTGTGATTCTTGGATGACATAAGTAAATTAACGAGTAAAGGAAAGTTACGAGTAGACTTGAACGTAAGGAGATCACTAAACGTAAAAGTCACTGTATCAAGTGACCTAATTGATAATTTTGACAATCCTTAGTCTAAAAGTTTTACAATTAAAATGCTTGTATGTATGTATTTTACGTTTTCGCACACCGTTGTTTACTTTTTAGTATAGCACAATTGAAATACGTATCGTTTTGGTAATGTAATTTACCCAAAGGAGGAACTTTCATTAAATAAATCAAATATGAACAACTGTCATTTCCTAGATTTATACAATACAGTTTTACCATGGAAGCTATACACAAAATTGTACGACAAAAGGGGCGGTATGCGTTAGGGTAGATTTTACATCCCAATTCTAACCATACGTTGCTGCGTATTTATATATGCACCCAAAATGCAAAGAATTATGGTAAATTGTAAAAGAGCTTTATCGAGAAGAGAATGAACAAATATAAATCTTATCAATTGACTTTTTAAATAAAATGAAGATAACATGTGCCATTGTCCATTTATAAATGCATATGAGGCCCTTTATACACGTCCTGTGTACGTTAATTATTGTTCTTTATGTCACATTCCAAAAAACCTCTTTTAGAATTTATGAACTTAAAATTCTTTTCCTTTCGATAATAAATCTCTGAACTTATCAGGACAATACCAATGTTTTTACTCAGTTAAACCGTGTGAAGCAATTGAAACAATATTCAAATGTATCATAAATAGATATAAGAAGATGTGGTATGAGTGCCAATGAGACAACTCTCCATCCAAGTCACAATTTGTAAAAGTAAACCATTATAGGTCAAAGTACGGCCTTCAACACGGAGCCTTGGCTCACACCGAACAGCAAGCTATAAAGGGCCCCAAAAATGACAAGTGTAAAACCATTCAAACAGGAAAACCAACGGTCTAATCTATATAAAAAACGAGAAACGAGAAACACTTATGAACCACATCAACAAATGACAACCACTGAACATCAGGTTCCTGACTTAGGACAGGTGCAAACAAATGCAGCGGGTTTAAACGTTTTAGTAGGCATACAAAATTAATAAAACAAGGGAGTTAGATGTTTAACAATATCAGAAAGACAACCATAACCTTGGACAAAATGCTGCCAAATAAAATAACGTACACAGGTAGATAAAAATAACTTTGTTGTAAGGTATACATGGAGTACGGAAATAATTTTTACAAAATAGATAATTTTGTTGTTCCTAGTGCGAGAACAAAAGTGAAAATTTATCGTCATACTAAACACTTATCAAAGGTGGTATATATTAAAAATAGTGAGACTAGATATAACACTGAATAAGTAAACATTAAATAACAAAAATACATTACAAATTGTATCAAAAGGTCAAATTAACACGAAAGTACGATTTGAGAGTACTCGCAGTTACTGAAAGCTAGTTAAAAGCCCCAAAACAATTCATAATAAAAAATCATGCTTCAGAGACTAAAATCAACTAAAACACATCCCAGGGATTTAGTGTTTTAACGTCATGGACAGTTAAAGAAGACATGACTTGTGCAATGCCAAAATAAAACTATCGACAGGCAGTAGGATAGTTAGGAGTTAACCTGTTAATAAATATGTATATTGTAATATATAGATAGAGTAATCTCTATATAGAAAATGAACGTGGATGTGTATTTATACATCCCAAAAAAAAACGTTTGAAAAGAATACAAATTTAGTTATGTTTTAATCTGCTGATGACAAAATCTATAATTGTGCCAATGTAAACTATATTCAAAGATCTAATTACAACATTGGTAAGATAACCTTTACTAATAAGTTCGTTTAATGGTTCGATGAGTTAACACGGATCACATAGTAATTTCCGCGATTTTAGTACAATATTACCGTAAAATTTAGGATGTGAAATACCGTTTTTAATAAATTTTCTACAGGTACAGCCAAATTTACTAATCAAATCTTTGTATCTATGAAAGAAATTAGTAAAAGTTTTAAGCAATTTATGAT
The DNA here is from genome assembly GCF_021869535.1 of Mytilus californianus. Classification (NCBI taxonomy): domain Eukaryota; kingdom Metazoa; phylum Mollusca; class Bivalvia; order Mytilida; family Mytilidae; genus Mytilus; species Mytilus californianus. The sequence goes on from NW_026262679.1 coordinate 62,987,515, forward strand.
AACGAAATCCCTGACTTAATAATTTACCAGTGATGCATTGATTACGTTCGTTAAAATCTATGACATCACTACACACACCAGCATAACGTACGAGTTGGGATATATATACACCGTATGATGGAGCTTAAGAAACATCGCCGTCTGAAAATGGAAAATTAACAATAGGGAATGAAAAGTCGTCTCTTTTGTCGTAAATTTTAGTATGGAGTTTCCCTTTAAAATTGAAATGTCTTAATCTAGAAAAGGACAACTACTGTTGTTTATGTTAGATTTATTAAAGTAAGTTCCTTTGGGTAAATTTCGGTAATATATTTAGAGAACTCTAGATTATTTAACGAAAAAATATCATCAAGATAACGGTAGGTAAATGTCAATTACGAGAAGTATGCAAAAAAGAAGCGAAAGATACCAAAGGGACATTCAAAACTCGTAAGTCGAAGAAAAGCTGACAACGCCATGGAAATAAACGAAAGACAACGAAAAGACAAACAAATCCCCAAAACACTACATAAAAAACTAAAGCCTGAGCAACACGAACCTCTCTTTACAATGCGGAAAATTAAAATGTCTCTGTTTTTCCAACTGTGACTTCCGTGTTCTCTTCGTAACCTTCTTGGTTTTATAATCTTTTGATATTATTTTCATTGTTCTCGTGTTACCATATATGTCTGAACTAGATTTAATACTTACCATTATAGTTCTTGGTTCAGTGATTGTCTTTACTTTAATTGTGCTGTCTGGATTATAATTACCGTTGGGAAGTTTTTAATGAGATTGAAAGGCTTGACTTGCATGTACATTTATATTGATATTTTGTTTCTTTAATCAGTATGTCTACTGGCGAGACGAACTAATGACAAATCTACTTCTAAAAATGTGCATCAAAATAATCGTTGTCTTTTAGTTACATGTTTGCTGTAGGGATTCAAATTGGTAGCATTTAAGGAAAAAGTTGCCAATTTTGCCTCGCTTTGAGATATACCAAATGTTATTTAAACATTATGAGCAACACAGTCAAGATGTCTTTCGCCAAGATGTTGATGCGTAGGCTATTCCTTATATTTTGTTTGACAAAATATTAAAAAAAACCCGATTGCATCGAATAATGGCCATATCCTGTTATTCCTTTTTTTAGTAAAAACAACAAATTTCGAAAGGAGTGAAGAATTGTCTATTTTTATTGATTTAATATAGGTCTTAGTGTAACTTCTCCTTTATAGCCACATGAAAGAGAAAAACAATGTCCTCACTTTCCATTTGTAACTTTTCAAAGCTTAGAATTCGAAAATATATAAATCTTGTTAAAAATACACTTTTCCCTATATATGAAAATTTCTGAATTTATCTATTACCGACTGCAGTTAAAAATTTACATGGGATCAAGCGAAGGTCGAGAATAAAAGAAATAGGTGAAGTTTATTTTTAATAATGCATAAATCAGGTTGTTAGTGTTCTCTTTTAAATTTTTTTACATTAGTTTTCGTTATCTGTGGGCGTATTGAGTATATAGTTTTACTTATGGTTTAAGACCGTAATATAAACTGTAGATTTTCACAACCTTGTCCTTTGGGTTTTGGTGGATAGTTGTGTCCTTGGCAATCACATTGCATTTTCTTATTTTTAATTTTGATATTTGTGTGTAAAAGAAACTGATCTAAATATATGTACTTTGTTTGGTAACTAAACCACGATTGAGGAAAAAAAGGATTCCCAACCATTTTTCCTAATCGGGAGACATAATATAAGTGTTGGCTAAATAAATTAATAAAAAAAACAACAAAAACAAGCGGGACACTGTTATTGAAAAGAAATTTGGAATTTTTTCTCTAATGTGATTTCAGATATTAAAAGTAAACTCTCATACTAAACAAATATTAATAAAGCAAATTTGGTAAACGATTCACATGATCTTAGTAAAATAATTACATGCAGGAATAAACAGTCTGGAAACAAATCTACAAAACTTATATGCATTGTAATTCCAATTTAGTCTATAAAGTCGTATTTTATTCGTGAGCGTCCTTGTAACCAAATATTTATTAAAACCAATTTGCTGACATCACGAGTATATATACGAATTCCTAAAGAGGCGAAATTTTTTATCTAGACATACATTTAGTACAGTTCATTGAAATTATTAGTTTTAAGAGGGTTATTTTTACAAATCAATGAACTTCAAAATAATCTTTATTACTGCAGATATATACACCTGAACTGTTTATTCCAATTTAAAGAACATTTATGTGACTTCAAAGAAACTCTTACGAAAAGCTGTTCTTATGCAGAGCATGTCACAAAAAGATATCAGACATTTTCTGAAAACAGAAAGAAGTGCAGTAAATACACACATTTAAGGAGAAGACTATCTTATATGCATGAAAAATATATTGAATGATAACATCCCAATTGTATTTGAATCTCCTCAAAGTCTGATACCATACTAAATGACGGAGTCGTGTCCGAAGGTCTCTCTATATCCAAAGGATCTAAAGGGATTCCATAGCTACAAACAAATGAAAATAATCAAACAAATTTTTAACACATAAATACATAACAAATGTAGGTTAACATTGAATTTACACAAAAGAAGTAATATATTTAAAGTTCTTTCTTATTGTGCTTTTTTTTTGGGGGGGGGGGGGGGAGTTGAGGGGGGATTCCCCTTATTAACTATTTAAATCTAACAGTTAAACAGTCATAATAAGTTGGTCGATCTTTGTATGTTAAGTATGTCTCCATTTATGTAGGGGACGTATTTCGTCCTAGGTGGTTCATTCTTTTACATATTTAACGAATTTGTTTTGTAGATGAAACGTGCGTCTGGCGTACACAATTATAAACTTGGTATATCTTTGATAAACCTTTTTTACGCCTAACCAAATCTGAAAAAATTGCTTTTATCAATGGACAATACAACGGATGCCAAATAGATTAGTTTACACATCTTTATTTCATTGGGTAACTTATGGCCTAACTTTAAATCAGAATATAGTCTATCGTAAAATGTTTCACAAGACATACGTCTACCCGGGTATCTTTTGCTTGTTTGTGTCGTTGGTATAAGAAATCGTCATTATTATTTGTCTTAGGACAAGAATTGCTTTGTTGACATTCGTGTACGACAGTACCTCAAAAGAGCTACTAGCATTGTGTTTCAATCCTGTTATCCTGGCAACAGGATTTTTTCTCTCGGAAAACTCGAATTGACATCTGGTTCTGGATAGGATTCCTGTTTCTAAATCCTGAGCTTTCTGTGTGTTGCAGAATGTTGTTTGTGTTTTCGTGTTCTCTTCTATTGGCATTGGTGCTCTCCATATTTGCTTTTCATGTATAGTTTCCCCGAAATATATGCTTTTATCCGAAACTCTTGGGTAAAATTTCACTTTACATAATTTCCAAACAACACAACAAAGAAAGAGTCCAGTGAATAGCTAGGACTGCAACAGATGCTCCCCGAAACGCACTTTTTTTTTAAATAAAAAAATTAGCTACATCATGGTCTTGTATTTCAAGGGTTTAACATAGTTCGTTTGGAGGAACAAAGGAAACATGTACTATTATCGAAAATGTTTCATCTGCATAAATGTGTTACAATACAGATTGGGATACATGAGAGTTATTAACCAAAACCGAAGTGTCTTAGCATGGACTTTATTATCCTTGGAGTTTATGTCAGGTATCTAGTAACCAAAATTGTCACTGATACTTTCTCCAGAGCCAAAATATACAGTAAAACCCTTTTTAGGGCATCCAATTCCAACAACTGTGACTCTGGCTTTCCCGCCAGCTCTTGGGGAACATGCTCAATAATATTGATGAATATAAAAATCAATTTATATTTCGAGATTACACCTACCCTTGGGCAAAGATATACATGACTATTTTAAAGTCAAGAATCTAGCTCTTTTGAAAATTTGAAAAACTACCTATAATTGTATACAGTTTATCTAAACCTTATTACCGGCTATCACTATTGCAGATGTCATAGATAACAATAATCTGCTGTACACGATTGTAAAACACATTGTATTGCAGTGGTAATCGAAACTGCAGGCAAAAATCGTCTGAACACGATAACAAAAACATTTGTTTTGAAAGGCAACAGGAAACACAGATCCTATCGTATCTGCCGAGTCCAGTAGAAATTCCATTTTCACATTCACGTCAATGTCATCTAACAGTGAAATATGAAATCAAATGTTCCTTGTTTTTGAAACTGAGATTTTAGAATTCGATGTGACCCCATGGACATGTGATTAGGAAGACTTTAACGTTCTCAAAGACTGGATGTGTATAAATTATCAACAATGTTTGCTATACATACCTGTATACCGTCTGTATCTAGAATTTAATACAATTTTATACAATAAAGGCTCCATAAACCCGACGTCCATTTGTTCTATAGTTCTTTTTCCGCTTCCAGGTATCCATCTATGTGTTGTAATGTCACAAAAATGTATATATCTTCCTAATATTTGTGAACACACATTTGCATTCACAGATAATTTACCAAATGAAAATAGGATAAAAATCAACGCGATATGGAGTGACATGTCTATGCAAACTTTTTACGTGTCCTTATCAGAGATCGAGTTGTAATTTATATTATTCTTCTGAACGCACACGAAGGAAAGGGAAACATTTTGTGGACGTCAGAGTTGTAATTGACATTACAACTATCCTGCAAAATTGGGCAATAGGAGACCAATTAACTAAAGGCATTATTTTAACTCACGCAAACGTTGAATCTCTAGGAAGAATAACTTTTAAATTAGCAGAATTAGAAAAAAAAAGATTTGATATCACGCACCAATCTGGTTTTAGCCAATTTATAAATTTCAGATTAATTTAATTCCAGCTATGGATTATTTGTAGCAAAGGACGTCAAAATAACTTTCGTAAAACACCCATTTGAATTTGAAAGTTTGTAGCAAATTACGTCAAAATAACGTTTGTAAAACACCCATTGGAATTTGAAATTTAAGAAATTTTCCAACAAATCTATGGCTTCCATGAATTATTTCGATTCTAATAGGACAAATACGGTCATTAAAAAACTGAAGCGAGGGTGGGTATGCCGTGTGTATGGCTGTTCTTTTTTACTCCCTGTTAGATAAAGCTCAAACATTCTAATAAATATTAAGCTTGCATGGATTATTTCGTGAATAACCGTTAGAAAAAATATGTTAAATTCTTTTAATTCTCAAACCCAATATTTGCCATTTTTAATTTACATGTTTTTCTCGTAAGCTACCGTCAAATCCAAAGGTGACATTTCGTAACTAAGGAGCCGCCATGTTGACTTGCTGAAATCAGTTAATATGCGAAAAATGCAATAGAATAAAAAATAAAACAAAACCTACTTCATAAATTCATTTTGATACAATAGTATACGAATTTCGATTGTTTACGTAACGGAAAACCTTCAACTCTAGCGTTTTCATTTGTATGACGTCATGTTTTGAAATGACTTAAATGCGCAAAAAACATTAATAGAATTTCGCGGAATTTTATTTTATTTTGATTTTGTTGATTTCTCTGAGCCCTTGTGTATTAATTCTTTTTTTTTGTATCCGAGTAAGAATAAAAGTTCTTTTGTCTTTTTTTAATTGCAATTTTTAAAACAATTTAATCGGTAAAGCGTTTGCAAATAGGTTCCAATTCATGTGGATTTACGTGGGAGGTATATTGTAACATCCATTATTATGTATATCTCTGAGTCTGCGCTAAGTATAGATATATCGAGAATTTTATCACGGTGTTGTTTACAAAGCGAAAGAAGCACGTCATATTAGAATGCACATTAAACTTCAATATTTTCTAATATTAAGCTTACCAACTTAAATACTTCATATCTAATGAATCCTTCCGTCAAATTTGTTTTAATTGATAACTGGCGTCCAATCTTTTGAAATAAAAGTGCACGTATGTCAAAATTTGTTGTCAGAACATTTTGTATTAATCTTTTGTGCGATCAGTACCTAATATTGATAAACGATACGCAAAAATGTCCTCATCATATTGTAAAGATTATCTATTGTTTAAAATCCATGATGATCCCTATAGATGTCTTTTGGGTTTTTTCATTGTGTTGTTGGGTTTCTGTCTTATTGACGTAAACTCAACATCTACTAAGTAACTTTTAAGTATGTAAACGGCGCTTTTATTGATGTTTTCATCTTGACGGTTGGTGGAAGCTCTTCAACGAAAACTAAAGAGACGCAACTGAAAGCGGTCATATCTAAATACCAGTAGGACGATCTCAATGTTTGGTAGCTTTACCTTTAAATGCAAAACATTCATTCAGGGAGCATGCAGGACAAAGTTTAAATATGTTAATGCCGATATATGAGACTAATTCATGTGAATAGCTGAAGGATGTTATTTAATAAATGAATTATATTTTTTAGTTATTTGTGAAAGTGGTCTCATGATGTTCCCTTCTCAATACACAACAATATAAAAGATTAATTGACATGGCATTGTCAGTTTATTTTCGACTTATGAGTTTGAATGTCCCTTTGGTATCTTTCGCCTCTCTTTAACATCTATTCCTATACAGTTAACACTTAAGGTCCTGCATCCTGTCCATTCTTATATTTTGGCATTGCACAAGGTCATGTTTTTTTCTCATACTGTTTATGACGTATTTACACTTTAAATATCTTTGGATGTGTACTGATTGATATTTTAGTCTCAGAAAACATGTTTTTTTTTGTTATCTGTTATTGGCTAAATATAGCTTTCAGTAACTGCGAGTACTCTTAGATCGATACTTTGTGTCTTTAAGTCTTTTTGTTAGTTTTTTGTGCTTTGTGTCTTTAAGTCTTTTTATTAGTTTTTTGTGCTTTTTTGTCGACTTTTCAATTTAGTTTTACAGTTTGTTCTTAGGTTTTGCTGTCACAGGTTAGGGGAGTTGGTCGCTCGCAAACATGTTTAACCCAGCTACATTCTGTGTGTGCCTGTCCCAAATCAGGAGCCCGTAATTTATTGGTTCTCGATGGTCGCTGTTTATAATAATTATTTGTTTTAGTTAATTGTACTGTACATAAATCAGACCGTTGATTTTTGTTTTTTAAATTGTTTTACATCTTGTTTATATCATGGCTTTTTATAGCTTATTTCACGGTATGTTGACGGCATTACGGCGTTCGTGATTAATATTGGTTGCTTACATCTACGTCATGTATAATATTTCAAATTTGACGACGGTAAAGTAATTACAACAGAGGCTGCGTATTTAAACACCCCAAATAAATAGCAGTTTGATAATGATTAAAAAAAAAGTAATAATAATAATTTTGACAAAGGTGGGGCGGGGATGAAGGGGGGGGGGGGGGGGGCAAAAGGGGGTCCGTTTACATGTTAACGACACCTCGATTTTGGCAAAAACAGTTAACAACAAATATAAAATGCTGATAACAGTTAACACCAACTTTAAACTGAATAACAGATAACAGTGGTGTAAAAACTTCAATAACACTTAACAACCATATTGAAAAATCGAACAATGTTTGTGTATTTGATTGTTCTATCTGAATTTGAGGAGTTTTCAAAACAAAACAGCGGCTTTCTTGCAAAAGGCAGGAAATGCTCACCCTTTCCAAGCATCTCAATGTTTTCATTAAGTTTTGGAATAAGAGGAAATAATTTCAGGATAGCAGGCAAAATCATTTTGGCGAGGGGTCTGGGGGGTCGCTTATGGTCTTTTGTAGGTCCAAGGCAAAGCCCTGGTAGAGAAAGAGAATTAGCCAATTTGAAGTCATTTTTCAGGGCCTCCCTGCGCCCAAAAATAGTCATTTTGAGATCAAAGATGCCCTAAAAAATGAAACAATATTTTGACTGTAGCCATGCATATTTAAAGTCAGTGTTAAGCTGCATGAAAGAGATCTTTTATCAAATAAAAGTTTTGCCTCTTTGTCATCTTTTAATTTATCCCAGTGTTTTAAAATATTGTTCTTTAAGTGTGTTTCTGTCTTTAAAATACTGTGGAGATTACTAAGTGAGGCCACTGTAATACAGATTTCAGTTTAACCATTCATGTGTCATTTCTACGTTTTGCAGTCACCTCCTACATAACAGTTTTAATTTGATTTTTATTTGTATCCCCTTTTAATAAGGCGTTCAGAAAATAACGCATATTGCGTTTGCAAATCTACTGGATCGTTCGTACATCTCTTAAAGTGAATAATTTCTCCTTTAATAATGCCTCTAAAAGTAGAGGATGGATGGCATGAGGATCTCTCTTAGTACTGACAATTTTAATTTTTTTCCGAAAAAAAAAAGGGTTAACAAAGATAAATTATGTCAAAACAGTGAACACTTTAAGTGTCAAATAACAGATAACAGGAATCCCAGTTTCATATAAAACAGTTAACAACATCGCCAATTTTAACAGAACAGATAACAAACAGTGGGTTGAAAACAGTTTACAGTTTATATATATTTCAAATAACAGTGAACAACACTGACCTTGAAAAAGCCCAAAACAGGTTAACAGAAAAAGATATTGCCCCCCCCCCCCCTCCCCCTAACTGTCGTCACCTTTGAACTTTTAGAAATGTACCAGGTCATGTCGCACATTACTATTTTTATTAGAAGCATATCTATGCAGTCTCCATTGTAAATACCTATATAACCTACGTCATTTTTGAAATTTTAGAATTGTACAAGCGTTGTTGTGTTCGGTTTTAATTGTATAAATTTGAAGATTGTTATAGTTAAATCAGAATAGATTGACATGTATGGCAAGCCGTTCTCGTCAAAACTATGTTTAAACCATTTTTTCGAAAAAAATACACAAAAAAAATCACACTGAGATTTAAGAACCTAAAATAACACACTGAAAAATCGAAATTACACACCGAGATTTAAAAATATAAAAACACACACTGAGAATTTAAAATTACACACTGAGATTTTAGAAAGACACACTGAGATGAAATAAATTGAAAAACACACACTGAGAATTGTTAATTACACAATGAGATTTCAGAAAGACACACTGAGATGAAATAAATTGAAAAACACACACTGAGAATTGTTAATTACACAATGAGATTTAAAAAATACACACTGAGATTAATATGCAAATTACTAATGAATATTCATGAGATGAATAATTCAACAGATTAATATCTTGGTCTCCCGAACTCTTGTCATTATAATGAAATGCGCCGGGTTCCTACAACCAACATTCGTAATAAATTTCAAGACTTAAAATAACTTTTTTTTGCTAACTCATATTCTTAAATTTGTTATAATTCAGATTATTACTAACAGTATATCGGGATTTTTTGCTTAAAACTGTTTAAGCATGGTCCCTTTTCAAAAGTCTTTCAACTGTTACCCTGATTTCGCAAGGTAATCTTTAATATTTTTGTTACGTATATATGCTATAATTGGCACTTGGGGAAAAAAATTACTGCATTGTTTGTATTTTTGCAGATTGTTCCAATGTTTTCTATATGATTTTAATAAAGTTTTTCTCCATTTGTTTATATTTTGTAATGAGAGTAAGTGGGTATATTTCTTGTTCTATTGGTCATTAATAACGTAGTTTTTCTATACGTTGTATTTTTAATGTTTTTTATAAAACATTTAGCGCCAAATTGGAAAGATAACGAGTTCTGTCCCCTAGTTGTTTTAAGCTTGTAATAGATTCAGATTAAGTATGCAAATTAGATATGTGCGCATAAAAAGTGCGCACAAATCTCAGTGTGTAATTTTAAATTCTCAGTGTGTAATTTCAAATTCTCAATGTGTGTTTTTTAGTTTATTTCATCTCAGTGTGTCTTTTTGAAATCTCATTGTGTAATTGTCAATTCTCAGTGTGTAATTTTCAAATCTCAGTGTGTGTTTTTCATTTTTTGTAATCTCAGTGCGTTTTTATGAAATCTCAGTGTGTAATTTTTAATTCTCAGTGTGTGTTTTTAGGATTTTTAATCTCAGTGTTTTTTTTAAATTCTCAGTGTGTAAATTTTTCGAAAAATGGTTTAAACATAGTTCGAGAACGGCTTGCCATAGCCATGATTCATTTTACATCATAATCATACTGATGAAGGATATCTGTTATCCGAAATATGATAGATACTTACATTTATTGTTTCCTTTTTTTAATATTGGTGTTGTTTTGTACACTTCTTAGGCGTTTATATAATTTATTTATTGTGTACATGTATCGTTACTCGTATCGATCCAGCGCCCTCGTAAAAAGATCGTCGACTAATATCTAGACGTTATATATATAGATTCTACCACTGCATCGAGTGTGATACGATATTTATCCACTCGAGACAGTTAAATTTTCAAATTTAAAACGCGAGGCTCGCCGAGCGTTTTAAATATTTAAAATTTAACTGTCGAGAGTGGATAAACATCGTATTACACGAGATTTGGTGGTGGAATCTGTTTCTCTAATGAGTTTCAAACAATACGCAGGCAAATGTATTCCTTCTTTTCGAATGATCTGCAAAAAGATGTGTTCTTTCTATGTGACGTCATCAGGCATGGTCGCCTTTTTTCATGCCGTCACAATAGGAAATTCAGAGGAAAGCAAGAAAATTCGACGTCATAATCGGATTTTAACCAATGAAGAACTGAGATCAAACGAACCACACGTTGATTAAATTTTTTTTTATACAATGGGTGCAGAAAGGTATAAATTGACGAAGAATTAGAGAAATATATATACAAGTCTAAATTGAAAACGACGTTCAAACCTATGATTGCGTTGGATAAAAACCGCAATTTTTATACGTGTGCATGCAAAACAAATTTCTTGGTAGAGGAGTCTAAATACAGCACAAACAACATTTTCCAAAAGACCGAAAAAGTGAAAAAGTATATTTTAACAAAACGCATTTGACTAACAGGTCGAACAACTGATGTTCTTAAACCCTGCTGACTGCCATTGGCGATTGCCAAATAAACGGATCACAAGATGAAACAAAATGGATCTTTAAAAATTAATGATCTAATACCAAACAGAAAATAATAAACTTGCGGAAAAGATGGTATACCGCAAACAAAAGGTGCAAAAATTAGTACACCATATCCGGATTTCGACAATTAATGTCTCTTCAGTGATGTAAGGGATCGAAACAGTATTTGGAAGGCCATAAAATTTACCTCAATTTAGGATAGACTCTTGAATTTTAAAGAGTCGAAATAGGATGAACGGATCATATAAACCCGAAGGAAAATATAATACAAGCCCAAACGAAAAATATAAACAAGTCTAAATTGAAAACGACGTTCAAACCTATGATTGCGTTGGATAAAAACCGCAATTTTTATACGTGTGCATGCAAAACAAATTTCTTGGTAGAGGGGTCTAAATACAGCACAAACAACATTTTCCAAAAGACCGAAAAAGTGAAAAAGTATATTTTAACAAAACGCATTTGACTAACAGGTCGAACAACTGATGTTCTTAAACCCTGCTGACTGCCATTGGCGATTGCCAAATAAACGGATCACAAGATGTAACAAAATGGATCTTTAAAAATTAATGATCTAATACCAAACAGAAAATAATAAACTTGCGGAAAAGATGGTATACCGCAAACAAAAGGTGCAAAAATTAGTACACCATATCCGGATTTCGACAATTAATGTCTCTTCAGTGATGTTAGGGATCGAAACAGTATTTGGAAGGCCATAAAATTTACCTCAATTTAGGATAGACTCTTGAATTTTAAAGAGTCGAAATAGGATGAACGGATCATATAAACCCGAAGGAAAATATAATACAAGCCCAAACGAAAAATATAAACAAGTCTAAATTGAAAACGACGTTCAAACCTATGATTGCGTTGGATAAAAACCGCAATTTTTATACGTGTGCATGCAAAACAAATTTCTTGGTAGAGGAGTCTAAATACAGCACAAACAACATTTTCCAAAAGACCGAAAAAGTGAAAAAGTATATTTTAACAAAACGCATTTGACTAACAGGTCGAACAACTGATGTTCTTAAACCCTGCTGACTGCCATTGGCGATTGCCAAATAAACGGATCACAAGATGTAACAAAATGGATCTTTAAAAATTAATGATCTAATACCAAACAGAAAATAATAAACTTGCGGAAAAGATGGTATACCGCAAACAAAAGGTGCAAAAATTAGTACACCATATCCGGATTTCGACAATTAATGTCTCTTCAGTGATGTTAGGGATCGAAACAGTATTTGGAAGGCCATAAAATTTACCTCACTTTTAGGATAGACTCTTGAATTTTAAAGAGTCGAAATAGGATGAACGGATCATATAAACCCGAAAGAAAATATAATACAAGCCCAAACGAAAAATATAAACAAGTCTAAATTGAAAACGACGTTCAAACCTATGATTGCGTTGGATAAAAACCGCAATTTTTATACGTGTGCATGCAAAACTTGAATTTTAAAGAGTCGAAATAGGATGAACGGATCATATAAACCCGAAGGAAAATATAATACAAGCCCAAACGAAAAATATAAACAAGTCTAAATTGAAAACGACGTTCAAACCTATGATTGCGTTGGATAAAAACCGCAATTTTTATACGTGTGCATGCAAAACAAATTTCTTGGTAGAGGGGTCTAAATACAGCACAAACAACATTTTCCAAAAGACCGAAAAAGTGAAAAAGTATATTTTAACAAAACGCATTTGACTAACAGGTCGAACAACTGATGTTCTTAAACCCTGCTGACTGCCATTGGCGATTGCCAAATAAACGGATCACAAGATGTAACAAAATGGATCTTTAAAAATTAATGATCTAATACCAAACAGAAAATAATAAACTTGCGGAAAAGATGGTATACCGCAAACAAAAGGTGCAAAAATTAGTACACCATATCCGGATTTCGACAATTAATGTCTCTTCAGTGATGTTAGGGATCGAAACAGTATTTGGAAGGCCATAAAATTTACCTCAATTTAGGATAGACTCTTGAATTTTAAAGAGTCGAAATAGGATGAACGGATCATATAAACCCGAAGGAAAATATAATACAAGCCCAAACGAAAAATATAAACAAGTCTAAATTGAAAACGACGTTCAAACCTATGATTGCGTTGGATAAAAACCGCAATTTTTATACGTGTGCATGCAAAACAAATTTCTTGGTAGAGGAGTCTAAATACAGCACAAACAACATTTTCCAAAAGACCGAAAAAGTGAAAAAGTATATTTTAACAAAACGCATTTGACTAACAGGTCGAACAACTGATGTTCTTAAACCCTGCTGACTGCCATTGGCGATTGCCAAATAAACGGATCACAAGATGAAACAAAATGGATCTTTAAAAATTAATGATCTAATACCAAACAGAAAATAATAAACTTGCGGAAAAGATGGTATACCGCAAACAAAAGGTGCAAAAATTAGTACACCATATCCGGATTTCGACAATTAATGTCTCTTCAGTGATGTTAGGGATCGAAACAGTATTTGGAAGGCCATAAAATTTACCTCAATTTAGGATAGACTCTTGAATTTTAAAGAGTCGAAATAGGATGAACGGATCATATAAACCCGAAGGAAAATATAATACAAGCCCAAACGAAAAATATAAACAAGTCTAAATTGAAAACGACGTTCAAACCTATGATTGCGTTGGATAAAAACCGCAATTTTTATACGTGTGCATGCAAAACAAATTTCTTGGTAGAGGGGTCTAAATACAGCACAAACAACATTTTCCAAAAGACCGTAAAAGTGAAAAAGTATATTTTAACAAAATGCATATATATATATATGTCTAGAGATTTGCACAACGATACTTATATAAGATGGTATTATACGAAGATGTTGTTATTAAATCGTGTTGACAAATATTTCGACTTAACAAATAGCCTTCTTCAGTGTCAATTATTTTAACAATACTGATTATATGTATAAAAATAGCTCAATAATACAGGTAAGTTTTGGTCTATTGATTTAATCCAAAATCCTGAACATCATAATATAAAACAAAACTCAATACTCAAATTTACGTGACTGTGTATATTTACATCCCAAAATGAGTGAAAAATAAAACATTCACTCATTTAAAAAAAATAAAGCTTTCGGTGGCCGGGTGTTACCTTTCCTCTTCAGTTTTAATCAAGCGTCGTAACACAGTAACTGATATATAAGGCATGAAGATTTAATTGTTACAGATCAGCTGAATTATCTATTGTAAAGTATCCTACAAATTAATGTAAGATGCAGTCACAGAAATAATTATATTATAAGTACGTCTGAACCAGTGACGACTCTACAACAGATTTTATCCATCGGATCACCAGTGATGGTGATACAAGGCTGAATATATAATATATATATATATATTATGAAAGACTTATTTGTGAGAGCTGACGTCTCCTCTAATAAAAGCTGTTCAACTGCAGGATGGTGCAAGTCGTGTGGTAACAGACGATGTCTGAATTGCCAACAAATACTGAATACTCAAACATTTACTTGCCACTCCACTGGGTCTGTGTACACTATATTTTGTAATGTAACTTGCAAAACACAGAATGTTGTATACCTTCTTCAGTGTCGATGTGGCATGCAGTTTATTGGCGAGACAGAACAGCCATTCAACAAACGCATGAATGGTCATCGAAGTGACTACACCTGCAAGCCCGACCTCCCCGTAAGTCGTCATTTGAGATCACCTGGGCACGCCCGAGCTGATCTCAAAAACCTTACAATCACAATCATAGACCACAACGAGGGTTGGTCAAGGGCCGAAAGACTTGCTCGGGAAAGGTTTTGGATAAGAAAGCTAAGGACAGTTTCCCCAGAGGGCATAAATGAAAAAACATAGTATGAGTCACTCATTTTCCCTACCATCACTCATTTTCCTGACATCATTTGTTTCCAGTTACTCCGGCTTCCTTACTTGACTCTTACAGTTTTAAGGATTCTTTTTGAATTTTTTGAATTTTACTAGTTGAAATACCAGGGTTCTTTTCATTTGGTAGGGATGTACAAGAACGCATCCACGCCCAATTTTTTAACCTTAGCCCAAATTTACTTTTATTTTTTCTGTTCATTATAAAACTGCTATTTATTTGGGATGATAAATACGCAGCCTCTGTTTGACATATTATACCAGCTTATATCGATCAGTGTTGTTTTTTTGGGGGGAATGTATTTACACGCAGTTGTTGTAACATCTTAACTAACGTCATTTTGGAATTTTAGAGTTGTGCCAGTTCATATCTCTAATTACTATTTTCATTTTAGGCATGTCTTTGAGTCGTTTTTTGGAAATTTTAAAAATTTATTAGCGTCTCTACATATGATGTTCGGGTGAAACTGTTTCACTTTTTTTATTGTATAGAATTCACGATTGCTATAGTTTAATAATCAGAATAGATTGATCTGATTCATTTTACATCGTGCTCATACTGAAGAAGGATATCTGTTATCCGAAATATTAATAGTTACATTTGTTCGTTTATTGTCATTTTTGGTGATGTTGTACCCTTTTAGACTTGTTATATATTATATTTTGTAGTGTACTGTATCATATTTATATGATCCATCGCCCCGTAAGATTTATCGTTGGCTATTATTCAGTCATTTTATATATATATATATTATATATATCAGACAATTATCAAAATTCCATATTTATGTATATATTTATTACTACCGTGAATCTGACTACTGTCTAGTTTATACATATTGTAGAAATAAGCTTTTGGTATATAAATCGAACTACTACATAAGTATTACGTAACCAACGTTTTCACATAACTTGCTCGACATCTTTTTTTGGTATTCTTGATATAATTTGCACTTAAAAGTTTGTTTTTTTTCGATAACTATTTCCTTACTGAGCGACTTTCCATTCTTGAAGCACTATTCCCACTATTCCCCTTTTTAAATTAATTTTGTATTTACATTGTGTCATAGATCAAATTTATTCGTTCAGTGTATGTTCACTTGTTTTTGTTAATATGTCTTTTGATTGAGTTAAGCCATTTCAATTGATATTTTATAGTGTGTCTTCTATGTTGTGATGTTGCACAATTGTTTCAGGTTAGGGTGAAGGTTTGCGCCTATTAAAACGTTTAAACCCGCTGCATTTGTTTGCACCTGTCCTAAGTCAGGAACCTGATGTTCAATGGTTGTCGTTTGTTGATGTGGTTCATAAGTTTTTCTCGCTTTTCATATAGATTAGACCGTTGGTTTTCCTGTTTGAATGGTTTTACACTTGTCATTTGACCTATAATGGTTTACTTTTACAAATTGTGACTTGGATGGAGAGTTGTCTCATTGGCACTCATACCACATCTTCTTATATCCATTGAAGCACTATTGTATCTTTATGTGCGCAAACTTTTAATTCCAGTGCAACAATAAGTTTGTTATTAACATTTTTCAAATCTTTTATCATGCAAAGCGACCACAGCACATTAACGATAAGAGGCTTTAGAGAATCTTTATCATTTCTTCTGTTTATGGAATTTTAAAGTAAATAATTAGTAAATAATCATTGTGCTCACAATATATTAACTATATTGAGCGCACAATATATATATATATTTTGTATAAGCAGTCAACGGGTCTTCGTAGAAATTGTAACACAAAACATCTTAACGTTTTATTTTCTTTATTTCCCAATGCAAAAATCCTTGAATATTACATCTAAAATATCTTCAGAAGTGATTTTTCCAGTGATTTTTCCTATCTCTCTTGTCCCTCGTCGAAGGCTCTGTGCTGCTAAAACTACATCATCTATGTCAATAAAATGTTGATACAAATGTAGTTGTGATACACAGTTACATAAATGTTGTCTATGGCGAGCTTGTGTAAGACTTGGGTTTCCAGATAACGGATTACCACATCTTTAAATAAAAATGGAGAGAAAACGATATTTTTAATTAATTGAGATCGTTCTATGTAAATAAAAAAACTTCTTAACAATGCAATTTTAGAATGCAATAAGTTTCATTATCATTTGGCTGAATATATATCGTACTCAGATAGCGAATGTATATATAATATTTAATAATTAAACATAATTTTATATTTTTCAATCAGTAGCGTTCTATAGAACAAAATGGTAAATATCTAAAGAAAAACGAAATTGAACAAAGACCTTGTTTGTCTGTAAATAAAATCATAGATAACTTTTACGTAAGATTTTAGGAAAAAAATATTTACAATAAACTAGTTTCATCTAATTTATTGCCGTTCTAAAGTAAACTAGTGTTGTGGTTTCTGTAATCAAAGAAGATGTACTTTGATCTTACTTGTTATTACCATCTCATATATCAAACAGGTACATATATACACGTGGCTGAGGTAAATGTGACAAACATTTCATTTTTGGGTATATCATTTTGAATATATATATATATTTTTTTGTATGTTAAGACACAATTAAGGCAGGCGTATTTAAACATCAGAAGAAATTACATATTATAAAATAGAAAAACAAAGGATATAGGGTATCCATCCATGACACAAAATCAGTACATGCACAGCAAAAAAACACACAAAAAGCAAAGGAACAGCGCTTTTATTACTGTTCTTCATCTCAAAGTTTATTTGGGCATTTTGCGTTGGAACAGCAGATGCACGGTTTAGTTTAATTCTATTATGTTGAATATGTAACAGCATACTTACAATGTTTCGAGCTTTCTCGTCAATACTTTCAAAAATTCAATAATTCCATCTTCATTTGTACATGAAACTGCACATATTTGTAGTTTTTCATTGCTGTTGATAACTGCCTTGACTATACCCTCTTGAATAAGGTCAGTTTTGTTTATAATTATTAAAATTTCTTCCCCTTTGTCAATGTTATCAGAGGTAGAATGCTGTTTGTCACTGAACATGTTTCCAGCGAAATCATGTTCACTTAAACCAAGTTGTTTTAGTGTTTCTTCAATATAAACACGGAGATCAAACATTTCGTCATCTTGAATTTTTTTTTCAATATCCTTTGCTGACAACATGATGACTTTTAAATCGGAACTCTTTGCTCTATAATGTAAGTAAACAAACAAAATTAACACTTATTACATTTTTAAACCTAATGATACTTATTTAAAGATAAATTGATGTGAAGCAATAACGATTAAAACTAAAACAAATTGGTCACCCCTTTTACAGGCCAATTAAACCACGTACAAAACACTTTCAATCGATCTCATATCTATAAGAACTCAATCTCAATATGCTGAAGGAGACTGTATGTAACCACTCAATATATAGGAGGATGACATAGAAAAACTGAAAGCAGGTGTCATAGAACAATTTTACAATATAAGATCATGGTATAAAGAGGGCCTTCTTGTCTTATGATATTTATATGAAATGTAAGCACTATCTAGAACTAGGATATTATGATCTTCATACTGGAAAGGGTGTAAGAAGGGGACACTGAAGATATCCGATAGTAAGATTTCAAGTCTTTGGTGTGTATCATTCTTTTTCTCATCCTTCTAACCTTACAAACGTTTAAAAACTCGCGGGATAATGGTCGTGTACGCTATCCTACTCCAAATGTTGGTTGAGACAGGTATTATTATATATCCGACAACAGCAACTACTTGATCGGTAAACACGATGCATTTACCTGTCAAGTGCTCTCCTAACCCCTTCCTTCTCTATAACATCGTCAGACTCCCGTAGACCAGCAGTATCACTAAGTAATACAGGGTAACCACCTATGTTTACTGCTGACTCGACTATGTCTCGTGTTGTCCCGGCAATATCAGACACAATAGCAGCAGGTCGTTGAGCTGGAAATTATAAAACATATGATAATTTTATTGATATGTTCTTGATGTAATTTTCAGGTACATCTATTGTAATTGTATTCCAACTAAAGTTGTTATTCCCTATTACAAAGCAGAACTTAGGTGGTTTCAGTTCCTTTGGTTTGATCTTCTTCCTTAACATGTTTTGTGTGGTTTCAAGCTTTCCTAATGAATGATTACCGGAACATGTATCGCGATAAATTATAACAAACGAGACGTCACGGATGATACTTAATGTGCTCTAAAGGATAAGGAGATCCTGCTTTACGTGTGGCAGCCGCCATGTCGCTCATAATAAGTACCAATTCGATGATAAGTCTCCTTTGATGATGTCATAATCGAAGAAAAGAGGACAGGATTGTGGCAACGACAATTGAAGCATCAGTGACACAGATATTCTATAACGACCAAACATCTCATGATTGCTATAACGACCAAACATCTCATGATTGCTATAACGACCAAACATCTCATGATTGCTATAACGACCAAACATCTCATGATTGCTATAACGACTAAACATCTCATGATTGCGTCCTTAAAACTTTTGAAATCGGTATCATATTTTATAGTGCACTTTGGAAAAAACAAGCAATCCATAATTGAACCATATCTTGATGAAACAGAAAATAATCTGATGTAATCAATGAAAGTCTGTGTCTGTCTAAATGGTGGTCCTTTTTATATTTTGGTGTCTCTTGTCCTTTAAGGAATTTAATTTTTCTTACAGATCTTTGATAATCTCCATTTTTTTCATTTTCTTTTAGACTCGACACTATTTAGAGCTTGACATATCGTATAGACACATCTCTCTTGTTCATGATGTTGGAAGTCAGCATGATCAATATCGAAATGTATATTCTGGTTTCATTGTGTCGTACGGTTGCTGTCTCATTGACGTTATTTCTTATCGATTGTAACCGATGTTACAATAAATGGAAAGGCACTTTTGCGACCAAAATGACTATCCTTAAAATCCTAGCACAAATGTTTTCATAAAAATATTTTCATGGCAAAATGTGTTGTAAGCAAATCCAAAGTACTAAAATCGGCAAGGTCTTAATTTATGAATATACATGTAAAAATAACTACCTATCAGATTGAGTAAACTACTTTTTCCAACGTTTGGTTCACCTAGAATCGTCACTCTAACACCTGACCTTAGTCTTTCTCCTCTTCTGTTGTCATGGAGATGATTCTCTATTTCTAGTAA
Source organism: Mytilus californianus (assembly GCF_021869535.1). Taxonomy (NCBI): domain Eukaryota; kingdom Metazoa; phylum Mollusca; class Bivalvia; order Mytilida; family Mytilidae; genus Mytilus; species Mytilus californianus. Next base: position 63,007,490 of record NW_026262679.1, read on the forward strand.
TATATCCTTAACTTCTTTATTCACTAAAAAATAAACCGCATACTATACATAATGTTTCCAAAATCATGTGTGAAATGATTGTATTCTTTATCATTTTGTGCAAAAATCTTATTAAATCAGATACTCCTAGAAAAAAATGACTCATTTTTATACATTGATTAATGACGAGATGTCTGAGCGGCTAATAGTTTATTTTTTGGCCCAATTTATTTACAACAACTGGGTCGATGCCACTGCTGGTGGAGGTTTCCTCCCCGAGGATATTACCAGCCCAGTTGTCAGCACTTCTGTGTTGACTTGAATTATCATTGATATGGTCATAACTATAAATTAACTATTTACAAAGTTTTGAATGTTTCGAAATACTAAGGATTTTCTACCCCAGACTAACTTAGCTGTATTCAACAAAACCTATCGGAATTTTGGGTCTTCAATGCTCTTCAACTTAGTACTTTATTTGGCCTTTTCAACTTTTTGGATTAACTTCGTACTTTATTTAGCCTTTTCAACTTTTTGGATTAACTTCGTACTTTATTTGGCCTTTTCAACTTTTTGGATTAACTTCGTACTTTATTTGGCCTTTTCAACTTTTTGGATTCGAGCGCCAATGCTGAGTCATTTGAAGACGAAAGGCGCGTCTGGTGTACACAGTTTTAATCCTGGTATCTATAATGAGTTTATTTTCATGTCGTTACGATTATCATACATTACAGAAAAGGCCACAGCAATTTTATTTTTATTTTCATGATTTAAAACAACGCAGCTGAACAAGCGATATGGCTAATAAGATAGCAAATTGAGAACATCTTATAAAATATGTTGCATGTTGAAAATTTTATTGAAGCATCAAAAAAGGGGGCGATCAAGGTTGTAACCATCTTTCTTAGGAATCGTTTAGAAATCACATAAAAAATCAACAAAAATCAAACTTGAACTCCTTTACCAAGAATCCCACCACTTTAAAAAAAAAATTCTTGATATACAAATTGATTATAACAACAGTACACAGAACTTAAACTGCCGAGAATTTCTATGAGAACATGACCATAAAGTATAATGAATGCTTCCTCATATTTCGTAAATGGAAAAAAAATAATGATTCGAACGAAGTTTAGATACTGCGAGAAAGGCTCACAAAATGTTTTCCCCTAGCCTTAACCTTTCTAAAATTGTCCGTTAATTAATTTTGAAATTATAAGAAACTAAGGTTTCAACTCCCTTAGGTAAAGTTGACCTTAGAAGGATTTGGCTATTTTTTTAGGTTCTTTTTGGTCGTATAGCTCTCTTCAACTGTTTCGGTTCTTATATATACATCTTTGACTTTCAAATATTCGGCTTTGAGCGTTCCTGATGAAGGTAAATCCAGAAAAGCGCTTCGGACGCATGAAATTCATAACGTGTTGTTTTAATTTTTTATAACCTTATTATGAATGTTTGACTTTTTTTCGTTTCGAAGTAAATGCTTTACTCTAAAAATATGTATTAAAATATGATTGAGGAACGGAGCTTTCGTGTTACCAATGTGTAAACTGTTATTAACGGAGGAAAGAAATCTCTCATTGGTATTCAAGGTCGTGAAACACTCTCGTATACCTTGAATACCAATGAGAGAATACCTAATAGAGTAAAACTTTGGTTTTGTCCTAAATATGCATGAAAACATTTGCCACAAAGGTCAAACAACAATCAATCAATCGAAAGTTTGGAAAGAGGGTTGCAAATCCTTAAGCAAAGTTGACCTGTCGTTGTTTTAGCTATTCCAGTTGGTCCCTTTTTTGTTTTGATTATCAAAAATGTTGTATGTACATCTTCTCAAATTGCTATAACCTCAATGTATCTGGTGAATGTTAATCCAATAACAATTGTCTTGCACATTGAAATTGGGAATATACGTTTCCGTTGGATTGTATTCCCCGATAAAATTGCTTCAGAGAAAACAGTTTTTGTCTCGCCGAGTCGGATTTTAGTCGCGGAAGCGAGACATGACATTAAGTTTCTGGCGTTGGTGTCGTCTACATTTGCAATTATAAGGATACAAAAACGAGATATATCATTTTATTATACTTCATGTCAAAATGCCAGATTTTGATTGGTTAATACGAGGTAGACAATTTACTCTATTCTATGGTAAATACTCTATTACCCTTCACGGAAACGCTTGATCAAGTGTGCGCTTTATTAAAAACGATTCTATCCTATGGCAAATACTCTATTACCCTTCACGGAGACGCTTGATCAAGTGTGCGCTTTATTAAATACGGATGGTTGTTATGTACAAGACGTCATAGTTTATTACTTTGAATTTGAAATTTAATCGACAGTAATAACAGAACATTCAGTATAATAAATTAAATAACATATCTGAGAGGGTGATAGAGCAGATTGTTACCCCTCGAAAAGACATTGTCAACCTTGGCTTCGCCTCAGTTGACAATGTTTTCTCGGGTTAACAATCTGCTCTATCACCCTCTCAGCTATTCGTAATTTATATAGTGTTACAGTCCTGGTTTAAATGAGGCATTTTAACTGTAAATAATAAGTTTATGAATTAGTTTCAGTTCTACTCAGCAACCAAGCAAGATCCTCATTTGAAGTCAATGTCGTTAAACATAGTAGTTCTACTCAATTTATATATGAAGGAAGGAACACTTATAAATAGCGTTGACTTTACTATTTTGCCCTCTTTTATGTTTTTTTTGGTCTCGGCGCACTTGATAACTTTTTTCTATAGACACGTGACCAGTATTACACGTTTATTTAAATGATGACGTCGAACAACTCCCTTTCCATTTTTGTTGAAATGCAATCATATTGGAATTTTCATATGCCATTTCAAATCTAATGCATATTATTGCTGACAAAGAGTACCTTGATTAATAATGTCTTCTTCTATATTTTCATCTTCACTGAAATCTATGAATGCTTCAACATTTGCCATCATCTTAAATGAAAAGAAGAAAAAATTATATCCTGAAATGGGAAAATTAAAGAACTAAGTCTTCTATATTTTTTTAAAGAAACATAACTGTAGAGAAATATGATATATCAAAATTTGTGTTTTACCCCTATGTTCAATTAAAAAAAAAACCAACGCGCATGCAGCTGGTCGGTGAAACATTAAACATCACTTTTAAACTGAACAGACAACAAATAAGTTTATTATACTTCACGTTAAAATGCCATATTTTGATTGGCTAATACGAACGAGGGTGTTAATTTACTCTATTACCCTTCATGGAGACGCTCGATCAAGTGTGCGCTTTATTAAATACGGATGGTTGTTTTGTACAAGACGTCATAGTTTATTACTTTGAATTTGAAATTTAATCGACAGTAATAACAGAACATTCAAAATAATAAATTAAATAACACATATCTGAGAGAGTGATAGAGCAGATTGTTACCCCTCGAAAAGACATTGTCAACCTTGGCTTCGCCTCAGTTGACAATGTTTTCTCGGGGTAACAATCTGCTCTATCACCCTCTCAGCTATGTGTTATTTATATACTGGCAAGTATTGCTTTTAAAAGGCAAAGTGTTTAACAAAGTGAAGATTTTTTAAAAAGATAACAGACAACGGATGTAAAGTGATTTCAATTAAAATGACCTGCAAACTGTTTTTTTTTTTGCATATATATCAGTCTGTTAAAAAAAAAACCCGAACCTTTATGATACGAGACCGCCATCTATCGTATAATTTGCCAAGATTCCCTTCCATCTGGCGTAAAGCTTGTCGTCTCTGTGCTTCAGTTTCTGCATGTATTAAATCACCTAGACCCTCAATCTCTGTAAGATCTAGTTTGTTGTTCAAGAACGCACTGTAGAAAAAACGAGACTAGATATAATAGTATAAACGGTGAAATCTATAAATTACTTATATAAAAAGTATGTCTTGGGTAAGTACTTTAGTAACCAGTACAATTTCGAGATGAGTACTCGACCATGTCAATTATACATTCTTATCCAATAAATATGTATTACAGTACTAGGTCCTCAGATTTCACATTTTTTAGTATTTCAATTCCGTTTGTGACGGAACATCAGACAGTCCGTATTTGGGCACAGGTACAGGTGTTTGGTGTATAAAAATTGCACCCAATCTCCTTTTCTCTAAAATGTCTATATAACAAGCATTTTTCTTTGCTGAACAATAGCAGCGGGCTTATAGCTTCCAATTGTAAAATGCAGATGCACTTTAAAGTCGTCGATAATAAACCATAGTAAATGAATTGAATTTAATGAACAAGATTGCATGCAGGTGATGCCTCAAATTTTCCGGTGTAACCTGCAGAAATCATATCATTGACAGGAATAATTAACGGCATAATTCTTCAAATTAAGGTATTTTGTAAAAAAAAAATATATATAAAAAAATAAAGTTTCATCCAAATTCCGTTGCAATTCACCATCACATTTCAAATCCACTGCCTTCATAGTGGGAAAATCGGACATTAAAAATCGCAAGACAGAATAACCTGACGCGATGGTAAAGAAAACTCATTTTTTTAATGATCTGAAGGCTCTTGAAGTTTTTTTTTTTTTCTTCTTTTTGCTCATTTTTTTATTTATTATATTACTTTTTTTACATGGACAGTGTTATAGAACGTTTTTAATTGTGCCAAAGGAGGATGTTTTGGGTGAAGTATTACATAACCTTTTCATTAATATAAAAGTTTCACACATACAAGCACAAAAATCAATATGCAAAATAACAATACCGTTTGGTAAATTCCCCGGCTTCCGCTTGTCGTAACCCTGGAATTTTACTTAGAGTCGTTGCCATGGCAGCTACAACAGCCGGTCCACCGTGGATTTGGAACTCAACACAATCTTCCCCAGTGAAACTTTTAGGAGCTTTAAAATATTTGGAAGACAAGTCGTCACATAAGAGATGCAGATAAACAGTACTATGAATATAATGAGATTGGTTATTCTAGGAGAGGACACAAAAACCCAAAGACATTTAGAGGTCAGCATACGGTCTTCAACAATTTATAGACTATATACAAGCTCTAAATCGCCCGAGTCTAGAAATTTGGGAATTATCTGCTAGTAACAGCAAAGTCCCAAAATGACAATAATAGATACTAGTAGATATATCCATGATAACAAAAGACAACCATGTACTGGGCACATTAACATTTGGATTGGTTAAATTTGTATAATATTGTTTTTATATATGATGCTGAATATTGGATTTGGAAGACCATGAAATGAATGTGGGTGTAATTCTAAAACACATTCTGCCTTTTCCTATGTCTCTGACTACTCAAATAAGACTGCATATTTGTACAATTTTACAGACTATATGTTGTAATTTTTACTTTTTTGAATACGAATAAATCTTGATTATAAGTAACAGAAGTGTGCAAACGCCAACGAGAAAGCAGCCCGACAACATAATCGAATCCCTCAAAAGACATCTTCATGTAGAACAGTTCATACCATAAGTCAAGATCTTTTAAAAGGAAAACATATTTGGAATTTGTTTCAGTATTGCTTTAAAAAAATTGTTTAAAACAAATCTTACACTAATATCATGTGTATTACGTTAGGAAAAAACAAGGTAATTTAAGGTTGATTCATGGTATACCGCCATCTTGGATTGTACAATCGCAGTACAAAATTGGTCTAGTTATTTGCTCAATTCTGCAAATTTGGAGACAGATTTGCAATTTATTTGTTACACTGTTTATTAATATAAAGAAAACTAGGTGATTTATTGTACTATACAAAATATTTAAACAAATATCAAATTTTGTGTTTTTAGAATCAATTTTTTCAAATAAGATATTTAAGGGGAGATAACTCTTTTAGTAAAAAATATATACTGGACTGATAGGGAAATTTTTAATTTTTACTTGTAGCAAGAAAACAAGTTCGGTGACACCATTTTTTCTTTTTATTTTCTTAAAACATTTTATAAAACCTATCTTCTCAAAATGTTGAACAGATATATCATGTTAAGGAGGAGTATTTGCGAAAAATACCAGTCGAGAGAATGTAAAATTCCGCGAGCCGTAAGGCGAGGGAAATTCATTCTCAAGACTGGTATTTTTCGCAAATACCCCTCAAGAACATGCTATATCTGTTTAATTACACCGAATGTTAACGTTCAAAAACGCATTGATGATCGTGACGTTACAAGCGTCCAGTCGGATAGAGTATTTTTTGGCAAATACCACGGCAGAGAGGGTAAAAAAGGCATATCCTTTTTGCATATACCCCGGCGGCGTTAAAAAATGAACGATATTCATTTGATAACAGTAAATTGGTGAAAAATACACTGGCTATCAACCAATCAAAACCCAGGATTCTTACATAAGGTGTAATTAATTTCATAATTACACCTTATGTAAGAATCCTAATTACACCTTATGTAAGAATCCTGGGTTTTGATTGGTTGATAGCCAGTGTATTTTTCACCAATTTACTGTTATCAAATGAATATCGTTCATTTTTTAACGCCGCCGGGGTATATGCAAAAAGGATATGCCTTTTTTACCCTCTCTGCCATGGTATTTGCCAAAAAATACTCTATCCGACTGGACGCTTGTAACGTCACGATCATCAATGCGTTTTTGAACGTTAGCATTCGGTGTAATTAAGGATGTTCGCTGCTCTGTTTCAAAATAACAAGCTTTTTAAAAGACTGTTATAAATTGATAGAATACGAATAAAGGAACTAAAAAAGCAGAAAAAAATGAAGGGTCCGTGTGCTCCTTTTCGAGATATAAGCTATTGAAAATTTGGCGGGAAATGATTCTCTCTAGATTTTTCATACATTTAACATTGGCACCTTTTTACTTTCAAAAACAATGAAAAAATAACAAGGATTTTAAAAGATTTTCAAATATGGCTTTTTAAACTATATGTAATAAAATTATAAAAAGAAAAGTAGGGGTTAGCGGGCAAAATTTTTAATGGCACTACATGGATAAAACCAGAGGATTCCGAATATCTGGCAAAAAATCAAAAACAAAAGGAGCGAACATCCTTAAACAGATATAGCATGTTCTTGAGGGGTATTTGCGAAAAATACCAGTCTTGAGAATGAATTTCCCTCGCCTTACGGCTCGCGAAATTTAACATTCTCTCGACTGGTATTTTTCGCAAATACCCCTCCTTAACATGATATATCTGTTCAAAATTCTATCTCAGATTTCTTTTTATGCACACAAATATGTTTTTTCATGAACAATCTAACCAAATTTAGGCAATTTTTAACAACTCATAGCTTGGAAAATAGCACGGTGACCCATACTTTTTATTATATTTTTTAAAAAAGCATAGTAAAATCTTCATTTTGGCAAAGTATAAGAAAATTTTGTCTCAAAAAATATATACTTATGATCTACCTTAAACATAGGAAATTAAAAAGTCACAAACCTGGAAACCAAAGGACTAAACCATAGTCAATTGGTATATTTTCTGTTTGATCGTACAAGGTCCTCAATTTTGCGTATCTTGGCCTTGGTAATTCTTTGAATCGACCCAAGATTTTTAAGACTGCTGATGATTTTGTCCCAGACACTCTTATTACTGCGACACCACATCTTCCATGACCAGACGACAGTGAAAATATAGTATCTTTGGACGTATAAACCGAAGAGTTTCTGCTTTGAGTTAGCAGTGTGTAGTTATCTGTTACAGTATGACGTACTGCCAGTACAGGCCGACTATATATTGAACGAAGTATGTATAATCTACTTATGTGTCGAAAGTTTTGTAGAACTGGTAAAATTGGTACAATTTTCATCTGAAAAAAATATCCAAATTCTGCGTTGTAACTATATCATGAGTATTTTTTTTCTTCAAATATTGACGCGACAGGTTGTAGATATATAAAATCAATTAAGTTTGTTGTGCTTTATTTGAAAGAGTACACAAAACGCTTTCCTTCTTGAAATGTTTATGAAGAAATCACTGGTAGACATTTTTTAATATTGGAAACGTTTTTCATACTAACGTATTTTTTGGCGGGAATGAAATACATCTTACTTTTGAAGATCAAAACACCAATAATCTTAAACTCTATAATCTTTATATGATTTTAGATAAACATAGACTGTTTAAAGTGAAAACAAGAATTATGGTTGTAAGTTCGATAAATGGATTATTTGAAATTTTAAATAACCACCAAAATAACGGCTGCATATTGAGGGGAAACCCGACACTTATGTTGCTTTAGTGACAAAACGAAGTCGGTGACCCTCAATTTTTTTCATCATATTTTGTTGCCAAAATTACGAAATACCTTGACACAAAATTTTAAGAAAAATTCACTGGTAGAACTAAATAGGCTGTTTTAGTCTTTAACCTCAACAGTTTATTTTATTTTATTTTGTTTTTAACATAATTTTTTTATGATTATTTTTTCCAAAATAAACTTGCATTACTGAATGTTTTAAAAATATGAAAAAATTCATAAGCACCAACATTTTCTTGACAAATCAGAATACATATTATGAAAAAAAAAACCGTCACGGTATGCACACAACTTTTTCATAATTCATTTATTGCTGTTGTTGTGGTAATCTAAATTCTTTAATACAAAAAATCCCAGCTAGGTTATTAGAAGCAGCAAAGCAAACAGGAAAAAGCAGACACTTCGATAGCGTAAGCAATACATTTTATAATCATTTAATTTCATTTAATTTCAATTTTATTATTGTCATTAAACATGTACAGTATGTTTGTGGCAATACAAATTTAAAACAACAAAATAAAAACCAAACAGTATATCCGGGAGTTGGAATCCCCCTTTTTTTGACGATCAATGCTTTTGAATGGGGACATATGGTTGGAACACCCCCTCCCCCCGGACCCCTTTTAAAAATGGTTGGATCCGCCCCTGTCAAGACCATGGTCACTTATACGAAGTTTAGTAAAAATGTTCCTGATAGAAAAATCATTTAATAATAAGTAAAAATTTGCTCAGTTCAAGTGAAGGTTTTAGTTTTTTTTACAGAAAAGTTTGCTACTTTCGTCGATTTTTTCTATTTTACTTTTATATAAATCTTTATAATAGTCATTTATTTCATTTTTCATGTTTAGTTCTGATTTTAAATGGTTTACATCTGTAATATTCTTACAGTTGGCAACTTTGCCTTTAAGTTTATTGTCTGGTAAGACGTTTTTAGCATATGTATGCCAAGAATATACACCTTGTAAATCAAGGGATTTTTAAACTTCGAAGGTCTCTTTCAATAACGGGTTTAAATGATAATGTTTTACACGCCATGGATCAAATCATTAACTTATATAGTTTATTTTAAACACTGACTAGTTCCCTGTATAGACCATACCAAAACACCATAACAATCATAGATTGGGTAGCCCTCTAACCAAAACAAAAACAACAGAGTGCATATAACTTAATGAATTAACATACCATGTTTCATCTTCGCTTTATTTCCATAAGTAATATATGTTGATAAATCATGATATTATTAAAACATTACACAAAACTAGCTGAATGCGAGACTTGATTATCAGATGAGAACCAGTCGTTTGCAAGGGTAAAATAAATATTCAACTCCGATAATATATGTAGTTTAATTGTGAATAGGGAAAATGATTGTTAATTTTAGTATATTTTTTGTCCTATGTGTGAAGGTAATCGGCTCTTTTTTAAAACAGTAAATAGAACTAAGAACGGAGTACTTTCTGTTATTTTTTAGTTGTATTCACAACATATTGTAATACTGTAAATGTATCGTGTTTATGCATGAACAAATTAGATTCATCGCGACCTATATGTCATACATGTTATACATCATGTTTTTTTTTATTTAGGTAAATAAATATATGGAAGGTTAATCAAATTAAAGTTCTCCGGTATTAACAATTTAAAACAGTTAAACAAATTTAAACATCATAATAATTAAAGTTCTGAAGAAAAAAAAATCAATAAATCAAACAAAAACAAATAATAATAATTATAAAACAAACAAATATTCACACAAAGTAAGTATGATTGCAAGTGAGACAGCTCTCCACCAGAGACCAAATGACGTAGAAGTAGCAATTATAGGTCACCGTACGACCTTCAACAATGAGCAAAACCCATACCACACAGAAAGCTATAAAAGCTTACTTAGAATTATTTTCTCGAAAATGTTTTCTTTTTCTTGATGAAGTAACAAAATACCTATACGTAATGTGTGTATATGCTCAAGTCTATTTGATTCACTTGTATGCTTCCTTTTAATGAGAGCCGACTCAGTGATCTCAATGTAGCGTGCTCGCCAGGAGCTCGGGGGTTCAGTCGTAGGTTCGATCCACGGCCGGGTAAACAATGATGGACTAAATTTGTATTTGCTACTTAATAAAATAATAATCATTCGGGTTCCTGTCCCTGTCCGAAAATACACTTCGGCAATTAGTCTTGGAAGTAACAATATTTTTTTATTGTCCTCAAAATAAATGATACCAATACTAATTACTTGAGTGACTACCTATTGAATTCTTAAGGTTTGTTAGTCAGAAAATTAAGAGTTACATAATCTTCTTGTTAAAATCGATTAATATTGCTTCTCATTGAAATGCTACTGTTTTGATAACACTGCTAACGTGAGCTATTAATAATTATCTATTAAAAGTTTGAAACTGCTATGTTGATGATAATCCACTGTCCGCCACACCTGTCATTAATAGAACCAGAAGTCCATTACTTGAGCTCTAATAATGACCTTCTGTTTGAACAGATACAGTCTTATTTCTTTAAATAGAAATAAGAAGATGTGGTATGAGTGCCAATGAGACAACCCTCCATCCAAGTCACAATGTGTAAAATGTAAACAATTATAGGTCAAAGTATGGCCTTCAACATGGAGCATTAGCTCACACCGAACAGCAAGCTATAAAGGACCCAAAAATGACTAGTGTAAAACAATTCAAACAGGAAAACCAACGGTTTAATCTATTTAAAAAACGAGAAACACTTAGAACCACATAAAAAAACGACAACCACTGAAACAGAACTCATGTACTAGTATCTTGTTTTTCTTTGGTGCTGACTATTTGTGCTGTGTGTGTGTGTGGGGGGGGGGGGGGGGTGGAATTTTGGGTAAGGTTTTAAAAGGCAGTAATTTGTAATTCTGTTGACAGGTCTTTCAGGTATTCCTTCAACCGGTATTCATTTTGCAAATGTTACGAAATTTTGATTGTCAAACATTTTTTACTGTCATAATTTTAGTTTAATATGCACCCGCATATGTATTTTCCATCGCCAGTGAAAAAAAATAAAACCGTGTAGTTGTTTATTTACATATAGAAAAAGTAGTTTGATTTCAAGGTATGCTGTTATGTTATAAACGATTTTTCAGGAGAACGTCCGTTGTCCTACTTGATGGCATTAAAATAAATCCCAAAGGTAGGTTAAATGGCAAATCCATTACTAACAAACTTTATTTATGCATCAAATTAATATCAAAATACATAATATCACAGACATTGCTTTTAAAGTCTTAAATTAATTGCCAGGTGCCTGTCAGTGTCACTTTTTAAGGAATTATTTTATATAATCAAAGAAAAGACCATTACAATACAGCTTTCATCTAGAATGAAGTTGGTTTGAATGTAGTGTCGTACGTGTTCCAATTATAGTATGGATACTGAGGTGTGAACATATCGTCCTGTTGGTTGTCACCAGATGGCGCTACCGTGTTGTCAGCCTGTCCAGGGTTCTGTAAATGATTCCCAGTTGAAAATGATGCAAATACTGGTTGCGCTGGAATAACCAAAAATAAATAAATTATGAATGTTAGTTAAATAAATGAATTATGTCTACATCGACAATTTTCGGCTTCCTTTTAAACTCCCATTTTTGACGGAATAAACAGAGACATACACAAACGGAAGTCCTGGTTTCATAAACATTGTTAAACATTACGATATCATAAGTTAGACATTCTGTGTTTATCCACAATGCTGTTGATTTAGAGACACCCTCGACTCAGAAATGATTCTTTTCCCCACTTTATACAAAGCAAAAGAATAAGCATGGACGATGTCTCCAAAACAACACGAGGAGGGTGCGAAGGGTACTCATTATTTGTAATTTAAACAATATATATAAAGTCTACTGTATAAAGTAAGAAGATGTGTTATGATTTCAAATGTGAAAACTGTCAACCGGTGATCAAATGACGAGGGTGTGAACAACTTCCATATATCGCATTCTGCTACGGATACTTAGTACTATATATCAAATATAGAAACGCAACACACCATATTCCAAGTCCCCTTTTGGTCCCTTTTTGAAACACGATACAAAATACAGCAACTTCTTTAAAGGCACTCCATTTGGCTATACAATAGTTGGACAAGTTTGCAATAAGTATCGGATCGGTTTGTTTCAGTTCCGAAACTTGCGAAAAGTCACATAGTCACGAAAGCAAAACTCACAGAAACAATCGTAATGTGATCACAACGGACCAAATACAAAGGATAATTGTTAAACATAACTGTTTGATCATCACTTCAACAAGAGCCTATTCTGGTTGAATTCTATTATCCAAAATGCAAAACAGTAGGGCCACAAAGGCCTTAATTCGGCCCTTAAAATTGATCTTTGTTATATCATATGCAAAAAATTTATAATTATGATCTTGAATATTATAATTTAGATAAACTGGACCCTTTTTGTCTGCTGTTCGTCTAAACCATTTTGACAGCTTCAAAAGTATGCTATTTTACAGGATTTTTAGCCAGTTTGCTTGTTTTTATGCATTTGTAAGGTCTATTTCCTTCTGAAAAAAATTGGCCACAGCCTTCGACCAAAATCAATTTGTTATACAAAGATTTATATGGATAAGATACACATCCTTACAAAATAGGATGGTGGTCCTTGCATGTTGCCAATGTCGTTTGAAGCAAAAACTAATAAAATGTAGCCAAAAAGTTCAAATTATTATTTTCTTTTTAAGAATACACAATTATGACATCATAAGTGTTATAATGCGTAAGAACGTGTTGATTTTGTTAGATGTTTTTACATATTTTGTCATTAGATGTTTACTATTATTAGTTTATTTAAATTTCACAGAATTATAGGGCCAATATTGACCCTTTTGAACTAAATCCTTAGAATTTATATTTGCTTAAAGATATATGGAACTTAAAAAAAACCTAAGGATATGAACATCTAAACTTTCAAAAATTAAGATGAGAAGAACAAAAAGCTTTGAAAATTTCTTGATATATTTTGTATGAATATCCTACAAAGTCTACAAAAACAACGAATGGTAAACTTCCATAGAAGATCTGTAGTTTGCACAGTATTTCTATTGTCATTCATTTAAGAATTTTGAATCGAAAACAAAGATGTTGATTGTGCATTTGCATTTTTATTCCCCTTCAGTCAGCTATTGTGTTACTCAATGTTTCAAGAGGGTCGCATAGTATTGAAAATGAGCTCTTATACATGTACATGTAGCTATTTTTTTTAATTCATCAAATTTGTTAAAATTAGTGTGAAAGACTTTTTTGTGAGCATTATTTTCATAACATAGAAGTATTCGTCTTAAAAGACAAATGACATATTTGATAACATATTGTAAGAAATACAATTTGTCAAAGTATAAACATTGATTTTATATTCTACCTAAATAAAATGCAATATTTGTTCAAGCTTTTGATGTGTATGTTTACAACATATGTTTGTTTCCTTCTGTTATTGTTTAGAAATCAAGATTGTACTTTTCATATTTTGTAGCTCGCTAAGCTGAAAAATCCCACGTAACTGGTATACCGTCATTTCAAATACCCCTTATTCAATCATTTGCATATACAGTAAATCTTAAGAATGTTAACCTTTTAGAAATCTATGAACCGGTTATTTGGTTTAATTCTTTAGACCGACCAAAGTGGCAATATATCGACCATAGTGGCAATATATTTGACATGTATACATCTCGCACTACAAAACGGACACATATTTCGTAAAAATCAAAGAGCATGAGAATTCCAGTAAAAAATAATTATTAAATACAAATCTCCAAACAATACAATAAACACTATACTGTTTAAGGTATGATTAACAGAATGTCCAAGATGACCCACCATGTGTTTTATATTTTACATACATGTACAAGTTTCCAAGATTCCATTTTTATATTCATGGTTCCAGGTTAAGCAGCTTGGTGTCATTATCTTTATTGTCACATTTGAATTAAAGATTGGTTAAGCAAAGTGTTTTTAACCAAAAGAAGAATAGGAAATTATAGGCTTCAATTTGGTTTTACAAGTTAAAATAAAAGAAGAATGTGTTCATGGTCAGGAATGCCTGACAACAGTAGGTTCAGCAAACCAAAACATTTTCAACTCTAACAACGTCGATGGGTTTGATTGATCCATTCAAACAAAATGCAACACATGTCTACTCTGTGCTCGATAGACTGACTGATTTAGACTTATGTTTTGACAAATCATCCTAACCGGTCATCAGAAGGACTAGAAGAAGAAAAATTTTGTTTGATTAAATTCAAACATTAGGATTGTTCCCAAATAGGTCAGAAACAATTACATAAAGCCGTCCTTATGAAAACAAACCGAGCTGTCCTTATTCTTACTCCTACATACCACGTGCTTAGGGTATTTGCGTAAAGACTGTGGTTTTAGAGATTGACAAATATGATTATACGCCTATCTCTAATCTAAGACCATTTATCGATCTTTAGATGTCTTTTCTATTGTTTTTTATGTGTAACTTGGTTTTTTATCTCAATAACGGGTTTAATCAAGTATTTATATAGTAAGACTATATAAATCCTTGATTTAATCATGCCAGGCGGAAACATTTAGGTAAACCATTTCTGCATTATTACAAATGTGAACTTTGAACGGAGAAATGTTTTATGCAGTGAATATTTGGTACGACTAATGGGCTATTTTTATGTTAACTGTTATTTTTTATATTAAATCTCTCTAACGAAGTTTAGAGGCGTATTGTTTTTTGCTCAGTTATTTATAGAGCCCAAATTTTCACAGCTTTGTTCTAATTGTAATACAATGTCGCTAGTTATTCCTGCATTAATTGTAACCAAATTTTCACTGGGTTACATGTATACTTCGAAACATGACAAACTGAATCATATGATATAATTATTTTGCCAATTCCACTTTTGGTTAATTTCCTTAACCACTCTCAGACCCAGTTTGTTTTAAAAAGGTACATAGCTACTTTATTTTTTGAAAATATATTGTCAAAAACTTTTAGTTAGAACAACTGGATTTCTAAGGATGACATTCCAATTTGGTAAATTTTCTTGAAGTCTGATTAGAACAACATTATTTGAAAAAAACTGTTATCAACCATATAATCGTGGTAACGTTATGACCCAAACTTTGAAATGAAACAATTGGATTTTAATAATTTCAAATTTTTGAACAATTGGATTTCAAAGGATGGAATTTCAATTTTCTTGGAATTCATTCAGATTAATAATGATTTAGAAAAACACCTATCAAAAAAGTATAACAAAAATACCGAACTCCGAGGCAAATTCAAAAAGGATGAAGTCCATAAAAAACTGACAAAATCATACGATATCAATCAACGGAACAAGTGAAATACAACTGTCATATATTCTGATAACTATTATGACCTATTATAGTAAACTTTGACATGGGACAATTGAACTTTAAAAGGATGTGATTCAAAATTTGGTAAAGTTAAGTTATGATTTGGAAAAGCACCAATATATTAACCATATATTTTGGAAACTGTTACGACCTAAACTTTGACATGGAACAATTAAGACGGAGTGTGAATCCAATATATGGTAACTTTTCTGAACTTATCACAGTTATCAGTTATGAACTATAGTAACCTTTGACATGGAACAATTAAGACGGAGTGTGAATCCAATATATGGTAACTTTTCTGAAACTTATCACAGTTATGAACTATAGTAACCTTTGACATGGAACAATTAAGACGGATTGTGAATCCAATTTATGGTAACTTTTCTGAAACCTATCAACCATATATTTTGGGAACATTTATGACCTGTAGTAACCTTTGACATGGAACAATTGAACTTGAAAGGATGTGATTCCAATTTTGGTAACTTTCCTGAAAGACTCTCAGGCCTACAATTTTTGAAAATATGTATCTTCGCATCTAGTATATAGTTTATAAACATGTTGACCAAAATTGTTTTTTTTTATATATCGAGCAATTTGATTTCAAAGCCAATATGATTATTGGGATCTAAGGGGACTTTAAGTAACAGCATCCTGTAACTATCATTAGTGTGTCGTATCTTTTCTTGTTGAAAAGTCTTTAACGCCATATGCGTGCAAATAAGAAGAACGCCACAATTCGTTCGTGAAATTATTTCCATTTTTCACTTGTAGTTTCGCTTTTATTTTCCGTTTTTTAAAATAACACATTCGTCATGAACATGCATGAAATAATTGCCACTGGACGTTAACCAACAATCAATCAATCAAATAATACATGTCCCCTTATATGTAACCTTTAAAACAGTGCATTAGATAAAAAATAAAAATATACTTACGGACATTTTCTGGAAAGACTTGAAATGGTGATGGAAACGAGCTAGTTCCAGTATTCATGGGATTGACATTGCCATACAGTTGAGCAGCAGAAACTAGTGGAATTCCGCCTATTATAATAGGAATATTGACTCTCAAATTGATAGCTGGACCCGAGGGATCACAAACCAACTAAAAAAGAAAAGAAAATGAACAGCTTGGTAAAAATTATCACATACCAGTAAAGAAAACTTATTTAACCTGAACATATATTATACGTTCATTGTTTGATTTTTATGTTTTTTTCAATTGACTGCTCTTTTTTTAAGGTTAGTTTCACCTTTAAATAAAAGGGCTTTCTAACCAGACCATTATTCAGTTTGGTGCCATGCCAATAAAAATTAAGAAATATATGCAAAACAAATTTAAAAGATTCAAAGAGTTTGAATGTAAGTTTTCATATCAAATAAACTATATATACGTACAACCCAAAAATACGTAATGTCTATTATATTACAGCCATGAAGGCCAGTGGATGGTAACGGTGGTACTGTCATCTGTTCCCCTCTCCAGTAATCTGAGTCACCTTTGCCTACTGTCTTTGCTGTAGTTTTTTGCACAACAGTGTTCACAGTTCTAGTTTTTCTTGCAGTTATATATCTGATAGACTGAATAAAAAAATTACTTAAGATGAATATGTATCGCAACAACAGTTTGTTTATATGAAGTTACAGGTTAAAACTAAAAATTAACCAACCGCCGTAGCATTTTTTCTGCTTCATACTATGTGTATATCTAAAATATGGCTCCTCATAAAGTACACGAATAAAACGCAATACAAAAATAAATTGAACATCATTTAAAGTTATATAACTATAAACAAATATTAATATATTGTATATTTGTAGTCATAACAGTGTGTGACAAAATACACAAATTACATATAACATGCATGCATACAACAAATTATACATTAATTAGTTTAAGAGTTCCTTGTTTTCGGTTCCATTGACTGTGTTAAAGAAGGAACCTAGACTTTGTACCTGTTGAACATTTGTTGGATTCAGTATTCATCCGTTCATATTCGAAGTTCTCTCTTTGCATTTAGTTTACTAGTAGAAATAGTTTATTTTGTTCATATACATCTGTTTCCAATTTATTCCTGCAAAAGGTATTTCGCACCTTTACAAAGGCATGTATTACAGATAACATAGTACAATGTATGAAAAATCAAAAATATTGAAGCAGTATGAAAGAATGATTGTTACCTACACTGTATAACCAAACCAAATCCACCAATGGTATCAAATTAGAAAAAAATCATGAAAACAAGGTATTTGTGATGCCTTCCATATATCGATCATGAAAGAAATTTATACTTTCAAAGGAAAGTACTACAAATTAATGAGTTATCTTCCTTTCCAATTTTTTATAGTGCATTTCATAATTATGTCTCAGATGACCTTGATTAAAAGTAGAAATTATGTTTATTTTTGGTGTGACTAAACATTTCAAAAATAAATACATGTAGGCTTTCCACCAATGAATCTCCTTTTTTTACTATTTTTAGGGCGGAGTGGTACTTATAATGTTACATTAGGACACTCGTTATGATAAGTAAGCTACTAATGAACTTAAAGAAGTCGACTCCAAACTTTATGTTATACGGCGAACTTGTTGTGTATCCCATGGCAGTCTACATTAAACTGCATATAGTAAATTATTGGGCTCGAATTGTTCACGGCAAAGAAAATAAGTTTTCAAACATTTTGTTTAACTTTATGTATTTTAAATACTTACATAATAATTATACGTCTGAATGGGTTAATTTCATGATACTTGTGGTTATAGTAATATCTGGTTAGTACAAACTGACTTTAGCACAAAATAGCTAAATGATAGTATAAAACAAAAGTTATTTGACCAATTTCAACAAAACTGGCATTCAGATATATGTAATTCATCAAAAGGCTTATCATACAGATTATATAAGGATAAGTTTGAACTCGAAAACTATTTAGATATACTACTAGATAGAGATAGGGTTATATTTTGTAGATTTAGAACTGGCTATCATAGATTACCAATTGAAACTGGTAGATGGATAGGTTTAGGTAGACAAAGAAGATATTGAAATTTATATCAATGTCAAGAATTTGGTGAGGAAATTCATTTTCTTCTGAATTGTAGATCTCTAGACGACTTGAGAAAACAGAAAAAGGTTATAAACTCACTAGCAGGTCTTCCTGGTTAGCCTTTGCCTATGTATCTTTTTTTCTAGTATAATAACTAAATGATCTTGTTTAGTAATTGTAACATTTTTATCTTGTAATGTGCACACTTTATTTGTATACTATGTTTTATTATTTCATTCTTGTACCAATGTGTATACAATGGTTTTAAAGAATAAATTGTCTTGTCTTGTCTGTCTTGTTAGTATGACCAGGTTATTGGTCACCTCTATCATATTAATTAGTTTCGGGGGAAACTAGCGGTATCTTAAATAAAGTCCAAGTCGCTGGAAAGTTTTCATATTTATTTCGCATCCATATACTTCAATCATTAAAACATAACTGAATAACAACATAAAAACAAATATAAAATACAAATTAAAAGACTGCTTGACATGCAGAAAAGGAACCAATCAAAATATCTTGTTATCAAATATTATAAATCGCGTTTTGCCGAAAGCGGGGATTACGGATTAAAAACATGTTTCGTAGGTGTCTTCCCGATTGTCCCACTTTTTGAAATTACATGTAAAAAAGTAATGAAATGTTGTGGGACAATCGGGAATATGTATGTGGGACAATTGGGAAATTTAAATGTGGGACAATCTGGAATTGTTTTGATAGTGATTAATTTGATTTTATAGTGTGTAGCTGTTAATTGCAGGTTACTAATTAATGTAACTTTATTTTGCACATATTTGGCACAATTGAAGTATCATCAAACATAAAATATAATACGAAGTCATAGAATAGCACATATAAAGCACTACTAAATTTTACACAAATATGTACTTAAGAGTTACAAATAAGCACACATAATAAATAGCTTAATATAAAAAGCACATATAATAAACAGCTAAATTTATTTTAATAGGCAAACACACGACATGAAAACAGATACTTTAAAGCACATACAATGCAGAAGGTACAACAAAAAAGCACACATAAAACATAAGTACAACAATAAAGCATGCATGAGGTTGTACCTATAGAAGACTTATTTCAAATGGTTTTTATTGGCTTTGAACTAGCTGTCAGTAACTGCGAGTACTCTCACATCTGTACTTAATGTCTTTTTGTTGTGGGGATGTATAAGTAGCCGTCCACGTCCATTATGTTTTTATTAGATGTATTTCTGTTTGTACCCATCTGATGAGATAAGCCCTTTTCAACTGTACCTGTCCTAAGTCAGGGGCCTGTAATTCAGTGGTTATCGTTTATTGCTGTGTAACATATTTGTTTTTGTTCATTATTTTGTACATAAATTAGGTCGTTTGAATTGTTTTACATTTTTCATATCGGGGCGTTTTAAAGCTGACTTTGCGGTATGGGCTTTGCTCATTGTTGAAGGCCGTATAGTGACCTATAGTTGTTAACTTCTGTGTCATTTGGTCTCTTGTGGAGAGTTGTCTCATTGTCAATCATACCACATCTTCTTATTTTTGTCTCGCCTGCAACGAAAGTCGCAGTATGCGAAACATAGGTATAACTATCCGGCGGCGGCGTAAACTATTTGCATAAAGCTTATTATTTCAAAAGGTAGAAGACCTGGATGCTTCATACCTTGTATGCAGATACCTTATGTTACAAAGTTTCCGTCTATCATATGTCCGATGTCCTTGACCTCATTTTCATGGTTCAGTGACAAAAAAAATTGAGAATCTGACGTTGGGTGTTAGCAGACTTACCAGTAAAATTGCAGAGACTAATGGCAACATCTCTCCATCAACAAGTTTGTGTAGGGTGTAGAATGTAAATGAGTTTAAGTGCATGCATTATTTCTAAATTTATTTAAAAACTTTAGAGAAAATGTTATAAAAATTACGGTATTGACATTTGTTTTATAAATAACGTAACATTGTAGATATGTTTCATAAATCAAAAATATAATTTATATTTTTTAATCAAAAGTGCATTAATCTAATGATTTAAAAAAAAAATTTTTTTTTTACTTTTATAAAACTAGTATTAAATGTGCAATTATTAATTCTTGTTTATTTAGCAAAACAAACAACAGTTACCTTGTTTATCTAAGAACATTTTACTTCATAAAATAATGTGGGACAATCAGAACTTTTCATGTGGGACAATCAGAACTCTATAATTTTAAAAAGTGGGACAATCGGGAATAAACCGTTTCGTATAAGTTTGTGAAGAATGGCTTTCGGCAGTTATCACTTAGTGTCAATGTATCTATTATATTCTTTGTTACACAATCTTCTATCATAAAGACGGATATAAATCTTTGATAATTAATTTAAATGAAAGGATTATAGTTAAGTGTAAAATACAAGTAACTTTTGAATAGTGTACTATACAATGAACTATTGCATTATTAAAAACCAATGACGACTCGGAATGATAATAAAAAGCATGAATTATAAAAACATACAAAATTCTGAAAGTGAACTTTGAACGAACAATTTTCGGGTCATATTAGAATCAAGATTTACAACCAACATATTTATAGATTTGTGTACATCCATTGATTTGAATCAAAGAAGATTTGGGGTAGACGCAAATGAGAGAGCAACCAAACGATAAAATTGACCATATGACATCTAATAATGTAAAGTTCAACTCACATTTAAAAATGTACTGATTTATATATATATATATTGGCCAATTCCAAAGGAGCGATGAGTTTGGTACAATATTGTGTTACGAAGACGAAACTTTTTTAAAACTTTTATGTTATCGAAAATAACAGCAAGAAAGGAAAAGGTACATTGAGGCCATTTTTATGGCTCCTAGAATTTTATAATAAAGTCAATAAAGATTATGATAAATCTCTGTTTTAAATAACATCATTCAGACATTAGACTATCAGAGATCAGACGAGATCAGTAAGGAGTTTGTGAATTTTATCTAAAACATTTCATTAGTGCTATAAACCGTGGATTCAATGCAAAACAATTCGAAATAGGCCTTACTGAAAAAAGATATTTTGTCAATTTCAACATGTTTGTGACATCAAAAATACATGTCTAGAT
Organism: Mytilus californianus; assembly: GCF_021869535.1. NCBI lineage: Eukaryota > Metazoa > Mollusca > Bivalvia > Mytilida > Mytilidae > Mytilus > Mytilus californianus. Next base: position 63,029,220 of record NW_026262679.1, read on the forward strand.
TATATCCTATTCATTTATCAATAAATTAAAATAATTTTTGAAGGGTTGAATAATTTAACAACATTTACAATATTACATATACATAGTGGTAATTACAATGTGTCACACCCTTTATTAGAATTACTTACTTGTACAAGTTCCATCCATATTTCACAATTTCTGTTGCTGTGGTTGATTAATTCAGCGTTTATCTGAATTGCTTCCCCTGGTACATAACCAGAAACGGGTATGTTGTGTTTGCCCGAAATTGGACCAGAGGCACAACACAAACAACACAGCGTTTTGGAATCTTGAGCTTCTTGTCCTTGCTGATGGAATAAACATTGATTAACATACTTTATACTTTTGAAACATGAATATCAGTTACTATTACATGCTTCGAAGGACCCCTTTAACCAAAATTAATTTATGCGTTTCCGAAATACAAATTATACAAAATAGAATTTGGTTTTGGTTAAGAATGTGCTTCTTGCACAAACCTATTAAAATTGCTGTTTACCAATAAATTAGTACACATATGAATCTGATGTTATACTGGGAATTTTAGAAGAGATGAAGAAAAATTACCCTGATGTGAAATAAATTCCGATAAAATTGACCTTTGGCTGCCTCTTTGTTTGTGTAATTTCCAGTCGTTTTCATTTGGAACATTGCACTTGACATTTTTAATTAAATCACCAGCAAAACATATTCTACTTTACCCCGTTAGACTTGTGCAATTTGATTGTCGCTTAAAACGGCTTTGGTATCTTCCATCTCCATGTTACCCCGTTACCACTTTCGATAGTTAAATTTTGAATAATTGAAATTTTGAAATTTTAACTATCTGGATTGATATCTCGAGTGAATACATATCGTTATCAACGAGGTTCTATGTTAGAGTATACAAATATTTAACACATTTTCAATAGAAAATCTTTTCATATGCAGCATATTCGGTATGTCCTATTTCAATTTACTAACATTGGATCAATCAATCACACCATGATTACTGAATATAATTTCCAGAGAATTTACCGAGAGCTATTTTTATTAACAGTGCCACGACATTTGTCATGATTCTTGATAAACAATTTGAACACTGATTATCAGGTAATGATTTTGCATTTTTTTTTCGCAAAATAAATGACTTAACTCCCGGTTTGAGGTTCTTTTAGTATATATGACTTGAGTTTACATTTTTGAACAGAGCTTTCTAGAAAAAGTTTAATTAAGAGACAGAAAATTCGATACGGTTTACTTTAGTCACAAAAAAGACATATACTCTTCTAGCATCTACGACAAATATGCTCAAGGGAACCCCTATTACCATCTACGACAAATATGCTCAAGGGAACCCCTATTACCATCTACGACAAATATGCCCAAGGGAACCCCTATTACCTCATTGTCTAAAATGTCATTCTTTTTTTCAAAATAATCTGTAGAAAAGAAAAAAAAACATGGTACGTACTTTCGCTTCAGGTATTGGGTTCAGATTGAGAAGGTTCAGCACTGTAAAATTTCTGACATCCTCCACATCAAAAGCCCACGGTTTATCCATAGTCCCCTTTACATAATACCTTACTTTTCCGATTCCACCTTCAAACGATGATGGACTACTTGGTGGTATTTGGAATTGAAAAGGATACCTGTAGGAGCCTGGTTGTAACATCATTTTTTCTTCGCCATGAGCTGGAGAATGAAATCAAAATACAATTTAAAACGCTTTTTTTTCTTTCTTTCCAGGTTAAAAAGTTTCATATCTTGGTTATACGGTTATTTGCGGGGCAGGGGATTCGTAGTTAATATTATGGATGCATTGCTTTTTTGTGCTATATTGCTCTAGCTTGAATTTATTTTTGGTTTATCTTGGTCATAAACTGAAATGGATATATGTAATATGAAATGGAACAATAATAGGTGGTGTGAAATTAGTTGATAAACCTCTGAATGACATGCTATGGTTTAAATTAGACCACACCTACTTTGGTCTTAAACGTGATCTTTATATTTGTTTTGTGTACATATCACCCTCTAATTCGTCATATACATTAAGAACTGGTATGGATAAAGAAATATTTGAAAAACTTGAGACTGATATTTTTAATTTTAACTCAGTAGGTGAAGTCATGATAATGGGAGATCTGAATGCTCATATTGAATCAAAAGAAATAGATTTTATATGCGATGAACTAAATGACCCTTTGGAAGATTTTCTTCCACCTAACTACATTGCGGATAATGTACAAATTAAACGAAATACTCAAATTCCACAACGTACAAATAGTTATGGAAAAAGTATCATAGAAATGTGTACTAGCTCCCAATTACGTATTTTAAATGAACGTACTTTAGGAGACTCTATAGGGAAAGTAACTTATCATAGTTACAACGGAACCTCAATAGATGATTATTGTATCTGTAGTTCAACATTCCTATCAAATATAATGAACTTTAGAATTGAAAACTTTCATCCAAATAATTCAGATCACTGTCAAATAACCGTAAACATTTTCTGTAGTAATATATTGGGTCCTAAACAGGACATTTGTAATCTTCGGAAATTGCCACCAGTCATAAGATGGTCTCCAATTCGAGAGCAAAAATTTATTGAAAACTTAAATTATGATAGTTTTAATAATATTTGTACAAAAACCGAAAAGCTGATAGCAAGTGAGGCACATCAGAAGTGGACGGCGTGGTTTCTGATTTTGATAAATAACTAAAGGGAGCAGCAACCCTAGATAACAGATTTGAATCAAAACTGCATAATAAACAAAAAAGAAGGAAAATTTAAAAAAACATGGGTTGACAAAGACTGTGATGTTAAATATAGGCATATAAAAGCTCTCTGTAGAACTTTAGGTAGAAATCCTTGGGATTCTAGTTTGAGACTAAAAATTTTTACAGAGAGAAAAAACTTCAACAAGCTTGTACGTTAAAAACATAGGGGCTATAAAAATAAAATACTAAAAAATATACTTGACCTATCCGAGAAAAACCCTTCGGAATTTTGGAAATCTGTAAATTTATTAAAGGACAAAGCGAAGGAATACCCTAGCTCCAATATTTCACATGATGAATTATTGAAGTACTTTAAAAATTTAATGAATTTTCAACATTGTAATAATTTTGATGAAAACATTAGTAGTATTGATTGTAATAATGATTGTTTAAATGATAGTATTACTGCGGATGAGGTGTTAAAGGTTGTAAAAGACTTAAAATTAAAAAAATCTGCTGGTTGTGATGGTATAACAAACGAAATGATTAGAGTGTCATGTGGTAAATTAGTTAAAACATATGTGTTGATTTTTAATTTGATATTTAAAAGTGGAATCTTTCCTTCTATATGGAGAGAAAACATCATTAAGCCTATATTTAAAGGAGGGTGTTTTAATGATCCTTCCAACTACAGGGGTATAGCTCTTTCTAGCTGTTTATGTAAATTTTTCTTAAAGATATTATCTACCAATTTAGAGAACTTCCTTGAAACTAACAGTATATTACACAAGGAGCAAATAGGCTTTAGGAAAAATAGCAGAACAAGTGATCACATTTTAACATTAAAAACTCTGATTGACAAGACCTTTAAAAATCTAAACATCTATACACTTGTTTTGTAGATCTAAGAAAAGCGTTTGACACAATCAATAGAGATGGCCTTTTTCATAAGTTACTAAAATATAATATAAAAGGGTCTTTTTTTAATATTTTAAAAGATATGTACAAAGATGTCTCTTTCTCTGTAAAATTAAAAGAGGGACTAACACAAACATTTCCCTCATGTGTAGGATTAAAACAGGGTTGTATATTAAGCCATACATTATTTTCATTGTATATAAATGAACTGGTTGAAACGTTTGACCACAAATGTGATCCAGCATGCCTAGATGATAAACAAGTGTCTTGTCTTCTTTATGCAGACGATTTAGTAGTAATATCAGAATCTGCATCTGGCCTGCAAAATGCTTTAGATAAATTAAATATGTTTTGTGATAAATGGAATCTATCTGTTAATCTTAATAAAAAAAGATTATAATATTCAATAAAACAGGAAAAATTATTAAAAAACACAATTTCTATTATAATGGAAAACTACTAGAGCTGACTGATGAATACAAGTATCTAGGTATAATTTTTAAACCATCTGGATCTTTACTACAACTATTGATCAGTTATCTAAAAAGGCTAGCAAAGCTATTTTTTGTATTAGAAAATTATTATATTCTGAAAAGATGAATTTACTACCACATTTAAAGCTTTTTGATTCATGTGTTAAACATAATTTATAATATAGCAGTGAAGTTTGGGCTACTGTTAGTTTAGTGAAACAAAATACTACCATCGAGTCAAACTATGCAAACTTTAGTCCAAATAATATTCAAATCAAATTTGCTAAATTTTTATTGGGTGTAAATAAAGGTGCTGTGAATAATGCTGTACTTGCTGAATTAGGGTATTCCCACTTTCATTGTCAGCCCTTAAAAATGCAATTAATTTCTGGATTCATATCATTAATATGAATAGCGAGAGTATGGTAAAGAAAGCATACAGTGAAAAATTTAACATGTCTAATGGTTTTTGTAGTAAAATAAAAGTGTTATTAGGCAAACTTGGTTTTCAGCATGTTTGGGAAAATCAAAATACTATGTCAAAGACAAAAATTACTTTTTTCAGTTCAAAAGAAATTAGAGGAGGAATTCATAAAATCCTGGAAACAAGCTCTTTTTTGTGACTCTAATAAAGATAGTCATGGTAATGAACTAAGAACGTATCGCAAAGTTAAAAATAATTACGAATTAGAAAAATATCTCCTACTGGACCTTAACAAAAATGATATTTCTAAAATGGTGAAAATTAGAATTAGTAAAAGCAAATTACTAATAGAAGTTGGTAGATATAATAGAACGCCTTTAGAACAGAGAATTTGTCCACTTTGCAAGGATGGAATTGAAGATGAATTCCATTTCCTCATTAAATGTAAAGCGTTAGAATTTAATAGAAATATACTCTTTTGTAATTTAAGTGATATAGTTCCATCTTTTGTTAATATGTCTGAACAAGATAAATTTAGTTTCATTTTGAAAAGTAATGATACTGACATTTGTACTGTATGTGTAGCTGGAATAAGCGATATGTATGATTCGAACATTCATTTAAAGCAAACATAATGTTGTTAAGAACTGTTGTAGTATTAAAGCTTATTGTAATAGCTTGAAGTGATAATATAGTATGAATAACACCTCCACGCAATGTAGATATAAAATATGTGTCTCTTATCATTGAGAAAATATATCTCTTTATATTTGTTTTTTGTTTTTTGTTTATTTTTGTCTGTTTTTGTATTTGTATTTTGTAAATGTCAGCTGGTATCATTCCTGTATTGGAATTTACACCAATACTTGATTATTTGATTTATATGTAGGAACCTGGCTTATACATCATATTCTCCTCGCCTTGAGCTGGAGAAATTTAATCAAAATACGATTCAAAATACAATTTCGTTCTTTTTTCATCTTTGTCAAACGCTGATGAAAGGGATTTCGTACGTTTTGCTTTCTTTTGTGCAAATATTGCACTTGCTTGTATTTATTTTTGGTTTATGTAAGTCATAAATCGTACTGGTTCACATGAAATTCATTATTTTAGTATTCTCAGTGAAATGTATACTTGAAATGAACGTGGGTACTAAATTCGATAGTTCATTGATTGCTTGCAATCTGAACGTTACATTTGGATATTTACTGCTGACTAAATCTTAAAGCGAAAATCTGATATTCAAACAGCTTTTAGATAGCCAAGATCAACGACTTTTGAGCAACACGTTTTAAAACCATGTAAAATTAATCATAAATCTTACTGTGTGTGATCATTTCAAACCATTTTGTCTGATTCCCAGACACAGTGTACTAGTAACTGCACGCTCATCCTAAAAGTCCCCCCCCCCCCCCCAAAAAAAAAAAAACAAGTAGAAGCAATCCCCATAAGAATGTCATAAATTTGTAATCAGTCTTCAATATAAAGATATGATCTTTAACTTTGATTTAACTGACTCCTAACCTGGTAAAGAGAATAGAGTTATACCCATCTCTCTTGTTAAAGAAAGAGTGCCTGGTAGAATTTGACTTTTTTAAGTATCATTAAGGATACACGACATTTGAGCTGCGCACACGACTGACGAGCATTTCCACGCCCCTTTCTTGTTAATCTCGATAATGATTGACGTGTGCGCAAAGTGTGTGTCTGGACTAATCTTAATCAGGTACGTTCGAGACCAAAGATTGTGAAAAAACAAAGAACAAAAAAACGTTTGCGAGCAAAAAAAGATATTAACGAAACATTCAAAACCGTCCGAATTCAGCTTTGCGAGAAGGTTACACATATTTATGAACTAGAAATGTACAGACAAAATATGTCAATACCGAAGCAATAACATTAATGGTGCCAATTTTATTGCACCAAGATGCGCATTTCGACAATCAATATCTCTTCAATGATGATTGAGGTCAAAATATTTGAAAATCCAAAATCTTATTCAAATACTGAAGAGCTGATAAAACCCGCCCGAACTGATCCATCACCAGCGGTACCGAGCCAATGGTAGTTAACAAACGTTTGATTTTATTTCCGTGCTCACAGCACGAGTTTCAGGAAAAACAATCATTATGTACGCTCCAGACGAAAATCTTAGCAGGTCAAAACTATAACATGAAAACCAAAAAGGTCTAAGCAGAAAAGTCAAAACAGTGTATGATCCGAAGACACTGCATTTGATGGGGTTTGTCTAAATACAATTAAATATTTAATAGACTGACCCGAATGATTCAGTCGTTATATTTCGCTGCTCTGTGATGTCTACATAAACTCGCGAATGGGAGAGTCGAATACGGGGAGGACCTGATTTATTCGACTGGAAAATAAAAACTGTATCTTCTACATCATACAAATTCCAATGCAAATATCACCCACGTCTTGGCAAACAAATGTGAATGTTTTGTGTCATTTGAATATTCGTGACATTTTCCCGTGACCCATGACAAACTTGAATGAAAGAATTTCGTATAATTGGATTTGCCTTCAAACATTATGAACTATGGAGAGATTTTGTATTTGCGATTATTCGAGGTTGCAGAAAAGATGAAATGTCAACTAACTGCTGAAATATTTCGCATATCTATCATGACTTTTTATTCTGATAAACTATTTGAGATCACTCTGGTTTCCAAAGTTGAAGAACTTCACTGTAAGACAGGAATCGAAAAGACTAAAACTAATATGAGATTGGAATTGAAAGTGTTTAAAACCCGGCTATATATATAGACGAAAGACAGATAAAGGACAATGGTGCAATAATTTGAATACATGTTTAATTCAAAGATGTTTGAGGATTTGCCTATGCAAAAATGCGAAGAATATTAACTCCTAAATCAGTTACTTCATGTATATGGTTTGTGGAATAATAAGACATATGCGTGAACATGAAGTTTTTGAAACCATACGTACATTTTTAGTATAAAGCGCTTTCGTGCTTTATACAAATATGCTTTTTGCAAAGCTTTCACACTCAAATAAAACTACTAACACAGGTCTTCCATTCTTAAATAATTTTGAAATGAAATTGATATTATAGTGCCGAACTACATCACCTACAGAATGTTTAAGTATAGTTTGGCCACCTCTAAAAAAAGTTGTTATTTTTATAAAAGAATACGGATCTTCTCGTGAAAAGGCCCGAAACCATGGCACGGCAAGTATTATACGGTAAAGTCTACTGGTGATGTTGTATGATTATTGATAATTGGAACTTAGACTCAAGTAATTGACAAACAAACTGGCATAACTAATAAACTACTGCTGTATGAACTAACAGATCAGTGTTTAAATGAAAATTGAAATCTACTTCTTAGTTAACATTATTTTAGCTTGTTCGGTTCGATGCTCTATGTTTGAATGTATTTTTGATGCCAGGGTGTATAATTTGTTACCACTTATACATATATACTTTATATTAAAAAAAAAAAAACATTACGTGGTGATAAACATGGAACAACTACTTTGAAGTATTCTTCTCTTGAACTGTAATGAACTGTTCTCCTGTGTTTCCCACTTCCATGACTCTCCGACCAATGGACATGCGCAAAGCCACCAAACTCCAATCGTATCTCTGAAAAAAAAACCAAAAATGATCACTTACGTAAATGTTTGTTGTGAAAACTATTGTAGAAAAGTTTATTGCTTTTTACTTATACCTTATGCGGTAACCATTTATATCATAGGGTCACACGGATAGATAGGCCTGTTTAACATGTTTTACTCCTTCACATTCTGTATATGTGACTGTTACAAGTCAGGAGCCTGCAATTCGGTGGTTGTCGTTGGTTGCCGTCTGTTATATTTATTTTTCGTATTTGTTTTGTTTTATCATAAATCAGGCCGTTGGTTTTTTCGTTTGAATAGTTCACATTTTGTCATGTCGGGGCATTTTATAGCTGACTATACAGTATGGGTTATGTACATTGTTAAAGGCCGTATTGTGACCGATAAGTGCTTAAATCCACGTCATTTGGACACTGTTGGGTAAAAGCCTCGTTTGCAATGATACCGAATATCCTTATTTTATACTGGTAAGTACCTACAGTAGCTGATGCGACTAAACCATAAGGGTGGATCGAACGTCTAGACCGTTCGGTTGTTAGACTTGATTGTTTGTCTATGTGTGATATATAAATAGTCAGCAACGTCTAAAAGGTATAATACCACGCTCTCCTCGCGTTAAAGATGCAGCAACTCTAAGTTGTTGGCTTGTTACAAGATAAATTCATGGTCCAAGCCAACTAACCTTAAGCTTATTTTTTCCAATGCGGCAGTCTAAATTGTCATTGTTTTTATCCTCGTCCATCCACTTCGCAGGAAATGTATTTGAAATATATAAATGAAAAAATAAGAATATGTGGTATGATTTCCAATTGAATAATAATTCACCAGTCCAAATGACGTGGATGTAAGAGGTCACCGTAAGGCCTGGCTTTCAACTATGTACGTTTGTTCAAAATCAGTTATATTGTGCGATAATTGTTGCATCCGACCGGCTGCACTGATCTGCAAATTTGTGGAATATGTAAATGTAAGCTTTCAAACAGTACATATCGTGTATCAACATGTTATGGTATGGAAACTAACCTCTTATTTTCACTTCGTCTTGAACTTGAACAAGTACTTCGCCTTGAACAGGCTGTCCAGTATGGAAAGCCTCAGCTGTCATATATTAGAGATTTACAAAACGTTATGCTGAAGCTTAAAATGTAAAGTTAAGACAGCGTGATGTTGAATTGAGTCATCAAAATGCTAACTCTAAATTACAATATGCTAAGTTGAATTTGCGCAATGTTGACTTGCAATGACAAGTGCTTTAGTCGTGATAGTATAATGATAAGTCACGATGTTGTGATGATATGCCAAACACACGTAACGTTGGGTTTAAAGTACATGATGTGAAGTTGACGTTGCATGATGTTAGCTTGCAGATGGATATTGCTCAGTCATCCACATCGACAGCTATGATAACAAATAAAATGAATAGCTAAAATGTATGGTGCTGACTTGATATTAATTAATGTTGAGCTGAGATAGTACGATGTTATATCATTGTGATATTACGATTGGTCTATCATGCAATCTGTTGATTTAAAACACCATGATGCACAGTTGAAAGTACATGATGTTAAGTTAAGATAACACGATGCTACACCACTATATTGAAACGAAAGGCTTACCATACAATTTGTTGACTTAAACCAACACGATGCAACGTGTTAAGCTAAGATGCTCACTTGAAACTACAGGACGTACAGTTGAAATTTTGTAATGTTAAGCTACGATAGCACAATGTTATATCATTATAATGTCACAATAGGCTTATTATACAATTTGCTCATTTAAAACTACACAACGTACAGTTGAAAGTACGTGATGTTAAGTTAAGATGGCACGTTGTTATATCATTAGAATGTCACGATAGGCTTACCAAACGATATGCTCGTTTAAAACTATACGACGTACAGTTGAAAGTACGTGTTGTTCAGCTAAGACAGCACGATGTTATATCATTATAATGTCACGATAGGCTTATTACACAATTTTCTCATTTAAAATTACACCACGTACAGCTGAAAGTACGTGATGTTAAGCTAAGATAGCACGTTGTTATATCATTAGAATGTCACGATAGGCTTGCCATACAATATGCTCAGTCAAAACTACACGACGTACAGTTGAAAGTACGTGTTGTTGAGCTCAGATAGCACGATGTTATATCATTATGACGTCACGAGAGGCTTATCATACAATGTGTTGACTTGAAACTACACGATGTAAATTTGAAGAAGTTTGGTCTTGACTTGAAACAGTAAAATGTTAAGTTAAAAAAACAGAACGTAAAGTCAAAATAAAACAATGATAGGATGACATGTACTTGTGCAGAATTAAAGATTTTTGGTGTTGAGTTCGAATATAGTACAAATATTAAATCGTTTTATAAATGTTAAATTGAAAGACAATAACGATGCGTAGAAGTACTGCAATTCTACGGAAAAGAATGAGGGACAAATCCCCAGGATTTTTCCTCTTTATTTGCAAGTTGATGAATATTAATGAAATTTAACTCCGGAGTCAAAATGATATACAAAGAAAGTTTTCCATAAATTCATAAAGCAAAAGAATTACCCTTCGCTATATATTACACTTGAATACAGTTTTGCCTATATTTTACATGTTTTGTTTGGGTTTTTTTTTATGATTAAAAACCAGACTTTTTTTTATGAACATTATTTAAGAAAATATTTATCTATGTGGTGTTTTAATATATACAACATAATATTGCGCTTATAAGACTTCGGTTATGACTGTGAGGGTCAAATTTTACTCATATAAAATCACATCTATGTAAGATTTAGCGGAGAATTTGTATTTACCACTCCCGTTTTCCACGAAATAAAACATAAGAATCTGGAGTCTTAATCTTAAAAAACAAAGATCAACTGATATGACAAATAATACCATTAGCGTTGGACTGAGATGGTGAGAGATATTTCAGAATGTGACCCCCTCCCCCCGGTTTTGTTAGAGGTATCTGAAAATTTGTATTTTCTTTTCCACGAAATAAAACAAAAGAATCTGGACTTAATCAAAAGTGATGCGATTACGATTTTCATAGAATGTCAGAGACAGTTTGTCGACTAGTTCGTTGATAATTCGGCTAGGCCAGTAAAGTATGTCTTGTAACAAAGCAGGGTTTATTCATATTCATATCACACTTACATGTTCTCGTCCTGATATGCATGTAATATTTGCCACTGTACGTAAAACGCACCCCTTTTCCCCGAAATAAAACAAAAACATCTGGACTTAATCATAACCGATGCTATTTGGATTTCCATAGATTGTCAGAGGCGGTTTGTCAACTAGTTTGTTAGAAATTCGGCTAAGCAAGCAAAATATGTCTTGTACAGAGCAAAGATTTATTCATATTCATATCACACTTACATATTCTCGTCCTTATATGCATGTAATATTTGCCACTGTACACTAAATACAAATACATTTTCATCAATTCTTTTTTATGGAAAGGAGCCTATTTTAAGCATGTTCATCGATTTGACACCCTGTAGTTCATGTTTTTTTTTGGGGGGGAGTTCCTCGAAAATTATAACACATTCCTTCTTTCTTTGCAAAATCGCCAAGTGACGGGTGCCACATATGAAACAGGATCTGCTTACCCTTCTGGAGCACCTGAGATCACCCTTTTTTTGAGAGTTTCGTGCTGCTCAGTTTTGTTTAGCTTTTGATCTTTTTTCTCTCGTTTATTTCGGCTGATGAGTTTTTGTCATGCCATTGTCAGTTTGGTTAAGATTTTTACTATCCCTTTTGTATCTTTCGCCTTCTTTTATCCATTTTTGTGTTGTTTTTTTTTTCGATTCTCCCCTCCCCCTGAACAGTATAATAGATAGATAAATGACCCTTTTCAACAAAAGGAGATCTACAAGTAACTCGACTTGACCGAAATTGTAATTTTCTTCCTCATTAGATATATTGTCCTTAGGGTAGATCGGGTGTCTTCCGCCATCTTAGGGAGCTACCATTTGATTTTTATTGGGGGGCTAGAATGAAATTTGAGAAAAAGGCAGGACAAGAGTTTTGAGTTAAAAAAAAAAGGCAGAATGAGCAACTTGGCAAAAAAATAGGCAGGATGACAATTTATGTAAAAAAAAAGTCAGAATAAACTAATAAAAAAAATGCAGGACCAATAGAGTGAAAAATAAAAAGGCAGGACAGAGATTACAACTAAAATAAAGGCAGGACAACATTTTTCGTCCTAGCCCAGTCTGTTTTCGACTTATGAGTTTGAAATCCTTTTGGCATATTTCGTCTCTAATGATGGAATGTGTAGGGACTTTATCTATTTCGTTTTGTAGACAGAAAACGAGTCTCGTGATCCAAATTTTTATTTTTATTTTCTAACATTGAGTTTTCCATGTATAGTTTATACAAAATCTGACAATACTGCATAACCTGTAGCTTGCAAAATGCTCTGTGGCCCAAACTTTTTATTATGTTTTTCAAAAAAGAATAAACTACATTTTTGCAAATAATTAAAAAAAAATCTATCGATTTTAATTTAGACCACACTCATGAAAACTATAAGAGAGAGAGAGAGAGAGAGAGAGAGAGAGAGAGAGAGAGAGAGAGAGAGAAAGAAAAACTGTTGACATCAAAAAAACATATCTACAAATTAATCAAAGCAATACCAAAATGATTCATGGACTTTAACAATTTTTAAAGATTTTTGATTTTTTTCTTTTTCTTTGAAAACACATATAAACAGAGAGAAGCTGCAAAGAACCAAGAAAATCACTATGGACAAGAAAATAAGTAACGGAATTCATTAATTGGCTTCTTATTATAAGTTATAGGGGTCATTGTCCATCAATGACTTTACCAATTTAAAAAAATAAAATATTCTCCGAGTGGATATATACATAAACCTGGGCACTATCTTACTTGGTGCTGGAAAAAATGGTTGGCACTGCTGTAAATGATGTATTTCTTTTTTTGAAATTTGACGATTTAGACTGGAGGCTCTAGGTAAAATTTCATTAGGTTTCATATAGACTTCATGTATAAGCGAAAAGTATACAACAGAATCTACCATACTTTATATTTGGGTTGGCCCCCCCTAGCAGTAGGATTCTTCCACCCATCAATTCTTTTTGTTTTATTTCGTGGAAAAGAAAATTCAAATTTTCAGATACCTCTAACAAGGCCGGGGGTGGGGTCACATTCTCATATAGCTCTGACCCTCTCAGTCCAACACTTTACCGTATTATTTGTCATATCAGTTGATCTTTTTTTTTTAAGATTAAGACTCCAGATGCTTATGTTTTATTTCGTGGAAAACGGGAGTGGTAAATACAAATTCTCCGCTAACTCTTACATAGATGTGATTTTATATGAGTAAAATTTGACCCTCACAGTCATAACCGAAGTCTTATAAGCGCAATATTATGTTGTATATATTAACACACAACATAGATAAATATTTTCTTAAATATTGTTCATAAAAAAAAAGTCTAGTTTTTAATCATAAAAAAAAATCCAAACAAAACATGTAAAATATAGGCAAATCTGTATTCAAGTACAAATATATAGCGAAGGGTAATTCTTTTTCTTTATGAATTTATGGAAAACTTTCTTTGTATATCATTTTGCCTCCGAACTTGCAAATGAAGAAGAAAAAATCCTGGGGATTTGTCCCTCATCCTTTTCCATAGAATTGCAGTTTCAATTCACATAATTCTGTAATGTTTTACGCATCGTTATTGTCTTTCAATTTAACATAAAACGATTTAATATTTGTACTATATTCGAAGTCAACACCAAAAATCTTCAATTTTGCACAAGTACACGTCATCATATCATTGTTTTATTTTGACTTTACGTTCTGTTTTTTAACTTAACATTTTACTGTTTCAAGTCAAGACCAAACTTCTTCAAATTTACATCGTGTAGTTTCAAGTCAACACATTGTATGATAAGCCTCTCGTGACGTCATAGTGATATAACATCGTGCTATCTGAGCTCAACAACACGTACTTTCAACTGTACGTTGTGTAGTTTTGACTGAGCATATTGTATGGCAAGCCTATCGTGATATTATTATGATATAACATCGTGCTATCATAGCTCAACATCACATACTTTCAACTGTACGTTGTGTAGTTTTAAATGAGCATATTGTATGGTAAGCCTATCGTGACATTCAAATGATATAACAACATGCTATCTTAGCTTAACATCATCTAGTTTCAACTGAAAATTATGTAGTTTTAAATGAGCATATCGTGTGGTAAGCCTATCGTAACATTCTAATGATATAACAACGTGCTATCTTAGCTTAACATCACGTACTTTCAGCTGTACGTGGTGTAATTTTAAATGAGAAAATTGTGTAATAAGCCTATCGTGACATTCTAATGATATAACATCGTGGCTGTCTTAGCTGAACAACACGTACTTTCAACTGTACGTCGTGTAGTTTTAAATGAGCATATTGTATGGCAAGCCTATCGTGATATTATTATGATATAAGATATTGCTATCATAGCTCAACATCCCGTACTTTCAACTGTACGTCGTGGTGTTTTAAACGAGCATATCGTGTGGTAAGCCTATCGTGACATTCAAATGATATAACAACGTGCCATCTTAGCTTAATATCACGTACTTTCAACTGTACGGTGTGTAGTTTTAAACGAGCAAATTGTATAATAAGCCTACTGTGACATTATAATGATATAACATCGTGCTATCGTAGCTTAACATTACAAAATTTCAACTGTACGTCCTGTAGTTTCAAGTGAGCATCTTAGCTTAACACGTTGCATCGTGTTGGTTTAAGTCAACAAATTGTATGGTAAGCCTTTCGTTTCAATATAGTGGTGTAGCATCGTGTTATCTTAACTCTACATCATGTACTTTCAACTGTGCATCATGGTGTTTTAAATCAACAGATTGCATGATAGACTAATCGTAATATCACAATGGTATAACATCGTACTATCTCAGCTCAACATTAATTAATAACAAGTCAGCACCATACATTTGAGCTATTCATTTTATTTGTTATCATAGCTGTCGATGTAGATGACTGAGCAGTATCCATCTGCAAGCTAACATCATGCAACGTCAACTTCACATCATGTACTTTAAACCCAACGTTACGTGTGTTTGGCATATCATCACAACATCGTGACTTATCATTATACTATCACGACTAAAGCACTTGTCATTGCAAGTCAACATTGCGCAGATTCAACTTAGCATATTGTAATTTAGAGTTAGCATTTTGATGACTCGATTCAACATCACGCTGGCTTAACTTTACATTTTAAGCTTCAGCATAACGTTTTGTAAATCTCTAATATATGACAGCTGAGGCTTTCCATAGTCCAGGATAAAATATTCCACTTGTATTTGCAAAACTTATCGTGAACGCTCTAACTTTACCCATGTTTCATGACTTACAAATTAACTGACAATTGCGAAATAGTTTATTTTTAACACCATACATTTCGCAAATGGTTCTGAAGTACAGAACGGTATTTAAATCCATTATTTTGGCAACGTGATTAAATTGTAAATATAAGTGTGTACATATAAAAACTTGTAAGTACACGCATGAACATATTTAAACCTTTGACGAACCATTAAACGTCGATTTATATAGAGTGCTTATTCAATATGCATTGTTATTTTTATTTGAGTCCCAGCAGGTTCTTGCTATATTGTAAATATGCACTATCAACTAATATGAATAATAATATAAAAATATACGCCTCTCCGATGAACTTTTATAAAAGATGAAAGGTATAAGTCAATGAAACAGCTTCCCAATGACACCGAAACTGAAAGACAAAAGATGGTCAACGAAGTCAAGTTTTTTTATGGAAACTTTTTTTTTAAATTAAAATAATGCAAGTGATTGACTTTTTTTTATAAATTTATTTCATAAAAATATTTCCTATTTATTACATAAATTATAGCAAAAATCTGAGGTGAGCAATAGCTCTTCCTTAAAATTGCAGCTTTTTTCTATCGCTGACCTGAGGTACAGAACTTAATTGGTATCTTACTGTTAGTTTGTATCTCATAATCTTTGAGGAAGATGGTCAAATGCCACTAGGAAGTTTATTTGCATTTTTTATATCAGTTTTATGTATCAGAAAATCTCTACTTATTTTCCCACCAAAAATCTAATGTTTATGGAAAAAGACCTATTTGTATAGTTCCATAATTTCAATGTGTTATACAGTCTCTATTTGTAAAAAAAGACGCAGGGTCTGTGAATATCGTAAATTGCATTAGCTCGCATTATAAATACAATACAATTAAAGGACAAAGAGACAGTAATCGACTTTTATTTACTTGTATTCAAAGACATAATACCACGGTATACGTCACTGGTCTTTTTTTACCTCTCCTAGTTTTAATGATCATGCAGAAGTGCGTGCTTTTTCACTCTTGTTTCATCATTTATTAAATTTATCAGCATTGTGGAAATCAATCATTAACTAATCAGCTGATTACTACATGGATGAAGATACCCGTAGTAATAAATTCATTCTGTCATATTCATGATTTCAGGGATCGTAAATTTCTTAAGATAAATAATTATTATGTTGATTCTCAAATTGAGTGATCATCTAGAGTCGATTGCATTATAACACTAATTGGTTTTTTATGTTAAGCAGAGTCAGTGTGCTACTTTTTCATTTCAATATGACATTTATTGATTATTTGGGATAGTGAAAATGCTATATATATGTATACTTAAATCTACCTGCACAGGTGAGTAAAACTTACTGTTGAATGAATGAATGAATATTTTATTTGCAAAAGCATAAATAACATGCTATGGCAATAAATAGACAAGTATATACAATGTGACAAAACGACATATAGCAGAAAACAATACATAATGTGATAAAGGTACAATTAATTCACAATACATGATCTAATTTTCCATGCATGTTTCAGATAATTACACAGTTTAATTGTAATCGATTTAGATTTTGCTTGAAGCAAATGAAAAAGTTTAAAAGTATTTGGCCAAGAACAATAATATTTTGGTAAATATTGTAGTCTCACAGTTCTGTAGGCTGGACATACAAGTACGAAGTGGTACTCATTTTCAATACAACCCATATTGCAGCATTCACATAGACGCATATGTCTAGGGATATTTTTATATCCACCTAATTCCAAGTTCAATTTCAAAGTACCACTTCTCAATTTTGTAAGTAAATTACTATTAATAAAAAAATCCAAATAATTCTCAATTACAAAGTCTGTTTTGAGGTGTTTATAAATACATAGTTTTTCACAATCATTTAATGATGCATACCAAGTTTGTAAATACTGGTCCTTTATACGAGTTTTTATAACATCTAGCTGTATATTTATACAATTCTGTGCAGTCCAAACATAGTTTATACCAAGATTAAACAATAAATCACGGACACTAGACGCCCAGTTCTTTTTACCATTGTTTGCATCTTCTAATAAATTAAAAGTTGATAAACATCATAAACAATAGGTGGCTTATTTACAATAATATGAAGCCAATATTTCAAAATAATTTGTTTTCTTGAGATATACATAGGCAAATGACCTAGTTCACCACATAAAAAACTTAAAGGAACATTTTTACCGAGTTTTAAAACAAATCTACAGAAACGGTTGTGTATTTGCTCTACATCATTTGCACGGTGAAAACCCATATTTCAGATGCATAGTTTAATACGGAACCAACCATATTATCAAAAAGTAGACATTGTTGGCTTGCGGCTAAGAACACATGTTTTAAAGAGTTCAGAAGTGATGAAAGCGCTCTCGATCCCTGTTGAGATAATCTTTTTTGGGTATGTAAGAATTTTCCATTATAATGAAGTAGCATACCCAAATACACGTAAGAGTCCACTATTTGCAGTTCTTTACCGTCATAAATGAAACTGTAGTTAGCTGGCTGCCATCCATTTCTAAAAACAACAATTTTGGTTTTGTCTGTATTTACCTCTATGTTCCATTTTTTACAATAGATTGATAGATTATCTAATAACTTTTGTAACATTTCGGGAGACTTACTAAACAAAACAGTGTCATCCGCAAAAAGAATTAGGTTGTTTACATGTATAATTAGACTTGATGGATTTTGACTTCACCTTACATGTTTACAATTCCATGATAGAACTAGTGTGGGCTGGGTTTTTTTCTTTACCGTATTTTTATGAAGAATTTCACAACGAATTTCAAAAATGTTCTTTATCGGTATTATGCAGCTCAAGAGATTTGTTTTCCAAAATGTTACAGTTTAAAATTTCTTAGAAAAAGATAATATAGCAGAAACGTATTGAATATACGTAGGTGAATATAGACTTCTTACCTTTTTATAGCTTTGATATTCTTGGCAATATTTAGTTTAAATTTTCAACTCTAAAAAAAACATAGTATTGAAAAGGGAAAAGGTTCCCACATGAAGGAAGGATGGTCAGCTTTTGGGTAACAAAAAAATGTAATGTTGTAATTTTTTATGGTTATGTTTTGTTGGCGGGAAACTGACTACCCAGTTTTACAGTCCTACTATATATAGAACATACATTCTAATTCATATTTACCGATTTAGCCATTAAGATTTCCTGTGAGGTAACGTACCGGTTCGCCGATTTAAATAGTCATAACCTAAAGTTTATTTTAAAAATTTATTTGTACTGGACTCTAAAATTTATTAAAACCGTTTAAACTTAAATCTTTATTTATTATCTCTAACGTTTTGGATATTTATTGACGACTACATATAGCATAGACAAGAAGGTTCTGAAGGTAAGTATTGATTGATCTTTTCAATTGCTTGCTTTATATTTTTTTATAAAATACAAAATAATCATATCAATACGATAGAAATTCGTTATTCTTCTGATATGATGTGTTGTCTCTCTGTGGAGATGTGCTTATATATGTTTGTTATTTGGTGCACAATCTGTCTTCTTTTTAAGATTATTCTAGATGCTGACAGTCGCATCATTTCGTTAATATCAAACCGGGAAAGAACTTTACTCGTTCAACTCAAAATGTTCCTTTTAAGTTTTATGAAAAATGAGTTACTAAGGTGCAAAACAAAAATCATATATAAAATAAAAACAAGACAACAGATGACCACAAAGATAAACTACGAAAAGACAAACAACAATCACTAAACATATCTCAAAAAGCTAAAGATTAGGTAACACGAACCCCACCAAAAACTGTGAGGGAATTCAGGTGCTCAGGAACTCTTGATCTGTTATTATTGAATATAATTGTCCATGCACAAAACTGTCTGGAAAATGAAGCTGCTAAAGGAAACTACCTTTAGCTGTTTAGCTTTTTAAGGGAGTCACGTTTTACATAAAAATAAAATATCAAATGTAAACATTTCTATATTTTTGTTGTGATTCAATTAGTTCACGCATTGATAATCCTCTTAATATAGTCATGGAAGTAAAATCAATATAATACTTCCATGATATAGTTGACTAAATGTAACTATGATCACATGCCAGGTCAGTCAATAGACTTTAATTAAACACCGTTATACTAATGTCAGGACGATATTAAATAGAAATATTTAAGTATATTGTAGGCATTTGTGCAATGACTAGGTGATTGTTAAATATACACAATTATCCATCAACTTATTATAGTATTTATTGACATGTTCGTCATTTTCAGTCGATACTGAGGATGCCACAATGATCACTAACAGTGAACGGTCAATTACAATAGCTTTTTTTTTTAATTCTAAGTGTTAGCTTTATTACACGATCGCTACAAGGTCGTTACCCTGCTCGAATAAATCATAAAGCTATATTTGATTTATTGCAGAAATCTGAGAGGAATAGAAGACATTTTATAACAATATTGTTTACCCAAAAGAAGGTAGGCCACTTTTAAACGTTATACTTCTGATTTTGAATAGGGTTTTGATCAATAGCACATTAAAAGCTTTATGGTATTGCCATTTCCCGATTACACAAAGTTCTAACGTATTTTCTATCTCAGAGCATTTTAAACATCCGAATTTTTAAACGAACAGTATAGATGAAGGTTTTCGTTCTGATTGGTATATTTTCAAAGTTTGTGTCTAGAAAACACGTGACCTAATTTTCTAAATTTGATTTCTTGTAAAGCACCCTCATTATTTTATCATTTTCCCTTTTTTTAAGAGAAAATAGAACCAGAAAGCCGTCAGGACAAGTTTGAAGGGTCTCGCGGGAACAATTTTGTATTTTATATCTTCAATCTCCAAAAAATATCCTTTTGTCGCTGGTCTTTATATATTATACATTTACATGCACACATATTTTGTTGTGTTTTGCGTTTCACGAGTGTTTTATATTAAGGAACAATAAAGATTCTTCAAATAAATTTAAACCGTAAATTTCAGAATATAGGTCGATATTGTTTTAAAATTAGCAACATCTTTCTTATAGTCAAGCTCGACCTAAGACTATGTACTGAAATCTGGTTGCAATAAACTGACACACCAGAGTTTTGAAAGCATCATCAATTATGATAAATATCATGTTATATTCGTAGGTTTAAAATAAGGGGAAAAAAAGAATTATATGGTTCTATTAGATTTTGTTGTTTAGTATATAGAAATTATGAATGGAAGATTCCCTTAACCTCGTTTTGATATGGTAACAGACATGGCGACAATGGTATCTAAATATTTCCCTTCATTCCTCTTTTATTGTAACATTTACAGCTGAAAAAATGAAAAAAAAAACGATTGCTTATATTTTGTAGAAAAGATTTATAGTACATCAAAACATCAGGAAGGGTTCAAGTTCTTAAAGCAATGGATAAACATTCTAAGAGTGTCAATGGAAATACAGGTGCTTTCAATGGCCACACGATACAACCAAATAGCAAGGACCATGCAGCTGCTAATACCTCGCTAAATATTTTAGATACGAAAATGGCCAAAGAATATGGAAAGACAGAAATAGACGAAGACGAAACGGAGAAAAATGACGAGACCTCAGAGGTCGTAGATGTTTTAACTGAAACAGATTTTGAAGTAAAAAAGTTAGAGTTATTGGAGAAAGCTAAAGAAGCAATGAAAGAGATTAACAACAGTCAACACGATCGCACATCACAAGGACATTTGACCGAAAGATTGAGAGCAAGCATTTTAAAAATCTATGATTCTTACTTCTGGCTTAAGAAAAGTTCAATTAAACGAAGAACTGAATATAGACTGCAACTTGCTGGAGAGCTCATACTCGCCGATAATAACACTTTGGTGATATTCTGTGATCTATGTAAAAATATATTTCATTCTGGTTACAGAAACTGTGAAGGGAAACCGGTCGGAGCAATATTCAAGCCATTAAAGAACATGATTGTCTTTTTACAAAATATTACCGACAACAGAGAACAATTTTGGAGCAAAGTGATTTCCTTAACATTTTGATACAGAAACTACACGAATGGAAAGAGCTACATTTTAGACAAGAGTTAAAGGTATATTTTTGAATAGCAAAAACTTTTATTAGAAGTAAAAAGCTCTTTTTTTCTGTCCAGTATCTGAGGAAAAAAATAGTGAAAATACTAAAGTTTAGAATTCCCAATCCGGAGATGGAGCACACGACAATGGTACAATGTATCCTTCTCACAATTACCAAACTTGTATATGGGAGTCTTTCAATGAACAATAAGTATTAGTACAATGCAAAATAAATAGTGTAGTAAGAAATAAAACAAAATATTCTGCGATAGCAAAAGTTTCACTCCAACTATAATTATCGATATCAATGATTCCAAGTGTTGGAAAGGGGGAACTTTCTGTTTGCTTGACCTGTTGTGTACTAAAATCTTCACAATCATACAATAATATACTTTTAGGGGCCTTTAAAATACTAATGATTGATTGACTGGAGGTGTTTTACGCCTTTGCAAAACAGAATTGAATTGAGTCGAGGAATGACCTGTGAGAAAAGCATCAGCCCATTTTTTTACTTATCAACAGACGTCACTTTCAAATGCGATTAAATGAAAAACAATGTTAAGAGAAAACGGCATTTACAACTTGTCTTTTTACAATATACTAACTCAATTATTGTAAATTATCTTTCACTGACAATTAATGAAAATACAATATACTTTCAGGAAAATGACAATATCTTATTAACCACTACATTGGGAACTTTACATAACATTGCACAAGACGAAGATTCTATCCCGAAACTTAGAAAAATCGGAATTATAGAAGCTGTTCAACCGTACATTGACTCCTCCTCGGAAATAAAACGACTCTCAAGTCTTGCTATTCTAGCAAATGTTGTCAATGAGGAGGAAAGCAAAATTCTTCAGAGCAATGATGACTTGATTACATTTATGGTAAAATCTCTTAAGAAAGCAATGCACAGCAAAATAAGGCGTTGTCATGGATGGTCTGTTCGAGAAATTGTAAGAAGTAAGTTAAGAAAAAGTAAAAAAAACGAGATTTTTTGTAATTTTTAATTTGTATATAATTCTGAAAAAACCATAAATCTGCATAAACTGGTGTACGGCTCTGTGAAGAAATTTGTTTTAGAGATAGATTCTTTTAACATCCAGCGGAAAATATAACATGTGTATTCGATGCGATAGCTTATAATTATATATGAAAACTAGATTGACATGCTGAAAATGTTTATTTAGTGTACTGGCTAATACAGCAACAGTCAAATGTGGACACTTTATGCCGACTCCAAGCTCACCTTTTTGCCCTTTTCGTAGTGCCGAAAGTTTGGTAGAGAAATATTAAAAACCAGTCTAAAACCTTTGGTTTGACACGCCCGGGAAAAGTCAAAACCACGTTGACCTTAGACGAGTTTACTACTACATTTTATTTTATGTTTTCGGAAGCTTCTGAGATCGATGTCAGTAGAGCTTATAATGTCCTGCTTCTAAGGAATTGGGTAGTATAGAATAGAGAATGGAAACGGGGAATGTGTCAAAGAGACAACAGCCTGACTTAAGACCTAACACGTCACCAATGGGTCTTCAACGCAGCGAGAAAATCCCACACCCGACGGCGCTTTACATGTGGTCTTCCACTTTTCTGTCACAACTTTCGCACAAACAATGTAATATAACTGTTTATAGAGTTTTTCCGACTTTAAGATTGTGACTCACTCATTTTAGAAAAAATAGGGAAAAAAATCCATCCATGACACAAAATCAGTACATGTATAGCATAAAACACACAAAAAGCAAAAGAACAGCTACACCACAACTTTAAAAATACAGAAGAGCATACACTTCAAGCACGGGGTTTGGATTTGACTATTTATTTCAGCTATTTAGTTTGATTTATTTTTCAATTTATTTAAAATAACATAAGCAATTAACACAGCCTTTGGCATTATTGATATTATTTACGTAAATTAGATCGTTTTGAATCCAATTTTTCAAAATGTAGTTTTATTTTCAAATTTAATGAATTTATCAGTCCATATTTTTTCTTCTTTTTTCTGCCAATGTTTCTGGTTGCTTCAATTGACCCAAATAGCTATTTCCAACGTTTAAAGATGATTTTATAAAATATTTGGATATTTTTGAAGACCTTCATCAAGATTACTTTCTCAACTGTTTGTTTGGAACCCAAACCAGTTTGAACAAAACTTACTGAAATATTTTAGCAGTATAAAATTCGAATCCCCCACATCACTAATTGGTCTTTTTACCCACATAGCTTTTAAACTCTACCAAAAATCTTCTTTTATTCTATCATTTCTATCCTCCCCTTTTCATATGAACCAATGATATAATTTCTTTCAACTTTATCTGGTTCACTGTCCCAAATGCATTTTCATATTAAACATTTTCACTTACACTGTTCTTTTGCCTGATGATAAATACACATTCCACATAATTCCGTGAATAATGTACAATTCTTTATGACATCTCCAAGTTTACTTGGACTATCGTCTTGAATATCCATTACTATATTTATTTGCCGCTGGACATGAAACAACTATCGCATTTATCACTGAGATTTAAATAAAACTCTTTTCTTTTCAGCTGTAAGAATGGTTGCTAGGAATAATGTAAATAAAAGAACGGTTGTAACGCACGGGACTTTGACCCTCTTGGTGGCGTTAGCAGATCAACCAAAACACACCGAAGAACAGAGAGGCAAGTTAAAACAAAGACAATTTACGACTTCTTAATGTGTATAAAAGAAATAATATTATATATGTATTGTTACATGCTCGGCAAACGTTTATTGCTAGTAATATTCAATAAACTTCACTATAACTGGTCAAGACAGCGACAAGAATGGCGAGTCAATGGCAACCTGCTTACCAAAAATAGACTGAACTCAATTTAGCATGTTTTTATGACTAAAAATGTCAAGATTTGGAAGCAGGTTATACACGTTTCATCTGTCAATGCATACACAATTTACACTACAGTAGTTAAAAATTAAGTATTGTTGTGAATATCCTGTTAGAAGGGAACATACGGGGCTTTCGAGTATTTTTTTTGTCGCAATAACATAATGTATTTTCAAGGAAGACAGGATTTGCATACACAAAATGTATCATAGTAAACGATCGACATTATATTAGCACCCACCTAGACTCTTGATACCAGAATCTATGACAAACCAGAATCTATGACAAACGAGACGATTTCAATTTTAAAATCATCAATTTCTACCACCTTAGTAGCAATATACCAACTTCACCTGTGTTCCGTTTCAGCTTCACAAATAATACATGGTGGTCTTGAAGTATAGATTCTAGGTACTGACGTTATTTATCATCTTAATTACGTGTTATAGTTTTCTTTTATTTGTCTTTGTAAATTATCAACCTTTACTGTTTAGTCCATTTTTGATAATATCCTCTTGGCGAGGCTCGGTACACTTATACATCCCGCCATTGTGTTGTTGTGCTATCGTCATTTTTTGGATTCTTGTCTTTCATTTTCGCTTGTGCGCTTTGTCTATATGCCATTTTGTTTTTCCTTTGTTGACATATTTGTTTGTTTTTATAGTGATTAAGATTATAACACAATGTTGACTGCTGCACCCCTATTTTTGACATTTTAAAACTATTATGTCTGTTTGTTTTGTTCACACATTGTTGTCAATATAATGGAATTTTATCCGACTGTCATACAAGTGAGAGGTTTAGCTAGCTATAAAACCAGGTTTAATCCACCCTTTTCTACACAAGGAAATGTCTGTACCAAGTCAGGAATATGACAGTTGTTTTCCATTCATTTGATGTGTTTGAGCTTTTAATTTTGCCATTTGATAAGGGACTTTTGAATTTTCCTTGGAGTTCGATATTTTTTTTATTTTACTTTTGATAGTAAGCCCCTTCTTTAGGTCTTCGTTGACTGTAATGGCGAGAACAAAATTATCTATTGGTAGTTTCTAGCAAGTACACACATTCGATTGTTGTCGAATGTTCATCAGTACTTTACCAATAGAACTTAAATTGTGAAATAAAATAGCAAAACAGTTTCACTAGACAAAATACTTATTGATTTGTGCAGAGTAAAAAAAATGGATAGTTTGATAAATCAGTTTTAATTGCTATGACTTAACACACGTCCGCTTAAATTGTGTTTCATGTGATCAGCATTTTCGCGAATGAGGTGTGGACCTGTCAGAACAAACAAAACAATAACGTCCCCATAATGCAATGCAGTTTTAATCTAATGAAAATCAAAACCAATTTCAGAGGCTGTGAAGGCATTGTGGACTTTATCCTTCGACAAACAAAACCAATCAGAAATGATAGAAAACAAGGATAATAATTGTGTCATTGATATATTTATTCGACACAGTAAATCTGAAGATTCTGAGGTTAGGAGAACTTGTACCAAAGCTCTTTGGACGATGAAGGATGGTCTGAGAACTTCTCAATTCTACCAGCAAAAAGGTGAGTTTAATTGGATATTTCGATAATCTTTTTTCGATTTCAGTTTTTTTATTGCTATTGGTCTTTCTTTATCTGTATTAATAATGTCCAAAACCTAGCTTGAAATATAGTAAAACTGTGTCATCTAGTTCAAAACATTTGTTGTCACTAAAATGGTTAGGAAGTTCAGTCTTAAAGGTTTGATTTCAGGTTATTTTCAATTATCATGTAATTTAAAAGTAAACAGTGCTTGCTTTTGCCGTATGATGAAGATTATACAAGTTTTTAAAATTGACCATCTGCATTTGCAAACTTTTTCAGTTGAAAATTTAAAATTACCTGACGCAATTAAGACGAGCAAGGCCACACATGACAGTCATGTCATGATAAGCTACAACCGGGGTCATCAGACAATCATGAAACATATATGTAGATGCCTAAGAAACAATGGAATCAAAGTATGGATGGATATTGATGATATGCATGGATCTACACTCCAAGCAATGGCTAACGCTGTGGAGAAAGCCGACATTGTCCTCGTCTGTTGTTCACAAAAGTATAAAAACAGCGATAACTGTAGAGCAGGTATTTTGTTTTAAATTTATTTTACAGTTGCAACACTTGTAGATCATGAATTTATTGTTGGACAATGATTTGATCTGACTGATTGCAGGTATTTTGTCATTGCAATGATAAAACAGTTCTTGAGACGATATTATAACAACAGAAGCGTTTAAGATCTCCAGTGGACCTATACTGATGTACATTTAGTACCACAGGTATCATACGTCTCGAGACCGGTATTTTATACTTTTTTGATAAATAAACCTGTTTTCCCACTTGGCTTAGATTTCAGGGATTTAGTAGAACCACTAGTTTTTTTTCAATATGAGAAAGACTTGAACATATACTATAAGGATATCCTTTAGCAACGTCATTAAAAAGGTTTATATGTATTTTTTTTATATTTATTACCGTTTAGTAGACAGTGATTTCCATCTTATATGACTTTACAGGTTAGACACGTTCTTTTTTTCGAGGTAAATTGAGATATCTGCCCTTTTGTATGAATAAGTTGTGATCACTAGTTCCAATTTTTGCGAATAAGCGTCTTGTTTCAAAATTTGATATATAAGATAAAGTTTTTGATCTTGTTTGACTTTAATGCTTTTATAAAGGAACAATGGTTGTTCTTGTTCTTTAAATTGTTTTTTTTTAATATTTTCCAGGAATTTCCAGGAACAACAAAAGTTGTTTAAAACATTCTTAGCACAAGTCTTTAGATTTTAACTTCTTCCATAGTTTGACAACAAACTATATCAATATCCATGTCTTAATGAAATAACAGATTGTTTAAAACATATTCCCTTATTTTGTTTTCCAAATTATATACGTGTATATAACATTAGCACTAAATTGTTTTCATATTAGTTTTTACCAAAGTTTGGCATTGAGTTTGTGTGAATATGGAAAGTATATAGACACAATGTATATTTCCCAAATGCAACTAGAGATCACCACTTTATAGTTGCATTGAGTCGTATCTTAAAGAAGGAGTAGTTTAATAAAATTTCGAATGCATTACATGAAAAATGCATCGAATCAGATATTAATAGTATCGACGTGACTAATATAGATCACAAAAAAAATATAACAAAAATACCGAACTAATAGAAAAAGGTAGATATCCCATTTCTGTGTTCATGCAATTATAGATAACAAGCGAAACAATCAAATTATAAACGACACTACACAGAACGATAAATTGATCAGCACATAATATACCGTAGTTCTGGCTCAAGGGTGCTCTAAGTGTGAGATCAGGGACACAGGTAGAAAGATAGGCCGTTTTCGGCCCATACGCGGCACCAGTTGTGCTTAGGAGTACGGACATAACAAATGGAATGTAACCTTTCATTTCCATCTGTTTTCATTTACTGGCATCTGTATTTATGTCTGATATAATAAAACTAAGGAGGTTTCTGCATGCTCTTTAACATTTTTGTTTCTTGAAGTTCCCTTTTGCTAATATTTTAGATTTTAATAAGTTATCGACATCCTACTGAATGACAATATGTGTAAGTTGCCTGTTTAAAATATATAAAATCACATGTACTGTACTTTATTTTGATGTATCATGCTTTTAGTGAAATCACATACAGAATTCATTAATCGTCAGTTTCTTTTTTGTTTGAAGAAATTATTTTTGAATTTGTTGTTAAATACCCCCCCCCCCCCCCCCCCCCCCCTTTTCCTTTTATAAAGGACATGGATGACTGAGTGATCTAAGTAGCTTTTATACTCCAGCTTCATCCAACAAAAACATATCGCAGCCATAATAAACCAGGATCGATCTAAACACCAACAAACAAAAACCAAACAAACACTTTAAATCCTTTTACATTTACACCATGATTACTAATTTATTATAATCATTATATTTTTTAATAGAGGCGGAATACGCATTTCAGTTGAAGAAAAATATCATACCATTGAAGATGGATGGTGGTTATAAAGCTGATGGGTGGTTGGGATTTATTATAGGTGCTAAACTATTTTACGACTTCAGTGGAAAATATTCTTTCGAAAACAAGATAAAAGAGTTAATCAAAGATGTACAAACTTCATTACAAGAAATAACGGGCACGGAATCCATATTGCCTAATACGGACATAAAAGTTCAGGTATTGCGTCAAATATATTTTTAAGTAGTTTTAAAAGCTTAAAATACAATTGTTAAGCTACTTTTTATTTACATACACTTAATTTTTTTACCATTATTATATAATGATAAATGATGTACTAGTAATTTTATGTTTACATCTCTCAAAGTAAACAAAAAAAAACAGTTTCTGTTTAAAACCACAATGTTCAATTCCATAGCGATTTTAAACCATTATTCTTTTTATAAAAGTTCGAATATATTGCCATTACCAGTTCAAATGTTTGGTTATCATAAATTTGACTTTTTTGTTTAAGCCGTTGGTAAACAATCATGTTGCATCGTTCTCAAGTGCACCTTCTGCAAAGTCAAAAAAAATGGCAGTTGATATTGACAAAGTAAAAACGTGGACTCCTCAGCATATTGGTAGTTGGCTGGATAAGAACAGTTTACCAAGGTATACTAATAGGTTTAGGTGGTATTTAAAGCACATATCTGTAGGAAAAGGAAACATTTCAAAAGACCCAGACGGTCCATCCAAGAATAGCACTGCAGTATCTTCCGTTTTTTTTAAACTACCAAAATGTTATCTGTTAAAAAGCTACGTAGAAAACGCTCCTACTATTTGATAATCCATAGTGCGAGATTTAAAGGAGTAGGGGCATTAGGGCCGGATTTTGGCCCAAGAAAATAAAATGTTTGACAACTATCCCAAATTGGCACATAATGTTTGGAAATGCATAGAGTCAAGAAATATAAATGAAAAACATAAGATTTTTTATCGGATGACGTTACAATTACGTCATAATATGTACCGTTTTCATAAAAACAATGAAATATACAGAATTTATGTAGTTTTCCATCGTTATTTCCATTTTGGAAACACCGTACGCATCCAAGAAAAACAAAATAATTTAAGAGAAGCTTTATTATAATTATTGAAATAATCTCACTAAAAAGAAAATTGTTTTTTGGGTGTGCACATACTTAGCCAATCTAAAATATACTTAAAAATTGACGTAAACAAGGAAAATCAAGAAATTTTACAAAATATACAAATTTCGTAATGGTTTGTTGCTATGGTAACTCGTTAAATGTAAAATTTGTTTTTTTATTTTCTGAATATCATGTAACTTGGTCTAGTTAGGACAAATTTAAGAAAATGTATGATAATTTTTAAATTTGCTGTAATATTTGGGCCAAATAAGGGTCTTATTGCCCCCACTCCTTTGTCGATTCATAATTACTAGAACACACCCGCGAAATCGCGGGCATTTAAAGCGTGGTTGAAAGTATGTAAACTGTTGTAGGATTAATTTTTGTAAAAGATTTTATGACTGGAGAATTTCAGGAAAGGTATCAAAAGTCATAGGTACTTGGTGACAGGACAATTTTTTTTTAGCCCTCCCCCTTTTTTCCAAAGTCCATTATTTTTTGTTTTCTGTTTTTCTGTATACTATAAGTAAAGCGTATTTGCTATTTACTATCAATTCTAAGTTTACTATCCACGGCGGTCACTGATATATTATATAGAGAATATATCAGTGACCGCCGTGGATAGTAAACTTGGAATTGATAGTAAATAGCAAATATGCTTTATTCATAGTATATATATGATCATAGTATACAGAAAAACGCGAAAATAATTTTCCTGTCCCAAGTACTTATGAAAATTATGTGTAATTTTAAAACAGTCCTAAACGGAAGTATTGTCTATGACTTAAAAGTCTGTCCAATGACGGAAACAATATCCGGATGCCTTTATTTTCGTTTTCCTCCCAAAATAACCCAAACTGAATAATCATAAGTGAGGATGGCAAATGCGACTATGCATGATACCTATAGGACACAGAGGCATGATGATTAATTTATTGTGGAAGGAAGAGAAGCGACACACATAATGAGATCTTCTCATTTAATAGTATAGATTCTCATTTAATAGTATAGATATGAATATTATTACTTTCTTTATTCATACACTAAACGTGAATAACGTTACTTTATCTGTTGACTATTCATTGTTTGGAGTGTTCTATTTAACCAATCACACCACTTGAGCGTTTCTTTGAAATTAAAACACAGAATGCTTTAAATTCTGAAAGAGCCAAATTTTACAGAAGTTACTGCCTCCCAAGATTCTCATGAGACAGCACTTTTCTATCTCTCAGATTTCCTTGCGTTCTTGTTAATTTAATTGAATAAAGGCAAAACCATCAAGTCCTATGATTCTTTAACTCTGTCTTAATAGATAAACTTAGTTAAAAAACTTGAAAAAAAATTCTGTAGTAATTATAACATAGCTGTGGTATTTACCCGATATCAAATGATCAAATCTGCACAAGACTAAATGCAATTAACGAATATGTATTCAATTTACTCCATTTGTAAAACAGAGACGAAAGATACCAAATCAACGTTTGAAGCCAAGAAAAACACACTTGTCAAAATCGTAGCTTAGACCTTTAGCTACTTTGCATGTTATCAGTATTAACAGAAAAGCTGGATATGGAATGAAGCTTTATATCTGATATATGCACGGGGAATCGTGCGTTACATCAAATACTTAAATATAGGATATTAGAACCATTACCATTTCTTAAATACAAATACTTGTCAAAATCATTTAGGAAAAATGTGGAGAAATTAAAGACGTTAAATGATATTATCAGGTACATAATAAAATACATTATTTTACAGAAATTTGTTGGGAAGATTAACTGGTATAGAGATTGCGTTTCTTTGTGTCTTGGTAAATGAGGTATGATAATGTATTAAGTGTTAGGCAACAACTCACAAGTTCAGATACATACAAAAGATTACAGGAATCCCAAATCATACTCGTCAGTATAACAAACGACATCAGCTACCAACACCCGACTCCTCAGAAAAAAAACTTAAACGCGCGTAAAAACAACGACAAACATCATCGAACAACACATGATACCCGACTTGTTAAAGGCACAACATGTGTCGAGGAGGTTTTAAAGTTTTTATGTCCCACTGTAGTTGACTTGTTGTAAAACCAAAACAACAATAAAAATATGCACATTAAAGCTACAAAGAGGATGACCACTAACTTGGACAATTGAATAAACAATGGGACACAATTTGGATAGCAGTCTTATACAGTCGAACAACAAAATTATTTTCATTTACCTGTGTTTAAAGTATTTTCAAATGGCTGATATTTTTGTTCAAGCAATTTGTTTTTCTTAAATTGTTTAACATTTCACAGCGGTAAACATGTTACTTTAATTATTCATTTATTTTTTATTTATTTGTTCAGTGTATGTTCACTGGTGTTAATATGTCTTTTGATTGAGTTAAGCCATTTCAATTGATATTTTATAGTGTGTCTTTCTATGTTGTGATGGTACACTATTGATTCAGATAAGGGTGAAGGTTTGGTACCATTTAAACGTTTAAACCCGTTGCAATTGTTTGCACCTGTCCTAAGTCAGGAATCTGGTGTTCAGTAGTTGTCGTTTGTTGATGTGGTTCATAAGTGTTTCTCGTTTCTCGTTTTTTATATAGATTAGACCGTTGGTTTTTCCCGTTTGAATGGTTTTACACTAGTAATTTTTGGGGCCCTTTATAGCTTGCTGTTCGGTGTGAGCCAAGGCTCCATGTTGAAGACCGTACTTTGACCCGTAATGGTTTACTTTTATAGATTTTGACTTGGATGGAGAGTTGTCTCATTGGCACTCATACCACATCTTATATCTATTTTCTGCAGGGTTTGTTGCTCGTGCTGTGTGGATGCAGTAGAATGTGTACTCGTGCTTGTGGTGTATGCCCTTATATTTTTCAATTATGGGTTGTTTGCCTGTTAGAGAGCTTTCACATGTTTATTATATCTTTGTTCTTAATTGTTAATTATATATTATGGTGTTTGAATGTATAAATACTCATCCACGCCTGCTATTATTGCCCCCTGCTATGGTTTTACTAAGATTTCTTACAATCTCTGTTTTTGCCCTGTGTTTGTTATATGTCAGTATTGTTATACTTAAGTCTTTACGTCGGGCCTTTTATAACAGTTTTTGTAAGAGTTCTTTTACTGCTTTGCCTATTATTTCCTATTCCGTAATTGTGATCCTTATTCAATGTTACAACCTCCGGTCTTTTTTATTTCTCCTATACCCCTATTTAATTATCATGATTTTACGTAATGGAAAGAAAATTATTAACAACACAACTTCTAGGATATCCACGTGCTTAAACAGACGTATTTGTAAGGCCTCTACAGCCAGATTGTTTAACAAAAATGCACGTGGATATCCACAAATTTTCCCGTGCAATGCCAAAAAGTGACTAACCTGTTTTAGATTAACTTCACAAAATACTGTAAGGTCAACAGTGAACGGCAGAGCTTTTTCGCTCTCCTTTTCCTGTGACATTACCTGAAAAACTCAAAACCTTATATATGTGGTAACTTGAACCCAACCTAAGTGTGGTATTCAATATGTGGGACAGACGGGACGAGAGTATTACAGAAGAAACCAAGAACACCTTTACCGCTTTCGTAGACCTAAAAAATTCAAAAGTTTGATATATCAACATTTAGATAAGCATAATCACAATCTAAAATTTATAAAATTCCAACCACTTGAAACCGTTTAGAAACAACCAGGAGAATCACACAAGCAATTTGAAAAGTCACGTGAAGTTCGCGAATTAATTTGGATAAAAAGACTTCAAACAGCTTATCCTCTCGGTCTTAATGACAAAATATTAGGACAGGGGAACATAACTAAAACTTCAATCGATGTCATTAATATTGTCGATAAACGACTTAGAAAAAAAAGGTCTCATGGCAAACGCAAAAACCGTAATCAACGTATTAAACATCGTATAAATTATACACACTTGCTGATCTGTTAACTATAATAAAAAATTATGGCAGACATCAAGTATTATGCAAACTGGGTCAGATACCAATAAGTAAATTATATGCTATTTTTCTGGAGTGTGATAAAATTTCTTTTTTTTAGCCCAATGTATGAATATACCCGTATTATTACAGCCTTTTGTCATCATAGGCTATTTCCTAGTATCGATAAACCTGAAAATCATAAACGGCATTTTCTTAAATTAAAATATATAAATAGAGGTATTGATTTTATTAACTTATCTAGTATATTCAATGACTCTACCATCCAAAGCCAAATACCTCCATATTTTGATAATATAGAACCACCTATTATTTCGTATTCTTATAAAAAAAAAAAACAGCAGAAGTTTGATTTTTAATTATACGTCAGTTACATCAGACGTCAATATAGAAAATAATGTTCCTTCCACTTGAGACTGTGAAACATCTAGTTTTAGATATGTCCCCTATGGTCATGTCCTTACAGGAGACCTCAACATCGTCGAAGACCGTGAGGTCATAACTTTTCTTAAGAAAGGACCGAAATA
This sequence comes from Mytilus californianus, assembly GCF_021869535.1. Classification (NCBI taxonomy): domain Eukaryota; kingdom Metazoa; phylum Mollusca; class Bivalvia; order Mytilida; family Mytilidae; genus Mytilus; species Mytilus californianus. The sequence continues at coordinate 63,063,309 of NW_026262679.1, forward strand.
TCGTCCTCCATCTAAAATAGATTGGAAACAGTGTCGTCAGGTCATTAAAGACGCACTGTCTGTCTACTGTAAAATTTGGTGTAAACGTGAAAAATCTGATAAAAAATCTCTAGACAGTTATTTGAATAAAATTATGAATACTGTTAATATTCGTATATCTCATTTTGAAAACAATTCTGAAATAAGTAATAGGGTCCATGATATTCCCATTTCTAGAATAAAAAATAAACTCCAAGTACTCGCAAGGCGGTTTGTGTTCGTACCGGCAGACAAAGCAGCAAATAATGTAGTGGTGGTGTTACGCATATACTACACGGAATTTCTCCAAAACGAAATTACAAATTCTTCTACATTCAGGTCCGTACGCTCCACAGAGAGTCAAATTGTAAACAAGCATATCACTGCCACCCAGCTTAAAGCCATTTCCGAACATTTGAAAGTCCCTACTATGTACTGGTTACCTAAATTGCACAAAAAAACATTTAAATTCCGTTTCATCTCCGCATCTAGTAAGTGTTCTACTAACAATCTATCAGTGCTTCTAACTACCACCCTTACTACTATCAAAGAACTTGTTATTAACTTTTGTAATAAAGCTTATGAAAATAATGGTATTAATTATTTTTGGAGTGTTAAAAATTCTTTAGAGGTTTTAGATAAAATACATGCTTTTGATGGTCCTTTTAATTCCGTTGACAGTTATGATTTTTCTACTCTCTATACTACACTTCCACACAATCTTCCATAAAAAAAAAGTTTTCATATTTAATTAAATGGTCTTTTGAAAAATCTCATTACAAATTTATTTGCTGTAACTCGTTTAAAGTCCTTTTCTGTAACGAAAAAGGAAAGTATGCTAGATACACTTACTGAAAATGTGACGATATGATTGAAGCTTTAAATTTTCTCCTGGACAACATATATTTACGTCTGCGATAAAGTGTATCGACAAGTAGTAGGTATTCCTATGGGCACTAACCGCACCCCTTTAATAGCAGATTTATTCTTGTATTGCTATGAATCTCAGTTTATGACCAAACTCAGTAAAGACACGTCATTGATACATTTGGTTGATACATTCAACAATACCTTCCGTTATCTTGATGATATTTTTTCTTTAAATAATCCAGAGTTCTCTAAATATACTACCAAAATTTACCCAAAAGAACTTACTTTAACTAAATCTAACATAAACAGCAGTAGTTGTCCTTTTCTAGATTTGTACATTTCAATCTCTAAAGGAAAACTCATACTAAAATTTACGACAAAAGAGACGACTTTTCATTCCCTATTGTTAATTTTCCTTTTTTAGACGGCGATGTTTCTTTGGCTCCATCATACGGTGTTTATATATCCCAACTCGTTCGTTATGCCAGTGTGTGTAGTTATGTCATAGATTTTAACGAACGTAATCAATGCATCACTGGTATATTATTAAGTCAGGGATTTCGTTACCATAAATTACGTAAAACTTTTACTAAATTCTTTCATAGATACAAAGATTTGATAAGTAAATTTGGCTGTACCTGTAGAAAACTGATTAAAAACGGTATTTCACATCCTAAATTTTACAGTTATATTGTACTTAAAGCGCGGAAATCACTTTTTTGTGTCATGAGCACACCTCTGTCATTGAAGTCCGTATAATATTTTCATGCACGAGCATAATGTATTCATTGAGATATTTAAACGGACAATTGAAAAGTTGAAATTATCACGTTTGTCATAGATTCTAGTTTGATGTCGGCCATCTGTCTCAAATCGAGAAAAAAAACAAGATTTGAAGCAAATCTGTAAGCCCAATACGAGATCTTTAAAAAAATCTATTTTTAAACGAGCAATTGTAATTATAAGGTTGATTTTAAAATCAAATGGACTTTTCTGTCTGAAAAGATACAGGTTCTTTTTTCAATTGTTGAAATGATCTTAAATTAGGTCCGGTTGGAGTTTTACAGAATAGAGAATAATGGGACAAAAAGGGAAAATTTGGCCCACAAATTATGAAACAAAAAATAATGGTATAGTTAAATGTAAAAAATAGAGAATATTGGACAAAGAATAAAGAATAGAGATAAATAACCAAACAAATTAAAGAATACAGAAATGAAGACTCTATCCTTCCAGACCTTCATAAAAAGTCATAAAAATGTACTGTGATCTTGTTCGTCTTGTTTATTGAAGTGAAATTTTTATTTTTAGATAATGCACATAAATAAAATACATATGTTTTACTTATGAACATATTGAAATGAGAACAAATATGAAAAAAACAATTTTTGGTTCATTGTTTTAACAAATGATTTTTGATATTCCACAGTCACCAGATATGTACTACAAGGTAATTGGAGAACAGCTAGGCGTGAAAGATATACTGACCATGGCCAAACTGAGATTTGCTTTGGAGGCTTTGGATACGAACGCATAATACATCTCCCACCGAGCATACGGTACAATTCATTATTAACTGAGGATGTAGAAAAACTGATAACTTTAAACACAGAGAACAATACTTGTTTCTTACGCAGGGAGCAAATCGTTGAGTGTATCTTGTGATTAAGAAAGAACTATTATCATTCACGATTGAACGTGAACAATTATAGAGAAATAATCCTTATAAATGTACATATATTGAACAATAACTGATATGTTTGTGCCAACTATAATACACAATTCAATACAGAAATGAATAACTGGTGAACACATGGGATCAGGAGGGTGCAGTTATTTTTATAGTTTCAAAGTTGAGAGAGGATAAAGATGGGTTTTTTTGCCTCATTTCTTACTTTTTAACTCATATGAGTATGTAAAAAATCTTAATGTACTATAATTCTGACTAGGAAACTGTCCCAAATATTTGAATTTCCTTGTTTTTCCAACAGTATTAGAAAAGTTGTTAGTTCATTTAAAGTTTAACTAGTTTTCCCTTCTTTAATGTGACGCCTTAATTATTGAATACTAGGAAGCACTACAGTCTGATGCATGAAAATGTTAGTGGTCATCTTAACTATACTGTAAATTTAATGTCTCCTAAAATACGAAGTCGAATTTAATTGGTAAAGTATAAAGCGGAGATATTACTATATCTTTATATATGCTAGTGCAATATTACAAATCTTATATATCATGATATTATTCTTAATAAATTTTATGTTTTATTCATTTTCGTAAATTGTGTATTTGACCATGTTGATAACGTCATGACCTTCGTTGCAAAAAAAGGGTTTGAACAATCTCTTATATAGATGATTGGCCTAAGAGTAAGAGAATATATATATATATATATATATCAATAAGTCAGCACCCCCACGACCAAATATTGTCTTCAACAATAGACAAGTGTTCATATGTACCTCAATTTTCAATTAGTTGACTATATAATTATGGGATATCTGTTCGTACCCAATATACAATCCTTTTTCATTGGCAGTCAAAAACAAAAGTAATAACAAAATTGACGAACTCCAATGGTAAATTAAAAAGGCGAAAGTCCATGAAAGTTGACAAAACCAAACGCTCGACTATATCAACAACGGAACGTCTGAAAAAAAACTATTATACTCCTGAATTGGTATAGAAATTTTCCGCATAAAAATTGTGTGTTAATCTTGGTTTTATAGCAATTCATCTACCCTTCATCCGGGACTATAAGCTTTTCAGAATTTGATTTATTGTTAATTTTCAATCCTATGGCTCCTCAAAATACATGAGATATAAGTCGCAGGTCGTTTAACTAATAACAAAAAGTTAACAGAAAACAGAAATAAAGAATGTAATATAATAGGGTCGGGATACGTTTGATAACACCGCCAAAATTGACATGGAATATACACACCCTGCTTTTATCCGACCAATATTTAAAATGTCGTAAACAAGAAAATAAAACAAGATAAAAATTACAGTTTGAAAGTAATATTATGATTATAATAATGATAAAATTAATAATACAAGTAATTCCCCAAATACGCAGCAGTTGCTCTAGATGCATTTATGTCCATAGACACTACATTATTTTGTGTTTCCGATTTATATATATTACCAGCCAAATAGCATGTCTGTGATGACATGAGATAAAATGTGAAAAACATTCCAAACATATAGAGTTTACTTATCTATCCCTAGACACAGATGATCGTAGCCAGATTGGCAGAACGTTTCGCAGCGTTAGCCTTTTCAATTTTCTTCACCTGCGTAATGAATTCAGCCTCGCAACTGGTTAAATTCGAGCGACACTGATGAGTGTTGTTGTACTAAATAAAAAATCTGGCATTTTTAATGAGTTTTAAATAAAGACATATAACACTTCACTTAAACAACGATTTTGCAATAGAATTTCACATTCATATCATCTGATTTGGAATTTGAAATGGAACGATTGATTCTTTTCCAGTTATTTCGCCAATAACATTAAAGGTACCGATTTTACTGCACAAGATGAATGCTAAAACATGCTATATTTTATTCGTAATATTACTTGGATATCCCTTCTAAATAAGTCTGTTTAAAGGTTTGGTTATTTTTTTAAATGAATGCCGACATTTTTGTGCTTTGTATACTACTCTATAATCAAAAAATGAGTTTCGTTTGTAGAACTTTTCGTCAATTTTCATAATTAGTATCGTAACAATATCCCTTCTTAATAAGTCTGTTTAAAGGTTTTGTGAGCTTTTGAGGTGAAAACTGACATTTTTGTGCTTTGTAAAGAATATTACCATAAAAGATTGGATGTGAAATACCCGAACGTATAAGATGTCTGCATGTTGAGTTATATTTACGAATGATGTCCTTTATACCGATGATAAAATTTAGTAAATGTTTTGACTAGTTTATGATATCGAAACCCCTGGTGTAATAATTTTTCAGTAATACATAAATTACTCTCGCTAAAATCTAATACGTTGTTACATACACGAGCGGATCGTACAAGTTGAGATATATAAACACCATAAGATGGTAACAAGGGAACGTCACCATCTAAAAATGGATAATTAACGATAGGAAATGAAAAATCATCTCTTTTATCATAAATTTTTGTATTAAGCTTTCCGTTAAGTATATAGATATCAAGATCGAGGAAAGGACAGTGGCCATTGTTAGTATTAGCTTTATTTAAAGTAAGTTCAACAGGATAAATTTCTTTAGTATACATACTGAAGTCGTCATTATTGAGATGTACCTGATATTTTCTAGATATCTTAAATTTGAGCTTTCTAAAAACTGCAATTTCTTTTGAAGCTTTTTTTAAAACTAGACTAAGTGTCCATGTGCTTTGTCAATTTACTATCATAGCTTGATATATTTCCGAATGAAAGGCTCAATTTACTCGGTATTCATCTATTGCTTAAAAACGGTATATCTGTCTTATCTGAGTTTAAAATGACAAGCCATTTTTTTGTTCAATTTGCAATATTTCGAAGATTAAAATTAACAATATTTTGTAGACTTCACTATTGAAGGACCATGTACGTGTCATCAGCAAACCATATACAAAGTCAAAGGATGTTATCAGCAATGTCATTACTATGGACCAAGAATAGAGGAGTAACCATGATAAATCGTAATATTTTTTTGCATATAGGCAACCTAAAGCTTATTGAGACAGAATGTTTAACGACCTTTGTGCGGAGTATTTTAACATAAAGAGCATGCAAATGAAGACTGCATGAAAGAATTTCGAATATGAAAGAAATTGGTTAAAGTTAACACACGTAAACTGTCCGTGAGCAGCATATCCACTGTATTTATATACAGATAACTGACAAAAAAAAAAGATGAGAGAGCATGCTAAAGTCCATTAAACATAATTAGAAATGTACAGTTTGAAGCGATAAAATGCAAGTGACACTGCACATTTTAATCAAGAAACGCTTCCACGTTTTATGCGATATGTGTTACGTCAATTATATTCATATTGATCAAAACCAAAAAAAAACTTAAGTTTTTGGAGCAGTTTTTATGGGCTAATTTTACTACCTAAATTAGCAGTGAATTTAATATGGAACAAACACATTACAAGTGAATAATTACCACTAGAAAAAAATCGACAAAGAAGAATCTAATTAAGTTCTATTCAATCATGTTACCTACATGTAAATTGAAATGACGTAAATGAACACCTATGTTTAACTTGTCGTAGCCAAAATACCTTCATGACTTCCATGATTGAAGTATTGACGAATTCGTCTTAGCACCAATATGGACTTGCCATTGGCAACATGACGTTTGTCACTATCGGGGCAGAAACTAATATCCACTCTGGAACAAATAAGATAACCCGGTGAAATTCCTTTTGGTCAATATTTGGAGATCCGTATTAATTACAGATATAAACGAAACGAAACGTCAATTTCAAACTAGTTCATTATTCCCCCCTTTTTTTCTTTAAATTAATCAATTCCACCTCTAAAATTATTGACTATACTTACTTGGACATGTGACTTTAGTGCATGTTTGTGTTTCTGTACCCGAACCGCTGCAGTCCTGTCCATCGTGTTGTGCTGCTGGACTGTCACACAGATGTTGTCTTGTTTGGGTTCCACTTGCACAAGTTACTAAACAAGTTCCCCATGAAGCCCAATTTCCCCAATTACCATCAACTGAAACGTCAATTAAAATGGAAATAGCAACTTTTAGTATTAAAATATACTCTTTTGTTTTGTATGTATTAATCAGTATCTTTACGCAAAAAAAGCCTGTATCGCTCATTTAAGTCTCTGTGCATCTTTGACAGTGGACACTCTCCAATATTGTTGACTAGAATAGAATTCATGACAGCAATCGCCTGATCATTTTTTAATTATTACTGCAACAGTTTCTCTCTATCTTCTTATTTTTTGCCCAAAACACAAAAAAGGGTAAAAAAATCGTCTTTTAAGGACAACCACTCCTGTAAAGAGTCTACTATAATTTCGACAACATTTAATTTATTTGTAGATCTTGTCTTGAATTCTTGTTTTTTAAAGTGTCTGTCTAACTTTTATAAGGCTAAAACCCCAAAAATTGGTAAACATTGTCATTACAGACCAAAAATTCCTATAAGTAGTCGATTGACAATTTGTGCCATGATGACTCATTTGATCTTATCTTGGTAATCATTTTTTCTATTAAAGTGTCTATCCTATATTTTATAGTTTTCAAGGTAAAAAACACTTTAAAGGGTAAAAATCATCATTGAAGAGCAATATCTCCAATAAGGAGTCGTCGTCTGATTTCAGCCAGCTGATTTATTTGTAGATCTTGTCTTGCTGATAATTTTTGCTTATTTAAGTTTTTATCTATCTATTATAAGCTTTAAGATATTAGGCATAAAATCGGTTAAAAATCGCCATAAAAGGGCAATTTTTCCAGTGAGAAGTCGACGAACAATTTGGTTATGTTGACTTATTTTTAGATCTTGTCTTGCTTGTCTTATTGTTGCTTTTTAAAGTGTCTATCTATATATTATAGTTTTCAAATGGGTAAAAATCGTCATAAAAGAGCAATAACTCAATAAAGAGTCGTCGGACGATTTCAGCGATCTCACTTATTTGTAGTAGAGTTTTTCTTGCTGATCATTTGTGCTTATTTAAGTTTTTAACCATCTATTATCTATTTTAGTTCTTAAGGTCAAGGAACAGTAAATGGGCTATGTCACAGATTTTGGTAAAACTTTGCAAACAGATTTAGCTCGTTTAACATCGCTGAATATCGAAAAAATAATGAATTTATCTATCTTATTTTCTGAAATATGAGTGCTTGCATTCTTTCAAAATAGTTGAGAATTTGTATAGAAAGCACATAGATTTTTCTTTAAAAACTATATGTTGTTGATTCATAAATTTCCGTTTTAATGAAAAAAAAATAATTATATCATCACCGACTTGGTTTTTTGTGTATTAACTCGTTGGTATTAAAAAAAAACGTCAAAAATCGACGTTTTACGGCCTACAACGCGACGACGTTACAATAAATTCGATGTTTGGTCGTTTTTTTTTTTTCATATAGAATACCACCTTGAATGATATATACCGTTTAAACGAAGTCAGTGACCCTCTTAATATTTAACACCACTAAAATAGAAATTTATGTATCAACAACATATATTTTTTTTAAGAAAAATCTATGTATTTGAGATTTGAAATTTCATGATTTTAAGCCAAATTTAAGAACGTTTTTCGCCGATTTTATGTGCTTTCTATACAAATGTTCACCCATTTTGAAAAAATTCACTCAGTAAAATTTCAGAAAATAAAAGTAATAGATGAATTATTTTTTTGGATTTTCAGTTAAAGTTCAACGAGCCAAATTTGTATGCAAAATTTTTTACAAAATCTGTGACATAGCCCATTTACTGTTACTTGACCTTAAGATATTAGGCAAAAACGCAAAAAAGAAAAATGATAAAAAAAATCGTCAATACAGGGCAACATCTCCAGTAGGAGCATTCGGACGATTTCAGCCATATAAACTAATTTGTAGATCTTGTCTTGTTGATCATTTGCACATAAAACATTTCTCTTTATGTTTTATAATTTTCAAGATACAAGGCAAAAATTTAAAAAAAAATGAAAAATTCGTCATTTAAGGGCAATAACCCCAGCTATAAGAAGTCGTCTGACAGTTTTGACGTAAAGGTAGAATAGGTAAACAATAATATTCTGAACAGTTTTGCTACTGTCAGGTTTTCTCTATCTATAGCCATTTACCTCATTGTTATATTTTAAGCCATGTCAGCAATGTTCGTTAGCAAGCAGGGTCATCAAACACATCTTTAATACGAAATAGCCAAATGATGATTGTGGCAAAGTTTGGGTAAATTTAGCCCAGTAATTTTAGAAAAGTATTTTGTAAAAGTTTACGGACGACGACGACGGACGACAGACGAAGAATGCCAGTTGATGTAAAAAGCTCACTTGGCCCTTTGGATAGCAATTCTAATCTAAGATCCAATACAAAAATTTCAGTCTTTGTCTCTTTTAAATTTACTGAGAAATGTTAGGAACTCGATGTATCAACATGATTTAAAAGGTACATATGTGAGGTTTTAGTTTATAAAGTTATGTAACTGTGTTAGTTGGGCGGTTTTTGCTAGTCCGTTTAAGCCATTTTGGTTTTATTCTTTCAAAGGTTTCATATTTTTAACTTTCTTCTTCTTTTCGGACACGCATTGCTTTTTGACCATACATCCAAGTAAGGCAGCAATCCCATATATGGTACTTTATTTAGCACCCAGAAACCACTTTTCTGCACAAATGTCGGTTTATTTTTAGTATCCATGACTACTTCATACCGTGAGGTATGATTACATTTGTGTCGATTTTTTCCAATATTTCTAAATGAAATACACAAAAACGTACCTGGACATTTGACTTGTGTACATGTCTTTGAGTCTGTGCTCGAACCACTACAGACTTGCCCACTGTGTTGTGGTGCAGGGCTATCACGCTGTAGTTTGAGTTCCGCTTGCACATGTTACAGAACAAGTTCCCCATGAAACCCAATTGCTCCACTGACCATCAACTACAGAAATAAATTAAACGTGTGTGAAGGAATAGTTTTGTGTATTTTAAACTTCAACACAGTATTTAAAGGAGTTTTTAATAAAAAAAAATAGTTTCACCGTGATGTAATAGTAGTAACATAACTTCTCTTAAAGATCTTAAAGAGAATACATAAATAAAGTAATCGATTAAAACCTTTCACCTTAACTGAACAGCGCTTAGGAATATCGTGTCCTAGTTTTGTTTATACGACTGAAAGACGACTTTCTTGAAAAATGTTAAATGAACATAAGACAAAGGAATACTTACTAGGACAGGCAATAAGTGTACACATTTTAGTTTCTGAGCTTGATCCACTACAGTCTAATCCATTGTTAGCTGGTGCTGGTTTGGAACATGCTCTAGTCCTACTTTAGCTACCACTACTACAACTTAAAGAAAATGAAGTCCATGTCGTCCAATCTGCCCAGTTACCATTTACAACAATAGAAAATAAAACCGAAAGACTGGTATACGCTCATTGCTGCTCATAAATTAGGTTTCCAATCTTATGTTAAAGACAAAATATCTCAATGTCGTCTTTAAAGATGACTCAAATGCCGAACTTCATTTTGTAGGCTATATACAATTTATATAATATAATGATTTTAAATTCAATTGAAAAACAGAAGAGTAAAAATTCATATATCTGTTTAGAAATTTCCTATCTATTTTTGGCCCTTGGTATTTTTTGTCTAATTTTATTTGTATTTATAAAGGTTAAAAACCAAGGTTGTTACCTTGTATGGTCTTTTTAACACACACGAAAAATATGTGTCCTACCACCAATATATATTAACAAATCTAACCCTTAACAGACATACATTATTTTCGGTGTGTTAACTGTAAATACAATTGTTATTACCATTTACTACTTTTAAAATTTGGATATTTTATTAAAGCCAATGATAATGGAAACTATACCAAGCACAGCACAGAACAGAACAAATCAAAATGTAAACGAAGCCTTGCCTACACATGACGTGGTGGTACAACTTTTTGAGCTAGTCCCTGAACCACTACATTGGTTTCCATTGGGTACAGGAATAGGATTATTACAAGATTTTGTCTTTGTTTGATCGCCTGTTCCACACAAGTTACTGAACATGAACCATAAGAACCCGAAGATCCCCAGTTACCATCAACTAAGAAAAAACATCAACGTGCAAAGATATCAGCATCCAACTCATTCACATAGTTACTAAGATGTCATTAATTCTTAAACGTAGTCTAAATAATCCAGGGAGATAACTTTAAACGCAATGAATAACTTCCAAGATCATGTATTTTCCAGTTTTGTTTTTGCTGACGTCTTGAGAACGGTTTGCAACACAGACTAAAATGAAAAATAGCCTTAAATTTCTCATGAATGCGTTTCAAACGAAAATTTTGCATTTTTGAAAATAATACACAAAAAAAAAGGATAAAAAAAAATGTTTTGCGCAAAATGTTGGCACTAAATTTGGAATTTTGCAGTAGACGTCGATTAACTTTTATGTAAGTTAAAAATGAATTCCTCGCAAAAGATGAGGTGCCAATAATAAACTCATCATAGATACCAAGATTGAAATTTTGTATTTGCGCCAGACGCGCGTTTCGTCTACAAAAGACTCACCAGTGACGCTCGAATCAAAAAAAGTTAAAAAGGCCAAATAAAGTACGAAGTTGAAGAGTATTGAGGACCAAAAATTACTAAAAGTTTTGCCAAATACAGCTCAGGTAATCTATTCCTGAGGTAGAAAAGCCTTAGTATTTCAAAAATGTAAAGTGTTGTAAACCGTTCATTAATAATTATGACCATATCAATGATAATTCATGTCAACACAGACTATGCTGACTACTGGGCTGGTGATACCCTCGGGGAATAAAAAATCCACCAGCAGTGGCATCGACCCAGTGGTTGTAAATAAACTCATCATAGATACCAGGATTGAAATTTTGTATTTGCGCCAGACGCGCGTTTCGTCTACAAAAGACTCACCAGTGACGCTTGAATAAAAAAAAGTTAAAAAGGCCAAATAAAGTTGAAGAGCATTGAGGACCAAAAATTCCTAAAAGTTTTGCCAAATACAGCTAAGGTAATCTATTCCTATTAAGATTACATAATTTCAGAAACATTTGTAGCTTTCTCTTTGATAGAAGCACGATTATCTATACTCTTTCTTTCTTTCTTTCTTTCTTTCTTTCTTTCTTTCTTTTCATTTCTTTATTTATTTCAAAATGCACAATGAAAGACATCACACATATAAAAAAAGGTAAATTACAATACAAGAATATTAAAAGAGTGTCCAAAAAAGTATTAATAAGAAAGCAAGCCCTTAGAAACGTCCGCTATTGCTACAATAAGACAACAATATGTCACAAAGATAAGCCCGCCATTCTGACACTACGTTACATTTTGCAGAAAAAAAATATGAGCGACAAAATTGCAAACGTTTTTGTTTCCTATGAAACGATATCATGTCTCCTTTTTTTTTCTAAACTTGAGAAACCTCTTTTGAACTAATGTCCTTATGAAAGATGTGTTATGACATTGAAGTTTTTCGTCTCACTCATCAATGGCAACATGTGTTACGATATCTATCTAATATATGCACACATTTTATTTTAAGTGTATTTAAAGATGGCAGTTGTTTGAAATGCAATGACAACATTTGTTTTACAACGAGTTTGTGTGGATTTCCCCCTACTTTGGAACATTATAAATCTGAAACAAAGGTAAGACACTTTTAATTAAATTTATACTTATCATTCAAAAGTTAAGTATTCAATGAAAACTTGTCAACCTTTACAATAAGGATTTTTGAAATATCTATTTTTTGTTTAAAATAATAATGTATGCTCAGCTTGAGAAAAAAAAACATTTACTGTTAGAAGGAATAGACCTTATCGCTATTTGGGAATCTGCGACACTTGACCCGGGATTCTGCGACACTTGAACTATTGACGTCATACAAATGTCAGACATTTTCTATTGTGACGTCAAAATTTCACGGGAACCTATGTGGTGTCCAGTAATGGCAGACAAATAGCGATCAGGTGTATTACACTAACAGGGACCAACTTATGCTACAAAGTACAATCTTCATATTTGGTATATTAGAGGAGACATCAGCTCTCACAAATAAGTCTTTCTGTAATAGGTCATTGCGGCTGTTATTGTTAGCACGCGCAAACCTCTTATCTATGTTCCATTTCTTATAACCTCGTTTGGTCAAAAATCCGCGAAGTTCCTGTAACAGTTTAGTGACAGCTTCCTCAGATGAGCAAATCCGCTTTACTCTAATAGCTTGACTGTAAGGGATATTTTTTGTAGTGTTTGGGGTGACAGCTTTGGGGAGAAAGGTACTGATGTTTATCTGTAGGTTAACAGTAGAGGTCTTTTGACATGCCACCGTCCTTTATAGATGTAGTTATGTCCAAGAAAGATATTTTGGAGTCGGAAATTTCATGTGTGAATTTAATGGACTGGTGGGCGTTGTTTCCATGTTTGATAAAATCATCCAGTTTTTGTTGGAATTCAATCCATTTCATGTCAACATCATCGATGAAACAGAACCAAGACAGAGGTTTAGATAAAGATGTTGAAATGATTTGTTTCTCTTATTTGCCCATGAAAATATTGGCGTAAGACGGTGCCATTTTCGTCCCCATCGCTGTCCTGTTTATCTGAAGGTAATGTTCACCATTGAAGGTGAAATTGTTGCATTTCAGATCCAGAGTAAGCAGCTGGACTAAACATTCGGTTGGTGGTTCTAAAATTTTAATGTTGCGCGAGTCCCATATTTCATTGCACGATTGTACACCGTCATAATAATAATAATAATAATAATAATAATAATGTCTTTATTTAAAGAGAGTAACTCATTAAACCAATTTTCAACAAGGCTCTATACATACTATATCAACTACATGAATAAAACATAATTAATTTACTATTACACACATATAATAATACTTTATTCCGTAAGCAAATACAGCTCATAGGATTATTAATAAACAGATACACAATTTATACAGTTTACATATACAAATACAACATTAATGTCATAAACAATTTCTAACATGTAGCGGAGTTTGGCATACAATTAACATTGGTATTAACGGTACATAACATACAATCAAGTGTTACGAATTTTCTCTGCCTCATAAAGGTATTTACCCAGATTATTTAACTCCTTAATATTTCTTACAGATAATAACTGAACTAGTTTGAAAGTAGATGGGTTTCTATAATAATATATCTTAATATATTTACTTCTGACATTTACATATTTATCACACTCTAATATAAAATGATATTCGTCTTCGATTACTTTTTTATCACACATAGTACAAACACGCTCATTTCTGGAAATATTAAAGTATCTTCCAGTTTCTACATTGAGTGAATGTGAATTGATTCTATATTTAGTTACATATGACTGGTATAAACTGTTCAATGGTCGATTCAAATAAAATTGCAAAGTATGTCCATCATGTATATATTGATACAAATTACATTTTGAAGTATTTTCAAAAAATGACAAGCCTTCAGCTATATAATTATCAACAATTCTTTTTTTTAAATTCATGTAAAAATAATTGACTATTTCCAACACTTTGTGCTAACCATATATCATTAAATCCATACCTGTTTAGTATGTCTTTTATCTTACAACTCCAGTTGAGTTTATCATTCGGTTTAACAAAACTAGATTTGTACATATCTTCATAAATACTCTTCAATATACAATTATTAGATTCTAATAACTTCAACCAATAACGTACCATTCTTACATATCTATTTACATACAATGGTAAACGACCAAGGTCAAAATACACCATATGACTTACAGTCCCTTTTCTCACTTTCAAAATTCTTTTTAAATAATACAAATGAAGCGTTTTTATATCAGATCCCTTATGAAAACGCCATATTTCACAACCATAATTCACAATACTTGTTACATATGTATCAAATAAGGATATCAAAGTCTCAGTATTAATCCTCATAAATCTTACTCAATAAACAAAATGTAGCCTTCCTACCCTGTTCAGATAGAGTTTTCTGTGTTACAGTAAAAGTACCGTTATAATTTAATAACAAACCAAGATATATAAACTGATCACATATTTCTATCATTCTACCATTTAAATACCATTTTTCATTCTCTTTCAGTACACCTCTGTTACGAAAAACAACTATTTTGGTTTTTCTTAAATTAATGTCAAGACCATTCTGGTATGAGCTATCATATACAGTAACTATCATTTTATGTAATTCAGAAATACTTTCGCTGAAGAGAACTGTATCATCAGCATACATAAAAAGATAAAGATCTAACATTTTTACTTCATATGGTTCTATTCCTTGTTTAATTAACTCAATTTCTATGTCATTTACATAAATTGCATATAAAAATGGAGATAATGATTCGCCTTGCATTAGGCCAACATTACAATGGAAAAACTCTGAAATTCACCATCAAATATTAATTTAACACAACTTTTTTAACTTAGAATAAATTGATTTAATCAGATTCAAAAGGTCTCCACTAATATCGCATTTCAACATTTTTTGCCATAAAACATAATGTGACACACTGTCAAAAGCTTTGATAAAATCAATAAAACAACAATAGAGGCGTTTTCCTTTACGTAAACTTTTGGATACAACAGAATGAAGGGCAAAAATGGCGTCGTGTGTACCATATTCAGGGACAAACCCAAACTGCGCATCAATCAATATATTGTATTCTTTGCACCACTTTAATAGTCTTGTATTAATGACAGAAGTAAACAATTTCCCGACATGAGATACAAGCGAAATTCCTCTGTAATTTCCTGTATCATCAACTGGACCTTTCTTAAATAGCGGAACTAAAACACTCTTGACCCATATTTCTGGAAACCACCAACCGGTAATAAGTATTACGTTAAAAAGTTTACATAACAGTGGCAGTAGAGTTAATTTACACTCCTTCAGAAATTCATTTAATAAATTGTCATATCCTGTTGCCTTTTCAGTTTTCAGTTTTTTAACACACATATCAATTTCTTGCTCCGTAAAAGGTCGATCCAATTCTTCATAAATGACTTTATTGTTGTCTTCTACTTCTGGTCCGTCATCAATTTCTTCCTTTGAAACTAAGTTTTTAAAATGCTTCACAAAATCGTTTAATTTTATGTTGCTTTGTAAGGCCTTTTTTTCGTTTTCTGAATTTTCGATAAAAGTACTTTGGATTTGTTTTTCTAATAGAACTCAACATGTTTCCCCTCTGTTTTTTATAACGTCTTTTTAAACTATTTTCACTTCGTTTAAATCTTTGTTTAGCGAGATTTAAAATAAGTCTGTTTTCTTCACATTTAGAGTGCATTTCTTTCTAACACAAACGATGCAAACGGCTAAGCGCGCACATGTTTTGATCATTTGTTTCTAACATACGTTTGCAAAGTTTACATAAACTTTGACAAACTATGCACTCGCTAAAAGTGCGTCTACAGTTTGTCGTTCATCTTTTGTTAGTACGAACGCTACATTTGTTTCTAACTTCAACCTTGAATTTAAGTAAAATTATAAGAAAACATTGGAACAATCTGCAAAAAGACAAACAATGCAGTGAAATCTTCGCCCTAGTGCCTATCATATCGTATAAACGTAACAAAAATATAAAAGAATAACTTGCTAAATCAAGGCAATAGTTGGGAGACTTTTGAAAAGGGACCAATGCTTTAACAGTCTAAGCAAAAAATCCCGAAACACTGTTAGTAATAATCTTAATTATAGGCAACAAACTTTCATACATATGAAATAGAAAAAACGGCGTAAAGTCTTGAGATTTATTACTATGTTGGTTGAAGGAACCGCATTTAATTATAGCCGCGTAATAAGTCTGTTTACCAACAACATGTGCATGCATTATTGGAAGTTCAAAACAGGGTCAGTAAACACTGATTAAACGATGTATTTGTTTCTACTTTTGTAGCGTTTAGCAAACGATAACAAACGCCACACAACGTTTACAAAATTTAGGTTAGAAAGAAATGCACTCTTACTTTGGTTAAATTGTTTCAACGAGCGTTTATATTATATATACAATTGTTTGCAGTCATCGTTTATCCACGGTTTATCTTGCCTTATATGTATAGGTTTATAAGTTCGCTTTGTGCTGTTACAATAATCACATTTTAAAGTTTTCGTCACTTCTGTTTTTGTAAAATTGAGAATGGAAATGGGGAATGTGTCAAAGAGACAACAACCCGACCATAGAACAGACAACAGCAGAAGGTCACCAACAGGTCTTCAATGCAGCGAGAAATTCCCGCACCCGGAGACGTCCTTCAGCTGGCCCCTAAACAAATATATATACTAGTTCAGTGATAATGAACGCCATACTAAACTCCAAATTGTACACAAGAAACTAAAATTAAAAATAATACAAGACTGACAAAGGCCAGAGGCTCCTGACTTGGGACAGGCGCAAAAATGCGGCGGGGTTAAACATGTTTATGAGATCTCAACCCTATATTTATTGACAATATCGGACAGACACGAATTATTCGTATTCATAATTTCGTCAATATTCCTTGGCTCATTGGATAAACTATTCATCAGTCCATTAATTTTATTGGAATTTGCTGCAAGGTCCCTTTTAATGTCATCTTTGAACCCTTCATTCCATTTATAACAATCATATTTTAAAGTTTTACAAGTACATATATCAGAGGGGTCTGATGGGTTATTTTCGTCCTTCGTGATCGAGGTATTTTGCTTGCCGTGATTCGTTTTTGCATTGATTTATTGTCCGTGACTCGTGATAAGTGCATTTTTCGTGAATCGTTTTCAATTAAATTTTATGTACTTTCTCCGTGATGGAGGTGTTAAATCGTCGTTTTTCGTGAACAGTTTTGTGGTATTACAATAGAAAAAAGTAGAATCACAAAAATACTGAACTCCGAGGAAAATTCAAAACGGAAAGTCCCGAATCAAATGGCAAAATTAAAAACTCAAACACATCAAACGAAACCACCCTAATTTATCTTAAGAGTTGTTATAAAGGACTGCATGGTACTATTTGAAGCAATTTACGGAAACCAGTCGCTAAAGTTTAAGTAGCGCAGAACTGGTTCCTGGTAGTTTGCTCAGGTTTCAGTGTATGATTCTGACTCCGATTTTGCAAATGAACATGTAGATATGAGACCTATTTTTGACCCCAGCTTGTTATTATTTAATTTATGAAGTGGGCTATAAGTAGACGTGAGACTATAAGCCTTGGCGTAGCTTGCGTTGCGGCAACCGAGACACAAACCTCATTAAAATAATAATTAAAATAATAAAAACAACTTTTTTTTTTATATTCTTTTGAACAATTTTCCAAAAATGCAAAAGACACCCTACGTAACATTTATGAGTAAAAGACTTATGGAAACATGTACATCTCCATGCACCCCCTAATTGGAAATCACTACCCCTTTGCGGTAGTTTTTAGTAATTCGAATATGTCGGAGTCAAAGAAATCGACACAATAAAAGCTGACAAATTTCTATCTGTCTATATCCTACCCCAAGCAAAATTAATTAGAAAAATTTCTAGTAGCCTATATTTTGGACTTGGTGAGGTTTAGAAAATACACAAAAATGCCCAGAAATTAATTTAAACTTTTAAGAATAGAGGTTTAAGATGGTGTTAAAATATAAAAGAGAGGAAATCAAATTATCATTGGGATAACAAGAATTAATTTCTATTTAATTTATGAAAGGGGCTATAAGTAGAAGTGAGACTATAAGCCTTGAATATATATTGAATATTTATATATAATGAATATAATGAATATTTGAAGACCCCATTCTAAAAATCCTCATATATAACCGGTAACGTCTAAAATTTAAACATCGTGTGTGTTGACATTCTCTACGTTTATTTCATATCGGTTAAGAATTAGCTTCTCGTATTGGATAACACGTGGCCACATGACATTCTTTATTCTTTAGTAAAAAATTCCATCGGTCTTTAACAGAAAAAAAACGGACCAGAAAACCGGTCGTTAACGAACTTTTACATGTTAATGACCAGTGGGGCGTGGTTTATCTGTTTAGAGTGATGTCCCTTTAATAAAACGCAATCGCGATTCAGACGTTTGGAACATAGCTGAACTTGTGTTTTTTTTTTGTTCTTCAGTAGTGAGCCAGAAGAGGTTCATTTCTGTTTTTTTGCATTGGGAAGATCTTCTGGCTCTCTTTTATCTCTTCTTTTTAAATAAGTAGTTTAGACGACAGAGGCACATAACAAACATGGCGTCGCTTAGTTTAAATGACATTAATAAATTTATAAAATGCAGATATCATGATGATAGAATGTGAGTTGTGTGATAAACGTTTTTATGGTATGGCAACCTTAGTAGGAAATTCCTATAGGGACAATAAGCTGGATAGATATAAAAACTACACGGACAATAACAGTAATGGGACGACTCTTTAATATTCTTGGAAGGGGAATGGGGCAGGAGGATATTTTGCGGATTTTTTTATTCATTCAAGTTAAATGCTTAATCTGTCGCTAAGAATGCCTATTTTTTCCAGCTCCGTTACCAGGCCACCATATTCATATTCAAAATCCTCTTGTCCCCTTCCCAAAAAATCAAATGGTTTTCCCCTTATTTAACACGAGTTTAAATTGATTGATTGTTGGTTACTTATTTTTAACGTCCAGTGACTAATATTTCATACATGTTCAGAAAAAAAACACGAATTTAAAAGTCAGGTATAGAATATCAAAACTAGTAAGGAGATGTGGCATGATTGTCAATTGGGCAACTATCAACCGTAGTTCAAATAAAGAAGTATCAGCAATTATAACCAACCGTACGGCCTTCAACAATGACAAAACCCATACCGTATAGTCAGCTATAAAAGGCCCCGACATGAAAAATATGAAACAATTAAAACGAAAAAAAAAATAACGGCCTAACTATATATATCAAAACCCTTTAAAAAAACCAAATATGAGTTGACAGATATGAACCAATAACAACCACTGAACTATAGGCTCCTGACTTTGGAGAATGTGGCAGGGTTAAACATGTTTGTGAGCGCTCAACACTCCCCTAAACTGGGATAGTGATGTAACAGTACAACATAAGAACAAACTGTAAAAATCAGTTGCAATTGGATTTACTCAAAAAATCGGTACGAGACACAAAAACAACTAACATTAAGAGGATAAACGTAAAGCACCGAAATAAGAGTTTTGCAGAAACTGAACGGCTTGTAATCATGCTCTCCCAGACTGAAGTATCAATCAGTACACAACCAACGAATTTAGTCATCCTTGTATACTAGTACCTTAAAAACGTATACAATTAAGGTTCTCAAAAAGTGGTGGTCCGAAGGTTTTAACCATTGAAATATTGCAAGGACCGACACAATTTTGGTATTTTGAAATAGAAGTAATAGTTAGGACCAGTATATTTTTCTTCAAGGACCAACAGGGAATAAAGATTTTGAGAACTCTGTGTTCTCTTTTATATACAATGCTTATAGACAAGATGTCCTTTTCGATCATATACCAGACAAACATTGACAAATTCGGATAGAAAAGCATAAAGAAAAAATTTCACATACACAGCGATTTTTTCCAACAATTTTCTTTGTCTTTTCACTTAATCATATAACTTACATCAATGCCAAAACGGAGAACACTATTAAAGTCATGTCTACCGAATGAACTTACGTAACTAAATTTTCTAATAAATCATCGTAAACTTTGTTTATGTTATCCAACATAAAAAATTCTACTATATTCGACGGCAAATTGAATTTTTGTTTTATTGTTTCTTCTACAGAATATCTCCAGAAGAGGTCCAGATTCATTTTTTTGGACTCTTCACCAGAAGACATTCTGGAGATGTACAGAAGAGACCAATAAAACACGCCCCTGGAAGGCACGTCTGCTACAGACGGCTCAAATGATCGTTTTGCCGCACGTTCCGATGCTGATAGAGACAAACTACTCAGCAACAAGAATTATAAAATTATAGAAAACTTTATTTTGTATTCATATATTGAAAAAATTTGCACTTAAATGAATGGCAGTGACTTATAGTTATTACTATGACTGGTCTTCACTCTTTCCTATAGAAATCGTACAATAACTCGAGTTTGCTTTGAACAATTTGAATTTATGAGAATTTAAAAAAAAACATGGTTCCTCAATGAAATAAACATAATAGTTATTGAAGAACTGGTCATTATCGTGATGCATGGACTGCCCGTAGGACAGTCCATATATATCACGATAATAACCAGTTCTTCAATAACTATTATATAAGTATACACAGTGGGGTTTGTTACAATTTGACAGTTTTACTACCCATGGGAACCCCTAAACATCGCTAGCTGAGACCCGGAATATTTTTCGATTCTACAAGTCAGCTAATATGGTTTCTTGGTGGATTTACAGTTGTATTATTGTCTCGCTGTGTCATTAACGTATACCCCATATCCATCTCCTTTAAAAAGAATTAAAACCTAGTAAATTCACTGTCATTATTTAATTTGAAGAAAGTGGTAAATGCTTTGAGAACATTTATATATTCATTTGAACATTGAAAATGATGTTGGTACTAGTAATCAACTCATAGATCTGTAGTATAACTTTGATAGCGTAAGACATTATTAACATTATTATGATTAAATAAAATAAAACAACTGCTATCGTTAATTCCTAATAGATTCTTTTTGTTCAAATTGCAAAACCTCTACAGCTTATGGGGAGCTTCGCCCTGTTTCTCACTGTCTCAAATTGATGGACGTATATTCTTTAGTACATGTATATGTACTGCCGAAGCGAGTACATATGTTTACAAGAATCATTCGATACGTACGCTACTAAAGCCTTTGACATAACGAATAAACTGTACTAACCAGTTGATCTATATAGATTAATGAATGGAAAGCAATTGATAATAAAAATGCCGATTATTTGGTGAGGTTGCTATACACAGACGCAATAGAATTTGGAAAGCACATCGATTTGATAATAAAGTTTATTCTGACCATGAGATGTTGACATCAGTGGAAGCTGAATGGAAAATAGGACAACGATTTGAGTCGAGACGCTGATCCGAGTCCCAAGTTTCACGGGAAAATCTTGCTGATAATTTATTTAATACTTATGGTTTCATCTGGAGCACCTAATTGAAACCAAAATTTTCGGTAGGGACCTTGTTATTCAGTTTCTAGTTATATTTTTCATGTTTTGTTTTTTTTGTCTACTATTAAACATTGCTTATTCAATTCAAAGTATTGTCTTCCCATCAGTTTTTGGTAGTCCTGCTTGTTCCTTGAAGCTTTTGTTATATCAATATGAATTTCAAGAGTTTTAAAAACACTGCACTATGAATGAACACAGGTTTTTACTGTGTATTTGCTTGGTCTCGATCCGGTAAATGCGTTGGTGACCATTGCTTTATCGTGAAAAATAATCAAAGATTTGTTAAGGTATATGGACGTGGATGGTATACCTCGATAGTAAAATTAATACTGAAATAAAATCATAGATATAAAATAATGAGACTTGAGCATAGTCAAATTGAAATCATTTGTTGAAAGAAAACAAATCTCCAATTGGCAAGTATATGTTGGTACACGAGTTCAACATGTTCAAAGATGCCAAATGTACTCGGGTACACTTCCATTGGAATGTTCTTTCCCAACTGGCTGCTTCTAAGCCTTTCCACCAAAGACTCTGTTATAGTAATAATTTACTCAAGTATGGTGATATCCAAACTGATTTAAAATATAGTAAATGTACTAAAACTTTCCAGGAAATGAGTGAACAACGTGCTTATAAGGATTATCAAATAAGTTGTGAACTGTGATCAGGAAAATTTATTTCCTGTGAGCTGTAATCATCAAATTTAATATCTCGTGAACCGTGATGAGAACTCCCCATTACCCCCCCCCCCCCCCCCCCCCCCCCCCCCTCATATCATTTAAGGTTAATCCTTTTAGTTTAAATTCAACTTTTAAAGGTGCATGACATGAAAAAGAAGTAAAATCACCAATGACAAAATCATTAACAATAGCAAATGAATCACGAGAAAAGCAAGTAATCAATTATGCTACATCCATTCTTATTTTGAAATGTAAAAGTTTCACTTTTTTTCCCAAAACGACCATTACATACTCTTATACCAGAAGATTTACATAAGTTCAAACTTTTACGACCAAACGAATTAGCCGGCTTTTTGTCCTCTGTTGTTCTTTCACTTGGTAAATCAGGTTCATAATTAAGTAAATCAGTTTCATCACGATTAAATACATTTAAATTGTCTTGCATTATGAAGTCATTTTCTCTACCTATTCTTCCGTTGAGGTCACCAATCACTGCAATGTTACCTTATATACTATAATGTTCTACTTGTTCCTGCAAAACGTCAAAGACATCCAAGTCATATTTTCGATAAAAAACAATAGATGTATATATACACAAATATAACAACAACAAAAAAAACCACCTATAGTATACACTGTGGCTTAACTTATAAATTTCACACTTTTAAAAATATAATGACTTGTAAGAGTATTTGATTGCAGATATAGTTTTTGATTTTTTAATTTCACTGGATAGTGAATTCCACTTTTGGACCACTAAAAGAAAAACTTGATCTGTATTATTCTGTTTTTGATTTAGGGACAATAAAATTATCTGATGATGAAAGTCGAGTATTGTACGATTGTTCACTATTTGTAGGCACAATAAGATTTGATAAATATTTTGGTGCCATTTCATGTTTTGATTTATACATTAATAATGACTTGTGGTAAAGTATTCTCTTGGTAACGGGAATAATTCCAGAATTCTTAAATAGTTCAATAGATGGTTTACGAATATCGTGTTCGTTTAAAATAATTCTAGTTGCCCTTTTTTGCAATTTTAGTAAACAGTCAACTAAAAACTTGTTACAGTTTCCCCATACTGAATAACAGTAATCCAAATGTGGAAGAATATACGCATTGTAAAATAGAATCCGTGCATTATGATTCAAGTATTTCTTGATTCTTTTTAATAAAGCTAATGAAGAATTAACTTTTTTTATTATATGATTAATTTGATCATACCAAGAAAGAGTGGCGTCAACAAAAATAACAAGGACTTTTTCACAGTGACTTTCATTAATATGTTGGCCATTAATATATATATTTTATGTGTCATTGCACATGACAGACAGTTTTTGTTTTGAACCTATACACATTGTCTTAGTTTTTGACATACTAACATTTTGTTTTCATCAACCCAATGACAAATATTTTCTAATACAACATTGAGTGCCTGACTTATATACCTTTTGTCTTTTCCAATTACAGAAATAGTGCTATCATCAGCAAATAGCAAATAGATCAGTATTATGCTTAGGATTACATAAAGGCAAATCATTAATAAATATTAAGAATAATATAGGACCTAAAACTGACCCTTGGGGTACACCTGCTTTTAATGTAGATACATCTGAAAAAGTATTTGAAATGAATACGACCTGATGTAAACCAATGAATTGAATTATAAGAACTTTTATATTTTTGTAATTTTTGAGGGAGCAGTTTATGATTTAGAAGATCAAAAGCTTTACACAGATCCAAAAATGCTGCCCCTACTAAATTTCCTTCATCAATGGCTTTTAACCATTTATCTAAAAAAAGACGTCATAGCACCATGAGGTATGTTGGTATACAATGAGGTGACATCCAAAGTGACAAGGAGAGTTTCAAGAGGAAGAGGGTTCATAGATTCCATTTTACGAAGGTAATTTGTGGTGTCTTGAATGTGAGATGGAAGATTTTCTACATAAGATCTTAAATGGAAGTCTACGAATTCCGAGATTTTCTCAGTCGGGTGGCCGTTTGCGGATACAATGGTTCTACCAGAGTTGTTAACCTTGTGTATTTTGGGGAGAAGATACAATCGACCAGGCTTGGCGTTCTCTGTTTTAAAATATCCGATTGTATCCTCATCTATGTGACCGTCATTGTGCATGGTTTGTAACGCAGTAATACTTTTGGAACTAAACGCGGAAGTAGGGTCATGGTCAAGCTTCTTATAAAATCTCTCATCAGAGAGCTGACGCTCTGCTTCCGCGATGTAGTTAGCTTTGTCCATTATCACAACGGCACTTCCCTTTTCTGCTGGTTTTATCACAATATCATCTCGGTTTCTCAGCGATTGTATGGCTGTTTTCTCGTCAGAAGAGGTGTTATAAAACAACGAGTACTTGTTGTTAGCTAGATGAACAACATCCGATTTGATTTTGTCGATAAATTCTTCCAGTGTAGCAGATTTGCTTGGTTTTGGAATCCATGAACTCTTCTTTTTAAAGCGCGGAATTCTGATTTCTTCCTCCGAGTCAGAACTGTCGGAGTCTTCCTCATTGTCCTTTGGTTTGTCACCAAAGTATTCTTTAATTCCGAGGGTTCTGGCAGATTTATTCAGGTCATCCTCCAGTTTCATATTATATACGTTACTGGGCGTAGGGCTAAAATTCAAGATGGTTTCTTATCGTCGAGTTGCAAGTTGCGAGTTGAAAAGGCCGAGTTGCGAGTTAAGAAAGTCGAGTTGCAAGTTACGAAAGTCGAGTTGCCAGTTACAAAAATATTATGTTTCTCTAATTTCTTAAGAATTATATATATAAATGGTCGTATATATAAACGGTCGTGTCGTCTGATTTTTGAAACAGAATTTTCAGGTTTACTTCGCATTTAATAAACAAAGCATACATGTACACCTGAACTTAGTTATACACTGCACGAGGAAAGGTCCCGGTATTTTGATTGCAGGATTTGAAAGAGTTATGTGATACTTATTTATAAGAGTTGCAAAGTCACGCACGCTTAAATTTCTTTCATGAGAGCGACATTGTTCATTTTTTTTAAATAAAACAGGATATACTGTAGATATAAGAGAAAATGTATACTGTACTGAACAAATCAAGCATAAGAAAATAAATCATGTAGACAAATGAATTATACTTGCAAACTATCGACACCTCACAGAATATGGCACTGTGTTAGTCCTAAAGTAAATACTTATCACAGTTACCAGGCTTATAATATTTTAAAATCAGATTATGATGGATTTGTGATGTTGCCTTTTGTGAACGGCGGTTTGTCTTATATTTTTTCGTGGTTTAATTTGGACATGCGTTTGTCACTTTGTCTTTGACCAAAGAATTTTAAATCCTCCTTTCGGTATCTTCCGCCTTTCTTTTATGGTAAAATGCATAACTCAGGATTTAGGGTTGCTGTCTACATAAAAGCTACTAAACTAAAGGTTTCCAGTGGCATAATTTAAGTTAACACGTAGGATAAACTGTCTCCAAATACCAAATTGCCTTAAACCACAGCGTCGTCGTCTCCGCCGAATGTGATATTATCGGATAACTCATCACGGAATATATTCTTTCATAAGCCATACGACAGGTGTCTCTTGTGGAGTAGTTTATGTTTTGCCTTTCGGGGGCACATTGATTCTACCTCGGTTTTTGGTTTGTAAAATGTTGATAAGTCTAGTTGTCTCGCCTGCGACTTCTGTCGCAGAAAGCGAGACTTAGGGTTAGTGATCCGGCGGCGTCGACGTTAGCTCTTGACTTAAAAGCTTAGTATTTCAGAAGGTAGAAGACATGGATGCTTCATACTTTGTATATAGATGTCTTATCTTACGAACTCTCCGTCTGTCATATGACCAATGGCCTTGACCTCATTTTCATGGTTCAATGACTACTTGAAAAAAAAGTTAAGATTTTTTGTTATGTTATTTTCTCTCTTATTATAAGTATTAGGATTACTATATTTGGTATGTGCGTACCTTGCAAGTTCCTCATGCCTGTCAGACAGTTTTCACTTGACCTTGACCTCATTTCATGGATCAGTGAACAAAGTTAAGTTGACCACGATCTATTTCGCAGATACTATAAGTATTCAGTCAATTATATTTTGGTGTATGGAATGGTTGTAAGGTGTACATGTCTGTCTGGCAGTAATAATCTAACCTTGACCTCATTTTCATGGTTCATTGGTCAATGCTATTTTTTTTTTCTTGTTTGGTCTGTTTTTCAGATACTATAAGAAATAGGTGAACTATATTTGGTTTATGGAATGATTGTAAGGTGTATAAATATGTCTGGCATGTTTCATCTAACCTTGACCATATTTTCATGGTTCATTGATCAATGTTGAATTTCTCTGAATTGTTCTGTTTTTCAAATACTTTTTAAATAACTAACACCTCTTTAAAACTGCACTTTTTTCATATTGATGTAAAAATGTTTTGACGTTTTATACAGACAATTCAAACTTTATTTAATCAATTTCCCATCTACTGCACCATGAGTTTCGTGTAAAAAAGCTAAAAGAGTTATATTTGTCAGCATGTTATTCCTTAATTAACTTGATTGATTAGGGTATGATTAACCCGGTTTTTTTAGAAAGAAGTGTCATATTCCAAAACTGCGTTTTTGTCTCTTTTACAAAAGTATCTTTGACAGCTACATGTATAGAATAAAGAATGGAAACGGGGAATTTGTCAAAGAGACAACAACCCAACCAAAAATATACAAGTCAACCTAAGGCCATCAATGGGTCTTCAACACAGCGAGAAATCCCACACCCAGAGGCAGCCCCGATCAGGCCCAGAAACACAATGTACACTAGATCAAGTAAATGGACGCCATTCTATGCTCCGAAACATATAGATGAACCAAAATTAAAAAATATACAAGACCAACAAAGGCTAGAGGTTCCTGACTTAGGACAGACGCAAAAATGCGGCGGGGTTAAACAGGTTTTATGAGCGCTCAACATTCCCCTTCACCTCTAGCTAATGTAGACATATACAACTTAAACGTCCACAATTTTGAGTGTCACTGCCAAAGAATTAATTTTTGGGTCCCTAACAAATATTGCCATCTTCCCCAAAGAGCCCGCTCTTAACGAAATCTGCAGAAGGGGTCTTTTACACATATATATTATAGTTTAGTTGCTATCTCCCTTTAGTTTAATATGACGGTGCTAGTTATGAAATTTAATGATAATTAAACTACAAGCCATACGCTGCATTTCAAAAGGCTATCTGTTTCTTCAGAAAATAACCATACTTTGCGTAGTAATTATGTACGGAATCCATTCATTTTTTTTTACACGAGACTCAGTCCAAACAACAAAATGAATCAACAATACTGTATACAATTCTATAAGCAATCATCATTTAAAAATGTTAAATAAGGTACACCAAAAAATTAAAATAGTTTTCCCCATTTTCACGCAACTCGACTTTCGTAACTCACAACTGGACTTTTGTAACTCGCAACTCGAATTTTGTAACTCGCAACTCGACTTTTGTAACTCGCAACTCGACTTTAGTAACTCGCAACTCGACTTTCGTAACTTTTGTAACTCGCAACTCGTTACTCGACAACAAGTGAATCTCAAAATTCAAACCCTTAATAAAACTTTAATTTCATCCTCAGTTAAAGAAACTGTTGACAAATTGACAACCGTGTTGTAGGTATTGACCGGAATTTGACTCTTTCTATGAAATCTACGGTTGCGAGGCTTTTTAGTTGAATTTGAAGGTCTGTTTAAAGGTCCGAATGCAACTAAATTTGAAGGTAAAGGGACTTTGGGAAAAAAAAGTCACAAATTGCCAGGTTAGGGCCTTAAACCTGAATTTGTGCTATTTTTAGCTTTTTTCCACCCTTACACTATAAAAATAAGAAGATGTGATATAATTGCCAATGAGACAACTCTCCACCAGAGACACCAGAGACGAAATGACATAAAAGTTAACAACTATAGGTCACCATAAAGCCTTCAACAATGATCAAACCCCATACCACATAGTCAGCTATAAAAGGCCCCCAAATGACAAATGTAAAACAATTCAAAAGAAAAAAACTAATGGCCTAATTGTACAAAATAATGAACGAAAAAACAAATATGATATACAGCAACAGATGACAACCACTGAATTACAGGCTCCTGACTTGGGACAGGCACATACAGAATGTGGCGGGGTTAAACTAGTAAGATGGTGCCAAACCCTCCCCCTAACCTGGGACAGTGGTGCAACATCACAACACAAAAACACACTATACAAAACATAAACGAAAAACAAATATGATAAACCGCAACAAACAACAACCACCACTCAATTACAGGCTTCTGACATGGGACAGGAATATATAGAATGTGGCGGGGTTGAACTAGTTTGAAGGCACCAACCCTCCCCTAACCTGGGACAGTGGTATAGTAACAGTACAACATAAGAACAAACTATAAAATTAGTTGAAAAGGGATTTTTATAGCTGACTATGCAGTATCGGTTTTACTCATTGTTGAAGGCCGTACGGTGACCTATAGTTGTTAATTTCTGTGTCATTTGGTCTCTTGTGGAGAGTTGTCTCATTGGCAATCATACTACATCTTCTTTTATATTAACTCATCAGATCGATACAAGGCCATAATACATCTAACAAAAACACAGACTGGACATGGCAGGGTACTTATACATCCCCACAACAAACAAGACACTAAGTTCAGATCTGAGAGTATTCGCAGTTAAAGACAGCTAGTTCAAAGCCAATAACAACTAATAAAAAAAATCATGCATCTAAGACAGCATGCATATAAAAAATGTCTGGAATTGTTATCAATGCACAGTAAGTTGTTTCTGTGATATTAAACAGTAAAACACAGGTTGTTTACTGCCAAAAAAAATTGTTCACATGAAGATTGATCATTTCATGAAATTATTTGATTTTTACCCGTTATATTATTGCGTCATTCCATGTATTTGGTAAATAGAATAGTCTAATGTAAAAACTAAATAAATACACCCCAATTCCATAAATTGTCTCAAATAAAAGTTTTCTACCTTAAATATTATTGACTTATAGTAAATGAAAAATGTCTCGTGACCATAAATGTATTATTGATAAATTAATGGTCCATTACTGATAACTGATGAAAAAGGGGGGTCAATATTTCTTGACACTTTATTACCTATGATTTTATAACTAAACTCAATGTAAAAGTTGTAAAAAGACTTTAAAGCAGTAGGAAAATTAAATGTCATAATTACAGTCAGTTTAAATTGAGCTTTGAATTTTGCAGATATAAGTTGCATTAATATAAGATATGGTTTTATTTACTACACATTGGCCAAGGATTAAGAAAAAGGCAAAATAAAGACTTCTGATTATGTCTTTTTAGGTGTCAGACCACCAATTCACCCACTTCAATTTAGAACATATGTAAAAGTAGCCCTTTCCTGACAAAAAATAGTGCTTTTGATGTCATGGTTTACTTAAACTAACAAACAAATTTGAAGAAATGAAACTTTTGATGAAAGAAAAATATAAATAGACCATTTTGAGCCAAAATTTACTTGTCCATGATTTTGCATTAAAGACTGGGGATTCAAGAAAATCGGGCGTTATTTTAGTAGCAGTTTATTTCCGACCAGTGGTTTTTCATTACAAGACTTTAAATATTGGTTCAAAATTGGAATGTAGAAAGGTGATGCATGTACAATTCTATACCTGGTTTCGGTGAGGTTAAACTTAAGGTAAAATATATTTCAAAAGCTGTGAAAATTGAAAAATTTTGTTGATTATATAGGGGTTTTGAAATTGTGGTCTAACACCTGTGTGGCATATGTGTTGAAAAAAATGTTTTTAATTGCTGTTGTAGACCCGGAGATATAAAGGTAGTCTGTCTAATTGAGTTTGGGAAGATCTTCTTTGGCTCAAATGGTTAGAGCGCTGCCTTTTGTTCCCGAGATTGAGGGTTCGAATCCCGCTGGTACCATCAGTGAATTTTCACAACTTAGGCGCTGTGAGCATCTACTACTGGTACACACGAGTGTATGTAATTGCCTGGCAGTTAGATGTTAGAAATGGTCTTGAGGTTTGACCAGGTTATAGGATGACGGTGACATGCAAGAGACTGGCTAACCTGGTCCGCCATTCCATCTAAAGCTCTGCCCTTCTTTGCATGGCTCAATTGGTTAGAGCGCTGCCTTTAGATCACAAGATTAAGGTTTCAAATCCCGCTGGTACGGGCAAATAGGACACTTGAGCGAAAATAAAAAATGCACATAGGATCATTTGAGCGCCGATATCATAGGACATTTTAGCGCCGGAATGTTAACCTTATCTGGATTTTCATATAGGACGTTTGAGCAAAATTTCCTGTGATACTTTTATATGAATTAAGAAAATATTTTTAAAAAGTAAGAAAAAAGAGTTAAGTTTTTAATAAAAATGTTTTATTTGATTTTACACCCAAGTTATTCGACCGGTTCTGGCTAGTTAATGGTAGGAGTAGTCCTGAGTTGATCTCTACTTACCAATCAATTCTACTATAATTCATTGGCTGAGCAAATTTTCTTTGTTCTAAAATTCTTATATATATAAAGTGAAATGTCCATTGGCACTTGAGATCTCAATACTAATAAATGTACATGTTAAAATAGACATTATTTCTAAAAAAAATTGGCTCAAACGTCCTATACTTATTTTTTATTTTCGCTCAAATGTCCTAAAATTTCGGCGCTCAAACGTCGTTTTTTTATCGCTCAAATGTCCATTGTCGTTGGAACCATCCATGGATTTTCACAACGATGCATTGGTTCATGCAATATTTATATATTTATTTCCCGTACCTGAGGGAAATATGAAGATTTGTTCACCCTTGAAAATCGCCCGAGGGAAATATGACTTTTCGAGGATTAACAAACCTTCATATCTCCCTAAGCGAAGGCAAATAAATGTTTTATTCCATGGCCTAAACTTTTTATAACTTCATGAGCATAAAATATTAATTTCTATACATTTTTTATGTCCGCTTTTATAACATAAACATTGATAAGCAATGCCATAATATGACTTGTAGTTCCTCAACAATGATTGATTAATTGTTAGGTAACGTCCAGTGGCAAATATTCTATGCATGTTCAGGACAAGAACAAATTAACAATACATACAATAGGTATAGGTCCTGTAATGGGGTATGACCAGGAAAAAGGGCTGAAAATTTGGACTTCCACCAGAAAATGAGGGTAAATTGAAACTATGATGGACAAAAAGTGCACAGTTTTACAATTATTTTCACAATTCTGCAATGATGTCATTCAAGTGCACAGTGTTACAATCATTTACACGATTCTGCAATGATTGTATTCAAGTGCACAGTTTTACGATTATTTGATAATTCTCATGGCAAAGATTTCATTCCGGAAGTGCACAGTTTTACAATTATTTGCACATATCTGCAATGATTTAATCCAAGAGCACAGTTTTACAATTATTTGCACAAGTATGCAATAATTCAATTCAAGTGTATGATTTTAGAATCATTTTCTTAATTCTGCAATGATTTAATTCAAGTGCACGGTTTTACAATTATTTGCACAATTCTGCAATCATGTATTTTTACACTTTGTTGTTCAGGTTGTTGTTTTCAGCTACACCTCTGTCCCACTAGGGGGAGTGTTGTGTGTCAACAAATATATTCGCGAATATTCTCTTTTATATTGTTTAACATCGTGTCTTACCGGGGCCTTTTATAGAAAAATGAAAACAACACTTTATAACATGACTCGATGTGTTGCGTCCAAATTGCTTTTCGGGATTTACATTCATCAGGAACGCTTATACCAAAAAATGTGTTACCCAAGGATATTTTTTAAAGTACTTACACATAGCTTACTATTTATGGGTTAGGTTTTCTCATTGTTGAAGAACGCATAGTGTTCGCTTCTTTCTACTTTGAATTTGGCCTTTACAAATAATATCATTGACAATCATAGTACCACATCATACTTTTTAATGAGTTAGTATTACCAAAATATTTGTTCTCTAAAATCTGCACAAATGTGCAGCTGAAACGTCATTATGCACAATGAAAATTATCAAATTGTGACGGCAAACAGATTTTTCAGTAAAACATTTGAACCCCCTCCCCCTTTTTCATTTCTTTTCAAGTCCCCGCCTACCCCTCTTTCAGGTTACAAATCATCATCTCAATTTTATTTGCCTTTCAGAATAGTTAAAATAAAGATTTTGAAGCATTTTTAAAGAAGAAAGGTTTTGAACACAAGTTGACAAATATTTTTTTGCTGTCTTAAAGGGAGATAATTCATGTTGTAAATAGAAATGTCAAAAGAAAAGGTAAATTTAAAAGAATGAGTTTTGCACGATCACAAACTATGACAATGTGCTGCAAATAATTATCTTTTACTAACCTGTTGATTTGTTTATGAGGAGCAATGGGGATTTGATACGTAAAAAGTTTTACGTAATGATTCAAATGGCAAATATTATTCTGCTCGACATCGGATCATCTGTTCGTACCATCTGCTCCCCTGCCCACTTCCTGGGCGATAGTGACAATGTCCAAAGCATTGTTTACAACCAAAGAAAAAACCCAGACTTTATTAAAAACTCCATTTACCTAGCTAGTTGATGGGAAATTCATAACAAAAACAATTAACAGATTAGCAGATTAGGGTATCGGGTCTGTTTGCGCCCAATACACGTTTGCACCCTACACGTTCGTACCCCACACGTTCGCCCCATGCGTCCGTTCGCACCCTACACATTCGCACCCTTTTTTTTATTTCAAAAACTTGATGAATTATTAGATGTTTATATCAAAATATATTTATTTTCATAAATAAAAATACAGGAATTTTTAAATGAAATATTGTTTTAAATTGATTTGATGATTTTTTTTAAAAACAACAATCACGATTTTCAAACACATAACAATAACACTAAGATTAGCTGTGTAAACACCATATTAACAGTAATCATACATAATTAACATATAATAATTTTCAACAAGTTTTGATCAGAGACATATAATACAAGAGATTTGCAACTCGGCGAAATCCCGTAATAACACGCTGCCACTAGGTAAACCTCGCGAGATCTCCTTAGGTAATAGAGTCATTAATAAAAGTATTAAAAGTACTCGAAATAAGGACGAATGTTTAAGCATAACATAAACTGTTTCAGTGTTAAATTTATCATAATTAATTAAATATAATTTGAGTACATATATAATTATTTATTTTAATGTAATTTTGATTTTAGATTTGTATTATTGATAAAGAGACATAATTTGATATTGTATAAAAAAAAAACTGATATTAAATAATTAACACTTGATGATAAATTGTGTCAGAGTTCATTTTTATTTGATAGTTACATAATGGGTTTCTATTGAATATACACCTGTCTCGGAGACATAATTTCACAGTGTGACATGTATATTAGGTTTGAATTATTCGATGACCAGGTAAATCACGAACGTGTTATAAATAATGAGTTTTAATTGACACCTTGTAAACAAGAAGTTGTCACACCACAGGTGTCCACACTCTTTCCAAAAATACAAGTCACAAAATGTATAATTAATTAATATGGAAAAAAACTTAATTTATTTGTTAATTAATTGTTAATCATGATAGGCTTTGTTTTTTATTCTTGATATTTATAAATTATTAAAATTTTATTTATTTTTATATTCCTCATTTATTGGGCTTTCATTGAGTTTTTTTTCTGTAGGATTGTCGGTAAATGTTTGATTTCTAAGTGTTGTTTGACAGTTTTATCATATAGGCATGCATTGAGTTGTTTTTTTAAATGATTGTCGGTAAATTTATGGTTTCTTCATGTTCGAAGTGTGTATTGAGAATTAATATTTAAGAAAATTACAATTAATTTCTCATTTGAATAAAGCTTCATTCATGTGCACGCAATATGGAAAATTCCGATTTTATTTCGTGGGATGACAATCTTAATAGTTACGACTTAGATATACTCCTAGTTGAATAAACTGATAACGAACTCTTTGTTGATAGTGAAAAGGACGAAAACATAAGCGAGAGACCCACCAACAAAAACAATTGACAATACTGCATACATAGATGGATATGTGTGTCCTCGAAGCAACAAAAAATCTATAAAAAAACACAGGTCATACATCAAAGCAACACGGAAGACACTATTTAAAAAGTATTTTATAACCTTGTTTCCACGAGACAATCATTTGTAGTGGTTTTTGTCTTTTAATCATTTGTAGCGGTTTTTGTCTTTTTATTCTGGGGTAAAGAGATGGCAATTTAAAAGTAAGACTGTTTATGTGTATACATATACAAATCCTTGGTGTAAATAAAATCTTTTATTATTAAATGTATATATATATATATATATCTTTTGCAGTCACCATTGAAATGTCCTCAATACGATTTTAATTTAAAAATGAATAAGGTTCATGTTTTGAACGAGAAGCGTAGTCTGAAACGACAACAGATGCATATGAAGCTCATTCATAATATTACGACCAGCAGAAGGTTTCCTTTACTAGGAAAATTTTACTCCTTTTGTAAATTTACTGCATTCGTTCATCTTTGGCACCCTAAAAAGAAGAAAAAAAAACAATGACTTCAGAATAGGAGAAAATAAACAACTTTGCTATAAACAGAATGAAAAATGAATAAAATGTCTAACAAAATGCAGGCTATAAATTTCATAGTGCACAAAAAAAGAAGGACTGATTTAAGGAAATTTGTTATGAACAATTTCAATATTTAGCCAGTTTAATAAAAAAAAATTCGGTTATCAATCAGAAAAAATCACCACATTGTTGGATCAAATTTTACGAAAATAGTCTTATTTTCACGAAACAACATTTGGGAGTACTATTGGCCCATAAAATTATATATTTATTAGCATATTTTCAAGTTTTAAGAAAAAAATTGGGAGATCAAATGGTTTCTACGGCAATAGGTGAAGTAAAATGGGCTGAGTTTTAACTTTGTTTGTATTTGATTAATCTCATCATTAGAACACATTTTATCAATAACAAATTATTAGAATTAGTTTTTTGTAACTTTTAAATATACTTGCATGCTTTAGCTGTGAAAGGTATCGGCATTATCCATTAGAAAAATCGTGAGGCGTAGAAATACGGGTTCTTACCCATAAATCCATCGGATTAATCGGCTTTCCAGTGGCCACGTCATTTCATTGGCTGTTATATAGACTCTACTAGAGTTGCGAATCTTTTGTATTATATGTCTCTGTTTTGATGTAAATTCTGCATGTAGTTAATTAGCATGAATTTAGCTTAGTCATGTTGGTATGAGTAAAACAATGAAAATTCAAAATGTTGTTGTTGAGTTTAATAGCGGTTTGGTATCTTAACATTAAAAAAATATTTAACAAAAACCTTTTTAGAAAGTCGCTTTATTTTGAAACAATGGAATTTTTTTTTTATAGTGTAACGGGAGTGGAGTTTCCACTGGCTTCGTTTTCCCGTTGTCTACCCAAGTTCTGGGATATTGGACAACTAAAACCACGTAAATATAAACAAGATGTTTATTAAGAGACATATGTTATGGTTGAATATAAGTTACATACAAGAATAATAAAATATACGGTGGTGGCTAGTCTACTTGTCATTGTAAAGTTCCATATAAATTTCTGGGATATTGGACAACTAAAACCACGTAAATATAAACAAGATGTTTATTAAGAGACATACCTTATGGTTGAATATAAGTTACATACAAGAATAATAAAATATACGGTGGTGGCTAGTCTACTTGTCGTTGTAAAGTTCCATATAAATTTGCAAGCCAAACGGTATGAGCGTCTGCTCATTTCAAATCCTAAGTGTAGACTGCCCTGAACCCCGTGAGTGAAGTCATACTTATAGTTCCTAGGGACAACGAGCCCGGCCGGGCCGGAT
Organism: Mytilus californianus; assembly: GCF_021869535.1. Classification (NCBI taxonomy): domain Eukaryota; kingdom Metazoa; phylum Mollusca; class Bivalvia; order Mytilida; family Mytilidae; genus Mytilus; species Mytilus californianus. Next base: position 63,099,617 of record NW_026262679.1, read on the forward strand.
GTCAGGCACGTGCAAGAGGCAGGAAGTCCCGACAAGAATTATTACTTATTACATGGCCGGTCTCGGAAGAAAGAGTTACCCCAAATAAATAGAATAAAAAACAAGTAACCATAGTGACCACCATTACAATAGCAATACACTAAAACCAAAACACGATTAAGAAATATTCAACACAAAACACATCACTTTATTTTGAAACAATGAAAAAAATATTATTACAGCAATACAATAACAAAAACACGATTGAAAAATTGTTCAACACAAAAATCATTTTTAGAAAGTGACTTCATTTTGAAACATTATGAACAAAAAAAATATATAGCAATATACTAACCAAAAAACAATTGAAAAATTATTTAACACAATACCAATAAAAAGGGTGCGAACTGACCTGGGGTGCGAACGTGTAGGAGGGTGAACGTGAATGGGAGCTAACATGTTTTTGGGAGAACAACCCCAGATTCGCAGATTATTGACTTGTTGTGGGATCATATGTTTTCGTACGTCATATGAATTCATACCAAACATGCTTTTTCAACATGTTTAATGGAAATTATGATGTCACAATGCATTCTAAAAGCACGAAAAACCATATTTTAAGGATAATCCCTTTTGGGATTCTGAGTCTGGAGCGATTTGCTGATTTGTCTGAGGTGGCCAAATCAGAAAATCGCTCCGGACTCAGAATCCCAAAAGGGATTAATTAGTGACTATAATCTGAATCTTAAAAATGGAAAGCATCTTAATATTCCTAATGGTCAAGGACCAGTTGCCTACAGAAATTCACAGTTTTTCTCAAATAAATTTTATCAGGAACACTTTGGGGGAATATTGTTTTAATCTAAAAAGGGTTAACAAAAGTTACTTTTAACACAATAGATCCGGACTTTAATTTCTCCAAAAAATAACATAAACAAGGAAAAAACAGGTTACTGGTATGTGGAATCATTGCAGGAAATTTTAAAGTGTGATGACCATCACTGCAGAGTCACATTTAGACAGCTTGCCACCCCCTACATATACATATGTATGCGTTAAGATCGTAATAAATTCAAATAATTTAAAGGATTATAACTATAGTTTCTATATTTATAACTAATTTGATACTTATGTTGCTAAACATGATTCAAGATTGACGTCTGTACATATAGGGCATGTAGGATGCACATTTATAGTTTTCTTTCAGCTGTAAAAAGCAGTGACCTTGAACGATTTCCATTTTAAAATTTGAAATTTTTATATAAGATTTGATACAAGTGAACTATAGAGATGTTTTTAAGATGTTAACTAACATCTTATAAGGTGCCCTACCAAAAAATGTTGTTTTTTCCGTCTTTTGACAGAAGGTGTTAGCCATTTTCTGGGTAAATATCTAATTTTCTTTTTTCTTTTTGATGAGTGTGGAAGCACATTTAATTGTACTTTGTTCAAAAATTTATGTTATATTTATGCAGAATAGATTAAATTAGCAGTTCTGGGTATTTTTATGCCCCCGCCGTAGCGGCGGGGGCATTAAGTTTTTACCTTTGTCCGTCTGTATGTACGTACATCCCAAAATTGGTTTCCGTTCTCTAACTTGAGTTTGCCTCAACCAAATGTTATGAAACTTATACACAATGCTTATACCCCAAAACACAGATCAAGTTTGAAGTTTGGTGGCGTCACTTTAACCGCTCTAGAGTTATGCCCCTTTATAAATGGAAAAATTGCAAAATTTTAATTTTTTTCTAAATATCAAGTAATTTTTAAAATTGGAGTTATCTTCCTTTGTCCATGATTATAGTTGAATCAACTACAATCAATGCTTTATACAATGCAATGTTTAATTTTGACTTCCACTGATAAAACACAGATCAAGTTGAATTTGGGTAGTGTCACTTTAACCATTATTGAGTTATGCCCCTTTATAAATCGAAAGATTGCAAAATATTTAGTTTCCATTCTGTAACTTAAGTTATAAATTTGGGTAGCGTCACTTTTCCGTTCTTCAGTTATGTCCCTTTATAAATATATGATATGCAAGCGGGGGCATCATCTGTGTCCACATGTGGACACTATCCACATTCTTTAAAATTTTGCTTTATAGAAATAAAAAGCATACTGCAAATGATGAAAAAAGGTGTGGGGGTGTGTAAAAAATATGAAAACAAAATGTTAATTAGGAACAGATGAATCACTCTATCCTACACATTTATATGACTTATTGAGCAGAAATTGGCTTTGAAATTGACATCAGTTGCATAGAAGATTTGATAAAAAATGTCAAGAAGATTTGATAAAGCAATGTCATAAACAGTACAGAAACACACAGTATTGTGCAAACTGTCCAAAAATTTGAATGGAAGAAAAAAAAAGAAACATTTCGGGTCTATAAATAAGTGAACAGTACAAATCATGACCTTTGATTAACAATTCTGATATTAAAGTCAATGAGAAAAATTGAAGCAATAGTATATTTAAACTTTTTTTTTACTTTACAACAGCAATGAAAATATATTTGTATTTGTATATAAAAAAATACTGATTAATTATATTTTACACTTTTAAGGCTGATCAGCTGAAAGAAGAAGGAAACAAATGTGTAAAAGAAGGCAATTATGCTGAAGCTGTCCTCCATTACACACATGCTATCGGCCAAGATGGCCTAAACCATGTTTTATACAGCAATAGATCACTATGCTTTCTCAAACTTCATCAGTATTATTATGCCATGGAAGATGCTAAAGAAACCATTCAGCTGAAATCTGATTGGCCAAAGGTATTTTTTGGACAAGGTGATTTTATGTTGTATAACTTAGTTACTGTAATACTATATAACAAAATTGTACATAGTATGTCAATGAATTATTTTGTGTTAGGTTTAAACAAATTTAATACCTTCAGAAAGGGTTAACTACAATGTACCTTTAAGGTTATATTTAGCCATAACATTTTTTTCTTTGCAATTTATTTTCTAACAAACCGTCTTAGTAGTGTCATAGTAGTGATCATTTAGTGACATATATATATACAGTGACTTCTCTTCCTGCAGAGTTATCGCTTTTGAGTTTGTATGTTTAAATGTTATCTGTCTGTCAGTGCAGTACAGTCTTTTGCAAGGTCATACCACATTTATATGTTATGATTTTGAACAAACATGCAACATATATCCATTTGACATTAGTCAATCAACATTATATTATTAGGTCAGACCAAAGGTCTGAATCCATATAAATGTGGATGATTATTGATCAATGCATCATCAACCACCCCTCTTAATCCATCCAGCCAACAATCCAGACTGACAGACAGATGAGCATCTGGTAACAGTCAAATTAAAATGAATAGTTTCATATTTATTTTTGAACACAGCGTTTTTGGATACAAATATACACATTCAATGCTTTAATTTATGTCAATTCTATCAGAATATATTCTTCCTGAAATATTCATATTTTTCTGTATCTGCATATACATTACAGGCATCCTCTACATAGTACACAGTACACACCTATTAAACCATGTACATAGAAAAGATAACATGTATGACCAAAAATAAAAGACAGTACAGGTACAATAGACCATAAATCACCAGCAACAGACTCTTCTGAGATAAATAGATGTACAAACAAAGATAAATGTCCACAAATTAAACAAGTTTTACATGCATACAACACCTGTCTTATACTCTTTTTCCTTATGTATAACTAAAGCAAAACACACTATAAATACTGTAAATTCAGAAATTATTGCAATTTTCAAAAAAATGAAAACAAAACTTTATAAATTTCATGTGTCCGAAGCGCTTTTCTGGATTTATCTTCATTAGGAACACTCAAAGCCAAATATTTGAAAGCCAAGGATGTATAAGAACCGAAAAAGGTGAAGAGCTATATTACGAAAAAGGACCTAAAAAAATAGCCAAATCCATCTTTGGTCAACTTTGCCTGAGGGAGTTGAAACCTTAGTCTTTAATAACTTCAAAATTTAAGAAAGGACAAAAATGCAAGATTAATTATTGCGATTTCAGGAAAATCTGCATACATAAATAAATATTTATCTGATATCAGAATGCGAGTTCTTTTTATTGTCTTATCATCTAATAGCAGTATTTGCATAAATAAAAACCTAGCAACAATTTCTGAATATACTGTAATCTATACAGTCCATCTACCAACAGGATGAGTATTATCCTTAATAAAAAAAAACAGACAGAACATAATTTGGTTCAAAATGTGCTACTACAGACTGCTACATGTATCTTAGCTAGCTACAACTGCTGTATGAATATATGGTTTAGATATATTTTTATGCCACCGCCGTAGGGGAGGGGGCATTAAGTTTTACCCTTGTCCGTTCGTACATCCCAAAGTTGGTTTCCGTCTCTAACTTTAGTTTGCCTCAACCAAATGTTATGAAACTTATACACAATGCTTATTACCACTAAATACAGATCAAGTTTGAATTTTGGTGGCGTCACTTTTACTGTTCTAGAGTTATGCTCCTTTACAAATGGAAAAATTGCTAAATTTTTCGTTTCCGTTCTCTAACTTAAGTTTGCCTCAACCAAATGTTATGAAACTTATACACAATGCTTATTACCACAATATACAGATCAAGTTTGAATTTTGGTGCCGTCACTTTTACTGTTCTAGAGTTATGCTCTTTCCAATGGAAAAATTGTTAAATTTTTCTTTTTTTTATTTCTAAATATCAAGTAATTTTTGAAAATTGGAGTTATTTTCCTTTGTCCCTGATTATAGTTGAATCAACTGCAATCAATGCTTTATACAATGCAATGTTTAATTTTGACTTCCACTGATAAAACACAGATCAAGTTGAATTTGGGTAGAGTCACTTTAACCATTATTGAGTTATGCCCCTTTATAAATCGAAAGATTGCAAAATTTTTAGTTTCCATTCTGTAACTTAAGTTTGCCCCAACCAAACATTATGAAACCTATACACAATATTCATTACCTCAAAACTAAGATAATGTACAATTTTTTTGTTTCCGTTCTCTAACTTTAGTTTGCCTCAACCAAATGTTATGAAACTTATACACAATGCTTATACTACATAATACAGATTAAGTACGAAATTTGGTGGCAAGACTGTTACCATTCTTGAGTTATGTCCCTTTATAAACATAAAAATTGCTGAATTTTTCGTTTCCATTCTCTAACTTTAGTTTGTCTCAACCAAATGTTATAAAACTTATACAAAACCATTCTAGAGTTATGGGTGTTTACAAATAGAAAAGTTGCTGAATTTTTAGTTTCTGTTCTCTACTTAAGTTAGCCTCAACCAAATGTTATGAGACTTACACATGAGGCTTATTACCACAAAACTCAGATCAAGTTCAAATTTGGGTAGAGTCACTTTTACTGTTCTTCAGTTATGTCCCTTTATAACTATATGATATGCAAGCGAGGGCATCATCTGTGTCCAGATGTGGACACAATCCACATTTATTTTAAATCTAAATCTGTTTGATTTGAAAAGAAATAAAATATACACAGTGTATATCATGTATATGTGTAATTGGAAATGCAGATAGATATACATTTCATTTTCACACACAATTTCATGGTAGTTGAAAGTTTGATGAATGCCTATTTCACATACTACAGGCTTACCGGTATTATAATCAGCTCCTTTACACATTTTCAACTCCATACAATATAATAAAAAGTGACATTCAAAAGTTGGTAGTTTTATTAAGGGCTTGATTTATGGACACTAGACTGTTTTCCTGTCAAATAGGCTCCTATTCCACAAATTTAGATAGAGTTGATAAATTCCAGATTTTTTATAAAACGTAGTTAAATGGCAAAGATGTCTGTATCCTATATATATTTATTCAAGATAAAAAGGCATGAATTTAACAGACACTTTAAATGACATACAGATATAGCACTAGACCTGAATAGGATTTCACAGTTACAGACACTAAAATGATTTACAATTATGATCCCTAAAAATTATAATTTAAAAAATAAAATTATGGAAATTGTCATTATTTTGATATTTGACTAGATTGTATTAATTGATTAAATGGACTAGATTTTCACTGCAGCCTAATTAATACCTTAGGACGACCCACAAAAGTTAATGAAGCTTATTTCCAGTGGGGTCCTTTTAAGAAGAGACTATCAGTTCACACCAAGGTTGACACATATTACTAACAGAAATCACTTAAAATTATCACAGATAGAGGCTCTAAACCTGAGTAAAATTAATAAAAAACAAATTCACTATTAAAGATGGATTTAAATTTATCCATCAAAATTTTTTTACTTGTACTTGAAAATTATATTTCTTTGGGCAATTTTATACTATTTCTGGTAGCGAGTTCCAATCTTTTATTCTATTATAAAAAAAAGGTAGTAGATTCACGCCCTTCAATTACAGGTATATACAAATTCATGTTACTAGATCTTGTGTTGAAAGATGTTTCATTTCTAACAAAATTAGTATTCAAATAATTTGGGCATTTATTGTTAAAAATGTTGAAAACATGATTGAGTCTCAGTTGTTTGACTCTTTTATCTACCGGTATATTTAAAAAACCTTTTTTTTCAAATTCAATATACAGTCAGGATTCTACTTCATCAAAATTATCTCCCCATTACACCACCTAATTTTTATAATCGTAAAAATGGAAGCCATTGTAGTGATGACGCCCTGTCAATTTAGCTCTTGAAAACAGAAAAATTTATCCACATAGCATCATTACGATCCTTATATGCCAGTTGTATTTTAAAAGACAAATGTATCTACTAGCTATTAAGCATCATTTAATGTACTTTTATGCATTTGATCTACTTGAAACTATTGTCTGATCTGTTGTCAAGGGGAATTTTCGAAATTTCAAAAATATTTAAAAAAAAATCTAATTAAATATTTCGTGGAAGGGCAGACTAAAAAATTTCAGAGGTTGAAGACTAATTACCCTAGATAACACACACACAAAATGAAGTTTTTTTGAAGTTATGCATTTTTAAGATCCACTTGAAAAGTCTGTTGTCAAGTACTTTATGTAAAAATTTGTTATTCGAACACACCTACCCAGTTGTTATGATGCATTAGAAAGGTATTTCGCTTGACCCATATATTTTATTTTTAGTACTGTAAATTTTTAATGTTATTGTATCAACCTAAATATATAAAAATAATAGAATCTGATGCGAGATGATGTTTCCAATATTTTTCTTTTATAGGTTTTCAAGACAGAAAAGTCAACTCAAACACGCCTAAACATAAAAAGGTGTACTCGACTTTCTCTTTTCGATGAAATTATTGCCCATTTTGGGAATTTTTTCCCCAAAAAGTGTCGCCGGGGATAGAGATGCAAATAAATGCTTTAAAAAGATCAATCTATTATCTTTCTTTGGATTTTTTTTCAGCAGAATTGGTGCTTATGCACAAAAAAGATCCACATGTATTTGCGCCTACCACAATCGACTGTTTTGTGAAAATTTGTCCATAATTTAAAAGTTTACAAATATCTCGAAGCTCCATACCATAATTTAAGTAAAAACACATACATAAGATGCATAAAATCCTAAATAAGGCACTTTCATTAAATTTTTAAAGCCCATAGAAACAGATGTAAACAATTCAAATTTACCAACTTGGCCTTTTTTACTTTCTCTAACAAAGAGTTCCATTTCTTTTGTTTAATTTCATCTGGGTTTCCGTCTGATATGTCACACTTTTTCTAGGATGTAATTGCAGAATAAATCTCACAATCTTATTTTGTGCCACTTGAAGTTTATTCTTCATTTGTTTTGATATACCTTCATACCAGCATGCACATGCATAATCAAAATGACATTGAATCAGAGAAGAGCACAATGTTATCCTAGATTGAAACTCTATGTTTCTATTTAAAAATTTAAGCCTTTGATTAACTTTTTTCGCTATAGAATTGACAATATAGTCACCAATCAGAAACTGATCAATTATTATTCCCAAATATTTTACAAAATTTTTGGATTCAATATTAATATGATTACAAGAGATAGCAAAATCATTCCCGTATTAGAGACCAAAAATTATACTCTCCGTCTTTCCCAAATGTAGGGACAATTTATTGTCAGTTAATCACTCATGGCATGACTCCAGCATTCTGGATAATTTATGAGAGATGACCCCAGGGTCTATATGTATATATATTGAATAAAAAGTGATTTCAAAATATGTTTTCAATCCCATGTTTATTTTTACCTAGGGATTTTTCAGAAAAGGAGAAGTGGAATTTGCTGTTGGAAACTACACATTAGCTATGATGGCTTACAAGGTACCAGTTTCATCTAGTTTTACTCTCATGTATTTTCTTTTCATCATTACATATATTTGTAGTAAAACAATAGACCACATCAAATTACCACCAGCAGGCAACTCCTCTAAAATAAAAACACATACAAACAAAAACAAACAACAAACAACACAGGGTGCAGAAAGCCTGAATTAGTACAGACACAAAATGTGGTTGGCTTAAACCAGTGATGTTTTCATAATTACTTATTGCTGATTAAACCCATCCTCTCCATTTTTAGGGCAAAGATTGCATTCATCCAATCAAAGCCCTGATGTGGCTGGCTTGATAGATATAAATTTGTCCAGACTTTATCACTATTTTTGAGACAAACAAAACATAGTGCACTGAGCACAACATTCTGTACATCTGTCCATGACATTTCAAGAAATTCATCAATGAAATATATAATCAGATATTCAAGATACAAAATGATGTTTACCGAGTATGCATATAACCATACAAGGTCATGTTTTTCTCTGACTGTTTATGATGTCTTTACACTAAATCCATTGGATGTTGGATGTGTACGGATTGATAATTTAGCCTGAGATAGATATAAGAAGATGTGGTATGAGTGCCAATGAGACAACTCTCCATCCAAGTCAAAATTTATAAAAGTAAACCATTATAGGTCACAGTACGGTCTTCAACACGGAGCCTTGGCTCACACCGAACAGTAAGCTATAAAGGGCCCCAAAAAATTACTAGTGTAAAACCATTCAAACGGGAAAACCAACGGTCTAATCTATATAAAAAACGAGAAACGAGAAACACTTATGAACCACATCAACAAACAACAACTACTGAACATCAGATTCCTGACTTAGGACAGGTGCAAACAAATGCAGCGGGTTTATACGTTTTAATGGTACCAAACCTTCACCCTTTTTCTGAAACAATAGTGTAACATCACAACATAGAAAGACCCACTATAAAATATCAACTGAAATAGATTAACTCAATCAAAGGACATATTAACACCATTGAACATACACTGAACAAATAATATTGACCTATGACACAATGTAAATACAAAATAAATAAACTAAGGGAAGAATGATAAAAGTAACATGTTATATCTGTAAGAAATGTTAAACAATTAAAGAAAAACAATATGCTCGAACAAAAATACCATCCATTTGCAATAACTTTAAACACAGGTAAATGAAAATAATTTTGTTGTTAGGTATACCTGTACAGTACCAATAGAGAAAGGAAATATTTTTACAAAATAAATAATTTTGAATACAAAATAAATAAACTAAGGGAAAAATAATAAAAGTAACATGTTATATCGGTAAGAAATGTTAAACAATTAAAGAAAAACAATATGCTCGAACAAAAATACCATCCATTTGCAATAACCATAAACACAGGTAAATGAAATTTAGATGCATGATTTTTTTATTAGTTGTTAGTGGCTTTGAACTAGCTGTCAGTAACTGCGAGTACTCTCAGATCTGTACTTGGTGTCTTTTTGTTGTTTGGATGTACAAGTACCCGGCCACGTCCACTTGTAATTGTAGTATTTGTATTTTTATCCATCTGATGAGTTAAGCCTCTTTCAACTGATTTTTATAGTTCGTTCTTATGTTGTACTGTTACACCACTGTCCCAGGTAAAGGGAGGTATGGGATCCCGCTAACATGTTTAACCCCGCCACATTCTGTATGTATGTGCCTGTCCCAAGTCAGGAGCCTGTAATTCAGTGGTTGTCGTTTGTTTATGTGTTACATATTTGTTTTTCGTTCATTTTTTGTACATAAATTAGGCCGTTAGTTTTCTCGTTTGAATTGTTTTACATTGTCATTTCGGGGCCTTTTATAGCTGACTGTGCGGTATGGGCTTTGCTCATCGTTGAAGGCCGTACAGTGACCTATAGTTGTTAATTTCTGTGTCATTTGGTCTCTTGTGGAGAGTTGTCTCATTGGCAATCATACCACATCTTCTTTTTTATATTGTCAAGAAAATTAAATAAATTGGGCATGGTGCATGAATCTATTGTCTGTTCTGAAATAATCAATGATGTCATAGTAAAAGTTATATTTATTATACCCCCGCTTTAAAAAAGTGGGGGTATACTGTTTTACCTCTGTCTGTCCGTCCATCCATCCGTCCCAGGAATATTTTTCGTCGCATTTTTCTAAGGTACATGTTGTACTACATTACAAGGATTTCTGAAATTTGGTTTCAAGGTTTATATGAGTGAGCTATCCTGTGTGATGCGTTTTCAGATTCATCACTCAACAACTTCCTGTTTACCGAACACTTACATATTTTTATACTATTAAAATTATCCATATTTGGGTGGGGGTATCATCAGAGAGCAGTAGCTTGCAGTTTCACTTGTTAAAATTTGAATTATCTTCTTATCTTCTTTTGTCCATAATTGTAGTTCAACCAACTACGATTAAAAACCAATTCATAGTATAGCCTTACAATGCTTAAAACAATGCAGTGTTTAATTTTTAGTTCACACTGCAAAATGAATGCAATCATTGGCCTTCAGTGACCGCAAGCACTTTGATTATATGTATTGTAGTAGAGAGGAAGAATATTAAGACTCATTCTATAGCCCTGGAAGTTTCCAAATTCTTGAAATCTGTCAAAATTTTGTTATTCTCTTGATAAATAGATAATAAGATATGTTAATAGTGTATTTGACAGTGTTTGATGCCACAAAATTATTTTATTAGTATTATTGGAAGAAAACCTTTGATGCTTTTTCATTTCAAAAGCTGATTGCTTTAATCTTTAAAAAAAAAACTATACTGATAAAACATTCATTTGAGTGGTAATGATGTTTAATTGTATAAGTTGTTATGATATAGATATATGTGTAATTCCTTTATATATGTTTTATCAGTGGATCTACATTATTGAATTCCTATTTTAACAGCAAGCTGAATTAATTGATCCTACAGACCAAGGAATTAAAGTTGCAATGTTAAAAACAACAAAAGAAGTAATTAGAGTAAGAAAAGGTAGGATAATTTGTTACTTTACGCCAGTTCACAACTCATGAATTTACTTTGGTTTATTTTCTGTGGAATACACAATTGACAATACCTAACTCATGAATATATCATTAAATAGGACAGCCTTGATTTAATATAAAAAAGATTTGAAATTTATTTTTATACGAGGAGGTAACTTATGATTCTTAAAATTTAAATTGAATTGTATTGTGAATTTACATCTTTTGTTATTTGTCAAAAAAAAAGCTTGGTAACTCCCACTTTTTTTTCATTTTCTGAAAGTATTTAATGAAAACTATCTCCTTAAACTTTTCATCTAGTTTTCTTTCAGATAAAATAATTGTGTTTCTGCTACAAAATGTATTAAAGGGGCATTAGCTACGAGATATAAAAAAAAATCAAAAGTTGATGGGTTACGCATGAACTAGGCGTGTTCAGCTATTAAAAGGAAAAGAATGTCAACATCGAAAGTGAAACAAGGGTAAATCATTTGATTGACTGATTCGATCCACACAAACTCATTCTTATACAGGTAAAAACGATGATTAACATATTTGTTTTAACCTATAATATGAAATCAAACAGATAAAGAAAAATCCAATTGCACATGCTCACTATCGATTGATATCTATATTTATTTTTATATCAGGTTATATGACCGTCGGCAGTCTTCAGAGGTCACCTCAATGAATAATTAGATGGTGTCTAGACTAAAATACACACAAAAATTGTTAATTGTTCATTTTAGACTTTTTATAAGTTGGATATAAGATTTAGTAGGTTATAAATCAAATATGAGAATCTGAGTCAAATCAGTGAACATGGATTTGACAGCTAATGCCCCTTTAAAGAATTTTGCACTACTTGTAGATTAAAAAAAATTTGGTGCCATGGTATTTCTTATATTTTTTAAAGTAGTGTAAAATAAATATAAAAACAAGGAGATATGGTATGATTGCCAATGAGACAACTATCCACCAAGGTTAAAATAAAGTGGATGTAAGCAATTATAGGCAACTGTACAGTCTTCAACAATGAGTAAAATCCATACCACTTATTTTAGAAAACTATAAAATTCCTTATGAAACCTTCAACCTATTTTCTTTTAAAATTTTATTATGTTGGTACTGATGACAGAATGGAGGTCAAATTCGATATTGATGAATTTCACTTTTGTCATCCAGGAGTCATGGTCATGATGGTTCTTGATTGATTGAAAATGGCACTTTATATCGTTTCCGTGCAATATGGTCCTTGATTGATTGAAAAACATGCATAAGAGATGGCAGGTCAAAAAAGTCTGAAAGTGCCTTTCAAAATACAGAAAAACTTGTTTGCTGTCAATTTGACAGCTCATTCCTTGTTATTGCTTTCACTCACCTTGATCTTAAAAAAGATCTGCTTTTATAATTTTTGCTTAATATTGGATTTTACTTAGCTAACTAAAAAAAAACAACTACTATGTACATTGATAAGAAATGTGGCATTCAACATGAAAATGGTCAGTTGTCTATTGAACTCCTGTTTTTCACAAAAATACGTAAATTTGTGGGCATCACTATTCAAAAGACAATGTACCCAATAAAAACAATTTACAGTGGCAGATCTAGAAATAGATTTCTCAACTTATTCACACATTTTGTAAACTAAGGAGAATTTAATGCTTGACTTATTGTACAGAATCGTGTTAATCCATTTCCATGTTTATTTTGGTCATTACTTTATAGAGGAAAGACGTCAACCATGGTTGTATGGTGGAGGTGGACTACTTATAGGTTTTATTATTGTACTGGCAGACCAGTTCCTTGCAGATAATCCATCAATAAAAGTATATACTCTTATTTTATACACACAGTACTGTTATTGCTACAAAATTTACTACCAATGGATTAAACAGAATCATTTTTGTCCTCCGCGCTACGCGTTGCGGGGAACATAAAAATACGGGGCGTCCATCTGTCAGGTATTGTTAGCACTCTCACGTTTACAATTCTTGCCAGATTTTTATGAAACTTATTTCATAGTTTTATATCAGCAATGTCTTGGACGAGTTCGAAAATCAGTGCTGATCAATTATATTTAAAAGAATTATGCCCCTTGGAAACATTAATTATATGGAAAATTGCATCGTTAGCGCTTTCATTTGTTCAGTTCTTGACAGATTTTTATGAAACTTATATCATAGGTTCATATTAGCAATGTCTCGGACAAGTTTGAAAATCAGTGTCGATCAATCATTTTTAAAAGAGTTATGCCCTTTGGAAACATTAATTATATGGAAAATTGCATTGTTAGCGCTCTCATATGTTCAATTCTTGCCAGATTTTTATGAAACTTATATCATAGGTTTATATCAGCAATGTCTTGGATGAGTTTGAAAATCAGTCCCGATCTATCTATTATTTTTAAAAGAATGAAACTTGAATCATAGGTTTATATCAGCAATGTCTTTGAAGAGTTCGAAAATCAGTGCCGATCAAAAATTGTTAAAAGAATTATGCCCCTTGGATATTTTAATTATATGGAAAATTGCCTTATGAGCCCACTAATATGTACAATTCTTGCCAGATTTTTATGAAATTTATATTATAGGTTTATATCATCAATGTCTTTGAAGAGTTCGAAAATCAGTGCCGATCAATTATTTTTAAAAGAGTTATGCCCCTTGGAAATATTGATTATATAGAAAATTGCATTGTTAGCGCTCTCATGTATTCAATTCTTGCCAGAATTTTATGAAACTTATATGATAGGTTTAAATCAGCAATGTCTTTGACACTTTCGAAAATAAAGTTCTGATCAAATATTTTTAACGAGTTCTGCCCCTTTGAAATATTAATTATAATGGAAATCACATTGCATTTGCTCTGAAGCCTTCATTTCTCTAAGATATTAATAAAAAGTCTTATAGAACCAAAAAAATGTGCTTTTTATTAACCGGATTTTCGAAGGAAATATCACTTTGCGTCCGTCGTCCGTCGTCGTCGTCTGGCGTCGTCTGTTAACTTTTACAAAAATCTTCTCCTCTGAAACTACTGTGTCAAATTTAACCAAACTTGGTCACAATCAGCATTGGGGTATCTAGTTTAAAAAATGTGTCCGGTGATCCGGTCAACCAACCAAGATGGCCGCCATGGCTAAAAAATGAACATAGGGGTGAAATGTAGATTTTGGCTTATATCTCTTAAACCAAAGCATTTAGAGCAAATCTGACATGGGGGTAAAATTGTTTATCAGGTCAAGATCTATCTGCCCTGAAATTTTCAGATGAATCGGAAAACCTGTTGTTGGGTTGCTGTCACAAAATTGGTAATTTTAAAAAAATTTTGCAGTTTTTGGTTATTATTTTGAATATTATTATAGATAGAGATAAACTGTAAACATCATAATGTTCAGCAAAGTAAGATCTACAATTAAGTCAACTTGACCAAAATGGTCAGTTGACCCCTTAAGGAGTTATTGCCCTTTATAGTCAATTTTTAATCATTTTTCGTAAATTTTTGTAATCTTTTACAAAAATCTTCTCCTCTGAAACTACTAAGACAAATTTAACCAAACTTGTCCGCAATCATCATTAGGGTATCTAGTTTAAATAATGTGTCCGATGACCCAGCCCGCGAACCAAGATGGCCGACATGGCTAAAAATAGTACATAGGGTAAAATGCAGTTTTTGGCTCATATCTCTGAAACCAAAGCATTTAGAGCAAATCTGACAGGATCAAATTGTTTATTAGGTCAAGATCTATCTGCCCTGAAATTTTCAGACCAATCAGGCAACACGTTGTTGGGTTGCTGCCCCTGAATTGGTAATTTTAAGAAAATTTTGCAGCTTTTGGTTATTATCTTGAATATTATTATAGATAGAGATAAACTGTAAACAGCAATAATGTACAGCAAAGTAAGATCTACAAATAAGTCAACATGACCAAAATTGTCAATTGACCCCTTAAGGAGTTATTGCCCTTTATAGTCAATTTTTTACAATTTTCATAAATTTTGTAAATTTTTACAAAATATTTTCCACTGTAACTACTGGGCCAAGTTCATTATAGATAGAGATAATTGTAAGCAGCAAGAATGTTCAGTAAAGTAAGATCTACAAACACATCACCATCACCAAAACACAATTTTGTCATGTCAGAATCCATCTGTGTCCTTTGTTTAATATGCACATATACCAAGGTGAGCGACACAGGCTCTTTAGAGCCTCTAGTTTTGAAAACTTGTAAATGTGCAAGCTCCCCACCCTGAAACCATATATATTCTTGTATGTTACAATAAAACAAATCAAATGAAATAAAAGGTGAGTCCCCTGGGGTCATCCCCTACCCGTTCTGTTTGAGAACTGGTAAATGTCGATATCCCCACCCCTAAACCACATATATTCTTGTATGGGACAATAAAACAAATCAAATGAAATATAGGGGAAGTCCATTGGGGTAACCCCCACCCCCTTCTGTTTGAGAAATTGTAAACGGTTGAGATCCCCACCCCTAAACCACATATATTCTTGTATGGGACAATAAAACAAATCAAATGAAATTTAGGGGAAGTCCACAAGGGTAAACCCCACCCCCTTCTTTTTGAAAACTTGTAAATGGTTGAGATCCCCACCCCTAAACCATATATAATCTTTTATAGGACAATAAAACAAATCAAATGAAATAAAAGTAGAGTCCCCTGGAGTAACCCCTACCCCCTTTTTTTGAAAACTTGTAAACAGTCAAGATCTCCACCCTGAAACCATTTTTCTTCTTGTATATTACAATAAAACAAATCAAATGAAATAAAAGTTGAGTCCCCTGGGGTCTGCTTTGTGATTGAGTTATTTTCCTTTGAACAGAAATTGTTAATTATATACATAAAGTTTGATTACACTAAGCCTTTATAGATAATTTTCACCTGTTTATATGTCCTGTAATCAGTTTACTAAACAAGTGGTTAATGTCTTATCTTGAGTGACAGATTTATTTGAAAATTTTCTGTTTTCTAAGTGTTGATGATTAAAAGCTATATAGTAGTAAATATAATTAGAAATTTACTGTTCATTATTAGACATTTTGAAGATAATTACAGATAAGTTTTATAGATTTTTAAAAGACATTGCATTAATGATAAATAAAATTTTTGATTTTTTTTTTCTTTACTTTGGTAAATTGTAAATTGTTTGTTATTCTGTAAAAACTAATTTTCTGAATGCTATATATATTTTTTTGATTAGGTGAACTCCTTTTAAAACTTAGCTTATATTGTCTATTAATAAACATATATTTAGATTTCTGATTTTGGGCCCAGTTTTCAAGTTGGTCCAAATCAGGGTCCTAAATTAAACTGTATTTGATTTCAACATAAATTGAATATATATAGGGTTTCTTTGAAATGCTGAATCTAAACTTGTATTTATTTTCATTATTAGTTAGATAATACCACATCGAGGTACTAAGGGTCCTAAATTAAACTTTTGTTTAATCAACAATTGAATTCTTGGGTTCTTTGATATGCTGATTTTAACAATGTTTGAGTGTTAAATCATATCTAATTTAAGAGAACTTAGTCATCACTGGTCGTTGTTATTATATTATTGATTATAATTTGAAAAATTACATTATATCTAATTTTATAGAACTTAGTCATCACTTTATTCATTATAATCATATCTATTTATCAAGTTTGAGTTATTTCCCTTCGCACAGAAAATATATGGATAAAATTAAATTGTGTGTCATTTCAACTTAAATTAAATATATATATATGGTTCTTTCAAATGCTGAATCTAGACCTGTATTTAATTATTAGATTTTTGGGCCCAGTTTTCAAGTTGGTCCAAATCAGGGTCCAAAATTAAACTTTGTTTGATTCACAAAAATTGAATTTATGTGGTTCCTTGAAATGCTGAATCTTACCATGTATTGAGAGATTTTGGATTGTGAGCTCCTTTATCAAATTGGTCCACATTGTGGTCCAAAGGGTCCTAAATTAAACTTTTGTTTGATTTCATTAAAAATGAATTTTTGGAGTTCTTTGATATGCTGATTCTGACAATGTACTTCGATTTTGGATATTGGACCATAGTAGGCAGTGTTCCAGCTAGGTCGTTTTCACAGGGTTGTCCGCCCGCCCTTTCCCGAGTGCCGCCCTGTGCCCTTTTTCTGACGCCCTGTGCCCTTTTTCAGACGCCCTGCCCTTTTTCTCAAGTCCATGCCTTTATTGTCGTAATATTTTTATGAAACTACTATTATTCTACCTGTCTTCATATTTATGACAGGTTTATGACCCTCAGCTAATTAACATTTACAGCAGGTGTAATAAGTTGTGTTTACAGATTATCCTCTTATCGCCATTGAAGGGTCGTTAATCCGTTAATTAAACCTCATAATTGACCATTGTAATTATTTTTCCCATTAAATTCAGTCAGTCAGCATTTCAATTTAAGATTTCTCAAAAGACCACAATTTGCAGTTTGTTTATCCATAGATGTTTTTGTAGTTTCGTCAATTTAACAAAATTGTTTTCCTCAGGAGTGTTCATTTAATTTCATATTTTCTCAAACAATAACTTATTCCAGCTCAGTTGACGTAGTTCATCATTTGAACGTATTGTCGTCACATTTTATAAAACTACTAGGTAATTAAATAAATGTCCAATTTCAAATATTTTGAGTTCTTTGACCACATTCATTTTGTGTCACAAACCTATGCTGTGTCAAATATTCAACCACAATCCAAATTCAGAGCAGTTTTAAGCTTAAATGAAGTGTCCATACTGGCTCAACTGTTCAGGGTTTGACCTCTGCAGGGAAATCCGGTTTGCTGTCACTCTGACAGCCTCTTGTTAGTTATTGCCCTTGTACCTTGGATAAAACATGTGCCAACTTTGGAACGCTTTTATCAATGTAAAAATTCATCATTATATGTTAACCTGAATAACACTTCATATATTGTAGAATCTTATTCAAATTTAAAAGTCCTGCTGACATTAGGTGTTTCTCTCTAGGGAACTCCTGCTTTCTCCAGCCAATAGTGTTGAAAATGACATTAAACAACAGCAATAAATCAATCAAATTTTAAAGATGTTCAACTCTGTCTAAAAATGAGTGTCCCTGAATCCACTGTGTTTTTGAAGGGACATCTTTCTTTAAAATGGTGTTTTGAAATTGATTGTGTTGTTTCTTAAAAAAAACTTATTCATTTATGTCATTTGTTCATACAGTAGTTAAAGAAGGTAGTGTTTAAAATTTTAAATCTAGAAAAAAATTCATTTTAGTTGCATTCCACTCCACATATATTTTTATGTTTTCCGTTTATGTTAGTGAACAAATATTAACAAACATTTTAATACATTTTAGAACACAGTACTGCAGATTCTTTTAATTATAGTGTTTGGAGGAATGGGACTCCTTGTTTTAAAAACATATAGGTAAGTCTTGTATTATAGCATGAATGAAAGATGAATCAATAAAATTATTTATTTGCTCTTATCTAATTTGTCCATAGCTATGTATAAAATGACCATTTAAGGTAAGTCAGGCCATAATCTTGCCGGCGAAATGACGATTTAAGTCGCCAAAGAATTTTGGAAATCGCTAAATCTCGCCGGCCGACTGACTTCATAGCGAAGTCAAATCGCTATCAAAATCGGTAAAAGGGAGACAACTTGTGATTGACGAGTCTCACAGGTAAAAAAAAATGGCGGCTGACAAGGAAAATCGAGATTTTCGAAACGACCCAGGACTAATACTGTAAACGATCAAATTAAATAAATACAACGGCGACTTTGAACATCCTCGGATATAACTTTCAAAACTGTTAAAACGGAAAACTGACCGTCTGTTTAAGTTAACGTTTTACGATGATTTTCATCTGAGGATGTTGCGTAATCACTCAGCTGATTTGTTTTATTTTTATTACCTACACAAGTCGATCAATTTTACTATTCGGTTGGTAAAGGGTGGGAATTAACGGTAGATTTATTATATTCATTGAATAAAAATTGAAATATAAAAGGTAGAAAGACAGCTGATGGATAATGTGATTGCAAACGTACGACACTCGAGATTGTGATCAGCAGTGGATTTTTTCTCATGACCACTTCGTTGATATGGATGACATTTTTAAAAAAATGATCGAAATTAGCTCTTTATCGGATAATTAACTTGAGATTAAAAGATATTTTCATTTATAGACTTACAATCTTTAACGATAATCTCAATTTACTACAACTAACATAAATGTCCTGGACATTCAATAATGTTTTACAAAACAATGTCAAGTAGTGATATAAATTAAATTCCCAGTCATGTGAAATTCATCATATTTTTCTGGAGTTTTAAAAATAAATTGAGGCAGATGCACATGAATTTAATGCATCATAATCTTGATAATATTACTAGGCTACTCCCTCATGTCCCAATCAACAAATTTTATTTAGAACACATTATGGTATCAATAAATAAATAACAACTATATATTGTTTAAACCTTTTTATTAAGAACTTTCTATATATACATTGTGTACAATAACATGAAAAAACTGCAAGTACATCTTTTATTGAATATAAAACAATTTCCTTAGTAATAAGCTTGAAAACATGATGCTACCGAAATGGTAATGGAATCTCACTTCTCCAAGAAGTTGACCACTTCTCCCTTCTCTCTCATGGAAGGAGAAGTCACTTCTCCCTCTTCAAAATCCTAGATTAGGCCCTGTAAGTATTGTCAGTTTCAACATAGTTATATCATAACAGACAGACATTTTTGCACAGAATTGTTTTTATAAAGGTATGATATGCTATTTCAATTTGTAACTGTTCCCAGAGTCAAATTTGCAATAAAAAGTTAGTTTTTGTTAAAAATCACAAATTTGAAAAATATTTTTTGTATGGTAGGATTTTAACAAAAATTATATTGAAGCTATGATAAATTGATTTCAAATGTCAAAAATTACCAGTCAGCCGCCATTTTTGAAATGGCTGACAAAATACATAAAAAAGACAGTGCATAGATTTTAATGGGACTTAATATCTACATCCTGACTTAATTCTTGGTGTCATTTTATACAAAAAATTGACACTCAAATAACATGTGTTGCTTTGTTTGCATCAGTATTAATTACATGTATATACAAAAAATTGTGCAAGTGACATTTTAGTTTTCTAGCATAATGTTTTTCCTTTAAAAGCCCTTAAAACATATAAAAAAAGGAAGTCATCAGATCAGCAAACAAACAATATATGCAGTCGATCAAATTAGCTTATTTACTGCTTATCCTCACATATGTTTCACCATTAATTTTTGTATTGTCAGGTCTATAAATAAAGGGACAATGCATTTATTTTAATATCAGTTCAAAGTATATTAATAAGTAAATGTGTACAGAATTTCTCATATACATTTTGAAGTTGATTTATTTTGAAAATGCATATGATTGTCCTGGAGTATCATTTGTGCGTTAAGAACACTGGTACATTATTATTGTGAGGATAATCTACTGCTGTTTCAGTAACTATATATATATTTATAACATAAACGAGTGATGAAGCCAGCTTTCAGTTTAATCAGATGAAGCATCAT
The DNA here is from genome assembly GCF_021869535.1 of Mytilus californianus. NCBI lineage: Eukaryota > Metazoa > Mollusca > Bivalvia > Mytilida > Mytilidae > Mytilus > Mytilus californianus. The sequence goes on from NW_026262679.1 coordinate 63,120,469, forward strand.
TGACATTTAGAATCCATCTACCTAAACATTGTGCAAACATTGGTAAACTTTTGAAGTTCTGTTTTTGCAAATATCATAAGAATTTATAATATTGTAGGTTTGTTATTGAAAGTCAGCAGAGTTCTCTTTTGGAAGAGCCAGTAGATTTAATGAAAGGTAATTTAATCCATTACACTTTACTGAATAGTACAATATAAAAAGAAGATGTGGTATGATTGCCAATGAGAAACTCTCCACCAGAGACTAAATGATGAAGAAGTAAACAACTAAAGGTCACTGTACAGCCTTCATGTTCATTTGACTAAATAGAAAGAAATTGTAAGAAACATGAATTGACTGTACAGTATATAAAACAGGAGAAAAGAAACATGAATTGACTGTACAGTATATAAAATAGGAGAAAAGAAACATGAATTGACTGTACAGTATATAAAACAGGAGAAAAGAAACATGAATTGACTGTACAGTATATAAAACAGGAGAAAAGAATCATGAATTGACTGTACAGTATATAAACAGGAGAAAATAAACATGAATTGACTGTACAGTATATAAAACAGGATAAAAGAAACATGAATTGACTGTACAGTATATAAAACAGGAGAAAAGAAACACGAATTGACTGTACAGTATACAAAACAGGAGAAAAGAAACATGAATTGACTGTACAGTATATAAAACAGGATAAAAGAAACATGAATTGACTGTACAGTATACAAAACAGGAGAAAAGAAACATGAATTGACTGTACAGTATATAAAACAGGATAAAAGAAACATGAATTGACTGTACAGTATATAAAACAGGATAAAAGAAATATGAATTGATTGTACAGTATATAAAATAGGATACTGTGGATTCATTATTATTCGTTGGATACAAGTTTTCGTGGATTTCATGGGTACAGGGAAACCACGAATTTAAATGTTCAACGAATGGCAAATTTGATGTATGATTAACTTTAGACTTTGGGAAAACCACTAAAATCCAATATCCACGAAAATGCAAGTTTTTCTCAATCCACGAAAATTGGTACCCACGAAAATAAATGAATCCACAGTAAAGAAGTATATGTTATGATATGACTACAGTAAGATCCTGTTTCCACACTTCACTTACAATGATCTCATAATACACACATTTCGATACTCAGTTTTTATTGTGATGATTCATATCTTCAAAATGAAAAAAAATGAATGGAACATTGTCAGATCCTGTAAGAAGGTTTTGTATTTCAATCAGATTGGTCATATTTTTTTCTAAATATGAAAGTTATTGTCAGTAATATTTTGTCAGATGATAGTTCTTTTAAGTTCTGTAAATTGATACAGAATGCATTATAGAATACAGTTTTTTATATATCTAGAAACATTGTGCAATAACTCTGCTTTGCTTTGATCAGTATTTAAAAAACGTTTTACAAATTTTAATAAAATACATTTTGTGTAAACATTAATGTGACACCAACCAACAACTTTTAGAGGTCAACATGAAGTCTTCAACAAAATACAAAATGTCTATACAATTTGTCAAACTGTAAATTGTTATGAGACTAGAAAAGTTGTGAATAAATTTAAATGGAGACTTTTTAAGATCTCCCTCCTATACTAAGTATAGTAAATGACAAAAGCATTAGAAAAATACCACAAAAATAAACCACTGAGGAGATTTCTATTCCTTGGATAGACACATGAACATGTAGCAGTGGTAATCAAGTTATAATGTAAGGTTCACGGGGAGATTTCTATTCCTTGGATAGACACATGAACATGTGGCAGTGGTAATCAAGTTATAATGTAAGGTTCATGAGGAGATTTCTATTCCTTGGATAGACACATGAACATGTGGCAGGGGTAATCAAGTTATAATGTAAGGTTCACGGGGAGATTTCTTCCTTGGATAGACACATGAACATGTAGCAGTGGTAATCAAGTTATAATGTAAGGTTCACAAGGAGATTTCTTCCTTGGATGAACATGTGGAAGTGGTAATCAAGTTATAATGTAAGGTTCACAAGGAGATTTCTTCCTTGGATGAACATGTGGCAGTGGTAATCAAGTTATAATGTAAGGTTCACAAGGAGATTTCTTCCTTGGATGAACATGTGGCAGTGGTAATCAAGTTATAATGTAAGGTTCACGGGGAGATTTCTATTCCTTGGATAGACACATGAACATGTAGCAGTGGTAATCAAGTTATAATGTAAGGTTCACGGGGAGATTTCTATTCCTTGGATAGACACATGAACATGTGGCAGGGGTAATCAAGTTATAATGTAAGGTTCACGGGGAGATTTCTTCCTTGGATAGACACATGAACATGTGGCAGTGGTAATCAAGTTATAATGTAAGGTTCACAAGGAGATTTCTTCCTTGGATGAACATGTGGCAGTGGTAATCAAGTTATTATGTAAGGTTCATGAGGAGATTTCTATTCCTTGGATAGACACATGAACATGTGGCAGGGGTAATCAAGTTATAATGTAAGGTTCACGGGGAGATTTCTTCCTTGGATAGACACATGAACATGTGGCAGTGGTAATCAAGTTATAATGTAAGGTTCACAAGGAGATTTCTTCCTTGGATGAACATGTGGCAGTGGTAATCAAGTTATAATGTAAGGTTCACGGGGAGATTTCTTCCTTGGATAGACACATGAACATGTGGCAGTGGTAATCAAGTTCTTCTCTCTTGAAATAAAAAAGCCAGCTGAAGAAAAATGATCTAACATTTTCATTATGTGACAGGAATGATGGTACATATGTTCAAATATAGAATCCTTTGTTATATCACATTTTCATCTGTGCCATTGATTGAAACAAGTTGGCCAATCTGAACCAAAATTTTCAAGAATAGTTCTGACATGGAAAATGATATTATTAACCATAAATATTTATGCTTTTGAAAATATTTTCAAGAATGTTTAAGATTCTGGGAAGGTGAAGTGAAACCTTAATATTGTTAGCATTTATAGTTAAAATGTTAAATTCAATCAGAAATAAGGATATGAAATCAGATTGCCCCTTTATAGTATCTAGTGTACATATTTTACAGCAATGAATGGGGAGGACGACTTACCAGAACAATCAGGTACAGAGACTAAACAGACAGATAAAAAACCTCACAGGAAAGGTGGAGTGGGATCTGCAAGACAAAGATATAAAATGGGAAAGAGCTGATGAATCATTTGACAAATAATTGGAAACATCTGAAATCCAAAATAAACAGACTGTGATATTTTGTAATTTCGACAGAAATTTTTTATGTGAATTACTTATCGATGAAGGAACATTTGTATACATGTTTTACAAAGACAGACAGTAATAGTATTCTTCTTTGTTTAAATTTGCATGAATTTTTCATACCATACCCAAGAAGCAAGTAATATGATTACCAGTATGTGACTTTGATACATTAATTTGTTTTAGATAAGACATGTAATCTGTAACGAAATTGGATGGAAAGTAATTTTAAAAAGATTCCATTGTAATAAAGATTTTACACAGTAAAAAAAATTAAATAATTTTAATGCCCCCACCGCTCGGCTTCGTGGGCATTAAGTGTTACCCATGTCCGTCCGTCCCCAAAAATTGGTTTCCGTTCTCTAACTTTAGTTTGACTCAACCAAATATTATAAAACTTATACACAATGCATATTACCACAAAACACAGATCAAGTTGGAAAGTGTTTACCGTTCATGAGTTATGCCCCTTTATTAACATAAAAAGTGCTAAATCTGTCGTTTCCATTCTCTAACTTTAGTTTGCCTCAACCAAATGTTATGAAACTTATACACAATGCTTATTACCACAAAACACAGATCTAGATCGAAATTAGGTGGCGTAACTATTACCGTTCATGAGTTATGCCCCTTTATAAACATAAAAATTGCTAATTCTGTCGTTTCCGTTCCATTACTTTAGTTTACCTCAACCAAATGTTATGAAACTTATACACAATGCTAATTACCACAAAACACAGATCAAGTTCGAAATTGGGTGGTGTCACTTTTACTGTTCATGAGTTGTGCCCCTTTATAAACAAAAATTGCTAAATCTGTTGTTTCTGTTCTCTTACTTTAGTTTGCCTCAACCAAATGTTATGAAACTTATACACAATGCTTATTACCACAAAACACAGATCAAGTTCGAATTTGGGTGGAGTCACTTTTACAGTTCATGAGTTATGCCCCTTTATAAACATAAAAATTGCTAAATCTGTAGTTTCTGTTCTCTAACTTAAGTTTGCCTCAACCAAATGTTATGAAACTTTTACACAATGCTTATAATCACAAAACAGTCTTAACTACATGAATCCTGCATCTGTATGTGGAAGTTGACTAATGCATATTTACAAGCGGGGGCATCTGTGGCCTATAGACACATTCTCCATTTATTTGTTGCTCACTTGGCCCTAGTAGCTCCTAAAAGCTTCTGGCCCGCATTTAATAGATACAATATCTCATCTCTTATTATTCCCTCCCTTGTACAACCCTGAGGCGAATATCTCCATTCCATGCATCTATCCATGTCTTCATCTGTCTATCAATGTCTTCATTTACATGTCTTCTTTGAGTTTAGTAATACTTATGATTGAATTAAGAATATATTTGATGAGTTCTTTGTTTGGTGTTATTCTTAAAGGAAACATTTGTTTTTGTTGAAAAATGTTTGATTTTGAGAACTGATTTTTGTTTAATCAATAGATTTAAGTAAAAAGGACCAGACTTTAAAAAAATTTTGTATATAGGCTTGAAAAAGTGGATAATAAATTTTCCTTTTCTATTAGGGTCGTACAGAATTGTTGTATCTATTTGAATCAAGGAATGAAACTTATTGAGATAATGGGAACAGTGGCGGATCCAGAACTTTTCCTAAGGGGAGGCCTGCTGACTGACCTAAGGGGGGGCCTGCTCCAGTCATGCTTCAGTGATTCCCTATATAATCAACCAAATTTTTCCCACAAAAGGGCCCCCCCCCCCCCCCCCCCCCTGGATCCGCCTATGGGAAACTACACCACTTTCAGTTATCATTGGGTTACTGTCTCATTGATGAATACCCCACATCTGCTATTTATTCAAACAAATTTTGCAAACTTCTGCTGAAGATACTAACCAAACTTTGGTTAACTAGAATTGTTGATTTTAGGGTGAACATTTTTAACAGATTTGATAATTCACAGAAGACTGTCCAAAAGATGGTGGCAATAGCGTACTGGACACCAATAAATTCTGAAAGATTGATAAAATGAACTTGTAGTATAGATAGGCCTTCAATAGGGTAAAAATGGATCAAGTATGTTGGAAATTCACATGAGTTTTAAACTAGACAACCTACAGTGTTTAGTGCAAATAGGCTCAGTAGTTCGAGAAGATTTATTGTAAAGTTTATGACAATGTATGCAAAGTGATGGCAATGGCTCATATTGCTCAAATTATTTTTGAAGGTTTTTTCATTCTTTATGCTAGAAATAAAGAATTTTAGAGGAGCAATAGAATATTTTTGTAACTACTTATCTGGGTTATATTAAAAAATGGTATTGTTTCAAGAACAAAGAATAATTGAAAGATTATTGCTTGACTTACATAACATTCAGTAGAAGTTAATTCGTGCATATTCAGGAGGGAAAAAACAATAATTTCTAAAACTGTCCATTAAGTGTAAATTCTAAAATTATTGTGTGCATTTAATTTTGTGACTTTTGAAGAATGGACATAAATGCGAGATTGATTATTGTGATTTTAGGAAAATATGCATTCAGATATCTGAATGTGAGTTCTTATTATTGCGATTCTCACACCTTCAGATTATTAGCAATAATAAAAACCTTGTAATAATTTCTGAATTTACAGTACTCCCTGCATCCTAGATAAACGTTTAAGTATTTTAGTGACTGAAATACAAAGAATCAAAGAAGTTGATAATATAGATTAGGATGTTTTTCTAGTGTTTTATTCTATGAAGTCACGATGCATGTACATATACATCCTACAAGCATGCATATTTGCATATCAGGATCTAAAAACATACTAAGTTTCATGTAGATATAATAAACCATACTTGAGGAGTTGAGAAAAAACAATGTAAGAGCTGGACAGGTCAAAATTTGCCAATGAGCCATAACCTTAGAAAAACTCAGTGAGATGTAATATAGTACCCACATGTGCATATAAGTATCTAACAATGTACTAAGTATCATGTAGCTACAATAACCTATGTTGGATGAGTTGTTATGACAAGTTCAGATCGGAGAACTTAAAAAAATTGAAGTTCAGTGGAGCATTGGAGCAGTGAGCTTGTGTTTTATTTTATGCATAGTAGCAATATAAAAATAAGGAGATGTGGTATGATTGCCAATGGGACAACTATCCACCAAAGTTCAAATGAAGTGGATGAAAGCAATTATAGGCAACCGTACAGTCTTCAACAAGGAGGGAAAACCCCAAACCGTATAGTCGGCTATAAAAGGCCCTGATATGAAAAATATGAAACAATTCAATTGAGAAAACTTATGGCCTAATTTATAACAAAACAATTTATGAAAAACAAATATGACGGACATAAACAAACGACAACCACTGAACTTCTGGCTCCAGACTTGGGACAGGCTAGAGAATGGGGCAAGGTTCAACATGTTTGTGAGTGCTCAACCCTCCCCCTAACCTGGAACAGTGGCGTTACAGCACAATTTACATATTAAGAACAAACTATAAAAATCAGTTGAAAATGGCTTAACTCATCAGATCGATACAAAGCAGAAAAACATCTAACAAAAACACAGAACGGGCATGGCAGAGTATTTATACATCCCTAATAAGAAAAAAGGCACAAAGAACAGATCTGAGAGTACTCACAGTTACTGATAGCTAGTTCAAGGCCAATAACAACTAAAAACAGAAATCATGCATCTAAGACTAAAATATCAATCATTACAGTGATACACATCCAAAATCCAATGGATTTAGCATTAAGATGTCATTAACTGTCAGAGAAAAACATGACCTTGTGCAATGCCAAAATAAAGGTATTAACAGATTGTAGTACTGTATGTATATAACAATACTATTTAGTATGGTTTTAATTTACTGAAAGAAAAATCAATATTTACAACAGTAAATACAATATTCAAAGATCTAATTAATAAGTGTTGAATTGCTAACCTTTTAAAATAATTTTATTTAAAGGATGTTTGTTGACTGACTGCAATGAAATACACACTTAATACTGGATACCCTAAGGTTCTTTCAATCTAGATTTTGTAGAAATTGGCTCAGTAGTTTTAGAGAAGATCTTTGAAAAAGTTGATGAAAGCAGACTTGACAACTGATGCGAAGTTATTGCAATAGGTCACATGAACCTATGGGCCAGGTGACCTAAAAAAGTAATACACAATGATCTCCAGCTTAAACTTATCTATGAATATAAACACCATTGGAACCATGGTACCCTACAAAATAGTTTTTAACTTACAGACTATATGATAAAAATTTAAATGGACATGACAATGCTTCTGGAATAATCTTCGTCAGGAAGGCACCAGATCAAAAGGTTGCAAAGAAAAATGCATAAATATTTGGGAGCTGATTGTTTTTTACACAATGTCCAATGTTTTCCCTGAAGAAGATGTAATCATAATTACAGTGAAGTCCTGTTTCATAGAGAATAAAAATTGAGTCATCAAACCATACCAGTACTAAAACATGTAACACATGGGATTTGTACTCCTTAGGTCTGACAGTCTCCAGCAGTAATAATGTCCCACTGCATGCCAGTACTTAAACATGTAATACAGGGCATTGGTTCCCTTTAGGTCTGACAGTCTCCATTAGTGATAATGTCCAACTTCATATCAGTACTTAAACATGTAATACAGAGGATTGGTTACCTTTAGGTTTGACAGTCTCCAGCAGTGATAATGTCCCACTGCATACCAATACTTAAACATGTAATACAGAGGATTGGTTTCCTTTAAATCTGACAGTCTCCAGCAGTGATAATGTCACACTGCATACCAGTACTTAAACCTTAAATACAGGGGATTGGTTCCCGTTAGGTCTGACAGTATCCAGCAGTAATAATGTCCCACTGCATACCAGTACTTAAACATGTGATACAGGGGATTTGTACTCCTTAGGTCTGACAGTCTCCAGCAGTGATAATGTCCCATTGCATACCAGTACTTAAACATGTAATACAGGGTATTGGTTCCCTTTAGGTCTGACAGTCTCCAGCAGTGATAATGTCCCACTGCATACCAGTACTTAAACATGTAATACAGGGAACTTGTACTCCTAAGGTTTGACAGTCTCCAGCAGTGATAATGTCCAACTGCATACCAGTACTTAAACATGTAATACAGGGGATTGGTTCCCTTTAGGTCTGACAGTCTCCAACAGTTATAATGTCCCAATGCATACCAGTACCTAAACGTGTAATACAGGGGATTGGTTCCCTTTAGGTCTGACAGTCTCCAGCAGTAATAATGTCCCACTGCATGCCAGTACTTAAACATGTGATACAGGGGATTTGTACTCCTTAGGTCTGACTGTCTCCAGCAGTGATAATGTCCAACTGCATACCAATACTTAAACATGTAATACAGGGCATTGGTTCCCTTTAGGTCTGACAGTCTCCATTAGTGATAATGTCCAACTTCATATCAGTACTTAAACATGTAATACAGAGGATTGGTTACCTTTAGGTTTGACAGTCTCCAGCAGTGATAATGTCCCACTGCATACCAATAGTTAAACATGTAATACAGAGGATTGGTTTCCTTTAAATCTGACAGTCTCCAGCAGTGATAATGTCACACTGCATACCAGTACTTAAACCTTAAATACAGGGGATTGGTTCCCGTTAGGTCTGACAGTATCCAGCAGTAATAATGTCCCACTGCATACCAGTACTTAAACATGTGATACAGGGGATTTGTACTCCTTAGGTCTGACAGTCTCCAGCAGTGATAATGTCCCATTGCATACCAGTACTTAAACATGTAATACAGGGTATTGGTTCCCTTTAGGTCTGACAGTCTCCAGCAGTGAAAATGTCCCACTGCATACCAGTACTTAAACATGTAATACAGGGAACTTGTACTCCTAAGGTTTGACAGTCTCCAGCAGTGTTAATATCTAACTGCATACCAGTACTTAAACATGTAATACAGGGGATTGGTTCCCTTTAGGTCTGACAGTCTCCAGCAGTTATAATGTCCCAATGCATACCAGTACCTAAACGTGTAATACAGGGGATTGGTTCCCTTTAGGTCTGACAGTCTCCAGCAGTGATAATGTCCCGCTGCATACCAGTACTTAAACATGTAATACAGAGGATTGATTCCCTTTTAATAGGTTTGACAGTCTCCAGCAGTGATAATGTCCCACTGCATACCAATACTTAAACATGTAATACAGAGGATTGGTTTCCTTTAAATCTGACAGTCTCCAGCAGTGATAATGTCACACTGCATACCAGTACTTAAACCTTAAATACAGGGGATTGGTTCCCTTTAGGTCTGACAGTCACCAGCAGCGATAATGTCCCACTGCATACCAATACTTAAACATGTAATACAGGGTATTGGTTTCCTTTAGGTCTGACAGTCACAAGCAGTAATTATGTCTCACGGCATATCAGTACTTTAACATGTAATACAGGGGATTGGTACCCTCTAGGTCTGACAGTCTCTAGCAGTGATAATGTCCCACTGCATGCCAGTACTTAAACATGTGATACAGGGGATTTGTACTCCTTAGGTCTGACTGTCTCCAGCAGTGATAACATCCAACTGCATACCAATACTTAAACATATAATACAGGGGATTGGTTCCCTAAAGGTCTGACAGTCTCCAGTAGTGATAATGTCTAACTGCATACCAGTACTTAAACATGTAATACAGAGGATTGGTTACCTTTAGGTTTGACAGTCTCCAGCAGTGATAATGTCTAACTGCATACCAGTACTTAAATATGTAATACAGGGGATTGGTTTCCTTTAGGTCTGATAGTCTCCAGTAGTGATAATGTCTAACTGCATACCAGTACTTAAACATGTAATACAGGGGATTGGTTTCCTTTAGGTCTGACAGTCTCCAGTAGTGATAATGTCTAACTGCATACCAGTACTTAAACATGTAATACAGGGGAATGGTTCCCTTTAGGTCTGACAGTCTCCAGTAGTGATAATGTCCCACTGCATATCAGTACTTAAACATGTAATACAGGGGATTGGTTTCTTTTAGGTCTGACAGTCTCCAGTAGTGATAATGTCTAACTGCATACCAGTACTTAAACATGTAATACAGGGGAATGGTTCCCTTTAGGTCTGACAGTCTCCAGTAGTGATAATGTCCCACTGCATATCAGTACTTAAACATGTAATACAGGGGATTGGTTCCCTTAAGGTCTGACAGTCTCCAGCAGTAAAACTGTGATTCATCATTATACCTGTATGCTGGAGACTAATTTTTGTAAATTTGTGGGCATTGGTGAAGCAGGAAGGAAAATTTCCCATTAGCTTGCAAGCAGAATTTGTGAATACCAAGAAGTGAAGTATCCAAGAAAATACCAACATTAATAAATGACTCCACAGAATAATATGTCATCAGTTTCAAAAATAATTCATCAAAGGTAAATAGAATATGATGACACTATCTGTATCCTTCATTAAGGAAAATAAACAAACAAATCAACCATTAAGTTTTATTGTCTTCTATATTCAGTGAAAAAAATATAATAAAATTCAACCCACAAATGAATACAATACAAATGGATTTCCCCATGTAGCAAATATGATAACATAAATAAATATCAGTATGTGTACCGGTATATCTGCCAAATGAAGCATCCACTAACAATAATAATGAATGGAACTAATATATATAAAGAAGTATTTTTGTAACCAGACATAAATATTCCTAAAATTTCAATAAAAAGTAAGTTCTGAGGTAAACAATACAAAATGTAAACAATTTGTTTATCTCTCTTTCTAAATAGCAATGATTCTCATTACAGATAATAATGAATTTTCTGTAAAAATAGTGACATTAAATTAACAATAATTGAGATGCAGAAGAAGAGATATGTTTCAAATTGTATTTCTATCCTCTAAAATGTAGTAGTTCTATTAACACATTGAGCAAATGATTTTTTTTAGACAAGAGTTGAATATTAGTAAGGTTTCAGTGAATAAAAACATGGTTTAAAAGATTAAATGTATCGCATAATCGTTTTAATAATCCTATTGAAATATTTTCCAGTTGAAAACAAATATTAATATATCATATTTAAATCAAAAGAGCAGGCTGGCAGTATGTTAAATGTATGAAAAATGAAAAGCAGTCTTCCAATTTTTTTGCAACAAAACCCCATAAAAGAAAGAGTAATACATGCTACTTAATCCATTTCAAATTACAAACATTAAAAGTTACAACTGATGCCCATACACTTATAATATATGCTACTTATATTTAAAAAGCCTTAAAAAGTTACTTTGATTTCAATAGGCAGCAGGTACAAAGTTTCACGCCATATGGATGAAAGTGATATAGTTTTTTTTTAGGAAGAAGCATTTTTGATAAAAAAAATATTCTATTTTACTAATTTTCTAGTCTGTTAACAAAAACTTTCAAAATCTGCATTCATATCTCTTATTAACAGTTAATATGAAACCATCAGTTTTCATACAATATAAAAGTTTGTAGAAACACAATATGGCATTTGCTTTATCCGTGAAAAAATGGAAGATATAATACATTATCAACCTGATCATGAGGTAAAGATATAATTAAATCATACAAATCTGAAACAACGACACTGAAAAACAGTCATGTTTGGATCAATAGTGTACAATTCCAATGTTTAGCATAATTTTCCTGAAAGGTCAAAGATTTTACCCTTTAAGATTAAGTGGTAAATAACCTTAAAAATGTTCCAGGTGCAAACTCTTGCAATATTTTACATTTTCTTTTATGGCAAATATACTTCGTATTTAATACAGTTTATATCGTAAGCTATCAGACACTGTAAAATATGGAATGTATTTTTATCTTCTCATACAATAACAATAACAATACCATACAAAGATTAAATCTCGCTTTCTGGTCAGTAATTTGAGACAATATGAATGGAATGACAATGAATTAACCACTGAAATGTGACTGAAGGTGAAAAGAGCAGGAGTTTTACTCCTTAAAATATATGATGATGATGGACAATATTTTTTCTGCTAAATAGTTGTGGTCTTTGTTAACACATATCCTTTTTCATATATATTAGAAATTTCTGGTTTTCTCATTAGCATATCAAAACATAAATGAATTTCAGTCAGAGTATATTTTAAAATTTCAGTTACTGTAATCTGATTGTGCTGTTGAAAAGCAGTAAATTGAAAATGGATGCAAAAAAAAACCTGATTCAGTTGGCATTTGTAACTTACACCTACTAAAAAAAATTCCCAACAAAAAAAAAAAAGGCACAAAAAGAAAACAATCTGTTTCCCCTTTAAATCAAAAGGATATTTTGGGTGTATGTCAGCAAACAATAAGAAATAAGATTTGCCTATATTCTTATATCCTTTTTTTTTCTCTGATGAAATTTGAAATAATGTCTATTAGTATACCTCAGTTATCATTTTCTATATAAAATAAGTACACAATATTTTCACTATTTTTCAAATTGCAAGAGTTGAACTATTTGACGGGTCAATAGTTTCCAACTATTTGCCCTCGATGAAACTATTTGACCGCAAGCCTCATTATATTTGGCAGAATTTCAACTGCAGCTATGGGATTGGAGGATTGAGAATACGGCAGGAGTTACGACGTTGCGTTTTACCCATTGTATCTTGGGTTGACGTCAGTGCGGGAATATATCACAGAATATATATGAAGTAAACATTAAACAGTATGGTTGGGTTTTTGCTTTTTATATTACGATAGTTGATTTAGCTCCGTCATTTATTGTCTGTTGTCTCTTTCGGTATAATAAAACACTAACTGACTGGATATTTGTGGAATAGTAAGTTTATTGTCCCCTTGGATACCACTATTGCCCTCGACTTCGCCTCAGGGCAATAGTTGCATCTCGATGACAATAAACTAACTATTCCACTCATACCCAGTCAATAAGTATAAACAATCATTCAATCTGCATAATGTTTGGTTAAATCAAATCGGATTTTTACTATTTTTCAAATGCTTATGTGAAAGTGAATTAAATTTTGAAAAAGACAGTGAAATAATAAAAAAAAAATTGTGAGGGGCTTGATGGGAGGGGGATTGAAGGGACTTTACAATATATCACAATCAAATATCCACTAACACAGAATATAAAAATAACTATATAAACAAACAACTTAACATATAACACAAAATTACAGGAAAATGCATAGTTTAAGTCCAAGATTCTGTATATAGTATTCAAAAGATTTTTGTTCAATAGATGAACCATTTTTTCTAACATTTGATACATTAATGATACGTATTTGATACAATGCTATGTATATTACAACATTTTCTATACATTACAATCCTCTGAATCACATATTCTGAGTTTTTCCAAGGTTGAAGAACATTTAATTCCATCAATTGTTGAAGCGACTCAATTTTTTTGATACTTTGTTTCTTTGAGAAATGTTAGTTCTTATGGTGATCAACATCCATTAAAACATGGTATAAATACAAGAAAAATTTACACAATTAGTACATCAAATACATATCTACAACAATGAATTGCATATATATAAACTGAACTAGAGAAATACCCCAAAACACTGATATGTTATCTTTATATCATTTTAATTTGTTTTTCTCTTTCAAAAACAAAATACAATTTTTAACATAAACTGTAGTCAATGGCTATAAAAATCACTTAATAGGCAAATAACATACATAAATCTAAGAATTCATGACTCTTGACTACTCAAAATCTTTTTTTTTTAAACCTATAAAATTTTCTATTACCCCAAAATAGAAGACTAATTATATATGGTTATTAAATACACATTATGCCCACGATATTTCATTTTGATAACTTAAATACACAATAAATATAAAAACTAATTTCACATTGACTTATTAATTTACCAATATAGTCTTTGTAAGAAAGGACAATGCTCAAATTAGGGAACTGATTATACCCTGGCTGCAACTACTTCTCACCAAATTTAACCAAGGATTGTCTCCCTTACTTCACAACTTTTTAACCTGTGCAACGTACATTCTTGCAAAGACTAGATACATTGTTTGTACAAATTAATAGGCCACATTACTTATGCTGCATATATAAGCCAAGTCATTTTTTTATTTATAATTCTTGTTCACTTCTGATAAAAAAAAAATTCTTAAATCTCATAATTTAAAAGCGATACTTAATTAGTTATTAATTTCTTTTTTTAACTTTATTTAATCAGAAAAGTTGGAACAAAAGTATGATTAAAAAGATGGGATGTAGAAGCAGTTATCAATGATGGTTGTATATGTATTGTTTATGTCTTTGAAAATATATCAATTAAAACCAAAAGAAATGATAATAACTTTTCTTAATTTTCAACAACAAAAAAGTTATCCAAAAAGCTGTTTTCCTGTAAGAAGAGAACAAGATATTATGACATGATCAGAACAAAGCAATAAATTATAGCCCACGTGACAAGCTTGATGCAGAGTCTTCATTACAACGAATATCACAGATTTTAAATTAAGCTTTAATGGAAACAATAATAGTTATTGAAAATGCATTCACTTTCATAGCTAACTTTATCTCAATTTAGCATGACAAAGAATGATAAGTGAAACCTATTTTCAAATTTGCTTCACACAGCATGATAGATAATATCTATCTCACATAAAATCCTTACAAGAGAATGATTTTCAAAAGTCACTGACTATTATAACTAAATTAAGGTGAAAGAGGGAGAACAGATTTGTTTTCTCTGCTGAAATGGGGGATTAGACTGATATTGCTCTGGGGAACTGATAATCACACAATTGTTACATTTATATATGTGCTTCAGAATTAATCACACTGAAATCACCTTTCTTTGACAATTTAAAGTGTATTTTTTTTTAAATAGGATCGTTAATGAATCTGCACCAAGCTTGTTCACTAAGGCTTTTATCTCTTCAATATGATATTGAAAATGAATCTAATTTCTTCTGCAATTGCTAAGGTACTTCGATGCATGCACCAAAAGGACAAACATCTCATTCAAAAAATATTCAACTATTGTAATTATGCTAAGTTGAACATTGAAGTCTTGTTAATAATTAATATATAAGTAAACATTTTTGTATGTTTACTTTTATCATTCATTCTAAAGGCTAGAATAACACTTATTTTGACAGAAAGCAATTCAAATACTTCTATGCAGAAGAAATAAATTCGTTCATTAAAACATTGAATATCAAAATATTCTTCATCTAAAAAATGTCTTTCACAAACAAATTGAATATCAAAATATTCTTCATCTAAAAAACATCTTTCCCAATGTGTTTTACAGGGAAAGACATTATTTTTTACAATAATGAAACAAATCTCAATTAGTGAGTTACCAGAAGACTCTAAATCTCCTAAACTTGGAATGTTTCACTGAGATGTGTTATTTACAAAATTACACAATGAGATCATATTAGTCAAATTTCAATCATGTGGTAGCTGGTATCTAGTATTATGCTGATTCCTTGTTTACTGTTTTCTATTGTGTATTCAAATTCCTCCTCAAAGCATCGATACTGTCATCGTCTGTCTGGTAAAAATAAAATGAGATAACATGTAAAAAAAGAAAGGTATAAAATATTCAGATCAAAATGCCCAGATCAAATGACCAATCTTTTGCAAATTACTGAAGACAGCTTGCCACATTTAAAATAACAGAGGTTTAAAGCCATATCTATGAAATGAAAAATGAAATAATTTGTACAGGTAGATGATTTCCAATTGCTTAAATTAACACACTGACCATTAACACAGACTTGTTTTTGGTGCTTAACATTTTACTTTGAAGCCTTATACCGGTATATTGTAACTGTGAATGAAATATGATAAACAGAATAAAATGCTTCGCTGGGCACAGCTTGATACGACCGCAGAGGTCGAACCCTGAACAGTTGGGGCAAGTATGGACACAACATTCAAGCTTGATACAGCTCTGAATTTGGATTGTGATTAAATATTTGACACAGCATAGGTTTCTGACACAGAAAGAATGTGGTCTAAGAACTTGAATTTTTTTAATTTACCTATTATGGTCCAATGTCCAAAATCAAAATACATGGTTAGATTCAGCATATCAAAGAACCCCATATATTCAATTTTTGTTGAAATCAAACAAAGTTTAATTTTGGACCCCAACTTGGACCAACTTGAAACCTGGGCCCATAATCAAAAATCTAAACACATGTTTAGATTCAGCATATCAAAGAACCCCAAGAATTCAATTTTTGTTAAAATCAAACTAAATTTAATTTTGGACCCTTTGGACCTTAATGTAGACCAATTTAAAAAACGGGACCCAAAATTAAAAATCTAAATACACGGTTAGATTTGGAATATCAAAGAACCCCAATAATTCAATTTTTGATGAAATCAAACAAAGTTTAATTTTGGACCCTTTGGACCTCAATATGAACCAATTAGATAGCGGGCCCACAAATAAAAAATATAAATACATGGTTAGATTCAGCATATCAAAGAACCCCATATATTCAATTTTTGTTGAAATCAAACAAAGTTTAATTTTGGACCCCAATTTGGAACAACTTGAAAACTGGGCCCAAAATCTAAAATCTAAATACATGTTTAGATTCAGCATATCAAAGAACCCCATATATCCAATTTTTGTTGAAATCAAACAAAGTTTAATTTTGGACCCCAACTTGGACAAACTTGAAAACTGGGCCCATAATAAAAAATCTAAACACATGTTTAGATTCAGCATATCAAAGAACCCCAAGAATTCAATTTTTGTTAAAATCAAACTAAGTTTAATTTTGGACCCTTTGGACCTTAATGTAGACAATTTAAAAAACAGGACCCAAAATTAAAAATCTAAATACACGGTTAGATTTGGCATATCAAAGAACCCCAATAACTCAATTTTTGATGAAATCAAACGAAGTTTAATTTTGGACCCTTTTGACCTCAATATGAACCAAATTGATAGCGGGCCCACAAATAAAAAATCTAAATACATGGTTAGATTCAGCATATCAAGGAACCCCATATATCCAATTTTTGTTGAAATCAAACAAAGTTTAATTTTTTACCCCAATTTGGACCAACTTGAAAACTGGGCCAAAAATCAAAAATCTAAATACATGTTTAGATTCAGCATATCAAAGAACCCCATATATTCAAATTTTGTTAAAATCAAACAAAGTTTAATTTTGGACCCTTTGGACCTTAATGTAGACCAATTTGAAAACTGGACCCAAAATTAAAAATCTAAATACATAGATAAATATAGATTCTGCATAACAAATAAATAAATGTGGTCAAAGATTTTACAAATCTAATGCGCCATACTGTGCAATTAAAGATTGCTTCTTGAAATTTTTCAATATTTGAAATTTGAAAAAAAAATAATATTTGAAGAATAATTCTTTTTAATTTCTGAAATCTGAAATGAGAAAAAATTGACCCCCCACAATTTCTTTTTACCCCCTCCCCCCCTTTTTTCCCCCAAAAAATTCTTTCCCTCAAGATATGGTCATAATCTCAATTCAAATTTCCAATGGAGTTTGCAACCATAATTACCCATTTAAATTTACCATAGTGCTAACTTAATCTATTTCATAACAGAATTTAAAAATATAGTGTCAAATCTTTCATATGGATTTTTTTGTAAAAAAAAAAGATGCAACATTTGCAGATATTTTTACTGGTCTTCCTTTATAAATATGCATTTCTTTAAACATAATTTAAAAGCAGTGTAAGGGAAGTAACCAAAACGTTATATTTGGATTACCTCCCTTACACTGTTTAAAATTATCTTAATTGTTCATTAACGATTACTTTATACATAATTAAAAAGCAGTGTAAGGGAGATAATTTCAATGATGTATTTGATTTATCTCCCTTACACTGCTTAAAATTTTGTTTTGTACAAAAGTATTTGTCCATTAACCAGGACAACCTTGTTTTTCCCCCTTTTTTGCCCCTAATTCCTAAACGGTTTGAGCCATAACCCCCCAAAGCAAATCCTAACCATCCCTTTGTGGTATGGAAACTTGTAGTATAATTTCAGAGAGATCCATACACCGTTCCACAGTTATTGTCTGGAAACAAGAAAATGCTTATTTTTGGCCCCTTTTTGGCCCCTAATTCCTTAACTGTTGGTACCATAACACCCAAAATCAATCCCCACCTTCCTTTTGTGGTATTGAACCTGATGGTAAAATTTCAAAGAGATCCATTCACTTAAACTAAAGTTAGAGTGCGAAAACCAATGTGTCTTCGGACGACGACGACGCCAATGTCATACCAATATACGACCGCAAAAATTTTTTGCGGTCGTATAAAAATTGGAGAGAGTTGAGGGTGTCATGGAAGGCTAGAACTTTCTTGTATTTCCTTTACCTTCCAGTTATAGCATGTGTGAAGATGGTTGAATTTAACTGATGAGCATGTTTTTTTACCAATATTGGTTGAGTACTTCATACCTGTGCTTATTGTTAATATAGAAATTTCATAATAATACAACTGTTTTTTTTAAACTTTCAGTATGTATGTATACTAACCTTTTTAGGTGAAAATTTCATGTTTTTATTTGCCTACAGAAAGAAAAAAAGAAAAAAATACTTTATTGTCAATCAACTCCAATATAAAAAAAATCATAATAATAATATTGTACTTCAGTTTGAAAATTTCTTCATCTCGCTTTTTCAGTTGGTACATACACTGTAGTGTCAATATCTTAAGTTAGTCTTCTTAATGGGAGATGATACAGTTTTTCATTTTTTGTGATTTTGTAATGTTTTGTAAATCAAAATCTTTGAAAGATCATGAAATAAAACTTATGTAAATGTGTTTGTTTTTTGGGTAAAATATGAGAATCAATGAAATTTTGTGACAACTTTTAAGATTTTTGTAAACTAGCTATTTAGAATATTTTTGTGTTTTATACAAATATTAAACATTGCTTAGCTGGGAATACCATGTTGACCTTATACTTCCTGAAATATAAAGTTCAAACTTTATCTAAATCAAAGAGCTTGAATGACCATTTTATCCAGAAATTGGCCTTCTCACTAACAGAACCTATGTGCATCTTTCTATTCCTGTATACTTTAAAATACCTGGTGTAATAACTTTCAAGAATTACTTAGGATAATACTATTTCATCAACATCAGATCCAAAAGTGAGTAGACCATTTATAAATCTAAAATTATTTACAGAAGAAATTGCAATTTACCATACGAAATATTTTTTACTTATCACATATATTATAAAGGGTCTTAACATTTCATTTTCATACTACTAAGTAAGTTCTTGAAGTTCCTACTTTTTATTTTTTTCAATGCACTTTTAGAGTAAATAAAACCTTGGAACAGAACACTATTTCATTATGATAGTCACATCAATTTTTCAGTATGTACATATGTCATGTGTATTAAACTGTAAAATAATATTATCCGATCTGACAAGTCTGTTTATTCTGATTTTATTTTATGAGTCATATGCATTATAGTCAAAAATATTTAAATGAATATATATATATATACACCATAATGCCATGAAAATGATCAATTCTTTCTCTATATTGGTTATATATTTTCATATGAACATGCTTACATTGAACTTAATTGATAATCTTGTAACTTAATTTGCAGATCCTTAACTTTTTTCCCAATTTATTTGAATAAATTAATAAAAATATTGTTGCCTTTAAATATATACACCCTAATTGGCCATGTGATCTAGGTTTCTGGACACACTACAAGCCTTGTTACCATGATGTCACAGAAGCAATGGTTATAACCTCAAATTTGCAGATGTACTATTTTTGGGCTTTATTTCAGGTGAATTACACACATAAATATTTTTTTTATACATAATGGCACCATGGGTAAGTACTTTCAACACTGCCGTGCCATCCAAAATTCAATCTTAAAGACAATCACTGCACTTACCACCAATATTTCAAAAGTGTTTGTTGATGCTAAATATTAAAGCATGGTAAGAAATTAAGTAAGAAAAGAATGATGAAAAAGAGACAACTAGAACTGCATCCAAAATTAAATGCCTAGAAATGTGATCTGGAGGACAGTAAATTACACTAATATTTCAACAATAATGAGAAAACACCATTAAAAATGTAAGCAACACATTTTTTAAATATTTCAAATTTTATAACTAATTGAATATGAACTAAGGAAATATCTTAAAAGGTCAATATATTCATGCCCTGATCAGATAAAAGGTTAATTATGTCATGAATGTTAGATAGGAAACTGTTTTCTTTCAACTAACACTTTTCATTGCAACATGAGAAGTAATTTTTTAAATCATAACCATATCTATCAAAACTAATTGTATCATTGTAAATTTACATGTACCTACACTAGTTTTATTTTGGTTTATAGTTTTTTAGATTTTTTTAGAAAGTGGAAAGTTATACACCAACACCATAATTTTAATTTTTGAATTGGAAAATCAGCATGTACCTTAGAACAAATACACAAATGAGAGATATTCGTTGTGAAGTTAAAAACATAATTACTCTATAAACTGTACTGTATAAAATATTTCAAAAACCTTGAAGACAAATATACATGTACTGATTTCCCAAAATAATATAAACTTATTCAGTGTTTACTAGGAACAATTAGCTAGGAAAAACTAAAATCATGCAGGCATTTAACTACCTCCACCTTATCCCCTGTATCTTTGCCATCATCCTCATCATCATATCCAGCATCATCATCTTTAACAGTCTTGGCAACATTCTCTTTCTCATTCTGTACACCATCCTTTTGTCCTTGTACAGTTTTTGATGATTCGGTGGTTTTAACTTCTCCCCCAGCCTTTTTACTTCCTTGCTCCATTTCTTTGACATTTGCCTCTCCTGCAGATTTCTGAGCATTCTCTCCTTCAGTTTTGTTCTGACCTTTTTCTTGGTTAGTCCCATTTACCTTAGTGTTTGGTTGTAGAAGGTTGTCCTTTCCTACAACGGTGTTATTTTTGTTTTCACTTATGTCTTGAGTTTTGTTAGATGAATCATGCAATTTCCCCTCACCTCCATATATAAGCCCCGCTATTTCTTGGGATTTTTTAAGGCCTTGTTTGATGCCTTCTTGGGTCTGATTAAGGATTTCATGCAAATGTTGACCAGCTTTCTCAGACAAGGATTGCAATCCCTCTTTCACTTTATCTTGAGCAATATTATTCAGATCGGTTTTTTCTTTCAGGGTTTCAAGCCCTTGTTTAATTGTTTCCTGAGAGAGGGATTGTACTCCCTCTTTTAGCTTGTCCTTTAAGCCTACTAAACTGTTTACTAATCCAGTTGTTGGAGCAGAATTCTTACCTTGTCCTTCTGATCCTTCTTTAAAATTAATAAGAAATGAAGAAATAATAATATTTATGAGCATTCACTAAAAAAGGTTCTTTAGAGATTTAATCATTTTTAGTGTTCAGAAATCTTAAAATGTTTCAAATATAAATAATTTCAAATTTAAATGTACAGATAAAAAGTTGAAAAGTTGAAAACTAGCATAAAACTGTTGATTCATTATTATTCATGGGATACCATTTTTTGTGGATTTCGTGGCTATAGATGAACCATGAATATAAATTATCAACGAAGAACAAATGTTCTTAAGGCTTGTTGCAGACTGGCTAAACCACTACACATAATATCCATGAAAATACAACATTTTTTCAATCCAAAAAATTGTGTTCCCAAGAAAAAATTGAATCCACATTAATCAAAAGAACTACAAATATAAAAAGCATGACTCTTGAGTATGTGCAATAGAAGCAATGGCAGTTGTAAAAGAACAGAAATCTGAAAGTCTTTACCATGACAAATGCATTTAATGCCAAGTTACAGTAAATGGATCAGGTCACAGATTTTAATAAGATTTTGCATAAAACTGAAATACGTTTAACTTGATCGAATAATTGAAAAAAATAATGCATTTACCTCTTTTATTTCTTTTAGATTCCAGTCTCACTGATGAGTTTTATGTAGAAGTGTGCCATAGCAAATTATAAGCCTGGTATTTTTGATGAGTTTTTGTATAGAAAGCACATAAAATGGGTGAAAACATTCTTACAATTGTCTAAAAATCATCAAATCTCCAAAACCAATAAACAGATTTTTCCTAAAAATTGATGTGTTGTTGCCACATGTTGTGGTATTTTTTCACCAAGGTCACCACTTTCACTTATATGTATACCCCAAAAATAAAGGAGTAGGTCCGGGTAAGGGCCGATTTTGGCCTCAAAAATCAGGTTCATCTGATGAAAGATTTTGGACACTTTTTAAACACTTATGTGTCTACTTCAGTCAATTCAGTTAGTTTATGTGAAAGATTTGAACTGATTTAGTCATGAAAGAAGCTCAAATTCAAGCTTAAATATGAAAAATCTATCAAATATGCCATAATATGTCACTTTTCAGATGGTTTTTGTCAAAAATGAAAGTGGCCACATCCGTGTTCATTCTCAACCTTTATATATGTTATGTATTATCATCAAATACAACTTACATGTAAATATTAAGAATGAACACAAATGCGGCCACTTCCATTTCAGACGGAAACCGTCTAAAAATTAACCAAAATGCAAAATTTCGAAGATTTCAGTAATTTAGCATGACTTAATGATGCTAGTACCCAAACATGTGCATTGTATTGTCAAAAACAGCCCATATTTATGTAACAGAAGTATTCTTCTTTCCAATAAATAGCTAAAAATTTATATTTTAACAATTTTGTAAAACTGCTATATTTTGAGGCCAAAAAGGGGTCTTACTGGGCCTACTCCTTTGGTGACCATATGATTGTTTCACATCATTCAACTGTAAATTTATCTGGCAACGACCATAGATTATTATGAAAAATCTATTCTGGATGAAGCAATATACATTTTTAAAGATAATTTTGACAAAGTTTTTAATAGATTTTGCCTACATTCTTCACAAATGTTGAACTATTTTAATAATTTGCATTCAATAGAGTCCTAGCAAGTTTATCTGTTAAATAAATCATTTTTTTAGATTTTTAGTTATGGGTTAAAAATTGGCCAAATTTGTATCCAAAATAGGACGAAAGTTTTTTTCTGTTACCTAAAGAAAATCTATTTGCAGCTCAAGGGAAAGGCATGCATGGTGGGATAAGGAAACTGGTTTTGCAAAAGAAAATGATATTTGTTTCAAAATTAAACATATTTATATTATTTTTTGGTTAATGGCATTATGTATAGGATAAAAAGGTAAGGGACCTTAAATTTTTTTTATGGGAAATTTTATATTTCAGCACTTTCCTTATCTTCCCTAAAATTAAGATCAACAACTTTTCAATTATAAAGGATCTTAACCATAATTCAGGGTAAAATATCATTACTGTGTCAGACTTTCATTGTTAAAGCTGATTATTAAGTCAATAAACTCAGGATGGAGAATAAAATAGATTTGTAGACAGACATATACATTGTTAAGTAAAGCATACTTTGGATGTATATTTATTTTTTTCCATGTTTTTTTTTCCTGATTAGAATTAACAGCACAACATATTTTATATTTCTTCAGCTATTTGATACACAATAAGTCAATGCAGAGATAATTCAATGAATAATGTATGAGAACATGCGTTTGTCATTTTCTAATTTGTGTTTGTACATGTGTATGTCATTTTCTAATTTGTATTCATATTTCTTCGTGCATGTTCACATTTGTAGCATAAAAATGTATACACTGAAAATTATCAATTTTTGGCAGCCTCCATTTTTGATAGTAACAGTGTGTTTAATGATACATGTTGTGTATTTACTTCCATTGTTTTATAAAATAAAAATTTGATTCCTTAGAAGAAAAAAAATTGAGGATATTGCTATTCTTAATTTTACTGTAAGGCACATAAAATAAGTACACAGCAAAATAATTCTTTACAGTATTTTGCTTTTTGAATATTTAAAATGAAGTTGCAATTACTGTGAAAACAATTAATTTAATTTGAAATCCACTAAGGGCTGTTCCATAAAAACATACATGGGACACAGGGAAGGCACTTCCAAATCTCAGTTGGGTATCATCTTTCTTTATGCATAGTGGAAATATAAATGAAATTCTATTTTGCCTCTATAGGTGGTTACCCAATTTTTGAAGTGCCTTCCCTGGGTACCATGCATGTTTTAATGGAACAGCCCTAACATCTTAAAATGAAAAAAATTGCTTTCAGTGATATCATATTAATTTTTTCAAAAATATATCCTACCAATTCCACTACGAAATGTAGAAAAGCAACACTGATTTTTTTAGCATATGCAACAAAATTAACCAAGTTTAGACTGAAATGGAGAAATATGTAATATTTCTGTTGAAATAAATGGTTTATAAATACAATTTCAGTATATTGGTTTAAATAGTATTTCATGAACATGTATCTGGTTTAAATTCCTGTTTTTTCTTGAAATTGAGTAATTAAATTTTAGCATCATTTAATAGTTTTACTTTTTCAGTCTGTTAATTGCTGCATAACGATGATCTAATGGCATATAACATATTCTTATTGCCATTTACCTTTCTCTGCTTCTAGTTCTTTTGCTGTCTGTTGTTGAGCTGGTTGTTCCTGAGCTGGTTGTTGTTGTTGACCTGGTTGTTCCCCTGCATTTGGAGGCTGAATCTGCTTCTGACCTCCTGCACCTGCTGCTTGCCTGTAAAAGAGAAACTCTATACTGTCAGGGGACATAACCTATAATTTTGTATCTCTTTCCTTGAGATCAGTGAGTGAAATATGTCACAATTTATCAATTGATGTGCGATCATTTCAAAAATCATTTACACATGAAAAAATCCACAAATATTTCTGCCAAAAAAATCACTGTATTTTAAAAGAACAGAGTTCCAATGTCCCCCGCATTGCACATATTTTATCTATCCAAGGATCAAGGGCAATAACTAAAAAATACACTTTTTTTCTTTAAAACTGTTGATAAATATCTTAAAGAAATGAATGCTTCAGAGCAAATTCAATGTGATTTCCAATCTAATTAATATTTCCAAGGGGCATAACTCTTTTAAAACATTTGATCAGCACTGATTTTCAAACTCGTCCAAGACATTGCTGCTATAAACCTACAATATAAGTTTCATAAAAATCTGGCAAGAATTGTACACATGAGGGTGCCAACGATGCAATTTTCCATATAATTAATGTTTCCAAGGGCATAACTGTTTTAAAAATAGTTGATCGACACTGATTTTCGAACTCATCAGAGACATTACTAATATAAACCTTCAATATACGTTTCATAAAAATCTGGCAAGAATTGTACACATGAGAGCACTAACGATGCAATTTTCCATATAATTAATGTTTCAAAGGGGCATAACTCTTTTAAAAATAATTGAACTACACTGGTTTTTCGAACTCATCCGAAACATTGCTGGTATAAACCTACAATATAAGTTTCATAATAAACAGCTGCGCCATGAGCGCATGATACGCCCGACGTCTTGTGTGTGAATTTTTATGCAATAAGCATAAATAGTTTCTGACATACGGCGTGACATGCGAAAACCCCCCTTTTTTTTTTACAAAAAACTCAAAATCTCTAAAATAAAATTTTGAATCAAAACCAAAAAGTATACAGATCTTAAGATTAATATAACTAAGAAGTGTGTAAAATTTTAAGCAATAATCATAAATCGTTTTTGAGATACGGCATGACATGTGAAAACCCCCCTTTTAAAAAAAAAAAATCAATATCTCAAAAATAAATTTTTTAATCAAAACCAAAAAGTATACAGATCTTTAGATTAATATAACTAAGAAGTGTGTAAAATTTTAAGCAATAATCATAAATCGTTTTTGAGATACGGCGCGACATGTGAAAAACCCCTCCCCCTTTTTTTAACAAAATACTCAATATCTCTAAAATAAAATTTTGAATCATCACCAAAAAGTATACAGATCTTAAGATTAATATAACTAAGAAGTGTGTAAAGTTTTAAGCAATAATCATAAATTGTTTTTGAGATACTGCGCAACGTGTGAAAAAAAAACACACGCCTGTTTTAGTTACTAAGTCCCGTAACTCAAAAAGTTTTAATCTTATTTTCACCAAAAAGTATACAGATCGTTTGACCATCATAAGAAACAACTATGTTAAGTTTCAGGAAATTTGGATAAGTCATTCTCAAGTTACAGTGCGACATGTTTACGCCGGACAGACAGACGGACGGACGCCGGACATTTGTATACCATAATACGTCCCGTCAAAAATTTGACGGGCGTATAAAAATCTGACAAGATTTGGACACATGAGAGTGCTAATGATGCAATTTATAATTAATTTTTCCAAGGGCATAACTCTTTTAAAAGTTATTGATTGGCACTGATTTTCGAACTCGTCCGAAACATTGCTGATATAATTCTATGGTATAAGTTTTAAAAAAATCTGGCAAGAATTGTATATGTGAGAGTGCTAATAAGACCAGAGGGACGGATGCCCAGTATTTCTATGTCCCTCGCAACACATTGCAAGGGGGACAACAACAAATAATATGGATGAAATGTAGTAAAATATTCCTTGGTATCTGCACCATGTGACTCTAATTAATAATAAAAGTTCAGTGCCATTAATACATATTGTAATTTCTGAAAATCAGTTTAAGAAAAAATGTATTAAAAAATAAGCTATGCCATGAATGCATTATACACTTGTGCTGCTCCGATAAGCGAGATTGGGCTTTGTATGTAAATTTCATATCATTACTGATTGAAGAAAAACCCTTGTGTAAATAGTCCATAAAGATTTGTGAAAGTACACTCGTGCTACATTTATCATGAGACATTTGAATAAATTGCTTCGCCGAGCGCAGCTGGATACTACCGCAGAGGTCCAACCCTGAACAGTTGGGGCAAAAATGGACACAATATTAGTGCTTGATACAGGTCTGAATTTGGATTGAAATTAAATGTTTGACACATAATAGGTTTCTGACACAGAATAACTGTAGTCAAAGAGCTTAGAATTGGTTATATGATTTGAATTTATTCAATTTTTTGCTTTTGTGCAATTCACTATGCTGCGAATTGCCCCCCCCCCCCCCTCAAAAAAATGTACCCCTTTTTTTTTGCTTTTGTGCAATACACTATGCTGTTGCAAATTGACCCCCCCCCCCCCAAAAAAAAAAAAAAAATCACCCCCCTTTTTTTTTGGCAAAATTTTTTTTTTCACCCCATCCCCCTTTTTTTTTGCAAAAAGAAAACAATATTTGAAAAAAATTTCTT
Organism: Mytilus californianus; assembly: GCF_021869535.1. Lineage (NCBI taxonomy): Eukaryota > Metazoa > Mollusca > Bivalvia > Mytilida > Mytilidae > Mytilus > Mytilus californianus. The sequence goes on from NW_026262679.1 coordinate 63,147,924, forward strand.
TTTAATTTCTGAAATCTGTAACGAGAAAAAAAAATTGTTCCCCCCCCCCCCCCCCCCCCAATTTTTTTTTCACCTGCCCTCCCCCTCCCCTTTTTCAAAAAAAAAATCTTTCCCTCAAGATATGGTCATTATCTCAACTCAAATTTCCAATGGAGTTTGCAACCATAATTACCCATTTAAATACATCATAAAAGTCTTAAAATAGAAAATGACATACATAATCATGGCTTAAATTAATATATCTTTAATCAGCATTTTTATAAGTAACTTCTAAAAATAAATTGACAGCTAAACACCTCAAGACAATACCAAATTTCTTTATACATAATTTTAAAGCAGTGTAAGGGAGGTAATCCAAATTTAACATTGTACTTTAAAGTGATTGTCCATTAACAAGGAAACCCTTGTTTTTCCCCCTTTTTTGCCCCTAATTCCTAAATGGTTTGAGCCATTTTGAGCCCTCCCCAAAGCCAATCCTAACCATCCCTTTGTGGTATGGAAACTTGTTGTACAATTTCAGAGAGATCCATACACCGTTCCACAAGTTATTGTCTGAAAACTAGAAAAATGCTTATTTGGGCCCCTTTTTTGTCCCCTAATTCCTAAATTGTTAGGACCATAACCCCCAAAATCAATCCAAACCTTCCTTTTGTGGTTATAAACCTTGTGTTTAAATTTCATAGATTTCTATTCACTAATACTAAAGTTATTGTCCGGAAACCAAGTGTCTTCAGGCGACGATGACGATGTGATACCAATATACGACCACAAAATTGTTTTGCGGTCATATAAAAATTGCCCAGTTTTTGGCTATCATAGTCTTACAACTCTTGAAAATCATCAAAACCAAAATCCTTAGTCCCTGTTGAGGAAGCTAAACAGCATGTATAAGTATGCCCTCTGCAAATAATTCAAGGGCACCTCTCCCCCCACCCCCCAAAAAAATTTATAGCATCTGCCAAATCGTATTTATTATATGAATAAAAGAGGATGTGGGTACATGTCAATTAGAGGAAAACTAACAAATGTTTCTCTTCTGTTGCTGCACTACTTACTGTACTTGGATCTTCAAATCTTCTCCAATATCAATCCCAGAATTGATCAACTGTTGCATAGGTGCTGCTCCAACTTTCTGGAACATTTCTGAATATAACTTCTTAACCTGTTCTCTACATTGGCTGAAAAAAATCATTAAAAAGTGTATTCCAAACTGCAGTGAATTGTTTTTCACTTAAAATGAGTTGAAAAAGTGCAAAATGTAAAATGTTTCACATAGTATTAATGACAAAAATTACACATAGTTCTAGGGGAAAGAAAAAAATGATTTTATTGGACAAATAAAATGCTCCGCAGGGCGCAGCTTGATACGACCGCAGAGGTCGAACCCTGAACAGTTGGGGGAAGTATGGACACAACATTCAAGCTTGATACAGCTTTGGATTTGGATTGTGATTAAATATTTGACACAGCATAGGTTTCTAACACAGATTGAATGTGGTCTAAGAACTTAAAAATTTTAAATTGGACATTCACCTATTATGGTCCAATATCCAAAATCTAAATACATGGTTAGATTCAGCATATCAAAGAACCCCAAGAATTCAATTTTTGATGAAATCAAACAAAGTTTAATTTTGGACCCTTTTGACCTCAATGTGGACAAAGTTAATAACGGGGCCCAAAAATCAAAAATCTAAATACATGGTTAGATTCAGCATATCAAAGAACCCCATATATTCAATTTTTGTTGAAATCAAACAAAGTTTAATTTTGGACCACGATTTGGACCAACTTGAAAACTGGGCCCATAATCAAAAATCTAAATACATGTTTAGATTCAGCATATCAAAGAACCCCATATATTCAATTTTTGTTAAAATCAAACTAAGTTTAATTTTGGACCCTTTGGACCTTAATGTAGACCAATTTGAAAATGGAACCAAAAATTAAGAATCTAAATACACGGTTAGATTCGGCATATCAAAGAACCCCAATAATTCAATTTTTGATGAAATCAAACAAAGTTTAATTTTGGACCCTTTTGACCTCAATGTGGACAAAGTTGATAACGGGGCCCAAAAATCAAAAATCTAAATACATGGTTAGATTCAGCATATCAAAGAACCTCATATATTCAATTTTTGTTGAAATCAAACAAAGTTTAATTTTGGACCCCGATTTGGACCAACTTGAAAACTGGGCCCATAATCAAAAATCTAAAAACATGTTTAGATTCAGCATATCAAAGAACCCTAAGAATTCAATTTTTGTTAAAATCAAACTAAGTTTAATTTTGGACCCTTTGGACCTTAATGTAGACCAATTTGAAAACGGAACCAAAATTTAAGAATCTAAATACACAGTTAGATTCGGCATATCAAAGAACCCCAATAATTCAATTTTTGATGAAATCAAACAAAGTTTAATTTTGGACCCTTTGGACCTCAATGTGGACCAATTTAAAAACGGGGCCCAAAATCCAAAAACTAAATACACGGTTAGATTCAGCATATTAAAGAACCCCATGAAATCAAGAATAAAACCCCATTGAAATTGGTCAAGAAATAAGCAATTTATAGGAAGTATCTTCTTTTGCACAATCCTGTGCTATTAAATATTTCTTGCTATTGCGCAATACTGTACAATTGACAATTTCTTGCTATTGCGCAATATTGTGCTATTGGATATTTCTTGCTATTGCACAATACTGTGCAATTGAAGATTTCTTGCTATTGCGCAATACTGTGCAATTGAAGATTTCTTGCTATTGTGCAATACTGTGCAATTGAAAATTTCTTGCTATTGCACAATACTTATTATATAATAATTTACACATCCTGTTTGGTGTGTATCTCCTACCATATCATTATTATTTGATTTTAAATATAAATCAGAAATAACCAACTTAAAATGGAAAATTTTAAAAGAAACAAAAAAGGAAAAAAAGAAAATAAAGGAAAAAAAAATAAATCCCCCCCCAAAATTTTTTGAACCCCCATTATGATTCATCACCCCCAAACTCAATCCCAGCCTTCCCTTTGTGGTATGGTACCTTGCAGTACAATTTCAGAGAGATCCATACACTTGAACACAAGTTATTGTCTGGAAACTAGAAAAAAATGTGTTTTTTGGCCCCTTTTTGGCCCCAAATTCCTAAACGTTTAGGGCAATTACCCCCAAACTCAAACCCAGCTTTCCCTTTGTGATATGGAACCTTGTAGTACAATTTCAGAAAGATCCATACACTTACACACAAGTTATTGTCATGAAACTAGAAAAATGCTTGTTTTTTGCCCCTTTTTTGGCCCCTAATTCCTAAAATTTGGAGGCAATTACCCCCAAAATCAATCCCAGCATTCCTTTAGTGATATGGAACCTTGTGGTACAATGTCAGAGAGATCCATACACTAACACACAAGTTATGTCTGGAAGTTACAAAAATGCTTATTTTTGGCCCCTTTTTGGCCCCTAATTCCTTTACTGTTATTACCATAACCCCCAAAATCAATCCCAACCTTCCTTTTGTGGTATTGAACCTTGTGGTAAAATTTCATAAAGATCCATTCACTTAAACTAAAGTTAGAGTGCGAAAACCAATGTGTCTTCGGACGACGCCGGACGACGACGACGACGCCGGACGACGACGACGCCAACGTCATACCAATATACGACCACAAAAATTTTTTTGCGGTCGTATAAAAACTACTGGGTGTTCTTGCACCCTGAAAAGTTGCTTTTTCATAAAAATAATTTTATATAAATAACAACCAGGCCATAAATTGTACTATACCCTTAACATATCCAATTTTCTAAAAAAAAATAATATTTAAATGTCTTGGTTTCTGCCTATTTAAATGTTTATAGTTTACCTGTCACAGTTCTGTGTTGAAGCAGCTGCAGGTTGACTTTTAAGTTTATCAACTTCATCTGAAAACAAACATAACTGATAAAGTACACAATAAATTCTATGTGAATGCATGTAAAACTGTTGTTTATATATTATTAATGATATGTAAAGGGTTCTCCATGCTGCCAGCAATAAAATGGTGAAGAATAAAATTGTATTAACATGACTAATATTAGTATAAACAATTGTCAAAGATGGCAGCAAGTTATATACGGAATATATATACTCGGTAGCTCACAAATGATCCTCCAGCAAAAATTTAGGGTATACAGGAGGTCAATTAACAATGAATGTGAAATGCATTATACAGTGTGAACCATGCTCCCATGAAGCTTGACAAGAAATCTCAGGAAGCTCTGATTTGTTTTTCCACAGGAAAATGTGACAAAACATTTCCAAGGAGGACATTTTGTTTAAGAATATACTCTAGAGAATTGAATGTTTTAGATAGAAGGGTCAAACTTAATGCCCACGTCTCATAGCCGCAGGGGCATAAAAAGTAAAGCAAGTGACTTTCAATTTTTGCATGAAGCTTACATTTATGTTGATATTAGAGGTACTTAAATAATAAGCAAACTTTTGGTAGAATCAAAGTGAATGTGTACATTAAAGTACATTTCATGTATTTATATCATCTACATATATGTACAATGTATTATTAAATACTTGGTTTACCATGTTTACTGTGGATAATTTCAGCAGATTGCCTTTTGAAGGTTTCATTTCTTTTTTTCATCAAATATAATGTATAACCCTTAAGACATTTCAGAGTAACTTCAAAGGATTAGGTTTGATAAGACCCCAATATATATGGCCCTATAGATATCTACATTTATCTTACCTCCTATACATTTCTAGGAACATGATTGGTTAAAAGCAAACCGTGTGGAGACAGTGTATATTCCATATTGGGTTAGTAGGCAGGGCTTATTTCAATACACAGTTAGTAGTGGTGTTACGTCCCTTTATAACAACAACACAGTGTTGAGGAAAAATCTTAAAGATTTCAAGACGAAGAAATTGATGATGAACGATTGAAATAAATCCATAAAACACATTTAAAGTAACAAGTCGTTATTGTTGGCATTTGTTTTTGTATAGACCAATGGAAGTAGGTTCTTAAAACTAACAGTATTGAAGACTTGATCACTTTGATAAGCCACTAGTCTAAATACCACATGTTAAGATAGTCGGTAAGATAAATTCGTTACATAGTGTGCTAGTGATCTAATGCGATGATTCTTATAACAAATTTTGGTGTACTTATCCGACTCCAAAATGCAGTTTGTCAAACCATGTTACCTGACCCCATATATATCGTATTAGGTCACTAGCACACATGTAACGAATTTATCTTATCGACTATCTTAACGTGGTATTTAGACTGGTGGCTTATCAAAGTGATCAAGTCTTCAATACCGTTAGTTTTAAGAACCTACTTCCATTGGTCTATACAAAAACAAATGCCAATAACAACTTGTTAGCCTAAAAGTATTAGCCTAAATGTGTAAATGTCAATGCTTTATATGAACAGCTGGACAGGAATATTTCTACATATGTATCTTTTCCTTACATGTCAATTTGTCAACTCGAAACGCTTATTATTTTGAAACAATGTACTGAAAATGGATCCTTACCAAACTTACTCCTTGGTATTTCTTTAAGTATCTATATTCAAGGTTTCCCTCTACTCGTTTTTTAATCATGACAATTATCAATGAATCCAAAATTATCTTGTGCTCACCTTTGACTGCACTTAACTGAGATTGGATACCAGAATTGTTAGTCTCACATTGTTGCTGAAAAAAGAAATAGAATACATTGTATATCATCATTTAAATACATGTACATACATTCCATACACATATATATATGTAGATAACATTCACAAAAGATATGGCTGAGGCATAATTAAATGAGGTGCAAGGTGTACATAATATGTCTTCATGGTGTTGGATCAAAGTGATTAGAAATTAATCTTAATTACATGTACAATTAATGTTCCTACATGTATTTATATTGTAAAGAATCATGAATGGCAATTACCTGACCATATAAGCATGCCCTATGAAGTTAATTTGATGAAGTAAAACAGTACACACATATATATCATATATATATGTACATGTACATGTATGTTCATGTTGTACTGTACAGCAGATTTATTTATTTTTTCGTAGGTACCAATTTTCATGGTTTGAGGAAACCTTTAATTTTATATTCATTGATACTTGATTTTGTTGTTTTGTCAAAGTTTGTATACAATCCTATGAGAAATTTATACTTCGTTGAAAATTTAAATTTGTGGTTCATTTAAAATTTACACCCACGAATTCAATGATAATTGGAACATGTACCCAATGCCACAGAATAATAAGTAATTAATCCATGATATATACTGTACATGTATTATTACTATATAAACATAATGCAGGATAAAAGATTTTCAATGTTGTTAATTGTACATGTGATATAGAGTGATTTCTGATATTAGGAAGTGAAATCACTCTGAACTATGACCTTGTAACATGACATGCATTCCCCATCATGAAGATCATCTAAGATGATAGTCAATAAAATGTGTAAACTAAAGAGTATCTTTATACCTTTTATTCTCCACTTAAAACATGATGTCATTAAAATGGATATCCTGGATTTACATTTTATCATTCTTTATATAAAAATAAGAAGATGTGGTATGATTGCCAATGAGACAACTCTCCACAAGAGACCAAATGACACAGAAATTAACAACTATAGATCACTGTATGTACAGCCTTCAACAATGAGCAAAACCCACAGTATGGTCAAATTCCCAAAAAGCCAATTCTTGATATATTTATTGAAAGCTTTCATTTTGTATATATATAAATACAAGTCTAAATTGAAAACAACGTTCAAACCTATTATTGCGTTGGATAAAAACTACAATTTTTATACGTGTGCATGCAAAACAAATTTCTATATATATATAAGTCTAAATTGAAAACAACGTTCAAACCTATGATTGCGTTGGATAAAAACCGCAATTTTTATACGTGTGCATGCAAAACAAATTTCTTGGTAGAGGGATCTAAATACAGCACAAACAACATTTTCCAAAAGACCAAAAAAGTGAAAAAGTATATTTAAACAAAACGCATTTGACCAACAGGTCGAAATACAGATGTTCTTTAACCCTGCTGACTGCCATTGGCGATTATATATATATATATATATATATATATATCATCAAGTCTAAATTGAAAACAATGTTCAAACCTGATTGCGTTGGATAAAAACCGCAATTTTTAACACTGCTGACTGCCATGGCGATTGCCAAATAAACGGATCACCAGATGTAACAAAATGGATCTTAATTATTAATTTAATACCAAACAGAAAACAATAAACTTGCAGAAAAGATTGTATACCGCTAACATGAGGTGCAAAAATTGGTACACCATATCCAGATTTCGAAATTAATGTCTCTTCAGTGATGTTAAGAATCGAAACGGTATTTGGAAGGCCATATAATTTACCTCAATTTAGGATTGACTCTTGAATTTTGTGAAGAGTCATCATATTATATTAACTGTAATATCATGGTGCTTTAACACCCTCTGGGTATTTTGTATCCTTGTTACAACATTTGACATGTGTAGTCAGACATCTTAAGTCTGCTTCGATATTGTAATTATGAACATCAGTCTTTACTTAGATTTAAAAAATTTGTTGGTACATGTATATACATGATATATGTACACTGTATTAAAAGTACTTATGTATTGACAAAAATAAAATATTTAGTTACATACATTGTATGTAATCAATAAAGACAACATGTGTTAAAAAGGAAATATAAAAGTGTTCATATTTGATTAAACTAAAGAACAGCAGCTGTACTTACAAATATATATAAAAATATGTATGTTCATTTAATACGTTTCTGGCTCATTTATCTTTCTTTTTTTGTGGTTATATTAATGCCAAGCCTATTGTAAAAATCTTGTTCCATACATGTAGTTGAGAAAAAAAAAGAATCTACATGTATATAATTCATTAACATTATTACTAAAGATGCCTCTAACATGTCTAACAACTATCTTCTATTGTTTTTAAGTGTTGAGCTTTTCATATTTTATAATTCATTGTATATGTTGTAAAAGAACTACTAGCAACTATCACCATGGAAAAAAACCAATAAAAGCATAATATAATAAAGCTGCATTACATGTACTCATAATGTACATTTTGCTGGGTTTTACCAAGTAATACTGATTATAGATATGGAAAGATGTGGTATGAGTGCCAATGAGACAATTCTCCATCCAAGTTACAATTTATAAAGATAAAATAAACATGTGAAAGCTCTCTCACAGGCAAACAACCCATAATTGAAAAATTGCTTCGCTGAGCGCAGCTGGATACGCCCGCAGAGGTCCAACCCTGAACAGTTGGGGCAAAAATGGACACAATATTCAAGCTTGATACAGGTCTGAATTTGGATTGTAATTAAATATTTGACATGTTATAGGTTTCTGAATAAATGTAGTCAAAGAACTTGAAATTGGTTATATGAATTGAATTTATATTCAATTAAAGATTTCTTGCTGTTGTGCAATACACTATGCTGTTGCGCAATACTTAGTAAATCTGTTGTCAGACTATAAACAAATAAAATTTATAAAATTCTAAAGGGAGCTTACATCAATAGATATAAACAATTCACCAACGTTTCATAAGAATTGCTGAAAGCATTTTTGAGTTATGGTCTGAAAACTGGAAAATCCCCCCTTTTTAATGAATAAAACCCCATAACTCGGAAATATAAAATCTAAAATTTATAAAATTCTAAAGGGAGCTTACATCAATAGACATCAACAATTCATCAAAGTTTCATGAGAACTGTTGAAAGCATTTTTGAGTTATTGTCTGAAAACTGGAAAATCCCCCTTTTTTTTATGAATAAAACCCCATAACTTGGAAACGTAAAATCTAAAATTAATAAAAATCAAAAGGGAGCTCATGTCAATAGATATAAATAATTAACCAAAATTTCTTGCAAGTTGGTGAAAGCATTCTTGAGTTATTGTCCGAAAACTGAAAAATCCCCCTTTTTTTAATGAATAAAACCCCACAACTCGGAAACGTAAAATCTAAAATTTATAAAAAACGAAAGGGAGCTCACGTCAATAGATATAAACAATTCACCATAGTTTTATGCAAATTGGTTAAAGCGTTTTTGAGTTAATGTCCGACATGTTGACGACGGACGGACAGACGGACAGACGGACAGATGGACAGACGGACAATGGTATACCATAATACCTCCCGTAAACGGGCGTATAAAAATATAAGGGCATACACCACAAGCACGGGGACACATTCTACTGCATCCACACAGCACAAGCAACAAACAGTGCAATAAATAGATATAGGAAGATGTGGTATGAGTGCCAATGAGACAATTCTCCATCCAAGTTACAATTTATAAAGATAAAATAAAGCATACATGTAACTAGGTAATATTTAATACTACACTAGTCTGAATTAAGTGATATGTATAAAAAATGTATATTTTAATTCATACGTATATACATGGACATGTTACTGAGACTACTTCAACATGCACATGTAGTCTCAGTTTATGAATTCACTTGTTTGAGGCTCCTAGTATAAAGTGCATTAATTTGTGAAAGCATTGGTCAAGCAACTCTAAGAAAAATTATGTACATTTGAACATGAACAGAAAACGTATAAATTTTCTGAATAAGTTTATAGATCATCCCCATAAACTTTTATTAAATCCTATTCTGTCTAAATTGGTCAGACTGTTAGCATGAGTCCAAATTTATTGTTTTTTTTAACAAATAAACTATCTAATATTTAGAGTAAACAATTAATTTTATGTAAGGAAAATGATTGATTGATTGATTAGTGTTTAACGCAACTTTCAACACTATTGTGCTATTTCGTGGCTGTCAGTTTTTATTGATGGAGGAAGCCGGAGAGCACGGAGAGAACCACAGACCTTCAGTAGGAAAACTGACAATCCTAGTCAATTAAGATTGAAGTCTAGTGCACCTGCCCCGTGCAGGATTCAAACTCTAAGGAAAATGACTAATCAACAATGTTTGTCCATTGTGTATTTTTTTTCTAAAAAAGCTTACAATTGTAAGTGTTTACACATTTTAAACAGCTTTAATAACATATACATCACTAATTAATAAGTAATTATTCAGATAATAACAAAGACTTTTAATATTAAAATAATAAGCTTTTCATCTTTTCAAAGTGTGGGTGACATGTCCCCTTAAGGTGTCTATTTAACAATAAGATTGTACAGGTATAGCGATTTAATTTTACAATTCACTAATGACACTACACCAAAATATTTTTTTAAACTTTGAATTGATTCAAACACAGCTGGGAAATAAACATGAGAAAACATGGCATAGACAGAAATGGAAATTTTATCCTCTGAAAATGATTCTTTTAAAATATTCATCTGTATAAAAAGTATATATTTAGCAATAAATCTGATAATACTAAGAAACTGCAATAATTCTTTACTATTCAGCTGTGTATGAATAAGCTCAAGAATTCTTATTACCCAGTATTTCTCTTTTCTGGGATCGGCCAGAGTTTTGGCCAGCCCGGGAAACACCTAGGTAATACTTTGCCAACCCTGTTTCTACATGAAAGTTCATTTTCTCTTTTATTGCACAAAATATAACGAAGACAGACACCATTTATATCACATTATTTCGGAATCATGTCACAATTTCATTAACTTAAATTCCCAAGAGAAATTGCTATGGCTGATGTCTTGTGAGAACTTAACTGTATTAAAAGAGTTGTGTATATTCCTGGTTAAACACTGCAAATAGCAGATTTATATGACATGTTTCGCATAATTAATAATTGTTGTTTTTAAAAAAAAAAAAAAAAAAAAGTAATAATAATTATTTGTTAATTGACCGGATTCAGTTTCTCTTTTTATTTTGTTCATCTGCTTCTGACACGGGGAGGATTGCTGGTATTGCCTATCGCAATCAACAGTATATCCTAGAGCACCGTCCCTTGGTGTCTCCTGCAGATGAGCAAATTTCCATCTTTATAGATAATAGGTTAAGGTTGATCAAACTTTATTATTAATACTTTTTTTTTTTTTAATTTTTACACTGCTGGACATATGGAAGGAAGGAAAAAAAAAAAAAAAAATACTCAAGAGTACTTTTAATGTATTTTTGTTATTAATACTATTTTCATTGTCTATTATAATATCTGTCACGTTATATACTGTACAATGTCTCATGTTTGTTGCTTATACTATCATAATTGTTAATTGTAAATGCCCCCTGTGGGACCATGATTGGAATAATAAATATTTATTTATTTATACATATGAAGGGAAAAGTCACAGGAAAATTATCATAACCCAATAATGTCACATGATCAGCAACTTTTTTTTCTACATCTAAATGTACAAATGTGTGATATTTTTCCTGTTTACCTTTGCAATGTACATTGTATTTAAAGGAAGAAAATCATTTCTTAAATTGCCTGTTGCAAGGCTAAATTTCTGTCCCTATCCAATATACCCTATATATAAAAATGTACAAGTAGCTATATCACAGACACCTGCACGGGCTGCTCTGGCTCCAAAAAAGTTGGAGCCAGAAAAATCGCCAGCTGCTATATTTTGTCACCAGTTTTGAAAACTTGGAGCCAACTTTAGAGCCATTTAGAGTCTTTATTTTCTCTACCAAAATTTGAAACCATGTTCAATTTAAATTTCTTACACACTGTACTAATGACAATGTACATTTTGTAGTTAAATACATGAAAAAAGCATGTGTACTTTTATTTTCTTTGTCAGTATTTCATAATTAGATATAGGAAGATGTGGTATGAGTGCCAATGAGACAACTCTCCATCCAAGTAACAATTTATAAAAGTAAACCATTATGGGTCAAGGTACAGCCTTCAACACGGAGCATTGGCTCACACCGAACAGCAAGCTATAAAGGGCCCCAAAAAATTACTAGTGTAAAATCAATCAAACGGGAAAACCAACGATCTAATCTATATAAAAACGAGAAACACGTATGAACTACATAAACAGACGACAACTACAGTATACAAATAAAATAATACATGTATAACAATAAAGAATAAAACAAAGCAGCTATGTTTTTATTTGATTGTGTATGTCTCCAAACGGGACTAATGGGACTTATACATGTATAATGAGATGACTCTATTGATCATTTATCATCAATCTTCCTGTCCTTATAATTAGCTTATGGTCTGTACATGCTACAGAATACAGAAAATGTTTTTAAATTAAAAAAAAAGAATAGAAAAAATGGGCAATGAAGAAAAGAGAATAATGGGTGTTTAAATATACAGAATAGTAAAAGTTTGTATAAAAATTAAAGAATAAAGAAAATGATGACCCTAGCACCCTACCCATGTTGCTACCAAGACCCTCTTAAATTTGCCCATAACTCAAAAGACCTCCTAAACCTCTAAGTCTGTCAGAAGTATATCTTGAGTAGGTATCCAATACTAGGAAAAAATAAAGTTGAGTTATCTTTCTTTATTTGGGTGTGCTCCTTCATCAGAGGATTATACACAGTTGAGTACTCAGTTTAAGTGAATAAGATCAATGGCGGCCGGATTTGTTATTTTTGTATCATAAGTGAGGGCAGGCAAAGACATATTACGTCTGAGTTTATCATTTTTTTTACGGAATACAAGTAAAACGATGTTTTATAACAAGTTTATTTTGGTTTACTCTTTCTGTCAATACCTTTTCATCATGAAACTAAGGTAAACGTTGCAAATTATTGCCTTATGAAAATTTCTTCAATATGAAATGACAATACTGACTGAACGATTCTATTTGAATGAATTAATGTTGATGATTATTAATGAACCATTGTATAAGCAGAATTACCATTAACAACAACAACAGATTATGACACCTGTTGTAACCGTTGATTAGCTTGGGGTTGTAAACAAAGTCATGAACTTGTCGCCTAGTAAAATCTAATACAATATTTTTTTTTACTTTAACCAATTTAAATGACAATTGATAAATATACTGCTACAGTCAAGAAATGAAAATTTTGACATGGAAAAATGTTGTCGCCAGATAAAATAAAAAATCGCAATTTGAAGCCTAGCGCGGTCCTTGAACTGTCTCATGCAATATTAAATGCCCCACCTGTTTCATGTAATGGTAAAGACCCCTCCCTTTTTCTTAATGGTCTTAATAGTTATCAAAGGTACCAGGATTATAATTTAATATGCCAGACGTGCGTTTTGTCTACATTATAAGAAACTGTCTCATGAAACCAGTGCCAGTGATCTTTTACAGTGTTTATTGTATTAAGAGTAAAAAAAAAACACCAATAATAGAACAGAGTTCCAATTGCAATGTCCCTCATTTTGCACAATGTGTCGCACAGGGGACAAACAGAAACCGCTCACGCTATGGATCATAAATACTGAAATAGAGCATGCAGAGGCAGGTACATTTGTATAATAGAACCAGGGGGGAGCCAAACTAAAGGCAAATAATTTTCATAAAATGTTTAAAAAACTCATGACTCTCTAATTACCAAATTTGTTTCACACTCTTTCTTTGAATTCTCTGCTCGTTCCACATCACCGCCCTTTTTATCAACGTCTTCTTGTAGTTTTTTAATCTCAGAATCTTTAGTGGCAATTCTTTGTTCAATTAATTGGTATTTTCTCTCAATATCTCTTTTACTTTGCTCTTCATTCAATCTTTTCGAGGTCAAAATCCGGATCTGATCTTGTAAATCCATGTTTGTGGCACTTAGGGATCCGTTTGATGATGATAAATTCCAATAATTGAACCCTAAGATGGCTAAAGCCACTAAAAGTCCAATAATTAGAAATGGAGGCGACTTGCTTGGGTTTCTTGCAGCTCCTCTGCCATTTCCTGACATTATGAATGCGTTTTCTGTCTTAAAGTTAATCAAAACAAGAAGTTTCTTCGTTGCCAGCTCGCAAGTGCGTGTCCGGATGTGAATAAGACGGAAGTAGAAATAAAATATTTTTGACGTTCGGTGTTTATTTTGAAAAAAAATTGTGCTGTATTTACCAAGGATTTGTATTGTAGCGAGCCAGGGGCGACTAACCCAACAGACAACCAAATTTTAATCTCTGTATTCCAACCACTTGGAAAAGTATAAACTCTAGACTATTACTGACAAGACTGAATATTCTACTAAATAAATGATGTTGTTCTCCGGCCTGCTTTGATAAAAACCCGGACAATCAGATTATGAATTCAGCTAATGCATGTATATATCCTGGTGAAAAGAACACCAAACAAGTATTGAAGTTTCCATTTTTATTATGTATGCAGTTTCATATACTAGTACATCAAATATGTATTTCACACAGTTTGTAGATTCTACAGCAATTATATAATACCGAAATTTTTTAGCACCTCTCTAAACCAGTCCCGGAGTTCCAAATAAAAAATGTAGGAACTCTATCTTTTGAAAATATGTCACAGTTTCAAAATTGGTACACAAAATACATTATTAGCTAATTGTCTTAAAATTCATGGAAAATAGGAGGTTGTGATCTCAGTCCCATATAATAATCCATGTAGTACTATATAAGGAAATGTACTGATATATATACGAACTTTTACACGTTTGGGGTCAATTCACAACAGCATAGTGTATTGCACAAAAGCAAAAAATTGAATATAAATTCAAATCATATAACCAATTCTACAGTTATTCTGTGTCAGAAACCTATTTTGTGTCAAGTATTTAATTACAATCCCAAATTCAGACCTGTATCAAGCGCGAATATTGTGTCCATTTTTGCCCCAACTCATCTGTTCCCTATAATCGTAATCATAAAAAATTATAAACTTATAAAAATATCATATAACACTAGGTTTCCTGGTCATAAAATTTTGTTTGTTTGTCCTCACCATATATATCTACCAATAAAAAGGCCATAATCAAAAAATGTCATTCTTGCTTCTTTATTAAACAAAAAATCATTTCCATGATTCTGCATTCAGTTAAGTTCTTAGACCACTTTCATTCTGTGTCAGAAACCTATGCTGTGTCAAATATTTAATTACAATCCAAATTCAGTGCTGTATCAAGCTTGAATGTTGTGTCCCGGCATACTTGCCCCAACTGTTCAGGGTTCGACCTCTGCGGTCGTATCAAGCTGCGCCCCAGCGGAGCATTTTATTCAAGTAGTTAATGATTTTATTAAAGTTCTAAAAATAGCAGAGTCACAATATGCACAAAATTACAAAATTAAAAAGGCTTGTATTTGAGATAACGTAAAAGCTAGTACAATTTAAATTACTGCAACTGAAAACAGCCGGATGTTTGATTTCTTGGTAAACAAATGTTTTTGTAGTTTTGATGTGCGTATTTTCAACAGACAGTCAGCGTTCCTTCTATGCGTACAAATCATGAGTGTGTTCTTCTTCGAATCGACTTGTTTCTTTATTCGTTTGAGGCAAATTTCGGTACGGGCTGGCTTCCTAAGTAGAACGAAAATAAGTTAGCATAATCCATTAGCTTCACATTCCTGAATATACTTTTCACTTAGTAATTCAAAGTTTGGTGACTATGTTGATCGCATCGGTACCTTTGAAGATGAATAAATGGTTACCACAGACACAATTTAATCTGCTTCATATCTTGACTTAAAAGACTTAGTAAAAGGCGGTTGAGAATTAAACTAGACAAAAACATGGTTTCAGTTTTCCCATTGCAAACTTGTCATTTTAATCTAGCAAAAAAAAACAGGATATGGAGTATGATGCAATATTCCAGGGTTTGCGTTTCCCATTATGATTTCCTTGCAAGCAGAGTGTTGTAACTATATTGACCCAATGTTTTTTAAAGAAAATCTAAAGTCATCTTAATTTTATTGACTGTTTTTAAATATTTGTGACACAAATAACCACGGATATGTTCCGTTTTGGCGTATCAACAATGTCGTCCTCTAGTCTTTGTTGGTGTCATCACATACAATGCGACTTATTGCCGGATTACATCTCTTAATTCGTATGTTTAATTGAGGCCATCATTATTTGGTTGACCGTTATTGAATATCAGTGTCACCATGGACCATGGATATGTTCCTTTTAACCTAACCTCATAATGCCGTCATCTTTTCTTCATTTGTAACGGTCCAACTTATAAAGCAGAATTTGCTTACCGATTTTTCAGGTTTCTGTGTAGCGGTTCATGGAGACTGGTGTTTGTTCATCTTTTTGATTTAACTTGGAGTTGTCTTTCTTTGACTTATGTTTTTGATTGCTCCTTCGATATCTCCTCATTATTGTCAGCAAATGCTATAGTTAAATACATACTGCATGCCGCGTTTAATTTTGTTCCGCTACTGCGCAATGTTCGAACTTTTATTGTTTGTTTTAACTGGTTCGGTTGTTCTGGGTTCTTCAGTTGTTGAAATTCGTCTACGACATCAATTTCCTCCTAGTTTTGTCATCTTGACATCATGCAAAATTCGGTCATGTTAGATGACGTTACATTCTTCGCATATCATTAGAATAGAATCGTCAATATTTTCCTACATATTGTCTTAAAATCATTTAAGAAACAGATTCGACCATTATGTCTAGTTCGACACAACATTTCTGCACTTTAGATAGTTAAAATTTCATAACAAATTCCGTATTAAGGCTGTCGAGTCTCCTTACTTTCCTGAAGTCCATCGGTTTATTGCCGAGCGTTCGAGCTTCGATCCTTGCTCAGAAGTTGATTTTAAATCTGACAATTGCTTGACAATTTACTCATACAAAACTGTCTCGAGTGGAGAAAATTCGTATCTCGCAAGATTCAGTGGTAGAATCTAAGTATATATATATATATCAGGTTTGTTTTAAACGAAAAGTTCATGAACTTTAATTTCATCAGTGTCTTATACAATGTTAAAGACAAAGGCCACAAGACATCGCAGATAGAATATATATTAACAATAAAATGATTGAAAGGAAACAAAACATGAACAAACAAAAATACAGGACTATCGATTAAGAAACAAAACGAATCTCTTTAAAAGAACAGAAGCCGCCAGACACTACAGATCGAATATATATATTAACAATAAAACAAGTGTGGACACAGATGAATGTGGATAGTATGTTTGGATGTTTGACAGTGTTTTATATGACAAAAGGAGTTCTATGTTTTTCCTACATGTTGTTATTAACTGTATGGCACGATGACAACCAACTTGAGCATGAGGAGTGTTGTTTATTTAATATTTAGATTTTATGTTCAAGACGGGCATGGAAGAGACACTAATTGCATTAATTACCAAATGATTATGATAGAATATTTTCCACATCTTTGATTTTGGATACATTTTGTAGCTAGGAGAGCAACACATAATAGGTTCATTTTTTCATGTGATTTTTTTTTAAATGGGAGATGATATCTTAGAACATGATATCAGGAGGCTGTAATTCAGTGGTTGTCGTTTGTCTATGTGTTACATAATATTTGTTTTTCGTTTATTTTGTGTACATAAATAACATAAATGACTATGTGTTATGGGCTTTGCTCATTGTTGAAGGCTGTACAGTGACCCGTAGTTGTTAATTTCTGTGTCATTTTGGTCTGTTGTGGAGAATTGTCTCATTGGCAATCATACCACATCTTTTTTATATGTATTTGCTCAATATTTGTATGGTTCTATTTATATTACTTTGTGGTGGATTTTAAGTATCATTAGTAAAATATTTTGTTAAAATGTCGAAATTGTTTCTCAGATTAGAAGACATTTATTGGTTTTTAGTAATGACAATGCCTGACATGATGCTTGGGGCTAGAAGAGCTAGAAAGTAAACTTCTGTGTTGTTTTTTATCAATTCTTTAATAACATCTCCTCCAAAGCTGGCAGAAGCAAAAAAAAGTTTTGACCAATATGAAAATGATATCAACAAAAAAACCTTTGTGAGCATGCTTCAAAGACTCATAACTGCTCCAAAAGTAATCTGATAGAATTTTCAAGCATGTCAAGTGGGTATTATGAAAATCTACTTAATATGTCTAAATATCAAAAAAGTTATAGTATTCAATATGAAAAAGGTATTGCAAAATTATTCTCTTTTCAATTTTTTTTTGTTATATGGATACAAATATAAATGATACCAATACAGTATTTGTTGTGGTATGAAAGTGTAGTAATTAACATTTACTGTAACAATGTTAATTCACACAAATTAAGAAATAAACAAATGAATGAAAAATGTTGAACATGTACAATGAAATATAGTTTAAGAAATCAATTAGGCCAGATAGGCCTTATAAATTTTGCCCTTTTTTTTTAACATACTGAATGACCATTTACACTCAGGACCGAGTCTTCAGTAGGTAGTACAGATGTATTAAAACAACCTAGCATCATATTGCTAGTAGCGAGTGTAGCATTGTCGGGTAAATTTGTTCTTTTTTTAAAATTTGGTTAATGGACAAAAAATGTTTGGTTCAAATCATAATAAAATGCTTTTATCTCCTTATTACTTACATTGTACATAGAATGGATACTACCCTGACAAATCCTTGTACATGAGAGTTGTTTGTCAAATCTTTATTTCACAAAGAATGAATTGCATAACAATGAACTGAGCTCAAAGCAAAGCACTTTAATAATACACTTAGACAAAGAGCTCAATCCAGTGATATACTTTGTACTACAGGTCCTTCATGAACATCATATCCACCAAAACCATATCTCACAAACATGCCATACTACATGGTTGGATCAGAGGTCCTGAAAAAGACATGAATTTTATTATCGTATTTTAATTATATATACACAGGTTAAAAGTTATATACTCCAATGGCAGTCTTTCCTGCTAAAATGTCATGTGTAGAATGTGATATACCATTTTTGGGTCTATATGGGTACTGTTCTTTATATTTATTAGGTCATTTTGACACAGCAAAATATATAGAAAATGTTAACTTTGATCTGGAAATTGAGTTCTTTTTCGCAAAATAAACCCACTAAAACTAAACTTCGAATGCAAAAGACCCCTAAATGGCTAACAGATATTGCTATAAAGAATAGTCCATGATGATTCTTGTTATTAAAGAGTTCATGAAATGTACACCGATTCTGTCAGTTGAATGGACTAGAATGAGATAAGTTATATAAACATAAAGGTTTTTTCAACAGTTGTGGTGTAAATTAAATCAGTTTTATTTTATGGTTGACATATTTAAGTATATATGTAGATCATTGGCTTTTCAACACATTGATATTTTACAATATCGATTATCTATTTATTGTTATGTTGTTGGTATTTTTCACCTTCCTTAAACAGTTTTAACGCAACATGAACACAAGCTTGATAGGGTGTCCTCACATATTTTGACGTTGCTGAAAAATTTTGGTTGACATATGTATCCTCTTCTCATCATTTTTCGTGCTATTAAGAATGCATACTGTCGTCACAATTTCCATTGAAAAGGCATGCATAGTACAAATTCATATGACGTACGAAAACATATGATCTGACCATATAAATGTACATGTATGTATAGGTTATCAGCTTTTCTACACATATTAGCCAGTAAGCCGCAACGAACCTATTATGGCGAGTGAGCACAGGTAATGAGCTAAAATGAATCAAATTGTGTCCTCAGTGGGGGATATTTTAAGGGATTTATATGAAGAAAACCTGATCATCTGTTTATCGTTCTATTACTGGCTTTTTCACCTCCCTAACTTGGCCTGAGACAGTTTTTACAGACGAAAGGAAGCTTGATAACTACTCCTCACACACATGTATAGATTATCGGCTTTTCTACAGGAGTCATGAATATCGTAAAATGTTAGCCAGTGAGCAGGCCTGCAATGAACCTTTTTAGCGAGTGAGCCCAGCTAATGAGCTAAAATGAATCAAATTGTGTACTCAGTCACAGTTGGTGATATTTTAAGGAACTACACAAAGAAAACCTGCTTATATAAATCTCAGTGGCGGATCCACAACTTTTCATAAAAGGGGAGGTGGCCGCTGACTGACCCAAGGGTTGCCCACTCCCGTCATGCTTCCCCAGTGGCGGATCCAGGGGAGGGTTCCGAGGGTTGGAACCCCCCTTTTTTTGGACGATCAATGCATTTGAATGGGGACACATAGTTGGAACACAACCCCCACACCCATTGTCCTGAGTTGGGAACCCCCCTTTTATAAAATGGCTGGATCCGCCCCTGCTTCCCTATAAAATCAACAAAATTTTCCCCACCCCCTGGATCCGTCTATGTAACTGTTTATCGTTCTGCGTAATACTGGCTTTTTCACCTCCCTTACTTGGCCCTATAGACAGTTGCTTATCTCAATATCTGTTTATCGTTCTGTCACTGGCTTTTTTTAGACTATAGAGACTCCATGTGTACAAACCTGACGTCAAACTCGTGTACTATAAGATAAGATAAGATAAGATAAGATATTTTATTTCCAATTATGGGCCCCAAAGGGCATAAACATTACAACATCAATAATTTTTTCATAATACAATACAAACAATGAGATAAAAAAAAAAAAAAAAGTTAAACGAGAACTATTTAAGTTCTTAAAGAATACGTAGATAAAGAATCTATAGTATGTTGTTTTTTTTAATACTAATGCATTTTATTGCAAGTGTGGTTGATATAGATAACAAACAAGCAGCCCAAAAAGAAAAAAAGAAAAATAGATATCCACATATGTATAGTACACAAAAAGTTGGATCAATTAAATATATAATAATTAGCCAAAAAGAAAGTAGAAATTAAACATGTCCATGACTCATCCTGTGTCAGCAGCAAATAGGAAAGCATTATGGTTTCCTAAAGGCAGCTGACACCAGGGGGCGATACCTTATGGGCCATAGGCATGTAAAATGTGTGTAAATGTCTCTTTCCTACCTGTATCAAAAGCAAACAAGGAAGCATCATAGGTAACTTGAATGCAGTTGATACCAGGGGACGATGCCTCAAGGATATAAGAGAACATTTGAATAAATAATATATCTTAACAATTATTTTTTTTTTAATCGGCTAGTATGTTTGTGATATTCAGATGAATATAATTTTCTATGTCCAATCAAATGTATATACACACATAGATTTCCTTTAACTAATCTTCACTAAGGAAGATGTTTGTATATAAAATTACATATTATTTTAAGTAACTCAACATTTTCTACACTAAATAACCAGATAATTTTGCTTTGACTGTTCATATGATTAAAATAAGAATTATATTGTGCAATACTAGCTAACATACAATTTCTATCATCCTCAAATTTGTTACAATCAAATAGAAAATGAGCCTCATCTTCGACAGTATTGGAAGAACATTTATTACATATTCTGTTAATTCGGGGAATACCCTGATATCTACCTAATTCTATTTGTAATCTATGAGAAGATACACGTAATTTAGTAAAACTTCTTCTAAGTTCAAAATTCTTGATCAATGTTAGATATTTTTCAAAACCAAAATTTGTTTTATATAAAAGGTAGGTTTTCAGTTTACTGTCTGAAAATTTATCTATTTGTTTTTTCCAACAGCTAATAAACAATATTGATAGCTTGGTTTGTATATATTTCTTAAATTTGTATAAGGATTCACAAAATGGAGCATTTATGGCATTTGTATAGTCAATACCAAGTATTTTAAAAACAACATTTATTGAACCATACCATGATGTTATATTCATGTGATGTAGTGTCTTTGATTGTGTATATGCCTCTTTTAATAGAGGAAAATTATTACCTAAATTCTCTAATCTATACCAGTACAATAACATTCCTTTTATAATATTAAAATATATTGGAAATCTTCCAAGTTCAGATAACACTGCAGCATTTGTTGTTTTCTTGTGTACCCCAAGTATAAATTTACAAAATTTTATATGAAGTTTCTCACAGGGTAAACCTGAATATAATTTTTCAAAAGATATATCTTCCTTCTTACATTTAGAGGAAAGAGAATTAAACATCCCCCATATTTCGCTACCATATAATAAAATAGGTTTTACAGTGTGGTCAAAAACATGAATACTTGTTTTTACATCAGGATTAAGTGATAAAAGATCTTTCCTTAATTTGAAATGAGCTTTCAGGGATTTTTTGTATAGTTCATTTTGAGCACAACTGAATGAACCAGATGAGCTTAAATATAAACCTAGGTATTTGTATTTTGAAACACATTCCAGATTTATATTCTGAAATGTGAATATCTGTTTTACATGTCTGCCTGCCTTGTTGAAAATCAGCACCTTTGTCTTATTAGTATTCACATTGAGACACCAATCTTTGCAAAATTTATCAAGCATTCCCAGCTTTTCTCGTAGTCCTTCAGCTGATGTAGATAATAAAACAATATCATCAGCATACATTAAACAATGTAGATCTTTGTCATTGACATTAACTGGGTCTCTAGTATCTGACAAATATCTGGGCAAATCATTTATGAATATCTTGAATAAATTCGGACTGAGGTTGTCACCTTGTTTGACTCCAATATCTAATGGGAAAAAATCACTTACTTGATTTTGAATTTTGACACATGATTTGCTAATTTCATACATACTTTTAATAATGTTATAAAAATAAGACCCAGCCCCAATATCTAGTAGTTTAATCTTGATCCCTGTATGTATAACAGTATCAAAAGCCTTCTGAAAATCAACAAAACAGGCAAACAGTCTACCTTCTTTTGAATTACAGTATTTGTTAATAAGACAGTTTAAAATAAACATATGATCTGCAGTTCTGGCTTTCCTTGTGAATCCAATTTGACTATCATGTATAATATTATGTTCCTGAAGAAATTTGTCCAGTCTTAGACTTAATATTCTATTAAAAAGCTTTCCAATTGCACTTGTTATTGTTATTCCTCTATAATTGTTAGGGTCACTTGTATCGTTGCTTTTAAAAATTGGTGTAATATAACCTTCAGCCCAAGATGTTGGGTATATACCTGAAGACAGACAAGTATTAAACATCTGTTGAAAACTTTTTAAAAGGAAAGTCTGTCCATTCTTTATCATATTATTACTAATGTTATCCAAGCCTGATGATTTATTGCATTTTAAGTGTGAAATGGCTTTGGATATTTCAGACTCAGTGATAACGGAGTCCAACTCGTTGAAACATTTTGAGTTTTCTAACTGTTTCAGTTTTTCACATAGCTCTGTATATCTACTTTGAAATTCACCTTTCAGTTGTGACAACTTTTGGAAATGTGATATCAAAGTTGATGGTTGTACTCCACATTTTTTTTTAGTTTCATTTTTTTCCTGTAGTTCATTAATTAAGTTCCAATACAGTTTTGGATTCTCTTCGTGCAAGGAGTCCAGCTGACTAATCAATGATTGTTTGTATTGTTTGTATTTATATTTCCTTAGTTTGGAGTATTCACGATTCAGTTTATAAAAGTGATTTTTGATAATTGGATCATATGGAAATCTTGAATAAATTTTTCCATAATTAAGCAAGTTAGTTCGAGCTTGTTGTAAACTTGCGTCAAACCACTTTTTGTTTTTTTGTTTGTTTGTGTGTTTTTTTAAAGGTCGTTTAAGTGATAGATTTGCTGCTGATAAAAAGATGTTTGAAAGTTTTGATGATGCTTCATCTACTGATGTCTGAGTAAATTGAATTGTGCTGTTGTTGAATTCTAGTATGTAGTTTTGTAGTGTATCTGAAGAAAGTGTTTCTTGAAATTTTATTGCTGAACAGTCAGTCCAGATATAATTAGGTGTCATATTTTTCAACTGGATTGGAATATCATTTTCTCCAGGAACACAATATTTTGCAGATAATTCCCACTCAAGTTTACAATGACAATCAGATAATGTGGGAATAAATCTGGATACTTTAAAATACAGTACATTTTCAAGAATTTCTTCCGACACAGCAACATAATCAACCACACTTGCACCATTGGGGGTATAGCAAGTAAAATTACCAAATGTATCACCAAGAACTCTGCCATTTAAAATTCTTATTTGTTTACTAATGCAAAAATCCAAAACTTCTTTGCCTCTTTGATCAATTTTTTTGTCTCGACTTTTTCTTGTCATAATGTTTTTGTCAGTAGGGTATGTATCAAAAATTGGAGTAAATTTTGAATCATCGTTTACTATAAAGTCATTTTCAGAGCCTATTCTGGCATTAAAATCTCCACATAACAAAATTTCACCCATTTTTTTATACTGAAAGATATCTTTTTCTATGCATTCAAAAACATCAGAAGAGAGTTCTTGGGTATATTTAGACGTAACAGGGGGGTTGTACAGTACACAAATAAATAGGTCACTTTTAAATCCAAAAAAGGATTTTTCTAATTTAATCCATTGATAATCTGGATTACTGTTATAAAAGAAGAGACAAATGATTTCACATTAAATCCTGTAACATTACATCTAAAGATAATTATAATCCAAAGTAAATTATATTACGATGTCAATGGACTAAATTCCCGCGCAAATGTCATCACTGGGATAGACCAAAACGAATTTTAGGTTTATGTATCATTCACATAAATTTCCGATCAATTTACTCAGTTACATAAAATATATGTGTTAACTATTTTTATATTGGTTTTGAATTTAGTTAATATATCAGAAAAAAAGATTTATTTCTCGCAGATAGCCCTCAATACTATACACCAACTCGACACTGAAGCTAAAAAACGCTAAAACATAATGTATATGGAATCGTCCAAACGGATTACCTAATATTGATATAGGTGAAATATGTAGATTCAGAATTGTGTACACAGAAATAAGATCAGAAATAAAGCACTATGTCAGGTGAAAACAATAACACAACTGTATAAAATCATTGTTTATTAAATTTGCTTGCATAAGAACCATGAAGTTAAAATTTATAACGATTACGTTTATCCTGTCAACCCCTTTTCTTCATTGCATCAAGGCTTCCGTTGCTTTACATCGAGCAGCAATTCAACCAATCGGGGAATGATAAGATAAGATAAGATAAGATAAGATATCTTATTTCCAATTATGGGCCCCAAAGGGCATAAACATTACAACATCAATAATTTTTTTCATAATACAATACAAACAATGAGATAAAAAAAAAAAAAGTTAAACGAGAACTATTTAAGTTCTTAAAGAATACGTAGATAAAGAATCTATAGTATGTTGTTTTTTTTTAATACTAATGCATTTTATTGCAAGTGTGGTTGATATAGATAACAAACAAGCAGCCCAAAAAGAAAAAAAGAAAAATAGATATCCACATATGTATAGTACACAAAAAGTTGGATCAATTAAATATATAATAATTAGCCAAAAAGAAAGTAGAAATTAAACATGTCCATGACTCATCCTGTGTCAGCAGCAAATAGGAAAGCATTATGGTTTCCTAAAGGCAGCTGACACCAGGGGGCGATACCTTATGGGCCATAGGCATGTAAAATGTGTGTAAATGTCTCTTTCCTACCTGTATCAAAAGCAAACAAGGAAGCATCATAGGTAACTTGAATGCAGTTGATACCAGGGGACGATGCCTCAAGGATATAAGAGAACATTTGAATAAATAATATATCTTAACAATTATTTTTTTTTTTAATCGGCTAGTATGTTTGTGATATTCAGATGAATATAATTTTCTATGTCCAATCAAATGTATATACACACATAGATTTCCTTTAACTAATCTTCACTAAGGAAGATGTTTGTATATAAAATTACATATTATTTTAAGTAACTCAACATTTTCTACACTAAATAACCAGATAATTTTGCTTTGACTGTTCATATGATTAAAATAAGAATTATATTGTGCAATACTAGCTAACATACAATTTCTATCATCCTCAAATTTGTTACAATCAAATAGAAAATGAGCCTCATCTTCGACAGTATTGGAAGAACATTTATTACATATTCTGTTAATTCGGGGAATACCCTGATATCTACCTAATTCTATTTGTAATCTATGAGAAGATACACGTAATTTAGTAAAACTTCTTCTAAGTTCAAAATTCTTGATCAATGTTAGATATTTTTCAAAACCAAAATTTGTTTTATATAAAAGGTAGGTTTTCAGTTTACTGTCTGAAAATTTATCTATTTGTTTTTTCCAACAGCTAATAAACAATATTGATAGCTTGGTTTGTATATATTTCTTAAATTTGTATAAGGATTCACAAAATGGAGCATTTATGGCATTTGTATAGTCAATACCAAGTATTTTAAAAACAACATTTATTGAACCATACCATGATGTTATATTCATGTGATGTAGTGTCTTTGATTGTGTATATGCCTCTTTTAATAGAGGAAAATTATTACCTAAATTCTCTAATCTATACCAGTACAATAACATTCCTTTTATAATATTAAAATATATTGGAAATCTTCCAAGTTCAGATAACACTGCAGCATTTGTTGTTTTCTTGTGTACCCCAAGTATAAATTTACAAAATTTTATATGAAGTTTCTCACAGGGTAAACCTGAATATAATTTAAGTGTTAATGTTAACTTAAACACTTAATGTTAAGTTGGGACATACCTCTATTTTTGGAAGCGTGATCTTTACATCGAGGCTTGCGTTGCTTTACACCGAGGCCACAGTAGTTCGACTAATCGGGGAATGTTTATTTGGGGCATGTGACCTATTGAACTGCAGGTTTTATAATATTTTAATCGAAATTGTAGAAAAATGAAATGTTGTTAGTACATACAAAACAGAAAATGATGAATACTTTTAGTAAAAGATAATTTGGATCCGGGTTCTGTGTATTCACATCATTTGTACAACTCTCCTTACTGATGCCATTTTTTGGAATTTCTGTGACCTAAATGGTTCGTGAAAATTAATATTTTATTATATAGTATATTAATGATTGAAAGGAAACAAATCGTGAACAAATAAAAAAACCAGACTATCGATTAAGGCTCCTGTTTCTGGAATAACCGTCAACAGCTACGCTCGTTTACTTTGAAAAGCCAACAATATTAAAGGTATTAATGTAAAATACGGGAATGAACTAAGAGGTTTTAAACTGAGGGATTCTTTCATATGGGGTTAATCATGGTAAAAAAGTAAGAGACAAAGGGAAACCGGAATTGCGATTACATCATACAGAAAATATCCGTGCTATTCAAGGAACCAAAATAAGTATAGAAAGCTATGTATACAACAAAGCAAGGGATTCATTTCTTCAACAACGCAGAGAGTCAAAGGTTTAAATAGCCCGTTACACAATAAATTACAGAACATAGTGAACACTTAAACAGGATGGCCACATTAAACAAAAGACGTCTGATTGAATCTACTGTATAGTAATCTAAACTAGAAAACATGTCATCTAATAAAGGCATGCCGATTGTAAGGTGCCCAGGTTTCTCTGCATTCAACATCTTTCTTTTTGGTTTTTCTTACTACAATAAACTTACAATAAACTAAATTTAACCGGTTTCTGGTTTTCTGACTACAATAAACTTACTATAATCTATATTTAATTTTCTAACTAATTAACCAAATTGATAGTGGTATTGAGGTGGAGGAAAACAGACTTGTTAAATAGTGTACTATAGTGTAACATAGATATAAAAAAACTACTGGAAGAATTCCAGGTTCTCCTGATAGAGGAGGGATTTACAGAAGTTATCGGTATCGGATTTGACCCGGAACTTGTTAATTATTTGTAATATTAATTATGTGGAAAATAAATGGGCCTGGAATGGTGTAATTTTTAAACAACACCATTGTCCTCTATTAGTTATATATAAAGTTGAATTCTTTGATTCGTCGTTTTTACGTCATGTCGGCTAACAAATTGGACCTCGTTATTTTAGTAGAATAGATCACTCAACAATGTCCAACGCACATAGTATCTTAAAAATGTGCCAATGCCTAATATAAGAAAATTAACCTTCAAGTCAAACCGGTGGTAGGGGCCATATCGAACTTTCTGTGAAGTGTGATATGATTTTGGTTTTCACACGTGCGTCTCGAAATTTTGTGTTATGAATCAATACACTGCTATCCTTTCTTGTCCAGTAAGTTAATTTATATCTTGAAAATTAATCACCGTTATTATCTAGGTAAACATTCATTAAATTAATAATTTAACCGATAAACCAATCTTCATTTTGCAACTTACGATAGAAATATATTTAATGAAAAAGACGTCCGTTAACTTACTTGGATTCTGCAAAGAATCGCAAAATCACATCAAAAAAGGCAACTAATTAAGCTTGTACCTACCTGCATTATGTCTACAAATTGGATTTTTCTATTCTTTGAATTGTAGCGAGCCAAAACTTCCCGAGAAGGGATATAAATAGAAGGCATTAGGACAAAAGGCTATGCAAATGTTGTCAAGTTCCTGAAAATAATGATCAATGACACCTTTTTCATTAATTTCTATGTTTCGAAAGTGCATATTTCTGTCAAATAATTGATACTGGATACTTTCTTTACAAAGATATCTCATTTGCAGGAAATTTGATTGCAAAATCTTTAAACTGAAACTTGATACTTGTCGGTGAACAAATAATATTTCTATTTTACCTGGAAACACATATAGAAAATATGATATGTCACCATAGAGCTGACAAATGTGAATTATATCTGTAATGCTGTTTGATCCAGAGGGAAAAAAACAATTCTAGTATATAATTATCAAGCATCAATAATTCAAGGAGCAAACAGTTCATTAGTTAATGTCGAATATCTGAATCAAATTGTTTGTTTTTTTGTTATCTAGTTATCTAAATGAATGCATACGTTCAAATTTTGGTTTGTCACACGCAGACATGGATAGATTTCGTATAAATGTTTCTGGAACCAAATTTGAAACCAGCAAGACAGCGCTGTTGACATGGCCTGATACGCGTTTGGGGAAAATTGCTTTATCATCTACTTCTTCCGAAAAGAAAGAGCTATATTTTGATCGACCTGCAACAGCATTTGAATCTATTCTGACGTTTTACCAGACGCGGAAACTGCATATGCCACCAAACGTATGTCCTAACTCGTTCAAGGAAGAATTAGACTATTGGCAGATTGACTATGAATACTTAGACAAATGCTGTTTATATTCGTTTATTCAATTTATGGATATGCACACAGCTAGAGTAGAATTCCAGTATGAACAGAATGAAACTTTATCGAAAACTGTGGTATCGAAATGTTCAGCAGTGAGGAATCGTATTTGGAAAATCATAGACTACCATGAGGCAACATTAATAGCAAAGGTAGGAACTTTGTAATAATAAACGTTTGATACTGATTGCAATTAGAAAAGTCTCCATCAGATATATCTTGACTAAAAGTTTGGAAAGCCAAATTCATAATACATATATGCGCGTCAAACAAAAAGGGTCTAGACATTACAGCCAAAACCTAACAAGCTTAACTTTGCCCTAGGGAATTACAACCTCAGTTTTAGTAGATTTATATAGCTTAGAAACTGAAATTCTAAGAGTCAAAATGTATCATGTACTGATACTCTAGGGGATAATATTCCATCAAATGTTATTTCAACTTTTACTTTCGGTAGTATACTCCTTGACGCATAGTCAAAATGTTCTTTTATTCATGACAAGATAGAGGTTAAATTCTATATATGTACATTGCGGTAGTTTAGAGATAAATTTCCTAAAATCCTGCTGCTTTGTGAAATTATAACACATTATTCAATGTTGTTCTTTTAAAGACGGGTGTCCCGATTAGGAACTATGAGCTTTATTGCTTCAAATATTTAATAAAAATAATGTATTTGGTTTTCTTTATTTTTGACGTATGTCAAGTACCAAAATAATTGTTTTATAGAAAAACGACCCATAATTACAAAAAAATAATTATATCAGACGATCTTATCATAAGTTACGCATAGTTTTCCGATTCGGCACTCACATAATTTAAAACAAGCTTTTCTCAGATTCTTTGTTGATAAATTTAGATAATAGAAAGAGACTATTGTTCAAACTCCCTCACACAAAGTTGGCCTTATGTGGATTTAGCTATTCTTTTTTGGCACTTTTGGTAATAATATACATCCTTTGCGTTAAAATTTTAGGGTTTGAGGGTTCATGATAAGGTTAATCCAGAAAACGCTTCACATGCACTAAGAAAGTTTTATATCCATCGAAACAAAATTGTCTAACGACCCAACAATGTAAAACAATTTTAGAAATGGATATTTGATTCACACTTTTAAGCATGATTTCAAAACGCTGCCATCCCCACACAAATCTCGTGTCTGTATTCACCTATCTCTGAAATATACCATTGATGTAAGGATTAAGGGGGACTTTGTACTAAGGTCAAAGATGATCGGATGAATGTGAAAACAGGATATTATAACCATACTAACGCTTTGCACCATACTTTGCAAGAGAACAAAATCATGTTGGCACATTGAAATAGCATGCAGATAATTAGTAAAAATAATAGTACAGATTAAATATCAAAGGTGTCTTTTTCAAATGTATCATAAAAAAATATTATGACGAGATCACTATAATAACCGCCAATATTCCTTATATTGATCTGCTTATGTTTAACATTGAATTTGGACTACAAGGCCTCGCAACTAAACTGAAATTTGCGATTAACTGGTAATAAAAGTCAACACACAAAATTGTAACTATTATTGTTATGTCTATTTTTTTATTTCAGTTGTACCTTACTGTTGGGATTACTATCGTGTTACTATCAGTGGGAGTATTGGCCTTGAGTACGTTGTCAGCCTTCAGAAGTCCCGTTCCACTTTGTGAGGCTTTTAAATACATGTCATTTAGTGAGGCAGAATGCAACATTGCCACAGCATACGCAGACCAAGACTGCAACAACCTTAAAGCGAAATATAAGGAAGACGAATCCTACATGTATTATATGGACCCGTCTTTCTATGACGAAGACCAAACAGATAATAATGAATCCCTTAAACAAAAGTTCGAACAATTTCTGGCAAGAAATCATACAGGAGTTACTCAAAAATTGAAAACATTTGTCAAAATTGACCACTTTTTTACAGCATTCTTTACAGCTGAATTTTTTATAAGGCTGTCTGTGTGTCCTAATGTGAAAGCTTTTTTCACAAGCATCCTCAATTTGATTGAACTGTTCATTTTAGTCGGAACATACGTCGTAATAGCGATTTCAAATTCGAAATTAAGACCTACATGTACTGATTTAATGAGTGTCATTGAAGATTTCATGGATTTTATCAAAATGATTCGAGTTATTCGGCTATTGCGATATTGTCAAAATTTGGCAGCAGTTCGCGTGCTTACCTTTTCGGTAAAGAAAAATGTCAAAGATCTTATTTTACTTTTCTTTCATATATCTCTCATTGTGTTGATCTTTGGAAACATAGTGTACCTGTCTGAGGATAGACACAACATCGACAGTATTCCACAAGGGTGGTGGCTTGGGGTCATAACTATAACAACGGTCGGCTTTGGTGATGTGGTACCAACATCTGTGGCTGGAAAGATCATATGCTCCGCTTGCGCTTTATGTGGTATTTTGACTCTTGCACTGATAACTTCTATATTTGTTGAAACTTTCATGTCTTTATATGGTGTAGCACAGATTGACACAGTATCAAAAGAAGATCGTATCAGAAAGTGGGATCATTATTCGAAGAAAAATAGAGAAAATGGATATCCTGATTTCATTGAAATAAAGAAAACTAAGATTTGAACTGAAGTAAGCTTTTATTTCAACTTTCAAAACTTCATTCTCTGTACAACTTATGTTCGGAAACCATTGTTACAAACCCCGATTCAAACCAGTACATACTTACAGCTATCATCTCGGATATTGCTAGTCACAGACTTTTTAAACCAGTTCGCATTGGAAAAGATGAAAAGGAGAAAAGGTCCTTTCTAAAACTTTCCTTTGCCATCAAAGGGTCGATGCCATCAACTTGGGCAATATCCTTCATCATAAATCAGTTCGATCGAAAATACCTCCTTATTTTAAAGATCAGTCTTTACCTATCATTTCTTATACCTATACCCTACCAATTGCAACAAAAATGTTCAAGTACAAACACGTGTTGCAGGATCTCAATATTGACGACTTTATGCACCAGTCCTGAGTCAGGAGCCTGTTGTTCAGTGGTTGTCGTGTGTTGGTGTGGTTTATAAGTGTTTCTCGTTTCTTGTTTTTTATATAGATTAGGCCGTTGGTTTTCCTGTTTGAATTGTTTCACACTAGTCTTTTTTGGGGCCATTTATAGCTTGGTGTTCGGTGTGAGCCAAGGCTCCGTGTTGAAGGCCGTACTTTGACCTATAATTGTTTACTTTTTACACATTGTGACTTGGATGGAGAGTTGTCTCATTGGCACTCATACCACATCTTCTTATTTATATAAACCTCCTGATTGCACCTGTGCTAGTTCCCCATTCATATATAATCCGGCTGCCACGTTATTACTGGTGACCTAAACATTGTCGATAACACTTCTCTGCGAAATGTGTTATCCAAAGGCCAGAAATATCGTGAGCCTAAATCCATCAATTGAAAATACAACTTCAAAATACTGATGGATTCAGTCGAGGATTATGCCAGGCAATGGGTTAAACGCGAAAAAGAAGACGTAGATACTCTTTCAGAATGGATTAAGGTTGTGTGGTCGTTGATACAAATCAGAATTAAAAAACTGAATGGGTCTATGAACACCAATGCTACATCAATCTTTAAAGACCCAAATGTTGCAAAACACCTATCCTACTTCAACGACAAATATGTTGTTGTCCCCGCAAATAAAGCCCCAAACAACATAGTTTTTGTGTGTAAATCACATTATATAAACTGCTTGATAAATGATTTAGGTATTGACAATTCACTTGGAAACTCAACATATACCCTCACGAAAATTACCAAGGAGGAAATCCTGGATAATCATAGGTCTGTTCTATGTTCCTTTGGAATTTCAACAAAAGATGAAGAACTGGATCTTCCTTCACTGTGTTGGATACCTAAACTACATAAGTGTCCTTAGAAACAACGTTATATTGATGGGTCTTCCAAGTGCTCAACGAAACCTCTTTCTAAATTATTAACATCAATTTTATCAGCAACCAAAGCCGGGCTTCAAAGTTATTGTGAAACTACCTATTCTAGAAGTGGCGTGAATCAGATGTGGATACTAAAACATTCCAAAATACATACAATCTAAGACTCTTTCATCTTGCAATAGTATTAAAACATTTGACTTTACTACACTTTACACAAGTGTTCCCCATTCCAAACTAAAAGACAAATTGAAAGAGTTGGTCATGCTTTGTTTCATAAAAAAAGAATGGCTTACGTAGATACAAGTTTCTTGACTTAAGGGGTTGGGGATAAATCGTACTCTGTAAAAAATCACTCTGATTCATACAAAAAATTCTCTGAAACTGACATTATCAAGATGCTTGATTTCTTGATTGACAACATATTTGTTACGTTTGGAGAACGTGTTTTTCAACAAAAAATCGGCATTCACATGGGAACCAAATGTGCTCCTCTTCTTGCCGACTTGTTCCTTTATTCATATGAGGCTGACCTCATACAGGAACTTCTTAGAAAGAAGGAAAAGAAGTTAGCAGTATCCTTTAACTTCACTTCGCTATATAGATGATGTTCTCTCACTAAATAATTCAAAATTTGGTGACTATGTTGAACGCATCTATCCCATGGAACTTGAGATAAAGGATACAACAGATACAGTTAAGTTTGCCTCATATCTTGACTTATATTTAGAAATTTACAATGAGGGTCGGTTGAAGACAAAACTTAACGACAAAAGAGATGGTTTCAGGTTCCCAATTGTGAACTTTCCATTTCTATGTAGCAACATTCTAGCAGCGCCTGCATACGGAGTATACATCTCCCACTTGATACGATATTCCAGGGCTTGCGTTTCCTATCATGATTTCCTTGATAGAGGGTTGCTGTCCACAAGGAAGCTATTAAACCAAGAGTTCCAAGTGGTGAAGTTGAAATCATCCCTTCGTAAATTTTACGGACGCAATCACGAGTTGATCGTTATGGAATATCTGTTTCACAGATGACGACGGATATGTTCCAATTGTCGTAACTACAATCTCTTCCTATTTCACCCGAATGTGACTTACCAAATTAGATATCACTGGGTTTGTACTTACATGAGCTACACGACGGCTGCCACATGTGGAGCAGGATCTGCTTACCCTTCCGGAGCACCAATAGATCACCCCCAGAATTTGGTGGGGTTCGTGTTGCTCAATCTTTGGTTTTCTTTGTTTTTTTTGTGTACTGTTGTTTGTCTGTTTGCCTTTTTCTTTTTTATCCATGGCATTGTCAGTTTATTTTCGGCTTATGAGTTTGAATGTCACTTTGGTATCCTTTGCCTCTCTTTAACGAAAAGCATTGAATAGTCAAAAACACGTATAAAAATATCAACATGAATTCATACCAGCTTTCTGGCTTTAGCAATGTGAGTACATCAAACTGTATTTTGGTTTTTGCCTACAAGAGGGCTAGTCTGGATGGTGGATCCTTTATTTCTGTATTATTTTTATGCCATTTTCTCTCTCCTTTATTTTTGTAGCGCATTATTCTCTATTTTTTATTTATTTGGTATGTTTTTCTCTTTTCTTTATTTTTTCGGCCCTTTTCCTGTAATTTTTGCCTATTGTTCTCTAATCTGTGATCCCCATCCAGGCATCCATATATTGTTTATAACAATGTTTCATCTTTGCACTATTAAAATGTTTCAAACTTTTCTCACAAGTTGTCAGTATAGATTTGGTTAATGTGCTACATATGACATATGACATTATTCATTTTCTATTTTTATCAATACATTGACATTTATTTGAATACAAATAGCTTTTCTCATTAAAAGCTCTCTAAAAGTACTTTACTTTATTTCTGATTATTGAATCATTATTGAATCATATTCTCAATAATGCACTTTTCATAAGGAATTGCCCTGTGTCATTTTTTATTATGTTATAGTTTGTATATTGTATTGAGGTAAATAAATAACATAAAATTGAATATGTCTCATTTATATGTATGACATCTCTTTTCCCGCAATTTCATCTTGTCCAGCTTGAACAGGGACTGTAGAGAAATAGTACTAACTATTTTATAATACTACGATACCGAAAGAGGAAGAACCAATTTCCAGAGAATTTATTTCGTTCTAGGGCACACTTATGCCCATGTTAGAATGGGTCGATCCATTGCAAGAATGTTTGCATCATAGAGATGTTTAGACATAGGGCTGATTCAAGAAAGAAGCAGAAGCACTAGTAAATGATAATTCCTGAGCAAAACAAAACATCAGTTCCTTATAAAAATATTGAAATGAAAGTTTGTGCATACCAGCAACACCTAACAAGTAATCATACCCGATTAGTTGACTGCTTGAGAATGAGAATAACACAGTATGATGCATGATATGTT
Organism: Mytilus californianus; assembly: GCF_021869535.1. Lineage (NCBI taxonomy): Eukaryota > Metazoa > Mollusca > Bivalvia > Mytilida > Mytilidae > Mytilus > Mytilus californianus. Next base: position 63,183,296 of record NW_026262679.1, read on the forward strand.
AGTTCAATAACATCCAGAATCATCGAGTTTTTACTTGCAATCAGTAACAACACGCACGATGGGTGCAACTAGTTGAGCGGATACGGTTACCATTCCAGAGCACCAGCTTTCACCCCGGTATTTCGGAGGGTTCGTGTTGCTCAATCTTTATCTGTGTAGTGTTTTCGTCGTTTTTCTTTTTCGCCATGGTTTTATTCTACTTGTGTTTTTTTTATTGTCCCTTTTATCTTCTACCGCTTTTTGTATCATAAACATATAATGTTGCTGCACGACATGAGTTTCTTGAATAACCTTCATCGTGTAGACTCGAGACTGAAAGATTGGAAAGCCAAAACTATATCTTTAGAGCATTCAAATAATTCAAAGTTTGGTGACTATGTTGAACGCATCTTTCTCAGCGAACCTGAAATAAAGGATACAACAAAGAAAGTTAAGTCTGCCTCATATCTTGACTTACATCCAGAAATTGACAATGGGAGTCGGTTGAGAACAAAACTTTACGACAAAATAGATGATTAAGCTTCCCAATTGTGAACTTAACATTTCCATGTGGCAACATTCCAGCAGCATCTGCATATGGAGTATATATCTATTAGTTGAAATGATATTCCAGAGCTTGGATTTCCTAACATGTTTTACTTGATATAGAGGGTAACTGCTTACAAGGAAGCTATCAAACCAAGAGTTCCAAGTGGTGAAGTTGAAATTATCTCTTAGAAAATTTTATGGACGCCATAAAGAGTTGGTTGCCGTTATGGGATATCTGTTTCACAGATGACGACGGATATGTTTCAAAATTGTCGTAACAACATTCCGTCCTCTTTTCCTCGAATGTGACTTACCGAATTAGACTTATTACCGGGTCTTTACTTACATGAGCAATACGACGGGTGCCACATGTGGAAAAGGATCTGCTTACCCTTCCGGAGCACCTGAGATCACCCCCCCTTTTTTTTGGTGTTTGGTGGGGTTTGTGTTACTCATTCTCTTGTTTTCGATGTTGTTTTTTTGTAAACTGTTGATTTCTATGGTGGTTTATATGACTATGCTTTTGTAGTAGATACATGAAAATGAAGAAGGATATCTTTGTGTGTGGTGTGAATGAGGGGACCATAAGAAATTGTTTTAGAAAAGTTGTCGCAGATACAAGGCTTACAATTTGATACGTCAGGCGCGCGTTTCGTATTCATTAAACTGGTTAGTGGCGTCGAATTAAACAAATTAGAAAGTCAAGTTAATTACGATGTTGAAGAGCATCGAAAATCAAAAATTCCAAAACGCTGTGGCTAAGGTTATCAATGTATGTCTTTGCATAGAAAAATCTTCGTGTTTTGAACGATTAAAATGTCTTATTAACAATATATGTAATCTACAAAAGACCGCATGAAATAATCAATGACATGTCATGTCAGCACAATTGACTTCTTGGCTTAAGATATCCTCTGGGAAGAATCTTCAAACAGCAGTGGCATCGACCCAGCGGTTGTAAAAATCATATGACCCAAAATTTGTACAAGAAATGGCTTAGGCCATCAATGCCTGGGTGAAGACAAACATTACTGCTTTGGATGATTTTAACGTTTTATTAACAGTAAATTTACAAATTAACAATGAAAATAACTCTTTTGATTTTGCTTCGCCAAAAATATATAGAACGTTTTACTTTGCTTAAACAGTTACTGCTCGGAATAAAAAGCAATTAATCTTCTAGTTTTATTATCCTATTACATTATATTAATTGTTATGATCTATGATCTATTTCCCCCGCTGACATGTAAAACTATGCACTTTGAGATGAAGAACAGCAATGAAAGTGCTGTTCCTTTGCTTTTTGTGTGTTTTTTGCTGTGCATGTTCTGATTTTGAGTCATGGACGGATACCCCATATCCTTTGTTTTTCTATTAAATACCTTTTAAGACCACTTTTATTGAGAATTATAAATGTAGATTATACATATATATATAGCTGTTTACCGTTTTGATATGTCAATTTAAAAACTGATCTTTAAGGAAACCTTCGATACAATGACAAGTCGTGTTCATACAATGACAACTGAAGAAATATTAAATTATACAAACATATATTAACATGTTTTCGCCGATTTGTTTTAAAGCTTTTCACTAATTAATATCTGATCATGCAATTATTTACTTGAACTAATTTACTAAAGAAATTATACACTGTGCATGCACTACATTAAAGGCATATTTCAATTAACACTGGTCCGTATGAATACGTTCGATGCTTGCCATCCTTATAATATGGTACGGGAATCAATAATGTTTCAATTTGCACTTGGTTTTAACTAGAACAAAAATAGTATTTCTCCTCATAATACCGATCAGTTGTTTTCATAAACTCAGCAACAATTGATATCGTACACATTGTGCACTACAGTGTATAAATATTGCAATCAGTCCTTCTCGTTGGAATGTGCTATACTTAAAACTATAAAACTCATCAAAGATACCAACCAGGCTTATAATTTGGTAGGTCAGCCACGTTATTCGTCTTCATAAGACTCACCAGGGGCGCTCGAATCAAAACTGTTGCAAAGCGATACGTTATCTATTTTCGCGTAAGAGTGTGTTATATTAAGCGATACCTTTTCTCGTGTTACATGCGGTAAAAGTTGAACTGTTTGCACTTGCAAAGGATTGATAATCAATTGGTTTCATTGTTATAAAATTCAAAATGTCAAATGCAGGTTGATATTGTGATTTACTTTTACGACACATTCTCTAAAAGGTAGAGGAAAGTCTTGTTCGCCCATAGAACTGGTTTGAACCATTCCAAGTTGTGTGCCGGTATAATGTCAGGCTATTGAACCATGTTTTGTTCTTTGATTGTGCATCTATTTTCCCAGAGGAGTGTGTTGTTGGTATTTGATGTGGTCTTGAACTGTCCAATATTTTCCTCTATCGTGTATCGGGTTATTGCATGTGTGGACATGCACGGTGTTTTCGTGGATGCGAAAAATCACTTAATTTTACCGCCGCAGAATTTTTGTTTATAAAGTAGTTGTCATGGAAATACTTTCAAATATAGCGTAAGTCAATCCTAGCGAAATTTTGACTTGTTATTATTTTTGCGCCAATCGCAAAAAAAAAAGCTGACGCAAAACATTTCGCGACATGCTGTATCCTTTTAATGTCTTGCAACATCAGTATGTGTACTACTAATATGTGAAATATTCCAATAACGTTTGGTGTTAGATAACTGGTTTTTATTCTCAGATTAGACTATTCCTTTATATTTGATATTTTGAAATTGCCATTTCACTTCAAGTATATCATTTTTATAAGCCAACTACGTATTCAGTAATTGAGCGTCTGAAGCATTCTTGAAAAGAAGAAACAAAATAGCAAAGCTTATGTTACCTCAGATGTCTCTTGATACCGACATTGCATTTACTATTATTTCACTTGTCATGTGTTTTTATCGTCTATAAAACCCCTATCAAAAAGTGTATTTTCTAAACTGATGTGTATTGTTCTTTCTGTTGAGTACATTGCACCTGAAAGGAGGGGGAGTGGTGGAGTTTTATAACACACGTTAATTTTCTCAGGGTACCTCGACAGTTGTTGTTTTTGATCATATGATGGATTTTTTTTTTTTTAAATACAGAATTTGGTTTTGATATAAACATGTATCTGATTTAAAACAGAAACACAGAAACAAACTGAAAACAGTGCCGTAGACTAATTTGCTTTGAAAGATTCTTTGGGTTAGCAGTTCCTGTTATGCTGGTGACACCCGTCAGGTTTCTCATGCTGAAAGCCGATGGTAAATCATTATTGGTGAGATGGAATCGTTCATAAAGTATCACAGAATTGCAAAAATATTTCCCATGTCCTTATTCTGATTTGACTGTAATTTTTAGATAATTGAATTAAGGAAAATAAAACTCATAAAAACCCTAACGAATTGCAATTAATTGATTGAGACCATACCAAGGTAAGAAATTCCATTTGTTTGCGATGAAAAAGTGACCGATCAATTTGACTTCGATAGACCGATTCCTTAAAATAACAAAGCGACGAATTTTAATTATGATTGCATTTTATGATCAATAAACAGCGTTCTTGATTAATTATTGTTATACAAAAATGGATTAAAAATAAACAAAATAATGTCACTATTATCATGTAAAAAACCATTTGCAGTTTCAGCAAACAGACCTTCAGCATGAAAACATTTTATAAATGCTTTATAAATGCATTCAAATCTAACTACAGACTTGTATTGATTTAATACACATAAATAATATATGTATTTGATTGTTAATAAAAGTAAAGTGAAACATTAATCATGACTTCGATCCACAGGGGTTTCAATGCTTGCAATTTTTGTGTAACTTACAAATTCTACACCAAAGATCGATCATGTTACAATGAATTACTAACATGTAATATAATTTCTATTTTTCTTTCTCTAAAAAGATTGTTCGAAGGAGTGTAACAAGAGTGCACGCACTGAAATGGCTCGCCTGTTTTACTGACCATTGATTTTATGTTGAAATCCTTAAAAATAAAGGTTTTACTGCAAGTATCACATAAACTTAACATTTTTTAAAGATCCATAACAGTTAGGTCAAGGTCAGATAAATCCTGTCAGACAGACCTGTTCACCTTACAATTATTCCATACACCAAATAAAGTTTGATCTATTGCTTGTGGTAATTGAAAAACAGACCCAAAACACAAAAACTTAATATTGGCCAATGAACCATGAAAATGAGGTCAAGGTCAGATTGTAACCTACTTGCATATAGTTTTTGAAAAACAGACAAAAACACCAAACATAACATTGACCAATGAACCATAAAAATGAGGTCAAGGTCAGATGATACTACCAGACAGACATATACGCCGTACAATCATTCCATACACCAAATATAGTTGACCTACTACTTATAGCATTTGAAAAAACTAACCAAAACACAAAAACTTATCATTGACCACTGAACCATCAAAATGAGGTCAAGGTCAGATGAAACCTGCCAGACTGACATGTATCCCCTACAATCATTCCATATACCACATATAGTTGACCTATGGCTTATTTTACCTGAGAAACGGACCTAATCACGTAACTTTAACCTTGACCAATGATCCATATAATGGAATCAAGGTCAGGTGAACTCTGTCTGACAGACACGTACACGTTGCAAGGAATCCATATACCAAATAAAAAAAAAAAAAGTTATCCTATTACGCATAATAGGAAAGAAGTCACATGACAAAAAGACTATTATTTGTTTTCAAGCAGTCGCTGAACCATGAAAATGAGGTCAAGGACAATGGACATATGACTTATGACAGACGGAAACTTCGTAACATAAGGTATCTGCATACAAGGTATGAAGCATCCAGGTTTCTACCTTCTGAAATATAAAGCTTTATACAAATAGTTTACATCGCCGCCGCCGGGTAGTAATCCCTAAGTCTCGCATTTCGTCGCAAGTGAGACGAAAACCTCATAAAATTGAATCTCATTGTATAATTTACATTTTGCGAGAAATTGGCTATTTATATTTTTTTCAAATACATCTAAACTCCTTACATTCAGGGGCCTTCAGAAAATTCGGACTGTTCTCTAATAAAACATTTTTTAGTTCTTAATGTCTCGAGTTATTTTTCTTGAGACATTAATTCAGAAACACACCCACAGAAATGTTTAGTCGATTAACATTGTTTGCTATTGCGTGTAAGCCACTTCTCTCTATACCCAATATATGCCTCGTGCGTTACAAATTGGGAAGTGACCTTGGACTTTGCACTTATTGATTCCAAAATCCATAGGCGCTTTCTCCTACCCTGACTACTCTATTTTTTCCCTCTGTTATCGAAAAGGGAAACTCTAGCCACCGTTTGAATTCTTTTCCCCAGTATAATATGTTTAGTAACAGTGACCTTTCCCTTTGACCACAAAATAGATATGCTTTTTCCCTTCCCTTTGGTTTTATTTGTACAACTTTAATTTTAAACAAGGTCCCCTTTCGGAAACTATTTTTATAGGAAGGACAGAAGGATGGGCAAAGCCCACAAACCCATATTAACTCAGTATACTTCAGTTGTTAGTGACTGTTAATTATTTCCTTTTTAAATGCAGTTGGATTATACCATTATAGTAATCTTACATCATTAGAAGTTTAATTTTCATGTTTGTCTGTTCTCTCAGTTTTCGTTTCCTGTTCATAAAGTATCATTTGAACCCGAGATATTATATCTATGTTTGAACTAACTAAATCTTGATATTTTTAGAAATGTCACAGATTATAATATACAAATTAAGTGGGTTGCCTTTTTTTAATAATAATAACAAATTCTTATTTTCAGAAGGTTACACAGTTAACAAAACAGTTAATCCGCCCCGTGGCCTCCTAATCTACATATAAGAATACACAATTTTAAAAAGATAATAATACATAAACAAAAGGGTAATAAAGCAAAAACATACTACACTGCATACAAGATCACATATATAGTACAGGTAAACAATTACAATTTACTTAAATAAAAAGTATATTTGTAGTAAAATTGTTACATTAAACTGAATGCGAAATGTTCTCTTCTTGTATTTTCAAGAGATAAGCTTGACATTTTGTTTTAAAACATTTATACTTTTACTTTCTTTCAAAGTCAAAGGCAAGGAATTCCACATCAAGGTTCCAGAATACATAAATGTTCTTTGAAGAGATATCAAAACCTGCATTTAAAATGATTCTTGCTGCCCTCTTTTGTAACTTGTATGTCAATATTAGTTTTTGAAGCATTTCCCCACACGGTATACAGCAGTAGTCCATAATTGAAAGTATATATCCATTATAATTTAGTTTGAGAACACTTACTGGAAGATATGCTTTAAGTCGGCCCATAAGATGCAGTCTGCTTACACTTCTGCACAAAGTTTATCAATTTGATTTTCCCACGAAAGAGATTTGTCAATATGGATTCCTAGCAGTTTTTGATTATGAACGACACTCATCAAATTTGATACTGAATTCTGTTTCAAAAACATTTTGTCTATTAGAACGAATTAGCATGACCTTATTTACCAATAAGCAGACAAAAATCAAATACTCAATTAATTTGGTTGTGTTGAATTTGGCATTTTCCATTTAAGAAATACAAGACAATATTATTACTTCATAAATTATGACCAAATATTATGTGGAAAGTCTATCGTGTCAAGATCTGAACACCCATATCAGATGGACATTTATTTTACAGATCAAGATGTGATAATATCTAAGCATGGACGTATTATATTGACAGGAACTCCAACAAACCGACTTCAAACGTTTATGCCGCAAATTCGTTAAGTATCTGTTAACTAACTCGACATGTCATATCGATGCATGGGTTCAATCAAATTTTTTGAAGTTCATCGTAATCACAAAAACCTGAGGTTGATCAATGAACAATGAAAATGAAGTTGATCGTGAGATGGACAATGATTCTATTCGCAAGTTAACGATTACTTATTGTAACTGTGTAGGTCACCTTAGCATACGACCTCAATATTCATGATATTGATCAGTGATAATATGTACCACCATATAACCATGGAAGTATTATATTGAATATTCAATATAATACTTCCATGATATAACTAAGTAACTGATACACTGACTTAATTGAGGCATCGATAGATTTGAGGTCAAACTAACCAAGTCAAGAGCAACTTAAAATAATTCTAGAGACTAAATAGAATCAGAGACATATGTGTATATATGTCTCTGATAGAATTCATGAGTGAACAAAGATAACTGATCTGAGCATGAAATTTATCATTGACTTTAACAAGTCATTAAACTTTGAAAATAAGGTCAAGGACAATAGACAAACGGTAACTTAATTCAGTCTATATGCTCTCTTTATACCAAATATGGATTATCTAACTATTTTACCTTCTGAAATATTAAGCTTTATTCAAAAAGCTAACACTGCTGCTGCTAACAGATATAAATAAGAACAAAAGATAAAGACACAATAAATATGTCTCTGCGTCTCTGGATGGCAATATATAAAAATAAAGCAATAACTCTTAATTTTCATACACAATATCAAGGACCAGGTGACAAGGATTCCCTTAGACGAACTTTCTTGTTCGTCTCATAGAGATGGAGGTCAAACCAGATATGAAACACATAGAAATCTTGCAATTTACTGTAGAATTGATCTCTAGAACCAAAATTGTTGCAAATGCTTTCTCCAGAGCCTCATTATTTGGAAAAGAACTCGTTAGGGACACACATTTTGACAGGGATTCTGTGGCTAACCAACCAGGTTTAGGGCACATGACCAATAATATTGCTAACAAAATGATTGTAACAGGATGCTGTTACGAGGTCTCCCAAACGAAGCTCCCATAATTCGTCATTCCCAGGCCTGACATTGGGCAAAGTCCAGTAAAAATTTGTTTGGTCAAGTAAAGTGATATGCATTAGTGACGCCTGGGGACTGACCCTGTAATTCATTCTAATCTTTGTGAAATGATGAACAGGAATATATATGGTTTAGGGGTGGGGAACTTGACCATTTACAGATATTTAAACAAATTTAAATGACATGGGGTGGGGATGACCCCTTGGGTCTTACCCCTTTTACCATTCAAATCATCTTGGCATGACAAACCAGAATATATATGGTTTAGGGGTGGAGATCTCGACCATTTACAAGATATTATAACATTTGGTGTGGGGGAAACCCATGGGTACTGCCCTATATATAATTCAAATCTTTGTGACATGATGAACAGGAATATATATGGTTTAGGGGTGGGGATCTCGACCATTTACAAGATAATAAAACATTGGGGTCGGGTGAAACCCCTGGGGACTGACCCTATATATTATTTTAAATCTCTCGAGATATGATGGATAGGAATAAATATGGTTTAGGGGTGGGGATCTCAACCGTTGACAAGATATTAGAACATTAGGGGTGGGAGAACCCCTTGGGGACCTCTCCTATATATCATTCAAATCTTTGTGACATGATGACAGGAATATATATGGTTTAGGGGTGGTGATCTCGACCATTTACAAGATATTAAAATATTTGGGGTGGGGGAAACCGCTGGGGATTCCTTGTAATAGTGAACAATCATTGAGATTGGTTCCATTGACTCTGAGAAAACTCCCGGACAAAAGTAGGTAGAAGAAAACAACTAATAACTAGATTTGCCATTGCAAGCAATAGCGGATGTCACCCTTCCCCCATTGCCACTTAGCGGCAGCCAATTCGAAAAATTGTTACATATACATACAGTTTTATTGGGCTTGATTTAATATTCTTTAAGAAAATGCAGCTTTAATGTGTTTTCCCATAGGGTCAATGTTTAACTTTCGCCCTGTTTCCATGACAATGGCAGCCATTTTGGAAATTCTAAATAATGTCTGCACATCTAGGCATACCAGGTAACATTATCATAAAGTTTCATCCAGTTAGGTCTTGTAATGAAAGATTTAGAATTTTGATTTTTTTTACATTTTTTTAGTTTCCATGGTAACGGTGGCCATCATGCACATTCCAAACTCCACTGCACAACTTCACATGGTGGTCAACATTATAGCATAGTTCCATCAAGATTGTTCCATCCAATTCCGAGAAATAGCGTGGACAAAAAGTGTGGAAGAATAAAAATAAAAAGAAGAAAAAAAGAACGGAACAATAACAATATGTCACCCCAACTCCGTTGAGGGTGCCATAATAAATAAAAAAAAAGAATGGAACAATAATAATATGTCACCCGACCTCCGTCAGGGTGACATAACTAGATTTGTGATTGCAAGCAATAACGGATGGCACCCTGGTCCGCCAATTGCCACTATCATGGCAGCCATTTTGAAAATTCCAAAGTCAAAAGGCAGATCAACACATGATAGTTAACATTTATATTAAGTTTCATTAAGTTTGGACCATTTTGAAATTTTTGAAATTTTTGCTGTTTCCATGGTAACGGTGACCATTTCCAAAATTCCAAAGACAGACGCAACGGTGGCACATGGAATGTAACATATCCATATAGTTTTATTGGGTTTGATGTACCATATTCCATATGAAAAATGTTATTTAAAAATTTTCCCATAGAGTTCAATGTTCAGTTTTCCCAAGTTTCCATGGCAATGGCCGCCATTTTGGATGGTCTTAATATTGTACATGTATTGCCACCTAGGCATAGCAGGGAACATTTCCATAAAGTTTCATTAGATTGGGTCTTAAAATAAAAGATTTAGAATTTTCAAAATTTTTTACATTTTTGCTGTTTCCGTGGAAACGGCGGCCATCTTGCACATTCCAAAGTCAGGTGCACAACTTCACTTGGTGGTCCACATTATGGTATACTTCCATCAACATTGGTCCATGCATATCCGAGAACTAGACTGGACAAAATGTGTGGAAGAAAAATAAAAATAAGAAAAAAAAGAAACGAACAATAACAAGATGTCACCCGAACTATTGCTAGCAATAACTGATGGCACCCTCGTTCCCCCATTGCCAGGGTAATGGCAGCCATTTTGAAAATTCCAAAGTCAAAGAGCGCATCTAAACATGCCTATTAATATAATTGTAAAGTTTCATTGAGTTTGGATAATTAAGAATTTTTTTTAATTTTTGCTGTTTCCATGGTAGCGGTGGCCATTTTGTCAAATTGGACATCTGCATATGCCATTCAATATTTGTGTAAAGTTTCATTAACTTTGGACCATATTGAAATTTTGGACATTTTTGCTGTTTCCATGGTAACAGCAGCCATCTTGAAAATGCCATACCCCGATTGCAAATCTGCACATGCTGGTTAACATTATGGTATAGTTCCATAACAATTGGTTCATAGAATTCCAAGATATAAGCTGGACAAAAAAAGTGGAAGAAAAATAAAACACAGAAAGAAAGAAACGTAGAATAACAATTTGTCACCCCAACTCCTTTGAGGGTGCCATAATAATAATAATAGAGAATAAAATGCTTCGCTGAGTGCAGCCACATACGACTGCAGAGGTCGAACCCTAAACAGTTTGGGCAAATTTGGACACAATATTCAAGCTTGATACTGTCTGAATTTGGATTGTGATCAAATTTTTGACATAATATAGGTTTCTGACACAAAATAAATGTGGTCAAAGATCTTACAAATCTATTGCACAATACTGTGCAATTGAAGATTTCTTCTTAAAACTTTTCAAAAATTCGAAATTTGAAAAATTTTGAAAAAAAAATATGAATCCCTTAAAAGAATTGGGAACCCCCCCCCCCCAACTTTTTTGAAACCCCCCTTGGAGCAATAACCCCAAAACTCAATCCCAGCCTTTCCTTTATAGTATGGAACATTGTAGTACAATTTCAGAGGGATCCATACACTTAAACACAAGTTATTGTCTGGAAACTAGAAAAATGCTTGTTTTTGGCCCTTTTTTGGCCCCTAATTCCTACATGTTTGGGGCAATTACCCCCAAACTCAATCACAGCCTTCCCTTTGTTATATGGAACCTTGTGGTACAATGTCAGAGGGATCCGTACTATTACACACAAGTAATTGTCTGGAAACTAGAAAAATGCTGCTTGTTTTTGGCCCCTTTTTGGCCCTTAATTCCTAAACTGTTGGCCCCATAACCCCTTAAATGAATCCCAACCTTCTACTTGTGTTATTAAACATTGTGGTACAATTTCAGAGCAATCGAAATACTTATACACAAGTTATTATCCTGAAACTAGAAAAATGCTTGTTTTGGGCCCCTAATTCCCAAATGGTTGGGACCATCATCCCCAAAATCAATCCCAACCTTCCTTTTGTGGTATTGAACCTTATTAAAAAATTTCATAGAGATCCATTCACTTAAACTAAAGTAATTGTCGGAAAACCAATGTGTCTTCGTACGACGACATCATACCATTATACGATCCCAAATTTTTTTTTGTGGTCGTATAAAAAGAAACAGAGGAAAAGCAATATATCATCCGACATTGTCGATCAGGTGACATAATAATAGGGAAAAAGAAACAGAGGAAAAGCAATATGTCACCCGACATTGTCAATCTGGTGACATAATAAGAAAAAAAAGAAACGTAGAATAACAATATGTCACCACAACTCCGTTGAGGGTGCCATAATAATAATATGAAAAAAAGAAACGTGGAATAACAATATGTCACCCCAACTCCGTTGAGGGTGCCATAATAATAGGGAAAAAGAAACAGAGGAAAAGCAATATGTCACCCGACATTGTCGATCGGGTGACATAAAAAGAAACGTAGAATAACAATATGTCAAGTGAACTCCGTTGAGGGTGCCATAATAAGAAAAAAAGAAATGTAGAATAACAATATGTCACCCCAACTCCTTTGAGGATGCCATAATAAAAATAATAAGAAAAAAAGAAACGTTGAATAACAATATGTCACCCGAACTCCTTTGTTTTTGACCGTTTGCACAAAAACAATACCCTTTTCCCCTTCTATTTGACTTCCATCTGTATAGGTTTCATTTTAATCAAGTAAGGGAAACTCAAGTCACCATTTGGAAACCATTTGTTTAGGAAGGACAAAGTGATGAATATATGCTCTAGAAATTTTTTCAAGGGGCATAAAAATTGGTATTTGCTGGTTCCCCCCATAGCTCTCATAATTTAGGAGTTAGAGTATTAGCTATATGATTTCAATTGAGCATAACTGATGAGTCTTTTGTAGACAAAACACGCATCTGGCATACAAAATCATAAGCCTGGTCTCTTTGATGAGTTTTTTTCATGCATTTATGTCAAGACATAGCAACTGATCTCTGTTTTTGTTTGGCAAAACATTTACTTACTTTCAATTAACCCTGGAACCCTGTCAAAGTTACTTTGTATCAAATTAAATATATATGGAACAAGCGTTTCTTCAAAGTTGAAACAGAGAATTTCTTTTTAAAATAAAGTACATATGAAATCTTTCAATCAGTCCCTTGTTGATCAAAGGTTGATGGGGATTTACTTATACTTGTCCATTTAAAACAGCCAGTTTTTGGTCATATAAAGAAGTACAACCATGACAAATTTGATAGTTTGTATTTATTTATAGCCATTTCAACTATAAAAACTTACATACAAATAAACTTAGCCACAACTCAACATTATGTTATGTGTTAAATCATACAACAGGTAAAAAAAAATAAAAAATTAACAAATGACTTAGAAACTTTAGAAAGGTTTATATATATGTGGTCAAACTAAATCAATATGAAATTTTCATCTCATGAAAAAATCAACAAACAAAAACTGTTTAATTTGCAACTGAATTTTAATTTTTTTTATAACTAATACCACACAATACCAAAGCAAGATCCTTTTACATTTCTTGCTCTTGATCCAGATAAAATTTTAAAAAAAATCAGCATCATTCTGACCTCAGTATAGGAGAAACCCTGCAGATGAGATAGCATTAACTACCAATCAATACAAAAACTGAAATGGTATATAAATACAATACAATAATATTTGGACGAATTCTGGTAAATTATAAATGAAGACACCATTAAACAATGCTCTTGTTACTAAATATCATTAAATTATGTATTTTCGTTTGCAATTTAAATTTTATTTTTACATTAAGGAATTTTATAATTTAATATGTAAACTCTTTCCTCCATGATGAATTTGTTTTCTTGCATTAATCTATTTTGCATAGGATATTTATTTATGAAATATTGGAAATAAGCTAACTGTAATGAAAGGAAATCATGGTGAAAGTGATTGAAAGTAAAATCATCAAGTTTAAATTAATAATGCATGAAGAAATAGATTATTTTGTCATCTAAACTCACGTCAGGTATTCCCAAGTTTATACCTTTTATATTGGATACAAATGTGATAAAGTCTACTACAGATTTATTAATGCAAAATGCTTTAACTGAGGTACCACATAGAGGATTTAAAAGGCATCATTATGGAGTAAAAGGGGGACTGTGTCAAAAGGCGTCATCATGGAGGAAAGGGGTAGGCATCAAAATGTGTCATTATGGGGAAAGGGTTAACAACCATATACAATGCAATTGACTGTAGATTATATATTGTTCTGTTGTAAAAGGTAAATTAAAACCACTTAATATCACAGCTAAAAATCAACAAGATAATTTATCAGTGTTTGTCAACCACTACTCTCCCGTAAATATCTAAATTTTAACCTGCTCTATTTTTTTCAAGTATTAACAAAAACATGTCAAAACTAAGCAAAAAAATAAATCTATGCCATCTTTCACATTTGAAATCTTAGTGAATATTTATTATCTCTGAAAGACCTTGAAGTAAAGACTTAGCACTAACATTTTGATATACAAATTCATTTTATTTTGTACAACTTTATTTAAGGAGCCAAAGTATGCTTTAAATAAACCTCCTTATTTCTAAATTAACTAATGTTTAGTTACAGCAGTCATTAATACTGGTATATGTTATTCATAGATTGGTTAATACCATAACCCAAGATTTATTAAATACATATGAATATGATATTTCCTAAAGGTGGCGGTACGATTTTGAGCAAAATTTTACCTCAAATCACAGGTATCAAGCACAATTGTGACTATTTGACTTGCAGATGCTCAGGAATAGAGCACAACCATCCCACAAAAAGATATATATACAGCCGTCAGTACACCTTGTGTTTATCTTATTCAATTGCAAAAAAGTAATTTTTGGAGAATTTCATTTCATTAATTTAGCCAAAATGTTTCTGAAATTAGTCAATTTTTGCAATTTACCTGAAAATCTCCCTTATGGCGTCACTTTTATGACATAAAGCAAAATTTGTCTTCAATGCTTTGCAAATATCCAAAATTTCCCTTTTGAAGATTAAAGAATTTGATTCATACAATTTTTTATTTTTGGTGAATATACAGTGATAAATAGGCCACAAAATGTACCTTCTCTTTTGATCCTTTCTGGCAATGAGTGTAAATTAACATATCACAAATTAACTGTTTTTAATAGTTTTTAAACAAAGATCTACATGCAATAAATTATAAGTCTCAATAGAATCCAAACCTAAGACTAATGAATATATATCACCAACAGACTCGTACTGATTAGTGTATGTTCTATTTAAAGAACAAATCAACTTCTCACAAAGACTACACTTGGGTTACATTTTCATACAGAAAGACCTGTGATTTCTTGAACTAACTGGCTAAAACATTATGGTCTACGGGAAAACTTTTTCTGTTTAATGACATAAATGGATGCAACTACATACATTTTTTTAAGAGTTAAGTATAGAAAAAATCTTGAGCAGAAAATAACACTAAGTTCTTTACATTTACGACGAAACAATTCATTTGGATTCTATTATTTTGGAATTTGTACAAAAAAGGAATAAATAGGAGACTTTTAGAAATGCTCATATATATACAATTAAAATAAAGCTCCAATGTTAGCACTAACACAGTTGAGTTAAACATAAGTAGTTCAAAGTTTCCATATGTTATTTCAAAAATAAAACAAAGATGTTAGTTGAAACAGAATGGCAAGACTGAACCCAAATTAGTTGCATATCACAGACTAAAATCAATCATAAATATAACAGTGATGTACAAAAAGAACTGAAACAGTACAAAATATTAAGAGAAAAACAAACAAGAGGCTCTCGAGAGCCTGAATCGCTCACCTATAATTTTTTGCTTAAATCTTTCATCAATGATTATTTTTGCTTTTCAATATATATTAATGAGTGGCTTAAAAATGCCATTTAAATGTTCTTTGTATCTGTCATATTTTCTTCAAAAGCAAAAAAATGCATTTTACCCCTATGTTCCATTTTAGTCATAGTGGCTGTTTCTTGACATACAAGGAAATAAAATACAAAATTTATACTAGATACTCTGAAACTCATTCAGCCCAAGTTTGGCTGAAATTGATTCAGCAGTTTCAAAGAGAAGATTTTTTAAAGTAAGCAATCTGTATACGACCGCAGAGGTCCAACCCTTAACAGTTGGGGCAAAAATGGACGCAATATTCGCGCTTGAAACAGGTCTGAATTTGGATTGTAATTAAATATTTGACACATAAAAGGTTTCTGACACAGAATAACTGTAGTCAAAGAACTTAGAATTGGTTATATGATTTGAATTTATATTCAATTTTCTGCTTTTGTGCAATACACTTTGCTTTTGCGAATTGATCCCCCCTCCCCCCACAAAAAAAAAAAAAAAAATTATCCCCCCTTTTTTTTTGCTTTTGTGCAATACACTATGATGTATTTGAATTACCTCCCTTACACTGCTTTAAATTATGTTTTGTACTAAAGTATTTGTCCATTAACCAGGACACCCTTGTTTTTCCTCCTTTTTTTCCCCTAATTCCTAAACAGTTTGAGCCATAACCCCCCAAAGCAAATCCTAACCATCCCTTTGTGGTATGGAAACTTGTGGTATAATTTCAGAGAAATCCATACACCGTTCCACAAGTTATTGTCTGGAAACTACAAAAATGCTTATTTTTGGCCTCTTTTTGGCCCCTTATTCTTTAACTGTTGGTACCATAACCCCCAAAATCAATCCCAACCTTCCTTTTGTGGTATTGAACCTTATGGTAAAATTTCATAGAGATCCATTCACTTAAACTAAAGTTATTGTGCGAAAACCAATGTGTCTTCGGACGACGGTGACGCCAACGTCATACCAATATACGACCGCAAAATTTTTTGCGGTCGTATAAAAACTGCAAAATTTCCTTAAAAACATAAATTCTGGGGCAATAACCTAAAAATCAGATACCCGATTTTGCTGATAATTTCAGGGCAGGTAGATCTTGACCTAATGAATACTTTTAACTTCTTGTCTGATTTGCTCTAAATGCTTAGTTTTTGAGATTCAAGTCAAAAACTGCATTTTACCCTATGTTCTATTTTTAGCCATGGTGGCCATGTTTTCTGAGGAAACAGAAAATAAAACACAAACTTTATTCTAGATAACCTAAGAATCATTCAGCTTAAGTTTGGTTTAATTTGGTTCAGTAATTTCAGAGAAGAAGATTTTTTAAAGTTAGAAAACATGATAAACAAATTGTGTAAAATTGTCCTTAAAGGGCAATAACTCCTTAAGGCGTCAATTGACAATTTTGGTCATATAAACTTACTTTGCTCAAAATTTTTGCTGTTTACAGTTTATCTTTATCTATAATAATATTGAAGATAATAACCAAAAACTGCAAAATTTCCTTAAAATTATCAATTTAGTGGCAGCAACCCAACAATAGGTTGTTAGATTCATCTAAAAATTTCAGAGCTGAAAGATCTTGACCTAATGAACATTTTTACCCCCATGTCAGATTTGCTCTAAATACTTTAGTTTTTGAGATATAACCCCTATGTTCTATTTATAGCCATGGCAGCCATTTTTTTTGACGAAACAGAAAATAAAACACAAACTTTATTCTAAATACCCTAAGGATCATTCAGCTTAAGTTTGGTTGGAATTGGTTCACTAGTTTCCGAGAAGATGTTTGAAATAGTTTACACTGGACGGACACCAAGTGATGGCAAAAGCTAATATTTCCATTGGAAAGGTGAGCTAAAAATATCTGGTCTTTTCATAAATCATTACTAAATTATTTGACCTGTACAAGATATCAAAAAAAGATAGTCATTAACTTATATGACCAGTACAAAAATCAAGGCAAACATCTGTGTTCTTTTAATTTATCAAAACATTAATAAAATTTTGGGCCAACACAAAATATCAAGGAAAACATCTCTTTTTTCCAATCATTATTCATCAATTTTTTTTATTAGTGTATAAAAAGGATCCTGGTGTGTAAGCCATTTTAACATGTCCAACTCAATAAATAATAGATACACATAATACTTCTCATTCATTTTCATGACCAAAGACAGAAACAATTAATCTCATTCTTTAAAAAATAGCTAATTTAAGTTATGATATTATACACATTCATTTCAACTTAAGAAGACACTTGTAAGATTGGGTCAGATTGATGTCTAGAAACCCCCAATACCAAAAACAAATCAAATAATACTGATATATACAAAAAGGAATTCCCTGTTTTAGGCACTTTTGAGTACAGACAAACAGTATCTCTATAAAAGCTTACATCATAACAGAGACAAGTAAGCATGTCAGAAAATATTAAAAAAGTATCTTAAACCAATGACTTCATAACATTTCTAATATTTCTATTTCAAATGCCCCATTCTTTTTACTTTGGGAATGGCCAATTTCAGCTTCCCTATAGTATGATTTTGAACAATAAAGAATATTCTTTTTTTTCCCCAAGGATTGTCAATATTGTTGCTAAAATACTAAATGCAGAAACAAAAGGACAATATATTGTACAAAACAATTACATACAAAAATTGGCAATCATACCATACCATGTCTCGTTATTTTATACAAGAAGTAAAATAAATTAAATCTCAACAACAAAATATATTACTTTCCAATTAAAGAAACAATTCTATTCATGTCTCTACATCTACATCTTTGACTGTATTACCAACTAATCCTTTATCTACATATATGTATACAATTTTCCCTTATTACTTAAAGAGTTGTCTGCAGTGAAAAATGTGAGATTTATAGTAAAAGTTGCACGACTTATACATCCTTAATTCAAAAATGTATTAAAAGATGACAAACAATTGTTTCAAATGTTGAACGACATGATATCTATCATCTCTAAAGATATTCAATCCAAGTGGATGATAATCATTGCTTCGTGAATTTTCTTAAATCTTGGTTTCAAACTTTGCTCATAACAAATCAATGCTACAATATTTAATAGTATTAAGTAATAAGTAGTTTTAATAAGTGTTAAAATAATATACACACTTAGATAACAATATGGTTCATCTTTTGTGAAACAGGGTTGCGATGTAGCTTAATTAATTTGATACATTTCTTGAATAAAAACCAAATTATACTATAAAGTATATAAACCAAGGTAAACTATAAAGTATATAAAGAAATAGCAAGAAATCCACAAACATTGTTACTACATGAATCAAACTTCTTGCACAGTAGATAATAAAACATATAAATAGCAAATAAACTATACATGTACATCAAAAAGTATCACAGTTACGCTTAATTGAATATAAAAATTGTGTATAAACTCTACAACTTTATCATAATAATACAACCTAAATGCTATCACAGCCCCATATAAGAATGATTTTGAAGGAGTTTTTATATACTGTTATAACATACAAGTTTACAATATCTAAACATATCTTATCTGCTTAATAATGACATGTATTTTGCAAATCCAGTGAGAAATTAACTAAAGGCAAATAATGGAGAAAACAGAATAACATGGAAATTACATTAGCACTTAAAATATTCATGTAATAATATAAACATCTATAAAATAATTTAGGACCTGAGTGATGAAATGTATTGTATTATAGAAAATTTTCACTCTTTATTTGATCTAGATTTATAAAATTGTCAGACAAGAATTTGCCATGTAACTGCTAACAGTCATAAATAATTCATACATAAAAGTCAAAATCTCTGATATTAAATTTTAGAATAGTGGTTCCAATTTTTTTTATTAATGATTGTTGTCATTTTTATGCTTGATTTACATACACACATATTTCAAAACTGAATTTCTTTTTAAAATTTGTGAAATCAAAAGGATACAGTTCTGACCAATATATTTTAAAACCCTGTAAAAAGTTATTGTCCTTTGCATTATATATTTATTCAAAGAAAGTTTGGAACCAAATTTCCATCTGTTTATTTTTTGCCACATACTACTGCATTATTCTGTACAATTATACAGTATCTAGTGATAATTTTCTGAATTACACAGCAAGTTGAATTATCAACAGTTTTATATAAATTTAACTTGGCTAGCAAATATAAAAGGCATCTGTATTGATTACTTATATCACACATTTATATAAAATACACTTTGATGTCACTTTCCAGAGAACTTGGCTAGCATGGCATACACATTATGTTAATCAATAGTAACAATATCCTATCATTTCACAAATTTTTTCGTAAAACTCGGTAACGGCCGTGATGGATTTAAATTGCCATTGTGTAAAGGAGAGTTTGGTAATGGATCCAGTTTTTGGTGACTGCCATTCAGATTTGGCGAACTTGAATGTTTCATTGGGAGATTCTTTTCCCCTTTCTTTGGTTTCTGAAATAAAAGAAAAAGATGAAGATGATAAGTGATTAAAGAATTAGCTGCTCAGTAAATATCAAACCTTTTTTTAATGAGCTGAAGAGACAACAGCTTTATTTCAGTTACTACTAAGCATAAAATACTGAGAGACTGAATACCAATTTGAAGTGTCTGATATAAATCTAAAATATGATGAAACACGCATATTTGTACGTTGGATGCCATTCCTGCTTATACTATCACATTTCCATGTTCAGTGAATTGCGAAATCAGGGTCAAATTTTTTTTTTTTTAGCACCACTGATGAGTCTTATGCAGAGTAAACACATGTCTATTAATTATGAGCCTAGTATCAATGATGGAGTTTTTTAAAACCCTACTGTGGCAAATATTCTAAAAGGTTCACATCATGATGAACATGGGTAATACAAAGTTTCAAGTTGATGTGACCACAACTTCAAGAGTACGAAGTTTCAAGCTGATGTGACCACAACTTCAAGAGTACGAAGTTTCAAGCTGATGTGACCACAACTTCAAGATTTACAAAGTTTCAAGCTGATGTGACCACAACTTCAAGAGTACGAAGTTTCAAGCTGATATGACCACAACTTCAAGAGTACAAAGTTTCAAGCTGATGTGACCACAACTTAAGAGTACGAAGTTTCAAGCTGATGAGACCACAACTTCAAGAGTACAAAGTCTCAAGCTGATGAGACCACAACTTCAAGAGTGCGAAGTTTCAAGCTGATGTGACCACAACTTCAAGAGTACGAAGTTTCAAGCTGATATGACCACAACTTTAAGAGTACGAAGTTTCAAGCTGATGTGACCACATCTTCAAGAGTACGAAGTTTCAAGCTGATGTGACCACAACTTCAAGAGTACGAAGTTTCAAGCTGATATGACCACAACTTTAAGAGTACGAAGTTTCAAGCTGATGTGACCACATCTTCAAGAGTACGAAGTTTCAAGCTGATGTGACCACAACTTAAAGAGTACGAAGTTTCAAGCTGATGTGACCACAACTTAAGAGTACGAAGTTTCAAGCTGATGAGACCACAACTTCAAGAGTACGAAGTCTCAAGCTGATGAGACCACAACTTCAAGAGTACGAAGTTTCAAGCTGATGTGACCACAACTTAAGAGTACGAAGTTTCAAGCTGATGAGACCACAACTTCAAGAGTACGAAGTCTCAAGCTGATGAGACCACAACTTCAAGAGTACGAAGTCTCAAGCTGATGAGACCACAACTTCAAGAGTACGAAGTTTCAAGCTGATGTGACCACAACTTCAAGAGTACGAAGTTTCAAGCTGATATGACCACAACTTTAAGAGTACGAAGTTTCAAGCTGATGTGACCACAACTTCAAGAGTACGAAGTTTCAAGCTGATGTGACCACAACTTCAAGAGTACGAAGTTTCAAGCTGATATGACTCCAACTGAAAGTAAAACATTAAACCATATCTTCAACCTTACAAAGGACAACAAATAGACTCAAACTGGAAAAGCTTATGCCCCCTAATATTGTATGCAGGGCACAAAAAGGAGGTCAAAATCATCTGAGGAACACATACAAGAAAGTACAGAAAATTTTACATTTATTAAAAACAAAAACTTTTGAAAAAAAAATCTCATCATTAGTTTGTCCATATGTTATATTCACTATATTTTCCTCACCTGATTTGTCTTTTCGGACATGTGTCATTTATAACTGTATATCCATTTGATGTATGTAAAATTACTCAAAAGTATATTGGTGGTGGGGGGGGGGGGGGGGGTTCCATAATTCTACATAAAATGGTAAAACTGCAGTAATAACAATAGCTTACCTTTTGTTGCAACGGGTTCATGACCCCTACATTGGGAGCTGTGTTAAATACTTTGTTGAAATTGGTTTCTCTGTTGACTAGTTCCATTTGGTAATACCGTTTCTCATCCTGATATAAAAGAAAAAATAAGTCAGGCAATTTTTGTTAAAATATATGCAGTGTTGTGTCTGTTATATCTCGTTAAGGATTTAATAATACACATTTTCAATACAAGTAAAACATGTTTAGTTTCAACATAGATGAAAATCATGACCACATGACCTATTTTTTATGGTTCACTAATTTGAAATATTGACAGTGCAAAGAAAGCAGACATCAGATATAGTTGTTCTTGTTATGGTGCTAAATGCTGTGGCTACCTTAACTAGCTTCCTGTATTTGTACTCGACTCCAATCTTAATTGACTAGGATTGTCAATTTTCCTATCGAAGGTCGGTGGTTTTCTCCGGCTTCCTCCACCAATAAAAACTGGCCGCCACGAAATAGCCCAAAAGCGGTGCTTAAAAGTGGCATTAAAACACCAAAAATCAATAAAAAAATCATGTCCTAACTTTTATTTTCATGTTCAAGTTGGTGGTCATCCTGTTGATAGCTGGACTGTGCAGGTTTTTGATGAGTTTCACTTTTATAACACAGGGTCTTGAAAGGCAAAGTGGGTGGTTTGTGTGTACATTTAACTGGTTTAACCACACCACCTTTAGCCTGTACAATGTCAGGCTACCTTGACCATGTGTTATTCAATGCTTTTTTGTCTATGTTGTATATCTATTTTTTCAGATGAATTGGATGTCGCTGTGGTCTGTTGTACTCTCAAATATGTTTGGTTATTCCTGTTATCGTTTTGATGTATTATCCAATTACTTAAAACTTACAATTAATTGTTTCATTCTCTGTTCTTTTTCAATGATTGAATGTCTTAGTTGTTCTATCAATTCTAGATCCTCTGGTCTGGATTCCCTATTACGATACCTCTCTGAGGCTTCTTGTAAACTGAAAAAAATATATAAACCTTCAAGTTTACAGAAAATATTTCAAAATAATTTGAATTAGCAATAAAATCAGACAAGAATGCCACATGCATGCCACAAGCCTGATGCCACCAACCTTTACAAGAAGTGTAACTCCCTTACAACTCTCAACAATGACTAAGGATATGAAAGTCACACAAAAACCTTAAATCATTGATAAAATCTAAATTTATGGAATAGGTTTTTATACAGTGATCGGGAAGGACGTGCGCCTTGCGCCAATTGCGCTTATCGACCAGAAATGGCGCATAGAGTGACAAATGTAAGCGCCCGCGTGGCGCATGATATTTTTCACTTCGTTTTGAAACGTTGAGATATCGTCAAATGGATTTCCGATCGTATTTCGTGTCGCCATATGTGAGTACACAACTGTGTAGTGTTTACTCCAATGATAGGAGCACCTATATAATTTTGGGACGTCTCGGGTGTTTTCCTATGGTAATAATAGCAACATGCGGTATGACTGATTACCCAAAAAACGTAATTAACCATCATTCATGATATAATTTTTTATAAACAACTTTAAATTTGTGAAAATTGGCTAGTACAGGCGAGAATTCTTCTCTAATTATAATCTTTTAAGTAAGCTTGCTATTATTTCGATTGAAAAATCCAAAAGCCTTTTTATGAATAGCATAGTATTTGTCTCCATAAAAGGGGCTTAACTGTCTTTGTCAATATTTTTGGTCTTTGGCTCGTTTTGACATTTTATAAACATGCCTTCATCGAATTGTTGTTGTGTCTTATCAATTAACGTTGCTCTCTACTGTTATTCTTGTCATCGTGATGAAGTAATAATAATACAAATGCAGAGGAAATGCCAGAAACGTCCTCTAATACGGAACGTTTGGAGTAAGTATGGTATCGACGAAGACCCAAATTTAATGAAAAAAAAACCATGAACATGAACAATTCAAGGGAACAGTACCAGTTTTAACATTGTAAATAAAGGTTATCGTAAATATTGCCCGGTTTGGAAGAAGTTATTGTATATTCATTGAAATTGAAATTACAAAATCACAGGAACAATATCCATGATATTAATTAGGATCACACTTGTAAGTACAGTGAAATATACACTTTTTTATTTATTTTTTATTGTAAACGAATGGCCCACTCATTTGACAACATGGCCCATTAATTCTAAAAATGGCCCATTGAATTTATTTTTGGGGGGCCCTGGGCCCATAGAGAAAAAATCCTTCCAGATCACTGTTTATAGTGAACAATAGTATTCTGTTGTTTAAAAAAAAATGTACATGAGGGTCAAATATGTTTCCTATAAGGAAGAATGATAACAAGGCAGTCTAAAGATTATTCCTGCAGTAGCTCCTACAAAAAAAATGATTGGCACTCTTTTTTAATTTGGTCAAGATAAAGCTTGTAAAAACTTGTACATGGCAAGTTCTTGAAATTTTCTTAGGTTTTCCAAAAAAATTTTCACCAACATTATTTTCAAATTCAAGTGAGAGATAGTATATATATAAAGTGTCTGGGCCTTTTATAGCAGACTATACAGTATGGGTTTTTTCTCGTTGTTGAAGGCCATACGGTGGCCTATATTTGCTTACATCCACTGCATTTGATAGTTGTCTCATTTGCAATCATACCACATCTCCTTGTTTTTATATGTATAAGTTTTTGATAAGAATAGATATAAACAAAGAAAGTACTATAGTGCCTACAAGACAATTTTACCAATTTTCAATATTTTAAATTTTTTAGTCTAAATACAGAAGAGCCTTCCATACTTACGCTATCTGAGTTTCTGAGATTTTATCTTTGAGTATTTCTTGAGCTTCAGTAAAATCTTCCATCATTTGTTCTATCTCCTTGTTGTGGTCAGTTTTCACATTTTCTAAATCATTCTTAAACTGTTTTGTCATAACCTCTTCTTTTTTCCTGTTTAAAATGTACAGAATTATTAATGACTATTGTTCTATCACAGAAAATTTGCCTTTCATAGCTTATTACTTAGATTAATTATAACTGTATATTTAGAATTCACCCTGGAAAATCTGTGAATTCAACAACATTGTTTTTATTCATGTTTTGATGGCATAAAGTTTCTCTTACAGTTATGGCCTGTAACAGAATACTTCATCCTTGTGGCAATGATGATTTGTGATTTCTTTAATGACAAACATAACACTCATGTTTCACCTAAAATTTCTTTTTTACAAACTTGATGTCATTCTTAAGCAGTCAAAAAAGCTTGAAAAATTCTGATGTTTATGTTTGACACCATATTCATACTTATGACCTCAAACTGTTTAGTTGCAAAAGACAGGAAGAATTTTTCACTGTTTTTCTCTTTTTTAAACAAAGATTATGATGCAGATTGTAGAATTTTTTAGTTTATCTTGGCGGTCATTTTCAATGCAAGCATAATAAATAATGCTGTTTTTTTATTATAGCGTTATCTTCAAATTGGTTAGAATTAAATTAAAGAAATGAAATTAAGAACTACCTAATTTACCAAACACAATTTTAAAAAGCTGCAATTATTAAAACAAACAGAAGATGTCAAATATCTATACAATTCAGCTGATTAACAGATTTTCAACATTTGTTAATAAGTAACAAATTATTCCTTCCAATATTTCTTAAAATAGAAATTTCTAAATGTGAATATTGATGAGCCAGTACAGTGATCTGGAAGGATTTTTTCTCTTTGGGCCCAGGGCCCCCCAAAAATAAATTCAATGAGCCATTTTCTGAATTAATGGGCCATGTTGTCAAATGAGAGGGATATTCATTTACAATAAAAAAAAAAATAAAAAAAAGTGTATATTTCACTGTACTTACAAGTATGATTCTAATTAATATCATGGATATTGTTCCTGTGATTTTGTAATTTCAATTTCAATGAATATACAATAACTTCTTCCAAACCGGGCAATATTTACGATAACCTTTATTTACAATGTTAAAACTTGTACTGTTCCCTTGTTCATGTTCATGTTTTTTTTTTACATTAAATTTGGGTCTTCGTCGATACCATACTTATTCCAGACGTTCCGTATTAGAGGACGTTTCTGGCATTTCCTCTGCACTTGTATTATTATTACTTTATCACGATGACAAGAATAACAGTAGAGAGCAACGTTAATTGATAAGACACAACAAAAATTCGCTGAAGGCATGTTTACAAAATGTCAAAACGAGCCAAAGACCAAAAAAATTGACAAGGACAGTTAAGCCCCTTTTATGGAGACAAATACTATGCTATTCATAAAAAGGCTTTTGGATTTTTCAATCGAAATAATAGCAAGCTTACTTAAAAGATTATAATTAGGTACTAGCCAATTTTCACAAATTTAAAGTTGTTTATAAAAAAATTATATCATGAATAATGGTTAATTATGTTTTTTGGGTTATCAGTCATACCGCATGTTGCTATTATTACCATAGGAAAACACCCGAGACGTCCCAAAAATATATAGGTGCTCCTATCATTGGAGTAAACACTACACAGTTGTGTACTCACACATGGCGGTACGAAATACGATCGGAAATCCATTTGACGATATCTCAACGTTTCAAAACGAAGTGAAAAATATCATGCGCCACGCGGGCGCTTACATTTGTCACTCTATGCGCCATTTCTGGTCGATAAGCGCAATTGGCACAAGGCGCATGTCCTTCCCTATCACTGCCAGTATAATTATGTTTTCCAGACACTGGACAATTCCAAGAATCAGATTAAGGGCATGTGAAATTTTTTTTTTTTTAAATAACATTTATTCCCAATAAGAAATACCATATTTTTTCATACAGTTATCTTGTTCTAGAGTGATGAATATGGTTGCTGACCAGGGCTTCCAAAAAATATTTGAGCCAGCAGGACATTTTTTTCAATCCCGTTTTTTTATCCCTTTAGACAGGTTCCCCCATAACAAAAGATGGAAATAACCATATGATAAAGCCATCAAGCTATTAAAGGAAGATAAACTTCATAGACTTCATACTTTTTCAGATTTTATATAAATTCCATGTATGACATTAACAATCAAATTGATAGTGTATGGTTCGAATTGGCATATATCTGCAGACTTAACATAGTGTATTAGTCAGTCGAGGACCAGCTTAGTTATTTGATAAACACGTTTTCCAATACTGGATATTTACTTGACGACGATAGAACGCGGAACGGAGACATTTGTGCAAAATCCAGGTATTTTTATCTAGCATTATTGAGATTAAGCAGTTCTTTCCACGTTATTTCTTAGGAAAAATACTTGAGATGAACGTAAGATTATGGGGTGTAAGTGACATTTTTATAATTTGGATGAATTCGGAGACATTATGAAATAATAAATATCACACTTGTGTACATGTGCACACTTGTAATATTTCAATCTACCTAGTTCTGTCTGTTAAACTTTTTTACCACCTTTGTAAATAAATGATCTTTTTGTTTCAAATATGTTTTTTCTGATAGTCTAAATCAGTTTTGCTAAAATTAGATTTAAACCAGGAATTTTTTTAATTTTGATAAAAAAAAAAATAGCTTCCAAAATGTTGGATTGATGTCCGGTACAATTTGTTTACTTGACACAGGTGATCACAGGTAAATTGGTGCTTTGCTTTTGCGCCAAAATAATCTTTCATTTGCGCAACAAACTATATTTCATTTGCGCCAAAATAAACATTTCATTTGCGCCAATAAAACAGGTAAATACAGGTAAATAGTATAAAAAATAGTTTTATTCAAAAGAAACTTTTCATAATAATGTTAAAACACAGTTCTCTTATAAATTAACAAGATCATAAAATCTAAAAAAAAGCACTATACACTGGAGTAAAACCAAAAGTTTGTTCTGGAACAAGACATGTAAGCAACAGCTTGTATGTACTCATGTACACTAAAAAAGATTCTTATTCACGATGTAGCAATGAATATTTTAAACTTTTCCGTTATATGCTACCTGTACAATGGCGCAACTGTAGTTTTATTTTTTGGCACCAATGAAATATAACCTAGTGGCGCAAATGAAAGATTGGATTTTGCAAAAATTGGCGCAAATGCAACGCGCCCATGTAAATATACCTGTTAGACACTAAGTTAACCTTGATTGTAATGAGAGGGAATTATAGTAGGGCTTGTTTATAGGGTACTGTCACTTATATGACCAGAAAAGTGTGATACTGTTTAAGGAACAAGGTCAAGTCAAAATGGTTGATTTTTCTGAATAACACGAACGTTAAAATGGCAAACCTAAATAGGATGTCTGATTCATGCTTGGCCCAAACAAACAATGTCCGATAAATTTATATTTGTCCAGCAATTGTGACCATTTTGGAAGCCCTGTTGCGGACTCCTATGAATCTGTGTCTGCAATTAATTATTTTCATAGTTTGAAAGAGTTAATGTACATACTTGATTTGTAGGTTAGCATCACTCCTGACTTTGAGTATTTCTTTCCCTTTGCCCTCCAACTCCCTAAGTAATCTTTCAATATTGTCTTTCAGATCATGTATTTCATCTTTCAGGTTGTTTATATGTCTTTCTCTATGGCCTATTTCACTTTGTAACTCTTCTGTTTTCATTTGATGATCTTTGTCCTAAATACACAGAAGTAATTCATACATTAAGGCTCACTTATCTTGTGGTTCAGACCTTGCACATCTTAAACCAATGATAATTGTGTATTTCATTGGTAAATTTATTCTTTTATTCAGCAAGAAATCCATGAAAACAATTTATTAGCCTATATCTTGTTCACTTTGTATGAGTATGAAGTAGGAGGCAGTGATTAACATTGCCAAAAGAGGGACCCCAGTGGTAAAGGTTTTTTTTATCATTTGTAATGCTACACTACTTCATGCATTGAAATGTTTCAAATTATTTTGTTGCAAAAATGTATGCTTTGCTTTATTCTATGCAAGTTTTATTGTAAAACAAATTCTTTCTTAATGTAGAAAATAAGTCCATACCTTCTGCCTTGAAATTTCTATCGATCTCTCTAATTCTATCCTAGCTGTATGCATCTGTGAAGCATGGCTTTTTTCTACTTCATCTACAAACTGTTGATGCTGAGTGGATAGCTCATCTCGTACATTAGCTAAAAGTTATAATACCAATATTACATTACACAAAAAAAAAACTTCACCTGAACCCCTTTTATTCGGTCTGTTTTATACAAAAAGCATTCTTTATTTCATCTCAATTCTTCTTATTTTTTGTCATCAAAATAATACATATATTCATTGTTCATGAAAAGAGTAACCCAAAGACTTCACTCACAGGTCCCTTTAATGAAGTTTCAGGATTTTCTGTTGTTTTTTTTGTAGTCTAATTTCCTGCCATCTCAAAGGCAAATTTTTCTTTTTTATATTTCATTTTGTTTACAATGTGAATCTATACATGGTACAAGAAATTGCTTTCAAAATTTCTGGATTTAATTTAAAAAAAAAAAGAAATACATTCTTACTTTTATTGTATAAATTATCAAAATCACAGAACAGTAATAACTAAATTTATATTAAAATCAAAGAATATATGTACCTTTTAATTATTAAAATCAAAGAAAAGTAATACTTATAAAATAAAAGTTAAACCCTCATATTATTATATAAGTCAGTGTTCATTGATTAGAACCTTAACTATACCTAAAACAATGGTTAAAGTAAAACTTGCAAGTTAAAAAATTACTTATCTAAAACTAGTTCCATTTAGAGATTGCAATATGATATGGATGTTTGCCCGACAATTAAAGATTATTATGATCTTAGATATTTATTGAGTTGTACTAATATCTCATTAATGTGTTCACATATCTTTTAATTCATACCAATTTTTTCATTGTGTTTCTTTGACTGTGATTCCAGATCAGCCAGACGTTTATCTTCTGCTTCTGATTTTACTCCTTCTACAGCTGCTTTATGAGCTGTCAAATGAACTTGCATATCTTCCATATGTGCTGACTTCATTCTTCTCTCTAATTCCTGGAATAAAGTCATAAATAAGTTTTTGAAATGTAAATGAATATTTCTTATTTTTCTTTCTAAAAAAACCAAGCAACATGTTTTGAATTTTGTTGTTAGGTTGCTGACCAACTGATATATTCCTTTATGCTTCTGACTGGTTAATGTTTGTTCTAAGAAGTGCTTAAAAGAAAGCAAAATCTTTCAGAGTTTAATAATAAACTTTCATAAAATGCAAGTCTGTCCAAAACAATATTTTCATAAATGATTACTATGGATTCATTCATTTTCGTGGTTACCAATTTTCGTGGATTGAAAAAAATTGTATTTTCGTGGATATTTGATTTCGTGTTTTTGATCAACTCTGCATATAGTCCTATAGACAATCGGTACTTCGTTGAACATCTAAATTTGTGGTTTATCTTTACCCACGAATTCCATGAAAATTGGTATCCCATGAATATTAATGAAGCCACAGTATGATATATCTTTCACTATACCATCACACTTGTCTATATTGCCAAGAATATTACTTGCCTCAGGCAGGAATATAGACAGGTAAATGACCTGTTATTTTAAGCAATGATTCTTACCTCAGCATCTTGATTTTTCTGTCTCAGTAACCTTTCTTTTTCTTGTTCATGTGAGGACTCCATAAGTTTGACATTTTGTGAATATTCTTCTTCAGCCTCGACAATCTTCCTCTCTAGTTTTCTTTTCTCTTCTTCAGCCTCCTTCCGCAATCTCTCTATTTCCTCAGCGGATTCAGAGTAACTCTTTGATATTTTACTTTCCATAATGGCCATCTGTTAAAGGTAACTATCATTAAGAACTGTGGATTCTTTGATTTTTAGTTGCTTACAACTTAACCAGGATTTTTATAGATACATGAATGCACTAAAGCAAAATTTAAATAACCTTCCAAAGCATCATTATTACTGGACCTCAAAGCAAAATTTGCCAAGAGTCTATCATTTATTATATGCATGTTGCTTTTTCAAATAAATATCCAGACACAAATATTAAATTTCTTTTTACTTCTCATACAGTATGTTGTCTTTTAAGGCACTAATATTACATAACAGGGCAAAACTAAATAAATTTCAAAAGTTTACATATGTTTCATATGTGTAAAAGTGATACTTTAGATCTGTCTACCTATATAACCAAGATATTACAATAACAATAGTTCAGATTTGAAAATAATTTCTTTCAAATCTTTATTTATCAATGGTTTCATAAGTTTATACAAAGAAGTCTTATTTAAATTCTATGAGTTCAATTCAAATTGCGAAAAAAAATAAGTATCTTAGGAGACAAAAACTAAGTTAACAGTCCAATTTTATGGGATTACCTGTTTCTGCATCTCAGCAATGATTTTTTCCCAGCCAGCTTTGCTTGCTTTCATTTCCTCATCTTTAAGTTTTGACAATTGCTGCAAAGCAGCTTTTCTTTCATCATCCTTCTGCTGTGTGATGTCATGTTTTAATCTAGATGTTTCAGTTCTGGAATGAAAAAAAGACATCTAAACTTCTACATTACGTTCTCAAATTGCACAGAAAATTCCTTATCAGAGGTAAGATAAAGTTAACAATATAATCTCCTTGACCACATATTCAGCCTTCTTTTGAGCCATGAAAAATGGGTCTAACTGTATTATCTGGTCATCAATTACAGAAAAGATATTTATTTTTTCTTATTATAAGAAGAAAAGGTGAAATATTCTGATCTACATTAAGATTATGATCTTTCAGTGGTATTTATAAATGCAGAGTAATTGTAAAATGTTATGCAAGGTGACTCAATAGTCCACTGGTAAATGTAAATGATTTACATCTACCTGTACAAATAATTTTATGAATAAAAAGAGATGTGGGGTATATGTAAATGAGACAGCAACCCAACAATATAAAAAAAAGTCTTCAAAAATAGACAAAGTGTATACCTATAACAATTGAAATATGGGTATGAGACTTGTTCCAGTCAATTGCAAACACCCCAAAATAGACTTGATATATCTGTATTTTTTTTTTTTAGTTTATCAATTACTTAGTAAATCATTATCTAAGCATTCCAGTTTCCACCATCAATAAAACAGAAAGACTTGAAGGTGAACAAATTTAAAGAATTTGAGAAAGTGACTATTACCCCATCAGACAAACTGCAACTTTTTTTTAAATGGTGCATTCATATTTTGATTTTTTTGTCATTCTTTGGCATTTTCACTGTGTAAAGCTAGTAATTATGAAAATGAATCTGAAAATGCATCACACAGTATAGCATGCTAACATGAAGCATGATACCAAATTTCAGATAGCTCCGTTCCTGTGAAAATGCTACCAAAATATTATGGGACAGACGGACATACATAAACCGATATACCCCCTTATTTTGAGTGGGGTATAATAAATCATTTAATCTGAGCATGTTAAATTTCTGTAAAACTACTTTTACTTGTGGATTCAAAAATTTTACATGACAAATCACAGAAAAAAATCATTTCATCAGGTTATACATACACTTCTTTGTTCAGTTTCCTTAAAATAGATATCCATAAATAAGGGATCTCCAATATAATAAGATAAAAATTTCTTTCTAGGAAATAAAGTGATATGGGATGGATGGAAATGAGATACCAGTAACAATTTAGCAAAGGAACAGCTTTTATTGCTATTCTTCATCTCGACACTTTCTTGAATATCTTGCCTATAACTGCTTACCTTAATGTTTCTGACCATTTACCCTCCAAATCCTTAGATAATTTATCTAGTTGATTCTGTAGATCTAATTTGGCTTCTTTCATTTTACTGTCATACATTGCTCGTAATTTATCAAGTTCAGCCTGAAATTATACAATTTTTATAAGACTATTTCACAAAATGTATAAAACAACTAATTGATCCTACATTTAAAATCATTAACATTGCAAATTTCATATTAAGTGTCATCTGACAGTGCTCTTAAGGGAGCCAAAAAACAATAAAAACCGGTGGTCAAAAAATCATAATATATCATAAGATATGAAAAAGTATCATAAAGAATGTTAACGGTCAATAGGATGCTATCTATTCAATCCATATTTATATATCAAAATAAAAGAATATTTCTGTGATGTGCTACGTTAGATTTTAAAGGAACCAGCTCATGGGAGTAAGTCTGCAATAAGACAACCTTTACATCCATGTTATTCTGACTATGAGCCCATTAGTCTTGGCTAACTTTGTACTAAATGAAGATGCTAAGCTAGACTTCAAATGAAAAAGGTCAAATAATAACAGATAAAGGTTTGTCTTTGCTATGGCTCCTATATGCTGCAAGCCTCCTGAAGAAGCTAAAAATTCCAATTTTCAAGTCTAAGTTTTTAATGTTACAATATAGTTCAAATTCATTACAGTTAGCATGTTACCACAGGAGTCAGGACTCATGAGACATTTAGACAAGGCATCAGAGTACATTTCCAATAATCTTACTTTCAAGATAATTTATTTTCCTTCAAATATTTAGATAATATGCTTCATATTATAAATATTATCATCCAAGCCCTCACCCACTATACATTCAAGAGTACATTTTTTTTCATTAAAATTCAACTCTCACTGACAACCCCCCCCCCCCCCCCCCCCCCCCTTACTTTTCCTAGTCAATACTTTTCGTTAAAGTGATGGAGTTTTAAGACAACTTCAACTTTGACCCTGTCAGAAGGGCAATGACTCACTTTATAAGTTGCGGCATCATTTTTGGCTGTTCTAAGTTCATTTCTTGTCTTCTCCAGTTCTGTCTGAAGTTGCATTGAAGCATCTTTTAGACTGTTTATCTTACTTGATGCAGATCCCAGACCAGCCTCACTGTCTTGTAGTATAGCATTCAGTCTTGCAACCTGGAAGAGATATTTGTCATTACTTTACAATGTAATACTTTTATAAAACATTTATTTGTGAAAATTTTCGTTGCTTAAATAGTATTTCATTGACATCACAAATTCAACAAAAATGTTCATTCAAATAAATTCTTTCTTCAAAACATTTAAAAACCATTTTCCTTAAAAAATCAGTCTAGTGAATTCAAAATCTTACTATAACACATACAATGATTTGGAATTATCTCTTTTTTTTTAAAATTTATTCTGCTTTTTACTCTTAGAAAAATTTGCACATAGACATGCCCAGTAGTCTGAAATAAATCTGATGTGTCATTCTTAAAGATCTACCATTAAAAAACCTCATACTTTATATACATACTGTGATTTGAATAGGTGCACATAACATAATCACCCAGATATATTTGATGTTCCTTTTTTTAATTCAATTTTGCAGAAAAATCTGATATTGTTTATAAACATTTATGTTCAATATAAATGCAAACTATAGTCGTGCAGAAAGAAAATCCATCAAATCAATAAAGATACAAAATTCAACATCACAACTGATATAAAAACCCAAGCTGAAAAAACAATTTATGTGCTAATAGTATTTAATGCTAAAGAACTTGAGATATGTATTATACTATATAGCAGGTAATTTTTGCAGGTGTCAAATTTAGCAGTTAAGGTTTTAAAAGTATATAAAAAGTTATGGCATTTTTTATTTTGGCAATTGGTTAACAGTACACCTGCAAGCTAAGGAGTTGTAAAGAGATTGTCAATCTGTGATATACTTCTGTTTAAATAGAAATTATTAAAAAGAAAACTGAATATTGAATAAACATACATTATTATGTAGGCTAAATTTTTTAATTTCAGCACAATAAAACAGTTCCAAATTTATTTGTTGTGATCTATCTTATATTTGGTGTGATCGTCCATTCTAATTTCTAATAACCCTCAGCCGAAAACTTATCCCCACAATGGTAATAAAAAACAAACCGTTCTGCTTAACTGTATAAATAGATCATTATATGTTAATAGTTATAAAAGTGTATTTTTCAAGCCTTACGATTATCTAATATACCATAGCAGAACTCCGAGTTATGAACTTCTGATCGTATGTTATACCTTTTATAAAATATTACTGTTGAAATCGTAGAGGCTTTTTTCAATTATTTTTGTTAAATATTACAATTTTATTTTTTCATGCATATACAATTAGAGATTTATAATTTCTGATTCTAATAAAAGAGAATACTGTAGTTTGTGTCCGTTAGTTAATTTTGAGTATAAAACCTCATTGCAAGACTATGCAATGATTTTCAGTTGTACATCAAATATTGTAATTATAAAGTGAAGGCAAAACAAATAACAAAGTCCTAAGAATAACCTTAATTTTTTTTAGACTGGAGCCCTTAGTTCAGTTGTTAAAATAAAGCTTTCACTCCACACAAACGAATCTGCTACTTATTAACTTCTTATAAGGATGTCTAGTAATTAAAAGATTCTTTGCTATCATTTATATACTAAGATTGTAAGTCCTACCTCTTTTTCAGAATTTTCTAATCTAACTGTCAATTCTGATTTTATCCTTTCATATTCATCCTTCAGTTTATCTTTTTCAAATATCAGATGTGTGGTGTCGTCAGTGTATTTCTTCTTCAATTGCTGAAAACAGTCAAAATAGCACTTAAAATAATTAGAAGTTACAAAATTTATTCCTTACATGAGTTTTGTAAAATGTTTAACTGATTCCATAGTGCATAAAATTCACTTAGGACCATGTTGACTTTTTTTTTATTATCTATGCATGATTAAAGTAACTTTTTAAGCTCAAGTTACAGTAAATGGGCTATGTCACAGATTTTGCTCAAATTTTGCATACAACTTTGGCTCATTGAACTATAACTGATTTCTTAAAAAACAATATGTTGTTGATAAATAAATTTCATTAGATTAAAGTAACTTTTTAACATGAGTATGATAACATTTATTCTTTTAACCCCTGCAACATTTTTCTTTTTCACCAAAGCATGGGAATTTTCATATGTTTTTCCATCCCATAAATTTATAAATTAAATCTATGAAAATAAATTTCATTTTCAGAAAAATTGGTAGTAATCATTGAATCGAAAAAAAATAAATAAACATGAGATATCCGTTTTGATAAAAATATAGCTCATTAAAGTTTTTGGGATATTCGTTATAAAATTCATAAGTTAATATAGCAGATTCTACAAGATTTCATGGAATTTTGTTATCAAGAATGACATGTTCAGTGTCATCATTATTATTCCTTCTAAATGTGTGTAAGTTCACAAGTTAAGGTCCTCAGGAAAACATGTCACCCTACCTTGACACATTATTGTGACTATGAGCTAATCAGTATTTTACTTTACTCCTAAATGTCATTTACTTGCTGAGGAAGCAGAAAATGCCGATTTACAGTCATTGAGGTGACTGGGCTCAGATTGAACACAAAATCTCTTGCAATTGTATTAAGCATGCTGCCATTATATATCAAAGCTTATTTGATGCACTATGTTTATAGATATAGGAAGATGTGGTATGAGTGCCAATGAGACAACTCTCCATCCAAGTTACAATTTATAAAAGTAAACCATTATAGGTCAAGGTACGGCCTTCAACACGGAGCATTTGCTCACACCGAACAGCAAGCTATAAAGGGCCCCAAAAAATTACTAGTGTAAAACCATTCAAACAGAAAAACCAACGGTCTATAAAAACGAGAAACGAGAAACACGTATGAACTACATAAACAGACGACAACTACTGTAATCAGATTCCTGACTTAGGACAGGTGCAAACATTTGCAGCGGGATTAAACGTTTTAATGGTACCAAACCTTCTCCCTTTTCTGAAACAATAGTATAACATCACAACATAGAAAAACATACTATAAAATATCAATTGGAAGGCTTAACTCAATCAAAAAACGTAAATTAACACACAATGAACGCATAAATTTGACCTGTGACACCTGAATGCAAATACACAGTTAATGAAAAATTACAAGGGATAAATAATTAAGTCAAAAGTAAATAAACAGGCTTAAACAAAGTTAAAGTATAATATCACTGTGAAATTTCAAACAATTTATAGAAAATCATCACTTTTGAAGAAACCTGCGTCATATTATACACAGGTAAATGAAAATAATTTTGTTGTTATGCATATTTTGAAAATTAATTTCTTGTCAGTGGAGCTTAGTACCAAATAATGGAAAGTCAAAAACATCAAATGTAGGAGCAATTAACAATAGAAAGCATAACAGAAGATGCAAACATTTTCTAAGGAACAAGCTGTGCAAATTCTTATTTTATTTCAACTTAAAATTTCTCAAATATCAAAATCATCCCTGTGAAAACTGAATGGCTGACTTGGCTTATCATACTCTAAAGGACTTGCTGTTCCAACCCAAAGACCTTAACAACTGAAAAATTCTTTGTTTACATTTTGTTTGTGCCTACCTGAAACATTCTGTTTGTGGCCAACACTGAACAATTACCTGTTTACATTCTGATAAGTCATTCTCTGCCTTTTGTTTTTGTTGAGTCATTTCTGTCTCAGTTGACTTTTTCAGTTCCAGCATCTCTCTTGCATGTTTCTCTGCCAGTTCTTTGATCTGTGTTTCCGATTTTTCTACTAGTTTCTGTATTTCTCTCTCATAACGTGTGACTAATGTCTCTTTTTCTAAAGACAGGTCCTCCAATGACTGAAAATTTCAATGTTTATGTTCATATTAAAATTTCTAAATCAATTCAGTAATCGTTATTTTCAGAATTAAGAAATCAATTTATTGAATCTTGATCAGATTTGTCAAAAGATCAGAAAAAAGTAAAAACTCAATGTAAAAATATGAAGATGGTTAATATGAAACCTTAACAAAGCTACTTATGGTAGGCAATTTCATATTCTAACTTCGACCCTAAATGTGTGTCTTACTATTTCCATTAAATAGTTACTGATTTAACTTATACAGAGACAAGACTTATTGAAATAAATGCTACTG
This sequence comes from Mytilus californianus, assembly GCF_021869535.1. NCBI lineage: Eukaryota > Metazoa > Mollusca > Bivalvia > Mytilida > Mytilidae > Mytilus > Mytilus californianus. The sequence goes on from NW_026262679.1 coordinate 63,221,124, forward strand.
AAAACATATAAGACTGAAAATAAAATAGCTTGTTTACCAAAAAACATAACAATGAAAAGTCGATATGGTATTCAAGACATTTTACTTTAGCACTACTTGCAAACTTTATATTTCGAAGAAACATAAATGTAATTTTATTTTAAAGTCTTTAATTATTGACTTTGTTTTTGATTAACAAACAACAATTCTATTTCATTACAAAAATTAGATACCTGTTCAAGAGATCTTAGTTGTGACAACTTTTCTTCAGACAATGAATCTTTTTCACTTTCAAGTGTTTTTCTCTCTGATTCTAGCCATGATAGTCTGTCCTTTAACCGACTTATTTCCTTTTGTAAATCTGCAATCTTGGATGTTTTTTGGATATTTGTACCTTCTAATTCTCCAATTTGACCTGAAAATAAAAAAAATAATTTTGTAAATACTATTAATTATCAATCTGAAGATTATCTTTTTCCCTACATTATACAAATTTAGTTAAGATTTAGACTTTGTACCATGAAAACTGGATTGGATTCTAGTTATTCAAGGCTTCAAACATATGAGAAAAACCTTACGTAACTCTCTCAATTCTAAATATGCATGAACTTTTTGCAGATTGAAATATGTTTATAGTGATGAACTTTACCATATATGTGAAAGTTTGAGTATTCATTTTGATCATGTTATACAGTGTTAATTCAGGTGTGGTATGGCCTTAACTGGCAACTTGGAACTTCAATATAAAATGTAATTGTATTTGTTTGGAGGGTATGCAAAGGCTTGTTATGCATTTGGTTTGCATCACAGTGATAATTAATTTGGATGTGTGCAAATATGATAAAAAATATTGAAAATTTGACCAGAAATGCCATTTATAGTATATTCATTAGATATGAAACTTTAATATATTCTCGCAGCAGAGATATTATTCATAAAGATGCTCACATGGTAAAAAAGCTTACTTGTTTTGGTACTGCTTTATAGTGTTATTAACTGTTTTCTGTTTGTGCTGAAAATCATTAGCCCTCAGTTGCTGACTAGTAAAAATTGGTTGGGGCTGGTGAAAAAATTGGTTAGACATATAGGAGTATATTCTTGAAATGAGCTTTCAGAGGCTTGTGTGTATATAGTTTTTAGCATAGACTGTGTCAAACATTGCATTAGAACATACATGTTTTTAAATTTATGTTGCAAATTACAAATACAAAAATAATAAATGTGACAGCAGTAGCTAATAGCAGCTGTCACTGATTTTGAAGATGATTTCCCCAGGACTAAAGTGTTTGGACAAGAAAACATTGACAAAAGAATATATATTCATTGCAATATTCTTGCAAAAAGATTACAAAGACTTAGCCTTGAAGATGTATTGAACATGATAAAGATGCAATATATTTTGCAAGTCCTTATTATTTTGGTTTTGTATTATAATGATTTGCCTCTCTATCATTTCAATTGAACAGTTTGGTCATCTTTAACAATAAAAAAGACTTTCAGAGCACATTACTTATATGTACATTTATAACAGTATTTAAAAACATGTATTACCACCATGACCATGATGACCACATTAATCTGTCAAAATTGATGTTTATATTTTTCATTTCATGTATACATGTAGAATTTTTTACATTTATGTCCCTTTCGTTTACTTGTATTGTTTATACATCTTTGGAGTTCCTAGTTATCAACATTTCACCATCCTAACACTAAAGATAAATCAAGAAAATCCTTTCAGTTTGACAGATTTTGATTCCATTTTTATGCTTTCCGAAAACCTACCAGATTTGGTGAGTAAGTCTTTGGCTTGTTCTTGACATCTTTCTTTAGTTACCATCAATTCTGATTCTATTTCTTTTAACTTTGTCATTGCTTCTGAAGCTTTCTGTTTGGCATCCTTCAGCTACAAAACATTTAACTGATAATAAATATGATACATTATACATGTACATATTTAAAACCCTTTATTATGGTTACAATTTTTGTCAAAACCTGCATTCCCCCTGATGATCCAAAGATATGACTATTGGTTTCCAGGTTTTCTCCGGGCACTCCGGCTTCCTCCACCAATAAAAACTGGCCGCCACGAAATAGCCCAAATGTGGCGCTTAAAAGTGGCGTTAAAACACCAACAATCAATTGGTTTCCAGAACAAACTTATACAAAATAACATCTTTAAATTTACTTTAGACAGGCAGGAGATTTTTATGTAAGTGACTTAGTAAATGACTATCACAGAAATGTGGATGTTTTTTAAGGCTGTTGAGTTACTGTTTCATTGATGTTTATCTAATATCTCCTTTTATTGATATTCATGAATATATAAATGGTAACCCCTATAATGGTTTCTTCAGTTTAAATCAATTTCTTTAAACTTTGTCATGATGAATAACATTAATTACAGATGTATTTTATCATGTTCACCTCTTTTTTCGCCATCAACAGATTCAGATGGGGTATAGAGGACGTACAAATGTCTGAATAAAAAAAATCATTTTTTCCATACAATCGACGTAACATTCGTCTCTATGCTCAGACCTATTTGTAACGTTAAAGACAATTTCACTCTTTTATCAAACCCTACATCTGCCCCTGTAAACATTGTTTAAGAATTAGTATTTGTTTTACTCACAGTAGAGGTAGATATTTGCAAACTGGTAGCCCATTGGTAATAGTACATGGATGTAACATTGTTATGATAAACTTTTTTGTTATTATTATTTTTTGTTTTAAAATAAACTAGCCAATTACATTCTTTTCAAAAATACACACAGATTTAAAGGAATTTTGCTCCCCTCCCTCTGCCCTAAAATTTAATGTTGAAAGAATATGCTGACAGTAAATAAAAGAAAAAGATCATTATAAAAGTCTTGGTATAATTTAGGTTTTATACATGTAAGTTTGAATGTGAACTAAAAAAGATATTTTGGACTAAGTGAAAAAGAAATTGCAGCTATCTATATTGTAGAAACTTTACTTTAGAAATTACAATTCCATGACTATAAACCATGATAATCATACTCCTATGAATTTTACTGAAATTGTTACATTGTATCTGGACTTAAAAAGTTAAGAAAAATGTGCATATATACACTGTAAATTTTGACTTAAACTAGAATTAGAGAACCGTAGATCATGAGTCCGAGAGAGGAAAATTATCGCTTTTGTTATCTCGTGTTTACAAACCTGTTGTTGCAATGCAGAAGAATTTTCATCCTTATCATTTAAACTTGATTCTAAATCTGCAAGTTGTTTTTTATATTTTTCAGTTTCATCTTCACTTAAAGATAACTGTTCAACTAAACTGTCAATTCTTTTTTTCATTTCATTTTGTTGTACTGCAAATTCCTTTTTCAATCGCTCTTGTTCTTCTCGTAACGCAGCTGACAATTGTTCTTGATTTACGTCTTTAGAATTTTTAATAGCGGCTAATTCTTTTTCATAAAATGCCTGAGCTTTGCTCAGTTTTTGTTCATAGTCTTCTGATAATTTACTTTTGTCTGCATTTAACTGTTCAATTTTTGAATTTAATTCCTCAACTTCACTTTTGTATTTATTTTCGACCTTTGCCACCTCATTTAACCAATCACTGTTTTGACCCCGATGAAACTGTCTAACATCCTCCATTTCTTTTTCATGTACTTTTTTCAAGTCTTGTAAACTTTTCTCTTTTTCTAAATCAACCACTTTTTTCCATGCATCAAATTTAGCTAACTGGTCTTCAAAATCTTTCTTTGCCAATAAAACATCATGTGACACTGATAGCATTTTTTCTGAATTTTCTTTCTTTAATTTCATCTCTCTGTCGTCAGCTTGACGTTTAAATGATTCAAATTGTTGCATAGAATCTTTTTTGTGTTTTTCAAGTTCGAAAAGTGTGTTCTCTAGATGAGTGATTTTACTTCTGTAGTCAATGTCCTCATCAAGTTTCCGTTTGAATACCATAATTTTATCTTTCGTTTCAGACAAAATTTTTTGCATTTCTTCTTCGTGTTGGTCTTTAAGACTCTGAATTGCACCGTCATGTTCGTCATTCTTGGTGTTAAGGGCATAAATGACCTAGAAATAAAATAAATTTATTGATTGTTAACTGAAGATTTATAATCATAATACTAACCAAAGCGCCGTTGAAATCTTATTTTATTTGTAGGACAGACAGACTTGTCCTCCTTGTCAGACCCTTTTCGTTTTAGTGAGACCCAAATATTTTTTTTATAAAAGCTGAATTAGTTCATTATAATTGAAAGCCAGGTATTCAAATACATGAATGGAAAATACCTGTCATATCCCATACATAATACAGAGATTTTGAAGAGAAATTGATGGCAAAACAAAAAAACATTGTTTGATATAAATGACATGTTTTGCCCTTTCTCAACCATACCTAAAACACCTTTTTTAAGTTTTTTTATACTAAATTACTGGGTGAACCAGGAACAAATAATTATACTATTATACACGGTCATCACCAACATAAGCGATGAATCAAGCTGTTTAATAGTTCTGAAAATAAAACAGCAACTTCAAAGCAGTGTTCTAGAATTCCCCTTTCCCGTCACCCGTGGCAAGTTGATTTAGGTCACGGGAAAGTGGAAATTCAAACCTTTGTTGTCCGTGGGCAAGAAAAATTAAATTACAGAAACTTCCTATTCATACAATTCAAACAATTGTTGTAACCGTTTGTATTATTTTATTTCAATCAAAGTCTCAAATAAGATCGTTGTTGTTGGTGTAAATCATGCAGGGGTTCTAAAGTCTAGGGGAGAAAAACGTGTGCATGTGTTTCGAGATCACCGTCATAAATACGCTTGCCAGCTAAGCAAGGAAAATTTGTGATGTCAAGTATCCATCCGATCTAGACTCAAAAACTTAATAAACGGAACGCAAACGGTAAAAGATTTAATATCCGGATCTCAAATTTATGATTTTTTGCGTGTAATGTTTGACGATATTATCCCTTTTTTGTGCCAATATATTTGAATTACTGATGTAATGTCACATTTATATGAACTAAATAGACATGTGTCAAACTAAAATTAATATATTTCAAATCAAATTAATATATTCCATCAAATGTTTTGTATCTCTAGATGAACATGACAATGAATTATCAACACAATCACAAGCTAGTTAAACAAACTAATTTATTTCAAAGGAAATAACAGAGTTCATAATTTCAAATCGAACTACATGTATAAACATGCGATAAAAGGAATAACAAAATTATGAAAACATTTTTAAAATAAAATAAAATTCAGGGAAAGTTCATAAAACTTGTGGAAAAGTGAATTTTTGATACCAACCTTCCCTTGGAAAAGTGAAAGTTGCATATGTATAAAAATCCTAGAACACTGCAAAGCACTTAATTTCAAAATTTTCAAATTAAAGAGACAAACAGGCATGATTTGCTGTTGATCTGTGATGCAATGAATTCTTCTCATGTCTCTTTAATTCAATGTAAGCAGACAATAAATACAAACAGAGAAACCCTGTTTAAAGAAACTAATAAAATAGTAAATAAACCTTTGGTACTAAATTTATAGTGGCAACAGTATTCAATCCTGATCTCAGAAAAAGATAAAAAAAAAAAGGGATGAAAGAAAATCTATGTTTGTTTCTACCCAAATTATAGCCTAACACAAAACTTACAAAAATGATATATTAGAGAAATCTAATATCTCTTTTAGGACAAAGTAGAATTTCAAAAATAGATAGTATGCCAAAAAATGTACAATCTGCGTATAGCCAACATACAAAGAACATTTATTAAGTACCTGTTTTCTTTAAAGCAACTGATGCTGTCATTTTTTGAAACACCAAACAAGTTTATTGAAGAATTAGTGCATACAGACGAAAATATATATCTTACATGTATATGGCAATAACATAGGTATGTAGGACTAAAGTTCGTAAGTGGTGTTTATCACTTTTGTTAAAGAATGTATATACAAATTAAAAATAGAGAAAAATGAAAATTACATATATGTTATGACAATTAGTTTCATGGGAATAGCTGTCATAGACGGTCTGAGTTGTCTTTTTCGTAGACGCTCATTTGATCATTATTATATAGTCAATACTTTTCTTTCATACATTGTCTAAGTTGGAAGTGTAGACATTCTGAGTTGACTTAATCATTTTATGACAGTCCAAGTTGTATTTGGGTTGAGTTGTCTTGCACCCTCCCTTATCCCTGTCAAACCCCTCACAGACATTATTTACTTCCCTTCTACTCCAGCCTCGCTCCCCATTCCAAAGTTTCCTTATTTTGTCAAACCCTATCACAGATATTCCAAAAATAATGTCAACCGTGTAAAAAAAAAAATAAACACTTCCCCCTTTTTTTACAAAGTTGTTGTTATAAACGAAAAGTACAAATGTGAGGAACCTTTGTGAGCTGAGCAATTTTCTTTGACATCTTAAGATGCATGTCATTTGTGACCTCCATATCCTTCTGTGGATTAGCAGGTAGAGTTCCATATTTTCCATTTTGGTAATAGTTGAATGACATTTTGGCACTGGCCGCCATGATTAAAATTCGGTTGGTGAAATAGTTCTTAGTAACATTACTTGTCAAATCTTTTGATTTTTTACATTTTACAAATATTTCGCAAGAACCAAGTATGAACAATGAATGTGACTAGAACCATCACTTTTTAGTGGTTATTAACATTTTATTTCTTCTGTTATTTTCATTTTCCTCATATTCATACGCTAAAAATTAGTTCTTTAGTGTACTTGTTGCTAAGCAATACATAAATGAACACATATAGTTTTTGATATCATGGACAAACTGTAATTGTTTAGTTAAATAATAGCAGCTTGATATTTTCGCTAAAAGTATAACTAATTTATAAATCAAGCACAATGCGTCGAAATCAACAGACAGGAACTCTTTTGGTGTTTTCCATAAAATAACGAGGACATTCGATATTCTTTGTCTTTATCATAAGAAATAAATATGTGTTCTCATTCTTTTTTACGCTTGAAGAGTATCTTGGCACTTCCTTCCATTCAAACGTTTTTCTCATCAACAAAGTTGCATGTGCTCCATCAGTTTGTCAAGTTGCAGAAGTTGCATACTAAAGTAAAAATTTGGAAAAGAACACAATTTCAATTTGTTTGTGAAGAGTTGTAATAGATGAGGTAATGACTGGTTATAGCCATTAACATACAAATGTTATATGTTAACAACTTAAAACAAGATAAACTGAAAAGGAAAGTAAATTATAACCACACGACACTTTCGGTTTCCTGAAATTTTATGGCGGGAAAGAATGGTCATTTTTATACGCCCGGTTACGGGACGTATTATGGTATACCGTTGACCGGCTGTACGTCCGTCCGTCCGTCGTCAACATGTCTTACATTAAATTAATTCAAAAACGCTTTAACCAATATGCATGAAACTTTGGTGAATTGTTTATATCTATTGACGTGAGCTCCCTTTCTTTTTTGTTAAATTTCAGATATACCATTTCCAAGTTTTGGGGTTTTATTCATTTAAAAAGGGGGGATTTTCCAGTTTTCGGACAATAACTCAAAAACAATTTCACCAATTTGCATGAAAGTTGAAACTTTGGTGAATTGTTTATATCTATTGACATAAGCTCCCTTTCGTTTTTTATAAATTTAAGATTTACTGTTTCCGAGTTTTGGGGTTTTATTCATTGAAAAGGGGGGGGGGGGGATTTTCCAGTTTTCGGACAATGACTCAAAAACAATTTCACCAATTTGCAAGAATTTTTTGTGAATTGTTCGATATCTATTGACTTAAGCTCCCCTTCGGTGAGATGTTTATATCTATTGACGTGAGCTTTTCATTTTTTATAAATTTCAGATTTACCGTTTCCAAGTTTTGGGGTTTTATTCATTAAAAAAGGGGGGATTTTCCAGTTTTCAGACAATAACCCCAAAACAATTTCACCAATTTGCAAGAAACTTTGGTGAATTGCTAATGTCTATCGACATGAGCTCCCATTTGATTTTTATAACTCAGACTATACGTTTCCGATTTATGGGGTTTTATTCATTACAAAAAGGGGAATTTTCCAGTTTTCGGACAATAACTCAAGTGCTTTCAGCATTTTTTATGAAACTTTGGTAAATTGTTCATATCTATTTTTGTAAGCTCCCTTTTCATGCTTTTGATTTTTATAAATTTTCGATTTTATGTTTCAGAGTTATAAGATTTTATTTGTTTATAGTCTGACAACAGATTCACTAAGTATTACGCAACAGCACAGTGTATTGCACAACAGCAAGAAATCTTTCATATAACCAATTTCAAGTTCTTTGACTACATTTATTCAGAAACCTATAATATATCAAATATTTAATTACAATCAAAATTCAGACCGGTATCAAGCTTGAATATTGTGTCCATTTTTGCCCCAACTGTTCAGGGTTGGACCTCTGCGGGCGTATCCAGTTGCGCTCAGCGAAGCAGTTTATTGTAAGCCTATGTGACCTCCCAAGAATTATTGTCTTAAAACTTGTATTTATTTAAAATAGCGTATTTTGACTATATTTTCAGCATGAATATATATTGTTTATACTCAAATAGCAACGCCCATAGTAGTTGAACAGGTAAGGACAAAAATCACAGGCACTTGTTTCTGCCAATGGGGGGTTTACTATCCACACTTGTACTAAATATCACAAGGTAGCTAACGAAAATTTTCTATGTGTTCGGTTCAACCGATATTTCTAGTATTCCCTTGCATTTCTCCCGAACAAACACACATCAGTCTGCCGGTAATTGATTTATCTTTACAATAAAACATGTTTCACGTACCTTGAGAATTTCCCTCTAACAGAATAACACACTTGTGACGATAATTACTGACCTTTTTCCAAACCATTGAATTTCTAATTCCTTGACTTCCCAGCAAGGTTGGCAAAAAAGCGGACAATACTAGTATTGACCAGGCCGGCGGTAAATACCGGGAAATACTGGCAAATACTGGTCAATTGAAATTTTGATAAGATATTACTATTAAATACAGTCACTACCTGGTCAACTACAGGGTAAATGGACAAATATATTCACAGGACAGAAAGTCACTTATTTACTACATTGTAAGGACAAAAACTCACAATTAATTAACAAGTTTTTGAATATGTAAGGGAAAATTCTTGAAATGAATTCATTGTTATGTTTATGAGATTGATAATGAACATGGTTAAATGAAGATTTATTAAATATTAATCCTACAAAGGATATTTTTTGGTACCATGAAGCCAGTCAAGAAAAAGACTATGACAGCTTGTTTTCTTAACAGTTATTTCATCAAATGTAATAAAACAATGTCTTGAAAATTAGTCTTTTCTTAATCAAATAAACAGTTCTTTCAAAATTACATTGTGACTTTCTGTCCTGTGATATTTAGCCCTACATTCAATAACTGTTAGTCATGAAAATATGAAAGTTTTTAAGTCAAAATTAGACTTTTTTAATGTTATCTTTTCTTATATAAATTGAAATTTTACATGAACACACCATGGACAGTGATTATTAGAATAAAATTAAAGAAAAAGAAAAACAGCAGCCAAAGTATAGATCCTTCAAAATTTCCATTTTCTGTATTTAGTTTTAGAAGATATTTATCATGCAGTTGAATAGTCAGGAATAAAATAATTGTTTTAAACAGTCTTCAAAAATAACTTTTATGACTTTTTTCCTGTTTATAATGTCAATATTTATTAGGGGACAGTTGTAATATTGAATAAACTTTTGACACCTGCTTGCCATATAATAGGTAATGCCCTGATAATCTAGTCACCTGTAATTCTATTTACCTGTAAAAATCAAACCTTTTCAAGAAAAAAATATATATATTTTATACATGTTGAAATAACTCTGGGAACATTATATCTAACGGGAAATGAATCTGATACGCTTTTCAGTATAAAATTGATAAAATCTCGGACTCCCCGAGACTTCCCGAGATTTACGGATTTTGGTAGCGTCTGACTGAAAAACTATCAGAACTGCTCAACTAATAAACCACATAACTCTACTTGTAAATAAATACAAGTTTTATCATTTAGTAGATATATTTTGTTATATAAAATTACCAAAATAAGTTTGATTTATTTGATGTGAAGTGTTTTACAATAGTTTGGGAATTTGTAAATCATCGCGGCAATGGCCGCCATTTTTTTATTACCTGGTTTGCATTCTGCACAATTCTGTGATGAAATGCTTTCGATTTTAACAAATTTGAAGTGACAGAATACAAGTTTGATACACTAGCATCACTGTAAAACTAGTTTGAATGACATTTTATTGATAATATCAAAAATTATTAGGATAATAGCGAGTCCGTTTTTAACACATGTCCGTTTCTGTATCGTATCTTTATTAACTATGGCACGATGATAAAATCGACTACAATCAGGTAGTGTCAAGTCCCGTCAATATATATGTTCCTGAATAACTGATATAGCAATTTTATATCCCTACCTAAACTATGTTATATCATTACCCATAAGAACTGAATAAGTGATTATTCATGCTAATAGTTGATAAAACATACCAATATCAATCCTTTTTATACGACCGCAAAAAAATTTTTGTGGTCGTATATTGGTATGACGTTGGCGTCGTCGTCCGAAGACACATTGGTTTTCGCACTCTAACTTTAGTTTAAGTGAATGGATCTTTATGAAATTTTACCACAAGGTTCAATACCACAAAAAGAAGGTTGGGATTGATTTTGGGGGTTATGGTAATAACAGTAAAGGAATTAGGGGCCAAAAAGGGGCCAAAAATAAGCATTTTTGTAACTTCCAGACATAACTTGTGTGTTAGTGTATGGATCTCTCTGACATTGTACCACAAGGTTCCATATCACTAAAGGAATGCTGGGATTGATTTTGGGGGTAATTGCCTCCAAATTTTAGGAATTAGGGGCCAAAAAAGGGGCAAAAAACAAGCATTTTTCTAGTTTCATGACAATAACTTGTGTGTAAGTGTATGGATCTTTCTGAAATTGTACTACAAGGTTCCATATCACAAAGGGAAAGCTGGGTTTGAGTTTGGGGGTAATTGCCCTAAACGTTTAGGAATTTGGGGCCAAAAAGGGGCCAAAAAACACATTTTTTTCTAGTTTCCAGACAATAACTTGTGTTCAAGTGTATGGATCTCTCTGAAATTGTACTGCAAGGTACCATACCACAAAGGGAAGGCTGGGATTGAGTTTGGGGGTGATGAATCATAATGGGGGTTCAAAAAATTTTGGGGGGGGATTTATTTTTTTTTCCTTTTTTTTCTTTTTTTCCTTTTTTGTTTCTTTTAAAATTTTCCATTTTAAGTTGGTTATTTCTGATTTATATTTAAAATCAAATAATAATGATATGGTAGGAGATACACACCAAACAGGATGTGTAAATTATTATATAATAAGTATTGTGCAATAGCAAGACATTTTCAATTGCACAGTATTGCACAATAGCAAGAAATCTTTAATTGCACAGTATTGGGCAATAGCAAGAAATCTTCAATTGCACAGTATTGCGCAATAGCAAGAAATATCCAATAGCACAATATTGCGCAATAGCAAGAAATTGTCAATTGTACAGTATTGCGCAATAGCAAGAAATATTTAATAGCACAGGATTGTGCAAAAGAAGATACTTCCTATAAATTGCTTATTTCTTGACCAATTTCAATGGGGTTTTATTCTTGATTTCATGGGGTTCTTTAATATGCTGAATCTAACCGTGTATTTAGTTTTTGGATTTTGGGCCCCGTTTTTAAATTGGTCCACATTGAGGTCCAAAGGGTCCAAAATTAAACTTTGTTTGATTTCATCAAAAATTGAATTATTGGGGTTCTTTGATATGCCGAATCTAACTGTGTATTTAGATTCTTAAATTTTGGTTCCGTTTTCAAATTGGTCTACATTAAGGTCCAAAGGGTCCAAAATTAAACTTAGTTTGATTTTAACAAAAATTGAATTCTTAGGGTTCTTTGATATGCTGAATCTAAACATGTATTTAGATTTTTGATTATGGGCCCAGTTTTCAAGTTGGTCCATATCGGGGTCCAAAATTAAACTTTGTTTGATTTCAACAAAAATTGAATATATGGGGTTCTTTGATATGCTGAATCTAACCATGTATTTAGATTTTTGATTTTTTGGCCCCGTTATCAACTTTGTCCACATTGAGGTCAAAAGGGTCCAAAATTAAACTTTGTTTGATTTCATCAAAAATTGAATTATTGGGGTTCTTTGATATGCCGAATCTAACCGTGTATTTAGATTTTTAATTTTTGGTTCCGTTTTCAAATTGGTCTACATTAAGGTCCAAAGGGTCCAAAATTAAACTTAGTTTGATTTTAACAAAAATTGAATTCTTAGGGTTCTTTGATATGCTGAATCTAAACATGTATTTAGATTTTTGATTATGGGCCCAGTTTTCAAGTTGGTCCAAATCGGGGTCCAAAATTAAACTTTGTTTGATTTCAACAAAAATTGAATATATGGGGTTCTTTGATATGCTGAATCTAACCATGTATTTAGATTTTTGATTTTTGGGCCCCGTTATCAACTTTGTCCACATTGAGGTCAAAAGGGTCCAAAATTAAACTTTGTTTGATTTCATCAAAAATTGAATTCTTGGGGTTCTTTGATATGCTGAATCTAACCATGTATTTAGATTTTGGATATTGGACCATAATAGGTGAATGTCCAATTTAAAATTTTTAAGTTCTTAGACCACATTCAATCTGTGTTAGAAACCTATGCTGTGTCAAATATTTAATCACAATCCAAATCCAAAGCTGTATCAAGCTTGAATGTTGTGTCCATACTTCCCCCAACTGTTCAGGGTTCGACCTCTGCGGTCGTATCAAGCTGCGCCCTGCGGAGCATTTTATTATAAACTGAATCATGCCATATGAATAAAGTTAAAATAATTTCCCCCATCAACTAAGATTTAACTAACATTGATAGTAAAATCTGTCAAAAGAACAACGAAAATTTCAATTGTCCAGTATTTGCCAGTATTGACCACTTGAGGAGTATTGACCGGGGCGGTAAATACCGGTAAATACCACTGGTAAATACCTGGGGTGGTATTTACCGCCCAACCTTGCTTCCCAGTGATTTTCCTACCCTTTTTCAAATGGGGCCTGGGCCCTAGGCAATTGGGTAAAATGTGTCGTATAACGTATGAATTGGGAAGAAATAAATCATTGTGTTCAACATATTTTAATGATGTTATTTATTATTTTAAAATTCCAATTTTCTTTATTGTTCTAATAGGGCCAACCTTAAAAATATGTTTGTTTGCAGTTTTCCGACTGTACCTTCAGACTGCAGGGTTGGTAGGTAGGAAAAATATTTTATTTTATCAGCCAGAATAAAGTTTAAACAAGCAGTTTAACACAAACCAAGTTTCTTGTGAAGTAAAAACATTTTAAAATTACAAACACTGAAAACCAACATGAACTGAACAGGCATTTTCAGGTAAACACCTTTAAAACTTCAGCAGACCCAGCCAAACTTAAATTGTTTTAACAGGTCAGGAGGTCCAGTAACAAATATTTTTTACTGGACCTTCATTGCTGTTACAGGACCTACTTATTATCACCGGTGAGCAGCGCAAAGTGCTGCGAACTTGCTAGGGGGTATAGGGGCATCCCCCCCCCATAAAATTTTTGAAAAATTAGATGCAAAATCCTGCATTCTGAGTGCTTTGACTATGATAAATGAAGTAACCAAAACTACTATCTCGTACTACACTTTTCTTTTGCATGTTTAATCACATTGAATAAAACTTCATTTTTAAGACTTTATCTTAATTTATTCCTCTTTGGCATAATCTAGTATTTTATTTGAGTTCATGGATTCATCCTGTACTTTCATCATCGGCCTTCCGTTTTTGACCAGGCACAGCCCCATCACAGGGGTTTGTTACAATTTGCCAGGTTTACTATCCATACAAATTTTTTCGGGGTTCGTATGGATAGTAAACTCGGCAAATTGTAACAAACCCCTGTGGTCTATCATAAAAACGGAGGAAACTCATGTTATTGTTTACAACATGTTTCCGGCGCATGTGTAATGAACTGGGTAAAAAAGAAATGCAGGAAACTGACGCAGCGGACATGACAATCGAGATACAAAATCTTCAAAATATTCAAATTAAAAGGGTTTTAGCAGTAGGGGACAAGCCAGTGAGCCTTAAAATCGTCTTATAATATGTTTTAAAAAAAAAGAAGTCGCATTAGAAATGCTGATTTTCAGGGAATGCATAAAATAGTTGACAAGAAAATCTCGCCACGTGGCAATGGCAGCGTGATTTCATTGGCTGCTTTTTATACGACCGCAAAAAAATTTTGTGGTCGTATATTGGTATGACGTTGGCGTCATCGTCGTCATCATCCGGCGTCGTGTTCCGAAGACACATTGGTTTTCGCACTCTAACTTTAGTTTAAGTGAATGGATCTCTATGAAATTTTACCATAAGGTTCAATACCACAAAAGGAAGGTGGGGATTGATTTTGGGGGTTATGGTACCAACAGTTAAGGAATTAGGCGCCATAAAGGGGCCAAAAATAAGCATTTTTGTAACTTCCAGACATAACTTGTGTGTTAGTGTATGGATCTCTCTGACATTGTACCACAAGGTTCCATATCACAAAGGGAATGCTGGGATTGATTTTGGGGGTAATTGCCTCCAAATTTTAGGAATTAGGGGCCAAAAAGGGGAAAAAAACAAGCATTTTTCTAGTTTCATGACAATAACTTGTGTGTAAGTGTATGGATCTCTCTGACATTGTACCATAAGGTTCCATATCACAAAGGGAATGCTGGGATTGATTTTGGGGGTAATTGCCTCCAAATTTTAGGAATTAGCGGCCAAAAAGGTGCAAAAAACAAGCATTTTTCTTGTTTCATGACAATAACTTGTGTGTAAGTGTATGGATCTTTATGAAATTGTACTACAAGGTTCCATATCACAAAGGGAAAGCTGGAATTGATTTTGGGGGTAATTGCCCACAACGTTTAGGAATAAGGGGCCAAAAAGGAGCCAAAAATAAGCATTTTTCTAGTTTCAGGACAATAACTTGTGTTCAAGTGTATGGATCTCTCTGAAATTGTACTGCAAGGTACCAAACCACAAAGGGAAGGCTGGGATTGATTTTGGGGGTAATTCCCTAGAAATTTGAGGAATTAGGGGCCATAAAGGGGCAAAAAAACAAGCATTTTTCTAGTTTCAGGACAATAACTTGTGTGTAAGTGTATGGATCTTTATGAAATTGTACTGCAAGGTTCCATATCACAAAGGGAAAGCTGGGTTTGAGTTTGGGGGTAATTGTCCGACCTCCCGTTGAAGACAAAAAAATCCCGTGTATGAAATATTTCATGAATGAAAAATTTCAGCCCAACATATCTGGTGTAACTGACATTACTGAAGTTATATTTTACCTGTAAATCAATTAACATGCATAATTATATGGCCTCACTTGTCACCTTGGGTGTCAAACATACTGGTAATAAACGATTTTTACCTCAGGCTAACTGCCGTTGTGTAATAAAACTTTGTTTATTTAAAATGAATGTTGGGTTACTTCCCTTGATTTATCCTGTTTTAAGTAACTTTCTTTTAAATAATGTAAATTTTTAAAAGAATATAAATAAAATATAAATTGAACAAATAATCATAAAAGGATGGTAATTAAATGATTTTAAATGTTTTAGGACAAATAAAAAAATAATAATTTGAAAATTATTTGAGGGTTCTATACTTCCTTTCAAGGCTTAAATTGAAATTTATATAATAACTTTGACCCACAATTACAGTTTGAATGTGTTGCTTATCATGCATTAAAAAATCTACTTGCATAAAGATAAAAATAAAAGCTCTACTTGCAGATAGATAAGCAAATGTTCTGATTGCAATGAATAATGGTAAAAAAGATATGACCTAAAAAATTAAAAGAACATACTGAAAAAGAAGAATGTTAGATTGAACAAGTTGAAATTTTAAAAAGATAGAGAAAATTTATAAGTACAAAGGTACTATAAACATAATACATTCGGATGGAAAGTTGAAGAAAACACACTTTAACAGACAATTTCTACAGCACAAGGTTACATTTACAACAGAATTTATGTCGATTAAAAACATCCTGATCTGAGTCCTAATCTCCAAAACTCCTGATCTTAGTTTCACAGTCCATCACATGTATGTGTACTGCAAGGTACCATACCACAAAGGGAAGGCTGGGATTGAGTTTGGGGGTGATGAATCATAAGGGGGTTCAAAAAATTTTTTTTGGGGGGGGGATTTTTTTTTCCTTTTTTTCTTTAAAATTTTCCATTTTAAATTGGTTATTTCTGATTTATATATAAAAGCAAATAATAATGATATGGTTTGAATAGATAAATTAAAAAATTTTAAGTTCTTAGACCACATTTATTCTGTGTCAGAAACCTATGCTGTGTCAAATATTTAATTACAATCCAAATTCAGTGCTGTATCAAGCTTGAATGTTGTGTCCATACTTGCCCCATCTGTTCAGGGTTCGACCTCTGTGGTCGTATCAAGCTGCGCCCCAGTGGAGCATTTTATTTATATTATTGCATTCGGATTTGGTTACTATTTGTGTTGCCCATATATCTCTATAAATATGACAAGGGTATTTCCGCGATCCTAATTAATATAAGGACAATTGTTTTTCATTGATCTCGGGAGGAAAACAATATTTTGTGTTTGATATAGCAGCACATTTTTCCCAATTTTAATACTGCATGCTGCAAAAAATGTACAGGACAGGAGGTCCTGTAGTTCACAGGATGGTGGCGGACCTCCAAGTTTTTTACAGGTCATGACCTGCGGGCTTATGATGTTTGGGTTGGTCTGCTTTATAACCAAAACTGAAACTTAACATAGTGTCATTATACAATTTATGACATAAATTTATGGTTTTATGAAATACTGGAACACTTATAAACAAGGAATGACTAGAATTGTTGTAAAGAAACATATTCACTGACATATATGCATCTTTACTAGAATGTTTTCATGAGTAGAGTATTTGCATCAGAAAAATGTAGATATTTAAGATTCAAGACAATTTAGGAGTGTGTTAAAAAAAAATCAACCATTGAATCTTCCTCAATTGAAAAAAAATTCGTAAGGGTTCCGCGGAACCCAGTGTCTCGCCTACTTTTTCTGTTAATCGCAGGCTCTACAAAAACGAGGAAGTAAATCAATAAAAATATTTCACTTGATACTATCTTTTGATTGTAAGAAGCTTCAGTCCAAGTTTGGTAAAAATCCAGGATAGTTTATGAATCTAATAAATGTTTAAAAACTGCAGACTGAATGTAATTTTATCTGGAAGAAAACAAAATTTCCTTCTAGATACTAGCATTTGATCATAAACAAGCTTCTGTCCAAGTTTGATACAAATCCAAAAAAGTATAAGAAAGTTATTAAAATTTTAAAAACTTTAACCACAGAGTGAATGTGTTGTTTCCTGGCAGAAAATCTAAGTCCATTTAAAAGTAAAATACGGAACAAATAGATTTATTTTTTTACAAAATTTTCTTCTAGATACTATCTTATGATCATAAACAAGCTTCTGTCCAAGTTTGGTACAAACCCAGGATAGTTTAAGAAAGTTATTAAAATTTTAAAAACTTTAACCACAGAGTGAATGTAATATTTCCCGGCAGAAAAACTAAGTCCATTCATAAGTAAAATACGGAAAAAATGGAATTCTATTTTTACAATATTTACTTCTGGATACTATCTTATGATCATAAACAAGCTTCTGTCCAAGTTTGGTAGAAATCCAGGATAGTTTAAGAAAGTTATTAAAATTTCAAAAACTTTTAACCACAGAGTGAATATTTGTGGACGCCGCCGCCGCCGACAACGCCGACGGAATGTAGGATCGCTATGTCTCGCTTTTTCGATTAAAGTCGAAGGCTCGACAAAAAGACAACTTAAAAAAATATATTAGACATCTGACTGTTATAAAGGTTATATTTTGAAAGATATGTTGATGCCCGACTTTAATTAAAACAAACAAAAATCTTAAGACTAGCTTTGGGGTGAAATCCATAGCACCCCATTAAAAGTAAATGGTCTGGACTGAAATGTTTTGACTGCTTAATTAAATTGGCAGCATAGCTCCTAGCTAAGGACATATTTCAATTCAATTCACACAGGCCACACAGTTTGGGTATATTTAATATTGTAAGAGAGAGAATAATTGCAATGAGTGGGACAGCCCCCCCTTATCCTAAAGGAGCATACTCATTGCAATCGAAAATAGATTTGATACAGAGAGAATATATTTATTTCTCAAGCCAACCATTCATTTTCTCTACATCTTTGTGTAGTTTGTGTGGCTTCTTATTGATTTAACATTTCAAATGCGTCCTTCCATCGTACAGGTGTGTTTACAGGTATCCAAGAAGTCATGGAGGAGTGGTTACATCTTTGTCGTCTTCACGATGATTTAAAGAAAATATGGCATACTTCAGGCTGCTGTCGAATTGTTGAACCACTGATATTGGTTCCATAAAGTCAGTCTCAAAAGATTCTGTATCCGATTTGTTTGAGACGGAAACGGTTATTGTGTCGGTTTTATGAATATCCGCTGCATCATCGTCAATCATATCATCCAAGACATCATTCCGTGTGCATTTCTGCCTGAATCAGTATAAACAGTTTACTATGAAACTTTTCTGTGTATTATTTGTCTTAAAATTGACAGAAGATGACAGAATAAAGTACTCCTTCATGACTTTGTGGATACCTGTAAACAATCTCCATGTGCTTTACCATTAAAGGGTCCGATTAATGCTTGACAGGGAGGGAAGAAAAACCGAACTTCAAACATGCAATTGACCTAGACTCAAAATCAATTCCGGAAACTACCCGAAATTCCAGATCGAGTCAATAGAAGTATTAAAAATAATTTCTTCAAATTAAAAGCAATAAAATGTTCACAGTCGGGTGGATTTTCGAAGGTCGGTCGGTAAACTGCAAACAAACAATATTTTAATTTAAGCCTAGACTATTTTCATATTACCGACTTTTGACTCCAGAGTTTATATTTTTTTCGACAGGTTACCTACTCTTTGGTTGGACATCCTGGTACTCGGTCAACTAAGAGCAACGTAAAAAAGTAAAATAAAGCTTTCAATCTGTATAATTTAGGGGTAAAGTTAACTCTTTTATATTTTCTATACACTACAATTCATATTACCGACTTTTGAACATATCAACCAGTTTGTTTAGATTCTCATCTGTGAGAGTTCCAGGGCCCTCTCTGCAAATCCTCATTATGACACCCAGGTGATCATGTATCAGCCTATTCCTCTCTGGTGTGCAAATGTTATTCATGAGACTAAAATTTAGTCTCATGAATAACATTTTGCACACCAGAGAGGAATAGAATCAACATGAGGGTGGCACTGGGAGTGGGATTGACGGTCAGTTTCACTTTGCACAGGAGCAGAGTTCATTTCAAGTGAATTATGCTCAGGTGTTTGTGTAGAAACAATTTGTTCAGAACTTGTACTAGGGTCTGAAGTGACTGCTTTAGTGCCTTAATCCTCCACAACCACGGCATCAGCCTGTTCTACATCCATAAAAGTAGAAACATTTTCGTTCAAGATATCAGTCCCTGTAGTATCAGTAC
Organism: Mytilus californianus; assembly: GCF_021869535.1. Lineage (NCBI taxonomy): Eukaryota > Metazoa > Mollusca > Bivalvia > Mytilida > Mytilidae > Mytilus > Mytilus californianus. Next base: position 63,240,784 of record NW_026262679.1, read on the forward strand.
TAATTTTGGATTTTACAAAGCCAAACATACAGACCACACGAAATTCGTCGGACAAATCCGGTGAATAATGGATTGGTCTGGTAAAATTTTGTTGAATTCCGGTCCGAATGTCCAGTGTTGTTTATCGTCTGGTTTTGTTTTTTTTATTATCGTATTTCCGGTAGATTACTACTTACGTTGTATTTTCAAATTTATATATGAAAGGATTCTAACTTTAGGCAAAATAAGTTTGTTACTTCATAAGAACGTGATGAAGGTTGCCTTAAGTAAATTTGTAATCCATTTATTGCATTAAAAATGTCATATTCCTTTCCAAATAGCATGTCAAACACCGTTTATTTTTGTAAATTTTCTTCATCCACCATTGAAATATATGTATGAACTACGGATCAGAGTAGGGATTCACCTGAAACGGACCAGCTATGACCGAAATCAGGATTCTTACGATGTTGACTATGGACGCATGAATGGCACAGCTGACAGAACAATATAGATCCCAAAAGGAAAAAATACGCATTCCACACGCATTAACATACTTTTGGTTAGATCTACTTGATTAATATATATATTTCCATGTATATGCACTGTTTCAATTTATTAATAAATGTTGCTCAACTCTGGGACTATTATACTAATATCATTATATTATGTCCCAGTTTAACTTTGTTAAATTTATATATCTTTTTAATGAGAAACACTGAATTTCATAATAATTTAACAGAGTAGTTTTTTAATTGAATTTTAATTGATATAACAACTTTCTTTTCCTTTTTGATATTAAAAAAGTTCTTTTTTTTTTATTAGTGATAGATATTAAGTTGGTAGTTTCTGACAAGAGGTCTTATATAATTATGCAACTAGATATGATAAACTTTAACAACTTTGAATTTGAACTGTTACTTTAATTATATACCCAGGTATGAATTGAACAACATAAAAAAAAAATAAGATAATGGCCCTTTATATTATAGTAAAAACCAAATATTGTATCTCCGCGAGCGTTTCAAATCTCACCAATTCTCCCTATCAGTTTCAAAAAGAGAAGTCACTTCTCCCTATGATTCTGAAGTAGTGTGAGCCCTGAAGGATAACATGATTGGATTATTAAAATATACGGAAGGAGCCATTCCTGGTAAAGCTGCAAAAAAGAAAATAACGGACGATGAAAGGAAAGAAAAAAACAAAGTATATGAGACACACAGACCATCATGGAAATTGAATAAAAAATGGCAAGAAAATTGGCCGTGGCTGAAGTTTGAAAATGACACAATGACTTGCTCTGTCTGTGTAGATTACTATAGCAACATAAATAAACAGGGTTCAAATGGCCTACAGGGGCAAAACAAATTTATAACAGGCTGTACAAACAGAAAGATCAGTGCATATTCCTGAAATGCATTCAAGCAATTGTGCACAACTTTCATCAAAATATACACTCTTGTCACATGATTTTTTTTTTGTGCATTTTGGAGAGGAGTAGGGCACAGCAAGTCATAAGTTTGCTGTATTTTGTCAGATAATATACAATTAAATGTTAAATATAATTGGTCTGGTAAAATTTCATTCGTTCTGGTAACTAGGTTGTTTTATACCAGACCGAATATCCTGTAAAAATAAAATTCATTCGTGTAGTCTGACATATCAAGTTTTTTACAATCATAGGCATCTTTGCCTTTTTAGCTCACCTGACCTGAAAGGTCAAGTGAGCTTTTCTCATCACTTTGCGTCCGTCGTCCGTCGTCCTGCGTCCGTCGTCCTGCGTCCGTCGTCCGTCGTCCGTCGTCCGTAAACTTTTACAAAAATCTTCTCCTCTGAAACTACTGGGCCAAATTAAACCAAACTTGGCCACAATCATCATTGGGGTATCTAGTTTTAAAAATGTGTGGCGTGACCCTGTCAACCAACCAAGATGGCCGCCACGGCTAAAAATAGAACATAGGGGTAAAATGCAGTTTTTAGCTTATAACTCAAAAACCAAAGCATTAAGAGCAAATCTGACATGGGGTAAAATTGTTCATCAGGTCAAGATCTATCTGCCCTGAAATTTTCAGATGAATCGGACAATCCGTTATTGGGTTGCTGCCCCTGAATTGGTAATTTTAAGGAAATTTTGCTGTTTTTGGTTATTATCTTGAATATTATTATAGATAGAGATAAACTGTAAACAGCAATAATGTTCAGCAAAGTAAGATTTACAAATAAGTCAATATAACCGAAATGGTCAGTTGACCCCTTTAGGAGAAATTGCCCTTTATAGTCAATTTTTAACCATTTTTCGTAAATCTTAGTAATCTTTTACAAAAATCTTCTCCTCTGAAACAACTGGGCCAAATTAAACCAAACTTGGCCACAATCATCATTGGGGTATCTAGTTTAAAAAATGTGTGGCGTGACCCGGCCAACCAACCAAGATGGCTGCCACAGCTAAAATAAAACATAGGGGTAAAATGCAGTTTTTGGCTTATAACTCAAAAACCAAAGCATTTAGAGCAAATCTGACATGAAGTAAAATTGTTTATCAGGTCAAGATCTATCTGCCCTAAAATTTTCAGATGAATCGAACAACCTGTTGTTGGGTTGCTGCCCCTGAATTGGTAATTTTAAGGAAATTTTGCTGTTTTTGGTTATTATCTTGAATATTATTATAGATAGAGATAAACTGTAAACAGCAATAATGTTCAGCAAAGTAAGATTAACAAATAAGTCAACATGACTGAAATGGTCAGTTGATCCCTTTAGGAGTTATTGCCCTTTATAGTCAATTTTTAACAATTTTTCGTAAATCTTAGTAATCTTTTACAAAAATCTTCTCCTCTGAAACTACGTGGCCAAATTAAACCAAACTTGGCAACAATCATCATTTGGTTATCTAGTTTTAAAAATGTGTGGCGTGACCTGGTCAACCAACCAAGATGGCTGCCACGGCTAAAAATAGAACATAGGGGTAAAATTCAGTTTTTGGCTTTTAACTCAAAAACCAAAGCATTTAAAGCAAATCTGACATGGGGTAAAATTGTTCATCAGGTCAAGATCTATCTGCCCTGAAATTTTCAGATGAATCGGACAACCCGTTATTGGGTTGCTGCCCCTGAATTGGTAATTTTAAGGAAATTTTGCTGTTTTTGGTTATTATCTTGAATATTATTATAGATAGAGATAAACTGTAAACAGCAATAATGTTCAGCAAAGTAAGATTTACAAATAAGTCAATATAACCGAAATGGTCAGTTGACCCCTTTAGGAGTAATTGCCCTTTATAGTCAATTTTAACCATTTTTTCGTAAATCTTAGTAATCTTTTACAAAAATCTTCTCCTCTGAAACTACTGGGCCAAGTTAATTATAGATAGAGATAATTGTAAGCAGGAAAAATGTTCAGTAAATTAAGATGTACAAACACATCACCATCACCAAAACACAATTTTGTCATGAATCCATCTGCGTCCTTTGTTTAATATTCACATAGACCAAGGTGAGCGACACAGGCTCTTTAGAGCCTCTAGTTATACGACCACCAAAAAATTTTTTGTGGTCGTATATTGGTATGACGTTAGCGTCGTCGTCGTCGTCCGAAGACACATTAGTTTTCGCACTCTAACTTTAGTTTAAGTGAATGGATCTTTATGAAATTTTACCATCAGGTTCAATACCACAAAAGGAAGGTGGGGATTGATTTTGGGGGTTATGGTACCAACAGTTAAGGAATTAGGGGCCAAAAATAAGCATTTTTGTAACTTCCAGACATAACTTGTGTGTTAGTGTATGGATCTCTCTGACATTTTACCACAAGGTTCCATATCACAAAGGGAATGCTGGGATTGATTTTGGGGGTAATTGCCTCCAAATTTTAGGAATTAGGGGTCAAAAAAGGGCTAAAAACAAGCATTTTTCTAGTTTCATGACAATAACTTGTGTGTAAGTGTATGGATCTCTCTGACATTGTATCACAAGGTTCCATATCACAAAGGGAATGCTGGGATCGATTTTGGGGGTAATTGCCTCCAAATTTTTGGAATTAGGGGCCAAAAAGGTGCAAAAAACAAGCATTTTTCTTGTTTCATGACAATAACTTGTGTGTAAGTGTATGGATCTTTATGAAATTGTACTACAAGGTTCCATATCACAAAGGGAAAGCTGGAATTGAGTTTGGGGTAATTGCCCAAAAAGTTTAGGAATTAGGGACCATAAAAGGGCAAAAAAACAAGCATTTTTCTAGTTTCAGGACAATAACTTGTGTGTAAGTGTATGGATCTTTATGAAATTGTACTGCAAGGTTCCATATCACAAAGGGAAAGCTGGGTTTGAGTTTGGGGGTAATTGCCCTAAACATTTAGGAATTTGGGGGCAAAAAGGGGCCAAAAAACAAGCATTTTTCTAGTTTCCAGACAATAACTTGTGTTCAAGTGTATGGATCTCTCTGAAATTGTACTGCAAGGTACCATACCACAAAGGGAAGGCTGGGATTGAGTTTGGCGGTGATGAATCATAAGGGAGTTCAAAAAATTGGGGGGGGGGGGGGGATTTTTTTTTCCTTTTTTTTCTTTAAAATTTTCCATTTTAAATTGGTTATTTCTGATTTATATATAAAAGCAAATAATAATGATATGGTTTGAATAGGTAAATTAAAAATTTTTTAGTTCTTAGACCACTTTCATCATTCTGTGTCAGAAACCTATGCTGTGTCAAATATTTAATTACAATCCAAATTCAGTGCTGTATCAAGCTTGAATGTTGTGTCCATACTTGCCCCAACTGTTCAGGGTTCGACCTCTGCGGTCGTATCAAGCTGCGCCCCAGCGGAGCATTTTATTTTAATTTGCGAACTTAATATTTTGAATTACGAGAGGAGGATCATCATTTTGTCTGTTTGGGCATGCTCAATTCACAGCGAAAAAATAAACCAGACAGGCATATCTTTGCTTTGTACGACATTGCCAAAAAACATATAGTAAAAATTTACTTATGAGAAAATAATGAAAACCTTTTAGTTTTTCATGTAGGCATATATTTACAATGTTACTCAGATAATAACACAGCACCATCACTTCATACCATTCTAAATTCTTACTGTTAACCACCGGACGTCATCCAAATGCTGAACTAAGCTTACCCATTGTAAAAACTGGTTTACGAAATATGATAGTTACCTGTCTATATTCGACGTGATTTTCTTTGGAAACAGTACAACAACCTATATTTTGAACCAAATCATACAAACAATAAAATTATCAATTACCTTTCCGCTATAACTTGATTGAATCAGGAATTTTACGGGTTCAATTGGGAAAATTTCAGGTATTTTCTGATTGGGAACAGGGCCGATATTCGGCCCTAAAATAAAGGCAGGAAAATCACTGCTTCCGGTAAACTTTCGTTTTGTATGAAGTAAATATGACGGTGCAATCTGATTGGTCAAATTTTTCTGGTTACCTGTTTCATTTTACTAGTTACCAGATCAAAAACTAAACTTTATACTAAATAAAATAACCACGTTTGAAGTCTCTTAGATAAATATAATGTATATCTTTATTAATTTCAGTCTTTGCAAAAGAATAAAGGTTTTATTTTTCAAATCAGTTTGAATTTATTTATTTAAAATGTATTCAGTACTAACCGGAAGTCGAGGAATTAGAAATTCAATAGTCTGGGAAAATGTCAATAATTATCGTCACAAGTGTGTTATTCTGTTAGAGGGATATTCTCAAGGTACATGAAACATGTTTTATTGTAAAGATAAATCAATTACCGGCAGACTGATGTGTGTTATTCGTGAGAAATGCAAGGGAATGTTAGAAATATTGGTTGAACTGAACACATAGAAATTCGTTAGCTACCTTGTGATTTTTCGTACAGGTGTGGATAGTCCCCCTTTAAGGTAGCTGGGGTGTCTTCCTCCATCTTGGATTTTGAAATAGCAGATAACAATCGGTGTAGATCTTAAATGATATGTTCAAATTTAGAAAGTATTATGGAATTCATGTGTAAGACTTTTCATGTTAATATAGAAAATATGTCACTGTTTTATCATATTTTGCGGCTGTGTTTTACAAAAAACAGAATATTTATGTTTGATTAATTTTTTTTTCAACTTTGCCACATAAGGGGAGATAACTCAGATAAAGTAACTTTTATAATAGAATGTGTTATGAATTTACCTATTTATTATGTAGCAAGAAAACGAGTCCGGTGACCCAATTTTACCTTTTTAATACGACCGCAAAAAATTTGCGTTCATATAATGCTATTATGTCATCCTCGTCGTCGTTGTCATCCGAAGACACATTTGGTTTCCAGACAATAACTTTAGTTTAAGTGAATGGATCTCTATGAAATTTTACCAGAAGGTTCAATACCACAAAAGGAAAGTTGGGATTGATTTTGGGGGTTATGGTACCAACAGTTTAGGAATTGGGGGTAAAAAAACAAGCATTTTTGTAGTTTCCGGACAATAACTTGTGTGTAAGTGTATGGATCTCTCTGAAATTGTACCACAAGGCTCCATATCACGAAGGTAAGACTGGGATTGAGTTAGGGGGTAATTGCCCCAAATGTTCTGGAATTAGGGCCAAAAAAGGGGCCAAAAAACAAGCATTTTTGTTGAGCCTGAGACTTTTGTCGCAAAAGCGAGACATAGAGATCCTACATTCCGTCGGCAGCGGCGTCCAAAAATATTCACTCTGTGGTTAAAGTTTTGGAAATTTTAATAACTTTCTTAAACTATCCCGGATTTCTACCAAACTTGGACAAAAGCTTGTTTATGATCATAAGATAGTATCCAGAAGTAAATTTTGTAAAAAAAAATCCTGTTTTTCCGTATTTTACTTATAAATGGACTTAGGTTTTCTGCCAGTTCACATTACATTCACTCTGTGGTTAAAGTTTTTAAAATTTTGATAACTTTCTTAAACTATCCTGGATTTGTACCAAACTTGGATGGAAGCTTGTTTATGATCAAAAGCTAGTATCTAGAAGGAAATTTTGTAAAAATATATTTCCTGTTTTTCCGTATATTACTTATAAATGGACTTAGTTTTTCTTCCAGTTAACATTACATACAGTCTGTAGTTAGTTTTTATACGACCACAAAAAAATTTTGTGGTCGTATATTGGTATGACGTTGGCGTCGTCGTCGTCCGGCGTCGTCGTCGTCCGAATACATATTGGTTTTCGCACTCTAACTTTAGTTTAAGTGAATGGATCTTTTTGAAATTTGACCATAAGGTTAAATACCACAAAAGGAAGGTTGGGATTGATTTTGGGGGTTATGGTACCAACAGTTAAGGAATTAGGGGCCAAAAATGAGCATTTTCTAGTTTCCAGACAATAACTGTGGAACGGTGTATGGATCTCTCTGAAATTATACTACAAGTTTCCATACCACAAAGGGATGGTTAGGATTTGCTTTGGGGGGTTATGGCTCAAACCGTTTAGGAATTAGGGGCAAAAAAGGGGGAAAAACAAGGTTGTCCTGGTTAATGGACAAATACTTTAGTACAAAACATAATTTAAAGCAGTGTAAGGGAGATAAATCAAATACATCATTGAAATTATCTCCCTTACACTGCTTTTAAATTATGTATAAAGTAATGGTTAATGAACAATAAAGATAATCTAAAACAGTGTAAGGGAGGTAATCCAAATACAACGTTTTGGTTACTTCCCTTACACTGCTTTTAAATTATGTTTAAAGAAATGCATATTTATAAAGGAAGACCAGTAAAAATATCTGCAAATGTTTTCATCTTTTTTTTTTACAAAAAAATCCATATGAAAGATTTGACACTATATTTTTATTAATTCTATTATAAAATAGATTAAGTTAGCACTATGGTAAATTTAAATGGGTAATTATGGTTTCCAACTCCATTAGAAATTTGAATTGAGATTATGACCATATCTTGAGGGAAAGAATTTTTTGGGGGGAAAAAGGGGGGGGGGATAAAAAGAAATTGTGGGGGGCCAATTTTTTCTCATTTCAGATTTCAGAAATTAAAAAGAATTATTCTTCAAATATTATTTTTTTTTCAAATTTCAAATATTGAAAAATTTCAAGAAGTAATCTTTAATTGCACAGTATGGCGCATTAGATTTGTAAAATCTTTGATCACATTTATTTATTTGTTATGCCGAATCTAACAGTGTATTTAGATTTTTAATTTTGGGTCCAGTTTTCAAATTGGTCTACATTAATGTCCAAAGGGTCCAAAATTAAACTTTGTTTGATTTTAGCAAAAATTGAATATATGAGGTTCTTTGATATGCTGAATCTAAACATGTATTTAGATTTTTGATTTTTGGCCCAGTTTTCAAGTTGGTCCAAATTGGGGTCCAAAATTAAACTTTGTTTGATTTCAACAAAAATTGAATATATGGGGTTCTTTGATATGCTGAATCTAACCATGTATTTAGATTTTTTATTTGTGGACCCCGTTATCTAATTGGTTCATATTGAGGTCAAAAGGGTCCAAAATTAAACTTTGTTTGATTTCATCTAAAATTGAATTATTGGGGTTCTTTGATATTCCAAATCTAACCGTGTATTTAGGTTTTTAATTTTGGGTCCTGTTTTTTAAATTGGTCTACATTGAGGTCCAAAGGGTCCAAATTAAACTTAGTTTGATTTTAACAAAAATTGAATTCTTGGGGTTCTTTGATTTGCTGAATCTAAACATGTGTTTAGATTTTTGATTATGGGCCCAGTTTTCAAGTTGGTCCAAGATAGGGTCCAGTATTTAAACTTTGTTTGATTTCAACAAAAATTGAATATATGGGGTTCTTTGATATGCTGAATCTAAACATGTATTTAGATTTTTGATTATGGGCCCAGTTTTCAAGTTGGTCCAAATTGGGGTCCAAAATTAAACTTTGTTTGATTTCAACAAAAATTGAATATATGAGGTTCTTTGATATGCTGAATCTAACCATGTATTTAGATTTTTTATTTGTAGGCCCCGCTATCAAATTGGTTCATATTGAGGTCAAAAGGGTCCAAAATTAAACTTTGTTTGATTTCATCGAAAATTGAATTATTGGGGTTCTTTGATATGCCAAATCTAACCGTGTTTTTAGATTTTTAATTTGGGTCCCGTTTTTTAAATTGGTCTTCATTGAGGTCCAAAGGGTCCAAAATTAAACTTAGTTTGATTTTAACAAAAATTGAATTCTTGGGGTTCTTTGATATGCTGAATCTAAACATGTGTTTAGATTTTTGATTATGGGCCCAGTTTTCAAGTTTGTCCAAGTTGGGGTCCAAAATTAAACTTTGTTTGATTTTAACAAAAATTGAATATATGGGGTTCTTTGATATGCTGAATCTAACCATGTATTTTGATTTTGGACATTGGACCATAATAGGTAAATTAAAAAAATTCAAGTTCTTAGACCACATTCTTTCTGTGTCAGAAACCTATGCTGTGTCAAATATTTAATAACAATCCAAATTCTGAGCTGTATCAAGCTTGAATGTTGTGTCCATACTTGCCCCAACTGTTCAGGGTTCGACCTCTGCGGTCGTATCAAGCTGCGCCCCAGCGAAGCATTTTATTAAAACATTTATTAGATTCATAAACCATTCTGGATTTTTACCAAACTTGGACAGAAGCTTCTTACAATCAAAAGATAGTATTTATAAAAAAAAATTTAATAATTTTTTCCCCATTTTTGTTGAGCCTTTGACTAGCAGCAAAAGTAGTCTGGTTCCGCTAGTTTCCAGACAATAACTTGTGTTTAAGTGTATGGATCTCTCTGAAATTGTACTACAAGGTTCCATACCACAAAGGAAAGGCTGGGATTGAGTTTGGGGGTAATTGCCCCAAACGTTTAGAAATTAGGGGCCAAAAACAAGCATTTTTCTAGTTTCAAGACAATAACTTGTGTTAAAGTTTATAGAACTCTCTGAACTTGTTCATTTTTCCTGAAAAGAAAATAATCTTCATAATTTCAAAAAAAAATTGGGGGAGGGGGTGGGGGGGAATTTTTTTTCTTCAAATTTTTGTGAGGGTTCATATTTTTATATGCCCGTTTACGGGACGTATTATGGTATACTGTTGACCGTCTGTCCGTCCGTCGTCAACATGTCGGACATTAACTCAAAAAAGCTTTAACCAATATGCATGAAACTTTGGTGAGATGTTTATATCTATTGACGTGAGCTTTTCATTTTTTATAAATTTCAGATTTACCGTTTCCAAGTTTTGGGGTTTTATTCATTAAAAAAGGGGGGATTTTCCATTTTTCTGACAATAACTCAAGAATGCTTTCACCAACTTGCAAGAAATTTTGGTGAATTGTTTATATCTATTGGATTTTTATAAATTTTAGATTTAACGTTTCCGAGTTACAGGGTTTTATTCATAAAAAAGAGAGATTTTCCAGTTTCGGACAATTACTAAAAAATCCTTTCAGCAGTTCTCATGAAACTTTGGTGAATTGTTTATATCTGTTGATGTAAGCTCCCTTTAGAATTTTATAAATTTTAGATTTTACATTTCTGAGTTATGGGGTTTTATTCATTAAAAAAGGGGGGATTTTCCAGTTTTTAGACAATAACTCAAAAATGCTTTCAGCAGCTCTCATGAAACTTTGGTGAATTATTTATAGTTATTACATTGGTTGCAATGAATTACATTGATTTTCCAGTGAAATAAAAACCGATAATTTCACATGTGAAATAAACGTGGTTATTTCACTCCTCTGACGTCACACAACAATAGGCGTTGTCAAGACATCGATAACGTCGGATCAAAACAAATTGTGAATGCGTAGAAAAAGATATAGTTCCTTACATTTTCTACTTTATTTCATAAAAAAGCCATTTGCCAATGTAATAAAAAGAATAACTAATCAAAGAATTCAAATATCGAAAAATATTCAACTCGTGACCGAATAACACTGATAATTAACTCATGCACTACGCGCATTCGTGACTTAATGTGTTGTTCAGTCACTCGTTGAATATTTTTCTCTATTTGAATTCTTCTGTTAGTTATTCTATAATTATTGATGTAATCTCCCTATTGATTTTCATAAATTTCAAATATGACATTGAGAAGAAATTGAACTTTTTTTGTTTATAGTCTGACAACAGATTTACTAAGTATTGCGCAACAGCACAGGGTATTGCACAACAGCAAGAAATCTTTAATTGAATATAAATTCAATTCATAAAGCCAATTTCAAGTCCTAAGACTACATTTATTCAGAAACCAATAATATGTCAAATATTTAATTACAATCCAAATTCAGACCCGTTTCAAGCTTGAATATTGTTTCCATTTTTGCCCCAACTGTTCAGGGTTGGACCTCTGCGGGCGTATCCAGCTGCGCTCAGCGAAGCAGTGTTTCAAAAACAAATTTTTAAAGAGGTACTAAAACGCTATAATCATGTTTGTCTTATTCTAAAGTTCGTAATTAACGTTTAAGAATGCAAAAAACCCGATAAAATTTCATCTTGTAATTATGGAGATATTTGCAAATTACTGTCAGTTTATCATTTGAACACCTGAACGATTTAGTAAAACATGCCACTACAACGCACTACTTATACCCAACGGAAGTAACGCACAGTGGGTAACCCTGATCAAATACGTGTGTTATATCGTATGCAAACAGATCACGGCTTGCTAAATTAAAAAAAACAGTGTTGAAATATAACGGTGACAATTATTACATTGAGAATATTGATAACCATTTATCGAGGCTTGATAATCTCATAAATATTTTAATCAAATGTTTATAATTAGAAAAGTATTGAAAAACCAAAAGCACAAATCAACCTTTTTTTCTATAAAATATTAACATGTGCATCCTAAAGTGGCCGTAGAAGCAGAAGTAGAACCGTGCATGTTATTTTCCATGGTTGAAAACGGCATTCAAAATAAGACACTCCCAACACGTGCTTCCAAAAGACGACGGAGTTCGATTTTTTCTGAGCTACAAAAAAATAAAAATTCTCTTTCTTACGACTTTAGTTGGCTACAGCAGCATTTCAAAATTATATAAGTTTATTCTCCAGATAATGTGAAGAATTGAGAACTGTCAGTCACAGTAATCTGCTTGACTGGTTTAGCAAAAACCTGAATATGTATTGATCAAGCTATTTCATTAAAAATGAAATACTGGATAGACTTGTAATTAACCTATACGGAGATTTGAAAATCAAACAAAATTTTAAAATGGAAATCAGTACAAGTATATATGATTGTCATAGTCCTTGGACCTTATGTAAAAATATTGCTATATGTGTCATATATACTAAAGTTATATCAGATCCCAGCATCATGAGCATAGTCCTACCTACGGACGAATGTAGGATAGAAAGTCACAGTACAAAAATTCAAAATTCAGTTTTTAGTGGGTTGAAATGTAGAAAACATTTGTCAAAATAATTTTTGTATTTTTTCTAGAACTTTTATATATATGGCAACTTTGTAAACAAAATTTATTCTGAAAAATCAATAATAAAAAATAATTGTAAAGATAACAATTTGTCAAAGTGGCTTGGTACTTAAATGGTTTCATTATGACATAGTGCCAATAAATATATCCTTTTCATGCATAAAATTTAACATCTATTCATCACTCTAGGTTTAAATGAACTATTTCATAAATTGAAAAATGAATATATGCAAGTAACCAAAAAAACAATTGTAGAAATTTTTCCTATGTTTTCAAACAAAACTAAACAAATAGTATGTGTGACTTTTGTATTATCAAATTTGTTACTTTCTGTCCTGTAACTTTCAGTACGTTTGTCATCACAGGCCTATGATACCATTGATATAAAATCTTTAGAAAAAGGGGTGCGCATTCCAAAATAACTTGTGTCCTAAATCCTGAGTGTTATGATCACACCAATTTTTTTTTTAAATAAAAAAAAAATATACCATACTGCTTTTAAAATATTGAACTTTTCTTTCATTCGAAATTTAAGCAATGACAAATAAATAACCAAACAAGAAAAATATTAATCCTCTCAATCACCTTTTGATCCTAATAATTAAAAGTCTGCACTTTGATACTACTGATAAGTAAACATCCTGTATACAGTAAGGTAATAAAGATCAAACGGTAGCTATTATCCCTCCAATCAGGTAATTAACAACTTGGCCATGCAGAAATGCCACCTGTTGTTTATAAAGTGATAAACTTTATACTTTGATAATTAACATTATTAAAAAGGTATTACACATACCCGGTTTTTAACTGGCAATTAATTATTATTATTACATGGAACAGAAGCCTCTACCGTCATATCTTGTCAAGATGTTATGCATCTTTACGTACATGTAAATATAAACTATATTTTTTCAAGACTCAATATTTTTTTTTTAATTAATAGCTAGATTAATAATATATTGACCGTCAATTTGTCTCAGTTCTACGATCAGGAACAATGTTTTCAGTTGAAAACTCAATGTTGAATTATCCCAACCCCATCCCCCCTTTTTCTGTTGAAACACGTTATAAATACACATCCCTTCTGAAACATATTTTGTTCCTTTTGACAAATTGGCCATAATGAAGAATGAGCCTTGAATGGGTAGTGAAATTTATTGGCAGTGCTTTAAGTCAACGATCAGAAGAAAGTTCATTTATTAAACAACGAGAAGTGACCCACAGTGCGTCACTTCCGGTGGATTTGGTTTTAGTGCTGTTTCCGGAAGTAGCGTTGATTGGATTTTCCCAAAGGTAAAAATAGTTGAACTTTCCACGCTATTATCTCCATAATTAGTGGACCAAATTGCTTCTGTTTTTTTGCATTTTTTATAATTATTTAGAACTTTTAGATAAGAATAACTTGTTATGTGCGTTTTAGTACCTCTTTAAGATCTTTGACCACATTTATTTTGTGTCAGAAACCTATAATATGTCAAAAATTTGATCACAATCCAAATTCAGACAGTATCAAGCTTGAATATTGTGTCCAAACTTGCCCCAACTGTTCAGGGTTCGACTTCTGCGGTCGTATCAGGTTGCACTTGGCGAAGCATTTTATTAAGTTATCTGACTGCATTTATTCTATGCCAGAAATCTATAATGTGTCAAATGTTTAATCACTATCCAAATTCAGAGCTGTATCAAGCTTGAATGTTGTGTCCATACTTGCATGAACTGTTCAGAGTTCGACCTCTGCAAGTTGTATCCAGCTGCTCCAGGCGGAGCGCATTTTTATACGACCACAAAACATTTTGTGGTCGTATATTGGTATCACATCATCGTCAACTGAAGACATTTGGTTTCCGGACAATAACTTTAGTATAAGTAAATAGAAATCTATGAAATTTAAACACAAGGTTTATAACCACAAAAGGAAGGTTGGGATTGATTTTGGGGGTTATGGTCCTAACAGTTAAGAATTAGGGGCCAAAAAAGAGCCCCAATAAGCATTTTTCTGGTTTCCAGACAATAACTTGTGGAATGGTGTATGAATCTCTCTGAAATAATACCACAAGTTTCCATACCACAAAGGGATGGTTATAATTGACTATGGGGGGTTATGGCTCAAACCGTTTAGGAATTAGGGGCAAAAAATGGGGAAAAACAAAGGTTTCCTGGTTAATGGACAATTTAAAAGCAGTGTACGGGAGGTAATCCAAACACATTTAAAGTGCAATGTTGTGTATGTTTGGATTACCTCCCTTAGACTGCTTTGAAATTATGTATAAAGAAATTTTGTATTGTCTTGAGGTGATTAGCTGTCAATTTATTCTTAGAAGTTACTATTAAAGGAATATTAATTTTAGCAATGATTATGTATGTCATTTTCTATTTTAAGACTTTTATGATGTATTTAAATTGGTAATTATGGTTGCAAACTCTATTGGAAATTTGAATTGAGATTATGACCATATCTTGAGGGAAAGAATTTTTTTTTGGAAGAAAAGTGGAGGGTTAGGGGTGAAAAAAAAATTTAGGGGGGAGGGGGGTAAAAAAAGAAATTGTGGGGTGCAATTTTTTTTTTTCATTTCAGATTTCAGAAATTAAAAAGAAAATTTCTTCAAATATTATTTTTTTGGCAAAAAAAAGGAGGGGGGGGGGGTTCAATAAGCAACAGCATAGTGTATTTCACAAAAGCTAAAAAAATAGGGGAAAGGGGGAGGGGGGGGGGGGGCAAAAAATTGAATATAAATTCAAATCGTATAACCAATTCTAAGTTCTTAGACTACAGTTATTCGGTGTCAGAAACCTATTATGTGTCAAATATTTAATAACAATCCAAATTCAGTCCTGTATCAAGCGCGAATATTGTGTCCATTTTTGCCCCAACTGTTCAGGGTTGGACCTCTGCGGTCGTATCCAGCTGCGCTCAGCGAAGCATTTTATTTTTTATCTGAAAGCATATTATTAGAGCTATCTTCTCATATTTTATCTTAAAATTCTATGGGGAAGTTTTCTTTTCATCACAAAAAATTGGGTTTTCCATGCATAATCTATACTAAATCTGACAATTTTGCAAAACTTGTCACGTGAAAAAAAGCCCAGTGAACCATACTTTTTATTATATTTTTGAAAAAAAAGATGATATATATATATAAACTATATTTTGACAAATTATTAAAAAATTCTATGGATTTTAATTTAGACCCCAATCTACCATGTCTACCTTTATATAATAATAATGATTTTTACTTAAAAGTGGCCATGTTGAAGATGCAGGTGAGAGACACAGGCTCTTTAATTCACCTTACGCACTAGTCTACTAGAAAATGGTGGATCAATGTCTGAAAAGTAAAATCACAAAAATACTGAACTTCGAGGAAAATTCTAAAAGGAAAGTCCCTAATGACCACATCATTAAACACTAGCACATGCATATGTCCTTCCTTTACCAAAGACAGGCAAAATATATCAAAGGGACATTTTTACATGGAAGTCGAAAATAAACTGACCAGGATATTGAAATATTTTGATAATTTCAGGTCTATTTCATCAATGTGGTTAACTTTAGCATCAGTATAATAACAAAAAAAGAAACACTCAAATTACACTGAAGCCTAGCACCTCTAAATTTATGCCTGTACAAATATGTACATGATACAAAGTTAACATTATAAAAAGGGAACAGACATCAAGTGAAAACATGTGTGTTAGGGCCTAAATTATAAACTCAATGTTGCTTTTTTAGCTTTGAAAATGGATTCGTGGGATCCAAGAAGAGATGACTTTGATAACAAACAGTTCAACTCATATGACAGAGGACCAGGAAGAAACATCCGAAAGAATCAGGATAAGAAGTATGTGACAGTAATTACAGAGTTGGAGTCAGGTTTTTATACGCCCGTTTACGGGACGTATTATGGTATACTGTTGACCGTTTGTCCGTCCATCCGTCGTCAACATGTCAGACATTAACTCAAAAAAGCTTTATCCAATATGCATGAAACTTTGGTGAATTATTCATATCTATTGACGTGAGCTCCCTTTTGTTTTTTATAAATTTCAGATTTACCGTTTCCAAGTTTTGGGGTTTTATTCATTAAAAAAGGGGGATACTGCAGTTTTCCGACAATAACTCAAGAATTCTTTCACCAACTTGCAAGAAATTTTGGTGAATTGTTTATATCTATTGACATGAGCTCCCTTTTGGATTTTTATAAATTTTAGATTTAACGTTTCCTAGTTACAGGGTTTTATTCATAAAAAAAGGGGGATTTTCCAGTTTTTGGACAATAACTGTAAAATGCTTTCAGCAGTTCTCATGAAACTTTAGTATTGTTTATATCTGTTGATGTAAGCTCCCTTTAGAATTTTATAAATTTTAGATTTTACATTTCTGAGTTATGGGGTTTTATTCATTAAAAAAGGGGGGATTTTCCAGTTTTTAGACAATAACTCAAAAATGCTTTCAGCAGTTCTCATGAAACTTTGGTGAATTATTTATAGCTATTGATGTAATCTCCCTATTGATTTTCATAAATTTCAAATATGACATTGAGAAGAAATTGAGCTTTATGTGTTTTTAGTCTGACAACAGATTTACCAAGTATTGTGCAACAGCACAGTGTATTGCACAACAGCAAGAAATCTTTAATTGAATATAAATTCAATTCATATAACCGATTTCAAGTTCTTTGACTACATTTATTCAGAAACCTATAATATGTCAAATATTAAATTACAATCCAAATTCAGACCTATATCAAGCTTGAATATTGTGTCCATTTTTGCCCCAACTGTTCAGGGTTGGACCTCTGCGGGCGTATCCAGCTGCGCTCAGCGAAGCAGTTTATTATTTATGCCCCCGCCGTAGCTCTAACAGTTAAGTTTGCCTCAACCAAATGTTATGAAACTTAAACACAATGCTTATTTCCACAAAACACAGATCAAGTTTGAATTTGGGTGGCGTCACTTTTACTGTTCTAGAGTTATGCCCCTTTACAAATGGAAAAATTGCTGAATTTTTCGTTTCCGTTCTCTAACTTTAGTTTGCCTCAACCAAATGTTATGAAACTTATACACAATGTTTATTACCACAAAACACAGATCAAGTTTGAAATTGGGTGGTGTCACTTATACCGTTTTAGAGTTATGCCCCTTTACAAATGGAAAAATTGCTGAAATATTCGTTTCTGTTCTCAAACTTTAGTTTGCCTCAACCAAATGTTATGAAACTTATGCACAATGCTAATTACCACAAAACTCAGATCAAGTACAAATTTGGGTAGTGTTACTTTTACAGTTCTTGAGTTATGTGCCTTTATAACGTGATATGCAAGTGGGGGCATCATCTGTGTCCCATGGACACATTCCCCATTTATTTTTTTTGCACTTCACTTTTGTTGAAGAATTTTCTTATTGATATTATTCAAGTAATGATAGAATAAATATTCAGATGTTTAATTTTCAATACAATGAATTGCAAAGAGAAATACAATGTTGTAAGTATCTTTTAATAGATGTGGTAAAACTTCATTGCTTATTTTGTAAGACATACATTTTGTTCGAGTACATGAAGCAACCCCAGAAAATACTGAATTTCATTCACTTGTTCAATGTTGCAGATTTCTGCTTCTCAAACATAAAGTTCAGCATACATTTGGGAGTCCAGTCTTCACTTAGATATATATGTATTGTATTTTAGATGTTTAATAAAAAAATATTCACCCAAAAAGGGCAAAATTTGTGATAAGGCCAATAAAAATATGTCTGTTTCCTACCTCTAACTTCTAAGTTTGATTGCTGACCCTTCAAATTTTATTGCCAAATCAAAAAAGAATGCAAGAAATAGTGTTTTGTGTTATTTGAGTAGACTGAATACTATTTTTGCTGAATTATTCAGTCTAAGTTGAAAGAAGATTGACTAAAATCAAGTGAAAAAGTTTTGAAATTACATATGTACATGTACCATAAATCATGCAGAAATTACCAGATATGTTGTTTAAATTGGGATAAAAAAAACAGTAAAGGTGCTAAAGAAGAGTTCACAGTTCTTGCTCATGCAAAAGGAAAAATCAAGAACAAAGGTTAAGGTTTCAGTGGTCTCAGACTTAAAACAAAACCTTGTGCTCTTCTGAGAGTCTGAGTTAGTTTTTCATTATACACTGTCTGTGAACTGTTTTCTTTCATAGACATATTATGATCATGCTATCAATGTATATCATATCCAAAGAACAGTGTTAATTTTAGATACAAGAACTCAAGCACAGACCTGCAAATCAGTGTTGACTAATTTTTGCACCTTTTGTTTGCGGTATACCATCTTTTTCGCAAGTTTATTGTTTTCTGTTTGGTATTAAATTAATAAATAAGATCCATTTGGTTACATCTGGTGATCCGTTTATTTGGCAATCGCCAATGGCAGTCAGCAGGGTTTAAGAACATCCGTTGTTCGACCTGCTAGTCAAATGCATTTTGTTAGAATAAACTTTTTCACTTTTTTGGTCTTTTGGAAAATGTTGTTTGTGCTGTATTTAGACCCCTCTACAAAGAAATTTGTTTTGCATGCACACATATAAAAATTGCAGTTTTTATCCAACACAATCATAGGTTTGAACGTTGTTTTCAATTTAGACTTGTTTGTATTGTATTTAAGATATATAGTTTTGTTGGAAAGTTGAAGCCTTTAAAGCTGAAATTCTGGTTCATTTTAATTTGAAACTGCTGTAGTTTTTATTAAACCTTAATCTGTCATTTAATTTTGCAGAGAAGGGGTCCAATTGTATATTACAGGCATACCTAAAGAACTGTCAGATGTAAGTATTTTAGACTACTATAGGTTCTATAAAACCAATACAATGTTTTTGTTTGATGTTTGCTACTTTTTTTTTAGTCCGAAAAATGCAAAGATATATGGGTATCTTTTGTCTATGTCCCCAGAATGTTAATCATAGGGTAAGTGGTATCAGCATTAGATAAGTTACAGCTATAAAGCTATCATAAAAAAAAATCCAGTTATGAGACCAGCTGAAAATCTTCAAATCTCCATTTGTGACTTGACAATTTTGTCACATGTCTGCCAGTGTTTCCTACCTGTCCATTCAAATAAGAAAGTATTTCCTGTTAATTGTTCTATTTTGCAATGCTTTTATTTAATTTGTGTGTATAACTACCCCCGTAAAAAAGGTGTTTCCAGTTGCCCAACTGACCCTAATTTATATGCTCCAACCCTAACTTTTCTTTTTCAAAAAAATTAAATTACAAATTGGTAATTTTCGTAGTGATAGAAAAAAATCTCTTTCAACATATCCCAAAATTGCTGTTATCGTGAAAAAAAAGCTCTTCCCTTAGCATGTCTCAAAATCAAATGCACTATTGTAAAAGCATTTTTGTGACGGTGAATGATCATAAACAAATGGCAGGCTTAAGGTAACCGGTACGTAAATGGATGGATGATCTCTCAAAATTTTATGAAATTTTGCACAAAAAATGCTCATGAACATTGAAAAATGTTATGTACAACTTAATACTTTCTAAAATATATCAAATAAAACATCTGGAAAATAGTATTATAAATGTAAAGAATGCACGTAAATATCGTGAAAAAGTTCAGCAATTTTGACTTAAAATTAACATTCTTGAAATCCTGTCCTACGAATTTTCTTTAAAAATCATATTATTGTTGCTGAAATTTGAGAATCACTTTCCTATTTTGCTATCAATTTTATAGGATGGTCTATCAAACCTGTTTAGTAGAGCTGGAAACGTATTACATGCAAAGATGATGGTATCTAAACGAGCAGACTTAAAGAGCACCTTTGGGTAAGTTGATATGTTGACTGTTTTGACAGCAAATTTGGAGGGGTAACCAATAGTTGAGACAAATGAAATTGAGTTTATCATTAGCTGCGTAACCGTAGCTCTTAGGTCCTTATGTTATTTTTGGACTTTTTGCGGACCATAGAGCTACAGATTTTTCCTATTTCAAAACGTTCAGAATTGCGACCTAGGTTCAGGTTGCACTTATTTCCCAAAAATGTATTGTTTATCGTCCATGCAAGGCTTGTCAATATATATAGTTAGTTTCGTTAGACATTTTTCTAGGATATGACGTATCTATTTTTGAATATTCATTTCCTTCACACTATTATCTAATTATTCCCATTTGTATACATTCTCGGCCTATTTTGCTCAGCCATATTGAATCTCGTAGTGACGTCACAAAAAACAAGAAAAGATAACTCTTGGAAGAAAGCACGTGTTGGTTTGTTTACGTTGTCTTTTATTTTATTTTCATGACTTTTTGAATGAAATAACTTGTCATTAAAGTTAAATACTAACGGAAATAATAATTTTTCCCAGCAATTTAAATATTTCGTATGAATTAATGTTGTAAAGCCTTCAAAACACTCAATTCTCGCTTAGAAATAAGTAAACAAACCAACACGTGTTTTATTAAAAGAGTTATCTTTTCTTGTTTTTCGTAGGCGTTCCTCACCTCCAACATAGGAGATCGAGGATATTAGAGTTATCTTTTCTTGTTTTTCGTGACGTCACTACGAGATTCAATATGGCTGAACAAAATAGGCGGAGAATGTATACAAATGGGAATAATTAGATAATAGTATTAAGGAAATGAATATTCAAACATAAATAGGTACGTCATATCCTAGAAAAATGTCTAACGAAACTAACTATATATATTGACAAGCTTTGCATGGACGATAAACAATAAATTTTGGGGAAATAAGTGCAACCTGAACCTGGGTCACAATTCTGAACGTTTTGAAATAGGAAAAATCCGTAGCTCTATGGTCCGCAAATAGTCAAAAAATAACATAAGGACCTAAGAGCTACTGTTCCGCAGCTAGTTTATCATATGCCCTGCATACGATAGTATGATGCATTATGTTTTTGGGTCTGTGTGTCAGTCCCTTGTAAAGTTAGTTTTGAGTAGTCTACCATGAATTTGTGGTCACTTCAACTATAGTCTTATTTATGATGAAGGCTTAAATATATGGGAAGCTTCTGACTTAAGATTTATCAGTTCAATGGACATTTTATAATGTTTTTGACCCGTCCGTCAGTCCGTCAGTCCTGTTTCTTGTCAACGCAACTCCTCTCAAACCACAAAACAGAATTTCACGAAACCTTTTTAGATAATAAGGACATACTATGTAGTTGTGCATATCGACAGGAAATTACGATTCAATTCTTTTTCTAGGAGTTACGCCCCTTTGAACTTATTTACTTTAATGTACTACTGCAACAGTTTGTCATCGCAACTCCTCTCAAACCACACAACAGAATTTCATGAAACCTTTCTAGATAATAAGGACATACTATGTAGATGTGCATATTGACAGGAAATTAGGATTCATTTTTTTTTCCAGGAGTTACGCCCCTTTGAACTTATTTGCCCAATATACTACTGCAACCTTTTGTCATCGCAACTCCTCTCAAACCACACAACAGAATTTCATGAAACCTTTTCAGATAATAAGGACATACTACGTAGATGTGCATTTCGATAGGAAATTACGATTCATTTTTTTTCCAGGAGTTACGCCCCTTTGAACTTATTTGCCCAATATACTACTGCAACCTTTTGTCATCGCAACTCCTCTCAAACCACACAACAGAATTTCATGAAACCTTTTCAGATAATAAGGACATACTACGTAGATGTGCATATCGACAGGAAATTACGATTCAATTTTTTTCCAGGAGTTACGCCCCTTTGAACTTATTTGCCCAATATACTACTGCAACCTTTTGTCAGCACAACTCCTCTCAAACCACACAACAGAATTTCATGAAACTGTGTAGATAATAAGGACATACTATGTAGATGTGCATATTGACAGGAAATTACGATTCAATTTTTTTTTCTGATACAATTTTTTTTTTTTACAATTATGTTATTTCTCCAATGACAATGTGGGGACCTGGGGTATGAGAGCGCGCTCACTAAGGTTCTTTCATTGTGATTGTGCAGGCAGAGCAAAATGTCCTAAACAAATATTGTTTCTTTTTATTGACTTTCCTGATTTTCATTATGAGACAGATTACCGTCTTTAGGTGTGTATAAAACGCACTCATGCATAGCACACACTCCCTTTTTCACCCTTGAAACTTGAGAAAAAAAGTTTCTTCTTATGCTTTACACGCAAGGACTTTCTGGAAAAATCCAAACTTGAAACTCGGTAAAATGCGACCATTGAAAATGATTTCTTTTTCGGGGACAAATTGAACTTCAGTCCTGGTTGATTACAGGATAATGAAAACATTGTTGCAGAATAAATAAATTAGCAAATGATGTTTGATTCTTTATTGTTTCCACAGATGTGTTTGATTGAGAACAACAGGAAGGGTTAAATCGGGAAGTTGTTTAAATGCAAATCGTAGTCGGTGAATCTTGTACGGAATTCGGATTCATTATGAATATTCTTTAATACACAATAAATAAATAGATTGTAATATTTATGTTGATAAATTAGATTTAAAATAAATATTAACCTCTGCTAATTTCATTTATTGTTTGTTGGTAATCATTGAATCGTTAAATCCAGATTATCACACTCTTATTGATAATCAATTGGGAAGTCTAATCGTTGTCAAAACAAAACAAAATGACAGATTCACTATGTTCCTCAATCAAATTTGTACAGGTATTAAAATGGCATTTTAAAAACATGCTTACAATTTATGATTTGTATGAGGATGTCACGAAAGTCAAAACTTATAAAATCATCACTTTATTCAACTTCATAATGTTAAAGTCACATGACATGTGATCACCTGATACTACGAATTTAAAAACAATGGCGGTCACTATCATCAAACAAGCGTGTTTTATTCAATTTTCGTACATTCACCTTCTGTATTCCTTGTTAGAACATATCAAAAGTAAGTTATAAACTCGAGAATCACCTACACTTATTTGGCCATTGACAGAATCATCTCTAATTCGGATATATGAAAGTACAACTTCCGGGCGGCAACATAGAACAGAGACAAGAAAACGCAAAAAACATAACTACTAAAGCATTTAAATGATTTTTATTATACGACCGCAAAAAAATTTTACGGTCGTATATTGGTATGACGTTGGCGTCGTCGTCGTCGTCCGAAGACACATTAGTTTTCGCACTCTAACTTTAGTTTAAGTGAATGGATCTCTATGAAATTTTACCATAAGGTTCGTTACCACAAAAGGAAGGTGGGGATTGATTTTGGGGGTTATGGTTCCAACAGTTAAGGAATTAGGGGCCAAAAATAAGCATTTTTGTAACTTCCAGACATAACTTGTGTGTTAGTGAATGGATCTCTCTGACATTGCACCACAAGGTTCCATATCACAAAGGGAATCCTGGGATTGATTTTGGGGGTAATTGCCTCCAAATTTTACGAATTAGGGGCCAAAAAGGGGCAAAAAATAAGCATTTTTCTAGTTTCATGACAATAACTTGTGTGAAAGTGTATGGATCTCTCTGACATTGTACCACAAGGTTCCATATCACAAAGGGAATGCTGGGATTGATTTTGGGGGTAATTGCCTCCAAATTTTAGGAATTAGGGGCCAAAAAGGGGCCAAAAAACAAGCATTTTTCTAGTTTCATGACAATAACTTGTGTGTAAGTGTATGGATCTTTATGAAATTGTACTGCAAGGTTTCATATCACAAAGGGAAAGCTGGGTTTGAGTTTGGGGTAATTGCCAAAAACGTTTAGGAATTTGGGGCCAAAAAGGGGCCAAAAAACAAGCATTTTTCTAGTTTCCAGACAATAACTTGTGTTCAAGTGTATGGATCTCTCTGAGATTGTACTGCAAGGTACCATACCACAAAGGGAAGGCTGGGATTGAGTTTGGGGGTGATGAATCATAAGGGGGTTCAAAAAATTGGGGGGGGGGGGATTTTTTTTTCCTTTTTTTTCTTTAAAATTTTCCATTTTAAATTGGTTATTTCTGATTTATATATAAAAGCAAATAATAATGATATGGTTTGAATAGGTAAATTAAACATTTTTAAGTTCTTAGACCACATTCATTCTGTGTCAGAAACCTATGCTGTGTCAAATATTGAATTACAATCCAAATTCAGTGCTGTATCAAGCTTGAATGTTGTGTCCATATATACTTGCCCCAACTGTTCAGGATTCGATCTCTGCGGTCGTATCAAGCTGTGCCCCAGCGGAGCATTTTATTGGCATATAACATTACAAATCATATACTAGAAGGTACAAATATACGTTTAAAACATAACAACAATCAATTTGTTTTGCAAGGAAAATATTTTCTTCCTGACCACCTGGTTTCATGGCCGACTTCCGTATCTGAAAAAAAGTCTAAAAATCAATGTATGCATACTTAATACGCACCCCCCTTCTCAGAAATCTATCCCAGGGTAAAGTTCTGCGTACTATACACACCTAAAGATGGTAATTTAGTAAGTCCAATCTACCTATAGATCACATGAGTCTTTAGAGTTCAGTTTCTGCTCTTTCAGTCAAAATCTTTGTTAAGTAGCAACAGTTATACTTATAAACACTAAATACTTTCACTACTTGAAAACACTAATTATTCTAAATTTTTGGAAAAAATTATATGCATCCATATATACACAAATCTATCTTATTTTCCTTCAGCCAATAAGATTTCTTTACTGAAGGAGCTGTCATTCGTAATTGGTCTTTGGTAAATTTTCTAAACACACTATCTTTCCTCCACCCAGCTGTGTGAAGAATAGAAGCTATTGGAATTCATCCACTAACATAGGAAGTAGCAGCTCCTCTAGTACTATGAGGTGTAAAGATTTTAATATCTATTCCAGCCAAAATTAAAACTTGTTTAATCCACTTGGCAATAGTACCCTTTTTAACAGGTTTATAAGGTTTTTGAAAACTCAAAAACAATTGAGTATTATTAAGTCTCAACTTATTTGTGCATCCTAAATATTCATGTAACGTATGAAACACGCAAATCCTAAAATCTGGCTTAAATGCTTCTATAAATATCTCTGGTAACTGATATCCAGGTCTAGTTTGCTTAAGCAAGTCTCTATATCTTATTTTAACAGAACATTTTTAATAGATATTAGAAATTTGGAACTTGATACGTGTATCAAGTTCCAAATTTCTAATATCTATTAAAATAATACTCTGCATTTTTAGCTCACCTGGTCCGAAGGGCCAAGTGAGCTTTTCTCATCACTTGGCGTTCGTCGTCCATTGTCCATTGAAAAGAAACGAGAATTTTGTAATAAAGCATTTAATTTTTAAATTTATCAGTATTAATTTGATATTGAATAAAAATAACTTATTAATATGGATTGGGTAAAATTATTGGTTTGAAAAATGATAAGAGCGCCCTCTACAATGTCAATAACAAACATGGCGGAACGTAAACAAACCACATCGCGAAATTGAAATTTTCTCTCTTATTTCTTGCTTATTGTACTCTATAGTCAGCACCCCTGCTGTCAGGGTCAATTTTGGAGAATAAAACCGCGGACTTTACAAGCCTTTTAACGGTATTGCCCTAAATAGTCAATTTTTAACAATTTTTCGTAAATTTTTGTAATCTTTTACAAAAATCTTCTTCTCTGAAACTACTGAGACAAATTTAACTATACTTGGCCATAATCATTATTAGGGTATCTAGTTTAAAAAAATTGTCCGATGACCCTGCCTTCCAACCATCATTGCCAACTTGGTTAAAAATAGAACATAGGGGTAAAATGCAGTTTTTGGTTTATATCTCTGAAACTAAAGCATTTACTGATTTAGAGCAAATCTGACAGGCAAAAATGTTCATCAGATTTAGATTTATCTGCCCTGAAATTTTCAGACGAATCCGACAACCCGTTGTTGGGTTGCTGCCCCTGAGTTAGTAATTTTACAAAAATTTTGCAGTTTTTATACGACCGCAAAAAAATTTTTGTGGTCGTATATTGGTATGACGTTGGCGTCGTCGTCGTCCGGCGTCGTCCGAAGACACATTGGTTTTCGCACTCTAACTTTAGTTTAAGTGAATGGATCTCTATGAAATTTTACCACAAGGTTCAATACCACAAAAGGAAGGTTGGGATTGATTTTGGGGGTTATGGTACCAACAGTAAAGGAATTAGGTGCCAAAAATAAGCATTTTTGTAACTTCCAGACATAACTTGTGTGTTAGTGTATGGATCTCTCTGACATTGTACCACAAGGTTCCATATCACAAAAGGAATGCTGGGATTGATTTTGGGGGTAATTGCCTCAAAATTATAGGAATTAGGGGCCAAAAAAGGGGCAAAAAACAAGCATTTTTCTAGTTTCATGACTATAACTTGTGTGTAAGTATATGGATCTTTCTGAAATTGTACTACAAGGTTCCATATCACAAAGGGAAAGCTGGGTTTGAGTTTGGGGGTAATTGCCCTAAACGTTTAGGAATTTGGGGCCAAAAAGGGGCCAAAAAACACATTTTTCTAGTTTCCAGACAATAACTTGTGTTCAAGTGTATGGATCTCTCTGAAATTGTACTGCAAGGTACCATACCACAAAGGGAAGGTGAGGATTAAGTTTGGGGGTGATGAATCATAAGGGGGTTCAAAAAATTTGGGGGGGGGATTTTTTTTTTTTTCCTTTTTTTTTTCTTTTAAAATTTTCCATTTTAAGTTGGTTATTTCTGATTTATATTTAAAAGCAAATAATAATGATATGGTAGGAGATACACACCAAACAGGATGTGTAAATTATTATATAATAAGTATTGTGCAATAGCAAGAAATTTTCAATTGCACAGTATTGCACAATAGCAAGAAATCTTCAATTGCACAGTATTGCGCAATAGCAAGAAATCTTCAATTGCACAGTATTGCGCAATAGCAAGAAATATCCAATAGCACAATATTGCGCAATAGCAAGAAATTGTCAATTGTACAGTATTGGGCAATAGCAAGAAATATTTAATTGCACAGTATTGTGCAAAAGAAGATACTTCGTATAAATTGCTTATTTCTTGACCAATTTCAATGGGGTTTTATTCTTGAATTCTTGGGGTTCTTTAATATGCTGAATCTAACCGTGTATTTAGTTTTTGGATTTTGGGCCCCGTTTTTAAATTGGTTCACATTGAGGTCCAAAGGGTCCAAAATTAAACTTTGTTTGATTTCATCAAAAATTGAATTATTTGGGTTCTTTGATATGCCGAATCTAACCGTGTATTTAGATTCTTAATTTTTGGTTCCATTTTCAAATTGGTCTACATTAAGGTCCAAAGGGTCCAAAATAAAACTTAGTTTGATTTTAACAAAAATTGAATTCTTAGGGTTCTTTGATATGCTGAATCTAAACATGTATTTAGATTTTTGATTATGGGCCCAGTTTTCAAGTTGGTCCAAATCGGGGTCCAAAATTAAACTTTGTTTGATTTCAACAAAAATTGAATATATGGGGTTCTTTGATATGCTGAATCTAACCATGTATTTAGATTTTTGATTTTTGGGCCCCGTTATCAACTTTGTCCACATTGATGTCAAAAGGGTCCAAAATTAAACTTTGTTTGATTTCATCAAAAATTGAATTCTTGGGGTTCTTTGATATGCTGAATCTAACCATGTATTTAGATTTTGGATATTAGACCATAATAGGTGAATGTCCAATTTAAAATTTTTAAGTTCTTAGACCACATTCATTCTGTGTCAGAAACCTATGCTGTGTCAAATATTTAATCACAATCCAAATGCAAAGCTGTATCAAGCTTGAATGTTGTGTCCATACTTGCCCCAACTGTTCAGGGTTCGACCTCTGCGGTCGTATCAAGCTGCGCCCTGCGGAGCATTTCATTTGTTATTATCTTAGATATCATTATAATATCTAATATCTAATACTATTAATTATGATTTTAACCTTATTTTACATGATTTCCAAAGCATCAGTAAATACAGGTGAGCGACACAGGCTCTTGAGAGCCTCTAGTTTGAACTTGTCAATGCTAATAACATGGCCAATTTAAATGTTAACTTTTTTATGCCCCCGCCTTTTTGATTTCCATTCTCTAACTTGAGTTTGCCTCAACCAAATGTTATGAAACTTATACACAAAGCTTATTACCATAAAAACACAGATCAAGTTTGAATTTTGGTGGCGTCACTTTAACCGTTCTAGAGTTATGCCCCTTTATAAATGGAAAAATTGCAAAATATTTAGTTTTGTTTCTCTAACTTAAGTTTGCCTCAACCAAATGTTATGAAACTTATACACAATGCTTATTACCACATAATACAGATTAGGTATGAAATTTGGTGGTGTCACTTTTACCATTCTTGAGTTATGTCCCTTTGTCAACATAAAAATTGCTGAATTTTTCATTTCTGTTCTCTAACTTTAGTTTGTCTCAACCAAATGTTATAAAACTTATACACAACCGTTCTAGAGTTATGCGTGTTTACAAATAGAAAAATTGCTGAATTTTTAGTTTCTGTTCTCTACTTTAGTTAGCCTCAACCAAATGTTATGAGACTTACACCCAATGCTTATTACCACAAAACTCAGATCAAGTTCAAATTTGGGTAGCGTCACTTTTACTGTTCTTCAGTTATGTCCCTTTATAACTATATGATATGCCATCGGGGGCATCATCTGTGTCCACATGTGGACACTATCCACATTTATTAATGAAATATCTTTAACTGGTTTCTAAGTCTTAAATAGACTTAAAACAATTTCTACATTCCAAGTACAATTATATTTTGGTAAGACAGGTTTTCTGTTAAATATCCACTTCATAAATTGTTTCACATGAAAATGTTTTCCAATTTGCACATTAGAAATTAAGTAAACAAAACTAGATACTACTGATTTAGCAGTATTAACGGCACTATATCCTAAACCATTCATATGCAATTCTAACAAAAATTTTAACACATTGTTTACAGATGGATCAAATTGATCAGTTTTTTCTTTGTCACTAAAAAGCAGCCATATTTTGATATATGTCCCATACTGTTTTTTTTGTAGAATCTCTCCATGAATTGATGATGATGATGTCGGCAGCCTCTGCTGATACTCCTCTCTCACACATTTTATTCTGGAGATCTTGAAAGCCACCAATCTCATGTCTTTTATGCCCCCGCAACTGGGGGGCATATTGTTTTACCCCTGTCCGTCCGTCATTCCGTACCGCCCATTATGGGTATATAGTTATTCCACATAACTCCTCCTACAGTTTGAATGCTAGGAAGTTTTCACACTTTGTACATATATCGAAGGTGTGCATGTGGTCAGGGTTTTGATTTTTATTAATATTTGCTCTTTTGGGAGATAGTTGAACTTTGTCATTTTGGAGTATATACTCACATAAGAGGTGCATAGAGTTTCCGGATAACTCCACCTACAGTTAAAAATTCACAATTCTCTGGTCATACATATTTGTCAACTAATTTGTGTACCTCTTTGTTTTTATGATCAATGGCAGACTCCACCCCTTGATTTACAATTTTTGCAATCTCGTCATACACCGGCGATCCTAACTTTTGCTTCTTTGACAAAATGTTTTCAACTTTTTTCATTTTTGACATTTTCATAGGAACTTTCATCCTCTTTTCTGGTGGTTCCTTTGTCATTTCCTCCTCATCCTCCTGAGAGGATTCATAATCCCGTTCTGATTCTTCCTCAGAAATGCTATCATAAAATGTTTTTGGAGATTTGCCCCGATTATTGTTTGTTGTTATCAACTGTGTCGGCGCATTCGGATCAGCTGTTTTCTGAATAACACTAACAGCATTTTTAATTTCAATTACTGATTTGGTTAGCTCATTAATAGCTTTTTGTTGTTCCAAATAAAGTTTTTGGTTGTTTATTAATAGCTCATTGTATAGAGCTAACAAGTCTGGTCGTTGTTGATTAACTTCCACACTTGTAAAAGGCACATTATTAAGCTCCGCCCCCTTTTTAGCTCACCGGGGCCCGAGGGGCCCATGTGAGCTTATGCCATCACTTGGCGTCTGTCGTCGTCATCGTCTTCTGTTGTCTTCTGTGGTCGTAAACTATTTCAAAAATCTTCTCCTCTGAAACTACTGGGCCAAATACCTTCAAACTTTAACTAAATGTTCCTTAGGGTATCTAGTTTATAAATTGTATCTGAAGTTTTGATCCATCGACAAACATGGCCGCCATGGCTAAAAATAGAACATAGGGGTCAAATGCAGTTTTTGGCTTATATCTCAAAAACTAAAGCTTTTAGAGCAAATCTGACATGGGGTCAAATTGTTCAATTGGTCAAGATCTATCAGCTCTGAAATTTTTAGACGAATCGAACAACCCATTGTTGGGTTGCTGCCACCGAATTGGTAGTTTTAACAAAATTTTGCCGTTTTTTGTTATTATTTTGAATATTATTATAGATATATATAAACTGTAAGCAGCATTAATGTTCAGCAAAGTAAGATCTACAAAAAAGTTAATATGACCATAATTGTCAATTGACCCCTTAAGGAGTTATTGCCCTTTAAAGACAATTTTACACAATTTGTTCATCAAGTTTGCTAACATTGAAAAATCTTCTCCTCTGAAATACAGGTGAGCGATTCAGGCTCTTGAGAGCCTCTTGTTGTTTTTCTCAACTGTCGCTCGTTTCGGAACAGAATTTAAACAGATGGACTGATGATGATGGAGCTCCAGTATGAATCAACGGACGGGAACCATCATCCTTCACCACTATTGCCTGGTCTTGGAAAACATTGCAATTTTCCACCACCGGGTCCACAATAATAAATTCCTCTGCCATTGTTCTGAACTTCCTAAACTCACCAACGCAAAAACATCCAAACAAAGAAAAATGTTTACAAACATAATTTCAAATAAAGATTATTAATAACATCACTATAGTAAAACTTTCAAACTACGAACAATTCCTGACTATCCAAAAACATGACACGGGTTATGTTCTTCTCATATATTTTATGATGGTATAATACTAAACCCCTAACAGGAGGGATTGTGCCTGATATTCATATGATGAAGACATAATCTTTCAATCAGTTTAATTGAGGTCTGGAGCTGGCATGTCAGTAACTGCTAGTAGTCTGTTGTTATTTATGTATTATTGTCATTTTGTTTATTTTCTTTTGTTTCCTATTCTGACATCGGACTCGGACTTCTCTTAAACTGAGTTTTACTGTGCGTACTGTTGTACGTTTGTTTTTTCTGCATTGGCTAGAGGTATAGGGGGAGGGTTGAGATCTCGAAAAACATGTTTAACCCCACTGCATTTTTGCGCCTGTCCCAAGTCAGGAGCCTCTGGCCTTTGTTAGTCTTGTATCATTTTTAATTTTAGTTTCTTGTGCATAATTTGGAGTTTAGTATGACGTCCATTATCACTGAACTAGTATACATATTTGTTTAGGGGCCAGCTGAAGGACGTCTCCGGGTGCGGGAATTTCTCGCTGCATGGAAGACCCATTAGTGGCCTTCGGCTGTTGTCTGCTCTATGGTCGGGTTGTTGTCTCTTTGACACATTCCCCATTTCCATTCTCAATTTTACTAACATATATAAAAAAAAAATAATTTTGTCTCCTGAATAAAAAGTCTAACTTTGCATAACAAAGGATCAACCTCGTTCTGATTTGCATCATGTGATCATCTGTTCACTCATTTGATTTATAGGTAGAATGGACTTACTAAACAAATATTAATCTCTGCTAATTTTATTTATTGTTTGTTGGTACTCATTTAATCGTATAATCCAAATTATCACACTCTTATTGAATGTCAATTAGGAAGTCTAATCGTTGTCAAAACAATTCAATATTGACAGATTAATTTTGTTCCTTAATCTTATCTGTACAGTTTACAAGATGGTATTGACATGTCTGCAATTATGATTTGTATGAAGGTTTTTTTTTTAAAATGTTACAAAGTAAAAACGTGTTTAAAATTATCACTTTATTCAACTTTACAATTGTTAAAAAACACATGACACATGATCACCTGATACTACAAAAGTAAAAAAAAAACAATGGCGGTCGCTATCATCAAACGGGCGTGTTTCGTTCAATTTTCATACATTTACCTTCCGTTTTCCTTGTTAGAACACATATACAAAGTAAGTTATAAACTCGAGAAACAGTTACACCTACACTAATTTGGCCATTGATAGAATCCTTCATTTCTTATTTGGACATGATCAAATGCAACTTCCCGGCGGCAACGAAGAACACAAGAAAACGCAAAAAACAACTACTAAAGCATTTAAATGATTTTTATTTGCATTTATCATTACAAATCAGATTCAAGAAGGTACAAATATACATGTAAAACATAACAACAATCAAGTTTATGCTATGAAAATATTTTCCTTCAGACCACCTGGTTTCTTGATCAGAATTATTTGACCTGAAAAGAAAGTCTCAAGAACAGTATAGCCATACATAATACGCACCCCCCTTTCAGAAATCATTCCCAGAATAAAAACCAGTGTACTATACACACCGGTAAAACATTCAATTGAAAATCAAATTTCTAAGAAATTTATTCAAATTTTGCTTATAAAGAGATATCTCTGAAGTGATATGTTCTCCTTTAAAGGTGAAAAATAGTTTCCTGATAAAAAAAATTGGCCTTACAGATAAAGATCTATGGTATGATAATACTATGATTGTATATGTATTGATTCATATAAATGTTAGTTTGTATCTGTGAACATGGTTAAATGATGGTTTATATATATTACATATTAAGAGTTCTGCCCAGCTTTTGCAATTCACTGTTGCAGAATCTAACATCATGGGTAATATTTTCAATAATGTAAACAAAAACATTGGTTTACAGCATCCTTAACAGTGGTTATACGACCAATGCTGTAAAGTTGGTGTAGTTCATTATAGTAATTTACACATAATTTTTTCAAACGTTTTTCCAAAAGGTTTGTGACCATGTCTAATTTGGCCGAAGCAGAAGATGCCATACGTCAGTTGAATAAATTTGAATTGAGAGAACATACCCTAAAAGTTGCTATTGCTATGTCAGATGAGGACAGACAAAGGAGAAAGAACGAAAAACAGGTTTTTATGCAATTATTAAGAAAAAGTCATGCTAAAAGTTGCTGAGGTAGCTCTAACAACACAGATTTTTTTGTAACTGATATGGAAGTACATACTTTTATCTATATATATATGTTCAATGTAAAAAAAAACCAGATTTCTTGAAAACTAAAACTGAAGTTGTGTTCCTCGTCTAAGGTCACTCAGTTAATATCAGGGTAATGACACAGAAATGGATTCAACATGGATTTACCTAGAAGTATACACAAGACTTTTTTTATTTATCAAACAAAATATTTATTACAATAAAAACATATAAAATTTATCACTACCTACCCACATATAACTTTTGAGATATTTTACAGTACTCAATTTCCCATAAATATGTTGACTGCCAGGAAGTTAGAATTTGCAATGGAAAAATAGGTATCAGTACAAACATAAATTGTTCAAAAATGTTCTCCATAGTATCCTACCGGTTTCACTGTTTAACAGATCTTCAAGGATTATGGTTGCTTGCGACTTCGTCAGGGGTAACGTCCATCAGTGACATTATTATTTAGTACTTTCACTTTCGTTTTAAGTACCTACGTTGTGCTATATTATGACGTTCAGGACTAAATAATAATGTCACTGATGGACGTTACCCCTGACGACGTCGCCAGCAACCATATCCTTGAAGATCTGTTAAACAGTGAAACCAGTAGGATACTATGGAGAACATTTTTGAACAATTTGTTGTTGTAATAGACAAAATGTGAATATTCATATTGAATATAAATATTTGGTGCATTTTCAGCCTTACTTTTTTTTCCCTATTTTATGCACAGCGTGGACAAAATTCAAAACTTTTCAATATATATATATATATATATATATATATATATATATAATCAGTACAGTGTATATATATATATAACTACTCTAAATATCAGCACAACAATGTTAAATCTGCAAAAGCAAATTTTTGTTCTTCCCTCGGCGGGATTCGAATTCATGCTATTGGGATATTGAGACAACACCGCCTGCACTGTGTCCATCGCTCTAGACCACTCGGCCACCTAGACTGAACTAATAATTCAGCTGTGTTACCTTTCCGCATCAGTAGAGTCTAGAGTTGTAACACAGTACATGATATATTAGGCATGAAGATGGAATTGATTGCAGATTAGCTAAATATCTATCGTAAAGGATCGTATGATACAGTCACAGAAATAATTATTTTGATAAGTATGTCTAGACAAGTGACAACTCTACAACAGATCCATCCATTGTACACGGCTGAAAACACATATTATATTCATAACTACTCTAAATATCAGCACAACAATGTTAAATCTGCAAATTTGCGGAAGCAAATTTTTGTTCTTCCCTCGCCGGGATTCGAACTCATGCTATTGGGAGATCAAGACAACACCACCTGCACTGTGTCCATCGCTTTAGACCACTATATATATATATGAAATTGGATGTCTAGCATCAATTGGGCAAACTATCTACTATATTCTTTGAGAGAACATGTGTATATTGCATGTATATGAACCCTGCTTTATTTTATACCTTTACGCTATATAAAAATAAGATGTGTTATGATTGCCAATGAGACAGCTTACCACCAGAAACTGAATGTTGTAAAAGTTTGCAATTAAAGGTCACTGCATGGCCTTCAACAATGACTAAAACCCATACTGCATAGCAAGTTATAAAAGGCCTGACATAACAATTGTAAAACTATTCAAGCGAAAAAAATAATGGCCTGACCTATGAACAAAGCAATCATGCCTGATTATAAACATGCAACTCACAAGATAACAGTCCTCAGGAATGCATGTTTAGCCACACTTAAACAATAGTTGATGAAACCATATTGGTCAGTCTTTATTTCTCTTAATTGCAAGGTGCTAAAAAGTGACAGAGAGGTCTTGTGCGTCAAGGAAAAGGTCACTAGACTTGTGTTATGTTTTATGGTATTAATTTAAGTTTAAAAAGAAAAAGATAGTAATACATAGTAATATAAGTTATTGTATTGTATTTTAATCAGGATCAAGAAGAGTTTCTTAATTCCTTGCCTTCAAGTAGAATGGGTGGTCAATCCCGGCCCAGAGGTTCAGACAGCGACAGTGATAAAGGCTCAGTAAAGGTAAAAACAAAAAGGAATGCATTACAAAACATTTTTAGAAAAACATGTTATCGTTTGAACTAAGGATATATTTTGTTTGTGTAATTATCACGAGAGGCTGAATGCAAGCAGTTGTCTTTCTTCCTGTAATTATATATTATATGGCATCCTAAGGGAAAAAATGTTTTGCATATTGCTAAATTATACTTTTACCTTGTATGCATGAACACTTTTCATCACATTTCCATCTTTCAAGACTTAAATTTATCTGTCAGTTATGTAAACATATACTGAAATGATACATCAGTGGCTTTCAAAATCCTTTGAAAAGATTTCTCAGCTGATCAAGATAAACAATGCACTTCTGAGAGTTATTATGTTTGCACCCTGCCATTTTCCTTTCATTTTAAAATTGTTGATTTCTATGAACTAGTTGTGCATGTGATATTTTTTCGTGATTGCTAAAAATAAATCCATGTGTAAAGTAATCATTTATAATTTTATATTCATTTCTTGAATAGCATTCCATATATGCCAGTTGAAAAAATCATTAATTATTTTAAGATGGTGTGTAGTCATTCATGTATGCTATAATTGAGGATATCAACATTGAACTTGTAAAGTCAATATGGCTTTAAAATATTTCAGAAGTCACCAACAAAGCTAACCATTGATGCAAAATATATGTCATTGTGTTACCCTTCAAAATTTTCTAATATCAATATTCAGGTATCTATTTGAATGGGGGAGGGTAAAATATTTCAAAAGATTAACTTCTGTAGTTAAAATTGCATCTTGCAATCAAAACCCTTAGTTTTCGATTTTCCAGATTTTATCTATACTTTTGAGATAATAAAAAAAAACATTTTGCATTAAGCACAACATTTTATACATCCTATTTATGAACTTTTCAAGAAATTTATCAATGAAATATTTACTCAGATAATCAAGTTACGAAAAACTGCCCATGTTAATCTAGTAACTGTCCTAAGAATATCAATGGTTTCATTGTTGTTGAAATATTTACAAATTTAAGTTCCCACTGCAAAATGAATGCAATCTTGACTCTTCTCTGATCACAAGCACTTTGATAAATTTCA
This sequence comes from Mytilus californianus, assembly GCF_021869535.1. NCBI lineage: Eukaryota > Metazoa > Mollusca > Bivalvia > Mytilida > Mytilidae > Mytilus > Mytilus californianus. The sequence continues at coordinate 63,277,405 of NW_026262679.1, forward strand.
TGAACAGAGTGCCACGACTAAGACAGGAAATAACAACTGTCATAAAAGTACCATGTGGATAGATAAGCATTCTAAGGAAAAAGCACAGTCATATTGATTGTATTGTCTATTTTTATTTTCAGTCTGGAAGAAGAATTGTATTAACCAACGGTCATCATGGACAGCATGGGTAAATATTGTTTCACTGAAATTTTATTCAAAACATTTATAAGGTACAGCTTGTATGACTTTTAAAGACAAATAAAAAATATTAATCAGAAGAGTGTTTTTCTTTTCAAATAATGGTAGACAGACATTTTTGTAAGTGGAGAAGATATGTAGAATTCAAACAATGTGCATCTTGGTGTTTGTTCTTTGTTTTGTGTCCAATTCTGTTTAAACTTTGTCGAATGTGAATCTTGATATAAAGATGTACTTTACGATTTAATGTAAGTGAAAGTTTTCAATGTTGGAGCTACAAATTTTCACTATTAAAGCAAAATATTTGAGGAACAAATATGTCAAAACTAGCCCAAATAAACTGCAATGATGGCATTCTTTTAAATATCCAAACAGCTAAAAAATGAACAATTTATAAGAATATTTCAAAAGGAAGAAAGCAAAAAAATTAATGTTGATCTAGTTAAATATCAGCGCAAATTGAATTAATTTTTTTTTTAATTTTTCAGAGCTCATAAACAGATGAATAACCAAGGTATAAGAAACGATGGCAGACCAGGAATTCTTGGCAGTTATTTAGGAACACACATGAAATGTGGTGAGAACAGAGGTTAATGCTGAACTCATAGCATTAACTTCTGACTGGATATTCCTTATTCTATATTTATATTCTATTTCGTTTGTCTACACTGAACGTACTTTTATTCAAATGATACCAATTTTTATACGACCGCAAAAAAATTTTGCGGTCGTATATTAGTATGACGTCGTCGTCATCGTCCGAAGACACATTGGTTTTCGCACAATAACTTAAGTTTAAGTGAATGGATCTCTATGAAATTTTACCATAAGGTTCAATACCACAAAAGGAAGGTTGGGATTGATTTTGGGGGTTATGGTACCAACAGTTAAGGAATTAGGGGCCAAAAATAAGCATTTTTCTAGTTTCCAGACAATAACTTGTGGAACGGTGTATGGATCTCTCTAAGGTTATACCACAAGTTTCCATACCACAAAGGGATGGTTAGGATTTGCTTTTGGGGGTTATGACTCAAACCATTAAGGAATCAGGGGCAAAAAAGGGGGAAAACAAGGGTGTCTTGGTTAATGGACAAATACTTTAGTACAAAACATAATTTAAAGCAGTGTAAGGGAGGTAATTCAAATACATCATTTGAATTACCTCCCTTACACTGCTTTTAAATTATGTATAAAGTAATGGTAAATGAATAATTTAGACAATTTAAAAGCAGTGTAAGGGAGGTAATCCAAATACACCGTTTTGGTTACCTCCCTTATACTGCTTTTAAATTATGTTTAAAGAAATGCATATTTATAAAGGAAGACCAGTAAAAATATCTGCAAATGTTGCATCTTTTTTTTATTACAAAAAAATCCATATGAAAGATTTGAAAAAAAAGTGTGTGTGTTGGAGGGGGGGGAGGGGGGTTAATACGCAACAGCATAGTGTATTGCACAAAAAAAGGGGGGATAAATTTTTTATTTTTTTTGTGGGGGGAGGGGGGGTCAATTCGCAACAGCAAAGTGTATTGCACAAAAGCAAAAAATTGAATATAAATTCAAATCATATAACCAATTCTAAATTCTTTGACTACAGTTATTCTGTGTCAGAAACTGAAGATATTTTCAGAAACTAAGAAAATTTTAATCTGGACGAAAATATGTTGATGGTAAACAACCTGTATTATTTAATTTTTAGAAATTGAGTTTTGATCTTTAAAGTTGCTAGAAAAATAAAAGGGGAGGGAATGTTTTGAAGTAAAATCAGTTGAATGAATGTACATGACATTAAAATTGATATCTTGTGTTTTTTACTTGCTATAGGATACAATAACAGACCAGGACTTCTTGGCTATTATCCAGGAACACAAACGAAGTGTGGTGAGCTAAGGGGTTAATGCTGAACTTGTAGCATTTAACTTTTGTTTGAAACTGTTTGAACATTCTAATATCAATATAAAAATAAGGAGATGTGGTATGATTGCCAATGAGACAACTATCCACCGGAGTTCAAGTGACTTTGATATAAACAATTATATGTCAGAGTACGTCCTTCAACAAAGAGAAATCAGAATGACTAAGTCATTGGTCAGCATTTTTACAGTGATGAGTTGTAACTTGTGAGCTTTCTTTTTGTCTGTTAAACACCTACTTGCTGTTTTCAGATACTGTGGATTTATTTATTTTCTTGGGTACCAATTTTTGTGGATTTAGGAAAACAAATATTTTTCGTGGATATTCATGGTTTTGCCAAAGTTTGCATATGAGTCTATAAAAAAATTGTACTTCATTGAACATGTAAATTCATGGTTTACCTAAATCTATAAATGTATGAAAATTGGTATCCCACAAATAATAGTGAAGACACATTACTTAGAATTGTGAGTGGAGGTATGATGAGCACAATAATGTGGGCATTTTTATTGAAAGTACAACCACCTTCAGAGGCAATGGGAAACCTTTTAATGGTCATGTATAAAACATCAATGTGTTTTAAAATTATATTGATGGCATAAATTATCTGGCTTATTCTGAATTTCATCATTCTGCTTTTCTACAAAAAAAATTGCATGTTTGTTTACTATTTAATGTGTAAATGGTATAATCTCCTTTGATATTTATACCCCCGCTTTATAAAAAGGGGGGGGGGGGGTATCAGTGTTTTAGGATTTTTATACATATGCAACTTTCCAAGGGAAAGTTGATATCAAAAATTCACTTTCCCACAAGTTTAATGAATTTTCCCTGAATTTTATACTATTTAAAAATTGTTTTCCTAATTTTTTTATTCCTTTCATCGCATGCCATGTTTATACATGTAGTTTAATTTGAAATTATGAACTCTGTTAATTCTTTTGAAATTAATTAGTTTGTCTAACCAGCTTGTGATTTGTTGATAATTCAATGTTCATGTAGATATACAAAACATTTGATGGAATATACAATGTATTAATTTTATTTTGAAATATATTAATTTTAGTTTGACACAATTCTTTTTGTCCTCTTTTTGGCTCTATTGCAACTGTCTTCTTTGGAAGTGACAAGGAAGGATTGATGCTTTGACCCTTTACATGTCTGGTCCGGATATTACATGTTTTCCCGTTTGCGTTCCGGTTATTCGGTTTTTGCATCTAGATCGGATGGATACTTGACATTGCGGATTTTCCTTGCTTAGCTATCAAGCGTATTTATGACATTGATTGCGAAATACGTACACACGTTTTTCTCCCTACACTTTAAAACCCCTGCATGATTTACACCAACAACAATGATCTGGCTTTGAGACTTTGGTTGAAATAAAAGAATACAAACAGTTACATCGATCTTTAATCTGTATGAATAGGAAGTTTCTGTAATTTAATTTTACTTGCCCACGGACAACAAAGGTTTAAATTTCCACTTTCCTGTGACCTTAATCAACTTACCACGGGTGACAGGAAAGGAGAATTGTAGAACACTGGGTATACTGTTTTACCTCTGTCTGTCCTTCCGTCAATCCATCCGTCAGTCCATCCATCAGTCCGTCGGTCCCATGAATATTTTCGTCACATTTTTCTCAGGAACTACTTGACAAAGATTTCTGAAATTTGGTTTCAGGGTTTATATAAGTAAGTTACACCGTGTGATGCGTTTTCAGATTCATCACTCAACAACTTCCTGTTTACTGAACACTTGTATTATTTTACACATGACAGCCAAGTTGAAAATTTTCGTCACATTTTTCTCAGGAACTCTACTTGACAAGGATTTCTGAAATTTGGTTTCAGGGTTTATATAAGTAAGTTACTCCGTGTGATGTGTTATCAGATTCATCACTCAACAACTTCCTGTTTACCGAACACTTGTATTATTTTACACATGATAGCCAAGTTGAAAATTTTCGTCACATTTTTCTCAGGAACTACTTGACAAGGATTTCTGAAATTTGGTTTCAGGGTTTATATAAGTAAGTTACACCGTGTGATGCGTTTTCAGATTCATCACTCAACAACTTCCTGTTTACTGAACACTTGTATTATTTTACACATGACAGCCAAGTTGAAAATTTTCGTCACATTTTTCTCAGGAACTCTACTTGACAAGGATTTCTGAAATTTGGTTTCAGGGTTTATATAAGTCAGCTATACCGTGTGATGCATCACTCAACAACTTCCTGTTTACCGAAATATTTCGGCAGGGGTATCATCAGTGAGCAGTAGCTCACAGTTTTACTTGTTCATTATTTGAAAACATAACATAATACAAGGAAAACTGCTACAATATTTTTCCCTTCCTGTAGTCAAGAACAAGCAAACTCCTGATATACAGTAAGCTCTAAATGGCAATGAAAAATTACTTATGGCTCTTTTCAGCAGCAATGGGCAGCAATCTGACTGTCAAAGTATTTGTTTTTTTTTAATTTTATTTAAAGATTCTTTCATTTGATAAACAGCTTAGTACATATGAAATAAAGGATGTAAGCTAACAAGGTAGGTATTTGTATGTAACACACTTTTTATGTTAAAAGGCCAGACTGAGTAATTGAAACAGTTATCTTTTTATGAAAGCTGTTGGAAAAATATTTCAACATCAAAGGCATTATATAGTCTTCTTCCTGTTCTTTACAAAACACTAGTTTTTTCTGGAAATTATCTGTATTTATAGTGATAACTAAGTAGGAGTATTATTCCAGGTGGAAGAGTGACCCCAAACCCTTCATATATGCCTGTACAACATGGGCCATCACAACTGAGTCAAAGATTTAACCAATTTGATGGAAATGGATTAATGGAATATGATGGACAGTCTGATTGTGGATCCTATGCTGGTGCAAGAGGACGAGGACGTGGCGCTAGTCCACAAGATTTTAGGAACAGCAACTCTGGTGGTTATGGGCGTGGGATGCCACAAGGGGACAGAGGATATGGACGTGGGAGAAATCCAGGCTATGGAAATCCCTTTGGTGATGGGTATGGGCATGGCAACAGGCAACCAAGATACTATAATGATGGAAATAACATAGATTACAGAGGTTTTGGGCGTGGCCAACCTTACCCAGGTGGGGATTATTACAATGGATATGAAGGTTATGGGGGAGGTTATTATGAAGATCATAGTTATAACAATAACAATTATGGATACACATACCAGGACAACTATCATAATACCCCTAATTATGGAGCTCACAGAAAGGGTAATATGGATTATGGTAAAAGACAAAATATGCATGCAAGCATGGAATCTCTAGCAGGTAAGCATAACTACATGTAATTTGTGTTGTACTGTGGATTATCTATTTTCGTGGATACCAAATTTCGTTGATTGAGGAAAAATTGTATTTTCGTTTGTAGTTGATTTTATGGTTTTGCCAAAGTCTGCATATATGTCAAGAGAAAATGTGTACTACGTTAACATTCAAATTCATGTTTTACCTATACCAACATAATCCAGGAATAATAATGAATCCGCAGTAAATTGTCTTCAAATGATTAACCGTGAATTGATTCAGCACTACTTGACCAAATATTTTAAGAATTTTGAATAATCTATAGAAATTTTACTTAAATAGATGTATTGAGACAAAATATGTTAAGTGTTAAACTGAATGTTGGACTCTTTGAGAAGACAATGTTATCATTGCAGGGTAAAAAATAACAACTGCATTAAAACACCAGATGATGTTGGTTAATAGTACCTTCAAAGTGCATACATATATAGTTCCTGTTTCTCAATTGAAAACTTACTCCTAGCGATAAATATAACCCTCACAACTAAAAAATTATGAGTTTTACAATTAGAAAAATATTAAATGTGGAACTTTTCTTTTTATAGAGGGGGATTTGTAAAAACGACCGTTATCATTTCTTGTAGAAATACCAACTTCATTTTTCATCAGATCTTCTTCAGACTTGTACAAAGGTTTCCACTGACCAAAACCTCTTAATTAGTTCGATAATCACAAAATTCTGAAGGAGGAGGGCATTTTTAGCTCACCTGGCCCTTAGAGGGCCAAGTGAGCATTTCTCATCACTTGGTGTCTGTCGTCATCGGTTAACTTTTACAAAAATCTTCTCCGAAACTACTGGGCCAAATTTAACCAAACTTGGCCACAATCATCATTGGGGTACGAATCTAGTTTAAAAAATGTGTCAAATGGCCGACATGGCTAAAAATAGAACATAGGGGTCAAATACAAGTTTTGGCTATTATTTTGAAAACCATTTTAAATAGAGAAAATCTGACTGTGCAAAAATGTTCAGAATGTTGAGCTCTACCAATTGTTCATTGACGTCTAAACTGTCCATCAACCTTTTTATAGGAGTTGTTGCCCTGAAATGACAATTTTTACCATTTTCGAAGGGCCAAGTGAGCTGTTCTCATCACTTGTCGTCCGTCGGCGGCGTCGTCGTCATTTTTTTACAAAAATCTTCTCCTCTGAAACCACTGGGCCAAATTTAACCAAACTTAGCCACAATCATCATTAGGGTATCTAGTTTAAAAAATGTGTCTGATGACCCCACCAACCGACCAAGATGGCCGCCATGGCTAAAAATAGAACATAGGGGTAAAATGTAGATTTTGGCTTATATCTCTGAAACCAAAGCATTTAGAGTAAATCTGATATGGGTAAAACTGATTATCAGGTCAAGATCTATCTGCCCTGAAATTTCAGACAAATCTGACAACCTGTTGTTGGGTTGCTGCCCCTGAATTTGTAATTTTAAGGAAATTTTGCAGTTTTTGGTTATTATCTTGAATATTATTATAGATAGAGATAAACTGTAAACAGCAATAATTTTCAGCAAAGTAAGATCTACAAATAAGTTGTCATGACCAAAATTGTCAGTCGACCCCTTTAGGAGTTATTGCCCTTAATAGTCAATTTTTAACAATTTTTCGTAAATTTTTGTAATCTTTTACAAAAATCTTCTTCTCTGAAACTACTGAGACAAATTTAACCATACTTGGCCATAATCATTATTAGGGTATCTAGTTTAAAAAATTTGTCCGATGACCCCGCCTTCCAACCATCATGGCCAACTTGGATAAAAATAGAATATAGGGGTAAAATGCAGTTTTTGGTTTATATCTCTGAAACTAAAGCATTTAGAGCAAATCTGACAGGTGGCAAAAATGTTCATCAGATTTAGATTTATCTGCCCTGAAATTTTCAGACGAATCTGACAACCCGCTGTTGGGTTGCTGCCCCTGAGTTAGTAATTAAGTCTCCCAAACAAAGTTTGGGAAGACTTATTGTTTTTGCTCTCAGTTCTTATTATTCTTCTTCTTCTTCTTCTTCCTCTTCCTCTTCCGCTGCTTTTAAATTTGAACTTGTCTGAACCCGTTCTCCAAAACCGCTTGTCAGATTAACTTAGGGTTTCACAATATGTTAGACTAACATGTCTAGTGGTGCAATCAGGGTTTTGTTTGTGCAATGGGGTTTATAAAGGGGTACTTTGAGGGGCAAAAAGAAAAGAGGGTTTTACTATAGAACCCTATGGGATTTTATTTTTAAAAATTTTCAAATGATTATAAATTGAAAACCATTTGTGATAGACACAATCTTTTTAATTGAAAATGTTCTAAATGATAAAGCCCATTGAATGAAAAACAGGGTTAGTCCCCAGGGGTCACCCCCACCCCATGCCATTTAAGAAAGTTCTAATACCTTGTAGGTGGTCAAGATCCCCACCCCTAAACCATATATATTTTGGTTTGTCATGCTAAGATGGTTTGAATGATATACAGGGTTAGTCCCCAGGGGTCATCCTGACCCCCTGCCATTTGAGAAAGTTCTAATATCTTATAAATGGTAGAGATCCCCACCCCTAAACCATATATATTCTGGTTTGTCATGATAAAGCACATCAAATGAAATACAGGGTTAGTCCCCAGGGGTCACCCCCACCCCATGCCATTTAAGAAAGTTCTAATATCTTGTAAATGGTTGAGATCCCCACCCCTAAACCATATATATTCTGGTTTGTCATGCTAAGATGGTTTGAATGAAATACAGGGTTAGTCCCCAGGGGTCATCCTGACCCCCTGCCATTTGAGAAAGTTCTAATATCTTGTAAATGGTTGAGATCCCCACCCCTAAACCATATATATTCTGGTTTGTCATGATAAAGCACATCAAATGTAATACAGGGTTAGTCCCCAGGGGTCACCCCCACCCCCTGCCATTTGAGAAAGTTCTAATATCTTGTAAATGGTCGAGATCCCCACCCCTAAACCATAAATATTCTGGTTTGTCATGATAAAGCACATCAAATGAAATACAGGGTTAGTCCTCAGGGGTCACCCCCCACCCCCTGCCATTTAAGAAAGTTCTATATCTTGTAAGTGGCCAAGATCCCCACCCCTAAACCATATATATTCTGGTTTGTCATGCTAAGATGGTTTGAATGAAATACAGGGTTAGTCCCCAGGGGTCATCCTGACCCCCTGCCATTTGAGAAAGTTCTAATATCTTGTAAATGGTTGAGATCCCCACCCCTAAACCATATATATTCTGGTTTGTCATGATAAAGCACATCAAATGAAATATAAGGTTAGTCCCCAGGGGTCACCCCCACCCCCCTGCCATTTAAGAAAGTTCTAATATCTTGTAAGTGGTCAAGATCCCCACCCCTAAACCATATCTATTTTTGTTTGTCATGCTTAGATGGTTTGAATGATATACAGGGTTAGTCCCCAGGGGTCATCCCTACCCCCTGCCATTTGAGAAAGTTCTTATATCTTGTAAATGGTTGAAATCCCCACCCCTAAACCATATATATTCTGGTTTGTCATGATAAAGCACATCAAATGTAATACAGGGTTAGTCCCCAGGGGTCACCCCCACCCCCTGCCATTTGAGAAAGTTCTAATATCTTGTAAATGGTCAAGATCCCCACCCCTAAACCATATATATTCTGGTTTGTCATGATAAAGCACATCAAATGAAATACAGGGTTAGTCCTAAGGGGTCACCCCCCACCCCCTGCCATTTAAGAAAGTTCTATATCTTGTAAGTGGCCAAGATCCCCACCCCTAAACCATATATAGTCTGGTTTGTCATGCGAAGATGGTTTGAATGATATACAGGGTTAGTCCCCAGGGGTCATCCCGACCCCCTGCCATTTGAGAAAGTTCTGATATCTTGTAAATGGTTGAGATCCCCACCCCTAAACCATATTTATTCCTATTTGTCATGTCTCGAACATTTGAATGACGTATACGGTCAGTCCCCAGGGGTTCCCCCCACCCCCAATGTTCTGATATCTTATAAATGGTTGAGATCCCCACCCCTAAACCATATATATTCCTGTTCGTCATGTAATGAACATTTGAATGACGTATAGGGTCAGTCCCCAGGGGTTCCCCCCACCCCCAATGTTCTAGTATCTTGTAAATGGTCGAGATCCCCACCCCTAAACCATATATATTCTGGTTTGTCATGCCAAGATGATTTGAATGATATACAAGGTTAGTCCCCAGGCATCACTAGTGCATATAAAATTACTGGACCAAACCAATTTTCACTGGAGGTTGCCCAATGTCAGGCGATCCTGGGAATTACGAATTATGGGAGCTTCGTTTGGGAGACTTCGTAACAGAAACCTGTTACAATCATTTCTTGTTTTACAAAAATTTTGCAGTTTTTTGTTATTATCTTAGATATCATTATAATATCTAATATCTAATACTATTAATTATGATTTTAACCTTATTTTACATGATTTCCAAAGCATCAGTAAATACAGGTGAGCGACACAGGCTCTTGAGAGCCTCTAGTTTTTCATTTTTACCTATTATCTTGAAAACTATAATAGATAGAAAGAAACTTTAAGTTGCAAAAATGATCAGTAAGACAAGATGTAGGAATAAGTTTGCCTAGTGGAAATCGTCAGTCGACTCCTTATTTTAGTTATTGCCCTTTGATGACAATTTTTGCCTAATGTCTTAAAAACTGTAATAGATAGATAGAAACTTAAATTATCAAAAATGATCTGCAAGACAAGATCTACATTTAAGATAATATGGAGGAAATTTTCTGATGACTCCTTATTAGAGTTGTTGCCCTTTAATGATGATTTTTACCATTTTTTTGGCATTTTGCCTTATATGATAAAAATTATAATAGATAAATAAAAACTTTAAATAACAAAACTGATCAGCAAGGCAAGATCCACAAACAAGTAAAATTTTGCCAATATAGTTAGTAGACTGTCACTCTTCAGAGGAGTGACTGCCCTTAAATGAGGATTTTTTTTTTTTACCCTCATTTGTGTTTTGCGCAAAAACTAAAGAAAATAAAGAGAAACTAAACAGACAAAATGATCAGCAATACAAGATCAACAAAAAAGAGATTTTTGTCATGTCTACAATGTTGCAGAGAGTCCATTGTTGAATATGCATAGACCTAGGTGAGCGACATAGGCTCTAAAAAGCCTCTAGTTTAGGCATTGGGACTGGTAAAAATATCCCATATGAATTACACAAGGTTATATGCCTTTCTTCTGGAAAAAATTATTAATAGATATAGATCATTTAACCTTAATTTTGCTATGATAAATTGGTCAGTTGTCAAATCTGAATTGTGACCTTACAAAGAATATGGACTGATTCCTGATACTACAGCCTCAGAAACTGAAATATGATGTATTAATCACCAACTATCCATACATACAGAGGTTGCCTAATGGTACTGGTTTGTTTTTAATGGTATAGTTTTTTAACTCAACTTAAAAGTATCAGATTGTCAAGTCTTCTCCTACTTTCTTGAAGTATAAATATGTTTAAAGAGAGAAACAGTTTATTTGCAGTGTTTTGTATCTATATTAGGTCCAAGAAAAGATGTCAAAAGAGCTATAAAAGTGGACCCAAGACCATGTAATGTGTGTAGTACAACAGGTACATGTAGATTTTATTCAGAGAAGAAATACTTCCAATAAAATAAGGAAATGAAGTGTAAAGTACAATGCTAAAGGCTCTTTTAATCCCTATACATTATATTTGGTAGACCATTCAGGGCTCACACTACTTCAGAATCATAGGGAGAAGTGACTTCTCTTTTTGAAACTGAGAGGGCACTACAATGTTTGGTTTTTACTTTATAATACAAAGGGCCATATGTATCTTTTTTTTTTATATTGTTCAATTTGTACCTGGTTATACAATTAAGGTAACCATGGTAACAGTTCAAATTCAAAGTTGTTTAATTTTATCATATCTAGTTGCACAATCATATTAGTCCTCTTGTCAGTAAAAAACAAATAAATAAAAAAGATTTTTTTTATATCAAAAAGGAGAAGAAAGTTGTTTTATCAATTAAAATTCAATTAAAAACCTCTCTGTTATCATGTTTATGAAATTAAGTAATCTCATTAAAAAGATATATAAATTTAACAGTTTTATTAAACACAGTTAAGCTTGGACATAATATAATTATATTAGGCCAAAATTAAAATTAAGTTTGTTTCCCCTTACCCGACCGACCCTCTAAAAATCCGCCGACTGAAATATTTTTTTTCAAAAATCACGTTGTTTTTTGTTTTTTTTCGTTTCGCTCAAAAGTTCGTTTTTTTAATTTCGTTTCCTTGAATGGTCCGTATTTTCAACATTCCGCGAAATCATTGTCGCCCGTGTGTTTGCAGCAAAGGGTAAACAATGTATGCAAGGATACTGAAATTGGAATGGAATAATGTTTTAAATAAATGCATCCGAGCAATCTTAACTACTCTTCCATTCTAGCTACGCCTCCAATAACAAAATGCGTAGCGAGAATGGCTGAGTAGTTACGATTGCGCATCCGAGCTCACCCTTGAGCTTAAATGTTAGGCCTGGTGTTTCTGCCGTGTTTGTGGTAAATCCCTGAGTTTGCCTTTATCAGTGGTTGACTCAATAAGTTGTATATTGGCGTGCTATTTATGCTATTTTGTTTCATTTCGTATGTGATATTGGACCATACACTAGTTGTCTTTGGATAAAATAGTAGTTGATTTTTTTCGAGCTCAGTATCATATTGTGTTGTGAAAAGTCGAGATGACTATACCAGCTAATGCTTTGATAAAAGTTCTTGTAAGTTCTTATGTCTTTTATAAGCTATAATGGGCTGCAGTCTTCACGCTAAACCACAGGCCCAGCAGCCCAGGCTTGTAAAATTGCTCTTGGGCCTGTAATATCATATATACGGGCCAACAGAATCTAACTAAAATTTTCAAAAAATTGAGCTGCGGGCCTGTAGATTTCAAAGTTCATCGTGAAGACTGGGGCTGATGATTAAATATGGTCACACATTCAGGGTTTTGTGAAATAAGATGCCAGTGTTTATTATATTTTTAGTTTCTGTATAGATGGTTTGAATTTTGTTAACATTACTAGCGGTTGCTCCCATTTCACTGGGCGATGTTTTAGCAAGTTTTCCCTTTCTGTATTTTGTGTTTGATAAAAAAAATGGTTGATTTCAGATATTTGATATCCTCGTTTGAGCTTCTTACTGTTTTTTAAGATCAGTTTTGCTGCTTGTGTTTCTGAGATACCTCAATACTTCACCCTTGATAAATCCTTTCAATGAAAACACTTTTTGGGTGTGAGCAGTGTCTGTGCAGATATTGATATGTTTCAGTTGGTTTGATATTGGTTTTAATGTCTTGTATCATACTATGCCTTTGTTAAAGAATCTTTCTCCTTTGTATAATTATGACAGTGTCTAAGAATATTGTTTCATTACAGGAAAATTCGTAGGTGAACTTCAACTATCATTATCATTTTGTTTCTCTGTGTTGAAAGCGTTGTAAAATGTGTTCAAGAATTAACAAACATTGTAAGGTCTGCTAACTCAGCGAATACTGATCTGCACATAGACACGCCCAAGGTTTCATGGTAAAGTTTATTGTTAAAAATAAATTCATAGTTTTGTAGAATAAGCCTTAATAGGCGTAGTCATACTCGCTTGGATCACAGTTTGTGGCTTCTAGTATTTCCTTAAATGAAAAACAAGTGTACATATTTTTTGCATCGAATGTTACTAGGTAGCAGTCTCGTTGGGGTTTTATATTTTCAATTGAATTAATAAAACTATAAGAAAAATATAGAACCGTGTCTCAATTTATATGTGGTCTACTCTAAGTCACAAAGACATTGATATTTACAAACATTTTCTAGTCTGAAATTGTAAGGTCTTCTAGTCATGCATATTACGTTATACAGTATGTTGTTTAAGTATCAATAAAGTTCAATTTGTTGTTTTTCTGTGTTTTCCTGTGTGTTAGAAATATTTCAGGGATTTTCTCTAAAAAAAAAAAAAAAAGCCTACCTACCTACCCACTTCCAAAATGGTGGGTAGGGTAAGGGGAAACAAAGATATTTTTAATTGCGGCCTTAGTGTAATAGTCCCAGAGTTGAGCAACTTTAATTTATAAATTGAAACAATGCATATACATGGAAATATATGCATTAATCAAGTAGATCTAACCAAAAGTATGTTAATGCTTGTGGAATGCGTAATTTTTCCTTTTGGGATCAATTTTCTCTGTCAGCTGTGCCATTCATGCGTCCATAGTCATTATCGCAAGAATCCGGATTTTCGATGAAATCCTGACTCCAATCCGTAGTTGTACAATAATTTGCCCAATAATTTCAATGGCGGACGAAGAAAATTTACAAAAAATAAATGAAGTTTGACATGCTATTTGGAAGGGAATATGACGTTTTCAATGCAATATAAGGATAACAAATTTACTTCAGGCAAATTTCATCACGTTCTAATGAAGTGTTACAAACTTTTTTTGCCGAAAGTTAGAATGATTTGATGTATGCTCTCGAGTAACAAGTACCGGAAATGATAAAAAATTTGTCTTTATGAAAATAACATGCAACCAACTTTAAAATCAATGCTTTAACCTCTTTTCTTAAGAAAATAAATCGTTTATGTCTTTGAATTTCTTTACTTTTAAATGAAAAATTGCTGTTTCATCAACTTGGTAAAAGTTGAATATTGCCGATGACGAAAGGGACTGAAAGCGAGTATGGTGAACAACAGGGCGACTAGATTTCACTTCTGACGGTCAGGCAAAGCGAAGTGACGGACAGGAAAGCGACTTTGTTGCCCCAGTTGCCTGCAAGCATGAGCCCTGCCATTATTTGGTTCACTTATACTTGGTCTTTTTGTTGTTGTTTTCTATTGTAACATTTTTCAATAGACACAAAGACAACCATGCTTGACAACAATAACTTCTGCTAGTGTAACATTCAAAATTTCAATTCCATGTGAAATGTATTCAAATTTATATTGTGGCATACTATTTCAAAGAGAGGCAAAAGATACCAAAGGGACATTCAAACTCATAAGTCGAAAATAAACTGACAATGCCATGACAAAAAAAGACCAAAAGACAAACAACAGCACACAAAACACAACATAGAAAACCAAAACAAGTGTCTTTTATTAAGGATGATTGGTGTTGTGATAAGGGTTAATCGTAGGTATCATAGATATCTTTTAAAATTGACCAGCATAATGAATTAAAGACCAAACAGCCTATTGTTGATGCGCATCAACTAACGCAACTTGGTAGTGACATAAAAGCTCTATGACGTTGTTTCTAGCCATGAAAAAAAACGTCAAATTATAACGTCCTATTTCGCGTTTTTCACGGATTCCAACATGGTGTACGCTGAAAACTACGTCTTCCAAGAAAAGTGGAATTAAGCGTCGCACTGTTACCTAGTGGAAATTAAACACAAATGGACACAAAAGATACTACACTATCTGTAACCTCCATTCTAATAAAAATAATAATAAAAATATAAATTTTGAACTCGGCTTTTTGCATTTGCGCCGATCTTCATTTCACTTTTTTTCTTTCACTTGCGCCGATTTTGTCTTTCATTTGCGCCGATTGTGTACAGGTAAATTATAGGTGAAAGTTATTTTTTTATCTATCAAATAAACCTCTTCCATTAGCCAGTTGTACATATGTTATGCCGAATTGTCAATTATAACATGTATATAACTGTTGTCCCCTGCTCACAAAGGGGAGGTGGGAGTGGAATTTCGAGCAGGATAAGTCAATTTAAAAGATATTTGTGCACTCTGTTTACATCCACTAAAATCACGGAGTAAAATTCTATTTACAGCATTTCAAAGCACCACAATAAAATCCATTAAAATGTAATACTAGTACAATGAATTATTATCTTGCCGAGAATTTATATGCCACACATCTGATATATTCCTTTCTTGTCATTTTATCTTTTCTATACTTGTTGTACTTGCCAATAACGAAGTCCATCTTTTCTTTCTCGTGTCAAAACGAAGTTCTCGAACAATATGACCAAAATTATCTTAAACATAAGGGAACACTATTTATATCCATACATTACCATGCAATATACATTCTAGGTTTGCTACATATACATTATTTACTCGCATAGCAAATAAAGTATCGGGGCTAGTGATAAAAAAAAGAAAATAGGCGCTAATGAAAGAATCAAATCGGCGCAAATTAAAGATCGAAATTTTTTTTAAATCGGCGCAAATCATGTACGCCCGTGTAACTTTACACTGGTAAATTTATATGACTTACGCTTAGAATTTTAACTTAATATGTGATTTTCAAAACTGAGTTTTCAGAAGGTAATGGCCGATAAACAATACTTTCTAGGAATTTCGATATACTGGCAACGTATGCATGTTGAGATTAACTTATTTCTTTAAGATTCTCGTAAAATAATGGTGATCTTGCAATGAAGTTAAATTTTATCTATACTGCTTAATTGACAAAATATTATAGTAAAAATAAAAATGATAAAGGTTCATTGTCTTTTGTCATTTGTTTCATTTCAAATTGTCTCAAGGAGAAATGATAAAGATTTCGCCTGATCTCACAGAAGCTTAAGGCAAAAAATATAAGAAATTAATATACTCAGTGAATGTGAATTAAAATAAAAATTTACGGTTTTGAAAACTAAACTTGTTGTAAATTTAACTTATGACAAAAAACAATTGCTTCAAGAATAAAATCCAACATAAAATTTCTCACTTTCAAAAAGCTACAATGACCGGAAAGATTGAAAACAAATTTCGATTTTCAATGCCGACAATCTATACATACCACCTTGTCGTTGTTTTAATTTCCAAAATGAGCTATTTAGATTCATAATATTTCATCCTGTTTTGAGAAATACTGTATAGTTTTCAACGGAAAATTATTTCTTAGATTCTAAACCAATTTTTGAATTAAAAACTTATTTGTATTTTATATTTACTGTCTCGTTTATTCAAAACACGTGAGGTAGTAACAACGGGGATCGTATTTTATGATAGGTTAAATTGATGTAAAACGTTTTAGAATCAAAAACTTCAATTCACATATTATACCTATAATTTTAATTTTCTTATATTTTAAATATTCAGAAATAATGAATCCACAAACTAGATGGAATAATTTGTATACACTCGTCTTAGTCGGGACACATAATGGTATAAAGAAGTCCGTCCGTGCTAATGTCTGTCCGTCTGTCAACAGTAGCGAAAGAGTGCGCTAGGGCGAAGTTCTGAAATTGACGTGACAAAAAAACCCACACATCTAGTCTAATATAGTCAAATAGTCTGTAAGTTAGCCAGTATCATCTTTCATTTCTCTTTTTATTAAGTCTCCCAAACGAAGTTTGGGAAGACTTATTGTTTTTGCTCAGTTCTTATTATTATTATTATTCTTCTTCTTCTTCTTCTTCTTCTTCTTCTTCTTCTTCCGCCGCTTTTAAATTTGAACTTGTCCGCACCCGTTCTCCAAAACCGCTTGTCGGATTAACTTAGGGTTTCACAATATGTTAGACTAACATGTCTAGTGGTGCAATCAGGGTTTTGTTTTTGCAATGGGGTTTATAAAGGGGTACTTTGAGGGGCAAAAAGAAAAGAGGGTTTTACTATAGAACCCTATGGGATTTTATTTTTTAAAATTTTCAAATGATTATAAATTGAAAACCGTTCCTGATAGACACAAACTTTTTAATTGAAAATGTTCTAAATGATAAAGCCCATTAAATGAAATACAGGGTTAGTCCCCAGGGGTCACCCCCACCCCCTGCCATTTAAGAAAGTTCTAATACCTTGTAAGTGGTCAAGATCCCCACCCCTAAACCATATATATTCTGGTTTGTCATGCTAAGATGGTTTGAATGATATACAGGGTTAGTCCCCAGGGGTCATCCCCACCCCCTGTCATTTGAGAAAGTTCTAATATCTTGTAAATGGTTGAGATCCCCACCCCTAAACCATATATATTCTGGTTTGTCATGCTAAGATGGTTTGAATGATATACAGGGTTAGTCCCCAGGGGTCATCCCCACCCCCTGTCATTTGAGAAAGTTCTAATATCTTGTAAATGGTCGAGATCCCCACCCCTAAACCATATATATTCTGGTTTGTCATGATAAAGCACATCAAATGAAATACAGGGTTAGTCCCCAGGGGTTACCCCCACCCCCTGCCATTTAAGAAAGTTCTTATATCTTGAAAGTGGTCAAGATCCCCACCCCTAAACCATATATATTCTGGTTTGTCATGTTGAGATGGTTTGAATGATATACAGGGTAAGTCCCCAGGGGTCACCCCCACCCCCTGCCATTTAAGAAAGTTCTAATATCTTGTAAATGGTCGAGATCCCCACCCCTAAACCATATATATTCTGGTTTGTCATGTTGAGATGGTTTGAATGATATACAGGGTAAGTCCCCAGGGGTCATCCCGACCCCCTGCCATTTGAGAAAGTTCTAATATCTTGTAAATGGTCGAGATCCCCACCCCTAAACCATATATATTCCTATTTGTCATGTCTCGAACATTTGAATGACGTATACGGTCAGTCCCCAGGGGTTCCCCCCACCCCCAATGTTCTAATATCTTGTAAATGGTTGAGATCGCCACCCCTAAACCATATATATTCCTGTTCGTCATGTAATGAACATTTGAATGACGTATAGGGCCAGTCCCCAGGGGTTCCTCCCCACCCCCAATATTCTAGTATCTTGTAAATGGTTGAGATCCCCACCCCTAAACCATATATATTCTGGTTTGTCATGCCAAGATGATTTGAATGATATACAAGGTTAGTCCCCAGGCATCACTAATGCATATAACTTTACTGGACCAAACCAATTTTCACTGGACATTGCCCAATGTCAAGCGACCCTGGGAATTACGAATTATGGGAGCTTCGTTTGGGAGACTTCGTAACAGCATCCTGTTACAATCATTTCTTGTTTTTCAATGATTTTGCTAATGAGAGGGAGAGGACAAAAACAGACTTTCCTTTCTAAAGCGTCGTAAAAGATTATTTCGAACAATTTTTCTTTCCGACGGATGGTGTTTCTGAAGGTTAATTTTGTGCGGCAACAACATCATGGATCTGATACTGATACATAAATGTGATCTCTTGTATTACCGGATAATAAAGTAGGTGAATATAGTTGTTTTTCTTGATTCTTGAAAATTTAAATGTGGGTTTCAAACGTCCAATTTGCAATTTTTTTCAAACAGTACGCCAGCAAGGAAAACTTGTACTATGACGTCAGATTCGATGTTCTGAAGAAAGACAACTCTTTTCTTCAAAACGAACGAGAAAAAAAAACATGAAAATTAATCATAACTTTTTTGAAAGGTCGGTGACATATACATTTTTTTGCTTTATTTTGAAGAGTACACATGGCACTTTCCTTCTTGAAATTTTTATGAAAAAATCACTGGTAGATATTTTTTAATACTTGAAACATTTTTCATTCTTGCGTTTTATTTTTGGCGGGAATGAAATAAATCATATTTTTTAAGATCAAAACAATAAGAGTCTTAAACTCTTGAACCTGTATTTGATAGACACAAATCTACTATTTAACATGAAACAAGAATTATGCTTGTAGGTTTGATATAATGGGATTTTTTGAGAGTTTAAATAACAAGCAAATATCATGTTAATATTCGGGAAAACACGAAACTGAGGTTGCTATAGTGACAAAACTAAGTCGGTGACCCCCAATTTTTTTTATCATATTTTGTTCTTCAAATCACGAAATACCTTCACACAAAATATTAAGGAAAAATCACTGGTAGAACTGAATAGGCTGTTTGGTCTTTAAATGATGGTATCATTTTCTTAGAAAACTGAAATGTGTATTACTTAAAAGGACTTTAAACTTGCAAAAAAGTAAAGCTACTATTGTTTATGAAGTTGTCAAAGAAATTTTAATGAACTAAACTAGAAATTCATTATGAACAATATATACTGACCAAAATCTACACAAGAGTTAAATTTGTATGTTACATTCAGGTAGCTTCCAGTGCAGTAGATGTAAGACTCCATACTGTAGTGAAGAATGTCAGAGGTGTGACTGGGAAAGACATAGACAGTTTTGTCAAGATCTTAGGTACTTTTTATTATATACATATTTATGAATGCTGTATATATCATGATACGCTGATGATCTTTTCCCCCCACAATATTGCTTTTAAACAAAAAGGCTAAATTATGTCTCAGGAATATAGATGTTTAGATTTCATATCATGAATTTTCATTATTCTCATTAAGTCTTGGCACAAAATTTAAACAATTTTTATGTCAATATTTAATGTGTTGCTATCCATCTTTACTGACATGACCTTGACTTTTGACCTCAAGGTCAAATACATTTTTATATACAATGTATATACAAACATGTCCTATCTGGAATTATTGTTTTGACATGGACAAGATATTTAGTATGTGGTTGTATTCTAATATGATGTATTACTAACATACCATCAACGGTGACATTTGACCATAAGTGCAAAGTGAATGAAGCATGCAAAATATATACAGTGATGGGTGTGTTTGTTTGTCTATTAAGTTGCATATCCTTATTTTGTATTTAAAATTCTTTTTAAAGGGTGAATGGATTTCATTGAAACTTTCAGGAATCTTAAGTTTCCAGCAGTTGGGCCAGTCATATGATAATGCAGAGAACTATGTTGGCTTGGGTTTTCTTTTTTTCTTGTTTTAAGTCCTGCCTACAATAGTAATAATATAAATAATACAGATTTCATGGTTTGCTGATCATGGAATTGTGATGGTGTGAGTGGGCATAGTTTACTATGAATACATATTCTTTCTTTGTTGGTTTTTTTTTTACAATTGAATGTGACTTAACTTTGAAAATTTTGTATTTTTCAGGAAAGAGAATGAATTTGCTTCAAAATTTGAGGACCAGTTTGAAATCTCTGTTGGAGAAGAAATTGTAGAGGTATTATCATTTATGTCTTTCTCTTTCATCATTAGAGACATCAGCAATTTGATTCATTAAGTTTTCAGATTATATCAATTTATAAAACATCACTTTCATTCAGTCAGTGATATTCAATATGATGTTGCATAAGCAATACAAATACAGTCAATTCCACTTGATTGCGTAATTTGTTATTTGCTGAACTTTCTCCTGCTCAAAACCATTTCCTGATCATTTGCATTGCCTGGTAAGTGGTCTTTAGGTTTATTGCATAGAAAAAAATGGACCTTGAGATATGCTAATATAAAATTTTGCACCTGTTAATTTTTTACTGGAAAACCTAGAAGCCCATTTGCTACTTTGCATATGGAAACTACTGTAAATTCGGAAATTATTGGGTGCATTTATTATTGCGATTTCAGGAAAAATAGGCATTCAGATATATGTAGCTAATTCAGAATGCGAGTTATTATTGCAAAAACACCCAGTCAGTCGCATTATTCTCAATAATGAAAACCTTTCAATAATTTCTGAATTTACAGTTTATAGAGGTCAATGATACAGTTTTGCTCACTGAAAAATATACACAGTAAATGAAGGATGTTAAAAGCACAGAAGTACATTTTTATTACCATAAAGATAATTTACACTTTAGAATTATTTTTGTGGAGACATAGTCTTCATAAAAAAAGAGGTACCATTTCATTTTGAATATGTGTCACAGAAAACAGTCTATTTAAAGATCATCAGCCAGTGCTATTTTAATATTTCATCAGTAAAGGAAATGACAATGCACAACAATATTTATAATCTTTCTTTAAAGAGTTTTAACACTAAACAACAACATCAGACATGTATAGTTTATTGGACATTCAACAATGTACATGTGGATCCCAGCTCCTCTTCTTACTTCACTTTAACTTCCCATCTGGTATAACTCCCAATCAAACTTTGTTAAATTACATGACTTTTCTGGAAAAGAGAGGCGAAAGATTCATAAGGGACATTCAAACTCATAAGTCGAATAACTGACAACACCAAAGCAAAATAAGGAAAAAGACCAAAAGACAAACAACAGTACAGAAAACTCAACATAGGAAACTAAAGACTAAGCAACACGAACCCCACCAAAAACCAGGGGTGATCTCAGATGCTGTGGAAGGGTAAGCAGATTGATTGTGTCCGTAAAATTTACAAAGGGATGATTTCAACTTCACTATTTGGAACTCTTGGCTTAATAGATTCCTTGTGAACAACAACCCTCTATCAAGGAAAGTAGGCTATGCAAATAACCAAAATCCACTATAGTACACTTTATTTCCATTTCGATTATTTAACCCCAGAGATTGTGATTAGGTCTATAGTAGAAAGTACTCAAGATCGATGCTTGGTATTAGACAGTTACCATGATGTGTAGAACCCTTAGCTTGTTCAAGAAAACCAGTTTACAGCTTTAAACTTTATTTCCTCTTTTTTTATGCAAGGAAATATTCATAATGGATTTCAACAAAATATATGGTTTTAAAAGTGAATTTCTATTCATTTTGTATGATATAAAATCATATATTTCATTACAGCAAATGAAGACAAAATTAGAACAAAGTACAGGTGGCAAAGTGGACTACAAGACAAAAACAGATTCACAGAAGTCACCAATCAAGCAGCATGGACAGAAAAGTCCTAAATCTTCAGATGGTTGTTTCAGAAATATAATTTTTTAACTTAGGCTTATAGAATATTATGCATAAATGTTTCTTTTGCTTAATAAGATATATATATATAAGGAGATGTGTGTTATATGTTATGAAGACAGCAACCAAACAAAACAAACCTTAGAGACATTTAACCCCCCAAAAAAATGAAAAACTAATTCTACATGTTGCAAACATGCATCATGATGTGTGACTCAGATCAAAAATGGCTGCAACTATTTCTTGGAAGGAGAAAAATTTCAAAAATGATTCTTATAGTCATACATAGGAAGAATTACAACCAAATTACCATACAAATAATGTATTAATTATTCTCTTTGAGAACTATTGCTTATCAACACAACAACTTTAAAATTGCTATCATTCATACTACTAACATAGAATTTGACAAAGCTTTAAAAAAATAGATACCGTAATTAAAAACCTGCAAAACTTAAGGAATATATGTATTTTCAGCTTTAAGAATTATTGCTTATTGTGAACGCAACTCCTCTGAGACCATTTCTCATTATTGGTAGAATAGTTTGCCTTCATGTGTAGTTGACCATTTCATATTGTCATTTTGATCCAAATATTTTTCTTGAAGTTGTGGGACTTTAACCACCTTTTGACTCTTGTACCACAATGACACATAATTCCTTAATTATACAGCTCACAGGGAATTTCGCTATGGAGTAGCCATCTTTGTTTAATCAACCATGCTTGTTGGCACAAAATACTGCAAAAATAGATATATAATTGGATCTCTTATAAAAATTATGTTGAAACGCACTCTTATGATTATTGCCGTGACAAAAAAGGCCAAAGTTTTGCATAGAATTCAGGAGAGAGATATTAGATCCTGGAGTCGTACTGTCTTGTCTGACATTTCTTTTATATTATCTAACAGCATACATATTTATATAGGTGGAAAACAGACAATGTCAAAGTCCCCACTGAAACAGCAATCAAAAATGAGTCCAAGAACAGGAGGACCAGTGAGTCCAGCACCTAGAAAAGATAGTCCAAAGAAGAGTCCACCAAAGTCAGAAGCTCTAAAGCAGGATATTAGCTACTGCACCCTACCACTTAATTCAGAAGTTGAGGCAAGTGTTAAAAAACGCTTTGTGTAAATAACACAACTTTTTATGCAAATATTGAGATGAACAATTTCCACATAAATAGGTGAATGCAATTAAGAGATAACCATATATAATACTGTCGCAAATTGAGTTTACCTAGTGTAGTTGAGCTGGTAAACGGATATTTGCGACAGTAAAACCAAGTGTTACATAGGCCAAGCTTCAAATACAATACTGTATCTCTATTCTAATGCAAAATAAAACTAATTACTCCATTTCAGTCATTATTTCGGTGTCAAATTTCATAAAACAAAAATTCCTCGAAGTGATATTATTGGCAACTTAACAAGGAGACCTCATATGTATGCTTCCGGCGTCAAATGTAAACACACAGCATTTTAAGGCTTCTTGTATGCCATAAAATTAGATAATAAGAACATTATTTTTTTATATTTTAGTTTTTAAAATTTATTATTGAATAACATGTTTATACATTCCAGAAATTAATATGTCGACTTCCCTTAGCTACAGACAGGTAGATAGAGGATTTTACACTTGTTGTTGTCCAATCAGAACCATTGATACAAAAGGATTGCATTAGAATACATATTACTGTCAAATTGTAAGGTTTAGGCCTACAGCTTTCCTTTAGAGAAAATTATAGTTGAATGGCTGAAAAACAAATCTTGGGACATTACACATCAATTCAACCATTCAGAAAGTGAATGTCCACAGTAAATCTGAAGCTGTGATAAGCATAAGTCAATTACTTGAATTGTGGTGGTTTGATGATACCAGAAAGTTATACAGGTAGTTAAACATGGTTTATACATGATTTTATAGGTTTTACTGGCGGACAACACATCACCAGACCACTTTGCAGTACAATTTCACGACGCAGAGATATTAGAAGCTACAGACGAACTGTTGAAAAGAATGAATGATGTAAGTCGTAATATATTGATGCACTTTTCAGTAAAATTGGGAAAATATTTGTTAAAAACTTATAAAAGAAAAAACTGTCTTAGTTACAGCAAATATATTTAAGTATATAATTGAAAATCAAGATTTAAGGTAAAAGTTGCTTTTTAGCTGAAAATGAAATCATTTTTGTCTCACCGTCGCAGTGTGCGAGACATAGGTAGTACTATCCGGCGATTAAAAAAATAGAACTTTATTCATAACATTCAGAAATGTTTTCACGAGTCAAACAGGTGCTTCCTTTACGATGAACTGCGCATGCACGAAAGTATTCTTATGAATTTAAAGACACTAAAACGTAAAATACGAAATAATTAAGTATCAAACTAAACGAGAGAGACAAATATAGTTCTTATTAAGCAAATTTAATTTAAAAAATGATAATTTCCTGCCTTTTTAAAACACGAACCAATCCGTAGATGAATCCAGATTCATTCTGAATTTATTATCCACTTGTCACTTCCCGTTTTCATTTCATTTGGAAATCGAAAGTAAACGTGATTACAATTACAATTTAAAGTCATTAGAGTTGTTCCAATAAGGATTTGTACAAATCTTTGGTTCCAACTTACTAGAATTAATTCTAAATATCGCTTTAAAACGTTTTTAAGGATAATGAGTATGAATAATGTAGTGAAATAGTCCTTACAAGTTCATTTATGCTGTGATTCCTGGTTTTAAAAAAAATGGATCCCAACTTTTGTTGATTAGGAATATACCCTGAAACTAACTGAAGTAAAATTGTAAACTAGATTTCTAGATCTTATATCCTAATCTTCGTATTAATGTGCCACATCAGTCAAATCATGCAGTAACTGCCTAGTATGCCTAAGTCCTTCAAAGTCTTACAAAGATGTAAAGATAGTAATATACATCCTCGGTCTCTTGCTGCTACCCAAAATAAGGTTTATTTTCATCCCGCGCAAAAGTGACTAAAGCCCTCAAAATCCTAGCTTAAACCCTGTTTGTATAAAGCTTTATATTTCAGAAGGTAGAAGACCTGAATGCTTCATACCTTGTATGCAGATACCTTATGTTACGAAGTTTCCGTCTGTCATATGCCCATTGTACTTGACCTCATTTTCATGGTTCAGTGACTGCTTGAAAAAAAATACAGTTTTTTTTGTCATGTGAATTTCACACTTATTATGAGTAATAGGATAACTATATTGGGTATATGAGTTCCTTGCAGTGTCTAAATGTCCGTCAGACAGGGTTAACCTGACCTCGACCTCAATTCATGGATCAGTGATCAAGGTTAAAGTTACGTGATTAGGTCTGTTTCTCAGATACTACAAGCAGCAGGTCAACTATATGTGGTGTATGGAATAATTGTAAGGGGTACATGTCAGACTGGCAGGTTTCATCTGACCTTTACCTCATTTTCATGGTTCATTGGTCAATGTTAAGTTTTTGTATTTTGGTCTGTTTTTCAAATACTTATATCAATAGGTCAACTATAATTGGTGTATGGAGTGATTGTTAGGTGAACATGTCTGTCTAGCCAGTTTTGGTCTGTTTTTGTCGAGCCTTTGACTTTTGTCGCAGAAATCTTGACATAGGTATAGTGATCCGGTGGCGGCGGCATTAACTAACTTCTTAAAAGCTTAATATTTCAGAAGGTAGAAGACCTGGATGCTTCATACTTTGTATATAGATGACTTATGATATGAAGTTTCCGTCTGTCATATGTCCATTGTCCTTGACCTCATTTTCATGGTTCAGTGACTTCTTGAAAAAAAGTTCAGATTTTTTGTAATGTTAATTTCTCTCTTAATATGAGGAATAGGATAACTATATTTGGTATGTGCGTACCTTGCAAGGTCCTCATGCCTGTCAGATAGTTTTCACTTGACATCTACCTCATTGAACAAGGTTAAGTTTTCGTGGTCAAGTCCATATCTCAGATACTATAAGCAATAGGTCTACTATATTTGGTGTATGTAATGATTGTAAGGTGTACATGTCTAACTGGCAGGTGTCATCTGACCTTGACCTCATTTTCAAGGTTCATTGCTCAATTTTAAGTTTTTGTGTTTTGGTCTGTTTTTCTAATACTGTATGCAGTAGGTCAACTATATTTGGTGTATGGAAATATTTTACGATGTACATGTCAGTCTGGCAGGTTTTATTTGACCTTGACCTCATTTTCATGGTTCATTGCTTATGTTAAGTTTTTGTGTTTTGGTCTGTTTTTTTTAAACTTTAAGCAATAGGACAACTGTATTTGGTGTATGGCATGATTGTAAGGTGTATATGTCTGTCTGGCAGGTATCATCTGACCTTCACCTCATTTTCATGGTTCATTGATCAATGTTCAGTTTTCCTGGTTAACTTTGTGTCTTAGATACTATAAGCAATAGGTCAACTGTATTTGATGCATGGAATGATTTTAATGTGTACATATCTGTCTGGCAGGGTTCATCTGACCTTGACTTCATTTTCATGGTTCATTGGTCAATATAGAATTTCCATGATTTGGTCTGTTTCTTTTATACTATATGAAATAGGTCATCTATATTCTGTGTACGGAATCATTGTATTAAAGGTGTACATGTATTTCTGGCTGGGTTTATCTGACCTTGACCTCATTTTCTTGGATCATAAATGTTAATGTGATACTAGTAGTAAAACTTTATATGTAGGACTATCAACATAAAATCAATGATCAGTATAGTAGGCGAGACATTTCAGCGTGTGCACTCTTGTTCAATTACCATAAGCAATGGGTCAACTATATTTGGTGTATGGAATAATTGTAAGGTGTACATGTCTGTGTGACAGTTTTTATCTGACCTTGACCTCATTGTCATGGATCTTTAAAAATGTTAAGTTTATGTGATACTTGTAGTAAAACCTTTATCTTTAAGACTTTCAACATGAAATCAATGGTCAGTAAAACAGGCGAGACATTTCAGCGTGTGCACTCTTGTTAACTAAGGTACTACTTTCCTTGAGAGGCGTCAACTGTCTGGCAGAGAGCCAATAAAAAGAGTAGTATATATACACATTGTGAAAAGTTTTACAAGTTGGACTTTAAATATTTCCTATCTAAACAAGTAAATGTACATGTATGTCTAAAATTTGGAATAAAATATCTTAATAACAGCTGGTTATCTAATATTGCTACAAAAAAATCAAAGGAATACTTAATTTGAACAGAAAATGCATATTTAAGTCAACTTGTCCACAAACATTGGATCAACCCTTAATTATGTGCCTATGCACATAGGCAAAAAAAAAATTATGTGGGTTTCCAGGCTCCAGACTGACCTACCACAAGTGCTGAATTGGAGAAACAACCCTGTCAAATAAGAGCTTGATTAAGCTTTAACAAAGTAGATATATAATTTAAGCATGTTGCAGTTCTTTTATTCTTTTGCAAATTAATATCTGATAACTTACTTTGTTCAACATTCAACAGTTTTACAACACTGGTGGCGAGAAAGTACAGTCACCCAATATTGGGATGCTGTATGCAGCACAGTTTAGTGCAGATAACAACTGGTATAGGGCCAGAGTGGACTCTATCACTGGAGATTCTGTCGCTGTCACATATATTGATTATGGCAATACAGAAAACTTATTAGCAGAGAAACTTAGACTACTATCTATTGATATGACGAGTATGACGTCTGCAGTAAGTATACCATTCTCCCTCTTAGAGAAAGACTTAGGAACTTATGTTTTCTTTCTTTTGTCTGTACTGTCATTCCAAGAAATTGTCTCTTCAATAAAGTTTGTAATTCTACAAAATCACTTTTACAGTATAATTGCTGTCAGTGGCATCAGGAAATTGTTAAAGTTTGTGAAAAGTTCATTTAAAGGATAACCAACAATGTTCAGAGTATTTGGTATGCAGTTTTACTAGCACAAGCATATCTCATTTCCATGGAGATAATTTAGTTTTGTCATGTTTTGTATTCTTTGTCATGGTCCATTGACTTTGAAGTTTTGAATACTTATACTGTGGATTCATTTTTATTCGTGGTTTACCAATTTTCGTGGGTTTCGTGGGTCACAGCGAACCACGAATTTAAGAATTCAACGAAGAATAATCCCGAGAAATGTGTATGGAGTCGGATGTTTATTTCCGGTTATTATATGCAGTTCTAGTATAGTGTTGATTAGCGATAAACATTGTAACATAACACGTGTTTTTATTGAAAGAAGATACAAGTATTTTGATTAAATCAACAATTAATATAACGAATATCAGTGATAATTTACTTTTTAAAATTGATTAAAACTGTTCATGGAAAATAACTGTAAGTTGTTAATTACCGTGTCATAGTTTGGTTTACTGGTGATTAAAAATCAATAGGATTAAGTATGGGGTTATTGCCCGTAGGTAATATTGTTTATGACAGGAACATTTATTTTCACACCTTTTACTTATATGACTGTTTATTACATCATGATTAGGGAACTGAGCTTTCAATCATAGAATTTTGAATGCCTTATGAAATTCCGACAAGAATCTATAAATTGTAAAACAAACAAATAATTAGTTGTCTCTCTTTCCATTATTGTAATAGAAGTTTTCAATGAACACTTTAACCTAGAATGACCAAGCGAGGATTTTGACAATTCAAAACTTGTTCAATGAATTCCTTCCTTTTTGTTTGTTTTATTATTGATCAAACCAAGGAGGTTATATGATCTCCAAAATCAAAAAGAAATCCACGATTTACGTAGCTGATTTTTTTTTTGTAATCAGCGATCCACGAATTTACGTATACCACGAAACGTCTTTTTTTCTCTATCCACGAAAATTGATACCCACGAAAATAAATTGAATCCACAGTAATATGTTAAAAGTTTTGCCATGAATTTCTGCTTTTGCATCAAATTTACTAATAGATAAGACATAATTTATAACAAATTTCATAATTGATGTTATTTACTTTTTATGATATAGAATTTCCCTTAAACACAATTTGAAATATATTTCAACTGATTTACGTTTAAAAAATTGAGATTCTGACAACTTATTGGTTGACTATTTTCTGTAGCAAAGGAACCTTTCTGTGGTCATAAAAATCAAATGAGAAGTAGATCAAGTAAACATCTGTCATGAATGATAAGGTTAACCTGATAACTATAAATGTCTCGGGAACTAGTACCTAACATCTATCTACCTTTTTTAGCTCACCTGGCCCAAAGTGCCAAGTGAGCTTTTCTCATCACTTGGCGTCCGTCGTCGTTAGCTTTTACAAAAATCTTCTGCTCTGAAACCACTGGGCCAAATTTAACCAAACTTGGCCTCAATCATCATTAGGGTATCTAGTTTTAAAAATGTTTCCAATGACCCCGCCAACCAACCAAGATGGCTGCCATGGCTAAAAATAGAACATAGGGGTAAAATGTAGATTTTGGCTTATATCTCTGAAACCAAAGCATTTAGAGTAAATCTGACGAGGGTAAAACTGATTATCAGGTCAAGATCTATCTGCACTGAAATTTTCAGACAAATCTGACAACCCGTTGTTGGGTTGCTGCCCCTGAATTGGTAATTTTAAGGAAATTTTGCAGTTTTTGGTTATTATCTTGAATATTATTATAGATAGAGATAAACTGTAAACAGCAATAATGTTCAGCAAAATAAGATCTACAAATAAGTCATCATGACCAAAATTGTTAGTCGACCCCTTTAGGAGTTATTGCCCTTTATAGTCAATTTTTAACAATTTTTCGTAAATTTTTGTAATCTTTTACAAAAATCTTCTTCTCTGAAACTACTGAGACAATTTTAACCATACTTGGCCATAATCATTATTAGGGTATCTAGTTTAAAAAATTTGTCCGATGACCCCGCCTTCCAACCAACATGGCCGACATTGTTAAAAATAGAACATAGGGGTAAAATGCAGTTTTTGGTTTATATCTCTGAAACTAAAGCATTTAGAGCAAATCTGACAGGTGGCAAAAATGTTCATCAGATTTAGATTTATCTGCCCTGAAATTTTCAGACGAACCCGACAACCCGTTGTTGGGTTGCTGCCCCTGAGTTAGTAATTTTAAAGAAATTTTGCAATTTTTTGTTATTATCTTAGATATCATTATAATATCTAATTGCTAATATTATTAATTATGATTTTAACCTTATTTTACATGATTTCCAAAGCATCAGTAAATACAGGTGAGCGACACAGGCTCTTGAGAGCCTCTAGTTTTTATACGACCGCAAAAATTAAAAAAATTTTGGTCGTATATTGGTATGACGTTGGCGTCGTCGGCGTCGTCCGAAGACACATTGGTTTTCGCACTCTAACTTTAGTTTAAGAGAATGGATCTCTGTGAAATTTTTCCATAAGGTTCAATACCACAAAAGGAAGGTTGGGATTGATTTTGGGGGTTATGGTACCAACAGTTAAGGAAAAAGGGGCCAAAAATAAGCATTTTTGTAACTTCCAGACATAACTTGTGTGTTAGTGTATGGATCTCTCTGACATTGTACCACAAGGTTCCATATCACAAAGGGAATGCTGGGATTGATTTTGGGGGTAATTGCCTCAAAATTTTAGGAATTAGGGGCCAAAAAAGGGGCAAAAAACAAGCATTTTTCTAGTTTCATGATAATAACTTGTGTGTAAGTGTATGGATCTTTCTGAAATTGAACTACAAGGTTCCATATCACAAAGGGAATGCTGGAATTGAGTTTGGGGGTAATTGCCCAAAACGTTTAGGAATAAGGGGCCAAAAAGGGGCCAAAAATAGCATTTTTCTAGCTTCCAGACAATTACTTGTGTTCAAGTGTATGGATCTCTCTGAAATTGTACTGCAAGGTACCATACCAAAAAGGGAAGGCTGGGATTGATTTTGGGGGTAATTGCCTCAAAATTTTAGGAATTAGGGGCCAAAAAGGGGAAAAAAACAAGCATTTTTCTACTTTCAGGACAATAACTTGTGTTCAAGTGTATGGATCTCTCTGAAATTGTACTGCAAGGTTCCATACCACAAAGGGAAGGCTGGGATTGAGTTTGGGGGTGATGAATCATAAGGGGTTTCATTCAAAAAATTTGGGGGGGGGGGGGGGATTTTTTTTTTTTCCTTTTTTTTCTTTTTTTCCTTTTTGTTTTCTTTTAAAATTTTCCATTTTAAGTTGGTTATTTCTGATTTATATTTAAAAGCAAATAATAATGATATGGTAGGAGATACACACCAAACAGGATGTGTAAATTATTATATAATAAGTATTGTGCAATAGCAAGAAATTTTCAATTGCACAGTATTGCACAATAGCAAGAAATCTTCCATTGCACAGTATTGCGCAATAGCAAGAACTCTTCAATTGCACAGTATTGCGCAATAGCAAGAAATATCCAATAGCACAATATTGCGCAATAGCAAGAAATTGTCAATTGTACAGTATTGCGCAATAGCAAGAAATATTCAATTGCACAGTATTGTGCAAAAGAAGATACTTCGTATAAATTGCTTATTTCTTGACCAATTTCAATGGGGTTTTATTCTTGAATTCTTGGGGTTCTTTAATGTGCTGAATCTAACCGTGTATTAAGTTTTTGGATTTTGGGCCCCGTTTTTAAATTGGTCCACATTGAGGTCCAAAGGGTCCAAAATTAAACTTTGTTTGATTTCATCAAAAACTGAATTATTGGGGTTCTTTGATATGCCGAATCTAACCGTGTATTTAGATTCTTAATTTTTGGTTCCATTTTCAAATTGGTCTGCATTAAGGTCCAAAGGGTCCAAAATTAAACTAAATTTGATTTTAACAAAAATTTAATTCTTAGGGTTCTTTGATATGCTGAATCTAAACATGTATTTAGATTTTTGATTATGGGCCCAGTTTTCAAGTTGGTCCATATCGGGGTCCAAAATTAAACTTTGTTTGATTTCAACAAAAATTGAATATATGGGGTTCTTTGATATGCTGAATCTAACCATGTATTTAGATTTTTGATTTTTTGGGCCCCGTTATCAACTTTGTCCACATTGAGGTCAAAAGGGTCCTAAATTAAACTTTGTTTGATTTCATCAAAAATTGAATTTTTGGGGTTCTTTGATATGCTGAATCTAACCATGTATTTAGATTTTGGATATTGGACCATAATAGGTGAATGTCCAATTTAAAATTTTTAAGTTCTTAGACCACATTCATTCTGTGTCAGTAACCTATGCTGTGTCAAATATTTAATCACAATCCAAATTCAGAGCTGTATCAAGCTTGAATGTTGTGTCCATACTTGCCCCAACTGTTCAGGGTTCGACCTCTGCGGTCGTATCAAGCTGCGCCCTGCGGAGCATTTTATTTATGTTTGCAGCTAAATCAGTTTTGCTATCCACCAATAATTATTGTATATATAAATGATTATTCAGCTCAAATTGATATGGACACTTTGAATAGGTTGACTTAAAAATATTTAAATCTTAACATCAAAATCCACTTTGCCAATATAAATAATTATCTAATGATTTTGTTTTTTGTCACACTGATCATTCTTTACAGGCAATTATATGTCAGCTTGATGGTGTACAAGCAGTAGGAGGCTCTTGGAGTAGAGAAGCTATTGACAAGTTTAGAACACTAGTAGTCCCAGTAATAGTCAGTGGGGTTTTAACCAAAGTCATAGCTTCTTCAGTACATAACAGAATCCATAAGGTCAAAGTTATGGATAATAATGGTGTTGATGTTGGACAGACCCTGGTTAACGATGGGTTTGCTAGGATGGGAGGTTCAATGGATCTGTCGCATACAAAAAGTGAAATGAGGTAAGAACATTGCCAGTTTGAGCTATATTGAAAGAAGGTTTTCTTTATTTTACATTTTATTAGAAGGTAAAGTCAGATAACCACACTATCCTGACCAGAGTTTGATGTAGATTTCAAAGGACCCAGATGGTGACCATTTAGTGTCATATCATTCCCAGCTTTATATTAAGTAGTTATATCAATCAAGGCAACAGTTTTCATAATTTTTAGACAGCTGAATATATATCTTTCTTCAGAAAACTTACTTGATCTAAGAATTTGTTTTTCATAGTTTTCTTGTTTATTTCTGGTCAATTGCTCAGTTTTGTTCTTTTTGCTTCCTTTTCCCTCACTTTTCAGATGCTTTCTTTTTGGGATCAAAACTTGTCGGAATTGACTAAAACTTTTGTCGGTTTTATGCCCCCTCAACCATGTCAATAAAATGTCGGGGGGGGGGGGGGGGGCAATTCTTTTACCCCCTGTCCGTCCATTCCTCGTAGGGTATATGGTTTGTCTGGCTTACTCCTATGGTTTTAAAGCAACTTTTATATTATGTGGAGTGTTAAAACATATACTAAAGGTGGGCACATTGTCAGGGTTTTGATTTTACTTTAAATTTTCCACAAATAAATAGATGTTGAACTTTGTTAATTTTTTAGTGAAATTATGCATGCAAGGTACATGGTTTGTCAGGCTAACTCCTCTTACAGTTTTGAAGTTAGAACCTTTATATTATGCAGGGTGTTAGTACATATACTAATTTTATTTAAATTTTCCACTAATGGCTAGTTGTTGAACTTTGTTATTTCATTAACCCCCCTCCCCCCTCCACCTTAACTGTAAAACTTGGATCTATGAAGCAACTAAATTGTCCTTCATTATGGAATAAATCATTAACTATGGCAGGAAAGTTTAAGGTGTCTACAGCCATTTCAAGTTGTACAAGTTCTGAACATGGATTGATTGTTACTAGCAGTGGCAATTATTTCATTCATATTCAGGGCAAAACATGGATTTGATATCTACTGGTATCACAAAACAATTTCATTGATTATACTCATATGAGAAACAAATAATGTAATGCCAGTATAAAGAATCCAATTTTGAATGTGAGATTGCCTTTACTTCTCAGAGATTCCTGTTTGTGGTCCATCAATCTGAAACTTTTCATGTCAAATTTTGTTTTATAGTACAATTTTTATTAACATTGCCTTTAAGGACCTGATCTGTTTCTTCCAATGTAACGGTCCTAAAGAGACAACTTGGAACATTTTTTTGGTCCTTGTTTACCTTGTCTTCTTGGTCATCAGTGATAAAATCATCATGATCACATTAATCCATGACATTCTGTGTATGAATTGAAAACTGCTGGTCATAAGCAAATCTATCTACCACCAATGCTTGTATCTTGCAATTCTCCACCAAAGACTAGAGTCATGAGCCAACATTTCCATCATATCTTCCCCAACTGTGCATCCTTGTCCAAAATTATGTCAGAGACTTCCATTTTGTTTGTTGTCGTCTATTCAAGAATGTTCAATTTTCTGAAAACCTACTATAGTCCATTTTAATTTACTGATTAGCTTGTTCAATTCCTGAAGGGGGACACTACCATTTTCTCAATGTTTCCTTTTCTGACCAAAAGTTTAAATCCTGTATTTGACCACCTGAAATTCTTTTTAGATCTGGGTTTTTTCTTTATTAGATTTCTGTAAATGAGCAGTTCTCATACACATGGAATTGCAATAAATGAACAATTTATAATGTGTTTTAAGTCATTGACATGTAAAAGTTATCCATTAAAACCAGAAAATACCACCATTTTATAAAGACTTGTCCACTACAGTTCCTAGATAAATATCCATATAAAGTTCTGTTCTGTTTAATTTGAAAAGACAGTCATTTGAGAAGCCATCTGTGTATGCTTTCCTTAGGTGTTGATTTTATTCACAATTGTAATAGCTCTCAAGAACATAAGATATTTGTACATTTAAAATAATTTGTTTCAGAACACCAATAATGTCTTCAGATTTGAAAAAGATTGCAGAAAGTCTTCATGTAGGAAGCAAAGAAAATGTGTTGGTCACTGAAAAGAATTCTCCTGTCTTATTTTATGGGCAGATAGTACAAGAAGAGATAATTACAAGATTCTCCACATTTGATCAGGAGCTGGTCATGGAAATGACTAGCTTGAGAGAAATTGTGCCTTATAGGTAGGTACCTTAATGATGTATATTGTTTAAATTGACTGAATCAGGCTGATCATTAGATAATTCTTTATTGAGAAAGCATTTTTAGTACTGTTACCTTCCAAGTCTAATTATCATAAAATTACATTGGTGGAGGGCAACCATAACATTTATGTATTTTTATCTAGACAAAATGACAAAAATGGCTGTTTACATCCCTAAATTGATATGGTGTACTAGAAAAGTTTAAAAGAGTAGCAAGACCTAAATTTGCCAAAATGAAATATGTCATCTGTTCAGAAATTAAAAACTTCCATTGAATTTGACATTTGTGTTTCTATTAACATGGTTTCCTGAAGGAAATCCTGTTATTGGATTTTGAGTAATATGGTGGGTGGATGACTAATTGTTTATGTGCAATAAACCTTTTTTGTTGTCATTTTAACAGCCTCTTGTATGTCAACCTATATGTAAACTTTTAATTTTATCTGAAACTGTCACCGAGCACTACTGATATGTTTATGTTATCATGATACATAATGTCAATAGCAATCAAAGATCCGAAGTTACCTACGAGGAACATTTCAATACCCATGCAGGATATTTTTTTTACATACAGTAGACACAGTTCAAAGTTAAGTTTTTTATGGGATTTTTCATAGTAAATGGTGCTAAGCAATTGTGGGTGCTTCACTCTAGTCTAAATATTTAATGAGTATTATATGACAGAGTCGTACCTCATTCATTCATTGCTAGAAATAGTGACTTTCCACAAAATCACCTTGAATGTGCTGTATTTCATCACCCTATGCAAACAGTAATGGAATAACCTTAAATAAAAATGCTTCACAAGTACAAAGATTTGATTATATTTTCAAAATGTTGATTTTGCTTTATTTCAGACCAAAATGTTTTGGAGAAATTGTTTACGCCAAGTTCACAGATGGGAAATGGTATAGAGCAGAAGTATTGTCCATTTCTGGCAATGATGCATGTTGTCTATTTATAGACTATGGAAATAAAGCAACAGTGAATTTCTCGTTAATACAGAAAGCTTCATCACTGTGCAAGACTGTTCCACAAATTGGTGTAAAAATGAAAATTGAAGGTTTATCTGAACCGCAAACATGGACAAAGAATACATTGAATGTATTTGATGACTTAATAAATATGGATCAGCCTAAATTATTTGAAATGGAAATGAAATCTATAAATTCTGACATAGTGGAAGTTGATTTTGTGGATGAGAAAGGAAAGTCTGCTTCTGCTCTGATTCGTCAAACAATGGCTAGTGAAGGCCCTTCTTCTGTCATAATGACTTCCTCAATTCCAAAGGAAACTTTATCAGTTGATGGAGCCAAAGAGGATATGATGATAACTGAACTGTCAATTCCTTCAAACAGAATATACTTACAAAAGGCAATACAAGAAAATGCTGAAAGAATAGAAGCTATTCGCATGGAAATGACCATGTTTTGCAAGTCAAATTCAAACTCTTATCAACCTGTAAAAGGAGAATTGGTTTGTGCTCTGTTTCCAGATGATGGCTTGTGGTATAGAGGAGATGTTTTAGAAGTTAAGGGAGACATGTACAGAGTTCAGTTTGTTGATTATGGAAATGAAGCTGTGGTTCAACCAGCCGGCATCCGTAAAATCTTGCCATCGTTTGTTGAACTACCTCAACAATCTGTTTGTTGTACACTTAAAAGTTTAGTGTTATCTGACTTGAAAGAGAATCAGTTAATTACATTTTCAAATTCGGCAATGAATGCAATAATAGCAGTTGAAGCTCATGAAATACAAAATGATGCATATGTTTCCACATTTTATCAAAAAGGAGACGGAACAAGTATTAACAGTATGCTTAGTGAAGCAGAGGTATTTTCTACTGCAGGCGAGAGTCAGAAAATAATTGTGGCCTCTTCTGTTCCAATGGAGCCTGTTCCAGTTGATGGTTCCCAAATTGAAGTGCTCATCACAGAATCCTTAGATATGAAACATGTTTACATTCAGATATATCAAGAAAAATATCACCAGAATTTACAAGCTTTGACACAAAAGTTACAGAGCTACTGCCAATCTAACAATGAACCTTATATGCCTTCCAAAGGTGAACTTGTATGTGCTAAATTTGATGATGATGAAGTTTGGTACAGAGCTGAAGTTCTGGATATCAGTGGCAATGACTACACAGTACATTTTGTGGATTACGGAAATAAGTCATTTGTCAAATCATCCTCAATCCGTAAGATCAACAGTTCACTTTCTTCAATGTCAAAGCAGTCCATATGCTGCAATATAGTGGGAGTTGAATTGAAGAGTCTACCAGAGGAGAAACTGTTGAAATTTGCTAACATGGCAATGCAGGGTAAACCAGTGAAATTGCAAGGTCTTAAGAAGGAAGATGGGTATTATGATGTTGAATTATACACACTCAGTGGTGAGAATATTAATGCCATGTTTGGGTCAGTACAGGAAGAAGTTCAACCGTCTTCAGAAACTACACCTCAGCTGACAAATGCTTCTGCCGGGGTTATCATGGCCAAGTCTTTGCCAATTTTCGAATTGCCTTTAGACGGAACAAAAATAAGTATGAAATTGATTGACCCTGGTGACTATGAAAATATGTACTTCCAGACTGATGTTCATGGTGATAAGCACACACTGTCTCTCTTGTCATCTCAGATAGGGAGCTTTTGTCAAGATAATCCGCTTCCACATAAACCTGTGAAAGGTGAGCTTGTATGTGCCTTGTTTTCTGCAGACAGTACATGGTACAGAGCAGAAGTTTTGAATATATCTGGAGATGATTATGAACATCGCTTTGTTGATTATGGAAATTGTGAAACAACAAAATGCAGTAATATTCGTAAAATTGATGAAACATTGACAGTTATACCGAAATTGGGTGTTTGCTGTAATTTAAAAGGAATTGACTTAAAAGGCTTACCAGAGGAAATGATTTTTGAATGTTTAACGATATTGACAAGTGACACAGTTCAAGTTCAGGCAGTGCAAAATAAGGAGAACTCTTATGATATTGTAGTGTTTACATCTAATGGAGAAAATATTAATCAGAAATTCATGTTCCCGTCTTCAATTCAAGAGCCAGTTCCCGAAATGTATATGGCATTAGAACTGCCAATGAAGACATTACCGTTAGACAGTTCAAAGGTGAATATGGTTATTATGGATGCCACTAGTATGGACACAATTTACTTACAATATTGTACAGTTGAGGACCAAGAGATGATGGTTGATTTGCATAAGGCCATTAACATGTATTGTCAAGAAAAAGCTTCTCCATATAAACCAATTAAAGGTGAACTTGTCTTTGCTATATTTGATAGCGGGGATAGCATGGATTGGTATAGAGCAGAGGTAATGGAAATCATTGGAGACAGATTCAAAGTACGTTATGTAGATTATGGTAATACTTCAGAGGTTAGGTGTGATCAAATAAGTAAAATAGACAAAACATTGGCAACTCCACCCTCACAAGCTGTCTGCTGTCGACTTTACCAAGTTGACCTGAAAGTGTTTTCACCAGAAAAACTCCAACCTCTAATCAATTTGGTTAGAGAGAATAAACCTGTGCAAGTTCAAGCTGTAGAATTGAAAGAACGATGTTATGATGTGCTATTATTGACAAGTGAAGGGGTGAATGTGAACCTACAAATGTTGGGGGAAGTTGCCCCACAACAAACACAATCAATTATTCTAACCAGTAGCATTTCAAGAAAATCATTACCAGCAAATGTAGAGATGGATGCTGTGATAACAGAAGTTATGGAAGACTGTCTTTTCTTTTTACAAGCAAACATTGATGAAACAAAAAAAAGTCTTGACAAAATTTTAGAGCAGTCACATCAATATTGTTCATCTAACAATACTCCTTATAAACCTGTGAAAGGAGAGCTCGTTTGTGCTCAGTTTTCAAGTGATAAAGTATGGTATAGAGCCAATGTTGAGGATACAAATGATGGCAAATATCTCGTTCACTACATTGACTTTGGCAACCGAGAGTTGACAACAGAACTGTCGATCAGGAAAATAGATCCATCGCTAGCTGTGGATCCAGGTCATTGTGTTAAATGTTGTCTGCATGATGTACTAAAAACTGAGGAGGTGAAAAACACGTTAAACAGTCTGATGGGAGTCATAATAAATATCAAGGTCATCAAGGAAGAGAATGACCTCTATCATTTGATTATCGTATCTAATGGCATAAACATCAATGATCAACTGAAAAGATCAAGCAAGACACCGGGGGCCGGAAGACCAAAAGTGAGTGATCAGCTACAGAAATCTACATCACCAAAGGTCAAAACTGATGAAGCTAGTCAGACTCAGCCCATGACGACTAGGGGAGGCAGTAATTACCTGTCATTAAGAGATATTTCAAAGACAGAACCAAGTGGAAAGAACCGTTTTCTTATAACTTATGTTGTTGATCCTACAGAATTCTATTGCCAGATAGCTGATCCCAATGGTAGATATAAAATTTTAAATATAGAAATAAGGAGATGTGGTATGATTGCCAATAAGAAAACTATCCACCTGAGTCCAAATAACATGGATGTTCAAGTTCTTCTTTCAGCATGTATAATTGGTTGTGTACAAAAAACAACGTTGAGTAATGTTTGCATGTTTGTTTGGTAAACCATACATTTATATCCCCTTTGTTCACTACTAATTGATAGAGTAACACAAGTTTTGCTAGCAAATCAAATCATTGGACAAGAAACAAAAGGATGATTGAAAACATTGTCCAGTTTGTATATTTATTTGCAATAGATAGTAAAGAATTCATTATTCACTCAGCAAAAAACAAGCTTCACTTTAATTCACTAAGTGCTCTCTCAAATAGTTAAGCTGTTATTTTTCTTTGATTTCTTCAATAGTTACTATTTTCTTTACTCTGTATCGTCTCGTATTGTGTTTTCGACCGTCTTACGTTTTCGACCTAATTGTACTTTCACTTCCCGTATGCTGCGCATGCCTGTGTGACGTCACATTTGGCTGCTATATTTAGTAACAATAGCAAATAATACCACGTGTGGTGAAGATGTTTCAAGTAAAGTTATTATAATTAAGTATTTACGTTATTTTATTTGATTTCACATTTTTGTACCTTTTCACTAATACTATTTTTACCTTCCACAAGAATCTATCAAAAATAAACAAATATTCCAGAAATATGGCCGAGGACTTTTAGCATGTGAAGTTAACATCAAGGTCTTTACGTCACATGGCTGTCATGTGGTTAGTTGTAATACTTAAAGTTATTTTTAATACGGAAATGTGGATGATCCTTACAGCTTTTTGCTGAAAAAATAAAATATCAATTGATTTTAATTCACAGAAACAGCAGTCTGTCAGGGGAGATTACAGATAATACTCACCAACCTCACTTCACAATGCCTTCACTAAAGTATATTGAACAGAAACATGAATGTATACAAGGTCCTACAAGGATCTACAAGGTTTCCAAAGTGCCTCATGTGAAATGTGTACAACTAGTCAAATAAAGATATCAAAATAATATTTTATATCTTATAGTTGTATATGTCACCATTTAATTCATTAAGTCATAAGTTTGATCGCCTCTAAAACTTTAAATAATTTGATATAAACATTGGCATCAAATTATAACCAATTCCGGATTTGTACGACATGTCATTTCCGACTTTGGACCCGTTTCTTAGATAGGTCGAAAACACAAGACGCTAGTTTTTGTCAACAAAGGTGCCATCGATCTAATGAACTCAAATAAAAAAAAAATTTAAGATCGAAATATATTTTAGATACAATTATTTCATGTACAAGTATACTAGTGACTCTAAAAAATATTAGGCATGTATATGTTCAAACATATAAAAGGGGAAATATTGATAAATATGTAAGTAGGTCGAAAACACAATACACGAGGATATGTATTATTAATAATCATGAAGACAAAGAGTGAAGAAATTTCATTTCAACAATAAATATAAGGGGTAAATCAGACCACACATTTCACAAAATTGTCTTACCAAACCAAAAGGTATTGAAAGATGAATTTTCTGTTCTGAACTCAATTTTGGGCATGATACTAAAAGTTACGACTGTTTGAAATGAACCAAAAAACTTATTTGATTTATTTAAAGTTTTTTCTTTTCCATTGTTGCATAGCCATTTGCCACATATATTATATGCCCACATATACAGTAGACAATGTAAAAAAAAAAAAGTAAGATTTTTGTCAAGTTTGGAAACTTTTGTGGATTCATCTATTTTGGTGGGTACCAATTTTCATGGATTGAGGAAAAATTTGTTTTTTCTTGGAAGTTTGATTTGGTGGTTCTGCCAAAGTCTACATACAAGCCTATAGAAAATGTGTACTTGCATTGTAGTTGAGCATTGAAATTCAAGGTTTACCTATACCCATAAAATCCAGGAAATCCAGGAAAATTGGTATCCCACAATAATAATGAATCCACAGTATGAAAACATTTAATACAAATCATACAATTCAATTTTTACTAAGGGCTATTCCATTAAAAAGAAGGTACTAGGGTCGGAAGGCAATTTTTAAGTACCCCCATGACCAAGAGGAATGTACCATGTATCTTAACACCAACCAACAGGAAGTCATTTCATGATAATACAAGAACCAACTGGAATATATCTAACTTATTTTTTACTGGCCCTTCAAAATTGAGAAGAAATTACCTCTTGGAATTGTAGATATATGTATACTCTATAAAAACATCTACATGTAATATCAACATTTATTAATGATAAAGAAAATTACTGTCACATTTCATTGGATTTTGACATGAAAATTTGTGAACTAAAAGTTATTTTGAGTTTCTGTATAAAATATTTCATGCTTTTTCTTTCTTTTCCATATATCTTTTGGTTTTCAATTCAAGTGTTTATATTTCATCATCA
The DNA here is from genome assembly GCF_021869535.1 of Mytilus californianus. Classification (NCBI taxonomy): domain Eukaryota; kingdom Metazoa; phylum Mollusca; class Bivalvia; order Mytilida; family Mytilidae; genus Mytilus; species Mytilus californianus. The sequence goes on from NW_026262679.1 coordinate 63,319,402, forward strand.
TAGATGTATTTTGTCACCTGCCTGGAATTATTATTTTTTTTATTGTATTTGATCGGCAAACCCGGAATTACCCTCATCCGACCACGGAATCTGATCCGGTATTGTAATCGTCTTCATTTCCGGTTTATGACATCCATTGTTTTTCAATGTTGTTTTTGTCAGTCAGATACGTTTTTACTCGTATTTACACATTACTTGTTGGCGATTTTCAGTATAAAGCTAGCGGTTGAACAAAATGAGCATCGCTGTCATGAATAATAAAGATAAAAATAAATTTTGAGATCGTTTGGAAGTTTTGATCCTAAATTGAAAACTGGGAAAAACGTAGGGTATTTGCCGTAGCCAATAGGAATGGGTCCGGTATTTGGACCCTGTGGAATACTAGAAAAATCCCTGGAGGTGTATACGATCTCAATAATAATATGGCTTTAAAATGACCATACTGATGGTTAAAAAGGTCGGCAAAGTTAATTTTTATTTTCTTTCAAATCGAAGGTTCTTTCAATAGAATTTGACATCGTTCGTCATGTGCTTGTCATTATAGGGAAGTAACTCTTGCACTTCCGGAACTGGTAACCGTAGGTAGAATACAACGTTGCGCCTGCCGCTGCGTAAGTTGTGGGAACAGTTATGTTTTCCAAAATATCACGATATGAGCAGGAGACAAAAACAATCGGTTATATAAATCCTTGCAAAAACAAATAATAATAATTAACGAAAAATAACACAATGAAACCGACAGTCACGAAAACTGAATGTCAAAGAAGACCAACAACCAACAATACTTAGTTTCTCTAAACACCAAGGACCACTGGCCATAAACGCTTCAACACATCAACAACCAATGGGATTTTTTATAATTGCCATCCGACCCTGGTACATTCTTTGTAATGGAATAGCCCTAATACATTCATGTAAGTAACTTTCATGAATCTTAAACATGTTAAAAGGAAAATTGTGATAAAATTTGTAGTGATTAATTGTATGAATAAAAACTTATTTTTAGAAATTCAGAAGTTGGCTACATTGATGCAGGGGATGATGTGTAGATGTGAGATAGAAGATCCTGATCCAGGTTTCAGACCACAGATTGGAGATCTTGTCTGTGCCTTTTATCCTTGTAAGTTCTTATTGATGTATTGATGTGAGGTTGACAATTCTAATACAGAGTTCACATTCCATGTTACAGATCTGTTTCTGTGTCTTTTATCCTTGCCATTACTACTTGGTGTGAGATAGAGGATCCGGATTCTGGTTTCACACTTCAGTTTGCGAAATGTTGAAATATTTTGAAAGCAAACAAATATCATGAAATCGAGAAATTTTAGTAATGAATTGAATACTTTGTGACATGTTTTGATCTTCTTACTCTAGCTATTGCTGGCAGTACAGAGTAGAGTAAGTTTTGGAAGTTACCTAAAAATGTGAACACTTGTTTATAATTTCAGCGGATGGTAACTGGTATAGAGGAAATGTGGTAGAAGCTTATCAGAACAATACCTATCTGGTACATTATTTGGATTTCGGAAATTCTGAGTTGTTAGAAGCCAAACAGATTAGATCTATGCTTCCAGAATATATTGAGATGCCACTGTTGGCATTTAAATGCTCTTTGCCAGGTTAGCTATCTTGATATTTATGTTCTGTAGAATTCCAGCTCAAACTTTGTAAATCATCTAGAGCAAGAAATCATACCTTACCACCGCTTGACAAAATCAAACCATGTTTTACAGTAAACAATATTTACCTTAGTCCCCTAACGACGAAGTCGAAGGGGACTTTAGGTTTGCACTCCGTTCGTCTGTCTGTCTGTCCATCCATCAATCCGGCAAGTTTTCCACACTTTTTTTCTTCATGCTTGAAGATATTGATTTGATATTTGGTGTATTGTTTTATCATGACAAGTAACAGATAAAGTCGGAATTTTGTTCAGGCCTGATGATTTTGTGCAGAGTTATGGTCCTTGGACTCTTATTTGTTATCTACACCATGACAAGTTATAGATCAAGTTAGCATTTTGTTCCAATACAAAGAATTTTAAACCGGTAGGGGACTATGTATTGTCATGCAATACTCTCAGAATGCTTGTTGTTATTGCAGTAGGATAAATAAAATAGGGTAAATTGTTATATGACCTGCTACATATGTGGATGGTCAGTTTAATTTATCCCTGTCCATTAAGTCCATAGTTGTCCCCCGCGTGACACGTTGCGGGGGACATGGAAATACCATCCATCCGGTCTTGTTAGTGCTCTCACATGTACAATTCTTGCAAGATATTTATGAAACTTATATCATAGGTTTATATCAGCAATATCTTGGACTTGTTCGAAAATCAGTGCTGATCAATTATTTTTAAAAGAGTTATGCCACATGGACACATTAATTTTATAGAAAATTGCATCGTTAGCACTCTCATGTGTACAATTCTTGCCAGATTTTTATGAAACTTATATCATAGGTTTATATTAGCAATGTCTTGGAAGAATTTGAAAATCAGTGCCGATCAATAAATTTTAAAGAGTTATGCCCCTTGGAAATATTAATTATATGGAAAATTGCCTAATGAGCACTCTAATGTACAATTCTTCCCAGATTTTTATGAAATTTATATTATAGGTTTATATCATCAATATACTTGAAGAGTTCAAAAGTCAGTGTCGATCAATTATTTTTAAAAGAGTTATGCCCCTTGAAAATATTGATTTGTTTTTTGTTTTTTTTTTTTTAGTTATTGCCCTTGTACCTTGGATAGATAAAATATGTGCAACGCGGGGGACATTGAAACTCTTCTTTTATTCTTTCTGATTTGGTGAAGTCTGGTGGACATTTGGAAATGTCACCACTGAAGTGTTCTTGTTAATAGGACAAAAGTCAATATGGAGATTAAACTATGATAAACTACAGTCTGCTAATCTCACAGCAGGGTACAGTTGAAGATATTTCACTAGTGCAATGGAGAGGAGATGTAAATCATGTGCTTGGTTTCTGCATTTTGATTGTCCTTAGACAAAATTTCAGTTTTTGGCCTTGCTTATTTTCAAGATGAATCTTGTAGTCCTGACTCATTTATTATAATATTTCTACTGTTTTACAGATCTTGTTCCTGTAGGTCCAAGTTGGGATACAGCTGCAAAAGAGAAACTGAAGATTTTTCAAGCAGTATCACTAGATGCTGAAATTGTGAGAAGAGAGGGAGAAACATATATAGTTAATCTAGCCCACACTGAAGAGGAGTCAAAACAGATCATTGATGTGTCAGAACAGCTTATTACTGATGGTCATGCTAGAATTTCATCAGGCAATGCTGCAGGTATTATAAAAGGGAAATATAGATCACATGAATTTTCACAATGAATAACTACTATATACAGTCTGACAAGTACATTTTCTAATAAACCATATATCAAGTCCCCATCATTTTATTTTTTTTTTGGGGGGTATGGAAATAACATCACTACTGCTACGGGGACATGACTACCAATTAGGGTCTTGTATGATTGGAAAAAATGATTTAAACAAGTTAAGGATGTTCTCCATTCTGTTTCAAAATAACAAGCTTTTTAAAAGACTGTTACAGACATGTGACAGAGTTGTCAAGCCACAACTGGAGATTTGAAAATTTTCAGCTGGAGTTTGGATCTCATAACTGGAGATTTTTTATCGACCTTTTTTTCGTCGTACGCAATGTTTTTTGGGTGTGTTGAAACTGCATATCTTCCTTTTTTGTTAAAAGAACAATGATTCCATACCTTTAAACACCTGTATAGCCATTTTTACTTGATAATGATAGAAGATAAGGGTTTTCAAATTTTTATTCATCATATATAGTTCCAGATATGTTATAACAAGTTACAATAACAGAACAATATAAAATTTCAAACAATAGTCACTATGTTGAATGTTTCTTATAATGTTTATACTAAAGCACTAAATTAAAAAGTTATCTTAAACAACAGTTGAAGCAAACTATTTAAATGTCACAAGAGAACATGATTTTAAATAAATATATAAAGCACAGTTTTTACATTAGCAAGAGCACTAATCATTGTTAAACATGAGTTCAAACACAATTTAAGAAAGAGACTGTTTGTATAAGGCACAAGCTGACTTTGCTGCTTTGACTAGTTCAGGTTCTGGTTTATACTGGTGACAGTCTGTTGGGTTGTTGATCTTTACACTAAGTAGACTGTGGATGGTCTTATCAGCTAGGTTGTCTCTGGGGTCAGACTGGATCTTCTTTAGCATTGAAAAAGTTCTTTCTGTGTCAGCATTGGAGTGTGGCAGGGCTAGTACAACTTTGCTGAGTGCAAACAGGTGCTGAAACTGTTGTTTACCACTTGGTTGCTTCAGGTTGCCAATAGAGGTCCAGAACTGGTTGAGTGAAGGTGTATCTGGATCAAATGCTGGCAAATCACACAGAGGAGTAAGAATATACTCAGCAGCTTCATCTTCTAGTTGACTGGTTTCTTGCTGATTATAGTTGAGGAACCTATCAGACAAGCTGATAACTGAAAAAGAAAAAAAATAATAAGTACTAAGTTTAAACAGTTCAATGATCAATCATAATTCAAACAATAAATGTTGTGCTATGTAATATTATATCTTCTCTATAAGCTATAGGCAGTTCAGTATCATTGGCATATACCCCACAACTGATCAATTTTATGTAAATTATTATACTGTTATGACTCATGACACAATATTATGTTATTCTGTTTGTAACAAGCACTCACTTTCATCTTTTGGACAGTGTTGACTTACTATACTATCAAAAAACTCACCTTCATTTGGAGATAACTTGTCTTTGCTGAGTGGATTCAGAAAACTGATGCCTCGGAGAACCTTGTCTTGGAATGGGAACTTCTTTATCATGGTTTCAGTCATAGTGCAGTAGAACTCCCTGACTGTACTGAAAAAGAAATAAAACATTTATTGAAATGTACAAAACTTGATATACACCTTAAGCAAGTATACTCTGTGTGAATGGAAATGGAAACTAATGAACAATTACATCTGATGGGATTATTTTCTCTTCAAAATATTTCATGTATTGCATGAACATATACCCTAGATTATTTTTTCTTTGTTAACACATAATAAACATACCTGAAGAAGTTGTTGACTGTCTGTGGTGGTAGGTCATCATTGTCACTAAGGAACTCTCTGACTTTCATACCAACTGCAATTCTGGTGTTGTCGTGTTGGTTGTCTGTACACCTGAAGTCTACCTTTGTGATGTCTGACTGTGCTGTGATGGTACTTGTAGTGACAAATTTACCCATCATCTTGCGAAGAAGTCGCACCATTTCTGTGTGTAAGTAACCAATCATGGACTCACCAGCCTACAAATTAAAATATTTATTAATATCAATTGACAAAAAGGAAACATTCACAAGTTGTACTGATTTAGAATAGTTTATATATATTGAAATATTATATAGACATCTGTAAACTGTTGAAGACTGTATGTTGACATATATTTGTCTTTGGGTTGCTGTCTCATTGAATTATACCTCACATCTAAAAAAATATTAAAATTATGCCTTAAAATAGGTACAATATACATATTATCAAAATAAAATACCTGAAACATCACATTGAAGTCATTCAGGATAGGCATGACAAACTCTAGGAAGGCAAAATACAACCACATCTGGTCACTGGTGAAGTACTGCATACATCTGTTGATACGACCTGGCTTCTCACACTCTGCATGGCTCTGAAAGTAACTCTTTAAAGCTGGCCACTGCTGTAGGGTACGCTGAACACACCTCTCTAAAGACAACCACCTGGTACTGCAGTGCTTGATGATCTTCATTGGGTCAGTCTCTGTGAACTCTTGGAACTGCTTGTAATTCTCTCTTCTGGTGGAACTGAAAAATAAAATTCAAAAATAAAGAATTATGAATACCATTGTGTTAGTTTTATATTTGATTAAATAATATTATTACATTTGTCTTATTCAAACTGGCAATCATGTCAGTGACAGTCACATTCTTTAATTTGATATCTTATTGTTCATTTTTAAAACTAGGACACATGTATATAAATCATGTACAAAGAAACATGTAATCCATTCGTTAATTTTTTTATTTCAAACATTTTTTTTTTCAAAACATCTATAGAGATAACAACTACAATGTGATACCTATGATGAAAGTGGTAGTAGATGTCCACCAAGAAGTCATCAACTGGCAATGGCAGGGTCTTGATGGCCTTCTGTGCACAGAGGTTGGCTAAGTGGCAAACACACCCTATGTTGAACACACTTGGTGACATCTGCTGAATACGGGTCAGGACACTGTTGTTCTTGCCTATCATCACATTGCAGTTGTCAGATGAGAATCCAATGCAGTTGGCCCAAGGAATATCTCTATCACTGAAAAAATTTTAAAAAAGATTAACATTTTGATCACTTACAAATAAATGTACATGTGAGGTATATGACAATTTATATTCATCATGTTAAATTTTATTCAACTGAATTTAATTTTAAATTAAAATATTAAATTAAATCCTAAGTTTTATTTAGTAAATTTAATAAATATTATCTTATTTTTATACCAATAATAAATTTATTCAGGATACAATTTTCAGACTGTAATATGCCTTCTTGATGTCTTTTAATTATTTTTGTACATGGGTTGCTGTCTCACTGATGTATACCCACATCATTTTATTAATCTTTAGAAAATGTAGAAAATGTACTTACATGAACACCTGATTCAGGCAGTTGAATATTGATGAGCTGGTTCCAATATTGCAGGTTGGGATACCAAGGAACTGTGTGGACACTTTGCGTAAAGTCTGATTGTATACACGTACAAGGATGTTGAGCTTCTTGTTATCACCTTTGTCATTTGACTCGTCAATCATAACTGTGAATTTCTCACTATGGCACATGTCGTTTACTTTACTGTCCCAGTGTGGTGCTAAAGCTTGTGTGATGATGTGGGTTGTCTTGGTCCTCTTACAGGCAAACTTCTGTGCAGTTGCAGAGTCTGGAAACATAGCCTTGATTAGGTCACTAAAGTGGTCAGCCATCAGGAATGCACAGTTGTGCTCAGCTACATAGTTGGCGAAAAGTACCTCAGCATAAGCAACATTGTCAACTTTGGTACCACTACTAAACACACTACTAACAGAAGGTGTTGAGCTGATGGAGTTGTGGGCTTTCTGATGGTTAGCTGTCTCCATATGTTTGGTCATGTCATTACGGCCACCGTAGCATATTTTGAAGTCAGCTTTGCATGAAGTGCAGTAGGCATGGTCTGTACCCTTGGCACTGGCCTTGCACCATTTGAATTCAGATTTCCAGGTAGTGTTGAATTTGGCAAGATACTTGGTCTTCTTTGCTGCTGGGGTATTTGGTGATAACATACGTTTCGGCATTTTGACAAATTATAAAATTGCCCAAGACAAACATTGTTATATAGGTATTCCATTGGCTTGGATAGAAAACAAGCCATAAATATCATATTTGAGTTGATTTCATATTTCTTTGAGGTTCAGTTCCGTGTTTTCAACAGCATCAAAGATCGCCGAGTCGTTGTTTATACAAATTAATCCATTGTCAGTCTTTCACTTTTAATCATCAAGGCGTGTGTCTTAAACTAGCCAGCTGATCACCTGGTAATTACCAATCAACTTTTATTGCTGTATATACAGTGTCAGTCTAATCCTAAACACCTTTATTGATTACTTGACGCTAATTGCCCTATATTTACCTTTGTCACAATATCAATAACAGGAAATGGTGACTTCTGTTTTTCTCAGAGTTTTCCCATAGCAATTTCGAGTTTCTCTGACTTTTTCTCTGTCCGTATCAATTTTATAAACAAAAATGTCTACTGAAAATTTTTCGAGGTTTAAATTTTCAAAAAGCGGAAGATTTCAAATTTTAACGGGAGTGACGGAAGAGGGTCTGAAAAGCGGGAGATTTTGACTCTCGCCGTAAGAATCACATGTATGCTGTTATAAATTGATAGTATATAAATAATGGAGCTAAAAAAGCAGAAAAAAATGAAGGATCCATTACCTTGTTTTCGAGATGTAAGCCATTAAAAAATTGGAGGGAAATGATTCTCTAGATTTTTCATACATTTAACATTGGCACCTTTTTTCTTTCAAAAACTATGAATAAATAAGGATTTTATTAGATTTACAAATATATGTAATAAATTACGAAAAGAAAAGTAGGGGTTAGCGGGCAAATATGTATTGGCACTACATGGATAAAATCAGAGAATTCTGAATATCTGACAAAAAACAAGAGGCGCGAACATCCTTAATGGTTCATTCAGGACATATGCTAAAAAGGACTGACCCTATGACCTATAAAGCCAAATCAAATTCATATGCTGTGGATATAATTTTATTTGTGGAGTATTAATTTTTCCCAAATATCATGAGTTAAATGAACCAATAATTTAAAAGTTGAATGGAGTATAAATTTCCTTAATCAGACTTGCAGTTTTGTTAAAATCATTAAAATAAAGTATCCAGGAAAGTACAATTTTTCCTAATCCATAGAAATTGGTACCCACAAAAATAAATGAATCTACAACAAAGGAAGTTGCTTGTTGCAATAACAAATCAGACTGGAATTACAGCTGTATATTTGGAAAGAAAACAAAACAAAACAAAAAATGAAGTGAATCAACATTTGTAATTGAATGTCTGGTACATGTCTTTACATATCTTTTACATATCTTTAAGTATATCGCACTACGGCTTTGTAATAATAGGGGTTTTGATACCAAACTGTTAATCTATAGCTAATCAATTTCTTTATACAAATGTTTGTACGATCATTATTTAGACCCATAAATCCCCCAAAAAATTAAATCTAGTGATGTATTTGTATATTGAAAAAACATCTCCAAGTAGTCACATAGCATGTTATTAAAACTATTTAGTTTTGTAATTTTTTTATACTTATCATTTCAGATGAGGCCAACCTTATCCAACAACAGATAGCAGCTTTACAAGCTCAGCTAGCTTCCATGGGAAAGAAATGAATATGAGATTGAATCCTTGTTAAACTTTGTTTCCACTGGAACATATAAAGCAGAACTGGAACATGCAGCTGTGGAGATGTGGAGAACAAAATCTAAATTCACAAAAGTGTCTTGAAGAAAAACTGATGACTTGGATACAGAAATGAAAACTTAAAATTACAAAGCTAGAAATTTTCATGTTGCTTATGTAAGCCATTGATTGTATTTTCATTATATTTTGTAAATATTTTTGAGAGCATTGTTGCATTACATTTTTATTATTGATATTATTTTTATGCATTTGTTATTGTAATCATAATGTACTGGCAGATAGCCATTTTGAATTTATTATGTTTTATAATGTTGTCCAATGATGCTTACTGAAATTTAAGGATAGTTCATATGGGTATTTTGTAATCACAAATCTAGTCAAAACTGGTTTAAAATTTTGCCTTTAATTATAAAAAACACAGCTTTGTTAACATGGAAGGGAGAACAATTTATTTACACTTTATTTGAGAAAAAATAATAACTATTGAAAGGGGGAAAATTCAAATTTAATTGAAATAAACCCTCTTTTGTAAACAAAATCTACCAACTGCTAAAATAGTAGATATTTGTCTGCTCTGAAAAGTGTATTCTGTGTATCTTTTACTGCACTGTGCTGATGAAATGCTGTGTTGACTTGCTAGAGTTATCTCCCTGAAGTGTTGTGTTCAGGTACTGCATCAGACACTGTAATATAAAACATTGTTTTCAATACATTTTTCTATTCACATTTACTCAAACTTTAAAACTGTTTATATGTTGATGAGATTTGTTTGTATTGTTAATTATTGAAGAGTTTTGGATTTATAGAAGGATTTTTTTTATTGTATTGTATTTTGTATAGATAGAAAAAAACAAGCTGTTTTGTATGGGTTTCTTTTTTTCTTAAAAAGACAATGCTAAGATGCAGTGCAGTATTATTTTTTTATTTTGTTTTAGTACTTTATAAATATTTTGTCTAATAGCATAGTGACATGCTGTCCGTATTTGAATGTAAAAGGAATAAAAAAAGAAGATCTTCATGTATAGCGATAACGTTAATGTCTATTAAAAAGCACTATTTGTGTTGGATTATAACTTCAAGGAAAATGAATATTTGACAGTTTTATTGTGCAACGAAAGTTTTGTGTAAAACCATTCTATTGCCGTTTGAAATCAAAGCGTTATTATCTTAATCCTTTATATTTCTTGTTAATATAAAAATAAGGTGATAAGAATGTTATAAATTTGATAATTTTGTTATTTCTTTATTGGTGCTAGCCAAGACCTTTTTTGTGAATAAAAGTGTTTGCAATGATGGAAACCATACCAGTAAGTACATTTTTCCAAAAGATCAATTAAGAAATAATTCATGGGGGCTTGAATATATCGTGATTTTACCACGGGTTGGCCCTTTATGACAAATATTTTACCCTGAGCAATAGCGATGGGTAAAATATCGGCATAAAGGGACAACCCGTGGTAAAATCACGATATATTCAAGCCCCCATGAATTATTTCGGTTCTAATAGGAAAAAATACGGCAATTGTTTTGGATCGAAGCGCTCTAGATGAAGGCATAATTTGCCGTTCCCATAAATAAACGCACTATTAAATTGACGTAAAAGACCGGAGCAAACTGAATAAATGACATGCTTAAACTATAACTATTTACAATAACATATTTAGATAGGTTTGGATGAATCTAAATGATAATTGTACTTATATGTCTTATATGTATACAAAAAATGGCTTATATAACACATTTTTGCATCGTTTGTTTACGTTTCCTTGGTGTGATGATTTTCGGTTTCACAAGCGTGTATTTTCCCGTAAAATGCTTATATTCTTACGTCATCGTTCTATGACGTCGGGTAGCTCATTCATAAAAAAGCATATGACGCGGGAGTACGATCGGAACAGCCCAAACAATATATTCATATTTTACCACGGGTGTGTACTCAAAGCGTTTGAAGAACGTCATGTTAGAATTTACTATATCCACCCATGTCTAGTATTTTATATTCGAGTCAAGACAGTATTAAGCGGGTGGGAGGAATGTACTTTTGTTATTAAAACTTTTTCAAAGTTGACATTTTGTTAGTTCATTGTCTCTTGCACCTGTCTTGTAAATGTATTTTCTTTATTTTTATGATTTAACCATGTTTATGATTAATCACGTCTAGGTTAAGTCAATGTCATGTCAATAGTGATGTCAAATAGATTCATTGAATTTTATTTGTTCAACGGTCTTGTTGTTTATAAATGCTGCTATTATAACAAGAAAGATGATGTCTAGGAAAAAGACTTTAAAAAAAATTTGTCAATTGGTCAGTTTTATTTTATAAATCAAGTATGAGAAATGAAAGTTTTTGAAAAATATATAAGAAATTTTTGTAATTTTTTTTTATTTAATCAAAGTACCAAAAAAAATCTATTATATGATAAAGATTGAAATTTATTTTCTCTGCCAAATTACTGTTTACCTACATTCTTTGGACCAGCTCAAAAATTACTTTCTTTAAACTATGTCAAGAAAGACAACTCTTAAGCGCTCTGTTTTTGTGGAATCAAAATAGTTTTTAAAATAAAGAACCAAACTCTACTGCTTTAACTCCAAAATTTGTTTCTTCAAGTGTTGATCCTATTATCTGCACACCTTCAATCAAAGTGTTGAAATTTTTTTTAAATGCAATGTTTTATTAATATTTTAGCATTGTATTTAAGATGACTTAAACTTTATTTACTGAAAATGTACAACATTTATTTATAAGCTTTCTAAATTTTTATTCTGTATCTTTGAAGGTTTATGGTGGTTAAACTATGTTGAAATTCAACTGACTAGTTTATAAGATGAAGAACTATTCTTCTACAAAATATGTTGCAGTTGGCATGTGTATGTTAATCTAAATGTGCTGATGTGGTTAATATTATGCTTTTCCTTTTTTGATGGAAAGCATTTGTCAAAATATTTTGGACGTGAGTCATTGTTTTGACAAGAATACAGGTGTGAAATTTTAAGCATGTTGGTGATTATGAAGAAAAAACTGCTAACTTTTTTCCATTTATTCAGTCTGCTTGTATCTGTTTTATCAAATAGAAACAGATTAACAAATTCTACCTAGTTCAACTGATGCTTTGTACAGTTTGTTCTGAAAATGTATGTTAAGTTTTTGGGAAAACTCCTATAGCAGTGCATTGTTTTGTCCCAAGAATGTTCAGCTTTGCACAGTCTACCCTGCAAATCAAATAGAAGCAGATCTCTTCATTGTCCACTGAAGAAAAAATAAGGAAACATTAACTGTATAATTTTCAGGTATTGTACTCTTTTTTACATTTAACATTTGATGCATATTTACAACTTTTCATGTGTTACTAATTACCTGAACATGAACTGTTCAGAGATTTCAGATTAATCTGATCTTTAGAGCAATTTTGAGACATTTTTCTCATTTGTAGACTCATTTTATGATTCTCATTGTATGTATTCTCAAAAGAAGGAGTTTTCTTGGTATTTTTTTTTAATTGTATTTTTGAAGTTGTAATTGTAATGCTATACTGCTAATTCCCAGTCTGATAAGGAACCAACAAATTTTGGCACATGTATGAAGAAAGGTATGCTCTTCTCAACTACAGTACCTGTATATCAACACCTTATAAAATGCTAATTTGGACTACTCGAGTATATTGAATCCTTTTTTTTTTTTTGCATTATGCAGTTAAAACTATCTGCCAATTATTCCTTTCCACATCATATCCTGTGAATTTAACTAACTATAACTTAAAGTTTATCCAGAATATACTTGAAATATTTGGCACATCACACTTTTCTCAGAAACTACTGAACTGAATGACTTCATGTTTGGTCAGGAGCTTGACAGTCTCGAGTTGTAACATGTGAACACTTTTCCAGATGCCTACTTCCTGTTTACCGATACTTTGAATTTTTCAACATGTTAATGGAAATTTGTTGTCACACATTTCTCAAGTACAACTAAGAACAGAATAATTTCATATTTAGTCAGCACCTCAACCATGAGGAGTTGTTATGTGTGTGTGCTTTTTGGATTTGTCACACACCTACTTCCTGTTTTCCAGCAACAACTCTGTGAAGAGTCGATATATAATTGTTGCAAGGAAAAAACTCTGCTCTTGTCCAACATATTCTCTATTTGGAGTGGCTGTCTAAATTTTCTGGAATAGGCATTCAATAATTTTACAATAGGATGTTAAGCGATCAACAAATAATCATGTCTACCTGGGCCAACCATAAAAGCTGCTTGGCATTCATACTACATCTTATTTTTATCTTGAAGAAATGATATGACTTTTTTCCTCTGATACACGAAAAACAAAATCCATTTTTCATCATTAGTAAGTTCACCTACATGTATATTATTATTGGTCATCTTAATCAAAAAATTAACTTGTAATTTGCAAAATTGCACCCAAGCATTTGTATTGTTAATTAAAGATTCAATTCTCCAGGAAGCTTTCCCCATAAAACTACTGAAATTATACTTAAGTATGAAAAATGTGGTTGAAGTCTTTAATAGATTTAAAAAATTTATGTTGAGTTTATGACAAGTTTTGTAACATTACATTTAGGTTCAGTTTACTATAAAGCAGTCTGCCAAGTCATTCACAATAAACTTTGATGCTAAATCGATTCATTCACATCTATGAAATAAACATATGTGCCAATTCTATTTATAATGCGAGAGACTCGCAATATTTTTTTCTTGAAAACTTGGAAATCTGACGGAAGTCAAATCAACTAATTTTCTCTTTTCTTTATTATTTCAAAAGTAGTCATTTCTTCTACAAAATTGAAACAATTAAAGCCATAACATTATTTTTGCTTGCAAAATATAATTTGTCATAGCTACCTGTTACTTTTGCTAATACATTCATTTATTATAGGTCATCGAAGGCAAAAACTTGCATATATTAAAAACAAAACACTGAAATAAATTCTCCTGCCAATCTACCAGGAGTAATTTTCCTCCAAGTGAGATTTCTAAGAAAAGAAAACATTTGTATGATTTGGCATGTCATTCTTTTCTATATGTTTCCTACTTTCCTAAATTTGATAGATTAAGAACATTATGGAATACAGAAAACCTCTGACAATTAATATTCTACGAGCTCTGTGGATATCTCTAATCCATGTTGGTTGAACAGATATGGTTGGGACTGAACCCAGCTTCAGACACCTGCTTTTAATTGTTCTTCTATTTAGATGTATCACTTAATATTTAAAGAATAAAAATTATGTCTTTTGTTTTGTTTCATCTGTCTGAATATTTCTTTGTTATAATGTACATATGAAGTTGACTGTTCTTATTACTACTCCAAAAGAGTATTATTATTAGCCCAACTACAGCAAGTTGAACAATTTATGTGTAAATGAATTTGAAGACTAAAATCTCTGGAACAGTATGTTGACAAACAGCAGTAAAGTGATTCTGTATTCTGTATTATAATATTTAATGCAATAATGCAATATGTTTAATCTAATTCTGAAAGTCCGGCTCCATGTCTTAGCATTAAATGTAAAAAAAGAAGGCACTCATACGACATCTTCTTATTTCTATTAACTTTTAGATTCTCACACCACCATCCATTGAACATTTTTCATCAAGCCTACGACAATAGTCACAAAAGCCAGACTTACTGATCCTACATTCTTTTGTTGTCAACATGAAGGTTCAGTCTGCGGTTAATGTTTTTTTAGACATCAATAACTTCATGGAATTTTGAAACTTGGACAGAAGCTTTTTCATGATCAAAAGACAGTATCCAGAGCAAAATTTAGAAAATATTTTTTTTTTTTTTTATATTTTTCAGATTATTGGCCAAAGTTTCCCCTGTATGCTAATACCTTTTTTTAGCAGTTTACACTTGTGTTCAATTTTTTAAACATCAATAACTTTGTCAAACCTTGATAAAAATATAAAATATGATACAATTTTGAAAATACTTATTTTTCTTGTTAACATTTACATGGTCTGGGGTTAAATTTTTTAGACATCAATAATTTTGTTAAATCATCAGGGAATGATACTTAACATGGACGGAAGCTTCTTCGTGATCAAGAAAAGCATCTGAAGAAGAAAATGTTTTTACTATTCTATTCCTGTAATTTCCTGCTGAATGGACTTGGTTTTTGGGAATCACCATTGCAATTTTACCTCGAAAACAGAAATTGCAAGATTCTGCAGAACCCATAACAAATTTTTCTTGAATTTCATATTAATAATTGATCTTTTTTATCCCCTTGCCAAACAAATTATTTTTAAAATATTTGGTTAAAATTACAATGATTGTAGTAAAAATCTACCAAAAAGATGCACCCTCTGACTGCTTGAATTTTTGTGAATAGGGGACGAGAATCTAAAAATTTATGGTTTTTGGCCTTATGACAATGCTTATTGTATGTTAATTAAATGTACAATTGCTTCAACTGTTTTAAATAAAATTCAGTAAATATTTGTTTTGTTTGGTTACTTATTGCAATGACTTAATTAAAATGTGGTGTTATTTTATTCTCGCACAAAGAACTTGCAAAGGGAAAACTTAGCATTCTACTTCAAACATAGGAGATAGTGTTGGCAGTGTCAAGAGTTTTGTTAGTCAATGATAAGGCCACTTTTAGAGGAACCTCCGAAGGGAAATCAATGATATTTGGTAGGCAGTTGTATTGTGTCATCTTAACTTTTACAAAATTTTCTCCTCTGAAACTATTTGGCCAGTTGGAACTAAATTTGGCCACAATCATCCTTGGAGTATCTTAATATACAAAAAAAAACATGACTGCTTATGCTATAAATATAACATAGTGCTAAAATGCAAGTTATATCTTAAAAACTGTTGAAAACATCAGTCCAGAAAAATTCAAGATCTAAATACAGTCAAACTTGAAGAAAATTGGCAGACGTCTCTTTACAGATGTCATTGCCCTTTAATAAATGATGATTTTTACCCATTTTTGTCTCTCTGCAACGAAAGTCATGAAAGGCGGAACATAGGTGTTGCTTATCTGGCGTTGACGTTAGGCAGGGTCAACAATTGTTAAGTTTTCTGCTTAAGGTAGATAGGGTGTCTTCCTCCATCTTGGATTTTGAAATACCAGAAAACAATCGGTCTAGATCTTTAAGAAAATGTGCAAATTTTGAGAGTAGCAGGTAATTCATGTGTAAGAATTTTCATTTCAATATAGAAAATGACATGTTTTATCATATTTATGGTTGTATTTTACAAAAAACAGAATACTTTTGTTTGATTCAATTTTTTCCAACTTTGCCACATAAGGGGAGGCAACTCAAATGTAAGGGCAGATAATTCGAATAAAGTTACTTTTACAATAGAATGTGTTAGGAATTTACCTATTTTATTATGTAGCAAGAAAACGGGTCCCGTGGCCCCATTTTTTCTTTTTCTTATCTGAAAGCATAATATTAGAGCTATCTTTTCATATCTTATCTCAAAATTCTATGGTGTAGTTTTCGTTTTATGGCAGAAAATTTGGTTTTCCATGCATAATCTATACAAAATCTGTCAATTTTGCACAACATGTAGCGTGAAAAATAAGCCCTGTGACCCATTCTTTTAATTATTTTTTTTAAAAGAGCATGATATAAACTACATTTTGGCAAATTATTAAAAAATTCTATGGATTTTAATTTAGACACCCCATCTACCTTAAGTTAGTTTGATAGGATGTACTAGTGACAGATCAATGATATTTTCTGTATCAGTTTTCAGACTATTTCGAGGCCCTAGGTCATGGTCTAGCGACTTTGAATTAATTAGCAATGTTGCCACTCAAATTGTTTTGCATTTTTTTTTTTTAACAGGCAAGACGTGACGGTGTGGATGGGGTTTACATATCAGTTTCACAACTATTTTGAGGCCCTGCCCCCTTGGACATTGGGCTGAATTAATTAGCAATTTTCAATGTTAAGTTTTCTGCTTAAGTTAGTTTGATAGGATCTACTTGTGATAGATCAATGATATGTTGTATGAAGTTGCATTACTATCAGTACATATCAGTTTGATGACTATTTCGAGGCCCTGCACCCCTAGGTCATGGTCCAGTGACTTTGAATTAATTAGCAATTTTCAATGTGAAGTTTTTCTGCTTAAGTCTGTTTGATAAGAACTACTTGTGATAGATCAATGATATTTTGTATGAAGTTACATTACTATGAGAACACATCAGTTTGACGACCATTTTGAGGCCCCGCACCCTTAGGTCATGGTCCAGTGACTTTGAATTAATTATAATTAATATATTGATAGGAACTACTTACAATAAACAACTATATTTTCTATTAAGTTACATTACTGTCTGTACATATCAGTTTGTCGACCATTTTCAGGCCCTGCCCACTTGATCATGGTCCAGTGACTGAATTAATAAGCAATGTTGCTGTCCATCAGATTGTCTTTTTCTGAATTTTATGCTGATAGGCTAGACATATCTCTGTGTCCACAATTTATTACTTAAAATCGTGAAAACTGAAATAGATAGACTGAAACTTTACAGTCATAATGATCAGCAAGATCAGACTTTTGCCCACACTGTTCTTGGTGCATTGCATCAATTTTATGCAAAAATATCAGGTGAGCGAATCAGCTTTGGAGCCTGTAGTTTTTGAAAATATTCAAACTTTTGTTCTAATTCTTTCCTTAGGCATCATCTCACCCACCAGCTAGGATGTAGCTGTGTTAGCCACTAAAACTATTTACACTGAAATATAGCTCTTAATAATACCCTATGTCTGTACAAATGCACAAATGAACTGTATAAAATTTTGGTTGTAGAGCAGTTTATTCAAATCAGAATACCAATAGTTTGTCAATTTTCTGGCTAGTTTGTTTCTTTTCTTATAAAGTAAGAGTATACAATACTGGTATGAATGACAACAGACATAATCAATAAACAAATTACTAATTATAAGACACAAAGATGGAGTTTAATTGGAATTCCCTTTTTATGGGAAATACATACAAATGTCTTCTTTTAGAGAACCACTGAATGGAATGAAATAAAACATGACATGAATGTTCCTTATGAGGTGCTGACCAAGTGTTGTTACTTTGTAGCAAATCCATCAACCAAGATGGCTGCCAAAGGGGGACTTAGTTTAACAAAGGACCCTATGGGAAATACATACAAATGTCTTCTTCTAGAAAACCGCTTAATGGATTGAAACCAAACATGGTATGAATGTTTCTTTTGAGGTGCTGACCAAGTGTTGTTACTTTGTAGCTGATTTGTCATCCAAGATGGCTGCCAGCAGAGGGAGTAAGTTTAACATAGGACCCAATGGGAAAAACATACAAATGTCTTCTTCTAGAAAACCGCTTAATGGATTGAAACCAAACATGGTATGAATGTTTCTTTTGAGGTGCTGACCAAGTGTTGTTACTTTGTAGCTGACTTGTCATCCAAGATGGCTGCCAGCAGGGGGAGTAAGTTAAACATAGGACCCAATGGGAAATACATACAAATGTTTTCTTCTAGAGAACCACTGAATAGAATGAAACTAAACATGGAATGAATGTTCCTAATGAGGTGCTGACCAAGTGTTGTTACTTTGTAGCCAAACCATCATCCAAATTGGCCGCCAGCAGGGGAATTAGTTTAACATAAGACCCAATGGGAAATACATACAAATGCTTCTTCTAGAGGAGCACTGAATGGAATGAAACCAAACATGGCATAAATGTTCCTTATGAGGTGCTGATGAATACCTTAATACATTTATCTTTATAGATTGAGATATATTGTAAACTGCAAAAATATCAAGAAAAGAAGATCTACACATAAGTCAACATGAGCAAAATTGTCAATTGACACTGAGACTACTATAACACATTATAGTAGTCTCAGATTGACATCTTGTTGGAGTTATTGTCCTTATAAAGTCATTTTCTACAACGTCAATGAATTTATTGGTAATTTCTGTAAACTTTACAAAAGTCTTCTGCTTTTGATTAAATTATGGGGCCAATATTAAACCAAATTTGGCCTCAATCATTTTTAGGGAATCTGTTATGATTTTAATCTATTTTTACATGATTTCCAAACCCAAAGTAGAATCAGGTGAGCGACACAGGCTCTTGAGAGCCTCTAGTTTTAATGCCAATCTTGATTGACCAAATTTACCTAATGTTTGAATTACATAATTCATAACTTTATTACACAACTCACTACACAATTCTTGACCTCAATAGTATGTATGTATATGGCAATCATTATTGAAATACAGATTGTCCAACCTCCCTTACAATGATATGACAACACTTCACTCTGGTAATGAAATCACATCATCCAATGAATGATTTCAGCTTTAGAATGTTTTAGATGAGTATTGTTAGGACAAAACCAATAGGATCCCTTAAGGTATTTAAAACAAACAAAAAATGAATGGAGCGGAGTGTTGTCAAATCATTGTAAGAGTATGGACACAGGATCTGTATTTTATCCAGAGTGAAATTTAAGATTTTATAAATTTTTAGCTTATGACAGTCAAAAGCTAAAAATTTATAAAATCTTAAATTTCAGGGGCAACAACTCTATATAGGGTCTTCCGATTTTTCTGAAATTTTTGGGGTATATTTAACTTGCAAGTTTATCTTTTTTTTCCAATTTACACTTTTAACATAGGTTCTTTGTTTTCTAACTTATAGCCAAGAACTACCAAAAAACGTTAATAATCAACATTTCCAGGGGCTATAACTCTATAAAAAAAACGTTTTTTTTTTTAATTTTCAGGGTTATTAGGGCTTGTTGTGCTGACCATTTTTATCCTGATAGTTTTTCACTTATTGCTGCAGTTTTCAGGAAATTAAACAAAAACTGCAGTTTGACCCCTGTGTTATATTTTTAGCCACGGCGTCCATGTTGGTTCATCAACCTGGACGAAAATCACAATCTTTAAAGTCGACATATACTATAGATGAAGCGTTTTCAAAAAATTACGGACGACAAACGACGGACAACGTACAAGGTGACGACGGTATATCCCAGTATATATAAAAGATCGTATACTCTGTTAAACCTTTGATAATCGTAATTGGCCAGATATATATGAAATATCGCCATTTGATTGCTTTCCAGTATTAAATAACATTGTATACTAGTATACAGGACTGGAGAGATTGTCCACCAATTCCAAAGGACAAATATCAAAGCCATGATGTTGATGTTTTATAAATTGCAATATCAAACGACATTATTTCTGATGAAATCTCAAAACTACAAACAAAATGAATTGTGAGAATGTGTGGTGCGGAGATTAACATAACCTTACTCCAGAAAAATAAATGGTTTGTCCCTACTAATAACAGACCACCTTCAGACATTTGTGCATCATTAAAAGAACTTAATGCGCGTCCTTGAACTGCACAAATAGGAAATCAACGCCTCTATTTAACTTTTTTACGTTTATATTTTATCAAACGTGTTCTTGATACACACACACACACCCTCGATCGTAGATGAGAAATAGGAATGTAAACTAGCTCTATTTTCAAACAGCAGTCTTTTCGTGTTATGAATTATGCTTCATACTAAATTGAAAGATTGCTACTTTGTGAATTATCACTGTTTATTAGTTGCTTAAAGAAGATTTTAAAATCCCCATAAATTTTCCACCGGAACCTTGTATAGTTCAACTGAGGGATATGCAGAAATTTTGTCAACTTTCAAAATTCACATCCACGAATTTCAGAAAAACTACAAATTACCCCCTCTACCCATCACCAATCCACCGTCCACGTTCGAGTTGGCATCCAGTTCTCATAAACTAATAAGCATATACAGTCATGAGGTACGGTCAGTTTTAGAACGAGGCGAACTTTGTAATAATTAATTAGTTATATTGCTTTGTTGTATTCGTCTTACACGGTGTCGTTTTAATGAAAAATGAGATGCGTTTGTCTTCCAGTTTTACATTTTAAATGCATGAATACCCAATCTAATTAAAATCAAAACATTGTTCATGCTTGGTCGCTGCGAGCGAGTAAGCATAATAAAGAGCGAGTGCGGATATTCAAGTTCATTTTAATAAGATTGATGAATACCATTTTCGCTGGCAGTGCTGGGATTCTTAGTGTTTCTTTTGAAAGTGGTAGGACCGATTTCGCTTTGAAAAGCAAGGCAGTTTGAACAACAGCATGTCATTTTCTGAAAACATGATAAAAATCATGATTAATTTTGCTTAAAGATTGATGTCTGCCTCTTTTCGGAAATTTGTATAAAAAAGGAAAAGGAAAAAATCTTATGAAATTGTAATTAAGGTTCAGGAATAAATTTAAAAAACATTTTGATTTCAGAGGTTGTTCATGTAAAAAAAGTTGATAGGTCTGACATCTAGACTCAATACTGAAATGTCTTCAAATCCCTCGAGAAATCTTTCCTATAATATTTTATTTTTTTAGTTATCCTGAAATGAATGACTCTATGCAGAAGAATGACAAAATGTCGTACACTGAATACCTACATTCTAATAACAAACAGTAAAAAACTACTTCCAATTTCAAGAAGATAGGGATATCCTGAGACTATTCTACTAAGTATAATAGTCCCAGGGATATCTGAAGGAGATGCGACATACTTTTGAGTTGGAATTAAGATTTGTTATCAAGCAAAAACTAAAATAAGCAAAAAAGAAAGAAAAAAACAATTGAAAAAAGCTGTATAGAGAAGTAATTATATAGATTTTCAGAGGCTTAAATATAGTACTAATATTTAAGCCAAAAGTCCGGCACAAGGACCGGTAGAATTGTTTGGCTGAAAACAGGAAAGAGGTACTTTAAAGGGGAGTGGAGAAATAAATGTTAATGATCATTAAAAACAAAAGTTTATTTAAAAATTTATTAGGCCTATATATATACCATCTTAATTTCATAAGTCGGGCCAACATTGGACATAATATATTAGGTGCCAGGTCCAACATAAGTCAGTACAAAGTGCGGGAAAAAACGACACATACAAACACTCATAATTAGAGAAACAACACATTCCTAAACTAATGGTTCAACTTGAGAAATGCTTATCGTTTTCAACACGCATCATTACGCATATTTTAATCAGAATTATATTTCTTCTTCTTCTGCTTCCAAATACTGTCCACATTCTCTGGCAAGTTGCGCAATTATATACAATAATATATATATTTATTTACTGATGTTCATATCAACAACACATTTGGGCTTTCGTTCTCTCAATAATTTTTATAAATAAATAATATTACAATTAATTATATATACCCGCGCGGAAAGGAAAATTGCCCTTAGCAACGAGACGCTAAATCAGCTGATTTAAATTCGATCCCATAATTCCATTGCCTGGCTTTGTTATGTACGACTTGATCGTGTTACGACTGAGCAGCCACGATCATGACGAATTTGAGTACTGATTCAACACAATGAATTGATAAAAAATCACCTCTGTATCATAGCCATGGCGAGTGCTTCCAGTTCTTCAAAAGGGGAATTTCATGTTGGGGGAAAATACCGTTTAGTGAGAAAAATAGGAAGTGGATCATTTGGAGACATTTACCTTGCTATAAATATCGCAAATGGAGAGGTACGTATGGCGTTTCTTTGTTTGATAATAACAATGATATTTATTCACGTTTATATATAATAACGAATTTATTTATTTATTTAATATTTCAGGAAGTTGCAGTTAAACTGGAATCTCAAAAGGCCAGACACCCACAGTTAATTTATGAAAGCAAATTATACAAAATCTTGCAAGGCGGGGTCGGAATACCCCATATACGGTGAGTGTACCCCAACTACATTTATTGATAACAGTTGTTGCTGATGTCATATAGTTCATGGTGTTGATCTAATTATATACATTAGCCAATAATAACATTGGCTGTCAAAATGAAATAAAGCACATGTTACGAACATGTCATAAAATAGATACATTGTCGCAAAAGAAATGTACATTGTTGTAATTTGCAATTTACATGTTTATTGTCATTGAATAGATCAGACACATTGATTTGTTGATCAGTAGACTAATTTACTAATTGATGTATCTGAATAAACAGTCTTGGGATTATAAAGGAGGGAAAATATAATGGGTCATGTAGCAAATTAGGTGTTGTTTTAATTAACATGCATGGTGTCAAAAGTTTATGATGCTTTGGACAGGTATATACAAAACTCACAGGATATATATGTATGTGTTGTAAGAGGATTGTGATTGTTTTCTGATAGAGAATAATAGTTTTAGAAGTAGAATTTTGAAAAAAATAAGATAGTCTACCAAATCCAATATATTTTATTGTTGTTGTTCTGCTTGATATAAATCTAAAATACAACACATTTTTGATGAAAATGTTTTAAGTAAAAATATAGACACTGTACAACTGACCTGTATCATTTAATTAAAAACGGACGGATATTATCATGCCCTGTACACTTGGAGAGCTGTAAGGAAGTCTATTTGTATTTTATTTTCTCCTAATTCAGATTTCTTGAATTTACAGGAGTTCTGTTTTACATTTTTAGTCTAAATGGTTTGGTCGGGCACTGATCCTGGATTTGATGTTAGTGGGGATTGGGCACTCCTGAGAATTAGGAATTAGATGACCTTATTTTGACACAAAATTGGCTGTATAATTTTACCTTTCATAAGGTTATTAAGTATGGGTGCCCTGTTAATCTAAAATAATGACATAATGGTTTGTAAAAAGTAATTCGATGAAGTTTTTTCTAAAATAAAAGCAAACATTTTGTTTCTTCAGCATAAGCTGACAAGTATTTGATTCATGAGAGTTGAAGTAAACATTACCAACATCAATGTCATTCTTTTTCTGATTTTGTTCAATTTAAAATACACGAAGGGACTTAGGATACATCCTATTGATGAACAATCCATAATGTATCATTTTCATTAAGGGTACCAGTAACATTTAGTACAAACAATATGAATAATTAAAAGATATTTGATAAAAATCAGTTGGCTTCATTGGTACCAAGCTTCAACTGGGTATGCCATACTGTTTAATGCATTTTCAGTTCCATGTTCTACTTCTTGTTTGCCTAAAGCTTATATATGTTTAAAATGCCATGCATATGCATGAAATTTTTGTCACATATTTTTCAGCAAATACAAGTCTTTAATATATCTCACCAAGCCTCATCCCATTGTGCCATACTAAGTTTTCAGTTTCTTTGAATTTTAAGGTCATGTTCATGTATGAATATATCTCCCCATGTAGTCTAGGAAATTGGGACAGGGTATAAGTAATGATCAACTGCTAATCGAACATCTGGTTACATAAACATGTGAATTTGTCCTTTTATTTCACTAAAATTGAATAATTTTAGATGGTGGGGACAAGAGAGAGAATACAATGTTCTTGTAATGGACTTGTTAGGACCAAGTATAGAAGATCTCTTCAACTTCTGCTCAAGGAAATTTACCATGAAAACAGTATTAATGCTTGCTGATCAGGTAATTAAAAAAAATGTTTGAAATAACTTTTTATTGGATCATATTTTTTTTCATGTTTGGCCTTTTTTAGCCAGCAATAATATTTTGTGATTTTTAATTTTATTAATGTATTCATATGAGGGAAGATCAAATTTTGACATGATTTACTTTTACTGGCAAAAGACACATAAATAAATTGTTTACTAACATCAGTGCTTTAGAGATCAACAGATGAGAGCAGGTGAAATGGCATTTGATTTTCATAAACACTGTTTATTAAACAGAAATGAAAAGGACACACAATGAGTGTAACAGAACACATGGAATAGTATTTGCAACTAAAACTGGGCCTTAACGATACACAACATATAATCTCAAAATTGCTTTAAACATGAATTTTTACATTTAAACTGAAAAACATTTAAAAAGGCACATTTTACAGTTCAATGACCATAATCACACCTTTCCATGGTAACTTTTAAAGCCATAGCACCATTTGATAAGGGTGTTGGGCAACAAAATGGTGCTGAAAAGGGCAAGGTATTATTACCATTTCACACATACTCAAAAAAGAAAAAAAAGGCTAGATATACATGTAAGAATTCAGGAAAATTGTCTTGTCCATCATGTCCATCTCTCCCCTTTCTGTTATCATATCCTCCATTTTTTTCTCTCCCATTAAAAAAGGAAAATATAATTATTGACATGTGTATAGAAATCTCATCTAACACTAGGAAAATAGACAAGTTATGGTAGGAAAAACTGCAAACCAGATGGGTTTATAGAAAAGGGAAAACATCGGAATAATTTCTAGTGGCTACTAATTCATTCATCTGAGTTTTACAGTCCAAATGGTGAACATGTAAGAAATGGGTTAACAGTATCTCATACACAATAAGGCGAACAATGTTATTTTGAGAATCAGAGAAAAAAAAATAACTGGATTGTATATTTAATGCATACTACATTCACTGGTCAGAAAATCCATCTATATTGTAGTCACATGATTTTGTTTTTCTTATTTCAGATGATTAACAGAATAGAATATGTTCATAATAAAAACTTCATACACCGTGATATAAAGCCAGATAATTTTCTGATGGGTATTGGGCGACACTGCAATAAGGTGAATTGTGTAAAGAAAAAGTGATATTGATGATCTGTTTCAAAATATAGGTTACTGTGGATGCATTACTATTCATCTGATACTAAAATTTGTGGGTACAGGTGAACCACAAATTTAAATGTCCAACAAAGTACAAATTTTCTTTAGGCTTTTATGCAGACTTTGTAAAACCATGAAATATCCAAGAAAATTGAAATTTTTCTTAATCCACAAAAATAAATGAATCCACAGTATTAGGACCATGCATTCTTCAATTTGCTATTGTAGTTTTATCGACATCCATCAAACAATTTCAACTTGCCATAGCATTGGCATAGCTTTGAGGTGTTTACTTTAAATGTGAATTGAAGGCCTCACTTTGATGAAAAACAACAATAAAAGTGATGTTTCTTTTCTTTGGATTTGTCAAGTCCATGTAGTAAAAATAAGAAGATGTGGTATGAGTGCCAATGAGACAACTCTCCATCCAAGTCACAATGTATAAAAAGTTAACAATTATAGGTCAAAGTACAGCCTTCAACACAGAGCCATTTTGGTTCTTTTCTGTGATTTGATTAAACAGTATCATTTTTAATATACATATACCTTGTATGATGAAAAAGGTAACAATACTGTTCAAGAAAACTCTCGTAGTTAGGACTAAGAAAAACATGTATAAAACCCTAAATGTGTATGGAAAGATATGAAAATAAATTAATATACTTTAGGAAAAAGAAAAATATGCCAACAAAAGAACAACAGAATTGTTTTACATTTAGAACTTATGTTTTTTACACTAGTTCATTAGATGCTTTGATTTTTCTTGATACATTTTATTGTTTTGTCTGGTATTACCTTTTTTTTCTGTGAAAAAGTGATAGTTAAGCATTATAAGAACATTTTACATTGGAATCAGTATCATATAAAAATAAAGAACATTAACTTTCCAAAAAGACTAAAGGACAAAGATGTGAATAATTGTATGGCATCCACAGATATGCAAATCTCATTCCATAAAGTAAACTCTATGTATGTTAAACAATGCCTGATTAATACTACAACAAAGAACAAAAACAAATACAGCAAACAGTGACCAATTGACAACCACTAGTTAACAGGAACCTGACTTGGTAAAGTCACTTTAAGAATTTGATAGTGTTTAACATCTTAATGGGGGCCAACCCTCCCCTAACCTAGACAGTGGTGTATAAACACAACATAAGAACAAACTGTAAATATTAGTTGGAAAGGGCTTGACACATCGGCACTAAGCACCAAAGCAAATAACAAATTACAAAAACACAAAATGTCGATCTAAGAGTACTGACAGTTACTGAAAGCTAGTTCAAATCCCTATTTCAACTAATGAATAAACCATGTTTTCTCTCAGTACAATGTCAATGAGTACACCACCACCAACGAATTAAGTGTGAAGACATCATTTGTTTACATTTAGATTAAATTTTGTTGTTGCAGATTTTTATGACTGATAGAATTTACCAGTTATTTATGAAGTAAAGTGTTAATCATTTAATTTTACTGAATTTTAGGTCTTCTTAGTGGATTATGGTTTAGCCAAAAAGTATCGAGATAGTCGAACAAGACAACACATTCCCTACAGAGAGGACAAAAATTTGACAGGAACAGCTAGATATGCGAGTATAAATGCTCATTTAGGTATAGAACAAAGTCGAAGAGATGATATGGAATCACTGGGGTATGTCCTGATGTACTTCAACCGAGGATCTCTACCGTGGCAAGGTCTGAAGGTAAATAAGGTATAAAATCAACTCTAATACTGTCCTTAATTTCTATTCAGTGGTTAAGTTCATGATCAAAGCAGTCAATGTTTTTTTTTGTTCAAGATAACATTGTGATCATGACAGCTTTGAAAGCATCCTTGGAAGCTCACAGTTGATTGCTATGATCCTCACTCCATTTATTGGTAGAGAAATTAGCATAATTAACTTTGAATTAAAGACGATGCCTTTAAAGGGTTTTTTCAACATCATTCCCTCATAAAGTAATTTACACCATGTCCATAATGTCATTGTTGTCTTGTGTTAAGAAAATGACTTGACAATCTTTATTGTGAAAATAGCTACTGAAGAGAAATTGAGGATAATAAATGGTATGTATATTAACTTAACATAGATTGATTTTCAATGAGTCCACTTTACTTTGTATCATTGAAAAAATGGCTCTTTCATCTCAAGATGAGCTATGTCAAACTGTGAT
Source organism: Mytilus californianus (assembly GCF_021869535.1). NCBI lineage: Eukaryota > Metazoa > Mollusca > Bivalvia > Mytilida > Mytilidae > Mytilus > Mytilus californianus. Next base: position 63,347,246 of record NW_026262679.1, read on the forward strand.
CCATAGCTGAAAATATATAGTTATTGATACAGAGCAGTACATAATCAGCAATGCCAGTTTTAGTGTGGAATTAATTTGTATCATTGAAAAAATGGCTCTTTCATCTCAAGATGAGCTATGTCAAATTGTGATCCATAGCTGAAAATATATAGTTATTGATACAGAGCAGTACATAATCAGCAATGCCAGTTTTAGTGTGGAATTAATTTGTATCATTGAAAAAATGGCTCTTTCATCTCAAGATGAGCTATGTCAAATTGTGATCCATAGCTGAAAATATATAGTTATTGATACAGAGCAGTACATAATCAGCAATGCCAGTTTTAGTGTGGAATTTATTGATATACCAAGCATATGTTTTTAAATGCACCTTGTTTTGTTGTGGACATCCATCAAAGAATTTCCCTCAAACTGAGCAAGGGGGCAGACTTGACCTTGGAGGTGTTAGCATTTTCTCTATATGTACGGCCTTATTGCGATTTTGAGATGAAGAATAGCAATAAAAGCATTATTTCACTATTCCTATGCATCCAGGATGGTTAAGTGCATATAGGGATTTTGCTTCCTAAGTTTATACACCAAATATTTCTTCTTTGTTTTTAGATTATTATCTGCCATTAAAATTTTACCTAGACTGTGGTGTGTGCTCATGTTTATGAAAATTAAATGTAATGTTTTTGTAATGTTGACTTTGGATAGGAGGACAAGCTTTACAGGGGATAGAATACACAATATACGACCAGAACAAATAATGGGTTCAACAAGGATGCATTTTTTAAGAGATTGTAAAGGAAATTATTGGAACACAGTTATTGTTTCCAGAAATCTCAATTTAGAAGAAAAAGATCCATTTCTATGCCCCTGCCGTAGCGGAGGGGGCATTAAGTTTTTCCATTATCTGTCCGTATGTCCCGAAATTGGTTTCCATTGTCTAACTTTAGTTTGCCTCAACCAAATGTTATGAAACTTATACACAATGCTTATTACCACAAAACACAGATCAAGTTTGAATTTTGGTGGCTTCACTTATTCTATTTTAGAGATGTCCCTTTACAAATGGAAAAATTTCTGAAATATTTGTTTCTGTTCTCTAACTTTAGTTTGCCTTAACCAAATGTTATGAAACTTATGCACAATGCTTATTACCACAAAACTCAGATCAAGTACAAATTTGGGTATCGTCACTTTTACAGTTCTTGAGTTATATCCCTTTATAACGTTATCTGCAAGCGGGGGCATCATCTGTGTCCCATGGACACATTCCCCGTTTATTAGTGTTCTCTTACCTTTTGCATTGTTTTCTTTGACTATGTACAGAAGCCAAGTATATCTCTGTTTTATACGACCGCAAAAAAATTTTGTGGTCGTATATTGGTATGACGTTGTCCGAAGACACATTGGTTTTCGCACTCTAACTTTAGTTTAAGTGAATGGATCTCTATGAAATTTTACCATAAGGTTCAATACCACAAAAGGAAGGTGGGGATTGATTTTGGGGGTTATGGTTCCAACAGTTAAGGAATAAGGGGACAAAAATAAGCATTTTTGTAACTTCCAGACATAACTTGTGTGTAAGTGTATGGATCTCTCTGACATTGTACCACAAGGTTCCATATCACAAAGGGAATGCTGGGATTGATTTTGGGGGTAATTGCCTCAAAGTTTTAGGAATTAGGGGCCAAAAAAGGGGCAAAAAACAAGCATTTTTCTAGTTTCATGACTATAACTTGTGTGTAAGTGTATGGATCTCTCTGACATTGTACCACAAGGTTCCATATCACAAAGGGAAAGCTGGGATTGATTTTGGGGGTAATTGCCTCCAAATTTTAGGAATTAGGGGCCAAAAAGGGGCAAAAAACAAGCATTTTTCTAGTTTCATGACAATTACTTGTGTGTTATCGTATGGATCTTTATGAAATTGTACTACAAGGTTCCATATCACAAAGGGAAAGCTGGAATTGAGTTTGGGGGTAATTGCATTAAACGTTTAGGAATTTGGGGCCAAAAATAAGCATTTTTCTAGTTTCCAGACAATAAGTTGTGTTCAAGTGTATGGATCTCTCTGAAATTGTACTGCAAGGTACCATGGCACAAAGGGAAAGCTTGGATTGATTTTGGGGGTAATTCCCTCAAAATTTTAGGAATTAGGGGCCATAAAGGGGCAAAAAAAACAAGCATTTTTCTAGTTTCAGGACAATAACTTGTGTGTAAGTGTATGGACCTATGAAATTGTACTGCAAGGTTCCATATCACAAAGGGAAAGCTGGGTTTGAGTTTGGGGGGTAATTGCCCTAAACGTTTAGGAATTTGGGGCCAAAAAACAAGCATTTTTGTCGAGCCTTCGACTTGAGACGAAAAAGCGAGACATAGCGATCCTACATTCCGTCGGCGTCGTTGTCGTCGTCGGCGTCCACAAATATTCACTCTGTGGTTAAAGTTTTTAAAATTTTAATAACTTTCTTAAACTATCCTGGATTTCTACCAAACTTGGACAGAAGCTTGTTTATGATCATAAGATAGTATCCAGAAGTAAATTTTGTAAAAATAAAATTCCATTTTTTCCGTATTTTACTTATAAATGGACTTAGTTTTTCTGCCGGGAAATTTTACATTCACTCTGTGGTTAAAGTTTTTAAAATTTAAATAACTTTCTTAAACTATCCTGGGTTTGTACCAAACTTGGACAGAAGCTTGTTTACGATCATAAGATAGTATCCAGAAGTAAATTTTGTAAAAAAATAAATCCATTTTTTCCTTATTTTATTTTTAAATGGACTTAGATTTTCTGCCAGGAAACAACACATTCACTCTGTGGTTAAAGTTTTTAAAATTTTAATAACTTTCTTATACTATTTTGGATTTGTACCAAACCTGGACAGAAGCTTGTTTATTATCAAAAGCTAGTATCTAGAAGGAAATTTTGTAAAAAAATAAATCCATTTTTTCTGTATTTTACTTTTAAATGGACTTGGATTTTCTGCCAGGAAAAAACACATTCACTCTGTGGTTAAAGTTTTTAAAATTTTAATAACTTTCTTATACTATTTTGGATTTGTACCAAACTTGGACAGAAGCTTGTTTATGATCAAATACTAGTATCTAGAAGGAAATTTTGTTTTCTTCCAGTTAACATTACATTCAGTCTGCAGTAAAAGTTTTTAAACATTTATTAGATTCATAAACTATCCTGGATTTTTACCAAACTTGGACAGAAGCTTCTTACAATCAAAAGATAGTATCAAGTGAAATATTTTTATTGTTTTACTTCCTCATTTTTGTTGAGCCTGCGATTAACAGAAAAAGTAGGCGAGACACTGGGTTCCGCGGAACCCTTACAAATTTTTCTAGTTTCCAGACAATAACTTGTATTCAAGTGTATGGATCTCTCTGAAATTGTACTGCAAGGTACCATACCACAAAGGGAAGGCTGGGATTGAGTTTGGGGGTGATGAAACATAAGGGGGTTCAAAAAATTTGGGGGGGGGGGGGGGGGTTTCCTTTTTTTTCTTTAAAATTTTCCATTTTAAATTGGTTATTTCTGATTTATATATAAAAGCAAATAATAATGATTTGGTCGAATAGGTAAATTAAAAAATTTTAAGTTCTTAAACCACATTCACTCTGTGTCAGAAACCTATGCTGTGTCAAATATTTAATTACAATCCAAATTCAGTGCTGTATCAAGCTTGAATGTTGTGTCCATACATGCCCCAACTGTTCAGGGTTCGACCTCTGCGGTCGTATCAAGCTGCGCCCCAGCGGAGCATTTTATTTAACTTTTATATTCATTTAACATATTGTAGAATAGGTTGGTTTTATTGTTTTCTAGGCAGCCACAAAGAAACAAAAATATGAAAAAATCAGTGAAAAGAAAATGTCAACACCAGTGGAAGTGCTATGTAAAGTAAGTGACATGCCAAATTCCACAGCATGGAGTTGTATTACAAATCAGACTAGAGTTGATACCAAATTTCTGTGTTATAATAAAATGAAGAAATACCACTTTCAAAAAATTTGAGAAAGAAATGTTATGATTTAAGTTTCACATTTCATATTTTTGTGTTGCCTGCAGAGTTAGCACATATGCATCACTATCAAGTCTTGCAGTGACACTATACTTATGTTTAACATGTTTAAAGTATGTTAATACAAAAATCTGAGAATACATGACAGAAACCATTCAAATTTGAAACCCCCTCCAAAAAAATATAACAGACATTGTTTTTTTGCCAGAATTGTTGCTTATGGGGTAAAGATGTCACTTGTCTTCCAAGTTTCAAGATGTCACTTGTCTTCCAAGTTTCATCTCTAGCTTTGAGAGTTGAAGCAACACTATGCAGTGAGGTGGACATTCTTTAGATCCATATCCATGTTTATTAATATAAATATATATTCAGATACTCAAGTTACAAAATGATGTGTATGTAAATAACTATACTTGTTAAGAAAACTATTCTATTAAGACGTACATAGTTCTGATTCAACTACAATTACGAATTAAAGGGAGATAACCCTTATTCAAAGTGTTCCATTTAAATGTTAAGAAGGCAAAACCATTACAATAAATCTTCAAGATGATTTAATTTTTACTAAAAATCTATTAAATCCAATATGCCAATAAAATTTGATGTTTCTGGTAATTAAGATATGTGTATGCTTGTGCGAATATAGAGAAAAGCTTGAAAATTTGGTTGTATCTCTTAGCATGCAGATTTTAAAATTTACAAATGCAACCTGATCCTGTCCTACAGAATCCTGCTAATGACAGTGAAGAATTTTAGGTAAATTTCAGGAGGTTAAGAAAATTCATTGAATTAAACATTATCTGCACCTATCCTTGTGGTTAAATCTCAGATGTTTTTGTGTACACAAAACTAAATTTCAGTTTAAAGGAAATCATTTATGAATAATCAATGGTACTTATTATACAAATTACTAGCATTGGCATTTATCTTTTCCGTTAAGGATATTTTGCCTTGAACCCCCAGTTATGGTTTCTTGACTTGAATTTTTATACGCCCGTTTACGGGACGTATTATGGTATACCGTTGTTTGCCTAGTTAACATTTTCATATATTGCCATTTTAATTTCAACATTTGCATTAACTATTAAAATTGCAAAAAGGCGAGACATTTCTGTGTCAATAGTTCATTTAAAGATGACGATTTCTTTTTATAGCATATTTTGAAATCACAAAAATGGAAAACAAATGTGTAACTGCATGTATTACTTCTAATAACTGAATCACATGTAACTTTTTTACAACATCGTGTTAAAAAATTATTTTCCTTATATTCTTAATGCTACAATTTTTATACGACTGCAAATTATTTTTTGCGTCTTATAATGCTATGATGTCGTCGGTGACGTCATCTGCATCCGAAGACACATTTGGTTTCCGGACAATAACTTTAGTTTAAGTGAATGGATCTCTATGAAATTTTACCAGAAGGTTCAATACCACAAAAGGAAGATTGGGATTGATTTTGGGGGTTATGGTACCAACAGTTTAGGAATTTGGGGCCAAAAACAAGCATTTTTGTAGTTTGGGGACAATAATTTGTGTTTAAGTGTATGGATCTCTCTGAAAATGTACCACAAGGTTCCATATCACAAAGGGAAGGCTTGGATTGAGTTTGGGGGTAATTGCCCCAAACATTCAGGAATTAGGGGCAAAAAAGGGGCCAAAACAAGCATTTTTCTAGTTTCCAGACAATAACAATAGCAAAGGCTGGGATTGAGTTTGGGGATAATTACTCCAAAGGGGGGAGGGGGGGGGGTTTCAATTTTTTTAAGGGTTAACTTTTTTTCTTCAAAATTTTGAAATTTTAAATTTTTGAAATCTCCAATTGCACAGTATTGCGCAATAGCAAGAAATCTTCAATTGCACAGTAATGCGCAATAGAAAGAAATCTTCAATTTTACAGTATTGGGCAAAAGCAAGAAATCTTCAATTGCACTGTATTGCGCAATCGCAAGAAATCTTCAATTGCACAGTATTGCGCAATATCAAGAAATCTTCAATTGCACAGTATTGCACAATAGCAAAAAATCTTCAATTGCACAGTATTGCCCAATAGAAAGAAATCTTCAATTGCACAGTATTGCACAATAGCAAGAAATCTTCAATTGAAAACAAATACAAATGTTTTAACCAATTTCAATGGGATTAATTAAGTGTTTTATTTTTGGGGGTTCTAACCTTGTATAATTTTTTTGGATATTGGGCCCCATTTTAAATTGGTCTACATTGAGGTCAAAAGGGTCCAAAATTAAACTTTTTTTATTTCATCAAAAGCTGAATTATTGTGGCTGTATGATTTGCTGAATATAATTGTGCATTTAGATTTTTTTTTTTTGGGCCCTGTTTTCAAATTAGTCAATATTAAGGTTTGAAGGGTCCAAAATTAAACTTTGTTTGATTTCAACTAAAATTAAATTTTTTGTGTTTTTTTTATATGCTGAATCTAACCATGTTGTTAGAATTTGGATATCAGACCATTCTAGGTAAATTAAATGTCCTATTTCAAATTTTTAAGATCGTTGGCCACATTTATTTTGAGTCAGAAACCTATATTATGTCAAAAATTTTATCACAATCCAAATTCAGAGAGTATTAAGCTTGAATATTGTGTCCAAACTTGCCCCAACTTGTTTAGGGTTCGTCCTCTGCGGTCGTATCAGGCTGCGCTCAGCGAAGCATTTTATTATATTTAAATGGAATGAGTTGGATTATGTAGTAAGATTTATTTCCTTTGTTCACATAAAAGAAAATATTTATATTTTATTTGTAGGGTTTCCCAGCAGAATTTGCCATGTATTTGAATTACTGTCGAGGTTTGCGATTTGAAGAAGCTCCAGATTATATGTATTTAAGACAGTTATTCCGTATTTTGTTCAGGACACTTAATTATCAGTATGACTATGTGTTTGATTGGACTATGCTCAAACAAAAAGCAGCTGCTGCTGGGACAGGGATTGCAGCCACATCACAGAATGCCACCGCAGGTAAAGGTAAAAACAACATATTAATTTCATTCTGTATGCATTTGGCACAGGGAAGGGGGAGGTCTCAACTTATAAATTTGGGTACAGACGTTTGACTAGGGTTTAAAAAACACCCCCATGTAAACATCATTTACACTATAAAAAAATAAGATCAGCACACAGTTTTTGCAGACATCTTAACAGAAGATGAAGAAGGTTTATGACCCATTGACATATAAATTTCGACCATTGTTATAATACCTCAGTGAAATTGCACCTCATTGATATAGTTGACATTCCAAAAAAGTTACTCAAACCAGCTTTGTAAACCTTTATATATGTAATCAAATGATGCACAAAATTTAAGAAAATGAGAAACTAGCACTTTTATGATGCTTAATTATCTTCTTTTGTGCATCATTTATTTTCATAAAATCTACAAAAAAATGTGTTGAGAATGAACAGTGATGTGTGGAAAGGATTTTTTGAAATAGGGTGAAATATGATGAATAATATAACTTGATGACAAATAAAATAATTTTTATCCTATTTGTTTTTACCATACAAAAATGCTTACCCAGACTACAACTGATAACTATTTAGGTGAAAATATATTAAGAAAAATATACAGACTAAATAAAATTTGTGTTCGATATTTACGAAGCATCTTTTAAGTATAATTTTGTTCTTATTTTAAAGTCATTCTGTTAAAAATACCAAATATGATTTTTAATCTTGTTTCAGGGAGGTGATGAAATGGTTTGAGACAAAGGGGATCAAGATGCCAAAATGTGCTACCACACAATCACAGTGTGACACTGCCATTTTATATATCAATCAATACACCAAAAATATTTTGTGAAATCAACATTTAAATACCAGATCTCTTGTCAAGAGGTGTATTCTTTTGTTGTTAAAAACTCCACCTTATATTTTTACTATGTGTTCCAATCTTTTATCATTGTCCTTAAGTAAGTGTGGAAGGAGGTGTATTGGTAAAGCTTAGTTTTTAGTGATTAACATTTGTGTGTGCAAGCAGAGATTGTAAAGTATAAATGTTTTTAATCATTCATTTGTATAGAGATTGTGATTTACAAAATGTGTAGTTGTTCATTACATGCACTTGCATAGTCACTTGTTAACAGTCTGGACAGTTTTGTTGTTTGTGAGGGTGAAATTATCATTTGTTTATTTCATTTCATGGAATTGAAAAAATTATTGATAGGTGATACATGGAGCATGACCATGACCTTGTGATTTATTTTTACCACAACATTAAGTCTTGTTCTCTGCATCTTAACTTTTTATACAACCGCAAAAAAATTTTTGTGGTCGTATATTGCTATGATGTTGGCGTCGTCGTCGTCCGAAGACACATTGGTTTTTCGCACTCTAACTTTAGTTTAAGTGAATGGATCTCTATGAAATTTTACCATAAAGTTCAATACCACAAAAGGAAGGTTGGGATTGATTTTGGGGGTTATGGTACCAACAGTTAAGGAATTAGGGGCCAAAAATAAGCATTTTTATACGACCGCAAAAAAATTTTGTGGTCGTATATTGGTAAGATGTTGGCGTTGTCGTCATCGTCCGAGGACACATTGGTTTTCGCACTCTAACTTTAGTTTAAGTGAATGGATCTCTATGAAATTTTACCATAAGGTTCAATACCACAAAAGGAAGGTTGGGATTGATTTTGGGGGTTATGGTACCAACAGTTAAGGAATAAGGGGTCAACAATAAGCATTTTTGTAACTTCCAGACATAACTTGTGTGTTAGTGTATGGATCTCTCTGACATTGTACCACAAGGTTCCATATCACAAAGGGAATGCTGAGATTGATTTTGGGGGTAATTGCCTCAAAGTTTTAGGAATTAGGGGCCAAAAAAGGGGCAAAAAATAAGCATTTTTCTAGTTTCAGGACAATAACTTGTGTGTTAGTGTATGGATCTTTATGAAATTGTACTACAAGGTTCCATATCACAAAGGGAAAGCTTGAATTGAGTTTGGGGGTAATTGCCCAAAACGTTTAGGAATAAGGGGCCAAAAGTAAGCATTTTTCTAGTTTCCAGAGAATTACTTGTGTTCAAGTGAATGGATCTCTCTGAAATTGTACTGCAAGGTACCATACCACAAAGGGAAGGCTGGGATTGATTTTGGGGGTAATTGCCTCAAAATTATAGGAATTAGGGGCCAAAAACAAGCATTTTTCTAGTTTCCGGACAATTACTTGTTTGTAAGTGTATGGATCTTTATGAAATTGTACTACAAGGTTCAATATCACAAAGGAAAAGCTGGGTTTGAGTTTGGGGATAATTGCCCTAAACGTTTAGGAATTTGGGGCCAAAAAACAAGCATTTTTCTAGTTTCCAGACAATAACTTGTGTTCAAGTGCATGGAACTCTCTGAAATTGTACTGCAGGTACCACACCACAAAGGGAAGGCTGGGATTGAGTTTGGGGGTGATGAATCATAAGGGGGTTCAAAAAATTTTGGGGGGGAGGGGTTTCTATAAAATTTTCCATTTTAAATTGGTTATTTCTGATTTATATATAAAAGCAAATAATAATGATATGGTTTGAATAGGTAAATTAAAATTTTTTAAGTTCTTAGACCACATTCATTCTGTGTCAGAAACCTGTGCTGTGTCAAATATTTAATCACAATCCAAATTCAGTGCTGTATCAAGCTTGAATGTTGTGTCCATACTTGCCCCAACTGTTCAGGGTTCAACCTCTGCGGTCGTATCAAGCTGCGCCCAGCGGAGCATTTTATTATATTTTGTTTTATAAGTAGAACTTGTTTTTCCTCATTTTCGATTGAGCCGTTACTTTCATTATCACATGAAGTCCAAATAGTTCTTTGCTTATACTAGAAACATAGTCAAGGAACTACAATACCCACATTTCCTATTGTTCATTGCAAAATGTTACAATAGAAAAAGTCTTTAATATGGGAGATCACTTCAAATCATAAATAATGCACATGAATTGTGGACTTTCTACTGCGTTCATTCTCTTTTTGAAAATTTAATATTTGATGATTTCTTTGTAAAGATGAAAAGGGGGCACTTATTCAACTGACAGCAGTACTGTTATCATTTATCAGTTTTTGAAACTCAGTTTTGTATAGAAATAATATTATGTGTGTACTTTTGTGTGCAGATAAGAGGGATTTCCAATCTGTTATGTGATTATGGAACCAATCAGTTTACAAAAAGTTTCTTTTATTCCCAACGTAATGAAATGATGAAAAACTGGACCAAATAGGGAATTGACTGATTTTGTGAAAACATTCGTACAATTAGTCAAATTTGATTAGTGATTTTTCATACATAATCCAGCTTTCTTCTGAAATATTTGATTGCCATAAGAACACACAAATAAATGTTAATGTGTAGAAAGATAAAAATAATGTGATGACAATCCGTCAATAAACACAGTTCTACAAACGACAGTATAAAATAATACTGGAGGAAATCTTGAAACTGTGGAGTCAATCAAAAAAGATAAATGGTCAGGAATAATATTCTTAACTTCGTTTAGTCAACAGAAATAGTTCAGAGTTCAAATTGTAACTTTTTAGAATAGTACATGATACTGTTGAATCCTGTTTCTATGAATCAGACATTCCTGAAATTTGTTATCAAGCTTCATGTGTGTACTATTTACTGTATCATGTGTTAATACATCTTTTTCTTTTCAACATCCTGTTTACCGTAAACTTATAACAGGGGTATCTCTCACAGTTCAAATTGTTCTATCATACTTAAAAATTGACTTTTATTTTTCACAAACTATGAATTGATTTGTTTTCTTTTGTGTTCCCACAAAGAGATGCAGACGGTATTGCTTGTAGTTATGCTTTTGTTGGATTTCATGTTCAAATTTTAATTTATCTTGCTTTGATAAGGTACTGTTTTCTACTTTTCTTTTTTTGCCCGATTGATTCAGAGTTGATATGTTGTATATAGTTTGACATGATTACATTTACATCCATTTATTGTTGTCTCACTTATGCATATTTAGCACATTACCCAATAGTGGTTCTTTATGTACATGTATAAAAGTCAGTTTGCCATCTTTAATGAAATAATATCTGTTCTTCATTGATTTTTGTGGATTCTTTTTTTGAATACCATTTTAGGTCAAAAGATTTTTCGGACCTGAAAATGAACAACATTATTGACTGTATTCTTTGTTACTGTTCCAACCTCCAAAGATGAGATCTCTATTAGAGGAAAAATTTTGGCAGAAAATTGCCACAGATCTTATTGGTTTTTTTTTTTTAAATTGTACATGTACTTCTTGCAGTTTAATTATTAGTGTTTACCATATTCTAAAAAACGACATTAAAAGAAATTTATCATTTTTTTAAATTAAAAAGCTATAACAAAATGTAAGTATGTGTGAGTTTTTATAATGTAAACAGACATGTCTTGACAACAATTTGTCAGTTTTTACCATAAAAACTAAAATATTAGTAAAAAGATAAACAATGGAAGTTAGAAATTTGAACAATTTATAAGCTCACAATGATATCTGAAGAGTTGACTACTTTGCCTTAGTTATTAAAAGACTTTCTAAATAATTCTTCTGAAGTAATTTCCTTGCCATTTTGACAATGAATCAGAGGAGTAAAACAATGCTTTCAACATTTTTTTTTAAATTGATGATGTGTGCAATTGCTCAAAAATAATTTTTGAGTTATTTCTTTTGTGGGATAAGTTTTTAAGAAAAATACAATGTTTCTCGAAAGGTTTCTGAAAAAAGATGGTAACACAAGTTATATTTGTACAAGAAAATTATTTGTCCAGAAAATGTTATGACTTGTGTTTGTACATGCTAATCACGTTATTCATAATATTTTGAAACCATGATTTCTTGCATTAAATGTTTGATTTTTTTTTATAAGAAATTGCACTTTGAGTTTTATTGGCTGTTATGTTGAAAATGTATAGATATTGTTAACATATTGTGAAAAAGTATCATTTTTGTGACATGAGAGTTCAGTCAATTTTTAAGTTTCTTATATATGTGATTCAAGATGACTGCCATGACAGTTTTTATTCACGTTTATGTAATTAAATAAATCAGGATTTGTATTTTATAGGATCTTATGTTGTCTGGAAGGGAACAAAAAGATTTTTACCAATGTATTTGAAAAAATCACTAATTTATATATCCTTTGTTTTGTTTGCCATTTTATGAACTTGAAAGTTCAGAATAAAATAATTTTTAAAGATTTTTTTAATTGACTTTATATTGCCATTCTGAACTGCATTGTACTAGCTGTCCATTAGTATTTAGCTATAGGGATAAAAGTTAACACTTAGCCACCTGCCCAGACAAATAGAAACTGCTATTGGGTAGTAAAACTCACTGATTAGCCAGTCCTGTGGTCTTTTTAAATGATGAGTGGTCAAGTGCTGTTTAGATTACAATTTGATTTGAAAGATCTACTAAGAGAGAATAATTTGTACTTTCTGTGTTTTTGTTTGAAGAATAAGTTGCAGTACTCCCAATGGCCATACACATAAAATCAGTCATGATCTATCTATAAGGTTGATACTATGAAGTGGTTTATATTTGCTCAATTTAAATTTGGCAATTTCTAGGGTAATTATTTTTGTCAGTTGACTCCGGATTTTGCTTATTTCTGTGTTAGTTTTTTGGAAACAATAGTCGATTGAGAGAAACTATAATTAGTAACTATGATCAGTGGGAAGAGATTGCAAATAAGTTATACCTGGCCAAATCTTCATTTGATTTCTAATAGGAGTTAACACTGTTGAAAGACAGTTTTCACCAATTTTTGTGGTTTTTTGCCATGAAAGTCACAGAATGAGAGACATAGGGGTTACAATCTGGTGGTGGCAGTGTAAACTATTTGTATAAGCTTTACATTTCAGAAGGTAGAAGAACTGGATGCTTCATACCTTGTATGCAGATACCTTATGTTTCGAAGTTTCCGTCTGTCATATGTCCATTGTAGTGACCTCATTTTCATGCTTCAGTGTCTGCTTGGAAAACATTTTTTTTTTTATGCCCCCGCCGTAGCGGAGGGGGCATTAAGTTTTACCCTTGTCCGTCTGTAGGTACGTACGTCCAAAAATTGGTTTCCATTCTCTAACTTTAGTTTGCCAAATGTTATGAAACTTATACACAATGCTTATTACCACTAAACACAGGTCAAGTTTGAATTTTGGTGGCGTCACTTTTACCATTCTAGAGTTATGCCCCTTTACAAATGGAATAAAATGCTCCGCAGGGCGCAGCTTGATACGACCGCAGAGGTCGAACCCTGAACAGTTGGGGCAAGTATGGACACAACATTCAAGCTTGATACAGCTCTGAATTTGGATTGTGATTAAATATTTGACACAGCATAGGTTTCTGACACAGAATGAATGTGGTCTAAGAACTTAAAAATTTTAAATTGGACATTCACCTATTATGGTCCAATATCCAAAATCTAAATACATGGTAAGATTCAGCATATCAAAGAACCCCAAGAATTCAATTTTTGATGAAATCAAACAAAGTTTAATTTTGGACCCTTTTGACCTCAATGTGGACAAAGTTGATAACGGGGCCCAAAAATCAAAAATCTAAATACATAGTTAGATTCAGCATATCAAAGAACCCCATATATTCAATTTTTGTTGAAATCAAACAAAGTTTAATTTTGGACCCCGATTTGGACCAACTTGAAAACTGGGCCCATAATCAAAAATCTAAATACATGTTTAGATTCAGCATATCAAAGAACCCTAAGAATTCAATTTTTGTTAAAATCAAACTTAGTTTAATTTTGGACCCTTTGGACCTTAATGTAGACCAATTTGAAAATGGAACCAAAAATTAAGAATCTAAATACACGGTTAGATTCGGCATATCAAAGAACCCCAATAATTCAATTTTTTTTGAAATCAAACAAAGTTTAATTTTGGACCCTTTGGACCTCAATGTGGACCAATTTAAAAACGGGGCCCAAAATCCAAAAAACTTAATACACGGTTAGATTCAGCATATTAAAGAACCCCAAGAATTCAAGAATAAAACCCCATTGAAATTGGTCAAGAAATAAGCAATTTATACGAAGTATCTTCTTTTGCACAATACTGTGCAATTAAATATTTCTTGCTATTGCGCAATACTGTACAATTGACAATTTCTTGCTATTGCACAGTATTGTGCTATTGGATATTTCTTGCTATTGCGCAATACTGTGCAATTGAAGATTTCTTGCTATTGCGCAATACTGTGCAATTGAAGATTTCTTGCTATTGTGCAATACTGTGCAATTGAAAATTTCTTGCTATTGCACAATACTTATTATATAATAATTTACACATCCTGTTTGGTGTGTATCTCCTACCATATCATTATTATTTGCTTTTAAATATAAATAACCAACTTAAAATGGAAAATTTTAAAAGAAAAAAAAAGGAAAAAAAGAAAAAAAATGAAAAAAAAAAAATCCCCCCAACCAAATTTTTTGAACCCCCTTATAATTCATCACCCCCAAACTCAATCCCAGCCTTCCCTTTGTGGTATGGTACCTTGCAGTACAATTTCAGAGAGATCCATACACTTGAACACAAGTTATTGTCTGGAAACTAGATAATGTGTTTTTTTGGCCACTTTTTGGCCCCCAATTCCTAAACGTTTCGGGCAATTACCCCCAAACTCAATTCCAGCTTTCCCTTTGTAATATGGAACCTTGTAGTACAATTTCAGAAATATCCAAACACTAACACACACAAGTTATTGTCATGAAACTAGAAAAATGCTTGTTTTTTGCCCCTTTTTTTGCCCCTAATTCCTAAAATTTTGAGGCAATTACCCCCAAAATCAATCCCAGCATTCCCTGTGTGATATGGAACCTTGTGGTACAATTTCAGAGAGATCCATACACTTGAACACAAGTTATTGTCTGGAAACTAGAAAAATGCTTATTTTTGGCCCCTTTTTGGCCCCTTATTCCTCAACGTTTTGGGCAATTACCCCCAAACTCAATTCCAGCTTTCCCTTTGTGATATGGAACCTTGTAGTACAATTTCAGAAAGATCCATACACTTACACACAAGTTATTGTCATGAAACTAGAAAAATGCTTGTTTTTTGCCCCTTTTTTGGCCCCTAATTCCTAATATTTTGAGGCAATTACCCCCAAAATCAATCCTAGCATTCCCTTTGTGATATGGAACCTTTTGGTACAATGTCAGAGAGATCAATACACTAACACACAAGTTATGTCTGGAAGTTACAAAAATGCTTATTTTTGGCCCCTTTTTGGCCCCTAATTCCTTAACTGTTGGTACCATAACCCCCAAAATAAATCCCAACCTTCCTTTTGTGGTATTGAACCTTATGGTAAAATTTCAAAGAGATCCATTCACTTAAACTAAAGTTAGAGTGCGAAAACCAATGTGTCTTCGGACGACGCCGGACGATGACGACAACGACAACGACGACGACGACGCCAACGTCATACCAATATACGACCGCAAAAATTTTTGCGGTCGTATAAAAATTGCTGAATTTTTCGTTTCCATTTTCTAACTTTAGTTTGCCTCAAACAAATATTATGAAACTTATACACAATTAATGCTTATTACCACAAAACACAGATCAAGTTTCAATTTTGGTGTCGTCAATTTTACCATTCTAGAGTTATGCCCCTTTACAAATGGAAAAATTGCTGAATTTTTCTTTCAATTCTCTAACTTTAGTTTGCCTCAACCAAATGTTATGAAACTTGTACACAATGCATATTACCATAAAACACAGATCAAGTTTGAATTTTGGTGGCATCACTTTTACCGTTCTAGAGTTATGCCCCTTTACAAATGGAAAAATTCCTGAAATATTTAACCGGATTTTCGAAGGAAATATCGGTTATTAAAATGGTGATGTACGGCGGGCGGCTGGGCGGATCTAGGGGCGGCTGCCAAACAGTGTCAGCACAATAACATGAAAACGCTTTAACAATTTTTTTTCAAATTTAAATGTGTTGTTTCCTGGGACTTAATGAAGGTCTAGGTCAATTTTCAATATATTAGTATATCTCCGTTGTGAGCTATCGCCATTTTTAATATCCAAAAGTGGAATTTTTAAATATTATACTCTTGTTATCTTTTTTATGACTAAGCATAATGTCTTATCTCACAATAAAAATTGGAGTGACAGATTTATTTGAAAATTATCTATTTCCTAAGTGGTAATGATTATTGCGTAAACCCCTGAGGGTTTACGCAGTATATATTGGACGATGTCCGTAGTCTTTCGGAACACCGAATGTTATTCGGAATACATCTGTTTCTTTCTATGGCCACCTTTCATATACATGCGCAATAGCTAATTATTTGACCTGTTGAATCATTAGCATCTTAAGTTGCTATAGAGATATGTTACATATGATGCGAAATTTATTATGACGCAAGCTACTTTAATAAGCATTTGAATACTTCCTTGCACGCAATTACAAGCTGCTAACATAAACGCGTAGTTATTCTAATTAGAGTCAAACGTTGAAACCAGCTGTGTTTAGATATGAGATAAGATTTCACGTAAACAATGCGATTTATATCCGAAACGAGATTTGTTAAACTAAAATCTATAAAAGAAGTATTACTAGCATTTCACTTAAGATTCCGAGTCTAGGGAAAATGTACATAATGTACGAAGCAGGCTATTTCATAATTTCCATACCTCAACGTCCTTGTGGGACTAACTAAAGGACAATACTGAAATTAAAATGAAGTCTTTCTTGCACTTTATTGAAATTTTACGTCTAGGATAGACCAAGGACGTATATAATCTAAATTGATATACGTCCTTGAATAGTTTTTATTTTCTTTAAAATTGCAATTTTCTTTGTTTAAATATTGCAACGTTATTTCCTTATCAAATGTTTATTAATTAATAGACACCGAGTGATGACAGATGCAGGCAGAGATAAGAAAAAATAATTTCTATTTATAGTTATCTTGGTCAGGGAACAGATTATCTAACTATGTGTTCGGCCTGTAGTAATTAATGCTCTTCAAAATGTTCGTCAAAATAAAAATAAATAATTATTATTTCATAAAGACGATCAGATGATGAATTTTCGGTTTTAATATATTAAGTACGTAAATGTAGAATAGTGTAAGAAGGTTATAATTCAACACAAAAGCTTGGCTCACATTGGACAGCATCCTACCGAGGGCCCCAAAACACTGTTATAAAACAATTTAAACAGGAAAAAACAAACAGATCTAATTTAACTTCAAACCAGAAACAAAAAGCAAATATGAACTGCACCAAAAAAAGACAACCACTAAACAACATGCTTCGGACTTGGGGCATGTGCTTATGAATAAACCTGGTTTAAAAGATTTACATACATACCATAAGACAGTAGTGTAATTTTACCATGTAAAAGACACCCTTTTATTTATATTTAATGAAAAATCGTGTTCAGATAAAAAAAAAAATCGTAAGGGTTCCGCGGAACCCAGTGTCTCGCCTACTTTTGCTGTAAATCGCAGGCTCAACAAAAATGAGGAAAAACATCAATAAAAATGTTCCTCTCAATACTATTTTTTTTTATTTTAAGAAGCTTCTGTCCAAGTTTGGTAAAAATCCAGGATAGTTTATAAATCTAAAAAATTTAACTTCTGACTGTATGTAATGTTAACTGGAAGAAAAACTAAGTCCATTTATAAGTAAAATACAGATAAACAGGTACAACAGTTTAACAAAAAATTTCCTTCTAGATACTAGCTTTTAATCATAAACAACCTTCTGTCCAAGTTTGGTACAAATCCAGGATAGTATAAGAAAGTTATTAAAATAAAAAAAAAACTTTAACCTCGGAGTGAATGTATTGTATCCCAGCAGACAACTAAGTCCATTTATAAGTAAAATACGGAAAAAATGGAATTTCATTTTTACAAAATTTACTTCTGGATACTATCTTATGATCATAAACAAGCTTCTGTCCAAGTTTGGTACAAATCCAGGATAGTTTTAAGAAAGTTATTAGAATTTTAAAAACTTTAACCACAGAGTGAATGTTTTGTTTCCCAGCAGAAAAAACTAAGTCCATTTATAAGTAAAATACGGAAAAATGGAATTTTATTCTTACAAAATTTACTTCTGGATACTATCTTATGATCATAAACAAGCTTCTGTCCAAGTTTGGTACAAATCCAGAATAGTTTAAGAAAGTTATTAAAATTTCAAAAACTTTAACCACAGAGTGAATATTTGTGGACGCCACCGCCGACGACACCGACGGAATGTAGATTTGCTAAATTGACGTTACGCACGTTATTGCGTCAATACCGTGTAATCAACCAGCAAATTAGCAACCACACTAATAAACAGCTTTTCTATAAAATCATAACAGTGAAGTTATATAAATTTTTTATCCATAGACTAGACTAGTAAAAACTATTCCGAAAAAAAAAATACAAACTGTTTTATCATATTTTACAATAGTCTAAAATAAGGACAACATATTGACAAAACGTACAAAATATGCGTGTCAGACGTAACAGACTATACGCATAATAACTTTAGCAGGGGTGTTTGTGTTCTTCAAAACAGTGTTATATCCGCGAAAATTTGAACGAATGATATGCTTTATATATAAAGTATTACAATATTACTGAATATGCGTTCCTGTAACAACCAACGTTATTTTTTGGCAAAAACAAAAAGTGTCCATTATGGTCAGATTTAGGAAAATCTTAAGTTATCAAAATTTATAGGTTTCAAAATGTAAGATTATATGAAATTTCGTTTGTGTAAATTATGCTCACAAAAGTACATATATAGACCATATCAAAATCGAATTTTTGCAGCACTCACACCACATATAAAAAGGCAACGGCTTCTGGCAAATGTCTTGCAAGATGTCCAATGTCGGATTTCGTCGCTTTTTACAAATAAACTGTCATTTGCGACGTTATTATTGAAAATTGAGATTTGGTGCATGCTAAATATTGCTTTTCCGTAATTGTACTTTAACTCTACGAAACAGCTACATACTTTTTGATAATTTGCGTAGTCAAAGCGACTTCGTTTTCAAAGAAATGAAATGTCTTGCAAGTTTGTCCACTGGACGATTTTGATACGTTTTGAACGTTGTAAATTCGGGACGCTATTTATGGTGGATCATCTGTATATATTTCCTCAGATAGAATTTTCTTGATAGTCAGATACTATCAAAAAGACCACAAAGTATAAAAAAAAAATCCGATGGCTGGGGTTGTTCGTTTAGATGAGGTTCTTTAGTTGTGAAAAAATTGTGTATTACGAGAGGATAAAAAATTATCTTTTTCAAATTTTCAAATTTGGGGAGCGTAAAACTGCGATTTTTTTTATTTCTCTGCAATAAGATTCATATGTATAGAACTTGAAAGTAAAAATAAAATTCGACCTGAAGCGTGGCTATATACCTCTCCATAATATACAAGGCTTGTAAACATATGAGATGAATAGAATTAACCTTTTTTCTGAAAATCGTTTCATCTCTTAATCATTAAAGAAAGTACAGTGAATTTTATAAGCAAGACCCGTTTAACTTGTAATTCCCGACAAACATTTTTTAATTAAATCAAAATATATATCTTCTTCTTTTTCGGATCAAAATGGGGAAACATTGCATTTTATTACGTTTTATGTCAATTGGTCTCTGGTAGAGAGTTGTCTCATTGGCACTCATCATACCGTATATCTTTTTTTTCATATAGACTTATATACATTACCCAAATACGATATATTTTGTTGTTTGTTGCTTACGTTACTTTCAGTGGGAAATATTTCATGCATATTCAGTACAACCAAACATTAAGAAGTATCAATATTGATGTGCAAAACAGAAATTGCAAGTGAAATAAAATAAATATCCCCAATATAATCATGATAATCATTAATCGCCGTAAAACGTAAAAAAATGACGTTACCATTTGAGACGCAATATCGTGCGTAACGTCTTTGTCTCGCTTTTTCGACTAAAGTCGAAGGCTCGACAAAAAGGAACACCTTACAACAGTTCATAAATGTGACCTTTAAACAAACTCATATTTAGGTGATGGGTATACTGATCAGTGGTAATTTCAGGCTTGACCATGTTAGTTTTTTTGTTGTTTTCAATTTTGTTTGTTTGTTTATAAGTACAAGGTGTAAGCTGTTTTGTCTAGGCTATAAATATCTTTTTTAATGAATTGGTTTCGGTCATCAAGGTGAAGAGGATACAGTGCGATTCAAATTGTATATATTTACAATAAAACTTGCAGGCCTTTTTTCATGATCCACAATTTGAAATATGAGAAAACATCAAAATAAAAAGGGACATCCGGAAAATATCTTCAAAGCGACTTAAAGGTTTTAAAAGTGTTTGTTTTTAACAAAAGAGGTTTGTCATCTGAAACTTTTAAGAGCATACACAAAGCACAGAACTTAAAATTGCCAATGCTTGTTACCCTAAGCATAAAAAAACCTTGCAGAGCAGGTGTAAGGATCTTAATATTGATCAATATCAAGCCATTGTTCAAATAACCATGAACATATCTCAAATTCCAATAAAAACGGCTATTTTACAGGTTCACGTACTGCATTTCTTCAACACATATAATCATTAATAATTATTGATTAAATTTCTTCACATTTGCATTTGAACTTTAGCCTAAAAACTAACTCTAATTTAAAAACAAAAACCAGCATCTTAGAATGGAACATCAAGTGGGTGACTTAACATGATGTCTTTTGGGAGAGAGGAGAGAAAAAAATATTCCTTTAACAAGAATATTTCACCCCACATTGAACAGTATTTACTTTAAGTAAACAGTCACTGTCAGTTTCTAATTCTTATATAACAAAAATGATATAAAACAATAAATCTTTTTTTTAAACAATTATCTTATATCTAATGCCAAACAAGCATTTGGGTTTACGACTGCATTTCTTTTTTTAAAGAAAGCAACTTGTAAGCTATATTATTAGACATTTTGAAGTTAATGACATTATTAATTATTAATTATATCTGGGTTAAATCTTAGCATATAATATCATTGGAGTGACAGATTTATTTGAAAATTTTCTGTTTCCTGATAAGATCTGTAGGACTGTATATATAAAGTTTGAAATTTACTAGTAGGACTGTATAAATGAAATTTGAAATTTACTGTTCATTATTAGACATTTTGTAGATAATTAAGTCTCCCTAAACCATATATATATTCTTACCCCCACCCCCTTTCAATTTGAGAATGTGCTTTTATCTTGTAAACGGTTGAGATCCCCACCCCTAAACCATATATATTCTTGTATGGGACAATAAAACAAATCAAATGAAATATTTGGGGAGTCCCCGGGTTCACCCCCACCCCCTACTTTTTGAAAACTTGTGAACAGTCAAGATCCGAACCCTGAAACCATATAAATTCTTGTATGTGACAACAAAACAAATCAAATGAAATAAAAGGCGAGTCCCCTGGGGTCACCCCCACCCCCTCCTGTTTGAGAACTTGTAAACGGTCGAGATCCCCACCCCTAAACCATATATATTCTTGTACGGGATAATTACACAAATCAAATGAAATATAGGGGAAGTCCATGGGGGTTACCCCCATCCCCCTTCTTTTTGAAAACTTGTAAACGGTAAAGATCCGCACCCCGAAACCATATATATTCTTGTATGGGACTAAAAAAACAAATCTAATGAAATAAAAGGCGAGTCCCCTGGGGTCACCCCACCCCATCCTGTTTAAGAACTTGTAAACCGTCGAGATCCCCACCCCTTAACCATATACATTCTTGAATGGGACAATAAAACAAATCAAATGATATATAGGGGAAGTCCATGGGGGTCACCCACACACCCCTTCTTTTTGATAACTTGTAAACAGTCGAGATCCCAACCCCTAAACCATATATATTCTTGAATGGGACAATAAAACAAATCAAATGAAATTGATGAGGAGTCCCCTGGGGTCAACCCCACCCCCCTTTTTTTTAAAAACTTGTAAACGGTCAAAATCTCCACCCTGCAACAATATATATTCTTGTATGGGACAATCAAACAAATCAAATGAAATACAAGGCGAGTCCCCTGGGGTCACCCCACCCCCTCCTGTTTAAGAACTTGTAAAGGGTGGAGATCCCCACCCCTAAACCATATATATTCTTGTATGGGACAATAACACAAATCAAATGAAATATAGGGGAAGTCCATTGGGGTCACCCCCACACCCTTTCTTTTTGAAAACTTGTAAACGGTCAAGATCCACACCCTAAAACTATATATATTCTTGTATGGGACGATAAAACAAATCAAATAAAAAATAAAAAGCAAGTCCCCTGGGGTCACCCCCACCCCCTCCTGTTTGAGAACTTGTAAACGGTCGAGATCCCCACCCCCTCCTGTTTGAGAACTTGTAAACGGTCGAGATCCCCACCCCTAAACCATATATATTCTTGTATGCAATAAAACAAATCAAATGAAATATAGGGGAAGTCCATGGCGGTCACCCCCACCCCTTCTTTTTGATAACTTGTAAACGGTCTAGATCCCCACCCCTAAACCATATATATTCTTGAATGGGACAATAAAACAAATCAAATGAAATTAAGGGGAAATCCCCTACCCCCCTTCTTTTTGAAAACTTGTAAGCGGTCAAGATCCCCATGTGGAAACCATATATATTCTTGTATTGGACCATAAAACAAATCTAATGAAATATAAGGCGAGTCCCCTGGGGTCACCCCAACCGCCTCCTGTTTAAGAACTTGTAAACGGTCAAGATCCCTACCCCTAAACCATATATATTCTTGTACAGGACAAAAAAACAAATCATATGAAATAAAGGGAGATTCCCCTGGGGATCACCCCCCCCCCCCCTTTTTGAGAACTTGTAAACGGTAGAGATATCCACCCCTAAACCATATAAATTCCTGTTCGTAATTTCAAGAAGATTTGAATGACATACAGGGTCAATCCATAGGCGTCACTAATGCATATCATAAACCAATTTGTACTGGACATTGCCCAATGTCAAGCGACAATGGGAATGACGAATTATTGGAGCTTTGTTTTGGAGACTTCGTAACAGCATTCTGTTACAATTATTTCTTGTTACTGATAAGTTTTATAGATTTTGAAATAACATTGTATTAATGATAAATAAAATTTTGGATTTTTTTCTTCTTTTCTTTGGTAAATTGTTTGTAGAATTTTGTGGCAAGTTTGTTTGTTATTCTGTAAAAACTAATTTTCTGAATGCTATATATATTTTTTTTTTGATGAAGTAAACTCCTTTAAAAACTAAGCTTATATTGTCTATTAATAAACATATATTTAGATTTCTGATTTTGGGCCCAGTTTTCAAGTTGGTCCAAATTGAGGTCCAAAATTAAACTGTGTTTGATTTCAACATAAATTGAATATATATAGGGTTCTTTGAAATGCTTAATCTAAACCTGTATTTCTTTTCATTATTAATAAGATAATATCACATTGAGGTCCAAAGGGTCCTAAATTACACTTTTGATTAATTTCATCAAAAATTGAATTCTTTGGTTCTTTGATATGCTGATTCTTGCAATGTTTGAGTGTTAAATCATATTTAATTTTAGAGAACTTAGTCATCACTGGTTGTTATTATATTATTGATTATAATTTGAAAAATTGCATCATATCTTATTTTAGAGAACTATTTATCCAGTTTGAGTCATTTTCCTTTGCACAGAAAATAGTATGGATAAAATTAACCTGTGTTTCATTTCAACATAAATTAAATATATATAGGGTTCTTTCAAATGCTGAATCTAAACCTGTATTTAAATATTAGATTTTTGGGCCCAGTTTTCAAGTTGGTCCAAATCAGGGTCCAAAATTAAACTTTGTTTGATTCAACAAAAAAATTATTTATGGGGTTCTTTGAAATGCTGAATCTGACCATGTATTGAGAGATTTTGGATTGTGGGCTCCTTTATCAAATTGGTCCACATTGAGGTCCAAAGGGTCTTAAATTAAACTTTTGTCCGATTTCATCAAAATTGAATTCTTGGGGTTCTTTGATATGCTGATTCTAATATGTACTTAGATTTTTTATATTGGACCATAATAGGTATTTAAATGTCCAATTTCAAGTATTTCAGTTCTTAAACCACATTCATTTTGTGTCACAAACCTATGCTGTGTCAAATATTCAATCACAATCCAAATTCAGAGCTGTTTTAAGCTTAAATGTAGTGTCCATACTTGCTCAACTGTTTCTGACAGCCTCTTGTTGTTTCTGTTCTCTAACTTTAGTTTGCCTCAACCAAATGTTATGAAACTTATGCACAATGCTTATTACCACAAAACTCAGATCAAGTAGAAATTTTGGTAGCGTCACTTCTACAGTTCTTGAGTTATATCCCTTTATAACGTTATATGCAAGCGGGGGGCATCATTTGTGTCCCATGGACACATTCCCCATTTATTTTGTCATATGAAACACTCGGTTTTTATGAGTAATAAGATAACTATATTTGGTTTATGGCTTCCTTACAAGGTCTACATGTCTGTCAGACAGGGTTCACCTGAAGTGGTCCTTGTTTTATGGATCAATGATCAAGGTTAAGTTTATGGGATCAAGGCCTCATCTCCAATACTATTAACAATAGGTCAACTATATTTGGTGAATGGTATGATTGTTAGGTGTACATGTCTGACTGGCAGGTTTCATCTAACCTTGATCTCATTTTCATGGTTCAGTGGACAATGTCTATTTTTTGTGGTTTGGTCTATTTCTAAGAAACTTTAAGCAATAGGGCCACCATATTTTGTGTACGGAATAATTGTAAGGTGCGTGTCTGTCAGGAAGGTTTCAACCTTGACCTCATTTTCATGGTTTTGTCAGTTTATCAGATACTATAAGCAATAGGTCAATTATATTTGGTGTATGAAATGATTGTAAGGTGTACATGTCTGTTTGGCAGGGTTCATATGACCTTGACCTTATTTTCATGGTTCATTGATCAATGTTAAGTTTTTTGTGGTATGGTCTGTTTTCCTGGTACTATTGGCAATAGGTCAATTATATTTGGTGTATCAATGGAATGAATCTAAGGTGTACATGTCTATTTGGCATGGTTCATTTGACCTTGACCTCATTTTCATTTGTTATGATACAACACAATAACCATAGAAGTAAACAATATAAAGTTGGAACTTGCGCTACTTTGTCTAGAAATCATCACCTTTAAGGGGACAACCATTTGATATTCTGGGGGGGGGGGGGGGGGGGGGGGGGGGGGGGGCAGGAGGATTTGTTTTGGATTGGTTATTTATTTTTGTGGACTAAAAGGACATTATTTATTTTCTGCACTGTTGAAGCATGATTTTTCATTTTCATTAAAACAAGGGACTGATTATTTATTTTCACAATTATATTTATACTATTTGAAAACATGCAATTTTAACCGGATTTTCGAAGTAAAAATCGGTTATTGATTTGGGGATGTACGGCGGGTGGGCGGGCGGCTGCCAAACAGTCATTTACATGAAAACGCTTTGAAGAATGTTTTTCAAATTTAGATATGTTGTTTCCTGTGACTAAATGAAGGTCAAGTTCAATTATCATGATTTTAGCTTTTCTCGTTGTTCAGTTATAGCCCTTTCCCAAGAACTCTATTTTTGATGAATTAATCCATTTCTGTACAAAGGGAAATAACTCATTTTTTTAAGAGATTTTTAAAAGACATTGTATTTATGATAAATGACATTTTGGATTTTTTTTTCTTTTCTTTGATAAATTGTTTGAAGAATTTTGTGGTAGGTTTGTTTATAATTCTGTATTAACTAATTTTCTGAATACTATATGTATAATTTTTTTTTTATGAAGTGAACTCCTTTGATTAGATAATAATCTATTTTTATTAAAGGATATATTTCATTACATTACATTGTGTAGAAAAATTTGTTGACTTTGATTGATAAGCTGCAGATCTATATTAGTTTGTGACAAATGAAAGAAAAATATTTGGACCTATTGATTATATTTGATTATAATTTGAAAATAGATATACATTGTGTTACATCATATCTAATTTTAGAGAACTATATTAAATCATATCTAATGTTAGAGTACTATGTTAAACCATATTTCTGTTCAAACTCAAACTTATTCCATGAATCAGTAATGATAACATCAAAATTTCTTTATAACTATTTTTTTTAAGTCATGTGTGTTCTGAAGGTAGATGTCACAGTTGTTATGTGGTATTTTATTTTTTGTTGTGTGTGTTAATGTTTAATTTTTTCATGATCCTGTTTGGGGTTCAGATTTGCAAATATCATTTTCATTATTAATTAGATAATAATCTATTTTAAATATTCAATCACAATCCAAATTCAGAGCTGTTTTAAGCTTAAATTTTGTGTCCATACTTGCTCAACTGTTCAAGGTTCCACCTCTGCAGGAAAATCCGGTTTGCTGTCACTCGACAGCCTCTTGTTAAATTCATCTTTTTATTCTTAAATAAATAATACATGTATAGTCAAGTCATTATGTACCAATTAATCAGAATTAATCATCATCCTCTGGAAGTGAATCTTCTGAATTTCAAACTGCATATATTGCATATGTACAAGGTATTAAAGTTGGGCTTTAACTAGCCTCTTTTAAAAGTAGTGCGAAGGGTTTGGGGGCCGCTGAAGGCCCCAAGAAGCTATAGAAGAAATGATGCAAAATCGTGCATCCCCAGACCCTTTCTTAATCTGAAACGCAAGTTCTGTTTTAATTATTTTTTCGACAATATTTTGGTCTCAAAGCAAAATATATAGATTCAGTGTAAAACTTTTAATTTTTAGGGACAACATTAAAAGACCAATATGTAGGATAAAGCAAAACATGTAATTCACATAGTTAAGTATGTGGCTGCTGTTTTTTTTTTGTTTTTTTTTTGTGTTTCGGCTTGCAGAAAATCTTTTATACCTGTCAATTATGTGTTTTTTTTCAAATTAAGTTAAGAGGGGGCTAATTATCATTGATATAACTATGTCAAGAGAGTTTTTATAACACATTTCAATTACAACTTGATGTAGTTCCTAACTGGGATACCATTTAAAGTAGTTTGTAAAATTAGATAATAAGTCCTTAAATAAAATAAAACTCAAGTTTATAACAAAATGACTAAGTTACAAATGGAATGCAACACTAATAAAATAAAGAAGGGCAATCAAGGAACAAAAGACAAACCCGGGAACAGATAAAACACAAAATGACAAACAATAGACAAACAACACTGAAAACTAAAAATAAATGAGAAACATTGATCCCAAAAAACGGGGGCTACGTCAGAGGGTGAACAGAACTTGCTTCTTGCAAGACACTCGCCGTGAAAACAATTTGATTTGAAGACAAGCTTTTGTTTTTTTTTAAATTTCCTACATGAGGCATTTGCCTCAATGTAGTTACGGCCCTGTATTAAAAGTGAGGTAAATGTTCCTGAGACAATATACCTCAAGTTAAATGAAACCTATTTTCAGACATTTCAAGTACATTAATATTTATACATTGTATTATTAAAAGATTTGGGAAGTTTTTCCCGAAAAAAATATGAAAAAAGACGAATTTTGGAAGAATCTGGTGCCATCTCATACTTTAGAATAGCATTTATGAAATGGCTTACAAGACCTGCCGAGTTATTTATTTTCAATACATTGTAAGTCAGGTTATTTATTTTCAAACTTTCAAACTAACCATTCATTTTTTGTTATTATTAAGGATGAGTTATTTATTTTCAAAATCCTCCTGCCAAGTTAGTAAAAGTTAAATACAATTTTCTATTGGAATGCCTACATAACTAAATTTTACTGCTAGTAAAATTAAGCAAACATTGATTAAAAAAACATTATTTTACAGACACCTGTTGAATGTCTGTGGTCAAATACCAGATTCACTGACTTGTTAAGTTTCCACATAAAATAGTGATGACATCTGAAATAAAATGCTCTGCTGGGCACAGCTTAATACGACCGCAGAGGTCGAATCCTGAACAGTTGGGGCAAGTATTGACACAACATTCAAGCTTGATACAGCTCTGAATTTGGATTGTGATTAAATATTTGACACAGCATAGGTTTCTGACACAGAATGAATGTGGTCTAAGAACTTAAAAATTTTTAATTTACCTATTATGGTCCAATACCCAAAATCTAAATACATGGTTAGATTCAGCATATCAAAGAATCCAAAGAATTCAATTTTTGATAAAATCAAACTAAGTTTAATTTTGGACCCTTTGGACCTTAATGTAGACCAATTTAAAAAACAGGACCCAAAATTAAAAATCTAAATACATGGTTAGATTTGGCATATCAAAGAACCCCAATAATTCAATTTTTGATGAAATCAAACAAAGTTTAATTTTGGACCCCAATTTGGACCAACTTGAAAACTGGGCCCAAAATCAAAAATCTAAATACATGTTTAGATTCAGCATATCAAAGAACCCCATATATTCAATTATTGTTAAAATCAAACTAAGTTTAATTTTGGGCCCTTTGGACCTTAATGTAGACCAATTTGTTTGAAAACTGGACCCAAAATTAAAAATCTAAATACACAGTTAGATTCGGCATAACAAATAAATACATGTGCTCAAAGATTTTACAAATCTAATGCCCATACTGTGCACTTAAAGATTACTTCTTGAAATTTTTCAATATTTGAAACTTGAAAAAAAAATAATATTTGAAGAATAATTCTTTTTAATTTCTGAAATCTGAAATGAGAAAAAATTGACCCCCCACAACTTCTTTTTATTCCCCCCCCCTTTTTCCCCCAAAAAATTCTTTCCCTCAAGATATGGTCATAATCTCAATTCAAATTTCCAATGGAGTTTGCAACCATAATTACCCATTTAAATTTACCATAGTGCTAACTTAATCCATTTTATAATAGAATTTAAAATATGGTGTCAAATCTTTCATATGGATTTTTTTGTAAAAAAAAAGATGCAACATTTGCAGATATTTTTACTAGTCTTCCTTTATAAATATGCATTTCTTTAAACATAATTTAAAAGCAGTGTAAGGGAAGTAAACAAAACGTTGTATTTGGATTACCTCCCTTACACTGTTTTAAATTGTCTTAATTGTTCATTAACCATTTCTTTATAAAAGCAGTGTAAGGGGGGTAATTCAAATGATGTATTTGATTTATCTCCCTTACACTGCTTTAAATTATGTTTTGTACTAAAGTATTTGTCCATTAACCAGGACAACCTTGTTTTTCCCCCTAATTCCTAAACGGTTTGAGCCATAACCCCCCAAAGCAAATCCTAACCATCCCTTTGTGGTATGGAAACTTGTGGTATAATTTCAGAGAGATCCATACACCGTTCCACAAGTTATTGTCTGGATACTAGAAAATGCTTATTTTTGGCCCCTTTTTGGTCCCTAATTCCTTAACTGTTGGTACCATAAGCCCCAAAATCAATCCCAACCTTCCTTTTGTGGTAGTGAACCTTATGGTAAAATTTCATAGAGATCCATTCACTTAAACTAAAGTTAGAGTGCGAAAACCAATGTGTCTTCGGACGACGACAACGAAGCCAACGTCATACCAATATACGACCGCAAAAAAATTTTGCGGTCGTATAAAAATGACTGAAAAACTTATCCTGATTGTTTGAGTCTGGAAATGATGTCATTTGTCAGATAGACATCTGCTTGTTCCAATTAAACTACATACCAAGTGTTGTTGACCTATAACTATCATGTATAATTTCTAAGGAGCTGACCTCTAAAGCACTAAAATTAGGTCCCAGTCACCATACCAATCTATGACAGACCGACAGACATACTGCTTCAACAAATCGACATCAAATTTTGATTTAATCTATAGGATCAGGCCTGATCCTTCCCTGAATTATTCATTCCTTCCCTGTTATCGACCTCTCTTATTTGGAGGGGCCTGAACCCTTTATACAATTGAAACATCTGTTGAATCCTTGGTTTTGATTGGCACCCTCTGGGAGAGAGTAATAATCAACCTCCAGCTCAATTTTATCAAGATAGGTACACAAATCTGAAACATGATGCCTTAAGGAAGATTGTGAGCAAGGTTAGTTTTATTTGACATGTGTTTCCAGGAGAAGATTTTTGAACAATATAAAAATAAGAAGCTGGGGTATGATTGCCAATGAGACAAATATCCACCAGAGACCAAATTACGACCTTCAGCAATGAGCAACTAACATAAGGCCCTTTCAAACAATAAGTTAAACCATTTTAATGAAGAAAACAGCAGTCTGATTTATGTTCAAAACAGAAAACGAAAAACAAATATGATGGACAGCAATTAACTACAACCACTGAATTACATGCATCGTGACTATATAATGAGCAGGCACATACAAAATGTGGAAGGGTTATTCATATTTGTGAGCACTCAACCCTCCACCTAACTTGGGACAGAAGTTTTACAGCACAGTTTAGGAGCAAACTGTAAAAATCAGTTGAAAAAGGATCTACACAAACCACCAAAACTGCAAAAGACACAAAGCACTAATCTAAGTGTACTCAAAGTTACTGAAACCTATTTCAAACTTTAAAGCCGATTACAAATAATTTTAAAATCATATTTCCCATACTAAAACATCAATCAGTACACATCCAATGGATTTCTGTAAAGATGCAAAATATAAGTATCAACAAGATGTAGGACAGAAAGTTTGCAAACAGATGGATTGCAATTACAGAGGACAGAAAAAAGTGCTGACAATAGCTCACATTAGGCCATGTGATCTGAAAACACAACTTCAGCCTGTCATTTAAAAAAGAAAAAAATGTTTTTGACAATATTTTTTATTGTAACAATAGTCTACTGTTTTTTTTTCTTTTTTTCAATTTTAAACAGTACTCAACAAAAACATAGATAAACTTAAATTTATTAGTCAACTGTCAACTAAAGATGATATCAGAATTATTTAAAAGTAACAAAATGAGACGGTGCATCACATTTGTGTGCATTACCAAAACATTGGTGCAACATAACGGGAACAATTAAAGGATTTAATTGATTTAATTTTAATTAGATTGGAAAAGATTAGACCTTGTAGACCAATCAGAATCAAATGTTTTTCATTTGTCTGTAAGAAGAAATTCAGGATATTTTTTAAAGAACCTTCCATACATCGGAGTTTCAGATAAGATACAGTTGTGATTTATTGTGTTAAATTTTATTTTAGGACCTTCTAAACACTCTGTCAGTCAATTTTGCTTCAAACTGGTCTAGTGATTTCAGATGAAAATGTTGGCAGTTAATAAAAGACAATAGTGAATACCAAATGATAGCAAAAGTTAAAAATAAATAGCCCTTTGAGCTACACACAACCATCACACTTACACCATGATAACTTTTTAACAATCTAAACTAACATTGGTTCTCTGCACAATATCCTCATTTTCATTCCATTGAGTTTACTCCCAGGCCTGTAGCAAGGATGCCTCTAAGAGAGTTCATTTGGAATCGTGGCACTGGGACTTTAATAGTCAAACACCAATTTAATAGTTTTTAAGAGTATTTTTGTTTTTAAGTGTTATTTGTTGAAACCAGCCCTGGGTGTGATGCATAAATGAAAGTAATCATATATAAATGTTTGCTGCTTTGATGGAGTTAATGAAACATTCACAGAAGGGGATGTTTTATGTACAATGAACATATTTAAAAAAAAATTATTTTGTATTTGGCGATTTACATTTTAAGAGCATACCTTTAAAGCAAATACATTATGTCCATATGAATATATACACTGTACAAAGAAGAAGGTATGATAAGGTCACTTTTCTGGCCCATTGAATTAGAAAATAAAATAGTATCATAAATCTAACAATTAAAATTCTGCAGATGTTCACAAGCTATTAGTCTGTCTGATATCAGTAATCTTATTTTTAAATTTTGGTCTTACATAAACAACATTTAGATATGAGTCAAAGCCTTACCCAAAAAGATATTTTGCTATAGGACATCTTGTATAGATATGTTGATGTGGGTAATTATCTTTTTTGGGTAATCCTTTGGGTGAAATTTAATTTTGGGACACTTGGTGGCCAAGTGGTCTAAGTAGTTCATCTACAGTGATCAATAGCCTGTCAACACTAAGGTTGTGGATAAGAACCCAGCTGTTGGCAGGTGTGTTTGACTTTTATCTCAATTGACTAGCAATGCCAGTTTTACACTTGAAGGTCTGTGGTTCTCTCCAGGTACTCCTGCTTCTTTCACCTATAAAAACTGGCTGCAATGATATAGCCAAGAGTGCTGAAAGTGATGTTAAACACAGACAATCAATTCAATAAACCAACTATTTCATTCTGTAAAATAATATGCATAAAATTGACATTTTATGTCAAATATGTCTATTTCCACCAGGTTATATCTTCATATATAGTGACAGCAAAAATTACATTTCTGTACTGAAGTGTCCCGATTATATCTTCCTATACTTTTATCAATAAACTGACATAGTTTGGAAAGGATTGAAATTCTTATACTACTGTGGATTCTTATCATTTGTAGATTACCAAATTTTGTGGGTATAGATATACCACAAATTTAGATGGTCAACAAAGTAATAATCTAAAGGTTTATATACAAGTTTGTAAAACCACAAAAACAAATATCCATGAAAATACAATATTCCCTTAATACTCACTGATTTGATTAATAAAGGAGGCATAATTGGTGTTTCCCATATATTTTATGTGAAATATTAAAGTCATGTTGGTTGGTGGCCAGGATCGTCAGAAATAAATTTGAACCTTAACACCATTAGGAATACTAAGACCAATATTAGTTCCAATTTGTGTTATTCCAAAATTCTGGTAATCGCTTCCCGCTTCTGGTATTTTGGAATTTAGCATTTTGAATTCTATGGAATGTAATAAATTGTAGTACATTGTTGTTCATCAAAATGTATAACAGAATGGTTTATTTTAATGTCTGGCAAAAATGAAGTAAATTCCAATGACATTCAGATAAGAAAAGGTATGAAACAAACTGACCTTTAATATGGAGGTCAAAACAAAGATAGTGTTATTCATGAATTTTGGTAAAAAAATTCAGATGGTAGTTTAGCAAATAATGATTAATTTTCCTTTTCCAAATTTTAATTCAAAAACAGTAATTTTGATAAACAATTAGAAATAATGGTAAACTATGTAAATTGATAAAGAAGTGAAAAGTAGTCTCATCACTCTCATGGAATGAAATTATTTACTTATCACCAAGGTAACAGACAAATGTAATAACACTTGTACTTTAACAAAAGTTAAGTTCTATATCATGAAAACAGACATAAATATTGCAGCTGTTTTGAAATGGGAAACTTTACATATCACAAGACTTAAACTATTGATAATAACAAAAATCTTATCCTTTTTCAATTGTGAATTCACAGCAATACCAGGTACTTCCCCTTTCATTGACTCTCCTATACAAACACTAGTTTTATTTAGTATAAATTACTTCCCTTTTGTGAGGTGCTTTCACCTATTTTGACTTCAACCTTCAACTGAGATTTAGTATGAATACCGGTACTTATTTTTTGTAATGTACTTGGGTACATTACTGTAAACAACATTTTGAATTAATTAATGCATGTAGTTTTCAGAGTAATTAAATTTATATAAAAAGTTATGCAAATTTATACACCTGTTAAACAACTGAACAATAAAGTTTTCTTTACAAGGGTGCATATACTTTAGAATACCAGTTATGCTACACAATGAATGATAATTTAAAGATAACAGTAAACATTTCCCCAATCATTGAGTTGACCCTATTAAAACATTTTACCTTTACCATCAATAAAGTGATAAACATCAATTTGTTACAAATATTTCAGAAATGAATTTTTCTTTTTTTTTTTCTTTCTTTGTTTGAATTGCTGGACATTTAAAAAGGAGCAGATATGCAGTTTTAAATTAATACTTTTAATATAATTGGATATTTTCCACAATTCATATCTTTAAAACATTTTATTTTTTTTTTACATAAAATATTCACCTTATAATATTATCCGATACATTAAAAATAATTGACATAATTCTTTAATATGATTATTTTTTATGAAAACAGTGTATTTGACATTAACTTGAATCAGATGATGATTAACTGATTTGAAACACTTCCTTTCAAATCATGAAAAGAAATTTTGTCTATACATAGTAGAAAATGAAACAAAAACAATAACCCCACAGTAATAGCATGTTTTTTTTTTTATAGCAAGAAGATCATTATAAAGCCCTGGCAGTGACGTGACTAAAGTCTTTCTTTACGTAAATACAAAATCTAACCTACAAAATGTTAAATATCCCCCACAAAAGGGAAGTAATTTATGAAAGAGGAAGCATAACAAACCAATGTAAAACATAGCTATCACATTACAAAAAATTTTAATCACAACATTTTTCGAGATGTTCTCTAGTTTCCTGGTCATGACCAAGTTCGAAACTGTGATCACACCGAGGACAATGAGTTAAATTAATATCGTCTACTTTTCTCATAGTAATTTCAAGTGCTAATTCAGTATCACTGTCCACAGAGTTGAAGTCATTTAAATCTGGAACGGTATCTAATAAATTATCTGGGTCTGTATCCGTTTTTTTCACTTTTAATTTTGTGGCTAGATTTGTTCCTTCCTTGTCTGTTTTGTCGTGTTTTGACATGTGTGCAGAATCAGTTTGTATAGCATCGACAACATTGTACATATCATAAACATTTTCTTCCCTTCTTCTCATTGGACCTCTTGCTGCAAGCTGCGACTGAAATTAAATGTACAAAATAGACGTATTTACACTTGTATGCAAATTTGTCCGCCATTACGTAAAATCACACAGGTTCCCGTAAACTTTGACATCATAATTCAAAACATTTGACGTCACAATTAAAAAGTGATTGTTGTCTGACGTCAAAAGGTGATCCGGAGTAGATCTAAGGTCATTCGGAGGCAAAATATAGCTAAATACCAAAAGTGTAAATACGTTTATTTGAAATTCAATAATGACAAAAACCACATTGAACCTTTTTCTTTTCAGGACAAAAAAAATTAGTCAAAGTTTTTATTATTTAAAAAAAATAATCATTAACTTTTCAAGGGCTTATGTGCGAAATGGAACGATATAAAAAGGATTCCTAGTGCTTATGTAGGCATGAACTGTTTATTAAATACCAATTTATAAAGCATATTTGATATATGTATCAGCATATCACACCATTTAATATTGGTTCTATGATCTATTTGGCATGATATGGAAAGTCAACTCTGATTAATATGTATGTAAACATGATCTTTTACTTAGTATATACTAGTGTTGGAATTGACTGGAAAATAAAAGGACAGCATTCTCTGATTTAATTATCAGCTATGATCTTTTCTTTATTAGGGCCTTCTTAAAAAAAATACCTTAGGG
Source organism: Mytilus californianus (assembly GCF_021869535.1). Taxonomy (NCBI): domain Eukaryota; kingdom Metazoa; phylum Mollusca; class Bivalvia; order Mytilida; family Mytilidae; genus Mytilus; species Mytilus californianus. The sequence goes on from NW_026262679.1 coordinate 63,382,695, forward strand.
GAGGGAACTACTTTCTTCAATTGGGGTACCACCACCAAGAATTGAGTAGAGTTTGTCAACCCCATTCCATCCATCTGGCTAAGGTTAATAAAATTTGTATATCAACATGATCTTTTAAATAATATATACTTTTATTGGCAATTTGTACCTTTTCCCTTTGATCTAACTGCCTAATATTTTTTAGATTATGGACAGGACCTGATACATGAAAAATACTAGGCAATGGTGTGATGTATCAATGCACTGACGTCACACGTTCATGTCTAATAGCGTCAATTTACCACACAACTTCATTCATACAACTAAACAACTATCACACTGTTATGAACGTGAAAAAAAGTTTTACTAACTAAATCATTTTATTCTATATTCTCAAACAAAAACACATATGGCTAAGACAAATTGCCAATATAAAGAATAATGTGGGCTCACTTGATATCATATTCTTGCTAATAAAAGTCAGTATCAAAAACAACAAGCATTCTGTGAGTATTGCCTAGCAATACATAGTCCCCTACTGGTTAAAAATTCATTGTACTGGAGCAAAATTCTAACTTGATCTATAACTTGTCATGGTGTAAACTATATAACAAATATCAAGTCAATATTTTCAAGCATGACGAAAAAAAAGGTAGAAAATTGATTATTTGAGTGAATTTTCTAAGTCCAAGGACCATAACTCTACACAAAATCATCAGACCAGAACAAAATTCAAACTTGATCTGTAACTTGTCACGATAAAACTATTTACCAATAATCAAATCAATATCTTCAAGCATGACAAAAAAAAGTGCGGAAAACTGATTATTTGAGTGAATTTTCTAAGTCCAAGGGCCATAACTCTGCACAAAATTATTAGACCCGACCAAAATTTGAACTTGATCTGTAACTTGTCATGGTAAAACTATATACCAATCATGGATGAACAGACGGACAGACAGACAGACAGACAGACAGAGTTCAAACCTATAGTCCCCTTCGACTTCGTTGTAGGGGACTAAAAATTTGGCATTTTTCTATAGGTGACGGGAATAGGACGGAAAATAATAGGAGGGCTGTCTGAAAAAAAATGCCTGACGGGTCAAAATTCCTTACCACAATCAGAATTTTAACAACTTTTTTTATTGAACATAACAGTACATATAATGAAAATTACACCCCAACCAAGGTTAACAAGAGGCTGTCAAAATGACAGCGAATTCAATCTTATTGCACATATAGTAGTGTCATTTAAATTAATCAGAACATCACTTGTATATACAATCCAAAAGTCTTATTATAATGAAATAAATGATCAAAGACAATCGACCTAAAACTGATCAAGGAATATGATCAGAATATGTTATTAAGAATTTTGACATGCATGCTAGCTTATTTCCAAACATTGTTTCTTAATTTGAATATTACTGAATAATTCAGATATAAAAAGCAATACCTTTAAACTAAAGATTTATCTCCCTTTGATCACTAATAATATTTGGTTATGCTAATAATAAAGTCTATAAAGCCTCTACAGAAATTTCTAGTAATCCATATTTATAATTAATTTCAGTTTCTCAACATTTCATTCACTTTATACCATTTATTATGTTTCTTATTTTTATGGTGTTTATGAGTTAAATAAGCTATGGGTATTAAAAATGTAAGTCCTTGTATTGAGTACTTTAAAAGTGTTGTCCAAAATTCAAATAAATAAATCAACAAAATTTCTTTTTTGTACACAAAAATGCCATGGTATGCAGTAGCAGTATCTAAGAGCATTAATAATAGATTTTTGAAAAGAAGAAAATCAGAATCATAATCATTCCATTTGGTCTGTATACTGTTGGGAAGTAATACTGTTCAAATCAATACCCTTTTTTATTAAAATATATTCATGTACAGATTAAAAAAAGACCAGTACAAAATTTATATCTGACAACTATGTGGTACAGAATCATTTTGAACAACCTGTATCTTAACTTCTGTAAAAAAAAACAGAAATATAGGAATGAGGATCTGCTCATGGTATTTTAAAACATAATAGAATAACAAGTTTTGATCTTGTTCAAAGACACATACATGCATGGAATTATGTTTATTGGATTTTCAAAAGGATTTTAACTTTTAACTTCTAAAAAATTGAGGCCAAATGAATGTCAAATGAATTTACATTATCTGATATTGAAATAGTTTTCAGTATAAACGGGAATCAAATAACAAAAGCAAATGCATTAACATTATTGTAAATGAAAAGTTGTCATTTTCCATAAGTGTTTGTTCATGAACAATAGTAGATGACAGTGAATTTGATGAATCTGTTAACATGTTTTATCAACCATTAGTATAATAATTATATCTTTTGTTATTCCCATAGAGTTAAGTGGATTTTTTTCTGAACTGATTGTTTGTGCATGTTCCACTATATACAACTAAATATATTGTTACTCCTAGAATCACAATTAATAGGGAAAGATTAAATAGGTATCAAACTGAAATTGGACAAATTAAAAATGTTAAAATTCATCAATATTTTTTAACAAATATTCTATGCTGAAATCAGCAAACTATTGTAAAAATAAAAAGTATACACATACATTTAGTAAAAGATGTATACAGATATTGTTTTCTAGTAATCTGCTTTTATTTTGAGTAAACAGTAATATTGGAATTTGGGTTCCATTTGCATTCCATGTTTAAACAATGACGATTTCTTAAGAACTCAAAGGATTGTGAATTAAAAATTAAATATTTTAGAATCAATGATAAATAACATCTCCACTAAGCACGTAGAATTAAGGAGTAAGAGCAAAGTCTGCTTGGAGTCAGAATGTTAAAAATCTGGCTAAACATGTCAGTCTAGTACAAAGCAGGCTTCATAATAATATTGCATTAATATGTTCTCATCCTACACATGCATTTAATTTGCCACTTGAAGTTATACAGTCACCCATCATCATCATCATCATCATCATCATCATCATCGTCATCATAAAATTACGATGCCAAATGGCAGTTTATGGACCATTTGGTCATTTCCAAATAAAATATGAACCTCAGCTTCATTTCAGTTCAAACCCTTTTTGTAAGAATATGCTGAGTCCATCTGCTCTCGTATGGCATGAAATATTTGTTTATTTGGAATCAAATTATGATTTATCTTGCAATTTAAACCAAGCATGCTTTGTTTTGTGATGTATCAAAAACTGATAAATATCTTCTGTGATTTATCTGTGTATTGTTTGGTTGTTGCTTCATTGATGTGTACCCCACATCTTCTTTAATTCAAAGTCCATAGTGGTATAAATTACATTACCAAAAAAGCTACTGACCTCTCTATTATACTGTCCCTGAAGGTTGAAACCTCCATATAATTCAGGTGAGCTAGGGTTTCTTGGTTCAAACAAATTTTGATGAGGTAGTCGTCCATCATCTGGCCTCTACAGAAAATAAAAGTCACCATTTAAACCATAGATCATTTATCTGTTAACCTATTTTTTTTTATAGTGTTAATTTATTTACTTGAAAGTGGTCAATTTAATTTAAATTGTTACAACAGTTCTCTAAAAAATTGTTAGTTGTTGAAATCAAACATGCACACAAGAAACAGCTCAATTCAGGTAACTTTACCTTTATATAATCCACCTAAAATTCCTATTTGAACAGCTTCTATAACAACCTAAATAAAATTTACCACTTGCAAAAAAATGGTTACCACATCAAGGGTTTATTGTGTAAGTTGGCGGATGCCAAGTAATGGCTGTTGGGCCAGGTGAGCTAAAAATGCAATACATGTGTAATAATTAAATTTGCTGGTTTTTGATTTGAATGAAGGCATGATAATTCTTTACCTTTGTTATAAATATATGAAATTCATATGGTTGCCATGACAAGATAGACAACTATTTTTCATGCATCAATAAAAGATATTTGTATGTTAAAAAAAACCCTGTATGCTGCTTCATTTCATAAGTAAGTTTTTTTTTTATTTCCTAAATGATCTATGTTTACTGTTTAAGTTAAATCAATGTGAATAATAAAATAGTTTTATTTTCCTCCTTACACTTTTACCTTTTTTAGGAAAATTCATGAATCAAACTATTCATATTTCTTTATTTAAACACAAGCATGCTAAATATTTATTTTCTTAACAAAATCTATTGAATAAGAATCATCACTGTACCATTCTTTTATACTGAGAGACTTCAGCTTCCAGTTCAGCCACTCTATTTTGCGCCTTCTCTCGATCTTTTCTTTCTGATTCAAAGTCTTCAGTACAGATTTGAATTTGAGCCTTCAATGCACTTATTGTCTCTACATCACTACGTAGGTGGCCATCATCATGTCCTAAATTACCGCATTGAACATCATTTTGCAGTCGCGTCAGTTCAGATGACTTTGCTATGAGTTGTTGATTTCTTTCATCTAGTTCTTCTTGGCACTAAAATATTTTTAAAGTTTTTTTGTCATAATGTATTAAATGACTCTAAATTTCTGCATGCATTGCACATTGTGAATCTTGTTTCTGAGGTATTTTAATTTCCAAAGATGATGTCTTAAATATATCATTGGTTTAATTCTTGGATAGTTAAGACCAGCTAGGAATCAAACCAATGACCTCCTACACAAGAGTCAAGCTTTCAGTGAGATGAACTAGTAAGTCCATATTACTTAGTTACAGTATATCATCTTGAAATATTTCTTTGGTATGAAATATTTTGCCTTGTCTAGGAAATAAATATTATATTACTATTGGTAAAATAATACCAAAATGTCATTAACTTCAGGTCAAAAATAAAATTGAAATTGTTTGATGTTGCCTACCTACCCACCTAAAAAGCAGCCTACCAAAAAAAATTTATGACACAAATCGTTTAAAATTTTTTTTTTAAAAGATTTTTTCCTGCTCTAATGAGTTTTCTTGTGTAAAACATGTAACTTGTTTTTGTTGGTAAAAAAACATAAATCCCTACCTACCTACCCAACCCTACAAGGAATGGGAAATCAACATCAAACAAGGAATTTTTTATGGTGGCCTCAGTTAAAAGAATTCAATAGTAGCATGTGACCTATACAATAACAGAACTGATGCTTCCTCTTTTTACCTGTTTCTTCTCTCGTTCCAATTTTTGTAGGCGTCTGCTAGCATCTTCCAAAGCAGCATTTATTGCCTGAATTCTATCGGGCTGAACATGATTTTGCTCTATTTGTTGCCAGTATCTTTCTTTTTGTGACATATATTCTTGCCATCTCTTGTTCATTTTCACTAACTGAAAATATATAATGAAACTAAAATTTACACCTTATTTAAGTAAGAATCCTTCATTATTTGTTTTATTTCGTCTTGTTTCATAAAAATTTTGTCTCATTTTTGATACATGGCAATAATTTTAGTAAACTTTCAAATTTTCTTTGGCATTTTTAAAATTGTATTAGCCATGTTATAACCCTTTTGTTTTTCTTGATTTAAAAAAAAAAAATCCTTGTCTAGTTTATGTTACTTAAAGTAATGTGAATCAAATATCAGAAAGGCTCTTACATTCAATTTGGAAAATCACTTAGAAAGCAAATTACACAAACCCAGAGACCGGAAACCTAATAAGGTTTTCTTCCAATATGCCTAGTAACTCTAAGTACGGAAATTTATAAAAAGAAGACTTTGAAATATTTTTAGGAAGGGTAATTTTTCCATTTGTTAAGGGGTATAACTCTAGAACGGTAAAAGTGACGCCACCAAAATTCAAACTTGATCTGTATTTAGTGGTAATAAGCATTGTGTATAATTTCATAACATTTGGTTGAGGCAAACTAAAGTTAGAGAATGGAAACCAACTTGGGACGTACATACGTACAGAAGGGCAAGGGTAAAACTTAATGCCCCCTCCGCTACGGCGGGGGCATAAAAATTATACTTCTGAACACAGGCTACAACAAAGTTATATGGATAATGATTTAAAGTACAAAAAATTATCATGTACCATTCCTATGTTGTTGTTGTTTTATACAACTCACCTCACTTAATTTGTCTTTCAGACTAGCATTCTCCTCCTGTAACTTCTCTACATCTGTTTGACCTGATGAGATACCTCCCTGTAATAAATACAATGAGTTATCTCCCTGTATGATAAGTGTAATAAACACAAAGAGCAATTGCTAATTTCTCAACATCCAGTGGCATATTATTTCATGCATTTTCAGGACATGAATGAAGGGCAATGTAGTTGGTGTATACTTAACCTTTCAAATATTGAGCTTTTGACTTTTGATAATACATTGTATTTGTGTCCTAAAGGCGATTTTTAATCCATATATGATGTTAGACTATTTGCAACAGATTGGGTACATGTACAATGTCAATGATTTTTCATCATTTCTTTGACATTTGATTTTAAATTTCCTATTCTTGAAAATATTTGCTTTTCAGAAAAAATGGGTTTTAACCAAATTTTAAAAGCAGTTAGAAATGCCAGTCTTTTGCCAAACAATTGGAAGGATGAATATTCAAATCTGTTCAGTTTATGAATAATGGAGCATGACTGGCTATTCAAATTGCCATGTTTACACCAAGAGATATAGTTGTTAACATCCTCATCCTGGTGGAATAGTCAAGATTCTCATTGGCAATCATACTATCTTATTTTTATATTGATACCGTTACAGAATTTTTTTAGCATACTTACTTTACTTTTTTCACTACGTTCCAGCTTCACTGCCAGCTTTTGACAATGAACTGCTACATCATGTAACTGCTGTTTTAGCGTATTTGTTTCTTCCGCAAGTGATGAACACAAAATGTCTCTAGTTTCACATTCATTCTTCATTGAACTGATCTCGTCATGTAACTTTTTTATTTCAGATAGTTTTTCGTCATCACTCGATTTCATTAGTCTTCCTGTACTTTGTAATTTTTCAGAAAGTCCTACAATGGTATGTCTTAAGTCCTCAATCTCTATGTTTTTATTTTCTAGGAGCTGTAATTCAAAAACAAATAAAATATAATATTATTATATATTTATTTTCATTAATTAAATCATTGTAAAATATAACATGTAATAGCAATAGTGAATACAATGTTCCAATGAAAAAAAAAACATATTCAAAATAAAAAGTTATTAAAAGTTAGAAACCATCTTAAAATGCTCAGCTGGGCGCTGGGCGCAGCTTGATACGACCGCAGAGGTCAAACCCTGAACAGTTGGGGCAAGTATGGACACAACATTCAAGCTTGATACAGCTCTGAATTTGGATTGTGATTAAATATTTGATACAGCATAGGTTTCTGACACAGAATGAATGTGGTCTAAGAACTTAAAAAAATTTAATTTACCTGTTCAAACCATATCATTATTATTTGCTTTTATATATAAATCAGAAATAACCAACTTAAAATGGAAAATTTTAAAGAAAAAAAAAGGAAAAAAAAATCCCCCCCCCAAATTTTTTGAACCCCCTTATGATTCATCACCCCCAAACTCAATCCCAGCCTTCCCTTTGTGGTATGGTACCTTGCAGTACAATTTCAGAGAGATCCATACACTTGAACACAAGTTATTGTCTGGAAACTAGAAAAATGCTTATTTTTGGCCCCTTTTTGGCCCCTTATTCCTAAAAGTTTTACGCAATTACCCCCAAACTCAATTCCAGCTTTCCCTTTGTGGTATGGAACCTTGTAGTACAATTTCATAAAGATCCATACACTTACACACAAGTTATTGTCCTGAAACTAGAAAAATGCTTGTTTTTTGCCCCTTTTTTCTAAAATTTTGAGGCAATTACCCCCAAAATCAATCCCAGCCTTCCCTTTGTGGTATGGTATCTTGAGTACAATTTCAGAGAGATCCATACACTTGAACACAAGTTATTGTCTGGAAACTAGAAAAATGCTTATTTTTGGCCCCTTTTTGGTCCCTTATTCCTAAACGTTTTGGGCAATTAACCCCCAAACTCAATTCCAGCTTTTCCTTTCTGATATGGAACCTTGTAGTACAATTTCAGAACGATCCATACACTTACACACAAGTTATTGTCATGAAACTAGAAAAATGGGTTTTTTTTGCCCCTTTTTTTGCCCCTAATTCCCAAAATTTTGAGGCAATTACCCCAAAAATCAATCCAAGCATTCCCTTTGTGATATGGAACCTTGTGGTACAATGTCAGGGAGATCCATACACTAACACAGAAGTTATTGTCTGGAAGTTACAAAAATGCTTATTTTTGGCCCCTAATTCCTTAACTGTTGGTACCATAACCCCCACAATCAATCCCAACCTTTCTTTTGTGGTATTGAACCTTATGGTAAAATTTCATAGAGATCCATTCACTTAAACTAAAGTTATTGTGCGAAAACCAATGTGTCTTCGGACGACGACAACGACGACGCCAACGTCATACCAATATACGGCCGCAAAAATTTGCGGTCGTATAAAAAGCTTTAGGATAAGAAATGAATTATTTAAAACTTACAATTTTACTTTTGTAGTATAATTTAGTATTTTTAATTACAATATGTACTAAATGAATATTTATCATGTACAATCATAATATTTGATAACCTCATAAATCTGTCATTGTCTGTCAGTCATTAGATATTTCCAATAATAAATTTCTTAATTTATACATGAGAGTATATCTTACTTTTTAAAGGGAATGTACCAATATTTTTAATAAGTTATGTTTTTATAAAATAGATAAATACTGCCTAATTTAGACTTACCTGGTATTCCCATTATTAAGCAATCAATATGTATTTATCATTCTTTTGTTTCATTTTTGTCTTCCTGAACTCAGAGTTGAAAGGAAGTTTTATGTTTGGAAAGAAACAGTTTTCATTCACAAATTTCAATTTCATACATTTGCTACCTTAAAGTATTTAAGTGGAACTGAGTACCTTAGGTCTTCAAAAATCCTAATTCTAGAATCTTATCATTTCTTAAATGGATGTAATAAGGGAGTTTTCCTCTTCTTTTTTTTCTTCTATATCTTGTATGAAAATGAACTGAGCTTTCAGATTAAAGTTATTATAAAAATTTGTTTACATGGCTATAATTGAAATGAATCAATGACAAAAATCAGGATAAAGTTATTGGCATGGATGGGCACATATTTATTGTATAAATAAGGCTTTAATGTCCTAAAAAATTCATTTCACTATAAAAGTATAATTTTTAAGAGAAAAAATATTTGCAAGTTAAAGTAATGAACTTTTCAGTATAATATTAGATGTTAATCAATAAAATCAAAACTAATTATGTTGTACTTTGTTCAGCCTATTTTTATTTTACTTTTATATTATGTTTGAAAATTATATTGTAATTATTCTGGTCATTTTGGGCGTTGTAATTGGCAAATAAAGTATCAAATGTTGAGAAATTTTTTCACCAGGAAAAATATTTATTTGCAGCAAGAAAGCTAGTCAAAAGGAGCCAATAGAAAATAAAATGCTCTGCTGGGCGCAACTTGATACGACCGCAGAGGTCGAACCCTGAACAGTTGGGGCAAGTATGGACATAACATTCAAGCTAGATACAGCACTGAATTTGAATTGTGATTATATATTTGACACAGCATAGGTTTCTGACACAAAATGAATGTGGTCTAAGAACTTAAAAATTTTTAATTTACCTATTCAAACCATATCATTATTATTTGCTTTTATATATAAATCAGAAATAACCAATTTAAAATGGAAAATTTTAAAGAAAAAAAAAAGGAACCTCCCCCCCCGATTTTTTGAACCCCCTTATGGTTCATCACCCCCAAACTCAATCCCAGCCATCCCTTTGTGGTATGGTACCTTTCAGTACAATTTCAGAGAGATCCATACACTTGAACACAAGTTATTGTCTGGAAACTAGAAAAATGCTTGTTTTTTGGCCCCTTTTTGGCCCCAAATTCCTAAACTTTTAAAGCAATTACCCCATAACTCAAACCCAGCTTTCCCTTTGTGGTATGGAACCTTGTAGTACAATTTCAGAAAGATCCATACACTTACACACAAGTTATTGTCATGAAACTAGAAAAATGCTTGTTTTTTGCCCCTTTTTGGCCCCTAATTCCTAAAATTTTGAGGCAATTACCCCAAAAATCAATCCCAGCCTTCCCTTTGTGGTATGGTACCTTGCAGTACAATTTCAGAGAGATCCATACACTTGAACACAAGTTATTGTCTGGAAACTTTCCCTTTGTGATATGGAACCTTGTAGTACAATTTCAGAAAGATCCATACACTTACACACAAGTTATTGTCATGAAACTAGAAAAATGGGGTTTTTTTTGCCCTTTTTTTGGCCCCTAATTCCTAAAATTTTGAGGCAATTACCCCCAAAATCAATCCCAGGATTCCCTTTGTGATATGGAACCTTGTGGTACAATGTCAGAGAGATCCATACACTAACACACAAGTTATGTCTGGAAGTTACAACAATGCTTATTTTTGGCCCATTTTTGGCCCCTAATTCCTTAACTGTTGGTGCCATAACCCCCAAAATCAATCCCAACCTTCCTTTTGTGGTATTGAACCTTATGGTAAAATTTCATAGATATCCATTCACTTAAACTAAAGTTAGAGTGTGAAAACCAATGTGTCTTCGGACGACGACGCCAACGTCATACCAATATACCACCGCAAAATTTTTTTGCGGTCGTATAAAAAGCTCTGATTAGTTCTGGACAAAACCTGTTAAAAGTTGTTTATGTGCAATGACAGTACTATCCTAAAAATTATTTCAAATGGTCTGTTTTAACCTTAATCAAATAAAACGGTTTAATATATGTGTAGTCTAAAAAGAAAGGAAGATTTCCCTTACAATCAAACACACCCAAGATATGTTGAATACTAGTTTCTTTACTGTACAGCTAAATTTGGAAATGAGTGCTAGAATGTTCTCAGAAGTCATTAGAATTTTCTCTCCTGTAACAATGTCTCATTCTCAATGCTTATAAATATCATATGACATTTTGCTACAGTTATATATTTAATGATAATGTCATGCATGTGGGCTAAAATATGTTTAATATGTGTGATGTAAGTTTAATTTACATCACTTATAATATTTATATTTTATTGGATAAGGAAGTTAGACAAATAACGGGCAAGATACTGCATAGCTGAGTTAACCACATTGACAATACAATATAGTATTTAATATCTATTTAAGGAAATAAATAAACTGGAGGCAGGCCACATTTGATTGTTTACTAGTAATGTCAGATTATCTTTCTTATTAACAAGGTATTATAACATTAATATTACATTGGTTGCAATGAATTACAGTGATTCCCAGTGAAATAACTAAACTTAAGAAGATAAGAGAGAAACATGATCAGCAATACAAGATCAACAAAAAAATTGAATTTTGTCATGAATTAATTTCTAGTCTACAATGTTGGAGAGCATCCATAGACCTAGTTGAGCAACACATGCTCTTTAAAGTCTCTCATTTCCTGTCCCCAGAAGGTCAATCATGGGGTAACAATACTGAGGCTTGCTCTGAAGGAGGTGTAATACTGTTTTACCTCTATCTGTCTTAAGAAATTCAATCACAATTTTCTCAGGAACTACTAATTGAGCTTAGCTTCAAGAAATTTGTTATCAGTTTTCATATGAACATGCTATACTGTGTGATTCAGTTTCAGATTCATCTATTCGCCTTTTCAGAATCTAAAGGACTATATATATGGGTAATCTCATTGCTCGTACACCAAAATGAAAATAACTTTACATCATTGGTTGAATTTCAATTGTTTAGTACGTTTTAAACCAATCACAATGTTTTGGTGTATGCTTTTGAAAATATTACCCAGAAAGCATTAGATTCTGAAACGGCATTTGTCAACTTCCTGTTTACCCAATACCTATATATTCTAGTACATGGGAAGTATATCAGATAATTTCACTCCACTGATGTCATACAACATTGGTGTTGTCAAGATGCTGTCAATGACGTTGAATCAATACAATTAAGAATGCATAGAGAAAGATATACATGTAGTTCCTTTTTTTCTTTATTTCCATTAAAAAGTCCATGGTCAATGTAATAAAAAGAATATCTAATCCAAGAATTAGAATACAGAAAAAATATTCAACTAATGACAAAACAACATTGATAATTTACTCATGAGCCATGCATATTCGTGAATTAATGTGTTGTTCTGTCACTCGGTGAATATTTTTCTATATTTGACTTCTTGGATTAGTTATTCTATAAGTATCTATACATGACACAACTGTACACATTTTATAAAATATAGAGTCACGATACTTATTTTGGAAGCTATAAGGCTTGTTTTTATAGTACTTATTCATCAGGTCAATATTATGACCAGAAATGTGTGGCTGTTGGAGGCAAAGGTCAGGTAAAAAGATCACATAAACCTCAAATTTCTTTTTTGAATTATGTTTTAATTGCAAACCCAAGCTTCATGACAATGTCCGGTTCAGACTCAGCACAACTGATTGAGAATATAAATTCCCAGACTTGTCCAGACAATACGATGGTTTCCATGCTCTAGCCCATGCCTTACAGATTTTTGGAATAAACAAATTTGCAACAAAGAGTATCTAATCCTTCCCACTAAGACAATATTAGAAAAAACTATGTTGCTGTATTTTCACCCAAATAAAATTGTAAAATAGCTTCTTTTATAATAACAATGTTTGGTGAAGATGATGCCAGTATCACTAATTGAATTCATTAGCAGATCCATTTCATAACACTCTGCCACCTTTTTTTCTTCAGATTTTTTGATAATCATTTTAAAAATTGGAAATTAGGTTTTAAAACCCCTTAAAAATTTGCAAGTCTGACTTCTGATATAATGACTGGTATAAATTCATCCTAAAATTCCCCTCACCCAACTTAAGTTTATACACTTAGGAGACAACAGTTGATATTCCATGAGTGGGGGAGGGGTGGGGGGCAAAAAAACGGGGAGGAGGGGACAGGTAGGTTTTTTATCTGACAAAATAAAAAAATTTCATTTAGAGAGTCTATAGCTTATTTTATGCACTTTTGAACACATTTACTTCCTGCATTCTGCTGGATCCTGTTTAGTGCAGGGTAATATTTTTTCAGTTCTATTCAGAATATTCACAATATCAAACCGTTGTCTCTAATCAAAAAAATTATATCCAGGATATCAGAACATTTAATATAATTAAACTTATCATGATTTACACCCATACAAAAATTAATATAGAAATTCTTTGGTGGGGTTCGTGTTGCTTAGTCTTAAGTTTTCTATGTTGTGTTTTGTGTACTATTGTTTGTCTGTTTGTCTTTTTCTTTTTTAGCCATGGTGTTGTCAGTTTATTTTCAATTTATGAGTTTGAATGTCCCTCTGGTATCTTTCACCGCCCCTCTTTAATATTTCTGCATTATTTCCCTCTTCACATGCTATGAAATTCCATTTATATTTAGGATGTCCTTTAAAAAAATTATATATCCTGAAACTCAATCGACTGAATTGAGGAGAGTAAGTTTTGAAGTATGTACATGCATAACGTACATACAATTTTGTTCAAATTTGCATATACATCATATGCAATTGTATATATATATACTTTTTTATCAAAATATCAGTAATTATGAACACAAAGGAGATATGGAGTAAAATACAACAACTTAACTACACAACTCAGTAGAAAACACACTAAAAGGGGCTACTGTATGGACTTTTGGATGGACAACACTACACACAAACTTGAAAACATGAAACATTCAGAGTGGAGTCAAGTAGTAAATAAGAAGTTATCATCAATCAACAGTATTATTAGTGTCAAGTGAGCCTAAAAATTTATTGCCATTCATCACATTGTCTTTTTGAGCTACCATGGAGAAAAAAGTTAATTGTTTAAGAGGTTTCTCACTAAGGCGAGTCCATGAATCTTGGACTCATGAAAATCTGTCTGGAGTCTCTGGACTCATCATTTTCAAAACAAGCCAGTCCAAAGATGCATCAAGATTGTAAAATGTTGTATCAACTGAGCACAAATATCATCATTTTATGACAAAAGTTTAAAAATAATCTAAACTTCATGTCTTTTCCTTGCTTTATTTTGTCATGGGGACTAAATTGATAAATCATATAGCAATAAAGTTTCATCTTCTCACTGTTGGACTCACCATGGCCGAAAATGATGAGTCCCTGGACTTGTCTTCAAAATGCCTTAGTGAGAACACTGTGTTTACCTTATTTTAGCAAATTTTTAGCAAATATCAATCTGATAAAGTATCCCATCCCTACCCTCGTGAGATGACAGTTCAATAAAAACCAAATTCTAAACCTTTAAAAAGGCATAAAGACAAACTGTTCAAAAGCTTATAACTAGAGGCTCTAAAGATCCTGTGTTGCTCACCTTGGTCTATGGGAATATCAAACATTAAGCACACTCTCCAACATTGTAGACGAGAATAGACTTTTCATGACAAAAATCTCTATTTTGTTGATCTTGTATTACTGATCTTTTAGTCTGTTTAGTTTCTTTGACTTATTAAAAGATCTTGCCTTGCTGATCATTTTTTTGACTTATTAAACGATCTTGCCTTGCTGATCATTTTTGTTTTTCAAAGTGTTTATTTTTCTATTATAATTTAAATCATATGAGGCATAACAGAAAAATAAATTGGGAATGTGTCCATGGGACACAGATGATGCCCCCGCTTGCATATCATATAAAGTTATAAAGGGACATAACTAAAGAATGGTAAAAGTGACGTTACCCAAATTTGTACTTGATCTGAGTTTTGTGGTAATAAGTATTGTGTATAAGTTTCATAACATTTGGTTGAGGCAAACTAAAGTTAGAGAACGGAAACCAACTTTGGGACGTACGTACGTAAGTATGTACGAATGGACGGACAAGGGTAAAACTTAATGCCCCCTCCACTACGGCGAGGGCATAAAAATGTTTCTCTCTGAATATCATAGTTTTCATGATAATGGGCAAAAATGAAGAAAAAAAAAACGTAAAATTTGTCATTTATGGGCCATAACTCCAATAAGAATTTGTCTAACAGTTTTGACATATATGGACAATTGGTAGAACTCATTATTCTGAACATATTTGTTGCTTTCAGATTTTCTCTATTTATAACGGTTCAAAAAATAATAGACAAAACTTGCATTTTACCCCTATGTTCTATTTTTAGCCATGTCAGCCATGTTGGTTGGTAGGCGGGGTCATCTGACACATTTTTTTTATCTACATACCTTGTTGATGAGTGTGGCCAAGTTTGGTTAAATTTGTCTCAGTAGTTTCAGAGGAGAAGATTTTTGTAAAAGATTACAAAAATTTACAAAAAATTGTTAAAAGTTGACTATGAGGGCAATAACTTCTAAAGGGTTCAACTGACCATTTTGGTCATGTTTGACTTATTTGTAGATCTTACTTTGCTGAACAATTTTGCTGTTTACAGTTTATCTCTATCTATTATAATATTCAAGATAATAACCAAAAACTGCAAAATTTCCTTAAAATTACCAATTCTGGGGCAGCAACCCATCAACAGAATGTCTGATGCGTCTGAAAATTTCAGGGCAGATAGATCTTGACCTGGTGAACATTTTTATTCCATGTCAGATTTGCTGTAAATGCTTTAGTTTCAGATATATAAGCCAAAAACTGCATTTTACCCCCATGTTCTATTTTTAGCCATGGCAGCCATCTTGGTTGATGGACAGGGTCATCAGATACATTTTTAAACTAGATACCATAAGGATGATTTAGGCCAAGTTTGGTTCAATTTGGCCCAGTAGTTTCAGAGGAGAAGATTTTTTGTAAAAACTTACAAAAATTTACGAAAAATTGTGAAAAATTGACTTTAAAGGGCAATAACTCCTAAAGGGGTCAATTGACCATTTTGGTCATGTTGACTTATTTGTAGATCTTACTTTTCTGAACAATTTTGCTGTTTACAGTTTATCTCTATCTATTATCTGATTATAATATTCAAGATAATAACCAAAAATTGCAAAATTTCCTTAAAATTACCAATTTAGGGGCAGCAACCGAACAACCGGTTGTCTGATGCATCTGAAAATTTCAGGGCAGATAGATCTTGACCTGGTAAACATTTTTACTCCTGTCAAATTTGCTCTATATGCTTTAGTTTCAGCAGCCGGTTGTACGAACGTTGCATTAGCCTAATGGGTCATTAAGTCTTCATCAAGCCTTTATGATGCATTAGGCTAATGAAGACTTAATGAGTTATTAGACTAATGACACGTCCGTACAACCGGCTGCAGAGGTATAAGCCAAAAACTGCATTTTACCCCCATGTTCTATTTTGAGCCATGGCAGCCATCTTGGTTGATGGGCGGGGTCATCAGATATATTTTTTACACTACATACCCTAAGGATGATTTAGGCCAAGTTTGGTTTAATTTTGCCCTGTAGTTTCAGAGGAGAAGATTTTTGTAAAAGTTAACGGACAACGACAGACGACAGACGACGGACGACAAGTGATGAGAAAAGCTCACTTGGCCCTTTTGGGCCAGGTGAGCTAAAAATTAAACCCATGAATTTGATAGTTGAATCACCAACAACAAAAACATACCATCATAAATTTTTTTTTAAACAATACCAATACTGTTTCCAAAAAGATAAATGGGGAATGTGTCCATGGGACACAGATGATGCCCCCGCTTGCATATAACATTATTAAGGGACATAACTCAAGAACCATAGAAATGACACTACACAAATTTGTACTTGATCAGAGTTTTGTGGTAATAAGCATTGTGTATAAGTTTTATACCATTTGGTTGAGGCAAACTTAAGAAAGAATACGGAAACAAAAAATTCAGCAATTTTTCCTTTTGTAAAGGGCATAACTCTAGAATGGTAAAAGTGACGCCACCAAAATTCAAACTTGATCTGTGTTTTGTAGTAAGAAACATTGTGTATAAGATTCATAACATTTGGTTGAGGCAAACTAAAGTTAGAGAACAGAAACGAAAAATTCAGTGATTTTTCTATTTGTAAAGGGCATAACTCTAGAACGGTAAAAGTGACGCCACCAAAATTCAAATTTGATCTGTGTTTTGTGGTAATAAGCATTGTGTATAAGTTTCATTACATTTGGTTGAGGCAAACCAAAGTTAGAGAACGGAAACCAATTTTGGGACGTACGGACGGACAAGGGTTTTAATGCCCCCCTCCGCAACGGCGGGGGCATAAAAATGCTAACAGTAATACAGTTACATGTGTATGTGGGCTAAATGAGTCTTTTCAGTATAAAAAAAATCATTATTTTGACACTTTTATGCATCTAAAAACCAAATGAATTTTTCATGTAGAAATATACATGACATACACTTACATAGTTTTTTAAAATATGTTTAGAATATGAAATAAAGCAAATGCCCATAATAAATCTGTGCAACACAATCAAACTGTAGAAAAAACAGGTAACAAGAATTTGTTAATAAAAACATTTTTGTAACTTTCTTCAAGTGTATATATATATATACCTGATCAGTTGTTGTTTCATGTCATTTCTTGTTTATTTTTGGGGTGAATTTGGTCTTTGCATATATTTTTATTAATTAATTTTTTAGACTTGGGCATGTCAGAAAAAATTCAAAGCTTGAAATATATATGATATAGCCACAGGTCTTGTTGTTTCCTATTTTTCGTTTATTTGTTTCATTGGGTTGCTGTCTCATACCCATTTACCCCACATCTATTTTGCATTTAATAATTACAAATAAATTTATAAAAATCGAGAGAAAAAAAAAAGATGTACATGCAGACTTAACAAAAGATTATCAATACAGTATATTTTAAGCCAAATCAGATACATATAAAACAAATACGATGTCGCCTGCCAAATGAAAATTACAAAGACAATGAATAAAATGTGTTTGCTTTGTTCATGCTGGTAATTAAGGACATTACTATGAAAATGACAGGACATTATTACTGACCTACATAAAACTTTAGTGTAGAATACAAATAACAGAACAAAAATACAAATTCAGCAATAGCTTAAATTATACCATGCAAATTTTCAACAGGATTTAAAAAAAAAGACATTTAGCTTTTTTAACTTTGTCATAATGACCAATGGTTAAATAGTTGTATTGAGGGATGAGCAGTTATTTGAGAGTTTTCTTGTTTAAAAAATAAATAAAAAAACTGACTAAGCAAAGCTGTTACTTGTAAATATACATATCTTTGTAGGGGAATTTATTTTTTAAATTTTGTAGGGGAATTTATTTTGAAATTCAAACGACAAAAAATAATTTTCATAATATTTTGGAAAAGTAAGAAAGAAATAAACAATTCCTCTTTTGATAAGACCATGAAAGTAAAATGAAAGATACTTCCATGATAAGACACATGAACATTGTTGAGCAACATGAAAGAGGGTGTGGATGGGGGGGTCCTTGATTTCTGTATTCTTTAATTTTTTCACTCATTATTCTTTATCTTTAAAAATAATAGCCATTCTAAAATTACTTGATAACTGTGTTCTGGACATTGTCCTCTTTTGTAATCAGTCAGTATAATTTTACCCAATTCTTAAATTTTTGCAGTTATTCTTTATATTTTACATTTGTTAGCACCCCATTATTCTCTATTCTTTATTTTTTTTGCCCATTATTCTCTATTCTGCAAACCCCATCCATATCCTCATGAAAGATATTTTGTTTTGAAAATTTCATTCACAAAAAAAGGGGAAGGTCTTCCTAGTAAATTATAGAAACACCAAAAACCGAACCTGTGAGAAAACCCCTAGACCAGGAAATACTTTTTATGCCTATTGATTGGTGACCTCATTAGCCAATCAAATAAAAGATACTAACCTGCTGCAGTTTAATTATTTCTTCCGGATCTGTAGAAGCCCCTTGCAAAAGAGAACGCAGTCTTTTATTTTCTCGAGCTAAATTGTCCAAAACTTGTTTAGATGAGCCTGGAATAAAAACGTCCCCTTCTCCCAAGGTCATTCCGTCTGAAATTCCATTCATAGATAACCGCGACTGCAAATTTCTCACAACCGTTTCAAGAGCGATATTCTTTTTCTGATAAGCGGCATTTTCTTCTCTGGATTCATGCAATAATCTGGATACAGTTTCTACTCCTTCTCTCCGTATTTTCTGAGCTTGAATCTCTTGTTTATATTTTTGAATCATAAGTTTCATATGCTCAACTTTTTCTTTGTAAGAATCCCGTTCTTGTTCAACACTAAGCGTCATCAGTGACGATTCTGGCGACGAAGATTTTTGGCTCATTGTGATTGATGATAAATAATAATAAATAATTAATTTAAATTAATAACTCTAATTCTCGAAAGTCGTTTCATAACAACCGTACACTCCTATACAATAAGTCAATATTCAACAACTTGATATACCAACTTTTTAAGTTAAGGTCTTCGCAAATTTCCTTTTTCCACTAAAATTCGGGAATAGCACGCAGTTTCTCTTCTAAGTATACTTCTTTTATCACACATAAACACGTATCAACACATGAAAAGGTATGAACAACTGCACACTCATTTTCTCAATCCTTTAATTAGAACAGGGGAATTCCCCTTGTCTATCCAATAGTCTATTCTAAATAAATGATTGGGGTATAGTATATTTCAGTAAACAGGACAAACACGGGAATTTACAGAAATTTTACTGGCGACAACAAAACTTCCGTACAGGATGAAAATAAGAAAATTACGATTGTTGAAATTTGGGGAATGTGGCCCCAATTGATACAATAATCGAGTGCAAAAAAAAAGAATGATTGACAATATCAATTTTTCTTCAGGACGAATACAGTATGGCACTAGATAGTTGGGAAATATCCTGCAAATGCCAAATAAGGATATCTAATACGTCACTTTCAGGGAGCCAATCGGAGATGCAGATACTTATGCATTATGGTGAAGCTGTAATTAAGATGGCAACGGTCCTGCATCGAAACCCCTGGGGTTTTTAGCGGTGCCAAGTCATCAGAAGGAGAACAATAAGGTATTTTAGTGGCAGAGGAAACTAACAGTCATAATTTTATACGACCGCAAAAATTAAAAATTTTTTGGTCGTATATTGGTATCACGTTGTCGGGTCCCGGTAAAGTGAGAAACGGAACAGAAACGAAACAGAGCGAAACGAAACGAAACAGAGCGAAACGAAACGAAACATGGCGAAACGAAACGAAACACAGCGCAACGAAACGAAACATGTAAATTGAGAAACGAAACACAACGAAACGAAACAAAATCTGTATTTTGAGGAACGACCTATAGAAAATCTTCCTGACGAGATATGTGCATAGCCGAAGACACCGAATATTCCATTCAACTTTGAAAAAATTACTCTTCATTTACATTGGTATCTTCGTGCATTAGTTGCAATTAGTCAACTTGTTTTGTTAAATGTGAGGCTTAGGTGCGTCAGCTATGCTACAGAGCCTGTTCTTATATCAAGGCTTCTTGTCACGTGCAACAATGAGGGAACATTGAAATTAGAATAGCTGTTACTGTTACAGGGATCGTCTGAATATCAGCCTCAAACAAAATTGGCCATTCTTACCTTTGTGACTAGGATTTTTATGTACCGCCTACGGTAGTGGGGCATAATCTTTTCTGGTCTGTGCTGCCGTCCGTCAGTCCGTCCGTCCGATACTAGGTTTATTCTGTTTGTTAAGATAGATTAAATTACAATGGAGTTGTGTTCATGTCAACTTGAATCTACACATGTTCATTATGACATGTTCTTTTTGAAATGTATGCCAAATTAGGAATTTGAACCATAATTTGCGATTCAATGAACATGAAAATTTGATATTTTAAGCGAGTCATACTGTCCTATGGATACTTAACACATGACATAAGTAAAATCTCTTTGTTCTTACTGTGCTATAATCTGGATAATGCACAGCAAATGTGTGCATTTACTACCTCAGATATACTGCACAGTTCAAAAGTACTCTTACCTTTTGGGGCGGACCCTCGATTTTGAAAGGAGTGTAATTCCATATAAAATTTTAAAAATATCATCGAGTGTACATGTAGCGAATATAAAAAAGAAGATGTGATATGATTGCCAATGAGGCAACTCTCCACAAGTGACCAAATGACATAGTTATTAACAAATATAGGTCACCGTACGGCCTTCAACAATAAGCAAAGCCCATATCGCATAGTCAGCTATAAAAGGCCCCGAAATGACGTACAAATGTAAAACAATTCAAAAGAGAAAACTAACGGCCTAATTTATATACAAAAAATGAACGAAAAACAAATATGTAACACTTCAACAATTGACAACCACTGAATTACAGGCTCCTGAGTTGTGACAGGCACATTCATACAGAATGTGGCGGGGTTAAACATATTAGCGGGATACCCCCTAACCTGGGACAGTGGTGTAACAGTACAACATAAGAACGAACTATAAAAATCAGTTGAAAAAGGCTTAACTCATCAGATAGATACAAATAACATACATCTAACAAAAACACAGAGTGGACGTGGCCGGGTACTTGTATATCCCAACAACAAAAAGACACTAAGTACTGATCTGAGAGTACTCGAAGTTACTGACAGCTAGTTCAAAGCCACTAACAAGTAATAAAAAAATCATGCATCTAAGACTAAATTATCAATCTGTATGCATCCAACATCCAATGGATTTAGTGTACAGACGTCATAAACAGTTAGAGGAAAAACACGACCTTGTGTAATGCCAAGATACAGGTATCGACAGATTGTAGATCCATGAATGTGTATATGAACTATATAACAATAATATTTAGTTTGCTTTTAATTTACTGACAACAAAATCAATATTGATACCAATAAAACAATTTTCAATGATCTAATTACAGTGTTGAATTGGTAGCCTTTTAGAATAAGTTTATTTCACGGATCGACAAGTTTACCAGGATCGTTTCTAAATTCCGGGCACGGTAAACAACATTCCCATAAAAATTAGGATGTGCTATCCCATTTGAACTTCAAAACCAAATCTTTATATCTATGGAAGAATTTAGTAAAGGTTTTAAGTAATTTGTGGTGATGAAATCCCTGGCTTAATAATTTACCAGTAATACATAGATTACGTTCGTTAAAATAAAAAAACGTCACAACAGACACGGGCATAGCGAACGAGTTGTGAAATTCAAACACCATAAGATGGTGCCAATGGAACATCACCATCCAAAAAGGGAAAAATAACAATCGGGAACGAAAAATCGTCCCTTTTGTCGTAAATTTCGGCAGTATATTTAGAAAATTCTTGATTTTTTAACGAAAAAATATCATCAAGATAAAGGTAAGTGTTGTTGAATTTATCAGTTAAATGCAATTTTGACGGGTCTTTACTTAGTGTCGTCATAAACTATGATTCATAACAGTACAAAAACAAGTCTTCTATTAAAGGGGCGCAATTAGTGCCCATTGGAATACCTACAACCTGTCGATAAACTTTGTTGCCAAAACGTACATAAATATTATCAAGGGGAAATTAACAGCTTCAATCATCTCATCCCACCTCCAGTAAGTATATCTAGCATAATTACCTTTCACATTAGAGAAGAAGGCTTTAAATGAATTGCAGCAAATATATTTGCATTCAGATTTACCAAACGACCATTTAATTAAATAAGAAAACTTTTGTTTGATAAGATTGTGTGGAGGTGTAGTGCAAAGAGTAGAAAATTCGCATTCAGATCTACCAAACGACCATTTAATTAGAGTAGAAAAGTCAAAACTGTCAACAGAATCCAAAAGACCATCAAAAACATCTAGTTTATTTAAATCATCCAATTTTTTTCACTCCAAAATAGACGATTTTATGCTAAAACATGATATGTTTTCCACTCAAAGGGTGGGACATAAAATATTTTATAATATTTTGTGTACAATGTACATCTGAAATCAGTGTTTCCCAGTCAAACCAGATAATAATAATTTTTTTTGTAATTTCTGCCGAAAAAGAAATGTACTTTAGAATATCCAAATAAATAAAATCTGATTTTGATTATAGTTTCGTGCTCAATGGAATTAATTACGACTATTTAGATATGTATGCCTTTTAAGTTTTGGGATCGAATTGAATGAGGAACATATTCAAGTTTGTATCAAAGCAGGTTTGGGGGATAAGCTACAGATCAATCGGATTTTGTTTAGAAGCGACATGTCTTTAAAATTTATACAGTAAAAAAAATGGAGGGAGGGGAAGTTAAAGATTGAAAAGTGTAACATTATTTTCTGTTTACATATTAATATTTTTAATTTAGGTACACCTCCACATGGGAAGGTCGACTATTCATATATATTATATATTAATAGAAACAAGTGTCTGTGTACATCTCTCTTTGGTTCATCTTCCTAGAATTATTGAGGGAATGAAAGACAATTAATCTATACACAATAACCAGTTTAGTTATGATTTTTCATGCACCGATTCTAAAGTACACTCAACGGAACTAAAACTGTATGAAATGTAGGTTACACGTCAATAAGACAGCAACCAAACGACAAGAACAAACTACGGACATCTAGAAGGCAACATATAGTATAATTTCAACAATAGATAGGTATCTACACAACATGTCCATTTCTAATTCGTCACTATAACATATTCTAGTTTGTATTCGTTTCTTCTTTGTTTTTAAGTTTCAAAGATTTTTTATTATGGCAGTCCATGACCATGATGACATTCTTCTTCTTTCATTTTGTTGCAAATCAGGCAAGACATAATCTCGTTTGATACAAGTTCAATTCATATTAACCTTTTAAACTACTTACAACAGGTACCATCGACTTCAACTGTATGGAGATGCCGTATGTACTTCGTAGCTTATCTTTTGAAAATGTGGTAGATACTATACCTAGTAACACGCGTCTGTCAAGATAAATGGCGAATAACAAAACACAATATTCGGTACCGTAAGTTTAAAAAAGAAAGTAGAACATGACGAGTCGAACATACAATATTGTATGAATAAAAGGAGAAAGGTGACTGTGCTCCAGTACCACTTTAGATCACAAGGTCACGATTAAAAATTGCCTCGGGTCACCAGGTCACTTTTAAGCAAACTATTCAGTTCTAAACTGATTTGATTCTCGGTTTAAACATTTGAAAAGTCACATGTACTTTCAAAAGAGACGTCAGGTCGCAACGTGGTCAATCCCCCCCTTTGACGTCCCAGGTCGGACTTGACAATGTTGTAGCCACATATAGGGTGAATGCATCCAACTTGAACATTTGGATCCTACTACCTAAAGTTATGTATGGCAAAGTGCCCATACCATTTACATATTTTGGCTATTGTTATTTCACTTGGGATACGTACATGTAAGTGTTTCATTCATGAATCAAATACCTTTCTTGGCACAAACTCATAAACAATAAATGATAAAAACCTATTGCAGATTATTGCATATACAATGATATTCACAGACGTGATCGAATGAAAAGTTATACATAATAATATATCATAATATTATTAATGATAACAATGTGTGGGACTATAAAGCATAGAAAAATACAAAGCACAATAGAACTGGTATGTAATGCGTTCTTTCTAGTGCGGCAATCAGTGAAGTTAATCCCAGTGTGTAATGTGTGTTCGAATAAACCGTTAATCACACGTTCTCTTTGGATTAAACGAGATCTTTTGTATACATATATAAAAAAAAGCAGAGACAGATCCAGAGTTTAAGGAAAGGGGGAGGCATAATTGTCCAAAAAGATAAACATACCACCAATGTTGTTTTTTGACGATTTTTAAGCAAACGATTAGATGACATCAATCAAAAGGGCCCTCTAAACCCACATTGATCTTCAGCTATGTCAGGAAGATTTTCTATAGGTCGTTCCTCAAAATACAGATTTTGTTTCGTTTCGTTGTGTTTCGTTTCTCAATTTACATGTTTCGTTTCGTTTCGTCGTGTTTCGTTTCGTTTCGCTGTGTTTCGTTTCGTTTCGCCATGTTTCGTTTCGTTTCGCTCTGTTTCGTTTCTGTTCCGTTTCTCACTTTACCGGGACCCCACGTTGTCGTCGTCGTCGTCGTCAGTGTCGTCCGAAGACAGATGGTTTCCGGATAATAACTTTAGTATAACTATAAATAAATAGAAATCAATAAAATTTTTACACAAGGTTTATAACCACTAAAGGAAGGTTGGGATTGATTTTGTAGTTTCCAGACAATAACTTGTGTTAAAGTGTATGAATCTCTCTGAAATTATACCACAAGTTTCCATACTACAAAGGGATGGTTAGGATCGACTTTGGGGGGTTATGGCTCAAACCATTTAGGATTTATGGGCAAAAAAGGGGAAAAACAAAGGTTTTTCTGGTTAAAGGACATTGAGACAATTTAAAAGTAGTGTAAGGGAGGTAATCCAAATCAATTTTAAAGAACAATGTTTGATTACCTCCCTTACACTGCTTGTAAATTATGTGTTAAGAAATGATGATTGTCTTGAGGTGATCAGCTGTCAATTTATTTTTAGCAGTTACTATTAATAAATATTAATTTTAGCCATTACTAAGTCTATGTATGTCATTTTATATTTGAAGACTTTTATGATGTATTTAAATGGGTAATTATGGTTGCAAACTCCATTAGAAATTTGAATTGAAATACTGACCATATCTTAAGGGAAAGAATTTTTTTTGGAATAAGGGAAAGCTCAGAAATTAAAAGAAAATTTCTTCAAATATTTTTTTTTTGGGGGGTTAGTATTCAACAGCATAGTGAATTGCACAAAAGCAAAAAACCGGGGTAAAATTTTTTTTTTGGGAGAGGGGGGGGTCAATTCGCAACAGCATAGTGTTTTGCACAAAACCAAAAAATGAATATAAATTCAAATCATATAACCAATTTGAAGTTCTTTGACTACAGTTATACTGTGTCAGAAACCTATTATGTGTCAAAAATTTAATTACAATCCAAATTCAGACCTGTATCAAGCGTGAATGTTGTGTCCATTTTGGCCCCAACTTTTCAGGGTTGGACATCTGCGGCCATATCCAACTGCGCTCAGCGAAGCAATTTATTTTCAATTGGATTTCTCTAAAAAGCACTTACAAAAGTTATTAGCATAGTTTTATACCGTCGCCTACTGAAGTTATCTACGGCTACAGATACCCCAAACAATGACAGAAATTAATTGATGAAATATAAGAAAAGACTAGGATAAGACATAAAAAGATCGCGCGACAATAAATAGGATTTGCCTTTTAAAGAGGCTGTACCGCTCCCACAGCTGTGCATGACTTTAAACTTAATATGATTAACTTCACTATGATTGTCATTAATATGAGGCAGGCATAACCTGTGAATGGGGACGAAGTCTGTATGATTTTTTTTTTTTAATTCAAACATATTTTAACTTCAAAATCTGTTAAAAAAGAAACGGAAATACTGTAACGTTTCCGATTTCGGTTCTGTTGTTATGGATTTTAGTTGTGACGTTATTTATGTTATGACGTCATATTCAATGTAATCAAAGAAACACTATCATCAGGTAACGGTTTTTCATATCAAGCCATTCAATGAATTATTAAAAATGAAATTGGAATTGCGTTCCTTCCTATATTTTACTAGACTGATAAATATATATTTTACTCAAAGACTCATGCAAAGAGACATGAGAAAGGAAGTAGATTTCTGCGCTAATGCGGGAAAACAAAAAAGTTAATAGAATGAAAATTTTGGGAATTTTTCCCGATTTAAAAAAAATTTTATTGATTTTTCTATCCCCTTAATAGGAATAATACGTAACCCAGAGATCATTATTTGATTTCAAAAATGAATTACTGAACCAATCGTGATTTGAACCTGTGACCCCTGGCACAGAAAGTCACTGCTCTACCAACTCAGATAAATGAGTAATCCACAAGCACATGGTTAAGTATTGACAAGGTGAGACTAAGGGGAAGGGGTAGTGCCTTGAAGTGGCATGAGGGCTCCACTTTTGTGGTCTAAAATGAACACGTTGAGGGATCGTATGCAATCATTCTTTTATTCTTCCCATTGTGATTTCCTTGGTCACCATGTTGGATGTACACACTATATTTATAATGATCTTTATGAACTTACCTGCTTTATGTAAATCATTTTTAAGTTATAAAATACACTTATAATATAATATTATTTAATAATCAAGTGTTATTCGGTCTTTACAAGTGTTACTCGGATAATAACGGTGTTATTTGCTCATTCGAGGTACCGAAGGGGAAGCACGGCTACACTCCCCCACGTCAACATACCTAATGACATACCGGCAATATCAACATCACTTACTCTGGCTGTAGGTTTTACTTTTAAACACACTTGGTTTTTTAGTTAGACAACAATTGTAACAGGAAAGCATGATTTGTCTGATAAAGTAAATTACTGATTCAGCCTTGATTTGAACCTAGCACCCCTGGCATAGTAAGCCACTGCTATACAAACTGAGTTAAGTAAGCATAGCTAATGGAGGGCAGTTATATATATCTTCTATGTAAGATGATTAATCACAACACCTAAAAATGTTTGTAAGATCCAGAATGAATAAACGCAGAAAATTTGTCTGTTATAAATTAATGATGGCCTTTTTTGAGGAAAATTTTACTGGGCTGTGGCTTGGGATTGTGAATAATCATGATGATAACATTTTTCAAATTTAAAAAACAGTTTATAACCTTGAGAGGGAATAATCAGCACTGGTCAGTGGCAGATCCAGAGGGGGGCGTAGAGGGCGTACGCCCCCCCTTTTCTTGCACTTTTTTTTTTATTAAGACTGTAAAATGATTAATCAGACTAGATATCGTTGACTCTGCCGTTTCCGTTTTTTATGCAAATTACACATGAGACCATGGATCTATATATCTGTTAGAAACACATGAAGGACTCTTTTACCACAATGAAAAATAGTACCATAGACCA
Source organism: Mytilus californianus (assembly GCF_021869535.1). Taxonomy (NCBI): domain Eukaryota; kingdom Metazoa; phylum Mollusca; class Bivalvia; order Mytilida; family Mytilidae; genus Mytilus; species Mytilus californianus. The sequence goes on from NW_026262679.1 coordinate 63,410,557, forward strand.
ATTAAACTGTTAGTAGCATGCTATGGTGTCTTTTATACATATTACACATGAGACCATTGACATATATATCCGTTTATAACACATGGACTTTTAAACCACAAAGAAACATAAAAACATGGACCATAGACTGTCAGTAACATGTCATGGTCTCATTTATGCATATTACACATGAGACCATGGACCATGGACCTATATATCTATTATCAACACATCATGGACTCTTATAAAGCTATGCGACAGAAGACCATGGACCAATTAGACTGTCAGTAACATGTCATGGTCTCATTTACGCATATTACACATGAGACCATGGACCTATACATATGTTATTAACACATCATGGACATTTATACCACAATAACACATAAAACCATGGACCAATTAGACTGTATCATGCCAAGGTCTCTTTTATACACATTACAAATGAGACCATCGACCTATGTATCTGTTTTCAACACACAAAGAAACATAAGACCATGGACCAATTAGACCGTAACATGCCATGGTCTCTTTTATACACATTACACATGAGACCATGGACCTATACATATGTTATCAACACATCATGGACTCTTAAACCACAATGAAACAGAAGACCATAGACCAATTAGACTGTCAGTAACATACCATGGTCTCTTTTATACATATTACACATGAGACCATTGACCTATATATCTGTTATCAACACATCATGGACTCCTAAACCACAATAAAACAAGACAATGGACCAACTAGACTGTCAGTAACATACCATGGTCTCTTTTATACATATTACACATTAGACCATGGACCTATACATATGTTATTAACACATCATGGACTCTTATACCACAATGAAACAAAAGACCATGGACAAATTAGAACGTAATATGCTGTGGCCTTCTCTTTTATATATATCACACATAAGACCATGGACCTATAGATCTGTTAGTAACACATTATGGACTCCTATACCACAATGAAACAGAACACAATGGACCAATTAGACTGTCAGAAACATGCCATGGTCTCTTTTATACACATTTCACATGAGACCATGGACCTATGTATCTGTTATCAACACATCATGGACTTGTATACCTCAATTAAACAGAAGACAATGGACCAATTAGACTGTCAGTAACATACCATGGTCTCTTTTATAAATATTACACATGAAACCATGGACCTATACATCTGTTATTGACACATCATGGACTCCTATACCACAATGAAACATAAGACCATGGATCAATTAGATAGTAACATGGTGTGGCCTCTTTTATACATTTTACACATGAGACCATGGACCTATGTATCTGTTATCAACACATCATGGACTTTTATACCTCAATTAAACAGAAGACCATGGACCAATTAGACTGTCAGAAACATACCATGGTCTCTTTTATACATATTACACATGAGACCATGGACCTATATATCTATTATCAACACATCATGGACTCTTATACCACAATGAAACAGAAGACAATGGACCAATTAGACTGTCAGAAACATACCATGGTCTCTTTTATACATTTTACACATGAGACCATGGACCTATATATCTGTTATCAACACATCATGGACTCTTAAACCACAATGAAACAGAAGCCCATGGACCAATTAGACTGTCAGAAACATACCATGGTGTCTTTTATACACATTACACATGAGACCATGGACCTATGTATCTGTTATCAACACATCATGGACTCTTAAACCACAATGACACAAAAGACCATGGACCAATTAGACTGTCAGAAACATACCATGGTCTCTTTTATGCATTTTACACAATGAAAAAGAAGACCATGGACCAATAAGACCGTAACATGCTGTGGTCTCTTTTAAACACATTACACATGTGACCATGGACATTTGTATCTGTTATCAACACATCATGGACTCTTATACCACAATGAAACAGAAGACAATGGACCAATTAGACTGTCAGAAACATACCATGGTCTCTTTTATACATTTTACACATGAGACCATGGACCTATATATCTGTTATCAACACATCATGGACTCTTAAACCACAATGAAACAGAAGACCAATTAGACTGTCAGAAACATGCCATGGTCTCTTTTATACATATTACACATTACACATGAGACCATGGACCTATATATCTGTTATAAGCATATCATGGAATCTAATACCACAAAGAAACAGTAGAGGGCCAATAAGACTGTCAGTTACATTCCATGGTCTCTTTTATACATATTACACATGAGACCATGGACTTATAATTTATTTATCTATTAACACATCCTGGATCACAATGAAACAGAAGACCGTGGACCAATTAGACTGTAAGTAACATGCCATGGTCTCTTTATATATATAATATATCCATCTACATGTGTAATTTTTTCCTTTTTTTTCTGCTCCACATTTATTTTCTTACACAAGTTATGTTTCACTGTTTACAACAACTGGACCCCTTTTAAACTATTGGCTGGATTTTATTGCATAATGCACATATGGCTACATGTTGCAATATTTTTCAAATAGAAAAATAGATGCATAAATGTTTATGGTTAGGGAAATGAGTCTTTTTAGTGGGAGGGAAAAGTGGCATAATGTAACTTAGAGCTGTTAAACCATAATTTTATGATACTGATAAAGTGTTTGTTTTTCAGAGGCAGACAACACTCCAGATTAGGCTCCAGATGATAATAATATTGTTTCAATACCATCCTCTTCTGTGCTGGAAACTCACGTCTATGATTTGGATGTTGGCATCATGAGATTGCTGATATCCCAATCAGCTGGACCACTGACTTCTCTATCTAGTATGACACAATATATTTTTATGTATTTTCCTTTCTTTAATATTAATAACGTATGGTTTCCATTGTTATATCCTTGTAACTTGAAAACATTTATAATAGCACATTCTTAATGGTTTACCATTATAACTTACTGATAGGATATAGTAAGTTTCTATTTAACCTTGATAAAGGGGCTATGATGCAAGAGTAAATGACATGTCATACATCAAAACTTTGATGGACTTGTCATCAGATTACTGTATATATATCCCTATAGCATGTATAGTGTGTAATTATTGTATTATATACAATAATTCTTACAAATTATATTTTATAGAAATTTCTTCATCATTGCAAGCCCTATGTCATTACATCTCATCTCTGATAGAACTTTTATTTATTTATTTTCAACATTACAGATAAAGATGGAAGAAGAAATTGGTATAAGCCAGAAAATTGTCCATCTTGTTGGAAAGAAACTGGCTTACCATTTGTTTCAGTAGATCAGTCTGATGGTGAGATAACAAAGATGGATTGATATGAGAGAAAAATTGTCTCTGGCAATTTTTTTGATATATCAAATGATAAACTCAAGATAGAAAGATAATAGAATTTGACAATGTTTTTCTTTATTCATGTATATATAAATATGTTATTTTCAAGATAAATAGAATAGATAACAGATAAAATATCCAAATGAATAAATCAGAACTGAGTAAATAAAAAATTCCATGACATTTTTGGCACTTGGCTGCAGTTTATATACATTCTATAATTTTTAGGCAAAAAATGTATAAAGCAAATTGGGTTGATGACCCTGGTTGAATCCCTTCAACACCAGAAGGGAATCTCTCCTACAAGACCAGAGAAAATTAATAAATCTATGTTTGCTAGCCGTTTTCGTGTAAGTATTTATAATACAGCTTACATTTTGTATAAATAAAGAATGAATCATAATTTTCATTCACAACATTTATATCATAAGATTAATGATATATTTAGATAATGTGGAAGCATCCTCTCCCTTCAAAATGGGGTTGTCAGAGTAACTGCCACATAACCGAAAAAGAAGTGTTCAAGTCATTTACATTTATTTCCTTAAATTATCTACTTGTTGTTATTTTATGCCATTTTTGTATAACAGTGTTTTGTTATTAATGTACAGTGATTATTGGTCTTGTGTATTGTGATATTGAAAGCCTTTGGCTTAGAAAACATCAGCATGTTGACCCATTTCTTTTCCCTTGGGCAGTTAATCCTTTGTAATGCCTTTTGCTCATATTTATGTTATTTACATATTTCTTTTAAGATACAGCTCTTTGGGTTTAATTGTTCTTTCAGCAACACACTTAACTATTTTAAAATTGGTGTATTCCATGGGCATAATCTTTTGATGGAACAGTGTTAAAATTAACAATCATTATTTTACTTATCTTTTACACCATCAATCAAATTTTGTAGTCTCCTAAATCAGTTGTAATGCAACTTGCTTTTGAATATCTTTTTTTAGTATATAAATGGTACAGAAGAAGAATGTATAGAAACTGGCCACCATGATCAAATAGAGCCTCAGGAAACAGGAGAAGGGGACAAGGTAGTGCAGGAGACCGACGAAGAACAAGGGGGAGTAATAGTTCAAGAGACGGGACAGGAGAAAGGGCAAAAGCTGGAGGGGGAAACACACGTTAGATATGAAGATCATTCGATACAGGTGTTTTTTTTATGTCTGTTTATGTTTAGGAACTTTTAATTTTTCATATATAATTAAAGTCATTCATTGTATATATTAAAAAAAAAATTAAATATGTTGTATGATTGCCAATGAGACAACTTTCAACCAGAGACCAAATGCCATAGAAGTTAACAACTATAGTTCACTGTTCAGCCTTCAACAATGAGCAAAACCCATGCCGCTTATCCAGCCATAAAAGGCCCTGAAATAACAAATGTTAAACAAATAAAATTTGAAAACTAACAGCCTGATTCGTGTACAAAACAATATACAAATATGATAACAAAAGACAACCAATGAATTACACTGGATTTAGTGTAAATACATCATTAACAGTCATTAACATTTAGAGAAAAACATGACCTTGTGAAATAACACGATACAAGTATCAACAGATGTGCGAATAGATTTAGTATGATTTTAATTTACTGATGGAATAGTCAATATTTATTCCAATATAAACACTGCAATATTTAAAGATCTAATTACAGTGTTAAGTTGTTATCCTTTTAGAATAAGTTTATTTAACGATTGATAACTTCACCCAGAGCATACCTAAATTTTCCAGGCTCGGTAAACAACATGGTATAGTAGGAAAATCAATATGAACAGTCACATTATTTTTAAGGAAGTCTTTAACTTTTCAGCAACAGGAGATATTAAGTAGCAGGAAAATTTTTCATTATTTTTTATTATGTTTTTGTTAATATTACAAAATGTGTGGGTTTTTTTTTTATATAAAAGTAGATGCACTGAAAACATTTTAAGATTGAAGTGTATTTTATAGGTGAAAAGAGAAAGAATACACTCAATTTTCACGGAAGAGGTAAAATATAACTTGAATTTTTTATAATGCACAAATTTAAGGTTATTTTAAACAAAAACACATAGAGGCCACTTTTATGGCCTTCTACTTTAACTAAATTCAATGTACAAAGAAAGCTGTAAATTGGTCAGTTGAAACATAAATGTTGGGTATATGCAAAAAAACACCATTAACACAAAAAAATGATTGATTGATTGAAAATTGGTTGCTAAACATCCAGTGTTGAATATTTCATGCATGTTCAGGATGACAAAATAAATGACAAATATAATAAATGATGCATGTTTATAAGAGACACACTTGAAAAATGCTATCATGTATATTCTGAGATCTTAGAAGCACTTCACCTATTTGAAAAAGTCATTTGTGTATAACTGTAAAACATTTCCTTGTTTCTTGCTGCGCCTAGAAAATTCCTTTGTTTTTATTTTGAAATGTCTGAAATGTTTTTAATTGCTAAAACTTATTCATCACATATATAGTAACAAACAGTTTTTATACGACCGCAAAATTTTTGCTGTCGTATATTGGTATGACGTTGGTGTCGTTGTCTTTGATGTCCGAAGACATTTGGATTTCGCACTATAACTTTAGTATAAGTTAATAGAAATCTATGAAATTTAAACACAAGGTTTATGACCATAAAAGGAAGGTTGGGATTGATTTTGGGAGTTTTGGTCCCAATTAACAGTTTAAGAATTAGGGGCCAAAAAAGGGCCCAATAAGCATTTTTCTTGGTTTTCGCACAATAACTCTAGTATAAGTAAATAGAAATCTATGAAATTTTAACACAAGGTTTATGACCACAAAAGGAAGGTTGGGATTGATTTTGGGAGTTTTGGTCCCAACAGTTTAGGAATTAGGGGCTAAAAAAGGGTCCAAATAAGCATTTTTCTTGGTTTTTGCACAATAACTTTAGTATAAGTAAATAGAAATCTATGAAATTTAAACACAAGGTTTATGACCGCAAAAGGAAGGTTGGGATTGATTTTGGGAGTTTTGGTCCCAACAGTTTAGGAATTAGGGGCCAAAAGGGTCCAAAATTAAACTTTGTTTGATTTCATCAAAAATTGAACTATTGGGGTTCTTTGATATGCCGAATCTAACCGTGTATTTAGATTCTTAATTTTTGGTCCTGTTTTCAAATTGGTCTACATTAAGGTCCAAAGGGTCCAAAATTAAACGTAGTTTGATTTTAACAAAAATTGAATTCTTGGGGTTCTTTGATATGCTGAATGTAAACATGTACTTAGTTTTTTTATTATGGGCCCAGTTTTCAAGTTGGTCCAAATCGGGGTCCAAAATTAAACTTTGTTTGATTTTAACAAAAATTGAATATATGGGGTTCTTCGATATGCTGAATCTAACCATGTATTTAGATTTTTGATATTTGGGCCCGGTTATCAAATTGGTCCACATTGAGGTTTAAAGGGTCCAAAATTGAACTTTATTTGATTTCATCAAAAATTGAATTCTTGGGGTTCTTTGATATGCTGAATCTAACCATGTATTTAGATTTTGGATATTGGAATACCACAAAGGGATGGTAAGAATTGTCTTTGGAGTTATGGCTTAAACTGTTAAGGAATAAGGTGCAAAAAAGGGGGGAAAAGGGTTTCCAGGATAATGGACAATTACTTAAGTACAAAACATAATTTAAAAGGCAGTGTAAGGTTGGTAATTGAAACTCATTTGAATATCTCACCTAAACTGCTTTTAAATTATGTATATTGGAAATTTGCCAAAAACTTTATAATTAATAAATTCCATTGGAAATTTGCCAATAACTTTAGTTTAATGAACTTCATTGGAAATTTGCCAATATAAAATGTTGCTGATGAAGCTTTTTTGTTTATCTCACCTAAACTGCTTTTAAATTATGTATATTGGAAATTTGCCAAAAACTTTATTATTAATAAATTCCATTGGAAATTTGCCAATAACTTTAGTTTAATGAAATTCATTGGAAATTTGCCAATATAAAATGTTGCTGATGAAGCTTTTTTGTTTATCTCACCTAATCTACTTTTAAATTATGTATATTGGAAATTTGCCAAAAACTTTATTATTAATAAATTCCATTGGAAATTTGCCAATAACTTTAGTTTAATAAACTTCATTGGAAATTATATTTCATCAAAAATTGAATTCTTTGGATTTTTTGATATGCTGAATCTAACCATGTATTTAGATTTTGGATATTGGACCATAACAGGTAAATTAAAAAATTTGAACTTCTTAGACCACATTCATTCTGTGTCAGAAACCTATGCTGTGTCAAATATTTGATCACAATCCAAATTCAGAGCTGTATCAAGCTTGAATGTTGTGTCCATACTTGCCCCAACTGTTCAGGGTTCGACCTCTGCGGTCGTATCAAGCTGCGCCCCAGCAGAGCATTTTATTTTTTTAAAATTTGTTTCCTTAAGTTAACAATTGTTTTCATTTATATTTATTTAGATTACATTAGAAGAAAAATGTTTAAAAGTGAGGTGTTTGATTACGTCGTGGGATGATTTGTGGGGTTTGGCAGGAGTTATTTGGGAATACATTCCTGTTTTTCCAGACACCCTGTCAAATACTTGGAGGCCCAACACCTTAATAGATACCAACAAAAAGTAAGTTATTAATCAAGTTTCATCTAGTGGGCATAGAATTTGAGTTGATAACCTACATGTAAGTGCTGGTTTTAAAATAATTTTTCAATATAGCCTGAATTAAATCCTATATCAAGATTAGAAATAAATCCTTGTTTATCTTGCTTTGTTTACAGTTAATATTCTTTGAAAATCAGGTAATATTAGAGATGTCCTTTTTTTCAGGTATAAAGACTTAATACCACTTTCCATAGGGGAACGTACAGCTTACCAGTCCACAGCAAATGGAAATTGCATTTATAATGCAGTGTCCATTATCCTCTATGGAAATGAAGATATGGCTGTGGTACGCTGGCTTCAGTGCTGAAAATGGTGGACGATATAGTACCATTTTCAAAATATGTAAGAATACAATATATTCATTTATTTGTTTTTTCATCATTTTATACCATTCTATTACAGATAGAATATAGAATTGTTTGTTGCTCTTAAATTTTAAAATCCAACCTAATGAGGTTCCCTACTGGAAATCTTTGTTTGCTAAACGGTTCTATATGTAAAATCATTATAAAGCAAGTAAAAAATTCAACCATAAGACCTGTTTATTTGAAAAGATTTTATATTTGCAATTCACAAACCATTTATATGATCACAATCTGGTGTTACAATCAATATCACTATAATGTAGTATGATAAAAGAGTAGCACATAAATGTAGACAAAAAGGACATACATTAACAAAATTATGTTAATCACCATTAAGGGGTTATCTTTGATTGTGCTTGGCAATGTTAATTCATTTTTAGCTCACCTGACCTGAAAGGTCAAGTGAGCTTTTCTCATCACTTTGCGTCCGTCGTCCGTAAACTTTTGCAAAAATCTTCTCCTCTGAAACTACTGGGCCAAATTTGTCCAAACTTGGCCACAATCATCATTGGGGTATCTAGTTTAAAAAATGTGTCCGGTGACCAGGCCAACCAACCAAGATTGCCACCATGGCTAAAAATAGAACATAGGGGTGAAATGTAGATTTTGGCTTATATCTCTGAAACCAAAGCATTTAGAGCAAATCTGAATTGGGTGAAATTGTTTATCAGGTCAAGATCTATCTGCCCTGAAATTTTCAGATGAATCGGACAACCCGTTGTTGGTTTGCTGCCTCTGAATTGGTAATTTTAAGGAAATTTTGCCGTTTTTGGTTATTATCTTGAATATTATTATAGATAGAGATAAACTGTAAACAGCAATAATGTTCAGCAAAGTAAGATCTACAAATAAGTCAACTTGACCAAAATGGTCAGTTGATCCCTTAAGGAGTTATTGCCCTTTATAGTCAATTTTTAACCATTTTTCGTAAATTTTTGTAATCTTTTAAAAAAATCTTCTCCTCTGAAACTACTAGGCCAAATTTAACAAAACTTGGCCTCAATCATCATTGGGGTATCTAGCAGTGATTTTGCTAGCGCTCGTCACTTTCGCAAAATACGAAAGGATTTTCGAAATGACGAAAGTTTTTCAAATCAATTTCGTCACTTAAAATTTTTAAAGTATAAAAATTTTCGCCATAAAATTTTCACTTAAAGTTACCTTGTTACATGTTTCAGACAAGTTTATGACCCCAAGCTAATTAATGGTTTCAACAGGTGTCATAAACTGTTGGTATAGATAATCCGATAATTGGGTCATTAACGGTTCTCATAAATAATCCATTTAAGTAATCATTCAATCAACGGGAACATTAAAGTCCGCTTGGATGCTATCATGAATAGACTGCTCATAGTTAGACAAACAACTCAAATTTCTCAAAATGCCTTTGGTTGTGATAAATAGCCAAACATTATGAACTCCACAATTATTCACGATTGTCACGTTACGATCCGCCATGATTACAAACTTCTTCACTTCATCACATGACCCGGGGTCAAAGGTTCCGGCCAAAGTTCAAACCAGTAACAAGAAATCTAGATCAGATCGTCTTCAGAATTCAAAATTTAAACCACAATGGTCAAAGATTTTCCCATGCATTTACTTTGACGCAGATACCGACGCAATGTACTGCAAAGACTGCAAAACAGCCAAAATGATTAATTCGTTTACGATTGGATGCCAGACGATGTTAAAAGACAACATCCAAAAACACATAAAGAGCGCCGACCATAAGAAGGCCATTCAAACCAAGATCATGAGAACTGACTGGGACCAAGGCATTGCTACAGCCAACAAAACTCACGAGAAGGAAGTTACCGCAGCTATGTCAAACATTTTCTGGATGGCAAAACACAACCTGTCCACATCACTGTACAACGACGTCAATGATCTACTTGATTTCCATGTATGTGGTGATTGTCTGCTTTATTTTGTTTTAATAAAAATTGCCTTCGTCCCTCCCTCAATAAAATATTAGCGATTTTCTTAATATGGAGTAAGTTGTCAATGAGACTTATGTTAATTCAGAAAATGAGGAAAATGGGTAAATGTGAAAGATTAAATAAAGAAAAATAAGATTTTTTTTTACAAATGACGAAATGCCGAAATTCGTATAAATGTTCAAGAGATAAATTAAATGATAGAATTGTGTTGCTTAGTGGTAATTGCCAATGAGACAGAAACAAAATGTAAATTATTATTTAAAATACTTATGTCTTAGTGATAACTACGTTATGCATAATTTTACAATATTCTACTTCTTTTTTCAGGGTGTAGAATCTGTGTCTGCAATTCAGAAAGCAAAGAATGCAAAATATACCAGCTCAGACTCCGTCCTGGACAGGACATGCAGATTGCACTAGCCAAGGTCGTTGACGAGGAAATTATTGAAGACATGAAAGCCTCTGCTTACTACTCAGTCATGCTTGATGAATCAACTGACCGTACAACAGAAAAAACTTTAATGTTATATGTACGTTACATAAAATCAAATGTGTCTGTAACAAGATTTTTATCTGTTCTTGAACTGTCTGGTGGTACTGCTGATGTTATATTTACTGCTGTAAAAACGCTTTTTGATATGTATGACTTAGATTTTTCAAAGTGTATATCCATCTCTACAGATGGTGCTAGTGTAATGACTGGTATACGGTCAGGTGTAACTACTAAGTTTTCAGAGCAAAACCCTTTCATAATTAAGACACATTGTATTGCACACAGGCTAGCCTTAGCATCATCACAGGCAGCCAATTCTATTAATTATTTGAAGAAATACCAGGGTACTCTTAATGAGGTATACACATATTATCATCATTCATGTAAACACATGTCAGAGTTAAAAGCTATGGCTACTATTTTTGACAAGGCAGAGAAAAGGTTTCAGGTGGTGTTCAGTACAAGGTGGTTGTCCTTTGAAGGTTCTGTTTCCTCTCTTTTGCATAACTTTGATATCTTGATTGGCTGTTTGCTTGTGGATGAGGAAGGTGGTAACATTGTTGCTGGTGGCTTGGTTAGGTTTATTTCTACTTATGAGTTTTTAGCTGTCTCTCACTTCATGGGTGATGTTATGGGTATTGTTACTTGTAGAGTGAGTCGTGTATTTCAGAGAGAGGATCTGACTTTTTCTGTTATCAAGGATGTTATTGACCCTGCCTGTGCTGCTATTCTTGGTATGAAGTCTACTGCTGGGCCTAAGTTGGAATCCTTTCTGTCTGAAGTCCCCTCTGAGGTTCAGGAGAGTGGTAACTTTCTATTTGGTGGCAATCTTATCAAGGACAGTCCCAGTCAGAGGTCGAATTTTGAGAGTCTTAGGGTCAAGTTCATTGATCAGCTGGTCTTGAATCTCCAGAGTCGTTTTCCTTCTCAGCAGATTTTCCAGAGTTTATCCATCTTTGACCCCCAGTTTGTTCCCAGTGCTGGTAGTCAGGAGTTGCTTTCCTATGGTAAGGAGCAGGTAGATTTTCTGTGCAAGCATTTTGGTCAGGATAAGGGTGGTCACAAGGCTCTGATTAGTGAGGTCCATTTCAGGGAGGAGTGGTTGATGTTCAAGCAGGTCTTACCAGGTTACAAAGGTGTTAGGATGGACAGTGCTTTGTCTTCACTTCTGTGTAAGGATTCCTTTGCTGTGGACTATCCTAATGTAGCCAACTTTCTTTCTATCTGTCTTGTTTCTGCTTTATCTTCAGTTGATTGTGAGAGGGGTTTCAGTAGGTACAATCTCATTAAGACATATCTCAGGAACAGGTTGAGGGTCTCATCTGTCAACACTCTTCTCAAGATCTGTCTCCATCCTTCTGACTTGAGGTCTTTTAGGTTTAGAAGGGCTTTTGAGTTGTGGTGCAAGGCTAAGGACAGGAGGATTTTGTTTTACTAGTGGACTCTAGTGTGAAGTTTGATGTAGTTAGATCTAGTTGTCATAGAATGTTAAGCAACTCTTTTTTATGCTAATAGTAGCTTTTATGTAGGTCAAATAGTAACTATTTTTATGTGATAGTGTAATAGTAGCTTTTATGTAGATCAAATAGTAACTATTTTTATGTATTGTGTAATATATATATATGTTATTTATGCATGAATACTGTTTTATTTCAGGATTTATTGTTATATCTGTATCTGTTTACTCATGAAATACTGAAATAGAAAATAAAATACTAAACATGAAATAATGATGTGGTTTTTATTTATTTATATGCTTATGAGGTAATTTTTTGTCTTCCGCAAAAGTGACTAAAGGTCTCAAAATCCTAGCTGAAACCCTGGTATCTAGTTTTAAAAATGTGTCCAGTGACCCGGCCAACCAACCAAGATGGCCGCCATGGCTAAAAATAGAACATAGGGGTAAAATGTAGATTTTGGCTTATATCTCTGAAACCAAAGCATTTAGAGCAAATCTGACATGGGGTATAATTGTTTATCCGGTCAAGATCTATCTGCCCTGAAATTTTCAGATGAATCGTTTAACCCGTTGTTTGTAGTTGCCCCTGAATTGGTAATTTTAAGGAAATTTTGCCGTTTTTGGTTATTATCTTGAATATTATTATAGATAGAGATAAACTGTAAACAGCAATAATGTTCAGCAAAGTAAGATCTACAAATAAGTCAACTTGACCAAAATGGTCAGTTAACCCCTTAAGGAGTTATTGCCCTTTATAGTTAATTTTTAACCATTTTTCATAAATTTTTGTAATCTTTTAAAAAAATCTTCTCCTCTGAAACTACTGGGCCAAATTTGTCCAAACTTGGCCACAATCATCATTGGTGTATTTAGTTTAAAAAATGTGTCCGGTGACCCGGCCAACCAATCAAGATGGCCGCCATGGCTAAAAATAGAACATAGGGGTAAAATGTAGATTTTGGCTTATATCTCTGAAACCAAAGCATTTAGAGCAAATCTGACTAGAATAAAATTGTTCATTAGGTCAAGATCTATCTGCCCTGAAATTTTCAGACCAATCAGGCAACACGTTGTTGGGTTGCTGCCCCTGAATTGGTCATTTTAAGAAAATTTTGCAGCTTATGGTTATTATCTTGAATATTATTATAGATAGAGATAAACTGTAAACGTCAATAATGTACAGCAAAGTAAGATCTACAAAAAAGTCAACATGATCAAAATTGTCAATTGTCCCTTTAAGGAGTTATTGCCCTTTATAGTCAATTTTTTACAATTTTCATAAATTTTGTAAATTTTTGTAAATTTTTACATAATATTTTCCACTGTAACTACTGGGCCAAGTTCATTATAGATAAAGATAATAGTAAGGAGCAAGAATGTTCAGTAAAGTAAGATCTACAAACACATCACCATCACCGAAACACAATTTTGTCATGAATCCATCTGTGTCCTTTGTTTGATATGCACATAGACCAAGGTGAGCGACACAGGCTCTTAAGAGCCTCTAGTTTTAAATTTGTGCACTGACAGAATTGCCTATAGGAAAGTAACAGTTATTTTAATTATATTATTGTAATATTTTTCTTAGATCGTAGAAGAATTTAAAGAGAAAACTGATCTGTGGGTTAAATCTACCCTACTGCAGGTGAATGCAGCCTCAACAGCAGAGGAGGTAGAGTATTGATGCCGAAAAGAGCTGGTCTCGACTATTCAACATCCATACAGGGACGGAAGTAAGTATAATGTTTCTTAAAATAATTTTTATCATTTAAATGTTTAAAAAATATATTAATATAAAAATGAGGAAATGTGGTATGATTTCCAATGAGACAACTTCCCACAAGAGACCAAATGACACAGAAATTAACAACTACAGGTCACCGCACAATCTTCAACAATGAGCAAAGCTCATATTGCATAATTGGCTATAAAAGGCTCCAAAATGACAAATCTAAAACCATTCAAACAAGAAAACTAACAGCCTGATTTATGTACAAAATAATGAATGAAAAATGCACATATTTATTTAGCACCAATAGTTATAGTTCTGTTCTGTATATCATTACTGTGTGACTTTTTCTGATGATCAATGTATGTAATAGTAGACCAAGTATTCTGTTTTTAATTTTGTTACCTATGTATATTATCTATAGCCTTGTTATTTTTCTTTCAGCTGTTTTCCATCTACATCTATTGTCCCATTTATTGTCACGTCCAATACAACAGCACTGCAAAAAATACCAGTAGTACCAGCAGCTGATTCTGCCACCGTTGAGACACCCCCAGCTAGACCATCATCTTTATACTTGGTTTGGGTGCCTGCCAATCCAAGAAATGCATAAGATATCAAAGTTGTATGCCTCACTTTATCCTGCAATCAACTAACTATTGTACAAATAACAGGTACACAAATAAATTTTTGCTTTATTTGTACATGTGCAAATAAAGTCTCCTGTTACCCCACTTCCATGTTGAGCAAGCTGTAATGGGGATATTTCTTTTTGCGTAACAGTTCATTTTTGGGACTTCTTCGCAGTCTGCGATTTCTCAGAAAAAAATAGATTTGGATTTTAACAACTAAAGTTTCAAGTGTCGGTGTAAATTGCAGGATAAAAACAATATATGTACATTGTCAGAAAATATCAAATTTATTTGTACTCGCTACGAAACAGGAGAAAAGCTTTGAGAGCCTCGCTTTTAATCCTATTTCTAAAGCTCATACAAATAAATTTGATATTTTCCAACAATGTACATATATTGTATATTTATCATGCTTATTCCAAAGATATTCACTCAAAATATATCATGTTAACAATGTCTGTGTATTACATTTGTAAAGTTATTTACAAGCATCACTCACATCATTTACCAATAAATATATAGTGTGTGAAATGGCTATGTATCTCTAATGTCAAAACTTAGGCTTACAATTTCATTAGTGTTGCTGTAAAGTGTGATTTTCATGTTCCTTAGGAGTGACTAAAAAATATATTATGTTCTAGGGAGTTCAGCAAATTTTCTGAAGAAGTTTTTAAAATTTATCTGACTTGAATTCAACCTAATTACATTGAAGTATACTACATCAAAAAGCATTTTGGAGTAAAATGTAATATATTTATAGACACCTAAATGCATACTTTTTTTACTTTTGAATTTAGTTATACTTGTATAATAATTTTTTTATTATTTTCTTCATACAGTTTTGCATCTATCAACCATGTGGTTCCAGCTGTCTGCTCATTGGGACCATATGGAAGCAGTATTGAGGATTGTGCGTTCGTTGGCCTTGGGTTGTGCTATTTTATGGACAGCCACCACAAGGATATAACCATAGGCTGGGTGGAATGTACCCTTTGTGGACAGTGGGTTCATGACACATGCATGGGTGTCACTGCAGCAGCCTTTAGCTTGCAGAATGATTTCCCATGTGGATGTGATTGCCTGCAAAATATAGAGTTAAAACTGAAAAGGTAAAAAAAACTCTTCCTTTATCCGGTCTAATTTACTCAATACTTAGTACTTTCATTTTTACGGAAATTGTACCAAAATGTTTCTAAAAGTTTTTTCTATATTTTTTGTTGAATGTAAGTTGGTTTTATTTTTATGTACACCATTTAGAGATAAGTTTTAGGCTTTTGAAAAAGTATTTTGTATTGTATTAGCTATTTAACATTGCATACTTATATTTTTTTTTTATATTTCAGCATTGAATACTACACAAATTATAAGTATGCAATGTCGAATAGTTGCAGGTTAAAGACCTGGATATTGATTTCAATGTAAGTGTATATTATGAAAGAACAAACATGACCATTTATTAAATGATGCTGACTCAGACCACTATAAATGACCACTAAAATTAGAAGAAACACAAGTTATGCAAATAATATGTATTTTGTCTTTTGTATCTAGTAAATAGCCAAAATATGATTTTTTTGTGCTTCAGTTCTACAGATGATGAAATATTAGATAAATGTGGTACCAAACCCCTTGACTAAAACTAATTTGGCTCGTTTAATTTTCATAAAATTTGGACAAAAAAAATTTACTTTGAGCCTTTGACAAAAATATAAAAATTTCAAAAAACTTGGAACCACACAGTTTATCGAAAAAAATTCATTGGATCTATAGCAGTTTGACACACACTAATTTTGATTATTCAAAAGCTAAATATTTCCTTAACAATAAAATCTGATTTAAACGTTCATCTGATTTTTACAGAGTTATCTCCCTGTAGTGTTATGTACCACCTAAAGGCATTTTTAAGGTCCACAGAGTACTGATTTTAGATGAAATTTCAATATTAGAACATTCTGTTGACATGTAAACTTCTAAATCAAAGAGGAATACATGTTGAAATGTGATATTGGTATACAGATTGAATTATAGTGAAAAAAGTTTTCAAACTTATACTTTCAGATGATAGTCGACAAAGTGGCACAAATGCACAGCCTGAGAAAAGAGGTTTTTTCCAGGGAAGCAAATGGAAAACTCAAATGGGCTTTGAGAAGTGGTCGGTTTGGTCCGTTTACAGAAGAGTTTGTAAGTTTTAATAATTAATGTTATTGCAGTATATATCAAATAGTATAAAAAAAGTTGTAGTTCCTTGTATCTTCAAAGTCATGCCATTTGATAACAATGTTTTTACCTCAGCAATAAAAAGTTTTAAGAAATCATTTTTATAATAATTGTATTCAAATGTTTCTGAAAAATGAGAAAAAAATAAATTTGGAGGTAGCTACAAAATCTGATTGTTGTATTTTTTATCTTCTTCAGGTTGACACTGTGAATACCAGTTTGATCACATATGTTGGAGTAGAAAAGCGCCACCTTATACCGGATTTATTTATGCCTGAGGTAAATAACATTTGTTTTACATATGAAAAGTATGCTTTAATTATATTCATCTCTTATTCAATTGTAAAATCTTGAACAAAATAATCTTTTGCGAAAATGAGGCTTGCTTGTTTATATGTAGATAGAAAATGAGTTGATATATACAAAACTAGAACATTCATTTATTATTTCAATTTGAAGTCAGACTAAAAGGGATATTTAGAATTGTTACTTTGGGAAAATCAAAGTATAATTGATTTGTTAGGTTAAAATTGGAAATTCTTATTTTTTTAAATCAAATGATTGTGTTGATATTTTTTTCCTTTGGCTTAATTTTAGACGTATTTTATTTAGCATATTATTCTTGTTATTTTTTTTTAGGTTTTGATACAAGTTCTATGTGAAAAAGAAGTAAACAGGCTTGTGCCTGAACTGGTTCTTCTGAGACATAAATCATGCTAACCACTGTATATCATTGTTACTTCCATTTTCATTTTCATCTGTAGATATTTGTAGCAAAACATATTGATGAAAAACCTATATTTAAAGTGACGATCCATATATTTAAATTTGTTTTATGATTTAAAATCTCTAATATCAACTTTTTTATTTGAAAATATTAATCCTTAGCTGAAAATGTCACTCAAATTTATCACACAAAACCTTTTTTGGAACCCAATAATTGATAACATATATATGACTCATTTTTGATTCAGCCATGCTGGATCTATGTGATCACTCTGTTTTTGGAGATGGTGAAGACTACTAAGTTGAAGACATGATATAAAACTAATTATGTGTTTTTATGACTTGCAGAAACTTTCTACTCCATTTTAATCATCATCATGTTATTTGTCCTTAAATCAAGAAAAGATTGGTCGAACAACCCTTTTATTTTAGATATACACTTGCATATAGTTCCTTTGTAAATCAAAATTTATAATGATTTACTATTTATGAATTAATTTGAAAAAGTATTTGTACATCAATTGAATCAGTTGATAAGAATTTTGAAAGTATTATATTAGTATCTTATGCAAGGATCCGGAAATTTTTCCAGACAATTTCGGTCATTTTGAGATGTTTGAAAAGTTGGTGCCCCTTTTCAAATTGTCGATAAGACGATATCAACTTGACTATATTCATAGCATCAACGAACATGACGAACTTGTATTGCTGTTTCATCGCATTTACTAATTAAATGTCTTACCATTACCATGAAGGACAGTTTAGGGAAGGCAACAGTCTAAAATTAAAATGATTTTAATGACTCAAAATGGTTAATTTCTCAGACATTACTTACGTTTCTTTCGATTTGACAAAAGTTAAAACTAGAAGTTTGCGATATTTTAAAGTACGAATAATTCCGGATTCATTTCCGGGATTTGTTTTGTTTATCAAATTGACAGGAAATCACGGGCTTTTTATGGCTTTTTTATTTTATTACCTTTAAAAATGTTTGAATATAATAGATAATAGTTGCACTCGTTAAATTTAGCATGAAATCAATTTGCATTTAAATGGTTTTACGATTAAATATTAAATTTGCTGAAGACAATTTCACGCATGCGTATTACATAGTAAATAAAGCACATGTGTTACTCATGAAAAATTACTTTTTTCTACGTAAATTTAGATTTAATTTTTAAATCAGAATTGATGACTGTCGTTGATGAAAAGTAAATAAATAATGAATACACTTGTCAGGGAACTTTAATGTTTTAAAGATATTATTCTGAGCTTGTGATCACTGTCAGGTGTGAATTAAAACCTCAGGTAAAAAGTGATTAGCGATCATTAGCCAATGTTTCCCGGAGGCATTGATATAGATATTAGGAGGGCCCTCAGGATTATCAAAATACTGTAGTGGCAGTTTTATTACAGGAAAGGGATTATAAACAAAAACAAGTGATCACAAGTGCAAAATGGCGATTAAGAAATCCGATTTCAAACATTGAGTCAATGAAATGACCGATATTACTTCTGTAGAAAAATAAAATTTGTCCTAAATCCCAATTACTCGTTTAGGACAAATAGTTTCATCTTAGGACATGACTGGCAAATATGACCGTTTCCGGACCCTTGATCTTATGCTTGTGTAAGTTGTTTTTCAATGAAATGTAGGTCAACATCTGTATTAATATATCTAAGTTGATTCCCACACTTTTTATACGACCGCAAAAAAAATTTTGTGGTCGTATATTGGTATGACGTCGTCGTCGTCCGAAGACGCATTAGTTTTCGCACTCTAACTTTAGTTTAAGTGAATGGATCTCTATGAAATTCTACCATAAGGTTCAATACCACAAAAGGAAGGTGGAGATTGATTTTGGGGGTTATGGTTCCAACAGTTAAGGAATTAGGGGCCAAAAATAAGCATTTTCTAGTTTCCAGACAATAACTGTGGAACGGTGTATGGATCTCTCTGAAATTATACTACAAGTTTCCATACCACAAAGGGATGGTTAGGATTTGCTTTGGGGGTTTATTGCTCAAACCGTTTAAGAATTAGGGGCAAAAAAGGGGGAAAAACAAGGTTGTCCTGGTTAATGGACAAATACTTTAGTACAAAACATAATTTAAAGCAGTGTAAGGGAAATAAATCAAATACATCATTGAAATTATCTCCCTTACACTGCTTTTAAATTATGTATAAAGTAATGGTTAATGAACAATTAAGATAATTTAAAACAGTGTAAGGGAGGTAATCCAAATACAATGTTTTGGTTACTTCCCTTACACTGCTTTTAAATTATGTTTAAAGAAATGCATATTTATAAAGGAAGACCAGTAAAAATATCTGCAAATGTTGCATCTTTTTTTTTACAAAAAAATCCATATGAAAGATTTGACACTATATTTTAAATTCTATTATAAAATAGATTAAGTTAGCACTATGGTAAATTTAAATGGGTAATTATGGTTGCAAACTCCATTGGAAATTTGAATTGAGATTATGACCATATCTTGAGGGAAAGAATTTTTTGGGGGAAAAAAAAGGGGGGGGGGTAAAAAGAAATTGTGGGGGGTCAATTTTTTCTCATTTCAGATTTCAGAAATTAAAAAGAATTATTCTTCAAATATTATGTTTTTTTCAAATTTCAAATATTGAAAAATTTCAAGAAGTAATCTTTAATTGCACAGTATGGCGCATTAGATTTGTGAAATCTTTGACCACATTTATTTATTTGTTATGCCGATTCTAACCATGTATTTAGATTTTTAATTTTGGGTCCAGTTTTCAAATTGGTCTACATTAAGGTCCAAAGGGTCCAAAATTAAACTTTGTTTGATTTTAACAAAAATTGAATATATGGGGTTCTTTGATATGCTGAATCTAAACATGTATTTAGATTTTTGATTATTGGCCCAGTTTTAAAGTTGGTCCAAATTGGGGTCCAAAATTAAACTTTGTTTGATTTCAACAAAAATTGAATATATTAGGTTCTTTGGTATGCTGAATCTAACCATGTATTTAGATTTTTTATTTGTGGACCCCGATATCAAATTGGTTCATATTGAGGTCTAAAGGGTCTAAAATTAAACTTTGTTTGATTTCATCAAAAATTGAATTCTTGGGGTTCTTTGATATGCCAAATCTAACCGTGTATTTAGATTTTTAATTTTGGGTCCCGTTTTTTAAATTGGTCTACATTAAGGTCCAAAGGGTCCAAAATTAAACTTAGTTTGGTTTTAACAAAAATTGAATTCTTGGGGTACTTTGATATGCTGAATCTAAACATGTGTTTAGATTTTTGATTATGGGACCAGTTTTCAAGTTTGTCCAAGTTGGGGTCCAAAATTAAACTTTGGTTGATTTCAACAAAAATTGAATATATAGGGTTCTTTGATATGCTGAATCTAACCATGTATTTTGATTTTGGACATTGGACCATAATAGGTAAATTAAAAAAATTGAAGTTCTTAGACCACATTCTTTCTGTGTCAGAAACCTATGCTGTGTCAAATATTTAATCACAATCCAAATTCAGAGCTGTATCAAGCTTGAATGTTGTGTCCATACTTGCCCCAACTGTTCAGGGTTGGACCTCTGCGGTCGTATCAAGCTGCGCCCAGCGAAGCATTTTATTTTGAAATGGTATTACTCTAATTCTTTCCATAGGCAAGTAAGAGTCAGTATGATTATCAACTGTCATGATTTTCAAATAATTACAATCAAAGGTGTAAGTATTAATTGGAAACGACCCCAGGCTTAATTCACCACAGTTAATATCTCATGACCTGTTACATAATTAAAAAGACACAATTTATTTACACACCTAACTGAATACACACATTCACAATAGTAAACCTAAAAATGTATTTATTTATTTCAATCTACACTAAAATATTCTGTTAGTTTTGCTAGCTAGCTGAATGGTTAATCAGATGTGGTTTTTTTTCAAAGAAAAGACAAAAAATTCAAAAAATATGTATCAAAAATGCAAGCAAATTTTATTTCACTTGTAAAATCAGAGTGTCATTATCATCTGACATAAGTCAATAATCAAGTTCAAATTAATTAGTTGCAATTATCAGAAATTTGGTTGAAATAATATACAAAATTGCATAACTCTTACCTGAGCATTTTCTGCAATAAAATTTATTTGTTTGTTCTACATTTATATCCCATTATATTGCTATTAAACAGTAATTGGAAATATCTCATCATTAGGTATTTGTACATTTAAATTCGAGTACAGGAAATGCATTTTTTCTTAATGAAGAATGAACACCAATTTAGATAAAAAAATAGTTATTATTTTTTGTTATTTTTGTTGTTGAGAAAGTGCATTTCTAAGGCCTCTTTCTGGAAATTATAAAGCCAGTTATTATAAATGGCATATAAAAAAATATATTACTTATTTGACGATTTCCCTTTCCATTCTTGTCAAAAAAAAATCTGACAGAGTCTAAAATTGAAATATCAATATATATATCAATGTTTGCTTTAATATTTTTGTTTCCTTTGGAAAATAACATAAAAATTTTACAGTAAGATTGAAAATGAAAAGAGAAGAAAATATTGAAAAAAGTATGGTCAGAAAGAATATCAGACTAGCTATAAATATAATGGCTGGATCACAACATTGACGAAGCTTTGATTTCCATTATAATTGGAAATATAATTGTTAAAACTTTGACTATAAAATTATGTAATTATCCTGGGACTATTATACTAACGGGACTGGAAACTGATCAATCTGTTGAGATTTCATTGCCCCGATAGCGGATTATTGATTTTTTGTTTTGATTGACAGCTTATCGTGTCACGTAGTAAATAAGCATTCGGTACATGAATGTAGACAATAGATTTCGGCAAACAAGTCAGCATATATAATATAATACTGTTAAAATTGGTGGATTTGAAATAAAAAAATAATTATTAAATTAATTAGTTTAAATGCAAAAAATATATATTGTTTACGAAAAATTATTAATAAGTAGTCAATATATTAGTGTTGAAAATAAACCAGATATAGTCAAAATGCTGGCGCTTTACTTGACCGCTAAGAAAACAATGTGTCAAAGGTTAACAGATCATAATTAATCCTGATAAAAACAATCAGTGTTTATATTGAAACTATTAAAAATGAATTATTGATATTGAATAAATACAACACCACCTGCAGTTTTTTTGAGTCCTTATTTAGTATTTGTACATGTATTTTCATTATTGACAGTTCAATTTTTTGTTCAGGTAAATTAATCAGTGAGTGATAGATTTCTCTTGGAAGAAATTTAAAGGTCCCATCAAATAAACTACACAGAGAACAATAGCTATTGTATTTATTAGATGGGACAAAAGAACTTACAAAAGTTTAAATCGACAGGTAACTTGCAGGTGAATCTGTGGAAAAGTATCATTGGGTTCGCAATACCATTACATTTACTCTGTGGTTAAAGTTTTTCAAATTTTAATAACTTTCTTAAACTTTCCTAGATTTGTACCAAACTTGGACAGAAGCTTCTTTATAATCATAAGATAGTATCAAGAAGAAAATTTTGTAAAAAATAATCCTGTTTATCCGTATTTTACTCATATATGGACTAAGTTTTTCTGCCAGTTAACATAACATTCACTCTGTGGTTAAAGTTTTTCAAATTTTAATAACTTTCTTAAACTATCCTGGATTTGTACCACACTTGGACAGAAGCTTGTTTGTGATCATAAGATAGTATTCAAAAGTAAATTTTGTTAAAAAAAAATCCTGTTTATCCGTATTTTACTTATAAATGGACTTAGTTTTTCTGCCAGTTAACATTACATTCACTTTGTGGTTAAAGCTTTCAAAATTTTAATAACTTTCTTAAACTATCCTGGATTTGTACCAAACTTGGACAGAAGCTTGTTTATGATCAAAAGCTAGTATCTAGAAGGAAATTTTGTAAAAATTTATTTCCTGTTTTTCCGTATATTACTTATATGGACTTAGTTTTATTCCAGTTAACATTACCTACAGTCAGCAGTTAAAGTTTTTAAAACATTTATTAGATTCATAAACTTTCTTGGATTTTTACCAAACTTGAACAGAACTTCTTACAATCAAAAGATAGTATCTAGAGAAAAAGTTTTAATAATTTTTTCCCCATTTTTGTTGAGCCTGCGACTAACAGCAAAAGTAGGCGAGACACTGGGTTCCGTGGAACCCTTACAAATTATTTTTATATGCATTACAGCTATAAGAGATTTTTTATTTACAGCTCTTCTATAAAAGCATGCAAAGCAAACCTTTGACCAACTTGCTTGCTATGTTTGTTTGGATGTTTGTAAACAAAAGGTAGGTAGTCTGTTTCAGTCTGTTTACTTTATACTGGAATTTGATTGGACAATAAACATTAACTTCATTGCATGTAATTTTTATACGACCGCAAAAATTAAAAATTTTTTGGTCGTATATTGGTATGACGTTGGCGTCGTCGTCGTCGTCGTCTGGCGTCGTCCGAAGACACATTGGTTTTCGCACTCTAACTTTAGTTTAAGTTAATGGATATCCATGAAATTTTACCATAAGGTTCAATACCACAAAAGGAAGGTTGGGATTGATTTTGGGGGTTATGGTACCAACAGTTAAGGAATTAGGGGCCAAAAAGGGGCCAAAAATAAGCATTTTTGTAACTTCCAGACAATAAGTTGTGTGTAAGTGTATGGATCTCTCTGACATTGAACCACAAGGTTCCATATCACATAGGGAAGGCTGTAATTGATTTTGGGGGTATTTGCCTCAAAATTTTAGGAATTAGGGGCCAAAAAAGGGGCAAAAAACAAGCATTTTTCTAGTTTCATGACAATTACTTGTGTGTAAGTGTTTGGATATTTCTTAAATTGTACTACAAGGTTCCATATCACAAAGGGAAAGCTGGAATTGAGTTTGGGGGTAATTGCCCGAAACGTTTAGGAATTGGGGGCCAAAAAGGGGCCAAAAATAAGCATTTTTCTAGTTTCCAGACAATAACTTGTGTTCAATTGTATGGATCTCTCTGAAATTGTACTGCAAGATACCATACCACAAAGGGAAGGCTGGGATTGAGTTTGGGGGTGATGAATCATAAGGGGGTTCAAAAAATTTGGGGGGGGGGGGGGGGGGGGGGTTTCTTTTTTTTTCTTTTTTTCCTTTTTTTTTTCTTTTAAAATTTTCCATTTTAAGTTGGTTATTTCTGATTTATATTTAAAAGCAAATAATAATGATATGGTAGGAAATACACACCAAACAGGATGTGTAAATTATTATACAATAAGTATTGTGCAATAGCAAGAAATTTTCAATTGCACAGTATTGCACAATAGCAAGAAATCTTCAATTGCACAGTATTGCGCAATAGCAAGAAATCTTCAATTGCACAGTATTGCGCAATAGCAAGAAATATCCAATAGCACAATATTGCGCAATAGCAAGAAATTGTCAATTGTACAGTATTGCGCAATAGCAAGAAATATTCAATTGCACAGTATTGTGCAAAAGAATATACTTTGTATAAATTGCTTATTTCTTGATCAATTTCAATGGGGTTTTATTCTTGAATTCTTGGGGTTCTTTAATATGCTGAATCTAACCATGTATTAAGTTTTTGGATTTTGGGCCCTGTTTTTAAATTGGTCCACATTGAGGTCCAAAGGGTCCAAAATTTAACTTTGTTTGATTTCAACAAAAATAGAATATATGGGGTTCTTTGATATGCTGAATCTAACCATGTATTTAGATTTTTGATTATGGGCCCAGTTTTCAAGTTGGACCAAATCGGGGTCCAAAATTAAACTTTATTTGATTTCAACAAAAATAGAATATATGGGGTTCTTTGATATGCTGAATCTAACCATGTATTTAGATTTTTGATTATGGGCCCAGTTTTCAAGTTGGTCCAAATCGGGGTCCACAATTTAACTTTGTTTGATTTCAACAAAAATTGAATATATGGGGTTCTTTCATATGCTGAATATAACGGTGTATTAAGTTTTTGGATTTTGGGCCCCGTTTTTAAATTGGTCCACATTGAGGTCCAAAGGGTCCAAAATTTAACTTTGTTTGATTTCATCAAAAATTGAATTATTGGGGTTCTTTGATATGCCGAATCTAACCGTGTATTTAGATTCTTAATTTTTGGTTCCGTTTTCAAATTGGTCTACATAAAGGTCCAAAGGGTCCAAAATTAAACTTAGTTTGATTTCAACAAAAATTGAATATATGGGGTTCTTTGATATGCTGAATCTAACCATGTATTTAGATTTTTGATTATGGGCCCAGTTTTCAAGTTGGACCAAATCGGGGTCCAAAATTAAACTTTATTTGATTTCAACAAAAATAGAATATATGGGGTTCTTTGATATGCTGAATCTAACCATGTATTTAGATTTTTGATTATGGGCCCAGTTTTCAAGTTGGTCCAAATCGGGGTCCACAATTAAACTTTGTTTGATTTCAACAAAAATTGAATATATGGGGTTCTTTCATATGCTGAATATAACGGTGTATTAAGTTTTTGGATTTTGGGCCCCGTTTTTAAATTGGTCCACATTGAGGTCCAAAGGGTCCAAAATTTAACTTTGTTTGATTTCATCAAAAATTGAATTATTGGGGTTCTTTGATATGCCGAATCTAACCGTGTATTTAGATTCTTAATTTTTGGTTCCGTTTTCAAATTGGTCTACATAAAGGTCCAAAGGGTCCAAAATTAAACTTAGTTTGATTTCAACAAAAATTGAATATATGGGGTTCTTTGATATGCTGAATCTAACCATGTATTTAGATTTTTGATTATGGGCCCAGTTTTCAAGTTGGACCAAATCGGGGTCCAAAATTAAACTTTATTTGATTTCAACAAAAATAGAATATATGGGGTTCTTTGATATGCTGAATCTAACCATGTATTTAGATTTTTGATTATGGGCCCAGTTTTCAAGTTGGTCCAAATCGGGGTCCACAATTTAACTTTGTTTGATTTCAACAAAAATTGAATATATGGGGTTCTTTCATATGCTGAATATAACGGTGTATTAAGTTTTTGGATTTTGGGCCCCGTTTTTAAATTGGTCCACATTGAGGTCCAAAGGGTCCAAAATTTAACTTTGTTTGATTTCATCAAAAATTGAATTATTGGGGTTCTTTGATATGCCGAATCTAACCGTGTATTTAGATTCTTAATTTTTGGTTCCGTTTTCAAATTGGTCTACATAAAGGTCCAAAGGGTCTAAAATTAAACTTAGTTTGATTTTAACAAAATTGAATATTTAGGGTTCTTTGATATGCTGAATCTAAACATGTGTTTAGATTTTTGATTATGGGCCCAGTTTTCAAGTTGGTCCAAATCGGGGTCCAAAATTAAACTTTGTTTGATTTCAACAAAAATTGAATATATGGGGTTCTTTGATATGCTGAATCTAACCATGTATTTAGATTTTTGATTTTTGGGCCCCGTTATCAACTTTGTCCACATTGAGATCAAAAGGGTCCAAAATTAAACTTTGTTTGATTTCATCAAAAATTGAATTCTTGGGGTTCTTTGATATGCTGAATCTAACCATGTATTTAGATTTTGGATATTGGACCATAATAGGTGAATGTCCAATTTAAAATTTTTAAGTTCTTAGACCACATTCATTCTGTGTCAGAAACCTATGCTGTGTCAAATATTTAATCACAATCCAAATTCAGAGCTGTATCAAGCTTGAATGTTGTGTCCATACTTGCCCCAACTGTTCAGGGTTCGACCTCTGCGGTCGTATCAAGCTGCGCCCTGCGGAGCATTTTATTTATTGTCTAATCAAATTCCAGTATATACAAAACAGACTGAAACTCCCCCTACCTATTGTTTGCAAACATCCAAGCAAACATAGCAAGCAAGTTGATCAAAGGTTTGCTTTGCATGCTTTTATAGAAGAGCTGTAAATTTTTCAAAATTTTAAATGTAAGAGCATCATGGCACAATCAAATTATTAAACATTTTTGGAAATGAATGTACCTTTATTTCTAAGGCATATATTGAAGGCTGCATATATTATTTACATATGTTATGGTTTAGGTGGCTGTACCTAGAAAATTATACTTATTCAAAAAGTAATACAATGATATATATATTTGAAGTCTAGAACCTGGTCTATCACATACAGTTGGTCCAGCAAGGGATGCTGGTAGTATAGACAAAACAGAGTAAGTAATTATCTGTAGGAATTTTTAAATAAGTGATGTCAACACATTTTATATTATATAAAAGAAGATGTGGTATGATTGCCAATGAGACAACTCTCCTCAAGAGACCAAATGACACTAAAATTCACAGCTATAGGTCACTGTACAGCCTTCAACAATGAGCAAAGCCCGCATAGTTAGCTTTAAAAGGCCCTGAAATCACAAATGTAAAACAATTCAAATGACAAAACTAATGGCCTAATCAATGTTCAAAAAAATAAATGAAAAACAAATATGTAGCACAGCAACAAACAACCACCACTGAATTACAGGCTCCTGACTTGGGACTGGCACATACATACAGAATGTGGCGGGGTTAAAATTCCCCCCCCCTAACCAGGGACAGTGGTGTAAAAGTACAACATGTACATGACATAAAATGTGGGCTACATGTCAATGACATAGCTACCCAGTACACAATAAGAAAAGACAAAAACATTTAGAAGCCATTAATCCATATCCAGTGTCATAACAAAGGTCTTCAAACACCAACATAATGTTATAGTTGATTGTTTAAAATTTATTCCGCAAAGCAACATGCTAGCATAAAAGTCTATGGCCAGAAGAATAATTGTAGCAAAAAATGGAATATCGGTCATTTATGGGAATTTTTAAAAAATGTAATAAATTGTATCACCTTTTACTTTATACTATTTTTACACAATATGAAAATATGAGTATAAACATATGTGGTTATATTCATATAAATAGTTTTATATAACTTTATTTCAGTATTAATGACACAATTATTCCAGAGAATGCTGGCAAAGTATCATCAGGAGTAAAAAGACCTACTACAGAGTATATAATATTTATATGTTTAGGTCATATGGTCAATTTTTCTTGCATCATTTCAAATCCATTATTTTCAGTCCTGAATGTACATAAACCAGCTTGACCTAAATCATTTATGATTTTATACTTACAAATTATCTTCTAAATGCCTCATGTTACTCTGATTTATAGAACTAATGCCACTTTATGATAGTTGTCAACTTTTTTTTTAGTCCCCTACCGACGAAGTCAAAGGGGACTTTAGGTTTGCACTCCGTCCGTCTGTCTGTCTGTCCATCTGTCCATCCGTCAGTCCGGCAAATCAGTTTTCCACACTTTTTTTCTTCGTTCTTGAAGATATTGATTTGATATTTGGTTTATAGTTTTATCATGACAAGTTATAGATCAGGTTCGAATTTTGTTCCCGTCTGATGATTTAGTCCAGAGTTATGGACCATAACTCTGGACCATATCTAATGTTAGAGTACTATATGTTAAACCATATTTCTGTACAAAGGGAGATAACTCATAAAGGCATTCTTTGTTAAATTATTTGAAGAATTTTTTGGCAGGTTTGTTTGTTATTTAGTATAAACTAATTTTCTGAATGCTATAGATATAAAAAAAAATTATGATAATAATCTATTTTTATTAATGTATATATTTCAATACATTACATTGTGTAGGTAGATAAAAGTTGTTGACATTTTATAGATAAGTTACAAATCTATATTAGTTTGTGACAAATGAAAGAAAAAATATTTGGAACTATTTATTATATTTGATTATAATTTGAAAATAGATATACACTGTATTACATCATATCTAATTTTAGAGAACTATTAATCATATCTAATGTTTTTTTCACTCATATAATCAGTTTTCCACACTGTTTTAGTCATGCTTGAAGATATTGACATGATATTTACTTTTTGTTTACACCATGACAAGTTATAGAACAGGTTAGCATTTTGTTCCAGTAAAATGAATTTTTACCCGGTAGGGGACTATGTATTGCCATGCAATACTCTCAGAATGCTTGTTAAATTGACTGTTAATAGTACATGCTTTCATAATTTATAAAAGCTTAGTATTTTGAACACTAGATATACAAGATTACCAAAATTTGCCATCAGTTTTTTTTTAATAAATATGTGGTTTAGGAAGAATCTCTTTAAGTTGCCATAGATTAATTAGTTAAATCGAGGAGTAGAACCAGTAAAAATCATCACTAGTTTAGTAATAATACTCTTAACTCTTATACTAAAATCTATGTCAATAAAGATGTCATATCTATGAGATTGAAAATAACCATTGCATACATAGTAACATCAAATTTGTCATTTGTACTATAAATCTGTCACTTACTTGCACACAAAATGAAATTTTCTTTAAACATGTATATATTGGTTAAATAAAGGGGCAATTCTTGCAGACTTAGTCAATGTCTATGAAAAAAACATTTACCACCATTAAATGTTCATTGTTTCAGTGATCATTCATATATCAAGCAAAAAGGACAAAATGCTAGTGCTTCAAATTCAAATGACCATGAATACTATTGTCATTTGTACACAGAAGAAGAAGAAGAAGATGATGAAGATGTCAATTTTTTATGTCATGATAGGATGAAAAATTTATTAAAAATGCTGAATTTAAAGAGTAATACAGATTACGACTATGCAAGCATGTTAAGGATGTGTAGTCAAACAGACCTAAGTGAACAAGACATTTTCATGGGCATTATTCAAGAAATGAAAACACGGTATTATTAACATCATCATAATTTTCACCATAGCATTTTGAGGTCAGATTTTCTCAAATTGGATTTCAATATGAAAATAGGGAAATGTTGCATGATTGCCAATGAGATAACTATCGGTAGATATAATTTGACAAAGATACAAACAATCTAAGGGTCATCCAACAACCTTCAACAATAAGCAAAATTCGTACCATGAAGAAAATAAAATAAACATTCAAAATAAAACACAGCAGTCTGATAGATACCACATCAATGATTGAAAAACATATGTGGCAGAAAAAAACCCAAATTTCAATTAATTTATTACACATTCATGGCTAGAGACAGGTGGTTACAGAACTTTTAACATATCTATCTACCAGAATAAGTACTTTCCTGTAATACATTTTCAATTTAAAGTTACTTTTTTAAACAGTAATTTCAAACATTATTGTTTTTTTATTTCTAAATATTGATGATGAAGATCAAATCATTAACGGTACCAATTTTATAACACAATATATAGATATAAGAAGATCTGCATATTTTGACAATAAATGTCTCATCACTGATGCTCAAGGCCAGAATACTTGAAAATCCACAACAAGAGACTTCAGTCTTGCAGGAAACACAGTCAAATAAATAAACAGACTTAAAAAACAATTTTGTGTATATAGCAAAGACATCATTACTTATTATTGAAATTCTTTGAACTAATCTTTCTTACTACATTTGTACTTTAATATTTAATATTAATTCACTTGTATATTTAAATACCAATAGATGTCCACATTTACTTGAAACACTAGCATCAGTATGTGTGAAAGATGAAACCAAAGTGACTTTAAGGCAAATTACCAGTGTTGCAGTGGCATGCTCTTTGTCTGATGTTTGCGAGAAACAATAAAAACTCTGGTATACAGAGATGCATTACCATGTTAGCTGTAAAAGGAGATGCAAATGATGAGGTAAGAAGTAATGTTATGCAATATAGTTTGTTTAAAGGTTATATAAGATACCTTTTCTTCAGCAGGAGACCCAGTAATGATTATTTAATGGTAGGGGCTCATTTTATTGCTGGAGTTTGGTTATTAAATCTCAGTAAATTAAACAGTCTTATGATTGCAATTGTACTCTACACCGGGATATGCCCAGGTTTACATGAATTTATACTTTTATGCCACTTGTTTTGCTACCTCAATGCTTATTTTGCTACAATTATTACTGCATAGTGCCTAACCTTTCCCTTTTTGCTGTGTCTCAAAATATAAAATCTGTTATTCCACCAATTATGATAGCAATGAATACAAATAGATTTTATGTTTTCCATTATTGTATACTGTAAATTCAGACATTTAATCGACATATCCCATGACCAACAAATATATGAGATAGTCAGATTAATTATTGGAATTTCAGGAAAAGTTTAATATTTATAGATATATGTATTGGATATCAGAATACTACAGTTGTTATTACTGCGATACTTACCAAGTTTCATAAATCACATTGATAAAAATCTCAATCATTTCTGAATTTACAGTATACTTTTGTTTTTCTTTTAGGTTACAGCATTACTCTGCTTTTACATTAACAAAATACATTATATGAAAGTCTGTATTAAATGGGAAATACACTTGCTGTATGTTGGTTCGAATCCAACTGCAGACAAACCAATGTATCTTAGTCTAGCTAGCTATTAACACTTAAACTGTGAAAGCATTCTTATCAACATTTTGTTATGGGAAATATAACAAATGTTATTCAATATAAAAGTAAAAAATGATCTTTTCCTATGTTTCCATTTTGATAAAAAAAAAAAAAAAAAGCAAATAAATGAAAAATTAGCTTCTGTTATATATTTTACAGCGTTTCTGAGTTTCAACAATTACAAAATGGAACAAAAACATTTATCATTGATAAAAATGGCTTCACAGTGCTTATTTCTACTTTTGGTGATGGTGCATTATTAACCTGGCCCCAAATACATAAGTAATAACTGATTATGATAGCACTATTTCATACATGTTTTATTTTATATTCTATTTAATAGTTTATCAGAAGATTGAACAGGATGTCATTAAGCCTTTCCTGTTCTGGAAAATTAAGGATTCTTGATAAGGCTGTCATTGCTTTACACAATATGTTGGTTGAGGCAATTCGTACATACCCTTTAATGAAAATAACCGGTGATAACTTGGATATGTATATCAGAACAAACCACCAAAGGACAGATAATAGCAACCAGGATATACACTGGTTTGCCTCTAATGCATTTTTCACCAGACTTAATTACCAAAATCTTCCAGAGAGTACACCAGAATTTAGTCCAGGTTCTGTTGCTACTTTTGTTTGCATGGTTGACTTGTTCTTAACTTTTTATTCCCCCGCCGTAGCGGAGGGGGCATTAAGTTTTACCCTTGTCCGTCTGTACGTACGTACGTACGTCCCAAAATTGGTTTCCGATCTCTAACTATAGTTTGCCTCAACCAAATGTTATGAAACTTATACACAAAGCTTATTACCACAAAACACAGATCAAGTTTAAATTTTGTGGCGTCACTTTTACTGTTCTAGAGTTATGCTCCTTTACAAACTGAAAATTGCTGAATTTATCATTTCGGTTCTCTAACTTTAGTTTGCCTCAACCAAATGTTATGAAACTTATACACAATGCTTATTACCACAAAACACAGATCAAGTTTGAATTTTGGTGGCGTCACTTTTACAGTTCTAGAGTTATGCCCCTTTACAAATGGAAAAAATGCTGAATTTTTCGTTTCCAATTCCTAACTTAAGTTTGCCTCAACCAAATGTTATGAAACTTATACACAATGCTTATTACCACAAAACACAGATCAAGTTTGAATTTTGGTGGCGTCACTTTTTACAGTTCTAGAGTTATGCCCCTTTACAAATGGAAAAAATGCTGAATTTTTCGTTTCCAATCTCTAACTTAAGTTTGCCTCAACCAAATGTTATGAAACTTATATACAATGCTTATTACCACAAAACACAGATCAAGTTTGAATTTTGGTGGCGTCACTTTAACCATTCTAGAGTTATGCCCCTTTAGAAATGGAAAAATTGCAAAATTTTTATTTTCTTCTAAATATCAAGTAATTTTATTAAAATTGGAGTTATCTTCCTTTGTCCATGATTAAAGTTGAATCAACTACAATCAATGCTTTATACAATGCAATGTTAAATTTTGACTTCCACTGATAAAACACAGATCAAGTTGAATTTGGGTAGTGTCACTTTAATCATTATGCCCCTTTATAAATCGAAAGATTGCATAATTTTTAGTTTCCATTCTGTAACTTAAGTTTGCCCCAACCAAACATTATGAAACCTATACACAATATTCATTACCACAAAACTAAGATCAAGTACAAATTTTTTGTTTCCGTTTTCTAACTTTAGTTTGCCTCTACCAAATGTTATGAAACTTATATACAATGCTTATTACTACATAATACAGATTAAGTACGAAATTTGATGGCACACTTTTACCATTCTTGAGTTATGTCCCTTCATAAACATAAAAATTGCCAAATTTTATGTTCCATTCTCTAACTTTAGTTTGTCTCAACCAAATGTTATAAAACTTATACACAACCGTTCTAGAGTTATGCGTGTTTACAAATAATAAAATTGCTGAATTTTTAGTTTCTGTTCTCAACTTTAGTTAGCCTCAACCAAATGTTATGAGACTTACACACAATGCTTATTACCACAAAACTCCGATCAAGTTCAAATTTGGGTAGCGTCACTTTTACCGTTCTTCAGTTATGTCCCTTTATAACTATATGATATGCAAGCGGGGGCATCATCTGTGTCCACATTTATTAATTTCTTTTTCAATTGGTTGAACACTTGAAGTATTATTTTTCATGGATTGTACATTTGATTTCTTTAATTACATAGACAGTAACTGTTTAGTGTCTTTATCAAGCAATTAATTTTAAATTTTTTTTCCAGCCCAATTGTTAAGTAATTTTTTATGAAATCATGACTTAAACAGGACTGCAATGAGGACCCCAAATTTAACTGTGATGTCAACAGAAATTTGACAAAAACATTAGCTCGCAACAAAAGCAGGATAAAAGGAGACTATAAACGTCTAGTATACATTTATCGCTTCGTGTTATCTGTACACCTGTGTTAGTATAGTAGAAAGGTCGATTGCAGGATGAAATCATATAAATTTCATATTAAACAACTTTCAAGATGTTTAAATCTTTTATTATCCCATAAGCTAACAATCTATTTGGCAAATTGAAATATAATTAGACACTGTGCTTTTCAATACAAATCCATTATCATAATCTATTGATTGATTAACAATTTGCAAACATTTAAGAAATGTTTATTTTTAGTCCCCTACCGACGAAGTCGAATGGGATTTTAGGTTTTCACTCTGTCTGTCTGTCTGTCTGTCCATCTGTCAGTCCGGCAAGACTTTTTTTCTTCATGCTTTAAGATATCGATTTGATATTTGGTGTATTGTTTTATCATGACAAGTTACAGGTCAAATTCAATTTTCACGATTTTAGCTTTTCTCCTTGTTCAGTTAAAGCCCTTTCCCTAGAATTAAATTTTTAATGAAATACTTATTAATTACTAGATTTCTGTTCAAAGGGAAATAACTCATTTTATTAAAGATTTGTTAAAAGACATTTTATTAAGATAAATGACATTTTTGATTTTTATGCCCCCGCCGTAGTGGTTGGGGCATTAAGTTTTACCCTTGACCGTCTATACATACGTACGTACGTACGTACGTACATATGTCCCAAATTTGGTTTCTGTTCTCTTACATGAAATTTTTGTAGCGTCACTCTAGCCGTTTTAGAGTTATGCCCCTTTATAAATGAAAAAATTGCAAAATTTTTGGTTTCCGTTCTCTAACTTAAGTTTGCTTCAACCAAATGTTATGAAACTTATACACAATGCTTATTACTACAAAATACAGATCAAGTTTTAATTTTGGTGGCGTCACTTTTACTGTTCTAGAGTTATGCCCATATCTACGGATATGAACGTAGATAACTTATATTAACACAACATGTTATTCAAACCATTTTTGTTGAGTTATGTTTTTCAGACTGCTGTTTTCTTAAAGGTTACATATTCTAATTACTCTTTGAGGTGTTAATTTGTGGTCACTATGTGTTATTTTTATTAAATGGGTTTTCCTATGTAAAAAATTGATGATTAAATTGTAGTAATTAAGTGCATTAAAAGAGAATTTTTCAAGTTTTCAAGGTTATAGTATATGTTGTAAGTGTAGTCAAGTTGAAAATGTAAATTTCCAGATGGACTTATTTCATTTTTGTTGTTCATCATCGTCAGATTTATGGTTCTTGATGGATTGGAAAATTGAATCCATTTTACATTTCAATATGTTTTTTCCCCGGACAAAGTGGAGGTTAAGATTACCTTATAACATTATGCAAGGTTAATTATACATGTATTATGTCTTTTTTTAGGTAAGACTGAAAGACATAGATGCAGAAATGTTTGTTTTGAATGAAAGTGAAACATTGAAGCTGAATGATGTACAGAAGGTTTTGATAAGTCGTCTTCTTTGTGACAGGGATGAATTTCAGTGGCTTAAAAATAAACTACCACAACATATACCACATCGGTACAAAATTAAGTCTAAATATAGGGAAAAAAACGAAATTACACCAGCCCTCAATGGAATGGGTTTAAGTAGTGCCAATTTACAGTCTGTTGAGACAAGTTAACGATTGTAATACTTAACCAGCTAGTCAATCTTCTATAAACTGTATATATGAATGACTATTACAAAGTAACATGTAGATTAAAAGGAAATTTTATTATTCTGTGAAAATTAGGTTTGTTATAAATTTTAAATGAAATTCATGATCCAAGTTGAAATTTTGAAAAAGAACATTGTGATTACATCTTATATCATGTTTATGTTGAACATATTTCTACATTCCTTGATTTTTACTGCAAACCAAATGCATTTTATTGCCAAGATAATTATGGTTGCATGTTAAATATAATAGAAAAAAAATAAAGGATATGGGTAGCTGACTACTGTAAATTCAGAAATTATTGCGAGGTTTTTATTATTGCGACAAATGCGACAGAGTTGTAAACGCAATAATTTAAACTCGCATTTTGAAATATTTTATATGAACTAAACAGGATTTTTCTAAAATCGTAAAAATTAAAATCGCACTTAAGTGTAAAATGACAAAATCGCAATAATAAATGCACGCAATAATTTCTGAATTTACAGTATGTGGTATGAGCTTTGCACATTGTTGAAGGCTGACAGTGACCTTTAGCTGTTAATTTCGGTGTCATTTGGTCTATTGTGGAGAGTTGTCTCATTGGCAATCATACCACATCTTCTTTCATATATTGACACAAAACTCCTGTACAACAAAACACAAAATGCAATGGAATAACGTATTTATTGCTATTCTTCATTTCAAAGCGACAGTGAGGACTTCAACATGAAGCAAACACTCTCACCTCACTGCAAGTATAAGATCAGATGGCCCCTAGCACTGGTTTGATTTTAATTCTTTGACTTTTATTAACATATTACATAAAAGAATTACAGAAGTAATAGAAATATCATATCAATACAGTACCTTATCTTCTATAATAATACTTCATTTGGCATTTGTTTAATTTTAAGTTACAGTGACAGCATGTCAAAGAAACAGCAGGTCTTTAGGTTGAAAATAATGTTCAAGAATGAATCGAAAAATGAAGACTGTCTGGATATAATGGGTAACTATGAGGATCAAATAATTGATTTGCACACAAAGGCATATGGTAATAAAGGCATTAGTTTACATTGCATACTGTTCATAACATCTTTTTGTATTTGATTTGGATTTCAGTATCATTTCTATTACTAATTGCACTTGGGATTTTTTCCTAATTTAAAAAAGCAGTGCATTTGTTTATGATAGCCATCAAAATTTGATTGAAATCCAAAATGTGTTAATGTTTGTAATATCCCTATTACAGGAAATATGGATGTATTAGATAAAATGGAGTGGGTTTAGGAGGAGATATGCTGACCAGGGAGAGACTGCAAAATGCTAAAAACATTACATATTTAGCACCAACACCAAAGGGTCGATTTGAACATTTGTCCCCGGTCACTTGTGAACTTTGGCATGTGAAGCAAGATCTTCTATCTGTATGTTTTATTGTATTCATACTTATTCCCTTTCGTAATTTCGTTATCAACAAGCATTCTGAGTCCAAGGACCATAATTCTGCACAAAATCTTTAGACCGGAACAAAATTCTAACTTTATCTGTAACTTGTCATGATAAAACAATATACCAAATATCAAATCAATATCTTCAAGCACGAAGAAAAAGTGTGGAAAACTGATTTGACAGAATGGAAACCTAAAGTCCCCTTCAACTTTGTTCTTATTTTGTTCCTTAAGTAATGCTCTCTCATAGCATCAAATCTATATTCTTGATTTTTTTAATTTCACCTAAGTGCATCCTTAATGTTGGATTTATAGGCTTACAAAAAAACAAGTTCCAATATTTAAAAGTAAAATTGAAGTTATTTTAACACTGTCTTTATGTCAATTTTTTAAAAAGCATATAAAGCCTTATTTAAAAGCGATTCATTGGGAGAGTGTGGAACTTTGTTTCACATGAAGACAGCATTAAGGAGGAATGATGTTAATGGAAATGTAAAATCAAACTACAAAGCCCATGAAGAACTATTTCTGCTAATTGTTAAAGCATTAATTCACATAGCTTCAGATGAAATCAAGGACTGCAGAGAACAAAACAGAGACATTGTGCTTAGTAGTGTTTTTTCAAAGATTTATGGTTTGTACAATTGAGAGTTTAATAATTAAAATTACCTTTTGTTTAAATACATACATATTAAGGAGCAAGAATCGTGAGCTTTACATTTATATGCATGTCATATCTCAGAAAACTGAAGGACATCACATTAACATTGAATATTGCTATAGAGTTGTGTATCAAATAAAATACATTTTAAAATACAGTGCCAACAATATTATTTGTTGGATACCAATTTTCATATAATTATTTCATTGGTACGGTGGCAAACATTATTTTAAATTTATCTTCATTGAATTTTAAATTTTCAAATTCTACATGGATGCATGCTGACTTTGACACAACCATGAAATCAAGTATTTGAGAAAATGCAAGTATTCCACATTCCATGAAAATTGGTACCCTAGAAAAAATCAAGGAGTCCACACTATTTAAAATTACATATTTCTACAGCTAAAATAAAACATTGGATGCATTTCTATGTACACTTAATGACCAAGCTAAATAAATTATAGGAATGAAATGGCAGATATACATATCTGGATACATATACATAAATCAGCTTAATATTTAAACTTATCGGTCGTCCTACTGTGTATATCACACTGTTCAGCTCTGAATAAAATTGCATACCACAGCTTTGTGACGTCAAATACGTTGACCCGGCCTTAATAAAATTGACCTGAACATATCAGCGACGTCATAATGTATGAACCGACGTTGATAAGTTTGATCCAAACTTATCAAGTCATCTTCAGGTTTGCTGGTGAAACCAAGAAAACACTTGTTTCTCTCACGCAAAATACGCAAATATAACCCGTTACATCAATTATCTGGTTGTCTGCATATTTATATGGTAATATATCAGCTGCTCAACTCAATATGAATCCATTTTGAACTCGTTTGCTTCGCTCACTCGACAAAAAGCTTCATATTATGGCTTGCAGCTGATATTTTACAATATCAATATGCAGGCAACCTGATACTGTGGATTCATTTATTTTCGTGGGTACCAATTTTCGTTGATTAAGGAAAACTTACATGTTCGTGAATATTTAATTTCATGGTTTTGCCAAAGTCTGCATACAAGCCTATAGAAAATTTGATATTCGTTGAACATTTAATTTCGTGGTTCACCTGTACCCACTAAATCCACGAAAACTGGTATCTAACGAATGATAATGAATCCACAGTAATCGGTACAGATGATGAAGAAGATGAAGATGAATCGTTACACATGATAAAATTGTTGAGGTATGT
Source organism: Mytilus californianus (assembly GCF_021869535.1). Lineage (NCBI taxonomy): Eukaryota > Metazoa > Mollusca > Bivalvia > Mytilida > Mytilidae > Mytilus > Mytilus californianus. The sequence continues at coordinate 63,449,935 of NW_026262679.1, forward strand.
AAATTAAGATAAACAGTTATTCTTAGGTCTAGGATACAGTACAGACGATTATGTTTACAACTATTTCACAAATTTATTAACCTGGGGATGCAAATTGTGAATATGAATGACACAGCAAAGGAGGGGGACATGGAGAGACTCATAATGAATATGAAGGAAAATGCTGCCTTTTTTTACAGCCACTCAGCAATGAGTAAATATTTTTCTGAATGCATTAATACCATCTTGCAAGTAGATCACCTTTCATCCCCTCGTATGAAAATGAGACAGCTAGAAGGGGCATTCATCAATACTAAAGGGGGAAATGGTAAAAAAATGGAAGCAGACCTTGTGCAGGAGCATGCCATTAGAAACCAGAAAGACTTAATAAGAGGTCTAGGTAAGAAAAATAGATTTAGCCTTCAATCAGCCTGTTACCCTGCTTCCATTTTGAGCAAATGGTTATGTGAATATTTCTTTTCATGTAACAGTTCATTTTGGGTTCCACTTCACGGAATACGTTGAAACTATGTCGATTTCTTTGGAAAATTAGAGACAATGATTCGGATTTTAACAAGTAAAGTTTCAAGCGTTGAATGTAAATTGCAGGATAAAAACAATATATGTACATTGTCGGAAAATATAGAATCTCGGCGAGACTTGCTTTTCGTCCTGTTTCTAAAGCTTTTACAAGTAAACTTTATATTTTCTGACAATGTACATATATTGTATACTTATTATGCTGTTATTAAAAACAAAGAATGTAACAACAACATATAAAACAAAGAATGTAACATCAACATAATGAATTGCAGAGGTCCAACCCTGAACAGTTGGGGCAAAAATGGACACAATATTCGTGGTTGATACAGGTCTGAATTTGGATTGAAATTAAATGTTTGACACATAATAGGTTTCTGACACAGAATAACTGTAGTCAAAGAACTTAATATTGGTTATATGATTTGAATTTATATTCAATTTTTTTCTTTTTGCAATACACTATGCTGTTGCGAATTGACCCCCCCCCCCCCCCCCCAAAAAAAAAAAAAAATATCACCACCCTTTTTTTGGGGGGCAAAAAATTATTTTTTTATAAAAAAAAAAATAATATTTGAAGAAATTTTCTTTTTAATTTCTGAAATCTGTAATGAGAAAAAAAAATTGCCCCCCCCCCCCAATTTCTTTTTATTCCTCCACCCAATTTTGTTTTTTCACCTCCCCCCATCCCTTTTTCCAAAAAAAAATCTTTCCCTCAAGATATGGTCATTATCTTAATTCAAATTTCCAAAGGAGTTTGCAACCATAATTACCCATTTAAATACATCATAAAAGTCTTTAATCTGCATTTTTATTAGTAACTTCTAAAAATAAATTGACAGCTAATCACCTCAAGACAATACAAAGTTTCTTTATCCACAATTTTAAAGCAGTGTAAGGGAGGTAATCCAAATTTAACATTGTAATTAACAGTGATTGTCCATTAACAAAGAAACCCTTGTTTTATCCCCCTTTTTGCCCCTTATTCCTATACGGTTTGAGCCATTATCCCCCCCCCCCCCCCCACACCCCACCCCCAAAGCCAATTCTAACCATCCTTTTGTGGTATGGGAACTTATTGTACAATTTCAGAGAGATCCATACACCGTTCTACAAGTTATTGTCTGAAAACTAGAAAAATGCTTATTTGGGCCCCTTTTTTGGCCCCTTATTCATAAACTGTTAGGACCATAACCCCCAAAATCTTTCCCAACCTTCCTTTTGAGGTTATAAACCTTGTGTTTAAATTTCATAGATTTCTATTAACTAATACTAAAGTTATTGTCCAGAAACCATGTGTCTTTGGACGACGACAACGACGTGATACCAATATGGTCTTATAAAAAACAACACACAAAGTTGAAGCAAAAGGATCACAAAGTCATTTACTAAATGATGAATTAATTCAGTTGATCAGGAAACCTAATCTTAGTGGTGGCATATTTCATGTTATCCTGATTTAGAGTAATTTCTAGCAATTTGATTGGCTGATATTGTCCTAATAAATTTCAGTACAATTTTTTGTTACGCCAATTGGAATTATCTCCCTTATACCATTGACCTAATAAAAAAAAATAATTTTGAGTTGCTTTATAGTCCTAATATTTTTAATTTTTCACAGTTTTAGATTAATAAATATATTTGGCTGATATTGTCCTAATAATTGAATTTGAATAGAACAAAATCAGGATAAATTCGTTACACAGTGTGCAATTGTCCCAATTCAGAATTTATCGGGTAAATACATTTCATATCGGGTGAGGCGAACCCGATATGAATTTTGTTGACCCGATAAATTCTCGTATTAGGAGAATTGCACACTGTGTAACTAATATTGCTTATGATCATTTAAATCTATTAAAAAAGATAAAGAGATTACTTTCTAAACAGTAAGATCTTCGAAGCAATACATGCAGACAAAACCTTGGACAGTTTCATAGCATACAGATGTCCATCAGTCACATCTGTCTTACTTGTTGATCCTATAGTTGAGTCTAATTTTTAATAATTTAGGAGCAAATAAAACTGAGAATGGTTCAAGGAGAGCAAGCAGTTCAGCAGATATTATTCATAGAATTGGAGACAACATAGATCATTTGCTAAATATACCTAAACTTACCACAAGCCATGCAAAGAAGACTTCATCCAAAGATCTTGAAATTGCAATTAACATTTTAAAGAAAGTTCAACCTTTTAATTATGTTAAGGGAAGGCAATTTTAAAGTTTAAAAACCATAGCAAAGAATCCCAAATTAGTTGTTCCAAAGAAAGATCTTGTACATGCCATCCAGAAAAAAATTCAAAAGTTGTTTTTAAATTCATAAGTTTTTTTATAGTCTGTTATTAATGGTTTTATTGAATATCATCTGCCTGTATCAATTGTACTTTGTGTCACTATTAAAAAATTAAATGGGAATACCTTACTTACTGAATGTCAATAAAATATAAATTATAACCATAATTTTTTTTAATACATGTACATGTGTATGTTACTAATTTGTCTCCATTAATACTGCAAATGTTATGATTGATTGATTGTTGGTTGCTTTACGCCGCATTAGCAAATGTTATGAAGGTAACAGCAGTTTATAGTTGAAGTATTTACGCTTTATCTATTTCTATATTTAGTAATAAAATTATTTAAGCTACATTTATTTCTATATTTTAAAATAGTGTAAGAATTATATTTTTACAAATAAATTTAGAAATCTGGCATTTCGTAAGGGGAGATAAGTTAGTTCCCAATGTTTTATATCAATGGGAATTGATATTGTAGATAAAGTTAAGTTTAACTTCTTCATTAAAATATCAGGAAACAATGACTTTTACATTCTGTGTTATTTAAATATTCTTTGTTAATTAATGAAATTATAGTGAGCTATGTTAATAATTTATTACACCCAAAATTTAAGTCTTTATCAATTTAATGCTGGCATTAAATACATTTTCCCTGTATGACTAATCTCTGTATCCTTTCCTTAATTAATTTTTTTCTACTTAATTGTTTTAATGTGTCTCTCCATGTCCCTTCATTGTGTAATTTTAATCTGTAAGACCTTCCCTTATTGTTTTGTACCAGTCTCTCCATCTCCCTTCCTCAAGTTAATATTTTTCTAAAAATCTCATCTCATTATTTTGTATGAGTTCCTCAATGTCCCTTCAATGAGCAATTTTTTCTAAAAGACATTACCTAATTTTTTCAAACGAGTCTCTCTATGTCCCTTCATTGAGCATTTTTTTCTAAAAGACATTACTTAATTTTTTCGTACGAGTCTCTGCATGTCCCTTCATTGAGCATTTTTTTCTAAAAGACATTACATAATTTTTTCGTACGAGTCTCTCCATGACCCTTCATTGAGCATTTTTTTTCTAAAATACATTACTCAATTGTCTTGTAAAGTCTACATTATCATGATAATATGTAAATATTTAATTAAAGAAACATGAGTAGGGTTCAAGTTTCCAAAGGAAAATATCATTCCCATCTCTATAATCAATATAAAATAATACATATTATCACCTTATATTTCTTAACAAATGGTATGCTAACTAGTGATATACAATCAAACTTTGAATGTATAATATACAATGTAATATATTTTTATAAAATATTAAAAATATATAATATTGTTATTTCCTTGTACATCTTCCTTCAGTTTATTTTTTCACTGCTATTGTCAGTTTGTATTTGTTGTACATGATTCATTGATTGTAATAACAACTAAAATTTAACTTTACATGTACAAAATGAAATATTTTAGTTCTTTATATTTGCCACACCAGAAAATGAATGCATCTCATTTTCTCATTAATTTTCAACAATACATTTCAGATAATAAATCAACAAGGCATCATATTATGAAACTAAATATGAACTGAAGAGTGTGCTTTCAAGAATGTATAATTTGAAATAATTCATATGCTGGTCTGCTATATTTTTATCTGTCCATTATTATCATATTATATACACAATTGAGAATAGCACCAAATTAATTACAATGGAAAGAAAATTTCAAAAAAGTTGTGAATTGATAGAAGGAATTTAGTTTTAGAAAACAAAGAACTGTAATGGATATAGGCACCATTAATAAAATTTTTAAACATTGACTTAAGTTGAATTGCATTTAGACTAAAAAAAATATTGCTGTTTTTATCATGTAAATGTTTTAATTTGAAGCATTTACATATCATATCAAAACAAAAATTGGAATGAAAAAATACATTTTTAATAATTGTGGACAACATTAACCAAAAATTTTGTAATTATTATTATGACTGGGTTTAGATGAGAATTTGTTATAGTCTGGAAGTAGCCATTTTGTATAGGTTATTAAATAATTCTTTCAGTGAAAGAGAAATTTACATTGACTGTGATATTTTTTTTCATTATAAGTGTTCAATTTTGAAATAACTGTGATATAAACTGTGATATTGACTTGTATTGTATATTGAATGAAAAAAAAAACCATTCCAGAATATTTATAGTTATCATCAAGTCTGTTTGCCTCTTTGTTTGTAAGTACTTGTAATATATTAAGTGAAATTGATTTAAAAAATGTGTAGTTCTGACTTAAAAATGAATTTGAGTGATGTGTCCTGTAAATGGATCATAAGAAGTTAAAATGAATGTATATTTTGTTATACCAAGTTGAAGCAAATTGTAAAAAATATGTTTGTTTTTTTTTAAATGGGAAGTTTTGAGAAACATCTGTTTTTGCTAATGATTTTTGAAATTGATTTCTGCTATTATGTATTGTTCATCACCATTTTTAAAAACATTGGCCAATAAAATGCTTCGCTGGGCGCAGCTTGATACGACCGCAGAGGTCGAACCCTGAACAGTTGGGGCAAGTATGGACACAACATTCAAGCTTGATACAGCTCTGAATTTGGATTGTGATTAAATATTTGACACAGCATAGGTTTCTGACACAGAAAGAATGTGGTCTAAGAACTTCAATTTTTTTAATTTACCTATTATGGTCCAATGTCCAAAATCAAAATACATGGTTAGATTCAGCATATCAAAGAACCCCATATATTCAATTTTTGTTGAAATCAAACAAAGTTTAATTTTGGACCCCAACTTGGACAAACTTGAAAACTGGTCCCATAATCAAAAATCTAAACACATGTTTAGATTCAGCATATCAAAGTACCCCAAGAATTCAATTTTTGTTAAAATCAAACTAAGTTTAATTTTGGACCCTTTGGACCTTAATGTAGACCAATTTAAAAAACGGTACCCAAAATTAAAAATCTAAAAACACGGTTAGATTTGGCATATCAAAGAACCCCAATAATTAAATTTTTGATGAAATCAAACAAAGTTTAATTTTGGACCCTTTTGACCTCAATATGAACCAATTTGATAGCGGGCCCACAAATAAAAAATCTAAATACATGGTAAGATTCAGCATATCAAAGAACCCCATATATATTCAATTTTTGTTGAAATCAAACAAAGTTTAATTTTGGACCCCAATTTGGACCAACTTGAAAACTGGGCCAAAAATCTAAAATCTAAATACATGTTTAGATTCAGCATATCAAAGAACCCCATATATTCAATTTTTGTTGAAATCAAACAAAGTTTAATTTTGGACCCCAACTTGGACCAACTTGACAACTGGGCCAATAATCAAAAATCTAAACACATGTTTAGATTCAGCATATCAAAGAACCCCAAAAATTCAATTTTTGTTAAAATCAAACTTAGTTTAATTTTGGACCCTTTGGACCTTAATGTAGACCAATTTAAAAAACGGGACCCAAAATTAAAAATCTAAATACACGGTTAGATTTGGCATATCAAAGAACCCCAATAATTCAATTTTTGATGAAATCAAACAAAGTTTAATTTTGGACCCTTTTGACCTCAATATGAACCAATTTGATAGCGGGCCCACAAATAAAAAATCTAAATACATGGTAAGATTCAGCATATCAAAGAACCCCATATATTCAATTTTTGTTGAAATCAAACAATGTTTAATTTTGGACCCCAATTTGGACCAACTTGAAAACTGGGCCAAAAATCTAAAATCTAAATACATGTTTAGATTCAGCATATCAAAGAACCCCATATATTCAATTTTTGTTGAAATCAAACAAAGTTTAATTTTGGACCCCAACTTGGACCAACTTAAAAACTGGGCCCATAATCAAAAATCTAAACACATGTTTAGATTCAGCATATCAAAGAACCCCAAGAATTCAATTTTTGTTAAAATCAAACTAAGTTTAATTTTGGACCCTTTGGACCTTAATGTAGACCAATTTAAAAAAACGGGACCCAAAATTAAAAATCTAAATACACGGTTAGATTTGGCATATCAAAGAACTCCAATACTAGTAATTCAATTTTTGATGAAATCAAACAAAGTTTAATTTTGGACCCTTTTGACCTCAATATGAACCAATTTGATAGCGGGGTCCACAAATAAAAAATCTAAATACATGGTAAGATTCAGCATCTCAAAGAACCCCATATATTCAATTTTTGTTGAAATCAAACAAAGTTTAATTTTGTACCCCAATTTGGACCAACTTGAAAACTGGGCCAAAAATCAAAAATCTAAATACATGTTTAGATTCAGCATATCAAAGAACCCTATATATTCAATTTTTGTTAAAATCAAACTAAGTTTAATTTTGGACCCTTTGGACCTTAATGTAGACCAATTTGAAAACTGGACCCAAAATTAAAAATCTAAATACACGGTTAGATTCGGCATAACAAATAAATAAATGTGGTCAAAGATTTTACAAATCTAATGCGTCATACTGTGCAATTAAAGACTACTTCTTGAAATTTTTCAATATTTGAAATTTGAAAAAAAAATGTTTGAAGAATAATTCTTTTTAATTTCTGAAATCTGAAATGAGAAAAAATTGACCCCCCACAATTTCTTTTTACCCCCCCCCCCCCCTTTTTTTCCCCAAAAAAATTCTTTCCCTCAAGATATGGTCATAATCTCAATTCAAATTTCCAATGGAGTTTGCTACCATAATTACCCATTTAAATTTACCATAGTGCTAACTTAATCTATTTTATAATAGAATTTAAAATATAGTGTCAAATCTTTCATATGGATTTTTTTGTAAAAAAAAAAGATGCAACATTTGCAGATATTTTTACTGGTCTTCCTTTATAAATATGCATTTCTTTAAACATAATTTAAAAGCAGTGTAAGGGAAGTAACCAAAACGTTGTATTTGGATTACCTCCCTTACACTCTTTTAAAATTATCTTAATTGTTCATTAACCATTACTTTATACATAATTTAAAAGCAGTGTAAGGGAGATAATTTCAATGATGTATTTGATTTATCTCCCTCACACTGCTTTAAATTATGTTTTGTACTAAAGTATTTGTCCATTAACCAGGACAGCCTTGTTTTTCCCCCTTTTTTGCCCCTAATTCTTAAACGGTTTGAGCCATAACCCCCCAAAGCAAATCCTAACCATCCCTTTGTGGTATTGAAACTTGTTGTATAATTTCAGAGAGATCCATACACCGTTCCACAGTTATTGTCTGGAAACTAGAAAATGCTTATTTTTGGCCCCTAATTCCTTAACTGTTGGTACCATAACCCCCAAAATCAATCCCAACCTTCCTTTTGTGGTATTGAACCTTATGGTAAAATTTCATAGAGATCCATTCACTTAAACTAAAGTTAGAGTGCGAAAACTAATGCGTCTTCGGACGACGACGCCGGACGACGACGACGACGACGATGCCAACGTCATACCAATATACGACCACAAAAATTTTTTTGCGGTCGTATAAAAAGCATGAAATTCATGTTTTTAGGGCAGATGATCTCTTATGAATACCTTTTTTAGGGTAAAAAAAGGATTTGAAGATTACCATTACATAAAACAATAGAGTAATATTAATGTATTGATATGAGAACAAAAATCTTATCATTGGAATTTTATTTCACTAAAACTAGTATACTTGAATCAGTAAATTGATCGTTTGTAAGCTTTTAAACCTGTCCACTGAATGGTTAAAGCAAAAAAAAAAAACAACAAAAATATGAACTTTTGTCTCTATTTATGGGATATTTAAAAAAGTCAATGAAATGTTGTATCAATTGTATAGCATTTAAATGTAAGTTATTTTTATACATTGCCTCCTAATATTAAGTATAAATGTTGAACTTCAATGCTTTGTAAGACTAAGAATGTTAAGTTTTCAGAATAGTTTATTGTGTATCACTCTAAACTTGAATAAAATTTATATACGGAAAAAGTGTTTTATAATTCTATTTAATAATTTTGAAATTGGGAGTGGGTGGGGGGTGAGTTTGGTAGGGTTATTGCCTATTTACAATTCTATTCTCAGCATCTCACATTCAATACATGAACATAGTGGTTTACAGTTGTAACAGCAAATATGACTCTTTACAGCTGATTTTTCAAAGCCATACTGCTGCAGAAGGTATTCTCTAAGACAACCCTTTTCCCTATAGAAACCAATAATATCAGGCTTTCTATCCACTACATTTGCAGCAATATCCCTATTGCTGTAGTATAGGACAGCTTTGGCTGCAATTCCTGAACGACCAGCACGCCCAATCTCTTGCACATAATCAGACAAAGACCTTGGTGGCCGTGCATGGATGACTCTCATGATTGATGGAGAATTAAACCCCATACCAACAACTGATGTGCAAAACACAAGTTTTATTCTTGGGTTTTCACTTGACAACTCTTTAATAACATAATTTTTGACACTTTCGTCTTGACCACTGCATAAGATACTATATACACATGATTCAAGTGTAGGTTTCTTGAAAATGTGTTTACAGTAGGCAGCTGCATTACCTATGTATTGCAATGGCATGAATAATAAGGTTACTGGGAAGTTTTCCCCATTTTCTAATAAATTGTCACAAATTGGCTTATAGATGTTTTCATAGGCCTCATAAATATCAAGGGATGCCTCTTAAAGTCTGATAACTAAATAAATGTTTTCCCTATCGGAACTTTCCCGAATTACTTTTGGATTTTTCATTCCTATGGAAGTGGTAACTGTCTTCTCTTCCTGCTTTGTAACGGTTGCACTGAGTCCCAATCTTGATTCCCGGAAAAAATCCTGGAAGCTCCTTAATTCAAGTGATGAAATGCTTTTCTGAATGATTTCCCCCTATTCAGTAAATAAAAATAAGTAATGGTAATACATTTTGATAATAACCATTCCAAAAATAAGGTTAAATTCACCACCACCAAATAAAGGGGAGATAAGCAATGTGAAATTATTTTTTCCCATTAAAACTCTGATTTCATAAAATATAATCTTGTAATTTGTGTACTCTATTTGTAATATTTATAGTTATCAACATGATATTAATTTAAAAGAAAATCACTGAATCTAAATATCAAAAAATGCATAATATTTATTATATTTTAAAAACAATACTGGTTAAAGACATCAGGAAAAAATGCTTTCACAGTTTAAAGTTAATAGCTGGAATAATATACATTGGTTGTCCGCAGTTGGAATTGAACCAACATACAGCAAGTGTATTACCCAAAAGATACAGACTTCTATATAATGTATGTTGTTAGTAAGGTGGAAATAAAATGGCAATAAAATTTTCAGATTAAAGCAACACAAAAGCATTAATTATCAAATGTTAACATCATAAGCTTATTATAGCTGCATTATAGATATACAATATATGTACATTGTCGGAAAATATAAAATTTATTTGTATGAGCTTTAGAAACAGGACGAAAAGCGAGGCTCGCCAAGCTTTTCTCCTGTTTCGCAGCGAGTACAAATAAATTTTATATTTTCCGACAATGTACATATATTGTTTTTATCCTGAAATTAACACCCAACACTTGAAACTTTAGTTGTTAAAATCTAAATCATTGTCTCTAATTTTCAAAGAAATCGACATAGTTTAAAAGCGGACCGGGAAGAGGACCCCAAAATGAACTGGTACGCAAAAAGAAATATCCACATTACTGCTTGCTCAACATGGAAGAGGGTTAACAGGAGACTTTATTTGTACTTGTACAAATAAAGCAAAAATTTATTTGTGTACCTGTTATTTGTACAATAGTTGGCTGACTGCAGGATAAAAGTTAATATTGGATGAAAACAGAAAATTAAACCATAAACTAAAATGCAGACATGCAATGAAAAGAAATTAATAAAAAAATGGACATTTGGGATCAATATTAGACAGAACATGGTAACAAGGAATTTATTACTCATTGCTTTGTTCAAGAAATGTCTTGGTACATGTATTGTTACAGATAATTTCCACCTGTAAGGAGTGTTGCTGTAAATAATTAATAGACAAATAGATATATGTTAAGTCTTGTATGAATAATTAAATATGAATATATAATGGAAATGTGTTACAACGGATATTGTCTTTTTATGCATTAATGATGAAAACATCTTAATAACCAAAAATCCAACATTGTCAGTTAAAACAGGAACTACTTGGCTATGGATACAATTATTCCAGCAGAAGTGTAATCAACCCAATGCTAGAATATCTTAATAACACTTCATACTTACCTTTCTTTCTGTTTCATACTTACATTATCTGTTTAACACATTTCAAACAGTATCAGTAAAATCTGATGAAAATCAAATCAACTCCAAAAAACATCATGTCAAGATGTGAACTTCAAATCAATGGTTAAATGTAAAACAAAACAACAAAATATTATTGAGATTATATAAGACAAATTGATTTTTAAAATTGGAAAAAATCAAAATGCACAATCTTCAGATGAAGTTACAAATTTGGTAAGAAGGGTGAAAAGCCAGACTTTACTTTCAAAGAAATGGACAATGCTTGATAAAATACAGTCTCGTTGAAATCTTGTTCTAGAATTATTTCCAAAACATGTGATACAAGTGGAAAATATCAATGAATTTAAAAAATGTTATAATCAAACTTAACTCTGTGAAAAAATTGCATATTTACAATGAGTAGTTTTTGAGTAATCAATTTTTCAAATTTTATTACCAATCAAGTCAGTCTTTTTAGCTAAAATTTTGAGAAAATGGGTGAGGGGTACCAGAAATGATTTTACCAGAAACATGTACATCCCATATCACTTTTTTCTTTTCAAATTTCTTAGATATGTATTTTTTCAATCATTTATAACAAAGAAGTTGAAATAATATGCATTTTGTTCTTAAAACAGAGAAAAATCACAAATTTACAAAACTGACAGCATGGTTAATTTGACACAAAAAAGCATCAAAATATGATAAAACTTTCTTATATTAACACATACCTATAGTTTTTTTAAGTTAAATTTATTCAGATTGGTCCACTTCATCTTTATTGAAAGTATGAAAAAAAGTTTAATTGTGGAACTGTGTTTTTTTTCACAATAATAGCTCAAAAATAGGTAAAAATTGATGAAAAATGGGAAGATCATCAAAATTGGGTACTTTCAAAGGGCTGTAGCAAAAAAAGAAGAACACCACCATATGATTTTTTCTTCACTAATTATTTTTTTACAGTCATATAAACCCAAAAATCAGGTTAAGAAAAAAAGTTTAATTCTAGAATTTTTTGGCTCCTCAGAGGTGTACATCCTTAAGAAAAAAAAATCTGAAAAACTAAACTCTATGGGGACTGTTTGTTTTTAACCAAACTGTGTTGAAGTAAACCAACATTCCATTTTTTCAATTGCATTATTGCTTTAAAGACCCATTAAACAGGACAAAAAAGTGATATGTCAATAACTTATTTTTTTAAATATATAATAAATACATGTATATGTATCTGATGTTCAGTAGTTGTCGTTTGTTGATGTGGTTCATAAGTGTTTCTCGTTTCTCGTTTTTTATATAGATTAGACCGTTGGTTTTCCCGTTTGAATGGTTTTACACTAGTAATTTTTTGGGCCCTTTATAGCTTGCTGTTCGGTGTGAGCCAAGGCTCCGTGTTGAAGACCGTACTTTGACCTATAATGGTTTACTTTTATAAATTTTGATTTGGATGGAGAGTTGTCTCATTGGCTCTCATACCACATCTTCTTATATCTATATAAATAGTTTTATACCTAGAGGAATCCAAAAGATAATTTCCTTCTGATGTGCAGAAGAAGGCTTCTGGATGGGCAAATATTAAATTACATTTAGATATATCTGAAGTATCTATATCACACTTAAGATCTTTGGTATCTTCCTCATTCCCTGCAGTCAACAGTCTTCCCTGTGGAATAAAAGATCTACAGTTCAAACTAGGCAAAACTACCAGCCAAGAATTATAAGATACTGAAACAGAAGAATATAGCCAACAATCAAGTGTCATAATTGGTTCAAGCCATATGAATATATTTTATCAAATTTATGTATCATTCAATGAATCAGAAACTACTCTTAACCTTATTGACGAAACCAAATACTTTTGAACATACTTGTAAGGCTTATAAAAGCGAGGTCAATGTTAAATGTTTCCCAACAGATTAACAATAAACCTTGTACACATTATCAGAGACATATAATACAATGTATTATATGTCTCTGACATTATATACCAAAATATATGTATATATAAATATATGAGTTTGAATCCTGGCCAGGGAAGAACAAAACATTTGCAATTTGATCTAACGTTGTTGGGCTGATATTTAGACAAATTATTAATATACTATATAATAAAATATTAATTTTCACGAACCATTTAGGTCACAGAAATTCCAAAAAATGGCATCAGTAAGGAGAGTTGTACAAATGATGTGAATACACAGAACCCGGATCCAAATTATCTTTTACTAAAAGTATTCATCATTTTCTGTTTTGTATGTACTAACAACATTTCATTTTTCTACAATTTCGATTAAAATATTATAAAACCTGCAGTTCAATAGGTCACATGCCCCAAATAAACATTCCCCGATTAGTCGAACTACTGTGGCCTCGGTGTAAAGCAACGCAAGCCTCGATGTAAAGATCACGCTTCCAAAAATAGAGGTATGTCCCAACTTAACATTCCCCGTTTGGTTGAATTGCTGCTCGATGTAAAGCAACGGAAGCCTTGATGCAATGAAGAAAAGGGGTTGACAGGATAAACGTAATCGTTATAAATTTTAACTTCATGGTTCTTATGCAAGCAAATTTAATAAACAATGATTTTATACAGTTGTGTTATTGTTTTCACCTTACATAGGGCTTTATTTCTGATCTTATTTCTGTGTACACAATTCTGAATCTACATATTTCACCTATATCAATATTAGGTAATCCGTTTGGACGATTCCATATACATTATGTTTTAGCGTTTTTTAGCTTCAGTGTCGAGTTGGTGTATATATATATAGTATTGAGGGCTATCTGCGAGAAATAAATCTTTTTTTCTGATATATTAACTAAATTCAAAACCAATATAAAAATAGTTAACACATATATTTTATGTAACTGAGTAAATTGATCGAAAATTTATGTGAATGATACATAAACCTAAAATTCGTTTTGGTCTATCCCAGTGATGACATTTGCGCGGGAATTTAGTCCATTGACATCGTAATATAATTTACTTTGGATTATAATTATCTTTAGATGTAATGTTACAGGATTTAATGTGAAATCATTTGTCTCTTCTTTTATAGTACACGAGTTTGACGTCAGGTTTGTACACATGGAGTCTCTAGTCTAAAAAAAGCCAGTGACAGAACGATAAACAGATATTGAGATAAGCAACTGTCTATAGGGCCAAGTAAGGGAGGTGAAAAAGCCAGTATTACGCAGAACGATAAACAGTTACATAGACGGATCCAGGGGGTGGGGAAAATTTTGTTGATTTTATAGGGAAGCAGGGGCGGATCCAGCCATTTTATAAAAAGGGGGGTTCCCAACTCAGGACAATGGGTGTGGGGGTTGTGTTCCAACTATGTGTCCCCATTCAAATGCATTGATCGTCCAAAAAAAGGGGGGTTCCAACCCTCGGAACCCTCCCCTGGATCCGCCACTGGGGAAGCATGACGGGAGTGGGCAACCCTTGGGTCAGTCAGCGGCCACTCCCCTTTTATGAAAAGTTGTGGATCCGCCACTGAGATTTATATAAGCAGGTTTTCTTTGTGTAGTTCCTTAAAATATCACCAACTGTGACTGAGTACACAATTTGATTCATTTTAGCTCATTAGCTGGGCTCACTCGCTAAAAAGGTTCATTGCAGGCCTGCTCACTGGCTAACATTTTACGATATTCATGACTCCTGTAGAAAATCCGATAATCTATACATGTGTGTGAGGAGTAGTTATCAAGCTTCCTTTCGTCTGTAAAAACTGTCTCAGGCCAAGTTAGGGAGGTGAAAAAGCCAGTAATAGAACGATAAACAGATGATCAGGTTTTCTTCATATAGATCCCTTAAAATATCCCCCACTGAGGACACAATTTGATTCATTTTAGCTCATTACCTGTGCTCACTCGCCATAATAGGTTTGTTGCGGCTTACTGGCTAATATGTGTAGAAAAGCTGATAACCTATACATACATGTACATTTATATGGTCAGATCATATGTTTTCGTACATCATATGAATTTGTACTATGCATGCCTTTTCAATGGAAATTGTGACGACAGTATGCATTCTTAATAGCACAAAAAATGATGAGAAGAGGATACATATGTCAACCAAAATTTTTCAGCAACGTCAAAATATGTGAGGACACCCTATCAAGCTTGTGTTCATGTTGCGTTAAAACTGTTTAAGGAAGGTGAAAAATACCAACAACATAACAATAAATAGATAATCGATATTGTAAAATATCAATGTGTTGAAAAGCCAATGATCTACATATATACTTAAATATGTCAACCATAAAATAAAACTGATTTAATTTACACCACAACTGTTGAAAAAACCTTTATGTTTATATAACTTATCTCATTCTAGTCCATTCAACTGACAGAATCGGTGTACATTTCATGAACTCTTTAATAACAAGAATCATCATGGACTATTCTTTATAGCAATATCTGTTAGCCATTTAGGGGTCTTTTGCATTCGAAGTTTAGTTTTAGTGGGTTTATTTTGCGAAAAAGAACTCAATTTCCAGATCAAAGTTAACATTTTCTATATATTTTGCTGTGTCAAAATGACCTAATAAATATAAAGAACAGTACCCATATAGACCCAAAAATGATATATCACATTCTACACATGACATTTTAGCAGGAAAGACTGCCATTGGAGTATATAACTTTTAACCTGTGTATATATAATTAAAATACGATAATAAAATTCATGTCTTTTTCAGGACCTCTGATCCAACCATGTAGTATGGCATGTTTGTGAGATATGGTTTTGGTGGATATGATGTTCATGAAGGACCTGTAGTACAAAGTATATCACTGGATTGAGCTCTTTGTCTAAGTGTATTATTAAAGTGCTTTGCTTTGAGCTCAGTTCATTGTTATGCAATTCATTCTTTGTGAAATAAAGATTTGACAAACAACTCTCATGTACAAGGATTTGTCAGGGTAGTATCCATTCTATGTACAATGTAAGTAATAAGGAGATAAAAGCATTTTATTCTGATTTGAACCAAACATTTTTTGTCCATTAACCAAATTTAAAAAAAAGAACAAATTTACCCGACAATGCTACACTCGCTACTAGCAATATGATGCTAGGTTGTTTTAATACATCTGTACTACCTACTGATGACTCGGTCCTGAGTGTAAATGGTCATTCAGTATGTTAAAAAAAAAAGGGCAAAATTTATAAGGCCTATCTGGCCTAATTGATTTCTTAAACTATATTTCATTGTACATGTTCAACATTTTTCATTCATTTGTTTATTTCTTAATTTGTGTGAATTAACATTGTTACAGTAAATGTTAATTACTACACTTTCATACCACAACAAATACTGTATTGGTATCATTTATATTTGTATCCATATAACAAAAAAAAAATTGAAAAGAGAATAATTTTGCAATACCTTTTTCATATTGAATACTATAACTTTTTTGATATTTAGACATATTAAGTAGATTTTCATAATACCCACTTGACATGCTTGAAATTCTATCAGATTACTTTTGGAGCAGTTATGAGTCTTTGAAGCATGCTCACAAAGGTTTTTTTGTTGATATCATTTTCATATTGGTCAAAACTTTTTTTTGCTTCTGCCAGCTTTGGAGGAGATGTTATTAAAGAATTGATAAAAAACAACACAGAAGTTTACTTTCTAGCTCTTCTAGCCCCAAGCATCATGTCAGGCATTGTCATTACTAAAAACCAATAAATGTCTTCTAATCTGAGAAACAATTTCGACATTTTAACAAAATATTTTACTAATGATACTTAAAATCCACCACAAAGTAATATAAATAGAACCATACAAATATTGAGCAAATACATATAAAAAAGATGTGGTATGACTGCCAATGAGACAATTCTCCACAACAGACCAAAATGACACAGAAATTAACAACTACGGGTCACTGTACAGCCTTCAACAATGAGCAAAGCCCATAGCACATAGTCATTTATGTTATAAAAACAAATATTATGTAACACATAGACAAACGACAACCACTGAATTACAGCCTCCTGATATCATGTTCTCAGATATCATCTCCCATTTAAAAAAAAATCACATGAAAAAATGAACCTATTATGTGTTGCTCTCCTAGCTACAAAATGTATCCAAAATCAAAGATGTGGAAAATATTCTATCATAATCATTTGGTAATTAATGCAATTAGTGTCTCTTCCATGCCCGTCTTGAACATAAAATCTAAATATTAAATAAACAACACTCCTCATGCTCAGGTTGGTTGTCATCGTGCCATACAGTTAATAACAACATGTAGGAAAAACATAGAACTCCTTTTGTCATATAAAACACTGTCAAACATCCAAACATACTATCCACATTCATCTGTGTCCACACTTGTATATATATAAATATATAGTTGACAACTTGACATATAAATTACAGTATCTGAGTAACAGACATAACAAAACAAACTTCAAATTAACTGGTGAACCATGAACAGGAGGTTTAAGTTTAGTTGAACCCTACCAGACAGACATGAGTATCTTCAAATCTTTAAATAGCAGTTATCTTTTCTTGGACATGTTAGTAAAACTGTTTCGTCCCTGTCAAGGGTACTCATCAGGTGGCTTTAGGCTACCACTACAGTTATTTGTTATATGTAATTAATTATAAATGGAAAATCAGAAAAGGGATTAGTCAGTGATCATCTCTTTGCACTCATAATTCTTTATTATTTATACTAGTCGTGCTGTAAGTGACATTAAAGCCACTAATCAATGCAGTCTTATCATTTTTGTTACTTGATCCAGCAAATTTTGGTCTTGTATATAGATATAAGAAGACTTGGTATGAGTGCCAATGAGACAACTGTCTCATCGAAGTCACAATTTGGTAAAATTAAACCATTATAGGTCAAAGTATGGTCTTCAACACTGAGCCTTGGCTCACATATAACATGCATCTAATTCTTGAAATATGAATAATAAACTGCTTCACCGAGCGCAGCTGGATACGACCGCAGAGGTCCAACCCTGAACAGTTGGGGCAGAAATGACACAATATTCAAGCTTGATACAGGTCTGAATTTGGATTGTAATTAAATATTTGACACATTATAGGTTTCTGACACAGAATAAATGTAGTCAAAGAACTTGAAATTGGTTGTATGATATTTTATATTCAATTGAAGATTTCTTGCTGTTGTGCCATACACTGTGCTGTTGTGCAATACTTAGTAAATCTGTTTTCAGACTATATACAAAGAATTAGCAAAATAAATTGTGACCCCCCATTTTTTTCTCTGGAAAATTTACAATTTCTTAAATCGAGGAAAAAAAATTGAACCCCCCAAAATTTTTTTTTTAACCCCCTCCAATTTTGAAAAATTTTCTTTTTGTAAAATGTGGTACAAATTAAGAGACATCCATACACTTAACCACAAGTTATTGTCTGAAAACTAGATAAATTCTTGTTTTAGATCCTTTTTGGCCCCTATTTCATGAACGGTTTGGGCAGTTACCCCCAAAATGAATCCTTACCTTCTACTTGTGGTATTGAACCTTTTGGTACAATTTCAGAGCAATCAAAATAGTTATAAACAAGTTATTGTCCTGAAACTAGAAAATATATTCAATTGAAGATTTCTTGATGTTGTGCAATACACTGTGCTGTTATGCAGTAATTAGTAAATCTGTTTTCAGACTATATACAATGAATTAGCAAAATAAATTGTGTCCCCCAATTTTTTTCTTTGGAAAATTGAGTTTCTTTCTTTAAACATAATCTAAAAGCAGTGTAAGGGAGGTAATCAAAACGTTGAGTTTGGATTACCTCCCTTACACAGCTTTTAAATTGTCTTAATTGTCCATTAACCAGGAAACCCTTGTTTTTCCCCATTTTTTGCCCCTAACTCCTAAACAGTTTGGGCCATAACCCCCCAAAGCAAGTCCTAACCATCCCTTTGTGGTATGGAAACTTGTGGTATAATTTCAGAGAGATCCATACACCGTTCCACAAGTTATTGTCTGGAAACTAGAAAAATGCTTATTGGGGCCCCTTTTTTTGCCCCTATTTCCTAAACTGTTAGGACCATAACCCCCAAAATCTTTCCCAACCTTCCTTTTGTGGTTATAAACCTTGTGTTTAAATTTCATAGATTTCTATTTAATTATACTAAAGTTATTGTCCGGAAACCAACTGTCTTCGGATGACAACGACGTGATACCATTATATGACCGCAAATTTTTTTACGGTCGTATAAAAATGTATTTGATGGAACCATGATTTGTTATGAATAAACCTTAAATCAGTTAAAACAAAATTCTTAACCCCCATGCCACCCACCTACCCCCCTACCCAGTCCAAATAATTATGACCATTAGCCCCTTTCACGTTCGCACCCATTTTCAATTATTTTGTGTTGAATAAGTTTTTAGTCAATGTATTGCTACAAAAAATTAGTAAAATATGTTTTTTTGATTGTTTTGAAATAAAGTGACATTCTAAAAACGTAAACAGGTTTTCTTTTGTGAATTATATTAAATTTGACAAAATGGATAATGAATATTGCCATGATGATCAAAGACAAAGTCATTCGTCTCCAAGACTTGTAAAAGAGAGACAGAACATTCCAAATGGCTATCAAACTGGTCACAAGCTGTCAAATAATTATCTTTCATTTTTTAATTTAAAATCTTCATTGTTTTTACTCCTACCAAGCTAACAACTTGTATTTTACCTTACACCAACACATGCCAATAATACCAATTAACAGTAATCTTAATAATTTAATAATTAATCATTTATTCACTAAGCAAAATATTTCGGTTAGTGATCTTTTATTCATGAAAATATAAAAATGTTGACACTGACATCTTATAATTCACCTGGTATTTGAATAAAAATAGGGTGAGAACAGACCCAGGAGACGAACGTGTAGGGTGCGAATGTGTTTTGCCTTTGAGGAGGAACAGACCTGATACGGAGGAAGGGGAGCCCACTGAATGTCTAAGAGGGGGTCCACACCAGTCATGTTTCAGTGATTCCTTATATAATCTATCATTTTTTTTTAACCACAGAATGGGGACCAAGCCACCCTAACTTCCCAAAATCCGCCTATGCAAAAGCAAAAAAATGGCCTTAGTATCAACTCAAGACGCTTTTATTTGGACTACCCCGGCGCATTTTTGTTCTTTGGCGTACACAATCAACTGATCAAAGACTATAAGAATAAAACTAGATTTTTACCCTAGTATTCAAAATACAACTTTTCAGTGCCGAGGCCTTCAATTCTTTAACTTGCTCTTCTAGAATGACACTGAGTGGTGAGAAAACAATCACAGTGCCTTCCAAGATAATTTAGCGGGGCCAGTTGGTATAAAAGGCTTTACTGAGTGTCCATAAAAATCTGGTTATGATCTGACCATTGGTACCTCAGAAAAAGGATCACATATAGATACATTTACAACATTGGATGGTTATCAGTAAGGAAAATCTATTTAACTATATTTAAGATTTGTCTTTAAGTAGAAGTAAAATTTCTAATTCTTCAGTACAAACTATGATAATTCCTCACTGTGCTGTCTAATTATCGGCAATTTTTACATTTCCCTTTGATCTTACTGCCTAATATTTTCAAGATCATGGACAGGACTTGATACTCGAAAATATTAGTTAATGCCAAAATGTATAAGTACAGCAACGTCACATGTTCGTGTCCATCCGCTTCAATTTATCAATGAAATGCACACGACTTCATTCATACAACCGAACAACTATCCAAACATTTTATATGCGAAAAAGTAGTTTTACTTATTATTTCATTTTACTTCATATTCTCAAGCAAAAAAAAATACGGTTAAGAGAAATTGCTGATAAAAAGAATAATGGCATTTTATTTTTTGCTACCGACTTCATCAACTTGTCCTAACGAGCTCGCTTGATATTCTTGCTGATGAAGTCATTATTAAAAACAAAAATGCCATTATTCTATATATAGAAAGTCATTCTATTCAATGACCTAGACAAAAAGACAAAGATCCAATGTAGATGTGCTACTGGTTATAACATTGAATGCTAAAATATATGTTAATAAAATTTGTTATACGTTACGTTAAAATGCCAGATTTTGATTGGCTAATATGAGGGAGATAATTATACCCCCGCTTTAAAAAAGTGGGGTTATACCCCCGCTTTAAAAAAAGTGGGGGTATACTGTTTTACCTCTGTCTGTCTGTCCATTCATCCGTCCATCCATCGTCAGTCCGTCAGTCTGTCCATCCGTCCCATGAAAATTTTTCGTCGCACTTTTTTCAGGAACTACAATACAAGGATTTCTGAAATTTGGTTTAAGGATTTATATAAGTCGGCTATACAGTGTGATGTGTTTTCAGATTCATTACTCAACAACTTCCTGTTTACTGAACACTTGTATCATTTTACACATGATAGCCAAGTTGAAAATTGTCGGCACATTTTTCTCAGGAACTACACTACAAGGATTTCTGAAATTTGGTTTCAGGGTTTATATAAGTCGGCTATACAGTGTGATGTGTTTTCAGATTCATCACTCAACAACTTCCTGTTTACTGAAATATTTGGGCAGGGGTATCATCAGTTAGCAGTAGCTTGCAGTTTAACTTGTTTACTCTATTTCAATTTTTGAATATTATCCTCCCATTCAGACAAATCAAAATTGATAATATAAAGGACAATGAATAGAATTTACATCAATAATTTTAAAGAAAATGCTCAATTGCTATGTTTTGGCCTCCGAACTTTTTTCATAGACTGTCAAAATAAAAGATACATCTTGCTTCACTTTTGTTGTTTTTCCAATAACTGCAACGTTATGACCATGACGTCATAGTTAATTATTTCCAATTAAAAATTTAAAAGACAATATTGACAGAACATTGAGTTTGAGAAATTAAATAACACATACCTAAGAGGGTTAGTACTGTTTTCTCTGGGTAACAATCTGCTCTATCACCCTCTCAGCTATGTGTTATTTATACAACACAGTATGAAAAGTACAAAATTAAACATGTCTTCTGTTTAGATTATAGATATTTAACCACATTAAATTTATGTGTATTAAACTGGTCACATGACAACTAAACAATCTCTCCAAGGACTTTTGTAAAGAAGATGTCTTATTTGTAAGATGTTTGGTTATGTTAAGAGTTCACCATATTGTTCTGCCATTTAGATATATTGATTTTTAGCAAGAGTTTCTGTTGTTTAGGTCTTTTGGTTAGATAGCTCTCATGTTTCCTTTCAAAATTTTGTCATTATATGCAGCTCATCATATCAAATTACATTTGTTTATTTTTTTTATCATTTTTATCAATCTAAGATATGGAGCAGATTGTTCAGTTTTTATCAATCTAAAAGGAACATGGAGCAGATTGTTCAGTTATATAGGTTTTTTAAACTTGCTTTTTGACAATTTGTAACATCTGTTTTCAGACATGCACTAGTAGTATTTGGTGGTGTTATAGGCTTACAGACAAGTTTAGATGCAGATGAAGCGCTGAATGTAGATAATCCCAGCTTGTTGTTCCAACATTACCTCAACACCTGCCCGTGTCAAGGGAGTCGCACCATCAGAACTGAAGTGAGTTATAGAGAAAGAAAAATTGTAAACAGATATTTTTGTTTACAGAATGCAGTTTAAATTTAAATTTTTTTTTAAATTAAAAAATAGAAGGCGTTAAAGTTATCATTCAAACGTAAAAGATTAAAAATATTCAGTTTTTATTATGTTAAAGAGAGTATACTAATAGTAAAGAAGGTTCTTGCTTTAGGGTAGAGTTTTACAATACAAGATTGTTTTTTTTAATTATTTTCTTTTCATGATTTACATGGACATGATATAACAATAAATGTGGCAAAGTGACAAAATTATACTAATCCTTGACTTTATACATACACATACAGAGAAATAGAATAAAGCACAGTTATTGCTACCCAAAAAATAACCTTTTACTATCAGTTAGCTAAAATATGTTATCAGTTGATCAATTTGAAAAGATGAATCCAAACTTCAATAAGGAAAAACATTTTAGAAAATTAGTATTGTGAAAGGACACAGCCTTTTGAATATGCACAATGTATAGATATAGTCTAGGGTAAAAGTTTTATTACCCAATTCAGGCTTGTATAGTCCGCGGTTTTATTCTCCAAAATTGAATCTGCCACAAGGGGTGCAGATTATAGAGAATGATAAGCAAGAAATAAGAGAAAAAATAGATTTCGCAAGGTTTGTTTTAAGTTCCACCAGGTTTGTTATTGAAATTGTAGAGGGCGATCTTATGATTTTCAAAACTAATAATATACCTAATCCATATTAATATGCACTTTTTATTCCATATAATATAAACTGATAAATTTCAAAATTAAATGCTTCATTACAAATTTCTCGTTTCTTTTCACTGCATTGCATAAAAGAAAATGGAATCCATTTAAATTTAACAAAACGAAAAAGTGTAATAAGTCAGCCAGGAACCAGCTTATGCATAACGATGTATAAACTACAAAACATAATCAGTTATTCGTTCCGTTTTGGTGTTTCGTACTAACACATGTTTGTTTTAGCTTAAGATCCTTCACACGTTAAGGTGATAGATATGTTAAACATTATTTTACTTGAGGATGGAACTGTTTTACTTTCAAAGTCGTATTCTAGTGATATTTATTAAGTACATATTTTCTGAACACTCTCACCGTATTTATTTTCATTTACACGTGCTATTCGAAGTTGCTGTTTAAACAAATACAAGTTTCTCAATTATTTGTTTTTTTTTGTGATTTTGACTTATTTTAACACTCGTGAAGTGTTTTAGAATCATTTACAAGAATTTCAACTTCTATTAGATGATGGAAAACATATTTTTCCATGAAAATACCGCGAATGATCAACCTCGATTTGAAATTACCGGAGTTTCATTGGACATTTTCGAACAGTTACAAACAGTTTTTTACCTGAATTCTCGTGACGAGAAGGGGATGCGGACAATGTAACAGTGCAAACTATGCAGGGCCGATTACGGTAGAAATCAATAACTTTGTCAAACCATCATTGAATTTTATGAAATCGGAACAGAAGCTTCTGTATTAATAAGAGATAGCATCTGATACAAGATTTTGAAATCATATTTTTTATTTTTCTGTATTTTACTGATAGATGGGAATAGTATTTTTTAATTACCACTTAGATACATTCTGGAGTTAAAGTTTTTTAGACATCAAATAACTTGGACAGAACTGAAGTTTAAACATTTTTTTTTAACTTTTCTGTGTTTTACTGATAAATTTTTTCGCAGTTAATATTCAGATACCTTTTTTTTAAAAGTTTTTAAAACTTTAATAACCTTTTTCAAACCTTCATAGAATTTCTTGAATTTTTTACAGAAGCATCTCAAAACTCAAAAGTTACTATCAAGAGTAAAATTTACATTTTGTTCATCGCTTTGCTACATACTTAACTAAATAATGGACTTATTGTTCACCTTAAATATTTAGGTACAGTCTGTGGTAAACGATTTTAAAACTTAAATATCTTTGTCTATTCTTCATGGAATGTTACAAAAGTTGGACAGAAGCTTCTTTATAATCAAGACATAGCATCCTAAGCAAAGTTTTCTTCTTTTCTGTTCTCAGTATTTTACTAATAAAAGGACTTATTTTTTGTCAGTCAACATTCAATTTACACTGCCAACAGCAGTCCAGACGAGACAAAGTGTTCAGGAGAACCTTTTTTCATTTTTTTCTTATATTTACAGGCCCAAAACACTCCTTCCATAGTTTTTTACTCACCTTTTAATTTACGAAAGTTGAAAATCCCTACAAAATTTGTCGAGTTTTCAGTTTGTCAATACCAGAATTATGGGACTTTTTCTAGTATTGCACAAAAGATAAGTTTGCTTTGTTACAATCCTTCGGCAAATTTTAGAGTTAATAAACATTGGTTACTTTTCTATTTTGGTAGTTTTTATTTTCATTGAAAACAATACATCCTGATTCAAGACATAAACAATATTTTGATTACATGTGTAATTGCTCTTGTAAAAATAATTCATGCATTTCTAGGTGAACATATGTAAACAAATTATTATGCTTTATACTGAAAGATATTTCTCTCTTTTTAGGAAGCCTTTTTGATCACATTATCATCACTACGACCACAACTTCACAGAAACAGATCTCCAGATTCATGACAAAAATAAATTGTTTGTTTTATCATTCTTCATTTTATTTGATCTTCCTTTTAGATATGATTCCATTGTTGTGATTGATGATATTCTACTTTTGTTAACTCACTTGACACCTTATCTTATGGGCCATGTTAGCTGTTGTAATCATTCAGTGTCAGTTGTTAAAAAATGTTTACTAGTATCCTATGAAACTACTGGACCAATTTCAACCAAATCGGCCTGAATTAACTATTAGTGTATCTAGTTTAAACTTTTGGTTTGTTGTTTCTGCCAATTAACCATCATGGCTACCTTGATAAAATCTAGCAGTTTTAGTTTTTTGTCTGTTATCTTGTAAACTGCCTC
The DNA here is from genome assembly GCF_021869535.1 of Mytilus californianus. NCBI lineage: Eukaryota > Metazoa > Mollusca > Bivalvia > Mytilida > Mytilidae > Mytilus > Mytilus californianus. Next base: position 63,475,522 of record NW_026262679.1, read on the forward strand.
AGTGGTCTTTTGGTAGAGTGATGGCCTCCAGTGAAGAAGATTTTTGGTTTGATCCCCAACTGCGTCAAAACAAAAGACTTAAAAATTGATATTTGCTACTTTTACGCTAAGCACACAGGATTTAGGAGTAAGAGCAAACACTGGTTGGCCTGGAGACAGAATAATCTTCCTGTGGACTTGTGAAATAGCATGTTAAAATCTGGCTCAGCAAGCTGGTCTTGTACAAAGTAGGGTTCATCTTCATTTCACATTAACATGTTCTTATCCTGAATATGCAACTAGTTTGCCACTTGACGTTGAACAGCCACCAATCATAACCATAACATGGAAGCCATAATAGATAGAATATATACATAATTGCCAATTTTAATGAAACCATTATTAACTTCTTATTTGAGTTGCTGTCCTTACATGACCATATTTTGTTTACCAAATTTAACGTTTTTATCAATTATTTTGAAAACGTATAAAAAGAGACTATAAACAGCAAAAAAAATCAGCAATAAAGGATGCAAGCTATTAAACTTTCAAGTTTGTTGCCGAAATTTACCGCATCGTTACATTGATAAACAATCAACACAGAGCATGTGGAGCCATAATATTGTTTTTTCTTTTCTTTTCAATGCGTTCCCGTTTGTACATTAAACGAACCATTTACGACACTATAGAGACAAAAGGTCAACAATTTTCATCATCTCTACCTATGTTTAAAGACAACATTTAAACGTAAGGGAAAATGCAAAAATTATGTCATCTTCTGATTTTGAAATCAACCGTCCTTGCACGGGATTCGAACCGTTACCCCCCTTTCACTGCATTGCTATCTGCATTGTGAGCGAGAGCCTTTTTTTTTATCATTAATAAAATTTTTATTACATATTTACATACTGTCACCATGAGACATTCCTCATTGGTGAGAAGTTTTCTATTTACAGAGTTGTTAGTAGTTATCCTCCTACATTAGTAAAAAAGTAAAATACATCTAGATGATACACGTTAAAAACTTTAAAAATAGTATAGCATATTAGTCCCAATTTATTTTATAGTGATTCTTTTATCAAAAATGTATATGAATTGAACAGGAGTTATATATTGAAAGCGAGACAACTCTAAAATATTTTTCAAAAGTCGAACACACCTAAATGCGATCGATAATTTTACATTGGACTGTGATCTTTTGTTCTAACAACCAATCAAATTGAAGTAACTGTCTAGTAAAACAAAACTATGTTGTCATTTTGAATATCCAATAAAGTGTTATTGTTTAAAAAATACTTATAGAATAATTGTCTTTGTCGTGTCATTTTATAATACGTGTATGCGTATTCAATGTATTTTTTAATTGTGTACTTGAATAAACGAAGTGCATCTATGTCTTTGTCATGAAAAACTTTTAGTGAGCTACCATTTTATTTTTATGGGAGGGGGGGGGGGGGCTAGGATGAAATTTGAAAAAATAGGTAGGACAGGAGTTTTAATTAAAAAAAGGCAGGATGACGATTTATGTAAAAAAAAGTCAGGATAAACTTAAAAAAAAAGGCAGGACCGAATAGAGTGAAAAATAAAAATGCAGGACAGAGATTACAACTAAAAAAAAGGTAGGACAAAATTTTTCATCCTAGCCCCCCATAAATATCAAATGGTAGCTCCCTTAAATTCCGTGTTTTGAATATGCAATGTCGGGCTACACTAAAGAAAAAATTTAGAAAATAAGTATTAATAACTTGTGAACGTTTCAAAAACCCAAGTAAAAATATCTGTTCATGACCAATAGAATTAACCAGCCTTGTCCCCACTGCTACCGGAGAGATCATCATCAAATGGCAATTTAAGATATTTAAACTAAACATGGAAAATGATAAAACTATATGAAATAATTCAGTAAAATTTGAATAAAACAAGGGGGGTCAGCACATGCAGATGTGTATAACTTACAGCTTAAGGGTATTGGGAAAAGTAACTGAGTTTCATAGATCACAAGACTGCTACCAATAATTATGCACACTTTAAAATTTGGTAATTTTTTCGTTGTTGTACCTTTTTGCATGGACTGGCTCATATAGGTGATATCGTCGAAAGTACCAAGTAAGTTAAATAAGTGATTTTGCCATAACTTTTTATTGAAATCAATATATCTTAGATGTGTTTTTTGCAAACTATATGTTTTGATAGATGCCAAATCCATTGGAAACGGCTTCAAATTATTGCCATTAAATCATTGGAAATATGGACTTTTTGCTGATTGGTGTTAAGGGTAGAATTTTAGTTGCTTTGGATAATTGTTTTTTTTTTTCAAAATTCGCATAAAATTATAACGTTCGATATGAGGTATTATAAGGATTTCTATTTCCTATCTTTTCGGCTATTTTTTTTTTTGTCACTTTGAAAATGATATGAGCCAGCCCATGCGAAAAGGTACAAAAAGTTCTTTTTATAAACTTTACAGGACACATTCGTTAAAATATTTTTGAAAAACGATTTTTATCAGAAAAAAATATATTAATGTAAACATTCATAAAATTGTCAATTAACACGGAGAAAGACGTGGAAATATCTGAATGTTTGTACTTAAGCAAGCGTAAAATCATTTGTTTCTCGGAACAATGCTATACTGAGCCGTGAGAACCATTTACGACACTATAGAGACAAAAGGTCAACAATTTTCATCATCTCTACCTATGTTTAAAGATAGGAAGACAACATTTAAACGTAAGGGAAAATGCAAAAATTATGTCATTTTGTGATTTTGAAATCAACCGTCCTTGCACGGGATTCGAACCGTTACCCCCCTTTCACTTCACTGCATTGCTATCTTCATTGTAAGCGAGAGCCTTTTTTATCTTTATTAAAATCTATCATCACATTACATAAATAAAATCATTAAAATGTATCTAATATCACAGTTAAATTACACAATACAACACATTTCTAATAACAGAATACAAATTCCATCTTAAAGTTTACTAAGATTATAATTCATTTAGTACATCAGAGATCAAATATAATCACACCACTGTCTGTTTTCTGCAGTATAGAATTATGCAGAAGGAAGTGCTTTTCAAATATGTTACTCATATTCTTCATTTGACACAAATATTCATGAAAATAAGTCACATAATGCTTCAATGTGTATTGGAAAAATCTTAAAATATCAATACCCTTTACATTATTTTTTACAAGATTTCTTCTTCTAAATATACAGTAACGTGCAACTGATAACATAAAGTTAACAAAACTGGCATTTACACCATTGATTGTTACAGTTAAACCTAGCATAAATATTTATTCATATACAACAGAATTAACTTGATCTGAATCGCAAGTATCTAATAATAACTCTACTTTTGTAATCAAATACTGATGAAAGTCATACAGTTCAGAACATTTTATGAACAAATGCATAATATCCTCTATTTCATTACAACAAATATCACACAAATCATTATCTACCAACTTCATTTTCAATAAACGTTCGTTTGTAAATATACAACAGTGGGCTATTTTAAAATCAAGCTCCGTCATTATTGACGGTTTCCAAAACATATTAACAATTTTCCATACTTTATCCATAATACTTTCATCCTCTTGAAAGATATTCATCCATTTGTCAAAAGATTTTGGTTGCTGACACAATTTATCTATAACAAGACAATATAACTGTTTTGATGAACACATCTTAAATTCAACAAGTTTACAATTCATATTCAAATTAATGTCAATTTTTCTATTGTTTGTTCTGTGATACACCTCAGTCCCTACAGTTTTAGTCCACAATTCTGGTAAAGCAGACTGAAGTGATCGATAACGTTTTATAATACTATCTATATCATATTCATCATTCCCTCTAGCAAAAATTTCTACAATAGCATTTTGAGGTAAAAATCCAGGTATCACCCCATAACAAATGTCCTTCAACTGAATTATTCCAGCCTCTATAAAATCATTCATTAAAATTGTTTTCCCACATATCAAAACTTCTGAATTACAAAATAACGGTTGGTTATAAATATTTTCTATCGTATAATCAAAGGATACATTTTCTCTAATAAAGCAAAATGATTGTAACATTTCTTTGTATATCACAGGAATACAAGACAAATATTTATCTTTTAAAGACATGAATACAATTTCTTCTGCCAATTTCATATTCAATATTTTGGAAATAAAATACCTAAAAATGTCTTTCCATATTACATTATAATCTTCATTTAAAAATCTGGCTAAAAACTTCAATCTAAAAGCACAAAGCTTTGATTTAATATCAGGCAGTTGTAAACCACCTTTAGTTTTATCACACATAATAGTATTATACTGTACAAGATGTGCACCACCATTCCACACAAAATTAACACATAGTATTTTCATTTCTTCAATAGCCCATTCAGGCATAGAAGTAACAAATAAATTATACCACAATCTAGACATTAACAGAGAGGTTATTACATTTACTCTACCATGTATTGTCAATTTTCTTTGTATCCACATATTTAATAACATCTTAATTTTATTTAGTTTTCCTCTCCAATTCAATTTATTACATACATGTTCATTTTTGCCAATATAAACACCTAATAACAAAATTTCATTTTCACAAATTTGAGACCATGACAATTTTGTTCATTTTCTGTCATACAACCTTTTCCAATAGGCATTATTTCTGACTTTTGCCTATTTATTTTAGCACCAGAGCATTTACCATACAATTCAAAAACATTAAATACTTCATCAATTGACTTCTTATCAGATACAGTTACAGTAGTATCATCAGCATGTTGAAACATTTTACACACATTTTCTGACATTGGAATATTGATTCCGAAAATATTACAATTATTACTAATCATACATTGTAAAGGCTCAGCTGCCAAAACATATAAGAGAGCACTAATTGGATAGCCTTGCCTTATCCCATTCTTGATAGAAAAATATTTGGTTAAAACCCCATTACATTTTACAGAGCTATTCATTTCATTATAAATCAAAGTACTGAAGTACTGAACATCGGATGACCGCAGGTTCTTGTGGATGGTCAAAAGCACATGTCACAGAAACAGATCACATCTCTATACCTGAAACTGAGGTTAATTTACAGAGATTTTTTTTTTATACAAGTTCGTGCTTGGATGATGAATAAATGACAGGAAATTCAACCTCACCGTAATAACTATTATATTGTAGTGATACAAATCAGTATACCTTAGACTATTATACTAATATAATAATAGTTCCAGAGAATACACTGGTTTGTTGTTATATATTATATTAATATTACGGTTGCATGTATATATAATTTTTCTCTATATGTATATCATACTATTCTACTATTATTATAGTGTAATGCAAGTGCATGGTGGACACTCTTCTGTAAAAAAAAATCAAAGTCTTAAAGGCTGTAAAAGCAATTGCTGCCATGTTAATGTTTTGTGGACTTTTATTTTTCATCCATATATATAAGAATTAAACCTGACAGGACAGGAGTGTTGACTAGTGAGAAGCAAGACGGTTTTAACTTTATATCAATATAAGACTTTAGCAGGAAATCATTTTAAATATGTTTTATATTTTACAAGGAGACAACAAGTTTACCAGGCTAAAGTTGGGGTTAATTATACATGTGCTGAAACATATAACTGAAAAAAAAATCATTATGGATTATCCCCTGGTAGTGTTTGTAACTGGGCAATAATTTCCTTTATTGATTTAATTTTTACCATTTTCATAATTAATTTAAATTAACCATTCAGTTAAAACATTTCAACTTTCCAGACGCAAATGTTGAAAAACGGGACAGAAATATAATATCTTACAAGACATAAACATGTAAAAAATAAATATATATTTCAGCTTACTAAAAATATTTTCATAATGTTACTTTGACATCATTCCTTAAAACTAAGTCCCAAACATAATTGCTCAGTTGACATGTGTCATCCTCATGCGATACGAGATAACTATAATTCTCATGCAATCCCGAAAAGGGGGGTCATCACAAACAAACATGACATTAAATTGTCATTATACGAACTAGAACAAACAGCTCTATGTTGCTTTGATATTTATCAATTTTCAGGAAACATGTGAAATAAATTTCAGGTCCATTTCATTATAGTGCCTAACAAGATTGCGTGAGGTAGACGAAATTGACCTTAAAACGATCGTATTGTCTTTTGATGTCCAAAAATAGGCAGATCGGACATATAAGGACTTTATCTAATGACTACATAAATTTGGGATTTATTATTATTATAATATTCTAATGAAACTGAAAATTGTATTTTTTTTAGGATAAACAACAATTTTACCTGGCGTAGCCGTTCATAAATGTTTTTCTGCATTTATCTTCGAAAAATGGCGTATTTAATGGAATAGAACGTTAATACAGTAAACTTTCTCTTTTTACTCCGCAATAGGCTATCAAAAATAATTTATCTAATGTGTATGTGGAAAATTATGTGAAAAGATAAAAAGTGGCAATTGTTACCTTTCATACCTTAAGTTTCGTTCATCTAATTCTGACCAATGCTTATATACTAAATATCTATTTATATGCCGCTATTATTGTTGTTGTTACCAATTATGTAAATCAATTGTATCTGATTTTATGCCCTTTATGGGCCCTGTAATTTGGGAAATAAAAAAAAATCTATTCATTGATAAAACGTAATATGGACTGGTCCAGTGTCCAGTTTGCAGGTCATTTAATTTTCTGTACACATTCATGCACGCTCTGATTTAATCAATATACTCGTACGAAAAAGCATGAACAGTTTGAAGGTAATCTAATAATAACTTAATCCAATCAAATTGCATAAGATTCAATAACAATGTCAAGTCCACATCATAATGAGTAATAGAGGTAAACTGGGTAGGGAGAAAATGACAGATATTTCAAGTTAATATTTATGCATTAACGAATTAAAATTTGTCAACCAAAAGTTTTGCTACAATTTCAAAAACATGTCGTTCTGTATGGGTATAGTTTTCGGATCTTTCATTAGCGTATTTAAGGCTATAAAAAGTTTGGGCTTCAAAAGTTCACACAATTATTGACTTCATACAGAAAATTCGTCCTTGTAAAATATTTAATAGTTCACAAATGATACGCGATTTTAAAGTAAAATTATTTCTTAAAACAATGCAAAAAATTTCATTCATATTGATAAAGTGGTATCGTCATAAAGTGCGTTGAAATGAACAGTGGTATAGCAAACATCGAATTCCCTCACAAAATGTTATCACACACTACAGTAAGGGGAGTCAGTTAAGTTTGTCTATTTTTAGATACTATACAGGTAATCTTTACAACCTGTGTGACCTGTGTAGTGATTTTGATTTTACGATAAATTCATGAATGAACGATAATTTTATGAATGAACATGAGCACCTGACCTCTTTCTTAAACACCTATTAAACATATAAAACCGTATTTAATAAGGAGATAATTCAGTCAAATTTTCAGTACTAAATCAACAACTGAAATGATTCCATTTTTTGATGAAACATCGTACGAACGGAGAACGGAATCGCAGGTATAAAAATGCACTTTTTTCCCTTGTAATGACCGCGGATCTATAATTTTTATAGATCGGTTGAAATCCCAAAACTAATTTGCATAATGGAAATTTAGGCGATAGCAATACATCGGAGTGACCTCAAGGTCATCCTCTGTAAAAATTGTAATCCATTTAATAAAACTTTCACCAAAACCAAATTTCTCTAATACACTCAACATATACTCATGACTTAGCCTATCAAAGGCTTTTTCTTGATCAGCTTTTACAATATATCCTTCCATATCATCATTTTCTACTAAAGTTATGATATCTCGTACATTGGCAATACTGTTAGAAATATCTCTTCATACTATACAACATGTTTGATTTTCAGACACTATTTTTGGAAATACTTTTTTAAATCTATTTGCCATGACACGAGCTAAAATTTTGTAATCAACTTGCAGTAATGAAATACCTCTTCTATCACCTTTTTTTCTTAAAAATTAGACTGATAACACCAGATCTCATTGATCTTGATAAAATACCTTCATCATAAACAGCATTAAAAACTTTATATAATAGTTCTCTAAGCGAATCATAAAATGTACAATAAAATTCTGTAGTAAGTCCATCTGAACCTGGGCTCTTATTCTTAGACATAGATGATAAGGCCTCAGAAATTTCATTAAATGTTATATCCGAATCACAATTCTCTTTAATTGTAAGCGAGAGCCTTATCCCCACTGCTACCAGAGAGATCATGATCAAATGGCAATTTAAGATATTTAAACCAAACATGGAAAATGATTAAACTATATGAAATAATTCAGTAAAATTTGAATAAAACAAGGGGGTCAGCACATGCAGATGTGTATAACTTACAGCTTAAGGGTATTGGGAAAAGTAACTGAGTTTTATAGATCACAAGACTGCTACCAATAATTATGCACACTTTAGAATTTGGTAATTTTTTCGTTGTTGAACCTTTTTGCATGGACTGGCTCATATAGGTGATATCGTCGAGAGTACCAAGTAAGTTAAATAAGTGATTTTGCCATAACTTTTTATTGAAATCAATATATCTTAGATGTGTTTTTTTGCAAACTATATGTTTTGATAGATGCCAAATCCATTGGAAACGGCTTCAAATTATTGCTAAATCATTGGAAATATGGACATTTTGCTGATTGGTGTGTGGTTGTTAAGGGTAGAATTTTAGTTGCTTTGGATAATAGTTTTTTTTCAAAATTCGCATAAAATTATAACGTTCGATATGAGGTATTATGAGTATTTTCTATTTCCTATCTTTTCGGCATTTTTTTTTTTGTCACTTTGAAAATGATATGAGCCAGCCCATGCGAAAAGGTACAAAAAGACCTTTTTATAAACTTTACAGGACACATTCGTTAAAATATTTTTGAAAAACAATTTTTATTAGAAAAAAAATATATTAATGTAAACATCCATAAAATTGTCAATTAACACGGAGAAAGACGTAGAAATATCTGAATGTTTGTACTTAAGCAAGCGTAAAATCATTTGTTTCTCGGAACAATGCTATACTGAGCAGAACCATTTACGACACTATAGAGACAAAAGGTCAACAATTTCATCATCTCTACCTAAGTTTAAAGATAGGAAGACAACATTTAAACGTAAGGGAAAATGCAAAAAATATGTCATTTTGTGATTTTGAAATCAACCGTCCTTGCACGGGATTCGAACCGTTACCCCCCTTTCACTGCATTACTATCTGCATTGTGAACGAGAGCCTTATCCCCACTGCTACCGGAGAGATCATCGTCAAATGGCAATTTAAGATATTTAAACTAAACATGGAAAATGATAAAACTATATCAAATAATTCAGTAAAATTTGAATAAAACAAGGGGGTCAGCACATGCAGATGTGTATAACTTACAGCTTAAGGGTATTGGGAAAAGTTACTGAGTTTCATAGATCACAAGACTGCTACCAATAATTATGCACACTTAAGAATTTGGTAATTTTTTCGTTGTTGTACCTTTTTGCATGGACTGGCTCATATAGGTGATATCGTCGAGAGTACCAAGTAAGTTAAATAAGTGATTTTGCCATAACTTTTTATTGACATCAATATATCTTAGGTTTGTTTTTTGCAAACTATATGTTTTGATAGATGCCAAATCCATTGGAAACGGCTTCAAATTATTGCTAACTCATTGGAAATATGGACTTTTTGCTGATTGGTGTGTGGTTGTTAAGGGTAGAATTTTAGTTGCCTTGGATAATTGTTTTTTTTTTCAAAATTCGCATAAAATTGTAACGTTCGATATGAGGTCTTATGAGTATTTTCTATTTCCTATTTTTTCGGCAATTTTTTTTTTTTTTTTTTTGTCACTTTGAAAATGATATGAGCCAGCTCATGCAAAAAGGTACAAAAAGTCCTTTTTATAAACTTTACAGGACACGTTCGTTAAAATATTTTTCCAAAACGATTTTTATTAGAAAAAAAATATATTAATGTAAACATTCATTCAATTGTCAATTATGTCCCAACAAATTTGTCAATTAACACGGAGAAAGAAGTAGAAATATCTGAATGTTTGTACTTAAGCAAGCGTAAAATCATTTGTTTCTCGGAACAATGCTATACTGAGCAGAACCATTTACGACACTATAGAGACAAAAGTTCAACAATTTTCATCATCTCTACCTATGTTTAAAGATAGGAAGACAACATTAAAACGTAAGGGAAAATGCAAAAATTATGTCATCTTGTGATTTTGAAATCAACCGTCTTTGCACGGGATTCGAACCGTTACCCCCCTTTCGCTGCATTGCTATCTGCATTGTGAACGAGAGCCTTATCCCCACTGCTACCGGAGAGATCATCATCAAATGGCAATTTAAGATATTTAAACTAAACATGGAAAACGATTAAACTATATGAAATAATTCAGTAAAATTTGAATAAAACAAGGGGGTCAGCACATGCAGATGTGTAATGTGAGGGTACCCAAATTGCACCCATTTTGACAGTTTTTGCACCTATGTTTTTTTTATGATCCAGACAAAAGTTTCCATTCTGTGTTTATTTTGTAGACGTATCCTTATTTACTATATAGTTACACCAATTTAATTTTGAATTCATATTGAATCATAGAAAAATGGGTTTGAACTGACCTCCAAACGATTAATGATTCTGTAATGAGGAGTACCCAAATTGCATCCATGTTTAAATTCACATCCTTAAAAATCTAATACCAGATGTTTTGTTTTATTTCTTCAAATATTTTGAACAATTTGACAATATTCCATGCTTACTATTAGTTTTTTAAGAAATGGATGCTTGTAACATGTTTAATTTGCTCATTTTTAAAAGATGACATTTTGAGAACGTCGCCGACGTTTCTGTAGATTTACTTTTTCCAAGGAATGCTTCATCTGTTGATATATACTGTGAACGTTTTGTGTATATTTAAATATATTTACCTATGTTGAAAAATGTGTATAATGTCAAATCGTAAAAATACAAATTGTTTAGTCTCAAAGAAAACTTGTAAGATTCCCTCAGCTATTTTTGTTGAAAAGGTGCAATTTGGGTACTCGGTGCAATTTGGGTACCTTGACGTTATACACAAACGGACGTTCTTAAGAATGAAATTTTAAATTCTATATTCAAGTCCGTACGCTCCACAGAGATTCATATAGTATACAATCATATCATAACCACATCACAGCTTAGGGCCTCTTCTTAACATAGTTTTATTATACACATATGCACTTTAACAGTACTACAATCTGTCGATACCTTTATTTTGGCATTGCACAAGGTCATGTTTTTCTCTGACTGTTAATGACGTCTTTACACTAAATCCATTTGATGTTGGATGTGTACTGATTGATATATTAGTCTTAGATGCATCATTTTTATTTTAGTTGTTATTGGCTTTGAACTAGCTGTCAGTAACTGTCAGTACTCTCAGATCTGTACTTAGTGTCTTTTTTTGTTGTTAGTGATGGATAAATACCCTGTCACGTCCGGTTTGTGTTTATGTTTGATGCTTTTCTTCTTTGTATCCATCTGATGAGTTAAGCCTTTTTCAACTGATTTTTATAGTTTGTTCTTATGTTGTACTGTTACACCATTGTCCCAGGTTAGGGGGGGGTTTGAGCGCTCACAAATATGTTTAACACCGCCACATTCTTTATGTGCCTGTCCCAAGTCAGGAGCCTGTAGTTCAGTGGTTGTTGTTGGTTCATTTCTGTCATATTTGTTTTTCGTTAATTGTTTTGTTATAAATTAGGCGGTTAGTTTTCTCAATTGAATTGTTTCATATTTTTTTTGTCAGGGCCTTTTATAGCCGATTATACGGTATGGGTTTTTCTCATTGTTGAAGGCCGTACGGTTGCCTATAATTGCTTACATCCACTTTATATGAACTTTGGTGGATAGTCGTCTCATTGGCAATCATACCTCATCTCCTTATTTTTATATTTGAGGTCCCTACTATGTATTGGTTACTTAAACTACACAAAATCCAGTAAAATATCGTTTCATCTCGGCCTCTAGTAAGTGTTCTACAACTAATCTTTCAGTGTTTTTAACTTGTTCTTTAACTACTATCAAATAACTTATCATTAACTTTTTTAATAAAATATGTGAAAATAGTGGAATTAACTATTTTTCGAGTGTAAAAAATTGTTTGGATTTTTTAAATAAATGACGTGCTTTTGATGGTCCTTTTGATTCTGTTGACATTTTTGACTTTTTAACTCTTAACACTCCTATTTAATTGATTGGTCGTTTGGTAAATCTGAATGCAAATATATTTGCTGCAACTTATTTAAAGCCTTCTTCTCTAATGAGAAAGGTAAATATGCTAGATATACTTACTGGAGGTGTGATGAGATGATTGAAGCTGTTAATTTTCTCCTTGCTAATATTTATATATTATTAAGAAGATGTTGTATGAGTGCCAATGAGACAACTCTCCATCCAAGTCACAATGTATAAAAAGTTAACAATTATAGGTCAAAGTACGGCCTTCAACACGGAGCCTTGGCTCACACCGAACAGCAAGCTATAAAGGGCCCCAAAAATGACTAGTGTAAAACCTAAAACCATTCAAACAGGAAAACCAACGGTCTAATCTATATATAGAAAACGAGAAACGAGAAACACTTATGAACCACACCAACAAACGACAACCACTGAACAACTGGCTCCTGACTTAGGACGGGTGCATAAAAATTCAGCGGGTTTTAACGTTTTAACAGGCGCCAACCTTCACCCTAACCCGAGACAGTAGTCTAACATTACAACATAAAAAGACACACTATAAAATATCAATTGAAATTATGTACGTTTTGGCAATAAAGTTTATCGACATGTTGTAGGTATCCCTATGGGCACCAATTGCGTCCCTTTAATAGCAGACTTTTTCTTGTACTGTTATGAAGAAACTCTACACTAAAATTTACGACAAAAGGGACGATTTTTCGTTCCCTTTTGTTAATTTTCCTTTTTTGGACGGTGATGTTCCTTTGACACCTTCTTACGGTGTTTATATATCACAACTCGTTCGCTATGCACATGTCTGTTGTGACGTTTTGGATTTCAATGAACGTAATCTATGTATTACTAGTAAATTATTAAGTCAGGGATTTCGTTACAACAAATTACTTAAAACCTTTACTAAATTCTTCCATAGATATAAAGATTTGGTTTTGAAGTTTGGTTGTACCAGTAGAAAACTTATTTCAAACGGGATAGCACATCCTAATTTTTACGGAGATGTTGTTTACCGAGCCCGGATATTTAGAAACAATCCGGGTAAACTTATCAATCCTTTGAATAAACTGATTCTAAAAGGTTACCAATTCAGCACTGTAATTAGTTCTTTGAATATTGTTTTTATTGGTATTAATATTGATTTTGTTATCAGTAAATTAAAATCAAACTCAATATTATTTTTATATACATATGCACATTCCTGGCTCTACAATCTGTCGATACCTGTATCTTGGCATTGCACAATGTCATGTTTTTCTCTGACTGTAAATGACGTCTGTAAACTAAATCCATTGGATGTTGGATGTGTACTGATTGATATTTTAGTCTTAGATGCATCATTTTTTTTATTAGTTGTTATTGGCTTTGAACTAGCTGTCAGTAACTGCGAGTACTCTCAGATCAGTACTTAGTGTCTTTTTGATGTGGGGATGTATGGGTACCCTGCCACGTCCACGCTGTGTTTTTGTTAGATGTATTTCTATTTGTATCCATCTGATGAGTTAAGCCCTTTTCAACTGATTTTTATAGTTTGTTCTTATGTTGTACTGTTACACCACTGTTCCAGGTTAGGGGAGGGTTGGCGCCTTCAAACTAGTTTAACCCCACCACATTCTTTACGTGCGTGTCCCAAGTCAGGAGCCTTAAATTGAGTGGTTGTCTTTTATTGCTGTTTCTCATATTTGTTTTTCGTTTATTGTTTTGTATAGTTCTTGTGTTGTGTCGTTACACCACTGTCCCAGGTTAGGGGGAAGTTTTGGCGCCAGAAAAATAGTTTAACACCGCCACATTCTGTATGTACCTATCCCAAGTCAGGAGCCTGTAATTCAGTGGTTGTCGTTTGTTGCTGTGTGACATATTTGTTTTTCGTTCATTATTTTTTACATAAATTAGGCCGTTAGTTTTCTCGTTTGAATTGTTTTACATTTGCCATTTCGGGGCCTTTTATAGCTGACTATGCGGTATGGGCTTTGCGCATTGTTGAAGGCCGTATGGTGACCTATAGTTGTTAATTTCTGTGTCATTTGGTCTCTTGTGGAGAGTTTTCTCATTGGCAATCATACCACATCTTCTTATTTTTATAACCAATACGAACAAGAACACGTTGCGACAGGGCAATTAAGTTGAAGTATTTAAAAAAAATTTACTCAGGCAAAAAGCACAAGGGAGGGCCCGTCCCCGTGTCCCATTGGTCCGTCACCCAAGACCACGCCTTAGCTGTTCATCTTATACCATTTTCACATATTATAAAAGATGAAAATGTCTTTTTTTTTAACAATAGGGTTGTCCTTGTTCTTTTCAAATCATAGTTTTTGATTTTACCCTTGAAGTCAGAAAATTTTTGTTTTGCATATGGCGTCATATTAAAGACCGTCTCGGTGGTCTCGTGGTAGCGTGTTCGCCACGGGTGCGGTAGGTCCTGGTCGGGTCAAACTATAGACTTTAAAATATGTATTTACTGCTTCTCCGCTTAGCACGCGGCATTAAGGAGTAAGAGCAAAGACTGGTTGGCTCGGAGTCAGAATAAAGTGTCCGCGTAAGGTGACATGTCTTCCTTCGGACTATTATCTTGTGAACTAGCACACGAATCCGACTCAGCGTGTCGGTCTAGTACAAAGCAGGGTTAATATTCATATTACATTAACATGTTCTCGTTCTGAATATGCATATTTATTTGCCGCTGGACGTTAAGCAGCCCTCCATCATCATCATATTAAAGATAGTAAATTAATATAAAATATTTCCATACTATGACAATAAATCGATTAAGACAATCAAATGTCGAGGTTTTAATTGCATGAATTGTTTCAATTTAGTACAACGTTTCATCAAATACTGTTGTCGCCTGTTGATTATTTAACGAGATGGAATCCGTCTATCTTTTAAAAAAGCCTATAAAAATTCACCTTCACCTTTTCATGCGCACAATGTCACAATGTGTTTGGTTTCCAATATTAAATATCATTACTAGACAAAAGAGAGAATACATTTTGATTTAAATTACATCTTCTTCTATACATAAATCAAGATAACCAGTGGCGGATTCAGATGTTAAAATGAGGGTTCGCTAACTTTCCCTTATCTGTAAATGTGAAAATTGAAAATTAAATTACAAATGATAAAATGTTCATGCATTCATTATATTTACTTCTTTAAAAAGTTCATACAGATGATTGGGTATCTGAATTAGCTATACAGATTATGGTATTTATAGGTGACAAATAGAACGCTTACGGAACAAGTTGTTCAAATTTGAAATTAACGGTCGAAAGTTAATGAAAAACAAAGATTACATTCTCTCAATTAATTTCCAGGCTCTTAATAAACATCTGAACTAGAGGTTCATAGAAATCTAAAGCCCTTACTTAAATGTATTTTGTCCAAATTGAAAAATAGGCTATTCATCAGAACCAAAGAAATAACATATAGTAAGTACCTTCTACATATATATACATACTAGTATAAAAAAGGTTTGTTTTCATCTGTTCTCTAGTTATGACAAGCCGTTGTGGAATTTTATTCCCTATTCATTAATATTAATAAATCATTTATTTATATTAAAAATTATTTTTTAATATTAATAAATCGAATTTTTAATGTTAAAAAATATTTTTTAATATCAAAAAATATTTTTTAATATTAAAAAATAGTCAATTTTTAATATTAATAAATAGGTTTTATTTTTTTATATTAAAAATTCATTTTTTAATATTATAAATTCGATTTATTAATATTAAAAAATAATATTTAATATTAAAAAATAGATCCCTTTAACAGTCGACAAGAGCTTTTCCTATCGCACATTCAAATTTTCGGTATTATATATATATATATATCATGAAATTGTAGTATTTTCTAATGTGCATAAGATCATATAATGCATTTGAATGAAACTATTAATTAACCTTTTATTTTCGGTATTCAAAGCAAAAACAGTGACTGATCAAAACACATATAACTTGCAAGTTGGCCACCCATAAATTGCTTTTGTACAGATTCAGTGATGTTTAAGTTTAAATTTAACTATGTCTTATAACTGTATAAGTTTGCTAGATGCATGGGTGAAATATAAAGCCTGGCTCATATGAATTAAGGAACATGTCGGTGGAAGGGCAGAACAGTTGGTTCTCATGGGAATATCAAATGTCTGTTGAAAGCCACATCTATTAAACGTTAAGAAACATCAAGCATCATGTCAGTTCCACAGCTCTGATCTCTTGTTTGCATCACTTTTGTTACAAGGTTTACATTGTCCGTTTAAAAAAAACAAGAAATCTGTATCTACCTTGATCTTTTCAGAAAGTATAATTGATTATTAGTTTTTTAAGTTAATTGAGGATGCTCGCTTAAAGGATAGAGAAGTCAAATGTTTTGAACCATCTTCACTCTCAACTACAATGTATATGGTTTTGAATACATATTACGTATTTTATCTATCTTAATCTTCTCAATTTTTTATAAAAAAAAATTGGTGAGGCAATTGCCTCATTGCCTTAAGGGAAGTTACGACTCTGCAGTATCACAACCTAATTTGTGTACTTTAGGTATTCTATCAACATGATGGCTTATTTCTAAACAGATAACCAAGTTGTAAGTGCCTGAAGATACGCCAATCCCGCAATTTTGACTGATTTTGGCAATTTTGTAGTATTTATCCCAAAAATGTATAAGATCATAAACTGCAGCTGGAAGAAAAGTTAAATATTGTTACTTATATAAAAATAAATGTTTTGGTGAATCATTTGAGTCGGAAAATTCCACCACAAAATTCAAGAGTAGGAAGAGAAAATCAAATCATGTAAATTCACAGAACCACGATTCAATCCTTCTTTTGCTAAACGAGTTCATTATTCCCTGTTTTATATCTACTAAAAGCATTCTATTTTTACTATAATTTCCATTTAAGTCTGCAAATATCTGCATTGAAATTTACTTTTCGTGTAGATAATATAACAGCAAATGCAAATCGACAGCTAAATTTTCTAAAACGTATCCTACAGTAAAAGAAAACGTTACCTAAAAGTATCTTCCAAACAAATAAAAGAAAGGGCGCACATGTCATTAGTTAGACCCAAGCTTGAGTACAGCTCTTGTGTCAAGGAACCTCACGACACATTCAAATTGAGATGGTCCAACGAAGAGAGCTGCCCGCTACAAATGTAACAGATACCACAATAACAACTCTGTCTCAAATATGCTCGAACACCTACAGTGGCCTACATTACAAATAGGACGAATACAAACAAGTGGTATTCTATAAAATTATTCACCAACATTTAGCAATCTACCAAAAAGATCTTCTTGTTACATCAGACAGCAAACAAGACATAAACATACCAACCACTAAAACAAATTCAAACCAATAAAGATTCTTATAAATTCCCATTTTATCCACACACAATAGTACAATGGAACCTACTACCAACATAAGCAAACCTTTGTACAACAGTTGACGGCTTCAAAATATTTCTTGGTAAACTATGTACATGTTATGCAGTGTTTAAAATATTTTTGAAAGAGCAGATATAGAAATCTGCTCTTTCAAAAATAATTTAATACTGCATAACATGTACATAGTTTACCAAGAAATATATATTGGATAACAATACAAAAAAAATAAAATAAATCACTGTAATATATTTTTGTTTCTGTTCACCAATGTAACGTTATACTAGTATTACTGAACAATTTAGTTCTTTTACATTGTACATAATCCAGGCATGCAACAGCACGAAATAGTCAAAGTTGTGACTGAGTGCGGAAATACGAAGATAGATAGATGGATAGATGTATGTTTATATTTTTTTCAACGAACTTATTAAGTTCAACTATAATGGTTTTATGAAGCTAAACGTGCACTGTGGGTACTATAAGAACGAACCCTGTATACCTTGGGTACGTTTTAAAAGTAGGAAAAGTACTCAGATGAGATTAAAGCTGCTAAAGGTATTCAGGTTAAATTTACCTCAATCTCAAAAGCGTACCCAGGTTGCTGTTTTCGGAATCTTTTGGTAACTCAAAAGTTGATGAAGCTGAACCTGTCCTTACGGTTTCAACTCTAAGCATTACTTGGAATCAATAAAATCTTTTAAATTCTAAATGATTGGGATACTTTTCTTCCTTCCAAGTTAACCTGTTACTATTACACACTACACATAAATCTTGGTACCATTTGATCAAGTTTAAGTACCTGCAGGGTATTTTCTTATGGTACCAAGAACAACAGGACCTGTTTTGCTTTAAAAGAGTTCTTCCACAATTTAGTTTTTGTTAAGTGATGGTGCAGAGTAAGTCTTCCGCCAATTAAGCCTCACAGTCTACACCAAAATCTTTTCCAACATCTAGTCCGCAGACCAATATTCCAACATTTCTTTTAGTAAACCTCATTTAGGGGCCCAATTAGTTATAATCCATTTTTACAGAAATATCATTATTGTAAAGAGAAATAAGCATGCAACAGAAACAAGATTGGGGTCACAAACATTTTCATTCGGATTTACTTTTTTTTTGATAGATTGTTATCATGAACATATCTTTTACATGTCAAGACCTTTCTTATTGATATTGATATCACATGTTACAATTTTTTAAACAAAGCAGAACTAACAGGTCGGAACTTCCAAAATCGTGTGCAATCCATCTTGATAATGTGAAAATTAGAAAAAAATTTGTGGAACTTCCGAATAAGGAAAAATGGACCAGAAAGTGGAGGAGATAACCATGATAATCAAATTATACAGCTAAGGTAATTTTTTCCTGGGGTTCCAGCGAGGAGGCTAGCCACAAGAAGCTCACGCGTTATCGGGAAACAGATAGCATTGATGTCATTAAAATCTCACCAATTGCAACATACTTTGGAGACTAATTTGTTTATTTTCATGTAGAATTCCTTCATTGTGTTGATTTGGAATCTAATGGTCATTGGTTTTAAAGCAAAAATGTCCAAACCATGCAGTTACTGTAAAATATGTTTAAAAGGAGATGTGGGTAAAACAATCATGCGAAAAAAAAATCCAAACTTGAGAGATAGTAAAAAAGCAAGTCTTCGTTTCAATGGTGTTGTTCTATTAATCATTTTGACTTCATCTAATTTTCCCCCTTTTTTATGCAGAAATTTCTTATTGGACACGCGAAATAATTAATTTGCATAGATGGTAAGTAATATAAAAACCACGCCTGGAAAGTGAAACAAGGGTGAACCATTTGGTTGACTGATTCGATCCACAAAAAAAATTATTCGTATACAGGTAAAAACGATGATAAACATACTTTTTAAAAATATGAAATCAAGCAGAACTAGAAAATCCAATTGCACGTGGTCGCTTTCTATTTATTTTCATGTTTAAATCGGGTTATAAGACCGTCGGCAGTCTTCGGAGGTCATCTTGGTGGTTAATAAGATGACGCCAAGACAAAAATACACACTAAATGCTGATACATATCATCGAGTCCATGCATTATTAATTGTTTATTTTAGATTTTTTTGTAATAAGGTCTTTCCACTTTTCGGTGGAAAGACCTATTGTATTTGTTCTGATAATTAATTTTTTTTTCTTCTTCCGCCACTTTTATTTCTTGCGTATAAATTTTGTTTCGCAAGATGTCGCTTAGATGTTTGGTATATGATATCGAACAGTTTATGCGCCTTTGTAATTTACCCTGCATAACCAAATACTTTTCTTTGTAGGAGTTATCTCCCCGAACACTGATTTCCTTGTGACTGCATCTCCTCCGTAACCGTATAAGAAAGCGACAAATTTATTTTATAAAATTGCTCGTTATATCCTTCGCATGATTTGTCCTATTTTGACCGAAGCGATATGAACACTCCATATAAGAGTTATTTCCCCTTATGCATTTGATATAAGTGATATGCATTTCTATCTTGTAAACCATAAGTGATAGAGATCTAGGATCTTTTGATTTGAGGTCCTTGATCCAAAAAAAAAGAAAATAAGGTCAAGGTCAGAGGTCAAGGTCATATTTTAAATTTTGATTTTGGCTTATTTTCATTTCTTTTCAAAAACCGTATAAGATATCGACAACATATTTTTACTAAGTTGTAAGTTGCGACATGTCGTAACACATAAATTTTGGTTGAAAGGGTACACTAACATTAAATTGGAGTTTTCTCCCCTCTTATATTAAAAATTAGGCATATAGTGATATAACTCATTAACCATATATAATTAAGACCTATGGTCGTTTGATTTGAAGCCCTTGGTTTATGACCTTGAAATTGAGCTCAAGGTCATAGGTAAATTTGACGTTCTAGATATTAACCTTTGCTTTTACCTCATATGTATACATGATAAAGCCATGGGACTTTTTGCATTACGTTGCAAGCCACTTGACCATGGAAAAGCCAACCGGAAGTGACCATGTGTAAACCGGAAGTAGCTATTTTTTTGTACTTATTTAATGTAAAGTATATTAAACCATATATTTTTGGAATCAGTATCAAGTAAACTATAAAAAAAACCAGAAGTGACATTTTTCAAACCGGAAGTAACAATTTATCTCCCTTATTTAGAACAAAAATGTATAGAAACCATATATTTTTGGAATCAGTGTACAATAAGCTATCATTTGACGCTGGATATGATATTTTAAATCGAATTTTAATAGTTCTATATCAAATTAGATCTTTATGGGTGGAAAGACCTTCAATTGTTCTCTGAATAATTGGTTTTTAATTTTTTTATTTTTTTTCTTCTTCCGCCACTTTTATTTCTTGCGTATAAATTTTGTTTCGCAAGATGTCGCTTAGATGTTTGGTATATAATATCGAACAGTTTATGCGCCTTTGAAATTCACCCTGCGTAACCGAATACTTTTCTTTGTAGGAGTTATCTCCCCGAACACTGTTTTCCTTGTGACTGCATCTCCTCTGTAACGTAAAAGAAAGCGACAAATTTATTTTATAAAATTGCTCGTTATATCCTTCGCATGATTTGTCCTATTTTGACTGAAGCGATATGAACACTCCATATGAGAGTTATTTCCCCTTATGCGTTTGTTATTAGTGATATGCATTTCTATCTTGTAAACCATAAGTGATAGAGACCTAGGATCTTTTGATTTGAGGTCCTTGGTCCAAAAAAAAGAAAATAAGGTCAAGGTCAGAGGTCAAGGTCATATTTTAAATTTTGATTTTGGCTTATTTTCACTTCTTTTCAAAAACCGTATAAGATATCGACAACATATTTTTACTAAATTGTAAGTTGCGACATGTCGTGACACATAAATTTTTGTTGAAATGGTATGCTAACATTAAATTGGAGTTTTCTCCCCTCTTATGTTAAAAATTAGGCGTAAAGTGATATAACTCATTAACCATATATAATTAAGACCTATGGTCTTTTGATTTGAAGCCCTCGGTTTATGACCTTGAAATTGAGCTAAAGGTCATAGGTAAATTTGACGTTCTAGATTTTGACCTTTGCTTTTTCCTCGTTAGTATACGTGATAAAGCCATAGGACTTTTTGCATTACGTTGCAAGCCACTTGACCATGGAAAAGCCAACCGGAAGTGACCTTGTGTAAACCGGAAGTAGCTATGTTTTGTACTTATTTAATGTAAAAGTATATTAAACCATATATTTTTGGAATCAGTATCAAGTAAACTATCTAATAAAACCGGAAGTGACATCTTTCAAACCGGAAGTAACAATTTATCTCCCTTATTTTGAAAAAATGTATAGAAACCATGTATTTTTGGAATCAGTGTACAATAAACTATCATTAGACGCTGAATATGATATTTTAAACCAAATTTTAATAGTTCTATTTCAAAATAGATCTTTATGAGTGGAAAGACCTTCAATTGTTCTCTGAACAATTGGTTTTTAATTTGGATATATGTTTTATTATGAGAATTTGAGTTAAATCGGTGAACATGAATTTGATAGCAAATGCCCCTTATTTAAAAAAAAGAATATGATTTCACAATTCCATCATTTGATTAGATCTAATAAACAAATAATGATACCTATTTAAATTGAAATACTATTATAGTATTGATCCTTTGCCATGACAATAACGCTATATATTGAAGTATACACGAAGACTTGGGATTTCAGTTATTTTTTTTTCCAATTTAACTATGTCCATGTCCTAATTTAAGAGTTATCGTATGTCATATCCAAATATTTTTAGTAACCGGTAGTTGGATAAATTTGGATAAATTAGCTCTATATTCCTTACTGTAAATTCAGAAATTATTGGGTGCATTTATTATTGCGAATTTTGTAGAATGGACTAAAATGCAAGATTAATTATAAAAATTTTATGAAAATCTACATACAGTTATATGTATCAAATATAAGAAAAAAGTAAAATGACAATAATACCGAACTCCAAGGAAAATTCAAATCGGAAAGTCCCTTATCAAATGGAAAAATCAAAAGCTCAAACACATCAAACGAATGAAAAACAACTGTCATACTCCTAACTTGGTACATGCATTTCCTTATGTAGAAAATGGTGGATTAAACCTGGTTTTATAGCTAGCCAAACCTCTCACTTGTATGACAGTCATTTAAAATTCCATTATATTGACAATAATGTGTGAAGAAAACAAACAGACTTAACAGGTAAAAATGTAAAAAAAAATAGGGGTACAACATTGTGTTATAATCTAAATCACTATAAAACAAACAAATATGTCAACAAAGAAAAACAAAATGGCATATAGACAAAGCACATAAGCAAAAATGAAAGACAAGAATACAAAACATGATTGTGACTCTCATTCAGTCGCTTAATTAGCATAGATAAAAACTTTGCAATAATTTCTGAATTTACAGTACTTTCAATTAAAAATTACCACATTATATAAAACAGCTGTCTATTATTGAAGACTGTACATGTATTTTGCACTTTGTAGATATCGTTTGGTTATCGTTGTTCATTGGTTGCTGTTGCAGTGATGTATATACATGTACCCACATCTCCTTTTATCCATATAGATATGAAAGTAATAAGGCAATGAGATCCAGTGGATCAACGTCTTCCACATTATATATATTGAATATCAATGTCCATATAAATTGTTGTCTGGATTTTCATCTATGCATGCACGTTCTATTATTATGTTTTAGTTGATTCGTTGGGGCAAAATGTTGTTTTGATTATGTAATTTTTTGTTTTTCCGTTCAAGACTTACTGGACTTTAACCGTTGAAATTAAAGCAATTTTTAACATATACCTCGCACTAATACAAAATGGCTGGATTGATTTCTTAAAACTGAAAGTTTGTTGAGATTGATAAAAGGACGCTTTTTGGAACTTTCTGTTTTTCCATTTCAGTTACAGGACTTGGATTGCCAAATTTATTACATATTTGTTAGAATTGGTGAATGTACACAAAAATAAACTTTAGATTTTGAAAAGTTTCTGGTTTGTCATTCCAGAGTTGTGGACTTATTAACAACCATAATTGGCATAAAACTATATATCTAGATGGGTATTTTCATGCATGTGTTTCAACACAGCCATTTATTTTGCTTCTGATTAAATTCCTTCTAGCAATGTCTAGATATCGAATATAATTTTTACAACAATTTCAAGATGCACAATAAGTCCAATTTTTTTATTTAGAAATTAACTTTGAGTTTAATGGCAAAATCTCCCGATCAGACAATTATTTTTTTTCCCTTCTGCTTGATCAAAATATTCATTTCTTGAAAATAGAGACGAAAGATACCAAAGGGATATTCAAACTCATTTTACCTCAGAGTTCCACCTCAGAGTTTAACAGTCGTTCCCTTACTGGGCATTTAGACCATTGAAATGCCAACATTTCTCTACCCAACAGCATAATAGCCAGACTAGTCAGACCGTCAGGCGGTCCTTTTAAAGACATTAACTACAATTTTTTTTTATATAAATGCAATGAATATATATTGGCACTTATGTGGTGAAGAGTAAAACAAACCAAAGACAAAAAAGACTAAAATCATAGACATTGAAATCCAATGTTTGTTACAATTTTACAACAATTTCAAGATGCACAATAAGTTAAATTTTTTTATTTAGAAATTAACTTTGAGTTTAATGGCAAAATCTCCCGATCAGACAATTATTTTTTTCCCTTCTGCTTGATCAAAATATTTATTTCTTGAAAATAGGGACGAAAGATACCAAAGGGATATTCAAACTCATTTTACCTCAGAGTTCCACCTCAGAGTTTAACAGTCGTTCCCTTACTGGGCATTTAGACCATTGAATTGCCAATATTTCTCAACCCAACAGCATAATTGCCAGACTAGTCAACCGTCAGGCGGTCCTTTTAAAGACATTAACTACATTTTTTTTTATATAAATGCAATGAATATATATTGGTACTTTTGTGGCGTAGAGTAAAACAAACCAAAGACAAAAAAAAGACTAAAATTATAGACATTGAAATCCAATGTTTGTTACCTAGTGTTTACTGTTAAAAGGTTGAAGTCAGTTTATGTGTCAAAATGAGAGGCATGGTCAATACTTGGCATATAATGTTGTGCGAGTAGTAACTACAACTAGATTAGCACTGAATATTTTTGCTATAGCTTCCTTTGTATTCTACATATAATAGAAATATTTTCTAAATTTTTTTTAAGATCTCCATGCAGTTTGGTAACAATCAGTTGTAAATTATTCAAGTTATCATGATTATAGCCAATATTACAAAGTATATCACTGAATCGAGCTTTCTGTCTAAGTGCAGTTTTATAGTCCTCTGTTTTATTGATATGTATATACATTAAGTATGGAATTCAGATTTGAAAACAGACAACCCATATCTACATGTACATGATATGAACTGCAAGGTAAGATGGTTGGAACATTTGTATAATCTATGAATTCTTTAACAACTGTCAGCACATGGTACTATTGAAGCATTACATTAACTATAAAGTGAAATTATAGATAATACTTGCATTAGAACCTAACATTCTCTTCTGCCAGACAGCAAAGTAATTTAAAGAAAAACACAATTAAATACACAAAAAATGCTTATTGCAATACATGTATGATGCCAGGTGTTTTTGACAAACATTTTTAATCATCTGTACTGCCTACTGAGGAGTCCCAAGTGCAAATGGTCATTCATTTATACATCATTATTATGTAAAGGGACGAAACTCACAAGGCCTAACTGACTTCTAAAATTAAATTACATTGTTTACTTATTTGTTAAATCTAAATTTTTTGTACTAACAGCACTGCTCTATTATTATTTCATTATGTAAAAACTGAATGCTCCTATTTTCAACAACATTTTCCTTCAGGGTTCATTATTTATATCTTTCCCCACAAGACAATTTTTTTTAAACAAAATTGATTCTGCATTACTTTTTTCCATTTCAAATTCAGTCAAATACTATAGTCATGATATCAAATTTTCTCCTGGAAATCAATAATCATAAACAAATAAATTTAATTTACCATTTCATTATAATTAATGTTAAAAAATGGGTAAAATTCGTCATTTAAGGGCAATAACTCATATAAGAAATCGTCTGACAGTTTGGAAGTGAATACGCAATGTGTAGATCGCATCATTCTGAAAATTTAGCCCCGTCAATTTTTCTCTATTCATGGCGGTTTTCAAGATAATAGACAAAACTTGCATTTTACCCCTATGTTCTATTTTTAGCCATGTCGGCCATGTTGGTTGGCAAGCAGGGTCATTGGACACATTTTTTAAACAGATATCCTTATGATGATTGTGGCCAAGTTTGGTTAAATTTGGCCCAGTAGTTTCAGAGGAGAAGATTTTGTAAAAGTTAACGACGACGACGACGGACGCCAAGTGATGAGAAAAGCTCACTTGGCCTTTTAGGTCAGGTGAGCTAATAATAAGATGTTGTATGATTGCCAATAAGACAACTCTCCACCAGAAACCAAATGACATAGAAGTTTACAACTATAGGTCACCGTACGACCATCAAGTCCATCAGTGAGAAGAAATGTTATTGCGTTATATAAATAAGAAGATGGGGTATGAGTGCCAATAAGACAACTCTCCATCTAAGTCACAATGTATAAAAATTTAACAATTATAGGTCAAAGTACGGCCTTCAACACAGAGCCTTGGCTCACACCGAACAGCAAGCTATAAAGGACCCCAAAATGACTAGTGTAAAACAATTCAAACAAGAAAACCAACGGTCTAATCTACATAAAAAACGAGAAACGAGAAACACCTATGAACCACACCAACAAACGACAACCACTGAACAACAGGCTTTTATTATCATATGTTAGCATACACCCATTATACGGGATTATGATTTCTATGATCATATGTAAGCATACACCATTATCTGGGTAGCTGAAAAATTATTTTTTATGATCATATGTTAGCATACATCCATATCTTAGTATAGATCATTGTCCCAGTAGCTGGATTATGATTTTTGTGATCATATGTTGGCATTCACCCATTATCAGGGTAGCTAGATTATGATTTCTATGATATATCTATCATAGGCCTTCATCCGTGTAGCTGGATTATGATTGTTTTGATCATATGTTAGCATACATCCATTATCTGGGTAGCTGGATTATGATTTCTCTGATCATATGTTGGCATACACCCATTATGCGTAGCTGGATTAGGATTTCTATGGTCATAGGTTAGCCTAGACCATTGTCTGGGTAGCTGGATTATGATTTCTCTGATTATATGTTGGCATACACCCATTATCTGGGTAGCTGGATTATGATTTCTATGATCATATTTTGGCATAGACCTTTATCTAGGTAGCTGGATTATGATTTTTATGATCATATGTTAGCATACACCCATTATCCAGGTAGCTTGATTATTTCTTTGATCGTATTTTAACAAAAACCTTTATCCGGGTAGCTGGATTATGAAGTTTATGATTATATGTTAGCATACTCCCATTATCCGGGAAGCTGGACTTTATCAGAGACAATTATCCGGGTAGCAAAGACCATTGTTGGAGTAGCTGGATTATGATTTCTCTGATCATAGGTTAGCATAAACCCATCATCAGGGTAGCTGGATTATGATTTCTATGATCATATCTTATCATAGACCATTATCAAGGTAGCTGGATTATGATATCTCTGATTATATGTTGGCATACACCCATCATCTAGGTAGCTGGATTATGATTTCTATGATCATATTTTAGCATACACCCATTATCCGGGTAGCTGGATTATGATGTTTATGATCATATGTTAGCATACACCCATTATCCGGGTAGCTGGATTAGGATTTCTCTGATCATATGTTAGCATACACCCATTATCCAGGAAACTGGATTAGAATTTCTGTGATCGTATTTTAGCATAGACCATTGTCCGAGTGACTGGATTATGATATTTATGATCATAGGTTGGCATAGAACCATTATTCGGGTAGCTGGATTAGGATTTCAATGATTATATTTTAGCAAAGACCATTGTCGGGGTAGCTGGAATATGATTTCTCTGATCATATGTTGGCATTCACCCATTATCTGGGTAGCTGAATTAGGATTTCAATGATCATATTTTAGCAAAGACCATTGTCTGGGTAGCTGGGTTATGATGTTTATGATCATATGTTAGCAAACACCCATTGTCCAAGTATGACTTCTAGCTGGATTTTCTCTATTTATCATATATACATAAATTTATGGATAACAAATAATTTTTTTTATTGCATAAAAAAATTATCGAACTAGTTCGCATTTAATTCTTTTTAAATCCCTGAGACCTTCCTGGTGACAGTAAATTTAATATAAAGAATGACCTTCAAGATAGACTGGCTGTTTATGAAGACTGGCTAAAAATACATATTTTCAGTAGTCATTTCAAACAATATATATTGATTAAAATTCCAATTATGTCTTCTTTACACATAGAGTTATATGTAAAAGACATTTACAAATTTGATCTTCAAATCTCCAAATGATATCACCAAGAAAGTTTCGACCCATTTTATACATGCCCAGATTTGAGGGTTGTTACCTTTGGATAATAATACATTTTAATTGATTGATTGTTGGTTGCTTAACATCCACTGGCAAATATTTCATGCAAGTTCAGGACAACATTTTAATTGAAATGTAAAGATGTTATTTACAAATCTAATGCCATCAAGAATGGACATGTATTGAGCCACATTTAAAGCTGTCTTGGTTAGTTCTGTAGGTAATAAAGAATAACTGATTCTGAAGAAAACGACTAATGTAAGAAATTAATCTAAACAAAGATTTTTTGTATTTTTAAAATCATGTGTGTTTTATGGTTCAAAGTCGGTTGAAAAAAGTTGTTTATACAGCAGTAAATGTGGCAAGAAGTTCCTGCCAGGGTCTCCCATTTCCAGAAATTACAACTTTAATATTCTACATATTTCTGAAAATGGGAACACAAAGGTTCATCAGTCAGGAAGCAAGAACTTCATGAAAAATTAAACATTTATAATAACAAACATACATAAAATAAAAAATTGAATTGAATGTGTAGAATCTTAGTACCCACACAAAATTAGAAAAATAACAATGTAACAACAAAGAAATGCATTTTCCTGAAAATTTATACACTAAATAGCATTTTTATTCAGCAGAATATATCACTGCCAGGGGCGTAGCTAGGTATCCAATAAACTGTAGGCACAAATTGCGGCAGGGGATCTGGAGGCCATTAAAGGCCCCCGGCAGGTCCAGGGCAGAGCCCTGGTAGGGGGTTCAGGGGGGCGAAGCCCCCCGACGGAAAACGGTTTTCAGCCATTTTAGTTGCAAAATTTTGTGTACAAAAAAACACAAAATTTACTGGCCATTTTATCATGATAATATACATGAAAAAATGTCGAAAAAATAATCATATTTCTACAATTACATCTGACTAAAGAATTAACCGGCAGAACCGAACAATCGGAAATATAAAAAAAATCAATATTTCCAATATGCATTGCCCAGCGTGGATCAGCGTAGCCCTTTATTAAGCAGCACAACCTGTTTCTGAATGAGTATAATTGATATATACGTCAATTGACAGTACATATTGACGATCCTACATTAAAAAAAATAGGCACGTAAACACTGAGACTACTACATAATAATACTAACTCTTGAACTACGCATCGACCATTCATCTTTTGATTCTTAAACCATCGCCCTCCTCCCGGCCACACAAACACACACACACACAGTCGATACGTCATGCAGAAGTTCTGTTCTGTTCATACTATCTAACAAAATTCAAGAAATTTATATTTCCTTATATCCTGTACTGTTAAATCCCTACCTGCTTAGGATTTGAATAATTATGGTCATTACACGTAGATCTGTGAGTTCTCGAAGTTACTGAAAGTTAGTTGATTGATAGATATATTGCTCAACGTCCAGTGGCAAATAGTTCATGCATGTTCAGGACTAAAACAAATAGGGGTCGTCCAGGATAAAGGTCTGGAAATTTGGAAATGCCATGCATTGGAAAATGAGGGCTTATTGGATAGGAACAGAAATTTGCCTTTCAGTAGACGACCTACGAACCCCTCAAAGAGTTGTTTCAAGTTTCTTAACGTGCAGAGAGCGAGGCATTCTCTCTACACTAGGCATTAGATTGAACTTGGGCCAACAACTAATTAAAAAAAAAATCATTTATCTAAGTTGAGGTTCATTCAAGTATTTGTTGATAGAAGTGAAATGATCTGAACCAAAGTTCTAGTTTTTAGTTTCTATATAAGGTGGAATATAATGACATGCAGTTCCAATACTCCACTGATTCACTAAGGATAATAGACTATAGTGTACAAAAGACATAGTTTTGACGACTTCACATGCATCTACAGATAACAATGTTTATTATTTTTTTTTTAATAAAAAAAATATTTGTTAAAAATTATGTGTAGGTACGTCACTGTATGGAGCTTCGAGATATTTGTAAACTTTTAAATTATAGACAAATTTTCACAAAACAGTCGATTGTGGTAGGTGCAAATACATGTGGATCTTTTTTGTGCATAAGCATAAATTCCGCCGAAAAGAATTCCAAAGAAAGATAAGATATATCTTTTTAAAGCATTAATTTGCATCTCTGCCCCCGGCGACAGTTTTTTGGGAAAAGTACCCAAAATGGGCAATAATTTCACCGAAAAGAGAAAGTCGAGTACACCTTTTTATGTTCATGCGTGTTTTCATTAAAGAAAAATATTTGATACATCATCTCGCTTCAGATTCTATTATTTTTATATATTTAGGCTCTAGGTTGTTATAATAACAGTAAAAATTTACAGTACTAAAAAATGAAATATATGGGTCAAGTGAAATACCTTTCTAATGAGTCATAACAACAAAGTAGGTGTGTTCGAATAACAATTTTTTACTAAACGTACTTGACGACAGACTTTTCAAGTGAATCTTAAAAATGCATAACTTCAAAAAAGCTTCATTTTTTGTGTGTGTTATCTAGGGTAATTAGTCTTCAACCTCTGAATTTTTTTTAGTCTGCCCTTCCACTAAATGTTTAGTTAGAATTTTTTAAAATATTTTTGAACTTTCGAAAATTCCCACTGACAACCGAGCAGACAATAGTTTTAAGTTGAACAAATGCATAAAAGTACATTAAATGATGCTCAATAGCTAGTGGATACATTTGTCTTTTAAAATACAACAGGCATATTAGAATCGTAATGATACTATGTGGATAAATTTATCGATTTTTGGCGTAATGGGGAGATAATTTTGACGAAGTAGAATCCTGACTGGGTAGGGGTGATCCGACTCAGACTCAGATCACCCCTGTTAGAACAAAGGAGTTGGGATGTAAAACCAAAGATTTTACCTTTACCTACACACTCAAGTCATTCTGCTATAAATACAACAGAATACTGAATAAAGTTTACAGTAGAAACTGAATTGACCTATCGACGAGCGATAAGCTTGAAGATCATTAATCATTGTCAAATACGAATGTGGCTAAGCAAGAAAACGATAGGTCAAGCAATACAATAACTATATCTAAAACCTCTATCATCACTCCAGTCAAAAACAGAACAAAACATATGTACAGTCATTCAGGTTGTGGAGTTAAATGTACAGGCTGCGTTATAAAATAAAGTTGTTAAATAGACATTAATAAAAAAGGAAAGCAAATCAATGCTTGAAACATCTGAATGTTTTTAAATGTAGTGAATATTATAAGGAAGGGAAAAAAAATGTTTTGTAAGATTTTACAAAGCGCTAAAAAAACACATACTAAATATTTTGTTTCTTTAAAATAAAAGAGAATGAGAAAAGTATGGTTGAAACTTTTAGTTTGGAATTAATGTTCGTATATTATTTTTCTTTTCAACTCAACATTATGTTAATCGAGTGAGCCTTTTTGAAGCGGGTCACTCACCTCACAAGCTTGAACGAGCTAGGTAAATAAACAGTTATACACGTGGCAAGTATTTTCAAATTTTGGATTGATAGTTGAGGAATGTATTCATTTATTAGGTTAAAGGTAGGTAACATTATTGTTATTGTTTTTAGAGATAAAATAATACTTGATAAGGATAATTTATGTCTTATTGTGTACACAAATGTATATGTGTACAATTGAATATTTATATGATAATAATAAGAGGTTTGCCGTTATTTCAGAACTCATTAGCATTTTGTATGACTTCATTAATTGCTGATTTTAATGTTGATTTTTTTTCTGAAACACGCTCTTATTATATTTCACTGATATAATGGATTGAAATACATCAGGTTTCAATAAAGTTGTTTGGACTAGTTTTGACATATTAAAAGGGGGGGAGCAATATCTTTTTCTGTTAACCTGTTTTGAGCTATTTCAAGGTGTTGTTCACTGTTATTTGAAATATATATAAACTGTTAACTGTTTTCAACCCACTGTTTGTTATCTGTTCTGTTAAAATTGGCAATGTTGAGAAAATAGATACTTATAGTATCATAGGAAAGGGGATAGATATTTACATTACTACAGGGAGGGATATACATACACACAGGAAATAGATACTAATAGTATCATAGGAAAGGGGATACATATTTACATAACAACAGGGAGGGATATACATACTAACAGGAAATAGATACTTATAGTATCATAGGAAAGGGGATACATATTTACATTACCACAGGGAAGGATATACATACTCACAGGAAATAATTACTTATAGTATCATAGGAAAGGGGATACAAATTTACATTACCACAAGGAAGGGCACATTTACTTACAGTACCATAGGGAAGCTGAAATATATTTACATTACCACAGGGAAGGGGATAGATACTTATAGTATCATAGGAAAGGGCATACATGTTTACATTACCACAGGGAAGGTAATATTTACTTACAGTACCATAGGGAAGCTGAAATATATTTACATTACCACAGGGAAGGGGATAGATACTTATAGTATCATAGAAAAGGGGATACATATTTACATTACCACAGGGAAGGATATACATACTCACAGGAAATACATACTAATAATATCATAGGAAAGGGGATACATATTTACATAACCACAGGGAGGGATATACATACTAACAGGAAATAGATACTTATAGTATCATAGGAAAGGGGATACATATTTACATGACCACAGGGAAGGATATACATACTCGCAGGGAATATTTACTTACAGTACCATAGGGATACTGAAATATATTAACAGTACCACAGGGAAGGGGATAGATACTTATAGTATCATAGAAAATGGGATACATATTTACATTACCACAGGGATATACATACTCAAAGGAAATAGATACTTATAGTATCATAGGATAGGGATACATATTAACATTACCACAGGGAAGGGCACATTTACTTACAGTACCATAGGGAAGCTGAAATATATTTACATTACCACAGGGAACGGGATAGATACTTATAGTATCATAGGAAAGGGCATACATATTTACATTACCACAGGGAAGGGAATGTTTACTTGCAGTACCATAGGGAAACTGAAATATATTTACAGTACCACAGGGTGGGGATACATACTTATAGTATCATAGAAAAGGGGATACATATTTACATTACCACAGGGATATACATACTCACAGGAAATAGATACTTATAGTATCATAGGATAGGGGATACATATTTACATTACCACAGGGAAGGGCACATTTACTAACAGTACCATAGGGAAGCTGAAATATATTTACATTACCACAGGGAAGGGGATAGATACTTATAGTATCATAGGAAAGGGGATATATATTTACATTACCACAGGGAAGGATATATATACTCACAGAAAATAGATACTTATAGTATCATAGGAAAGGGGATAGATATTTACATTACTACAGGGAAGGATATACATACACACAGGAAATAGATACTTATAGTATCATAGGAAAGGGGATACATATTTACATAACAACAGGGAGGGATATACATACTAACAGGAAATAGATACTTATAGTATCATAGGAAAGGGGATACATATTTACATTACCACAGGGAAGAATATACATACTCACAGGAAATAATTACTTATAGTATCATAGGAAAGGGGATACAAATTTACATTACCACAAGGAAGGGCACATTTACTTACAGTACCATAGGGAAGCTGAAATATATTTACATTACCACAGGGAAGGGGATAGATACTTATAGTATAATAGGAAAGGGCATACATATTTCCTTTACCACTGGGAAGGGAATATTTACTTACAGTACCATAGGGAAACTGAAATATATTTACAGTACCACAGGGAAGGGGATAGATACTTATAGTATCATAGGAAAAGGGATACATATTTACATTACCACACGGAAGCATATATATACTCACAGGAAATAGATACTTATAGTATGATAGGAAAGGGTATACATATTTACATTACCACAGGGATGGATATACATACACACAGGAAATAGATACTCATAGTATCATAGAAAAGGGGATACATATTTACATAACCACAGGGAAGGATATACATACTAACAAGAAATAGACACTTATAGTATCATAGGAAAGGGGATACATATTTACATCACCACAGGGAGGGATATACATACTAACAGGAAATAGATACTTATAGTATCATAGGAAAGGGGATACATATTTACATTACCACAGGGATATACATACTCACAGAAAATAGATACTTATAGTATCATAGGATAGGGGACACATATTTATATTACCACAGGGAAGAACACATTTACTTACAGTACCATAGGGAAGCTGAAATATATTTTCATTACCACAGGGAAAGGGATAGATACTTATAGTATCATAAGAAAGGGCATACATATTTACATTACCACAGGGAAGGGAATATTTACTTACAGTACCATAGGGAAACTGAAATATATTTACAGTACAACAAGGAAGGGAATAGATACTTATAATATCATAGGAAAGGGGATACATATTTACATTACTACAGGGAAGGATATATATACTCACAGGAAATAGATACTTATAGTATCATAGGAAAGGGGCTAGATATTTACATTACCGCAGGGAAGGATATACATACACACAGGAAATAGATACTTATAATATCATAGGAAAGGGGATACATATTTACATAACAACAGGGAGGGATAAACATACTAACAGGAAATAGATACTTATAGTATCATAGGAAAGGGGATACATATTTACATTACCACAGGGAAGGATATATATACTTACAGGAAATAGATACTTATAGTATCATAGGAAAGGGGATGCATATTAACATTACCACAGGGAAGGATATATATATGTATACATACTCACAGGAAATAGATACTTATAGTATCATAGGAAAGGGGATACATATTAACATTACCACAGGGAAGGGCACATTTACTTACAGTACCATAGGGAAGCTGAAATATATTTACATTGCCACAGGGAAGGGGATAGATACTTATAGTATCATAGGAAAGGGCATACATCTTTACATTACCACAGGTAAGGGAATGTTTACTTGCAGTACCATAGGGAAACTGAAATATATTTACAGTACCACAGGGAAGGGGATACATACTTATAGTATCATAGAAAAGGGGATACATATTTACATTACCACAGTGATATACATACTCACAGGAAATAGATACTTATAGTATCATAGGATAGGGGATACATATTTTTTCATTACCACAGGGAAGGGCACATTTACTAACAGTACCATAGGGAAGCTGAAATATATTTACATTACCACAGGGAAGGGGGTAGATACTTATAGTATCATAGGAAAGGGGATACATATTTACATTACCACAGGGAAGGATATACATACTCACAGGAAGTGGATACTTATAGTATCATCGGAAAGGGGATACATATTTACATAATCACAGGGAGGGATATACATACTAACAGGAAATAGATACTTATAGTATCATAGGAAAGGGGATACATATTTACATTACCACAGGGAAGGATATACATACTCACAGGGAATATTTACTTACAGTACCATAGGGATACTGAAAAATATTAACAGTACCACAAGGAAGGGGATAGATACTTATAGTATCATAGAAAAGGGGATACATATTTACATTACCACAGGGAAGGATATACATACTCACAGGAAATAGATACTCATAGTATCATAGGAAAGGGGATACATATTTACATTACCACAGGGAAGGATATATATACTCACAGGAAATAGATACTTATAGTATCATAGGAAAGGGGCTAGATATTTACATTACCACAGGGAAGGATATACATACACACAGGAAATAGATACTTATAGTATCATAGGAAAGGGGATACATATTTACATAACAACAGGGAAGGATATATATACTCACAGGAAATATATACTTATAGTATCATAGGAAAGGGGATACATATTTACATTACCACAGGGAAGGATATACATACTCACAGGAAATACATACTTATAGTATCATATGAAAGGGGATACATATTTACATTACCATAAGGAAGGGCACATTTACTTACAGTACCATAGGGAAGCTGAAATATATTTACATTACCACAGGGAAGGGGATAGATACTTATAGTATCATAAGAAAGGGCATACATATTTACATTACCACAGGGAAGGGAATATTTACTTACAGTACCATAGGGAAACTGAAATATATTTACAGTACAACAAGGAAGGGAATAGATACTTATAATATCATAGGAAAGGGGATACATATTTACATTACTACAGGGAAGGATATATATACTCACAGGAAATAGATACTTATAGTATCATAGGAAAGGGGCTAGATATTTACATTACCGCAGGGAAGGATATACATACACACAGGAAATAGATACTTATAATATCATAGGAAAGGGGATACATATTTACATAACAACAGGGAGGGATATACATACTAACAGGAAATAGATACTTATAGTATCATAGGAAAGGGGATACATATTTACATTACCACAGGGAAGGATATATATACTTACAGGAAATAGATACTTATAGTATCATAGGAAAGGGGATGCATATTAACATTACCACAGGGATTGATATATATATATATACATACTCACAGGAAATAGATACTTATAGTATCATAGGAAAGGGGATACATATTAACATTACCACATGGAAGGGCACATTTACTTACAGTACCATAGGGAAGCTGAAATATATTTACATTGCCACAGGGAAGGGGATAGATACTTATAGTATCATAGGAAAGGGCATACATCTTTACATTACCACAGGGAAGGGAATGTTTACTTGCAGTACCATAGGGAAACTGAAATATATTTACAGTACCACAGGGAAGGGGATACATACTTATAGTATCATAGAAAAGGGGATACATATTTACATTACCACAGGGATATACATACTCACAGGAAATAGATACTTATAGTATCATAGGATAGGGGATACATATTTTTTCATTACCACAGGGAAGGGCACATTTACTAACAGTACCATAGGGAAGCTGAAATATATTTACATTACCACAGGGAAGGGGGTAGATACTTATAGTATCATAGGAAAGGGGATACATATTTACATTACCACAGGGAAGGATATACATACTCACAGGAAGTGGATACTTATAGTATCATCGGAAAGGGGATACATATTTACATAATCACAGGGAGGGATATACATACTAACAGGAAATAGATACTTATAGTATCATAGGAAAGGGGATACATATTTACATTACCACAGGGAAGGATATACATACTCACAGGGAATATTTACTTACAGTACCATAGGGATACTGAAAAATATTAACAGTACCACAGGGAAGGGGATAGATACTTATAGTATCATAGAAAAGGGGATACATATTTACATTACCACAGGGAAGGATATACATACTCACAGGAAATAGATACTCATAGTATCATAGGAAAGGGGATACATATTTACATTACCACAGGGAAGGATATATATACTCACAGGAAATATATACTTATAGTATCATAGGAAAGGGGATACATATTTACATTACCACAGGGAAGGATATACATACTCACAGGAAATACATACTTATAGTATCATATGAAAGGGGATACATATTTACATTACCATAAGGAAGGGCACATTTACTTACAGTACCATAGGGAAGCTGAAATATATTTACATTACCACAGGGAAGGGGATAGATACTTATAGTATCATAAGAAAGGGCATACATATTTACATTACCACAGGGAAGGGAATATTTACTTACAGTACCATAGGGAAACTGAAATATATTTACAGTACAACAAGGAAGGGAATAGATACTTATAATATCATAGGAAAGGGGATACATATTTACATTACTACAGGGAAGGATATATATACTCACAGGAAATAGATACTTATAGTATCATAGGAAAGGGGCTAGATATTTACATTACCGCAGGGAAGGATATACATACACACAGGAAATAGATACTTATAATATCATAGGAAAGGGGATACATATTTACATAACAACAGGGAGGGATATACATACTAACAGGAAGTAGATACTTATAGTATCATAGGAAAGGGGATACATATTTACATTACCACAGGGAAGGATATATATACTTACAGGAAATAGATACTTATAGTATCATAGGAAAGGGGATGCATATTAACATTACCACAGGGATTGATATATATATGTATACATACTCACAGGAAATAGATACTTATAGTATCATAGGAAAGGGGATACATATTAACATTACCACAGGGAAGGGCACATTTACTTACAGTACCATAGGGAAGCTGAAATATATTTACATTGCCACAGGGAAGGGGATAGATACTTATAGTATCATAGGAAAGGGCATACATCTTTACATTACCACAGGGAAGGGAATGTTTACTTGCAGTACCATAGGGAAACTGAAATATATTTACAGTACCACAGGGAAGGGGATACATACTTATAGTATCATAGAAAAGGGGATACATATTTACATTACCACAGGGATATACATACTCACAGGAAATAGATACTTATAGTATCATAGGATAGGGGATACATATTTTTTCATTACCACAGGGAAGGGCACATTTACTAACAGTACCATAGGGAAGCTGAAATATATTTACATTACCACAGGGAAGGGGGTAGATACTTATAGTATCATAGGAAAGGGGATACATATTTACATTATCACAGGGAAGGATATACATACTCACAGGAAGTGGATACTTATAGTATCATCGGAAAGGGGATACATATTTACATAATCACAGGGAGGGATATACATACTAACAGGAAATAGATACTTATAGTATCATAGGAAAGGGGATACATATTTACATTACCACAGGGAAGGATATACATACTCACAGGGAATATTTACTTACAGTACCATAGGGATACTGAAAAATATTAACAGTACCACAGGGAAGGGGATAGATACTTATAGTATCATAGAAAAAGGGATACATATTTACATTACCACAGGGAAGGATATACATACTCACAGGAAATAGATACTCATAGTATCATAGGAAAGGGGATACATATTTACATTACCACAGGGAAGGATATATATACTCACAGGAAATAGATACTTATAGTATCATAGGAAAGGGGCTAGATATTTACATTACCACAGGGAAGGATATACATACACACAGGAAATAGATACTTATAGTATCATAGGAAAGGGGATACATATTTACATAACAACAGGGAAGGATATATATACTCACAGGAAATATATACTTATAGTATCATAGGAAAGGGGATACATATTTACATTACCACAGGGAAGGATATACATACTCACAGGAAATACATACTTATAGTATCATATGAAAGGGGATACATATTTACATTACCATAAGGAAGGGCACATTTACTTACAGTACCATAGGGAAGCTGAAATATATTTACATTACCACAGGGAAGGGGATATATACTTATAGTATCATAGGAAAGGGCATACATATTTACATTACCACAGGGAAGGTAAAATTTACTTACAGTACCATAGGGAAGCTGAAATATATTTACATTACCACAGGGAAGGGGATAGATACTTATAGTATCATAGAAAAGGGGATACATATTTACATTACCACAGTGAAGGATATACATACTCACAGGAAGTGCATACTTATAGTATCATCGGAAAGGGGATACATATTTACATAACCACAGTGAAGGATATACATACTAACAGGAAATAGATACTTATAGTATCATAGGAAAGGGGATACATATTTACATTACCACAGGGAAGGATATACATACTCACAGGGAATATTTACTTACAGTACCATAGGGATACTGAAAAATATTAACAGTACCACAGGGAAGGGGATAGATACTTATAGTATCATAGAAAAGGGGATACATATTTACATTACCACAGGGAAGGATATACATACTCACAGGAAATAGATACTTATAGTATCATAGGAAAGGGGATACATATTTACATTACCACAGGGAAGAACACATTTACTTACAGTACCATAGGGAAGCTGAAATATATTTACATTACCACAGGGAAGGGGATAGATACGTATAGTATCAAAGGAAAGGGCATACATCTTTACATTACCACAGGGAAGGGAATGTTTACTTACAGTACCATAGGGAAACTGAAATATATTTACAGTACCACAGGGAAGGGGATAGATACTTATAGTATCATAGAAAAGGGGATACATATTTACATTACCACAGGGATATACATACTCACAGGAAATAGATACTTATAGTATCATAGGATAGGGGATACATATTTACATTACCACAGGGAAGGGCACATTTACTAACAGTACCATAGGGAAGCTGAAATATATTTACATTACCACAGGGAAGGGGGTAGATACTTATATTATCATAGGAAAGGGGATACATATTTACATTACCACAGGGAAGGATATACATACTCACAGGGAATATTTACTTACAGTACCATAGGGATACTGAAAAATATTAACAGTATCACAGGGAAGGGGATAGATACTTATAGTATCATAGAAAAGGGGATACATATTTACATTACCACAGGGAAGGATATACATACTCACAGGAAATAGATACTTATAGTATCATAGGAAAGGGGATACATATTTACATTACCACAGGGAAGAACACATTTACTTACAGTACCATAGGGAAGCTGAAATATATTTACATTACCACAGGGAAGGGGATAGATACGTATAGTATCAAAGGAAAGGGCATACATCTTTACATTACCACAGGGAAGGGAATGTTTACTTACAGTACCATAGGGAAACTGAAATATATTTACAGTACCACAGGGAAGGGGATAGATACTTATAGTATCATAGAAAAGGGGATACATATTTACATTACCACAGGGATATACATACTCACAGGAAATAGATACTTATAGTATCATAGGATAGGGGATACATATTTACATTACCACAGGGAAGGGCACATTTACTAACAGTACCATAGGGAAGCTGAAATATATTTACATTACTACAGGGAAGGGGATAGATACTTATAGTATCATAGGAAAGGGGATACATATTTACATTACCACAGGGAAGGATATATATACTCACAGAAAATAGATACTTATAGTATCATAGCAAAGGGGATACATATTTACATTACCACAGGGAAGGATATACATACTCACAGGAAGTGGATACTTATAGTATCATCGGAAAGGGGATACATATTTACATAACCACAGGGAGGGATATACATACTAACAGGAAATAGATACTTATAGTATCATAGGAAAGGGGATACATATTTACATTACCACAGGGAAGGATATACATACTCACAGGGAATATTTACTTACAGTACCATAGGGATACTGAAAAATATTAACAGTACCACAGGGAAGGGGATAGATACTTATAGTATCATAGAAAAGAGGATACATATTTACATTACCACAGGGAAGGATATACATACTCACAGGAAATAGATACTTATAGTATCATAGGAAAGGGGATACATATTTACATCACCACAGGGAAGGATATATATACTCACAGGAAATAGATACTTATAGTATCATAGGAAAGGGGCTAGATATTTACATTACCACAGGGAAGGATATACATACACACAGGAAATAGATACTTATAGTATCATAGGAAAGGGGATACATATTTACATAACAACAGGGAAGGATATATATACTCACAGGAAATATATACTTATAGTATCATAGGAAAGGGGATACATATTTACATTACCACAGGGAAGGATATACATACTCACAGGAAATACATACTTATAGTATCATATGAAAGGGGATACATATTTACATTACCATAAGGAAGGGCACATTTACTTACAGTACCATAGGGAAGCTGAAATATATTTACATTACCACAGGGAAGGGGATAGATACTTATAGTATCATAGGAAAGGGCATACATATTTACATTACCACAGGGAAGGATATACATACTCACAGGAAGTGCATACTTATAGTATCATCGGAAAGGGGAAACATATTTACATAACCACAGGGAAGGATATACATACTAACAGGAAATAGATACTTATAGTATCATAGGAAAGGGGATACATATTTACATTACCACAGGGAAGGATATACATACTCTCAGGGAATATTTACTTACAGTACCATAGGGATACTGAAAAATATTAACAGTACCACAGGGAAGGGGATAGATACTTATAGTATCATAGAAAAGGGGATACATATTTACATTACCACAGGGAAGGATATACATACTCACAGGAAATAGATACTTATAGTATCATAGGAAAGGGGATACATATTTACATTACCACAGGGATATACATACTCACAGGAAATAGATACTTATAGTATCATAGGATAGGGGATACATATTTACATTACCACAGGGAAGGGAATGTTTACTTACAGTACCATAGGGAAACTGAAATATATTTACAGTACCACAGGGAAGGGGATACATACTTATAGTATCATAGGAAAGGGGATACATATTTACATTACCACAGGGATATACATACTCACAGGAAATAGATACTTATAGTATCATAGGATAGGGGATACATATTTACATTACCACAGGGAAGGGCACATTTACTAACAGTACCATAGGGAAGCTGAAATATATTTACATTACTACAGGGAAGGGGATAGATACTTATAGTATCATAGGAAAGGGGATACATATTTACATTACCACAGGGAAGGATATATATACTCACAGAAAATAGATACTTATAGTATCATAGGAATGGGGATAGATATTTACATAACAACAGGCAGGGATATACATACTAACAGGAAATAGAAACTTATAGTATCATAGGAAAGGGGATACATATTTACATTACAACAGGGAAGGATATACATACTCACAGGAAATAATTACTTATAGTATCATAGGAAAGGGGATACATATTTACATTACCACAAGGAAGGGCACATTTACTTACAGTACCATAGGGAAGCTGAAATATATTTACATTACCACAGGGAAGGGGATAGATACTTATAGTATCATAGAAAAGGGGATACATATTT
This sequence comes from Mytilus californianus, assembly GCF_021869535.1. Classification (NCBI taxonomy): domain Eukaryota; kingdom Metazoa; phylum Mollusca; class Bivalvia; order Mytilida; family Mytilidae; genus Mytilus; species Mytilus californianus. The sequence goes on from NW_026262679.1 coordinate 63,518,675, forward strand.
ACATTACCACAGGGAAGGATATACATACTCACAGGAAATACATACTTATAGTATCATAGGAAAGGGGATACATATTTACATAACCACAGGGAGGGATATGCATACTAACAGGAAATAGATACTTATAGTATCATAGGAAAGGGGATACATATTTACATTACCACAGTGAAGGATATACATACTTGCAGGGAATATTTACTTACAGTACCATAGGGATACTGAATTATATTAACAGTACCACAGGGAAGGGGATAGATACTTATAGTATCATAGAAAAGGGGATACATATTTACATTACCACAGGGATATACATACTCAAAGGAAATAGATACTTATAGTATCATAGGATAGGGGATACATATTTACATTACCACAGGGAAGGGCACATTTACTTACAGTACCATAGGGAAGCTGAAATATATTTACATTACCACAGGGAACGGGATAGATACTTATAGTATCATAGGAAAGGGGATATATATTTACATTACCACAGGGAAGGGAATATTTACTAACAGTACCATAGGGAAACTGAAATATATTTACAGTACCACAGGGAAGGGGATAGATACTTATAGTATCATAGAAAAGGGGATACATATTGACATTACCACAGGGATATACATACTCACAGGAAATAGATACTTATAGTATCATAGGATAGGGGATACATATTTACATTACCACAGGGAAGGGCACATTTACTAACAGTACCATAGGGAAGTTGAAATATATTTACATTACCACAGGGAAGGGGATAGATACTTATAGTATCATAAGAAAGGGCATACATATTTACATTACCACAGGGAAGGGAATATTTACTTACAGTACCATAGGGAAGCTGAAATATATTTACATTACTACAGGGAAGGGGATAGATACTTATAGTATCATAGGAAAGGGGATACATATTTACATTACCACAGGGAAGGATATATATACTAACAGAAAATAGATACTTATAGTATCATAGCAAAGGGGATACATATTTACATTACCACAGGGAAGGATATACATACTCACAGGAAGTGGATACTTATAGTATCATCGGAAAGGGGATACATATTTACATAACCACAGGGAGGGATATACATACTAACAGGAAATAGATACTTATAGTATCATAGGAAAGGGGATACATATTTACATTACCACAGGGAAGGATATACATACTCACAGGGAATATTTACTTACAGTACCATAGGGATACTGAAAAATATTAACAGTACCACAGGGAAGGGGATAGATACTTATAGTATCATAGAAAAGAGGATACATATTTACATTACCACAGGGAAGGATATACATACTCACAGGAAATACATACTTATAGTATCATAGGAAAGGGGATACATATTTACATAACCACAGGGAGGGATATGCATACTAACAGGAAATAGATACTTATAGTATCATAGGAAAGGGGATACATATTTACATTACCACAGTGAAGGATATACATACTTGCAGGGAATATTTACTTACAGTACCATAGGGATACTGAATTATATTAACAGTACCACAGGGAAGGGGATAGATACTTATAGTATCATAGAAAAGGGGATACATATTTACATTACCACAGGGATATACATACTCAAAGGAAATAGATACTTATAGTATCATAGGATAGGGGATACATATTTACATTACCACAGGGAAGGGCACATTTACTTACAGTACCATAGGGAAGCTGAAATATATTTACATTACCACAGGGAACGGGATAGATACTTATAGTATCATAGGAAAGGGGATATATATTTACATTACCACAGGGAAGGGAATATTTACTAACAGTACCATAGGGAAACTGAAATATATTTACAGTACCACAGGGAAGGGGATAGATACTTATAGTATCATAGAAAAGGGGATACATATTTACATTACCACAGGGATATACATACTCACAGGAAATATATACTTATAGTATCATAGGATAGGGGATACATATTTACATTACCACAGGGAAGGGCACATTTACTAACAGTACCATAGGGAAGCTGAAATATATTTACATTACTACAGGGAAGGGGATAGATACTTATAGTATCATAGGAAAGGGGATACATATTTACATTACCACAGGGAAGGATATATATACTCACAGAAAATAGATACTTATAGTATCATAGCAAAGGGGATACATATTTACATTACCACAGGGAAGGATATACATACTCACAGGAAATGGATACTTATAGTATCATCGGAAAGGGGATACATATTTACATAACCACAGGGAGGGATATACATACTAACAGGAAATAGATACTTATAGTATCATAGGAAAGGGGATACATATTTACATTACCACAGGGAAGGATATACATACTCACAGGGAATATTTACTTACAGTACCATAGGGATACTGAAAAATATTAACAGTACCACAGGGAAGGGGATAGATACTTATAGTATCATAGAAAAGAGGATACATATTTACATTACCACAGGGAAGGATATACATACTCACAGGAAATAGATACTTATAGTATCATAGGAAAGGGGATACATATTTACATTACCACAGGGAAGGATATATATACTCACAGGAAATAGATACTTATAGTATCATAGGAAAGGGGCTAGATATTTACATTACCACAGGGAAGGATATACATACACACAGGAAATAGATACTTATAGTATCATAGGAAAGGGGATACATATTTACATAACAACAGGGAAGGATATATATACTCACAGGAAATATATACTTATAGTATCATAGGAAAGGGGATACATATTTACATTACCACAGGGAAGGATATACATACTCACAGGAAATACATACTTATAGTATCATATGAAAGGGGATACATATTTACATTACCATAAGGAAGGGCACATTTACTTACAGTACCATAGGGAAGCTGAAATATATTTACATTACCACAGGGAAGGGGATAGATACTTATAGTATCATAGGAAAGGGCATACATATTTACATTACCACAGGGAAGGATATACATACTCTCAGGGAATATTTACTAACAGTATCATAGGGATACTGAAAAATATTAACAGTACCACAGGGAAGGGGATAGATACTTATAGTATCATAGAAAAGGGGATACATATTTACATTACCACAGGGAAGGATATACATACTCACAGGAAATAGATACTTATAGTATCATAGGAAAGGGGATACATATTTACATTACCACAGGGATATACATACTCACAGGAAATAGATACTTATAGTATCATAGGATAGGGGATACATATTTACATTACCACAGGGAAGGGAATGTTTACTTACAGTACCATAGGGAAACTGAAATATATTTACAGTACCACAGGGAAGGGGATACATACTTATAGTATCATAGGAAAGGGGATACATATTTACATTACCACAGGGATATACATACTCACAGGAAATAGATACTTATAGTATCATAGGATAGGGGATACATATTTACATTACCACAGGGAAGGATATACATACTCACAGGAAATACATTCTTATAGTATCATAGGAAAGGGGATACATATTTACATTACCACAGGGAAGGATATACATACTCTCAGGGAATATTTACTTACAGTACCATAGGGATACTGAAAAATATTAACAGTACCACAGGGAAGGGGATAGATACTTATAGTATCATAGAAAAGGGGATACATATTTACATTACCACAGGGAAGGATATACATACTCACAGGAAATAGATACTTATAGTATCATAGGAAAGGGGATACATATTTACATTACCACAGGGAAGAACACATTTACTTACAGTACCATAGGGAAGCTGAAATATATTTACATTACCACAGGGAAGGGGATAGATACGTATAGTATCAAAGGAAAGGGCATACATCTTTACATTACCACAGGGAAGGGAATGTTTACTTACAGTACCATAGGGAAACTGAAATATATTTACAGTACCACAGGGAAGGGGATACATACTTATAGTATCATAGAAAAGGGGATACATATTTACATTACCACAGGGATATACATACTCACAGGAAATAGATACTTATAGTATCATAGGATAGGGGATACATATTTACATTACCACAGGGAAAGGCACATTTACTAACAGTACCATAGGGAAACTGAAATATATTTACATTACTACAGGGAAGGGGATAGATACTTATAGTATCATAGGAAAGGGGATACATATTTACATTACCACAGGGAAGGATATATATACTCACAGAAAATAGATACTTATAGTATCATAGGAATGGGGATAGATATTTACATAACAACAGGGAGGGATATACATACTAACAGGAAATAGAAACTTATAGTATCATAGGAAAGGGGATACATATTTACATTACAACAGGGAAGGATATACATACTCACAGGAAATAATTACTTATAGTATCATAAGAAAGGGGATACATCTTTACATTACCACAAGGAAGGGCACATTTACTTACAGTACCATAGGGAAGCTGAAATATATTTACATTACCACAGGGAAGGGGATAGATACTTATAGTATCATAGAAAAGGGGATACATATTTACATTACCACAGGGAAGGATATACATACTCACAGGAAATACATACTTATAGTATCATAGGAAAGGGGATACATATTTACATAACCACAGGGAGGGATATGCATACTAACAGGAAATAGATACTTATAGTATCATAGGAAAGGGGATACATATTTACATTACCACAGTGAAGGATATACATACTCGCAGGGAATATTTACTTACAGTACCATAGGGATACTGAATTATATTAACAGTACCACAGGGAAGGGGATAGATACTTATAGTATCATAGAAAAGGGGATACATATTTACATTACCACAGGGATATACATACTCAAAGGAAATAGATACTTATAGTATCATAGGATAGGGGATACATATTTACATTACCACAGGGAAGGGCACATTTACTTACAGTACCATAGGGAAGCTGAAATATATTTACATTACCACAGGGAACGGGATAGATACTTATAGTATCATAGGAAAGGGGATACATATTTACATTACCACAGGGAAGGGAATATTTACTAACAGTACCATAGGGAAACTGAAATATATTTACAGTACCACAGGGAAGGGGATAGATACCTATAATATCATAGGAAAGGGGATACATATTTACATTACCACAGGGAAGGATATATATACTCACAGGAAATAGATACTTATAGTATCATAGGAAAGGGGCTAGATATTTACATTACCACAGGGAAGGATATACATACACACAGGAAATAGATACTTATAGTATCATAGGAAAGGGGATACATATTTACATAACAACAGGGAGGGATATACATACTAACAGGAAATAGTTACTTATAGTATCATAGGAAAGGGGATACATATTTACATTACCACAGGGAAGGATATCCATACTCACAGGAAATAATTACAGTATCATAGGAAAGGGGATACATATTTACATTACCACAAGGAAGGGCTCATTTACTTACAGTACCATAGGGAAGCTGAAATATATTTACATTACCACAGGGAAGGGGATAGATACTTATAGTATCATAGGAAAGGGCATACATGTTTACATTACCACAGGGAAGGTAATATATACTTACAGTACCATAGGGAAGCTGAAATATATTTACATTACCACAGGGAAGGGGATAGATACTTATAGTATCATAGAAAAGGGGATACATATTTACATTACCACAGGGAAGGATATACATACTCACAGGAAATACATACTTATAGTATCATAGGAAAGGGGATACATATTTACATAACCACAGAGAGGGATATACATACTAACAGGAAATAGATACTTATAGTATCATAGGAAAGGGCATACATATTTACATTATCACAGGGAAGGGAATATTTACTTACAGTACCATAGGGAAACTGAAATATATTTTCAGTACCACAGGAAAGGGGATAGATACTTATAGTATCATAGGATAGGGGATACATATTTTTATTACCACAGGGAAGGGCACATTTACTTACAGTACCATAGGGAAGCTGAAATATATTTACATTACCACAGGGAACGGGATAGATACTTATAGTATCATAGGAAAGGGGATACATATTTACATTACCACAGGGAAGGGAATATTTACTAACAGTACCATAGGGAAACTGAAATATATTTACAGTACCACAGGGAAGGGGATAGATACTTATAATATCATAGGAAAGGGGATACATATTTACATTACCACAGGGAAGGATATATATACTCACATGAAATAGATACTTATAGTATCATAGGAAAGGGGCTAGATATTTACATTACCACAGGGAAGGATATACATACACACAGGAAATAGATACTTATAGTATCATAGGAAAGGGGATACATATTTACATAACAACAGGGAGGGATATACATACTAACAGGAAATAGTTACTTATAGTATCATAGGAAAGGGGATACATATTTACATTACCACAGGGAAGGATATCCATACTCACAGGAAATAATTACAGTATCATAGGAAAGGGGATACATATTTACATTACCACAAGGAAGGGCTCATTTACTTACAGTACCATAGGGAAGCTGAAATATATTTACATTACCACAGGGAAGGGGATAGATACTTATAGTATCATAGGAAAGGGCATACATGTTTACATTACCACAGGGAAGGTAATATTTACTTACAGTACCATAGGGAAGCTGAAATATATTTACATTACCACAGGGAAGGGGATAGATACTTATAGTATCATAGAAAAGGGGATACATATTTACATTACCACAGGGAAGGATATACATACTCACAGGAAATACATACTTATAGTATCATAGGAAAGGGGATACATATTTACATAACCACAGAGAGGGATATACATACTAACAGGAAATAGATACTTATAGTATCATAGGAAAGGGCATACATATTTACATTATCACAGGGAAGGGAATATTTACTTACAGTACCATAGGGAAACTGAAATATATTTTCAGTACCACAGGAAAGGGGATAGATACTTATATTATCATAGGAAAGGGGATACATATTTACATTACCACAGGGAAGGATATTCATACACACAGGAAATAGATACTCATAGTATCATAGGAAAGGGGATACATATTTACATAACCACAGGGAGGGATATACATACTTTCAGGAAATAGATACTTATAGTATCATAGGAAAGGGGATACATATTTACATTACCACAGGGAAGGATATACATACTCACAGGGAATATTTACTTACAGTACCATAGAGATACTGAAATATATTAACAGTACCACAGGGAAGGGGATAGATACTTATAGTATCATAGAAAAAGGGTACATATTTACATTACCACAGGGAAGGATATACATACTCACAGGAAATAAATACTTATAGTATCATAGGAAAGGGGATACATATTTACATTAACACAGGGAAGGGCACATTTACTTACAGTACCATAGGGAAGCTGAAATATATAAACATTACCACAGGGAAGGGGATAGATACTTATAGTATCATAGGAAAAGGCATACATATTTACATTACCACAGGGAAGGGAATATTTACTTACATTTCCATAGGGAAACTGAAATATATTTACAGTACCACAGGGAAGAGGATAGATACTTATAGTAAGATACTTATAGTATCATAGGAAAGGTGATACATATTTACATTACCACAGGGAAGGATATACATACTCACAGGAAATACATACTTATAGTATCATAGGAAAGGGATACATATTTACATAACCACAGAGAGGGATATACATACTAACAGGAAATAGATACTTATAGTATCATAAGAAAGGGGATACATATTTACATTACCACAGGAAAGGATATACATACTCACAGGAAATAGATACTTATAGTATCATAGGAAAGGGTATACATATTTACATTACCACAGGGAAGGATATACATACTCACAGGGAATATTTACTTACAGTACCATAGGGATACTGACATATATTAAATGTACCACAGGGAAGGGATTGATACTTATAATATCATAGGAAAGGGGATACATATTTACATTACCACAGGAAAGGATATACATACTCACAGGATATAGATACTTATAGTATCATAGGAAAGGGTATACATATTTACATTACCACAGGGAAGGATATACATACTCACAGGGAATATTTACTTACAGTACCATAGGGATACTGAAATATATTAAATGTACCACAGGGAAGGGATAGATACTTATAGTATCATAGGAAAGGGGATACATATTTACATTACCACAGGAAAGGATATACATACTCACAGGAAATAGATACTTATAGTATCATAGGAAAGGGGATACATATTTACATTACCGCAGGAAAGGGCACATTTACTTACAGTACCATAGGGAAGCTGCAATATATTTACATTACCACAGGGAAAGGGATAGATACTTATAGTATCATAGGAAAGGGGATACATATTTAAATTACAACAGGGAAGGGAATGTTTACTTACAGTACCATAGGGAAACTGAAATATATTTACAGTACCACAGGGAAGGGGATAGATACTAGTATCATAGGAAAGGGATACATATTTACATTACCTCAGGGAAGGATATACATACTCACACGGAATATTTACTTACAGTACCATAGAGATACTGAACTATATTAACAGTACCACAGGAAAGGGGATAGATACTTATAGTATCATAGAAAAAGGGTACATATTTACATTACCACAGGGAAGGGCACATTTACTTACAGTACCATAGGGAATCTGAAATATATTTACATTACCACAGGGAAGGGTATAGATACTTATAGTATCATAGGAAAGGGCATACATATTTACATTACCACAGGGAAGGATATACATACTCACAGGAAATACATACTTATAGTATCATAGGAAAGGGGATACATATTTACATAACCACAGAGAGGGATATACATACTAACAGGAAATAGATACTTATAGTATCATAAGAAAGGGGATACATATTTACATTACCACAGGGAAGGATATACATACTCACAGGAAATACATACTTATAGTATCATAGGAAAGGGGATACATATTTACATTACCACAGGGAAGGGAATATTTACTTACAGTACCATAGGGAAACTGAAATATATTTTCAGTACCACAGGAAAGGGGATAGATACTTATAGTATCATAGGAAAGGGGATACATATTTACATTACCACAGGGAAGGATATTCATACACACAGGAAATAGATACTCATAGTATCATAGGAAAGGGGATACATATTTACATAACCACAGGGAAAGATATACATACTTTCAGGAAATAGATACTTATAGTATCATAGGAAAGGGGAGACATATTTACATTACCACAGGGAAGGATATACATACTCACAGGGAATATTTACTTACAGTACCATAGAGATACTGAAATATATTAACAGTACCACAGGGAAGGGGATAGATACTTATAGTATCATAGAAAAAGGGTACATATTTACATTACCACAGGGAAGGATATACATACTCACAGGAAATAGATACTTATAGTATCATAGGAAAGGGGATACATATTTACATTAACACAGGGAAGGGCACATTTACTTACAGTACCATAGGGAAGCTGAAATATATTAACATTACCACAGGGAAGGGTATAGATACTTATAGTATCGTAGGAAAAGGCATACATATTTACATTACCACAGGGAAGGGAATATTTACTTACATTTCCATAGGGAAACTGAAATATATTTACAGTACCACAGGGAAGAGGATAGATACTTATAGTAAGTTACTTATAGTATCATAAGAAAGGGGATACATATTTACATTACCACAGGGAAGGATATACATACTTACAGGAAATACATACTTATAGTATCATAGGAAAGGGGATACATATTTACATAACCACCTACCTACCTACCTATCCTCTTCGCTCCTAGCGGAGCATAAGGTCGCCACAAGATTTCGCCATCCAACTCTGTCTTTAGCCTTTGTTTCGGCTACTCCCCAGGTCATGTCAAGCTCTTTCAGTTCTGCTTCAATCGTTCGACGCCAGGTGGTTTTGGGTCTTCCTCTTGGTCTCTTTCCCTGGGGCATCCATCTAAGAGCTATCCTGGTGATATTGGATACAGGCATCCTGAGAACATGCCCCAGCCATCTGAAGCGCCTCTGTCGAATTTCTTTCAGAATACATGAGGTCTTAGTCATTTCAAGGAGATGTTCATTTGAAATACGGTTTGGCCAGAAGATTTTGCAGATTCGCCTCAGACAATTGTGGTGGAAACTTGAGAGCGATCTCATATCTGTTTTCGTTACTCTCCAGCATTCACTTCCATACAGAAGGACAGATTTAACAGTACTGTTATATAGCCTTATCTTTGTTTTCCTGTTGTATTGTTTGGACTTCCAAATGGGTCGTAGTCTTTGAAATGCAGATCTTGCCTTGGCTAGCCTACTTTTAATATCTTTTTGTGTTGGATCTTCTGTACTAACCACAGTTCCTAGATAAGTAAATGTATCTACCTGTTGGATTTCTGTGCCCTCAGTTTTTATTCTTAAGTTTGATGTTGTGTTAAGTCGCATTTCTTGAGTCTTTTTTGCGTTCATTTCAAGTCCAATTTGGCTTGCAAAATGGCTGAGCCGATTTGTCTTTTCCTGCATATTGTCTTGGTTTGATGAAAGAAGTGCTATATCATCAGCAAAGTCAAGGTCCTCTAGGGTTGTAAACATTGACCATGTGATGCCTCTTTTTTTGTCACTGGTGGTCTTCCGCAGCACCCAGTCAATGGCAACCAGGAATAAGATGGGTGAGATGATGCAGCCCTGTCGTACTCCAGATTTTACTTCAAACCAGTCAGTTTTCTTGTTGTTAAGTATCACAGCACATTCAAAGTTGGTATAAAAGCATTTTATCAGTGTTACGATCTTGTGTGGTACTCCATATGATATAAGGATTGTCCAAAGAGTCTCTCTATGTAAACTGTCGAATGCTTTCTTGAAATCAATAAAGTTGATATATAGAGGTGTCTTCCATTATATACACTGCTCAATGATGTTCTTTAGAGCAAAGATCAGATCAATACATCCTTTCCTTTTCCTAAACCCAGCTTGTTCCTGTCTTAACCGGTCATCCAGTTCGGAGTCTATCCTGTTTAACAGTATTCTGCAAAACACTTTACTTGGGATTGAGAGTAATGTTATACCTCTCCAGTTGTCACAAATCCCAAGATCACCTTTCTTCGTTAGTTTAAAGATAAGACCTACATAACCACAGAGAGGGATATACATACTAACAGGAAATATATACTTATAGTATCATAGGAAAGGGCATACATATTTACATTACCACAGGAAAGGGAATATTTACTTACAGTACCATAGGGAAACTGAAATATATTTACAATACCACAGGGATGGGGATAGATACTTATAGTATCTTAGGAAAGGGGATACATATTTACATTACCACAGGGAAGAATATATATACTCACAGGAAATAGATACTTATAGTATCATAGGAAAGGGGATATATATTTACATTACCAAAGGGAAAGATATACATACTCACAGGAAATAGATACTTATAGTATCATAGGAAAGGGGATACATATTTACATTACCACAGGGAAGGACACATTTACTTACAGTACCATAGAGAAGCTGAAATATATTTACATTACCACAGGGAAGGGGATAGATACTTATAGTATCATATGAAAGGGCATACATATTAACATTACCACAGGGAAGGGAATATTTACTTACAGTACCATAGAGAAACTGAAATATATTTACAGTACCACAGGGAAGGGGATAGATACTTATAGTATCATAGGAAAGGGGATATATATTTACATAACCACATGGAAGGATATAAATACTCACAGGAAATAGATACTTATAGTATATAGGAAAGGGGATATATATTTATATTACCACAGCGAAGGGAATATTTACTTACAGTACCATAGAGAATCTGAAATATATTTACAGTACCACAGGGAAGGGGATAGATACTTATAGTATCATAGGAAAGGGCATACATATTTACATTACCACAGGGAAGGGAATATTTACTTACAGTACCATAGGGAATCTGAAATATATTAACAGTACCACAGGGAAGGGGATAGATACTTATAGTATCATAGGAAAAGGGATACATATTTACATTACCACAGGGAAGGATATATATACTCACAGGAAATAGATACTTATAGTATCATAGGAAAGGGCATACATATTTACATTACCACAGGGAAGGTCAAATTTACTTACAGTACCATAGGGAAGCTGAAATATATTTACTTTACCACAGGGAAGGATATACATACTCACAGGAAATACATACTTATAGTATCATAGGAAAGGGGATACATATTTACATAACCACAGAGAGGGATCTACATACTAACAGGAAATAGATACTTATAGTATCATAGGAAAGGGGATACATATTTACATTACCACAGGGAAGGATATACATACTCACAGGGAATATTTACTTACAGTACCATAGGGATACTGAAATATATTAACAGTACCACAGGGAAGGGGATAGATACTTATAGTATCATAGGAAAGGGGATACATATTTACATTACCACAGGATAGGATATACATAGTCACAGGAAATAGATACTTATAGTATCATAGGAAAGGGGATACATATTTACATTACCACAGGGAAGGGCACATTTACTTACAGTACCATAGGGAAGCTGAAATATATTTACATTACCACAGGGAAGGGGATAGATACTTATAGTATTATAGGAAAGGGGATACATATTTACATTACCACAGGGAAGGGAATGTTTACCTACAGTACCATAGGGAAACTGAAATATATTTACAGTACCACAGGGAAGGGGATAGATACTTATAGTATCATAGAAAAGGGGATACATATTTACATTACCACAGGGAAGGATATACATACTCACACAGGGAATATTTACTTACAGTACAATAGGGATACTGAAATATGCTAACAGTACCACAGGGAAGGGGATAGATACTCATAGTATCATAGAAAAGGGGATACATATTTACATTACCACAGGGAAGGATATACTATACTCACAGGAAATAGATACTTATAGTATCATAGGAAAGGGGTAACATATTAACATTACCACAGGGAAGGGCACATTTACTTACAGTACCATAGGGAAGCTGAAATATATTTACATTACCACAGGAAAGGGGATAGATACTTATAGTATCATAGGAAAGGGCATACATGTTTACATTACCACAGGAAAGGGAATATTTACTTACAGAACCATAGGGAAACTGAAATATATTTACATTACCACAGGGAAGGATATATATACTAACAGGAAATAGATACTTATAGTATCATAGGAAAGGGGATATATATTTACATTACCACAGGGAAGGATATACATACACACAGGAAATAGATACTTATAGTATCATAGGAAAGAGGATACATATTTACATTACCACAGGGAAGGATATACATACTCACAGGAAATACATACTTATAGTATCATAGGAAAGGGGATACATATTTACATAACCACAGAGAGGGATCTACATACTAACAGGAAATAGATACTTATAGTATCATAGGAAAGGGGATACATATTTACATTACCACAGGGAAGGATATACATACTCACAGGGAATATTTACTTACAGTACCATAGGGATACTGAAATATATTAACAGTACCACAGGGAAGGGGATAGATACTTATAGTATCATAGGAAAGGGGATACATATTTACATTACCACAGGATAGGATATACATAGTCACAGGAAATAGATACTTATAGTATCATAGGAAAGGGGATACATATTTACATTACCACAGGGAAGGGCACATTTACTTACAGTACCATATGGAAGCTGAAATATATTTACATTACCACAGGGAAGGGGATAGATACTTATAGTATTATAGGAAAGGGGATACATATTTACATTACCACAGGGAAGGGAATGTTTACCTACAGTACCATAGGGAAACTGAAATATATTTACAGTACCACAGGGAAGGGGATAGATACTTATAGTATCATAGAAAAGGGGATACATATTTACATTACCACAGGGAAGGATATACATACTCACACAGGGAATATTTACTTACAGTACAATAGGGATACTGAAATATACTAACAGTACCACAGGGAAGGGGATAGATACTCATAGTATCATAGAAAAGGGGATACATATTTACATTACCACAGGGAAGGATATACTATACTCACAGGAAATAGATACTTATAGTATCATAGGAAAGGGGTAACATATTAACATTACCACAGGGAAGGGCACATTTACTTACAGTACCATAGGGAAGCTGAAATATATTTACATTACCACAGGAAAGGGGATAGATACTTATAGTATCATAGGAAAGGGCATACATATTTACATTACCACAGGAAAGGGAATATTTACTTACAGAACCATAGGGAAACTGAAATATATTTACATTACCACAGGGAAGGATATATATACTCACAGGAAATAGATACTTATAGTATCATAGGAAAGGGGATATATATTTACATTACCACAGGGAAGGATATACATACACACAGGAAATAGATACTTATAGTATCATAGGAAAGAGGATACATATTTACATTACCACAGGGAAGGATATACATACTCACAGGAAATACATACTTATACTATCATAGGAAACGGGATACATATTAACATTACCACAGGGAAGGAAATATTTACTTACAGTACCATAGGGAAACTGAAATATATTAACAATACCACAGGGAAGGGGATAGATACTTATAGTATCATAGGAAAGGGGATATATATTTACATAAATACAGGGAAGGATATATATACTCATAGGAAATAGATACTTATAGTATCATAGGAAAGGGGATACATATTTACATAACCACAGAGAGGGATATACATACTAACAGGAAATAGATACTTATAGTATCATAGGAAAGGGGATACATATTTACATTACCACAGGGAAGGATATACATACTCACAGGAAAAACATACTTATAGTATCATAGGAAAATGGAAACATATTTGCATAACCACAGAGAGGGATATACATACTAACAGGATATAGATACTTATAGTATCTTAGAAAAGGGCATACATATTTACATTACCACAGGGAAGGGAATGTTTACTTACAGTACCATAGGGAAACTGAAATATATTAACAGTACCACAGGGAAGGGGATAGATACTTATAGTATCATAGGAAAAGGGATACATATTTACATTACCACAGGGAAGGATATATCTACTCACAGGAAATAGATACTTATAGTATCATAGGAAAGGGCATACATATTTACAATACCACAGGGAAGGGGATAGATACTTATAGTATCATAGGAAAGGGGATATATATTTACATAACCACAGGGAAGGATATATATACTCACAGGAAATAGATACTTATAGTATCATAGGAAAGGGGATATATATTTACATTACCACAGGGAAGGATATACATACTCACAGGAAATACATACTTATAGTATCATAGGAAAGGGGATACATATTTACATAACCACCTACCTACCTACCTATCCTCTTCGCTCCTGGCGGAGCATAAGGTCGCCACAAGATTTCGCCATCCAACTCTGTCTTTAGCCTTTGTTTCGGCTACTCCCCAGGTCATGTCAAGCTCTTTCAGTTCTGCTTCAATCGTTCGACGCCAGGTGGTTTTGGGTCTCCCTCTTGGTCTCTTTCCCTGGGGCATCCATCTTAGAGCTATCCTGGTGATATTGGATACAGGCATCCTGAGAACATGCCCCAGCCATCTGAAGCGCCTCTGTCGAATTTCTTTCAGAATACATGAGGACTTAGTCATTTCAAGGAGATGTTCATTTGAAATACGGTTTGGCCAGAAGATTTTGCAGATTCGCCTCAGACAATTGTGGTGGAAACTTGAGAGCGATCTCATATCTGTTTTCGTTACTCTCCAGCATTCACTTCCATACAGAAGGACAGATTTAACAGTACTGTTATATAGCCTTATCTTTGTTTTCCTGTTGTATTGTTTGGACTTCCAAATGGGTCGTAGTCTTTGAAATGCAGATCTTGCCTTGGCTAGCCTACTTTTAATATCTTTTTGTGTTGGATCTTCTGTACTAACCACAGTTCCTAGATAAGTAAATGTATCTACCTGTTGGATTTCTGTGCCCTCAGCTTTTATTCTTAAGTTTGATGTTGTGTTAAGTCGCATTTCTTGAGTCTTTTTTGCGTTCATTTCAAGTCCAATTTGGCTTGCAAAATGGCTGAGCCGATTTGTCTTTTCCTGCATATTGTCTTGGTTTGATGAAAGAAGTGCTATATCATCAGCAAAGTCAAGGTCCTCTAGTGTTGTAAACATTGACCATGTGATGCCTCTTTTTTTGTCACTGGTGGTCTTCCGCAGCACCCAGTCAATGGCAACCAGGAATAAGATGGGTGAGATGATGCAGCCCTGTCGTACTCCAGATTTTACTTCAAACCAGTCAGTTTTCTTGTTGTTAAGTATCACAGCACATTCAAAGTTGGTGTAAAAGCATTTTCTCAGTGTTACGATCTTGTGTGGTACTCCATATGATATAAGGATTGTCCAAAGAGTGTCTCTATGTAAACTGTCGAATGCTTTCTTGAAATCAATAAAGTTGATATATAGAGGTGTCTTCCATTCTATACACTGCTCAATGATGTTCTTTAGAGCAAAGATCTGATCAATACATCCTTTCCCTTTCCTAAACCCAGCTTGTTCCTGTCTTAACCCGTCATCCAGTTCGGAGTCTATCCTGTTTAACAGTATTCTGCAAAACACTTTACTTGGGATTGAGAGTAATGTTTTACTTCTCCAGTTGTCACAAATCCCAAGATCACCTTTCTTCGTTAGTTTAAAGATAAGACCTACATAACCACAGAGAGGGATATACATACTAACAGGAAATATATACTTATAGTATCATAGGAAAGGGCATACATATTTACATTACCACAGGAAAGGAAATATTTACTTACAGTACCATATGGAAACTGAAATATATTTACAGTACCTCAGGGAAGGGGATAGATACTTATAGTTTCATAGGAAAAGGGATACATATTTATATTACCACAGGGAAGGATATATATACTCACAGGAAATAGATACTTATAGTATCATAGGAAAGGGGATATATATTTTCATTACCACAGGGAAGGATATACATACACACAGGAAATAGATACTTATAGTATCATAGGAAAGGGGATACATATTTACATTACCACAGGGAAGCATATATATATACTCACAGGAAATAGATACTTAGGGAGCTACCATTTGATTTTTATGGGGGGCTAGGACGAAATTTGAAAAAAATAGGCAGGACAGGAGTTTTGAGTAAAAAAAAGGCAGGACGAGATTATTTGCAAAAAAAAGGCAGGATGACAATTTATGTAAAAAAAAAGTCAGAATAAATTAAAAAAAAAGGCAGGACCGAATAGAGTGAAAAATAAAAAGGCAGGACCAAATAGAGAGAAAAACAAATAGGCAGGAAACATTTTTTCATCCTAGCCCCCCCCCCCCCCCCATAAAAATCAAAAGGTAGCTCCCTTATAGTATCATAGAAAAGGGGATACATATTTACATAACCACAGGGAGGGATATACATACTAACAGGAAATAGATACTTATAGTATCATAGGAAAGGGGATATATATTTACATTACCACACGGAAGGGAATGTTTACTTACAGTACCATAGGAAAACTGAAATATATTACCAGTACCACAGGGAAGGGGATAGATACTTATAGTATCATAGAAAAGGGGATACATATTTACATTACCACAGGAAAGGATATACATACTCACACAGGGAATATTTACTTACAGTACAATAGGGATACTGAAATATACTTGCAGTACCACAGGGAAGGGGATAGATACTTATAGTATCATAGAAAAGGGGATACATATTTACATTACCACAGGGAAGGATATACATACTCACAGGAAATAGATACTTATAGTATCATAGGAAAGGGGGTACATATTTACATTACCACAGGGAAGGGCACATTTGCTTACAGTACCATAGGGAAGCTGAAATATATTTACAGTACCACAGGGAAGGATAAACATACTCACAGGAAATAGATACTCATAGTATCATAGGAAAGGGGATACATATTTACATTACCACAGGAAAGGGAATATTTACTTACAGTACCATAGGGAAACTGAAATATATTTACAATACCACAGGGATGGGCATAGATACTTATAGTATCATAGGAAAGGGGATACATATTTACATTACCACAGGGAAGGATATATATATTCACAGGAAATAGATACTTATAGTATCATAGGAAAGGGGATATATATTTACATTACCAAAGGGAAAGATATACATACTCACAGGAAATAGATACTTATAGTATCATAGGAAAGGGGATACATATTTACATTACCACAGGGAAGGACACATTTACTTACAGTACCATAGAGAAGCTGAAATATATTTACATTACCACAGGGAAGGGGATAGATACTTATAGTATCATATGAAAGGGCATACATATTAACATTACCACAGGGAAGGGAATATTTACTTACAGTACCATAGAGAAACTGAAATATATTTACAGTACCACAGGGAAGGGGATAGATACTTATAGTATCATAGGAAAGGGGATATATATTTACATAACCACAGGGAAGGATATAAATACTCACAGGAAATAGATACTTATAGTATATAGGAAAGGGGATATATATTTATATTACCACAGCCAAGGGAATATTTACTTACAGTACCATAGAGAATCTGAAATATATTTACAGTACCACAGGGAAGGGGATAGATACTTATAGTATCATAGGAAAGGGGTAACATATTAACATTACCACAGGGAAGGGCACATTTACTTACAGTACCATAGGGAAGCTGAAATATATTTACATTACCACAGGAAAGGGGATAGATACTTATAGTATCATAGGAAAGGGCATACATATTTACATTACCACAGGAAAGGGAATATTTACTTACAGAACCATAGGGAAACTGAAATATATTTACATTACCACAGGGAAGGATATATATACTCACAGGAAATAGATACTTATAGTATCATAGGAGAGGGGATATATATTTACATTACCACAGGGAAGGATAAACATACACACAGGAAATAGATACTTATAGTATCATAGGAAAGAGGATACATATTTACATTACCACAGGGAAGGATATACATACTCACAGGAAATACATACTTATACTATCATAGGAAACGGGATACATATTAACATTACCACAGGGAGGAAATATTTACTTACAGTACCATATGGAAACTGAAATATATTTACAGTACCACAGGGAAGGGGATAGATACTTTCAGTATCATAGGAAAAAGGATACATATTTACATTACCACAGGGAAGGATATATATACTCACAGGAAATAGATACTTATAGTATCATAGGAAAGGGCATACATATTTACATTACCACAGGGAAGGTCAAATTTACTTACAGTACCATAGGGAAACTGAAATATATTTACATTACCACAGGAAAGGATATACATACTCACAGGAAATACATACTTATAGTATCATAGGAAAGGGGATACATATTTACATAACCACAGAGAGGGATATACATACTAACAGGAAATAGATACTAATAGTATCATAGGAAAGGGGATACATATTTACATTACCACAGGGAAGGAAATTCATACTCACAGGGAATATTTACTTACAGTACTATAGGGATACTGAAATATATTAACAGTACCACAGGGAAGGGTATAGATACTTATAGTATCATAGGAAAGGGGATACATATTTACATTACCACAGGAAAGGATATACATACTCACAGGAAATAGATACTTATAGTATCATAGGAAAGGGGATACATATTTACATTACCACAGGGAAGGGCACATTTACTTACAGTACCATAGGGAAGCTGAAATATATTTACATTACCACAGGGAAGGGGATAGATACTTATAGTATCATAGGAAAGGGGATACATATTTACATTACCACAGGGAAGGGAATGTTTACTTACAGTACCATAGGAAAACTGAAATATATTTACAGTACCACAGGGAAGGGGATAGATACTTATATTATCATAGAAAAGGGGATACATATTTACATTACCACAGGGAAGGATATACATACTCACACAGGGAATATTTACTTACAGTACAATAGGGATACTGAAATATACTAACAGTACCACAGGGAAGGGGATAGATACTGATAGTATCATGGAAAAGGGGATACATATTTACATTACCACAGGGAAAGATATACATACTTACAGGAAATAGATGCTTATAGTATCATAGGAAAGGGGGTACATATTTACATTACCACAGGGAAGGGCACATTTACTTACAGTACCATAGGGAAGCTGAAATATATTTACATTACCACAGGAAAGGGGATAGATACTTATAGTATCATAGGAAAGGGCATACATATTTACATTACCAAAGTGAAGGGAATATTTACTTACAGTACCCTAGGGAAACTGAAATATATTTACATTACCACATGGAAAGATATATATACTCACAGGAAATAGATACTTATAGTATCATAGGAAAGGGGATATATATTTACATAAATACAGGGAAGGATATATATACTCACAGGAAATAGATACTTATAGTATCATAGGAAAGGGGATACATATTTACATAACCACAGAGAGGGATATACATACTAACAGGAAATAGATACTTATAGTATCATAGGAAAGGGGATACATATTTACATTACCACAGGGAAGGATATACATACTCACAGGAAATACATACTTATAGTATCATAGGAAAGGGGATATATATTTACATAACCACAGGGAAGGATATACATACTCACAGGAAATACATACTTATAGTATCATAGGAAAATGGATACATATTTACATAACCACAGAGAGGGATATACATACTAACAGGAAATAGATACTTATAGTATCTTAGAAAAGGGCATACATATTTACATTACCACAGGTAAGGGAATGTTTACTTACAGTACCATAGGGAAACTGAAATATATTAACAGTACCACAGGGAAGGGGATAGATACTTATAGTATCATAGGAAAAGGGATACATATTTACATTACCACAGGGAAGGATATATATACTCACAGGAAATAGATACTTATAGTATCATAGGAAAGGGCATACATATTTACAATACCACAGGGAAGGGGATAGATACTTATAGTATCATAGGAAAGGGGATATATATTTACATAACCACAGGGAAGGATATATATACTCACAGGAAATAGATACTTATAGTATCATAGGAAAGGGGATATATATTTACATAACCACAGGGAAGGATATAGATACTCACAGGAAATACATACTTATAGTGTCATAGGAAAGGGGATACATATTTACATAACCACAGAGAGGGATATACATACTAACAGGAAATAGATACTTATAGTATCATAGGAAAGGGGATACATATTTACATTACCACAGGGAAGGATATACATACTCACAGGAAATACATACTTATAGTATCATAGGAAAAGGGATACATATTTACATAACCACAGAGAGGGATATACATACTAACAGGAAATAGATACTTATAGTATCTTAGAAAAGGGCATACATATTTACATTACCACAGGGAAGGGAATGTTTACTTACAGTACCATAGGGAAACTGAAATATATTAACAGTACCACAGGGAAGGGGATAGATACTTATAGTATCATAGGAAAAGGGATACATATTTACATTACCACAGGGAAGGATATATATACTCACAGGAAATAGATACTTATAGTATCATAGGAAAGGGCATACATATTTACATTACCACAGGGAAGGTCAAATTTACTTACAGTACCATAGGGAAACTGAAATATATTTACATTACCACAGGAAAGGATATACATACTCACAGGAAATAGATACTTATAGTATCATAGGAAAGGGGATACATATTTACATAACCACAGAGAGGGATATACATACTAACAGGAAATAGATACTTATAGTATCATAGGAAAGGGGATACATATTTACATTACCACAGGGAAGGAAATTCATACTCACAGGGAATATTTACTTACAGTACTATAGGGATACTGAAATATATTAACAGTACCACAGGGAAGGGTATAGATACTTATAGTATCATAGGAAAGGGGATACATATTTACATTACCACAGGAAAGGATATACATACTCACAGGAAATAGATACTTATAGTATCATAGAAAAGGTGATACATATTTACATTACCACAGGGAAGGGCACATTTACTTACAGTACCATAGGGAAGCTGAAATATATTTACATTACCACAGGGAAGGGGATAGATACTTATAGTATCATAGGAAAGGGGATACATATTTACATTACCACAGGGAAGGGAATGTTTACTTACAGTACCATAGGAAAACTGAAATATATTTACAGTACCACAGGGAAGGGGATAGATACTTATAGTATCATAGAAAAGGGGATACATATTTACATTACCACAGGGAAGGATATACATACTCACACAGGGAATATTTACTTACAGTACAATAGGGATACTGAAATATACTAACAGTACCACAGGGAAGGGGATAGATACTGATAGTATCATAGAAAAGGGGATACATATTTACATTACCACAGGGAAAGATATACATACTTACAGGAAATAGATACTTATAGTATCATAGGAAAGGGGGTACATATTTACATTACCACAGGGAAGGGCACATTTACTTACAGTACCATAGGGAAGCTGAAATATATTTACATTACCACAGGAAAGGGGATAGATACTTATAGTATCATAGGAAAGGGCATACATATTTACATTACCAAAGTGAAGGGAATATTTACTTACAGTACCCTAGGGAAACTGAAATATATTTACATTACCACATGGAAAGATATATATACTCACAGAAAATAGATACTTATAGTATCATAGGAAAGGGGATATATATTTACATTACCACAGGGAAGGATATACATACACACAGGAAATAGATACTTATAGTATCATAGGAAAGGGGATACATATTTACATTACCACAGGGAAGGATATACATACACACAGGAAATAGATACTCATAGTATCATATGAAAGGGGATACATATTTACATAACCACAGGCAAGGATATACATACTTTCAGGAAATAGATACTTGTAGTATCATAGGAAAGGGGATACATATTTACATTACCACAGGGAAGGATATATATACT
The DNA here is from genome assembly GCF_021869535.1 of Mytilus californianus. Lineage (NCBI taxonomy): Eukaryota > Metazoa > Mollusca > Bivalvia > Mytilida > Mytilidae > Mytilus > Mytilus californianus. Next base: position 63,541,838 of record NW_026262679.1, read on the forward strand.
CACAGGAAATAGATACTTATAGTATCATAGGAAAGGGGATATATATTTACATAACCACAGGGAAAGATATATATATACTCACAGGAAATAGATACTTATAGTTTCATAGGAAAGGGGATATATATTTACATTACCACAGGGAAGGATATACATACTCACAGGAAATACATACTTATAGTATCATAGGAAAGGGGATACATATTTACATAACCACAGAGAGTTATATACATACTAACAGGAAATAGATACTTATAGTATCATAGGAAAGGGGATACATATTTACATTACCACAGGGAAGGATATACATACTCACAGGAAATACATACTTATAGTATCATAGGAAAAGGGATACATATTTACATAACCACAGAGAGGGATATACATTCTAGCAGGAAATAGATACTTATAGTATCTTAGAAAAGGGCATACATATTTACATTACCACAGGGAAGGGAATGTTTACTTACAGTACCATAGGGAAACTGAAATATATTAACAGTACCACAGGGAAGGGGATAGATACTTATAGTATCATAGGAAAAGGGATACATATTTACATTACCACAGGGAAGGATATATATACTCACAGGAAATAGATACTTATAGTATCATAGGAAAGGGCATACATATTTACATTACCACAAGGAAGGTTAAATTTACTTACAGTACCATAGGGAAACTGAAATATATTTACATTACCACAGGAAAGGATATACATACTCACAGGAAATACATACTTATAGTATCATAGGAAAGGGGATACATATTTACATAACCACACAGAGGGATATACATACTAACAGGAAATAGATACTTATAGTATCATAGGAAAGAGGATACATATTTACATTACCACAGGGAAGGATATACATACTCAAAGGGAATATTTACTTACAGTACTATAGGGATACTGAAATATATTAACAGTACCACAGGGAAGGGTATAGATACTTATAGTATCATAGGAAAGGGGATACATATTTACATTACCACAGGAAAGGATATACATACTCACAGGAAATAGATACTTATAGTATCATAGGAAAGGGGATACATATTTACATTACCACAGGGAAGGGCACATTTACTTACAGTACCATAGGGAAGCTGAAATATATTTACATTACCACAGGGAAGGAGATAGATACTTATAGTATCATAGGAAAGGGGATACATATTTACATTACCACAGGGAAGGGAATGTTTACTTACAGTACCATAGGAAAACTGAAATATATTTACAGTACCACAGGGAAGGGGATAGATACTTATAGTATCATAGAAAAGGGGATACATATTGACATTACCACAGGGAAGGATATACATACTCACACAGGGAATATTTACTTACAGTACAATAGGGATACTGAAATATACTAACAGTACCACAGGGAAGGGGATAGATACTGATAGTATAAATGGAAAGGGGAAACATATTTACATTACCGCAGGGAAAGATATACATACTCACAGGAAATAGATACTTATAGTATCATAGGAAAGGGGGTACATATTTACATTACCACAGGGAAGGGCACATTTACTTACAGTACCATAGGGAAGCTGAAATATATTTACATTACCACAGGAAAGGGGATAGATACTTATAGTATCATAGGAAAGGGCATACATATTTACATTACCACAGGGAAGGGAATATTTACTTACAGTACCCTAGGGAAACTGAAATATATTTACATTACCACAGGGAAGGATATACATACACACAGGAAATAGATACTCATAGTATCATATGAAAGGGGATACATATTTACATAACCACAGGGAAGGATATACATACTTTCAGGAAATAGATACTTATAGTATCATAGGAAAGGGGATACATATTTACATTACCACAGGGAAGGGAATGTTTACTTACAGTACCATAGGGAAGCTGAAATATATTTACATTACTACAGGGAAGGGGATAGATACTTATAGTATCATAGGAAAGGGGATACATATTTACATTACCACAGGGAAGGGAATGTTTACTTACAGTACCATAGGAAAACTGAAATATATTTACAGTACCACAGGGAAGGGGATAGATACTTATAGTATCATAGAAAAGGGGATACATATTTACATTACCACAGGGAAGGATATACATACTCACACAGGGAATATTTACTTACAGTACAATAGGGATACTGAAATATACTAACAGTACCACAGGGAAGGGGATAGATACTGATAGTATCATAGAAAAGGGGATACATATTTACATTACCACAGGGAAAGATATACATACTTACAGGAAATAGATACTTATAGTATCATAGGAAAGGGGGTACATATTTACATTACCACAGGGAAGGGCACATTTACTTACAGTACCATAGGGAAGCTGAAATATATTTACATTACCACAGGAAAGGGGATAGATACTTATAGTATCATAGGAAAGGGCATACATATTTACATTACCAAAGTGAAGGGAATATTTACTTACAGTACCCTAGGGAAACTGAAATATATTTACATTACCACATGGAAAGATATATATACTCACAGGAAATAGATACTTATAGTATCATAGGAAAGGGGATATATATTTACATAAATACAGGGAAGGATATATATACTCACAGGAAATAGATACTTATAGTATCATAGGAAAGGGGATACATATTTACATAACCACAGAGAGGGATATACATACTAACAGGAAATAGATACTTATAGTATCATAGGAAAGGGGATACATATTTACATTACCACAGGGAAGGATATACATACTCACAGGAAATACATACTTATAGTATCATAGGAAAGGGGATATATATTTACATAACCACAGGGAAGGATATACATACTCACATGAAATACATACTTATAGTATCATAGGAAAATGGATACATATTTACATAACCACAGAGAGGGATATACATACTAACAGGAAATAGATACTTATAGTATCTTAGAAAAGGCATACATATTTACATTACCACAGGGAAGGGAATGTTTACTTACAGTACCATAGGGAAACTGAAATATATTAACAGTACCACAGGGAAGGGGATAGATACTTATAGTATCATAGGAAAAGGGATACATATTTACATTACCACAGGGAAGGATATATATACTCACAGGAAATAGATACTTATAGTATCATAGGAAAGGGCATACATATTTACAATACCACAGGGAAGGGGATAGATACTTATAGTATCATAGGAAAGGGGATATATATTTACATAACCACAGGGAAGGATATATATACTCACAGGAAATAGATACTTATAGTATCATAGGAAAGGGGATATATATTTACATAACCACAGGGAAGGATATAGATACTCACAGGAAATACATACTTATAGTATCATAGGAAAGGGGATACATATTTACATAACCACAGAGAGGGATATACATACTAACAGGAAATAGATACTTATAGTATCATAGGAAAGGGGATACATATTTACATTACCACAGGGAAGGATATACATACTCACAGGAAATACATACTTATAGTATCATAGGAAAAGGGATACATATTTACATAACCACAGAGAGGGATATACATACTAACAGGAAATAGATACTTATAGTATCTTAGAAAAGGGCATACATATTTACATTACCACAGGGAAGGGAATGTTTACTTACAGTACCATAGGGAAACTGAAATATATTAACAGTACCACAGGGAAGGGGATAGATACTTATAGTATCATAGGAAAAGGGATACATATTTACATTACCACAGGGAGGGATATATATACTCACAGGAAATAGATTATTATAGTATCATAGGAAAGGGCATACATATTTACATTACCACAGGGAAGGTCAAATTTACTTACAGTACCATAGGGAAACTGAAATATATTTACATTACCACAGGAAAGGATATACATACTCACAGGAAATACATACTTATAGTATCATAGGAAAGGGGATACATATTTACATAACCACAGAGAGGGATATACATACTAACAGGAAATAGATACTTATAGTATCATAGGAAAGGGGATACATATTTACATTACCACAGGGAAGGAAATTCATACTCACAGGGAATATTTACTTACAGTACTATAGGGATACTGAAATATATTAACAGTACCACAGGGAAGGGTATAGATACTTATAGTATCATAGGAAAGGGGATACATATTTACATTACCACAGGAAAGGATATACATACTCATAGGAAATAGATACTTTTAGTATCGTAGGAAAGGGGATACATATTTACATTACCACAGGGAAGGGCACATTTACTTACAGTACCATAGGGAAGCTGAAATATATTTACATTACCACAGGGAAGGGGATAGATACTTATAGTATCATAGGAAAGGGGATACATATTTACATTACCACAGGGAAGGGAATGTTTACTTACAGTACCATAGGAAAACTGAAATATATTTACAGTACCACAGCGAAGGGGATAGATACTTATAGTATCATAGAAAAGGGGATACATATTTACATTACCACAGGGAAGGATATACATACTCACACAGGGAATATTCACTTACAGTACAATAGGGATACTGAAATATACTAACAGTACCACAGGGAAGGGGATAGATACTGATAGTATCATAGAAAAGGGGATACATATTTACATTACCACAGGGAAAGATATACATACTTACAGGAAATAGATACTTATAGTATCATAGGAAAGGGGGTACATATTTACATTACCACAGGGAAGGGCACATTTACTTACAGTACCATAGGGAAGCTGAAATATATTTACATTACCACAGGAAAGGGGATAGATACTTATAGTATCATAGGAAAGGGCATACATATTTACATTACCAAAGTGAAGGGAATATTTACTTACAGTACCCTAGGGAAACTGAAATATATTTACATTACCACATGGAAAGATATATATACTCACAGGAAATAGATACTTATAGTATCATAGGAAAGGGGATATATATTTACATTACCACAGGGAAGGATATACATACACACAGGAAATAGATACTTATAGTATCATAGGAAAGGGGATACATATTTACATTACCACAGGGAAGGATATACATACACACAGGAAATAGATACTCATAGTATCATATGAAAGGGGATACATATTTACATAACCACAGGCAAGGATATACATACTTTCAGGAAATAGATACTTGTAGTATCATAGGAAAGGGGATACATATTTACATTACCACAGGGAAGGATATATATACTCACAGGAAATAGATACTTATAGTATCATAGGAAAGGGGATATATATTTACATAACCACAGGGAAAGATATATATATACTCACAGGAAATAGATACTTATAGTTTCATAGGAAAGGAGATATATATTTACATTACCACAGGGAAGGATATACATACTCACAGGAAATACATACTTATAGTATCATAGGAAAGGGGATACATATTTACATAACCACAGAGAGGGATATACATACTAACAGGAAATAGATACTTATAGTATCATAGGAAAGGGGATACATATTTACATTACCACAGGGAAGGATATACATACTCACAGGAAATACATACTTATAGTATCATAGGAAAAGGGATACATATTTACATAACCACAGAGAGGGATATACATTCTAGCAGGAAATAGATACTTATAGTATCTTAGAAAAGGGCATACATATTTACATTACCACAGGGAAGGGAATGTTTACTTACAGTACCATAGGGAAACTGAAATATATTAACAGTACCACAGGGAAGGGGATAGATACTTATAGTATCATAGGAAAAGGGATACATATTTACATTACCACAGGGAAGGATATATATACTCACAGGAAATAGATACTTATAGTATCATAGGAAAGGGCATACATATTTACATTACCACAAGGAAGGTTAAATTTACTTACAGTACCATAGGGAAACTGAAATATATTTACATCACCACAGGAAAGGATATACATACTCACAGGAAATACATACTAATAGTATCATAGGAAAGGGGATACATATTTACATAACCACACAGAGGGATATACATACTAACAGGAAATAGATACTTATAGTATCATAGGAAAGAGGATACATATTTACATTACCACAGGGAAGGATATACATACTCAAAGGGAATATTTACTTACAGTACTATAGGGATACTGAAATATATTAACAGTACCACAGGGAAGGGTATAGATACTTATAGTATCATAGGAAAGGGGATACATATTTACATTACCACAGGAAAGGATATACATACTCACAGGAAATAGATACTTATAGTATCATAGGAAAGGGGATACATATTTACATTACCACAGGGAAGGGCACATTTACTTACAGTACCATAGGGAAGCTGAAATATATTTACATTACCACAGGGAAGGAGATAGATACTTATAGTATCATAGGAAAGGGGATACATATTTACATTACCACAGGGAAGGGAATGTTTACTTACAGTACCATAGGAAAACTGAAATATATTTACAGTACCACAGGGAAGGGGATAGATACTTATAGTATCATAGAAAAGGGGATACATATTGACATTACCACAGGGAAGGATATACATACTCACACAGGGAATATTTACTTACAGTACAATAGGGATACTGAAATATACTAACAGTACCACAGGGAAGGGGATAGATACTGATAGTATCAATGGAAAGGGGAAACATATTTACATTACCACAGGGAAAGATATACATACTCACAGGAAATAGATACTTATAGTATCATAGGAAAGGGGGTACATATTTACATTACCACAGGGAAGGGCACATTTACTTACAGTACCATAGGGAAGCTGAAATATATTTACATTACCACAGGAAAGGGGATAGATACTTATAGTATCATAGGAAAGGGCATACATATTTACATTACCACAGGGAAGGGAATATTTACTTACAGTACCCTAGGGAAACTGAAATATATTTACATTACCACAGGGAAGGATATACATACACACAGGAAATAGATACTCATAGTATCATATGAAAGGGGATACATATTTACATAACCACAGGGAAGGATATACATACTTTCAGGAAATAGATACTTATAGTATCATAGGAAAGGGGATACATATTTACATTACCACAGGGAAGGATATATATATACTCACAGGAAATAGATACTTAGGGAGCTAGCATTTGATTTTTATGGGGGGCTAGGATGAAATTTGAAAAAAAATAGGCAGGACAGGAGTTTTTAGTAAAAAAAAAGCTAGGACGAGATTATTTGCAAAAAAAAAAGGCAGGATGACAATTTATGTAAAAAAAAAGTCAGGATAAATTAAAAAAAAAAGGGCAGGACCGAATAGAGTGAAAAATAAAAGGCAGGACCGAATAGAGGGAAAAATAAATAGGCAGGACAAAATTTTTCATCCTAGCCCCCCCCCCCCCCCCCCCCTCCTAAAAATCAAATGGTAGCACCCTTATAGTATCATAGGAAAGGGGATACATTACATATTTACATAACTACAGGGAGGGATATACATACTAACAGGAAATAGATACTTATAGTATCATAGGAGAGGGGATACATATTTACATTACCACAGGGAAGGATATATATATACTCACAGGAAATAGATACTTATAGTATCAATGGAAAGGGGATACATATTTACATTACCACAGGGAAGGATATACATACTCACAGGAAATAGATACTTATAGTATCATAGGAAAGGGGATTCATATTTACATAACCACAAGGAAGGGAAATTTACTTACAGTACCATAGGGAAGCTGAAATATATTTACATTACCACAGGGAAGGGGATAGATGCTTATAGTATCATAGGAAAGTGCATACATATTTACTTTACCACAGGGAAGGTAAAATTTACTTACAGTACCATAGGGAAGCTGAAATATATTTACATTACCACAGGGAAGGGGATAGATACTGATAGTATCATAGGAAAGGGGATACATATTTACATTACCACAGGTAAGGCAATATATATACTCACAGGAAATAGATACTTATAGTATCATAGGAAAGGGGATATATAATTACATTACCACAGGGAAGGATATACATACTAACAGGAAATAGATACTTATAGTACCATAGGAAAGGGGATTCATATTTACATAACCACAAGGAAGGGAAATTTACTTACAGTACCATAGGGAAGCTGAAATATATTTACATTATCACAGGGAAGGGGATAGATGCTTATAGTATCATAGGAAAGTGCATACATATTTACTTTACCACAGGGAAGGTATAATTTACTTACAGTACCATAGGGAAGCTGAAATATATTTACATTACCACAGGGAAGGGGATAGATGCTTATAGTATCATAGGAAAGGGGATACATATTTACATTACCACAGGGAAGGGAATGTTTACTTACAGTACCATAGGGAAACTGAAATATATTTACAGTACCACAGGGAAGAGGATAGATACTTATAGTATCATAGAAAAGGAGATACATATTTACATTACCACAGGGAAGGATATACATACACACAGGAAAAAGATACTCATAGTATCATAGGAAAGGGGATACATATTTACATGACCACAGGGAAGGATATACATACTTTCAGGAAATAGATACTTATAGTATCATAGGAAAGGGGATACATATTTACATTACCACAGGGAAGGATATATATATACTCACAGGAAATAGATACTTAGGGAGCTAGCATTTGATTTTTATGGGGGGCTAGGATGAAATTTCAAAAAAAAATAGGCAGGACAGGAGTTTTTAGTAAAAAAAAAGGTAGGACGAGATTATTTGCAAAAAAAAAAGGCAGGATGACAATTTATGTAAAAAAAAAGTCAGGATAAATAAAAAAAAAGGGCAGGACCGAATAGAGTGAAAAATAAAAGGCAGGACCGAATAGAGGGAAAAAAAAAATAGGCAGGACAAAATTTTTCATCCTAGCCCCCCCTCCTAAAAATCAAATGGTAGCTCCCTTATAGTATCATAGGAAAGGGGATACATTACATATTTACATAACCACAGGGAGGGATATACATACTAACAGGAAATAGATACTTATAGTATCATAGGAGAGGGGATACATATTTACATTACCACAGGGAAGGATATATATATACTCACAGGAAATAGATACTTATAGTATCAATGGAAAGGGGATACATATTTACATTACCACAGGGAAGGTAAAATTTACTTACAGTACCCTAGGGAAACTGAAATATATTTACATTACCACAGGGAAGGGGATAGATACTGATAGTATCATAGGAAAGGGGATACATATTTACATTACCACAGGTAAGGATATATATATACTCACAGGAAATAGATACTTATAGTATTATAGGAAAGTGGATACATATTTACATTACCACAGGGAAGGACACATTTATTTACAGTACCATAGGGAAGCTGAAATATATTAACAGTACCACAGGGAAGGATATACATACTCACAGGAAATAGATACTTATAGTATCATAGGAAAGGGGATACATATTTACATTACCACAGGGAAGGTAATATTTACTTACAGTACCATAGGGAAACTGAAATATATTTACAGTACCACAGGGAAGGGGATAGATACTTATAGTATCATAGGAAAGGGGATACATATTTACATTACCACAGGGAAGGATATATATATTAACAGGAAATAGATACTCATAGTATCATAGGAAAGGGGATACATATTTACATAACCACAGGGAGGGATATACATACTAACAGGAAATAGATACTTATAGTATCATAGTTAAGGGGATACATATTTACATTACCACAGGGAAGGATATATATACTCACAGGAAATAAATACGTATAGTATCATAGGAAAGGGGATACATATTTACTTTACCACAAGGAAGGGCACATTTACTTACAGTACCATAGGGAAGCTGAAATATATTTACATTACCACAGGGAAGGGGATAGATACTTATAGTATCATAGGAAAGGGGATACATATTTACATTACCACAGGGAAGGATATACAAACTCACAGGAAATACATACTTATAGTATCATAGGAAAGGGGATACATATTTACATAACCACAGGGAGGGATATACATACTAACAGGAAATAGATACTTATAGTATCATAGGAAAGGGGATACATATTTACATTACCACAGGGAAGGATATATATACTCACAGGGTATATATTTACTTACAGTACCATACGGATACTGAAATATATTAACAGTACCACAGGGAAGGGGATAGATACTTATAATATCATAGAAAAGGGGAAACATATTTACATTACCACTGGGAAGGATATACATACTCACAGGAAATAGATACTTATTGTATCATAGAAAAGGGGATACATATTTACATTACCACAGGGAAGGATATATATACTATCAGGAAATAGATACTTATAGTATCATAGGAAAGGGGATAGATATTTACATTACCACAGGGAAGGATATACATACACACAGGAAATGGATACTTATAGTATCATAGGAAAGGGGAAACATATTTACATAACCACAGGGAGGGATATACATACTAACAGGAAATAAATACTTATAGAATCATAGGAAAGGGGATACATATTTACATTACCACAGGGAAGGATATACATACACACAGGAAATAGAAATTTATAGTATCATAGGAAAGGGGATAGATATTTACATTACCACAGGGAAGGATATACATACACGCAGGAAATAGATACTTATAGTATCATAGGAAAGGGGGGAAATACTTACAGTACCCTAGGGAAAAAGACAGTTATTTACAGTACCACAGGGAAGGTGACAGATACTTATATAATAGGGAAGGGGGTATATACTTACAAGATGAAAGAAAATGGTGTACTTACATAATGTATCATTGGGTAATTCGGTATAAGTCGAACAAGCTCAAACATCAAAATCTAGTTGATTTTTTAATTTTCTGGAACATAAAATGCATGTGTATCTTATTCACGGACATGTCTAAAACTTGTGCAAGTGCATCGGTTTTATTTTGTGATATTAACGACCATCGCTAATTTTATTTTGTTTTGATAAATTATAGCTTCTGTTTTACTATAAAAATTTAAAAAGATGTCCAGTCTGCGTTTTTGTTATTTGTTTTTCTGCTTTGTATTGATCTGTAGATTTAAGAAGCCCTTTTCAACTGATTTTCATAGTTTGTTCTTATATTGTACTGTTACACCACTGTCCCGTGTTAGGGGAAGGTTGGGCGCCCGCAAACACGTTTAACCCTGCCACATTCTGTATGTGCTTGTCCCAAGTCAGGAGCCTGTAATTCTGGTGTTGTCGTTTGTTGCTGTATATCACATTTGTTTTTCGTTCATTGTTTCGTGCCTAAATCAGACCGTAAGTTTTCTCTTTTTAATTGTTTTACTTTTGTCATTTCGGGGCCTTTTAAAGCTGAATATGCGGTATGAGTTTTGCCCACAGTACCACAGGGAAGGGGATAGATACTTGCAGCTGCTACTCTGTGGAACAGCCTACCTGACCATTTAAGGACTGAAAATAGTTTTTAAGAGCCTTAAACAGTCCTGGAATGGATCGGAATGCCGGTGTTCTGCATGTAGATAACTTTTTCATAAAATCATTTTTAGTTATAGCTCTAAATGTTTGCATTATGCCTTAAATTTTGCATATGTGCTTCATTTTTTATTTGTGCTTAAAATTATTTTTTGACATTTTTTTCGTTGTGCTTCAATTTTAGTTATGCTTCAGGTTTGGCATGTTTAAGATGTGTAGTGTAGTAGTGCTTTGCATTTATTTCAATATGCCTTTGCTGTATCTATGCATACATGAAATAATTGCTGCTCATATATCTTATCTGCATGTTGTGTTTTAATGTTATGTATATGTTATTTATATTCGGTAAAAGGCTCTCAAGAGTTTATTTTTGTACTGTTATATGTGAACCGAATCAAAATAAAACTTTCGTATTCGTATTATTCGTATGCCCATTGTTGAAGGCTGTACCTAAAGCTGTTAACGTCTACGTCGTTTGATTTCTGGTGGAGAGTTGTCTCATTGGCAATCTTCTTATTTTTATATGTAACGTTGTTGATTTTAATGCTTATGCCACTATGTCAACGTATATTTGTTCCGCCTAACAGAAGTTCCAGTGGAAACTTTGTTATAAACAAATTCATAATACCTGTTCCTGTTGGAACAAATATTCTATACTATTTATTCCGTTAGGAACATATACTGTAGTACTTATTCCTGTGGAAATAATATTCCAGAATATATTTTCCATTTGGAACTTATATTATGAAGGAACTTCTATTTCGTGACACTTAGATTATCTAAGGGCAATTAACATATATCACTATTTTACTATATAGCTTTACTTTTACTGTAAAATCAGAAAAACAAAACAAAACATGTAAAACGCATATCTATGTGTTCTGTTCTCGAAATGTGTAAGAAATATACACCTAGTTATATTAATATACTTTACATACATACACCAGTAGCTAACATACTGTTCATTCTGCATGTTCTGTAGTCGGGCGCCTTTTAGAATCCCCAATGTTTATGTTTGACTGGCATATAACGGTCAAGTTTCGTATCGGAGTCTCCTGCATTTTTAAACTCAATATCAGTTAAATGACTGTCACAAGTTACATAGATACTACACATATTGCATTAGTGAGTAGATTTTACAAAACATGAAACTTAGTGAATGTATATATACGTCTCGTTTTATAAACTTCTTTTAACAAACCACGTGTGAAAAAAGTAATCAGCATCAATTAACGATCAATAGATCAATAATAAGATTTCAATTAACGGTCAATAGATCAATTGTTAGATAACACGAGTTGTAAGTATGTACTAAATCGGATAGTGAATAGGTTATGCTTTGAAAATAGGTGCTTGGGGCAAAGTATGTAATTATGCTAGCTACGTATAAGCCTCCTTTCGTTAGGAGCACCACCAGAAGTTATGGTGTAAATGTCCTTCGCACTAATTTTCTTACTATATTACATCAGTAAACAAATGTCTACTGTACTATAAAAGGTACAATAATACTATTCTACAAGCCTTAGAGAGATCAAAATTAGGCGCATCAATAGGAAATATCAATGTTGCAGCCCCTACATGTGCTGACGATATACTAGCCATCCTTACAGACACAGAACATAAAGCTCAGGCACTTCTGAATATTGCCCATAGCCTAACTGCACAAGACCTAGTTACTATCAATCCTACTAAGTGTGACATTCTACCACTTACAAAAACTGATCACGAATTCAACATTTACTTTGGAGATGACAAAATAGATCAAAAAACAGAAACAAAACATCTTGGTTTAATTCGCACCGTAAGAAACAACCTAAATATTGAGGACAGGCAATAAGGACTGCAAGACGATTTATCTACGCACTTCTTGGACCAGGACTACATGCTCGTAAGGGAATGTCACCACTTTTAGCCGCTAAGCTTTGGCAGACATATGCTCTACCTAGAAGTCTCTTTGGTATCGACGTACTTAATTATACACCTGCCGATATTCTGAAATTAGAGCGACTTCAGCTGCAAATATGTCGATAAATAAGAGCTTACCAGCACGAACAGCTAATGCCACAACATATGTCATGCTTGTAATGGAGCCAATACAGGCTGTTTTTGGAGGTATACTTCAAGATAAATGTAGCATTGAATTCAAAATTATCGAAAGACAATTGGTTATGTCAAAGGAACAATCAAACTCATTTATTAATAGATTACGAACTGCTTTGAAACTGATAAATTGATTGAAACAGCTCCTACAAAAATGAAAAAAACAATTAAACATGCAATTGGAAAATTTGGGGAAACGAAATGGAATTCAGAAAAATCAGAAAAATCAACAATGAAATTTTTGGACATAAAGCACAACCCATTTGGAAAACCTCATCAAATCTGGAAAATGTTCTCAAACAGTTTTAGATGTAAAAAAGGCTGAAGTTGAAGCGAAACTAGTGACAAGAACATATACGCTCCAACATGACAAATCAAAATTCACCGGTCACAAAGAATCTGATCTGTGTACTTTATGCAGCCTATGTAAAGAAGACACAAAGCACTTCCTATTAGAATGTACTGCACTTAAAGACATTAGAGAAAAACATCTGCTCAAAATAGAACAGTACATAAGAAACAACTACAGTGGGAGTAAAATTGATAGACTTGAAAAAGAGGACTTATTCCTACAATTTATACTTGATTCATCCTCACAAAAGTTACATCATATAGTTAAATTAAAGTGTGACAACATAAGGGACTTAGAATGCCTTACAAGATCTTTTTGTTATGGTCTACACACCAAACGGTCGTCGTTACTATTACGCAAGAAGTGAAAATTTATGTGACAATCATAGACAATAACAACAATACAATGGAGATACTCGGTTGGGTATAATAATGGTGTTACTGCACAGGTACAGGCGGAAACACAGTTGAAATTAAACAAAAGAAATGGAACTCTTTGTTAGAGAAGGTAAAAAAGGCCAAGTTGGTAAATTTGAATGTTTACATCTGTTTCTATGGGCTTAAAAAGTTTAATGAATGTGCCTAATTTAAGATTTTTTGCGTCTTGTGTATGTGTTTTTAGTTAAATTGTGGTATGGAGCTTCAAGATATTTGTAAACTTTTAAATTATAGACAAATTTTCAAAACAGTCGATTGTGGTAGGTACAAATACATGTGGATCTTTAGAAAGGGTGAAAATACCAGACCGGTAACAGGTAACAGGTAATAGGTAATATGTGAATGATAATACCTTTCTTCGTGATTAAGTACTTTATATCACTAAGGGAGCTACCATTTGATTGTTATGGGGGGCTAGGATGAAATTTGAAAAAAAGGCAGGATGAGTTTTGAGTAAAACAAAAAGGCAGGACGAGTTTTGAGTAAAACAAAAAGGCAAACCCTACAATATATACTTGGGACAATATGCATCAATATTCATGCAATAATCCTTAGAAAAATGAAAACAGCACGTTACAAATGGCATGCGTCCGAAGCGCTTTTCTGGATTTACCTTCATCCGGAACGCTCAAAGCCGAATAATTCCAAGAATCTGTCCGGTTTAAGGGAGATAGACCAATTTGAAACAATTCTTTGTATCGACAAGGACGATAACCCGTCCTCGCTCCATATGGAGTCACTTAATTGGTAATTTGACATATGCGTTAAGACGCACAATTAAGGGGTTGAACACCCGCTGATCTGTAAAGATAACTTCAGTGAAAACCAATACCAGATGTTATCGATAAGATAATTTAGATTAATGTTTTCTGTATTTTAGTGCAGTTTATAAAATCATGGAAGTAAAATGAATATAATACTTCCATGGTAAAATCATCGGAAGTATTTACTATACTATATATAAAAATATTTAATTTTCGCGAACCATTTAGGTCACAGAAATTCCAAAATATGGCATCAGTAAGGAGAGTTGTACCATAGGCTATTATATCTATGGTTGTACAAATGATGTGAATACACAGAACCCCGATCCAATTTATCTTTTGCTAAAAGTATTCATCATTTTCTGTTTTGTATGTACTAACAACATTCCATTTTTCTATAATTTCGATTAAAATATTCTAAAACCTGCAGTTAAAATAGGTCACATGCCCCAAATAAACATTCCCCGATTGGTTGAACTAGTGTGGCGTCGATGTAAAGCAACGCAAGTAGGCTCGATGTAAAGCATGTACGCTTCACAAGAATAAGGAGAGTTATATTATAATTCGTCACCTCAAACGCATATAAAGTATTTATAAAATAAAAACAAACACTTGTTACATAGGAATAGCTCGCCAGCATGTGCAGCTTACTGTTAAATTTTATTAAAACAAAATATTGAGTCCCGATGTCATGATATCGGCAACACCGCTGCGTAGTACACGACAGCCTACAAAATAGAAAAACAAAATCAGAAATCATATATACATATAAAACTTAATAATCAAACAAACAATGTCCTACTGATAGTATAAATATCTATCTATCTATGCGTGAAAACATTTCAAATATACAAGCATCTTAATCCGGGTGGGGGGGGGGGGGGGGGGGGGGGGGGGGGGGGGGGGGGGGGGGGGGAGCGGTCTTAACCTAAACTAAGCTGCCTTACTAAACGGTATACGAGCTTCGAATGACCATATATCTTAAATTACTTAAACAAGACAACTATTCGCGCTTTAAAAATCCCGTGCTATTTACATAACAAATATCATACTCAATATATTTACGCAACGCGACAAATATTGACCAATCCGAAATATCATATATTTAAAACACAAACCTGTTTATCCAATATAAACACCATATAGATGACCACTATGCGGACACACAATCACGTGTGATTGTTTACATAATAGAAAACACGTGTATGCTCAACTTTAATAAATACATTTGTACAAATTATGTGAATACACAGACCCCCGATCTAATTTATCGTTTGCTAAAAATGATCAAGTGTTCATCATTTTCTGTTTTGTATCTTCTAACAATATTCCTTTTTCTATAATTCCGATTTAAATATTTCAAAACCTGCAGTAAAAATAGATGTATGATGTATGCCCCAACTAAACATTCCCCGATTGGTTGAAAAGCTGTAGCATGTAAAGCAACGCAAAAATTTCCGTTAATATGTTGATGAACTACGACCCCGGGTTCAACCGGGGTTAAACCGATTCACAAACAGAGATTTTCTTGCGCTCAAATGTAATTCTAAGTAAAATATACTGGTAAAGTAAAAGTATATTCTTTTACAGAAATATATACACATTTTATCATTAATGTATTGTCATGCTTCTACATATTTACTTTTATTTACGCTGAACTTTAGTTAAATTTAATTCTATACAAATTTTGTTACGTCAATCAATAGGAGTAAGAATATTTCGCGCCAAAACAAGAAAATAACCTGCATCACAGTACTTAATCATAGACATAGTACATCGACATTTCCAAAAGAGAGGGGGGGTCGGACCTTTATCGGGACTCCGGGATCGGTTGTTTTTAAGCTCGGGATTTCGGGATTGATCCTTTCGGGATCCGGGAATTCTTTTTTCGAATTACGGGATGTCGGGATTTCATGTTTTTAAGCCCGGGATTTCGGGATCAGGACCCCTCCGACTCCCCCCCCCCCCCCCCTCAATAGAAAATAGCGTTTAGTATAGAGTAATTTTGGTAAGTATTACTTATTAATGTTACGGTTCTCGGCCAGAGGTGGTTCTCTAGACCTTCTTGACGGTCAGTTTAATCCCATTTATCAATTATCCGCGATGACAGAAATGTCAACCCAGTCGATCATTGTGTCATGATCATCTATTTGATGGAATAATTTCTTCATTAACTGTACATGCAATATTATTGTATTTTTTGATAACCGTGCACATACCATTTGCAAGTTTGCAAGATAAATGGGTAATGTATGTGTGAATTGTGGCGGACGATATAAATTTGTGATGTCAGTGCGTGACACGTGACATTATTATTTGTAAACAAACGGGCTCCCCATGTAACACGTGTCGGAATTATCCATACATTAACAAGGTGCAATCAATCTTATATTTCACTATTTTATGATATTTCTGTGTCTGTTTGTAGGTTTGCAGATCAGTAATCATAGTTTCTTAGACATAATACCATAATATAGTGTTAAGTGTCCTGTTCAATAGTTAAATTTGATTTTTATGCCCCCGCCGTAGCGGTGGGGGCATTAAGTTTTACCCTTGTCCGTCTGTACGTACGTACGAACGTACGTCCCAAAATTGGTTTCCGTTCTCCAACTTGAGTTTTCCTCAACCAAATGTTATGAAACTTATACACAATGCTTATTACCACAAAACACAGATCAAGTTTGAATTTTGGTGGCGTCACATTAACCGTTCTAGAGTTATGACCCTTTATAAATGGAAAAAATGCAAAATTTTTAGTTTCCGTTCTCCAACTTAAGTTTGCCTCAACCAAATGTTATGAAACTTACACACAATGCTTATTACCACAAACACAGATCAAGTGTGAATTTTGGTGGTGTCACTTTAACCGTTCTAGAGTTATGCCCCTTTATAAATGGAAAAATTGCAAAATTTTTAGTTTCCATTCTCTAACTTAAGTTTGCCTCCACCAAATGTTATGAAACCTATACACAATGCTTATTACCACAAAACACAGATGAAGTTGGAATTTTGGTGGCGTCACTTTAACTGTTCTAGAGTTATGCCCCTTTGTAATTGGAAAAATGGCAAAATTTTTATTTTCTTCTAAATATCAAGTAATTTTTAAAATTGGAGTTATCTTCCTTTGTTCATGATTATAGTTGAATCAGCTACAATCAATGCAATGTTTAATTTTGACTTCCACTGGTAAAACACAGATCAAGTTGAATTTGGGTAGTGTCACTTAAACCATTATTGAGTTATGCCCCTTTATAAATCGAAATATTGCAAAATTTTTAGTTTCCATTCTGTAACTTAAGTTTGCCCCAATCCAAACATAATGAAACTATTTTTTGTTTCCGTTTTCTAACTTTAGTTTGCCTCAACTAAATGTTATGAAACTTATACACACTGCTTATTACTACATAATTTTTTAAGTACGAAATTTGGTGGCGACACTTTTACCATTCTTGAGTTATGTCCCTTTATAAACATAAAAATTGCTGAATTTTTCGTTTCCGTTCTCTAGCTTTAGTTTGTCTCAACCAAATGTTATAAAACTTATACACAACCGTTCTAGAGTTATGCGTGTTTACAAACAGAAAAATTGCTGAATTTTTAGTTTCTGTTCTCTACTTAAGTTAGCATCAACCAAATGTTATGAGACTTACACACAATGCTTATTACCACAAAACTCAGATCAAGTTCAAATTTGGGTAGTGTCACTTTTACCGTTCTTCAGTTATGTCCCTTTATAACTATATGATATGCAAGCGGGGGCATCATCTGTGTCCACATGTGGACACTATCCACATTTATTTAATAAATCTTAAATCTTATCAATATAAAGTTTAAAACTGTATCGCAATAGAAACATGTTGGGCTCTTTGACAGCCAAATATACATTCTGGGGTTTTCCCAATTTTGAAGGTGGTATGGTTGCCTATAATTTCTTACATCCATTTTTTTTAATTTAAGGGAATAGTTGTTATTTATAATAACAAATCCCACGTCAATATATTACATGTACAACAATCAGACATCAACCCAACAAACTGGATGTAACTGAAAGACATATAGAGCAATTATTACATGTATTTGCAAGATTTGAAATATTTTGTTTAAATTTTTTTAGAGTTTTAGGTTCCACCTACCATTTTAGAAAACTGTGACTTATTTGCGGCTAGTCTATTAGAGGGGTATTTCATTGGTTGTAGATTTGAAATCTTATTTTATTATGAAGTAAGATTTGAACATCGACTTGAAGAATGAAGTTTGAGTAAAGGCCGGAGTCAATTTTAGTCTTATATATGTATACATATATTATTGATTCAGTGGTGATGGTAAATAGACACTGACGAAGTCTAATAACATTTTATAGTTTTGAATGTTTCTTCAACTGTTAACTAAGATTAGGTGGAGGTATGTTCTTATTTCTGACAGAGGGGCACTCAACCAATATCAATTTGCGCATGAAGCGATTGTTACTTGCTAGATACCGATTGATTATACCACAAATTTGTGAAAGTTTTAACCGGTGTATGTATATACTGAAAATATGATAAAAAAAATTCATGTCTTTTTCAGGACTTCTGATCCAACCATGTGGTATGGAATGTTTGTGAGATGTGGTTATGGCGGATGGATGTTTATGAAGGACCTGTAGTACAAAGTATTTCACTGGATTGAGCTCTTTGTCTAAGTGTGTTTTTAAAGTGCTTTGCTTTGAGCTCAGTTCATTGTTATGCATTTCATTCTTTGTGAAATAAAGATTTGACAGACAACTCTCATCTGCACAAGGAATTGTCAAAGAAGTATCCATTCTGTGTACAATGTAAGTAGTAATGGGGAGATTAAAGCATTTTATTTAGATTTGAACCAAACATTTTTTGTCCAGAAGCCAAGTTAAAAAATAAGCACAAATTTACCAAACAATGCTTCTCGTGCTACTAGCAATATGATGCTCTGTGGTTTTGTTACACTTTTTTTATACATCTGTACTACCTTCTGACGACTCAGTCCTGAGTGTAAATGGTCATTCAGTATGATAACAAAAAAAGAACAAAATTCATAAGGCCTATCTGGCCTAATTGATTTCTAAAATTATATTTCATTGTTCAACATTTATCATTTATTCGTTTATTTCTTAATTTGTGTGAATTAACAGTAAATGTTTTACTGCACTTTCATACCACAATACTGCCTTACTGTACTGGTATCACTTATATTTGTATCTATATATATAAAAAAAAATTGAAAACAAGAATATTTTTGCAACACCTTTTTCATTTTGAATACTATAACTTTTTAGATATTTAGACATATTAAGTAGATGTTCATATCCACTAGAAATTTTGTCAGATGACTTCTGTAGCAGTTATGAGTCTGAAGCATGCTCACAAAGTTAAGGTTGATATTATTTTCATACTGGTCAAAACTTTTTTTGCTTTCACCAGGCTTTGGAGAAGATATTTTTGAAGAATTAATTAAAAAAAATAACACAGAAGTTTACTTTCTTGCTCATCTAGCCCCAAGCATTATGTCAGACATTGCCATTACTTAAAACCATTAAATGTCTTCTAATCTGAGAAACAATTTCGACATTTAAACGAACTTTTTTACTTGTGAAACTGGGAAGATCCACCTCAAAGTAACATAAATAGAACCATACAAATAGTACGCAAATACATGTTCTCAGATACCATCTCCCATATAAAAAAATTACATCATGATAATTGAAACTAATATGTGTTCCTCTCCTATCTACAAAATGTATCCAAAATCAAAGATGTGGAACATATTCTATCATAATAATTTGGTAGGCAATGCAGTAAGTGTCTCTTCCATGACAGTCTTGAACATAAAAAACTAAATATTAAATAAACAATACTCCTTATGGTCAGGTTGGCTGTCATTGTGCAACACAGTTAATAATATGGAACCCTTGGGAAAAACCAGAGAACTCCCTTTGTCAGAAAACACTGTCAAACATCCAAACATACTATCCACACTGATCTGTGTCCACACTTGTATATTGTCAATATAATACTTCCATGGTAAAATTAATTGAAGGCCGGAGTTCCTGTTCGATCTTTGTTGAAACCTCGGACTACTGAATTAATGTATCAGTCCCAGTTAAAACATTGAAACGGCGCGAGATGTTTTACCCAAATTAGTAAATGAAAAATACAAATAAATAAAAATAGATATTCTTATTCAAGATGAATTGAGCATAAAACTGATAGAAATGTAATTGAAATTTTAATTCAAATATTTCACATATAATTGGCCAAATAGTCGTTGTCTTACGGTTTTTTTGGTTTTTTTTTTATTAAACTGGTACCTCGAGAATTCGGAATGTCTGTCAGGCATACTATTTAATTTCAAACATCCATTGACAGTTCATAATTATTGAATTGAACAGTATACATTAATTGAGGATAACAGCACATTTCCTCGAGTTAAGTGAACTGTGACAGTTGTTGGTTCATGTCTGTCATATTTGTTTTTCGTAAATTGTTTTGTTATAAATTAGGCCGTTAGTTTTCTTAATTGAAGTGTTTCATATTTTTAATGTTGGGGCCTTTTATAGCCGACTATTATACAGTATGGGTTTTTCTCATTGTTGAATGCTGTACGGTTGCCTTTAATTGCATGATTACATCCACTTCATCACCTTATTTTTATATGTATGTTGGATGTGTATTGGTAGATAATTTATCTTCAGATCGGTATTTTAGATCTTTTGTCTTCTGTAGAGTTTTTTTTTTAAGTTTTGTGCCCATCTGACAAAGAAGCCTTTTCCTACTAATTTCAACAGTTTGGCCTTGTGTTGTGCTGTTATGCCCCAGGTTCAGTGGGATTAAGATAGGTTTGAACACTCCGCAACATGGTTTATATTTCTCATATATACAAATTACTTGTAATTATGTGGTTCTCGTTTGTTGCTGTCTGAAATATTTATTTTCTTGTTGTTATTGTTTTAGCACAAACCAGTTCGTTATTTTTTTCGTTTTAATTGTTTCAAAACTTAACATGAGATCTCACAAAACATGTTTAACCCCGCTGCATGTTTGCGCCTGTCCCAAGTCGGGAACCTCTAGCCTTTGTTAGTCTTGAGTGTTTTTTAAATTTTGGTTCATTTTTTTATATGTTTTGGAGTTTGGTGTGGTGTCCTTTTTGCTGAACTAGTATACATTATTGTGTAGGGGCCAGCTGAAACCCGCCTCCGGGTGCGGTATTTTCTCGCTGCGTTGAAGAGCCATTGGTGGCCTTGGGCTTTTTTCTGCTCTTTGGTCGGGTTGTTGTCTCTTTCCCGTTTCCATTCTCAATTCTATCCTAAGAGCTTACTATACGATGCATGTAGGAAAAAAATTCACGGAAAAAAGTCACAGGGAAAAAGTCACAGGAAAAAAGTCACAGGATAAAAAGTCACAGTATATATTTTGTATGTAAATTGTCAAAAGGTCTACACATATACATGTTTATAGGAAAAAAAGTAACATTATATGTTTTGTATGAAAATGGTTATAAGGTCACATATAAATACGGTCTCTTTAAAAACCGCAAAGGACCCTCCTCCTTTATGTACAAAGGACCACAAAGGAGTTTAATAAGAGCACAAAGGACATACAATTGTTTTCATACTGGAGTATAATATAGTTATTTCATACAAAACAAATATTTGAAGGAGATGTGAAGTAGACATGTCAACGTTTTACTTTAATTGGAGTCAAATTTAGAAATTCTATTATATGGCTTAACCATATGTTATTTTGAATTTTTTTTTGCTATAGCTGTGTTTTTACCAATAACATGAGAATCCTTCAATTTAGTGTTAGACAAACAAATCATACCCATTAATAATAGTTAAGTAATTACAACAATTATTGATAGAGTCTGTTGAAATTAATTGATGGCTTCTTGTGGTACCTTTGGTTTACTCCTGGTTTGCCCACATTTAATTATACCAATTATCTATTAGTAAAGAAAACAAAAAAGACAAAAGGTTTAATGAGCATACAATTGTATAGTCTGTTCCAACTTAATAGGTTTATAGTTTATCTGTGTTTTCATTCAGGTATTTTTCATTTTGTAGTTTATATTTCTATAGATAAATGATAGATAAATCGAACATTTGTTTCTCAATAATTTAATATCAATTCAAGTGATTCATTTGACATACAACTAATAACAAAACAATTATAATATAAATACACCAATATATGATAAAATTGTCTTTTATTGCAGACATAATTTATATTATTTATGAATCAAATTTATACATGCATTGCATAAGGAAATAAATTAAGCACTATGGTAAAAATCAAGTAATAAGGGGCACTATATGTGACCAAACATGAAATTTTGGGTCCAAATGAGGTCCATGGTGCAAAATGAGATTTATTTTCAATAAGTACCTATTTGTAAGAGAAACATTACTGCAAATTTTAAGAGTAATACGGTCGAGTTTTATAAGAAATAGCCTTTTGCTACAAATGTTTTATCTCAATAGTGAAAAATAACAATTTTGCCCTTGTTTCTGGTATTTGGTGAAAAATTAAAAAAAAAACACATAATACAACAGCTGTGTTTGTTATTACATCTGTCTAATTGAAATAAAATCGCAAGTTTATTGTTTTCTGTTTGGTATTGAATTAATAATAAAGATCCTTTTTGTTACATCTTGTGATCCGTTTATTTGGCAATCGCCAATGGCAGTCATCAGGGTTTGAGACCTGTTTGTCAAATGCGTTTTGTTAAAATATACTTTTTAACTTTTTTGTTCTTTTGGAAAATGTTGTTTGTGCTGTATTTAGACCCCTCTACCAAGAAATTTGTTTTGCATGCACACGTATAAAAATTGCGGTTTTTATCCAAAGCAATCATACGTTTGAACGTTGTTTTCAATTTAGACTTATTTATATATATATGTATAAAAGATATATCTAGGTTAAACAATTAACAAAAAGAAATGATACCCTGTCAACATATCTCTTTTAAAAAATAATGAAGTAAAGGATTTGAAATAATTATATATATCTAACAATCCTCATAATTTATTGTTGAGGCAGTGCTGGGCATGTACTTTTCCTATTTTTTTATTTACAATGTCCAGCTAATTTACAGTGTCCACATTTCCTTTTTTTTTGTCATTTTCTATTGCTGATTTAGCATGTTCAGTTATGGCACTCTGGCAATGGGCAAGCTTCTTTGTTTATGCAGCATGGTGCTACTTCTGTGTGTGAAATTATTAACAGCTTGGATGTAAGTTTCAGAACAAAGTATTTATTCAAATCAAAAAAAATAAATACAGTGAATAAATAAAAAGAATTTTAAATGACACTTATTTATTGTCAAGTTTCATTTATTTACTTTTTACATATTTTGTTTCGGAATGTACCAACAATTTAAAAAAAAATGTCAATAATTTGTCAAACTTATAAACATTTTTTTGTATTTTTGTTTTAATATTTGTCAAATTCAATACAATTTTCTGGTAAATTTATAAAATATCTTTGCAACTTTTCCTTGATTTAACAGTAAAATTAAGTATCTTGTATAAAATTTTACAGGTAAAATAAAGATTAAAATATGACTTTAATTCAGAAATAAACTATAATTGTTAAAACAACAAAACACCCTATGTTTTTATAAACCTGCAATTAAATGTGGGCAAACCAAGATGACACCGTACCTTTCCCTTTTTACCTCACTTGGCATCCGTCGTCTGTTAACTTTTACAAAAATCTTCTCCTCTGAAACTTCTGGGCCAAATTTAACCAAACTTAGCCACAATCATCATTGGGGTATCTAGTTTAGAAAATATGTTCATTAACCCCGCCTGCTAACCAAGATGGCCGACATGGCTTAAAATAGAACATGGGGTAAAATACAAGTTTTGTCTATTATTTTGAAAACCGTTATAAATAGAGAAAATCTGACAAGAGAATAAATATTCAAAATGTTGAGCTCTATACCAATTGTTCATATATTTCAAAAGTGTCAGATAACTTCTTATTGGAGTTATTGCCCTTAAATGACAAATTTTACCATTTTTTTTTCTTTCATTTTTGCCTATTATCTTGAAAACTATAAGAGTTAGAGAGAAACTTTAAATAGCAAAAGTGATTAGCAAGATAAGTTCTACAAACAAGTCTGCATGTTTGAAATCGTCAGTCGATTCCTTATTAAAGTTATTGCCCTTTGATGACAATTTTTACCAATTTTTTGCGTTTTTGCCTGATATTTTAACAATTATAATAGATAGATAGAAACTTAAATAAGTAAAAATGATCAACAAGACAAGATCTACATTTAAGACAATATGGCGAAAATTTTCAGACGACTCCTTATTAGAGTTATTACCCTTTAATGACGATTTTTCACCATTTTTTTGGCCTTTTGTCTTACATGATAAAAATTATGATATATAGATAGACACTTTAAATCACAAAAATGATCAACAAGGCAAGATCTACTAACAAGTCAAGTTTTGCCGATATAGTTAGAAGACTGTCACTCTTGACGAGTTAATTTTTGCCCTTAAATGGTTTTTTTTTTACCCTATTTTGTGTTTTGAGCAAAAGCTAAAGAAGATAGAGCGAAACTATACAGACTAAATGATCAGCATTACAAGATCAGCAAAACCGAGATTTTTGTCATGAATTCTATTCTCGTCTACAATGTTGGAGAGTGTCCTTTTTAGCTCACCTGTCCCGAAGGGCCAGGTGAGCTTTGAAAATAATTTCTCATCACTTGGCGTCCGTCGTCCGTCGTCGTCGTTAACTTTTAACATTTTGAACTTCTTCTAGAGAACCACTGAATGGAATGAAACCAAACATGGCATGAATGTTCCTTATGAGGTGCTGACCAAGTGTTGTTACTTTGTAGCAAATCCATCAACCAAGACGACTGCCAACGGGGGACTTGGTTTAACAAAGGACCCTATGGGAAATATATACAAATGTCTTCTTCTAGAAAACCGCTTAATTGATTGAAACCAAACATGGTCTGAATGTTTCTTTTGAGGCGCTGACCAAGTGTTGTTACTTTGTAGCTGATTTGTCATTCCGTCGTCCGTTGTCCGTCGTTCGTTAACTTTTTACATTTTGAACTTCTTCTAGAGAACCACTGAATGGAATGAAACCAAACATTGCATGAATATTCCTTATGAGGTGCTGACCAAGTGTTGTTACTTTGTAGCAAATCCATCAACCAAGACGACTGCCAACGGGGGACTTAGTTTAACAAAGGACTCTATGGGAAATATATACAAATGTCTTCTTCTAGAAAACCGCTTAATGGATTGAAACCAAACATGGTCTGAATGTTTCTTTTGAGGCGCTGACCAAGTGTTGTTACTTTGTAGCTGATTTGTCATTCCGTCGTCCGTTGTCCGTCGTTCGTTAACTTTTTACATTTTGAACTTCTTCTAGAGAACCACTGAATGGAATGAAACCAAACATTGCATGAATATTCCTTATGCGGTGCTGACCAAGTGTTGTTACTTTGTAGCTGATCCATCATTCAAGATGACCGCCAGCGGGGGACTTCGTTTAACATAGGACCATATGGACAATACATACAAATGTCTTCTTTTAGAGAACCACTGAATGGAATGAAACCAAACATGGCATGAATGTTTCTCATGAGGTGCTGACCGAGTGTTGTTACTGTGAAGCCGATGCATCATCCAAGATGGCCGCTAGAGAGGGACATAGTTTAACATAGGACAGTATGTGAAATGCATACAACTGTCTTCTTTTAGAGAAGAACTAAATGGATTGTCAATTGACATCTTGTTGGAGTTATTGTCCTTATAAAGTCATTTTCTACAATTTCAATGAATTTATTGGTAATTTCTGTAAACTTTACAAAAGCATTCTGCTATTAATTAAATTACGGGGCCAATATTAAACCAAGTTTATTATGACTTTTTTCTATGCATTAAAAAACTCCATTTTAATTTTTTATTTCATACACGTTCATTGTGACTTTTTTCAAGTGCATTCCAACGTACTTCTTATTATTAATTTTACTCAATCATATATTTTTTTACTGTTACTTATTTTCTTGTGACTTTTTTCCGCTCACTTTTTATCCTGTGACCTTTTGTCCGTTTACCTATACGATATGGGTTTAGCTCATTGATAAACATAATAAAGGCCATACAGTACTGATAGTTGCTTTCCACCATGCACGTCCGTTTGGTCTCTGGTGACAAGTTGTCTCATTGCCAATCATACCACATCGTCTTATTTTGTAAATTATTGTATTAACTTCTAAAGTAAACCATTATTTATGAGGAAACGGGGGGGGGGGGGGGGGGGGGGGGTTAAAGCTTTTCATACATTATGATAGCCAGTTTATTCAGTTAAAATTTACAGAACCCTCTATTATCTTGTGAATTTTGTGGGTGGCGGGTTGGTCATTTCTTGGATATTTACCCCATATCTCACATTATATCAACATCTACAACGAAGAGATAGTGAGAATGCGTCATTTCAGAAGCAGATTCTATCTACGTTATAAGTTTTATGTCTGAAAACGTTATCTCGGAAATGTCATATTTATTGACCCTTTCCTGTTTTTGACGATTATTAGTCTGTATGCAACAAATGTAGACGGAAATGATAATTAAGCGCAAGCATTCGAAACAAATATATTTATTTACTAGTATGATTATTCAGTGATGCCTATTTAATTTTCCGAAAGAAGTTCTCAAGAAGATCAATTTTATATAAAGAAGACAGCAACATTCTAACAGGAAACCGATTAGTCGAGTATCGTTTTGGTATTCGATACTCAGTACTACCGAGCGATACTCGAATACTCGAGTACTCGTTGACATCCCTACTTTAAATACTTTAGTTTCAGAGATATAAACCAAAAACTGCATTTTACCCCTATGTTCTATTTTTAACCATGTCGGTCATGTTGATTGGCAGGCGGGGTCATCGGACACATTTTTTCAACTAGATACCCTAATGATGACTGTGGCCAAGTTTGGTTGAATTTGTCTATGTAGTTTCAGATTAGAAGATTTTTGTAAAAGATTACAAAAATTTACGAAAAATTGTTAAAAATTGACTAAAAGGGCAATAACTCCTTAAGGGGTCAATTGACAATTTTGGTCATGTTGATTTATTTGTAGATCTTACTTTGCTGAACATTATTGCTGTTTACAGTTTATCTCTATCTATAATAATATTCAAGTTAATAACCAAAAACTGCAAAATTTCCTTAAAATTACTAATTCAGGGGCAGCAACCCAACAACGGGTTGTCTGATTCGTCTGAAAATTTCAGGGCAGATAGATCATAACCTGATGAATATTATTACCCCTGTCAGATTTACTCTAAATGCTTTATTTTTAGAGATATAAGCAAAAAACTGCATTTTACCCCTATGTTTTATTTTTAGCCATGGCGGCTATGTTGGTTGATAGGCGGGGTCGTCGGACACATTCTTTAAACTAGATACCCCAATCATGATTGTGGCTAAGTTTAATTAAACTAAACTTGGCCCAGTAGTTTCAGAGGAGAAGATTTTTGTAAAAGTTAACGGACGACGACGGACGACGACGACGACGGACGACGGACGCCAAGTGATGAGAAAAGCTCACTTGACCCATAGGGCCAGGTGAGGTAAAAAGAAGATGTGAGAAAATGCAGATAGCACGGTTTTCAACAGTTAGCAAAACCCTTAGCATAATATGCCACGGTGTGATCAAGTGCGAAACAGTCGAAAAAAGAAAAGCAATGGCCAGTACAGTGTTCTGTCCATATGGACAAAAGCAATACACACAAATAATACAAATATGCATCAAACAAGGACCAAATAATTACTTCGCAAATGACACTAGCTATAATGTCGTGATGATTAGCATTCGCCACAATTATTAAGGACACTTTCAATAGATATTTATGAATAAAGCAGAGTCCTAAGATATCATAGTTAATGTAATAAGGAGGCTGGTTGTTGAAAAAGGCCTTAGACGTTTGCTTATGTTTCCAAATTTCACTGGTTTGATCATGAATTATTCAAAATTAAAAACCATCATCGGCGTTTATCAAGACCGTGATAGATTATACGGGTTTTCTATCCATTCAAAGGGATGTTGGGCAGGCGTACCATAATTACAAAATTTTAATAGCCCTTTTTTCATTTAAATAATATTAATGTAATGAAGATGTTGATCTGCAATGCGAGTCTCTCCTTTACAAATCTGTTGAATCATACTAACACCCAGTAAGAAAAACATTCCGGCAATTCCAACATAGAGTTTTACAACTCAGATGTTTAACTGTTTAGTTCTTTAGAAGTAAATTTTCAACTTCTTCATTAACCCTCTTGAGCTCGGGTTATTTTTTAGTGATTACATAAAGAATTCCGATTCAATAATATTAATTGCTGATCATTTGTAGAAATAAAGAGAACTCTGTTTTTTTAAAGGTAACGTGTGGTTTTCTCATGTTCTCGCTATGGATATACTGATGCTATAGCGACAAAGAGCAAGAACAATTTTCATCCTTCTAAAATTCATTTCAACGACAAATGACAAAGTTGATAAAGTTTATTAACAAGGAAAAAGGCTTATGAAAAAAGTGTCTGAATGAATCAAAAAGCTTTTACATATCATAGATATAAGAAGATGTGGTATGAGTGTCAATGAGACAACTCTCCATCCAAGTCAAAATTTATAAAAGTAAACCATTATAGGTCAAAGTACGGAATTCAACACGGAGCCTTGGCTCACACCGAACAACAAGCTATAAAGAGCCCCAAAAATTACTAGTGTAAAACCAACGGTCTAATCTATATAAAAAACGAGAAACGAGAAACACTTATGAACCACATCAACAAACGACAACTACTGAACATCAGATTCCTGACTTAGGACAGGTGCAAACAATTGCAGCGGGTTTACACGTTTTAATGGTACCAAACCTTCACCCTTATCTGAAACAATAGTGTAACATCACAACATAGAAAGACACACTATAAAATATCAACTGAAATGGCTTTATTAACTCACTCAAAGAACATATTAACACCAGTGAACATACACTGAACAAATAAATTTGATCTATGATACAATGTAAATACAAAATAAATAAGCTAAGGGAAGAATAATAAAAGTAACATGTTATACCGCTGTGAAATGTTAAACAATTTAAGAAAAACAATATGTTCGAACAAAAATATCAGCCATTTACAATTCAAGAAAAACAATATGCTCGAACAAAAATATCAGCCATTTGCAATTACTTTAAACACAGGTAAATGAAAATAATTTTGTTGTTAGGTATACGTGTACAGTTCAAATAGAGAAAGGAAATATTTTTACAAAATATATAATTTTGATGTTCATAGTACGAAGTGAAAATTTATAGTAATACATGTATATATTGAGTTCAATTTTTTCCCCTTAAAGTATTAACTTAGTAGTTCAACCGGGAAAACATAACCATTGTTTGTGCCTACCCAGACAGTATAATTTTGATCGGCTGTTACACTCCAAGCCTCTTGATCCTCAAGGGACACAACCCGTCGAAGTCTTCCTTCAGGTGAAAGCCAGTGAAGACAGTTTGTAGAAATGTCTACAACAACTATGTCACCATTTTCAAAACAACAAACTCCACGTGGTATGAATTCCTTTTCTGAGTCAACATTACCAGAATAATTTCCAATAATTCTGTCCCCATTACAGATAAAGACAGAAAGTTGTATCCAATCAGAAACGACAATGCGTCGATCTTGACCAATCGCAATTCTAGCTGGATACCTGATTTTGCTGTCTTTAACTACTCTCTTAATCTTATGTGTCTTTGATATTTCAGTGACATATCCAACTTGGTGCCTGTCGAAGAAAGTACCTTTTTCTGTCATTCCAGTTATCAAATTCTCGTCGAAATCAATTGCAAGTCCCCGTACACAAGAACGTGTCTCAGCAAATGTCTCCTTAATTTCTTTTACAAGTTTGAATATTCTTTTCTCTGAGTTTGAACTAATATAAAGAGATCCATTTCTGGCTGCAACTAAATCGTCAATTGGATGATGGAAGTTCTGGTGTCCAATTCGAAGACCGGTTGTGGTAAAGGTTTCAAGAATACCTTCACCTCCGAGACAAACACAAACAGACCCGTCTCGTAGTAATGTCAGGCCAGTAACTGTACCTTCTGAACACCAGAATGCTTTTTTACTGCGTGTAGAAGATGACACATCAAATGAACGACGTGAGCGAATTGAATTAATTCGGTGATCTTCGTCGGAGTAGGAACGACGAAATTCTGAAAGCCTGGAAATGGATTGAATGTGTTTTGGTCTTTTATTCAATTTATCAAATATTCCAAATATTTTCTCTATTTCAAAATCTGTAATGCCAGTTTGCGATGGATAAAAGTTTTTAAGCTTAATTTCCGAAATTTGAACGTCCATTCTCTGTAATTTCTCAAATTGTCTCTGAAGTTTCGGTGTATGGACTACAATATCTATATTGTAGGCGTGTTGTAAAAATATATTTCCCAACTTTAGAAGTTCTTCAATTGCAGCTACATTCGTGTTCAGAGTGTTCATATTATCTTCTAGTTGTTTCATGTTTTCTTCATTTTCGTTAACAACTTTCCTTACAAATTCGCCGCGTATCTCATTAATTAGTCTATGTAATTCTTTCGTCCGTTCATCAATCATGGCGATAACATCTTCTTGATACGCTTTGATTTTTCGTTTCTGTTCAGCAACTTTATTTTGAAAGTCAGTCGCATCCGTATTCGATGTGACCCTTTTCAGCGATGTTCCAAGTTGCTCTCTCAAAATGGTAGCCATACTTGCAATATCTTTACTGCGATGAGTTTTGTGTTCCGTTGTGTTACACGAGTTACAAATAGGTTTCTCGCATGTATCACAATAGTATAAAAGTTCTTCCTTTGTGTGTATAGAACATGTCCTTATCTGTTCTCGTCCGTTCCCTAGACTTATGACATTATGATATCTAGATCCTTGCATACTTATATGGTTTATAAGACAAGATTTACACAAATTTTTATTGCAATCTCTGCATACCGAATCTGCTTTTATTCTATGTTCGCAAAGGTCACAGTTTGTTGGACAGCTACTGTCACTGATCTTTATGTATTGGTTTTTCGGTAAACCTCTACCTCCATTGACAGGAACAATGTTCATCTCTTTACAAAGTGGACATGGGAAGTTTCCATCCTCATAGTTGACCATCAGATACTCATCTAAACAAAATCTACAGAAAGAATGGTAACAGTTGAGGAGTCGAGGATCCTTGAAGTCCCTTTTACACAGCGTACAAAAGTAACTCATCCTCGTCCGTCGCTTATTCACACCTGCTTTCAGTTTTCCTATGAATTTCATACTGTTTAAAGTTAATGAATCCATGTTACCACATGCAGTTTTAACGTAATAAAAAATTATTCAATTGTGCATCTGATATCACTAGAGACTTGTCAACATGAATAACGAACAAAAAACTATCTCCGGAAAATATATACTTGGCATTTGACCCAATTAAAACGCCTTTGTCATTCATAAAATCAACTTTAAGTTAACATACTACATCAATATTAATAACCCAATAGTATTTATCTTCTTTCGTTACGAGGATTTAATCAATATTAAATGGGGAATATTATCGCTCTCGTATGGAATATTCATATTCATCGTTCATCCTCAATTAAAAGTAATGGACTTCAAAGTGGTTTTGCAACCCGTATGACAACAAAACATATTGTTACTAACAACATGTCTTTGCTTGTTTTTTTGTTTTAAGTTATTCTACTGAAGCTTTTTGAAGTTTATTGTAAAATGATTCTATTAAAACTGCATCGCACAACAAACAAGTACTTAATGAATAGATGTAATAACGGATATGTTATTTAAAACACTATCGATAAGTAATTAAAGCAGTTAAAAGGGTGCACTATTTTAATCATTACTATGATTTTTTCCTCTAATGATTTTTATTCTTTTTTATGTGTTCAAGTTTATCAAATACACAACTGTACAATTCTTCCATCTTTAGTGCCTATCCATATCCCGTCATGGTTGTCAACCGTGACGCTGTACGGTTCACCCATTTTACCTTTACTTTCTACGGTTCTTTGAAGGTTGCCATCTTCGGTTATCCAGTGAAGGCAATTAGAAGAGGTATCAACAGTTATAAAACTTCCATCGTTGGTTGAACAAATTCCTCTGGGAAGAAAATGTCGGAAACCATTTCTTTTTCCATCAAAAAAGCCAACTGTTTTATTTTTCTTGAAAATTTTGACACACAGACCTATCCAATCTGATACAGCAATAGCACCAGTATGATTGACAGCTACACGAGCTGGATACTGCACAACATCGTCACCGTGTAACTTGTTTACGGTTTTCTCTCGTGAAATAAGCGTCACAGAACATACCTGAGGATAGGTGGAGTCAAAAAACACATCACGTTCTGTCAAACCTACAACAATATGGTCGTTCTTATCTATTGATATTCCTCTAACACACATTTCTGTGTCAATAAAATGTTCTCTTTTGTTTGATTTTTTCTTGTTAAACATTATTATTTTCTTTTCCGCATTGCATGTTACATAGAGGATCCCATGACTGTCTGACGCAATTGCGTCTATTCTGTGTTCCAATCGAATTTGCGCCTTCTTCTGGCCATTATAGCTGTATCGTTCTAAGACACCATTGTTGCCCATACAAATCCACAAGCTGGTGTCTGGCATGAATTCCAAAGATGTTATAGTGCAGTCTTCTAGAGAGCTGTGGAAAGACTGAACGATATTAACACCACCAGTGAATGAAACATCGTACTTTGCGGGATTAAAGAATCCGAAGAGCCTCTTAACATCATTTAGTGATACATCCTTCGGTATAAATTCAATCTTCTTTAAATTAAGTAGACCAGTATTACCGTACTCTGAATTGTATAACTTTTCTTTTAAGAAAGGCCCATACTTGATGACATCACAGTGATTGGCATTTTTTATGAAAAGCTTGGCAAATTGGTTTAAGTGATTAACCGCTGCACATTTTTTATTAACAACACCTGTGTTATCTTTGATTTCATTCTTATAGTCAGAGAGAGCTTCTAAAAGCTGACGGACAAAATCGTTGTGGACATCATCAACTACACGTTTAAACTTTTCTGTTTGTTCATTTATTGCGTCCATTACGTCATTTTCATCACGATCTAGTTTCTTTTGTTGTCTAGCAACCTGTATTTTATAATTGTTTGAATCAGGCAATTCTCGCAATTTTTGTTGATATGTATTGATGTTATCCCTATACATGTCGGCTACGGAAGAAACGTCCTGGATTGAATGAGATTTGTGACCATACTTGATACAAACTTCACATAAGACTACATTACAAGAATCGCAAAAATATTCCAATTTTTCATTAGCATGTTGCCTGCAGGACGGTAAACGAGGTTTTGATATTGACTGGATTGGATGGACGATATGTGAAGAGGAACCTTGCATTTTTTCATGTATATCTATACACTTGCGGCAGAAGTTTTGATCACATTCACGGCATTTAGACACAGCATACTCTCTTTCGTCGCAAACGTCGCATTGTATATCTCTAAGTCTAAAATCCTTTTCTAAGAATGTATTGATGGGAAATCCTTTGGAGCCGTTTCTTGGGACTTTGGTCGTTTCCTGACATAAAGGACATTTTAAATTCCCATCTTTATACTCAGCTGCAATAACGCCATCAATACAACGTCTACAGAAAGTATGAAAACATGGAAGAAGTCGAGGGTCATCAAAATCGTATATACATATCGAACAGCTAAGATCGGCAAAACTTCTTGAAAATCGGGACAACGCCATGTCTCAACAAGTGAGATGTAATTTAAAATGACACCAAATGACTAAAAAATAGCGAAATACCGTTTTTGTCATGCATATATACCCTCTTTGGAAACACTACATGACGTCTCTCTAATTCATTTAGGTAATTGAACATGCTTTCTGAATTGGACGATTTGTAATTTGTTTTTCTTAGAAACTTGAATTCTATATTTATATGTCATTGAAATAATGATTTTCTACGAAATTTAAATTCAAATATCAATATTTCATTGAAATAATGAATTCAACCAAACAGCATTTGAGAACTTACCGGATACTAGCTACGTAAAATGAGTTTTAATTAATAATTCATAAAAGATCATTATTTTTATTCTAAACAGCTTAAGGTTTCTTTCTGACTTTCCTACATATTACGTTTTCTCTTGGGCATTTGTGAATCTTTCTTGTTTATTGAATGTAACCATGTGTCAAAACCATAAGTGCAACATATGACGCAGGATATATATTTAATTTTCAGCGATTTTTATCTTTACTTTTTAGTCAATAAGCTGTTTCCTTTTACATTCAAGGTTATCTTTGATTTTCCATGTATCAATTTATGGAATGGCTTTAATACTTTTACTTTTTAACGGTATACTGCAAATATAAGGGATAATTCAGAACCTAGGGACGCGGGGTTAATGTATCATTCTCTGAAATGAAACCTGTCTGTTTTCCGGATTTGTAGTCAACTTTGTTAATGTTAATACACCGTCAAAATTTCATGTTTGGTTAAATTTCTTCAAAATACTGGTCTGGTCATCTGTTTTGTATATTGCCCTTTCATACTATTTTAAACTGCTAGGTTTTCTTACATATATTTCGATGTGCCCCGTGCTGTCTATCATTTGTTTTTCAGTTTTATATGTATTGTCTATCATTTGTTGTTTCGAAATTATTGGTTCTTTGTTGGGCAATGTATGACAAATATATGTTGAAAAACCTAGCCCGTAATTATAATTATGTAATTCATTGACCGCTCCCGACATGTGTAACTTCAAGGCATATTTTAGCGGCGATCGATGTCATTCAAAATTACTGCACTTTTCTTGTATCCCTGGTGCGTTCGACTGGACAACTGTCGTACACAAGCATAGCACAAGTTGGCACTCCGAGGCAGGTGGGGAGCAAGAAGGTGAACTGTGGTTTATTTTAATCAATAGTACCGCTTAAGTCGACGCTAGGGGCCGTCTTGACCTTGTTGTAGGGTATGAATGATTCGTTCATTGTTGAAGACCCTACATCAACTGTCAAGATGAAGAACAGGAATAAAAGCCCTGTTCATTGATAATTTTCTATGTTTTCTATGTATTGTGTGCGATTTTGTCCCATGTACATTTACTCCATATCCTTTCATTTTCTTTTGAATTGTTATAAAGCTTTAGTGGGGGTCTTAAATCGGCAAAAGACAAATATGAGCTCCTATAGATTGGTAAATGGCCACTTAATATTGTTTTCACTATTATCTATTTATTTATTTCTTGGAATATTTTGTCCATTGCTTCACTGCGACGTACATATATGTGATGCATCTTAAACTGTTACATGGAAGAATAACTTTCTGGATGATGATGATGATGATGAAGATGATTATGATGAGTCCAGTGGCAACTATTACATGCGTACTCAGGACGATGATAGGTTACTGCAACATATTACAGTAGGTTTTCGAATAGATTACATTTTATCAAGGCTGATCTTTTATTGACTCATTTGATTCCGTCATATGTTTTCGATTTTCATAAATAACCAATTTGTATGAATAAAAACCTGTGATTATAAAATTATTTTCTCCGCCAACCCAATAAATCACAAATATTTTTACTTATATTTCGTGTATCGTGCAAACAGTAATTCAGTAACTGCGACTATTCTTAGATCAATGCTTTTTGTCTTTTGTTTTTATGTTAGTTGTTAGTATTATTCAAGGTTACAAAGAAAAGAAGAAAAGAAAAGTTATAACCTTGAACCAAACGCACTTATCCAAAACTTTGAACATAAAAAGCTTATTTATACATTTCGAATAAGGGATCACATTTAAGCGATAGAAACTGGTACATACTGAAAAATTCTATGAGATTTAAGACTTTGAACATATTGTAACGCCCTAGAAGACAATTCCATTTCCTCTTTTAATCTATAATTTACGACAAGTAAGAACAGATAATTTATTGAAAACTGATATGATAGCATAGTACAAATACTTGACGAGCTATATGACTAAAAGAGGAATTAAATGGATAGCCAAACCATGTAAGGTCAACTTTGAATGAGTAGTTCAAACCTTAGTTCAAACGTTCAAAACTAGAAGTGGTTATTTTTTTTTACCAATTGTTAATATCTACAAAATATAGATTACCGAAAAATTGGTAATCATTAACAGGCACTTTTTTGGTAGAATTTGGTCGATGACTAATCGATGATTAATTGCTTGGGTGTATTGAGAAGAAACATATTTTTTTCAGTACTAAATCTGCTTACTTAACAAGTAAAATTGTTAAAAAAAATAAAGTTTTCTTTTATCTTCATGATTGATGAAATATATAAAAGACCACATAAAAATGAAGTTTGGTTACCTATTGGATGTATTCGATGTATTTGACAATTAACACATAACCACAATGGAAATGAGAACTGCTATATATAGAAATTTTCATGAGTTAAACGTCACATCTATTTTTATTTGAACATTGTTCCAGTCTTGACAAGTAAGTTTTAGAAAACTAAAATAAGCATCAAGGTATGAGTTTTATGAGTGCTATATTTTCAAAAGAAAATCTTCACATCATAAATACTATAATCTTGCAATATTTGCAACTGACAAGATTATTTTCAATTTCTATAAGAGGTTTTAAAATTGATAGAAGTTGAAATGAAATCTTAAAAAATGTCAACTAAACTCCGGAAAAAATGTGCTAACTAAGTATTTGAGTATTTAGAAAAGTTGTACTTGTTTTCCAGTCATTTGATTGCATGGATGTATTTGTTTATGGAATATCTACTCTTGGTTAAATATTTTTTACATTGAAAGGGTCATTTATGTACATTTTTTCATGAAACTTCACATGTAAGTTGGTATGAAAATTATCTTTACACGAAAAGTAAATCCCCGAGAGAACCGAACGAGTGGTTCAAATGATGTCT
The DNA here is from genome assembly GCF_021869535.1 of Mytilus californianus. NCBI lineage: Eukaryota > Metazoa > Mollusca > Bivalvia > Mytilida > Mytilidae > Mytilus > Mytilus californianus. The sequence continues at coordinate 63,579,937 of NW_026262679.1, forward strand.
GTAAATTTCCAATAAAAGCAAATGTATCAGAACTAAAATTGCAACTCCCCTGGTTTTTGAGGAGTTTATGCTGCTCTTTTAAGGCTTTTGTTGGCTTTTATGTTTTTAAACGTTTAAATATTTTGGTTTAGAGTTTACCTGCAGATAAAGGCTATTCCAGAAACAAACGCCGTGAGCTCTGAAATCATACTTTGTCAGCACTAGTTAAGGAAAAATTGTCTTATTCAAAGTGCCTTGTTGGGTCATACTGTTACTCATATTCCAATACTGATCGAAAGTATAGCTAATTTTACTGTAAACCCGAAAGTCATTGAAACCTAGTCCAAATCGAAAAAAAAGAGTCTGAAAATTAATGTGTTTTTTGACATTTTTAGTTGTATCTGATAAAACAATATATAGCTTTACTATTTGTATAGTTTTAGTTTTGGCTAAGAATGTTCTTTTCGTTCATTTCCTGGATTAATACTCGAAACTTGCCTGAATCATTCAAGATTGCAGTTTGATATAGAAATAAAGAGATTTGATTTGGTTGCCTATATATAGGACAACTATCTACCAGTGACGAGGGTGTAAACAACTACAGGGCACGGCCTACAATATGAGCAAGATCGTATAGTAAGCTATATAGTAAGATATAGAGGGCAACCGGCATGATAAAATGTAATCTATTCGAAAGAGAAAACCAGCATCCAGATTTTGTTTAAAGATTTATCTAAGCCATCCGTGTGCATTTACAATTGATTATAAGAGTCCGAAATACGACATAATTTTGCTACAACCTTATAATACACATTCGGAACATTAAGGAAAGATTGAAGGACTTTTTTTAAAAATAAATCGCAAGTGTAAAAAATATCATTGGGAGTAAGACCAAACTCAAATTTTGGAGGGAAAAAAGTACACTTTCCAACTAATCTTTACAGATTGTTCTTATGTTTTGCTGTTCCACCATTGTCCTAGATTGTCGTTGGTTGCTGTGTGTCCTAATGGAAAGTTGTCTCATCGGCAATTATACCACATTTTTTCAAAATATCTTCAAATTGTAATAATTATCAGAATATTAGTTACTGTTTTGATATTGTTTATATTTCTATTAACAGTTTAGTTTCAATTTAAACAGAGCATAACCAGCATTTTGAAGTATTGTTCCTTAAACTTAAGCCGAAATTTTGGACCAGTTTGTTAATTTAGAGAAAGAAATTCCAATAAAAAGTACCAGGAAAAAAATATTGATGGCTTTTGCATTTTAATCAAATTTAAAACCGAATATTAGAAGGAACAAATGCGAAAACGTTTGATGGAACCTTTATTGTAAGTCAGTCCATTATGTCCACGAGTCTACTGAAATGTCTTGAACCATTTTATTTTCCTTTCTTTGTCCACCTTTCTCTTAAAATATTGTTTATTTTTCTGTTTCCACCCCTCAAATTTCCAATTTATTTAAGATTATCAAATGTCGTTTTGATATTATTTGTTAATAAACTTATTAAATATATTTCAGATGATTTTCACCATGTTACGATCTAGTGTACTATTTTTGGTATTAATGAATATCATAAATGAAATAGTATGTTTTAACACTGATCGACGATTGAATCCAGTTGGTGGCCCGTCTTTTAATTTTGATAGTTTTGATCGTACAAATTCATTTACTGGTTCTAGAATTCCAATGTCAAATGGACCAAGGTTTGGTTCAGGTTCCGATATTAGAAACTCACGTCCAAATCTAAATGCGATGCACAGGGCAAATCTTTACACGGAAAACGATATAGGAAGATACAACGTTCCTGGTCGAAGTTACAGGTTTAGGGACTTCAACCCGGATGGCGCCAGATCATCTTTTCCGTCTATATACAGTCCTTATATGGTAAATGATCCTTTTGAAACATCTATAATAAATGGAAACACTCCCAGAAATGTTGATTTGTTACCAATGGGTAGATCTCAACCACTTTTTCCTGGTAGTTCTGTCAGATTTCCGCCTACGTTTAATGGCTTTTCAAATGTAAGAAATGCCTTCAGTGCAGATAGCGGCATCTTATCTCTATCATCTCTGCCAAATCGCAATATGGTAACTGGTGGCTTAATGTCTGCTCTACCATCTCCATCAAGGCGCATTAGAGTAAATGATCCTTTTGTAAACATTCCCGGAACCGTTGATATGTCACCGATATCTAGATCTCAGCAATTTCTAGGAATCTCTGTCAGATTTCCATTTACATCTGGAGCCTTTTCAAATGATCGAAATGAACCATTCAGCACATTTAGAGGAATTGATTCTGATGTCGAAACGGTAAGATACCCCGGTCTTGCTCGACTTGGACCTTTTCCAGTGATTCGCGGAGACCAAATCGGCAATGACAGGTTTCAGATGGGTCCAACGAGAAAATTTACTGGAAACAACATATTTGCACCTAGTCCTAACAGTCGTTTTGACAATCCTATGCGACTTTCCAGAGCAACTGGGGTTTCGGGATCAGCTGGTTTTGGTACATTCCAATCAAGAAGAGGGAACTTTGCAGGAAAGTTATACCCTGGTGGATTTCATCTGTATGGTAAAAACAAACATGGTAAGAGTACATCTGCATGAAATCTATGTATTCATGTATAATTATATCATTTAACATACATATATGTTGTAGTAAAATCGAAATTCATTGTACATACACGTATCAAAGTTGCAAAAATTATGATGTGTGCAACGTTTTTTGCGACTAATGTTCATGTCTTACCATATCATTGAAAGTAACGGTATTATAAATCATGATTGAACTCAACTGTCGTGAAAATCTGCGACATTGAAGCACCTTTTGGTATATGACTAGCGATTTTTCGTATCGACTCCAATGGAAAGCGCATGTTGGATACCCATTTATTTTGAATGGAGTTTTACTCTTCTCAAATTCTATCTTTTTGGAATATCATAAATCTTGAAAAAAAAACCAACCAAAAGCGAGTTACGGGACATCAAACTTGTATAAATAACATAGAGAGGGCATATAAATTTTATTTAAAAGAGACATTACTTATATTTGTATTTTAGTGAAAATATTTGACGAAGTTTATACCATATGATTTCATCGAATATATGCTTCTTATGATTTGACCTTTTATACTTAATCTAGAGATATGATCGACACCAAAATCATAAATGTTATGGGTGGAGCTAACATGTAACGGTATTTACAGTGCAAATACAGGCCTTTCCTTTCTTTACCCCCACCCCTCTCCCAATATATTAAGCTACACTAGGCCAACCCTAACTCTTAATACGAATATTGTTTTGATTGAAATTTCCTGTTATAAAATTTTTGGATATCATTTTAAATTAAGGAATATATCCCCTCATGCAAATCTCTGATTCCTTGTCCGGATCTGGCTATACTTCAGGTCCTTTTTGGCTTTATCAGCACTTCAACGTTCGTATTAGGGTTTTGTTTTTTTCAAATATTTTGGCCACGAGCATCATTGAAAAGAAATGCGCATCTGGTACAGTAAAATTGATACTGTTTCTGTTCTTAACCTTGCCATAATCCTGCCACTAGTCCTAATACTAAAACATAACCCTACTGCTAGCCCTACTCTTAAAACCTAGCACTAACCGTAACTGACACATGAAGTAAACCATGCCCAAATTCTTCTTCTAACTACTTGTATGTTGTCAGCATGCAGGGAATGAGTACTAGTGGTTGTTTAAATAATCCCATACCGTCTTTCAATTTTGAACAGGAATTGTAAATGTGGTAATCTGACGTTGCCAATATATTTTCTTCTGTTATTCACCTTCCATTATTTTGTTTTGTTTAAAGTATGTCACCAAAAGCTGTTTTAAGCATTTGTCTTCCGTTTAGGAAAAAGCAAGGTAGGTAAATAAAATTTCGAACTTAATTTTTTTTAATTTTGTTTGCATGTTTTATTGAATTCATTTGTTTTCTTTTTTAGTTAAGAAGGTTCAAGGTGTTTACTGATCTACCATTTGTTTGTTGACGAAGTAGGAATATAAATAAAAACAGTATATTAGTATTCAAATGCGTTAATGATAATGTCTTTCCAAAATAGAAACGCACATACTCTGTAGAGTATCACTCGAAAAGAAAAGAAACATCTAAATCAAAATAACTGGAGTATTTTATTTTATACAATGACCTTAAAATCATGGCTATAAGTAGTTTTTGTCTAGTTTTACTTTACTACACTACAAGTATATACTGACAAGAACACAATCTCCTTGAATCGTTGACTATCGCCTTATATAAACCATAGTCTTTCATTTTAGTGATAGTTAAACAGCTTCAACACTTAATCAAAATACAGTAAAAATGAAATTACGCAAAATATAATCTTCTAAACTTGAAGTACACATAAAAAAATGTGATCATTAGTCATTGGAGAGAAAAAAAAAAACATGAATAAATGGTAACACTAAAAAAATGTAAACAACACATTATAAATTCCATGCGTCCGAAGCGCGTTTCAGGATTTACCTTCATCAGGAACGTTCAAAGCCGAAGTTTTGGAAAGCCAAGGATGTATAATAAGAGCATAAACAGTTGAAGAGCTATATGACTAAAAAGACTTTTAAGTACGTAAAAAAATAGCCAAATCCGTCGACTAATGGATAAATGATAATGAAGTGACGGCCCCCTTCTAAATTTGATACAATCAACGGAAAACAAGTATAGGTGTATGATACCGATGGCAGTTCTAGTGTACATACGTGCTCCAGGAATAACCTTTATACGGTAAGCTGGAACCCAAATTTTTATATAGGATATTATAAAAGACCGACAAATAAAACTGTGTCCGAAAAAAACAAACTACATTTGGTCTCTTGTGGAGAGTTGTCTCATTGGCAATCATACCACATCTTATTATTTTTATACAAACAAATGGACAACCATCAAATAACAAAGGTGTAAAAAACAAAGTTCAAATATATTGCAGGGCTTTTAGGCTCAAAAACCTCTAAACTAAAACAAAAATATTGCACTTATACCTAAATTGAATGATTAAAGTTGCTAAATTAATCAGCTGCATTATCTACAAGCATCGATACTTTAACTTAAATATGAAGATAGTACTTCTGCTGGGAAAAAAATTTGAATAGCAAAATATGAGATTAACAACAATCAGAATCGCATCAACTCTTAACTTCAAAACTCCGATGATCTGAGTCGGATCATCCCTACCAGATCACCCTACCTTGAGTTTCTTTGTTCTGCATTCTTTCCTTTGTTCTGTAACATTTTGGCGGGAATGTCGAATACACAATAAAACTTAGAACTAAAGACAAACTTTCTAAATTTATGAAGAAAAAATCCACTTAATTTCCAGTGCCTATGCGGGGAATCGAACTCAAGACCGTAAGCATATGAAGCCACGATTCATACCCCTACACCATGACGACTGGATACGAACTGACGGTTAATTTAACATATTTAAACATTGTATCCGGGGTTCATAAAGGGTATATACTATATAGTAATATATAAAGTATATCAAAATTATTGTATGGCATTCTGAACTAGATGTTATGAAGCGTAAATGTTTTTTTTCATATAGTCTAGAAGAGCTGGGATGTAAAATAGTTATCCCACTCGGACTTGGTGTGTCAGTGTAAGATCATCCTTCGGCCTCCGGCCGTCGGAGTGATCTTACACTGACACACCAAGTCCGAGTGGGATAACTATTACAGATTGAGACATGTGCGTAGAATGGCTTTGCATGCCGCAATACAAATTTGCGCAATCATACTGAAAACAATTTAATGACGGACTGACGGGCAGATGTCTGATCGTAACAATTAATCATGAATATTTGTTGGTTTTAAAAATTTCCTTTATTATGCATCGATCGGCATATTCTTGCTCTTGGAACACTATTACTTGATATTTAAGACAGAAGTATAACTGCTATTTCTTTAAATCCACTTATGTTTTAATATTTTTATTTGTCGTATCCACGACTGACACATATCATGATAGAGTCTTCGCTTATTGGCTGCGTTAAAAATTTATGACTTTATGAAATACGGGAAGAATAGACAGACGTAAAATATAACTTTTATATCCCAAACTTTGTTTGCTAGAATGTAAAGGTCGACCAAGTGTATAGTGATTCGGACATGAAATACGGCAAGAATAGACAGACGCTTTGCTTTCTACCTAGGTCACCTTTTATAAATAGAATATACGTCTTATAAATCTTTTGGACATTGGACAAATATCGAGAACCATTGACAAGTTATGTAACTTGTGATTACCATATAAATATTTGCCAACAAATATCATTTTGGGTTTAGTACTAAACGTTTACTTCACTATATTACAAAGTGGAGAAATATCATAAAAAAATAAATAAATAATAATGTTGGTTTAGGTGTTGATTTGACTTTAAGATTCATTTTCTTTTCCTTATTGAACTACATTTGTCTTTAATGATTTCATCAGATATTTTTTATTAGATATCTATATCTTATTTACATTAAATGTCCAGAAAACATCGTATAATGGTCACCGTTCAGTCGTCCCGAACTATGCGGATGGCTGATATATATTCTGTCGCCTTTCTGCAATTCAAGGATGGCTTGGAGCGATCCTGACGTAACCTGAGCATAAACAGCATGACTCCTTACAACCACCTTGTTGTTCTACATCAAGTCTAGTTGGAGCCATAAGCGTGATATTCTATTGTTAGGAGGACTAGTGGCCGTCACTTATGAATAGATATAAGAATATGTGGTATGAGTGCCAATGAGACAACTCTCCATTCAAGTCACAATTTGTAAAAGTAAACCATTATAGGTCAAAGTACGGAATTCACCACGGAGCCTTGGCTCACACCGAACAGCAAGCTATAAAGGGCCCAAAAATGACTAGTGTAAAATCTGAAACCATTCAAACCGGAAAACCAACGGTCTAATCTATATAAAAAACGAGAAACGAGAAACACTTATGAACCACATCAACAAACGACAACCACTGAACATCAGGTTCCTGACTTAGGACATGTGCAAACAAATGCAGCGGGTTTAAACGTTTTAATAGGCGCCAACCTTGACCCTACCTGAAAAATAGTGTAACATCACAACATAGAAAGACACACTATAAAATTAATATGGCTTAACTCAATCAAAAGACATATGAACAAAAACAAGTGAACATACACTGAACGAATAAATTTGATCTATGACACAATGTAAATACAAAATTAATAAAACAAGGGGTTAGATGTAAAACAATATCAGAAGAACAACCATAACCTTGGACAAAATGCTGCTATATACATCAAATGACAGATATTGTCTCTTAGTTCAACCTTCTGTATGACATTTCCCTACTACTAGAATGTATCAAGAAGAGAAGAAGGTGCATAAAATAAACCAAACACGGTACGCCTTCTGTCCGTTATTTTTTGAATTCTAAATCTAAATAAGTCAGAAATCTCTGTCACTTGTACTACTAAAAGGGATCATAAAGTTCAGTTTTGAGATTTGTATACAATGTACCTTTTTAGTTTTTTGATAGAAAAAGCATTGTGAAGCGCCCTTGAACATTACTTTGTCTAAAATGCAAAAGATCAAGATCTTCATAACGCTATGATGTTTTAACGCGTTTTATAGGCAGCAAACTCGGCTTTCCATTTTCAAATCAAACAATTCCGAATTGTCACAAATGAAGTTAGTGATGTTTGTTTGACGTTAACAGTAGCTCAATTTTTCCCGTTATGTTATAAAATACAAAGTAATGGCAAATTGAAAAGGTCATCGACTAGTACAATTTCAACTCATGTGTAGAATGTAATATCTTACTCTTGTGAGTAACAACAAAGCTTTCAGTCTTAAGTTTCTATGACGAATGGAGAATAATTGTTTCGACAGGGACACTGGTATTAAATTTCATATAAATTCTATGCACTAAGGTAGAAGTGCTATACTTTTTAAATTCATTTTGTACATAAAATTGAACTGTTGCATTGAGCTTAAACATGTTAAATTTGTAAAATTACATACCACATTGACATTTAATCTTCATCACGGTATTCGTCAGTTCTTCAAATACACCGTTCCCTAAAATATATATGTATTTATTCATTAATTTCAACTAAATAATTCTGGACCAACTCTGCAAAATATTGTATGTGCCTGTCCCAAGTTAGTAGTCTGCAATTCAGTGGTTGTTGTTGGTCGCTGTCTAACTTAATTGGTTTTCGTTTATTGTTTTGTGCATAAATTTGGGCCTTTGGTTTTCTCGTTTGAATTGTTTTACATTTTATCATGTCATTTCTTTATAGCTTACTATTGCTGTGTGGGTTTTGCTCATTGCTGAAGGCTGAACGGTGAACGGTGAACTATAGTTACTGACATCTTCGTCATTTTGTCTTTTGTGGCTAGTTGTTACTTTAGCAATCATACACCATCTTCTTATTCATGTGTGGATCAAAATCAACTGGATTGACACGGGTTTATGTTCAGTTCTATTATAACACCTATAAAAATGAACGGTATCCGTCTTTAAGTTTCATTACATTTTTTTTAATCTAAGCACGCAGTAGCCGATTTTTATTGATGAATATTTTAAGTACACTTTATCTTAGATTTAAAGATAAAAAGAAATATATGATAGACATCCAGGTCCCTTTTGGACAAACACGTTTTATTTGTTTATTTGAGAAAAGCTTAGAAGGTCCTTGCATCCTATCTGATCTCCTACCCAGTCACATACATTGCTATCATTATTGGTAGATTTGTTATCCGTTTCAATTCTTGCGGAATTAAAAAAAAACCTTTCATTTACTTGAAAATGCAAATAACGCGTTATGAATTTGGTGCGTCCAAATCGCTTTTCTGTATTTACCAACATCTGGAATCCTAATACTCCAAAAGTTTAAATGCTAAGGATGTAAAAATTCGATTGGTATTAGCTTTATTTAAAGTAAGTTCAACAGGATAAATGTCTTTAGTATACATACTGAAGTCGTCATTATTGAGAGTCAATATATCATCCAAATATCTAAAAGTATTGATAAATTTTTGTATCAGATGTTGTTTCGATGGATCTTTGCTGATTTTAGTCAGAAATTGTAACTCATAACAATACAAAAACAGGTCCGCAATAAGTGGTGCACAGTTAGTCACCATTGGAATTCCGATAACTTGACGATATACGGAATCTCCAAAGCGAACAAAAATGTTATCAAGTAACAATTCAAGAGCAGATATAGTATCAAAGCATGTCCAATTGACATAGTTCTTTTGTTTGTTGCTACTAAAAAATGACCTAAAAGAGTTTGAACATATGTATTTGCATTCCGACTTTTTAAATGCCCATTTAATTAGGTGTGTGAATTTTTTCTTAATAAGAATATGAGGCAAAGTGGTATATAGGGTAGAAAAATCAAAACTTTGAACAGATTCAAAATCACCAATATATGCATATAATAGACAATTTAGTAGTGGAACAATGACTTGAAGACGAAATAAATCTATATTTGTAAGGTGATTTGTGTAGCTGTGGAAGCCAGTACATAGTTGGGACTTTCATTGTATTTGGTTCTGCTTGTAAAGAAGTAGCTAATAGTTAATGTTTGTTACAGATATCGTTTTCTGAAAATGAAGTCAGTTGGAATGTTGGTGAATTTGTGATTTCCTTTTGCAGAACCTCAATGTAAAATTTACGTCAAACTATAATGATATTATTAGCAGCTTTATCAGCCGGGACAAAAACAAATTCCTTGGCTAGTTCTTTTAGTTTATGTTTGATACGAGAAATATGATTTTTATGGTTGTTGTTAAGAGTAAAATGTTCTTTAAAATGTTGTATACGTATATCAACTATCTTCATTACTGAATTAAAAAAAGAGTCCAAAGATTTTTTGTCAGCTTTTTCCCGTTTTATCAATTTCAAACAGTAAGCACGAAATGAGTCGTGGATGATATTACGACACTCATTCCAATTAATAATTGACGGGGGACGATATTTAGGTCCTTTACTGAGGAATGATTTTAACTCGCGGTCGCGAACGATGTTAAGGTCTCCTGTTATAACATGGGAAATGGGGCCATAAGTGTATTCGGAATTACTACAATTACATGACGTAGGTGTATTTTCACTGATATTTACATCTTTACAGACTTGGCTATAATTAAACACAAATTTTCGGGTAGATTTCTTGTAAATATAACAAATAAGAGGGAGTTCAGTATTATCAAAATATCCAGGAATTTGTTCTTTAACAGAATGGTCGTTAAAAATACCGGCAATATTTACAAAATCAAAACCTTTATTGACATACTTTATTTTAATAAAATGTTTTTTATGATCTTCAGGGCGATCAATCTTACATGGTTACTCGTGGATTATCGAATTTATCAATCCCGATAGCTAAATTATCGAATATTTTAAAGTCCTCGCCGTGCAATAAATCCGATATTCCACTGGTACCAATGTAATAATCTATATGTATACAATGAACAGAAAGCTTCTTAAGGTGACATTTTGCCATGTGACTTAAGCAATTTGAACAAAAAATACTTATGTAAAATTGTATGAAATTCGACCTATAAAAATTATGAATATATTCAAATATTTATCTGTTCATGGTATTATACGATGAATTTTCCAGGAAGACGACAAAACCCCTCCCCACCCCCCCCTGACAAAACTTCGGTCCATAAATCAATAACTCATAAATTGATAGTGTTCCCAAATACAAAATGAAAACATGGCCCTGAGAAATTGGCCAATCGACTCAATGAACCATACTGCATTGTGGGCTATTACGAGTTTACTATCACTTAGTAAGACGTGGAATTAGTTAAAATGTGTCATTTGGTATTGTTTCTCGGAATCTCATGTTTAATTTTTTTTGTTCATCTACTGTAAGACATGTAATGTATATAACATAATCTTCAAGTTGCATGCTCAGATATTAAAAGTATTGTTCATTAGCTCCACCCCCAGTTTTTGGTGGGGTTCGTGTTGTTCAGTCTTTAGTTTTCTATGTTGTGTTCTGTGTACTATTGTTTGTCTGTTTGTCTTTTTCTTTTCCAGCCATGGCGTTGTCAGTTTATTTTCGACTTGGCCCTTAATAACTTGCTGTTCGATGTGAGCCAAGGCTCCGTGTTGAAGGTCGTACTTTGACCTATAATGGTTTACTTTAACAAATTGTGACTTGGATGGAGAGTTGTCTCATTGGCACTCATACCACATCTTCTTATATCTATTTGAATGTCCCTTTGGTATCTTTCGCCTCTCTTCTTCAGCATTCGACTTGTCAAAGAAAGAAAGCATACGTGTTTTCTATTTTTATGCACTGTATCTGTGCATTTATTTCACGTGAAATTAATAACGAAGTGTCCATTGAGCAGTAAATTCCATTTAGCTCTCTAAAAATAATAAAAGTACTAATGGATTACATGATAAAATTTGCTTATGGGATTTTTCGTATCCTGTACACTTTACATCTTATGTATTCCGAAAGATAATGCTCTTTCATAAATATAGAAATTATTGCACGATAGGTAAAGTCTCACGCGGTGTGAATTTAAAATAATAAACAAATAATCCTTAGAACCAGAATTTTAGACTCTCTGTCTTATATTTTATTTTCAATGATAAATTTCAAGTCATCGAACGATACCATTGTTCTAAAAATGTATAAAACTTCTAACTATGTTACCAATAAAAGATAGCATGAAGTTAAACCGCATGAAAAATTCATGACTGACAATCCCGAAATATAATTAAAACTAATTCATGACTGGTTTATTATGCAAAGGCGACTTAAAGTAAAGGTTAAAGTGGTCCTTATGGTTTGTAATCTCCTCATCTTTATATGACCCGAAAATTGTTCGTTCAAAGTTCACTTTTAAGATTTTGTATATTTTTATAAGTCATGCTTTTTATTATCATTCCGAGTCGTCATTGGTTTTTAATAATTCAATAGCTCATTGTATGTTACACTATTCAAAAGTTACTTGATTGTGGCCATTAAATTTGTCTCAGTAGTTTCAGTAGTTTCAGAGGAGAAGATTTTTGTAAAAGATAACAAAAATTTACAAAAAATTGTTAAAAATTGACGTTAAAGGGCAATAACTCCTTAAGGGGTCAATTGACCATTTTGATCATGTTGACTTATTTGTAGATCTTACTGTGCTGTACATTATTGCTGTTTACAGTTTATCTCTATCTATAATAATATGCAAGATAATAACCAAAAACTGCAAAATTTTCTTAAAATTACCAATTCAGGGGCAGCAACCCAACAATGGGTTGTCTGATTTGTCTGAAAATTTTAGGGCAGATAGATCTTGACCTAATGAACAATTTTACTCCATGTGTCAAATTTGCTCTAAATGCTTTGGTATTAGCAAAATAGATACCCTAATGATGATTGTGACCAAGTTTGGTTAAATTTGTAGTTTCAGAGGAGAAGATTTTTGTAAAAGTTAACGACGACGACGACGGACGACGGACGCCAAGTGATGAGAAAAGCTCACTTGGTCTTTTAGGCCAGGTGAGCTAACAAGTGAGACGAAGTACATCAAAACGGTTGGACTTTCACAGTTCACAAAAAATAAAGAAGCAAAAAATGATATTTCAAAATTTTTGAAATAGAGTCATCAGTATAGTTTACCGTTGTTCAAATCTCACAAGTCTTTAGATGATACAAATCAAAGTAAATAAAAACAAAAACTGAGGGAATTGTATAAACTCAAACTGATGATGAGCGAGTCCGGGTGCGTCGACAGGGTAAGCGTCTCCTGCTATGCGGACATCACCTGTCATGCGCGCGTCAAATGCCATGCTAATTCACTCAGTCAAGATGTCACAATAAAGAAATAGGGAAACCGGACAAAATCGGTATATTTTTAGATCAGACGCATTTTCTAGTATCTAAAGACCGCGAGAAATGTCGATAATGAGTTGCAACACAGACATATCGTATCGGTCAACCAATTCATTATGTATAGGTTAGGCAATTCTTGGTCATGTTTTATGAATATTTAAAGCCCGAGGCGTAGCCGAGGGTTTTGAATGTTCATAAAACATGACCAAGTATTGTCTGGCCAATTTAGAACATATTCAATCCTGCAAGTGACATTTAAAAAAATCATCCTTTCTAATTGTAATAATCAGACCTTAATATGAGTTCACTTTAATAGTTAACATGGTTAATTAAAGGTATGTAAATCATATATTTAATGGTCATTTCAACAGGTGCAATGTAATAGCACTGAAATAGTTTTTTTTATGACAAATAGGATGAATTGTTCAAAAATGGAGTTTTTTTCTGCTTCAGGTAAATTTTGATACCTTTTTATATCTCAAATTCCTTCATTTTGAAAAGCACATAATGTTATAAAAATCACCTTTTCGGAAATTGTATATTTGTCTATTAATGATAAAACTTAATAAATAGATAAAAGCACTATCCTTCCAAAATCAAATGTTTACTTTTCTATTGACGAATGTATTGGTTTTCACAAAATTGTCTTTGCCTCATAGATCAACAGTCATTGTTTCTTACAAATCATTGACTTTAAGGTCTCGTTTAAAAATTTGATTAAATATCATGTAACCTACACCTTTAACCCCTTTTCATTGTTTGTGTGTTCTATATATGTACCATTATATAACTTTTGCAATATTCAAAACTCAAGTTAAGATGTTCTATAATTCTATTATCTTGTTTTCATTTAAAATAATTTGACAAACAACAGTACTCATGATTTTTTTTTGCTGTTTTTCTATGGAAATTGCCTCAAGAGTTTGTAATACACTTCGTTATTGCAGTTGAGAGTTCACTTTCATAATAAATCTACAATGAAAAGTCATTCATGTATAGCATTTTATAGTGCATGGAAAGCCACATCTCTGTTAATAAAGTCCGTGAACATTCACGAGCGTGACGTATCAATTGAGATATACAAACGGCAAACGATAGGCCAGAGGGTCTGTTACTGCTGAAAAATGGGTAGTTTACAATTTGAAAGCTGAAATTATCACGATTGTCATAGATTCTAGTCGGAAGTCGTCCATATGTTTCAATATCATGAAAAAGACCAAGATATGAAGCATACCTTATAGTTTCGGTAGTATCATGAGTTTTTAGTTCACTTGGATATATGAGATGTAAGCACTCACTGACATGTGAGTTATTGAGTGACAAGAAAATATTTTATTTTTTTTATTACCAAAAATATATAAATCGCTAGTGTCTCGACATTAATCGTTGTCTCCTATTTTCAATCTCTGAACAATTCTAAAATCTATTCATAACAAATGAACAATGAAATATTGTAATTACAAAAACAGGTAATTATCTTTTTCGATATTGAATAATTAATATGGAATTTACATTTCAACACTTACCAATTCAAATCAGAGGCGGAAAGTTTTTGTTTTTGAATTTCATTGGATGTGATGTCGAAACGTATAAAATTATGTTGCACTAGTGAATAGGTTCATGTACGGATACTTTACAGAAATTATCAAAACGAAATGGTTTTATAAGCTAATGCATGAATTGCACGAATATCAACTGCTTACACCCCAGTTCTATTGTTATACTTCATAGTTTCTATTTCTGAAACAAGTGTAAATTGAATAGATCTATTGTTACGAATAACAATGGATTTTGACCACAGGGTGTGACGAGCGGGGTTTCTGGAAACCCCTGCTTCTACATCCCGAAAACAAAGTCCATTGTTATTCATTACAATAGAAATTGATTATTTTTTAAATAGCATGAACATAAGAAATTACTAATAGTGTTCACTACAAGTTGTTTCAAGATATTAAAAAAACACATTTTAGGAAATTCCAATAGCGAAAAAAATATTAAGTATCTATTTTGAATAAAAAAAATCCTTTAAGGGAAAAATAATTTGATTAATAGCGTTTAAAAAACTAAATAAAATTGTTCGCGATTTGCGAGAGAGAAAAAATTTCTGACTCCGACAAAAAAAACCATCCCCCCCCCCCCCCTTTTGAAGTAAAAATGGTTGCTCCCTAAATACTCCTTTGCTTGAAGGTAAAATGTTTGATCCCAGTCATATGTCTCTATTCTAAAGCATTGATCTTTAAAAAACGGGGATTCTAACTCCCGGACCCCCCCCCCCCCCTGGAGTGCCCCCAAAAAGGGAGTCCGAATATGAATGTATGTTTGTTTATTCTCGAGAAGGGGGGCTCCTTTTTTTATACTGAAATCGTTATATAAAAATACTTTTATGATTACCTTCATTAAACTGATACAGGTAAGTACTTTGGGTAATGATATTGCCTTTATCTTTAGTCTCTTCTACCAAATTCAACGCTTGACTCAAAATGTCGTCCGTCTTATATCCGTCCATATTGACAACTGCATACAAGGAGCATGATGTATTTATTTTGTAACAAGAATGCACGAAACGGTCAATCTTGACCTGCTGATCCATATTAGCACCAGGATTTAATGGGAATATGCAAAACAGCAACTTTGACATTTGTAAAATCTACTCACTTGTCAAAGTTTGAACGGACATAGCCAAAGTAAGGTTACTAGTGGGGTTTCATGTAAAAAAAAAATGTTTTTCTTATAAATCGTGGTTTGATTTTGTCAATAAATATGCTATCCGTTCTTTTTCATTCAATGATCAATGTTAACAAATATAGGGTTTAGCATTGGGTGTAAGTTAGTTATACACCTCGGGATACGGCGTGTCTGGATAAGAAACCCCTCCGGCCTCCGGCCGTCGGGGTTTCTTATCCAGACACACCTATCCCTCGGTGTATAACTATTACATCAAGAAAACAAAACCATGAAATATTAACATGTATATTGCATATATTTTCTTCCAATTTTGACAAAGTTTTGTTAAAAAGTCATTTAAAACGACATAATTTGAATCATATACATCCCTTGTTGTCAGCTGAAATTCCAAACTTTAAACATTAGCTATGGTTAAAACTAAAAATAGTTGTTCATTATTTTCAGAATTCTTGATCTGCAGGCTTCCTGAACGTGTTAATGCTGAACTGTGCTCATAGAAAGGTATCTTACGCAGACACCGTGAATATTTTTACACGAGTTTAACGAGTCAAAACGCATATCAAATAGACTGATTTACTTGACAGTCTTTGGATTAATTGATTGAAGAAATAAAGACAAGCCATGTATTACCAAAATATAATAGATCAAAGAAAACACTCGTGATATTGTTAAACTGTTCAAGTAGTACAAACAAACAACCAGCCTTGTTCATGCATGTTAGAATTTATTTTTTTTTGCACAGTAAATCTACTTATACAGTCGTTCATTTGTTGTTGTATTTATACATCCCTTGCCTTTAAAGTTTTTGCGATCGGAATAAGATAGATCCAGAAAATCGTTTCGGACGCAAGTAATTACTTATGTGTTATTTTCTTTTATTAGAACTGGGTCGATACCACTACTGCATGGTAAACTATTAGTCTCAGAGGGTTTCATCAGCTCTTAGTCAGTGCTTCTGTACTGACATGATTTATAACATACTGTTCGAAATTTCCCTGTTGATAAATAAAGAAATTATTAGGAAACAAAAGTTCCAACATCCTCAGTCAAAGTTGACCTAATGTGAATTTGGTTATTTCTATGCACGTTTGGGTAATACATGATAGCTCCTATCGCTTCTACATATTTATAAATCCCTGGTCTTTAAAGTTTTTGGCTTTGAACGTTCCTAATGAAGATTAATCCAGAAAACGCATCGGACGCACAGTATCTACAAAGTGTTATTATATATATATATATATTTTTATCTATTATCCATATTTACAAGATATATTGTCAACTTCATTTTTCAAATGCAAATTTTAAAGGCATAATTGTTTGGCGTATCAATTATTATACAAATTGTCGGTCGACAATCATTTTGAATCGCCATGGTTAAAGTTCATACGAAAAGTGTTTGATGATACTGGCTATTCCTATATTTGGACAGATCAGCTTTTTCCTAGCTCAAATTGGCTTATTTCTTCGATAATGATGCGCCTACATGATCAATTTAGACAGGAATGGCATTCACTTATGTTAAATTCACCAAAATCTATAAATTAAAGATTATCTAAAGAAACATTTGAGTTTGAAAACTTTTTGAATATATTGGAAGATAATAAATAGAGAATATCATATGGCTTTTTCAATATCACATCCGTATCAACCCGAGACACCAATATATATAATCCCAAGAGCTCTGCTCGAGGGATTATATTGGTTGAGGGTTGATACGGTGTGTGATATTGAAAAAGCCATATCATATACACTTTATTATATACATATACTTCCCCTAGATGTTTTTTATGTGACATGACGTCATACTGATAAGGAGGTTTGAAATGACGTCATAGAGATTATAGGTTTGACATGACGTCATACAGATAAGGGGTTTGATAAAGCCTTTGCAACAGTAACTGCAATCGATGACATGACTTCATACAGATTAAAGGTGTGATAAAGCCTTTGCAACCGTGCTGATATCGATATAATCACGGGTGGCTGATACAGCACGCTTGCCAATGATTGTATAACACATACAATTTATCTGTATTTACTACTAAGTATATAATAAAGATATTTATACGCTTTGTAAGGTCAGAACCACACAAATCATAGACTACCTATAGACACAGGACGGTGGAATGGTATAGAAAGGGAAAATAGAATATGTTTGAAATGTAATAATAACTGTTTTGGTGATGAATATCATAATATTCCGGAATGTAAAACATTTGAAATTGACAGAAAAATCCTTAAAGATAAAAATGTGTGGCAAAGACCAAATATTTTGAAATTCAAAGAAATTATGAGTTGTACAAACAAGTTTAAATTAGAAAAACTATGCAGATTTATACGCAAAATAAATAAATCATTTGTTCTCTAGGCAATAACATAACCCCCATTTTGTATATATTGTACATAATGATATATGTGTTTTGATCGAGTGATTAAACAAAAATTACAATGGCGTAACATGTTATATGTCAGTGCAATTACGTTTAAAAACAATGAAAAAGGTTCAAATAAACTAAGTACTTCTCAAAGTACGAAACCAATGCATTTAACCAGTTTGATAATAATGTAGTACGTAACACGTACATTCGTAAAAAGCATCGTATATTTGTTTATATTATTGTTTGCCACATCTTATAAATTGCATGGACACCGGCATTGGTATATTTGGATAGATCAAACATGTCTTAGCCTATTTAAATATGGTGGAGCTATCCAACAAGTCAACGCACAGGTACACATGTTGTATCGATCCAAACATACCTATATCGATGTCGATTCAACCAAATATGGATATCGTACAGTAAATATTCGTGTTGTAAACAATATTAATGTGAGCACAGGCATATATATACAAAGAAAAGGAGATGTGATATGAATGCCAATGAGACAACTATCCACAAGAGTTCAAATGACGAAGATAAAAGTAGATATAGGTCACCATGAACCAACGACAACCACTGAATTACAGGTACTTGACTTGGGACAGACATATAAAGATTGTGGCGTTGTTAAACATGTTTGTGTGCCCTCAACCCTCCCATAACTTTGGACAGTGGTGTTACAGCACAAATTAAGAACAAACTGTAAAAATCAGTTACAAATGGCTTTACTCAATAGATCGGTACGAAGCACAAACAAACCAACTAACATAAAAACAATAGATACAAAGTATCGATATAAGAGTACTCACGGTTACTGAAAGCTAGTTCAAAGCCAGTTACAACTAATAAATAAATCATGTTTTCCCAGACTAAAGTATCAAGCAGTACAATGTTGGACTGAGACGAACGTACATTGTGTGTGTTAAGCGGGTATGTTTATTTTTTTAACAGAAAATACATCCTAAATGTTTCATTTACCATTTGCCTTGATGACAAACGAATATTTCAAATGCTACTACTGTGATGAGGAGTATGATCAAGCGTTTGCTATAATTGGTCACACAGCAATAAAACACCATGATAGCGTCCTATCCATCAGCTAGCAGTGCTTTAATAAATGAAAATACGGATCTCTATCTAGACATTACAATTACTAATGTATATCTACGGAACTCTGCGAAGACTTGAATTAAATACACGAAGTGTACGCTATTGTATACAAATTTTTCCTATCGTTATTTCAAAAGGATCATGTTGAAGTTCATATAGATTATTTATTTCATTGTTTATTATATATTCCATTCAATTCAAAATTTATTGTCAATCGGAAATAGTACAGGGGTGGATTAAGTGATTTGTATTAGGGGTGGGGTGGGGGTGGAGGGCGTGGCTTATTCCAGGCCTCTCTTAGTAGAATATTTTTTGGCATATTGCATTTTACTGAATTTATAACTTCTGTCCCTTTGTTTTCTTAACCAATGTAATATATATAAATCATAAACTATTATTTATTGTAAAAATATTGTAGCATGAAGACTATGTATGAGTCCCCTGCTCTCGGTTCTAAAGACAGTTTTACAAAGAATCCAGTAATTTCTAATATATCTTGGTACTGCAAGGTTATGATTGAATGTTTTCAGAACAGAAAATTATCATTGAATTTAAAAGGGTTAAATCTGATCAACAAAGTAATGTCTTTTGTTACTTATTAGGAATATATAATATTGCCCTTCGCTAAATTACAGTTACAAACTAGAAAAAGTTAGTTTTTAAGCCCAAGAATGCCTTCTTTCTTATTCATATTTTCTTTGAAAAACCCGGACCATTTGTCTAAAAACCCGGACGTTTTAAATGTTGCTCTCGAAAAAACACGGACAATGTAAAACACTGATTTATGAGTGAACTACAAGGAAATTGTACGTCGTTTGTGCTCAACACATGTTTAAGTATTCAGAATAAGATGAACAGTCATAAATAAAATTATTATATACGCGAAATAGCAGTAAATTGATCTGATCGCATGTAATATCACTCGAAAAAACTTGATCTACACTCGAAACTAGAGGCTCTAAAGAGCCTGTGTCGCTCACCTAGGTCTATGTGCATATTAAACAAAGGACACAGATGGATTCATGACAAAATTGTGTTTTGGTGATGGTGATGTGTTTGTAGATCTTACTTTACTGCACATTCTTGCTGCTAACACTTATCTCTATCTATAATGAACTTGGCCCAGTAGTTACAGTGGAAAATATTTTGTAAAAATTTACAAAAATTTACAAAATTTATGAAAATTGTAAAAAAATGACTATAAAGGGCAATAACTCCTTAAGGGGTCAATTGACCATTTTGGTCATGTTGACTTATTTGTAGATCTTACTTTGCTGTACATTATTGCTGTTAACAGTTTATCTCTATCTATAATAATATTCAAGATAATAACCAAAAGCTGCAAAATTTTCTTAAAATTACCAATTCAGGGGTAGCAACCCAACAACGTGTTGCCTGATTGGTCTGAAAATTTCAGGGCAGATAGATCTTGATCTGATAAACAATTTTACCCTGTCAGATTTGCTCTAAATGCTTTGGTTTCAGAGATATAAGCCAAAATCTACATTTTACCCCTATGTTCTATTTTTAGCAATGGCGGCCATCTTGGTTGGTTGGCCGGGTCACCGGACACATTTTTTAAACCCCAATGATGATTATGGTGAAGTTTGGTCAAATTTGGCTCAGTAGTTTCAGAGGAGAAGATTTTTGTAAAAGTTTACGGACGACGGACGCAGGACGACGGACGACGGACGACGGACGCCAAGTGATGAGAAAAGCTCACTTGGCCATTTGGGCCAGGTGAGCTAAAAAGTGGACCGATTCACTCGAAAAAACACGATCTCCGCCGGACACTATACCTACCACGATACTGATAAATTAGGGAGGCGAAGCTTATAATTCTATAATCATAGGTTGCTTTCATCGGAGACATATATGTTTCTGCTTTCACACGGCATGGGTTGTTTTCATACGAAATAAAAGTATATGACGGAATCATAATAAAAATCATAAATTTGTAAGCCATTAAAAGATCGGCATTTGTATGAATTGAACACCGACTGTAACTATTAGGCTATATGAATAAGTGAAGTGCGCATCAAATATACTGTTGGTATTATTTGCTCATATACTCTGGATTCAACTATTTAGATGTAATTTATTTTCATTGTTTAAATGTACAAAAATTTAGAAGAATTTTTCCATTTGCTTATAATTCACCATTGCAATGCACCAGCTACTAACACACTTTAAACATATTTGATCTACATTTAAACGTTTAATGCATTTCCTGACACAAATATAAGAAAACATAAACATATAAACTTCCACGAAAAAGATGAGATCACTTTTGATATCAACATACTTCATATCTTATTTTGTTTAAGCATATGTTTTGAATTATAGTTCAACACGAACCCCACCCAAAACTGGGGGTGATCTCAGGTGCTCCGGAAAGTAACTTTAATGGTTATTTTCTTTTTCCTTGTGGTTGTGCGTAAAATGATACCAACTTTTTGTATCCAAATGATGATGAGTTGAACATCTGTTTGAAGACTATATGTTGACGTTTAGATACTTTAGCAGAGAAGTTTTTATATATCATTCTTTTTTAAGATAAATTCAAAGTGTTTTTAAAGAACTGAATGCTTCTCTTTGAAATGTTACACTCCCTATACAAATAATAAAAAAGAAACAGTCAAATCTCACAATTACATTTATGTGATATAACAGTGAAAATATGAGTTAAATCAAGGCCAATCAAATTTACGGAATCTTATGAAACAAATATGTAATGTAAACATTTATGATTATACTGTGGTATTTTTTCAAATATGGCATATTTGATCAACAGTTTTGGTTTCAATATTCTACTTGAATGTTTATCATAACGTGCAATTAGAAATGACATATTTTAACAAACATACATTTTGGATTATATTTGTAACTTTTATATTAATAAAACACATTATTTATAAAGCAATTCTCACACAAAACTTTATTATTAAATGGAATCAAGAAATGGCCAACTGTTTAAGGTAAAATAGACTCCTTGTAATTTTTGGAAATCGATATAAGGCTTTGAAACCTATGTAAAACTTATTTCATATTTTGATAGTTTTCGAAAATAGTCTAAATACTTATGACATGATCTAAAGTCAGGCTATTTTGAGAGTTTTTGCAATTTTCTATAAGATACAAGAATTTTTTCACTTGTGTTAACAGCTGTACAATCAAGCCACCTCAATAACTAAGATTTCTTTCATGTATTATTATGTACTTTTAAACATACATCATTCATAACTTGTAGAAACTTCAAACGCTTTATGTATTTGTCTTTCCAAACTTTTTTCGCCAGAGAACACGATGAAAATATGCCGCAAAAAAGGTATAGGTACCATACGTTTACACAGTGTTATACTTGATTGTCATCACCTTCATCTGTTCATGAAGAACAAAAATGTTGGCAAGTATGATGCAAAAGTATTTTACAAATTCGTTTTTAATTATGATTAATATGAGATGAACACGTTCAATTAATTACGGTGATTCTATATGGTTGACTATATTGTTTTCATATTAAAATTTCGTCATTGGGTAACTAAAGCTTAAAGCATGTCGTTGGTACAGAAAGAAGTATACAGTCACACAATATTAACGAAGAAAACAGAAGGGTCAATCTTACCAAAATAAGATCTGTGATTTCGCTATTACTTACAACTTCGACGTGTTGGTTTGTCATTTGTAATGATAGAGAAAAAACCCAATAAAACATACATAGATAATAAAATTGCTGTTTTAATGTTTAGTACTTGGTAAATATTACACTTTATTGATTAAAGTAAAAATTATTGGTTATATTCTAATGATATATCCGTTATTACTTCTGCTCATCAAAAGTTTAATGGAAATCGCGTTTTCAGGTATAAGTAATTGCCAAGTGTACATTTTAGTTTAAGTTAGGCTATTGTTGTCTTATCAACTATTTAATTCACAAGTCACAAGAAGACCCATTTAAACGATACTTGAAGTTAAAAAGTTCTGATTAAAAATAAACAATGACAAGACAAATTATGACTCAATGAAGAAATAATATCCCCAATTAAAAATTTATCAAACACTTGAAACGATAGAAGCAACATAACATATGGGGATATTCATAATGATGAAGCAAATACATTTTTACATTTTACTTGATTGCTGAGGATAAAGAGTTTATCAGCATTTATTTTCTGGAGATGGATCTTTGTTATATATGTTAAAAACTCTAATTAATATGAGATGCACACATGATTGAATTATATATTTTATTTTAAAACCTGTAATGTGATGGCAAAAATTCATTAACGTAAAAACAACTTGATCATATCTGAACTGAAACTTTTTTGTGAAAAGCTCAGGAAATGAGATACTAGATGACGAAATAAAGGCTGCATGTGTACCAGGTTTTCGGACTATTGGAAATAAGTGCTACTGAAATACAATATAACAATATTCTAATAAATGGGGTATTTTTCAGTATTTTAAATAGAAATGAAGGTTAAATTGAAATACGAATTTCCAAACATTTTATCAACGTTGCATTTGAGATGCAAGCTTTTAAAAAAAATGATAAAAGTAAGGGTTGCTAGGTCAAATTGTTTAATACGCGGGAAAAGACTGGAAGTTTCAAAATGTTTGTGGAATGTCCGAAACGTGAGAGGCAAAACCCCTTTACTATTACGTTGCTTCTGTATATTGAGTTGAGATGCGTTACTTTTGGTAGTCACACAAGTGCTAAGTCTTCATTGAAAAGGTAGGAGCTCCTACGCAAACTGTGAAAATTGCGATCATATATCTGAATAACGAATATTTCTATGAATTATAAACTGTCATCAATAAAGGCAATAGTAGTATACCGCAGTTTAATAGTCATAAATCGATTTAACTGAAACAAATCCGGGTCACAAACCAAAACTGAGGGAAACACATCAACTATAAGAGGAAACAAAGCGGAACAACAGAAACACTAAACTGCTACAAAAACAAACGCCAACATACATAGAAACGTACTATGTGATAACAACTGACATATTCCTGACTTAGTACAGGACATTTTAAGAAAAAATGGTGGGTTGAACCTGGTTTTATGGCTAGCCAAACCTCCCGCTTATATGCCGGCAATGTTAAAAATACCGCCAAAATGACAACATTACGTGACAGGAATACAGTACAAATAAATGCAAGAACATTCAGGACAGAGGACAATAAATATATAAAAGGCTGTGCGCTATCATAGACCCCGTTCACACTAGCATTTGTTTTTTATCGTTCTAATTTGAATCGATCTAAATAAAACCAGTTAGCGTTCACATTATCTTTAACCATAACGATCTCTATCGGTCTAATCTGAACCACTGCGTTCACACTACATCGATCTGACCTAATTACCCGTAAAACTGTAAACATTGTGTATAAATAGAAATAATTAATCAAATTTATGTGTTCGTGCACTGAAACACACTCTTAAAAAAATGGATGAAGTTATTGTTTCTCTTGAATCACAAGTTCAAATTTTTATACTGGTGTTCTTGTAGTTTTCATTAATTTTGAAACAAAAAACTGTAGCAAGGAAGAAATGCTCCGGTTCTGAAAAAAAAACCAAAAAACAAAAAACAACAAAAACAACAGAAGAAAAGAAGGCACACAAATTTATGGTACGGCGAAGACAACTTTTTTTCCGTTTGTTTTTACTTGCATGTACACAAAGGTCTGTTTTTAAACAGAGAAATATTGGTTAAACAACGAACCACCGATATATACTGGGGTGTTATGTTATTACACTTAATTGTAGCTTTGTCGCTATACATGCGCATATATTATTTTCTATTCAATCGTACTAGTTTAAACCGATCTTTGCGTTCACATTTAAAGTTAGATCGGTTCACTTTAGATCGATTCAAACTAAACTACCTCTTTTGGTGTTTTAGTTAAGACCGATTGAAGATCGATTCAAACCGTTCGCATAAGTCCTTAAACCGATCTAAAGTGAACCGATATAGTTTAAATCGATATAAATGTCCTAGTGTGGTACTGCGACAAGGCACAAACATATAGATTGTTTTGTTCTGTATTAATGCGATTGCAATGATCAAACCAATCCTAACGTTTAAACCCGCTGCATTTTTATGCACCTGTCCTAAGTCAGGAGCCTGTTGTTCAGTGGTTGTCGTTTGTTTTTTGTGGTTCATAGGTGTTTTTCGTTTCTCGTTTTTTATATAGATTAGACCGTTGGTTTTCCTGTTTGAATTGTTTTACACTAGTCATTTTGGGGCCCTTTATACCTTGCTGTTCGGTGTGAGCCAAGACTCCGTATTGAACCGTACTTTGACCTATAATTGTTTACTTTTTACACATTGTGACTTGGATGGAGAGTTGTCTCATTGGCACTCATACCACATCTTCTTATTTCTAATACTGATAAAACAGCATCTGCAATACAAATGACGTCGCATTGTTCATATCAACACAGCTTTTTGGCCTCGTCCAACACACAAAAAAGCCATAGTAGCCCATGATAATCCCTTCCACTTTCAATCTGTAACAGATTCATCTTCAACTTGTCGAGGATATTTTGAAGGTAACGAAATAACACTGACATTTCCTGAAATGAATTCAATATTGCGATGTCTAAATCATTATCTATTTTTTTTTGCGCACTAAGGATTTGGTGTTCAAATATTTTCGAGCTATGTCTACAAATATTTATAATACGTTGTTCAGAATAAAAAAGACGAATTAGGAAGAATTCTTTTTGCCCTAGAGTACCAATGATTTCAATCAAAATCCTCTTTCTGATTTGCAAATGATTGTGACGTCATATTATATGTAAACGTGTAAAAACGACACAACCATAAGCACGGTAATTCTAGTGTATTCAATTGGAAAATGGTTGTATCACTAAATAAAAAAAAAAAATCCGTCTCGTTTGGATCTGTATTCATGCTAAATACGATAGTCCATTCACTTGTGTGAGGGTATTGTTAATGCCTTCTATTTTTTCCAACTGCTATTTTTTTTAGGTCCTTATTGGTTATATAGCTCTTCAACTGCTTCGGTTCTTATACATCATTGGCTTTCAAATATTCGGCTTTGAGCTCCTGATGAAGGTAAATCCAGAAAAACGCTTCAGAAGCATGAATTTTATAACGTGCTGTTTTCATTTTTCTCTTCTACAACTCTTTCGTGAACTTTCTTTTCATAACTTTCAAATTGTCACTCATGTCTGGCAACCTTTGGAATTTTACTAAAGCACTTCTACAGCGATACAGCTTAGAACGCCACAATACGATTAGAAATTAACTTAGATTTTACTGCAATTGACAGTATTTTATTCTGGAAATCTTCTTAAACTAAGATTGATACTTACTCAGGCAAAGTTTACCTCGGGCGGTTTGACTGTTATACTCTGTTCCTTTCACATTTTTGTGTTCCAAAACTATTTATGAACAACCAACTTAGAAGAAGAACAAACCGGTTGGCAGATATGACTAAAAAGAATCTTTCCTAGAAGAATATGTTCAACACTAGTAATGCCAAATTTCTGTGATTATTTATATATGGCTTTGAATTTTCTTTGGAGAAAGCCTGCCAATGGTGCAGTTATGTTTTTGATATAAATTTAACGAAGAAAAATAAAGTTCATTGTCTTAATAGAGGAAAAACCAATAAAATATACAAAAATAATTAAATATCTTATTTAATGTTCAGTACTGGGTAAAAATAACACTCTATTGACTAACCAAATCGTCCAAATGTTATGTTAATTATTACTTCTGGTCATCTAAAGTTGAAAGTTAAAAAGTATAACAAAAATACTGAACTCCAGGTAAATTCAAAAAAGGGAAGTCCATAAAATCTGATAAAATAAACTTTATCGACCAACGGAACGAATGGAAAGGCAATCGCGTCTTAATGTATTTAAAATTGTACAACGCACTTTTTGATAAAATCTAAGATATTATTTTCTTATCAATTATATATTTTAAAAGGCTCCAGAAGACTCATTAATAACGTAGTTTGTTATGGTATGTTTCGTTTCACACGGATTACCTAAATGATATTTGAAGTTAAAGAGTAAAAAAATCCTCTTTGAAGACATGTTATCCCCAATAAAATATTTATCAAATAATTGACACAAGAGTAGCAACATTATATTGGGTTGTTAATATTGATGAAAATTAATATTAACATTTGACCTGTTTGCTATGGATCAGTTGACAGCAATTATTTTCTCGATATTTACATTTTTCAATATTTAGATACGATTTCTGTCATGATATAACTAGGGGCTCATTGAAATGGAAACTTGTGGAGAGTTGTCTCATTGGCAATCATACCACATCTTCTTTTTTATATAAACAACTCTTCAGTAAACTGTGACCATTGCAAAATAGAATATAGGACAGGGTTACAAAAAAAATCAATATCTGAAAAAATCATGTCCTATAAGGTATCCAAGGCTGTACATATTACACAGTTATATGAGAAAGAAATATGCATAGATAAAGATACGGTACAGAATTATTACTATTTACAGAACTATTGTGTTATGGCGATAAACAGTCACAGGAGAACCCTTTATTCCACTTTTAGTGATTCTGAAAATGTGATATCCATTGGAGTCACAATGCATTCTTTTTTTATTGTGTCTGCTGTTCTTAATCTATCGTTTGGTGTTGTTTTTTTTGTTTGTTTTTTTGCTTTGCCCTGTTCCTGTATTTCTTCTGGATTTCGATGCTTTATCACTCCTGTTTTTAAAAGCTATAACAAATTATTTACACAAATTTTGATTTTCCCTTGAAATCATTATTTAAATTCTTCGAAAACTTAATCTCTAAGCCACCAACGTTATTACGTATAACAATTGTTCTATAATGATTTACACAAATCTTAAGGCTTCACTGACTGTGGTAATAAAATTCACTGCATAACAACTGGACTCTGGAGGTCATTCCATAAAATGAAGCCACAAAAACAATTAAAGTTTTTTATAACCATTGATATGTATGAACTTGCCGCTCCCTCAACGACAGTCATCCTATTTGACTTCGAGCGTAAAGTTTGTAACAACATTTTTTTAATAATTGTGTTCTGTTAAATAAAATTGAGAATGGAAATGGGGAATGTGTCAAAGAGACAACAATCCGACCATAGAGCAGACAACAGCCGAAGGCCACCAATGGGTCTTCCATGCAGCGAGAAACTCCCGCACCCGGAGGCGTCCTTCAGCTGGCCTCTAAACAAATATGTATACTAGTTCAGTGATAATGGACGTCATACTAAACTCCAAATTATACACAAGAAACTAAAATTAAAAATGATACAAGACTAACAAAGGCCAGAGGCTCCTGACTTGGGACAGGCGCAAAAATGCGGCGGGGTTAAACATGTTTTTTGAGATCTCAACCCTCCCCCTATACCTCTAGCCAATGTAGAAAAAACAAACGTACAACAGTACGCACAGTAAAACTCAGTTCAAGAGAAGTCCGAGTCCGATGTCAGAATAGGAAACAAAAGAAAATAAACAAAATGACAATAATACATAAATAACAACAGACTACTAGCAGTTACTGACATGCCAGCCCCAGACCTCAATTAAACTGATTGAAAGATTATGTCTTCATCATATGAATATCAGGCACAATCCCTCCTGTTAGGGGTTTAGTATTATACCATCATTAAATATATGAGAAGAACATAACCCGTGTCATGCCAACAACTGGTTTTAGAATAAATATGTTTAATTCCGATGCAAAGACCCTATAAGTGAATCAATATTAAAGCCAAAATATGCAATCTTTAATGACCTGACAACAGTATCGTAACTATATCCCTTCTTAATAAGTCTGTTTAAAGGTTTTGTTAGCTTTTGAGGTGAATACTGACATTTCTGTGCTTTGTAAAGAATATTACCATAAAAGATTGGATGTGAAATACCCGAACGTATAAGATGTCTGCATTGTTGAGTTATATTTACGAATGATGTCCTTATACCGATGATAAAATTTAGTAAATGTTTTGACTAGTTTATGATATCGAAAACCCTGGTATAATTTTTCAGTAATACATAAATTTCTCTCGCTAAAATCTAATACGTTGTTACATACACGAGCGAATCGTACAAGTTGAGATATATAAACACCATAAGATGGTGACAAGGGAACGTCACCATCTAAAAATGGATAATTAACGATAGGAAATGAAAAATCATCTCTTTTATCATAAATTTTTGTATTAAGCTTCCCGTTAATGATATAGATATCAAGATCGAGGAAAGGACAGTGGTCATTGTTAGTATTAGCTTTATTTAAAGTAAGTTCAACATGATAAATTTCTTTAGT
Source organism: Mytilus californianus (assembly GCF_021869535.1). Classification (NCBI taxonomy): domain Eukaryota; kingdom Metazoa; phylum Mollusca; class Bivalvia; order Mytilida; family Mytilidae; genus Mytilus; species Mytilus californianus. The sequence continues at coordinate 63,609,284 of NW_026262679.1, forward strand.
ATACATACTGAAGTCGTCATTATTGAGAGCCAATATATCATCCAAATATCTAAAAGTTTTTTTTAATGTTTGTATCAGATGTTGTTTCGATGGGTCATTTATTGCATTTATTTACTTCATAAGATAATCATATTGTCTGTAGACTTGAATCTAGGACTATTTATTTTTTGAAATTGCAATCTATGTGATTGACGGAGATCGTTAATAATAGATTCGTCTTCAGTTTGTTCAGAGTTTTTTTGACATTTCTAAAGTCATATTAACATTTTTTGATAACAATAAGATAATTTGATGTCTAGATATCTTTACTCCAATGATTATGATTTTTTCAACCCTTTATGGATTTGGTGCTTTTGGAAATTTTCCAGCTATGCCCACGCTAATTTAAATATTTATGATAAGTCGTTGGGAATATAAATTCGAACCAAGAAGAAAATATTGATGCATTTCGCCTTCGAGTTACAATGATTTAAAGCGAAAAAGACTTTATGATTGGAGCTTTTTTTTCTGTTCCACTACTAGTATTACGTTCTGTCACTACAAAATAATCTTATTGTGTTTTTAAAAGACATTTATTCTTTTATTCTTGGATAATATGGCTCGTCATGGCTTACATTTTAAGCTTGAGTCATCTCTTTACTTTATTGGCATTGCACACATTTCATACATGGGCATTAGAACTGGAGTTTCGAAAACAAAATTCGCACGAAACATTTTTCTTCAATAACATTCTTACAATACACTAAGGACCATAAGTTTATAGTCAAATACACAAAGACATTTAAGAGCATCATAACCCAAATGGACATAATAATAACGCCATTTTGTCCCAGGTTAGAGTAGGCTTATTGACACTTTTATTCATCTTTTTTTTTTATTAATACCTGTAACGTCTATGTTATATAGGCACCTACGTTTTAAAATTGTATTTATATTGTGTCATAGATCAAGCTTATTCGTTTAGTGTATGTTTACTTGTTTTTTGTTTTAATGTCTTTTTGATCGAGTTAAGCCATTTCAATTGATATTTTATAGTGTGTCTTTTTATGTTGTAATGTTACACTACTGTATCAGGTTAGAGTGAAGGTTGGTGCCTGTTAAAACGTTTAAACCCGCAGCATTTTTATGCACCTGTCCTAAGTCAGGAGCCTGTTGTTCAGTGATTGTCGTTTGTTGGTGTGGTTCATAGGTGTTTTTCGTTTCTCGTTTTTTATATAGATTAGAACGTCGGTTTTCCTGTTTAAATTGTTTTACACTAATTTTGGGGCTCTTTATAGCTTGCTGTTCGGTGTGAGCCAAGGCTCCGTATTGAAGGCCGTACTTTGACCTATAATTGTTAACTTTTTATACATTGTGACTTGGATGGATAGTTGTCTCATTGGCACTCATACCACATCTTCTTATTTGTATAATACAATTTTAAATTTTAATAAAATCAACGGTACAAACTGAATTGCACCAGACAGTTAATGTGTCTTCAGTGATGCTCAAGACCACAATATTTTAAAGACTAACGTTGAAGAGCTTATAAAACAAAAAAAGGATAATAAGTAAAGCCAAAATCAGGATATCAGATATCAAAAAAAAAAAACAAGATCATTCGTCCACTAGACATCATGCCCCGTTCGCACTATCACATTTCCATGTTCAGAGAGCTGCAAAATTTGGATCAAATGAAGGCAAACGCAATTTAACGATGTTTAAATAGCATGAATCGATTAAGAAGGCAAATTAAGGTTACAGACAAAAACTGAAGGAATGTTTGCATGAACTCACAAAAGTAGCGGGATTTGATATGTCAAAACCCTTATTTGGTATATATTTTTGAAAAGTTCACATCATTGTGAGGCATATGACTTATAGTTGAATATACCGGTCAATACATTTTATGTGATGATCAATGTTGAGTTTACGCCTGGTTAATTAAAGATTTAAATAATTCAAGAAATACTGTGTGGAATAAAATCGGCCTCATGTGGTATTGGTCTGGCTCATTATTGAAGGTTGTACGGTCACCTTTGGGTGCCTACACCCACGTAGTTTATACAGTTGAGTTGTCTCATAGGCAATCAATCCACATCTCCTATATTCTGATCAAAGATTTAAATAATTCAAGAAATACTATGTGGAATAATATCGGCCGCAGGAAAAAACAGTAAACGAGGTCTGGCAAGACGATACAAACCGCCGGCATTTGTAATATTGGCAAGTAGGTGTTCTTCTGGTAACAGAAGTGACAAAAGTTCCTCTAATGGAATTAGAGTGAACGAGGAGCACGACCCCTCACTGACGCTAGGCCATAACCTGAATTGAACGCTTCCCCGGTACTCGGAGGATAAAATAATCCAAAACTGGTACCAGAAATGAACCGGCCGCTCTGGTAAACAAGAGAAAACCATTTATAAAAAACACAACTTCGCTGTGGTACCACAAAAAAATATTGTAGCATATGGTCTAACGTAGAATTATAGGGTCATGACCCCCCTGTCATCTTGCCAGATCCCGCCAAAATGAGTAGGTCTATACACACTCATCCCCAACAAAACGAGTTTACTACATGGTAGATGGTAATGCTGATCAATTAAAAAATACTCGACGAACAGAGTTTGCAAACTCTGAACTCAGACTCAAGCTCCTTGTACATTGTTCAAGAAAGCATCATTACCTTTGACTGACAAGCGCATTCCATCATTCCTGAGCCGCTGAACAAATCTCTTTCTTGAGCTGTTATATTAGAATGGCAAATGACAAGGCCATGATTTATTTCATCTTTAATAATAATACAATCAACTAGATTAACTCTTTTGAGTTGAATTGATAGCCATCTGATTATCTGCCAAGTGCCAATAGCTACGGGGCAATGTCACTCCAAACCAAGGAGAAATTTGGCATTAACACGTGTAAACGAATAATATCTTACCTTATTTATTCCATAAGCGCCTTTCTTTTGATAAGACCTTAATCGTGTGAACCCAAATGATTTGAGGAGGCGAATAGTTCAAGATTCTCTTCGACTGAAAGTACCAAAACATTTCCATTTCATCCCTCGCTGGCAATACAAATGAAAAACCTAACCTTTCGACTGTATTCCAAGTTTTGAACCCCTAAATCTTCTCTAAACATTTCTGGCCGTCCGATAAACAATTTATGATCTCACGACCTAAATACGACAGTGTTCAGTTCTACAATGACACTAAATGTAAACAAATGTCTCACCTGCTTTACTTACCACTGATATTATGTTAATAGTTTTAAATTTTAAGCTTTGCTACAACTATCACAACAATTTAACATGATCCAAGAAAATGAAGTCGAGGTCAAATAAACCCAATTGGAAATATATGTACACCTTTCAAACATTCCATACACCAAATATGCTTTAAATATAATTGACCTATTGTGCATCGAAGAAACAAAGTTAACCAGGAAAACTTAACATTGATCAATGAACCCTGAACATGAGGCCAAGGTCAGGTGAACCCTGCCAGACTGACATGTACACCTTACAATCATAACATGCTTTAAATAAAGTTGACATTTTACATAAAGTCTCCGAGAGAAACACTAAACAAGAAAAACTTAAGATTGACGAATGAACCATGAAAATGAGGTCATGGTCAGATGATAATTTCCAAACAGACATATACACCTTACAATCATTCCATACACCAAATACAGTTGACCGTTTGCTCATAATATAAGAAAAACAGACCAAAAAACTAAAATTAACATTGAGCAATGAACCGTCAAAATGAGGTCAAGGTCAAATAAAACATGCCCGACTGACATGTAAATCGAAAAATAATTTCATACACCAAATATAGTTGATCTATTGCATACAGTATAAAAACAGACAAAAACTTAACTTTAACCACTGAACCATGAAAATGAGGTTAAGGTCAGCTGACACCTGCCAGATGGACATGTACATCTTACAATCATTCCATACACCAAATAAAGTAGATCTATTGCTTCTAGTATATGAGATATGGACTTAACCACGAAAACTGACTGCATGAGGACCTTGCAAGGTACGCACATACCTATTAAGAGAAATATTAAAAATACTAAATATGTTAACTATTCTTATCAAGTAGTCACTGAACCATGAAAATGAGGTCAAGGACAATGGACACATGACAGACGGAAACTTCATAACATAAGGCATCTATATACAAAGTATGAAGGATCCAGGTCTTCTACCTTCTGAAATATTAAGCTCTTTTAAAAGAGGTAAGCTAAAACCGCCGCTGCCGCCGGATCACTATCCCTATGTCAAGCTTTCTGCGACAAAAGTCGCAGGCTCGACAAAAATGTAGTTTTGCTTAAAGTTGATACAAAGCATATAGAATATATTTTCATGCTCTTCGTATCTATTATAATTTACCAAATACGAATGTAGCTCGTGTATGCACCAGACACCCAACTTTAATTTCTGTATCCGACATCCCATTCTGCTCAAATGCGATGCTCCATCTATAATTCTTTACGAATGTGCAAGTGTTTGGTCTTTAACGCCACAAAAAGGGAGGGGATTTCTTAAGTATGGAAATAAACTGAAAAACGAGTCAAAGGAGACCCATTTAAAATGTAAAACAGGGGTTTTTCTGTAAAAGGGTATTTAATTTGAAAAAGGCACGTAACATGCTCATAGGACAAAGATCTGCCTCCCCTTGAGGAATAATAAAGTCGTAAAAGATACCTCTTTGGTCAGCTTTCAAACTTCGAATCTGCAAATGCAATTTATATATATTATGTGAAATATTAAATGACAAATCGTTAATAAAAATTGGTTGGACTCCAATATCATATTAGTAACGACCGTGAGCTCACCTGATTGTATAATCTTGCGCAAAATTTCTGAAGTAACAGGATTTATTCGAAATTGATGTACACACACTATAACTGATTGGTTGTCAATTTAAACTATAACTTTATCGGCCCCACAATTGAATAGCAACAACGACTGAGTAAAATTGAAAAAAGCGTAATGTCCCTCAAAACGCATATATTTTAAATACTCTTGGGCTTTTGACGGCCATTTTCAAAAATAATTGCCAAGTAAATCATAAAGGCAGAAGTCCAAGTTTCTATATAGCTTAAAGAAACTGGTTTCTCATTATTCACTGTAAGAACACCTCCTTTCAAAACACAATCACCATCCAAGAAGGAATCGGAAGCCAAATCTTTAGCCGATTTTGACAATAGTCAATACTTCTAAATAAATAAACTCTCCAAGCCAGTTTTTCCTTAATCTTTCCCGGGATATGAGCCCCAATTGGATCAAATATACTAGGAATGCTTTTCGGAACGTGACTCAATACTGTAGAGAAATGTTTATTTGATTAAAGGGGGGGGGGGTGAATTATTGATTTCCTGTAAGGATATACATACCATTATTTTTGCTGAATCGGCGAATCAATCTCGTCTTGAGAAAATATCCTTTTATCGCTATCAACTGCTCTACTGCGAATCACTGTAGTGACATCTTGGAATTCTGTGCACTGAGAATTTATCCTCGACATGAGATCTCACAATTTGGCGCCTGTCCTGGATTGACTTCTGTTTCTGGGTGAAACTCCGCATGATTAGTTTGGTTTTGAATGGAAGCAATACACTCAGTTCTGCTTGTATTCCAGCTACCTTGGGTAGAAGAAGTAGCCTCCACATCAATGTTCTGATTCACACGAGGTGCCACGCGGCTTTTTGTCTATTACTATCAACATTTAGTCTTTTTCGATTCGAAGTTGCCTTTTTACCTAAGCCATACCGAAAATTAATATTCATTTGTGTATTTTTCTTTTGAGGCTTCATCACTGTTGAGGATGGAACTGGATTGTTGAATGGGTTTTCTGTTGCTTAGTCGTTAGTTTTTTGTATAATTTTTGGAGATTATTGTTAGTATTTTCGTCTTTTTCCGTTTACCAAGCTATTGTCTTTCCTTCGACTTCTGACATCGTCGTACGGACTTTTAACGCAGAAACAAATTGCATTATACGTCACTACACTTCACAGTTAAGACGATATATATATATATATACGTTTGGCTAAAACCTGAAACCTTTTCAGTTGTTAACTTAAAGGATATTTCGCGAAAAAAAATGGATGTTTTGATACTCTCCAAAAGTCTAAAAGTCTGAAAAGACCAGTTTTTGTCTTAATTTGCATGAACTTTTACTCGACATGTTCCAAAAGTATGACTTGTGTCTTAATTTTTCTTGACAAATTCTCATTTATATTAAATTTGTATGAAATTTACTCGACATATTCTCGACATTCTGAATATGGTCTTAAAATTTCTTGACAAATTCTTGACATTTGAATACTGTCTTGAAATTTCTCGACATATTCTCGACATTCTTATTTTTTCTCAGTATGGCTTGACATATTCTGAACATTTTGAATCGTGTCTTAAATTTACTTGACAGTTCTGAGTTTTACAAATCATGACCAATATTCATGATATAACTTTAATCTTTATTTCTCTTTATATGATATACTGTTGTTTCAAGTTACACTTCTTTACAACAAAAATAAAAGTTGGGCATGTAAAATAATTGAAAATTTGGGTATATAAATATTTTTACAAATGCAAATATGGCTATGAAATCTAAAGTATAAAATAATTCAAATGTGGGTGTGTTGATATAAAACAATTTCAATGTGGGTTTTTAAATAATTACAAATTTTGATTCCTAAATCTTATAAATTAAATGATTCAAACCAATCATACTGTAGACATATTTCATTCTACATTCATAATATTCAATGTTGATATGGTAAATAATTATTATACCAAAATGTGGTTTATATAAATAGCAAATTATGATGATATACAAATCATTCATTTAACAGAAGAAAAATTTGTGTAATGTCATCTGTTGGAATATATTAAGTTTTACACATGGACAGGATGTTCCCCATAAAATTAAGGTATTCCACACCCCAGAGTACACGCAACTGTCAAATAGAAGTTATTGCTTTACCTGTAATCAGCCATACAACTTATCAGTTGACCGACCATGCCACTACAATTTAAAAAGTTTGTTGATAGATGAAAATGGAAATCATCATTTTGATGAAAAAAATTGAATTGAAATGGATTTTCTTCATCAAAATTATGAAGTTAATTATTTTAACATAAAAACAAATTGAATAATTTCCAAAGATTAAAAGAAAATTATTATCTACTCCAGGAATAATAAAAAAATGTATTTATAATGGGTCCCATCAATGATTTCTGTAGAAATCATCGGTCTTATGAAATGGTTCTCAAACAGACATGCATAATATAGATCTAAACATTTTTTTCTTTTCAGGAAGGAGTTATCACAAATATTTATTTTTGATAAAAAATTATAAAATTCAACACTCAAATTTGAAAAAAAAATGTTTTTGGGTTGTTCTAAAAAATGAATAAGGTTTTTGAATCAAGATGGGAACAAATTCTTTGACCTAAACGAAAGCCCCTCCCCCCCCCTCTTTTTTTAGCCACACGAACCCAAAAGATGAATTGTGGGGTCCAAAAGAGATACAAGACACCTATTTTAGTAAAGCAAATTTGACTGGCAGTTTTGCGAACAGCAAAAATCTAAATGCTGTTTGTCAATACCTTCGACTTGGGTGCGTCTAAACACTGCTAAGGAGTCCTTAGTGCACTAAGGACTTATGATATGCCACTAAGGACTAGATGGGGTGCTATTACATGTAATTTCTTTTCATATTATGGTAGATATTGATATTTAATGCATAAATTTCAAATTTTATAGAAAAATAATCACAAATAAATGAGTTTATGAACATTGTTTAGACACGTGCCTGTTTTTCTTTGATATGCCGAAATTCAATGAACCGTTAGACACGTGTCAAATTACATAACTGATTACACGGGAATCCTGTTATCTGTTGTGTTTAATCGACAATATTGGAAAGGTTGGATACTTGTACATGAATTATTATTCAGATTATATTTCAGTGATAAATTTTGCTTTGACTTCGCACTGAATAAGTTGTTGAAATTTTATTCATGTTTTTTTTTCAGATTCTCAAGAGTTTTTTGTAATTATTTCTTGTAAATAATAGATTTGTTTCCAGAGCAATATATCTTAATTTATTTTCATATATGAACTATGATATGGAGACTTTAAGCAATGTATTACTGGACAAACCGAAATCAATAAGATAATAAATCTTTACTACATGCAACCACACTAATTTCAAATACGAACTGTTTAGGCAGAGATTATATTATGCGTTTGCTATGGTTCATTTTCTAAATTTTTATCATATGAAGAAAACGTTTGAGCAAAATATTTCTGGACAAAAACGAATTCAATATGATAAAAAATATTAACTACGTAATATCAAACTTATTTAAAGCAAGCTACATGTAAACAGACGTATTTAAAACATGAACAGTTTGGACAGAGTTTATATCTTTTGCGTTTTCTATGGTTCATTTTCAATTTTTTTATCATATGAAGAACACGTTTGAGCAATATATTTCTGGACAAAAACGAATTCAATATGATGATAAATTTTTACTACATGCAACTAATATAAGAAAGAAGATGTGGTATGATTGGCGATGAGACAACTCTTCACAAGAGACAAAATGACACAGAAATTAATAACTATAAGTCACCGTACGGCCTTCAAAAATGAATAAAGCACATACCAACCACATAGTCATTATTTCATACAATATCTTAAACAGACAATTTGGTTAAAACAATACAAATCGGATTTCCTTCTGACATACTTGTTCTTCTTAAAGAAAAATAGATTTTAAAGAAATTGTATTTGAAAATATTTCAAGGCATTCTTACGAAGCATAACCTTTTTATGTCAAAATTATATCTAAAGCTCTAAATTAACACATACGAGATAATTTTCGTAAATAATTTAAAAAACATTTGTCTCCTTTATATATTTGAAAATGAAACTTCGAAGTTCGATAAATGATATTTAAACTTCTTATACTTTTGGAAAAAAACAAATGTCGAACAATTACAAAAAAATAAGTACGGTATGAAGCCTTTGTAAACAGCTATCAAACTGGTTGAAAATTAGTGGTTTTTGAATAACCCCAAGGACGTCACATGATTTTTTTTTTTTTTTTCAATCGTAATTCGTACTAAGTATGAAGCAGTAATAGAAAGTGGAAAAGCAAACACCAGATTTTGATATTTTTTTTGCAGAATTTACTCATATTTGTTAGTGAAACCATTTGTATTTACACCCATCTTTGTCGGAATTAAAATTAAAACAAAAAACTTATAAATATTTCTATTCATTTTGTCTTGGTATCTCTAAATATTACTTCCATGCTCTTACATAAACATTTAACAAGCTGACCACACCCGTAACTTATTAGTTGGCGCACATCAAAGTCGTGCACAAATGGCAAATAACTTTGTCGATAAAGAAATAGAAAATAAATAAAATTATTTGTCCTTTTAATCATTGCAAATAAGAACAGCATATTCAATTATAAATTATTGAGCATTAATCTTTACGATACAATTGTTAATTACTTAAAATAAAAAGATTATGATTGTTTAATAAGTTGTTATGTTATATGGCACGTGTCAATCGGTTCACTGATTTTCGGCATATCAAAGAAAAACGGGCACGTGCTTAAACAATGCTTAATAACTCGTTTATTTGTGATAATTTTTCTATAAAATTTTAAATTTATGCATTAAAAATCAATCTCTAACTTAAAATGGAAAAATTGTACATGTAACAGCACCCCTTCTAGTCCTTAGTGGCATAGTATACGTCCTTAGTGCACTAAGGACTCCTTAGCAGTGTTTAGACGTACCGCTTCGACTTATATTCCAAGTGAAAAAAATTACTTAAATGTTTAATTAAAAAAAATCAAAATTAAACTACATGGGGGATTATTCAGGGTATTCCAACTTAGTTGCACCAAAAGGGTATCTTACTATACCAAATTAATCCTTGATTCTTCAAAGTTTAGTTTAGCCATAATAAAAAGGAGTATATAACAGCAATAGAATGTCATAAACAGTGCAGAATAAGTCTGTTCACATTTCAGGCGAAATTTATACTGTTGAGATAGTGTCAAGACATATTTAAGACTGTCAAGAATGTGTCGAGACATATTCAGACATTATTTAGAATGTCAAGAATATGTCGAGACAAATTTCAGACATTATTAAGAATGTCAAGAATATGTCAAGACAGATCTAGACAAATTTAAGACAGTCAAGAATTGGTCGAGACTAATCCAGACTCTTATCAGATGATACAGGAAGTGTCGAGAAATTTTAAGACAATGTTCATACTGTCAAGACACTTGTCAAGAAAAATCAAGAACCTTATTAGACAAATTCATACTATGTCAAGAATTTTTAAAAATTATTCAGACAAATTAAGAATGTCGAGTAAAAATTCATGCAAATTCAGACAAAAACTGGTCTTTTCAGACTTTTTGACTTTTGTAGTGATATATGTAGTGGAGTTCTCAAATTTTATTCCACCATCCTATAAACCCTAAATGTTCAAATGAAATACACGCTTAGATCTGCACTTAACAGGCAGTATAGTATACGATCAAATAAAATTCCTTCTAAAGTTCTAAGTAGATAATAAATGTTTGGTAAGTAGGGAAATGCAATACTGCAAGGGTCTCTAAAAACACCGCAAAGGACCTCTTTTGTGCACAAAGGAGCACAAAGGACCACAAAGGAGTTTGATATGAGCACAAAGGACCTGAAATTCATTTCAAAACATAAAAATATAATTCATGAAGAAAAATGTAAAAAAAAAAATCAATTTCAATAAAAAATTGCGATTTTAATAATGTACGATTTTTAGTTATCACCGGTATCGGTTTGGAACCGACTTTATATCCGGGTTAAGTGAAAGTTCGTGTATGTGAATTTTTAAATAGTTTAGATATTGTACATAAATGATAAAAATGTCAATTATTATTCTTGATATTTTATTGTTGTAATTTTTCAAGGGTAAAGCATTACCAAAACTTCGAAAATTATATAGGATAGCAATGTGTTGTTGTTGTTTTTTGTTGTCTCATATATCATCACTTTGTTTTCTTACGTATGATGATATTTTTAAGTGAAGTATAAGAATACTTGCATTATAACAAAAAAGTCAAAACTTTATATTTCCAATTATGATTTATTAAGATAAAACAAACATGATAAATAAATACATATGATTTAACAATAACATTTAAAATTTTGGTTTTGTCCTCACTGCAGCTGTCCTTGGCCGGTGACGTTGACCATAACATAAATGAACAAGCGGTTTTTAAGTCTTATCTCATAATAATTGGCAAAACACGGAAAGATGTTACAAAGTTCATTGGACTTGGTGTCGAAATCTATGGTGTCATCAGCTGTTGCTATGCCATTGTCGTTAAAAATGTCGGACATAATCTGCGATCTTTGATTAGATGTTAGAGGCAGCTTGTTTTTTTATGTAATCTGTTACATTGTCTTTTATGTGCTTTGTGCAGAGTAATCTGTCCGGCTTTGAAAATACGCTGTCTTATGCAACTGTCAAACCACCTTCATCGTCGCTACCAAGTTTGACGTCGAAACATTGCACTTCCGTTAGTATCCGAGCTTTGAAGTGTGAAAAGAAAGTGTGGTAAGTCTCCATGGAACCGTCCCAATGGAAAAACACTGGCCCAATGAATATTGGATGGTCACGAGTTGACTTCGAAATGACCTTTTTGTTTTTATAAACAAAGTTTGTAAAAAAAACTGAACCTAAATTGAAAGTTCTGCCAACACCAAGGACTGTACTAGGATTAGCTTGCAAGTGTGTTTTAATGTTTTATTCTGCACAAAAACAAAGTATTTACCGAAATTTTCTTACTTGACTAATAATATATTTCTATGACGAAAGGGAACGGTATGGCAGTAATTCTAAAGATAGGAAATGGGGTTGAATTTTTTCAATCCGTTTTTCAGAAATTTCAATATATTCTTTGTTTTGTCAAATTTTATTCTGCACAAAAACAAAGTATGTACCGAAATTTTCTTACTTGACGAATCTTAAAGTGCTATGACGGAAAGAATCTAAAGGCACCAAGGGGAACGGTATGGCAGTAATTCTAAAAGTAGCAAATGGGGTTGAATTTTGCTATCCGTTTTTCAGAAATTTCAATATATACTTTGTTTTATCAAATTTTATTCTGCACAAAAACAAAGTATTTACCGAAATGTTCTTACTTGACGAATCTTAATCAGAACAAAAATGTATACACAGCACAATGAAGAAAAGTCTGTAGAGCTGTCATTTAGTTATTTGTGTCGTTGGGTTGCTTGTTACTGACATATATACATCTTCTCAATTCATTTATTTGTATTTTATCAGCCTGATTAATGGATAATCAAAATTTGAAATAAAATTTAGACTTTTTGCAATAGCTAGTAGATATTTTGCATATGGTTAACTATTAAAATAATTATACGAAAAGAAATAAATACCGTATAAAGAATCATCTACGCTAAGTAGCTTGTTAATTAGATTTATCATATATTGAGATAATTGATAAAAAAAAAATAAGAAGGAGTTCAGTTTCCTTAAAGCAATGCTGATGAAAATAAAATATTTAATTTAAAAATCATAAATTGGTTTGAAATTAAACATAATTTTAAACAAACTTGAAAAAAAATATACCTAGAGTTGACACGTAGTCGTATTGAGAGTGATTCATGTTGAATTTGTATAGCTTTGAATGTTTCAGTGAAGAACTCTCTTATTTTATATTATTTTATTTCTGATAAAATTTTGAGTAAAATGGTTTATATTTCATCTAATTGTTTTTTCAACAATGTTATTGTTTTTAAAGACGGTCTTTGAACGCTGATAATTAACTGTAAAGAATATATAACGCTTTGTTCATCCCAAGCGCAATCAAGTCCTCATTATACAAAACTTATTAATTGTGAAATTGAAATCTTTACAAACAGTGTTAGCTTAATTTTTTCTCTCCGGTTTAATGTCCAGTCTTTATTTATATGTTCATGTTTTCTCAATACTTTTCAATATATAATTATAGGTATACTAACATCTTATCGAAAATGGCCGTAATCATATGCATATCCGTACCGGTTACGGAACACGGTTTCGTAAATCTTCAAATTTACACCGATTTAACTCGAGTATTTTAATAAAAATTAATATTTTTTCGTGAAACAATTTCAGGTCCTTTGTGCACTTATCATACTCCTTTGTGGTCCTTTGTGCTCCTTTGTGCACAAAGGAGGTCCTTTGCGGTGTTTTTAGAGACCGATGCAGTATTAATAGTCAAAGAACCTTAATTCATTGATTTACGAAAAAGAGTGTATTTGTTGATATTGAACTAGTCGATGAAAATAAAGGTTTTCGTTTTGAACATCAAAACGTATGGTTTGGCATAGATCTATATAATCATTAAAAGACTGCAAGAAAATACCATATGGAAATGAAAAAAAAAACACTAAATCAAAGAAAGACAAAGACCATGGCCGAAAGAAAGAAAGAAGGAAAACAAACTACACAGAAAACTAAAGATTGAACTAAGTAAACTAAGGTGTTCGGAAAGAGCAAACCGTTCCCGCTCCAGCTCTAATGCCCGTCTTTTTGCAAATTAGAAGTAAAATTTCATTGAAAAGTCGCTTCCGATGATTATTTTTTTAGAGTTTTCGTGTTTTTTAGACTGTTGTCTGTCTTTTAGTTCTTTGCCCCGGTGTTGTCAGTTTGTCTTCGAATTTTGAGTTTGAATATACTTTGGTGTCGTCCGCCTCTTTTTTAATGGAGTTAGGCCTGATCATAAATAATATATATCATCTTATATTATCAGCACAGTTCTAGGGTCACTTATAATTTTTGAAAGTATCGGTTAATTCATAAAAGGCAACATAGAACTTTCATGGTTATATCACTGTCTGTCTGGACTTTAACAAGGATAATTGCCAGTGTTACTTGATTGATCTAGTGATAAATTTCCTACTTTTACCAAAGCTTTATTCATTATAAATTCCTCCATAGCAGCTGAGTTTATGCAAAGGTTTTGAGCAGTGTTTGTATTGTCCAATAAGTTTCTGTTTAATGTTCTATGAACCATTATTTGTCTTTTCGTCTACGTTTTGGATATGCTGTATTTGCATGTCCAATATAAGATTTGATATCTTATTTATTTTTGCTGGAAGCAAAGCGATTTTGATGGCACCAATTTCTGATATTCTGTTTTTTCTTTCTTAGTCATGTACTGAACGTAATGGTTTTTGTTGCACATCGTTTTTATTTTCTTCATATACTTCAAACAAGGAAGGCAGCCGTCGACACTACATACAATTACTGTCCTTTTAATATCCGTTTTGTTGTTTTGTTTCCCCCACCTACTATGATAAAGGTTGCATCATGTTTCCCGGTCTGTGTGTCCATCTATTCTTTCATTAATCCGTATTTTTCGTCTGTTTAGTTTAAACATATTTTATTTGCTTAAAATGCAAAAGGGATGAGATGCAAGTTAATAACTTAATAAAGTCTTCTCCCTTTTTGGGCTGGCTGTCCCATTCTGGTTAAGATTTAAGTTAAAGGTAATTTACCCGGCATGAAGTTGAGGTCACATCAATTGAAAGCTTAAAACACATTTAAAATTTGAAGATGTGGTATGATTGTCAATAAGACATCTTTCCACCCGATACTGACCAAATGACGTAGAAGCAACCATAGGTCACCGCACGGCCTTCAATAATGAGCAAACCCCATGCCGCATAGCAAGCATTAAAAGGCCCAGAAGTAACAAATTTAAAACAATTCAAACGAGAAATCTTACGGCCTTTTTATATACAAAACAAGAAAAACAAATATGACATACAAGAACAAACGATGACCCCTGAATTTCAGGATCTTGATTTGAGACAGACATATACAGAATAACACTGGAATAAACATATTAGCGGGCGCTCAAAACTTGGACAGTGGCATAACAGCACAGCATAAATCAAACTATAAAAATCAGTTGAAACATGTTCATAATGATGTGAACTTTTAAAAAAAAATATGCAAAATTAGGGCTTTGACCAAAATTTAAGCGGTTCACTTAACAGAAAGAAATACATGTAAGTACATTTTCATGTTAAAGTTTTGGTTGAAGGGGTAGTTTACCATGGTATCATGTTTATATTAACTTGAAATTTAGTACACATGTTCGAATATAACATTGTTAATGAAAAAAGTGATAGTGTGAAATCAGTTGACCCTGGTTTAA
Source organism: Mytilus californianus (assembly GCF_021869535.1). NCBI lineage: Eukaryota > Metazoa > Mollusca > Bivalvia > Mytilida > Mytilidae > Mytilus > Mytilus californianus. Next base: position 63,624,543 of record NW_026262679.1, read on the forward strand.
GATAGTTTACCATGAAGGCATGGACACATCACCTTGAAATTAGGTACACATGATGAAGATAATCCGTAAGGTCAATCAATTCATCATGGCGTCAGTAAATATTTTGAAGTCATTGCTTTAACTCTACCACTGGAAACTTTTGGTCAGTAGATTCCCTGTAAACAGCAAACCAATATCAACGAAGTTTAGATAAGAAGCACAAGTTCTGTAATATTGTATGATCTGATAGAGATATACTGGTACTCAATATGCAAGTATTGTCAGAATGCTTCTACTTATAAACTAGTAGTAACAAATAAAAATTAAAAAGCGGAATTGCATCAGACAGTGTTCCCCAGTATCTGGTATATTCCTCATTTTCTTGTATTGCTTTAGAATATGAACAATACTACTGTATTTGAAGAATTTCCATCGTCAACTGGGTATTTGACAGTAGCATCTCTTCAAATATAGTATTTTTATCCCTTAATTACTAAATTATTATGATTTGGTATTACTATCAATATCCTTATTCGTAATAAAATATGTTGGGTGTACAAAGAAATATTTCAATGACCATGGTAAAATTACAATTAAATTACCATCAATAAATTATTTGCGTTATGTAATTGAAATTCAAAAGATGCAGTGGGTGAGTCTATAAAAATAAAATTATTTAAATTAAAAAAATAGCATCATACTACTGAAATAAATTAGACCAAAGTAGAGGCACTTCTTCTTAAAGAACTTGTGTTATTGTTTACATTAGTACGTGGAAACTTGTAAAGATAATGATTAAATTTTCGAATGAAAGTGCTCCACGTCGATTCATTTAATACTAACTGAACAGAAGTTTAAATAATTTAAATATTTCTCTGTGAAAGGATGATGTGGTTGCTACGAACGCTTTACTTAACCAGAGGCGAAAGGGGGTATTTAAAAAGTCAAATCAACATTTCATTTTGAAAGTACTCGATCACCGATTTCTAATAAAAAGTCAATAAATTTCAATTGTGGGCTATCTGATTTGACGCCTTTAGTCCCTTTTAAATCTTACCCCACGTCACAGTTTACTTTAGGAGTTAGTTAAGCGAAACTATGTAGATAATATGAATAAATTATCGTTCTTTGTTGTCAAAACACTCTCCTCTCTTACCAACCACGGAAAACTCATCTCACGGTAGGTTGTATAAAATATTGTTTTCTATTAATTTTTTATGTTAATTAGTATTATTTTAATTATTGTTAAAGTAAAATGTAACACACATGAAAATGGAAATCTGAGCAGCTATTTTAATTGTTTTTTTTTTTATGTAATTGTCTATCAGATATCAATGAAAAATGATCCGAGAAACGGGTCAAATGAAATTTAAATAGACAAAATTTACGATTTACATAACGGTATTTGAAATAAGATATGTCAATAGTATATCGGGCTTCTTAAATGTATTTCGATTTCAAGATTTACAATTTAAGTATATTTGACCTCGTTTTCTTTATTTTCAAACAGTTGTAGTTTCTTTTTTATTCATGTATTTGTTTCCTTTTAGTAGTATGAGTTGACTTACTGCAGCGCTCTTGGTCTCGCAATTCTGTGCATTTTAAAAATTACAAGCGTTTGAAGCATTTGCGGTAAATAGATAGGTTTGATAAATAAAACCACACATTTGTTGCTTTCATAGTTGTAGCATTATCCTATCACTCAAACAAATATTAGGCAGATTTGACAATATGTTCAGTTGTTCCTTTTCTAATACTCCATCAATAATAATACAAAAATGTACAAAGCCGCCGTTAGAACCATGTTTATTACTAAGGTTCAGTTTCACAAACAGTCAGAAAAAAAGTCGACGAAAATTGTTCTGAACGGGTTTTTAGACGAAAAATGGTGAAAGAAGGAATAGTTTAGAGGCTTCAAGCCTGCAAATATTTTAAATAATGATCATCGCACAGGATATATTTGGTAAACATATTTGGATACTTTTGTTCTTTTCATGATTTGTTTGGGTGTGAAGAATACGCCCAATATAGAAATGAAATTAATTTCCGTTGGTAATGATTCGTATTATCATATCATAATTTTCTTTAACTTTTTGCTCACTTGATATACAACAAAAAGTAGATCTTTCGTCATTATTATATTTAAAATAAATGTACCGATCTATACCAAACAAGGTTAATTTTGGTAACTAGAGGCACTCGTATCGCTCACCGAGGGACATGTGCACTACACCGACTCGGTTTGAGTTCCAGTAATGTCAGTTTATGTTCTCTTGTAGTAGGTCCCAACTTGAGATCATGACATATATTTTTCAAAAAAAGAAGAAATTTTGTATTAAAATTTGTGTTTTTCGGTTAAAAGACAGAACATACTTGTGTGAAATCCAAGTTCTACGTTACCATGATTGAAATACAAATCTTGTGTCCACATTTCGTTTTCTTGTAGCCAATTATTGTCTTAATCATATTGTATTAAACATGTTATGTACAGCAAAGGCAGTCGTAATGCAACGACCAAATAATAGAATGAAATAATGGTATTATTAGATTATAAAGGAGACAAATTATTTCAACAAGTAATTTCCCCAAATTTTCTATTATTTTCTATTTACGGTACGTTATCATTAAATGGCCAATTTGATTCGTTGGTGATATCAACATATATTATTTTAGAAACGATACACAGTTGTAATGATTCTTAAAACGCCTTTGTGAGTTATTTGTAAGATATTTTTGTCGAATATGTTTTGTTTGTATATCTTTTGTGATTCCATAACGAAATAAAAAGATTGAGGTTAAGGTACTGAAATTTGAAGAAAAAACCTTCTGTGATGATCTCCCTAAATATAAAACTCTAAAACAAAACTTTGAATTGTTCGAGATTTTCTATCCCAAGAATATATTACCTTAGCTGTATTTGGTAAAACCTTTTGGAATTGTTGGTCCTTAATGCTCTTCAACTTCGTACTTTATTTGGCCTTTTTACTTGTTTGATTCGAGCATTCATGACTAGTGAGTCTTTTGTAGACGAAACGTGGGTCTGGCAATCACAATTAAAAGCCTGGTATCTTTTATGAGTTTTTTTATCAATGCGTATCAGGAGTATCTTCAGTGAATCTTCATGTTATGTCTTTAAATGGACGATGGGTTAAACCAACATGTTTACTCAATGATTATACATAACTCCACGTCTCGTCATTACAGTTGCATGTAACCTGAGTCAACTCTATAAAATAATATGATGGAAATCCCAGATATAACTAAGGAAATTTATCATAAGTGGTAATCATCAATTTTTATATTGTAACGGAGGCCATGTAACTTTCGATAAGAAACCTAGAAATGATTCATGTCTTGCTTAAATGGGTGAAGTGCATTTTTCAATAATTTTTTTTTACGTGCAGTCTCGTTATTTTTTTTTATACACAAACTATGTTCCGTGTAGAAGGCCAGAATTGGATGCCGGTTGGGGTTGTGTGATATTACTTTTAAAATCAGCTACTTCAGCAGTAATGAGTAATTTTGCCAAGTAAAAAAAAAAAAAAAAATATTTTGTTCAGATTGAAAAATATGCATTTCCTAAATTCATTTGATCAAATAGAAGCGACGGGGTTCATTCGTCATATTAATAAGATAAGTCAATCAAAGTACTTCCTCCACACATTTGGTCCTAATATGCTCACTAATATGGTCAAAACTAATTTTAACTTTATAGTTCTATTATAATGTTGTGATGACAGTTAAATGAGTTGGTATAAACGCAGATATTTGATATAGTTTTGATACTTTAATAAGGAGAGTCATGGTTCATATATCATCCCAATTTGCTCTTTGGGATGAAGAGAGGGATTACAGGTGGCAGCAATAGCTCACATTGGACCGGTCAGTTAACCATATTCACACATTCAGCTAAAAACAACAAAAAAGCTTTGATGAACAATATGAATTCTTCGACAAAACAGCTATATAGATTCACTTTCTTGTCGGTTGAGGAAAAAAAAAGGGGGGGGGGGTCTTTATGGCAATCGAACTTTCAAAAAAAGAGGAATTCTGTATCCAAGAACCAAATGGCCGTGGATTTATAGGGCTCCTAAAAAATATATTATATCCCCAAATTCAATGCTTTCCCCCTAAAAATTTGAAGATTAGAAGTTTCCTGACTTGTTTTTGTGTTACCCATTAAAGTATCACTTAGCTAGGACATATTTAAATATTTGTATACTATTTCACCTGTCTGTTTGTAGCAACTTTTATCAGATCAATAAAATAAATCAAAAAGCGAAATAATTTCTTATTAAAAATCCTAATTAAAACTTGTGATAAAGAATTATGTTTCTAAATTGAAATTAATAATTTTAAATTTATTTATTAACTGTTGACTTTTATTAAATTGTAGATGTTTGAACATTTTATAAACAAACCTTTTGTAGTTATTGACGATGAAATCTGTTTGCAAGGGGAGGCACTGGTATTTAAATTCTATGTACATTTAAATATACATTGCTTGAATAAATATTTGCATTGCGGGGTTAAATTCAAAGTAAGATTTAATAATAATGTAACGCCCGTGCAAGGAACTTAAAAGGCACTTGAATATGTTAAAATTGCGTTAATTGAAAGTTTTATAATAAAGTGAAGTATTTAGAAAGTTAAGCACCGACATTTTTACGACAAGATAAGTAAGGATTTAATTTTAAGGTAAGCTCTGTTCATCCAAATGTAAATTTGTATTGTGCACTTATAAAATTTAACACGTTTTTTTTTACCGACAAATAAAATTAGAATTAACCCTTTCCTGTAAACCAAAAAAAAATCAGATGCACAAACTATTCAGAACCATAACGCGTAGCTTAAATAACGTAATTGTTTAATTTATTTTATAGCTACTACGCATTGTTTTATGAAGAATGGCGACCCTAAAACTGTTTACGCGTATAGATTACATTATTCTTCGTAGGAGATATGCTCCGAAAAGGCTTATAAAACAGATTAAAGATCAATAGAATCTAAATGTGTGACCCAAATTGAGGATATATCTTTAAATGTTATTACAGCTTCAGTTTGCCAGTTTGCATCTTGTTCACTGTAAATGTATGCATGTGTGTATGCTTGATCACACATACAATCTTAACACATGGTTTTTTTATAATGGGAGTGTCGATACTATATAGGTCCCAAGGGTGACTGGGGAGTAGAAATATGGTCAGTTTGATCTTCTGATGACCGGCAGTTAAACCCATGTCGAAGTATGGCGTTCTTTTGGCTGTGCGGGATATACAAGTACACAGCCACATCCGGTCAGAATAAGGACTTTAAAACCGATGCCTCGTGTAAGGAGAGTACCTCGCTCTCTGCACGTTAAGAACCCGTGCAATAACTCTTTGAGGGTCCGTAAGTGGCCTCTTGCAATGCAAAATGTATGTCCCTATCCAATATACCCTCATTTTCCACTGGCAGTCAAAATTTCCCCGACCTTAATCCCTTATGGCCTCTATTACAGGACCCACCTATTGTATTTTGTTAATTTGTTCTCGCCCTGAATATGCATGAAATACTTGCCACTGGACGTAAAGCATCCAACAGTAAATCATCAATATATTTAGGTCGGGCAATATGACTAATAGAATATGCCTGCATTTCTTTTATCTTAACCATTATACGCATAATCAGTGATTTTTTTCTTTGTTTTTTTCGTACATCTAAATCAAACCACGAAAAACACCAATAACAATTAAACAAATAAAAGGTAGATTGGGACGAGCACCAAAATCATTGTCTTTGCTTTTTTAAAACTTCATTACTGTTATTAGTGGTGCTCTTTATTTCAGAGGTAGACACCAGTATAATCACAAATGGAAGAACAAGATAGACAAAGTAAGTAACACTAAAGTACAGGAGGACATGTATGCCCATTTATTGTTCTATTTATCAAAACCTAGATGTTGAAAGGAAATTATGTATCGTTACTTTTAAGAAAGCGGGTCAGGTGAATTTAAATTACAATTGTCTTTCCAGTTTTAAACGATTTTTAGTACTTTCCCTATTTCATTTGACCAAAAAAAAATGTAAAATATTTTGTCTAGATAGATATATAAGAAGATGTGGCATGAGTGCCAATGAGACAACTCTCCATCCAAGTCACAATTTGTATAAGTACACCATTATAGGTCAAAGTATGGAATTCAACACGGAGCCTTGGCTCACACCGAACCACAAGCTACAAAGGGCCCCAAAAATGACTTGTGTAAAACCGTTCAAACAGGAAAACCAACGGTCTAATTTATCTAAAAAACGAGAAACGAGAAACACTTATGAACCACATCAACAAACGACAACCACTGAACATCAGGTTCCTGACTAAGGACAGGTGCAAACAAATGCAGCGGGTTTATTTTGAAAAATGCCGACTTAAAATAAAGCTTATATATTATTTTTCATTGTTTAATATAAAAACATATCTGATATGAAAATCTATTTGCAAATCTATTAAGAAATCAACTCAGTCAGATTTAATGCAGATTTAATGAAAACAATGCCACAGTCCTGATTATATCTTGGAATAACATAAATCTATTTAAATTTTCGTAACATTTTTTATATATGTTTTCAATGCGCATAACTGAACTTGAATTTCTAGTTAACTTTGTCCAGAATACTTTTGTTTGTGATCTATTCTTGGATTCAGATAGTAAACCTATTGCTATCAAATAATGAACAATATATTATCATAAAGCTGTGGCAAAACGAGCAAGAAACGTTTGTGTGAATAGGCGATAAAATCAGACGCGTAGACATTGACCCTTTATAAAGGTTTTTTCTGTGAAACCTATTTTCAATAAAGTTCTTTTTTATATCAGTTTACTTTTGTTACATTTAATAAAAGTATTCCTGTTGATACTTACGCAATCAATTAACGTGTGCTGTCCTTCATTTTTAATACGAATAGATAAGAATTATGAAAGAAGGGGTTGATGTCCAAGCGCATGTGACTAAAATAAGCAAAGTTTATACAAAAATTGAAATCCCAAATTTCCCACAGACACATCTCGGTAACTGATTGTCTTCTTTTTCAGGGTTGGATGTGTTGTTCTCGGAAAACTGTACAGACGGTGTAGTCATACGAGATGGGTTTAAAACAATATTACAATGCATGGGCAACAATCCAACTAACGAGTCCATTGACGAAGTATTCGCAAACTTCGATGCTGATGGTATGTTTCAAGGGAGCAATTTCTTAACTTTAAGAGGAGATAATTCACTAGTGTCTGTCGCCTAATTTGTATAGAAAAAAGCCTGAAAAATGTATTAAAAGTAGGGATCTGCAATCTGTCAGATTAGAATCATTAAAAAATCTACCACAAAATTAAAACAGATGATTTTACCTGAGCATGGAATGAATCAATTTTATAGCTAATATTTTTTTACGATTTTGGTATATCGATTGATTGTTTTATTGTCAGTTTATTTCCTCCAATAAATACGGAATGACATAAAGTTAAAATATACAAATAGAAACTAATAACAAATATACAGTGGCAACTAATAGCATTTAGAATAATAACAAATACTGGAAGAATATGTCGATCTCTGTGAACAGGCCCCTGGCGGTGGACAGAAGCATTCAGAACACAATGGTGTTCAACACCACGATTGTAAGGGTTCCACCCCGCATATAAAACCTGTGCCGTGGAATGAAAGCAAATTTTCCTTTCCATAAACCTGCCAAATTTGAAATTTTTTTGATCAAAGAAAATAATCCAAAATTCATTCTTTACAATGGTGGTGAGGACTATAATTAATACAATTTGTTTAATGGTGTTAGTCAACACTATAATAATAAAAAATACAATTGTTTTACACGATTTGGTAACTTCCGTAATTTGTAAGACGGTGAAAGCAATCAAACGTAGGTTACACTACTGATTGTGAAGTTTACCTCAAAATGGTCGCATTCACAACACCAGCATACTAGCCTTCCTGGTAAAATTAACGTATTATAAAAATTATAAAAATGTATGTGCGCATGAAACGAGTTTCTGGAATAAACCTCCTCCGTTAAGCTCAAGACCAAAAGTTTGGAAAGCTATATATATGATACGTTTTTAAGCATGACAATTATATATATAAACAACAACAACAGGCTTAAACAGAACAGTCGATTTTTCTATAGTAATCTTTGCATGTGGGTAAACAACAGAAAACATACATTAACATAGCAATAACAATTATTGATAAAAAAGATATGCAATTTGTGGGTATTGATGTATAAAGCAATATAATAAGTGCAACAATATCATAGTTAAATAGTCACTACATATCAATCAAATTTGCCACCGCTTTTCTCCTCCCGAAAATTAACCTCTATGTCCAATATACAAGCATTGCAGTACCGCTCGCAAATATTTTGTCACAATTATTTATTCAGTGATATAATGTTCTCTTTAGGAACAACCGGGTTATCAAAGGACGAATTTGATGAGTGGTTCAATAAATGTTGGGTTCCGGTAGCCCAGGCACGTCAGGCAATTGTAGAAGCATTTAAAATTTTGGCTGCTGAAAGCGAAGATTCTGATGGACGCTGCTGCATTGCAAGTTTAGTTGAAGTACTAAAAAATCGAGGGAGTGAACCATTATCAGATGAAGATGCTGAAATATTTCAGAAGGAACTGGAAATAATTGACACAAGCGAAGACGGCTTCATCGATGGAGAAGGTATATGAAACTTTTATATAATGATTTCAAGTGAATGTGCAAAAACATGGACAGGTGACTCTTAGCGAAAAGTATGCAAAAATATGCAAATCACATCTTATTTTTATATTTACTGCAGGGTTTGTTACTCGTACTGTGTGGATGCAGTAGAATGTGTCCCCGTGCCTGCAGTGTATGTCTTTATATTTTACTGTTAGGTTTTTTTGCTTGTGAGAGAGCTGTCTACATATTCCATTATATTAATGTTCTATTTCTTTTACTGTATTTGTAAACTTCTTTGTCATTTGGTCTCTGATGGAAAGTTGTCTCATTGGCAATTATACCACATCTTTTTATCTTTATATTTACTGCAGGGTGTGCTACTCGTGCTGTGTGGATGCAGTAGAATGTGTCCCGTGCCTGTAGTGTATGTCTTTATATTTTACAGTTAGGTTTTTGCTTGTGAGAGAGCTGTCTACATATTCCATTATATTAATGTTCTATTTCTTTTACTGTATTTGTTAACTTCTTTGTCATTTGGTCTCTGATGGAGAGTTGTCGCATTGTCAATTATACCACATCTTCTTATCTTTATATTTACTGCAGGTTTGTTTTTTTTAAATACGCAACGTTGACTTTTAAGTAAATTATGCAATAATATTGAACTCATTTCAGAGGAACAGTAACATGATACAAAAAGACCATTTTGTATGATTTTATCTGGGTTTCCTTTTAATTTTCATAAAAATGGCTATCAAAAGTATGAAAAGACAGTCTATAAATTTCACACTTATTTTTGATCCAAATGATTTGTTTTAGATATTCCACTTTAGAAATCGAAGTGTTACAAATTGACATCTTATCATATTGTGCTACGGAGATTAAAAGGCTGTCATTTTTTGTCACACTTGTCTTCAGACTAATATCACATAAATCGAACTGTCCTTTTTTCGAATCCACAGCCGGTGTAAATTAAAGAAATCTGCAAACAAACAAAAGTAAGGCCTTGTGCCGTTGTTCAAATGCAATAAAGTTCTTTGAATCACAGTTTGTTTCTTTTGCTCAAATTGTAAAAAAATATGTATTTTTTTAGAATTTGCAAACTTTCTAACGGAACAATGTCAGGAAGTCAAAGCAGAAGAAGAAAATCAGGAACAAACGCAAGAAGAACAAACCGAAACTACAGAAGAACAAACCGAAACTACAGAAGAAATAACCGAAACTACTGAAGAGCAAACAGAAGAACAAACAGAGAATACAGAGGAACAAACTGAAAATACTGAAGAACAAACAGAAAACACAGAGGAACAAACCGAAAATACCGAGGACAAAACTGAAAATACTGAAGAACAAACAGAAAACACCGAAGAACAAACGGAGAAAATTGAGGAACAAACTGAAAATACTGAGGAACAAACGGAAAAGACAGAAGAACAAACTGAAAATTCAGAAGAACAAACTGAACAGCAAAAAACCGAAAACTCTGAAGAAGAACAATCAGAAACTCAAAAAACGGAACAAACTGATTCTTGAAAAAAGTGAAATCAGTTGGTATCTTTTAAACAATTCAGGATAAATACATTGACAATATTGATGTTTTAGGGGGGCCTGGAAACACTATAACTATTTAAATGGGAATCTTTCAATGGAATCCTTACGTATGTAAAAGAAACTGATATGGTGCTGTAGATTTGACTTCTGTCTTCACCAGCTGGTGCTAATAAAAACCACCTGCTTTTAAATAAGCATTACAAATCAATGTATATTCAAATGCAATAAGCTATCTTACGCATCATGGTTTATAATTTCTGTGATATATTTTGAGAGCTGTGATAACTACGCATTTATTTGTTCTGTTGTAAATGAATTGTAACAATATGAAATTGCAAGCACAATTATACAATTTGTTTATTTAAAACGGCTACTTTTTTTTTTATTTTAATTATCATTATGGCTGTGTTGTATGAACCCCATGACTTGGTATTTATATAAATGATTCCCTTGAATGACTGACACAAGAAAAAGTAAAGGAAACACTTGATAAACACACACACACATCAAAGCTTCCTTTCCATTGATACTAATATGTGTATTTGAATATTCATGTCTAGTAATTTGACTATGACGAAGCTATTTAAGAGTGCCGACAAATGTGTAACCTCGCCACATACATAATGTCCAGTTTTTGTCTTTTTCTACTTGCATACACAAGTCAGTTAATTTTCATTTTTTAACGTTTGGTTGTCCGCCAGGTTACCTAATGATAAGGTTGTTTGTCTATTGCGAAGGGCAATGCGTTGACATGTCTGGAGCCATAGACTTCTCTTTCTCGACTCTTTGATATTTGTAGCCGGATAGTTTTCTTCTTGACAAGCGTACCACATCTTTATGTTAATGAGATCGATTTCAACTAATCTTTTGGAGGTGTATTGTCTACTCCCACAATATTGGAATTTTTTATTTATAAATGTCGAAAATCATTTCACACATTTCAAATCAAATTTCTAAAGCCATCTCTACAGAGCAGGCAATTTGCCAATGCAACTGTTGCATTCAAACTGTGTACGATGTGGAAATGTCGTTTTATTCCATAAATTAATAAATAGTTACAATTGATTCTTCTCGAGGTATTCACAACAATTTATAATAAACAATAGGATGAATTTTAAAGTACACTATTATCTATGATATATAGTTTTTGCTATCGATATTGAAATTAACTTAGTAATTGAAAATCTAACTACAAAGGTCTCTTTCCAAAATGGCTTTCGAATAGTCATTAAAATTGTCACGATATTTAAATCTTTATGGAAAAGCATGAAATGTAGCTGATATTTAGCAATGGAGGCATCAATATGTATTTCTTTTGTAAGCTGCTGTAATATTCGTTTCGATGCATCATTGCATATAATTATATATGATTATAAAACTCGTAGAATATACTAAGTATGAGAACTAATATGAATGAAAGGAGATGTGGGCTATACATCAATTAGCCAGCAACCAAATAACCAAAAGATATTTAGAGTGCTTAAACAATAGACTGGTAGCTGCAAATCGTCCCGAGTCTATAACAATAAAAAATGAATTGAATTGGAGCAATCGAAGATCTCCTTTCAAGACCCAATTCTCTAATAAACTAAAAACATTAAGAAATAACATACAACTGCTGACGAGGTTCCTGACTTGAGATAGACACATGAAAATGTTGTTGGGTTACGCTATATTCTCTATAGCAAAGCTTTTTGCATACTAGTATCCATATCCATCCAAAAAATACAAAAGACGCGGCATTTGAACAACAACAACTGCACAATACCAACTCCCATTGTAAATACATAAAACTTAGTACATTGTTAAATATCTCAGTTTTTTAGAGTTATTTCCTTTTGATCTTTGATAACAAATTGATTGATTGATTCGTTCGGCAGTGTTACCCAAAAGGGTTTTTATTAGGTATGATACAGGTTTGAACACTGAAAGAAGTAGTTCTAGCAAAAGTCGAAAGAAAAATTCCACAATTTAAGTATAATTGCTATTTAAAAAATAGTGATTAGATGCAAATAGTATGTTATTCGGTCCTACACTATGCATGTAATATTTGCCGCTGAACAATACGCAGTCATCGTTCGTTCAATTCAAAACTTACCAACATAGATAGCAAGTCACAGCGATTATATGAACTGAATATAAGTAACCTAGTTCTTATGTAACTGACCTAAACACTAAACATTTACATTGATCACCGAACCTTTCTGCAGACCAAATATAGTTGATCTACTATTCATAGTAAATGAGAAAGTAACCTAAGTGTGAACACAATGTTGATCTTTGCACTAACTAACATCTTAAACCGTTCTACAGACCAAATAAAGTTGACATATTACTTTTTGTACTCGAGAAACTGACTAAAATACGAAAGTTTTACTTCAAAGGTCATTGAATTTTTCCTAAGCCTTCTTCTCACTCTAACTATGGGTGTGTAAACCTACGTTTATACATCAATGCTCTTACGTATACAATAACATTTATGTGAGTTCATTCTTTTCATCAAATATAAGAAGAAAAAAGATTGCAAATGAGACAACTGTCCGCCAGAGACCAATCTCAAAATGCTTAATTTGCACATATGACTACTTTTTCTTTCTATAAGCATGACATTCGAGGTATTGATCTAAACATTATCAAATCTTCCTTTTAATATATGCAACTATATATCAAAGTTTGGTTCCAATAAAAAGAAAAGTTCTGAGAATTCAGACAGAGCACACAAGTGTGACATCAAAGAGGAGTTAACCTCTAAGTCAATACGAATCTTCTCATTACATGTGACCATTTACTTAAGTTGGATTCAAATACCAAGTAAGAAACTAGAGTTAAAATTTAACTTTGAAAATCTATAACCCAATTTTCTGCACTATTTTAATAACTGTCACCTTGGATGTATTGCTCTCATAATAAAAATTACTGCTCTTTTAAAATGTTACCATATATTCAAATTTGGCGAAATTCTAAAATTAGGTTCTTGGTTCGTGATCTGGAGCCCATTTCTCCGTTAACTTGATTTGGTCTTTGCATCTTTAAGAGCTTTTGACCCTGGACCTGTTGACTATAACTGATAGGGAATTTCGAATCTTTCTCATACTAGTTTATCTATAAGTGACCAAATATCAAAGTTTGGTTCCATTTCTAAGTTTTTCATATAGAAACCATATTTTTTGCACTGATTTAAGCCTAATTTTAGTATTTGTGACCTTGACCAAAGATGACTTGACATCATTATATGTAGGGATATTCCTCAAATTACATGCGACCACATGTACAAGTCTCATTCCAATTCCAACAACAAGGGCTCTTGAATTATCATCAAGAAACCTCCTTTATGAAGTAATTTGTGTCTATCTTTGGTATCTGTGACCCTAACTATCAACAACTTGACATCAATATTGGCAAGGATTTTTCTCTTACTATACATGACCAAATATCCAAGACTGACTCCAATCCAAAGAAAGTTTCTCCTGTCATTATGCATAACGTTTTATAGCTTTAGATAGAATATGCAACCTATATACAAAATATGGCTGTTTAACTCTTATATCTTCTGAAATATAAACCTTTATGCAATAAGCTTACACGGTTGCTGTCTCTATATTAGCAAACACATGTTTCACATTCAACTTTCATCCTGGGACGAGAGAAAAAGTCAGAAATATTAATTGACAGGAAGTTTTTACCCAATGTGTTAGGTACTTCTTTAAGTTAATAAAAACATAAGAACAAAGTATCCTTGAAAACAATTGCTGGTGTTTGATGAGTTACACAGAACAGCTGAGGATAAATAAAGGGTCATAGCTTGTCATAAATATCTAAAAAATACTTTACTAGTGGATCAGGAACTCGGCTTACCATTCTAGAGCATATAAGTTGCCCAAGATTTTGGAGGGGTTCATGCTGTTCTGTCTAGTTTTCTGTGAAGTGTTTTGTTCACTTCTGTTTTTTCATCTTTTTTCTTTTGGCAATGACATTGTCTATTTTTCTTGGTAATTTGGTTTATGACTGCCCTGTTAGCATGTTTATCTCCTTTTTACTTGCTTTCTGAAAAGAGGGGGGTTTACAGTAAGGATGATAATAATACAACAACATGTAAGTAGTTTTAGCAATTTAATGTAATTTCAAGAATTTCCACTGCTGATATTTTGAAAATTGCTCAGAATATGTGTATATAATGAAAGTGAACTGACTAATTATCATGAAAGTAAAGTTCAAAGTGTACAACTGTACTGAAATAGACATAATTACACAAAACTTACCCAATAATACCACTCACTTAAAACATGTAATTAGTACACACACATATATATCAACAGCAATAGATATTTAAAACTTTTTAAAAAATAATGAAACAAGCACATGGTATCAATCAACAAATGCAAAAATGGCAAAAAACAAACATTATCAAGTTAAAAAACAAACATGAAATGGATACACAAAAACTTCAAATTCAACATTTCTGCCATTCTGTTCCAGATCTACTGGATAACTGGTATCTGTAACAATAACTTCAACTGGTACCTGGTACTTTACATTGTCTTTCAAACAAAACCAAGGTCACCAATTATTCATTCTTCAAGGGCCTCATAATTTTGACACTCTGATACTATAAAACTGTATTTCATATATTAAAACATGAAAAAGTGATTCAAATGAAGCAATATTTAATAACTAATAAGCCTGCATAATTTTAACAACATATTTGAAATAATCTTTCATACAAAAGTATTCTAGATATAAAGATGTTCCTTAAATGGTACCTATGGGCAAGCCAGTGTAGATCAACTGTTTTTAATAGATATAAAAGGAATTTTCTCATAGCTGTCATGATTTTCTTAGATGCACACCTGACTTCAAAATAATTTATTCTTAATCTTGTGATAAAAGTTGCACCCAATTGCTAGTGCAATTGTATATATCAGTAATTTTTTACTATACTCCTGGTACGCCTTTCAATCAAAATTTATACTACCAAAATATTTCAATGCCCATTTAGGCTGTAAAAATGCAAAAAATGAACAGAGCAAAACTGTCCCCTCCAAAGCTAAAAACGTGAACAAAACCTGATGTGAAAATAACTTGAAATACTGTAATGCCCTTTTCAATGATTTTTATTTTCACATGCTTTATACATCCATTTGGTATTAACACAGTAAAGTGACCTGCTTTAAAGCGGTAAGTTTTACCAACTTTCTTAAGTTATTCCAAAATTATACAATTTAGTCTATATAGGGCCATTGGATCCCTGAAGGTTCAGCAGTTTTAAGTTGAAACTAGTCCTTTTTGGTAAGAAATTATTTTTGTGCCATTTAAAATCAAAGTTAGTTTTGTTGCAGATGTGTTGCCCATCTCATAAGCCACATCATATTCACTTATTTGCATGATAAATATTCTATTTTTGGTCTGCAGTAAAACAAAAACATTAAGTTAGAAATTACCAAGACTTTTTTATATCAATATTTGGTTCCAAAGAAAGTTCCATGATCTCAATAAAATACATTTTTTGTGTTGATCCCAAATATCCAATTTTGATAAAATAATTTCATAGTTTTTTTATTTGAAAGTATGCATTTTTACATTACAAAACTAAATAAAGCAGAACTGGATTCTTGATAAATTGAATAACAATAAAGTAAAATTCAAAACTGCACCTCAATATAAAGATTTTCCATTTATAGACAACCAAGCTGATAAATTCTCAAATCTGTATGGCAAGAGAAATTCTGTATACAGTTAATTAAAAAGAATAATTAAATCTATTTTACTCTTAATCCAGTTTTCACAAATCTTAATTAAATTTTTGCATAAAATATATTTGACTTATCATATACTTTTTGGATAGTTTTTCTTGAACTGTACTTGCTACAAGATTTATTAATGCTGGAATTTGATGAAGAATAAAAATTATAACGATATGTCTTACCAGACCTCGTTAGAATATTTGGCTGGTAAGGATTAAATAAACAATTTGGAAGGATTAGCATGATTAACAAACAACAAAGAAAAAGCAATATATATCCTTAAAAATAAACTGCTTCGCTGAGCACAGCTAGATACGCCTACTGAGGTCCAACCCTGAACAGTTGGGGCAAAAATGGACACAATATTCAAGCTTGATTCAGGTCTGAATTTGGATTGTAATTAAATATTTGACATATTATAGGTTTCTGAATAAATGTATTCAAAGAACTTGAAATTGGTTATATGAATTGAATTTATGTTCAATTAAAGATTTCTTGCTGTTGTGCAATACTTAGTAAATCTGTTGTCAGACTATAAACAAATAAAGTTCAATTAATTCTCAATGTCATATTAGAAATTTATGAAAATAAAAAGGGAGCTTACATCAATAGATATAAACAATTCACCAAAGTTTCATGAGAATTGGTGACAGCATTTTTGAGTTATTGTCCGAAAACTGGAAAATCACCCCTTTTTTTAATGAATAAAACCCCACAACTCAGAAATGTAAAATGTAAAATTCATAAAATTCTAAAGGGAGCTTACATCAATACATACAAACAATTCACCAAAGTTTCATAAGAATTGCTGAAAGCATTTTTGTCCGATAACTGGAAAATCCCCCCTTATTTTATGAATAAAACCCTGTAACTCGGAAACGTAAAATCTAAAATTTATAAAAATCGAAAGGGAGCTCATGTCAATAGATATGAACAATTCACCACAATTTCTTGCAAGTTGCTGAAAGCATTCTTGACTTATTGTCTGAAAACTGGAAAATCCCCCTTTTTTTTAATGAATAAAACCCCATAACTCGGAAACGTAAAATCTAAATTTTATAAAAAACAAAAGGGAGCTCACGTCAATAGATATAAACAATTCACCAAAGTTTTATGCAAATTGGTTAAAGCAATTTTGAGTTAATGTCCGACATGTTGACGACAGACGGACGGATGGACAGAGGTATACCATAATACGTCCCGTAAACGGGCGTATAAAAATGTAAAATTGCATAAAGCCAAAATGTTATAAAATGCAAAATTCAAGCTTGTTTAAAAAATATACACAAGATTCAATAGAGTTCAACTCTCTCATATATTTACCTTCTTAGGAAATCTAATGTAACAATGAAAAAAAATCCAATTCAGAATTCTAGGAAAAACATGAGATATATTTAAATAACATGTACATAATACAATCAATTCATATTCTGAACAACATTTACAACTTGTAACATGTAGTATCAGGAATGGGAAATTAACAATAAGGAAAAATGCATATGGTACACCGAATATGGGGATTTAACAGGGCAATAAATACCCATTATCCATCAAAATTTTCTTTAATAGTACACATAAAGCATAACAATGTGCTCAGTAATATATTATATCAATTAAAAGTATGAAAATCTTCTAAAACATGATTCCACTTTCAACCAAATGAAGAATACTGAAGAAATGGTATACGTAGTATATATATTTATAACCATACCGTGGAATTTCATTTATTTCCAAAGCATCTTTATCTTTAGATGGCATTTTAGAAAAATATTTGTTTCCACTTAAAAATAATTATTTACAATTTTTGGGTTCATTTGTGTACCCTATTGATCTATATACATGATATATGGGAAATTGTATCCTATTATGTTGTTATCCCTAAGTGTAATTTGAAATGCATCCAATCAAAAAAGATGTACAGATATTAACACAACTATGTACCAAATTCTACTAGTCTATCATGAATTCTTAGCAGATGTTACATTAATTCAGTCCCTCCCCGTAATCAATCTCTCCTACTTCTGAAGGCCTGAATTCCTTTTACACTAAACTTTCTAAAGACTCTTCACAAATCATGGATTTGATTGGTGCTCTTTTGGAGAGGTGACCAATCAGCAGTCAGCTCAATTTTTTTTAGAGATAGGTAAATCCTGAGATAATTCCAATAGATTGACAGACGATTTTTCATTGTTTATGCATTCAGGCATTAATGTAGCCATTGCAGAGCAGCAGAATATAATGACTGAATTATTTGGATTAGTGTTACAAGAAATTCCTTGCATGATAGACTTATATAGGTCAAAAGCCCTCATCAATGTTTTCTTTATATAAAAATCAAACTTGTTCATGTTGCCTTCTAAACAACACCAAGTTTTGATGTAAAAAACACTTAAATCCTCTACTAGATAATGAAAAGGATATGTCTATCTAGTAAACCTAAAGCAGAAATTCTCCACTAGAACATGCAAATATATTCCTGTTCAACATTTGGAAGAAAATGGAATTCTAATATTACATTATTAGTTTGACCTAATCCCACATGGCTAACACAGCTACTTCATTGAAAGGGGTTTCTATCAAAGAAATTTGAACTTTATGGATTTTAAAACTGGTTTCTGATCATTTTACATATCCTTGTTCATCTTTACAATAATTAGAATACACTTAAAAAAAATTTATGCCAAAATGTTGTCTTTTTTGATAGAGAATAATGTGATACAACAAAGATATCGAAATTAATAATTACTTTTCATGTTTCTTTTCAAATACAAGCATTTATAAAACAAAATTTTGTATGAAAATGTGATTTGCAACATCCTGTTAGGCAGCTGTGCAGGCCATGCATAATCATGTAAAATTAATAAAGTAATATAAAATATATAAGTTTATGTGGTTATATAACATTTTAAAACTGTGCAATAAAATAAAGTATTCTTCTTTCCGCCAACTTGGCTTACAAAGCAGACCTGCTGCTTATCAACAAACAATACTAGTTTGTAACAGTTAATGCTAGTTATCCCATTTGATCAGAGAAGAAACTGGAACGGGGGGCTGCTTATCAACTAACAATACTAGTTTGTAACAGTTAGTGCTAGTTATCCCATTTGAACAGAGAAGAAACTGGAACGGGGTGCTGCTTATCAACTAACAATACTAGTTTGTAACAGTTAATGCTAGTTATCCCTTTTGATCAGAGAAGAAACTGGAACGGGGGGTGGGGGGGGGGGGGGCTGCTTATCAACTAACAATACTAGTTTGTAACAGTTAATGCTAGTTATCCCATTTGATCAGAGAAGAAACTGGACCAAGGGCTGCTTATCAACTAACAATACTAGTTTGTAACAGTTAATGCTAGTTATCCCATTTGATCAGAGAAGAAACTGGAACGGGGGGCTGCTTAACAACAAACAATACTAGTTTGTTACATTTAATGTTAGTTATCCCTTTTGATCAGAGAAGAAACTGGACCAGGGGCTGCTTATCAACAAACAATACTAATTTGTAACAGTTAATATTAGTTATCCCTGTTGGATGAATTTTTTTTTTCATTTGATGACAAAATAGAGCTCAGTAATGAACGATGTTTTTGTTACCATTAAAATCATATGTCAAAATATATATTTCTAGGAATATGAAGCCTTGTAGCTTCCTAATCATGAAGATGTTAGATATTCAAAAATAGTTACCATAAGACATTGTTTTACTGTAAAGCATTGTCATTTTATGAGTTAAACAAGAATGTGTCCATAGTACACGGATGCCCCACTCGCACTATCATTTTCTATGTTCAGTGGACCGTGAAATTGGGGTCAAAACTCTAATTTGCCATTAAAATTAGAAAGATCATGTCTTAGGGAACATGTGTACTAAGTTTCAAGTTATTTGGACTTAGCTTCATCAAAAACTACCTTGACCAAAAACTTTAACCTGAAGCTGGACAGACGAACAGACAGATGGACAAATGGACAGACGCACAGACCGAAAAACATAATGCCCCTCTACTATCGTAGGTGGGGCATAAAAAGAAAACAAACAGAAAAACCATTACACTTACAGTGAAACCTGTCAAAACAAGTAAAAGAAATACAAATACAAGGATTGTACAAATATCATCTATGATTTGAAATAAAGATACTTATATAAAACTGGATATCACTGGAATCAGGAATTTCTCAAGTTTGTAAAAAATAAAAATACAATGTATTTTCAGACATAATAAAACAGTTCTGTCCAGTGAATAGGATAAAAAAAAATCCCATATCCAAACATGGAAAACCTCAAATTTGGTCTTTACCCATATAGACACATTTAAAAAAATCAAATTGTATGAATCTCACAAGAATTTTACCTGCTGCTTTATTTTTTTTTACTTCAGAGTACATTAACCTGTGTCAAAAAAGCTACAGTAGTTTTTAACACAGTTAGTTTCCACAGTTGAATCACCTTAAACATAGTAAAATCAAATCTAGTTTTTAAAATTATTCTAACCAATTAAGCTAACTAAGTTTATCTTAATATTAAATACAAAAAACATGGTATTTTTTCAATATATAATAATTAAGAAAGCTACAAAAATCATACCTATCAACAGAACTACAAACCGTTTTCTTAACAGATACATTTATCAATACGAATAAAATTTAACAGCAGATCTTTATGTGAAAACCTATTTTAAAAACAATAAATTGCTTCGCCGAGCACAGCTGGATACGACCGCAGAGGTCCAACCCTGAACAGTTGGGGCAAAAATGGACACAATATTCTCGCTTGATACAGGTCTAAATTTGGATTGTAATTAAATATTTGACACACAATAGGTTTCTGACACAGAATAACTGTAGTCAAAGAACTTAGAATTGGTTATATGATTTGAATTTATATTCAATTTTTTGCTTTTGTGCAATACACTATGCTGTTGCGAATTGAAATCTTGAGGAGAAAAAATTGTCCCCATCCCCCACCACCAATCCCCCCCCCCCCCCTTTTTCCAAAAATAAATATCTGAAGAAATTTTCTTTTTGATTTCTGAAATCTTGAGGAGAAAAAATTGTCCCCACCCCCCCCCCCCCCCATTTCTTTTTTAACCCCCCCCCCCCCCCCCTTTTCCAAAAAAAAATTCTTCCCCTCAAAATATGGTCATAATCTCAATTCAAATTTCCAATGGAGTTTGCAACCATGATTAACCTTTTTAATACATCATAAAAGTCTTAAAATAGAAAATGACTTACATAATCATGGCTAAAATTAATTTACATTAATCAGCATTTTTAAAATTATCAAAATATTGACAGCTAATCACCTCAAGACAATACAACATTTTTGTATACATAATTTAAAAGCAGTGTAAGGGAGGTAATTCAAACACAACATTGAATTACCTCCCCTACACTGTAATTTGTACTTAACCCTTTCCTCCATGGAAATTTTTATTTTACATACTTGATTTGCATAGCATTTTTCATTAAAATGCTGAAAATATGCTTACTTTAATGAAATATTAACTGTACCTCTAATAGACCAGTTAGACATTTGAAATTTTTTGTCAGTTATACATTTAAGTCAGATCTTCAAAATTTACTAAAAAAAAATTTTTTAATATTGTTGCCATGGTAACAGATAATGAGATTTATCCAAATATAAAATTAAAATGGTTAAATTTTGGGTTAAATCTTGTAATGTCAATTTGTTTCTAAGTAACAATGAGAGAATTGAATGTACATAAATAATCTGAATGGAAACTTTATTTTCTTTAAAAATTGTCTATTTTTTTCCTCATAGCAACAGAAGTATTTCCGTAACAACCAAAAAAAAATTGTGATTAAATTTTGAATTTAAAAAAAAATGGTGAAAATATTTAAAAATAAGGTTTTTACAGGTTAATCAAGATGACTCATATATTGGAATATATTATGGAAAATAATATTGTACATTATTTTTCCCTAGCAACAGTTTCTGTTCATAGCAACCAACTGAAATCCTGTATAATAAGTAAAAAATGAACAGTTGACAGTTAGATATTTTGGATGATAACAAATGGAAACTTTTTATCACAACATTGCACTTGAAAAAGATTTATCATATGTGTGCTCCTAGCATCCAAATAAGGCCCAAGAATCAGACTAAAAAGTAGGTGCTTAGGCCAACAAATTAGAAAATGCATTATTAGTTATCAGATATCTTGTTTCTAAAAGAAAATCTATGATGTTTGTGAAGTTGTTTAACAAAGACCTTTTTGTATACTAGTAGTGATAAATATCACAGTTTGAAAAGGCAATATGAAAATAATAGCATGTGGTATAGTTTCTTTTTATTACATTTTTGTACACCATTTTGCATCTGGTTTTAGTTGTGTTCAATGGAACACTGACACTGTTATTGTTAATGGTGTTACATGCTGATTATGCATATGCCTGTTTCTCTTTGTAAAGTCCTCTCGAAAATGTAACATCAATCCTGAAATCTAGAAGGGTATTAAACTTTTTCCTATGTTGATATCCTGCTGTGCGTTTCATCACAATTTGAATTTATAAAAAAAAACATTATTTCAATTTAGGTTTTTTCCTATAAAGGCAAACCCCTTCCCCTCCAGAAATAACAATACATTAACTTGAAAGAATTCAGCTAACCCCTTCCTTGTTTCACGTCCAGTGGCAAATATTTCATGCATATTCAGAAGGAGGTCCTTATAAATCCTTATTTGTTTACCTCTTCTCAATGCTAGTCTTCTAAAGACCTTTCTGTAGACTGTTTTGCATACAATAATGAAATAAGGAAATGTGGTAAGATTGCCAATGTGACAACTTTTCAACAGTCCAAATGATGTGGATGTAAGACAATGACCATTCATAGTTTATGTGTTATGCATGTTATGACAAAATGTGAAGCAATCCACACTAGAAAACCAACGGCCTGATTTATGCTAAAAGGGTAAACAAAAAGATGATAGACAGCAACCAACAACAACCACGGAATAATAGGCTTCTGACTTTGGACAGAAACATACATAATGTGGTTGTGTTAATTATGATTATGAGCGCACATTACTCCCCAAAGAGAGGCAAAAGGGACTTTCAAACGCATAAGTCGAAATAAACTGACAACACAATGGTAAACAACGAAAAAGAAAAAAGACAAACAACAGTATACAAAACACAATATAGAAAACTTAAGACTGAGCAACACAAACTTGGGCAGTGATTCAAATAGACAATAAATGTGGATAGTAAAATTAAGAATGGAAATGGGGAATGTGTCAAAGAGACAACAATCCGACCATAGAACAGACAACAGCAGAAGGTTACCAACAGGTCTTCAATGCAGCGAGAAATTCCCGCATGTGGACACAGATGATGCCCCCGCTTGCATATCATATAGTTATAAAGAGACATAACTGAAGAACGGTAAAAGTGACGCTACCCAAACTTGAACTTGATCTGAGTTTTGTGGTAATAAGCATTGTGTGTAAGTCTCATAAAATTTGGTTGAGGCTAACTTAAGTGGAGAACAGAAACTAAAATTCAGCAATTTTTCTATTTGTAAACACGCATAACTCTAGAACGGTTGTGTATAAGTTTTATAACATTTGGTTGAGACAAACTAAAAAATTCAGCAATTTTTATGATAATAAAGGGACATAACACTAGAATGGTAAAAGTGTCGCCACCAAATTTCGTACTTAATCTGTATCATGTAGTAATAAGCATTGTGTATAAGTTTCATTACATTTTGTTGAGGCAACATAAAGTTAGAAAACGGAAACAAAAAATTTGTACTTGATCTTAGTTTTGTGGTAATGAATATTGTGTATAGCATAACTCAATAATGGTTAAAGTGACACTACCCAAATTCAAATTTGATCTGTGTTTTGTGGTAATAAGCATTGTGTATAAGTTTCATAACATTTGGTTGAGGCAAACTCAAGTTAGAGAACGGAAACCAATTTTGGGATGTACGTACGTACGTACATACATATAGACGGACAAGTTTAAAACTTAATGCTCCCACCGCTATGGCAGGGGCATAAAAAAAGGAATAAAATGTAAAAGTCTGCTTTGAATGGCTTGAATCGATAGGAGTGCTAAGCATCCATCCAAACTCCTGCTCTTTAATGGCTGACTTGACTCATTAGATTGGCAAGAAGTACATATAAAAAAAATTAAAAAAACAAAACATGTGAGTGAGTGAGTATTGATCTAAGAGTACACAGTTACTGAAAGCTAGTTTAAAGCCAATTAATTATAACTATCAATAGGTATTTTGTTTTCTCCCAGACTAACAAAATATTAGTCAGTAACAGCCAGTGGAAGTAGAAAACAAGTTCCTCAAAAATCAACTTGAAAAAAATTTGCAACATACAATGTATGAACATGACATGTTTTTTCATCAAAGTTTAGGATACTAATATTATTTAATATCCCTCTTGTTCCTCTACTAAACATTAATAATAAAATGTGCTGATCAGTTGGTTGCTTAAATTTAAGGTAGCTTTTAATCAAACGAGTAACTACATTTTTACTTCTATCTCGCATTTTGATTCTCTGAAACCCGAAATACGGCGAAAATCGTGAAGAGAAAAATGCACGTATGTCTGTTCTTTTAGTCTGACATATTTTATAAATGGGAAGTGAACCGCAAATTTAAGGCTCTGTAATTTGTTAGTCAAATTGTTACTACTAAAACAAAGTGGTTCACGGAACCATATGCCTTCATGATTGTTGAAATAAACATCGCGGAAAAAATATTCATCATCTTTTGTTTGTGTAAACATCACTGTAAAAACGGTAAATTCTATTGGTGGGCGGGGCTTATAATCACAACTTACGGATACTGAATATTGTTGCATAATTCGCTATTCTCGTTAATTTAATTGAAGAACTTATAATAATTATGATTGAAACTTAAATGTCACTTTCTATAAGCAAAAACATTGAAAGATTGTACGTTGAATGATTTTTTTGTGGTCATTAAAATTTGTATGTTCCCGCCCACTTAATGACTCGCCGGAAGTCGTATAATGGGATTCCCCAAACACATGTTTACATTTTACAAGTTGCTATATTTGTTCACTCAATGGGTCAGAAAAGAATTGTATGGACTCGACTGCATATCTCCGCGTTGTTCATTAAATTTCTGATATTTCAACGTAAGTTTAAAAATAAAATGCTTTTGTTGCAATAATGTACGAATCCAAAGCGAGAAAAGCGGCAGTGAACACTCGATCGGAGTTTCAAAATAAAGTTTTTCTTACGGAAAATAATTTTTTACGCAAACTGTATCGTAAACATTGATTATTAGGTATTTTATAACCAGTTGGTATTAATAACCAACAATAAATGTAGTTAACGTGACAATGTCAGTGTTCTGAAACTTGGTTGTCAACAAGAACCTCGAAAAAATGGCGACGGCTATTTATAAAAAAAATCGGCACGTTTAAAGTATTAATGCATTGCGAAAACAAATATTTCATCAATGCAATTCAAGTCAGATATTCTTATGAATATCCGTTTTATATTGGATACAAATTTTATTAAGTCTGATACAGACATTTCGTAGTCAAAGTGTTTCAACTGAGGTACTATACAGAGGCGTCAAAAGGCGTCATTATGGAGTAAAGGGGGTGGCGTCAAAAGGCGTCATTATGGAGGAAAGGGTTAAGTAATTGTCCATTAACCAGGACATCCTTGTTTTTTCTCACTTTTTTGCCCCTAATTCCTAAATGGTTTGAGCCAAAACCCCCCAAAGCCAATCCTAACCATCCCTTTGTGGTATGGAAACTTGTGGTATAATTTCAGAGAGATCCATACACCGTTCCACAAGTTATTGTCTGGAAACTAGAAAAATGCTTATTTGGGCCCCTTTTTGGCCCCCAATTCCTAATCTGTTAGGACTTTAACCCCAAAATCAAACCCAACCTTCCTTTAGTGGTTATAAACCTTGTGTTTAAATTTCATAGATTTCTATTTACATTTACTAAAGTTATTGTCCTGAAACCAAATGTCTTCGGACGACGACGACTAGGACTTGATACCAATATGCAACCGCAAAATTTTTTGCAGTTGTATAAAAATGGAAGGGAATAAATTTAATGAGATTCTCTATGGATGATAGTCAACTCACTTTGAAGATTTAGGAACAATCCAAACTTTATATACAAAGTACACATCTATATAATTAGCATGTAAAATTTAAATGCAAATATTTCCCCCACAATAATGAATATCTTGATAAAATAAAATGCTCCGCTGGGGCACAGCTTGATACGACCGCAGAGGTCGAACCCTGAACAGTTGGGGCAAGTATGGACACAACATTCAAGCTTGATACAGCACTGAATTTGGATTGTAATTAAATATTTGACACAGCATAGGTTTCTGACACAGAATGAAAGTGGTCTAAGAACTTAAAAATTTTTAATCTACCTATTCACACCATATCATTATTATTTGCTTTTATATATAAATCAGAAATAACCAATTTAAAATGGAAAATTTTAAAGAAAAAAAAAGAAAAAAAAATCCCCCCCAAAATTTTTTGAACCCCCTTATGATTCATCACCCCCAAACTCAATCCCAGCCTTCCCTTTGTGGTATGGTACCTTGCAGTACAATTTCAGAGAGATCCATACACTTGAACACAAGTTATTGTCTGGAAACTAGAAAAATGCTTGTTTTTTGGCCCCTTTTTGGCCCCAAATTCCTAGACGTTTAGGGCAATTACCCCCAAACTCAAACCCAGCTTTCCCTTTGTGATATGGAACCTTGCAGTACAATTTCATAAAAATCCATA
Organism: Mytilus californianus; assembly: GCF_021869535.1. Taxonomy (NCBI): domain Eukaryota; kingdom Metazoa; phylum Mollusca; class Bivalvia; order Mytilida; family Mytilidae; genus Mytilus; species Mytilus californianus. The sequence goes on from NW_026262679.1 coordinate 63,651,290, forward strand.
CACTTACACACAAGTTATTGTCCTGAAACTAGAAAAATGCTTGTTTTTTTGCCCTTTTATGGCCCCTAATTACTAAAATTTTGAGGGAATTACCCCCAAAATCATTCCAAGCCTTCCCTTTGTGGTATGGTACCTTGCAGTACAATTTCAGAGAGATCCATACACTTGAACACAAGTTATTGTCTGGAAACTAGAAAAATGCTTATTTTTGGCCCCTTATTCCTAAACTTTTGGGGCAATTACACCCAAACTCAGTTCCAGCTTTCCCTTTGTGATATGGAACCTTGTAGTACAATTTCATAAAGATCCATACACTTATACACAAGTTATTGTCATGAAACTAGAAAAATGCTTGTTTTTTGTCTCTTTTTGGCCCCTAATTCCTAAAATTTGAAGGCAATTACCCCCAAAATCAATCCCAGCATTCCCTTTGTGATATGGAACCTTGTGATACAATGTCAGAGAGATCCATAATAGACTTACACACAAGTTATTGTCATGAAACTAGAAAAATGCTTGTTTTTTGCCCCTAATTCCCAAAATTTGGAGGCAATTACCCCCAAAATCAATCCCAGCATTCCCTTTGTGATATGGAACCTTGTGGTACAATGTCAGAGAGATCCATACACTTACACACAAGTTATGTCTGGAAGTTACAAAAATGCTTATTTTTGGCCCCTAATTCCTTAACTGTTGGTACCATAACCCCCAAAATCAATCCCCACCTTTCTTTTGTGGTATTGAACCTTATGGTAAAATTTCATTGAGATCCATTCACTTAAACTCAAGTTAGAGTGCGAAAACTAATGTGTCTTCGGACGACGACGACGAGGCCAACGTCATACCAATATTTGACCACAAAAATTTTTTTGCGGTCGTATAAAAATGCAAAAATCGTCACTTTTAAAATCAAACAATATAATACATGTAGTTAATATTTACGAATCATTTTTAACTCTTTGAGGCTAAACATTATAGCTACTCACTGCTCAAAATCCGATGAATTCAGTCCTGGGATATTAAATTTCACAATATTTAAATTACAGGGAAATAAAAATTTTATATATCAGGTCATTAACAATGCCAAATGAAAAAAAAATTTTGATTTCAGCCTAAACAATGTTCCATAAATAGTATGAACCAGAAAAAGTTTCTTGCTTTCACTACTTTGAGGTACTGTAAATTCAGAAATTATTGGGAGGTTTTTATTATTGCGAAAAATGTGACTGGGTGAGAATCGCAATAATAAGAACTTGCACTCTGATATCTGATGTATATATCTGTATGCAGATTATCCTGAAATCGCAATAATAAATTTCGCATTTTTGTCACACAATAATTTCTGAATTTACAGTAATTTTTCAGCCATGAAATTGAAACAGTCATTAATCAATACACCTTTTCTTTTGGAAGAAGTACACAAGTGTAAAATTTCTGTTGTATTTTCCCCAGGGTTTAATCTCTGATGGAATAATTTTTTTCCTGGAATAGCCCTAAGCACTTTAAAAAAAAACCCAAAAATCAGCTTAATAGAATGTATCCATACAAGGTAGTTGATTCAGTGACTAAAAATAAACTCATCGACTTGAAGAAAAAAAATGGGCAATGAAAAAATCTATGTTTTAAAATGTCCATAGCAATTTATATATCTTACTGCGTTAGAGTTGAATCTATCTATTTTTAGAAAAAGGCTGCAAGTAAATCTGCATGATGCATTCTACATCAAAGCTTTTAAATCTTCCAAAATTATTTAAGAAACTGTCAACAAAAACTATGTTTATGCAAGTTGACATTGAGTTTTTTATCAGAATTTTGTCAATAAAAATTTTTTGGCAAAAGAGAGAGATCTAGAGCAAAAGAGGACCAGCCTCTTTTCAATTTTACATTATAATTTATTTCTGGTCTACAAAATCACAAAAGATCCTATAGTCTGATTTTTAACATTGCAACATTAGTTAATTCTAGAGAATACAACAGCTTTGATGTAAAATATATCATTTCTCTTTTGTTTATTTCTAAGGCCAAACTGAAATTCATTCAGCATCCTAGATTTTGATTGGTTGATAGCTAGTGCATTTTTCATGTAATTTTTTATCATCTTATTAATTTTTGTTCATAGGATATGCCTTTTACATGTTTAACCCCCTCTCTTAGGTGGATTTTGCCATATCAATATATGCCTTTTTTAACCTTCATTGAGACTCTTGAACATTTGTGAGCTTTTTTAAATGGGACTGTTTTGCTAATGTCTTGAAAATGTTGATAGCGAAAGAATAATGGAATTAAGTTTTAAGAATGTTTAACTGAACCATTGCTATTGATATTCAGTGTAATTAAACAGATAAATTATGTTCAGGAGGGGGATTTACGTAAAAATTTCCTTCACCAGAAATTTTAGCTTCTCTTGATTAGTATTTTTTGCAAAAAAACCTCCTGCACATGATAAAAGTTTTCATAATGGTTTTGAGATATATGTTTTTACAACAAAGAATGAGAGCCAGCATTACATCAACATTTGGTTCTCATTTTAGAATTTGAAAATTTAAATACACACAATTTTATGTTAAATTCCAATCACCATTAAATCACAGCCAGTGAAATTTTTTCCCTTATGCCATTTTATCTGAGAACTGGATAATATTTCGTCGATATCCTTACATAAATCTTACAATAAGAAACCTTAAAGAAATTAGTTTGATTTAATATTAATCATGATAACGAAACTGCTTTTTTATTTTCCATCATGGGTTTTCCATAAAAAGAACCTTTGCACTAAAATAACTGCCTGTAACACTAAGTTTACACATCAAAATAGTTAAAATGAAAGGATATCTAATCGAATCTGATGTCGAAAGGTCTATTTTCTTCTGGCCACTGCTAATCCTTGCCATTTCATACTGAGAATTTACAACATAAACTTTCTTTTCTTATGCATTATGTGTGCAAAAAATGGATTTGACCACTGGCCTGACAATGTTTTCAAACATTGTTATATGTTGTAGGCTAGATAGATGTGGTGGGAGTGGGAAGATGAAACATAGCTCGGCTCAAATAAGTCTTCACTTTACAAGGAACTGGTAATTTTGGAACCAGTTGAACAATATTTCTTTTTCGGTGCTGGTAAAGTCTCTTTTGTATGACTAGACGACTAAGATTAGCCAGACTATGTGGCGAGTTCATATTACTTTTGTACCATTCCAGGAATGCTGGATCATCAGCCATCAGTTCCTCTGGAATGCCGGGCCCCTTCCATTTGATCCAGTCTGTCAAGTTCAACATATCACACCCAGCAGAATACAGGACCTTGATACATGGAACTTGGTATTTCAAATCTTCCTTGTATAGACCAGTACTGAGCGAGCTGACACATACATACAGAGGGGTACGACCCTTGTTATCAAGTTTATTAACATCGTTTTCTGCTCTGAGAAGAATTTTAATCATATCTTTCAGTTTCCAGTGGGCTGCTACATGCAATGGAGATTTACCAGCATTGTCAGACCTGCAAAATACAACTACATATCATCAAAAGAAGTTATACATATATGGTTTTTTGTTGGAATTGCTGTTTACTTCTCAATATTCTTGCATTATTACTCATGAAACAAATAGTCACAAGATAAAAAATCAAGAAATAAAGATATCTTTTCTATTGATTTTTTTATATCGGCATCATTGCATTTTTTCAAAAATTTCCTTTGAAAAAACCCTTGCATTAACTCTTCTTTTGACCTGTAGATGATCTTTTTTGATGGAAAAAGTACTTACCATACATTTGTACCACACATACCACCTTTTTCAAGCAGCAGTACACCTTCATCTCATCAACTAATTTTACATCTAGCCTATCTAACTGACTCATTGTTACATATGTTTTCATCCTAAATATGCATGTAATATTTGCTACAAGACCTTAAGGTAAAAAGAGATCTATCAATCACGTCTTTCTGAAGAGGTCAAGGGTTAAAGAAGACAACATGCAATCAGAAACTAGGACTTACAACTGTAATGATGCCCCACCACTGAGAAGTCTTTCTACAGCTCTATAACTGGAATGTACAATTGCATTCTGTACACATATATACAATGGAGTCTGTCCAGCTTTGTCACATTTGTTAATGTCGGCACCTGAAATCCAAATCATACTTTGATAATAAATCAAAACAAGAAAATGTGTCAATAGGACACCATAACCTGCTTGCACTATCAGATTTGATGCACCCCAAAATATGGGTCATATTATTTACAAAGTTCATGTGTAGCAAGTTTCAAGTTGATGGGACAATATCTTTATGGTAAACCAAAACTTTAAGCCCAGATAAGAGACGAACACATAGATCGGAAAACACAATGTCCCCTTGTCTTACTATCTTGGGCTGGAAATAAAAATCAGAATTTTTCTTTAATATCATGTATCGAGATTGTTTAATTTAAATATCCATGGAATATTTTTGACTGCGCCAATGATTGTTTCAATGTTTATTGTTTATAATTTGTTAATGTAATATATATTTTTTAAATACTATGAACTATGCTTGCTTACAACAAACTTCTAGAAAAGGCCTCATCTGATTATGATACATTTTGTCAGGAAATTCTTTGTTAAAATATTATTTTATAAGATTGCAACTCCTTCATGCAAAGTTGATGTTTGACGGTTTTCCCTATTCTATTTATACCTTTTTGGTTTTCATGCTGCTCCCCATCATTTTATACTTTTGGCTTTTCAAACTTTTTGTCTGAACTGCACCTGATGAAGGTTACTTCATAAACATGTGCTGTGTGCACAGAAATCATATCACCCTTTATATCACTACCACTGGGTCAGTGCCATTGTGTGGGGGACTATTTGTCCCCAAAGATACCATTGATCAAGTACCCAGTGCTTCAGTATATGCATGATTCTTATTACACATTTTGTCTCTAAAATTCAAATTCCTAAAATTATGCAATTATGGTAAAGCTAAGGTTGTAACTACCTCAGGCAATGTTGACCTGAAAAGGTTTGGGCTGTTCTGGTTAGGACCTTTTGGTTTTGCGCCCTCCAACATTAAAGTTTTCGACTCTCCAAACATTTGGTTATGAGAGTACCTAATGAAGGTGATTTCCAGAAAAATATGATGTGTGCATGGAAATAATCATATGATCTCTCTCATAACATGATATACACATGTATGATGATTATTTATGATTTGTAGATATGTGATATATGATGATGAAGCTAAACATCTGTAGCAGTTACTGGTGAATAATGTAAAAAAAAATCTTAAAATCAAACAAAATTCTGATAAATTCTTCAGGCTTTAATTATTTTGACTGACAGGGAAAATACAAATGTAGAAAATTTTTGTGATTTAAAATTTTTTCAATACTAAAAAAAAACTTGTTCATAACTGTTATTTTCAAAAATATATTCAATTTACCAGCTTTTAACAAAATATCTAGCAGGACAGGTCTCCCATGGAAAGCAGCTTTATACAGAGGTGTGCAGTCATTTCTATCAGTCAAATTTATCTTTGCCCCTGCTCTTATCAAAATCTGAAATAAAGCAAATTTAGACAACACATGTGAATACAAGTGCCTCAAAACCCAGAGAGAAGTAAAATATCATACACTGTCTGACAAATCCATTGTTCTAAGTTTAAAATAACAAGTTGAACTATGCTTCAGCTGAAATATTAACAGAATGTATTAGCAAGGCATATATAAATTGTAATTTCTATCACATATGCATTTTCTCTTCTGAAGACAGTCATGTCCTATTCAAGACAAGAACTTTTTTATTTAGATATTTAAGAATCATGCTTTATAGTAAACCAACATACAGAGTTGGGAGTTTTAATTGGATGTCCAATATGTTTATCACAAATAATTTCAAACAGGGACAACTGTAAGACTATTCCTGCCAAAATCTATCAAATTAATTGTACCATATAAATTTTTGTTTGAAAATTGTTTCACTTAATGTAAAGCTTAATGCTATACTGGTTTATACTGAAGGGCATTAATGTACTTGAAAATCTAGAAGGGAACCAGTTCACCTAAACTTTACCAAGATAATGTTCAAACAACTTAAGTGGGAGCCATGTTTGACAAAAATATAGAATATTCAATTTTTACGCAGAATGCCACAAAATGAAAATGATCGTTATTTCGTTAGATCTGTTAAGGCAATGACAGTATAACAATGAACATGTTTATATTTTACAAAATATATCAGAAGAAAAGTATAGTATAAAGCAACTCACCTTGTTCTATTCAAAGTAAAAGTGACCACAAGTACGTCTGTTAGTCAACAGTGACTACAAACGTGATAAAACAAATGGAATTTTTACAAGTTATATCTTAAAGATCTTTGTATGAATTGAACAATCTTGAATTTGATACATACCTCAGTAATTTCTACATGGTTTAGAGAAACAGCTGCCAACAGAGGTGTTGTACTATCTTTAACACTAGGTACATCAGGATTACTCCAGGGATAGTTCAGATCAGCTCCATGTGTAACACATAATTTTACTCCCTCTTTATCATTAGCCATCACAGCCAGATGGAGATCCCTTTCCTTCTGAGGCATCCCAAGAGAAACTGTCTCTGCACATTTTGTGGATTTTGAATTGCCCATGCTTTGAAAAACAAGTAATTAGTCAGTATAATTAACAGAAAATTAAGTCATAACATTTGGCACCAATGTCTATTCACACTCAAATAATGACACATGCATAAAATACACAACATGTACATCATAGGCTGCAAGCAATGAATATGCTGTGTTTTTGGTTATCATGGTTACCTGACAGACCTTCTTATTTAACCCACCACATTTTTACCTGCTGGTCATGAAAATAACACAATTCCCAACCATATCTTACCTGAACAAATATGTTGAACACTGCCACATACTTTATGTGCCTGTCCCAAGTCTGGAGCCTGTAATTCATGTTTATTGCAATTTGTTGTCTGCCTTACTTGTTTTTCCTTTGTTTTTTAGCAAACCTCAGGCTATTGGTTTTCTCTTTTTACTTGTTTGTCATTTTGTCATATTGGGGCCTATCATACATTGTACATGTACATTAATTGTAGATTACTATATGGTATAAATTTGTTCATTGTTGAAGGCCTCACTGTGCCCTTCAGCTGTTTACATCCTTGTCCTGAACAGTCCCTGGTTGATAGTTGTTTCATTGGCAATCATACCATACATGTACCTCCTTATTTTTATATAGTTTCCAAAATGGTCATATTTGCAGGACTTTACAGAATTTCAAATTTGTCTGAAAATTCCAGCTTTATAGGAACACCACAATGTCGTTTATTTTTTACTGGATGAGATTTTGGAAAGACATGGCTCCCAGTAAATATATGTATTTGACTTGTTTGTTTATCACTCTGCCCTAACTGGTAAGCATCCTGTGGTAATATATGATCAGTACTGTTATCTACTTTTTGGTTGCAATCAAAATTTAATAAGTGCCATTTTGACGGATTTCATTATCAGTTGCACTCTGTTTAAAAAATTACCCTACCCTTTTCTAAAGCAGTGGGAAAGCCAAGTTGTTCCCAAACTCCTACTCAAAATATTTTGAGGAGGAAATAAAACTTTGCATAACTCTCTACAACATGTATAACTGCGTGAAATATTAAGAATATTGTACCATGCATGCTGATAGAGGCGGACTCAAGCTAATCTGTATGTTAGAAGCTTATATCGTTGGAACTCTTAAATTTTTTATTATCACACTCACTGAACTAACCATCTTTAGACTAGCAGATGAATAAATTTTGGGGAAACTAACAACCATATTAAAAAGCAGGTGACTAACTTTGCTAACCATATTTTATCATTGTTTATCATATTTAATACAGAAAATTGTGACTAGATGCCAGTGTGAGCATGCAACAAGTGAACTTGATTTTTAGAAAGCATTCTTGCATTCAACCAGTAGAACAATATTATGCCTATTAAATTGTCTTACAGTCGATTCACATCTACTACAAATCTTCTTTTCTCATCTTGCAGCTGAGATTAATACATTGCATTGTGTTCCATAATCTTGTCGGACTATTCATTTCTGACTTGTCTGAGTCAGACATTTTTCATAATATGTCCTAACTTGTACTGTAGCTCTATATTCGGAAATAGAACAATATCATTATATCAGTAATTTATTTGGGTTTTTTTACAAATCGTTTGAAATCTTGTAGATTTGAATTTTCCTGTTAAACTGGGAAAAGGGGGACAATTCTAATCACAATAAAACCTTTGTATTGTGATGAAGCCTTGATTTGTTGTTTAATAGTAAGTTATGATTAAACGAAAAACAAAACGATCTGGAAGGGTGAAATTTACAGACAAGACAACATTCATACACAATTGGATGTATATGTGTTTGCATCAACATTTGTAAGCAACAAATATGAATATTTATGACATTGAGCATTCTAGAATTTTCAGTTGTAGGGAGAATTAAAATTTCATAAGTGCACACAGAATTAATTTTCAAATCAAAGAGAAGAAACTGTTTGCCTTAAACCCTCTTGCTGCTGCTTTTTTTAATCTGGTTGCATTTCGTTGGCCAGAAAATTATACAGCAGCTGAACATCTTTGATGTCACAATGCCAACTGTGACATCCTTTGATGTATGTTGTCACTCCCTGGTAATGTTACATTGGATACCCATTGAAGAAAAAGATTACACTGTATAACCATCGGTGTTTTATTTGATAAAGATACCGTAATGAACAGGTATGTTATTGTTAATGCAAGACTAACATGCACAAATTATCATCATGATCATACCTAGATCTCTTTAATTTTCAGCTACACGTTTTCCCGAAAAACTGACAAATTCATTATTCGTTCCCTCATTACTATGGGTAAGCGTTTCCTTAAAACACGACCATAATTTCAGACGATTTAGAAAAGGCAAAATATGGCAAAAAACGACGTCATAATGCGATGTCTATTAAAAATGTGCAGCACCTGTCATTGTCAGCATCTAGCCCGAAGATACAAAGGTAAAGAAGGGCGTATGCAATAAATACCTGAACGGGCGAATTCAATTAATAATATAAATAAAAGGGTGTAGATCCTTCTGTCAACTATTGACAAACATTTTGCTCATTATTAAATTGTCACCAGATGTCGACACCAGTATTTTATTAATACGTCGGAATGGATACGAAATATATTCCGTTTTTGTATTCCTTTCCTTTGTTACTTCCCCTAGTCCATATAGAACCAGAGACATCATATAAGCAGCCAACCCCTAATTCATGGTCATACTTTGAATGCCAGGTGTTTAATGATCATGATCGCCCAATTTCGCCACACACCTTAAAGGTTGGCGTGCTTGTTACAGTCTGGGACTAAATTAATGTATTCATTGATGATTAGTCCCAGTTCCACTGCATTCCTAACATATACACATTTTCTATTTCAAAACCTTGTATGTTTCATTTTCAAACCTTTATAACTCAGATGAATATTTCAATTTTGGGTACATTAATGCATCAAATAGCTTTAATTGCAAACCTATAGATAAACTTTTCGTAGTATAGTATATAATGAATATAGTGCTTTCTGTTCTTGTTCCACAATATTTTTCTTGATTTAATTGTAAAAGTCATCATTAAAGTTAAGCAAAATACCAAAATATTTAAAAATCATCATAAAGAACGAAAGAAACAGTTGCCATTTTGTGAAAAAATGCAGCTGACAAAAAAAAAACAACACTCACAATGGACCGGATTATAACAAGGCCTGAGGGTTTCATGTTGATATATCATAATTTGTCTAAGACATTATAGATGTGTGATATTTGGTCTTATATAATTTTGTACAATTTCTATGTGACCATATGGAATTTTCATATCATGAAAGAAGGATTGATTTTTACTATATGTCCAGAGATCAATATCACATGCCTGTTTACGACGAGAACAAACAAAAACCATAATATTAGGGTCTACATGAATGTCCCTGCGATTTACTATAACTGTGACATTGTAGTATCCATGGTGGTTTACATTTATTGGACTCTATTTGTAGCAATAACCTTTTTCATAGTCAAACCGAGACCATCTAGACTGAGCTTTACCCGTGCTCCTATAACAGCAGCTTACCGTTTTGGACAACGTTTCTTGATATTTTTATTCTTTTGGTGTATGTAGTATTTGTTAAGGCCAAGCAGGATAATTGGCCTACCGAAAAAAGCAAAAATGGTGTAAATAAATGAAGTGAATTGCTACAAATCACTTCTGATTACATCAGGCTTGACTTGATCACGATTCTTTCGTTCAAAACAGTTACCGTCGTTTCTCCGTAATGTTTCATAAAAACTTACTTTCAGGGTTGTACCATGTAATTCATAAAGTTCATCATTACATTGCACAGTCTCAAGGTTCACATAAAAGAGAGGCGGAAGATGTCAAAGGGATAGTGAAACTCATCAGTAGAAAACGCACTGACAATCCCATGGTAAAAAAACGAACAATATACAAACAACAATCTACAAAACACAACATATTAAACTACAAAGTCTGTGCAACACGAACGCCACCAAAAAACAAGGGGTAATGATAGTTGCTCCGGAAAGGTAAGCAGGTAATGCTCCACCTGTGGCACCAGTCGTGTTGCTCATGTTAATACAACCCCGGTGATAAGTCTAATTCGGTAGGTCACATTCGAGGAAAAGTGGAAGGGATTATGGTTACAATTGGAACATATCCGTCGTCATCTGTTAAACAGATATTCCATAACGGTCAACCAACTCGTGATGGCGTCCGTAAAATGTTCAAAGGGATGACTTCAACTTCACCATTTGGAACTCTTGGTTTAATAGCTTCCTTGTGAGCAGCAACTCTCTGTCAATGAAATTATGATAGGAAATGCAAGCTCCCGAATATCGTTTCAACTGAGAGATATGTACTCCACGCAAATGCAGGCGCTGCTGAATTTTAGATATAATGAAACGGAAAGTTTGCAATTGAGAAGCGGAAATCATCTCTATTGTTGTAAAATTTTGTTCTCAACTGACCTTCATTGTCAATTTGTAGATGAAAGTCATGCGGCAGACTTAACTGTATCTGTTGTATCATTTTCTCAATAGGATAGATGCGTTCAACATAGTTACAGGTACCAAATTTTGTATCATTCAGTGAGAGGGCATAATCTGTTTAGCGGAACGTGAGGTTAAGGCAGATGGGGATTCGAAATTATAATCCATAGAATTTTTTAATAATTTGTCAAAATGTAGTTTATATCATGCTTTTTTAAAAAAAATAATAAAAAGAATTGGTCACGGGGCTTATTTTCACGCTACAGGTTGTGCAAAATTGACAGATTTTGTATAGATTATGCATGGAAAACGCAATTTTCTGCAATAAAACGAAAACTACACCATAGAATTTCGAGATAAAATATGAGAAGATAGCTCTAATATTATACTTTCAGATAAGAAAAGAAAAAATGGGGTCACGGGACCCGTTTTCTTGCTACATAATAAAATAGGTAAATTCCTAACACATTCTATTGTAAAAGTAACTTTATCTGAATTATCTGCCCTTACATTTGAGTTGCCTCCCCTTATGTGGCAAAGTTGGAAAAAATTGAATCAAACAAAAGTATTCTGTTTTTTGTAAAATACAACCATAAATATAATAAAACATGTCATTTTCTATATTAAAATGAAAATTCTTACACATGAATTACCAACTACTCTCAAAATTTGCACATTTTATTAAAGATCTAGACCGATTATTTTCTGGTATTTCAAAATCCAAGATGGAGGAAGACACCCTATCTACCTTAAAGGATAATGCTTGGTTCTTTTTATTCTTCCTTAGAAGCTATTGTATGAAGTCTGCCTAATAACAGAACAAGTCGGCAAAACGAGGAGCACAGTTGTTCCAATGGGAATGCCTTTTTAAAAAAAAAAAGTCCTCCGAATGTATCAAATATGTTGTCAAGAAAGGAGTTGAGCGTCTTGGTAATGTCAGCTTCAGATAATTTTGTGTTTGAATCAGTATGTTTTTTGAAAGTACCAATTATCCCTCCCTAAAACAAGACATTTGTTTCTACGTTGGTCCATGTTTTATGAAAAACAAAACAGGACTATTATTTTTCAATTTGTCTAATAATTTGGAATCGAGAATACTTGTGTAAAGGGTAAAAAGTTAAGTTTTTAATACTAGTGTAAGAGGAAATAGACTTAGATTGTATGTACTCTTAACAGATCTTCGGATTTTTTTAGTATCCACATCCGATTAATTCTCTCGGCCCCTAGAGCTGGTAGTTTCAAAACAATTCTGAAGCCTGGCTTTGATTGCTGATAAAATTGAAGTTAATAATTTAGAAAGAGGTTTCCTGGAGCACTTGGAAGACCCAGCAATATTACGTTGTTTGTGAGGATACTTATGTAATTTAGGTATCCAATACAATGAAGAAAGAAATTGTTCTTCATTTTTGGTTGAAATTTCAAAGGAACATAGAACAGAACTATGATGATTCAAGATTTCCTCTTTAAGTGTCTCGGGGTATATGTTGAGATTCCAAGTGAATTGTAGATACCTAATGCCCTTATCAAGCAGTTTATGTAATGTGATTTACACATAAAAACGATGTTGTTTGGGGATTTATCTGCGGGGACAACAACATATTTGTCATGGAGGTAGGACAGGTGCTTTGCAACATTTGGGGCTTTAAAGGTTTAATCAAATATGGTTAGAACAATAGCGTTTTCGTGGTGCAAATCATTTTTGATTTGGTCCTGTCGGTTAAGGATATGTCGCACTGATAAAAACTTTTGCATTTTCACACAAAGTCTCGAAAATAAAAGTTGTTCGTTAAACATACGAAAGGCTGGCAAAATACGGCTCTAGGAATATCAACTAGGCAAATTCAAGTTTATATAAATGAACATATATTTATTAATGAAATCACGTAAAGTATTCCAATTTCAATAAATGAATAATAAATATATCATAAGATTTCAACGAATAACAAAATAAATATAACATATATAATAGCACTAGATTGTTTCTGATATACAGTAAGAAGGTGACACATTAGCTCATTAGCACATAGAAAAAAGGAGTTTTTGCGGTGCAATGCAATGTTCCACTTTCTTTACATGTGAGCAGTTCCTTTTAAGGGTTGAGGTCTTGGATCGAAAATGTCGTACGTCCACTTTATACTCGTCGTGCAACATCGGAACATAGTCAACGGGTTCACAGAAATACTGAAATAAAGATCAGTCAATAATTTATAACAGAGTCAAATTGTCTTGTGTCCAGGTATTTCAAAAATATGTTATCATAAATAATCTATATTGTGAGTGAAGGGGTCTTGTTTGTTTATTACAATTATTCTAGTTTTATACGAGTTATTTTTTTAATATTAAGCACATATTACTTATAAGCTATCATAACGGGTATGGAGTTATAATTTGTCACTGTACAGCAGTTACCAAGACGGTCGGATAAACTTCTGGGCATGAGATATGCGTGATAAGCAAGCAATATATGTTTCAAATATTTATATAGAAATAAAAAAAAAATACGACCACAAATGGCCTTTTAAAAAAACTTACAAAATTGAAATCGCTAATGAGCTAAACATGATCTCGAACAAAAATAGAATTTAACGTTAATTCCTGGTCGTGCAACAAGTTGTTTCTACATACTTTTTAAAATAAAAAAAAATATAATGTTTTGCATTTAAGCTAAAGTGAACAACTTGGCTCTGGTTTAAATTCTGCTTGCCAATCCAAATCAAATGCATTAAAAATAACTGTCGAAGACGGAACATGTAAAAAACATGATAAAAATTTCAAAGCCCAGACTAGTTACAAAACATACCTTGTGTGATTGAAAGAAAGCTTTGTATCCTCCTTCAAGAAGGTACACCTCTGGGAAATACAACTGAGGATAGTTTCTCCCATTCATTTGTCGATCTTTGCTTCTCAAATATCGGCACCTATGGGTGAAATTGAAATTATAGTTTATTAAGGAAAGAATGCGAAAAGAAAGAATATGTTTTAGAGTATCTGCTAAGTTGGCGGTGGTCTCTGTTTTGATGTCTGTGTAACCGTCTATCTGTGTATTTTCTGGCATCTTGTTTTCAACAATTTTGTGTTTAATGAATTTTAAATTTTTAATATCACACTTTATACCATTAAGATAATGATTTCAAAAAGTTACTTCTGAATTAAAAAAAAAAATGCATTTGATAATGTTTCTTTTCTTTCATTTTGGCAATTATATAAATTACTTTTCCTTTTGCATCATGTTTCAAAATAATCAAATTCTTAGTAAAACTCACAGTTTTGGTCCTCTTTTTGATGAGAACTCGCAGTGAAAAATAATTATTTCACCTGTTGTATTTCCACTTTGTATCGTTTGAAAAAGCAGCTCATCTATATGTTTCTCTAGGTAACAATTTTCTGCATTCTGTATAATGAATTTTATAATGGTCTTAATTCAAATACAGTAAATTTCAAAATAGTATGCAATCATTTCGGAGATATAATAAAAAAGAGCCATAACAGTTTCATGCATTCTGTATAATGAATTTGAATAGTCTTAATTCAAATACTGTTGATTTCAAAATATTTTTATGAGAAACGCTGAAATGGTTGACTGGTGTTATTTGCAAATGGACAAAACGGTGGGTTTAAGTTGTGCTCCTATAGTCAATACCAATCAACCGTCTGTACATTGGAACCGGTTGGTCGTTTAAATGAATTTAAAAAATAAAAAAAAAAATAGATCATGTAAGCAAATTTCTTTTTATATTGTACTTCCATATACCACAGCAAATACTTGAGCAAAGTTACTGTCAATGTATTCCAATGTCTGATTCATGATAACTAAAAATGTTGATATCGTAATCTGTCTTTTTACTTTCTGTTTGTCTTGCAAGGAGTTTGTCTGCCTTTAGTTTACATAGTATTCCTTATATACTGTTCATGCATATCAGCAATATTTGACTTATTGTACAACGACAAATGTATAGAAGCTTATAATGCCGTTTCTTTTATACAAGATATTTCTGTGAAACAAGTAAAAACACATTGAATTGCTTACTCAATGTCCCAGATAATAAAACACATATAAACAGATTCTTTTCAAAATCTATCATTATATTTCACATTAAAGGTTAATTTTCAATATGTTTGCTATTCTTTTACCGTACAAAGAAAGAATTAGACTGGAATTATGGAAGTATTGTATGTAAAATTGAAGTGAATTTATTCAGTTTTGCTGTACCTTAATGTGTCCGCCATTAAATTCGTATGGGTATCTACAATCAATGATTCTATAGGAACTGATGCCATCTTTGTATTTACCATTCAATATATCTTTCATCTAAAAAAGAAAATGTATGTAATGTCATTTTAGAGCTTGTGTCAATTAAAAAGTAACTTTCGAAGACATTAATATATGAATAAATCATCCCCATATATTCCCTGCATAGCCTGAATGTATAATACGTTAATCGGTAATGTGGTTGTAGACTGTAAAAAAAATAATGGAGTAATTTATCTATGTTCAAATATAGCTGTCTCTGTAAATGGCTTTTGTATTGAATATCACAAATTGTTTTACTGGCAAAAGAAGATCTTAACATTTTTTTCTGATACGTTCATTAAGTAAAAACATAATTGTAATATAAATATGATGCATTCTTCTTGAAGAGTTGAAGGCTGATTTTCTAGTATTACTAATCAGTTCGAAAAATGAGCATAAGCGGACTCCTGATTCAAACTCAGATATAGTTCCGATGCCGAGCCATCAGCATGCGATAGTATAATATATATTGCTTCGTTTTCCGTGCCACCATCGTTAAAATCTAATCAAGTTCATTTAGATTTAAAAGGGTTGTACTAGTAATAGTTAAACAGATTTGTTGTAGGTTTCATGCAAGTGTTTTTATTTCCCCCGTCAGAACCGAAGTTAGGGAAAAACTTTTAAATGCAACAACACAAACGTTAGACCAAATGGGTTATCAACGGAAAAAAATGAATAAAAGGAGACTTGGGTTATAAATGAACGAGACAGTAATCCAACACCCCAAAAACACAAAGACATCTAGAGATTCATCAAACATATTTTGTAGCTATTCGGGATTTTGTCAGTCCAGATCGAGATCGTCAACAATAATTGTTATATTAAAAGAAAAGATACCTGGGGCCTGTTTATCGAAGCAGTCTTAGGATTAGGACGTGTCCTAAGACCAACTTAGGACATATCTTAGTCTTAAGTGGGTTTATCAAACATGTCGCAACTTAGGAAAATCATAGGAATTGTCCTAACTTTAGGATACCAATTTAAGTGTCTTAAGATGGTCTTAAGATGGTCTTAGGATGGTCCTAACTTTAGGATATATTTAGGATGGTCATTTTATAAACAAATATGGCCTGTATTGGTTGCATTTACTTTAGGGAGCTACCATTTGATTTTTATGGCCGGTGGGGGGAGGGGGGCTAGGATGAAAAATTTTGTCCAGCTTTTTTTTTTGTAATCTCTGTCCTTCCTTTTTATTTTTCACTCTATTCGGTCCCTTTTTATTACTTTATTCTGAATTTTTTTACATAAATAGTCATCCTGGTTTTTTTTTACTCCAAACTCCTGTCCTGCCTTTTTTTAAATTGTCAAAATTCATCGTCCAGGAGAGTCTGTAGTTTTGCATCGGTAAAATTCGAATTTCGTCTCTTGCTCATATTCACACGTGTTATTTTCAGTAATAAAATAGTTGAAGCACTCAGTATTTTATATAAAAGATGCACGAGATTTGCCTTTGAACTTTTAAGTATGAAACCGTGACACTTCTAATTCAGCTCACTCTTTTACCAATTATACATTAAATTTTAACTATTTACAATTAGTTTGTTCAATTCTTATATAAAACGTAGTTATGTTTTTGTCTTATGTTTTGTTTCATAGAGTTTAAATGTACAATTATGATATAAAAAATATTTATTACCTTTTATTTAAAATTAATAATTGTTTTTTTAATTATTAATCTTTTTTTAAATCATAGTTATAGGTTAAATTTGATACAATATTTTCATGTTTTTCATTTTTAATTTGCTATTTTTATTTTACGCCAATACTTAGGACAGCGGTTAGAACACCCTAGCTAAGATAATCCTAAGATAGCTTCGATGTGCATGCTGAGACATGTCGTAAGTCGGTCCTAACTTTAACCTAATTTCTGTCCTAAGAAATTCTTAGGACCGATCTTAGGACAGTTTCGATAAACAGGCCCCTGAATTCAAACTAATAGCAGGCGGAAGAACAAAATTGTTCAAAAAAGCAAGTTGCCAACGGTATATCACAAACAAAATATAAAGAAACTTACTGTATTAGTTGCGATAGATTTCAAATCTCTGTGTTGACCAGCAACGGTAGGAAGACAATATGGACGACTTCCATCAGCGATGTACGTTTCTTCTGACAGTAAATTGTCATTTGACTCTAATGGTGTATCCTAATAAATGGAGAAACAAATCATAGTTACAGTTTGCACAAGCCACGCGTTTAAAAACGCCAATGAACATTTTTGCTTCTCGATTCCACGATATAATATATATAGTTGCTATTATCTCCATGATTTCGCCTGACCAGATAGAACATTTCTCTTTCAGTTATGGGCCATTGTTAACTTATACCGTAAGAACGAGTAACCAATAAGATAATAACATTCGTCTAGTTGAGTCGTTCTTTAATCAGAAATGAACTTTCAAAGAAATTTTTAAACGTGTTGTATACAATTCCTTTTTTTACAGTTTAATTAGTCATCTACTTCTGAAATAACGTTTGTATTTTGATATTTATTTTGAAATTATCTTAGAAAGTTAAAATGTTGCACACTGCATTAGAAAGGATTAATTAAAAAAAGGGAATTGTTTTACTTTGATGTAAGCAGCATGCCAAATACAAATCGTAAAAATAAAGAGAAAAATACGACTTACCCCAAAAGACAAGCATCTTTTCAATGATCTACTATGTTTCGCGGAACTCTTTCGTCTCTTCGTGCAATCTTTTACTGGAGATAATGTTGACTTGCGTTTTACTCCCGTCATTTTAGCACTATTCTCTTTTGTCTGAAAATAAATTCATTTTAATGAAGAAAATAAACATACCTATAGTTTTTAATTTATTAGTATTAGGATTTTCAGACTTTTTTTGCTTTCTGATTTTATTTATTTTTACAATTTAAAAGACAGGAAAATTGTATATAACACCAACAAAGAAAGACTAAAAGAACAGACCAAATGGACACGATGAAGGAAAGAATAAACCACTTACCTTTGTAATACTTGCATCCTGTTGATTTGGACAACTAGATTCTCCGCTTATATTTAGATTGCTGAAATCAGGCGACCACATTTTTCTGAACCGGGAAATCTAAATGAGCAAGAAACGACAGATATTTAATAAAAATTAAAATTGAATAAATTAAACATTGTTCTCGTCATAGATCCAAACATTTGTACTATTATGTATTATTATTATGTAGATATATTATTAAATTTATAAATAAAATCATAAGAAAAAACCTAATGCAACGTACTCACTATTTAGATTATTATTGAATGATACTAAAACTTATTTTCTGCAACTTTATACAAAATTAAGATAATTTTGGCGAATGACACAAATCTTAACACAATTCAGTGCCTATCTTTTGGCTAAAATAAAACATATATTTTACAATATTGACATGTTAATTAAGATATCTGGTAACCAATCTAACATTAACAATCAGAACAATGTCATTTTCTGTTGATGAGGTTCTCTGATAGTGTCAAATTCAAAACCAAATCAGATTAAAATTAAGTGTGAAATTTAATATTTGATGTCAAAACATAAATATGACAAGTAATTTGTATTTAATATTTTCACGTCGACACTTTCACTTAAATTTCAATTTCAGTTACATTTGATTGCATGGACTCGTTTAATTTAGGTTTTAATCGATTTTAATTACTCTGTTAAAATAAATAGTTACTCAAATTACCAAAAAAATAAAGAATATAATTTCATATATAATTTTACATTTAACAAATAAAGAAAATATTTTAAAAATTCAAACAAGGTATACATATAGTATAAATATATATAAAAAAATATTAAACAATATCTGACTAAGATAGAAAATAGAATTAATGAAAAAATAGAAAATAGAATTAATGAAAAAAATAGAAAATAGAATTAATGGAAAAATAAAAATTTATATATCTAGCTACAATATAATATAAAATTGATGACAAAATTGTAACCTATAAAACAATATCTGGCTAAAAATATAAAATTAATAAAAAACTATAATTGGATATTGGAAAAAAGTATTTACCTTTTTGTATGTATGACTGTTCTTCAAAACATAAATGACAGAATTATTTCTAAGTTTTAATTTTTATACACCTTTTTCTTTAAAAGGTGTTGAAAGATTATATTTCTGCCAGATGGCAAAACGATGGATTTGTTAATACAAATGTATATACCCAAGCTGAACAGTAGTACTTAAAACAACAAGCCTTTGAAAACAGTGTACGTGTTTATGGTTGCAGTTTTCTGGGCTTGGATGATTTGAACCTGTTAATTTTTATTTTGATAAACCCAAGCTGAAAATGTCACAGCTGTCTACTAGATATCCCTTGTTTTTATAATACTCTTTTGACTCTTTAAAAGCAAAATAGATAAATAAAAATACAACAACAAACATTTTCTAGAAGATCGGTTAAATAATAATATAAAAACAAAATCATCGCGTACAACAAGATCAAATGGTTTTAAAAAAGAATAACTGTTTTTGTACAGACTTATTTTTTTGGCTAGGAAACCCAAAAATAATTATATTAAACCTTCAAAATAATTTGTTGCTGAATGTTAGAAACCTCAGGAAGTTTATTTTTATGTGTTGTTTGTTTGTTTGTGCAAAACAGTTGTATTATTTTTCTTTTATACAAAAAGAAAGCTAACAAACATTAACATAATGAATAATACCCGAATCGCATATATTTGTCTTTGTTCTGCGCAATTTTCGGAATTTCAAAATGGAAATATCGCTCGCGTGCTCATGATGATACCAAAATCAGAGATCTATATTTTGATAAGATTGAAATATCGCTTTAATTCATTTGCTTTGTCATTGTTGATTTTAGGTGAATTTTGACTTTATCGAACTCAGATAAAAGTAAAAGATACCCCGTCCCCAATTGATTTTTTTTTCTCTCTTTTTTTTTGTTCAAAGCTGCCAACAAACTGCAATATTTGCAATGATTATCCTGAACACGAACAGAAAGAATCAGTTTGAATGTCTACATTTTTTTGAAATTTAAGATAGCGTTTTTTTAGAATTGGGTGCTTCTTTTTGTAGATTTATTGGAGTGTAAAAGTGTTGACAGAAGTAAATTTTGTATGAAGCACCTTTGAACAACCATTTCGTCGGCGTCCTGAATATGCGTGAAATATTTGCCACTGGGCATTAAGCAAACAGTAATCATTAAATACCATGAATTTGTTTTCTTCTGATAAAAATCATAGAATTCCTATGTAATTACTTATTTCACTCGCATGTAATAAATATTCTATTTTAGTTATACGATATTACAGTATAGTTTATATATATACTGTCCCTCTTTTATACTACTGTTATTTAACTTTAAAGAGGCTTTTCCTGTATTGATAATTATTGTTATATAATAATAAGGGTATGTGGTTCGGGAGTATCATGTATGAACCTGCCTATTGTTACAAACTGCAATATTTGCACACATCCAGAAAGAATCAGTTTGAACATGAACGTTATTTTTTTTAAGCTTTTTTTAACATTAATACAAGCACAATGTGTATGAAGTACCTTTTTACAACCATATAAAGCTACTGTTTCTATTTTCTATAATATGTTTTAAGAAATTAACCGATGAAAAGAATGGTGGGCTTTGTTCCCCTCCCCCCCCCCCCCCCCCCCACCCCCCACCACCATCTTACTTTTTAATTGGAGGATTGGGGGATTGCCGCTTAAACACACACTGCTCTGCCGACTAAGTTTTTTAAAAATCGTATGCACAGGCTGTGTTTTAGTATGGATAGTAAAATAAGGGATTGTTTTAGAGTAATAAATTATCCTAAAACATGGTAATACAGTGTTAAGTATGTTGTGACAAAATAGAAAAATTCAGTATTTTGTGCAAACATTGAAATTCTTTTAAATAAAAATCTTGTACCCAAGCGCCTGTGTTCATCTATTCATTTGTGTATGTTTTGGTAGTCTATTGATCGAGATTAAAAGGGGAAAAGTTGAAGTAAAAAAAAAACTAAGTTAATCCCGCCACATATTCATGTGCCTGTCGCAAGTTTGGAACCTTTTTAGTGGTCGTCTTATGTCAAATCTTAATGTTTTTTTTTTTATTCGGAGGATTTAGTTTTAATAGCAGACATTTGATTGGTTCTGTTAATTAATTCACAATTTACATAAATAATCTCGGAAAGATCTATAGCGCATACCATATAGTATAGACATCTGTACATGTCTATTATAGACGACTGTATGTTGCCGCCCCTCTATATGCATTTTAATTATTTTTGTCGTTAGGTTGCTGTCTCATTGACCCATATTCAAATTGTACATCATCGTGAAGCCACACACAATTAATTTATAACTTTATCTTGGGCTTTGTCTTTGTCAATGCAAGAGGAGTTTTAAATGTTTTGTTTCTCTTCGAGAGGCAAATCAAGCATTTTGAAGCAGGAGAAGATATTTAGCATTTATTGATATAACTATTCCTCAAAATTCTTGTAGGAACTTTATTTTATAAGTTTTCAGACTGTCCATTCTGATGATTCCTTTCCTTTATTATTATTGCCGTCCACATTCTTGTAGTCGTCATAATTTGTCTTGAAGTCTACCTTTGATTGTTTTGTTTGTGTATTTTAAAAGGTTGTAAGAGAATTATATGATAAACACCCAACAATAAGCTAGTAAGGACCTTCTGGCGATACTGGAAACTAAGATTTTTAATTCAACAAACTGAAAAATTGAATGTAAAGATTTATTTCGTACTATCATCATGGTACATTTACATGTACAAACTGACAAATAATACAAACTTGTACACACACTTGCATACTTAACAACCACATTCAAAATGTCATATTTATAATCTTGTAGATAAATGTATATATATTTACATAAATATGAAATCTGTTCTACGATCCATTTGAGTCTAACAGAGATAAAGTACTGATATCATAAAATGCAAGTCCGGGTACAAGCACTACTCACCATGTTTCTATATACATTCCTTCTATATACATTCCTGGTTACAGCATTGCTCACATGCATGCTTTCTCTCTTGGAATAACTGACTGTTATAATAAAAAAGAACGGATATGGGGTATTCATCCATGACACAAAATCAGTATATGCACAGCAAATAAACACAAAAACAAAGGAACAGCGCTTTTATTGCTGTTCTTCATACCAAAATCACAGCAAGGCTTTCTGAACACGGAGCAAAAAACTCTAACCTCATTTTATGCCCATTTTTATGTATAACATTGCATTTGACGCAAACATTTTTTATGTGGTGTAACATACTCAAACTTATATACTATCATAAAACAACTCTTGGTGTTTGTATATAGTTAATCAGTTGCTTAACATTGATTATTTTGATTTTAAAAATACACGTAGAAAAAACAGAAAACTAATGATATATATATGTACTGTAATGTGCTGCATTCAATTTTATCTATATTTTTTCGATGGGCAAAAAAATATTTTGCACTTTTGTGGATTTCAAGAGAGCATTTGACACTGTTTGGAGAACAGGGTTATGGCAAAAGTTACAAAAATCTAACATTACTGGGAAAATTTTTACAGTTATCTATAATATGTATCAAAATATAAAGACATGTATTCGATATGGTAACCAAAGTTCAACTTTCTTCAATTGTGGAGTTGGTGTTAGGCAGGGTGAAAATTTATCACCGTTTTTGATTTCGGTGTATTTAAATGATTTAGAAAGCTTTTTTGTGGAAAATGATGTAAAAGATTTAGAATATATACCAAAAAACTGTGAAGAATTATTAAAAGTATTAGTTAGAATCTTTGTCATTTTGTACGCAGATGACACGGTTTTTATGTCTGATAGTAAAGAAGAACTACAACATGCACTTTATGTTTTTGAACAATATTGTAACATATGGAAACTCCAAGTCAATATAGATAAAACAAAAATTGTTGTGTTTAGCAAAAGAAAGGTACGACACAAATTAGATTTTCATGTATACGGTAATGCTATAGAAGTTGTAGATTCTTACAATTATTTAGGAATAACTTTTAGTAACAACGGTAATTTTTGTACTGCTAGAAAAAGGATTTTTGATCAAGCACAAAAAGCAATGTTTGCTCTCTACAGGAAGATAAAACATATATCATTACCTATTGATATTCAGTTACAACTTTTTGATGCTGTAATCGCACCTATATTATTATATTCATCACAGGTTTGGGGGTTTGAAAATAAACAGAATATTGAGAAAATGCATCTACAGTTCTGTAAAAATATTCTTGGTGTTCGGAATAGTACACCAAATTTTATGGTTTACGGGAAATTAGGTCGGGTTCCTTTGGATATCTCTATAAAACTTAGGATGGCATCATTTTGGTGCAGAACTATTAAAGCAGAGAGCAAACTGTCAAATATCCTTCTAAGACTTATGATTAAATTACATGGAACGAATCCTATCAAATTTAAATGGATTCAATATGTAAAATCTATTTTTGATGATACAGGTCTTAGTTTTATATGGAACGATCAATTAGTTGTAAATAATGATTGGTTAAAGAGTATGGTTAAACAGCTATTAACAGATCAGTACTATCAGCATTGGTTCTCACAGATACATAATGCACCCAGGGGGGAATACTATTCTTTATTTAAACTTGACTTTTGTTTGGAACCATATTTATTACGATTATTACCTAGGGACAGATATTATATTTCTAAACTTCGATGTTCGAATTTGAAGTTACCTATTGAGACGGGGAGAGGGGCGGGGATTGCGAGGGAAAATAGAATATGTACGTTATGTAATGAGGGAATAGGTGATGAGTTTCATATATTGTTTACCTGTAAAAATGCTGATGTTTCTGCTCTTAGATCAAAGTTTATACCAAATTATTATGTAATGAATCCAAGCAAGAACAAATTTACCGGTCTGCTGTCTATATGTAGCGTACAAGTACAAAAGAAATTATCAATTTTCGTAAAGAAAATTATGAAATACTTAAACTAATTATATCAATTGTCTTTTATAACATACTATGTATTTGTGTTTTGTCTGTCCTGTCTCGCTATATATTCTCTTATGTTTGTAATTATATTGTCCTCTTGTACACCTGTATGTGTCTGAGGTTATGAATAAAATCTTGAAATCTTGTAATATAATGATTACTATACAGTTGTGAACAATGTACAGGCATTCTTCAAACAATTTTGGCCATGTAGTCTTTTACACCGTTTAATTATCAAAGTATTACCCTGTCGAATTTCATTAATATTCTTGTTCTTTTGAAGCAATAGTTTACGATTTAAGATCATTTACTGTCTTCACAAATTATATCTTAACTCTGATAAAGGTAAACTCTGACTTATTTTTCAATTAAAAACTTTTTTGGTACAGAAAAATATTTGGAATAAAGAGAATCTAAAGATAGGCAAGTACTTTGCAAGATCAGAATACGTGCACACCCCATTAAAATGCTGTTCTATAGCTAGTTTTGAGTCCATAATCATTTACAATATCATTACAAATACATGGCATCTAATAATATCATTTAAGACCAACAACAGAACTAGACTCTTTAATTATTTTCTAATTCCCTAGTTAAGATTGAACAAGTTTCTATTGTTTTTACTTGATTAACAGATGTTACCCCGTAAAAACAAACTCGAAAGAACAACTTTCAAACAATTACGTACTCCTTCAATCTTACTCTCGTTACAACACATTAACAGTACAACTGACATGTAATAAACTGATGAACTTCGAATGGTACTTTTCTTATCTGTCCAAGCACACTATGCCAAGTTTGCTTTAACATCAGATAAACCTTTGAAGTGTCCTCTTGCTTCAAAATAGTTGATTTTAACGGTTTGTTTTTATTTTGAAAGTGAATTTTATGGTAAGGTTTTAATTTGTCTTTTTCAAAATCTATGTGGCGAAGAATTTTCCTTAGAAAATAAAGATACCATTCTCTTGTGGTTCATGTGGGTTTAACTAGCAGAAAGGATAGAGTTTGTTATCTTATTCACAAGTAATGCTACAAGTACAATTCAGTCGCACCTCCTTACATTTCAAAATTCATTACATGTAAATGTGTAAATGTGTAAATGCTCCAGCCACGGTCGCAAATTAATGAGGTTCAAAGTATACGACCTCTAAAGAATATTTAAGAAAATATCATGAGGGTGTTGACCAAAGATTTGTACTCGCCGATGCAATTCTCGCAATCGCACTTTGTAATATAAGTAGTTGTGTAATAGCCATACCAATACAGCAATTAGCACATTCCCCTGTGACATCACGCATTTCTAACATAATGTAAGAAATGCGTGATGTCAAAGAAGAATTTGGTAATACTTGGTATGGAAAACAGGTTTAAATATATCTAGTACATTTGTTAGCATATAAGGAATGTGTAATTTAACCATACAGTGAAAACTAATCATTTGAACTTAACTATATGTAATAACTTTTAAAGCAATCATATAACAAGTTTGAATGGTAAGTACATAGACATGCATTTAAGAATCAGCTCTGTTGAAGACATTGATACAGTTAGTGATCATAGCGTTGCCGGCATGACTTTTAGAACTTCAAGACTGATGTCTAGTTTACTTATGACTTCCACCTAGACATGGGAAAGTAATGGGGGTTTTAGTCCTCTTTTCATTGACGAGTGTAACGTTACGTTAGCCATAACAAACAATATTCATATTTGCCAATCAAACAAGATTCAAAATGCTTCGGACTGTATACGATTAACTACACACAAAGAAGATACCGTAAAACAATATAATTCAACCTTATGTTGCTATATTAAAAAAATTGACCTGTAACAGGAATATCAAGTGTTCGTGTGTTTGTATCAGAAAAAAGTACAAAGATATAAGAAGATGTGGTATGAGTGCCAATGAGACAACTCTCCATCCAAGTCACAATTTGTAAAAGTAAACCATTATAGGTCAAAGTACGGCCTTCAACATGGAGCCATGGCTCACATCGAACAGTAAGCTATAAAGGGCCCCAAAAATGACTAGTGTAAAACCATTCAAACAGGAAAACCAACGGTCTAATCTATATAAAAACGAGAAACGAGAAAAACTTATGAACCACATCAACAAACGACAACCACTGAACACCAGGTTCCTACGAGTCGATTTAAGACAATTTATTAATGCACACTCAAAAATCAAAGGATTTTATTTGAATACAAGACAATGGCAACATCTCAAGAGATAAATACCTCACATTGATAGATCTATCTCCAAAGCTTTGACTTAGAGCAGTGCATCAAATTTCTTTCTTTCTCAAATAAAGATATATCATGTGATTTTGAATCAGTGTTGTCCATCAACGTATCTGATTATTGACCATCCACATAAATGAATGGATTCATTTTGATGATATCAGTTTAGTGACTCTTCACCGGGTTCAAAATGGTAATTTTGATGATATCAGTTTAGTGAATCTTCTCTGGGTTCAACATGATCATTTTGCTAATATCAGTTTAGTGAACCTTCACTGGGTTTTAAATGGTCAGTTCAAAGGCATGAATTTCAATTAAATAAGATAAGTTCGAATGTTGAACAATGTGAATGATTTTCACATGATGTGAAACAGATACCCAAAAACAAAACGTGTTTATGCCAATCAGTGTTCAGTACGTCACTACGTTACTAATCTATTCTGCCTAAAAATTTGAGGGGTCTCATGAACATTTTATTTCTGATTTTTCAAGATGAAAAACAATATAAAGTAATTTTTCAAATAATATTTTTTATATCATAGTACCAAATCAGCTAACTGCTGTAAATATATACACATATACATCACTCAATATTTCCAATAAAAAATATTCATTGTAGAAATACATAAAACTTATCTTGGCACAACCAAAGTCTGTAAGTAGTGATGTGAAAACATATTCATAAATTGTATTGTCATGAAAATAAAATACGAAGTAACACACCAATGATGGATAAAAAAGTTGTTGAAAAAAAAATTAGATAAAAATTTGAAAATCAATAAACTGGTATTAAAAAAAAATCAAACACCAAACAGATTGATAAAACTGACTATCTTTGAGTTTCATCAAGCACTTTGATCGCAACCACAAGAAGATGGTCTACTATTTCTATGATCATAGTCAACCAGTCAGTTAGAAAGGTTAAAAAAATCTTTCCAATAAGACTAACCTGTGATTGTTAAGGAAAACGCTCCAAGTGTGACCTATATTTGGGGAGGTGTTTTTATATTGGTTCAGAATAAGGATATAAATACAACAGTGTTTAACACATTTTGTCACTACGATTTGAATCCACCGTTCTACACTCAATCCGTAAATATGGAACAATACTCATTTTGTAAAAAAAATAGTATGAGGAGAAACTTGGAAATGCGCATCATGTTTGATAATGATATGGCTATGGCTACAACCAAAGTAAATGGTTGCTTTTATGGTAACTAATATAACAATAGTGCTCTAAACCCTGGTAGATGTTCCTTAGAATGGGACGAATTCAGTGAGATGGTTGTGATGAAGGATATTTTAGAACGGCTGCATCAACAATTTGAGGCAAGTTTATATTTAAATATTTTATTTAAACACATGTAGTCTTTGTGGTATTGTCTGAAGGTGCAACGTCCCTTCGCCTCTTCCCGATTTTAAATTGACTTTGCGTTTTTTCTGGATGTTTTATCCAAGTGGTAACATATTTTTTTCTCATTTTAAAGGATCAACAGCAGCAAAAGTATGAACAATCTCACCACCAATTTAAAGGAAAATAAGACAATATGAATTTATTTACAATTCGATTTTACCATACATAGAGCAAAGTGTTTTTATATTGGATATTCTGAAACGTCCATACGAATAACTGTTGATTGAGTTTTCCAGAACCCTTTTGTCATCAAAATTGAAAAAAAAAACATTTCGAACATTGTTTATGTTAAAACAAAATTAGGTTAATCATCACTTTTAATTAAATCCATATTGTTTTAAGTCATCTTGTCATAAACTAAGAATTGTTTATAAAGAATGTGTCTAATTTGTTTATCAATAACATATTTGGCAATCCCTCTTGCGGTCCTCTTTTCCTTTTCTAATAACTCATCGCAATCCTTTATGTCATATATAAAGCTGTACATCATTGGACGTAAACCGATGAATTTTTTTATTACAACTCCTGAAATTATTGATTAACTTAGGTATCAATAAAATGCACCGTTTATACTATTTTCTTAAAACAAAAAAACATGTTTGAGGAAATCAACGATATAATTTGGATGCAGAATAACAAATATTTGGAAAATTAATTGAAACTTAAAATCAATGCTAAGCAACAACTATTTACCTGCCATTTTATCTGTCATTTTTCCGGATACGTTTTTGTATATCGTAGAAAACAATGGATTACTCT
Organism: Mytilus californianus; assembly: GCF_021869535.1. Classification (NCBI taxonomy): domain Eukaryota; kingdom Metazoa; phylum Mollusca; class Bivalvia; order Mytilida; family Mytilidae; genus Mytilus; species Mytilus californianus. Next base: position 63,680,014 of record NW_026262679.1, read on the forward strand.
GCGAATAATTTGAGGTGTCAAAGAAGTCTAAGAAATTATTCACGTCTTCATACACATCACCTGTAAAAATTTCATAACAAAGGCTGTCCGTATCGGTGAAGAGGAGATTTAGGTACCCATCATATTTCTTTTGCATGACGTTGTAATGCAAATCATACACAAATGTTCTTTATCAAAAATGACATTTATTCAAAGACTGTCTTCATCAGATGAAAATGGTAATGCACATGGTATTGTTCATAATGATGCGCATGTGATTGCAATATGATGATGATGCACTTGATGTTTCAACGTCATCTGTGCACCCTCCCATCTCTTGCTGGTCATATATCAGCTACACATTGTGGCTAATTAGAATGACTGTTGCCATTCCATTTCTGTAAATGAAAAAAAAATTGAATATTGCATTTTTTAAAATTTCATTTCAGAGAAAGGAGAACAAGAAAGAAGAATTGGGTGGATTGTGGGATTCGTAATTTCTTGTATTGGTAAGTTGAAGAGTTATTGTTATGTCATATATTTTAACATAAACATTCATTGTAATTCATTTACATGTAAAAGAGAGGCGATAGATACCAAAGGCATATTTAAACTCATAAGTCGAAAACAAACTGACAATGCCATGACAAAAAATTGAAATATAATCTCTTTTTGCTGTTACCATTGCAACAATCTGCATTTTTTTATACAAAATATTGCAAAGGGGGGGGGGGGGGGTGAAAATGTCACAAAAGTCCCTCAAGTTTGGTCCAAAATAGAATTTTAATATATTGGAGTTTTTTTTACTTCCTTTCTTTCGTTCTTTCGTCCGTCCTTTCGTCCATTCGTCCATCTGTCTCGCTTCAGGTTAAAGTTTAAAGTTTTTCAGGTTTAAGTTTTTGGTCACGGTAGTTTTTGATGAAGTCCAATCAACTTGAAACTTAGTACACATGTTCCCTATGATATGATCTTTCTAATTTTAATGCCAAATTCGAGTTTTGACCCCAATCTTATGGTCCACTGAACATAGAAAATGATAGTGCGAGTGGGGCATCCGTGTACTATGGACACATTCTTGTTTTCTTAAATTTCTAAAACTTTTCCTCTTGTTTCTGTCTTTTCACAGTTAGGGAAAAAACTTAAAATTGACACTCATAACTTTTAACCACCCCTAATGTTTGTGTTATGTATGTGCATATGTATGGAAATAGCATCTCCAATAGATTTGATTTCCAATAGTTAAAATGGTGAAATATAATCTCTTTTTGCGGTAACCATGACAACAATCTGTATTTATTTGATAAAAAATATTGCAAAAAGGGGGGTGAAAATGTCACAAAAGTCCCTAAAATTTGGTCCAAAATAGAATTTCAATCCATCAGTGTGATACCTTCTCTGAAACCATTGACACTTATCTATCAAGAGGTCAGAGAAATCATGCATTTCACCTCATTTTTTCATAGAATTGAATTGAAAAGTTTGAGCGTCAAATATTTCTTGAAAAACAACACGATAATTTCTGGACCTATGGGCGGTACGGACTGTAAAACAGAAAATGGCATATAAAACATGCAAAAAACAATCTTGATGTTCATATAAACCCACTTTGAAGGCTATATTATTCTTCAGCTATCTTAAAGTCAATGTTATTGCACAATAACTTTTATATTCACAAAATTCACCATGTCCAAAATACGAAACCAAACTTCTTACTGTGTATTGCTACCTCATGTAAGTACAAACCCGGTGATAAGTCGGATTCGGTAGGTCGCATTCGAATAAAAGAGGCCGGGATTATGGTTACGACAATTGGAACATATCCGTCACCATCTGTGAAACAGATATTCCATAACGGTCAACCAACTCGTGATAGCGTCCGTAAAATGTTCGAAAGGATGATTTCAAATTCACCACTGGGAACTCTTGATTTAATAGCTTCCTTGTAAGCAGCAACACTATATAAAAAATTACATGAAATTCAAGCTCTGGAATACCGTATCAACTAAGGGGAGGTATATACTCCATATTCGCTACTATAATGTTGCTACATAGTGATAGTGGTTTACATTAGACTATTTTCATATTACCGACTTTTGACTCCAGAGTATATAATCTCTCGACGGGTAATCTACTCTGTGGTAAGACACTCTGGTACTCAGTCAAGTAAGAGCAACTAAAAAAAGTAAAATCAAGCTAACAATCGGTGCAATTTTGTAAAAAATATGTATGTGACCAGTTCATTATCAACATATATACGTCTTCAAAATACTTTTTTTTATTATTTAGGCACAGTATGATTCATACTATGGAAAATTGTAAAGTGTGTACTGAATAAGCGAGAGAGACAATTGAGGGAAACTGTAAGGCAACGTGCCTTTTCAGAAAGGACACGAGTTAGAGAGGACAACATAAATGAGGAGATAGAATAATTTTCTGTGTAGTAAAGATACATATTTTTTTCATTATTTTTTTCCTCATTATAGAGGCATAGTTTCTGATTGTGTATGTTTTAAAACACAATCAGTATCCCTGCCTCAAATCATCAAAGTTATGATTCCTTAAATGTTAGTGATTCAATTCCTAATCAAATACTTTAATTATTGTAGATTGGTTGCAGAATTGTAATGGTTTAGTCATGAGCGTCTCAATTTTACTGTCAAATTATGAATTTACTGCAAAACACACCATACTATCAATGTAATTGATGCACATACGAATGTATTGGTGAAAAAACTTCAAGCAGGACAATAACATCTCCCTCCTCAAAATCCACAACCTGTCCCTGTAAACGATTCGAAAAAGTATTGGAGAGACAATAAGCAGCAAGACTACAATATTCCCCTCTCGAAAACTAAAATATAGACGCTCAGAAAGAGGCAGTAACTTAGACGCTCAGGAAGGAACTTAAACGCTCAGAAAGACGAAGGAACTTAGACACTCAAAGAGACGAAAGAACTAAGACGCTCAGAAAGACGAAGGAACACACCAGATTATTACCATAATAATATCTAACTTACCTCTAATCGAGGATGTTGCAACATATCTGGAATCCAAGTTTCCCAGCTAGCATTTTGAATCCTATCGCATTCTTATTTTCACCATTTTACAAAACCTGTTCAATCTTTGCAATGTTTCCATGCAACACTGAATAGTAGGCTCCAACCATAGATTTAAAAAAAAGTTAGAATTGTCTGATATACTTATTAGTTTAACCATGTCCTTGTGAGATTCAGCATCTGCCACACAATGTAGACAAGGTATCTGCTTGTTATCTATCCATTTTAAGTTTGGTAATTTATTTAGTTCCAAATTAATTTCATTTATCAGATCCATCTTGCTTTCACAAAAGAAGTGAAGGTATTTATCAGAAAAGTCATCTGCGCTTAATTGATGTTCAGTGAACAGTTATATATGGATTCAGATTAAATGTAAAAATCATAAATGTATGTTTTATAGAAATCCATAAAAACATTTTTACATCTATGATATTATAATATAACTTTAAATATGTTTTAAATTGTGCTAACTTACAAAAAACATTTGATCGCAGGTTTATTTTTGGCTTCTAGCTTTAAGGAATATAGGGATAAATTGGGGCTTTGAGTATTTTTATTTAAACGTTTTGTTATATTTTTGTTGGTGCAATTCCATTTACTATAGTACCTTTTCATGCATTATTGTTTTGTTTCTTTCTATACGGTACACACATTATATATTTAAAATCAACATTCCAATCTTGGAAGTAATTTCTAATCAATGTCATTTAAATCAATAAAAAAAACCCGTTATGTTAAAATAAATTTTATATATTTTTACAATGATTCTATTCTTTTGTTTGTATTGAACGATACATATATGTAGTATTTTATATGTTTATTACATTTGTATAAAAATCATGAAAATTGTTATTTGATTAATTCTACTGTTGTTAACACATGCGCAACATATTTTTTTTCTTAATATAGTATTTTTCATTTTCAAACTTTCATCTATTTTCAACAACAGCTTCTTTGTTTCATTGGTGCATTGCATTTCTTTTTTTCTAAAATCCAATTTTTCTTAAATCCAATTTTGGATCTTGACAGAAAATTAATTTCTATTGTCTTATTTTCCTTCATATTGTTGAAGCTGCTGAAAGAATTCCATTGGATTGAAATTCTCCTCACACGCAACCTGCTTCTTTGTTGGTAATCCTACCTCATATTGTGTTCTCGGTCTTTTGTGAGAGCACCCAAGCACTGTAATTGGTTGTATGGTTGATATGGTGTTGGTGGTGTTGGTGGTGTTTGGGGTAGCATCTGTTGATCAGACTTTTCAGACACTGGTTGCTGTTGATCCTTTGAACTGAAAACAAAATTATATGTCACCACCTACATAAAACATCATGTAAGTTGTTAAAAACCGCAAGTCAATTAAAAATCGGGAAAAGGAGAAGAAACGTAGGACCTTTAGACGACACCACAAAGACTATATGTGTTAAAATAAAATAAAATATTTTAAAAGCAAACTTACCTCAAATAGTGGCTGCAGCTAAATATCCTTCATCACTACCACCTCACAGAATTCGTCCCATCCCAAGGAATATCTACCAGGGTTGCGAGTACTATTGTTGTATAAGTTAACATAGAAGTAACCATTGTACCAAACATGGTGCTCATTTCTAAATTTCCCCTCATACTTTTTTTTTGCCAAATGCGTATTTCTCCATATTTATGGATTGAGTGGATAACGATTGATTCAAATCGTTTTACAAAATGTGTTAAACACTGTTGTGTTTATATCCTTATTCTGATACAATGTACAAAAAATTAGGTCAAATGTTGAGTGTTTTCTTTAACAATCACAGGCTAGTCCTGTTGAATAGATTTGTTTAACCTTTCTAATGTACTTGGTTGACCACTGTCTATTAGTTGCGGTCAAAGTCCTTGATAAAAACCAAAGAATTGTCAGTTTTTTTTTCCAATTTGCTTGGGTTTTGTCTCCTAATTTTTTTATTATCAGTTTATTCGTTTTTTTTTTTTAAAGTGATTAAGATTATAACACAATGTTGACTGCTGTACCCTAATTTTTCGTCATTTTTACCTATTGTGTCTGTTTGTTTTGCTCACACATTGTTGTTAATATAATGGAATTGTATGCGACTGTCATACAAGTGAGAGGTTTAGTCAGCTTTATTTTACTTTTTTTAGATATTCATCTATTTAAACTAAAAACTGTTTGTTTTTCATTCATCTCTAGTGTGTCAGTATACAACATTATTTTTTTTCTGAAATCCAATTTTGGATCTTGAGAGTAAATTAAAGTATTTTCTGTACAATATCATTTTAATATATGTTTTCAATTCAATACTTGAAGACTTTGGTTGTTTCAAGATAAGTTTTATATCTTTTTAAAATGAATCTTTTCTCATGGTAGTATTTAATGCTATATGTATATTTATCAGTTAGTTTATTTGTTATTACTTTTGTATTAACATTGTCAACGGTTATTTTATTTCAAATGTGCAACGGGATGTCAATTTTTTTCAAGATAAATTTTGATTTTTTTTTCAAACTTTCATTTATTTTAACCAACAACTTTTTTTCATTCATCATTGGTGTGTTACTTAATAAACAATGAAATATATCATTTGAAGATATGTTTTCAATTCACTATTTAAAGACTCTTCCTTTGGTTGTGCCAAGATAAGTTTTATCTATTTATAGAATGAATTTGTTTTATGATGTATTTGTATAGGTATATGTGTATATAATTTACAGCAGTTTGATACTATGATATTATAATTGTTATTTTAAAAATGTCTTTATTGTTTTTCATTATGAAAATTTTGAAATAAAATGATTTTGAAACCACCAAAATTTGTTGTCGTCTTTTTCGAGTTGAAATAATTTAGTAACTTATTTAGTGAAAACTGATTGGCATAAACAAGGGAGTTTGTTTTTAGGTTTATGTTTCACATCATGTGAAATTCACATTGTTCAGCACTTTATCATATTAAATTGAAACTCGTGTCTTAAAACTGACCATCTTAAACCCAGTAATTATTCACTAAACTTATATAATCAAAATGACCATTTAAAACTCAGTGAAGAGTCACTAAACTGATATCATCAAAATAAATCCATTCATTTATGTGGATGGTCAATAATCAGATACACTGATGGACAACATTGATTCAAAATCACATACTATAGCTTTATTTGAGATAGATAGAAATTAAATTCACTGCTGTAAGTCAATGTTTTACAGATATATCAATCAATATTAGGTGTTAATCTCTTTAGATATTGCCATTTCTTAGTCTTCCAATAATTTCAAGCACTTACACTGTGAATGAAAAAAACAGAGAAATGGAAACGCCGTCAACCCCACCACCAAATCCACGTCAACTTCGGTTGATGGTTTAAAATCAGCCATCTAAATTGAGATGTTGATTCTGGATACCTGGCACCGTATGCTAGAAATACATAGAAATATTGTTCATACAAAAGGTTAAAAAACAAAACAAAAAATACTACAGATGTCCTGTTTATGTATGAAATATGTGCCACTGGACATTATGCAAACAACAATCAATCAAAACGGCTTAAATCAGACTGAAATGGTTATGTTTTCCATCCTGCGAATGTTGTGCTCTCTGTTACTGGTAATCATTCGAAGAAGAAAAATGAAACGGTGAATGCCTTTATCATTTATGATATTCAAAATCACAGAAACGGAATAGGATAATAATTCCATTATATTGACAACAATAACCAAGTTAGATATTTTCAACAGTGTGTAAACAGTTGCTAGATTTACTGTTTACCTTCTACAACTCAACTTACACAAAAAATACCAATGAAGGCAGGTAATGTATGTACCGATTATGAGGTTGTCTGCATAATTATATTGTAAACTATCAGCTGCGAGTCACAATATGAAGCTTTTTGTCGAGTGAACGCAGAGAACAAGTTCAAAAATGATTCATATTGTGTCAGGCAGCTTTTTTTTTGCAAAATTTTATTAATGATTTTGTATTTTTGATGTATTCACTAATATAGCGGACTGATATTTTACAATATAGATATGAAGACAACCAGATAATCGATTTATCGGGTTGTACTTGCGTATTTTGCATGATAGAAACAAGTGTTTTCTTTGTTTCACCCGCAAACCGGAGGATGACTTGATAAGTTCGTCTCATACTTATCAACGTCGGTTCATTCATTATGACGTCGGTGATATGTCCGGGTCAAAGTTATTTTAAAAGCCTGGTCAAAGTATTTAAAGTCACAAAGCCGTGATATGCAATTTTATTAAGAGCTGAGTAGAGTGATACAGACAGTGGGACGACCGATAAATAACATATGTGACTTTGTTTAAACTGTGAAATACAACTATGTTTCTGTACACGAAAATAGCCCAGATCAGTGGTCCATTGGCGACATGAAAGACAATAAAGTTACTAGGTATGCTGCAAATATAAGTAACAATATCCTAAAAGGGTTTAATTTTTTCATATTTGACTTGAAAAAAATGTGTTGACGATTTGAAAAATCATTCGATATTTTGTATATAAAAAACTATTTAACATCATTTTGACATTTGTTTTAAAACTTTAAAAAAAAAGGCATAGGCTTAAAAATGTATGCGACTGTCATACAAGTGAGAGGTTTAGCTAGCTATAAAATCAGGTTTAATCCACCATTTTCTACATAAGGAAATGCCTGTACCAAGTCAGGAATATGACAAGTGTTTTCCATTCGTTTGATGTGTTTGAGCTTTTGATTTTGCCATTTGATAAGGGACGTAAATCAGCACCTCTAACGGATAACGGGAAAATTACGTTCGTTGTTATGAGAGTTATCTCCCTTACACCAGAAAACATATATTTACAAGATGTCGGGAGATTCCGCCTTGTCGGAAAAATGGACAAATACGGTAGAACTGTTCTCAATGCACTTCATCAAAATTTATCAAAAAGTGTAGTTATTGTACATGCAATATTTTGTCCGAATGAAACATCTTCCGTCCAGAGAAAATGAAAATCATTTAGCAAGGCGTGATGGTCAGAGAGTGGTTGAGTTGAGTTTACTGGCCGACTAACTAAAAGCTTGTAAAAACTGCGATGCACCTTTTTCCACAACGTTATAACAGAAAACTATCTTATATATACCTTGTTGCAACTGTTCCTATACAAACTTATAAACACTAAAAAACGGCACATATCAGAGACTTAAAAAAAAGGAAATTCAATGTTGATAATATGGACCGTGAACACAAAATGAAGTAAAATTATAAGCACACGCATATACACACATACACACGCAATATTATAAATTAAAGCTTATACTATAACGTTGGATTTTTTTTATTTTCATTTCATATAGTGAAAATTCAAAAGTAAATAAGATAATCAAATAAGGATCGTGATAAGGATATACAGTTCCATAAAAAGAAATAAATTCGTCTCGCAAAACTACTGACACACTTTTCAATTTTCGACATTAAAGAGAAAACACTTTTATGTCATGCCTATTACTGATATTCTTGATTTGATATTCATGCTAGATGATATCTTTCCAGCTAACATTTGGAAGATCAAGATTATAAAAACCGTTGCTTATAGTGCTTTCTTTCACGTCCGCAATGCGGTCTATAGATAGAAGTAGAAAGTACTAAGCGTAAAATTTAATTAATATTGTAAATATTGAAACAAAAGTTTGTTTTTTTTTTGGTGGATGTGGTATAAATTTTATTAATATAATGTCGGGAATTACTGATTAGTGTAAGAGAGGGAAGAGGGACAGAAACTTACATGAAAATCGTAAAAGGGGAGAGGGGGCCTTGTAAACGGAAGAACGGGAAGTAAAATGGCAATTTCAAATGAACGAAAAATGAAAAAAAAAAGAATAGCCTTCATGTTGCTTTTGACCAATTTATACGAAACATGGTGAATAATAAGCTTCAAGCACGAAAACATGTGAAATAAAAATTGCAAAACCGTTGCACGAAAATTACCATTTACCATCGCTTTGAATAATAAAACAATGAACACCAAAGTTCATATATCATACTGAAACTTCAGAAATTTTGTGCTTGCCTTTATTATTGTATTTTTTTTGGACAAAATTTCATGCTATCAAAATTTTAAATTCGAGTTTTTATTTTTGCATATCGAAAAAATTTCGTGACTAATAATTGCGATTTCAGTAAAAACTGTAAACAAATAGTGCTGTCAATATTGAAAATTCGAGTTTTTACTTTTGCAATATCTATTCCTTTGCAATTTTGGCAATATCGCAAAAATTCTGAAATGAAAATGTATGTAACAAATTTTTCAATAAACTGAAAATGTTTATTTAAAATTATCCAAGCAGTTTCACAAGTACAGGATCATGCTTTTCGTATAAATGTACGGGACAAATAAAACAAATGTCAACAAATACGATTTTTGTAAATCAACGATCTGATATTGATGCAAAAAATATATGTTTAGCTATTTAGATGCAGGAATGGGTCCACATCAGACAGTTTATTTCCTTGCTAGCATAAAAATTCCCCCAATAGCAGTAAAGAATTTCAAAGAACGAGAAAGAGAAATCGGCAAAACAATTTTTATTTATAACTTTTATAAACTCTGTACTATTAAGAGCTTGACATTTTGTAAAAACACCCTTTTGTCGTTGAATTGTTGTTCATTGACGTACATCTCACACTGATTGAAAAAAAGGTTCTAAATTCAAAGGATTTCATATCATCCGTAGAAAATGATAATCGGTCAGCACATGTAATACTCTTTTTTGATAGGATAATGATTTCATATTGCTCTTTAGCACATTAAGTTAGAAGAATAAATTATAATCTAAGAGACACTTTGAGGAAGCGGTTGTTGATTTGTGACATTATTTTATGTTGGTAGACAATGATTTTGTTGATGGAGACTTGGCGAAGTCCATGTGGCGACGTCATGTAATTTCAACTTTTTTTACCGTCAGCCATACATTTTCGACGGCTGATATATAAGAAGGGAGTTCGGTAACCCCATAAAAATTGTAATGGAAATTTCCATCCTAACAACATTGAATTTTTATAGAAAAATCGTAGGATTGGTTTTCACGGTAGAATAAATTAACCATTAAATTTCATTTTTTTTAAGTTACATTTGACGTTATGTCTATGTACTGGTTAGTGGTTTCCTCACATTTTCAATTGGCTGTAACTCCGAAAGTAGATCGGTTACCCACTGAAATTTTTCGATTTTTCATTGTATTTTTTAAAGTTCTAAGTGTATACAATTTCTTTTAAAAATCGCTGCACAAACCATTTACGTACCTGTTACCTTAAGAGCTGAGTAGAGTGATACAGACAGTGGGACGACCGATAAATAACATTATGTGACTTTGTTTAAACTGTGAAATACAACTGCGTTTCTGTACACGAAAATAGCCCAGATCAGTGGTCCATTGGCAACACCAAAAACAATAAAGTTACTATAGGTATGCTGCAAATATAAGTAACAATATCCTAAACGGATTTATTTTTTTCATATTTGACTTGAAAAAAATGTATCTCGTGTGATATTTGAACAGAATTACATAATATCCTAAGTTAGGGGAGGGTTGGTCGCCCGCATACATGCTAAACACCGCCACATTCTGCATGTGCCTGTCCCAAGTCAGCCGATGAGCCTGTTATTCAGTGGTTGCTTTTTTGTTAATGATTAGATCATATTTGTTTTTCGTTTGTTGTTTTGAACATAAATCAGGTCGGTTGGTTTTTCTCGTTTAAATTGCTTTCGTTTTGGCATGTCGTGGCCTTTAATAGCTAGCTATGCCGTACATTGTTGAAGGTTGTATGATGACCAATAGTTGCTTTGCCTTACATCTTCGTCGTTTGGTCTCTGGTGGATAGCTGTCTCATTGGCAATCCTATCACATCTCCTTATTTTATTTACATGTACAACTGTGTGTTCCAACTGTGTTCTTAAATATTTTCACTGTATTCCTCATGAATGCTCAATGTTAGGCGAAAGAATGTATAATTACCAGATATATACGAAAACAAAAAGATTGGCATCATAGCAGAAGTCCAACAGGAAATACTGATTATTTAGTTTCCTAAAAAATAAAAAGGTCTTAAATAAACTTTCTTCTATTACCGACAGTTCAAAGTTATTTCTTTGTAGCCAAATAAAATCCGAGATAAAAATAGAGGACTACTAAAAGAATTAAATTTCAAAACCAGACAGTTAATATCTGAATTTCGGGTAAGTGATCATAACCTATAAGTTAAAATGGGAAGATATTGAAATACCAGAGACCAACAGTTATGTACATTTAGCAATAAACTTGATGATGAATACCATTTTCTCATTTGATTGTAAACTGAACTCAACTTCAAGAGATCAGTTATTTTCACAAATAGATTATATGAAACCTGGTTATACAAATTCTCACCTACTTTTCAAGCTAACACAACTTTTAAATCCTGAATCTGAACTTTTGACATCAGTTGATGACTTTATAAAGCAATCTTGAGAGTTGCGAAAATGAGGTCCATGTCTATCAACAGTTACATTATCATAACGTTGTTTTTGTTTATATTCAAACTAAGACAAAACAAAAATAAATCCAAACAAGCAAATTTTCATGTACTTTTCGACAGACAAAGGTTGTGATTCCTTCATAAATTGTTTACTTAAACGAAAAGTAAACTGCAGATCTCGGTATTATGCACTTAAAAAAACCGACTCAATATCTGAAGGCACGATTGGTTACATTTTTGAATGAAAGCAAGGATAGACGATTGCATCTGATGAATCAAGGATGGCGGATCTTTGAACCCTCCAAAAAGGTAATACAGTTTTCGAGCTTCGAACTTTGCTTGGAAGTTATATACCATATAACCTGACAAAAAAATTGCTTGATTAGTTGCCTGTATAATGAGGGTGTTTAATACGAGTAGAGTTAATCAAAATCTAGTATTCAGTCCATATCTCATATTTGACTAGTTAAAGTTAATTAATTCGTTAACTTCTAAATAAGGAGTTTTAAAATCAAGTTCATAAAATCTACCAATAATGCCGTGTTCTTTGGCCAATTTCTGTCCCTATATAATTTTCAGATTTAAGGTTCTTTTCCACACAAAAACTTTCTTAGTACTTACCAATACATTAATAAACACATAACCAGAAGAATTGGTGTGACTATTGTATTGAAGTATGGAATCAGCCATTGTTTATATATAACACCATTCGCCAAGAAAAATATTGTGGCTATGGTCAGAAGATGTACGATTTTTCTACCAATCTGCTTTTCTTTCCTTTCCTTCATCCTGAAAACGATTGAATATCCTTCAGATAAATGGCGAAGAAACCTTTTAGTAATACCAATTAATGGTTAATGGTATAAGGAGGCCGAAAATTGCTCCCTTAAGCATACAGTGTAGCAGGTGGTTAACGGTTTTCGTGCAAGTTGTTTGCAATGTTTAATAAGATGGAAAAACAAAAGAATAAAACAAAAGTGCACGAATCCCGGTGTGAAAGGGTCGAATAATATTTAACCTGGCCACTTCGCCAGTCAGAAATTTACTTATTTCTGAAAAGTGTACTATTGTTCTTAATGCATTCGTCCACAGTTGATTTCGATGCATTTTTTTTTTCGCAGGATGTATAGATTTTGTACTCCTTACGGACTGTAAGAAAGCAAGCTCCTATAGAATAGAAATGTGCGTATTCTACCTTCTAAACTAGTCCTATAATATATGACCTCGGGGGCATTATTTTCCATTTATGTTTATTTCTGATATTTACTTTTTACTTATATTGCTATTTATTATTTTTTATCTTCTATTTTTTGTTTTTACTATCAATTTATCCGAGCATTAAAAAAAATGAAAATATCACTATAAAAACGTTAAATAACGAAAATATTATGCGAATGCATATCTAATAGGACTATCTTCTAAACATAACAATAGGACCGCCATTTGATGTAACTTTCTTTAGATTATTGAATAAAAAGTAAATTCATGCAGAGCACTTTTTATCGGAGAACTTATTAAGATTCTTTGTCGGATTTCAGAAGAATTAAGGACCTAACACATTTTTGTTTTGCTTTTTTAAATAAAGTAGCATGGTCCTTAAAAATACTCCGAGAAACGAACGTTATTTAATTGCCCTTAAAACCGATCCTTTATGGATACACTTAGTAAGTTGGAAACTACCATGTATGAATTTGTTTTTAGGTTAAGGACTAGTTTGTTGACGGTAGACATTTTATTGACGATTCAGGTCGATTCGACTTGCACAGTGACCATTTTTTGATAAGATTAACTCTAATTTGTAAACCTATTGTACAGAATAAGACACAAAATAATAAATCCGTTTGGAAAACAAATGATAAAACAGACTGGACCCTCTTCCAGAAAAAAACTCAATGAAAATATGAGCGAATTTACTAAAGAAAATGACAAAATAAACGATGTAAACTGACTCTGGGATCTATGATAAAATGCGCCCTCTCAGCTATCGGTAAAGCAAAACCCGTAAAAAATTACAGAGACTTCTGGGATAAAGAACTTTATTATCGTTTAAAACAACGCCGCAATTGCCAATAGATTAAACCGCACTCATAATAAATTTCATGCGCATGATGACGGAATTGGCAAAAGACTGAAAGAAATTTATTTTAATCGGAAAGCACCAGTACAAGAGGCCATCAAAAGAAAAGAACGGTCAGCTAAAATCCGACAGTTTAATGAAAAATGTATAAACGCAAAAAATAAAATGAAGGGGTTTTGGAATTTCCTTAAAATAAAACGAACCGATACAGGACCTATATAGATTCATGATCCACATGATTCTGATAAAATATTAACGGCTACGGATGAGATAAATAATGCCCTTTCCCAGCATTTTAGCTCCATAGGTTCCTTTCAAAATGAAAATGGTGAACTTGAAAAAGAAGTTAAAAACCTAATTACAAATATTGACGAAAATTTATTAATATCAGATTCTCCCCTATCGGTTACTTTCGACGAAAATAAAATTTCACAGACTTTGAAAAATCTCAAATCCGTAAAAGCCTGTGGTACTGATGGCATTCCTAACGAATTCCTTAAATATGGTGGGGACATTCTGTTGAACTCTCTGATTCATATTTTTACAAAAAAATTACAGATCTAGAAACAATTCCAAATGAATCATTATACCCATACACAAAGGTGGGTCTACACACTCTCTGAGTAACTATAGAGGTATAACTCTCACATCAAATGTATATAAGGTGTACTTTAAGCTAATTGAATGTAATCTTATGGGTCATATTGAAGATAAAGGGATACTTGGTGAAACTCAAGGTGCATTCCGAAAAGACAGGAGGGTGGAGGATCACATTTTTACACTTAACGGAATTTGCTCGATGAAAAAGTCCAGGAAGGAAAAGACTTTTCTTGCTTCCTTGACCTTTCATCGGCCTTCGATAAAGTTTAGCGGGATGGACTGTTCTATCTCCTATGGAAAAGGGTATCCAGGGTAAATGCTGGAAGAATCTACGGGCACTATATAAGAATGTTAGCAATAAAGTCCTTTTTGGTAATTACGAGTCTGATTGGTTCGATCAAGAATTTGGTCTTAAACAAGGATGCATTTTATCCCCTACACTTTTTTCCGTCTTAATGACTGAGCTTGAAATTTAATTCTTCAAAGTCGAAGGTTCTGGTTACAGGTAAAAAGAAAGACTCAAATAAAAAATGGTACTTAGGGAATGATCTCATTGAAGAAGTTAATGAATATACAAATATTTAGGCGTATATTTTTCAAGATCCCTTAAATCTACATACCATATAGAGCAGTACCTGAAAGAAAATTTTCAACGGAAAAAAAAATCATGCAATTCGTATTTTAGGTGAACATGGGGATTTTAATAGTATAAATTTTGGACATTCTCTGTAGATGTCGGCTATTCGACCATCACTGACGTACGGGTGTTCGGAATGGTTCCCTTCATCCCAGAGATGTACCGAATTACTAGAAAGTTTTCAATATAAAGTGGGAAAAATTATCCTAAACACAAAAATGAATATCCCTAAATGCGCGCTACTAGCTGAATTTGGCTGGGAATCAATAAATAGATTTATGGATAGACAAATAATTGCATACTACGCTAGATTAAGAAACCTGCCCGATAATCGACTGTCTAAAATTATCCTAAATGAAATTATACCTGTAAAATGTAATGAATGGAAATATATAGAAAATATCGAAACTATTCTACAGACTGCGGGCCTTGACCATTATGCTAACGGAAACATAAACGTTAATATCTTTAATAAACTTTATGGTAATGAAACGACCGATACTCAACTATCCAATATATAAAGGAAAGAGTAGTTTAAACTTGTACCAATCATTTGTGGTTGTTACACGTAAGTAGTTGTATTTATCAAACGTTGGCGATTTCCGCTCAACAAGGCTAAACTTTTTGGCAAGAACGAATTGTCTGCCTATAATTGCCACGCTTCAACGTATGAATCTTATAACAAACAATGAGTGTCAGTTATGTTCCTCAAATGCGACTGAGAATATGTCGCACGTTATGTTAGATTGTCCTTCTTTCTCCTCTATCAGAAAAAGAACAATATGTTTCGATAGTTTAAAAATGGATATCTGCTTTTCAGAGTTGCCGCCCTTAGCACAAATACAGTTCATGATAGGTGATCTGGGTTACTTGTATTCTCCAGACTTAATAGTTTAGATAAGATCGGGAAAAATATCTTACAGACGTTATGAATGAACGTTCTTTTTCACTTGATAAATTTTCAAATGTCTAATATCATGAACTGTGTGCGAACGTTTTTAGTTTCAAGGTTGAAATTTTTTATCTTCTATCGACGAAAGAAAGATTTCGAATAATTAAGAAAACGAACTTGTTACTGTAATGTTCTTTTTACGAAATAACCAATGTATTATGCTATTTTAGCGTTAATGTATTTATTAGACCTTTTAATATTTGCAAGTATCTTGTACTATGATTTATGACGCAGGTGTCAGTACCCCGCTGGCGCTTGCCCCCGTTTTAAAGGGGTAGTTTCACAATAAAATATATATAAATAAGTCTAAATTGAAAACAACGTTCAAACCTATGATTGCGTTGGATAAAAACCGCAATTTTTATACGTGTGCATGCAAAACAAATTTCTTGGTAGAGAGGTCTAAATACAGCACAAACAACATTTCCCAAAAGACAAAAAAAGTGAAAAAGTATATTTAAACAAAACGCATTTGACTAGCAGGTCGAACAACGGATGTTCTTAAACCCTGCTGACTGCCATTGGCGATTGCCAAATAAACGGATCACAAGATGTAACAAAATGGATCTTAATTTAATATATAAATATATATATATATAAAGTTTTTTGTTTTCTGTTTGGTATTAAATTAATATTAAGATCCATTTTGTACTGGTGATCAATTTATTTGGCAATCGCCAATGGCAGTCAGCAGGGTTTAAGAACATCCGTTGTTCGACCTGTTAGTTAACCTCATTGCCAATTTGGATCTTTTATATCCAAGTTTGTTCATTAAATAATACATTAAATCAGAGTTAAAATTAGCAGTCCCCTATATTACAAAAAACTATTGTATTGTATTCATTTCTATTTGCATAAACTAATCACTATACGGTCAATATTAGCTTATTCTATATTCAAGTTAACTATTATCTGGAACTGTAAGTGCATAGTAAAATAAAGGGAATTATATTATAGTGAAGTCCTTCTGGTTCGATTGTTAAAATTTAAATAGTAAAACCTAACTTGTTTTAAGTAAGCAAAACGCTTGGACTGGGAGCCAGGAACTTAGTTCTTAACATTCGTCCATCACACAAGGAAAGGTCTGTCAGAAAACTAGTTCTAAACATTAAATTAAAAAGTGATGAAAAAGACGACAAACAAAGAAAACCCAAGGGCCTTGTATACCCTTCACGTTATAACTCACTAATAGACTTAATGTTTATATTTGTTCACTTTTTTCTGGTTTCAGTGTTGCTCAACCTAAGTTTGCATCTTAATGTTATTTTGAAAATCATGGGTGTTATTGGTTTATCTTTTGCTGCTTTACTTCAGATTTTTTGTTGTTGTCTTGTTATATTTAATTTTGTTTTGTTTACAACAGGCTCTTATTTGCCTGTTTAAAGTACCAATTTCTCTCTTAGAAATCTCTGTGATAGTGCACAGGAAGAGCCACTAGACAAGCCTGAAATGTCTGACTGACAGTTTGATGTGGAGTTTGACGCTATGGTCGCGGATGAAGAATGCCAAGATATGAAATGTTTTCTCAGTAAGTAGTCAATTTTTAACAATTTTTCGTAAATTTTTGTAATCTTTTACAAAAATCTTCTCCTCTGAAACTACTGGGCCTAATAGAATAAAACTTGGCCACAATCATCATTAGGGTATTTAGTTTAAAATTTGTGTCCGATGACCCCGCCTGCCAATCAAGATGGCTGACGTAGCTAAAAATAGAATGCAAGTTTTGTCTATTATTCTGATATCCGTTATAAATAGAGGAAACTGAAAAGGGTAAAATTGTTCAGAATGTTGAGCTCTACCAATTGTCCATATACGTCAAAACTGTCAGACGATTTTCTGTAGGAGTTATTGCCCTTAATGACAAATTTTTCCACTTTTTTTTCATTTTTGCCTATTATCTTGAAAACTTTAATAGATAGAGAGAAACCTTAAAATGCAAAAATGATCAGGACAAGTTCTATAAATGAGTCTTATGGTGGAAATGGTCCTTATTAGAGTTATTGCCCTTTGATGACGATTTGTACAATTTTTTTTGCGTTTTTGTCTTATATCTTAAAACTTATAATAGATAGAAAGAAACTTAAATAAACAAAAATGATCAGCAAGACAAGATCTACAATAAGACAAATGGCGGAAATTGTTCGTCGACTCCTTGTTGGACTTACTGCCCTTTAATGACGATTTTTACCATTTTCTTTTTGCGTTTTGCCTTATATAATTAAAATTATAATAGATAGATAGAAACGTAAATAATCAAAAATGATGAGCAAGACAAGACCTACTAACAAGTCAAATTTTGCCGATATAATTTTGTCATTAATTCTATTCTCGTCTACAATGTTCGAGAGTGTCCTTTGTTGAATATGCATATAGACCAAGGTGAGCGACACAGGCTCTTTAGAGCCTCTAGTTGTTATTTTACTTTTTGCACCTGTGTTTTATTCTATTTTATGTGTCTATTGTTTTGTCTGTATACCATTATTAAAACATCGGTTAATCTGGATAAAGAAAATAGGTACTTAAGACAACAGTCCATTTTAAAATTTTATTATCATTTTATTGCAAACTTTTCACGCTGATTACTCGCTATATGCACATACAATGACAACAATACATTTTTCACAAATTGACGGGCCATTTTGAAGTGAAAAATGTACAAAAATCATATAAGCCCAATAAAAACAAACAACACCATGACCGAAAAGAAAAACATCAAAAAGACTAAACAAAGTTCAGAAAACATATCACTAAATACCAATGTGCTTCGGAAGGAGCAGGAATTCCTGTTTAACTACTGATACCCGTCGTGTCATTCATAATAAAATACGTTGATGATTTTTATCCGGTGATTTTTCCACGTAAAAATAAGAATAGACTGGGGCATCATTCATAAACTACTGTTATTGTAAAATTGTATTAAAAGGGCAAGAATACAAATTAGATAAATGAAAATAAGTGAAAACATTGAAGAATAATAACTAAAATAAATTAAAAAAGGGGGGTCCATTCCCTAATCGTGTCTCAAGCCATACACCTGTTATCCAATTGTTGCCGTTGGTTGCTGTTTGTCATATTTTTTGTTCATTGTTGTAGTATAAATCAGGCTGTTGGTTTTATCCTTTGAATTGTTTCACGTTTTGTCATAGCGGGGCGTTTACTTTACGGTATGGGTTTTGCTCATTGCTGAAGGCCTTACGGTTAAGTGTGTATTTGATTATCGTTTTTGGAACTCTTGAAAAAGAGGCGATAGATACCAAAGGGACATTCAAGTCGAAAATAACTAGACAACGCCATTGCAAAAAAAAAAAAAAAGAAAAGGACTAAAAGACAGACAGCAGTATACAAAACACAACGCAAAAGTGATATTTCGTGTGTTCTGATTCGTGATAATTTTGGTACAGCAAGTTGTGCAATATCCCCAAAGTTATGCAGACTAGCTACCAAGTCAGTAGCCTCAGAATAAGTATCCCCTTTCATAAATAAATTTAAAAAAGAAAGATAAAGAAACAAGTCATAGAAACCATATTCAACTAAAGACGCACGGTGGTTAAAAGACTACGAAATAAAGGAGATGTGGGATTAAACATATATGAGACAGAACTCTAACAACACAAACCAAAAGATATCTTGTGATCCCAATACGATTTGAGAGTTTGGCTATAGTTTGATGTTGGATATCGTCATGTGGGAAGTTTGGACTTTGCCCGAGAAAGACAATGTACAGGATATAAAAATCAAAATTAGAACAGATAAAAGTGTGTTTCCTTACTTTTAACAAATTATGAAATACATGTTGATGAATTATGACACGTTCATCGTTTCATACTTTTTGACTCATAGATGTCCATGTTGTCGGGTTGTTGTGTCATGGACTACTCAATGTCAGACATATAATTTCATTACTCAATATTAATTTTTTTTACCTTGTAGTTTTAAAGCACATAGGCAATAGCAAATGAAGTACCTGGTCTCTATTCAGGTGATGTTTCTTTGTATCGGTTTTTATGGGTGTTCATAATAATTATTTGTGTTTTTTATTGTGAGCATACATGTCTTTATTATCAATTATGTACTGGTCTTTGTATGTATTGCTTAGATATTTAAATAAGAAGGGAATAACGGTCCTAGATAGTCTTGCAGATATTTTGAGAGTTTGGTTCTCCTTTCTCAAACTGCGATTGTTTTCCTTTATAGGGTGAATTTGACGTCAAATTTTCTATCATTATGTATTCAACAACATCCGCATTGGTAAAAGACTGATTCAAAAATGTATCAATAAAAATTAGGGATGTCAACTCGGTGAACAATTAATAATCGAGTACTCGTTGGTTTTTATCGAGCGATACTCGAGTACTCACTCGGGAATACATCTACAACACGGAAACACAAAAATACGTACTTTACATTGTGTCGTTTGTTCTTCAACGGGGCGTATGACATTTGCGCCGATTTTTAAAATTTTCATTCTTTCATTTGCGCCGATTTCAGTTTTTCATTTGCGCCGATTTTATATTTGCTCCTAATTGCATTTACATTTTAACACAGGTGAGTAAATATTTGTACATGTACTATAATACCTTGAATGTATATTGGTAAAATCTGGTTATAAACGTTATTCACTTATGTTTAAGTTAAGAAAATCCAGGCCGTTACGTATGTTAAAATGCGAACTCTAGAAATGCCCGCATCAGTAAGTTAGCCAGAGAAAGAAAAGATGGACTTCGTTATTGACAATTACGATAAATATAGAGACGAAATCACAACAAAGGAATATATTAGATGTGTTGCCTATAAATACTCGGCAAGAACAGATTTATGATTTGAATGTATTCCGTTTTTATGGATTTTAATGTTGTAAATAGATTTTTAATTCGTCATTTTAGTATAAACAGAGTAAAAACAGAGTGCTTTTATCTTAGGTTTTTACTTCTTGATTTTAAAGTATGTGAACATAGTGCTTTTAAATTGACTCATCCTGCTCAAAATCCTACTTCCACCTTTCCGTGGTGAGTAGAGGATAACAGTTATATGCATGTTATGATTGACAATTCATAACATTTGTACAACTGGCGAACGGAAGAGGTCTATAATGATAAATGAATAATAACATTCACCTGTATTTTACCTGTAATTTACCTGTAAAAAAATCGGCGCAAATGAAAATAAAAATCGGCGCAAATGAAAGAAAAAATCGGCGCAAATGAAATGCAGATCGGCGCAAATGCAAAACGCCGCTTCAACGGACGAAAACCCCTCTACATAAGTATCTGGGACAAGGAATTACACACCATAATTAATACCGCATTACCTACAAGTACTAATAAAGTAAAAAAACAATATTCTAATCAATATAATCATGGAAGTAATATTTAAAAGGAATAACAACGTCGTCACTTCAAAGGTTTCATCTGCGTTACCGCCCATCTTTCGATAACTCGTTAATTGGTTTAATATCTGGTATGGAAGTTGATTCTCCGCATGTGATCGATCAAATCACTGACACTTTTCGGTCATTTTCGTGTTCACGGAAAACTACGAACAGACAAGTTTTTGTCGTATATACGTGCGAAGTAACCCGAATAGTCCATTCGTTACATTCCGTTGATGTACGCTGCCGAATAGAGTCATTCGTTCAATTTTTATTTTAGTCCAATTTTCCTATTTCTGGTTAGTTCGATCTTAATAGTACCGACAGCTATCACATATGAAATTGGAGAACAAGGCTAGGTCATTTTCAATTTTAATATTTACAGACAGTTAAAAAGCCATTTCCGTAAGTTGAGAAGATGATTGTACAAAAAATACGTTTGGACCCCCTTTTATTAAATACGAATAATCTCAGTCTTTCGTGTATTAGTCAATTAAAATATTCACAATTCTAAACGGTTCTATCCTTTAATTTATAGTTCTTGATACATAAACTAATGCGTGTAAAAATGAATTTGCCGTAAGACAGATAGCGTCAAGCTCATTTTGTCGGTTTGTTTTAATTTTTGCTGTAGCTTGTTATATTAATACAAGTATTCCACAGTAAACACTTTTTAAAAAAATATATGTTTACGACCATATTATCCCTATTTTAGCTGTCCAGTTTCGATAATGTAATCAATGACATTTATGACATATACATAAATTTAGAATACTTCTCGATAAACTTTGCACATTTCAACAGTAAAAATCTCTATGTATGGAACGCCACAGCTGTCTTATGTGGAACTCTGATGTTACTTTATGTTGTTTTATTATTACTTGATGATATTTTGTCTTTACTTAATATGGTTTTGACATTACGTAATGATGTTTTGATATAACTCAATATGGAATAGTCATTACTTAATGATATTTCGATATTACACGATATGGTTTCGTATTGACTTGATATAGTTTTGTCATTCCTCAATATGGTTTTGTCATTACTCGATGTGGTTTCACCATTATTTAATGTGGTTGTGTCATTAGTCAATGTGGTTTTAACATTACTTGATGTGAATGTGACTTAACGTTATGTAGTTGTTTCATTACATGATGTGGTTTTGTTATTTTGTAATGATGATTTGCCTATTCTTTATATGGTTTTAACATTACGTAATGATGTTTCAAAATTTGACGATTTTACACTACATGATGTGTTTGTTTCATTATTTGATGTGGTCCTGTCATTCTTTGATGTGGTTATCCCATTACTTGATGAGGTAAAACCACGTGACCAATTCGGAAAAAATATGTTCTATTTTTAAACAGATTTCAATATATCGTTTGTTTAATGTGCTTTGGATGGGTATCGCTATCCATTGAGTTAAAGTTTAAATTAAAGTTCGAGTGGTTGTTCAGAGTTATTTGGTATGAAAAAGGGGAACGGCAGACAATAATAAGAAAAAAAGTATTAAAAAGTTTACAGTATTTCGGACATAATTGGGATATCCCCAAACCACTTGGTCCTGTTGTTTTTATCCTAAGTTCTCAAACGGAAGCAGTATTTTTGTAATAAATTTGTAAAATATTCCACGAAACCCTGTGACTCGCCTGATATTGCTGCTGTAAGTGTAAAAGCGTCATGTTGATCGGCTGTACATTTATATATAATACATTAATCGGTAAAAAAAAAAAATTTTTTTTAAATGTTTTTCTGTAGATGCTTTTTCTTGAAATTGAGGAATAACTCCTATACAAGTTTTAAAACACTTCATGGAGGTTTACAAATGTATCATGTCAAAACAGTTTAATTCGGTTTTATTTAACTAAAACAAAACTGTATGGTTTTCAACAATGAGCAAAACCCATACCCTATAGTAAGCTATAAAAGGTCCCGAAATGAAAAAAGTAAAAAACTTGAAACCTAACGATCTATAGATAGATAGATAGATACTTTATTCTCTTAAAACTAAATACAAGTTTACAGAGAAACATACAATATAAATACAGATTCAATAGTCGAGGTAAACAAATACAGTATGATATTCTAAAAGTACAAAATTATGATGGCATACGTGTTTAGTAACATGTATAATGAAAGGTTAAACTCAATAGAAATAAAAAAAAAATGGAGATGGAGACGCCGACTCCACTATCGACGACGAAATATAGGTTTGTTGTTTCTCACTGCCGCTACATTGATGTCGCAGGCTCGACACAAATCAAAAGACTTGAACTTTATTGTTAACAAATGAAACACTTCAAATCAACTCACACTAAAGTTACAGGGAAACGGGGGGAGGGGGGCTCGGACTAAGCGACAAAGCATCAATACTATAAAATAAGAATTCTCCGATTTTGTTTTTAGCGTAAATGATCATTTGAACTTATACGAATATCAATCTTTTATTTGTAATCAATTGAATTCCCTGATCGACCTCGCACTAATTGAAAAATAAACTTTTTGGAATATCTGTTTCACATGTGACGACGGACATGTTCCAGTGGTCGTAACCATAATACCGTCATCTTTTCCTTGATGGTAAACTACCAAATAAAACCAAATCACTGGGTTTGTACTTTCTCGAATAACACGACGGGTGCCTTTATGGAGCATCCGAGATCAATCCGAAGGATTTATATTACCCAGTCATACCGATCTATTGAATCAGCCAAATGAAACTGTTTTGTATGCCACCGCAACTGAAAGTTGGGGGGCATATTGTTTTACCCCTGTCCGTCCGTCTGCCCGTCCGTCCGTCTGTCCGTCCCATTATGGGTACTTA
This sequence comes from Mytilus californianus, assembly GCF_021869535.1. NCBI lineage: Eukaryota > Metazoa > Mollusca > Bivalvia > Mytilida > Mytilidae > Mytilus > Mytilus californianus. The sequence continues at coordinate 63,703,986 of NW_026262679.1, forward strand.
GTATATAGTTATTCCGCATAACTCCTCCTACAGTTTGAATCCTAGGAAGTTTTCTCTTTACTGTCTGTTTGTACATATATTGAAGGTGTGCATGTGGTCAGGGTTTTTATTTTTATTATCTTTTGCTCTTTTGGGAGATAATTGAACTTTTTTTTGTCATTTTGGGGGTATAAGCGGTTAAATGAGTTGAGTGCGGGAGCATCACTTTGTCTAGTTTACATTTTTTTCTCGTGTTGTGCTGTTACACAACAGTCCGATGTAAGATTAGGATTTAGCGCTCACATGCATGTTAAACTCCGCCACGTGCACTTTTTTTATGTACCTGCCCCATGTCAGGAGCATGAAGTTCAATTGTTGTCGTTGTATAAATGTGTGTAATTTTTTTTTGTAGATTGTTTATTTATAAATAAGACCGTTTGTTTTTTCGTTTAAATTTTTTCACATGGTGCATGGTGGCCTTTTGTAGCTGACTATACGGTGTGTTGAAGGCTGTGCGGTTGCCTATATATGATTTCTTACATCCACTGTATATAAGCTCTGGTGGATAGTTGTCTCATTGTCAATCACACCACATCTAACTTTATTTCAACTTCTATGTTGCGTTTTGTATACTGTAACATTGTTTATCTTTTGTACGCATACCCCGGAGCCCTCTTTTCGGAAGCCCGAGCAAAAGTCCTTGTTCCGCGATAGAAAATTTAATTACGAACTCATATAAGATAGCTCGAATTTCAACTCAAAATCTTAATTAATCTAAATGAGACTTAAATTCGAATCTTACTCAAACTCTACCTCAAAAGGTGACTCAAATTTAATGTTGTAACTAGAACTCTACCTTTATATGTGACTCAAACTCGAAGTCCAACTCGAAACTCAATGCTAACTTAAACTTTAATTCTAATAATGACTTGAATTCGAAATCGAAGACTAACTCAAAGTTTAACTCAAACAGTAACCCGAACTTTAATTTGAACTCTAATTCGATGGATGGCCACACTCATCCAAGGCACATACAACATGGAAATCTATCTAAAAATAGAACAGGTTTTTCCGAATTGGTCACGTGATTTTACCTCATCAAGTAATGGGATAACCACATCAAAGAATGACAGGACCACATCAAATAATGAAACAAACACATCATGTAGTGTAAAATCGTCAAATTTTGAAACATCATTACGTAATGTTAAAACCATATAAAGAATAGGCAAATCATCATTACAAAATAACAAAACCACATCATGTAATGAAACAACTACATAACGTTAAGTCACATTCACATCAAGTAATGTTAAAACCACATTGACTAATGACACAACCACATTAAATAATGGTGAAACCACATCGAGTAATGACAAAACCATATTGAGGAATGACAAAACTATATCAAGTCAATACGAAACCATATCGTGTAATATCGAAATATCATTAAGTAATGACTATTCCATATTGAGTTATATCAAAACATCATTACGTAATGTCAAAACCATATTAAGTAAAGACAAAATATCATCAAGTAATAATAAAACAACATAAAGTAATATCAGAGTACCACATAAGACAGCTGTGGCGTTCCATATCTATGTCTAAATTATTTTGTTAAACATCCTGTGAAACCTGATCGATTCGTCGGTATTTAATTGTTTTACTCGGGATCCGCTTTTAACCGGAAAATACTTTTAGAACAGTTTAAAACAAACGGTAAAAAGCAAAAATATGCTAAATTAAATACAATTTTCCATGCTAAATTGTTATAGGTTGAACAATTCTCGTCCGTTTTTCAAGTTTTTTTTACATCATACGACTTCTTTCTGAAGGTAGAGGTTTTATATGATACAGCGCCACCTTCTTATTAATAAACCTCGGATTTCACACAGGTGCTTTATAATTACCGGACTCGATAAAATCACGTGACTGATAAGAATTTCCAGATGCCATTTTACAACCGCGGTATCACAGATAGTAAACAAAGGGGTCTTGCCGCTGAGACTATAATTGGATAAAATTATATGACTTTAGTACAGAGCTCTGCAGGCTGTTAATACATGCTAATTAGTCGTTGTTATTCCTTTTAAATATTACTTCCATGATATAATTAAATGAACACCTATTTAAAAATTATAACAAGGAAAAACCATATCAAACAATACAACGTAGTATTTGGTAATCGTTAAGAAAACACATTTAATGTTTACAAAGGCGTAAGGATTAGATGTTTAACTATTTACTGAGGTTCACCAGAGGATGCAACGCATTTATTTTAGTTTATTTTATTTTATTAACTATTATTGGGGACAGTCGGATTTGCAACTTTGTAAATCACAGTATTGCAGAAGAAAATATTTGCTCTGACGGTATCCATGTGACGGAATGGCTAAGACATGTTAAGTTTAAAGTGTTAGCCTAGGTATAGCCCATGTATCTTTCGAGGCATTTTAAATGACAATTTAGCACAAACATTCGAAACAAATTGTTTTTTTTATTTACTAGTGTGATTAATCAGTGATGCCTATTTAATTTTCCGAAAGAGGTTCTCAGGAAGATTAATTTTAGAGAAAGAAGACAGCAATATTCTAACAGGAAACCGATTAGTCGAGTATCGTTTTGGTATTCGATACTCGGTACTACCGAGCGAAACTCGAATACTCGAGTACCCGTTGACATCCCTAATAAAAATATTATATGCATATACATCGAGTATCAGGGTTGATTGATATGGTTGCGACCTATCTAAATTTATGTCATTGTCACTGTTTCATTACCGGTATGTGAAAGTACACGAACTGCTTTTTTTTCAAGAGTTTTAAAGTTAGTCCGCCAGAAGCACACCGTATAAATCTACTAAAAGTGTCCCCTCTCATAGATTTCTCTCTCATGATCAGTATATCCTCATCGGAACACTATCTTTCTATGATCACGAAAAGGGCATATTAAGGCCCTCTCCTCCTGTAATAAATGGTAAACAAAACATTTGACTTCTCTAATATTTACCAAAGTATGCCCTATCATAAACTTAAAGATAAATTGAATGAATAATTCCAACTTTGTTTCACGAAAAAAAGAATGCCCAATGTAAATACTCATATCTAGTTGAAGGAAGGGACAAGTACAACTATGTACAATAACCACTCTGATTCAAACAAAACAGTACGGACATCATCAAGATGCTTCATATGTTTATTGACAACATATTTGTTACTTTTGGTGGACATGTTTTACAAGACAGTCGGCATTTTTATGGTAACTATGCTCCTTTTCTTGCCGATTTTATTCGCTTAAGACATACTTTATACAAGGGCTTCTAAAGAAGAATAAAAAGCAAAGCCAGCATTGATAACGTACTTCTATATATAGATGATGTCCTCTAAGTCTGACTAAACAATTCAAAGGTTGTTGACTATTATAGATCGCATTTGTGTGTTGTAACATGTAAATATATTTAACTGTAAAATACACGAGTTTGTGACTTTGCACCTCGTGCGAGGTACGATACTGTGTTTAATATAATGTATACTTTCAGTTTTGTTACTTTCTGGTATTGATATGATTCATTTGCTTTGCTTTGTTATCAATTACGTATTTTCAGTAATGAAAATTCATGTAAATTACATGTTTAATTTATATATGCACACTTACAAGCTATAATCAAGCTTGGTAAAACTATTTCAAAGTACGCTTTCCATACAGATATTTTAAAACATGATAGGGCGTCATCAGTTAGATGAACTATTGATCGTAGCTGCACATATCACAAACTAAGTACCCTTTATGTGTTGATGCCTTAAACAACCATAAAGGAACAATTCAAATAACAAACTTAAAATTCCCTGACTCATAATTTAGTTATCATTATAAACTCTGTAATTGTTATTATACGTTAGTATGTTGTCTGATATGTAATTATGTCCATTGTGTCCTATTCCTGATTGTATCATTTCTATGTGACTGAAGGGGGAAATGTGACTGGATGTGGAATCATATCGAGGGTGATGCGTGCATAAGTTTTGTTTGCTTCCTTGAATTGTTTCTTCATGATCCATTTATGAGATTTTAACATCGGTAAACTACTATTGCCTTAATTTATATGAATGGATAATTAGATTATACAAAATATAAAAAATATGTATTTTACAAAATTTTATACTTTTACTTCAATTCACAAGACATTTTTCCGAATTAAGAAATTGTGACATCAGACAAGATATACCGGGAAACACAAGTTTACTTGATTGCAACGAAGAACACATATTATACAAAGCACCATTACATTTAACGAAAACACATATATTTATTAAAAGAAATGCACTTTTATACAATTCATCCTCGCATTTAACGAAAACACTTATTATACAATACACCTTCAAATTTCACGAATACACATTAAACATTTCCCCCTTGCATTTAACGAAAACACATATGATACATTTCAACCTCGCATTTAACGAAACCACATATTATACAATACACCCTCACATTTCACGAAAACACATATCACATAATACACCCTCACATTTAACGAAAACACATATAATACAATACATCTTCACATTTGTTTTAAGCATTATTAATATACAATGAAATCAAAAATTAAATTAGTTGCTTGTTTGAGTCTATTTTTAGGCATTTATACCTAAAAACAGATATAAAACAGGTTATGTTAGACATTTTGGAGATCGATATTTATTCATCAGCGAATCCTTTAACAGCAAAGACATGCATATAATAATTGGCTCCTTGCCAGATGATTGCGCATGCTTGGAATACCATAAGAATGCAATGAGCTATGTAGAAGTTATACCATAGCATCACACCAGTCAATGACACCAAACAAAATATCCAGTTAAACACATAAAACATAATGCATTTGTGTCTGAAAATAAAAGAAGAAACCAAACTTAAAACAATCAAACGTCAGATCACATACACAGACATATACATTTAGATATACGAAGTAATAACCTCGATCAATCGATTACCCTCTTGCAAACACTTTAGATTATTATTTACTTTATCCTTACACATTTTACTAACAATCACTTAATTTCTTTTTTCAAAAGATCCGAAGTTTATAAATTTTCATATTTTCGCCAACTGCCACAGCAATGCCGAAAGTGTTTCTATCCTGTAAATATGTTTTCACCAAAGAAACTTTAATTTCAGTGAACTTTTTTTTCATGGTCAATCTACATACATGGTGGATTCTTTTCTTTTAAGAATCTGTTTATGTACATATAAAAAGAAGATGTGGTATGATTGCCAATGAGACAACTCTCCACAATAGACCAAATGACACAGAAATTAACAATGGCCTTCAACAATGAGCAAAGCCCATACCGCATAGTCAGCTAAAAAGGGCCCCGAAATGACAAATGTAAAACAATTCAAACGAGAAAACGAACGGCCTAATTTATGTACAAAATAATGAACGAAAAACAAATATTAAACACAGCAACAAACGACAACCACTGAATTACAGGTTCCTGACTTGGGACAGGCACATACAGAATGTGGCGGGGCTAAACTAGTTTGAAGGCGCCAACCCTCCCCCTAACCTGGGACAGTGGTGTAACAGTACAACATAAGAACAAACTATAGAAATCAGTTGAAAAAGGCTTAACTCATCAGATGCATGGATGTATATCTAAACTGACTGTAGGAATAGAATAGTGCTTAACATTTTGTTTATTCTCATTAGAGGTAAACATTTGCATATGTGCTGTAGAATTCTACGGAAGAATTTTTTTCTAGTGTTTTATATTTCATTGCATATCGGCAAAGATTTTTACGTGGATGCATGTTTTTTTAAGTATTATTTCAATGAAATTCCAAAGTTTTCTGTCTTCATGGCAGTCTTTATCAACAAAGTAAAAAGGAACATTCCTTTTGGACTTTCTGATTGGTTCAGACGTCAGTTGAACTTTTAAAAAAATTGTCTATTGAAAGATACTTACTTTTTACCACAACAGTGAAAAAGTTTTGTGAGACAAGCTTCTTCTTTTAAACTGAGGTAACTGTAGCTCGTAATGTAATCATCTGATGGCTTCAATATTCTTTGGACGATGATATGGTAAAGAATCTGCATTGTAAAATCAATAAGTTACCATTTGAAAATTTAATGTTATTCTTGTTATTTGAATAAAGTATGATGCTGACATGTAATAAAATTTTACCTTTACAAGATCGATTAAATCCGCTCACGGTGGTTCGACCTAAAATAAAAAAAAAGTTAAATTCCCTCTTATTACGTTCCTATACCGATATTCAAATGTGCCACTTTACACCGACCTCTATGTAACATGTAAATAAAATAGCACTTAAATAACACTTCAGAAAGTTTTCTTTTACAAAGATGTTCTTTTTCTTTTTCTTTTTATTGAACACTTACACTGTGAATGAAAAAGCAGATAAATGGAAACACTGTCAACCCGATTACCATATTCACGTCAACTTCGGTTGATGGTTTAAAATCATTCATCCAATATTGTGATGTTGATTCTGGATACCATCGTACGCTGGAAATTAAAAAAAATGATTATTTATTGTTCACTCCGTTTGCTTTACTGGCAATTATATGTTATCATAAATCATTCAATTCATCTTAAAATTAATCGATTTTTGTACAATTTCCCTCAGAAATTGTAATTTGTGGCAACAGAAACTAAAAAGATTTACATGAAGGGTTCTTTGAATTGCGTTTGGTATATTGTCTCCTGTTACAGTGTAAATTACGACAACTGGAGTGAGACCTTTTCTCATTGTATGCCTCGTCTATTGTTGGCAATATCTCTTCATCTCAATACATTATCATTTGTGCATGGCGTTAGATCTTCTTATTGTTTTACAAATCTTAGTATCCTTAGTATTGTTAGTCTTGTATCATTTTTAATTTTAGTTTCTTGTGTATAATTTGGAGTTTAGTATGACGTCCACTATCACTGAATTAGTATACATATTTGTTTAGGGGCCAGCTGAAGGACGCCTCCGGGTGCGGGAATTTCTCGCTGCATTGAAGACCCATTGGTGGCCTTCGGCTGTTGTCTGTTGTCGGGTTGTTGTCTCTTTGACACATTCCCCATTTCCATTCTCAATTTTATTGTATGTAGCTAGCCAAAAGGAAAGTAAGTTCTAAAGTAAAGTTAATTGCCGTTGGTTTTCTCGTTTGAATTGTTTTACATTTTATCATGTCGTAGCCTTTTACAGCTTGCTATATATATGTGGTATGGGGTTTTCTCATTGTTGAAGGCCGTACAAACCTATAGTTACTAACATCTGCGTCATTTGGTCTCTGGTGGATAGTTGTCTCTTTGACAATTATATCACATCTCCGTATTTGATATTAAATATGACATACTTACACAAAAGACACTAATGGAGGGAGGTAATGTATATAAGATGATGTTACTTTGTCTACACTGTGAAAAACAACTGCATTTCTGTACACAAACATAGCCCAGATCAATGGTCCATTGGCTAGACCAAACACAATAAAGAATAAAGTATCGTTATCAGGTATCCTGTTAAAATAGTGAAATCATATTACTTTTAATTTTTTTCCGAGATTAAATTATGAAATATTTATGTTGTATTTTTGTTTTGTTTATTAAACCTGGTTCTTTGTCTATTTGATGTGTTAACCTGTTTTAACTATGTAGAGTCAAATAGGAAAATTCTACAACAGCTCCAATGTAAGCCAAACTAGGTTTATAGACATCAGCGAATCAACTGGGTCATGTCTTGTATATTCTTAATAGGGGGCATTGAGGTCCAAACATTTGAAAGTTTTGTAAATAACTTTCAAAAGTACGGAACATACATAAGTTAACAGGGAATTAAGTAGGTTCATAAAGGGTTCGTCAAGGGTTTTGTAGAACCATGTGGATTGCTGCGACTGCTACTGACAGTAGAAGTTGAATGGTTGACTGATAAAAACTAAGTTTATTCATTAGTAAAATTCAGAATGCATTAAAAATCGAAGTTTTGCTCAGGGAGCTGTACCTTGATTATGAAAATAATTCTGTCCAGGTTTTGTAATACATGCTGGTTTGACAAAGTTATTCAAGTTTAAAAAAATTTAATCACAGACTTTCCTAAATTTTATTTTACTGCAAAAAACCTAAATCAATTTATTAGTTAAATATGGAAAATGGTGAAAAGTCTCAATTTTACTCTATATGGTTTCTCTTGGTCTAAAAGTTTCCAGATATTCTCAAATGATAAACCTTAAACTGTAACTCAATGTAAACTCTTAGATAAATAAGTCCATTTATCCGTAAATACAGATAGACTGACATTATCTAAATGGAAACTAAAATAAAACCTGTTGGTTTTATATGAAGATATGCATATATTGGTTTAATTTACAACTACAACTGTGTATGTCATGTGGAATATCCTTCCAATCATCAAACTTGCTTAAAAAAAAAGTTCCTTTTATATTTTTGTCAGTATTTCAGATACGATACCTAAATGCTTATAGTTTGCATTGGTGTGGTAAGCAATTTAACTTACCAGATATGCACAAAGACGAAAATATTTGCAAAGTAACAGAAATCTAGCAGGAAATACTGGTAATTTAGTTTCCTGAAAAAAAGAAAAGAAAACGTAATTTCATATACTAGATTAATATTATGCACAAATGATAATATATAGTATCATAAATTATAGTCCATATAATTTGATTTCTTTTGTGATCACAATGATCACCACTGAGGAACATAGTATTATCTAAAACCAAATAATTCGAACACATTGTATCTAACAAAAAAGGGGAAGGCGGGTTTACTGTAAAGCAGTTTTACAAACTAAATTAAAATTATGCATGGATTATGATAAAATAATACTGAATGAAATGTGATTATATGCACGTTATACATGAGTATGTTTTGGATTGGCTTGAGTCGTTGTGCCAGTAGAGGAACCATGAGTCGACAACCTTCTGTATACAATACCACAGAGAGTTAAGTCTCCCTTTAGCTTCACGCAATAGATTATGCAAAACTATAGAAGCATTTCCTATCTCTACCTTTCGTTTTTTCTAACACTTTTCATAAGAAAAATATCGTAATTGCCTACCAATACATTACCACACGGATCACTAGAAGAATTGGTGTGACAATTGTGTAAATATATGGAATCAGCCATTGTTTATATATTGCACCATGTGTCAAGCAAATTATTGTGACAATGGACAGGAGATGGACGATCTTTTCTATCAGACGATTCTTCTTCTGTTCCTGTAAATACATGAAGACTTGTCAGACACCTAAAATTGACAAATTGTGATTATAATACGAACTATGTATTAAGAGCTGAGCAATGAGCTGATTATATACTGACGGACTTTAAAAACGCATTTTGTACCTCGTGAAACATTTGTTTGAATTCATACCCACACTTGAATCAATGAAAAAAATGATGCATATCCATATTGCCTGGACTGAGCAATGAAAATCTGAATCAGGCAATTACTGAGCCTGTAGTGACGACGCCACTTCAATTAATTAGGCAACGACATTTGCAAGAGAGGTAAACGCCTGCAACGTCTACTGCTGACCACGTCCTCACGTGTCATGGTAGACAGATTCACGCTGTAGATGTTTCCAATATACAGAAATGCCATAGAATCGACTGCAGAAAAACATTTTAATGCCTTCAGTTTAAATCGCATAACTGACTGTAATGGGTGAAACAGAGGCCAAATCAAAAGGGTCATTGCTATCGATGCCGAGACATCCATTGAATGAATAACAGCAAATTTGCGGAAAATTAGCTACTTAAACCAGTTTCATTTAAATGCAAAATCAGGATTCATGTTGTGTTACTAGGAAACAAGTATTTTAGTTTGATTTATAAAATTATTAATTTTACTTTGTATTCAAGAAAGAAAAAACAACGGGGTGGTGAGAGGGTAAAAAAATAGATGAACAAACATCTGCTTTACATTAACGTAGTATAATTGATGGAGTGAAGTTGCGAGGAAAAATCCAGACAGATTTTTACTTATTTAAAGTGTTTCAACTTTTCTCTAATCAACACAAAAGTGTTTAAAAACCAAATAACTTGTATCAGATGCAAGATAAACTCGTTAAAACAGTTTTGTTATATGAATACATGTTACAGTACAAATTTGAATTCAGTAGAATCCAGAATCCTCCTACTACAAATTTGGATATATCTAAATTTCTTCTAGTAGATATTGGAATCGGATTTGTACTGGATTGTAATCAGTCTAAATCAGAATTCTAATTTGTATTGGTACAATGTAGATTTTGGAATTCCAATTTGTACTAGGAGGATTCTATATTCTACTGTATTCCAATTTGTACAGTTACATACACAAGTAAAATCACATGGATTCAAGATTATGCGCTTTTCAACAACAACAAAAAACTTTCAAAGAAGCTTATGAGACTTTATCAAATTGATTATCAGTGTTATAAATTTAACCTATCAGACAAACCCTTATTGTCCAGTAGCAAAATTATTTAACGCAAATTAAGAACAAAAATAATCTGTAATAATATATTGGTAAAATGATTAATACTGACGAAGGCCATTTTTGTGCCGAAATATTCGTCTTGCAATACGGTCTTATTCGTTTATATTTATATTTTTATCAATATCGTTATACATTACATTCGAAAAAAATAATAGTAGAATTTACGTCACTGAACATCCATGTTACAACTTGTCTTCGACTATGGACGATATTGAGTATGTAATATAAGTGTTTATACGTGGTCATTAGTAAATGCGGTATGGTCATCCCAAGGGGTCTCTTGCTGTTGGATTTATTTTTCGTTGTTGTTAACCTCCTACTATTAAACGATTTTGCCGATCGACCCCTACTTAACCACTGCATGGTGTTAATCTCATTGCCCCGGAAAAGACAGCTGTCCGTGTTCTATAAGTGACAGCTGTCGAGTTGTTCACAGTTTTAACTCCTGTGTGTCTTAACATGGTTAAGTTCCAGGAGAAAATAAAAATAATAGCTGTTTTCTATTTTTTTTTTAAATTGACATGATGTATGTAGTACTATTATTTGCATGATAACAACATTGAGATACTGATAAATTGAACGAACGATAAAACGTTGATACGCAAGTGTAAATACGCAAGTGTAAACATTCCGATTTCAAGATCAAAAAGCAGGACACAGCAATCCGACTTTTTCCTTATTTATTAGTACATCAAAATAAAAATTAAGAAGTTACCATGTAAGAAACAAACACAAACCAGAGTGCATACCAATTTTTTCAAGCCTAACTGGTACTTGTATTATTGTGTATTACAGTATTAGTAGTGGCAGGTCTAAACCACCTAGACTCTTGACCAGTTGTTAATCAATTATCCTTCTATTCATATTTAACGGTATATATATCGTTCAATAGAGAAAGTTGTAACTGATATGGAGTTAAAAAAAATTGTTACTTGTAGAAAGTATATCTAGCTATCGACTTTTTACAGTCGACATTTGTCTTGTTTTACCGCTTGAAATTTGAACATAAGTAAGAATCGTTGAGTATTATTAGAACTCCGTTAACATCCGAAATCTTAATTTGCTTGGCAGACGATCGAAACTTCAGTATCCCGAATCGGCTTTGGACAATTCGAGTCTAGGTGAATCTAGAACATATAAGTTACCTCGAGATCAGCTAAGGGTGCAAGGATAAACAAACCATTTTGTGATTTATAAGAACGTTATCAGCAGTCTATAGCTAGCTGCAGTGCGATATTTTCTTTTTCCACCGCTGTGGCAAGTGGAAGTAAGTAGCTGTTTGAGTGACTCAAAAATGGAAAGTTTTTAACTAGGACTGGCATTGTAAGCTGTGGTTTTGGTTCATAATTAAGTCAAGTTTTGACGATTGATTAAGCAAAAGAAGTATTTCTAAAAAATCGTTTCAACATAATAAGCGGACAACTTCAAAATAGCAAAAGATCCACATTTACAGCTTCAGTTGATCATGTTGATGAATTGTTTCAAAGCGGTACTTGAAATGTCTCAGGACGTTGGTTAGGAAAAGTTGCTATATTCGTTACGTCTCCTTACCTTTTTGAATATAGTAACATCATCGGCAGAATCAGAATCCGATTTCGTTTTCCGAAGTTCGCAATACTCAATAGAAACAGTTGTTTCTGCCTCTCCCATCATTTATCCATTTAATTATTACACACAAGTGGTAAACAAACGTTATTACTTGACTTTTACTCTCCGATCAAAGTTCATTTCACACATGTAAAGAAAATGATAATTAAAATTCAATCGGCTGATGACATAATGTTATCTTATCTAACGTAATCCTCTTGTTGTCATTTTTGAATTTATCAAATGATATCATCCCTCAGGTGCGATAGGAATCTATCTTCTTGGCATATCAAATACCAATTATACTATCAATAATTTATGTTTCTCATATCAAGTTTAGTTTCCGGTTTTTCTTCCTAATTAAACAACAATACAGTCACAAGAATAAAAACCATAAAGGCAGAGTTGCCTATTATGATTAGCAAAATGGTTATTTTTTTCACGATAGGGTTTTAAAAAAAAGATTCTTGTTTTGTTTATATTTTTTTTGGGGGGGGGGGGGATTCAGAGTGCCTACCGGATAAGCTTTAGTGTTTCGTCTTATTCTATAATTGTTTTAGTTGTACTTAATGGAGTACTGGTAAAAAGCAAACGTGACCTTTTCAATAGCTACCAATTATTTAAAATGATAACTTGGCAAATAAAAACTAATTCAATTTGATTTTATGTCGAATTCCTTTTTTTATTTTACATTTTAATATCACAGTAAAGGGAGCAATGTTGAATTTGATATCTGATCAAGTAAAACATTATAAAGCAGGAAATAATTTCTGTCAAATAAAATTAAATTACAAAAAGGGGGTCATGTTTGTCTAGTTTTGTTAATTTCATTGGTTCTTCTCGAATTTAATTTTGAACTTAGGATTAGCAAATCATTTCCTTTTCATCTCATTATTACTTTTATCTCATAATTACAAAAAAACAAAAAAGGTTTTGTGCGATTTTAATATTTTTACTTGTCCTGCATGGGTCTGATTTAGAATTTATGGAAAGCAAAATGTAGGCATATATTTATTTTTATCACGAATAGTTGTGTCTCATTTTACTACTGTTTATTTGTACTATAATTTAGAATTTATGGAAAGCAAAATGCAGGAATATATTTTTGTTTATCACGAATAGTTGTGTCTAATTTTACTACTGTTTATTTGTACTATAATTTAGAATTTATGGAAAGCAAAATGCAGACATATATTTTTGTTTATCACGAATAGTTGTGTCTAATTTTACTACTGTTTATTTGTACTATAATATAAAGAGACCAAAACAAAACAAATGTTTTTTTTTCTAATTGTGTTACAACAAATGATCATTTGGTACAACAAGAAGTTAATAATTATAATACTGTTATGTACTCGCACTGCTTCAATTTGATATGGAACTGAGGAATTAAAAAGCACGAACATGGTGTATACTGAGCAGTTTTCGTACGTATCATTGTATTTTGAATATTGACTTTAAAGGAGGATGCAATGATTTACAAACTTTTTTATGCCCCCGCCGTAGGTAAAGGGGGCATTAAGTGTTACCCTTGACTGTCCGTCTTTCCGTCCGTCCCATTTTCCGGTTTGTTTGAAGCTTGAGCGGGGGCATTCGTGTCCTCAGACACATTTTTTTTTTATTTATTAATTCTATTTATGACTTTGTCATCATATTATGTACTAGCTGCCGGCTATTGCTTTGTTGATTTAATCAGCCATCGTTGACCAAAATGTTTATGTTTATGCCTGTAAAGCTTTTCTGTCAATGGTACACATTTAAACTGGTAGACATGTACATCCCAATCTAAGAAATAATGATAAATAGCACCACAGTTACACTATCAGATTTTTTCTCAATTATGATTTTGATAAGACAGATTAATAACTTGGTGAAGCAAGTTAATATTTTGTAACAAGTTGCTTTCTTTAAAAAAAGAAATGCAATCGTGACTCTAAATGCCTGTTTGGCATGAACGATCAGATAATCGGTACATAAAGAAGCATGATTTTACCTCATTTTTTTAATATAAAATGTAGAAAAACTGATATGGATTCTTAATGAAGGTGCTGTTCGATGTCTGGTATAATTTTCTTGTTAAAGAAATAATTTCTCTCTCTCCCATCCCTCTCTCTTCCGATAGATAACATTACAACATGCAATCTGATTAAAATTCAGATCTATCTTAACTCGCATGCTCGTACACATAAGCATATGAGGAAAACGAAAACATATCTCTATATTTAGATTAGATTGTACAACATGCTAATAAGAGGCAACCACTGTTTGTTCCGTTCTGATGTGTCATTTCTGAAATCAGAGGTAGCTTCCTGGCTAATGTCGAAATGTAAATGTGAAAACAGTCTTTGTTTTGAAGAAGTTTATGAAATGAATCATGATTATTTGTTTGTACTCAGTTTGAAAATAATTTAAAACCCTAAGCTATATTCGTATTTGTTGATTCCGAACTAAGACCGTTTTGGAAAATCAATTACGTCATTGGCTATCATATTCGAGATATGCTTGATCTCAATTTATTTATACCCTAGGCAACAAACTCAAAACAGACTTTTAGAGTAGAAACAATTTGAAACCTCAACTTTATACTTAAATCGGATATTGATTTTAAGAAAAATAATTTTTAAACAAAGTTGTCGCCAAATACGTTCAAGACCTCTGTCAACTAGACCCTCTAAATTCGCTTATGACTACATATTGGCTCGACTCTCTAAAAACAAATTGACGGAATTCCCAGAAACTTGCACCGATTCTCCTTTAGGTTGGACATGAAGTTGTGCAACAGCTACTTCAACTTTTAATCTGATTTTATTTTGAGGGGGAGGTGGGTTGTTTCAAATACCGAAAACAAAATAATTCACTTTGCCATTTATAACTATATGTTTTGGAGAGGGAAGTCGACACACGTGCCCTTTGGAAAACTCTTCCTAAAAAAATTAACATACGCATCTCTTATTTTATAAAAGAAGCATGAATAGATAATACTCATCTTCCTGTTATTATAAGTCTTTGGACAATTGCTAATCTATCCTCGTAAACCACATACCGGTAGTAATTTATGATAGTTTTCAATGCCAAACATCGAGGAATATATCATACCTCAATTTGTTTTTATTTCATTGATCATAAGTTTTAAACTCAACTCCAAATAAAATCACTCAGTGTCTGTAAATCTTCTCATATCTTTAGAATTATTGTAAGGACCCAAACGCAAATTCATTTATGACTCTGTTTCGATGTGACTTGTAAATTTTGCATTTAACACACATAAAAGGTGCCTTTAAATTTCGTCGTAATTTCCAGAGTTAACTTGTATTTTTAAATAAGATTAAGTATGGTTTCTTTAAATAAAAAAGGAAGATGTATTATGTTTGCCAATGAGACAACTCTCCACTAGAGACCAAGTGACGTAGAAGTTAACAGCTATTTGTCACCGTACGGTCTTCAACAATGAGCAAAACCCATACCGCATAGTAAGCTATAAAAGGCCCCAAAATGACAATGTAAAACAACTCATACGAGAAAACTAACTACCTGATTTCATCGCGTTGTCATTTATTATAATTATTGTTTTGTTTCCTTATTTATATTTAAGTTTGATAAAAGTTTAGAGCCTTAGATACTATAAATAGAAATTCGTTATCTTATCTCTGACTGTATCTGTCATCACTCAGTCTTTATAAAAGACATTCGTTATTTTATTTCCGACTCTGTATTTGTATTTCACCACTGCTATTGCATATACATAATCATTTTTTCTGTTATACGACATCACAAACATCAAGCCCAAACATTTAATTATTCTTTCAGAATCGTCAACATACCGCTAAAATATATTAAAAAATACAAATTTTGTTGTAGCAGCTTATATCTGCATTTTACACACCTCAACGATTCTTTAAGGTTCAGTTTGTTTTTCTTTAATTTATTTTCTTTTTATTTTAATTTGTATTTTTTTCCAATACTTTACCAGGTAAATAATATGTGAATATAATAATTCCGTTTTTGTTATTTTAATCAAAATAGGAACACCTTGACAAGCATTTCCGGTATTCAGAAAGACTACAGCATCAACCAATATACGTGCAATAAATGATCGATTGCTTGCTTGATTGGTTAATTGTGTTTGGAACTTACTTCAAGCATATTCAAGACGAGAACACAATTTCAACAAATCCAATAGGTAGGTTTACCGTTAGAACTGCAAATAAACTCATCATCGATACCAGGATTAAAATTTGTACGCCAGACGCGCGTTTCGTCTACAAAAGACTCATCAGTGACGCTCGAATCAACAAAAAGTTTAAAAGGCCATTTATAAAGTACGAAGTTGAAGAGCATTATGATGTCATGGGTAACCTAAAATGACGAATTTCTGAAACTATTTGTTTTCAGTTTTATATTTGGGATTTTCTGTTACAACATCACTCGTTGTATCAGAATTGTAAAATAAGTTAACAATGTATAATAAATACGTCCAACCCTAATGCTAATTGTCATTTTTGTGTTAATCCGCTCATTAGCTATGCGGATATTTAAGTTTACATCATGTGAATTGAAGGCTTCATAAATGCTGACAATTAAGCTCTTCCTGTTTTTACTTATTTTGACTTCATGTTTAACTCTATTGTTATTTGTTGCTAAGTGTTTTATTATAAAAAGTATGTTTTTATTAAACGAACAAGTTCTGGGACACCCTTGAAACCGGTGACATGTCCAACTATATCGAAATTTAAAGGATAAAGTCGAGCTATCCGCTCGTGGATAAAATAAACCCTAGATAGTTCCCAAGAGGAACTCGTGTATTTCCCGCCAAAATATAGCGTAAATAGTCCAATAAACTCCCGTTAAGAAATAGTTCTTTCTATAAAAAGATTAAGATGCCACAAAAGGAAGATAAGAAGATAAGAAATATGTCCTTATTTGATGAAATTGGTAAATACTAAAACATAAACCTTTTACGAAATATTAGGTTTCTGGTCAATACAAAAACAAATGAATCTTAATTCGATTTTTAAATTATCTAAACGAAAGCAAATTTATATAAATATATATATATACTCTGCAATTGAGGTGTGAAGTGAAAAAATATCATTAAATGTCACATTACCGTATAAAAGTTGGTATTGGAGAAAACTATCAACAAATACGTTTATGCAATTTATATAAATATATATAAAATTTATTATTATAAAAATTTATGACTGTCTCTATATGTCCACGTGATCATTGAAACTGTTCCTTATTCCTTAAGGGAACTATAGTACTGAGATCTACTGACTACAAATTGACCAAAGTACTTAATGTCAGCAAACGTTGTGATATAGAACACAAAGTGTTCGTAGCTAAATATGAATATATATATATTTTGTATAAAAGTAAAAAGTTCTAGTACGAAATGTCTGTTATTATGAATGTTCACTTAGGAAAACTCTGCCGATCGTTTCAACCTTTTAAAATAAAGTGTACTTCGACCATGATGTAAAGCGTCATTTGGAAGTTTTTGCGCAGATTTCAAAGTTTACAATTATATTTGTAAAATGCTAGCGCCTAATGCGCAGACGCATCGTTCTCACTTTGCACAAATAGTGCATAGTTGTCTAAGGTTACAAGAGCGCAATTATTTGTTTAAATTTTACCTGCAAGATGGTACTCATAATAGAATCTTGTACGGCTTCTTATTGGATGATACAGAATTGGAATTACTTTTAATCGAAAGCTTATCCAATAAGGTTTAAAAAATCCAGAAAATCAAATTAACATTTTACAAAGTGCACGTCGGAGTCATTAAACATATGCCTTTTCCATTAAGCGAAAAAATAGACAATGTTTTTCAACTGCATTTTAAGTCAATTTTTGCCTCATGACCATATATATTTTTTTGGTTGTTATGAATCACTGGTATTTCTAGTAACAGGAACTGCTACCCGTTTGTTCCTAGTTTGTGTAGTCTTCGAGAGATAAAATACAAAACACCACTAGCTGATACCCTATGGAAAATGCATTACGAATAATTGCGCTCTTGTAACCCTAAGGCGAACATTATTTTATATAAGTACCCTTTCTATTTATTCATTTCCGATATTATTGGTGAATGCATGAATCTACGACTGGGGATTTGAACCAACATGAGAAAATATATATTCATTTAGGACATTATTGATGGATGCATTAAGCTATGCCTCGTTTATTTGAAAAGTAAATACTTGCGTCTAATGTATCGCTCTCACTTTGTTGTCTGATAATCAAGATGAAATATTTTTTCAAATCAAATATTTTGCTGAACATTTGGAGAAGTAAGTTGAATTGTAAACCAGGTTTTAAGTCTACTTACATGCTGTACTTATAATTCCTGCATAAACCCTGGGGAACACTTTCATAGTAATGATTTTTAAGTCCCCGGGGAAATGTTTATATTAATAGATATACGAAAATGGGGTATGAGTGCCAATGAGACAACTCTCCATCCAAGTCACTATTTGTAAAAAGTAAACCATTATAGGTCAAAGTATTCGGCCTTTAACACGGAGTCCTGGCTCACACCGAACAGCAAGCTATAAAGGACCCCCAAAATGACTGGTGTAAAACAATTCAAACAGGAAAATCAACGGTATAATATATTTAAAACACGAGAAACGAGAAACACTTATGAACCAACAAACGACCACCACTGAACAACAGATTCCAGACTTAGGACAGGTGCAAACAAATGACTTAGGACAGGTGCAAACAAATGCAGCGGGTTAAACGTTTAAACAGGCGCCTTTAGGGCTCTTAAATTTCCACAACAAAATCAACTTCTTATTTGATATTTACTGCAGAACGGAAAATGTCATTTCAAGCGGCTTTGGTCAAAACTTCATAGTGCATAGCTGTCTAAGGCAATCATCATGATAAGTGGACGATATATATATATATATATATATATATATATATATATATATGGGAAGAAAGTTCAATTTATTTCAAAAATGGAAAGCATTTTACAGTTAAACAAAATATGTCTTGTAAAAGTTCAAACGTCATCTAATCTCTCATATGTTCAAATTGTGAGGAATTCTATGTTGGAGAGACAAAAAATGAACTGCGGACTAGAATGACTTTACATAGACAGCAAACCAACCATGAGGATTTAACACTCATCAGGGCTAACGACCATTTCCATCGTTGTTCTAATGAACGATTTAAAATATTTCCATTGTATATGGTCAATCGTCAAAATGATTTTCTCCGGAGGAAGAAAGAAGAATTATTCATAAACATTCTCAACCCGGGATTAAATGATAAATAATATTTTAATTTTAACGTATTATTTTAAAGACTTAAAATGACATTAGTAGTCTCCCTTGTATTTGTTAAAGTCATACTATTGTTAACGTCAATCAATTGTTTTATATTATACTTATATAATTTAATTTTGGATGTAACGCGTCTTCTGATTGGCTGACGGTGTTTTGTTTATCAGCTCATAGACATAATTTAGTCATGTGACCGTGACGTCGTCAACGTTTTTTCATGATTTACTCCGGTTTAAAATGGAATTTAGAATTAAATTATAAGGAATGACTGTAATATTTTTTCTGTCTATTCTAATAAAAGTGATGAATTGAAACCGTTATTATCTTTTAATAATTTTCTTATATATATACATATATTCAATTTCCGACATTATTGATAAATGCATTAACCTATATGCCTCGGGGATTTGAACCAAGTAAAGAACACTCCTTTCTTACAGTAAAATATGCGTCTAATACTACGTTCTTACTTTGTGGTCTGTCAAAAAAAAAAAAACCAACTCTATTTAGAAACTTTCGGAGAAGTGTGGTTGAAGTAGTCAATATGCAATTCAGATGATATTTGTCCCCAAGGGAACATTTTGATAGAATTGTTTTAAGTTCCCCAGGGGAACTATCTCTCACGTACATATATAGTTTCTTCATCTTATCAACATATTAATTAAAATTTACTGCCTTTTGGAAAGTGTCGTAGGAAGGTTTTGACCAGAACTTCATAGTGCATAGTTGTCGAAGGAAAAAATATTTTCTCAACGTACCCTATCTTTATTTATTTCTGACGTTATTGGTGAATGCATTAACCTACGCCTGGGGGATTGGAATAAACCTGAGAAAATATATATTCATTTAAGACATTATTGATGAATGCATTAAGCTATGCCTCATGTATTCGAACCAAGTAAAGAAAACTCCTTTCTAACAGTAAAACTTGCGTCTAATAGTACGTTCATACTATGTGGTCTGTCAAACAAAAAGAATTAAACTTTTTAAACCAAATAATCTCTTGAAGAAGTCAAATATTAAATTTCTTTTGATTCCAGTATAATTCCTGCACAAATATATGTTCCCTCAGGGAACACTTTGATAGAATTGTGTTTTAAGTTCACAAGGGGAACTTTGTCGTACGGAATACTTAAATAACAATTAACATTGACCATTTCCTTAGGGAAATAAACGTAAAACGTGTATCTTTTACTACGTTCTTACTTTGTGGTCTGTCAAACAAAAATAATTAAAGTTTTACATTAAACAATATCTTTAGAAAACATTCGGAGAAGTGTGGTTGAAGTAGTCAAATATGTAACACCGTACGCCCTCTACACCCCCTCTGGATCCACCACTGGCAAGAATGCTACAAAATGATATTATGATCATTACCAGTGCACCGAGTGTCGGCGAGAGCATAACATGGCTTAAAGGAGTTGATGAGTTCACTGGAGATCCAATACTGCTTGGTCATATTTATGAAAACCATTATCAATCACTTTAGCCAAAAGGTTGGTAATTCTATAACGATTGTCGATTTCGCTTTCGTTAGAAGGTTTACACTGAGTTATCAGTGAAATTTTTCCATGATTTCAAGAAACTATTGCACAAGAAAAAGACTTGAGATTTCCAGGATAGCAACCTATGAAAATATCGTGACATTATTGATGTATAGTTCGGGTTTCTGTCAAGTGACATATTCTGAAACATTTCAAGAAATAAAGGTGGCGGTCTTTGTAAACCAATTAAGAAAAACAAAGTATATATCCAACAATAATTTTATTATGGTTCACCTGTATAAAACAACCATAATATATCTTTAATTCTATTTGATATTGAAATATTTCTTATAACAATGGTCAATTTTGATTTGAATTGAACTACATTCATGAGTAAAATACGTGACAAAAAAATATAATTTGAGATTTAACAAACGATACCTTTTGTACTTTTTGTACATACATAAAGCTTTTTTTTCGATATAATTTTTATTTGCTGGATAGATCTATTTAATTTCAGTACATTGAAATAACGCAAATAAACTATGCGAAAAAAACGTATCTCCGAAAAATAGTTATCAAAGGTACCAGGATTATAATTTAATACGCCAGACGTGCGTTTCGTCTACATAGGACTCATCAGTGACGCTCAGATCAAAATAGTTATAAAGCCAAACAAGTACAAAGTTGAAGAGCATTGAGGACCTAAAATTCCAAAAAGTTGTGCCAAATACGGCTAAGGTAATCTATTCCTGGGATACGAAAATCCTTAGTTTTTCGAAAAATTCAAAGTTTTGTAACAGGAAATTTTAAAAAATGACCATATAATTGATATTCATGTCAACACCGAAGTGCTGACTACTGGGCTGGTGATACCCTCGGGGACGAAACGTCCACCAGCAGTGGCATCGACCCAGTGATGTAAATAGTTATCAAAGGTACCAGGATTATAATTTAGGAAAAATAGGAAAAGGTTGTTTACCACAGCTGCTATGGACAACATAGACCATAATCCTACTGCAACGACAGCAACTGCTTCTTTCCACGGAACAAGCATTTCACTCTTCTAGTATCCATCAGCTGACAATGCAGGTGAAAAGCGTGAGTCAATTCACATTAAAGACAGTAAGGTAAAGAGAGTTCCTGAACTTTCTGATTCTTTCACGAATATCTACCTTGCTTTCTTCACGAAAAAGAATCAAACTTCATCCAAAGCAAATTTACCACTGGACCTAAACACAAATGAATTCAAAATTGATTTGACAGTTGAGCACGAATAGCTTGAAAAAGTTAGCATAATAGAGGCATCTGATGAAGACGACATTACATGGTCGGCGCAACATGCCTCCAAGAAAAGAGGTCCAGTATTTGATGTGAGTATAACATCGCTGTTACCTCTCCTCCATGACCAAGCCCATTCAATGGCCACAATACGGCATGTCATGGATAAGATTAAAGACACGGTTGCATATCAGAATCCATTTCAGACTCCTGTTATTGCTGCTGATCAGCCAATCTACGCATTAGCAAAACAAATACATTGGCATTGGCTCGAAAGGTATGGCAAAGACAAGTTTGTCATTATGTTTGGGGGTCTGCATATTGAAATGGCAGCATTTCATTCCATTGGAAACCTCCTCCAAAATAGTGGATGGACAGGAGCCATTGTTGAGGCAGGGATTGATTCCTCGGGGACAGCAGAATCCTTTCTTTCTGCTTCATGTGTCACTAAGACACGACAAATGCACCAGCTTACAGTTAGCACTCTCTACAAGATACTTAAAGAAGTCTACAGATGTTACTGTCAGACTCGGAGGCCATTGAACAAACACAGGATGTGCTAAGTATCGTCGACTGCTGCGTAAGACGCAAAACTGAAAGTCCACCATTTCAATTCTGGTGTTGACAATGGAATTAACAATTTTGTCCATGGTCCGATCATTTCGAGAAGCAGAATTTTCTTAATATCGACTATCATTGTGCGAGTTGTTACCATTCTTTTTATGCCAACAACAATGTGAACTATGCACGATTGCCTCCCATTCATCTCAGAGACATGATGTAACTTGAGCGTACACATCCGCAGCTGGCTACAGAATTCCATAACGGAAAATTTGTTGTTAACAAATCTAATCGTGAATTTTCAACGTTGGCTATTGATCAAGCACATGCTGTTATCAAAGGTGATGGTGGTGCTATTGGTGTGACAGAACAATCTGCACTACGACGTTGGATGGTAGCCGGACCTGAAGTCACTTGGTTGCTCAATATGAATTGACATCTGAAGCAAAGGATGCCAATGAAAGTACCACCCATCACGAACACACAAAAAACTTTCCTCGATAAAGTACAGTACAGAAGTTGTATACTGTATACTGCAATGAAAAATATGGGCAATCCATTTATTGAAGAGACCGATGAACTTTTTACACTAGATATAAAAAGTGTTGCCCATCCGAGTGCCGCTCAAATGGTTGCTTCTCATTTTAATAATGGTAAAACTCGCTTCATTGAGTTCATGAAAAGGCTGGATACAGAGGAGTATTCATTTTATCAGCCAATCAAGAAGAACAAGACAGAATTCTTTTCGGCAAAATCCAGAACTGAAAGCAGGGGATTTAAAGGAAAACAACTTAAAGGATGACTGTCGTCTGTTCTCTACACTTTTCATATCCTGCCAGTCTAGAGAATGTGACCCGATGGATTTTTTCAACATGAGAATCAGTCTTCTCCCGCTGCACTGAGTGATAATGGTAATCTCCACAGCTGTCAGAAATGTCAGCTTACGCAATACTGGAGACTCACTTTACTCCTCCTGATACTGAG
Source organism: Mytilus californianus (assembly GCF_021869535.1). Taxonomy (NCBI): domain Eukaryota; kingdom Metazoa; phylum Mollusca; class Bivalvia; order Mytilida; family Mytilidae; genus Mytilus; species Mytilus californianus. The sequence continues at coordinate 63,727,676 of NW_026262679.1, forward strand.
CCAGAACGGACGGATCGGCTTCATCAATGCATTGCCTCCAAGGATACCGAACACGTATGAGGAATATGCAGCACTAGAGGTAGTCCCAAAAGTTACACAAGAACAGATATCGTGTTTGATGCATGTATACTGGTCCTCTAGTTTAAAAGCTGAAACACGATCAAAGTGAAGAATAGATGCTAGACGCAGAGTGACTGATAAAGGGAAAATCCCACAAAATTGGCGGAGCTTCATGAGAGACAACAGCAACAAGACTGAGCTATTTAACTTTCTGGCGGATAAAATTGTGAATATGTGTCAAAATAATATAGTCATAGTCACTCAAAGAGAGTGTTAACTGCAATCATTTAATAAGTCTTGAAGGACTGAAACACTACAATCACGAGGAAGCAGATACACGAATCTTCTTGGATGCAAAACACGCTACAGCTGATGGTAACAAAAATCATTTTGATTAAAGCCAGCGACACATATGGCCTTGTTATTGTGGTCAGTGTTCTGTCAATTCTGCAGCTTCTTGGTGTAGAAGAGCTGTGGGTCGCATTTTATCAAGGACAAAGCTTGAGGTGGATTCCCATACATGATATAAGTATGTCAATTAGCCCAGAAAAGTCCAAGGGCCTTCTATTTTTCCACGCTCTCACTGGCTGTGATGTCACATCTGCATTCCACGGTAAAGGAAAAAGGAGTGCATGGCAAACATGGAATGTTTGGGGTCCTACTAAAAAGCGCCCGGGGAAATATATAGATATTGTATTGGAATGAGACAACTTTGTGTCGATGAAATAAGTTATGCATATTGATTTTTTTTTAATTTTAGACAAGTATTTTGCAAATTCAGATAATAGACATTTGTAATAAAGCAAAAAAACAAGTATAAAAAACCAAGCAGAAGTTTGATTTTTAATTATACGTCAGTTACATCAGACTTCAATATAGAAAATAATGTTCCTTCCAATTGAGACTGTGAAACATCTAGTTTTAGATATGTTCCCTATGGTCATGTCCTTACAGGAGACCTCAACATCGTCGGAGACCATGGGGTCACAACTTTTCTTGAGAATGGACCGAAATATCGTCCTTCATCTAAAATAGACTGGAAACAGTGTCGTCAGGTCATTAAAGACGCTCGGTCTGTCTACTGTAAAAATTGGTGTAAACGTGAAAAATCTGATAAAAAATCTCTAGACAGTTATTTGAATAAAATTATGAATACTGTTAATATTCGTATATCTCATTTTGAAAACAATTCTGAAATTAGTAATAGGGTCCATGATATTCCCATTTCTAGAATAAAAAATAAACTCCAAGTACTCGCAAAGCGGTTTGTGTTCGTACCGGCAGACAAAGCAGCAAATAATGTAGTGGTGGTGTGACGCATATACTACACTGAAGTTCCCCAAATCGAAATTACAAATTTATCTACATTCAGGTCCGTACGCTCCACAGAGAGTCAAATTGTTAACAAACATATCACTGCCACTACCCAGCTTAAAGCCTCTTCCGAACATTTGAAAGTCCTTACTTTGTACTGGTTACCTAAATTGCACAAAAAAACATTTAAATTCCGTTTCATCTCCGCATCTAGTAAGTGTTCTACTACCAATCTATCAGTGCTTCTAACTACCTCCCTTACTACTATCAAAGAATGTATTAACTTTTGTATTAATTATTTTTGGAGTGTTAAAAATTCTTTAGAGGTTTTAGATAAAATACATGCTTTTGATGGTCCTTTTAATTCTGTTGACAGTTATGATTTTTCTACTCTCTATACTACACTTCCACACAATCTTATCAAGAAAAAGTTTTCATAAATGGTCTTTTGAAAAATCTCATTACAAATTTATTTGCTGTAACTCGTTTAAAGCCTTTTTCTGTAACGAAAAAGGAAAGTATGCTAGATACACTTACTGGAAATGTGAAGATATGATTGAAACTTTAAATTTTTACCATATATGTACGTTTCGGCGATAAAGTGTATCGACAAGTAGTAGGTATTCCTATGGGCACTAACTGCGCCCCTTTAATAGCAGATTTATTCCTGTATTGCTATGAATCAGTTTATGACCAAACTCAGTAAAGACACGTCATTGTTACATTTGGTTGATACATTCAACAATACGTTCCGTTATCTAGATGATATTTTTTCGTTAAATAATCCAGAGTTCTCCATATATACTACCGAAATTTACCCAATAGAACTTACTTTTACTAAATCTAACATAAATAGCGCCTTTTCTTTGCCCTGGGCACTCCCGGGGGCTTTTTAGTAGGACCGAATGGTTTGGCCTGAGGCGTCTAGTTTTTTTTTGTTTATATAAAACTGTCAGTACCCAACAACAATTGACGCACAAGATCATTGTATTCTTGAGACGTTCGTAGTCACTATGTATGACAGGTCTAATGCCACTGATAGAATTGATGAAGCAAGACTTGAATTGTTTGCTCGAAAACAGAGATCATATGACTCCATTCCCCAAACAGCAGCTCTTATTCAACATATTTTAAGTGTGCTGCATACCAAGCAGGTTGCATATGGGGCCAATCAACTATATGTCAAATGAAAACCGAAAGTTCTTCCGCCTGGGGTTGGAAAAAGCAAGATGACATGTGGCAAATCTTTTGGACAACACTTCCACCAATTGCTCAAGAGTTGCCAACAGCTTTAGAAGTTTGGCTGCAAAACTGAATGTCGCGGCAGGTGCAAGTGTTATCTTTTGAGTCTCCCTTGGAATTTGATGCGACTGTCATACAAGTGAGAGGTTTAGCGCTATAAAACCAGGTTCAATCAACCATTTTCTACATAAGAAAATGCCTGTACCAAGTCAGGAATATGACAGTTGTTGTCCATTCGTTTGATGTGTTTGTGCTTTGATTTTCCCATTTGATTAGTGACTTTCCATTTTGAATTTTCCTCGGAGTTCAGTATTTTTGTGATTTAACTTTGTACAGCTCTGTGTAAATGCAATTGTGAAGGCTAGAATATATTTATTGACAGTTATTTGATTGTCTGTTTGATCTCTTTCACCTCTCTTTCGTTTAAAATGTATGTTACAAACATATTACTTTTTTTCAATTTTGATGATTACATTTTAGCGTGGCTCGGTATTTACACATCTCGCCATTTAGTTATAGTGTTATGGTGGTGTTACGAATATGTTTCCTTGTATTTATTATTTGTCTTCCTGTTGTACTATATCAGAGGAGTGTGCTTATGTATATAATTTTACTTTGTTGTCTTAGTTATTTATATTTTCATATAGCATTTGTGATTATTAGACTATATCGACGGCTTTATCAAATTATTGTCACTTTAACATATTTTGTCTTTGTTTTGATCACACTTAATTAAATGGAGTTTCATTTCCATAGAGTCGTGTTATTTGATGTGTTACAGTATTTGGTTTTGTCAGTTGTTTATTGACTTTTCTTTTTTGAATTTTTCGTGGAGTTCGGTATTTTTGTTATTCTACCTTTTTCTTTAATTTGAGAGAAAATTAAAAATAAAGTGAATAAAACTCATTAAATTACAATAAAACCTATTATTTATCATGCTTACCAGTAAATACAATTTTGTTCATTTATGTTGATACACATACAATTATCATGTTGAACAAAAACCGTTTACGCAATTTAAAATTTCAAGTGGCTAACGGGTTTTTCCGATTAAATAGAACACAAATTTATATAAATTAGCTTTTCGAAAATTGCATATTGTTTTAATAATGATAAAACTTAATTAATAGATATAAAAATAAGGATCGTTCCAACATCACATGTTTACTTTTTTATTGATGAAATTATTGTTGTTTGTTTTTTCCTTATTTATTTTGCTTCATAATCAACTGTCATTGTTTCTTAAAAAACATAGCCACTTAGGTCAATAAATTTAAATGTGACTGTACCTACACCTTTTCAATTCCTTTTTTTCTTGTTTCATTAATGTACCGGTATATAACGTTTACAAAATTCAAAACTCAACTCAAAATGTTTTTATAATTCTATTCTCTTTGTTGTTTTCATTAATAATAGTTAGACAAACAACAGTACTCATGTTTTTTTTTTTTTATCTTTTGCTCTTTTCCTATGGATATTGCCTCAAGGAATTGTACACTTCGTTGGTGCAATTATCATAATGAGTTCACTTTTATAATTAATCTACGAAGGAAAGTCATTCAACTTTAGCATTTTATAGTGCATGAAAAGCCAAATTTATTTGGAACCATCGTTCCAATTGGATTGTTGTGATGTCAAGCCAGTGGTCTATACTCTGCTACTTTTTCAGTACGCTTATAAGCTCTTGGTTTAGGCCTGGAACAAAACATGAATTTTGTTTTAGCTGAGTAGATTCCCCAAGGGTCAAATTAAGTGATGAATATATAAATAATAAAAGTTTTATTTCACATATGACTTGTGTTTCATTCAAACATGGATACCACCTGTGACTATTATACTAACGGGACTGGAAACTGATCGATCTGTTGAGATTTCATTGCCCCGATAGCGGATTATTGATTTTTTTGTTTTGATTGACAGCTTATCGTAATATCACGTAGTAAATTAGCATTCGGTACATGAATGTAAACAATAGATTTCGGCAAACAAGTCAGCATATATGTAATACTGTTAAAATTGGTGGATTTGAAATAAAAAAATAATTATTAAATTAATAAGTTTAAATGCAAAAAATATATATTGTTTACGAAAAATTGTTAATAAGTAATCAATATATTAGTGTTGAAAATAAACCAGATATAGTCGAAATGCCGGCGCTTTACTTGACCGCTAAGAAAACAACGTGTCAAAGGTTAACAGATCATAATTAATCCTGATAAAAACAATAAGTGTGCAATAAAAACAATGTTTACAATTTCAGTTCATAATTAATTCATATAACAAAAGTTACCCGGGTCTCATAAAGATATAGCCACATTGTTTTGAACTTTTGTGAACTTCGTGTTTACACCAAAATTTCAATATGGCTGTGAACGAGCCTACTTTTGTAGTTCTAATTATGGAACCTAGTGTACATATTTTCACGAAGTCATATGCTAATGCCACCAGAAGACCATTACTAAGCAAAATTAACCCTGATTATAATAAAAATATTGTACACATAAAAAGGAGTAGGTAATTTTATAGGAACAGTGTAATTTATTTGAGCCGTGCATGTGGGTTCCGGTTGTTATGAGAAAGAGATTTATATTCCACTTTTTATTTTAAAAAGTGACAATAAAAATAGGCAAATCCAAACTATAACCTATAAATATGATTTTACAACAAACCGAACTTGCATATCTCTTTTCAATCAACAGTTATAAGAAATTTTATGAATCATATACTTTTTTCCACATCGTCCCCACGCTATTTTCATCCTGAAAATTTCAATCTTTATGTGTCATTTTTTACACTTAAGACGGAATTTGGTGATTAATAACAACTGTCAAAGATCGAGATATCTTTTATCATTATAGTAATCATGTTTATATTAAGAATTATCATTTCGAATAACTATAAAATAATAAAAACAAATTACCGAAATTATAAGATCAAGGCACGCTGTCACTGTCAAAACAATATGGCGTATCGATAAATAGCGCAGGTCAAGTCTCGTTCTAACGACCGTGATGTTGATATTATTACACTGATTGGTGTAACTTTTTCCAGTCCCGTTAGTATAATCATGGAAGTAATATTTAAAATTTTAAATATTACTTCCATGGTATAATAGTCCCAGATACCACTGGCACTGCTTAACAATATTTCCCAAGAGTTTTATTTACAATGCGATAGAACAGGACATAAAATAAGGTTGATAAAAGCGTTGATATGAGCGCTAAATGTTTACATATCATGAGTTTGAAATGGGGAGTTCTGAAAGATAGCAGGGTTAATTAAAACATTATTTACATTACTAGGAACTCATTATGTGCGACTTTGAGAATTTTGTTCATTAACACAAATTTCAGCATAAAGTTGGAATTGAGGAACCCTGAGCATCGCATGCGATTGCTGCTGTCAGTGTAAAAGAGTAATGTTTATTTAAAAAGTGTGTACATTTATCAGTAAGATACAGAACTTTGAAAAAAATTAAAGTTTTTATTTAGATGCTATTTCTTGATCTTAAAAACTCCATAAAAGTTTGACACAGCTATTGATATCTAAAAAAACTTTAACTATATAGACTAAACACTGAATGCAGGAGCAGACATAGAAATCCATGATACCTATGTCTCGCTTCTGCAACATAAACGTCGCAGGCTCTACACAAATTCTGACCAAGTTTCATCAAAATCCATGAAAGTTTACAAATTTATCATGTAAAAAATAATTTACTGACTGTCTGTAAATGTTAACAACAATGAGGGTGCCCAGGCTGAAATTTCTCACCTGCTTTACTAACCATGATTGATTTTATGTTAATAGTCCTAAAGACAGTTTTAATTCAAGTATCACAAAAACTTAACATTTACAATGATCCATAGAATGAGGACAAAGTCAGAAAAAACCAAGCCAAACATGTGGTCCGAGTACACAGTTATCGTCCTTTGATTTTGAATAAAGTCCCTAGTGTGGACAGTGTGCTGCTTGCCAATTTTTTTAGTACCCCTTCCAAATGTATTTCTTCATGTTTTATGCCTCAAATAGCAAGTAGGGGGATGAAATTACACTATAAAAAAATTTGGGTCATGAATTGTAAAGTAAAGTAGTGATTTGGTCCAGCTGAAAAAGGTTAAAAATTAGCACTTCGGAAGCTGTCAAAAGATTTCAAGACCCCCTTAACATAGAATTGTCCATATTTTGAGTTAGAGCCGATGAAGTTTTCTATAATTTTGATATAATTTGTCCCAAAAGGAGTACAACACACTGTAAAAATATTATTGAGAAAGCGCAGGTGGGATTTTTTTTATTTTCATATATTGTCTAAAAGAAATGCACTACGAAATAACTGTGTACTCGGACCTAAGAGGCGAAATCAGTAAATATAGAATCTGTACTTTGGCAACTTCTCTGAATGATTTAATGGTGTCAATTTGTCAAATAGCATGAAACTAATTAAAGGATTTAAACTTTTATTTGATAGAAATTCTGCAAAAATTACCCATTTTGGCATTATATGGTCAAAATAGGCATTTCAAAGCTTTTTCAATTTTGATGCATAAGTGGCATTCTGACTTTCTATGTGACAGGTTTTCCTGTGTCAATATTTGTGTTTCTATGCTTGAACCCAGTTGTATTACTCATTTGTGAACTCTGAATCTACAGAAAATAAGATTATCTCAGACAATATGTGCAAAATGTGTTGTATAAATGACCCTCGTCTAACGGCCTGTTTGGATCAAGTTAAATGTGAAGACCTTGGTACATAAAAGTTGAAGTCCATAATAAAGATTTCACTAAATTTGTATTAAAAGCACTTCACAATGTCTTTTGTATCTGTTTCATTTCACATAGTATCTTTCTTTTCTTATGTTAAATAGCAAGTGGATCAAATATAAGCCTGTTGAGGCTAAAATTGCATGCAAGTTTTTCACTAAAAAGTGAAAAATCTTTGTATCAGACCATACTGTCTGCAAAAAAAGTTGAATGCAAGAGTCCTTTTATGCTCAGATTTATTGTATCATGTAACCTGAGTATAGAAATTATATAAAAGACACAAATTTTTATTTCCTATAGCTTCAGTATGCATTTTTAAATGTAAATATGTGCTACGGCCTAAATTGACCCTAAATTATTTTCAGTCTTACTTGGCTTAAGACCCTTTTATACTAATATGGTATGCTATTTGTGATTTTTCTTTCCATTTAAAGTACATTTAATACATATGTAAGGATTATTTATAACCAAAAAACTTCACAAATTTAAAATTGCTGGAAAATATTACATCTTCATGTAAGGCCCCCCTTCATTGGAAAACCTCCATTTTTTGGCACAGGCTCATATAAATTTGACTTTTAAATAATTGTGATAAGACTGATAAATCAAATGAGTATTCTATTGCTTTAAATACATAATATGTCATCTATTAAGGCATTTAAAATGTAATTTTTTGCAATATTTTAATTTTTAAAGCCCCAAATGTTGATAGTTGAAATTTTTCAATTTTGACGTCAAAATTTAACACGCGAAGTTGAATATAGAATTTATCATATTGTCTATAATATATATCCTATTGCCATGAAACTTTGTCGGCAGTCTCATAATTTATTAAGCTTTGGTCATACTAAGTTTTATTAAGATTGGTCAAATTTTTCTATCCTATTAGGTCCGAGTACACAGTTATCGTCCTTTGATTTTCGTTGTCCACGAATAAAGTCCCTAGTGTGGACAGTGTGCTGCTTGCCAATTTTTTTAGTACCCCTTCCAAATGTATTTCTTCATGTTTTATGCCTCAAATAGCAAGTAGGGGGATGAAATTACACTATAAAAAAATTTGGGTCATGAATTGTAAAGTAAAGTAGTGATTTGGTCCAGCTGAAAAAGGTTAAAAATTAGCACTTCGAAAGCTGTCAAAAGATTTCAAGACCCCCTTAACATAGAATTGTCCATATTTTGAGTTAGAGCCGATGAAGTTTTCTATAATTTTGATATAATTTGTCCCAAAAGGAGTACAACACACTGTAAAAATATTATTGAGAAAGCGCAGGTGGGATTTTTTTTATTTTCATTTATTGTCTAAAAGAAATGCACTACGAAATAACTGTGTACTCGGACCATGTACACCCAGAGTTGACCTATTGCTTATAGTATGCTAGAAATAGACCAAACCGTAAAAACTTAATATTGACTAATGAACCACGAAAATGAGGTCAAGATCAAAGGAACTCTGCCAGACAGATATAAACAACTTACAATTATTCCATGCATAAAAAATAGTTGACCGTATTGAATATACTATCAAAGAAACAGACTTAACCATGAAAACTCAACATTGATCAATTAACCCTGACAGACAGACATGAAAAACTTAGTCATTCCATTTACCAAATAAAATTGACCTTATAGGATTAAAAAAAAACAACTAAAACACAAAAATTTTACATTTACAAATGAACTGTCGCTTTTGCAGGCTCGAAAAAAAATGGCTAAATAAGCCATCAAAATTGAAAAAAAAACAAAAAAAACAAAAAACCAGACATATACATACTTGAATCTCAGCTGCTCTAAAAATATAGTCATTTTTTTTAACAGTTAATACTCAGTATGTTCATATGTACACAGACATGATAATTATTGTGAAATATATTTCAGTGTGCATAGATTTAGAAGCTAATCTGGCTAGTTCCGGTTTGGGAGGCCAGTGAATTAGGAAAGAATTGGTACAAAAATTCCAATATTTCCAAAAATATCGTAGTTGATTGGCACTGATTTGTTTTGAGTCATTGCTAATATAAATTTCATAAAAACCTAAGAAGTAATTTAGGCATGTAAAACTGAGCAGTCATACATCAAATATTAGGACATTTAAGAAATACACAAATAAAATGCTCCGCTGGGCACAGCTTGATACGACCGCAGAGGTCAAACCCTGAACAGTTTGGGCAAGTATGGACACAACATTCAAGCTTGATACAGCTCTGAATTTGGATTGTGATTAAATATTTGACACAGCATAGGTTTCTGACACAGAATGAATGTGGTCTAAGAACTTAAAAATTTTTAATTTACCTATTCAAACCATATCATTATTATTTGCTTTATATATAAATCGGAAATAACCAACTTAAAATGGAAAATTTTAAAGAAAAAAAAAAAGGAAAATAAGGAAAAAAATGCTTGTTTTTTGCCATTTTTTGGCCCCTAATTCCTAAAAATTTTGAGGCAATTACCCCCAAAATCAATCCCAGCCTTCCCTTTGTGGTATGGTACCTTGCAGTACAATTTCAGAGAGATCCATACACTTAAACACAAGTTATTGACTGGAAACTAGAAAAATGCTTATTTTTGGGCCCTTTTTCCTAAATGTTTTGGGCAATTACTCCTAAACTCGATTCCAGCTTTCCCTTTGTGATATGGAACCTTGTAGTACAATTTCAGAAAGATCCATACATCTACATACAAGTTATTGTCATGAAACTAGAAAAATGCTTGTTTTTTGCCCCTTTTTTGGTCCCTAATTCCTAAATTTTAGGCAATTACCCCCAAAATCAATCCCAGCATTCCCTTTGTGATATGGAACCTTGTGGTAAAATGTCATAGAGATCCACACACTAACACACAAGTTATTGTCTGGAAGTTACAAAAATGCTTATTTTTGGCCCCTTTTTCCTCAACTGTTGGTACCATAACCCCCAAAATCAATCCCAACCTTCCTTTTGTGGTATTGAACCTTATGATAAAATTTCATAGAGATCCATTCACTTAAACTAAAGTTATAGTGTGAAAACCAATGTGTCTTCGGACGATGACGACGCGACGCCAACGTCATACCAATATACGACTGCAAAATTGTCGTATAAAAAATTGCATGACTAATTTCAAAATATGTACATTTGTATCTAAAATATTGTCAAAAGTCCAACATAGTTATTGTAGCATACAGTGTGTTTGCAAACACAAATACAGCTATATACTCCAGTTTTTTTCTCCTGAAAATGCAGCATGTTAATACATGTATGTAGAATTCTGAGAGTTTATGATTTATATTAATATTTGAACTCAAACATAAATAAGTCTTTTATTTCCTCTGTGACAAAATAATTCCGTCAACAGTTCTTCACCACGATGTAAGACTATCTTTCCCATCGGAATGAGCAACTTTATTTCTGAAACAAGTAAATGACAAATTATGTGACCTTAATATATATATGAAGATTTGTGCACATACTGATAAAAGATATTCAATAAGACAATATTATATATAACCAGACTTATTAGGTATCAGATCACCTTGAAATGACGATGCTACAAAACAGGTTTAAAAATAATATGAGTCTAAAAAATTGTGTGCAACGTTCAGAAATTTCCCTCAGACGCTATTTCCTGCTATAAAAGCTTCTATCAAAGTTTCAGAACATTCATTGGAGATCTAACAAAATTATTGATTTCTAAAATATTCAATCCCTGACTGTATGCATGTATGTATAGGTAAATAACGGAAAAATAAAAAAAAATATTTTGAAATGTTTGCTTCAATTATTATCTTTTAATCACCAAAAAGCCTCAACAAGTTTGACACTTGTTGATCTTTGAAATTTTTAACCCCAGATTGTATGTTAAGTTTAACATTTCTCAGTAAAATGCAGAAAAATATTTAAAACAAAATTTTTCTCTTCAAATTTTTCCTTGGATATTGTCTATTTGATCAAGAAGAGGCTTCTGTCTAAGTTTAGTAAAATTCCATGGAAGTTATTGATGTCTTAAAAAACCACAGACTGAACCTAAATGTTGACGCCTTCGACAAAGGATTGCGGTCTTGCTTCTGCGACAAAATGTCACAGGCTCAACAAATAAATTGTTGAAACTGTCTTGCCTGTATGTAATTTTGATAGTATAAAGCAAACTTTGAGACAATATGGAAATATTTTAACATGTAAACTATGCAAATCTATCAATGTCAATTCACCATGACTGAGGGGTAGGCCATATAATCTTAATTGAAATGAGACTTGCAAATGCTTATAATATAACTGCATATCAAATATCATTGACCTAATTACCATTATTAGTTCATCTTAAACTAACCCAATAACAAACTTTAACATATAAACGATGTAAAAATTTCAAAGTCAATAGACTAAATAATCTCTATGAAAATGAGATGTGCCAATACTAAACAATGCATACCCAATATCATTGATTTACCATAAGTGGCTCCCCCTTAACTGACCTAATAACAACTTTTACATGTAAACTAAGCAAAAGTTTCAAAATCAATAGAGCATGACTGAGAGGTAGAGGCCAATTGATCTCCATAGAAACAAAATGTGCCAATGCTCAAGTAAATGCATACCAAATATCATTGACCTATCACTAGTTGTTCCCTATAAATTGACCTACATGTTATCAAAAATTAATTCATGGTTGACGTCTCCGTTGGCTGAAACAGCACCCTTTGCAACTTTAGTCGACTCGTTATTGGAGTTATTTCCCTTAAAAGATGTTTTTACTATTTTTGGGAGTTTTTGCCTATTACCTTTAAAAGTGTAGTAGATTCAAATGTAGATAGAAACTTTTAAAAGCAAAAATGATCAGCAGGACAAGATCTACAAATATGTTAACATGACTGAAAATGTCAGTTAACTCTTTATAGAATTATTGCCCTTTCATGATGATTTTTTCCAAAAAATGGCTTTTGTGGAAGATGCAGGTGAGCGACACAGGCTTTTTAAAGCCTCTAGTTTATCTTACCATTTCTATCCTATCTTTTAAAAATATCTTAAGTATTGTTCAAATCCAATTTTAGTTCATGTCTGAGAATACCATTACAGTAATAGTTGTCTCAGTTTATGTCCTAAATTGACATTTACAGTTACGTAATCTCAAAAACAAGAAATGTACCAACTTAATAGCTAGCACTGTTGCATATCCACAGAAACAGATCAAACTCATTTAAATTGTTAATTACATCCAAATTAGAGGCTGGTACTAGTCCATTTGAAACTGAGTGAGGCTGAGTTTGATTAGGAACGGTAGCAAGTGTTAACATTGCGTGTGCTTTTGGAGCGGGTAACTGCAGTTGAGGTGTAGTTGAAGGTTGAATTATATTCTGAATGGCTTGGCCCATTTGTTCCTTTTCTTGGTCAGACACACAATGGTAAACATCCAAAGAGTTTTGTGTCAGACAGATTTGTGTCCCGTCACAGCCATGATTTGAGAATCGGTAAATTTGTTCTTAAATAAAGCTGTTGTACCGGTGGCCCAAATTGAGTGATTTGTGTAGATCTTCGATAAACAGCAGGCTTTACTCAGTTTTGTTATAAATGAACTTATAGAGTCTTTACCAAGCCCCTGTTTAGTATACCACACAGCGTCATTGTCACAAAACCTATCTCTGGGACGCTGCCAAAGACGATTATTTTCAAGATGCAGTTTGGATAGAAGCTTTTAATACGATTTCACAGGGGCGAGTCCTTGTTTTCCATCATAAAACCACCAAAATTCTCCTTTTCATTGGATCTTCTATTTTAAACTAATTCATCCCTTGATTTTTTAACGAACTTTACTACAATATTAGGATTTACATCAACAATAAATGTGTTCTTTGTCATTTCTGGTATGTTTTCAAGCCCTCTTCGGCAAAAATACAGACGAATGTCCATTTGTACCTTGTTCAGCAACCCATATGGTGTGTCAGTTGTCAAATGAATACTTGAGTAAAGTTTGTGGATATCACACTCTTTAATTGCCGGGTAGTGCTGTACATCTCCCTTTCCAAGTGTTTTGAGCTCAGACATTACAGTCTTGAAGATTTCATTTGACGACAAAAAATCTGAGAGTGTCCAGATAAAAACGACTCAATACAGTATTCAGTTGACTCAGTGTGTAGTTTTCAAAGTGTGGTTCTTCTTCATTTTCGAAAACAGGTACGCCCTAAGCATACCTGTACGAACTGTGACACCCGTATATGACACGGAAACCCGGCGTAAAAATCATACTTTATCCGGGCGTCATTGCAGTGTTTAAGGAATGCATGTCCAGGCGTCAACCAGGCGTAAACCAGGCGGAAACCAAGCGTAACTGAGGCGGAAACCAGGCGTAATATTTAAATGAGTACGCCTGGTCCAGAGAAAACCAGGCGTAATATGCAAATGAGTACGCCGGGTCAATAAATAAACCAGGCATAATATCCTTACATAATACTACACTTATTTCAAATCAGTGTATTACCCAAGCTGTGTACTTTTGTGTATTTTATGCAAACTTCTGTACTGTTGCTTTAATTTCTCATTGTTTGACATAAAACTGGAAATATTAACCATTGAAGAAGCTAATATATAAATAAATACATTTTAGACAGACACTGGCTAAAATAAGTTTAAGTTTAAATAAGAATTATGACAATTAATTTTTCTTGAAATAAAACTTCTGCATTTTGATTAACTAAGTTTTTTATAAATTAATGTCCTTTAAAATATAAATGATAATACTGCAATTTAACTTCATGTAAAAAATTTTAATGTTATTATCCAAGGATAAAGGTTTTGGGATTTCAAAATTACTGTTAGAACTTAAAACTTAATAACTTAGGTAATATACTCACATAATTATTATTTACCATGTATTACTTTCCTTTTTTTTTTACAATTTTTATTAATCAATTTGATTCCATATTTCCAAATTCTTCCAAAAAGCACAAAACAAGCTAATTATCCCTGAATGTATGAAGCTGCCATAAGTCGAACTCTTGCAAACTAAAACCAAAGAGCCAAATTTTGAAAAAAAATTCCCATGATCCTTTAAACAAAGCATTATGGGTATTATGATTTACGCCATACCAACCGTTTTACGCCCGTAAGAAAATTTACGCCTTGCTTATTTTAATTTACGCCAGGTTTACCACTTTTTACTACGCCAGTAAGGACTACAAATTTACGTTTCCTGCTCCCTTACGCCTGGATCTAGACAGGTAACTACCACTTACGCCTGGTTTACGCCTTATTTCCAGGCGTAATACGCCTTATAATTTCATACGGGTATTTGCCCTTTTTACCAAAATTTCTGCTTCAGTATGAGAAGCAAATCTTTTCGTTGCCATTGTAGCAGACGTAAATAAATAGTTATTTCCCTTTTACTGCCTATGCAAGCAAAAACAATGCATTGAAAAAAATATAATAATAACTATTTTAATTACTTTTTTATATGTTTATAATGACAAAACCTTATTGACTCATCCCATCAAAGATGGGGTTACATTCGAATATAACACTGACATCTTGTATATCAAAGTAAAAATAAGTATGTGCCTTAACGAATGAATGTTGAATATACACAATACCCCAATTAAACAAAGTTAAAATACGTCAATTTTAAAATGATTTAAAAATAATGTATTAATGAAATGAGTTATTCAGGGAGGGATGGGGGGTATAATTCAGGGCTTCCAAAATTTCCTGACGACAGCCGGACATTTTTCAAAGAATTATTTATGACGGTCAATGATCAGCTGGATACTTAAATGTAACTGAGAGGATGCATAAATTGATATATGTGTCTAAATAATTAGTAGTGTTATATGCAATAAAATTATTTATAACTGTTTTGTTTTCTTCATTCTAAAAATAAATAAAATATTATCCTCGGTATTGTGTCATTTTTCTGTGTATCGTAATACAGTAACCATCATTGCATCAATCAGCTTCAGTACCTGACTGTTCTCATGTTTTTGTTTCTGTTTATATAATCTATCTTCTCTCTGTGAGTACTTAACACTTTGTAAATTAAGGCCATCTTATTTGAAACTGTTGATGTTGGCTTTAATTGCAGTACAACTTGATCATCAATACACGTGATACTTTTCTTTTTGTGTATTTATTACCTGACCACGTGACTTTTACAACTGATGCGGTATTTATAGATAACATTGAGGAGGCCCGATGAAGGATATTGTTTTAAACCGTGTAAAATCTACTGAACAGTGATAACATTTTTCTTTGTACAATTTCCCAACCTGATTTAGAAAATAAGGAATAAATAAAAACATACTTAGTTGATAAATAATTTAATGAATAACAACATGATATTTTATGTAAGCATATAACAACAATAAAATGTCAGAAGAGCACAATGCTGACAAACACACGCAATAAATATTACAATGAGCACATTGAAAAGAAGCACAGATCACAGCACAAGATTAGAGTTCATTTAGTCTAATTAAAGATTTTACATTCATGAGCTTGCTAAATGCATTGTTCTGATAAACATGGCGGTTACGAACGGATTGCCATTTGCGGATAGCAGGAACAGGGTCAAAGTCTTTAACATCTACACCTACTAAGCTTATCCTCATAAGTTGATCTAAAGCGTCAATACCTAGACTACACCTTAGTCGATCATAATTCCCACGGCGGGACTTAACTTTACGTCGGACATCACCTCTTTCTCTATAACATCGGAAATTGTCTGAATAAATTCGGAGCAGGCATTGTTCTCTTGATATAATTTAGAAGTGATCACGGCACCATTTAACTTAGTTAAATTATTTATTGACTGAAATTTGTCCATTGGTTTTTCCTATATATTTTAGTAAATTTTCCCCTTGAGAGTACCCCAGTATTTAACACGATGTACAGTGTTAAATAAAATAATATATATCATACTTATTCATTTATAAATATCCTTATTTGAAGAATAACTTTTAAATATCAGGATAATTTTAAAACTGAATGCTCATTTAAAATAATATCTATAAAGCGTAATTAAATAGGATGTTGTTCCATACACGCTTACATGTTTGACCTCGTTTACCGGATTACCTTTATGTACATTGTTATGCATCATTAATTCTATTGATAAAGATAAGCTAAGGACACCTCATCAAAGGTAACAAACCTGTAATCAGTGAATGATTTATGGCTTCAATATAACTTATTGAAGGGATAATTGTTTGACAGCTTGTTGTTATTTAAATAAAAGAAAACGTGTTTTTTCTACTTTTTATTGATGTACACAAGCTAAAGACCAAGCCGTACATTTATGTACCCAGAGGATTAGACTAACTGAGACACTTCAAAGTATCTGAAATATGCTGCTTCTGTTTTATTAAACCCAATTATGACCGAAATATCTTTGTGAAATAGATTGCCACAATTATAAACTAAAATGCCCAAACGGACATGCCCAAAGCCCCAAACGGACATTTTTATCGATCGATAGTTGGTAAAAATTGAAATGACCGTTTCATGAAAATGCCTTGAATAACAAAATGTGGCACACCAATTCTATTTGACCGTTTGAGGCTGAGAGCAGCCGGTCTTTTTATGAAAGTTTCGGTCAAGTCCGGAATATATGACCGTTTTGGAAGCCCTGGTATAATTTCAGTTCCCAAATTTTCCTGACAGTTTCTATCTGCAACTGAAGCGCCTTCTGAGATCAGATAACAACAGGGAAAGGAACTAACTTTGTACTAATATTTCTCCAACAAGTCATAGAGTTATTCCGCTTTCTATAGTATCGCCAAGTTTGCCAAAAAATCATTTTTAGTAAAAATTATCATATTTCAATTACTTTTTTAATAGAAAAATGAATATATTACACATTTAATTAAGTTTATTAATGGAAATTTATGTAAATGTATTATTTTTTATTGCAGCCCGTAGTTAAATATTACTTTTTTTTTTATCAATTAATTGAATCAATCATTGGGGCGTTATTTACACCTGGGTAGTTAACCAATCAGATTGCGAGATTCTTCCTTCATAAGAAATAAAAAGCTTTATACAATGACTTTACTCTATTGATTCACCTGTAGCTGTCTCTTTTTCCAATGCATTCCTTTGTGACAATTACAGAGGTGACCAAAAAGTAAGAAGATTGTCATTGGTCAAAAGACTTTCCCTGAATGTGAAGGAATGTTGAGTGATGAGTAAAAGTAGGAAAACTTGTTTACGGATAGAAACTCAAGACTTACTTTTTTAATCCAGGACTGTGTCTGAAATAAAAAAAAGAATAATCCTATAATGAGTAAAAGACAGGCAAAAGATACCAAAGGGATATTCAAACTCATAAGTCCAAAATAAACTGACAACGCCATGGCTCGTGTTGCTCATGTTAGTACAAACCCGGTAATAAGTCTAATTCGGTAGGTCACATTCAGGGAAAAGGGGACCGGATTGTAGTTACGACATTTGGAACATATCCGCTATCATCTGTGAAAAAAGTAAATCAATCTATAATTAAAACACAATTTAGTGTGATACTTAATTACTTATTTAATAAAAACTTTAAAAATCCATCTTATTTTAGTGATGGATGTACACATGGTCCCTCATTTCAGATTTGTTTTGTTCTGTCAAACTTAGCCACATTGAGTTTAAAGACACTAATTTAGCAAATTGTTCCCTAATGTCAAATATTGTGGTAAATACTTAATAGCTTTTGTTATAAAAATAATTTTTTTTGAGAAATATCTGTTTTTGCCAGGATTTAAATGAAAATGGATTTATATATGTAATTTACTTTGAAATAAACAAGAATGTGTCCATAGTACACGGATTCCCCACTCGCACTATCATTTTCTATGTTCAGTGGACTGTGAAATTGGGGTCAAAACTCTAATTTGGCATTAAAATTAGAAAGATCATATCATAGGGAACATGTGTACTAAGTTTCAAGTTGATTGGACTTCAACTTCATCAAAAACTACCTTGACCAAAAACTTTAACATGAAGGACCAAAAACTTAAATCTGAAGCAGCACAGACCAAAAAACCTAATGCCCCATAGGTGGGGCATAAAAATCCAAATTTTTTAAACATATATTTTTAAAATTTGTAAGTCTCATTATATCTAAGTTTCATCAAAATTGGTCCAGTAGTCTCTTAGGATTGCCTCTGACTCTGGAGGTGAGCACACTATCATAATACAATCGAGGCACTTGATACACTAAAAAGGTTAACACACAATGGGAATTATTATTTTTCCAGTTAAGTATACATATGTTTACGAAAAAAAATGGAAGAAAACATGTGTTCATGACATTTCATACTTGATATTCAAACTTATAGTAGATAAGTAAATAGTTAGCGTCTACAATTATTACCTTGTATCAACCTCAGGTAAAGGCAAACTCCTAAAAGAGACCATAGAAAATATAAACAAAATAATAAATCAAAGATTATGACCAGATTATTGTTCAATAAAATATATATATCATTAAATGGACTCAATTTTTTTCAAGCTACTGAGTAGTCAACATCTAAAATTTTTGAATAGCTGAGTGATTGAACATATATATATCATTCAAAACAAAAGGTTATCCTTTTTTAGTTTATACATGTACTAATTTGTATGTTTTTTAATGGAAATATATGGTGCATCAGACATTGTCAACTGATAGCATGACCTCATTAATATCATTGATAAACGGGTATATGAAATGAATAATGGAAATATCAATTTGGCAGTTCTTCTGGATTTTTAAAAAGCTTTTGATGTTGTTGATCATGAAATTGTATGCAATAAACATTTTGTTTGTTTTGGACACAAATGCTCGTCCATCATATTTTAAACTGCTATATAGACTTGTATGCAATTAAAAGTACAAGGTGCTTTTCAAATTAGTACTGTTATTGACCTGGAAAAAGACTCTAAAGGAATATAATGTACCAGAATAACACATAGCAAGAAATAATTATCCATGATTTAATTTTGGTCTATTTGTAAAAAGTTTCTTTGGTCATATTTTGTATTTTGTATTGTGTTCACTTTAGAATTTAAAAATATTAAAAATAATGTTTTGCTCAATTTCTTGCTCAGACCATAAATATTTTCGATGCACATATTTCATATCCTAATTTGTATGTTTTTTTTTAAAAGGAAATATATGGTGCATACTAAAATGTGACATGCAAGCAGAAATTTTTCTATATTTCCTGCCTTTTGGAAAAAAGAATAAAGAGACAGTACATAATAAATTTCAGTTGGTTGGCCTTTCGTGTACCCAAGGCAGGTGAGGAAGTCAACTTAGGAGCACTGTGATTGGATGTAAGGGTATTATATATTTTTTTTATTTATTTATGAATAACTGCAGTGTATATATTTACAAATATAAATTTTGAAACACATTGAAATATTATCATGAGAATTATTCGAAAAGGCTTCCAAATTTTCATAAATTTGATGTAAAATGACAGGGGCATGAATACCATAAACAAGCTCTGTTTGAAGATGGTCATGCTACCATTTTTTGACTTCAATTTCTTAAACAGAATAATAAAGATCTAATATCACACATAGCTGTTTTGTCCAGGTTTTTACGGACAGGTGAACATTTCATACAGTTTAAAGTTAGTTGTAGGGTTCTCCACAGCATTGTTAAGTAATAATTCATGTTTAACCTTTTTTTACTACCTGTTTAAGGGATTTTCATTTTACTTGTATTTCAATTGGTTTAAAAATTTATATAGTTAAAAGAAAGAAAGTCCAATAAATATATATTTTATTTTAGTCATAGAAAAATTTGCTTTTAAATTTTAATGGTGTCTATTTTGGATAATGATATTCAGATTTAGTATTTTTAGTAATAAGTTCAGCGATTTTTGCAAAAAGTTACAAAATATTTTCCAAGTTTCAAATAAAAGATGTTTCTTCTTTCAGAGAAATAAGCTGAATGACTGCATGTCCAAGTTCATGCAATAATCTGATCTTAATTGTCCCTCCCAATAGCTGGCTAATCCACTTCCTTATTTGACCATAGCATACATTGGCCTCAGGCAGGAGATAAAGTTTCTACACTCATGATGTACAATACTGCCCTAGACCCCAGATGGCTAATCCCCAGATAAAATTACTACACAGTAGATATTACTTAATCCTCAATGATTATCTGAACTTGCAGACAAAAATGTTTTTATTTCCAATAAATTTATTTCTTATATATATGTTTTGTACATAAACTGCTGATTTAAGATTACAAATAGGTAACAATGATAAGTGACTTACCGTTTATCTTCAACATCTTTACACTTATGTATCTTCATCTTTCTGTAATGTTTTGCTAGTTTTGTTGCAAATATAATACTTGGAATAAAAAAGAAAACACACCATCCTACTCCAAACCAAAATCCATTCTAAAATAGATCAGTAAAATTAGGGTTTAGAACAATCATTAGCAAATAGTTTAAATAAAAGAGTGTCTCAGTGGTTACAAAAATCAAATAGGAATAAGTAATATTCATTTTTAAATCGTCTTATCAAAGTACTTCATTTTTTGTCCTTATGAAAAGCTCACTGGATGCCAGAAACAACTTGCCATGAAAATGACTATAATTTACAAAAATAAATGGGTATTAAATCAAACTTGCATACATTCATTTCAATTTTGAATTCATTTTGAAATGGTGATTGCACTGTACATGTAATGAAGCAACAGGAACTACATTCAAAATTTTACACTATTTTAATACTTCAAAAATATGTTTAAGCCAAATAGTTGAATTATTTGTTTCATAACCATATCTTTATGGGAGAATTTATTTCCAAATGTCAATTAATAGTTGTCTTTTTTGTTAGCTCACCTGGCCCAAAGGGCCAAGTGAGCTTTTCTCATCACTTGGCGTCCGTCGTCGTCGTTAACTTTTACAAAAATCTTCTTCTCTGAAACTACTGTTCCAAATTTAACCAAACTTGGCCACAATCATCATTATGGTATCTAGTTTAAAACATGTGTCCGATGACCCCGCCTGCCAACCAAGATGCCCAACATGGCTAAAAATAGAGCATAGGGGTAAAATGCAAGTTTTGTCTATTATCTTGAAAACCACTATAAACAGAGAAAATCTGACAAGGGCAGAAATGTTTGGAATGATGAGATATACCTATTGTACATTTACTTCCAAACTGTCAGATGACTAATTATAGGAGTCATTGCCCTTACATGACGATTTTTTAACCAACTTTTAAATTTTTGCTGAAAATTATGATAGAGAGAAACTTTACATAGCAAAAATGATCAGCAAGATAAGTTCTTCAAATAAGTCAAATGGTTGAAATCGTCTGATGACCCCTCATTGTAGTTATTGCCCTTTAATGACGATTTTTACTAATCTTTTGTGTTTTTGCTTAATATCTGAAAAAGTATAATAGATAGATAGAAACTTAAATTGGCAAAAATGATCACCAAGACAAGATCTACAAATAAATCTAATAGTTGAAATCGTCTGATGACCTCTTATTGGAGTTATGGCCTATTAATGATGGCTCTGACAATTTTTTGTTTTTTTTGCCTTATATCTGAAAAACTATAATAGATAGATAGAAACTCAAGTAAAAAAAACGATCAGCAAGACAAGATCTACAAAAAAGTCAACATTGGTTATTGGAGTTGTTGTCTTTAATAACCATTTTTATCATTTTTACAGCGGATGACCGTGAGGGCATTCCGGTGTATTGCTATCGCCTAGATTGCCATTACGTAACTTTCATGTTGGGTTTTTAACCGATATATAAACATGATGAATACGCAGACATCATCAAGTGCAAAATAACATTCCTTATCGCTTGTTATAAATTCATTTCTTCGATGAATACTCATCAAATACTTTTTAAAGAAGATAAATTAATAATATTAAAATGTTTTGTTATATATATAAGTAAAAAATTATTAATATCTATGCACACACATGCAGAAGAATATCTCAAGAAAGTTTGCATTCTCAAGGAATGATAACTCTGCATGGGAGATTAAACATTTTTTGCGGGAAAATACGAATGCCTAATCAAATCCAATCTATTAGAAAAATTGAATTATTACAGAAGAGTGTCCACCATGCACTGCACTGCACTATTATTGATATAATAGAATAGAATGATATACAAATGCATGAAAATTATATCTACATTGTTGAATATGTACATAGACTTAAGTGAGCGACACAGACTCTTTTGAGCCTCTATTTCTATTATTCTGCTGTAAATTACACATCAAAGATTTTACACTCACTCCTTTCCGCATAGTGCACAAATACAAATTATTATATATTGAGAAATGCATTTAAATTTTTCCAATAGGATGCTTTGAATTAAAACAACAATATGCTTGATATTGATATGTTTACACTGATTTCATTTCAAGATTATTTTGTATATAGTGAACTTTTATTATCTCGTCTTACAATCTAAAGTATTAATTCAGTTTCTTGTCACCTTGGTGGTCATGTGGTAGCGTGATTGCCTAGAGTGCGGGAGGTGGAGGGTTTCAAGCCCTGACAGGATCAACCCAAAGATTTTATAATTGGTATTTGCATCTAAAAAATTTAAGGATAAAGAAATGAAGGACCCCCATCCAGACTCCCCGATATAGCACCCATTTTAGGTACACACTGAAATCCTGACTGGACAACACTCTAGACCTTGACTTTTGTCTGAAACCCTGACTCAGTCCAGACGCCAAACCTAGACAAGGGAAATTATACATAAATTAGCAGTATAACATTTAATTTTCCTGGCATTAGGTTGCCCTTTTAAGTATCCAACTTAGGTGAAGGAAGTCAACTTTGAAATGCTGGGATTGGTGGAATATTGATGATAATATATATTTTTTTTATTCATTTGTGAATAATAAAAATTTGTATATTAACAAGATAAATTTTAAAACACATGCAAAATTTTTTGGGAAAACTAAAGGCTTAAGACTTTTCATAGATATAACTTGTTTTTACGTAATGCTTTATTTATTTCTTCTTTGTAATACATGTATAAAGTTGCTTCATATGTTTGTAATAAACAAAAACTTTATAAAACATTGGTGTATAATGTGTCATTATCACTGAGAAACTTAAACAATGAATTAAGAAGACATTTTTATAAATTAAATAAATGATGAATAATTTTTGTTATTAGTGGTATGTTGAGTAAATCCATTGAATTGACATTAAATCATTCATAAGTATTTGATTTATTAGTAATTTATTTATTTGACCCCAAAAAATGGAACTACAAAATCAGTGGCGGATCCAGGGGGGGTTCCGGGGGTTGGAACCCCCCCTTTTTTTTGACGATCAATGCATTTGAATGGGGACAAATAGTTGGACCCCCCCTTTTTTTTGACGATCAATGCATTTGAATGGGGACATATAGTTGGACCCCCCCCCCCTTTATCCTGGGTTAGGAACCCCTCTTTTATAAATGGCTGGATCCGCCCCTGAAAATGATAAAAATACTCCGCAGGGTGCAGCATAAACAACAGCTGAGGTCAAACCCTGAACAGTTGGGGCAATTATGGACACAACATTCAAGCTTGGTACAGTTCTGAATGTGGATTGTGATAAAATATTTGATGCAGCATAGCTTTCTGACACAAAATGAATGTTGCCTAAGAACTTTTGAAATTTGACATTACCTATTATGGTCCAATATTCAAAATCTAAATACATGGTAAGATTCAGCATATCAAAGAACCCCAAGAATTAAATTTTTGATGAAATCAAACACTGTTTAATTTTGGACCCTTTTGGACCTCAATATGGACCAATTTGATAACTGAGCCCAAAACCCATAATCTAAATAAAAGGTTAGATTCAGAATCTCAAAGAACCCCCTTTATTCAATTTTGTTGAAATCAAACAAAGTTTAATTTTGGACCCCAATTTGGACAAACTTGAAAACTGGACCCAAAATCAAAAATCTAAATACTTGTTTAGATTCAGCATATTAAAGAACACCAAGAACTAAATTTTTGTTAAAATGAAACTAAGTTTCATTTTGGACGCTTTGAACCTTAATGTGGACCAATTTGAAAACAAGGCCCAAAATCAAAAATTCTAAATACATTGTTAGATTCAGCATATCAAAAAACCCCAATAATTCAATTTCTGATTAAATCATAATAAAGTTTAAATTTGGACCCTTTGGACCTCAATGTGAATCTAAAAATGGAGCCCAAAATCCAAAATCTAAATATACCGTTAGATTCAGCATATTTAAGAACCTAAGAATTTAAGACTTTGAATTAAACCCCATTGAAATTGGTCAAGAAATAAGCAATTTATACAAAGTATTAGAAAAGTATTGTTTTTGGCCCATTTTTCCTAAACGGTTAGTGCCATAACCCAAAAAATCAATCACAACCTTCCT
Source organism: Mytilus californianus (assembly GCF_021869535.1). NCBI lineage: Eukaryota > Metazoa > Mollusca > Bivalvia > Mytilida > Mytilidae > Mytilus > Mytilus californianus. Next base: position 63,752,410 of record NW_026262679.1, read on the forward strand.
TTTGAGGTATGGAACCTTGTGGTACAATTTCATAGAGATCCATATACTTATACACAAGTTTAAACAGGGACTAAACTTAACTCTTTTTCTCCAGGGGCCAGCTGGGCCCCCAAAATATTTTTTTAGGGGCCCAGTTGAAATTTTAGGGGCCCAACCAATCTTTATACTAATAAAATAAAACTTAAATGTACATTTCATATACTAATAAAGCCTTTTTATGTAGTCCTATATGTAATGTTTGAGTCTGGTAAAGGTTATATGTGGTAACTTTATAATATTTGAATTATTGCCATCATAAATATATCATAAGATTTGACAATACTGAATATAGAATATTTCCCGCCAAAATTGTCTCCCTTCAATTTGAACTTACTGTTGACAATATAGCTGTTTCCATAAAATATTAAATGTTATTTCAAATCCAAGCCATCCTCTAATAAGTGTTGATCAAAAATATTATATAATTACTTTTCATGGAAGATTGGTTAGCATACTAGATATTATTATATTTATTTATGAGATTTTGCGTTTCATTTTTTCACTGAAGAACAAGTTGTGTTTACAAGTTTTTGTCAAAAACGGACTTGTAATGACTCCCTGAACAACTGGGATGTATCTCTAAAGTAATTCAGATTCAACAGCGTAAGGAAAACACTTAAAAATAATGAATTAATCGTAGAAGCTATAAAAAAGAAATTAGAAAACGTGTTTAGAGAAGTGGTATACATGTGTCAAATTGTGACTTCGCATCGAAAACTTAGTTGTCTGACTGGGTTTTGGTTATCAAAACGAAGGTCGTCGTTTTGATAATCAAAACCCAGTCAGACAACTGAGTTTTCGATGCGAAGTCACGATTTGTCGAAAAACTTAGTTGTCTGACTGGGTTTTGGTTATCAAAACCCAGTCAGACAACTAAGTTTTCGATGCGAAGTCACGATTTGACAGCGTCATAAATCTAAGAAATGTTGAGATAACACAACGTTATCTACTGGTTTCCGGAAATCCTTCATTCCATTTTTCCCGCTTTAATTAGACAATCGGGTTTCCGTTTGGGAACAGTTTTTATATATTGGTATGACGTTGGCGTCGTCGTCATCCCGAGACACATTGGTTTTCGCACTCTTACTTTAGTTTAAGTGAATGGATCTCTATGAAATTTTACCATAAGGTTCAATACCACAAAAGGAAGGTTGGGATTGATTTTGGGGGTTATGGTACCAACAGTTAAGGAATTAGGGGCCAAAAATAAGCATTTTTGTAACTTCCAGACATAACTTGTGTGTTAGTGTATGGATCTCTCCACAAGGTTCCATATCACAAAGGGAATGCTGGGATTGATTTTGGGGGTAATTGCCTCAAAGTTTTAGGAATTAGGGGCCAAAAAAAGAAGCATTTTTCTAGTTTCATGACAATAACTTGTGTGTAAGTGTATGGATCTTTCTGAAATTGTACTACAAGGTTCCATATCACAAAGGGAAAGCTGGAATTGAGTTTGGGGGTTATTGCCCAAAACGTTTAGGAATAAGGGGCCAACAATTAGCATTTTTCTAGTTTCCAGACAATAACTTGTGTTCAAGTGTATGGATCTCTCTGAAATTGTACTGAAAGGTACCATATCACAAGGGGAAGGCTGGGATTGATTTTGGGGGTAATTGCCTCAAAATTTTAGGAATTAGGGGCCAAAAAAACAAGCATTTTTCTAGTTTCAGGACAATAACTTGTGTGTAAGCGTATGGATCTTTATGAAATTGTACTACAAGGTTCCATAATAACAAAGGGAAAGCTGGGTTTGAGTTTGGGGGTAATTGCCCTAAACGTTTAGGAATTTGGGGCCAAAAAGGGGGCAAAAAACAAGCATTTTTCTAGTTTCCAGACAATTACTTGTGTTCAAGTGTACGGATCTCTCTGAAATTGTACTGCAAGGTACCATACCACAAAGGGAAGGCTGGAATTGAGTTTGGGGGTGATGAATCATAAGGGGGTTAAAAAAATTTGAGGATGGATTTTTTTCCCCTTTTTTTTCTTTAAAATTTTCCATTTTAAATTGGTTATTTCTGATTTATATATAAAAACAAATAATAATGATATGGTTTGAATAGGTAAATTAAAAATTTTTAAGTTCTTAGACCACATTCATTCTGTGTCAGAAACCTATGCTGTGTCAAATGTTTAATCACAATCCAAATTCAGAGCTGTATCAAGCTTGAATGTTGTGTCCATACTTGCCCCAACTGTTCAGGGTTGGACCTCTGCGGTCGTATCAAGCTGCACCCAGCGGAGCATTTTATTGTTTATGTCGTGGGGGAAAGGATAGACATGGGATTCAATGCAAAATATTTTTCGGTCGCCAGCTGGGCGATCAGGATGATTAATATATTTGCCCAGCCAAAAATCTGGTCGCATTGGGCGACCGTTAAGTTTAATCCCTGAGTTATTGTCCTGAAACAAGAAAAATGCTTGTTTTGCCTTTATTGGACCATAATTTCTAAACAGTTAAGACAATAACCGTCAAAATCAATCCCAACCTTCCTTTTATGGTATGGAACCCTATGGTACAATTTCATATGGATCCATAGACTTATACTCAAGTTATTGTCTGGAAACCAAATGTCTTCAAAAGACGACAACGGCATCCAATTATATGACCACAAAAATTTTGCAGTTGAATAAATATTCCTTATTCTCCCTCTTATTATAATTGTGGAAATCTGATTGTCCCACGTGATTTGTGGTTTAAAAAGTCTTAAATAAACAAGGGTTTGTTATTGTGGAGTATTGAGTTGTTAACGTTGAGTTGGGAGTTACAAAAGTTGGTTTTGGAGTATAAAAGTCGAGTTGGGAGTTAGAAAAGTCAAGTTGGGAGTTACAAAAGTTGGTTTGGGAGTATAAAAGTCGAGTTGGGAGTTAAAAAAGTTGAGTTGCCAGTTGAAAAAGTTGAGTTGCGAGTTAGAAAAGGCAAGTTGTCAGTTATAGAAGTCGAGTTGCCAGCAACATTGAACCATTTTTTCTATTATTCAAACACACCTACTGCTTTGTTATGACTTCCTGTCAATTGTTTTCTATCTGAACAGAATATACAGTGCCATAAAACATTTGAGGTAACAATAAGATTGATAGAAAACTAAGGTTTATTAGATCAATAATAGTGAAAGAGTTAAATGAGTGGTGACCTTGAGCTGTTTTCTGCTCTTTGGTCAGGTTGTTGTCTCTTTGACACATTCCCCGTTTCCATTCTCAATTTTATTTTATGAGGATACTTCTAGTCCTGGGACATCTCAGGTCACAAGCGTTGGTCTCACTGTTTTAACATTTGGGTTCTACATAAACTTTATAAAATGATTATTTCTTCCTTATACAAAAATGTTTTAGATTTTGAATTCAGTTGACAGTTTTGACCTTTCAACCCTTTACATTACACTTCCACACAATCTTATCAAATAAAAGTTCTCTGATTTAATTAAATGGTTGTTTGAAAGTTATGATTGTAAATTTATCTGCTGCAACTAATATTAAGCTGTCTTCTGTAATCTTCTGTAATGAAAAAGATACATACGCGGAAGGGAACTAATAAAGTGTTCAGACTTATCCAAGGTTATACTTATCCGAAGTTGAGTGTGTCGTCATAAATTTGGAATGCACGAAATACAGCATGAGATTTGGGTAAACTAGATATTTTGAACAGCGTGCCTTAATTATTTTCGGATATGACAATCTATGATTGTGTATTCAAGTTTTATATTATTTGGTACATCATAATAATTAAACACACAAGTACAGATACAAAACATTCAGAAATAAAACCAATACATAAATATGTACAAAGGTCAGTCACTATTAATTATGGAATCACTTGAGGAATGAAACATGCAAGTCTTGAAAGATCACTGATGAGGGTCTCTGCTTTGCTTTCAATTATTGTAAATTTGTCATTGTTGCCTTAATCCTTTTAATTATTGTAATTAATGAATTACAATTCTAAGGATTCATTTAATCTCAGCTTGGGTTATTTAAACTTGTTTCATTTTTATATATTACTGGTCATCATAAACATGTCATTTTAACTGTTAAACAAGTCTTTAATCACCTATGAAAATAACTAGGTTTCACAAGAAAACCATCAGATTTCAATTTTTGTTTTTTAGTAGAATTGAGAATGGAAACAGGGAATGTGTCAAAATTATACAATTACAAGAGACTATAAAATTTACTCTAGTTAACGGAGAATTTGAATCAACCGAGTTCGACTCATTGATCAAACAGAACCGGAACCAAAAAAATTGTTTGTTATAAATCATGTCAGTACCGATGTACTATCAAGAATTTTACTTGACTCATACAAGTTTTTGACACAACAAGGTTCAACTGAAATTGATTTTGTTATCAATAAATTAAAAGCAACATAATATTATGGTTATTATTAAAGATATGAACATTCACAGTACTACAATCTGGCGATGCTTATATTTTGGTCTTAGATACATGATTTTTTATTAGTTGTCATTGGCTGTCAACTAGCTTTCATTATTAAACTGCGAGAAACCTCAGATCGGTACTTTGTGTCTTTTGTGCTTTATATAGATCTGATAAGTAAAGCCCTTTTCAACTGATTTTTATAGTTTGTTCATAAGTTGAGCTGTTACACAAATGTCCCTGGTTAGGGGAGGGTTGGTGGGCCCGTAAACATGTTTAACCCGGCCACATTCTGTATGTGCCTGTCCCATAGTCCTTTGATTTTGTTTGTTATAAACATGATAAATATCTTTTTGTCGACCGTGGGAGACCCTCATGGGTAGTCAAGGTCGGTAACTATCTTTTAATAAGACAGATAAAAATACTTTGAATTTGACCATAGCTGTCATTTTAGTACCAGAATCTAAGACAAATGAGACAATTTCAATTTTGAAATTATAAATTTTCCCCACCTTAGTAGCCATATTCCAACTTCACCTGCACATGCAGTATACATTTCTCAACTCAAACCATATTCAGGAGCTTGAAGATGTCTGGGAAAATAATAAAGAGCCAGGGTCTCATCTTTTTTTCTCAAAAAGTATTTAGGCAATTTACTAAGACCTAATACTAGTAGATAAATATTGTCTAATTCACAAATAATACAGGATGGTCTTGTGTTAGAGATTCTAGGTGCTTACGTTGAGTATCAATTTATTTACTTTACAGTTTTTTTCCTTTATTTGTCTTTGTACTAATATGTTCCTTTTTGTCGTATGACTCTTGATGTGGCTAGGTATTTGTGCATCCAGCTATCTGGGTTTTGGTTTTGGGCATTTGTGATGAGGGTGGGTACAGAGGTACCATTTAGACACATAAGTTTTTAATGAGTTGTTTTCATTTTGTTAATCGTTTTATGTATATCTTACTTAATTTGTACTTTATCCGGAAAGTATATATAAAATTATGTTGTACTAAAAAAATTACTCTATGTACTATATAGCTATCAACTGCAAAAACTTTTTTTTATTACTGGTGTCATTATCAGATTTATTTGTATGTTTGTTTGAATTTTTAAGTCATTTGTGTTTACATGTCTGTGATTTATGTTAACCAATTATGTCTATTAGAGTTGCTCACCCAATTTTGTCAATAAAATATAAACAACTGTCATACAAAAAGTAAAATAACAAGAATACCGAACTCCAAGGAAAATTCAAAACGGAAGTCCCTTATCAAATAGCAAAAAAATAGGTAAAAATGTCAAAATTGGGGTACAGCAGTCCACAATGTGTTATAATCTTAATAACTACAAAAACAAATAACTATTTCAACAAAGAAAAATAAATGGCATATAGACAATCTATAGACAAGGTACATCAGGAAAAATGAAAGACAAGAATACGAAAATTACCATAACATAATAACGCAATGGCGGAATGTATAAATACCTAGCAACACCAAAAGAAAATATACCAAAAATGGACTAAACAGTAAAGGTTAGACACTGGTGACATTTTATAAAGTCTGAGTAGCAGCTGCAAGCTCTTGAATACAGAATGAGTTGAGAAATGTATATCCCATATGCAGGTGAAGTTGGTATATTGCTGCTAAGGTGGGGGAAATTTTAAAATTTCAAAATTAAAATCATCTCATTTGTCATAGATTCTGGTAATGAGATAACCACTTATGTCAAATTCGAGGTATAAGTCTAACAAGAGTGCACATGCTGAAATGTCTCGCCTACTATACTGACCATTGATTTTATGTTGATAGTACTACAAGTATCACATTAACATTTATGATCCAAGAAAATGAGGTCAAGGTTAGATAAACCAAGCCAGAAATACATGTACACCTTTAATACAATCATTCCATAAAAATATAGATGACCTATTGCTTATAGTATAAAAGAAACAACAAACCATGGAAATTCTATATTGACCAATGAACCATGAAAATGAAGTCAAGGTCAGATGAACCCTGCCAGACAGACATCTACACCTTAAAATCATTCCATGCATCAAATATAGTTGACCTATTGCTCATAGTATCTAAGAAACAAAGTTAACCAGGAAAACTGAACAGTGACAAATGAACTATGAAAATGAGGTGAAGGTCAGATGATACCTGCAAGACAGACATATACACCTTACAATCATTCCATACACCAAATATAGACTTTATTAGTTGACCTATTGCTTAAAGTTAAAGAAAAACAGACAAAAACACAAAAACTTAACATAAGCAATGAACCGTGAAAATGAGGACAAGGTCAAATAAAACCTGCCAGACTGACATGTACATCATAAAATATTTCCATACACCAAATATAGTTAACCTACTGCATACAGTATTAGAAAAACACACCAAAACACAAAAACTTAACATTGAGCAATGAACCGTGAAAATAAGGTCAAGGTCAAGTAAAACCGGCCTGACTGACATGTACATTGTAAAATATTTCCATACACCAAATACAGTTGACCTATTGCATACAGTATTAGAATAACAAACCAAAACACAAAAACTAAACTATAACCCCTGAACCATAAAAAATGAGGTCAAGGTCTGATGACACCTGCCATTTGGACATGTACACCAAATATAGTAGACCTATTGCTTATAGTATAGGAGATATGGACTTGACCACGAGAACTTACCCTTGTTCACTGATCCATGAAATGAGGCCGAGGTCAAGTGAAAACTGTCTGACAGGCATGAGGACTTTGCAAGGTAGGCACATACCAAATATAGTTATCCTATTACTAATAATAAGAGAAAAATTAACATATAAAAAATGTTAACTTTTCAAGTAGTCACTGAACCATGAAAATGAGGTCAAGGACAATGAACATATGACAGACGGAAACTTCATATCATAAGGCATCTATATCTGAAGTATGAAGCATCCAGGTCTTCTTCCTTCTGAAATATTAAGCTTTTAAGAAGTTAGTTAACGCCACCACCACCGGATCACTATCCCTATGTCGAGCTTTCTGCGCCCAAAGTCGCAGGCTCAACAAAAATGAAGCGGAGAAAGCCGTGTCTGTTGTTTCTTTAATTTCTAGTTCTAAGTTTCATATCAATGGAACCCAATTAGAAAAGTTTGGATTGTTAATGGAAAGAACATCACCAATATAACTGAATGTGAAATTAAATTATCTGGCTTCTTTGATCTTCTTGTTTTTGATAAGTGCCTGAGGGAACTCCAACTCATATGAAAATAAGAAGAGGTCGGCATGGAGAGGCGCACAGTTCGTTCCAATAGGAATGCCAACAATTTGTTGAAAAAGTCTACCTCCAAATATGTTGTCAATAAGAAACTCCAGCATACTGATTACTTGTTCCTCTGTGTAGCATGTTTTACCTTTTTGTTAACTATAATAACCAAATAATGCTGTATGGTATCCAAAAGCAATAAATTTATAGCATATGCTACTATTTTTATATTGAAAAGCATTGTGGATTATTTCTTCTACAAGATTTTTCAATTTCATCTGGGAAATGGTGGTTACTGTAATAGAGGTTTGAAAAATCAAAGTTTTGATAGAACTAATTTCAGGGAAAGATCGAGATTTAAAATTATCCAGAAGTTCTCGGAATTTTTAGAATCCACATATGGTTAATACATGTACCACTACACGAGTAAACAGTTTTACAGTATTTCTAAAGACCCTCTTTCTTCTTTGAATTTTCTTTGGAGTTCCTTATTTTTGTTATTTTACTTTTCACTGCGGACAGAATTTTTGTCAATCTAATGGACAATTCCTTTGTAGAACATGCAGATGAGCCTGCAATGTACCATACAAGTGGGAGGTTTAGCTAAGTATAAACCCAGGTGTTAACCACCATTTTCTTCAGAAAATGCCTGTACTAAGTCATGAATATGACAAGATGTTTTCCATTTGTTCTGTTAGTTAATGTAGTCAGGTTTTATGGACTTACCCCTTTTTTCAATATCCTTGGAGTTTGGTATTTTTGTTTATACTTTCTTGTTACTGCGACACATTATTTTCCCTTAGCATTTGCTATCATAAGAATTTAATCAATACTGTAATTGTCATAAAAAAGCATCAAGTGGTGAATTGTACTAAATTGTACATTTAGTAATTGTACAAGAGGGTCTTTAGAAATATTGTAAAATTAGCCAAACACCCAACTGTGAAATTTACTATATATAAAATGTTTTCACACTTTGGAAAAACCACTGAAATATATTTTACACACATCTACACAAGGTAAAAAGCTTGTGTGTCTCAACAGAAAATAGAATAATTTTAAGACTCTTAATATCATTCTATTAATATTCCAATTTAAAGCAGCAGGTCAATGAAATCAAATAATAATCAATCTGTCTATTTTTTAACATAAAAGTTAATTTGAAAATTTTAAGGCTAATCTACCTCATACAGACATATCAGGCACTATAATGAATCAGTATATGTCTATCAAAGATTATAACTAAATAATGAATCATTTATATACCTACCAAAGTATCAACAAGGTATTTACAGAAGGAAATAACCAGAATATCATTGTAGAGGTTCCAAACAGGAGTGCACACTCCAATCTCATTCTCCAGCTGAAATAATCAAAACTACTGATTAATATTTTACTAAACAACAACAATATACAATAAACAATTGAAGAGCAATGTTGAGTTTACCAAGGAGGTTATATGAGAAGGAGAGAGGACAAAAGACGCTAATTACACATAAAATGTTACCGCCTTTTCTGTAAGTGGGTGTTAATTAGTTGAGATTGATTCAGTCGCAGAGGGAGACTTTGTTCTAATTACACATCCGAGTAAGAACAGAAACACCCAAAGTGTTATATATGAATGGGGTGGAGGGTTTAGTGAACAATGGAACCGTACAGAGACACACTAGAAAAACAGGCTGGAGATGAACTTCTTAAATGTGATGTATGTTTGTGCTAGAGAACTTAGTCGAGGTAGTGACTTAAATGGACACCATTCATAAAAAAAAAAAAAAAAAAAAAAAGGTTTATTTCTTGTTTAGTTAACTTGCCCACAGTGTATGTTTTGTTGTGCCCCCTTATCTGCTATGTATAACTATAGTTGAACGTTAATATGTGGAATTTGGATTATTTACAGTCATTGTGTGTCATGAACTGATACTTCGTTAAGATAGGGGGTACGAATTATTTGATTTTTTGTTGTATGTTGGCAAATTTAACTATTTGTGGATTGTTTTAATAAAAGATCATATTCATCGAAAGGTTGTTATAATTCTGCTGTAAATTTACGTATGAGTGATTTTTTTTTACAAGTCCGTGCGTAGACTTGTTGTGTGTGGGGGATTGTTTTCTGCGCAGCCGGTGCCTTCATACCTGAATATATCTATTATAATTTATTTTATTTTGCTATTTAGGGGTTTAATATACGTTTTTCAGGGCTCTTCTTTATATTCAGATGTTCATTTTTTTAATGAATTGACTTGAGATTTGCATCTAGCGTGAATGGTCAAGTTTGCCTGCGTATGGACATTAATCTTAGTCAAAAGTATTTACTGGGAGTAATTTAAACTTTACAAAACTGTTTTGGGAAGGTAGTAACGGGATATGTTTTTTTTTTTCATGTAAAGGATTTTTGAAAGTTTAGTTGTGAAAGTTAGCCTTCCACTGGTGCTCGCTTTAATAGGGATAATAGATTTACATTGTCTTGTGATGGAATATGTTTATTTATGTATGGTAAAAGATTTATGCAGTCTAGATTGCGTGTGATGATATATAAAAAAAAAAAATGTGCTGAGTCCAATTTGGAACGTGCATAAAAAAAGTACACAAATACAATATTTTAAATTTTATATTCATGTGGAGGGTTTAGTGAACAATGAAACAGTACAGAGACGCACTAGAAAAACAGGCTGGAGATGAACTTCTTAAATGTGATGTATGTTTGTGCTAGAGAACTTAGTCGAGGTAGTGACTTAAATGGACACCGTTCATAAAAAAAAAGAAGGTTTATTTCTTGTTTTATTAACTTGCCGACAGTGTATGTTTTGTCGTGCCCCCTTATCTGCAATGTATAACTATAGTTGAACGTTTATATTGATGGATTTATTTCTATGGACATTCTATATGTTAAAAGGTTGGTTCTGACACTTGACCAATGTCAGAGCCAACTCTTGTGATTTTTATTCTTGACTGCAGCAAGTATGCGTTATGCCAAAGAAAATTTTTATATAAGTGCGGAATAATGGAATTTGGATTATTTACAGTCATTATGTGTCATGAACTGATACTTCGTTAAGATAGGGGGTAGGAATTATTTGATTTTTTGTTGTATGTTGGCAAATTTAACTATTTGTGGATTGTTTTAATAAAAGATCATATTCATCATAGGTTGTTTTAATTCTGTTGTATGAGTGATTTTTTTTTACAAGTCCGCGCATAGATTCAGATTTGTCTGAAAATTTCAGGGCAGATAGATCTTGACCTGATAATCAGTTTTACCCTGTGTCAGATTTACTCTAAATGCTTTGGTTTCAGAGATATAAGCCAAAATCTACATTTTACCCCTATGTTCTATTTTTAGCCATGGCCGCCATCTTGGTTAGTTGGCGGGGTCATCGGACACCTTTTTTAAAATAGATACCCTAATAAAGATTGTGGCCAAGTTTGGTTAAATTTTGCAGAGTGGTTTCAGAGGAGAAGATTTTTGAAAAAAGCTAACGACGACGGACGACAAGTGATAAGAAAAACTCACCCGAAGGGCCAGGTGAGCTATAAAGTTAACGACGACCCAGGTGAGCTAAAAATAAAATCATTCCCTTCCATACAACCCAAGAAAACTTTGACAATTGTAAATAAAATGCCCTGATGGGTGCAGCTTGATATGACCGGGGGGATTGTTTTCTGCGCAGCCGGTGCCTTCATACCTGAATATATCTATTATAATTTATTTTATTTTGCTATTTAGGGGTTTAATATACGTTTTTCAGGGCTCTTCTATATATTCAGATGTTCATTTTTTTAATGAATTGACTTGAGATTTGCATCTAGCGTGAATGGTCAAGTTTGCCTGCGTATGGACATTAATCTTAGTCAAAAGTATTTACTGGGAGTAATTTAAACTTTACAAAACTGTTTTGGGAAGGTAGTAACGGGATATGTTTTTTTTTTTTTCATGTAAAGGATTTTTGAAAGTTTAGTTGTGAAAGTTAGCCTTCCACTGGTGCTCGCTTTAATAGGGATAATAGATTTACATTGTCTTGTGATGGAATATGTTTATTTATGTATGGTAAAAGATTTATGCAGTCTAGATTGCGTGTGATGATATATAAAAAAAAAAAATGTGCTGAGTCCAATTTGGAACGTGCATAAAAAAAGTACACAAATACAATATTTTAAATTTTATATTCATGTGGAGGGTTTAGTGAACAATGAAACAGTACAGAGACGCACTAGAAAAACAGGCTGGAGATGAACTTCTTAAATGTGATGTATGTTTGTGCTAGAGAACTTAGTCGAGGTAGTGACTTAAATGGACACCGTTCATAAAAAAAAAGAAAAAAAAAGAAGGTTTATTTCTTGTTTTATTAACTTGCCGACAGTGTATGTTTTGTCGTGCCCCCTTATCTGCAATGTATAACTATAGTTGAACGTTTATATTGATGGATTTATTTCTATGGACATTCTATATGTTAAAAGGTTGGTTCTGACACTTGACCAATGTCAGAGCCAACTCTTGTGATTTTTATTCTTGACTGCAGCAAGTATGCGTTATGCCAAAGAAAATTTTTATATAAGGGCAGAATAATGGAATTTGGATTATTTACAGTCATTGTGTGTCATGAACTGATACTTCGTTAAGATAGGGGGTAGGAATTATTTGATTTTTTGTTGTATGTTGGCAAATTTAACTATTTGTGGATTGTTTTAATAAAAGATCATATTCATCAAAGGTTGTTTTAATTCTGTTGTATGAGTGATTTTTTTTTACAAGTCCGCGCATAGATTCAGATTTGTCTGAAAATTTCAGGGCAGATAGATCTTGACCTGATAATCAGTTTTACCCTGTGTCAGATTTACTCTAAATGCTTTGGTTTCAGAGATATAAGCCAAAATCTACATTTTACCCCTATGTTCTATTTTTAGCCATGGCCGCCATCTTGGTTAGTTGGCGGGGTCATCGGACACCTTTTTTAAAATAGATACCCTAATAAAGATTGTGGCCAAGTTTGGTTAAATTTTGCAGAGTGGTTTCAGAGGAGAAGATTTTTGAAAAAAGCTAACGACGACGGACGACAAGTGATGAGAAAAACTCACCCGAAGGGCCAGGTGAGCTATAAAGTTAACGACGACCCAGGTGAGCTAAAAATAAAATCATTCCCTTCCATACAACCCAAGAAAACTTTGACAATTGTAAATAAAATGCCCTGATGGGTGCAGCTTGATATGACCGCAGAGATCGAACCCAGAACAGTTGGGGCAAGTATGGACACTACATTCAAGCTTGATACAGCTCTGAATTTGGATTGTGATTAAATATTTGACACAGCATAGGTTTCTGACAGAGAATGAATGTGGTCAAAGAACTGAAAAACTTGAAATTGGACTTTTACCTATTATAGTCCAATATCCAAAATCTAAATACATGTACCAGTTAGATTCAGCATATCCAAGTACAACAAAAAACAATGTATTTATTTATTTATGGACAATATTAGCTAAGTTTTTAATTGGGTTGGCTTCATAAAAAAGATTATATAAAACATTCTGTAAAATAATTTATGCAGAATAACAAACAAATCTACCAAAAAGTTCTTAAAATAATTACTAAAAAAAATGAATATAACAATTTCTAAAATATCATTCATCATTAATAGAATATCTTTTAGAAATCTAAAAAAGTTACCTTTAATTATTTCCCTAAATATCTAATAATGGACAGTAAATTTCAAACTATATTTATACATAATTACTTCTCTATTAGAAATTAGAATTTGATGGCCCATGCTGTATTTATTTTTAACTATGAATCTACTTACAATTTCTAAAATTGTGCAATTCATATTACAATCACTAACAAGTATGGACACAACATTCAAGCTTGATACAGCTCTGAATTTGGATTGTGATTAAATATTTGAAACTGGATGGGTTTTTGACATAGAAAGCATGTGGTCTAAGAACTTAAAAATTTGAAAATGGACATTTACGTATTTATGGTCCAATATAAAAAATCTAAATACAAGGTTAGATTCAGCATATCAAAGAACCTGAATAATTAAATTTCTGATGAAATCATACAAAGTTAAATTTTGGAACCTTTGGACCTCAATATGGACCAATTTAAAAAGGGCCCAAAATCAAAAATCTAAATACACGGTTAGATTCAACATATTAAAGAACCCCAAGAATTTCTTCAGTTTTCAGTGGAAACAAGGGAAAAAATGCAGTGTTGGCAATACATAGACCTCACACTGGATTTTACCATGTCAGGTGAGTTTTAATGTTTATGATACTTACAGCATCTAAAGTATTATTGACCAAAGAATCAACAACTTTAAGCAATCTATCAGCATAAATCTTTGCCTCCTGCAATTAGAAAATACAGAATCTTATTATGCATCTCCTTAGTATGCTGTCTGTGTATCGTAGCCAAGTTAACAGCCAATATCTAGGAACTAAAAGTTCCAAGGTTTCAAATTATCACCCGACTTCAATGCATACATGACTGAATAAGAAAAATATGTCACAAAAATAATCATTAGGGTACCATAATTCTGATAAATGATAGATGTAGGCTTGGAGTATTATGTAAGTGTTTAACCCCAACCATGACTGCATTAATCCACTATTGTCTACATAAGGAGATGCCTGTACATGTACCAAGTCAGGAATATGACAGTTGTTTTCCATTTGTTTGATGTGTTTGAGCTTTTGATTTTGCCATTTTACATGTATAAGGGACTTTCCCTTTTGAATTTACCTTGGAGTTCAGTATTTTTGTTATTCTACTTTTTATCTAATTGGTGCATAATATATTTTTTCTATAATAGTTTTTCTTCAAATTCAATATTTTTAATAACATTGATGGCAATATCTTAGGACAGATAGAATCATTACCCATACTATGAGAAAAGACAGAGCCAGTACAATAGCATGTGGTGCTTCAGAAGGACTTGATAAATTAAAAGTTTGTGTTTTACCTCTAACACATTTTTTAAGGTAACCATTTAGTCGAAGAATGTAGCAATTATGTATGGTTGCAGATTTTTTAGTAAAGGGGCGGGGGTAGAAAATGCATAATTTAATGAAGAAAAGAGGCAGATGATTCCAAGGGGCCATTAAAAACTCATAAATTGAGAGAAACTGACAACACCATGGCACAAAACACTACATAGAAAAATAGAGACTGAGCAACCCAAACCCCACCAAAACTGGGGGTGATCTCAGATGCACCAGAAGAATAAGCAGATCCTGCTCCACTACTATCACTTGTCGGCTTCCTCTTAATAAATATGTTGCTATGTTATACTACGTGATAAGTGCTACAGAAAGGTAAGCAGATTCTGCTCCACTAGTGGTACCCGTTTTGTTTCTAATGCTAAGTACAAATTTGGTAATGAGTCTCATTGCATTAAGTCAAAATCGAAGAAAATAGTAAAAGATTGTGGTTACAACAATTGGAACATATCCATGGCCATCTGTGACACAGGTATTCCATAATGGTCAACCAACTCGTGAAATATATGAAGTAAAAACATGAATTTTAGATTGTTTTTCACTGCCCGACTTTCTATATCTAATATTTGTTACACATACATTTTAATATTTAAAGGGTATGATTTACATGATATATCACCAACCAAAATCATTTGAAATGGAAAATTGTGCATTACAGGATTTTGAAGTGGTGGTTATAATTATGTTTGAAGCCAGTTTGGATTCTCCAAATGGTTAAATACATAGCCGCTGTTTTTAGTCCCTTCATAATATTATGATATCAGGAAGAAACATATTGTTTTTGAGGTCAGTATGTCCGAATTAAGGTCACTATGATTTCGTTTTTTTCAGCAGAAGTTTTTTCGTCAGTATGGTTATTCGACTGGGGATGGGGCTTGTTCCTTTGAGTGAACACCAAGTTTCTGCTGTCCTGAGTCGGATAGAGATAAATCTACAAAAGATCATAACCGTAAATGACAAAATACCCTCAGAAAAGTACAATCTTAATGCAAATCATACATGAAAACTGTCATTCAATGATATGCAGTGGGTTTGGTTTCTAGGTAGTTTCAAAGCATGCAATAAGCTAACAAAATGTAAGATTTGTGTAATTGCCGTTTAAGTACCTTACAATAGTTACATAACTTTGGTACCACATTATTGATTACATAAACCTTGGTCAGTATAATTAAGTCGTTGTTAAGAGTTATTCTGGTGGTTAAGGTGTTGATAAATACTCATTTAAATAATATAAATAAACAAAAAGTAACTGTTTGAGATTTCCATATATGCACATGTATTATACAATGATACATTTTTATTCAATGCAGAAAAGACGCATATTTCAATAAATCAGGTTTATAATAGTAATTTATTGCAGGTTTCAAAACTCTTGCTAGGCAACCAAAAAATGATAATAACTAGAAAACAAATTGTCATTTGTTTACACTTTTATACCTTGTCTATTGATATTATGAAATTAACTCTATTTGAAGAGGGGGCCAAAAATGGCCCTTATTATACCTTGTCCTTTGGTACCGCCAATGTTATTACAGTACATTTAATTTGTACACTAGCTGATATCTGTTAAAAAAGTTTACTTACATCTTTGACTGCTTGTGAACCATTATTCTGAAGATAGGTTTGAGTGTTGTTAAAGGCAAGTAAAGTATTTTCAACATTGTCCTACAACAGAAAATTAGAATGAAAACATTATTTGGTATCTTCCCCTCTAGCTATGTGAGAAGACATCTAAATACAGGTAACTGAATCTGAGAATGATTAAAATTTGATGAAAAAGGGGTAACATAAATAGATGATGATCTTTTGGTAGCATGACTTGAATTTTTGTAGACAATAGCTAAGTTTGATCGTTTATAGCTAATACGACTAAAGTGTAAATACAGTCTATTTTTTTTATTTCCACACATTATAAATACATTTAATTTAATTTGTACTTTTTATTTTTATGTCAAAATTAAGTATCCAAAATACAACTTGTCTTCAATGGATGTATGCAATAAATGTACATCATGGTGTGTAATTTATTTGATCATCTGATTATTATATGTTCATGTAATGAAAAGGAATAAAATATTTCACACAATACTGATTCAGGGTATCTGTAATAAATTGTTAAAGAAACACAAATAAAATTGCGGGTTTCAGTAAATACACATGAAACTAAAAATAGAATAGGGAATGGATACAGGAATATGTCAAAGAGACAGCAACCCTACCCAAGAGCAGAAAACAGTCCAAGGCCACCAAAGGGTCTTCAACGCACCAAGAAAACCCCGCACTTTGAGGTGGGCTTCAGCATGCCCCTTAACAACAATGTATACAAGTTCAAAGAAATAGATGCCACAATACTAAACTTCAAAAAATACAAATGAAACAAAATTAAAAAAACATTCAAGACTAACAAAGGCTATGGTTCCTGCCTTGAGATAGGTGCAAAAATGTTGTAGGGTTCAAATGTTTTGTGAGATCTCATACAGTTTGATTTCAGTCATGTCAAATTATTTACTATAGGCTACATAGGGGACCAAAATGCCAATACCATTTATGCCATCGGATCAACATGAAAAAGGTTTTTTTTTTATACAAAGTCTTCTAACCCTCATTTCTGAATGTTTCAAATCTTTGGTCTGCTAGTTATAGAAGAAGAAGAAAACAGAATTAAGAACTAATTCTGGTACAATGCAGCTATATTTTTCAGTCAGTCAGAGCTCTGACATAAGCAAGTCAGAATTATCTGACTTCTATTAGTCAGAAATAATTTGATGTAATTGTGTCGTCTCCCTTCTTGCACTTAACAGAATATGACTTCCACAGGTCAGATTGTCCCTTAGCAACACATTTTGACCTACAGATGTCATTTCATGTTCTGACTTGAAGCAGCAGTAACAACCCTTATAAAAAAGAAACATAAGTGGAAAATAAACGCCATGGTGAATAAAAAAAAAAAAGTATGCTTCCGAAGATGTTATCTATCTTCATAAAATTATGATGATTATGATAACTGAATTCTGTTAAATTTGTAAACAAATAATAGAACAGATTTCCAATGTCCCCCGTGATGCACATATTTTATCTGTCCAAGGTCAATAACAAAAAAAAATTTTTTTTTTTTATCTTACTTAGAGAGTTGAAGACTTGAGAGCAGTTTCTGATATATTTAATATTTCCAAGGGCATTATTTTCGAAATTGTCCGTGACATTAACTTGATTTGAATTTGATTAAAATCTGGCAAAATTGTACATGTGAGAGTGCTTACAGTGCAAATTTCCATATAATTAATGTTTCTAAGGGCATAAATCTTTTAAAAATAATTGATCGGCACTGATTTTCAAACTTGTACGAGACATTGCTGATATAAACCTATGATATAAGTTTCATAAAAATCTGGCAAGAATTGTACACATGAGAGCACTAAAATTGTAATTTTCCATATAATTAATATTCCTAAGGGGAATAACTCTTTTAAAAATTATTGATCAGCACTGATTTTTCGAACTCGCGCAAGACATTGCTGATATAAACCTACAATAAAAGTATCATAAAAATCTGGCAAGAATTGTACATGTGAGAGCGCTAACAAGAATGGACGGACAGACACATGGACAGGTGGATGCCTGGTATTCCCTCCCCCCCCCCTGCAATGCGTTGCGTGGGAGACAAAAATTGCATACACAATTCCAATGACCCAACTATTTTCTCCATGCTTTTGCAGTGTATGATTTTCTGCGAAATACGCTTTTGCAGTGTTTGATTTTCTGCAAAATACACACTTTTGCATTGTATGATTTTCTGTGAAATACACACGTAAGTGTTTACGAAATGCACGGTAATTAGAACGGACTTAAGTTCTTTTAATATTGCAGTGTAAACGCACTAGATCTAATAAGATCGATTGGGATCCATCTTGCTTGTGCAAATGTAAACGCGAACTGGTCTTTTTAAAATCGACTCAAATAAAGATTGGTTCAATTTTGTGCAAGTATAAACAGGGTCTTATTCTTTAGTGATTTATGATATTATGCTTTTAATTCATTCTTTATATAACTTAATATAACAAGATTTCTTCAAGTTTCTGATCTCTGGATTTATACATGAAGTCTCTGGCATAAACCATACAACAAAATAAAACTGTAAATGATTTAAAACATAATACATCCTTAAGAAAAAAGGGTAGTACTAGATTCATGTAGGTCAATTTTTTTTAATTTTGATAAACAGTACATGTATTTTTTTAGTTGAATAAATTTTTGCCACTTTAAGTATTACTTATCCTGTATTGACTTTAATAAACTATTTTATTGACCTTTTATTTATATCTAAGTGGAACATTACTTTTTTCTTTCAAAAAAAATAAGGGTTACTTTTATAACTAGTATATTTATATAAAAATAGTTCTGGATCCTGATTTAAAGAATTCAGAACATTTTGACCCGTTAATGTCATGAATGTCTTACATCTGATATTGTTCTTCCTCCTATCAAATCAACAAATACTGTAACAATAAATGTCAGACTGTTTAAATTTCAATTAAAAGAAAAAGAAGAGTTCCTATGGCCCTTGATTTAGCGTTGCACATATTTTATCTGTCCGAGGACAACAACTAAAAAAAAGTTTGTGTTGTTCTTTAAAACTTAATTAATTGCGTAATATAAACTTCTACAATGTTCTAGAAATTTCCCTTCTACAGTGTACTAGAAGTTTCCCTTCTACAGAGTTCCAGAAGTTTTCGTGGTAATTATATATATAGATTCTAAGAAGATCTCTGGAGTTATTGGATTGATGCTTTTATTTACGTTAACAACATCATACTTGTTTATGAACTTATTGGACATATTAATATTCCATTTGGATTCAGCTAGAGAAGATTTCCGTATAAAGAACAGACTATAGGATTGGACATTCAGATATTTTAACAGATAAGTTGACATTTCTTTTTGTATAATATTTCTTGTAAAATTGTATAATAAATCTTGTTAAATTTTATTATTGGTTTGTGTCTTTTGTTGGCTACAATTTAAAGGTGATTTCTGACTGTAACATCAGATACATACAGGTGCCTTATATTGTAGGCTAATTTGATCTTGTTGATGTTATTTAGGTTGTCTTTATTCAATGACTAAGTCCATCATAGTACTTAAATGGACAAACTTCATCAGAGTGCTGTTTAACTGGGGTATTTTCTAAATCTGGAGAATTATGTATAAGGGACAAGGGATAAGGGCCATTTTTGGCCCCACTACCAAATTTTATTTAATTTGTCATGTTTTAACTCTATACCACAGACCTTCTGAAAATGGTTGCATTTTGTGTCTATCGCGTGTATTCTGTTGCCTAGCAACCTGTATAATGGTGGCGATAAACTCATTAAATATGCTAAATATACAGCTTTAATCTATTTTTGTTTACAAACCTGTTTGATAGAGATTTCCAATAAACTAACATTACTAGACATAACCAACCTATATGAACATATCTCGGCCTATTGCATTGATGCATAATGGAGGGGAGCATAGACTGCATGATATTTGTACACATTTTTTTGGGGAATAGATGTTATTCAAAAAATTACCAAATCTTCTATACTAAATCATTGCATATTTTGTTATTAAATTCTGGAAAATTTTATTGACAGCAACCTTTTAAGGAAATAATTTATCAAGTTACCGGTAATCAAATGCACCGATTATACCTTCAATGTTTTCAGTTGACCCATATATTTAGTTCTCAACTGATGAATTCTTAAAACTACTAAAATCAAAATTAAGTTTAAATAAATTAAAATAATGAAATCTGAAGCGAGATGATTTTCTGATTTTTGAATAAGTTTTAAACAGAAGTTTCAAACATGCCGGATTGTAAAAGGTGTACATGACTAACTTCTTTTTTTTTTTTTAGCATAGTTCTATAATTTATTTCAATTTACTTTTGTCAGAGGCAAAAATTCAGATCATTGATGTGTCTATCGGATTATAAATAAAGTTCTTTGTCATCTTTCCGTAGAATTTTATAATATGGATATTATTAGGTCATGATCCATCTTCATATTAAATTTTTTTTTACACTTTATTAAATCAGTAATTTTTTTTTACTTCTTGTTAAAGTCCAAAGATGCATGGGTTCTAGGAAGAGCTTGTATGTGTAATTCAAGGTCATTGCTTACAATATTGTTTTTATGAAATTGTTGGCGTTTAGCTTATATAAAAAGTCTGAAAAACGGACATGTATGGAATATTTGTTTAGTAGGATCCAAATATTTTTATCACCAACTTATTATGGTAAGGGGATACGTACGTTCATCCGCCAGTTCCAAATTAAAAATTTTTAAATTATTTATCAAATTAGGGTTTTACCCGGATATTAAAAGTGACTTACTTAACATGAAAATGTGACAATGTGAGGGGGCAAGCTGTCTTATGACCATACATTCTAGTTTCTAATGTTTTGAATATACATGTACATGTATGTGTATCTCCAATATTCATTTATGGCATTGTTGGTATTGTCGTAGCGTGCTCGCCTCGAATACAGAAGATATTGTGTTAAATCCTCGATTGGAAGCCTCTATCCTAAGCACGCGATATCTATGAGTAAGAGCAAAGATTGGTAAAGTGACATATCTTCCTGTGGACTGTTACCTTGTGAACTAGCACTTTGGGTCAGCATGTCCGTCTTATACCAAGCAGGGTTCAACACAACATAGAACAATCCGTAATCGAGCACACCTTCTAAAATACAACCTATATAGGGAATGTTTTATCTATAAATTTTATAATATCTGGAAAATACTTTCAATACATTGAAATTAAATGGAAGAAATGGTTTTATCTCAAATTTCAACTTTTATCAAGAGACAAAATCTGACAAACCCTGATTTCGACATTTCTGAACTTGTCAGTGAAATATCCTTTTAAAACATCTTTTGCCCACAAAAATATAAATAAATAGATAACGAAAGAAGAAAGAACATCTAACGAAAAAATAGGCATTTAAAATATACAGTAATGGAGCGTTCTTCTGCCAAAAGTACCAAAAGTACAGTAAAAAATAAGTGTCATAATCAAAACCATGAAAGATAACTCAAATTGATCTTATAAAAGGTAAGGGATACATGTTTATACGTGATCTTATGTCAGTGAAAATTAAAGCGGGAATCTGTAGAACCACGTGATCAATAAAAAATACCTGATTTCTTTCATTTTTCATCACGTAATTTTTTTTGATATGGACAAAATGGTTTTAATGGTCTTTGAATGTTTGGTTTAAACTTGAGCGATGTATTTAACCGAAATTAATGGTTGGCAACAACCAGTCCCATTAGGTCCGTAGGTCAAGTAACGTACGTATGTCATTTTATTGGAAATCTCTAATATGCAGTAAATTATACATACACTCACTGTTTAAATGTAACACAATGTAATGCACATTTTTGGGCAAAATCATTGTAATTTCGCCTAGCAACAAAACCATGCCCATAGCAACAGCAAGTTGTTTTCTATTTTACAAGATTCAACTTTAATATGTCGCTTCAAAAAGATTATTTAAGATGCACATTGTAAAAGGTACCAAACTCCAAGGAAAGTGACAAGGATAAAAACCAATGCTCAATATCATCAACAAACAAAACTACAGACAAACAACTGTAATTCTTCAAGAAAATGTGGTAACAAAATGCACTTGTAGAGTACCTTTGTGGAGTATAAAAAATGTAACATTGATCTTATTGTGAAACTGCTCTTTGTCACATTTGCTTCATGAATCAATACATGTCCACCTTATATATTCTTTTCATTATACCCAGTTTTGATGAAATTTACAGATTTTGTCTTTAGTGCTGGGCGTTGAGGTGTAAACTCTTGTAATTTAACAGTTATAGCATAATAACTCCCATATGGGAACATTCTCTCTTTTGACCTATTTATGTATCAACATGTTTATGTGATCCACTATCTTACCGAATCTAAATGGAAATTCAGTATAAGAAAAATTTGTTTGTTTTGGATACTGTTTCTTTCTCTAATTTTTGTATCTGTCGAAACCATTGCCCATTTACATCAAATGATGATACATATATTGGTTATGGATCAAAGAGCTGTTAGGAAACAGAAATGTGAACTGGATGACGAAAGCATTCATCATGATATTAAAAGCTAAGTTTGACCTACTATCTTGCAACTTGGCTAATATCTCTTTATTTCAATATTTATATTGTCATATAAAAAACATATTGCACCATTCTATATACATGTCTCTCTTTTAACGTATATGTATATCTTGAAACTTTACACATTTGGTTTAAAATTTGTGTTTTAGTGTCATCTTTAAATAGCAAATTCAGATCTCGCATCATTAACCAAAAATACTAATACTAGTAATCATGATACCAAGTGGTGTAATAAAAAATAAATCTCATGCTTCTCACGATTTATATAAATTTTTAGAAATAAAATTGTTTAAATCTTTTTTCAGTAAATTCTATTCTGTTTTTCTGGAATTTATAGTTAAAGAGAATTTCAAATTTTCAAAAAATAAGCTGTTTTCCTGGAAATTATCAAATACTCCCTTACAATATGATGTTCATTATTTTATTTTTCTTTAAATTAAAAATAGATATACTTACGAAAATAATAATAGAAATTCATGTTACCGATTCATAAGTGAAAAGGTCAAATGTATATAGGCATAAGCTTAAACTTTGTACGAAGAATTGGTGGCATTTTATAGACAAATTTCTGTTTAATCGCGCTGCTTGGCTATGAAAAAATATAAAATAAACTATCGCACCAACCTTGCACCAAAAAGATTTTTTATCTGAGGTTTGATATATATGAACTTGTCTAAATGTTAAAATTTCAAATTGGTGCAAGCATGGTGTGGTGGTCAAAATTAAGAAAACCACCCCAATTTCTTTATTTTTGCTATGTTAAGTAACATTCCTTCAATCTGTTATAAATATCTAAAATATACTTTAAGCTGTCAATGACATATTGGTTCATTTATATACATGTATGTATAAAATATTTAAAGAATACTTACACTTGTGCCATTGACTGCTGCTTCCAAAACATCAAGCTTACTTTCTAAGTCAGCCTACAATAAATTTATACTATTTCAAAAAATTGAAAAACTTCTAGCTGCATTATTAGAAAACATAGCAAGGTTATCTGCAAAGTTTTCTGATCAAATACTATAATTGTAGATAAATGTTTGTCCTTGATTCATGTATTCTTCTGTACATAATTCCCTTCTATGCCATTTACCATTCTTATAACAACAAACACATTTCCCAATTGACCCACAACTTCTATTTGACTCAAACTTTAAGTTCACCACTGAAAATTACCTACAATGCATCTAATTTAGAAATGGAGTGAACGATTTGTCATTTCAATATATATATAAATATTAAAAAAAAACCAACTAACATTTGGTAAAGGGGGAGTGCGGTGTGCCCAAAGGCTCATGTCACATACAAAAATTACAAAACTAGGTGATTTAAAATTTTGCTTAAAATTAATCTCTTAGTATAAGAAAGGTTTATTGCAAAATATCTTTGAAATATACAGAATAGTCCAAAGATAGCATTTTTCTCTTTTTTTCTTTAATAAAAAAAGTACAAAATTTGCATATTTTTACATATATTTGTTAGTACTGGAGTGACCAAGCCAACAAATTTTCAACTTAAATGGACCACCCTACCTGCAGGCTAAATAATGCAATTTTCGTTTAGAGAAATGTTTATACTTGAATTTTTGCCTGGTCGTAGAATCGAAATATGGCACAATTTAAAAAAAATAAGGTCAAAGGTTAGTGGTTGAGTTTTTCACTAGTGTTCATTTATTTCACAAGAGGTTATAAAAAGTCAGCAAATAATACCTGAATTGTTTACTAAACATGAAATGACAAATGCACGTCCATTATTAACAGCGGATTCTTGATCTCCCATTGAAAAACTTTTATATAGGAAGAGTTTGAAATTTTCTGCATCCCTCTACATAAGCTTATACACGGACTTCTGAACTAGACAGAAAAAAGATGAATTTGTGTCACCACCTGTAAGGGCATGTGTAGCTGGCAGTAGATTACAGATTGTAGGTTCAAGCAACCGACATATTTCATGGACTGGTAAGAAACGCCTTCCGTTTTTTAAATTTGATATGGATCCCATTTGGAACCACAACTCTTCAGTTGACTGAAGCAGCTGCATGCAAAGTCTGGTCTTCATTTAAAGTTGCTGTCTCAACTTCTGTTTTAATTTTTGACAGTTTTAATTCAGATTTTGAATGGCTAGCTGCTTGGATCGCTTCAGAAATTGTGTTTGAACTTCTGAATACTATTTTAGATCTGCCTTGAACCTTCTGTGCCTGAATAACAATTGTTTAGATTTTAGATATTTGGCCCAGTTTTCAAGTTGGTCCAAATTGGGGTCCAAAATTAAACTTTGTTTGATTTCAACAAAAATTGAATATATGGGGTTCTTTGATATGCTGAATCTAACCATGTATTTAGATTTTTTATTTGTTGACCCCGTTATCAAATTGGTTCATATTGAGGTCAAAAGGGTCCAAAATTAAACTTCGTTTGATTACATCAAAAATTGAATTATTGGGGTTCTTTGATATGCCAAATCTAACCGTGTATTTAGATTTTTAATTTTGGGTCCTGTTTTTTAAATTTGTCTACATTAAGGTCCAAAGGGTCCAAAATTAAACTTAGTTTGATTTTAACAAAAATTGAATTCTTGGGGTTCTTTGATATGCTAAATCTAAACATGTGTTTAGATTTTTGATTATGGGCCCAGTTTTCAAGTTGGTCCAAGTTGGGGTCCAAAATTAAACTTTGTTTGATTTCAACAAAAATTGAATATATGGGGTTCTTTGATATGCTGAATCTAAACATGTATTTAGATTTTAGATTTTTGGCCCAGTTTTCAAGTTGGTCCAAATTGGGGTCCAAAATTAAACTTTGTTTGATTTCAACAAAAAATGAATATATGGGGGGTTCTTTGATATGCTGAATCTAACCATGTATTTAGATTTTTTATTTGTGGACCCCGCTATCAAATTGGTTCATATTGAGGTCAAAAGGGTCCAAATTAAACTTTGTTTGATTTCATCAAAAATTGAATCATTGGGGTTCTTTGATATGCCAAATCTAACCGTGTATTTAGATTTTTAAATTTGGGTCCCGTTTTTTAAATTGGTCTACATTAAGGTCCAAAGGGTCCAAAATCAAACTTTGTTTGATTCTAACAAAAATTGAATTCTTGGGGTTCTTTGATATGCTGAATCTAAACATGTGTTTAGATTTTTGATTATGGGCCCAGTTTTCAAGTTGGTCCAAGTTGGGGTCCAAAATTAAACTTTGTTTGATTTCAACAAAAGTTGAATATATGGGGTTCTTTGAAATGCTGAATCTAACCATGTATTTTGATTTTGGACATTGGACCATTATAGGTAAATTAAAAAAATTCAAGTTCTTAGACCACATTCTTTCTGTGTCAGAAACCTATGCTGTGTCAAATATTTAATCACAATCCAAATTCAGAGCTGTATCAAGCTTGAATGTTGTGTCCATACTTGCCCCAACTGTTCAGGGTTCACCCTCTGCGGTCGTATCAAGCTGCGCCCAGCGAAGCATTTTATTCCAACCTACGCTGTAGTTTGGCAGAAGTATACTTAGTTTTCAAATCATGAGGTAGAAAGAAACAGAATTTTTTAAAAGAAAAGACATTAAAAAGGTTTTTTCGTGAAGAAGCAAGTCTTCGTTCATGTCATTAACTAGGCAATAAAAAGCCTTATCGTGTTCAGAAATATCCAACTTATCAATTAATTCTTTCTTCAGAATGCGAAGTAAAACATTAGCAATGCAAGCCCTCTGGTAAAGAGCTTTGATTTAAACAAAAAAAGGAGTGATTTTAATTCTAAATCTCGTTTATTGTATGAAAAATCTTGAATTTGTGTTTATGATGTAAATTTAAGATACTTTATCTGTTTAAATGGTACTGTTTACTATTCTTTTTAAAAAAGATAGATGTGATTGGATACAGGTAATTTATCATGCCTTATCTGAAAGAAGTACAGAAAGAGATAAACCAGCATGTAGGGGTGGGGACATAAAATGATCCATGTTTCTATAAGGGGGACAGACAAGTATTTCTTATAGCCAAGGTTTTCACAATAACTCAGTATTGCATTGATGGTGTCATAAGAATTCTTATATCTTTATGTCACTCTAGGGAAAAAAGTAGTATTATATTTTCCCTGCTTTAGGTTGGCCTTTCGTGTACCCAAGGCAAGCAAAGGAAGTCAACTTAGGAGCGCTGTGATTGGATGTAAGGGTACAATATATTTTTTTATTTATTTATGAATAACTGCAGTGTGTATATTTACAATATAAATTTTGAAACACATTGAAGTATTTTCTTGAGAATTATTCGAAAAGGCTTCCAAATTTTCACAAATTTGATGTAAAATGATACCATAAACAAGCTCCGTTGGAAGATATCCATAACTGTTTTGTCCAGGTTTTTATTGTACAAAGTGGTAAATTTAGAAAATGTTAGTATTGTCGCCTATGGAAGAATAAATACTACCGCTTTCCCTATACTGAAGATAGCAAGGGAAATCAAAATCAATCAGAGTTCAGTTATATTGCACTGTTTTAAGGCTTTTGATTAACTTTTTATACATGACTTGGATGGAGAGTTGTCTCATTGGCACTCATACCACATCTTCTTATTTATATTTTTGATTAGTACATTTGATTTTTATCACCAAGAATAGAAATTATTCACAGAGACCAATACTATGTTATGAAAAGTGCTGAGTCATCATAATAAATCAAAATGATGGGTACTGATATAAAACTTTATTCTAGGAATCCAATATTATCTATATTGTATAAAATAAACCAAACTCTAGTTCTTTTGCATTAGTTTTAACCTTTCGCAATGATTGATTCAGCTGGAAACACCATTATTCATGTCGCCACAAATATTTTTCACTGAAATATTTGCCTTTTTGGCTGTCTAATGCCCTAAATGTATTACTTAGGTTTTTCCAAAGACATTATCTATTTAGATTGGAAACTGTCTGGTTTAGTTTGTACTGTTCATAGAGTAAGGCAGTATTTGGCCTAAATAGAAGTATTTTCAGTGTTAAAGTTGTCCATCTAAGGATAAAATAGGCTCAATTGAGGCTAAATTTAGATAGAATTTATACTCTCCTGTGTAAAGAATTGTTCACATTCTTGGCAGTTCATGCAGCAAATATTTCAATAGTGCTTCATTTTGTAGTTTCTATCTTTTATTATATCAAACATATCTAATTTTTCTTTTTCTACTTTTTGGAAGGTCTAATTTTGGAATGATCAATACAGGCAACAAAGGCAACTTTATTGCAGTGTTTTTTGCATATTTAATGTTTTGAGCGTCCAACACCTTTGTCCTTATCATGTCAACACAGAATACT
The DNA here is from genome assembly GCF_021869535.1 of Mytilus californianus. Classification (NCBI taxonomy): domain Eukaryota; kingdom Metazoa; phylum Mollusca; class Bivalvia; order Mytilida; family Mytilidae; genus Mytilus; species Mytilus californianus. The sequence continues at coordinate 63,780,550 of NW_026262679.1, forward strand.
GGATTTTATAACAAGCTCTGAAACTTTGAACCACAATATGGCATATACTAAAGCATTTCCATGACAATGGCGGCCATTTTAGAATTTCTAAATACTGTCTGCACATCTAGGCTTACCAGGTAACATTTCCATAAAGTTTCATCTACCTGAAATCATTTTACATTTTTTTATTTTCCATAGTAACCGTGGCCATTCTGCACATTCCAAAGTCAGGTGCACGACTTCACATGGTGGTAAACATTATAGCATAGTTCCATCAAGATTGGTCCATCCAATTCTGAGAAATAGCGTGAACAAAAAGTGGGGAAGAATATAAATAAAAATAATAATAAGAAAAAAAAGAAACGTAGAATAACAATATGTCACCCCAACTCCGTTGTTGGTGTCATAATAAGAAAAAAAGAAACGTAGAATAACAATATGACACCCCAACTCCGTTGAGAGTGCCATAAAAATAAGAAAAAAAGAAACGTGGAATAACAATATGTCACCAACTCCGTTGAGGGTGCCATAATAACAAAGAAAAGGAGGAAAAGCAATATGTCACCCGACATTGTCATACGGGTGACATATTTAAGAAAAAAAGAAATGTAGAATAACAATATCCGTTGAGGGTGCCATAATAATAATAATATAAAAAAGAAACGTAGAATAACAATATGTCCCCCCAACCATAATAATAATAACTGATCAAAACCAATAAGTCTCCAAACTTTGTTTGGGAGACTTAAATATTTTCTAACATGTTATATTCCTACTAAGTACATGTGCATATGCATAATTACTATATAAGTAAGCTGGAATAGCTATGACAATTTGAAAATCTGAGGTCTATAGGAGAGGGTTCAGTTTTCCATGGTAGGGGGTTCAAAAAATTTTAAAATATTTTCTTACATACTTTATTCCTATTTAGTACTTATTAATGCATTATTACTATATAACTTAGCTGGAATAGCTATGACCCCCTCCTATAGACCTCATATTTTCAAATTGATAGCTTTTCCCACTTTGTTATATAGTAATTATGCACTACTAAGTACTTAGTAGGAATATAACATGTAAGAAAATATTTATATTAAATTTTTTTTACTCAACCATTGAAAATAGCTCCCCCACTATAGACATTCGATTTTCACATTGACATAGCTATTCCAGCTTTGTTATCAAGTAATAATGCATTAAACAGTGATCTGGAAGGATTTTTTCTCTATGGGCCCAGGGCCCCCAAAAAATAAAATCAATGGGCCATTTTTAGAATTAATGGTCCATGTTGTCAAATGAGTGGGCCATTCGTTTATAACAAAAAATAAAAAAGTGTATATTTCAGCAAAGAGGTACTAACCTGTATGATTCTAATTGATATCATGGATATTGTTCCTGTGCTTTTGTAGTTTCAGTGAATAAAAGTTAATTAAGTTCATGGAGGTTTATGTGACCAAAGGCATACAAAAGTATATATGTCTCTGATGTGACTAAGAATGACATCGTATGAGTTCATGAAATGTAACATCACTCAGAAATTAAACTTTTTATGACATAATAAAAAAACTATAAAACTGAGCAACGTATGACTAGACCAATACCACTTCAATGAACAGAATCATTATTGAGGAAATGCTGAGATTAAGAATAGACATCTGATTTGGACTGATTTTTAAAATCTGTACTAGTAATTATTGAAAAATCTATATTTGATTAAATTTCATTCTTTTGAGAGAACATGAAACTTGAACATACATGTATATTAATTATCAAATCATACAGTACAATCATAGTAGTAACATAATAAAAATTAGAAGTAACTAGATATCATTGAGATGGGAGCCATCTCTGTGGGCCCCGCTGTGAATAATGTGTGGTAAAAAATTTGTATCTTTATCATTGGACATGGGGTTGTCAACTGAAACCAAAGTTTTTGACCTTGACCTTTGACCTAAGAAGTTGTACATAAATTATGACACACCCTCTGGTGTTGGTTTATATACATGTCAAGTATAAACTTTGAAATCATAACGGTTCTCAAGATAAAGAGCGGACATGATCTTTACCATAGGACATGGAGTTGTCAACTAAAACCAAAGTTTTTGACCTTGACCTTTGACCTAGGTAGTTGTACATTAATCATGACACACCCTCTGGTGTTGGTTTATATACATGTCAAGTATTAACTTTGAAATCATAACGGTTCTTAAGATATAGAGCGGACACGATCTTTACCATAGGACATGGGGTTGTCAACTAAAACCAAAGTTTTTGACCTTGACATTTGACCTAGAAATTTGTACATAAATTATGACTCACCCTCTGGTGTTGGTTTATATACATGTCAAGTATAAACTCTGAAATCATAATGGTTCTCTAGATATAGAGCAGACACAATTTGTTACGGAGGGACGGACGGACAGACTGATCACTATAGGGTGTTCGCCATTCGGCGGGGCCCTAGTAACTGTAACTCTTTATTAATATTGGTCAAAAACAATAAACTGAGTTACTAGAACTATGACAATGGCAGACTAAAAAAAGCTGACCTAGATTTTGTGGCACAAAATTGGAGAAAGAAGAAATGAATCTTATTAAGAAAACTAAACCAATTAAATTCCAAGTTAGTTGAAATAATTTTTGGCAAGATTTGCAGTACATTTTGCTGCTATCATCATACAGTAACCAGTGCCATAACTTCTCCCAAACCGGGCTATATATACTAGAACCTTTATTTACAATGTTAATACTGGAACTGCGCCTTGTTCATGTTCATGTTCCTTTGACATTGAATTTGGGTCTTCGTCAACTGCCTTACTTTATTCCCAACCGACGTTCCATATTAGAGAACGTTTCAGGCATTTCCTCTACATTTCTTGTATTATTATTATTTTATCAAGAATAACAAAAGAGAGTAACATTTTTTGATAAGACACAACAACAATTCGCTGTAGGCATGTTTACAAAATGTACAAACGAACCAAAGACCAAAAAATTGACAAGGACAGTTAAGTGCCTTTTATGGAGACAAATACTATATTAAAAAAAGGCCTTTGGGTTTTTCAATTGAAATTATAGCAAGTTTACTTCAAAGATTATAATTTGAGAAAATTTCTCATCTGTACTAGCCAACTTTCACAGAATTAAAGTTGTTTACATTAAAAATTTAGATCATGGATGATGGTTAATTACGATTTTTCAGTAAGCAGATATACCGCACGTAGCTATCCTTAACATGAAGGAAAACGCACGAGATGACCCAAAAAATATATAGGTGGTGCTCCTGTCATTGGAGGGAACACAACACAGTTTTGTACACAAATATGGCGACACGAAACACGATCAGAAATCCATTTCTACGATATCTAAACGTTTTGATACAAAGCGAAAAATATCGTGCTCCACACTGGCGCATACATTTGCCACTCTATGCGCCATTTCTGGTCGATATGCACAATTTGTGCATGGTGCTTGATCTTCCCGATCACTGATTAAAAAGTAATTGGTAGGAATAAACATGTAAGAAAGTATTTTTAAAAATGTTTGCTCAGCCATGGAAAATTGAACCCCCTACCATGGAAAACTGAACCCCCTCCTATAGACCTCAGATTTTCAAATTGTCATAGCTATTCCAGCTATGTTATATAGTAATTATGCATTAATAAGTACTCAGTAAGAATTAAAAACATGTTAACAAATATTTATATTAAATTTTATTTACTCAGTCATGGAGAATTGCCCCCCCCCCCCCCCCCCCCCCCACTAAATAGACCTTAGATTTTCAAATTGACATAACTATTCCAGCTATGTTATCAAATGATACTGCATTAAAAAGTACTTGGTAGGAATAAAATATATTGGAAAGTATTTCTAAAAATTTGTATTCAGCCATTGAAAATTGAACCTCCTATCATGGAAAACTGACCCCCCCCTTAGACCTTATATTTTAAATTGTCATAGCTATTCCAGCTAAGTTATATAGTTATAATGCACTAATAAGTACTTGGTAGGAACAAAACATATTAGAAAATATTTTACATAAAATGCTCCGCTGGGCGCAGCTTGAAACGACCGCAGAGGTCGAACCCTTAACAGTTGGGGCAAGTATGGACACAACATTCAAGCTTGATACAGCTCTGAATTTGGATTGTGATTAGATATTTGACACAGCATAGGTTTCTGACACAGAATGAATGTGGTCAAAGAACTTAAACATTTTTAATTTACCTATTATTTGTTAAAATCAAACTAAGTTTAATTTTGGACCCTTTGGACCTTAATGTAGACCAATTTGAAAATACTCGGTTAGATTCAGCATATCAAAGAACCCCAATATTTCCATTTTTGATGAAATCAAACCATATCATTATTATTTGCTTTTATAAATAAATCAAAAATAACCAACTTAAAATGGAAAATTTTAAAGAAAAAAAAATAGAGGCTCTAAAGAGCCTGTGTCGCTCACCTTGGTCTATGTGCATATTAAACAAAGGACACAGATGGATTTATGACAAAATTGTGTTTTGGTGATGGTGATGTTTGTAGATCTTACTTTACTGAACATTCTTGCTGCTTACAATTATCTCTATCGATAATGAACTTGGCCCAGTAATTACAGTGGAAAATATTTTGTAAAAATTTACAAAAATTTACAAAATTTATGAAAATTGTAAAAAATTGACTATAAAGGGCAATAACTCCTTAAGGGGTCAATTGACAATTTTGGTCATGTTTGACTTATTTGTAGATCTTACTTTGCTGTACATTATTGCTGTTTACAGTTTATCTCTATCTATAATAATATTCAAGATAATAACCAAAAGCTGCAAAATTTTCTTAAAATTACCAATTCAGGGGCAGCAACCCAACAACGTGTTGCCTGATTGGTCTGAAAATTTCAGGGCAGATAGATCTTGACCTAATGAACAATTTTATCCTTGTCAGATTTGCTCTAAATGCTTTGGTTTCAGAGATATGAGCCAAAAACTGCATTTTACCCTATGTACTATTTTTTAGCCATGTCGACCATCTTGGTTCGCGGGCGGGGTCATCGACACATTTTTTAAACCAGATACCCTAATGATGATTGTGGACAAGTTTGGTTAAATTTGTCTTAGTAGTTTCAGAGGAGAAGATTTTTGTAAAAGATAACAAAAATTTACGAAAAATGGTTAAAAATTGACTATAAAGGGCAATAACTCCTTAAGGAGTCAACTGACCATTTTGGTCAAGTTGACTTATTAGTAGATCTTACTTTGCTGAACATTATTGCTGTTTACAGTTTATCTCTATCTACAATAATATTCAAGATAATAACCAAAAACGGCAAAATTTCCTTAAAATTACCAATTCAGGGGCAGCAACCCAACAACAGGTTGTCAGATTCATCTGAAAATTTCAGGGCAGATAGATCTTGACCTGATTAACAATTTTACCTCATGTCAGATTTGCTCTAAATGCTTTGGTTTCAGAGATATAAGCCAAAATCTACATTTTACCCCTATGTTCTATTTTAAGCCATGGTGGCCATCTTGGTTGGTTGGCCGGGTCAACGGACACATTTGTTAAACTAGATACCCCAATAATGATTGTGGCCAAGTTTGGTCAAATTTGGCCCAGTAGTTTCAGGAGAAGATTTTTGTAAAAGCTTACGGACAACGGACGCCAAGTGATGAGAAAAGCTCACGTGGCCCTTTGGGCCTGGTGAGCTAAAAAAGGAAAAAAAAAAAAAAATCCCCCCCCCCCAAATTTTACACACAAGTTATTGTCATGAAACTAGAAAAATGCTTGTTTTTTGCCCCTTTTTTGGCCCCTAATTCCTAAAATTTTGAGGACAATTACCACCAAAATCAATCCCAGCATTCCCTTTGTGATATGGAACCTTGTGGTACAATGTCAGAGAGATCCATACACTAACACACAAGTTATTGTCTGGAAGTTACAAAAATGCCTATTTTTTGGCCCCTACTTCCTTAACTGTTGGTACCATAACCCTCAAATTCAATCCCAACCTTCATTTTGTGGTATTGAACCTTATGGTAAAATTTCATAGAGATCCATTCACTTAAACTAAAGTTAGAGTGCAACAACCAATGTGTCTTTGGACGACGATGCCAACGTCATACCAATATATGAACGCAAAATTTTTTTGCGGTCGTATAAAAATTACTTGATATTTAGAAGAAAATAAAAATTTTGCAATTTTCCATATATAAAGGGGCATAACTCTAGAACGGTTAAAGTGACGCCACCAAAATTCAACTAAAGTTATTGTCCGGAAACTAAATGCGTCCTTGGACGACGCAGAGGACGACATGATAGCATTATACGACACAAAAAATTTTTTGTGGTCGTATAAAAATGTTTACTCAGCCATGAAAAATTGAACCCTCAACCATGGAAAACTGGACACCCCTATTGTCCTGAGATTTTAAAATTTTCATAGCTATTCCAGCTATGTTATACAGTTTTAATGCATTAACAAGTACTTGGTAGGAAAAAAACATGATAAAAAAATTTTTTAAACATTTTTACTCAGCCATGGAAAATTGAACCCCCTACCATAGAAAACTGAACCCCCTCCTATAGACCCCAGATTTTCAAATTGTCATAGCTATTCAAACTATGTTATATAGTAATAATGCATTTATAAGTACATGTACTTGGTAGGAATAAAACTTGATAAAAAAGATTTTTAAACATTTTTACTCATCCATGGAAAATTAAACCCCTCCCCTACCATGGAAAACTGAACCTCCTCCCATAGACCCCAGATTTTCAAATTGTCACGAATGAGTTTTTTTTTTCTAGATTTCCTTTTTTCTTCATCCTTACTTCAGTTTTCTATCTTTTCGTTTTTACTATGGTCTATTTCATTTCATCTCTCAACAAACATTGGGGGGTGTTTTGGATCCAATTAAATTAGTAAAACGCTGTGGCATGTGTTATACAAGTGTTTCAGGTCCAGCATACCTGCCAACCTCTGAAACCTTCAAAGAGGGAGATCTCCCTCTCATCTATGACAGCTGAGGGGGAGATTTTGCAAGAACAACATTTTCAAGTGAAATATATGACGTGTTTATTTATTCATCCATGAAACACATATAAGAGTTAAAAGATATACTTTGTTTCTTTAGATATGGATATATCTTACAGAAGGTGTGTTGTTTGTTTCTTTCCTATTTCATCATCTTTGACATTTGAATCCCATCAGGACAACTTTTCACCCATATACCTCTGTTATTAGAGTGCAATCATGTTGTCACAGATGGTGCATTAAGTGTGTGCATATTTATATTTCACGAAATTTGGTTCAATACATATCTTACAAATTTCAATATAAACATTGAAAAGAAGTATAGATCTTTTAAATGATTTTTAAAATATATAATTATTTTTTTTGTCTTAAGGCATACAAAATCTTTTAATTGCCATCCTTTTATGATTCTTTGTTTAATTTGTATTTAGTTTATATTGTTTTATCAATTCACATTATTTTAAGAAGGGTAACTTAAAACAGGATTAAACAGGGGAAGTAACCCGAAATTTCTTTGAAGTGTTTTTAATAACACAAAGCTTGAAGCAAAAGTCGTTAATGATCGTTAATTAGTACTATGTTTGACACCATAGCTGTCAAGTGAAGCCATTTAATTTCACATGGTCTGTGATTTACAGGTAAAAACAACCCTCATCAGTGACACAAAAACGTAATTAATGTTGACTTGTCATTCAAGGTTAAAATATCCAAAAGCGGGAGATTTTATACTCCCGCGCAGGAGGGTACCGGCAAGCGGGAGATTTCCCGAATATCGCCATTTGAGCGGGAGTCTCCCGCTCAAAACAAGAGGGTTGGCAGGTATGGGTCCAGAATATTTTGGAATATGGTATGTCCTTTTAGTTAACAATATTATGCTGCGCCTGCCTCTTGGATTTGATCTTTTCTTTTGTCAGTGCTGTTCAGAGCTTGCTGTATGATGCGGGTTTTCAACAGTATTGAAGATCATTGATGTAACTCTGGATGTCTGTTTTACGCATTTCATTGTGTTATATATTTTCTTCATGTCTTGACCTGTGTTCTTTTTCTCATTATTGTCAAAGTCCATTTTGTACTGATCGAACACAAAATTTAAAAAAAAATCTATAATCAATACATGAAATAGGTATTGTACCTATAGTATATTTTTGTATTATATATTCACGAAAAGTTTACAAAATCTGCTGTGAATAAAACTAGAGGCTCTCAAGAGCCTGTGTCGCTCACTTGATTCTACTTTGGTTTTGTAAATCATGTAAAAACAAATTAAAATCATAACAGATACCCTAATAATGATTGAGGCCAAATTTGGTTTCATATTGGCCTCGTAATTTAATCAAAAGCGGAAGACTTTTGTAAAGTTTACAGAAATTACCAATAAATTCATTGAAATTGTAGAAAATGACTTTATAAGAACAATAACTCCAACAAGATGTCAATTGACAAGTTTGCTCATGTTGACTAATGTGTAGATCTTCTTTTCTTGATATTTTTGCAGTTTACAGCAGATCTCAATCTATAAAGATACATGTATTAAGGTCTTCATCAGCACCTCATAAGGAACATTTATGCCATGTTTGGTTTCATTCCATTGAGTGCTCCTCTAGAAGAAGCATTTGTATGTATTTCCCATAGGGTCTTATGTTAAACTAAGTCCCCTGATGGCAGCCATCTTGGATGATGGTTCTGCTACAAAGTAAAAACACATGGTCAGCACCTCATTAGGAACATTCATGCCATGTTTGGTTTCATTCTATTCAGTGGTTCTCTCGAAGAAAACATTTGTATGTATTTCCCATAGGGTCCTATGTTAAACTTACTCCCCCTGCTGGCAGCCATCTTGGATGACAAATCAGCTACAAAGTAACAACACTTGGTCATCACCTCAAAAGAAACATTCATACCATGTTTGGTTTCAATCCATTAAATGGTTTTCTAGAAGAAGACATTTGTATATATTTCCCATAGGGTCCTTTGTTAAACTAAGTCCCCAGTTGGCAGCCATCTTGGTTGATTGATTGGCTACAAAGTAACAACACTTGACCAGCACCTCATTAGGAACATTTATGCCATGTTTGGTTTTATTCCATTCAGTGGTTCTCTAAAAGAAAACATTTGAATGTATTTCCTGGATGATGGATCGGCTACAAAGTTACAACACTTTGTCAGCACCTCATAAGGAACATTCATGTCATGTTTTATTTCATTCCATTCAGTGGTTCTCTAAAAGAAGACATTTGTATGTATTTCCCATAGGGTCCTATGTTAAACTAAGTCCCCATCTGGCGGCCATCTTGGATGATGGATATGTTACAAAGTAACAACACTTGGTCAGCACCTCATAAGGAACATTCATGCCATGTTTGGTTTCATTCCATTCAGTGGTTCTCTAAAAGAAGACATTTGTATATATTGTCCATTATGGTCCTATGTTAAACCATGTCCCCGGCTGGCGGCCATCTTGGAAGATGGATCGGCTACAAAGTAACAACACTTGGTCAGCACCTCATAAGGAACATTCATGCCATGTTTGGTTCCATTCCATTCAGTGGTTCTCTATAAGAAGTTCAAAATGTAACTAGAGGCTCTCAAGAGCCTGTGTCGCTCACCTGTATTTCTGTGTTCCTTATACAGGTAATATAGTCTTGTATATTCTTTGTCATGAAAAAAGTTTGAATTACAAAATTTCACACTTGGTCAAGTTTCAGGCTTAGAAAATTTACATCGCCGATGGTTTACAAATTTGGTGAGGTCTTAGGGTTAGATAAGAATCAATCATCAATCCTCTATTGTGTTATCACTTAATATTACTTGGCAAGATAATTTAAAGGAGTAACACGAAGGGTGTCACATGTGGAGCAGGATCTGCTAACCCTTCCTAAGCACCTGAGATTACTCCTGGTTTTTAATTTAAAAAAGCAAGCATACTATTGTCCAATGTAATATCCAAATAAAACCTCAAAATTCAACAGTTTATGAAAGTACATTTGAAACCTGGCTAAGCAAAGTCTATTTTATATATAAAATGAAAATAACTTAAATAAACATACCATTGATTTGATGAAGTCTGCAAGTTCATTGTCATTTATACTGTCAGTTCTATTTGCATGAGTATAAAATTTTTTCTGCAAAAAATACAATTTACTATCAAAGCATTTTCACAAAATAACACTATATAGTCACTGCTATCTTTTTTTGTTAAATTTGAAGGATCAAAAGACTTAAGGTAGCACAATACAATAGCAACTAAATTTTATCAAAATTTCATTTTCAGCTGTTTTTGTTACTTCTTAATATAACAAAACCACAGAAGAAAATATGTTTCCATATCTTGAACTGTTAATGAGTTTTGGTGATAAATTAGTTTAATAAATGGTTTTCTAGAAGAAGACATTTGTATATATTTCCCATAGGGTCCTTTGTTAAACTAAGTCCCCAGTTGGCAGCCATCTTGGTTGATTGATTGGCTACAAAGTAACAACACTTGACCAGCACCTCATTAGGAACATTTATGCCATGTTTGGTTTTATTCCATTCAGTGGTTCTCTAAAAGAAAACATTTGAATGTATTTCCTGGATGATGGATCGGCTACAAAGTTACAACACTTTGTCAGCACCTCATAAGGAACATTCATGTCATGTTTTATTTCATTCCATTCAGTGGTTCTCTAAAAGAAGACATTTGTATGTATTTCCCATAGGGTCCTATGTTAAACTAAGTCCCCATCTGGCGGCCATCTTGGATGATGGATATGTTACAAAGTAACAACACTTGGTCAGCACCTCATAAGGAACATTCATGCCATGTTTGGTTTCATTCCATTCAGTGGTTCTCTAAAAGAAGACATTTGTATATATTGTCCATTATGGTCCTATGTTAAACCATGTCCCCGGCTGGCGGCCATCTTGGAAGATGGATCGGCTACAAAGTAACAACACTTGGTCAGCACCTCATAAGGAACATTCATGCCATGTTTGGTTCCATTCCATTCAGTGGTTCTCTATAAGAAGTTCAAAATGTAACTAGAGGCTCTCAAGAGCCTGTGTCGCTCACCTGTATTTCTGTGTTCCTTATACAGGTAATATAGTCTTGTATATTCTTTGTCATGAAAAAAGTTTGAATTACAAAATTTCACACTTGGTCAAGTTTCAGGCTTAGAAAATTTACATCGCCGATGGTTTACAAATTTGGTGAGGTCTTAGGGTTAGATAAGAATCAATCATCAATCCTCTATTGTGTTATCACTTAATATTACTTGGCAAGATAATTTAAAGGAGTAACACGAAGGGTGTCACATGTGGAGCAGGATCTGCTAACCCTTCCTAAGCACCTGAGATTACTCCTGGTTTTTAATTTAAAAAAGCAAGCATACTATTGTCCAATGTAATATCCAAATAAAACCTCAAAATTCAACAGTTTATGAAAGTACATTTGAAACCTGGCTAAGCAAAGTCTATTTTATATATAAAATGAAAATAACTTAAATAAACATACCATTGATTTGATGAAGTCTGCAAGTTCATTGTCATTTATACTGTCAGTTCTATTTGCATGAGTATAAAATTTTTTCTGCAAAAAATACAATTTACTATCAAAGCATTTTCACAAAATAACACTATATAGTCACTGCTATCTTTTTTTGTTAAATTTGAAGGATCAAAAGACTTAAGGTAGCACAATACAATAGCAACTAAATTTTATCAAAATTTCATTTTCAGCTGTTTTTGTTACTTCTTAATATAACAAAACCACAGAAGAAAATATGTTTCCATATCTTGAACTGTTAATGAGTTTTGGTGATAAATTAGTTTAATAAACAAATGCATAAGTCTGACAGATACAAGATAAGAACAGCAGTACTTTGTGGTTAATCAATAGAATCATAGTTTTTTGACCACTGACCAGCTATAAAAATTACAGTTATGCAAAAAGAGGTGGATTAAGGGTTTATAGAAAAAAGAAAGATAATGAAATCCAAATAAAAATACATTTCCCGCCATTGTGTTATTGTGCTATGGTAATTTTTGTATTCCTGTTTTTCATTTTTTCTTATGTACTTTGTTTATAGAGTGTCTCTATGCTATTTTGTTTTTCTTTGTTGAAATAGTTATTTGTTTTATAGTGATTCAGATTAAAACACAATGTTGACTGCTGTTCCCCAATTTTGACATTACTGAAAAAAAAGCCTTGTGGCAAACTAGCAGCAAACATTGCTGCAACCATTTTACCATGCAAATGAAGCTTGTGGTAAGTTTGCAGCAAACATATTGGTAATTATGCAAATTAGATTTGCTGCAAACTTGCTGCAAACTTTTTACTTCAAGTTATTTTTTCTGCTGCAAGTTTGCAGCAAACTTAAACTTGCAGGAACTACAAATATACCAATTGATGTCATGTGTGTAGACACATCCAATTTTACCTCTTTTAAATTACAGATCAATATTCTCAAAAAAAGAACTTCCTTCACATATACTGTGAAAACAGCCATTGAAAGTATACTTGCAATCTTATCTGAGATTTAGTCAATATATTTAAGGAATAAACAGCTGCGCCATGTGCGCATGATACGCCCGTCGTCTTGTGTGTGAATTTTTATGCAATAAGCATAAATAGTTTCTGACATACGGCGTGACATGCGAAAACCCCCTTTTTTTTTTTTACAAAAAACTCAATATCTCTAAAATAAAATTTTGAATCAAAACCAAAAAGTATACAGATCTTGAGATTAATATAACTAAGAAGTGTGTAAAATTTTAAGCAATAATCATACATTGTTTTTGAGATACGGCGCGACATGTGAAAACCCCCCTTTAAAAAAAAAATAAATCAATATCTCAAAAAATTAAATTATGAATCAAAACCAAAAAGTATACAGATCTTAAGATTAATATAACTAAGAAGTGTGTAAAGTTTTAAGCAATAATCATAAACTGTTTTTGAGATATGGCGTGACATGTGAAAAACCCCTCCCCCTTTTTTAACAAAATACTCAATAACTCAAAAATAAAATTTTGAATCATCACCAAAAAGTATGCAGATCTTAAGGTTAATATAACTAAGAAGTGTGTAAAGTTTTAAGCAATAATCATAAACTGTTTTTGAGATATGGCGCGACATGTGAAAAATCCCTCCCCTTTTTTAACAAAATACTCAATATCTCTAAAATAAAATTTTAAATCATCACCAAAAAGTATACAGATCTTAAGATTAATATAACTAAGAAGTGTGTAAAGTTTTAAGCAATAATCATAAATTGTTTTTGAGATACGGCGCGACATGTGAAAAAAAACACACACCTGTTTTAGTTTAGTGAATTTATGAAAAACAAATATTACAGACTTGAACCAACGACAAACACTGAACTACAGGCTCCTGACTTGGGACAGGCACATAAAGAATGTGGCGGGATTAAACATGTTTGTGAGCAATCAACCCTCCCCTAACCTGGGACAGTGGTGTAACAACACAACATAAGAACAATCTATAAAAATCAGTAGAAAAAGGCTTAACTCATCTGCAGATCGATACAAAGCAGAAAAACATCAAACAAATACACAGACAAGATATGGCAGGGTAGTTGTCCATCCCTCATCCCTAACAACAAAAAAGACACTAAGCATAGATCTGAGAGTACTCACAGTTACTGACAGCCAAAGTTCAAAGCCAATAACAACTAATAAAAAAATCATGTATCTAAGACTAAAATATCAATCAGTACACATCCAACATCCAATGGATTTAGTGTAAAGACGTCATTAACAATCAGAGAAAACATGACCTTGTGCAATGCCAAAATATAGGTATCGACAGATTGTAGTACAGTCAAACCTGGGTAAACAAGACCCTGAATAAACCGGTTTCCTGTCATTTTGACCGAAAATTAAAGTCCCATTGTTTTCCTTTCAAAATCTTTGTAGAAACAACCTTTGTAAACCAGACCCTGTGTATTCCAATTTCCGGTCTAATTATGCTGTCCCAATACTCTTAATTACATTAATTATTACCTGTCAAAACTGGTTTGTTTAATTAATTTAACATGATAACAGTATTGATCGATATGTAATCAAAACAAAATTGTTTACATAAGAAGTTTTTTTTAGGATAATCAATAGCAAGGTGTTAAACCGTGAAATTCCAGTAGTGAGCTGTTTTTATTGAAACACTATTAAGTTTTTATAAAAAAAACAATTGCATACATCGTCGCCAAATATTTCTAGGATAGAACTTACAAGTTTTAAATCGTGGATAGACAATTTTACATTTTGTTTTCGAAATTCTGGGTTCCCTGTTGTATAACCCAGAAACCGATGACCCTTTTAATGGAGAAGACCCAGATGAAGACATTTCATTGTCGAATTTATGGTGATAACAATGTTTCGATCATGATAAAATTTGGTTTGATAGAATTCTTGCTTTTTAATCTGATATACCAACGTAGGAAATGAACGATGGAAGTATTATTTAAGAAGAAAATCTCGTTGAACAATTCAATCAATGCGAGGATTCTGATGCAAATGATAATAATGAATCCAAAATGAAAGTGAAGCTAACGAATCAGTGACTGCTGCTTCTGTGGACGATTTGACATACAAGGATATGTAAAGAACGTTATCATATTATTTTATTATTCCTAAAGACAATGAATATGTTGACCACAGACACAATCATGCGTAGTATTTGATGAAAGGCATGGAACACTTGTTATTTTCATGCCACAATATTTTCACATAAATCATGACATAACTTCTAATAGATTATTACGGTATTTATTTTATTGGTTTACAGTTTACAGAACTATTACATGTAAAATATCTGACATCACAAGCCAATAACTTCCTGTCAATATGATAACCTGAATAAACCAACTCACTGTCCAAACTGTCCCTTTTTCATAGTCCCAAAGCCGGCTGGTTTATAACGGTTTTACTGTACCATGAAAGTACATATGTGTATAACAATGATATTTAGTGTGGTTTTAATTTACTGATAACAATATCAATATGTATACCGATAAAAACAATATTTAAAGATTTAATTACAGTGTTGAATTGTAACCTTTTATAATAAGTTTCTTTAAAGGATTGATAAGTTTACCAAGACAGTATCTAAATTTCTGGGCTCGGTTAACAACATCACCTAAACATTTAGGATGTGCTCTTCAGTTTGAAATAAGTTTTCTACAGGTACAGTCAAACTTGCAAACCAAATCTTTGTATCTATGGAAGAATTTAGTACAGGTTTGAAGTAATTTGTGGTAACGAAATCATTGACTTAATAATTTACTAGTAATACATAGATTATGCTCATTGAAATCCAAAACATCACTATAGACATGGGCATAGTGAAGGAGTTGGGATATATATACACTGTAAGACGGTGCCAAAGGAACATCACCGTACAAAAAAAGGAAAAGAAACATAGGGAAAGCAAATCATCCCTTTTGTCGTAAATTTTTGTGTAGAGTTTCTGGTGTAACTCTGAAATATCTAAATCTAGGAAAGGACAGTTATTGCTGTTAATATTTGATTTATTTAAAATACGTTTCTTTGGGTAAATTTCAGCAGTATATTTTGAGAATTCTTGATTATGTAACGAAAAAATATCATCAAGATAATGGTTAAGTATTGTTGAATTTATCAACCAAATGGAATTTAGAATGGTCTTTACTGAGTTTGGCCATAAACTGTGATTCATAACAGTACAAGAACAAGTCTGCTATTAAAGGGGGACATTTGGTGTCCATATAATACCTACAATCTGTCGATAAACTTTATTGCCGATATGTACATAAATGTTGTCAAGGAGAAAATTTAAGGCTTTAATCATCTCATCACACCTCCAGTAAGTATATTTAGCATATTTACCTTCCTCTTTTTTTTTATTAGATTGTGTGGAAGTGTAGTTTAAAGAGTGGAAAAGTCAAAACTGTCAACCGAATCAAAAGCACGTAATTTATCTCAAACATTCAAAGAATTTTTTATACTCCAAAAATGGTTAATTCCACTATTTTCATATGTTTTATTACAAAAATTTATGATCTTTGATAGTAGTTAAGGAACTCGTTAAAAGCACTGAAAGATTAGTAGTAGAACACATACTAGTGGCCGAGATGAAACGATATTTTACGGGCTTTTTGTGTAGTTTAGGTAACCAATACATAGTGGGGACCTTCAGATGTTTAGAGGAGGCCTTATGCTGAGCTGTGGTAGTGACATGATTATTAACTATACGACTCTGTGGAGCGTACAGCCTTGAATGTAGTTGAATGTATAATTTCATTCTACTTATTCTTTTATTTATTTCTAAATTATATTCGAAATGTGATATGCGAATATCAACAATATTCATACATTTATTCAAATAGGAATCAAGTGACTTTTTGTCAGAATTCTCCCGTTTACACATTTTTAACAATAGGATGAAATAGCAGCTTTAATTACCTAACGACACTCTTTGACGTGGACAATATTTCGGTCCTTTTTTTCAGAAAGTTTATAACTTCTCAGGTCTTGAACGATGTTGAGGTCCCTTGTAATTACATGGCCATAGGGATCATATCAAAACTTCGATGTTTAACAGTCTCATGTCGAAGGAGCATTATTTTCTATACTGACGTCTAATTAAAAATTAAACTTCTACTGGGCTTTTTATACAAATAAGAAATTAAAGGTGGCTCTAATAATTGTTATCAAAATATGGAGGTATAAAGTTTTGAATGGTAGAGTCATGAAAAATCAATACCTCTATTAACGTATTTTATTTTTATAAAATACTTTTTATGATCTTCAGGTTTGTCAATTTGAGGGAACAGTCTATGGTGACAAAAAGCTGTAATAATACGTGTACACTCATATTTTGGACTGAAAAACGATATCATATCACATTCGTTATAAATATTCTGTAATTTACTAATTGGCATATTGCCCAGTTTGCATAATAATTGATGTCATAGTTTGCATGCATGCTTCATGCTTGCAATTTGAAAGTATTTCTGTGAAACAAACAGCATACTTGAGGTATGTTTGTCACAAGCTTGCCGCATGCAGACATTATAAGTTTTTAATTTTTAAATGCATAATAATGCTCAATGCATTTTCTGCAAGTAAACTGCATGCATGCATGACCAACAGAATGCTAATAAGTCACAAGATTCACTGCTTGTGGGAAGAATGCTGCACACAAAACTTTTATCTTTTGGATTGCAAAATGCTTGTGGCAAGCTAGTAGATGATAATGTAACTTTCTTCATGCATGTGCAAGCAAACTGCAAGCAAGTCAATGATTGCAGGAAGTTAGTAAATAAATATACAAAATATTTTGACTGAAATATGTACACATATAAAACTATAGTGATGCCATTTATGATATCATCAGTGTTTTGGCAGCTCTTTCTGGGCTCAATTGAAAAAAAACAGGTATGCTAACATTAAAAAAAAACCAACAAAATCCACTAACAGTAATGCTCTACATCAAAAGGATATATTTTAGTAAACTGCCTCATAATGAGACTATTCATTTGGAATATGTAACAAAGTAACAATTAAATGATTACATACATCATTTGTGTGTGTCTTATACTTGTTTAATGATAATTCCAAATTTCTAGATAAAATTAAATTGTTCCGAAGAATAGTGAGAAAAAAAATGTTTGTAACTAGAAAAAACCAATGCCCCTGACTGCGGGTTGAGGTGAATCAAAATCATCCTTCAATTTCTAAACCTCTGAAAAAGGGTAAGCTACTGACTATTTATTTCCTTTTTTGTGGAGGAGACATATTTTTTGGATTTTAACCCTTTCAACGCTATACACAGCATATGCCGCCCGCCACTGCTGTTCGCGGCATATGTCGCGATGACGATGGATTTTTCATACAGACTCGTAACCATTCGGTTTTCATTCGGGTCCTCTCTAATTTTTCCTCGTATGAATCAAGGATATACAAGGTCCCGTTTGTGCTTGAAATTGCGGGATTTTTAATGGTAAAAGCATGCAGTAGAAGAAAAATTTAAAAAAATATTTTGACAAATGCAATGGCGGAAATCGAAAAAGACGTTGTAAATATGGAAATATTTCAGCATTTCTATGGCGAAACTGACAACAAGGAAAAGTTAAAAGGTTTCCCATTATCTCAATGTGTTAATAACATTCAATTCGTGTGGGAAATATGATTTGGTAGATCTTTACGAGACGTAGAAAAAAGGGGAGGGGGGGGGGGGGGGGGGAAACGGAGGTTGACTGAAACAGAGCCACTTATTTGCGCCACGTTTACATTATACGTTGTGTATGGTGCAAATACGCTACTGAATCGAGCAACTGGTGTCTTCTTTATTATATGGCAGATAAAACAACAAAATAAATGAAGATTAAAAGATGTTTTTATTCAAAATTCAACAAAAATACAATAATTTACACCTTTTACCTGTTAATTACCTGAAAATGCAGGTAGCTTGATGAAAATTTTACTAAAATAATTGCATAACATTACATTTCATGCTCTCCTGAGCATTTTTCATGCACTAACTTTGTATGTATCTCTAATAATAAAAAAGATACAGCAGTCTGAAAAGGAATATACTGTTCTAATGAATGAACAGAAATAAAATGCAGCAGCAGCAGCCATTTTTCTAATTTTTTGTGTAGCATTGAAAGGGTTAAAAAAAAAAACTTCTCTTCTCTTCCCTTCAGAACGTTTTAATTTTTATCAACAAATTCATAGCGTACCATATTTATATTAAATGTCATCTGAAAGTGTATCCCCTAAGTAGTACAGGTTAAAATTACAGGTATAAGCTACTGGCTTCTTCCAATTTGCCCTTGATTTTGTAGAAAATAAGATTTATTTGACAAGTATTGGACACAAACAAATGATATATGTAATAATATAATTGTTAATTTGTTACCATTTCAAAACATATAGTCTCATAGTAAAGCTGTTTCATAAAAAACATATTTAGTGATGTTATACTTTAACAGAGTTCGCGAAAACTTGTTTTGACCCGTCGGTCATGGGACCGACAAACTAAGATTATTTGTCAGTCCCACAAAATTTTAGCCAGTCCTAAAAAATCTGTCAATTTTATTCTGTAATAAAAATAATAACATATTTTATCGCAAATAACTTTATAATTATTAGTTTTATTTTTCATAGCCACGGACAAATAAACAATGAATGACCAGTTCTTTTCTTCTGATTGTTCTTATTTAAAGTAATCTTCACTATCCATTTCATCATTTGAATCACTTTCTCAGTATTTGTTATCTCCATCGAAGGGTTCAATCTCCGATTGTTTGCCTGGGATGGCTACATGAACAAATTTAGCAGGCCACGTGTAGATTGGCGCTTTGGTTTCCGTAGGTTCCGTTTGTTTATAATGGGAAACCAGTACCGGAAATTAGCAGCAGGTACATCTGATGACCGATGTAAAAGCGAATTGGAATTAGTTGCGGTACAACTAATTACCGATAAAAAAGGCACTGCAACGGCCGTTTTTACATCGGTCATCAGGACCGGCACTTGCTTTCAAAATACTGGTCCGAGCCTCATTTTGACCGACAGGACCAATTTCGCGAACTCTGCTTTAATACATAGATCAATGACATGGTCCAGGCAGATTTGACAGGTTCAGCATTGTAAAACTGATCTGTTTGTAATTAATCCTTTTTGCCAACAGTAAAAAAATATAAAATATTTCCATTTGATGTAGAGCATCACTGCTAGTAGATTTTGTGTTTTGTCTAATGTAAGCCTCCGTTTTTTCAAGTGACACCAAAGAGAGCTCCCATTTCTGCCTGTTATATCTTTCCCAAACATGGCTGTCAAAACACTGATGACACATCATAAATGCCATAACTTGAGTTTTTTTAAAGTACATATCAGTCAAAATATGTTATGTACTGGTAATCAATCTACTAGTCATGCAAGCATTGAAAAAGAAAGGCGGAAGATAAAAAAAAGAAGAGTCAAACTCATTAGTCAACAAGAATGTGTCCATAGTACACGGTTGCCCCACTCGCACTATCATTTTCTATGTTCAGTGGATCCTGAAATTGGGGTCAAAACTCTAATTTGGCATTAAAATTAGAAAGTTCATATCACAGGGAACATGTGTACTAAGTTTCAAGTTGATTGGACTTCAACTTCATCAAAAACTACCTTGACCAAAAATTTTAACCTGAAAAACTTTAACATGAAGAGGGACAGACGGACGAACGGACGCACAGACCGAAAAACATAATGCCCCTAGGTGGGGCATAAAAATGAACTGACAATGCCATGGCTAAAAACAAAACAAAAACAAACCAAAAGACATAAACAACTGATTTGCTTGTAGTTTGTTTTGGAATGCATGTAGAAAGTTATATAATTATCCACAAGCTTCCAGAGAGCATTTGAAATTGAAATTTATATGCAACAATGGTAGTAGTAATTGATAAACCAGTTATCATACTTACACTATAATCTGGTAGTACTGCAGAAATGTTTGATGCAAAGTCTCGTAATTCTGATGCCAGTGAGGTCAAATTTATTTCCAGGGAATCTTGTGCAAGCTGTAAGGATGAATGTAATTGCATAAGTATGGTAATTTTGCTATGATTTTAATACCAGTAAAAAGGAACGTGAAATTTAACTTGGTTAAAGAAGTGATATAATATATATATATATATATATGTATATATATATATATATATATAAAAAGAGCCTGAATCGCTCATCTAGAATTTTTTGTGTGGGTCATGCATCAATGATTATCTTGCTGTTTGATGTATATTAATGGGTGTTTGAACATGCCATTAAAGTTTCTCTCTACCTATCATAATTTCTGCAAAAAACAAAAAAGAATTGGTAAAAATCATCTTTTAAGGGCAATAACTCTTTAATTAAAAGGCTTTAGGGACAATTTTGGTTATTTGTCTTATTTGCTGAACCATTTTGAAATGTAAAGACACTTGAAATGATAGTTGTCACAATTTTTACTGCAGAACAGAGACAATTATTTTGGCTAATAATGTCTAGATTACTGTAGATGAGACATAAATGATTAATTACGAAAAACACCTCAAACATAAAAAAGGGGTCAAGATACAGTTTCCCTGAATGCCGTTCTGTGGTGTTGATAAGGGATTCTGGTGCACAAAAAACACAATGCAAACTAGCAAAAAAATAAAAACAGTTAAAAAAAAAACCTTATGCTTAAAAAAATAAGTGGCTTCCCTTAAACTGACCTAATCACAAACTTTAACAAAATGTTGATGCCATTGCAGACATCGGAAACAGGATACCTAAGTCTCGCTTTTTGACGCCGTCAAGGCGAGACAAAAAAATCCTTCAATTGGTAAAATTTGCATTTCATGATCAATTATTCTATAGAGTTTGAAATGAATCAAACAAAGGATAATAAAGTTGGTATGGACATAGAGACAGAATGTCTGAATAAGACTTCAGGTATCATTTCAGAGAACATAGTTATTAGGGATAAGCTCATATATGCATGTCTCTTTAGTTTTTTCAACTACTGGGTCAATGCCACTGCTGATGGATGTTTCATGCCCAAGGGTATCACAGCCCATTTAGCCCCAGTAGTCAGCACTTTTGTGTTGATGTGAAATATAATTGATATGTTAGAATGGTAGCAGTCCACAGGA
Organism: Mytilus californianus; assembly: GCF_021869535.1. Classification (NCBI taxonomy): domain Eukaryota; kingdom Metazoa; phylum Mollusca; class Bivalvia; order Mytilida; family Mytilidae; genus Mytilus; species Mytilus californianus. The sequence goes on from NW_026262679.1 coordinate 63,802,210, forward strand.
AAACATGACATACTACACATACACATTATTCTCCAAGACAACCAGTCTTTGCACATACTGCTATAAGCTTAGCAGATGCATATAAGCAGCAAATATCAATATTCAGTCAAGCTGAGGATTGAACCCCCAACCTCCTGTAATATTTTGATCGTGAGAATTCCAGATGAATGTATTTTCAGAGTAACACCACCATCATAAATGTTAAACATACATTGGATTTCACCCTGAAAAATAAGAGTCATGAAAGTCATTTCTAATAGATTTTTGCTAAACTTATTCTATTCATACCTTTTCTCTAAACTCTGTAAAATTTATATCTGCAGACAATTTCAAGTCGTTTAGCTGTGCAGTTAAATCAGGTGTCAAAATTTCAAGGTTTGATAGGTCAACATCTATATTATCCAACTGACTTTCAACATTTAATGTCTGAAAAAGTTAATATCTTAAAATAAAAAAAAAAAATTATGGACTTATTTCAAGCTGTTACATTTCCACATGTAACATTGAGTAATGAGCAAATTACTTATCTATCATGTAATTGCGACTCAATTCACCAAAAAATCTTAGAAGAAAAAATAGTGGTAAGTCATAAAACATTTCAGTATACCAGTACCTTAATTTTTGTTGTAAGATTTTTTTTTTAAAAGAGCCCCTGAACTATATGTTCAAATCTTAACAACATGCATGAACCTTAGTGAGCAGGCTCACATAGGTATATGCCAGACTCACATAAATGATAAAATGCCACCTTTTCCTCCATGTTGTTTCCCTCTCTAATTTTGGCTTACTTCAAACTAGGTAGGCAATAAAAAATTGACTTGAGAATGGACATGTACTACCATGGTAAAAAAAATCAAAAGATTTACGAGAGGCGAAAGATACCAAAGGGACAATCAAACTCATAAGCCGAAAAATAAACTGACAACGCCATGGCTAAAAAAGAAAAAGACCAACAAACAAACAACAGTACACAAAACACAACATAGAAAACTAAAGACTGAGCAACACGAACCCCATCAAAAACTGGGGGATCTAAGGTGCTCCGGAAGGGTAAGCAGATCCTGCTCCACATGTTGCACCCGTCATGTTGCTCATGTTAGTACAAACCCGGTAAAACGTCTAATTCAGTAGGTCACATTCGGGGAAAAGGGGACAGGATTGTAGTTACGACAATAAGAACATATCTGCTATCATCTGTAAAACAGATATTCCATAACGGTCAACCACCAGTTGGTGTCATGATAGGATATACAAGCCCTTGAATATTGATCAACTGGGAAATATATACTCAGTATGCAGGCGCTGCTGGAATGTTGCTACATAGAAATGGAAAGTTCACACAAAAACGATGTTGTTTGGGGCTTTATCTGCGGGAATAACAACATATTTGTCATGGCGGTAGGACAAATGTTTTGCAACATTTGGGTCTTTAAAGATAGACCCATTCAATTTTTTAAAATTTGTATAAATGACCTCACAGCCTTAATCCTTTCGGAAAGAGTATCTTCGTCTTTCGTCCGTTTAACCCATTGCCTGGCATAATCCTCGACTGAATCCATCAGTATTTTGAAGTAGTGTTTTCAATTGATGGATTTGGGCTCATGATATTTCGGGCCTTTGGATAACACATTTGGCAGAGACGTGTTATTGACGATGTTTAGATCACCAGTAATAACGTGGTCAGCCAGATTATATATGAATGGGGAACTAGCACAGGTGCAACCAGGAGGTTAAGACTTGAAGTCGTCAATATTGAGATCATGCAACACGTGTTTGTAATTGAAAATTTTAGGTGCAATCGCTTTGGTATAGATATAAGAATGATAGGTACAGACTGATCTTTAAAATAGGGAGGTATTTGCGAGTGAAATGATTTATGATGAAGGATATTGCACAAGTTGATGGCATCGAGACCTTTGTTGGCAAAGGAAAGTTTAAGAAAGGATCTTTTCTCATTTTCATCCTTTCCAATGCGAACTGGTTTGAAAAGTCTTTGATTTGCAATATCAGAGATGATAGCTGTAAGTTTGTATTGGTTTGAATGAGGGTTTGTAACAATGGTTTCCAAACATAAGTTGTACAGAGAATGAAGTTTTGAAAGGGGTAATGAATAAAGCTACGTGCAAATGTGATTAATACCTAACGGCTTTTGTATAAATGTATAATTACAGTATATAAAACATTAACACGTATACATATATATATTCACTGTTGAAACACATATATATGTTGCCTGTTCAAGCAGAAAATAAAAAAAAAAACAATCTCATGGACAGCACCAAAGCTTATTAACACAAAGTTGCTGAACCATGAACTAAGGAGCAGAATCTCAAAATGGTCGACAAACTGATATGTAATGATTGTAATGCAACTTTCCAGAAAATATCAAAGTAACTTATGCAGAAAACTCAACAATAAAAATTGCTAATTCATTAAAAATCACTGGACTATAACCTACTGGGACAGGGCCTCAAAATAGTTGTGAAGCTAATATGTACTGATAGTAATGCAACTTAATAGAAAATATCATTGATTTATCACAAGTAGTTCCTATCAAACTGACTTTAGTAGAAAACTCAACATTGAAAATTGCTTAATTATCAATTGAAAGTCGCTTGAGCATGACCTAGGGGGCAGGGCCTCCTCAAACTGATATGTTCTGATAGTAATACAATTTAATAGGAAATACCATTAATCTGTAACAAGTTATTCCTTTCAAACTGACTTAAAACAAGGAATTATTTGAATCTGGAATAATTTTGAATTCTGGAAAATTGATGAGAAATATATGATGAAAACTAACCCAACTAAATAGGGTTAGCCATGCGCGCATGGCTAAGGTGGGTTAGTTAGTTCATACTGAAATGATAGTGAAAGTAAAATTAACCTTAGCCATGCACGCATGGCTAACCCTATTTAGTTGGGTTAGTTTTCATCATACATTTCTAATCAATTTTCCAGAATTCAAAATTATTCCAGATTCAAATAATTCCTTGTTTTAAGCGGAAAACTTAACAATTGTCAGAAAAGCAACACCTAAGTCTCACCTTCAACAACGAAAAGGCGAGACAAAAACTGTATTGAGCTCAATAAATCTATTAAAAGCCAAGGATGAACTTATCATGGTATGCAATTCCTGCTCTACTAGCAACACCTGTAACAGTAATATACTTGACTTCAAGAAATATTGACCAAGGTGTTATATGGTATTTATTAGTTTAATAACCCCTCCTCCCCTTGTTCATTAATTCCAGATATTTATGAAATATTATACTATAATAATAGTAATTAAAATGCTATTATAAATTGAATATCTGACATCTAAGGTGGAGGTCAATTTTCCGTGGTAGGAAGGCTTATTGCAAGAAGAAGTACTTACTATTATTGGAGGAGTTTAACGGGCTGTCATGTTAGTGATATAAATTAAAATTAACAAGTGCACACGCTATAATATTTCATCTGCTTTACTGACCATGATTGAATATTTATTGACATTCTTTAAGAGCAACATTATACTACAGGCACAAAATAAACTTACAATTGTCAATGATCCATAAAAATAAGGTCAAGGTCAGGTGAACACTGCCAGATGGCTATGTTCAGTTACGATCATTTCCATACACCAAATAGAGTAGAGCTATTGCTTATGGTTTCCAAGAAACAGACCTAATCACAAAAACATTTTTAGCATATATCACTGATCCATAAAATGAGATTAAGGTCAGACCCTGTCTGATGATTATGTACACCTTAACAACCATTCCATACTCTAAATAGTGTTGCAAGACCTATTGCTTATAATATCTGAGAAAGGGACCTAATCAAAACAAGAGTGCACAGACTGAATGTCTCCCTTACTTTATGATAATTGGATATCTTTTAAGGTTTTTAAGAAAAGGTCTTACTATAGGTGTCAAACAAAACTTATGATTCATGAAAATGACATCAAGGTCTGATGAACCCTATCAGACAGACATTTAAAAGAAAATAAGGAGATGTGGTATGATTGTCAATGAGATAACTATTGACTCATCAGACTGGCATGAAACACATCAAAAAGACTACCTTAAAGACAACAGAAACAAAGTAACAACCTAACAGAACTCTCAGTTACTGTAGGCTAGTTATAGTATCTTATAAATGTATCTAACCACAAAAACTTAGCATTGACCACTAAAGGATAAAAATGAGATCAATGTTAGTTTAACACCTGCCAGATGGACATGTACACTCTACAATTTCTGATGTTGAAACATGAAACTCACAGAAAACCCAGAAGAAATTTGAACTATTCTATCTCATACCAGACTTCACAACCCAGAATGTGAATATAGCCAGGCTATAACAGAATTTTAGAAAGTTGATCCGAACAAAAGCACCCGGATACCTTATTTCAAACTCAAGGCTATGTAAAAGACTTCACAATGCAGACCTAAATAAAAGAATCCAGATGCTGAATTTCAACCTCAACACTGAGTCAGTTAATTACAAGACTTCAGAGTGCAAACATGAAAAATAAAAATCCAGATACTGTCATATTTGTATTTCCAAGACTTCAGAGTGCAAACATGAAAAAAAAAAATCCAGATACTGTCATATTTGTATTTCGTAAATTGTTTTGTAATAAATTAGGCAGTTAGTTTTTTTGTTGGAATTGTTTCACATTTGTCATGTCCGTTTTTTCTCATTATTGAAGGCCTTACAGTTGCCATTGTTTTTCCTTGTTGGCATAGTTGTTTGTTTTATAATGATTAAGATTATAACACAATGTTGACTGCTGTACCCCAATTTTTTACATTTTTAACTATTATGTCTGTTTGTTTTGCTCACACATTGTTGTCAATATGATGGAATTCTATGAGACTGTCATACAAGTGAGAGGTTTAGCTAACTATAAAATCAGGTTTTATCCACCATTTTCTACATAAGAAAATGCCTGTACCAATTAAGTCAGGAATATGACAGTTATTTTCCATTCGTTTGATGTGTTTGAGCTTTTGATTTTGCCATATGATAAGGGACTTTCCATTTGAATTTTCCTTGGAGTTCGGTATTTTTGTTATCTTACTTTTTGCCTATAATTGCTTACATTCACTTCATGTGACCACTGGTGGATAGTTGTCTCATTGGCAATCATATACCACAACTCCTTATTTTTATACTGAATTTAAAACTTAACATTTTGAAACAACTTCAGTATTCAGATGTGAATGAAAGCATTCATATTCAGAATATTTACCTCCTTCAGGACTCATATGAATAGCTCAATGGTCTAACATATGCCATATTGATATTTTTTTTTTACTGTTTCACATTCAATAGTTTTTTACCAGAAACAAATTATTCATTTTCAAATATACAGCTTTTAAGTGAAATCTAGGTCAATATTTTGTCATCAGTATCAGAATCACATTATCTTTTTACTGAAAATTGGAATAAATAACTTTTTTGAATGAAATGGAAAGGATGTGGATCTTAACATTCTGATCCAGTTAAATTTTCTCTGTTAGTTATGCTTATCAAGATGTTTGACAATTACTTGCATTTTACCATTGCATGATTATGTTCTATTTTTATCAATGGTGGAATGACCTACACTTGCTTATAACCACTTATTTGAACACTGGTTGGCAGTTGTCTCATTGGCAATCATACATCTCCCTATTCTTATATTATTGATTACAACAAAAACAATGAAATCTATTGCCAAGTGATGGCAAATTTGGTCTCATTTGCCGAAGAGAACAAAAATGATGTCTTTCCCTACTGTTTTTGGCTGAACTGTGGTTTGCATCAATATGTTTTTAATTTTTTTGATACCAAAGTCTTAACTGTCATCTTTTTTCATCACATATTGATAATTTATCAAACAGCAATACTGATAAAAGTTTTTACCCTTGTCAATGTGGACAAGTTGATTTATGTACAATTTATCAATTTGATTATATTCCTTCCTAACTTTGTATTTCATTTATATCTATCCCAATCGGCAATAAAGGACAGGTAATGCATGTGCGATGATACATGTCAACATGCTGTGTATTAATAATCCATTTTTCTTGTTAATAAAAATATCACAACTTGGTATTTCATTTATATCTATTTTTAACTTTCAATGTTGTTTAGTATTTTATTAAGGTGTATAATCAGCTTACTTTAGTGAACAGTTTTCATTAGCATTGATCATCCGAGAATAAAGAATGATTACAGGAAGGGCATAAAATATTCGGGTTAGTAACTTACAAGTAATAGGTGGTGTCCAAGAACGCAAATCGCAGTATGTCATAAATTTCAGTGATTAGAAAACAGTGGATTTTTTAATTTATACAATGCCAATGTGTCCAGAAATTTATACTGTGAATGATATCCAAAGCGCAAGAATTGTGGAACAAATTGATACAATAAACTGTTGACACAGAGATTTGTCTCGCATTTTTGTAATTACAAAATAATAAGCAAATATTGAATCCAAATGGTAATAATTAATCCTGTAAACTATGCAAAACATTCAAAGTCAATGAACCATGACTTAAGGTGCAGGACTAAATAACCTCCATGGAAATTAGAAATGCTAATGCTTATAAAACTGCATACCAAACACAATTGACTTATCATAAGTGGTAACCTTAACAATAACCTAAACACTCTTTAATGCTGTAAACTATGCAAAATATTCAAAGTCGATGAATAAAGGCAACAGTAGTATACCGGTGTTCAAATTTATAAATCGAATGAGGGAAAACAAATCCGGGTTACAAGCTAAAACCGAGGGAAACACATCAACTATAAGAGGAAAACAAAGGAACAACAGGAACACTGAAGTGCAACAAAAACGAACGCCAACATACATAGAAACGAACTATTTGATAACAACTGCCATATTCCTGACTTGGTACAGGATATTTTAAGAAAAAATGGTGGGTTGAACCTGGTTAAATGGCTAGCCAAACCTTCCACTTTATGACAATGTTAAAAAATATTGCTAAAATGACAACACTACGTGACAGAAATACAGCACGAACACATGCAAGAACATTCATCACAGAGAAACGCACAAACAAATAATATAATAGTCGACACAACATGCAAACCGCAGAACAATGACAAACATATTCCATCAACAACAAACACCACAGGATATCACAAACAATGAAGCGCTTACTTAACTAACATGCAATCTCGAACTTTATACAATTATTTTCACAATACTCGTCCAAACAATTTTCATGACAATGATGGTATTGAAAGGCAATTCTATAATTATTTGGACTACAAACAATAAGAAATAACACATTATCCAATCAAACATCAAAATGTTGGATGTACAAAATACCGAGACACGTCATATAGCAATGCAAATTCACACTCGGTATAACAGTCATATTCTGGAATATGACAATGATGGTATTGAAAGGCAATTTTATAATTATTTGGACAACAAACGATAAGACATAAAACATTATTCAACCAAAACCATAACAAAAACTTCAAAAATAAATATATGAATGTTGGATGTACAAAATACCGAGACACATCGTATAGCAATGCAAATTCACACTCGGTATAACAGTCATATTTGGGAATAGGTCACGTTCGGTACTTAGCAGACAGACGACATAGATGTTAAACCACAATCTAAGCACAATGAACCATGAAGTAAGGTGCAGGACCAAATAACCTTCATGGAAATTAGAAATGCCAATGCTTATAAAACTGCATACCAAACACCATTGACTTATCATAAGTGGTAACCATAACACTATTCTAAACACTCAAAGTCAATAGACCATGACTGAGGGGGTGAAGCAATAAAATATCCATGGAAATGAGATGTGATAATGCTTATGCATCTGCATACCAAATATCATTGACCTACCACTAGTGATTCCCTAAAACTGACCTAATCACAAACTAATACATTGTTGATGCCTCCGCCACCATCGGAAACAGCATACCCAAGTCTCGCTTTTTGACTTTGTCAAGGCGAGACAAAAAAACATGACTGGAATAAAGAAATTGACACAAACATGTATTTGTGCGATTTATGACCGTATATTGAGTACAAAAAGTCAGTCAACTTACAAAATGAATTATAGCAAGCCCTAAGATTTACCCCAAGGCTGTCGTTTTTTGTTGGCAAACAGCAAACATCCTCTATCCCCAGTCCCTCAATAGAGTCATTAAACAACTTTTTCTTTTGGTTTAGTTCATGTTTTACATTGTAATTATATTTGCACCTTGCATAAGAATCTTAAAAGCATCAATCCTAGTATTATCAACACAGTTCGAGTTTTCATTTCACTCTGTACTCATAATACTTGTGTTGCATACCAATACATATGCTTTATCTTATGGGCACTATAAATCATAGCTTAGAAAGCATAACAAATTTGATGTAGGTAGTCTAAAAGTGAGCATTTTCCCACGTTTTTCAGATTTATTGAAAATAGGTTTGTAAAGCAATTTCATGTAGAACAGTGGTTGCCAATTAGATATATTATTTAAGAATCTAAGAATTCCTTATATATACATGATGTGAGCTTATTTTTACCCTTGCATATGAAGTACACATTATAAAAGGGTTTCAGAGGAATTAAGAATAAAAAAATTTAATCCTCCCACCCGCCCCATTTTTTTCAACAATCTGGAATATGAAAATCTACTTTAATTTTAGTTGGCTTTATTCTGAATACTATACATGTTTTGAGCACAAATCAAGCACAATTGCCTTGTAATTCACTTACAATTCAGTGATGTACAATGTTTGTGTTTTTCGAGAGCAACATTTAAAACATCTGGGTTTTTTAACAAATGGACCAGGTTTTAAAAAGAAATGTGAATAAGAAAATGGCATTCTTGGGCTTAAAATCTGACTTTTTCTAGTTTGTAACTTTAATTTATGTCCATTCTTGAATAAAATGCTTCGCTGAGCGCAGCCTGATACGACCGCAGTGGTCGAACCCTGAACAGTTGGGGCAAATTTGGACACAATATTCAAGCTTGATACTATCTGAATTTGGATTGTGATCAAATTTTTGACATAATATAGGTTTCTGACACAAAATAAATGTGGTCAAAGATCTTACAAATCTAATGCAATACTGTGCAATTGAAGATTTCTTCTTGAAACTTTTCAAAAATTTGAAAAAAAATATGAGCCCTTTTAAAAACAAGAGGCTCTCAAGAGCCTTAATCGCTCACCTGTAATTTTTTGCTTAAATCTTTCATCAATGATTATTTTTGCTTTTTAATATATATTAATGAGTGGCTTAAAAATTCCATTGAGATGTAACTTCTTTGTATCTGTCATATTTTCTTCAAAAGCAAAGAAATACATTTTACCCCTATGTTCCATTTGAGCCATAGTGGCTATGTTTCTTGACATACAAGAAAATAAAATACAAACTTTATACTAGATACTCTGAAACTCATTCAGCCCAAGTTTGGCTGAAATTGATTCATCAGTTTCAAAGGAGAAGATTTTTTAAAGTAAGCAAACTAGATGAACAAATTGTGAAAAATTGTCTTTACAGAGCAATAACTCCTTAAGGACACATTTGAAAATTTTGGTCAAATTAACTTATTTATAGATCTTACTTTGCCTAATGAACATTTTAATCTCTTATCAGATTTGCTCTAATTGCTTAAGTGTTTGAGATATATTAGCCAAAAACTGCATTTTACCCCTATGTTCTAATTTTAGCCATGGTGGCCATGTTTTTTGACAAAACAGAAAATAAAACACAAACTTTATTCTAGATACCCTAAGGATCATTCAACTTAAGTTTGGTTGGAATGGGTTCAGTAGTTTCAGAGAAGAAGATTTTTTAAAGTTGGAAAACATGATAAACAAATTGTGTAAAATTGTCCTTAAAGGGCAATAACTCTTTAAGGGGTCAATTGACAATTTTGGTCTTATTAAACTTATTTGTAGATCTTACTTTGCTGAACATATTTGCTGTTTTCAGTTTATCTTTATCATTAATACTATTCAAGATAATAACCAAAAACTGCAAAATTTCCTTAAAATTACCAATTTAGTGGCAGCAACCCAACAATGGGTTATTAGATTCATCTGAAAATTTCAGGGCTGATAGAACGTCACCTAATGAACACTTTTACCCCCATGTCAGATTTGCTCTAACTGCTTTGGTTTTTGAGATATAAGCCAAAAACTGCATTTTACCCCTATGTTCTATTTTTAGCCATGGCGGTCATGTTTTTTGACGAAACAGAAAATAAAACACAAACTTTATTTCAGATACCCTAAGGATCATTCAGCTTAAGTTTGGTTGGAATTGGTTCAGTAGTTTCAGAGGAGAAGATGTTTGAAATAGTTTACACCAGACGGAAGACGACGGACGCCAAGTGATGGCTAAAGCTCTGAGCTAAAAAATTGGAAACCCCCCTTCCCCCCAAAACTTTTTGAATCCCCCTTTTAGCATTAACCATCAAACTCAATTGCAGTCTTTCCTTTGAAGTATGGAACCTTGTGGTACAATTTTAGAGAGATCCATACACTTAATCATAAGTTACTGTCTGGAAACTAGAAAAATGATAAAGCACATTGAAAATTTATTCCGCCGGTCTGTCTCCATTCAATAAAGGAAAGTTGACGTTAGATTGATTCTGTAAAATTTTTTTAAACATCATTGGTCAAATAGCTAATTAAAAGTATTTGTTGTGAGATGTAAAATATTTTAATAAGGACATTCCCGATTAGGTAAATGTCGATCGCTTTGGACGGACCAAACTATATTAATGTAACTGATAATTTTCTCTGCACATTTAAATATTTAAGGTTACCGATGATAATTCAAAATAGCACAGTTTTTGGTTTATACGCTCGTTTTCGTTGGCCATTTTTATTTATAAAATTATTTCATGGAAAGTTATTCAGAATTCCGATGTTACAACAAAATACTCACCCATCTATTTAAAAACTGAGCTAACGCAAAATATAAAAAAATATATATAACGGCGATTCAGGTATTTTGCCACCATATTCCTCCCCAAATAATTATTTTTTTCTGTCTCAATCCCACATTTCTCTTTTATCATTTTTTTTTTATGTTTTTCAAACCGGAAAATAATTTTTGTTCGTAATTATTCGATCTCATTCCAATAAGACAAAGTTAACCTTAAATTTCCTGTCATTTTTTTAAACATCTTTATACGTTGTGAGATTTAAAATATTTTGATAAGGACATTAATTCCTGAATATGTAAATAAAGATCGCTTTGGACGGACCAAATTATATAATTGCAATTGGTAATTATCTATTTCAAATATTCAAGGTTACCGATTCTAATTTAAAATAGTACAATTTTTAGTTCATACACTCGTGTTTAGAATGCCATTACTATTTATTCAATTAAATTAATTCAGTATTTCATTGTTACAAAAATATTCAGCAGTCATAATTCATTTTAAACTGAGCTTACGGAAAATATAAAAATATACCACGGCTATCCAGTTATTGTGCCACCATATTACTCCCCCAAAATAATTATATTTCTTTTTTTATTTTCTGTCTCAAACTATCACTCCCATTAATCATTCATACGAAATGATGTTCACACCTGGAACGGTTAACCGTGACAGCTAAAATTCACTGAGTGAAGATCAAAAGATTAGAATTACAGAATGCAAACCTTTAAATACCTTGAATTTAACCACGCATTCAACAGGTAGTCACTAAGTGTCACAGTACGATACACATTGTATTTGCACAGTACTAACGGGAAAAGTTTGCTAGACTGAAGTAAAAGGTGGGAATACAAACATGCATTTTTAATACACAATCAGTTATATATGTTTGTTGAAAATATCCGTCGGAAAAAAAATTCATAAAAATATTCTATTGTATGATTTACTTTTATTACTATAATGACTATAATCATATCAGAAATCCTTAAAATATAAATCGTACATTTTATTTTTAAAAGTTGCACAACTGATCACTTTACTTTATTAATTATTAGTTGGTTAATAGCTACGCCAAAAGTCGTCGATGCGCTTTAAATCGCGTTATTAGATGATTAACGAACAAGACTTAAATGAGATAAATTCCATTCCCGGAATGCAAAAAAACTTAAACTACGTCACAGAAGTCAGGAAGTTCGAATAAATAAAATTAATAATTCCCAATTTTCTTCTTTATTAGTTTTCATATCCAGATAAAACTTGGTGAATATGTTTTTTATGGTATTATTAACATAATAAGATGATAAGTAAAAAATCACGAATTTTCCCTTTAATGTAGACCAATTTGAAAACGGGACCAAGAATTAAGAATCTAAATACACGGTTAGATTCAGCATATCAAAGAACCCCAATATTTCAATTTTTGATGAAATCAAACCATATCATTATTATTTGCTTTTATATATAAACCAGAAATAACCAATTTAAAAAGGAAAAAAAAAATCCCCCCCCCCAAATTTTTTGAACCCTCTTATGATTCATCACCCCAAACTCAATCCCAGCCTTCCCTTTGTGGTATGGTACCTTGCAGTACAATTTCAGAGAGATCCATACACTTGAACACAATTTATTGTCTGGAAACTAGAAAAATACTTGTTTTTTTTTTCCCTTTTTGGCCCCAAATTCCTAAACGTTTAAGGCAAACTCATGCCCAGCTTTCCCTTTGTGATATGGAACCTTGTAGTACAATTTTATAAAAGATCCATACACTTACACACAAGTTATTGTCCTGAAACTAGAAAAATGCTTGTTTTTTGCCCCTTTTTGGCCTCTAATTCCTAAAATTTTGAGGCAATTACCCCCAAAATCAATCCCAGCATTCCCTTTGTGATATGGAACCTTGTGGTACAATGTCAGAAAGATCCATGCACTAACACATAAGTTATTGTCTGGAAACTAGAAAAATGCTTATTTTTTGCCCCTTTTTCCTAAATGTTTTCAGCAATTACCCCCAAACTCAATTCCAGCTTTTCCTTTGTGATATGGAACCTTGTAGTACAATTTCAGAAAGATCCATACACTTACACACAAGTTATTGTCATGAAACTAGAAAAATGCTTGTTTTTTGCCCCTTTTTTGGCCCAAAATTCCTAAAATTTTGAGGCAATTACCCCCAAAATCAATCCCAGCATTCCCTTTGTGATATGGAACCTTGTGGTACAATGTCAGAGAGATCCATGCACTACCACACAAGTTATTGTCTGGAAGTTACAAAAATGCTTATTTTTGGCCCCTAATTCCTTAACTGTTGGTACCATAACCCCCAAAATCAATCCCAACCTTCCATTTGTGGTATTGAACCTTATGGTAAAATTTCAAAGAGATCCATTCACTTAAACTAAAGTTATTGTGCGAAAACCAATGTGTCTTCGGACGACGAAGCCAACGTCATACCAATATACGACCGCAAACATTTTTTGCGGTTGTATTAAAATCGCAATGATAAAAGCACGCAATAATTTCTGAATTTACAGTACTTTATTTGAACCTTTTCATTGTTTTTTTAACGTAAAAATGTACTTACATATAACATTTTAAGTCATTGAAATTCTGTTTATGCACTCGACCTAGACCGTACTCAAAAAACCCAGTATGCTCTTGAAAAATTAATTTATTCTAAAAATGACCTTCTCAATGCAATTACAAGAATTTTCATAAGGTGTCTGTATATCTAAGGATATAAAAATTCCAAATATACATTTCCTTTGACATTTGCATTGGTATTTGTATAAAAATAGCTTTATTCAAAATTTTGGCATAAAAGCATTGTAAAGCTAAATTAAACTTTTATAACACAAAAAAAACGTAGGATTGATGATATCTTTTTGTAACAGATACTCTAACTTACCTTTTATGATCTTGTATATTACGTTCAAGCATCTATTTCACGTCTTACAAGAACAGAAATCTGTTTGTTTACATATTTGATCATAATCACCTCGAAAAAAAAAACATGGTTCACTTGAAAAACCCGATCAAATCACCTGAAAAAAACAGGATCCCAGCCGGACACTACAACTTCTGTGGTATTTCTCATTATTATATATTTGCAATTGTGTAATTAAACACAATATACATTATTTGCTACAAAATGATATATTCATATGCATTTACTTATCTCTAGTTATATCTATTTGTCATCTGTATATTTCAGATCTGTCATTGCCTTCTTTAGTTATATTTAATAAAGCGTTTGAACATTCTGCCTTTGTCCACCTGGTCACATATAAATGCAATACATACCCCAGAGTAGTTTGTCAGAGCTGATATGTCAATTATGTTTGACAATTCGAAGGCTGCATAAGCTGACTTTCCAACTTCACAATCTCTGTAAAGTATAGATAATATTGATTTTCAATTAATGTTTTGGGATCAATAATCTCTTTTTTCTGTCATGCCCATATTTTGATTTATTTGGCTGTGATGAAAGTTCCTAAATTAAACACACCAAATAAGACATACAACCAAAAACTGAAGGACAAAGGTGTGTTATCACTGCTTATATTTAAGGTTCCACTAAAGTCAAAATATAGGACACTTCATAAACATATGTTCATTTAAACATACTTAACATATACACACTGTGTAAATTGTAAATAAACTTGAAATTGTTATGTTGTGACCAAATCTGGAGGCCTGCGAGACGACTTAATTTGTTTAAAATTGGGATGGACGTATACTGTTATATCTAATGCAGGGCAAGCTCATGTTGATTTTTCAGAAAATGTATTGATTTTCGAGTTTCAGTTAATTTCATGTATCTAGGTGAACAAATATCGAAGGTACAATACAGAAATTGGACAAATATGCCATTAAAACATATGTATGTGACAAATCAACATGAGCTTGCCCTGCATTACATGTAACAGTATTCGTCCATACCAATTTTAAGCAAATTAAGTCGTCTCGCAGGCCTTCAGATTTTTTTGAAAATTTAGTGTTCACCCCAAGAACCGGTTTGGCCACAACATAACAATTTCAAGTTTATTTACAATTTACACAGTGTGTATATGTTAAGTATGTTTAAATGAACATATGTTCTCAAAGTTTAGGACTTTACTCATTATAGGTTGAAAAATACAGGCAAAGTTTTCATGTTTATGAAGTGTCCTATATTTTGACTTTAGTGGAACCTTAAGTTTATGCTTTATTATACATGTATACATGTGTTTAAAAATTGATACCAGAGTTCACTTTCTTAACTGGTAAATTGAAAGTGTTTGCCAACAAAAAAATAAAAAATAAATAAATGAAATTACAATAAAAGAACATAATTCCAATGTTCCCCTCATGCACATATTTTATCTTTCCAAGGTACAAGGGTATAACACTTTTTTTTGTTTGTTCTTTAAAACTTTTTATAAATATCTTTAATCGATAAATGAAAGCTTCTGACAGCAATTGCAATGAGATTTCCGTTAAAATTAATATTTCCAAGGGGCATAACTCGTTAAAAATATTTTGATCAGCACTTTTTTCAAAAGTGTCAAAGACATTGCTGATATAAACATTAGATATAAATTTCATAAAAATCTGGCAAGAATTGTATACATGAGGGCGCTAACAAGGCAACTTCTGTTATAATTAATATTTCCAAGGAGCATAACTCTTTTAAAATCATTCATTTGCACTGATTTTCAAAACGTCGAAGACCTTGATGATATAAACCTTTAATACAAATTTCATAAAAATCTGGCAAGAATTGTACCCGCAAGAGCGCTAATGAGGCCATTTTCCATAAATTTAATAATTCCAAGGGGCATAACTCTTTTAAAAAAAGTCGATCGACCACCATTATAGAACTTGTCCGAGATATTGCTGATATTAACCTATAGTATAAGTTTTATAAAAATCTGGCGAGAATTGTACCTGTGAGAGCGCTAACGAGGCCATTTTCCATAAATTTGATATTTCCAAGGGGCATAACTCTTTTAAAAAAGTCGATCGTCCACCATTATAGAAATTGTCCAAGATATTGCTGATATTAACCTATGGTATAAGTTTTATAAGAATTGTACCTGTGAGAGCGCTAACAAGACAGGACGGACGGACGGACTTACCGATGCCCAGTATTTCTATGTCCTCCGCAAAAGAGTGCGCGGGGGACAAAAATGATACCTTAACCATGTTAACAATAACCATTATTTATATTATATATACTGAACAAAAAAATTAAATATGCATATCTAATTTTTATTTATTTTCCATAACAATTATTTATTGATTGGTGAAACGATATTGCCAATAAACATAAGTTAAAACAATTGCATAACACAACATTCTAAAAAACAAGAGGCATGAACAGCCATGCATGAGAAACAAAAATTTTCATGACGACAAATTAAAGGTAATTCATAATGATGAGGAATTCTTGTTTAATATTCAGTGGCAAATATAACATGCATTTCAGAACGAGAATAAATTAATGTGATAGGAATAATTTTAATAATGGAGCCTGCTTTGCAATAGACCAACACAATGAGCCAATTTCTTAACATGCTAGTAATATCACAAGAGATTTGTTATCCTACCTTAGCTACATTATTCTGAGTCTTTGATTTGACTTATTTGCAAATCTTTGATTTGACTCACGACCTCCTGCACTCAAGGCTATCAGGCTACCCTGTGACCAACAAGGCTGTTAAAATGTCTGTGACAACTCGTATGCAATTTGTCACAATATCAAGCCCCAGTTAAAAAGAGGGTCTAATGTGACAATTCCTTGTAGCAGACATACACAGACATGATCAACCAGGTACTTAACGAATTCTCTTCAACATATAATAGATAATGCTAGTGTTTAATGTTAATAGACAGTTGTTAGTCGTCTACATTTCATTTAATTTTATACCCACCTTGCTTAAGCTAAAATAAAGCTAAAATATCGGAAATTATTGATTCATAACATCTAAATTCTACATTTCTTTGGATTTGGCACCCATCAAAAAGGATTCAGAATCTGGTACTGCAACTTTAGAGACACCTGATCTTTGAATTAATGGGCTCCACTTTTAAGAAGAACTGACTTCTAAGTGGCATAAGTAGCAATCATCTCAAAGAGACATTCGTATATAAAAAGACATATCTATGATGATTTTTTACTACTGATGGTTGTTTCATCCCCGAGGGCATTTCCAGCTCAGTAGTCAGCACTTTTGTAATGACATGAAACATCATTGATATGTTTGTTTTTTCTGTAAATTTACTGTTAATAAAAGGTTGCATTATTCAAATTATTATAATCTTATAAATAAACTCATCATTATAAATTATTTAAATTTTAAGTAAAAATCAAGTGTCATGAAAGTCAAAAATTTCAAAATTATTTTTTAAATTAGCAAAGTGCGTGAGGTATCAAGCCAGAAGCAATAGTACACTACGGTCAAATATGACCTCATATTGAATTTGTGGACACTTTTGTTTTTTAAAGACGACTTATTGCTTCTATTTTTTTTACCGATTATTATTTGCCAGAGACGCATCTTTAGTAGTTACAAGTTTTACACGTAATTTATTGAGGTAACTGTGTACGCTTTGAATTCACCCTTTTGATCATAAAGCAAAGCCACAATCTTTCTTGCAACTGAAAGAGATTCCACAACATCAGTTTGCCAGATTTACAAAATTGGACACATCACTACACAACTGTTTCAGGACTTTGAAAACCGTTTTTTTTTTTTTACCTATGCCAAACTGCCAATGTTGAGTCACATCCTGCAATTGCATGCACGGCAGGCAAGCATTGACTGACGATGGAGTTTAAAAATTGAATAGTTCATGTATAGGTATATAGCGTCTTACATCCTTGGTGATGGTTACAGTTCCTGTGACAACCCAAGTTCTTCTGTGTTTTTCTAAGAACTAAAACATCTGTGTCAGAGGATTTCACTATGATCCTTCATTTACAGCTATGACTTCCAAACTGTCTTTTGGCACACATGGCTTGCAAATACTTACGCCTATCAGCTTCCTCATGGGTACTGTAAAGCTCGACGAAGTCAATGACAGTATTAGTACAAATGCATTTTTTTCATTTGAGGATGGGAAAAAGTTCAAGCTAAAAGTAAGTTCATTATTACTTGCTAGTGCATTATATTTGTTTTGGTGGTTACAAACAAGAAACTGGAGCAATGGTTGCTTATTTTTTATAGAAGATAAAAAAAAATCTAGTCTAGAATGGAGTGACCTTCAATTACCTGGAAGACCTTTGATGTAAAGTTTGATCTTTGGTCCCGTTTGGCTGCCTTGAAAGAAAGTTTGATGTCATATCTGTAAAAGACATCATCAACAGAAAAAGTAGCCCTTGAAAATCAGGGCAGCTGAGACTAGATGAACTCTATCCCCAGGTCACCAAAGGTTTTCAAATTTTTAGCATTAATACTCTGGATAAGAGACATACCATCCCTAATAAAAAAAGGTAAAAGATTTATCTAACTCAGTGACAAGAGAAACAATAAGATGTTTAGTTCTCGAGTTGAATGCAAAGATAGGCTATACATGATTTTCTCATGGTTCCGTCATCATGAAAAAGGGCTGAAGAGATCGGACCAATCAGAAATGACAAAACTTTTCAACAGAGCTAACACCTATGCTCGACAGAACATGAGTTCAGGATTGATATGAATATTCAAAAATTCTCCTGTTCTACATTTTTATTTTGTTTTCTTCATTAGGTCATAAAATGTTTATTAACTTTGACAGAAGCGAAGAATCAAAGAGACTACAAGTCTTGCCTTCCACAAATGCCCTATTGATAAATGATCTTGCCATTTTGTTACCATCATCAACAGCCGACATCAAAGAGGTCTGTATTTCTTTTGAAGTGTGTATTCCAATTGAAATGTTGATTAGTGATCTGGGAAGGAGTTCTGTAACAAACAGGTCAGTCATATTTTCAAGAACATGGTCTATAATTTTCTGAACTTGTTCTTCATCTCGTTTCAAAGCTGTTGGCTTTACTTCATCATGCACAATGCTTTTGTCGTTGATGCAACCAGACCTGGTTTTCATTTCTGACGTAAAATCTGCAAGCCCATGTCGAGTAAGTGACCATCTCATTAGGGCTGGTTTTTGACGTGTGATACCACTGATTCCACCACAACCTTTGGAATCCTTTATGACAGATTTTTCAGTTGCCATGTCACTCCATACGCCATTGAACTTTCCAGGCTTTTGACGTATCGAAAACTCATCTTGCTGAAATGCTAATTCTAAATCCAGTGGAAAAGCAAGCATATCAAGATGTTAAACAGGTAGCCATCTAGAGTAATTGATCATTTTTGTAACAAATATATATATACATAGGCCAACATGGCAGCATTGACTGCCATGTTTTAAGAATGGGCGAATTTCACAGCAAAAACAGTAAATTCGTGCTGTAAGAGACAGACTTTAGATTATGAGCCTCTTTGCTTCCTGTGGCTAGCTGTATTGATTGAACAACTTCCAGAACCTCTAGATGGCTACCTGTTTAACTTCTTAACGTCAAGTGAAGAGACCTGAATTGCCCTCTCTTTCTGATCTAACATTCAGAAGAAGTATTTAAATGGCTTTCAAAAACATGTCCCAGAACTTAAATGTGGAGGACTTTGCACAACCCCATCTCCGGAACTCTTCAATCAAATGCAGAATGTGTTTTTTTTTAAAAAAAAACCTTCACCTCAGCAAAAGGGTTTGCATCGGCAGTTTTCCGTGTTTGAAAGGATGACATGAATGAGGAAAAAAGGTCTATGTATTTTCTGGAAGTTGTTCAATCTTGTCATTATGCCAATGAAAGAATGCAGCTAACCACAGTGGACAAAGTGCCTCATAATCTAAAGTTAGGCCTCTTGCAGCAAGATTAAACTGTTTTCCACTTAACATCAGACCCACAGTTGCAGCAGCATACACAGTCTTGTACCCAAGGGTATCACTAGCCCTGTAGTCAGCACTTTGGGTTGACATTTAATATCATTGATATGTTAGTTTTTCAGCAAATTTACTGTTTATAAAATTTCGTATTATTTGAAACAGTAAGGTTTTTCTACCCCAAGGTATAGATTGCCGTAAAGCCTTATTTGGCAAATTTGTTCGGAATTTTTAATTTTAAATGTTCTTCAACTTCTTATTTGATTTGGCCTTCCACCTGTTTTATTTTGACCATCACTAATGAGTAGATAAAACACAAGTCTGGAATACTGAATAATTAAAGCTTTTGAACATAGTAATCTGATGCAATGAAAAAAGCTTACCTCAAAATTTTCTTCAATGATAATGAATGTGAGCTGTTCTGGAGAAGAAGCTTTCCAAACAAGGATCCAGTGCCTCCATACATTGAACGATACACATAGGTGTCTAAAATCTAAGGAAGAATACAAAGTCTAAATATTTTTTTAGCATTAATCTAAAAAAAATAGTACTTGAGCAAGTGCAGCTCATGTATGAACCCTTATAACTGTTATTTTCACGAAATTTTTAAGTCCAAAACCAGTAATTTCGGCAAAAATAAGGGAAGCAGAATCAAACATAAACTCGATCTGTAACTCATCATAGTTGATTCACATACTAAAAAATAAACTTTAGGGTTTAGAAAAAAGTCTGTATAACTGTCCGTTGTGTAATGACGGAATGACTGAATGACAGAATGACAGAGTGACAGAATGACAGAATGACGGATAAGGGTAAAACTATATGGCCCAGGTAACATGTATACTGGAGCATAACTGATCATTCCCTTTCACTGACACCTAAAAAACTTTTAACAAATTTTTTCCTTGTAAAATCAGAATTTTAAACTATCAACAAACAGAAAGTGGCTACACAGCAGGTGTAAAAATTGCTTACTCGATACAACTCAACATTATAAAACTGTAAACCAAATATTAAATCAATCCCTTTCACAATATCGATGCCAAGAAAACTTTGATGAAAATTTTCCTTGTACAATTAGTGTTGCAAAATTTCAAACTAGCTATCATCAAACAGGAAGTGGCTACATGGTAATTGAAAAAATTGTTAACCCTCTACCACTCAACATTATGAATCTGCAGACCAAATATTATATCATTTCCTTCAATTGGAGCTAAAAACTTTTAAGGAAAATTTTCCTTGCACAATGAGGGTTGTAAAATTTCAAACTATAGGCAAACCGGAAGTGGCTACATGGCAAATGTGAATATTTCTTACTCCCTACAGCTCAACATTATTAAGCTGCAGACCAAATATTAACACATTATTTTCAAAAGAAGCCGAGAAAACTTTGACGAAAATTTTCCTTGAACAATGAGTGCGGTAAAAATTCAAACTATAGGCAAACAGGAAGTGGATACATGGCAAATGTAAAAATTGCTTACTTTCTACAAATCAACATTATATAGCTTCAGACCAAATACTAAAGCATTCCCTTCAATAGGAGCAGAGAAAACTTTGACAAAAATTTTCCTTCAGATGGAGTGATGGAGTGACGGATGGACGAGCGGTTACTAGACCTACTTCCTTCGATGACACAGGTACAAAGAAAAGGATCAATAGGACAAACAGCAGAATACAAAACAAAACATAGGAAACTAAAGATTGAGCAACATGATCTCAACCAAAAACCGGGGTTGATTTCAGGTGCTCTGGAAGGGTAAGCAGATCCTGCTCCGCATGTGCAAGGCACCTGTCATGTTGCTCGTGTAAGTACAAACCCAGTGATAATTCAGTAGATCACATAAGGGAAAAGAAGGACGGTATAATATCCGTCGTCATATGTGAAACATATTTCATAAGTCAACCAACTTGTGATGCCGTCTATAAAATTTTCGAAGGGATGATTTCAACTTAACCACTTGAAACTCTTGGTTTAATAGCTTCCTTGTGAGCAGCAACCCTCTATCAAGGAAATAAAAAAAAGATCATATCAACAGGGAGATATATACATTCAGGCGCTGCTGGAATGTTGCTACATAGAAATGGAAAGTTCACAATTGGGAAGCTGAAATCATCCTGAAATGAGTCTAGATGCGCAATATCATAAACTTTGATATGCTAGATGGCTTGTTTCGAAGCTGAGACATATTCACATATGTGGTTAAATTTTCGAGGTACGAAGTGAGATTCATTTTTTCGTAATTTAGCACACCTCGAAAAGCCTTTTGTGATGCGGCTTCTCAGGGTAAAAAAATCTCTTTTTTTACACAATAAGTTCTTTGCAGACCTTTAATAACTCCATAGGTTTACACTTTTATTCTATGGTCCTCTGCTTTCCAAATCAGCACAAGTTGTAAAGCTCAGTCACTTGTTAAAAATAGAAACATGTCGAATATCACTGCACAGTGAATTTTTGTTTACACATTTCTTTTGAATTCCTCAATTTGAGGTGCATTAGGGATAATTACCCAAAAGAATTCTGCACAAAGGAAATGAATAACTTACAATTATTCATTACACCAAATATAGTTGACTTATTATTTATAGTATCTGAGAAACAGACATAACCACCAGAACTTTACATTGACCGATGAACCATGAAGATAAAGTCAAGGTCAGAAAACCCTGTCAGATGGATCAAGTTCAGAAAACCCTGTCAGATGGATATTGACCTTACAATCACTCCATACCACAAACTTAGATGACCTACTCTTTATAGCTGGTATCTGAGATAGGACTTAACCTTGATCACTGATCAATAAAATGAAGTCAACTCTGTATTAAGGACATGCAGACCTTGCAACGATCCTATATACTACAAATATTTATCCAATCACTCATAATAGTAAGTGATATAACAACTAGATAAAAATGTATGAAGACAAAAAAAATCAATACATTACTAAATATGTATTGCTATACAATTTTGAAAACTTTTTTCCCTCTTACTTTTATTGTACATGTCAGATTAGATAACAAGTTCAGGGTATCAAAACTTAAGGAGGGAAGCAGGTGTTTACTTCAGCTATCTATCGATTACATTTAGACTAATCTTATGGTAATTATATACTATTCCTTAGTTCATAGTTTTTTTTCATCAGCAGCAAATATTTGTATGAAATTTGGTGGTCATACATCCTGTCAATATTATAACTTATATTTCTGCATTGCACAAGGTAATGCTTTTCTCAGACTGTTTTTGACGTCTTTATACTAAATCCATTAGATGTGTACTGGTTGATACCTTAGTATGGGAGAACTAGCTTTCAGTAATTGCAAGTACTCTAAGATTGGTACTTTGTGTCTTTTGTGTTTATGTTAATCATTTTCTTGTGCTTCGTGCCAATCTGATGAGTCAAGCTATTTCTAATTGATATTTAGTTTGTAATGTTGTGATGTTGCACCACTATTACAGGTTTGATGGTTGAGTGCTCACGAACATTCTATATGTGCCTTTCCCTAGTCAGGAGCCTGTAATTCACTGTTGTTTGTTGATTACTGTCTGTTATATTCGTTTGCGTTGATCGTTTTGTCAGGAATCAGTTGCTTATTTTTTTAGTATGAATTTTTTCACATTTTTTCATGTTGGGGCTTATTATAGCTGACTACACAGTATGTTGTTTTCATTGTTGAAGGCTGTACAGTGACCTTTAGTTGCTTAAATCCATATCATTTGGTCTCTGCCGGATAGCCGTCTTATTGGCTATCATACAAAATCTTCTTATAATACAATTAATACAGTTTTTACAAGTAGTATCTGAACAATGAAAATGAGTTCAAGGAAAATGTATATTTCAGGGTCAATAACTCAAAAACTGATTGACAGATTTTATTGAAATGTTCAGGGTAAATAGATCTTTTCGAGCTGATCATTTTTGCAATTAAACTTTAAACTTAGTTCCTATATGTTATTTCACAATAGCAGCCAAAGACTGCAAAAAGTTATTATTGCAGGGACAATAACTCAAAAGGGATCAACAGATTTTTCTCCAATTTTTAGGGTGGATATATCCATCTTGTCGAGCTGGTCCCTTTTGCAATAGGTACTTTTAACCTAGCCCTAATATTTTTGGTGATAACAAAAAAAAATGCAAAAAAAACCCCATATTATTTCAGGGACAATAACTAAAAAATGGATTGACAGATATTAATCCAACTCTTAGGGTAAATACTTCGTGTCATGCTGAAACATTTTGCAATTCACACTTTTAATCAAGCTCTGATAGTTTAATTTCAAAATAACAGCAACTGCAAAAAAACTGGGAAAAAAAATCTATATTTCAGGGACAATAACTCCAAAACAAGTAGTCAGCTTTTTCAGGGTGAATACATTTTGTCATGCTGATCATTTTCACAGTTTTAACCTATAGTTCCTATAGTTTTTGAAAATCAACATTTCAGGGCGATACTGTATACTCAGAAATTATTGTGAGGTTTTTTTGCGAATAATGCAACTGGGTGAGTATTGCAATAATAAGAACTTGCATTATGATATCTGATACATATATCTGTATGAAGATTTTCCAGAAATTGCAATAATTAATATCGCATGTTCTTCCATTATTCAAAAATTGCAATAATAACTGTACACAATATTTTCTAAATTTACAGCAACTCCAAAACAGGTCAACAGATTTTTCCAAAATTTTGAAGGTAGATAATATAATTATGTTGTGCTGACCATTTTTATCCTGTCAGTTTTTCTCTAATGTTAGAGAAATAAGCAAAAACTGAAGCTTGGCCCGTGTGTTCTATCTTTAGACTGGGTGGCCATGTTGGTTGATCAACCTAACCAAAAACCACAAACTTTATAGTTGACATCATATAGATGAAGAAGGCCAACTTTGGTTTCAATCCATTGAGCAGTTTCAGAAGAGAATTTTTTTAAAAAGTTTACAGAGATCAGACAACAGACAAAGAACAATGAATGTAGGATGCAAAGTTCATATGGTTCCCTTGGGCCAGGTGATCTAAATTCCTTTCATTTTCATGATCACTTGGATTGAAATATGCTATTTTTTCATTTGAGTTCCAGTCAATCAAGCACTTCTTTTTCAACATACATGTAATTAATATTTCTAAAGACAATAACTCCCATAATTAAAGAACCTTAGTATGCGCGCTCAAATACCCCACGTCCCCACATTGTCATTGGAGAAATAAAATATGTGTAAGAAAAAAAAATTGTATAAGAAAAAAAAATTGAATCATAATTTCCTGTCAATATGCACATCTACATAGTATGTCCTTATTATCTAAAAAGGTTTCATGAAATTCTGTTGTGTGGTATCAGAGGAGTTGCGATGACAAACTGTTGCAGTAGCACATTGAAGCAAATAAGTTCAAAGGGGCGTAACTCCTAGAAAAAAAATTGAACCGTAATTTCCGGTCGATATGCACATCTACATAGTATGTCCTTATTATCTAAAAAGGTTTCATGAAATTCTGTTGTGTGGTATCAGAGGAATTGTGATGACAAACTGTTGCAGTAGCACATTGAAGCAAATAAGTTCAAAGGGGTGTAACTCCTAGAAAAAAAATTGAACCGTAATTTCCTGTTGATATGCACATCTACATAGTATGTCCTTATTATCTAAAAAGGTTTCATGAAATTCTGTTGTGTGGTATCAGAGGAGTTGTGATGACAAACTGTTGCAGTAGTACATTGAAGCAAATAAGTTCAAAGGGGCGTAACTCCTAGAAAAAAAATTGAATCGCAATTTCCTGTCGATATGCACAACTACATAGTATGTCCTTATTATCTAAAAAGGTTTCGTGAAATTCTGTTGTGTGGTTTGAGAGGAGTTGCGATGACAAGAAACAGGACTGACGGACTGACAGACTGACGGACGGACAGACGGACGGACGGGTCAAAAACATTATACCCTCCGCAACTCGTTGCGTGGGGTATAATACAAGAGCCTCAGAGAGCAAGCGCCCTTACTCAATGCCTAAAATTCTTTGTATGAGGCAAATTTTAAGTGGTACTGTTACAAAGTTGTCCTCTTCAGAAGAGGTTTGAACGAAAGATAATTGTTAAGAAAATAATTGAAATTCAATTTCTGTCTACAGGAACATAAACTTTCAATATCAAGATCAATTTTGGTTGATTTTTCCTTCTTTGTCCTATTGTTTTAAAAGACTTTTTACAACTTTTACAATGAGTTTAGTAAAAATTCAAAGGTATTGAAGTGTTGAGGAATATTGACCCCTCTTTTTTCAACAGGTGTCAGTAATGGACCATTAATTGATCAATAATACAGTTATGGTCATGAACCATTTTTTATTTACTATAAGTCAATAAATCTAAAGGTAGAAAACTTTTATGAGACAATTTATGGGATTGGAGTTTATGCAGTTTTTACATAAGCCTATGCTATCTGCCAAATACAAGAAATGACGCAATAATATAACGGGTAAAAACCAAATAATTTCATAAAATCTTTATGATGCCAATATTTTTTGGTAATAAACAACCTATGTTTTAATGTTTAATACCACAGAAACAACTTACTGTGCATTCATAACAATTTTAGACATTATTTTATATGAATTCATATTGAAAGGATGGAAAACGCTAAAAATAGCACAAATTAAGGTTTCAGGCTATAATTTTGCAACATGTGACTTTTTTGCCAAAAAAAGGTTGAAATGTGGCTATTTGCGAGTTGATGAAATCCTACGCAGCCTCATATGGTAATACATCATGATGAGATCTACCTATAGTACAAATAAGGTCATGATATCTTTAAAAACAACGAGGGGGGCCATGTTGAAAAAACCAAATAAAAGGGAGATAACTTCTAAAGGGGATGATGAAATCCTACACAGCCTCATCTGGTAATACTTCATGATGAGGTCTACCGATGGTCCATATTTGGTCTTGATAACTCCAATAGAAACGAGGGGAGGCCATGTCAAAAAAATGCTGAAAGAAAAAAAAAAAAAAAAAAAAAAAAAAAACATTAGAAAAACAATAAGGTCTTTCCTAACGGAGTGGAAAGACCTTAATTAATTGTATATTTAATACAGTTTTCTTGTTGATTAACCCAAGAACAAAGTTAATATTGTCTGGTTTCTTCTTCTTATCACTATTATGGCACAGTCTCAACAGAGTTGGGATGACATATTGTTATTATAGGTTTCTTTTTTTTTTCTTATTAGATCTTTCCACTTTTTGGTGGAAAGACCTTTTGATTTTGTTGTGATTATTATTATTAGGTCTTTCCACTTATCCATGGAAAGACCTATTGATTTTGTCTGATTATTATTAGATCTTTTCACTGTTCTGTTGAAAGACCTTTGGATTTTGTTCTGATTATCATTAAAATAATTATTATTATTATTTTTTTTTCTTCTTCTGCCAAACCCTTTTCTTGCAGTAGTAAGTGGTTTCGCAAGATGTCACTTAGATGTTTTGGATATTATACCAAACAGTTATAACTCTTACAAAGAAATGTGTTCCTTTATGCGGTATCAGTTTTAAAAGCGTATTAACTGTTCAATATCATATATCAAATATCTAAGCAACATCTTGCTAAACAACCAAACGGGGAAACAAAAAAGTTGGCGGAAGAAAAAAAAATAATCAGAGCAAAATCAATCGGCCTTTCCACGGAAAAGTGGAAAGACCTAATAATCAGAACAAAAGCAAAAGGTCTTTCCATGGAAAAGTAGAAAGACCTCATAATAATAATAATAACTAGAGGCTCTTAAGAGCCTGTGTCGCTCACCTTGGTCTATGTGCATATTCAATAAAGGACACTCTCCCACATTGTAGATAAGAATATAATTCATTACAAAAATCTGCTTTGTTGATCTTGTATTGCTGATAATTAAGTCTGTTTAGCTTCTCTCTATCCTCTTTAGTTTTTGCTCAAAACACAAAAGAGGGCAAAACATCCACATTCTATATAGGTAGCCGATGGCTACTCAGGTTAAGGTGAACTTTAACTATTATTCCCGCCGCACAAGCCTTTTTTACAGTAGAGTGATTTTCTCCAGGTGTATCCTATATAAGGACGAGGAATCCAGTACAAGGCCTCTTTAACTATTTAGGCCGCACGTAGACATGTTCGGTAAGTACAGAGCATTTTACTTAGTAAAAACTGAATCAGTTTTTTCATCCTCGACTCGAGGAAGAATTAGTTTTGATTTTGTATGCGCAAGGTGAAACATTTTCACGTTATTTTTTTATCTGTTCTAGATTTTGAACTTCAATGGAACAGTCAGAATCTGACAGAGAGTCGCTAGTTTCGGACTCAGAAGTTATGAAGCTTTTAACTTGATGAAGTTGATAATAGTTTTTCTGGTTTTACATCTCCAGCTAAATCTTTTAATGGGAAAATTTCCAAAAAATCAGAATCTAATAAGAGCTCCAAACCGGAAGCTACAATTATCAAAGATGGCATCGTTGCGTCCACCTCGAAAGGCAAAGGCCTGGGGGAAAATAAAAAAGGAAAGGCTCCTTTAAAGAGAAAGTATGATACTGATATACAGGCCAAGTGTCCTAGTAATAAATCTAAACATTCCAAACGTAAACAGGAACTTTCTGATTTTTCAGATACTATGAGATCTATGTTCACGGAACTAACATCAAATCTCTTGGCAGCATTGCCATTTACTCCATCTCATGTTGTAGGGGAACAAAACGTTCCTTCCACTAGTGCTGATAATATAAGTAATTCAACTGAACCAGTTCAAATGATTTTTAGCGATAATGAATCAGATAATTCTGAGGGCAGCACCCATCATAACTTAGATCACTCTGATCAGTTAGGATGTTGAACTTCCAAACATCTTTGAGGACTCCGAGCGTTATGGGGAAGAGGTTGAAGCCTCAGTCTCTAACATTGTGGAAACAGTCATTAGAAAAAAGGCTGATGTAGCCTCCCTTGTTAAGAAAGAAGACAACAAGATCCATAGTAACTGCAAGGGTCTGAACCCTCCTGCTGTTAATGCTGAGATTTGGCAAATCTGACCGCAAGGTATGATCACAAGATATAATGTTTCAAACAGTACAACGTTTGATGGGCCTGGGCATTGTCCCAATTTTTGTCCCCTTATTCCCAAACGTTTTGGGCAATTACCCCCAAACTCAACTCCAGCTTTCCCTTTGTGATATGGAACCTTGTAGTACAATTTCAGAAAGATCCATACACTTACACACAAGTTATTGTCATGAAACTCGGAAAATGCTTGTTTTTGGCCCATAATTCCTAAAATTTTGATTACCCCCAAAATCAATCCCAGCTTTCCCTTTGTGATATAGAACCTTGTGGTACAATGTCAGTGAGATCCATACACTAACACACAAGTAATGGTTTGGAAGTTACAAAAATGCTTATTTTTGGCCCCTAATTCCTTAACTGTTGGTACCATAACCCCCAAAATCAAGCCCAACCTTCCTTTTGTGCTATTGAACCTTATAATAAAATTTATTTCATAGAGATCCATTCACTTAAACTAAAGTTATTGTCCAGAAACTAAATGCGTCATCGGACGACATGATAGCATTATACGACACAAAAAATTTTTTGCGGTCGTATAAAACACAAACATTTGATAAAAATTGTCACCAAAGGGCAATAACTCTAATAAGGAGTCGACAGACAGTTTCGACAATGCATACTTATTTGTAGAACTTGTCTTGCTGATCATTTTTGCAATTTAAAGTTTCTCCCTAACTATTATAGTTTTCAAGATAATAGGCAAAAATGAAAATTAAATGATAAAATTTGTCATTTAAGGGCAATAACTCCTATAAGAATTCGTCTGACAGTTTTGATGTATATGAACAATTGGTAGAGCTCAACATTCTAAACATTTTTGCTTTGTCAGATTTTCTCTATTTGTAACAGTTTTCAAAATAATAGACAAAACTTGCATTTTACCCCTATATTCTATTTTTAGCCATGTCGGCCATCTTTGTTGGCAAGCTGGGTCATCAGACACATTTTTTAAACTAGATACCCCAATGATGATTGTGGCCAAGTAGTTTCAGAGGACGGTGAGAGACGACGACAACGGACACCAAGTGATGAGAAAAGCTCACTTGGCCATTATGGGCCAGGTGAGCTAATAATAATAAACCAACAAAATACAGTAAGGTCTTTCTATTAGGAAGGAAAGACCTTAATAATAATAATAAACAAACAAAATACAGTAAGGTCTTTCCATTATGAAGGAAATACCTTAATAATAATAATAAACAAACAAAATACAGTAAGGTCTTTCTATTAGGAAGGAAAGACCTTATAAATAATAATAATAAACAAACAAAATACAGCAAGGTCTTTCCATTAGGAAGGAAATACCTTAATAATAATAATAAACAAATGTAAAACAATAAGGTCTTTCCATTAGGAAGGAAATACCTTAATAATAATAATAAACAAATGTAAAACAATAAGGTCTTTCCATTAGGAAGGAATTGTTCTGCAGACATATCTTGCATTAATTCCAAATGGATGGTTCTAACCACTAAACATGTATATACAAATCCATACTTGTTTGCTTCCAGTTTTTGATTTCACAAAATTGGTCCAAAATAGTCCACTCCTGTATATGAAAATGAGGCGGATTCTTTGGTAGTGGAGGCATTAATGGCATTTTAAATGGTCCACCTTCATAACGATTGCAGATTGTAATTTTCTCAAAACTAATCATTTCTGATTGGCCTTGTGGACTGAAATCCGGTAGGTTTGACGTATCATTGATAAAGTTTGTGATACACCAATATGAAAATATTTTCTGTGCATGTTTTCAATAAACAGTTCAGTTACTTTGTTTTTCTTTGGAAGTAATATAGGCATTCTTTCCCCATCTGACAGTTGAGCAGCTCCTAACCTACCAATGCCTCTTTTGACAGTTTCTTAGTCTAAAATGAGTCTTAACGGACTTACTTAGCTGTGTCTTTTCTATACTTTAATTGCAATCATCACATCACCAAAACATATTTTATCTACATTTACTTTGCATGTTCCTGCTCTGTTGCTATTAGAGGACCAGATAACGTCTCTTTTTTAAATCGTCGAACAAATCTTCTTATCCAAGCTGACACTCTAATTAAGCGGGTAAATGAGGAAAATCTGCTGCAATCAATGCTAAACAGATGCCCAACACTAGATTTTAAATTTTCAGAACTGTTAGTTTTTTCGTCAAGACTCTCCCAAGCAAGCAATTTTGCTTCATGAAATTTTAGATACCTTGTATTCTAATTCAACAGAATTTTGATTGTCGTCACTTATATTGTGCGGATCCCATGTAGGCCACTCAGTTCTGTGTTTTGTTAACCAAGAAAGACCATACCACCATTAACTCTTTTCTTTCAACATGTAACTGTTGTCCCTCTACTAGCAATATCAGCAGGATTTTCCTTTGTAGAGAGGTACTGAAATTGAATGTCTTTCTGGTGTCTAATTTCCTTTATTCTTTTATCAACAAATGTTGCTAGAGGTTTTTTTTGTTCCTTTCCAGTGTAAAACACATTGAGGATCTGTTCACAGAATCCTCCCACAGATGGGAATTTTTAACTTCTTCTTAACAAAGTTAATGCACCAGACAAAAACTGCTAATATCTCAAGGTTAGGTAAAGTACCAAACGTGTCTTAAAATAAACTGTTGACACAGAGATATGTCTCGCCTTTTTGTAATGTTGGTAGTATAATGCAAATATTGAATCAAAATGGCAATATCTAAAAAATATGTACACTATGCAAAACATTCAAAGTCAATGAACCATGACTTAATGTGCAGGATCAAATAACCTCCATGGAAATGTGAAATGTTATTTTTTTATAAAACTGCATACCAAATACAACTGAATTATCATAAGCGGTGCCTTTTAAACTAACCAAAACACAAACTTTAACTAGTAAACAATGTAAAAATTTCAAAGTCAATGAACCCTGATGAGGTGATGGGGCCATAAAATCTCCATGGAAAAAGAGACTTGCAAATGCTAATACAACTACAAAGGAAATATCATTGACTTAACATTAAGTGGTTCCTCTTAAACTGATCTGATCACACACTAATAAGTGTAAACCTAGCAAAAGTTTAGAAGTCAATAGACCATGACTCAGGGGGCAGGGCCAAATAATCTCCAAGGAAATAAGATGTGCCAATGTTTCTACAACTGTATACAAATTATCATTTTATCATTGACCTACCTCTAGTGGTTCCCTATAAACTGACCTAATCACAAACTAAAACACAATTGTTCAAGCCACCTAATCCGCATACCTAAGTCCAACTTTTTAACTCAGTCAAGGCGAGACAAAAAAGTAAATCAATTTTACAAAAGTTGTTTTCACTCAGTTGATGTGAATAAACAACAGTAGCATAGGAAATCCCATATTTGATATTCAAATGGAAGAATTTTTTTTCCATCTAACAAACTAGAAATTCCCAAATTGTTTGCGGATATCTATCACTTTCAACTTGACGGCTTTCACGTTGGAAGGGTCCATTTCATCTATGAGATGAAAACTCTTACGGAATTATGAAAAAAAGGAAAACGAACTTGTTATGGGTATTCAATATAGGTTTCGTTCAGTAAAATTATTTGGGCAAACAAACTTTTAAGGTCATGATTGTCTATTTTTATAAACAAAAACTATGGATTATTTTTTTACTTTTTATTCTGAAATAATGCATGAAAATGCTGCTTAACAGATATTGTATTTATATTTCAGGGACAATGTATTTGTTAGGGTCGGCGGAAATGAAACTAGAGGCTCTAAAGAGCCTGTGTCGCTCACCTTGGTCTATGTGCATATTAAACAAAGGACACCGATGGATTCATGACAAAATTGTGTTTTGGTGATGTTGATGTGTTTGTAGATCTTACTTTACTAAACATTCTTGCTGCTTACAATTATTTCTATCTATATTGAACTTGGCCCAGTAGTTACAGTGGAAAATATTTTGTAAAAATTTACAAAAATTTACAAAATTTATGAAAATTGTAAAAAAATTGACTATAAAGGGCAATAACTCCTTAAGGGGTCAATTGACAATTTTGGTCATGTTGACTTATTTGTAGATCTTACTTTTCTGTACATTATTGCTGTTTACAGTTTATCTTTATCTATAATAATATTCAAGATAATAACCAAAAGCTGCAAAATTTTCTTAAAACAAGAAATGATTGTAACAGGATGCTGTTACGAAGTCTCCTAAACGAAGCTCCCATAATTCGAAATTCCCAGTGTCGCCTGACATTGGACAAAGTCCAGTGAAAATTGGTTTGGTCCAGTAAAGTATATGCATTAGTGATGCCTGGGGACTAACCCTGTATATCATTCAAATCATCTTCGCATGACAAACCAGAATATATATGGTTTAGGGGTGGGGATCTCTACCATTTACAAGATACTAGAACATTGGGGGTGGGGGGAACCCCTGGGGACTAACCCTATACATCATTCAAATGTTCGAGACACGACGAACAGTAATATATATGGTTAAGGGGTGGGGATCTTGACCATTTACAAGATATTAGAACATTGGGGGTGGGGGGAACCCCTAGGGCTGACCTCATACGTCATTCAAATGTTCGAGACATGATGAACAGGAATATATATGGTTTAGGGGTGGGGATCTCGACCATTTACAAGATATGAGAACTTTCTCAAATGGCAGGGGGTCGGGATGACCCCTGGGGACTAACCCTGTATATCATTCAAACCATCTTGGTATGACAAACCAGAATATATATGGTTTAGGGGTGGGGATATTGACCACTTGCAAGATATTAGATCTTTCTTAAATAGCAGGGGGTGGGCGTGACCCCTGGTGACTAACCCTGTATATCATTAAAACCATCTTCGCATGACAAACCAGAATATATATGGTTTAGGGGTGGGGATCTTGACCACTTACAAGATATTAGAACTTTCTTAAATGGCAGGGGGTGGGGGTGACCCCTGGGGACTAACCCTGTATTTCATTTGATGTGCTTTATCATGACAAACCAGAATATATATGGTTTAGGGGTGGGGATCTCGACCATTTACAAGATATTAGAACTTTCTCAAATGGCAGGGGGTTGGGATGACCCCTGGGGACTAACCCTGTATACCATTCAAACCATCTTAGCATGACAAACCATTATATATATGGTTTAGGGGTGGGGATCTCGACCATTTACAAGATATTAGAACTTTCTCAAATGGCAGGGGGTCGGGATGACCCCTGGGGACTAACCCTGTATATCGATCAAACCATCATAGCATGACAAACCAGAATATATATGGTTTAGGGGTGGGGATCTTGACCACTAACAAGATATTATAACTTTCTTAAATGGCAGGGGGTGGGGGTGACCCCTGGGGACTAACTCTGTATTTCATTTGATGTGCTTTATCATGACAAACCAGAATATATATGGTTTAGGGGTGGGGATCTCGACCATTTACAAGATATTAGAACTTTCTCAAATGGCAAGGGGTCGGGATGACCCCTGGGGACTAACCCTGTATATCATTCAAACCATCTTAGCATGACAAACCAGAATATATATGGTTTAGGGGTGGGGATCTCAACCAATTAAAAGATATTAGAAATTTCTTAAATGGCAGGGGGTGGGGGTGACCCCTGGGGACTAACCCTGTATTTCATTTAATATGCTTTATCATTTAGAACATTTTCAATTAAAAAGATTGTGTATATCACAAACGGTTTTCAGTTTATAATCATTTGAAAATTTAAAAAAATTAAATCCCATAGGGTTCTATAGTAAAACCCTTCTTTCTTTTTGCCCCTCAAAGTACCCCTTTATAATCCCCGATGCACAAACAAAACCCTGATTGCACCACTAGACATGTTAGTCTAACATATTGTGAAACCCTAAGTTAATCTGACAAGCGGTTTTGGAGAACGGGTGCGGACAAGTTCAAATTTAAAAGCGGCGGAAGAGGAAGAAGAAGAAGAAGAAGAAGAAGAAGAATAATAATAATAATAATAACTGAGCAAAACCAATAAGTCTTCCCAAACTTCATTTGGGAGACTTAATTACCAATTCAGGGGCAGCAACCCAACAACATATTGTCTGATTGGTCTGAAAATTTCAGGGCAGATAGATCTTGACCATGGCTTCCAAAACGGTCATATATTCCGAACTTGACCGAAATTCATATAAAAAGTCTGGCTGCTCTCAGCCTCAAACGGTCAAATATCATAGGTTTGCCACTTTTGTTATTCAAGGCATTTTCATAGAACGGTCATTTCACTTTTTTACAAACTATCGATCGGTAAAAATGTCCGTTTGGGCATTATAGTTTATAATTGTGGCAATCTATTTCACAAAGATATTTCGGTCATATTTGGGTTTAATTAAACAGATGCAGCATATTTCATACTTTGAAGTGTCTCAGTTAGTCTAATCATCTGGGTACACAAATGCACGGCTTGGTACATCAATAAAAAGTAGAAAAAAAAAACATTTGTTCTTTTATTTAAAAAACATCAAGCTGTCAAACAATTATCCCTTCAATAAGTAATATTGAAGCCATAAATCATTCACTGATTACAGGTCATTACCTTTGATGAGAGACCTTAGCTTGTCTTAATCAATAGAATTGATGATGCATAACAATGAACATAAACAGGTGATAAAGGTGATCAGGTAAACGAGGTCAAACATAAAAGCGTGTATGGAACAACATCCTATTTAATTACGCTTTGTAGATATGATTGTAAATGAGCATTCAGTTTTAAAAAAGTATCCTTAGATTTTATAATAATTCTTCAAATAAGAATATTGAATTCGAATTTGTATGATATTCATTATTATATTTAAAAACACTGTACATCGTGTTAAATACCGGGGTACGCTAAAGGGTATTCAAAGTTATTTTCTTACATTTCAGCGGGTTGCATCTAATTAATTTAGTCTAAAAGATTGAAATTATAAGAAATACGTTAATAAATATGATTTTATGAAAAATTTGAAAAGGTTTTAAACTAATAATCGTCAGAACCACGTTGTTTGAACTAGTACAAGTGTGCGCATGTGTCTATTGTCCGCTGGTGGGAAATTTAATTATGCATCCTAATTCTTCAATAATGCTGAAATTATCATTGATACCTTTATCTAACGTTCATTTCGAGTATTTTCTTGAAGAAATAACTTGAAAAAGGCTACTTAACTCAATTGTAAACTTACACGGATATTACGTATCCGTCTCTGATCCGTGATTTACCATTATCAAGTCAACATCCGGCATTAGGAAAATGTGATTTTAAAAACGAAAGTAAAGCTTTTGACAGCGTTATTTTGCACAAATAAAGAGTCTAAAGCGTAATTAAGCAGACTTATTACGCTGATGTTGCACACTTCGAATGCTGCACTTTCAATATAATACTTTACGTCAGAACATTGAATTTATATCAAAGTAAAGTTTAATATCGTTTTAATGTCAATCATTGGTTATATCATATATGATGGCCAACTGATTATCATAGTTGCCTAATTTACTAAGTCTAAAGGGATAAAAAATCGGGATAAGATATGAAATGTCCGGCTGGCTCAAAAAAATTTTGGAAGCCCTGATCTTGACCTAATGAACAATTTTATCCTGTCAGATTTGCTCTAAATGCTTTGGTTTCAGAGATATGAGCCAAAAACTGCATTTTACCCTATGAACTATTTTTTAGCCATGTCGGCCATCTTGGTTCGGGGGCGGGGTCATCGGACACATTTTTTAAACTAGATACCCTAATGATGATTGTGGACAGGTTTGGTTAAATTTGTCTTAGTAGTTTCAGAGGAGAAGATTTTTGTAAAAGATTACAAAAATTTACGAAAAATTGTTAAAAATTGACTATAAAGGGCAATAACTCCTTAAGGGGTCAACTGACCATTTTGGTCAAGTTGACTTATTTGTAGATCTTACTTTGCTGAACATTATTGCTGTTTACAGTTTATCTCTATCTATAATAATATTCAAGATAATAACCAAAAACGGCAAAATTGCCTTAAAATTACCAATTCAGGGGCAGCAACCCAACAACAGGTTGCCAGATTTGTCTGAAAATTTCAGGGCAGATAGATCTTGACCTGATAATCAGTTTTACCCTATGTCAGATTTACTCTAAATGCTTTGGTTTCAGAGATATAAGCCAAAATCTACATTTTACCCCTATGTTCTATTTTTAGCCATGGCGCCCATCTTGGTTGGTTGGCCGGGTCATCGGATTTGACACAGTTGTTTGAGCTGTCTGCAACAAAACTATATCTCCGGTTGACAACAAACTATTTTCTGGTACTTTCTCTTCACCCGAAGTCACTTCATATATTTCATCAGCGAATTGTGAAACCTCTTTTAGTTGAGAGGAAATTTTCTTTGGACATAGACATCGATAATGACATTTTTTCTGTTACACTAATAAAAACATGCATTTTCTAACCTAGTCTCTGTTTACGTGTGCAATTTCAAGCAGATATCACAACTACCCTTGATTTTCTGTTTTCTATCTTCAATTGTCCTGAACTTTCTACACTCATCACTCCAATGGTTTCCATCCCAATATCTGCATATCAATGAGTTTCCACTACCCAAGTTTCTTCCAAAACGATTAATTGTCATCATGGCTTCTGCAGATAAGTGTTTTCTCGGTTGAAAATTATAAATTTTCCCATTTAATTGAAATTTAGACTGCTGTCTTTCTGCAGAACTGGGACACGTATGTGTTTCTTTAGATTGACTTTCTGCAGCTTCTCTAGCAATTATGTAAGTATTGAAAAACTGCCATAACTTCCCAGCTGTGCATCTTTCCCTGTTACCTTTCTGTATTTCAAGTTGAATAATGACTTCCTTTGGTAACTTAGAGGTTATCATAGAAATAAATACATTTTGGTTCACATCTTGAAGCAGTTCCTCCAAACTACATATATGTCGTTCCAAGTCATCATATAGTCTATGAAGATTGGTTGTATGATTTGAAGCTGACTGAAGGTTTATTAAATCTGAATAGTGCTTGTTGAAAACAGATTGAATATTTCCAAGTCTTTCGTTAAGTATTGAAATTACTACATCACATTTTTCAAGTTAGAGCGTTCAGCCAGATATAGCAGCATTACAGATACAGATAAGAAAAGCATTACCTGTTCAAAAAAGTTTGCTTTTTAAGTAATTTAATTTCTCTACTTTTGACAATTTTTGATTTGTGTGTACTGCTGCTTTAAATGAATCCCAAGATTCTGTCCATTTTAGCTTGTCTCCATTGTACGAGACCAGGTCTAATTTAGGAAGTTTAACTGCACTTACTGTTGAAGGTTGACTTTTTCTCTGTAATTCTTGTAGATGTAACTGTTGAAACTGTAGTATCTGCTCTTGCATTTGTGTCTGAGACTGTATCAAATGCTCCACTTTGTGGTCTGTTGTCAATTCTTTTTCTTCAATTCCATAATTTTATCCTGGATTGCTTACTGGAATATTTTCAATTCGTCTAAGTGCCCTGTTTTTTGCAATTTCACCCTCACTATCTTCTGTTTCCTCTAATATAAGAGAAAGATCTTTTATAGTTTCTTCCAATTTTTGCTGCAAAATCCTTTAATCATCTTTCCGCTGAAAAAAAAACTTAGTTGTGTTGTCACACTCTCATCTTCAATCCCTTGAGCGATCATATCTCTCTTCAATCCTTGAGCAATTATATCTCAACTTGTCTTTCTCTAAAATTATTGTACTTTTACAGAGTCCTTTCAAATATGATGCTGCCACCTTTCTGTGGTTCCTTCTTTTTCATGTTCTCCATAAATTATTTTTCCTGTAGTTCTCTGGGTTCTGGTACCACACAATGTGGCGAAATCAGATAACACGGAATCCTTTTCTAACTTTAATAAAATAACTAAAGGTTATTTACAGTATGTCAAATTCAATAAATACCACATTGGAATAAACTGCTAAAAAATCCTTCTTATCCTTTCTTATTCAAGAGGGGCGAAATGCTTCTATACTATATAGCTACTAATGCTATTTCTACAATGATATTTATTCACAAAACAAACTAAGCCTATATACCAAAATCAAAAAAACATTCTAGATCTAGGATCATCAATAAATAACTAGAGAAATGAAAAACAATCTATTCTTAGTAACAAAGTAAATTCCGGAATTTGCTAACACTTTCTGAAACATTAATATACACAGATACTTTCATTATATATCTAGAAACCACACTAAATATGAAATCATTCCCTTCATAAAGCCAAGAAAAGCTTGACGAAAGTTTCTACCCAAGGTCCTTTGGACAGACAAACGAACGGATAGACAAAGTAGAGCAGTTATTTAGACCTGCTTTTGCAGATCAAGGACATAGTGATTAATCGGCTATGTTACCTGAAATGAAAGCACAGATGTACCTACAGAGTACTATCAGCCTAAATATCTTTTTCATGGATACAATAAATCAAAATGTTTCTCTAGCAAAACAACACACATTTATATATATATATATATATTTACTGTTTGGAAATCTGTCAAATCTGGATCTGTTATTGGCTCACAGACAAATCTATGCATTGGTGTACCAAGTATGAATACTACTGTTGTCAACAGCATCAGGAAAGAGGAAAACATAAAAACAAATCCAACAGCTCTACAATCAACAAAAGTGAATGATGTTAATACCTTTCAAATAATTTATGCCCTCAAATTACTGTAATGCATTAGATATATGTTTTAATCACATCCAAAGCGTTATTTAACCAAACAGGGTCAGTTTTCTTAATAGTTAGGATTCTATTGGGAATGGAAATTTCAGCTGCATCTAGGATACAGTTTGAAATTTCTTATTTAATTTTATCAACATCATTTATAGCATATATACTATCCCAGTTGGTTTTTGTCAATATGCGCCTATATTCATCAAAATTACCTTGCTTATAAAACCAAATTTTCTTTTAAAGACATACAAGCAGGCTTTTGTGCATTTATAAATTCATTTTATATTTACATTGTATCATAGATCAAATTTATTTGTTCAGTGTATGTTCACTGGTGTTAATATGTCTTTTGATTGAGTTAAGCCATTTCAATTGATATTTCATAGTGTGTCTTTCTATGTTGTGATGTTACACTATTGTTACAGATAAGGGTGAAGGTTTGGTACCATTAAAACGTTTAAACCGGCTGCAATTGTTTGCACCTGTCCTAAGTCAGGAATCTGATGTTCAGTAGTTGTCGTGGTTCATAAGTGTTTCTCGTTTTTTTATATAGATTAGACCGTTGGTTTTCCCGTTTGAATGGTTTTACACTAGTCATTCTTGGGGCCCTTTATAGCTTGCTGTTCGGTGTGAGCCAAGGCTCTGTGTTGAAGATCATACTTTGACCTATAATGGTTTACTTTTATAAATTTTGACTTGGATGGAGAGTTGTCTCATTGGCACTCATACCACATCTTCTTATATCTATTTTGTGCATTTATAAACCCCATTACTGGACAGTGATATCTTATCTGATCTAAGAGTAGTGGCCCGACTCCACAATACGGTACAAAATCGGAGTTATCAGTTATTATTATTAAATCAATCAGTGATGATGACTGTTCAGTAAAATGAATGGGATCTTCAATAAGTTGCTCTAAACTGTATTTGTACAAATATTATGGATTTGGATTAAGCCACATTTAGCAAGTTATTATAAAAATCTCCTGTTACAATAATTCGGTCACAATTAACATCATTTACGGCAGACTCAATTGAACTTTCAATTTTTGTCTACAATATCTCATTGTTACCTTTTGGCGGCACGTAGAAAGTTCCATACAATACCTTTTTGTGAGTGAATATTTTCTTTTACATATACTATCACCCCTCCCCCACTTTTTATGGGACCCCTATCTTTCCTGAATGGTTTCTGGTAGTTTAAAAGTTCAAATGAGTTTGACGAATTATTACCGTTCAAACAAGTTTCAGTAAATGACAATATATCAAAATCTTCGTACTCAGCAGCAATCAGATCAAGTTTTGGAAGTAAGCTTTGCACATTAAAATGTAAAAAGGAAATTGAAGTTGAAAACATTTCACGTAAACTGTTCCTCTCTGAAACACTTTCGAAGCTAATATTATGATCGTCATTATCATAGGATAATTGATGAGGACCAGGCTTAATTTCTATTCTCCCCAGAAGAATTTAGTAAAGGTTTTAAGTAATTTGTGGTAAAGAAATCCCTGACTTAATAATTTACCAGTAATACATAGATTACGCTCATTGAAATCCAAAACGTCGAACGAGTTGGGATATTAAACACCGTAAGATGGTACCAGAGGAATATCTCCGTCCAAAACAGGAAAATTAACAATAGGGAAAGAAAAATCATCCCTTTTGTCGTAAATTTATGTGAAGTTTCTGGTGTAAAACTGAAATGTCTAAATCTAGAAAAGGACACTTATTGCTGTAATTATTTGATTTATTTTATATCTATTTAGCCAATCAAGAGCGATCAAGGGTGCAAGTTCCATACCAGGAAAGCCGCCTCCCAAAACATCAAACACACACATTAGCCAATCAATCTAAATTCTGTTTACTAGTGTAGCATGGCAATGTGGCGAGACATTTTTATTTCTTTTTAATAACATATCAAATGAAGATAAAACAACAGGTAAGATTTTAGGAAACTGAGTTTGTAAGCTTAGTCAGATGATGAAAAAGTAGAGCAACAAAATGCAGAAGGTGAGAATAAATCATACATGGTAAAATCAGTTGACTCAGGAAAAACCTTGACCTAAATGTTCCTGGGGGTGATCCCGGCAGGAATTAACCTAATTGCTCCGGGGGAGATCCCAGCAGAGTAAAAATACTACCTTAAAATACATATTTGTTCCTGGGGTGAACTCAGCAGGAATTAACCTATCTGATGTATTATTGGATGACTAACAATATAATACATTATTGGCTTTCTTGGGGCTACTCATTCACTTAAAAGAATTTGACTTTATAAATTTTTTAAAACTTATCAAAATATGAGAAAAATAAATATTTAAAACTAATCAAAATATGAGAAAAATAAAAATTCCTTAAACGATTAGTAAAAAATTCTGCGATTTCTTGTACAAAAAGTTATATTAAAAATACTACATTAAAGTAGTTAATTGCTCCTGGGGTGATCCCGGCAGGAAATACCCTTGACCTAAATGTTCCTTGGGGTGATCCCGGCAGGAAATACCCTTGACCTAAATGTTCCTGGGGGTGATCCCGGCAGGAATTAACCTAATTGCTCCAGGGGAGATCCCAGCAGAGTAAAAATACTACCTTTAAATACATATTTGTTCCTGGGGTGAACTCGGCAGGAATTAACCTATCTGATGTATTATTGAATTGGGGGAGTATGATTCCCCTCGAATTAAAAAGGCCAAATGAAATGAGTTCATAAAATGAATGAGTGAAACCCCCCAAGAAATAATAATGCTAACAAATACAAAAGTAAAATAAACTATATTAGTTACATCCACAATACAATAAATTTCAAAAATAACACATTTTTTGCTGTGCTTTAGAAATAACCCTCTTATCAGTTCTTATATATCTGATATAACAGTCCGATGACCATCTACCGAGTGTCTGTATGATATGATCTTCAACTCCAGCCGCTGCAGCTGAAGTAGCGGCACCAATTCTGAACGAGTGACCACAGAACTTACTTTTGCTATAACCCAGACGGATCAAAAGCTGTCTTAAGTAGTTAATGAAAGTTTCCCTAGATAATGGCTTACTTAAATCAAATTCACTTTCAACAAATAAAGGAAAGTTTGCTAATGCTCCTATCTGTAAGCGATACTTCAAGTACTTGTTCATAATATGCACTGGTCCAAAAATATCATTTTCATTTATGGTTATATCTACTCCTACTCGAAAAGGATCAGTCTTAGATGTTCTTAGTTTTAACACAAATTGATCATGTAGTAGGCTGATCTCAACATCATCAATTATTACGCAGTTCAGATAATCATCCTTAGTTTTGCAAGTGAACTCTCCACATCGAAGAAAACCAAAGAATGCTGTCAAAAAGGCACACTGCAGCATAAGATCAATGAAAGGTGAGAAAACACCTGTTGATAACAAATTGCATAATCGTTTTAACACATCTGAAGTAATAGGCAATCTGTTCCTAGAAACACTGTGTTGAGATTTCTTAATAACCTGCATGATATACGGAAGTCATTCTGTTCCTGTGGTAGGGTCATTATGACCTGCACGCAAGTAATGGTATCGTATACCCGCTATGTACATTTTAATAGTATCATGTTGCAGCTTTTTACTATTCTTACAATGAGTTGCGAAGTAGATTAAATGGTCCTCTGTTATTATAGGTAACAATTAACGGAGCACTGTATCCCGCTCATATTCATGAATGTTATAAAACTCTGTGCAGCTGATCTATAGTTTTGTTTTGTTCTCCGACTTAAAGATAAGTCCCATAAATTACAGGCTTGTTGTTCTAAAACATCATTATGTGGGAAGGCAAGAGGCAAGGCACTGGCTTTTCTTCTGCTTCTGGTGCTAGTATTCTGAATTTCTGCATCTGGTAACGAGAAAGAGAGTCTG
The DNA here is from genome assembly GCF_021869535.1 of Mytilus californianus. Taxonomy (NCBI): domain Eukaryota; kingdom Metazoa; phylum Mollusca; class Bivalvia; order Mytilida; family Mytilidae; genus Mytilus; species Mytilus californianus. The sequence goes on from NW_026262679.1 coordinate 63,845,637, forward strand.
CAATATTATTGTTAATACCAGGAATATGTTGAGCATGAATAATAAAATGGTGTGTAGCAGCATGAAAAGTCAACTTTCTCATAAGCTTCATGATACTCTTAACTTTAGACCTGCCTTTGGAAATAATGTCAACTGTAGTCATATTGTCGCAATGGAACAAAATACGCTTTCTGTTCCAGTTATGACCCCACAATACACAAGCCATGACTATGGGGTAAAGTTCAAAAAACGCCATAGATGTTTGCTCATCCATAACTTCTATAGGAAAATCGCCTTGAAACCACTGATTTTTGTAAAAACCTGCAAATGAAGTTAGTGTAGCATCAGTATATAGTTCCATATCAGCAGCTTCCGTTATATTGTCGTTAATGAAAAAAGATACACCATTCCATTTTCTCAAAAATAACAACCACATATCCAAATCTAATCTACAGTCAAGATTTAATTGTATTCGGTGGTGAAGTTTCTTTACCTTGGTTGATAAAGCTATAAGATGTGACACAAAGGACCTTCCATGCAAAATAACTCTTGAAGCAAAATTCATGTGCCCTAAAAGACTTAGGATTTCTTTTTTCATACAATGTTTGCGGTTGCGAAATGTCTCAACAAATTCACAAATCCTGTTAACTTTTTCTAAAGGCATTCGGGCTTCCATCAGTTCCAAATCTAAAAATATACCTAGGTATTCAATAACTTTACAAGGCCCCACTGTCTTCTTAGCTGATAGAGGAATTCCTAATGAATTAAATATAGCCAACAAAGTTTCTTTGGTTTGAAATGCATCAGTGCTCTGTGGCTGTTATACTCATAAAATCCCCTGCCACCATACCTGGTGGCCATATCCACTATATCTCTTTCATAAAGGTCAAGTTCAATCTGCCTCAGGGGATATGCTAAACACATTATGTTTTTGTAAATGCTAAATGCCTGAACAAATTCCCCTATTGTCAAGGATCTATTCAATCTGGGATCCGGTTTATTGGGATACGGAAACTGTTCAATGTTATCACTGCACAGGCCAGCGTAATAAGGTATTAATAGGGATGCAAGATTAACGTCCCTACCTGCTTTTATATTTTGTCTAAGTTGAGGCGAAATAGTTTCCACCAAAGGCAGTGATTCTGCAGAATAATCGTAACAGGTTTGAATGTATCCTCTCGTATCACGCTCACTGACTTCCCGAGCCTGTGCTTCACTTCCTGCAGCAGCGGTAGGAACATGCCTGTTCAAAGACGATGCATGAAAGCATTGAAGAGCCGACTCAATGGAATAGTTCCCTGTAGAACTGGGAGTTGTGATTGGTACTGATGTAGCAGGAGTTATGTTTGGAATTGTTTGCCTGCCGTCGACAGAAGTATTTAAAACTGGAGAACTAGAGGGTACGGGCCGACTTGTAATGATACTGTCATTTTGCGGAGTATTGTTTGACAAAACAGTTACTTTATTATTCAAAGAAATAACATTCTGCTGTAGATTTTGAACATTGGACGAAAGTTTAGACACTAGATCTACTAAAACTGCCGTTCTATCGCCATTGTTATTGTTTACATTAGGCGGTGCATTGTGGGATCGCGCACTAGTCTCTTGTGATGTAACTACTAACATGCTGTCATGGCCGCCGCTTATGTCCTCGACCCTCGAAGGTTTCAATAATCAAACTAAAGCCATTCTCCTAGCGTTAGTTGGGAATTTAATGTTCTTTGTTCTCAGCTCTGCACGAAGTTTAGTTAAAGTCCAGTTTTCTAAAAGTTCTGGATCATATGGAGCAAGTCTCTGTTTACCTGGGCGTTTAGGACCCATATTGCGCACACTTCAGGGTTCGACATTAACTTTTATACCAACTTGTCCAGTTGGGCAAGTGCCCTATTACTTTTACTTGTCCGAAAGTGAAATCTACATGCCCAAACTTTTACATGCTATTTTTGTGGTTGTAATGTAGTACATGCAGATAAAATATAGTTATCATGTACATGGGGTGTAAATTGATTATGGAGTATGAATATTGATGAATTGAGAAGTCAATAATATTTCCAGAATCCCAGCTGTCAATACCATCAAACTCCTTTTTCCAAGACTCAATGAACACACTTGGCTTCCTTTTTTGTTCATATTTAGCTTTTGACTCGAACTGGGAGTCAGATTTCCTTTTTCAAGGAATTCCACTGAAAAAACTTGCCAGGGTTGATTGTTCTGCCATGATGGCAGCAACTAGACTACACTGAGATACTATGAGGCATATATGAGCTGAGGAGGGAGGGAAAAGATCGACGAATATATGGGAATTGGATCATTTACATAGAGATACTTATTTCATAATAATTTATCTAAGAAATGTCATTTCAAAAACCCTTCTTGATAAACTGACAACTGACAAATTTGTTAAAGTTTAATTTCATTTTCTCTTTCAAGCTTTTACGTTTTTCCATCTTAGGGAAATACACATCAGATGTCAAATTCTAAAGTTAGAACAACGAAATAGACCTTCGCTTTCCATTAGTCGGTGGGAATAACACGTGCCGCGGAAACGCCCGAGTGGTGTCCCGATTGATAACGATAATGACGAAGTAACGCTGCAGCGACCTGATTGGCCAATATTTTTAAACGTAATCTATTTTTGGTAAAATGGGGAATTCAGTGCGAACAAATGACGAAATACACTCATTGAAGGGGGGTTAAGATCACTTTACTCAACCGTGAGGTGTTTTCACTGAGTAATCTATGGACAAAACAACAGACACTATTGATATTGTGGAATTTTAATCATATAACACTTTTTTTTTCACTTGCCCGATCGGACAACCAAGATGATGTTTTTACTTGTCCGAATACGGCATTAACTTGCCCCGGGCAATCGGACAACCGTAAGTGTCGGACCCTGCACTTGGAAATTAGATAATCAATACTCAATCAAATGAACAATATCCAATCACTATTTCAAATAAACGTATATCCATGTCAATTAATTGTGAACATTTCGATTTTAAATAGATTTTTTAACTATATGGTTCGATAACAGTAAACATAGCTGATTGTAATTGCATCTGATACATCGATGCGTCTCTCAATTGCATCAACAATACTCTAACCCCCCTCTAGGGCACTATTCCTAATAGCTAAAAATAAATGTTATGTGATTGCCTAAGAATAGACTGAGATAACTGCCAGCTGAAATCGTTGATAACAGATGCATTGTGTTGTGTATAAACTATAATTTAATAAATCAAATTTCCTCATATCAAATGCAGATAAAACAACAGGTAAGATTTTAGGAAACTGAGTTTGTAAGCTCAGTCAGATGATGAAAAAGTAGAGCAACAAAATGCAGAAGGTGAGAATAAATCATAGTACATGGTTAAATCAGTTGACTCTTGTAAAACTGTTTTAGATACAAATATTCATTAAAATCAGTCATTATAAAAATGTGATTGCCTAAGAATAGACTGAGATAACTGCCAGCTGAAATCGTATCTGGATAATATGGAGATTGGATCATATGGAGCAAGTCTCTGTTTACCTGACTTGTGTAACAATCACCATCAGCTATTAATTATCACATCCATGTTCTATCTTTCAATGCGACAGTGTGTTAATTAATTCACAGGGTGTTATACATAAATTATCTCTACCCAGAAAGCATCGCAAAATATTTGGCCATCGATTTATGTTACTTTTAATAGAAATCTCGTTCAAATCCCCTTTCAATCACAGTTGGAAGTACGAGGACATCATGATCGTCTTACTTATAATATAGCGGGTTGCACACTTCCTCTAGTTATGGAGTTCTGGTATTATACATAAAAGTTGTTTTACCAGAAACATACATCATTTTGACACTGAATGAAACTCTGGTATGCCATATAGAAACAAGAGGCTCATGAGAGCCTGATACCGCTCACCTGTAATTTCAGTTTCAGGCATTTAACTTATTAGTAGATCTTACTTTGCTGAACAATTTTGTCATTTACACTTTCTCTCTTTCTATAATAATATTAAAGATAATACATAACCCAAAACTGTAAAATTTCCTAAAAATTAACTATTTCTGGACAGTAACCCAACAATAAGTTGTCCTATTGGTCTGAAGATTACTTGACAGGTAGATCTAAACCTGTTTAACACTTTCACCTATGTCAGTTATGCTCTTACTGCTTTAGTTTTTGAGATGAAAGCCAAAAACTTCATTTGACCCCTATGTTCTATTTTTAGAAACTGCCGCCATGTTTTTAAATGGATCAAATCCCCGAATACAATCTATAAATTAGATACCCTAAGGAACATTGAATTAAAGTTTTTAAGTATTTGGCCAAGTAGTTTCAGAGAAGAAGATTTTTGAAAAAACAATTAGAATTTCACAAAAAATGTAAAAAAAACAAAACTTTTAAGGGCAATAATTTTGGCCTAGAATATTTTGATTGGCTGCAGAAAAATATAGATTTCCTAATTTGGGAGATGACCTGAAGGTCGTGGTAAATTTATTAGTCGTCGAAAACCGTAAACTCCCGATCGTCAACAGTGCGTAAATGAAAACATGGACAGATGAAACGAAAAGAGGCAGAAATTACCGGCTTATCTTTTTATTAAACATTCTTAAGTACAGAGTATAACTTTTTAAAACAGTGATATGTAAATGGTTTAAAGATTTCTCGTGTAAGGTAATAAACTTTCAATTTTTAAAGCGATCACGTTGACTGCACATGTCACTGACAAGTTCGAAAAATGGCGGCACAGAAATGCAAAACGAAAGTACGAATAAATGACATAACTATTACTTTTATTACCAAAATTTATACATTGTATAAAAATCGTAAACCTTTTAACACTGTATGGTAACGGATGCTTTACAGCTTTACGCAATTGACCTGATTTTTAAACTGAAGTAGGCAGTGCACTTTTCATTTTCCATGATGCCTCAAGGCATCATGCCGCCGTTACCAGGTGATGCTTTCAGGCATCATACGGCGGTTACCAGGTGATGCCTTGAGGCATCATACACCTTGAATGGGTTAAGGGGTGAATTGACTATTTTGATCATGTTGACTTATTTGTAGACCTTACTTACCTGAAAATTTATTGACATTTATACTTTCTCTCTATCTATTATAATATTAACGAAAATAACCAAAAACAGTAAATTTTAATAAAAATAAACGATTTCCAACAGTAACCCAACAATGGGTTGTCGAACTTGTCTGAAAATTTCATAATAGATAGATCATGACCCATCTATCACTTTAACTCCCTTTCACTTTTGCTCTAACTGTTGTAGTTTTTGAGATAAAAGCCAAAAACTGCTTTTGTCCCCTATGTTCTATTTTTAGCCATGGCGGCCATGTTTGTTGATGGATCAAAACTTAGGATATAATTTATAAACTAGTTACCCTAAAGAACATTCAGTTAAAGTTTGGAAGTATTTGGCCCAGTAGTTTCAGAGAAGATTTTTGAAAAAGTAATAGACTTGCATGAAAAAATGTAAAAAACAAACGTTTCAAGGGCAATAACTCCTCAAGGAGTCAATTGACTATTTTGATCATTTGACTTTTTTGTAGATCCTACTTAGCTGAACATTTTTGCCATTTACACTTTCTCTCTATCTATTATAATATTAAGGATAATAACCAAAAACAGTAAAATTTCATAAAAATAAACTATTTCGGACAGTAACCGTACAATGGGTGGTCCAATTTGTCTGAAAATTTCATAACAGATAGATCTTGACTTATTCATCACTTTAACTCCATGTCACTTTTGCTTTAACTGCTATAGTTTTTGAGATAAAAGCCAAAAACTGCATTAGACCCCTATGTTCTATTTTTAGCCATGGCGGCCATGTTTGTTAATGGATCAAAACTTTGGATTTAATTTATAAACCAGTTACCCTAAGGAATATTCAGATAAAGTTTAGAAGTATTAGGCCGAGTAGTTTCAGAGTAGATTTTTAAATTTTAGCAAACAAGATGAACAAATTGTGTAAACTTGTATTTAAAGGGCAATAACTCCTTAAAGGGTCAATTGACAATTTTGGTCATATTAACTTTTTTGTAGATCTTACTTTGCTGAACATTTTTGCTGTTTACAGTTTATCTTTATCTTCAATAATATTCAAGATAATAACCAAAAACTGCAAAATTTCCTTAAAATTACCAATTTAGTGGCAGCAACCCAACAATGGGTTCTTCAGTTCATCTCAAAATTTCAGGGCTGAAAGATCTTGACCTATTTAAAATTGTCAGATTTGCTCTAAATGCTCTAGAGATATAAGTCAAAAACTGCATATGACCCCTAGGTTCTACTTTTAGCCATGGCGGCCATGTTTGATGATGGATCAAAACTTCGGATACAATTTATAAACTAGATACCCTAAGGAACATTCAGTTACAGTTTGAAAGTATTTGGCCTAGTAGTTTCAGAGGAGAAGGTTCTTGAAATAGTTTACGATGACGATGACGATAGACAGACGACAGACGCCAAGTGATGGCAGAATCTCACATGGCCCTTTGGGCCAGGTGAGCTAATAAGGAGATGTGGTATGCTTGTTTTCTACCCATGGTTCTTCAGACGGACGGACAGACAGATGAAGTCAAGCCCTATATTCTCTTTTATATCTACACTATGTATATGGTGACTGACTTCTGGGTAGAGATTAATATCAAATAAGAAGTCTTTTGAAGAGTTAATACAAACAATAAACTGTTGACACAGAGATGTGAGCCATTAAAGTGTCCCGTGAAAAAGTGTCCATTCAATCGGACATAATTTCATGATAAAATACTATTAAATTCTGTCCTGTAAAGGTTGATTTTCAATAAGAGGACACTTTTTCACAGTAAAAAGTGTCCTTTAAAGGGAGATAATAAAAAAGTCAATGAAATGTTTTAGCTATATTTAATTTTCTATTACTAAAACAAACCAATTAAGAACCAGTATAAATTTGATATATACAAAGGAAGAACAGTATTTATGATTACTATTCTTGAATATTACATGATTTTGTATATATTGCAATGAATTACATGTATTATTATTCACATAGTTCATATTAAGTTCTATTAAATGTATTAACTGTTTTTGTGTGTATTAGTACATGTTTTATTGTATAATTTATGTTTAATTACACATGGTGATGATCACATTTTGTATGAATTCAATACTCCAGTTTTAATAGAGACAAAACCCCCATTGCTAATTTTAAAACTTCAATTAAGATAAAAGACTGAAGCTATGTATACATTTTGTAGGTATTGAGAGTGGACATTTTTTCACGTGAAATACTGTCCATTCTATGAAGGACACTTTTTCATATGAAATATTGTCCTTTCTTTGAAGGACACTTTTTCACATCTGTGGACACGATTTCATAAGTAAATATTGTCCGGAAGATATTTCATAATAACATTATGTCCGTGGACACAATTTTCTGTGAAAAAGTGTCCAGTGGACATAATTTCATGGCAGATAATATTAAATCCTAGAGATATGTCTCACCTGTACAGAAAAAGACAATCTGATGGATAGCAACATTGCTTATTAATTCAAAGTCACTGGACTATGATCTAGCTGGCAGGGCCTGAAAATTGTTGACAAACTGAGATGTACAGACAGTAATGTAACTTTATAGAAAATGTTGTTGTCTATTGTAAGTAGCTCCTATCAATCTAACTTAAGCAGGAAACTTAACACTGAAAATTGCTAATTAAATCAAATACACTGGACCATGACCTAGGGAGCAGGGCCTCAAAATAGTTGTCAAACTAATATATGTACTGATAGTAATGCAACTTTATAGAAAATATCATTGATCTATCACAAGTAGTTCCTATCAAACTGACTGAAGCAGAAAACTTAACATTAAAAATTGCTTATTAATTGAAAGCCGCTGGACTATGACCTAGGGGGCAGGGCCTCGAAATAGTTGTCAAACCGATAGTCAGATACGAACTGACAGTAATGCAACTTCATACAAAATATCATTGATCTCTCACAAGTAGTTCCTATCAAACTGACTTAAGCAGAAAACTTGACATTGAAAATTGCTAATTAATTCAAATACACTGGACCATGACCTAGGGGACAGGGCCTCAAAATAGTTGTCAAACTTATATGTACTGATAGTAATGCAACTTTATATTAAACATCAATGATTTATCACAAGTAGTTCCTATCAAACTGACTTAAGCAGAAAACTTAACATTGAAAATTGCTAATTAATTCAAAGTCACTGGACCATGTCTTTGGGGGCAGGGCCTCAAAATACTTGTCAAACTGATATGTACTGATAGTAATGCAACTTCCTTCAAAATATCATTGATCTATCACAAGTAGATCCTATAAAACTAACTTTAGCAGAAAACTTAACATTGACAATTGCTAATTAATTCAAAGTCACTGGACCATGACCTGGGGCAGTGCCTCAAAATAATCGTCAAACTGTTTTGATAGTAATGCAACTTTATATTAAATATCAATGATCTTTCGTAAGTAGTTCCTATCAAAATAACTTAAACAGAAAACTTAACAATTGTTGATGCAAACATCGTCATCGTCTATGCCGGAAAAGCAATCCCTGTCTAAATTTCCGTGACTTACATCACAGACGGGACCAAAAGCTTAAAAGTCAAATCTTTCAGTAAGATAATTTTCAAATATTTTGAAGGGTTAGATTCCACGTTCTACCCGTCCGTAACTAAGGAAAGCCACCAATTTGAAATCCAATTTTTTTGTGTGTCAATATTTAAACCAAGCAGAAGCGTACAAAAAGTATAAATAAGTCTAGTGTTCATGTTTGATATCGGGAGTATACCTATGACGTCACACTGTTTAGATGCCAAAGACGATGTAACAATTTTGCAGACTTTTTCATTGATAGCATTTTTAAGCCAAAATATTTTCTGAAATGAAATTTATTTTAATATGTGGCGTTAGAATGGAGATAACTGTATTGTATTTTAAAATACAATACGCTATGTTTCGCTAGGTTAACTCAATTTGCGACATTTAAATATACGTTTTACGAAGGCCAAGCTTAAAATACAATACAGTTATCTCCTAATTCCCCATCTTACTATTTGTGGTGTTAATCTTTGAATTGATCGGATATATTTTAATAACTTACGCCATGAACATATGTCCACCACACGAAGAAAGACATGAACGTTCTGTTGGATCTACATCTGTGCTGTGTCCAAATACAGCAAACATGAGTCCAATAAGGAGCAACAATACTATCAGCAATATGACAGAGGATAAACCAATACCACCATACCACCTGTAAAATAATTAAATCTTTGATGAATGTGCCACCTTATAATTTTACAATTTTTTTCTTTATACAACAAAATAGGCAGCCATTGTGAAATCAATACTTTCAACACCAAAAGAAGCACTACATGTATGTCTTTGATATGTATTGGTTATTATATGGGATTATTGTCTCAAGTAAATTCATCTTATTCATGTCCTGTTTTTCAATTGAATTTATAATGAGTATACCATTAATTCATGGTAAACAAAGTCTTTAACATTGGTTAAGTTAACAAGCACACTGTGTCTATACAGTACCCCAGCAAAAAATGTTTGGTCTCAAAAGTATCTAATATCGGTACAGTGAAGGACAACCTACAGACAGAGATAAAGTAAAATGTCTGTTATTTTGATGATATTGAACAATATAACTATTTTCAATTATGAGATGTCATATTTTCTACAACAGTTCTAGATTAATGGAGAAATAAGTAAAAAGGCATGTTAAAAGGATGACTAGAGTGAACTTCACCTCAGATTTGTTTAACTTCTCATTAAATTATGCACATAGTACAGAAATAAACAGACAGAAAGAAAGATATATACATGGAGTTTGCAAGATTAGTTACTTTGAGCACCTCAATATTTGTATTTCTACTCATGAAACAATACAGATTGGTCATGTCAAAATTGAAGGACCTGTTTCTACCAAATTTGTTTACTTACATCAGGACCCAGTTTTGATTTTATATAGGACCCGATATTGTTTCCACAAATTTATGAAAGGCAACATACACAGATCTGAAATTCAATACCTTAGGTCTGAGAAAACAGTTATTTCGTAGTGCATTTCTTTTAGACAATAAATTCAAATTAAAAAAATCGCACCTGCTCTATCTGAAAAAGACTGGGGTCACCATATTTGCTTTTTTTGTAATTTTTATAAGAAAACGCCAATTTATGGGACAACTTTACATAGATACATAGGGAAAATGCCCTTTTTTAAACTTATTTTCGTAGATTTTTAAATGGATGGCTATGGCTATATAGGGAGAAAGACTAAAAACTAACATAATATTATTATTATTATATAGGATTGTATACTGAATCCATGCATGTATAGAAAAACATGTCACCATCCTTGTTTTTTTAGATACATTGCTTCAAAATTGACCAATACACTTAAAATTTGACAGAAAACATGTGACGTTACTGAATACAGAATAACGTTATTTTCATTCAGAGGTATTGAAAAAAATATCTGAATAGTGTTTGTTATTTTGTTTTCATTTCCCCTGTCGTAAATTTCCTATATATTCAATATACTGTATACATGCATGAATAAAATATAGTACTCCAAAAACTCGATTTGGTAAACATTGATGTTGAAGTGCAAATTGAATTGATTGATTGATGGTTGCTTAACAAACAGTGGCAACTATTTCATGAATTTTCAGGACAATACAATTCAATTTGAAAAAGTTGTGTCTAAAAGACACATTTGATGCAGCCGTCAAAAAAGGTTAAACATTCTGTTAGTTGTGAAAATAATAAAGAAAATAAACATCCTGATAAAATACACATTCTAAATATAGTATACTCTGTATGGTGTAATCGTGGGAGTTGTGTGCGTAGTTAGTTGGACAAACCTTGCAAACTGTATGCAAAATTCCACTTAAAAAGACAAAGTTCAATATTCTGTCATTCGTGGAAAATTATTAAAAAAAAAAATCAAAATGCCAAATTCAGCAACATGTCATTTAAAAAAAAACATCTGACAAGATGCACATCTTTAGTATATGTACTAACACCAGGTACATAATTTAAAAGTTTAAGCTTAAAAACTGTAGTCCAAACAAATTAGCCTTATAAACCCTATATACCAAGTGCGGGAAGGACTGTCGAATGGACACGGGTAAAATTATATGCTCCCAGCATTTTGTCGAGGGAGCAAAATATATATTAGCATATATGATGATGTTCAATTTATAAGGCATTTGGTGACAAAATATCATTTGAATAAGCAGTTCATAGTGAATGGTAATTGGGAGATCTCAAATGTAGCAATGTAAGCAAGCTAACATCTACGTCATTTGGGGTTTGATGGAAAGTTGTCTCGTTGGCAATCATACATCTCCGTATTTCATAATGGTTTGAGTTTTCTTCTGAAATACAAGAAGTTTAAAGACTTTAACCAATATGTACTAGGAGACTGCAATATGTTGCTGTTATAGTTAAAATCTGACTTTTGTTGTGAACATGTGATGTTATAATTTGATAGCTACTGCTGATTTAATACTTGCTATACTAAATATACTTATTAACTTTCCAATTCTAGAGACCAACGAATGTTTACTAACACTACAAAATAGCTGTAAAAAAATACTCGTCCATCCTGCATTAGTCAAGTGTTATCTAGATGTCTTCGGTTTTGTGTGTCTTTAGTTGGCCAGTTGCTGTTTTATTGTATATCCCACATCTCCATTTATACACACAAAGAAATAACAACCCTTTTAATTTACATACACACTTGAATACTTGTTATAAAAACTCCTTATAAGGCTTGTGAATACTCTCGGGCTTTTATGGAAGCCTATGTGAGCAATATGCCCCCCCCCCCCCCCCCACATAACAGCACCTTTGCTAATCGTCTGGGAGGCCGTTTGTCCGTCCCGTCTTGTGAGGGCTCTCACGTGTACAATTCTTGCCAGATTTTTATAAAACTTATAAATTAGGTTTATATCAGCATTGTTGCTAAGTTTGAAAATTAGTGCCGATTAATTATTTTTAAAAGAGTTATGCCCCTTGAAAATATTAATTATATGGAAAATTGCATTGTAAGCGCTCTCACGTGAACAATTTTTGCCAGATCTTTATAAAATGTATATCAAAGGTTTAATTATCAGCATTGTCTTGGATAATTTCAAAAATCGGTGCCAATCAATTATTTTTAAAAGAGTTATGCCCCTTGGAAATATTAATTATATCAGAAACTGCATTGCATTTGCTCTCAAGCCTGCATCTCTATTATGATATTTAAAAAAATTTAAAGAACAAACAAAAAATTTTTTTTTAAGTTATAATGCCCATGGACAGATAAAATATGTGCAACGTTTGGGGCATTGGAACTCTGTTCTTTTAATCAGTTTGTTTTTGCCGTTTGAATAAAATAGGTTAATAATGACAATATCTTTTTATAATTTGTTTGCATTTAAAGCGCTTTTCTGAATTACCTTCATCGAAGCACCGATCATTCATTTATTGTGGGGCCACATGTTTTTAATGTACTGTTTGATTGCAAATTTTGAGAAAATGGTTTATTTCAGAATAGAAAAAAATGTAACAGGATCTGAATGATTTAAATTGATTTCGTCCTAACCGAGTGCACATTTAGTGTTGACATCCCATATGTTTAAGCCTTTGTTAACTTTCTCCTCCTAGTGGTTTATCTTAAACAAGCTTCCGAAACCATATCGGATTTTTCTGTCCCTTGGAAACAGTTTTAAGAAAAAATTGAAAGAAAAAACAATTTAACACATATGTGGTATCATTTGGTGTGATATGTGAAATAGCACTTCATTAGGTGTGATATGTGAAACAACTCTTTTTGAGATAACTCTTCTTCTGGAAATAGAAATGGGCCACAACCATAAGAGAATTTCCATTACAATATATTATATGCTGAGGTATAGATAGCTATTTGGACTGATGTGACATAGCAAACATAAAGCAAACAAATCTTACCTATATTCATCATATTCTACTCCATATTTTGTATAGTTTCTTAGCAAATCTTTGTATGTGGTGATGCTGAAACTTCCTGTTGTCTGAAAATGAGAATATGTATAGAGTTAAGGTGATATGAGCAATAACATTGTAAACATTTGGACTCTATTGTCATTATACCTCAATTTCTTCCTATCTATTATAATTTATGAGATAATAGGCAAAAATGAAAAAAAAATTGGGAACAATCTTCATTAACAGGCAATAACTTCAATAAGGTGTCAACTGACTATTTCAATGTTTTACTTATTTGTAGATCTTGTCTTGATGATCTTCTTTGCCTTAAAGTTTCTGTCTATTATCATTGTCAAGATAATAGGCAAAAATGAAGAAAAAAAAATTGGGAATAATCATCATTAACAGGCAATAACTTCAATAAGGTGTCAACTGACGATTTCAATGTTTTACTTATTTGTAGATCTTGTCTTGATGATCTTCTTTGCCTTAAAGTTTCTGTCTATTATCATTGTCAAGATAATAGGCAAAAATGAAGAAGAAAAATGGTAACAATCTTCATTAACAGGCAATAACTTCAATAAGGTGTCAACTGACGATTTCAATGTTTTACTTATTTGTAGATCTTGTCTTGATGATCTTCTTTGCCTTAAAGTTTCTGTCTATTATCATTGTCAAGATAATAGGCAAAAATGAAGAAGAAAAATGGTAACAATCTTCATTAACAGGCAATAACTTCAATAAGGTGTCAACTGACGATTTCAATGTTTTACTTATTTGTAGATCTTGTCTTGATGATCTTCTTTGCCTTAAAGTTTCTGTCTATTATCATTGTCAAGATAATAGGCAAAAATGAAGAAGAAAAATGGTAACAATCTTCATTAACAGGCAATAACTTCAATAAGGTGTCAACTGACGATTTCAATGTTTTACTTATTTGTAGATCTTGTCTTGATGATCTTCTTTGCCTTAAAGTTTCTGTCTATTATCATTGTCAAGATAATAGGCAAAAATGAAGAAGAAAAATGGTAACAATCTTCATTAACAGGCAATAACTTCAATAAGTTGTCAACTGACGATTTCAATGTTTTACTTATTTGTAGATCTTGTCTTGATGATCCTTTTTGTCTTAAAGTTTCTGTCTATTATAGTTTTCCAGATAATAGGCAAAAAAGAAAATAAAATGGAAAAATTTGTTGTTTCAGGGCAACAATTAACTCCTATAAAACAATTTTGATGTCAACAGTAATTATTAACTGGACATTAATTATATAAAAACTAGAGGCTCTAAAAAGCCTGTGTCGCTCACCTTGGTCTATATGCATATTCAACAAAGGACACTCTCCAACATTGTAGATGAGAATAGAATTAATGACAAAAATCTTTGTTTTTTTTTTATCTTATATTGCTGATATTGAAGTCTGTTTAGTTTCTCTCTACCTTATTTAGCTTTTGCTCCAAACACAAAAGAGAGGGTAAAAAAAAAAAATCCCAATTTAAGGGCAATAACTCCTATAAAGAGTAACAGTCTACTAATTATATCGGCAAAATTTGACTTGTAAGTAGGTCTTGTCTTGCTTTTCAATTTTTGATTATTTAAATTTTTATCTATCTATCATAATTTTTATTATATAAGGCAAAACGCAAAAAAAATGGTATAAAAATCGTCATTAAAGGGCAATAACTCCAATAAGGAGTCATCGGACAAAATCTGCCATTTGTCTTAATTGTAGATCTTGTCTTGCTGATCATTTTTGTTTATTTAAGTTTCTTTCTATCTATCATAAGTTTTAAGATATAAGACAAAAACGCAAAAAAAATTTGCCATCAAAGGGCAATAACTCTTATAAGGAGTCAACTGACGATTTCAACCATAAGACTTATTTGTAGAACTTGTCCTTCTGATCATTTTTGCAATTTCAAGTTTCTCTCTATCTATTATAGTTTTCAAGATAATAGGCAAAAATGAAAAAAAGTAGTAAAATTTGTCATTTAAGGGCAATAACTCCTACAGGAAATCGTCTGACAGTTTTGACGTATATGGACAATTGGTAGAGCTCAACATTCTGAATAATTTTACCCTTTCAGATTTCCTCCATTTGTAACTGTTATCAGAATAATAGACAAAACTTGCATTTTACCCCATATGTAATATTTTTAGCCACGTCGTCCATCTTTGTTGGCAGGCACATTTTTTAAACTAAATACCCTAATGATGATTGTGGCCAAGTTTGATTTTATTTGGCCCAGTAGTTTAAGAGGAGAAGATTTTTGTAAAAGATTACAAAAATTTATGAAAAATTTGTTAAAAGTTGACTATAAAGGGCAATAACTCCTTAAGGGATCAATTGACAATTTTGGTCATGTACTTATTTGTAGATCTTACTTTGCTGAACATTATTGCTGTTTACAGTTTATCTCTATCTATAATAATATTCAAGATAATTACCAAAAACTGCAAAATTCCTTAAAATTACTAATTATGGGGCAGCAACCCAACAACAGGTTTTTCTGTTTCGTCTGAAAATTTCAGGGCAGATAGATCTTAACCTGATGATCATTTTAACCCTGTCAAATTTGCTCTAAATGCTTAAGTTTCAGAGATATAAACCAAAAACTGCATTTTACCCCTATGTTCAATTTTTAGCCATGGCTGCCATGTTGGTTGGCAGGCGGGGTCGTTGGACACATTTTTTAAACTAAATACCCTAATGATGATTGTGACCAAGTTTGATTTTATTTTGCCCAGTAGTTTCAGAGGAGAAGATTTTTGTAAAAGATTACAAAAATTTTCGAAAAATTGACTATAAAGGGCAATAACTCCTTAATGGGTCAATTGTCAATTTTGGTCATGTTAACTTATTTGTAGATCTTACTTTGCTGAACATTATTGCTGTTACAGTTTATCTCTATCAATAATATTATTCAAGATAATAACCAAAAACTGCAAAATTTCCTTAAAATGACTAATTCAGGGGCAGCAACCCAACAACGGGTTGTCTCATTTGTCTGAAATTTCAGGGCAGATAGATCTTGACCTGATGAACAATTTTACCCCATGTCAGATTTGCTCTTAATGCTTTGGTTTCAGAGATATAAGCCAAAATCTACATTTTACCCCTATGTTCTATTTTTAGCCATGACAGCCATCTTGGTTGGTGGGCCAGGTCATCGGACACATTTTTTAAACTAGATACCCCAATGATGATTGTGGTTAAGTTTGGTTAACTTTGGCCCAGTAGTTTCAGAGGAGAAGATTTTTGTAAAAGTTAACAACGTACAACGGACACCAAGTATTGAGAAAAGCTCACCTGGCCAAAAAATCTAGCTATATATAGATGTGTCAGAACGACACGAATTGCCCCGTCGCAAAAAGTTGAAAGCCTGATATTTCAACAACAAGTGTGAACACAGACATGCATGGATAGTAATCAGCATTCAAGACCAATACTGGTTTGACGAACAATTTCCTTTAACAACGAGTAGTTAAATTTCAAACTATCGGCAATCAGGAAGTGGATGTACTGCAGATCTAAAATTTGTTAATGCAGTACAACTCAACATGATCAAGCTCTGGACCAAATATAAAATTATTCCCTTTCATAGAAGCCATGAAAATTTGATGAAAATTTTCCTTGTACATTTAGTTAAAGTTAAAATTATTAGCAAACAGGAAGTGGCTGCACCGCAGATCTAATAAACAGCTGCGCCATGAGTGCATGATACGCCCTTCGTCTTGTGTGTGAATTTTTATGCAATAAGCATAAATAGTTTCTGACATACGGCGTGACATGCGAAAACCCCCTTTTTTTTTTACAAAAAACTCAATATCTCTAAAATAAAATTTTGAACCAAAAAGTATACAGATCTTTAGATTAATATAACTAAGAAGTGTGTAAAATTTTAAGCAATAATCATAAATCGTTTTTGAGATACGGCGCGACATGTGAAAAACCCCCTTTTAAAAAAAAAAAATCAATATCTCAAAAATAAAATTTTGAATCAAAACCAAAAAGTATACAGATCTTTAGATTAATATAACTAAGAAGTGTGTAAAATTTTAAGCAATTATCATAAATCGTTTTTGAGATATGGCGCGACATGTGAAAAACCCCTCCCCCTTTTTTTTATACAAAATACTCAATAACTCAAAAATAAAATTTTGAATCATCACCAAAAAGTATACAGATCTTAGGGTTAATATAACTAAGAAGTGTGTAAAGTTTTAAGCAATAATCATAAACTGTTTTTGAGATAAGGCGCGACACGTGAAAAACCCCTCCCCTTTTGTAACAAAATACTCAATATCTCTAAAATAAAATTTTGAATCATCACCAAAAAGTATACAGATCTTAAGATTAATATAACTAAGAAGTGTGTAAAGTTTTAAGCAATAATCATAAATTGTTTTTGAGATACGGCGCAACATGTGAAAAAAAACACACACCTGTTTTAGTTACTAAGTCCCGTAACTCAAAAAGTTTTAATCTTATTTTCACCAAAAAGTATACAGATTGTTTGACCATCATAAGAAACAACTATGTTAAGTTTCATGAAATTTGGATAAGTCATTCTCAAGTTAAGGTGCGACATGTTTATGCCGGACAGACAGACGGACGGACGGACAGTCGACACCAGACATTTGTATACCATAATACGTCCCGTCAAAAATTGACGGGCGTATAAAAATTGCTTACACATTACAACTCAACATGATCAAACTCTAGACCAATATAAAATCATTTCTTTATAGAAGACTAGAAATCTTTGATGATGATTCAATATGCAAGGTCTTTCAGACTGACGGAAGGAGTTGAGTAGTTACTAGACCTGCTTTCACCACTGGGGATGCAGTTTAAAATCAGCAGAGCGGAACAAAAGTGAACTTGATCTGTAACTCATCATAGAGAACTCACATACCAAAATCAGCCTAATATCCTGAAGCGGTTATGAAAAAAGTCCGTATAACTGTTATTTTCAAAGTCTAAAGCCTGTAATACTGACTAAAATCAGCGGAGCAGAACGAAACGTACACTTGATCTGTAACTCATCATGGAGAACTCACATAACAAAAATTAGCCCAATGTCTGAAGAGGTTTTGAAAAAAACTCTGTATAATGATTTGTTGCGGAATGACGGAATGACAGACAAGGGTAAAACTATATGGCCCCGACCAGGCAGGGCCATAAAAAATTCATAAGGGTTCCCTCGAACCCAGTGTATCGCCTGCTTTCACTGTTGTCTATGTTTTCAGTGTTATTATAAAGTCCAAGTGTAAAATGAGATATAATACTTTATAAACTTTGCATTGCTGTCTGTTAATGAGGAGAGTTCTGTGGAAGTTTCCTGAAATATCATTTTAATTGATAAAATTATTCATGTTTTACAAGGTCTATCTGTAGACTGTTCCTGGAAAAAATGAAATTTGTGAAGGTTTGACAAAGTTATTGATGTCTAAAAAAAATTTGAATCCTGGACTGTATCTTAATTTTAAAGGGATAAAAACTAAGTCTATTTATCAGTAAATATGGAAAATTGAAAAGAAAAAATTTCAAAATTTTGCTCTGGATACTGTCTTCTGGTCATAAAAAAGCCTCTGTCCAAATTTCATAACATTTCATACAGGTTTGACAAATTTATTTGACGCCATCATGAGTTGGTTGACCCTTATGGAATATCCGTTCACAGATGATAGCGGATATGTTCCAATTGTCATAACTACATTCCTGTCCCCTTTTCCCGAATGTGACCTACCTAATTAGACTTATAACCGGGTTTGTACTAACATGAGCTACACAACGGGTGCCACATGTGGAGCAGGATCTGCTTACCCTTTCGGAGCACCTGAGATCACCACCAGTTTTTGGTGGGGTTCGTGTTTCTCAGTCTCTAGTTTTCTATGTTGTGTTTTGTATACTGTTGTTTGTCTGTTGGTCTTTTTCTTTTTTAGCCATGGCGTTGTCAGTATATTTTTTACTTAAGAGTTTGAATGTCCCTTTGGTATCTTTTGCCTCTCTTTTATTCATGTTTAAAAAAATAGACTGAACCTAAATGTTGACGGCGTCAACAGAATCTAGGATTGCTATGTCTTGCTTTCGAGACATAAATGTCGCAGGCTCAACAAAAACAGTAAATTAATCAATCACACCTTGCGATATATACATAAAAATAAGCAATTTCTAACAAATAATAAATCTATAACATGGTGTATTTATTCAACAGATATGTTACACATTTCCATAGTCCATGTGTTTTTCTAGAAAATTTTTAATGATGTCTCACACACATCACTGTTTCCTTTATTCTATACACATAGACAGATGTAAGGTAGCGGAATCTGCCGAGATTTGCGGATTGCTGTTTACTTAGATATATGATAACCTGAAAACAAATGTTGGCTGGCCACTAAGATAAACAAATTGAACAAGGGGGGTTTTTAACGACCTTGACTACCCATGTGGGTCTAAACAAATTAATAAATTAAGCGATAACTTATAAATTTCAACTTAGGCATTGAAAAGAAGTATATAGATTTCTCAAATAATTTTCAAAATATATAATTTTCTTATATATATATGTTTTTAGAAAGATGAAATATTCAATAACCATTCTCATATAATGTTGCGTTTAATTTGTATTGCATTTATATTTTTTATTAATTTACATTATTTGAAGGAGGGTAACTTGAAAAACATGGTAAAACAAGGGACATAACTCAAAATTTCTGTCATGTGTTTTATAATACACTTATCATTAATAACATAACAGTAGCTAGCCTGAGGTAAAAAACAAACGTTAATCAATAACAGGTTTGACACCCAAGCTGTCAAGTGAAGTCATATAATTATCCAAGTTCTTTGATTTACAGGTGAAAAATACCTTCATCAGTGACACAAAAATAATAATAGAGATTGACATCGATAGCAGTAAAAAATGGAGACTGACAAATTATTTGCAGTTGAAATTTTCAAACAAGAGTGCACATACTGAAATGTATCCTGCCTTTAACTTATCATTCAATTCATGTGGAAAGTCTTTAATATAAAAGTTTTACTGCAAATATCACATAAACATTATCAATGTTCTATAAAAATAAGGTAAAGGTCAGATGAACCATGCCAGACACATGAGACAGATATGTTCACCTTACAATCATTCTATACACCAAATACGATGGTCCTATCTCTAATAGTACCTGAAAAACAGATCAAACCACAAAATCTTAACATTGACTAATGAACCATGAAAGTGAGGTCAAGGTAATATGAACCCTACCAGACAGACATGTACACCTTGCAATCATTCCATACACCAAATATTAATATAGTTGACCTGTTGCTTATAGTATCTGATAAACTGACAAAATTATGCAAACTTATCATTGACCAATGAACCATAAAAATGAGGTCAAGGTTATATGAACCCTGCAGGACAGACACATACAACTTACAATCTTTCCATACACTAAATATAATTGACCTATTGCTTACAATATCTGAGAAAAAGACCAAACCACGAAAACTAAATATTGTCCAATTAACCAGGAAAATGAGGTCAAGGTCAGATCAAACCTGCCAGACAGACATGTACACCTTACAATCATTCAATACACCAAATTTAGTGGCCCTATTGCTAATAGTACCTGAGAAATAGACCAAACCACAAAAAATAAACATTGTCCAACTGTAAGCATACTTTCATTCCGCCATGTATTTATTACGGGTAACTGTTTTTCACTAGAGAATATTGGATGTAAATAGTGTGAAAGCGTCGATCTTGATATCGTTGTTTTGTTTATATTAGACCGGTTTATTGTTTACATAAATAAATGGGTTAAAATTAAAATGATTTTCAAGGAACCAGTTTAATTAATCTGAGTCAATTTAGTAATTATAAATAATATTGATGATGATGAGGAGGATGTTTTTATAACTCAAAATACTTTATCAATGATCAGGACATTGAACTTGATATAAACCAAATTTAAAGAGCAGATTTGTTCTTACATAAAGTTTCAATTATAGAAGTCGACCGAAAAGCAAATACACAGAAAAACTTCAGCAACCCAATAAATATAAATATTACAATTAGTGACAATTTAAAAGCATATGATTTTAAAGATTTGCATAGAAAAAATATTTAAATCTTATTCGTTAATAAGAATTATTGTGTTATCGTGTGTTCAAAATGAGTACTAATCACTTCATCAATGTATGGATCTAATGCACTAGTGTAATTAATCCCGGTACAAAATAACTAGAGCAATCATTCCGGTACAAAATCACTAGTGTAATCATTCCTTGTTTAAAAACACTAGTGTGAACATTCCTTGGATGAAAACTCTCCACTTTTTACATAAATCATTTATGCAAGTTTCAAATAGACTAAAAACTATTATTCCACATTTTATATATGTTTCCCATTCAAAAAACCCTTTTTAGAACCTTATAATGACTGGTGGATGTTTTACACTGGACCCAGATAGAAAAACCTAGTGAATTTTTGTTGGTGGATAAAAATCACTGGGGATTTTCTTCCTCCGGATAAAGTACACTGGCGGAATCAAACCACTGTTACACAATGAACCATGAAATTGAGGTCAAGGTCAGATGAAACCTTCAAGCCAGACATGTACATCTTACAATCATTCCATACACCAAATATAGTTGACCTAATTGTTGTCTCATTGGCAATCATACCACATCTCCTTATTTTTATACTAATACTTATAGTATCTGAGATACAGATTTGACCACATAACTTTTACCTTGATCACTGATCCATGAAATGAGTACCAGGTCAGGTGACAGACATGAAGAAAGTTTTCCATGGAACACATATACCAAATTTAGTTATCCTATTACTCATAAGAGAGTAACAAAAAACTGTAAAGTGAATATTTCATGTAACAAAAAACTGTAATTTTTTTTTTTAAGCAGTCACTGAACCATGAAAATGAGGTCAAGGAAAATAGACATGACAGACAGAAACTTCATAACATAAGGTATCAGTATGCAAGGTATGAAGCATCCAGGTCTTCTACCTTCTGAAATATAAAACTATATACAAATAGTTTATGGCGTTGCTGCCACTGCTCAACTATAATCCTTATGTCTCGCATTCTGCAACTTTCTTTCAGGCAGAAAACAGGAAAACATGTAGGTGTCTGACAGATCCATAGGGGTGCTCATAAGTTTCAACTCATCACTGCCAAGCTGCTGACAAAACCGGAAGTCATTTTGTTCAGAAGAAGTATGATAAAATATTCAAGTTCATTCAACATATTAAAAAATTCAAAGTATAGAAAAACAGATAGTAGAAATCTGACAGATCCTAACTAGAGGCTCTCAAGAGCCTGTGTCGCTCACCTGTATTTACTGATGCTTTGGAAATCATGTAAAATAAGGTTAAAATCATAATTAATAGTATTAGATATTAGATATTATAATGATATCTAAGATAATAACAAAAAACTGCAAAATTTCTGTAAAATTACTAACTCAGGGGCAGCAACCCAACAACGGCTGTCTGATTCGTCTGAAAATTTCAGGGCAGATAAATCTAAATCTGATGAACATTTTTGCCACCTGTCAGATTTGCTCTAAATGCTATAGTTTCAGAGATATAAACCAAAAACTGCATTTTACCCCTATGTATTATTTTTAACCATGTCGGCCATGATGGTTGGAAGGCGGGGTCATCGGACAAATTTTTTTAACTAGATACCCTATTAATGATTATGGCCAAGTATGGTTAAATTTGTCTCAGTAGTTTCAGCGAAGAAGATTTTTGTAAAAGATTACAAAAATTTAAGAAAAATTGTTAAAAATTGACTATAAAGGGCAATAACTCCTAAAGGGGTCGACTGACAACTATAACCCAGGATTTCAGAAAATGACCTATTTTCACCCGTATTTCTGACTGGTATTGTTTCCAGTATTTAGAAATCAAATATACTTTCGGTTTTCTCTGCATTTTTCCTTTGAAAAAGGTAAACAATTGAAATTAGAATTTGCTTATTTACCATGCCAATGACAGCTATCAAAACATTACATTTGATTGAAAAGTAACAATTTAAGGATTGTTTGTTAATTGAACCCCCAGAAAGTTGAAGCCAGTCAAGCTTGACATACAATTCTATGTCCTGATTAAAAGATTTGCCGTTTGCAAATATCAAATATCTGGTAAAAATCATTTTAAAACAATTTGTACCTTTTAATACAATTCTGTTGGAGAGAATAATTTTGTTATCACTTAAATGTAAAAGCTTTAAATCAAATCCATATGCTCTAAATAATACACTGAAAGGAAACACACTGACTTCTTTTTATTTATCCATCTCCTGTGTATAGGAGCACATTAGCTTTAATTGATTTCTAATTACATGTATAGCTGGGGTATATGACATTCACTAATAAAAAGAAGTATTAAAACTAGTGAGAATAAAACAATAAAAGGGCATTGCTTTAGAATGATAAATATTTATATACTTAACAATTACAAAAGTGATTATTTTTAGGAAACTCAGTGGTACATGTATATTTTATAGTAAATAAAAAAAATTCTCAATACTAAAATTGGACCGAAAAGTTCATATGCGTTATGACCTGACATTTTCTTCTTCAATGCAGGTCATGACCTGCATTTTCAGTTTCAGAGGTTGACAGGTATGATTAACTATTAGAAACATTTATCTGTAACATCATTTTTCTCTCTGTTGAGTAGCTTGAACTTACTTATTTACATTAAACAAGAATGTATCCATAGTACACAGATGCCCCACTTGCACTATCATTTTCTATGTTCAGTGGACCGGAAAATTGTGGAAATCATCATCAAAGGGCAATAACTCTAATAAGGAGTCAACTGACGATTTCAACCATAAGATGTATTTGAGGAACTTGTCCTTCTGATCATTTTTGCAATTTAAAGTTTCTCTCTATCTATTATAGTTTTCCAGATAATAGGCAAAAATGAAAACTAGAGGCTCCCAGGAGCCTGTGTCGCTCACCTGATATTTTTGTTTACAATTGATGTATGAAATAATGCAACCATTATACTTTTGCTTTAGTTTGAGATATTAGCCAAAAACTGCATTTTACCCCTATGTTACATTTTTAGCCATGTCGGCCATGTTGGTTGGCAGGCGGGGTCATCGGACATATTTTTTAAACTAGATACCCTAATGATGATTGTGGCCAAGTTTGGTTAAATTTGTCTCAGTAGTTCCAGTGGAGATGATTTTTGTAAAAGATTACAAAAATTTACGAAAAATTGTTAAAAATTAAATATATATAAATGGCAATAACTCCTTAAGGGGTCATTTGACAATTTTGGTCATGTTAACTTATTTGTAGATCTTACTTTGCTGAACATTATTGCTGTTTACAGTTTATCTCTATCTATAATAATATTCAAGATAATAACCAAAAACAGCAAAATTTTCTTAAAATTACCAATTCAGGGGCAGCAACCCAACAATGGGTTGTCTGATTTGTCTGAAAATTTCAGGGCAGATAGATCTTGACCTGAAAAACAATTTTATCCCATGTCAGATTTGCTCTAAATGCTTTGTTTCAGGGATATAAGCCAAAATCTACATTTTACCCCTATGTTCTATTTTTAGCCATGGTGGCCATCTTGGTTGGTGAGCCGGGTCATAGGACACATTTTTTAAACTAGATACCCAAATGATGATTGTGGCCAAGTTTCAGAGGAGAAGATTTTTGTAAAAGTTAACGACGGACGACAGACGCCAAGTGATGAGAAAACCTCACTTGGCTACACTTAAGTTCTATAGCATAAGCTCTGAAGTCTCCAAACTGAAATTGTTTTTGATTTACTCACATCATTTTTAAAACTGTCTGCCTGATCAATAATTGGTTGAATTTTGTCGGACAGATCATTTACTGTATTCTTTATATCTGAAATGAAAAATACTTGCCTAAAATACAAATCCAAAATACATAAATTCAGATTTCCAAATAAGACCAACTGACAAAAATGCTAGATAAATCAAAGCAACTTCAGAAAAGGCTAAAGGGTAAATCCTATAGGTTGCACTTTGTAAATACAGCTGATTCACAAACCACACCTTTTTAAGGAAGATATTAAATATTCATAGAGATATTGTTTTTTTTTACCTACTGGTTCCCATATATGACCTCCATGTTTCATCTCATAGAGACAAAACATTGGAATTTTACTAGTATAAATACTGTTGGATAGTAGACAAATTGAGTTCTCAGGAAGACTCAAAGTAAAGGGAAGGGTGCTGTAGTACAGAATTTGAGTATAAGTGTAAACTCTTAGAAGTTCAAGTTGAAAATATGCCGCACAATGATTTGACCTTTGCAAAAAATAGTACTGCATATATGAACTTTCCATTCGAGGATATGATTTTTTAAGAAACTTCATAGTTTATAGAAGTGCAACCTTTATTTACCACAGGGTCCTAATATAAATCTTTGTAGTGGCTGCCATCTTTGATTTCAGATCTATTTTATCATTCAGATGCCCATGAAGTGAATTTATCTTTCATCCATAAAATTAATCAAAAAGTTGAAACAACTTCTAAGAAAAAGCAGTTTAGATATATTTCCCATAGGAGTCGTAAGTTAATATATGGTCTCAGATAAATATTACATTTTGTACTAATTCTAAATTAAAGAACCTTAGTGAGCGCGCTCACATACCCCACGTCCTCACATTGTCATTGGAGAAATAAAATATGTGTAAGAAAAAAAAATTGTATAAGAAAAAAAAATTGAATCATAATTTCCTGTCAATATGCACATCTACATAGTATGTCCTTATTATCTACAAAGTTTCATGAAATTATGTTGTGTGGTTTCAGAGGAGTTGCGATGACAAACTGTTGCAGAAGTACATTGAAGCAAATAAGTTCAAAGGGGCGCAACTCCTAGAAAAAAAATTGAACCGTAATTTCCTGTCGATATGCACATCTACATAGTATGTCCTTATTATCTAAAAAGGTTTCATGAAATTCTGTTGTGTGGTATCAGAGGAGTTGCGATGACAAACTGTTGCAGTAGTACATTGAAGCAAATAAGTTCAAAGGGGCGTAACTCCTAGAAAAAAAATTGAACCGTATTTTCCTGTCGATATGCACATCTACATAGTATGTCCTTATTATCTAATAAGGTTTTATGAAATTCTGTTGTGTGGTATCAGAGGAGTTGCGATGACAAACTGTTGTAGTACATTAAAACAAATAAGTTCAAAGGGGCGTAACTCCTAGAAAAAAAATTGAACCGTAATTTCCTGTCGATATGCACATCTACATAGTATGTCCTTATTATCTAAAAAGGTTTCATGAAATTCTGTTGTGTGGTATCAGAGGAGTTGCGATGACAAACTGTTGCAGTAGTACATTAAAACAAATAAGTTCAAAGGGGCGCAACTCCTAGAAAAAAAATTGAACCGTAATTTCCTATCGATATGCACATCTACATAGTATGTCCTTATTATCTAAAAAGGTTTCATGAAATTCTGTTGTGTGGTATCAGAGGAGTTGCGATGACAAACTGTTGCAGTAGTACACTAAAGCAAATAAGTTCAAAGGGGTGTAACTCCTAGAAAAAAAATTGAACCGTAATTTCCTGTCGATATGCACATCTACATAGTATGTCCTTATTATCTAAAAAGGTTTCATGAAATTCTGTTGTGTGGTATCAGAGGAGTTGCGATGACAAACTGTTGCAGTAGTACATTAAAGTAAATAAGTTCAAAGGGGCGTAACTCCTAGAAAAAAAATTTAATCGCAATTTCCTGTCGATATGCACAACTACATAGTATGTCCTTATTATCTAAAAAGGTTTCGTGAAATTCTGTTGTGTGGTTTGAGAGGAGTTGCGATGACAAGAAACAGGACTGACGGACGGACGGGTCAAAAAAATTATACCCCCCGTAACTCGTTACATGGGGTATAATAAGGATCATGCACAGTTTTAAGAAGATCACAACTGTCATCTTCTTAAACTTATATGTATTAATGTTGAACTTGACTTTTCAATGTACCTAGTAATGATTTTGGCCCACACTTATAAGTATTTATTCCATGTTACATTTGAGATATTGGGTAAAACAACAAAAATTATTTTGGAATTTGAAAAAAAATTGAGGTCTAAATACAATGATCCATGTTGCTATGTTGTTACAAGAGATCTTTTCAACATTGTTCAAGATCTAGTGGTAACACAAATTGTAAAGACAAAAGGGCCAACATATTGTTGTTCTTGATGTAACAAAGTTTTAAGTTAAGTGAAGTCTTTTTTGTATGATAAATGTTACTTGCTTAAGGTTCTCTTTTTCTGGATACAAAGAAGCCAAATAAAGTAAATGGTATATAGCCATATAGACTTACTGTGCCCTCTTACCACAGGTTTGTTACTTTGCTGTTTAGAAGTGATTGAGTTTGAATTTCTTTCTTATGAGACAGTTTTCAGTGAATTACTGAGTCCTTCAGTCAGGAGATTTTATTTTTTTCAGACTTATCGATTTTAATACTGTAAATTCAGAAATTATTGCGTGCATTTATTATTGCGATTTTGTCATTTTTGTCAAAAAGGATGGATTTAAGCATATGTCCCCATTCAAATGCATTGATCGTAAAAAAAACGTCTAAACACTACTAAGGACTTATAATATGCCACTAAAGACTAGAAAGGAGGTGTTACTTGTACTCTGTTTTCATATTATGGTAGAGATAGATAGATTTTTATTACATAAATTCCAATATTTATAGAAAAAGAACCACCAATAAATGAGTAGTTGAACAATATTTGGAACGTGCCGGTTTTTCCTTGATATTGCCGAAAATCAGTGATCTCGGGGTTTTACCTGAAACACTTTGGGAAAATGCAATTTTTAATTCCAATTTTAAACCAAACGGTAAGAGATATCCCAAGGTTTTTTAAAATGCATGTCTAATTTGATAAGGAGATTTGAAAAAACGTTCTCAATGGTAGTTGAAATTATTCAGTGCAATCATTTTGTGTCCGTCGTTGTCTTTCATACATATCAATTGGTGTATCCACTGTTTGCTGTTCATTATCTGTTGTTTATTGCAGTCAGGCCTCACGATCGGTCTCCAAATTTAAGCCCCCACTTAGGTTAATTAATTATCATTTATAGGGGGAGGGGCTATTTTTCTCGGGACAAACATTATTTTCCTTCCTTAAAAACAACTTAAAAATTTTCTATATTTTTTCATTTAATCATAAACCGATGAATATTTAATGATTTTTTAAAAATTAAAAAAATATTTTTATGGTAAATGTATCTAAATGTCTGGGTTATTTTCTTATCCAAATAATTAATTTTTCATTTTTTTAAGATAAGTGTTATCAGTTATGTAATTTGACACGTGTCTTATGGTTCAGTGATTTTAGGAAAAATCAAAGAAAACCGGCACATGCATTGTTCAATTATCATTTGTAATTTTTTTAAATTTATGCATTAAATATCAATCTCTATCTTGATAAGAAATTTGTTTACATGGTATAGCACCCCTTTTAGTCCTTAGTAGCATATTATAAGTCATTAGTGCACTAAGGAGTTTTTAGCCGTGTTTAGACACACCCTTTTCTGCTCTTTGGCCGGATTGTTGTCTCTTTGACACATTCTCCATTTCAATCCTCCATTTTATTCAATTAGTTGTGATTCTCTTTATCTCTCTGTTTGATGTTTTTGCAGACAAAATCAATTCGCAGAATTAATCTAAATAAGCAGACATTAAACTCTTTCTTCTAAAACTTTTAGCATTAAAACCTTATTGCATGAAATTGAATTAGTATGTTAGTTTGTAACCCGGATTTGTTTTGATCTCTATCGATTTATGAGTTTCGAACAGCGGTATACTACTGTTGCCTTTATTTAATATCAGTCTTTTCACATTTTCGGATGACCTTAATAATAGTTACCTATATAATGATTTTTGACAGAAATTTACATACTTAATAATTGAAGAATTCGTTCTTTTCATCGACACATTTAAAATTGCTGCCGTAAAATGTTTTTTATTCGCAACGTCAAACTGTGAAATATCGGGAAAAGATGCATTTTTTCGAGATTTAACCATAAGCTTAAAAACGAGCATATGGACCCCTCTTTTTAGAATTGTGAATAATTTTTTCGGATATTAATCTTTTAGACATACATTAAAAACGGTGTCCTTGATATGCAACCATGAACACAATGAAAAGTGAATCCGTGAAAGTGTTCCATGTGTATTCCATTCAAATAAAGACTTGTTATGATATACCATTTATTTAACTATTTTATCAAAAAATTTAAATAAAAAAGAATGTATATTAAACTCGTAAACACTATTTCAAGTTTAAAAAGTTCCTCAATTTAAAATCCTTCTTAAGGAATACGTGATATATTTGACTGATCTTATACTTGTTTAATTAAAAATGCCTTCAAATACATATAATGTTTATTTTTATTCAATTTTCCACAAAACATTTTTAGCTTAGTTTAAATGAAAATAAAGAACAGAGAATAAAAACACTGTTGAAGAGAAAATACATATTCGTGTTAAATTCACCTCAGTTTAATTTGTTAATTCAAGTTTGACATCTAACATCTTAATCCGCAATCCACATTTACCCGACAATCTTGTATATTGTATTTTCTCAATGGAATAAACTAACGTGCATGTGACCATCAGAAACTAAGACAAAAATGATATTTGTAATGGTATTTATCAAAACTTAAATGTTTGAATATATCTTAGTAGAATATGAATTTGCCAAATAAGCGAAGAATTATAATCTAGCCTAGTTCAATATTGGAGAAATGACTCAAGTTGAACGCTAATTCAATACTGATTCAATATTTTATTATATAGTCTCACCACATACAAACATTAAATGAGAATCACAGAAATAAACATAAAACATTAAAACATTTGCATTGTATGTACCAATCTTAAAAAGAATAATGAGAGACTTTTAAGACACAATATATTTACTCATTTACATTTAAAATTTACAGAGTCCACCTGTACTATATGAAAATAAAACTTTTTTTTTCTTTGAGAACTGGGAAATAAAATGCCGTTTCTTTTCAATAAAATATTGTTGATGTTTTTGGCAACTATATCAGCAACATTGCCGATATTAAATACTAAATATAAATTTTTCGCTATCTGATAATTATAGGTTAAAATGTTCATTAAAATGTTTAGCTTAATGTATCATAATTTGTCTTAAATCTACATATAATTGGTATTTTTAAATGACACGAAGTTCATCTTCAATAGTAGAGCTACAACACATGTCATCTCGTGGACTTTTTTTCTTTCATACTTTCCAGTTTCTATTTTTAGTGGAGCTACCCCACTACTAAATTTTGCAAAAGCACTTTTGTTTTTTATTGACAGAATATTTTAAACAAATAACAGTTGGCCAACAGTATATTTTTAAGCCCATTTCGCTCAGTTGAATAGAAATTCCAATTTTAACTGTCATGAATCTGTAAGAACGTTCTGTACGATGAAGTTAATTAAGTGTTCACAAGAAAGTAAGTATGAATGTAAATTTTATTTTGAGTCGGAACATATATATACACTTTAACCGTGAGATGAAATATAAGCTTTGATGAGCTCTATAACCTACTATCATATAAAAACCGCAATGAATGAATGTTACACGATAAGAGATGAACTTTTGACAAATGCACGTTATCTGATATACACAGTTATACACGATTGAGGAACGCACGATACACGGTAAAGAATGAATGATTGATGAACGCACGATACACGGTTAAGAATGATTGATTGATGAGCGCACAATACACGATTAAGAATAAACGATGCACGCACGTTACACGGAAAATACACGGAACGATGAATGATGAGCGCACGATTGGTACATGAACGATACAAACACGATTCACGCAGGATACACGATGAACGCACGGAATAATGGTCAGTTTGAATTTTAGAAGGTCTGTAGGTGATTTTTTGCATTTCTTATCTAAATCTAGGACACGCCAGTAAGAGCTTAACGTGATTTTGAAGCATGCTCATCATTGAGGTACTCCGACATCTAGTTGTTTTTATGATTGTTTTCTTTCTTTTTGAGTGACTGTCCTATTATAAACTTTGTGAAATTTTTGAAATACTAAGGATTACCCGAGGAATAGATTACCTTGGCTGTATTTGGCAAAACCTTTCGGAATTTTGGGTCCTCATTGCTCCTAAACTTTGTTCTATATTTGGCCTTTTTTAATGTTTTGTAGTCGTAACGCGCCTCTGGCGTACAAAACTTTAATCCTGACCACGTGTCCATGATGAGTTTATAGACTTTTACCAAATATAAATTGTTCTTTTGAGTGCATGTTCGGGTATTCACAAGACTTATGAAAACAAGATATTTTTGAAAACTAAGTCTTCCTGTCGAATTTTTGAATTGATTTAAGTTACTTCAGGAAATCCTTAAAATTTGAAATGTTTTATCTGACCAAATAATTGTCAGTATATAAGAGGTCCTAATAAAGCTGGTGTGTTACTCTCAAGAACAAAATACGAAATATTCTTATAATTTGTGTCACACTCAGAGTTACACTTCATATGGAAATTGGACTTTCAATTTCTCTATACAACCTATTCCATGAGTACAGACAGCTTCAATGAGTATAAGAATAATTTAAAGCATCCAGGAAACAAAATATGAAGATATGAAAAATAAAATAAACGCATCCAGATTATGAAGTAAACGGAGTGCTGAACTTTATATCTTGATCAGTCTGTGCAATTTGCTTTAGACATCCGGTTTGCAGAAATTGAGAATTGCAATTGGATTAGGTCTTTGTACATAAAACAAGGAGAAAAAATGATGTACACTCCCAAGTAATAAATAAAATAGTCAATCCTTAACAGATAACTTCAAATGGTAGCTGTATACAATTTTCTATTTACAACTAAAATCCAACAGTGCTTTTAATTGACGTGTGCAAGAATCTACACACAATAACATATTTTCTATAAAGGTGTTTTAATATCTTCATTACCTCATTCTATTAACAGTCAATTATTTCAAATCAAAAGCAAAAATAAATTCAGCAAAAAATATTTGGTGACCAGTCAGCGGTCTCGGGTTCACGTATTGCTTTTCTTTTTTCAAAGCTTGCTATTTAAACGTTAAAGCTATTTTAGATAATAGCAATTCTGACTGTGAGAGAGCATTTTCAATTACGAATAAAGAAATTTACCCTGAATTCAGATGTAACCAAACTGGCAGTTGTTTTGAATATGTGCCTAGTTGTGTTGTTCTGAATGCAGCAAAACAGGCCACCGTTGAATGCAATAAAAGTTTACAGTAGAATATTGTTTTTTATATTAAAAAATATGTATAATGTTCATATTAAAAAGTCCGCATCTACGTCACGTGTTTTCACACGCTTTTTGACATGTCATGTCATGTCATGACATGATTTGTCATTGTCAGTGGTTGGCAAGTATGACAAGAACCCAGAAATTTTATCAGTTAAAATGCATCATCAACTATTTCACTTAAAGAAAAAAATAGAGGTATGTTTATTTATTATATGTATTTTCAATGGACCAAAATATGTACTTTTTATGATTTTCTGAAAATATTTTACTGGATTATCTCCCTTGGAATAATCCACAAACTGTAAATTTGTGTACTGATGTGTAGTTAAAATTTTAATACATGTTTAATAATCAACCTTTAACTCATTGTTTTCCTTATTCATAAATTTCAGGGTCCAGAATTGGTCATTTACTAAAATACTGCCTTCAGCCTGGAGAAACTGGTTTCCAGTACATTACAGCATCTCTTAACTCACAGGAAGGGGAACCACATGAAATATTTTTTCTATGATATTTTTTCACAATGTTGTTTAAGCACATTTAATTTCAATCAAATTTGATGACCAACCCCACTTGTGGACTGTTGTGCATGTTTTTTGGTAGACTGGGTGTTAAGTATTTCTATTCATGAATATTAGCAGCAGAAAAATTGGAAAACAAACCTGCAACCTCTGTTTTTGTCTCATTTTCAACAGTCCACGGAATGTCTTCAAATTCTTGCTTGGCCTAAAGTAAAAATATATAACATGATATTGATTTCAGATAAAAAAAAAAAAAAATATTTGGGAACATATGCTTGTCGAAATATATTGATAGCAATGATGAGAAACTCAATAAAACAAATAAAATAAAAGCATGATAGCATTGGAAAAATCATTTGCCGAAATATACATGCGTGTTAGTGTCCCTTCTCTTAAAACAAGTACAAAATTAGTTCCGTTATCACAAGTCACAAATTAACTTCATACCAAATATCACCAGTAAAACAATTATCAGTTGTGTTAAAACATTTTTACCTGTATACAATATAAAATACACTGATTTACTGAATTTGATAATCAAAAGAAACATGGAATTGTAAATCTGGAGTAGCTTGCTAAATACCACAGGAATGTCAAGTTTGTGTCATCAAAATCATTTTAATTTTAATATGTTGCATTCCACAAATCAGTAAACCATAATTAAGTATTGCAATCCCTATTCAGAATCATATAATCAGCACACCCTTTTCGCCACAAAAATTCAGGGAAAACTGTTTAGTCATTTGGTGAGACTCTGATACATTTCAAGTTCTGTTGCTGTTTAAAATAATTTAAAATTTGGTAATAACATTGGCTCCACCAGGTCCTTTGGGGCCCAGATTGGGCTACCTCTGGAGCTCTATGCCCTATCAATTGTGCCCAGAACTAACAAACATTGCTCAAAAGAGCCCCAGAGTCCATAATATTAAGTCTTGAACTGGACGATAAATTAAGATGGAGCATATGATGACTGTTAGGGCTAAACATATTTCCATGGAGAAATTCTCTTCCCTTCATCAATGAACTACAAAAATGTTAAAAAGAATGATTCTAGAACACTTCCTGAGTGTTAAAGATCAGCCAAAACCACAAAAAGTACAAATATTGCAAGTTTGTCACTAGGTGGAAATTAAAAAAGTTTTATGTAAATTGCAAACAAATTTTGTTGTGAATGTGTGGATATTATCATATATTAAATGCATTGCATATAATACTAAGAAACTTTAAAAGTTAAATCGTATAAAATTTATTTAACACTTACATATATGAGGGACTCTTAGCTTGTACATAAACATTTGTACAAACATGGACATTATTTCCTATCAGATTTGTGACTTTTTTTCCTACATTTATTAAATGTTTGATTTTTTTCCTGTGACTGTTTTTCTGTTTATCATTTTTATCAAGATCAGATCACAGTAAAGTATTTAGTCGCACTGCCATTTTCACGATTCCTCCTTTGACATAATCAACTATTTATACACAACACAATTTAAGAATAATGTTTTATTATTAAAATATTAAACATACTAAATCTACACATAATATTAAAATAAATTGTAACATAACAGTACATTTCTAAATTCTACAATGGATGACTAACAATATAATACATTATTGGCTTTCTTGGGGCTACTCATTCACTTAAAAGAATTTGACTTTATAATTTTTTAAAACTAATCAAAAAATGAGAAAAATAAATTTTTAAAACTTATCAAAATATGAGAAAAAGGTTCATTCCTGGGGCGATCCCCAGGAATAAACCTATTTGTTCCTCGGCAGGAATGAACCTACTTCCTGGGGCGATCCCCAGGAATGAACCTATTTGTTCCTTGGCAGGAATGAACCTAATTCCTGGGGCGATCCCCAGGAATGACCTATTTGTTCCTCGGCAGGTATGAACCTAATTCCTGGGGCGATCCCCAGGAATGAACCTAATTGCTCCTGGGCAATCCCAGCGTAGTAAAAATACTACTTTAAAATACCTATTTGTTCCTCGACAGGAATTAACTTATCTGATGTATTATTGAATTGGGGGAGTATGATTCCCCTGGAATTAAAAAGGCCAAATGAAATGAGTTCATAAAATGAAAGAGTGAAAGCCCCCAAGAAATAATAATGCTAACAAATACAAAAGTAAAAATAAACTACACCCACAATACAATAGTTTCAAAAATGACACATTTTCTGTTGTGCTTTAGAAATAACCCTCTTATCAGTTCTTATATATCTGATATAACAGTCGGATGACCATCTACCGAGTGTTTGTATGATATGATCTTCAACTCCCGCTGCTGCAGCTGAAGTAGTGGCACCAATTCTGAACGAGTGACCACAGAAATCACTTTCCCTATAACCCAGACGGATTAAAAGCTGTCTTAGGTAATTAATGAAAGTTTCCCTGGATAATGGCCTACTTAAATCAAATTCACTTTCAACAAATAAAGGAAAGCTTGCTAAAGCTCCCATCTATTAGCGATACTTCAAGTACTTGTTCATAACATGCACTGGTCCAAAAATATCATTTTCATTTATAGTTATATCTTCTCCTTCTCGAAAAGGGTCAGTACTAGATAATCTTAATT
The DNA here is from genome assembly GCF_021869535.1 of Mytilus californianus. Classification (NCBI taxonomy): domain Eukaryota; kingdom Metazoa; phylum Mollusca; class Bivalvia; order Mytilida; family Mytilidae; genus Mytilus; species Mytilus californianus. The sequence continues at coordinate 63,881,090 of NW_026262679.1, forward strand.
TTAACACAAAACGAATCATGTAGTAGGCTGATCTTAACATCATCAATTACTACGCAGTTCAGATAATCGTCCTTAGTTTTGCAAGTGAACTCTCCACATCGAAGAAAACCAAAGAATGCTGTCAAAAAGGCACACTGCAGCATAAGATCAATGAAAGGTGAGAAAACACCTGTTGATAACAAATTGCATAATCGTTTTAACACATCTGAAGTAATAGGCAATCTGTTCCTAGAAACACTGTGTTGAGATTTCTTAATAACCTGCATGATATACGGAAGTCATTCTGTTCCTGTGGTAGGGTCATTATGACCTGCACGCAAGTAATGGTATCGTATACCCGCTATGTACATTTTAATAGTATCATGTTGCAGCTTTTTACTATTCTTACAATGAGTTGCGAAGTAGATTAAATGGTCCTCTGTTATTATAGGTAAACAATTAACGGAGCACTGTATCCCGCTCATATTCATGAATGTTACAAAACTCTGTGCAGCTGATCTATAGTTTTGTTTTGTTCTCCGACTTAAAGATAAGTCCCATAAATTACAGGCTTGTTGTTCTAAAACATCATTATGTGGGAAGGCAAGAGGCAAGGCACTGGCTTTTCTTCTGCTTCTGGTGCTAGTATTCTGAATTTCTGCATCTGGTAACGAGAAAGAGAGTCCGCAATATTATTGTTAATACCAGGAATATGTTGAGCATGAATAATAAAATGGTGTGTAGCAGCATGAAAAGTCAACTTTCTCATAAGCTTCATGATACTCTTAACTTTAGACCTGCCTTTGGAAATAATGTCAACTGTAGTCATATTGTCGCAATGGAACAAAATACGCTTTCTGTTCCAATTATGACCCCACAAAACACAAGCCATGACTATGGGGTAAAGTTCAAAAAATGCCATAGATGTTTGCTCATCCATAACTTCTATAGGAAAATCGCCCTGAAACCACTGATTTTTGTAAAAACCTGCAAATGAATTTAGTGTAGCATCAGTATATAGTTCCATATCAGCGGCTTCCATTATATTGTCGTTAATGAAAAAAGATACACCATTCCATTTTCTCAAAAATAACAACCACATATCCAAATCTAATCTACATTCAAGGTTTAATTGTATTCGGTGGTGAAGTTTCTTTACCTTGGTTGATAAAGCTATAAGATGTGACACAAAGGAGCTTCCATGCAAAATAACTCTTGAAGCAAAATTCATGTGCCCTAAAAGACTTAGGATTTCTTTTTTTGTACAATGTTTGCGGTTGCGAAACGTCTCAATAAATTCACAAATCCTGTTAACTTTCTCGAAAGGCAGTCGGGCTTCCATCAGTTCCGAATCTAAAAATATACCTAGGTATTCAATAACTTTACAAGGCCCAACTGTCTTTTTAGCTGATAGAGGAATTCCTAATGAATCAAATATAGACAACAAAGTTTCTTTGGTCTGAACTGCATCAGCACTCTGTGATTCTATTACTAAAAAATCATCTAATAAATGAAGAATGTTCCTTATATTGTAATTGTTAGTAGCTATCCAGCCCACTGCTTGCGAAAGATTGTCAAATATTTTTGGACTTGAACGTGAGCCAAAATCTAATTGTTTGAAAAAATAATATTTGTTGTTCCATTTAATACCATGAAAAGGCCGTAAATGAGGAGACACTGGAATTATTTTAAACGCATCGGTTATATCGGTTTTGATAAGCCATGCCCCTTGTCCTAATTTTTTGATGATGTTAACTGCATCATCAATTTTAACATAGTGTAAAGAAAATTCCTCCTTATCTATTAACTCGTTTAAACTAGGATTTAGTTCATCATCATGTGGCGCTGATAAATCTACTATGAGTCGTTTCTTTTTTGAGTACTTGCCTTCAGCTACTCCAATTGTATTAATACGAAAGTGTTTATACGGTATAATGTCAAATGGTCCACACAAGTAACCTTTCTGAATTTCAGTATCAATTAAAATGTTGACACACTCTGGTTGAGAAATTGCTGAAAGTAAGTTTTTGCATTCTATAGAAAAGTCAGGCAAACTTCTTAATCCTGTATGGAAACCATGTTTTTTGAACCATGAATCAAGTAATCAGTAAATTTTAAATCAGGATGTTTGATCAATTCATATTGTAATCTGTGAACGTTGATAGGTGTGTATAATGATAGATCATAATTTTGTGTCCTATTTACCTCTTCCTGAACAGTTGCGCCCATTCTTTTGGGGCCCTTCCTCGTTTTTTGACCCAAGGCATTCATTTTGTGAGTGGTCCTTCTTACATAATAGACATATGTGAAGATTGTTACACTTTACATATTTGCAACCTTTTTCCCCATTATAATTGTTGCATACTTCTCTACCATTATGATATACTCTTGATCTACCATATGTATCAGACTTATTGTCCTTTGTTCTTGGATAGTTGAGCGTACCAATAGTACCTTCCTTATGAACTAATGAGGGACAAAAACCTGATAGATGAAGTGTGCTATGACAATGTTCACAAGTGTTAGGCCTAAGATTAGCAAAAATGTTACAAAATAACGCATTGTTTCGCACGGACCAATCAACCATGATATTGTTATAAGTTAAATGTGCCGCAGCTTGTAGAGAAAACTGCCTGTGATACTCATAAAATCCCCTGCCACCATACCTGGTGGCCATATCCACTATATCTCTTTCATAAAGGTCAAGCTCATTCCGCCTCTGGGGATATGCTGAACACATCACGTTTTTGTAAATGCTAAACGCCTGAACAAATTCCCCTTTTGTCACGGATCTATTCAATCTGGGATCCGGTTTATTGGGATACGGAAACTGTTCAATGTTATCACTGCACATGCCAGCGTAAAAAGGTATTAACAGGGATGCAAGATTAACGTCCCTACCTGCTGTAATATTTTGTCTAAGCTGAGGCGAAATAGTTTCCACCAAAGGCAGTGATTCTGCAGAATAACCGTAACAGGTTCGTATGTATCCTCTTGTATCACGATCACTGACCTCCCGAGCCTGGGCTTCACTTCCTGCAGCGGCGGTAGGAACATGCCTGTTCAAGGACGATGTCTGAAAGCATTGAAGAGCCGACTCAATGAAATAGTTCCCTGTAGAACTGGGAGTTGTGATTGGTACTGATGTAGTAGGAGTAATGTTTGGAGTTGTTTGACTGCCGTCGACAAACGTAGTTAAAACTGGAGAACTTGAGGGTATGGACGAACTTGTACTGATACTGTTATTTTGCGGAATATTATTTGACAAAGCAGTTACTTTATTATTCAAAGAAATAACATTCTGCGGTAGATTTTGAACATTGGACGAAAGTTTAGACACTAGATCTACTAAAATTGCCGTTCTGTCGCTATTGTTATTGTTTACATTTTGCGGTGCATTGTGGGATCGTGCACTCGTCTCTTGTGTAACTGCTAACATGGTGTCATGGCCGCCGCTTATGTCCTCGACACTCGATGGTTTCAATAAACGAACTAAAGCCATTCTCCTAGCGTTAGTTGGGAATTTAATGTTCTTAGTTCTCAGCTCTGCACGGAGTCTAGTTAAAGTCCAGTTTTCCAAAAGTTCTGGATCATAATTGTTCACACTTGAAAATTAGATAATCAATACTCAATAAAATATCCAATCACTATTCCATGTCAATTAATTGTTAATATTTCGATGTTAGATAGATTTTTGAATTATATGGTTTGATAACAGTAAATAATAGCTGATTGTAATTGCATCCGATACATCGATGCGTTCTCAATTTCATCAACAATACTCTAACCCCCCTCTAGGGCACTATTCCTAAAAAGCTAAAAATAAATGTTATGTAATTACCTAAGAATAGACTAAGATAACTGCCTGCTGAAATCGTTGATAACAGATGCATTGTATTGTGTATAAACTATAATTTAATAAATCAAATTTCATCAGAATCAGAATTTTATCAGTCCATGTGTCAACGTATATTTGTTCCGCCTAACAGAAGTTCCTCTGGAAACTTTGTTATAAACAATGTCATAATATCTGTTCCTGTTGGAACAAATATTCTATACCATTTATACCGTTAGGAACATTTACTGTAATATTTATTCCAGTGGGATTTTTTTTTTCTCTCCTTCATTATTTGATTACGAAAAAAATCTATAGACAAACTTAAACATATATCTTTATATCTTACTACTAAAACAACACAAACTATATATTTTTCATAACCTGTGCATTTATTATATAAGATAATTATATGTTTGATAATCTTAATGGTAAGCTTCTTTTTGATATTACTGACATGGTATATAATTTTTAAAAATGGAAAATTGTATGTACATTACTAACAAATACTAACAGCTGTATAAATATGTTATTTACTAATGTTAACGAGGCCGGGATAAGGTACCGGTACTAGATGTTTTATAACTAACAAATGTACAGTTTTCAATAAAATATGATAAATTAAAAAAAAACAAAAAAAAAAAAAACCTTAATTTCAAATTCACCGAGATATACCAGATGTAAGCACTCATTGAAATGTGAGCTATTGAGTGAAAGAACATCATCAATATATCTAAAAGTGAAATTAAAGAAATTTGCAATTGCAAAATGCTTTTTCTTTTGTCTTTTAAAAGGTTCTGCATGAATTCAGTTTTATATGTCAAAAACCAAATTGGTCAGTAGTGTTGCATAATTAGTACCTATTGGAATACCGACTTACATTGATTTTGCTATTAATGAATCAAAACAATAATATGCACTCCTATACAGTTATGAACATTTACTACATCAGTTCAATCCTTATATTTTGGCATTGCATGAGGTCATGTTTTTCTCAAGACTGTTTATGTCTTTACACTAAATCCATTGGATATGTTCTGATTGATATTCTAGTCCGGGAAACATGATTATTTATTAATTGCAATTGGTTCTGAACTAGCTTTCAGTAACTGTGAGTATTCTAAGATTATACTTTGTGTCTTTTGTCTTTCTGTTATTTTTTTTGTACTTTGTGTGCCTTTTTCAACAGATTTTTACAGCTTGTTCTTATGTTGTGCTGTATTTAACCAATGTCCCAGGTTAGGGAAGGGTTGAACCTTCATAAACATGTTTAATCCTGCTACATTCTGTATCTGCCTATCTGAAGTAAGGACCTTGTGTTTCTGTGGTTGGGTTAATCCAATACTGTGATATTTGTTTTTTTGATTAATGTTTTGTCTGGCGCAAATACAAAATTTCAATCCTGGTATCTATGATGAGTTTATTGTACATAAATCAGGCCATTAATTTTCTCCTTTGAATTGTTTTACATTCTGTCATGTCTTGGTCTTTCATAGTTTACTATTAGGTATGGGTTTTGCTTGTTTTTGAGGGCCATATGGTGACATAAGTTGCTAACATCTACATGATTTGGTCTCTGGTGGATAGTTGTCTCGGACATTGGCAACTGTACCACATCTTCATTTTTTATAATAATTATATGTACATATATACTTACATCAACAACAACTCCTGTCAAATTATGTGACTGCACTGAAGAGATTGTATCTATCTGGTTTGAGATATTTGGAAACTAAAGAAATAAGTTGAAAGTACATTAAAAAGGGCATATCCAAATATATATATATATGTTCCTGACCATATGAGTATTTGGACCATACACGTATGGTCATGACCATATGCGTATATACTCATATGGTCTGACCATATGCGTATATACTCATATGGTCTGACCATACGCGTATGATCCAGGTAATTGATACGATGAATGTTGAACAATAATTACATAAGGCATAACCCTTCAAGGTGTCATAAATTAAGAGTTTCTAAAAATGAAATTTTGACTTAGATAATAATTTGGTAATCATTGTTACTTGATTAATGAAATAAAATGAATTTTGCTCACAAGTTAAAATCATAGTAGAAGCATTTTTGCACGGTCATAATTAATTTGTCTTTACGAAACACAATATGTCAACTCCGAAAATAACTAAATGGACTGTTAAGCAAGAAGTCAAATGTTTTACTTGTTAGCAATTGGAACACTGAACCCTCCTTTTTTCTTTATTTTGGTGTTTCAATTTGTTTTTTGTAAATTAGAATTTCTTAAAACATTTCAAATCATTTTTAGTTACTTAATTTGTTGATGCTCCTCTTTGTACGATTTATGATTGCAGTAGTATATACGTGCTGCCTCTCTATTATGAAGAAACCACTGTCATTGTAAGATCGTATGAATAAGAGTATGAACACATCAGTTAAGTAAAATAAGTGGAAATTAGAAGATATCAAAGAAAATCTAATCTAGACGCGGGGGGGAAAAATGTCCATGCCCCAAACACCTGTGGTCTAACGTACGGACGAAACTGTCGACAGGATAAAGGTGCTTTAAATTGACTCTAGATAGCGAAGGCAGGACAACAAATATACCAAGATTCAGACAATATGTAACAAAGATAAAGGATTTCAGTTAATAACTAGTGCAGATTTTGGTTCAGAGAACAAGCTGTGTCTGTTAAGGAAGTTTGAATTTATTCGAAAAATATCTATATGGTCTAAATACTCATACATGTTAATAACCAAACGAGTACAATGGAGTATATACTCGTATGGTCCAAATACTCATATGGTCTGGAACATATATATATATTGACTATCAGAAGTCCATTTTCAGTAAAAATACAGAAAATGAATAAAAAAGTAAATTTTTTGCTACTATTATCCCTTGATTATGAAGAAGCTTCTGTCCAAGCTTAATTTAAAGGATTTATTGATGTCTAAAAAACTTCAGTTTAAACCAAGACTGTATCTAAAGGTTAGTGCAAAAAAAAAGCATACTAAGTCTATTTATCAGGAAGATACAGTAAAAATGAAAAAACATTTTCAAAATTTTGTTCTTGATGCTGTCTCTTGATCATAAAGAAGTTTCTGTGGAAGTTTCGTAAAGTTACATGAAGATTTAACAAAGTTATTGATGTTTCAAAACTTTAACCACTGACTGAACCTAAATGTGATAACACCAACAGATCACATGCAAGACAAACTAGAGGCTCTAAAGAGCTTGTGTCGCTCACCTAGGTCTAAGTACATCTTCAACAATGGACATTCTCCAACATTGTGGACTAAAATAGAATTCATGACAAAAATCCCTTTTTTGTTGATCTTGTATTGCTGATCATGTTTTCTGTTAACAGTTTCTCTCTATTTTCTTAAGTTTTAGCCCAAAACACAAAAAAGGGTAAAAAAAATTGTCATTTAAAGGGCAATCACTCCTATAAAGAGTCTACTAACAATTTCTGCAAAATTTTACTGCTTTGTAGATCTGATCTTGCTGATCATTTTTGCTATTTAAAGTGTCTATCTATCTTTTATACTTTTCAAGATAATAGTTAGCAAACAAAATTTCATCATGAAATGAAACATTGTTGTACTATGTACCATACCCATAAACTCAACAACTGAATGTAGTCATCTGGGTCTATTCTATTATCAGGGTCATTGGTTTCAAACAAAAAACAACAACAAATTTTGTAATAAACTGTAGACACAGATATATGTCTGGCTTGTTTGTAATTTACTAAGTAAAATGCAAATGTTGAAATAAAAATGGAAAAAATGTGCAAACATTCAAAGTCAATGAACAATGACAAAAGGCACAGGGTCAAATAGTCTTTTTCGGAAATTAGATATGCCAATGCTTATACAACTGCATATCATTGACGATAAGTGGTTAATCTTAAACTGACCTTATCACAAACTTTATTATGTAAACTAGGCAAAAGTTTCATTGAGGATTGTGAAAAATTTCATTTGTATAGGTTACACCTGACATGCAAAATCAAAATGATTAGCTAATAGTTTTGTAGCTTTTGTGAACTATTGATAAGTTTTATAAATTGTTAGAAACAGTAATAAGACTTCACTTTATTTGAACTTTGATTTATATATAATTTTTTTTAAATCAAGATGAAAAATTATTTTCTACAGAGCAAAATAAGGTCACATGACCCTTTTGGGTAAGATAAATAATAACATTAAACACCACAAAGTGTAAAAATTAATAATATCATATAAAAATTAATAAAATTGTCTTGCATTTATAATAAGCAGCTCAATATTCAAACAAAAGATAGCAATGGAACTATGAGCTTTTGCTCAATAAAGATACCCCACTTTAAGTGTTTGGAAACAGGAAGTTGAAATAAAATGAATCTGAAAACTCATTACATGGTAAAACATGCTGACATTAAGCTTGATATCAAATTTTTAAAATTTGATTAGCAATGAATCTGCAATGTGTCACACAGAATAGCATGCTGACATGAAACCTGACAACAAAGGAGTAGGGCTATAAGGCCCTTATTTGGCTCAAATATTAGTGCAAATTGAAAAGTTACCATTCATATTTTTAACTTTGTCTACAATAGGGTACAACATGTACAAGATGTTCAGAAAATAAATGCAAATTTCACATTTAACAAATATCCATGGCAACAAACCATGACAAAATTTGTGTATTTTGTAAAATTTCTAAATTTTTCCTGTTGTATGTCAACTTTTAAATATAAAGTAGATTGAAAAGTATGTGCGCACCCAAGAAACAACTTTACATTCAGTGAGAATATGTCAATAGTTTTAATAAAGCATCTCTTAAATTATTGTGCTGTTTCTTGCCTGCACACGATGTTTCCACAATGGAAATAATGATGAAAAACTGCATAAACTCAGCAGTTTTCTTTGTTTTCAGGAAAATGGTGCATATTATATGACGCAATATTGTGACGCCATAGCACCAAAAATTGTATGTAATTCATTTAATTTTTTTTATTTTATGCATTTCCAAACATTATGTGCAAATATGAAATAGTTTTCAAAAACTTTTTATTGGGCCAAAACCGGGCCTTAATGCCCCTACTCCTTTTTTGGAAGCTATTATTTGTAATTTCCTAGAAAAAATGTGACTAATATTTCACACATGGCCATTATCTTTTGAATATACAAGTATTTGTTTAACAGGAAGTTGATGAGAGATGAAACGACAACCAATGGTATCCACTTCTACAAAATGCTGGCATGAAGCCTGATAACAAATTAAGGAAGCTATTGTTTGTAATTATTGAGAAAAAAGCAAGGGAAATTTAATGGGACAGACAGGCATATGGACAGACAGACAGTTAGGAGTAAAACAGTATACCCCCTCTTCGAAGCAGGGGAATAAACAAATTTTTCTCTTGCTTATTTCTATGCAATATACTGGTACTCAGCTGTACATTTGTTATTAGTATTCATGTAAAACAAGTATTGTATAATTCAACATTCTCTTCAATTTCCTAATATATGTGACTGTCTAGCTGTTTTGATTATAGTCCCACTGATTTGTCTTGTATAGACAAATCATGCATCTGGCATACCGAGTCATAACCCAGGTATCTTTGATGACTTTTTTAAGCTAGTTTGAAGCACATTTACATTGAACATCTTAAGAAAAATACTAACAGAATTGGCATCTATGCTAACAATTAATGTTGATACATTAGGTGCTCCACTGCAAGAATTACCACATGAATCTGTATCATTGCTGATCTCATTCTTTGTTGCATTTACAGCAGATTCCAATGATGTTGCATTGTTTCGTACATAAGTTATGCTTGTATTCAGTTCAATTAGTGCTATTGCAATGGTATCCACTTCTACAAAAATAAGAAATGAAATAATTATTCTATTCAAAGGAGCCAGTTTCCTACACCTAATTTCTAGCTATTTTGGAGTCAGGAGGAATCCATTATTCAATCGCATTTACAGTAATCACTCTTAATTCCTAAATGATATCATCATACATCATCATTGTCATCCATCATTTAACCAATGTTCAACTGGACCTTTTGCAGAATGAGGGACACAAGGTTTGTAAATTATTATTTTTTTAAATATGGCAGCTAAATGACAGTTGGGGTCATTAACAGTTATTCTTGAAGGGAATCTTAAATGTATTCATTAATAATCAGGTAACACTATGCCTATTTCAAGATTTACCTAGTGGTGCCAAATTTTTATTGATAAAAAAAAAGTTTCACGAGTGAAGTAAAAATAAGGCCTGTTTTTTTTAAAAACCAAGCCTCCTCACAAAAAAAGATGAATGGTCCATATAGCTTACCATATTTCCAAGAAATAGAAATTGCAGGATGATAAACTTGTAAAATTTATGCATATGAAATTAACACCCCCAACCCTAATTAAACTGATTATTCTGCAATGAAACCGTGATCATCCTGCAATAAATCGACCTATGATCAGCTGGCATGCAATCAAGCTGCTCATCCTGCAATCAAACCCTGATCATCTTGCTATCATATTGTGATCATGATGACATGCAATTAAACTGCAATCAAATAAGATTGCATTTGAGCATGCACAACCATTCTGCTTGGTTCCAATTACTTTAAAATCACTAGCATGCAGCATGCTTGCAATTATTGAATTAATGCTTGCAGTTTTAGTTTAGGTGATAGCAAACCTGTTTTTTTTTTGTATTTTAAAGGTAACCATTGTTCAACTTAAGAGGGCAGCTAGTATGATGTCTTCTAATGTATGGTTAACTTTCAGGCTTGTTTGATCTGCCACTTTATGTGCACGTGTCTACTTTCCAATATATCATTGATCATATGTCCTCTTACAGTGAAAATAGTTGATAGCAAACATGATGTTCATTTTGTCATCAGTACCAACATATTAGAATATGAAAAGAATTGGCTGAACAGTGCATTAGTTAATGCATATAAAGAGATAAAGTGGCATTTTCAATCTGTCAAGGACCATAACTCCTGAATGGTAAAAGTAAAAATCGTCAATATCAAACTTGGCCTACATTTGGTTATCAGTAACAACATTTTAAAAAGCATTGGTTGAACAGTTGGTTGTAGTTTGTTCTTGTCTGTCATATTTGTTTTTCTTAAATTGTTTTGTTATAATTTAGGCCAGTAGATTTCTCAATTGAATTGTTTCACATTTTCCATGTTGGGGCCTTTTATAGCTGACTATAGGGTATGAATTTTTCTCATTGTTGAAGGATGTATGATTGCCTATAATTGCTTACATCCTCTTCATTTGAACTTGGAAAGTTGGTGGAAAGTTGTCTCATTGGCACATCTCCTTAATTTCATAAGGGAATTGTTTGCAGCTGCAAGCTGTACTTCACCATTTCTCAGAAAACCTGGTTAAAAATTATCATTCAAAGATGATAACTTACATAAAAAGTCAATTGACAATTTCAGCATTTTCGACAAATTTGTAGATCAGTTTTTAAGTCCACAGGAGTGAAGGAGTCAACTAATAATGTTGGCTGTGTTGACTTATTTGTAGATCTTGTCTTGCTGATTATATTTGCCTTTTAGTTTCTTTGTATCTATAACAGTTTTCAACATAACAGGTAATTAGAGGTTCTTTAGAGCCTGTGTCGCTCACCTGCATCTTCAACAATGGCCACTTTTTGATAAAAATCATCATGAAAGGCAATAACTTTATAAAGAGTTAACTGACAATTTCAGTCATAGATATAGGAAGATGTGGTATGAGTGCCAATGAGACAACTCTCCATCCAAGTTACAATTTATAAAAGTAAACCATTATAGGTCAAGGTACGGCCTTCAACAGGGAGCATTGGCTCACACCGAACAGCAAGCTATAAAGGGCCCCAAAAAATTACTAGTGTAAAACCATTCAAACGGAAAAACCAACGGTCTAATCTATATAAAAACGAGAAACGAGAAACACGTATGAACCAAACAAACAGACGACAACTACCGCCATCAGACTCCTGACCCAGAACAGGTGCAAACACTTGCAGTGGGACCAAACGTTTCAATGGTACCAAACCTTCTCCCTTTTCTGAAACAACAGTATAACATCACAACATAGAAAAACACACTATAATATATCAATTGGAAGACTTAACTCAATCAAAAAATGTAAATTAACACACAATGAACGAATAGATTTGACCTGTGACACCTGAATGCAAATACACAGTTAATAAAAAATTACAAGGGATAAATAATTAAAGTCAAAAGTAAATAAACAGGTTTAAACAAAGTTAAAGTATGATATCACTGTGAAATGTCAAACAATTTTTAGAAAATCATCACTTTTGAAGAAACCTGCGTCATATTATACACAGGTAAATAAAATAATTTTGTTGTTAAGTATACTTCTTCTTCTGTGTGTATAAAATCTTCCGTCATGTTGACATATTTGAAAATCTTGTCTTGCTGATCATTTTCGCGTTTTAAAGTTTCTATGTACATTTGTATAGATCTATTATACTTTTCAAGATATAAGGCAAAAACTAAAAAAAATAGTAAAAATCATCTTTAAAGGGCAATAACTCAAATTACAAGTTGACTGATGATTTCAGCTATGATGGCTTTTTTATTATTCATTAGTTGTTCCTCTTAGACTAATCTAATCACAAACTTTAACATGCAAACTATGCAAAACATTCAAAGTCAATAGACCATGACTGAGGGGGTGGAGCAAAACAATCTCCATGGAAATGAGATGTGCCAATGCTAATGCATCTACATACCAAATATCATTGACCTACCACTAGTGGTTCCCTTTAAACTGACCTGATCATTAACTTATACATGTAAAGTAAGCAAAAGTTTCAAAGTTATATACTGTCCATACTAAGGGACTAAATTTGTAGACAACGAAAATCAAAGGACGATAACTGTGTCTTCGGACCAGTAGTTCCCCATAAATTTTACCTAATCACAAATTTATACATTGTTGACACCACCACCGACGCCGCCGACATCTATGCAACACAAAAACTGGTTAAAAATGTCATTGAAGGGAAAAAAACTCCAATAAGGAGTCTTGTGGCAATTTTTGTCAAACTGAGCAGAAGGTAGATCTTAATATTCTTATAATATGTTTCCCACTTATTGAGTAAGATTTTCTCTATCTATAATAATTTTTAAAATAATAAACAAAACTTGCATTTCACCCCATTGTACTATTTTTAGACTTAGTGTCCATGTTGTTTGGCAGTGGGACACATTTTTCACAGGGATAGAAATGAGATTTTATTTTAACTGGCCAAGCGGGCTAACTCCTTTCTAAATTAACTTGCCCTTCCAGACTTTTACTGGCCCTATAAAATTGAGAAAAAAAACCATTGATTTTCCTAAATGTAGTAATGTGTTAACTGTGTAATAAGATTCAAAAGTTCAATATCAAAAATAAGATAATGATAAAGAATGGTAATTGAACATTTTTATTCAACATGGACATGACAATTTAAACATCTTTGACCTTTTCTTCTCTATCAATAACATTACACAACACAAAATTATGGAATGCCTTTTATAGGTAGAACATCCTGTGATGAACATCCCTGTTGTTTCACATTGTTTACATATTTCACTATACATTCCAGTTTCAGCATTTTTTAACCACATGAATTCAGTCTCCCATTTAAGTAAATATTTACTATTTTGATCTTTTTTTTCATTAACTCTTTGGTTTTCAATTCTGGAATTATTCAATTTAGGCACTTTGACCTTAGGAACGTAATTGTTAAGAATTAGAGGCGAAGGATACCAAAGGGACATTCAAACATACAAGTTGAAAATAAACTGACAATGCCATGGCTAAAAAGAAAAAGACAAACAAACAGTACACAAAAAACAACATAGAAAACTAAAGACTGAGCAACACGAACCCCACCAAAAACAGGTGCTCAGGATGGGTAAGCAGATCCTGCTGTACATGTGACACCCACCGTGTTGCTCATGTTAGTACAAACCCAGTGATAAGTCCAATTCGGTAGGTCACATTCGGGGAAAAGGGGACGGGATTGAAGTTGCGACAATTGGAACATAACTGTTGTCATCTGTGAAACGGATATTCCATAACGGTCAACCAACTCATGATGGTGTCCGTAAAATTTAAGATTTCAACTTCACCATTTGGAACTCTTGGTTTAATAGCTTCCTTGTAAGCAGCAACCCTCTATCAAAGAAATCATGATAGGAAATACAAGCCCGGGAATATCGTATCAACTGGGAGATATATACTTTGTATGCAGGTGCTGCTGGAATGTTGATACATAGAAATGGAAAGTTCACAATTGGGAAGCTGAAATCATCTCTTTTGTCGTAAAGTTTTGATTTCAACCGACAATCATTTTCAATTTCTAGATGTAAGTGAAGATATGAGGCTGACTTAACTGTATCTGTTGTATCCTTTATCTCAAGTTCAATGGGATAGATGCTTTCAACAATAGTCACCAAAATGTGAATTATTTAGTGAGAGAACATCATCTGTATAGTGGAAAGTGAGGATAAAGAATACTGCTAACTTCTTTTCTTTCTTCCTAAGAAGTTCCTGTATGAAGTCAGCCTCATATGAATAAACAAACAAGTTAGCAAGAAGAGGAGCACAGTTGGTTCCCATGGGAATGCTGATTGTTTGTTGAAAAACATGTCCTTCAAACGTATTAAACTAACCTAAACACAAACTTTAACTTGTAAAATTATGAGGGGGTGGGACCATATAATCTCCATGGGAATGAGACTTGCATACACCAATATAACTGCATACCAAAAATTATTGACTTAACATTAGTTGTTTATCTTAAACTGATCTAATCACAAACCTTAACATGTAAATGCATTTTGTTTGTAATGCAAAACATTCCTCCAAACGTGACAAATATGTTGTCAATCAAGAAATCAAGCATCTTGATAATGTCAGTTTCAGAGAATTTTTGTTCTAATCAGAGTGAATTTTTACAAAGTACGATTTATCCCTTCCTAAGACAAGAAACTTGTATCTACATAGCTAGGCCATTCTTTTTTATGAAACAAAGCAGGACCAACTCTTTCAGTTTGTCTTTTAGTTTGGAATACTTGTGTAAAGTGTAGAAAAGTCAAATGTTTTAATACTATGGCAAGATGAAAGAGTCTTAGATTGTATGTACTCTAAAAGATCTTTGGAATTTTTCAGTATTCACATCTGATTCACGCCACCTCTAGAATAGGTAGTTTCACAATAACTTTTAATTCCGGTTTTGATTGCTGATAAAATTGATGTTAATAATTTAGAAAGAGGTTTCGTGGAGCACTTGGAAGACCCAGCAATATAATGTTATTTGTAAGGACACTTATGTAGTTTAGGTATCCAATACAGTGAAGGAAGATCCAGTTCTTCAACTTTGGTTGAAATTCCAAAGGAACATAGAACAGACCTATGATTATCCAGGATTTCTTTCCATTTTAGATCATTTTAAATTTAATGTCTTGATGACACAGCATCAGCGTGAAGGACTTTTCCTTTGCTGATTAACGAAAGAAGAAGAAGTATGGGGCTGACATTTTTTAATAATCGAAATCTCGTCGCCAATGTGACTTATTATTTGGACCAATCAACATGCAATGAGAACTATCGAAAACCTGACATGATAAATTGACTGATCAAAAACATGCATTGCGAACTCTCGCAAACGTGACTTGATATTTAAACCAATCAACGCAACAGGATCTTAACAAAATCAAATAAGTCATTTTTAGTTTTATAAGTTTTATAACACAACTATTTATATACCCATATCGATTTCAAGTTCAATATCCTTTTGGTATCTTCCACCTAGTTTTAAGAATATTTTAAAGGATGTTCTACTTATAAAAAGATACTTTTAATGAAAGTACTACCGAAAATAAAGTAGCCTGGCAGGCAGATGACCCAATAAATCAACTGGCCCATCGTGAAATTCAGTGGCTACGTGCCAGCGGGTGACCGCTTATTTCGAATCCTGTACCATAAGGATGATTTTGAAGTTTGGATCCAATTGGTCCACTAGTTTCAGAGAAGATTTTTGTAAAAGTTATCAGACAACCATTACCAACGCCAAGTGATGAGAATAACCCATGTGTCACTTTAGCCAAGGGAAGCTAAAAATATGTAAAATTCAGTTGAAAAGTGGGTGAACACATTATGACATGATATTTTTATATCTTTCAAGAGGTTTAAAGGTATGTAAGGCCAATTAAAATTAATTGTACCCCCTGATTTTTTTTTATTCTAAAAAATATTTTCAGATATTGTTTATTTTTGTTTCCGGTAACCACGCTGGTAATTTTGTTGCATGCAAAATTTCCTCTTGCAAAATATTGACACTGTTTTCATACTTCTTCCAGTAGTCTAACCATAATAATTAAGTCAATCTCAATGGCTAAGGTACATTTCAAGTAGGAGAGATTGATTACGGGAAGGGCATGAAATATTGAAGTAATTAGCACTGTCAAAGAACCCAAATCCCTGTACGTTACAAATTTCAATGATTAGAAAACATTTAAAAATTGTCCATGGGCTTTGTGTCTGGAAATTTAGCAGATAATTGCCCATGAATGATATCCAAAGTGCAAGAATCATGCACATTGGTATGAAAAACATTACTGGAGTAAAGAAATTGATTCAATGATACGAACTTGTGCAATGTATTACACTGTTTAGGATCTACGTATGACTAGAACTTCCAAACTATCCTTATATGTTGACAAAATCCGACACACACTCTAACCCCCAGTCACTCAATAAAGTCATTAAACAACTTCTTCAGATTCAGTTCATGTTTTAGCCAGTTGATGCATCTTGCAGAAGAATCTTCAAAGCATCCCATCCCTTGTGGATGTTATTATCACAAGTAAAAAGAATATGTGTTTTAAAACAACAAATAGTCCAAATGGTGTTAGTGACTGTCACAACATTATTTCTACAGTTGTGAAAGGGAATTTACCTGCACAAAAACGCAGGGATGTAACATATAGAAGTTACAAAACTTTTGATATTGATCAATTTACAAATGATTTACAGAAAATACAGATTTCAGAAAATTGTACTGAGGAAGATCTAAATAGTATAAATGATGAACATGAAAAAGATTTCAAAAATATATTAAATAAACATGCACCTGTAAAATCTAGGTTTTAAAGAAGAAAAACACTACCATGTATGAATAAAGAACTGAGAGGGGCCATATATCAAAAACAAATGTTTTATTCACAATATACTAAAAACCAGAGTGACAAAAATTGGGAGAAATTTAGAAAACAAAGAAATTTGGTGACTAAGATAAAGAGAAAATCAATAAAAGTATATTTTTTAGAATGTTGCTCTGGTGGGTCAAAATCATGCGAGTTTTGGAAAACAGTCAAACCATTTTTCTCAAAAAAGGGAAACTGTGGAGAACAAAAAATATCATTGTTTGATAATGACAAAATTGTAAATATAAATAAGAGGATGTTGTATGAGTGCCAATGAGACAACTCTCCAGCCAAGTCACAATGTATAAAAAGTTAACAATTATAGGTCAAAGACCCGCCTTCAACAAATAGTCCAAATGAAGTTTCAAATCTTTTTAATAACTTTTTCTCCACAGTAGCAGACAAAATTGGAGCAGATGTGGTATATGACCCCTTAAACCATCCAAGTATAAAAGAGATTTTGAGTAATAGAGCAAGGCTGCCAAAACGGTCATATTTGCTGGACAAATATAAATTTATCGGACATTGTCCGACTGGGCCAAGCATGAAACGGACATCCTATGTGGGTTTGCCATTTCAACGTTCATGTAATCAGAAAAATCAACCATTTTGACTTGACCTTGTGCCTTAAACAGCCACAATTTTCCTGGTCATAAAAGTGGCAGTACCCTATAAACAAGCCCTACTATAATCCCCGCTCATTACAATCATGGTTGATTAAGTATCTAACAGGTGAGATTTACCTGTGATTGTAATAGTATTTTGATTCCGCCAGTGTAGTTTATCCGGAGGAAGAAAATCCCCAGTGATTTTTATCCACCAACGAAAATTCACTAGGTTTTTCTATCCGGGTCCAGTGTAAAACATCCACCAGTCATTATAAGGTTCTAAAAAGGTTTTTTTTAAGGGGAAATATATATAAAATGTGGTTTTAAAGTTTTTAGTGTATTTGAAACTTGCATAGTTGATTTATGTAAAAAGTGGAGAGTTTTCATCCAAGGAATGAAAGTGTTTTTAAACAAGGAATGATTATACTAGTGATTTTGTACCGGAATGATTGCACTAGTTATTTTATACCGGGATTAATTAGACAAGTGCTTTAGATCTATACATTAATTGAGAAGTGATTACAGGGACTAAACTTGGGAATTTCAAGCTGGGAGCCCAGACCAGATATTTGATAATTAGTTTCTATATGTTCAACTGAAATTTACCTGAAAGTTTAGGGGCCCAGCTCAAAATCTAGGAGCCATGGGCGACTGGGCTCCCTTTAAGTTTTGTCCCTGGGATCATTAGTACTCATTTGAACACACGATAACACAATATTGCTTATCAACAAATAAGATTTAAAAAATTTTTCTATGCAAATCTATAAAATCATATCTTCTATGTCAATATAAAAGGATGCTTCTATAATTGAAACTTTATGTAAGAACAAATCTGCTCTTTAAATTTGATTTATATCAAGTTCAATGTCCTGATCATTGATACAGTATTTCGAGTTATAAAAACATCCTCCTCATCAATATTTATATTTACTAGATTGGCTCAGATTAATTAAACTGGTTCCTTGAAAATCGTTTTAATTTTAACCCATTTATTTATGTAAACAATAAACCGGTCTTATATAAACAAAACAACGATATCAAGATCAACGCTTTCACACTATTTACATCCAATATTCTCTAGTGAAAAACAGTTACCCGGAATAAATACACGGCGGAATGAAAGTACGCTTACATGATCACCTGTGTCGGGTAAGCTATTTGTACCAGACATCAATCGATCTTTTTGGAAGTTATTTTTATCAAAATTAAAAACATTCCTGGTTTAAATCTAACTACTTTTTAGCAAAACAGATTAAGACTATCAGAAAACGTATTTAAAACGAGTAGATCATAATTTACAAAGATGGTAAAAAAAGTTTAACAGACAGAACCACGTCGACTGAATTATAAGAAGTGTGGGCATGTGCACAAATCTGATATTTATTATGTATTAATGCGTCCATAAAAATGTCATTTATACCATTATCTGACGTTCATCTCAAGTATTTTCCCTAAGGAATAAAATAAAAAGAACTGTTTAAACTCAATAATGCTAGATAAAAATAAACGGATTTTGCACAACTGTCTCCTTTCCGCTTTCTATCATCGTCTAGTAAATATCCGGTATTGGAAAACAAGTTTATCAAATGACTATAAGCTGGTCCTCGACTGACTAATACACTATGTTAAGTCTGCAGATATATGCCAATTCGAACCATACACTATCAATTTGATTGTTAATGTCATACATGGAATTTATATAAAAACTGAAAAAGTATGAAGTCTATGAAGTTTATCTTCCTTTAATAGTTTGATGGCTTTATCATATGGTTATGTCCATCTCTTGTTATGGGGTAACCTGTCTAAAGTAAATAAAAAACGGGATTGAAAAAATGTCCGGCTTGCTCAAATATTTTTTGGAAGCCCTGTAATAGAGAGCATGTTTCTGATTTTGAATTCAAGAAAGTATCTAAGGAAAATGTCGATAGAATCTTGAATAAAATAAACATCAAGAAGGCTACAGGAGCCGATGGTATTCCAGCAAAAATAGTAAAAAAATTGTAAATCTTATATTGCACCACAGCTGGGTCAATATCCCTAATGCGCCTCAAATTGAGGAACACAAAATTTGTGTGTAAACAAAAAATCTCTGTGTAGTGATATTGGACATGTTTCTATTTTTAACAAGTGACTGAGCTCAACCATTTGTGTTGATATGGAAAGTAGAGGACCATAGAATAAATGTGTAAAAACTATGGAGTTATTAAATGTATTCAAAGTATTAAATTTTCAAAGAATTTATTGTGTGAAAAAAGGGATTTTTTACCAGGAAGAGCCACATCACGAAAGGATTTTCGGGGTATGCTAATTTACCGAAAAATGAATCACACTTCGTACCTCGAAAATTTAACCAAATATGTGAAAATGTCTCAGCTTCAAAACGAGCCATCATACATATCCAAGTTTACGATATGGACTGAGCTACAGAAGAAAACGTTACCATTACCACCTATGGAGAAACAATTGCGCATATTGCCCCAATTTATATTGGGTCAATATCCCTAATGTGCCTCAAATTGAGGAACACAAAATTTGTGTGTAAACAAAAAATCTCTGTGTAGTGATATTGGACATGTTTCTATTTTTAACAAGTGATTGAGCTCAACCATTTGTGTTGATTTGGAAAGTAGAGGACCATAGAATAAATGTGTAAAAACTATGGAGTTATTAAATGTATTCAAAGTATTAAATTTTCAAAGAATTCATTGTGTTAAAAAAGGGATTTTTTACCAGGAAGAGTCGCATCACGAAAGGGTTTTCGGGGTATGCTAATTTACGGAAAAATGAATCACACTTCGTACCCCGAAAATTTAACCACATATGCGAAAATTTCTCAGCTTCGAAACGAGCCATCATACATATCCAAGTTTACGATATGGACTGAGCTACAGAAGAAAATGTTACCATTACCGCCTATGGAGAAACAATTGAGCATATTGCCCCAGCTGACTACTCTTGTAAATTTGTCAATTGAAAATAACTGTTTCCCTGATAAACTTAAAGAAGCCCAAGTGACCCCCCTTCATAAAAAGATTGACCCATTATTGAAAGCAAACTATAGACCAGTTAGTGTCTTACCCATATTTTCTAAAATCTTTGAAAAAATATATGAAATTCAACTAACTGAATACTTTGATAAAATTTATAATCGTTTTTTGTGTGCATTTAGACGTGGACATGGATGTCAGACCACACTACTCAGAGTGTTAGAAGATTGGCGTGAAGCTCTTGATAACAAGAATGTGTCCATAGTACATGGATGCCCCACTCGCACTATCATTTTCTATGTTCAGTGGACCGTGAAATTGGGGTCAAAACTCTAATTTGGCATTAAAATTAGAAAGTTCATATCATAGGGAACATGTGCACTAAGTTTCAAGTTGATTGGACTTCAACTTCAGCAAAAAATACCTTGACCAAAAACTTTAACCTGACTTGACCAAAAACTTTAACCTCAAGCGGGACAGACGGACGGACGAATGGACGTACCACAGGTATCTATACTAGTGCCATTGTTGTTTAAAGTATTTATAAATGATATTTTTCTTTTTGTTAAAAATGGTAGTTTATATAACTTTGCAGATGACAGTACTTTGTCTTTCTGCACTCCAGATTTTGATTTATTAATTTCAACTTTTGAATCGGAGTCAAAAAACTAATTGAGTGGTTCTGGGTGAATAAAATGCATGCAAATCCAGACAAGTTTCAAGTTTTGGCTGTTGGCAAAAAGACCTTTAAAAAAATTCTTCTATACATATTCAAAATTCGGACCTTACATGTGAAAAAACAGTTAAATTATTAGGCATTGAAATTGATTATCAGTTAAATTTTGATGTTCATATCAGCTCGATCTGCAGGAGGGCCTCACAGCAACTAAATGTTTTAAAACGTTTGGGCTCTGCTTTGGATAGACTTAGTAAACTTACTATTTTTCATACTTTTATGCTTAGTAATTTTAATTTTTGCCCTTTGTTATGGCACTTTTGCACTGAGAAAAATTCAAAAAAGCTAGAATATGTGCAGGGAAAGCACCCTGTTTTGTATACGAGGATTATAGCAGCTCCTACGAGGACCTCTTACATAAAGGTAAGGTGCCCTCCTTGCAGATCAGACAGATAAAAACAATGGCTCTAGAAACTTTCAAGATTATGAACAAAAGTATTCTTTCAGGTATGTAAATATTCTGGATGTGCCACAGGTAAAGTTGACCCGTTACACTTACAGTATAAAATCTTTCAAATTTGCTGCCGCAACTTTATGGAACAGCCTTCCAAACCATTTCAGGACTGAAAATAGTTTTTCACATTTTAAAAGTCTTGTTCAGTCTTGGAACGGTTTGGAATTTCGCTGTTCTGCTTGCAGATAACTCTTGAGCTGTTTATTATTTATGTTGCTTTTTTGTTGCTTTGAACTTGCATTGATGTATTTCTTCATGAATTTTTATGTATTTAATTTTTAGTTTCTGACACATATTTCCAGAAATTGGGTAATTAATGCATGTTGAAAATATTTTGTTCTTTGAAATTTCTATATCTCGAAGCAAATACTCTAGTTCCAAACTTTTTTATTTGATTTTTATAAAAGTAATCTATTTATTTAAATAGTTATATTTTACCATATTTTTAATTCTAAATTTTTAAACTTTTAAATAGGTAAAACATATAGATAAATGCTTTACTTCATTCTAAATTTGCTGCTAAAATTTTATTGCATGCTATGTGTGAGATTCAACTTTGTATTGCAGGTTGTTTATATCTTAGACTGTTTTTATGTTATATTTTTGTATATGTTTTTATATTCCGTTAAAAGCTCCTTAGAGCTTGTGTTGTATATTTGACTTATGCTGAATCATTTAATTTTTTCTTATCTTATATTATCTTATCAACCCTAGTATTTTTTCACACAGATCTGGTTTACATCTATGTTCAATCTGTACTTGTTTTTCATACCAATGTGTGTAGTGATTCTTGCTCCTAGGATATTATTCATAGGGGTTAATCACTCTGATGTGGATGGTTATCATTTCAAATTAGCTGGTAAGGCCCATAATGTTCCTGAAAAAGCTCAGAAAGCGAAAGCAAACTGATGCAAGTAATCTAAAAAATATCCTTCTTCCACATTTTTGCTACTTACTGATAGTGGTACAAGTATGCAGAATTCTTTATATACGTGTATATTAAAACAATTTCTATTACCCTTACATATGAAAAACATATATGAAAGGGTTTCAGAGGAAAGAAAAATCAAAATCAAAATCCTCCTACCTGCTCCGATTTTTTCCACAAGTTGGATGAAAATCTTCTAATAATTAGTTATTATTATTATTATTATTATTTACAGTGCTTATATAGCGCTTATCTAAATAAACATTTACTCTAAGCGCTTTACAGTGCATAAAAAAAAAAACAACGATACAAGTACATATAGTTGGCCTAATTAAGACACTCAAAGTCGCCACCTTCACATTATTTCTGAGCTATGTAACTCTTAACCAAATGAATGATTAATTACAACTGCAAGAAAGAATTGTGACCATAGCATTTCCAATTGGTCTGTATTGCAATCCCAAATCGGTATTGAAAAGTGAAGACTCTAAGCAGAACAATTTTAAATCTTACTCCTAACAAGAGGCTCTAAAGAGCCTGAATCGCTCACCTGTATTTCAGAGGAGATGATTTTTAAATGTTAGCAAACTTGATGAACAAATTGTGTAAAATTGTCTTTAAAGGGCAATAACTCCTTAAGGGGTCAATTGACAATTTTGGTCATATTAACTTTTTTGTAGATCTTACTTTGCTGAACATTATTGCTGCTTACAGTTTATATATATCTATAATAATATTCAAAATAATAACAAAAAACTGCAAAATTTTGTTAAAACTACCAATTCAGTGGCAGCAACCCAACAATGGGTTGTTCGATTCCTCTGAAAATATAAGCCAAAAACTGCATTTGACCCTTATGTTCTATTTTTAGCCATGGCGGCCATGTTTGTTAATAGATACAAAGTTCGGATACAATTTATAAACTAGATACCCTAAGGAACATTTAGTTAAAGTTTGAAGGTATTTGGCCCAGTAGTTTCAGAGGAGAAGATTTTTGAAATAGTTTAAGACGACAGACGACGACAACGGACGCCAAGTGATGACATAATCTTACATGTCTTACAGTGAGCTAAAAAGGCAACAAATATCATATGGTTTTTTTTACACTGTTTTTTTTTATTATATATGTATAAAACATGGTACATACTTGAAGCAAGATCAAAAGCACTATCAATGGCTGTATCAACTCCTCCATTGGCTTTTAAAGTTGATCTCACAGGTCTCCCAACTATATAACCAATACCTGATAAAATATGAGAAACAATAGTCAAAGGCTATCAATATTAAACATGAATGATCATTGATTACACCATATAAAACTTGGCAATTCTAAAAATCATATGAAACAAGTTTCTTGTATTTTTATTGTTACGGAAATTATTGAACCAATGCATGCATATATACTAAACTAAGTCCTTTATACATTTTTTTTTCTACGTTTATAATGAATCTATAACGTATTATCAACAGATAATATATTATTCATTGATTGTTGATTGCAAGCTAATTAACTTTCAAGTTTGTTGCCGAAGTAAACCAGATTATATCATTGATTAACAATCAACATAGAATTCTGGAGCACAAAATGGGTTGTCTGATATGTCTGAAAATTCCATACCTTCACTTGAACTTTTTTCCTAAGTCCAGTGGTGTCAGTAAGTTTTTATGAAGCAGGTTAAATTTCTAAAATAGCCGGCTAGTAAATGCGGACTGCACAGCCGTTCGCGGTGACGAGCTTGCTCGTCGTGCCTACGGCCGGGGGTCTGTCTGTCCGTCAGTCCGTCCATTCTGAAATTTGGTTTCAGGGTTTATACAAGTCAGCTATACCATGTGATGCGTTTTCAGATTCATCACTCAACAACTTCCTGTTAATCAAAGAGCTGATTGCTCTGAGGTGGAAGAAGATGCATAAAAGGTAATTACAATAAAAGCAGCCCCCACCAACCCAGCCTGCTTTGTCCCATTATTGCTTTCAACGCATTTTTTTCTTCCAAAAATAATAATACTCATAACTCAACCAAAAATCAATATACTTAACATAAAAATATAACACGATAAAAGTAAGGAGAAGGAACCCAGGGTGAACATACTCTATGGGGACGAACTCAGGGCGAACAGACCAAGGGCGAACATGCAATCAGGGCGAACCGACCGGATACCAAATTCACACATGCATATTTGTAGTACTACAAACTCTACTTTAAAAACATCAAGTAAACAAATAAGGTTCATGTAAGATGAGATGAAATCTAATAATTTACATAAATAAAGGGGTTGATATTAATACATTAAAACATGATAAATTATAACATAACGATAGTGATCGTTTTTCAAGCCTAACTAATAAATTAAATGATGCAGATGCTTAGATCATGTACTGTGTAAACATCGGTGTCAAGATATGGCACGGAAGTTGTTATGAAATTGTAAAGCACAGAAAGGGATACGGCATACGTCCTCGTAACGGTTCAATGATTTTACAGCCGACAGTAAAGGCTTTCAGAAGACTTGAAGTCTTCTTCCACCAAAAATGGTGCAAAATCCTGCATTTTGGGGGTCTCCTGGACCCTTATTCAGACCACTGAAAACATCATTTTTCAATGAAGATAATGTAAATGATTAATTAAAATTAGTAGCATGGTGGTTGAATTTTCTGTAAATTTGATCAGATTGATATTCGCATTTGATCCAGACTTAGAACTGCTGTTATATTGGCAACTTGCATGACCAATATACATTTCTGTGCATTTTTCCAGCAGTTTGACTGCTAGTGAATATGGTTGAACTGAAAGATTAGTTTGAAATATCACTTGAATTATTTAGTATATAATAAAAATTGTAATTTTGACATTGAGAACATTATATATGTTTTAATTATTATAAAAATAGTTTGGTTTTGTTTTTACAACCGGTCCCCCTTTTTACAAAATTAAAAACCATATTCACTAGCAGTCAACAGGAGCTGCAAAGTTAGGAAATCTCCTTCCGTATAAAACTGTAGCTGAGTTGCTATTTATAAAATCGTATGCTCCCCTAAGAAAATTTTGACATTTTAGACTCAAAACCTTGCATTCTGAGCATACCTGGAGGTGATTTAGATGCTTGGGGAAATGTAAATTTTGTCTTATTTTTGTTGTTGACTTCAATCAAATTTAATCAAAAAAATAATTTACCAAATTGGAATCTTCATGCCCTGTGTACCAGTTTTTTTTTACATATCTTTTTAAGACAACTAAAGAATTCTGTCCTTGAATAATGTAGATGATAGATGAAATATTTAATTTCATTTCTATAATAATCGAATTTATTAAATATCTTGGTCAATTTATTTTGCGTAACTACGTACTTTGTAAACAAATGACCCCCCTTTTTTCTCAAAAGACTTGTACACGTATTTCAAAAGCATTGTCATAAAATTGATATCTCCTCTGATTTTCTTTTTTTTGAAAACTGTTCAGTAAGTAGGAAACTAAAATCAATTTGAACTAATGTTATTTTATTTGTGGTTGACAAAATTCTACTTTCGTTTTTGACCTTCATTCTCTGGACACCACGTGGGCTTTGAAAAGGGAACTACAAAAGGTACTGTTTTCCAGATTCTTATAAACAACATTGTATATAATACTTTCTTTTATTTGACTGATATTATTTCATAACATGCTAATGTCATCTTCTTTGACTTTCTTTGTTTTCTTGAAGCCAAAACCGAAAAAGGTATATTGATCGCTTCATATTGTTAATGACCATCGGAACGTCTCTCTTGTTATCTTTGCAAACATACGATACTTTCCGAATTTAAATAGACGACCAATCAGTGACCTGAATTTACGTGACCTATTTTTAGTCAAAGGTAAACACTGATTTTTACATCCTTGTTTATCGCGACTTTTATCGTTAAAGCTGATAATTTCAATGGAACAATTATTTTTTGATAATCTGATTATTGTTTTTACTCTATTTTTTTTTTAACTTATGCAAAAATAGCTGGCGGGAAAAGGACAATTACCGGCGAAAATAGCCGGCTGCCGGCTTTTAACGACATCACTGAAGTCACTTTTGCTCTTAGGGGGGGGGAGGCAATTTGTTTCAGCACCCACCACCCAGACAATTGTAATTCAAAATCATAGTGTGAAAAGTTGCTCTGATACCCATCACCCATACATATTAATATAAAGTGTCTTCCAACCCTCCAACCCCCCATACATTTTTTTCTGAAATAGCACTAACTGTTATTAGTTTTTCAGATAAAAGCCAAAAAACTATGAAATTTGTTATAATATTAAATTTCAGGAGCAATAACTCCAAAACAAGTTATCTGTTTTTTCTAAAAATTCCACTGAAGATAGAACCTTGACCTGCTGATCATTTTAACCCTGTCAGGTTTGCTCTTCCTGCTTTAGTTTTTATACATATAAACCAAAAACTGCATTTTACCCCAATAATCAATTTTTATCAATAGCAGTTATGTTTGTTCATGGTTCAAATCCCCTGATGCAATTTTTAAACTACATTCCATAAGGAACATTCCGGTAAAGTTTGATTAAATTTTGCCCAGTAGTTTCGGAAAGAGGATTTTTTTTAAAGTTTACAATGGATGCCAAGTGATGGTAAAAGCTCACAAGGCCTTTAAGGCCAGATGAGCTAAAAAAAAGATTTGGATTACAAATGTTTTTGGTGCAGACTGCAACAAGTTAAGGGCACCAGCTGTAGTTTCTGTAGTTTGAAAGTAAAATAAAAGTTCAGAAATGTACTTACTATCTAAATCTCTATAAATAACATCTCTGGTAAAGTTGAAATTAACAAGTGCAACATGCTTTAATTGCTACAAAAGAAATGACAGAACATTAAGTAAGTCAGCTCATTTACCTCAAGTCTCAACATCAAGAAGTTTTTTTTTCTAGTAATCATATGCATTAATGGTTTCATTAGAGTAAACCTACTGTGGATTCAATTATTTTCATGGATACCAATTTTCGTGAATTGAGGAAAACTTATATTTTCATGGTTATTTCATTTCCCAGATTTCCAAAAGTCTGTATACAAGCCTATAGAAATTTTCAACTTCATTGAACATCTAATTACATGGTTAACCTATACAAGAAAATTGGTACCCAACAAATAATAATGAATCCACAATATTCGAAAACTTAAAAGAAAACAAGAATGTGTCCATATAGTACGGCGGCTTTCAAAATCCAAAATGGCGGACATCATACTTAAATCAGCCCAATATCAATGGCTAGTATGTGAAAAGGTGTTATTATCAAGCTACTATCATAATATTTCGTAAACAAACCTTTGTTATATACTACTTTTGGATATATTATATAGATTAGATGTCTTCAAAAACCCTATTTCCGGTAAAATCCAACATGGCGGACATTGTACTAAAATAAGCTTATATTTAGGGAGGGTAATTGAAATGTGTTTTAAAGTATTGCTTCTCTCATTATATTGTGCAGGAACCTTTCTTTGGCGCTTCTCATGGATACAATATATAGGAAATATGTCTTTAAAACCCCTACTTCCGGTGATATCCAATATGGTGGACATAGAAATATCAAATTTTTGTTTTAATATTAAATTTTTTTCAAAATGTAAAGAAAATGTTTTTTTTGTGCTGGTCATTTAATTTTTGGCTTTAAGTTATCCTCAAAACCACTAATTCTATTCAACTGTAAATGTTTAAATACAAAGTTAACACTTCAGGTAAAAAAAACCAATATGGCGTAAATTTCAAAGATGAGTCCTCAATCCATATCTTCGATGTAGAGTTTTAGATAGATTGATTAAAACAAAATAAAATCACTTAAGTACTAAAACATCTTTTGAATTACTAATTTATGGCCGCAAATACATGTTTATTCACAATCTGAGAGCTGATTTTCCACATTTACAAAGACCATGATATTGTTTTTTACATCCAATGTACAAGCTCCTGATAAGATGGAGAGGCCTCACAAAGAGTTGTCCAAAAGGGTTCCCATGGATTATATTTTTTCCTTCGCCATTCATAAGCGTCTGGACTAGTTAGCATTGGAACCAATTCAAAGCTTGTTACTCATTCACACCCGCCATGGTATATTGCACGTTTTACATGCTGAAAAAGACTAGACCGAGTCGTGGAAAAGCCTCAATAAGTCTTTCCTCTTCCAAAAACACATGTTTTCTTGCTTCGTTAACCTCATCTGATAAATTTGTTCGATCTTACAACAAACCCACGTATCGTTTTATCAATGACATTATCAAATCCATATCTGGTGATGTTGGCTGATCAATCATCATTCTAAATGATAAAGTCACATCTTCAAACACCATCCATGTAACCAAGGCAGTTCCTTTTCCAGCAAACGTGTAATCTCTCAATGCCTAGTGCATTTGAAAGGTCATGGATAGATATATATCTAAAGCTTTTCCCACTTCCAAATGCAAGCCAAAGTTCGTCTGCTCCTATGTCACGGAATAGCGAAACAGCAATGACAACAACATCAGTATCGACTGTTCGAATCATGACTCAGTTAAGTCTGTGTTTCACTGCATCAGACACATGCGTCTTGATTCTAGTGTCAGCCTCTTCATGTGAACATGGTGCTAAACTTGAAACATCATCATGTGGTGGATAAGACAGAACATCCTCAGCATTTGTTGCTACAACTACCTTTTCCTCAAAATCTATTGAGCAATCTGCTGTGAATGAAAACTAAAAAGTTCTTTCTAATTGTCGTCATCTCTCAGAAAACTTTGCCAATTTTGAGGAATTTGTTTTGACCCTGGATTCGCCTGTGTATTCCCTTTCCCCTAAATGTAGCTCTTGCTTCTTGTAGCAGTCTGTAAACTACCGGTATTGTCTATGTACGCATCCGAGACTACATCCACTGTTGTTACAGTTTCAAGGTGTTTCATAACGAGTATGCTGATAGGGTATTATGTCCTTACCTTAAAAAATACCTTAAAACTGTTACAGGAGTGGATGAAGTCTTGGATGCGTATGGTGGTTGTAGCAACAAATGCTCAGGTTATTCTATCTTATCCACCACGTGAAGTATTTCAAGTTTAGCACCATGTTCGCATTAAGAGGCTGACACTAGAATCATGGTGCATGTGTCTGATGCAGTGAAACACTAACTCAAACGAGTCATGATTCCAACAGTTGTTACTGATGATGCTGTCATTACTATTTCGCTATTCCGTGACATAGGGGTAGACGAACTATGGATTGTGTTTGGGAGGGCAAAAAGCTTTGGATAAATATCTATCAATGACCTTTCAAATGTACTAGGCAATGAGTGATCATACAGACTTATTGTGATCCATGCCTTAACCGGTTGTGATACGGTTCTATGTTCGCTTGAAAAGGAAAAAAGACTGCGTGGGAGACTTTGATGGCATTTGAAGATGTGACTTTAACATAAGGAATGATGATTGATCAGCCTAAATCACCGGGGTTTAACTGTAAGATCGCACAAACTTATCAGATGGGGTTAACATGGTTAACGAAGCAAGAAAATAACTATTTGCGCAAAAGAGAAGGCTAATTGAGGCTATTCCCTCAACTTGGTCTAGTCTTTTCCAGCATGTTAAACGTGCAATATACTAAGGCAGGTGTTAAGGGGGACGAGCTTGGAATTGGCTCTTATGCTACCCAGTCCTGGCGCTAATGGATGGCGAAGGGACAAAGAGGATCACTTTAAAAAAACTCTTTCTGAGGCCTCATCATTTTGTCAGAAGCTTGTACATTGTGGATGTAAGAAAGGATGCCAAGGTCGTTGTTAATGTGGAAAATCGGGTCTCCCGTGCACTGCTTTGAGTGCATGTGGTGGTGACTGTGAATAAACATGTATTTTTGGCCAAATAGTAGTAATTTTAAAAATGTTTTAGTACTATTATTAGTGATTTTATTTTGTTTTAATCAATCTATCCAAAACTCTACATCGAAGATATGGATTGAGGACTCATCTTTGATATTTTTTTACCGGAAGTGTTAACTTTGTATTTAAACATTTACAACAGAATAGAATTAGTGGTTTTGAGGATAACTTAAAGCCAAAAGTTTAAGGACCAGCACAAAAAAAACAACATTTTCTTTACATTTTGAAAAAAAGTTGAATATTAAAGTTAAAATTTGATATTTCTATGTCTGCCATTTTGGATATTACCGGAAGTAAGGGTTTTTTAAGACATATGTCTTATACATTGTATCCATGAGAAGCACCAAAGAAAGGTTCCTGCACAATATAATGATAGTAGCAAAACAATAAAACACATTTCAATTACCCTCCCTAAAAAATAAGCTTATTTTAGTACAATGTCCGCCATGTTGGATTTTACCGGAAATAGGGTTTTTGAAGACATCTAATCTATATAATATATCCAAAAGTAGTACATAAAAAAGGTTTGTACCAAATATTATGATAGTAGCATGATATTAACACCTTTTCACATACTAGCCATCGATATTGGGCTGATTTAGGTATGATGTCCGCCATTTTGGATTTTACCGGAAGTGAGACATTTTTTTCAAATGCCTCCCTATCTGAAATAAAAGAGTAATAGTTGAGGAAGGTCTATGCCAAATTTCATGCTTGTAGCAGGACGTGCACAATTCGTCTGAAATATGCTTGTAGCCGCTGCACTAATAGTACATGGATGCCCCACTCACACTATCATTTTCTATGTTCAGTGGACCGTGAAATTGGGCGCAAAACTCTAATTTGGCATTAAAATTAAAAAGATCATATGATAGGGAACATGTGTATGAAGTTTCAAGTTGATTGGACTTCACTTCATCAAAAACTACCTTGATCAAAAACTTTAACCTGAAGCGGGACAGACGGACGAATGGACGGACACACGGACGTACAGACCGAAAAACATAATGCCCCTCTACTATCGTAGGTGGGGCATAAAAAGAAATTAAGGTGCATACCAGTTGACTTTGAGAAATTTGTCACTCTCTAAAAAATATGCTTCTTAATTTCTGTTGGTTTTTTCCCTCTGTTTGAAGAACACCATGGCCAGAAACAAAGGTGCTTCTGTCCAAGCAACATGAATGGTTACCATTCTTACTCAAGGCTACAAGGAGCCTAAATTGCTCACCTACGATTTAAGAAATATGCAGTGATTCTTTCATGCCATGCTCTATGCTCATTTTAACATGGGTAGGAATTATATTTGTCATATCTTTATACCGAGCGATAGGGAGGTTTAAAATGTTGACAAATATAATGCCTACCCATGTTAAAATGAGCATAGAGCATTGCATGATAGAATTATTTTGATTTTAATAGGAAAATTCAGAACTTTTGTTCTTCGAACCAGACCTATCATACACTTTCGAAAGGCAGCCATTTTGAAAGGATAAAGCCGAATTGTTTTAGAAAATCAACCATGCAGCCCAAGCTCTATTGGAATTAGAACATGGCTTTGTTTCCAAAACAAAAGAAGGACATCATATTAGAACTATGAATAATACTGCCTCATTAAAGAAACTAATGGAAAGTTAGCACAGCCAACAGATAGGTCAATATCCCTATACCTAATGCACCACAAATTGAGGAATTGAAGTGTAGTACATAAACAAAAAATCTCTGTGTAGTGATATTGGACATGTTTCAAGTATCAAAAAGTGACTAAGCTTAACCATTTGTGCTTATTTGAAGAGCAGATGACCATGGAATAAAGGTGTAAAAAATATGGACTTATTAAATTATGCTAATACTATATTTACAAAGAACTTATTGTGTGAAAAAAGGGATTTTTACCTCGGGAAGCTGTATCACAAAGACATGAAAGAGCTTTTTGGGTTATGCGAAATTACAGAAAAATGAATCTCACTACATACCCTGAAAATTTAACGACATATGGGACAATTTCTTAGCTTTAAAAGAAGCCATCATACATATCCATAAGGGCAGAGGAATTAAGGAAAAGGCTACTGTTACCGCCAACCTGAACTGAATAGTGCATATTGACCCAGATGCTCCAAAAACTGCACATGTCAGGTAGTGAATCTAGAAAATAAAATTGTTATCTACCGTATGAGGGCTTTATAGCCAGTCAAGGTCATTAAACACACCCATCAGTTACCAATATTTTCTCCAGAGCCCCAATATATTGAAACAGTCTTTACAAAAAACTTTACTGTTAACCATTGAAACATGAAAATCTGGTCAAACTCAAAGTAAGATGAACTTCAGGAGGTAATGTCCACCCAACAATCATTTTAAACACAAAATGTGGATGACCATTTACTTTCAAAACAAGAAGTTGATGACCTATGAATCTGAAAAAGTATTTGGTTCATAGGAAGTTGATAAGGGGTGCATCTGCAAAACATCAAACTGTATAGCATGCTACCAAATTTTGGAAGTTCTGGTTTGTAGTTCCTGAGAAAAATGAGACGGTAATTTTATGGGACGGACGGACTGACAAACAGGGTTCAAACAGTGTATCCCTCCTTCAGAGAGGGGGTATAATATTGTTATCAGCAGTACATAACTATGCTATATATCAAAAACTTACAAAAATGAAAATGTCTACAAATGATTCAAGGTCATCTAATGCATTTGATGCTGTACTGTCAAAGGTTGCAACTGTATCTGTCATCTGGTCATTTGAAATATACACACATATCATTCCAGCTCTGTCAATATAATTTGAAGTTAATATCATATTTTCAAAAATTATTTAAGATAAGGTTTGAAAGTATTATAATTAAAAAATATCCTTTCTAGAATGAAAATCATGCTTGACAAACAATAGATATAGGAAGATGTGGTATGAGTGTCAATGAGACAACTCTCCATCCAAGTTACAATTTATAAAAGTAAACCATTATAGGTCAAGGTACGGCCTTCAACACGGAGCATTGGCTCACACTGAACAGCAAGCTATAATGGGCCCCAAAAAAATTACTAGTGTAAAACCATTCAAACGGAAAAACCAACAGTCTAATCTATATAAAAACGAGAAATGAGAAACACGTATGAACTACATAAACAGACGACAACTACTGTAATCAGATTCCTGACTTAGGACAGGTGCAAACATTTGCAGCGGGATTAAACGTTTTAATGGTACCTATACATATATACGACATATAACAGACCAATACTGTTACAATGCACTTAAGGGCATAATACATAGTTTTGATCCCACAGTAATTTTTTGATGAAAATTTGCATACGAGCTATTTTTCACACAGTTAATTCAAATATGTAATAACAAAAATGTGTCCATAGTACACGGATGCACCACTTAAGATGTTCACATGACATAAATATGGACTTCAACTTCATCATAAGCTACCTTGACCAAAACTTTAACCTGAAGTGGGACAGACAGACGGACGAAGGAACGAACGGACACACAGACCAAAAACATAATGCCCATAAATGGGGCATAAAAAATAGACCTTCATGTGCTACTTTAGAAATAAATAGGGTCGAAATTTTAGACATTTACTCAAAATTTTGGTTTCTAGGACATTTCTATCCTTTGAACAGACATACCTAACTTTTATTTTTCAAAAGATAATCACCAGCGGATTTTTGTAAAAAACGTCTCTACATACATGTAAGTAAACTCTTAATTTGAGTAACAGTATTTTGAAAATAATTTTTATTATTTTTTCATGAATTTAGAAAAAACAGCTTTTTTTTGCTGTATATTTATCCAATTTAAAAAAATTTCAGTGGTGATTTTTTCATTAAAATTCAAACAAATAATCTGCATACTTATTCAAGCCGAATTGCATTTTAAACTAGAGGCTCTAAAGAGCCTGTGTTGCTCACCTTGGTCTATATGCATATTCAACAAAAGACACTCTCCAACATTGTAAAAGAAAATAGTATTCATGACAAAAATCTCTGTTTTGTTGATCTTGTATCGCTGATCATTTAGTCTGTTTAGTTTCTCTCTATCTTCTTTAGTTTTTTCTCAAAACACAAAAGAGGGTACAAAAAAATCCTCATAAATTTAAGGGCAATCGCACCTATAAAGATAGACAGTCTACGAACTATATTGGCAAAATTTGACTTGTCAGTAGATCTTGCCTTGCTGATCATTTTTTGTGATTCAAAGTGTCTATTTATCTATTACAAATTTTATCATATAAGGCAAAACACAAAAAAAATGGTAAAAATCGTCATCAAAGGGCAATAAGTCCAATAAGGTGTCATCGGATGATTTCCTTCATGTGTCTTAATTGTAGATCTTGTCTTGCTGATCATTTTTGCTTATTCAAGTTTCTATCTATCTATTATAATTTTTAAGATGAAAGGCAAAAACGCAAAAAATCGGTAAAAATCGTCATTGAAGGGCAATAACTCTAATAAGGAGTCGACTGACGATTTCAACCATGCAGACTTATTTGTAGAACTTGTCTTGCTGATCTTTTTGCAGTTTAAAGTTTCTCTCTATCTATTATGATTTTCAAGATAATAGGCAAAAATGAAATAAAATGGTAAAATTTGTCATTTAAGGGCAATAACTCCTTTAAGAAGTCGTCTGACAGTTTTGACATATACAAACAATTGGTAGAGCTCAACATTCTGAACATTTCTGCCCTGTCAGATTTTCTTTATTTATAAAGGTTTTCAAAACAATAAACAAAACTTGCATTTAACCCCTATGTTCTATTTTTAGCCATGTCGGCCAACGTTGTTGGCAAGCGGGGTCAACGGACACATTTTTTAAACTTGATACCCCAATAATGATTGTGGCCAAGTTTGGTTATATTTGGTCCAGTAGTTTCAGAGAAGATTTTTGTAAAAGTTAATGATGACGGACGACAGACGAGGGACGCCAAGTGATGAGAAAAGCTCACTTGGCCCAGGTGAGCTAAAAAGAGGAGTCAATGTACTCGTTTTCAAGCTAATGATTAAAATCAGTTGAAAAATGCATCTTTTCTCAATATTTCACAGTCTGACGTCATTACCTCCCCTGTAACTGTATCATATTCCCTTAAACACTAAATGCTGAGAATAACTTTCTTGTCACAAAATAACACACTGACAGGTATTTCCTCTCAAAAATGAGGTCAATATAAAAATAAGAAGGTTATTTTTTTAACTTTACAGAGTGACTTTTACTCCTTGCAATCAGTCTATAAACCAAATATATTTCACCTTTTACTTAAAATAGTTGAGGAACTGATCAAATCGTAAAAATACATGAAACAACAGCTAATACTGGGCTATGAGATCAATGAATTCCGGTCAATCAAAAATGGGATTCTGTCAACAAGCTGAAAAATCTGTGCCTCTTTGTATGTTTAGTAGCTAAATCATTTTAGTTTTAAAATCATCGAAAAGCCATGTGTTACTTAAAAAACGTAAATGCCGCTCTGGGTTCAGTTAGCTACTTTCTGATTGGTCAATATATCTAATTCCTCCAATCAAAACAAAGAAGGTATGATTTAAGGCCTCTAATTCGAATATCAAAAAATGTATAACTAATATATTAAATAACATTCTTAAGATGTTCACATGACATAAATATGAAATGATATCTGTATAGAAAATTATATTTTCTAATTGTGCCTTT
This sequence comes from Mytilus californianus, assembly GCF_021869535.1. NCBI lineage: Eukaryota > Metazoa > Mollusca > Bivalvia > Mytilida > Mytilidae > Mytilus > Mytilus californianus. Next base: position 63,917,367 of record NW_026262679.1, read on the forward strand.
AAGCCTTCAAACTTCCTGTATTTAATGTAAAATTGACAAAGAGTGCACAAGATGAAATGTTTCGCTTGTTTTACATTGAGTTCATGTTGAAAGTCTGTTATATGATGAACCATGCCAGACAGACATGTACACCTTACAATCCTATAATGGTCCTTTCGCTAATAGAACCTGACAACCTTTCAAACCACAATGTCTTATCATTGACCAATGAACCATGAAATATTTTTATAACAAACAATTAACACATAAATGATCGATGTAAAACCTGGTCAAGGTCAGATGAACCCTTTCACATACCGTCAACTGACCCGTATCCTATAGGTGATACTCGTAAATTTCACCTCTCACCCATGATTTTTTAAATACCCGCCGGGTCGTTAAATAACCTGGGAATTCAATAATTGACCCGTTTTCACCCAGATTCTTGAGCCTTTAGACTGATTTCATAAATGATTTTCCTTTTAAACACTGGCAAATTCGTAATTCTTCCTGGACAGGAAATTCAACTAGCTGTGTTAACTGTCAAATTAAGTGACCCATTAAGTGCATGGCTTCACTTGACAGCTTTGGTGTCAAACACACTGTTTATTAACGCCAATTACCTAAGCTTAAAGTCATAAATCTTGTGTATTTCGAATTTGTTCGCCAAAATATTTGAGTTACTCCCCCTTTTTTGCCACCTTTCACAATATACTGATATACTGTACTCCTTAAATTATGTTGGGTTTTTTTTTGTAAAAAGATTAAATCTAAGGCAAATTGAATGCAAATACATATCAGAATATTACTTTCTATTATTTTTCTACCTGAGAACAATTAAAAAATTAATATTTTAAAAATTACTTTATTCAACTCTACTTCCTTTAAATGCTTAAATTATATATCCTAATATATTTTCATTTTTATAGGTTGACAGGTACGCTATCAGACCAACATAAACACCTTGCAATAATTCCATTCACCAAAAATAGTTAACTCATTGCTTATAGAAATAGACCTAACCACGAAAACTTGACATTGACCAATGAATCATAAAAATGAGGTCAAGGTCATATGTTAGCTGCCAGACCCACATGTATAACTTACAATCATTCTATACTCCAAATATAATTGACCTATTGATAATAGAATCTAAGAAACAGACCGAAACACAAAAACTTAAAATTAACCACTGAACCATACAAATGAGGTTAAGGTCTTATGAAACCTGCCAGTTTGACATGTACATCTAACAATCATTCCATACACCAAATATACTTGACCTACTGCTTATCTTATCTGAGAAATGAACCTAACCTTGATCACTGATCCATGAAATGAGGGTGAGGTCAGGTGTACACCTTGTAAGGATTCCATAGACCAAATATTATTATCCAATAAGTATTAAACAAAATAAGTGAGAATTTCACATGAAAAAAAACTTAACAATTTTTTTAAGCAGTCACTGAACCATGAAAATGAGGTCAAGGACAATGGTCATATAATAGACGAAAACTTCGTAACATATTAAAGCATTTATATACAAGTCATGAAGCATCCAAGTCTTTTACCTTCTGAAATATAAAGCATTATAAAAAAAAATCAGAAGCCTATTATAACATTTTTTTCAATTTCAGGAAAATAGCAAGATATATTTATACAAATTTACATATATTCAATAAACTGTTGACTTACATGACTTAGAGATATGTGTAGCCTTTATGCAATTTTGATAGTATAATAAAAATATTGCCTATATTGGGATTAAAAAAGGAATTAAAATGGTGATACTTTAACATGTAAGCTATGCAAAACGCTATACAAAACATTCAGACAATGAACCATGAAGGTGCAGGGCAAAATAACCTCCATGGTAATGAGAATTGACAATGCTTATACAACTGCATACCAAATACCAGACTTATCATATGTGGTTCCCTTTTAACTGACCTAAACACCATCTTTAACATGTATACTATACAAAAGTTTCAAAATAAATGAACTATGATAAAGGGGTGGTAAAACATAAACTCCATGGAAGTGATTAATTGCTGTTCAGGACGATAACAGATTAACAATAAATACAATAGATAGGTCATGCCACATGACCATGATATTCTGATAATAGACTGGAAATTTGGAATGCCACTGGAAAATGATATATGATATGGTATATTGGATAGGGACAGAAATTTAGCCTTGCAACAGGTCACTTAAGGACCCCCAAAGAGTTGTTGCAAGTATTATTAGTATGGCACTCTCTTTACACAAGGCATCAGATTTAATGTCCCCTTATGACCAGATGTGGCTGTGAATTTATACATTCCACAGTCAAACTGAAGCTCCAATTTGACAAGGGTTTTTCTGCTGGTCGCAAAAAGACCAAGAGATGACACAAATTCTATACCCCAGTAACCCTTGGGGTCTCCATGGAAATGATACGTCCAAATGCTAAGGAGTCATCCAATGGTTTAAGTTATATAGGTATTTTTGTAGATCTTGTATTGCTAACCACTTTTGGTTTTTAACAGTTTCTACATAAATAATCTAATTCACAGTTTTTGAGAAACAAAAACATGAAAATTAGCCAAAAATCATCATTTTAGGGCAATTGTCATCTGATAATTTTGGTGAAAACAGGAAGTAAGTAGATCTTGACATTCCTTGTATATATGATTGGAAACATAGAGGCGATTGAACACGTGTTTGGTATTTTCTTACTGTATCATTAATAGCTGTGAGTTGTTATCTTGTCCATCTTAGTAGATTTTTGAGAATTTTCTTATGTTGGCTGAATTAAAAGTATACTTACCTCACAAAAAAAACTCATTTCTAGTTCATCTGGTAAGGTTTTTATTGTTTGAATAATTTAGTTCAGTTAAGCTTTCATCAAAGAAATATACCAGTGGGTGCTTTTGTCCGAAGTGTACTTAAAATTTCAAAGATAGATTATTATAATCATTTATTCTAAAATTGACCAAATCAGAAATCTAAATAGCATGTGCTGACAACATATGTACTTTTCTTCCATATTTGTCATTACAACAACAAACCAAATACTGCATTTGTCGTATTTTTTTTTTCTTACACAGTTTACTGAAATCTATTTCATAGCTTTTCTTTGAGCACCATTACAAGTGTTAAAGAGGCATCCATAATTAACAAATGAATTCAAAAAACATTTTACGCAAATGAGAATTTTCTTTTTCTTTTCCTTTTTGTATGTTAAAGGCACTGTAGAACTTACACTATAAATGCAATTAAGACAAACAAAATTACAGCAAAGGTTCTTCTTTTGCAATGGTTGTTTGCATCTTTAGGGTTCTGCTTCATAGCACCACCACAATTATTACAGCAACATCGGCAGCAACAGAAACACATTCCAATGAAAGGGAATATAATTAGAAACAGAAAACCAATCACTATTAGGGCACCATAACCAGCAAATTCCTTCACATACTGAAAAAGAATAAGTCTTATCTATAACTAAATCTTATCTATAACAAGAGCCTGAATCATTCACCTGGCAATTATTTGCCAATCTGGCATAATTTATTTTTTCCTTTCTCGCAATCAATTATTTTTTTCATATACTATCTACTTAGATTGCATGCTTAAAGGGGCATTAGATACTAGATATAAAAAAAATAAAATATTATTTTTTTTTTTGTTCAATTATTTATGAAAGTGAAATAGTGAAATAATAATTCGCTTTTAACAGCCAGTTTGGTTCAGTTTTGTCAAAATAAGCAAAGAGACATCGCTAATGAATTATTCACTTGCAAGTGAATAATTGGACCGCATTGAATCCGTATTCATGTGAACTTTAATTGATCCCTAAAGCTAGAGATGGATTACGCATGAACTAAGCGTGTTCAGTTATTAAATGGAAAAGAATGTAAACATTGGAAGTGAAACAAAGGTAAACCATTTGGTTGACTGATTCGATCTAGAAAAACTCATTCTTATATAGGTAAACGATTATTAACATATTTTTTTAACCTATAATATGAAATCAAACAGACCTAGAAAAATCCAATTGCACAAGTTCACAATCTATTTTTTCTATGTTTAATGTTTATATTGGGTTATATGACCATCGGCAGTCTTCAGAGGTCACCTCCATGGTTAATAAGATGGCGTCTGGACTAAAATACACACGAAATGCTGAAATATAAAATCGAGTCTATGCATCTTTAATTGTTTATTTCATGTATTTTAGACTTTTTATAATTTGGATATGCGTTTTAGTATGTTATAAGTCGAATATAAGAATTTGTGTCAAATCGGTGAACATGAATTTGACAGCTAATGCCCCTTTAAAGAGCATGCATGCATCAAGGATAGTTTTCACCTAAATTCAAGTTCAGTGCTCTTTAGAGAAACAGCAGAGAACGAATCACTCTCTGGCATATAAAAATAAATTCAAATCGAATACTGAAAAGAAATTTATGTTATTATTATTTATTGTATTTGTGAACACAAGTCTGAAAAGGTCTAGGTCATAGCTTGTGACAGAAGCGTACATTCTTCCCTAACTAATAAGCTCTGGTAACATATAACAAACAAGAATGTGTCCATAGTACACAGATGCCCCACTCACACTATCATTTTCTATGTTCAGTGGACCGTGAAATTGGGGTCAAAACTCTAATTAGGCATTAAAATTAGAAAGATCATATCATAGGGAACATGTGTACTAAGTTTCAAGTTGATTGGACTTCAACTTCATCAAAAACTACCTTGACCAAAAACTTTAACCTGAAGCGGGACAGAAGGATGGATGAACGGATGGACAAATAATCAGACGCACAGACTGAAAAACATAATGCCCCTCTACTATCGTAGGTGGGGCATAAAAAAAAGGGCTACTGCTCTTATTTACATACTTAAGAGTCCTAATCAACAGCTGCGCAAAGAACACAAGATACACCCTTTTTGTGTATATCGAAATTGTTGCAAGAATAAATAGCATTTCCTACAGGAGGTTTTATGGCACCATGCTGCTTTTTCTTGACACCCAGTCCAATTTTGGAAAACTAGAGGCTCTAAAGAGCATGTGTCGCTCACCTGAATTTTCAACAATGGCCACTTTTTAGTTAAAATCATCATTAAAGGTGAATAACTCTATTTAAAGTTAACTGACAATTTCAGTCATGCTGACATATTTGTAGATCTTATCCTGCTATAATTTTTCTTTTTAAAGTTTCTATATATCTATCATAGTTATCAAGATAATAGGCAAAAAAAATTGTCATTAAAGGGTAATAACTTCAATAAGGGGATGACTAACAATTTCTGTCATGTTGACATATTTGTAGATCTTGTCTTGCATTTAAAGTTTCTATCTATCTATTATAGTCTTTAAAATATTAGTCAAAACTACAAAAAAAAATCGTCATTAAAGGGCAATAACTCTAATGAGGAGTCGACTTAAGATTTCAGCTATGTTGACTTGTTTGTGGATCCTGTTGTGCTGATCATTTTTGCTTTCTAAAGATTCTAACTATCTAATATAGTTTTTAATATATTATGCAATGACGCAAAAAATTGGTTTAAATTTGTCATTCAAGGGCAATAACTCCTATAAGAAGTTGTCTGACAGTTTTGACATAAACAGACAATAGGTAGAGCTCAACATTCTAAACATTTTTGTCACACCAAGATTTTTTATATTGATAGCAGTTTTCAAAATAATAGGCAAAACTTGCATTTAACCCCTATCTTCTATTTTTAGCCATGTTGGCCATGTTGATTGGCAGGTGGGGTCATCGAACACGTTTTTCAAACTAGATACCATTACCACAATGATGATTGTGGCCAAGTTTGGTTAAACTTGGCTCATTAGTTTCAGAGGAAAAGATATTTGTAAAAGTTAACAACAGACAACGACGGAAGACAGATGGCGAGTGATGAGAAAAGTTCACTTGGGCCTTTGGGTAAATGATTGAATCTCATAAGAACAACTACCTTTAAGAATTTAAAATGTAGGCAATTTAAATGGGAACCAGGTGATCATTTGAGTTAGAATTTTACGATGCATGGGATGAAAATTACATTAACAATCAGCTGTTTTCTATCAAAAATCAACACCATTTCAATAAAAAAAACACAGCAGATTTGGGTTTCACTTATAAAATATATGCTCCAATCAACGTCATTAGGTCATATAAACCAAGTATTTATATATGACGCGGTCTCAAATAATTGGATTAGAGCGTTCCCCATGAGGTAAGTGAAAAGCGCTTCAGATGCACAAAATATTGTAATGCTACTATTTTACTTTTCTAGACACATTTAATTTAATACTAGGTTCTCGAGGTTGATATAAATTGTTCATTTCTTAGTCTGTATACATTACTATTCCATTTTATTTTTAAATTAATCAATCATTTCGTTTCAACCTTTTCTTATGATATCATTTGGTTTAAACAACATTTATTCAGATAAATCATCACATAAAAATATAATACACTTCAAATGTTATCTAGATATTTCTTATCATTATAACTAGAACACACCAGCGACTGTGACTGAATTAAAGTACCTATGCCTTATTTTCAGCCTGGATTTTTAGTATTCCTATTGTCATTTGATAATTGTCCGTTTCACAGATGATAGCGGATATGTTCCAAATGTCGTAACTACAATCCTGTCCCCTTTTCCCCGAATGTGACCTACCGATTAAGACTTATTACCGGGTTTGTACTAACATGAGCAGCAGAATGGGTGCCACATGTGGAGCAGGATCTGCTTACCCTTGTGGAGCAACTGAGATCACCCACAGTTTTTGGTGGGGTTCGTATTGCTCAGTCTTTAGTTTTCTATGTTGTGTTTTGTGTACTATTGTTTGTCTGTTGTCTGTTGGTCTTTTTCTTTTTTAGCCATGGTGTGGTCAGTTTATTTTCGACTTATGAGTTTGAATGTCCCTTTGGTATCGTTCGCCTCTCTTGATAAAGTCATGCTGATTATAAGGTGCACAGTTTTCTCTTGCTTTCAAAACTTTCTGTTTGAATCCGCCCTGGTTTTCTTACAACTGCCAGAAACTACTTGTAGATATATTTTTTTTTTGGTCAATGATCGAATTTAGTAGTGTCAATCCCTGAATAATGATCTGACCAAGTTCAGGTGTGATTATGACCTGTGTATATAGCAAATCCCAAATACACCATTTGGTGGTGCATCTGACAGAGGCAGAGTGTACAGATTAGGTAACAGGTAATAGGTACTATTGGTATTGGTATCAGATTCAACTCGGACCTTGTTAATTATTGGTAATATTAATTATGTGGAAACAAAAGGGCCTGGAATGGTGTAATTTTTAATCTACACCATTGTCCTATATTAGTTATATATAAAGTTGAATTCTTTGATTCATCGTTTTTACGTCATGCCGGCTTACAAATTGGACCTTGTTATTTTAGTAGTATAGATAATACCATTTTTATTCACAGTTCAGGTATGTGAAAAAACATGTTTAATGTCATAATTTATTTGCAATGGAGTGTACTCAAAAGATGATGAAATATTCCACGGCGATCTATACCACCACCCCCTTTTCCCTAAAAAACAAGGAGAATATTAAAATATTTTTGTAATCTTTGTGTATTAAACTGGCACTTTTGTCTTAAAATCCATCCAATATGTTATACACACCTTGGACGGTAAAAGCTAGTGGCTAAAATGCACTCAGGTGAAGATCAAAAGAACAAATTTACAGACATTCAATCATTAAATTACCATGAATTGACCTCGCCTTGATGAGGTATAATATACATATATTGTGCTAATTTACACAATCCACTGAAGAGGGGAAATGTTTGCTAGAATTGAAAGTCCAGAAAACTTACATATATTGTCACCACAGTAGCAGTTATATATCCTTGTTAACATATCCGTCTAAAACATATTTCATCACTAGATGTGTCAGAACGACACGAATGGCCCCGCTTGCAAAAAAAAGCTTGAAGCCATTTTAAGGAGTGGAAATTTGAGAATGAAAGTCCATATAACTGTTATTTTCACAAAATTTTCAAACGTAAACTCGATCTGCAACTCATCACAGTCGACTTGCATACTAAACATCAGCTCAATATGTGAAGGTGTTCAGAAAAAAAGTCTGTATAACTGTTATTTTCACAAAATTTTCAAAGTCCAAAGCCCTTAATTTGGGCAAAAATCAGTTAAGTAGAACCAAATGTAAACTCGATCTGTTACTCATCATAGTACACTCACATTCTAAAAATCAGATCAATATGTGAAGGCATTTAGAAAAAGTCTGTATAACTGTTCGTTGCATAATGACGGAATAATATACATGTATACAAAAAAGTACCTAAAAAGTGTCACACTCCTGACATGAAAAATTAATCTGTGCAGCTATTTTGTGTTCAACATTGCAGTCTACCATAATATTTTCCTTTACTTTGATACTGATACAACAAAAATTTATAAGAAAAATTCAAATTTAATAGCATACAGTCTACAAGATATTTTCTGATTTTTTATTAAAAGAGTTTTATTAAAAGTATTTATGCCACACTCACTTTGGTCATTCTGGTAGACAGAAAAAGGAAACATATTTTTTTACTAAAAATACCAGTATTTCATCCAACCAAACATGAAATTAAAGAAAAAAGCCTGTTACTCTTTACTTCTTGTACCGTAGATACTCGCCTAATAGTCGATCCTACTATAAGCATTGAATTGATATCATGATATCACAATAATGACACAATAACTCCGCTGAAAACATCCTTTCACATATTTGGTACATTGTTATCTCCTTTTCATTTTTGGTTCTTGGCTCTTCTTTTGGGTTTATAGGAAAACCATGTGACCATGAAAATCAATACACAAACCGGAAACAGTAGAATTTCAACACGAATTTGCAGAAAATGTTTACCAAAGAACAAATAAAACACAAAGACAGTATTGAAGTCATTTATTTTCAACAAAAACTTTTTATTTATTGATTTATGTAGGTTTGGCAATCAAAAACGTAGTTTTGACCAGGAAATTCACTCCTGACCACTTTTCTCAAGCTTGGATTTTTCCTCTGGTCGCTAGATCTCGTCTATTAGTCGGCCCCCCTCTCTGGATTATGAATTTTACTCCCAATTTTCCGACTAATAAGCGAGTAGGAACGGTAATTAAAAGTATTCATGTCAGGAGTGTGACATTTCACTGAAATTTGGCAGGTTATAATAGCAAGAAATTTCTTTCCTATTTGTCCATCCACTTCTACAATTGTTTTCGAATATCATTTTGTATGCATAAATCTATGTAAAAAATTATATGGTGACATGAATACTTTTAATTACATGAAGTAAAATAGTCAAATAAAAATTAAGCAAAAGTGTGATGAAGAGGGTAAAATTTCAACATTGTTTAATTCAAATAAGTTATATTTGAACAAATTACAGATACCCATTAGTTTATGAAACTGATGGCATAGAAAGTAATATCAACAGTATCAGAAAATTATTTAAGAAACTAAAAACTTTAGGTAAAAATGTAAAACTCCTGTAAGCTAAACAGAACTTTGTGTACCTTTTGTTGGATATAACCAATAATTCTAAATGAACAAGAAGGCGGAGAAAAACATTTTGGTACCAAACTTACTTTATTTTTTATCAAAATATTTGAAAAAAAACCAACAAATTTACAGTATTTTCAAAGTTTTTTTTACATCTAGTAATTGAAATTTTGTTAAAAACAATAAACACATATCTATGCCATCAGTTTCATAAATATAAACTAATGGGTATCTGTAATTTGTTCAAATATAACTTATTTGAATTAAACAATGTTGAAATTTTGCCCTCTTCATCACACTTTTGCTTAATTTTTATTGACACCACCCACATGTATAAATGTGTTATAATTCATAGTGGGATACAATCCCAAAACCATTGCTTCAAAAAGTTTCTGTTTTTGTAACAGTTTCTTTTCACATATTGTTGAAAAATAAATAGGCTTCTTTCCCTTCCCTCTTTATCTTTCGTCTGTACATGTTTTATTCCAATTAAGCAAGGGATACACAAGTTACCATCCATTTTATTGTTCAAGAGGACAAATGGATCAACTTGTATCTGGTCCATTTGTCTTTTTGAACAATAAAATATGTTTAAACTTAACTACCATCTGGAAACCATTTTTCAATTTTTTTTCTTTGTTAGGAAGTGACTTTGACCTATGACATTTTGACCCCCAAATTGATAGGCTTCTGTTCCTTTCCTATATCCTTCATCTGTATAGTTTCATTCCAATCAAGCATTGGAGACTCAAGTTACCATGAAGAAACAATTTTTTTATCTTTAAAAACAGTGACCTGGTATTTGACCTATTGACCACATAATCAATAAGCTTCTTCCCCTTCCCTACATGTATATCTTCCATCTGTATAAGTTTCATTCCAATCAAGCAAGGGATATTCAAGTTATGATCCAGAAATCATTTGTTTCAGACACATAGACTGACCTGACGGAAAAAGTGATTAATATATATGCTCCTGACATTTTATTGGGTAGCATAAAAATAGTGATATATAAATGAAAAAAAAAACAATTACTTCTTCTACTTACATCAAGGTAATTTTCTGTGACATCATTAATCAGTGTCCCATTTAATATTTTATCAATAACTCCTGTAAAAAGTAAATTAGATCAGTGTCATAACTTTAATAAAGTAGATAATATATATAATTTTGCTATTTCCTGTACACAAATTGTCACTTCCGTTTCAAATGAAAGGTTACTTCATGCTGAATAAAAAAATATAGGTTTCTATATACTTTTACATGAAACTATTGCAAAAATGGCTACTTCCGGTTTACATGATGTCATTTCCTGTTGACTTTTCAAGGTCATATATCGTCCAACCGAATACAAAACACTGTATGGCTTTACCATGTACCAGTACAAGGTTAAAAGAAATGTCAAACCTAGCACATAAAATTGACTTTCTAGTAGGGTGCCCAGTGTCCAAAAAGTCCTCGAGTTAACGAATTAAAGTTAACGGAATAACACACGGCTATTTTTTTTGGAAAATTATAGGAAAATCATTGTATTTTACAATCATGAATGTCGTCGTAAGTTCATGTGGTCACAAATTTCTAGATTTCATGTTTTTACACGGTACCCCCAGATACCATATTGTACGGGGAATCTTTAACATGAAAAATAAAATTATTGCGCTTTTTGTTGGTAGTTAAAATAGTATTTATAATATAGTTTATATATTAAATATAACATATAACGAAAGCAGAAAGTATTTAAGCGATTGCAGTATTTATAAGTAATTCAGCAATTTATTAAGACTAAAATTTTACCCGAAATTTACCACATTTTCATTGAAAGCAAAATTATTTCGTGTATCATTCTGATATTTTTTACTTTGATTAAAGCAATAAGACACTGTGAGTGCTTGTGTGTGCCAAATTTCATGTGAGAAATAAAAGTCGTTTTGAAGAAATTAGCAATTAAAAACAAATTAAGTCAACATTTTGGCATTGATCATAATTAAACACAGATTATCTCATGCTATTAATCATTTTGTTGCTTACACTATTAGGTCATAAACAAGGACTTGCTCTTAATGCTTTGGTTTTTGAGATATAAGCCAAAAACTGCATTTACCCCTATGTTCTATTTTTAGCTATGGTGGCCATGTTTTTTGAAGAAACAGTTAATTAAACACAAACTTTATTCTAGATACCCTAAGGATCATTCAGCTTAAGTTTGGTTGGAATTGGTTCAGTAGTTTCAGAGAAAAAGATTTTTTAAAGTTAGAAAACATGATAAACAAATTGTGTAAAATTGTCCTTAAAGGGCAATAACTCCTTAAGGGGTCAATTGACAATTTTGATCATTGAACTTATTTGTAGATCTTACCTTGCTGAACATTTTTCCTGTTAACAGTTTATCTTTATCATTAATAATATTCAAGATAATAACCAAAAACTGCAAAATTTCCTTAAAATTACCAATTTAGTGGCAGCAACCCAACATTGGGTTGTTCCGTTTGTCTGAAAATTCAGGGCTGATAGATCTTGACCTTTTGAACATTTTCAACCCATGTCAGATTTGCTCTAAATGCTTTGGTTTTCGAGATATAAGCCAAAAACTGCATTTTACCCCTATGTTCTATTTTTAGCCATGGTGGCCATGTTTTTTGAAGAAACAGTAAAAAAAACCACAAACTTTATTCTAGATACCCTAAGGATTATTCAGCTTAAGTTTGGTTGGAATTGGTTCAATAGTTTCAGAGAAAAAGATTTTTTAAAGTTAGAAAACATGATAAACAAATTGTGTAAAATTGTCCTTAAAGGGCAATAACTCCTTAAGGGGTCAATTGACAGTTTTGATCATTGAACTTATTTGTAGATCTTACCTTGCTGAACATTTTTCCTGTTCACAGTTTATCTTTATCATTAATAATATTCAAGATAATAACCAAAAACTGCAAAATTTCCTTAAAATTACCAATTTAGTGGCAGCAACCCAACATTGGGTTGTTCGGTTTGTCTGAAAATTTCAGGGCTGATAGATCTTGACCTTTTGAACATTTTTACCCCCATGTCAGATTTGCTCTAAATGCTTTGGTTTTTGAGATATAAGCCAAAAACTGCATTTTACCCCTATGTTCTATTTTTAGCCATGGTGGCCATGTTTTTTGAAGAAACAGTAAATAAAACACAAACTTTATTCTAGATACCCTAAGGATTATTCAGCTTAAGTTTGGTTGGAATTGGTTCAGTTGTTTCAGAGAAAAAAGATTTTTTAAAGTAAGAAAACATGATAAACAAATTGTGTAAAATTGTCCTTAAAGGGCAATAACTCCTTAAGGGGTCAACTGACAATTTTGTTCATTGAACTTATTTGTAGATCTTACCTTGCTGAACATTTTTCCTGTTCTGAGTTTATCTTTATCATTAATAATATTCAAGATAATAACCAAAAACTGCAAAATTTCCTTAAAATTACCAATTTAGAGGCAGCAACAATGCCAACAATGTGTTATTAGATTCAACTGAAAATTTCAGGGCTGATAGAACTTCACCTAATGAACACATTTACCCATGTCAGATTTGCTCTAAATGCTTTGGTTTTTGAGATATAAGCCAAAAACTGCATTTTACCCCTATGTTCTATTTTTAGCCATGGCGGCCATGTTATTAGACGAAACAGTAAATCAAACACAAACTTTATTCTAGATACCCTAAGGATCATTCATCTTAAGTTTGGTTGGAATTGGTTCAGTAGTTTCAGAGGAGAAGATGTTTGAAATAGTTTACACCAGACGGACGATGACGGACGACAACAGAGGACGTCAAGTGATGGCAAAAGCTCACAGTTCTTTCGGAACGGTGAGCTAAAAACAGCTGGAAATGGCTTGACTCATCAAATCAGCATGAAGCACAAAAACAACTAACATGAAGACAAAAGACACAAAGTACCGATCTCAAAGTACTCATCGTTATAGTACGACCATTTCCTATTCGGGAAAAAGAGGGCGGGGGTAGGGCCTGGCGGCAGAAGAATCTTTTTCAGACTGACCATTTTTTTTTCATTTGTTGCTATGCATGCTTATTTTTTTCCACGTCTTTGCTGTGCGAAAATTTATTTTCACTTTTTTACACATTCGTATTCTCAACTTTCCTGCATTTCATGTTGCAGAGTATTCATTTTCATCCTGTCTTATGCAAAGTCGTTTATTTTCAGTTCATACTAGGCCAAGTTATTCATTTTCAAAATCCTCCTCACCATTTCTACCCGCTTTTCAAAATCAAATGGTCGTCCACCTACTGAATACTTATGAAAGGATGTCATCAATAGTCTGAGAAAAGTATGATCATAAACATAACAAGAAATGATTGCAACAGGATGCTGTTACGAAGTCTCCCAAACGAAGCTCCCATAATTCGTAATTCCCAGGGTCGCCTGACATTGGGCAACGTCCAGTGAAAATTGGTTTGGTCCAGTAAAGTTATATGCATTAGTGATGCCTGGGGACTAACCTTGTATATCATTCAAATCATCTTGGCATGACAAACCAGAATATATATGGTTTAGGGGTGGGGATCTCGACCATTTACAAGATACTAGAACATTGGGGGTGGGGAGGAACCCCTAGGGACTGGCCCTATACGTCATTCAAATGTTCATTACATGACAAACAGGAATAAATATGGTTTAGGGGTGGGGATCTCAACCATTTACAAGATATTAGAACTTTCTTAAATGGCAGGGGGTGGGGGTGACCCCTGGGGACTAACCCTGTATTTCATTTGATGTGCTTTATCATGGCAAACCAGAATATATATGGTTTAGGGGTGGGGAATTCGACCATTTACAAGATATTAGAACTTTCTCAAATGGCAGGTGGTCGGGATGACCCCTGAAGACTAACCCTGTATATCATTCAAACCATCTTAGCATGACAAACCAGAATATATATGGTTTAGGGGTGGGGATCTTGACCATTTACAAGATATTAGAACTTTCTTAAATGGCAGGGGGTGGGGGTGACCCCTGGGGACTAACCCTGTATTTCATTTGATGTGCTTTATCATGACAAACCAGAATATATATGGTTTAGGGTGGGGATCTCGACCATTTACAGATATTAGAACCTTCTCAAATGGCAGGGGGTAGGGATGACGCCTGGGGACTAACCCTGTATATCATTCAAACCATCTTAGCATGACAAACCAGAATAAATATGGTTTAGGGGTGGGGATCTTGACCACTTACAAGATATTAGAACTTTCTTAAATGGCAGGGGATGGGGGTGACCCCTGGGGACTAACCCTGTATTTCATTTGATGTGCATTATCATGACAAACCAGAATATATATGGTTTAGGGGTGGGGATCTCGACCATTTACAAGATATTAGAACTTTCTCAAATGGCAGGGGGTCGGGATGACCCCTGGGGACTAACCCTGTATATCATTCAAACCATCTTAGCATGACAAACCAGAATATATATGGTTTAGGGGTGGGGATCTTGACCACTTAGAAGATATTAGAACTTTCTTAAATGGCAGGGGGTGGGGGTGACCCCTGGGGACTAACCCTGTATTACATTTGATATGCTTTATCATGACAAACCAGAATATATATGATTTAGGGGTGGGGATCTCGACCATTTACAAGATATTAGAACTTTCTCAAATGGCAGGGGGTCGGGATGACCCCTGGGGACTAATCCTGTATATCATTCAAACCATCTTAGCATAACAAACCAAAATATATATGGTTTAGGGTGGGGATCTTGACCACTTGCAAGGTATTAGAACTTTCTTAAATGGCAGGGGGTGGGGGTGACCCCTGGGGACTAACACTGTATTTCATTTAATGGGCTTTATCATTTAGAACATTTTCAATTAAAAAGATTGTGTCTATCACAAACGGTTTTCAATTTATAATCATTTGAAAATTTTAAAAAATAAAATCCCATAGGGTTCTATAGTAAAACCCTCTTTTCTTTTTGCCCCTCAAAGTACCCCTTTATAAACCCCATTGCACAAACAAAACCCTGATTGCACCACTAGACATGTTAGTCTAACATATTGTGAAACCCTACGTTAATCTGACAAGCGGTTTTGGAGAACGGGTGCGGACAAGTTCAAATTTAAAAGCGGCGGAAGAAGAAGAAGAATAATAATAATAATAAGAACTGAGCAAAAACAATAAGTCTTCCCAAACTCATTTGGGAGACTTAATTACGGTAAAAACTAGGATTCTACAGGTACAGCATGCTTTACTAACTGACTGAATTATGTCAAAAGTCTTAGAGAAAAGGATTATACATTCTTTATATGCCTGTCCCAAATCAGGATCGAGCCGGTATTTGAGTGGTTGTCGTTGGTTCATGTCTGTCATATTAGTATTTGTAAATTGTTTTGTTATAGATTAGGCCGATTGTTTTCTCAAATGAATTGTTTCCTATTTTTCATATGATTATCGGGGCCTTATATAACCATACGGTATGGGTTTTTCTCATTGTTGAGGCGGTATGGTTGCCTATAATTGCTTACTTCCACTTCATTTGAACTTTGATAGACAGTTGTCTCATTGGCAATTATACCACATCTCCTTATTTTTATATTATACAACAAGTATTACATAAAATTAACATTATCAATGTTCTATGTAAATGAGGTAAGGTCAGATAAACTCTCTATCTTATATCTTTTATAGTTTTTCAGTTATTAGGCAAAAATGCAAAAAATTAGTAAAAATCATCATTAAAGGGCCATAACTTCCATAAGGGGTCATCAAGATGATTTCAACCATGTTGTTTTATTTATAGATCTCGTCTTGCTGATCATTTTTGCTTATCTAAGTTTCTCACTAACTATCATAGTTTTTCAGACACTAGGCGAAAAAGGTAAAAATTAGTAAAAATCTTCATTAAAGGGCCATAACTCCCTTAAGGGGTCGTCAGACAATTTCAATCATGTTGACTTATTTGTAGAGCTTGTCTTGTTGGGCAAGTTTTTTCTATCTTTTATAAGTTTTCAGATATAAGGCAAAAACGCAAAAAATTGGTAAAAATCGTCATTAAGGGCAATAACTCCATTGACCAATAAGAGCTCATCAGACGATTTAAACTATTTTTGACTAATTTGTAGACCTTGTCTTGCTGATCATTTTTTGCTAATTTAAGTTTCTCTCTATCTATTAGGCCAATTAAAATTAATTGATAGATTTTCATCCACGCCAGCCCCTCTGAAATCATACCGTCCTGATTTTTTTATTTTTGAAAATTTTCAATTTCCAGATTTTGTTCATTTCCTTTACCGGTAACCCCCGATAATTTCGTTTCCTGTAAACTGGAATCAGCTTGTATCACGCTACACTCTATGAACAAAGTGTAGTAGTCATCCGAGAGAACCAGCTTAAATTTCCTGTTGCTAATTTCGGTTTTCATATTTCTTCGCGTAATTTTGGCAAAGTAATTAAGTCGACATATTCTGCTGCTCTATGATCACAACAGTATCTTCAGAAAATAGAGATTGATAACAGGAAGGGCATGACATATTCTCATTACGAGTTATAGAGGGTGTCCAAGAACGAAAATTGTGGTATGTCGCAAATTTCAGTGATTAGAAAACCGTGGATTTTTTAATTTATACAATGACTTTGTGTCTGGAAATTTGGACTGTGAATGTTATCCACACGCAAGAATAGTGGAACACATTGGAACTAAAACATGACTGGAATAAAGAAATTGACACAAGCATGAACTTGTGAGATTTATAACCGTACAAAATGTATTAAAGCAAGCCCTTAGATTTACCACAAGGCTGTCGTTTTTTGTTGACAAACAGCTAACTCCCTCTGTCCCCAGATAGAGTCATCAATCAACTTCTTCCTTTTGGTTAAGTTCATGTTTTACATTATAATTATATTTCCACCTTGCATAAGAATCTTAAAAGCATTTCACTCTGTACTCTTATTTCTTGTGTTGCATACATTTCAATTTATGGGCACTACAAACCACTCTTCAAAAGCAAAATAAATTTGATGTAGGTAGTCTAAAAGAGAGCATTTTTCCACATTTTTGCTATTTACTTAAAATAGGTTTCTAAAGCGGCAATAACATGTAGAACAGTGGTTGCCAATCGAAAATATTTATTTAAGGATTCGAAAAAATATGTAGAAATCCTTATATATACATGAAATAAGTTTATTATTACCCTTGCATATGAAGAACACATTACAAAAGGGTTTCAGAGAGAAAAAATTTTAAAAAAAAACAAAATCCTCCCACCCACCTCCCATTTTTTTCAAAAATCTGGATGAAAATCTACTAATTAATTTTAGTTGGCCTTATAGTTTTTCAGATATTAGACAAAAAAGCAAAAAATTGGTAAAATTTGTTATTTAGAGCAATAACTCCTAAAAAAAGTCGTCTGACAGTTAAGAACTGAATGGACAATAGGTAGATCTGATCATTCCAAACATTTCTGCCCTTGTCAGATTTCTCTATTTATAGTGGTTTTCAAGATAATAGACAAAACTTGCATTTTACCGATATGTTCTATTTTTAGCCATGTCTGCCATCTTGGTTGGCAGGCTGGGTCATCGGACACATATTTTGAACTAGATACCCTAATGATGATGGCAGTCAAGTGTGATTAAATTTGGATCAGTAGTTTCAGAGTTGAAGATTTTTGTAAAAGATAACAACGACGACGCCGGACGCAAAGTTAAGAGAAAAGCTCACTTGGCCCGTCAGGCCAAGTGAGCTAAAAAGCATCATTTTTACCAACCCTATAACAGAGTCAAGTTTATAGTACAATTTATCTAACCTATACAAGTTTGTGTTTAATACTTTAATAAAGTGTTGACACAAAGATATATGTCTCCCCTGTCTGCAGAAAATTCAGAAAAAGACAAACTGCTGGACACCAACATTGCTAATTAATTCAAAGATGCTGGACTATGAGTATGACATAGAGGGCAGCATATCAAAATGATTGTCAAACTGTGATGTACTGTTAGTAATGTAACTTTATAAAAAATATCATTGTCTATCATAAGTAGTTTCTATCAACATGATCAAAGTAACTTAAGCAGAAAACTTAACATTGAAAATTGTTAATTAATTGAAATTCATCACTGGACCATGACCTACAGGGGCAGGACCACGAAATAATCGTCAAACTGATATGAACTGATAGTTATGAAACTCACAGAAAAA
Organism: Mytilus californianus; assembly: GCF_021869535.1. Lineage (NCBI taxonomy): Eukaryota > Metazoa > Mollusca > Bivalvia > Mytilida > Mytilidae > Mytilus > Mytilus californianus. Next base: position 63,936,063 of record NW_026262679.1, read on the forward strand.
ATCATTGATCTATCACAAGTAGTTCATATCAAACTGACTTAAGCAGAAACCTTAAAGGGGCATTAGCTACGAGATATAAAAAAAATTAAAATATGATTTTTTTTTGTTCAATCATTAATAAAAGTGAAATAGTGAAATAATAATTCGCTTTTAGCAGCCACTTTGGTTCAATTTTGTCAAAATAAACAAAGAAACATTGCTGATGAATTATTCACTTGCAAGTGAATAATTCAACCTCATTAAATCCGTATTCATGTGACCTTCAATTTAACTGGGTTATGCATGTATTCAGCTATTAAAGGAAAACAATGTCAGCATTGAAAGTGAAACAAGGACCTTTTGGTTGACTGATTCAATCCACAAAATATCATTCTTATAAGGTAAAAACGATGATATTTATAAACACTTTTTAACCTTCAATATGAAATCAAACAGACCTAGAAAAATCCAATTGCACATGGTTTCTATCTATTTATATTTGTATTTATATTTAGATCGGGATATATGACCGTTTACAGTTTTAGGAGGTCATCTCGATGATTAATTAGATGACATATTAATAGAGTCCATGCATTGTTAATTGTTTATTTTAGACTTTTTGTAATTTGGATATACGTTTTAGTATGTTATAAATAAAATAGGAGAATTTGAGTTAAATAGGTGAACATGAATTTGACAGCTAATGCCCCTTTAACAATTGTTGATACAGCCAATGACGACTATGCCAGTGGAAAAGCTACAACTTCCACGACTTTCGACTTTTGCCTTAAATCATATAGTCAAAGTCCTTTAACTCTGGAACAACAAAACAAAAATTTCAAAACTGAAAGGGAACTTTCTTCCATCAATCCTAATGTTGTGTTAAATTTTATGAGAATTGGCAAATACAAATTTGAGTTATCGTAAGTGTTGACATATGGACATATGGATGGAAGAATGAATGGAATTCAGAATAACATATATAACAATATATAAATTGTAAAAGATGTGTATATTGCAAGATGAACGAAATTAAAATTACTAACAGAGAACATCAGATGTTTCCTACATCACAGAGACCAATTTTTGGCCGTCATACGAGTACATGGTTTGGTGAATAAAAATTTTAGGACATGTTTGGGCGAGAAGTGAACTTAAGGACACATACCTGTAAGGCCAGGGAAAAATGATTGTTGGTTTCCCCTAACCCGACCAGGTCATTTTTTTTCCCCGACTAAACCTAAAAAAAAAAAAAACAGCCCTGTCTTGTTCCGATCCAGCAATGTTAATCGAATATTTTTTCATATACATTTCAGTTTTGTTGTTTAGAAGCATAACAATGTCAAGGTAACTTTTTCAGCCTTGGTTTCTAGATCGTCAAAGCGCTTAACTGATCGGAAAGATAACAATGATTTAAAGCATTTCGCTCCCGTTGTTTATATCCCAAAATGGCCACCTCGGCACCAAGCGCCAGTATTCTATGAAGATTGAATACATGGACACTAGTTCTTTGTTATTAAAGTCACCTAAGTTTAATACCAGTTGTCAAGTAAATAAATATTTGTTCTACTCACAGTCTATAGCAACACTATTGATACACACAAAAAAAAACCAAAAAAACTCCTGCCTGCCGGGCCTTGAAAATATTTCCACGTTAGGGGAAACCAACAATTATTTTTCCCTGGCCTAAGTTGACATGTTTTGGCCAATAGAAATTGAATGAAATGTTTGCAAGGAATACATTAGACTATCAATGTTTGGCAGATATATGTGAACTTATAAAGGACATGTTTGAGAGAGGTAAAAATGTTTATATTTAAGGGAGCTACCATTTGATTTTTATGGGGGGGGCTAGGATGAAATTTGAAAAAAATAGGCAGGACAGGATTTTTGAGTAAAAAAAAAGGCAGGATGAGATTATTTGCAAAAAAAAAGACAGGATGACAATTTATGTAAAAAAATAGGCAGGACAAAATTTTTCATCCTAGCCCCCCCATAAAAATCGAATGGTAGCTCCCTAAATGCAAGATTGTTGATACAAGTCAAGTATCTTTTAAAGTATCAAGGCCTCTGACATCACAAATGATTTCTCTGCAATGTCCTTTCCCCATTCATTCACCAATAAAGGGCATACGATACAGTAGAGATCCCTCGTTGATTTTGTCTTGATATTTTGATAGAAGGTCAATTTGAATGTGTACTTTTGAAATATGCAAAGAGAAATATATCTTCATGACTTACTTTTTGAGATATTTTGGTTTGAAATTTGCATATTTGAAGGAAAATCCTGAAATTTCATAATTAAGGACTTTTAAGGAAAGTAGCAATACTTTTGAATGAACAGTCATAATTTAACCGTTTTTTTTTGTAAAATATTCCCTTGATCCATGGCAACAACATGCTGTAACAAGTTTAAGGTTTACCCCAATAATAATTTCCAGAATTGAAATTACTATTAGTGAAATAAAGAAGTTGACAATATTTTTGAGTCTACACAGAAGTGCAGAAAAAATTCTATCATTGACTTTTTCTTAAAATTTTGGGGGAGCGTTCTTGAAACAGTACTTGATTGATTGCAAAAGAAAAAACTAGGGGTTTATGTGCTTGTTTTTTTAATAAAAGTCATAAACTTTGATTTTTAATGGCAAGCGTCCCGTTTGCAGATATGGCGTTATATTACGTTGAAATAAGTTTTAATCGCAATCACGTCGTGCACAACTACGCAGTCAATTCAGTGGTATAGACAAGGGGTTTTTCCAAAGCAACGATATTAATCATCAAACTTTATAAAGCTGGTAACTCGTGAAATAGCATAAGATATTTGCCTTTATGAAATGTTACGTAACTTGGACAGAATCTTCTTCATAATCAAGAAAAGCATCTTAAAAAGTATTCTAGTATTACTAAATTACTTTGAGAAATTTTTTCGGAAACAAAAAAGATTAGAATTATTCAAAAGGACCTGACATGACAAACTGTGAAACAATTATAAAGTAAGTGGGATAATACAAAAATAAGGACATTAGGTATGATTGCCAATGAGACAACTATCCACCGTAGTTCAAATGACGAAGATAAAAGCAATAAAAAGTCACTGTACAGCTTTCAACAATAAAACAAAATCCACACTGTATATAGTCAGCTATAAAAGGCCCTGACATGAAAACGTGTGAACACTTTTCTGGTATGTCAGATACCTAATTCCCGTGTGCCGATACTTCGATTTTTGTTTTCTCTCAATATTTACAAGAGGAGATATGCTTAGCACGTCAACGGGTGCGAAATTGTTTTGGTCTATCATATTGGATTTATTATAACTTTATCTTTTTAACTGACAGTTTGTCTTCATACACATATATATTCCACGGTGTTAAATTCTAAAAACACTGTTAAACTCCGCAACTTTTTAATGTACCTATTCAAAGTCAGGAACAGTATTAGGCAATGTTCTCATTTATTCTCAAATTTGCGCAACCGGATTTATGACGTCAGCAGATTTTCCGCAAATGTGACTACAGTTAATGCGACGTTGCGAAATGTGATCGTTCTTATTAGAAACAACGCGAAATTACAACGTTCTGATTAACAACGTTGCAAAAACAACACGAAAAGTTTTGAAAACGTTATTATCTGCCCCTGCTACTGTATGGTATGCCCTTAAATCAACATACTTTCAAAAGGACTTAATATTTTTATTAGTTTTACAATAGAAGGGGTCACATAATTGCTCTTCTCATATAAGTTGTACATCCTACTTTATTCACAACCTGTCCATAGCCATGTGTGATTGTCCATAGCATTTCATTATATATTTAGCAAGACATTTGGTGTAGGTATCTAATTTTTCATGAATGCACGTTCTTTCTGTTTTTCTGGTCTTTTTTGAGATGTATGTTAAAATGATACATGAAAAAAATACTGAAATGCTTACCCCAGCTTACGCCATATGGAAATACAGCCCCATTTATAAATGCTTTTGCAAAATTATACAATGGCTCCAAACCTCTGCTGTCATAATTAATGGCTCCTAGTTTATAAGAAGTATTAGCAGGAAGAGGGATCTGTGCCCAGGTTACATCACTATTTTCATTGGCAGTATTTCCAGCAGAATCAGTCCATGTGGTCCAAGACAATACTGGATCTGCTGTCTTTCCAAAATGAAAGCAGCAAAACCAAATAAATATGGCTATACGTATATATCCTGTTCCCATGTTTCTGTCTTCTCAAACTCAATACTCCTAGATTATATCAGAAGTACCCTTATTAAACTTTCAATATCACTGTCTGAAAAGCAAAATATGATAGATGTTTATTGCTCTAGAGTAAACACACCAAATATGCACAAGTTTGTAAACAAATGCCTCTCAAAATAATTTATTATGCACCTGGTTATATTTTCATCTAATCCCCAGGTAAACAATTAAATTACTATACTATAATCAAATATTAGACAATGTAACCATGGTGTGTCAGTAAATAAATGTATAATTAATAGATGAAACAATGATAATCTAATAAACTATTCACGACATTAAGATCAAATCTTGAACAGTAGTTGAACAGTCATTTGAAGTACATCTGCATAATACAATAATATAGAAGTTATTGTTATTTGAAATGTAGTTCTATTCCATTACATGCAAGGAATATTATATTTGTAAGCTCAGATCAAAATAAACAGCTGCGCCATGAGTGCATGATACGCCCGTCGTCTTGTGTGTGAATTTTTATGCAATAATCATAAATAGTTTCTGACATACGGCGGGACATGCGAAAACCCCCCTTTTTATTACAAAAAACTCAATATCTCTAAAATAAATTTTGAATCAAAACCAAAAAGTATACAGATCTTTACATTAATATAAATAAGAAGTGTGTAAAATTTTAAGCAATAATCATAAATCTTTTTTGAGATACATGGCGCGACATGTTAAAAACCCCTCCCCCTTTTTTTACAAAATACACAATAACTCAAAAATAAAATTTTGAATCATCACCAAAAAGTATACAGATCTTAAGACTAATATAACTAAGATGTGTGTAAAGTTTTAAGCAATAATAATAAATTGTTTTTGAGATACGGCACGACATGTGAAAAAAAACACACACCCGTTTTAGTTACTAAGTCCCGTAACTCAAAAAGTTCTAATCTTATTTTCACCAAAAAGTATACAGATCATTTGACCATCATAAGAAACAAATATGTTAAGTTTCATGAAATTTGGATAAGTCGTTCTCAAGTTACGGTGCGACATGTTTACGCCGGACAGACAGACGGACAAAAGGACAGACGGACAGAGGACGTTTGTATACCATAATACGTCCCGTCAAAATTTTGACGGGATTATAAAAAGCGCATAATTTTTTGTCATTTACTAGACAAGACAAATTTTTAAACAACTTTCCTTGACATGCTTGACAGATGTATGTACTTATAAACTGGACCTTACATAAAAAAAATCTCAGCCAAAGTTTTGCAGCATTTTATATGATCTTTCTGATGAAATGAACATTCAATTAGTATCTAAAGCTGACAACACTTAATTTTTCAAATATATATATATGGTATTTAGAATTTTTCGTAACAATTTTCAGATAATGCTGCAGAAATTAGGAACACTCCATCTGATTGGTAATAAACATGAATCTCCCTAACAAATGCAAGAGATAAAATTATATACACAGATAATGCTAGTGCAGTAAGAACAAGTTCCCCCTGTATTAATACTTCATTTAAATCAAATGAATACATTAATCCAAGTACACTATGAAGGGCCCCATCCTTCCCATTTGATCACAACGCCTTGTAAAAAGTGTCCTGTGTATTCGTGACAACTCTTTATTTATAAATGTGAACAGGTGATACCAGAAAAAGTTAACAACTGAAGTTAAGAGTCATATTTCTTAGGTTGCTATCACATGGTTGGAAAAAAGATCTAGGACCTTATTCACAAAGTATCTGTAAAGATACTTTCTCCGTAAAACATTGCGATATGGTTCAAGAATTGAAAATTTCATATTCAGAAGAAATTTTACACCTATAAATGTTGTGGAATATATCTGGTAATATTTGAGGAATTTTTTGGGACATCAAGACTAAATGGTATAAGTTGCGGAATCAGGTACCTTGACAAACTTCCAATTTATTTGCATATATATATATATATAAACAAGTCTAAATTGAAAACAACGTTCAAACCTATGATTGCGTTGGATAAAAACCGCAATTTTTATACGTGTGCATGCAAAACAAATTTCTTGGTAGAGTGGTCTAAATACAGCACAAACAACATTTTCCAAAAGACCAAAAATTGAAAAAGTATATTTTAACAAAACGCATTTGACTAGCAGGTCGAACAACGGATGTTTTTAAACCCTGCTGACTGCCATGGCGATTGCCAAATAAACGGATCACCAGATGTAAAAATGGATCTTAATTTATAAATTAAATATAAAACAGAAAACAATAAACTTGCGGAAAAGATGGTATACCGCAAACATGAGGTGCAAAAATTTGTACACCATATCCGGATTTCGACAATTAATGTCTCTTCAGTGATGTTAGGAATCGAAACGGTATTTGGAAGGCCATATAATTTACCTCAATTTGGGATTGACTCTTGAATTTTGAAGAGTCAAAATAGGATGAATGGATCATATAAGCCCGAAGGCAAATATAATACAAGCCCATACGAAAAAATATAAACAAGTCTAAATTGAAAACAACGTTCAAACCTATGATTGCGTTGGATAAAAACCGCAATTTTTATATGTGTGCATGCAAAACAAATTTCTTGGTAGAGTGGTCTAAATACAGCACAAACAACATTTTCCAAAAGACCAAAAAGTGAAAAAGTATATTTTAACAAAACCCATTTGACTAGCAGGTCGAACAATGGATGTTCTTAAGGGCATACGATACAGTAGCAGGGGCAGATAATAAGGTTTTCAAAACTTTTCGTGTTGTTTTCGCGACGTTGTTAATCAGAACGTTGTAATTTCGCGATGTTTCTAATAAGAACGATTACATTTCGCGACGTCGCTTTAGATGTAGTCACATTTGCGGAAATCCACTGACGTCATAATCCCGATTGCGCGAATTTGAAAAAAGTACCTGCAATGAAAATCGGCCAAATCACGAGAATTGTTATATTTATTCATTAATAAGGAAGTCAACAATATTAACTTCGAATGGGAAAAAATTCAAATCCACATTCTTAGTTTTGTATGTCTGTTATTTCATATAGGAAATGAATGAGAGATATGAAAAACATAAGACGTCGATGAGAGAGAAACCGAACTACACAAAAACATAAGTAATTTATATAGTAACTTCACCATTTGGCTAACTCTAAGTCGTAATGAGAATTGTACGGATAAATTTAGCAGAGACTATAAACAAAATGCCAAAAAAACGTAATAAATAATGACAGCGCATCTTAGTGTTCCTGACTTTGAAAAGATACGTTAAAGAGTTTAACGGCATTTTTAGAATTTAACCCGTGGAATATATAAGTGTATGAAGAAGAATTGTCAGTTAAAATGACTCAGTTTTAAGCCCCGTATTATAGACCAAAAACAAAAACGCACCCGTTGATGTTCTAAGCATATCCTCTATGTACATATTGAGAGAGAGAAATCGGCACACAGGAATTAGGTATTTGACAGACCAGAGTTGCAACTCATTGATGTTAAGTTACTGACCAAATACGAAGTCTTTTTGTAAAGTAGTTTCTCAGATAAGAAACAAAATATTTGTTGGACCGGACAAACAATGTGGTTGCACTCACTCCTAGATTGAAGGTATAATACAGACAAGTAATTCAATGATTATATGTACCGTAGTAAAAAAAAAATACCCTGAAGACAAGCTTAGGTAACTTATCTATTGATACAGAATCATTAAAATATATGCTCTACTATCGACTGCTGTATGAAATGTTATACTACACTGTAATGGACTAAGCTGACCCGATTTAATGTGGGTATGATTTTGTGTTCATGTAATCCCTATAGAGTAGGTCGTTAGTTTTCTTGTTTGAATTATTTCACAATTTCGGAGCTTTTTAAAGCTGACTATGCGGTGTGGCTTTTTCTTTTACTTTTTTTTTTGTGTTGAAGGCCGTAGGGTGACCTTTAATTTTATATCATCCCCCTTACTTTATAATTGTTGCACATTTTGTCATGTCGGGGCCTTTTGAATAATTAAAACTATGTTCAAGCTGTGTTGTCTACATGAATTGTATGACTAATGTCGGACAGAGATGCAAATTAATTTTTTTATCATATATATCTGTTTTGTTTCCGAACATTTCTTTTCTAAAAGTAATTTACTAGAATACTTTTTCTATCCGAGTTTCGTAACAATTCATAAAGGTTTGGCAAATATGATGCTATTACGAGGAGCCAGCTTTATTAATTTTCATGATTAATATCATTGGTTTTAAAAAAAACACCTTGGCTCTACCACTGAAATTGACAACGAAGTATAGTGAACGGCGGGAAAGATATCACGACGTTATTGCGAATAAAACTTATCTCAACGTAGTTTGGCGCCTTATTGGCAAACGTCCCGTTTGCCAATAAAAATTAAGGTTTATTGCTTTTATTGAAAAAACAAGCACATGGACCCCCAGTTTTTTCTTTTGCAATCGATCAAGTTCTGTTTCAAGAACGCTCCACCAAAGTTTTAAGAAAAAATCAACGATAGAATTTTTTCTGCACTTCTGTGTAGACGCAAAAATATTTTCAACTTCTTTATTTCACTTGTATTAAAAGAATTTAGGATATTATTATTTATTTCATCCATTAACTTGTTACAGCATGCTGATGCCATGGATCAAGGGAACATTTTACAAAAAACCCGGTTAAATTATGACTGTTCGTTCAAAAGTATTGGTACTTTCCTTAAAAGTCCTTATTTATGAAATTTCAGGGTTTTTCCTTCAAATATGCAAATTTCGAACCAATTTATCTCAAAAAGTAAGTCATGAAGGTATATTTTTCTTTGCATATTTCAAAAGTACACATCAAAATTGACCTTCTACCAAAATTTCAAGAAAAAATCAACGAGGGATCTCTACTGTATCGTATGCCCTTAAACCCTGCTGACTGCCATGGCGATTGCCAAATAAACGGATCACCAGATGTAAAAATGGATCTTAATTTATAAATTAAATACAAAACAGAAAACAATAAACTTGCTGAAAAGATGGTATACCGCAAACATGAGGTGCAAAGATTTGTACACCATATCCAGATTTCGACAATTAATGTCTCTTCAGTGATGTTAGGAATCGAAACGGTATTTGGAAGGCCATATAATTTACCTCAATTTGGGATTGACTCTTGAATTTTGAAGAGTCAAAATAGGATGAACGGATCATATAAGCCCGAAGGCAAATATAATACAAGCCCAAACGAAAAAATATAAACAAGTCTAAATTGAAAACAACGTTCAAACCTATGATTGCGTTGGATAAAAACCGCAATTTTTATACGTGTGCATGCTAAACAACTTTCTTGTTAGAGGGGTCAATTGAAAACAACGTTCAAACCTATATATATATATATATATATTGTTAAAATATACTTTTCACTTTTTTGGTCTTTTGGAAAATGATGTTTGTGCTGTATCTAGACCCCTCTACCAAGAAATTTGTTTTGCATGCACACATATAAAAATTGCGGTTTTTATCCAAAGCATAGGTTTGAACGTTGTTTTCAATTTAGACTTGTTTATATTTTTTCGTTTGGGCTTGTATTATATTTGCCTTCGGGTTTATATGATCTGTTTATCCTATTTCGACTTTTCAAAATTCAAGAGTCTATCCTAAATTGAGGTAAATTATATATGGCCTTCCAAATACCGCTTCGATTCCTAACATCACTGAAGAGACATTAATTGTCGAAATCCAGATATGGTGTACTAATTTTTGCACCTTTTGTTTGCAGTATACCATCTTTTCCGTAAGTTTATTGTTTTCTGTTTGGTATTAAATTAATAGTTAAAATCCATTTTGTTACATCTGGTGATCTGTTTATTTGGCAATCGCCAATGGCAGTCAGCAGGGTTTAAGAACATCCATTGTTCGACCTGCTAGTCAAATGCGTTTTGTTAAAATATACTTTTTCACTTTTTTGGTCTTTTGGAAAATGTTGTTTGTGCTGTATTTAGACCACTCTACCAAGAAATTTGTTTTTCATGCACACATATAAAAATTGCGGTTTTTATCCAATGCAATCATAGGTTTGAATGTTGTTTTCAATTTAGACTTGAATTAAAACACATTTGACTAATATATATATATATATATATATATATACATGATGATAATTCCTGTACACTTAAGAATACCAGGGGCATTTCCAGGATATTCGAAAGAGGGGGTGTAGAATACAATCTGTTGCCGAGCGGAGCGAGGCGGAAATTTTTTTGGCTAAAAAACATAAAATAATTGTGAAATGCACTAATATAACGGTTCTTTGACTTGGAGCATGTGTATTTTATAGTTAAAGTGTCAGGGTTTGATATTTTTTATGCCAAATTCTCTCCATTAATTGTCTATGGTATATTAAAATGATTGGATGGATCTTAACAGCAGTAGACCAATAACGAGAAATTCCAAATTCTAGGGTATAGGGCGTTACTTTACATTTCAATAGTCCTAGGCCAGGATTTTATGAACAGGAGGCGTAATTCCAGTTGCCCTGGTATAGGGTCCATGGGGAAGGTCAGAAGCTCCTGGATTTCAACAATTTAGCATCAAATTATGAAGTATTATAACAGACTCCATGATAGACAAATTGGTGAAAATAGTCTGCCTTCGGATCATTCAAATTGTGTATTGATTAACATGTGGATATCAAATCTTTGGAAGAAGTTATAAATTCAGTTAAAAGGTTATATGAAATGGGCATGAAAAATGGAAAATAAATCTTTAACGATAGCTTTTTCTGAACTTTTGATATATATATATACCCATTTTGTTAAAATATACCTTTTCACTGTTTTGGTCTTTTGGAAAATGTTGTTTGTGCAGTATTTAGACCCCTTTACCAAGAAATTTGTTTTGCATGCACACGTATAAAAATTGCGGTTTTTATCCAACGCAATCATAGGTTTGAACGATGTTTTCAATTTAGTAGATATCAAAAGATGTGGTATGAGTGCCAATGAGACAACTCTCCATCCAAGTCACAATTTATAAAAGTAAACCATTATAGGTCAAAGTACGGTCTTCAACACGGAGCCTTGGCTCACACCGAACAGCAAGCTATAAAGGGCCCCAAAAATTACTAGTGTTAAACCATTCAAACGGGAAAACCAACGGTCTAATCTATATAAGAAACACTTATGAAACACATCAACAAACGACAACTACTAAACATCAGATTCCTGACTTAGGACAGGTGCAAACAGTTGCAGCGGGTTTAAACGTTTTAATGGTACCAAACATTCACCCTTATCTGAACAATAGTGTAACATTGTATTTATAATACCCCATTCTAGATAGTCAAATCTGACCCCTTCCAATGCAAGGTGAAAAAAACATAACCCCATTTCAGACAATTTAGCTGAAAATGCAACCCCGTTTGTCGGAACATACCCGGTATCATATATATAGCGAGTATCCCCCGGGTAGATGTAGAATGGCCATTGGGGAAGTGTCACACAAAACAACCATTTCATGTATAGATTTACTTACCGCTTTGGTTGTTTAAAAAAGGTGTCCAAGTCACCCATCGGATGGGGGAATCAGTATAAAAGAAATCAGAGTATGTGTTTAGTTAATGAATATGATAAATTGCCATATTCAATACAATATAAGCAGATAACGATAGTTTTTTTTTTTTTTTTTTTAAAAGGGGGGGGCGTACGCCCATTACGCCCTTACCTGGACCCGCCCCTGAATACTTCGTGTATTGTATCAGATGTCCTTGTTTAATTCCTATGAGAAGGTAAAACCTCCCGAAACGAAAGCTGATTTATATCAGCTATCATAAGTTAGAGGAGGGGATAAGGCGTCTGCGCAAGGCTAGGCTGTTTTGTCGTAGAAGTGAAAAATAAAAGTATGGGTTCCAGCCCCGCTCGGGGAGGAAGTAAAGAATCAGATCTACTCTAACATCGTTAGGTTGATTTTCTAGGCACGTCTTTAAATATATACATGTACATGTATATACAAATCTGTTTAATGGATTATTAATAAATATACATGAAAATGTTTTTATAGATAGATTGTTTGATTCCAAATTTCTTGAAAACAAATATGTTCAGTAGGGAAGTGAAAAAATTATTTGTTTCCATTGAAAAATTTGGGGTTGAAAATCAATAAGACTTTGGGTTAAAAAAAATATTCCTGCATCTTATTTTAAAAAAAAAACAGTTATTTTTTTAATTGAAGTAACAGTCTTAACGATAAACTTTTAAATCTACAGGCCCGGAGCTCAATTTTTGGAAAATTTTAGTTAGATTCTATATATATATTGGCCTGTTAAGAGAAGATTTTTATAGGCCCGAATGCAATTTTACAAGCCTGGGCTGCAAGGTCTGTGGCTAAGCGTGAAGACTGAAGTAAAAACAAAATGTTTGTTCCAAGGAAAAAAAAACCTAACCCCTTCAAAAATATGACTTACATGTATCTGTACCTAAGCATAGTATTGTCCTATGTAACATTTTATGTTAACAATTGCATTCTGAAAATGAATGATGTCGAAATCATAGAACACTGATTAGAAGTGTGTTGCAAATGTCAACATATGGTCAACAATTCAAAATTTTACACAAAAAAACACTTAAAATTTAAAATAATCCATCAAAATTGTCTTCAACAGCAAGTCAGTCACATCTTGTAAATTATTGTTTAAGAAAGCATTCTATTCTTTTTCATTGTCTTATGGAAACTGTATGCTTCCTATATGTAATACACTACACTAGTCTTCCAGGCTACACAAGTTTACAAGGAATGGAAAGACGAGTCTCTTTACGGTGAGAAACTGAATACAAAACATGACACAGAAATAATATTAAGCAACAGTAATTCCAGTGCCATTTGGTATTTTGAACCTGAAAAGTCACCTGGGGTCAAAATACCATATGGAAAATTTACCCTGGGGTCAAAATACAATATGACACCGGTTGTGAACTCAGTTGTTCCTGCACAATTAGAAGTTACCATCCTTAAAACTGAAATTCGAACAACCCATTCACCCTATCATCCCCCCTCCCCCCAAGAAAAAAAATCATATTTCTACTGTTGGGTGAAGCATGCATTTTAATTTCTTACTGTATAAAGTCTTTAGGATATGACCCAAGTTCGCTCCTCGAATTGATCAACAGGGGTGAGCAAATAGCACATTATTTTCATTCTTTACTGTGATTGGCTTTCAAATTATTGAATTTGACTCTAAAAGTTATAATGATACCAAGGATCCGAAATTCATTTCACTTCCACTGCTAATAAAAAGCCTATCATTAAGAGTCAATAAAAATAATTAAAAACATTCTTACATGGGATATGATTATTGATTCCAGTTAAAAGTTCACTTACTGGTACTTTTAAGATAAGAATGGACTACACTGTGGTATAGCTTTCTTGTTTTAATAAATCAGGCAATCCCCAACCGACCAACAATATTTACTTTATTATTTCTCCCTTTCTAGGTCAGAACATCAAGCGGGACGCACATGTTTATTGATTGTTAATCGATTCAGTTTTCATTCATTTAAAGTATATTGGTGACGATTCTTTTTTCAAAGCGACATGATAATAAAAATAAGAAACGGGACAAAAACATAGTCTCAACTTAATAATAACAAGTAATCTTGTGTTAGGATGCCAAAACAGCCCCCAACCATTGTTCTACTGTATCCATGCATGGTAACAACAGCCATTTTGAAAATTCAAAAGTCAGATACCACATCGAAACATGACAGGTCACATTACTGTCAAATTTCATTAAGATTAGACCAAATTTCAATTTTTCGCATTTCTGCTGTTTCCATGGTTACGGTAGCTACATGTATTTTGGAAATTCCAAAGTCAAATACATGTACCACATCTACATATAAAAGTTAACATTTGTGTGAAGTTTTATTAAGTTTGAAGCATTTTGAAATTTTTTACATTTTTGCAGTTTCCATGGTAATGGCAGCCATTTTGGAAATTCCATAGTCAAATGCCACTTCTACATATATATGCCAGTCAACATTTGTGTAGAGTTTCATTAAGTTTGAAGCATTTTAAAAATTTTCACAACTGATGTTCTAGAATGTTCCATGAAAATTGACCCCCTTAAATAATGCCAAGGAGACCCCTGGCTGAACTAAAAATTGTGGAATGGACAACTGGACATTGGTCCCTTGTATCATACATAACATAAAGGTTCTACCTATTGAGATGAAACAGTATCTAATGAAAAACAAAAATTAATGTATTTTCCCATAGAGTCAGTTAAACTTTCTCCCTGTTTCCATGACAATGGTGGCCATTTTGGAATTTCTAAATATTGTCTGCACATCTGGGCATACCAAGTAATATTTCCATACATCCGGTTAAGTCTTATAATAAAAGATTTAGAATTTTGATTTTTTTTTTCGTATTTTAGCAGTTTCCATGGACTCACATACTAAAAATTAGCTCAATATGTGAAGGCGTTTAGAAAAAAGTTTGTATAACTGTGGTAAAGTGGTATTTTAGGATATTTGTGTTTTATATGTGTTAGTTTGATATTTCTATATTTGTAATATAACTTTATTATTTCAGAAGATATGGTTATTACTACTGTAGTATTATATTTATATCCTTAAGATTATTGCATGGTTAAACTATACTGAGTATAAAATTTAAAGATTCGCTCAGGTGCGACTTTATCAGGTGTTTCAATTATGTTTTATTGGTATTGATTAGTTCTCAATTCTTTGGGGGGAAGTTTTATATTCTAGATGGTCACTTTGTGATAATGGACACTATTTTCTATTTATAGTAAATTGTATGATTATTTCTGTTTTTGGAGTTTGGTTTTCATGTTTCTAAGGTCAGTTGTTCTTCTTATACTAATACAATAAAATTATCTATATGTATAACTAGATTTATGCATGATTTATGAACAGTATGAATGAATGAATGTTTGAATGATGTGTAGATGTGATATGTAAGTGTAATAATAGAATATATATAAGAACTTAAAATCTCTTTAATAATTGTGCTTTTATGGTTAAAATTATATAAAACAGCTAAATCTCAGTAAATTGGGTTAAACTATTGAATCCTATAGAATGAATGTTTTACAATAATTTCAGATACCAAATAAAGTCATAAATTGATAAAGATATCAAATATCTCATTTTGATATGAAGTAGCGCTATATATTTAGAATAGGTTAGTTATGATTTTAATATTTGTACTGCAGGTATTCCCCATATTGATGATGCACCATGTTGGCATCAGCCTGATGTGATTTGTTATTACTGTATCGTATTTCAAGCCTTCACAAATACCGGTGAGGTACGTTTTGTTATGTTGAGTCTATGTGTATTTTGCTTATTGTAATGTCTGCTTTAGAAAGTGCTTAATGTTTTGTTTGCATGTACATTCTTGCTTTGCATGTATATGTTATTTTTAAATATGTTTGTTTGAATTTGGTATTTAACAGTTTATTACATGACTGTTATAATGTACACTAATGCACCGAAATATGCATTATGAGTAGATTTTGGTATTTAGTTATATTAATAAGACATAAAACAATTCATAGAATTTGAGATCACTATCTCCAAACTCAAACTTAATGAAATTATATATTATTCTTTTATTATTGAAATGCTTGGAAAAGTAAACAGTTTCCTTGTTCATAATTAGTTTAAACAATATTTATTCAGATAAATCAACATTAAAAGATATTATACAAATGAAATAATATTAAGGATTCAGAAACAAGCAATTTGCTTTTACAAATCTGTCTCCTTTTACAAAAATAATACACTTATTGGACAATACATAAATATAAATACTGGCATGCTCTGTAATAAATATATGAATATGAAAAAGGTGAAAGAAGAAGAAGAAAAAAAAAAAAAAAAATGTTTTAATGAGAAAAAAAAAATAAAAAAAATAAATAAATAAACATGAATTATTGTAATGTATAGTGTGAAATGCTTGGGTTCCTATTGAATGATGAAGCATTAACATCAAGGGTTAAAACGTTTACTTTTAATAATATATTTCTGCATCAAACTAAATAAAAGACTATTTTGCTCATCTGAGAGTACCGTTGATCCAAAAAGCAAAGTTTTTGTGTTAACTTGGACAGGAAGAACTGAAACAGAATCTAATAGTTCATGTCTTAAATCAGTGTATATGGGACAAGATAACAGGAAGTGAGAATTTGTTTCTACATCACCACAACGACAATTTGGAGAGTCTACTAAATTACGAACGAATAGGTGAGAATTCAATGAACTTGAATCCATTCTTAAGCGAGCATGAAGAATTTGACCAAAACGATGTCCTATATAATAATACGCTGGGACCTTACTATTTTGGGTACTAATTTGTTTTTTGAATAATGATAGAGATTCACATTTTCTTATGTTTAAGTTAAGAGTGTTCCATAGTTTTGTTGTTGCTGGGATGAAATATTCAGAATATAAACGGGTCCGTGTGTTGACTTGTGTAATATTATTTCTTTGTCTTGTATTATGATCATGCCTACTTCCTACTGAATCTGGCAATAAGTCTCTTAAATACTCTGGGGTTTTATTATTCAAAATTTTGTGATAATGAATTAGTCTATGATTGCGTCGTCTTTCAGATAATTTTTCCCATCGAGTTTCAACATATAAATTGTTTATACTGGTAAGTTTAGTACCCCCGTGACATTACGTGCTGCGTCAAGCTGAATATTTTCAAGTTTAGCAATCAAATTCTGATTTTGAGAGTCCCAAACGACATCGGCATATTCAAGAATTGGGCGAACAAATGATATGTAAATTTTTTCAAGTGTAAACCTATCAAGAACATTTTTCATTTTTCTCATTATATTTATTCTTTTGTAAGATTTAGAAACTATATATTCAATATGGTCGTTCCAGGATCCGTTGTTAGAAAAAAAGACACCTAGATGTTTGTGTTTACTTACTGTTTGTAGCTCTTGGATATTCATATTTAATGGAGGATGAAAGGGTCTATTTATTTTTTATGAAATTATCATACTTTCAGTTTTTTGGGCATTAAAATTCACAAGCCATTTTTTTGACCAATTATATATCTTATCTAGATCGTTATTTAAAATTGTTGCTGTTTCTGTTGGATTGTCAACCATAATATACAATGAAGTGTCATCTGCGAATAGCTTATTTTGAGCTTGAATGTCTTCTATTATATCGTTTATAAATATCAAAAAAAGGAGAGGGCCCAGAATGGACCCTTGTGGGACGCCCACATTTACAGGTTACCATTTGGAACTTGAACCGTTAATAACCACCCGCTGGAATCTATTTGTAAGATAATTTTCAAACCACCTTAGTAAAGAACCCGATATGCCCGCTTGTTGAAGTTTAAATAGCAGTCCCTTATGCCAGACTCGATCAAACGCTTTACTTATATCACAGAATACTACCCTTATTTCTTTACCGCTATCTAAAGCCTTCCCAAAATCATTTGAAATGTTAATTAATTGATTAAATGCTGAATCCCCCCGTGTAAAGCCTGACTGATTTTTCGTTAAAATATTATTACGCTTAAAGTGATTGTAAACATGTTTATATACACAACGTTCCATACACTTTGAAATTACACTCAACAAGGAAATAGGTCTATAGTTTTTAACGTCATTCGGTTTACTATTTTTATAAACTGGGGTAACATTTGCTCTTTTCCATTGATCTGGAAAAGTAGACGTACTTAACGATAAGTTAAATAGCTTACAAAGGGGATACTTCAAAACAGAAGATGCTTCTTTTAACAATTTGGGACTTATGAGGTCTGGGCCAGAAGCTTTTGTGGGATTAACAATTTTCAATATATCTTCAACTTCAGTAACAGTAAGTTCTATATAACTAATGTCACCACTAATAGTATGAAGTTCTTCAGGTAACATAGCACTTGAATCATCAATATTTGACTGGGAAGTAAAAAATCGATTAAATTCATTTGCCTTTTCGATTTCATCAAATATTAAGTTGTTATTAACCATTAATGGAGGTATACTTGCGTCGTTTGTTTTTAATCCGGATATTTGTTTGCCCGTTTTCCACCAATTAGTAGTGGACGGGTTACTGTTCATGATTTTTTTAATTAAATTGTTGTTATAATCATCCTTTGATTTTCTTATTAAACTGGTAACTTCATTTCATATTTTCTTAAATTTTGACCAATCCGATTGGTTATTATATTTTTTAGCCTTTCTGTGGATTCTATTTTTTTTCCTTATCTTTTTTTTAACATCATTTGTTAGCCATGGAGGTTCATTTTTACGAACAGTTATTGTTTTATTTGGAATACATTTTTCAGCAGCTTCTATGATAGTTTTTGTTATTTCGGTTGTAAATTGTTCAACGTTATTTAAGTTTATTACGGAATCCCAATTTTTTTCAGATAAAATGTTACGATATCTGTCATAATCTCCTCGATCATATAGCCAAATTTTTCGCTTAAAAGTTTTTTGACGACATTTTGGAAAGTTCAAAAGACTAATTATAGGACAGTGAAAACGTATTTGGTCTAATAAAGGTGGCCCGACTCCACAGTATGTTATTATGTGAGCATTGTTTGTTATAAAAAGGTCTAACAATGATGACGACGATTCAGTAAAATGAGTAGGTTCGTCTATCATTTGAGTAAGACTAAATTGGCTTAACAAAGGTGTAATTTTTGAATTAACAGGGGCTAGTTGGTTATCGTTAAAATCACCAGTGGCCATTATGTAATTAATAGTATTATCATTAGACGCCATATCAAGAGAATATTCAATTTTTTCCCAGAAATCTGTTCCACTATAAGGAGGTATATAAAAGGTTCCGAGCAAAGCCTTTTTATCTTTAAATTTAAGTTCTAACCATATTGCTTCCAAACTTTCGCTTTCGAGGTCACTTCGACGTTGAACATGTATATCATTTTTTACATAAACAATTATCCCCCCTCCAACCTTGTGTGGACCTCTGTCATGACGGAAGGGGTGCTGGTAATTTAGGATTTCAATTGATTCGTCTGTATGATTATTGTTTAACCAGGTTTCACTAAACGCTAGAATGTCGAAATCAGAATATTCAGCTTGAATCAGATCTATTTTCGGGGCTAGGCTTTGTACATTTAAGTGAAGAATTGAGACTGATTTTGAGAAAAGTTCACCGAAATCCGACATGTCAGTTGAGTTAATTGAACTTTGAGAAGAATCGATATCGTCACTTGGACCTGAATTTACCTCTATTCCTGCTAGGATTAGCAAAATTTGTATAACAAATAGTATAAATGAAATAATAAATTGTCTAAGATTCACATTTACACTTGTTGTTTTTTGTACATTTGAGTCTACATGTTTCATCTCTGAAGGTTTAAGGCACACGCCTAGTTGATGCGACAACGTGAAGATTAAAATTGATAACACCAGTGCCTGCAAGACACTTTTACAAGCAAGAAATAAGTTGATACAGATAAAATCAATATAATTTAGTCTTTGTTTGATGTTTTTGCCTGGTGAGTATTGGCCAACTCTCATACGATATAACTCGATTCCTACCCCCATGAGTTATGTTACATCTGGCTGAAATTGGTCAAACTGAGAGCGGCCGTATACAAAGTTAAATAAACCATAGCATTTCATCTGTTTTGTGAAAAAAGTGTAAGTAAAAAATAAGAAAAAATTGTGAGAACAAAAATTGATTTAGTTTTGATTGCCTGATTGATTATTTGATCGCTGAATTGACAAGATCTGTCCATACAATTTACAATTTATAGTAAGCATACACGTTTTAAGCAGTACAAATCGCTGTACGTTTAGTTTAGATTGCTTGTATACGATAAAATTTACAAATTGAAAGTTATATCTTCTTTTTAAAGTTGTTTTTGGAGCTTGAAGTTAGCCATGAAAATTTCCTTACCATGGATTTTAACATCATGTAAAAACAACTGTTATAGTTTTGCCTTTTTCACGCATGAGTAATTAATTTTACTATGAGAGTTTGTGTTGTGAACTTCAATACGTTAAAATTTGTGTCGTGACAAATCAGGGATCAAGGTAAGTATTCCCGTGTAATTTACAGGAATTTGGATGAATTACAAATTAGATGTATTATGTACAAGAATTGTGTAGCATGTAATTATAGAAAAATGAACAAATAAATAAACAAAACAAAAAAAGCAAAAAGTCAATTGCAGACTATTTTGACATCACTATATTTAGTCAGTGTATAGTTGTTTTTGCGAAATTCCGAAACTTGGCAGGACTGTCAAATAGTCTGAATACATGTAGAATTATGTACACAAAAAAAAAATGTTGTCAATATATGCAGTTTTATTCAAAGTTAAATCATGACATTTGGACACTCGTGTTTTCAGCTGATGCATTTGAAGATGCTCTCTCTGCTAATTCCTTCGCTCGTGCTTCCGCATATGTTATGAGTTGTGGTGGTGTGTACTCGCGTCCGTTTTGTTTGTTGTTGTAGTCTAGCCTATCAAGGAAGTCCATGGAACCAGGACAGCAGTATATCGATACAAAACGTAGGAACGCTGGCATTGTGTTGACAACATGGACTTGCATTTGATTGTCCTTTACATAAATTTTCCCATCAACTGTCCACGTGTCTCTTAGATGATGCTCAATGCTGAGCTGTCTGGCTTTGTATGCAATGGCGTTCCTCGGCTTGGTCAGGTCCTCATTCATTCTGACGTACTTGTATTCTATTTTCCCTTTTAAGAATTTTCAGCATCTGAGGATCCTCTTTTTAACATTATGATCCTTAATCTTGACAATTATTTGTCTAGGAGGCTAAAACTTGTTGTTAACTCGGCCTTCTTCATTGCCTTCCCTTGTGCGTGGTTGACCAATTCTATGAGATCGAATGATGTCTTCGGGTGTTAGTTCTTCATCGATGGTTTTGATAAGATCTTTGACTAACTCGTTTGTTTGAATGGAAGATTCATCTATCCCACCGTCAGGAATGCCGTTGATACGAATTAGGTCCCGTCGACTGTATTGTTCTAATGCATCCATGTCATCACGCAGCGATCGGTTTTCTTTATTAAGCCTCTCTATTTCACAATGTATCATCTCTTTTAATTGCAAGACTATTTGAAGGATATCTGACTGGGCTAAAGTGCATGTAATTGGCTGCGGTAAAGTTTCAGATGTAGTTCCAGTCGTTGGCTGGTATTGCAGAGAGCTTAGGCCTGCAGGGACAGAAGCATGATGAATAGTGTTAGGGTCAACATGAACGGGTGAGGAACCCGGAGAAGACATTGCGAATTTTTTACTTGAATCTTGTTCAGGTGGTGTAGGCTTGCAGTGATGACTGAGCCTGTTTGTATTTACTGGAGTTTCGGGTTGCATTTTGTCAGTGATTAAAGATGAATATCGTAGTTTTGTAATAAAAAAGGTGGATTAACAGTGTAAGGCTGGTATGCAAAACAGGAACTTGGAATGTTTATATTGTTTGTTGTTGTTTATTATTACACAGTTAACAGTTTTAAACGAATACCTACAATCTGTTGAGAACAGCTCACACACAATATTCCATATAGTGTCAAATCATAATCAGGATAAAAAACTTCAAATATTAGTTCATCGTCACTATCACAATATTAATTTCATCCTTATATACTCAATCCTCCGTTTAAAGTTTAATTATAAATCCATTTTCTTTACATTTTTTTCCCCAGAAAAAAAGACATCTTATCAAGTCGGAGCATGCGCAGAAATCCTCATAATTGTTAACATAATATTTCAAAGCTAAATAGTTATTTAATTAGATTACATCCATTAATATATTGTATTGTTATTACAGGGTAATATGTTGGATTACAACTAATTACTATGAATTGAATCCATAACCCTGAGATTGTTTTAGTAAAATTGAGAATGGAAATGGGGAATGTGTCAAAGAGACAACAAACCGACCAAAGAGCAGAATAAAGACAAAGGCCACCAATAGGTCTTCAACACAGCGAGAAAATCCCGCATCCGGAGGTGGGCTTCAGCTGGCCCCTAAACATGCTAAACAAAAATGTGTACTAGTACAGTGAAAATGGACGTCATACTAAACTCCAAAACAAATAATTGAACTAAAATTAAAAATCATACAAGACTAACAAAGACCAGAGGCTCCTGACTTTGAAGATCCATACACTTACACACAAGTTATTGTCCTGAAACTAGAAAAATGCTTGTTTTTTGCCCCTTTTTTGGCCCCTAATTCCTAAAATTTTGAGGCAATTACCCCCAAAATCAATCCCAGCATTCCCTTTGTGATATGGAACCTTGTAGTAAAATTTCAAAAAGATCCATACACTTACACACAAATTATTGTCATGAAACTAGAAAAATGCTTGTTTTTTGCCCCTTTTTTGGCCTAAAATTCCTAAAATTTTGAGGCAATTACCCCCAAAATCAATCCCAGCATTCCCTTTATGATATGGAACCTTGTGGTAAAATGTCAGAGAGATCCATACACTAACACACAAGTTATGTCTGGAAGTTACAAAAATGCTTATTTTTGGCCTCTTTTTGGCCCCTTATTCCTTAACTGTTAGTACCATTACCCCCGTTAATCAATCCCAACCTTCCTTTTGTGGTATTGAACCTTATGGTAAAATTTCATAGAGATCCATTCACTTTAACTAAAGTTAGAGTGCGAAAACCATTGTGTCTTCGGACGACGACGACATCATACCAATAAAAAGAGCAACCTTTTATCTTTCTGTGGATTTTTTTTCAGCGGAATTTATGCTTATACACAAAAAAGATCCACATGAACTTGCACCTACCATAATCAACTGTTTTGGGAAAATTTGTCTTTACTTGAAAAGTTTACAAATATAATTATCTCGAAGCTCCATACTATAAATTAAGGTTCATGTGGACCCTTTGGCTAAAATGGCTGCATTTTCACCTCAAAATTTACTGTGAGTACAGACAAAGTGTATCTGGAAAAGGTTTAAGGCATAGCATTCCTAGATAAATAAATTTAAATATATTTTATGTTTTAGAAAATTAAAAACTTAACAGGATTTTGCAGTGCACTTTTTTTCATTCCTCCAGATGCCAAAATAAACTATAA
This sequence comes from Mytilus californianus, assembly GCF_021869535.1. Taxonomy (NCBI): domain Eukaryota; kingdom Metazoa; phylum Mollusca; class Bivalvia; order Mytilida; family Mytilidae; genus Mytilus; species Mytilus californianus. The sequence goes on from NW_026262679.1 coordinate 63,959,314, forward strand.
GTTGTGAAAGAGGTTTGAGAACTTCCCCACAGGTAATAATTGAAGTGAACTGTATTGATTGACATGGACAATAGATATCTGACAATAATTGGTGATTTAACTGTGTACCTGTGTGGACCATATCAAGTGAAATTCAACTGTTGGTTAATTTTATCATCTTCTGCAGGGACGAAAAAAAGTGCACTGTAAAACCCAGTTAATTTTTTAATTTTCTAAAACATGCAATGTATTTGAATTTTATTTAGCTAGGGCATGCTATGCCTTAATATTTTTCCAGATGTACAGGTTTGTCTGTACTCAGAGTAAATTTCGAGGTGAAAACGCAGTCCACATGAACCTTAACAATACACACTGTATTAGTATACGATGCAAAAAATACTAAATTATGTACCTACATTGAACTTTTAAAAGTCCATAGAAACAGATGTAAACAATACACCTTATCGCTTTATGTCTGCCATGACATTCACAGACGTTCCCGTAAAAATTATTTTGATGTCATAGAAGAAATTGTCTGTGCAACAATGCAAAAGTGATTGTTGTTTGACATCAATAGTTCAAGTGTTGCAAAATCTGGGGTCAAGTGTCACAGATTCCGAAATTGCGATAAGTTCTAATAGACTTAGACTACTATAACACATGTGTCTCAGTTCAGACAGAGAATCCCAATTACCATGTTTCCATACATCTACCAGTCAGGTTCTGGCGCCTTTAGCATCAGGGGCCTGTATAAAGATGAAATTTCGTCCCGCAAACTTAAGGTCCAAAGAGGATGTTGCAAAAAAGGGACACAACACTTAGAAAGGGATAATATCCGTGACAAAAAAATACATTAAAAAAAAACAAGTGACAGAAAATATTTCAATAATTTGATCAGAGAACCCCTTACATGTAGTTATAACAAGGATTTATATAGTAATTAAGACTTACTATATAAATCCTTGGTTATACTGACTATAACCATAGACATATAATACAAATGTCTCTGCTATAACTAACATATGTCCTTGACAGATCATATCTCACTTGGCAAAACAATATGAGAAAATGCTGTATTGGTCCAGAGACATTTATATGTCTCTGATTGGTCCCAGCAAAAAGGTTGTATTTGATTTGAACGATCTATATGAGGGTCTGTATGGGGTTTACAGAATAGAGAATAATGGGCAAAAAGTGCAGAATTAATAGAGAATAACGGGGTGCATAACTATAAGAAATAGAGAATGGTGGCCCAAAAATATTAAGAATAAAGAAAACCGGGGTAAAAAATTAAACTGAGAACACATGAATAAAGGACCCCCTCCTATATCATGTGAAAAAGAAGATAATTACTAACTTCAAATTAAACTTTAATTCACACGTTTGTTAAAGACGGCAAGGCTGCAATTATAGATTGGGTAAACTCAATATATATTATACATTCATTATAATCTAATTATTGTCGCTTGACCTGGTATTTCTGTGGGCTTTTATAACAGTAAAATCTGTCAAGTAGTAAAATTTGTTCCCCGGACTTTGTTTCCTAGGTAATTCAGTCCATGAAATTTTTTTTACCAGAAAAGTAAGTCAAAGGAAAAATTTTCCTACGAAAATAGGTCCATATAGCTAGTAAAATATGTCAGCCACGTATATTCCTATGAAATTTTTAAATTTGTATCGAACTCTCTGGAAAATTACTAAATTATAAACAATGAAGAATTTTACCAGAAAAATAAGTCCAAGGATAAATTTTCCTTGGAAAATAAGTCCATAGCAAGTAAAATATGTCTTTCCTTTGAAATTTTCAAACTTGTATCCGGAACTCTCCGGAAAATGACTAAATTATAAATAATATAGAATATTTGAATGATGAAAAAAATAAGATTTTCTAGTTTTAAAAGTCCGTGCTATCAATTTTTCTAGGAAAAAGTCCTTGTAAAATTTCAATTCTTCAGTATATAAGACAATGCTTAATATTAATATTATTTCAATAGTAAAATTAAGAAACAAAAATGTGTAGTTATAAACATGATAAAAGTTTCCGTACTAAGTAGGCCGTAACATAATACTGTGCAGTGGCGGATCCGGGGGGGGGGGGGGGGGGGGGGGGGGGGGGGTCCGGGGGTTGGAACCCCCCTTTTTTTAGCGATCAATGCATTTGAATGGGGACATATAGTAGGAACCCCCCCCTTTTATCCTGGGCTGGAAACCCCCTTTTAAAAATGACTGGATCCGCCCCTGCTGTGAATTAGATTATAATAGTATCATTGGCCAAGTCATAGGCTCGAGCGTCGCTGGTTTCGACCGCTATGATGAGAACAATTAAGCGGTCAGCTAATAACAAAAAAGTCAATACAAAAAAGCCTTAAGGTGCACCAATAAAGCCAATAATTGTACATTTTTAAGATTGATTCGTACGTGGAAAAAACAGTCTAGACAAAAAAGTATACGGACTCAAAACAATCTAATTATTCAAGTTTGCTTGACACTCCGATAAATGTGAACCAATGGGAATAAAAGGAAATGGTTATACGCAAGCGTGACAGCATTATATCGACATAGATGTAAAAAAAATTCTCAGACGACATCTAGATATCAAGAAACGACCTTCAACAATGGACAAGTGTCTAAATAATATAAAAATCAAAACAATACGTAACCAACTAAAATGTCCAAACAAATGCCTTATTGGAGCGTAAGAGAAAAGGTTGTTTTGATGGACGAGCATAGGAAGAAAAATATTTATAATGCAAAACTTCCCCCTATTGTTACACATGTACTACATAAGAGATAAAAGGGGCTTGGAAGGATATGATTGATAAGTTGATGTTTGCTTATTAACGTCCAGTAGCAAATATTTCATGCATGTTCAGGACGAGATCAAATTAATAATAGCTGTCCGAGTTCTGAATTAGGATTTACAGTTGTTGGTAGATGATTTAAAAATTCCAAATCGTCTCGTATAAAACTTGGAACTTCACGACATAAAGGTTTAATCACAATGTCTATAAAATGGCTTAAATTCTGTGTGACGCTGTTGGGTCCGCCCACAATAGGTCGAAATTTTAAATCATTTGGTCTTAAATGTTCGATGTATTCACTGTTCTGATCTGATACCGCATTTGAAATTTCCTCACTTTTGTGAATTTATGGTAAACCATATAGAAATAGCTTTCTGAAAATTAAGAGTTTGAAATGTAATCCATCTCTTCTTTATACAATTCAGTCTTATGTATTTAGTAATTTTTTAATCATTGCACTTGTTTGTTTGTCCATTTTTTTATCTGTCACCTCATAAAACATTTCATCTTGTAACATATCTAAAATTTTATCTCGGTAATACTCACGGTCCATGATTACAACCGCATTACCTTTATCCGCTTCTTTAATTAGTATTGATTTATCTGATTTTAAATTTTGCAAAGCTGTTTTCTCCTCGTGGGTTAAAATTGTCCTTGACATTTTTATTGCTTTGAAGTGAATTCGTTTTTAATGTTTTAAATGTTTCTTCTAAATCTTTATCTTTTGTGGGTTTTGGAATCCAGTCTGATTTATTTCTTACTAGTGGTTTATACGACCGGGAAAAGCGGAAAGGAAAATTTATAGTGTCCCAGAAAGAACGATTCCCCTGGGCAAGGTCGGCCGTGTTGCTGATGAAAAAAACAGAGACTATTGCCATTATTTTCCCGAGCACGCCAATAAATAGTCTGCTTTGTATGTGGGAACAACTAATTTAGGATAAGCCCATGCACTGTTTGTTTACCAACAGAATAAAAAGCAGGTCAACAAAAATTATTAACTTCAGAGTATAATGCCGCCTTCAAAACAAGGGACACCCAATTTGTAATTATGCAGCAAACTCTGATTTGTAAGGCATTCTTGGGCTAGCAGGTCAGTTTTGATGGGCTAGCAGTTCTTCCAACAGGGCTAGTAAAATCCTGCTGCAAATAAGTCCAGGGCTAGTTACCTGTAACAAAATTTTTTAACCCCTGTACAAATTGTTTAATCCCTAAGAAAATTTTTATTTTTGGCCATGGCGTTGTCAGTTTGTTTTCGATTTATGAGTTTGACTGTCCCTCTGGTATCTTTCGTCCCTCTTTTGTAAGATTTTCACTGCTATTTTTGCTAAATAGGTGCAATTTGGGTACTCGGTGCAATTTGGGTACTGTGACGTTATATAAATGATTGTGTTGTCTGCTATACTTGGCCAAATTCAGGCGTCAAATTCAGGCCTAGGAAAACTAAATCGCATGGTAAATATTAAAGTCAGATTCATTTGTTATAATTAACACACATACAGACTTTTTTGACGACGTATACGCTGTATGTTCCCAGTCCATTTCATAAAAACCAATGGAAATTGACGTGTTTTCATTGAAATTCAAAGAAGATCAAAATATTTGCTATTTGTGACATCATGAAAAAACGCTGATCGTAAATTTTCAACAAAGAGATCTATTTTCTATCTAGTCATTGTTTTAGCTATGATAGTGCTCAATAAATCCTAGTTTGCAGTTTGAATAACTAGAAATAGAGGCCATTTTTGGGGTTTTTATCGAACCTTCTCCTTCTTGAATAGCAGGAATCAGAATGAATCTCTTGAAACTAATTATTTCATAACATGATTGAAGCCCAACAAAATAAACTTAAGTCAATACAAATAGTATGCATGTATAAAGTTGTCTTTTGAATTTATAGATTTAACCCCGAAAAGACAAAAGTAATACATTTCAAATATATTTTTTTTTCATTTCATAAGAAGCTACATAAATAAAATTTGAATTTCTTTGATACATTAGCTTCAAAATAAAATTTGAATTTCTTTGATATATTAGCTTCATAATAAAATTTGAGTTTCTTTGATACATTTGATTCTTAGCTGATATTCATTTGCTATTTTATTTTATTGATAAAATGAATGAAAATAACCTATGAAAACATTTTTTCGATAACAAATCGGTCACGGCTTGGTCAACGGATCAATCTCCCGTATTACCACACCAAAATCATATCAGCGGACCGGAATTTCAATCAACCCAATGACGGGACTGTTAAAATACACACCCATGGGAAAGCAAAAGCCACCTTTCACCAGTAGATTCAAATCTGAGTTTGTTAATTTGTGAACTAAACAATAAGTTCTATGTACTAATATCGCGGATGATGGTATTTTGCGAGATACAATATATAGTAATGTTCTGGTAATATATCCATCTTTCATGAATGGGATATATGAGTGTGGTTCCAGCATTGTGTAAGTTCAGGAACTATAATCTTGAAGAGAAAAATTGTAATATCTCATTAAATATAAAATAAACATTATTGATATAATAGAGGGTTTAATAAACATAAAACATGTGTGTTACTGCCTACCTTTCCCGTGCAGATGTATTCTCTATTCAACAAGGAATTACGACAAAAAGTGGTGACACAGAACAGGATGTAAAAATATTTATTGTTGAACAATTTGTTTACTAACACGTTTCAACAAGAATATTATCTCCTAATCAAAAAAACTGGTGTGATTTAATAAGCAAGTTTAAAGGCAAATAGGGTAATTATCTACTCTAGAGAGCAAATAAACATATCATATACAAAGCAATCGGATAGCATGATGTCTTACAATTGCATGACTTTTAAACAAATGTAAATTTTAATTTAAAAAAAATATGTTCGTTTATAAAAATTATGTACTAAACCCAAAGTTGCAACTCACTCGGGTAAAGTAGAACCACAGAGGAGGGACGACAGCTTTAAAGGTGCTATGTGCAAAAGTTTTGTCATGAGGTACAGTTTCGTAAAAGGTAAAATTGGTTAAAAATCAAATTACAGGAAAGATTTTAAAAATGATATTTAATATCCATAGTTATATCAAATCTTGTCTCAAAAAGGGAAATGATATTTCTGGCTTTTTCTAATTCAATCCCGGGGTACGACTACGGAAAAGGGAGTAAGTTCCATTAGGCCCCATTTTCAAATTTTATTAGGATTTATTAATATCACAATGAATCATAACTAAAACAATGACTTGATAGGAAATATGTCTATTTATTGAAAATTAACGTATTTTACGACAATCCTTTCATGACGACACAAATAGCACACATTTTGATTTTCCACGAAAATGTAATATAAACGGGTAAATTTTCATTGATTTTTTGGACTGGAGACAGAGTGCGCATGTGCAAACAAAAGAGATCTTTTGTTAGAACATTTCACATATCTGACTGGAATATTTAGTTTGTCGAAGCCTGCGATCTATGTATCCTTGGCCTAAATTTGGTTAAATCCGGACGATTTTGTCAAATTTCACCGAAATCTCTACTTCTGGCCTATTTGGTTTGTAAATTTAAACGCTTTGTCAGAAAAAGCTGCGCAAAAATAGTTCTATTTCACTTTCTTTCGTGTCTTTTTATCAACTTAATTTTTTTTATCTTGAAACAGACTTTAGGGGCCAGCTGAAGGACGCCTCCGGGTGCGGGAATTTCTCGCTGCATTGAAGACCTGTTGGTGACCTTCTGCTGTTGTCTGTTCTATGGTCGGGTTGTTGTCTCTTTGACACATTCCCCATTTCCATTCTCAATTTTATTAATATTCGGGGCTAAATATGACCCTTACCGAACATACTTTATCACCTTTTTAGGTCTTTCCACTTTTCTGTGGAAAGACCTATTGGTTTTCTTCTGATTATTATTATTAGGTCTTTCCACTTTTCTGTGGAAAGACCTATTGGTTTTCTTCTGGTTATTAGGTCTTTCCACTTTTCTGTGGAAAGACCTATTGGTTTTCTTCTGATTATTAGGTCTTTCCACTTTTCGGTGGAAAGACCTATTGTATTTGTTCAGATTATTAGGTCTTTCCACTTTTCTGTGGAAAGACCTATTGTATTTGTTCTGATTATTAGGTCTTTCCACTTTTCTGTGGAAAGACCTATTGTATTTGTTCTGATTATTAGGTCTTTCCACTTTTCTGTGGAAAGACCTATTGTATTTGTTCTGATTATTATTATTTTTTTTTTTTTTCCGCCAAATTTTGTTCTTGCGATAAATGTTTATTTCGCAATATGTCGCTTAGATATTTCTCATATTGTATCGTATAGTTTATGCGCTTTTAAATTTCACCCTGCTAAGCCGAACCATTTTCTTTGCAAGAGTTATCTCCCTATTCACTGTTTATCATCTGTGTGCATCTCCTTCGTAACAAAAAAAGATATCGACAAAATTCTTTTTCTTAATTGTTCGTTACATCCTCAGGAATTTTTGGCTAATTTGGATCGAAGCGATTAGATGAAATTTTGTAGGAGTTATCTACCTTTACCAAAAAAATTTGTCAGTATGTTTTTTTATCTCATAAACCTTTAACCGTATAACCCTGGAATGTTTTTATATGAGGCCCCTAGGTCCCAACTTAGAAAATGAAGTCAAGGTCAAAGGTCAAGGTCAAGTTCTAAATTTTGACTTTTCCTTGTTTTTGCATTTTCTCAAACACTTTTAAAGATATATATAAAAGAACAAGTGCAAAATGTTTGCTTTATTGTAATGAAGATATTATACATTTGATCTGAGACAATCCAGCGACATCTTATTGGAGTTATTGCCCCTGAAATGTTTTATTTTAAGGTAAATTGATTATTACTTCATATTGGTACATGATAAAGCCATAAGATCTTTTGCAAAATGTTGGGTGACATATGACCTTGAAAAATGTCAACCGGAAGTGACATTGAGTGAACCGGAAGTGGTCATTTTTGCACTTATTTCATGTAGAAGTACATAGAAACCATATATTTTTTGAATGGTCATACATTAATCTATCATTGAGACCGGAAGTGATATTTTATAAACCGGAAGTACCATATTATCTCCATTATTACAGGCATAAGTATATATAAACCATATATTTTTGGAATCAGTGTAAATAAAGCTATCATATGAGACCAAAAGTGACATTTTCTAAACCGGAAGTAGCCAATTATCTCCCTTTTTACAGGCAAAAGTATATATAAACCATATATTTTTGGAATCAGTGTAAATCAATCTATCATATGAGACCGGAAGTGACATTTTCTAAACCGGAAGTAGCCAATTATCTCCCTTTTTACAGGCAAAAGTATATATAAACCATATATTTTTGAAATCAGTGTAAATAAAGCTATCATATGAGACGGGAAGTGACATTTTCTAAACCGGAAGTTGACAATTATCTCCCTTATTTCAGGCAAAAGTCTATAGAAACCATATGTTTATTGAATCAGTATGAAGAAACCTATGATTGGACGCCAATAGTAGCTTTGAGTAAACCAGAGTTAGCTTCTCATCAATTATTTAGAAAATTGATGTGGAAAGACCTTCAATTGTTCTTTGAACAATTGGTTTTTAATTATTAGGTCTTTCCACTTTTCTGTGGAAAGACCTATTGGTTTTCTTCTGATTATTTATTTTTTTTTTCTTCCGTCTAATTTTGTTCTTGCGATAAATATTTGTTTCGCAATATGTCGCTTAGATATTTGGTATATGATAACGAATAGTTTATGCGCCTTTGAAATTTACCCTGCGAAACCAAATAATTTTCTTTGTAAGAGTTATCTCCCCGAACACTGTTTTCCTTGTGCAAGCATCTCCTCAGTAACCGTAAAAGAAAGCGACAAATTTATTTTACCAAATTGCTCATTATATCCTCAGGATGTTTTGTCCAATTTTGACCGAAGCGATACGTAAACTCCATATGAGAGTTATTTCCCCTTCTGTATTTGACATAAGGGATATATAAATGTATAGCATGAATGGTAAGTGATAGAGACCTAAGGTATATTGATTTGAGTTCCTTGGTTCATTTAAATGAAATTGAGGCCAAGGTCAAAGGTCAAGGTCATATTCTAAATTTTGACTTTTCCTTGTTATTTGATCTCCTCTGTCGCTTTTAAAATTACAAATTAAAGAACTAGTGCAAAATGTTTGCTTAATTGTGATTAAGATACGATACATTTGGTCTGAAACAATCCAATGATATCTTATAGGAGTTATTGTCCCTGAAATGATTCAATTTAAGGTTAATTGATTATTACTCCAACTTGGTACATGATAAAGCCATAGGGTCTTTTGCAACCTGTTGGTTGACATATGACCTTGAAAAAAATAAACCGGAAGTGACCTTGAGTAAACCGGAAGTAACCACTTATTTCATGGAAAAGTACCTAGAAACCATATATTTTTTTAATGGACATAATATAGCATTAAAGTAATATACCCCTTAAACAATTTGCCAAACACAGTGTATATAAGAATAGTGTGTGCTGTTTTTATTTCTTAATTTCTATAAAGATATATGAAAACTTATTTATTTGGTAACAGTAAAGAATTGAATCAGTAACAGGAAGGATGTTAAATAGAATTTTACTGATGAAACACAAAGTTAACCTACTATCTGTCAAACAGTTCATGTTACATAAGTTATAATCATCATATCAAATAATCGTTATCATAATATACTGTTTGAATGAAAAGACAGGTTTTTGACTTTTGATAACAGAGAAGACTTTGTAAGTAACAGCAGAGAAAATCGTGCAATTCTAGTATGGTAGATGGTAACAGAAAGGAATTTGTTTTTAAATTTTTCATTTCAGGCAAATAAACCTTTGCTGCTATTTTCCAAATTTGACCAATTTGTAATGATGTATTTTTTTAAAACATTGAAAACAAAGGAATTGTTTTGAAATACAGTTCTTTCCTGTTACCAACCTTTGTCCTGTTACTGGAGATTCTTTCATGTTATCGACTATATTTTACTTTATTTCTAAAATCTGTGACACTAATCTATTATAAAAATGGTGTGAACAATAAACTAAGGTAAATTATTTCTACTTGAAACAAACTGTAAAAGGGTTTTCTTCCTATAACATAATAGTTTCTAGATAAATCAAACCACAATAAAAGTATGATTTTCAGAACTTAGGCACTGTATCAAATTTAAGGAAAAATTTCTTAAACTTATGTATTGTATTGCTTAAAAAATTTACTGATATTTGATAGAATATTGCAAGAAGTACTAGTAAACAGTAAATAGTATCTTTGATTTAATTTTTATTCACATTAGAAACTTTTTAAAATTGAGTTACTTTGGTAACAGGAAAGAACTGGAACTTTTGGTACCATTTTTGTCGAGCCTGCGACTTTTGTCGCAGAAAGCTCGACATAGGGATAGTGATCCGGCGGCGGCTGCGTTAGCTAACTTCTTAAAAGCTTTATATTTTAGAAGCTAGAAGACCTGGATGCTTCATACTTTGTATATATATGCCTTATGATATGAAGTTTCCGTCTGTCATATGTCCATTGTCCTTGACCTCATTTTCATGGTTCAGTGACTACTTGAAAAAAAAAGTCAACATTTTTTGTAATGTTTATTTCTTGTTTATTATGAGTAATAGGATAACTATATTTAGTATGTGCGTACCTTGCAAGGTCCTCATGCCCGTCATATAATTTTCATTCGACCTCAACCTCATTTCATGGATCAGTGAACAAGGTTAAGTTTTCGTGGTCAAGTCCATATATCAGATACTATAAGAAGTAGGTCTACTATATTTAGTATATGGAATGATTGTAAGGTGTACATGTCCAACTGGTAGGTGTTATCTGACCTTGACCTCATTTTCATGGTTCAGTGGTCAAAGTTAAGTTTTTGTGTTTTGGTCTGTTTTTCTTCAACTATAAGCAATAGTTCAACTATATTTGTTGTATGGAAGGATTGTAAGGTGTATATGTCTGTCTGGCAGGTATCATCTAACCTTGACCTCATTTTCATAGTTCATTGGTCAATGTTAAGTTTTCATGGTTAAGTTTGTTTCTTAGATACTATAAGCAATAGGTCAACTATATTTAATGCATACATTGACAGTAAGGTGTACATGTCTGTCTGGCATGGTTCATCTGACCTTGACCTCATTTTCATGGTTCATTGGTCAATGTTAAGTTTTCTTGGTTAAGACTGTTTCTTAGAAACTATAAGCAATAGGTCAACTATGTTTGGTTTATTGAATGATTGTAAGGTGTACATGTATTTCTCGTATGGTTTATCTGACCTTGACCTCATTTTCTTGGATCTTGTTAAGTTTATGTGTTACTTGTAGTAAAGCTTTATATTAAGGACTATCAACATAAAATCAATGGTTAGTAAAGAAGGCGAGACATTTCAGCGTGGGCACTCTTGTTTACATTGTCATAATTACCATGTTTATTTTTCTTTTAATTACAGACAACAGTTCTTGAATCCTCAATGTTTGTTCTTTGTTTTGTGCTATTAAAATACAGGTTCCAAAGACATTCTTTTTTTTTGTATTTCCCATTGCCAAAATATAGACATTTTATTATATTGTCTCATATATGCCATATATTTATATGTCTTACAAAATATTATTTAACGTGAAAAAAGCAAGAATGTACAAGCTGGATTTTATTGCTGGATTTAATTGAATAGTTTGATTTTGATTTGTTTTCCTTTCCAATGGTTTTAAAGAATCATTATAATCATTGTGCAATGCATATAAATTTAAAGCAATTATTCAGCTCAACTCTCGGTGCTGTAATGATTAGCAATAATAAACTATTCTATTTTATTCAATTTTATTCTAGGCAGCCGACAAACTATTGCATAACCGACGGAATATCCATATTCGAGCGAAGAATGGATCGGGTGGAGTATGACTTTTAGTACGTAATGACTTTGATCGACAATTTCACTTTGAAATCGTTGATGATAATACTGATGGTTAAATTTGGGTGCAGTTTAAAGATAAATGTTGGAATGCCAATTTATTTTATTATACTTCACGTCAAAATGCCATATTTTGATTGGCTAATACGAGGGTGTTAATTTACTCTATTACCCTTCATGGAGACGCTTGATCAAGTGTGCGCTTTATTAAATACGACTCTATCCTATGGCAAATACTCTATTACCCTTCACGGAGATGCCTGATCAAGTGTGCGCTTTATTAAATACGACTCTATCCTATATAAAATACTCTATTACCCTTCACGGAGACGCTTGATCAGGTGTGCGCTTTATTAAATACGGACGGTTGTTATGTACAATACGTCATAGTTTATTACTTTGAATTTGAAATTTAATAGACAGTAATAACAGAACATTCAGTATAATAAATTAAATAACACATATCTGAGAGGGTGATAGAGCAGATTGTTACCCCTCGAAAAGACATTGTCAACCTTGGCTTCGCCTCAGTTGACAATGTTTTCTTGGGGTAACAATCTGCTCTATCACCCTCTCAGCTATGTGTTATTTATATAATACTTCATGTCAAAATGCCAGATTTTGATTAGTTGATACGAGGGAGACAATTTACTCTATCATATGGCAAATACTCTATTACCCTTCACGGAGACGCTTGATCAAGTGTGCGCTTCATTAAATACGGATGGTTGTTATGTACAAGACGTCATAGTTCATTTCTATGAATTTGAAATTTGGTAGACAGTAATGACAGAACATTCAGTATAATAAATTAAATAGCACATATCTGAGAAGGTGATAGAGCAGATTGTTACCCCTCGAAAAGACATTGTCAACCTTGGCTTTGCCTCAGTTGACAATGTTTTCTCGGGGTAACAATCTGCTCTATCACCCTCTCAGCTATGTGTTATTTATATAATGTTTTACGTTTGCGTCGTCTACCTGCCACCAGAAAACTCAACAAGAGCAGACAATGTGCACGAATTTATGGAAACATTAATGACACATATATGCACCATCCCACAAGGTAATTTGTTCTATCTGTGTGGTGATTTAACAGCCGTTGTTCTGATTTCTCGGATTCAATCGAAGGAATAGATTGCTTACAGGAACGTGATATAGTCGACTTTCAGACAAACGGATATGGTAGCATTTTTTGTGACTTTCTAATTGATGTTAACTGTTGCATATTTAATGGTCGGAAATCTATAAGTAACAACTTTACTTTTGTCTCGACACGCGGTTCCAGTGTAGTAGACTACTGTGTTTTACCATATGAGATGTTGGACTCATTTATAACTCCTTTAGCGTAACAAGAGCTACTACTATCATTCAAAGTCTTGGCGAAACCGGTAGATATGATCTTCGTAAAATAGTACCTGATCATTCACTATTGACATGGAATATGTTCCTATATTTTTCAGTTATAGACCAAGTCAGTAAAATTATAGACAAAAGTCAAACTGTTTTAAAACTTAAATATGATACCAAGAGTATACCAGTCTGTTGTAACAGAAATTAATCGTGTGATATTTTAATATAGAACAATCTGAAGCTTCACAACAAAATATTGATAAAGTGTATGAAAACTTTGTATTTGTAATGAAAACCGAAATGTCTGAAAAGTTACCAAGTAAAGAAATTCGTATCAGCAATGCATTCAACAATAAAGCTAGAAAATGTAAAAAAAACCGTGGTGGAATCACAAGCTTACTATGTTGTGGAATGGTGTATGTAATGCGGAGAAAATTGGAATAAATGTAGTCTTAGTAGTGAGAAAAAGGAACATCGTCATATATTTGTACAAAAACGAAAATTATTTGACCGAGGAGTCCAAAGATCAAAACGTCAATACTGGCATTCAATGCAGGAGGAATTAATCAATTCGCATAGAAACCAAAAGGAATTTTGGCGGAAAATTGGAAGTAGGGAGCGAGCGTCAAAATATTATTCCAATGGAGATTAAATTAAGTGATGGATCAATTTATGATGATAAAAATATGGTTATTAATAAATGGAAATATGATTTTGAGGGAAATGTTAAATAAAAATAGCGATAATAGTAATGAAATAGAAAATTGTAATAATGATATAATTTGGGATGAAATTTTAGATGGTGAAATTACCACTAGCGAAGTGTATAATGTGGTGAAAATAGCAAAATGTGGAAAAGCTCCGGGCGTTGATGATATTCCAGTTGAATTATATAAAAATCCTACAGCATTGAATTGCAATTTGACTGATTGGTTTGGAGTAAATTCTGGCCTAAAACAAGGCTAGCTGTATATTATCGCCGTTTAATTTAATATTTTCACAAATAACTTAGTTGATGACATTAAGAGATAAGATATTAGTATAAATGTAAATGGTGAAAAACTTTGTATATTGTTATATGCGGATGATGTGGTGTTATTAGACGAAAATGAAAATGACCTTCAAATTTTTTTAGATGTTTTAAGTATATGGTGTAATGTACTGAATGTCTTAGTTGTAAATATTGACAAGTCAAAAATTGTTCGTTTTAGAACACAATCTGAGACACAAACACATTTTGAATTTATGTTGAACGGAAACCAGTTAGATATTGTATCAAAATATATGTATCTTGCTTTATTATTAAATGAGTTTTTGGATTATAATGAGATGGCGAAAATTGTAGCAAAAACAGCCAGCAGATCATTAGGCTTACTTATTGCTAAATGCAGAGCAAATGGTGGTTTTGAGTATTCTACTTTTACTAAGCTTTTCGACACTCTTGTTTTGTCTGTTATTGATTATGGTGCTGCAATATTGGGAAGTAAAGAATACACTTGCATTAGTGTTGTAAAAAATAGGGCAATGCGTTTTTTTAAGGATGTTGGAAAGTACACTTCTAATTTAGCCCTGTATGGTGATATGGGTTGGATGCCATGTATTGTAAAACAGTGGACATGTATTTTTATAACATTTGTAGATTTACAACTAGAGGCTCTAAAGAGCCTGTGTCGCTCACCTTGGTCTATACGCATATTCAACAAAGGACACTCTCAAAAATTGTAGACGAGTATAGAATTCATGACAAAAATCTCTGTTTTGTTGACCTTGTATTGCTGATTATTTAGTCTGTTTAGTTTCTCTCTATCTGCATAAGTTTTTGGTCAAAACACAAAAGAGGGTAAAAAAAAATCCTCACTTAAGGGCAATCACTCCTATAAAGAGTGACAGTCTACTAACTATATCGGCAACATTTGACTTGTTAGTAGATCTTGTCATGCTGATCATTTTTGCTTATTTAAGTTTCTATCTATCTATTATAATTTTTATCATATACATGTAAAGCAAAACGCAAAATAAATGGTAAAATTCGTCATTAAAGGACCATAACTCCAATAAGGAGTCGTCAGACAATTTCCATCATATTGTCTTAATTGTAGATCTTGTCTTGCTGATAATTTTTGCTTATTTAAGTTTCTATCTATCTATTATCATGATTATAATTTTTAAGATACAAGGCAAAAACGCCAAAAATGGTAAAAATTGTCATCAAAGAGCAATAACTCTAATAAGTAGTCGACTGACGATTTCAACCATTGAACTTATTTGTAGAACTGGTCTTGCTGATCATTTTTGCAATTTAAAGTTTCTCTCTATCTGTTATAGTTTTCAAGATTATAGGCAAAAATGAAAAAAAAAATGATAAAATTTGTCATTTAAGGGCAATAACTCTTATAAGAAGTCGTCTGACAGTTTTGACGTCAACGAACAATTAGTAGAGCTCAACATTCTGAACATTTTTGCTTTGTCAGATTTTCTCTATTTATAATGGTTTTAAAAAAAAAATAGACAAAACTTGCATTTTACCCCTATGTTCGATTTTTAGCCATGTCGGGCATCTTGGTCGGCGGGCTGGGGCACATTTTTTAAACTAGATACCCCAATGATGATTGTGGCCAGTTTTGAAGAAGATTATTGTAAAAGTTAACAGACGACGACGACGGACGATGGACGCCAAGTGATGAGAAAAGCCCTATGGGCCAGGTGAGCTAAACATGTGTGATAACAGAATAAACAAAAAAGTTTTTATGTGGGTAAATAATATATGTAATAATAGACTGAAACATTGGAACTTCAGAGTACACACAAAGTTTAAAGAAGTTGATATGGAACATTTTTGTAATACTGATTTAATTATTGATAAACATGTTATAAAAATATTGAGGATATCTGTTTTAATAGATTTAAAAAACAATGGTATAATGATTTAATGTCAAACGAGCGTAGCAAACTACGTACTTACAGACTGTCCAAAAATGAATTTGGCGAAGAAAAATATTTATTAAAAACATACCTGGAAAATCTAGGAGTGCTTTTGCAAAATTTAGAAGTGGTACTGCTCCTTTGAAAATTGAGACTGGAAGGTCTTTTAGTTGAAAATAGAATTTGTTTTAAAAACACTTGTAATGAAAAACATGTATTAATGTTGCCCAGTGTATGAAGATTTGCGTTGTTATTTGTTTTATCAAGCATCTCTATGTAATGTTAACTTTATGCATTTGCCTGATGACGATAAATTTATATTTTTGTTCACAGATGAAAATATGTACTTTTATACTGCCAAAATCTGCAATGATATTTTATTGAAAAGAAGATGTATTTTATATTGCCTTGTCTTGTCTTGTCTTGCATTGTTTTTTTCTCATTTGGTAATAATTGGGTTAGAAAATTTACGGCATATGTTTGTGAATCTCGTTTTCAGTAGACACAAACCATTCCGCTATTGTGTGACGCCTTATCACCGAATCTGTTTCCTCCACGAATTAGTTGCTCGGTCTTTGTTTTTTTCTTATTAGTCTTCATTGTGTTTTCGTTGTTTGCTTATGGCCATGTTGTATGTTTGTTTTACCCATGGTATCTTCTCTCCTTTTTTGGCCAAATTCTCTATGAATTATGTCATATGATTTTTTTTCAGAAGTTTTGTATCAGTCAATATATATACAAATAAATAAAAACCACATTCTTCATCATTTGTTTTTTTATTTTGATAGTTTAACATTTGCAATAAAGGAAACAATACATTGTGCGGAAAAGAAATTCTCTTAGTCTAACACCTCATACTATTTTACGATGTAGAGCATATACATTTTATATGCGAGAGACTTAGTGGTCATTCCATTATTCATGTAGGAATTAGTGAGAAAAATGCGTAGCATTGTCATTAAATACATCAATGCAGGAATTAAACTTATTACACTTTCTACTGGATTAGTAGCATTATGTTTATTATTATGATATCCTTAAAATGCCTAACGACCAGCTCCAAATCTCACGTACAGAGGATGAGAGTTCTTGTTATTTTCTCTCCCATACATTGTCATCAGTCTTAAAAGTAATGAATCCAAATTTGCCTTTTTTACTGGTGCTGAAAAAAATGATATAATTATAGTTAAGTCAAAGCATGAATAAAAAACAGACAATAGAGATTTTTCTTAAAATATTTATCACTTATTTCAGCATTTATGTACCGGTTAACTCGTTGGCTGCTTTAAATACTGTTACAGATATTGCATGATGATATAAATGAATGAGAAAGATTTGATGAGAAAACAATTCACGCATTCAGAATGGTAAGACCTTAAGTCTGCCTCATATCTTGACTTGCATCTAGAAATTGACAATGAGGGTCGGTTGAAAACAAAACTTTACAACAAAAGAGATGATTTCAGCTTCCCAATTGTGAACTTTCCATTTCTATGTAGCAACATTCCAGCAGCGCCTGCATACGGAGTATATATCTCCCAATTGATACGATATTCCCGGGCTTGTATTTCCTATCATGATTTCCTTGATAGAGGATTGCTGCTCACAAGAAAGCTATTAAACCAAGAGTTTCAAATGGTGAAGTTGAAATCATCCCTTCGTAAATTTTACGGACGCCATCACGAGTTGGTTGATCGTTATGGAATAACCGTTTCACAGATGATATCGGATATGTTCCTTATGTCGTAACTACAATACCCTTCCCTTTTCACGAATGTGACCTACCGAATTAGACTAATTACCGGATTTGTAATAACATAAGCAAAACGACGGGTGCCACATGTGGAGCAGGATCTGCTTACCCTACCGGAGCACCTGAGATCATCCCCAGTTTTTGGTGGTGTTCGTGTTGCTTAGTCTTTAGTGTTCTATGTTGTGTCATCTGTACTATTATTTGTCTGTTTGTCTTTTTATTTTTGGCCATGGCGTTGTCAGTTTGTTTTCTATCTATGAGTTTGACTGTCCCTCTGGTATCTTTCATCCCTCTTTTATGAACAACATAGATTAGAAGGAAACAGAAAAGGATTACACTTTTTAAGACGCAGTCATCAAAATCTTTGTTTAGTAAGGAACAAAAATACTTTGTAAAAAAAGACATTTTTAGTAAAAACTCCCTTCAATACGATGCCTCATTGTTTTCTTATTAAAAACATATTTGCTATTGCACTTTCAAAGATGAGCTGCAGAAACTTCAGTTCATAAATTAATGAATAACATTGTTGTTATTCTTTTCAAAAACCATTTTTTTTAGGTATTACAGTAAAAAAAAAGAGGGGCCACTACTAAAGGTAAAAAATTTTCAATAATGTTTATAACAACATTTATATATATATACAAATGGGTTTAAGAACATCCGTTGTTAGACCTGCTAGTCAAATGCGTTTTGTTAAAATATACTTTTTCACTTTTTTTGGTCTTTTGGAAAACGTTGTTTGTGCTGTATTTAGACCCCTCTACCAAAAAAAATTTGTTTTGAATGCACACGTATAAAAATTGCGGTTTTTATCCAACGCAATCATAGGTTTGAACGTTGTTTTCAATTTAGACTTGTATATATACATATATACATCACTGAAGAGACATTAATTGTCGAAATCTGGATATGGTGTACAAATTTTTGCACCTCATGTTTGCGGTATACCATCTTTTCCGCAAGTTTATTGTTTTCTGTTTGGTATTAAATTAAATATTAAGATCCATTTTGTTACATCTGGTGATCCGTTTATTTGGCAATCGCCATGGCAGTCAGCAGGGTTTAAGAACATCCTTTGTTCGACCTGCTAGTCAAATGCGTTTTGTTAAAATATACTTTTTCACTCTTTTTTGGTCTTTTGGAAAATGTTGTTTGTGCTGTATTTAGACCCCTCTACCAAGAAATTTGTTTTGCATGCACACGTATAAAAATTGCGATTTTTATCCAACGCAATCATAGGTTTGAACGTTGTTTTCAAATCACTATTTGGTGTCACGATATCTCAGTAGCATGAGTTCGAATCCCGGCGAGGGAAGAACAAAAAATTGGGAAAGCAAATTTACAGATCTAACATTGTTGGGCTGATGTTTAGACGAGTTGTATATACAGAATGTACACATCCGATGGATAAATCTGTTGTAGAGGGTAGAGTTGTCACTGGTTCAAACGTACTTATAAATATAATCATTTCTGTGACTGTATCTTGCATTCATTTGTAGGATCCTTTACAATAGATATTTCAGCTGATCTGTAACAATTCCATCTTCATGCCTTATATATCATGTACTGTATTACGACGCTAGATTAAAACTGACGAGGAAAGGTAACACCCGGCCACCGAAAGCTTTATTTTTGTGAAGCCTAGGTGGTCGTGTGGTCTAGCGCGTCGGATACAGTGCAGGCGATTTGGTGTCACTATATCTCAGTAGCATGAGTTCGAATCCCGGCGAGGGAAGAACAAAACATTTGCGAAAGCAAATTTACAAATCTAACATTGTTGGGCTGATGTTTAGACGAGTTATATATATATATATATATATATATATATATATATATATGAGATGAAAGAAAGATGAATGTCGAACTTTTTTAAAAAAAGGGGGGAACATTTTTGTAAAAAGTCATACTTTAGGTTAAACAAAATCACAAATTTTGAGGGATATGAAAATTTGGTGAAAATGTTGTAAAATTTATGTTAATTAGATATATGAAGATGTGGTATGAGTGCCAATGAGACAACTCTCCATCCAAGTCACAATTTGTAAAAGTAAACCATTATAGGTCAAAGTACTGCCTTCAACACGGAGCCTTGGCTCACACCGAACAGCAAGCTATAAAGGGCCCCAAAAATGACTAGTGTAAAACCATTCAAACAGGAAAACCAACGGTCTAATCTATATAAAAAACGAGAAACGAGAAACACTTATGAACCACATCAACAAACGACAACCACTGAACAACAGGTTCCTGACTTAGGACAGGTGCAAACAAACATTTTAATAGGCGCCAACCTTCACCCTAACCTGAAACAATAGTGTAACATCACAACATAGAAAGACACACTATAAAATATCAATAGCAAAGGCTTAACTCAATCAAAAGACATATTAACAAAAACAAGTGAACAAACACTGAACGAATCAATTTGATCTATGACACAACGTAAATACAAAATTAATAAAACAAGTCGGGGGTTAGATGTAAAACAATATCAGAAAGACAACCATAACCTTGGACAAAATGCCGCCAAATAAAATAACGTACACAGGTAAATAAAAATAATTTTGTTGTAAGGTAAACATAGAGTACGGAAATATTTTTTTAATTTTTACAAAGTAAATAATTTTGTCGTTCATAGTACGAGAACAGAAGTGAAAATTTATCGTCATACTAAACACTTATCAAAGGTGGTAAATATTAAAAATAGTGAGACGAGATATAACACTAAATAAGTAAACATTTAATAACAAAAATACATTATAAATTGTATCAACAGGTAAAATGAAAGAACCTTAGTGAGCGCGCTCACATACCCCACGTCCCTACATTGTCATTGGAGAAATAAAATAAGTGTAAGAAAAAAAATTGTATCAGAAAAAAAAATTGAATCATAATTTCCTGTCAATATGCACATCTACGTAGTATGTCCTTATTATCTGAAAAGGTTTCATGAAATTCTGTTGTGTGGTTTGAGAGGAGTTGCGATGACAAAAGGTTGTAGTAGTATATTGGGCAAATAAGTTCAAAGGGGCGTAACTCCTGGAAAAAAAATGAATCGTAATTTCCTGTCGATAAGCACATCTACGTAGTATGTCCTTATTATCTGAAAAGGTTTCATGAAATTCTGTTGTGTGGTTTGAGAGGAGTTGCGATGACAAAAGGTTGCAGTAGTATATTGGGCAAATAAGTTCAAAGGGGCGCAACTCCTGGAAAAAAAATTGAATCGTAATTTCCTGTCGATATGCACATCTACGTAGTATGTCCTTATTATCTGAAAAGGTTTCATGAAATTCTGTTGTGTGGTTTGAGAGGAGTTGCGATGACAAACTGTTGCAGTAGTACATTAAAGTAAATAAGTTCAAAGGGGCATAACTCCTAGAAAAAGAATTGAATCGTAATTTCCTGTCGATATGCACAACTACATAGTATGTCCTTGTTATCTAAAAAGGTTTCGTGAAATTCTGTTGTGTGGTTTGAGAGGAGTTGCGATGACAAGAAACAGGACTGACGGACTGACTCGTTGCGTGGGGTATAATAACACGAAAGTACGATTTGAGAGAACTCGCAGTTACTGAAAGCTAGTTAACAGCAAAAAAATAATTAATAATAAAAAAAAATCATGCATCAGAGACTATAAAATCAACTAAAACACATCCCAGGGATTTAGTGTTTTAACGTCATGGACAGTCAAAGAAGACATGACTTGTGCAATGCCAAAAGAAAGTATCGACAGGCAGTAGGATAGTTAGGAGTTAACCTTTTAATAGATATGTATAATGTATGTATAATGTTATATATAGATAGAGTAATCTCTATATAGAAAATGAACGTGGATGTGTATTTATACATCCCAAAAAAAACGTTTGAAAAGAATTCAAATTTAATTATGTTTTAATTTGCTGATGACAAAATCGATATTTGTGCCAATGTAAACTATATTCAAAGATCTAATTACAACATTGGTAAGATAACCTTTACTTAATAAGTTTGTTCAAAGGTTCGATGAGTTTACACGGATCACATAGTGATTTCCGCGCTTTTAGTACAATATTACCGTAAAATTTAGGATGTGAAATACCGTTTTTAATAAGTTTTCTACAGGTACAGCCAAATTTACTAATCAAATCTTTGTATCTATGAAAGAATTTAGTAAACGTTTTAATTAATTTATGGTAACGAAATCCCTGACTTAATAATTTACCAGTGATGCATTGATTACGTTCGTTAAAATCTATGACATCACTATACACACGGGCATAACGAACGAGTTGGGATATATAAACACCGTATGATGGAGCCAAAGGAACATCGCCGTCTAAAAAAGGAAAATTAACAATAGGGAATGAAAAATTGTCTCTTTTGTCGTAAATTTTAGTATGGAGTTTCCGTTTAGAGATTGAAATGTCTAAATCTAGAAAAGGACAACTACTGCTGTTTATGTTAGATTTATTTAAAGTAAGTTCCTTTGGGTAAATTTCGGTAGTATTATTTAACGAAAAAATATCATCAAGATAACGGTAGGTATTGTTGAATGTATCAACCAAATGTAACAATGTCTTTACTGAGTTTGGTCATAAACTGAGATTCACAGCAATACAGGAATAAATCTTCTATTAAAGGGACGCAGTTAGTGCCCATAGGAATACCTACTACATTTCGATACACTTTATCGCCGAAACGTACATATTTGTTGTCCAGGAGAAAATTTAAAGCTTCAATCATATCTTCACATTTCCAGTAAGTGTATCTAGCATACTTTCCTTTTTCGTTACAGAAAAAGGCTTTAAACGAGTTACAGCAAATAAATTTGCAATGAGATTTTTCAAAAGACCATCATTAATTAAATATGAAAACTTTTTCTTGATAAGATTGTGTGGAAGTGTAGTGTAGAGAGTAGAAAAATCATAACTGACAACAGAATTAAGAGGACCATCAAAAGCACGTATTTTATCTAAAACCTCTAAAGAATTTTTAACACTCCAAAAATAATTAATACCATTATTTTCATAAGCTTTATTACAAAAGTTAATAACAAGTTCTTTGATAGTAGTAAGGGAGGTAGTTAGAAGCACTGACAGGTTAGTAGTAGAACAATTTTGGAATTCCAGATTGGTTCCCAGAGTAAATTTTTAGATTTAATAAAGCCACAAATTTGAAGAAACTTTTTCTGTTCTAGGACTTGATCAAAGTAAAATTTAGTGTATTATGCTATTCTATTAGAAGATACACAGTATTTGTAGTCTTGCAATAAACATTGCAAAATATTGTGTATTTCATACCAGTGAAGTGACTGTTAAAAGTCTGAGTATTACACTACAAATGCTGTGTATCTTCTACAGTGTAAATGTGGTAAACAGTATGTTGGTGAGTCAGAACAGCCATTTCACAAACGTATGAACGGCCATCGTAGTGACTATGAATGTAAGCCAGACCTTCCTCTTAGTCCACATTTGAGATCCCCTGGCCACACTTAGGCAGATCTCAATCGACTGACCATTACCATCATATACTACAACACTGCTTGGTCTAGGGAAGATAGACTCAATCGGGAAAGATATTAAATAAGAAAATTATAAACGTTGGCACCAAATGGGATCAATGAAAAGGTGTAGTTCTAATTAGCGCAGTGATTTTCAATAGGGTTGTGTTACACGGCAGTCTCTGTTGCTATTCCTTTACCTTTGTCAACTCTGAAATTCTAGAATTATACCGGTTTAACCGACCGATATCCCTAATTACCTGTGTAGGAAAAGTAATGGAGAGGGTAGTCAAAAAACATATTTATAACCATCTACATAGGAACAAACTTATCTACTATATAATTTATTTAACAAACGATTTGAACGATCTATAAGAAAACACTCAGACACATTTAAACGTGTAACATGAGGTCAAGTATGGGAAAACGGTAGTATTTATTCTGCCATTGGTGACAATACTAACATTTTCTAAATTTACCACTTTTTATAATAATAAACTGTTGACACAGAAAAAGACAATCTTATGGACAGCAACATTGCTTATTAATTCAGTCACTGGACTGATGTGTAGGGCCTGAAAACGGTTAACAAACTGAGATGTACAGACAGTAATGCAACTTTATAGAAAATATCGTTGTTTATTGTAAGTAGTTCCTATCAATATAACTTAAGCATAAAAACTTAAAATTTCTAATTAATTCAAAGTCACGGGACCATGTCCTAGGGGGCAGGGCCTCAAAACAGTCGTCAAACTGATATGTACTGATAGTAATGCAACTTTAAACAAAATATCATTGATCTGTCACAAGTAGATCCTATCAAACTTACTTAAGCAGAAAACTTAACATTGAAAATTGTTAATTAATTCAAAGTCACTGGACAATGTCCTAGGGGACAGGGCCTCAAAATAGTCGTCAAAACTGATATGTACTGATATTAATGCAACTTCATATAAAATATCATTGATCTATTACAAGTAGATCCTATCAAACTAACTTAAGCAGAAAACTTAACATTGCAAATTGTTAATTAATTCAAAGTCACTGGACCATGTCATAGGGGGCAGCGCCTCAAAATAGTCGTCAAACTGATATGTACTGATAGTAATACAACTCAAGTTATATTAAATATCAATGATCTATCACAAGTATAGTTCCTATCAAACTAACTTAAAAGCAGAAAACTTAACATTGAAAATTGCTAATTAATTCAAAGTCACTGGATCATGTCCTAGGGGGCAGGGCCTCAAAATAGTCGTCAAATTGATATGTACTGATAGTAATTACTATACTATATATAAAAATATTAATTTTTGCGAACCATTTAGGTCACGGAAATTCCATTTTTTGCCATCAGTAAGGAGAGTTGTACAAATAATGTGAATACACAGAACCCCGATCCAATTCATCTTTTGCTAAAAATATTTATCATTTTCTGTTTTATATCTCCTAACATCATTTCGATAAAAATATGCCAAAACTTGGCCTGCAGTAAAAATAGATGTATGCCCCAAATAAACATTCCCCGATTGGTTGAACTACTATGGCGTCGATGTCAAGCAACGCAAGCCTCGCTGTAAAGCAACGCAAGCCTCGATGTAAAGCACACGCTTCCCAAGAGTAAGGAGAGTTGTACAAATAATGTGAATACACAGACCCCCGATCCAATTTATCTTTTGCTAAAATTGTTCATCATTTTCTGTTTTGTATCTACCAACAACATTCCATTTTTCTATAATCCCGATTTAAACATGTCGAAACCTGCAGTAAAAATAGATGTATGCCCCAAGTAAACATTCCCCGATTGGTTGAAAAGCTGTGGCCTCGATCTAAAGCATCAATTATGATCAATTATCCCCGATGACACCCAGTCGATTTGTGTCATGAGTGAAAATCTTATCTATTTGATGAAATAACTTCTTCATTAACTGTACATGCAATATTTTTGTAGTTTTTGATAACCGTGCACATTCCCATTGCATGTCCGCAAGAAAAATGGGTTATGCATTTGTGAATTGTGTAATTACAGTAATTGTGTAATAAGAATAATGTCGGACGATAAGAATTTGTGACGTCAGTGCGTGATCACGTGACATTATTATTTGTAAACAAACGGGCTCCCCATGTAACACGTGTCGGAACTATCCATACAAGGTGCAATCAATCTTATATTTCACTATTTGATGATATTTCTGTGTCTGTTTGTAGGTTTTGCAGATCAGATGTCATAGTGTAGTTTCATAGACAAATAAATGTGGATAGTGTCCACATGTGGACACAGATGATGCCCCCGCTTGCATATCATATAGTTATAAAGGGACACAACTGAAGAAGGGTAAAAGTGACGCTACCCAAATTTGAACTTGATCTGAGTTTTGTGTGTAAGTCTCATAACATTTGGTTGAGGCTAACTTAAGTA
This sequence comes from Mytilus californianus, assembly GCF_021869535.1. Classification (NCBI taxonomy): domain Eukaryota; kingdom Metazoa; phylum Mollusca; class Bivalvia; order Mytilida; family Mytilidae; genus Mytilus; species Mytilus californianus. The sequence goes on from NW_026262679.1 coordinate 63,984,928, forward strand.
GAGAACAGAAACTAAAAATTCAGCAATTTTTCTATTTATAAAGGGGCATAACTCAATAATGGTTAAAGTGACACTACCCAAATTCAACTTGATCTGTGCTTTATCAGTGGAAGTCAAAATTAAACATTGCATTGTATAAAGCATTCATTGTAGTTGATTCAACTATAATCATGGACAAAGGAAGATAACTCCAATTTTAAAAATAACTTGATATTTAGAAGAAAATAAAAATTTTGCAATTTTTTCCATTTATAAAGGGGCATAACTCTAGAACGGTTAAAGTGACGCCACAAAAATTCAAACTTGATCTGTGTTTTGTGGTAATAAGCCTTGTGTATAAGTTTCATAACATTTGGTTGAGGCAAACTTAAGTTAGAGAACGGAAACTAAAAACTTTGCAATTTTTCCATTTATAAAGGGGCATAACTCTAGAACGGTTAAAGTGACGCCACCAAAATTCAAACTTGATCTGTGTTTTGTGAAAATAAGCATTGTGTATAAGTTTCATAACATTTGGTTGAGGCAAACTCAAGTTAGAGAACGGAAACCAATTTTGGGACGTACGGACGGACGTACGTACGTACGTACAGACGGACAAGGGTAAAACTTAATGCGGGGGCATAAAAAGTACCATTGTTCCTGTTTAGTAGTTGTGATTTTTTTTTTATAGAATTAGAAGGCAAGTCTACATTAGTCATTATTTAAATTAAGTCTGAAAAAAATGACTCAACTCTCTTTGTAATTTTAATCTCAATTTTTGAAACACGTATAATTTAAAGAGCATTTGCTTCCCTTGAACAAGTGGGTCATCCGTGTTTTTATCGGAAATGTGTTTGTCCGGTAAATCCGCCCACGAGCAGTAAATATGTATGTAGGGCCAGTTTATCACAAATTTATGAAAGGAAAAGGTGATCTATTTATTAATAGACCACTTATAAAGAGATTCCAGATAATCCAAAAAATATTTCAAGTCAGAAATGAGTTTTGTAAGCAATAATATGATTATTTCTTGTATTATATGTCTCTGGTATTATATATAAATATCACTAGATGTTTTCGTAATAAAGAATTTTTCTTTAAAATTTGACATGCAGTGATGATAAGTACAGTTCCTATATGAATAAAATAGCAGACGAAATATTCACGGAAGTGACAATTACTGAAGAAATGGGAGTGGGCGGGTTAACCGGATGGGCGGAATTACCGGACACTACTGTAGTCCGAGATTACTCTGACGTCCAACGTCTGTTTTGCGATTCCGGTATTTTAACTCTTATTTTCAAATTGAACACACTCGGCCATTCAGCTTATTTGCATCATAAATGAACGAGATGTTAGATTATGTTTTCCTATTGAATAAGGGTCATTTGCATAAATCAGCTCCCATAATAGTGCATTGTAAATTACTTTTTCTGTTGGTCATGTCACAGTCTTTTAAAGTGAAAGTAAAAATGCCAGTATTGATGTGTCAATGTGAAAACTGTCCAAATATGAGAAAATAGTGGGTGGCAGCCGCAGGTCGATTAAACTTACTTAAATGAAGAGAAAAATTAACAAATTGAGGCTCGATTTATGTGGATTATGTTTTCCTATTGAATAAGGGTCATTTGCATAAATAAGTTCCCATAATGTTGGTCATGTGACATTCTTATAAAGTGAAAGTTAAAATGCCAATATTGATGAGTCAATGTGAAAACTGTCTAAATTTGAGAAGATAACGGGTGGCAGGTCGATCAAACTTACTTTTAAAAATGAAGAGAAAAATGAAAAATAAACAAATTGAGGCTTGATTTATATGGATCCAGTCGCCTCCAGAAGCAACGAAGCAGCACATCCACTTTGGACGGGAAAATATCATCTATCTGATATGGGACCAGCTGAAGTCCCACTGCTCTAGCTGGTGTCGCAAAACAGTTGTTGGAGGTTAGAGTAATCTCCGACTACAAAACTCAATTCCAATGACAAAAATGCCCTGATCTTAAATTGAAAGCAATGGAAAAGTAAACTGTAGATTATAATTTTGACAATGGCCACATTTTGTTTAAGTACAATGTACATGTAATAATATGCAGGATAATACATGGACTTGATACTGCTTCAAGGTTATACAGGTTTGTCAATGTAAAAATAAAATAATTTGTTTGCTAACTTAAGGAGCTACCATTTGATTTTTAGGGTGGGGGTCTAGGATGAAATTTAAAAAAAAAGTCAGGAGATGAGTTTTTAAGTTATAAAAAAGGCAGGATGACAATTTATGTAAAAACAGGTCGGGATAAACTTAATAGAAAAAAAGGCAGGACAAAAAAGAGTGAAAAATAAAAAGGCAGGATAGATTACAACTCAACTAAAAAAAAAGGCAGGACAAAATTTTTCATCCTAGCCCCCCCCTTTTCCCCCCATAAAAATAGAAAAGAAGCGCCCTTACAGTGTTTCCTTCAGAGGGTGTTGGCCTGGAATGGTACAAAATGTACCCTGCAGTTTTCATACGCCTATTCATGAGAAATATTATGGTATGCCTTGGTCCGTCTATCTGTCCTGATCTGTCTGTTTCTAGTATGTTGTTCACTAACTCAGAAATATTTTCACCAATTTGCATGAAACTCTGGTGAATTGATTATATCTACTGACGTGAGCTCCTTTTAGATTTTAAGGAATTTCATAATTTAATTTTCAAAATGTGAGGTTTTATTCATTAAAAAAGGGGGATTTTCATGTTAACGCCCAATAACTCTAAAAATGCTTTGTTCACTAACTCTTCAACGCTTTCACCAATTTGCATGAAACTGTTGTGAATTGATTATTTTACAAATTTTAGGTTTCCCGTGTCAGAGTTATATGGGATTGTATTCATGTATTGATGTGAGCTCCCTTTAGATTGTTTTGGAATTTTAGAATTTACATTATCCAGTTACAATGTAAGGGGTTTTATTCATTCAAAAAGGAGAATTTCCATGTTTTCGGACATTAACTCGAAAATGCTTTAAGCAGTTGTCATTTGTCATGAAACTTTGGTTAATTGTTTATATATATCTATTGATGCAAGCTCCCTTTCAATTTTATAAGTTTAAGGTTTCAGAATTGTGGGATTTTATTCATAAAAAATTTGTAAGGGTTCCGCGGAACCCAGTGTCTCGCCTACTTTTGCTGTTATCTATGTTTTCAGTGTGATAGGGGAATGCATATAATAGATTTACAGTTAATGAAATAAAACGTTTGAAATGTATGAAAAAAGTTATGCTTGTAAAAATGAATACACTTTCAGTATGGAATCAAATCTATAGATTTATAAAAGAGTTGAAACATAAATTGATTGAATGAACAAATGATAAAGAAGATAATTTTTACATTGTTTGATGATTTATCCCTTAATTCAGACGGCGACGGAATGTAGGATCGCTATGTCAACAAAAAATGGGGAATAAATTATTAAAACTTTTCCTCTAGATACTATCTTTTGATTGTAAGAAGCTTCTGTCCAAGTTTGGTAAAAATCCAGGATGGTTTATGAATCTAATAAATGTTTTAAAAACTTTAACTGCAGACTGTATGTAATGTTAACTGGAAGAGAAACTAAGTCCATTTATAAGTAATATACGGAAAAACAGGAAATAAATTTTTACAAAATTTCCTTCTAGATATTAGCTTTTGATCATAAACAAGCTTCTGTCCAAGTTTAGTAAAATTCCTGGATAGTTTAAGAAAGTTATTAAAATTTTAAAAACTTTAACCGCAGAGTGAATGAATGTAATGTTACCTGGCAAAAAAACTAAGTCCATTTATAAGTAAAATACGGAAAAACAGGATTTTTTTTTTACAAAATTCACTTCTGGATAATATCTTATGATCATAAACAAGCTTCTGTCCAAGTTTGGTACAAATCCAGGATAGTTTAAGAAAGTTACTAAAATTTTAAAAACTTTAACCACAGAGTGAATGTAATGTTAACTGGCAGAAAAACTAAGTCCATTTATAAGTAAAATACGGAAAAACTGGAATTTTTTTTTTACAAAATTTACTTCTGGATACTATCTTATGATCATAAACAAGCCTCTGTCCAAGTTTGGTAGAAATCCAGGATAGTTTAAGAAAGTTATTAAAATTTCAAAAATTTTAATCACAGAGTGAATATTTGTGGACGACGCCGACAGAATGTAGGATCGCTATGTCTCGCTTTTTCGAGAAAAGTCGAAGGCTCAACAAAAAGGATGGCTTTCCCAGTTTGCCGATCAAATTCAAAAGTTTGTACATGCACTTCTCTGGCATTTTTCAGTAAATGTGTAAATTATAACTGACATAACTAACTTTGACAATGACCACATATTTTTAAGTTCAATGTACATGGAATATACATGGTAATGCATATAGACTCGATACTGCTGCAAGGTTATACAGGGTTGTCAATGAAAAAAAAATAAATTTGTTTGCCAACTTAGTGTTTCCTTCAGAAGGTTTTGGTGTGGTATGACACTCTGTCATTTTTATAGGCCCGTTACGGGACGTACTATGGTATACCGTTGGCCGTCTGTCTGTCCGTCGTCAACATGTTGGACATTAACTGAAAACCGCTTTAACCAATTTGCATAAAACTTTGGTGAATTGTTTATATCTATTGACATGAGCTCCCTTTCGTTTTTTATAAATTTTAGATTTTACGTCTAATAGTTATGGGGTTTTATTCATTAAAAAAGGGGGATTTTCCAGTTTTCGGACAATAACTCAAGAATGCTTTCACCAACTTGCAAGAAATTGTGGTGAATTGTTCATATCTATTGACATGAGCTCCCTTTCGATTTTTATATATTTTAGATTTTACATTTCCGAGTTACAGGGTTTTTATTCATGAAAAAAGGGGGGATTTTCCAGTTTCGGACAAAAAATCAAAAATGCTTTCAGCAGTTCGTATGAAACTTTGGTGAATTGTTTATACCTATATTGATGTAAGCTCCGTTTAGAATTTAATAAATGTTACATTTTTAAACATTTTTGAGTTATGGGGTTTTATTCATTAAAAAAGGGGTGATTTTCCAGTTTTCGGACAATAGCTCAAAAATGCTGTCAGCAATTCTCATGAAACTTTGGTGAGTTGTTCATATCTATTGATGTAAGCTCCCTTTACATTTTCATAAATTTCCAATATGACTGTGAATTAATTGAACTTTATATAGCTATAATTATTTGTTTATAGTCTGACGACAGATTTACTAAGTATTGCGCAACACAGTGTATTGCACAACAGCAAGAAATCTTTAATTTCATCACGTTCTAATGAAGTAACAAGCTTATTTTGCCAAATGATATGAATGATTTGATCTACGCTTGAGTAACAAGTACCAGAAGTGATAAAAAAAATTGTCCTTATGAAAATAACATGCAACCAACTTTAAAATCAATGTTTAACCTCCTAAATAAATCGTTTATGTCTTTGAATTTCTTTACTTTCAAATGAAAAATTGCTGTTTCATCGACTTGGTAAATGTTGAATATTGCCGATGACGAAAGCGACTGAAAGCGAGTATCGTAAACAACAGGGCGACTAGATTTCGCTTTTGAAGGTCGGTCAAAGTGAAGTGGCGACTGGGAAAGCCACTTTGTCACCCCAGTCGCATGGTAACGTGAGCCCTGCACAATGCTTATTACTTTAAAACACAGTCCTGTAATATTTGTTATTCTACTTTGAATATTGCCTGCTTATTTCAGCAACTATTCTTACAAAACAATCCTCTATTTATCCTAGGTGTTGCAGTATTGTTGATTATATTTATATGTATATGTATACGTAGTAAAAGTAAATGCAACCCCCTTTTTGAAGGTAAGTAACAGTTAACAAACTTTATCACTTATCAGTAGTTTAGAATGGTTTAATAAAAATCTAATAGATGTTACATGCATTATGCCTTCCTCTCAAAAAGTTTGCATGTGTTTTAAAGTGGTTATTTAGCAATGTAATTTTTTCCCTCAGTATTAACATTAATTTGGAAGTAAGTTAAAGGATTTCAGTTAACCAAAATTATTTCACGCCTTATTTATATAAACAAATCCCACGTCGATGTATATAACATGTACAACAATCAAACATCAACCCACGCCAAACTGGATGTAATTGAAAGACATCTAGAGATCAATATACAGTCTCGAACAAAAGACAAAATAAGGAAAAATATAGTGAATTTTTTAGAAGAATTACTATTGCATGTATTTGCAATATTTAAAATGTATAGTTTAAAATTTTTTGAGTTTTAGGTTCCACCTACCATTTTAGAAAACTGGGATGTCATTGCAGCTAGTCTATTAGATAACATTTTATAGTTTTGAATGTTTCTTCATCAGTTAACTAAAATTAGGTGGCGGTATGTTCTTATTTCCGACAGAGGGGCACTCAACCTACATCAATTTGTGCATGAAGCGATTGATAGTTGCTAGATACTGAATAATTTTACCACAAATTTGTGAAAGTTTTAACCGGTGTATATACTTAAAATATGTTAATAAAGTTCATGTCTTTTTCAGGACTTCTGATCCAACCATGGAAGTATGGCATGTTTGTGAGATATGGTTTTGGCCAATAGGATGTTCATGAAGGACCTGGTGTACAAAGTATATCACTGGATTGAGCTCATTGTCTAAGTGTATTATTAAAGTGCTTTGCTCTGAGCTCAGTTCATTGTTATGCAATTCATTCTTTGTGAAATAAAGATTTGACAGACAACTCTCATGTACAAGGAATTGTCAAAGTAGTATCCATTCTATGTACAATGTAAGTAACAGGGAGATAAAAGCATTTTATTTAGATTTGAACCAAACATTTTTTGTCCATTAGCCAAATTAAAAAATAAAAAGCACAAATTCACCAAACAATGCTACTCGCGCTACAAGCAATATGATGCTAGGTTCTTTTGTTACACTTTATTTTTTTACATCTGTACTGCCTACTGGCGACACAGTCCTGAGTGTAAATGGTCATTCAGTATGTTAAGAAAAAGACCAAAATTTATAAGGCCTATCTGGCCTAATTGATTTCTAAAATATATTTCATTGTATTGGTATCACTTATATTTGTATCCATATAACAAAAAAAAAAAAAACTGAAAAGAGAATACTTTTGCAATACCTTTTTCATATTGAATACTAAAACTTTTTAGATATTAGACATTTTAAGTAGATGTTCATAGATCATCATCTCAGGCATTGTCATTACTAAAAATGAGAGACAATTTCCACATTTAACTGAAATATTTTACTTATGATACTGACGATCCACCACAAAGTAATATAAATAGAACCATACAAATAGTAAGCAAATACATGTTCTCAGATACCATCTCCCATATAAAAAAATCACATTAAGAAAAAAATGAACCCATTATTTGTTCCTCTCCTAGCTACAAAATGTATCCAAAATCAAAGATGTGGAACATATTCTATCATAATCATTTGGTAATTAATGCAATTAGCATCTCTTCCATGCCCGTGTTGAACATAAAAAACTAAATATTAAATAAACAACACCCCTAATGCTCATGTTGGTTGTCATTGTGCAACACAGTTAATACATAGAAAACATAAAACATAGAACTCCTTTTGTCATATAAAACACTGTCAAATATCCAATCACACTATCCACACTGATCTGTGTCCACACTTGTACAACTTTATAATCAATATTAATGATCTATCAAACTAACTTAAGCAGAAAACTTAATAATTGTTGACGCTGTCGCCGTCGCCAGAAAAGCAATCCCTATGTATCGCTTTCCGCGACTTTCGTCGCAGGCGAGACAAAAACCTAGACAAAACAGCTGTGTGTGGTATTAATACTTTATTATTCTGTTTTAGAACTTGAAGTCAAATAGTATCATGACCATCTTCGAACGGAGATTGTTTATGGTATCCATGCCCATGTCATTTTCCTCGAATTTATGAAAATTTGGAAGTCTCTTTGAATAATTCTCAATAAAATGTTTCAATGGGTTTCAAAATTTACATTGTAAATATACACACTGCAGTTATTCATAGATAAATAAAACAAGTTGCTTTTAAAAAAAAAAGACAATACGTGAACCTTAGAACTTTTTTATTCTAATTATTAATTCAACTGAATAAGAAATTATATATCAGTGTTTGTATGGTCATGTGTGTGGAAGATAATATTTTCTTTTTATTGTAAATCATTACAATTTTGGCATGTTGAGAGAAGTGGTAAATATATTTAGCAATGAGGAAAAAAAATAGATTCCCAGACGTATAATTTCTTAAAGAATAATAATGATTCAAAACAACGAATAGTCTTTTAATATTTTACTTGCTTTATTTTCATTTGAAACAGATTTTTTTTATCTGATTTGTCAAAATGACAAGTATGCATAATGATTTTATTGTTACAAATCAAATCCCAAAGCCCACTATAACTCATTATGTAGAAGCCACAGCACTATTTTAAAATATCTCTCTGTGAATATCTAGACACAGATGTTTGATACCATATGCATAGGTCGTTATAATTAAATCTTGACCATTTATCTTTCACTTGTTTATCAAAGGGTACAACTGTCAACTTTGCTCAAGTTAGTAAACCATTGCAATGCATAAAATGTAGCTTTACAATAAATATACATGTTTGAAAAGGATCTATAGATTGTTTATTACCATATATCAGATAAGTGAATTAGCGATCTGTGAAAATTCTTTATTGTCATGTTTTAAATATCTTAGATACCCCGTATGGAGGTGCTCTTAATTACAGGAAGCTAATACAGATAAGATGAATAGGTGTTCCGAATGAACAATAATTTAGCTTCCGAATATTCCCCCATAGACTATATTTCTAACTAATTTATATGCGTGAACCCTCCCTCAGGAGTTCACCCCAAAAATATATTGTACCCTTACATCCAATCACAGCGCTCGTAAATTGACTTACTTCACCTACCTTGGGTACACGAAAGGCCAGCCTAAAGCCGGGAAATGTAATACTACTTTTTTCCTTATATAATTATATAATATATATTAAATAATAGTGCGGTGACGGAATAGGAAAAAGTCGATTATTAAAAGAGTTTAATTTCACTCCACAGTGCACGGCTAAAAATTTCTACAGTCCTAGAAAAATTATTCTACTTGAATTTAAGATTGGTCGTCAAAAAGTCATGTAGTGCATTTTTTTTTTTTAAATTTTATCGTTTAGCTAGCAAATTTGACCAAGACATTACAAACTTGAAATCAGTCATGACACTTATGATGTATAGACTTCTTACTATGAAACATATTACAATAAAGAATACTAGTCTACACCTATTTTTTACCAAAAAAAAGTCAAAGATTACACCCTTACCCCAGCTGGCAGATTTTCACTTTTTTCATCTTACCATTTTTACTTAAGGAGTGAACAAAACCCAAATATATGATGTTTCAAATCAACACAGAAGTCAAACATGGTGATTCAGGAGGAATTATTGAATTGCCAACTCTATTCATAGTTTATCTGACTGAAAGAAACAGTTTAAGCACCAAATCATGAAAAATGATATTAAAGTCCATTCCACATTTTACAGCATGCCTTACATTACTTTAAGCATTTCCAGATTATGAAGGCAACACAACAAGACTCTTTAGATGGCAATTAACTATTATTCTAAAATCTATTTGACAATACATGTACTAGAATATATCTTAGTTGACTGTTTGTCTATTTCTCATGTATGCATTAAGTTAAATTATGTCCCCTTACATAACCAGTTTACCTTTTTTGTGCTTTTCATTGTCAGAAAATCAAAACAATTAATATCAATTGCAGGGAAAATGAATAAACTATTAAATCTTGCTGATATACAATCATAATTACATTCTTTGTAAAAAAAATGTCTTGTCAGTGTAAAGAAACCCCTATTGCTATCTCTATTTCAGCCAAATATGAGGGCTAAATGAATAAGTAAGGACCAGAAAATCAAAACAATTAATACCGTGCTACCTATAATAGAGCAACCTAAATACTGGAATGCAAATACTACCGTGCTACCTATATTATAGGTAGCACGGTAGTATTTGCATTCCAGTATTTAGGTTGCTCTCTTGTGTACCCTTGTGTACCCTACCTAAGTCAATGTATCTGAACAGTGTGATTGGACAAAAAATACCGTATCAACTGAACATACTTTCCCAAACTGAGGGATGAATCAGGTGTAGAAAAATATGAAATAATTTTACATACAGATTAAAATGAATTTTGAGATTTTTTTAAAATTTTGTATTCACTGCACGATAAAAGACCTAAAAGCACTAGTGGCCTTAGATTTTTAAAAATAGCAAAAAATGTAAACGGTCATGATACACATTCCAATTCATTTCTGAATAGTAAAATGAAAGTCCTTCAGTTAACTATGAATGTAGAATTTTGTGCAGTGTTAGAAAGTGGTGAAAATTCTAAAAAGGCTATCATTATCCCTTATGGGCCAGGAAATACTACCGTGCCACCTTAAGGGGGATATTTATGTTTACACTAAATCAATAAAGGATTTTTTTTTACCCATGCAATTTGTATGTTTATCAATTAAAAGTTGATTAAAGGCAACTATAATAAAAATAGCCCTTAAATTCCATCCCTGGGAGCGAAAATTGCTGATTCAGCAAATTTTGCCTGATCTGTTGGTAATAATGTAAAAATTTACCTAGAAAGTAGAACTTCATTATTTTTAAGTAACTTGCAGTACTTTTTTAATTATAAATGCTCGCTTTAACTTTTCCCACTGTCTGACACATGTGCAACCACTAGAATTTGAGACGCGACATATTTTAGTTGCCTGTACGTCCTATTATTTTCACCGAAATAGATGAATTGCATAATTTTTTATTTTTTTCCACACAAGTACAGCTATACTAGTTTTCTTCAGGTTTAATTTATAGTTCTGTGGTAACATGACACCAGTATGAGCATTTTTGAAACCATTAAGTAGTTAAGGGGTCCTTACTTATTCATTTAGCCCTCATATTTGGCTGAAATAGAGATAGCAATAGGGGTTTCTTTACACTGACAAGACATTTTTTTTTACAAAGAATGTAATTATGATTGTATATCAGCAAGATTTAATAGTTTATTCATTTTCCCTGCAATTGATATTAATTGTTTTGATTTTCTGACAATGAAAAGCACAAAAAAGGTAAACTGGTTATGTAAGGGGACATAATTTAACTTAATGCATACATGAGAAATAGACAAACAGTCAACTAAGAGATATATTCTAGTACATGTATTGTCAAATAGATTTTAGAATAATAGTTAATTGCCATCTAAAGAGTCTTGTTGTGTTGCCTTCATAATCTGGAAATGCTTAAAGTAATGTAAGGCATGCTGTAAAATGTGGAATGGACTTTAATATCATTTTTCATGATTTGGTGCTTAAACTGTTTCTTTCAGTCAGATAAACTATGAAAAGAGTTGGCAATTCAATAATTCCTCCTGAATCACCATGTTTGACTTCTGTGTTGATTTGAAACATCATATATTTGGGTTTTGTTCACTCCTTAAGTAAAAATGGTAAGATGAAAAAAAGTGAAAATCTGCCAGCTGGGGTAGGGGTGTAATCTTTGACTTTTTTTTGGTAAAAAATAAGTGTAGACTAGTATTCTTTATTGTAATATGTTTCATAGTAAGAAGTCTATACATCATAAGTGTCATGACTGATTTCAAGTTTGTAATGTCTTGATTATAACCAACCACTTTTCTTTGTACAGTTATCTCCTCGAACACTATTTTTCTGGTTATGACTACTCCTTCGCAACCGTAAAAGATGGTGACAAAGTTATTTTTATCAAATTGCTCATTATATCCTCAGGATGTTTTGTTTAATTTTGACCGAAGCGTTACGGAGTCCCCATATGAGAGTTATTTCCCCTTATGTATTTGAAATAAGTAACTAAGTGATACGTATTTGTAACTGGTAAACCATATTAAAGTGATTGCTTTGAGGTCCTTGGTCCATTAGAAAGAAAATGAAGTCAAGATCAAGGTCATATTCTATATTTTGATTTTGGCCTGTTATCACTTATTTTCAGAAATAAGAAATTGACAAAATATTTTTACAGAATTGTTAGTTGCGACAAGTCATACTCATAATTTTTGGTTGAAAGGGTACGTAGACATTTAAGGTAGCACAATACAGAAGCAACTAAATTTTATCAAAATTTCATTTTCAGCTGTTTTTGTTACTTCTTAATATTCAAATACCACAGTAGAAAAAATTATTTACATATCTTGCAGAGTTAATGAGTTTTGATGATAACTAGTTTTATAAACAAATGCACCTGTCTGACTGATACAAGATAAGAACATGTGGGCATTACTATGTGGTTAATCAATAGAATCATTTGATAGCTTTACGACCACTGACCAGCAATAAAAATAACAGTTATGAAAAAGAGGTGGATTAGGGACCCGGATTTATGGAAAAATGAAAGATAATGAACTCCAAATAAAAATACATTTCTGTATTGGAGCTGCCAGGAGAAAAAACAAAACAACTATTTGGAGCTAAAGAGGGAATCAAATTATAAATGTACAGATATTAAACAAATATAATTGTACAACAATAAATGTTGCTGATGTTTATACTAGAATTTCTTGAGGAGAATGTTTAAATATGAATTCTTTTTAAAAGAAAATACAAAATAAATATTTCATTTTCAAACTGCAAAAATTAAAAAATCTACTTTGTGTAAAACACCATATTGTCATTGTATACAATTATAATTTTAGAAATCCCCCATAAGGATCATCTAGACTGACCAACTGATCATTTTTTGTAACAATGCAAAAAACAAAATATATCATTTTATGTACTAAAAGAATAAAATCCATATTGAAAAAAGTAAATGCAATGTGTAATTAAACTTCTGAGAACATTAATTATGGAACGCCACAGCTGTCTTATGTGGTACTCTGATATTACTTTATGTTGTTTTATTATTACTTGATGATATTTTGTCTTTACTTAATATGGTTTTGACATTACGTAATGATGTTTTGATATAACTCAATATGGAATAGTCATTACTTAATGATATTTCGATATTACACGATATGGTTTCGTATTGACTTGATATAGTTTTGTCATTCCTCAATATGGTTTTGTCATTACTCGATGTGGTTTCACCATTATTTAATGTGGTTGTGTCATTAGTCAATGTGGTTTTAACATTACTTGATGTGAATGTGACTTAACGTTATGTAGTTGTTTCATTACATGATGTGGTTTTGTTATTTTGTAATGATGATTTGCCTATTCTTTATATGGTTTTAACATTACGTAATGATGTTTCAAAATTTGACGATTTTACACTACATGATGTGTTTGTTTCATTATTTGATGTGGTCCTGTCATTCTTTGATGTGGTTATCCCATTACTTGATGAGGTAAAACCACGGGACCAATTCGGAAAAAATATGTTCTATTTTTAAACAGATTTCAATATATCGTTTGTTTAATGTGCTTTGGATGGGTATCGCTATCCATTGAGTTAAAGTTCAAATTAAAGTTCGAGTGGTTGTTCAGAGTTATTTGGTATGAAAAAGGGGAACGGCAGACAATAATGAGAAAAAAAGTATTAAAAAGTTTACAGTATTTCGGACACAATTGGGATATCCCCAAACCACTTGGTCCTGTTGTTTTTATCCTAAGTTCTCAAACGGAAGCAGTATTTTTGTAATAAATTTGTAAAATATTCCACGAAACCCTGTGACTCGCCTGATATTGCTGCTGTAAGTGTAAAAGCGTCATGTTGGTCGGCTGTACATTCATATATAATACATTAATCGGTAAAAATAAATTTTTTTTTAAAAATGTTTTTCTGTAGATGCTTTTTCTTGAAATTGAGGAATAACTCCTATACAAGTTTTAAAACACTTCATGGAGGTTTACAAATGTATCATGTCAAAACAGTTTAATTCGGTTTTATTTAACTAAAACAAAACTGTATGGTTTTCAACAATGAGCAAAACCCATACCCTATAGTAAGCTATAAAAGGTCCCGAAATGAAAAAAGTAAAAAACTTGAAACCTAACGATCTATAGATAGATAGATAGATACTTTATTCTCTAAAAACTAAATACAAGTTTACAGAGAAACATACAATATAAATACAGATACAATGGTCGAGGTAAACAAATACAGTATGATATTCTAAAAGTACAAAATTATGATGGCATACGTGTTTAGTAACATGTATAATGAAAGGTTAAACTCAATAGAAATTAAAAAAAATGGAGATGGAGACGCCGACTCCACTATCGACGACAAAATATAGGTTTGTTGTTTCTCACTGCCGCTACATTGATGTCGCAGGCTCGACACAAATCAAAAGACTTGAACTTTATTGTTAACAACTAATAAACTGGGCAACTTTTTAGAAATTAAAAAAATATATATTGATTAATCATTTATAATCTATTGTTTCAAACTTAACAGGTGTACATGCATGTATTATCTGCAACTATATTTAAGCAGTTAATCCAACTGCTATTAAAGTATCTGTTTTAACATGTAAACTATATGTATGTGCATGTATAAGATATACAATAACAGTGAAAAAAAATAATTAAATAATTTTGAATTAAATTTCTATTTTAAAAGGTGTCATTAGAGAAGAGTTTGTTGACTTCATAGAAGTGAGCGATGATACAAGTGGAGAGAGACTATCCAATGAGCTACTGAAGCTGCTTCCAGAAATGGGACTAGATTTAAATCTGATGAGGAGCCAATGTTATGACGGCGCAGGTAAACCTCGTTTAATATACCTCAGTGTGTAAACAGTCGAATTTGTTTAATGATGAATATACTGTAAGAATAGTTTTGTTACAATTTTGACATGCTCTCTAATTCATTGCACCTGTCATTGTATGTTTTAAATGATGTGTGCACATTCACATATATACTTTTTCCCGAGGTAATATGACTGGACATTTGAAAGGAGTTGGTCCCAGGATTCAAAGGATATACCCAAAGGCATTACACTTTTGGTGTACAGCTCACCAGCTAAACAGATGTATAGTTGCTGCTGCTAACATTCCATGTGTCAGGAATATGATGGGAACTGCAGATAAGGTATACAATTAATGCATTTCTATTCATTTCTCATATGATAATACTATAAAAAAAAAATTGTCATAAACCAGTAATTAAATGTGTATCATATGTATTGCTTGATTATTTTGATCAACCTATAAGTCTTTATCTTTGACAGGTAGTCAAGTTCTTTAATTGGTCTCCTAAAAGGCAATCATTCCTAGAGGATCAGCTTCAACATTACAGAAATGAAACAAAAAGAATGAAATTGAAGGAGTTATGTAGAACAAGATGGGTGGAAAGACATGATGCCTTTGAGATTTTTTGGGATTTCCTTCCAGCAATAATAGAAACCATGGAAAAGATCAAATCAGTGGACAAAAGCCCGGTTGCAATAAGTGACACACAAAGCCTAGAAAACAACATTACATCCTTTCAATTTCTAGTCTCCCTGCTTGTGACAATGAGATGTATTGGATACCTAAAACAACTTAGTACATCACTTCAAGGTACTGTCAGTAACTGTCTAAGGGAAACAACTCTTATTTAATTTGATATTGTAAAGGAGCAAAAAAACAGAAACAATTTTTTTTCTTCAATTTATTTACATTACAAAAAGAACATGTTACCATCAACAACATATTATTATTAGATTTCAAAATCCTATACACAAAATTAAACCTGCTGATTGATTTGGTCAATAACCACAGGAAAAAAGGGAGATAATTCAAATACTGTATTCACAGATCTGATTTAATTAGTAACAACTTAGAGAATTAACCAAATATATTTTTTCTTTAGGTAGAGCTGTTGATGTGAGTGCTCTTGAGTCAGTTAGCCTTGTCAAGGAAGCTTTACAGGATGTTAGAGACAATATTGGTGAATTTCATGCTAAGTGGTATTCAGAAATATTGAAGTTGGCAGATGAGTTAGATGTAACCCCATCTAAACCAAGAACATGTGGGAGGCAGACAAAGAGATCAAATGTGCCATGTGAATCAACAGAGGATTATTAAAAGAAAACAATTGCTATCCCTCTGCTTGATCACATGTTAACAGAAATGAACTCAAGGTTTGGTGACCTGCAATTCAAGGCATCCATGGGACTTCAGGTAATACCTGCCATGATTTCTCAATCCTCAACTAATGATTTTGAGTACTTTGTGGATGATTTACCATCTCCATCAACACTGGAACAAGAAATGCATATGTGGAAATTGAAATGGGCAAATGAGTCTGATCCACCTTCAGATATAAACACAGCATTACAAAACTGTAACTCTATTATATTTCCAAATGTGCACCAAATTTTGAAAATTTGTGGAATATTTCCAGTAACATCCTGTGAGTGTGAGAGAAGTATCAGTAGACTGAGACTTGTGAAGACATACTTACGATCAACAATGTCAACAAGCAGGTTATCTTCCTTAATCATGATGTATGCCAATAGGAACATTACTGTAAATCCAAAGGAGGTGGTGATGCAGTATGCAAGGAGAAATCCTAGGAGAATAGCGCTACCAGACATTCTTGTAGATTAACTGTATTAGACATTAATAACCAACCTCATCAAGTAATGGGATAACTACATCAAAGAATGACAGGACCACATCAAATAATGAAACAAACACATCATGTAGTGTAAAATCGTCAAATTTTGAAACATCATTACGTAATGTTAAAACCATATAAAGAATAGGCAAATCATCATTACAAAATAACAAAACCACATCATGTAATGAAACAACTACATAACGTTAAGTCACATTCACATCAAGTAATGTTAAAACCACATTGACTAATGACACAACCACATTAAATAATGGTGAAACCACATCGAGTAATGACAAAACCATATTGAGGAATGACAAAACTATATCAAGTCAATACGAAACCATATCGTGTAATATCGAAATATCATTAAGTAATGACTATTCCATATTGAGTTATATCAAAACATCATTACGTAATGTCAAAACCATATTAAGTAAAGACAAAATATCATCAAGTAATAATAAAACAACATAAAGTAACATCAGAGTTCCACATAAGACAGCTGTGGCGTTCCATAATTAATAGTAAAGGTTTATCATGGTGGGCGGAGTTTTGACCATATCAGTAGCAACTGACTTACAGCAAGTTCAATAATGATATAACATCTCCCGCCAGATCTAATTTTTGATGCATAGGGTGTGCGTTTTCTTTATATATATTTAGAATTGCTGAATTGGAATGCTTTCTAACTGGTCAAAACCTAATTGATTTATGATTAAAGGCCAATCCTGAAGTATCCCCATGATACATGTGTGAATTATATTGAAGTTAAAGGGGTACAAGTAGGAAAATCCGTATTTATTCAATAGTGACACATTCATTTTTGTCATGAAAATGTAGTTTTAAATGAAATTAGCTCCTCGATGGGTGCCCCTATATGCTTGATTTTCACACATGTTGTTCCTTGACCAGTTATCTTCAAAAGGGTGTCTCAGATTTCCAAAAACATCAATAGAACAAATTTTATACCCTGGCCAATTTAATTTAGTGATCTCTTATGAATTGAGGTTGCAAACTTCATTGAAGGTTTATGAGAGAAGGAAATACAATAGGAAAAATCTGAGACACCCTTTTGGAGGTCAAACTGTGTTACACAAGAATCTATAAAATATTTTGGGATGGTATGAATAACAAAGAAGCTAATTTCATTCAAGTGTGGACATCACAATATAGCAACTAATTACATAATAATTAATTATGTAATAATCATGTCATAATGAAATATCACCATTTGAAAGATTAATCTTTCTTCTTTCTTTTGGTACCTCATTTATAAAATTTAAAGCTAGATGAAAGAAATTACATCAGTTTAAAGTTGTCTGATTGGGGGTGAAAAAATCTTTGTATTGTGCTACCTTAATGAGAGTTTTCTCCCCTCTTATATTTTATTACTCATTAACCATATATAGTAGAGACCTAGGGTCTTTTGATTTGAGGCCCTTGTTCTTTGACCTTGAAATTGAGGTCAAAGTCATAGTCTGATTTGACGTTCCCGATTTTGACCTTTCTCTAAATTCTTATTGATTCAAGATAAAGTCAAAGGGTCTTTTACATTGGGTTACAGATATATGACCTTGAGAGAGGTCAACCGGACGTAGCCATTTTTGCATTTTTTTTATGTACAATTCACTAGAACTTTATATTTTTGGAATCATTGTGGAGTAAGGTTTAATTGTAACCGGAAGTAGCATTTTGTACCTACTTATCTCCTTATTTTTAGCAAAAATATATAAAAAAAACATATATTTTCGGAATCAGCATAAATGAAGCTATTATTTGACAGCAAAATTGACATTTTAAACCAAAATTGTATATTTTCCTGTCTAGATATGTCCATTTGGGGTTGAAAGACCTTCAATTGTTCTCTGAACAATTGGTTTTTAATTGTATTTAATGATGTTTTATATTGTTTCTTTGATTTTTTGGGATGTTCGTAATTCCTTCTGAGGTTGTCTTGATATACGAATATACGAAAGAAGTGTTTTAGTTGTATAGTTAGGAAAATGAGATCCGACAAAATCCCAAAAAGATGACAAAACTGGGAAGTCCGTTGAAACATTCAGTTTAATCCTTTCAATAGTGTTATTTTCTCAAAAGCAGCAGTGGTTCAGTTGTGTTATATACCCCTATCGGTTAATCGCGTTATTTTGACACAGTTGATAGTTGTAAAGTTGAAATTAACTTGAAATTGATGATCATTCAATGATGATATACCGAAGGAAATTGTTTATTATAAAAGTTGATACGAATGATGCACAAGTCAACATAACATTACGGTGTTTACAGTCCTAATTGCAATTGGAAATACAGAACCTTCTCAAAGACTTAAAGAAAACCATTTTGCCTAGTTCTTTAATTTGAAGTTTAGATATATCAAAATGTCCTGTCACTCTATAACCCACATTTCAGCCAGTGCTTACATTCATATATCCCAGAGAGTGATAAAGAATACTACTGAATCTAAAATAGCTGCTTCATATTTAGACCTTTTCTTTGATAGTGACACAGATTGGGGACTTCAAACAAAATCTATGACAAACGTGACATGATGGTTTTAAATTTCCAATGTCAATATTCCAGTTCTCAATAGTAGCATATTCTCTGCTACATCGTATGGCGTTTTCGTATCTCAATCGATACCTTAAGCTCGTGCATATTTACGCAGTACCGACTTCATGAACAGGGCTATGCTTCTGACACAAAACTTCTTAAAAAAAAGGCGGCAGATTCAAAAGGGATATTCAAATGTAATAGTCGAAGACAATCTTTCAACGCCATGGCAAAAGTCGAAGAACGAGGTGAAGACAAATTCTACAAAACCCTACATAGAAAACTGAACACTGATCAACACGAACCTACCTGAAAATTGGGGGTTATCTAGCGTGTCACGGAAAGGTTAACAAATTCTGCTCCACATGTGGCACCTGTGTGTTTTGCTCATGTAAATACGAATTCGGTTATATGTACAGAGTTATGAGGAAGAACCGGCGACTGAAATGGACACACATCATATTTGGTTTCCTAAAGTGTTTTGTTATGAATTAGGCCGTTAGTTTTCTCAATTGTTGTTTCATATTTTTCATGTCGGGGCCTTTTATAACCGACTATACGGTATGGGCTTTTCTCATTGTTGAAGGCCGTACGGTTGCCTATAATTTCTTGCATCCACTTGAACTATTGAGGATAATTGTCTCATTGGCAATCATACCGCATTTCCTTATATTTATACAAAGTAAGTTTTAATCGCCATCAGAAATTGCGTTACCTTTAAGCTTTATCGCGTCTCAACCCACTAGCAACATCATTTCGCAGTTTAATATATTTGAATACTAAGAAGAAACTAAATTTACCATTTTTGTCCTATTCCTGTTTGTTACATTTTGACTGATTGTGATTCGCATGGCGTGTGATGCATGCATAGCAAAAGACGCGTATGCTGTTGACGCATCCGAACTCAACTATGGATTCCCATAGTTTTTTGTTTGAAAACACACGGATAACACAGTGCATGTAAATCAATCTATATTTTTTTCATATGCTTGCAAATATTGTAATTAAAAGCTACATGCAAGCAAGACAAGGGATTACGGACTCAGGTAAAGGGTAACTTGCTTTACCACAACTCTAAACCTTTACGAGGATTCAAACTTTATTCATTAATTACAAATACAAATTTACAGAACAAGAGTTTTACCATAAGCAGTGCGATATCAGGCTAACCATAGTTAAGATATCAATTCAATTTATACAGACCAGACTGTAGGGCAGGGTAATCACGACAATCACAATTTTTGACAAACTACAATCATTTAAACATGGCAAGCGTATACTGTCGAGTAGAGATGACTTTTTTCTTGACTTTTGTTGAGGGATATTTAGAGTTGCAAGCAGGACAAACTATTCCTTTCTGAACAGGGTTCATTTGTCATTGTCCTAGAAGCGCCCCGATGTTACAATTGTTTTACATTTGGAAACAAAATTTGAATATAAAAAAGAAACTGATAAACCTATTACCCTTACAGAAATTAAACAAGTAATTTCCCTATTAAAAACTGGAAAATCAGCAGGACCAGACAGAATTTTAAATGAAATTATTAAATATATATAACCAGTGATGGAAAGTCATTTATTTAACTTTTTAATCTTATTTTGAAAACAGGTAAATATCCAAATACATGGAAAATATCTTGCATGATAGCTCTTCATAAAGACATGAATGATCCCAACAATTACAGAGGTATTTCCGTTTAATTAATTGTCTTCCAAAAATATATAATGCAATTTAAATAACAGATTGAATAAAATTATAGACGGGCAACAAAGTGAAAATCAGTTTGATTTCAGAGAAAACCATCGGACATCTGACAGCATATTTGTATTAAAATCTTTAATTGATAAATGCATACATAAAAAGAGCATGTGTCGCTCACCTTGGTCTATGTGCATATTAAACAATGGACACAGATGGATTCATGACAAAATTGTGTTTTGGTGATGGTGATGTGTTTGTAGATCTTACTTTACTGAACATTCTTGCTGCTTACAATTATCTCTATCTATAATGAACTTGGCCCAGTAGTTACAGTGGAAAATATTTTGAAAAAATGTACAAAAATTTACAAAATTTATGAAAATTGTAAAAAATTGACTATAAAGAGCAATAACTCCTTAAGGGGTCAATTGACAATTTTGGTCATGTTGACTTATTTGTAGATCTTACTTTGCTGTACATTATTGCTGTTTACAATTTATCTCTATCTATAATAATATTCAAGATTATAACCAAAAGCTGCAAAATTTTCTTAAAATTACCAATTCAGGGGCAACAACCCAACAACGTGTTGCCTGATTGGTCTGAAAATTTCAGGGCAGATAGATCTTGACCTAATGAACAATTTTATCCTGTCAGATTTGCTATAAATGCTTTGGTTTCAGAGATATGAGCAAAAAACTGCATTTTACCCTATGTACTATTTTTTAGCCATGTCGGCCATCTTGGTTCGCGGGCGGGGTCATCGGACACATTTTTTAAACTAGATACCCTAATGATGATTGTGGACAAGTTTGGTTAAACTTGTCTTAGTAGTTTCAGAGAAGATTTTTGTAAAAGATTACAAAAATTTACGAAAAATGGTTAAAATTGACTATAAAGGGCAATAACTCCTTAAGGGGTCAACTGACCATTTTGATCAAGTTGACTTATTTGTAGATCTTACTTTGCTGAACATTATTGCTGTTTACAGTTTATCTCTATCTATAATAATATTCAAGATAACAACCAAAAACGGGAAAATTTCCTTCAAATTACCAATTCAGGGGCAGCAACCCAACAACGGGTTGTCAGATTCATCTGAAAATTTCAGGGCAGATAGATCTTGACCTGATAAACAATTTTACCCCCATTTCAGATTTGCTCTAAATGCTTTGGTTTCAGAGATATAAGCCAAAATCTACATTTTACCCCATGTTCTATTTTTAGCCATGGCGGCCATCTTGGTTGGTTGGTCGGGTCACTGGACACATTTTTTAAACTAGATACCCCAATGATGATTGTGGCTAAGTTTGGTCAAATTTGGCCCAGTAGTTGCAGAGGAGAAGATTTTTGTAAAAGTTTACGGACGACGGACGCAGGACGACGGACGACGGACGCCAAGTGATGAGATAAGCTCACTTGGCCCTTTGGGCCAGGTGAGCTAAAAAGGGGTTATATGTTTGTTTTGTCGACCTTCGTAAATCTTTTGATTCTGTGTAGAGAATAGGTCTTTTGTATTAACTAGTGAAAACAGGCATGGGAAAACATTTTTTCAGTGATATAAAAGAGCAATATAATAAAACAGAATCTTCAATTAAATATGAAAGTCAATTTTCAAAATATCTTAATATTTCAAGAGGGGTAAAACTAGGGGATTTGTTGAGTCCCACATTATTTAATATTTTTATAAATGATGTTATCAAAGAGTTAGATAAAAGAAATTCAGATCCAGTAACATTGGTTTCTTCAAATATTAACTCTCTTCTATTTGCAGATGATCTTCTATTAATATCTTAAACTAAAGAGGGATTACAAAATAGTTTAACAATTTAAGTGTTTTTTGTGCTAATTGGCAATTAAGTGTAAATGTAAATAAAACTAAAACTATGATTATAAAGCAAAACGGTTTCAAAACAGCTCACTCATTTGTAACATACAAAGATATTCCAATATCAGACACAAATGAGTATAAATTTTTAGGAATGATAATTAAAAATAATAGAAATTTTTCTCACAGTACTATAGATCTAACCAATAAAAGCTAAAAAAATTCTCTTTGCTATGAAGTCATAAACTAGTTCATTGAATAATATACCAGTTAAAGTAGCAAATAATATCTTTGATTCATTAGTTAAACTTACAGCTTAATATCATTTTGGGATTCCTATATAACATATTTTATTGCCAAAAAGAGAGCAAATAATTCAGGAAAACAATTGGACCCTTTTTATTTCATTGATAAAACACCTATAGAAAAGTTACACCTACAGTTTTGTAAATATACACTGGGTATTAGAAAAAAAAGTTCATCAAATCTAGGAGCAAGAGCTGATTTGGGGAGAATTCCTCTGGAACTTAATATTAAATTTCAATCTATAGTGTATCTTATTAGCTGATGACATTAATCCTCTTGTGAAAGAATCCTGTTTTGTCTCAAAACCTGGACTTTTTGGTAATTTATTCTTGGTTTTCATATGTAAAACATATGGTAGAAGAAACAGGTATGGATTTGGACACACTAAAGAAATATTCCTCACATAAAATATCTAAAACTATAAGAGAACAAATAAAATTAGAATTGAAGCATTTTTATGAAAAGCTAGTAAATGATAAAATTTACAGTTATCTGTTGTTATGATTAAAATGTAGGGTATATGTCACTCAGAGCAACCTAATAACAAAATTAACACAAGAGTGCACACGCTGAAATGTTTCGCCTGCTTTACTGACCATTGATTTTGTGTTAAAAATCTTAAAGATAAAGGTTTTACTAAAAACATTACAGAAACTTAACATTTTAAAAAATCTATGACAATGAGGTCAAGGTCAGATAAATTGTGTCAGACAGACATATAGACCTTACATTTTTTAATACACCAAATATAGTTGACCTATTGCGTATGCTAATTGAAAAACAGATCAAAACACAAACACTTAAAATTGACCAATGAACCATAAATATGAGGTCAAGGTCAGATGTTACCTGCCAGACAGACATATGCACCTTACAATTATTGCATACACCAAATATAGCTGACCTATTGCTATGAGTATTTGAAAAACAGACCAAAACACAAAAAATTAACATTGACCATTGAACCATAAAAATTAGGTCAAGGTCAGATGATACCTTTCAGACAGATATATACACCTTACAATCATTCCATACACCAAATAGAGTTGGCCTATTGCTTGCTTATAGTACTTGAAAAACAGACAAAAACACAAAAACTTAACATTGACCAATGAACCATGAAAATGAGGTCAAGGTCAGATGATACCTGCCAGACAGACATGTACACCTTACAATCTTTCAATACACCAAATATAGTTGACCTATTTCTTAAAGTACTTGAAAAACCGACAAAAACACAAAAACTTTACATTGACCAATGAACCATGAAAATGAGGTCAAGGTCAGATGATACCTGCAAGACAGACTTGTACACCTTACAATCATTCCATACACCAAATATAGTTGACGTATTGCTTATAGTACTTGAAAAACAGACCAAAACCCAAAGACTTAACATTGACCAATGAACCATGAAAATGAAGTCAAGGTTGGATGAAACCTGTCAGACTGACATTTACCCATTACAATCATTCCATACACCAAATATAGTTGACCTACTGCTTATAGTATTTGAGAGACGGACCTAATCACGTAACTTTAACGTTAACCTTGATCACTGATCCATTAAATGAGGTCGAGGTCAGGTGAACTCTGTCTGACGGACATGTAGACAATGCAAACCCATATACCAAATATAGTTATCCTATTACTCATAATAAGTGAGAAATTCACTTGACAAAAAAACTAAAAAGATTTTCAAGCAGTCGCTGAACTATGAAAAGGAGGTCAAGGACGATGGACATATGATTGACAGAAACTTCGTAACATAAGGTATCTGCATACAAGATATGAAGCATCCAGGTCTTCTACCTTCTAAAATATAGTCACATAAACATGCACAAGATGAACTATCAGGGTTTTTTTGTTTGCCCTTGTGGTTTTTTGTCAATACTTTAATACTTTATTTACTGTAATCAGGACCAGGAATCCTTGTGTAAAATTTCCGTGCATATAATAAACGCTAGCTAAAATATATTACCGTACACCAAAGCAATCCCAGAATATGAAGACGACGACAGACCCGTACCATACATTTGTTATGTTTTAGTTCTTAAAATATGTCACTTAGATTTTCTTTTTCTTTTTTAATTGCTTCTGGTATTAAAGTAATATATTAATTTGAAATTGCAACGACAGACACATACAGATTATACCGTTTACGATATTTCACAGTGTAACGTTGCCAAGCGCACAAATCCAAGCAGATTAGTCAATGACGTCATTGTTGTCCAATGAAAAATTAGTATGAAAAAGTTCGGGAAATATGTTCATAAAACTATTGACCGGGTTAATAATCTTTGTAACTATTGACTGGCAAATAGTCTGTGGAATGAAATAGCAGAAATATTTCATTCTTTTTTATATAGAAAAAACATACTGAGGTATAATAATTAACGCTATTTACCGTCCAGTGAACGTTTGTTTAAATTCTTTTAATCACTGTTTTCCCTCGCAATTGCGCTGTGCGGTTGTCGAAGTTCTAACGAGATGTTTCGTGGATAAGGTCACTTCATATGGAAAAGGTATCGGCAAATTATAGTACGGGAAAACAATAATTCAATAGCAGTACATTTCTAATTTTTTTCATAGGATAAAGTTTAGATATATAATCCTTGAGCCGGTCAAGAAGGATATATAAAAGTTTATATACATTACATGAGAGATGATTTTGATAGTTTTAATTTATCAATCAAATTACATCATTTCAAACTTTACAGAACTGATACAAGTTTTAACTTTACTATTCATATACATAGGAGCCTGTTTTATTATATATCACTTAAACTCATCAAAGATAACAGACTTATAATTTGGTATGCCAGACCAGCAAGATTTGGACACATGTGAAGTAGAAATAAAGCCAGTTCAGTGCTAAAGTGACAATTTGTTAATCCGTTTATCTAACCTTTTGCATTTCTTTGTGTTTAATTAATTCTATTGTTAAATATATGTTTGTCGTAATGGAAACCACCTTGACGATAAAAAGTTAATCCTTTGGACACTGATCCTTTTCTATAGATACTGTTTTTATATATACTTTTGTATGTTATTTTGAAGTAAGTTTAGGTCTTAGGTCTGGTACTGTCCGGACCTTGCTAGTAAAGTTTAAAGTATTGGTATTCCGTCTTTGAATTACTATAGCTGGAAAACTCCCGGTTATATATTGGTCGAGGTTACCCTCGGCACGATCCTGAGCTAGTTCCCCCAAACTAGCATAATGAATACCTTCAGAATCAACAAATTGGAGAACCTTGGAATTACCAGCCTTGCAGAAATTGACATCCGTTTCCGATGAGAAAAGCAGATACCTGTTTAGACTTTCTGTGCAAATATTGCGGTAAGACATTGAATGTTTTCACATACCATCGGTGTTATGCAGTTAACGGTTATTGTTACAAGTGCAGACATGATGGACATTTTGCCAGTATGTGTAATTTTCACGTTAAGTCATGTGAAAACCCAAAACCGAAGAAGTCGAAATCAAAAATTCAAAGAGACAGCGACCGAATGAGAACGTTTATTGAGAAGAAATAAATGTCTCAATTTCCGTTTCAAGGACTCGAGGACAAGGAACTCTCCCCTTTTACGTGCTCCGCACAGGACGAATCCGCGAAACAACACCTACACAGGTTAAAAGCGTCTCATAGAATCTCCCTCAAAGAAATCGCTGTGCTCAAATGTGAAAATTCAAAATTGGATACCGTAATGAAAGAAAATGTGATGTTAAGGAACAGTTTGGACGAATTAAATCTGGAACGTTTACAACATGTTCAGCTTATCCAAACGACCGAGCGGGAGTTAGCCGAACAAACATGTAGAACTGAAAATTTTGAAATAGAAATAGTGTGTTTGAAAGAGGAAAACCTAAGTTTAATCAACACTAGATACAGATTAACTATGGATTTTAAAAATTAAAGAGATGCAAGACTATCATGCTATAAAAAAACTTAAGGACGAAATTCAGAGACTTAAAATTCAAAATTCCAACGATATACGTGAACATCAAGATTTGCTTCATGAACTTTCAATCGCCGAGAATCAAATTGAAAGCTTGCGTACAAACTATTCTCACAATCCGCATCAACGCCAACGACGAGAGGATACCCACGAAGATAACCGAGTGAAATTGTTTCAATTCGGCAAACTCGGAGACTGAGTTAAGGTGGAGTAGTGGCGAATACAACCAGGAAGATTTGGACACATGTGAAGTAGAAATAAAGCCAGTTCAGACATTATATTTTAAGTGCTAAAGTGACAATTTGTTTATCCGTTTATCTAACCTTTTGCATTTCTTTGTGTTTAATTACTTCTATTGTTAAAAATATGTTTGTCGTAATGGAAACCACCTTGACGATAAAAAGTTAATCCTTTGGACACTAATCCTTGTCTATAGATACTGTTTTTTATATATACTTTTGTGTGTTATTTTGAAGTTAGTATAGGTCTTAGGTCTGGTACTGTCCGGACCTTGCTAGTAAAGTTTAAAGTATTGGTATTCCGTCTTTGAATTACTATAGCCGGAAAACTCCCGGTTATATTTGTATACTACGAATATTTATGTTGGCGATCAAAAAAACAATTTTCTTTTACATTTTCATTGTGATATGGAATTAAAAGTGAACCCGACTATTTTTTTTTTTCTTACTGAATCTGGATTCAAGGAGTCCGAGTTACATTAAATCATAAAAATAGATAACAATCAATACAAAAGCAATATTATACTTCGGACATGAACTTTGAGGCAGTGAATTTTTTCTGCTTTGTTTTGAATATATGCCGAAATGAAGCATCTAGCTGATGTGGAAAAATAATATTACTATTTTGAGACAACAAACCAGAAAAGTAGAAGGAATTTTGTTTACTGAAAGTGTGGCGGCCGTTGAAAATAGCAAACAGAAAGTTTCATAATTTCATAACTTTTAATCTTCATGATTAGTGGCACTGAAATCTTAGTGTCACGTTGGTACATATATAATATGTGCGAGGATTTTTTTCTATGTAGCACCTTTTTTAAAAAATATCAGCTATTTTTCACATAGATAATGCTACTGTCAGTTACAAGACTGTCATATTATATCTATATATGAAATTTTATATTAGTTAGTAATTATGTAGAACAAAACATAATTGAAGAATGAGTGGATAGAAATAATATAATATAATTTGCATTTATGACTTAAACTTTACAATATGAATTAAGACAACGGTAGTTTGGTGTCTTCTTGCCATTCCAATATTTTGAATTTTCCTATTCTGTCTATTCAAAAATCATGAGAATGGAATAATAATCATTTCCAAAGAAATGTTACAATAATGTTCAGCATATTTATGTAAAAAGATATTCAAAATGTTATTACAAAACTCTGTTTGTGTTTATCTTTGGAAAGTTAGGTATGGCCACGTCTGTTCAAAGGATATAAATGTCCAAGAAACCGAAATGGTGAGTAAATGTCTAAAATTTCGACCCCAGTTAATATCTATAAAAATAGCACATAAAGGTATATTTTTTATTACATATTTGAATTGACTATGTGAAAAATAGCTTGAATGCAAATTTTCGTTAAAAAAATCACCGCGGGATCAAAATTGTATCGTATGTATACCCTTCAGGATAATATAAGGCGTTATCTCAGTTAAAGGGGTTTTTATACATACCACTTATGTTTTGTTGGTGTGACTTAAACCAACTAATACTTTACTAAGTTTTACTGAGAACAACCTTAACTTAGGTGCTTTGTGCATATGGGCACATATCTTAGATTTATACAAGTTAACAGTACGTCAGTTACTTTGATCGTTTCATTTTGGGGATGTTGATTTGCTAAGGTAAATGCACGGTTAGATATTTTCTTACCGTAATTTTGTCAATAATATATGTTCACTTAATAATTTGTCTTATTAATTCAAATATATTTTCTTATTTTTAACTTTATTTTAAAACGGTTACAGATAGGGTGTAAATAATACTTAGAATACTTTTGGCTTTCTTATTCTCCTGTTTGAAAATACAATTCACGTTTCGTTTCCTCGTTAATTATTTGTAGTTTCTGTTAAAAAAAAATGCGACGGAAAGTTAATGGAACAGATAGACATACAGACGGAATGACAGACGGATAGACAGGGGTAAACAGTATACCCCTTCCTATGGAGCGGGGGTATACATACGACTTGAAGAGCATTGTATTGTTAATGGATCATTTAGTAAGTTAAATTAAAAAAGGAAAGTGTAAAATGATTAGATCATGAAGGAAAGAAAAATTATGAAATATGAAAAAAATTAGCACATATGAACTCAAAATTAAAACAAACATACCTTCATAACTGTCAACATCATACATCGGAACAGATTCTGACCAACACATAGCCGCAACAATTAAACAAACTAAAAAGAGACGAATGTGGAACATGTTCAATTATACTTCAAAATAAGTAACACAGGTAAAGTGTATAATGCAATAGAATGGATCTTTATAGTTTTTTTTCATAATGACCGCTGCTGAAAATAAATTGCAGCTGTCGTCTCTGTAATCTACCGACACTGAAATTACTCATTAGTAGAGAGACTTGATATATTGTTTTCCGTTAAACGAACATTAGAAAAGCATATGTGGATTCCATTTCATAAATAGAGCTTAATTATGGGTAATAAAAGGAAACAATGGAAGTCGACCCTATGTAAATCATATAGGAGCATTGCAATTTGCTAGATTAGTGAGTTAACTATCTTGAATGTAAAATAAAATTCCGATGTTTCGGTAAAGACAATTCGAAATGAACAGAAAGTCTCAACTAAAATGATAAATCATGTGAAATATTACGTCAATTGAAAGGACATTTATTCACCTTATCATGATAAATATTAATGATAAAAAAACAGCGAATCCTTGACTTTTATGTTTAAATAAAATATAAAGAGTGTAAGGAAGATGGTGAATTAGCTCCCAATGACATGGCATGTTACCCTTCAAATAAAAAAAGAAAGAAATAATCATACAAACCATCAAATTATAATTTACCAAAGAGAAAAAGAGAAAAAATGCGCAGAAACTTAATAACATGCACAACAACTTGAAATTCAGTGACTACGTACGTACTTTTGTTTGTTTGATTTTGTTAGTTAATTGTAATTTGGACAATTTAAAAAATGAGCTATTGAGAAAATTCATAATTATTGCGAACAGTTCGTTGTTTAAAAATTCTGCTATAAATCATGAATGATGAAAGAAAGGATGTCAACTGTTAACCACACTAAATTATACATACACCTATTGTGATCTTCGATATTAAGAGTATGTCGTATTTGGCAACAACAGCAACAAAAAATTATGAAGGCTATCATTAACACAAATTTGGGAGCATCAAATCCAAAGCAGCCAAACTTGTCCTATGTAAAATTATTATTCCTTTTATTCAAAATTTAATCCACATTCTACGACAGATCGCATGGATTATGATTACGTTTTCAAACAAGCTTACCAGTACCATTAAAGTGGGATAACTGATGAGTCTGGAACAATAAGAAAAGCCAATCATCTAAAGTGAAATAGTACTTCGGTAATCATTTTGACTTAAAGTACATTTTATACCACTTTAGCATATTACAAAAACAAAAAAATGTCTGCTTAACTTTGTTATTTGAAATATACATGCATTTGCTTATTGTCTTACTTTCAGTATTTATCGAGTAAATTGCATGTAAAGCTTGTTATAAATTGAATGTTTGGTCGTACCTGTATGTTGTGCTTTTACACCACTGTCCCTGGTTAGGGGAGGGTTGGGCGCCTGCAAACATGTTTAACCCCGCCACAGTCTATATATGCCTGTCCCAAGTCAGGAGACTGTAGTTCAGTGATTGTCGTTGGTTCATGCCTGTCATAATTTTGTTTCGTAAATGTTTTGCTATAAATCAGGCCGTTAGTTTTCTCAATTTAATTGTTTCATATGTTTAATGTCGGGGCCTTTTATGGCTGACTATACGGTATAGATTTTCCCCTTTGTTGAAGGCCGTACGGTTGCCTATAATTGCTTACATCCACTTCATTTGAACTGTGGTGGATAGTTGTCTCATTGACAATCATACCACATCTCCTTATTTTTATATCTACTAATATTTTGAGAATATAATATATTGATAGAAATCGAAAAAATATCAGCATATCAAATTTAAAGTTCTTTCCATAGACCAATTTTCAGAGTGTAATCTAATCCCCGAAATCTATCTTTATTTTCAATTACTTTCAATCACAAGGATATACTCATTTTCAAAGAAATTTTCCATATAAAATTATCACCTTTGTTTGAATATCACGATTGTTGTATAGTGATATAGCAACACAAAGGGTGCTTCATCTGGAGCAGAATCTGCGTACTTTCCCTGTGCTTCTGAGATAACTCCCGTTTTTCTTGGTGGTATACATGTTGCTCAATCTTCGTTTTCTTTCAAGTGTTTTGTAGACACATAATGAAATAGTGTACTTCAAATGTATGCTCATCTGGTAGCTCCTATTTCCTATTTGCTGAGCATAACAAGTTAAATTGTGATGCAATTGGGCATATAGTGGATGACGTCTGCCATCAATTCCACGGTTGACGGTCAGAGTCATTGGCAACAATGTTTCGCAATCGCATTCGACGCTTATTTGAAATGTTTTATTTTAAGCATTTTAAGAGTATTGCATTAGAATATGAATAACAGTACTGTATTACGCGTCGCCTGTAAAACAGCATTTGCGACCGTCGAATCGCCAATTGACGGTGGCAACTCTTCAAATACAGTACTGTTAATCGCATGATAAAGCATAAACGAGAAGAGGATGGCCGATGAAACTTATCCACGACCATTTGTTCACATTATAAAACACTCTTTGTGTTCTTTTAAAAAAAAAAAAGCAATTTGGTTTTCAAGAAAACACCACCCATGGTTGAAACATAAGCCGATTTAGAGGGCCCAAGCACCTCCTTTTCAAACGCCAAATATTGATATATGCATGATGTAAATTGCATGATTTTAACATCTGCCGTCCCCTTTTTCGAAAATCTTTAATCCGCCACTGTTAAAGACTGTTAAGTTTGTTGACGCAACTATGTCTTGGTATGATCATATTAATTATATAATCAAAAGAATTAATCCTTCATTAGCGTTATTAAAAAGAATAAAGAAATAATTGAATCATAATACACGAATTTTACTTTACAATGCTTATATTCTTCCACATTTGGATTACTGTTGTTCAGTATGGGAAACTGTAACAAATTTTTAATTGACAGTTTACTAAAATTGCAAAAAGGGCAGCTAGAATTATTTTAAACGAACACGATATTCGTAAACCATCTATTGAACTATTTAGGGAATCTGGAATTATTCCCGTTACTAGGAGAATACTTTACCACAAGTCATTATTACTATGCCGGTATAAATCAAAACATGAACTGAACCAAAATATTTATCAAATCTTATTGTGCCTGCAAATAGTAAACAATCATACAATACTCGACTTTCATCATCAGATAATTGTATTGTTCAAATCATTTTTTTTTTGTTAGGGGTTCAAAAGTGTGGAATTCACTATCCAGTGAAATTGAAAAATCAAAAACTGTATCTGCATTCAAATACTCTTACAAGTCATCACAAACAAAATGTTTTTTTTTAACTTTTTTTTTATTATTTAAAACTTTTTTTAAATTTTTTATTAATGTTTTGTTTTTAATTTCAAAGGAGTAATTTTTTAACGCTTTAAAATACTGGCTGTGTGTGTGTATTTTACATGTAATTAATTATTAATTGTTTTAACAATACCATTGTATTTTGTTTGCAGGCATGGGTTGAATAGATATTTTTCAAATGTTGGCATAGGTTGAAGACACCAAGTTATTATATTTTTAGCAAAGAGGTTTAACCACAATGTATACTATAGATCGAAACATCCACTGATAATAATATACAGTATTGTCTCATAATTCGGACTCTGTAAGATATTTTTCAACAAATTTCTGAGTTTTACACCTGGAGTTTATACAAATATTTGTATTAACGAAAGAATTTAGTAGGGCCAAAGGAACATCACCTTCCAAAAAAGGAAATTTAATTATGGGAAATGAAAAATTTTCTCTTTTGTTGTAAAATTTTTAGCCCCCACCACGATGCGAAGTATGCATTAAGTGTTACCCTTGTTCGTCCTTCCCTCCGTCGCCAAAGTATTTTCACATATTATAAGCAAGTATTAGCGGGGGCATTTGTGTCCTCAGACACAATCTTCTTTTATTGTAAAAAGTTTTCCGTGTGAAATTGAAATATCCAAATTTATAAAAGAACAATTATTGACTTTTATATAAGATTTATTTAAAATCAGTTCCTTTGGGTAAATTTCCAAAGAAAACTCTAGATTTTTAAAAATATTAAGGTAGTGGTAGGTGCTATAAATTTTAAAACAATTACATTTAAATAGAATTTAGACGGATCTTTACTGATTTTGGCCATAAACTGATTAATGACAATAGTGTTAAAGGAAAAAGTCTACTATCAAAGGGGCACAATTGGTGCTCATATGAATATCTACACCCAGTCGATTAACTGTGTTGCCAAAATGTACATAGATATTGTCAACTCGGATAAAATCTACAACTCTAATAATTTTGTAACAGTTTATATGTTTTGATAATAAAGAGCTGCGTCATGAACGCATGATACGCCCATCGCTCTTTTAACTCGTCTTTGTGCTTCAAAGGAATTTATATGATCAACTAGAAATACTGCGACCCACCCCCTCAAACTTACAGAAACACATGAGAACACACACTGGTGATAAACCTCATAAATGTGAAATATGTGGTAAAAAGTAAAACAACAAAAATACCGAACTCCAAGGAAAATTCAAAACGGAAAGTCCCTTAACAATTGGCAAAACCAAAAGCTCAAACACATCAAACGAATAGAAAATAACTGTCATATTCTTGACTTGGTACAGGCATTTTCTTATGTAGAAAATGGTGGATTAAACCTTGTTTTAAAGCTAGCTAAACCTCTCACTTGTACGACAGTCACATAAAATTTCATTATATTGACAACAATGTGTGAACAAAACAAACAGACATAATAGGTAAAAATGTCAAAAATAGGGGTACAGCAGTCAACATTGTGTTATAATCTCAATCACTATAAAAACAAACAAATATGTCAACAAAGAAAAACAAAATGCATATAGACAAAGCACATACGCAACATTGAAACACAAGAATAAAAAAAATGACAATAGAACAACAACACAACAACACAATGGCGGGATGTACAAGTACCGAGCCACGTCTAAAGGATATTACCAAAAAATGGACCAAACAGTAAACGTTATTAATTTACAATGACAAATAAAAGAACACTATAACACGTAATTAAGACGATAAACAACGTCAGTACCTATAGAATCTATACATCAAGACCATCATGTATTATTTGTGAAGTTGATACGGAATATTTATCAACAAGGTCTTGGTATCTTCCGAAGAACTTTTTTAGAAAAAGGACGAGACGTTTTTTGACATAACCCTGGTTCATCAACTTTTTGCTCAGACACTGGTGACGTTTTACAAAGTCTGAGTAGCAGCTGCAAGCTCTTGAATACCGAATGAGTTCGGAAATGTATATCCCATATGCAGGTGAAGTTGTTATATTGCTACTAAGGTGGGGAAATTGATAATTTCAAAATTAAAATAGTATCGTTGGTCATAGATTCTGGTACTGAGATGACCGCTGATATCAAATTCGAGGAATAAGTCTAAAAATGAGGCGGAGGAAGCCGTGTCTGTTGTTTCTTTGATTTCTAGTTCTGAAGGATATATTAATGGAACCCAATCAGAAAAGTTTGGATTGTTTATGGAAAGAAAATCATCAATATATCTGAATGTGAAATTAAATGATCTGGCTTCTTTGATCTTCTTGTTTTTGACAAGTGTCTGAAGGAACTCCGACTCATGAAAATAAGAAGAGGTCGGCAAGGAGAGGCGCACAGTTTGTTTCCATAGGAATGCCGACAATTTGTTGAAAAAGTCTACCTCCAAATTCAACAAATATGTTGTCAATAAGAAACTCCAGCATACTGATAGAATGTTTAACCTTTTTGTTCACTATTAACAAAATATGCCGTATGGTAGCCCGTATGGTAAAGGGTTTAGTTAGAGTTTAATTTACAGATTGACATGAGTGCACATATAGGTGTAGGACCATGTAAATGCAACATATGTGGAAGAAGCTTGACTGGCGAATATGCATATCATATTCTGATACATGTAAAATCTTACCTCAATTTGTAATTATATAATATTTATAAAGAGCTATCTTTTATTGAATAAAGGTTTTCGACCTTTTTTATATTACATTATAACTTGTTAAGATATAAATTTTAGAAATAAAATGATAATTGTCAAAACATTATAACATATATAAGGTCTACAATCATAATGTTTTAACTTAGGCGTTGCATTTTTACGATTTTCCTGACAAGTCAGTGAAGGGTCGATATTCAAGGGACGGTAACCAACAATTACTCTTTTAAAAATAATGGATCGGCACTGATTTTAAATTTTTTTTATTTCATATTCCGATGTAACGCGAATCAAAGTACAAGTGTGCCAAAAATAAGTTCCATCTTCGTTTACAACCACTGATGGGATACACTTAGTTCTTTCGTTTTGAATGCCAATTTTACCAATGGATCGCCAAAAGTTCCTCTGATTTGACGAAAAGAACTTATCTTATATTTTCTGTCTTTCGTTAGCTTGATGTTTACGTTTATATTTTCTATTTAATTCACTGATACAACTTGAATATTTGCAAGGGCTAATCCGTCTTTAAATAGTTCTTGGATTTTTATTTTTTGTAACCTGATTACTTTGTTTTTCTCTTTCATCGTATTTCAAGTTTTTAATCACTATTTTATTTTTACATGTGCTTTCATTTCTCTCTAGAACACCAGTGTTCTCACGCATGGTCTTCTCTAATGAGTTAATTTTGTCTAATATATTATTCATATCTGTTTTATCCTCAGTACAATCAGTATTTAGTTCTTTTTGTAGTTTGTTATCTATTTAATAAATTGGAAATCTTGTAGGTCAATTTTTCTGTGATTCTTTGTTCAAAGTTATATTCAAATTCACCAATTCTACGTTCTAATTTTTCACTGACATTACTTAGATTTGAGGATAACTGTAGATGCAAATTGTCAAGTCTATTCTGAGGCATATCAGTTGTCCCTTGAGTTCTGGGTTTGTCATATGTTTATTTCAGATGGAGGATAGCCGCTAGACAACTGACAAAAAAATGAATGTTTTAACTCACTTTCTATTTTTTTTTTCATAAATATATAATTCTGTGCATGTTAACTTTTTTCTTACCTTTATATATATTTATCTTACCTCCTATAGATTTATAGAGATTTGATTGGTTAAAGGACTACACGTGGTGACTATGTATATGTGATATAGGGTGTCCTAAAAAATATAGGGTTAGCAACCATACATGGTTAGTTACCGTGTGGGGTTAGTAAGGAGTTACTTCCCTTTCAAAACAAAAATGATGCCACAACCCTTCATAAAAACAACACGGTGTTGAGGAAAAATCTGAAAGGATTCAACAGACGAAGAAATTGATGATGAAAGGTTGAAATAAGTTCATAAAACATAATTAAAGCTAACAAGTTGTTATTGTTGGCATAACGGGGTTACTTCCCTTTCAAAACAAAAAAAGAAATCTGAAAGGATTCAACAGACGAAGTAATTATAATACATGTAATGAACGATTGAAATTAATTCATAAAACAAATTTAAAGCTTAAAAGTTGCTATTGTTGGCATTTGTTTTCTGTATAATAAATGGAAGTAGGATCTTAATACTAAGTATTGAAGACTTGATCACTTTGATAGGCCGTTATCTTACCTTCTATAGATTTATGGGGATATGATTGGCTAATCGACTACACGTGGTGACCATATATATTTCATATAGGGTGTCCTAAAAAATACAAAAAAAAAATAAAATACATCTTCATCACAATCCACAGTCACGTCTCAGTCATTACAACTGAACGGACGTGCTGGGTCAGCTCTGCTTTACCCGCTATCTTCGATGAGGGTCTACTGTTAGATGGATCAACGACTTACTACTTTCGATGACAGAAACCAATCCAACGCTGCACAGACTACGTTAGGCTATAATCCGCGTAGGGCTAATTCCCGCGTCAACATACACTCCAAAACCCATTATGGATGGGGGAGTGGTATGCCGAGTGACGTCCGAGGGCTGTATCCTAGGTGTTAGATGATGGACCACCATTTCACTGTCTAACGACTTTGGTCCTGATAATGCTTCCTGTCATCGTTAATACTACGTCCGAGACTCATCTACGGTACCCCAGTACTCCATCATCGAGGTTAGCGGGCTGCCAAGCTGACCAATCTGGCCCTGAAAGCAGCCGTTGTGAAGACATAACATCAAAATAGTCAACAAAAGAAAGAACAACTCACAAAACCAAGATGGCGGCCTACCAAAATGGCGTCCTCCATCTGTTCCTGACCGATGGCACAAAATTATTTAAACGCTCACCAAACGCCTTCGGGCACCGAGCCGACCGTGCGAGGGATGTATATCCAGTCAAGGTCGTTAAAAACTTCCATTTGTTTGTTGTAAAAAATACATGGTTAGTTACCATATACGGTTAGCAACCATATGGGGTTAGTAAGGGGTTACTTCCCTTTAAAAACAAAAATGACATCTGAAAGGTTTAAACAGACGAAGAAACTGGTAATAAACGATTGAAATACATTCATAAAACAAATTTAAAGCTAACACGTTGTTATTGTTGGCATTTGTTTTTTGTATAGACAAATGGAAGTAGGTTCTTAAACATGTCAAAATTAAGTATTGAAGTCTTTTAAATCACTTTGATAGGCCGCTAGTCTTAATACTAAATGGGAAGATAGTCGGCAAGATAAATTCGTTACACGGAGTGCTAGTGACCTAATACGATATATATGGGGTCAGTAAATTCCATATGGGGAATGGAATTTACTGACCCCATATATATCGTATTAGGTCACTAACACAACATGTAGCTAATAGTATAGATTTAGTAGCTAATCTGGCTACATCCTATTTGTGAAGCCGGTGTCTTAGGAAATAAACTGTTATCACAGAGATATGTCTCGCCTTTTTGTAATTTTGATAATGCAAATGTTGAAATTAAAATAGCAATACTTTAACATGTAAGTTATGCAAATATTCAAAGTCGATGAACCATGACTGAAGGTACATGGTTAAACAATCTCCATGGAATGAGATGTGCCAATGATAATACAACTGCATACCAAATACCATTGACTTATTATAAGTCGTTCCCTTTAAACAAATCTAAACACAAACATTAACTTGTAAACTATGTAAAAGTTTCAAAGTCAATGAACCATGATCAGGGGTGGGGCTATATAATCTCCATGGAAACGATACTTGCAAATGCCAATAAATTTGCATACCAAATATCATTGACTTAACATTAGCAGTTCATCTTAAACTGATCTAATCACAAACTAATACATGTAAACCAGCTGATGTAAACCAAGCAAAAGTTTCAAAGTAAATAGACCATGACGGAGGGGGCGGGCCAAATATTCTCCATGGAAATGAGATGTGCTAATGCTTATACAACTGAACACCAATTAACATTGGCCTACCACTAATGGTTCCCCTTGAACTGACCTAATCACAAACTAATACATGTTAACTTAGCAAAATTTTCAAAGTCTATAGACCATGACTAAGGGGGCAGAGCCAAATAATCTCCGTGGAAATGAGATATGCCAATGCTTATACAACTGCATACCAAATAGCATTGACCTACCACTAGTGGTTCCCCATAAATTGACCTAATCACAAACTAATACATGTAAACTATGAAAAGTTTCAAAGTCAATAGACCTTGACTGAGGGGGCGGGGCCAAATGAATCTCCACGGTAATGAGATGTGCCAATGCTAATACAACTGCATACCAAATATCATTGACCTACCACTAGTGGTTCACCATGAACTAGACATAATCACAAACAAATACATTGTTGACGCCGCCGCCGCCGACGCCGGAAACAGCATACCTATGTCTCGCTTTTTGACTCCGTCAAGCCGGCGAGACAAAAATTGGAACCATGGTTCCAATCTTTTAAAAAATAAACAAATTTGCTACGCCGTAGGAAAATGTCCCACGCCCTGTATAAATTATGAATCAGATTAAGGTACGATAGTCGACATATGGTAAGAAAGAGTCTCATAACGACCATAAAAACAGTTAAATCAAAATAATTATAATTAGTCATCTACACATAATGGTAAAGACTATGTTCTAGTTAATACTAACGAGCATAAAAGCTTTCTGTCCACAAATGGTCTCAAAGAAGTTGCATTAACAAGGTGTCATTGTCACAATGCTCCAAAAAATAGTCCCAGAACTCCCTTAGAAAGGTTGGATCAAAATTGCGGTATAATCTGTATTGCTGATATTTTTTATCTGTTTAGTCTCTCTCTATATATTCTTTAGTTTTTGTCCAAAACACAAAAGGGATGAAAATCGTCATTTAAGGGCAATCACTCCAATAAAGAGTCTACTAACTATTTCCGCAAACTTTGACTTGTTTGTAGATCTTGTCTTGCTTATCATTTTTGATATTAAAAGTTTCTATCTATAATAGTTTTTTTAAACATTCAAAATAATAGACAAAACTTGCATTTTACCCCTATGTTCTATGTTTAGCCAATTCGGACATCTAGGTTGGCAGGCGGGGTCATCTGGCACATTTTTTAAACTAGATATCCCCTCCCTATATCTTCCATTTTTATTCCAATCAAGCAAAGAAAACTGTAGTTACTATCTTGTAACAATTTGTTCCAGACACCCGACAGAAGGTAAGAAGTAATTGCAAAACGATTACTGAATGCTCCCAAAACTTATTTTAGAGAGCATATGTGCCGTTACATCACTGTCCCAGGTTAGGAGGGAGTAGGGGGTGGCGCCTTCAAACTAGTTTAACCCCGCCACATTCTGTATGTGCCTGTAATTCAGTGGTTGTCGTTTGTTGCTGTATATCATATTCGTTTTGTTGTTCGTTGTTTTGTACATAAATCATGCCGTTAGTTTTCTCGTTTGAATTGTTTTACATTTGTCATTTCGGGGTCTTTTGTAGCTGACTATGCGGTATAGGTTTTGCTCATTGTTGAAGGCCGTACGGTGACCTATAGTTGTTAACTTCTATGTCATTTGGTCTTGGTGGAGAGTTATCTCATTGGCATTCATACCACATCTTCTTTTTTTTATATATAAATTGCCCGTATTGTGTTGACTTTTATTTAATTAGTTTTTTTAATTGTTGCTGTGATACCTTCTTTTTTATACTTGATCTTTTATTATTTTAATTGTAATTCCATTATTTTTAAGGGACTAAAATTACATTGTATTTGTTTAACATAAAGTCACAGTACATTCACAATCGCGTTGCACAAGAAGTCACAGAAGACTGGACTAAAATGAACACGCAGTCACAGCACACTTGCAGACTAAACCGACCATGTGTATTCATTACATGTTAAAGTATACAGAAATGTTAGGGACCATGCTTCTTTGATATCAAAGATAAATGATTTTGAAGAGGGGTTTAATTCATGGGTTGCCATTTGTAAATATATATTTTCTAACTAAATTGCCAAAAATCTTGAAGCGCCATCGAACGTTCAGCTAATACACCCAATTACTTTTAAATTTTATTATTATTTTTATGTAAATATGCAATTTATGTATGAGAAATTCATTCTGTAATACATCATATTACTAAAAAGTGAAGAATCAATAGAGTAAACAGAATACATCATGTTATTAAAAAGTGAAAAATCAATATAGAAAAAAAAAATACAAACTGAATGTACTGTTGTCATTTGGTGTTGCAAAATGGAAGTCACAGTACACCAAAAACGTGAAGGCACATTTCAGTGGACACCGTTAACATAGTGTGAGAAGTGACTGTGTAAACCCATTTTTTGTCATATTTTTCAAATGTAATAGTACCTAAAA
The DNA here is from genome assembly GCF_021869535.1 of Mytilus californianus. Classification (NCBI taxonomy): domain Eukaryota; kingdom Metazoa; phylum Mollusca; class Bivalvia; order Mytilida; family Mytilidae; genus Mytilus; species Mytilus californianus. Next base: position 64,026,017 of record NW_026262679.1, read on the forward strand.
CCAAATATTTTTGGTACCAATGTGAAGTAACATATATTGAACCGGAATTGACAAATAATCTTCCTTTATTCAATCAAAAGTACAGCTAAACTAAATATTTTTAGAATAACTGTTGAGGAATAACACCACTAATTCATAGCCGCTTGCCTTCTATGTTAAATTCTGCAACTTCAAGTATTTTGTCTTAAATTCAAATAAAGTAACAGTCATTTCATATCAGAACTATACCTTATCCTGACTCTTGCTGAAAAATTCAACACACCTTTAATTGCATATTAGAGCGCACTGGTTTCCGGAAGTTGGGTTGAACAAGAACAGGTACTTCTGATCTGAGCAACAGGGCACAGAGAGGCGAAAGATACCTAAAGGGCATTTAAACTCACAAGTCGAAAATAAATTGACAACGCCATGGCAAAAAAATTAAAAAACAAATAACAAACAACAAACAACAGTATACAAAACACAACATAGAAAACTAAACACTGGGCAACACAAACCCCGCAAAAAAACCGTGGGTGATCTCAGGTGCCCCGGAAGGGTAAGCAGATCCTGCTCCACATGCGACTATGTCCTTCTATTCTAATTTCGTGTATTTTTTTATGGTTAAAAATATTAAACAAGAAAATTTCAATAAGGGTTCTTCAGTGATCCCAAGTCATTAACCTTTCATTTGATACCAAAATGTCTGTTGGTCTTTTTTCTTTTTTAGCCATGGCGTTGTCATTTTATTTTCGACTTATGAGTTTGAATGTCCCTCTGGTATCTTTCGCCTCTCTTTTACAACCACTGGGTCGATGTTTCTGATGGTGGACATTTTGTCCTCGAGGACAGCAGAATATGCATGAATTTACGAAGATCAAACGGAATACTGGCTCGGACGTCGCCCAGTATAAAAAGGTCCGAAACAGACGTCACCATGGACACGGTGTCGTTTGATATGGCAGGTGTCCCCTCTTCACCAGACATGACAAATATCCCTAACATGACACATTCAGATCATCATACTAACAAGCATTATGAGAGTATTGCATGGCAATACATAGTCCCCTACCGGTTACAAATTCACTGTACGGTATCTTGTCATTATATAACTATATACCAATTATCAAATCAATTTCTTAAAGCATGACGAAAAAAAGTGCGGAAAATTGATTATTTGAGTAAATTTTCCAAAGTCTAAGGACTATAACTCTGCACAAAATCATCAGACCGGAACAAAATTCGAACTTGATCTGTAACTTGTCATGGTAAAATAATACACCAAATATCAAATCGATATCTTCAAGGACAAAGAAAAAATTGTGGAAAACTGATTTGCCGGACTGACGGATGGGCAGACAGACAGACAGACAGACAGACGGAGTGCAAACCTAAAGTCTCCTTCGACTTCGTCGGTAGGGGACTAATAACAACAGCAATAATCTACGTATGCAGCCGTGTTCAGTTCTTCTACAAGACATTTAGGATTTTGAAGACTCTGAACAACACTGTCTCATTTCGAAATGTGAAGCCAATGGCTGCAAAACCTGTGGAATTTTAATAACAGATGCTCAATTCACTAACAATTTAACTTAATGCTTATTTTATCAGAAGTTACGATGATCTGAATTGTAAATCAACAAATGTCGTCTACGGATTAGAGTGTAACCTTTGCGGATTGGTATACGTCTGTGAAACAAAAGGAAGGCTAAATAAACGTATGTGCGGCCATAGATCAGACATCAACCACAGTGCAAGCGACATTGTTTACCAGCATTTTAACCAGCCTGATTATTCAATCCTTTCTATGCAAGTTCGCAACATCGAAAAAATATACCACATGACTAACAATCCTCATCTTGCAACACCTCTCCGTAGACAAGAAGAAGACTACTGGATTCGACAATTGGGAACTGCGACACCATATGGTTGCAATGACAAAATTGATGGTATAGGTATTCCATCTAGTCCTTCCTGTAGCTCGGTGAATGTGATGAACATTTTCTACTCTACTCCTCGACGTAGACGCAGTCATGGTCGTCGTCATTATACATCACCTACTCTCCATGATGTCTCTATTAATGACCTGCTGCCATTTATACAAAAGCCGTTAGGTATTCGTCACATTCGCACGAAGCTTTACCCTTTTCAAAACTTCATTCTCTGTACAACTTATGTTTGGAAACCACTGTTACTAACCCTCATTCAAACCAATACAAACTTACAGCTATTATTTCGGATATTGCAAGTCACAGACTTTTCAAATCGAGGGTTTCTTATCGTCGAGTTGCAAGATGCGAGTTAAGTTACGACGGTCGAGTTGCGAGTTACAAAAATATTGTGTTTCTCTAATTTCTTAAAAATTATATATATAAATGGTCTTATATATAAACGGTCGTGCCGTTTGATTTTTGAAACAGAATTTTCAGGTTTGCTTCGCATTTAATAAACAAAGCATACATGTACCCGAACTTAGTTATACACTGCATGAGGAAGGGTCCCGGTATTTTGATTGTAGGATTTGAAAGAGTTATGTGATACATATTTATAAGAGTCTATATGTTGCACGCACGCTTAAATTTCTTTCATGAGAGCGACATTGTTCATTTTCTAAAATAAAACAGGATATAATGTAGATATAAGACAAAATGTATACCGTACTGAACAAATCAAGCATAAGAAAAAAATAAATCATGTAGACAAATGAATTATACTTGCAAATTATCGACATCTCACAGAATATGGAACTGTATAAGCTTAACGTAAATACTTATCAAAGGTACCAGGCTTATAATATTTTCTACGCCAGACGCGCGTTTCGTCTATACAAGACTCATCAGTGACGTTTGAATGAAGGATATTCATTAGCATACCAAGTGCTATATCTTCGTCTTTCGCAAAGGCTTAGGGTGCATGATATAGGCACAATTGCACATTTAACTTAGGAATATATCTCATGAATTTTCATTTTAATATCATGCACAGCCTGTCACAAGAGCACCTAAAAAAGGTTTTACCCGGGTAAGTATGGCATCAAGTTGTACTTTCATTACTTAATTGATAGGGAGTGCTGCTGGGGTTCTGTTACCCCACCCTTTTCAATATTTTAGATTTTAATAAATGTGGATAGTGTCCACATGTGGACACAGATGATGCCCCCGCTTGCATATCATATAGTTATAAAGGGACATAACTGAAGAACGGTAAAAGTGACGCTACCCAAATTTGAACTTGATCTGAGTTTTGTGGTAATAAGCGTTGTGTGTAAGTCTCATAACATTTGGTTGAGGCTAACTTAAGTAGAGAACAGAAACTAAAAATTCAGCATTTTTTCTATTTGTAAACACGCATAACTCTAGAACGGTTGTGTATAAGTTTTATTACATTTGGTTGAGACAAACTAAAGTTAGAGAACGGAAACGAAAAATTCAGCATTTTTTATGTTTATAAAGGGACATAACTCAAGAATGGTAAAAGTGTCGCCACCAAATTTCGTACGTAATCTGTATTATGTAGTAATAAGCATTGTGTATAAGTTTCATAACATTTGGTTGAGGCAAACTAAAGTTAGAAAACGGAAACAAAAAAATTGTACTTGATCTTAGTTTTGTGGTAATGAATATTGTGTAAAGGTTTCATAATGTTTGGTTGGGGCAAACTTAAGTTACAGAATGGAAACTAAATATTTTGCAATCCTTCGATTTATAAAGGGGCATAACTCAATAATGTTTAAAGTGACACTACCCAAATTCAACTTGATCTGTGTTTTATCAGTGGAAGTCAAAATTAAACATTGCATTGTATTAAGCATTGATTGTAGTTGATTCAACTATAATCATGGACAAAGGAACATAACTCCAATTTTAATAAAATGCTCCGCTGGGCGCAGCTTGATACGACCGCAGAGGTCGAACCCTGAACAGTTGGGGCAAGTATGGATACAACATTCAAGCTTGATACAGCACTGAATTTGGATTGTGATTAAATATTTGACACAGCATAGGTTTCTGACACAGAATGAATGTGGTCTAAGAACTTAATTTTTTTTTAATTTACCTATTCAAACCATATCATTATTATTTGCTTTTATATATAAATCAGAAATAACCAATTTAAATCAATTGGAAACACAACTTCAAAATACTGATGGATTCAGTCAGGCAATGGATTAGACACGAGAAAGAAGACGTACAGATACTCTTTCCAAATGGATTAAAGCTGTGAGGTCGTTGATACAAATCAGAATTAAGAAACTGAATGGGTCTATTAATACCCATGTTACATCAATCTTTAAAGACCCAAATGTTGCAAAACACTTGTCCTACCTCCATGACAAATATTGTTGTCCCCGCAGATATAGCCCCAAACAACATCGTTTTGTGTGTAAATCACATTACATATACTGCTTGATAAATGAATTAGGTATTGACAATTCACTTGGAAACTCAACATATACACTTACTAAAGAGGAAATCCTGGATAATCATAGGTCTGTTTTATGTTCCTTTGGATTTTCAAACAAAGATGAAGAACTGGATCTTCCATCACTGTATTGGATACCTAAACTACATATAAAGTGTCCTTACAAACAACGGTGTATTGCTGGGTCTTCCAAGTGCTCCACGAAACCTCTTTCTAAATTATTAACATCAATTTTATCAGCAATCAAAGCCAGGCTTCAAAGTTATTGTGAAACTACCTATTCTAGAGGTGGCGTGATTCAGATTTGGATACTGAAAAAATCCAAAGATCTTTTAGAGTACAAACAATCGAAGACTCTTTCATCTTACAATAGTATTGAAACATTTGACTTTTCTACACTTCACACAAATATTCCCCATTCCAAACTAAAAGACAAATTGAAAGAGTTGGTACTGCTTTGTTTCACAAAAAAGAATGGCCAACGTAGATACAAGTATCTTTTCTTTGGGAGGGATAAATCCTACTTTGTAAAAAATCACTCTGATTCAAACAAAAATTCTCTGAAACTGACATTATCAAGATGCTTGATTTCTTGATTGACAACATATATGTTACATTCGGAGGACGTGTTTTTCAACAAACAATCGGCATTCCCATGGGAACAAACTGTGCCCCTCTTCTTGTCGACTTCTTTCTTTATTCATATGAGGCTGACTTCATACAGGAACTTCTTAGGAAGAAAGAAAAGAAGTTAGCAGTATCCTTTAACTTTACTTTCCGCTATATAGATGATGTTCTCTCACTAAATAATTAACATTTTTGTGACTATGTTGAACGCATCTATCCCATCGAACTTGAGATAAAGGATACACCAGATACAGTTAAGTCTGTCTCATATCTTGACTTACATCTAGAAATTGACAATGAGGGTCGGTTGAAAACAAAACTTTATGACAAAAGAGATGATTTCAGCTTCCCAATTGAGAACTTTCCATTTCTATGTAGCAACATTCCAGCAGCGCCTGCATACAGAGTATATATCTCCCAGTTGATACAATATTCCAGGGCTTGTATTTCCTATCATGATTTCCTTGATAGAGGGTTGCTGCTCACAAGGAAGCTATTAAACCAAGAGTTCCAAGTGGTGAAGTTGAAATCATCCCTTTTTTAGTTTTACGGACGCCATCACGAGTTGGTTGACTATCATGAAATATCCGTTTCACAGATGATAGCGGATATGTTCCTAATGTCATAACAACAATCCCGTCCCCTTTTCGGAATGTGACCTACCGAATTAGACTTATTACCGGGTTTGTACTAACATGAGCAACACGATGGGTGCCACGTGGAGCAGGATCTGCTTACCCTACCGGAGAACCTGAGAACACCCCCAGTTTTTGGTGGGGTTCGTGTTGCTTAGTCTTTAGTTATCTATGTTGTGTTTGGTGTACTGTCATTTGTCTGTTAGTCTTTTTCTTTTTTAGCCATGGCGTTGTCATTTTATTTGCGACTTATGAATTTGAATGTCCCTCTAGTATCTTTCGCCTCTCTTTAATTGCATATAAGAGAGTACTGGTTCCTGGAACGTCGGAAGTACCAAAACAGGTACTTCAGATCTGAGAAACAAGCAAAATGAAACAATTTTTATTTCTATTTTTTATTATTCAAAATTATAAGTCAAAAAGTGTTCTACAATGATCACAAGTCATTCAGTTTTCATATGATACACAAAAAAAACCCAAAATATTCTATATATTTTGAAAGCTACGACCATGATACAATACAGCACAAAACAATTCTCCACAAACTTCATGAATATGGCATCAGAAACAACCTCCGTCAATGGATGACCAAGTTCCTAACAGACAATTGCAAATGAGAGTAGCCCTAGAGGGTGAAATGTTCGAAACGAGTCAAAGTACACTCTGGCGTACTTCAAGGCACAGTTCTGGGCCCCAAACTATTTTTTGTCACATAAATGACCTCCCTGATGCAGACAACTGCTTACTATACTGCTATACAGGGAAATCAGCAGCCAAAAAGACCACCTCAGCCTCCAACAAGACCTCAAACACCTTGGAGTATGGGCAAAAAACTGGGAAATGAAATTTAATGCAAAAACATACTATGTTGTACCTGTCCTTAGTCAGGAATCTGATGTTCAGTAGTTGTCGTTTGTTGATGTGGTTCATAAGTGTTTCTCGTTTTTTATATAGATTAGACCGTTGGTTTTCCCGTTTGAATGGTTTGACACTAGTAATTTTTGGGGCCCTTTATAGCTTGCTGTTCCGTGTGAGCCAAGGCTCTGTGTTGAAGACCGTACTTTGATCTATAATGGTTTACTTTTATAAATTTTGACTTGGATGGAGAGTTGTCTCATTGGCACTCATACCACATCTTCTTATAACTATATATTATGTCCATGAACAAATCATCAAGTTAATTCTACCAACTAAGTGGACATATACTAGAAGAGGTAAACACCAACCCATACCTCGGACTCCAAATTTCAGACAACCTAAAATGGAGAACACATATAGAAAACACCAGCAAAAAAGCAAGTTCTACTGTAGGATTTCTCAGACGAAATTTACAACATTGCCCAAAAGAATGTAGGAAAAACGCATACAAATCTTTAGTAAGATCAATTATGGAATATGGAGCCATCATTTGGAACCCATATACAAAGAAAGAAATAGACCAACTAGACCAACAAGAAAGGTTACAAAGAATGGCAGTGCGTTTTATCAATAAAGACTATAAACCAAGAGATGATGGATGCACCACTAGAAGACCGACGAAAAAAACCCATTTTTCTACAGGGTGGTTGAAGGTCAGGTACCAGCGATGTAGCCTTCTGATCATATTATCCAAAACCAAGGAAGACGCCAAATCAAACCAAAAATATTCCAAGACTGTATTCCATCTAACATTGTGGAAAGACAATCCCGAATAAATTCAAAAACAGTCAAGATCCAGCACTTATCAACCGACCAATTAAAAAACTCATTTTTCATCAGAACTGCTGTCGACTGGGACAACCTTGAAGACAGCTGCACTATATAGCCGCACTCAGAACGAATTGCGTTCTCCATCCCCGTTGTAATAAAGCCACATTGGGATTCTACTACGTACCCATACAGATACAGATACAGATGCCATGCGTAATAACTATTTTGTTTTAAATATGTACTACTTTCTGGTATGTTCTTTCAGACAAGCACAAATAAGGGGTGTTACACCATTAAATGGAAGTCACAAACTTATTTAGTTTGAAGTCATATGAAACGAGTTTCTTCAAATCATAATGTTAAGAAAATCATATAACCAATCCAAATATATTCTAAACTAAGTCCTCTATGCACGATGTTATTACAATTATTACAAATCCATAACATATAATACACAAAAAAAAAATACTTCATTCAGTAAAAACTTTCCTTGCTAATTAACTTTCGTGTTTTAATGCTGAAGTTTACCGATCGTGACCTTTATAAATAATCAACACAGACAGTCACAGAATCATGGAGCATGATGATAGACATGCAATGTCTATCTTTTGTTTTAATTTTTCATGCTTCTATTTGTTAAACATTGTCATAACAGTTGCTACATGATTTGGTTCTTTCAAAATCAATTAACACTAATTACCTTCCAGCACATGTTTGTTGAACCAGTTACCAACACTAGTAGCTGAGACCCCTGACTTCGTATCTTTCAAGCAGGGCTATCATCACTTACTTTTTAACTTGTTAGGGGCCAAAATGAAAGTAAGTTCTAATGAGGATTAGAGCTGTGCTGGTTGGGTGTATGCTGAGGGACTGCTACGGTAGCCAGATTGGTCTAATCTGAAGAACCGAAATACAATTTTGAAATCTTTTTCTCAATGTCTTTCTTTCAGCCTATTATTGATATCTGGGACTAATAGGTAATGTATAAGTCCTAGCTGTTATCTTATTCTTATCAGTTCAAAACTTTAACTTCTAAAGCATAATTATCCAAGAAGACAGTGCTTTGTAACCTGTCATAATTATCTAAGAAGACAGTGCTTTGTAACCTCTCTTTTAATCACAGATTTCCCCTCACATTTGAAATGTGTGGTTGCCGAAGTTCAATCTAGAGGTCTTGTGGTTGTCACTGCATATGAAAAAGCTATTGGCGAATTAGAGTACGAAAGATAATAATTCAATAGAAGCACATTTCTAAAGATTTTGATAAGATAAAGGATTTTCTGTCAAAAGAAAGTTCATGTATATGTGTTTTAAAGTAAAACTTAGCCATTCAAATTTATTAAATATATTAAACTTCATTTTTTTAATTTAAAGTATCATATGACTTTAAATGACAATAAAGTTGTGATTTGAACATAAGGAAGAACACCAAATACAAATTCTGCTATTAAACCAAGGGTAAAAGAAATTAAGATTCATCGAATAAAATTTGTCACCACCTGCTTGGATTGAGATCAATGTTAATATACCACAATAATCATATGTATATATAAAGTATTGCAATTTAAAAAAAAAAACATAAATAAAATTATACAATGATATTAACTTAAGTTTGACTCATCGCTGATTCAATAAGTGCCCTTCCATCTGTATAATTTCCACTAATGCACATCAACTTTAATAGTATATACCTGGTATGTTTAACTTCATTTCAGTTATAGACACTTTCATGTTCTAGTAAACTCTTAATTTTTTATTGTGTTGATTTTTCGTATCACATTCTCAATAATTTCATCTTGGTCGACAAACTCTAAAATATGTGGCGCTTGCATTAAAATTCCTAAAGTTCCACCAATGGTAACAATCAAGAAGACATAAAACAAAAGTCTGTCTATTACCAAGGCTACATACCGCCAATCATCTAAAACCTGAAATGAAATAAATAAATGAAAGACAGCTATGTCCAATTTAACTTTTTGAATGATCTCTTCTGTAGTATATATAGACAAACATCATTCCAGAAAAGATAATTAAAAAACTTAAATTGGACATTTTTGTTTGCAATTAAAAAATAAAATGCTTCGCTGAGCGAAGCTGGATAGGACCGCAGAGGTCCGACCCTGAACAGTTGGGGAAAAAATGGACACAATATTCGCGCTTGATACAGTTCTGAATTTGGATTGTAATTAAATATTTGACACATAATAGGTTTCTGACACCAAATAACTGTAGTCAAAGGACTTAGAATTGGTTATATGATTTGAATTTATATTCAATTTTTTGCTTTTGTGACATTATGCTGACCCCCCCCCCCCCCAAAAAAAAAAAAAATTACACCCCTTTTTTTTTGCTTTTGTGAAATACACTATGCTGTTGTGTATTGACCCCCCCTTTTTTTTGCAAAAAAAAAAATATTTGATAAAATTTTCTTTTTATTTAATTTCTGAAATCTGAAATGAAAAAAAAAATGGCCCCCCACTCCCCCCCCCCCCCCTTTTCCAAAAAAGAATTCTTTTCCTCAAGATATGGTCATAATCTCATTTCAAATTTCCAATGGAGTTTGCAACCATAATTAACAATTTAAATACATCATAAAAGTCTTAAAATAGAAAATGACATACATAATCATTGCTAAAATTAATATTCCTTTAATAGTAACTTCTAAGAATAATTTGACAGCTAATCACCTCAAGACAATGCAAAATTTCTTTATACATAATTTCTAAGCAGTGTAAGGGAGGTAATCCAAACATACACAACATTGTACTTGAAATGTGTTTGGATAACCTCCCTTACACTGCTTTTAAATTGTCCATTTACCTGGAAACCTTTGTTTTTTGCCCATAATTCCTAAACAGTTTGAGCCATAACCCCCCAAAGTCAATCCTAACCATCCCTTTGTGGTAAGGAAACTTGTGGTATAACTTCAGAGATTCATACACTGTTCCACAAGTTATTGTCTGGAAACTAGAAAAATGCTTATTTGGGCCCTCTTTTGGCCCCTAATTCCTAAACTGATAGGACGATAACTCCCAAAATCAATCATTATCTTCCTTTTGTGGTTATAAACCTTGTGTTTAAATTTCATAGATTTCTATTTACTTATACTAAAGATATTGTCTGGAAACCAAATGTCTTCAGACGACAGCGACGACGACATGATACCAATATACGACCGCAAAATTTTTTGCGGTCGTATCATTACTACCTTAAATCTTTCAACTGACCCATAACAATACATATGTGTATAAAAATTTTAGGCAGCATGAAGTTGAATTAAAGTCTTGAAGAATTTTAAATAGAAGTGAAAGATTGATTGATTGTTGTTTGCTTTACGCCGCATTAGCACAAAAAGGTGAAAGACACCAAAGGGATATTCATACTAATAAGTCAAAAACAAACTGACAATGCCATGCAAATAAACAGCTGTGCCAAGAGCGCACGATAAACCCTTATTGAGCATACAGAAATTGCGAGAATTAAATGGGATATTTTGAAGGCATTTAATCAAGAGAAAATACAATGGCTCTGTAGAGAAACATGCCCAAGGATATCGGTTTTTAAATCAAACAGTTTGTTATGTTCACCAATTCCAACAATTATGTTAAAGTTTCCACTAAATCAAGATATGGGACAATATGTGAAATAAAATTAAAATAAAATTATTAAATTTTTGACACAGCATAGGTTTCTGACACAGAATGAATGTGGTCAAAGAACTGAACAAGAGGCTCTAAAGAGACTGTGTTGCTCACCTGCATCTTCAACAATAGCCACTTTTCAGTAACTAGAGGCTCTCAAGAGCCTGTGTCACTCACCTGTTTCTACTGTGGTTTTGGAAATAATGTAAAATAAGGTTAAAATCATAATAAATAGTATAAGGTACCCTAATAATGATTGAGGCCAAGTTTGGTTTACTTTGGCCCAGTAGTTAAATTTAAAGCAGGTCATCCCATTGTAGTCTTACAATAGTTACTGAAGACCCCTTATCATTATTTAAATTAGTTTTCAAGTTGTGACCATTTTAAATTGTCTTTTTACAGTTTTCCCATAGACTTCTATTGTAAACCCCTATGTTCTATTTTAAGCCATGGCGGCCATGTTTGTTGGATGACAGGTCATCAGATACATTTTTCAGTCAAGATAACCCATTGAAAATTGTGGCTTAGTTTAATTCTATTTGGTCCAGTAGATTAAGTGGAGAAGATGTTTGTAAAAGATTACAAAAATTTCGAAAAAACTGTGAAAAAATTGACTTTAAAGGGCAATAACTCCTGAAGGGGTCAATTGACAATTTTGATCGTGTTGGACTAATTTGTAGAGCTTACTTTGCTGAACATTTTTGCTGTTTACAGTTTATCTCTATCTATTATAATATTCAAGATAATAACCAAAAACTGCAAAATTTCCTTAAAATTACCAATTCATGGGCAGCAACCCAACATCAGGTTGTCTGATGCGTCTGAAAATTTCAGGGCAGATAGATCTTGACCTGATGAACATTTTTATCCCAAGTCAGATTTGCTCTAAATGCATTAGTTTTAGAGATATAAGCCAAACTGCATTTTACCCCCCCCCCCCCCCCATGTTCTATTTTTAGCCATGGCGGCCATCTTGGTTAATGGGCGCGGTCATTGGATACATTTTCAAACTAGATACTCTGAGGATGATTTAGGCCAAGTTTGTTTAAATTTGGCCCAGTAGTTTCAGAGGAGAAGATTTTTGTAAAAGATTACAATAAAATGCTTCGCTGAGCGCAGCCAGATACGTCAGAGAGGTCTAACCATGTACAGTTTGGGCAAGTTTGGACACAATATTCAAGCTTGATACTGTCTGAATTTGGATTGTGATCAAATTTTTGACATAATATAGGTTTCTGACACAAAATAAATGTGGTCAAAGATCTTAAAAATTTGAAATGGGACATTTAATTTACCTAGTATGGTCTGATATCTAAAATCTAACAACATGGTTAGATTCAGCATATAAAATAAAATGCTCCGCTTGGTGCAGCTTGATATGACTGCAGAGGTGGAACCCTGAACAGTTGGGGCAAGTATGGACACAACATTCAAGCTTGATACAGCTCTGAATTTGGATTGTGATTAAATATTTGACACAGCATAGGTTTCTGACACAGAATGAATGTGGTCTTAGAACTGAAACATTTTTAATTTACCTATTATGGTCCAATATCCAAAATCTAAATACATGGTTAGATTCAGCATATCAAAGAATCCAAAGAATTCAATTTTTGATGAAATCAAACAAAGTTTAATTTTGGACCCTTTTGACCTCAATGTGGACCAATTTGATAACGGGGCCCAAAAATCAAAGTACATGGTTAGATTCAGCATTTAAAAGAAACCCATATATTCAATTTTTGTTGAAATCAAACAAAGTTAAATTTTGGACCCCAACTTGGACCAACTTGAAAACTGGGCCCATAATCAAAAATCTAAACACATGTTTAGATTCAGCATATCAAAGAACCCCAAGAATTAAAATTTTGTTAAAATCAAACTAAGTTTAATTTTGGACCCTTTGGACATTAATGTAGACCAATTTGAAAAACAGGACCCAAAATTAAAAATCTAAATACACAGTTAGATTTGGCATATCAAAGAACCCCAATAATTCAATATTTGATGAAATCAAACAAAGTTTAATTTTGGACACTTTTGACCTCAATATGAACCAAAATTGACCCCCCATAATTTCTTTTTGTTAACCCCCCCCCCCTTTTCCCCCCAAAAATTTCTTTCCCTCAAGATATGGTCATAATCTCAATTCAAATTTCCAATGGAGTTTGCAACCATAATTACCCATTTAAGTTTACCATAGTGCTAACTTAATCTATTTTATAATAGAATTTAAAATATGGTGTCAAATCTTTCATATGGATTTTTTTGTAAAAAAAAATGATGCAACATTTGCAGATATTTTTACTTGTCTTCCTTTATAAATATGCATTTCTTTAAACATAATTTAAAAGCAGTGTAAGGGAGGTAATCTAAACGTTGTATTTGGATTACCTCCGTTACACTGCTTTTAAATTGTCTTAATTGTTCATTAACCATTACTTTATATATAATTTAAAAGCAGTGTAAGGGAGGTAATTCAAATGATGCATTTGATTTATCTCCCTTACACTGCTTTAAATTATGTTTTGTACTAAAGTATTTGTCCATTAACCAGGACAACCTTGTTTTTCCCTTTTTGCCCCTTATTCCTAAACGGTTTGAGCCACAACCCCCCAAAACAAATCCTAACCATCCCTTTGTGGTATGGAAACTTGTGGTATAATTTCAGAGAGATCCATACACCGTTCCACAAGTTATTGTCTGGAAACTAGAAAATGCTTATTTTTGGCCCCTTTTTGGACCCTAATTCCTTAACTGTTAGTACCATAATCCCCAAAATCAATCCCAACCTTCCTTTTGTGGTATTTAACCTTATGGTAAAATTTCATAGAGATCCATTCAGTAAAGTTATAGTGCGAAAACCAATGTATCATCGGACGACGACGACGACGACAACAACAACTTCATACCAATACACGACCGCAAAAAATGTATAAAAACACCAAAAATTTAATTTTAGTTGAAATCAAACAAAGTTTAATTTTAGACCCTTCAAACCTTAATATGGACTTATTTGAAAACAGGGCCCAAAATAAAAAATCTAAATGCACAATAAGATTCAGCATATCATACAACCATATAATTTAGTTTTTGATGAAATCATACAAAGTTTAATTTTGGACCCTTTTGACCTCAATGTAGACTAATTTAAAAATGGGGCCCAATATCCAAAAAAGTAATACAAGGTTAGAACCCTCAAAAATAAAAGACTTTAAATTAATCCCCTTGAAATTGGTTAAAAGATTTGTATTTATTTTCAATTGAAGATTTCTTGCTATTGTGCAATACTGTGCAATTTAAGATTTCTTGCTTTTGTGCAATACTGTGCTATTGCGCAATACTGTGCAATCATTTGAAATTTCAAAAATTTTGAAGAAAAAATGACCCCCCCAAAAAAAATTGGAAAAAAAAATCCCCCAAAACTTTTTGAACCCCCTCCCCCTTGGAGTTATTACCCCCAAATTAATCCCAGCCTTCCCTTTGTGGTATGGAACCTTGTAGTACAATTTTAGACAGATCAATACACTTAAACACAAGTTGCTGTCTGGAAACTAGAAAAATGCTTGTTTTTGGCCCCTAATTCCTGAAACATTGGGACAATTACCCCCAAACTCAATCCCAGCCTTCCCTTTGAGATATTGAACCTTGTGGTACAATTTCTGAGAGATCTATACACTAACACAAAAGTCATTGTCCGGAAACTACAAAAATGATTGTTTTTGGCCACTAATTCCTAACCTATTGGTACCATAACCCCCAAAATTTAGGTATTGAACCTTCTGGTAAAATTTCTTTTTGCAGATTCTAACAGAACACAATTAATTCTTACCTATAAATACCATATACGCTAGACATAACAATGTACGCTAAAGGATACGATATACCCTTCACGCTTCAAACAAAATATTCCAAATGATGATTGTAGTCAAGTTTGGTTAAATTTGGCCTAGTAGTTTCAGAGGAGAAGACTTTTGTAAAAGTAAACAGTGGACGACAGATGCCAAGTGGTGAGAAAAGTTCACTTGCCTCAGCTTGTAAATATATATACATCAAATGTAGCGATTTTAATTTTATATAAAAGAACAGAGTTCCAATGTCCCTGCCTTGCACATACTTTATCTATCCAAGGTACAAGGGCAATAACTAAAAAAAACTTTTTATAAATACCTTAGAGAAATGAAGGCTTCAAACCAAATACAATTCAATTTCAGATATAATTAATATTTCCAAGTGGCATAACTCGTTAAAAATATTTGATCAGCACTTACTTTCAAACAATTGTACACATGAGAGCGCTAACGATACAATTTTCAATATAATTAATGTTTCCAAGGGCATAAATCTTAAAAATAATTGATCTGCACTGATTTTCAAACTCATCCAAGACATTGCTGATATAAACCTATGATATAACTTTTATAAAACTCTGGCAAGAATTTTACAAATGAGAGCGCTAAAAATGCAACTTTCCATATAATTAATGTTTCCAAGGGGTATAACTCTTTTAAAAATAATAGATTGGCACTGATTTCTGAACTTGTCCAAGACATTGCTGATAAAAACCTATGATATAAGTTTCATTAAAATCTGACAAGAATTGTACATGTTAGAGCGCTAACAAGACCTGGCGGACAGATGCACGGATTGACAGAGGGACGGACGCCCCATATTTCTATGTTCCCCGCAACACGTTGCACAGTGGACAAAAAGGATATAACTCAAGAACAATGTGACTTAAGTCACCCAAATTTGAACTTAATCTGTGGTTGGTGGTGTTAAGCATTCTGTATAAGTTTCATAACATTTGGTTGAGGCAACCTAAGTTTAGAGTGCGGAAACAGCAAATTAGCCAATTTTTATACGACGGCAAAAAATTTTTGCGGTCGTATATTGGTATGACGTTGGCGTTGTCGTCGTCCGAAGACACATTGGTTTTCGCACTCTAACTTTAGTTTAAGTGAATGGATCTCTATGAAATTTTACCATAAGGTTCAATACCACAAAAGGAAGGTGGGGATTGATTTTGGGGGTTATGGTACCAACAGTTAAGGAATCAGGGGCCAAAAAGGGGCCAAAAATAAGCATTTTTGTAACTTCCAGACATAACTTGTGTGTTAGTGTATTGATCTCTCTGACATTGTACCATAAGGTTCAATATCACAAAGGGAATGCTGGGATTGATTTTGGGGGTAATTGCCTCCAAATTTTAGGAATTAGGGGCCAAAAAGGGGCAAAAAACAAGCATTTTTCTAGTTTCATGACAATAACTTGTGTGTAAGTGTATGAATCTCTCTGACATTGTACCACAATGTTCCATATCACAAAGGGAATGCTGGGATTGATTTTGGGGGTAATTGCTTCCAAATTTTAGGAATTAGGGGCCAAAAAGGGGCAAAAAACAAGCATTTTTCTAGTTCCATGACAATAACTTGGGTGATAGTGTATGGATCTTTATGAAATTGTACTACAAGGTTCCATATCACAAAAGGAAAGCTTGAATTGAGTTTGAAGGTAATTGCCCAAAACGTTTAGGAATAAGGGGCCAAAAAGGGGCCAAAAATAAGCATTTTTCTAGTTTCCAGTCAATAACTTATGTTCAAGTGTATGGATCTCTCTGAAATTGTACTGCAAGGTACCATACCACAAAGGGAAGGCTGGGATTGAGTTTGGGGGTGATGAATCATAAGGGGGTTCAAAAAATTTGGGGGGGGGGGATTTTTTCTCTCGTTTTTTTCTTTAAAATTTTTCATTTTAAATTGGTTATTTCTGATTTATATATAAAAGCAAATAATAATGATATGGTTTGAATAGGTAAATTAAAAAATTTAAGTTCTTAGACCACATTCATTCTGTGTCAGAAACCTATGCTGTGTCAAATATTTAATTACAATTCAAATTCAGTGCTGTATCAAGCTTGAATGTTGTGTCCATGCTTGCCCCAACTGTTCAGGATTCGACCTCTGCGGTCGTATCAAGCTGCGCCCCAGCGGAGCATTTTATTCCATTTAAAAAGGGACATTACTCGAGAATGGTGAAAATGATGCCACCCATATTCGAACTTGATCTGTGTATGGTGATAATAAGCATAGTGTGTAAGTCTCATAATATTTGGCTGAGGGAAACTAAAGTAAGAGAACAGAAACTCATTTTGGGATGCATGTCCAAGCGAATAAGGGTAAATCTTAATGCCCCTCGACCATATAATTCTGTGAAAAGTGGATCAACTGGCAGGAAAAGCTCTCATGTTCATGTCCTTTGGTCAATAGGAGGATAGTGGTCTTATAGGCATTCACACCACATCTCTTTATCATTATAACTGTCATTCATCATATATTATATACTAATGTACCAAAAAACAGAGAGGTGTTAAACACACAAGGGTTTTGAGTTATAAATATCTTATTTTTTAAGTTTAAATTCTTACTGTTTCAAATTCATTCTCAGTTTCCAGATGGCACGTTATAAAACTTAAAGCTTCTGTAGCTTTATGTAATTCAGCTGTAACTCTCTTTGGGAACTGTTCAGCATTCTCATCACTCATTTCACAATTGATTTGGTTTGGACTTAGTCTGCAACTTGGATGATGGATCTCCGTTAACTCTAACAAACTGGATTGTCTACTACTTGAGACTTGATGATGCTCTGGAGAAAAATAGCTTGTTTGATGAACTTGCTGTTGTTTCCCTTGATTTGCTTGATTAGTTGTAGTCTGTTCATGTAAGTGACGCCATCTGATATCATGATTTGGACGTTCAAGAAAAAGTAGTTTTGGAAGCATGTATAAAAATACAAATCGCACCCAGTAAGGCATTTTGTGTGTTCTAGGAGTTCTATAATTTCTATTAATCACAACTACAGTTAAACAAATAGCAAATATGTTCATTATAAAGGTAAATAGTAGATATTTTGCTATTAATGGTATCTTTAATGATGGAGGTAGAATTTTTGAAATCAGCAATAAAAATACAACCAATGCAAGTAAAATTGAAATGCAAAGAGTTATCTTTTCTCCTGCATCAGCTGGTAATGCAAAAACACATATACTTACAAAGGATATAAGAACACATGGTATTATCAAATTCACTGTATAAAACAATGTTTTCCTTCTTAGAATAAATTTGAAAACAATAAGATATTTGTAATCATTGGATTCTGTATCATTGATTCTTTGAATTTTGCCAGGAAATTCAATTATATCCCAGGTTCCACTTTTTAGGTAGTCAGTTGGATCAACAAAATCCATATTCATATAAAACTTAAATTGTAATTGGTCTCCTTTAAATGTCCATGATCCAAATTTCATTTCACATATTTGCTGGTCAAAAGGAAAATATTGCACATCAATTGTACAAGAACTTTTATATATTGCTGGAGGTACCCAGTAGTGATCACCACTATAATTCAGCACTACATTGGATTTGTAAGATACTTCATAATTTCCATCAGCACTACAACAGAAAAAGTAAATAATGTATAAAGGATTTTAATGAACAACTAAATGTAACAATAAGCTCAACAGCCCTATCAATCCAGGCTGTGGACAGGAATGTTGTTTCATTATGATTGTTAAGTTATAATATGAAACTAGAGGAAAACATAGTGTTAATTGAAATTTGTCACAATCAAAATTAACCTCTTTTTTGCCACCAGAAACAACATACATGTAGACCCAAATAATGGTTTGAGACTCAGGTGATCAAGAATGCTATTTTAGCTTATCAAATCTATGTACAGGTAATAACATATTATCTGTTTCTGTTTCTGCTGAAGTACTTTTTATTCCTTTGAATTTTGACAGAACAAGCATTCTGAGAGTATTGCATGGCAATACATAGTCCCCTACCTGGTAAAAATTCGTTTTACTGGAACAAAATGCTAACTTGTTCTATAACTTGTCATGGTGTAAACAAAAAGTAAATATCATGTCAATATCTTCAAGCATGACTAAAAACAGTGTGGAAAACTGATTATATGAGTGAAAAAAACATTAGATATGTTTAATAGTTCTCTAAAATTAGATATGATGTAATACAGTGTATATCTATTTTCAAATTATAATCAAATATAATTAATAGTTCCAAATATTTTTTCTTTCATTTGTCACAAACTAATATCGATTTGTAACTTATCTTTAAAATGTCAACAACATCTATCTACACAATGTAATGTATTGAAATATATACATTAATAAAAATAGATTATTATCTAATTAAAGGATTTCTCTTCATAAATTTTTCTTTATATATATATATAGCATTCAGAAAATTAAGTTTATACTAAATAACAAACAAACCTGCTAAAAAATTCTTCAAATAATTTAACAATGAAAGTCTTTTAAAAAAAATGAGTTATCTCCCTTTGTACAGAAATATGGTTTAACATACACTACAAACCAGTAAAGTCTGAAATGGCCTATATATGTACTCGACTGTACTGATTTTTACTCGACCAGTCTGAATTGGTCTGAATTTTACTCGACATTACTCGACCCCAGTCTTAACCATACTCGACCATACTGATTTGTACTTGACCCTTATCTTTGCCATTGAAAATAGTCTGAACTATTACTCGACCAGTCTGAAACAGTCTTAACCCATTCTCGACCTGTACTCGACCAATTTTTTCAGTCTAAACCATACTCGACCAAAGGTCTGAACAATACTCGACCAGTCTGAACCATACTTGACCAAAAAACCTATATTTTTTTTTAGCTGTTAATATTAATTTCTTTTTTTCTGACATGAAAACAGCCACAATAAAATAAAGATAAATATATAAATATATTTTTACATCCTTACATGATTTTCAGATTTATCAAATAGAGATAGTTAAATTAAATTATCTTATATAATAATTTAATTATATTAATTTTAAAGTTTTAGAGTTTTGTTAAAAAAACGATTTTCTTTTAAAAGCCACACCTTTACTGAGGGTAATAAAACCTTATTAAGGTGCTTCTTGTTTGGCATGTGTGTGTTTTTTTTTTTTAAACTTAATTTTCCTAAATTCCTAAAGAAAAACTATATAGGTTTCATGGTTATATACAATAGTTATATAATTATCTTTTTAATGAGGTAACAACAGCCAAAAAATCACTGAAATTGTTTAACCTTATATTAGAAATATATCTATTCTTATTATGATTTGGGATAATATATCAAAAGGGGATAAAAAAATTAAAGAAATATATAAAAAAAAAATTCTTTTGATTAGTGGTAAAGTATAAAGTAATACCTCCTGCTTGGGGCAAACTCATTAAAAAGATCACACCTGGTCAGAGAGTATTAATTTCTAATTAACATCCATTAAAAATTGCAACATCCTGTAAAACTTAAATCGCAAGGCCTTTTGAATTCACTAGATAAGTAATACACGAGTTTCAGAAAAAAAGGGCTTTCTTTTTACCTGTAAAACACACATGTACTGAGGTAAATAAACCTTATTAAAGTGCTTCTTGTATGCCATGTCTTTAATTTTGACAAAAGTTATTTAAATTTAATTGAAATAAATTTTTTCTGCAACTTTTTTCCTTTTTTAAATGGTTATCAAGGATTGCTATGGAAGTTCTATTATCATGATTATCTTAAATTCTTGGTTTTACAAAACAAAGGTGTTATTTTCAAAATTTATTAAATTGCTTTATATATATACTATATTTTAAATATATTTTAATAAAAAAAATTGTTCACTGCATTATTAACTAAACTCAACTGACACCATAAATCTATACAAGGCTTAAGTAAATGGTGAAAATTGTCCAGTAACCATAAAATATATCTGAAACATTCAAAAAAATTTGAATAACATTGAAAATATTAGTCACAATTCAGTTTTGAGATTATTTGGTCAGTTTGTTTTATTTTTATTTTAAAGGTGATATATATATGTAAGTGTTGATAAATATGGTGTTGAATTTACATTATATTTATTGTGAAATTTTGGTTTCAATGCCATATTGAATACATTTTAAATTTCAAATTGTTGTTCAAATTTCTAGCCAGGGGAAATAGCTGTTAAAACAGTTCCTAAATTGATGAAATACAGTAGATAGATACAAAAATTAGGTCTAGGTTGGTTAAGACTTAGTCGAGTATGGTTCAGACTAGGTCGAGTATGGTTCAGACTAGGTCGAGTATGGTTCAGACTAGGTCGAGCATGGTTCAGACGAAAATAAAATGGTTAAGTACTGGTCGAGTACAAGTTCAGACTGTTTAGTATGGTTCAGACTAAAGTCGAGTATTATCAAGTAAATTTCAGACCAATTCAGACTGGTCGAGTAAAAATCAGTACAGTCGAGTACAAATATAGGCCATTTCAGACTTTAACTGGTTTGTAGTGATAGTACCCTACATTAGATATGGTCAGAGTTATGGTCCATAACTCTGGACTCAATCATTAGACCGGAACAAAATTTGAACTTGATCTGTAACTTGTCATGATAAAACAGTATACCAAATATCAAATCAATATCTTCAAGCATGAAGAAAAAAAGTGTGGAAAGCTGATTTGCCAGACTGACAGAAGGACAGACAGACAGACGGACAGACAGACGGAGTGCAAACCTAAAGTCCCCTTCGACTTCGTCGGTAGGGGACTAAAAACAGATCATCATAGATAACCTCACTAGTACTCTAACAGTCAAGGTTATAACTCAAATAAGTTATTAGAGAAAAATAACATACATGTGTTATTACAGATACTTTCACTTTGTTTCTAAAAAAAAAATTTTCTTACTCTGTAGTAACATATGTTTGTTATTTGTTAAATAAATCATAAATATTTTTATTTTTAGTGGGCACTTGTGAATTCTTGAAACTTTTGTGCAGTAACTTAATACATAGCCTTGATAACTAATTTCCATTTTTTATCAACCATGATAAATCAATGAGACAAGGCTTTTAAGCGATAAACTTAGCTGTATATTACAGGCATGTAACTTATTATATGAGACACTTGGGAATTACTTGGAAGCTTGTGCAGATATAACTCAATAATTATAACCATATATGGTAGGGACCTAGTGTCTTTTGATTTAAAGACCTTGCTTTATGACCTCGAAATTGAGGTCAATGTCCAAATTAATTTGGCGTTCTAGATTTTGACATTTGCTGTAACTTCTTATTGGGACATGATAAAGTCATTGGGTCTTTTACATTTGGTTGCAGACATGACCTTAAAGAAAGTCAATCAGAAGTGATCTTTTGTAAACCCAGAAGTACCCATTTTTGAATTATTTTCATGTAAAAGTTACTAAAACTTTATATTAAGCTATCATCTATCACCAGAATTGACATTGTGAACTGGAAGTGTATATTTTCCTATCAAAATATGTATACTTGGGGTGGAAAAACCTTCAATTGTTCTCTGAAGAATTGGTTTTTAATTGTTTTTTTTTCTTTTTTTTCTTCCACCTTATATTTTTTTCGTGATATAAAAGTTGTTTCAAAAGATGTGGCTTAAATATTTTTTTTATATGCTATCAATCAGTTTATTGGCTTTTGAAACTGACACTGCTTAAAGGGAAAATTTGTGATTTTTATCTTATAAGTACCTAAATATAAAATACATCTTCATAAAGTTTAATCGATTTATGTGCAGAAATAAAGAAGAGAATCATTACTTAATAGTTGTCCTAAAACAAGAAAAATGCTTGTTTTAGACCCTTTTTGGCCCTTAATTCCTAAACAGTAAGGACAATAACCCCCAAAATCAATTCCAGCCTTCCATTCGAACCTTGTGGTACAATTTCTTAGAGATCCATAAACTTATACTCAAGTTATTCTGGAAACCAAATGTCTTTGGACTCGGACGATGAAGATGCGATCGTATAACAACATTTATTAAAATGGCCATTTCTACAAGGATGGATTTTAGCCCCTAAATCCTTGATTTCAACCACCAATCATCAAGGACATTTACTTATCGAAGAGTTTTCTTTTGTCATCTTGGATATTTTCTATGGTACGAAAAATTCATAAAACTTCCTTATCCCATCAAAAATACTAAACTTCCTTATCCCATCAAAAATACTAAACTTACTATCTTAAATTTTATAATTTGCTTAACATGCTAAATGTCCAATGGAAAATATTTTGTATATTTCTGGACAAAAACAAAGTATCTATGAAAAAACCAGGATAAAGCGAGACTGCCACAGGAACAAGAGGGCATGTCTGATGCAAGCATTTTTTTGTAACATGAACTAAGAACACACTTAACAGAATTTATGGTCAATCATAAAGTTTGTTATTTGACATATTCAACAGTATATAGGCATTCATGGTTGATAAGGTGTGCAAGTCAGTGACATTTGATCTTTTGTCAAATGACATTAACATGATTAATGTGTATAGAAAAAATGTATAAATGAGCAATTTCAGACTGCATCATAATTTATCAATGATACTGTTCCAAAATATGCATGCTTTGTGCAAAAGAATATTTAATAACTGTCTTTTGATGATGTAAATATACATGTATGGTTTTATTGATTTTCAAAAACTAATATTCACTGAGGCCAACAGTCAATGCAACCATATATTTACCATAACAAATAAACAGCTGTGCCATGAGCGCATGATACGCCTGTCGCTTTTTTAAAGAATAAAGTTCAATTTCTTCTCAATGTCATTTCAGAAATTTATGAAAAACTGAAGGGAGATTATCTTAATAGATATAAACCAGTCACCAAAGTTTCATGAAAACTGCTCAAAGCACTTTAAAGATATTGTCCCAAAACTGGAAAATCACCACCTTTTTATGTATAAAATCACATAATCACCCCCTTTTTATGAATAAAATCCCATAATAAGAAACGTAAAATCTAAAAATTATAAAAATCGAAAGGGAGTTTATGTCAATAGATATAAACAATTCACCAAACTTTCATGAAAACTGCTGAAAGCATTTTTGAGTTATTGTCCGAAAACTGGAAAATCCCCCTTTTTTTAATGAATAAAACCCCATAACTCTGAAACGTAAAATCTAAAA
Source organism: Mytilus californianus (assembly GCF_021869535.1). NCBI lineage: Eukaryota > Metazoa > Mollusca > Bivalvia > Mytilida > Mytilidae > Mytilus > Mytilus californianus. Next base: position 64,050,003 of record NW_026262679.1, read on the forward strand.
TTTATAAAATTCAAAAGGGAGCTCATGTTAATAGATATAAACAATTCACCAAAGTTTCTTGTAAATTGGTGAAAGTGTTTGTGAGTTATTGTCTGAAATACCGAAAATCCCCCTTTTTTAATGAAAAAAAACCCATAACTCTGAAACTTTAAATCTAAAATTTATAAAAAACGAAAGGGAGCTCACGTCAATAGATATAAACAATTCTACAAAATTTCATGCGGATTGGTTAAAGCGTTTCTGAGTTATTGTCCGACATGTTGACGACGGACGGACAGAGGTATACCATAATTCATCTAGTAAACGGGCGTATAAAAACAGTAAATACACTTTCATTCAATATTCCTATGATAAAAAAAATTATTTATTGACAATTATTTACCAAAACCAATTGTACATCAAACATTTTACCATATTAATACATTTAAAAAACATGACATTAAAGTGCTATGGGTGTTATTTATCTACAGTTGAATATATTGTTTTATTCAAAATCCAATTCATATATATATATACCACTACATGTATATGGTATAATAATCAAAGCATCATTGGTGCTGCAATCCAGCAATCTTTTAGCTACAGGTAGTCGGACATTTTTACTATATTTCCTATAGTATCCAAGAAACAGATCAAACCATGAAAACTTAACATTGACCAATGAACCTTGAAAATGATGTTTAAAGGTCAGATAAAATGCTCCCCTAGGCACAGCTTGATACTACTGCAGAGGTCGAACCCTGAACAGTTGGGGCAAGTATGGACACTACATTCAAGCTTGATACAGCTCTGAATTTGGATTGTGATTAAATATTTGACACAGCATAGGTTTCTGACAGAAAATGAATGTTGTCAAAGAACTGAAAAAACTTGAAATTGGACTTTTATCTTTTATGTATGGTCCAATATCCAAAATTTATAAATACACAGTTAGATTCAGCATATCCTTGATACTCAATATTTTAATTTCCTTGAAAATTTACATATCCTCATTCAGTCTGAAAATAAAAGATGAATTTGGTATACAGAACAATTGTAGAAGTGTAAATGTTTAAGGCCATAAACACCTAAAATCCATCCCAACCTTCCTGTTTTAGTATGGAACCTTGTGGTACAATTTCATAGAGATCCATACACTTATACACAAGTTATTGTCCTGAAAAAAGAAAAAAATGGGTTTTTTTTTCCCCTTTCTGGCCCTTAATTCCTAAACAGTTAGGACAATAACCCCAAAAATCAATCCAAACCTTCCTTTTGTGCTATGGAACCTTGTGGTACAATTTCATTGAGATCCATAAACTAATTCTCAAGTTGTTGTCTGGAAATCAAATATCTTTTGACAATGACAATGACAACGACGCTGACAACGTCATACCATTATACAACCCCAAAAATTTTGCGGTAGTATAAAAATATATGCCAGACAGATACCGTATAGCGGGTTATTTTCGCGGGTGTAAAATTTCGTGATTTAGGGGCAACAAAGTATACGAAAAATCTTGGCAGTTTTTATTTTGGTGGATTCTTAAATCCCAATTAAATATTTCGGCGGATACTGAAATTGTTGCATATAAAATATTGAAAAATTGAGGAGCAAGTTAATTGATTTGTTTACCTAAATGACGTCTTATTCATTGATCTTGACCGGAACTTTGATGTACTCACTAATTAGGTTATAAAAATTATCAAGACTGATTAACAACTCTTATGCAATTTGACACTAATTAATAAGGGTAATTACCTGATAGAGTACCCTACTCATAATCTATTTGACACTCATTGATAAGGATATACGCACGTGACAGTCATTTTATAAAATACATGTATGCTCAATGCCCTTTTTGTTCATGTTGTTAAACATCCTATACCGTTATTGACCTACCGACCGACGCTTTAGCTATTAGAAAGTAACAAAAGTATGCATTAATTTGGGCGGAATTTTTTTTCGCGATTTTCTTTCATCTGCCAAAATAAGCGAAAATAACCCGCTATACGGTACTTTACCATCTTTTTGTTTGCCAAATATAGTTGACCTTATGTTTGAAGTATCTTTGAAACAGGCTTAATCAGGAAAACTTGATATTGACCAATGAACCATGTAAATGAGGTCAAGGTAAGATGAACGATGCCAGACAGACATGTACACCTAACAATCATTCCATACACCAAATATAGTTGACCTATTTCTTATAGCATCATATAGAGTAGAGGACCAAACTATGGAAAATTAACATTGACCAATGAACAATGAAAATGAGGTCAAGGACAGATGATACCTGCTGAACAGACATGTACACCTTACAATCATTCCATAAATCAAATACTAGTTTTCAGTCATTCATTTTATATAATCATTGCCTCTGTTTTAGATTGAAAACATGGTTACTGATAGGTCAATCTGAAAGAATTGTACTGACCCGGGAACAAAGTCTGAGGTTTGTATACTGCATTTGCAGAAATTAAAGGTCAAGATCAGTATGATGCTTCTGCATAAAGTATTGTCAATTTTAGTGCTACAGTACAAAAGTTATGCACCAAAGACAAATCAGACATGGTTTTAGTATCATAGGGGTCAAAGGTCAGAGTGACCTGGCTTTGGTATAAGACACACCCCAGCCCATGATGCGACTGCATACCAAATTTGGTTAACTTAAGTTTTATGGTACAAAAGTTATGCACCACACATGAAGTGGGACAGACTAAGCGACAAATGGACAGATGCACATGGTGATTCCTATACCTACACAACAACAACAAACAAAAATGAAGATGCAACAGTACAAGGATGTTAGAAAGTAAACTGCCAATAGTATTAAATGATATACTTGGCCTGGTGATTAAACATTTAGAATGTCAAGAGTTGTAAATTATTATACTTGCTTGTTAAATAAGACAATATCAGGTCTCCATATCTTCTCATGATCAATGCGTATATTTTTAATACCACCATAAAGTGAAGGGTCCCATCTGATTTGGTAGTCATGCCAATACTGAAAAATAAAAATAAAACTCCCTGGAGCCTGTATAACTTAATAGTAATAGAGAGAAATTACTGACATTGAGGTCTCTAATAGCTTTCGTTAGAATTCAGAAGAAATAAATTCATGACCAATAAAAAGTATAGGTAATGCTGAAAACACATAATTAATAGCCCCTGGTGATGATTCATAGCCTGACTGGTTTGGTCCTTCAGACCAACCTTTCTTTGTTTGATGTTGCCTACCTTCCCACCTAAAATGCAGATTACCAAAAACATTTTATGACAAATCGTTTCAAATTTTTTTTTTAAAGATTTTTCCCTGCTCTTATGTTGTTTTCTTGTCTAAAACATGTGACTCATGTTGTTGGCCAAACAAAAAAATCCCTACTTGCCTACCTGTGCCTTGTATGGTTGGGTAGGTAAGTAGTGATATTATTTTTTTTTGGCCAACTTTACATGAGTTACATGTTTTTGACAAGAAAACAACGTAAGAGCAGGAAAAAATCTTTTAACAAAAATTTGAAACGATTTGTGTCATAAAATTTTTTGGGTACTAAGGCTGCTTTTAAGGTGGGTAGGTAGGCAACATCAAACAATTGAAATTTTATTTTTGGCCTCATCTTCAAAGACAAAATGAAGGATTTATAGTGGCACTCTATTTAACTTTCAAACACAATATAAAAACAGTGCAACTATCAATCCATCATTTTGCCCCTGAAGAAGGCTAGTGAAGGAATATTTTAGGCATTTCAAATTCAAATTCATATTCCTCACTTTCAATAACTAGTTGTGTTGGATCAACCTCATTAACAGACAAAACAGATTCAAACAAGTTGAAAACATTTTGGTCATCATTTTAGACCTCATTATCTTCAATTTCTTGTACAAAATTCTAGGGATCACAACTTGAACCTGCATTACCACTACTCTTGACATTAATTGCAGACACAATGTTACTAGATATATGTAAATCAGCAAATAATTGCTTTAACAAATCATTCTGCTCAGCTTGTTTACTTTTTGTTAGTTTTTCTCTGGACCTTTGCCTTACTACAAATAGCAGTAGGTTCATAGTCACTTTGACGTTCTTATTTCTCATTTGACCTTTTCCCTGGACTTTCAAAATTCGGAATTGTTCACTGAGTCTGATTCCAGTATTATACACGCCACTACTTGAAGTTCGCCATTTTCTATATGTTTGGTTGTAAAAAAACTACCTGAATCGCCATTATATATTTTCTTTAATATTTTGCGTTAGCTCAGTTTTTAAATAAATAAAAGGTGAGTATTGTGTTGTAACATCGAAATTCTGAATTACTTTCAATTAAATTATTCTATAAATAAAAATGGTCCACGAAAACGAGCATATAAACCAATAAACTGCTTCGCTGAGCGCAGCTGGATACGCCCGCAGAGGTCCAACCCTGAACAGTTGGGGCAAAAATGGACACAATATTCAAGCTTGATACAGGTCTGAATTTGGATTGTAATTAAATATTTGATATACATGTATTATTGGTTTCTGAATAAATGTAGTCAAAGAACTTGAAATTGGTTATATGAAAGATTTCTTGCTGTTGTGCAATACACTGTGCTGTTGCGTAATACTTAGTAAATCTGTTGTCAGACTATAAACAAATAAAATCTTATAACTCGGAAACATAAAATCGAAAATTTATAAAAATCAAAAGGGAGCTTACAAAAATAGATATAAACAATTTACTTAAGTTTCATAAAAAAATGCTGAAAGCATTTATGAGTTATTGTCCGAAAACTGGAAAATCCCCCTTTTTGTAATGAATAAAACCCCATAAATCGGTAACATATAGTCTGAAATTCATAAAAATCAAAAGGAAGCTCATGTCGATAGAAATAAACAATTCACCAAAGTTTCTTGCAAATTAGTGAAATTTTTTTTGAGTTTTTGTCCGAAAACTTGAAAATCCCCCCTTTTTTAATGATTAAAACCCCAAAACTCGGAAACGGTAAATCCTAAATTTATAAAAAATGAAAGGGAGCTCAAGCCAATAGATATGAACAATTCATTAAAGTTTCATGCAAATTGGAGAAATCGTCTTTGAGTTATTGTCTGAAAACTGGAAAATCCCCCCTTTTTAATAAATAAAACCCCAAAACTCGGAAATGGTAAATCTGAAATTTATAAAAAACGAAAGGGAGCTCACATCAATAGATATAAACAATTCACCAAATTTTCATGCATATTGGTTAAAGTATTTTTGAATTAATGTCCGACATGTTGACGACGGACTGACAGACAGACGGACAGACGGACAGACAGACTGTCAACGGTATACCATAATACGTCCTGTAAACGGGCGAATAAAAACTGTACTATTTTAAATTATCATAGGTAACCTTGAATATTTAAATGTGCAGAGAAAATTATATCAGTTACATTAATATAGTTTGGTCCATCCAAAGCGATTTACATTTACCTAATCGGGAATGCCCTTATTAAAATATTTTAAATCTCACAAAGTATAAATACTTTAGCTATTTGACCAACGATGTTTAAAAAAATTAACAAAATCAATCTTACGTCAACTTTCCTTTTTTGAATGGAGACAGACCGGCAGAATAAATGTTCAATGTGCTTAATATCTTGTGCCTTTGCAAGACTTATCATTCATAAACCCACTCTAAACCAGAGACATATATACACATATATATGTCTGTCTAAAATAACAAGAATTCTCCTAAAGCGGACAAGCAGTATATTCTTTAAATTTCTGTAATTTAATACCACAAAAGAAAAAAATCCTGATATTAATTTGATACTCAATATTTTTCCTGGAAAATATTCACATCCTCATTCGGTCTGAAAGTAAGAATTTGGTATACAGAACATGCAGAAGCGTGAATGTCATAAAACCTTGTTATATCAGAAACCATTATAAATGTGAACCTGTATACATAAGACCTCATGGGACGTCACCTAACCACATACAGGTAATATTCAAGTAGCTCTGTTATACCTTAATCACTACCGATACAGAATGACCAATGCAAAGAAAATTCTGAAGATTGTGAAGCATGACCATTCATGATTTTAGAGGATTCTTAGGTGGGGGATTGCCAGAACGATTTAAATTCTGACTTGCATACATGTCTCTGTGTTAACTTATAAATAAAATGCTCCGCAGAGGTCGAACCCTGAACAGTTGGGGCAAGTATGGACACAACATTCAAGCTTGATACAGCTCTGAATTTGGATTGTGATTAAATATTTGACACAGCATAGGTTTCTGACACAGAATGAATGTGGTCTAAGAACTTAAAAATTTTAAATTGGACATTCACCTATTATGGTCCAATATCCAAAATCTAAATACATGGTTAGATTCAGCATATCAAAGAACCCCAAGAATTCAATTTTTGATGAAATCAAACAAAGTTTTATTTTGGACCCTTTTGACCTCAATGTGGACAAAGTTGATAACGGGGCCCAAAAATCAAAAATCTAAATACATGGTTAGATTCAGCATATCAAAGAACCCCATATATTCAATTTTTGTTGAAATCAAACAAAGTTTAATTTTGGACCCCGATTTGGACCAACTTGAAAACTGGGCCTATAATCAAAAATCTAAATACATGTTTAGATTCAGCATATCAAAGAACCCTAAGAATTCAATTTTTGTTAAAATCAAACTTAGTTTAATTTTGGACTCTTTGGACCTAAATGTAGACCAATTTGAAAACGGAACCAAAAATTAAGAATCTAAATACACGGTTGGATTCGGCATATCAAAGAACCCCAATAATTCAATTTTTGATGAAATCAAACAAAGTTTAATTTTGGACCCTTTGGACCTCAATGTGGACCAATTTAAAAACGGGGCCCAAAATCCAAAAACTTAATACAAGGTTAGATTCAGCATATTAAAGAACCCCAAGAATTCAAGAATAAAATCCCATTGAAATTGGTCAAGAGATAAGCAATTTATACGAAGTATCTTCTTTTGCACAATACTGTGCAATTGAATATTTCTTGCTATTGCGCAATACTGCACAATTGACAATTTCTTGCTATTGCGCAATATTGTGCTATTGGATATTTCTTGCTATTGCGCAATACTGTGCAATTGAAGATTTCTTGCTATTGCGCAATATTGTGCAATTGAAGATTTCTTGCTATTGTGCAATACTGTGCAATTGAAAATTTCTTGCTATTGCACAATACTTATTATATAATAATTTACACATCCTGTTTGGTGTGTATCTCCTACCATATCATTATTATTTGCTTTTAAATATAAATCAGAAATAACCAACTTAAAATGGAATTTTTTGAACCCCCTTATGATTCATCACCCCCAAACTCAATCCCAGCCTTCCCTTTGTGGTATGGTACCTTGCAGTACAATTTCAGAGAGATCCATACACTTGAACATAAGTTATTGTCTGGAAACTAGAAAAATGTGTTTTTTGGCCCCTTTTTGGCCCCCAATTCCTAAACGTTTCGGGCAATTACCCCCAAACTCAATTCCAGCTTTCCCTTTGTGATATGGAACCTTGTAGTACAATTTCAGAAATATCCATACACTTACACACAAGTTATTGTCATGAAACTAGAAAAATGCTTGTTTTTTGCCCCTTTTTTGGCCCCTAATTCCTAAAATTTTGAGGCAATTACCCCCAAAATCAATCCCAGTATTCCCTGTGTAATATTGAACCTTGTGGTACAATTTCAGAGAGATCCATACACCTGAACACAAGTTATTGTCTGGAAACTAGAAAAATGCTTATTTTTAGTCCCTTTTTGGCCCCTTATTCCTAAACGTTTCGGGGAATTACCCCCAAACTCAATTCCAGCTTTCCCTAAGTGATATGGAACCTTGTAGTACAATTTCAGAAAGATCCATACACTTACAAGCTATTGTCATGAAACTAGAAAAATGCTTGTTTTTTGCCCCCTTATTCCTAATATTTTGAGGCAATTGCCCCCAAAATCAATCCCAGCATTCCCTGTGTGATATGGAACCTTGTGGTACAATGTCAGAGAGATCCATACACTAACACACAAGTTATGTCTGGAAGTTACAAAAATGTGTAAGGGAGGTAATTCAAATGATGCATTTGATTTATCTCCCTTACACTGCTTTAAATTATGTTTTGTACTAAAGTATTTGTCCATTAACCAGGACAACCTTATTTTTCCCTTTTTGCCCCTTATTCAGTCGGAAAGCTGACCCCGGTTTGACCCCATTTCTTAAAGCAACAATGGAAGTCATGTGACTACCATATTTGGGCATTTTTTTAGTCATATTTTCTTAACTGAAACGACTCTGTTTCCTCCAAAAAGTCATATCAAATGAAACCAAAGCATGCTGTACGTTACAAATGCCAATTGTGTATACCTTTTAGAAGTTCTCACATAAAAATTGTTTTGATTAAGCGTACTGAATTAGAATACGAAGCCTTCAAACCAAAGGTCGTCACTCGTTGCGTCAAGTTTTTTCAACACATCAGTTAAAATTTCTTTCTTAACTTCTGGGGAACCTATGCTGAATTTAAAATATGTGATGAGGCTTTTTATAAACTGGCCTGTGTCAAATTTGTGCCACTTAATACGCTGTAATACGCAAATGTGCCACTTCGATGTGTCAATATTTCTGTCCGAGCGGTACCGATAGTAATTTACGAGTTACGTCCCTTTGTTGACACTTTTCATGAACAAACTATCAAGCACCATATGCTGTTATTTACAAGTGGATGTTTTTAAAATAGTTTATTATCTTTTTACTAAATATATTTTTTATTTTAAAGACATATGTAAAACAATTAGGTAAACACATTTTATCATTTTTACAACAATTTCAGAACTGAAATAGGGCTTTAATATTACAGTACAGTAAATGTTACTCTGTGCCATAATATATTACTCCAAGAGTAACTTTAATATTTATATTTTGATAAATATTTTTACTGCTTTAACCAAATTATATAAACACAGAAATAAATTTCTACTACATAAAGACAAGGGGTAGCCAAAATATGCTTGAATACTTGACCTAGACAGGGTTAAAATGATCACAAACAGGAATTCCTTTTCAATACTGATACCTGATCCTACCTTTTCCCTCTAGGATATACATTTAAAAGAGATAATAATCGAAGTATTCTCAATGTAAATTCTTCATAATTTGAAATAAAAGGAAATTGGTTTGCAATCCTTGTATGATTAAACTAAATATAACAATAAATTTTGTCTCATTGATTCCATGCAAGTTCTACTGAATGGACTCAAATTATAAAAAAGCCTAAACCAATGGCTTTAAATGGTTTATAATCATGAACTTGCGAATAAATAAGAACGAGAAAGATTCGATTTCATATTTTCCTTCTATTTAATCAAAATAAATAACTATGCATATTAAAAGTACTTCATAGCAGTTTCTGAGTGCTAAGTCAACAATTATGTTTTAGATCACAAGTCATGAACTAGTAAGTCACACTTCATGTAAGTATGAAAATGCTTTGAATAAGAGTGATTAAAATGCAAGTCTGAAAGAGATTGTTTTAAGTTCAAAGGACAACCCTTTTGCAGGATTCCTTGATTCATCACAAAAAAAAATATTCCCAACAATGAATGAGTTTTTTTTTTTAATCATCTTAAGGTGGTGCACAGACAGTATAAAATTTCCTTACCTTATTGTTTTAGTTAACGTCAAACATTTTACTTAAAGAGAAAAATTAATCCAGTCAAATTTACAGCTGAACTCGCCATTGCTTTTTTTAAACAAACACACTAAATGACACTAAATGTGTGTACATTCTGTTCAAATGCATGTTGACATGATGTGTACCGGTAAAACCAAAAACTACAATAACAAAAAATGTCTTTCTTTTGGAATTTAGTTCAAACGGGGTTTCCTATGGGGTGACAGAACGTTAGACTTGATTTTTTTAAATTTGAGATACGTATTATTAATTTGTTTTATAGTATAGATTTATATAATCTTTGTTTATTTGTGAAAAAAGAATAAAAAAAAATAACAGACAATTTCGAATAATTTATAAACGTAATTGTTAAAGGAGGGCCAATATTTAGGTATTATTTTCTTTAATAATTAGACACATGCTTAAAATATAGAAAGAAATCTATTTCTGACCCCAATGGCATGTTATTCATAGAAAATAAAAAAAATTCCAAATTGCCGCCAAAATATTTTTTCTGCGAAATTAACGCAATTTCAGAATGGCGGGCTTTAATATCAGTCCCATTGTTGTCTTAAGAAAGTAGCAACAACGGTCGTTTCTAAGGGCTTGCTTTCCGACTGATTCCTAAACGGTTTGAGCCATAACCCCCCCCAAAACAAATCCTAACCATCCCTTTGTGGTATGGAAACTTGTGGTATAATTTCACTCGTTCCACAAGTTATTGTCTGGAAACTAGAAAATGCTTATTTTTGGCCCCTAATTCCTTAACTGTTGGTACCATAACCCCCAAAATCAATCCCAACCTTCCTTTTGTGGTATTGAACCTTATAGTAAAATTTCATAGAGATCCATTCACTTAAACTAAAGTTTAAGTGTGAAAACCAATGTGTCTTCGGACAAAGACAACGACGGACGACGCCAACGTCATGCCAATATACCACTGCGGTCGTATAAAAATTAATGACTAAACATGAATAATGAGAAAAACTTATTCTTTTGTGAAAAAACTTATTCATCAAGATCTCTTCTACAGGTTCTATGGGCATAGGTCAATTGTTAATACCCAATCTTGGTTCTAGTGCATTGTACCTACCTTAAATACTGCTGCCTTATGGGAAACCAGCTAAATGAGACAAACATGCATGAAGAATATGCAAACTCTGACCTGTAAAAGCCTAAAAATGTTTGGCAAGCACTTGTACTTATTTGGGTAGTGAAATATCATCTTCAAAAGCTCTTGGCTAGTAAGGTTTGTCAGAAAATTTCATCCCCTACTAGAAATATAGGGAACAAAAGACCAAGTACAAAAAACAAGCTATCGTCAATTATATATCTTATATATTAAAATAAATGGGGAATGTGTCCATGGGACACAGATGATGCCCCCTGCTTGCATATTATATAAAGTTATAAAGGGACATAACTGAAGAACGGTAAAAGTGACACTACCCAAATTTGTACTTGATCTGAGTTTTGTGGTAATAGGTATTGTTTATAAGTTTCATAATATTTGGTTGAGGCAAACTTAAGTAAGAGAATGGAAACGAAAAGTTCAGCAATTTTTCCATTTGTAAAGGGGCATAACTCTAGAACGGTTAAAGTGACACCACCGAAATTCAAACTTGATCTGTGTTTTGTGGTAATAAGCATATTGTATAAGTTTCATAACATTTGGTTGAAGCAAACTAAAGTTAGAAAACGGAAACGAAAAATTCAGCAATGTTTCCATTTTAAAGGGGCATAACTCTAGAATGGTTAAAGTGACGCCACCAAAATTCAAACTTGATCTGTGTTTTGTGGTAATAAGCATTTTGTATAAGTTTCATAACATTTTGTTGAAGCAAACTAAAGTTTGAGAGCGGAAACCAACTTTGGGACTTTGGGACGTACGTACAGACGGACATTGGTAAAACTTAATGCTACTGAGGGGGCATAATTAATTAAGGAACAACAAACATTGTTCTGGTATTCTCCATACCTGCAAACATACAATTATAACATATATCTTTGTTAATACTGTCAAAAGTCTTGGATTTTTTTATACAAATGTATCTTGCAGATTTCAGAAAAAAGTCTTTCATAGTTAGTTCCAGAGTAAAGTACGAGCAGTCAACTTTCTGAAGAAATAAATTTTATACTGCAATATTGGGTAATATTTTAATTAATTTGTACTTGAATATCTATGATGCATATTTGAACATCTTTATAAATGTAGGCTTTATTTTTTTATTTCTTTTAATTTATCAAGGCATAGTCAGTCAATTTTAAACAGCTCTTCGGTTTATTTTGTAGCATGCTGATGCTGACCCACTTTTAAGCATATCACTTTTAGAGAAAATGTGTGAATTCTGAAAATGCCAAACTTAATATTATATAGAAAATTGAAGTCATCTGAAATGTCTATAAACTTACCATCTGCAGCCAGACATTTGTCTTCATTATCTGATTCTTTTCATCCTGTAATACATACAAATGTATATAAAATACTGAATTCAAATTTGAATTGGTAAAATCCACAATTTTGCATAAATTTTATCTGACTGAAGGGCAACATCTAAATTTTTTCAATTCTTTTAAACTTTTAATCAATATCTTAGAAAAATGTAGGCTTGAGTGCGCTAATTTTACAATGCAATTTTTCATATAAACTTATATTTACAAAGTTCATAACTATTTTAAAAATAGTTGATCTGCACTGATTTTCGAACTTGTTTGAGACATTGCTGATTTAAACCTTTGCATGCTTAGATATAAATTTCATAAATATCTGGCAATAATTGTACAGTTGAATGTGCTTATAATGCAACTAACCATAGAATTAACATTTCTAAGGAACATAACTACTAGAAAAATAATTCATTAGTGCTAATTTTTATACTTGTTCTAAAAATTGCTGATATATATGCTTTCTATCTTACAATTCAATTTCAATATAATTAATATTTCCAAGGGGTATAAATCTTTAAAAAACAGTTGATCTGCATTTGAACTGAGTCTGTAACATTGGTGACATAAAACTTTTGATATTTGGATAAAAATTCTGGCAAGAATTGTACATGTGTGATCATGACCGCTTACAATGCAATTTTCCATATAATAAATAATTTTTATAACTAGATGCTCTAAATAGTCTGTCTTGCTCACCTAGTATATATAAAAAAGAAGATGTGGTATGATTGCCAATGAGACAACTCTCCACAAGAGACCAAATGACACAGAAATTAACAACTATAGGTCACCATACGGCCTTCAACAATGAGCAAAGCCCATACTGCACAGTCAGCTATAAAAGGCCCCGTCTATGTGCATCTTCAACATTGGACACTTTCCAAAACTGTGGACTAGAGTAGAATTCATGACAAAAATCTCTTTTTTATTGATTTTATAAAATAAAAAGATGTGGTATAATTGTCAATGAGACAACTCTCCACCAGAGACCAAATGACATAGAAGCCTTCAACCATGAGAATTAAATGCTCCGCAGGTCACAGCTTGATACCTCCACAGAGGTCAAACCCTGAACAGGTGGGGTCAAGAATGGACACAACATTAAAGCTTGATAGAGCTCTGAATTTGTATTGTGATTAAATATTTGACATAGCATAGGTTTCTGACACAAAATGAACGTGGTCTAAGAACTTAAACATTCAAAACCCAACATTTACCTATCATGGTCTAATATCCAAAATCTAAATATTTAGCATATCAAAGAATCCAAAGAATTCAATTTTGATGAAATCAAACAAACTTTAATTTTGGACCCTTTGGACCTCAATGTGGACCAATTTGATAATGGGGCATAAAATCAAAAAACCCTTGGGGGCCAGCTGAGTCCCACCTCCGGGTGCGGGATTTTCTCTCTGTGTTGAGGCCCATTGGTGGCCTTCGGCTGTTTTCTGCTCTTTGGTCTCTTTGACACATTCCTCATTTTCATTCTCAATTTTGTTATACACGGTTAGATTCAGCATATATTCATTTTTTATTGACATCAAATAAAGTTGATTTTTGGACCCGATTTAGTCAAACTTGAAAACTGGGCCCAAAATCCAAAATCTAAATAAATGGTTAGATTCAGCATATCAAAGAACTCCTTAAAATCAATTTCTTATATTTCTGATAAACTAAGTTTAATTTAGGACCCTTTGGACCTTAATGTAGACCAATTTGAATAAATGGGGAATGTGTCCATGGGACACAGATGATGCCCCCACTTGCATATCATACAAAGTTATAAAGGGACATAACTGAAGAACAGTAAAAGTGACGCTACCCAAATTTGTCCTTGATCTGAGTTTTGTGGAAATAAGTATTGTGTATAAGTCTCATAACATTTGATTAATAAACAGCTGCGCCATGAGCACATGATACGCCCGTCACTTTTTCAAAAAATAAAGTTCGATAACTTCTCAATGTCATATTAGAATTCATGAAAAACTAAAGGGAGGTTATCTTGATATATATAAACCAGTCACAAAAGTTTCATGATAATTGCTCAAAGCATTGTACGAAAACTTGAAAATTTTGGAAAATCCCCCCTTTTTATGAATAAAATCACATAACTCCGAAATGTAAAATCTAAAATTTATAAAAATCGAAATTGAGCTCAAGTCAATAGATATAAACAATTCACCAACTTTCATGAAAACTGCTAAAAGCATTTTTGAGTTATTGTCCAAAAACTGGAAAATCCCTCTTTTTTTAATGAATAAAACCCGATAACTTGGAAACGTAAAATCTAAAATTTATAAAATTCGAAAGGGAGCTCATGTTAATAGATAAAAACAAATTCACCAAAGTTTCTTGTAAATTGGTGAAAGTGTTTTTGAGTTATTGTCTGAAATACGGAAAATCCCCCTTTTTCAATGAATAAAACCCCATAACTCGGAAACTTTTAAATCTAAAATTTATAAAAAACGAAAGAAAGCTCACGTCAATAGATATAAACAATTCACCAAAGTTTCTTGTAAATTGGTGAAAGTGTTTTTCAGTTATTGTCTGAAAACTGGAAAATCCCCCTTTATTAATGAAAAATCAAAGCACTGAAAGCGCTGTAGGCAGTTAACCAAAAACCAAGGCAAACGTAATTATGAAAACTGTGGCAATGTTGCTTCAATTTTTTTTTAAGATTTGAAAGAACAAACATTAAACATTCGTATATTGTACATTTATGTTCAATAAATGAATTGATTATTAAGGCAAATTAATTAATATTTCATCAAGGTTTTCAAAAGCAACTCATATATCAATGTAAATGACCCCCATCTTCATCCCCAAGTGCATGATGTGACTCCATACCTAGTTTGGAATAAAATGACAGGTGATTATAAAACAGTTGGTCAAACATTCTTGGGCTTTACACTGCTTGAAAGATTTAAATGTTTTCTTTAAAATGAGCCAAAAATGAAAATTATGATAGGCCCAGAAATAATTTAATAAACAATTAAAGTAAATTCAATAATCTTGACTCATTTTTTGTATCAAATTTTTTTTATAATAAACAAGAAATAATTGTAACAGGATGCCGTTACGAAGTCACAAACAAAGCCCCCATAATTCGTCATTCCCATGGTCTCCTGACATTGGGCAAATTCCAGTTCATATTGGTTTGGTCTAGTAAAGTGATATGCATATGTGACACCTAGGAGATTGACCCTGTATGTCATTCAAATCTTTTAGAAATGATGAACAGGAATAAATATGGTTTAGATGTGGGTATCTCGACCGTTTACAAGTTCTCAAACAGGAGGGGGTGGGGTGACCCCAGGGACTCCCCCTATATTTCATTTGATTTGTTATATTGTCCCATACATGAATACATATGGTTTAGGGGTGGGGATCTCGACCATTTCCAAGTTCTCAAACAGGAGGGGGTGGGGTGACCCCAGGGACTCCCCCTATATTTCATTTGATTTGTTATATTGTCCCATACATGAATACATATGGTTTAAGGGTGGGGATCTCGACCATTTCCAAGATCTCAAACAGGAGGGGGTGGGGTGACCCGAGGAACTCCCCATATATTTCATTTGATTTGTTATATTGTCCCATACATGAATATATATGGTTTAGGGGTGGGGATCTTGACTGTTTACAAGTTCTCAAACAGGAGGGGCGGGGGTGTCCCCAGGGACTCCCCCTATATTTCATTTGATTTATTTTATTGTCCCATACATGAATGTATATATATGGTTTAGGGGTGGGGATCTCAACCATTTCCAAGTTCTCAAACAGGAGGGCTTGGGGTAACCACAGGGACTCTCCCTATATTTCATTTGGTTTGTTATATTGTCCCATACATGAATATATATGGTTTAGGGGTGGGGATCTCGACCGTTTACAAGTTCTCAAACTGGAGGGGGTGGGGTGACCCCAGGGACTCACTCTATATTTCATTTTTGATTTATTTTTTTGTCTAATACATGAATATATATGGTTTAGGGGTGGGATCTCAACCATTTCCAAGTTCTCAAACAGGAGGGGGTGGGACGATATATGGGGACTCCCCCAAATTATTTTGACAATAATAATAATAAAACTGTTTACAAGTTCTCAAACAGGAGGGGTTGGGGTGACCCCAGAGACTCCCCATATATTTCATTTGATTTGTTATATTGTCCCATACATGAATATATATGGTTCAGGGGTGGGGATCTCGACCGTTTACAAGTTCTCAAACAGGAGGGGGTGGGGTGACCCCAGGGACTCACTCTATATTTCATTTTTGATTTGTTTTATTGTCCCATACATGAATATATATGGTTTAGGGGTGGGGATCTCAACCATTTCCAAGTTCTCAAACAGGAAGGGGTGGGATGGTACTGGGGACTCCCCCAAATTATTTTCATTTGATTTCTTTTATTGTCCCATTCAAGTATATATATTGTTTAGGGGTGGGGAATGCGACGGTTTACAAGATAAAAGTACATCTTCAAATTGAAGGGGGTTGGGATGACCCCCAGGGACTCACCCTATATTTTGATTGATTTTTTGTATTGTCCTGTTCTCATTACTGAAGACTGCATGTGTCTATCACCTACTGAGTCATTTGAAAATTTAAAAATATAAAAATCCCATAGGGTTCTATAGTAAACCCCTCCCTTCTTGAGGCCCCTCCAAATACCCCTAAATAGACCCCAATGCACAAACAAAAGATTAATGGCTCCGCTAGACATGTTAGTCTCATATTTTTTTGAAACCCTAAGTAAATCTGACAAACGGTCAAAGTTGTCTTCTTAGACATGTTAGACGGTTTGAGTGGATTCGGTGTGACTTGTCTCGGGGACGAGTTGTCCACATTACTTAAAACATCCCATCAACGTCGATTTCCGCATCTGTTTTCATGACCTCGTTTCATTCATAAAATAACAACCTTATTTGGCAAGATAAGTTAGAAATTACCACCCACTTATATAACTTTATTTCCTCTATCATAGAGATTTGTTGTACATGAACAATATTCCTGCGCATTTTGCCATTTGGGAAATATAAACGACTTGTAATTACTGATTTTCGGCGATGAAATATTTCATACAATTGTTCTTTGACATCGTAGCCAAAAGCACAGGGGATAATAAACTACGTACGGATTTCTATTGAGCACTACTTCCTATGTGCAACTTTAAAAGTTTTGGGTAGTTTGACGATCATTTAAGGTTTTTCTGGTCATATTTTTTGTATTCCAGAAATAAAAGTATTAAAAAAATGTCCAATTAGTTATAAATAACATAATAGCCAGCTAGATAATAACCATGGCACGTATTTAAACATTCATTGGGTAGAACACAAATCTAGGGTGCTCGCATAAGGCAGCTTAACTGCCTAAAAAACCCACAACTCTGAAACTTAAAATCTAAAATTTATTAAAAACGAAAAAGAGCTCACGTCAATATATATAAACAATTCACCAAAGTTTCATGCCAATTATTTAAAGCGTTTTGTGTTATTGTCAGACATGTTGACGATGGACGGACGGACAGACGGACAATGGTATACCATAATACATCCCGTAAATGGGCGTATAAAAATTCACCAATTTTCCAATTGTAAACAGGCATAACTCTAGAATGGTAAAATTGACACCCGCAAAATTCAAACTTGGTCTGTTTTTTGTGGTATTAAGCATTGTGTATAAGTTTCATAACATTTGGTTGAGGCAAACTAAAGTTAGAGAACGGAAACAAAAAATTAAGCAGTTTTTATGTTTATAAAGGGGCATAACTCAAGAACAGTAAAATTGATGCCACCCAATTTCGAACTTGATCTGTAATATGTGGTAATAAGCATTGTGTATACGTTTCATAACATTTGATTGAGACAAACTAAAGTTAGATAAATTGCTTTGCCGAGCACAGCTGGATACAACCGCAGAGGTCAAACCCTGAACAGTTAGGGAAAAATGGAACAATATTTGCGCTTGATACAGGTCTGAATTTGGATTGTAATTAAATATTTGACACATAATAGGTTTCTGACACAGAATAACTGTATAACTTATCAGGGACTAAACTTGGGAATTTCAAGCTGGGAGCCCAGACCAGATATTTGATAATTAGTTTCTATATGTTCAACTGAAATTTACCTGAAAGTTTAGGGGCCCAGCTCAAAATCTAGGAGCCATGGGCGACTGGGCTCCCTTTAAGTTTTGTCCCTGATAACTGTAGTCAAAGAACTTAGAATTGGTTATATGATTTGAATTTATATTCAATTTTTTGCTTTTGTGCATTACACTATGCTGTTGTGAATGGACCCCCCCAAAAAAAACAAAAAATTACCCCCCTCCCCCTTTTTCCAAAAAAAAAAAAATTCTTTTCCTCAAGATATGGTCATGATCTCAATTCAAATTTCCAATGGAGTTTGCAACCCTAATTACCCATTTAAATACATCATAAAAGTCTTAAAATAGAAAATGACATACATAGTCATGGCTAAAATTAATATTCCTTAATCAGCATTTTTAAATAGTAACTTCTAAAAATAAATTGACAGCTAATCACCTCAAGACAATACAACATTTCTTTATACATAATTTAAAAGCAGTGTAAGGGAGGTAATCCAAACATAACATTGTATTATTTTTTAATTGTCCATTAACCAGGAAACCCTTGTTTTTCCCCCTTTTTTGCCCCTAATTCCTAAACGGTTTGCAAAGTTCTTGAAATCTTTTTTTTGCCTGGTGGTCCTTGAAGAAAATATGCAGGTCCTCACTATCATTTCTATTGCAAATTACCAAAATTGTGTTGGTCCTTCCCCAAAATGTGGTGGTCAAATCCCTAGGACCACCACTTATAGAGAACTCTGGGTTTGAGCCATAACCCCCCAAAGCCAATCCTAACCATCCCTTTGTGGTATGGAAACTTGTGGTATAATTTTAGAGAGATCTATACACCGTTCCACAAGTTATTGTCTGGAAACTAGAAAAATGCTTATTTGGGCCCCTTTTTGGCCCCTAATTCCTAAACTTTTAGGACTATAACCCCCAAAATCAATCCCAACCTTTCTTTTGTGGTTATAAACCTTGTGTTTAAATTTCATAGATTTCTATTTACATTTACTAAAGTTATTGTCCAGAAACCAAATGTCTTCAAACGACGCTGACGACTTGATACCAATATATAATAAAATGCTCCGCAAGGCGCAGCTTGATACGACCGCAGAGGTCGAACCCTGAACAGTTGGGGCAAGTATGGACACAACATTCAAGCTTGATACAGCTTTGCATTTGGATTGTGATTAAATATTTGACACAGCATAGGTTTCTGACACAGAATGAATGTGGTCTAAGAACTTAAAAATTTTAAATTGGATATTCACCTATTATGGTCCAATATCCAATATCTAAATACATGGTTAGATACAGCATATTGGACAAAGTTGATAACGGGGCCCAAAAATCAAAAATCTGAATACATGGTTAGATTCAGCATATCAAAGAACCCATATATTCAATTTTTGTTGAAATCAAACAAAGTTTAATTTTGGACCCCGATTTGGACCAACTTGAAAACTGGGCCCATAATCAAAAATCTAAATACATGTTTAGATTCAGCATATCAAAGAACCCTAAGAATTCAATTTTTGTTAAAATCAAACTAAGTTTAATTTTGGACCCTTTGGACCTTAATGTAGACCAATTTGAAAACGGAACCAAAAATTAAGAATCTAAATACACGGTTAGATCGGCATATCAAAGAACCCCAATAATTCAATTTTTGATGAAATCAAACAAAGTTTAATTTTGGGCCCTTTGGACCTCAATGTGGACCAATTTAAAAACGGGGCCCAAAATCCAAAAACTAAATACACGGTTAGATTCAGCATATTAAAGAACCCCAAGAATTCAAGAATAAAACCCCATTGAAATTGGTCAAGAAATAAGCAATTTATACGAAGTATCTTCTTTTGCACAATAGTGCAATTAAATATTTGTGGCTATTGCGCAATACTGTACAATTGACAATTTCTTGCTATTGCGCAATATTGTGCTATTGGATATTTCTTGCTATTGCGCAATACTGTGCAATTGAAGATTTCTTGCTATTGCGCAATACTGTGCAATTGAAGATTTCTTGCTATTGTGCAATACTGTGCAATTGAAAATTTCTTGCTATTGCACAATACTTATAATATAATAATTTACACATCCTGTTTGGTGTGTATCTCCTACCATATCATTATTATTTGCTTTTAAATATAAATCAGAAATAACCAACTTAAAATGGAAAATTTTAAAAGAAAAAAAAAAAGGAAAAAAAGAAAAAAAAGGAAAAAAAAAAAATCCCCCCCCCAAATTTTTTGAACCCCCTTATGATTCATCACACCCAAACTCAATCCCAGCTTTCCCTTTGTGATATGGAACCTTGTACAATTTCAGAAAGATCCATACACTTAAACACAAGTTATTGTCCTGAAACTAGAAAAATGCTTGTTTTTTGCCCCTTTTTGGCCCTAATTCCTAAAATATTGAGGCAATTACCCCCATCATCAATCCCAGCCTTCCCTTTGTGGTATGGTACCTTGCAGTACAATTTCAGAGAGATCCATACACTTGAACACAAGTTATTGTCTGGAATCTAGAAAAATGCTTATTTTTGGCCCCTTTTTGGCCCCCAATTCCTAAACGTTTCGGCAATTACCCCCAAACTCAATTCCAGCTTTCCCTCTGTGATATGGAACCTTGTAGTAGAATTTCAGAAAGATCCATACACTTACATACAAGTTATTGTCATGAAACTAGAAAAATGCTTGTTTTATGCCCCTTTTTTGGCCCCTAATTCCTAAAATTTTGAGGCAATTACCCCCAAAATCAATCCCAGCATTCCTTTTGTAATATGGAACCTTGTGGTACAATGTCAGAGAGATCCATACACTAACACACAAGTTATGTCTGGAAGTTACAAAAATGCTTATTTTTGGCCCCTAATTCCTTTACTGTTGGTACTATAACCCCCAAAATCAATCCAAACCTTCCTTTTGTGGTATTGAACCTTGTGGTAAAATTTCATAGAGATCCATTCACTTAAACTAAAGTTAGAGTGCGAAAACCAATGTGTCTTCGGACGCCGACGCCATACCAATATACGACCACAAAAATTTTTTTGCGGTCGTATAAAAATGACAGAAATAAACTGGAAATATATTTATGGTGTGTACAATGCAACTGCGGCTATCCACATTTTCTAGGAAGTCGAATAACCACTACTAACCATAGCGAACATGCACATTTTTTTGAATGACTCCTTCCATCATTTCAACCAAGAACAAATTATATATGAAATGCTATAGTTGGTGAGACTTTATTTCCTACCAGATGTGTGTATTTTTTTTATTTATATACCAAATGTGTGCATTCCCCCCCCCCCCCCCTAAAACATTAGAGGAAATTTTTCGTATACCAGTTCCTATTATTACAGAAATATGCTATATTTATGCAATTTATATGATTATTATCTCTCTTATTTTCAACATATATTTTAAATTGTCACTATCTATAGTTCCGAAACTTTCTATCTGTATAAACCAATGATTGACAAGTGCATACATTTTTGTACAGGCTATTTAAAATTTTCCATAATTATTGACAAGTATATACCCCACCCCCCCACACCCCGTAATGACTTTTTTTCCAAATTTTACCATAGGAAGTATCTAAATAGATTTTATTTCCTCAAATCTTTAGCTAAAATTATTTAGATAAATATGATTCTTTACACCAGTAATGTCATTCATAAACAAGTGGTAGTAAAATTGTATACACCTATGAGTTTAGCAATGACTAGTATTATATCAATGTCGGGCTCAAGACAAAAAAGTACAAATAATTTTATTACATCTGATAGTTTTTAAATGGAAAAATCCAAGTTTCCGGCCGTGTACACTGATACACTCAGCAGTAAAGCGATGAATGAACCTGCATTATGTAATTGTGTAATAAAGAGTTTTTTAGCCCGACAGGAAATCCCTTGAATACCTGGACGTGTCACCTCACAATACCTCTGGCAATAATTCCTTTAGCCATGCTGATGATCAAATTAGAAAAGGACAGACTTGAATAAATGTATTGCATAAAAGACTTATGACCAAATTAGATTTTTGAAAAACAATTTTACACGGAACCCCGCTCGTTAATCATTTAATTATGACTTTAAACTTTGAGAGAATCCATAAAAGTAATTCTCCTTTATATTTACTTGTTTCATAAACTATGAAAAAATATCAGTTTAAAAAAATGACAGACCAAACTTTATAAGTTATTTAAGAAAAAATAGATGTCCAATCGGGCGACTTTTCCGACTCTTAAACCTTTTTTTAAACATTGTACCATATCAAGTTAGTTTAAAAAGTTTGCTGATAGGTCACGTATACAAACATGTTTGGTATAATTCTTTTTTTAGGATCTGGGAAACTGTGATTGCTTTTGTCATTACCTTGTCGGGTTAAAACAACCGTACGCCTGACAAGTGATTTTGACACTGAATTACGACTACATTAGTCCCTGCTTGTTTTGGTACTTTGTGGTTTATAGATATGACGTGGTTTTTTAATCGGGAAGCAGTCAAGATGGCGACATGTAGAGAATTGATAATCTCAATTTAAAATCGATGCTGATCTCTTATCTTGGGGAATAAAATGTTAATATTAAAGAATTTGTGCTTTTTTATTCACAATGAACATAATATAAATTTTTCATTTTTTGCGAAGTTTCCCTTTAAATTATTGCAGAGAAACAGGTGTAGCTGCCTCTCTAGTCAGTCTAGGGTCCTATGTATGTAAGACCTTAAAAACTTACAGTTGTACAGCTTGTCTGTAATCAGAATACAATTTGAGGTGTTAAAAGACATTTTGTGGAATGGTTATCAAAACCCTTAATTGTTATAACTCTAAAAGTGTAAAATGTGTGTTTCAATTTTTTTTAACTTTTGCAGAGCAATGAATTACTTACAATATTGATCAACTGGCTCAATGCAACATTGAATGCAACTGTTAGGGTATCATTCACGTTTTCAACTGGTCTGATCAAGGGATTATATCCACTTTTTTCTCCAAACAAGTCATTAACAAGTCTCACTTCATCGTCACTGCCTAGTCCTAAAATAAATATTTAATAACTATACATAAAAGTAAGAAATGAATCAAAGCATCAGCTGTGCTGTGAACCAGCAAATTTTTCAATTTAAATATTTTGAGATGGATGAAAAGAGAAATCTTCAGAGGAGGGTGTACAATGTAGTATATTTTTTTTATTGAAGTTTGACTTAATTATAACTTACAGAAGGATTTTTTTTTCAAAACAACAAAATCTAAATAACTAATTTTTATTTAAATTGGTGTTCATTCTTTATTGAGAAAAACACATTTTCTGCATTCAAATACAAATACCTTAAACTGTTAAATAACAATAGTATATATATATAGGGAATAAACGAATAAATTTTATTGCAGAAAATTGAGGTTAGAGTTGCAATTTTTTTTTATTATTTCAAGCATATTACTGATGATTCTAACTTAAATTAACCTAAATTATTGATTTAGATCAGATGATTATGACACTGATTTTACAAGTGATTAAAACAAATTGTTCATCGATTTAGTTAGAAGTTTTGGTCACTTGAGACTTGAATATATCTCAAGAAACTTTGATGTAGCGATATCTGGAGGCAGTTTGTTCCAATCCTTGACGGTGTTTACGAAGAAGGACCATTTCCTCCAATCTTTGGTGGCTGGCTGTAAAAGGTAAGTATTATGTCCTGTCTAGCTAGAGCTTCTTGTTGGTTTTTGTAGGTAGTTACTCTTGTCTATGGCTACAAAGTCATTCGTTATTTTGTAGCAGATGATGAGTCGAGCTTCTTTTCTTCATGTTTGTAGGCTTTTCCATCCTAATTCCGTAATCATATTGCTGACACTTATCTATTTCTATGTCTGCTGGTTACATATCCTGCAGCTCGTCTTTGTACTTTTTCAATTTTTTCTATGTGGTTTTGCTGGTACGGATCCTATACTGTCATGGTGTATTCCATTTGCGGTCTTACTAATTTTTTATAGGCATGCTCTTTGATGGATTTTGAGCTGATGTGGAGGTTTCATTGTAAGAAACCAAGGCTTCAGCTGGCTTTTCCTGTGATGTTTTTTATGTGTTCTCCCCAATCTAGATCATTTGCAATGGTACAGCCTAGGTATTTAGTAGATGTTTGAATTCCAGAGTGGAGTTGTTTATAATTCTTAGAACTTTTTCTCATGTACATTATCATGATAAAATTACCAGTTAATTTTATGTTTCAAATACGCAAAATTTTTCATCTAAAATGCCAAAAACCTTTTTCCGTTGCCGTTAGGGCCAATAGGGGGCTTCGCCACCAAGAACTAACTCCCTACCAGGGCTCTGCCACAATTAGTGCTTACATTTCATTGGATACCTAGCTACGCCCCTGCATTGCAAAGAAAACCACAAACAGTTTCTGCATTGCGTAGTATCTACTGAGAGTACCTACTTCATGACTTAGTACATGAGTGCACATAATTTTTATAGACACAAAATTGATATTTTTTTCGTCAAATTGCTGCAAAAAGTAAAGGTGTGAATTTGGATATTACCTCTCTTTATACGATTTCCTTGACATATTGCTGTCACCAGTATTAGACATAACAAAATCGTAAGGAGCGAACGATGAAACTGTAAAATCATACTGCATATTATTTTACAATATATAGTCATAACATAAATGGAGTTTTGCACATGCGCCTTTGCGATTGTTTGGTAAGGGAGCAATAATGTAACAATCAAATGAAAGTGGTCCGCAGAAGGCAGTGTAATCATCAAGAAAAAAAAACTTTTTTTCAATTCAATAGTATTCTTTAATACTTTAAGCAATTAATGGTCATCAGAGATTGTATATATGTTTCTGAGCTCATCAGCATAAACCACAACTTCGATAACCGCAGGACTTCGGGAAAGTTCGGATAGCCGACAACCTTGCTTCGGAAATTGCATCATACATTCGGCACACCTCGGCAGATCTAACACTATAGCCTTAGGGATGCGTAATTTGCCGAGAGTTTGCCCATTGATATCCATAACGTTAGATGAATATACATATTTTCCGGACCATATATGAGGATTTGTGTAACATAAAATAATGTCCCCCCCCATGAAATATTGTTCGCCGGACAAAGTTTTATAGAAAATATGAGAATAGTGTCCTCTATGAATTTTTGTCAACTTCTTTGAGACATCTTATAATTTGATTCGTAAAAATGAATTAGTCCGTCAGAATTTTTCCTTGGTTTACGCTAGGACTATTATACAAATATATTATGTCACACGGCACGTTTACCAGTTTACGCAAGGACGTATAACAAACGTACGTCCTTGGTTTACGATTTGATAGACGATGTTGCCGAAAATTCTTTCGGGATCACTTAATTGGTTCTAAAAAAAATGAAATATTAAAACAAAAACAATTCAGAGGTGCTTTTATTTCTATTCTTAGATTTTCTTATACAACTTGATGCAATTAGACGGCTTGAAAAAAATGTATAAATTCACAAGTTATAATAAAACAATATTTCGCGAAATTTCATGAATGATCTCGAAGTAGCACCTCCATGTGGAGTATTTACCCGTAGTCATGTAAATCAATTATGTACAGCACATACATATAAAAGAAAACAAATAGATAAACAAAATTTTTGTTTTTATATGGAATATAAACAGGAATTCGGTTTTATTTTGTTTTCTGAAGCTTCGGTCGAGAATGGATCCCCGGAAACTATATAAAAACTAGGAGATGTGGTATGATTGCCAATGTTCAAATAAACTTGGATGTAAGCAATTATAGGCAACCGTACGGCCTTCGACAATGAGAAAAACCTATACCGTATAGTCGGCTATAACAGGCTACATCATTACTGGAAAATCCAGGTTATACGCGGTTTTTATTTATCCTAAAATGCTATTATCTGACCATTAAATTCTGACTGAGGGGGAAGGGATGACAGATATATATTAATATACATAAAAATAAAATTGAGAATGGAAATGGGGAATATGTCAAAGAGACAACAACCCGACCAAAGAGCAGACAACAGCCGAAGGCCACCAATGGGTCTTTAACGCAGCGAGAAACTATGATCCCGCACCCGGGGGTGGTCCTCAGCTGGCCCCTAAATAAAATTGAGTACTAGTTCAGTGAAAATGGACGTCACACTAAACTCCAAAACATATAAATGAACTAAAATTAAAAAAAACATACAAGATTAACAAAGGCCAGAGGCTCCTGACTTGGGACAGGCGCAAAAATGCGGCGGGGTTAAACATGTTTTGTGAGATCTCAACCCTCCCCCTATACCTCTAGCAAATGTAGAATAAAGAAACACAAAGCAATACGCACAGTAAAACTCAGTTCAAAAGAAGTCCGAGTCCGATGTCAGAATAGGTAACAAAAGAAACTAAGCAAAATGAAAATGATACATAAATGAATAAAGGACTAGTAGTAGTTACTGACATGCCAGCTCCAGACCTCAATTAAACTGATTGAAAGATTATGTCGATCTTCATCATATGAAAATCAAGTACAATCCCTCCCGTAAGGGTTTTAGTATCAAACCATCATAAAATATATGAGGAGAACATAACCCGTATCATGCCAATAACTGGTTTTAGAATAAATGTGTTTATTTCCGATGCAAAGACCCTATGAGTGAATCAATATTAATACCAAAATATGCAATCCCTGATGACTTGACAACAGTATCGTAACTATATCCTTTCCGAATAAGTCTGTTTAAAGGTTTGGATAGCTTTTGAGGTGAATGCCGACATTTTTGTGCTTTGTAAAGAATATTACCATAAAATATTGGATGTGAAATACCCGAACGTATAAGATGTCTGCATGTTGATTTATATTTACGAATGATGTCCTTGTACCGATGATAACATTTAGTAAATGTTTTGACTAGTTTGTGATATCGAAAACCCTGGTTTAATAATTTTTCAGGTATTATCTATACTACATATGCCTATAAAGAAAACAACACAAACGCAAATATCAATTTGCCGACAGCCCGCCGTATTTGATGGACGCCGGATGTAATTTTATAATAACAAATACAATATTGTTTCTATTAAACAACAAATAACAAACATGTTGTAATTCAATTCTATACATTATAAATGAACATTCTCTCTTAAATCCTTAAATCTTTCCAAAATATTTCCCTCACGGATAGTCGAGGCCGTCCAGGAAAAACCATATTTTGTTAAGTGGAAACCTGTATCCGACGACAATGCACAAGCCTATCTCAGGAAAAAGGTAGTCGGACCTCACCTTCTATAACGAGAGAGATGACAAAAAACAAAACTTCTTGAAATGAATACATATATAAATATATATATATATGACTTAAGTTTAAGTCATGCACGTACGAACGGCGGCTAGAAAGTGACAAACAAATCAAACATACCTACATACCCGGATCTAAATCAACCCCTCTGATTGGACCATACGCATATTACCCATAACGTCAATACAATATTTTCCCGCTTTACTTCGAACCGCGAGAAAATATTATAATACAGAGATTTCTTTCGTTGAAGTCAAATACGTTGTTAAATACACGAGCGAATCGAACAAGTTGAGACATATAAACACCATAAGATGGTGGCAAAGGAACGTCACCATCTAAAAATGGATAATTAACAATAGGAAATGAAAAATCATCTCTTTTATCATAAATTTTGGTATTAAGCTTCCCGTTAAAGATATAGATATCAAGATCCAGGAAAGGGCAGTGTTCATTGTTAGTATTAGCTTTATTTAAAGTCAGTTCGGCAGGATAAATCTCTTTAGTGTACATACTGAAGTCGTTATTATTGAGAGCCAATATATCATCTAAATATCTAAAAGTGTTATTAAATTTTTGATTCAGATGTTGTTTCGATGGGTCTTTGCTGATTTTAGTCATAAATTGTAACTCATAGCAATACAGAAACAGGTCCGCAATAAGTGGTGCACAATTAGTCCCCATGGAAATTCCGATAACCTGACGATATACGGAATCTCTATAGCGAACAAAAATGTTATCTAGTAAAAATTCAAGGGCAGTTATAGTATCAAAGCAGGTCCAATAGACACAGTTCTCTTGTTTGTTGTTACTAAAAATTGACCTAAAAGAATTTGGACATATATATTCGCATTCCGACTTTTTAAATGCCCATTTAATCAGGTGTGTGAATTTTTTCTTAATAAGATTATGAGGCAAAGTGGTATATAGGGTAGAAAAATCAAAACTTTGAACAGATTTGAAATCACCAATATAAGCATGCAATTTATCAAGTACTTCCAACGAATTTTTAACACTCCAAAAGTGATTAATTCCATTATTTTCAAAGGCCTTATTTGAACAATTTATTACCAGGTATTTTATTGTACCAAGTGTACTAGTAAGTATAATAGATAGTTTAGTAGTGGAACAATGGCTTGAAGACGAAATAAATCTATATTTGTAAGGAGTTTTGTGCAGCTTCGGAAGCCAGTACATAGTTGGAACTTTCATTGTATTTGGTTCTGCTTGTAAAGAGGTAGCTAAAAGTTTATGTTTGTTACAGATGTCATTTTCCGAAAATGGAGTCAGTTGAAATGTTGGTGAATTCGTGATTTCCTTTTATAGAACTTCAATGTAAAATTTACGTCAAACAATAATGATATTGTTAGCAGTCTTATCAGCCGGGACAAAAACATATTCATTGGCGAGTTCTTTTAGCTTATGTTTGATACGAGAAATTTGGCTATTGTGGTTGTTGTTAGGAGTAAAATGATCTTTAAAATGTTGAATACGTATATCAACTATGTTCATTACCGAATTAAAAAAAGAATCTAATGATTTCTTGTCAGCTTTTTCTCGTTTTATCCATTTAGAGCAGTAAGTACTGAGTGAGTCGTGGATGATGTTACGACACTCATTCCAATTAATAATTGACGGGGGACGATATTTAGGCCCTTTACTGAGGAATGATTTCAACTCTCGGTCACGAACAATGTTAAGGTCTCCTGTTATAACATGGGAACTGGGGCCATAAATGTATTCGGAATTACTGCAATTTCAGGAGGTGGGTGTATTGTCACTGATATTAACATCTTTACACACTTGGCTGTAATTTAACACATATTTCCGGGTAGATTTTTTGTAAACATAACAAATAAGAGGGAGTTCAGTATTATCAAAATAGCCAGTCATTTGTTCTTTAACAGAATGATCATTAAAAATACCGGCAGTATTTACAAAATCAAAACCTTTATTGACATATTTAATTTTATAATAAAATGTTTTTGTGATCTTCAGGGCGATCAATTTTGGGAAACAATTTAGAATAACAATATGCAATTATAATTTGGACAATTTCATACTTAGGACTGCAATATGGAATTGTGTTGCATTCATCCAAAATTTGATGTAATTTATTAACAGGAAAGGAACAGAGCTTAGTTAACAGATTATGTCTACCGTTGTTTTTTGAAATAGAAATTAGGTCCGAAATATTTGTATTGTTATTACGAAATTTTCTTTGATTGCGATTTATTCTACGCCCATGAGAACGGTTTTTACAAACTGTTTTAGAAACTATATCCAAAATGTTAACAGAATCTGTTCTAGATATATAACCAATTCCCAATGATTTAATTTTTGAAGAAATCAAACAAAGTTTAATTATTGACCCAAATTTGGACCAACTTTGAAAACCAAGCACAAAATCAAAAAATCTAAAACACTGTTTGATTGACCATATCAAATAACACAAACAATTTAATTTTTGATGAAATCAAATAATGTTAAGTTTTGGACCCCAATTTGGACCATCTTGAATACTGTGCCAAAATTCACAAGAATCTAAATACACCCTTAGATTCAGCATATCAAAGAATTCCAACCATTCTTTTTTTTTTAAATCAAACAAAGTTTAATTTTTGACCCTTTGGACCTTAATGTGGACTGACCATGCCCCAAACCAAAAATCAAAATACACCCTCAGATTCAGCATATCAAAGAACCACAAGAATTCATAAATAAAAAAAAGTTGTATTTTGGACCCTTTGGACCTTAATGTGGACCAATTTGAAGACATGCCTCAAAGACCTAATTAGATTCAGCATATCAAGGAACACTAATAATTTAATTTTTAAAGAAATCAAACAAAGTTTAATTTTGGACCCTTTGGACCTTAATATGGATCATTTAAAAAACAGACCCTATATTCCAAATTCTAAATACCCCATTAGATTCAGCATATTAAAGACTCCCAAGAATTCAAGACTTGAATTAAACCACATTGAAATTGCTAAAGAAATAAGGAAATAAGAAATAATTGGCCCTTAATTACTAAACAATTACAACAATAACCCCAAAAATAAATCCCAACCTTCCTATTGTGGTATGGAACCTTGTGCTTAAATTTGATAGTGATCTATACAGTTATAAACTCAAGTTATTGTCTGTGAACCAGAAAATAGTTGTTTTCGGTCCCTTTTCGACCCGTAATTATTAAACGGTATGAGCCATGACCTTCCAAAAATCAATCAAAACTTTCCTTTTGAAGTATGGAACCGTGTGGTAATATTTCATAGAAATTTATACTCTTATACACCAATTATTGTCCTGAAACATGATAAATGCTTGTTTTTGGCTCCTTTTTGGCCCTTAATTACTATACAGCTATGACAATAACCCCCAAAATAAATCCCAACCTTCCTATTGTGGTATGGAACCTTGTGCTAAAATTTTAAAGAGATCCATATACTTATACTCAAGTTATTGTCTGTGAACCTGACAAAAAATTGTTTTTGTTAGGCCCTTTTTGGCCCCTAATTTCTTAACAACTATGACAATAACCCCCAAAATTAATCCCAACCTTCCTATTGTGGTGTGGGACCTTGTGCTAAAACTTTGACCAGAGAAATATCTCTTATACTCAAGTTATTGTCTTAAAACCAGACAAATAATTGTTTTTGGCCCCTTTCTGGCCCCTAATTACCACCAAAATCAATCCCAAACCTCCTATTGTGGTATGGAACCTTGTGCTAAAATTTCTTACACATCCATACACTCATACTATTAAGTTAAGTTATTGTCTACGAACCAATTTATTTTCTATGAACCAGTAAAACTGACCTTTTTTGGCCCCTAATTACAAAACCGCTAAGACAATAGCCCCCAAAAACAATCCCAACCATCCTTTAGTGGTATGGAACCTTGTGCTAAGATTTCATAGAGATCCATGAACTTATACTCAAGTTATTGTCTGCGAACCAAAATGTCTTCAGAAGCAGACACAAACAACACCATAACAAAATATGAACGCAAATAAATTTGCGGTTGTATAAAAAGGAGGGTACATTTCGCCTGTTTGTCAGATATGAAGTTCCTGTTTTGGTACATCAGAAGTTCCAGAACCAGTTCTCTCTTATATGCAATATAAAGGTATGTTGATTTCTTCATTACACGACACCATAAGGTGTTGCTTTGACATGCAATGATTGTCGCTTTGTTTGAACTTAAGACAGAAGAACTGTGTCTGCTTGAAATTGAGGAATTTAACATAGAAACCAATGGGGCCATGAATTAGTGGTATACATTGTACTTCCTATTACAGAAAAGCATCAGAAATACCAATGTTGAAAAGTTGCACCCATTCCAATGAAAATTGTGACATGCAATGCAAGTGTTATAAGTATGAGAGAAGAAACATGAAAGTGCAAAGAATGATATTTATGTTAACAAAATATGATGACAACTGACATTGGACTTGCTTAATAATGATGAAAAATACTTATTCCTGTTGTAAATCAGGTAAAAAATAGTCTGTAACAGAAGAAATAAATGTTCAGCAACTTTAACTCAGTAACAAAAAGATATATAATTCAGTTTAAATTCATTTCATTCTTAATAATATTTCATAAAAAAATTGTTATAAAAAAAGGTTAGAATTAATTGTTTAAATGTTATTATTTACTAGCTTTCAGTAACTGTCGGTTCTTTAATCTTTTGTTAGTTTTTTGTTGTTGTTGTTTGTCTGTTGAGTCAATCCTTTTCAACTGATTTATATATTTTGTTCATATGTTGTGCTGTTACACCACTGTTCCATGTTAGGGGAGGGTTGAGCATTCACAAGCATGTTTAACTCTGTCACTTTTTGTACATGATGCCTATCCCAAGCTTACTCAATTACAGAATGGGCTTATGATGACATTTGTGTTGTCTCATTGGTTATCATACTGCATATTCTTATTTTTTTATTATTCTTAATCATTTAAGTAATTAATGTAATTTAATAAGTTTATTGATAATGTTGTTTGGAATGCTTTGAATATTTCCATGAGGAGGGAAACTAACTTATTATTTTCTTTTCAATGGGAGTTTTGTGTCACTGTATTATTTTGATCTATTTTCAAACTTAGTCCATAATCATTATTAATGTCAATTTTCCCCATTCATTATTATGACCATATAGAGTTTAGGAACTCTAAACTCAAAGACACAATTAGGACACTGGCAATGCATGTTATGCCGAAACTTTTCTTTTGCAAACAATGAACAAATTTGAATGTTTATGGGAATATGTGAAACATTTCTTACAAGTAACACGGAAGACAACTTTATTAGTATTAAAGGATTTGAACTTGAACGCAAAGATCGATGTGAAACCAGTGAGAAAAATGGAGGGGGTGTAATTGCTTATGTTTCTAGCTCTTTAAATTACAAAAGAAGAACTGACTTAGAAATAAGTTCACTGGAAAGTATATGGCTTCAGATACATTTCAAAAACTCTAAATCCCTTTTATAGATATAGGAAGATGTGGTATGAGTGCCAATGAGACAACTCTCCATCAAGGTAACAATTTATAAAAGTAAGCCATTATAGGTCAAGGTACGGCCTTCAACACGGAGCATTGGCTCACACCGAACAGCAAGCTATAAAGGTCCCCAAAAATTACAAGTGTAAAACCATTCAAACGGGAAAACCAACGGTCTAATCTATATAAAAAAACGAGAAACGAGAAACACGTATGAACTACATAAACAGACGACAACTACTGTACATCAGATTCCTGACTTAGGACAGGTGCAAACATTTGCAGCGGGATTAAACGTTTTAATGGTACCAAACCTTCTCCCTTTTCTGAAACAATAGTATAACATCACAACATAGAAAGACACGGGTGCCTATAAAGTGCGAAAAGAAATAGAAACGAAACGAAACGAAAAGAAACGAAAAGAAACAAAACGAAACGAAACGAAACGAAATCAAATAACGAAACGACATCAAATTACGGATCACTTTAATTAATTATTTTTTAATCTATTTAAAAACAAAACTTAAAAAAGATCATAAAATACTTAGACAAATACAATATTGTATTACTAGTGTATGTGCCTTATTGTCTTTATATATATATATCTTAAAACTTTTGAAATTATTTGCTATTGATTTTAAAAATACTTCGTTGATTGAAATTATACTGATTTACTTTGATTGTTACCGGCACTTCAAAACTTAATATACTAATCCAGACCCAGCCTCTTTGCTTCAAACATAAATCAATCAAAAAACTGATCATATCATATTGTTTTCATTGTTCAATGTAGAAAATTTATTTGGGATTTTTTTTTTCTATTGGAAAAATGTGGCAACTTGGATTATTTTTTTTTTAATCCAAGTGCTGGCTGGACAGATAATTTGTTTTACCTAAAAAAAAGACCCCCCCCCCCCCCTTTTCCCCAATAAAGTCAAATGGTCCGTGTCTAATCGTGTCTGTCTAGTATAACATATAGAGTTCATAATCAAATATTATATATTGTGTTTAAATTCCTAAACCACAGCTTGTTAACGATTACGCTGAATTTCACAGTTTTTTTCCCAATTTTAAAAGAAATTGTATCAAACTAGACAATACTATTTATAAATATAAT
Source organism: Mytilus californianus (assembly GCF_021869535.1). Taxonomy (NCBI): domain Eukaryota; kingdom Metazoa; phylum Mollusca; class Bivalvia; order Mytilida; family Mytilidae; genus Mytilus; species Mytilus californianus. Next base: position 64,084,123 of record NW_026262679.1, read on the forward strand.
CGGCTTTATATTCAATTTGACTGATTTAAATTTTATTTCTATTTCGTTTCGTTTCTTTTCTTTTCGTTGGTTCCTATTTCGTTTCGTTTCGTTTTATGTTGATTTCGTTTCGTTTTGTTTCTTTTCGTTTCTTTTCGTTTCTATTTCTTTTCGCACTTTATAGGCACCCGAAAGACACACTATAAAATATCAATTGGAAGGCTTAACTCATTCAAAAACGTTTAGTATGTTTTATCTACAGACCTCCTGATATGCCACAATCGTGGATTGGTGAATTTAAAAAGGAAATCGAGAAGGCAAATGAATAAGAACTAGAAATGATAATAATGGGCGATATCAATATTGATTTTACAGGGGGGGGGGGGGTGCTTGAACAATAAATGGGGAAGTCTTTTACATACACAATCTATTGTACAATTAATTGATCATGACTCCTACCCGTATCACATCAACATCAAGTACTATAATTGATCATGTTTATTCTAACCACCCTGAAAATATAGTTGAAACAAATGTCCCCAAAATAGCCTTAGTGATCACTATCCAGTATGCATTACGAGAAAAATAAACCAAAAAGATATCTCAAGCTTACAACATAAACAAATTCGGTATCGATGTTTCAAAAACTTTAATGAAAACAATTTTTTGGAGGATTTAAATAAGACAAATTTTGCTCAAATAGAACAAATAAGTGACATTCAATCTGCCACTGACATGTGGTATAAACTATTTCTGTCGGTTATTAACAGACACGCTCCTGTCAAAGTTAAAAGAATTAAACATATACATTGTACGCCAACCAGATTGGCTTACAGATGAGGTGAAAGACGAAAAACTATTATCAAAGCAAGAGGGATTGGAAAAACTTCCGTTATTGGCGCAACAAATGTACCAAATTAATAGTAAACTCTATACAGTCCTATTTCAAGCAAGCAATAGAAAGTAACAAAAAACCTAAAGAAATTTGGGCTTTACTTAAAGATTTAAAACCCAAAGCACAAAATGAAATTCCATCTACCATGAATTTTGACAATAAAGAATATGATAATATGCAAGATATAATAAATCATTTCAACACACACTTTACAACAATAGGTGATAAATATGTAACAAATGACACGCAATTTCAAATGATTATGTTCAAGATAAAATGGTGTTAAATTTAAGATTCCGTTTATTAAGCTAGATGAAACTAAGATATTATTTTCTAAACTAGAAACATCCAAAGCGACTGGACTTGATGAAGTTGGTCCGTTTTTCATCAAATTGTCATCGGAAGCTTTCGCCCCAAGTATAACGTATTATACTAGAAGATGTTTTCCCAGAAAATCTTAAATTAGTTAAAGTAAATCAAATATTTAAAAATGGTGATAAACACAAGCCAGAAAACTACAGACCTATATCTATACTTCCTACTCTATCAAAAATATTTGAAAAACATGTCGCAAAACATTTTTATCTATATCTGTCAAAATATAAAGTATTACATGAGGCACAATCTGGATTTCGGTCTAGCCACTCATGTCAGACAGCCCTTACCAAGTTAATTGACACCTGGCTTAAATGTATTGATGATGGCAACCCTTACTGAAAAAATCAGCCTCCTGCAAACATTTGCTGCAAGTCTGCTGCGAATTTGCTGCAGACTTGCAGCGAACATAGAGTCTGTATTTGCGGCATGTTTGCTGCAAATACGCTGCAGGTCTGCCGCAAACAATTTACCATGCAAATGAGTGTATGCTGCAGACCTGCTGCAAACATAAATATGCAAATGAGTGTTTGCTGCAGACCTGCTGCAAACATTTTTATGCAAATTATTTTTTCTCCTGCGTGTTTTCTGCAGACCGGCTGCGTGTTTGCTGCAGACCTGCGGCAAACATTTATATTCAAATTAATCTTTCTCCTGCGTGTTTGCTGCAAACTTGCAGGAACTACATACGTTACACAATTAACCAATGTCATGTTGACTGTTGGTACACATCACATTATTAATATTATACAGCAAATTCTGAAAAAAAATATGTTACATACATACATACAATAATCCAAATACTTTATCATTTGCAAAATTATCATAGCATAAGTTAATACCTTTGAAAACTAGTTTAAAGGTTTTTTTTTGTTGTTGTTCAAGTACATTGTACATGCATTCTCAAATGAAATTGCATGCGTGAATATCTAAAATTTTATAAATTACACTAGTACTTCTATGAAGAATTTTTACTTAGTACAAATAATGTCTTTGAAAACTAAACTTTTAATTCCACACTTAAATGCGTCCTTGAACACTAATATATAACATGACTCAAACACCATCAACATTTTCAAATTTCAAATCTCTATCTATCAGGAAGTTACCAATAGGCATGCTCAGTCATGTTATGTAGTTCTTGCAATGCAAACATATAGAATTGTCAAAGATTTCTGCAATCTAGCTGCGAACATCCCTTATATTCTAGTTTTTCCTGCAACCTTACTGCAAACATTTTTGTTTCTGCAAACTTGCCGCAAGCTTGCAGCAAAACGCTGCAATGTTTGCAGGAGGCTTGCAGCTAGCTGCAATCATCTGCAAACATTATTGAAAGGGTTCCTGCAAGCCTTTTTTTGCAGCAGACCTGCAGCAAGTTTGCAGCAGATCTGCAGCAAACATTTCAGTTCTGTAAGGGAATGTTGTAGAAACAATCTTTCAAGATTTAAAAAAAGCATTTGATCTGGTTAATCACGTCATTCTCTGCCATAAATTACATTTATACAATGTCTCTGATCATTCAATAAAATTGTTTGAGTCGTACCTGTCTAACAGAAAACAAAAAGTGTGCTCTGGTAATACAGCCTCAGATTCTAAATGTATCAAATATGGGGTTCCCCAAGGGTCTGTTTTAGGTCCCCTTCTGTTTGTTTTATTCATATATGACATGACTTTAGAAGCCACTCGTACAGCCATTGATATGTATGCTGATGATACAACACTTCATACATATGGAACAAATAAGGAAGAGATAGAAAGAAAATTAAATTACGATGCCAACACCATACATAATTGGTGTTTGAACAATAGAATGGTTATAAATCCTTTAAAAAACTACTTCTATGTTGATTGGAACAAATAAGAAACGGACTTTGCTAGGAAAGGATATGAATATATCAATACAAGATAGCCCAATCACACCGTTAAAATACAGAAACTTTTGGGTGTATATATTGACAAAAATTTGGACTTGAAATTTCAAATTGACTATGTATTTAAAAACTTAAGTTCTCGTGTCGCACTGCTATCTAGAATTAAGAAATTTTTGGATATTAGTAGTAGAAAGCTGTTTTATAATGCTTATATTCTGCCCATATTTGATTTTTGTTGCTCAATATGGGGAAATTGTTATGAAGATGGATATCAAAAAATTCTTAAAATGCAGAAAAGAGCTGCAAGGATTATACTTGATGCACCAATACTAACACCTAGTAAAAGTTTATTTAAAGAGCTAAAATGGTTAAATTTCAAATCTAGAATTTCATATCATAAACTTATTCTTGTTCATAAAATTCTCAACGATAAAGCACCTGATTACTTAAAGGAACTCTGTTGTCCAATTGTTAACCTACATAGTAGAAATCTAAGGTCATCTGCAAATAATAATTTAGCTGTTGTGCAACCGAACACAAATTTAATTCAATGAAGATATCTTTCACATATAGCTCCTCAATACTTTGGAATAAACTACCAAATGAAATAAAATGTTGTGAAATCCTGGACACTTTTAAACATAAATGTGTAGATTTCTTGACTGTAAATGATTTATAACAACTCACTCATTTATTCTAATGATTTTGTATTTTATGTATATAATATGAATATAATTTTCTCTTGTTCTACAGACGACAATGTATAGTTGGTTAGCATGAATATTGCATCTATGTAATATGTTCAAAATTGTAAGCATTGTAATATTTGTACTGTTTGTTCTTAGTGAGGGCCTCAAGGTAGATTAGTGAATGCTAATTGAGTCACCCTCTTTAAATAAAGTCATTACTTACTTCACTTAGGAATAATTGAAAGCTGTGATGATCAGGTAAATTCCACTCAGGTATGCCTCAATGAACAGATTTCTATTGTTAGATTTATAATAAAAGAGGTAGGGCCAATTTCTCCTGAATTTTTTTCACAGAAGGGCCAATTTCAAAAAGTGCTGAAAGAATAAAATTTACGATAAAAACATGAAATAGAAATGTTTTTTGGTTAATATCTCGATTTTTATGTATTATGTTAATATGACTGGAAAATATAATTACACTACCAATCGTGACTGTAGGTAAAACATCAAGAAAGTGTTGAATCTGTATCACAACATAGGGTCGATCCATTTGGTACAATGCCATGCAGAAAAGACCAGATTTCATGTGTTTGTTACGCAAGCCGTTCTAGTACCAACTGGTGTAAGCTGTTGTCCGGTTCATATAGACGGTAAACCTTAAAAGCTGGAACAGTGTATAGATATAGATACATCCAGATTGAGGAAAACAACATCCCAGTTAAATGCGTCCGATATTTTTGGCTTCTTGGCATTAAAACAGAGACCGATCTTGAATCAGATTAGCTGATTTATATCAGATAATTAGATTATTAAATGTTTTTTGTATTTATATTTAACCCTCTTTTTTAGGCGCCACTTAGGGGCATTCAGTTTTTCGGTCTGTGCGTCCGTTCGTTCGTTCGTCCGTCCGTCCGTCCCTTCGTTCGTCCGTCTGTTCGTTCGTCCGTCTGTCCCGTTTCAGGTTAAAGTTTTTGGTCAAGGTAGTTTTTGATGAAGAGAAGTCCAACCAACTTGAAACTTAGTATACATGATCCCTATGATATGATCTTTCTCATTTTAATGCTAAATTACAGTTTTTATCCCAATTTCATGGTTCACTGAACATAGAAAATGATAGTACGAGTGGGGCATCCGTGTACTATGGACACATTCTTGTTTAATATTTTGTTAGTTTTAAGTTAAACAAAGCTGTGAAATACATGTACGCTACAAATCACCTACCAACATTAACACGCTAACTGAAGCACCATGTTTTTGTTTAATACAAAACTAATTTTGAATACCTATTAGTTGAAAATTCATATTTTAATGCTCCTCATGGGCATTTACAAACAAAATCAATATTGGTTTTGATAAACAAAAAAAAATCAATAGTCTTGGCCTTGATTATTGTAGGAATACCTGTTCAAGGTATGAAAATAGATGATGTGACGTGTTTTCATATACTATAATTAGTATCTATCGGGCTATTTAAAAACATGATTTACCTAGCTAATCAAATGAAAAAAAACTCACGGGAAAATGGCCCTACCTCTTTAAAGGTCAACTGTCCCTATTGTTGTTGATCAGGTATTCAGATGGTACACAATAGATTGCAAGTTCTGTCACTTTAGCAGAAAACTGGGCGTCCCAATTTTTAGTAAAGTGCAATAATTGATACCTTAGATTATAGCCAATAATACTAGAAAATAAAATCTACCTGCTTTAATCCTTTCTAAACAAATATATTCCTCTATAGAAGGATAATCACTCTATACAGGTATTATCACCATATAGGGGGTTTGTTCCCAACCTGTTTATCTTAAGCATGTATCAGCTTTCAATCTTCTCCTATTGGATATCAACCCTATTTGCAGGGTCACCGCATCAAAAATATATGCGTTTATTTTAGAAATAATTTACCTTGTCAATATAGTTTTAAATGTTATTTAAATAAAATAATGGTAGAATGGTAAAAGGAGAGATTGATTGATTGATTGTTGGTTGCTAACGTCCAGTGGTAAAAGAACAGGGGTGTTTCTAGGATATTTGAAAGAGGGGGCGTAGAATGAAATGTTTAGCCGATCGGAGCGCGGCGAAATATTTGTTGGACCTTTTTTTTGCTAAAAAACATAGAATAATTGTGAAATGCACTAATGTAACGGTTCCTGACTTGGAGCATGTATATTTTATAATTAAAGTGTCAGGGTTTGACATTTTTTATGCCGAATTCTCTCCATTAATTGTCTATGGTATATTAAAATGATTGGATGGATCTTAACAGCAGTAGACCAATAACGAGAAATTCCAAATTCTAGGGTATAAGGCGTTACTTAAAATTCAATAGTCCTAGGCCAGGATTTTATGAACGGGAGGCGTAATTACGGTTGCCCTGGTAGAGGGTCCATGGGGAAGCTCAGAAGCTCCTGGATTTCAACAATTTAGCATCAAATTATGAGGTAGCCAGACTGATAAATATCTCTCTATTTTAGATTAAGTTCTGGTTTCGTTGAACGACACACATGATACACTGAGACAAACAAACGCTGAAGTATAAAGTTCTTTCGTTCTAAATATTGTAGGCTTTAATGTGGAATACATGATTGACTATGAAAAATTGACGTCATTGTACTACTGTACTAAATTAAAGCAATCATGTCACTGTCTAGTTCCGATAGGTGGTATATGGTACATATAAATTTTACGGATCACCCATCGGATGGGGGAATCAGTATAAAAAGAAATCAGAATATGTGTTTATTTAATGAATATGATAAATTGCCATATTCAATACAATATTAGCAGATTACGATAGGTTTTTTTTGAAAAGGGGGGGGGGTGGGGTACGCCCATTACGCCCTCACCTGGACCCGCCCCTGAAGAAAGAGAAGAGGGTATGTAGAGTACATGTATTTACTGTAATACACTGAACACATGATCCATCTGACAAAAAATTATAAAACTTATATTTTTTAAAATGGATAAAACTCATTTGATATGACTTTGGTTAGATTATCTATAGCTAAAAATTTCCACTTGTAATAATTAAAGTTTTCATGGTTTTTCACAACTTCCAAGCAAGGACCGAAGCTCATAAACTCGGCAATCAAATTAAACGCAGGACTTCGGGAAAGTCAGGAGAGCCGACAACCTTGCTTCGGAAGTTGGGTTTTTCATTGTCTGGGACATAGGGTAATCACACTTCCGGTACATGTAAGAGTTAACTTTTCTTTTCCCGCAATCGTCAAGTAGAAACTTTGCAGGGTTTTTTTGGGGGGTTTTGAAAGTTTCTTATGTAAGGTAGGTTTTATTCTTTCTTTATCAATAACATATGGTCTACTAATAATGTAATGTATAAATATCAAGTTTTAAGTGTTACAAATACACAGTATGAAAGTCAAGATTAGTTTGGTGACTCGAAAACGAGTGGAGCCAATTTGACAGCTTGTTTTGTTTGCAATTATTTAAGCATAATAATTTTTTACAAATAATTTTTTGTTTTTAATGTGTGATATTTTGAAAAATATAACCTTAATTCACATTTTTTTTGTCACTCACTATTATGTGACTAGCTGCATTTCTTTGCAAAAATCTTCTTCCCTTGACTAGAAACTCTCAGTACTTTCACCCTCCAAATTTGTTATTTTTAGCTATGGGAGTATAAGACAATTCTTTCGACCTTATACAAAACTTCTTATGAAAAACACCTCAAGGAATATGCAAACAAAAATGAGAGTTATTAATCGGATAGGCAAAATTGGCACCTTTTGAGCTAAATAAACAAATTGATTTCATAAACATTTAGCTATAAATGAAAACTTTACTTTCAAATAAGCTTGTATTTATAATTTATTCTATCATTGAGATAACCATCGGCATTCTGTTAAAAAATGTCTTTGGGTGACTTTTAAAGACAGAGGCGTCACAAGTTCAATACACATAGATTCAAAATAATTTGTTGATTTGTCTATTTTTTTAGGTTCCATTTCAAACAGGCAAAGTTGAACTTAGATAGTTTCTGAAAAAATGTAAGCACCCTACAGTCATATAAATCAAGTATTTATACATGGCCATTTTTCAAATGCTGTAAACCAACTTATTTTCGCGGATACTTTATTTCACGTTTATCCCTTTCTAGACCACTTCGCGGAGATTTAATTTCGCGATTTTCAAATTTACTTGTATTTTAATCAGGGTAGATCCAAGTTTTTCATATTAGCGACGATTTATATTCACATTATTTTTCTACTCGCAAAAGTCGCGAATATTAGTTGGTTTACAGTAATTGAATTTGAGCGTTCCCGATGAGATAAATACAAAGTGCTTTGGATGCACCAAATTATTAAAATGCTATTTTTGTGAGACATAGGTATTATAATCCAGTGGTGGCGGCAATGGTGTAAACTATTTGTTTAAAGCTTTATATTTCAGAAGGTAGAAGACCTGGATGCTTCAGACTTTGTGTGCAGATATTTTATGTTACAAAGTTTCCTTCTGTCATATGTCCATTGTCCTTGACCTCATTTTCATGGTTCAGTGATTGCTTGAAAGAAAATTAGTTTTTTTTGTTAAGTGAAATACTCGCTTATTATGAGTAATTGGATAACTTATTTGGTATATGGGTTCCTCGCAATGTCTACATGTCTGTCGGGTAAGGTTCACCTGACCTCGACCTTATTCCGTGATCAAGGTTAAAGTTATGTGGTCAAGTCCATATCTCAGATACTATAAGCAAAAGGTCAACTATATTTGGTATTTGAAATGATTGTAAGGCATACATGTATGACTGACAGGTTTCATCTGACCTTGACTTCAATTTCATTGGACAATATTTAGTTTTTGTGGGTTGGTCTATTTCTAAGATACAATAAGCAATTATTAAGGGCCACTATATTTGGTGTATGGAATGATTGTCAGGTGTACATGTCTGTCTGGTAGGTTTCGTCTGACCTTGTCAAATATGGTTCGAGATTGACATTTGTACTTATAGGGTGCACATTTACAATTTTCATTCAGCTGTTAAATAGTGACCTTGACCAAATTCAGAATTTTTACATAAGATTCGATACAAGTGATCTCTAGAGATGTTTTATAGATATTAACATTTATAAGTTGCCCTCCCAAAATGTTATTTTTCTGTCTTTTGATAGAAGGTGTTTTTAATGATTTTCTGGGTAAATATTCAATTTTCTTTAGGTGAGTGTAGAAGCACATCATACTGTACTTAGTTCCAAAACTGGTGTAATATTAACACAGAATGGATTGAATTAGCAGGTCTGAGTATATCTTTGCTTTATAGAAATAAGAAAAACTGCAAAATGTGAAAAAGGGGAAAGGTTTCTGTTAAAGTTAATGTTAATGAAAATAAAATGACAATTAGAAACAGCCTCATCACTCCATCTTACACACTTATATGACTTATTAAGCATAAATTGGCCTACAATTGACAATTAAAGGTTATCTACTAAAAGAGGGTTATATATATGTACAGCATCGATGTATTTTACAAACACTTGTAAACAACATCAATTTTATTGAAATGTAGATCTCTGATTTTGTTATTCTCATGCATATGAGCTTATATATACGAGTATGCGAGTTGATATAGATCAGAATTTTAATCAGATAAAAACAACATAGAAAAATTGACGAAGCTAGTAAGTATAGCTATTACATTTCATTGTCTACTGTTAAGTTGAAAGCCTTCCGACCAGGTTTAGGTAAGAGAGCTAATTTCAGTTGTTTTTTTTTTAAGTCGCAGAATGCGAGGCATACTAAATAAAATCTGATGGTGGAGGCAGCAACGCCGTAAATTATTTGTAAAGCTTTATATTTCAGAGGTTTTTTTTTGTATAGCTTTATATTTCAGAGGGTAGAGGAATAGGATGTATATACTTTGTATATAGGTCCATTGTGTTATGAAGTTCCAGTCTGTCATATAATCATTGTTCTTGGCCGCATTTTCATGATTAAGTGACTGCTAAAAAACTGTATAGCTTTTTTTTCGTCATGTGAATGTCTTATTTATCATGAGTTCTAGGATAACTATTTTTGGTTACTAATATATGGTATCCTTGCAAGGTCTACATGTCCGTCAAACATGGTTCACCTGGCCTTGACTTCATTTTTAAAATAAGGAGATGTGGAATTCGAAGTAAGCAATTAAAGGCAAACCGTACAGACTTCAAAACTGAGAAAAACCCATACCGTATGGTCGGCTATAAAAGGCCCCAATATGAAAAATGTGAAACAATGCATTTGAGAAAACTAACGACCTAATTTATAACAAATATTTTGTATATAGGTCCATTGTGTTATGAAGTTCCAGTCTATCATATAATCATTGTTCTTGGCCTCATTTTCATGGTTAAGTGACTGCTAAAAAACTGTATAGCTTTTTTTCGTCATGTGAATGTCTTATCATATCATGAGTTCTAGGGTAACTATTTTTGGTTACTAATATATGGTATCCTTGCAAGGTCTACATGTCCGTCAAGCATGGTTCACCTGGCCTTGACTTCATTTCATGGATCTGTGAAAAAGGTAGTTTCAGTGGTCAAGTCCGTATCTCAGATACTTTAAGTAGTGGGTCAAATAATATTTGTTGCATGGAATGGTAGCAAGATGAACATGTTTTTGTGGCAGAGTTCATCTGTCCTTATCCCATTTACATAGAAAAGTGATAATGTTAATTTTATATAATACTACTTGTATAATATAAAAATAAGGAGATGTGGAATTCGAAGTAAGCAATTAAAGGCAACCGTACAGACTTCAAAATTGAGAAAAACCCATACCGTATGGTCGGCTATAAAAGGCACCAATATGAAAAATTTGAAACAATGCATTTGAGAAAACTAATGGCCTAATTTATAACAAAACAATTTACCATGAAAAATATGACAAACATGAACCAACGACAACCACTCAAACTCGATCCTGACTTGGGACAGGCATATAAATTTTTTTTAATCCTTTTCTCTAAGACTTTCGACATAATTCAGTCAATAAGTAAAGCATGCTGTACCAGTTGAATCCTAGTTTTTACGGTCATGATGTTTATGATAATACTTTTCTCAGACTATTGATGACGTCCCTTTCATTACCTTTGAGTAGGAGACTACCATTTGATTTAGAAAGGGGGCAGGGAAGGAGGATTTAAAAAAAGAATAACTTGGACTGGTATGAACTGAAAATAAATGACTGCACAAGACAGGATGAAAATAAATACTCTGCAACATGAAATGCAGAATAGTTATGTGTACAAAAGTGAAAATAACAAGGCCAGTTGCAGATGCAGGAACATATAAAGATAAGTATATTTTTACTTGAAGTGACCCAACAGCTGTGTTATCAATATAAAACTAATTTATACTTTTTGTTTTTCATTCAGAATACCACCCAGATGTCGACGCCACGGACCAAGCCAAGGCACAGATGCAAGAACGCCAAAAGATGAGTATTTTTTTCTTCTTGAAGTGCCCCCCACCATCTGTGTTGTCAATATGAAACTAATATATACTTTTTGTTTTTCTTTCAGAGTACCACCCGGATGTCGACGCCACGGACCAAGCCAAGGGACAGATGCAAGAACGCCAAAAGATGAGTATTTTTTTTTACTTGAAGTGCCCCCACCTTCTGTGTTGTCAATATGAATCTAATATATACTTTTTTTTTCTTTCAGAGTACCACCCGGATGTCGACGCCACGGACCTAGCCAAGGGACAGATACAAGAACGCCAAAAGATGAGTATTTTTTTTTACTTGAAGTGCCCCCAACCATCTGTGTTGTCAATATGAAACTAATATATACTTTTTGTTTTTCTTTTAGAGTACCACCCGGATGTCGACGCCACGGACCAAGCCAAGGGACAGATGCAAGAACGCCAAAAGATGAGTATTTTTTTTACTTGAAGTGCCCTTCACCATCTGTGTTGTCAATATGAAACTAAATATATACTTTTTGTTTTTCTTTCAGAGTACCACCCGGATGTCGACGCCACGGACCAAGCCAAGGGACAGATGCAAGAACGCCAAAAGATGAGTATTTTTTTTTACTTGAAGTGCCCTTCACCATCTGTATTGTCAATATGAAACTAATATATACTTTTTGTTTTTCTTTCAGAGTACCACCCGGATGTCGACGCCACGGACCAAGCCAAGGGACAGATGCAAGAACGCCAAAAGATGAGTATTTTTTTTTACTTCAAGTGCCCTTCACCATCTGTGTTGTCAATATGAAACTAATATATACTTTTTGTTTTTCTTTCAGGGTACCACCCGGATGTCGACGCTACGGACCAAGCCAAGGGACAGATGCAAGAACGCCAAAAGATCAGTATTTTTTTTACTTGAAGTGCCCCCCACCATCTGTGTTGTCAATATGAAACTAATATATACTTTTTGTTTTTCTTTCAGAGTACCACCCGGATGTCGACGCCACGGACCAAGCCAAGGGACAGATGCAAGAACGCCAAAACATGAGTATTTTTTTTTACTTGAAGTGCCCCCACCTTCTGTGTTGTCAATATGAAACTAATATATACTTTTTGTTTTTCTTTCAGAGTACCACCCGGATGTCGACGCCACGGACCAAGCCAAGGGACAGATGCAAGAACGCCAAAACATGAGTATTTTTTTTTACTTGAAGATCCCCCACCTTCTGTGTTGTCAATATGAAACTAATATATACTTTTTGTTTTTCTTTCAGAGTACCACCCGGATGTCGACGCCACGGACCAAGCCAAGGGACATATGCAAGAACGCCAAAACATGAGTATTTTTTTTTACTTGAAGTGCCCCCACCTTCTGTGTTGTCAATATGAAACTAATATATACTTTTTGTTTTTCTTTCAGAGTACCACCCGGATGTCGACGCCACGGACCAAGCCAAGGGACAGATGCAAGAACGCCAAAAGATGAGTTTATTTTTTTACTTGAAGTGCCCCCACCATCTGTGTTGTCAATATGAAACTAATATATACTTTTTGTTTTTCTTTCAGAGTACCACCTGGATGTCGACACCACGGACCAAGCCAAGGGACAGATGCAAGGACGCCAAAAGATAGAGTATTTTTTTTACTTGAAATGCCCCCCCCCCCACCATCTGTGTTGTCAATATGAATCTAATATATACTTTTTTTTTTTTCAGAGTACCACCCGGATGTCGACGCCACGGACCAAGCCAAGGGACAGATGCAAGAACGCCAAAATATGAGTATTTTATTTTACTTGAAGTGCCCCCACCATCTGTGTTGTCAATATGAAACTAATATATACTTTTTGTTTTTCTTTCAGAGTACCACCCGGATGTCGACGCCACGGACCAAGCCAAGGGACAGATGCAAGAACGCCAAAAGATGAGTATTTTATTTTACTTGAAGTGACCCCCACCATCTGTGTTGTCAATATGAAACTAATATGTACTTTTTGTTTTTCTTTCAGAGTACCACCCGGATGTCGACGCCACGGACCAAGCCAAGGGACAGATGCAAGAACGCCAAAAGATGAGTATTTTTTTTACTTGAAGTGCCCCCCACCATCTGTGTTGTCAATATGAAACTAATATATACTTTTTTTTTTTTTTCAGGGTACCACCCGGATGTCGACGCCACGGACCAAGCCAAGGGACAGATGCAAGAACGCCAAAACATGAGTATTTTTTTTGACTTGAAGTGCCCTCCACCATCTGTGTTGTCAATATGAAACTAATATATACTTTTTGTTTTTCTTTCAGAGTACCACCCGGATGTCGATGCCACGGACCAAGCCAAGGGACAGATGCAAGAACGCCAAAAGATGAGTATTTTTTTTTACTTGAAGTGCCCCCCACCATCTGTGTTGTCAATATGAAACTAATATATACTTTTTGTTTTTCTTTCAGAGTACCACCCGGATGTCGACACCACGGACCAAGCCAAGGGACAGATGCAAGAACGCCAAAAGATGAGTATTTTTTTTTACTTGAAGTGCCCCCACCATCTGTGTTGTCAATATGAAACTAATATATACTTTTTGTTTTTCTTTCAGAGTACCACCCGGATGTCGACGCTACGGACCAAGCCAAGGGACAGATGCAAGAACGCCAAAACTTGAGTATTTTTTTTTACTTGAAGTGCCCCCCACCATCTGTGTTGTCAATATAAAACTAATATATACTTTTTGTTTTTATTTCAGAGTACCACCCGGAAGTTAACAGAACCGGAAGATGTGGAAAATGAGATTATTGATTCAGATGAATATTCAGTGACTATGGAAACGAAGATTCGACACATACGTAAGTTCATACAAAATGTCCAAACCCCGCAGTCCCGTCATATTGAATCACATACTACAACTCACACGTTAAATCCAGAAACTATACCGTTTGTTCCAACGCACAACATAACCAACCCACACAACGCACAGTCGTTTGAAAACCCGTCTGTACAAGCCAGTCACACATTTAACACGCAACAAAGTACATTTTCGTCAACTAGTAATCAGAGTCACCGCCTACCAAAACTTTCGCTTCCAACCTTCTCAGGCAACATTTTAGAATGGCAAACTTTCTGGGACTCAGATGAGTCGGCCGTACATCTTAATCTGTCACTTACAAATGTACAAAATTTTAATTACTTGAAAGCACAGCTAGAACATGAAGCACTAGGATCAATAGCAGGTTTCGCACTAACAAATGTAAACTACGATGAAGCCGTAAATCTGTTAAAAGAGAGGTTCGGTCAACAAGATAAAATCATAAATGCATACATGCAGGCATTATTAGAAATTCCTTCGCCTAGAAATCAGTTAACAAGCTTACGAAGTTTTTACGATAAAATGGAAGGTTACGTCAGGGGATTAGAAGCTTTGGGTCAAACACAGGAAACATACGGCCCATTATTATGAACAAATTACCCGAGGAAGTCAGAAAACATCTCGCGCGAGAACACAGAACAAAAACTTGGGTATTACAGGACCTCCGTAAAAGCATACTAGTATTAGACGAGATAGATATAATGGACGCAGGACAAGAGATAGAGTCAACACACAATTTGCCCACAATATCGTCTTTCTTTGCCGGAGCGAAATTGCCGAAGTCCAAATCTTACAAGAATATTGAGACTAGACCTTGCGTTTTCTGTCACGAAATACAAGCACCTACCCATTGCAGTAAAATAACCGACACAGAATCCCGTATGAACATAGTAAAACGTGATAAGTTATGCTTTAATTGCCTTGGTAAACACAGACTAAACGAATGTAAATCTAAACACACATGTAGACATTGTAATAAGAAACACCATACAAGCTTGTGTAATGTACGTCTAACAAATAGCATAAAACCAGCCCATGAGGTAAGCCATAGAAACGGGGGTAGTAACTCAGCACATACGAATTTCCGCGCGAAAGATAATCAGAGCAGCAACCCGCAAAGCCCACCATCTTCAAATTCGACAAACGTTCACCTCGTAAATGAAAGTCATACAACGGATCAAGATACTACCATTTTGTATTCACAATCGACAGAATCGCGATCAAATGTACTTTTGAAAACCGCCGTAGCACAAGTAGGGTCGAATCAGCTCTACACCGAGACAAACATTCTTTTTGACGAAGGAGCGCAAAGATCGTTTTTAACGCAGAACTTAGCGAATAAACCCAACTTACAGATAGAGGGAACAGAGATAATACATTTATCGGCATTTGGAGGTGAAGAGAAAAACGCGAGACACCTAGAAAAGACAACAATCTATCTGAAAACCGATGCAGGACACGTATTGCCAATCAAAGTACTGATAGTACCGATGATAGCCATGCCTCTACAGAATCACATACGTAATATTGATACACAAAATGGTTATTTGCGTGGTTTAAAGTTAGCGCACACGATGACACAGCAAGATTCATTCGAAATATCGTTGTTAGTAGGCGCAGATCACTATTGGGACATTATAGAAGACTATATAGTACGGGGAAACGGTCCGACCGCCGTGAAATCCAAGATCGGATATTTGCTTTCGGGACCTACATACGGTAAGAAAACTAACACGTCGAAAACTAGCATGTTTAATGTTCTAATATCACACAAAGTTGAAGAATACAATCTAGAGAGATTTTGGAATTTAGAATCAATAGGAATAAATAGTAAGGAGGTAGACGAAGACGGTGATGCATATATTAAAGCCTATCAGGACAGATCAATTGAGTTCCGAGAAAATAAATATTTCGCTAGGTTACCATGGAAACAGGATCATGATGAATTGCCTACAAATTTAGCAGTCACGAAGAGAAGGACAGAAAACGTCATTAAAAGACTTACTCAAAACCCAGATATGTTAAAGAAGTACGGGAACATCATACAAGAACAGGAACGTAGGGGATTCATAGAGAAGGTGGATGAAACAGCAGAAACTTCAGAAAAACTACACTACATTCCTCATCATCCAGTACAGAAGGAATCAAGCACTACGCCTATCAGAATTGTTTACGACTGCAGTTGTCGCCAGTCGCCTAATTCGCAAAGCTTGAATGACTGCCTCTTGGATACACCGCCGAAGCTAAACGACCTAACAAAAATTCGGATGAGATTTAGAGCCAACCCTGTCGCCATAACAACGGATATTGAGAAAGCCTTTTTACATGTAGGATTAAACGAGGAAGACCGAGACGAAAAGCAAGTCTTAAAGCCCGTGAGACCATACGGAAGTGGATACACCAATGATGTTAAAGACGACCATTAATGATGTAATTGATAGACAATTACGCGTTTTAGTGTAAAGTTGAATTTTATTCTTATTTCATGAGTGACATTAATTGATTTTAATTGCTAAATGTAATTTCCGTTTTAAATGATTTCATGTACTCAGTATTTCAAAGAAAAACACAACGCGAGAGACAATTTCAAAGTATTATTAGCTAAAGAAAAACAATATATAAACACGGACGGCAGTGCTTGATTCTATGCAAAAGTTAAACTGATACTAATATTGAAAATTCAAATCCAACACACAACATTGATATACGAACTTGTTTTTATACATAATTTTTTAACAGCATGTAGAGTTTTTCGGTTCATCTGATCCATTAAAACTATTAAACTTTTGTCAGCATTTTGAATCGTTTTTTTTTGTTTTTGTTTTTTTTTTGTTTTGTAAGGAGGAAAAATTAAACAAGACTCTAATCTAACTACTTCGTATGACTATATATGAAAAAGATTAAGATATATTCAATAGAGCTAAGGAAAAGAGATACTAGTATATCAAAATATAATGAGGCCTTTCTTGTCATTCCGAGACCACAGTGTTGTAAGAAATGTTTCCGTTTGGCTTTAAAAAAATCCAAATCTCGAGGGAGCGACCATTCGCTGCGCCATGTCCTCATCGTGATCATCTAGTCCAATAGTTTATTTTTAAATTTTATGTGAAAAGCTTTCCTTTTTGTTGGAACCTGAATATTGCATATAACAAAGCATTTTTTACAGTTTTAAGAACATACAAGAAAGGGTTGATTAATTCATGTAATTTGAAAATGTCCATTCTTGTAAAGAGTTTATTTCAAATTTTTCGACTGGAAAATAAAGGGTCGACGTCTAAAATCGTCTATTCTTCACACAATCTAACTTTATCGTTATAGAATGGATGGGATATGAGAACCATTTCAACCCGGCACCATTTATCTGTGTCAGTCAACGGCGGTTAATTTCACTCATGTCAGAGTTGATTTATTGTCCCAGTCGTTGTTTTCGTTAATATTTGAGTGTTTCTTTTATTGTCCAAGCAGTTGTGTATTTTAGGAAATGAATAATGAAGCCAAATTTTAGTAATCTCTGATAATTTATTCACAGACTATGTATACTTTATCCTTTTAATGTTTGAAATATTGTATAATGTCCGACTATCTTTTAAGACTTAAGTTGACCTCTATATATCTTTGTTAATTGTTTGAGTCCTGGAGTTAAAGTCTCATTTATATCGAATCCGCATCTCTGTTAAAAGTTGGAGAAGGTTTTGTGAAGAAACCAGATTGCGATTATGTTTGTGCATGTAACAATCTAATTCAAAAACTTAAAGAATCAACCACAGACAAAAGGAAAGTACGTCGTCCGTAATTTATAATGTTTGGGTTAAACTATTGGTACCAACGTTTACCTCTTTTATTTCGTATTTCAAACTAACCATGTAATTGTTTTGAAAAATAGAAACAATATCATAAAGTAGCATGAGTAGGAAGCAATGAAAAAAAATGGTTACAGCATTTGGGACCATATCGATTTTACCGAAATTCCTAAACGAACTCTTGCTGAAAGGGTCAAGACAGTTTAGACCACAGATACACATTAAATTAAGACATTAAATGTTCCATAAAAAGTACAGATTTAGCGAAATTAATGGAACTTCGAATGCCTTTGACATGTAAAATATTGACTTGAGTACCAAAAAAAAACCCGATCAGTTAAGCCTATATAAAAAAAAGCAAAATTGATGCTAAAAGTTCACAACTACTAGCAGTCAGTAATTTTTATTTACTTGAAGAAGTAATATTAATATACTTATATAAGTAAATTTGTAGGAAACTTATATTAGTGTATTTTGTTTACTTGTATAGGTAAAAAAAATTGGCTTAGTTATGTCCCTTAGACATTCAGATTTTTTTACTTATATAAGTGAAAAAGTCATCCTATCTTCTTTTCTAGAATTCTTAGGACTTCTTTGCTCTAATAGAATTTTAAATTGTCAGTCCTTTGCAGATGTCTTAACTAATCATTTAAGTGTAATTTCATGGACAATGACAATCTCATTTGTCTGTTATCTTCAGAACACTGCTCATTTACAAGCCCCCAAGGAGCAATGTTTGAAGGCCTTGCGCAAATATTTAAGATCTTTGCGCAATCAGTTTCTTTGTTGAATTAATGAGATGAAACATTGAACTCTAATAAGCTAACCTGGGAAAAATCATTAAAGGCATGTTTTTACATCTCAAAACTTGAGAATTTTTGTGGGATTGTAAAAAAATTTACAAGTGAATTTTTGAGAAAATTAAGGGAAGATTATTCAAACATTATAATTAACTTATATAAGTATATTTTATTTACTTCTTCAAGTAAATAAAGATTACTTGTACAAGTAGTACCCCTGACTGACTAGTTTAATCAGACAAGTGACATTTCTCAAAACCAAATCGGCAAAAGTAAACTTATTTCAGATTATACATTATCAGAAAAAAGATAAGAGTTGTGAAATATCATGAAATATTTGCCGCTGAACGCAGTTGTCATTCGATTTATTGATCAATCAGTTAAGACTGTATGGTTAAATCATAAGTCATTACAATGCTATATACTAGTATCCCGATTTTTGTGGTGATGTATAGTACTAAGTGTTAAGTCGGACTCTTCATCGACGGTGCTTTAGAAAAAAAAACAGACCTATGTCACAACTATGAAGAAGCTGAGAACACTGCTCGTCTTTTGAATCCCTCGTATTAATATAAAATCTTGCATACTTCTTTATATAAAAATACAGTGATTGAACTATATTTTCTTCAACATATCTTTATTGTTTGTAATATTTATCATATTATAAAAACCTTCATTTATTTCCATATTGTCGTGTTTTTTTTTTTATAGTATTCTAGAAAAAAAATAGATATGTAATAAATTAATTTCGATTTCCAACCCAAAAATTTAAAAAATCACAGAATATACGCAAGGTCCGCTACGTGTACTAAAGTTTAAAGATTAATCCCGAGGATGATGGAAATTTACCCGAATGTATGATATGTCAAATTAATCAATTAACGAGGATAACGTGCATGTGCTTGTCTAGGTAAATGTGTTGACGTTACGTATTGTTTTTAGTAACGTCATTCAAATATGTATGGCAACGTAACAATGTGAAAAAACAACGTCTCGGCGCTCAAAGGGTTAAATCTGTTTCTCACATACTAATAAGCAGTAGGTCAGCTATATGTGGTGTATGGAATGATTGTAAGTGTACTTGTCAGACTGGCAAGTTTATCCGACCTTGACCTTATTTTCATGGTTCATTGCTCATAGTATTTATCTGTTTTTCATCTATATTTTGGTTTATGGAATGATTGTTAGGTGTACAAGTCTATCTGGCAGCTATATGAACTTTACCTCATTTTTATGGTTCATTGGTCAATGTTAATTTCTCATGGTTTGGTCTGTTTCTTGGATACTATTAGCAATAAGATGTATGGAATGATTGCAAGGTGTACAGGATTTATCTGACATTGACCTCATTTTTATGGTTCATTGGTCAATGATCAATTTTCATAATTAATTTACCGTTATGTCAGTTTCTCAGATGTTATAAGCTATAGGTTAACTATCAGATTTGGCGTATGGTACGATTGTTTGATGTATATGACCTTGACCTCATTTACATGGATCATTGGTAATGTTAAGTGTATGTGATACTTGTAACAAACCTTCGTATTAGAGACTAAACATAATTTGAATCCTGATAAGTAAAGCAGGCGACACATTTCAGCGTGTGCACTCTTGTTAAACACGTTATGTCTATACAACCCATATGAGACATATCAGCCTTATAAAACACAATGAATTCTGAATATATGAGACAACTATTTATACTCAAAATAAAGACAATAAAGAGCTGCGCCATGAGCGCATGATACGCCCATCGCTGTTTCCATAACTCCTCAATATCATATCAGAAATTTATATACAAAATAACTAAAGGTAGCTTATTTTCATAGATATAAACCAGTCACCAAAGTTTCATGAAAACTGCTCAAAGCATTTTGAGTTATTGTCCGAAAACTGGAAAATTCCCCCTTTTTTAAGAATAAAATCACATAACTCGGAAACGTAAAATCTAAAATTTAAAAAAAGAGAGGTATCTTACGTCAATAGGTATAAACAGTTCACCAAAGTTTCATGAAAAATGACGGACAGATAGATATATATAGTACGGTGCATTGCATTTCAAAGTCTGACGGAGGGACGGATGGACGAACGAACAGACGCACAGACCGAAAAACATAATGCCCCTCTACTATCGTAAAAAAGTGAGGAAAACTGATTGAGTGAATTTTCTAAGTCCAAGGACAATAACTCTGCACAAAATCGTCAGACCGGAACAAAATTCGAACTTGGTCTGTAACTTTTCATGATAAAACAATACACCAAATATCATGAAGAACGAAGAAAAAAAGTGTGGAAAACTGATTTGCCGGATGGACGGATGGACAGACAGACAGACTGAGTGCAAACCTAAGGTCCCCTTCGAGGTCAGATGAGCCCTGCCAGACATGCATGTATACCTCAAAATCATTCGATACACTAATCTAGATGACTTCTACTTTTAGTATCTATGAAACGGACCCAACAAGGAAAACTAAACACAACAAATGAAAAAAGAAGACGAGGTGAATGTCAGTTAAACCCTGGCATACGAACATGTACACTTTACAACATCCCATACAGCAAATAAAGTTGACCTACTAATTCAAATATCTGAGAAGAGGACCTCATCCTCATCTGGAAAAGTTATAGCATTGACAAATGGACCATGAGAATGAGGTCAAGGTTAATTGAACCCTATCAGATGGACATATCATGCAAGGTCATGTGTTTCTTAGACTGTTTATGACGTCTTTACAATAAATCTGTTGGATGTTTAATGATTGATTCCTTAGTCTGGGAGAACATGATTTATTTATTAGTTGTAATTGGGTTTGAACTAGCTTTCAGTAAATGCACGTACTCTTACTTTGGTGTTTTGTGTCTTATGTTTTAATGTTAGTTATATTGTGCCTTGTGTCTATCCTTAGAGTTAGGCCAAGTGCATCTGATTTTTAGTTTGTTCTTCTGTTGTGCTATGTCACCACTGTCCCCAAGTTAGGGGAGGGTTGAGCGCTGACAAATATGTATAACCCCGTCACATTTTGCATGTGTCTGTACCAAGTAAGGAGACAGTAGTTCAATGGTTGTAGTTGGTTCATGTCTGTCACAATTGTTCATGTCTGGGCCTTTAATAGCCGACTATATGGTATGGTTTATTTCTCACTAATGAAGGTCGTACGGTGGCCTATAATGCTTGCTTGTACATCTACTTTATTTGAACTCAGGTGGATAGTTGTCTCATTGGCAATCATACCATATCTCGTTATTTTTATATATATCCTATTTCCCAAATGAAACAAGAATGTACATGCCTGGCATGCTAGAATGTCTGGCATACCTTTCTGATCATGATACAGTTTAACTACAAGTATCACATGAACTTAACATTATAAATGATTCATTTAAACAGGTGTAGGTCAGATAAACCATGCAAGTCAAACATGCTTACCTTGCAATCATTCCATACACCAAACATAATGAACATAGTTGATTATAGTAATTGCGAAACGGCCTTAACCTCATAAAATTAACCTCGACTAATCAACAAGGAAAATGAGGTCAAGGTTAGACAAACACTACCAGATGGACATGCACACCTTACAATCAATCCATACATCAAAAATAGTTGACCTGTTGCTATGGTATCTGAGAAACAGATTTTATTTCCAAAAAAGCTTCACATTGATAAATGAACTGAACTATGGAAATAAGGTCAGTAGAACCCTGTCAGTTGGACATGTCCTTCTTACAATCATTGTATACACCAACTAGAGGCTCTAAAAGCCTGTGTCGCTCACCTGCATCTTCAACAATGGCCATTTTCAGTAAAAATCAGCATGATAATTTTTCCTTTTCAAAGTTTCTTATCAGTTGTAGCCTATCCAGCCCTACCTAAAATTATTGCTTCTCTTGTATCATTTTCACCAGGAATTTTAAATTTCACCATCTGATCCTTCTTTAATTTCATGCAATCATTTGCCTGTGACTCAGTATTTTGTTCCATATTTTCCACACTTTCCAAACGTCAGGTTAACCTTGTCTGGCATACATGATTGAATACATTGTAGATTAAGTTACATCTTACTAATAATAAGTGAGAAATTCACTTGATAATTAAACTAGTTTTATAAGCAGTTGCTGAATTAAGAAAATTAGGAAAAGGACAACATTACTGACATATAAGCATGAAGGAAACTTCAGACCATAAGGCATATGAATACCAGATATGGAATATCCAGCTCTTCTGCATTCTGAAATATGAAGCTGTAAAGCAAGAGCTATTAAGCAACATATTAGCATCCCTATGACTAGCATTTTGGTTTAATAGTTCATATGGTGTTCCTGAAAAAGTGCTTATGAAAACAATATAATGAGATTGAGTACAACATAACACAGTAAAATGACCAAATTTAAAAAAAATTTGAATAGCAAAACCTTAGGAACCTTACTTGCTCACTTGATAAACATATACATTAGAAATTTATGTTCACCTTATTGGTAATCACATTTTTTTCACAACTTAACTATTTATTTTCAAATATTAAATAGCACCACATATATGTTCCATAAGTTTCGATGATTTTTATTGGCAGACAAGAATCACATGGTGTTCTGAAGTGAAGTTTTATGTTCCAATTAAATAATGATCTTTTTTGTTGTTTTCAGTTTCTGTCTATCTAATGTTACCTTAAAGATGACTGTTAAAAGAGCTGAATTTTGTCAAAATTCATCATTTCAGGAAAATAACTCATATAAGGAGTCAATTGATGGATTAAGTCATACAGGTATTTCTTTAAATTTGGTTTTGCTGATGTCTTTTGCTGTTTACACTTCTTGTTCATATATTATAGTTTTCAAGGGACAATAAGTCCTAGAAGAAATGGTCTGATGGTTTTGCTCATATTAGCATTTCTAGTGATCTTGTAAAAATTACTGTTCATTTTTGTTGCTTACATTTACTTTCTATCTATAATAATTTTCAAAGTATCAGCTAGGTAAAAGTTAGAAATTGGCCATTATATTAATAGTCATGTAAAGGCAACTATTCCTACAAATCAATTAATGGAGGGGTTCAGTTTTATTGGCTCTTTTTGATGATTTTGTGATGCTTATCTATTTTGCTGTTTTGACGTTCTCTGATGAATAATAAGCAGAACACAAATTGAAAAAAAAATCCATTTTATTACAATTATACCTGAGTTGTCTGATAATTTTGTTTAATATTAAAGTATTTGGCTCCTGTCACAATTTCTTTCGCAAGATATTTGACATTTTGTTTGCATTTGACCCTTATGGTTTTTTATTAGCAATGTCAGTAATGTTGGTTCATTGGCAAGAACAAAAAATCACTAACTGTAAACTAGATATCCTTATGATCATTCATTCCAAGTGTTGTTGAAATTACTCCAGCAGTTTCATAGAAGATTTTTTTTTTAAAGTTTATAACAGATCACAATAACAGACGCAAAATGATGACAACAGCTCATATGGCAAATAGGATAGGGTAGAGAACATGATTATTCCATATCCATAAGACAATTATCTGACAAACTAATAAAATGTTAAACTTTTGCCACTTCTGTTACTTTTGTGCTATATTCTGGTGGAAATAATGCAGTGCCCATTGGTATGCCTGCTTTTTGGAATTGCATCAAAGACGGTCTTGATGTTCTAGCTGAACAATGAAATTCCATGGCTTTGGACTGTTGTAGAATTCTGGAAATATTGATCTCATTTATACCTCCACCTTAAAATATATTAATATAAAATGTAATCTTCAACAATAGAGAAATTAAAAAGAAAAAAACACTTTCACAAGGATATATAAATATAAATATGAACTTGGTTTAAACACAGAGATTGATTTTTATAAACATTTCACCTGTAGGTATTTTATACAATTTGGAATTTTAAAACATCTATTTCATGCTTATAAATATAGGGATTGCCTTTTGATATTGCTTAAATGACTTAATTTAATATTGCTTAAATGACTTCATAAATTTATTGGAAACAGAAGGCTCATCAAAGACTGAATGTCAAAAATAAATCTTGTATTGCTGATCAATTTTGCTATTCATAGTGTGGTATCTACTATAGTTTTGTGGATAATAAGCGTGGTATCTACTATAGTTTTGGGGATAATAAGCGAAATTCAGAAAATTGGTAAACGAAAATAGCATTAATTCTAAATAGTTTTGGTCGTTCTGCCATGTAAGTGGACCCAAAGTCAAAGTTGTTGATGACTGAAAAATTTTAACCTTAGGCTGTATCTAAATGTTAACTATAAAAAAAAAACTCAATTTTAAACTGAATCTAAATGTTAACTGAAAATAGAACCTCAATTTTAACCTTAGACTGCATCTAAATGTGAACTTAAAAAAAGCCATTTATCAGTAAAATACGGAAAAAAAGAAAAATATTTTCTAAATTTTGCTCTGGATTCTATCTTTTGGTCACAATGAAAGCTTCTGTCCAAATTTTTCATAAAAATCCAATAAAGGTTTGACAAAGTTATTGGTGTATTAAAAAAGAGTGCACACGCTGAAATGTCTCACCTGTTTTATTGACCATATATTTAATGTTCAAAGACATTTTACAGTTATTCCATACGAGAAGTATAGTTGATCTACTGCTTATAGTATTTGAAAGTAAGTCATTTAAGCAATATTAAATTAATTCATTTTTAAACAAAGACTAAACATTGACGAATGAACCATAAAAATCGAGGCCACGGTCAGATATGTACCAGACAGACATGTACACCTTACATACATTCCATACATCAAATATAGTTGACCTGCTGCTTATAGTATTTGTAAAACAGACCAAAACACAAAAACTTAACATTGACCAATGAGCCATGAAAACGAGGTCAAGGTCAGATGAAACCTACTAGAGTGACATGTACTCCTTACAATCATTTGATACACCACATATATTTGACCTGCTACTTATAGTATCTGAGAAAACTGACATAATCTCGTTATTATAACCTTGATCACTGATCCATATAATGAGGTCAAGGTCATGTAGATATTGCAAGGAACCCATATACCAAATATATTTATCATATTGCTTATAATAAGTGAAGAATTCATATAACAAAACAAGACTGCACACGCTGAAATGTCTCGCCTTCTTTACTAACCACTGATTTTATGTTGATAGTCCTAAATATCAGCTTTACTAAAAGTATCACATAAACTTAACATGATCCTAGAAAATGAGGTCAAGGTCAGATAGACCAAACTGGAAATACATGTACACCTTACAATCATTCAATACACCAAATATAGTTGACCTATTGCTTATAGTTTCTAAGAAACAGACTTAAACAGGAAAACTAAACATTGACCAATGAACCATGAAAATAAGGTCAACTATGCCAGACAGACATGTACACCTTACAATCAATCTATACACTAAATATAGTTGACATATTGCTTATAGTATCTAAGAAACAAAATTAACCATAAAAACTTAACATTGACCAATGAACCATGAGGTCAAGGTCAGATGAGACCTGCCAGACAGACATATACACCTTACAATCATTCCATACAACAAATATAGTTGACCTATTGGTTATGGTTTAAGAAAAACAGACCAAAACACAAAAACTAAACACTGAGCAATGAACTGTGAAAATGAGGTCAAATAAAACCTGCCAGACTGACATGTACATTGTAAAATATTTCCATACACCAAATATAGTTGACCTATTGCATATAGTGTTAGAAAAAAGACCAAAACACAAAAACTTAACTTTAACCACTGAACCATGAAAATGAGGTCAAGGACAGATGCTACCTGCCAGTTGGACATGTACACCTTACAATCATTCTATACACCAAATATAGCAGACCCATTGCTTATAGTATCTGATATATGGACTTGACCACGAAAACTTAACCTTGTTCACTGATCCATGAAACGAGGTCGAGGTCAGATGAATACTGTCTGACGGGTATGAGGACCTTGCAAGGTACACACATACCAAATATAGTTATCCAATTACTCATAATAAGAGAGAAATTAACATTACAAAATATCTTAACTTTTCAAGTATTCACTGAACCATGAAACCGGGGTCAAGGACAATGGACATATGACAGACGAAAACTTCATATCATAAGGCATCTATATACAATATGAAGCATCCCAGTCTTCTACATTCTGAAATATTAAGCTTTACAGTAGTCAGTTAACGCCGCTGTTGCCGCCACCGGATCACTTTCCCTATGTCTCGCTTTCTGAGACATAAGTCGCAGGCTCGACAAAAATCAGTTGAAAAGAGTTTAACTCATCAGATCAATATAAAGCAGAAAGACATCTAACAAAAAACACAGACTGGACGTGGCAGGGTATCTATACATTCCCACAACAAAAAAGACACTAAGTACAGATCCTAGAGTACTCACAGTTACTGACAGCTAGTTCAAAGCCAATAACAACGAATAAAAAAATCATGCGTCAAAGACTAAAATATCAATCAGTACATATCCAACATCCAATGGATTTAATGTAAAGACCTCATTAACAGTGTCAGTCAGAGAAAACATTAAAGTCCATTTCCATAATACACTATTTACATATGTAATATATAAATTTAGGACTTTCACTCAGTCAATACGTTATATATGGACCTGTTAGATTATATAGATTATATTGAACCCCAATCATTATAATCTGAACAGGTCCATTTATAACGTATTGACCTCGTCAAAAGCCCTGGCATAATTGATAAATATTGACCTATATTAGTATATCGACATAGGACTTCATCTTCAGTCAATATATTTCTTTCAGGTTGATATATCCTTGTTTCAACCTTATACAAAGGCTATAATTATATATTACACTTTACAATCATTTTATACATCAAATATAGTCGACCTGTTGCTGTAACAGTATCTGAGAAATGGAAAATAAAAATAGAAGTTGACCAGTCATAATACATGAAAATGAGGTCAGTAACTAATTAACATTGTCAGACAAACATGTACACCTTAAATTAATCATTCTATACACCACATGTTGTTGACCTAATACAAATAATATTGAGAACCCTCATAATCATAAATCATAACAATGACCAATAAACTATGAAAAAAGGCCAAGGTCAGCCAGACACGCACACCTCATAAATTACAATCAATCAATCTATACATCTTAATTTTATGCGATTTCAATGAACGTAATTTATGTATAACTGAAAAATTATTAAGTCAGGGATTTCGTTACCACACATTTATTAAAACATTACCAAATTCTTTCTAAAAAAAGATTTGGTTTTAAAGTTTAGCTGTACCTGTAGAGTTCTTAATTTAAAAAAACCGGGATATCACATCCTAATTATCACTGCAATGTTGTTTATAAAGCCCGGAAATTTATGTTCAATCCATGATCCTTTGAATAAACTAATTCTTAAAGGTCATCAATTAATCACAGCAATAATATCTTTAAATATCTTTAAATATTGTTATTATTGGTATTAGCATTGATTTTGTTTTTGAATAATGAAAATAAAAAACTATATATATATTGCTTTATATTTACAGTTATTGTAACTCATGATCCTACATCCTGTTGATACTGTTTACATATATTTTGGCATTGCACAATGTCATGTGTTTCTCAAACTGTTTATGACCACTTTATGCTAAATCTGTTGGATGTGTGAAGATTGATACTTTAGTCTGGGAGAACATGATTTTTTCATTACTTTTAATTGGCTTTGAACTGGCTTTCAGTAACTGCGAGTACTCTTATTTTGGTGCTTTGTATCTTGTTTATATTTGTGTTGTTTTTGTGCATTTTGTACAATTCTTTTGAGTTAAAACCAAAAATTGCAACTGATTTTTACAGTTTGTTCTTATTCTGTGCTGTAACACCACTGTCCCAGGTTAGGAGATTGGAAAGGGGATTGATCACTCACAAATATGTTTAACCTCATCACATTCTTTATTAGGTCTCAAGTTAGGAACCAGAAGCTCAGTGGTTGTCAAAAAAGGTTCATGTTTGTAACATTTGTTTTCCGTAAATTGTTTTGTTAAAAATTAGTTAGTTTTTTCACATTTTTCATGTTGGGGCCTTTTATAGCCTACTATATGGTATGAGTTTTTTTAATTGTTGAAGGACATACAGTTGCCTATAATTGCTTACATCCACTTCATTTGAACTTTGGTGGATAGTTGTCTCATTGGCAATCATATCAAGTCTCTTTATTTTTATATATAGTTCCTTATAAGTTGATTATATAATAACATCTTGTTCCAATCTAATGAGCTTAACTTACCATCATCATCTTGAGGGATTTAAACAATTTTTAGATAATTTCTAAGTTTTAAATCCATACCTGGCATCACTATAATTCTTTCTTTAGCCTGAAAAATAGTATTGAACTTTTAATTTCTTAAATTCAAGGAGGTTTTTAACGAATTTCTGATTTGACATGGTGAGTGAAACATACACTGTAACAGGGGAAATTTGCTATAAGTCAATAATCATTCATTAGAAATTTATAAGCAATGTCATTGACTACCACTAGTGGTTATAGTAACCCTTAAGCTAACCTAATCACAAACTAATACATGTAAACTAAGCAAAAGTTTCAAAGTCAATAGACCATGACTGTGGGGCAGTGCCATATAATCTCCATGGAAATGAGATGTACCAGATTGAATGGTTGATTGATTGATTGGTTGGTGTTAAATGCCACTTTCAGCACTATTGTGCTATTTTGTGGCAGTCAGTTTTCATTGGTGGAGCCGAAGTGCACGGAGAAAACCACCAACCTTTGGTAGAAAACTGACAATCCTAGTCAATTAAGATTGGAGTCGAGCGCATTATATATTATATCACTTTCACTAGCATAAGATACTGATTAACTACTTAGATTTGATATACAAATGTACCAGTACTACCGTTTTTTTTTTAATTCATAAATAGTAATATATCAATACATATTGATTTACAATTGAACTATATGCAAGTGTATATCTAAAATTAAGTAGCTGTTCATCCTCTATTTTCTAAATTTAAAGGCAAATAATATGTAAGTTGGCATTAGATGATTAAAATGGTGTATACACTTTCTGCAAGTCATAAAACATATAATTAGATTGATGATTATTCTTCAACTCAGAATTCTGCACCATCTTAAAATCTGGAGTGAATACATAGAATTCCAGTCGTTTCCGTGCATGAACCGTTCAAACAAAGCTTTTCAAATTTTAATATGTTGTTACTGATGACAAAATGGAGGTCAAGTTCAATATTGACGATTTTCACTTTCACGGTTCAGGAGTTATGGTTCTTGAAAGATTGAAAAATGATGATTCCAGTCGTGTCCGTGCTTTAAATCATGAACCGTTCAACCAAAGCTTTTAAAATTTTAATATGTTATTACTGATGACAAAATGGAGGTCAAGTTCAAAATAGTCGATTTTCACTTACACCATTCAGGAGTTATGGTTCTTGAAAGATTGAAAAATGGTGTTTCCAGTCGTGTCCGTGCTTTAAGTCATGAACCGTTCAACCAAAGCTTTTAAAATTTTAATATGTTGTTACTGATGACGAAATGGAGGTCAAGTTCAATATTGTCGATTTTCACTTACACCATTCAGGAGTTATGGTTCTTGAAAGATTGAAAAATGGTGTTTCCAGTCGTGTCCGTGCTTTAAATCATGAACCTTTCAACCAAAGCTTTTCAAATTTTAATATGTTGTTACTGATGACAAAATGGAGGTCAAGTTCAATATTGACGATTTTCAGTTTCACCGTTCAGGAGTTATGGTTCTTGAAAGATTGAAAAATGGTGTTTCCAGTCGTGTCCGTGCTTTAAGTCATGAACCATTCAACCAAAAGTTATAAATTTTAATATGTTGTTACTGATGACAAAATGGAGGTCAAGTTCAATATTGACGATTTTCAATTTCACCGTTCAGGAGTTATGGTTCTTGAAAGATTGAAAATTGGTGTTTCCAGTCGTGTCCGTGCTTTAAGTCATGAACCATTCAACCAAAAGTTATAAATTTTAATATGTTGTTACTGATGACAAAATGGAGGTCAAGAGTTATGGTCCTTGTGATATTGAAAAATGCCAGGACACAAATAAATGTTAAAAAATCCGGTTTTCCGTTGCTCTAACAGCCTCTTGTTGATATATTGTCTACATCTTGGAATATCTGTTATTTTGCCTTCACTAGTGTCAATGTTTAAAGCCAGTTTATCACGAGCGTTTGGGGCCAGAATTTTTTTCCCTTTTTACCCGGTGTTTAGATAAGTTTTTTTTCAAGATTTATTTTCTAATTTCTACTTACTTTCACTTAAATAATGTGTTCTTGCTCTTAATTCATACGACCTTAGAATAACAGTACCTAGTTTATACGTTCTGCCCCTCTATTCCAATTTTCCACATAAAAACAGAGGGATAGCAGGTATAAACTTCAGATATTGTAAGATCATACGAATAGGAGCAAAGAACACATTAAATAACTAAAAATAATTTAAACTATTTAAGAATTTATTTTACTAAAAACAAACTATAAACAATGCCCCAAGTGCCTGGGAGTAAAACAGTTGCCTTTTTTTAAATGGTTCATTAAGATATTTCTTGATGTTATTTTCCAAACTCGATATATTTCATTTCGTATGGAAAAATCGATAATGACCTACATGTGAAAATGCTTTTACTGTAATTTTAACTAGTGAATAAGATTTACTTTATATCATTAATCATGTAACAATGATTACCATATGATAAAAATAAGCCAAGCAAAATGTCATTTTTCATATTTTAAATTATTTTTAGTTATTTAATGTGTTCTTTGCTCCTATTCGTATGATCTTGATTAACGACACCTTGAAGGGTACCTTATCACTATTCATCGTATAATTTACCCGGACTATAACCGTATGGTCGGACCACATGAGTATATAGGCATGTAATGATTTTGTGTCATGGATGGAGACCCCTTATCCTTTGTTTTTCTATTATATTGTCCAACTATAATCATATGGTCTGGAACATGTACACAATATGTCAAACTCTTAATCAACTTTAGTCTAAAACAGATGCAAATAAATTTAAACAATATAACATTTGACATCAATAGATGTGTCTTTATGTCTTTATGAAGTGTAGCCTTAACTGTGATTCATAACAGTCAAGTTACAAATCTTCAATATTTGGGGCATGGTTGGTGCTGAATTAAACATCAAACCGTTAGATTTTTTGAGGTGGTGGGCAGGAGGATTTTAGAAATGAAGAAACAGGCCTGGTAAGAATTTAAATATAAAATTGCCCAAGACAAGGCTGAAAATTAAAATTTTGCCCCACAAAATTCACGAAATAAATGTGTACAAAAGTGAAAATAAATTTTCGAAAAAATGTCGATCTTTAAGCATCA
Source organism: Mytilus californianus (assembly GCF_021869535.1). Taxonomy (NCBI): domain Eukaryota; kingdom Metazoa; phylum Mollusca; class Bivalvia; order Mytilida; family Mytilidae; genus Mytilus; species Mytilus californianus. Next base: position 64,116,201 of record NW_026262679.1, read on the forward strand.
GATGAAAATGAAAATTCCACCAAAAAGTAGAGAAAAATGACATGTCAGCAAGGGCCCCACTTGCACTTTTTTATGTAAGGCAAAGAAAATGACCATCCCAAGCTTAACTGCCGAAACACTAAAATATTGTCGGGTCCTATCATGCAATATGGGATGCGTGGTTGCATGGGTGTTTTATTTTAACAAAAAGAAAAACAAAATATTCCGTTAGTTTTAATAACTAAATATAACCCATATATACGTAAAATAAAGAAACGTATCATGAAACACTGGCATTTATTACAGTTTGACGAAGATTGTGTACAAATATTCAATGCTGCATCAATAGTTGCGTATAGCAAACATAAAAGTGTTGGAGATATGCTTAGTAGATCGAAGTTCAAGACTTTAACACATAAAATTGACAGTTTGACCCCTGCTGATGGCAGATCTGTAATAATAACTAGATCTATTGAAGAAGAATTAGAATATAAATATATCAATATATACATAAATAATTTTCATATTTGATTATATTTAAATAATGCATGTTAAAATGACCATCCCAATTAAGCTTAACTGCCGAAACACTAAAATAGTGTCGGGTCCTATCATGCAATATGGGATGCGTGGTTGCATGGATGTTTTATTATAACAAAACATAAAAGTGTAGGAAATATGCTTTGCAGATCAAAGTTAAAGACTTTGACATAAAATTGACAGTTGGACCCCTGATGATGGCAGATCTGTCATAATATCTAGATCTATTGACGAAGAATTAAAATATGAATATATCAATATTTACATGAATAATTTACATATTTGATTATATCAAAATAATGCATCGTAAGATGACTATCCCAAGCTTTAACTGCCGAAACGCTAAAGTAGTGTCGGGTCCTATCAGGCAATATGGAATGCGTGGTTGCATGGGTGTTTTGTAATAACAAATTGAAACAAATTCTTATCTGTATCTGTTACTCACAGCATGTATTCCGAGGATTTATTAAAGGTGAAGCAATACGGCAGATTAGAAACACAAGTGACCATAACAAATTAATAAACAATTTAGCTAATTTCAAAGTGAAATTATTAGATAGGGGTTATGATAACCTCGAAATAGATGATACTAGTAGTATTACTGATGCTTTATCAATTGACCGTACTGAATTATAACAACAAAATAAATCGAAAGAAACAGAAAATATTCCGTTAATTTTAGTTTTAATAACTAAATATAACCCATATATACGCAAAATAAAAAAAAAACGAATCATGAAACACTGGCATTTATTGCAGTTTTACGAAGATTGTGTACGAATATTCAATGTTGCACCAATAGTTGCGTATAGCAAACATAAAAGTGTAGGAAATATGCTTTGCAGATCAATGTTAAAGACTTTGACATAAAATTGACAGTTTGACCCCTGATGATGGCAGGCCTGTCATAATATCTAGATATATTGACGAAGAATTAAAATATGAATATATCAATATATACATGAATAATTTTCATATTTGATTATATTAAAATAATGCATCGTAAGATGACCATCTTAAGCTTTAACTGCCGAAACACTAAAGTAGTGTCGGGTCCTATCAGGCAATATGGGATGCGTGGTTACATGGGTGTTTTATAATAACAAAATGCAATATGGGATGCGTGGTTGCATGGGTGTTTTATAATAACAAAATGCAATATGGGATGCGTGGTTGCATGGGTGTTTTTTTATAACAAAATATATTAAAATAATGCATCTTAAGATGACCATCCCAAGCTTTAACTGCCGAAACACTAAAGTTGTGTCGGGTCCTATCAGGCAATATGGGATGCGTGGATGCATGGGTGTTTTATAATAACAAAATGGAATGCGTGGTTGCATGGGTGTTTTATAATAACAAAATCAATACTAACTTACCTTGTATGATCTTGTATATATATTAAGTTTAAGCATCTATTTCACGTCTTACAAAAAAGAGAAGTCTGTTTGTTTACATTTTTTATCATATTCATTCGAAAAACGTGGTCACACTCGAAAAAACCCGATCAAATCACTCGAAAAAACACAATCCCAGCCGGACACTATACCCACTTTGTCATTGTAATCGGAAAAGAAATTCATTTTCAATTTCAGTAAAAGCATCCACCGATGAGAATAAAGATCCTTCTGGTGGTATATATATATATATATATACATTCCATTAATACATTGTAATTTAATAGATCTTTTTGAAAATTTTATCCACTGTACAAATTCTGAGTTTGTTTTCGGAAATGTAAGACATTTTTCAAGTTCAGATTTGTAAATGATGATTATGCCTCCTGAATTTCTTTTAAACTTTGATCGATGTTTACTAAAATAACTATATCCGTTAGGGTGTGATATTATGTCGAATTTATCTGTTTTTGCTTCTACAAATATGGACATATCGTTATTAATGACGAGTTCTGAAAATTCTGGTGCCAAAGATTTTGATTTAAGTCCACATATAGTACATGGGAGGGAATATACCATCAAAGTTTCAATGGATTTGACTAACCATTTTAAGAGAGGAAATGCTGCTCTAAGGTTTTTGGACCATTTTGACCTTTTTTGCATTGTTTTCATGGTAACAGCAGCCATTTTGGAAATTCCAAAGCCAAATGCCATATCTACACATGCCAGTCAACATTTCTGTGAAGTTTCACCAAATTTGGACCATTTTGATATTTTTGAAATTTGTGGATACATAGTAGTTCCAATGATTGTCAAAATCATCCAAAACCTATATATAGTGGACACTTACATTGTATCAAAATTTAATGATTTTAAGTTTAAGCATACCCAAATAATTCACTATACCCCAAAATTTATTTTTTTCACCTTTTTCGGTTTCCGTGGTAACGGCAACCATTTTTTAGTTCCAAAGTTCCACTGCAACACAAAAGATGGTGTTCCTTGCTATACTGAATAATCATTTAGATTGGTTCCATTGGCTCTGAGAAAACTCCCGGACAAAGTAAGTAGAAGTATAATAATAACACAGAAATAGAAACAGAGGAAAAGCAATATGTTACCCGACATTGTCGATCGGGTGACATAATTAAGTAACCTGGAGGCAAAACCAACTGGATACAACCTTTTTTTTTAAAGTACTATTTTATATAGTTAATTCTGTTTACCTTGTGATTTAATATTACGTCCTACTTTTCCCATATATATATATCTTTATGTTATTAAATGTTACTCTATGGTGGGCATTAAAAGGCCAGTTTATAAAAAGACTGGTTTAAAAAAGATTTGGATATGCTTTGTCGGTTTCAAGTCATGCGATTTTGTTTGGATAATAAAGAAAACTGTTTACGTTGATGCCTGTTTTTTTCCAGGTTGATCTGTAATGAAGTGATTTTGAGTCTGTATTGACATAGTCAGTTTACGTTTAATTATTGCTTTTAACTGTAGCAGGATATAAATGGCGAATTCAGACGTCCAGGCATTGGATGAACGATTGTCTAGGGTAGAAAAACAGAATGAACAAATTTTGCGATGTGTAATGAAGGTAAGCTATTAAAACACAGGAGTTCCTCATCAGATGGTTGCTTTTTCACATGACTGTATGAACTATTCAATCGGATAGCGAAATCCATTCATTTATTAAATAACTAGCTAGAAAAGTCGAGAATATGTGTTGATCGTATTTGAATTAGCGCCCAAATATTTCAAAGAAAATTTGACATGGCTTTCAATTGCTTCCGCATTATCAATGCCATATCTGAACATAAGGTGTATCTTAACTCGATAACAAAAAGCCATGTCTTCACATCTGTGCACAGAAAAAAAGTACAATTGTAAGCAGGACATTAATCAATACCTTTATTCTCTTAAAAATTAATAACTTTCATGGATTTTTAACTTTTGAGCTGAGGTTATAATGAAGCAATGATGTAAACGATCACGAATTCTTGTGTTGACAAGAATAAGTCAATGTAGGTTCATCACAAGGTGTTGTGATATATATGGCCGTGTTTACATCTCAAAATCTTTTCTATATACAGACAAAGCTATGCAACTTGAAGGAAAGTTTTAAAGTAAAAAATAATCGTAAGGGGTTCCGCGGAACCCGGTGTATCGCCTACGGTTGCTGCTGTCAGTGTAAAAGTGTAATGTTGACTAAAAAAGTGAGTCTATTTATCAGTAAAATACAGAATTTAAAAAGAAATTCAAACTTTTTCTTTAGATGCTATTTCTTCAAGTGGTCTTGAAGATTAGCTCAAGTTCTGTCAAAGTTTCATAACAATTCATGAAGGTTTACAAATTTATCATGTCCAAAAATTTCAATCCCAGACTGTCTGTAAATGTTATCGGTAAAAAACTAAGTCCATCTATCAGAAAAATACTAAAAACGAAATTATATTTTCAAAAGTTTGCTTCAGACATTATCTCTTAATCATAAATCAAAGTACTGAAGGATGACCGCAAGTTCTTGTGCATGGTCACAAGCACTTCAACGGTCTCAGAAAAAAAAATCACATCTCTATACCTGAAAGTGAGGTTAAGGTACATAGATATATTTTTTTTCTGAGACAAGTTCGTGCGTGGATGATGAATAAATGACAGGGAATTCAACCTCACCGTAATAACTATTATATTGTAGTGATACAAATCAGTATACTCTGGTTTTTTGTTATATATTATATTAATATTTGTATATAACAGTTACATGTATATTTATTTTTCATCCATTTGTATATCATTCTATTCTTCTATTTTAATAATAGTGCCGTGCAAGTGCATGGTGGACACTCTTCTGTAATAATTCGATTTTTCTAATAGATGAGATTTGAGTAGGCATTCATATTTTTACCGCAAAACGTTCTTGAGATATTCCTCCGCATGCGTTAATACAAAGTTTCGGTATTCTTGATTTGTTATTCATATATATATTTCCCATGACAAAACATTTTCATATCATTTATCTATGTTCTTAAAAATTATTTTCATGAACATTTATTGATGAAATTGATATATAACAAGCGATAAGGAATGTTATTTTGCGTTGGTTATCAGTAAAAAACGAAAGTCACGTGGGTAGAAATGTCTGTGGCAACAATACACCGGAATGCCCTCACGGTAATCCGATGTAAAAATCTTCTTCCAAAGTTTCATAAAATTCTCTGAAGGTTTGACAATGTGTAACAGACTTTAAAGGGAAAATTCGCGATTTTTTACTCATCATCTACATATGTTCATTATTATATAAAAAAACACATTCCCAAAGTTTTAAAATTTATCTTCCCTATAATAACGGAGAAAATATTTGTAACTTTTTTGGTTGACATACGGGTTGTGACGTTTTATATAAAAAGAAGATGTGGTATGATTGCCAATGAGACAACTCTCCACAAGAGACCAAATGACACAGAAATTAACAACTATAGGTTACTGTACGGCATTCAACCATGATCAACAGGTTGGGAACAACCCCTCAATGTAATGACTATCCCTTTTATGAGGGGTACATTTCAAGTGATAAAAAATATTTTTTTGTAAAAACCACTTTTTAGTACAAATGAGCAAATATTTATATTATTTGAAGAAACTTTTCCCAAAGAACTATACATATATCTGGTATTATATGGTCAAAACATGTCCAAGAATTCTGTCATATTCCTGGACTTATATCTTCCTTATTATTAAAAATAAGTGGAACCCTCTTTTAGAAAAGTTGTTCCAAATATAATAAATTTTTCCCTTTTTAAGTAAAAAAATCGAAGTTTTCTTTTTTCTTTTTTACAACAGTAAAACGACCCCTTATCTCAGGGACAGTCCCTCATCAAGTTAAGGGACATCCCTCATTTGGGGGGTTGTTCCCAACCTGATCAAAGCCCATACCGCATAGTCAGCTACATACGGCCCCGAAATGACAAATGTAAAACAATTCAAATGAGAAAACTAACGGCCTAATTTATGTACAAAATAATGAACGAAAAGCAAATAAACCCAATTTTGAATGCTGGGTAGGAAATTAAAACCAGTTAAAGTCTTAATCGCTTGTCGAATTCCCGGTTATTAAAAGCGCACAGACGACCGTTTTTCGTAGCTTATAACCACAAAATAAGAATGAAAGAAAATGAACACACGTGCAACGTTTTACATTGATTAAATAAAAAATCCTATGTTTTCGGTTTATATTTTCGATCTAATTTTATTTATTAATAGTTGCAATTTTTCCGGAAATATTTATTGTACACAAATTATTAACTGAAAATATTTTCGTTTTTATTTACCTGACATTCATTTCAACGCAAAGTCTGTGTGAATAGCATTTTGTAAAACAATTCGTTTGAACTTTACCTGAGAGCAATTTAGCCTCAAGCGTACACTGTTACAGGTGTGAATGTTGTCATTTTGAATGAATTAACAGAAAGATAATGACATTTAATACACCAAGATTAAATATCCGATGACAATGAAAACAAATCATTGTATGAATTCATTGAAAATATATTTTTTTTAATTCCAGCTGTGTATAAAACTGAAAGAAACAATTTTCGATTAAGTTCTATGCAATAAACATAAAGATTTAAATATGGAAAATAAAAGAATAATACTTTTAATGCTATATTTCCCCCCAATTTAATATAGAGATACCATAGCACATGTGTTTAATTTAGTTGACCGGAATTCTTTAACTTCTATTTAAATCTGTCTATGTATACATAATAAAATTCAAATAGCAATCCCTTGGAGATAATTTCTCGGGGGAATTATTTTCTAATTAATAGAATGCCAAGTATCGTTTATTTCATTAAAGTATTGACATTCATTAGAAATTTAAGCTAATTAATTAGTTGTTTATTCTTTCTGAGAATTTTTTTTAACAAGTTAATTCGAGATCAAAGGAGACTTCTTTTTCTCAAATGAATTTTTTAAAAATCAGATTGGTTCTGGAGGTTTTTCTCTTATTTTCAATATACATATTTTAAATTGTGGCTATCTATAGGTCCGTAAGGCTTATTCTCATTTCGCCTTAGCTGTCAAAATCAGTATATAAAATTAATCCCATTTCACCTTAGTACAAATTTTCAGGTACAAAAGAATTAACTAAGGCGAAATGGGAACTTGTGTAAACAACATAATTAAGTTATTTTTTGTTTTGTATTGCAATTAGTTAATATTTGTTATTTTAATGTCAAAATCTGCCATGAAATACTTTTTAAAAGAAGATGTTTTTTTGGTGTCTTCCCGATTGTCCCAATTTTGAATTATTCTTTTTATAGTGATTCATCTTTTTTGAAATGTATTTATTTACTTATGTTATATATTTTGTAAATAACGTCTTTGTTGTTGTTTCTTATTAGAGATGAAAAATAGGATACGGAATACTTAATATTTTAATGACAGAATAAAATAAAGACAAATATCAGGCAATAATAACAAATATTTTATTTCCGAATCAGCACTGAATTACAAGCACAATTTTAAATTAACATACTAATAAAGAAAATGTACATGTAATAAATAATCGCATGAGAAAAACGCACTAATACATATAAAACATAACAATTATTTCCATAAACATAAATAAACAGTACTATGACAGTTCATATTATGAAAAACAAGGCACTGATGGACACATTGGAATGTTCAAAATTCATTTAGTTACCAAGTTTAAGGATGTAGGATGCTGCATCACCATACTGAATGTAGTCTGTTGTACCATTCTGTAGGTTTTCTTTGAAAGTGGTGAATCTTTCTTCTACTTCTATATACTTTCTAGCTTTTTCCCTCATCTTGCAACCTGCTGCATATTGTACTTTCTTTACCTCGTTAGCTGCTTGCTCTTTCTTGAACGTCTTGATGATTTCAAATAGTTTGGATGTGCTGTTTTGACCCTCTTTTTAGCTTGTTATGCCAGCCCTCTAAATGAGTGTTTGTCCTGGGTCCATCTGTTTGGTGGTGGTTCCAGGTTTGTTGTGGGTATCTGCCCTCTATCCATGTCGGAATTACATTGTCAGTTAATTTGGTGCAGGCATCTGTCTGTGGTGCGTTTTCCAAAGCGTGTAACAAGTAGTCTTCCAAGCGATCTAAGTGCAGTAATAGTAAGGCTGCTGCACGACGGACGAGTTTGTTGACATCTGGGACATCTTTGTATTGAGTCAGAAACCCATATTCTTGTGTCTTTTTTCCATATGGCTTTTGCGTAGTGCAACAAACAACCTATGAGTTCTGCGTTTGAAAAGACATGAGCAACTGCATTTCTGGATGCACATTCCAAGTCAAGGCTAACTGTGTCTGGCTGGAAATTCAGGTTGTGTTTGTTGGCGATGTTTTTCAGGAGATTGAAAAATCTTATATAAATATCAGCACCTCGCTGTGGTAGAAGAGAATACACCAATGGAAACATGTCTGTGCCAACAAATGCATGGATGGTGAATATGCTGTCAAACATTGGTGGTGCTGTGTAAAAAGTTCCATCACAGTATAAAGTGTCTGCAGTGCATAGTTGTTGTAAGTTCTCAGCAGTTGTGAATATAAGTAGTTTGTTGACGTCACCATCATCAGCTTGCAGAAATGGTTCTCTACTTCTGGTCTTGCATAAAATTCATAATTTTATTTATTATATTACATGTTGTTTAAATTGTTATAAAAACACAGAGGTTTAATTTGTTTATTTAACATTTTTATCTAAATTTACATTTCGCCTTAGTTCAATTCCCATCTCACCTTAGTATATTATTTTTTACCTTGTTTACCTGGAATTCACAGCTAAGGCGAAATGGGAAAACACCGTCCGTAACGTTCTATCTGTATAAACCAATGATCGACAACTATGTACATTTTTGTGAAATAAATATTTATGTTTCAAAATGTAAATAATTATTGACAACGAGTACATACTTACATTTTCCAAATTTTACCATTGAAAAATGTGTAAATAGATTTCTACTTCATTAAATCTTTAGTTGGAATTATTTAGATTTTCATAAATAATATTCATTACTCCAGAAATGTCATTCATAAACAAGTGGTAGGAAAGTTGACTACACGCATGAGTTAACATGGTAATGTCTAGTGTATCACTGAAATTCTACAGCTGTTCCAATGCGAATCAAAAATCCTTAGTGAACACATGATTGTGCTTTCATGTTTTATTCTCTGCTAGGTTAAGAATTTCTAGGACAAATTTATCCTGCTGATCAACAATGCTGGCCATGTTTACACTATTAAATCAAATGATTAAACGACCAATAGAGTGTTCAAAAACACCGATGATATATATCTTTGACAACATATTAAAACAATTGACCCCAAAATAATGAACAGTCCAAAAGTGTATAAGAAGAGTTGAATGCAAAAATATTTTCCTCAAGGCAACTGAAATGTATTACTATTAAAAATATATAAAAGGTCATCTATTCCATCATGTTAAAATTATCATATATCCTTTGTACAAGTTTTAAGTGAATTTTAGTCAAATTTTAGTCAAATTAGAATTTGTACAAGTATTTTTCGGACAAATTATAATTTGTACAATGTTAACATACAAATTATAATTTGTACATTTTTTGAACAAATAATTATAATTTGTACACAACATAAACATGTATATTTAAGAAGCATAGCAACCACTGTAATCTTTATTTTTTATCTAAAAAAACATTTTTGTCATACATACTACTATCTATTTATGGTACTCTTCTATAGGGTGAAGGTTAAATGAAAGAGATTCAAGGGTTTTACAAGAGGAATTGTGTTAGCTAGGTAAATGACAAATGTTGAATAAAATTAAAATATGTGTATGGATCCAAAGAAATGCCCCTGAAAGATCATTTGATAGACGTTGTTTTCATTATATGGTAATGCTTGTTTATTGGTTGCTCGACATCCAGATGGAACTATTCATCCATATTCATGATCAAAATAATGAGCGAGAGGAACATTTCTTGCTTTGTACTAAAACAACATCCTGAGCAAGATAGTTATATTGCTACACACGTAGAGCCCAAGGTATTAAAATGTTCTCTTAAAATGCCTGTCACCCCATTCAGATTCATTATTCTGGCTGAACAAAATACTCTTTCCTGTTGCTCTTTAAAGTAGCAATGCATTTAAAACTCTTTAGCTTGACTAGAAGTGGTTGAACCAATTACACACCCCTAATTATGATGAGCATGCCAATCACAATACCATCACCTTGGTCTCGTTGGTACTCTTTAAATTCCCCCTAACAAAAAAAGAGTTCTTCTCGCATGCCAAAAGACTAACAGGGGGATATGAGGTTTCATCATCTTCTTCTTCTTCTTCTATATACCACAATTCACCACAGCTGACTTTAAATCAAATATTAACAATGGTAGTTGTTCTTGGATTATTTTATTTTCTATTCTTACATTGTTTCTGTACCTCCTTATTTTTAGGAATAAAAAATAGAAAAAAATAAAGGAAAAAAGATTTCAAAGTGTACATTGTTGTTGTATGAAACAATGGCCTCCGAAAAAAGTAGCTGCTGGCATCATAGGTATATAACACAGATTTTCATCTAATGAGAATCATGACAAGACCGAAAAAGTCGAATTTCGTGGTCGAAGAAGGTGCTATCGTATTTAGTTTTTGAGATTTTTGGAACCTTATAGTCTATAACAGTTTTTTGGGTTTTTAGACATATCATACAAAATGGCTGCTGGAAAATAGCTTGATTGGCTGATAAATGTGGCTGCCAGCTTGAATCTGGTGGCAATACATGTTTGAATATTAACTCTGTTAACAGATTTGCAATTGATATATTGTCATGTCATGAAATTTGTAACTGTTCTTTTCTTTAGAAACGTTCAGGCTCAACAAAAATTCTTCTTTGCTTTTATCCCATCATTGTTTATTTAACATTTTTCATTCTTTCAGAAAAAAGATCAGGATACTGTAAGTACACAAACTTTCGTTTGAAATCCATAATTTACAAACTATATTCTTAATTGCTTAGAACACTGATAGTTTACATTTGTCAATATTACTGTGCTGCTATTCTCAATGTTGATCGATTATAATCATTTACTGAACATAGAAATGACCACCACTCGTTTTCCTTAGAAACAACCTGTTTTCCTCTTAATTTTCGACGAAAAAAAGTGATAATATATTTTTTATGAGAAACATTTTTAAAGCTATATGACCTACGATTAGCAACCAAGTGTTAAATTGCTTCAAATATACCCGTAGGAATTTATATCATTTATTCTAATATGGCGTGCTTCTTTCGCTTTCAATATTAAGGATCATAGTTGTTACATATCAAAGATAAATAATTGTGGCGAGGGATTTAATTCATGTTTTTGGCATTTGTTACAATATTTTCTAACTAAATTGTCAAAAATCTTGTAACGCCATCGAACGTTCAGACAGATACTTGTAAATTGTATCATTATTTTAATGTAAATTTACAATTAATGTACGTCATTAAAAAGTGAAGAATCAATATAGAAAACAAAATAAACATACCAAACTGTTGTTAATTGGTGTAACAAAATAGAAGTCACAGTACACCGAGAACGCTAATTCATTTGTATCAGAAAGACAAAACATAGCTTTCCTTCCTACATAATATTGGTATTGGTCAACAATTCCCATCTCATACATTTTTGGATCAATACAAAAATTTTGTTAAAATCTGTATTATTTCGAGAATCTTCAGGCATTTATCATTTGACGATCCGTTAGAACCAAGCCGTAATACTGGTTAAATCTTAGGGTACACACACAATGGGCTGTGATACTAAGAATTGACTCCCCACTCGAGCGTGAAATAAATTGAGGGGAAATTGGCCCTACCTCTTCGTTTAAAAAAAAATCGCAACGAGTCGATAAAACCATATACTTGGGCCCGGTTGTTCAAAAGAGTCGTTAGCCTTAACGGCGATTAAGGCTAACGAGTCGTTTAATTCCAACTAAGTCACTAGCTAACACATGCGTTTAAATGTGCTGTTCAACGACAATGTTAACTAACACTGCGTTAGGAGTCGTTATTTGTTTTATATTAAATCGTAATTCATAATGCACAGAAAATTTTCAGTTCTTGTTACCAAGATAACTCAATTGTCTGAAAACACTAAAAAAAAAAAAAACCAATTGCGAAGGGATAAAAAAAAAAGCAAATTTCACCTCTTATTGTGCAAATTTAATTAGTAAACTAGTTGGAGTTGTTGAAAGTTGGATTTAGTACTGAAATTTCAAATCAGAAGAAAAATGAAGTATGGAAACAAATTACTGAGGAGGTGAATGCTTAAGGTAACTGCCTCAGAACTGAAGCAGAAGTCAGAAACAAATAAAGGAACATTTGTCGTGGGAAAAAAGAAAAATTTACATATTCCAGAAAGGAAACAGGCAAGACAGGAGGTGAACCACCACCCGCACAACTTAGTTCTGCTGATGAAAATATAATACATGTTATGAAGAATAGTGCCTCATTCAGTGTAGTTTGTGGCATTGAAACAGATATAACTTGTAATGGTTGGTATTTTTTAAATTGAATATAACTTTTACTTCAAATTCGTTCTTTATCATGACTTTTAAAAAACATTCGTATTTCAACCTGTTATTGCAGGGAAAAGTTTACGCTAACGGTCGTCTGCTTTTAAAAAAGGGTTTCCCATAATATAGGAGTTCCTCGCTTCAAATATCTTTGATCATGACATGTTCTAAAAATATGTTTCAATCTACCCTCCTAATTATACGTATGTGTCATCAGTATTAAGAATCCATTTACACTCTTTACATTCAGATATCCTTCACTGTAAAAAAAGTTTAACTTTACGCCAAAAATGGTGGCATCCCAGCTGCCACCGTTTAAGGTGTTACGTTTCCTAGTGTAACTTAACACAAAAACTGGTTGCAGCTGGGTTGCCACCATTTATGGTGTTAACTTTCCTATTGTGACTTAACACGAAAACCGGTGGCAGCTGAGTTGCCACCATTTTGAGTGTAAACTAATCTCGAGGTTGATGAGTAAACTAACACCAAATCTACAAGTATATGTTGTTGTTGAAGCACCATTTTGAGCGCTTGTGGGTACACCAAATTCAGACTCATTTTGACACCACAAGTCGGTATAGTGCAGCAATATCTGTGTTCTTCTAATATTTAGTTCAGAACTGGCACTGATTAACACTATCTTCAATAGTCAATAAAGGCTAAAAAAATGTAAAAGCTGTGAGAAATGAAACCTTTTACGGATGATTAACTTGTTTTTTGGAAGACATTTTATCTTGCTGATTAGTCTCCTAATTAACATTTGCTTGACCATTGCCCGAATTCTATTTGGAGAAGGTATTTTGTCAGCTGATGAATATTTTCTCTCTTTTTGATTGTCAATTCTATCACTTTAAAATCCGTTAGTCTGTGTAGTACTTTGAACTTCGAAATCGTGCAGATTCTTCACTTGAACCACCTGTATATCTCTCTTCAATATTTTGACATTTATATTCCAAAGGCCAACTTTCCTTCAACAATAGTGACATTTCATTAGTCCTGTCTATGGATCACTGAAATGAAGAAAAAATTATAACTTGTATATATAATTAGATACTTAATGTAATCATGGTTTCTTATCCACAAGGGTCTTTCTTTAGGACATGTAAACTCTCCTAGAAAATTTATTATTACCATCTTGATACCATAATTTTTACATATATACCATCTTAATAATCTATTTCCAAATTTTGACATGTAGTTTGCCCTAATATTAATAGGGAGTAAAGTAACACAATATTGACAAATATTTTTCGTTGATGTAGCACCATTTTGGGCGTTTATAGATACCGTAAAAAAAAGTAAGGTTACACCAAATATAAACTCAGTTTAATACACCACAAAATGAGCATCACTACACTTATTTAGTGAACGGATGCACTGTATTTAGGGTAATATAACATCATATTGCGAGTTAACGTAAACTCAATTGACACCACAAGTTTTACTCTGTAAAACAAGTTTTGCAATGGTCAATGCCACAAGTTATTTGAAAATTTGCTTCTACATGTACTCAAAGTCCCTATGGACAAGAACCAAATGGTGCAAATATGTATTTGCATTGTTAATATTCCTTTCACGAATGCCGAACATCATAATTTATCTTTACACATTACCTCTTACACATGGTCACAAATACAATAAAAATTCTGTTTTTGGGGGTTTGCATATTTATCAGTTAATGGACTTACCATTTTCAACACACTTCAGCCCTCAGTTTCAGCATTTATTTGTCGAATTCCAAGTCGTCTATCGATCACAGCGCAAATATGGCTACGGAACAAACCAATTTAAAATACTGGGTTGGGTTGGATTGGTAGAACTAATAGCAATCTTACCATGTTTTGGAAAATAATAATTATTAAAATCTCGACAATATATATAATATCTTTGAAAAAAATAATTCAAATCAAGTGTACGACACAACATGACTCGAACATAAATTTGTTCAAACTAAACTAGCCCTTTCCCAATCCAGAATCAAATGGTCGCGTCCTTCAGTGAAAATACACGATTTGGTAAATCATTACTCTGTTTTAATTTTACCAAAAACGTTCACGATATAAAATCATAGATAATCGTATACAGTTGGAAATTTAGTGACAAAATATTACCTCTCCTGTAAACACTGAAAACTAGGTCTTCTCACTGTTTTAGAAAGGATGCAATCAATTATGAATTCACGGGAAAACGTTCTGGTAAATAGTAAAAATAGAAATAAGTTGAAATAAAAACGAAACTTCGATTTAATGTTATCATTTCACTCCTTAAATAGCAAACGACGCAAACTACAGCAGGCTATAGAAACTTGATGTAAAATTGGTTTAAAATGTTGCTATTCGAATATATTCCTGGAGTACCAACTGCAATTTATTTTTCTACTGGCTGCATACCTCTCTGGAACATACTGGAATTATACGTATATATATTCAGCTAGATCAGAGAAAATCAGGGAAAAAAAATCCAAAAGAATCGGTTGATATGCAGCAAAGATTAACACTTTTGAAATTACGTTACTAGGCAAATTCAAACGGACCTTATCCCGATGTAAAATTGAATGTGAATAGATCGAGAAGACCGCAAATACATGTACAATAAATCGAGACGACCTTTTCTTAAAATTGTATTAAAAATAGTAGAGACATACCTACTTATAAGAATAGTTATCTTTAATTTTTTAACCTGCACAAACAGAATTTTGAATTATTATATCCACAAAAAGACATTATTTCTATATTACATGTACATGTGACAAGAGCTGACCGGTGTAGTCGAAAACTTGGATGTAAATAATAAGTATATTTTGGGAAATTGTAACATGCTAAGGACTTTGTGGAACACTCCGAAAATTGGTGACCCGAAAGATCTTTAGATTCAGTATGTACATTCTTTTTTCAATTTTTTTTTATCAATATGCAGCAAAGATTATGTTTTTTTTTAGATTTCAGTTTCACAAGCTTCTAATGCAATTATCTCCATAAATACTGAACATAAACCATCGTGTATTTGCATGTATATTTCTAATAACACAGTTTAACAAATAATTTCTTTAAAATGTACAATTATTATTTAGAAATAACTTTTGATCAGTATCGTCACCGGCATTGTTTTATTATTGACTTTCTCGACTCTATGATAATAAGAGTGAATTTTCTTTTTTTTACGTTCACTAGAATTCCCACTGTTTAAGCCGCGCCGATTTTCTAGATTTGATTATATGACGTGGACCTTATCGGAATCTTACACGGAAAGCTAGAATAAGTTGTGCCTTTGTAAAGTAACATTTTTAAAATGGTATGTTGGTGTGAAATTACACGACAAAGTAACACTTTTGATTGGCATGCTAGTATGAAATTACACGTGAGTGAAACATAAGACATGCTATGGTGTAAAGCTATGAGACACTCCAATTTTCTGGAATATTTGTTTAAACATGGTGTAAACAATTCTGAATGTATACATCTTATAACGCGAAATTTTCAATTGACATTTATTCGTTTTACATTCGGTACGTACCCGTTTTGTCCGTTATCCTTCCGTTCATGTCCGTTTCACATCAGTTTATCATCCGTCTTATCCGTTATACGTTCGTTATACGTCCGATAGTAGTCCGTTGGTGAATTGGTCTACCAGACCATCAACGGATTTATAACGGACAAGTAACGGATACAAAACGGAAACGAAACGGACGAGTACCGTTAAAAACGGACAACTACCGGACGTTAAACGGACACTTTATCCGTTGGACGTCCGTTTGAAAATTTTCCACCGGATAGAACGGACGTCGACGGATAAAACGGAAGCTGAACGGACATGAAACGGATATGGACGGACGTCTAACGGATATGAACGGACTTCTAACGGACATGAACGGATTGAAAAAAAGTTATCCGTTTGGCGTCCGTTCACGCTATCCAGTAAGTTATGACCGAGGCTTTACACACCGATTTTCTGGAATAGTTGTCCTAAATATGGTGTTACATTTGATGTAACATTTCATGCTTTTTTTACAGTGTTATAACGGTATATATCTATAATTATTCTCTTTTTTTTAACTGAAAAAGCCTACTTTTTTGTCTTCGTGTTGTTTTGCACTTGCTGCTTATTTTCTGTTCCTTGTAACATCGAAAAAAACAACTTAAACGGAGATACGAATTAAGAATTAAAAAAAAAATGGTTTGAAGCGATGACACTATACTTTTCAATATAAAAAAAATCACTCAATATTTAACTTGATGTACAGATAAGAACTTATAAGTGCAGGAATATGACAGTTATTTTCGATTCGTTTGATGTGTTTGAGCTTTTGATTTTGCCTTTTGATAAGGGACTTTCCGTTTTGAATTTTCCTTGTAGTTCGTTTTTTTGTTGGTTATTTTACTGTTTTGCTTATGCAATAGATGAAAGGCTATAGCCTGGTTTTTTTATTTCTTGTAAATGATGAATTTTGAATTCCTCTTTTCACATCTACTTCATAAAGTATAAAACTCAACCAGCACTATTTTGAAAGGGGTCTGTATATCATGGCCTCATAAAACTATCAAAATAAAGAAAATAAAAACAAAGAAACAAACAGAAGAAATACAAACAAAAACCAATAATATTAACATAACACAAAGTCATTATTGGTATTCTTATGCATGCTGCATTAAAAATTTGGAAAAAAATAAGCAAAAAATGTAACCAAGTGCTTTATGAAACAATTTCCTCTTACCAATTTAATAGATTTTTTGGTAAAGGTATCTCTTAAATGATATTAATATAATATGCTTTTATTTAAAACAAAAATATGTTTCCGATACCACCACCATGATATTTATCATCATGTCACATTCAGGTTATTGTCAGTATGTTTGATTTGTTTTTACTGAAAATCTTAAGAAGGATTTACATTTCTTTACTTAACAAATTAGAAGCATGTCCTGTCACAAATAGAAGCCAGTCCCAATGGACAGTTACCCCAAAGCCCACAACAGAAGAATCTAGATATAAGAAGATGTGGTATGAGTGCCAATGACACAACTCCCCATCCAAGTCAAAATTTATAAAAGTAAACCATTATAGGTCAAAGTACGGTCTTCAACGCGGAGCCTTGGCTCACACCGAAAAGCAAGCTATAAAGGGCTCCACAAATTACTAGTGTAAAACCATTCAAACGGGAAAACCAACGGTCTAATCTATATACAAAACGAGAAACGAGAAACACTTATGAACCAGATCAACAAACGACAACTACTGAACATCGGATTCCTGACTTAGGACATGTGCAAACAATTGCAGCGGGTTTAAACGTTTTAATGGTACCAAACATTCACCCTTATCTGAAACAATAGTGTAACATCACAACATAGAAAGACACACTATAAAATATCAACTGAAATGGCTTAACTCAATCAAAAGACATATTAACAATCTGTCTGGATGAGAGCTCTTGACAGTCACCACTCAAACCTGCAATCATAAAACAATCAGCAGACCTACTCAGTAGCTGATAATGCCGAAGGGACTAACAGAAATGTTGCATGCCCAGGTCCGAGTAGTTTGCATCTTCCCAGTCTTAGACTAAACGATCTTCAAGTTCATGCAGGTGATGTTTCTACACATTTACAACTAGAAATTCCTCACTTCATGACGGCAGCCATGATCTATACATTCTCAACAATTAAAAAAACTCCATTTGTGTTCAGTGTAAAAATTTAGAGAAAAAAGTATGCGCCAATTCAGGGTTGAAAAAATCTAAGAATAACATTTTCATTTTTAAAATA
Organism: Mytilus californianus; assembly: GCF_021869535.1. Lineage (NCBI taxonomy): Eukaryota > Metazoa > Mollusca > Bivalvia > Mytilida > Mytilidae > Mytilus > Mytilus californianus. The sequence goes on from NW_026262679.1 coordinate 64,134,448, forward strand.
TTAAAGTCACGTGTGATAAAGTTAGCACATGCTTTCTTGAAAATGATTGTAAATAGAAATGATTGATTGCCTAGGAGAGTGAATTTATAAACTTAATCTGCGTTTAGGCTCTTTATAGAAAAGTATAAGTATTCCCTAAAAAACTTTCAAACACATATCTTGAAATAGTTTATAAAAAGTGATCTCTCAAAAGATAAATGATGCATACTTCTGGTTACTCAAATTTCCCATAAAATGAGCACACAAAAAATTAAAAAGCAGGATATAACTGTCCCATAAGAATACCAGTGTTGAGACACACTCTAGTAAAAAAAAGGACTGTCAATATGTATATGTTAATAGACTCTTGTATTGGTAATTTTCAATTTTCTCTTTTTCTTACAGCGTACAGCCAACACCAACAGGAAGAAAACAGCAGAAGACGTGCATTCGTTATAATGTGCAGTTCTGGAAAAAGAACTGGAGAAGAATATCTTACAATTAGATCTCCAAAAAAAATTGCTATGTAAATATGACAATTTCGATTCGGATGCAGTAGAATTACTGTTAGTTTTGGGGCAGTGATTGTAATAACATAAATTAATAGATAAGTGAACATGAGGACTCTATTTACTTAATGTTTGACTTGTTTTAATTGCCTTTTCCTATATGCTATTTTAATTACCAAATTCATTTTTTTTAAATGCTACAGATATTAAATTGATTTATGTTCAATTATTTCATATTGTATTTAATTCAATTAATTTGAAATTGATGATTAACTTACAAATGAAGACTGTAAGCAATTTTGATTTTGCGTTGTTTTTTTGTCAATAATGTAGTCTATAATAAAAAAGTGTAACATTTTGATGACTGATGTTAAGAGATAATAATTCCAATGTTGTTTGTTAAGTTTTATTTTATTGGTCAACAAAATGACTATAAGGTAAGGATTTTTCTCATTGTTGAAGGCCGTATAGTGACCTGTAATTGCTCATATCTACGTCATTTGAACCCTAGAAGACAGTTGTCTCATTAGCAAGCATACCACGTCTCCTTTTTTAACGGAGAGGGACGTGACAAGTAATTGACCAGGTGAACTAAATTGTGGAATAATCGATTTCTTAAAATATTTGTTACAATAACCTCGGCACATATTCAATTGCTCTTAGTGGCACATGTCACGAACCACTTCAATGGTTGTCTTATGTCATATTTTTTATTTTCTCTGCTATTTGGAGAATTTGAATAAGACGAAAATAAACTATAAACTACCAGGTTACACAAGATTGTGGTTGAAGGAAGAACAAGATGCATGTAAAGTTAACGTTTTTTTTCTCTCTCCTTGACGACATTTAAGTTTTATATGTGTGCTGGCTGTTGCTAACGACGTCAACAATGTATAAGTTTGGGATTAGTATAAATATGAAAAAGGATAACAGAGAAATAGTTCTGGTTGTAATAGACTATTATACACAAAGACACTTCTCAGGTCACATATACTTCTAATATTTAAATTATTCACATTCCAAATAAAGGAATGACCTTTTAATTTTTTTTTTGGGGGGGGGGGTGGTTATTTTCCAAAACATATTATGATAAAAATGTGTGCTTCGATTTGATGCTAAGTTCTTAAAACAATGTGTGCTACGAACTACAAAAAATATATAAACTGATGGTTGTGTGGTTAAAATAATCCAAACCAACGCAAGGTTGAATGGTTGTTTCCTAATATAATTTTTTATGTACTTTTGGAGAGAAAAAAAAATGTCACAATAAGAACCTAACCAAGGTAGTGTAAAATGGGGTTAAAATCATGTGACACCTATAAGACATGACAATTCTTCAAACAAATCTACATTGGACCAACACGCAGTATACAAGCATCTAATATTCACTCACTTCAGAATGCAATATGTGGAATCTTCTCTTCCATCTACCAAATGTCTTTTCTATAACAGATCTTGTGACAGCGTGATATAGCGTGACATCTTTTGTACCTTCTATGTTGTTGTTTAAAAGGATTCCGAAAACCTGTCATTAAAAATGACCTGAACGGACAGCCACTATCGCCAAGTAAGTTGTTCTCAACTGCCATTTCTCTCCATGTGAGCTCAAACCTGCATGAGGAAATTTTTCGGGTATTTATTAACAGTAGAAAACATACATGTCTCATTGGCAATCATACCACATCTCCCTATTTTTACATAACATAAATTATAGAGTGGGGTTCTTTCTTTCTGATGGATAATATGAATCGAAAACATTAGACTTCTTGGAGAAAAAGTGTAAATATTTTGCACCAACCCCCTAGCTTATCAATGTCAAACAAAAATATATACCACCTGGGACTTACAGATTCAACGTATTTTCCCATATACCACTGACTAGTGGTTTTAAACAACTACATTTCATGGTGTCTTGCATGTGAAAATAAATGTACTCTAAAGTGTTCTCAATATTATGTAATAATATGATCTGTTCATAATCCTGGACTAATGAAGCTGATTAAAAGTTGTCTATTGTTCATTAACATGTACACTCCCCTGTGAGGTTTGTAAAACATGTAACTTCCTGAAAAACAAGACAAAGTTATTTTCAATAAACTAATAGCTAAAGCAAGAATTAGAGTTAGATAAATATTGATTAAGCTTACAATTTTTACTTATTTTCATAAACTATTTACCTATAAAAGACATTAACCAAAAAGGGAGGGGCCAATGCATATAATGCATAACTTAATTAATCCAGACTCTTTGTTTACTGTACTCCTATTTTTGACATTTTTACCTATTGTGTCTGTTTGTTTTGTTCACGCATCGTTGTCAATATAATGGAATTTGATGCGACTGTCATACAAGTGAGAGGTTTAGCTAGCTATAAAACCAGGTTCAATCCACCATTTTCTACATAAGAAAATGCCTGTACCAAGTCAGGAATATGACAGTTGTTATCCATTCGTTTGATATGTTTGAGTTTTTGATTTTGCCATTTGATTAGGGCCTTTCCTTTTTGAATTTTCCTCGGAGTTCAGTATTTTTGTGATTTTACTTTTTTCATGTTGCTTATCCATATCCAATTAAGCACAAAGGTTACCCCTGGAAACAGAGACATACACTGTATATCTCTGCTGGAAATAGTAATGTATATCCTCTAAAAATTAAATTTGTATTAGTTTTAAAATAATTTTTCTGGTCATCATATTTATTTGAAACCTCATCAACTCTCTTCTATATATTCTTCCGAAGTATACAGGTAGCAATTTTTTTTGTTATGTGTGTACATAGTTTAATTTGTGTAGGCCCCTATATTACAAAATGGAAAAAGGGGAGTGAGTATTTTAAATGAATAAGCTATACATTTCTTTTTTACAAAAGTCTTATTTTTTAAGATGGAAAGTAATTTTGTAAAATGTCTATATATGGACTTCCTTATGCAGTGCTGGTGAGAGTAAAACAATTAATATATCCCATTAATTAAGAATTCGTTTTATTGAAATTTATCTATTTTTAATTCAGAGGGAACAGCAGATGTGACAGTTCAAATTTGAAGATGAAAAAAGAAGAAAATTACCCTTTGCATCACACACTGCTTGAGCATTCACACTGGGGTAGCTTTTTGAAACCCAGCATACTCGTAAAATTCAGCTTTGGTTTTGTTTAGGTTAGACCGCCTCTGAATGAATACGCTTGATTCCAATCGTTATCTTTCCGTCAAAGTGTTTGGTTTTAGGTGACGTTATTTGACGTCATCGTGCGTTTGTTGGGCATAAATCTACGTCAGTACGTTGAGCTAAGGGATGAATATTCTAATGGGGATAACTTCCTCATGACTGATTCGATAACTGTTTCTAAATGATGAAATGAATATATTTCTTAAGGCAGGGTTGGATTATGCACATAAGAATAAAGACGGATGTTTGAAAAATGTCAAGCAGTCACAATTACTTTATCAGTTCAAATATGTTAGCCCATAAAACGTTTAAATGGCGTGAGAAATTAGCGTATGGTAAAAGAGTATTTCTGGTAATGGAAATGATATGGATATAACGTATTCGTTCCTCCTTTCACAAAATGCGTCTAAAACAGAATCAGCCACTCTTGACGCTGTGCTCTTGTCCAAACAAACAAAATAGAGATGCACAACTATAGCATAATAATTACTGGCTAGTTATTTGTAAACATAAAATATATATACTGTAGAGTATGAAAGAAGCAATGCAACAATGAATGCATATAATATGTATTAGCACTTAGATTCTGTTCAAAGTTCTCAAATTGAAATAAAACATGAGAAAAAAGTCTTACCTAAGTGTCACCTATAACTTGTAGGAAACTTCCACTGGCAAGAAATCTCAATGTGTCCATAATATGTTGCTCTACACTGAGTGCATGGTTCCTTTTCTAGATTGGATAAGAATAAAATTGCCTTCTCTCATAAATATGTAGCGCACTCTAAGTTCTGTGTTAGTGTAGTTGGGTGAAAGTTCTTCTATACTTCTAAATGTTTTTCTTTGCGTTTAGTTGGTACTTGAAAGTGAGCAAAGGCGGCCACCTTTCACACTGGGTTAGGAATTAAATCGAGGTATATAAAGCGATTTGGTTTAACACAGATTTAACGACGGCTTTAACAACACTTAACAATTATGTGAAATAGAGGTAAAGAGTATATAACAATCTTTTTGTTTGTAACATTGCAAAATTGTAATGATTGCGATTGGATTTAAACTCTAGCATTTTTATGAATCTACATCTGCTAGACACCGCTGGTTTAGTTTACGTCATTACAATTATTTTGAAGACAATCATTTACTGTAGAAAACTATTAGAAATTTTTTTAGAAAGATGTTTCTTTAAACATCTAGACAAACCGGGTATATTAAAAAAAATCATCAGATACATGGCTAATTACTTTTTACGTCGTGTTGTTCTTTATCAGAATTTTTGAGAACTTTGATATCCAGAACAAAGAAGGGAGATTTTTATCGTATTTTTGTGTTACATATAATACTATTATCACATGAAACTTCGTAGAGTTTTCAATGCATTTCTGAATGCATAAGGGAACAGCTATGGTCCATTCAGATAAGGTTTCAAGTTAATGTCCAACTGGTTCGCGGTACACTTTTTCCTGGAATGGTTCAAACTGCACCCATCCTTAATCTGAAATTCATTTTCCAGATGATGAATAGGGGAATTTGATATTTAGGGACTTTGGATAACAAGTTGTTCATTGTTTACAATGGCAATGTCCCCAGTTATAACATGAACAACCGGCGGGACTATGTTTTTATTTGGACGCTGAGCAAAGTCAATCAGGGGGTTTGAAATAAGTATTGTTGTAAGAATAAAATTCAATATAATTTAATACGATATTATTAGCAATATTTTCTAATGTTATGTCCTATTTTTATAGTTCTTTTCCCTAGTTGAAGAAAACAAAGAAAGAGGAAACTGGTCTGGACGATTTGATTTCTTTCTGTCATGTCTTGGCTATGCTGTGGGCTTAGGCAATGTGTGGAGATTTCCATATCTAGCATATAAAAATGGAGGAGGTTAGTAGTAAAAAAAAAATCATATGATTAAAAAAAAATCAATATATATTTAGTGCTAACATAGGGATAACGTCTTGCAATATTGAATGATTTTGTGGAAAAGATGATTTGGTTTGCATCTGTTTGGATATATGAATACTAGTAATTCTGTGCAAGTGATAGTCCAGAGTAACCACGACTTCTTAATACAGAATACAAGTGTTGACATTTAAATTAATCTTTAGCATACTTGTGGTCCGGGATTAACTTAACGAGCAGAAATGAATGATTATTCAAAGTCGATTGCACAATATAGTATCCTCAACATTACCAAAAAAGCAGTAAAAGAGTCATGCTACCAAAGATCATCATCATTTTTGCGGTTCAGTGAAGCTTTAATAAAATCATATACAATATAGGTGAAGAAACGCACCGTATTACGGTAAACATTTTATTATGTAAAACTGTTCTAATGTATTAATATACCTAACTTTATAGATATACTTTATTGAATACTTTCCCTAGATATTCAATAACTAATTTACAGGGATACTTAATTGAAGATGTAGATTAAGTAAATTGTCAACAGCAAAGGTGCAATAAAATTGATTAATCTGTGTTAAAAAAAGAAGCAGTAGTGGAATCGGGTTCGAGATTAAAAGAACTTTTTGGGAAATAAAATTATTTCTTCGGCATCTGTCTTATTTTTACAGCCCCTTTAAAAAATCAGGAAATTCCATTGTTCCTCTCGTCTCTCTTTTGAAAATATCTAGCTCGACCATTAAGCAGGTGCATTGTTTCCGTGTGCCCTTCTAAGTAAGTTAACTTGTAAAATGTGAAAAGTCAATTGAAAGATAAGCTTAAAAGATGTTTAATTGTAAAATACTGAAACCATTGTCTTATGATGTCAGCAGTTTTATCAACCACGGCCCAACGAAGCTTGTGGTGCGATTAAATATCTTTTTAAAATGTCAATATTATCAAGATGCTGATTTTTTTTTATCAACAACATATTTGTTATGTTTGGCGGACATATTTGTCAAACGACAGTCACCATTTGTTGGGGGATACATCTGTATTCCTCTTCTGGCAGACTTGTGAGTTAAGTCGCTTGAGGCAGATTTCATAAAAGAAATACAAGATAGATTGAACTTTTCGTTCCGCTTCATAGATGATAACTTCTCACTGAATAATACAAAGTTTGCTGACTACGTTGATTGCATATTACCAGCGGAACTTTATCTAAAAGAAACCAAAGATACAGTTGTGTGTTTCATATCTTCACTACCATCTGGAGATTGATAATGAATGTCGGTTTGAATACTAAACTTTTCGACAAAAAAGATGATTTCAATTTTCCAATTGTACTTTTCTTTTTTATATTGCAGTATTCAAGTAACTTCTTTATTTTGAATGTACTTTGATTTTAAAGGGGCATTAGCTGTCAAATTCATGTTTACCGATTTGACTCAAATTCTCATATACTAAAACGTAAATCCAAATTTCAATAAGTCTAAAATAAACAATTATTAATGCATGAATTCGATAATATGTATCAGCATTTCGAGTGCATTTTTGTTTAGACGTCATCTAATTAACCATCGAGATGACTTCCGAAGACTACCGACGGTCATATAACCCGATATAAACATGAATATAAATATAAATTAATAGCGAACACGTGCCATTAGGGTTCTTGATCTGTATAATTTCATATTGTAGGTTAAAACGTATGTTTATCATAGTTTTACCTGTATAAGAATGATTTTTTTTTGTGGACAGAATCAGTCAACCAAATGGTTCATCCTTGTTTCACTTTCAATGTTGTCATTCTTTTCCTTTTAACAGCTGAATACATGTGTAACCCATCTCTATCTAAGGGTTTATGAAGGTCATATGAATACGGATTCACTGAGGTCGAATAAATCACTTGCAAATGAATAATTCATCACCCATGTCTCTTAACTCATTTTGACAAAATTGAACCAAACTGGCTGCTAAAATCGAATTATTATTTCATTATTTTACTTTCATTAATGATTGAACAAACAAAATCATATTTGAATTTTTGTATCTCTCGTAGCTAATGCCCCTTTAAACATAGTTAATTCATAAAGTATGAATAGTATTGAGCAACAAGCACAGCTTTTAAAAACTTTTCCACATTAAATGACAAGTTATAAAACATATAGTAAAATTTAAGTTGATAAATGCATAGTTCTTATGATCATACGCAACAAGTACGTGTATAAAGTTTGTTAAATTCATGTTTTAAAAAATATGGTTGTACTTACTCATAAAAGTATGCAGGTGTCATTCAATTTAACATTTTATAAATCAAGGCAACAGTAGTTTTCCTATGTTCAAATCTCTTAAATCGATTAGGAAGAAACAAATGGTGCGTCGACAGGTCAAGCATTTGCAGCTGTGCATGCATCACCCGCATTGCCAATTCACCCAGTCATAATTTCAAAATTGGGAAAAGGACATAATCGGAAATAGGACACAATTGGTAAAATTATAGATCCGACAACTTTACTGGTAATTAAAGATCGAATCTCGCGAAAAATGACATATACAAATATACATGCACCTCGATAAAACTAGATACTAAAATAGGAAAAGCGATTTCTGCTCCACTATGAAGAAACCAAGTTAGAAAACAAGGACAGGTTCAGAAAGATAGCTATTGGAAACAGAGAAAAATGCCCACCTTCTTAACTTCGTGATTTCAAATCCTTAAAATTCCTGCTTAGAATTGACGTACGGGTTCAATTTAGTCATGGAACCGTTATGTTGCTGGTGTGTTCTAGCACATACAAAGAAAATAATGATAGCTACAAATTTAAACAGAAACAATTAACACTTAGTAATGAAAAACAGTTAGCTTAGATTTGTTGTCATACGAGAAAATTTATATCCCGGAATCATCGTACTTTGGCCTCCTATTTTTCATTTTATTTTAGCTCACCTGGCCAATAAGGCAGACTTCTTATAGGAGTTATTGTCCTTAAATGACGAATTTCACCGTTTTAAAATTTGTTTCCTTATTCTCTCGAAAACTATAATAAATACACAAACAATTTAGATAGCTGAAATAACTGTAAAAGAATAACAGAAACTTTCAAGGCAAAAATGATAAGATCTACAAATAAGTCAATATGACCAAAATTGTAAGTCAACTCCTCATTGAATTAATTGCCTTTAAATGACTTTTTCTCCCATTTTTGCCTATTATCTTGAAAACTGTAATAGATAGATAGAAACTATAAATTACACAAATGATCAGCAAGACAAGATCTACAAATAAGCTATATGGTCGAAATCTTCAGTTAACTCGTTATTGGAGTTATTGCCCTTTAATGATAATTTAAAATTTTTTTTGATGTTTACATTTTTTTGATAAAAGAATAAATAGACAAATAGAAACGTTAGAAAGGAAAGATTATCAGCAGGATAAGATCTATAAATATGTCAACATGACTGAAAATTGTCAGTTAACTCTTAATAGAGTTGTCCCCCTTGAATGATGATTTTTACTAAAAAGTGACCATTGTTGAAGATGCAGGTGGGCGACACAGGCTCTTTTAGAGCCTCTAGTTCTGATGACTTGTTTATGTACCACCGGGCATAGTCCAGCTAGGTGCATCATTGTTGTTTCATAATCACTGATTGTACTATGTTGCAGCAATCATATACAATTCACCTAGTGTTTTAACCTTCATATTATAATGGCAGCAAATTACGTGACTTGATAAGACGGTTAGCCAATGCGATTATCGAGGCCAACGCACTTGTTTTATTTGTGTGTATTATTGTGCTTTGTAAACGGTACAATAACACCCCGGGGATGGACTTAAACGGATCGATATTTACTGTGAAGAGAGAAGGTATAATCAGGCAACTTTTTTTTGCCCCTTGAATTCGAAAATCAAAAAGAGTTATAAAATCTACTATATAACATCCTTCAGATGTTTATTAGACAAAAGTATTTACAATTTTCAATTTTATATGATATATTGGCCATAGAGCTTTAAACTACTAATATTTGGTGTAACACCTAAAAAACGGTCAAAATAGTTTTATTTTGAGATATTGTCATTGACATTTTGATAATACATTTGTATATAGCAATAGCACTGTGTATATTCAGAATGATTGCTTTCGATTAAATCGAGTGATGTTTGCTATCACATTTTAATACACGCAAGTAACCAGTTTCCCGCCCTTTTTTTTGTCATTTTGTTCCAGTACATTAAATTTTTAACCGCTAGAAAACTATGTATTGCCATGCGATACTCTCTAAATGCTTGTTTACTTACATCTTAAGGTATTGTAATTTCGTTCAGTGCCGTTTTTCATGACGTCACAAGAGGAAATTCAGAGGAAAGCAAAAATATTTTACGTCATAATCGAATTTTGACCGATGAAGAACAAGGATCAAACGAACCACACGTTGAAAAAAAAATATATAAGCAACAGGTCAGGAAAAGTATAAATCCGGTGAGAATTAAGAGATAAAACAATATAGAAATAAGAAAAAGGAGGACGGTAACCGATAAACTATTTTCAGTCATGTTGATCATAATTATAAGGAAAACATATTGAAAAATTTAGAAATTCTCACTGCATGATGAAACTGTTGGACGTGCCCCAAGTCAATTAATGTGCATGCAGTTGTGTTTTTATATAGTGCAGAATAGTACCTACTTGCAGACCAAGGCGAATAATGTTTAAATGTTGGCGAGTGATGCAAGGCAAAAATGATTATTTTTGATGGCCTGAATATCTCTTTTCAAGAAAAGTATAGCTGAATTCATTATTTGCAACTTTTAGGTACCAGACTATATATTTCCAGAATAGTCCAGTCCTTACAACCCCTCCCCCGCCTCTAATTTTACATTTGTCTCGACTGGTTTTGGCATACATTGTACTAATCGAGTTCGGGCTATAGCTCTGGACTCATAATTTCAAAGGACGAATAATAACACTGAACACTTTAAATTTGCAAATCACTCATTTGATAATCGGGCGCCGGACTTTCTTTAAGATGCAGTGTCATGTAAATATTCCAAATGTGCAGAATGGGATTAATTAAATACCAGGTTTTAAAGCTCTAGATTTTAAAAATCTTTTGCAATTTGAATTAAAAATACATGGGATTTTATATATTTTATGTTTGACTGCAAGTGTATTTTTAAAGACAACGCAGTTTTGGTGTAAACGAAATCACTTTCATTTATCATTCGAAGAAAATTGGTAATTCATATATTTTTCAACCCTCGCTAGCTGTAATTTGCTTTTGCAATATATGAAAGTATGCGTTTCCGGAATCGAATAGCAAGCGTTACTGGCGATTGAATTGGAAAGCAAGCGTTCTGAATATACACCGTGTTTGGAGATAGATTGCCAAGAATTGATAGGTTGCTACAATCTTTAAAAAATATGAATATTATAAGTTTTCAATATTTAAACTAAAATTTCAGGTATTCCGTGCTGCTCTCTCATGGCCATTATTCTTATATCTTTTTGTTTCATAGATCTTCTTTGAATAAAGATTCAAAACGCATGGGTATTACTTCAATCGAATAAGAAGAGAGTGACGGAGAACTCATGTTTTCTTTTAAAAAAGACATGTGCTTTATAGTAGTTTTTTCATGCATGAAGCTATCATTTGTTTGTCATTTTTTAGTAGTGACCAAGTTAGTCTATGTCTATGTCTCATTATTTTTTCGTTTTTGACTGGCAGTTTTGTTTTTTGTTTTAATCTCTTCCAAAGAATGAATGTGGCGAGAAAAGAATAAAAGGTATCAAATTTAATTGCATTCATTAGGATAAAGTAAAATCATCAAATACAACAAACAAGTAAAAGGATGCATTAAAATATTCATTGTCTTACATGTATACATGTTTTATTTGTACAAAATGTGCTTTTAAAACTTTCAATCAGAGAACAATATTTACATTCTATAACAACATTTTCAAAGTCAAAATATGACAGTAAATGACAGTAAAAATGAAAGACAAAAAACTGCTAACATAGAGAAAATCTGAATTGTCTCCATAACTTGACCTTTAAAATGCATTGAAGTTAATATGCAGGAAATACTTGTTGAGAAGAATTTTTTCTTCTTGGCATCTTCAAAAATCTAAATTTTCATATGTAAATCGTGTGCAATAGGACAATATGTTGCAAATATATAATGTGAAAAAAGAAATGGGCCAGGCATAGTACTTAGTATATATCACGGTACTTTAATTGTACACTGTATGCTCCTTGTTTTTTTCCATTATTATCATGATCAATATAATGTAAACCAACAGTGACATAAAGCATTATACATGTTATAATTTAGTTCATATCATCAACAATTGTATATGATAATGAGCAAAGAAACCACATTATTCATTTTTTGGTAAAAAAACAAACACCAAACAAATGAATTATATATTAGAAATATTCAATAACTTTTATAAGTTTAACTGGAACTCTCTATGAAAGCTAAATTTCACTTGTTCAAGGGAGGATAAAGTTTAAAAACTGACTTTTCTGTTCACAAAAATAACTTGCTACTGGTGACAGGAATTGGGACTCATAGAAGAGAGGCGAAAGATAACAAAGGAACATTCAAACTCATAAGTCGAAAATAAACTGACAACGCCATGGCTAAAAAAGAAAAAGACCATGCAACAGACAAACAACAGTACACAAAACACAACATAGAAAACTAAAGAGAGAGCAACACGAACCCCACAACACAGTAAATAAATATTGACTGCAAAATACTGGTAAAATCTACTTTCCTCATGTAAATTTTATTTGCTGCCTTATTGGCAATTTGAGCAAACTAACTAATTTGTAGATCTTGTCTTGCTGATCATTTTTGCCTTTTAAAGTTTCTATCTATATACTATAGTTTTTTTAAGTTATTAGGCAAACACGCAAAGAAACAAGTAAAAATTGTCACTTAAGGGCAATAACTCCAAAATGAAGTCGTCTGACGATTTCGGCAGTATTGACTTATTTGTATATCTTGTCGTACTGATCATGTTTGCTCATTAAAATTTCTTTCTATCTGTAATTGTTTACTAGATAATAGGCAAAAATGAAAAAAAAAGGATAACATTTGTCATGTAAGGACAATAACTCCTATTAGAAATCACCTGACTGTTTTGACTTGCATGCACAGTAGGTAGATTTTAACATTCTGCACATTTTTATCCCAGTTAGATTTTCTCTATTCATAGCGGTTTTCAAAATAATAGACAAAACTTGCATTTTACCCCTATGTTCTATTTTTAGCCATATCGACCATGTTGGTTGGCAGGCTAGATTATCGGACACATTCTTTTAACTAGATACCGTAATGATGATTGTGGCCAAGTTTGGTTAAATTTAACCGGGTAGTTTCAGAGGAGAAGTTTTTTGTAAAAGTTAACGGACGACGACGACGGACGACGATGGACGACAGACGCCAAGTGATGAGAAAAGCTCACTTGGCCTATTGGGCCAGGTGAGCTTAAAACAGATCCTCAATAAATATGGCAAAAATAAATGATGCATATAATTGTCGACCGACAGATTATTTACCAATTGATAATTCTGGGGAAATGGGAATCTGATATTACAGCATCTAGAAAAAAATTTGTTGGCCAACAGAAAAGAGACTAAGTGCACGTCTAATTGTTATTCTTAGAAAAAGGGGGTATTCTGACATAGCAGCAACTAGAAAAAAAAATCTGTCCTCAAAGCAGTTTGAAAATAAATATCGTTGCCATACAAATGCTGTCCATGAAAGAAGAAAATACTTATTTTTCTTCACGTTAGCAATTTTTATCAAAAGGAAATGACAAGGAAATATCAGGTTCGAACACGCATGCATATAAGTTTGAGCAATTGGTAATCTGCTAGAGTGAATATGGGCATTTTCCCCTGTATTTGTGTTATTCACATGGTCAAAATGTATGTATATTCAAATCCTACTTGGAATTAGATTTCAAAGAATCTATATCATATATACTTTAAATATTGTTTTCAACAATATTAAATTGAGAATGGAAACGGGGAATGTATTAAACAGACAACAGCCCGACCAAAGAGAAGAAAACAGCCCAAGGCCACCAATGGGTCTTCAACACAGCGAGAAAATTTTGCACCCGGAGGCGGGCTTCAACTGGCCTCTAAACAAAAATGTATACTAGTTCAGCGAAACAAAAATCAGCATGCTATCAGCGCTAAATGTTGCTGTTGAAAACATTTTGATACCAAAAATTGCAAATTTTACTTTTTTTTTGTTAAATTTTGCGTCGAAGAACGTCGCTAATCAAAATAAATTAATTTGTTAATTAATTAATAAAGGCAATACATAGCTTTACTTCCAATTAATTAACACAATTTTGGTTTTGGTTAACGATGTCTTTTTTATATATATTTTGTAGAGCTATTTACCCCAAATTTGCCAAAATCTGTCAAAATTGAAGTTTTTGATTATCTTCTGGCATTTCTTATTAGGTGTTTTCTTTAGATATAAGCTATGAGCTATTATAACGTGAATAAGTGAATAAGTAAAGACTAAATCATTACAGGTAATTTTGTTCAGAGAAATGGTCAGTTTAACAAATATTTCGTGTATCAAACATTTACTCTATTGCGGGTGTAGTTATATTTAGCATCTTACAGATTAAACCGGTTTTTTTTTTTGCGGCAAGCAAAAGTAATAATTAATCTTTTTGTAATTTAAACACGCAAGAAGCAGATATCATTTATCCTACCGGATTACATGATTTTCACCCTGATTTTACGCACCGTAAATTTTCTCGTGTCCTTAATAGTAGTTTTCAGTGCGAAATTGTCCCTTATTTGCTGTTGTTTCTGGGTTTTTTTATTGCCCGAGTTTATCATGTCTTTTGTTTCTAAATTTCACCTTCATGACTTACTCTCCGATTTTCTTATCTTTCAAGATATTTATAATGTTTAGCTGTACACTAAAAAGAATAACAATACGATATAAATACTCGGGTACTATAAACATACTGCCCTTGGATGAAGGTGTTAGGGTAGATTAACACACGAGGGAAAAAGTTATCACCCAGGACGAAGTCGCGGGCGATAATTTTTTCACCGATTGTGTTAATCACCCTAACACCTTCATCCAAGGGCAGTATGTTTTTTTTATTATGATACTGAATGCCTTATGATACAAGTGTGCACTATGTTATTGGAAGGACAATTGTAAAATAATAAAGTCATAAATTAAGATAGTTTACTAATAACAACAACAAAACGGCAATGATGTAGAAATAAGAATCGGCAAACTTCGGCCGGAGCGGGTGTTAATTGTTCCGGATAGGCAAACCTTGGGCTCAGCGGTTGTTAATTTTAGGCATTAGCACCCGTTGCTAATATTATCATATGTTGCTTTGGGTGTGCAGGGCTGATGAAAGGTTAGTGAAAATTAACAAATGCCACGTGTCCAATGAAATGAATGGATAATATAAGAAATTTGCATAAAGTATAATAATGCCGGCTGCATATTATATAGTCCTTTCTGCAAATCGCCGGTCAAACCGGCTTCAGTCATAATATGTATAGTCATTTATTTTATAGTAATTTATGTTCAACGACTAATCAGACAACCTTGTCATTTAGTAAAATTTGCATTTCTTAAATTATATTTGAAAAAAATTGTATAAGGTATTATTTTTGTTTTATCATTTTCACTGAGCTGGGTCTCAGTATAGAAAAGTGTTTCTTTTAAAAAAAAGTATTTTAAGCATCCGAAATAAATAAGTATCATTTTACTTCGCTGGCAAACCAAAAGTAGATTTGACCAGTTGCCGAACAAGCAAGGAGTCCATCAACTTGTTACTTCTACTGTGTTGTAGGGTGTCAATAAATAAACATAAAAAAATACACGTTTTATAGCCTGCATGTGATCCGATGATTGGGAAATTGTTCCATCTGAAAGAATTTGTTACCGCAAAACCGGAAATCTATCGTTTCCCAGAACGACGTTAAAAATAAACAATCTGGAAGACAGCGTTTTCTATGTTTTTATTAACGGACATTTATGGTTGGATTAGTCAATTTTGAGATATGGAAAAGTAAGAATGAAATAAAAGTCAACACAGGATTTAAAAACTGAATGAATTTAAAATGTTTTAAACAGTTTCATACATTAAAAATGCATTCTTGAGTTCAATCGTTTACAGTGTTGCGTTTGTGGTACCGTTTACGACCTGATTAAACAATTTCATATTAGCATGCATTACATTTTTATCAAGTAAATATCTCTAGTGTTTCGTGAGATAAAAGAGAGAACACCACATACCACCCAATTGAAGCATCATCCATCCTAATCTCGTGCCTCCCGCTTCTTCGTCAACAAAAATCTGAAAGCAAGCGTTACAGTCGATTGAATCGGAAAGCAAGCGTTCTGAATGAACACCTCGCAAAAGCGCGTGTAAAAATAAGGTTGTACGATGTGAAAAAATCGAGACAAAGTTACTATCGTCATCATAGAGTTTGCACGTAATATGATAAAAAAAAAAAAAGGTACTGCACATAACAGCGTTTCTCTTCCACATATTAATGAACTTTTTATCGAATATGAATACACTGTTAAAAAGATGTAATGTAACATCAAAAACTTACATCCTATTTAGGATAACTGTTCAAATTATCGGCGTGTTTGATCGTGTTATGTATCATCTAGGGGTGATTTCACCCTAACTTCACACTTAAAAGTATGGATTTGGTGCAACTCGCTACTCGAATTAGTGTGACCTCCTTGTAAGATGTATACATTCAGAAATGGTCGAAACGTTACACCAAAGTTTACACCATATTTGGAAAAAAAATCCAGAAACTGAAGTGTTTGATAGCTTAACACCATAACACGTCGTACACACTATATATTCTAATATATAGCAAAAATATGTCAAACAAATTTTACAATTGCCGATCGCCCACAAGACTAGAGGGTCACCGGATTTTATTATAATCTATTCTTATTTACATACTAATATATCATGAAAATAATATCTATATATGTTCCGGACCATATGAACATTTGGACCATACGTGTATTTACATACTAATATATCATGAAAGAAATATCTATATATGTTCCGGATCATATGAGTATTTGGACCATACGTGTATGGTCATGACCATATGCGTATATACTCATATGGTCCGACCATACGCGTATGGTCCGGTGAATTAACACAATGAACGTTGAAAAGGTGTCCCATAAATTAAGCGCTTCTAAAAATGCAATGTTTACTTATTCAATCATATTGTAATCATTGTTTCATGATTATTGAAATAAAATGAATTTTACTTACAAGAAGGAAATATTGTAAAATCGATTGCCTTTTCATTTGTTCGAAACGCAATATGTCGACTAATGAAAATAATTTTAAGAAATATCTAAATGAACTGTTAATTATAAAACAAGAAGTCAATTGCTTAACTCGCATGAACTTCGGTCATTAACAACCCTTTTTTTCTTTTTTGTGTTTTTATTAAATTAAAACTTCTTAAATGTTTCAAATTTTTTTTGGATATCTAATGTGTTCTTGCTCCTATCTATATATCTTAAAAGAACAGAAAAATAGTATGAATAGGAAAAAAACACAATAATTAAACGAAAATAAGTTGAGATTAGAAGAAATTTTATTTCTGAAATTATAATTTAAATACTTAGAAAAAAGAAAAATAGGCCCATGCAAAAAAAAAAAACACCTGTGGTTTCACTTGCGGACGAAAAAGTCGACATGATAATACGCTACTAATTGATTATAGCGGAGGCAAGATAACAGATGCACCAAGATTCAGACAGTATGTAAAGATACAGGAAATCAGTTAGTAATTTGTGCCGGTTTAAGTTCGGAGAATAACCTGTGTGCTCCTGCGAAGGAAATAAGAATTTATTTGAAAAATACCTATATGATCTAAATACTCATATGGTCCGGCCTGTTAATAACCAAACGAGTATTATATATATAATACTCATATGGTCGGACCATATGGGTATACGCATATGGTCATGATCATACGCGTATGGTCCAAATACTCATATGGTACAGAACATATATATAAAAACAATATTCAAACTGCCAATACGAGTTGAAAATTTTACTCTGTCATAAACGAACCCGCAAGTCAGGAAAAAACAACAACCAAGTTACCTCTGTTGATATGGAAACCTCTGTCCAAACCCTAATGCTCGGAAGATCGTCTCGAGAGATGTACATTCGACAGTAATGAAAATTGGCTTATGTTTACATAAACAAATTACAACACAAATGTATACTGGGGGAAAATATACCTATAAAGTGTGAAAATTTGAAAACGCAAACAATAATATGAATCAACATATTATTAAAACTTGACCAGTTCGAAGTTGCCGAGAGAATGGTCTAATTGGGAAATTTCCCCGCGAAAACTGACCCGTCACGTGTCCAGACATGTATACATGTATATCAAACAACCGTAAATACAATAATGTTCTTCTATATTTCGAAACTCGGAAAATCATTATTATGTATCACTCAAGTGAAAAATCACACTAACATATCATTTAAAAGTGTTAATTTACCAGGTACAACTAGCTTTCCCTGCAAGATTCAGAAAAAAGTCAACGTCATTTCATCCTTCCCAGAAAATCGGTGTGGCTTATACGATTAACTCTGATTTGATATCATGAAACGTGTTCGATGGGAACCTTTTTAGTAATAAAAAAAAGTAATGTTTCACCAAATTGTGTAGTTTTTTTCACTCCAGGACGCGTCCATTTGATTTTGGTTTTGGTAAAGGACAAGTTTAGTTTGAACAGAATTAAATTTGAGTCATTTTGTGTCGTACATTTGGTTCGAATTATTTTGTTTAAAAATATTTATCGTTTTCCAAAAAATAGCTAGATTGCTATAACTGCTACCAATCCAACCCAGTAGTTTAAATTGGTTTGTTTCGTAGCCATATATGCGTTGATAAAATAGAAGTGACAAATAAACGCTGAAGCTGAGCGCTAAAGAGTGTTGAACATGGTAAGTCCAATATGTTTAATACTATAGTTTTCAAACCCCCGAAAAATAAGTAAATAAAGGCAACAGTAGTATACCGCTGTTCAAAAGTCATAAATCGATTAAGAGAAACAAATCCGGGTTACAAACCTAAAACCGAGGGAAACGCATCAACTATAAAAGGAAAACAACGGAACAAAAGAAAAACTGAACTGCAACAAAAACAAACGCCAACATACATAGAAACGGACGCAATGCGCAGTAACATTACCATGAAAATAGTGTATCTCAGCGTTATGATGCACATTTCATGGTGTATTAAACTGAGTTTGTATTTGGTGTAAACTTATTTTCTAAGGTACCTACAAACGCTCAAAATGGTGCTACATTGACGAAAAATACTTTTCAGTTTGGTGTTATTTTACTCCATTTTAATTTAAGGACAAAATACAAGACAAAAGTTGGTAGTAAATTATTAAGATGGTATTTATGCTTTCTGTTAGTCATAAAACACATCAATGGTTTCAATTCAGAATTTTGCACTATCTTAAAATTCGGATTGATCACATAAACCCAGCTTGGCTGGTTAACAAATGTAACATTGGCATGATTGGTGCAAAAGTACCCTGTGCACAGCACTATTTCAAATATTTTGTATGTATAATTGATAAAATAAATGATTGTTTTAACTATAGTAGTTTAAAATCTTCTGGTTGAACATTTACACCAAAGTTTATTTCTATAAGTGTATGTTACCTTTCAGAAAATAAATTTTCAAGGAGAGTTATCGTGTTCTAAAGAAAATACCCTTGTGAATAAGAAACCATGATTTAATTAAGGCCGCTAAATTAATTTTCCCTTATATATATATGCAAGTTATATATTTTTTCTTCATTTCAGTGATTCGTAGACAAGACTCATGACATTGTAATGTTGTAGAATGAAAGTAGGCCTTTAGAATTATAAATGTAAAACTATTGAAGAGAGCTAAACAGGTGGTTCAAATAAAGAATCTGAAGTCGAAGTTTAAACTTCTACAAAGACTTATGATATTAAAAGTGAAAGAATTGACAGCCAGAAAGATCCAATATCCATCAACTGAAATAGTAGCTTCTCCAGATATAAATTCAGGCAATGGTTAACCAAATGTTAATCAGATGGCTAATCAGCAAGATGGAATGTCTTCTCAAGATCAATCTCAATCACCCGAAAGAGGTTTCATTTCTCACAGCCTAAATTTTTAGACCATTCAGTGACTATTGAAGATAGTATTAATCAGAAAATGAATATGGTCCTAAGTTCTAGTTCTGAATTAAAATAAGAAGAACACAGCTATTTGTGCGGTTGTCACGACTTATGATGAAAACCAAGTTCTATGATGTGATATAAACCTGAAAACAGGGGCTCCTTTCACTATCTAAAGTTTTCTGATACACGACTAGCGGTGTCATAAACTCTCAATGTGATGTTGTATTACATTGAATACAGTGCATCCGTTCATTATCCAAAGTGTAGTGATGCACATCTTATGGTGTTAACTGAGTTTGAATTTTGTGTAACCTTAGATTTTTTAAGGTACCCACAAACACGCAAAATGGTGCTACATCAACGACAATTGCTTGTAGATTTGGTGTAAGTTCACTCCGTAACTCGAGGATAGCTTACACCATAAATGGTTGCAACCCAACTACCACTGGTTTTCGTTTTAGATTAACTGTCACCAGTTTTGTGTTAAGTTACACAAGGAAACTTAACACCTTAAACAGTGACAGCAAGGTTGACACCAATTTTGGCTTAAAGCTACACAACTTTTTTTTACTATGGTATCGATAACTATATAATCTAAATAAAATTGTACAGCATACAGAGGAAATAGTATATAATATCAAAACGTTTAGCACGTAATATAATAAAGAAACCACAAAACAAAGTAATGAATATTATTTTACTTTTTCAGGAGCTTTTTTCATTCCATATTGCATATTTTTGGGGATTGTTGGTATACCAATATTTTTCATGGAATTATCACTTGGACAGTACAGTAGCTGTGGGCCAGTGACATGTTGGAAATTTGCACCATTATTTACAGGTAGGTCAGAAGGTGATATTGTTAAGCTCACCTGGCCTAAAAGGCCAAGTGAACTTTTCTCGTCACTTGCCGTCCGTCATCGTCTGTTTACTCTTACAAAAATCTTCTCCTCTGAAACTACTGGGCCAAATTTCACCAAGCTTCATTTGAGTATCTAGTTTAAAAAATGTGTCCGATGACCCCGCCAGTCAACCAAGATGGCCGACATGGCTAAAAATAGAACATAAGGGTAAAACGCAAGTTTTGCCTAATATTGTGAAAACCGCTCTGAATAGAGAGAATCTGACAAGGGTAAACATGGATAGAATGTTGAGCTCTTCCTGTTGTTCATTTAAGTCAAAACTGTCAGACGACTTATAGGAGTAATTGTCCTTAAAAAATGAATTTACCATGTTGTTTAATTTTTGCCGATTATCTCGAAAATTATAATTGATAGACAAAAACTCTAATTAGCAAAAATGCCTATTTTCTTGAAAACAATAATAGATAAATAGAAACTTTAAAAAGGAAAATTATCAGCAGGATAAGATCTACAAATATGTCAACATTACTGAAATTGTCAGTTAACTCTAATAGAGTTATTCCCCTTTAATAATGTTTAGCTTATTGTATTTCATTTGAGTAGTAGAGGTTTTCAATACAATTACGTTCGTATGTATACGTTATTCATCAAACAAACTTAATGGTACCGGTTATTGCAAACCAAAGAATTTGTTGAATACGTCGACCAAGTTTGAAAAATTATTTCAAGATACTCCTTAACACAAAAGTGTCCATATTGTTAGAAAAACTTATAATTCTCAACATTAAATACAACTTTTCCAAAAAGTAGAACACTATACTATATAAAATGATACTTGTAAAACCCTTGTAAAAGTTTATTTGTATTGAAATATCTGATTTTTTTTTTCTTTTAAACAAAAGCAAACTATTTTTTTATATAAATAAATTATGTGACATGCAGTCCTAACTGAAATTTACTGGAAAATTAATACTAACTTTATTTTTCTTAATTTCAAAAGAAACAAACTGTTTTTAACATCCTTTCAGAAACAAATAATATACTTTTTTTTCAATTCAACAAGGAGAAAGACTGAATTTTTTATAAAATTTCCATAGTTTTAGCATTCAAACCACAATAGGGTACGTAATCCTTATAACATATGATAAAGAATTGAACGACCATGCCGTCACCAGGTTACTGTTTAATCTAACAGCCAGACAGGTTATTCCATTGGTCCACGTGGACCCAATTTCATTGACGGCTAGAAATGTTTGCAAATATACTAATTCTTACCTTTTCTTTGATGCAAAATATCCAAAGAAATGATAAAATGACCCATTATGTCGTCTTGGAGGGCTATTTTTGAGGTTTTTTTTTATGTCTTCCTACGTGGTCTACAAAAATAAAAATAAAAAAATACCCACATGCCTTCTTATTTTACCTTGTACATGACGATTTCTAAAACTAAACGGCATCCTGTTATGATGAAGTATTGCTAAACTGCTTAAAATTAAGCCCGAAAAGAAAGACCACAAGAATAATTAGATAATTATCAAACGGGGGTTTGTAATAAGCAGCTTTATTTCTTTCTTGTTTACGAGAGAAAAAAAATCATCTCAGACAACCGGAAGTCGACTCTTCGCCAATGCAGTCCAAAAATTAATTTTATTTCCGTATCAAATGGAACATCTACGATTGCACGTTCTCTCCGTGATAACGTGAAAACAATTCATAGAAAAACATACGAAAGGGTTGATCTTACTCGTAATTTCATGGTTGTAGCATGAAAATTTAATAGTAAGGATTCACTGTTACTTTTTGTAATGTTATAGGGTTATAAAAGCGTTTAACGTGCGCACATTTTAAAATGAAACGCCCTTTATACTAAATGTGATTCCTTCAATGCTTTTACACCCCCAATACCCAATAACATAATTATAATATTATGCATACAATTTTTAAGTATGGTTAGATAGAATAATTCAAAATTTGCTTTATAAAAACGAATGGCCGATAACGAAACAAAATATCATTACAGGAAGGGATAAATTATATAAATAGTCCTTTGCTTTGTCCCTCCTAGAAGTGTGATATTTTTTAATTAAACCTTGATCTCTTTTTCCCCCCAGCAAATAAACGTTTAATTAATGGGAGTGATATTTATTTTTTTCAGATGAAAGTGGTTTGGATATATTTGGCTACAACCTTATCATTATTTTAACCAATACTGTTCTGATTTCAGGTATTGGTTATGGTATGGTTGCTGTATCTGCTTTAGTAGCAATTTATTACAACATGATTATAGCATGGGCCATTTACTACTTGTTTGCATCTTTCACATCAGAGTTACCATGGGAAACTTGTATTGGAAAAAACTGGTCAACAGAATGTAAGTATATATATACACACACACGTACGTTTCGGGAGGGGTTACCTTCTCGTAGGTATTAAACAAGAACGACTAATCACAATACACGAAGTATTTTTAAGTGTACAGGAATGACCATCCACTCATCTTTTTAGTATAAGTATGGCACCCTAATCGGAGTAATTAAGGGGGGTAAATTTTCACGGAACATTCTAGATCATCATGGGAAATTCTAAAATGCTTCAAACTTAATGAAAATGTACACAAATGTTGACTGGCATATGTAGATTTGGAATTTGACTTTGGAATTTCCAAAATGACGGCCGTTACCATGGAAACTGCAAAAATGTGAAAAATTTCAAAATGCTTCAAACTTAATATAACTTTACATAAATACCAGTTGGGTGCAGACCAAGCATTATGATTACATGTAGACGGGCGGAAAAAGTGAACGCGGCGTTTACTCGCGTGCACTTCATGTAAACGCCGCGTTAACTCCAAAATTTCAGTACACATAAAAAGTAAACGGGCGTTTACTTTCACGTTTACCTCCGCGTTGACGTGAAAAAGGCGCGTCTTCTTCTTTTGTAAAGAGTAAACGGGCGTTTACTTCCGCGTTTACTTCCGCGTTAACGTGAAAAAAGGCGCGTCTTCTATTTTTGTAAAAAGTAAACGCACGTTTACTGTTTGTAGTTGACGCGGGTTAATGCAGATTGGCATCGTATCCTGGATACACTGACCTATCGTATCACATGACTAACTACGTAAAATTTCTAACTGCACATTTTCGACAAAATATATAGATTAACAATTACCGTGAATGCATGATATGTCACGTATCAAATTAATTGAAAATTCAAAACTGTATATAAGTAACAAAAATATATTTTTTCCGGAAGCGTAAAACCTTTTTATTTTTATTTTTTGTCAGTGTGCATGGATTTTAAAACGATTGCATGTCCGACAACAAAATTTTCAGATTCATGATCTTACCTGAAGCCTGACCAAGATATTCTTGCCGTAGAATGTTGTCAACAGTTGACCACTAACTTACTCCTGGCACTATCTTAAATATTATTTTTACATCTACATACAGTTTTGCAATGCATGTATTTGCTTTTGACATATTTTTTTTTCAAAATGTTGTGCGAAGCGATAGCCATTCATTTATTTTTTGTAATTGAAACTAAAACTTTTTTTTATATTCTTGTACTGGCCTGATAATTAATTACTTTTTATACCTATACGAATGAATTGTTTGTCGGCATCAACAAAAGGTGCCAATATTTTCCTTTTTGTTAGAATATCATACAACGGCATTTAAATTCTGTTCTTTTGGTCCCTAAGAATGAATTGTATTAAACAAATTGAGAGCTCTATAAGTCTATGGTTACTAATATTCATGTCGATAACAATAAAAAGTGATAATATATATTTTTTTTAATCAATAATTTTGTACTAGCCTGATAATTGAGTACTTTTTATTCCTCAGGATGAATTGTTCAACATAAAAGTGAAGAAATTTAAGATTGAAATTGCAAAATTTGTTTTAGCATCAAAAAAAGGTGCCATTATTTTACATTTTCTTAGAATTTTATACAACAGCATTAAAATTCTGTTCATTTGCAAGGATGAATAGTTTTACATAAATTGAGAGCTCTGTTAGTCTGGGTTATTAATATTTATGTCGATATCAATAAAAAGTGACAATGTTTCTTTTTTTAATTAATATTCTTGTACTGGCCTGATAATTGAGTACTTTTTATACCTCAGGATGGATTGTCAGACATAAAAGTGAAGAAATTTAAGTTTAAAATTGCAAAATTTGTTGTCGCATCAAAAAAAGGTGCCATTATTTTCCATTTTGTTAGAATATTATACAACAACATTAAAATACTGTTTTTTTGGTCACTAAGGATGAATAGTTTCACATAAGATGAGAGCTATATTAGTCTACGGTTACTACTATTTATGCGGATAACAATAAAAAGTGACAATATTTCTTTTTTTCTATCAATGTTCTTGTACTTGCCTGATAATTGAGTACTTTTATTCCTCAGGATGTATTGTTAGACATAAAAGTAAAGAAATTTAGGTTTAAAATTGCCAATAGTCATGAGGCTAAGCCTATATATTGGTATGATTGATCTCTTAATAGTTAAAGCATGAAACTTTGCACAGTGCTTGTTATGACGTTTACAAACATTTTTGGATATGGAGTCATCTAAAAAAAATTCCATAATGGCCACCAAATTCAAAATGGCCGCCAATAGTCAAGAGGTTAAGTCTAATATACTGGTATAATTGATTACTTGATAGTAAAAGCACGAAACATTGCACAGTGTTAGTTATGATGCTTACAAACAATTTTGGATATGGAGCCATTTAATCAAATTCCAAAGTGGTCGCCAAATTCAAAATGGTCGCCCATAGTCAAGCGGCTAAGCTCAATTTATTGGTATAATCGACCACTTTATAGTAAAAGCATGAAACTTTGCACAATGTTAGTTATAATGCTAATGAACATTTTTGCATATGGAGCCATTTAAAAAATCCATAGAAGATACTGTACCCCAGTCATTGCTTTCTTTGGTCGATATAATTCAGTCGACCCAACATTCAGGATGGTTCATATTCGCAGTCAACATTAACAACGGCACAGCTTCTGATGTATAGTTGTACAAAGAAACTATCCAACCGTCATATAAAAGATCATGAACCCCCAATACGTACTTATTTTTGAATAATGATCCACTGTAAGACTTAGAAAATGTAATATGGTTAAACAAAATTATATATATATTCTTAAAAACAAAATATATATTAAAAAAATCATCTATTTGTTAATAAAAAACAAAATATATATTCAAATGACATATATATATATATATATATATATATATATAGATACCTCTACCAAGAAATTTGTTTTACATGCACACGTATAAAAATTGCGGTTTTTATCCAACGCAACCATAGGTTTGAACGTTGTTTTCGATTTAGACTTGTATATATATATGTTCATAAAAAGCAAAATATAAATTCAAAATATCATATATATGTTCATAAAAACAAAATATATATTCAAAAGATTTAGAAGATCGATCTTTTTAAAACCACCTCTGGAGATGGACTTTTTAAGTTCGACTGAAGATCGATCTATCCCGTTTATATTAGACAAAAGATCGATCTTTTTTTTAGATCTATCTCAGGAAAGATCGATGTTTTTTGCAAGGGTAAAAGGGGTCTAAGATTCATACTTTATGGACACCCTGACCCGAGTGTTTCACGTGACTTGCATATGTACATTGTTACTTTTTCTAGCCTGGCATCCTAGCCCTCTTCGCGTCTACTGTCGAGTAGTGAACCAGGATCCCAGGTTATTACTTTCTCACACGTGACATAGGTTTAAAAGATACAATATTGTATGAAACATACACTTATCTTCTTATATTATTATTTTGTAACTATAATTGTGTCGAATATTCTTATGTTATGTATATCATGTTAGAACTATATGAACAATTGTTACCTCAAAATGAAATAATAATACGATAACTTTAGTGCAAACTTATCCCTAAAAAAATGACTAAGTTTATGCATGGTAAACTTACCTATTAGTGATTAAAAATTTGTTTAACAGGATTTGATGTTGGGGAATGGGGCTCTCCCTTTCCTGAGAACCATGAGTTAGACCATATTTTGACTAAATAATGACTGTAATTTTACCCTTGTTTTATAAGTCATGCTAAAAACAATAAACAACAATTATTTTGATGGTTTTTATCATTAACTGTTTAATAACTTACCTATAGTTACCTTAAACATTGGTATAATTTCGATTCCTGGATGATAATTAAAGTAAGACTTGACCATATCTTTTGAAATTAGAACACACTGTCATGGAAGATTACATGGCCGTACCTTGACCTATAATGGTTTACTTTTATAAATTGTAACTTGGATGGAGAGTTGTCTCATTGGCACTCAAACCACATCTTCCTATATCTAAAGTCTGATTTCAATTGTTTGATGTACACCTTATTGTTATAAGGGTTACGTCTCTTGTTTACCTAAAACAAATGTCTTCACATTTACGGATGTTAACTGAGGAATCATTTGACCTATAAAGACTTTTTGAAATTTTAAGACAATGACGTGGACCATAGACATAAAGTAAATGTTTGATTTTGATGATTTTTTAAAGTTATCTTTCAAGAGTTAATTTCCCCTTAATGGCATGAAAACTCTAATTTTTGGTCTCGAAGAAAAGTCATATTTATTCTTCGATTTTAACGCAATGCTATGAAACATAAAATGAGGTCGCTTTCAATTTGAATTTCGGTTACAGCGTTTCAGAGTTTTTTTTGCTAGTTGGGGGTACATTTGATTAATATATGACCTAATTCTAGACGAATTGTGTTTTACATGTTTGTTTTTGGGATTCCAACTAATAATACACCAACAAGACAAGATCTACAAATAGTTCAAATTTTGCCGAAATCGTGTATAAACTCTTGAAGAAATGATTTAAAAAAAATTAATAATAAAAAATTAAAAAAAAAAAGAGAATCCGATGACTTCCTAATATTTTATATCTTTTAAATGGAAGTATTAACAGCAATAACATATAATGTTTGACCAATATTTTGTACACGGATTTTCGAAAAATTATCAGTTAAGTTAAGATAATTAATTTTGAAAGAATAAACATTTTTATTTTTTTCCATTTCAATTTCAAAATGTTTTCTTTTTGTACCCACCCCTTTCAAGTATTGTTTACCATATTTTTTTTTACAGTATGTTATGATAATGTGAATATAACAGATGAAGAAGGATGCACACATATGCATTGGAATCTAAATAAAACTACTGGAGTTTGTTATGATAGCAATGGTATCCTCCGGGGAATGTTCAATGAATCACTTGCGAAAAGTTTTGGTATTAAAAGACTTCTCCCATCTCAAGAATATTTTGAGTAAGTATAATTTAAATTATTTTGATTCAGTACTACTTTTTTTGTTTGAAGATATTTATTAAATACCTACTCAGAGAATTCAACTAAAAAAAATCACGAGTTACCAGGCTACGGTTTAAGTATATATTCCACATTCGAATTCTAACAATGTTTATTCTGTTGATGAATTTAATAACGTAAACGGTACTAATTTTATTGCACCAGATGCGCATTTCAACAATTCTTCAGCTTACTTGAAAATTTTACTTGAAGATATAATTTTTTTATAAAATAAAGATCTTACTTCAAGATTTAACATTTTATTAAGATCAACATCAAATAATGTGAAAACCTTTCTAGAAAATATTCATGAGATGGTGCATTCATCAATCAGAAAGCCAGTTATTGCTGGTTATTTCAAAATTGATCTAGGTAACATGAAAACAACATGTTATCAGTTATGACAAAATTTTAGTGTTTAGAGATATGAACTGTTGATTTCAAAACCTACTTTTGATTTGAGCTCCTTGGTCCACCAAAAAGAAAATAAGGTCAAGGTCAAAGGTCAAGGTCATGTTTATAACTTTGATTTTGGCTTATTTTTACTTCTTTTTAAAAACCGTATAAGATGTCGATAAAATATCATTACTGAATTATTATTTGCCGCATGTCGTAACAGATAAATTTTTGTTAAAAGGGTTTTCTCCACTCTTATATTCAAAATTATGTTTATGGTGATATAACTCATTACCCATATCTAATAAAGACCTAGAGTTTTTTTATTTGAGGTCATTGCTTTATGACCTTGCAATTGAATTCAAGGTCAAAGTTTAATTTGACGATCTAGATTTTGACCTTTGCTGTAACTTCTTATTGATAATGATTAAGTCATAGGGTCCTATTCATTGAGTTGCAGACATATCACCTTGAAGAAGGTCTATCGGAAATGACCTTTTGTAAACCAAAAGTAGCAATTTTTGCATTAAGTTCATGTACAATTTACTAGAACTTGATATTTTTTGAATCATTGTGAAGTAAGGTTGAAATAGAACCGGAAGTATCTACTTATCTTATTTTTTCGCAAAAGTATATCAAAATTATATTCTGAATCAGCATAAATTAAGCTATTATCTGACACCAGAATTGACCATTTAACCCAAAATTGTATATTTTCCTGTCTAGATATGTTTATTTGGGGTGGAAAGATAAAAAAAAATTTCTTCCGCCTAATTTTTTTTCTTGCGCAGTATTGTTATTTCAAAAGATGTAGCTTATATATTCGGTATATGATATCGAACAGTTTATACGCTTTTGAAACTGACCCTGTTTAACCGAACACTTTCTTGTAAGAGTTATCTCCCCAAACATTACTCCTTCTCAATCGTAAAAGATTACGACAAATTTATTTTACCAAATTGCTCGTTATATCTTCAGGATATGGAGAGGAATTTTGACCGAAGGGATTCGGAGACTCCATATGAGAGTTATTTCCCCTCACATATTTGCTATAAGTGATATGCATTTGTAACTGGTAAACCATAAGTGATAGAGACATAGGGTCTTTTGATTTGAGGTCCTTGGTCTACCAAAAAGAAAATTAAGTCAAGGTCCAAGGTCAAGGTCATGTCCTAAATTTTGATTTTGGCTTATCACTTATTTAAAAAACCGTATAAGATATCAACTAAATATGTTTACTAAATTGTTAGTTGCAACATGTCGTAACACATACATTTTGGTTTAAAAGGTACGTTGACATTTAATGGGAGTATCTCCCCTTTTATGTTTATGATTACTTATATTGTAATATATCTCATTAACCATATATAATAGAGTGTCTTGATTTGAGGTCATTTTTTTCAGAATCAAAGTTAAAATTGACGTTCTAGACCTTTGCTTTAACTACTTTTTGGTACATTATTAAGTCATATCGTCTTTCACATTAGGTCGCAGACATATGACCTTGAAGATGGTCAACCGGGAATGACTCTTTGTTAACCGGAAATTTTTGCATTATTTTCATGTAAAAATTACTAGAACTTTAGCTTTTAAGAATTAGTGTGAAGTCATGTTCAAATGAAACCAGAAGTGAAATTTTGTGAACCGGAAGTACCTATTTATCTACATTAATTTTAGCAAAAGTATATAAAATCTTATATATTTGGAATCAGCGTAAACTATTGTATTATCTGACACCAGAAGTGACTTTTATAGTCGAAAGGGAATATTTTCCTATCAAAACATGTACATTTGGGGTGGAAAGACCTTCAATTGTTATCTGAACAATTGGATCTTAATTTTTTTGGGGGAAAAGGGGGGGGGGGGGCGGCAAAGTTTGATCCAAATTTTTGTTTCGCAATATGTTGCTTAGATATATTCTATATTGTATCGTTCAGTTTATGCGCTTATAAATTTGACCCTGCTTAACCGAGTAATTTTCTGTGTGAGGGTTATCTCCCTGTACACTGTTTATCTTGTGTGTGCATCTCCTCCGTAACAAAAAAAGATATCGACATAATTCTTTTTTCAAATTGTTCGTTATATATCCTTATTGAGCTTTGGTCAATTTGGGGTGAAGCGATCCGGTGAAATTTTACAGGAGTTATCTACCCAGCACTATTCATTTTATCGGTATGTCAGTGTAACTCATTAACCGTAAGCTGTAAAGACCTAAGATCTTTTGATACGAGATCCTTGAGTTATAATTTGGAAAATCAGATCAAGGTCAAAAGTTAAGGTCATATTCTAAATTTTACCCTTTGTTAGTGTGTGCATCTCCTCTCAAACTATGAAAGCTAGATACAAAAGAACTAGTGCAAAATGTTTGGGTTGTTGAGAGGAACAATTTAATGTACAGATTGTACATGCAATCCTACTTTAATTAATATTTTCTAGTTTAATGATAAAAATACTAATCAGATAGTTTATATTAATATTCAATAAAATTGAGAATGGAAATGGGGAATGTGTCAAAGAGACAACAACCCGACCACAGAACAGACAACAGCAGAAGGCCACCAACAGGTCTTCAATGCAGCGAGAAATTCCCGCACCCGGAGGCGTCCTTCAGCTGGCCCCTAAACAAATATATATACTAGTTCAGTGATAATGAACGCCATACTAAACTCCAAATTGTACACAAGAAACTAAAATTAAAAATAATACAAGACTAACAAAGGCTAGAGGCTCCTGACTTGGGACAGGCGCAAAAATGCGGCGGGGTTAAACATGTTTATGAGATCTCAACCCTCCCCCTATACCTCTAGCCAATGTAGAAAAGTAAACGCATAACAATATAGTTTTAATACTTTTATAGTTTTTAACCATTTAACCAATTTGGCTGTATTATCCGTCAGTCAAGTAATCACTCATCTCAAATACACTATAGTTATTTAATAAATGATAATTGAGTATATGTTAGTAGTCATAACTACCTCAAAGAAGAATATGCTGACAAAGTAACACAATAGCTGAGTATAAAGCATGAAATGGACATCAGAATATAAATGATTGTGTATAACTTTAGAATATAGCAAAGTGCTCTCGACCAATGAAATTGTAGGATTTGATGCCTCTTAATTGTAAAGAATGAATGTAAATCATGTTCTTAGTAAGGGATTATCCTATTATTTGGGTCTATTTACAGTTCAAAACAAAGAGTGTCTATAAATGAGTTACAACTGCCCCGAAGCACATTTATCAGATTGAACGGATTTATCACAGTGATTGAAACTGACTAAACGTTGAATTGTGAAACAAACAAAAAACTCAAAATAAGTTGAAGTTTACTGTGCAGTAAAATTGGTACCGTGAATGTTAGTATGAAAATAATAATAACTTCAAATTACTTAATAATTAAACAATATCAAAGCATTTGCAAAAAAAGAAAAAAAAAGCTTTAAAATAAAAAAAATACCTTAATCTTTAGCTTTCCAAAACTTTGATCAGTGGATCAGCGGTTGGTAAGAATAGTTATTTCCAATATTCCGATAAAATAAAAAAAAAACAGGAATTTAATTTAAGTCTTGAACATATTAAAAACGTTTAAAGGCATTTTATTTTAACATTTCCCTGACATAATGAAATAGTATTTGATTTAAAAAGCCGTGCCAAATAATTGGCTGTTAAATAAATTTAGTTGTAACTCTAATGTATCATTTGATATAAACTGTAAATTAAAAAAAAAGGATAATTCCTCACAAAAATATTACATGATTTACATTCATACTCACAATCAGGAAACATATACAATTCCTGCATTTTCTTTGTTCTGTTGTGCCACCAAATATCTATAACGCATTTTTTTAAAAATATTTCCCAAATGATGAGAAAGTCCTTACATCACTAAAACTAATCCATAAATGAAATGCCTAAAAAGGAAGTCATGCATTAATTAAAAACATTGCACTGACAATGAAACTAATTCTTAAATACAACCAATTAAGAGATCATTTGAGCCTTGAGCACTTAACAATATTCTAAGTTTGTAAGAGAATGATAATCCCTTACTTCATGATAAGTACTCGCTAACGCTCGTACTTAATCATGAAGAATGGGATTATCATTCTCTTACATATACTAAAATGTCTCCCTTCATGCTGAATACAAATCAAAGGAATACTTTCACCGAACAAAGAGATTTCCCTCCACAGCTATACTTGTGATTTAATTGACCAATTAAAAGTGACTTCAACTGATCATCAATACAATGAATAGACATTTAAAGGGTTCATATACCATAACTCAGGTCATCACCTTTATTTCCATATAAAGATAAACGAAACAGCATGCTTCATTCTTTTATTATTAACATAAGATTCTATTATGTAAATAAATAAGTAAACAGATCCAATAAATATGTTCCAATGAATATTTTATTATCAAAACAGTAATTTCATACAAATCAAAGTACAATCATGAAAGTTAAGAATATATACAAACAAACCATTGAAATTTCACCCTTCCAAAGCCATTTGATGATATCTTATAGGAGTTATTGCCACTAAAATGTAAAAATTTAAGGTAAATCGAATATAACTTCATTCTGGTACATGATAAAGCCATACTGTTTTTTGAAAAGTGTTGGGTGACATATGACCTTGAAAAACATCAACCGAAAGTAATCTTGTGCAAACCGGAAGTAGCTATTTTTGCAGTAATTCAAGGGAAAAATACATAGAACTATATATTTTTGGAATCAGCATACAATAACTTAAAAATGACACCGGAAATACCCTTTTCAAAACTGAAAGTAGGTAATTATCTCCCTAATTTGAAAGACAAGTACATAGAAAACATATATTATTGGAATCAGTGTAAAGGAAGTTATCATATCGTACCGGATTTGACCTTCTGTAAGTCGGAAGTGACTAATTATCTCCCTTATTTCACAGAAAAGTCCCTAGCAACCATATTTTTTGGAGATCAGTATTCAATGCCCTCCCATATTACACCGGAAGTGTAATTTTCCAAAACGAAAGTAGCTAATGTTGTTCCATATTTCAAGTGAAAGTACATTGAATTCATCTATTTTGGGAATTAGTGTTAAGGTTATCTGTTTCCTCGTTCCTTTAGAGTTTACTTTTACCTTTTTTTCTTGTCTTTCTTTTTAAAACACTAATTTCATCATGATGTGGAGACCTTCAATTGTTCTATGAACAATTAGTTTTTAATATTGATTTGTATATTTTTTTTCTCCTTCCGCCACTTTTATTTCTTGCGTGTAATATTTGTTTCACATGATGTCGCTTAGATGTTCGATATATGATATTGCACAGTTTATGTACTTTGAAAATGACCCTGCTTAACCGAATACTTTTCTTTTGTCCAATTTTGATTGAAGCAATACGAATACTCCACACCAGACTTATTTTTCCCTCTGAATTAGACAATAAGTGATATACTAATGTATAGCATGGATCGTAAGTGATAAAGACCTAAGGTATTTTGATTTTAGGTCCTTGCCTTGTTCACAAAAATAAATTTGAGGTCAAGGTCAATGGTCATGGTCATGTTCTCAATTTTGACTTTTACTTGTTTTATGATCTATGACACTTTTAAAGATATATATAAAAGAACTAGTGCAATATGTTTACTTTAATTAAAGAATCAAGTTTAAGGCAAAGCATAACAAACAAATGAATTATGTTGAAAATAGCAGCCACAGTTCACTTCGAATGATGAGATCTGACATGATAGCAGAATGCCGACGTAATTGATTTAATGTACAAGTCTGTGCACCATTGGTGACAATGGATGCTCAAGTTCCTCCAGGTTAAATACTAAAGAGAACGAGGTCCATGATCCCTAGATACGTCGGGTCATATTCGCATCACCCCCTGGTTTCAGGGGAGTGAAGATTAACAATTCCTAGATCATAAAACAGTTAAGCTCGAACTGGTACCAATTCAGAACCGGCCACTCATGGTCTTAACAGAACTTCCTGCGGTACCGCAGGAAAGTAAAAACCTAATATGATCCGACGTACAATACAGGAAAGGATCATAACCCCTTAATCTTGCCAGATCCCGACATACGGTTTTGACTGTGACAAAACATTTAATTACAATATAATGAACAAATTAAAATCAAGTAATAAAGATAAATGCTGATCTTTAACAAAGGAAAATTAAAAGTTTAATGCATTCC
Source organism: Mytilus californianus (assembly GCF_021869535.1). NCBI lineage: Eukaryota > Metazoa > Mollusca > Bivalvia > Mytilida > Mytilidae > Mytilus > Mytilus californianus. The sequence goes on from NW_026262679.1 coordinate 64,169,052, forward strand.
TGGCAGACAAACTAATAACGCATATTGATAGTTCCATTTTCACTCTGCTGGTATCTGAATATCTCGGTAAAAGTAAAAGCCACTCACTAAAGTTAACATTAACATATATAGTTCTCGAAAGTATGATTCAGCAAGCAAATCCATCGGCTTTGTTTGTCCTCTTTATCTAGTCCAATAACATAATAGATCCGGCTTTTTCTGGTCATCCTGAAAAATTAATAAAACAGCAGCAGACAAAAGAAATTGTTATTAGATGGTAGATTGCAAGGGGAGGTAGGTGGGTTTTTGAAACTTTCACATATCTACAAGAGTGGCTAGTTCAATGTAAGGCTGAAGAGTCACGTGACGTTGATAAGCGGGAAACGAGATACGGATCCGAATGATGCATTAATCAATTCTCTTTCATTAAATTGGTTTATCTTATAAATGAGATAAACCGTATTAATTAAAGAATCAAGTTAAAGGCAAAGCATAACAAACAAATAAATTATGTGGAAAATAGCGGCCACAGTTCACTTCGAATGATGAGATCTGACATGATAGCAGAATGCCGACGTAATTGATTTAATGGACAAGTCTGTGCACCATTGGTGACAATGGATGCTCAAGTTCCTCCAGGTTAAATACTAAAGAGAACGAGGTCCATGATCCCTAGAAACGTCGGGTCATATTCGCATCACCCCCTGGTTTCAGGGGAGTGAAGATTAACAATTTCTAGATCATAAAACAGTTAAGCTCGAACTGGTAACAATTTAGAACCGGCCACTCATGGTATATACATGAGATGGTCTTAACAGAACTTCCTGCGGTACCGCAGGAAAGTAAAAACCTAATATGATCCGACGTACAATACAGGAAAGAATCATAACCCCTTAATCTTGCCACTTGAGTGGGTCTATACACACTCATCAGAACCCCCCCCCCCCCCCCACCTTTTCCCCCTATTTCGTAAAAAAAAAAAAAAAAAAAATACCCTTAGAAAGTACATTCAAGTGAACTAACTAATAAGGGCATTACTCTTTTGTTAATACGTTTGTATTTTAGACAATCTTTTCTTTCCTTATGTAATGCCTTTGTTATAATGGGGTTGTCGTCTTTCATGATATCCCCTCAGAAGAAGTTTTGGTTTGGACGTTTCAACTTCATTTGTTGTATCATCCATGATATATATTTGATGACATCACAAAACGCAATATTTCAGCAGTAATGGATCCATTGAAAACCGACAGCAAATTATCAATAGGTTTACGATATATCATTGCTTCGCATCAGGTACGGAGCTATTAGTTTCAGTCGACATACACTCCATCTTGAAATAATTACTTATCACATATAGATTCTGATTGGTTGCTTTGTTATGTGGCTGAGATACATCAACAGCAATTGGCTTAAATGATATAAAGAATTACAGACTTTTCTCGTCTCAGGACAAGACATTAAATCCCGGAAAATTAACTATGTTTTTTTCAGTTCCAATCAACTGTCAATAATTCAAATTCGTTTTATTTAGCATATATTGCACACTGAAATTTAATATTGAAATATCAATTATTAATACGTGTTTATTTGCTTTGTTAATCTGCAATATGCACGATTTGTTTTGCTAAACAATATTCCTATACATTGTTTACAAAATTGCATTATCTGTATTTAAAACTTCTGTCAATCTAGGCACACCTTCACAGTCGTGTCTATTTGTAAATGTTTTGATTTTCAACAAGTTAGGTGACCAAAATTTTAAAAGCATGGGTGTATAACGCACACTCTCAAAGTTAATCCATTTTATATCAATCAATATATAAAAATACAACATTTCCTATACAAAATCGGCAACCATATGCACACATATTACCTTAAATTAGGATACAGCTAAGCAGTCCATGCAGCTTTTTAAAAAGCTCAAACTTGTATAGTTTTACGTCTAATATATTTTGGTTTAGAAATCTGTTACCTCTGAAATTTATGACGTCAAGGAGCTAGGTGCTAGAGTGAAATTTCATGTGTGACTTCCATAAACGGGTGTATATTATATGCAATGTTGATCAAATCCGACTAGACTTGAAAAGCATGAATCCATCAGCTCTGTATATAGGTAATAGTGCTAAATGTTCCTTAAAAGGAAATAAATCAAGAGTATTTACAATAATTTAAAAATTCTTCAATCAACCAGGGAAGGGGTCATTGAGGCTCCCTTTTGGATTACACCTGTTTGTCTGTAAAAGAAGTCCTTACCATATACATTTATATAATTAGGTGGTAGAGGTATTTCATGTGTATTACCGCATATTTGTTTTGTTACTTAAAATTGTTGTGGGAAAACCCATTTTGAAAATGTATTTGAGTTACATTTCTTAAAAGTAAATGTGATAATAAAATACAAACGTGCTGGTATCATCAATGTTAAACTTTTTAGAGTTAAATCATTGAGATAGCAATTACTTCTATGTTGATACTGAGTGTGTGACATATAGAATGCGTTTGTGTTATTACGCTTTTGTAAAAAATGATAAATGAAAATCAAAAAGACTATATACATTATATACAATGTCATTATCGCATATTTTGTACCAAGCTCTGTCTATTGCTTCCTGAGTTAATTAAGTAATTGTGCTTATCAGTAATATCAAAAGTGCACATAATTCCCTTATTTGTTCTATTTTGTTGATAAATGAATTGTGTCCTGTGTACGAGTCCATAATTGCCTAACTACTGGTTTAAGAAAGTAGTCTAACTTCATGATTAATAATGTGATTTTTTTGGAAACATATAGAGTCGTCCAACTCGTATTTTCGCATTGTTGGTTAGGTATTTATATGTTATGTCGTCGATAAATTCTTTCTTGTGTAATTGTTTTATCATTTCATGAATAGTGTCTGATATTCGTATGTTCGTATTAAATTCATTCATAACATATTATGCTGTTGTTCCGGAAGTTCAGTGTTTGTTTTGTATGTATATAATCTTATCCAGAACAACGATAGATGAGTTTTTGTCAGCTATCTTAATAACCTATACCAATAGTAATAATATATGTTGAAGTCTCTTTTCAAGATATCAACTCTGTCTTGCTTGTATAATTCTATCAACAGATGAAAAGTATGTATATCACTCAATATAAAAAAGATGTGGTATGATTGCCTATGAGACATCTCTTCACAAGAGACCAAATGATACAGAAACTAACAACTATAGGTCATCGTACGGCCTTCAACAATGAGCAAAGCCCATACCGCATAGTGAGCTATAAAAGGGCCCGAAATGAAAAATGTAAAACAAGTCAAACGAGAAAACTGACGGCATAAATTATGTACACTAATAATGCCGAGCTATGTTTATCAACACTATTAAAGAGATATTTATAAGACTTATCAATGGTACAAAGATTTTACACATGTAAACATAAATCTGAGCCATTGACTTTGATTGGATATCACTACTGTAACAACAGCCCATGAAAAGGCCGTGAAATGTCTGTGAAATATCACAGGGCCGTGAAAACCCCGTGAAAATACCCCGTGACTTTTGTAAAAAAAATATTTCTAAAGGCCGTGAAAAATATTTGATGTTTGAAAAAGACCGTGAAATTTCAATATCCCGTGAAAAGGCCGTGATAATTTGTCCTTTCATGCTTAATAAAAAATATCACGTCCTTTTCACTGGTTGTTGAAACCAGTGAAAAGGCCGTGATATTTTTTCATGTCAATTTTTTCTTATTCTAATTCAGATTTAAAACATCCCATGTGATTATTGTAATATGGTCTAATTATTTCCACTCACATTTTTCTAAATATCCTATAAACTTTTCATTGTAAATATATGTCTGTTTAAATATTATTATATGCAATACTACTGTACAGGACTGATTTTTCAATGGAACCATTCATTGTTATAATTAATGACTTTGTGCCAATAAATATTTTGTATTTAAAGAAAAATATTTTGCTTCTCGTCTGTACCTTATTATAAACAATGTAAACATTAATTTTAATTGGAACCGAAACATGTAAAAACGAGAACTTCCCGGAATATCAGACCGTATCCGGATTCGTGTATTTCCGCAAGCTAGGTAGGAAATTTGAAAGACGCCGAAGGTCGATTAATATTTACTTTATAGATGCAAGACGAGTGACAGCAAGTTTGAGGTAAGTTAAGTTATTAATATTTTATTTTTTTATGCATCATATCACCAAAATGTTGATGACGTTTGTGAGCATTTCCATTGAACTGATTTCACTGAATTTGCAGAAACCGCGCAAACATGCATGTGATATATTCACTTATATTTGAGTCTGTTGCACATGATTCCTTTTATCATTTTGGTTAATGTTTTCTAAGACTTACCGGATCCTTTAAATACGATACGGTGTTTTGTTTATGTATTTAGGGTAAAAAAGGGGGGGTCCTTTTTCCCCACACTAGCCACATAAAAAAAAAACATTTATGTACAGTACACTACGTAGACATAGACATAGATAATTGGAAATGATTATAATAGCAATAAGTATCTCTGAAATGGAGTTCACTCTGATAATCAGAGGCGTAACCCCCTTTGAATGTGTCGGGAGCTATTTAAGTATTTTCTGACTTGGCCGTCGGGACACAGAGTTCAAAAGGGATTAATCAGAGGCGTAGCAGGGAAAGTATTTAATATTTGTGCGGCAAAATGTCCTTTCTAGAAGGGTTTGTGCCATATCATAAGAATAATTGGTATGGCAATGAGGTGACTCATTACGGCCACTTAGTCTAGACAAGTTTGAATTTAGCCATACATATTATTACTTCAAAGAAACATTTAAATTTAATAGTCTGTCTTAAAAGTGTCTTTAGTCTTTAAAAAATATAAAAAAAATAATATAAGTTGACAATACAGAACTTCGTTAACTAATGATGCCATATATATTGGATAGGGGCAGATTTTCTGGAAAATGGTATGAAAATATGGGAAAACCTATGCATGTTTCCAAGTGGCTGTTCTGTTTCAATGATGTTTTTTAGTATTTTTCATACCATTTTCACCTCCAGTATGAAAATCTGCCCCCTATTCAATATGGGGTCATTAACCGTGAAGTCCTGATTTGCATGGAATAATATTGTAGCTGTTTTAAGTACATGTATGTACAAAAATGCCAAAAATTAATTTGAATATATAAATAGTTTTTTTATATACATGTATAATATATATAATGTTTCTTTATTTATTCTAGGAATGAAGAGCAAAAGGATATAACAGTCTTTATATAAAATAGTTCAGGAATCCAGTTGGAAAGAAGAGCTTTTCAGTTAAAAGTATTTCCTGGGAATTAACAGGAACTTCTATAAATGTTTTCTGGAATAGTTATTCAAAAGGGCAGTGAAGTGAAGGATTAAATTAGACAAATATTGCTGAAGTGGTAAAATCAGACCCAAGAGATGTACACAATTTCTACAATACATGTTACAGCTGACTTTAGCTACTTAATCACATTGACATTTGTGTGCTTTTATGTTTTCTTTACATAATTACTACAGTTCTATTAAAATTAATATTTTTATTCTTGGTCACAATTATTACTAAAAAAAATACAGCATTTTAATATGGTTTTTCATAGTCTCACTTGCATTGTACTTAAATAAGTTGTCTGTAGATGTTTACACTAGGTTTTCAGGCATTTCACTTCACTTGATTGAAATAGCATTTAAATTTTTTGTTAAATTATGGCCTGAAAAATACATTTAACATTTTACAGGAGTTTTCACAATCAGTGAATGGCTGTTTATCACAGTAGTACATGTACATTTCACGGTCTTTTCACAATGGGCACATAATTTATCACGACCTTTTCACGGTGTACATTTTTGTTTGTCACAGGGTTTCTACGGTCTCTTTACCCAAGTTTTCACGGCCTTTTCACGACAAATAAAGGCATATACTGTACTATATCTACATTTCACGGTCTTTTCACAATGGGCACATGATGCAGTATCACGACTTTTTCACGGTGTACATTTTTTTTTTCACAGGGTTTCTACGGTCTTTTCACCCAAGTTTTCAGGTGGCACCTCTTCACGGCCTTTTCACAAACTTTTCACAGCCTTTTCACGACAGTCATTCCACGGTATTGTCACGGATAAGTTTCACGGCCCACCGTAAATTAACCGTGACAAACACTGTAAAAATCACCAGCATTTTTACGGATATTTTCACGGCCAATCTACGGGGCATTGTTCCAGTAGTGTACATTCTAATGCCATAGCGTCATCCGACACAAAATTCGTCATTTGTATTTTCAGTCTGAATGGAAATTCTGTTAATTAGTGTATTTCATTCACTACGTCATCCGAAGTGTATATTTTATTAGATAATAATTTAAAGTTTAATTGTTGGTAACCTAGTAAGATATCTTTTTACTGCTGTGTTCCTATATGTTATGTATAAGTGATGATTTAAATGATAATATTAAATAACGATTTTAGCATTATCATACTAAAATAAATAGACTAAGTAGTAACGTTAATTTAGATGAGTGTTGATGAAATTTGCACTTATTGCCCTTGTGTGTATCATGACTCATGTGTACAATAGCGCTACGTGTGTATTGTTAACGACTGATGATATAGAATATTTGTACATAAATAGTGCAATCATAATGCTCATTGCTAAATCCATACATAGTAAATTAAATAAGTGACATTAAATAATTATAATAAATAATTGTTTTAATAATCTTTTTTTTTTTTTATGAGATTTATTATTATTTATTATGAGCTGTCAATTGATAAATACCAATTTTAATAACTATGTATATGAACAAAACACCACCCTCTATTAAATTTTTCCTTGTTTACAAGGTCCCCGAGTAAATTTTAAAAGTATGTATATTCAGGTCACTGAACTCACTGTTCCCTATTTTTTTTTTTTTTTTTTGACAAGTGTTTTTTGACCGGAATGCGAGATGAGATAGGATCGAAAACACTTAAATATAAAAAGTTGCAAACGAGTATTAAACGAACTAGAAAAAGCTCAGGCCTGATGAATTAAATAATTAATTAGATAAATTCAACATACCAAGATTATTGTTTGACGAAATCTGCAAACCGCTAGGACCAGGTTGTGAATTCATTGGATCAGAAATTCTCCTTGAACTGTTTTCCTCGTTGCCTATTTTTCCTTGTGGTGTCTCTTGCTGGATCCTGAATCGAATAAATGGGGGCTCCTGATGATTTGGGTCTGCCATGATATTGATCACCGGTCCATGATCCACTGACAAATTGGAAGTTGTCCCTGTCCTTGATACATTGTATATATTTTTTGGCGAAGATTCTTGAATTACATTGTTCTATGATCTTTTCACATCCATACATGTCGGAATAAGCTGGAAGTGTTCCTCGTTTTGATGGCACCGGATCGAGTGGTCTCTGTTTGAGATAAACCGTATTATTGTGCTGAAGAAATGATACATTTGGTCTCAAACAATCCAATGACATCTTATAGGAGTTATTGAGGAACACGACAGGTGCCACATGTGGAGCAGGATCTGCCTAACCTTCCAGAGCACCTGAGATCCCCCCAGTTTTTGGTAGGGTTCGTATTGCTCAGTCTTTAGTTTCTATGTTGTGTTTTGTGTACTATTGTTTGTCTGTTTGTCTTTTTCTTTTATAGCCATGTCGTTGTCAGTTTATTTTCGACTTATGGGTTTGAATGTCTCTTTGGTATCTTTCGCCTCTCTTTTTTTATTTCCCCTGAAATATTCTAATTTAAGGTTAATTGCCTATTACTTCAACTTGGTACATGATAAAGCCATAGGGTCTTTTGCAAGATGTTTGGTGACATATGACTTGAAAAATGTCAACCGGAAGTGACCTTGAGTAAACTGGAAGTAGTCAATTTTGCACTATTTTCTTTGAAAAGTACCGAGAAGACATATTTTTTTTAAATAACATATATAAACCTATCATTTGAATATCTCACTTATTTCATGCAAAAATATATAGAAACCATATATTTTTGACATCAGTGTAAATAAAGCCATCGTATGAAACCGGAAATATCATTTTCTGAACCGGATGCAGCAAGTTATCTCCAATATTTCAGAAAAAAGTATGTAGAAACCATACATTTATTGAATCAGTATGAAGAAACCTAAGATTGGACGTCAATGGTAACTTTGAGTAAACCGGAAGTAGCTTCATATCAATTATTAAGAAAATTGATGTGGAAAGACCTTCAATTCGTCTGAACAATTGGTTTTTAATTTGGTTTTTTTCCTCCTATTTTTTTTCTTGCGCTGTATAGTTATTTCGCAAGATGTAGCTTAGATATATGGTATATTATATCGAACAATTTATATGCTTTTGAAACTGACACAGTTTAACCGAACTCTTTTCCATGTAAGAGTTATCTCCCCGAACACTGTTTTCCTTGTGTGGATCTACTCCTTTGCAACCATAAAAGATCCCAATTTGTTCATTACATCCTCAGGATGTTGAGAATGATTTTGACCGAAGCCATCCAGAGACTCTATATGAGAGTTATTTCCCTTGATGTATTTGATACAAGTAACATACAATTGTAACTGGTAAACCATAAGTGATAGTGACCTAGGTTCTTTTGATTTGATGTCCTATGTCAACCAAAAAGAAAATAAGTCAAAGTCAAAAGTCAAGTTCCTGTTCTTAATTTTGACATTGACTTCATATCGCTTCTTCTCAGAAGGATTTATAGATATCATCAAAACAATTTAACCAAAATGATAGTCGCGACATGTCATAACTGGAAATGTTTTGTCAAAATGATACGCGTCATTTTATTGCTGGGTCAATGCCCCTGAAATTGTCAAATCAACAAATCTGTTGATGATAAAATTAAAACTTAAAACTTTGCAGCTGTCAAGTTGTGCATGTATCTCATCTCAATTATCAACCAGAGTCCACCACTAATACCCCCTCCCCCTCCCCCTCCCCCAGGCCCACTTCCAGGATTTTTTTTAGGAATCTATTGAAAAGGAAATCGCCTCCTGTCCCGTAAATTTAACTGTAAAAATGCAATCCGACTGAGGTACAAACTTCTGAAATAGAAATCCATCGCTGCAAAAATCTGCTCCATTTCATGTATTTCTGAAAATAATCTATAGACTTTTTGTTGAAGTACTATAACAAGAGCATTTTTTTCTGTGTGTGTGTGTGCAATGAATGAAGACTCGCGATTATGATTAGACATCAGTTTACCTATAAAATGAACCAAGAAAATATATTCCCGTTAGCACTAGTCTGGATTGAGAAACTAAAATCAATGACATAGTATTCCCTCCGGAGTTCGTAAACATTAGAGAAATCCTACAATGAAATTTCTAAACATGCATTAAAAAACAAATCTTTGCATCCGTAAAACCTGTTGAAATATGTATATTTTCTGAAAATAATCGATAAACGTGCTGTTGAATTCTACAAGAAACATATAAACATATATACCATAAAGCATGCATAATCAATCATCAATTGCCTGTAGAAAATAAAATCAAGTTATCGTGTTACTCTAATTATATACATGTGGTCTGTTCAACGGTCTCCCCCAAAAAGAGCTAATATAAATGAACAACGTGACGTCACAAACACCATCGCGCTCGCGGACCCTAAGTTCTACAACCAAATATAGAAAATGAAACTTCCAAGACAAAATGTTAACTAAGTTTTCCTACAAATTCAAACTAAATGCACACACAACAAATAAATAAAACATGAAGTCTGAGTTTCAGTAGAAAATAGAGATAATTCATAAAAAGGAAGATGCAATTATTATTTTTATTAAGACATTCCTGGAGTCCGTTTGGCTGTGACAGAAATGTAAATACGCAGCCACGTTCGGCAGGAATGGGGACATTAAGTAGAGAGTGCCATGTGAAATTTAAATCGATGAATAAGTTTATCAATCAATTAATCAATCAACCAATCAATCAATCAGTCAATCAATCAATCAACCAACCAACCTCCAAACCAACAAACCAATCAATCATGTCTAATGTGTGTAATAGGGTATCTAGGCTAACAAGTCCCTTTTTGCTTGGGCCTAGAGGCCCGGTCCCATGTGTTGAATCAGTCAACGAACCAATCAATCAATCAAACATGTTTCGAAGGGGAAAGACCGTTTATAATTGTTTTTAATACAATTGATTTATATTTCATTTTGTTTTGTTTAATATTCTACTTAAGAAACATCTGCTTAGTATTGGCAGGGGTCGTAAAGCATATTCATAGCTATTTAAATGTTCCAATTGGTCACAGTTTGGTAGCAATAGCCCGTATGTAGACATAACGCACGTTTTTGGTACCGCCTGGTATCTAAAATGAGTTTCTACACGTATTTTTTTCAGAATTGTTTCATTGACAATTTTAATATTTGTTCATGTTTTAATATTTTCATTTAATCGATATTTACTAGACAGTGTCTGCTTACTCTTCCAGATCACCTGATATCACACTCAGTTTTTCGTGGGGTTGGCGTTGATCAGTCTTTATTTTTCTCTGTTGTGTTTTCTATACTTTTGTTTTTTTTTGGTCGTATTTCGTTTTTTTTTCATGTCATTGTCAGTTCGAGTTTGAATATCCCATTGGTATCTTTTGTTTTCTTTAACTAACAGTTGGAGTCATACATCTCAAAGCTATAATAATTGTAGCATTTACCCAAAATAAGGTAGAAATTGATCAATCCTTAAGATTAATTTTCAGATTTTTTTCATTGAATTTCTAATTTTATATACCTTAAGTGAGGCTGACAGTCACGTTTGATGACGGTTGGGTCTACAACTATATTTTCGGAAAGGTCATCAAATATATGGTGTTTTTTTTGCAACTAGTTTCAAACAAGATTTTTCAATTTGTTTAATGATTTTGTAATGTCTGATCTTCTTGTAAAATAATGCGGTAGTGGTAAAGTCTCGTGGTTGTTGGGGTCTATAATCATAATTCTCAAAGGTAATAATCAATGTAGCATGAAGAAAAATTCAGGTAGTAGTTATGGCATAAAGAAGGATTCTCAGCATTTCTGATTGCCTATAGTGAATGTCAGGTAGTAAAGAAAATGACATGATGGTGATGGACACCTAGAATGACAAGAATTTGTTATGGTGGTTAATTTTAACACATTGTCGATTTATCATTGCGTCATTTGCATGCTTAAATATGACCAGGTTACGTCTTCAGGACGAATTCTATTCCTCTGTAATTCTGAACAATAAGTCATTAATTTTGGTATGAGGATTGGTTGGGAGGTTTATACGCCGTCTAACACCTCATTATGCAATAACCTCATCAACACTTCAATTGTAACGTTTAGTTTTCAAGATGGTCAATAATTTTTATATGTGGATTGTTTGCGAGGAGTATATGTCCGTTTGACATTTGTCATTAACCATTGACCTATATATTTTTTGCACTAATTCTTAGGTAAAATTAAAGATGGTGTTTGTTCTGCATTATGATTGATTGATAGTTGTTTGTTTTACTTCCAGTGGCAATGTTCCATAATGATATTACCTGATAAGTCAACAATATGACGTATGTGGATTGGTTACGAAAGAAAATGTTTATCTTATATATGCCATATTAGACAAACATTTATCAAAATCTTTTATTGAGTTTTACAAATCAATATTATTACAATTAGACGAATAAAGTTAATAAGTGAACATTCAATTAAATGAAATTAAATATTCATTTAAAAGTCTATCTGAATCATAATACGTTTGTTCAATGTCCTTGTACAATTTATGGTATCCTGTATGAGCCCTAGCTCCCTCGTGTACAGACTTAAGTATTTCAAATATCTTATCAACTGTAACAACTTTTTTTCCAATTGGCAAGATTCCCATCCTACTAGATTCCTACAGAAAAAAAAAACTCAATTAAAAAAGGGAAAGAAAATAAAATCATAAATTATACAAAGAAAGTAACATAATCTTATTAAAAGAGAAGGTTTAAAAGAACTAAAATAAAGAATAGTAGTTTAAGTTGGTTCCCCCTTTTGATTATAACTAGTTTGATCAATAAAAATCGGTTCGAAATTGGATGATGATGATGAAGCGGATGATGCTGATGATAATGGATGGTTGCTTAACGTCAGGTGACAGGTCAGATGCATATTTAGGACGCTAACCATTGCACCACCGAGGCGGTCTGGTACGAAATTGAATATTGGGATAATAGGGGAAATCACAAGAAGGACAACAATAAGTCTGGCGCAAATACAAAATTTCAATCCTGGTATCTATGATGAGTTTATTTACAACCACTGGGTCGATGCCTCTGCTGGTGGAGTTTTTATTCCCCGAGGGAATGAATTATTATCATTGATATGGTCATAATTATAAATTAACTTTTTTTTTAAAACTTTGAATGTATGAAATACTAAGGTTTTTCTACCTCAGGAAGAAATTACCTTATCTGTATTTGGCAAAACTTTTAGGAATTGTTGGTCCTCAATGCTCTTCAACTTTTTACTTTATTTGGCCTTTTTAACCTTTTTTGATTCCAGTGTCACTGATGTGTCTTTTGCAGACATTACGCGCGTCTGGCACAAATACAAAATTTCAATCCTGGTATCGATGATGAGTTTATTGATAAAGTAATATGTAATGTAAACTAAATAAGAATAGTTCTCACCTCATATGCGGGAATGCAGCGTTAATTTCCCATCCCATGACTCAATCTATAGTTTTTCTCACGACTAAGTAGAACTGAAATAAACTGAAAAAGATATTTTTGATCGAGAACGATCTCAAAACACTGAATAATGAATATGTATGTGCTGTACATGTCGAGACTCTCAGTCAATTTGAATAGATCTCGACGTCGATAGATTCAGTACTATTCAGAGACTTTGCCTGTCTCAAAACACTAAACAATTATATTGGTTGCCTGTTTCAACTATGCAAATTCCCTTCAAACTCAGGACAATTAATCAATGCGAATGTCTTTTCCTTAACATTTTGTCGGAATCTCGCTGAATCATTTATCAAAATATTTTTAATTCTATCAGTCTTCTCACAGGTAAACAGCTGGTTTGAAGATTTGTAGTAAAGTTCCTAAATATTCTAAAAACTTTTCTTCCCACATATGTTTACTTCCGATAACTTCAATTTTAGTGAGCATAATTCATTTTTTTACGCGTACGGTCCAAATACTCATATGGTCTGGAGCAGAGACATTCTATCAATTAATAATAGTTGCATGGTGTTTATGAATATTGCCTTATAGTCTTTCTTTATATCTATCTTCAGTTATGTTGCTATCGGTCAAGGAAAAAGTGGCGGAATTGATGACTTGGGTCCAGTGAATTGGAAACTAGTATTATGTTATTTGGCAGCATTCATATTTGTTGTTTTGACCCTCAGTCAAAGTATTAAGACATCAGGAAAGGTAATATAACGTTGTTGTCTGCAAATACTTTTGGATTTAACTGAATAGATATTATGTTTAGCTTTATTAATGAACATGGGTGAGAACGGGTTAGTGAACGTATAGTAGTTTTTTTTTTATTCTAAGTCTGCGAAAAATTTCACAAAAAGTCTTACGAGAAAAAAACACTACTAAATCATGAACATTTCAGTATAACTTACGATCAATTTTTGTCGTAAGACTTGTTGTGAAAAGTGCCCCTGTGGACTGTGCATGTTTAGTTTGCAATCTTGAGGCAAACGAGTGAGACATCCCATGACTCAATCTATAGTTTTATTCACGACTAAGTAGAACTGAAATAAACTGAAAAAGATCTTTTTGATCGAGAACGATCTCAAAACACTGAATAATGAACATGTATGTGCTGTACATGTCGAGACTCTCAGACAATTTGAATAGACCTCGACGTCGATAAATTCAGTACTATTCAGAGACTTTGCCTGTCTCAAAACACTAAACAATTTTATTGGTTGCCTGTTTCAACTATGCAAATCCCCTTTACAAAAATATGGCAAGATAGGAATTTTTCGATTCAAAGTGTTTAAGCCAAGAGAGATAACTCAAATTTATTTTTGTTCCTATCATGGAATAAATAACACTTTACTTTTATAGTCTGTTTCTTGAAATTAGTTTCAGAAAAGAATAAAAGAAAGTTACATTTTATTGATGTTTTATTGTTTTATATAATCAAGAAATATCTAAACATGTATTTAGTCTCTGATGCATGATTTTTTATTATAAATTGTTTTTGGCTTTAAACTAGCTTTCATTAACTGCGAGTACTTTCGTGTATTTGACCTGTTGATACAATTTGTAATGTATTTTTGTTTTTTAATGTTTACTTATTTAGTGTTATATCTCGTCTCACTATTTTTAATATTTACCTCTTTTGATAAGTGTTTAGTATGACGATAAATTTTCACTTCTGTTCTCGTACTATGAAAAACATAATTATTTATTTTGTAATAAGTTTTTCCGTACTCCACGTATACCTTACAACAAAATTATTTTTATTAACCTGTGCACGTTATTTTATTTGGCGGCATTTTGTCCAAGGTTATGGTTGTCTTTCTGATATTGTTTTACATCTAACCACCTTGTTTTATTAATTTTGTATTTACATTGTGTCATAGATCAAACTTATTCAGTAGTGGGGGAAGTGGAGGTTCTGGCGACTTTTTGTTAGTGTTAACCCTATGGGGAAAAGGTAGCCTCCTGAGAGGTAGCCTCCCGATGTGAGGCTATTTCTATGACGACATTTTTAGGTATTATGATATTAATTAATTAAATTAATTATTTTCTTTGGAGGATAAACTCATTATAAAGTGTTACTAATTACGTTTGTGTTAATTATGCATAAGTATATGATTTTTATTTTTATTTTAATTTGATATATGAAAATCCCCAGTCTATTAATAGATATACAGGTAAACCCATCTAAGTGTGTATCAAATATATATTTGTTTGTTTATATATCTATTCACCTACGGCTGTGAAGAATAAGACGTACACGTTATTATATAAATAATATAATCGTTAAATCAATATTGAAAGCGTGTTTTAACTTGTCGTTATTGTACGTAGTGACCTTTAACATGTTTAGACGTGTCAATAATCCGATTTAGATTAGTCGCCATGTTGAAAATATAATTGTAAACATGATCGCGTCGGTCTTTTTAATATAAGTAAATCGTTACATTAATGCAACAAAATAGTATTTTACATCTAACTATTTCTGGGGTGAAATTTTGAAAGGTATTTAATCTCGAATTTTATAATATAATTGTTCAATCAATATCGATAGCGTGTTTTAACTTTCAATGGGTTTTATTGATAAACGATGCACCGGTGTTTATCATTGTTAGTGTTTGTGTATGTTTGTGTGTATGTGTGTGTGTTTGTGTGTATGTGTGTGTGTTTGTGTGTATCGATTCAAGGTTTAATCCATACAAATATGAGCAAGGAATTATCCAATATGATTCTCCTTTTGTGTGATTGTATTCCTATTTTTTTTTAAGTTTCTGCTTCTCGGTACCACACTAGTAATGATAACAACAATAATTTGTACAATATTTAATATCCCCGTCAATTCAGACAGACATGGGTCGGGGAGCCATCCAAATGTTGTCTTTACAAATATATAAAGAATAAAATTATCTATAATTATTTTATACATCGAGATAAAAAGAAATAGAGAGTTGCATATCACTCAACAGTATCTCTAACCTCACGAAAGGGCCAACAGTATGCTATATTTAGTGCAGGGGTGTAAACTGTCGAGACTTGAAATTAGTCTTTCCGGGATAGTTAACTCTCTCAAATATCAGATAAACCGCGAGCTTTAATCCAAGAGTTGAATTTCTTTGGCCAGTGTAACCATTTAACATAATATTGCTTGTTGGGTCCTTTGCCTTTTGTTTTGAGGATTTTTCAACTTTCCATATATCGTCTTCCCGAACATCCACTTTCTGCACTTCTGATTGGTAGAAGGTTCCTGAAATTTCTTCGTCTTAAAAATCAATAAGTCGATAAACTGGAAGCCCACCACCTAATATTCTTTGAGATATTCTAAATATCTCTCCGCTCCATTTCTCATCGTATTCCCTGGTAAAAGGATTTCTTATGTATGTAATCCGAACTTTATCACCGATTTTGAAACGGAAAGGTTTTCGTACATTCTTTGTCTTAGGTTGTAATCTTTTTGGCCAATACATTTTCCACCACAGGTTTGTCTCTTTAGATAGGGTGACTTTATCTGGTGCCATGCCAATCGCTCTATGGAAGGTCTTGTTGTAGCTGTTAGCAAAATTCTGTAAGTTATCCACATAGTCATATGACTGCTTACTGGTGATAAATCTCATAATTTTTGATTTAATAGTCTTGATCACTCTTTCAACGTAATTAGCTTTGATTTCCGTATTTTGTGCAAATAGATGTTGAATATTTCTCTGTTTAAGGAGAGATTCTACTAATCGTGATCTGAATTCTTGTCCTTTATCTGTTCTTATTCTGTTTGGAGATCTTCCTTGTGATAAAACATGTTTCAAAGCATTCGCCACGGATTCACCTTTCTTATTCTTTAAAGGTCTTAGCCATACATATTTGGAAAATATGTCAATCACCACCAATATGAAATTAAATCCACTGTTACATTTCGAAAATTTAGATATGTCCATTAAATCGACATCCCATTGGTCGTCTATTCCAATAACGATAACTCTGTTCCGCTTAAACGACCTTTTAAGGGTCTTTGTAAACTGTATGGTTCCTGTCGTTGTAGCCATTTTCGTATTCTATATTTACTGAGAACGAATTTTCCATCTGATCGAACAAATCTGTAAAGTTTATCAGGCCCTGTAAAACTCGCTGGGTTAGCTGGATTGTAATAAATATTTCTCAAGTACTTTTCCCAAGAGGCCATCTTTACACATGGGATGATGACTATAGAATGATATACAGAGTAAAACGATCTCATATTTATATAGTTCAGCTTTCATCGTCTACATCTTCTTCATCCTCCTCTTCCACCTCTTCCTCTCCATCATCATCAATGCTATCTTCGCTTTCAGAACCATCACCATTTGTTTCGTTATCAATAGCTTCATCTAGATAGCTTTCCAACAAAGGTTTATATTTCCTGACGGCTAATTTAATGGCTTTCTCGTAGTCCATGTCATCGTTAATTAGTTTTGTAATCGTTTTCATGACTTTGCCTTGCAATTTGCCATTTTGTAGTTGTAGTAGATACTCAACCAAACTACTATATCTGGACAAAAACTGATCCATATCCTCGTGTTTTAGTTATCCACCGCCGCCGCCGCCACCACCACCTCCGCCGCCTCCGCCACCACCACCACCACCGCCGCCACCGCCGCCGCCACAGAATGTGGAACTACATCATCCATTCACTATGATGTTGGCTGGACCTACTGGTTCAGGTAAGACGTTTTCGATGAAAACATTATTGAAGCGAGCACGGACTATGATAAAACCATCACCTAAGAGGATTATATGGTGTTATAAACGGTGGCAGCCATTATTTTGTGAAATGCAACAAACCATTAAAAACATTTTGTTTGTTCAAGGTTTACCTGAAAATTTGAATGATGACTCATTCATTGACTCTAGATATCCAAGTTTAATAATCCTAGACGATTTAATGAGAGACGTCACCAATAGTAAGGATGTTTGTGAACTCTTTGTGGAGGGCATCAATCACAGGAACCTAAGTGTAGCTTGTATAATGCGAAATTCGTTCTCGAAGGGGAAGGAGAGTCGAACCATGAGCATCAATAGCCAGTATATAGTCCTTTTCAAAAACCCACGTGATCAAGTTGGGCCAGCCATATTTGCTAGACAGATGTATCCTAATAATCCAAAGAAATTCACGAATAAGTACAAAGAGGGGACACAACGACCATATGGGAGTCTATTTATTGATCTGAAACAGAATACACCGGAGGACGACAGACTAAAGCTTAATATATTTGAAAACAAGAACATGATAGGTGAAGGTGTTTCTGAAGAGTAAATTAGCAGAAAAGAACTAAAACCATCTCAGTTTGAAGAATCATTTCAAAGTGAGCAGACGTATTTACCAGACAAGAAAGAAATCATGCCTTTATGTGATGATTGTGGTGTAGTCTTTGAAAGCGTCCCTGATTTAGCTAGACACATGAATAGGTGGTGCCCGGAAAATAATGATTTAAAAAGAAAAAGGGAAAAAGAGGATGAAGACATTCCCATAAAGAAGTCTCGTGTAGACGAAATTGATATAGAAGATGGAGAAGATACGGCTTTTATAAGATTAGCTGAACTTGCAAGGGAGGCAAATGAAGATATATGGGAAGAAAAAGTTGATAAATACATGGATGGTAACATGAATGAAGACCATGCAAGACGTAAGGCCAATCGGAAACTAAAAGACGAGGATGTGGATCAGTTTTTGTCCAGATATAGTAGTTTGGTTGAGTATCTACTACAACTACAAAATGGCAAATTGCACGGCAAAGTCGTGAAAATGATTACAAAACTAATTAACGATGACATGGACTACGAGAAAGCCATTAAATTAGCCGTCAGGAAATATAAACATTTGTTGGAAAGCTATCTAGATGAAGCTATTGATAACGAAACAAATGGTGATGGTTCTGAAAGCGAAGATAGCATTGATGATGATGGAGAGGAAGAGGTGGAAGAGGAGGATGAAGAGGATGTAGACGATGAAAGCTGAACTATATAAATATGAGAACGTTTTACTCTGTATATCATTCTATAGTCATCATCCCATGTGTAAAGATGGCCTCTTGGGAAAAGTACTTGAGAAATATTTACTACAATCCAGCTAACCCAGCGAGTTTTGCAGGGCCTGATAAACTTTACAGATTTGTTCGATCAGATGGAAAATTCGTTCTCAGTAAATATAGAATACAAAAATGGCTACAACGACAGGAACCATACAGTTTACAAAGACCCTTTAAAAGGTCGTTTAAACGGGACAGAGTTATCGTTATTGGAATAGACGACCAATGGGATGTCGATTTAATGGACATGTCTAAATTTTCGAAATGTAACAGTGGATTTAATTTCATATTGGTGGTGATTGACATATTTTCCAAATATGTATGGCTGAGACTTTTAAAGAATAAGAAAGGTGAATCCTTGGCGAATGTTTTGAAGCATGTTTTATCACAAGGAAGATCTCCAAACAGAATAAGAACAGATAAAGGACAAGAATTCAGATCACGATTAGTAGAATCTCTCCTTAAACAGAGAAATATTCAACATCTATTTGCACAAAATACGGAAATCAAAGCTAATTACGTTGAAAGAGTGATCAAGACTATCAAATAAAATATTATGATATTTATCACCAGTAAGCAGTCATATGACTATGTGGATAACTTACAGAATTTTGCTAACAGCTACAACAAGACCTTCCATAGAGCGATTGGCATGGCACCAGATAAAGTCACCCTAGCTAAAGAGACAAACCTGTGGTGGAAAATGTATTGGCCAAAAAGATTACAACCTAAGACAAAGAATGTACGAAAACCTTTCCGTTTCAAAATCGGTGATAAAGTTCGGATTACATACATAAGAAATCCTTTTACCAGGGAATACGATGAGAAATGGAGCGGAGAGATATTTAGAATATCTCAAAGAATATTACATGGTGGGCTTCCAGTTTATCGACTTATTGATTTTCAAGACGAAGAAATTTCAGGAACCTTCTACCAATCAGAAGTGCAGAAAGTGGATGTTCGGGAAGACGATATGTGGAAAGTTGAAAACATCCTCAAAACAAAAGGCAAAGGACCCAACAAGCAATATTATGTTAAATGGTTACACTGGCCAAAGAAATTCAACTCTTGGATTAAAGCTCGCGATTTATCTGATATTTGAGAGAGTTAACTATCCTGGAAAGACTAACTTCAAGTCTCGACAGTTTACACCCCTGCACGAAATATAGCATACTGTTGGCCCTTTCGTGAGGTTAGAGATACTGTTGAGTGATATGCAACTCTATATTTCTTTTTATCTCGATGTATAAAATAATTATAGATAATTTTATTCTTTATATATATTGTAAAGACAACATTTGGATGGCTCCCCGACCCATGTCTGTCTGAATTGACGGGGATATTAAATATTGTACAAATTATTGTTGTTATCATTACTAGTGTGGTACCGAGAAGGAGAAACTTAAAACAAAAAAAAGGAATACAATCACACAAAAGGAGAATCATATTGGATAATTCCTTGCTCATATTTGTATGGATTAAACCTTGAATCGATACACACAAACACACACACATACACACAAACATACACAATCACTAACAATGATAAACACCGGTGCATCGTTTATCAATAAAACCTATTGAAAGTTAAAACACGCTATCGATATTGATTGAACAATTATATTATAAAATTCGAGATTAAATACCCTTTCAAAATTTCACCCCAGAAATAGTTAGATGTATAATACTATTTTGTTCCATTTATGTAACGATTTACTTATATTACCGACGCGATCATGTTTACAATTATATTTTCAACATGGCGACTAATCTAAATCGGATTATTGACACGTCTAAACATGTTAAAGGTCACTACGTACAATAACGACAAGTTAAAACACGCTTTCAATATTGATTTAACGATTATATTATTTATATAATAACGTGTACGTCTTATTCTTCACAGCCGTAGGTGAATAAATATATAAACAAACAAATATATATTTGATACACACTTAGATTGGTTTATCTGTATATCTATTAATAGACTGGGGATTTTCATATATCAAATTAGAATAAAAATAAAAATCATATACTTATGCATAATTAACACAAACGTAATTAGTAACACTTTATAATGAGTTTATCCTCCAAAGAAAATAATTAATTTAATTAATTAATGTCATAATACCTAAAAATGTCGTCATAGAAATAGCCTCACATCAGGAGGCTACCTCTCAGGAGGCTACCTTTTCCCCATAGGGTTAACACTAGCAAAAAGTCGCCAGAAACCCCACTTCCCCCACTACTTTATTCGTTCAGTGTATGTTCACTTGTTTGTGTTAATATGTCTTTTGATTGAGTTAAGCCATTGCAATTGATATTTTATAGTGTGTCTTTCTATGTTGTGATGTTTTACACTATTCATTTTTGGGGCCCTTTATAGCTTGCTGTTCGGTGTGAGCCAAGGCTCCGTATTGAAGGCCGTACTTTGACCTTTAATGGTTTACTTTTACAAATTGTGACTTGGATGGAGAGTTGTCTCATTGGCACTCATACCATATCTTCTTAAATCTATTTATCAAATTTTAATTATTTTTTTAGAGGCAAAAATATGTAATCTATCGCTAATTTTTGTATGAATAATTAATATGCAGTAGAATTTTATTACATCAGTAAAGCCTTACTGTCTTGTGCTAGTATGATATAGTATTTTCTAATGCACTTTGTTTAAACAAACATCAGGAGCCTGTAATTAAGTGGTTGTCGGGTGTTGTTGTATATCATATTTGCATTTCGTTTATTGTTTTGTTCATAAATCAGGCTAGTTCGTTTTTTCGTTTGAATTGTTTTACATTTGTCAATTCATGGCCTTTTATAGCGTACAATGCGGTATGTGTTCCGCTCATTGTTGAATGCGGTACGGTGGCCTATAGTTGTTAACTTTACATTATTTAGTCTCTGGTGGAGAATTGTTTCATTGGTAATCATACCACATCTTCTTATCAAACTAAATCTGCTAAAATGCTCCAGCTATTTTGAAACCATATGAACATAATTTAGCACATGCAATTATGTACACTTTCCTTATTGAATACAAATAACAAACAGTGTTTGCCACGCACTGAATTGCGCAGTGACAACCTCAAACTTTATGATCAAATACAAAATATTTATATAGTATTTAAGGTTATCATAAAATCAACTTATATTTTCATATATGTGATCTCAGACCTCGCCTCGAAGCTGTCCTGGTATGATCTTAGCAAAGATATCCTAAACCTGTCACAAGTTCTTTAAATTTTTAAATATTAACATGGATTTATGGAAAAATTCATGTAAATATAGTATGTGTTTCCCATAAATTACTAAACGTATTGATTGATATTCCATAATAAGATAATTTGCAAAATCAATATAAAAATAAGTGTAATTTATAAAAAAAAGTCTATTAATAATACACCAATATATACATAATGGAGAGAAAAAAAGAATAAAATGATAACAATTATTTTTGTACAAGTGAGTTGAATTTAATTTATCACTGTATCGGTTATAATAAGGTTAATCGTGCATTCTTGCTAAAAATACATCGAATGTTCATTGTCGATAAATCATTTTGATAATTCGTCAACCTATGAAGATTAGTTATGAGCAGGACAAGAAGTCCCAATTTCACAGAATCAGAGCTTCAAACTCTTTTGGATATCCCAAGACCATCATAAGACACCTCTTGTGTAGTCCTAACTTTATGACCAACTTTAAGAGATGTCCTAAGTAAGAACCACTTTGTGAAACCCATTAAGAAC
This sequence comes from Mytilus californianus, assembly GCF_021869535.1. Classification (NCBI taxonomy): domain Eukaryota; kingdom Metazoa; phylum Mollusca; class Bivalvia; order Mytilida; family Mytilidae; genus Mytilus; species Mytilus californianus. The sequence continues at coordinate 64,191,532 of NW_026262679.1, forward strand.
TAAGATAATGTCGTAAGACCATCCTAAGACATGTCTTAGTCCTAAGACACCTTTGTGAAACTGGCCCCAAATTTTTAAAAGTATGCAATGATAATGATGGTTGTATCAGATATTTAAATGTGTTTCACTCAAATATGTACTTTATTCGAGTATCCGATAACTGTTCTGTAGTCAATACTTGGATCTTCGCAGCAATACGCGATCATGAATTGTCTGTTGCAAGACATACTAAAGATCCTTTACCGCGTCATTTGATTGGACATTTTGACACAGAATGGTAGATTCTTGAGCTTGTAAAATTCACTTTGTCATGTGTACATACAGATTCATATTGTACAAAAAGGGTCAAATGCACAAATTACATAACTCAAGCTACTGTATATTTTAGGTGGTGTATTTTACAGCTACTTTTCCATATGTAGTATTGATTATCCTATTTGTGAGAGGACTGACCCTAGATGGTTTTAGAGATGGTATTGACTTCTACATAACACCAGACTTAGGGAGACTCCGTGATTCTCAGGTAAATAGATGTCCGTCAAGATACACTAACATAGTAGAAAACTCGAGTTGACCTACGCGAATCTGTATGATATATTTACCGTTGTGCATATAGAAGATCATTTGTCATCTCGACAATGTTTGCGGATTTTTTAGTTCTGGAGTTATTGGACACTTATCGATGTAAATCGAGAATTTCTTATTTGTCTCACAAAAACGCTTGAGTTCCTCAATTGCTCTTTCCAAAACCTGTTTTGCTTTTTTAACCCGAGGGTTTCTTATCGTCAAGGTGCAAGTTGCGAGTTGAAAACGCCGAGTTGCGAGTTAAGAAAGTTGAGTTGCGAGTTACGAAGATCGAGTTGCGAGTTACGAAGGTCGAGTTGCGAGTTACAAAAATATTATGGTTCTCTAATTTTTTAAGAAATATATATATATTTAAACGGTCGTGTCGTCTGATTTTTGAAACAGAATTTTCAGGTCTACTTCGCATTTTTAATAAACGAAGCATACATGTACCCGAACTTAGTTATACACTGCGTGAAGGAAGGGTCTCGGTATTTTGATTGTAGGATTTGAATGAGTTATGTGATACTTATTTATAAGAGTATATATGTTGCAAAGTCACGCACGTTAAAATTTCTTTCATGAGAGCGACATTATTCATTTTCTAAAATAGAATAGGATATACTGTAGATATAAGACAAAATGTATACCGTACTGAACAAATCAAGCATTAGAACTGAAGAGGTTCCTGACTTAGGACAGACGCAAAAATGCGGCGGGGCTAAACAGGTTTTATGAGCGCTCAACCTTCCCCCTTCACCTCTAGCCAATGTAGACATATATAACTTAAACGTTCAAAATTTTGATTGTCACTGCCAAAGAATAAATTTGGGGGTCCCTAACAAATATTGCATCTGCAACTGCCCCAAAGAGCCCACTCTTAACGAAATCTGCAGAAGGGGTCTTTTACATATATGTACTATAGTTTAGTTGCTATCTCCCTTTACGTTTAATATGACAGTGGAAGCTATGAAATTTAATAATAATTAAACTACAAGCCATCCCTTGTATTTCAAAAGGCTATCTGTTTCTTCAGAAAATAACCATACTTTGCGTAGTGATTATGTAATCAATCCATTTATTTTTTTTCACGAGACCCAGATGAAGTCCAAATAACAAAAAGAATCAACAATACTGTATACAATTCTATAAGCAATCATCCTTCAAAAATGGATAATGATAAAAAAAAATCATTCAAAAATGTTAAGGAGGTACACCAAAAAATTAAAATAGTTTTCCCCATTTTCACGCAACTCGACTTTGGTAGCTCGCAACTCGACTTTGGTAACTCGAAACTTGACTTTTGTAACTCGTAACTCGACTTTCGTAACTCGCAACTCGACTTTCGTAACTCGCAACTCGACTTTCGTAACTCGCAACTCGACTTTCGTAACTTTTGTAACTCGCAACTCAACCCCCTTGCACCGGAGGACAAATGTGTCAACACCGACTTTGCCGGAGGAATACATATTTCCTTTTGTTCCTTTTTAATATAAAACACCACAGATTACACTTATAGACCATTTGATTCTGAGGGGAGGGTGGGGGCCTGGCAAATTTGATGCGGTCAGAATATTTATTTCCAACATAAAGGTGGACAGATTATTTATTTTTACTCCGACCAGGGCCAGAATATTTATTTTCTGCTCATCCGCAAATTGACACAAAAACTGCCCCTCCTTAGCCCCCCCCCCCCCCCTCAAAATCAACTTTTCGCCCCTAAAGTAATTTAACTTTTGTGACACAGATCACCTATTTGTAGGATACACATACAACTTTAAACAAATAGAGCAGTCAACATGAAGTCTAGAATATAATTTATATTCTATTTATATGAAAATATAATAGTCTACAATCAAGGGTGGATCCAGGGTACACGGATAGAGAGGTGTTGTTGTCCAAAATGGTAAAATTTCTGGCGAGCGTAGCAAAATAACACTGACAATACTTCTGTAAAAAAAAAATCGATTTTATAAATTGCATGTGTCCGACAATATAAAAATAAGGAAATCTGGTATGATTGCCTATGAAACAAATATCCACAACAGTTCAAATGAAGTGGATGTAACCAATTATAGGCAACCGTACGGCCTTCAACAATGAGAAAATCCCATACCATTTAATCGGCTATAAAAGGCCCCAAAATGAAAAATATGAAACAATTCAATTGAGAAAACTAACGACTTAATTTATAACAAAACAATTTACTAAAAACAAATATGACAGACATGAACCAACGAGAACAAATGAACTGTAGGCTCCTAACTTGGGACAAGCACATATAGCATGTGGCGAGCTTGAACATGTTTGCGGGAGCCCAACCCTAGCTCCTTCTAACCTGGGACAGTGGTGTAACAGCACAACATATAAACAAACTATAAAAATCAGTTGAAAAGGGCTTAACTCATCAGATCGATACAAAGCAAAAAAACAAGAGAAAAAAAAACGTAGACCGGATGTGGCAGGGTATTTATACATCCACAACGCAAAAAAGACGCTAAGTACAGATCTGAGAGTACTCACAGTTACTGACAGCTACATGTAATTCAAAGTATTTAAAGTCAATAACAACTAATAAAAAAATCATGTATCTAAGACTAAAATATCAATCAGTACACATTCAACATCCAATGGATTTAGTGTAAAGACGTCATTAACAGTCAGAGAAAACATGACCTTGTGCAATGCCAAATTACAGGTATCAACAGATTGTGCATATGTATAAAACAATAATATTTGTTAGTTTGGTTTTAATTTACTGATAACAAAATCTATATTTATACCAATAAAACAATATTCAGAGATATAATTACAGTCTTGAATTGGTAACCTTTTAGAATAAGTTTTTTTTAAAGATTGACGAGTTTACCCAAATCGTATATAAATTTCCGGGCTCGTAAACAACATAAAAATAAAAATTAGTAAGTTTTCTACAGGTACAGCCAAATGCAAATTAAATCTTTGTATCTATGGAAGAATTTAGTAAAAGAGAGAGGACATATACCAAAGGGACACTGAAACTCATAAGTCGAAGATAAACTGACAACGCCATGTCTTAAAAAGAAAACGACCAACAGGCAAACAGACAAACAGACAAACAGACAATCAACAGTACGCAAAACACAACATAGAAAACAAAAAACTGAGCAACACGAAACCCACTAAAAACTGGCAGTAAAGGTTTAAAGTAATTTGTGGTAACGAAATCACTGACTTAATAACTTATCAGTAATAGATAGATTGCTCGAATTGAAATCCAAAACGTCATTACAGACACAGGCATAACTATTTTTGATTATCTGTAACTATTGGAAACCTTTTAAATTGTGGCGAGCGAAGCGAGCTAAAATTTTTGAACATATTGAATATTTGGGGCCAGAATATTTGTTTTCATGTGTGGTAAGGTAAGATTGTTTATTTTCACCTAAATGGAGGCCAGAATATTTATTTCCAAAATCTGCTTAGCCCCCCTCCCCCCTCAGAATCAAATGGTTGTCCCCTTAGGGCGTTACTTCCTATACCGCATGACGTCATTTGTCAAGCATCGTGACGCCACAGACATTCAGTTGCTTTATTTTCTGGCATACGTAGTGTAACCACATTGACTTATAAAATTTAGCTAATTACCGGCTGATTCACAGTATGTGATGTTTCTGCTCTTTGGTCGGGTTGTTGTCTCTTTGACGCATTCCCCGTTTCCATTCTCAATTTTATTAACAAGGAAGTTCACGATTCTTTTCAAACAACGCTTTGATTCATAATGTCAAGTATTCTTGGTTAAAACCCTTTCAGTTGGAAAGCATGTCACGATTTGACGTCAAGTCTATCAGCAACAACAGAGTCACGTAAATTCGGTAAAACTACGGATTAGACGAGCATCATTTTGTCTCCTTTATATACGGATGTCATCAAAATTTTATGATCAAAATAATATATTGAGTATATATGTTTTTCACTCGTCACAACTTACACAACTTACTCATCCTTCTGTCTTAATTTTATCGCCAAACCTGAAGTTTTTGAGAAAATTGTCAAGTGTACTGAGGAAATTAAAAATGAATGTGTGAATTTAGATTTAATAGAGCATCTCATATAAGTTAAGCCCTCGGTATGAATATCAAGGTAATAGATTGGATACGAAAACGTCAAGTTATTTTTAACAGGAAGCGATGGTATTCTTGCCAATTTGTGCAAGTGGTTAAATCCCCAGATATCCCCAATTGAAAATTAGAAATCTAACAAAATCAACATAAGAATCTTACATCACAAAATTTAGGACAAAACTAACTGAAATTTGATTTTCAACTATATAATTATTATAAGACAAAGAGGATGTCCCTCCTTTTCAAAGGAAAATTACAGGGCAAGATTAAAACTCAGAAATGTCTACTTGAAAACAAATAGAATTAATTCAAATTAGCTCTGATTGATGATATTCTAACTGCAATCATTTTTTATTGAGATAAATGAATACCAGAAAACATTTTGAACAATAAAATTCTCCTTAAATTCCTTTGATCATTGACATTTCAACTTCTGAAGAGTATGACCCAAAGTCACATTAGTATTTTGTATCATTAAAAAGCCCTGTTTTGAGTTGAACAGTAGATACTGCAATACTGGACAGTATCCTACAGGAAAAGCGTAGATACATACAACATATATTGTAGAATAATTTATGCAGGTCACTTAGAAATGGAAAGTCCAAAAAATTATACATAATAGCCATTTGGCAAATTTTTCATTAAATGACATATTTTCTTGTTTTTAAATGATTGTAAAACATTAGTTCGAATAACAGCCACTGCCAAATTTCATCAATATAATTTTTTTTTTTAAACCCACAGAATTAGGCTGCTACTCTTGAAGTTGCGGTGTCAACTGGTAAAAGTACTTTATACACTAACCTTAATGAATGGATATTTATCAGTAATAAGTGAAAAACTAGCTTATCAAGCCTAACATGAAAGTTAATTCATAAAGATGTTTTCATACACAGCTGAAATTACTTATATTGGAAATCCTTGTCAAATTTTACAACCATTGCATTTTGCACACCAACTGTTCTGTCAAATCTTTGCTATTGCAATTTGTGAAATAAATGATAACGAGTCAACTAACGATATCGACTACGCTTTTTTATTTTTAAGATCTTGTCTTGCTTTATATCAATTTTGTTATTCAAAGCGTCTATCTAGCAATCAATTATATTTTTCAAGTTAATAGGCAAAACACTAAACATTGGTTAGAATCGTCATAACTCCAATAATGAGTCGACTGAAGAATTCGTCCTTTGGACTTATTTGTGGACCTTGTCTTGCTGATCATTTTTGCTTTTTAAAACTTCTATCTATCTATTGTAATTTTCAAGATAATAACAAAAATAGAAATAAAGGTAAATTCGTCATTTAAGGGCAATAACTCCTATACCAAGTCGTATGACAGTTTTGACTTAAAGGGACAAACGTAGACAAAACTTGCATTTTACCCCTATGTTCTACTTCGATCCATCTTGGTTGGCGAAGGGGTAATAGGACATATTTTTTAAACGCAATACCCAAATGATGGTTGTGGCCAAGTTTGGTTAAATTCGGCCCAGTAGTTTCAGAGAAGAAGATTTTTGAAAAGTTAATAGACGACAACGGACGACGGACGCCAAGTGATGAGAAAAGCTCACTTGGCCCTTTGGACCAGTTGAGCTAAAAACGATGAGCTTATAAACCAAAAAGGACAAACGTATAGGCAAAGAATCATAGCTTAGCACGAGGGAGATATATTTCTCAATTTTGAATAATAACAGCAAATTATAATAACAAAATATCTGTATTTTTTTTTATACCAGTACCGAAGTACTTGCTACTGGGCTGCTGATACGCTCGTTAATTAACTGTCTACAAAAAGAGGTATCAATCCAGTGGTAGTAATATCCTTAACGGTACCAATTTTACTGCACCAAATGTGCGTTTTAAAAGAGCTTTCTTACATTTTGACGAAAGGTACGAACGAACGTAGAGGGAGCATGTATGACATTTCCACGATAACACTGGGAGTCAATGTTTTATCCGGTAAAACCGCATTAAATAAATACGTTACTTATGTTAACCATGATTACACACATTTGCGCGGGAATTGTTCAAGCATGCGTTTCATAATTAACATTTTAATGAAATTATTGACGTATGATACTCTAAATTTAAGTTATAACTACAAGAAACTTCATTGTGTGTGTGTGTTATCTAGGGTTATTAGTCGATTTTTAGTCTGCCCTTCCACGAAATATTTGATTAAAATTTTTTTTTTAAATATTTTTGAACTTTCAAAAATTCCCCCTGACAACCGATCAGGCAATAGTTTTAAGTTGACCAAATGCATAAAAGTACATTAAACTCAATGGCTAGTACATTTTTCTTTTAAAATACAACAGGCATATAAGGATCGTAATGATGCTATGTGGATAAATTTATCGGTTTTCAAGAGCTAAATTGACAGCGCATCATCACTACAATGGCTTCCATTTTTACGATTATAAAAATTAGTTGGCGTAATGGGGAGATAATTTTTGACGAAGTAGAATCCTGACTGAAGGCGAAGATCTATCATAGGAGGCTTGGAATATGTCTGCCGAATAGAGACATTCGGGTGTGCCCCACTCCTAAATCTGACATTGAACACTCTAATTATAGATCAACTAATTATAGATATTGTTTAATTCATTTCCATACACATTTTAACACCTAAATGTATATCAAGAAAATAAATCCACAATCTTGCACTATATATATTCTGGATTTAATAATGACGATTAAACAGTAAATATGCTTTGAAGATTTATCATTATTGGTCGCTTAACTTCCAGTGTCAAATATTTCATGAATGTTCAGGACGAAAACGCAATTATACGCTGAAAGAACGATTCCATATGTGAGCCTAACTCGAGTGAATAGACACACAACAAGGCAACAATGGGTATTACGCAGGAGGAGGGGGGTGGGGGGGGGGGGGGGGGGCGGGGGGCTGAGAATCTCTGTAAGTTATTATACGAGCCCCGGCATAATATATTTTGGAGGTCATTTTTTTCAATTTTACTATTTTTGGGGTTGCAAACTTTTGAATTTAGGAAGTATTGTTTTTCATTTTATCTTATGTTTTGTGTGAGGGGGAAGCCAATTTATTTGCCTTGGTATTTTTTTATGTTAGATAATGCAAAGTTGTAATTTTTTTTGGGGGGAAGGGTTTGAGGGGTTGAGCACAATCTTTTATTTTTAGGGGTATTTTTTTCTTCTGACGAGCCTATGTTTAGGAAATTTGTAGAGTTATCTCCTTCCCCTGGTGTTATTTTATTTTTACCTCTCGTAAGGCTCGAAATTCCTTCGTTGCAAGCAGTGTCATGGTCTTTGATAGGCAAACATTGAGGCAAAACGCCATCGAAGTTCCATGACGCTTCGATTAAGATAACATAAATATGTCAAAATAAAGGATCCCTCAAACGAGTCTTACGTATGATTCGTCAAGCGTACGTACCTTTCGTCAAATTGTAAGAAAGCTCTTTTGACAAACAAATGTCTCCTCAGTGATACTCGATGCCGATATATTTTAAATCCAAAACTTATTCAAACTAGAGGCACTAAAGAGCCTATGTCGCTCACCTAGTCCTATGTGCATCTTTAATAACTGACACTCCCAAACATTGAATAAACTAGAATAGAATTCATGACAAAAGAACTTGTATTGCTGATAATTTTTTTCTGTCTACGGGTACAGTGGTACAGTTTCTCTGTATCTTCTTTAGTTTATGCCCAAAACATAAAAGAGGGTAAACAAATTGTCATTAAAGGGCAAACACTCCTATAAAGAGTCTACTAACTATTTCTGCAAAGTTTTACTGCACCAAATGCGTATTTTGACAATAAATGTCCCTTCAGTGATGCTCGACGCCAAAATATTTAAAAATCCAAAGCTTATTCAAAAAATGATTATCTTATAAACCAAAAAGCACAAAAGTATAGCAAAAGCCGGGTTAGGAATCAGAACTTTGCACGAGCTAGATATGTTCCTCAATTTTATATAATTATAAGAATTTGTAACAGCAACTTTCAATAGCACAATATTCGTATTTTCATGCAAGTACCGAAGTACTGGCTACTGGTCTGGTGATATCCTCGGGGACAAACAGTCCACCAGCAGAGGTATCGAACCAGTGGTTATAATACATTTAACGGTACAAATTTTACAGCACCAGATGGCATTTCGACAATAAATATCTCTTCAATGATGCTCGAGGCCAAAATATTTGAAAATCCTAAACTTATTCAAAAAATTAAGTGCTCATAAACCAAAAAGCACAAAAGTATAGCCAACGTCGGGCAAGGAATCAGAGCTTTGCACGAGAGAGATATATTCTTCAATTTTAATTAATTTAAAAAATTTGTAACGGCAAATTTTAATAACACAATATCCGTATTTTCTTGCCAGTACCGAGGTACTGGCTACTGTGCTGGTGATACCCTCGGGGACTAACAGTCAACAGGCAGCGGTATCGACCCAGTGGTAGTAATATCTTAAAGGTACCAGCATTTTGACAATAAATGTCTCTTCAGTGATGCTCGAGGCCAAAACATTCTTAATCCAAATCTCATTCCAAAAATGATGAGCCAATAAACCAAAAAGCACAAAAGTATAACCAAATCCTGGCAAGGAATCAGAGCTTTGCACGATGGAGATACATTCCTTAATCTTATTTAATTTTAAATATTTTGTAACAGCAAATTTCAATAACACAAAAACCGTATGCTCATGTCAGTACCGAAGTTCTGGCTACTTGGCAGGTGATACCTTCGTGGACTAAAAGTTCTGGTGCAGAACAAAAAATAGTACCGTTAATGTTATTTTACATAATCAAAACCCAATGTTTTTGTAACAAATATGTGATAAATGCATTTATTGTTATTTTCAAACTTACTGGATAGTTTGACCACAGAGACCACTGCTGGTAAAGAGTAATATCAACCGTATAGAACATTATTCATATACATTCTGTATACTAATGTATATGGACTAGGTAAAACAAGGCCCGTTTTTGGTGTCATATTTTTAAAATTTTCAATTTTGTTTCATCTAATTATTTCATTGTTAGATAGATAACTATTTACGTTTCAACAATTTAAACAAAAAAGTACATAAAACTGTCTAGCGTCAACGAATAATGCGAAAATACTTGGGTAACTTTCAGTTTTGCATTGCTTTTGTAAATTAAATATCTTCGGCATTCTTCTACATTTTGCTATTTCTATTAATCTATGACTTTAAAAGAATTTCTATATATAAAAAAGTCAACTTTCTTTTTTAAATGAAGGCATGGAAACATTGTGTAATACAAGATCTTTCAAATCTTTTGAAAAGGGAAGATCTTGTTTTTAAGTTTGATATCGTTCAAGTCATATTCCATTACAAAAATTAATTGAAACTTTCTAAATAAAAATTAACTGTAAAGATCTCCGTTAAAAAATAATTTAATCTAACTACAGCTGCGATCATTGTTACTTCAATAATTTTTTTTAATTATGAATTAAGGCTGTCTCACTAGCGTATAACCCAGAACTCCTTTTATTCATAGATTCAGTTCCGTTTGTTGTACATGTTTTTGATGTATAATCGGTCCCAATATAGTCATAAATCTAAAAAAAAAAATCGTAATAAATTCCGTTCAGCACAAAACTTTCATCCTTTAGATATTCTGAAACTTTCATTCTTTTTGATTCAGAAATAACAAAACAGAATTATCTAGTTTTACCTATTTTGGGGATTTATCATCTATGACGTAAAAATTTTCAGGCAAGAGGGCATTTTAACTAAACAGTATATATGAAGTCTTCAAAGCACACCATAGCTGTTCATTATCAACATTATAGCGCAGTAAGAACATAGAGGTTTTGTCTATAGCACGTGTTAAAAAATTCATTAAAGAATGATTTACATTTGCAGTTAGTAAAAGAAAGCTCAAGTAATATATCTGCTAAGATTGAAACTTCTTGCTATTTTATTGTAACACGATTAATGGTTTATTCATAGGTATGGAAGGATGCAGCGGTCCAGATATTTTTCTCATTGTCTGCTTCGTGGGGAGGACTAATTGCTCTGTCAAGTTATAATCGTTTCCATAATGACTGTTTATCGTAAGTACACTGTATAAAAGATAAATTTATTTTATACATTTTCTCCTTAACAACACCTTTGTTCTTTTCGGCAATAAAGTTTATGGACAGGTTATGGGAATACTTATTGTAATCAATTATTTCTTATCTAACATTAACAATATAGAAAACACTTTTCCCGAGACGTGTCTTCCTGTGGACTTTAATATTATATTGTAAACTAGCACATAAAAAAACCGGTATACTGTGTGTGTCTGGTTCAAAGCATGCAGGTTTCATCTGATATTAACATGTTCTCGTCCTAAATTTGCACTTAACTTTTCACTGTACATTAAACAGCCCTCCGGTCATATATATACATATATTTTTTAATTATACATGTTCATGGCACACAGATGACAGGACAAAGCCACATATACCTCGTCTTCCTACGTGAGAATTTAGGTTGAGGATTTGCCCACTAATCAATTAAATTATGTTAATTCTGATTATTAGGTGACAAAATAGCTTATGCTTATTTAACATTGTCATTGGAAATGGTTTATTGTTTCGCCTGCGACGAAAGTCCGGCGGTGGCGGCGGCAACGATAACTATTTTTTTTAATAAATTTTATATTTCAGAGGGTAGAAGACCTGGAGGCTTCATACCTTGTATACGTATGCCTTATGTTACGAAGTTTCCGTCTGTCATATGTCTGTTGTCCTTGGCCTCATTTTCATGGTTCAGTGACTGCTTGAAAATAAGTCTAATTTTGTTTGTCATGTAAATTTCTCACTCAACATGAGTGATAGGCTAACTATATTTGGTATATTTGTTCCTCGCAAGGTCTACATGTCCGTCAACTGACCTCATTTCATGGATCAGTCATCAAGGTTAATCCTTTTCCTTTCACACCGGAACAGTGTACCAGTGAAGCTAATTTTAAGACATTTTTTTTTGCGTTAAGTCTTGTTTCATCGACATTCTTTGACGTACAGAAGTGGTTAAAGGCTCAAATTAGTCCTCAGAATATCAGCTTTGTGATTTAAAGTGCATCAAACTTCTATCATTATCTGTTTAAAGTCGATTTGCTTCTTACTGGCAAGTGTTTTTTTCTTTAAAAACCAATTTTTTTTCAAATTTTAACAGAATATTTTCACAAATTAGTGTATAGAATACTGTCTTTTTTGGTGTGTGTGGTTTTTTTTTGTTTTTTTTTTTTGGGGGGGGGAGGGGGATATGAATATTTTCAATAACTGTGCAGTGTGCTTTGGAAGAATAATATCAAAATAATAGTCCTTACTTGTACACTAGTTAGACATGTGATTCTTAGTGTACCAGCGCAATCACAAACTTGAAATGCACTAAAAATTCGTAGTCATTTCTTACAAATTTATTGAACAAGAAACAAAAATCACTAAAATATCCTGAAATCTTTTAGCGAAGTTGAAATAGATGTAGCAAAACATTGTTTCATAAGTGCTTGCTGATGGTAAAGTTAAAACACTTTTGTTTAGACGAAGGAACATGTATGATATGCCAATGAAAAAATGACAGACTAAGTAAATTATGGATTTATCCTATATTTGTTTAAAATCATGAATTTGTTTAGTCTGTTTCTCAGAAACTACAAGCAATAAGGTCAACTAAATTTGATGTATGAAATAGTTTCTTGGTTTGGTCTGTTTCTTGTATACTTTAAGCAATATGACAACTATATTTGGTGTATGTAATGATTGTAGGGTGTACATGTCTCTCTGGCTTGGTTTATCCGATACTGACCTCATTTTCATGGATCATTGTTAACCTTATGTGAAACTGGTAGTCAAACTTTATCTTTAGGACTATCAACTTAAAATCAATCATGCTAGTAAAGCAGGCGTGACATTTCAGCGTGTCCACTCTTTATCAAATCAGTCTCCAAACCCTAATGAAAAACTTTAAAGAAAAAAAAAGATGTTTGTTTTATATATATAAACGTTATTGATATCTGTTATAACTCACATTAAATCAAAAGTGTTTCATCTTTCCCAAATTCCCTATTATTTCATGTAAAAAACACATGTTTTAAAACATTGTCAATAATTAATTTGATGTCTGATTTGATTGAAATTTTGAATGTTAAACCACAAATGTGTACAGTTGTTATGGTTATTACAAAACAATTTTATGACATGTCATTACTGAGAAACCATTATCTGTAAAGGAATATTGAAATTAAGTGTATTTTTTTCCTTTTTAGCCGTACACATTTTTCGTGCAGTAATTCATATTTGTCTTTAAACAGTAATTTCCCTAAATCTATAGATCATAAAATATATTTCATAATTATTGCAAGAAACTGCAGGCATTTCTGTAGTTAATGTGGAAAAAATTCAATTTGGAAAAGAATTTTCTTTAGCAGAATTTTCATTAAAAATTTGTTTTATATGAAATAATAGGGGAATTTCCGGTAGGTGGAACACTTTTAACCCAAGACTGGCAGTATGCTTATGTCATAATTCAATCTTATTTTATTTTGATATTGCAAAAAAAAAAACCAATAAAAAAACAAACTTTGCGTTGTTTTTCGGAACATTTAACATAATGAAATAATGCGGGGCAATCAAAATCTTTGATAAGCACCCTAAAATTGAAAAAAAAGTGGGCATTCGGTTTATTACCGATGGGACAGTGGAATAACTAAAAATAATCGTCCAGTTAACGCTATCATCTAAAATAACAGAACTTAACTCACTCGAAGATCAAACTGAAAAAATACCATTCATGTTACAATATACGGTATTGGCTTGCTTATTGTTGAAGGTCGAATTTTGACCTATAGCTGTTACATCTACGTCATTTAGTCTCTGTCGGATATATAGTTGTCTTTTTGGCAATCATACCACATCATCTTATTTTAATACTCCGTGATTAAACAGTCAACGATTTGTCAATCTATATCTGCAAAAAAATATATCTCCCCCAAAAAACCTTTAAAATAATTTAAATCAAATTAACACTTTATGAATTTGATGCGTCAGAAGCGCTCTTCCATCAAGAACGCTCAAACCAAAATAAGTGAGAAGCCAAAGGTGTAAGATAATGAACTCACGAGGAGCTATATAACTAAAAGGGGCCTAAACGTAATAGCTATCTCCATCTAAGGTCAAACGCCTAAAGAACTTGCAATGGTAATTTGGGAAATGGCAGATCACTAATTTCTTAAATTATAACTTGTAGTTTATACAAGAGATAAATAGTTTGACTAAAAATCGGTAAACATGGTGAATTCATATAAAGGTTAAATTACTGCCTGGCTTTGCCAACTGACATTTGTTGCTTTCCTTTAGAATTTAAGCTTGTTCGCCATAAACGGCAGTCACATCACAGTCGGCAAAAATGTAAGACGGAACTGAATGAATTTTCCCAAGGCGTATTGCTTGCAAATTTAAGTTAGTACGAAAAATATTATTTGATAACTCTAGAATAACCGCAAATAATATACATAAAATGAAGCATAAGAAATTACAAAACTTTGGCATCTCTCTCTCTGTATAACATTATTAGAAAACAATGTGAATAAATTAATTTATGTGTGGCAAATGATTTTTTTTATAATTTTTTTCTTGCCTTTGAATTTAATGCCTTTAAGGCTAGTTAAAATTTACAGAATCTCTTTACTGTACTTCTAGTTGTTAGAAGAATTCAATAATGTTAAAACATTTTACTTACAGATTTCTAATTTATAAATCACTTCGTATTTTCAGGGATGCAATTACAGTGGCCTTAGGTAACTGTCTGACGAGTTTTTTTGCTGGATTTGTAATCTTTTCGTATCTTGGAAACTTGGCCAGTATTTTAGATGTTCCAGTAGGTGAGGTAGCAGACAGTGGACCGTCGCTAGCTTTTGTTGTATATCCTTATGCTGTAACCAAAATTCCACCATCTCCATTCTGGGCCATAATTTTTTTCTTAATGTTGATAACACTTGGAGTTGACAGTGAGGTATGTATATGTACGCCTATTTAATTTTTTATCAGAACTGTTTACTAAAATATGATTACGAGAAAGAATGGATAAGATATGAAGAGTCCACTGTTTTTGCTTCTTCAATTCGATGATGATGATGATAATGATGATGATGATGATAATGATGATGATGATGATGATCCGATTCTTTTTTCTAAAACCACATTAAAAACGCTCTAATTTTTAAATGAAGTTTTTTTGTATATTAAAGTTACATTAATTAGTCGTCGTCGTTGTTTTAATCTGGGCAACAGTCGATATACCACCGCCCTCTAAAACATTTACATCACTGACGTCAATAATAACATATATGTAAGGGTCTTACAACATAATGGTGTATTTCTGAACATGTATCCATATTTTGCCAATGTCTAAAGATGGTTCAAAATTGCCATTTTGGTAGATTTTAGCAAGTTTGGTATAATTATCGAAAAAAATAACCAAGAAAGACTTCCTTTCCCAAAAAGAAAAAGACTATCGAAAGCAAAACGACGTTTTGTATTTGAAATGAAAATTAGTTCATGTTGCTCTTCAATACAACATATTACAAAAACATGTAAAATTTGCTATATTGTATCAAAACTTGTGTCTTCAACATCAATTCAGAGTGCTGAACATTATTTTTTCTTACAATAAATATGTTTATCATTGCTTGTCAAATCCGACAATTAAAATATTAAGACTCTTCCAGTAGGTTTTAACAACTTTCGGAATTTGATCTTTTGAAGAAACACAGAGAGGTCCCATCTCTGTATGGAATAAAATAATAATATCACTTCACCAAAATAATTATATATCTTCCCAACGCACTTGTAATTGTTGATCACCTTGTTACATGTAATTGACATTAATAAAAGTGTTTTCTATATGGTTTTAGTTTGTATTGGTAGAGACCGTGACAACTTCAACCATGGACAGATTTCCAACTTTGAGAAAGTACAAATTTGTGACCGTTCTTACAATTTGCTTGATATTCTTCCTGTTTGGTTTGACATTGACAACTAATGTAAGTTCTAACTTAAATTGCCATTTTCGTCAAAAAAAAACACACACATGATACAAACCTGTCATTTGTCAGAAACACTATGTTTTCAAATATTTTAGGCCTAGTGCAGTCCAGGGTAGCCAAAGATATAACTTTGAATTCACATTTGCTAGACAATAACATGAGCTACTTTCTTTCTTTGTCGTCTTTTGTAGATCTGTACGTCATTTTTTTTAAATCTCCATTAGTGCTTCAGGGCTCACATCAGTTGACATTTGAGGTTCTGAAACCAAAACATGATGTGAGCTGGCGAATACTGCTTTTTTTCAAAAAATATTTTGATTGAAACGATATTTTTACTATTTAAAAAATCCCTACTGATAAGATTTTTAGATTTTTTAGAAAACAAAAAGTAAAGTGCACTATAAACTTTCTTTATTACGATGAATTAGTAATTATTACGAACTCAGTTGTCATCACAAAAACTAACTATCTTTGAATTAAAAAAGGGTCTTTCAACTATAAAATTTCAAAAAATAATGATTGATAAGAATCTACTTCCGGTTTACTCACAGTTACTATTGGCGTCAAATCATAGGTTTCGTCATACTGAATCCAAAAATAAATGTTTGTATATTCTTTTCCCTCATATATTGGAGATAACTTGTTACTTCTGGTAAAGAACATGTCACGTCTGGTCTCATATGATAGCTTTATTCACACTGATTCCAAAAACATATGTTTTTTTTATACTTTTGCCATAAATAAGAGATCATTTGCTACTTCGGGTAAGAAGAAAGTCACTTCCAGTCTAAAATGATAGGTTTATGCATGCAAATTAAAACAATATATGGTTTCTAGGTACTTTTCAATAAAAAAAAAATAGTGCAAACGTTGCTTCTTACGGTTTTCTTAATGTCACATCCGGTTCGTTCACTGTACCCTTTTGAATGTTTCATTTACCACATGTAGCAACTTACAATTTTGTATAATTCTTTTGTCATTATTTATAAGGGTTTCTTAGGAAAAGTGAACCATGGACCTCAAATCAAAATACCATAGCTCTCTTTCACACAGTGTGGGAACGGAACAGTACGGTTTTTAATTTTTTTGTCATTCAGGAGACTGTCAAGCGGGGCTCCGACATTCGACAAAAAACAAGTTGCTGGAAGGGAAGTTTGATGAACTCAAATGTTACTATATATAGTTTCTGCTTCAAAATTTGGGTACAAAAACATTCTACATGTAAATATGAAACAATCAAATAATAAAACGATATATGCATCCAAAAGTTTTCCTTAAGATTGAAAGAGCTCCGAGTAAATCGATCAAAATTGGCACACAACAGCGACAAAAAATACCAAAAAACAATGGAAAACCAAATTTTTACATGCTCCTTTTCTTATATATAGGCTTACCTGTCTGAAAGTTTAAAAGCCATTGTCCCAGTAGAAATTCAGGTTAATTGGAAATAGCATTCGCTATTTTTTTATGGGGGGAGAATTTTACAAATAAAAAGATATTACTTCATTGTGATAATTCAACCGTAGTGTCAATTCTTAATTCAAAAACATCCCATTCTGAACGAGTAATGTCACTTTTGAGGCCAATAGTTTTGTGGACATTAAAATACAATTTTCAATTTAAATCTATGTATTTGTCATCAGTTACCAATATAATAGCTGATTCTTTATCTCGTAGACAGTTGAAAAAATTCAAGGAAGCGACTCCAACAGCAGAAGTAGAACCTACACCAGTACCACAGGAATTCTGGGATCTCTTGATTTAGAAGCCTCCAAACTTTTTAATGCCGCTTTTTACAAATAGCACAAAAGCAGTATATGAACAGGCAGAAAAGTCTACTCACAAATTTCTTTTGGAATGTGAATTACAAATTATTTGGCCACCTAATCTTGACTACTTAATGAAATACATAGCTTATTTGTCCAAAAATAATTATGGACCATCAACTTGCAGGTCATATATATCTGGTTTAAATTTTCTTGATTATGATGTTAAGAGACTTAATACCCATTCCTTCAGAATAGGTGCAGCAACACATGCATTTTTATATGGAAAAACTGAAGAAGAAATAACAAAACATGGGTCGATGGAGGTCCTCTTCATTCAAGCAATACATTCGTATAAATTAATTAAAATCTTTCAGAAATGAGAGACATATGGATCATTGACTCATCTATAATAAAAAACTAGAGGCTCTCAAGAGCCTGTGTCGCTCACCTGACTCTACTTTGGTTTTAGAAATCATGTAAAGATAGATAAAAATCATAACAGATACCCAAATAATAATGATTGAGGCCAAATTTGGATTAATATTGGTCCCGTTATTTAATAAAATATCCTGGTGGCCATCTTTAACAGTAAATCAGCAACAAAGCAGCAACACATGGTCAGCACCTCATAAGGAACATTCATGCCATGTTTGGTTTCATTCCATTCAGTGGTAATCTAAAAGAAGACATTTGTATGTATTTCCCATAGGGTCCTATGTTAAACTAAGCCCCCCCCCCCCCACCCCTAGCGGCCATCTTGGATGATGGATCAGCTGCAAAGTAACAACACTTGGTCAGCACCTCATAAGGAACATTCATGCCATGTTTGGTTCCATTCCATTCAGTGGTTTTCTAAAAGAAGACATTTGTATGTATTTCCCATAGGGTCCTATGTTAAACTAAGTCCCCCGCTGTCAGCCATCTTGGATGATGGACCGACTGCAAAGTAACAACACTTGGTCAGCACCTCATAAGGAACATTCATGCCATGTTTGGTTTCATTCCATTCAGTGGTTCTCTAAAAGAAGACATTTGTATGTATTTCCCATAGGGTCCTATGTTAAACTAAGTCCCCCGCTGGCGGCCATCTTGGATGATGGATCGGCTGCAAAGAAACAAAACTTGGTCAACACCTCATAAGGAACATTCATGCCATGTTTGGTTCCATTCCATTCAGTGGTTCTCTAAAGGAAGACATTTTGTATGTATTTCCCGTAGGGTCCTATGTTAAACTAAGTCACCCACTGGCGGCCATCTTGGATGATGGATCGGCTACAAAGTAACAACACTTGGTCAGCACCTTATAAGGAACATTCATGCCATGTTTGGTTTCATTCCATTCAGTGGTTCTCTAAAAGAAGACATTTGTATGTATTTCCCATAGGGTCCTATGTTAAACTAAGTTCCCCGCTGGCGGCCATCTTGGATGATGGATTGGCTACAAAGTAACAACACTTGGTCAGCACCTCATAAGGAACATTCATGCCATGTTTGGTTTCATTCCATTCAGTGGTTCTTTAGAAGAAGTTCAATATGTAAAAAGTTAACGACGACGACGGACGACGGACGCCAAGTGATGAGAGCTAAAAAGGCGTCAGAACACACCGAAAACAGACCAACAGGAACAAATTTAGGCTTCGATAAAAAAGGTTACAATTCACAAATATTTCATTGACTGTACAATCGCTTGCGCTTTTACTGTACAATCAATTGGCCCTTTCCTGTACAATCACTTGGGCCTTTCCTATACTATTGCTTGGATAAATTCAAAACTTTGGTATCAAACAAACATTGAAAGGATATAAGGTGTTGATGATTATATTGTGTTAATTGTGAGATGTTGGTTTCAATGCTAAGTTGTAAATTCTGAACGTTCATATTTATAAATAAACACCATCTTTGTAAAAATAACACGACTTATTCACACTGCATGTATCATACAGACGTTACAAAGTTCACATAAAATACAAAACACACGGCATACACTCCGACAGTTCACACTATTCTAGCTATTCTGTTCATTCGTCAACAGTCCCATCTGAACATCTCTCTCCTCTCGCGTCACTTTCACACAACGTCAAATACAGGAAACAGCGTTAACACTGTATTGCATAATCACGGACATGTAGACAAATTCACAGTCACAACAGTTTATTAAATACATTTTGAATTTCAAATTGTTCAAATTTCTAGCCAAGGGAAATAACTGTTATTAAAAATAGTTCCTAAATTGATGAAATACAATAGATAGATACAGAAATAGGTCTAGGTTGGTTAAGACTTGGTCGAGTATTGTTTAGACTAGATCGAGAATGGTTTAGACACTTATAAAATGGTTAAGTTCTGGTCGAGTAAAGGTCGAGTACAAGTTCTGACTGTTCAGTATGGTTCAGACTATATTCGAGTATTATCGAGTAAATTCCAGACCAATTCAGATTGATCGAGTAAAAATCAGTACAGTCGAGTAAAGAAAGAGGCCATTTCATTTACTGGTTTGTGTAGTGTATCTTCTATCAAACATCTTTTTGGATAGGGCATTGACATATCTAAACATATTAAAGGAATAAATTTTAAAGTGAGCCTATTTTGGCAGTTATTGCAGGTTTATTCTAAATGCAAGAAGTTTGAAGCGCCCGAAAAAAAATATAAAAGAAAAAAAAAAGAATAAAAATACTTCAACTGATACCTGAATTAATGTCTAATGAACATCTGAAAGTCATTATGTTCTAATAGATTTATCCTTATTTCAGTTTCGATTGAAAATTGCCACAAAAGGTGGTCCTATTATACCTCCCCCTTTTTAGGCGAAACGTAAGGCGCTGTTCCTTAGCTTTTTGAGTGTTTTTTTGCTGTGCATGTGCTGATTTTGTGTCATGGATGGATACCCCATATCCTTTGTTTTCTATTATATAGTGACTAGGTATTATTATAACAAGAAGCTCACTTGATAAAGGCCCTGTGTGAGTTTCAGACTTCATGGATAAAGGTTGTATCTTTTTGAAACCATATATTTCTGACTGAGTTTTACAGAAAAGAATCCAGAAATGTGCAAAAGCAAATGTTTATCATAATTTGAAAACATTATAAAGAACGCTATCAAGTGCCACCGGATTGACACTGTGAAAATCGGAAGTGGCTAATTTTCTGCTTTAGGATCATTAATCTAGGGGACGTCCATGAATAACATTCTAGAAAATAGTACATATATTTAAATCAAATAGTTCCTGTAACTTTTGATATGTTAAAAATGTTTCGGTTATTTTGGTATCAACCAAAAGAATAAAGACTGGGGATCACTGTACCACCTAGAATGTTGACTGTTATTTTTAAATAATAAATAAAGCGATAAGCTTGAAACGAAAGGCATTATTTTCGCCTCCCTCTCAGATCAGAAGTATCTTTTATGTTTATAAATATATATCATTACAGGGAGGTAACTACATGTTGACAGTAATGGACGATTATTCTGGAGGCTGGAACGTGTTAGTCATAGCATTGTTGGAATGCATTTCGGTTGCTTATGTTTATGGTATGTGTCGTACTGACTTTTCTGCCACGTCTGATGACTTTTAGCGCCTGGTGTAAAACAGAGAGAAAGTTCTAGTAAATAAAGATGTTTATTGGAAATCAGTAATCAAATTGCATACAAATATTACACAATAAAATAGCAATCTCACTTGATACTAAATTTACAATTTCACAAATGAACTAAATCAAGGGGACATAACTCTATGCAAATTTTAACTATTTAAATAAAACTTGCCCAAACTCTATCTTATCTAGTGAAACAGCTTTACAAAACTTTACGTACAGGTTAATGCGTAATACAATATGTAAAATAAACCATTTCAACTAAAAGGAAACTTAATTTCAAATATTTTATATAATAACTTGTTGCTATGGAAACATGAACTTTTTAAATTAATTTAATCTTGGCATACTACATGTATCTCAATATTTAATCGCATAAAATGTAATACCAAATACAATGTATTTCTGAATAAATTGGTATGTAAAATAACTTTGCATAATGCTTAAACAGTATTTACTCTTTTGAAAAATATTAAATAAAGAATATACCCATGTTGCTAGGCAACAAATATTCACTTTAGTCATGAGTTCTGTGTGTGTGTGTGTGTAATACAATAAAATTAGCTAAATTCAATCTATTTATAAGTTCTAAAGTCAATTCAAAATGTTCAAACAATTTTGTAAACAAACTGAAATCCTGTGGAAAAGTGTCGCTTTCCAAACCCTAATTCATGAACTAAATATGCAATCTATATACAAAAAAAACCACAACTTACAGGAAAATAACGTAGAATACTATTTGATCACTGATTTCTTAACTTTCTCCTGTTTTCACTAAACAAGAGTAACCTTGTATCGCTCCCTTGACCACAACCTATTTTTCACTGGTTCGGTCAATAATCAAGTCATGGGTGACAGGTGTTATAAATAATTTCACACATGAGTAATACAAAAAGGTTGTTTAACAAAAGCCTTAATTTACATGTAAGGTACATAATCCAAGGTCAGTAATTTAGCGCTAACATGCCTCTTTGTTATCTGGCTTAATTACGTAATCTAAATATTCATGTTGTATGTCATTCTTCTTTATCAAAAATTAACATTCCAAAAATAATGTAACTTACATAAGGAGAAATTTTAGAAATAAAGTAAAAATTTAAACTTCAAAATACTTTAACCGAAATTGTAAAAATTTAATAATTTTCACTTTAGTTTGGTCTGTTATATTAAAATTTTGTCTTTGGCAATTCATAATTTTACTATAACAACTCTTCCTCAACCTCACTAAGCTTTGTCCCAAAGCTTGAATTTGAAACATCATCTGAACAGATAAAATAAGAATAATAATTATATATATATTCATGTATAAAGAATAAGTGTAATAAAATAATGTAAATTTTCATATAGAGTCAATGTTTATATATCACACTCATGTGAATGTAGTTTTGTGATCTAATGCCCATAAAATGCTTAAGTTAAGAATTAAAATATATATGGTCATAGTTGCAGATATTCAATGAGACACTTCCAAAATTGAAAAGGGTGTATGTTTATACATTTGTAACGGAGAGGCACTGAGGTATTGTATGTTTGCAAATATGCATTTAATTAGTATTGTCATTTTACAATGTGGAGGAAGATTAACACTTCACACTAAAATATGTGTGTTTTAAAATAGTACTGATGCAGTTTTCCAAATAATGAAAAATCAAGTAAACCAGGTGCTAGTGCAACAGAAAAGTCAAAGTACCAATAAATTTCATCTTAATAGACATAGGTATACAATTCAATAAATAAACATGAAAATAAACAATTCATTACATGCTCACTTCCTGCAAGCGCATGTGCTGCAATCTCTATGGTATAATGTAATCTAGAAAAATGTTTAGTATATCTGTGTTCTAAATCATACAAAAAGAAATACTCTAAACATTAATACGCTCGAAACTCCTCCACTATGGCTCTCGGTAACATTTCACTGAACACTTAACTTCATCATACATAACTATAATATTGGAATGGATTCTAGTTTCTCAGGAAACTCAATTGCTTAAATAAAAAAGTGATGATTACGGTCGAATGAGCCGTACTCTAGCACTACTGACAACAAAACACTGATTCATTCTGTTAGGTTTGACTTCACATCATAATTTGCCTATCAAATTTCTGAAATTAGAAAAAAATGTTAATCAAAGGGTCAAATAATTAAAGAATGGTCCACTGCGCAGATTCGAAACTGGAGTTCAATCCAGATTATTTAAATGTAAGTGAGTTATTTGCCATTAAAGCTTTATCTGTGTTATTCCAGTGAATTTATACAATGACCAAACACCATTGAGAAGGGAGAATACTCTGTTGATTGAGTTGAGGGAGAATTTCTAAAAGCCATTAAAATACCAGGGAGTTTAATATAAAATATGTATTAAGGCCAAACGTTTAAGTTCATCGCAGCAAAGTTTGGTTTAAGGAAGACTATATGCAGGTTACCTTTACGTAAATATTCACTTGCAAATTATTTCGAATGATAATTTTCCAAGTTAAGGTATCAGTTTAAAACATTGTTGTTACGTCATTCTATTGGGACTATCATTTACCTGTAAGAAACCATTATGTTACCTTTAACTGTCCAATATTTTAAAAAATAACCCTCCTCTTTCTAAAAAATATTGGACAGCTGACAGGTAGCATAATTGATTCTTACAGGTGAAGTTCAAGGACTGAAAAAATCCACCAGTCTCTGTCATTGTTTCTTCATTTTGACAAAAATTTACAACGGAAGAACAAATGACAATTACACAAAACATTTTCTATTAAGGTCACCTTCCAATACAATAAATTGATTTTAACACTGCCAGCGTCAATACTTATTTCACAGCCATTTTCTTATGCTTAGGATTGTCTCCTTAAGCACCAATTTGATTGACAATGTTGGTTGTAAGTTTTGTTGTTGGTACTCTTGGATTTTTCTTTTTTACACAAGATTTTTGTATCATCGTCCGTCTTTGGATATAAAAATTGGCGTCTGGTGTTGCTCTTGTTCTACCTAACATCCTTTTCAGCTGTAATTAAAATGGAAACAAAATTAAAATAATACTTCTAACGCTTGATATATCATGCCGCAATACGAGGACCACATGTAAAAAAAGGCATTATCATAATAAGGAGAAAATCGTTCATCTGAAGTAAATGTTTTACCAAGTGTTGATATGCAAGCCACGGATTGTTCCTTGAGCAAAATAGCTAATCAAGAATTTGATTAAAAACCTACACCTCACCTTGCGTTCAAAGTACAGTTCGAGAAATTGCTTCATGAACTAGGGTCTACAACAGTTTTTATCATTTTTAGGTGTTAGCGTTGATTTGCAAGTTTTTTGTTTGATAACTCTGATATTATTGCCTGTATAGGAATATAATGCAAAACTTCGCTTATCAACAAAACTTCGCTTATCAACGACGATGAATGTAAGAAATAGATTCGCACTGTGTTCGTAGTGATAATTTTTTTTAGAAACAGAATAGTAGTATATTGAAATTAGAATAAGCAAAGGGCAAGATTTAATCATATGTTTGTTAAATAAGACAGTTTGTAATAGTGTTATATAAATTAGAACATAAAACCCTTTCCTGTATTGAATTGATTGAAAATGAGGAAGTTATCAATAAAGGTATGTTTACTATGTCAAAATAAGAATTGCATTTGTTTCTTTCCAATATTTATAAACAGTTTCAAACACTTTACTTTAGGCTAGATCTCTAAAGTAAAATTGATACGCCTAATAAGAAATAAAAACCCAATAGGAAAAAGTAGGAGAGGACTATATTTTAAAATATATCTTTATCCATTTTGAGACATCAAATTGATGTGAAGGTATTCACGGAAAATATATAATGTAGTCCTATAGCTCACGCAAAAAAATCATGATACACATCAGGCATGGGGTAATGCAAATTTGTAATTGTAATGCATGGTAATGCATTACATTTTTTCAAGTAATTGCATGTAATGTGTAATGCAGCACATTTTGCATTACATGTAATTGTAATTTTATGCATTACTTTAGCAAAAAGTTGTGTAATTTCATGCATTATATATAATGTAGTCCTATAGCTCACGCAAACAAAATCATGATACACAAAAAAAATTACACATGCACTGTGTCTTCATGTGCCTATACGTGTAGTTTACCTTCAACTGTACTTTATTTTTTTCTATTGTTTAGGTAGAGGTACTGTTTAACGGTGCCAAGATGTAGGATGATATTAAATAATAAAGTTTATACAAAACAATTTACACACATGATGAAAACAAATCTTAACTAAAAAAAAGTTGTATTTGTTTACTTTTTTCATCTTCTTTGACAAGTTAAACAATGTTTTAAGTAAGATGTAAGCTTCAAACAGTTAATTCTGTAAAATATTGAACAGGTCTTCAATATTTTACAGAACGAACTGTTTTCGGCTTATATCCTTTACATGAAAATACTGTGTGGTATGATTGTCAGTGATACAACTATCCATAAAGAAAAATATATGGGAGCAAAATACCGAATAACTTGATGTAAAGAGCTCAAGACGCACTCAATTAACTAGACTTCATTTACACAAATGCTTAAGAAACCATTTTCAACCGGATTTCTAAAGGAAAATATCGGTTATTATTTGGTGATGTACGGCGCGCGGGGCGCCGGCTGGGCGGCTGCCAAACAGTGTCCGTGCAATAACTGGAAAACGCTTTGACGAAATCTTTTTAAATTAGATATGTTGATTCCTGTGGCTAAATAAAGGTCAAGTTCGATTTTCACGATATTAGTAAGTAGCGAAAAGTGATACTTAGAACGTTGTCCGTGCAAAACTTGAAAACGCGTTGAAAAGACTTAGATGAAAATCTGGTGATACTTTGCTGAAACAAGACAACAACCGTTTGAAAGTGTGATTCTGGAAAGTTATTGGAGTGACTACAAAATTCTTTTGTTTCATATTAAATAAGATTATAGTCTCATAAACATATCTCTTTCATTATTGACTTAATGATTCCGCCTACCCACTCCTGCTGAACAAATGTGTGTGTACTTGTATACTCTCTTAAAATCCAATATTATGTCACTAATGATAAATAAGAGGACTAGATTTATTTTGGCCTTTCCATTTCTTAAACCTACAAAAATTCATTAATTTTTTTCAATTGATCCTGTTTGGGGGTCCAGGTTTACAAATATCATTTTCATGCAAGAAAATCCGGTTTGCTGTCAATCTGACAGCCTTTTGTTAAACGTTAGTATGTTTTCCAATGATAAAAACATCCATTTATCAAAGTAATAGCACAGATCAAAACCGGCTTATGTTCCATTCTCGGGGTCTCTCTATATATTCTGACTAACACAGAAAGGTATAGAATTCTAATTTAAGATAATCTTGAACGTTCCATTATGATGTAAATAGCATTTTTCCCTTGTTCAATCATATAATATTTGTCAACACTACCTGGCATCTGATATATGCGCAAACGTTGTAGGGTACCCAATTGTAAACCGGTATCAATTAAACAATCAGGCATATGATATAGATTATTATACATAAACAAGTTCATTTAACCTTGATATCATTTTCTATGTTTATTATGTAACGTTATGTTTTCAAGGCTATCTTCACTCCTTAGATACTATAAGCAATAGGTCAACTAGATTTGCTGTGTGCAATTATATAAAGGTGTACATATCTGTCTGGCAGGGTTCGTCTATTTTCAACTCCATTTTATTGATAAATGGTGTCGCGTTTAAATCCGTTTCTCAGATACTATTCTCAATAGGTCAACTAAATTAGGTTATGGAATGATTATAAGGTGTACATGTCCATCTTGCAGGGTTCATCCGACCTTGACCTCATTTCATGCTTTGTTGGTCAACATTAATATTTGTGAGTGTGTCTGTTTCTTAGATACTATGACCAATAGGTCAACTATATTCGGTGGATAGAATGATTTTAAGGTGAACAAATCCATAACTTCTCAGGTCTTTGATCTCATTTCGTGAATCATTGATAAAGTAAAGTTTTGTAATACCTAATCTTGAATACTTTCAACACAAAACACCATAAAAAGTATGCAAGATATTTCAGTATGTACTCTTGTTTTTAATTCGTCTTCAAATGCAAAAGATGTTTAATTGCATTTTATTTCCTATCATGATTTCCTTGATATAGGATTGCTGCTCACAAGGAAGCTATTAAACCAAGAGTTCCAAATTGTGAAGTTGAAATCATCCCTTCGTAAATTTTACGGACGTCATCACGAGTTGGTTGACCGTTATGGAATAACCGTTTCACAGATGATATCGGATATGTTCCTTATGTCGTAACTACAATACCCTTCCCTTTTCACGAATGTGACCTACCGAATTATACTATTTACCGGATTTGTAATAACATAAGCAACACGACGGGTGTCACATGTGTAGCAGGATCTGCTTACCCTTCCGGAGCACCCGAGATCACCCCCAGTTTTTGGTGGGGTTCGTGTTGCTTAGTCTTTAGTTTTCTATGTTGTGTCATTTGTACTATTAATTGTCTGTTTGTCTTTTTATTTTTGGCCATTGCGTTGTCAGTTTGTTTTCGATCTATGAGTTTGACTGTCCCTCTGGTATGTTTTGTCCCTCTTTTATGATTCCAGTGCAGGTGATAACATTTGATTGATTTATTCATTAACGTACGGGTTGAGGGAGACTTTCGTGTTTATATTCATTTCTATTAAAGTGTAAATTATGGTGTGAACAGATTTGTTTTTCAGTAATATGGACTGAATTTAATATATATCGGGATCACTAAGGATACGGACATTTCATAGTCGGGATGGGGACAAAGATAAGCAAAATGGTGTAAATAAATTCAGGAAAAGAAATCATCCGTCTCCCATAATATCAATTGGGCGTCCCCAAAAAATGAAAACAACACGTTATCAATTTCATGCGGCCGAAGCGCTTTTTTGGAGTTATCTTCATCAGGAACGCTCAAAGTCGAATATTTGAAAGCCAAGGATGTATAAGAACCGAAACAGTTGAAGAGCTATATTACCAAAAAGGACCTAAAAAATCAAAATCCATCTAAGGTCAACTTTGCCTGAGGGCGTTGAAACCTTACTTTCTAATAATTTCAAAATTTATTAACGGACAATTTTAGAAAGGTTTGTTATAAATCATGTCAGTACTGACTACTTGAGTGATGATACCCTCGGGGACTGATAGTCCACCAGCGTTTTATGGAGTTTTCCTTACCAAATGATATCATTCGTAGTTGTTCATGTCGTCTTCAGTCCGCATCACACTTTATGCGTACACCAAACTCCTTATGGATTCTTCTACAGACGTTACATCGTTCACCTGATTTTTTCGAGTGTTTTATAGGGTTTTCCTTACCAAAATATGAACTTCAAGACGAAGTCGCGGGTGATAATTTTTCACCAAGTGTGTTAATCACCCTAACACCTTCATCCAAGGGCACTATGTTTTTCATTATACTGAATGCCTTATGATTCAAGTGTGCACTATGTTATTAGAAGGACATCCTGTGTAAATGCTTTCATAAAATGTACTCACATTATTTGAAATGTGGACTTGTAATCCCGCAATTTAAGAAAAAAAAACGTTTAAAAATTCTCCTTGTTATTAAAGCGTTCTCAGAGTTAAGCGTACGTCACAGCTAGAAAGTAAAAAAACGTAAAAATACGTAGAAAACTATTTTCCCATTTGCGCACAATACATGTTTATCGTCATATATATGTATTGTGATAAAAATTCACAATATCCAATAAAATTAGTAGATTTGGCAAACTAAGTTCTTATGATTGATAGATAAAATAACATTCATTTTTCAGTGGAAAATTGTTTTAAAGTAAATTTTGTTCAAAATAAAAACTTTGAGCTAACCACCATTTGTCATTAATGTTATATAACTCTTGTTTTTTTCAACGTTTTATTACCACAGGGAAATAATCAAATTTAGACTTTGGGGGCTTCGGTTGGTCAAAGTTGCCCCTGTCCTTGACCAAGAGATAAATATGCTGATATTTCTTCGGTGTGTGTGTTCCCGCCGAGTAGCCCGGTGGTTCTCTTCGGTGAATTCTGCTTCCATTACCATAATATCAAACTTCCCGGTGTCCTAGTGCTCCCTTTGTGTTGGGATGGGGATTTTCCTTGTTATTATTGATTTATATGTGTCACTCTCGAGAGGTGCTACCAGTACAAAGATATAAGATGATGTGGTATGAGTGCCAATATGACAACTCTCCATCCAAGTCACAATTTGTAAAAGTAAACCATTATAGATCAAAGTACGACCTTCAACACGGAGCCTTGGCTCACACCGAACAGCAAGCTATAAAGGGCCCCAAATATGACTAGTGTAAAACCATTTAAACAGGAAAACCAACGGTCTTATCCATATAAAAACGAGAAACGAGAAACACTTATGAACTACATCAACAAACGACAACCACTGAACATCAGGTTCCTGACTTAGGACAGGTGCAAACAAATGCAGCGGGTTTAAACGTTTAAATAGGCGTCAACCTTCACTCTACCTGAAACAATAGTGTAACATCACAACAAAGAAAGACACACTATAAAATATCAATTGAAATGGCTTAACTCAATCAAATACATACATATCATATATGGTCTTTAAAAAAAATTATATGCTTAATGTCTCAATCATACGTCTAAATTAATATGATGAAACAGCACGCATGTTCGAAAACATCTACGAAATATTATATTTACAATTCAAAATGACGGTGACATAATGAACTCAAGACATATAGTATAAACTGCTGCAGAATTTTAGGATCACAATGATCATTTTCTTGTTTTAGGAGTAAGAAGATTTTTGGATGATATTGAGACAATGATCGGAAAAAGCTTTTGTGGACCAGTCGGTTTCCCATGGTTTATCGCTAAATGGTGGTGGGCAATTTGTTGGTCCTTTCTCACTCCTTTAGCTGTCTCTGTGAGTATAGTTTATTTTGACAATCATACGATATCACTCTTAGATAATGATGTATAAAAATAAGTCATTATAAGTCAAACGGATTATTTACCGGCTAAGTGTTTAAAGCCGATACTAAAAAGGAAAAGATCCAAAACCATTAACAAAAATGCAGATACAACGTTTAGCAGTGGAATGACTTAAGATCTAAAGGGACACTTTGAAGACAGGTGTTACATGTAAACAAACAGAGCGTTTATATAAGTATTATAGAATTTTATTAGTTATTGTCATCAAAGTAAACATATACACAATGGTATGTTTCGCAAGTTAACTTTTTTCAAAATCTGTGCCAATCAGAAGTATATGGACTCAAATTCATTCAGATGTAACCCCGATGGTACTGGAATATATCAATATGGTCAGCTAGACTTCTCCCGTGCTAAGAGAGACGCATGCTTGGCTGTGCCAGAGGAATAAATATTTAAACACGCTCATTTTGGAATGAAGACGTAAAATCCAATTACAAGTATTTTGCACATTACAGCTTGCACGACAAGTATACTTTGACGTGTTTTTTTCAGCGATTGATACATAGAATATGTTATGTATACATGCTGCATTTGACACAAAATTCTATTTCAAATTAATATGGTAGAATTGCAGTAAAAACACGTAAAAGTAAAAAAATATGTTAAGCATGCCTCACATCTTGACTTAGATTTAAAAATTGACAATGAGGGTCGGTCGAGAACAAAACTTTACGACGAAAGAGATGATTTCAGCTTCTCAATTGTGAACTTTTCATTGTTATGTAGCAACATTCCAGCAACGCCTGCATATGGAGTATATATACTGGTGAGTTCGATAATAAAAAAAAAATCTAAAATATTTTGATATCCCTTATCCATTCTTGTCGACGGGATAGCTCCTTCATTTTTTATTAGATCCTATGATGACTCGCCAAAAACCTCATATTTCAATTCTAGTCGTAACCTTTGTTGGATACATGTAGTTCTCTTCCCTCCTCCGTTCATTTATGTATGTAAATAAATATGTAAATAAACCTTGAAAATTCTTCAATTATGTTAATGTTTTATTTTCAGTTTGTCCTGGTATTTTCCTGGGTAACATATGAAGGGTATTCAGACAATCGTGAAAAGTATCCAGAATGGGCAGATGCACTAGGATGGATGATGACGTTATTTGTTTTGGTTACAATCTTTGTTGCATCCTTATGTGTCTTTATTTGGACACCAGGAAGTTTTGAGGAGGTATGTCAAAGGATGTTAAGCAATATTTTGTTGATGGAACACGCTATATGTCATTAGCTATGCATAAAAGGATGTCCATAACATTTTTCATGTACATTTTGAAAAAGATTGCAGGATCACAGTTTCGGATCAAATGAAATTTGAAAAATAATTTATTAGGAACTAAAATAAATTCTGAATTCCAAATTTTACGTCAAATTCAAACAAAAAAAAAGACCTATCAAATATTACTTCTCCCATTTGTATTTAAAAGTGCCAGTAGATCATAGAAATGTGAACATTAAACGGATGACAAAAGACAATGGTCGAGCCTAATAACGATAAGCGCTAACACGCGCCTTTTGAACTAAGTGAGTCAAAGGTAAATCTTGTTCGGAGGATACACAAAAAATTATATAACACGTATATGTCAAATGACTAGTTTTTTTTTTGCGCTGCAGTACTGATGTTTACAAATTATGTCCAATATTCAGAAGCTGTACACGACAGGGTCAGAAATTTTGGAATGGAAATTCTCTGTTACATGTACAAGTATTTGTCCTCCATGAAACACATTTGACGTAATAATCGGGCCACAGAAGTCGGATTTAATTTTCTGGATTAAGTCTATTTCTATTGTTGTTTGCTAATATTTAAAACGTGTACACCACTTGGTATACGGACTGATCATTCAATTGTATGTCTGCCTGACATGAGTAGTGTGGCCATGACATTGTCTTCACACTTGAGGTAGCAAATTAAATTTTGCATATGTGGTCTCTTCCTTGGTTTTTATGCATGATTGGTCATTTATCTTTCACGGTGGATTTACTTAGGGTTAAATGTTAGCCTGACATATGTTATGGCTTTGACTTCTAATGCGCTAGTAAATATATTATTCTTTTTTAAATTCAACGGCAATTTTGATGTTATTGCATCCATAGAAACAGAACTAATGTCATATCCTGTATCTAAGTCATTTTTGAGACAATTCATCTTCAACATTTGCAGTCAATTAAAAATAATTTCTAAGTATCAAGAAGCTACACATTTCTATTCCAATATCCAACCAATCTGATATTGAAATATCTCGTCCTCTTTCCCTCAATTATAGCATATCTGAATGCGACTTATCACCAGAATTTTATTTGTCATGAGCAAAACGACATGTAACACTAATTGAGTAGGAACTGTTTTCCTTTCAGGGCATAGGAGTTCATCACGGTTTTGGATTAGCTTCTTGATGCTTATTCTTTAGTTGTCTCTACAGAATTTTGTTGCCTCCTTTTTTGTCGTTTCGTCTTTTTCCTTCTAATCGTGTTGTTTTCTCTTCGACTTTAGCATTTTGATTGTCCCTTGTTATGCTATTTTAATTGATACAATATAAATGTTTAAAACAACTGACTTTGACCCCCTCCCCCCAAAAAAAAAATGCCCAAAAGAAAAATGCAAGGAAAATGGTATTAAACAAGACGCTTTAAATAAAGCATGTATAACGTATGGACGGTAAGCAACATTTGATATAAGCATAAGGACTCGGTCTGTATTGTCGTTTGACACATTTCATATAGTTTGCCCTTTATCCAGAAAAGCGCTTCTGACGCGTGACATTTATAACGTGTTGTTTTCATTTTTTTTATAGCACTGGCTCGATACCTCTGTTGGTAGACTATCAGTCCCCGAGGGTATCATCAGCTCAGTAGTCAGTACTTCGGTACTGACATGATTTGTAACAAACGTTTCTAAAATTGTCCGTTTATAAATTTTGAAATTATAAAGAAACTAAGGTTTCGACTCCCTCAGAGACAAAATTGACCTCAGATGGAGTTGGCTATTTTTTTATGTCTTTTTTTGGTTATATACCTCGTCAACTGTATCGGTTCTTATACATCCCTGGCTTTCAAATATTCGACTGTGAGCGTTCCTGATGAAGGTAAATACAGAAAAGAGTTTCGGACGCATGAAATTTATTTATTTATTGCGGGGTCAGCACGAGTTCACGTGTATGTGCTCTGTGTGCACTTCCTTTTATCAGCAGCTTTTGACTTGTTAACTTGTAAAGGTTAAAGCGAACCATATTTTTTGTGTTTAACTATTTCATGCTTACATAATTACATTTTTGACAAACGTGCAGTTGCTTTAACACCATTCTTCATTCATAGATTACACGATTTTGTTTTATACAATACATGATATTTTATAGTGTGTATTTCTATGTTGTGATGTTACACTATTGTTTCAGATAAGGGTGAAGGTTGGTACCTATTAAAACGTTTAAACCCGCTGCATTTGATTGCACCTGTCCTAAGTCAGGA
The DNA here is from genome assembly GCF_021869535.1 of Mytilus californianus. Classification (NCBI taxonomy): domain Eukaryota; kingdom Metazoa; phylum Mollusca; class Bivalvia; order Mytilida; family Mytilidae; genus Mytilus; species Mytilus californianus. Next base: position 64,225,088 of record NW_026262679.1, read on the forward strand.
ATCTGATGTTCAGTAGTTGTCGTTTGTTGATGTGGTTCATAAATGTTTCTCGTTTCTCGTTTTTTTATATAGATTAGACCGTTGGTTTTCCCGTTTGAATGGTTTTACACTAGTCATTTTTGGGGCCCTTTATAGCTTGCTGTTCGGTGTGAGCCAAGGCTCCGTGTTGAAGACCGTACTTTGACCTATAATGGTTTACTTTTACAAATTGTGACTTGGATGGAGAGTTGTCTCATTGGCACTCATACCACATCTTCTTATATCTATGTTATGGCTGAGTGAAAGATACATTGTGGTAAATATTTAGTGTTGGTGGCACTATGCGTTTGCGACCAAAATGTACGTTTTTACCATGCTTATGGAAAATGATAGCTGATGATAAACACGGGGTTGTATTTTTAAAAGGTGGGGGTAATGCTATTAAGCATAAGAAAGTTGACCACGATATATCATTTCATTTGCAAATTACATCAATTATGGTTCAAATAGGCACTTCAAAGTTTAAACAACGTTAAAATGACGTTGAATGAATTGTTAGTTTTGAAATTTGAGATGACATTGAAATGATGATGTTGAGATATGTTTACAATACTGATTTTATATTGTTGTAGGTTGAAACTTAACATTGAGACAACCTCACAATAGAACATTGAAATTACCATATTTAATCATGTTCATGTTTGAAAAAGGCAATTTAAGGCTATTGTTGGTCCATGTCTGTTATATTCGTTTTTTGTTTTAAATTAGGGGGTTGGTTTTTCGTTCGAATTGTTTAACATTGTTCATATCGGAGCCTAACCTACTATACGCTATTTGTCATGTGCATTGTTGAAGGCTGTACGGTGATCTATTGTTGTCTCATTGGCAATATTACCTCATCTCCTTATTTTAATAATACATTATTATTAGAAAAGAAATTAAAGCCACATCAACTTATTTCTTGACTTCTACTGAGGATTCAGTCGTGTCCAATATTGCAATCTAATAAATGAACACAAACAAACTCTTTAAATTCCAAGTGGGGTTATCATCGGCCAGCTTTTCAACCGTTGTGCAGCTAATCGGCCACATTTTTACAATGCACATGTTTATCAACGATATAGAACTTGGATCAATTATCGTGTTGACATCATAGAGTAATGTAGTCCGGTACTGAATCCTTAATAGCATATGACGTTGTTCATTTAAATGCAAAAGGCATCCTAATATTTTCCAAAAGTATAGGATCCGCCTTGGCATGAACTCATTAACGATAAATGGTTAAGACCTATTGTATATATATAATAATATTGACAAGTCTAAATTGAAAACAACGTTCAAACCTATGATTGCGTTGGATAAAAACCGCAATTTTTATACGTTTGCATGCAAAACAAATTTCTTGGTAGAGGGGTCTAAATACAGCTCAAACAACATTTTCCAAAAGACCAAAAATGTGAAAAAGTATATCTTAACAAAACGCATTTGACAAGCAGGTCGAACAACGGATGTTCTTAAACCCTGCTGACTGCCATGGCGATTGCCAAATAAACGGATCACCAGATATAACAAAATGGATCTTAATTATTAATTAAATACCAAACAGAAAACAATAAACTTGCGGAAAAGATGGTATACCGCAAACATGAGGTGCAAAAATTTGTTCACCATATCCGGATTTCGACAATTAATGTCTCTTCAGTGATGTTAGGAATTGAAACGGTATTTGGAAGGCCATATAATTTACCTCAATTTAGGATAGACTCTTGAATTTTGAAGAGTCGAAATAGGATGAACGGATTATCTAAACCCGAAGGCAAATATAATACAAGCCCAAACGAAAAAATATAAACAAGTCTAAATTGAAAACAACGTTCAAACCTATGATTGCGTTGGATAAAAACCGCAATTTTTATACGTGTGCATGCAAAACAAATTTCTTGGTAGAGGGGTCTAAAGACTGCACAAACAACATTTTCCAAAAGACCAAAAAAGTGAAAAAAGTATATTCAAACAAAACGCATTTGACTAGCAGGTCGAACAACGGATGTTCTTAAACCCTGCTGACTGCCATGGCGATTGCCAAATAAACGGATCACCAGATGTAACAAAATTGATCTTAACTATTTATTTAATACCAAACAGAAAACAACAAACTCGCGGACAAGATGGTATACCGCAAACACGAGTTGCAAAAATGTGTACACCATATCCGGATTTCGACAATTAATGTCTCTTCAGTGATGGTAGGAGTCGAAATAGGATGAACGGATTATATAAACCCGAAGGCAAATATAATACAAGCCCAAACGAATAAATATAAACAGTATTAACATACATGGTAGAATGAAAAGTTATATACTTATATATTATACTATTAAACCATTCCTTACATTTAAACACTCTAATATGAAAGAGGCAGAAAATTTAAGTAATGAGGCTTAGCTATTGTCTATTGTTTGTTTGGTTACAAACCAATTTGCCTTGCTTGTTTTTGGGTAAGGTGGACGATATTATAATATCACAGAGGGCGTGGTTGCTTGTACTTATGACCTCTGTGTATTTGCTTTTGCAAATATGCTTTTATGTAGTGTTTATTATTTTATGCTATGTCATGAAACTCATGCTACTTCGGTTAATATCGTCATGGTGATTGGTTTTGAACAAATAATCTTGAAGGTTAGCCTATTCGCTATAATTGCCAGTATTTCAATGTATGCATGTGTACCTTGTTTGCTTTATGTTAACGGCATAAAAAGTACATGTCTCTTACACGAATCGCAACCAAATGCTTATCTATTACAAACACATGTGCCTATCCTTGCATGTTCGAGTAAGGTGTAATACCGGTATATTTCAAATGGTGCAGAGGACGTGTTTGCTTGTTTTTATGACCTCTGTGTATTTGTTTTTGCAGAGGGTGTGGTTGCTTGTACTTATGACCTCTGTGTATTTGCTTTTACAGGGATCGGTGTTGCCTGTACTTATGACCTCTGTATATTTGCTTTTGCAGAGGGCGTGGTTGCTTGTACTTATGACCTCTGTGTAGTTGTTTATGCAGAGGGAGTGGTTGCCTGTACTTATGATCTCTGTGTATTTGCTTTTGCAAATATGTTTATTATATATAGTTATTGTTTAATGCTTTGTCATGAAACTCATGCTACTTTGTTAATATCGTTATGGTGATTGGTCTGGAACAAATAATTGTAGTTAAGCCTATTCGCTATAATTACCAGTATTTTCAGACATATAGCCATTTTCACATGTTTGCCAGTATTTTAATACATGTTGCTAATGTAATAATTAAATTATGGTTACTAGTATAATTCATGTAGTTTTGGGTTGCGATGAACTTAATTTATAATTGTCATACCAATATATATATATATATATATATATATACTGAAGCATTGTAAGGTTGTTTGCTTATAATTCATAATAGGTTTACTATTAAAAATAACAATGGATAAGACATAAGTTATTAATACAGTGATAATAGTTTAAAGTTCATGCCCTCCATTTAAATACATATTAAAAAACTAAATTATCGCATTTTATACTTTAACATGTGTTACGTTTATTGTTCAAGAGTTAGATAGAGTTTGTTATATGATGCCAATTTTTGTTTTTTTTTGTTTTTTACATTTAAATTTTGTTTATTTCGTGTTTCAAATATGAACGAAGGGATCTGAGTCAGGGGCCTGGTTTTCAAAAGTATCTTACGACTAAGACATGTCTTACAATAATCTTTGGACATTTCATAGTCGTAAGATAAGTTTTCAAAAATGTCCCAAGTTATGATATGTCATAACTTTAATCGCAAACTTAAGATACCTCGCGACATGACTTATGATGGTCTTATGATTATCATAAAAGTTTCGACATAACTTTCACTGTTTTAATGTGATCAGTGTCATTTACTGCATTTATCCTTGCACAAGCAACCTCCAATGCTCTCTTTTTACATCTGTTTGATGTTGTGTTGCTCAGTCTGCTAAATAGTAAAGATGTGTTCTTCTCACCTTGTCAATTAAAATTTGAATCTTCCGAGACGTACAACTTAGACTCTTTGTCTTACTCATAATTTTGTATAATGAACATATTTATATATATTATTTCTCTCCTTATATAGTAGTTTATTAACGGATTTGCATGGGCATTTCGTTAAGCGGGTACTCGATGTACCAAATCTGAAAAGTGTTCATAATTAAATGACACTCAATGTATAATAATACATGAACGCGAAGTTCTAGAATTTTATTACTAGTGGAGATGCGAAATCTGAAAAGACGCTCAGTTAAGGAGTTTTTAAAATATATATAAACAAATTATCAACTCATTTCTTCTTCTTCTTCTTCTTCTTCTTCTTCTTCTTCTTCTTCTTCTTCTTCTTCTTCTTCTTCCACCGCTTCGAATTTGAACTTGTCCGATAGTCAGAGGGTTCCACGATATGTGAGACTAATATGTCTAGTGGTGCCATCAGGGTTTTGTTTGTGCATTGGGGTCTATAAAGGGGATACTTTGAGGAGCCAAAAGAAGGGAGGAGTTTACTATAGAATTCTATGGGATTTATATTTTTTTAATAATCAAATTATCATAACTTGAGAACAGTTAGTGATAGACACATGCTGTTTTCAGTAATGACCATGGGAACATATGGCCTACTTCAAAGTCAATAGGTCAATGGTCACTTATGACCTTTGACCTTTGACCTTGAACTTTTTTTTTCAATTTACACAATTAAATGTAGGAAAGTTATCAGATTAATTATCATATAATGCATTTGCCAATAAAGTATCTCATTGGAACTACTAATGTGTAAAAAAACAATATTAATGTGTTGAAATATAATGGAATTTCGATGCTACACTTTTTTTTACCACATAGTTGCTTTTGAAGAGAGTATGGGGATGAATATGGGAATGTTTAATTTCGAAAAACAAAACATTTTACAATCAAAAACTATAGGCCATAAATGCTTATAAATGTTGAAGACTTAAAACAGTTTACAATCGAAATATGTATGCTTATACATATATATATATATCTCTCCTGTTTCACATTTTCTGCCTATTGTCTTAAAAACTACGATCTATAATGATTTACCCTATTTTATCTTTGAAAGTTTCGCATAGTTTTTTGCTTTAGTTAACCTTATGTTTAAGAGAATTACACTATTGCATTGATTTCATAATAGTTTTCTTATGCTGTTTATGTTATACTACTTGCATTTTACTCATTTCAGCGTATGAGGTACTTAACGCACCCTTCAAATGAGTGGGGCCCTGCACTTGTTAAACACAGACGAGAGGCAAAGAAATTTATTGACAAGTGGGACACATCCTTTGAAGTAGATCCGCTTGGAAAAGAAGCATTGGAAAACGAAGTATCACCAAACGATATAAACATAGAGGTAAGAATAATGTGTGGGGAAATATGGTCTTTTATCATGTCCGTCCGTTATATGTTTGTAAACGAAAAAGCTCTAACATTTTACATATTAAGAATTTATTTGACAGAATTCATTCATACAATGTCTGATTGTACATACGTTTGACAACGCAAAAAACGCACAGTTGGTATAATGATTACATACAGTTACTATTGATTACAAATAGCATACAGCGTTGATACGGTTATTATCGATGCTGAATGAAATACTAACGTCTATAACCGTATATATGGTTCTTCCAATGGTGCACATTATTAGCTTGGAGATGTCATACAATATACTTTTCAGTACATATATTTTTTCAGTTTTTATGGGACAAAAATGTTACTCAAAGGTAGTGTTTTTGAATAAACCGGATAGGACGTATGGCAGAGAAAAGGTTACCATATTTTTTTAAGGCAAAGTTGTTGAACTCTTTTTGTGGTATTTACATGTATTCTATACTTTCGTACCTCAGATTTCCGGATTTTAATTATACTATATATTTCGTAAAATAAACAGCAACATTTATCATTTTCGACAATGATTGGTGTCTTGCCTGTTGACTCTGACCTTGTGCATCTTATCAACATGTTACCCTACTGGATAAAATATTTGCCGCTGGATATTAGTAGCCAATAGTCAAGTAGTTAATCCATAATTTCACAAACGTGTGTATTTTGGATAGACTTTTAATCACTTTCATCTTATGTTTAATTTTTCGTTCTTTTGTCCGATTATTATTGTTTTGATTGATTTATTGTTTATTATTGAAACGGTGGACACCAAGATTAGAATTAGATTTGCCACTTCTTTGTTATGATATTTTTTTTTAGGTTTTGGCGAAATCTATTACAGTCGCAGTCGTCATTAATTGTATTCCATAGATACAAAGATTTAGTTTAGAAGTTTGGCTGTACTCGTAAAAAACTTATTTCAAATGGAATAGCCCATTCCAATTTTTACGGTGATGTTGTTTACCGACCCCTGAAATTTAGATACGATCCGGATAAACAAATTAATCCTTTAAATAAACTTATTCTAAAAAGTTACCAAATCAACACTGGAATTAGATCTTTGAATATTGTTTTTATTGGTATAAATATTGATTTTGTTATCAGTAAATTAAAACCATACTAAATATTATTGTTATACACATGTGCACATTTACGGTACTACAATCTGTCGATGCCTACATTTTACCATTGCACAAGGTCATGTTTTTCTCTGACTGTTAATGACGTCTCTACCATGTTACACTAAATCCATTGGGTATGATATGTGTACTGATTGATATTTTAGTCGTAGATACATGATTATTAGTTGTTATTGGCTTTGAACTAGCTGTCAGTAACTCTGAGTACTCTCAGATCTGTATTTTGTGTCTTTTGTGTTGTGAGGGATGTTTATAATTACCCTGCTACGTCCGGTCTGTGTTTTGTTAGATGTTTTTCCGGTTTATAATGATCTGATGAGTTAAGCCCTTTCAACCGATGTTTATAGTTTGTTCTTATGTTGTGTTGTTACACCACTGTCCCAGGTTAGGGGAAGGGTTGGCGAATTCAAACATATTTTATCCCGCCACATTCTATATGTGCCTGTCCCAATTCAGGAGTCTGCAATTTAGTGGTCATCCTTTATTGCTGTGTCTTATATTTGTTTTTTGTTTATTGTTTTTCATAATTTGTTCTTGTGTTGTGCCGTAAACACCACTGTCTCAGGTTGGGGAGGGTTGGCGAATTCAAGCAAGATTAACCCCGCCACATTCTTTATGTGCCTGTCCTCAAGTCAAGAACATGAGTTCAGAGGTTGTTGTTGGTTCATGTCTGTCATATTTGATTTTGATGAATTGTTTTGTTATAAATTAGGCCGTTAGTTTTCTCAATTGAATTGTTTCAAATTTTTTTTTATGTCGGGGCCTTTTATAGCTGACTATACGGTATGGGTTCTTCTCATTGTTGAAGGTCTAACGGTTGCCTATAATTGCTTACACCCATTTCATTTGAACTTTGGTGGATAGGTGTTTAATTTGCAATCATACCACTTCTCCTTATTTCTATATAAAATCTTTATTGTTAAGTTCAAATATGACAGTGTTGATTTATGCTGGCAAACATAATTGTTATACCATAGATGTATAAATACATCTTTTGTTATACAAACCATTTTAGATGCATGTATCAAGACTACTGATTTTAGTAGGAGTTCATTTTTTAAGTAATAAAGAGGAAATATGGGCACACTGAATTAAGGCCGACCATAACTTTAGTAACTGTACACTAATATTACTTTTGTTTATCATGTTTACTTTATAGAATCATCCCTATTGCCTTTGTTAACCGATGCTATCTGATAACCAAGTTTGTTTCAGCTAACAAATTTACTTGGCTGCTACATTTTAAAACAGATCAGAACTTAAACACTTTATCCAAAATATAAATGACTTGAAGAATTTGATAATTATTGAAATGTACAGTGTACGCTAGCTGTTTGTGTTTGACGGAGTAATCAATATAATATCGTTTTGCAAATTTTAAGTAACTTTACATTGATATTCCTTCATTTATCAAGCATGCATATATGGTCGAAATTGACAACCGAATCCCTATATAAGTTATTTCCCCTGAATGATGATTTTTACCAATTTTTTGGCATTTTTGTAAAAAAAAACTAAATTAAATAGAGAGAAACTTTAAGACCCCAAATAAGATCTACAAATACGCCAACATGGCGAAATTTAAGATTGCTTATTAGACTAATTGCCCTTAAATTACGATTTTTTAATATTTGTTGATAGCTTTGCCAATTTAAAAAAATTTAATAGGTATTAACTGTTAAACAGCGATACATATCTTCAATAAAAGTTTAAAAATATCTTTAAATAAGATTTACAAATAAGCAAACATAACTGATTGCATTAAAAGTAAAAATTTAATATCAAAATGGCACATAGTATTTCCCAGGTAAGCGATTCATGCTCTTAGAGGTCTCTTGCTATTTGATAGAATACATAATTTTCTATTTAACCTGAACGAAAATTAGTTATTTTCGAATTTATTAAATAATGTGAATCATATTGCTCCAAAAGATCAATGCAAACTATCTTTTCTTGATATTGTAGTTTGTGTACCAGGTCAGGAAAGAATATGGCAGTTTTTTTTTCACTTGCTCCGTTGATTGATAGCGTTTGATTTTGTCAGTTTTTTTATGGACTTCCCCTTTGTCAATTTGTCTTGGAGTTCAGTATTTTTGTTGTACTTTTTTAATAACTCATAACTTACGAGGGATGCCACATGTGGAGCGGGATCTGCTTACCATTCCGTAGCACCTGAATTTTTGGTAGGGTTCGTGTTGCTCGGTCTTTAGTTTTCTATGTTGTGTTTTGTGTACTGTTGTTTGTTTTTTGGTCTCTTTTCTTCTTTTTTTTGCCATTGCGTTGTCAGTTCGTTTTCGAATTGTGAGCTCGCGTGTCCCTTTGGTATCTTTCGCCTCTCTCTTTCATAAGATCATCGAAAAATCATTCCCTAAAATACTGCAAATACTCACCCGAATGAGTTAAGTTGTTTTGTGATAAAGTCTATTTTTGGAATTGACAAGCGGTTTCGCCCTCCAAAATCTGACAAGTCGCTATAAGCTACCTTTCAATTTAAATATCTAGATACTGAACGTCCTGTACAATCATTCTTTTCCAGCAAAAATGTATGCGAATCGATCTAATCAAAATAAACATAAAGGAGTACGCTGTAATTTTGATCCTCTATTTCAGATTTATGACAAGTCTGGAAAAGAAAATCAGGCTTATGTTAGTGACAGGATGTGAAGACCGAGTTGACATAGAAAGTGTATGATAACAGGCGTGTATATTTAGGGAAAATATAGTTTCTCGCGTTGGTGGAAATATTCATATTCTGAAGCTGCATATATAAGAATAAAATGTTCTTGGTTTTTTTTTTTATAAATTTTAAGTAATTAGCTCAACAAGAAATATAAATGTATGAACTTTTTCTATGTCCGCCACAGTCCAGTCTCATATCGATGTCCTGTTCTCAAGTCTAAGTCCAGTTTTTCGGCATAATAACCTATAATCAATATCAAAATATTTCATCCTTACATCGACGTCTGTTATTTTTGGTTCATTTCATTGAAAAATTATTAAGAAAATGCTGTTGTCTTTCAAAATTACAGTTTTGATCAATCTTTAAGCATTCATGAAAAAACGAGAAACGAAAACACAAATGAACCACGCCAACAAACGACAACCAGTGAGCAACAGGCTCCTTTATAATACATATTATAATTAATTTTTACCGAAGAAATTGTTTTAATCCACTACTGCGCACATGAACTTTTCCAAATAAATAAAAATAGCAGAGTGGGGAAGTGTATGCTAACAATTTTTTTTATGATCTTGAATTGTATTTGACTTACCATTTATCGGAATACTTTACCTTTTAATTCTCTGATTCAAAGTGTATTTTACCTTTCTATAAAAGAAAACAATCTATGACTTAGATTTGAGAAAGAAGGAAAAAGTCGACGATTTTGAAAAGCGGTGACCGTACTCGTCGTACATAGATCTGAATCTAGCATATATGCCAGAAATATTATCATTAATACTTACATATTTAACCATTATAATATATGCATAAAATTATACGAAAAATATTAAGTAGTTATATTATAGTCTACAGTATCATTGTCAATTTGTTGTAAATTTGATATCCATGCTTTATTGTTTCATGTCTCTTGCGACGAATGTCACAGAATGCGACACATTGTGATGCTAATCCGATGTTTACGGAGGCGGCGACGTTAGCATTTCTATAAAGCTTCATATTATAGCAGATAGATTAGCTGAATACTGCTGTTTGTCTGACTATTTTCCTTGTAATATTGGTGTAAGACAAGGAGAAAATCTCTCTCCTTTTTTATTCTCCCTATATCTGAATGATTTGGAATCTTTTTTACAAATGCATGATGTTTTGGGACTAAGCTGTATATCTGAAGAAATTGAGAATGAGATGAATATTTATATTAAGCTTTTTGCTTTATTATATGCAGACGATACTGTTCTATTTGCTGAATCAGTTGAATCTCTTCAGTCTCAACTTAATACATTTAGTGAATATTGTAAACTTTGGAAACTTAGTGTAAATTCTAGTAAAACGAAAATTATGATTTTTTCTAGTGGACGTTTATCGCAAAATCCTCATTTTTATTTTAATAATATTGAATTAGAAGTTGTTAAAGAAATTCCATATTTGGGATTGACTTTTTCGAGGACAGGTAGCTTTGCAAGTACTAAAAAGATATTAGTTACTAAGGCATATCGAGCTATGTACGATGTACTTAAAAAGGGGAGAGTTCATAACCTTTCTGTGAGATGTCAGTATGATTTGTTCGATAAGATAGTGAAGCCTATTTTACTTTATGGGTGTGAAATTTGGGGGTTCAGTAATATAGATATTATAGAGAGAGTACATTTGAAATTTTGCAAGCTACTACTGAACTTGAAGAAGTCGACCCCAAACTTTATGGTTTATGGCGAACTTGGTGTCTATCCCATGGCAGTCTACATTAAACTGCGTATGGTAAATTATTGGTGTAGAATTGTCCACGGCAAAGAAAATAAGTTGTCACACATTTTGTATAACTTTATGTTTTTTAAATATTCACAGAATAATTGTACGTCTGAATGGGTTATTTTTATAAAAAATATTCTTGAAACATGTGGCTATAGTAATATCTGGTTAGCACAAACTGGCTTTAACACAAAATGGCTAAATAATAGTTTAAAACAGAAGTTATTTGACCAATTTCAACAAAACTGGCGTTCAGATATATGTAATTCGTCAAAAGGTTTATCGTACAGATTATATAAGGATAAGTTTGAATTCGAAAAATATTTAGATATATTACCAGATAGAGATAGGGTTATATTTTGTAGATTTAGAACTGGTAATCATAGATTACCAATTGAAACTGGTAGATGGATAGGTTTAGATAGAGAAAGGAGATATTGTAATTTATGTCAATGTCAAGAATTAGGTGACGAATTTCACTTTCTTCTGAATTGTAGATCCCTAGACGACTCAAGAAAACTGTTTTTGGATAATTGTTATTGTAACAGAGTAAATGTAATTAAATTTTGTAAATTATTACAAACAACACATAGAAATAAGTTAAAAAATATATGTAAATTTATAAAGGTTATAAATTCATTAGCAGGTCTTCCTGGTTAGCCTTTGTCTATCTGTTTTTCTATTATAATAACTAAATGATCTTGTATAGTAATTGTAACATTCATATCTTGTCATGTGCACAATTTATTTTGTATACTATGTATTATTATTTCATTCTTTGTACCAATGTGTATACAATGGTTTTAAAGAATAAAATTGTCTTGTCTTGTCTTGGTGCCTTATGAGTTTCATTAAGTTTGGAGCAGTTTGAGATTTTAAGACATTTTTGCTGTTTCTATGGTAACGGTATCCATTTTGAAAATTCCAACAACAGTTTCAACATCGACTATTATGCTATGTTATATATTCATGAAATTTGTTTCAGTTTGATCTTATAATCCTTAAGAAAATGCTGCTTTGATGTTTTTTCCCATAGAATCAATGTTAAACTTTTCTCAAGTTTCCATGGTAATGGCAGCCATTTTAAAATTCCAAGTACTGTTGGTACCTCAAGGCACCACTGCCAACATTTACATAAACTTTCAAGAGGATGACTCTTATAACGAAAGATTTAGAATTTGAATATTTTTTTACATTTTTGCAGTTTCCTTGGTAACGGCGGCCATTTTGAACCATTCCAATGTCTCTTGCACAACTTCACATGGCGGTTCATATTATGGTATAGTTCCATCAACAAAGGTCTGACCAATCTCGAGAAATAGCATGGACAAAATGTGTGGAACAATAAAAATAAAAAAGAAACTAGATTTGCCATTGCAAGCAATAGCGGATGGCACCCTTCCCACATTGCCACTAAACTGCAGCCATTTTGAAAATTTGAAACAGTATTTACACTTAAATACATCACAACATATTTGTTTGTAAATTTTCAGAAAGTTTTGAGCATTTTTCAATTTTTCACATTTTAGTAGTTTCCATGACAACGGCGGCCATTTTGGAAATTCCGAAGTCCAAATTCTTATCTTTACTTACCATTTACCATTCATAATGAGTTTCATTAAGTTTGGAGTATTTTGAGATTTTTGGACATTTTTGTTGTTTCCATGGTAACGGTGTCCATTTCGAAAATTCCAACAACAGTTGACTTATGCAATGTTATATATTACTAAAATTTATTTCAGTTTGATCTTATATTCCTTAAGAAAATGCTGCTTTGATGTTTTTTCCCATAGGATCAATGTTAAACTTTTCACCAGTTTCCATGGCAATGGCAGCCATTTTGAAAATTCCAAGTACTGTTGGTACCTCAGGGCACCACTGCCAACATTTACATAAACTTTCAAGAGGTTGCCTCTTATAACGAAAGATTAAGAATTTTGATTTTTTTTTTACATTTTTGCAGTTTCCATGGTAACAGCGGCCATTTTGAACCATTCCAATGTCTATTGCACAACTTCACATGGCAGTTCATATTATGGTATAGTTCCATCAACATGGGTCTGACCAATCCCGAGAAATAGCATGGACAAAATGTGTGGAAGAATAAAAATGGTAACGGCGGCAATTTTAAAAATTCCAAAGTCGAATTACAGCTACATATGGTGCTACCTGTAATAATCTATCATTATATAACATAAAAGTACATAGGAATAATTCAACACTATCACATGACTAATCACATGACTATTGTTCTAGAATGTTCCATGAAAATTGACCCCCTAAAATAATGCCAAGATGACCCTGGGCTGAAATAAAAAATGTGGAATGGACACCTGGACATCGGTCTCTTGTATTACACAAAACTTAAAGGTTCTACCAGTAGCGAATCAATAGTCGAAAAATGACCCCACCCATGTTCCGGCCCCCAAATAGTGCCAAGTTGACCCCTATTTGAAATAAAAAATAGTGAATGCACCCCTAGGGATACCACCCCAACATCATACCAAATGTAAAGTTTCCATCATTTAAGGCTTGGAAGAAAATAGTCGGACAAATTAGGGTTAAGAAGAATAATAATAATAACTAGATTTGTAATTGCTAGCAATAACGGATTGCACCCTTTCCCCCATTGCCAGGGTAACGGCAGCCATTTTGAAAATTCCAAAGTCAAAGAGTGCATCTACAGATGCTGATTTACATTTTTGTAAAGTTTCAATAAGTTTGGAGCATTTTGAAATTATTGACATTTTTGCAGTTTCTATGGTAACGGCGGCCATTTTGAAAATTCCTAAGTCAAACTGCAAATCAGCACATGCCAGTTACCATTTCTGTGAAGTTTCTTTCCATTTGGGGCACTTTGATTTTTTTCGCATTTTTTGCTGTTTCCATGGAAACGGCGGCCATCTTGAACCATTCCATACCAAGGTGCACAACTTAACATTTGGTTCCTCATTATAGTAAAGTTCCATCAACATTGGTCCATTAAATTCCGAGAAACACGACGGACAAAATGTGTGGAAGAAGAATAATAAAAACTAGATTTGAAATTGCAAGCAATAGCGGATGGCACCCTTCCCCCGTTGCCAGGTGAGTCGCAGCCATTTAGAAAATTCCAAAGACAAAGAGTGCATCTACACATGCAAATTATCCTTTTTGTAAAGGAGCATTTTGAAATTTTGGACATTTTTGCTGTATTCATGGTTTCGGCGGCCATTTTGAAAATTCCAACTTCAAAATGCAACTCTGCCCATGCCAGTTACCATTTCTGTAAAGTGTTATCCAGTTTGCAGCATTTTGATTTTTTTTTTAAATTTTGGACATTTTTGCTGTATCCATGGTTACAGTGGATAATTCCAAAATTCTAAAAGCAGACATCTCATTGCCACATGTCATGTTATATATCAATACAGTTTCATTGACTTTGGTAAATACTCTTTAAGAAAATGCTGATTTTATGCATTTTCCCATAGGGTCAATGTAAAACTTGCCCCATGTTTCCATGACAACGGCGGCCATTTTGGACTATCCAAATATTGTCTTGACATCTTAGCATAATGGGTAACATTTTCAGAAAGTTTCATCCAGTTGGGTTTATAACGAAAGAGTAAGAATTTTTGATATTTTAGCTGTTTCCATGGTTACGGCAGCCATTTTGAAAATTCCAAAGTCAAACTGCAAATCAGCACATGCCAGTTACCATTCCTGTGGAGTTTCTTCCAATTTGTAACACTTTGATTTTTTTCGCATTTTTGCTGTTTCCATGGAAACGGCGGCCATTTTTTACCATTCCATAGCAAGGTGCACAACTTTACATGGGGGTCCTCATTATAGTAGAGTTCCATCAACATTGGTCCATTGGATTCCAAGAACTCGCGCGGACAAAATGTGTGGAAGAAAAATAAGAAAAAAAAGAAACGTAGAATAACAGTATGTCACCCCAACTCCGTTGAGGGTGCCATAACTAGAATTGCCATTGCAAGCAATAGCGGATGTCACCCTGGTACGCCAATTGCCACTAAGTGGCAGCCATTCCGAAATTTCTTAACATTTGATTAACAAGTTCACTTCACAATTCATCATTCTGCTAATTTTCAGAAAGTTTAAAGCATTTTGATTTTTTTATGTTTGAACTGTTTCTATGGCAACGGCCGCCATTTTGATAATTCCAAAGATGGTTGGCAAGTCTTTGCATGCCAAGTAACATTTCCACAAAGTTTTCTTCATTTCGGATATAACATTCAATGTCTGTATAATTAATCTAAGACTAATGTTCTGGAATGTTCTATAAAAATTCACCCCCTTAAATTATGCCAAGGAGACCCCCTAGCTGAAATAAAAATGTTCCATGTTGAAGTGTACATGAGTCTCTTTATATCATAGGAGTTTCATATAATTTAGAACACATTTCTATTTTTCACATTTTTGCTGTTTCCATGGCAATGGCAGCCATTTTTTTAATTCCAAAGTCAGGTGCACAACTACACATGAGGATTAACATTATGCTAAAGTTCCATCAACATTGGTCCATTCAATTCCGAAAACTAAGCTGGACAAAAAATGTGGAATAAGAATAATAAATTAGATTTGCCATTGCAAGCAATAGCGGATGTCACCCTTCCCCCATTGTCACTAGATTGCAGCCAGTTTTTAAATTTTAAACAGTGAATGCACATATATATTGATGGCTATACATCTTTCTGTAATTTTTTAGAACATTTAGCGGATTTACAAATTTAACGCATAATTTTTCCTTTTTTGCCTTGTTTCCATGGTAACGGCAGCCATTTTGGAAATTCCAACGCCAATTGCTGCTTCCACACATGACAGTCAACATTATTGTGAAGTTTCATTAAGTTTGAAGCATTCTGAAATTTTTGAAATTTTTGCTCCTGTATCCATGGTAACATAGTAGTTCCAATGATTGTCAAAATCATTAAAAACCTGTATATAATGGACAACTATATTGTATAAAAATTTGATGATTTTAAGTTAAAGCGTACCAAAATTATTCACCAAACCCTGAAGTTTTTGGAGCATTTTGACCTTTTTGCATTGTTTCCATGGTAACGGCAGACATTTTGGAAATTCCAACGCCAAATTCCACATCTACCAATGTTGCTCATTGTTACTGTGAAGTTTCAAAAATTTTTGAGCATTTTGATATTTTTGAAATTTTTGTTTTTTAGTTTCCATGGCAACATAGTAGTTCCAATGATGGCCAAAATCATCCAAAAACCAGTATATAGTGGGCACCTACATGGTATTAAAATATAATGATTCTAAGTTTAAGCATCTCCAAATAATTCACCAAAACCAAAAACTGGATTTTTTCACATTTGTTCCGTTTCCATGGTAACGGCAGCCATTTTTAATGTTCTTAAGACCTACTGCAACCCGAAATTTTGTGTTCCTCATTATAGTTAACTATTATTAAGATTGGTTCCATTGGCTCCAAAAACACTGCAGGACAAAATTAGGTGGAAGAATAATAATAATTATAATAAAAAAAAGAAACGGAGGAAAAGCAATATGTCACCCGACATTGTCGATCGGGTGACAAAAAAAGAATCGAACAATAACAATATGTCACCCGACCTCCATCAGGGTGACATAGCTAGTAATCATGTGTAAGGATGCTAACACAAAAGTCGCCAAAACGGACCCCAATCATTTTTTCTGCGGTATCCATGGTAACGGCAGCCTTTTTGGAAATTCCAAAGTTAAATAGCACATCATCATATGCCAGTTAACATTTGTGTAAAGCTTCATTCAGTTTGAAGCATTTAAAAAAAATCACATTTTTGCAGTTTCCATTGTAACGGCGGTCATTTTGGAAATTTCAGAGTCAAATACCACTTCTACATATGCCAGTTAACATTTGTGTAAAGTTTTATTAAGTTTGAAGCAATTTTAAATGTTGCATATGGTGCTACCCATAATAATATACCATCATGTAACATTTTATGTCTCTAGAATTAATTCAACACTGATGTTCTAGAATGTTCCATGAAAATTCACCCCCCTCAAATTATGCCAAGGAGACCCCCAGCTGAAATAAAAAATGTTCCATGTTGAAGTGGACATGTGTCTCTAAATATTCATAGAAGTAATCATAATTATATCTACTCTACATACAGCAGCTAATTTAAGAAATGTTAAAAATTAGGCCCCTAATTATGCCAAGTGGACACCCTGGTATCATGAATTTTGGGTTCTGCAACCCTCATGATACAGACCCATACCCATAATAAATATAAAGTTTCCATCCTCTATAGCTTCCAAGAAAATGGTAGGACAGTTTAAGGGGTCAGAAAGAAAAGAATAAGAATATGGAGCATTTTGAAATTTTACACATATTTGCTGTTTCCATGGCAACGGCGGCCATTTTGGAAATTCCAAAGTCAAAAGTCTCATCTATACTTGCCAGTCAACATACATAATAAGTTTCAGTAACTTTGGAGCATTTTGAAATTTTGGACATTT
The DNA here is from genome assembly GCF_021869535.1 of Mytilus californianus. NCBI lineage: Eukaryota > Metazoa > Mollusca > Bivalvia > Mytilida > Mytilidae > Mytilus > Mytilus californianus. Next base: position 64,242,563 of record NW_026262679.1, read on the forward strand.
TTGCTGTTTCCATGGTAACGGTGACCAATACCAAAATTTTAATGACAGGTACCCCATTGGTACATGAGAGGGAACATACCATTAAAGTTTCACTGAGTTTAACCTACCATATTAAGAGAGGAAATGCTACTTAAAGGTTTTTAGAAGGGTTTTTAGAGCATTTTGACCTTTTTTGTATTGTTTCCATGGTAACGGCAGCCATTTTTGAAATTCCAACGCCAAATACCACATTTGCAAATGTTGCTCATCATTACTGTGAAGTTTCATCAAGTTTGAAGCATTTTGAAATTTTTGATTTTTGTTGCTGCAGTTTCCATGGCGACATAGTAGTTCCGATCATTGTCAAAATCATCCAAAACCTGTATATAGTGGACAACTACATTGTATTAAAATTTGATGATTTTAAGTTTAAGCATACCCAAATAAATCACTAAACCCTAAATTTTTATTTTTTCACCTTTTTTCTGTTTCTTTGGTAATGGAGGCCATTTAAAAAATTCCAAAGGTGTCGTGCATAACTAGAGTTGGTGGTCCTCATTGTGGTACCCATTCAATAGAATTGGTCCATTAATCTATGAGAAAACGGGCGGACAAAAAAAGGTGGAATAATAATAATAATAACTTGATTTGCCATTGCAAGCAATAACGGATGGCACCCTTCCCCCATTGCCAGGCGAGCGGCAGCCATTTAGAAAATTCCAAAGTCAAAGAGTTCATTTACACATGCAAATTATCATTTTTGTTAAGTTTCATTTAGTTTGGAGCATTTTGAAATTTTGGACATTTTTGCTGTTTCCATGGTTACGGCAGCCATTTTGAAAATTCCAACCTCAAAATGCAACTCTGCCCATGCCAGTTACTATTTCTGTATAGTTTCATTCAGTTTGCAGCATTTTGATTTTTTTTTGAAATTTTGGACATTTTTGCTGTATCCATGGTTACAGTGGATAATTCCAAAATTCTAAAAGCAGACATCTCATTGCCACATGTCATGTTATATATCAGTACAGTTTCATTGACTTTGGTGAAATACTCTTTTAAGAAAATGCTGATTTTATGCATTTTCCCATAGGGTCAATGTAAAACTTGCCCCCAGTTTCCATGACAACGGCGACCATTTTGGACTATCCAAATATTGTCTTGACATCTTGGCATACTGGGTAACTTTTTCATAAAGTTTCATCCAGTTGGGTCTTATAACGAAAGAGTTAGAATTTTTTATATTTCAGCTGTTTCCATGGTAACGGCAGCCATTTTGAAAATTCCGAAGTCAAACTGCAAATCAGCACATGCCAGTTACCATTCCTGTGGAGTTTCTTCCAGATTGGAACACTTTGATTTTTTTCGCATTTTTGCTGTTTCCATGGAAACGGCGGCCATTTTTTACCATTCCATAGCAAGGTGCAAAACTTTACATGGGGGTCCTCATTATAGTAGAGTTCCATCAACATTGGTCCATTGGATTCCAAGAACTCGCGCGGACAAAATGTGTGGAACAAAAATAAGAAAAAAAAGAAACGTAGAATAACAGTATGTCACCCCAACTCTGTTGAGGGTGCCATAATTATAATAATAAAGAAACGGAGGAAAAGCAATATGTCACCCGACATTGTCGCACGGGTGACATAATAAGAAACGGGACAAACACATAAAGTCTCCAAAACTCCGTTTTGGCGACTTAACTAGTAATCCTGTGTTAGGATGCTAACACAAAAGTCGCCAAAACGGACCCAAAATCATTGTTCTGCGAAATCAATGGTTTCATTATATGCTAGGCAACATTTGTTTTAAGTTTCATTAAATTTGAAACATTTTGAAGTTTTTCATATGTTAGCCGTTTCCATGGTAACGGCGGCCATTTTAGAAATTCCAAACTCAAAAGTCAAGTCTACATAAGCTAGGCAACATTTGTTTTAAGTTTCATTAAATTTGAAGCATTTTGAAGTTTTTCATATTTTTGCTGTTTCCATGGCAACGGCGGCCATTTTATAAATTCCAAAGTCAAACTGCAGCTGCAATTTGTTCTCTCCTTAATTATATACCATCATATACCATTTAATGTCTCTAGAATAAATTTAACATTGATGTTCTGGAATATTCCATGAAAATTCACCCCCTAAAATTATGCCAAGGAGACCCCTACTGAAATAAAAAAAGTTCCATGTTGAAGTAGACATGTGTCTCTTAATATTCATAAAAGTAATCATAATTCCATCTACTCTACATACAGTAGCAAATTTAAGAAATGTAAAATAAATTTGACCCCACCCATCTTTGAGCCCCCTAATTATGCCCAGATGACACCCTGGTATCATGAACATTGGGTTCTGCAACCCTCATGATGAAGACCCATACCCAGAAAAAATATAAAGTTTCCATCCTCTATAGCTTCCAAGAAAATGGTAGGACAGTTTAAGGGTTTAGAAAAAGAAGAATAAGAACTAGAATTGCCACTGCAAGCAATAGCGGATGTCACCCTGGTTCCCCAATTGCCACTAAACGGCAGCCATTTCGAAATTTTTCCATCAGTGAATGCAGATATATGCATTACAACAGATCTTTCTGTCGGTTTTCATAGCGTAAAGTACGTTTTTTCAATTTTCAACAATTGTGCTGTTTCCATGGCAACGACGGCCATTTTGAAAATTCAAAATCTACATTTATGTATGATGTTTAACATTTTTGTAAAGTTTTATGAAGTTTTGAGCATTTTGATATTTTTGCCTTGTTTCCATGGTAACGGCAGCCATTTTGGAAATTCCAAAGTGAAATGCCACATCTAGATTTGCCAGTCAACTGTTCTGTAAAGTAACATACATTTTTAAAGAATTTTGAAAATTTTGATATTTTTGATCAGTTTCCATGGCAACATTGTAGATCTTGTAGATTCCCAAAATCATCCAAAACATGTATATAGAAGACAGCTACAATGTGTAAAAATTTGATGATCCAATATTCAGGCATACTCAAATTATCCACTAAAAACTAAAATCTCATTTTTTCACTCTTTTACTGTTACCATGGTAACAGTGGCCATCTTGGAAGTGCCAATTCTCACTGCACTTATGGCAATGGTGGTTAACATTATTGTATAGTTCCATTACAATTGGTCTATACGATTCCGAGAAATAGTATGGACAAAATGTGTGGAATAATAATAAAAATAATAAAAAAAAGAATCGTACAATAACAATATGTCACCCGACCTCCGTCAGGGTGACATAATAATAATAAGAAGAAACGGGACAAAAACAATAAGTCTCCAAAACTCCGTTTTGGGCACTTAACTAGATTTGCCATTGCAAGCAATAGCGGATGGCACCCTTCCCACATTGCCACTAAACTGCAGCCATTTTGAAAATAAAAAACAGTCAAAGCACTTAAATGCATTACAACAAATTTGTCTGTAAATTTTCGGAAAATTTGTAACATTTTTATTTTTTATTATTTTTTCAGTTTCCATGGCAACGACGGCCATTTTGGAAATTCCGAAGTCCAAAGTCTTATCTGCAATTGTCAGTTACCATTTATTATAAGTTTCATTTAGCTTAGACCATTTTGAAATTTTTGGATATTTTTGCTGTTTCCATGGTTCAATGTCCATTTCGAAAATACCAACAACAGTTGCAACATTGACTTATGTCATGTTATATATTCATGATGTTTCTTTGAGTTTGATCTTATATTCCTTTAGAAAATGCTGGTTTTATGTTTTTTCCCATAGGGTCAATATCAAACCTTTCTCCAATTTCCATGGCAATGGCAGCCTTTTTGAAAATTCGAAGTATTGTTGGTACCTCAGGGCATCACTGCCAACATTTACATAAACTTTCAAGAGATTGCCTCTTATAACGAAAGATTTAGAATTTGCATTTTTTTTCACATTTTTTCAGTTTCCATGGCAACGGCAGCCATCTTGATGATGCCATACCCCGATTGCACAATTTTATATAGTGGTCTACATTATGGTATAGTTCCATCAATATTGTTCAAGCCAATTCTGAGAAACAGCATGGACAAAAAAGTGTGGAAGAATAAATATAATAATAAGAAAAAAAGAAACGAACAATAACAATATGTCACCCCAACTCCGTTGAGGGTGCCATAACTAGATTTGCCATTGCAAGCAATAGCGGATGGCACCCATCCCACATTGCCACTAAACTGCAGCCACTGTGAAAATTCCAAAATCAAATATCATTTCCTGACATGCCAGGTAACATTCCTGTAAATATTGAGAAAATTTGGAGTATTTTTTAATTTTTGAAATTTTAGCTGTTTCCATGGTAACGAGGAGTATTTCCAAAATTCCAAAGACAGATGAGGCATTGACATATGACATGGTACATATCCATAAAGTTTCATTAGGTTTCATTGAAAATTTTAAAAGAAAATACAGCTTTTATGTGTTTTCCCCTAGGGTCAATGTTAAACATTTCTCCTGTTTCCATGGCAATGGCAGCCATTTTGGAATTTCTAAGTACTGTTGGTACCTCAGGGCACCACTACCAACATTTGCACATTTTTCATGAGGTTGGCTCTTATAACGAAAGAGTTAGAATTTTGATTTTTTTTTATATTTTTATAGTTTCCATGGTAACCGTGGCCATCCTGCACATTCCAAAGTCAGGTGCACAACTTCACATGGTGGTCAACATTAAAGCATAGTTCCATCAAGATTGGTCCATCCGATTTCGAGAACTGCCGTGGACAAAAAGTGTGGAAGAATAAAAATAAGAAAAACTAGATATGCCGTGGACAAAAAGTGTGGAAGAATAAAAATAAGAAAACCTAGATATGCCATTGCAAGCAATAGCGGATGGCACCCTTCCCTCATTGCCAGGCGAGCGGCAGCCATTTTGAACATTCCAAAGTCGAAAGTCGCATCTTGATATGCCAGCTATCATTACAGTACATTTTTAGACCATTTGGAGTATTTTGAAAACTTAGCTTTTTTGTCGTTTCCATGGTAACGGCGGCCATTTAAAAATTTCAAAATCATATTTCAACTGTACACATGCCAGTTAACATTTTTGGTAAGTCTCATCAAGTTTGGTGCATTTTGAAATTTTTATAGTTTCCATGGTAAAGGTTGCCATTTTCAAAATTCCAAAGCCATATACCACTTTGACTCATTATATGTTTCATACCCATAAAGTTTCTATGGGTTTAATATTATATTCTTTAAGAAAAAGCAGCTTAAATGTTTTTCCCATAGGGCCAAAGTTAAACTTTCGCCCTGTTTCCATGACAATGGCGGCCATTCTGGAATTTCTAAATATTGTAAGTACATCTAGGCATACCAAGTATCATTTCCATAAAGTTTCATCCAATTGGGTCTTATAAAAAAAAATTAGGATTTTTGATTTTTTTTTTTAAATTTTACCGTTTCCATGGAAACGGTGGCCATCATGCAGATTCCAAAGTCTACTGCAATTCTTCACATGGTGGTCCTTAATATAATAGAGTTCCATCAACATTGGTCAATTGGATTCCGAGAAATAAGCTGGACAAAATGTGTGGAAGAAAAATAATAAAAATAACTAGATTTGCCATTGCAAGCAATTGCGGATGTCACCCTTCCCCGTTTTGCAACTAAGCGGCAGCCATTTCAAAAAATTTTAACAGTGAATGCACATATATGCATGGCTATACATCTTTCTGTAAATTTTCAGTAGATTGAGAGCATTTTAAAAATGTTCACATTTTTGCCATTTCCATGGCAACGGCAGCCATTTTGAAAAGTCAAAAGGATCATCCTTACTTGCCAGTTAACAATAATATCAAGTTTCATTAAGTTCAAAGCAATTTGAAAATTTTTGACATTTTTGCAGTTTCCATGGCAACGGTGGCCATTTTGGAAATTCCAAAGTCAAAAGTCTCATCCAGACTTGCCAGTTAACAATCATATTAAGTTTCATCAATTTTGGAGCATTTTGAAATTTTTGAAAATTTTGACATTCGTGATGATTCCTATGGTAACAGAGACCATTCCTAAAATCTAATGGCAGATACCACATTGGTACATGGTACATGGGAGGGAACATACCATCAAAGTTTCAATCGATTTGACCTACCATTTTAAGAAAGTAAATGCTACTTTAAGGTTTAGGAGCATTTTGACCTGTTTTGCATTGTTTCCATGGTAATGGCAGACATTTTCGAAATTCCAACGCCAAATTCCACATCTACCAATGTTGCTCATCGTTACTGTGAAGTTTCATTAAGTTTGGAGCATTTTGATATTTTTGAAATTTTTGGTGTAGTTTCCATGGCAACATAGTAGTTCCAATGATTGCCAAAATCATCCAAAACCAGTATATAGTGGGCACCTACATCTAATGATTTTAAGTTTAAGCATTCTCAAATAATTCACCGAACTCCAAAATGATACTTTTTCACCATTTTTCAGTTTCCATGGTGATGGCAGCCATTTTTTAGTTCCAAAGTTGCACTGCAACTCGAAAGTCAGTGTTCCTTGTTATAGTGAACTATCATTTAGATTGGTTCCTTTGGCTCTGAGAAAACTGGCGGACAAAATTAGGTGGAAGAAAAACAATAATAATAATAATAATAGGGAAAAAGAAACAGAGGAAAAGCAATATGTCACCCGACATTGTCGATCGGGTGACATAATAAGAAAAAAAAGAAACGTAGAATAACAATACGTCACCCCAACTCCGTTGAGGGTGCCATAATAATAAGAAAAAAAGAAACGAACAATAACAATATGTCACCCCAACTCCGTTGAGGGTGCCATAACTAGATTTGCCATTGCAAGCAATAGCGGATGGCACCCATCCCACATTGCCACTAAACTGCAGCCATTTTGAAAATTTTAAACAGTCTTTGCACATAAATACATCATAACACATCAGTCTGTAAATTTTCAGAAAATTTGGAGCATTTTTCAATATTTCTCATTTTGCAGTTTCCATGGCAACGGCGGCCATTTTGGAAATTCCAAGTTCAAATGTCTCATCTTTACTTACCAATCAACAATTATTTCAAGTTTGATTAAGTTTGCAGCATTTTGAAATTTTTGGGATATTTTTTCTGTTTCCATGGTTACGGTGTCCATTTCGAAAATTCCAACAACAGTTGCAACATTGACTTATGTCATGTTATATATTCATGATGTTTCTTTGAGTTTGATCTTATATTCCTTTAGAAAATGCTGGTTTGATGTTTTTTTCCCATAGGGTCAATGTTAAACTTTTCTCCAGTTTCCATGGCAATGGCAGCCATTTTGAAAATTCCAAGTACTGTTGGTACCTCAGGGCATCACTGCCAACATTTACATAAACTTTCAAGCGATTGCCTCTTATAACGAAAGATTTAGAATTTGCATTTTTTTCACATTCTTTCAGTTTCCATGGAAACGGCAGCCATCTTGATGATGCCATACCCCGATTGCACAATTTTATATAGTGGTCTACATTATGGTATAGTTCTATCAATATTGTTCCAGCCAATTCTGAGAAATAGCATGGACAAAAAAGTGTGGAAGAATAAATATAATAACAATTGAGAGGTCTTTCCTTTTCATTATGTAAAATATATGTTTAAATAATCGTATAATGTATTGAAAAGCTCTAAAACACACACAAAACCCTTACAATATGGTCAAAAACACATAATTCGGAATTTGGGACATGACCTTGACTTTTGACCGTATGACCTTTGTCAAGGTCATTGGTCCACAATGTCATAACAAAAGACATTATAAGTCTAGGACCTTTGGTTCATGAGTAAAAGCTTATTTTGTCTTTTCTAAAACAGTTAACAAGGGTTATGCCCCTTACGGATAGGTCAAATCTCTTCGGTCAAAATGTAAAAAAGTTGCGCCTTTATGTCCCAATTATTTTTCACTATTTACTATTTCTGTAGGTATTATCGTTTTTGAGATATCCAAGAAATAAGTTTTAAGGTCAAAGGTCAAGGTCAACCTCAAAAAGCTTTAAAACACACTAAAAATCCTTTAAATAAGGTCAAAAACACATAATTCGCTATCTGGGACATGACCTTGACATTTGACCATTTGACCTTTGTCAAGGTCATTAGTCCCAAATATCATTGTTGAAGACCCCATGGGTCTAGGCCCTTTAGTTATATAGTAAAAGCTGATTTTGTCTTTTCAGAAACCTAAAACAGGGGTTATGCCCCTTACAGAAAGGTCAAATCTCTTCGGTCGAAATGTAACAAAGTTGCGCCGTAATGACCCAAACATTTTCCACTATCCAAAACTTCTGTAAGTATAATGGTTTCTGAGATTATCCCATAACAAGGTGTTAGGTCAAAGGTCAAGGTCAACATACAAATTTGACCTTGAGATTATTTTTAAGAGTCACATCAATGGATGATGTTTGTTGAAGATCCTAGGTGTCTTCAACTTACGGTTTCTGAGTTTTGGGGGCCAACCGACTGCGGTTAATTTTCATAGGGGCATAACCCTACCAATCAGTCGTTGAATCTTTTCAATCCATATGTAACGAAGAACCGGAGTCTGGTCCTGAACAAATTTCACCCTTCGGTTTTTTTCTACCTATTACGGTTACGGTGTTTAAATGATAACAAGGTTTTTAGGTTTCGGAGGAATTACTCCGAACCGACAAAAATTTTCGACTCACAGGGTGAGTTCCGGATAGGTATTCATGACACCGATACAAAGTATGAACATGAAAGAGACACGTCTTACGGTTAAGGCTGCTAACTTCGTCAAAGTTTGGCGGAAAAAGAATAATAATAATAAACAGAAGAAATACAGTAAGGTCTTTCCCTTTTGAAAAAGGAAAGACCTTAATAAGAAAAAAAGAAACGAACAATAACAATATGTCACTCCAACTCCGTTGAGGGTGCCATAATAATAAAAAGAAAAAAAAGAAACGTTGAATAACAATATGTCATCCCAACTCCGTCGAGGGTGCCATAACTAGATTTGTCATTGCAAGCAATAGCGGATGGCACCCTTCCCCCATTGCCAGGCGAGCGGCAGCCATTTAGAAAATTCCAAAGAGTGCATCTATACATGCAAATTATCATTTTTGTAAAGTTTCATTAAGTTTGGAGCATTTTGAAATTTTTGACATTTTAGCAGTTTCCATGGTAACGGCGGCCATTTTGAAAATTCCTAAGTCAAACTGCAAATCAGCACATGCCAGTTACCATTTCTGTGAAGTTTTTTTCCATTTGGGACACTTTGATTTTTTTCGCATTTTTGCTGTTTCCATGGAAACGGCGGCCATCTTGAACCATTCCATACCAAGGTGAACAACTTTACATAGGGGTCCTCATTATAGTAAAGTTCCATAAACATTGGTCCATTAAATTCTGAGAAACACGACGGACAAAATGTGTGGAAGAAGAATAAGAAAAAAAAAGAAACGTAGAATAACAATACGTCACCCCAACTCCGTTGAGGGTGCCATAAAAAAAAAGAAACGTAGAATAACAATATGTCACCCCAACTCCGTCGAGGGTGCCATAATAAAAAAACAGAGGAAAAGCAATATGTCACACCTTATCGCTATTTGTCCGCCATTACTGGACATCACAAAAGTTCCCGTAAAATGTTGACGTCATAATAGAAAATATCTGACGCCATAATGGAAAAGTGATTGTTGTATGACGTCAAAAGTTCAAGCGGGACAGATTCTCGGGTCAAGCGGGAATAGCGATAAGGTGTATTGTCGATCGGGTGACATAACTAGATTTGCCATTGCAAGCAATAGCGGATGTCACCCTTCCCCCATTGCCACTAAGCGGCAGCCATTTCGAAAATTTTAAACAGTGAATGCACATATATGCATGGCTATACGTCTTTCTCTAAATTTTCAAAACATTTGGAGCATTTTGAAGTTTTTGACATTTTTGCAGTTTCCATGACAACGGTGGCCATTTTGAAAATCTGAAGTCAAAAGTCTTATCTTTATTTGCCAGTTAACAATCATAATAAGTTTCATTAAGTTTAGAGCATTTTGACATTTTTGACATTTTTGCTGGTTTCCATGGTAACAGAGACAATTCCAAAAAAATTAATTACAGATGCCACATTGGTACATGGGAGGGAACATACCATCAAAGTTTCAATGGATTTGACCTACCATTTTAAGAGAGGAAATGCTACTTTAAGGTTTTGGGAGCATTTTGACCATTTTTGCATTGTTTCCATGGTAACGGCAGTCATTTTGGAAATTTCAAAGCCAAATGCCACATCTACAAATGCCGCTCATCGTTACTGTGAAGTTTCATTAAGTTTGGAGCATTTTGAAATTATTGTAATTTTTGGTGTAGTTTCCATGGCAACATAGTATTTCCAATGATTGTCAAAATCAGTCAAAACCTGTATATAGTGGGCAACTACATTGTATTAAAATTTAATGATTTTAAGTTAAGCATTCTCAAATAATTCACCAAACTCCAAAATTTTATTTTTTCACCTTTTTTCGGTTTCCATGGTGATGGCAGCCATTTTTTAGTTCCAAAGTTGCACTGCAACTCGCAAGTCAGGGTTCCCTGTTATAGTGAACAATCATTTATTAAAAAAAAAAGGCTGGCTCAAGCTTTGCTGTCCATCAAAAAATTGCGATTATTTTTTTATTTGTGCAAACATTTTGTTTCATACAGCGATTTTCTTAAAGAAAAGAAAATTACAACACGTTTCACATACCTCGTGTCATCCAGACACTGTCTAAATGCGTGTACGTAGCATTTTAAATTTCTCTATGGGAAATTAACATTGCAATGGTCGCCAATGTTTTTCCGAATGTTTTTTTTTGGGAGAATATATTAACGTCATCAAAGTTCACGCGACGTTACGCATAGTAATCAAAGGAAAATAACTCCTATGTAAAACGCTGACTTTGACTTGCAACCAGCTATATAAACTATGTGTTGTGGCAAATAAAATAAAAATAAAATCAGATGTATGATAAGGAATTTTGTAAATAAACAAGTGTGCCATTGAGGTTCTGTTACCCTACCCTTTTCATTTAATTTAAATTTTAAAAACGTGTACCTTTTCATACATTCCGTAGGTAAAAATGTTACCTTTTCCCATATTGTTTGCGTTTCATGTGGTGTGTACTGTAACAGTGTAATACAGGTACTAAAGTTTAAAAAGAGAGAAAATTGGTTGAAAAAAAAACACAACTGGGAACACCAAGAAAGATGACGAAAGAAGAAGTTAAGGGAACTTTATTGACCTTATCATATATTTCTGATAGTTTTCCCGACCGATTCAAATATTTCCAACCTTGAAAATGTGACGTATTATAGCGGCACGTTCTATCACCTTGTATATATGAAGTGCCCCGATAGATTTTTTTTATATTTTAATCGGATATAATAATAATTATTTTGATAAATACAAATAATTTATTGAAGTTTCGTATGCATCTATATCAAGATAAAAAAAAATCCCGTACAGCAATTTTGTCTGGTGAAGCGCACAATGTCAGTGTGAATTGCAAAACATGCTCTCTACCTGAAAATGCAAGTCATCCTATGAATAAGATTAAATATGGTTTGCTGGCTGCAAAAACTGTGTATAATTTGTAAATTCAAACCGAAAATGGCCAAACTATATGTTATGCAACCTTATCACCAATGAATGGGATGGAGTTCATTTTTTGCCTGTTTATGTACATTTATGATTTTGGTTTTTAAATCGTTACTTTTGTCTCTCAAATTGGTTCAACATAATAAAAGGTGAAATGTAAGGTCTTGTGTGTATCCTTACCTATAAGGATCGCTTAGGTTTTATAGCTCAAAACGGTATGCCTAAGCACTTGGTAATTCTTTCTTCTTGAACAAATGAGGATAAACTCAGAAGTATGGAGTGAATTCGGAACACTTTACATTTAATTTGTTAAATAATGAAATAAAATTGAGAATGGAAATGGGAAATATGTCATAGAGACAACAACCCGACCAAAGAGCAAACAACAGCCGAAGGCCACCAATGGGTCTTCAACGCAGCGAGAAAATCCCGCACCCGGCGGTTGTCCTCAGCTGGCCCCTAAATAAAATTGTGTACTAGTTCAATGAAAATGGACGTCACCCTAAACTCCAAAACATATAAATGAACTAATATTTAAAAACATACAAGACTAACAAAGGCCAGAGGCTCCTAACTTGGGACAGGCGCAAAAATGCGGCGGGGTTAAACATGTTTTGTGAGATCTCAACCCTCCCCCTATACCTCTAGCAAATGTAGAATAAAGAAACACATAGCAATACGCACAGTAAAACTCAGTTTAAAAGAAGTCCGAGTCCGATGTCAGAATAGGTAACAAAAGAAACTAATCAAAATGACAATGATACATAAATGAACAAAGGACTACTAGCAGTTACTGACATGCCAGCTCCAGACCACAATTAAACTGATTGAAAGATTATAACTTCATCTTATGAAAATCAAGTACAAATCCCTCCCGTTAGGGGTTTAGTATCATACCATCATAAAAGATATGAGAAGAACATAACCCGTATCATGCCAACAACTGGTTTTAGAATAAATGTGTTTATTTCCGATGCAAAGACCCTTTGAGTGAATCAATGTTAATACCAAAATATGCAATCCTTAATGACTTGACAACAGTATCGTAATTATATCCTTTCCGAATAAGTCTGTTTAAAGGTTTGGTTAGCTTTTGAGGTGAATGCCGACATTTTTGTGCTTTGTAAAGAATATTACCATAAACTATTGGATATGAAATACCTGAACGTATAAGATGTCTGCATGTTGATTTATATTTACGAATGATGTCCTTGTACCGGTGATAAAATTTAGTAAATGTTTTGACCAGTTTGTAATATCGAAAATCCTGGTAATAATTTTTCAGTAATACAGAGATTTCTTTCGTTGAAATCAAATACGTTGTTACATACTCGAGCGAATCGAACAGTTGAGATATATAAACACCATAAGATGGCGACAAGGGAACGTCGCCATCTAAAAATGGATAATTAACAATAGGAAATGAAAAATCATCTTTTTTATCATAAATTTTGGTATTAAGCTTCCCGTTAAAGATAAATATATCAAGATCCAGGAAAGGGCAGTGTTCATTGTTAGTATTAGCTTTATTCAAAGTTAGTTCGGCAGAATACATCTCTTTAGTGTACATACTGAGGTCGTCATTATTGAGAGCCAATATATCATCTAAATATCTAAAAGTGTTATTAAATTTTTGAATCAGATGTTGTTTCGATGGGTCTTTCTGATTTTAGTCATAAATTGTAACTCATAACAATACAGAAACAGATCCGCAATAATTGGTGCACAGTTAGTCCCCATGGGAATTCCGATAACCTGACGGTATACGGAATCTCCATAGCGAACAAAAATGTATATTTAAAAAAATTACACACCGAGTCTAAATTCGGCTTTGACGCCGGGAACACTGCAGGTCCTTACAAAAAAAGATGTGGTATGATTACCAAAGTTCATTATAATATCATAATTAATACCCCCACTAAATAATGCATCTACAGTAGGCACTGGACGTTAAACAACCAACTATTAATTCATCCATCTTATCCTTTAATGTTTGTGATTATTTATTTTATTCTCATATAATCTCCTTGATCAACTACATGCAAAAAACTGCAGATTTACGATATAGTTAGGAGGCCGAAATTATTGCACATAAAAAGAAACACAAAAAGACAAAAAAAAACCCAACACTTTACATATTCCATGCATTCGTAACGCTTTTCTGGATTAACTTTCACCAGGAACTCTCAAAGATAGATATTTTAAAGCCAAAGAGCGTATAAAAAATGATAGGCATGAAGAGCTATATGACCAATAAAGGAACTACACATTCGCCACATTCTTTATGTGCCTGTCAAAAGTCCCGAGCATGTAGTTCAGTGGTTGTTGTTACTTAAAGTCTATTACATTTGTTTTCTTTTGTAAATTATTTTGTTATTAATTATGCCGTTAGTTTTCTCAATTGAATTGTTTCATATTTTTCATGTCGGGGCGGGGCTTTTTATAACCGACTTTACGGTTGCAGTATTTTTCATTATTGAAGGTCGTGCGATTGCCTATATATAACCGCTTACATCTTCTTAATTTAAACTTTCTTGAACAGTTGTGTCATTGGCAATCATACCACATCTCCTTATTTTTTTGTGCATTGTTCGAAAGATAAACATATGCGAATTTCGGTGAAGAGATTTGGAATATCTTCGTTACAACATTAGACTTTGCATTTGTGTAACAATTCTTTATTAATAATTCATTTTTGTCGAGCCTTCGACTTTTGTCGAAAAAGCGAGACATAGCGATCCTACATTCCGTCGTCGGCGTCGGCGGCGGTGGCGTCCACAAATATTCACTCGGTGGTTAAAGATTTTAAAATTTTAATAACTTTCTTAAACTATCATGGATTTCTACCAAGCTTGGACAAAAGCTTGTTTATGATCATTAGATAGTATCCAGAAGTAAATATTGTAAAAAAAAATTATCCTATTTATCCGTATTTTACTCATATATAACTTAGTTTTTCTGCCAGTTAACATTACATTCACTCTGTGGTTAAAGTTATAAAAATCTTAATAACTTTCTTAAACTATCATGAATTTCTACAAATTTTTAATAAAGGAAATTCATTTTAGAAAAAAAAAGACCTAAAAAAAATGCATATTTATCTGGTTTAAAAAAAAACCGTCGGTGATTTTCTTCATTAAAAGTTAGAACATATAATCTTCAAGCCAATTGTCAATTTGAAAAAAGGGGGGTACATGTGCTCGTTTTTAAGTAAATGTTAAAAGTAATTGGAAAACATGCATCATATATAGATTAGACCGTTGGTTTTCCCGTTTGAATGGTTTTACACTAGTCAATTTTGGGGACCTTTATAGCTTGCTGCTCGGTGTGAGCCAAGTCTCCGTGTTGAAGACCGTACTTTGATCTACAATGGTTTACTTTTATAAATTGTGACTTGGATGGAGAGTTGTCTCTGTCATTGGCACTCATACCACATCTTCTTATATCTTTTACATCCCAACTTTGTCTAAATTACAGTGTCTATTTCATAATAACTGAAAAGAACTCGTTTTAAGTTGGCAAAATGTTATTCCACGTTGAGGCTGTAACAAGAAAATCCGAGATTCTCGTCCCCATCTGCTATTTGGTTAATTTCTTTCTTTTTGTATTAGTTTTCATTATTTTTATTGGTCGGTTTATTTTTTTCCGACCTGCGGCCTGAAAATGTTCTCCACGCTGTCAACTGACAAATCTCAAGTAATAGCAAAGTAAAAATGATTGATTTTTATTGAAAAAATGAATACTCCAATGGGATTGATGGCATACGTGAAACGTGAACACATTATATAATACACCACAAAAATGATAAAATAATCATATATAGAAATGAATTAATGTGCGGCCGATTTATTAATTCACGGCATATTGTTCAGTTGCGTATGTAATGATTTTGATACGATGTTACAAGAGATACTGTTGACTTCGGCACTTTTTATAAGGTAGTATTCAAGACTTCGACACTATCTGACTTCCGAGTTTTTACAACACAAGTTTAAATATTTTTTAGTATCATGTGTATATTGTTTCCAAAATGAAACCTTCTTTTCAAAAAATGAAACTCTGATAGGATGGCATAAGAACTTTAGCAATCAATAACACTTTAAACTATTTAAATCGATAAACAATACCGTTTTGCAAGCCGTTGACTGTACAACACTATATATAAAGGGTATTTTCAAGTACCTGCAAGTTAATTTATTTCGACGTCTTACACATAAACGTCACAACTAAGTTAACACTCTTTTTAATGACGTCATATGCTTTAACGGTACAGTTTGAAAATAAAATAACAATGTTTTTATAATGTCAACTATGTAAACTTAATGTTTACAAAGTAAAAGACATCACTAAAGGCATATTAGGTCAGGAATGTGTATTCAGAATATGCGGAAAATATGCATTTTACCACGAAACTAGAGGCTCTCAAGAGCCTGTGTCGCTCACCTGTATTTACTGATGCTTTGGAAATCATGTAAAATAAGGTAAAAATCATAATTAATAGTATTAGATATTAGATATTATAATGATATCTAAGATAATAACAAAAAACTGCAAAATTTTTGTAAAATTACTAGCTCAGGGGCAGTAATCCAACAACGGGTTGTCGGATTCGTCTGAAAATTTCAGGGCAGATAAATCTAAATCTGATGAACATTTTTGCCACCTTGTCAGATTTGCTCTAAATGCTTTAGTTTCAGAGATATAAACCAAAAACTGCATTTTACCCCTATGTTCAATTTTTAACCAAGTCGGCCATGATGGTTGGAAGGCGGGGTCATCGGATAAATTTTTTAAACTAGATACCCTAATAATGATTATGGCCAAGTATGGTTAAATTTGTCTCAGTAGTTTCAGAGAAGAAGATTTTTGTAAAAGATAACAAAAATTTACGAAAAATTGTTAAAAATTGACTATTAAGGGCAATAACTCCTAAAGGGGTCGACTGACAATTTTGGTCATCCCAACTTATTTGTAGATCTTACTTTGCTGAACATTATTGCTGTTTACAGTTTATCTCTATCTATAATAATATTCAAGATAATAACCAAAAACTGTAAAATTTCCTTAAAATTACCAATTCAGGGGCAGCAACCCAACAACAGGTTGTCAGATTTGTCTGAAAATTTCAGGGCAGATAGATCTTGACCTGATTATCAGTTTTACCCTGTGTCAGATTTACTCTAAATGCTTTGGTTTCAGAGATATTAGCCAAAATCTACATTTTACCACTATGTTCTATTTTTAGCCATGGCGGCCATCTTGGTTTGTTGGCGGGGTCATTGGACACATTTTTTAAACTAGATACCCTAATGATGATTGTGGCCAAGTTTGGTTAAATTTGGCCCAGTGGTTTCAGAGGAGAAGATTTTTGTAAAAAGCTAACGACGACGGACGACGACGACGACGACGCCGACGGACGACGGACGACGGACGCCAAGTGATGAGAAAAGCTCACTTGGCCCTTCAGGCCAGGTGAGCTAAAAATAGGGTTTTGATAATTATTTGGGACTGAGAGGGTTAAAATGTCTATAGATCTATATAGAACGATTTATACAATATATAATTTTTTTAAAAATTCATTTTATAGGTAAAGATTATTAAGGTCATCCGCAAAAGTGATGAGAATAAATTTAAATATACTTATTGTTTTTCATGCAACTAAATTTAAATGCTAAAAGTTACATAAGAGGGAGTTTAATGTCTGACGATTAACATTAATTTAGCGATTTTTTTGTCTTCATAAATATCACGAGAGAGAGGGAATGACAACTTTATGTGAACATGCATACTGTTTCTGATTTGTGATGGGCGTGTCTGCTACAGAAACCGCGCGAAGAAGATGGGAGTTAACGGTTTCGCTGATTGGTTGACAGAATGTCACGGAAATAGCGGAAATAGTCGAAGTGAAAAAAAAACAATAACGACTTCCTGTTGTTACCAGGAGACGGAAAATGGCCGGCATAACAATGTTAAACCTCCGTAAGGATCGGAAAGTGGGCGGTACATGATGATCAATGGACCGGTTAGTAAATAAATAAAGCTTAATTGAATGGACAGGCAGTTATCGAATGTAATTCGTTGGTCAAATCATTTAAAACATAGGGGTAAAACAGTTGCATTGTTTTTTAGCCGGACAGGACCCCTTGAGCCAGACTATAGATTGGTTCCTTTGGCTCTGAGAAAACTCCCGGACAAAATTAGGTGGAAGAAAAATAATAATAACTAGATCTGTAATTGTTAGCAATAACTGATGGCACCCTCGTTCCCCAATTGCCAGGGTAACGGCAGCCATTTTTGAAAATTTCACAGTCAAAGAGAGCATCTACACATACCAATGAATATTATTGTAAAGTTTCATTGAGTTTGGAGCATTTTGATATTTTTGACATTTTTGCTGTTTCCATGGAAACGGCAGCCATCTTGAAAATGCGCGATTGCAAATCTGCACATGTTGGTTAACATTATGGTACAGTTCCATAACAATTGGTTCATAGAATTCCAAGATATAAGCTGGACAAAAAAAGTAGAAGAAAAGTAAGAAAAAAAGAAACGTAGAATAACAATATGTCACCCCAACTCTGTTGAGGGTGCATAATAATAATAATACTGAAAAAGATACAGAGGAAAAGCAATATGTCACCCGACATTGTCGATCGGGTGACATAATAACTGAGGAAAAACAATTAGTCTTCTCAAACTTCGTTTGGGAGACTTAATAAAGTGTTTGAGGTTGAAAAAATGGTTTGGAGAATAAAACCTGATAGGTATGTCCTCGTAGCGCAAAGGGTTGCGCGCTGGACTTCTTATCCAGAGGTTGCAGGTTAGAATCCAGGCAAGGATTGTCTTTTCCGTCATCACTGAAATGTTATTTTATAAAATGAACGGATCTACTTTAAAATAAAAGAGTCAACAAAGAATTCTATATACAAACCACAGCCACATTTGTATGCACTTTTATTCAATGTGACTTAGATTGATACTTAGTTCTTAACTCTTCTTTCCATTTTAATTACCTTAGTTGAATTTAGCAATTTTTGTAATGTTCTTTTTAGTCATATACGCGGCAATTGCTCTTCACATGTTAAGGTATAGTATATCCTTGGCTTTGAACTGTGTTGGTCTCAGTGTATCTGATGAAGTTTAATCCAGAAAAGCGCCTCGGGTGCACTAAATTGTTACAGTGTTATTTTATTTCATTACATCTTTACGCCACAATTTAAGCAATGTCAATAAGGACTATTATTGCATTTGTCATGATGGTCTGCAAAAGAGAGGCGAAAGATACCAAAGGGATATTCAAACTCATAGGTCAAAAACAAACTGTCAATGCCATGGCAAAAAACGAAAAACGACAAAAAGACAAACAACAGTATACCAAAAAAAAAACAATATAGAAAACTAAAGACTGAGCAACACGAACCCCACCAAAAGCCAGGGGTGATCTCAGGCAATCCAGAGTCATCAGATATTGCTCCACATGTGGCATCCGTCGTGTTGCTCATGTAAGTACAAATCCAGTGATAAGTCTAAGTCGGTAGGTCACATTCTAGGAAAAGAGGAAGGGATGTTGTTACAACAAATAGAGTTAGGCAAACTTGTGCGAACATGTATATAATTTTATTGCATAACTTTAGCATAGACTTTAAAAATTTAGATATATACAAAAAACGTAATTATATGTAAACAGAGTCTAAATAATATTCAAATTTCATTGTACGGAAGGCTTCGGTTAATAATAAATACCAGTTCAGTATACATATAATAGATAGAATATAATCTTAAAATGCAACAACAAAAATTAAAATAGAATATAATAATCAGTGAATACTTTGGAGAATACCATTTTTGGAGAATAGTATCATCCATCTGAAATCCTGAACATCTTATAAATTGTTCAACAACAACAAACATAGGATATTTTTTTGGTATTTCGAAATCTTGAAAGTCATATTACAAGCAATAGAAGGGTACGATAACGTCCCATATATGGCAAATATGTCTAACTTCAATTTCAAATAGGGTTTTTATAACCATTTTCACCATGTATCAAAGTTAAAACAATGAATAGATAGGAAAAATGTTTTTTTTCTTTAAATTCACGTATAGCGTTTTTTCCACTTAGTTCAATGAAAACCGGTCTATTTCCATTGGCTTTAGGACATAAAACAAAAATAGCATGAATCATAAAAAAGACATTTTAACATTATGCTTTTTTTTATAATAATTTACCTATCGACTTAAATATTTAGTTTGCCGAACACAGATGATGGTTACACCTTTCACCAAAATCTCTATTTTTGGTCTATTTTAATCAGAAAAGCGCCACAAAATCGTTCTATTTAACTATCTCACTTGTTTCTGCATCAACTTGAAACTTGAAAGATTCCTCATCTTGAATTAATGGACTGAATATACATGGCCAAATGGGAAAGTTACCGCACTAACTCCTTAAATATTATCAATCACAATCAGAACTATAGGAAATGCTTAACCTTCTAAAAGGAAAATCAATCAATAAAATATATATATATATATATATATGGTGTACAAATTTTTGCACCTCATGTTTGCGGTATACCATCTTTTCCGCAAGCTTATTGTTTTCTGTTTAGTAATAAATTAATAATAAGATCCATTTTTACATCTGGTGATCCGTTTATTTGGCAATCGCCAATGGCAGTCAGCAGGGTTTAAGAACATCAGTTGTTCGACCTGCTAGTCAAATGCGTTTTGTTAAAATATACTTTTTCACTTTTTTGGTCTTTTGGAAAATGTTGTTTGTGCTGTATTTAGACCCCTCTACCAAGAAATTTGTTTTGCATGCACACGTATAAAAATTGCGGTTTTTATCCAACGCAATCATAGGTTTGAACGTTGTTTTCAATTTAGACTTGTTTATATATATATATATACGGTATTTAAGGAAAATCTAATAACTAAGGTTGGAAAGTTCATGATAATTCTACTCCGAATACTTGGATTTCAACATCCAGGTTTTCAAGGAGAAGACAACTGAGGCTTGTTTTGATACAATCTGCCTAATATTGAGTGTTTTATAAATGCTTAACAGATCTAACGTAAGTTGTGTACTAGTACTGATTTTAACTGGCAATTCTCTGTTTTCATATAACCAATTATATACTTCATTACAGTTCTTCAAACCTGAAACGATATTACAAAACTTTGTATCAGTAAATTAAAATGTGTCAACAAATGAAACAAGATAATCTCTCTAAAATTGACATTTTAAGCAGGTGATTTCAAGGACTCTCAACTTTACAGTTACACAATTTTTTCACTCATTTACATGAAAATTACCACAATTATTAACACTTTGAACTATGAGCTACTGCTCATACCCCCGCTATAAGTATTCAGTAAACTACAATTTGAAAATAAATGAATGTGAAAACGGATTACACGGAATAACATGCTAAATATGAATGCTGATACCAAATTTATATGCAGATCTTGAAAAAAATGTGAGGGAAAATGTCATAGTCGACTCTTTATATGTAAAATATCTAAAGGTATTCGGTAAACAGGACACCACTGATGAGCACTAAATGTGAAAATGAATCACACTGTTACTGTTTAGTCTATTAACATCAAACCCGATAACAAATTTCAGGAAACTCTAATGTATATTTCAAGAGAAAAATTCGTAAGGGTTCCGCGGAACCCAGTGTCTCGCCTACTTTTGCTGTTAATCGCAGGCTCAACAAAAATGAGGAAAAAAATTAATAAAAATATTCCTTTCTATACCATCTTTTGATTGTAAGTAGCTTCTGTCAAAGTTTGGTACAAATCCAGGATAGTTTATGAATCTAATAAATGTTTTAAAAACTTAAACTGCAGACTGTATGTAATGTTAACTGGAAGAAAAACTAAGTCCATTTATAAGTAAAATACGGAAAAAATTGAACAAAATTTTAACAAAATTTCCTTCTAGATACTAGCTTTTAATCATAAACAAGCTTCTGTCCAAGTTTGGTACAAATCCAGGATAGTTAAAGAAAGTTGCTAAAATTTTAAAAACTTTAACCACAGAGTGAATGTAATGTTTCTTGGCAGAAAAACTAAGTCCATTTATAAGTAAAATACAGAACAAATGGAATTTTTTTTTTACAAAATTTACTTTTGAATATTATCTTATGATCATAAACAAGCTTCTGTCCAAGTTTGGTAGAAATCCAGGATAGTTTAAGAAAGTTATTAAAATTTCAAAAACTTTAACCACAGAGTGAATATTTGTGGACGCCGCCGACGACTACGACGACGACGACGACGCCGACGGAATGTAGGATCGCTATGTCTCGCTTTTTCGACAAAAGTCAAAGGCTCGACAAAAATGAGATCAAATTTCATACATGACCTTAATTTGTCAGAAAATATAAGTATTTGGTAAACAGGAATCTTTTTCTAGTTATGTATATAGTAACTGCTGCCTTCTGATAACGGTATGGTTTCAAACTGTTGCCCTTTTTGTGTTCTATGATATTGGTATAATAATTTTGTTTTGAGTTTTCGATGAGATATTTGACTTTGTTTCTCCAGAGTCTATAACTATACATATCTTTTTTCTTATGATAAATATCACGTTTTCTCATGCCTTCTGATAACGGTTGGGTTTCAAACTAAAAAAAAACCAATAAACCAACTTTGGGTTTTGGGATAGAGGTATTGAACCTCTTATCGTGTTTCATCTATTACAACAGCAACAAAGTCTGGCATTGGCAAGACATTAAATTTAACATTCTAGGAAAAATTCACCTCGTTCTTTAGCAGATACAGGTATTATAATATATTGATATTTGTCAAAGTGTATACGCTTTGTTGCGTTATAACAGGGGACTGCTGTGTCAGGAAGGATCTAACCTGCCAAGGACTAAATGATAAGTGGTTATGGCAAACTTTTGTAGGATTTATTCCGTATTTCGTAAAATCCAGAAAGAATTGTTTATTAACATGTTTAATACTGGGATTTTAATTTATCAAATTGAAGTTTAAACATTGTGCACATGTCCTTAGAATCTTTTCCTCTGACCAATCACAGTGTTTAGTATTAGAAAAATTCACATTATATAAACTTACATAAAGTTATTTTTAGCTACATAGATAATAAAAGGATTAAACTAATCACATGACTGTATAGATACTGAAAAACTTAGCTTTTAATGAGTTTTCTGCATTTATTTCAATCGTTCATCATCAATTTCTTCGTTTGTTGAAACGTTTCAAAATTTTCCTCAAAACGACGTGTTGTTTTTTTAAAGGGACGTTGCACCACTACTAACCGTGTATTAAAATAAACCACGCCTACTAACCCCATATGAATTATATACGGTCTCCACGCGGTAGCTTTTAACCAATGATATTCCAAGAAATGTGTAGGAGGTAAGATAAAAGTGCTTACACATTTGTTCAGCAGGGGCAGAAATCATGAAGACGTCAATAATGAAAGAAATATGTTTATAAGATTTTAACTTCATTTAATATGAAACCATAGCATCTTATGGTCACATCAATAACTTTCCAGAAACCCAATTTCTGTTGTCTTGTTTCTTCAAAGTATCACAAGATTTTCAACTTAGCCTTTTCAAGTTGTCGCAGAGACAACGCTTTAAGTATCACGTTACGCTACTTAAAGGTCTATAACTCATCAAGAATGAAAGCTAAAATCGTAAACTTTACCTTTTTTTAGTCACAGGAAACAACATATCTAAATTTTAAAATATTTCATCAAAGCGTTTTCAAGTGATTGCACGGACAACGCTCTCTATAAGTATCACTTTTCGCTACTTAAAGGTCTACAACTCATCAACTATAAAAGCTAAAATCGTGAAAATCGAACTTGACCTTCTTATATATTAGTCACAGGAACCAACATATCTAAATTTGAAAAGATCTCGTCAAAGCGTTTTCAAGTTGTTGCACGGACACTGTTTGTCAGCCGGCCGCCCGCCCGCCGTACATCACCAAATTAATAAGCGATATTTTCTTTTGGAAATTCGGTTAAAAATAAAATAAATTGATAAAAATCGTCATTTCAGGAATAACTCCTATAAGGAGTTGACTGACAATTACATCCAATTGATTTATTTGTAGATCTTGTCCAGTTGATCATTTTGCTTTTAAAGTTTCTATCAACCAACAATAAATGTCAAGATAAAAGACAAAAACGCAAAAACATTAATAAAAACCGTCATTTAAGGGCAATAATTTCATTAAGGAGTCCACAATGATAACCTTATTTGTAGATCTCGTCTTGCTGATCACTTTAGCTAAGTATAGTTTCTCTCTATATACTATATTTTTCAAAATAGATAAAAATGGGAAAATTATTCATTTATAAAGGCTATATATAACAAGTCGTCTGTTTTTATGTACTTGTAAAGTAGGTACATCTCAACATCTTCACATTTTCTCTATCTATAAAGGTTTTCAGGATAATAGACAAATCTTGCATTTTTATTCTATTTTTCCTCAAGGGAATCCGAAGTAATGCTATATGGCAATTTCTGGGTGTGCTTTTAAACACGTTTTACTACGTATAAATACACTGACGTTATAAGTAATGCAACTGAACTCGAAAAAGACGCTTAATCAACGAGTTTAATGTACCGGAATAACACACGACTGGAAATTGTTTTAAATGATAGAATAATATGTATATTTCAATTTTCGTTTTGGTCGTAAAAACTTTCTTTGGTCAAATTTTTATATTTTAGCCTCAATTTATGGTCATTTTAGAATTAAATAAATGAAGAATGTGTCTATGGGCCACAGATGCCCCCGCTTGCAGATATGCATGAGTCAACTTCCACATATAGATGCAGGATTCGCGTAGTTAAGACTGTTTTGTGATTAAAAGCATTGTGTATAAGTTTCATAACATTTGGCTGAGGCACACTAAAGTTTGAGAACGGAAACCAATTTTGGAGACGAACGGACGGGCGGGACGGACGGATGAGACAGAAGGGGGAAACACTTAATGCCCCCTCCGTTACGGCGGGGTCATAAAAAATAAATGTTTTATTCAATTCTTGGCTTTGTTCGTAATTGTGTTCGATGCACATATCAGCAAGGGTCATCGGAATGATGAAAACATAAGTAATAAACCAATCCGAATAAAATTTTAAAACTTAAAGTTGGCAGGTTTTTCGCTGGAAATTTAACGTAGTTTTTATGTCAATAAATACGTTACCATCATAAATTCTGAGTACATCCATCTGCGCAAGTCTGACAGGCGGACAACCTCAAATAAAAATATCATCCAATGAGAAGAGGGAAGACCAAGCAGTGCCCGTATAACCATGTCTTTATATCATCCATTTATTAATTTCCGCCTGCGCATCGAGACACACGTGTTGCAGAGAAAACTTTTAAGTTTTTTGTTTTTTCGATAGTGAATATTGTAGGTATCCCCATACCATTGTTTATTAATTATTATTTCATATTGTTGTTATAATATTGTATTTTATAAGTATTTAACTTCATACTTATTTAATTATGGAGTTTAATGCTTCCAGTCCTTTCGAGGCCATTACAGGTATGATGTTTTTTAGACGGTTCGTTACCCTTTACTGTTACCGCAACAACGGTAAGGCAGGGAACCCTCCTAATAGTAGTCAACTAACCGACGTTTTTTACTTCGGTGACTACTAAGACCGGTCAACATACCCTCAATGCAGGTTCTGTCGGTTATCATGGAGGGGTCCCTACCATTACCACTGTTACGCACACATTTTCTAGGCCAGTTGACACCACTGGGTCTATTTCATCCTACCCTGGTATTTCTATGGGTCTAAACTTACCTGGGTCTAGAGCACCAGCGTCATACTGTGGCTTCACTTTACCTGCTTCGGCTAGTAACGCCATGTCTTGGTCTAGACCTCCTTGGTCTCAGGGTTATCCTTATTCAGGCTTTCCTGGTCAGGGGTTTCCTGGTCAAGGGTTTCCTAATCAGGTTTTTCCTAGTCAGGTTCCTGGTCAGCCTTTCCCAGGTTTCTGGCCTTATTGTGGACCAATTACCACACCAGTTATTGTTCCTCAGAGTACTACATCTAATCTGTCAGTTCCTGCTCCTCCTTTAGCAGTGTCATATAGTAGTTGTAGTAGTGTATCTGTACCTGCTGCTCTGCCTACCTCTTCTGTTAGGCACCAGTTTAATCAAGTTACTGACTCTGGTCCCTCTTTAGATGGGGTCAAGAGTATTCTGGACGACTTTCGTCAGTCTATTTCTTCTGAATTGACGTCTTTCTCCAACCGCCTGGGTACGCTAGAGAACATTGCCAATAAATTAAATTCTCCAGTGATTTCACTACTTCCAGATCATAATATTGGAAGTAACCCGGAGGACAGTGATGAGGAAGAACGCTTTTCGGTGGCCCCAGGCAGTCAGGCAGAAGGTTTTACTTCTGATGAAGAAGGTGATAATCCTGTTCAGGTCTCTCAGAATGTTTCTCAACCTTCTGTTCCTGTGTCTATCTCTTCTTCTGTAATTGGTCGTTCTTCTACCAATTCCAGAAAGGATCCTGAGGCTGAAGATACTCCTTCTACTTTGAAGGATCTTAGAGATTCGGTTTATACCATTATGAGAGACGTCAACAAGGTACCATTTCAGTCTCCTCCCAGACCCAAGAGACTTACCTCTACTTTTGAGGCTTCATGTAGTCTGTCTATAGACAACGCTAAGTCACATACTAGTTTTCCACAATCCAACCATATGTCTACTTCTCTGCAGATCATCAATGATGGGATTGTGGCTAATGAGTCCCAATGTTCCCAAGTGAGTGGTTTTGGGCTTGCCTCATTTACTGAGCAGTTCCGTTCTAAAGATTATGATATCTTTGATTCTACCTTGGGTAAATTGGTACCTAAATGTGACAAGGTTTTTTCATCTTCGATTGCTTCTAAACCTGCCGATGGACTGCCTCTTTCTCAGTCTGTTTGGTCCAAAACAGAGAACCTTCTCAGGAATGCCTCTCATGTTTTAGGCACTGCTGAACACTTTTTAACTGCAGTTGCTCCAGTACTTAAAGACTCTTCTCTTCCACCAGAGGTCAAGCCTTTTCTATTACAGGTGGACAAGGCTTTGGGTGCCTCTCAGTTGTTTATGGGTTCAATAGCCAACTACACATTATCCAAAAGAGCTGAAATTTTGGATAAAGCAAAGGTTTCAGATAATATTAAGGCTGCTTTAATTAAGTCTCCTTATGATGGTTATATTTTCGGGTTGCCACTTAATGAGGTACAGAAGCATCTCAATCAAACCCCAGCTCCAGTGAAGGTGAATGTGTCTCTTTCTGGAAATAATTCTAAACGAGATAGTTATTCTTCCACTGGAGGCTCATCTTATAATTCTCAAGAGAAGAGCAGGAAAATCACTAATGATGGAGGTAATAAACCTAAGAAGTCTTCAATCACTAGGTCCAAACCTAACAGTTTTAAGAGAGGTGGCAAGAAAGTCAATCCCTCTTCCTAGGAAGTTGCCCCCTCGTACGTTACTGTCAGAACCCAATCCAGAGATGTACTACTAAACTCCTCTTTCTCAATTGCCAGTAGTGGGGAGGTTAACTCATTTTCTAAAAAAACGAGTATTACCTCAGATTGTTTGGTTCTGTCAGTAATTCGAGGGGGATTAACTCTTCAATTCAAAGAACAACCTCCTCTTTCTTCTGTTCCTATCCCACTGTCAAATACTCAAGATCCACAGAAGTTTCTTCTTCTGTCAACAGAAGTAGAGACTCTTTTGACAAAGAGGGCAGTGGAGGAAGTCCCTGTATCTTCAATAGATCCAGGTTTCTATTCTCGTCTCTTCCTTGTTTCGAAGAAGACAGGAGGAATGAGACCAGTCATCGATTTGTCTATCCTAAATTCTTACATGATTATTCCCCATTTCAAAATGGAGACCAATGTTCAGTCAGAGCTTCTATTCTTCCAGGTATGTGGACAACATCCCTGGATCTGACGGACGCTTATTTTCATGTTCCAGTTTGCCATTCGTACCGCAAATTCCTTCGGTTTGTTTGGAACAAAAGGGTTTACCAATTCAGAGCTCTCCCTTTTGGTCTGTCAACTGCACCACTAGCATTTACCAAACTCATGCAGGTAGCCATAGCTCACCTTCATTCACAGCCTATTCAGATTCATTCTTACCTGGACGACTCACTGATCAAGGAACTTTCTCCCGAGAAACTCTATCTCAATACCAATGTAGTCATCATATTGCTTCTCTCTCTGGGGTTTCTCATCTCTTGGAAAAAGTCAGACCTCATTCCGTCTCAGGACTTTATTTTCCTAGGCGAACACTACCTTACTCATCAGTGCATAGTTTGACCTCCTCAGGAAAAGTTTCAGAATCTTTGTTCACAAATTCATCTGTTTCTATCTCAAAAAACCGTTACTGCTCGCCAGTTTTCACAACTGCTAGGTCTCTTGAATTCACTAGCGGATGTTGTTCCACTTGGTCGCTTTCACATTCGACCTCTTCAATTTTATCTACATCAACATTGGCTCCCAGCTACACAGGATTGGGAATTTCCAGTTCCAATCATTCATCAGGGACTGTATCCTCATTTGGTTTGGTGGACTTCTCAAGCAAACGTTTTGAGAGGCCAACTTCTGTCCTCCCCAGTTCCAAATCAGACTCTGTTCACAGATGCCTCCAACCTCGGTTGGGGAGCTTATCTGGAAGGTCTTTCAGTTTCAGGAGTGTGGACTCCAGATCTTTTGAAGGAACACATCAACAAACTAGAAATGAAGGCAGTTCTTCTTACACTGTCTCATTTTCAGTCCCTACTGCAGAACAAATCTCTGGTTCTAGCATCGGACAACACCACTGTGGTGGCTTATTTGCGAAACCAAGGGAGAACTCATTGTTACAAGCTGTTCCTTTTAGCAAGAGAAATCCTCCTTCTTTGCAACCACCTTCATCTACAGATTGTAGTTCGTCATGTCCCAGGGAAACTCGATGTGTTAGCAGATGCTCTGTCCAGGACACTTACCCCAGTCAATACAGAGTGGGAACTTCTCCAATCAGTATTTCATGCAATAACACTTCAGTGGGGGTCTCCTCATGTAGACCTGTTTGCAATAAGCCTCAATTACAAAGTTCAAGTGTTCTTGTCTCCTGTACCAGATCCGAAAGCTTACGCAGTAGACTGCATGAGTGTTCCTTGGGACGGAATGTTCGCTTACGCCTTCCCTCCGTTCAGATTTCTTTCAGAAGTTCTTCGGAAGATCTTAGCAGAGCAAGGGTTGATCATTCTTATTGCTCCAGCTTGGCCCAAACAAGCCTGGTTTCCAGATCTTCTTCATCTGTCTTGTGCTCGTCCACTGGTTCTACCAGTACGACACAACCTTCTGTCCCAGTTCAAGGGCAAGATTCTTCATCCCAATCCAGTGAAGCTACATCTGTTCGCGTGGCTTCTCTCAGGGATAGCTTCAAGGAGAGAGGTTTTTTTGAATGCGCAGCCAGACAATTCTCCCGAGCAGTTAGAGATTTCACTAACATCGTCTATGATGCCAAGTGGACTACCTTCAGTAGTTGGTGTAGTGAGAAGGAAATTGATCCTTTCCAAATTTCTGTACAGCAACTAGCAGACTTTCTGTTCCACCTTTTTGAAGAGAAAGGATTATGCCCCTCTACTATTAAAGTCTATAGATCAGCTATTTCTAGGACGATTCAACTGTCTGGAGGTCCAGACTTTGGTAATAATGAATTCATTTCTCTTTTAGTTAAGAATTTCACTCTTGAACGCCCTAGACAGAGAGTTTTAATCCCGTCTTGGAATTTGAGTGTAGTTTTATCAGCTTTATAAACCCATCCTTTTGAACCTGCTGAAAAGGTTGAAATCAAGTGTTTATCGTATAAGTGTTGTTTTCTTCTTGCCTTGGCCTCTGGTAGAAGAAAAAGTGAAATTCATGCGTTTTCCACTGCTGATTACTGCCTTCGTTTTAATAGCGATAAGTCATCTGTTACTCTTTTAACGGATCCAGCTTTTTCAGCCAAAAATTAAATTCCGGGCAGAGGTTCAGAACCGATAGTGATTCCAGCCCTTCCTGATGATTCAAGTTCTAAAGTACTCTATCCTATCCGAGTCTTACTTTTATATCTTCAGAGAACACGGAGTCTCCGCACCTCCTCAGATTCCAGGTAATTTATTCCTATTAACAAAGGAAAACAATATTTGTCTGCTAAAACTATTTCAACTTGGATCTGTAAAACTATTCAATTAGCTTACAATTCTTCTAATGAAGAACTTCTGAATAGTCTGCATGTTAAAGCTATTTCTACCTCCTGGGCCCTTCTTTAGAGGAAGTCTTATCTGCAGGTTTCTGGAGAACTGAAAATTCTTTCATTTCTCACTATCTGCAGTCTTTATCTACTCAAGCTCAGAGTTTGTACTCCTTAGGACCTTCAGTTTCCGCACAAAGAACTGTTTTTCCTCCTGCATCTTCTGGTTCAGGGGATTCAGCTTTGCGTTAGATTCTATATTTTACTCAGAATTTATGATGGTAACGTATTTACTGACATAAAATTGTACATTTTTAAAGTAAAATGAGATTTTATTATAAATAAATACTTTCCATCATAAATTAAAGGTCCCTCCCAACCTCCCTTTCATCCCCTGTTTTTTTTTTTTCCTAGGGCTTCTTGCTTACATTAGGAAATTAAATGGATGATATAAAGGCATGGTTATACGGGCACTGCTTGGTCATCCCTCTTCTCATTGGATGATATTTTTATTTGGGGTTTTCCGCCTGTCAGACTTGCGCAGATGGATGTACTCAGAATTTATGATGGTAAGTATTTATTTAATAAAATCTCATTTTACTTTAAAAATGAACAATTTCATTGAAAACGAGAAAAGATATGATTCAAAAACATTATTTCCTTTTTGAGTAGAAAGAATACATTATTGAGATACTGTATGCAAATTTAGATGGACAAACTGCAAATAGTTTTGTTAAAATCAAGAAAGAAAACATCACTTATACCTTTTTTTAAACTACGGAAATTTTATAACTGTCATTCACATCCATTATTAATGGTAACATGTATCAAGTTCAATTATTAGGACGTTTGTTCAACAATAAATTTGATAGTTTTGAAGTGATTTTGTACATAATCTGAGAATTATAAGATATTTTTGATCACATATTGTTATTCTTTTTCTATAAATAAGTTATATTTTTGTTGCTTAAATTTTGACTTTTTATGATAGTTAACCGAATCCTTTGGATAAGATTTTATTCTGGATAATGGCTAGTTTTGGTAGTCCTGTAAGGTTTACTCCTACTATTCCAAAAAAGGAGCACGAATGAGGTTGAGTTGGGAAAATGCATTGTGTGTCAATGTTCGTCACAGGAGCAATTAATATCCATGCGAGCGGTCGGAAAAAATATTATTGAAGTATGGATAATCGCAGAGTTTAATGCAGAAATGAGATTAAAACTGAGTTTACTGCTCCCGAAATAAACTCTCATAATGAAACTATACCAACTCCCTGACAACGAGATGAAGTGCATTTCAAACTCACCAGCGACTAACAAATCCTTTTGATATAAAGTCTCATCTCAAGTCACTAATCAACATCTCAACTGGAATGTACGTGGATAGAGTTGCGAAAGGACCACGGGGACAGCACCATGCTTAAACATTTAAGGCCGAACTTTGTCATGATGAGTTTATTCAAACAAGGACAATAACCAGCAATAAATATGGTCGAAGATTCCTCCTTGTAATGTCTTCAGATTACTTGCAAGATTTACTTTGAACCTGTAAATCTGTCTTGCACCAAACTTTGTGTCAAGGCGGTGCAGCGTGCTAATACTCTTACCGAATTCGCAAACAATGATAAAGACATTGATGTGTAGCTAAGTTTCTTGTATATAATTTCCTAGTGTGAAACATTTTTACTGTTTACCCCTATATGATGAAGACCGGGTGCTAATGTTTGAAGCCCTTCAAATAATCCCACAAAGAGAATGTTCATGGCACAAAACTAATTTTGTTTTACACTGAGCCAACAAAGCAAGTTTACAACTATGACTTTTTTCTTTAAAATTCGCTTTCATCTCGGTTGAAAATGTTTTTACTTTGGATTATAACTGATCTTTGGACTATCAAGTACATGATATTTGTGAATACACGGTTTCAGTGTTTGAATTTTGTTTTTTTTTAAAGGAAGAAAAATAACTAAAATATATCGACAAACTGGTGTTTTACAATTATGTTATATGCTGCGGTGAAAAAAGATAAGCAATGTAAAAATAAATGGATGAGAAAAGGTCAAGGCCACATCTACATTTTCTTTGTAATAAATAGAAAAAAATCAGAAGATCAATTCAGCATTGACGCCATTTTGTAATGGCAGCTGTTCATACAAATACCGGTAGCTAAACTTGTCGTTTTGACATCATTTGCAGTATATGCTTGTTATCAAATCTTCTTTTTAGCATTTTACTGAATATATCTTATAAATTTCCTTCTTTTTTCTTCATGTTTGAATTTATGATACATTTGAGGTTTGACCTATGAACTCAATTTTGCAAAAATGTGACCATTTTGGGTATTTTACGACCACACATTTCTTTTTGTAAACATTTTCTTCTTTCCATCGATATGCAATATAGGTGTGTGTTCTTCCAGTACATTAAAATTTTAAAAAATGAACTCTGGTTGCAGTTCACTAACTATATCCAGAGCTAAATGGAATTCTTCATCGCTTCATATATATTATTATTATCAATGAAATTTCATGAAAATATCTTTTATGAACAATTATTTGTAATCAACATGTTTTGTCTTGAGAAATATATATCAGTATTAACTCATGAATATCATAATAACGAACAGGTACCTAGATAACATGGGTCATCTTAGTACCCATAATTCATGTGGATGAATTTTAAGAATTGTATGCATGTTCCTTGTATAACAATATAGGGGTAAATTCAGTAAAAAATCTCCGATTGACTTTAATGCAAATCTATGTCTTGAATTAAATTTATACCTGATTACCTTTAGAAATCAGAAGTTTTCATATATCATTCATTAGAGTACAAATGTTGCCCAATCTTTTGCAACAATAAAAACATAGGGTCATGCAGCATTTTTGGGCAATCACATGGCCTTGTTTACAAACACTGTAGATTCGCACTTAATTCCTATAATCACCCCCATTACTTTTCAACCCTGCAGTAAAAAAATTAAGTGCATTCAGCATTCATTTTTTCATTTTTTTAACTCTAGTTTTGATCCATCTATCAAAGCATATTTATTACAAACATTACCTACCAATCAGAAGAGCACAGGACTTTAGTAATATACAGAAAGCTCTCCCCCAAATGGGCAGTCCCTGATGACGTATATTTATTTACTGAATTTACTCCTTCATAAAACACATTAAAAGCTAAAAAAATGTTATTGTTAGCTTTTGTTTTTGTATAGACGAATGGAAGTAGGTTCTTTATGTTGAAGACGATCACTTTGATAGGCCACTAGTCTAAATGCCACATGTTAAAATAGTCGGTAAGATAAATTTGATACACAGTTTGCTAATGACCTAATACGATATATGGGGTAAGTTAATTCCATATGAATTTACTGACCCCATATGTATCGTATTAGGTCACTAGCAAACTGTGTAACTAATATCATTATGTGCACATCTGTATTTTTAAGTAATCATATAAGTCTATTGTTTATCTTGAAAGATTCAGAAACATTACAGGTCAGTAAGGTGTTCAACTCTCTGATTGTTCTAGGATAGAATGACTCCTGGCTTCTGGACAGTTGTTCTACATGATGGAATTCTGAATGCTTTTTCGTTGTTATTACTGGAAGGGTGTTCATTTGGTATAAATTTATTAGATGTGTCAATTTTCACAAAGCTGTCATTAAGCTTATACATCATTAACAATCGACTCTATTTTCTGCGATCGTGTAGGATAGTCCATTCTAGATGTTCAAGCATGTTACTAACTGACGAAGTGTTGTGATATCTTTTAGTAACATACCTTGCTGCCCTTCTAAACTGAACCATCTCCAATCTGTGGATGTCATTTTGTTGGTATGACAGATGTGTACATTGGACAGATATTAGCTGATTTCCTAATACTTGGCACTTCCCCTGTAAGATATGAGCAGCGGAATATAGTTGTCAGGATTGGTGCTATACTTGATGAAAGTTCTTTAAAGACTCGTGGTGTTCAGAAATTTGTACACATCAATTTTTTGTTTTATTGATGTCAGAGATGTTTTGAAAGTTTCCAGACATGTTACAGTGCTTTTGGAATTCTTTATTTGATATGTTGGTTTTGTTTGCAAAGGCTTTCTGAAATTGTCTGTTAAGTAATGTCTGCTTTTTCTGTTGGCTCTGATTGTAAAGTTCCATTTGTTTCAGTGGTGGTATTTTACTCCCATCTGACCTCTTGTGCTTTATAAAAGGTCCAGAATCTCTTCATACAGTTTGGTTTTTCTTGAGGTTTGATCAGGTCTGGTGGGGAGACTATTGTCAATTTAGTTCCTGTAAGCTTTCCTGATTTCCAAATTTTCTTCCGTTTAATGGTATAATCCTCGCTTTTTGAAAAGTTTTCTGAGGTTGAGATTAACTTATGCGAAAACAATGTCATGGTCTGATAGTCTGCCGGTAAGGTTTCAACTCTCATAAAGCTATCAGAATGATTGTTAGCACACGGTCAAGTGAATTAGCTCAGGTCCTCTGGTGGGTTTGTAACATGATTTGCTATACATTGAGTATGAAGCTTAATTTCTTCCCTAGACCAATCTAAGCCTGGTAGGTTGAAGTCACCAGCTAAGAAGATAAAAACATTTCTTATTTAGCTAGCTCTTTCAATGCGGATTCCATATTCAGTATATCCCTTTCATTTGATGTTTTAGGATTGTAATCATATCCATTTGGAAAATATTGTGTGTCTTATATTGATTAATCTAGCCAGGTTTCGGCTCCAAAAATTATGCCTGGCTTAGTGTTTTCAATAAGATTTATCAGTTCACCTTGTTTGTTTCTTATTGACTGGAAGTTCACATTTAATTCCCAAATAGTTTTAGGTTTGATTAATCTTGCTCCTTTTTCTTTTTTGTTTTCCATTCTGGCGTTAAAGTATGTAATGGTCTTATGACACCAGGTGTTAGACTGTTGATGGATATATTTGATAGTATGCTCAATTGATATGAAGTGCTGAATACTAAAGAATAGCAGAAGGTGGAGTAATTTGGACAATTACACATGATGCAATCCTATGCAATGGCTAAGTCATTTACATGTTCTAAGTATGACTTTGTTTGCATAGACTGACAACTGATGTGGTACCATTGATTGCATGTATCACAAACGATACCTCTTTCTTGCCATGTTACTGGTTGGTCACATATGTCACATGGATATACAGTTACACTTGTATTTGAACATTCAGATCCAGGGGTTCAGATTTACATTGTTTGATATTAGGAATAGTATCATTGAGAGATAAGTTAGATGGTTTCTATCATTTTACAATATATTAATCTTCTCTCATTCAAACTTAGAATTTCAGTTCTGATATTGTCAATGATGGTTAAATGGTTATCATACGCTGAGTTGTAGTTTTTTATAATGGCCGTAAACATATGCTCCCCTTGTTTTGATTTTGTTAAAATAATTTATGGGTCTGCTTTATTGGCTGGACATAACTGTGGGACATCAAAATGACATTAAAAATAGAAATGATATGACATTGTTCAGTTGTGTAAGAAGGTGGTGATAAGATGAACTCACCTACACACCTTTCTTAACTTCCACTTGACTGTTTCTGTTTTGTATTTGCCACCATTTGGTCCTTTGTTTACATAGGTATAACCAAACTCTAAGTAAGGATTTCAGTGTCAATTGATATTGATTATGATAGGTCCTAACTTATGTGTTACAATGAATATAATGATAATGGAACACTTTTACACAACTGAAAATGAATTAAATAAATTTTTACAAACGATACAAATAACTTTTGGAAGTTTTTTTGCTTGAGCTTGAAGCTGAAAAAGAATACGTACGAATTTAGCGCATGTGCACAGTACTCTCTTCATATTTTAAAATATACTATGACCATGAACAAAGAAAGTTAGACACAACTGTAGAGAAGAAAATGTGATCCAAATAAAGATCATTAGTATCCATGAAAAATTATTAAGCTAGATGTTGTGTGGAAAAAATATCTATACAAAATGCCTTACTAAATCGGCAATAGAAAATAAAAGAAATAACAACTATGCTTGATTTGACATACACTGTGCTTGCTGCTTGTAAAATTTTTAAATGATGTGGGATGCTAGGATGCATATTGCATTGACTGTGCAAAAAAAAACACCTGATTGAATATTATTAGAATAGAATAAATCCAGAAATTTAAAAAGTCAATGCCTATTGGTTGGTAAATTAACCCCAGATAAAGCATGATTTAAATAAGACAATTTGATCGGCTGCTATCCGTAACCAGCCAAAACAAACGTGATAAAAAGGTTCAGGGTTTTCTTTAAATATAGCAATCAAACAATATGTAACTAAAGAATGTATATATGCTTAATATATATATTCATATTAATAATGTATTTACAATAAAAATACTTCCTTTATTGATTTCAATAAATCCTTGTTTATTATTATAACCCTCATTTATTGTTTTTAATAATTCATTTATTGATATCAATCATTCATTTATTGATACTAATAAATAGGGAAAATAAAATCCACAATAGCTTATGATAAGAGGTAAACTAATTGATATGACCATATAAATATTCAATTTCTTTACTTTCCGTGATGATATATTAATGAAATTAAAATGCTTATCAAAAGTTTTCAATTTCATCTCAATGTACCTGGGATATTGTTCAAGAATACCTTTTTTGTGATGATATTTGAAGATTAAAAAAATCAAGAATGTTTATGTTTGTTACTTGATGGTAACCTAAGTATCAATCTTTTTGTATAATTGAACTTAATTATATTTCGGTCAAGTTTGGTGTCATTGCTTCAGTAGTTCAAGGGAAGAAGTTCAAAGTCTTTATCATGTATGATGACGATAAAGAAATTATGAGTAGTAAACTTGAAGAAATTATGAATGATCACATGGCCCATGGCCAAGGAATAAAAAAAACTAACCTTTTCTCTTTCATTCTGGCTTTGGTTTTGGTTTACAGCTTCTTTGATGCACAGGAAGTCTATCTGGATTAAATGTACGACCACAATTCTCACATGGTAACAGCTGAGACTGAGCACTCTCATATGCAGCCTGATTAAATGCATCTACATCATATGACCCTTTCCCTGACAAAAGCATACAATATAATTGTTCCTATCATTCCAGAAGATAATTAAGTTCTGTATTTTACAATGAAAACAATATTTGGTCAGATTGCAGACAATGATAAAAGCATAAATTATTTGGCCCTTTAAACTGACAACAACAGTATACAGGTTGAAATATCTTGCCTGTTTTACTGATCATGATTGAATCTATATAGAGAGTCTTTGAGACAAAGGTTTTACTAGGCAGTTACTAGATAGTCCATGGTCAGATGAACTATGCAAGACGGACATGTACACCTTACAAAAAAAATTATCATTTAAGGAGAGTAACTCCTATAAAAGAGGGACGAAAGATACCAGAGGGACAGTCAAACTCATAGATCGAAAACAAATTGACAACGCCATGGCCAAAAATAAAAAGACAAACAGACAAATAATAGTGCAGATGACACAACATAGAAAACCAAAGACTAAGCAACACGAACCCCACCAAAAACTAGGGGTGATCTCAGGTGCTCCGGAA
Source organism: Mytilus californianus (assembly GCF_021869535.1). Lineage (NCBI taxonomy): Eukaryota > Metazoa > Mollusca > Bivalvia > Mytilida > Mytilidae > Mytilus > Mytilus californianus. The sequence continues at coordinate 64,279,965 of NW_026262679.1, forward strand.
GGGTAAGCAGATCCTGCTCCACATGTGGCACCCGTCGTGTTGCTTATGTTATTACAAATCAGGTAAATAGTCTAATTCGGTAAGTCACATTATAAGAAATTAATTAATAAATTTGGTTATGTTCACTAAGGGCAATAACTCATGTAAAGAAGATCATTTATAACAGCTTTCAAGATAATAGTAAAAAAAAAAACACAAGAATTTGTAGAAATTGTAATTTAAGAAGAATTACTCCTAATGGGAGTCTGTTGTGGATTTGGGTGAAAAAGAGAGGCAAAAGATACCAAAGGGACACTCAAAACTCACAAGTCGAAAATAAATTGACAACGCCTTGAAAAACACCAACAACCACAAACAACAGAACACAAAACACAACATAGAAAACTAAAGACTGAGCAACACAAACCCCACCAAAAACTTGGGGTGATCTCAGGTGCTCCAGAAGGGTAAGCAGATCCTACTCCACTGCGAAACTCGTCATACTGCTATAAAATTTGTTGATAAGTATCAAGTGATATGATATAACAAAATTGCAGTTTGATAATTGACTCTTATCTAACCCTAAGACATCCCCAAATTAATAAACCATTGGTAAGGTAAATGTTCTAATCCTGAAACTTGACTGACAGTGAAATTTTTATTAAATAAAACATGTTTGTCATGACAAAGGACAAACGAGACTGTTGCCGGTATAAACAACACAGACATTGAAAAATTAAAAAGCATTAAGTACAACACTCAAAATTAAAGCAAGAGCACTATGAACCCCTTTATAACAAAAGGTGATCTCAGGTGCTCTGGAAAGGTAAGCAGATCAAGACAAATTGTATATTTTATTTTGCTGATTTTTTTTTTCATTTAACAGCTTCTCTTGTTTTTTTATAGCTCTGCCAAAAATGACATGAAACATAATTGTAGGGAAATAGCTCTTATTTGGAGTAGACTGATTATTTCAGTCATTGTTGAATAATTTATAGATCTAGTCTAACTGATGATTTTTGTTTTTTTCAGTTTCTTTCTTTCTTTTGTAGCTTTCAAATCATAGCAAATTTTTCAAAAAATGTTGAAAAAAACTCATTTAAGGGCTATAAGGATTTGACTGATGACTTCAGTCATGTTGATTTACTTGTAGATCTTGTCTTGCAGGGTTTGCTATTTGATATATATCTATTTTTTTGCATTCCATTATTTCCTTTAGGGGTTTCCCCTACATGGTATTTTCCCAGCTGAAGTTTTAGCATGGGTGGTTTCGGTCGGATGTATAGGTCTGTTCGATTATAATATCTGTAACATTTGTTACAAAGTTGAAAAGAATGTGTTGTCAATATTTAGATTCTTCTGAATTCGTCATATACTTAGAGATGTTGTTTTGTGAAATATCTGACTTTGAAAGAAAAAAATAACTGTTCAAAACAATACAAATGTGCAGAATCCCAAAGACACTAATGAATTCCATGAAGTAGATGCAGTTAGTTTGTTCAATTCCAAAATAGACATTGCTTTAGACAAACAGGGTTCCTCTATAGTTTCAAATCTACAGGAAAAAACTGCAGACAAACAAGGACTTTGAAGGCAGAAGGAATAAAATCCAGATTTCTTTTAACGAGGAGAGACACTGTAATCTAGCCCACATTAACATGATTAAGTAGGTTTTATCAGGTGGAAGTGTTAAACAAATTTTCGATTTGATATATTCAGAGAAAAAGGCTCTTACCCATCATAATAATATACTAAGAATAGCAGACAGATATGATTTGGGGATTGTTAAGGAATACTGATTCTGATATGACTGATAAAAGTGAAGACAAATTTAGTAATAAGTTACTATTTTTCCTATTTTCAGTTTTTCCTCTTGACCTTTGTAGGGCTGCTTATATACAGTCCGCCAAAGTTAAGCACCACCTATTTTTATTGCATCGAAATTTTTTTCATTTAAAAAATCAGTTAATCCCTGAAAAAGAGAAAATATTCATGTAGCAATTATGCTAACATATACCATAAACAAACCATAAACTTAAGTTTGGTCACTTATGCAGGTTCTATGCATTTGAAATTTGAGTTCGTAGAAATAGTGAAAATTACACAAATCAGAAACGGAATTTAAGTTTCACTGTGATTTAATTTTTTTACAACAATTAATCACCAAATATCATTAAAAGTCTCTACAAATAATCTTTGGTATGTTCGGCAAATTTTATGTCAATATTTGAGTAACCACCTCTCTTCCGGTACAGTTACATAACACAGCGTCTCATACTCTGTACAAGCCTTCTGGGGTTTAGTTGAGCAAATCTATTCCATTCATCAACAATTGACACTCTTAAATCGCCAAGATTTTGCAAAGGTGGATTTCTGCGATTGGAATTTCTGCCAATGGCATCCCAGACATGTTTGATAGGGTTCATGTCTGGAGACATGGAAGGCCAAAAGTGTCAATGACTTCTTGCTCTTTGTACTCGGTTACAATCATTGGCCTGTGTGGTCTAGCGTTGTCGTCCATGTACAAGGGTCTTGACGCAAGTGGATGATTATCAAAATGAGGGACTACAATGTTTCTAAGCACCAAATCCCTGTATGTCTGTCTGTTCATGTTACCCTGCAGAATATGCATACCCAGCTTACAACAGTATCAGAAGCAACCCCATACTTTAACACCATCAGCACCGAATGCAGTCGTTGGGCAAATGTTGTTTTGGTCATAGGCAGTTTTATTATCCCGCCAAACGCGTATTCTGACGTCTATTGGTCGTAACAGAAACCGACTCTCATCTGACCAATGAACTTTTTGCCAGCTTCTCATGTTACAGTGTCGATGGTCATAAGCCCATTGAAACCTGATTATACAGTGCCTGGCTGTTAGGGCAGGTCTCTTGACAACACGACGTGCTCTTAGATAGCCTCTATGAAGTCGAAGGAGCAATATTCGAACACTAACACGACCACCTGGAGGCCAGTGGTGTCTAAGCTGTGGAGCAGGAGTAAATGGGTTGGCTTTAGCACGACCAATAAGCAGTCTGTCATCACGACAGTTAGTTAAACGGGGTATTCCGGACCGTGGTCTATCATTTACAGTTCCTGTGTCAACATGACTTTGTAAAAGTCTAACAATGACGGTGTGATTAACATTGAAATGGTTACCTATGCTCCTAGTGCTCCTACCGGCATTTGACATGCCAATTGCTTGCCAACGTTCAGCCACAGATAACTTACGCCTTGCCATATTTCACCAGGACTTGGTGAAGGTCAAATTTCACCTGTACGCTGAACAGTAGGAAGATGATTTAGAGGCATGGAAACAGTGCATTTGTAAAAGTGCAGATGACCTTTAATAAAAAGTTGCTTGGCGGGTTTATCGAAGTTCAATCTTTTTGGTCGTAATGAATTTTCTTAGTGTATGTTAAAGGCAATTCATAACACCAAACATAAATATTTGTTACGAAATAGTTAAAAAAATATTGCCAGTTATATTTAGGTGATGCTTACCTTTTGGCGGACTGTATATATTCACAAAACCTTTGTACAGTTACAAAATGATATTAACCACACAAGCTTATTTGTGAATTATGAAAAAAGACGATGGTCATATGTTTCAAGTTTTGGATTGTTTGAGATTGATATACCTGTTCATAAACTTGAAAATCTCTGGTTTAAAGTTCATTTACTTAGTCTTTTGCTACAGCTAGGTAACTTGCATCCATTGTTGGCTCTAGCTATCATTTCTATGATATTTGCATATAGTCCTATTTGTCAGATTTTTACTCGACAATTGTCTATGCTTATTGCCATGAAAACTTTTCGGGACAAAAAAATTACGCTTCCATCTGAAGCTATATATAGCTTCACTTTTGGTATCATAATATTGATATTTTATCACCTAGAGTTATTTCCCCTTTCTTTAGACTACCTGCCTGTATTATTTACACTGATGCAAACAAAATTTTATTCTTTATTTTGGATACCAGGTACTAGCAGGGTTGATGCTTTTCCTCACTATTTAATACATTAGTATAGCTGGATAGTTCCACCTATAAATTTGTTCAATAGGACGGTTAAACATTTAATTTTTTTTAGAGCTAAAGGTGTACTTGTTGTGTCTAATTGGATATCGGCCACTTTTTTGGCCTTTGATCGTTGATTTGAGTGGACAATTTATAACTTTAATTGTAGACTATGTAGAATACAAATATCCCACTAACTTTTTAACAGCTGGTTCAGATAGATGTATCATTTTTGCTACCCAGACTTTTGAATGAAGCATCTTAGTGTTATGTTTTGAGACTAATCATGATTGAGTATTTTTCATGGAATTCTGCACCTCTATTTTGGTTATGATAAATAATTAGAAAGGACTGTACTCTTATATTGTTAAAAAGTATTAATGCATGTTTATTGATACCGGTTATAACTGTTTATTTGTGGAGAACCTGTACTTCTTATTATGAGAGGTTTACGGCCGTTTACGCACTTTACATGCTATAAATCTAAAAATTCAATTTCTTAATTATGATCAGACATTTGTTTTGAGCAATAGTTTGATTATTTTTTTACATATTTTTGCACATGCATGGACATTTTTATATCTATAATTATCTATGGTTATTTTTCTCCTTCATATACTTGTATTATTTATTAGTCTGATATTTTTTACAGATGCTACATGCTTAGCCAGCCACTGGAAGAACTAGAGAACTACAAATCTCATACTACTTTGGCAAGATCTGTACGCATCTACCTTTCATCGATCGACAGAAACCAACAAAATATATGACTTTGTGGATATGGTGTGTTCAGAGCAATTTGTCATTTTTGGTGGCATCCGTGTCTTCTGTTGCTTTGTTTTTGGAAGTCTGATACAGCAAGACAAAAATGAATGGTGAGCATACCTTTGAAAAAAAAAGGAACCAATTACCAGTAATAGAGATCTTTATATTTTTGCGCACTTGTGTCATGTGTTTTCCTGTGTTTTCTGTTTTTTTTTTTTGAAAAAGTGAACAAACTTATATGATCTAATATTAGGATGTCTGATTTGGATTTTCAGTTAAAATTTTTGGACGTCAAAATTCCTAAAAGTAAACCTGATTGATACATCTGGAGAGGCAAATGAGAGCTGAAAGATACCAAAGTGACATTCAAAGTACAATTCAGGTATTATTGCAAAAACTCAAAATGGACTTCTGGTTAAGAAAATATACATTGCATCAGCAGGTCTCAGACAAATTTCTCTTTACTGCCATAAACTTTATAAGATTTTTTGGTGAGAACAAAGCTATTAATAAGTCAAAACCTCTTTCTTACACCAGATGTAGGGAAATTTTTCTGTCAGCACTTAAAGATATTATGTTTAGATAGATAATTGTTATGCTCTTCACAGCCTTACACAGTGGGAGAGTTTTGGCAGCTATTAATAATAAGGTTCCTCACCGCCTACTTAAATTACACAGGCCTTGGGCAACAAACAGATCTAAAGCTAAGGACAGGTATATCAAGAATAGCATTGAACAGAAACCTTTAGTATTTTTTAATATGGGTTTGCAATTCTTTCTTTCTTAAAGACCCCCTTTGCAATGCGATCTTTGTAACAAACTTACAACCCACTGAATTTTTTGTTGTTTATATCAGACTATATTTATTTTAGCATAAATGAAATGAGTTAGAAAATAAATCTATTTCTTTATGTTCTATTATTCTATTTAGGGGTTTCCCCTACATGGTATTTTCCCAGGAAATATTTTGCACAGGTGGTTTCAGTTGGGTGTATATAAGGAATTTGTAGAGGTCTGTTCAATTAATGTGACATTGGTTACAAAGTTGAAAAGGGCATGTTGTCAATATTCAAGTTGTTTTACATTTTTCCTCCCTCCAACATCCCCCCATCCCCCCTCTTTCTAGTAGTAACTTCATACTTTTGATACTTATGTGTTTGAGAATAAAATTTGTAAAGGGTTCTGCGGAAACCTGTGTCTCACCTGCAATTACTGCTGTCAGTGTAAAAGCGTAATGTTGTCATTTCAGTTGCTATCGTCATCAGCAATTTTTCATTATTACCAAATCGACTAAACAGCAATTTTTTTTATTTAAAAGTAAAGAAGTTCAAAGACATAAACAATTTATTACTTTAGAAAAGAGGTGAAAGCATTGACTAAACAGATTGGTTGTATGTTATTTTAAAGAATCAACTTTTTTTTAAGTATTTCTTTCAATACCAGTACTTGTCACTCGAGAGCATACAATTGTACATTAAAACATTCTAATTTTGGGCAAAAGAAGTTTTGTTACTTCATAAGGATATGCTGAAAATTGCCTTTAGTTAATAATTCATCCATTTATTGTATTAAAAACGTCATTCCTTTCCAAATTGCTTGTCAAACATTGATTGTTTTTAAACAATTTTTTCTGTCTGCCATTGAAATTTTTGTACGAACTATGGATTGGAGGTGATATTCAACATCAACTTTGACTGAAATCTGTTTTCTTATGATAATAACTACAGAAGCACGAATGGCACTGCTGACAGAAGAATAATGATCCTAAAAGTGAAAATAACCCATACCACAGGCATTAACAGAATTTTGGTTAGATCTCCTTGCTAAATGTATATATTTCTATGTAAATGCAATGTTTCAATTTATTGATTAAAGAGAAACAATGTATTTTATAAACATGATAAACAAAACAGTTTTTTGATTTAATTTCAATTGATATATGATACTTTCTTTTCCTTTTTGATATAAAAAAAAGTTCTATTTAGTGCTAGATATTTAGTTGGTAGTTTCTGACAAGAGGAAAAAACATAATTGTGTAACTACATATGATTATTAAAGAAATAAACTGAGGCAACTATTACTTTAATTGTATCTGTGACTGCCATACTAATGAGATTAGAATCTTGTAGGTTTTTCCTTTCTCGGCTCAAAGTAATCCTTGAATTTAGCTTTCAGTACATAAATTTTCCCTTTATCATCCAGAGCAATTTCAAAAGTAAAGTAAACACTTTGTGCTTCAGAGCCTGCGAAATGCAGAAAAGTAGGCACTTGCACCTTCTCTGACCTTTCTCCGATTCCTGTAGCGGTTAGATAAAGTTCAAATGATTGAATCCAGCCTTTATAGTTTTCGGCTAAATTCCCATCCAAATTTAGTGTTTCTGCAGACTTTAGTTGCTCCATTATTCAAGTTTTACATCTGCAACCATGTGGTGTACGTCAATAAGATAACAATGGCTGACTAACAATGCTTGGATATCTAAGGGGCGTAACTCTAAATACATAATGCATTTAGAAAGATAAAAAACAATACATTTTTACATGACACCTATTGCCTTTGGTTTCATTTACGGACGAAAAATATGTCTTACTACAGGATAATGGCGCCTTAAATTGACTTAAGCAACAGCAAGATAATAGATACACCAAGACTTAGACAATATGTCAAAGATTAAGGATTAATCATGTAGTAGCTAAGTGTGCTGATTTGATCCGGTGAACGAACTGTGAGTTCCTGCGAAGGAAGTTAGAATTTATTTGAAAAATACCTATATGGTCTAAATACTCATATAGTCCGGCCATTTAATATGGTCCTAAGAGTATGGTCCAAATACTCATATGGTCCAGATCTAGAACATATACACATGTTATTTGACATAGACAAGCAGTAATAAAGCTGTCACTGAATTATGTCAGTCAAAAGTTTAAAAGTTTAGTCAATTAAGATTGTATGAAAAAGAAGGAGTTTCAAATCAAAAGTCAGCCTTTGATCTGAATTGATTGTTAATCATAATGTCAAATGTCAATCTTAGTTGTATTGTATCAGTTGGCTTACTTAATAAAAACTAGAGAAAACTGACATGTCAACAAGGGCACCGCTAGCACTTTTTTAGACTGATGCATACAAAGAAAATGTTCGCAAGTTGTCAATTTTCATAAATTTTGACACAAGCAATTAGTTCAGGATGTGTTCCCGATTAATATTGGTTTTGTTAAAATCCATGCACTATGTTTTTTGGTTTGCATTTTCATAAATGTTCGACAACCAATAGTTCTGACAAAGAGAATCATTTCATAATAGCAAATTATATCTTTTTCATTTATTTCCTAGCAAAAATCCTCAGAATTTATCATTTTTTAACACAATTTTGACTAGAGGAAACAATTTGGAATGCATATTATGCCTATATCATATATCAAATTTTTGATGACATCATAAAAGAAGATGCTTCTTAAAATTTGTGATTTTTTTAAAAAGAGTAAGTTTTTTCCATTTTTTTCATTTGTCAATCACAGTTATTTTTTCTAAATTAATGAGCCGAATTTCACAAAAATATTATATGCACATATTATACACAACAACTGTGCAAAATTTCAGTGGCCTCCTATCTTTACTTTTGGAGATTTTGCGATTACAAAAATTGTTGACAGACAAACAGACAGACATCCGAACAGACAGACAGATGGACAAAGTGAAAACTATAGGGCTCCCACATCCTTGATGTGCAGCCCTAATGAACAAACTTGCAATCAAATTGACAAAACTAATAACATACTTACTTGAGGATATGAGCTCTAAGATAAAATCTGAATTTGTCAAAGTTCTTTTGTGAATATATTAGTAGACATGGAAGGTATTTCAGTAACTATATCTTAGTGTGAATAGAGTTAGCACTGGAGGTGGCTACATCTTAGTTTGTGAGAATCAAATGTACAGTAATAAATTTGTTCTCAAATGCATTTATTCTCATACTTGATAGAGGTGAGCTTAGGGGTTGAATCAAATTACCTCCTACGTGTCGAATCTCAGGTTTTCTAGGCGCTGGTCTTTGTTGGTTCTTTGGTAGTTTATTGTTCTCTATTTTCCACTTTTCTAGACACTGGGGTTCATGAATACTTATGGACTTGGAACCAAATTCACGACCACATAAATAACAAACAACTGTTGGTGGTCTTCTTATCACAGGTGTCTGTAAAAATATTTTTTTCCAATTAGAAGACTTGATTAATAATACAAAGATATTTTTGGACGCTTTGCAACAAATCAGAATTCATTATTTTAAAAGAACTTAATTGGGATACATGAATATGTGATGGTAATTGCACTTCATATGTTTTGGAAATGTAATTAATTTTCTTCAAATCAAGATGTTTAATGCAAATTATTTTCAAATAAATTGAAGTACAATCTGTGCATTCCTAAAGGGGTACACTACAATCCTTTTGTGCTAGGGGTGAGTACCTGAAACATCCAGTACCCCAACCTTTATCAAAAGAATCGATATTTTAATTAATAAATATTATATTAAGACAGAGAAGTATAGATTCCACCACTGCAACAAGTGTGTTACAATATTTCTCCTCTCGAGACAGTTAAATTTTAATATTTAAAACGTGAGGCTTGCCGAGCTTTTTAAATACTTAAAATTTAACTGTTGAGAGTGGAGTAATATCGTAATACACGAGTTATAGTGGTAGAATCTGTTTCTCTAATGATTTTTATCCTTCCTTTTCAAAGATTTGCAGAAAATTGTGTTCTTTATTTATGTGACGTCATCAGTGATATACAATAAAAGCAGGGTTTAAGAACATTTGTTGTTCGACCTGTTAGTCAAATGCGTTTTATTAAAATATACTTTTTCACTTTTTTGGTCTTTTGAAAAATGTTGTTTGTGCTGTATTTAGACCCCTCTACCAAGAAATTTGTTTTGCATGCACACGTATAAAAATTGCGTTTTTTATCCAACGCAATCATAGGTTTGAACGTTGTTTTCAATTTAGACTTGTTTATAAAAATTATTATATATCCAAGCATTAGAACATTAATAATCATTTTCCTTTTAATTTGCAGAGACTTTGAACTTTTAATTAGAATGAACAAAATCTCTTAATTTTCAAATATATGTTCAAGATTTATTAAAAGGTCAAATGATTTCTTGTATCTTCATAAAGTGTTATTGATTCTGGCACAGATAATCATTATCGTGGACATCATCATCAAAACCTAAGTCATAATCATAGAATAATATTATTTTCTTTTTTTTATTTATAGTTCTGTATCCTTGGGGGACTTTTGTATGTTAAGGACACATATAATAACGAATAAGATAGTTTTTGTTCTAATATTTTGCACTCAATAAAAATAAGGTCTGCTACCCGCATTGACAAGAAATGAGAGAAAGAGCGTTAATATCATGCCAGATACGGAATAACCCTTTCCGATTCCGGAATGATACAGATACCAGACTGTGAACTAGCAACCCTTATTTATTAACGAAAATTATGTATACAACAATAGGTTAATTTATTTAATATACAATAAATTTGTTCCTTTTACATGTATGCTCATAATATCATTATTATACAAATGTGTATATATATATATAATTCTATTGTATTATAGAGAAAGACTACATAGGTATGATTTACTAGTGTCTCATCTATTTAGCTTAGATTAAGCAAATAAAATATGTTTAAACTAAACTATAAAATCATATGGATTACGTTTCACAGCAGAGAGCTTGCCTATGAGTATAGGAGGTTGTGTGTTTTATTCCCATCAAGGTTAAATAAAATCGGAAACTGATCTTTTCTGCTTCTCTGTTTCTCTGCTGAGTATGCAAAATTATGGATAAAGGCTGGACGGCTATGAATCAGAACAATCAGTTTTATTTAGTATCAATAGAATGACACAAGTTATTCACTAGACTGTTAACTTTTGAGCTTATAAAAAGACTACACAGTATTGTGTAGTACAAAACATTGTTCGTTTTCTACAACACATTGACATGTTCGTGTCCTGAATATGTATGCAACATACACTACAAAAGTCTAAAAGTCTGAAAAGACCAATTTTTGTCTGAATTTGCATGAATTTTTACTTGACATTCTCTTTTTGTCTGAAATTTTTGTAAAAGTATTTAAAAATATTTACATGCCCAATTTTTTGTTGTTGTTGTAATAAGTGTAACTTGAAATAACAGTATATTCTATAAAGAGAAATAAGGCAAAATATAAATCATGTATATTGGTCATGATTTGTAAAGCTCAGAATTTTCAAGTAAATTCAAGACACAATTCAAAATGTTCAGAATATGTCAAGCCATACTGAGAAAAAAAAGAATGTCGAGAACCTGTCGAGAAATTTCAAGACAGTATTCAAATGTCAAGAATTTGTCAAGAAATTTTAAGACCGTATTCAGAATGTCGAGAATATGTCAAGTAATTTTCAAACAAATTTAATATAAGTCAGAATTTGTCAAGAAAAATTAAGACATAAGTCATACTTTTTGAAAATGTCGAGTAATTGTTCATGCAAATCATGTCAAAAAATGGTCTTTTCAGACTTTTGGACTTTTGTAGTGATATGTTGCTGGACACTTAACATAGCATAATTCAACTACTTGGTTTCATTGAATAAAGGACTCCACACAATTGTTGAACTAAAAAGTAAATATTGATGCAAGTTTGTGAAATTAATAAAAATGAATAACTAATCACAAAAAAAAATTATTAATAAAAAAAATATATAAATATTTAGAGTAAATTGGATAAAGACAATTTATCTTATTGGATTCAATACGAAATGTTATAACTGTATTCTTATTATTGTCTGTTCATATGTTACACATATATATGGTGAAATTAAAAAAAAATTAAGAGTAAATTATTCCACCAGTGAGGTTCTAAAATGAGCAAATGAATATGTCCATATACCGTAAACTAAATATATATATGTTACCAAAAAAATGTATTTTTCTATTTCTCTTTTAAGTTACATTTAGCATTGCATGCCTCGGCTGCATTTACTTCTTGAAATAATAATAAAATGTTATTCATCTCCATATACTGTAAATTCAAAAATTATTGCGACGTTTTTATTAATGCGAATAATGTGACAGTGGGAGTCTCCCAATAATAAGAACTCGCATTTTGATATCTGATATATATCTGTATGCAGATTTTCAGGAAACCGCAATAATAAAATCGCATTTTTGTCTATTCTCCAAATATCGCAATAATAAATGCACGCAATAATTTCTGAATTTACAGTAGTATATTTCATCTACAATGACTAGATTTCAAAAAATAAGAATTAGTTATCACGGTATATCATTGGGAGGTCACTAAAAAAAACAAATTGTTAAAAACAGTAAGCAGGCCTTTTATAGCTGACTATGTGGTAAGGGTTTTGCTCATTGTTGAAGACTGTACGGTGACCTATATTTGTTAACTTCTATGTCATTTGGTCTCTGGTGGAGAGTTGTCTCATTGGCAATCATACCACATCTTCTTGTCATGTTTGAAAACAAGATTGTAATAAAGTCTGTGATTAAAATCAATTAATATATAAGGTTACATTTTTCTTGCCTCAGCATAAAGCCAACGTCTAAAACCTTTCGGTTTGAATAAAATAACTGTTGTGTCACTTTATAGCATTATTAATGCCTTATTACGTAGATGAGGTATATCCAGATGCCTGAATAAAACAATGAGTATTTTAATAGGTAGAAATGCTAAAATGTACTAAAATAAACTGCTTCGCCGAGCGCAGCTGGATACGACCACAGAGGTCCAACCCTGAACAGTTGGGGCAAAAATGGACACAATATTCAAGCTTGATACAGGTCTGAATTTGGATTGTATTTAAATATTTGACACATTGTAGGTTTCGGACACAGAATAAATGTAGTCAAAGAACTTGAAATTGGTTGTATGATTTGAATTTATATCAAATTGAAGATTTCTTGCTGTTGTGCAATACACAGTGCTGTTGCGCAATACTTAGTAAATCTATTTCAGACTATATACAAAGAATTAGCAAAATAAATTGTGACCCCAAATTTTTTTCTTTGGAAAATCGACAATTTCTTAAATCTTGAGGGGAAAAAAATTGAACCCCCCCAAAAATTTTTTTTTTAACCCCCTCCAAAAAAATAATATTTGAAGAGAATTTTCTTTTGAGGAAAAAAAATTGCCCCCCCTCCCCAAAAGAAAATTTTACCCCCACCCCCCTTTCCAAAAAAAATAATTTTGAAGAAATTTTCTTTTTGTAAAATGTGGTACAAATTAAGAGACATCCATACATTTAAACACAAATTATTGTCTGAAAACTAGAAAAATGCTTGTTTTAGACCCTTTTTGGCCCCTAATTCCTGAACGGTTTGGGCAATTATCCCCAAAATGAATCCCAACCTTCTACTTGTGGTATTGAACCTTGTGGTACAATTTCAGAGCAATCAAAATACTTATACACAAGTTATTGTCCTGAAACTAGAAAAATGCTTGTTTATAGTAATATCTAAAAATAAAATTCCTTTTTCAGCATTTAATAGTTACTTCTAAAAATAAATTGACAGCTAGGACTTTGCAACCATAAAAACCCATTTAAATACATCATAAAAGTATTAAATAGAAAATGACATCATAATCATGGCTAAAATTAAAAAACCTTCGTCAGCAACATTTTATAGTAATATTTCAAAATAAAATTCCTTCATCAGCATTTAAGAGTAACTTCTAAAAATAAATTGATAGCTAATCACCTCAAGAGAATACAACATTTCTTTATAACAAAACCATTGTAAGGGAGGTAACTCTAATGCAAAAAAAAAAACCCAAACAAAGAATAACCAATTCGGAGTATACTAAAAATTTATTACCACTGAACCCTTTGATATACACTATTATAATATTATATGTATTTAAAGACCAAACAGCCTATTCAGTTCTACCAGTGATTTTTCCTTAAAATTTTGTGTGAAGGTATTTCATGTTTTGAGGAACAAAATATGATAAAAAAAATTGGGGGTCACCGACTTAGTTTTGTCACTATAGCAACCTCAGTTTCGTGTTTTCCCGAATATTAACATGATATTTGCTTGTTATTTAAACTCTCAAAAAATACCATTATATCAAACCTACAAGCATAATTCTTGTTTCATGTTAAACAGTAGATTTGTGTCTATCAAATACAGGTTCAAGACTTTAAGACTCTTATTGTTTTGATCTTAAAAAATATGATTTATTTCATTCCCGCCAAAAATAAAACGCAAGAATGAAAAACGTTTCAAGTATCAAAAAATATCTACCAGTGATTTTTTCATAAAAATTTCAAGAAAGAAAGTGCCATGTGTACTCTTCAAAATAAAGCAAAAAAATGTATATGTCACCGACCTTTCAAAAAAGTTATGATTAATTTTCATGTTTTTTTCTCGTTCGTTTTGAAGAAAAGAGTTGTCGTTCTTCAGAACATTGAATCTGACGTCATAGTACAAGTTTTCCTTGTTGTCGCACGGTTTGAAAAAAAATTGCAAATTGGACGTTTGAAAACCCACATTTAAATTTTCAAGAATCAAGAATAACAACTATATTCACCTACTTTATTATCCGGTAATACAAGCGATCACATGTATGTATCAGTATCAGATCTCATGATGTTGTTGCCGCACAAAATTAACCTTCAGAAACACCATCCGTCGGAATGAAAAATTGTTCGAAATAACCTTTTACGACGCTTTAGAAAGGAAAGTCTGTTTTTGTCCTCTCCATCTCATTAGCAAAATCATTGAAAATAAAAAGAGAAATGAAAGATGATTACTTACAGACTATTTGACTATATTAGACTAGATGTGTGGGTTTTTTTGTAGCGTCAATTTCAGAACTTCGCCCTAGCGCACACTTTCGCTACTATTGACAGACGGACAGACATTAGCACGGACGGACTTCTTTATACCATTATGTGTCCCGACTAAGACGAGCGTATACAAATTATTCCATCTAGTTTGTGGATTCATTATTTCTTCAAATATTTAAAATATAAGAAAATTAAAATTATAGGTATAATATATGAATTAAAGTTTTTGATTCTAAAACGTTTTACATCCATTTAACCTATCATAAAATACGATCCCCGTTATTACTACATCACGTGTTTTGAATAAAAGAGACAGTAAATATAAAATACAAATAAGTTTTTAATTCAAAAATTGATTTAGAATCTAAGAAATAATTTTCCGTTGAAAACTATAAAGTATTTCTCAAAACAGGATGACATATTATGAATCTAAATAGCTCACTTTGGAAATTAAAACAAAGACAAGGTTGTATGTATAGCCGGATTGCCGGCATTGAAAATCGAAATTTATTTTCAATCTTCCGGTCATTGTAGCTTTTTGAAAGTGAGAAATTTTATGTTGGATCTTATTCTTGAAGCAATTGTTTTTGGCATAAGTTAAATTTACAACAACTTTAGTTTTAAAAACCGTAAATTTTTATTTTAATTCACATTCACTCAGTATATTAATTTCTTATATTTTTATCATTTCTCCTTGAGACAATTTGAAATGAAACAAAAGACGAAATACAATGTACCTTTATCATTTTTATTTTTACTATAAGATTTTGTCAATTAAGCAGTATAGATAAAATTTAACTTCATTGCAAGATCACCATTAATTTACGAGAATCTTAAAGACATAAGTTAATCTCATCATGCATACGTTGCCAGTATATCGAAACTTCTAGAAAGTATTGTTTATCGGCCTAACCTTCTGAAAACTCAGTTTTGAAAATCACATATTAAGTTAAAATTCTAAGCGTAAGTCATATAAATCTACCAGTGTAAAGTTACACGGGCGTACGAGATTTGCGCCGATTTAAAAAAAATTTCGATCTTTAATTTGCGCCGATTTGATTCTTTCATTAGCGCCTATTTTATTTTTTTTATCACTAGCCCCGATACTTTATTTGCTATACGAGTAAATACATGTACATGTAGTAAACCTAGAATGTATATTGCATGGTAATATATGGATATAAATAGTGTTCCCTTATGTTTAAGATAATTTTGGTCATACTGTTCGAGAACTTCGTTTTGACACGAGAAAGAAAAGATGGATTTCGTTATTGGCAAGTACAACAAGTATAGAAAAGATAAAATGACAAGAAAGAATTATATATCAGATGTGTAGCATATAAATTCTCGGCAAGATAATAATTCATTGTACTAGTATTACATTTTTATGGATTTTATTGTGGTGCTTTGAAATGCTGTAAATAGAATTTTACTCCGTGATTTTAGTGGATGTAAACAGAGTGCACAAATATCTTTTAAATTGACTTATCCTGCTCGAACTTCTACTCCCACCTCCCCTTTATGAGCAGGGGACAACAGTTATATACATGTCATAGTTGACAATTCATAACATATGTACAACTGGCTAACGGAAGAGGTTTATATGATAAATAAAAAAATAACTTTCACCTATAATATACCTGTACACAATCGGCGCAAATGAAAGACAAAATCGGCGTAAGTGAAAGAAAAAAAGTGAAATGCAGATCGGCGCAAATGCAAAAAGCCGAGTTCAAAATTTATATTATTACTATTATTTTTTTTTGAACGGAGGTTACAGATAGTGTAGTATCTTTTGTGTCCATTTGTGTTTAATTTCCACTAGGTATCAGTGCGACGCTTAATTCCACTTTTCTTGGAAGACGTAGTTTTAAGCGTACACCATGTTGGAATCCGTGAAAAACGCGAAATAGGACGTTATTATTTGACGTTTTTTTTCATGGCTAGAAACAACGTCATAGAGCTTTTATGTCACTACCAAGTTGCGTTAGTTGATGCGCATCAACAATAGGCTGTTTGGTCTTTAAATCACAGTATTTGATGTTTCTAGAAACTGCTAAAAAATATTTCATACTAGAACTAGCAAACAAATAGCAAAAAGTACCAACATAAAGAAACAAAGCTAAAGTAATTGTCCATTAGCCAGGAAACCCTTGTTTTCCCCCCTTTTTTGCCCCTAATTCCTAAACAGATTGAGCCATAACCCCCCAAAGCCAATCCTAACCATCCCTTTGTGGTATGGAAACTTGTGGTACAATTTCAGACAATTCCATACACTGTTCCACAAGTTATTGTCTGGAAACTAGAAAAATGCTTATTTTGGCCCCTTTTCGACCCCTAATTCATAAACCGTAGGGACCATAACCCCCAAAATCAAACCCAACCTTCCTTTTGTGGTTTCAAAACGTGTTTAAATTTCATATATTTATATTTACTTATACTAAAGTTATTGTCTGGAAACCAAATGTCTTCAGACGACGCTGACGACGACGTGATACCAATATACAACTGCAAAAATTTTGCAGTCGTATAAAAAGTCGTCTAATATTTTTTTTTAAGGGACAGTAAGTAGATAGATATCTCAACATTATCAACATTTCTCACATGACAGATATTTCTAGCATTATGAGTACATCATATACTTGACCTATTGCTGAGAAATAGACCAAACCACAAAAACTAAACATTGTCCAATGAACCATGAAAATGAAGTCAAGGTCAGATGAAACCTGCCAGTCAGACATGTTCACTTTACAATCATCCCATGCACCAAATATAGTTGACTTACTGCTAATAGTATCTGAGATACAGACTTGACCAGGTAACTGTAACCTTGATCACTGATCAATCCATGAAATGAGGTCAAGGTTAGGTGGACCTTACCTGACGGACATGTAGACCTTGAAAAGAACCCATATACCAAATATAGTTATCCTATTATTGATAACAAGAGAGTATTTCACCATTCCAAAAAACAATAATTTGTTTTCAAGCAGTCACTGAACCATGAAAATGAGGTGGACAATGGACATATGACAGGCGGAAATTTCGTAACATAAGAAATTTAGTAACATAAGGTATCTGCATACATTAGGTATGAAGCATCCAGGTCTTCTTCCTTCTGAAATATATATAAGCTTTATACAAATAGTTAATGAAATCGCTGGCAGATTGTAATAGCTATGACTAGCATTGTGCGACTTTCGTCGCAAGCGAGACAAAAACTACCAGATGGTTGGAAAGATCTTAAATTAGGTTGATAACATCATAAATTCACATTCTATCACAATCATCCTTATAAACAAGAGGCTCTAGGGAACTTGTATCAGTTACCTGGTATTTTTGGAAATTTTTTAGCAAAAATAACCCGCTATATGGCACGCTGATTATAGTCTTATTTTTTGTTATTTTTTGTGTTGTGGGTTTTAATGTTTCATTGATTTATACCCACATCACCTTTCATTTATTATGGAAAAAGATTACTTACTTTAGTGGAATGTGAAGGATCACTTCTTTTTAACTCTGTTGTTTTTCCACCTCCTTTACCTGTCTTACTTTTGCAGGCCTTCAGGTGAATATCCAAACGATCAGGAGCAAAGGTACGACTGCAGTTTGGACATGGTATCAACTGGGATTTTGCATTTTCTGATGCTAGCTCATTCATCTGTTCTCTGAAAAATACTGAAAGGATAGAGCCGTATACAGAACATTTTATCCCTTCACCCTTTCTATTTATATATATGTCAGATTCATAAACATGTCCAATTCCATAAACAGTTCTAATTTTACAGTCTGTGATGACACTGAAAATCCCTATCTGACAGCATCATGGTGGTAAAGCACATCACACAAACCTTTCCATTAAACTTCTCAAAATTTGTCTGACTTAACTATAGCTAAAGTTCAGCAGAAAATTATGCAATTTAACATCACATTACTGTAAATTCAGAAATTATTGTGTGCATTGATTTATTGTTGCGAATAATGAATTACTGGTAAAATTACTAGATCTAATTAATGTGATTGCAAACATGTTGTGAAGGAAATAATTTCTGAATTTAAAGTAACTTTATCAAAACAGGACTTTCTGACAAAGGGTAAGGGTGAGCTATTGCCATCCTCTATTGTCCTTCTTTCATTAATTTTTACAAAAATCTTCTCCTCAGAAACTACTGAGACAATTGGAACAAAACTTTGGCAACAATCATCCTCAGAGTATCTTGTTTATAAATTTTATAAAATGATTCTGTCTACCAACCAAAGAAGCCAAATTGCTAAAATAAAAGAACAAAGTGGTATAATCAAGTAACTGCTAATGACTTGCAAACCATTATATATTATAAATAGGAAAAATCTGAAAGGGCAATAATGTTCAGAATGTCAAAATCTACCTACTGGTACCATCTTTTTGAACCTCAATTGTCAGAAGAATTCTTATAGAAGCCCTTAAATGACAATTTTTACCTGTTTGTACTGGCAGTGAACAACAAAATATATATGACCTAGGAATAAGTCAGATGACCAAAAACATCTGTTAACTTCTTATAGAATGAATGGCCATTTAAAGACAATTCTGATAAATTTTTGCCATTTTAGCTAACTAGCGCTATAATCTTGAAAACTATAATAGTTCAAGAGAAACTTTAAATGATCAGCAAGACAAGATCTACAAATAAGGCAAATTCCTGAAATTATAAGTTTACCATTAATTAGAAATAGTTCATGTAAGCGATAGATTTGTTGGAAATTTTCCAGGGTTGGCAAAAACAAGGTTTTATGAGTATTGCCCAGCCCAGTGGGAAATACTGGGAAAACCTGGGTTTTACTGGGTTTTACTGGGTAATACTGGGCAATACTGGGTAATATGAAATACTGGCTTGAGTTTTAAAGAAGATTCAGCGATTTATCACAAATGCAATACATTAAAGATATTTATAAAAATAAAACATAGTATTTTAATTTATAAGTTCACTTGTTTGAGACTTTTTTTATAAAGTGTTTAAATATGAGGAAGTATTGTTCCAGCAACTCTAAGACAAGTGTACATGAAGACACATGAGAAAAGCTATTTCTCAATAATCCTCCTAAAAATCTATATAATCTTTATTAAGTCTAGATTGGTCAAGCTGTTAACATAAAGTCCAAGAACAATTTTTTTGTTTTTTAAATATACATAACTAATATTAAAAATTAATAATTATATGTAAGGAAAATTATTTTCAAACAATTTTGGTTCATTGCTAAAAATATTAACTAACTTCAAGGATTTGTATAGTCTCACTATACAAATCCTTGACGTACACCACTAATTACAGGTTATAAGTAATTATTCAGATTATAACACAGATTTGTTTATAAAACAATAATCATTTTCTTTTCATTTCTCTATGTGTTCATGAAATGTCCCATTGGGATGTTAATTTAGCAATATGATTGTATAACAATTAAAATTTACAATTCACTTATTAATCACTGCAATAATATGCATTTGTTCAAAGTTTGGATTTTTGAAACAAAGCTTGGAAATTGCCTAAAGTGTGCAAAATTTGTATTCTGCCTACATAGAACTAGTGGAGAAAAGGAAGAAATAGAATTTCAATCTTCTTGAAATGACTCTCAATGGTTATCTGTATAAAATGTATATATTTAGCTACATAATACTATGAAACTACAACAAGTCTTTACTATTCTGTGTAAAAATAAGCTTAAAAAATCATATTGCCCAGTATTGCCCAGTATTACCCGTTTCTGGGGGTATTGCCCAGCCGGGAAAACCCGGACCTGGGTTTTCCAACCCGGGTAATACTTTGCCAACCCTGAAATTTTCACATGGCCTGGGCAGTTATATAGGAATTTTATCCTGAGCATTGGCAAATGATAACAAACCTATGGCTTTCATGAATTATTTCGATTCTTATTGTACAAATACAGTAATTAAAAATACTGGAGCAAAGATAAGTGTGCTGTGTGTGTGGCTGTTCTATTTTACTCTCTGAAAGATAAAGCAAAATATTTCCAATAAATCTATGGTTTATATGAATTATTTCTGAAATAACTTCTAGATAAAATGTGTTTAATCCTTATAGTTCTCAACCCAAATTTTTTTTGTCAAATTCACAGTCGCCATGTTGTAACTATGGAGTGAGCCGCCATGTTGACTTGCTGTAATACATAAACATGCAAATAATGCAATAGAATTGACATGAAACAACACCTACCTCAAAATTCCATTTTAATGCAATTATATCTAAATTTGGGGGGGAACACGTAACAGAATAACTTTCAGCTAAAGAGTTTTCATTCGTATGTCATGTTTTGAAATGACATTTAAATGTGCCAAGAGCATTCATGGAATTTCACAGAATTTTATTTTATTTTACTTTTGTACATTTTTACAAGCACTTTTTGTTATGCATTATATAAGAACAAAGGTTCTCCAGTTATTTTTAATTTCAATTTTAAGACAGCAAAATTGACATATTGTTTTCACATATGTTAATGCATGTGGATTTATGTGGGAGGTTAATTGTAATAGCAATTAATATGTACATTTCTGAGTCTGCACTTGGTATAATTATATCGAAAATTTTATCATGCTGTTGTTTACAAGGCGAAAGAAGCATATTAAAAAAGGGGGTACTGCCCTTCAATGATGATTTATTCCCAATTGTTGCGTTTTCTGCTAATATCTTGAAATCTATAAAACCTGCAGATAGACAGAAACTTAAAACGGCAAAAATGATCAGCTGAACATTAAATCTTCAATTCATTCAACATAATCAAAATCACCAGTTGATCCATTATAAAGTCAATACTGTTTAGTGATGATTTTTATCCATTTTTGTGTTTTTCATGAAACTATATATATAGCAAATAGAAGGAAAGCACTAGGTTTAGTATGGGCCCTTTTGGGTCCCAAATTGTAAGGGCAGTATTACAAGATGAAAAGTTTCAAGTCAATGTATATATGTAGGAAAGTTTTTCTTTCAAAGCTTTACCAATTAGATTAAAAAAGATATTTTTGTGAAAGTTGACAAAATCTTCTGGATTTCCACCACAATAAGCCTCTAAGCAGGGGCGGATTCAGGTGGGGGCGTGGCCGGTGTGCGACCCCCCCCCCCCCATAAATTTGTAAAGCATGGGTTGTCCTCAGCTTTATAAAGAATATTTCAATAATTTTACCTCAAAAAAAATTTTCGCCTCGCTCCGCTCTGCGAAAATTTAAGTTTGCGCCCCCCTAACCTAAAATCCTGGATCCGCCCCAGCTAAGGAAACAAAGATTGTAG
Source organism: Mytilus californianus (assembly GCF_021869535.1). Classification (NCBI taxonomy): domain Eukaryota; kingdom Metazoa; phylum Mollusca; class Bivalvia; order Mytilida; family Mytilidae; genus Mytilus; species Mytilus californianus. The sequence continues at coordinate 64,301,867 of NW_026262679.1, forward strand.
GGTCTAAATATTAAAGTCAGACATGTACAGTTCATTTTGTTATAACAAACATAAAGTGAAAATATCTTTTTTGTCAATGCTTTATGTTTCTTGTCTAGAAAAAATTGAAATTTGCAATTTTCATTGATTTGGTGGAAAAATAAGATACATGCCAATTATGAAACCTAAATAGATCACTGATACATAAATTTTCTAACAAAAATAATTTCCTATCAAGCCATTGTTAAATTGTTGATACATTGTGATAATGGCTTTTAAATTCTTATTGGAAAATCAAACTAGAAATAATATGATTGAAATTGTCAACTGACTCCTTAGAGGAGTTTTTGCCAAAATAACAATTTTAACCAATTTATTACTTTTTGCCTATAACTATATATATATAGTACACCGTACCTTGAAATCTATATAATGGAAAGACCAAAACTGTCAAGTAAAAATAATCAAATGACAAGATTTTTGCCCACAGTTTCCATTGAACACAAATATTTGAGCTGCAATGTATAAATTTTATGCACAAATTCCAGGTATGAGACACAGGCTCCTTTAGCTTAATGTACTTCATCCTCCTTTTAAATCTGAATCAATGAAATAAATTGAACAAACATAGGAGAAAAAAGGACAGTGAGATACATTTGTACCAAGGTGGCATTTAAAAAAATAATAGCCAAAGAACAATAGACAACACCATTGTGATATTGGCAAAAAAAAAAAAAAATTTACCTAAGAACCTGAATCACTCATATGCCATTTTGATCTATTATTTATTTTCATTTTAATTGTCAATTTAAATAAATTGCTTCACTGAGCGCAGCTGGATACGACCGCAGATGTCCAACCCTGAAAAGTTGTGGCCAAAATGGACACATTATTCGCGTTTGATACAGGTCTGAATTTGGATTGTAATTAAATATTTGACACATAATAGGTTTCTGACACAGAATAAGTGTAGTCAAAGAACTTAGAATTGGTTGTATGATTTGAATTTATATTCAATTTTTTGCTTTTGTGCAATACACTATCATGACTATGCTGTTGCGAATTGCCCAATCAAACATATTAACAACAGTATTCTTTAAATGGATTGGATTACCTCCCTTACACTGCTTTTAAATTGTCTAAATTGTCCTTTAACCATAAAAACCCTTGTTTTTCCCCCTTTTTTGCCCCTAATTGCTAAATGGTTTGAGCCATAACCCCCCATAACCATCCCTTTGTTGTATGGAAACTTGTGGTATAATTTCAGAGAGATTCATACACTTAAACACAAGTTATTGTCTGGAAACTGCAAAAATGCTTATTTGGGCCCCTTTTTTGGCCCCTAATTCCTAAACCTTTGGGACCATAACCCCTAAAATCAATCCCAACCTTCCTTTTGTGGTTATAAACCTTGTGTTAAAATTTTATTGATTTCTATTTACTTATACTAAAGTTATTATCCGGAAACCATCTGTCTTCAAACGACGCTGACAACGACGATGACGACAACGTGATACCAATATACGACCAAAAAATTTTTAATTTTTGCGGTCGTATAAAAAATATATATAGTTAACAAGACCAATACTGGATCTGGACCTGTTTCACTGCATGCAATTGATTGAGGTCGGTGTGTACTGAAGCATAACTGATCATTCCCTTTCATTGAAGCCAACTTTAGACTATCGTTAAAAAGGAAGATGCTACACTGCAGATGTAAAAATTGCTTTCACACTGCAACTCATCATTGCTAAGCTGCAGACCAAATATAAAATCATTCACCTCCAGAAGCCAAGAAAAATTTGACAATACTTTTCCTTATACAATGAGTGTTGTAAAATTTCAAACTATTGGCAAACAGGAAGTCACTGCATGCTATATGCAAGAATTGCTTACAGGCTAAAACTCATTATTAAGCGGGAGATCAAATACAAAATTTTTCCATAGAATCCAAGAAAAGTTTGACGAAATTTTCTACCCAAGGTTGTAAGGATTAATAGATAAACCAACAGAGGGTTGTGTCCAGCAGTTACTAGACCTGTTTTCGCTGTTGACAACATAGGTATAAATATAGCTTTTAAAGTGAATTCAAGTGGAATTGCAGAGGCCTTTAATTTTTTTCTTCCTCTGTGCCAAAATCACATAAAATATTTAAGGATCAGGATCAAAATCTTCAAAGCCGAGCTTGGATTCCCACCATCTTTTTCTCCAAATTGAAATTATGGCGTTTAAATATGCAGTGATTGCAGTCATCACTATATCTGATACATACTGAAATGATATCAATTTGCTGTGATGTCAATTCAATAAAAAGAAAAATAATTTTGAAGAAAGCATCATTAAAGGACAATATATGCATTCAATATATAGTTTTAGTCATGTTACTAATTTGTAAATGTCATGCCTTGATAATCCCTTGTGTTGTTACAGTTCTGTGTATCTATAATATTTTTTTAAATAATTTGCAAAAACACTAGTAAAACAGTTAAGAGTGTATACACTGAAATGATTAGCCTGCTTTGGTGATCAAGATTGTTTGGTATTATGAAAGTCTTTATGAAAAAGGTTTTATCTTTGATCAGTTTTTACTACAGCTATCACATTTATCTTACATTATCAATGATCCATACATATGAGGTCAAGGTCAGATGAACCCTACCAGACAGAAATGTACTGTACACCTAACTGTTCAATCAAGTTCCGTTTATTCCATACATCTTTTCATCAACTCTCAACCAGAGACTAAATGACATTAAATTTATCAACTATAGGTCATTGTACAGGCTTCAACAATGATCAAAACTCATACTGCATAGTGAGCTATAAAAGGCTCCGAAATGACAAATGTTAAATAATTCAAACGAGAAAACTAACGGCCTGATTTATGTACAAAGTTGACCAATGAATCATGAAAATTAACTCTTCCAAACAGTCATCTACAAGTACCAATCATTTAAAAGACTAAATATAGTTGACCTGCTTTTAGTGCTCATAGCATCTGACAAATGGGTTTAATGTGGACATAAAAATATGGTACCCAAAGGAACTTATTTTAAATAAATCAAATATAAACAGCAAGAACAATATTTTTCTGGATTTAGATATTTTAGTTTGACATGTACACAGGAAACTACACAAAAATTTATAACATTAAAGGAACAATTTTTCATTCCCTATTGATAATTTTCTTTTTTCAGACTGTACCTGTAGAAAACTTATTATAAACAGGATAGTACATCCTTATTTTTAAGGTGATGTTGTTTACCTAGCTCGTAAATTTAGATACGATACCCGGATCCGGGTAAACTTATAGATCCTTTAAAATAAACTTACTCTAAAATGTTACCAATTCAACACTGTATTAGATCATTGAATATTATTTTTATTTGTATAAATATTGATTTTGTTATCAATAAATTGAAAATAAACTAAATATTATTATTAGACACATATATATGTATATTCATGGTCCTACAATCTGTCGATATCTATATTTTGACATTGCACATGGTTATGTTTTTCTCTGACTGTGAATGACGTCTTTCAACTTAATCTATTGGATTATGGATGTGCACTGATTGATATTTTAGTCTTAGATACATGATTGTTTTATTACTTGTTATTGGCTTTGAACTAGCTTTCAGTAACTGCTAGTACTCTCAGATCTGTACTTTGTGTCTTTTGTGTTTTTGTTAGGGTTTTTTGTGCTTTGTATAGATCTGATAAGTTAAGACCTTTTCAACTGATATTTATTGTTTGTAATTATGTTGTACTGTTAAACCAATGTCCCAGGTTAGGGTGAATTTTTGGAGCCAGTAAACTTATCCTGCCAAATTCTGTATTTGTATGTCACATTTCAGGGGCCTATAATTCAGTGATTGTCGTTTGTAAGTGTATATCATATTTGTTTTTCGTTTATTGTTTTGTATATAAATTAGGCCTTTAGTTTTCTAGTTTGAATAGTTTTACATTCGTCAATGAATTTCCGGGTCTTTAATAGCTTACTATCATCACAAGTATGCGGTATGGGTTAAACTTATTGTTGAAGGGCTTTGCTTGAACTTCTACATATATGTTGTAAAATGCAAAATCACAAAAATTTGATAAAAATCTTCTTTAAGAGAAATAACTCCAATAGGGAGTCGACTGATGATTTTAGCCATGTTGACTTATTTGTAGATTTTGTCTTGGTGATCATACTTGAAGTTTCTCTCAATCTATTATATAGTTTTCAAGATAATAGGCAACAAGAATGTGTCCATAGTACATGGATGCCCCACTTGCACAACTTTTACTATGTTCAGTGGACTGTGAAATTGGGGTCAAAACTCTAATTTGGCATTAAAATTAGAAAGATCATATCATAGGGAACATGTGTACTAAGTTTCAAGTTGATTGGACTTCAACTTCATCAAAAACTACCTTGACCAAAAACTTTAACCTGAAGCGGGACAGACGGACGAATGAACGAACGAATACAGACCGAAAAACATAATGCCCTTCTACTATCGTAGATGGGGCATAAAAATGAATAACTAGAGGCTCTCAAGAGCCTGTGTCGCTCACCTGTATTTACTGATGCTTTGGAAATCATGTAAAATAAGGTTAAAATCATAATTAATAGTATTAGATATTAGATATTATAATGATATCTAAGATAATAACAAAAAACTGCAAAATTTTTGTAAAATTACTAACTCAGGGGCAGCAACCCAACAACGGGTTGTCGGATTCGTTTGAAAATTTCAGGGCAGATAAATCTAAATCTGATGAACATTTTTGCCACCTGTCAGATTTGCTCTAAATGCTTTAGTTTCAGAGATATAAACCAAAAACTGCATTTTACCCCTATGTTCTATTTTTAACCAAGTTGGCCATGATGGTTAGAAGGCGAAGTCATCGGACAAATTATTCAAACTAGATACCCTAATAATGATTATGGCCAAGTATGGTTAAATTTGTCTCAGTAGTTTCAGAGAAGAAGATTTTTGTAAAAGATTACAAAAATTTACGAAAAATTGACTATTAAGGCCAATAACTCCTAAAGGGGTCGACTGACAATTTTGGTCATACAACTTATTTGTAGATCTTACTTTGCTGAACATTATTGCTGTTTACAGTTTATCTCTATCTATAATAATATTCAAGATAATAACCAAAAACTGCAAAATTTCCTTAAAATTACCAATTCAGGAGCAGCAACCCAACAACAGGTTGTCAGATTTGTCTGAAAATTTCAGGACAGATAGATCTTGACCTGATAATCAGTTTTACCCCATCAGATTTACTCTAAATGCTTTGTTTTCAGAGATATAAGCCAAAATCTACATTTTACCCCTATGTTCTATTTTTAGCCTTGGTGGCCATCTTGGTTGGTTGGCGGGGTCATCAGACACATTTTTTTAAACTAGATACCCTAATGATGATTGTGGCCAAGTTTGGTTAAATTTGGCCCAGTGGTTTCAGAGGAGAAGATTTTGGTAAAAAGCTAACAACGACGGACGACCACGAAGACGACGACGGACGACAAGTGATGAGAAAAGCTCACTTGGCCCTTCGGGCAAGGTGAGCTAAAAATGGGTAAAACGCGTCATTTAAGGGGTGTCTTCCTTCATCTTGGATTTTGAAATAGCAGATAACAATCGTTCTAGATCTTTAAGGTAGTATGTAATTCATGTGCAAGACATTTCATGTTAACATAGAAAATTATGTGTTCTATCTTATTTTACGGCTGTATTTTACAAAAAACATTTTGTTTGATTCATTTTTTTTTAACTTTGCCACATAAGGGGAGATAATTCAGATAATGTAACTTTTATATTAGAATGTGTTGTGAATTTTCCTATTTGATTTAAGAAATAATTCTTTCATGCCATGCTCTATGCTCATTTTAACATGGGTAGGCATTATAATTGTCAATATCTTTATACAGAGTGTTAACGAGGTGTAAAACGTTAACAAATATAATGCCTACCCATGTTAAATGAGCATAGAGCATGGCATGATAGAATTATTTTGATTCTAATGGGAAAATTTAGAACTTTTGTACTTCGAAGGAGACCTATAATATGCGTTCAAAATGCATCCATTTTAATTTGATGAACTCGCTGCCAACACATTTTAGAAAATCAACCGTTTCACGATAAACAAATGAACAGATACATGTAAACTTACTTTTAGAATGATTTTATTTAATTTTCTAACAAGAAACTACAAAAAAAATGTCCATCTTGGTTTTCGACGTTGTTCAAAACACAGCTGACGTTGCAATTTCAATTGTCACGTCAATCACGTGCAGCCCATGTTTTATTGGAATTAGAACATGGCTTTGTTTCCAAAGGGAAAGAAGAACCTCATATAAGAATATATATATGTAGTAAGAAAATGAGTTCGGTGACTGCATTTTTTCTTTTTCTTATCTGAAAGCATATTATTAGAACTATATCTTTTCATATTTTATCTTAAAATTCTATGGTGTAGTATTATTTTTATCACACAAAATTAGGTTTTCCATGCATAATATATATACAAAATCTGACAATTTTGCACAACGCTATTAGCGTGAAAAAAAGCCAGGGGACCCATACTTTTATTATATTTTTGAAAGAAGCATGACATTTTGACAAATTATTAAAATATTCTATAGATTTAAATCTAGATCCCCCATCTACCTAATTAAGGGCAATATAACTTCTAGGCAGTATGAAGATTTCAACATAGCCCCTATTTGATTTTCTCTATCTATACATATAGCAGTTTTCACAAGATAAAAGACAAAACTTGCATTCTACCTTGATGTTCTATTTTAAGCCATGTCTGTTATGTTTGTTGGTAGGTAGGGTCATTGAACATGTCTTGATTGTGGCAAAGTTTGGTAAAATTTGGGCCAGCAGTTTCAGAGTTGAAGATTTTTGTAAAAGTTGACGTACAATGTAGGACGAAGACGGCCAATGGCCGTCATTATAAGAAAACCTCACATAGCCTGTGGGCCAAGTAAGCTAAAAAAATCCTGAACGTTGACCAATGAACCTTGAAAATGGGGCCTAGTTCAGCCCAAACCTTGGTATCAGAAAAAGACATAACCACAAAACTTAACATTTACCAGTGCCAGAAACCATGAAAATGAGGTGCAGGTAAGATGAACCCTAGCAGATGGACATGTACACACCGCAATCCTTTGGATTCCTTCCATTCACCATATACTAAATTGATTTGAAAAACTTTCGTCATTTTGAAAACCTTTTCGTAAATGACGAAAATGACGAGCGCTAGCAAAATCACTGTGATAGTACTGAAAATCAATGGGATTCATTCTTTTTTTCTTTATCTTCCATCTATAGATACAGGTTTAATTTATAAACAAGTATTATAATATAACTACCACTGATGACAAAAAGGTAAAGGTGAAAGCTGCAATTTATAATTTGAAAATGGAGTAAGTTTTTAGCTGCCAGATGATATCTTTTGAACCATATATGTCAAACCTTTCCAAGCAGCTTGAAATCATCATTTGGAAGCCCAGGAACCCAAATGATTATAAGGTCAGTAGGTCAAAGGTTGTTTTACAGACAATATTGTATGAGCCATAAATTAGATTATTTTGTTCCTTGTGGTGAAAGTGACCATTATTGTTTTTGGTTTTAGATTAATCTCTTTTGAACCAAACATTCAATCATTACAATTTTTCAAAGTATGATAATTTCACTTAAGAAGACCTTGTTTTTCGTTCATTATTTTGTTCATAAATCAGGCCATTAGTTTTCTCAGTTGAATTGTTTTACATTTGTCATTTTGAGGCCTTTTATAGCTGACTATGCAGTATGGGCTTTGCTCATTGTTGAAGGCCGTACGGTGACTTATAGTTGTTAATTTCTGTGTCATTTGGTCTCTTGTGGAGAGATGTCTCATTGTCAATCATACAACATCTTTATATTTTTATACTTATTGATTTTGATGTCACTTTGAGGGAGCAATTAATAGACTGAATTAAGGGCATAACTTGCTTTCTGAATGACTGTTTTTCTACCTGCTCCAAAAACCTAGCATGAAAATTACCATTGGATAGAACAAGACTCCTAATTGTTTTTTGGTAAAGTCAAAGGACAACGCCAAAGTGCATCTATGAAGAGACTAAAATATGGGAAAGGTTAAAGGTCAAAGCAGCAATAAAAAGACAATATTTCCTCAATTGAGGTCCTCAATAAAATATGATATGTTGATGTTGATTTTATACATCATTAATATATTTGTTTAACACTGTAAATTGTTAGATGTGATTTCAAACTTTTGACACAAATTTGCATACAGTAATCTCTACAAGATACATTTGAACAGCAAATAATATGCATATATGGTGTCTGTTTATTAGTTTCTGAGAACTAGCAGCAAACTTAACCTTGCACACTGACTTGTTACAACGATGCCAGGAGAACTCAAATAATGACATCCTTTATAATGTGCTGTTACACCACTGTCCCAGTTAAGGGAAAGGGTTGGGCATCCAAAAAACATGTTTGACCTCAACATATTCTGAATGTTCAAAGTCAGAAGCCAGTAATTCAGTGTTTGCAGTTTGTCACTGCATATCATATTTGCTTTTGTTTTTTGTTCAGTTTTTGAATCAGGACTTTGTTTTTCTCTTTTGAATTGTCTCACATTTTGTCATATGTCTAGAGCCTTTTAAAGCTACCTAAGAGGTATTTGTCTTGCTCATTGTTGAAGGCTGTACAGTGACCAATAGTTGCTTACATTTACTTCATTTGGTCTCTGGTGGATAGTTGTCTCATTGGCAATCATACCATATCTCCTTTAATATTGACAAATACAAACTGAAAATTAAAACTTCAAGAGGATACTTATTTAAGATGTGTCGATTTGACCCTGGTATACTTTTGATATTCACAGATCTTGAATGAGTTGTATTTTACATGATTATCATATATGAAACCTCCATTTTCAATTAAACTTTCAGCTCAATTGCTTACCTTGTAACTGTTTTTCCAAAGTCTGGTTTTTTTGGCAATGGCCGTCTTCTTTCCTTTGGCAATCTATTATTTTCTATTTTCCATTTTTCTAAGCACTGTGGCTCATGAATAGGAAGGGATTTTGTTCCAAATTCCCTTCCACATATATAGCAAACTACTGTTTTAGGTCCCTGCATCGCTGTTACTGTCTTTGATTCGGTTGGTGTGTTATTCAAATTATTTCTAGGGGCGTTATTATCTGTGCTTGCAGCTTGACCTATTTTTGGCTTGCAAGACTTCTGATGAACAGGAAGACGGTCAGGAGCAAATGTCCGACCGCAGTTTTCACATGCCAAGAGTTGAGCTTGACTACTTGTCCATGCTGCTTCATTTAATGCATTCACATCTAACTTTCCACCAGACTGCAATACCTCTGGCTTTTTAGGTAAAGTGCGTCTTTGACCTTTGGGCAATTTTTCATTTTCTATTTTCCATTTTTCTAAACATTGAGGTTCATGAATTGATAAAGATTTTGAACCATACTTTTGTCCACAAATGTAACATAAAACAAAAGTTGGCTTCTCAGGGGCCACATTCTTTTTTGTGCTTAATTCTTTATTACTTTCCCTACTTTGAGGATTCTGGCTAGAAGTGATTGTTGAAGAACCACCAGGGCCTTTCTTTACACCACCTGTGGCTTTACATGATCGTTGATGTACAGACAGTCTATCTGAAGCAAATGTCCTACCACAACGGTCACATGGTATCAACTGAGACTGTGCACTCTGCCATGCAGCTACATTCATAGCATCCAAATCGTAACTTCCATTGCTAGAAACAACCTCTGGTTTTACTGGTAACTTTCTTCTCTGGGCTTTTGGTAATAATTCATTTTCTTTTTTCCATTTTTCTAAACATTGCGGCTCATGAAATGAAATAGAAGCTGTGCCAAACTTTCTTCCACAAATATAGCATAAGACAAAATTTGGGCCAGGTGGTACCTTTGCTTTTGGCAAAGTTTTATTTGGTGATGTATATGTACCCTCTCTTTCAATTCCAGGTGCAGATAAATTTGGTGAGGGTCTTGAACCTGAACCACCTGTGTTTCTTGAGATTGAATTCCTTTTCATGTCGACTTCTCTCCTTGTACTTTGTTTTTCTAAGTCAACTGTATTATTTTTATCAATAAATTTTGGAGCATTTAAAACTGCTGTTTTAGGGCGAAGTTCCTCCCTTCCAGAGTTCTGATTTTTCTTTTTATCTGAAAAGTAAATGTTAATATAATAGACAGTTTCTATAGGTTGCACTTTGTAAATACAGCTGTTTCTCAAACCACGCCTCTTTTGGGGAGATATATAATATTCATAGATATGTTAATTTGATAATGTACTGGTTCCCATTTATGATCTCTGTGTTTCATCTCATAGAGACATCACTTGGGAATGTAACCAGTACAGAAAAACATGGTAGCGCCTAAATTTTAATTCTTAGGAGGTCCAAATATGAAGGTAAGGGTTGTATAGCATTTTAGTATAAGTTTAAACTCATAGAAGTTCAGGGCATATAAATGTTGAAAATATGCCGCACAGCCCTATATTTTGACCTTTGAATAAAATAGTAGTGCATATAAACTTTCAGTTCTGGGATATTATTTTTCACGAAACTTCATAGTAAAAGTGTCACAGTTTTAGCTGCAAGGGGAGTTCCTATGGGAAATTGCATTGTCTATATTTACAGAATTGCAACCTATAAAGCCCATTTTTTCTTCAATTTTCTAAATTTTCGTATGAATATTTCAAATTCTACTTGTCATAATTTTTACACTGTAGAAAACAGAATCAAAGAGTGTTGCTTCATGATAAATTACTACATCATATTCCTATAGTAACAAGATTTTTTTTTAGCGAACTTGCAAACAAGTCCCCCCTTCCCCCCCCCCCCTTTGAGCTGAATTTAAGGCAGATATGGCTTTGCACATTTTCATGAGAACACTGAGAACAACAACACTAACCAGGAATAAGGGTTAGGTTGCATGTCTGTTACAATAGAAAGCAGAACTTATGTTTCTTATTCACCTACACAACAATGTCAAAAGTTTATGTCAAAAGAATATTTTTTTTTAATTCTTGTTCAGACAAACATACTTTCAGACATAAGTTATGGCGTGATTGTCAGTTTGGAAAGAATTCCACTCAAATTGATGCTAAGGGCTGTCTTAAACTTGCAGTGAGGAGAGTTATTTTGCTCCGTGTTGAAGGCCTCACTGTGACTCTGAGATGAAGAACAGCAAAAATGCTCTGTTCCTATGCATTTTTGTGTTTTTTGCTGTGCATGTACTGATTTCGTATCATGGATGGATACCCACATCCTTCTTTCCTATTGCTGGTTTCTCTTTATCTGTTATAGTATTCTGTATTCAAGATATTTGAGAAAATGCAAAAATAAACAATAAAATCTTCATTTATGGACAATAACTCCTAAAAGAAACAAGAAATGATTGTAACAGGATGCTGTTACGAAGTCTCCCAAACGAAGCTTCCATAATTCGTCATTCCCAGGGTCGCCTTACATCACCAAGTCCAGTGAAAATTGGTTTGGTCCAGTAAAGTTATATGCATTAGTGATGCCTTGGGACTGACTCTGGTTATCATTCAAATCTTCTTGACATGACGAACAGGAATATATATGGTTTAGGGGTGGGGATCTCGACCATTTACAAGATATTAGATCATTCAGGGTGGGGGACCCCTGGGGACTGACCCTATATATCATTCGAATCTTTGTGACATGACGAACAGGAATATATATGGTTTAAGGGTGGGGATCTTGACCATTTACAATATATTAGAACTTTCTCAAATGGCAGGGAGTGAGGGTGACCCCTGGGGACTAATACTTTACTTCATGTAATGTGCTGTATCATGACTAACCAGAATATATATGGTTTAGGGGTGGGGATCTTAACCATTTACAAGATATTAGAACTTTCTCAAATGGTATGGGGTGGGGGTGACCCCTGGGGACTAATACTTTATTTCATTTGATGTGTTGTATCATGACTAACCAGAATATATATGGTTTAGGGGTGGGGATCTCGACCATTTACAAGATATTAGAACTTTTTCAAATGGCAGGGGGTGGGGGTGACCCCTGGGGACTACACCTTCATTTCATTTGATGTGCTTTATCATGACAAACCAGAATATATATGGTTTAAGGGTGGGGATCTTGACCACTTACAAGATATTAGAACTTTGACAAATGGCAGGGGGTGAGGGTGACCCCTGGGGACTAACCCTTTATTTCATTTGATGTGCTTTATCATGTAGAACATTTTCAATTATAAAGATTGTGCCTATCACTAACAATTTTCAAGTTATAATTATTTGAAAATAAAAAAAAATAAAATCGCATAGGGTTCTATAGTAAACCCCTCCCTTCTTTTGGCCCCTCAAAGTACCTCTTTTTAGACCCCAATGCACAAACGAAACCCTGATTGCACCACTAGGCATGTTAGTCTAACATATTGTGAAACCTTAAGTAAATCTGACAACCTGTTTTGGAGAACGGGTGCTGACAAGTTCATTTAAAAAAGTGGCAGAAGAGGAAGAGGGAAGAAGAATAATAAAAACTAGATTTGTAATTGCGAGCAATAACGGATGGCACCCTCTTTCCCCCATTGCCATGGTAACGGCAGCCATTTTGAAAACTTTAAAGTCAAAGAGGGCATCTTCACATGCCAATTAACATTATTGTAAAGTTTCATTGAGTTTGGAGCATTTTGAAATTTTGGACATTTTTGCTGCTTCCATGGCAACGTCAGCCATTTTGAAAATTCTGAAGTCAAACTGCAAATCAGCACATGCCAGTTACCATTTCTGTGAAGTTTCTTTGAGTTTGGAACACTTTGATTTTTTTGCATTTTTGCTGTTTCCATGGAAACGGCGGCCATCTTTTACCATTCCATAGCAAGGTGCACAACTTCATATGGGGGTCCTCATTATAGTTGAGTTCCATCAACATTGGTCCGTTCAATTCCGAGAACTAGCGCGGACAAAAATGTGTGGAAGAATAACTAGAGGCTCTCAAGAGCCTGTGTCGCTCACCTGTATTTACTGATGCTTTGGAAATCATGTAACATAAGGTTAAAATCATAATTAATAGTATTAGATATTAGATATTATAATGATATCTAAGATAATAACAAAAAACTGCAAAATTTTTGTAAAATTACTAACTCAGGGGCAGCAACCCAACAACGGGTTGACGGATTCGTCTGAAAATTTCAGGGCAGATAAATCTGAATCTGATGAACATTTTTGCCACCTGTCAGATTTGCTCTAAATGCTTTAGTTTCAGAGATATAAACCAAAAACTGCATTTTACCCCTATGTTCTATTTTTAACCAAGTTGGCCATGATGGTTGGAAGGCGAAGTCATCGGACAAATTTTTCAAACTAGATACCCTAATAATGATTATGGCCAAGTATGGTTAAATTTGTCTCAGTATTTTCAGAGAAGAAGATTTTTGTAAAAGATTACAAAAATTTACGAAAAATTGTTAAAAATTGACTATTAAGGGCAATAACTCCTAAAGGGGTCGACTGACAATTTTGGTCATGACAACTTATTTGTAGATCTTACTTTGCTGAACATTATTGCTGTTTACAGTTTATCTCTATCTATAATAATATTCAAGATAATAACCAAAAACTGCAAAATTTCCTTAAAATTACCAATTCAGGGGCAGCAACCCAACAACAGGTTGTCAGATTTGTCTGAAAATTTCAGGGCAGATAGATCTTGACCTGATAATCAGTTTTACTTGCTTGTCAGATTTACTCTAAATGCTTTGTTTTCAGAGATATAAGCCAAAATCTACATTTTACCCCTATGTTCTATTTTTAGCCATGGCGGCCATCTTGGTTGGTTGGCAGGGTCATCGGACACATTTTTTAAACTAAATACCCTAATGATGATTGTGGCCAAGTTTGGTTAAATTTGGCCCAGTGGTTTCAGAGGAGAAGATTTTTGTAAAAAGCTAATGACAACGGACGACGACGCCGCCGATGCCAACGACGGACGACGGACGCCAAGTGATGAGAAAAGCTCACTTGGCCCTTCGGGCCAGGTGAGCTAAAAATAAGAAAAAAAAGAAACGTAGAATAACAATATGTCACCCCAACTCCGTTGAGGGTGCCATAATAATAATAGGGAAAAAGAAACAGAGGAAAAGCAATATGTCACCCGACATTGTCGATTGGGTGAAATAATAAAAAAAAGAAACGGAGGAAAAGCAATATGTCACCCGACATTGTCGATCGGGTGACAAATTGTCGATCGGGTGACATAATAAGAACTGAGCAAAAACAATAAGTCTTCCCAAACAAGACTTAATTACGTCATTTTGGTAGAAACGGAAATGGGAACATATTCTGAGTATTTCTGCCCCATCAGATTTTGTTTATCTTATACAGTTTCCTAGACAATAAATAGCCAATTACTCTCATTAAATATTGTAGCCATATGTTTTACTTTTAGTCATAGTAGCCATGTTGGCTGGTTGGCAGAGATGAAAAAAAAACAAAAAAAAAACACAAACTTTTTAAATAGCCTTAGAAGGTCTTAGAATATTCTTAATATTGAGAATGGAAACGGGGAATGTGTCAAAGAGACAACAACCTGACCAAAGAGCAGTTAACTTTGGTTGAAACTGGTTCAGTGGTTACAAAAAAGACATTTTTTTTTAACTTAAAAGTGTACAACAACAGAAGCAAAGTGATGGCAAACACTCACATGGTCATTTGGTGAAGGTGAGGTAATGATCCAATAAACATCACAATTGCCGCAACGACCTTGACCTCTGTGAAAGTGTCCTCAAAATCAATATGGTCTTCTTTAGGGACATTTTCAAACTATGCATTTTATTGATTGAATGTTTGGTTAAAAAAATATTATCCTAAAACCAAAATCAATCCAGATCTTTTTCACTCCAAGGGGCAAAATGATCTGGATTTAGTGGCTCTATTTATAGCTGCAAAAAAATACACAACTGAAGATATGAAATTTTGCAAGTCACATCAACTTTCCATCTGCTTTATTGGATATGTAAATTTTCATTAATATCAATCTTGTCTTTTCACTTCTTTATCTAGCATTTAAGCAACAACAAATTTCTTGGATCTTTACGGAATATAAATTTGAATCAGGGTAAACAAAGATCATATATCTAAGGCAAAGGTACAATTACCATTTTGCAAAGATTAAACTTTCAAAAACAGAAAATAAGGCAACTATAGATTATTACAATTTAAAATGGTATGATATTTTTTACCATTGGAATTTTGAAACACTGTAAATTAAAGTAAAAGAGAATTGTTATGGAAATTTCTCAAAGTTTATATAAAAATAAAGAGATGTGGTATGACTGACATAAGACAAGTACCCACCAAAGTTCAAATGAAGTGGATGTAAGCAATTACATGCAACCGTACGTCCTTCAACAATGAGAAAAACCCATATCGTATGGTCGGCTTTTAAAGGACCTGACGTAAAAAATATGAAAAAATTCAATTGAGAAAACTATAACGGCCTAATTCATAACAAAACAGTTTACGAAAAACAAATATGACACACACAAACTAGAGAATCTGTATGGTATATTGGGGTAAAAAATCACATAGAAATATGTCAAAGCGGTCTATTAATATAACAGACCCTATCTAATTAAACAACCTAATAATGGCTTTGTAAACATTTCCCATGATTCCATTGCACTCTTACTTCCATTTTGTTGAAATTGTAACATGAGAAGGGAGTAGTAGTAAAACCCATTTTTATCCAAACAGTTTTACAGAACAGGACGGGTTAATCTAATTGACTTTCAATCAAAGTAAAATGGAAACTATATTTTCTGATGGTATACCAAGATCCCCTTAAAATGATTTATAATACTAGAGCTCTTACGTCAAAAAGTGCTTCAAAGGTGGCTTCTAATTTAGTTTATGTTTTCACAATATTTGGTGTGCCACATAAACAGTAAAGTGGCAAAGGTCGTGAATTGACAGCTAAGGTTATCTGAATTAATTCTTATGTGGCCAGAACAAGTTGTTCTTCACTGGAAGCCAATACACCCCCAATCACAGGGTAGTACTGAGTGGTCAAACGGAAATATTCATGACAAGCTAACTACATGGATGAGGAAGAACGAATTAACAGTGGTCAATTTGTCTACACAAATGTATTAGACGATCACCAGGTACAAATGTTAGAAAAAAAAAAAAAATATATAAAATAGTGTGTGCCATAGCTATGCCCATTTGGTAACCCAGAAAAATCAATAAAATAGTTTCTATCAATATAAAAACAAGGAGCTGTAGTATGATTTCAAATGAGACAACTATCAAACAAGTTTACATATATTTTAAGAGATTTATTCAATGATTTTTACATCAATATTTTATTTCATGTAATTGACACTCAAACTTCAGTTCTTCTTATTTGATTATGTGCAAAATGTATTTTAACTTTGAATAATTACTTTTTATTTACTCTCATTTTCAGTTTAGGCATTAACATTAATGCCTGAACATAATTTTCAGGATTTAAGTCTAAATCCTAGGATTTAAGACTAATGCCTAACATTATTTAGGCAATAGGCTTACTGCCTAGGCGTTAGCTTATTGCCTAGAATTTAAGCTTAATGCCTAATTTCACTTATTGCCGCTAACATATATATGCTATATTTATACATATTATATCCAGTTTTTGCTGCAAAGATGACAACTTTTGTGCCAGTAGGTTAATAAAAGAACAGAGTTCCAATGTCCCCCGTGTTGCACAAAGTTTATCTATCCAAGGTACAAGGGCAATAACTAAAAAACAATTTATAAATATCTAAAGAGAAATGAAGGCTTCAGAGCAAATGCAATGCGATTTCGTTATAATTAATATTTCCAAGGGCAT
The DNA here is from genome assembly GCF_021869535.1 of Mytilus californianus. Taxonomy (NCBI): domain Eukaryota; kingdom Metazoa; phylum Mollusca; class Bivalvia; order Mytilida; family Mytilidae; genus Mytilus; species Mytilus californianus. The sequence goes on from NW_026262679.1 coordinate 64,318,774, forward strand.
AACTTGTTAAAAATATTTGATCAGCACTTTAATAATTTTCGAAAATGTCAAAGACATTGCTGATATAAACCTATGATATAAATTTCATAAAATTCTGGTAATAATTGTACATATGAGAGCGCTAACAATGCAATTTTCCATATAATCAATATTTTTAAGGGGCATAACTCTTTCAAAAATAATCAATCGGCACTGATTTTCGAATTTGTTTGAGACATTGATGACATAAACCTATAATATAAATTTCATAAAAATCTGGCAAGAATTGTACACATTAGAGCACTCATAAGGCAATTTTCCATATAATCAATATTTTCAAGGGGCATAACTCTTTTAAAAATAGTTGATCAGCACTGATTTTGAACTTGTCCAAGACATTTCTAATATAAACCTATGATATAAGTTTCATAAAATTCTGGCAAGAATTGTACAAATGAGAGCACTAACGATGCAATTTTCCCTATAGTATATACTTCCAAGGGGCATAACTCTTTTCAAAATAATTGATCAGCACTGATTTTCGAACTCGTCCAAGACATTGCTGATATGAACCTATGATATAAATTTAGATATAAAAATCTGGCAAGAACTGTACACGTGAGAGCGCTTACAAAGATGGAAAGGATGCAAGGACAGACGCCTGGTATTTCTATGTCCCCCTCAACGTGTTGCGCGGTGGACAAAAATTAAGAGGTACATAGTTATGTATCTTGTGTTCATGTTTTACCTGCTTTACAGCTTCTTTGATGTACAGGCAGTCTGTCTGGGTTAAATTTTCTGCCACAATTTGGACAAGGCAGCAACTGAGATTGTGCGCTCTGCCAGGCGGCTTCATTAAACCTTTCATTATTACCCTTCCCATTTATTTCAGGTAATATCTCAGGTTTTGTTGGAGTTTTCCTTCGTTGAAGTTTGGGTATCTTGTCATTTTCATACCTCCATTTTTTCAAACACTGTGGCTCATGGATTGATAGTGACTGTGATCCAAATTCTCTGCCACAAATATAACATACCACAGTCTTTCTTCCAGGAATTCCAGGCATCCCTTCTCTGTTAATGGATATAAAAAGAATATGCTTAAAATGCAAAAAAAAAAGGATCCATTTATAATGACAATATTTGAATTTCTATGATTTGTTTGATCCTGTACTCTGCAATTCAGTGTAGTATTTAAAGGCCATTTAACATTCAAACCTTTATCAAGGTAATTGAACACTGTAAAGTCTACAAATGTGTTACTGTAAATTTTTAAATATTCATTTAGGTATAAACAATTTTACATATTTACAGGTATATAAAAAGGAGATAATGTATTATGTCAACGATACATCAACCCCACAAAAGAAAATAACCAAAAGAGGGCAACACACAATACTCAAGTTTGTGGGCACATGATACTGGTTTAACCCAACCAAACTGAGGCTATCTGAACCATATTTTTGGTGATGTTGTTAATGGAGCTCATAGATTTGGATAGGATTCATGTTAACTTTATCCTCAAATAAACTTATTCTTAAAGGTAAATTAACACAGTATTAAAATCTTTAAATATCTTCTTTATCAGTGCTAACATTATTTTTTGCTTTTAATAAATTAAAACATAACTAAAAACTTATTCTTAAATTTTATCAATTTAACATGGTAGTAAGATCATTGAATATATATATTGTCTTATTGTCGATCTGATGGCAAACGCTCTAACTGTTAATTATAGTTTATTCTTATGTTGTGCTGTTACACCATGACTGTTCCAGATAAGGAGGAGAGGATTGACCACTCAAAAACACTTTTAAACCTGCCACATTTTTTATGTCCATGTCCTATTTTTTAAGTCAGGAGCCTGTTATTCAGTGGTAATTGTCATTGGTTGGTTTCTGCCTTATCTTTTTCTTTGCATAAATCAGGCCATAGTTTTTCTCTTTTCAGTTTTTTTCACATTTAGTCACGCAACAGAGCCTTTTAAAGCTAATTTTTGATTTTGCTCATTTTTGAAGGCTGTGCAGTGCCCTATTGTTGTTTGTACCATGTTCCTCTGGTCTCTGGTGGATTTATAGATGTCTAATTTGCAATCATTCCACATCTCCTTATTTTCATGTTGTTTGTTGTTGTTAGTGTCTTTGTTTGTACAACAACTTCTTCTAGTGGTGTTTGTACAAGTTGTCCTGAGTATAAAATAAAGTTATGAATAAAGTAAACAGAACAAACAATGATCTGCCTTCAGCACCAAGTTTGATCATTGTTTGGGAAAGATGACAGAGTTCTTTTTGGTCTCACCTGAAAAAATCAGGTATGCTATTACATAAACTTATGTATTATGGAACTGGGTCACTGTACTTTATAATACATTTGTATATACATGTACATGAATGTACCAGTTAGATTTTATTGCTGGTTAAGATTAAATTACTTGATATTCATTTAATTTATTTACATATTCTTTTTTGTTATTTTAATAAAGAATAATTGTTATCATTGCAATCATTGTATCTAAATTTTATTTAATTATTGTTCTTTTCTTTTTAATGTCATATATATAATAAACAATATAACAACAACAAAATAAACTGATTTGCATCGTATTTCTCAAATTCTTTGGCAATTGAACCCTTTCTGAACCCATTGTTTAAAAAAAATTAATCAACATGCGCATGGTTGCCGATGATCTCAGAAGATGATTGGCTGAGTTTAAGGGTCATAATCTTTATCAGCTCACTGGATGAATTCAAATGTGATAAAAGGTGTTAGAGAAATTGACAACTTTGATGAATGTGGAAGGCACTCGTTGATTATCAGATTTATTCAATCTCGATAGTTAAGTCTCGCCAAGGCTCGGACTTTCAATATTTCGATAATTTAACTATCTTGATTGAATAAATCTGTTACAGGCAAGGACTTTAAAATTGATAATTCAGCTATTGAGATTGGATAAATCCGATAATCCACTTGTACCAATGTAAGAATCTATATATATATATATATATAAACAAGTCTAAATTGAAAACAACGTTCAAACCTATGATTGCGTTGGATAAAAACCGCAATTTTTATACGTGTGCATGCAAAACAAATTTCTTGGTAAAGGGGTCTAAATACAGCACAAACAACATTTTCCAAAAGACCAAAAAAGTGACAAAGTATATTTTAACAAAATGCATTTATATATATACATGTACATAATTACTCTAAATATCAGCACAACAACGTTAAATCTGCAAATGTTCTTCCCTCGCCAGGATTCGAACTCATGCTATTGAGATATCCAGACAACACCGCCTGCACTGTGTCCAGCGCTCTAGACCACTCGGCCACCTAGACGTTCTATGCTGATATTTAGAGTAATTATGAATATAATATGTGTTTTCAGCCGTGTATCACCTTCATTGGTGATCCAATGGATGGATCTGTCGTAGAGATGTCACTTGTTTAGACGTATATATATATATACATATATAAAAACAAGTCTAAATTGAAAACAACATTCAAACCTATGATTGCATTGGATAAAAACCGCAATTTCTATACGTGTGCATGCTAAACAAATTTCTTGGTAGAGGGGTTTAAATACAGCACAAACAACATTTTCCAAAAGACCAAATGAGTGAAAAAGTATATTTTAACAAAACGCATTTGACTAGCAGGTCGAACAACTGATGTTCTTAAACCCTGCTGACTGCCATTGGCGATTGCCAAATAAACGGATCACAAGATGTAACAAAATAGATCTTATCATTAATTTATTGCCAAACAGAAAACACTAAACTTGCGGAAAAGATGGTATACCGCAAACATGAAGTTCAAAAATTTGTACACCATATCCGGATTTCGACAATTAATGTCTCTTCAGTGATGTAAGGAATCGAAACGGTATTTGGAAGGCCATATAATTTACCTCAATTTATAAACTCGAAGGCAAATATAATACAAGCCCAAACGAAAAATTATAAACAAGTCTAAATTGAAAACAACGTTCAAACCTATGATTGCGTTGGATAAAAACCACTATTTCTATACATGTGCATGCAAAACAAATTTCTTGGTAGAGGGGTCTAAATACAGCACAAACAACATTTTCCAAAAGACCAAATGAGTGAATAAGTATATTTTAACAAAACGCAGATTTGCTCTAAATGCTTTAGTTTCAGAGATATAAACCAAAAACTGCATTTTACCCCTATGTTCTATTTTTAACCATGTCGGCCATGATGGTTGGAAGGCGGGGTCATCGGACAAATTTTTAAAACTAAAAACCCTAATAATGATTAAGGCCAAGTATGGTTAAATTTGTCTCAGTAGTTTCAGAGAAGAAGATTTTTGTAAAAGATTACAAAAATTTACGAAAAATTGTTAAAAATTGACTATAAAGGGCAATAACTCCTAAAGGGGTCGACTGACAATTTTGGTCATGACGACTTATTTGTAGATCTTACTTTGCTGAACATTATTGCTGTTTACAGTTTATCTCTATCTATAATAATATTCAAGATAATAACCAAAAACTGCAAAATTTCCTTAAAATTACTAATTCAGGGGCAGCAACCCAACAACGGGTTGTCAGATTTGTCTGAAAATTTCAGGCCAGATAGATCTTGACCTGATAATCAGTTTTACCCAATGTCAGATTTACTCTAAATGCTTTGGGTTCAGAGATATAAGCCAAAATCTACATTTTACCCCTATGTTCTATTTTTAGCCATGGCGGCAATCTTGGTTGGTTGGCGGGGTCATCGGACACATTTTTAAACTAGATACCCTAATGGTGATTGTGGCCAAGTTTGGTTAAATTTGGCCTAGTGGTTTCAGAGGAGAAGATTTTTGTAAAAGCTAACGACGACGGACAGCAGACTCCAAGTGATGAGAAAAGCTCACTTGGCCCTTCGGGCCAGGTGGGCTAAAAAAGGAAACATTTAATGTAATTATCTATAAATATTTTGGATAACAGATATATCCTTCATCAGTATGAAAATGATGTAAAATGAATCATATCAATCTATTCTGATTTTACTATAACAATTTTTAAATTTATAAAATTAAAACTGAACACAACAATGCTTGTACAATTCTAAAATTTCAAAAATGACGTAGGTTTGGTATTTACAACAGAGACTGCATAGATATGCTTGTAACAAAAAATAGTAATGTGCGATGTGAACTGACAGGTACATTTCTAAAATTTCACAGGTGACGAAAGTTATGATATTACAACAAAGACTGCATGGAAATACATTCCCAATGAACAGCACTGACCGATTTGAGCTGGTATAATACCGGTACTCAAATTTCAAATTTGACGATGGTAAAGTAATTACAACAGAGGCTGCGTATTTACACATCCCTAATAGCAGTTTGAGTATTATACCAGCTCAAATCGGTCAGACTGTACCTTTTCAAAAGGAGTCTTGTCCAGTTTTGGAAATTATCTATATTATTTCAGGATTTTATTCTGCCTTTCGTTTTATAATAAGAATAATATGTATCCATGTACGATATTTCTGCATTATATGTCAAAATTGCCTAAACAAGAGAATCAAAAGAGATAAATTGCCCCAAAAAAACAGGATTTGTTTTCAATAGAAAAAAAGACTTTTCTTTGCTTTTTCTGCTAAATCTGCAAAATCAACATTAAAAAAAATATGGGAATATTTCGTTTTGGGGCAGGAATGTTGCATATCTGAGTATGTTGAGTTCATATATTTGGAACTGATCTGTCTTATTCATTATCGATGTTACTATTATATTGTATCAGCCTCTTTTTGTAATGCGATGTAATAATTTGTAGCTCAATGTTTCTGATTTCTTAATTTCTTTTATGCCTTACTTTTAGTCCCCGATATTAAGTCAGGTATATTACAGAGCTGTTAAGCTCGCTTTCAGATTTCCATCATTTTTTATTAAGGTGCCCAGAAATTTATATTCTGTAACATCAGTGTCATGATGTCATCATCAATTTTTTTCATTGTTGAACCTTACTAATAATATATATAAAATCCAATTTTGTAGTTCTTTGCTTGATGATCATTGTTTTAGTTATTTTATAATTTTTTGTATTAAAACATAATTAACTGCCAATTTTCAAAATAATTTGATAAGTTATCTAAACTAATCTGAAGACCTTCTTTGCTTTAATTGAGATAATAATATATGATAAGGTCATCAGCAAACAAAAGACTAAATTATATCAGAATTTAATATTCTCAGGGGTTTTGAATTATTCAGCTTAGTTTTGCATATTGGGCACTTTTATTATTCTATTCAAGGACGTATAACTAACATCTTATATACATCCTTGTTCTATTCAATTCTATTCTATAATGTCTATTAAAATAAATTATATTAAACATATAACGCAAGGGTACCCAAATTACCTTTGGGCAAAATGTTTCATTTTTCTTTTCTGTTAAAATTAATTTAAGTATGCAAGTGCACACCAAACAGTCACAGGATAATTACGAGATTCACTTGTTGTCGAGTATCGAGTTGCGAGTTACGAAAGTTGAGTTGTGAGTTACAAAGGTCGAGTTACGAAGGTCGAGTTGCGAGTTACGAAGGTCGAGTTGCGAGTTACGAAGGTCGAGTTGCGAGTTACTAAAGTTGAGTTGCGTGAAAATGGGGAAAACTATTTTAATTTTTTGGTGTACCTCTTTTAACAATTTTGAATGATGATTGCTTATAGAATTGTATACAGTATTGTTGATTCTTTTTGTTGTTTGGACTTCATACGAGTTTTGTGTATAAAAAAAAGAATGGATTGCTTACATAATCACTACGCAAAGTATTTTCTGAAGAAACAGATAGCCTTTTGAAATACAGCAGATGGCTTGTAGTTTAATTATTATTAAATTTCATAGCTAGCACTGTCATATTAAACATAAAGGGAGATAGCAACTAAACTATAGTACATATATATGTAAAAGACCCCTTCTGCAGATTTCGTTAAGAGTGGGCTCTTTGGGGCAGCTGTAGAGGCAATATTTGTTAGGGACCCCAAAATTTATTCTTTGGCAGTGTCACTCAAAATTGTGGACATTTAAGTTACTAGTATATATGTCTACATTGGCTAGAGGTGAAGGGCGAAGGCTGAGCGCTCATAAAACCTGTTTAACCAAGTTGCATTTTTGCGTCTGTCCTTAGTCAGGAACCTCTAGCCTTTGTTGGTCTTGAATAATTTTTTAATTTTGGTTCATCTATAAGTTTTGGAGCATAGAATGGCATCCATTTTCTTGATCTAGTGTTTCGGGGCCTGCTTGGGGCTGCCTCTGGGTGTGGGATTTCTCGCTGTGTTGAAGACCCATTGGTGGCGTTGGGTTTACTTGTATATTTTGGTTGGGTTGTTGTCTCTTTGACACATTCCCCATTTCCATTCTTTATTCTATACATGTAGCTGTCAAAGATACTTTTGTAAAAGAGGCAAAAGACGCAGTTTTGGAATATGTAACTTCTTTCTAAAAAATGGGTTAATCATACCCAAATCAATCAAGTTAATTTAGGAATAACATACTGACAAATATAACTCTTTTTACTTTTTTTTTTACACGAAACTCATTGTGCAGTAGATAGGAAATTGATTACATAAAATTGGAATTGTCTGTATAAAACGTCAAAACATTTTTACATCAATATGAAAAAAGTGCAGTTTTAAAGAGTTGTTAGTTATTTGAAAAGTATTTAAAAAAACAGAACAATTCAGAGAACTTCAACATTGACCAATGAACTATGAAATATGGTCATGGTCAGATGAAACATGCCAGACATTTATTTACACCTTACAATCATTCCATAAACCAAATATAGTTCAACTATTTCTTAAAGTATCTGAAAAAACAAACCAAACAAGAAAAAAATAGCATTGACCAATGAACCATGAAAATGAGGTCAAGGTTAGATGATTACTGTCAGACAGACATGTACACCTTACAACCATTCCATACACCAAAATATAATTGACTGAATACTTATAGTATCTGTGAAATAGACCAAAACACAAAAAAGTTAACTTTGACCACTGAACCATGAAAATGAGGTCATGGTGAGATGACACCTGCCAGTCATTCCATATACCAAATATATAAAAGACCTATTGCAGCAATAGTATTTGCTTATAGTATCTGTGATATGGACTTGACCACAAGAACTTAACTTTGTTCACTGATCCATGAAATGAGGTCAAGGTCAAGTGAAAACTGTCTGATAGGCATGAGGACCTTGCAAGGTGCGCACATACCAAATATAGTTACCTTTTTTAGATGGCGATGTTCCTTCGGCTCCATCATACGGTGTTTATATATCCCAACTCGTTCGTTATACCCGTGTGTGTAGTGATGTCATAGATTTTAACGAAGGTAATCAATGCATCACTGGTAAATTATTAAACCAGGGATTTCGCTACCATAAATAACGTAAAACCTTTACTAAATTCTTTCATAGATACAAAGATTTGATTAGTAAATTTGGCTGTACCTGTAGAAAACTGATTAAAAACGGTATTTCACATCCTAAATTTTACGGTAATATTGTACTTAAAGCGCAGAAATCACTATGTGATCCGTGTAAACTCATCGAACCTTTAAACAAACTTATTAGTAAAGGTTATCTTACCAATGTTGTAATTAGATCTTTGAATATAGTTTACATTGGCACTAATATTGATTCTGTCATCAGCAAATTAAAACATAACTAAATTTGTATACTTTTCAAACGGGATGTATAAAGACACACCCACATTCATTTTGATCTATAAAGAGGTTAACTCCTAACTATGTTACTGCTTGTCGATACATTTATTTTTTTGGCATTGCACAAGTCATGTCTTCTTTGACTGTCCATGACATTAAAATACTAAATCCCTGGGATGCGTTTTAGTTGATTTTAGTCTCTGATGCATTATTTTTTATTAATAATTGTTTTTGGCTTTTAACTAGCTGTCAGTAACTGCGAGTACTCTCAAATCGTACTTTCTTGTTTATTTGACCTGTTGATACTAATTGTAATGCTTTTTTGTTATTTAATGTTATTCAGGGTTATATCTGGTCTATATACCAGCTTTGAAAAGTGTTTGGTATTACTATAAATTTTCACTTCTTCGTACTATGAACATCAAAATTATTTATTTTGTAAAAATATTTCCTTTCTCTGTTCGAACTGTACACGTATACCTAACAACAAAATTATTTTCATTTACCTGCGTTTAAAGTAATTGCAAATGGCTGATATTTTTGTTCAAGCATATTGTTTTTCTTAAATTGTTTAACATTTCACAGCGGTATAACATGTTACTTTTATTATGCTTCCCTTATTTTATTTATTTTGTATTTACATTGTATCATATATCAAATTTATTTGTTCAGTGTATGTTCACTGGTGTTAATATGTCTTTTGATTGAGTTAAGCCATTTCAATTGATATTTTATAGTGTGTCTTTCTATATTGTGATGTTACACTATTGTTTCAGATAAGGGTGAAGGTTTGGTACCATTAAAACGTTCAAACCCACTGCAATTGTTTGCATCTGTCCTAAGTCAGGGATCTGATGTTCAGTAGTTGTCGTTTGTTAATGTGGTTCATAAGTGTTTCTCGTTTTTTATATAGATTAGACCGTTGGTTTTTCTGTTTGAATGGTATTACACTAGTAATTTATGAGAATATTATTTAAGTCAAGAGCTAACGCCGCCGCCGCCAGATCACTAACCCTAAGTCTCGCTTTCTGCGAAAGAAGTCAATCAAAAACCGAGGAAGAATCAAGGTGCCCCCGAAAGGCAAAACATAAACTACTCCACACGGGACACCTGTCGTATGGCTTATGAAAGAATGTATTCTGTGATGAGTTATCCAATGGTATCATATTCGGCAGAGACGACGATGTTGTGGTTTACGGCAATTTGGTATTTGGAGACAGTTTTTTCTACTTGTTATCTTAAATTATGCCACTGGAAACCCTTAGTTTAGTAGCTTTCATGTAGACAGCAACCCTAAATCCTGAGTTATGCATTCTACCATAAAAGAAAGGCGGAACATACTGAAAGGAGGATTTAAAACTCTTTGGTCAAAGACAAAGTGACAAACTGCTGTTTACAAAAGGCAACATCACATTCACAAACCCATCATAATCTGATTTTAATTGCTTTGGAAGGATAAGTATATTTGGTTCACCATGTGGAACGAATCGTGTTGCTCATGATTTACAAATTGACAATGTCTCTTTTGTTGTTCCATATTCGAGACAAAAAGATGATACTATGGTAATAACACTGTGTTATTGGTTGTGATTCGCTGTGAACCAGCTCTCAGTATTTAACCGGAGGACAATTTGATTGGTTCTTTTTGTCTGTGGTCTCTATTTTGAGGAGAATTGAAAATAATAATAATCTATGTTACCATACCATCATACACACTAATATATATAGGTTTCAGTTTGGTTAAATTAGCACATGATTTTTCAGGGAAAATTATTTTATTTAATTATTTACCACAGAGAGCATTCATTATCTTAAATGGTAATTCCAAATTTCCTGAGAGTGTTTTATGCCTGTCTGAAAGTGAATAAGCAACTTCAAGCTTGAAAATATGTGAATAGGTCGGGAAAACTCTCAGAAATATATGATAAGGTCACAAGGTTGGGCGGTAAATACTGCCGCAGGTATTTACCGGCGGTATTTACCGCCCCGGACAATACTCCTCAAGTGGTCAATACTGGCAAATACTGGTCGATTGAAATTTTCATGGTGGTTTTTACCATTAATTGAAGTAAAAAAATTATAAAAAGTAAGATATATTTAAACTTTTATCTTTTGGCATGTTTCAGCTGATATAAATGAATGAATTTGATGTTTTATTCATTTTTAACACTTATACCTACTAATTTAGTCCTTATAAGTTATGATATTGCATATTTTAGATATATATAAATCAGTTATTACAACATTTTTCAATCAAGATATTTTTACTACTAGTATTGACCGCTTTTTTGCCAACCTTGTATGGTCAATAAAGTACCCATAACTTCTTCGTCTGTCATCTTTCTTGGTGTTCCCGGCTGTGTTTTTATCAACTAATTTTCTCTCTTTTGGCACTTTGGTATTCCATTTTTACATTACACACCACATGAAACCCAAACAATATGGTAATTAAAAGGTAACATTTTTACCTAAGCAATATATGAAAAGGTATACATTTTAATAATAAAATCTAAAATATATGAAAAGGGTTGGGTAACAGAACCCCAGCAGCACTCCCTATCAATTAAGTAATGAAGGTACAACTTGATGCCATACTTACCCGGGTAAAACCTTTTTTAGGTGCTCTCGTGACAGGCTATGCATGATATTAAAATGAAAAGTAAGCACATTTTTTTTAGAAAAATGTACAATACCCAGCTGATATCTGAAACTACAACATTTGTATCAAGGCTGCATGCAGGTAAAAAAGTAAACTTGTGACAGACAAGGCAATCGTGCTCATACTGTAAAAACACATGCCATAACATTCCTTAAAACTGTTCCTTTTATTTTTTGAAACAGCGGTATAGCTTATTGTAGAATAACGTCTTTCCAAATTAAAAAAAAAAATCATATTATGATCTATGCCAGGAAGTTACCATAATGCCATAGAAAGACATCTATAGGATGCTTATTTTAACGTTGTAGTATTCAGATATACATACATTGAAGAACTCTATTATTAACTATTTGGTATATATATGCACTCTCCGCTTGGGGTTGAATAACAAAGCTAACAAAGTTCAAAATTATTTAATTTATCACATAAAGCACATAACATATCACATTTCTAACCAATTCATGAGATATTTTCCTAAGTTAAATGTGCAATTGTGCCTATATCATGCACCCTCAGCCTTTGCGGAAGAGGAAGAGTTAGCACTTGGTATGCTAATGAATATCCTTTATTCAAAAGTCACTGATGAGTCTTGTATAGATGAAATGCGCGTCTGGCATAGAAAATATTATAAGCCTGGCACATTTGATAAGTATTTACTTTAGACCTAATACAGTTCCATATTCTGTGAGATGTCGATAATTTGCAAGACTACTATATTTCATTTGTCTACATGATTTATTTTCTTATACTTGATTTATTCAGTACGGTATATACATTTGTCTTATATCTACATTATATCCTGTTTTATTTTAGAAAATGAACAATGTCGCTCTCATGAAATAAATTTAAGCGTGCGTGACTTTGCAACATATAGACTCTTATAAATATGTATCACATAACTCTTTCAAATCCTGCAATCAATATACCGGGACCCTTCCTCATGCAGTGTATAACTAAGTTAGGGTACATGTACATGTATGCTTTGTTTATTAAATGCGAAGCAAACCTGAAAATTCTGTTTCAAAAATAAAATGACACGACCGTTTATATATATAATTCTTAAGAAATTAGAGAAATATAATATTTTTGTAACTCGCAACTCGACCTTCGTAACTCAAAACTCCACCTTCATAACTTGCAACTCGACTTTCGTAATTCGCAACTTGCAACTCGACGATAAGAAACCCTCAGTCACCGGTGGTCACTTAGTGCAGAGGTTCCAAAGGTCTTTTGGACCTCAGTGGTCTTTTGGTCCAGTAATTGTTCAAGCATTACTGGTCCAGTCTATGTTTTAGCAGTCTTTTACATTATGATCATTACAAAATTTTACATCTACACTGGTCATCTGGTCCAGTGATTCACAACATTTTACTGGACACTGCCACATGTCTGACGGACCTTGGGAAGGACTGTTAGTGGTAGAAGTAGAAGTTGTCATTTGTGAAACCTGAATATTATGTTTGCACCATGAGAGCAAATATATTGAAATTCCAAGTTTCTATTTTTATTACTGAAAAATTGATACTTAATTTGAGGTATAATATCCATAAATGGGGATAATCTTCCACAAACTGATAAAATGATGATTGTCCAATGTCAATGAGGAATTTCGTTTCAAATAAGTTCAGTTTCAGTTTGTTTCAACATAGCAGACGAGAAAATGCAGTGGGTCATATTACACTTACCGTACATTTAAATTAATGGAAACGTTTCCCTGTAACAAACTTTCCTTGACATCTTGTAAACAACTTTCCTTAGTAACCACAGGTACTTCATGTTGGGTAAAATATCACAAATTTCAAATTGGGTGCTAAGATTAATGATAAATAAATTTGAAACTTGTTTCATGGTAACAAAACTTAGAATTTTGTATAATAGTTAATAAGCATCGGTGTGTTTTAAATGATTGTTTCTTCTCAGGGGAAGTGGATTTACGGTTCTCTCAAATGGACCCTCAGATAACCTGAAACAGAAACGTCGGTGTATCTCAATTCAGAACTTAGTTTTTGAGACCCGGAAGTTATTCTTTTCAGAAACCAACACATATTCTAAAAATACAAAGTACTGCTATGAACCAAAATCATTACGGGACTGATAATTTGTAACCTGAAAAAAGGGGGAAGGACATTTTTTGAGAATGAAAAGGGGGATTTATAATTTGTCAACACTTCAATGTTGGCGGGGGCATCGAAAAGTTTTACAAGATTTGAGCAATTATATATTTCAAACAAGCAGAACTCATAGCAAATTGATGAATACATTAAAGGCACTGGCTACGGTTACATGGAAATGTAACAATAATAAAATAATTATTGTTACATTGGAGACTAATTGCCGGAATGCAGGGCTGGGTTAGGATCCGATTAATTACGAATGTAACAATAATATTTGTGTCTATGGTAACATTGTGCTATTGTTACATTAGTGCACTTAAATGTAAGCTACATTTATTATACTTAAACCTTCTATAGTTGTGTTGCTTAATTTTTTTTCGCCACTATGAACGAAATTACGATCACAAAATAATTGGACTCTGAAAATGAAAAAAAACTGTTTCCATCAGTTTCCATCTGTCGGCAAATGTTAACCGTGTGATCAATTGCCTTACAAATGTATTTTTAAGAGTAATTTTTTCTCCAGCTATGCTGTTGAATATTGAAATCGGAGTTGAACATAAAATGGAAGGCAATGAACGCATATTAAATTACAACATGAAACAATCTCACATGCTTCAAACAAAAAATATTGGACGAAAATATAAAAATCGCAAGAGTAAAAAACTTATTTTTCACTTCGGAAGTATTGCAGTCAATGAAAGTTTCTTTAACTTAAAAAGAGATATTGCAGAATTCAATTGTGCAATATGCATTTACAGACGTGCCCTTGCCACATCATTCGTTTGTGATGGCTGCGCTGAGTGGTTTCACCACTGAAATGCGTCGGACTAAAACATGCCGCTCCCAAAACAACATACTGGATTTGTAGAAACTGTCATTGTAAATATAACCGGAAGAAAAGTGACATTGGGAACTTTTACCATAATTCGAAAAGTGCTTTATATGAACTCTCGTTTTAGATGCAATATTTATATGAACTCTCGTTTTAGATTGGATATTTCTATGAACTCTCGTTTTAGTTTTAAATTGAACATTTCTTTTTTTAAAATGTTTCTTTATTCTTAAATATAATGTTTCTTTATTTCAAATACCCAAAGAGATTATAGATTTACTATTTTACAACTTAATCCGATGGCTGTCAAAAGTGCTAAAGATAATACATGTATCTAACACTCGAACTACAAAAGAAGCAATTATCGCTATTTTACCAAGTTTAGCCGGAGGACAATAATCCGATTATTATTACATAAGATTGGACAATAATTTATATTTTATGAGAACCTTTTATAATGTTTTAATACCCTTATCTTTGACTTAATTTATGTTTTGTAAACGGTTGCTTGGGCAGTCTTCCCCTAGCTCTCAAGCTGTACACATGTGAATAAATTTGTATATATTGTATATGGTCTTGCGTTTAAAGCAGCCACAGTGTCGATTATAGACCTACAGACTTTAATGTAACCCGTGCCGAAATTCACGGAGTTATACCGAAATTCACGGGGTTATAATTGGGGAGGATCCCTCGATTACCGTAACCTTTGCAGCCAAGCGAGTTTTACTTATGAACTAGTCCCAATATACGAAAATTGAAAAAATGGAGTTACCGAAGTTGGAAAAGTTTAACGCGTTCGAGACCGAAAATGCAGACATTTGGATACAACGTTACGAACTAATGTGTGAATTTTCAAAGTGGGATGAGGTGCAAGCCACAAGAGCATTTACATGTTTTATAGACAACTACGCTTTAGCATGGTATATGCTTCTCGACGCCGAAGACCGAAACAGCAAAGATAAACTATTCCGTAAATTCAAGGAGCGTTTTGGAAGAAAAAGTATAGAAAAAGTGGGATTGTGGAAAGATGCAGCCGATTTAAAACAAAAACAAAACGAAACTGTTTCGCAGTTTATATCCAGAATCGAGAGAATGTGTTTTCTAGCTGGTCAAACAGTAATGATGGAACAATTTATTCTTCGTGGACTTAGACCAGAGTTTGTAGTTCCGTTTGTCACCGCAACCGGTCTTAAACAAAACTTTTCCGTTGGTGAGGCCATAGATGCTGCTTTGCTAGCAGACATAACCATGCAGATAGTATCGAAACCAGAACCAGTCGAAATTACCAGTGCTATAAAGGACAATCCTACACAACAGAACCAACCCAGAAGTGATGGTAAGTGTGATACATACTGTCATAATTACGAACACTTTGAGAATGCACACCTTAACGTCCCCCCTGTCAATGTACTTAATCATGTTACATGTAATAGACAACAGAAACGCCCCCCAAATAAAAGGCTTCAGAAAAACAAATTCAATTTTTATCAAAGTAGTGATAAGTCAATCCCATCCCATCATTTAAACAAGGTCAGGCAGTCTGGAAATGAACAGTCAAAGCAAAATATTGTAAATCTGTTTGCAAATACAGGCCGTTCAAGAGCCGACTGTAAGATAAATGTTAGAATAGGTTCCTCAGTTATACATACTCTTGTCGATACCGGTGCAGCCGTATCCGTCATAAATACAAAAACATATCAGTCATTGCAAGTAGATAAACTTTACCCTGTAGATAATTCAGATTTGTTAGGTGTACGTGGTGTAAATGACAATTTTATCAGAGTGCTAGGCAAAGTTACACTGCCCGTTGAAATAGGAAAGCTCACTTTATTTCACGATTTTTATATTTTGGATGATGTCAATATGCCACTTATTTTAGGCCGAGACTTCATGCATGATCAAAAAGCTGAGATAAGTTTCCCCAAACAAGTTTTATCATTACAAAATGGAATGACAGAAGTTTCTTTAAGTCAGGGCCAAGATCGGGATCGCACCCACAATTTTGTTCGTGTGCTATCCGATGTTACATTTCAACCTAGACAAAGAGTTATTTTTCCTGTTAAAATAGATAACTTTAGCGAAAACACATCAGGAGTTATTGAACCAAACTTTTCACTTGTTGGCAAACACAATATTATGGGAGCACGGTGCTTAATACATACACATAACAACAATTCTGTATTTGAAATTTTAAATCCTACAAATGCTGTAATAACACTGAAACAAAATACTATTGTTGGAAATTTTATTAAAATTCAAGATGATAAAATATTTGGAGAATTAAAAGAAAATTTTGAGTTTATAGATAGTATCAAAACTGACGAAGCTTTATATTCAAATAAAAATTATATCAAAATTGCTACCGAGATGGGTATTGATCTTTCAAAATCAGATTTAAGCGAAACACAAAAATATCAGTTATTGACTCTGCTAGGGCAGTACAGGCAAGCTTTTGCTAAAGACATAACCGAATTGGGCTGTACCAAAATAGGCAAACACATAATTGATACAGGCGATGCAAATCCAGTCAGACAATTTCCGTACCGGACTACCCCAAAAACAAAAGAAGAAATAAACACACATTTGGACGAAATGGAGGAACAAGGCATAATTCGGAAGAGCATGTCACCATGGAGCAGCCCCATCTTGCTAGTAGCAAAGCCAAATGGCGAGAAGAGAGTATGTGTGGACTATAGAAAACTTAACCGTCTGACAAAAATCTATACGCAATCGCTCCCGAATCTTTCAGATGTCCTAGATACCCTTGGGGAAAAGCAGGCGCAGACATATAGCGTCTGTGATATGCGACAGGGCTTCTGGCAGCTGGAACTTGATGAACAATCCAAAGAGAAGACTGCTTTTATGACGCATCGAGGTCAGTACGAGTTCAACCGACTTCCATATGGCTTAGCAAATTCGCCTGCAACCTTCAACATGATCATGAATGAAGTTATTAGGGATCTCAACTGGAAAAGCGCATTAGTTTATGTAGACGACATTCTAATTTACAGTAAGAACTTTGAAGAACACCTTTGTCACTTAGCAGCTCTATTTGATAAACTAATCGAAGCCAACTTGAAATTGAAGCCGTCAAAGTGTCAATTCGCTTGCAAAGAAGTCCAATATTTAGGCCATATTATCACCAAAGAAGGCATAGCAGTAGATCCAGAGAAAACGGCATCTGTACATTCCTTTGCAGCACCGAAAAATGTTAAAGAAGTACGTATGTTCCTTGGACTATGCAATTATTACCGGAAGTTCATACACAACTATTCCAAAATAACGTCTCCCCTAAATCAGCTTCTACATAAAGATCAGCAATTTAAATGGACAGACGAATGTCAGCGCTCGCTCGAAATCCTCAAGACAAAACTCACATCAGCTCCTATCCTCGTATTCCCGGACTTCAATAAAGAGTTTATTCTACATACCGACGCAAGTGGTACTGCAATAGGATATGTTCTAGGTCAACACGACAAAGACAAGAAACTCCGAGTTATTGCGTATGGCGGACGTATGCTACGAAAACCAGAACAAAGATGGGACGTTAAAGACAGAGAATGCCTCGCACTAGTAGTAGCTATAAAACAGTTCCATGTTTATTTAGCCAATAACAAATTCCACGTATATACAGATCATATAGCGTTACAATACCTTCATCGTATTAAAGAGAGTACCGGACGTTTAGCTAGATGGTCCATGTATCTTCAGACATACAATTTTGAGGTTCACTACCAACCCGGAAAGGACAACGTATGCGCAGATTTCCTATCCAGAATTCAGCACCCTGAAAACCAGCATCAGCGTCGACTCAGTATAGACGAAATCGAGGCTACATATACAGCAACCGATCAATACAGAAAAGAAACCAATCAACAAAGTTCAGTCGTTCAGCCAGTCCAGTTAAAAGACTCAGACGAATTAGAAAGCGATTCAGTATCAGCAATTAAGGCAGTCACTGAAGCAGATAATCGTTATCGTGATGTTGATCCATTACTCATGATGATCGAAACCACAAAGCTAACACAGGATAGAATCCAGGCAGCTCAAAATGAAGATGAAGAAGCAGGACAAATGCTAGAGTATATTGAACAGAACACGCTACCTCAAGACAAAAAGAAAGCTGATGTAATAGTCCGAGAGTCAAACCACTATGTTGTTTCTAATGGTATACTGTTTCACCATTATTATCCGAGAGGGAAAGGACACTTATCAGATAGGGTCATTAAACAACTAGTTGTACCGAAGTCATTGCGTAACGACGTACTTTTATCGTACCATGATGCAAT
This sequence comes from Mytilus californianus, assembly GCF_021869535.1. Lineage (NCBI taxonomy): Eukaryota > Metazoa > Mollusca > Bivalvia > Mytilida > Mytilidae > Mytilus > Mytilus californianus. The sequence continues at coordinate 64,337,340 of NW_026262679.1, forward strand.
TATTGCAGCGCACCCCGGTATTGACAGAACTTACAACAACATCCGAATGAAGTATTACTGGAAGAGAATGTACTCAGACATTGAAGATTATGTGAAAACCTGTATTGAATGTCAACAAGGCAAGACTAATCCACACTCTTAAGAGAGCACCCTTACAGCCTCTTCCGGCAACTGGAGTATTTGAAAGAATACACATGGACATTCTTTGCAATTTACCACAGTCATCAGGAGGTTTCAATCAGATTTTGCTAGTAGTATGTCCGTTCTCCAAATGGTGTGAAGCTTTTCCATTGAAAACTGGAGGAGCCGTAGAAACTGCTAGAGTTCTTTTCAACGAAATTATATGTCGATACGGACCTTGTAGAGAAATTCTTACAGATTTAGGGAAAAACTTCACTTCAAATCTCGTAAAAGAAATCTGCAAAATTTTCCAGATCACTAAGCTCAATACGTCATCATATCACCCAGAATGCAATGCAGCAACAGAACGACAGAATCGTACATTAGCAACATCTCTGCGAATGTATTGCCATGACAACCAGTCAACATGGCCCGACTATTTACAAGGCGTTATGATGGCTTTCAGAAACACAATACAAACCGAGTCGACACAATATAGTCCATATTATTTGGTCTTTGGAAGAGAGCCTCGAAATCCCATAGACATTGCACTAATTCCAGAATCTACTAAAGGATTGAGCAAAGATGCAGAATCAGCCCTAAAACTGATTGTTGATAATCTCGCCGTTGCCAGAAAAATAGCTAAGACAAATATTGAAGCTGCACAGCAGAAGTACAAAACGCAACACGACAAAAACGTAGAGGAACCAACGTTTTTCATATTAGACAAAGTATGGCTTTACTGTACACGGACTCCAGTTGGCTTGTCGCCAAAACTCCAACGAAAATGGACTGGACCATATTATATTGCGGAACACATAGGTGAATATACTTACCATTTGCGCAAATCTTCTGACGATAAAATATTGAAAGCTCCAGTACATGCTAATCGATTGAAGAAGTATCTCGACCCTAAGAATCGCCCCACAAACCCACCCGATGAAGTTAATGAAGATCACGACCTAAACCCAGAGGAACTCATGGACATGCCTGAAATCCTTGACAGAGTCAATGACACAATTATCAATCATACACAAAATCAAGTAGGGAAAAATAATCAAAATGGTCAAGAACACTTAAACAAAGATAACCAACCGTCACAAAATACAAACAATCAACAGGACATGTATGATGTCGAAAGAATACTTAAGTGTAGAAAACGAGGCAACATTAAACAATATCTTATAAAATGGCGAGGTTATAGTAGTTCACAAAATACATGGGAACCATCAAACTACATACCCAATCATTTAATCCAACACTTTCATGCTCAGAGTCAAAGTAAAAATAAGCGAAAACGACATGGATAACTTTAAAAATAAACAAGGCAAAAATAATTTTTTCAGTACATGTTTTTTTTTCGAGTCTTGTTAATCAACTGAATGAGAAAAGTCTATTTTTGTTTTCATTTTCACATTAAGAATCTATGCTATCAAGAACACTTCATTATTCTAAGATGAATATTATATTATTCTGAGATATTTTTCACTGGCAGTAAGAAACCACCAAGAAATCGAGCTAAAGTCTGTGTATCCTTGTTGTATCATAGAACCTAGTGTATTACACAAGTGAAGGTTGTAACTTTGAACAAAGATCACTGACTATAGTATACCAAATAACCACAATTATTGTTTAGTTGTCGTTATTATTTAGTTCATTTCACGCAACATGCTATAAGTAGTTGAATTTACACGTGTGAGCTGCCTTTTACATACATAGATTATCAGTGGTCTATCAAATCATTTTAGATTACCAATTTTGGTCCGAAACAGGAGTGCAGGATGGACTCGTCACCTGTCTTGTGATCTTGTTTCCAATGGGTGTACAGGAGTGACGACCTGTATACTACATGTCAGAAAATTACATTATGATGTTTGATCAAAACCTGTTTACAAGGTACAAATATAGCCACTGATAATCTGATAATCGGTTAAAATTCTGGATAGTGTTTTTGAAAACCTTCAAATATAGTGTAGTTTTTGTTAGAATCATAAACGGGCCAATGATCATTATTGCCCCCCCCTTTTAAATCAATTCCTTGAATACTTAGTCCTACTTTTATGATTACGATAAAAGCACCCCATTTGTTGTTTATATATCTATACATATAATGGAGTCATGTACCTTTTGAATTATGAAGGTGAAATAGATATTTTAGTATATTTATGTCAGGAGTCCCCCTCCTCAGAATGTTTTAGTATATTTATGTTAGTCCCCTCCTCAGAATATTTCAGTGTATTTATGTTAGTCACCCTACTCAGAATGTTTTAGTATATATTTGTGTTAGTCCCCCTCCTCATACCCCTTTGTATATTTATTAAAGGTCCAAAATGTGCATTTTCTATGTTCGTGATGCTTTCAGTATGTACACACTTTCAGCAACCAGAAAGATGAGTTACCCAAAGACGAATTACCCACAGATGGATTAATATTACCAACACTAATACGAAACGTAATAATTTGTGCTCGGGACGAGCACTTCGGGAAAGTAGTGGAGAATATAACCGGAAGAAAAGTGACATTGGGAACTTTTACCATAATTCGAAAAGTGCTTTATATGAACTCTCGTTTTAGATGCAATATTTATATGAACTCTCGTTTTAGATTGGATATTTCTATGAACTCTCGTTTTAGTTTTAAATTGAACATTTCTTTTTTTAAAATGTTTCTTTATTCTTAAATATAATGTTTCTTTATTTCAAATACCCAAAGAGATTATAGATTTACTATTTTACAACTTAATCCGATGGCTGTCAAAAGTGCTAAAGATAATACATGTATCTAACACTCGAACTACAAAAGAAGCAATTATCGCTATTTTACCAAGTTTAGCCGGAGGACAATAATCCGATTATTATTACATAAGATTGGACAATAATTTATATTTTATGAGAACCTTTTATAATGTTTTAATACCCTTATCTTTGACTTAATTTATGTTTTGTAAACGGTTGCTTGGGCAGTCTTCCCCTAGCTCTCAAGCTGTACACATGTGAATAAATTTGTATATATTGTATATGGTCTTGCGTTTAAAGCAGCCACAGTGTCGATTATAGACCTACAGACTTTAATGTAACCCGTGCCGAAATTCACGGAGTTATACCGAAATTCACGGGGTTATATAAATACAAAATTTATAAATTGTATTTATTTAAATTGTAATATTCAAATAAAAATCTTGAAGTTTTATTTTAATATATATTTACAGTCCCAGCGTACATTGAATTGCACTAATGTAACAATAACGCAATGTAACCGTAGACACAAATATTATTGTTACATTCGCAATTAATCTGATCCTTACCCAACCCTGCATTCCAGCTATTAGTCTCCAATGTAACAATAATTATTTTATTATTGTTACATTTCCATGTAACCGTAGCCAGTGCCTACATTAAATCAGTATCTGAGTCTTAAGCAGAGGTGTCTAACACTTGTCTATTTTTGGTTATAAACGAAAACAATCTAATTAAAATATAGATCTCGGATTTCGTTATACTACGTTATACTACATACGAAGATCTCGGATTTCGTTATACTACGTTATACTACATACGAAGATCTTCGTATGTAGTATAACGTAGTATAACGAAATCCGAGATCTATATTTTAATTAGATTGAAACGAAAAAAAAAGTGAAAAAGTAATTGCTGAAAAATACGAATAAAATTTGTACTCGTAAAGTACCTGTTACCGCCAGAAGTTCAGTTTTCCTAGATTATTGTCTAACAGAAAATCCGTAGCAAATATTTTGTATTCCCGATATATACCTGCCAACTTTCCTTTTTATTGTCATGGGTGGATTTCCCCAAGAGGCTGACCCAGAAACTCTTTTATCTGGTTAGGGAGGGGGCAAAAATGATTTCGGGGGAACAAAAAGGAGTTAAAGGGCGGATGTTCAAACATTTAGACTTGTATATGGTACCGTGTTTGCATTTTAGCCGATTCCGTCTTTGTTAAGAAATTAAGGCTTAATTGCATCATAGCTGAGCCAATACAATGTTGTGCTTTTTATGTGTGGCGGTATTTTTTAGAGACACATACACCCTTTAAATCTGAATAGAGAATAGAAACGGGGAATGTGCCAAAGAGACAACAACTTGGCCGAACAAAGAGCAGAAAACAGCACAAGGCCACCAATGAGTCTTCAACTCAGCAAGAAAATCCAGCACCCGGAGGCGGGCTTCAGCGGCTGGCCCCTAAACAATAATGTCATTATATTTCAGTTCAGATTTTAATATCAGCGTGCTATGCAAGTACAGGTGCTTGTACATAGAAACACACAATTCAAACAATTAAAACAAAATAGCTTCATCAGGCGCGTGCAGCCATCCAGGTATATATATAAAGTGCATTATATATATTAGAAAAGTTTGTTTTCGACCGGCATTTTCCAAACACATCACATTATATATATATATATTTAAAAGTACGACATTGCAAAAGGTACGGAATTTATAAATAGTTTTCAACGGTTAAAATATTTGTTATGATCTCCACCCGTGAATTTTTTTCTCTGACAATGTCAATTTTGATAGAAGAAAATGAAAACAGAATTTGATATCAATAAGGTAAAAATAGGCTGAAAAATACGGGCATGAATAAGAAACACCTAGTGTGACAAATACACAGATAATCCTTTGCTAACACATTTTTTGGTACTAGTGTTCCTGATGAATGTAAATCCAAACAAGCAATTCGGACGCAATACATTTATAAAGTGTTATTTTCATTTTTCTATAAAAGGCCCCGGTTAAAACGTAAACATGATTAAAAAAAAACGATGGAAAAACAAGGTTCTGACCCCCGGATCCCCTTTAATCCGCCAATGTTAGACAATCATAAGGAACACAAATGGCTCGAAAAATCATATACTACAGCAATGAATAAAAACACACATGACAGACATGACAACAACTGAATAACAGGTTCCTGGCTTGGGACAGGCAATATATGCCCTCAATTTTAGAATTCATTCATAAAATTGAGAATGAAAACGGGGAATGTGTCAAAGACACAACAACCCGACCAAAGAGCAGAAAACAGCCCAAGGCCATATACATCAGTTTTGTATTTTTGAAAATTATCAGTCAAAATATGTTCTAAAAGGATCACCAATCCTTCACCTTTCATTTGATACCTAAACTACCAAACTATATTCTACATAGTTTAATATTAACACCTATGCGTAGGAACTATTTTGTTTTAAATATATACTACTTTCCCTTATGTTCTTTTTTTGGTGTTACATCTTACAAAGTCTATTCGAATTATTTTGCAAATCATTCCTCTCAATCCGGTACTAGGGCCGTCTTAAACTTGCAGTGAAGTGAGAGTTATTTTGCTCCGTGTTGAAGGCCTCACTGTGACTTTGAAATGAATAACGGCAAAAAAGCACTGTTCCTTTGCTTTTTGTGTGTTTTTTGCTGTGCATGTACTGATTTTGTGTCATGGATGGATACCCCATATCCTTTGTTTTTTTTCTATTATAATGTGTTATAGTAGTCTCGGTAAGAAGCAGGCGGGGTTGATATATTTGTTGGCACACCACATCGGTCCTATAGCTTGTAATTTTAAGAATAAAGCTGATCTTCAGACACTGTCAAAAGCCTTTTTAAAATCTACAAAACACCCATATACTTTCTTTTTACATTAATAAAATTATTTGTTTATTATTTGTTTCAAAACAAAAACATGATTTACAGTTCTGTAATTTTTTCTAGAACCACCCTGATTTGAACATAGTAAGTTATTTGTTTCGGGGAAATCACTAATATAAAAATAAGATGTGGTATGATTGCCAATGAGACAACTATCCACCAAAGTTCAAATGAAGTGGATGTAAGCAATTATAGGCAACCGTACGGCCTTCAACAATAAGAAAAACTCATACACGGTATATATAGTCGGCTATAAAAGGACCCGACATGAAAAATATGAAAAAATTCAATTGAGAAAACTAACGGCCTAATTTATACAAAATAATTTACGAAAAACAAATATGATAGAAATGAACCAACGAAAACCACTCATGAAGTCTTCTTAGTAAAATTGAAGATACTTTTTACACGAGCCCCACTGAGTGCAACCCCTCCAGGGGTGGACCAAGGAATTTTTTTAAAGGGGCGGCGTAATTCGCGAAAACAGATTATTAATAAAGGGCATACGATACAATGACAGGGGAGGTAATGACGTTGCTAACGTCTTACTTATGTTATTTTTCGCGACGTCAAACTGCGACTTATCGAGAAAAGGTGCATTTTTAGACTGATTTTTATCATTCAGACTAATTTAACTTGAAAACAAGTTCATAGACCCCTCTTTTTAAAAATGAAATTTGATTTAATTATATGTGTAAAGATTAGTTGTGCCAATTTTTATGAATATTTCACCGATGTATCATGAGATAAAAAATTACCGTTTCTTGACTAAATTCATGAAAATGAAAAAAAAAAATTATTTCCAAAGAATTGTTACACAAATGCAAAGCACAAATATGTAGAGAAGCTATTCCAAATGTTTTTAAAAAAATCCGTTTGAGTTTATCTTTTGAAACAATAAAGGATAGATATGTCCAAGAAAACAAATTTTCCAGTAAATATCTAAATTTCCCCATTTATCTCAATGAAGGTATATTTTTTATTACATATTTGAATTGACTAGGTGTAAAATAGCTTGTATGCAAACTTTCGTCAAAAATTCACCGTACACTGTTAAGAAGAATAAATCCGGTTCGTTTCACTCTGGTTCTGGACAACTTCAGATTGTGGTATTTAATTTTATAAACTGTTAATCTTACACTTCGGGATTTCCTCCACACATTTTTGACAACTTATTTCATAGGGAAGTTTTCTAATTGTCGAAAAGGATTTTAGAAATTAAGGAAATATTTACAGAATATTAAGGAGTTTATGGCAATTACAATGTAATATGTATTGTCACCTTCAGAACATGAGAACCCAAGAACAGCAAAGAACTCGGAACACTTAGTAATTAAGGTATAATTTTACTTTCGCTTTCGGTTTATTTTTTTTTTATTGGATTTAATATTATATTTACTCAATAACCGGGGGGATAATATATATAGAAATATAATCCCTTTTGGGATTCTGTGTCCTCTGGCTGCGGATAAATCAGAAAATCGCTCCGGAAACAGAATCCCAAAAGTCATTAGAGGGGGGGTTTAAGAAAATATATTTGATTCCTTAGAGGGGGCGGGGGGTAATGTATTTTTAAGAAAATATATTCTGAATCCAAAGGGAAGAAAAATACATATTTTATAGCAGAATTGGCCAAAAAATATTCTGTTGAAATAAATATTCAGATTTAGGTGTATATTTAAAATATGGATAGTCGACCTTTCCATGGATAGAAACAAGTGCCTAGCTGTGATGATCATGCAAGATCATTCAAGAGTTGCTTGGAAAATCCCAAACATTACAAAAATGAAAGTATGCCCCCTGGTCTGCTCATTTGAGCTTTAAGCATTACTATAATTAAAAATAGAACATATAGGATCAAACTACAGTTTTGGCTAATATCTCTTAAACGAGGGTAGTATTGGAGGTACCTTCAAGACGAATAACGGTAAAAAATCTTGCCAAATAAATGAAGTTAACGGTAATTTTTGGTTCATGACGATAAAATGTACATTTTCTTTATGACGATACAAAAATCGACTGATTTTGATAAATCATGTTAAATTTTTTTTAAAAACAATGGTAACGGATAGTTATTTGAGACCTCTGACGAATAACAATAAGGATAGTTCAATGAATCACAATAACATTTTAACCAATTTGATGCTAACGCTGCAGGTAGCCAAAAATGACAGTTTGACGCCTTCTTAAACCATATATAAATATATAGCAATTAGAGAAAAACTGAGACGGGTAGAAATGACCAGCACAACAAGTTCCATCTTCCCTGACAATTATGGAAATATTCGGTTATTGATTTGGGAATGTACGGCGGGCGGGCAGGTTGCTGCCAAACAGTGTCCTTGCATTTACTCATGAACCATTCAACCAAAGCTTTTCAAATTTTAATATGTTGTTACAAATGACAAAATGGAGGTCAAGTTCAATATTGACGATTTTCACTTTCACCGTTCAGGAGTTATGGTTCTTGAAAGATTGAAAAATGGTGTTTCCAGTCATGTCCGTGCTTTAACTCATGAACTGTTCAACCAAAGCTTTTAAAATTTGAATATGTTGTTACTGATGACAAAATGGAGGTCAAGTTTGATATTGACGATTTTTCGCTTTCACCGGTCAGGAGTTGTGGTTCTTGAAAGATTGAAAAATGGTGTTTCCAGTCATGTCCATGCTTTAACTCATGGACCGTTCAACCAAAGCTTTTCAAATTCTAATATGTTGTTACTGATGACAAAACGGAGGTCAAGTTCAATATTGATGATTGTCACTTTAACCGTTCAGCAGTTATGGTCCTTGTGATATTGAAAAATGCCAGGACACAAATAAATGTTAAAAAATCTGGTTTGCTGTCACTCTGACAGCCTCTTGTTACTTCTTTAACTGCTCTTCTTTGACAGAGTAACAGGATTTCCTACCACAGAGTAGGTAACCTGTCGAAAAAATATAAACTCTGGAGTCAAAAGTCGGTTATATGAAAATAGTCTATTGGCAAGGATAAAAAAAAGAATAAACAATATTAATGGCAAGCTAATAATAAATATGTTTAACTCTGGAACTTTCTGTATGTGCCTTTCCCAAGTCAGGAGTTTGTTATTCAGTGGTTGTCGCTGTATATCATATTTGTTTTTTTTAATGCCCCCACCATAGCAGAGGGGGCATTAAGTTTTACCCTTATCCGTCCATCCGTTCTTACATCCATATGTCTTGAAATTGGTTTCCGTTCTCTACCTTTAGTTTGCCTCAACCAAATGTTATGAAACTTATACACAATGCTTATTACCACAAAACACAGATTAAGTTTGAAATTTGGTGGCATTTATTTTACTGTTCTAGAGTTATGCCCCTTTACAAATGGAAAAATTACTGAATTTTTTGTTTCTGTTCTCTAATTTAAGTTTGCCTAAACCAAATGTTATGAATCTTATACACAAAGCTTATTACTACAAAACTCAGATCAAGTACGAATTTGGGTAGCGTCACTTTTACCGTTCTTGAGTTATGTCCCTTTATGATGTTGTATGCGTTGGGGCATCTGTGATCTATGTCCCATGGGCACATTCCCTATTTATTTGTTTATTGTTTTGAACATAAATCAGGCTGTTAGTTTTTCTCGTTTGAATTATTTTACATTTGTCATTTAGGGGCCTTTTTTAGCTTACAATGCTGTATGTTTTTTGCTCATTGTTGAAGGCCATAATGTGACCTATAGTTATTAACTTCTATGTCATTTGGTCTCTGGTCGAGTTGTCTCATTGGAAATCATACCACATCTTCTTCATGATTTTTATAAAACATTCAAGGTCCATGACTGAAGGTGTAGGGACAAATTTCAGAGTTAGGGAATTTTTCACCCTACAAAAGGCAATTTTTCACAAATCGGGCACTCTATGAAATTGTACCATGAGGCTCCACACCAAAAAAGGAAGGTTGAGATTGATTTTGGGGGTTATGGCCCTAGTTGTTTAGGAAAAAGGGGCCAAAAACAATACTTTTCAAATACTTTGTATAAATTGCTTATTTCTTGACCAATTTCAATAGGTTTTCATTCAGTCTTGAATTCTTGGGGTTCTTTAATATGCTGAATCTTACCGTATATTCAGATTTTGGATTTTGGGCCCCGTTTGTAAATTGGTTCATATTGAGGTCTAAAGGGTCCAAAATTAAACTTTGTTTTATTTCATCAAAGATTGAATTATTTGGGTTCGTTGATATGCTAAATCTAACCATGTATTTAAATTTTGGAAATTGGACCACAATAGGTAAATTTCCAATTTCCAATTTCAAAGTTCTTAGACCACATTCATTCTGTGTCAGAAACCTATGCTGTGTCAAATATTTATTCACAATCCAAATTCAGGGCTGTATCAAGCTTGAATGTTGTGTCTTTACTTGCCCAAACTGTTCAGGGTTGGACCTCTGTGGTTTTATCAAGCTGCACCCTGTGGATATAAAAATGAGAAGATGTGGTATGATTGCCAATGAGACAACTCTCCACAAGAGATCAAATGATACAGAAATTAACAACTATAGGTCACCTTACGGCCTTCAACAATGAGCAAAACCCATACCACATAGTCAGCTATAATAGGCCCCGTAATGACAATTGTAAAATAAATAAAGAGAAAACTAACGGCCTAATAAATGTACAAAATAATGAATGAATAACAAATATGATACACAGCACCAAACAACAACCACTGAATTACAGGCTCCTGACTTGGGGCAGGCACATACAGAATGTGGCAGGGTTACACTAGTTTGAAGGCACCAACCCTCCCCTAAACTGGGACAGTGGTGTAACAGTACAACATAAGAACAAACTATGAAAATCAGTTGAAAAAGGCTTAACTCATCAGATGGATACAAATAGAAATACATCTAACAAAAACACAGAGTGGACGTGGCAGGGTGCACTTATACATCCCCACAACAAAAAGACAGATCTGAGAGTTACAGACAGCTAGTTCAAAGCCAATAACAACTAATAAAAAAATCATGCAACATAGACTAAAATATCAATCAGTACACTCAATATCCAATGGATTTAGTGTTAAGACGTCATTAACAGTCAGAGAAAAACATGACCTTGTGCAATGCCAAGGTACAGGTATCGACAGATTGTAGAGCCATAAATGTGTATATGTATATAAAAATAATATTTAGTTTGATTTTAATTAACTAATAACAAAATCAATATTAATACCAATAAAAACAATATTCAAAGATCTAATTACAGTGTTGAATTGGTAACCTTTTTGAATAAGTATATTTAAAGGATGGATAAGTTTACTCGGATCGTATCTAAAGGAGTAGGCCAGGTAAGACCTCTTTTTGGCCCCAAAATATAGCATTTTTACAATTTGTTTAAAATGTAAACTTTTGTCTATTTATTAGAAAGTAGAATACTTTAATTACATAGATATGGGCTGTTTTTTGACAATACTATGCACATTCAACAGGTACTAACATCATTAATATATGTAAAATTTCTAAAATCTTTACAATTTAAGCATTTGTGTTTATTTTTAGACGTTTTTTGTCTAAAATGGAAGTTGCTGCACTTGTGTTCAGTCTTAATATTTAAATACATGTTGTATTTGATGATAATACATAACATATATAAAGATTGAGACGGCCACTTACATTGTAGACAAAAAAACAATTGAAAAGTGATGTTTTATGGCATATTTAATAGATTTTTCATAGTGAAGTTTGAATGTGAGCGTCTTTAATGATCAAATCAGTTCAAATCTTTTACATAAACTAATTGTATCGAATGAAGTAGACACTTTAGTGTTTGAAAACATGTCAAAAATCTTTCATCAAAAGTAATTAAAATTTTAGGCCAAAATTAGCCCTTACCTGACCTTCTCCTTCAGGGCTTGGTAAACAACATCTCAGTAAAATTTAGGGTGTGCTATCCTGTTTGAAATAAGTTTTCTACAGGTACAACAAAACTTCAAAACCAAATCTTTATATCTATGGAAGAATTTAGTAAAGGTTTTAAACAATTTGTGGTAATGAAATCCCTGACTTAATAATTTACCAGTAATACATAGATTATGTTCACAGAAATCCAAAACATCACAAGACAAGGGCATAGCGAACGATTTGTGATTTATAAACACTGTAAGATGGTGCCAAAGGAACATCACCGTCCTAAAAAGGAAAATTAACAATAGGGAATGAAAAAATCATCCCTTTTGTCGTAAATTTTAGTGTAGAGTTTCCTGTGTAAAACTGAAATATCTAAATCTAGGAAAGGACAGTTATTACCATTTATATTTGATTTATTTAAAGTAAGTTCTTTTTTTGGTAAATTTCAGCAGTATATTTAGAAAATTCTTGATTATTTAATGAAAAAATATCATCAAGATCAGTAAGTGTTGTTGAATTTATCAATTACAAAAGTAAATGCAATTTTATTTATTTATAATATTGAAGCTAATTATCATATGACAGTAATAACAACGCCAGGTTAAAGTTGTCTGATTGGAGGTGAACAAATCTTTGTATATTGCTACCTTCCATAGATTAACATTATATAATTCATGTTTCTTTCTAGACTTGTAATATTTAATTGTGCATAGAATTTTTCCAATATATATTAGATTCCCAATAAATCATTTGTTTTACGTTTACTTTGCTAAATTGACACATTAGCAAAGAATAAACAACAAGGAAATAGAATTGGGGTTTCTTTATTATGTTTCCTTATAGAGAAGACATTAGCAGGAAATCTTAAACCTCCAATAGTAATGACACAAATTGATTAGTCTGGGGATAACTTTTTCTCTCAATGGTAACATTATGTTCAATAAAATTGAGAATGGAAATGGGGAATGTGTCAAAGAGACAACAACCCGACCCAAGAGCAGAAAACAGCCCAAGGCCACCAATGGGTCTACAACACAGCGAGAAAATCCCGCACCCGGAGGCGGGCTTCAGCTGGCCCCTAAACAAAAATGTGAACTTAAGTTCAGTGAAAATGGACGTCACACTAAACTCCGAAACATATAAATAAACTAAAATTTAAAAACATACAAGACCAACAAAGGCCAGAGGCTCCTGACTTGGGACAGGCGCAAAAATGCGGCAAAAATGCGGCAGGGTTAAACATGTTTTTTGAGATCTCAACCCTCCCCCTATACCTCTAGCTAATGTACATAAAAACACACAGCAATAAGCACAGTAAAACTCAGTTTAAAAGAAGTCTGAGTCTGATGTCAGAATAGGTAACAAAAGAAACTAAGCAAAATGACAATGATACATAAATTAACAAAGGACTACTAGCAGTTACTGACATGCCAGCTCCAGACCTCAATTAAACTGATTGAAAGATTATGTCTTCATCATATAAAAATCAAGCACAATCCCTCCCGTTAGGGGTTTAGTATCATACCATCATAAATATATGAGAAGAACATAACCCGTATCATGCCAACAACTGGTTTTAGAATAAATGTGTTTATTTTCGATGCAAAGACCCTATGAGTGAATCAATATTGATACCAAAATATGCCATCTTTAATGACCTGACAACAGTATCATAACTGTATCCCTTCTGAATAAGTCTGTTTAAGGTGGTACCAAATTTGGCTCGTTTAGTTTTCATAAAATTTTGACAAAATATTTACTTTGACCCTTTGACAAAAATATAAAAATTTCAAAAAACTTGAACCACACAATTTATCGGAAAAATTTCATTGGATATATAGCAGTTTGACAAACACTAATTTTGATTATTGAGAAGCTTAATATTTCCTTAACAATAGAACGTGATTAAAACGTTCAGCTGATTTTTACAGAGTTATCTCCCTGTAGTGTTATGTACCACCTTATAGGTTTGGTTAGCTTTTGAGGTGATTGAAGACATTTTTGTGCTTTGTATAGAATATTACCATAAAAGATTGGATGTGAAATACCTGAACGTATAAGATGTCTGCATGTTGATTTATATTTATGATTGATGTCCTTGTACCAATGATAAAATTTAGTAAATGTTTTGACTAGTTTGTGATATCTAAAAACCCTGGTGTAATAATTTTTCAACAATACAGAGATATTTTTCGTTAAAATCAAATACGCTGTTACATTCATGAGCGAATCGAACAAGTTGAGATATATAAACACCATAAGATGGTGAGAAGGGAACGTCACCATCTAAAAATGGATAATTAACAATAGGAAATGAAAAATCATCTCTTTTATCGTAAATTTTGGTATTAAGCTTCCCGTTAAAGATATAGATATCCAGATCCAGGAAAGGGCAGTGTTCATTGTTAGTATTAGCTTTATTAGTCCCCTACCGACGAAGTCGAAGGGGACTTTAGGATTGCACTCCGAGTGTCTGTCTGTTTGTCTGTCTGTCTGTCCATCCGTCAGTCCGGCAAATCAGTTTTCCACACTTTTTTTCTTCATGCTTAAAATATTGATTTGATATTTGGTGTATTGTTTTATCATGACAAGTTACAGATCAAGTTTGAATTTTGTTCCCGTCTGATGATTTTGTGCAGAGTTATGGTCCTTTGACTTAGAAAAATCACTAAAATAATCAGTTTTCGGCATTTTTTTTTTTTGTCATTCTTGAAGACATTGATTTGATAATTAGTATATAGTTTTATCATGACAAGTTACAGTATAAGTTTGAATTTTGTTCCCGTCTGATGATTTTGTGCAGAGTTATGGTCCTTGGACTTTGAAAATTCACTCAAATAATAAGTTTTCCGCACCTTTTTTCGTCATGCTTGAAGATATTGACTTGATATTTGTTATATAGTTTACACCATGACAAGTTATAGATCAAGTTGGAATTTTGTTCTAATGCAATGAATTTTTAACAGGTAGGGGACTATGTATTGCCATGCAATACTCACAGAATGCTTGTTTAAAGTCAGTTCAGCAGGATAAATCTCTTTAGTGTACATACTGAAGTCATCATTATTGAGAGCCAATATATCATCCAAATATCCAAAAGTGTTATTAAATTTTTGTATCAGATGTTGTTTCGATGGTCTTTGCTGATTTAAGTCATAAATTGTAACTCATAACAATACAGAAAAAGGTCTGCAATAAGTGGTGCACAGTTAGTTCCCATTGGAATTCCGATAACTTGACGATATACGGAATCTCCATAGCGAACAAAAATGTTATCTAGTAAAAAAGTGCAGTTATCGTATCAAAGCAGGTCCAATTGACATAGTTCTTTTGTTTATTGTTACTAAAAAATGACCTAAAAGAGTTTGAACATATATATTTGCATTCTGACTTTTTAAATGCCCATTTAATTAGGTGTGTGAATTTTATCTTAATGAGAAGCATAATATCAAGTTTCCCTTATATTTATGGAAGGATAGTTATGGCCAATAAGGCATTTCAAACTTTTAAATGTGATAATAGATTTATTTAATTAAGTCTCCCAAATGAAGTTTGGGAAGACTTATTGTTTTTGCTCAGTTCTTATTATTATTCTTCTTCTTCTTCTTCTTCTTCTTCTTCTTCCTCTTCCGCCGCTTTTAAATTTGAACTTGTCCGCACCCGTTCTCCAAAACCGCTTGTCAGATTAACTTAGGGTTTCACAATATGTTAGACTAACATGTCTAGTGGTGCAATCAGGGTTTTGTTTGTGCAATGGGGTTTATAAAGGGGTACTTTGAGGGGCAAAAAGAAAAGAGGGTTTTACTATAGAACCCTATGGGATTTCATTTTTTAAAATTTTCAAATGATTATAAATTGAAAACCGTTTGTGATAGACACAATTTTTTTAATTGAAAATGTTCTAAATGATAAAGCCGATTAAATGAAATACAGGGTTAGTCCCCAGGGGTCACCCCCACCCCCTGCCATTTAAGAAAGTTCTAATACCTTGTAAGTGGTCAACATCCCCACCCCTAAACCATATATATTTTGGTTTGTTATGCTAAGATGGTTTGAATGATATACAGGGTTAGTCCCCAGGGGTCACCCCGACCCCCTGCCATTTGAGAAAGTTCTAATATCTTGTAAATGGTCGAGATCCCCACCCCTAAACCATATATATTCTGGTTTGTCATGATAAAGCACATCAAATGTTATACAGGGTTAGTCCCCAGGGGTCACCCCACCCCCCTGCCATTTAAGAAAGTTCTAATATCTTGTAAGTGGTCAAGATCCCCACCCCTAAACCATATATATTCTGGTTTGTCATGCTAAGATGGTTTGAATGATATACAGGGTTAGTCCCCAGGGGTCATCCCGACCCCCTGCCATTTGAGAAAGTTCTAATATCTTGTAAATGGTCGAGATCCCCACTCCTAAACCATATATATTCTGGTTTGTCATGATAAAGCACATCAAATGAAATACAGGGTTAGTCCCCAGGGGTCACCCCCACCCCCTGCCATTTAAGAAAGTTCTAATATCTTGTAAGTGGTCAAGATCCCCACCTCTAAACCATATATATTCTGGTTTGTCATGCTAAGATGGTTTGAATGATATACAGGGTTAGTCCCCAGGGGTCACCCCGACCCCCTGCCATTTGAGAAAGTTCTAATATCTTGTAAATGGTCGAGATCCCCACCCTTAAACCATATATATTCTGGTTTGTCATGATAAAGCACATCAAATGTTATACAGGGTTAGTCCCCAGGGGTCACCCCACCTCCTGCCATTTAAGAAAGTTCTAATATCTTGTAAGTGGTCCAGATCCCCACCCCTAAACCATATATATTCTGGTTTGTCATGCTATGATGGTTTGAATGATATACAGGGTTAGTCCCCAGGGGTCATCCCGACCCCCTGCCATTTGAGAAAGTTCTAATATCTTGTAAATGGTCGAGATCCCCACTCCTAAACCATATATATTCTAGTTTGTCATGATAAAGCACATCAAATGAAATACAGGGTTAGTCCCCAGGGGTCACCCTACCCCCTGCCATTTAAGAAAGTTCTAATATCGTGTAAGTGGTCAAGATCCCCACCTCTAAACCATATATATTCTGGTTTGTCATGCTAAGATGGTTTGAATGATATACAGGGTTAGTCCCCAGGGGTCATCCCGACCCCCTGCCATTTGAGAAAGTTCTTATATCTTGTAAATGGTTGAGATCCCCACCCCTAAACCATATATATTCCTATTTGTCATGTCTCGAACATTCGAATGACGTATACGGTCAGTCCCCAGGGGTTCCCCCCACCCCCAATGTTCTTATATCTTGTAAATGGTTGAGATCCCCACACCTAAACCATATATATTCCTGTTCGTCATGTAATGAACATTTGAATGACGTATAGGGCCAGTCCCCAGGGGTTCCTCCCCACCCCCAATGTTCTAGTATCTTGTAAATGGTCGAGATCCCCACCCCTAAACCATATATATTCTGGTTTGTCATGCCAAGATGATTTGAATGATATACAAGGTTAGTCCCCAGGCATCACTAATGCATATAACTTTACTGGATCAAACCAATTTTCACTGGACGTTGCCCAATGTCAGGCGACCCTGGGAATTACGAATTATGGGAGCTTCGTTTGGGAGACTTCGTAACAGCATCTTGTTACAATCATTTCTTGTTTTATAGATGCTTTTTATCCAATGCCTGGCCGATTATCAGTGCAAAAAAATAGGGGAGTGGGTTATTTCTTCAAAAACAATCTGTATATAAATAAGAAGATGTGGTATGATTGCCAATGAGACAACTCTCCACAATGAGACCAAATGATATAGTTTACAACTAAAGGTCACCTTACAGCCTTCAAAAATGAGCTACACAATTACCGCATAGTAAGGTATAAAGGCCTTGAAACGACAAATGTAAAACAATTCAAACGAGAAAACAGCCTGATTATATACAAAACAATAAATGAAAAAACAAAAATGATATGCAGCAACAACAACAACCACTAAATTACAGGTTTCTGACTTAGGAGGAATTATCAGTTTTCATACGACCGCAAAAATTAAAAATTTTTTGGTTGTATATTGGTATCACGTTGTCGTCGTTGTCGTCCGAAGACAGATGGTTTCCGGATGTTAACTTAAGTATAAGTAAATAGAAATCAATAAAATTTTAACACAAGGTTTATAACCGCTAAAGGAAGGTTGGGATTGTTTTTTGGGGTTATGGTCCCAACTGTTTAGGAATTAGGGGCCAAAAAGGGGCCCAAATAAGCATTTTTGTAGTTTCCAGATAATAACTTGCGTTAAAGTGTATGAATCTCTCTGAAATTATACCACAAGTTTCCATACTACAAAGGGATGGTTAGGATTGACTTTGGGGGGTTATGGCTCAAACCAATTAGTAATTAGGGGCAAAAAAAGGGGAAAAACAAGGGTTTTTCTGGTTAAAGGACAATTGAGACAATTTAAAAGATTTAAAAGCAGTGTAAGGGAGGTAATCCAAATCAATTAAAAGAACACTGTTTGATTACCTCCCTTACACTGTTTGTAAATTATGTATTAAGAAATGATGATTGTCTTGAGGTGATTAGCTGTCAATTTATTTTTAGCAGTTACTATTAATTATTATTAATTTTAGCCATGACTATGTATGTCATTTTATATTTTAAAACTTTTATGATGTATTTAAATGGGTAATTATGGTTGCAAACTCCATTAGAAATTTGAATTGAGATACTGACCATATCTTGAGGGAAAGATTTTTTTTTGGGGAATAAGGGAAAGGGGGGAGGTGAAAAAAATTGGACGGGGGGACAATTTTTCTCATTTCAGATTTCAGAAATTAAAAGAAAATTTCTTAAAATATTTTTTTTTTGGGGGGTTAATATTCAACAGCATAGTGTATTGCACTAAAGCAAAAAAACAGGGGTAAAAAACAAAATTTTTTTTTTGGGGGGGGGTCAATTCGCAACAGCATAGTGTATTGCACAAAAGCAAAAAATTGAATATAAATTCAAATCATATAACCAATTTGAAATTCTTTGACTACAGTTATTCTGTGTCAGAAACCTATTATGTGTCAAAAATTTAGTTACAATCCAAATTCAGAACTGTATCAAGCGTGATTATTGTGTCCATTTTGGCCCCAACTTTTCAGGGTTGGACAACTGCGGTCGTATCCAGCTGCGCTCAGCGAAGCAATTTATTAAAAATTAAATCGTAATGTTAAAAACCCTAATATTTTAAATGTGTCCGCTGATCCAGCCTGCAACCCAAAATGGCCTCCAAGCTAAAAATATTGTCTTTTATCTTAAAAACCATCAATAAATAGAGAAATCCTGGCAGGCATATAGGATTTTTTTTTTAGCTTTTGAGTGAAGATTTTTACCATTCTTGGTAGTAATAGGAATTTTCCGGTTAAGATCTACAAATAAGTCGAAATGCCCGATATGTCTTTTGTAAGTATGAAAATATAGGAGTATTGCCTTTCAAAGACATATTTTACCTATTTTTGCAGAAACTGTAAATACCAAAAAAGATCAGCAATATAAGATCTACAATAAATATCAGTCATCATGAGGAAGCTAAATCTAGAGCAGTAGAAACTAATTTTTTTGTTTAAAGCTTTATTTTTCAGAAGGTAGAAGGTCTAAATACTTCATACATTGTATACAGGTGCCTTATGTTCTTACGTTTCTGTCAGGCATATGTCCTTTGGCCTTGATCTCATTTTCATTGTTCAGTGGCCGAGGGGTCTAAGTAGTCGAACTGCTGTATCACTAGCCAGTCAACACTGAGGTTGTGATTTTGAATGGCAGGTGCGCTCGACTTCAATTTTAATTGACTAGGATTGTCAGTTTTCCTACCGGGGGTCGTGGTTCTCTACAGGCACACTGGCTTCCTCCACCAATAAAAACTGACCACCCTGAAATAGCACAATATTGTGGAAAGTGGCGTTAAACACCAATCAATCAATCAATCAATGAATTATGACTACTACTTAAACAAACATTAGTTTTTTTTTTTCAGATACTATAAGCAATAGGTCAACTTCTTGATATTTAACGTATGGAATGATCATTAGTTGTACATGTTCATCTGGCAGGGTTCATATGACCTTGATTTCATTTTCATTGGTCAAATTGTTAAGTTTTGGTGGTCATTGTCAAAATACAGTGAGAAAAATTTGATCTTGTGGCTCTGCAATTTGGTCTTTTTTGGGTCACTCTTCTGAGGACCCTCGTCCCTTGCTGGTCTTTTGCAAGTCAAAATGTATGCCCAATACAGTATACCCTTATTATCCAGCTGTACTCACAATTAATTTCCTGACCTTCATCCTGGTTGTCCCACCTTGCATAACCTGCCTTTTGTATTAATTGTTAATTTGTTCTTCTCTTGAATATCACCACTCAACATTAAAAAATTAATTGACAATGGTCATTAAGCAATTAACAATCAATTAACTTTTGAAACAACCAGGAGTCGTTTTCACAAAAAAACTTACGACCAAGATTGATCGTAAGTCATAAACAATTCAGTATACTTACGATCAATCTTAGTCGTAAGTTTTTTTGTGAAACCGACTCCAAGTCTCTTGAAACCAAACAATCATCATTAGGTTGTCTTGTTTATAATATTTTCCTGGTGTTTCTGTGGATTAACCTACATGGTTGCCATTATTAAGAATATATTTTTAGCGTAAATTGTAAGTTATTGCCTAAAATTTATAAAAAGCATACCAGATAACTTGCTCTTACAATATGTGTCATTATTCAGTATTGGTACATGTACTTTCATCATTATAAACAAGAGTTCCCTCGACCAACAAACATAGCTAAACTCAAGACTTGAGTTTAGCTATGTGTTGGTTGAGGGAACTCTTGTTTATAAAGTCTTGAGTTTAGCTATGTATGTTGGTTGAGGGAACTCTTGTTTATAATATTAATAAAACAATTATTGATTCCTTATAAGAGTTATTGCCTTTAAAAGGACACTAAATAGAAAGACAAAAACTGTAAACAGCCAAATGATCAGGAAGTTCAAAATTTACAAATTTATATTTTCAAACTTTAAACATTATATACAAAATGATTTTAATTATTGTATAATTGATATAACAAATGCATGAATAGGTTGTCTGTTTATAAATATATAATATGTTAACTATGTGTGTTTATGGTGAAATTAAAACAAATAGATGTATATATATTAGTGTGGACAGGCACACCTTTTGATTTCTTATAATTTTACTCCAAATTTAGTTTGCACAAGGATAGGTCTCAAAATTGATAATGATGGTATGAATTTTATGGGGGCATTTAGTGTTACCCTTGACTGTCTGTCCATATGTCCGTCTTTCCGTCTGTATTTTCACATATTATAAGCAAGCTTGAGCGGGGGCATTCGTATCCTCAGACACATTCTTCTTTTATTTTATGATGACATGCTGTATATCTCTTTTTGTAGAAAAAGAATTCTTTGTACAAGAAGATGTCTGCTAAAAGACCAAGAAGAAAGAAAAATGTTAATGGTAATTAAGGCCGTACTTTGACCTATAATGGTTTTACTTTTACAAATTGTGACTTGGATGGAGAGTTGTCTCATTGGCACTCATACCACATCTTCTTATATCTATTGATTTAATATTGTTCCATGTTTAAGTTAACTTAAATTATAAGAACTAGATTTGATTGAAGTTCTAATTTTATGTTCCTGCCACATAATGGTCAGGGTTATAGTGTCAACCATGTCCGTTGCTCTATCATTTTCAAATCGAAAGTTGTCTGCCATTTTTATATGCCCGTTTACAGGACGTATTATGGTATACCTCTGTTCGTCCGTCCATCAAAACTTCAGACAATAACTCAAAAAGTCTTTCACAAATTTTCATGAAACTTTGGTGAATTGTTTATATCTATTGACGTAAGTTCCCTTTTGATTTTTATAAATTTTAGATTTAACGTTTCTGAGTTATGGGATTTTATTCATAAGAAAATGGGGGATAATAATTCCAGTTTTCTGACTATAACTCAAAAATGCTTTTAAGCAATTTTTATGAAACTTTGGTTAATTGTATAATTGTCGAGCCTTCGACTTTAGTCGAAAAAGCGAGACATAGCGATCCTACATTCCGTCAGCGTCGGCGGCGGCATCCACAAATATTCACTCTGTGGTTAAAGTTTTTGAAATTTTAATAACTTTCTTAAACTACCTTGGATTTCTACCAAACTTGGACAGAAGCTTGTTTATGATCATAAGATAGTATCCAGAAGTAAATTTTGTAAAAATAAAATTCCATTTTTTCCGTATTTTACTTATAAATGGACTTAGTTTTTCTGCCGGGAAATATTACATTCACTCTGTGGTTAAAGTTTTTAAAATTTTAATAACTTTCTTAAACTATGCTGGGTTTCTACCAAACTTGGACAGAAGCTTGTTTATGATCATAAGATAGTATCCAGAAGGAAATTTTGTAAAATAATAAATCCATTTTTTCCGTATTTTACTTTTAAATGGACTTAGATTTTCTGCCAGGAAACAACACATTCACTCTGTGGTTAAAGTTTTTAAAATTTTAATAACTTTCTTATACTATTTTGGATTTGTACCAAACTTGGACAGAAGCTTGTTTATGATCAAAAGCTAGTATCTAGAAGGAAATTTTGTAAAATAATAAATCCATTTTTTCCGTATTTTACTTTTAAATGGACTTAGATTTCCTGTCAGGAAACAACACATTCACTCTGTGGTTAAAGTTTTTTAAATTTTAATAACTTTCTTATACTATTTTGGATTTGCACCAAACTTTAACAGAAGCTTGTTTATGATCAAATGCTAGTATCTAGAAGGAAATTTTGTTTTCTTCAAGTTAACATTACATTCAGTCTGCAGATAAAGTTTTTAAACATTTATTAGATTCATAAACTATCCTGGATTTTTACCAAACTTGGACAGAAACTTCTTACAATCAAAAGATAGTATCAAGAGGAATATTTTTATTGATTTACTTCCTCATTTTTGTTGAGCCTGCGATTAACAGAAAAAGTAGGCGAGACACTGGGTTCCGCGGAACCCTTACGAATTTTTATACGACCGCAAAAATTAAAAAATTTTTGGTCGTATATTGGTATGACGTTGGCGTAGTCGTCGTCGTCGTCCGGCGTCGTCCAAAGACACATTGGTTTTCGCACTCTAACTTTAGTTTAAGTGAATGGATCTCCATGAAATTTTACCATAAGGTTCAATACCACGAAAGGAGGGTTGGGATTGATTTTGGGGGTTATGGTACCAACAGTTAAGGAATTAGGGGCCAAAAAGGGGCCAAAAATAAGCATTTTTGTAACTTCCAGACAATAACTTGTGTGTAAGTGTATGGATTTCTCTGACATTGTACCACAAGGTTCCATATCACATAGGGAATGCTGTAATTGATTTTGGGGGTAATTGCCTCAAAATTTTAGGAATTAGGGGCCAAAAAAGGGGCAAAAAACAAGCATTTTTCTAGTTTCATGACAATTACTTGTGTGTAAGTGTTTGGATATTTCTTAAATTGTACTACAAGGTTCCATATCACAAAGGGAAAGCTGGAATTGAGTTTGGGGGTAATTGCCCGAAACGTTTAGGAATTGGGGGCCAAAAAGGGGCCAAAAATAAGTATTTTTCGAGTTTCCAGACAATAACTTGTGTTCAAGTGTATGGATCTCTCTGAAATTGTACTGCAAGATACCATACCACAAAGGGAAGGCTGGGATTGAGTTTGGGGGTGATGAATCATAAGGGGGTTCAAAAAATTTGGGGGAGGGGGGGGGGGGGTTTCTTTTTTTTTCTTTTTTTCCTTTTTTTTTTCTTTTAAAATTTTACATTTTAAGTTGGTTATTTCTGATTTATATTTAAAAGCAAATAATAATGATATGGTAGGAGATACACACCAAACAGGATGTGTAAATTATTATACAATAAGTATTGTGCAATAGCAAGAAATTTTCAATTGCACAGTATTGCACAATAGCAAGAAATCTTCAATTGCACAGTATTGCGCAATAGCAAGAAATCTTCAATTGCACAGTATTGCGCAATAGCAAGAAATATCCGATAGCACAATATTGCGCAATAGCAAGAAATTGTCAATTGTACAATATTGCGCAATAGCAAGAAATATTCAATTGCACAGTATTGTGCAAAAGAATATACTTCGTATAAACTGCTTATTTCTTGATCAATTTCAATGGGGTTTTATTCTTGAATTTTTGGGGTTCTTTAATATGCTGAATCTAACCATGTATTAAGTTTTTGGATTTTGGGCCCCGTTTTTAAATTGGTCCACATTGAGGTCCAAAGGGTCCAAAATTTAACTTTGTTTGATTTCATCAAAAATTGAATTATTGGGGTTCTTTGATATGCCGAATCTAACCGTGTATTTAGATTCTTAATTTTTGGTTCCGTTTTCAAATTGGTCTAGATAAAGGTCCAAAGGGTCCAAAATTAAACTTAGTTTGATTTCAACAAAAATTGAATATATGGGGTTCTTTGATATGCTGAATCTAACCATGCATTTAGATTTTTTATTATGGGCCCAGTTTTCAAGTTGGTCCAAATCAGGGTCCAAAATTAAACTTTATTTGATTTCAACAAAAATTGAATATATGGGGTTCTTTGATATGCTGAATCTAACCATGTATTTAGATTTTTGATTATGGGCACAGTTTTCAAGTTGGTCCAAATCGGGGTCCAAAATTAAACTTTGTTTGATTTCAACAAAAATTGAATATATGGGGTTCTTTCATATGCTGAATCTAACCGTGTATTAAGTTTTTGGATTTTGGGCCCCGTTTTTAAATTGGTCCACATTGAGGTCCAAAGGGTCCAAAATTAAACTTTGTTAGATTTCATCAAAAATTGAATTATTGGGGTTCTTTGATATGCCGAATCTAACCCTGTATTTAGATTCTTAATTTTTGGTTCCGTTTTCAAATTGGTCTACATAAAGGTCCAAAGGGTCCAAAATTAAACTTAGTTTGATTTTAACAAAAATTGAATTTTTAGGGTTCTTTGATATGCTGAATCTAAACATGTGTTTAGATTTTTGATTATGGGCCCAGTTTTCAAGTTGGTCCAAATCGGGGTCCAAAATTAAACTTTGTTTGATTTCAACAAAAATTGAATATATGGGGTTCTTTGATATGCTGAATCTAACCATGTATTTAGATTTTTGATTTTTGGGCCCCGTTATCAACTTTGTCCACATTGAGATCAAAAGGGTCCAAAATTAAACTTTGTTAGATTTCATCAAAAATTGAATTCTTGGGGTTCTTTGATATGCTGAATCTAACCATGTATTTAGATTTTGGATATTGGACCATAATAGGTGAATGTCCAATTTAAAATTTTTAAGTTCTTAGACCACATTCATTCTGTGTCAGAAACCTATGCTGTGTCAAATATTTAATCACAATCCAAATTCAGAGCTGTATCAAGCTTAAATGTTGTGTCCATACTTGCCCCAACTGTTCAGGGTTCGACCTCTGTGGTCGTATCAAGCTGCGCCCTGCGGAGCATTTTATTACACATATATTAACCTTTCGATTCTAAAAAAATTCTGATTTTATGCTTTGGAGTATTAGGACTTTATCCATTAAAAAAGGGGGTATTTCCAATTTTTCTGACAATAACTCATTAACGCTTTGAGCAGTTTTCATTTAACTTTGATGACTTGTTTATATCTATTGAAATAAGCTCCCTTTTGTGTTTTTTTTATAAATTTCTGATGACATTGCAGAGATATGGAACTTTATTGGTTCAAAAATTGTCCATTTGTTACACTTTGGACGGTTATAGAATTTTAAATGTTCAAAAATCAGGGCCACAAAGCTAAACTTGAGGTAGTCTTACAGCTCTTTTCATAATGCTAGCAAAACAAAGGTTTGTTTGGCTTACTTGCTTTGTTTGTATCAATGTTTGCTCAAGCATTGTAATTAAGATTGACATCTGAAAATAACATAAAAAGGCGGATTTAAACTTGTATACATTATATTTAAATTTGATTGGATAAAAAGGCGGATTTAAACTTGTATACATTATATTTAAATTTGATTGGACATTATCAAATAATCAAATTTACCTATACACAGGTTTAACTCTGCCTACTTATATTGTTTGCAGATGACAATCTTAATTACAATGCTTGAGCAAACATTTATACAAACAAAGCAAGCAAGTCAAACAAACCTTTGTCTTGCTAGCATTATGAAAAGAGTTGTAATAGTGCCAAATTATTCATGTTTTGTGTCAATGGGTACCACTGAGTGTGCATGTCTTTTTATTTTATTTTATTTTTTTTTGGGGGGGGGGGTATATTGGAGCAGAGTGCTCACAGTATCTCTAGTTGATCATATTAATTTATTTAAAGCATAAAGACATGCTAGAGGGTGATGGGCGTATCATGCGCTCATGGCGCAGCTCTTTATTAGTTATGCTTGCAGATGTTGATCTGATTTTTTGGGTAAAGATTATCAAAACCCGTATGGTACTGACTTGATATCTATATCCTCCAAGGTTTATCACTACCTTTCAAGCTTTGATAGTAACTTTAGTTCCAAAAAAATAGTGCAGTAAAGTGATCATTATTTAGATCCTATCCAGTCAATGTCATGCAATTTATTGATGGTATGTTAAACTTTGATATTTAAGTTATGATATGATGTGTATTTGAATTACCATATAAAAATAAGGAGATGTGGTATGATTGCCAATGAGACAACTATCCACCAAAATCAAAAAAAGTGGATGTAAGCAATTATAGCCAAATGTACTGCCTTCAACAATGAGAAAAACCCATACCATATAGTCGTCTATCAAAGGCCCTGACATGAAAAATATGAAACAATATAATTGAGAAAACTAACGGCCTAATTTATAACAAAACAATATATGAAAAACAAATATGACAGACGTGAACCAACGACAACCACTGAACTACAGGCTCCTGACTTCATACAGGCACATAAAGAATTTGGCGGGGTTAAACATGCGCTCAACCCTACCCATACTTGTCGAGAAATTTGATTTTTTATTTGTTATAAAAATAGGTTCAACTGCAAATGTACAACCATGAACAAAGGAAGATAACACCAATTCAAATTTTTAATTTGCCTAGCAAAATACAATTCAATGTTTTATTTAAAAATTCACAAAATTGCAAAATTAAAGTAATCTTCACACTTCAGGTCTCACAAGCACTTTGATTGTTAATTGGTATATAATGACGACATAAACTTTTGCAGAATTATGCCTTTAAGGGATCATAGATTTATTCTTACGAGGATGCTCTGAGCATGCTCGGAGGATGCTCGGAGCTTTCTAAGAATGCTCTTCTCAGCAGTTTATGTGACAATAATTATCATGATCCATTAAGATGTCAATCAAACCTACACCACTTCTATAATAAGGAAAGTAAAGCATCATAGAGGAAGCTCAATTAACACCTGTGTAAACATCTGGTCTATTTAAATATATTTTGAATGAAATATTGCGAAACTATAAAATAGATTAGAAATTCTTCAACAGTACTGTGTAATGCTTGGAAAGAAATCTCAAGTCTCCACAAAAAGTAAAAGTCATATTTTCTTATTATATTTAATAATCATTCCTTTTTTAATTCTCAAATTTTATAATTAGATGATAAGATTTAAAAATAGTTTATATTATATAATATGCTATATAAAAGTTATCAACACACAAACAGCAGTCAGGTGACATACTAAACAAGTTATTTTTTTTAGACACTTATATAAGTATATTTTTTTTTAACCATTTAATAGCTCAATAGTTATTATAAATGTCAAATGAAGCATAAACTAAATGTAGTTTATAAATTTTTTTATATCATTTCATTAAATAAAATTAAGTATTTACCCAATTTGAGATGAGTAAAGAGAGTTACTTTAAAAATAATCACAAATATATTACTTTTTTTTGTACTTTTATAAATTATTTTATACAACTTCAAAAAACTTAGTACTTACAATTATTTGAGGAACTTATGTAATTGTTTTTGATTCATACTCAATTTATAAATAACTTCAAGTCTTAATTAAATCACAAGGTTCCATCTAGTTATATCTGTCTATCTCTAAGATTTTAAGGGGAAATGATGTTTTAATAGCCCCAAGAGGCCAATCTTTGACCAAGAAGTGTGGCATCAGAAAGGCAATTAGTGCTTGTCATGATTGTGGAGGATTTAAATAGTTTTATATTTCATGGGGAAAATAACCAGATGTCTATGAAAATTTGTTAAAGCTAGTAAAACCTGTATGAATGGACACCTATAAAAATAATATTAACAGAAGTTATGTGTTCATGATATACATGTAGAAGTAATATTTGAAACAGCCTCATTTTTAACATAACTTGTATAGGTAATTTTGAAAATTACTTGTTTAAGTAATGCCCCTAACTAAACAATGGTTATATGTTGTTTTTTTTAAATAGCAAACTAAGTTCTTTAATAGAACATTATGGCTCCTTTAGGAAAAGATGTAATTCATAAGTGGAAACCTGGTTTGAGGGGGTCATAACACCATTGTTTTCCCTCAAGTATGTCTCTCTTTAATTGATTTTTTTTTAAATTGTGTGGATTTAGCTTTGTTTTGAATTAAGAAATACTTGGCATGAGTAAAACTATTTTCCCGCTATAAGTCTTTATTTAATTGTTATATTTAAAAAAAAGATGTGCAGAATTTATCTATGTTTTAAATAAAGAAATAAAGAAAAAGTTGACAAATTAAGTTTTATCCTATCCTGTACTACAGCAAAATATAACATAACTTTTGAGTGCATATAAGAAAGTAAACATCACCAGAAGTTAACAAATCAAATCCTCTCCCCCTTTTTTCCCTGTTTACAAAATAGAATATTTTTATTGCTTAGAAACACCCAAGATACATGTTTACGACTCAAAAAAACTTATCTGCAATGAAATGGAGGGTTTATTCCCAACAACTGTCAAATTAAATGGAATTTAAAAAAAAGATCAATCCTTTTTCGCATGAAACTTAATAAACTATGTTTTGGTAGTATAGTTATCAATCAATTACCATAGTTTGTGTCCTTGATGACTTTAATATTTTCATTTTATATAGAATAAAATGCTCCGCTGGGCGCAGCTTGATACGACCGCAGAGGTCGAACCCTGAACAGTTGGGGCAAGTATGGACACAACATTCAAGCTTGATACAGCACTGAATTTGGATTGTAATTAAATATTTGACATAGCATAGGTTTCTGACACAGAATGAATGTGGTCTAAGAACTTAAAAAATTTTAATTTACCTATTCAAACCATATAATTATTATTTGCTTTTATATATAAATCAGAAATAACCAATTTAAAATGGAAATTTTAAAGAAAAAAAAGGAAAAAAAATCCCCCCCTCCTAATTTTTTGAACCCCCTTATGATTCATCATCCCCAAACTCAATCCCAGCCTTCCCTTTGTGGTATGGTACCTTGCAGTACAATTTCAGAGAGATCCATGCATACACTTGAACACAAGTTATTGTCTTGAAACTAGAAAAATGCTTGTTTTTTTGGCCCCTTTTTGGCCCCAAATTCCTAAACGTTTAAGGCAATTACCCCCAAACTCAAACCCAGCTTTCCCTTTGTGATATGGAACTTTGTAGTACAATTTCAGAGAGATCCATACACTTGAACACAAGTTATTGTCTGGAAACTAGAAAAATGCTTGTTTTTTGCCCCTTTTTGGCTCCTAATTCCTAAAATTTTGAGGCAATTACCCCCATAATCAATCACAGCCTTCCCTTTGTGGTATGGTACCTTGCAGTACAATTTCAGAGAGATCCATACACTTGAACACAAGTTATTGTCTGGAAACTAGAAAAATGCTTATTTTTGGCTCCTTTTTGGCCCCTTATTCCTAAACGTTTTTTTGGCAATTACCCCCAAACTCAATTCCAGCTTTCCCTTTGTGATATGGAACCTTGTAGTACAATTTCAGAAAGATCCATACACTTACACACAAGTTATTGTCATGAAACTAGAAAAATGCTTGTTTTTTGCCCCTTTTTTGGCCCCTAATACTTAAAATTTTGAGGCAATTACCCCCAAAATCAATCCCAGCATTCCCTTTGTGATATGGAACCTTGTGGTACAATATCAGAGAGATCCATACACTAACACACAAGTTTTGTCTGGAAGTTACAAAAATGCTTATTTTTGGCCCCTTTTTCCTTAACTGTTGGTACCATAACCCCCAAAATCAATCCCCACCTTCCATTTGTGGTATTGAACCTTATGGTAAAATTTCATAGAAATCCATTCACTTAAACTAAAGTTAGAGTGCGAAAACCAATGTGTCTTCGGACGACAACGACTACGACGATGATGACGACGCCAACGTCATACCAATATACGACCGCAAAAAAATTCGCGGTCGTATAAAAATCAGTTCCAGATCTGCAGGCATTCAAAAAAAGTCAGGAGAAGAACAATTTTCAAGAATTATTGAGTCAAAGCGAATCTGTGAAACTATACAATCAAGTCAAACTCAATCTTTCAAGCCACCATTTTCTACAAAAGGAAATGCCTGTACCAAGTCAGGAATATGACAGTTGTTTTCCATTTGTTTGATGTGTTTTAGCTTTTGAGTTTGCCATTTGCTAAAGGACTTTCCATTTTGAATTTCCTTGGAGTTAGGTATTTTTATTATTTTACTTTTTGTTACGGTCACTAAATCAGCTAGGAATCTGCAAGCATTCCATTGATACAGTAAACTGTTCTGACAAGTACAATTTTCATGAAATTTAAAATGAAGTGCAATTTAGGGATCATAGATTTGTTCTTACGAGGATGCTCGGAGCTTTTTAAGAAGGCTCTTATCAACAGTTTAGTGACAATAATTATCATGATCCATTAAGATGTCAATCAAATCTACACCACTTCTATAATAAGGAAAGTAAAGCATTATAGAGGAAGCTCAATTAACACCTGTGTAAACATCTGGTCTATTCAAATACATTTTGCATGAAATTTTACAAAACTATAAAATAGATGAGATTTTCTTCAATATATTACTGTACAATGCTTGGTATCAAGTCTTCACAGAAAGAAAATGTTTTTTAAAATATTTTCTTAATGACTATCATTCTTTTTCAATACACATGATACCAAAAAACACTAAAATTTTATATTTGAAATATACATATATTTTAAAGTTTTTATGCAAAAAAAATTTTTGCGGTCGTATATTGGTATGACGTTGGCGTTGTCGTCGTCTGAAGACACATTAGTTTTCATCATGGGGGTGATGATTCATAAGGGGGTTCAAAAAATTTGGGGGGGGGGGGGTTTCCTTTTTTTTCTTTAAAATTTTCTATTTTAAATTGGTTATTTCTGATTTATATATAAAAGCAAATAATAATGATATGGTTTGAATAGGTAAATTAAATTTTTTAAGTTCTTAGACCACATTCATTCTGTGTCAGAAACCTATGCTGTGTCAAATATTTAATCACAATCCAAATTCAGTGCTGTATCAAGCTTGAATGTTGTGTCCATACTTGCCCCAACTGTTCAGGGTTCGACCTCTGCCGTCGTATCAAGCTCCGCTCAGCGGAGCATTTTATTGGTACCTTAGCGTGAATTTTGACATTAAAGATGGAGTTTGTATTAACGCCTGTCTCGATAAGACTGCAGGTGGTGGCATACTAACACATCAAGTTTGCAAATTTGATGTTATAATTGTTGCCATCTGTTCAAAAACAAAACTTTCAGTACATTGTCTTTTGTTGTAGTAACAACATTAAAGGTACCAATTTTTCTGCACCAGATGCATATTTTGGCAATAAATGTTTCTTCAGAGATGCTGGAGGCCAAAATATTTTAAAATACAAAACTTATTAAAAAATGGAGAGCTAGGTTACCTTATATCTTTTAACTTTTGTGCAAATATCTTTGCCACTTAATGGAAGCTTTTGATTGCAAATAAATATCTTTCTTCTTCTGTACTGACCTTGATTTTATTTTTAATAGAATATAATAACATATATTTTTCATTATTAATGGACCTGCATTCTGTCAACACCTGGGAATAGTAATACTGACAACACATTATGTCCCAGGTCAATACTTATATTTTGGTATTGCACAAGTTCATGGATCTCTCAAACAGCTTATTAAATCTTTACATTTAATATGTGTGATGACTGAACTGATATTTTAGTTTGAGAAAACATGGTATCATTATTCATTGAAATTGGGCATTGAACAAGCTTTCAGTATCTATGCGTACTCTTAGATCAATACTTTGTGTTGTTTTTCTTATTTATAGTAGTTTTTGTTCAAAATACCAATCTGATGAGTCAAACCCATTTCAACTGACTTTTACGGTTTGTTCAAATGTTGCGCTGTTACACCACTATCCCAGGTAAGGGTAAGTTTGTGCTTAAACATTATTAACCCTGTCACATCCTTTGTGTGCTGTCCTAAGCCAGCAGCGCATGTCCAGCTGTTGGTCTTTGTTGCTTCTGTCATACACACTTTTTTTCTTCAAAATTCTAAAAAACAAATGGAAATTTGAAAAATGATCAGGAAAACAAAATCTACAAAATGCTAATTTCATTGAAAGCATCCATTGACATAAAATAGGCTTTAATGCCATTACATATGAATAAAAGGATGTTACATCAATGAAATTTTTACCTTTTTATCTTGAAAAGTATAGTGGATAGACAAAAAGCTTAAGATGTTCAACAATGTAATTTCTACATAAAAACTTTCTACAGATTTTTACAATTTGTTCTTTATTTAATAATATTGTGCTATTACACCACTGTCCTAGGTTAGGGGTCAGAAACATATTTAACTCCACCACATTCTTTATGTGCTGGCCCAAAGTCAGGAGCCTGTAGTTCATTGGTTGTCATTGGTTTGTGTCTGTCATATTTGTTTTTTGTGAATTGTTTTGTTATAAATTAGGCTGTTTGATTTCTCTTTTAAATTGTTTCACATTTTTCATGGCGGGGCCTTTTATAGCCGACTATATGGTATGGGTTTTTCTCATTGTTGAAGCCCGTACATTGTCTTTAATTGTCTACATCCACTTTATTTGAACTCTGTTGGATAGTTGTCTCAGTGGCAGTCATACCACATCTCCTTATTTTTATACGACCGCAAAAATTGAAAATTTTTTGGTCGTATATTGGTATGACGTTGGCGTCGTCGTCGTCGTCGTCGTCGTCGTCGTTGTCGTCGTCGTCGTCGTCGTCGTCGTCTGGCGTCGTCCGGCGTCGTCCGAAGACACATTGGTTTTCGCACTCTAACTTTAGTTTAAGTGAATGGATCTCCATGAAATTTTACCATAAGGTTCAATACCACAAAAGGAAGGTTGGGATTGATTTTGGGGGTTATGGTACCAACAGTTAAGGAATTAGGGGCCAAAAAGGGGCCAAAAATAAGCATTTTTGTAACTTCCAGACAAGAACTTGTGTGTAAGTGTATGGATCTCTCTGACATTGTACCACAAGGTTTCATATCACAAAGGGAAGGCTGTAATTGATTTTGGGGGTAATTGCCTCAAAATTTTAGGAATTAGGGGCCAAAAAAGGGGCAAAAAACAAGCATTTTTCTAGTTTCATGACAATAACTTGTGTGTAAGTGTTTGGATATTTCTGAAATTGTACTACAAGGTTCCATATCACAAAGGGAAAGCTGGAATTGAGTTTGGGGGTAATTGCCGAAACATTTAGGAATTGGGGGCCAAAAAGGGGCCAAAAATAAGCATTTTTCTAGTTTCCAGACAATAACTTGTGTTCAAGTGTATGGATCTCTCTGAAATTGTACTGCAAGGTACCATACCACAAAGGGAAGGCTGGGATTGAGTTTGGGGGTGATGAATCATAAGGGGGTTCAAAAAATTTGGGGGGGGGGGATTTTTTTTGTTTTCTTTTTTTTTCTTTTTTTCCTTTTTTTTTTCTTTTAAAATTTTCCATTTTAAGTTGGTTATTTCTGATTAATATTTAAAAGCAAATAATAATGATATGGTAGGAGATACACACCAAACAGGATGTGTAAATTATTATATAATAAGTATTGTGCAATAGCAAGAAATTTTCAATTGCACAGTATTGCACAATTGCAAGAAATCTTCA
This sequence comes from Mytilus californianus, assembly GCF_021869535.1. Lineage (NCBI taxonomy): Eukaryota > Metazoa > Mollusca > Bivalvia > Mytilida > Mytilidae > Mytilus > Mytilus californianus. Next base: position 64,371,155 of record NW_026262679.1, read on the forward strand.
ATTGCACAGTATTGCGCAATAGCAAGAAATCTTCAATTGCACAGTATTGCGCAATAGCAAGAAATATCCAATAGCACAATATTGCGCAATAGCAAGAAATTGTCAATTGTACAGTATTGCACAATAGCAAGAAATATTCAATTGCACAGTATTATGCAAAAGAAGATACTTCGTATAAATTGCTTATTTCTTGATCAATTTCAATGGGGTTTTATTCTTGAATTCTTGGGGTTCTTTAATATGCTGAATCTAACCATGTATTAAGTTTTTGGATTTTGGGCCCCGTTTTTAAATTGGTCCACATTGAGGTCCAAAGGGTCCAAAATTTAACTTTGTTTGATTTCATCAAAAATTGAATTATTGGGGTTCTTTGATATGCCGAATCTAACCGTGTATTTAGATTCTTAATTTTTGGTTCTGTTTTCAAATTGGTCTACATTAAGGTCAAAAGGGTCCAAAATTAAACTTAGTTTGATTTTAACAAAAATTGAATTTTTAGGGTTCTTTGATATGCTGAATCTAAACATGTATTTAGATTTTTGATTATGGGCCCAGTTTTCAAGTTGGTCCAAATCGGGGTCCAAAATTAAACTTTGTTTGATTTCAACAAAAATTGAATATATGGGGTTCTTTGATATGCTGAATCTAACCATGTATTTAGATTTTTGATTTTTGGGCCCCGTTATCAACTTTGTCCACATTGAGGTCAAAAGGGTCCAAAATTAAACTTTGTTTGATTTCATCAAAAATTGAATTCTTGGGGTTCTTTGATATGCTGAATCTAACCATGTGTTTAGATTTTTTATTTGTGGACCCGCTATCAAATTGGTTCATATTGAGGTCAAAAGGGTCCAAAACTAAACTTTGTTTGATTTCATCAAAAATTGAATTATTGGGGTTCTTTGATATGCCAAATCTAACCGTGTATTTAGATTTTTAATTTTGGGTCCCGTTTTTAAATTGGTCTACATTAAGGTCCAAAGGGTCCAAAATTAAACTTAGTTTGATTTTAACAAAAATTGAATTCTTGGGGTTCTTTGATGTGCTGAATCTAAACATGTGTTTAGATTTTTGATTATGGGCCCAGTTTTCAAGTTGGTCCAAGTTGGGGTCCAAAATTAAACTTTGTTTGATTTCAACAAAAATTGAATATATGGGGTTCTTTGATATGCTGAATCTAAACATGTATTTAGATTTTAGATTTTTGGCCCAGTTTTCAAGTTGGTCCAAATTGGGGTCCAAAATTAAACTTTGTTTGATTTCAACAAAAATTGAATATATGGGGTTCTTTGATATGCTGAATCTTACCATGTATTTAGATTTTTTATTTGTGGGCCCGCTATCAAATTGGTTCATATTGAGGTCAAAAGGGTCCAAAATTAAACTTTGTTTGATTTCATCAAAAATTTAATTATTGGGGTTCTTTGATATGCCAAATCTAACCGTGTATTTAGATTTTTAATTTTGGGTCCCGTTTTTTAAATTGGTCTACATTAAGGTCCAAAGGGTCCAAAATTAAACTTAGTTTGATTTTAACAAAAATTGAATTTTTGGGGTTCTTTGATATGCTGAATCTAAACATGTGTTTAGATTTTTGATAATGGGACCAGTTTTCAAGTTGGTCCAATTTGGGGTCCAAAATTAAACTTTGTTTGATTTCAACAAAAATTGAATATATGGGGTTCTTTGATATGCTGAATCTAAACATGTATTTAGATTTTAGATTTTTGGCCCAGTTTTCAAGTTGGTCCAAATTGGGGTCCAAAATTAAACTTTGTTTGATTTCAACAAAAATTGAATATATGGGGTTCTTTGATATGCTGAATCTTACCATGTATTTAGATTTTTTATTTTGTGGGCCTGCTATCAAATTGGTTCATATTGAGGTCAAAAGGGTCCAAAATTAAACTTTGTTTGATTTCATCAAAAATTGAATTATTGGGGTTCTTTGATATGCCAAATCTAACCGTGTTTTTAGATTTTTAATTTTGGGTCCCGTTTTTTAAAATTGGTCTACATTAAGGTCCAAAGGGTCCAAAATTAAACTTAGTTTGATTTTAACAAAAATTGAATTCTTGGGGTACTTTGATATGCTGAATCTAAACATGTGTTTAGATTTTTGATTATGGGACCAGTTTTCAAGTTTGTCCAAGTTGGGGTCCAAAATTAAACTTTGTTTGATTTCAACAAAAATTGAATATATGGGGTTCTTTGATATGCTGAATCTAGCCATGTATTTTGATTTTGGACATTGGACCATAATAGGTAAATTAAAAAAATTGAAGTTCTTAGACCACATTCTTTCTGTGTCAGAAACCTATGCTGTGTCAAATATTTAATCACAATCCAAATTCAGAGCTGTATCAAGCTTGAATGTTGTGTCCATACTTGCCCCAACTGTTCAGGGTTCGACCTCTGCGGTCGTATCAAGCTGCGCCCAGCGAAGCATTTTATTATATTATATGATTGAAACCATCAACTTACTCCATGAGGTGTCAACCTTAACCCCTTTTAGTCAATACTATAATAGATGGATAAAAACTGAAAACTGTAAAAATGAATTTTCTTTTATTTACCTGTGAAACTTTATTGTGGAAGCCGTGTCATCAAGAATGTTACATTCATTTTAAAATGAAGGTTAATCTCAGAATGACGCAAGATTGCTGTTAGCCAATCAAAATAACGTATTATAATGAAACATACATGTAATGTAATTATTGAAGAATATAAGGTGTACAATATAAAATTGAGAATGGAAATGGGGAATGTGTCAAAGAGACAACAACCCGACCATAGAACAGACAACAGCAGAAGGTCACCAACAGGTCTTCAATGCAGCGAGAAATTCCCGCACCCGGAGGCGTCCTTCAGCTGGCCCCTAAACAAATATATATACTAGTTCAGTGATAATGAACGCCATACTAAACTCCAAATTGTACACAAGAAACTAAAATTAAAAATAATACAAGACTGACAAAGGCTAGAGGCTCCTGACTTGGGACAGGCGCAAAAATGCGGCGGGGTTAAACATGTTTATGAGATCTCAACCCTCCCCCTATACCTCTAGCCAATGTAGAAACCATATCAATTGATTGAAACCATTATTGCGAACCAAATGAAAGTCTTCCACAGAGTCCTCTGCTCTTGACCAGGGTATTTAAACTTTTGTCTATTCTCTTGTCCTATTGAATAAATACAATAGCTAATGTTCTCTGTGTAGTTTTTCACTGGGACCTTTAAATTTCTTCTAGGAGAAATCTATCACTCATTGATTAATTTATCTGACCAAAAAATTATCTTCTTTTTTGGGGGAAATAGTTGTATAAACTCGCATAAACTGCATGCAATATTGTATTTAATCAATATCAATAATATGTTTTCAATCTGTTCAATATAAACACTGATTTAATTATAAAAAGTTTTTTTCTGACAAAATTTTTAGTATTGTTCCAATGAGTTTGCATGTTTTTGTTGTTGTTCAGTTATAGAATACATTTATCAAGACCTTAATTTAAACACAATAATTTTCAAGTTTTTATTTGTCAAACACACAAAAAAAAGCAAATTTTAATAGGGAAAATATAAAAAATTTGTTAAGAAATCAACTTTTAATTTTTGAATCAGTGTTTATATTGAAACTATTTGATATTGAATAAATACAGCACCACATGCAGTTTTTTGAGTCCTTATTTAGTATTTGTACATGTATTTTCATTATTGACAGTTCAATTTTTTGTTCAGGTAAATTAATCAGTGAGTGATAGATTTCTCTTGGAAGAAATTTAAAGGTCCCATCAAATAAACTACACAGAGAACAATAGCTATTATATTTATTAGATGGGACAAAAGAACTTACAAAAGTTTGAATCGACAGGTAACTTGCAGGTGAATCTGTGGAAAAGTATCATTTGGTTCGCATTATTGACAGGTAACTTGCAGGTGAATCTGTGGAAAAGTATCATTGGGTTCGCAATAATTGCTTCCTTATTAGAGTTATTGCCAACAATTCACAATATAAAGCAGACATTAACAAAAGAAGGTATACATTGTGTTGCAATGTGGGTAGCATTGCATCATAGGTAATTGCTCAAGTGATAAATTTATTACTGCACAAATATTAGCTTCTATAAAAAGCTTGCTGTCTCAAAAAAAAAAGTATTTTTGGCATCAATTGTAGTTGCATCCATTCAAAATATTCTGTATATATTATTGTAGTGGTATTACATATGATAATTTACATCCATTGACATGCTGCTATTTTATAGTCAAGTCATATTGTTTACCTCACAGCAACAACAATGCTTGGAGTTCTTTTCACATTTAGGAATTCGATGTTGATGTTGATGTAGATCCTTGGTAATCTGTCCTGTTTTGTCCTGTCCTGTCTTTGCAGTACAATACACTGCACTGCACTGCATAGCAAATAAAGTAGAAAATATTGATAAAGTAAGTTCTTGTGAAAGTTTAAATTATTGATCAATTAATGTAATTTCAGATTCCATTACTCCTCCAAAGCCTGATGAGGAAGACGTTTTAAGAGACACTTTATATACACAGGGTCTTGACATGGAGTCAGTTTTGGGTTCTGCAGGAAATTTTGAGTTGCCAGAATCATCACAAAATTTACAAATGGATAAGACACAGACTGCTGGACAAGGTGCAAATGGAGCTGGGTCCAATCATGCAGGTCGCAGCAAGGAGGAACTTGCAGAATTAATGAAGAAATTAGGTGTTGGAGAAGGAGTAAGAAATCCTAATGGTAATATGGAAGATGATTCATTTGAGGGGGAAACCGGACAAGGAAGAGGTTTGAGGGCAATTGGAAGTGGACAAGGAGGAGGAATGCGAGGAAATTTCTCAGGGATAAATGAAATTCCAGGAATGGATGGAGTGCAAAATTTAACACCAGGAATGAATGGAATGCAAGGAGGATTTTCAGGATTTGAAAATATGGGAATACAGTCTCCAAGTGGAGGGCAGCAAGAGCAAACTGAAATGTCACAAGAAGAAATGCTTATGTTTAAGGGCTTAGAAAATTTAGGAGAAAAAGATAAAGAAGCAGCCCTTTTAGCAATGGGTGGACCAGAATTACTCCAGCAGTATCACCAATCTATTGGACCAGCTATGCAGCAAATGAGAATGGAACCTGGAAGTGGAATGATGATGGGATCAGGAAGAGGAGTGATGATGGGATCGGGAGTCAGTGGGTTAAATGGATCAGGAAATATACCAGTAGACGGAGGAATGCTACAAAATGGACAGAAGAGAGTGCCAGGAGGAGGTGGAATGCTTGGAGGAAGAGGCATGTCATCTTATCAAAACAGAAGAGGACAAGGGCATGGTAGAGGGAATCCAGGAATTGGTGGTAGAGGGATACCAGGAATGAATGGTGGAGGGATACCAGGAATGAATGGTGGAGGGATTCCAGGAATTGGTGGTAGAGGGATACCAGGAATGAATGGTGGAGGGATACCAGGAATGGGACGTGGAGGGATTCCAGGAATTGGTGGTAGAGGGATTCCTGGCATGGGCAATGGGGGGAATGGTGAAATGAATCAAGAAAATGTGATGCAGATGCTTCAACAGTTTCAGATGCTTGAGTCAATGTCGGCTAAGGACAAAGAAGAAGCTCTCATGCGAATGGGAGGGCAAGATTTTGTTCAGATGTACAGTGAAAAAATAGCACCCTTAATGCAACAAATGGGGATGGGGCAAGGTGGTTCGCTAAATTCCTTGGCAGGTGGAGGTAGTATGGGGCAGGGTGCAGGAGGGATTGATCAAGGAGGTTTTCAAGGAATGTTTGGAGCTGGGACTGCAGGTGGAGGTGGAGGAGGAACGTTTGGTCCAGGGGTTTCAGGATTAGGTGGAATGCTTGGTGGTGGGGGGATGGGTGGTGGATCAAATACAGGAGACCTTTTTGGACATGGAGGTCAGGGAAATTTAGGAGGACTTTTTGGTTCGGGAGGAAGAGGAAGAGGGCAACCTAGTGGCCAGGGAACTCGCCATAGACAAATTGATGCCAAAACCTTGGAAGGATTGCAAAATTTAAGTGAAGAGGACAAAAAAGCAGCATTACAAGCTTTGGGAACTGACCCCGACATACTTCAACAAAGCAATTTAGGTACAAGCACTCAAGGAGACACTAACGATGCCCCACAACAAAGGTATAAGAACTATGAACCTCCACCTGAGCCTTATGACCCAACAGGCCCAGGAATGTATCAGTTCCACCGTAGGCAACCACTTCAACTACCTATACATAGCGGAGGTGCAGAAAGTCGCCGAAAAATGGATTGCATGATGCCGATGAGTCGACGGAAGAGAAGATTTGGTGAAAGGGTAATAGTCAGAAGTGAGTCATAATCATATTACAATGTACTGTAGATTCAGAAAGTTTTGCATGCATTTATTATTGTCATTCTTGAACAAATTAAGATTAATTTTAGAAAATGCTGGATACAATTACATGTAATACTTTAAAAATTCTAATTGCAAGTTTTCATTTTTGTAAAAACATATCCCTTGCTATTTTGGCAATATTCATAACATCATAAAAATTTCTGAATTTACAGTATTTTTATTTTTTGTGGTGAATAGGGATAAAAGAAGCAAGCTGTAGAACAGTGTTATATTTTGAGACTGATATGTTTGCAGGAAAACACTTTTTGCTAAATAGAAAAGATGAAAAAATAAAACATAAGTAAATAACTATTTCTTCCAAATATCTGTTAAATAATTATTATATTTCATCTGTCAAGTATTTTGTTTTACATTCTTTAGTTCCTCAGTTAAGCTGTTTACTAGATGAATGTTTCATCAGAATTCCTCTTTCATTTGTGTCATATGTCTTTTAGAGGCACATCTAGGATTCTTTAGAATTTTATTGAATTTATATCAAAGGTTTATCTCTGCAGTGTCTCTCATTTACAAAAGTCAGGTCACTCTGACCTTGACCTTTTGACCCCTATTATAGTAAAAAAATTTTGTTACCTTGTCCAAAATATATCTTTTGAACTGTTAAACTTAAGTTTACCAAACTTGGTATGCAGTTGCATCATGGGCTAAAGTCAGATAACTCTGACCTTGACTTTGACCCCAATGGCGAAATCTTAATACTGAATTTTACAGCAGCAATTAAAATGCATGATTGGGGAGTATTAATCCCACTATGCAGACAGCTCTAGTTTTTACAGGAGTTGTCTCTTTAAAATGTAAATTTTATAGAAAATTGCAATGTTAACACTCTCTGACATAAATTTCATTTCAGTTTTATATATGCTCTTTGGTCAAGTTGTTGTCTCTTTGACATATTCCCCATTTCCATTCTCAATTTTAATAATGATAATAATAATATAATAATGCTTTGATTAAAGAGGGTTACACAGTCAGCTATAAAACTAATCTTCCCTGAGACCCTCATGAAATACATTGAAATATAACAAAGAAAAAAATACAAAATAATCAAACAAACACACACATAAGAAATCAAAAATCAAAGAGAAATTGTTATGAAATATAATTTTCAAAACAGGTAAAAAAAATTGATGAATTCATAAAGTAATGGCATCATTCAAATAATTTCAACAATAATTAAAGTTTAAGTAAATGTGTAAAAAGTTATTATGCATATAAAATTCAGAGCTGCTTAATGTTCCAACGAGTAATTTTAAAAAAAATTTTTGAATGAACTTGTACTTGAGGTAGATTTTTTCAGGGATATTGGTAAGTTATTCTTTAAAAATAGATCCTGAATACATAAAAAATTTCTTATACTGCTCTGTTTTGGCACCTACAATTTTTTGTAAGAAATATTCCTCAAACAATATTGGTTTATTTCTGGCATGTCTTTAAATTTGTCAGTTAATTTTCAGGGGCTTCATTCTTCATGCATGTATGCATCAAAACAGATTTATGGTATGAGATTCTGTTCTCTACTGACCCGAGAACACAGTTATTTCGTAGTGCATTTCTTTTAGACAATAAATTCAAATTAAAAAAATTGCACCTGCTCTATCTCAAAAAGACTTTTACAGTGTAGTGTACTACTATTGATACAAATAATATCAAAATTATAGAAACTTCTACCAGCTCTAAATCAAAATATTGACAATTCTGTGTTAAGAGGGGCTAAAATTCAGTTTGACAGCTTCAGACATTCTAATTTTTGACCTTTTTTAACTGGACCAAATCACTACTTAACATAAAGATTCAGCACCCAAATTTTTTTATACGACCGCGAACAAATTTTGCGGTCGTATATTGGTATGACGTTGGCGTCGTCATCGTCGTCCGAAGACACATTGGTTTTCGCACTCTTACTTTAGTTTAAGTGAATGGATCTCCATGAAATTTTACCATAAGGTTCAATACCACAAAAGGAAGGTTGGGATTGATTTTGGGGGTTATGGTACCAACAGTTAAGGAATTAGGGGCCAAAAAGGGGCCAAAAATAAGCATTTTTGTAACTTCCAGACATAACTTGTGTGTTAGTGTATGGATCTCTCTGACATTGTACCACAAGGTACCATATCACAAAGGGAAGGCTGGGATTGATTTTGGGGGTAATTGCCTCAAAATTTTAGGAATTAGGGGCCAAAAAGGGGCAAAAAAACAAGCATTTTTCTAGTTTCAGGACAATAACTTGTGTGTAAGTGTATGGATCTTTATGAAATTGTACTACAAGGTTCCATATCACAAAGGGAAAGCTGGAATTGAGTTTGGGGGTAATTGACCAAAAAGTTTAGGAATAAGGGGCCAAAAAGGGGCCAAAAATAAGCACTTTTCTAGTTTCCAGACAATAACTTGTGTTCAAGTGTATGGATCTCTCTGAAATTGTATTGCAAGGTACCATACCACAAAGGGAAGGCTGGGATTGATTTTGGGGGTAATTGCCTCAAAATTTTAGGAATTAGGGGCCAAAAAAGGGCAAAAAAGCAAGCATTTTTCTAGTTTCAGGACAATAACTTGTGTGTAAGTGTATGGATCTTTATGAAATTGTACTACAAGGTTCCATATCACAAAGGGAAAGCTGGGTTTGAGTCTGGGGGTAATTGCCCTAAACGTTTAGGAATTTGGGGCCAAAATGGGGCCAAAAAACAAGCATTTTTCTAGTTTCCAGACAATAACTTGTGTTCAAGTGTATGGATCTTCCTGAAATTGTTCTGCAAGGTACCATACAACAAAGGGAAGGCTGAGATTGAGTTTGGGGGTGATGAATCATAGGGGGTTCAAAAAAATAGGGGGGGGGGAATTTTTTTTCTTTAAAATTTTCCATTTTAAATTGGTTATTTCTGATTTATATATAAAAGCAAATAATAATGATATGGTTTGAATAGGTAAATTAAATTTTTTTAAGTTCTTAGACCACATTCATTCTGTGTCCGAAACCTATGCTGTGTCAAATATTTAATCACAATCCAAATTCAGTGCTGTATCAAGCTTTAATGTTGTGTTCATACTTGCCCCAACTGTTCAGGGTTCGACCTCTGCGGTCGTATCAAGCTGCGCCCAGCGGAGCATTTTATTAACATGTAATTTCATCCCCTTACTTAATATTTCATGCATAAAATATCAAGAAATAAATTGGAAAAGTGTATAAAAAAAAAAAGCAAGTTATACACTGTTCACACTAGGGACTATATTCGTAGACAACGAAAACCTAAGGACGATAACTGTGTTCTTGGACCTAATAGGATAGAAAGACTTGACCAATTTTAATAAAACTTTGCATGACCTAAGCTTCGGAATTTACAAGATAGTTGGCCAAGTTTCATGGCCATAGGATATATATTATAGAAACTAGGGCCATTTTCATATTGAAATTTGGATGTTTATTTTTGACGTTTAAATCAAATATTTTCAACTGTCAAGATTTTGGCCTAAAAAATTTAAATATTGCAAAAATTTGCCTTTTAAATACTCTTAAATATAATATAATAAGTATTAAAAGCAAAGGTACACTCATTTGATTTATCAGATTTATCACAGTTATTCAAAAGTCAAATTTATATGAGCCTGTGCCTGAAAATAGAGATTTTCGAATTAAGGGAAGTCTTACATAAACATGCATTTTTAACCAATTTGAAGTTTTTGAAGTTTTTTAACCATACATTATTCTTCCATATATATTAAATGTACTTTAAATGTAAAGAAAAGTTACAAAAAGCATACCACATAAGTATAAAATGGTCTTAGGCCATGTAAGACTGAGAATTATTTAGAGTCGATTTAGGCCGTAGCCCATATTTACATATAAAAATGCACACAGAGGCTATAAGAAATGGAAATTTGTTACTTTTTGCTCATTTCTATGCTAAGATGATATGATACAAGAAGTCTAATTGCAAAAGGACTCTTGAATTCAACTTTTTTTTTGCAGACAGTATGGTCTGATGACCAGTTTTTCACTTTTCAATGGAAAACTTGCATGTAGTTTTAGTCTCAATTGGCATATATTTGAACCACTTACTATCCTAAAGAAGAAAGTTATGGTAGCATATGAAATGAATAGGGTGAACTGATCATTGTAAAGTGGTTTTTTTTACAGATTTAGTGAAATATTTGTGATGGACTACAGATTTTATGTACAAAGCTCTTCACATTTCACATACATCAAACAGGACGTTTAACCAGGGACATAAATACAAATATTCTGCACATTTTTTCTGTGATAATCTACTTTTCTCAAGATTCAGAGTTCACAAATGGTTAACTAAATTTGATTTAAGCATAGAAACACAAATATCAGGAACATAAAAAGCTGTCAGATAGAAAGTCAGCATGGCTCTTAGGCATAAAATGGAAACTGCTTTAAAATGCTTATTTTAGGACATTTTGACAGAATTTCTGTCAATCAAAGATGGAAAACCTTTACTTTTATTGAGTTTGACAAATTGAAACCAGCAAACCATTCAGGAAAGTTGCCAAAGTACAGAATCTACATTTACGGAATTCATCTCTTAGGCCCGAGAACACAGTTATTTCGTAGTGCATTTCTTTAGGACAATAAATTCAAATTAAAAAAATTGCACCTGCTCTATCTCAAAAAGACTTTTACAATGTAGTGTACTACTATTGATACAAATAATATCAAAATTATAGAAACTTCTACCAGCTCTAACTCAAAATATTGACAATTCTGTGTTAAGGGGGCTAAAATTCAGTTTGACAGCTTCAGACATTCTTATTTTTGACCTTTTTTAACTGGACCAAATCACTACTTAACATAAAGATTCAGCACCCAAATTTTTTTAACATGTAATTTCATCCCCTTACTTAATATTTCATGCATAAAATATCAAGAAATAAATTGGAAAAGTGTATAAAAAAAAATGCAAGTTATACACTGGTCACACTAGGGACTATATTCGTAGACAAAGAAAACCTAAGGACGATAACTGTGTCCTTGGACCTACTGTCATCCACCTAAGTTGTTTAAACAGTGGTGCTGATGCTGAAAGTGCCCGATCAGCATCTTAAATTAGTCATGCAGCCCTTTTCTGCAGTTTTATTATTCTTACTAGCTCATTTTTAGCATAACCAGTCCAAATAATACAACAATAATCAATCAGTGGGAGGATATAACCATTATAAAATAAATTTCTTGATCTTTAAGAGAGTAATTGAAATCTAGATGATATTGATGAACATAAGTAATTAACATGGCCTGTCCATGATAGATTAGAGTCAATTCTAACACCTAACATTTTTTAATTGATGATTTTTTTAAGAATATTATTCTCAATAGTTAGAACTGGTTCTGCTTGATGGAAACACAATACAATGTATATCGAAAGAGCTAAAAAATCAGCACCAATATACTATTGCTACAAGTGTTGCATTCCTTTGAAATGTAAATTTTGGAAAATTGCAGTGTAAGCTTTCTTAAGCTTACATTTCTTGTCAGATTTTTATAGAACTTATATCGGCAATGTATGGGACAAGTTTGAAAATCAGAATCGATCAACAATTTATACAGGAGTTATGTCCTTTTGAAATGTAAAAATATATGGAAATTTGCATTTAAGTGCTCTCAAGCCTACATTTCTTGCCAGTTTTTAGTTCCCTACCGACGAATTCGAAGGGGACTTTAGGCTTGCACTCCGTCCATCTGTCTGTCTGTCTGTCTGTCTGTCTGTCTGTCCATTCGACAGTCCAGCAAATCAGTTTTCCACACTTTTTTTCTTCGTCCTTGAAGATATTGATTTGATATTTGGTGTATTGTTTTATCATGACAAGTTACAGATAAAGTTAGAATTTTGTTCCTGTCTGATGATTTTGTGCAGAGTTATATGGTCCTTGGACTTAGAAAATTCACTCAAATAATAATTTTTCCTCACTTTTTTTCATCATGCTTGAAAATGTTGATTTGATAATTGGTATATAGTTTTATCATGACAAGTTACAGATCAAGTTCGAATTTTGTTCCGGTCTGATGATTTTGTGCAGAGTTATGGTCCTTGGACATAGAAAATTCACTTAAATAATCACTTTTCTACACTTTTTTTCATCATGCTTGAAGATATTGACTTCAACAATGAGCAAAACCAATAATGTAAAAAAAAAAGCCTCAACATGACAAAATGAGAAATAATTCAAAGGAGAAACCAAGGGCCTAATTTATAACAAAAAAAAAGAACTATAAATAAAACATATTAGTACTTTTATTTTTGTTAAATTAGAAAGATCATTAATAATTGCTTTTGTTTATGTATTTGACTAGATTTTAAACAATTGTTTGTGCCAATCAACTGTGCCATATGGTATGCCTTATACCATTCTGTTTTCCCATTTGTCTTTCCAGTCTAGGGTTGTGGGATTTTTATAAGCATCCAGCATGGTATCCATGTAAATTTTATGATTATTTGAATGATATTGATTTAGTTTTTTTAATTTATTTCATTAGCTCATGGTTCCAGCATTGATTTAGAAGGTTATTACAAACATCTGATCGATAAATGGTCAAAAGATGGTAAGTACAGTAAATCCTTGATTATACTACAGTGTTAAGCAAAAAGTATTCATCACCTTCACTTTTGTGCTAAATATTTCATATGAAACTATGTTTTTATGCGCATGCCGCTAGGCGAGGGGGGCATTAAGATTTACCCTTCTGTACGTCACATATTGGTTTCTGTTCTCTAACTTTAGTTTGCCTCAACCAAATATTATGAAACTTGTACACAATGCTTATTTCCACCAAACACAGATCATGTTCATATTTGGATGGCCTCAATTTAACTGTTCTTAACTTATGTCCCTTTATAAGTTGAGAAATTGCTGAATTTGCTGTTTCCTCACTCTAACTTACAGTTGGGTGCAAACCCATGAACTACATGTAAATAGGCGGAAAAAGTTAACGCAGCGTTCAGTCACATGCACTCATGTAAACACCCTGTTTAACTCGGCATTAACTCCAAAATTTCAGTAAACATAAAAACAACACATGTCCAGACCAAGTATTGGTCTTGTATTTAGCGTAATTTTCCCATATGCTTGCTATATATATGATGCATACATGAAAAAACAAATTATGAAGGTGTCTGAAAAACATTGTTATCTTCTTCTTTTGGGACACATTAATATTATAACAAATTTTAGAAAACTTCGTCAGCTTCAACTCAAAATTTGGACAATTCTAATTCAGTTTTGCAGCTTCAGACCTACCAGTACTCATATTTTTATACGACCGCAATTTGCGGTCGTATATTGGTATGACGTTGGCGTCGTCCTGCGTCGTCCGAAGACACATTGGTTTTCGCACTCTAACTTTAGTTTAAGTGAATGGATCTCTATGAAATTTTACCATAAGGTTCAATACCACAAAAGGAAGGTTGGGATTGATTTTGGGGGTTATGGTACCAACAGTTAAGGAATTAGGGGCCAAAAAGGGGCCAAAAATAAGCATTTTTGTAACTTCCAGACATAACTTGTGTGTTAGTGTATGGATCTCTCTGACATTGTACCACAAGGTTCCATATCACAAAAGGAATGCTGGGATTGATTTTGGGGGTAATTGCCTCAAAATATTAGGAATTAGGGGCCAAAAAAGGGGCAAAAAACAAGCATTTTTCTAGTTTCATGACAATAACTTGTGTGTAAGTGTTTGGATATTTCTGAAATTGTACTACAAGGTTCCATATCACAAAGGGAAAGCTGGAATAGAGTTTGGGGGTAATTGCCCGAAACGTTTAGGAATTGGGGGCCAAAAAGGGGCCAAAAATAAGCATTTTCTAGTTTCCAGACAATAACTTGTGTTCAAGTGTATGGATCTCTCTGAAATTGTACTACAAGGTACCATACCTCAAAGGGAAGGCTGGGATTGAGTTTGGGGGTGATGAATCATAAGGGGGTTCAAAAAATTTGTGGGGGGGGAATTTTTTTTTTTTTCCTTTTTTTTCTTTTTTTCCTTTTTTTTTTCTTTTAAAATTTTCCATTTTAAGTTGGTTATTTCTGATTTATATTTAAAAGCAAATAATAATGATATGGTAGGAGATACACACCAAACAGGATGTGTAAATTATTATATAATAAGTATTGTGCAATAGCAAGAAATTTTCAATTGCACAGTATTGCACAATAGCAAGAAATCTTCAATTGCACAGTATTGCGCAATAGCTAGAAATCTTCAATTGCACAGTATTGCGCAATAGCAAGAAATATCCAATAGCACAATATTGCGCAATAGCAAGAAATTGTCAATTGTGCAGTATTGCGCAATAGCAAGAATTATTCAATTGCACAGTATTGTGCAAAAGAAGATATTACCAATAAATTTCTTGACCAATTTCAATGGGGTTTTATTCTTGAATTCTTGGGGTTCTTTAATATGCTGAATCTAATCGTGTATTAAGTTTTTGGATTTTGGGCCCCATTTTTAAATTGGTCCACATTGAGGTCCAAAGGGTCCAAAATTAAACTTTGTTTGATTTCATCAAAAATTGAATTATTGGGGTTCTTTGATATGCCGAATCTAACCGTGTATTTAGATTCTTAATTTTTGGTTCCGTTTTCAAATTGGTCTACATTAAGGTCCAAAGGGTCCAAAATTAAACTAAGTTTGATTTTAACAAAAATTGAATTCTTAGGGTTCTTTGATATGCTGAATCTTAACATGTATTTAGATTTTTGATTATGGGCCCAGTTTTCAAGTTGGTCCAAATCGGGGTCCAAAATTAAACTTTGTTTGATTTCAACAAAAATTGAATATATGGGGTTCTTTGATATGCTGAATCTAACCGTGTATTTAGATTTTTGATTTTTGGGCCCCGTTATCAACTTTGTCCACATTGAGGTCAAAAGGGTCCAAAATTAAACTTTGTTTGATTTCATCAAAAATTGAATTCTTGGGGTTCTTTGATATGCTGAATCTAACCATGTATTTAAATTTTGGATATTGGACCATAATAGGTGAATGTCCAGTTTAAAATTTTTAAGTTCTTAGACCACATTCATTCTGTGTCAGAAACCTATGCTGTGTCAAATATTTAATCACAATCCAAATTCAGAGCTGTATCAAGCTTGAATGTTGTGTCCATACTTGCCCCAACTGTTCAGGGTTCGACCTCTGCGGTCGTATCAAGCTGCGCCCTGCGGAGCATTTTATACCTTTTGCAACTGGACCAAATCACAATAATTTAACCCAATTTAGGGACGGAAAAATACCTTTTGATTTTAGGGTCACTGTTACTTAAAATAGATCTTATCATTTGGGTTGGCAATGCCAGCTTTTTACTTGTTTACATTTATTTTTAAGCTGTAGAATGTAGTGACCCACTATGCACAGGACCTAGTACAATTCTTCTTCTAGATGTGTCAGAAAGCATGAGAGGAGAACCTATCAGACAGGCTGTAGAAGCAGCTGAGGAATATATTGATGGCAAGTAAATAAAAACACAAAAAGTTGAAAAAAATGTTTCTTTTTACAATTTTGAAATGTTTTCAACACAATTTCTACCAAACTTTTGATGAAGTGAGTAACATTTATCATATGCTGAAATTGGATGGGAAACTTTGTAGCAGAATTCTATTGTAATCACTAAATACTCATGTATTCAATAACTAAATAATATTGTTTTCACTTTCAAATACTTAATGTATTATGGATTCATTTATTTTCGTAGATACCAATTTAAATTGGATATCGATTTTCGTAGGTAGAGGAAAAACCTTATTTTTGTGGAAACTTTGATCAAGTGGTTTTGTTTAAGCTGTATATGTATAGACTATTTGTACTCTGTTGAGTATTTAAATTCATTGTTTACCTTTACCCACAATCCACAATAATTGGTATCCCACAAATAATAATGAATCCACAGTGTTGGCTAAATACTAATGTATTCACTATTATATATAAACTAGATACTAATGTATTCACTAACTAAATACAAATGAGCCCGACTATAGCACTGTGCAATGTTTTTTTTATTTGCTCTAATCATGTTCATTTTATTTATTTACTACCATCTTTTGGTTTGTATAAAACGCACCCATGCATAGTACGCACCCGCCTTTTCACTCTTGAAACTTGAGAAAAACAGTTTCTTCTTATGCTTTACACGCAGGGACTTTCTGGAAAAATCCCATCTTGAAACTCGGTAAAATGCGTCCATTGAAAAAGATTTCTTTTTCGGGGACAAATTGAACTCCAGTCCTGGTTGATTAAAACAGGATAATGAAAACGTTGTTGCAGAATAAATAACTTAGCAAACGATGTTTGATTCTTTATTGTTTCCACGGATGAGAACAACAGGAAGTGTTAAATCGGGAAGTTGTTTAAATGCAAATCGTAGTCGTTGAATCTTGTGCTGAATATGGATTCATTACGAAGATTCTTTAATACACAATAAATAAATAAATTGTAATATTTACGTTGATAAATTAGTGCTAAAATAAATATCAATCTCTGCTGATTTCATTTATTGTTGGTTGGTATGTACTCATTGAATCGTTAAATCCGGATTATGATATCACACTCTTATTGATAATCAATTAGGAAGTCTAATCCAAGTAATCATTGTCAAAACAAATCAATTGAGAAGATTCACTTTGTTCCTCAATCAAATTCGTACAGGTATTAAAATGGCATTTTAAAAACATGCTTACAATTTATGATTTGTGTGAAGGTTTTTATAGAGGTTTTTAAAATGTCACAAAGTAAAAACGTATAAAATCATCACTTTATTCAACAACTTCATAAAGTTAAAGTCACATGACATGATCACCTGATACTACGAAAGTAAAAACAATGGCGGTCACTATCATCAAACGAGCGTGTTTCATTCAATTTTCATACATTCACCCTCTGTATTCCTTGTTAGAACATATCAAAAGTAAGTTATAAACTCGAGAATCACCTACACTTAATTTGCCATTGACAGAATCATCTCTAATTGGGATATCTCCAAATACAACTTCAGGGCGACAACATAGAACAGACACAAGAAAACGAAAAAAACATAACTACTAAAGCATTTAAATGATTTTTATTTGCATATAACATTACAAATCATATACTAGAAGGTACAAATATACATTTAAAACATAACAACAATCAATTTGTTTTGCAACGAAAATATTTTCTTCCTGACCACCTGGTTTCATGCCCGAGTTTCGTACCTGAAAAATAGTCTAAAAATCAATGTATGCATACATAATACGCAACCCCCTTCTTAGAAATCTATCCCAGGGTAAAAATCCGCATACTATACACACCTAAAGACATTATACACCAAAATTCCCTCAATTATTTCAGTGTTTACTATTAACTACATTGTATGAAAATTGGTATGCCTGTCCCAAGTCAGGAGCCTGTAGTTCAGTTGTTGCCGTTGGTTCATGTCTGTCATATTTGTTTTTCGTTAATTGTTTTGTTATAAATTAGGCCTTCAGTTTTCTCAATTTAATTGTTACATATTTTTCATGTCGGGGCATTTTATAGCCGACTATACGGTATGGGTTTTTCTCATTGTTGCTTGCATCCACTTTATTTGAACTTTGGTGGATAGTTGTCTCATTGGCAATCATACCTCATCTCCTTATTTTCATATGTATACCAGTAATGAAAAATACTGGATACTATATTTTTCTGTATACAAATATGGATAGTTAAAATTCTATATTGACAATACATAGTGAAATCAGTGTGTAACTCCAAGAGTGATCAAAAGAAGAAAATTAATGAATCAGAACAACAAATATGTTGTAAATCTCTATTTTTTAAGCTGTTGTCATTTTCGTCTCCGTTATCTGCACACACATTAGTTTCTATGCTGTAATTTTCAAAGTTTTGTTCTACCAGAACCTTTCCTATAACATTTGAAATATAAAAATACGGAGAAGGTGTATGCTTGCCAATGAGACAACTGTCCATTATGACAGAAGGACAAAGATTTGAACTATTCCAGAGAAATCTATAAACAAAATTAAAAACCATTTGGTCTCCAATTGAAGGTCTTTCCATCAAAATTCACTGAATACAAAAAAAAAAATGGAGAAGAAATAGTATGTCTGGTGTTATTCTGGCAGGTTTGATCTGACGTTGACCTCATTTTCATATACTATAAGCATTAGGTCAACTATATTTGGTGTATGCTATGATTGTAAGGTATAAATATGTCTGTCTGGAAGGTATCTTGCCTTAGACCTTATTGTCATGGTTTATTGGTCCATGTTAAGTTTTTGTGTTTTGGTCTGTTTTCCAATAGACAAGCATATACAAGCAATAAATCAACTATATTTGGTGTATGGAATGATTGTAAGGTGTACATGTCTGTCTGGCAGGGTTTATCTGACCTTGACCTTATTGTCATGGATCAGTATTTATGTTTTGTGATACTTGTAGTAAGTTTATGTGAGTAAAACTTTTATCTTTAAGGCTTTCAACATAACATCAATCATGGTCAGTATGGCAGGCGAGACATTTCAGAGTGTTTACTCTTGTTTTTATATAAGGTTTATTTGAAAAAATTAAGTAATTTTGAATATTCACGATTTATAAGGTCAGAACAATAATAGATCCAGCTATTATTCAGTAATAGGTTAAGATATTAGAAATCTGAGACACTGTTTAGGTGCTTGTATCCTATGCTGATATTTATGCAAAATAAAACTACTTGTTTGCTACAAAACTAAAAATGCTAATTATGAAAATAAGAAGTTAAAAAAATATTTAAATTTTCTCCTTATATGGCACCTTTTTAATATTTTCTGATTTGTAATATGGCTAACAGTACTAGTGTGTTTATGCAGTAGCTCAATGATTCTTCTTTCTATTGACACCTCATTTGTCTTTATATCTAAGCCAATGGCAAAGATACAGCATTTCAAATATACACTTATTTGATTCAAGCGCACTGATGAGTCTTAAAAAATGGACATCTGGTGTACCAAATATTTTAGTTAAAAATAAAGTTTGATGTTTGAAAATGTCTTCAAATAAAGACATATTACATATAATGATTACAAATAGACATAAGTACAGGAACAATAATGATTATGCTTATTGTAGTTAACTGTAGCAGTTGTTTTCTTATTGTAAAACATTTATAACAAGTCAAAGCCACAGTGTTGTATATTTTTATACGACCGCAAAATTTTTGCGGTCGTATATTGGTATGACGTTGGCGTCGTCGTCGTCCGAAGACACATTGGTTTTCTCACAATAACTTTAGTTTAAGTGAATGGATCTCTATGAAATTTTACCATAAGGTTCAATACCATAAAAGAAGGTTGGGATTGATTTTGGGGGTTATGGTACCAACAGTTAAGGAATTAGGGGCCAAAAAGGGGCAAAAAATTAGCATTTTTGTAACTTCCAGACAATAACTTGTGTTTAAGTGTATAGATCTTTCTGAAATTATACCACAAGTTTCCATACCACAAAGGGATGGTTAGGATTGGCTTTGGGGGGGTTATGGCTCAAACCGTTTAGGAATTAGGGGCAAAAAAATGGAAAAAACAAGGGTTTCCTGGTTAATGGATAATTTAAAAGCACTGTAAGGGAGGTAATCCAAAAACAAAATTGTACAATGTTGGATTACCTCCCTTACACTGCTTTTTAATTATCTATTTAGGACTTTTATGATGTAATTGGTAATTATGGTTATTTTTTTATTTCAAATATTTTTTTTTTTTGCAAAAAAAAGGGGGGGGGGGGGGGTGGGGGGGTCAATTCGCAACAGCATAGTGTATTGCACAAAAGCAAAAAATTTAATATAAATTCAAATCATATAACCAATTCTTAGTTCTGTGACTACAGTTATTCAGTGTCAGAAACCTATTATGTGTCAAATATTTAGTTACAATCCAAATTCAGACCTGTATCAAGCGCAAACATTGTGTCCATTTTCGCCCCAACTGTTCAGGTTTGGACCTCTGCAGTCGTATCCAGCTGCGCTCAGTGAACCATTTTATTTTATGTTCACATGAAAGAAATTAAATAAATCTGATATCTATATTTTGGAATTTTCAAATTATTATATATTTCTTAAAGCAGAATCTAACTTAACTTGCGTTTTGTATGAATGCCGGACATTCCATCAGAAAATAAATTTGATCTTCAATTGAATTTAGAAAAACAAACAAAAATTTACAGATTTATTTATCTTTGTCAATCTTTCTATAACAACCCTGCTCAATAGCTATATTATGAGCATTAATTCACATTTGAGTAAGGGGCTTTCTAGTTTCAAAGTTCTTCACCACATTTAGATAAGTCTCTTTTTTGAAAATAAGTGAGATTGCTCATTAAGATTCATTCATTTATATCTTCATAGGTCGTATAGTTTGATATATAATAAAATTAGATGGGGAATTGAAGCAAGAAAACCTAATAGGTTATGACTCATATCAGCTGCTTTTTTTCAGGTCTGGAGCAGAATAAGACAGATTATGGTTTAGAGGAGAACTTGGGATTAATTGTATTTCATGGTGACACCTTTGAAGTTACACACCTTACAAGTGATTACAGTAAAATTAGGAATGTTATAAGTATGTTACTCTTTTGGTAGACCATGATATCTCAACTCTCATTTTTTAACTTTATATTGTTTATATAAACTACCTAATATAATCATTGAAAGTAATTATCAGAAATTCATGCTGCTGTACTTTGAAAGCACAAGTGTTGTTGACTAATACAAAAAATACATAATTACAAATCAATAATCTCAGACATTGATATTGAAACAATGCTCTCTCTATTCTGGAAACTGCGAAATTCAAAGTTTAAAAATGTCTTGAACATTGTCTAAGACCCAGAGGTCTTTTATGAAAAAGAAGTATAATAATAGCTGACCAAATAATGTTTTTTAGTTCTTTATGACAGTCAGTCTTGTACCAGTATTTGTGTTCCCAATTTTTAATCATTTAGAAATGTTGATTTTGTGAACTTTAGTTTTTCTTCATGAATTTTGATATCTGTACAGGTATTGTTATCAAGAAAATTATTTTAATTGTCACATTTTTATCAGGTGAATCCACTATATCATGCCACCTTGCTTCCTATGCTGAATTCTGCAATTTTGAAACAATTGAAGTCTTTTCACCTTACATACAAATCGTCTATGAAAACTGCAAACTTTCTGAACTGGTCCTAAAGAAATCAGCATACATTTTATTCAGGTTGCCAGAAACTAAATGATGTTGAGGAAAGCACTTCAAGATTGAAATTTAAATACACACACATCTTTTGACAGCTCAAAAAATTACATATGACAGTTATATCTATATATTACTTTTCATTGATTTAAGTCTTAGACACTATGCAACATACAATGTATAACTTTGTGTAAGAATGTAATTAATGGGAGTTTATTACACTTATTGCAATGAAATACAGTGATTTCCTAGTCAAATAAAAACGGATAATTTCACATGTGAAATAAATCCGGTAATTTCACTCCTCTGACGTCATATATCAATGGGTGTTGTCAAGACATTGTCTATGACGTTGCATCAAATTTTATTTAGGATGCTTAGAACAGTTGGAAAGCAAGTCCTTAGAAACGTCCGTTGTCGTCAAGCTCTATCAGCAACAATGGCAGGGGGAATTAATTAGGTGGTCCTACAATCGTTGGTGACGTCAAAAAATCCACCAAAGCAATCAGCTAAAAAATCGACTTTTAAACTATTTTTTTCAAATTGTCATGCTGTTATCATAATTGATTTTTAAAGTTTTTAGGTTTTGTGAGCAATATAGTTTCAATACGACATAGAAACATTGTCCAAAATAACTTTTATTTGCTATTTCTTTATCCTGTCCGTTCTAAAAACTATCAGCCATCTTTTTTGTTCGCCAAAAACATCGAATTTAAATAACTTTACGTTTGCGTATCCAAATACGGAAAAGAACAATAAAAATCTTAAATGAAACCGGGTAACCTATTTCAAATTTCGACACAATTATGAAGCCATCATTTTTTACTGTAATACATCAATTTTAGTGACCACCAGTCATGTCAATTTGTAGCTGGTTTTGGCTTTGTTTCTTGTTTAAAACAGTGAATGTTCAACTTCTTTTCATTGTACCTGTTTCCAAAGTACTCTAAAATACTGATTTTAGTAGAGATATGAATGAAATTGTGATTAAAAATTGTTGTTTTTCACAATTCAATACGATACTTCCATTTCAAAGTAACTAAAACCCTTCTTGATCCCCTACACAAATTGACGGTGACATTGTTTTCTTTTGTCAACACACGTCATATAACGTTAACAAAATATGTGTCAGGGTCATGTGCATAGTGAAAATTTACACATTGGAAAAGTGAAACAAAGATCATTTTTATTGCGTTTGAAACTGTACGTCTTAGAAAATTTCATTCATACTGGATACAAATCTGACAAATTAATGATGGCCTATGGATGGACAAAAGCACGTAATTGCGTAGTGGACATGAGCTATACTGAAATACAAAAGGATAAGTTATGAAATGAAAAACTGAGATTTGTTTGAAGAAAATTGTTTGAGTATAAAGTTGAGGTTTCAAACTGTTTCTACTCTAAAAGCCTGATTGGAGTTAGCTGCCTTTGGTATAAAAAGATTGAGATCAAGCATATCTTGAATATGATAGCCAATGACCAAACCATATAAACTAATGTAATTGGTTTTCCAAAATGGTTTTAATTCGGGATTAACAAATAAGATTATAGCTTAGGTTTTGAACTATTTTCAAACTGGCTACAAAAACAAACCATGATTCATTTCATTAAACTTTTTCAAAATAAAGACTGTTTTCTCATTTGCATGTGGTCTTTAGCCAGGAAGCGACCTCTAATTTCCAAAACAGCACATCAGAATGGAACATACAGTGGTTGCTTCCTATTTAGAATGTTGTAATGTTATCTATTGGAAGAGAGAGAAATGATTTCTTTAACAAAAAAATTATGCCCAACATTGAACAGCTGAGTGAGTTTCATTAAGAATCCATGTCAGTTTTTCTACATCTTATATAAAAAATTAAGTAAAATGATGCATCTTTATATAACAATTATCTGATCTTTCATACCATACAGGCATTAAAGTTCACAATTGCATTTCTTTTTTTTAAAGAAGCAACTTATAATGTTTTTCCTAAATATAAACTGCAAACATGATTTAGGATGAGAGGTACATTCTGGTATATATTATGTCTTCAATTAAAATATTTTAGGCAATTTGGAAGATGTGGGAGGATCCTCACCATTGATAATGACACTTGCAGTTATTCAGGGAATGGCTGCTAGAGGTAATTTTTATATTACTATAATTATTTATATGATGTCACTCAATTTTTAAAAACCACCCCAGTGGTGTAGTAATAGCATGCTCGCCCTGAGTGTTGGACTAATGTCTTGAAAATTGTTAATTGCTGTATCTCTTCTAAGCAATCATCTTGGGAGTTGAAATAACATGTCTGGGGGAGGGAGACATGTCTTCCTGTGTACTGTTGCCTTGTGAACTAGCACTTTAATTACTATTCAGCGTGTTAGAACAAACTACCGTAGATTTCAAATCAATAGTTAATTACAATCAAAATTCAAGCTTAAACATAGTGTCCATACTTACCCCAACTGTTCAGGCTTTGACGTCTGTGGTCGTATCAAGCTGTGCCCCACAGAGCATTTTATTTTCTTATGTAAATTACTTACTAATAGATAATAAGTGTCATTAGTTTTGTTAGTTTTCTTACTTCTTTAGTCATTGCTATTTAGTAAATATAAAAATAATAAGATGTGGTATGATTGCCAATGAAACAACTCTCCACCAGAGACCAAAAATCACTGATACACTACAATTAAGATTGAAACGCATATTTTGTGTTTTGCCTATTATCCTGAAAACTACAAAAGATAGATAGACACTTTAAATAATAATAATAATAATAATAATAAATTCTTTATTTAAAGAGGGTAAACTCAGTTAGTTACAATAAACTAATCTTCCCTGAGGCCCTCACATACAAATTACAATACAATCAAAAACAGATATTTACACATAGTTAATTTACAGTCAATTAGTTCAATGTAATATTACTAACATGATAAGATATAAGGCTGTTCAAGATGCACATGTAGTCAAAAAATCAAATAAAAATAAAAATAAAAGAATATACAAATACATTATAGAAAACATAATCTTATCAGGACTGTGTTAAGTACTTCTTGATAATTTGTTTAAAAGTATAAGTGTTTTGAGCTTTACGAATTTTGTGTGGTAGTCCATTCCATAACACTGAAATAGCAAAAATGAAGTAAGACAAGATCTACAAATTAGTCAAATTTTGCAGAAATCGCTAGTAGACTATTTATAGGAGTGGTTACATGCCTTTAAATGACAATTTTTTACCCTTTTTGTGTTTTGGGCAAAAATAAAAGAAGATAGAGAGAAACTGTTAACAGAAATTCTATTCTAGTCCACAATGTTAGTGAGTGTCTATTGTTGAATATGCACAAACACCTAGGTGAATGACACAGGCTATTTAGAGCCTCTAGTTGTTCATTCTTATCAAATCAATAATAAATTAAAAACCAATTGTTCAGAGAACAATTGAAGGTCTTTCCACATCGATTTTCAAAGTTATTGAAAAGAAGCTAGTTCCTGTTTACTTAAAGTTAAAATTTGCATCCAATAATAAGTTTCCTTATACTGATACGATAAATTAGTGGTTTATATTTACTTTTGAGTGAAATAAGGAAGATAATTAATTACTTCCGGTGAAGTAAATGTCACTTCCGGTCTCATATGATAGCTTCTTTCAAACTCATTCCAAAAATATATAGTTTCTATATACTTTAGCCTGTAAAACAGGAGATAAGTGGCCACTTCCGGTTGATCGTAAGTCACTTGTGGTCATTAGTGAGAAGTTTATGTATCTATATTATAAAAAATATGGATTCTGAGTACTTTTCCATGAAAAAAGTACAAAAATGACTACTTCCGGTTTTCTCAAGGTCACTTCCGCTTGTCATTTTTCAAGGTCATATGTCACCCAACCTTTTGTAAAAGGTCATATGGCTTTATAATGAAACAAGTTGAAGAAATAATCAATTAACCTTATAATTAAACATTTCAGGGACAGTAACTCCTATAAGATGACATTGGATTGTTTCAGACCAAATGTAACATATCTTCATTACAATAAAGCAAACATTTTGCGCCTGTTTTTTTATATATACCTTTAAAAGTGTATGAGAAAATGCGAAAATAAGCAAAAGTCAAAATTTAGAACTTGACCTTGACCTTTGACCTTGACCTCATTTTCTAAGTTTGGACCTAGGGACCTCAAATAAAAAAGTTCCAGGGTTATATGGTTAAAAGTTTATAAGTTAGAAAAACATACTGACAAATTTATTTTGTAAAGGTAGATAACTCCTATAAAATTTCATTGAATCGCTTCGATCAAAATTAGCCAAAAATTCCTGAGAATATAACGAGCAATTTGTAAAAAGAATTTTGTCGATATCTTTTTTTGTTACGAAGGAGATGCACACAGATGATAAACAGTGAATAGGGAGATAACTCTTGCAAAGAAAACGGTTCGGCTTAGCAGGGTGAAATTTAAAAGCGCATGAACTATACGATACAATATGAGAAATATCTAAGCGACATATTGCGAAACAAACATTTATCGCAAGAACAAAATTTGGCGGAAGAAAAAAAAAAAAAAAAAATAATAATAATAATCAGAACAAATACAATAGGTCTTTCCACAGAAAAGTGGAAAGACCTAATTAAAAACCAATTGTTCAGAGAACAATTGAAGGTCTTTCCACCAAAAACCATGAATTTTAATATGAAAGTAGTAAAATTAGGTTAAAAATGTCATTTCAATGGTCAAATGATAGCTTATTGTACGCTGATTCCAAAAATATATGGTTTCTATACAATATTTTTTTAAATAAGGGAGATAATTTGTTACTTCCGGTTTGAAAAATGATACTTCCGATACTATCTGAATATTTACTTGACACTGATTCCAAAAATATCTGGTTCTATATACTTTTATATTAAGAAAGTACAAAATATAGCTACTTCCGGTTTACACAAGGTCACTTCCGGTTGTTTTTTCAAGGTTAAATGGTTTGATACCTATTGCCAAATGTCTCATGGCTTTATCATGTATACATATATGAGGTAAAAGCAAAGGTCAAAATCTAGAACGTCAAATTAAGCTATGACCTTGAGATCAATTTCAAGGTCATAAACCAAGGACCTCAAATCAAAAGACCTTAGGTCTTAATTATATTTAGTTAATAAGTTATATCACCATATGCGTATTTTTAAATACAAGAGGGGAGAAAACTCCCTTTTACGTTCAACGTACCCTTGCAATCAAAATTTACGTGTTACGACATGTCGCAAATAACAGTTTAGTAAAAATTATTTGTCGATATCTTGTACGGTTTTTGGAAATAAGTGAAAAAAAGCCAAATTCAAAATTTAGAATATGACCTTGACCTTTGACCTTGACCTAATTTTCATTTTTTTGGACCAAGGACCTCAAATCAAAAGATCCTAGGTCTCTATCACTTATGGTTTACAAGATAGAAATGCATATCACTTATATCAAATGCATAAGGGGAAATAACTCTCACAGGTGTGTAGCTCTCTATACGCCAACACGCAGTTGCATGCACTTCAGAATGCTGAAAAAAATAAAAAGGGCAAAAAAAAAATATGAATAAAATGTTTAAAGGAAACACATATATGTTGTCGCTTTTTTAATTGATGAAATGTCATTAAATAACGGCATTTGGTTTTAAAATGAAAGTTTTATTTAGATCATGACGTTTCTGGTATGTATACGCACATAAGATGTCCGGCGTTGAACACGACATGACGTCGAAACGTAGCGAAAAAGGTGAAAAGGCTAAATGGAAAACTATTGACAATTTTTACTAAACCCGTTTCAACAGAAACGAAAGATTCTTCAGAAGAACCCATTTCCCAACAATCCTTGCCAGAGTCTGAGAGAATAAATCATGATAGTGAAAAAGCAAATGCAAGCTCCAGCTCAGTTTCGACCTCCAAAGCCAACACCCCTCCGTACCCAGACATGTCAAGTTTGCACGATTCCAATTTGCAGATGACAGAAGTTAAGATGCAATTACTAACACCCAACTAGAAAGATGTAAATAATTTTGACTTCCAGGCGAGGTATGTTGATTTTAATTCTTCCAAGTCACTCTAAGTGTGTAAAACATTTCCCAAAATCATGGAATAGCATATGCCAGGGGTAGCTCTTTGGATTTGAAGGGGTATGCGGAAATGAATTTAAAATTGTGTCCAATTCATTAGTAGAAATCATGTCTGAGTCAAAAGTATACCGGCAAAAAAATAAATAGTGTTATGAAAATCCCTACCCGAAAAACAGTCAATTTGGAAAAGTACACACGTCCTAAATTAAATTGTTAGTAACAGACCCGAATTATTATTATACTAAAGATTGTGTAAATTACAACATTTGAACCTGAATTTATCGTAACCCAGTGCTGTATCCTTCTGTAGATACTATTTTGAGTATTATGTTGACAATGCACCCCTATAACAAGTGCTACCGCGGAGACTTCGTTCAGTATACTACGTCGGTTGAAAACATATGTACAATCAACCACGAATAACGATAGGTTATTATCGCAAGCATTAATGCATATTCATCGGGATTTCAGTGTGACAAAGTAATGGAGAAGTTCGTTTCTGCTAAGACCCGAAGAGCAGATTTTGGACAATTTTGAGTAAATTCTGTCTCACAAAAATGTGTTGCTTATGTATTCAATTTACCATGATTTACACTATTCAAAAGAATTCTGAATAGTTTTTCATTCATGAATTGTCTATAATCCTATGTAACAACTCTTTAAACCTTCCTACGACCGAAAAACCGAAAAAAATATCAATTTCTACATAAAATGGTCCAAAAAAAATTTGATAGGCGTGCACATCATGTTAGTCTAGCTACGCCCCTGCTCTCATATGGAGCGTTCATATTGCTTCGGTCAAAATAGGACAAATCATGCCAAGGATATACTGAGCAATTTTATAAAATAAATTTGTCGCTTTCTTTTTTAAGGTTATGGAGGAGATGTAGTCACAAGGAAAACAGTGTTTGGGGAGATAACTCTTACAAAGAAAATTGTTCAGCTTAGCATGGGTGAAAATAAAAAGCGCATAAACTATATTAGAAATATCTTAGCGACATATTGTGAAACAAAAATGTTACGCGAGAACAAAATTTGGCGGAAGAAAATAATAATAATCAGAACAAATACAATAGGTCTTTCCACA
This sequence comes from Mytilus californianus, assembly GCF_021869535.1. Lineage (NCBI taxonomy): Eukaryota > Metazoa > Mollusca > Bivalvia > Mytilida > Mytilidae > Mytilus > Mytilus californianus. The sequence goes on from NW_026262679.1 coordinate 64,399,920, forward strand.
GAAAAGTGGAAAGACCTAATAATCAGAACAAATACAATAGGTCTTTCCACAGAAAAGTGGAAAGACCTAATAATCAGAACAAATACAATAGGTCTTTCCACAGAAAAGTGGAAAGACCTAATAAAAAATCAATAATTTTTCTTTTACCTTTATTTTTGCATTGCAAAAGGTTATGTTTTTCTCTGACTGATAATAAGGTCTTTACACTAAATCTATTGGAAATTGGATGAGTACTGATTGATATTTGACTCTTAGATACATACTTTTCTTATTAGTTGTTATTGGCTTTGAACTAGCTTTCAGTAACTGTGAGTACTCTCAGATCTGTGCTTTGTGTCTTTTGTGTTTTTGTTAGTTGTTTTTGTGCTTTGCATCAATCTAATGAGTTTCAGTGAGCCCTTTTCAACCGATTATTATTCGAGGCCTTTTAAAGCTTCTATACGGTATGGGTTTTGCTCATTGTTGAAGGCCCTATGGTGACCTATAGTTGCTTACCTTCTACATCATTAATGAAATAACGTACTGAAATATTTTTGGTCAATTATACTTATGGATAGGCAATAAATGTGAACAGTGGAATTAGTTAGGTATATACATCCGTCCTTCCATCTGAGGAGGAAGATCTGGAAATAAAACTTTCATTTTGAAAGTGAAAGTAATATTTTATATCAATGTGGCATATTTTTTACATGTGAGTATTTCTTGCTCCTTGGTTTTAAATTTATTTGAAATTACTTAGCCACTTTGAACCAGTTTTGACAGTAATAATGTATATGTTTTCATTCCTAAGAATTATATCATTATCTGTAGTCATTATCATGATGATACCCTGTGTATAAATATAACATTGTAAGGATATGAATAGAGGTAGATGTGCATACATCAATGAAAAATCTTTTTTCCCTGCCCAACCATGAAAATTTCTGTCATTTTAATATTGCCTGGGTAGCCCTTTCTTTTATTTTGTCACATCCCATTTAAATCTACTAGTATGTCGAAATTTAAATTTACTATACTTTTGTGTTTGATTATCAGAAACATCATAAATAAAGCAATTATTGGGGATTGGGACTCTTATGATTTTATTGATTGAAGAGGGGAAGAGGGGTAGTGCATATGACCTTAGTCACATGAGTTGATATATTGGGTAGAGTTCACCAGGCAAGAGGAATCATTGACTATGGAGTCAATTTTCAAATTAAGCAAATCAAAGTACTGGTAAATCACCTGGATTGACAATCATCCTCATCAGGAGCCAAAAAACAAAATTTGGTAGACTCGAAGAGGGATAAAATAGATCAAAAAGAGTTTAAATAGAATAACCAAAATCATTTACTGTCAGCCTTGTTTGAGGATTTGCAACCAACGCGTTGCCCGAGGGACATAGAAATAATGGGCGTCCATCCATTCTTCCTTCCTTCCGTCCGATCTTGTTAGCTCTCTCACGAGTACAATTCTTGCCAGATTTTTCTGAAATTTATACCATAGATTTATATCAGCAATTTCTTGGACGAGTTCGAAAATCAGTGCTGATCAATTATTTTTAAAAGATTTATTTTCCTTTAAAAACATTAGTTGTATGGAAAATTGCATTCATGATAGCGCTCTCATGTGTACAATTCTTGCTAGATTTTTATGAAACTTACATCATAGGTTTATATTAGCAATGTCTTTTGCGAGTTCGAAAATCAGTGCCTATCAATTATTTTTAAAAGAGTTATGCCCCTTGGAAATATTAATTATATGGAAAATTGCCTTGTGAGTGCTCTCATGTGTACTATTTTAGTTATTGCCCTTGTACCTTGGATAGATCAAATATGTGCAACGCGGGGGGACATTGGAATTCTGTTCTTTTATTTTTTTTAATTTCAACTGTGAAGAGGAGCTTATAGTTCCTAATTAAAATTGTGATTTTCTTTCAGCTAAAGATGTAAAAAGAGAGCTTATAGTTCATAATTAACATTATGATTTTTCTTTCAGCTAAAGTTGTAAAGATTGAAGAACATGAAATTTTAACAAGGGCTATTATTTTTTCTGACTGTATTGTAACACCACCAGGCTTTGATGCAACACAAGAAGAATATGTCAGAGAGAGAGTCCAAAAAAGTGTAGGTGACAAAAAATATATTATGTACTGGATTTTGGAAGATGGTTATAAGTTAGTTTTCTTTAATTTTTATATGACCGCAAAAAATTTTGGCGGTCATTTATTGGTATGACGTTGGTGTCGTCGTCGTCGTCGTTGTCTGAAGACACATTGGTTTTCGCACTCTAACTTTAGTTTAAGTGAATGGATCTCTTTGAAATTTTACCATAAGGTTCAATACCACAAAAGGAAGGTTGGGATTGATTTTGGGGGTTATGGTACCAACAGTAAAGGAATTAGGGGCAAAAAATAAGCATTTTCTAGTTTCCAGACAATAACTGTGGAACGGTGTATGGATCTCTCTGAAATTATACCACAAGTTTCCATACTACGAAGGGATGGTTAGGATTTGCTTTGGGGGGTTATGGCTCAAACCGTTTAGGAATTAGGAGCAAAAAAGGGGGAAAAACAAGGTTGTCCTGGTTAATGGACAAATACTTTAGTACAAAACATAATTTAAAGCAGTGTAAGGGAGATAAATCAAATACATCATTTGAATTACCTCCCTTACACTGCTTTTAAATTATGTATAAAGTAATGGTTAATGAACAATTAAGATAATTTAAAACAGTGTAAGGAAGGTAATCCAAATACAACGTTTTGGTTACTTCCCTTACACTGCTTTTAAATTATGTTTAAAGAAATGCATAATTATAAAGGAAGACCAGTAAAAATATCTGTAAATGTTGCATCTTTTTTTTTTTTACAAAAAAATCCATATGAAAGATTTGACACCATATTTTAAATTCTATTATAAAATAGATTAAGTTAGCACTATGGTAAATTTAAATGAGTAATTATGGTTGCAAACTCCATTGGAAATTTGAATTGAGATTATGACCATATCTTGAGGGAAAGAATTTTTTGGGGGAAAAAGGGGGGGGGGGGGGGTAAAAAGAAATTGTGGGGGTCAATTTTTTCTCATTTCAGATTTCAGAAATTAAAAAGAATTATTCTTCAAATATTATTTTTTTTTCAAATTTCAAATATTGAAAAATTTCAAGAAGTAATCTTTAATTGCACAGTATGGCGCATTAGATTTGTAAAATCTTTGACCACATTTATTTATTTGTTATGCCGAATCTAACCGTGTATTAAGATTTTTAATTTTGGGTCCAGTTTTCAAATTGGTCTACATTAAGGTCCAAAGGGTCCAAAATTAAACTTTGTTTCATTTTAAAAAAAAATTGAATATATGGGGTTCTTTGATATGCTGAATCTAAACATGTATTTAGATTTTTATACGACCGCAAAAAAATTTTGTGGTCGTATATTGGTATGACGTTGGCGTCGTCGTCGTCGTCGTCGTTGTCGTCGTCGTCGTCGTCGTCGTGCGGCGTCGTCGTCCGAATACACATTGGTTTTCGCACTCTAATTTTAGTTTAAGTGAATTGATCTCTATGAAATTTTACCATAAGGTTCAATACCTCAAAAGGAAGGTGGGGATTGATTTTGGGGGTTATGGTACCAACAGTTAAGGAATTAGGGGCCAAAAAGGGGCCAAAAATAAGCATTTTTGTAACTTCCAGACATAACTTGTGTGTTAGTGTATGGATCTCTCTGACATTGTACCACAAGGTTCCATATCACAAAGGGAATGCTGGGATAGATTTTGGGGGTAATTGCCTCCAAATTTTAGGAATTAGGGGCCAAAAAGGGGCAAAAAACAAGCATTTTTCTAGTTTCATGACAATAACTTGTGTTCAAGTGTATGGATCTCTCTGACATTGTTCCACAAGGTTCCATATCTCAAAGGGAATGCTGGAATTGATTTCGGGGGTAATTGCCTCCAAATTTTAGGAATTAGGGGCCAAAAAGGGGCAAAAAACAAGCATTTTTCTAGTTTCATGACAATAACTTGTGTGTAAGTGTATGGATCTTTATGAAATTGTACTACAAGGTTCCATATCACAAAGGGAAAGCTGGAATTGCTTTTGGGGGTAATTTCCCACAACGTTCAGGAATAAGGGGCCAAAAAGGGGCCAACAATAAGCATTTTTTCCAGACAATAACTTGTTCAAGTGTATGGATCTCTCTGAAATTGTACTGCAAGGTACCATACCACAAAGGAAAGGCTGGGATTGATTTTGGGGTTAAATCCCTAGAAATTTGAGGAATTAGGGACCATAAAGGGGCAAAAAACAAGCATTTTTCTAGTTTCAGGACAATAACTTGTGTGCAAGTGTATGGATCTTTATGAAATTGTACTGCAAGGTTCCATATCACAAAGGGAAAGCTGGGTTTGAGTTTGGGGGTCATTGCCGTAAATGTTTAGGAATTTTGGGCCAAAAAGGGGCCAAAAAATAAGCATTTTTCTAGTTTCCAGACAATAACTTTTGTTCAAGTGTATTGATCTCCCTGAAATTGTACAGTAATCATACATGTGAACCTCCCGAAGGGAATACAATAATCCCGTTTCAGGGGTCTCCTCCCGACCTCCCGTTGAAGACAAAAAAATCCTGTGTATGAAATATTTCATGAATGAAAAATTTCAGCCCAACATATCTGGTGTAACTGACATGACCTGAAGTTATATTTTACCTGTAAATCAATTAACATGATAATTATATGGCTTCACTTGTCACCTTGGGTGTCAAACATACTGGTAATCAACGATTTTTACATCAGACTAACTGCCGTTGTGTAATAAAACTTTGTATATTTATAAATGAATGTTGGGTTACTTCCCTTGATTTATCCTGTTTTAAGTTACTTTCCTTTAAATAATGTAAATTTTTAAAAGAATATAAATAAAATATAAATTGAACAAATAATCATAAAAGGATGGTAATTAAATGATTTTAAATGTCTTAGGACAAATAGAAAAATAAAAATTTGAAAATTATTTGAGGGTTCTATACTTCCTTTCAAGGCTTAAATTGAAATTTATATATTAACTATGACCCATGTATCCAGTTTGAATGTGTTACTTATCATGCATTAAAAATCTACTTGCATAAAGATTAAAATAAAAGATCTACTTGCAGATAGATAAGCAAATATTCTGATTGCAATGAATAATGGAAAAAAAGATATGACCTAAAAAATTTAAAGAACATACTTAAAAAGAAGAATGTTAGATTGAACAAGTTGAAAGTTTAAAAAGATAGAGAAAATTTATAAGTACAAGGGTACTATAAACATAATACATTCGGATGGAAAGTTGAAGAAAGCACACTTTAACAGACAATTTCTACAGCACACGGTTACATTTACGACAGAATTTATGTCGATTAAAAACCTCGTGATCTGAGTCCTAATCTACTGACCAAAATTTCCCAAACTCCTGATCTTAGTTTCACAGTCCATCATATGTACTGCAAGGTACCATACCACAAAGGGAAGGCTGGGATTGTGTTTGAGGGTGATGAATCATAAGGGGGTTCAAAAAATTTTGGGGGGAGGGGGATTTTTTTTTCCTTTTTTTTCTTTGAAATTTTCCATTTTAAATTGGTTATTTCTGATTTATATATAAAAGCAAATAATAATGATATGGTTTGAATAGATAAATTAAAATTTTTTAAGTTCTTAGACCACATTCATTCTGTGTCAGAAACCTATGCTGTGTCAAATATTTAATTACAATCCAAATTCAGTGCTGTATCAAGCTTGAATGTTGTGTCCATACTTGCCCCAACTGTTCAGGGTTCGACCTCTGCGGTCGTATCAAGCTGCGCCCCAGCGAAGCATTTTATTGATTTTTGGCCCAGTTTTCAAGTTGGTCCAAATTGGGGTCCAAAATTAAACTTTGTTTGATTTCAACAAAAATTGAATATATGGGGTTCTTTGATATGCTGAATCTAACCATGTCTTTAGAATTTTTATTTGTGGGCCCCGCTATCAAATTGGTTCATATTGAGGTCAAAAGGGTCCAAAATTAAACTTAAGTTTGATTTTAACAAAAATTGAATTCTTGGGGTTCTTTGATATGCTGAATCTAAACATGTGTTTAGATTTTTGATTTTGGGCCCAGTTTTCAAGTTGGTCCAAGTTGGGGTCCAAAATTAAACTTTGTTTGATTTCAAGAAAAATAGAATATATGGGGTTCATTGATATGCCGAATCTAACCATGTATTTTGATTTTGGAAATTGGACCATAATAGGTAAATTTAAAAATTTTAAGTTCTTAGACCACATTCTTTCTGTGTCAGAAACCTATGCTGTGTCAAATATTTAATCACAATCCAAATTCAGAGCTGTATCAAGCTTGAATGTTGTGTCCATACTTGCCCAAACTGTTCAGGGTTCGACCTCTGCGGTCGTATCAAGCTGCGCCCAGCGGAGCATTTTATTTTGAGAATAGGATGGCAGAATTTCTGAATTAAAAAAAATAGGGAGGCAGAATTATTTGAAATTTTTCACCTGCAGCTTTATAATGTTCAGTTCTAGTGAGTAAGCAATTTGTTTACATCTGCCATGTATCCAATTCCTGTTTGCCGATAGTATGAAATTTTACAACACTCATTGTACAAGGAAAATTTTTCGTCAAAGTTTTTTTGCCTGACTTATTGAAAGAAATGAAAACAACACAATATAAAGTTAATGCATTCGTAAGGCTTTTCTTGATTTACCTTCATCAGGAATACTCATAGCCGAATATTTGAAAGCCAAGGATGCATAAGAACCGAAACAGTTGAAGAGATTTATTACCAAAAAAGACTTAAAAAAATTAGCCAATTCCCTCTAAGGTCAACTTTGCCTGAGCGAGCTGAAACCTTAATTTCTAATAACTTCAAAATTTATTAACGGACAATTATAGAAAGATTTGTTAGAAATCATGTCAGTACCTCGGTACTGACTATTGAGCTGATGATACCCTCAAAATGAAAAAACAACATGTTGTATTGAAGGTGTAACAGGAGGGGGTTAATGTCGACACCTCCTGGGACTGTAGTGGCCAGTACTCCGACCCTATTCCATCATCGGGATACCTGATATCAGATTTTGGCTGAACAGAGACATAATCAAATAGAATTCAACAATTTATTTACAAATGTACAACTTTCAAATAAAACATAGTCAAATGAAATAAAAAAGAATAGTATTTAAAGCCAAATGAAATTAAATAAAAATAGTAATACAAGGCTAAAGTTAAAAAGTAAATGCAATTGTATACTTCACATTGTGTTTTCGAATTTAGTAAATTGTATCAAAATAATGCCAATGTAGTTGCTGAATATAAACTCGAGTGGAATCAGTGGATTCCTGCAAGCTGTATATTAGAGAAAGGTGGCAGTGGTATACTGCTGGCTCATATATACACGTGGGGAGTGAACTTCTCCTTGCCAGGGAAACTCTTGATTAAATCCATATCACTTTCCAAGATGTATATAATAGCACGTCCTGTCTGCTTTGTATCGATCTGATGAGTTAAACCTTTTTCAACTTATTTTTAACCGGATTTTTGAAGGAAATATCGGTTATTAAAATGGTTATATACGGCTGGGCGGTTCTGGCGGCTGCCAAACAGCGTCCGCACAATAACAGGAAAACACTTTAACAAATTTTTTTCAAATTTAAATATGTTGTTTCCTAGGACTTAATGAAGGTCTCTATTAATTTTCAAGATTTTAGTATATCTCCTTTGTGAGTTATCGCCATTTTTAGTATCCAAAAGTAGAATTTTAAAATATTTTACTGTTGTTATCATTTTATGATTTGTCTTATCTCAGAATAAAAATTGGAGTGACAGATTTATTTGAAAATTATCTATTTCCTAAGCGGTAATGATTATAAGCTATATCATTAGACATTTTGAAGATTATTACATTATTAATTATGTTAGAGTACTATGTTAAACAACCATAGTTCTGTTCAATTAGATATTATAAATATTTCAGCATATGATAATGATTTATTTTCATTATTGATTAGATTTTTGAAATATTTTAGCATATGATAATCATTGGAGTGACAGATTTATTTGAAAATTTTCTGTTTTCTGATAAGATCTGTAGGACTGTATATATACATTTTGAAACTTACTAGTATTACTGTATAAATCAAGTTTGGAATTTACTGTTCATTATTAGACATTTTGTAGATAATTAAGTGTCCGTTAATCATATATATTCTTACCCCTATCCCCCCCCCCCCCCTTCAATTTGATAATGTGCTTTTATCTTGTAAACGGTTGAGATCCCTACTCCTAAACCATATATATTCTTGTATGGGACAATAAAACAAATCAAATGAAATATTGTGATTATCCTCAGGCTCACAGCTACCCTCCTTTTTTTTGAAAACTTGTAAATGTGCAAGCTCCCCACCCTGAAACCATATATATTCTTGTATGTTACAAATCGAATGAAATAAAAGGTGAGTCCCCTGGGGTCACCCCCAGTGTGTCTGTTTGAGAACTTGTAAATGGTCGAGATCCACACCCCTAAACCATATATATTTTTGTATGGAACAATAAAAGAAATCAAATGAAATATAGGGGATGTCAATTGTTGTAACCCCCCACCCCCTTCTGTTTGAGAAATTGTAAACGGTTGAGATCCCCACCCCTAAACCATATTTATTCTTGTATGGGACAATAAAACAAATGAAATAAAATTTAGGGGAAGTCCAAGAGGGTTAACCCCACCCCCTTCTTTTTGAAAACTTGTAAACAGTTGAGATCCCCACCCCAAAACCATATATAATCTTTTTTGGGACAATAAAACAAATAAAATGAAATTTAGGGGATGTCCCCTGGGGTAACCCCCACCCCCTTTTTTTTGAAAATTTGTAAACAGTCAAGATCCCCACCCTGAAACAATTTTTCTTCTTGTATATTACAATAAAACAAATCAAATGAAATAAAAGTCAAGTCCCCTGGGGTCACCCCCACCTTTTTTTCCTGTTTAAGAACTTGTAAACGATTAAGATCCCTCACCCCTAAACCATATATATTCTTGTATGGGACAATAATCCCCACCTTCTTTCTGTTTAAGAACTTGTAAACGGTTGAGATCCCCTCCCCTAAACCATATATATTCTTGTATGGGACAATAAAACTAATCAAATGAAATATAGGGGAAGTCCATTGGGGTAACCCCTACCCCCCTTTTTTTTGATAACTTGTAAACTGTCATGATTCCCACCCAGAAACCATATATATTCTTGTATGGGACAATACATCAAATCAAATGATATATAGGGGAAGTCCATGGGGGTAAACCCTACCCCTTCTTTTTGGAAACTTGTAAATGGTTGAGATCCCCACCCCTAAACCACCATGAGACAATAAAATAAAGCAAATTAAATTTAGGGGAAGTCCCCTGGGGTAACGGTCACCGTAACCCCTACTCTCCTTTTTTTTGAAAACTTGTAAATGGTCAAGATCCCCACCGCGAAACCATATATATTCTTGTATGTTACAATAAAACAAATGAAATGAAATAAAAGGTGAGTTCCTTGGGGTCATTCCCACCTTCTTCCTTTATAAGAACTTGTAAATGGTTGAGATCCCCGCCCCTAAACCATATATATCCTTGTATGGGACAAAAAAACAAATCAGATGAAATAAAGGGCAGGTCCCCTGGGAAAATTAATCAGTTTGTGTGTGTTATATTTGAACATAAATTAAATATATATAGGGTTCTTTAAGTGCTGAATCTAAACTTGTTTTTAATTAGATAATAATCTATTTTTATTATGAGATAAAGTTTTTGACATTGATAGATAAGTTGCAGATCTGTATTATTTTTTGACACATGAAAGAAACAATATTAGCAACTATTAATTAAATTTGATTATAATATGGAAATAGATATAACATGATATCTGATTTTAGAGAAGTATTTTGCCGGTTTTTTATTGGTTTATGTAAATAAGTTTGAGTTATTTGTTTTGAAAAGTGATGTGTTTAATTGATAGATATGAAATCATATCTAATTTTAGAGATTTATGAGTGGTTAAGTCATATCTAATTTTAGAGAATTATTTAAGTGTTTTGTTACTGGTTCATGGAAATAAATTTGAATTATTGGCGAAATAGCATTGGTAAATTGTTTGAAACTTTTTTGGTAGGCTGTGTGTCTGTCTGTCTGTCTGTCTATCTGTCTCTCTGTCTGTTTGTACTTCAGTTTGGCATATCAGTTTGCCACACTTTTATGCCTGCGCTGTAGTTAAGGGGGCATTAAGTTTTACCCTTGTCTGTCTGTAAGTACGTATGCTGTATGTCCCAAAATTGGTTTTCGTTCTCTATGGGACAATAAAACAAATCAAATGAAATATAGGGGAAGTCCATTGGGGTAACTACCACCCCCTTTCTTTCTGATAACTTGTAAATGGTCAAGATCCCCACCCTGAAACCATATATGTTCTTGTATGTTACAATAAAACAAATCAAATGAAATAAAAGGCTAGTCCCCTGGGGTTACTCCCACATTCTTCCTGTTTAAGAACTTGTAAACGATTGAGATCCCCACCCCTAAACCATATATAATCTTGCATGGGACAATAAAACAAATCAAATGAAATTTAGGGGAAGGGATGTCCTCTGGTGTAACCCCCAACCCCCTTCTTTTTGAAAACTTGTAAACGGTCAAGATCCCCACCCCAAAAACCATATACATGTATATTCTTGTATGTGACAACAAAACAAATCAAATGAAATAAAAGGCGAGTCCCCTGGGGTCACCCCCACTCCCTCCTGTTTGAGAACTTGAAAACGGTCAAGATCCCCACCCCTAAACCATAAATATTCTTTGTACGGGACAATAACACAAATCAAATGAAATATAGGGGAAGTCCATGGGGGTCACCCCAACCCCCCTTCGTTTTGAAAACTTGTAAACGGTCAAGATCCCCACCCCAAAAACCATATATATTGTTGTATGGGACAATAAAACAAATCTAATGAAATAAAAGGTGAGTCCCCTGGGGTCACCCCATCCCATTCTGTTTAAGAACTTGTAAACCGTCGAGATCCCCACCCCTAAACCATATATATTCTTGAATGGGACAATAAAACAAATCAAATGATATATAGGGGAAGTCCATGGGGGTCACCCCCACCCCTTTCTTTTTGATAACTTGTTAACAGGCGAGATCCCAACCCTAAACCATATGTATTCTTGAATGGGACAATAAAACAAATCAAATGAAATTGAGGGGGAGTCCCCTGGGGTCACCCCCATCCCCCTTTTTTTTTTGAAAACTTGTAAATGGTCAAAATCTCCACCCCGAAACCATATATATTCTTGTATGGGACAATAAAACAAATCAAATGAAATACAAGGTGAGAGCCCTGGGGTCACCCCACCCCCTCTTCTTTTTGATAACTTGTAAACAGTCGAGATCGCCACCCCTAAACCATATATATTCTTGAATGGGACAATAAAACAAATCAAATGAAATTGAGGGGGGGTCCCCTGGGGTCACCCCACCCCCTTTTTTAGCTCACCTGACCTGAAAGGTCAAGTGAGCTTTTCTCATCACTTTGCGTCCGTCGTCCTTCGTCCTGCGTCCGTCGTCCGTCGTCCGTCGTCCGTAAACTTTTACAAAAATCTTCTCCTCTGAAACTACTAGGCCAAATTTAACCAAACTTGGCCACAATCATCATTGGGGTATCTAGTTTTAAAAATGTGTGGCGTGACCTGGTCAACCAACCAAGATGGCCGCCACGGCTAAAAATAGAACATAGGGGTAAAATGCAGTTTTTAGCTTATAACTCAAAAACCAAAGCATTAAGAGCAAATCTGACATGGGGTAAAATTGTTCATCAGGTCAAGATCTATCTGCCCTGAAATTTTCAGATGAATCGGACAACCCGTTATTGGGTTGCTGCCCCTGAATTGGTAATTTTAAGGAAATTTTGCTGTTTTTGGTTATTATCTTGAATATTATTATAGATAGAGATAAACTGTAAACAGCAATAATGTTCAGCAAAGTAAGATTAACAAATAAGTCAACATGACTGAAATGGTCAGTTGACCCCTTTAGGAGTTATTGCCCTTTATAGTCAATTTTTAACCATTTTTCGTAAATCTTAGTTATCTTTTACAAAAATCTTCTCCTCTGAAACAACTGGGCCAAACTAAACCAAACTTGGCCACAATCATCATTGGGGTATCTAGTTTAAAAAATGTGTGGCGTGACCCGGCCAACCAACCAAGATGGCGGCCACAGCTAAAAATAAAACATAGGGGTAAAATGCAGTTTTTGGCTTATAACTCAAAAACCAAAGCATTTAGAGCAAATCTGACATGAAGTAAAATTGTTTATCAGGTCAAGATCTATCTGCCCTGAAATTTTCAGATGAATTGAACAACCTGTTGTTGGGTTGCTGCCCCTGAATTGGTAATTTTAAGGAAATTTTGCTGTTTTTGGTTATTATCTTGAATATTATTATAGATAGAGATAAACTGTAAACAGCAATAATGTTCAGCAAAGTAAGATTAACAAATAAGTCAACATGACTGAAATGGTCAGTTGACCCCTTTAGGAGTTATTGCCCTTTATAGTCAATTTTTAACAATTTTTCGTAAATCTTAGTAATCTTTTACAAAAATCTTCTCCTCTGAAACTACGTGGCCAAATTAAACCAAACTTGGCCACAATCATCATTTGGTTATCTAGTTTTAAAAATGTGTGGCGTGACCTGGTCAACCAACCAAGATGGCCGCCACTGCTAAAAATAGAACATAGGGGTAAAATTCAGTTTTTGGCTTTTAACTCAAAAACCAAAGCATTTAAAGCAAATCTGACATGAAGTAAAATTGTTTATCAGGTCAAGATCTATCTGCCCTGAAATTTTCAGATGAATCGTTGCTGCCTTTGAATTGGTAATTTTAAGGTAATTTTGCTGTCTTTGGTTATTATCTTGAATATTATTATAGATAGAGATAAACTGTAAAAAACAATAAATGTCGGCAAAGTAAGATCTACAAATAAGTCAACATGACCGAAATTGTCAGTTGACCCCTTTAGGAGTTATTGCCCTTTATAGTCAATTTTTAACCATTTTTTCGTAAATCTTAGTAATCTTTTACAAAAATCTTCTCCTCTGAAACTACTGGGCCAAGTTAATTATAGATAGAGATAATTGTAAGCAGGAAAAATGTTCAGTAAATTAAGATGTACAAACACATCACCATCACCAAAACACAATTTTGTCATGAATCCATCTGCGTCCTTTATTTAATATTCACATAGACCAAGGTGAGCGACACAGGCTCTTTAGAGCCTCTAGTTTTGAAAACTTGTAAACTGTCAAGATCCCCACCCCAAAGCCATATATATTCTTGTATGGGACAATAAAACAAATAAAATGAAATATAAGGCGAGTCCCCTGGGGTCTCACCCACCCCCTCCTGTTTAAGTACTTGTAAATGGTCGAGATCCCCACCCCTAAACCATATATATTCTTTTATCGCACCGCAGGTAAATTATATCGTTGTGATTGGTTTAACGCTGTCATGTGGTCACCCCCTATGGATCCGTAGAGGGTTAGTAAATTTCATAGGGGGTTCATGACGTCACGTCTACTGTTAATAGTGACGTCATCTATTAATGTTGTTGTGTTTTATTGTTTATTTCTCTACTAAACACAGCGGAAAAAAGTCTCGCGGGCGATAAATTCATTATACAGTTAACTACTGACCCCCTACGGAACATCACACCGCGGGTCAATTATCACGTTGTGATTGGTTTAAGGCAGTCACGTGGCGACCCCTTATGCATCCGTAGGGGGTTAGTATATTTCATAGGGGGTTCATGACGTCACGTCTACTGTAAATGGTGACGTCATCTATTAATGTTGTTGTGTTTCATTGTTTATGTTTCTACAAAACGCAGCAGAAAAAGTCCTGGGTGCAATAAATTCGTTATACGGTTCACTACTGACCCCCTACAGACCATAGAGGGTGAATAAAATCCATAGGAGATTCGGCCTTCGGCCTCACCCCCTATGGATTTTACTAACCCTCTATGGATCCGTAGGGGGTCAGTAGCGAACCATATAACTTATAGTATGGGACAATAAAACAAATCAAATGAAATATAGGGGAAGTCCATGGGGGTCACCCCCACCCCCCTTCTTTTTTGAATATTGTAAAAGGTCTAGATCCCCACCCCTAAACCATATATATTCTTGAATGGGACAATAAAACAAATCAAATGAAATTAAGGGGAAATCCCCTGGGGTAACCCCCACCCCCCCTTCTTTTTGAAAACTTGTAAACGGTCAAGATCCCCACGCGGAAACCATATATATTCTTGTATGGGACCATAAAACAAATCAAATGATATATAAGGTGAGTCCCCTGGGGTCACCCCACCCCCCTCCTGTTTAAAAACTTGTAAACGGTTGAGATCCCCACCCCTAAACCATATATATTCTTGTACCGGACAAAAAAACAAATCATATGAAATAAAGGGAGAGTCCCCTGGGGATCACACCCCCCCTTTTGAGAACTTGTAAACGGTCGGGATCTCCACCCCTTAACCATATAAATTCCTGTTCGTAATTTCAAGAAGATTTGAATGACATTCAGGGTATATCCATAGGCGTCACTAATGCATATCATAAACCAATTTGTACTGGACATTGCCCAATGTCAAGCGACAATGGGAATGACGAATTATTGGAGCTTTGTTTGGGAGACTTCGTAACAGCATTCTGTAACAATTATTTCTTGTTACTGATAAGTTTTATAGATTTTGAAATGACATTGTATTAATGATAAATAAAATTTTGGATTTTTTTCTTCTTTTCTTTGGTAAATTGTTTGTAGAATTTTGTGGCAAGTTTGTTTGTTATTCTGTAAAAACTAATTTTCTGAATGCTATATATTTTTTTTTATGAAGTAAACTCCTTTAAAAACTAAGCTTATATTGTCTATTAATAAACATATATTTAGATTTCTGATTTTGGGCCCACTTTTCAAGTTGGTCGAAATTGGGGTCCAAAATTAAACTGTGTTTGATTTCAACATAAATTGAATATATATAGGGTTCTTTGAAATGCTTAATCTAAACCTGTTTTTCTTTTCATTATTAATAAGATAATACCACATTGAGGTCCAAAGGGTCCTAAATTATACTTTTGATTAATTTCATCAAAAATTGAATTCTTTGGTTCTTTGATATGCTGATTCTAACAATGTTTGAGTGTTAAATCATATCTAATTTTAGAGAACTTAGTCATCACTGGTTGTTGTTATTATATTATTGATTATAATTTGAAAAATTGCATCATATCCAGTTTGAGTTAATTCCCTTTGCACATAAAATATTATGGATAAAATTAACCTGTGTTTCATTTCAACATAAATTAAATATGTATAGGGTTCTTTCAAATGCTGAATCTAAACCTGTATTTAAATATTAGATTTTTGGGCCCAGTTTTCAAGTTGGTCCAAATCAGGGTCCAAAATTAAACTTTGTTTGATTCAACAAAAAAATAATTGATGGGGTTCTTTGAAATGCTGAATCTAACCATGTATTGAGAGATTTTGGATTGTGGGCTCCTTTATCAAATAGGTCCACATTGAGGTCCAAAGGGTCTTAAATTAAATTTTGTCTGATTTTATCAAAAATTGAATTCTTGGGGTTCTTTGATATGCTGATTCTGATATGTACTTAGATTTTTGATATTGGACCATAATAGGTATTTAAATGTCCAATTTCAAGTATTTCAGTTCTTAAAACCACATTCATTTTGTGTCACAAACCTATGCTGTGTCAAATATTCAATCACAATCCAAATTCAGAGCTGTTTTAAGCTTAAATGTAGTGTCCATACTTGCTCAACTGTTCAGGGTTCGACCTCTGCAGGAAAATCTGGTTTGCTGTCACTCTGACAGCCTCTTGTTATAGTTTGTTCTTATGTTGTGCTGTTACACTACTGTCCCAGGTTAGCGGAGGGTTGAGCACTCACAAACATGTTTAACCCTGCCACATTCTTTATATGCCTGTAGTTCAGTGGTTCATGTTGTTTTGTTATAAATTAGGTCGTTAATTTCTCAATTGAATTGTTTCATATTTTTCATGTCAGGGCTTATTATAGCTGACTATACAGTATGGGTTTTTCTCATTGTTGAAGGCTGGACGGTTGCCTATAATTGATTCCATCCACTTCATTTGAACTTTGGTGGATAGTTGTCTCATTGGCAATCATACTACATTTCCTTATTTTTATATTGAGAGTACTCGCAGTTACTGACAGCTAGTTCAAAGCCAAAAACAACTAATCAAAAAATCATGTATCTAAGACTAAATGTTGAGTTGTAGGGAGTAAGCAATTTTCATGTCTTGTCCTGTAGCCACTTTCTGTTTGCCGATAGTTGAAATTTTTCAATCCATATTGTACAGGGAAAATTTTTGTGAAAGTCTTCTTGGCTTCATTGAAAGGGAATGATCAGTTATGCTCCAGTATATGTGTTACCTAAATCAATTGCATGCAGAGATGCAGGTCCAGACTGGGTATTGGTCTTGTTTTGTCTTGAATTAGAAATACATATTTGTATAGGAAATGTTACCCTGTTTTACAATGCTTAAAAAAGTATAATCTCATTTCATTAAAAACCCAAATATTCCTAGGAAAATGCATAGACATCAGAAAATGTGATCTTTTGTCATTACTTTAATTTCTATCTGCCTGCATAAGTCCTGAACACTTTGAACTTTAAGATTTGACCTGCTGATGTAAATGGATATTTGATATAATTTGAGTGACAAATTTATTAGAAAATTTTGTGTTTTCTAAGGGGTGTAGCTGATAAGCTGATTTTCAATCCATCATCATTTTGATGCGATTTCTTGTGGATAAATGTATGACTGTATTAATGAGGAATGATATTTTGGAAATTGTTTTTTTCATTTTTTTTTTGGTAAACTTTTTGAAGAACTTCGAGGTATGTTTGTTTGATTTTCTGTATACATTAATTTGCAGAATGCTATATTTATTAATGGACAATTTGAGCTAGGGACTCTATAAGAAGCTGAATCTAACTGTGTATTTAGATTT
The DNA here is from genome assembly GCF_021869535.1 of Mytilus californianus. Lineage (NCBI taxonomy): Eukaryota > Metazoa > Mollusca > Bivalvia > Mytilida > Mytilidae > Mytilus > Mytilus californianus. The sequence goes on from NW_026262679.1 coordinate 64,417,025, forward strand.
TGGATATTGGACCATAATAGGTATAAGTCCAATTTCAAAATTTTCAGTTCTTTGACTACATTTATTCTATGTCAGAAACCTATGATGTGTCAAATATTTAATCACAATCCAAATTCAGAGCTGTATCAAGTTTGAATGTAGTGTCCATACTTGCCCTTACTGTTCAGGGTTCGACCTCTGTGGTCGTATCAAGCTGTGCCCTGTGGAGCATTTTATTGTCAAAAAGTATAGAAGTTAGAAAGAAACGCAAAAACTATCTGCCAAATAAAATCTTCCACTAAGTCAGCATGGCCAAATTGTCACACTAGTTTTAGAATTTGTTGCCATTAAATCACTTTTTTTTATCTCAAAAATTTTAATAGATAGGTATAAACTGTTAACAGTAAAAATGATCATCAATACAAGACCTACAAAATGACTCTTAATAAGGTAAAGGAAAGAATAAATAAATAACAAAACAGCAGGTGAGCGATTCAGGCTTTTGAGAGCCTCTTGTTTGTAATTGATTAATCAACTGATGTGTTGATCTATCAAGTTTTTTGTTAAAACTGGAGATGTCTTCTGATTTTTTGTCCTGCCTGGACAAATTTGGGGAAGCCAAGGAAAACAAATTATGGATTGGGTCAGTTTATTTAATGGAAAAATCTTGTTGTAAGTCATTGATAATAATTGGTAAGCAGTCATATTATTATTATTGGTATATATAATTTCCATTGAGATTTTTTGGCCCTGCCCCCTTAGTCATGGTCTATTTTAATATTTGCATTATACTATTGAAATGACGCTCAGTTGAGAACATCTGTGTCAACAGTTCACCATACCCCACGCAACAAAGCAATGAAACTATTTTGTTGAAATTTACCACATATATCTCAATTTTCTTAATTCTATAAAATAAATTTAAAGATATAATATAAATAATTAGAAAAGTTATTACCGGTATATGAAAGTATGCATTTAAATTAAATCCTTAGTCTTTTAATGCTTTCTTTCAATTTACTTTAAATTCGAATTATTTTTTTGTGACATTATAATATTAAAGAAAAGCCTCATATTATTAATTATTTATTTGTTTTCATTTGCGTCACCATTGGTGAAAATAGGGCTTATAAGAGCTCCATCTGTCTGTGGGAAAGACCTTGGGTACAAAACTTTCACCAATTCTTAGTTTTCTTGGCTTCTATGAAAGGGAATGATTTTATATTTGATCTACAGCTTGATATTGTTGAGTTGTAGAGTGTAAGCGATTTTACTTCTGTCTGCACCCTACTCATGTTTGCCATTAGTTTGAAATTTTATAACGCTCATTGTACAAAGAAAAGTTGTTGTCAAACTTTTTTTGGCTTCTATGGATGAGAATAATCTTATTCTTTGTCTGAAGCTTGATAATGTTGAGTTGTAGGGTGGAAGCAATTTTTACATCAGCAGTGCCACCACTTCCTGTTTGCAGATAGTTTGAAAATTGACAAAAGTCATTGTATTAGAAACATTTTTTCACCAAACTCTTTTTTGGCTTCATCAAGGAATTATCAGTTATGCTTTAGTAAATTAGTATGTATGTTGCCTCAATCAATATTGCATGCAGAAACAATCCAGACCCTGTATTTTTCTTGTTTGTTTAAATAAGACATTATGTAAATGATGCCCTATTACTATTAAAATATGATTATGAATACTCTACGTAAGTCTTTGGAAACTGTGTTAAAACCTATAATTCTGATTAATGTGTCCATGTGTTTATCCGGTATGCACAAAAACGAAAGTTTAAAAAAAAATAAAAAACAGAAATTTGCAATGTCATTACATGTACTGAAGTTTCATTAGATTTAGAACTCTTTTATTTATGTTGACCTTTGTCATTTGATTGCTGTGTCAAAGTAATAGACATTTACTATCAAATCTGATATCATATTCATAAAACATAACTTTTTATTGTAAACACCTAATTCAGTAGATTTACTTCACATTTTAAGGTTGATGCAAACTTCTTTGAATGTTCACAAGATCTGACACATGATTATCATGTAAGATTGTTTGCAGTACCAACTGGGGAAAAAACAAGAGAGGTTTGTAGTTCATAATAGTTTGTTTATTAGAAAAAAAGACACAGCAATGATTTAACTCAAAAGGTAATACTATGGATGATTAAATACATTTTCTTCTAGATTGTTAAATACATTTTAATCTTGGGACCTTATTTGTTCTGAAATTCAATGGTTTTGTCTAAACGTCAAGTTAGAAAGTGTCAATCATTATACCATCACAAGTAAATGGATTTGGTTCCTTTTTGAAAGGTATTAGAAGTCACAACAAAAGAAAACTCCAAGAATATTTATTTTTTATTACTAGTAATATAAGATGTGGGATGTCAATGAGAGAGTACCAACAACACAGAAGAGTAAAAGATGTCATGATGTCAACATACAGTCTTCATCAATAGATAATTGTCCAGTATACAATATTGCAAGCTCCAAATTACCTGAGCCTTGAAAAGTCGTGAATAAATTTTACAGATGCTGTATATAGATATGCCATCATCATCAAATTTCATGAAGGATAAATCATTCAGATATGACTGAAGACAACCTATGACAAGGTGTCTGACTTGGGCAAGCACACATGTAATGGGGTTAGACTAATTTCTTAAACACCCATCCTATGATCCTATCCCTTATTGAACTCTTTCAGTGGATAAACAAAATGTACATAGAAGAAAATATACAACAAATCCTCTTAAAAAGCACTGAACTCAAACCAATATAATATAACAATAAAAACACAGATATATATAAAACAATAACAAATAGTACTTTATCAAAGTGTTTTACTAAGACAGGGCCCTAGCACCGGTTTTAGTGGAATTCTTTGCAAACTGAAATAATTCATGGTAGACTTTGTGCCATGTTTGACTGATTTTTGGAATGTAGATATAGTAGTACTTTTTTGGTAATTTGTTGTAATATCGTACTAACATTTAATTGTCTGTTTTTATACTGTTAACTGTATTTCTTCTTGTTCAGTGTAAGTATTTTTGTAGTTTTGAAAAGTATATAACACTTTAGAAAGCTTCCAGCAAAACAGTTACCTACTTGAAAAACTTTTCACTTGAAATTAAAAACTTGCCTCAAGTAAGTCCAACTTATACTGACCTATGTGTCTATGAACAAAAGTCCTCAATGTCATAATATGTCATATAATGAGCTCATAGTTGTTTAATAATATTTTAATTACCCCTTTCTCTTTCAGATCTCTATTTGAATATCATGATATGTAAAATTAAGTTTTTATTTGAAAATCTTTGTTTGAAACAAGGTGGTGATGAATAGAAATTGCATTCTTATAAAGGAGTAACTGACTCATAATTTTGGCCTGAAAAATCTGAAAATTATTAACTGCAATAATGTTGTGAAAATTTGATGAAAACATATTTTAATATGCCCAATTGTTTTTCACTAATCAGGACTGCTTCATTAGTGACATATTTGTGATGTCATAAATGTAGGTGAATTTCATTAAAACCTGATTTTTTGCATAATTTGGAAAAATTTATGACAATTTTGTGAAAAATTAATGGTTACACCACCCCGAATCCACAAATATTATTGCTGAAATATTCTTTATATACCATATTCTTTACTTTTCAACCAAAATTTCATTGGGAGAGGGGTGCCGCCAAATATGAATTCATGAAAAAAGGTGACAAATTTCTACAAAAATGGACTAGAATGAAATTTATTCCTTATTCATGCTAATATATTTATGATATATGAAGCAGATATACATTTTTTTTGTTCACCTGGCACCAGCACTTGGTGTCTGTCGTCTGTCTTTGTCGTCTGTTATCCATTAACTTTTACAAAGATAATTTCCTCTGAAACTACAGGGCGGAAAGTTACCAAACTTTGCCACAATTATCATTTTGGTATGTAGTTAAAAATGTGTCCATACGTGAACCTGGCCAGCAACCGCCAACCTTCATGGCCAACATGGCTAAAAATAGAACAAGGGGTAAAATGCAAATTGTGTCTATTATCTTAAAAATTGCTATAGATGGAGAAAAATCTGACATTGAGAGTAATGTTCAGAATGAGAGATCTATCTACAGTGTTTTACGTCAAAACTGTCAGACTATTTCTTATAGGAATTATTGCCTTTAAATAACAAATTTTACCAATTTTTTAATTTTTGTCGATTTTTTTAAAACTATAATAGATAAGACAAAACCTTAAAAAAAATCCAAAATGCTCAGCAAAACTTCTAATATTGATTGTTGTATAATTTATGGCTAGTGGCAAATATTTCATGCATGTTCAGGACGAATACAATTTAACAATTTATACAATAGGTAGTCCAATAAAAGGGGTTGACCGGGGTGAAGGGCCGGAAATTTGAGATGCAATTGAAAATTTCAGGTATAGTAGATAAGGATAGAAATTTAGCCTTACAACAGGCCACCTAGGACCCCTCAAATAGTTGTTACAAGGGTTCTTAAGGGCATATGATATAGTCACAGATAATAATGCATCCAAATTTAAAAGTTTTTTGCAAATCACCAATAAATTGGTATATGACAGCAATTCGTAAATCATGCTGTTATACAGCAGGAAAAGCTGCACAACAATTTTGCATAAGGAATACACTGCTATGTTATTTAGCACCAAAAAGGGAAAATTGGATCTCCAGCATTTAGGAAACTAGGTTTTCAATTTCTAGCTTATAAATTAACACATTTTTCTTATGCAATCAACTATGTACAACTTCAAGAATATTATATTGAAATAAACACTAACATACTTTTTTTGTATTTGCATTAACTATTTACAGCTTTTTATTAGCTCACCTGGCCCGAAGGGCCAAGTGAGCTTTTCTCATCACTTGGCGTCCGTCGTCCTCCGTCGTCGTTAGCTTTTTACAAAAATCTTCTCCTCTGAAACCACTGGGCCAAATTTAACCAAACTTGGCCACAATCATCATTAGGGTATTTAGTTTAAAAAATGTGTCCGATGACCCCGCCAACCAACCAAGATGGCCGCCATGGCTAAAAATAGAACATAGGGGTAAGATGTAGACTTTGGCTTATATCTCTGAAACCAAAGCATTTAGAGTAAATCTGACAGGGTTAAACTGATTATCAGGTCAAGATCTATCTGCCCTGAAGTTTTCAGACAAATCTGACATCCTGTTGTTGGGTTGCTGCCTCTGAATTGGTAATTTTAAGGAAATTTTGCAGTTTTTGGTTATTATCTTGAATATTTTATAGATAGAGATAAACTGTAAACAGCAATTATGTTCAGCAAAGTAAGATCTACAAATAAGTTGTCATGACCAAAATTGTCAGTCGACCCCTTTAGGAGTTATTGACCTTAATAGTCAATTTTTAACAATTTTTTGTAAATTTTTGTAATCTTTTACAAAATTCTTCTTCTCTGAAACTACTGAGACACATTTAACCATACTTGACCATAATCATTATTAGGGTATCTAGTTTAAAAAATTTGTCCGATGACCCCGTCTTCCAACCATCATGGCCGACTTGGTTAAAAATAGAAAATAGGGGTAAAATGCAGTTTTTGGTTTATATCTCTGAAACTAAAGCATTTAGAGCAAATCTGACAGGTGGAAAAAATCAGATTTAGATTTATCTGACCTGAAATTTTCAGACGAATCCGACAACCTGTTGTTGGGTTGCTGCCCCTGAGTTAGTAATTGTACAAAAATTTTGCAGTTTTTTGTTATTATCTTAGATATCATTATAATATCTAATATCTAATACTATTAATTATGATTTTAACCTTATTTTACATGATTTCCAAAGCATCAGTAAATACAGGTGAGCGACACAGGCTCTTGAGAGCCTCTAGTTACCAATAATTGTATGATTTTACAAACAATTTATTGCATTCAGCCTTCATTTTAGGTACTCTCTTAAAAGCCTATAAATTAATGAACACTTTGCAAAAAAAAAAACTGATCCATTTGTCATTTGGAACAAATAAAATATTTTTAAACTACAATGTAATAATAAAAAAACGTGTGAAAAATATATCTTTTTGTTTGAAAATTGTGTTATTTTTTAAGAAAAGTATTGAAAAATGTACTTTTGTGGTTTTACATGACATATGCAAATGTATCACTAGAATCTCTTGAAAAGTAAGTCATGATGATACATTTTCTTTGCATATTTCAATAGAGCATATTATAATTGACTGTGTCAAAATTTTAAGAAAAATCAACAAGAGATATTTTTTGTATCCTATGCCCCTAACATGCAGAGAGCTTGGCATTCTGAGGCTCTACACAAGGCATCAGATTTAACTTCCCCATTCTGCCTAGACTTGGCCGCGAATTTATACATCTGCACAACCAAACGGACAACCTATTGATTTTCAAACTGTTTTAATAAAAGATAGAGAGAAACTGTAAACAGCAGAAATGATAAGACAATATCTACGAGAAAATGAAATGATGAAAATTCTCAAATGTATTTCTAACTTGGATTATTGTACTTACATATTAAACTTAACTATTTGCAGTGGTTTTGCAACAGAATTGCCCATGATGGATTTGGAGAGAAAGTTTTACCAGAGGATGCCAGATGGCTTTGCAGAAATTATATTTGTGAGGTATGTGTCATTGAAAATGGGTTTAATATCTTGCTTCCTTCCTTCATTCATAATTGTATTGTATCACCTCAAGATAAGTGTACCTGTTGGGAATCTAGTGTAAAAAAATCCCCTGCAAACACTGAAAACTTGATCTTTTAAATGTTTTTTTTGTCCAGTTTTTCAAAATTAATTACAAACTCACAAGAAAAGGTACTGGTAAATAGAAATAATAAAGATAAATTGAAATAAAAACAAAATTTCCATATAATGTTATCATTTCCCTCCTAATATATATCAAATAATGAGAAAGCAGGCTATAGATGCTTTTGTGTAACATTGGTTTAAATGTTGCTGTGCTTTTAAATTTCTTGAGTACCATCTTCAATTAATTTTTCTACTGGCTGTATATATCTCTCTGGAAGATGCAAATTATCCTTATATATATGTCGCAAGATCATAGAAGTTCAGGAAAAAAATACCAACAAAGTCAATTGATATGCTGAAAAGATTAGCACTTTTGAAAAGTTACTAATTTGAACTGTGTTCCATCACCTATTACAATGTCCTTATATGTCTGATACTTGCTTTAAGTGTGCAATGTGTATAAGTTAAGATAGTAAGGACATACTATGTATATGTGCATATTGACAGGAAATTACGAATCAATTTTTTTTTCTATGAGTTATGTCCCCTTTGAACATAGAAATTTTGGCCTAAATATACTACTGCAACAATTTGTCATCACAAATCCTCTAAAACCAAACAACAGAATTTTATGAAATTTTTAAGTTAATTAGGACATAATATGTAGATATGCCTATTAACAAGTAAGTTTTGTCAGTTGACTTGTGTAGGAGTTATAAGTCTTCCAACTATGGAATCTGGAGAAATTTTGTTTTCCAGGTGACATTATGGGGGCATGGGGTATGTGAGTGTGCTCACAAAGGTTCTTTAATTTTTCAGAGAATTTTGGCAGAATGTAAAATTAAAGTAGCACCATTAAACCCAGATGACTCAGAAGATGAACCAGACCAAGATCGTATAAAGGAAGTGGGAGAGTCCATGTTTAGTGATGTAAATGAAGATGATATTGTAAGTTGGTCGTGTTTTTACAACATAATTCTTAAATAGGCAAATTTGTCATGGCTTTATTTCAACATATCAAGGAATCAAAAGGCCAAATGATAAATTATTCAATGACAATATGAATTACAAAAATTGTTTAAACTGCCAGATAATTTTTCAATTCATGAAGCAAACAACAAATTTGATTATTTAAAGATAGTTGTTGTCTTTATTGGTGTGGCATAAATGCCATGTTTGTCACTGACTAGGGTCAAAGGTCATCATACCAAACTGTTCTAACTATACTGTTGCTATGTTAACTATCCTATGTTATCTAGTTAGTAACAAAAAATATCTAAAAAGTGGTGGTATTCCCTGTAGTTATGTACATCGATTCCTAATAGACTATTAAGCTAAATAATATTTCTTCATACTGATTGATTAAATTTTAACATGAATCCAATTCAGCAAGTGAACATATTTGTTTTCTTCATTGCTATAACTTTCTTTGGTTGTTTCAAAATAAAGTCAAAGTAATTCTTTTTTGTATTGAATATTTAGAAATAAATTTAATTTTATTGAAATCCATATAAATCACAGTTATTTAAATGCATTTTTGTATTAACTCAAATATAAAAACCAACAAGTAAAATGTAGCCCTAATAATTTTGCCGTTTATAAAAATACAAAATTTGGTAATCATATAAATTTTTGACAAGTAATATAGTTTTTATGATGAAATGAATTGTTGGAAAATAGAAAAAAGTAACAGGAAGTTTAAGCAGAGTTTTCAGTTTCAGTTCCAGTCCAAATGATATGCAATTGTTACAAAATATACTGCTTACCATGAGATACCTGCCAACTTGCACAATTTTTACCCCTTGCCTTGATTGCACATGAAACAGTAATTAAAATCATCAGATTGTTTGATGTTCTATTGTAAACTAAAGAAAATCTGACAGGAGCAAAAATGTTCAGAATGTTGAGCTCTACCAATTGTTTATATATATGTCAAAAATGTCAGATGACTTTTTATAGGAGTTATTGCCCTTACTTAAATGACAAATTTTACCATTTTTTTTCATTTTTGCTGATTATCTTCAAAACTATAATAGATAGAGAGAAACTTTAAATTGCAAAAATGACCAGCAAGACAAGTTCTACAAATGCATCTGCATTGATGAAATGGTCAGTCGACTCCTTATTAGTGTTATTGTCCGTTGATGACGATTTTTAACAATTTTTTTGAATTTTTGCCTTATATCTAAAAAGTATAGATAGAAAGAAACTAAAAAAGCACAAATGATCAGCAAGACAAGAACTACAATTAAGAATATATGGAGGAAATCGTTTCGACAACTCCTTATTGGAGTTATTGCTCTTTAATGATGATTTTTACCATTTTTTTTTGTGTTTTGCCTTATTTGATAAAAATTACAATAAATAAATATGCACTTTAAATCACAAAAATGATCGGCAAGGCAAGATCTACTAACAAGTCAAATTTTGTCGATATAGTTAGTAGACTGTCACTCTTTATAGGAGTGATTGCCCTTAAGTTTAGGATTTTTGTTACCCTCTTTTGTGTTTTGAGCAAAAATAAAAGAAGATAAAGAGAAACTAAACAGACTAATTGATCAGCAATACAAGATCAACAAAACAGAGATTTTTGTTATGAATTCTCTTCTCATCTACAATGTTGGAGAGTGTCCTTTGTTGAATATGCACATAGACCAAAGTGAGCGACACAGGCTCTTTAGAGCCTTTAGTTCTGTTTGTTTGCAATGAAAATATTGAAACTATAATAGATAGAGAGAATTTTAGAGAGCAAAAATGATCCACGAGGCAACATCCACAAATAAGTTGATATAGCTGAAATCGTTGGTCAACTTTTATATGAGTCAGTGCCCTTAAATGACAATTTTTACCAATTTTTGCATCTTGAAAACTATAATAGATAGATAGAAAGGCACAAATGATCAGCAAATTGGTCAGCATACATGTAGAGGAATTTTTCAGTTGTCTTCTTATAGAAGTTGTAGTCCTTAAATGAAGACTTTACCCCTTTTTTTTTTTTTTTTTGACAAAAACTATAGAAGATATAGAGTAAATGCAAACAGAAAAATGATCAGCAATGCAAGTTCAACAAAAAGTAAATTTTAGTCATAGTCATGTATAATATTCTATAAAATTGAGAATGGAAATGGGGAATATGTCAAAGAGACAACAACCCGACCAAAGAGCACACAACAGCCAAAGGCCACCAATGGGTCTTCAACGCAGCGAGAAAATCCCACACCCGGAGGTGGTCCTCAGCTGGCCACTAAATAAAATTGTGTACTAGTTCAGTGAAAATGGACGTCATCCTAAACTCCAAAACATATAAATGAACTAAAATTTAAAAACATACAAGACTAACAAAGGCCAGAGGCTCCTGACTTGGGACAGGCGCAAAAATGCGGCGGGGTTAAACATGTTTTGTGAGATCTCAACCCTCCCCCTATACCTATAGCCAATGTAGAATAAAGAAACACAGCAATACGCACAGTAAAACTCAGTTTAAAAGAAGTCCGAGTCCGATGTCAGAATAGGTAACAAAAGAAACTAAGCAAAATGACAATGATACATAAATGAACAAAGGACTACTAGCAGTTACTGACATGCCAGTTCCAGACCTCAATTAAACTGATTGAAAGATTATAACTTCATCATATGAAAATCAAGTACAATCCCTCCTGTTAGGGGTTTAGTATCATACCATCATAAAATATATGAGAAGAACATAACCCGTATCATGCCAACAATTGGTTTTAGAATAAATGTGTTTATTTTATGAGTGAATCAATATTAATACCAAAACAGTATCTTAACTATATCCTTTCCTAATAAGTCTGTTTAAAGGTTTGGTAAGCTTTTGAGGTGAATGCCGACATTTTTGTGCTTTGTAAAGAATATTACCATAAAATATTGGATGTGAAATACCTGAACGTATAAGATGTCTGCATGTTGATTTATATTTACGAATGATGTCCTTGTACCGATGATAAAATTTAGTAAATATTTTGACCAGTTTGTGATATCGAAAACCCTGGTGTAATAATTTTTCTAGTCTAATATGCTGGAGAGTGTCCATTGATGCAGATACACATAGACCTAGGTGAGCAACACAGCTCTTTAGATAATGTTTGAAATGAGGAATTTTTTTTGTTAACAGAGTAAAGGAATGATAAAAAAAAACTTAGCTTTTGTTGGCAGCTCAGTGAAATTTATTAAATATTTTGTTTATTAAGTTTTCTTTTCATGACCATTAGATTAATCGAAGAGAAAGAGCTCAGAAAGTAAATGGGGGAGGGTGTGATGTCAAAGAAAACCTTAATCTGGTTGTTCAAAGTGATGTACATTTTTGCTACGTATTACAATATCACTTAGACATATCAGGATGGCTTAAAGAGCATATCAATATGAACTTCCTGATTTGCCTTGTTCACACAGGTTCAGTTTCTGCTTTAGTTTTCAATCACTTTGTAACGTAAGATGGTCAGTCTTTCAAGTACAAAACTGGCAGGAATGTTTAAACAAACCAGACATAAAAAAGAATTGCTCATCAGTGTATATACCAAAAAAAACAGCAATCACATATTAACTTAAATGTTATTTGTTGTGAATGACCATCTTGGTTTGTGAAATGTCTCAGTTCAATAACTTGGTGATGAAAAAATATCTCCCTGAAACTTTATGTAAGCATGCTTTACCATGTGATGTGTTTTTAGATTCATTGCTTATCAACTTACTGTTTTCCTATTTCTCGTATATTGTAACACATTATGGCCATGTATAAAATTTTTATCACATTTATCTTATCTAAGGAACTACCATTAAATTTGTTATCATGCTTCCTTTGAACATGTTTTCCTGTGTGATGCTTTTTTCAGATTCAACACTCTAACTACTAACTTCTCTTCCAATCCTTCCACAAGTAATTTTGCTCACTTGGATTGAAAATACAGCATAAAAAAAAATTGATTCTTCTAAATTGAGACATCTGAATTCCTGTGGTATTGGTGTTGGTTGTATATCTGCTGTTTAAGATTATATTTTTTTTCAGATGTTTCAAGATAATATATATCAGCTATTTTATAATAGTAACAGATGACAAGTTAAAAATTGTACAATAATGACCGCAAAGCTATATTGGTCTCTTAAGATGATTTATTTGAATTCAGACTAAAACTGCTGAATAATAACAGTGATTAATAAGATTCTTGCATTCTGAAAAAATTACTTACACAGAAAAAGATAGCTTACTTAGCCTTATGTAATTGGAACTACACGTGACTATGTCCAAATAAATAATATTACATCAGAATTCCTTGACTAGTGACTTGTCCATTATAAACATGTCTAAGAAAGATGGAAATAAGCATTGTTTCTAGAAATTTTTGCATCACACCCATAGCACATTCTATAGGAAAATTATTTCAGATAGCATCTCATTCAAGCAATATAGCATCACACTACCATGATGCCAAAAGTCCTCTGGGAATTCACTGCAATATTTGTTAAAACAGTACTAATAATAAAATGTATCTCTTAATTTCTTTATTAAAATACATATAGTTATTCTTACTAATGAATTGCATTCCTGTCTCAATATTTGCATTTTTCATTAAAGATCTGATCTAGACTGATTGTTTTCTGGTATTTCACAATCCAAGATTGCAGAAGATACCTGATCTACCTTAAATCATCATTGCAGCACATTATATTTAAGTATGGAAGCATCAGAATTCTATGTCACTCAGTGATTAGAATTACTTATTTCTTCTTCCAGGAATTTGTGATTAAGAGGTTCAAGGAGAAACTGCAAAGGCCTGCTTTAACTAAGAGGCAGAGAAGGGAAAGTAAGATTATATTCATTATTCCTCTTTTTCTCTTACAAACTGTCAGATGTTTTAGGAAATATTCGATACATCAAAACACACACAGATGGTACAATTTGGTGTCAATTTAGCCATAGAATGAAAAGATTTCATAATTTCTCCAATTTGCTAAATTATAGGCATTAAATCTTTGTACTTTAATAATAAATATAGTAGATTTGATTTAAAATATCTTAAAAAAAATTGTGATTGATAATTGTGTATTTATATATATATAAAGTGCCTAGAAATTAAGCTAACAATGTTAGAGTTAGATCTGATTCTTTACTGCCTCCCCGAGCGGGGCTGGAACCTGTACGTCTAAACAAGTGACAACTTAACGACAGACCCATCCATTGGATCACCAGTGAAGGTGATACATGGATGAAAACACATATTATATACATAATTACTCTAAATATCAGCACAATAATGTTAAATCTGTAGATTTGCGGAAGCAAATTTTTTGTTCTTCCCTGGCCTGGATTCGAACTCATGCTACTGAGATATCGTGGCACCAAATCGCCTTGCACTATGCCCGACGCGCTAGACCACTTGACCACCTAGGCTCTATAATAATAAAGCTTTCGGTGGCTGGGTGTTACCTTTCCTCGTCAGTTTTTATCTAGCATCGTAACACAGTACATGATATATAAGGCATGAAGATGGAATTGTTACAGATCAGCTGAATTATCTATTGTAAAGGATCCTACAAATTAATGTAAGATGCAGTCCCAGAAATAATTATATTATAAGTACCTCTGAACCAGTGACGACTACAACAGATTTTATCCATCGGATCACCAGAAGTGATATATATATATACTTAAATGTCTGTAGAAGACTGGTGTTTAGCTTTTGATTCTAATGGTTTAAAGACTAGTTGTTCATGAGTTATAAGACATTGATCAGAATATCGTAGACCCACATATTCAAAGTATGCTTTCACTAATCTTAATGAATTTTTACTAATATTAGGCTTTATATAGACAAGCTATTTTTTGATTTTCATAATTTTAAAAAATAGTCATAAAACATAAATTGTTGAAAACTAGACAGTTTGTTTGTGTATATGAATACATGTACAAAGAAATGTAAGGTATGTGTAATTAAAACAGCAACCAAACAACAACAAACCACATCAGCACGAAGCTTTCAGACATAAATCAAATTTTTTGTTAATGTCATATCTGATAAAGCAAAATGCTACCTTTCAATTTTGAGGATTTTCCAGTTTGCAGTTCCAGTGTTGTTAAAATTCTTAGCTAATTTTTAGTCCCCTACCGACGAAGTCGAAGGGAACTTTAGGTTTGCACTCCGTCCGTCTGTCAGTCTGTCTGTCCATCCGTCAGTCCGGCAAATCAGTTTTCCAGACTTTTTTCTTCATGCTTGAAGATATTGATTTGATATTTGGTATATTGTTTTATAATGATAAGTAACAGATCAAGTTCTAATTTTGTTTTGGTCTGATAATTTTGTGCAGAGTTATGGTCCTTGGACTTAGAAAATTCACTCAAATATTCAGTTTTCCGCACTTTTTTTCGTCATGCTTGAAGATATTAATAAAATAATTGGTACATTGTTTTATCATGACAAGTTATAGATCAAGTTCGAATTTTGTTCCGGTCTGATAATTTTGTGCAGAGTTATGGTCCTTGGACTAAGAAAATTCACTCAAATAATCAGTTTTCCACACTTTTTTTCGTCATGCTTGAAGATATTGATATGATAATTGGTTTAATAGTTTTATCATAACAAGTAACAGACCAAGTTCAATTTTTTTTCAGTCTGATGTTTTTGCGCAGAGTTATGGTCCTTGGACTTAGACAATTCACTTAAATAATCCGTTTTCCACAATTTTGTCATCATGCTTGAAGATATTGACTTGATATTTGTTATATAGTTTACACCATGACAATTTATAGATCAAGTTAGCATATTTTTCCAGTACAATTAATTTTTAATTAGTAGGGGACTATGTATTGCCATGAATGCTTGTTATTCCTTTTAATCTTTCTTGTATAGGTAGTACCTTTTTTGTGTCATGTTGTGGGGTTGGTACATGCTTCATGCTTGATTACTACTGTAAATTCTGAAATTATTCCATGCATTTATTTTTACAATTTAGACATGACAGACCAAAATGTGAGAATAATTATTGCAAATACAGGAATAGCTGCATACAAATATATGTATCAGATTTCAGAATGCCAGTTCTTATTATTGTGATACTCACCCAGTTGCATTAATTGCAATAATGATAAACCCGCAATAATTTCTGAACCTACAGACTATAATCCTCTGATGTTCATCTTTGTGATAAAAGTTGTTTTAAATGTTTAATTAATTTTTAATTAAATAAACTGTGCAGCCAGGCAAGTATGAACAGTTGTTGGAGTTAAAAGCCTTTCTTATGACAAGCTTTAAAGATATTTCTTTTTACAAACTCCAACAGAGAGATTACAAGACCAGATAGATAGAGCTGAAGCAATAGAAAGGGGAGAGAACCCACCCCCACTTCCTGAAGATCCAAAGAAGAAAAATAAAGCAAGGAAGAGTGGAAGAAAAAGTCTAGAAGAATTACTAGGTATAGATAGTGATGATGATGATGAGGAGGAAGAAGACGATGAAGAAACAGATTTGCTCTTTCGTCTTCCAGGGTTATTGGGTATGTAAAGTTAAGCATATATAAACCATTTCAGGATATACAAATTTCAAAAGATTCCACATTGTAAACTCACAGTTGAAAGAATGCAGATAGTGGGGTGTGTTAAAATCACAAATGAGATGTATCGGTGGAGATCCTAACATTAATTTTTGATAAAAAATATTTTCTTCATTTTCAAGGTAAACATTACTTTTTTTTTGCTAAATTGGCCATCACAGGCTCTGGTAGTAAACTGATAAAAGTAACATATATATTTCTTTCATCTTACGATAACAGACACCAAAAACTGTAAAATAAAAAGGAAATACCTAATATTCCCCTTTATGTTCTATCATGACGATGATTATGTAGGTAAGCATGCAATTTACTTACATCCACTTCATTTGAACTTTGGTGGATAGTTGTCTCATTGGCAATCATACCAAATCTCTTTAGTTTTATAAGCATGCATTTAATTCAGTATAAATCAATTTGTTTAAAAGTTGGGGAACAGAAACATTCTATGATGCTGAAAACTAAAGGCTATAATGAGTCTGTGTCACTCACTTGGATCTATGTACATCTTCAACAATTGCCACTGTCCAACATTGTAAACTAGAGTATAGTTCAATACTCTTTTTTTGTTGATCATGTTTTGCTGAATTTTTTAAAGATTTTTTACAGTTTCTATCGATTTTTTATCACGTTTGCCTAAAATGAAAAAAAGGCGGGAAATATTCATTTATAGGCAACATCTACATGAATAAGGTGTAAACTCACAATTTCAGATATGTTGAAATATTTGTAGTTCTTGTCTTGCTGAATATTTTTGCATCTTTACAGTTTTTCTTTATCCCCAGAAATTTTTGCCAAAATAGAAAATAGGTAAAATTCATCTCTGAAGGGCAATAACTCCTAAAAGGAGTTGACATGACAATTTTGGCCATGCTGACATATCTGTAGATCTTGTACTGCTGATTATTTTTGCTTTTTAAAATGTCTGTTATAGTTTACAAGATAATTGGCATTATCGGTACCTTGTGATAAATCAATGATATTTTGTATAAAGTTGCATTACATTACATATCAGTTTGATGACTATTTCAAGGCCCTGCCCCCTAGGTCATGGTCCAGTGACTTTGAATTAACTAGCAATTTTCAATGTTAAATTTTCTGCTTAAGTCAGTTTGATAGGAACTACTTGTGATAGGTCAATGATATTTTGTTTAAAGTTGCATTACTATCAGTACATATCAGTTGGATTACTATTTTGAGGCCCCGCCCCCTAGGTCATGGTCCAGTGTCTTTGAATTGATAAGCAATTTCCAAATTCAATGTTAAGTTTTCTGCTTAAGTTAGTTTGATAGGAATTATCAGTTCGATGACTATTTAGAGGCCATGCATCCTACGTCATGGTCCAGCTACTTTAAATTTATTAGTAATTTTCAATGTTAATTTTTCTGCTTAAGTCAGTTTGATAGGAACTGGTTGTAAAAGATAAATGATAATTTGTATAAAGTTTCATTACTATCAGTATAGATCAGTTTTACAACTATATAGAGGCCCTGCCCCCTAGGTCATGGTCTGGTGTCTTTGAATTAATAAGCACTTTCCAATATTAAGTCTTCTGTTTAAGTCAGATTGATATTAACTACTTATGATAGATTAATGATATTTTTTATAAAGTTGCATTACTATCAGTACATATCAGTTGACGACTATTTCAAGTCCCTGCCCCACGGTCATGGTCCAGTGTCTTTAAATTAATTAACAATGTTGCTGTCCATCAGATGGTCTTTCTTCCAATTTTCTGCCAACAGGCAATTCAACAGTTTATTTTAGATAAAAGGTGAAATGTAAAAAAAAAATTGTAAAAACCATCATTAAAGGGCAATAACTCCAATAAGGAGTTGACTGATGATTTTTGCCATTTAGAAATGTTTTGGTCACCTGGCCCCTCAGGGCTAGGTGATCTTTCTCATCACTTGACTCAGTTGTCTTATCATGTAGTCCATTAATTTTTACAAAAATCTTCCCCTCTGAAACTACTGGGCCAAACTTGGCCACAATCATGATTGGGTAATCTTGTTTAAAAAATGTGTATTATGACCCCACTTGCCAACCAACATGGCCAACATGGCTAAAAACAGAACAAAGGGGCAAAATGTAAGTTTTGTCTAGTAACTTGAAAACCACTATGGATAGAGAAAATATAACAAAGGCAGAAATGTTCAGAATGACATCATAAATGTCAGACAACTAATAGGAGTTATTGCCCATATTACACCTGTATTTGTTTTGATCAAACATACTCATTTGCAAATTATGCCTGGTTGACCATGTGTACTCATTTAAATATTACACCTAATTTTACATCTGGTTTCCTCCTCATTTACACTTAGTTTATACCTGGTTGACCCTTGGACATGCATTCTCTAAATATTGCAATGACGCTAGGTTAAGGTATGAATTTTACACTTGGTTTCCATGTGATTTACAGGTGTCACATTTCGTGTAGGTAGTCAACCTGGACAAATCTTCAATTGACCCTTTATAGAAGTTATTGCCCTTGAAAGACTAATTTTGCTAATTTTTTGCAGAAACATAATAGAAATTGTAAAAAGCAAAAGTGTTCGGTAAAATAATGTCTAGGCCGTAATTGTCAATTGACCACTTATAGGAGTTATTGCCTTGAAAGACAATTTTTTTTTCCATTTTTGCAGTTTTTGCACACAAAGTATGATAGATAAAGAGAAACTGTAAAAAAAAAAAGCAAAAATGTTCAGCATTATAAAATCTAAAAAATCAGTCATCATGGCCCAAATGGTCCACCAACTCTGCAAGACTATTTGCCATTCCAAAATAGTCAAAATTATTTTGAATAGAATTTCTAGAAATATTGAAATTAGACCACATTTACACTAGCAGAAAAAAATAGATCTTTAGTCTAATGTAAACAGAAAGGATCGATCTTCAACCAGACATAAAAAGTTTATCGAGATCGATCTTTTTTTAATTGATCTTTTTAAATGCTTACATCGATCGTGATTGATCCTTCTAAAAGTGAAAGGGTAATTTAGATACACAAATAAATCTGTGCATGATCAGTTTGGTATGTCCTTATAAATGTATGCCTCTCTGGGTTTTATCCATATTAGCCAATAATTCGACTGAAAGAGAGGATAGGGCAAGGAATCAAAGACATTTATTCCGACGTTTTAGCATCATTCCTCTGAATAGAAAAATCCTATTCTTTGCTGCAAATTCCTCATCTTCATCTTCAAAAGAATTGACCTTTCTCTTATTAGAACATTTGATTAGCAGTGTCCATTATTATTTGATAACTACTCTGTAAGACATTAAAGACAGAAAGTTTTTGATTGATATTCAAACAAACCTGTATTGCTCACTTGGCATCTACACTGCGACAATTTTAGTACATGTAGAAATAATGTAAAGCCATGTTCTCAAGAGGCAGATGGCACAATATTTATCAGACCAATATGTGATGATTCTAGTTTAGTGTAAATTAGCCTAGTTGTTTATTTGGAAAAAAAATTAGTGAATTAAAGTCAATAAAAAATTGTTTTTCTCAGAATCCAATAAAAAATAAATTATTTACAATACTCTTTTTATACGACCGCAAAAAAATTTTGTAGTCGTATATTGGTATGACGTCGTCGTCGGTGTCCGGCGTCGTTGTTGTCCGAAGACACATTGGTTTTCGCACTCTAACTTTAGTTTAAGTGAATGGATCTCTTTGAAATTTTACCATAAGGTTAAATACCACAAAAGGAAGGTTGGGATTGATTTTGGGGGTTATGGTACCAACAGTTAAGGAATTAGGGGCCAAAAATAAGCATTTTCTAGTTTCCAGACAATAACTGTTGAACGGTGTATGGATCTCTCTGTAATTATACTACAAGTTTCCATACCACAAAGGGATGGTTAGGATTTTGGTTACTTCCCTTACACTGCTTTTAAATTATGTTTAAAGAAATGCATATTTATAAAGGAAGACCAGTAAAAATATCTGCAAATGTTGAATCTTTTTTTTTTACAAAAAAATCCATATGAAAGATTTGACCCTATATTTTAAATTCTATTTAAGGAATGACTGTAATATTTTTTCTGTCTATGAAGAAATAACATCAAAAATGTGGTGCACACTGAATAACCCGCGTAGCGGGTTATTTTAAAGTGTGCACCACATTTTTTATGTTATTTCGAATAGACAGAAAAAATATTACAGTAATTTCTTATAATTTAATTCTAAATTCCATTTTAAACCTGAGTAAACCATGAAAAAACATTGATGACGTCACGGTCACATGACAAAATTATGTCTATGAGCTGATAAACAAAACAACGTCAGCCAATCAGAAGACGCGTTACATCCAAAATTAGATTATTATAAAATAGATTAAGTTAGCACTGAGATTATGACCATATCTTGAGGAAAAGAATTTTTTTGGGGAAAAAAGGGGGGTGGGGGGTAAAAAGAAATTGTGGGGGGTCAATTTTTTCTCATTTCAGATTTCAGAAATTAAAAAGAATTATTCTTCAAATATTTTTTTTTTTCAAATTTCAAATATTGAAAAATTTCAAGAAGTAATCTTTAATTGCACAGTATGGCGCATTAGATTTGTAAAATCTCTCACCACATTTATTTATTTGTTATGCCGAATCTAACCGTGTATTTAGATTTTTAATTTTGGCTCCAGTTTTCAAATTGGTCTACATTAAGGTCCAAAGGGTCCAAAATTAAACTTAGTTTGATTTTAACAAAAATTGAATTATTGGGGTTCTTTGATATTCCAAATCTAACCGTGTATTTAGATTTTTAATTTTGGGTCCTGTTTTTTAAATTAGTCTACATTAAGGTCCAAAGGGTCCAAAATTAAACTTTTTTTTATTTCAACAAAAATTTAATATATGGGATTCTTTGATATGCTGAATCTAACCATGTATTTAGATTTTTTATTTGAGGGCCCCGCTATCAAATTGGTTCATATTGAGGTCAAAAGGGTCCAAAATTAAACTTTGTTTGATTTCATCAAAAATTGAACTGTGTATTTAGATTTTTAATTTTTGGTCCCGTTTGTTAAATTGGTCTACATTAAGGTCCAAAGGGTCCAAAATTAAACTTAGTTTGATTTTAACAAAAATTGCTGAATCTAACCATGTATTTTGATTTTGGACATTGGACCATAATAGGTAAATTAAAAAAAATTCAAGTTCTTAGACCACATTCTTTCTGTGTCAGAAACCTATGCTGTGTCAAATATTTAATTACAATCCAAATTCAGAGCTGTATCAAGCTTGAATGTTGTGTCCACACTTGCCCCAACTGTTCAGAGTTCGACCTCTGCGGTCGTATCAAGCTGCGCCCAGCGAAGCATTTATTATAAAATGTAATTTGATGCAAAATATATATCCAAATTTGGTAAATTACTAAGGAACCAACTAAATGACCGGGTACTATTAATATGGCTGTTATTGAATTATATATATATATATTTAATTCAAGGCGACGAAGAGGATGCAGAGAATGATCCATTGACAAAACAGAAAATAGAAGAACTTTTAGAATATTATGGTGGTGGTCCACCTAAAATAGACAATCTACCAATTATGCCAGAATTTGGCACCAAAGTGATAAAAGGACCTGATTGGATGTGGCAGAAGAATGATATACCTGATGGCATAGAAGGGACAGTAGTCAGCATTGATCCAGAAGATCTTGGTAAGGGTGTGAACCAGGTGTTTAGATTACACCATTTTACAATTACAAGTGTGTTAAACTGAATTTAGTTGAACAGTTTTAGCTGTAAATATACCTCTTATATCAGAATGCTTACCAATATATAACTTCTTCGTGAGAGGTAAAAAAAAACTTTTAAAGTCTACTTTAACAATGTTAACCATTATATTATTTTGGATAAGCAAGCATCCTGCCTACAAACATTTAGGTTTTCTTTGTTATGCCCCCGCTGTAGCGGAGGGGGCATTAAGTTTTAATCTTGTCCGCCTGTACGTACGTACGTACCTCCCAAAGTTGGTTTCCTTTCTCTAACTTTAGTTTTCTTTAACCAAATGTTATGAAACTTATACAAAATGCTTATTACCACAAAACACAGATCAAGTTTGAATTTTGGTGGTGTCACTATAACCGTTCTAGAGTTATGCCTCTTTACAAATGGAAAAATTGCTGAATTTTTCGTTTCCATTCTCTAACTTTAGTTTGCCTCAACCAAATGTTATGAAACATATTCACAATGCTTATTATGACATAATACAGATTAAGTTTGAAATTGGGTGGTGTCACTTTTACCGGTCTTGAGTTATGCCCCTTTATAAACATAAAAATTGCTGAATTTTTCGTTTCTGTTCTCTAACTTTAGTTTGCCTCAACCAAATGTTATGAAACTTATACACAATGCTCATTACCACAAAGTACAGATCAAGCTGAAGTTTGGAGGTGTCACTTTTACCATTCTAGAGTTATGCCTGTTTACAAATGGAAAAATTGCTGAATTTTTAGTTTCTGTCTCTAACTTATGTTAGGCGCAACCAAATATTATGAGACTTATACACAATACTTATTACCACAAAACTCAGATCAAGTACTAATTTTGGTAGCGATACTTTTACCGTTCTTTAGTTATGTCCCTTTATAACTTTATATGATATTCACATTGTCCTCATTTATTATACTTTATTTCGAGGAGTTGTATTGATAAAAATTGTCTTAAAATGGTTCAGTCATAGACAAATTTCAGTACCATATGCAGGCTCTTATCTGCCTGAGAGTTCGATAAATATATTTTCTGCTTTGGCAATTGCTAACTTTAAAAAGTTGTATACTCAATAAAATGTATTAAAAAAACTTTACAACCAATAAAAGTAAGAGGAAAAACAAGAACTTGCACAATGTCGTAAACCTATGTGATTGACTTTGCCTAGAAATAACTATTTAGGTTAACATGAGATTTTGAAAATCTTATATTAAGCCAATGAGACAAAGAGAAATTTTATAGCCATATAATGAAAAAAAAATTATCTACATATAAAATAGTACATTCTAAAATCAGTTACCAATATGTATGATCAAATTATAAAGATTGTGTCTAGAACTTCTTGATAGTTTATTTAAAAGTAAAGGTATATTCCAGATTGCACATTTTGTATTGGTAGTCCACTTCATAGAACTGTTTCAAAATAATCAAAAGAATTCTTAATTAGCTCATTTCTGACTTAATAAAAGACTAATATGATCAAGTCATAAATTTGTGAGTGGAAAACATAGAAGAACCATGAAAATATTGTGAGAGAACTGTTGATTATGTATAATGAGACACTCTTGAAATCTTTAGTTTAAGAACCAAATGAAACTTTTCCACAGATTCATCTCCTATTGGTCAATCTATTTAAACTTTTGTCAGTTCTATTGTCCCATTGAATAAATACAATAGCTATTGTTCTCTGTGTAGTTTATTCACTGGGACACTTAAATTTCTTCTAAGAGAAATCCATCACTCTTTGATTAATTTACCTGAGTAAAAAAATTATCTTCTAAATAGATGAAAATACATGTTTCAACGCAAAAAAACTGCATGTGATTTTGTATTTATTCAATATCAATAATATATTTTCAATCTGTTCAATATAAACACTGATTTAATCATAAAAAGTTGATTTCTGACAAAATTTTGAGCATTGTTCATATTGAAATTTGCATTTTTTATGCCCCACCTACGATAGTAGAGGGGCATTATGTTTTTCGGTCTGTGCGTCCGTTCATTAATGTTCGTCCATCTGTCCCACTTCAGGTTAAAGTTTTTGGTCAAGGTAGTTTTTGATGAAGTTGAATTCCAATCAATTTGAAACTTAGTACACATGTTCCGTGCAGGGCTTCCAAAATTTCCTGACGACTGCCGGACATTTTTCAAAGAAATATTTTTGACGGTCAATGATCAGCTGGATACTTAAATGTAACTGAGAGGATGCATAAATTGATATATGTGTCTTAATAATTAGTAGTGTTATATGCAATAAAATTATTTATAACTGTTTTGTTTTCTTCATTCTAAAAATAAATAAAATATTATCCTCGGTATTGTGTCATTTTCTGTGTATCGTAATACAGTAACCATCGTTGCATCAATCAGCTTCAGTACCTGACTGTTCTCATGTTTTTTTTCTGTTTATATAATCTATCTTCTCTCTGTGAGTACTTAACAATTTGTAAATTAAGGCCATCTTATTTGAAACTGTTGATGTTGGCTTTAATTGCAGTACAACTTGATCATCAATACACGTGATACTTTTCTTTTTGTGTATTGATTACCTGACCACGTGACTTTTACAACTGATGCGGTATTTATAGATAACATTGAGGAGGCCCAATGAAGGATATTGTTTTAAACCGTGTAAAATCTACTGAACAGTGATAACATTTTTCTTTGTACAATGATAAGTACAAAATTAAATGTTTTTGCGTAGCCAGATCAGTTGACTCGTCGATCATAATTCCCACGGCGGGACTTAACTTTACGTCGGACATCACCTCTTTCTCTATAACATCGGAAATTGTCTGAATAAATTCGGAGGAGGCATTGTTCTCTTGATATAATTTAGAAGTGATCACGGCACCATTTAACTTAGTTAAATCATTTATTGACTGAAATTTGTCCATTGGTAAGTTTTCTTTAGCAATAAAGTAAGCATTACGGAACAAGGTGCACATTGCGCCGTTGTCAGTCTTTTCATGAACTTTCTCAAATACTGATACAATTGGATTACTTTTGGAAGCTGTCTCTAATTTAAGAGCTTGAATGTGGTCATTGCTATTAGCATGCTCTACAACGGCTGACTTTCGAAAATTTGTCGAACCAGGCTTTACAAAGTTATTTTTAAGTTTATGTTTTTGACAAATGTCACAAAACATGGCATTTAGCATACTGTCAAATCTTAACCATAAAAACAGTTGTTACCATTTATGAATAAAGCTTCTAGCATTTTTAGCAGATTTCGAATTTTGATCGGAATCGTCACGTTTACGTTTGCCCATGATGGCAGATTTGGAAAGTTCAATTTGAGACAAAGTCTTTATAACAGTCGGAGATTGTCATGATTGGATATTATTCTTTATGATTTTAATTATAAAAACAGTTTTTAATATGAAAACAAGAATAGAGAACGCCCCCCTTATTTATTGGACAACTCAGCTTGGTATAGTTTTTCCTATATATTTTAGTAAATTTTCCCCTTGAGAGTACCCCAGTATTTAACACGATGTACAGTGTTAAATAAAACAATATATATCATACTTATTCATTTACAAATATCCTTATTTGAAGAATAACTTTTAAATATCAGGATACTTTTTAAAACTGAATGCTCATTTAAATAATATTTGTAAAGCTTAATTAAATAGGATGTTGTTCCATACACGCTTACATGTTTGACCTCGTTTACCTGATTACCTTTATGTACATTGTTATGCATCATTAATTCTATTGATAAAGACAAGCTAAGGACACCTCATCAAAGGTAACAAACCTGTAATCAGTGAATGATTTATGGCTTCAATATAACTTATTGAAGGGATAATTGTTTGACAGCTTGTTGTTGTTTAAATAAAAGAAAACGTGTTTTTTCTACTTTTTATTGATGTACACAAGCTAAAGACCAAGCCGTACATTTATGTACCCAGAGGATTAGACTAACTGAGACACTTCAAAGTATCTGAAATATGCTGCTTCTGTTTTATTAAACCCAATTATGACCGAAATAGATTGCCACAATTATAAACTAAAATGCCCAAACGGACATGCCCAAAGCCCCAAACGGACATTTTTATCGATCGATAGTTGGTAAAAATTGAAATGACCGTTTCATGAAAATGCCTTGAATAACAAAATGTGGCACACCAATTCTATTTGACCGTTTGAGGCTGAGAACAGCCGGTCTTTTTATGAAAGTTTCGGTCAAGTCTGGAATATATGACCGTTTTGGAAGCCCTGGTTCCCTGTGATATGATCTTTCTAATTTTAATGCCAAATTAGAGTTTTAACCCCAGTTTCACGGTCCACTGAACATAGAAAATGATTGTGAGAGTGGGCATCCGTGTACTAAGGACACATTCTTGTTTGTTTTTGTTTTGTTATAGAATACATTTATTAATAACATGAGCTCACTATTTGCTAAAAAAATATTTTGAAATTGACAATGTATTAAACTTTTGCTGTTCTTCCATCTTATGTTTTCTTTTGTTTGTCCTCATGACATATTGAGAACCTGTTTATGATTTGGTATTACCATAAAAATATCCAATTTAAAATATAGATCAATATGGAAATCTTAAACTAAATAATCACAAACAAATACTCCAGATGATGACTTTATATAACAGCCTGTACTTTATTGCATATTTATAGGTTGGATAAAAGTGAGATGGGATTCAGTGCCAGGAGCAAATGAGCCAGGGAAAGAAGAAGATTATAGATATGGTGTAGATTATGAATTTGATGTAATGCCTGCTAAAGGTGGAATGGAAGCTGTAGACTGGCCAGAAGGCAAAAGTATGGTCATTTAAGTTCAAGTTTCCTTCACTGTTATAATTCTCAAAAAAAAGATTGGTCAAAGACCCATATCTCCAGTAAAAATTGTCACATCAAACTGACAATATCATGGTCAAGGGAATGATATTATGATGACAGTAGAGTCCTTTATTCTTCCTATATAAGCTATTGCAAGCTGTCAAAGGGCCCCTTTATATACAACCGCAAAAAAATTTGCGTTCGTATATTGCTATCATGTTGTTGTCCTCTTAGTGGTTGTCCGAAGACATTTGGTTTCCGGACAATAACTTTAGTATAAGTAAATGGATCTCTATGAAATTTAATCACAAGGTTCAAAAGCACAAAAGGAAGGTTGGGATTGATTTTGGGGGTTATGGTCCCAACTGTTTAGCAAAAAGGGGTCAAAAAGGGGCCAAAAAAGGCATTTTTCTAGTTTCTGGACAATTATTTGTGTATACGTGTATGGATCTCTATGAAATTGTACCACAAGGTTCCATACCACAACAATAAGGTTGGGATCAACTTTGGGGGTTATAGCCCAAACTCTTCAGGAATTAGGGGCAAAAGAAGGGGGAAAAAACAAGGTTTTTCTGGTTAATGGACAATTACTTAAGTATTAGTCTATGGATCTCTATGAAATTGAAACACAAGGTTCCATACCACAAAGGGAAGGTTGGGTTTGACTTTGGGGGTTATGGCTCAAACCATTCAGGAATAAGGGGCAAAAAGGAGAGGGGAGGAACAAGGTTTTTCTAGTTTCCGGATAAATACTTAAGTATTAGTCAATGGATCTCTATGAAATTGTACCACAAGGTTCCATACCACGAACAGAAGGTTGGGGTCAATTTTGTTGGTTGTAGCTTTAATCGTTAAGAAACTAGAGGCCAAATAGAGGCCAAAAACAAGACTTTTCTAATACTGGCTAAGCTGGTTCTAAAATAAATTATTTCTGAACTATATAAAGAAACAACAAACACTGATATGGCAGGAGATACACACCAAACAGGGTGTGTAAATTATATTTAGTTTGTAAATAGATTTACAAAGTATTGCACAACAGCAAGAAATCTTCAATTGAAAATAAATACAAATCTTTTAACCAATTTCAATGAATATTAATTTAAAGTCTTGAATTGTTTGAGGTTTTTACCATGTATTACTATATTGGTTATTTGGACATTTTCAAATAAGTCTACATTGAGGTACAAAGGGTCCAAAATTAGACGTTGTTTGATTTCATCAAAAACTGAATTCTTGTGGTTCTATGATATGCTGAATCTAACTGTGCATTCAGATTTTTTACTTTGGGCCCTGTTTGCAAATTAGTCCATATTAAGGTCCAAAGGGTCCAAAATTAAACTTTGTTTGAATTCATGGTTGTTTTTTTTTTATGCTGAATCTAACCATGGAAATATATTATAGATATTGGACATTGAAGTGGATTAAATGTCCAGTTTCAAATTTTTAAGTTATCTGACCACATTTATTCTGTGTCAGAAATCTATAATGTGTCAAATATTTAATTACTATCCAAATTCAGAGCTGTATCAAGCTTGAATATTGAGTCCATACTTGCCCCAACTGTTCAGAGTTCCACCTCTGCGGTCGTATCCAGCTGCTCCAGGTGGAGCGCATTTTTATACGACCGCAAAAAAATTTTGCGGTCATATATTGGTATGACGTTGGCGTCGTCGTTGTCGTCCGAAGACACATTGGTTTTCACACTCTAACTTTAGTTTAAGTGAATGGATCTCTATGAAATTTTACCATAAGGTTCAATACCACAAAAGGAAGGTTGGGGTTGATTTTGGGGGTTATGGTACCAACATTTAAGGAATAAGGGGCCAAAAAGGGGCCAAAAAAAATCATTTTTGTAACTTCCAGACATAACTTGTGTGTTAGTGTATGGATCTCTCTGACATTGTACCACAAGGTTTCATATCACAAAGGGAATGCTGGGATTGATTTTGGGGGTAATTGCCTCAAAATTTTAGGAACTAGGGGCAAAAAAAGGGGCAAAAAACAAGCATTTTTCTAGTTTCATGACAATAACTTGTGTGTAAATGTATGGATCTTTATGAAATTGTACTACAAGGTTCCATATCACAAAGTGAAAGCTGGAATTGAGTTTGGGGGTAATTGCCCAAAACGTTTAGGAATAAGGGGCCAAAAATGGGCCAAAAATAAGCATTTTTCTAGTTTCCAGACAATAACTTGTGTTCAAGTGTATGGATCTCTTTGAAATTGTACTGCAAGGTACCATACCACAAAGGGAAGACTGGGATTGATTTTGGGGGGTACCGGTAATTGCCTTAAAATTTTAGGAATTAGGGCCAAAAAGGGTCAAAAAACAAGCATTTTTCTAGTTTCAGGACAATCACTTGTGTGTAACTGTATGGATCTTTATGAAATTGTACTACAAGGTTCCATATTACAAAGGGAAAGCTGGGTTTGAGTTTTGGGGTAATTGCCCTAAAAGTTTAGAAATTTGGGGCCAAAAAGGGGCCTAAAAACAAGCATTTTTCTAGTTTCACAATAACTTGTGTTCAAGTGTATAGATCTCTCTGAAATTGTACTGCAAAGTACCATTCCACAAAGGGAAGACTGGGATTGATTTTGGGGGTAATTGCCTCAAAATTTTAGGAATTAGGGTCCAAAAAGGGGCAAAAAACAAGCATTTTTCTAGTTTCAGGACAATAACTTATGTGTAAGTGTATGTATCTTTATGAAATTGTACTACAAGGTTCCATTTCACAAGAGGAAAGCTGGGTTTGAGTTTTGGGGTAATTGCCCAAAACGTTTAGGAATTTGGGGCCCAAAAAGGGGCCTAAAAACAAGCATTTTTCTAGTTTCCAGACAATAACTTGTGTTCAAGTGTATGGATCTCTCTGAAATTGTACTGCAAGGTACCATACCACAAAGGGAAGGCTGGGATTGAGATTGGGGGTGATGAATCATAAGGGGGTTCAAAAAATTTGGGGGAGGGATTTTTTTTTCCTCTTTTTCCTTTTTTTTTTTCTTTTAAATTTTCCATTTTAAATTGGTTATTTCTGATTTATATATAAAAGCAAATAAAAATGATATGGTTTGAATAGGTAAATTAAAAATTTTTAAGTTCTTAGACCACATTCATTCTGTGTCAGAAACCTATGCTGTGTCAAATATTTTATCACAATCCAAATTCAGTGCTGTATCAAGCTTGAATGTTGTGTCCATACTTGCCCCAACTGTTCAGGGTTCGACCTCTGCGGTCATATCAAGCTGCGCCCAGCGGAGCATTTTATTATAATTGGGCTCATAAAAACCAACAGTCATTGTTTGCCAACAGTTTCCGAACAATAACTTCTGAACCATTCAACCAATGCTTTTCAAATTTTAATATGATGATACCAATGATAAAATGGAGGTCAAGTTCGATATTGACGATTTATAGATGGATAGAGAGAAACATTACTTGGCAGAAATGCTCAGCAAAGTAAGACCTACAAATAAGTGAACATGACTGAAATCATCAATTGATTCCTTATAGGAGTTATGCCCTCGCAAGATCATTTTTACCAATTTTTAAAGTGTTTTACAGAAACTATAATTGATAGAGAGAAACTTAAATGGCATGTTTAGACATGCATCAATATACATAAAACAGCAAAATAGCCATTGATGCAAGGTCTACACAAAAAATTCAAGGTGAGCAATTTAGGCAATTAGGAGCTTCTTGTTCGTTCATTCAGTTTATGGTGAAAAACTTTCCTGTGTGGGATTTTTTATGCCCCTGCCATCACCGGAGGGGCGTTAAGTGTTACCCCTGTCTGTATGTCCGTCAGTATGTCCGTCCATATGACATACATATTTACATCCCAAAATTTGTTTCCATTCTCTTAACTTTAGTTTGCCTCAACCAAATGTTATAAAACTTATACACAATGCTTATTATCACAAAACACAGATCAAGTTCGAATTTAGGTGGCGTTACTTCTACCGTTCTGGTGTTATGCCCCTTTATATATGGAAAAATTGCTGAATTTTTGTTTCCATCCTATAACTTTAGTTTGCCTCAACCAAATGCTTTGAAACTTATACACAATGGTTATTACCACAATACTCAGGTCAAGTTCCAATTTGGGTGGTGTCACTTTTACTGTTCTTGAGTTATGTCTCTTTATAATGTTATATGCAAGTGGAGGCATTATCTGTCTGTGTCCCATGGACACATTCTCCATTTATTTTCATTTACCTCTCAACACGATTTTGCATTGTGCATTGCACTTACAGTCACTACACTACAACAGGCTCCTAAGAAATTTATATTATTTCAAGTCCAGTTTTGATGCTTTTTTCTTTGAATTCCTATGATAAACTTGATGTAAAATTGTTTTCTAAAAGAACATGCCTAATATATTTCATTATTTGTTCTTTTTATTTCAGAAAGAATTGAAGTGGAACCAATATGGCTACAGGAGCTTAACAGGGAAAAGGAAGAATTAGCTGTAAGTTTCACTTGATAGTGGTCAATTAATTTTTGGTATCATTATGCCAAAGTCAACTGAGTTTTCGTGTAATTTTGTTCTTGCCAGGATAATGTCTATTTTCTTATGATAAACTATGATAAAGATAATGTCTATTTTCTTATGAAATCCCAGTCTAAAGGAGAAAATGTGAGCCATTATTTGATCCCTGAAATGGCAAATTTCTTAGTTCTATTCAAAAATGAATAATTATCTATTGTGCACATGGTCACAGAGGTCAAATTTCCAAATTAATGGAGGATTTCTCCCATGATATGTGTTGTCGTTATTATGACACTTGCATTGAAAACCTGAATTATACCAACTATATACTTTTAAACCTTCATTCAAAGTAGTTTAAGGGTATCTTATAGCAGAATAACCTTTTTGGTGAGGCGATTGCCCATTTGGAATATTAATGATCAGATTTCAATATTACTCTATTTTTCAGCCTGGATTTTTAGTATTCATATTGTCATCTGATAACGTCATGCTGATAATAAGGTGCACAGTTTTTCTCTGCTTTCAAAATCTATCCGTTTGAACCCGTCCTGAATTTCTTTCTACTCTAAATGCTCACATTAAATCTGTACCAATGTTTGTAAATGTCTTCCTTTACACCATAACCTATGGTGGTGCTCCTAATAAAGGAGGAAGATACAGAACAAACATACATACTACAACCTGAAACTACATGTGACATATACTATTGATATGGTATCTGATTCGACCCAGAACTTGTTAATTATTGGTAATATTAATTATGTGGAAAACAAATTGCTTGGAATGGTGTACTTTTTAATCAACCCCATTGTCCTATATTAGTTATATATAAAGTTGAAATCTTTGATTTGTCGTTTTAACATCATGCCGGCTAACAAATTGGACCTCGTTATTTTAGTTTTATAGATATATAGATTTTTATCAAATTTTGTATGCATTTTGAACTGCATCTGAAAATAGAAAAAGTGATATATGTAGCATTGATAATTCCAGAGATACAGTCAATTAAAATTTATGAAATGTGTCTATATTAAAATGAAAAGAGTGTATGTAAATTCACTTTAAATTGTGATTTCTTAAAAACCTTCCTTAGAATTTTGTTTAAAAACAAAGTTTTATTAATGTAAACATTTCTGTTAAGATATGAAAATATATGGGGATTTGTTTTTGCTGTCCAAGTTGCATTAATAATTTATGAAAAAACAATAAAAATTGACATTGACAGTTTTTTAGTTCACATAAAAAAGAGATTTGAAAGGCAATTTCTAGACTTGTTTGCTTTATAAATCATAATATTACCATAGATGTTGGTTTTGATATAACATTTTTGTGCCCCGCGTAACGCGTGGCAATTCTTGACAGATATTTATAAAACATATACAATAGTTTAATATCAGCAATATCTCGTACAAGTTCTATAACGGTGGCTGATCGACTTTTTCAAAAAGAGTAATGCCCCTCGGAAATATTAAATTTATGGAAAATTGACTTGTTAGCGCTCTCATGAGTACAATTCTTGCCAGATTTTTATAAAACTTATACTATAGGTTAATATCAGCAATATCTCAGACAAGTTCTATAATGGTGGCCGATCAACTTTTTATACGACCGCAAAATATTTTGCGGTCGTATATTGGTATCACGTCGTTGTCATCGTCGTCGTCGTCAGCAGACATTTGGTTTCCGGACAATAACTTTAGTATTAGTAAATAGAAATCTATGAAATTTAAACATAAGGTCTATAACCACAAAAGGAAGGTTTGGATTGATTTTGGGGGTTATGGTCCTAACTGTTTAGGAATTAGGGGCCAAAAAGGGGCCCAAATAAGCATTTTTCTAGTTTCATGACAATAACTTGTGGAAAAGTGTATGGATCTCTATGAAATTATACCACAAAGGGATGGTTAGGATTGGCTTTGGGGGGTTATGGCTCAAACCGTTTAGGAATTAGGGGCAAAAAAGTGAGAAAAAACAAGGGTGTCTTGGAAAAATGGACAATTACTTAAGTACAAATTACAGTGTAAGGGAGGTAATTCAAACACAACTTTGAATCACCTCCCTTACACTGCTTTTAAATTATGTATTTAAAGAAATGTTGAATGGTCTTGAGGTGATTAGCTGTCAATTCATTTTTAGAAGTTACTATTTTAATAATTTTAAAAATGCTGATTAAGGTAAATTAATTTTAGCTATGATTATGTATGTCATTTTCTATTTTAAGACTTTAATGATGTATTTAAATGGGTTATTATGGTTGCAAACTCCATTGGAAATTTGAATTGAGATTATGACCATGTCTTGAGGGAAAGGGGAAAAAAGGGGGGAGGGGGAGGTTAAAAAAAATTGGAGGGGGGTAAAAAAAATATTTTTTGAAAAAGAAGGGGGGGGGGGGGGGGGGGGAGGTAAAAAAAAAAATTTTTTTAGGGGGAGGGGGGGAGGTCAATTCGCAACAGCATAGTGTATTGCACAAAAGCAAAAAATTGAATATAAATTCAAATCATATTACCAATTCTAAGTTCTTTGACTACAGTTATTCTGTGTCAGAAACCTATTATGTGTCAAATATTGAACTACAATCCAAATTCAGACCTATATCAAGCACGAATATTGCGTCCATTTTTGCCCCAACTGTTCAGGGTTGGACCTCTGCAGTCGTATCCAGCTGCTCTCGACGAAGCAATTTATTTTAAAAGAGTTATGCCCTTGGAAATATTAAATTTATGGAAAATGGCCTCGTAAGCGCTCTCAAGGGTACAATTCTTTCCAGATTTTTATGAAACTTATACTATAGGTTAATATCAGCAATATCTCGGACAAGTTTTATAATGGTGGACGATCGACTTTTTTTAAAAGAGTTATGCCCCTTGGAAATATAAAATATGTGCAACGCAGGGGACATTTGAACTCTGTTCTTTTATCGATTTAAGTTCCTGCTTTGACTTCCTCAATGTTTTTTGTCAATTATCAATGATATGATAAATGTATCAATATTGTTAAATAAATTTAGTAATGCAAATATTTCATTCATTGAAGTCTCAGATGTACATTGAATTTCTCTTATAAATGAAATGCCTCAAAAAATCATGAATATGAGTACTGACTTGATCAAGAAATTAGTCGAGTTAACCTCAAGTGTCAATTAGTGGCTTAAATCACCTCAGAGATCATTCATATATTTATACCCCATGCAACGAGTTGCGGAGGGTATAATGTTTTTGACCCGTCCGTCCGTCTGTCCATCCGTCTGTCTGTCCATCTGTCTGTTCGTCCGTCTATCCGTCCGTCAGTCCATCAGTCCTGTTTCTTGTCATCGCAACTCCTCTCAAACCACACAACAGAATCTCACGAAACCTTTTTAGATAATTAGGACATACTATGTAGTTGTGCATATCGACAGGAAATTACGATTCAATTTTTTTTCCAGGAGTTACGCCCCTTTGAACTTATTTGCCCAATATACTACTGCAACCTTTTGTCATCGCAACTCCTCTCAAACCACACAATAGAATTTCATGAAACCTTTTCAGATAATAAGGCCATACTACGTAGATGTGCATATCGACAGGAAATTACGATTCAATTTTTTTTCTAGGAGTTACGCTCCTTTGAACTTATTTGCTTCAATATACCTCTGCAACAGTTTGTCATCGCAAGTCCTCTGAAACCACACAACAGAATTTCATGAAACTTTGTAGATAATAAGGACATACTAGGTAGATGTGCATATCGACAGGAAATTATGATTGATTTTTTTTTTCTAGGAGTTACGCCCCTTTGAACTTATTTACTTTAATGTACTACTGCAACAGTTTGTCATCTCAACTCCTCTGAAACCACTTATTGAACTTATTTACTTTAATGTACTTCTGCAACAGTTTGTCATCTCAACTCCTCTGAAACCACACAACAAAATTTCATGAAACTTTGTAGATAATAAGGACATACTACGTAGATGTGCATATTGACAGGAAATTACGATTCAAATTTTTTTCCAGGAGTTACGCCCCTTTGAACTTATTTGCCCAATATACTACTGCAACCTTTTGTCATTGCAACTCCTCTCAAACCACACAATAGAATTTCATGAAACCTTTTCAGATAATAAAGACATACTACGTAGATGTGCATATCCACAGGAAATTACGATTCAATTTTTTTTTCTAGGAGTTACGCCCCTTTGAACTTATTTGCTTCAATATACCTCTTCAACAGTTTGTCATCGCATCTCCTCTGAAACCACACAACAGAATTTCATGAAACTTTATAGATAATAAGGACATACTAGGTAGATGTGCATATCGACAGGAAATTATGATTCCATTTTTTTTTAGGAGTTACGCCCCTTTGGACTTATTTGCTTCAATATACCTCTGCAACAGTTTGTCATCGCAACTCCTCTGAAACCACACAACAGAATTTCATGAAACTTTGTAGATAATAAGGACATACTATGTAGATGTGCATATCGACAGGAAATTATGATTCAATTTTTTTTTCTTATACAATTTTTTTTTCATACATTTATTTTATTTCTCCAGTGACAATGTTGGGACGTGGGGTATGTGAGCGTGCTCACTAAGGTTCTTTAATTTAGTCAGATTCCTGTTGCTTAGTCTTTAGTTTTCTATGAAGAGTTTTGTATACTGTTGTTTGTCTTTATGCCGTTCCTTGTTTATTGATGGTGTTGTCAGTTTGTCATGATTTATGACTTTGAATATCCTTTTGGTATCTTCTGCCTCTCATTTTGAACTTAAACAATTTTTTTTTTAATTTATAAAGGAGCTCAGAGAAAGAATCGAAGCAGAAAAAAAGAAAGAACAAAAACAAAAGGATGAGAAGGAAATGAAAAAACAAAAAGAGTAAGTATTGAAGACATAAGTTGTAAGGTATATATTTTCATATTGGTCTGCAGCCGGTTGTAAGAACGTGTCATTAGTCTATTGAGTCATTAAGTCTTCATTAGCCTAATGCATCATAAAGGCTTAATGAAGACTTAATGACTCATTAGGCTAATGCCATGTTCGTACAACCGGCTGCTGGTTATCACAATATTTGTTATGGAAAAGAGTAGAATAGAAAATTTTATCTAAAGTTAGGTTTACATGAACATTACAAACATAAGCGACAGTTGAGCTTTTTGCCAATATTAACATAAAATGTTATACAATTAAAAGCCTTGTATGAGGTCAATATGAAGTTATATCGACCTAAGAGAAGCATATTGACTGGGGACAAAGTCTGAGGTCGATATGCTTCTCTAGGTCGATATAACATTGTATTGAGTTCAACCAAAGGCTACAACTGTCATATTATAAATTAACAACTATTGCATAAACAATGTAAAATTGGGGATTTCTAGAATGTATTTTTAGTAACATGCTGTATTCCCTGTGCTATCTGCTGTTTTTGATCTACAAAAATATAAACACATCAGTTTTGGCATGTAAACTGAGTAAATACAAATGTACATGTAATCAAGTTTTAACAAATCACAAATCCTTAAAATATTCCATTAATAATATTAAGACATATAAAACACACACATTAGACATACAAAATAAGACAACTATATTGCATAAGCAAAATGTTCATATATAAAAGCATAGCACAAACAAGCAAAGCAAAAGAAAAAGATAAAGCAAAACTAGTTACTTCAGGCTGCAAGGAAAAGTCAACATAAAAATTAAATTATTTAGATCTGCAGGAGCCACATTTGCATGAGTTACCATTCCAGTTGTTGATCATACTTTTAAACTGGTTCAGGCATTATATATAAACAGATCATAGAAAATATTTTCCAAAATGATGAAGCAGATGATTAAATGAATTATGGGTATTTTACTGCAAATAAGAAATTACATAACAAAACAGCAAATGGACATTTGAGTTTTCTTCTGGTTGACTTAATGATGGACATTTAGGTAAATAAATCTGTGAAAATAACAATTTGCTCATCATTTTACATCCCTTCTTGCAGATAATTAGCTAGTAATTGATGTAGGATATATGATGAGTAGTTATAACAAGGAAGTACATGTATTTAGATTAAATCAAGGGGCATATTAATTTACCTCTCTTCATCCGTCTGTCCGGATATAGATACATGGTTTGTCCGGCTATCTCCTCCTACAGTTTTTGAGCTACAGCTTTAATATTTTTTAGGATGTTTCTACACATAATAGAGGTGTGCATGTCCACAGGATTTTGATTTTTTTCAAACAAATTCTCAAAGTGCCAGGTATTTGGACTTAGTCATTTTTTGTACTAAAAGTCAGAAACGGGGCATATTAATTTTTGGTACTAGCATCATAAAGAGATCATGGTTTGTCCGGCTATCTCCGTCTACAGTTTTTGAGCTACAGCTTTAACCAGAGGGATGTTAGATATTCACAAAAACTGGTAGTTGGACTTCATTTTTCTTCTCATTGCTATATAAATGAAAACATGGTTTGTACTACTACAGTTAAATGTCTTTGTGTTTAGACAAGAATGTGTGCACTTTAGGTTGCAGCATGCAGAGCAGACTGATATTAATTTACTTATGTTTAACATAAGTGGTGTTTTATTTAGACTTGCCCATGCGGGGATTTTAAACAAATGCGATTCCTACATGCAAAAAGTGTAGGGACAATTTAGGAATCACCAACAACAGGTTACATCAACTACTGCAAATAAAGGTAGCATTTTTGCTTTATTATTGAGTGACAATCTATCATGATAAGAATCCCAAATTTACATTAAGTTTTTATAACATTGTTGATTTTGTAAGTGTTTCAAGCACAGATTTCAATAGAACATTATTATAGCACTTGACCACAGGAATCAGTTTCTCTATGTCAGTGGTTTATGGCTATTTTAGTCATTTTGTATAGAAATTGTTAGACAAAGATAATTTAATATGTCGCCACAAAAGACAACACTCATTTTTTACCGCATGGTATTTGTTTATTAGGTCGACATGTTTTGCCAGCAAGCGTGACATCTTCACGACAAGTATGAACATGAAATAAAACAGTGAAGTACACATTTTGCGGTTAATCGGAAGTAATGTTACAATAATGGATGTTATGACGACATTATTGAAAAAAGTAGAAAGTAAAAGTGAAAATCAAAATAATTTAGATGAATAGAAAATGAAAGTAAGTCAATAAACCATTTGGGAAATTAAACCGAACATTTTATCATCCACTTTCATCATCTCTTTAACAATACCACTAGGAACCTCTAATAAGACTATATACAGACGTGTGTGAATAGCAGCCAACCACCGTATATACTGCAACTGTGCTATTTGAGCAGTCAAATTGCATTGACCATATAATCATTTGTGACAAACAGTCACTGACCGTATACGTTGTTTCGCTTTTAATTAAAAAAATATGGTTTTAACTCTTAGTACTTCATTTGGAACAGTTGTAGGAGTTGCAGTATATAAAGTATAACCTCGCTTTCTACCTGTTTCTAAGCCTTGTACAAATAAAATTTATATTTCGAGACAATGTATGGTTATTCTATATTTATAACTTTATTGACTTACTTTCATGTTCAGATGGGGAACAAACATTCCTCATATCCAAACTGTTTTTTTAATAACAAAGGTGACCCACTCTCCCAAAGCCCACACACAAAGGTGTGTTCAGTTGCATGCAAAAGCTAATATTCATCTGGTAAAGAAATATGCCGTAAATTTAATTCACGCCATGGTTGCATTTTAATAGCATGCAACTAGTTGTGGTTAATTTCACTCTGCATCCTCTCATTCTTCTAGGAAGAAGAGCTTGTAAATGATTTAGATAAGGAGTTTTTGTTCCATAGAATTTCATCTGGTTTTGACATTGTTGATCAGGAAAATCTGCTTGAAAGTATTTTTGCAAAAAACCACCCCTCTGCCCTTTATGATAAAGCTCATTTTAAAATTTTAAATGAAATACATTGTGGAAATCATGTTTTGGCAAAATCCTCCCCAAGGATTATAAGTCCAATGGGAGCAATTCCTAAACCTGATGGAGGTGTCAGTTTGAAAAACAGCAGTTTCAAACAAATGATGATGCTGCTAAATTGGTGACAATATTTTTATTTTACATGAGTAAGGTGGACCTTAAATCTGCTTTCAGATCTGTCTGAGCATCAGTTTTTGAAGTCAGAAGGTTTCAAATGGACTTTCCCAGACGGCCGGTTATACATATTTATTGACAAAAAACTAACTTTTGGTGCTAAATCAGCACCTGGAATATTTCAGACTTTCCCAAGCGGAGACTAGATTGATGTCACACAGGGGTTTCACCATTGTGCTTATCTTAATGATATTTATAGTCCTGTCAAAGAGGGGATATTTTATGGTATACCAAGGTCCATCCATCAGTCAACACTTCATATGATAACTCAAATTTGCTTTAACCAATTCTCATATAACTTTAAAACAACATTACAATTGACAGAAGAAAGCTCCCTTTTAATTTTTTTTTTATTTTTGGTTTTGTCATTCTAGAGTTAAAAGATCTTTAACTGTTGCTTTTAAGGCATTTTTTTACAAATCAGCAGTCAGTTACACAAAAAATCTTACGACTAAAG
This sequence comes from Mytilus californianus, assembly GCF_021869535.1. Lineage (NCBI taxonomy): Eukaryota > Metazoa > Mollusca > Bivalvia > Mytilida > Mytilidae > Mytilus > Mytilus californianus. Next base: position 64,455,926 of record NW_026262679.1, read on the forward strand.
TCGATCGTAAGTTATAAACAATTCAGTATACCTACAATCAACTTTAGTCATAAGATTTTTTGTGAAACTGATCACAATCTTTAACTCCAGTATTCCTGGATTGATTTCCTCCAACTTTACATTATTGTAGTGATTGATGAAAGTTATGCTCCCTTGTGATTTTTTTAATTCCTGAACTTTAACTGTTATATTTAAGGCTAAAAGTTTCGGAACTGTAACTGTTTCATTTAAGGTTATTTTTTTACAAATCATGCATTAACTCCAGTATTCCTGGTTAGATTTCCTCCAAACTTTACATTATTGTGTGGATTGATGAAAGAAAGCTCCCTTTAGATTTTTTAAATGTTCTGGTTTGTCTTTCCAGAGTTATGGGACTTAGATTGTCAGATTTAAGTAAATTTTTCACATTTTGTACCATAACTTGAGTTTGCTTGGATTGATTTAGTGGAAACTTTACATAATTCTTGGATTTGGTGAACATCAGGAACTGTTGGAATTATAAAAAAACTGTATCCTAAGGCATGCTTTTCTACAGTGGCGTTTTATCTGCTTATGATTGAATGCCATCGAAATATCCCATTTTATTCTTGTAGCAATTTCAATATGCACAGTAAGGATGTATTGTGCACTCTTGGCACAGGTGTTTATCTTATATGTAAGCAAAATAAAGAAAGGTGCATACTAGCTCTAAACACCTTAGTTCATTTGTTATGGAAATTAGGTTTTTGGATAAATTGGTCAAATGTTGTGGATCCAACCACAAAAACAATCTTTTTAGGGGTTGAGATTGATTCCTCAACAATGGCTTCCTGCAGATAGTTATCTCACATATGGCAAGAGTTTGATAATTTCAAATTTGGAAAACGTGCTTTAATAATTTTATAAATTTGGAAAACATACTTCAAAGAAGCAACTATAGTAACTTGCTGGTGGATAATCAGATGTGATTAGTGGTGGGAAAGTATTCCTCCGTAGAATTATTGACAGCTTTAACATCATTAAGTTAACGCAAATCTCTTCTTTTTTATAAACTTGCAATTACATCTGTAAGATATTAGCAGATAGTATTTCCTGATTATATGAAACTCCAGCCTTTGTTTATTTCTTGCATGATTGCCTTCCTGCACCTTTGCTATTAATCCACTATCATGAACATATGTCTAACAAAGCTTATGATTCCAATTTTTATACGACCGCAAAACATTTTTGCGGTCGTATATTGGTATGACGTTGGCGTCATCGTCGTCCGGCGTCGTCGTCCAAATACACATTGGTTTTCGCACTCTAACTTTAGTTTAAGTGAATGGATCTCTTTGAAATTTTACCATAAGGTTCAATACCACAAAAGGAAGGTGGGGATTGATTTTGGGGGTTATGGTACCAACAGTTAAGGAATTAGGGGCCAAAAAGGGGCCAAAAATAAGCATTTTCTAGTTTCCAGACAATAACTGTGGAACGGTGTATGGATCTCTCTGAAATTATACTACAAGTTTCCATACCACAAAGGGATGGTTAGGATTTGCTTTGGGGGGTTATGGCTCAAACCATTTAGGAATTAGGGGCAAAAAAGGGGGAAAAACAAGGTTGTCCTGGTTAATGGACAAATACTTTAGTACAAAACATATATAAGCAGTGTAAGGGAGATACATCAAATATATCATTGAAATTATCTCCCTTACACTGCTTTTAAATTATGTATAAAGTAATGGTTAATGAACAATTAAGATAATTTAAAACAGTGTAAGGGAGGTAATCCAAATACAACGTTTTTGTTACTTCCCTTACACTGCTTTTAAATTATGTTTAAAGAAATGCATATTTATAAAGGAAGACCAGTAAAAATATCTGCAAATGTTGCATCTTTTTTTTTTTACAAAAAAATCCATATGAAAGATTTGACACTATATTTTAAATTCTATTATAAAATAGATTAAGTTAGCACTATGGTAAAATTTAAATGGGTAATTACTGTTGCAAACTCCATTGGAAATTTGATTGAGATTATGACCATATCTTGAGGGAAAGAATTTTTTGGGGGAAAAAAGGGGGGGGGGGGGGGTAAAAAGAAATTGTGGGGGGTCAATTTTTTCTCATATCAGATTTCAGAAATTAAACAGAATTATTCTTCAAATATTATTTTTTTTCAAATTTCAAATATTGAAAAATTTCAAGAAGTAATCTTTAATTGCACAGTATGGCACATTAGATTTGTAAAATCTTTGACCACATTTATTTATTTGTTATGCCGAATCTAACCGTGTATTTAGATTTTTATTTTTGGCTCCAGTTTTCAAATTGGTCTACATTAAGGTCCAAAGGGTTCAAAATTAAACTTTGTTTGATTTTAACAAAAATTGAATATATGGAGTTCTTTGATATGCTGAATCTAAACATGTATTTAGATTTTTGATTTTTGGCCCAGTTTTCAAGTTGGTCCAAATTGGGGTCCAAAATTAAACTTTGTTTGATTTCAACAAAAATTGAATATATGGGGTTCTTTGATATGCTGAATCTAACCATGTATTTAGATTTTTTATTTTTGGACCCCGCTATCAAATTGGTTCATATTGAGGTCAAAAGGGTCCAAAATTAAACTTTGTTTGATTTCATCAAAAATTGAATTATTGGGGTTCTTTGATATGCCAAATCTAACTGTGTATTTTGGTTTTTAATTTTGGGTCCTGTTTTTTAAATTTGTCTACATTAAGGTCCAAAGGGTCCAAAATTAAACTGAGTTTGATTTTAACAAAAATTGAATTCTTGGGGTTCTTTGATATGCTGAATCTAAACATGTGTTTAGATTTTTAATTATGGGCCCAGTTTTCAAGTTGGTCCAAGTTGGGGTCCAAAATTAAACTTTGTTTGATTTCAACAAAAACTGAATATATGGGGTTCTTTGATATGCTGAATCTAAACATGTATTTAGATTTTAGATTTTTGGCCCAGTTTTCAAGTTGGTCCAAATTGGGGTCCAAAATTAAACTTTGTTTGATTTCAACAAAAATTGAATATATGGGGTTCTTTGATATGCTGAATCTAACCATGTATTTAGATTTTTGATTTGTGGGCCCGCTATCAAATTGGGTCATATTGAGGTCAAAAGGGTCCAAAATTAAACTTTGTTTGATTTCATCAAAAATTGCATTATTGGGGTTCTTTGATATGCCAAATCTAACCGTGTATTTAGATTTTTAATTTTAGGTCCCGTTTTTTAAATTGGTCTACATTAAGGTCCAAAGGGTCCAAAATTAAACTTAGTTTGATTTTAACAAAAATTGAATTCTTGGGGTTCTTTGATATGCTGAATCTAAACATGTGTTTAGATTTTTGATTATGGGCCCAGTTTTCAAGTTGGTCCAAGTTGGGGTCCACAATTAAACTTTTTTAGATTTCAACAAAAATTGAATATATGGGGTTCTTTGATATGCTGAATCTAACCATGTATTCAGATTTTTTATTTGTGGGCCCAGCTATCAAATTGGTTCATATTGAGATCAAAAGGGTCCAAAATTAAACTTTGTTTGATTTCATCAAAAATTGAATTATTGGTGTTCTTTGTTATTCCAAATCTAACCGTGTATTTAGATTTTTAATTTTGGGTCCCGTTTTTTAAATTGGTCTACATTAAGGTCCAAAGGGTCCAAAATTAAACTTAGTTTGATTTTAACAGTTTTAACAAAAATTGAATTCTTGGGGTTCTTTGATATGCTGAATCTAAACATGTGTTTAGATTTTTGATTATGGGCCCAGTTTTCAAGTTTGTCAAAGTTGGGGTCCACAATTAAACTTTGTTTGATTTCAACAAAAATTGAATATATGGGGTTCTTTGATATGCTGAATCTAAATATGTATTTTGATTTTGGACATTGGACCATAATAGGTAAATTAAAAAAATTCAAGTTCTTAGACCACATTCTTTCTGTGTCAGAAACCTATGCTGTGTCAAATATTTAATCACAATCCAAATTCAGAGCTGTATCAAGCTTGAATGTAGTGTCCATACTTGCCCCAACTGTTCAGGGTTCGACCTCTGCGGTCGTATCAAGCTGCGCCCAGCGAAGCATTTTATTGTAAATTTCCTAAAAGACACACCTTTTCTTGAAAGTGCCTAACTTATCTATGATGGGTTTATTGAAAGCTGAAATAAAAATTAAATTTTGTGTCATTTTTTTTTCAGGGACATAGAAATACCCTTGACATTTGTGGAAATGATCAATATCCTTGAAAAGCTTTTGAATTTGTAACATTGGGTAGCTTCTTTTAAAATTTCAGTTATTTCTGTTTTGGAATTCCAAAGTTCAATAATATGTCATGCTCTATTCTCTACACTGTACAATAGTTTCTGTACAGGGAGGCTTAACCAAATGTCTTATGGAGACAAAAGTTACTTATGGTTTCTTTATCTATTTTTTCTGATATGTACCATCCTTGAAAAAAGATGAAATCCTTGAAAAGCCTGGAAATTTGGTTACTAAAATATTTGGAATTCCATGTACTGTGATAGCAACAATATATTTTTGGAAACATAGTAACCTAGGCTTTTATATGAATCACTTAGATTCCAATTATGGTAAACTATACTACAAACTGCTCAGAGTCTGAAAAGACCATATTTTGTGCTCGACCAGTAAGGTCAAGACTGCAAACTGCTCAGAGTCTGAAAAGACCATATTTTGTGCTCGACCAGTAAGGTCGAGCACAAATTTTGCTTGACAAGACTCGACATAATCTTGACAGTACTTAACTGTACTCGACTTTGGTCTCAACTTTACTTAACAAGTCTGACTGAGTACTTGATAATCTTGGTATAGTCTGAAATGGTCTCTACAAATGCTCGATCAGTCTCGATCAGTCTTGGCTCAGTCTCGACCTGTCTAGACTCAGTCTGGATCTTAAAATTTAGTCTCGACTGGTCTGAATCAGCCCATCTAACTCAATTATATATTGATCTTACAAAATTCCAGGTTATTTGGTAGTTTGGTTCATTGCTGTCAAATTAAAAGATTTAACTAATAGGTAAAAAAAAAGCTAGAATTTTCAGTTTTGATTAAATTCAGATAGTCACCTTTAATTATACCCCTGCTTTAAAAAAGTGGGGTTATACTGTTTTACCTCTGTCTGTCCATCCATCCATCCATCCATCTGTCAGTCCATCCGTCAGTCCGTCCCTCTGTCCCATTAATATTTTTCGTCGCATCTTTCTCAGGAACTACATTACAAGGATTTCTGAAATTTGGTATCAGGGTTTATATGAGTCAGCTATACTGTGTGATGTGTTTTCAGATTCATCACTCAACAACTTCCTGTTTACCTTATACTTTTAGCGGGCGGGGGTATCATTAGTGAGCAGTAGCTCACAGATTCACTTGTTATTTCTATAACTTTTTCAAATCAACTTGGATTTTCATAAAACTCTTCACCTATCTCAATTATACATTGATCTTACAGAATGCCAGGTTGTTTGGTAGTTTGGTGTATTGCTGTCAAATTTAAGGATTTAATTAATAGGTCAAAAAAGCTATAATTTTCAGTTCAGATTTAATTCAGATAGTCGTTTGGTGTATTGCTGTCAAATTTAAGGATTTAATTAATAGGTAAAAAAAAGCTCTAAGATTTTCAGTTTTGACTAAATTCAGATAGATACCTATAAAATAAATATTTAAATTTGACAGCAATAAACCAAATTACCAAATAACCTGCTATTTTGTAAGATTAATATATAATTGAGATAGCTGTAGATTTTGATGAAAATCCAAGATTATTAAGTAAAGTTGAGACCAAAGTCGAGTACAGTTAAGTACTGTCGAGATTATATCGAGTCTTATCAAGTAAAATCTGTGCTAGACCTTACTGGTCGAGCACAAAATATGGTTTTTTCAGACTCTGAGAAGTTTGTAGTGAGCTAGCTGGAAGTCTGTCAGAATATATAATATTATCGATAATTTGTGCATTTTCCTTTGCTGTATACATTTAGTTCCTTTATCCAAAAGCTTTTCCAAACCTGTTGCTTGCCATCACTCCAGTGAATGTTCTGTTCAATCATTAGGATTTTCATATGGTTAAAGTCATCAAGATTGTGACCCGACTGTCTGAAATGCTAGCTTACTGGGAGTAGTGGCTTCTTAGAGATATCACTTCTATGACCTTTAAGACATTTGTGAAAAGGCTGCTTATATATATATAAATGATATAAATCTTTTCTTATATATAGGCCAAAGGATAAAGAAAGAAAATTACAGCTTTCTACGGAGACATCCACTACTCAAACTTCTGATGATAATAATTGGTCAGATCTTTCTTCAATGACATCAGAAGTAACACAAGGTATCACTTTAAATGATAAAGAACATATGATATACATGCAATCACCAAAGTAAAACAATAGTATAATAATAACTCTTATCCTTACAGCAAGAAATGTGTAATTGTAAAAGATGAAGTTGTACCTTTGGCCCTTCCTGGCAGGTCCTCAGTAAGTCATAAAAAGAACCAGTAAAAATTGCAGGAAGTAAAATAAAAAATAGTTAAACAAAACTTGAAGTACCAATCTAAGAGTACTCCCTGTTACTGAAAGCTTGTTCAAATCCAATTACAACTAAAAGATATATCATGTTTTCCTAGACTAAAAATATAAGTATCCACAGGATGTAGGACCATAAGTGTTGTTAACTGTATAGCAATACATATTTAGTCATGATTTTTAATGAAAAAAATCTTATTTTCACTTTCCTTCTAAACAATTTTTTCCCCCATGAAATAAAATAGAATCAAACAATTTATTTTAAAAAATAAGCCTTATATTAATATCCTTGAATGTAAAAAAATAGGTGAAAGAAGATAAATGGTTTCTCAGGTTTAAGCTTTCTTCAGATTAAGAAAAAAAGGACACAATTTGATGTGAAAATTTAAAAAAAGATGACTGACTATTTATTGCATTTGCATTTCAAATGGTGAGCACACAATAAGCCTAGAAATTGTAAAACTTGTAGGTTTGAACAAGGATGATTGTGTCTAATAGGCAAGGATAATATTAGTTATCTTGGTATATTCAGGGGTAAACAGAATTTTACACTCAGTGTAAAATTCTGTACACCCATGATTACCCATTAGATAACAAATTTGCTCCTTAACTCAATTTTATACCATGGAAATCTTAGCACCCCAATTTTAGCAGACACATTGAAAATGAATTAAATTACTTCCGCATATCAGGTTATTTTTCGTGAGTCAGAGTGTTTAATTATCAGTTTGTGTGCGACAGCTAAAAACTGTGAAAATAAAATTCTTTTCACCCAAAAGCTGAAATACCCTGCAGGTAAAATTATTTATAAAATCAGTCTTTTGTGTTGATTGACAGATCACAAGAATATGCATGATATTTAATAAAGATCTCAGTTTTCATAATAATTGGATTTGCTATCATACATTTCATACCTTTTGACCACACAGCAATCATTGACATATTCATCAATTTTAATTAACGTCAAACTATTGATCAAATTGTGGTCAAAACCCGAAAATTTTACTTATAACATGCAATCAGTGAAAATAATATGCAGTGAAAATCAAATCATGAAAAAAAGCTGTCGCAAAATAAAATGATATATAGTTTATTGTTATCCTTTTTAGCTCACCTTTCCAAAGGAAAATTGAGCTTTTGCCATCACTTGGCGTCCATCGTCGTTGTCCGTCCGGTGTAAACTATTTCAAACATCTTCTCCTCTGAAACTACTGAACCAATTCCAACCAAAGTTAAGCTGAATGATCCTTAGGGTATTTAGAATAAATTTGTGTTTTATTTTCTGTTTTGTCAAAAAACATGGTCGCCATGGATAAAAATAGAACATAGGGGTAAAATGGAGTTTTTGGCTTATATCTCAAAAACTAGAGCATTTAGAGCAAATCTGACATGGGGTAAAAATGTTCATTGGGTCAAGTTTCAGCCCTGAAAATTTCAGATGAATCTAACAACCCATTGTTTGGTTGCTGCCACTAAATTAGTAATTTAAAGGAAATCTTGCAGTTTTTATACGACCGCAAAAAATTCTGCGGACGTTTATTGGTATCACGTTGTCGTCTGCTTCTGTAGAAGACATTTGGTTTCCGGACAATAACTTTAGTATTAGTAAATAGAAATCTATGAAATTTAAACACAAGGTTTATAACCACAAAAGGAAGGTTGGGATTGATTTTGGGGGTTATGGTCCTAACAGTTTAGGAATTAAGGGCCAAAAAGGGGCCCAAATAAGCATTTTTCTAGTTTCCAGACAATAACTTGTGGAAAGGTGTATGGATCTCTCTGAAATTAGACCACAAGTTTCCATACCACAAAGGGATGGTTAGGATTTGCTTTGGGGGGTTATGGCTCAAACCGTTTAGGAATAAGGGGCAAAAAAGGGGGAAAACAAGGGTTTCCTGGTTGATGGACAATTACTTAAAAGTACAATGTTATGTTTGGATTACCTCCCTTACACTGCTTTTAAATTATGTATAAAGAAATGTTGTATTGTCTTGAGGTGATTAGCTGTCAATTTATTTTTTGAAGTTACTATTAAAAATGCTGATTAAGGAATATTAATTTAAGCCATGATTATGTATGTCATTTTCTATTTAAGACTTTTATGATGTTATGATGTATTTAAATGGGTAATTATGGTTGCAAACTCCATTGGAAATTTGAATTGAGATTATGACCATATCTTGAGGGAAAGTTTTTTTTTTTTTTTTAAAGGGGGGGGGGGGGGGGAGGGAAAAAAATTGTGGGGGGACAATCTCATTTCAGTTTTCAGAAATTAAAAAGAAAATTTCTTCATTTTTTTTTGCAAAAAAAGTAAAAAGTGTGTGTGTGGGGGGGGGGGGGAGTAGGGGGGGGTGTCAATTCGCAACAGCATAGTGTATTGAACAGAAGCAAAAAAAAAGGGTGGTAAAATTTCTTCTTTTTTTTTCTTTTTTTTTTTTTGGGGGGGGGGGGGGGGGGGTCAATTCACAACAGCATAGTGTATTGCACAAACCAAAAAATTGAATGTAAATTCAAATCAAATAACCAATTCTAAGTTCTTTGTCTGCAGTTATTCTGTGTCAGAAACCTATTATGCTTATTATACGACTGCAAAAAAATTTTGTGGTTGTATATTGATATGACGTTGGCGTCGTCGTCGGCGTCGTCCGAAGACACATTGGTTTTCACACTCTTACTTTAGTTTAAGTGAATGGATCTCTATGAAATTTTACCATAAGGTTCAATACCACAAAAGGAAGGTGGGGATTGATTGTGGGGGTTATGGTACCAACAGTTAAGGAATTAGGGCCCAAAAAGGGGCAAAAAATAAGCATTTTTGTAACTTCCAGACATAACTTGTGTGTTAGTATATGGATCTCTCTGACATTGTACCACAAGGTTCCATATCACAAAGGGAATGCTGGGATTGATTTTGGGGGTAATTGCTTCCAAATTTTAGGAATTAGGGGCCAAAAAGGGGCAAAAAACAAGTATTTTTCTAGTTTCATGACAATAACTTGTGTGTAAGTGTATGGTTCTTTATGAAATTGTACTGCAAGGTTCCATATCACAAAGGGAAAGCTGCAATTGATTTTGGGGGTAATTGCCCAAAAAGTTTAGGAAAAAGAGGCCAAATAGGGGCCAAAAATAAGCATTTTTCTAGTTTCCAGACAATAACTTGTGTTCATATGTATGGATCTCTCTGAAATTGTACTGCAAGGTACAATACCACAAAAGGAAGGCTGGGATTGATTTTGGAGGTAATTCCCTTAAAATTTTAGGAATTAGGGGCCATAAAGGGGCAAAAAAACAAGCATTTTTCTAGTTTCAGGACAATAACTTGTGTGTAAGTGTATGGATCTTTATGAAATTGAGATGCAAGGTTCCATATCACAAAGGGAAATCTGGGTTTGAGTTTGGGGGTAATTGCCCTTAACGTTTAGGAATTTGGGGCCAAAAAGGGGCAAAAAAACAAGCATTTTTCTAGTTTCCAGACAATAACTTGTGTTCAAGTGTAGGGATCTCTGAAATTGTACTGCAAGGTACCATACCACAAAGGGAAGGCTGGGATTGAGTTTGGGGGTGATGAATCATAAGGGGGTTCAAAAATTTTGGGGGGGGGGGGATTTTTTTTTCCTTTTTTTTCTTTAAAATTTTCCATTTTAAATTGGTTATATCTGATTTATATATAAAAGCCAATAATAATGATATGGTTTGAAAAGGTAAATTAAAAATTTTTAAGTTCTTAGACCACATTCATTCTGTGTCAGAAACCTATGCTGTGTCAAATATTTAATTACAATCCAAATTCAGTGCTGTATCAAGCTTGAATGTTGTGTCCATACTTGCCCCAACTGTTCAGGGTTCGACCTCTGCGGTCATATCAAGCTGCGCCCCAGCGGAGCATTTTATTGGTTATTATCTTGAATATTATTATAGATAAAGATAAACTGTTAACAGCAAAAATGTTCAGCAAAGTAAGATCTACAAATAAGTTTAAATGACCAAAATTGTCAATTGACCACTTAAGGAGTTATTGCCCTTTAAGGGCATACGATACAGTTTTGATCCCGTAATGAAATTTTGATGAAAATTTGCATAAAGGCTATTTTTTACCTGATTAAATCAAATATGCAATAAAAAATATACCATCATGTGCTACTTTTTGAGTAAAATGAGGTTGATATTTCCTCAAAATTCGGATTTGTGGACGTATTTTACTTTTCGACAGAAATACATAACTTTTTTGTTTTAAAAGATAAACACAAACATAAAGCTGTTTTTTGTTAAATTATTTGTAATTTCTGTTTTATATAAATGCTCTATAAATTTGTACATTTTATTTTTACAAATAACTCATATTTATCAAATGTTCATGAATGTAGAAAAAAAACGTCATTTTTTGCTGTATATTTATCAAATTTAAAATAATTGCACTTTTTCATGAAAATTGGTACACATAATCTTCATACGTAATCAAACCAAATGTCATTTTAAAAAAGAAGGGTCCATGAACTCATTTTCAAGTTAAATCAGTTTGAATGATAAAAATCAGTCAAAAACTGCATCTTTTCCCGATAAGTCACAGTTTGACGTCGCGAAAATAACAATTTACGTTAGCAACGTCATTACTTCCCTTGTAACTGTATTGTATGCCCTTAAAGACAATTTTTCACAATTTGTTCATCTAATTTGCTTACTTTAAAAAATCTTCTCCCCTTGAAACTGCTGAATCAATTTAAGCCAAACTTGGGCTGAATGAGTTTCAGAGTATCTAGTATAAATTTTGTATTTTATTTCCTTGTACGTCAAGAAACATAGCCACTATGGTTAAAATGGAACATGGGGGTAAAATGCATTTTTTGCTTTTGAAGAAAATATGACAGATACAAAGAACATTTAAATGGCATTTTTAAGCCCCTCATTAATATATATTGAAAAGCAAAAATAATCATTGATGAAAGATTTAAGCAAAAAATTACAGGTGAGCGATTCAGGCTCTTGATAGCCTCTTGTTTGATATACAAATGAATATATTACACATATTATTGTTTATAATCATGTAAATGTATGTAAATGTTTCATATCATATATTGAATATTATTTTTTTATCCCCGCACAAAAACATTTAGCTGGGGTGGATTGCTGTTCGGAGATAAATATTACTTTTTTTTTTTATCCCTGTATGGAATACATTTACCTGGGATGGGGAGATTTTTACACTCAGGTAATTAAGCATTCAGATTTCAAGGTTCTTGCTTCATAAAGATTATAAATTGACAGCAAATAATGAAAATATTCATTATAAATTTTCAGAGGAACAAATCTGTTTTGTATGGCAGTATCAAGAAAATGACGGAACATGGAAAACATATGATACAGATACACAGGCTAAGCTTGAACAGACCTACATCAAAAGGAATGGTAAAGGCACAGTGGTTATTGATTTTCAAGGTCATAAGTAAGTTTCTAAGGTTTTATTGATAACAATTACGAAAAATATATAAAAGTGATAATAGGAATTCTTAAAATACTCCACATTACAACAGACTGACTCCTAAAAACAAACATACAACAAAGAAAAACAAAAGATCCAGATAGCCTGACTTGGTACTGTCCAAAAATGTGGCAGTAGTATTTTGTCTTTTTTAGGAATTTAACAAAAATTCAATTCATTATCTATTGACTTTTTGAACTACAAGCTTACATTTTAGTTTTATTATTTGTAGACTGTTTAAGCTGTAAAGCATATACAGACGTTTAAAGCAATTATAATCCCTTAATTTCTGATCAATGAAACTGTAAAAAAAGTAGGGCATAAATATGAATAAAAAGAGATGTGGGGTATGGGCAAGCATAGGGTAATCATAATCAGTTATAATCAATTTATATTTTGCCATGTAATCATATGTACCCAGTTATCATGTATTTTCTAATTACAAGTAAAAGTGATTTAATCAATTACAATGCAAAAAACAGGTGTGATCATGATTACTTTTAGATTTCATTTGTACTCGAGTGCTTGTTGACATTCCTACTATATATCTTATCTCTACAAAGTTAAGTAAAGATATATATTTAAACAGAGACAAGTACATGTAGACCAGAACTGTTAGCAAGGGTACCATGTCTACAATTTGATATTGTTTTGCTAATTTGAAATTTTTGCAATGTAGATATATATTATTTCTTCTTTTGTTTAATTTCAAACTTTTATCTTCATAGACCATATACTTTTATATACAAAATATGCATACAATTGAGTAATCTTAGGTCTGAAAGTTGATGTCATGATACTTTTAATACTAACTCCAATTATTATATACACAATATTTTATTATAACTATATAGATATTCAACACCATAAAACATCAATTCAGGGGATTTGGTTCTTATTTTGAATATAGACATAATTGAGACCACTTAGATAATATTGGATATTTTTATTTTCACAATTTGTATGAATTTTGTTTTTCCAAAAAAAAATTGATATGGTTTCCGGACAATAACTTTAGTATTAGTAAATAGAAATCTATGAAATTTAAACATAAGATTTATAACCCCAAAAGGAAGGTTGGGATTGATTTTGGGGGTTATGGTCCCAACAGTTTAGGAATTAGGGGCCAAAAAGGGGCCCAAAATAAGCATTTTTCTAGTTTCATGACAATAACTTGTGGAACAGTGTATGGATCTCTCTAAAATTATACCACAAGTTTCCATACCACAAAGGGATGGTTAGGATTGGCTTTGGGGGGTTATGGCTCAAACCATTTAGGAATTAGGGGCAAAAAGGTGAGAAAAACAAGGGTGTCCTGGTTAATGGACAATTACTTAAGTACAAATTACAGCGTAAGGGAGGTAATTCAAACACAACTTTGAATTACCTCCCTTACACTGCTTTTAAATGGTCCGAGTACACAGTTATCGTCCTTTGATTTTCGTTGTCCACGAATATAGTCCCTAGTGTGGACAGTGTGTTACTTGCCAATTTTTTGTATACCTCTTCCAAATGTATTTCTTCATGTTTTATGCCTCACATAGCAAGTAGGGGGATGAAATAATACTGTAAAAAAAATTTGGGTCATGAATTTTAAAGTTATGAAGTGATTTGGTCCAGCTGAAAAAGGTTAAAAATTAGCACTTCGGAAGCTGTCAGAAGATTTCAAGACCCCCTTAACATGAAATTGTCCATATTTTGAGTTAGAGCTGATGAAGTTTTCTATTATTTTGATATAATTTGTCCCAAAAGTAGTACAACACACTGTAAAATATTATTGGGAAAGCACAGATGGGATTTTTTTTATTTTCATTTATTGTCTAAAAGAAATGCACTACGAAATAACTGTGTACTCGGACCAAATTATGTATAAAGAATTTTTGTATTGTCTTGAGGTGATTAGCTGTCAATTCATTTTTAGAAGTTACTATTTTAAGAATTTTAAAAATGCTGATTAAGGTAAATTAATTTTAGCTATGATTATGTATGTCATTTTCTTTTTTAAGACTTTTATGATGTAATTAAATGGGTTATTATGGTTGCAAACTCCATTGGAAATTTGAATTAAAATTATGACCATGACTGAGGGGGTAAAAAAAATTGGTGGGGGGGGGGGGGGTGGGGGACAATTTTTTCTCCTCAAGATTGCAGAAATCAAAAAGAAAATCCTTCAAATTTTTTTTTTTGAAAAGGGAGGGGGGAGGTCAATTGCAACAGCATAGTGTATTGCACAAAAGCTAAAAATTGAATAATTGAATATAAATTCAAATCATATAACCAATTCTAAGTTCTTTGACTACAGTTATTCTGTGTCAGAAACCTATTATGTGTCAAATATTGAATTACAATCCAAATTCAGACCTGTATCAAGCGCGAATATTGTTTCCATTTTTGCCCCAACTGTTCAGGGTTGGACCTCTGCAGTCGTATCCAGCTGCGCTCGGCAAAGCAATTAATTCTCATTGTTGAAGGCTGTACAGTTGCCTATAATTGCTTACATCCACTTCATTTGAACTTTGGTGGATAGTTGTCTCATTCGCAATCATACCACATCTCCTAATTTTTATACAACTGCAAAAAAAATTTGCTGTCGTATATTGGTATGACTATGGCATCGTCATTGTCGTCCGAAGACACATTGGTTTTCGCACTCTACCTTTGGTTTAAGTGAATGGATCTCTATGAAATTTTACCATAAGGTTCAATACCACAAAAGGAATGTTGGGATTGATTTTGGGGGTTATGGTACCAACAGTTCAGGAATAAGGGGCCAAAAATAAGCATTTTTGTAACTTCCAGACATAACTTGTGTGTTATTGTATGGATATCTCTGACATTGTACCACAAGGTTCCATATCACAAAGGGAATGCTGGGATTGATTTTGGGGGTAATTGCCTCAAAATTTTAGGAATTAGGGGCAAAAAAAGGGGCAAAAAACAAGCATTTTTCTAGTTTCATGACAATAATTGTGTGTAAGTGTATGGTTCTTTCTGAAATTGTACTACAAGGTTCAATATCACAAAGGGAAAGCTGGATTTGAGTTTGGGAGTAATTGCCCAAAACGTTTGGGAATAAGGGGCCAAAAAGGGGCCAAAAATAAGCATTTTTCTAGTTTCCAGACAATAACTTGTGTTCAAGTGTATGGATCTCTCTGAAATTGTACTGCAAGGTACCATATCCCAAAGGGAAGGCTCGGATTGATTTTGGGGGTAATTGCCTCAAATTTATAGGAATTAGGGGCCAAAAAGGGGCAAAAAACAAGCATTTTTCTAGTTTCAGGACAATAACTTGTGTGTAAGTGTATGGATCTTTATGAAATTGTACTACAAGGTTCCATATCACAAAGGGAAAGCTGGGTTTGAGTTTGGGGGTAATTGCCCTAAACGTTTAGGAATTTGGGGCCAAAAAACAAGCATTTTTCTAGTTTCCAGACAATAACTTGTGTTCAAGTGTATGGATCTCTCTGAAATTGTACTGCAAGGTACCATACCACAAAGGGAAGGCTCGGATTGAGTTTGGGGGTGATGAATCATAAGGGGGTTCAAAAAATTGGGGGGGGGGGGAGGGGGTTTCCTTTTTTTCCTTTTTTTTTTTTTTAAATTTTCCATTCTAAATTGGTTATTTCTGATTTATATATAAAAGCAAATAATAATGATATGGTTTGAATAGGTAAATTAAAAATTTTTAAGTTCTTAAACCACATTCATTCTGTGTCAGAAACCTATGCTGTGTCAAATATTTAATCACAATCCAAATTCAGTGCTGTATCAAGCTTGAATGTTGTGTCCATACTTGCCCCAACTGTTCAGGGTTCGACATCTGCGGTCGTATCAAGCTGCACCCAGCAGAGCATTTTATTATTTTATGTTTGTGTGAATTTGTCCTACTTTTGCTTGAAAATATTTCCATAAACCTCTTCATAGATACCAGGATTGAAAATTTGTACGCCAGAGTCCAGACGCATATTTCATCTACAAAAGACTCATCAGTGACTCGATTAAAAAAAGTTAAAAAGGCTAAATAAAATACAAAGCTGAAGAGCATTGAGGTCCCAAAATTCCTGAACCTTAAATGCAAAGATGGTTAAAAAAATCTGGACACATTGAAAATCTTCATGTTAGTCACAGAATATGCTAGACAAAAGTTAAATTGTTCTCTACCTGAATATCCATGAAATATTTGTCACTGGATGTTTGACAAACATCTGATATCAACTACCATATCTTTCTATTGCTTTTTCATTTAAAAAAAAACTAAGAATAACTTTTACAGGAACAAGGTGGCTCATTTAATAAATTCCAGTCCAAAGACATCTTTTCTACAAACTTTTTTTATCACATTTCAGTATAATTTCAGTTATATAAATCTTAAATCTCCAAGATATCTTTGTATTTTAGCGGTATTTTGACATCCCTACTTAAATATTATGAGCTATGTTTGCAGACTTTGGTGGTATCTGTTAGGTTTTTGTAAAGTACAAAATAATAAAAAATATTCTGTGTTCTTCTTCTTCAAATAAGTATAAAACTTATATAAATTTTGACTTGGATGGAGAGTTGTCTCATTGGCACTCATACCACATCTTCTTATATCTATAAACAAATTGGTTGATTTTAACGAATCACTGTATATCTTTTTAAAAAAACAGGTACCCGCTAATTCTTTGAGACCTCTAATAAATTATGATAGGTCTACTAAGGACATTTTGAAGAATCACAATTATCCCTAATGGTTTGCCAGAAATTACAATTTTTACACTTAATGGTAAAGGTCATTCCTACCCTGGTGTAACAGCGAATCCTATTTAAAAATTAAGGTGGACACGTTTGGGCATTTTAAAATATGAAGATGCTTGAGAGTTATGAAAGTTTCCTTTTCCTACACAAGTTAGACCATGTATGGGCATAAAGTGATATCATGTGGACACTTTGTTGGGACTGGACATGTTTGAGGGGAAGAACATGTTTTTGAGAGTTACATAGAGATAGAGAAATTATTTTAATTTGGTAATTTTTTTTTTAGTGAACGAGTTGTTTTTGAGAAAATGGAACAGAGAAGAATAGACAAACATGACAGGAGACAAGTGAGGAGAATAGGTATGTTATATGGTTGTACTTTTTAAAATTCTTGATTTCTAATTTGAATGTCCCTTTAGTATCTTTTGCTCTCTTTTTCAACTGCAACCATTAAAACATTTACTTCATAGTGGTCTAAATATTAATTATTGACTGAAAATCAGCAATTTTTGTTGACAGGATTAAATTTTCAATATTTGGTTAAAAAAAACATTATTGTATTTAACCAAAAAATGACATGTTAAAACAATCAACTTACTTGACTATTTTAGATGCTTTCAACATTTTGGCATTTTTATGAACCCCTTAATATTTCAGCAGCACATAATAATCCCTTTCCAGATGGTAACTTGAGTTTTCCTTGCTTGAATTTAAATGAAAGTAATATACTGATGTAAGATATGGGAAATAGAAAGAAGCCTGTTGAATTAGACTCAATAGATCAGAGGTCAAGGTCACTGTTAAAATGGTTTATGTTTCAAGGTGGTAACGACTTTCCCCTGCATGATTGGATTAAACTTATATAGATGGGAAAAAATAGGGAATTAGAAATCTATCGAAAAAAATCTTTTTTCCTAAAACTACTGGAAACAAGCTCAGTCAAAAGTGGACTGGGCTATCTAGTAAAAAGTAAATTTGCTTTTTTTGCTGTCTTCTTAAAAACTAAAATATAAAGAGATGAAAATAATCGAATGATCTGCAAGATAAGATCTACAAATAAGCAAACATGACAAAAACTGTCAATCCACTTCTTACAGAGCTATTGCCCTTAAATGACAATTGTTTGTGTGTTATATTTTTTGACAATTTTAATGATAGAGAGAAAATATTATGGTAAAAATGATCTGCCAGTTTTTTTTTTTTGTTTCTTGCTATTTACTATAACTATAATAGATAATGGATAAATAGAAACTGTTAACAGCCAAAATGATCAGCAAAATAAGATTTACAAATAGGTTGACCAAAATTGGAAATTGACTCCTTATAGAAGTTTCTGACCTCACATAATGCATTTTCCCTGTTTTGCTATTATCTTCAAAATTATAATAGGTTGAGAGAAACTGTGAATTGCAAAAATGTTCAGCATGATATGATCTACAAATGAATTTAAGAAGGGTAATTTTCAATCAACTCCTTATAAACTACCTAGGGAGAAACGATAAGCAGCAGAAATGATCAGCAGATGTCAAGCAAATTTTTATGGAGGTATACAATTATTGCAAATGATAATAATATTTTTAGATATCCTGAAATCAAATTATAGAGGTCCTGATATCCAATTATGGAGATCTTGAAATATTTCAGGAGGTCCTCAATGATTTGTGGATATCCTGAAATATTTCCTTAAACACAAAATGTTGGATTATGTGACTCATTATTTTGACCACAACTTGAATATAAACTGAAACAGTGACCAATTTTAGGAAACTAGGGATTCAATGTTGAAATAACTGATTTACTACAAATGCACTTTTTTTCATGCCAAAATTAGCTTTTTCATTATATAAAAGTTGGTATCATTTCTCTGTTAATCACAGTATTAAAAAAATAGCCATATTATTTGTTTCTTTGCAGAGGCTGATGCAGAAAGACTGAAAGAGCTTCAGGATATGTTCTCAAGTTAAAACTGGTCTGAAACTGTGTGATAAAGGACAAATATAATCTCATCCACTTTATTTGTGCTTCATTTAATTTAATTTTTGTATTTATTCTTTTATTGTATATGTTATTTTATGAAGAAGAAGAAAAAATATGACATTTATGAACAATGTTATAGATGAGTGTCTGGATGGGATTTAATGAATAAAGAATATTTTTTGGCAATAAAAAAAGAATGGAGAAAAATGGGCCAAAAACCAAAGAATAGAGAATAATGGGCAAAATGGATAAAGAACAAAGAAAAATGGCCTGAAAATACAAAAATGAAGACCCCATCTAGATCCTCATGGATGGATAGATTTTAAAATGGAATTAATCTATACAAATATTTATACTTGATTCTTATGCTTTTCGTTAAGCCATAAAGGAGATTTTTTCACAGTTACTTTGAAAGAAAATTTATGCATGTTATACTAACTTTGTCAAGAAAGCAATATCCTACAGTCATGACAGTTAGATATTACTGACTGTTATCATAAAATGTTGTCCTTTAAAAATATGGAACTAGTTACTCTGAAAAGGGTTAATAATTTTTCCCAAAATTGAGCCTTCTGAATTTGTAATATTTTTGCTGAGTTGCAGAAAGGTAGTAAGATTCTGCTTTTTAATTTGATGAATGGAGTCTGTACTTTCTGACCTTGATATTTTGGTTTCTAGACAAAATTTTTGAGTTAAAACAACATCCTTGCCAAACTAAGTTTGATAATTTCCAATGGTGGGAAAAAGATCTATATTGATGATCAAAAGGTAAAGGTGACAGCCTTAAATTATAGATTGATATTGGTCTAGTTTTTTGGCTACAGGATGATATTTTTTTAATCTTATGTCAAACTTTTGCAAACAGCTCAAAAATGTCCCTTGGAAAGCCCAAGATTCCAAATGATTATTATGTCAGTAGATTAAATAGACAAACTGGAATTTGGTAAAGGTTCGTTTTCAGACATATCTTGTGTCATCAATCTTTTCATTATAATGCAACTTGGGGGTGAAAAAGACCCGTATTAATTTGGGTTTTCAGATAATATCTTTTGAACCAAACTTCCAATCATTACAAATCTTAGTTTGATAATGTCCCTAAAGAAGACCTTATTGAGTTTTAAGAAACTTTGAAAAAAGGTCAAGGTCAATGCAGTAATTAATAGATGAACTTTGCTTTCTGGATGACATTCATCCTACCTGCTCCAAACCTTGCTTTAAATTTCCCATTGGAAAACAAACATATGCCTTATTGGTTTAGAGGTTTATGTCATAAGTCAAATGCCACAGTGTCTACGAACAGACTATGAATTGAGGTTAAAGGTTAAGATCAGAGCAGCAGTTGATTGACTGAAATTTGAGCAAGTTTTGGGTTTTCTGATATCATCTGTCAAACCAAACATTCATTCAATCATTACTAAAGTTAGTTTGATAATGCCCATTAGGAAGAAAAGAATTATGGGAAAACTTTATTATCTAGACCTACTGTGGATTCATTTATTTTAGTGGATTGAGGAAAAACTGTATATTCATGGATTTGCTAAAGTCTGCATGCAAGCCTATAAAATAAAAAATGATACTTTGTTGAACATTTTAATTGGTGATTTACCTATACTCACTAAACTTTGGTACCCCACAAACAAAAATAAATTAACAGTTATCTTTTTATCCAGAAATTTCATCTTTTCCTTGACAGTCTTCATTACCAAAACCAAACAACCATTACCTGACTAAAAACAAATGTTTCTTGTATTACAAATCATTTTATTTAATCACTTTTTATGCCCCCGCTGTAGCGGAGGGGGCATTAAGTTTTACCCTTGTCCGTACGTCCCAAAGTTGGTTTCCGTTCTCCAACTTTAGTTTGCCTCAACCAAATGTTATGAAATTTATACACAGTGCTTATTACCACAAAACACAGATCAAGTTTCAATTTTGGTGGCATCACTTTTACCTTTCTAGAGTTATGCTTCTTTACAAATGGAAAAATTGCTGAATTTTTCATTTCTGTTCTCTCACTTTAGTTTGCCTCAACCAAATGTTGTGAAACTTATACACAATGCTTATTACCACAAAACACAGATCAAGTTTCAATTTTGGTGGCGTCACTTTTACCATTCTAGAGTTATGCCCCTTTACAAATGGAAAAATTCCTGAAATATTTGTTTCTGTTCTCTAACTTTAGTTTGCCTCAACCAAATGTTATGAAACTTATGCACAATGCTTATTACCACTAAACACAGATCAAGTACAAATTTGGGTAGCGTCACTTTTACAGTTCTCGAGTTATATCCCTTTATAATGTTATATGCAAGTGGGGGCATCATCTGTGTCCCATTGATACATTCCACATTTATTCTTTTTTAGCTTTTCCTATTTTTGATTTTGAGATTTCTCTTTCAGCTATTCACTTTCAACATTTTAATATTCATGTTGGAATTTTCTTTTTCTCTTATTTTACTTCCAAAAAATGTAAACATTTAACTTTAACTCTAATAACACAAAGTGTTTCTTGAAGTACAGCTCTGACTTGAACTCTAGCTCAAACTCAAAATTTAAACATATTTTGGTTACTGATGATGTGGATAAATTGAAGTAATAGGGCCATATGATAGAATATTGCAGGATAACTTTTCCTAAGTTAACATTCTGGGGGAAATATAATGTTGCTATTCAATAAAATATGATATTTTGATGTTTATTTTATATATCTTTTTATTTTTTAAACACTAAATTTGTAGAATTAAAACTTTTTTTACTTGCTTAATCTGTTTTCTGATGTAAAGGAAGCCGTCAATCAAAGATATTCCCCCCCCATCTTTGTTGTATATTATCATTACAGTATCTATTTGCACTGATTTTATACCTGAAAGGAAAGGAATCACAAGTTTTTGTTTGTCTCATGTCATAGCAAATACCATTCATCTTTTAACCATTGTTTTTTTACAATTTATCATTCCTATTTAAGCAATTTTAGCTCACCTGGCTTAAGGGAACAGTGTGAGCTTTTGGCGTCCGTCGTCTGTCATTGTCGCCATCCAATAACTTTTACAAAGATCATCTCCTTTTAAAATAATGGGCCAAATTTAACTAAACTTAACCTTCATCATCATTTGGGTATTTAGTTAAAATAATGTGTCCTATGACCCGGCCAGCCAACCAACATGGCCGACATGGGTAAAAATGAAACGCAGTTAAAATTCAAGTTTTATTTTTTTTTGAAAACCACTATAAAAAGAGAAAGTATGACAGAGGCAAAAATGTTCAGAATGATGAGATCTACCTTCTGTCTATTTACATAAAAACTGCCAGAAGATTTTCTGTAGGAGTTATTGCCCAATGAATTTTACCAATTTTTGTAGTCCCCTACCGACGAAGTCGAAGGGGACTTTAGGTTTGCACTCTGTCCATCTGTCCGTCTGTCCATCCGTCAGTCCATCAACTCAGTTTTCCACACTTTTTTTCTTCGTTCTTGAAGATATTGATTTGATATTTGGTATATAGTTTTATCATGACAAGTTATAGATCAAGTTCGATTTTTGTTCCGGTCTATTGATTTAGTCCAGAGTTATGGTCCATAAAAAAACTCCATAACTAATGTTAGAGTACTATGTTAAACCATATATCTGTACAAAGGGAGATAACTCATTTTTTAAAAGACATTCTTTGGTAAATTGTTTGAGGAATTTTGTGGCAGGTTTATATGTTATTTTGTATAAACTAATTTTCTGAATGCTACATGTATATATATATATATATTTTTTTTATTAGGTGAAATCCTTTAATTAGATAATAATCTATTTTTATTAAGGTATATATTTCATTACATTACATTGTGTAAATAAAAGTTGTTGACATTTTATAGATAAGTTACAAATCTATATTAGTTTGTGACAAATGAAAGAAAAAATATTTGGAACTATTAATTATATTTGATTGTGATTTGAAAATAGATATACATTGTATTACATCATATCTAATTTTAGAGAACTATTAATCATATCTAATGTTAGAGTGTTATAGGTTTTCCACACTTTTTTTCATCATGCTTGAAGATATTGATTGACAATTGGTATATAGTTTTATCATGACAAGTTACAGATCAAGTTCAAATTTTTGTTTCTGTCTGATAATTTTGTGTAGAGTTATGGTCCTTGGACTTGAAAAAAATTCACTCATATATTCAGTTTTCCACACTGTTTTTAGTCATGCTTGAAGATATTGACTTGATATTTTCTTTTTGTTTACACCATGACAAGTTATAGAACAAGTTAGCATTTTGTTCCAGTATAATGAATTTTTACCCGGTAGGGGACTATGTATTGCCATGCAATACTCTTAGAATGCTTGTTAAATTTTTGCGTATTATCTTGAAAATCATAATAGGTAGACATACACTTTATACATTTTGTGTATAGCATAAATGATGAGCAAGACAAGATCTAATAATAAGTCACACAACTGAAATTGTCAGTTGACTCCTTACTGGAGTTATTGTCCTTTGATGACAATTTAACCAGTTTTTTTTAGTTTTTTTGCCTTTTTATGCCCCACCTAGGGGCATTATGTTTTTATGTCAGTGCATCCGTTTGTCCGTCCGTTCTGTCCCACTTCAGGTTAAAGTTTTTGGTCAAGGTAGTTTTTGATGAAGTTGAAGTCCAATCAACTTGAAACTTAATACACATGTTCCCTATGATATGATCTTTCTAATTTTAATGCCAAATTAGAGTTTTGACCCCAATTTCACGGTCCACTGAACATAGAAAATGATAGTGCGAGTGGGGCATCCGTGTACTATAGACACATTCTTGTTTCTTGTTATCTTGAAAAATATATTAGATAGATAGAAACTGCAAATAGCATAAATGATCATAAGACAAGATCTACAAATGAGCCAACATGACCAAAGTTATCAGTCGACTCCTTATAGGAGTTATTACCCTTAAAATACCGATTTTTAGCATTTTTATACGACCGCTATTGGTATCACGTTGTTTTCGGCGTCAGCGTAGTCTGAAGACATTTGGTTTCCTGACAATAACTTAAGTATAAGTATATAGAAATCTATGAAATTTAAACACAAGGTTTAAAACCACAAAAAGAAGGTTGGGATTGATTTTGGGGGTTATGGTCCCAACAGTTTAGGAATTAGATAGAAACTTTTAAAGCAAACATGAATAGCAAAACAAGATCTGTAAATAAGTCAGCATAGATGAATTTGTCAGTTGTCTTCTTATAAGAGTTATTACATTGTAAATGACAATGTTCACCTTTTTTTTATGATTTGGGCAAAACCTATGGAAGATAAAGAGAAACTGTAAACCGAAAAAACGATCAGCAATATACAAGATTAAGAAAAAACGCAAGTCATGCATAATATTCTAGTTGGAGAGTCCATTGTTGAAGATACACATAGACCTATATAAGCGACACAGACTCTTTAGAGCCTCTTGTTTGATTAATTTACCAGTTTTCAGCCTCTTATTTTGAAAACTGTATTAGTTAAATAGAAATTGTGGACAGCAAAAAATTATCAGCTATACAAGATCTACAAATAAAACCAAATATGACAAAATCATCAGATGACATGATGATTTTTCACTAATTTTAGAGTTTTTGTCTATTATCTTGAAAACCATTATAGATAGATATATCGAAACCTTATCAATTTTGAAGTCTTGAAAAGCTATTATAAATTTTGTTGTGAGGAATTGAAGACATCACAGTAAACAATTAAAAAAGCCTTTCTAGACGTCATAATTATTTGGACTAAATAGATAGGTAGAAATTATGAACTATCAGATCTACAAAAACCTGTCAATAACCGTAACTATCAGATGACTCCTTATAGGAGTTTTTGCTCTTTAAAAAAGAGTTGTTTTTTTTTACTAATTTTTTTAATTTTAGCTTCTAATCTTTAAAAATATAATAGATTTTGCTTATAGTATCTGAGAAACAAAAATATCCATGAAAACTTAACATAGACTGATGAACCATGAAAATCGAGGTCAAGGTCAGATAAACCCTGCCAAACAAACATGTTCCCCTAACACTCATTCCATAAAGCAATTATAGTTGACCTATTGCTTTAAGTATTTGATTTACATAAACAAAGAAAACTTATTATTGACCAATGAACCATGAAAATGAGGTCAAGGTCAAATGAAATCTGCCAGACAGACATATTCACCTTAAAATCATTCCACTCACTTAATATAGTGGCCCTATTGTCTATAGTATGTGAGAAATAGACCAAACTTTAAAAACTGAACATTGTTCAATGAACCATGAGCAAAATATCAAGGTCATATAAAACCTGCCAGACGGACATATTAACCTTACAATCATTCCTTACACCAAATACAGCTAGAATTGCTTAAAGTATCTGAGTAACAAACCAACTGTTTTATTTTTGTCTGGGACTATTAAACTAACGGGACTGGAAACTGATCGATCTGTTGAGATTTCATTGTCCCGATAGCGGATTATTGATATTTGTCGAGCCTTCGACTTTTGTCGAAAAAGCGAGACATAGCGATACTACATTCCGTTGGCGTCGGCGGCGGCGGCGTCCACAAATATTCACTCTGTGGTTAAAGTTTTTGAAATTTTAATAACTTTCTTAAACAATCCTGGATTTCTATCAAACTTGGACAGAAGCTTGTTTATGCAGAAGTAAATTTTGTAAAAAAAATATCCTGTTTTTCCGTATTTTACTTATAAATGGACTTAGTTTTTCTGCCAGGAAACATTACATTCACTCTGTGGTTAAAGTTTTTAAAATGTTAATAACTTTCTTAAACTATCCTGGATTTGAACCAAGCTTGTTTATGATCAAAAGCTAGTATCTTGAAGGAAACTTTGTTAAAATTTTGTAGCTGTTTATCCGTATTTTATGGCAAGCCGTTGTGGAATTTATTCCCTATTTATTAATATTAATAAATCATTTATTAATATTAAAAAATGATTTTTTAATATTACAAAATCATTTTTTAATATTAATAAATCGATTTTTTAATATTAAAAAATACTGTCATTTTTTTATATTAATAAATGAATATTTAATATTAAAAAATCATTTATTAATATTAAAAAAATCATTTTTTAATATTAAATATTCAGTCTGATATTTTAATATTAATAAATGATTTTTTAATATTAAAAATACGCTGATTTTTTAATATTAAAAAATCAACATCAATGTTACCTTAGCGTTTAATATAAGGCAAACCAATCATTTATCTGTCAAACGCTTTAATGATGATTATTGGACAAGTCGGTCCGGAGAAATTTTGGACCGACTATGTTAAGTCAACTCGGACCATCTTATATCGACCCAGACAAGTAATTAAGGAAAGTTCGAACTATTTAATGATTATTAACCATTAAATATTGAATTTTGAATTAAATTTCTTTTAAAATCGTGCATTAAATTTGCCAAAATAATTTCAAATTATAATTTGATCCATGTGAATGAACTCAATCCTACGGAAGCGTATTAGGAACAAAACAAATTAGCATTGACCAATATTTGGCAAACATATAGACTAAGCAACTCTTTCGTATGGCAAGCCGTTGTGGAATTTATTCAGTGTACCACTCTGAATGTAAATTTTTTACTCTTCTGGTGATAGCCACGTGGTTAAATATTCTGCATTGCCCCTATCAGAGCTTTGAAAAGATCTATTCATATCAATATTTAAGTTCATGAAAAAGTCAAAACATAGTGTCACATTCATGTTTACCACTGACTAAATTCTCGATCGATTTATTTACTTGGGCCAACATAAGCGATTTGTAGGTATTTTTTTGTTAGTCAAATAGGACACGGAATTTCAACCCTTCCATTTTTTACATTTCAAATATCTGTAATACGATTTCCGTAACCTGGAGTCTGGACTAAGCAAACATACAAACTATTAGTCCCATGCATACAGTTACCTTGTTTCTTCTATCAAAAATTTGAAACGTGTTTAGGTTAAACTAGTAGTACAGTGACACGATATTTCGTTATAGCAATATAAAGAATAAGGAGGTGTTATGTGGTAATATATGATTGCCAATAAGACAACTATTCCACCAAAGTTCAAATGAATTGGGTGTAAGCAGTTATAGACAACTGTTCGTCCATCAACAATAAGAAAAATATAGGGACATAGTAAAAAATAAAATGGGCACATTTGTTTCGAAGTCGAACTTTTGACATGTCAAATCTAAAAATTTCGACTTTAACTCAAATTCTTGACTTTTCAAATCTCGAAATTTTGACTGTATTCTGAAATTTTGACTTTTGAAATCTTGAAATATCGACTTTTTTAAAAAGTATTACAACTTTAATATAAGTATTCAAAAACAGCTATTACAATTTTAGAAGGAGATGACATGGACGCAAATAAATAAATAAAGCGTCATCCAAACATTTTGTCAATTTATATTCAGAAATAGTTTTGTTCTCTTTAATAATGATATGGATTAACATTTAAGATTGAAGAGTTTAATTCGGAAGGAGCATGCGTGTTGACAGAAAAAAAAAATGTTATTTTCCCATATTCCATGTTTTAGTGTCCACGGCTCTGTCATAGGGTCGTCACATCTATAAGGACATTTTGCATCCTATGTTTTATGATTGGGTTAAAAGTCCTGTTCGGTATCCCAAAAGCAGGTCAACGACTTTGCCTTGTTGAAACAAGTGGCAAAATATGCCATGCATATTCAGGACGACTCATGAGCTCCTCAGTTTTCTAGTTTTAGAACATATAAACATATAAATACTGAGAAGTTGAAATTTCCAGATTCTTAAACTTGACATTTTAAGTTTAAAGTCTAAATTTTGACTTTTTAAAGCTGAAATTTCGACTTTTCAAAAAGTCAAAACTTTCAACTTTCTAAAAGCCGAAATTTCAAAATTTCTAATAGCTAAAATTTCAAATTAAAGTCAAAATTTCGAGATTTGAAAAGTTGAAAATTCGATGTTTCAATAAGATTTGATTTGTCAAAATTTCGAATTTGAAACAAAAGTTCAATGCCAATTTTAATTCTAGTTTGTCCCAAATATGATTTCGTAGTATCCAAATTTCATCAAGTTTATCATAAAACTTAATTCATACCCAGAAAAAAAACCTTGTGAAGTGGATGCTGATTATAGTGTGTGATACACAGCGTTATCATCATAATAACGACAATCAAACAAATATAATAATGATTGATTAAACAAGAGTTTATATAGTTTGTTCTTATGTTGTGCCGTTATACCACTGTCAAAGGTTAATGGGTTAATGGGTTCTCACATACATGTTTAATGTTTTACTCCGGTACATTGTCTAAGTCATGAGCCGTAGTTCAGTGGTTGTCGTTGGTTCCTGTCTGTCATGATATTTTATTTCGTAAAAAGCCGTTAGTTTTCTAAGTAACGTTGTTTCATTTTTTTTTGGGTATCCTGGTATGGCAAATATGCCAACTTTCCTATTTCCCACTGGCCAAACTAAGATATTTTCCATGTGGCCCACGGTTACCAGAAGTAGAGGTAGGCATGGTCTCTAAAATTACCCATAGCACTAGACCTGTAAAAGTTTTGAAGCATATGGTAGGAGGTGTCTGGTTTGTCACAAAGACCACATAAACTATCACCTGCGGGCCAAAGTAAGTGATTCACCACATGGGCCATGTTATAGAGGTAGAGGTAGAGTTATGCATGACCTCTATTATGGACCAAATCATTTATACATTTAAAAACTATAAACCAAATTTATTAAAAAAAATCTTACACAGTTATTTTTTCTGAGACTTATTTTTCTACATTCCAATTCACTATGACAGCAGGTTTTTTGTTGTCTCTTAAACACCACAAAGGACCTCCTTTGAGCACAAAAAAAAAGCACAATGTAGCACATAGGACCACAAAGGACCTTATTATCATTTTTTTGTAAGGAAATAATAATTTTTTAAATCTCTATTTCAGAAATGTCAATATATGCTTTGCTTTATCAAATTTTATTTTGGACATAACCAAAGCATCTACAGAAATGTTCTTACTTTATACGAATCTTAAATCGCTATGAGGAACAAAAAGTGCACATGGTGCAATAAAAAAGGTGCAGTAAAAAAGGACTGTACAGCTGTCTTTTGGGAATATGTTTCGTTGGGCTGTTTGATGAAAATGAAAATATACCTGTTGCCGTCTAGATAACCCCGATAAGTATCTGTAATAAAAGTGTATCATCATGCCGTGAAATGTATAGCCTTGAAAAATGTATTTATGATAAACTCTCTTATTTTATACCTTTTGGATGAAATGGTTTCTATTTCTCCCTTTTTTACATCAATTAACGATGACCGGTGTCTTTGGTCGCCGCTTGTGTGGTCTAGACTTAGAACACTTGTATATTTTGCATATATCGTATTCTTTATTCTACATTGGCTAGGTTGAGATCTCACAATATATGTTTAACCCCGCCGCGTTTTTGCTCCTGTCCCAAGTCAGGAGCCTCTGGCCTTTGTTACGTCTTGTATGCTTTTTAACTTTAGTTTATTCATATGTTTTGGAGTTTAGTGTGAAGTCCATTTTCACTGAACTTTCTTTTCTTAATGTTCTTCGTCTAGTTTAAAGAGCTTTAAATTAATTATGGGACGTCACCTAACCACATAGAGGTCATATATACAGTCCGCCAAAAGTTAAGCACCACCTAAATATAACTGTCAATATTTTTTTAACTATTGCGAAAAAAATATTTATGTTTGGTGTTATGAATTGCCAATAGCATACACTAAGAAAATTCATTACGACCAAAAAAAAATTAAACTCCGATATACCCGCCAAGCAACCTTTTATCAAAGGTCATCTGCACTTTTACAAATACATTGTTTCGATGCCTTTAAATCATCTTCCTACTGTCCCGCGTACAGGTGAAATTTGACCTTCACCAAGTCACTGTGAAATATGGCAAGCGGTAAGTTATCTGTGACTGAACGTCAAATGTCATGTCAAATGCAGGTAGGAGCACTAGGAGCATTGGTAACCATTTCAATGTTAATCGCACCGTCATTATCAGAT
The DNA here is from genome assembly GCF_021869535.1 of Mytilus californianus. Lineage (NCBI taxonomy): Eukaryota > Metazoa > Mollusca > Bivalvia > Mytilida > Mytilidae > Mytilus > Mytilus californianus. Next base: position 64,485,683 of record NW_026262679.1, read on the forward strand.
TTTTACAACGTCATATTGACACAGGAACTGTAAATGATAGACCAAGGTCCGGAAGACCCCGTTTAACTACCTATCGTGATGACAGACTACTTATTGGTCATGCTAAAGCCAACCCATTTACTCCTACCCCATAGCTTAGACACCACTGGCCTCCAGGTGGTCGTGTTAGTGTTCGAACATTGGTCCGTCGACTTCATAGAGGCTACCTAAGAGCACGTCGTGTTGTCAAAAGACGTGCTCTAACAGCCAGGCACCGTATAATCAGGTTTCAAAGCCAGGGCTAATGACCATCGAAGATGGAACATGAGAACCTGGCAAAATATTCATTGGTCAGATGAGAGTTGGTTTCTGTTACGACCAATAGACGGCAAAAAATGAGTTTGGCGGGGAAATAAAACTGCCTATCACCAAAACAACAATTGCTCAACGACAGCAATCGTTGATGGTGGTGTTACAGTAAGGGGTTTCTTCTCGTACTGTTGTAAGCTGGTATGCATATTTTGCAGGGTAACATGAACAGACAGACATACAGGGATTTGGTGCTTAGAAACATTGTAGTCCCTCATTTTGAGAATCCCCAACTTGCGTCAAGACACTCATACATGGACGACAACGCTAGACCACACAGTGCAAGGATTGTAACCGATTACAAAGATCAAGAAGCCATTGACACTATCTTTTGGCCTTCCATGTCTCCAGACCTGAACCCTATCGAACATGTCTGGGATGCCATTGGCAGAAATCTCAATCGCAGAGATCCGCCTTTGTAAAATCTTGGCGATTTAAGAGGAGCAATTGTTGATGAATGGAATAAATTTGCTCAACTAAAGTTCAGAAGGCTTGTACAGAGTATGAGACGCCGTGTTATAGAACTGTACCGGAAGAGAGGTGGTTACACATCCTATTGACTTAAATATTGACATTAAATTTGCCGAACATACCAAAGATTATTTGTAGAGACTTTTAATGATTTTGGGTGACTAATTGTTGTAAAAAAATTAATTCAAAGTAAAACTTAAATTCCGTTTCTGATATGTGTAATTTTCACTATTTCCGAGGAACGCAAAATTCAAATGCATAGAACCTGTATCAGTGACAAAACTTATGTTTATGGTTTGTTTATGGCATATGTTAGCAAAATTGCTGCATGAATATTTTGTCTTTTTCAAGGATTAACTGTTTTTTTTAAATGAAAAAAAAAATCGATGCAACAAACATAGGTGGTGCTTAACTTTTGGCGGACTGTATACAATAATTATTGTAGAAGGCTTATTTTCTGGGACCTTTTTTTTATTACCATGTTTTTCTATTAAATGGGCAGCTTTTTATTAATATGTTTATGTTTAGTAATGTTTTTAACTTGTAAATTCATAAAATATTATAAAAAAAAAGGTTTTATAGATTTCAGTAATAAAAAAACCCAACTGATTGTCTAAAAAGATAAGTCCTTTCTTAAATTTAATACAAAAAAAAACAGTTTTCTTATCACTGGATTATGATTTTTGTCGTGTGTTAAAATATGCAAGTCAATGTAAAAAGTGATTATTAGAATAAAAGATTAGAGAAAAAGATAAAAAAAAAAACAGCAACCGTAAGAATATAAATCTTTCAAAATTCGTTTTCGTGTATGAATTAATTTATTGTTTTGAATAGTCATAAAAATAACTTTTATTACTGTTTTCCTGTTATGTCAGCTTGCCATTTATTGGGGGTAGTTGTTATAGAAATTAAACGTATGTCAAATATTAACAATATCATGAATATAACAGGTAAAGCTTTGATAATCTGGTCACCTGTAATTACATTTACCTGTTAAAATCAAACTTATTTTGTTCAAGATTTAGAAACAGAACGAAAAGCAACTCTTTTCCAGGTTTTCTCTTCTTTCTTAGTAGCGAGTACACGTACATTTAGTATTTCCGACAATGTACATTTATTGTTTATATCCTACAATTTATAACTGACGGTTTAATGGTTAGTTTATAAATCCAAATTGAATTTTTACATTTTTTAAAGAAATCTACATAGTTTTAACCGCTGACCGCGAAGTTGATCGAAATTGAACTGTCACGGCAGAAACAGAAATATTCTCATTACCGTTTGCTCAATATGGAGGTGGAGTACAAGAGGCTTTATTTGTACAAATAAAAATAAACAAAACTTTATTTTTGAACTTGTTATTTATGCAACAATTAGTTGATAGCAGGATAAAAGCCGGTGTTTCGTAGATATTTTTGTTATTCATATTTTCCACTGATCTAGTTCAGCTACATGCTTGCAGTAACGTTTGATCATCGTATATAAAAGCGCTCAAACAACTCTTATATATAGGTGGCGTATTTATTAATATTAGAAAATGATTTTTTAATATTAAAAAATCAAGCTGAATATTTAATATTAAATATTCATAATTTAATATTAAAAAATAAGGCCATTTATTAATATTAGAAAATGAATTTTTAATATTAGAAAATGAATTTTTAATATTAAAAAATGATTTTTTTAATATTAAAAAATGATTTTTTAATATTAAAAAATGATTTTTTAATATTAATAAATCATTTTTTAATATTAATAAATCGAATATTTAATATTTAAAAAATTGAATATTTAATATTAATAAATAAAACCCATTTATTAATATTAAAAAATATTTATTTATATTAAAAAATCGATTTATTAATATTTAAAAATAATATTTAATATTAATAAATGATTTTTTAATATTAATAACAATGATCCATGAAAATGAGGTCAAGGTCTGATGAACTCTGCCAGACAGACATGTACACCTTACAATCATTACATGCTTTTAATATAGTTGACCTATTGCATATAGTATCTAAGAAACAAACTTAACCAGGAAAAAATATCATTGACCAATGGACCATGAAAATGAGGTCAAGGTCAGATGATAACTGCCAGACAGACATATACACCTTACAATCATTCCATACACCAAATATAGTTGAGATATTGCTCATAGTTTAAGAAAAACAGACCAAAACACAAAAACTCAACATTGAGCAATGAACCGTAAAAATGAGGTCAAGGTCAAATAAGACCTGCCAGACTCGTGTACATCGTAAAATATTTTCATACACCAAATATAGTTGACCTATTGCATACAGTATTAGAAAAACAGACCAAAACACAAAAACTTAACTTTAACCACTGAACCATGAAAACGAGGTCAAAGTCAGATGACACCTGCCAGTTGGACATGTATACCTTACAATCATTCCATACACCAACAGAAGTCGCAGACTCGACCAAAATTTTATCTTTTTTTTCAAGTAGTCACTGAACCATAAAAATGAGTTCAAGGACAATGATCATATGACAGATGGAAACTTCATAACATAAGGCATCTATATACAAAGTATGAAGCAAATATACTTTCTTCTACCTTCTGAAATATTAAGCTTTTAAGTAGATAGTTAAGGTCGCCATCACCGCCGGATCACTATCCCTATGTCTCGCTTTCTGCTACATCAAGCTCGACAAAAATACGCAAAAATTATCTTTCAAAGGCAAAAAATTCATATTAGGGGTCAACTGACAATTTTGGCCATGTTGATTGAAAGGTTTTTACAAAAAATGCATAAAATGTGTAAAACCATATTTCAACAGTAATAAGTAATAAGAGAGCAACCATTTAACTTCAAGGGGGGTGGGGGGGTTATGGATTTTTATCTGTCAGAAAAAAAAATTCGTGCAAAGTGCGATCAATTTTATTTAGTTTTTCAACACTATCAATCAAATAATTTTTTTCAATATTTAACACTATAAGGTATGGGGAAAATCTGGATTCAGAATATTTTTTTTGTCATTTGTTTGACCAGAATATTTTTTCTCATTCTGTTTCTCTCTATTAAGGTTTCTGCAAAAAAAAGGGTTAAAATCATCTACAAGGGCAACAACTCTTATAAGGGGCAACTTGATGATTTTCTCCATGTTTACTTATTTGTAGAACTAATTGTTCTGGATATGTTTACTGTTTTTCTCCATCTATTATAGTATTCAAACAGTATATGAAAACAACAATATAAATTTCATGTGTCCGAAGCCCTTTTCTGGATTTACCTTCTTCAAGAACACTCAAAGCCAAATACTTGAAAGGCAAGGATGAATAAGAATTGAATCAGTTGAAGAGCTAGATCACTAAAAAGGACCTAAAAATAAAAGCCAAATCATTCTAAGATCAACTTTGCCTGAAGGAGTTGAAACCTTAAGTTTCTTAATAATCTTTTAATTCATAAACGGAAAATGTAAGAAAGGTTTGTTATAAATCAAATCAATACCAAAGTATTGATTACTGAGTTGGTCATACCCTTGGGGACCAAAGTATTGATTACTGAGTTGGTCATACCCTTGGGGACCAAAGTATTGATTACTGAGTTGGTCATACCCTTGGGAACCAAAGTATTGATTAATGAGTTGGTCATACCCTTGGGGACTGATAGTCCACCATCAGTGGTATCAACCCAATATAATCAAGAAAAAAATCGAAATTTGCAAAACAAACCGCATTTTAGACACAAAAACGTCAAACTGGATTGTCCTATTTTTCTGAAAATTACATAGATAAATCTGAAATGCTGATCATTTTTCCTGCCAATTTTGCTAACCTCTTTAATATTTGAGAGCTAAGCAAAAAACTGCATTTTACCCTTATGTTCTTTTGTAAGCAACAGTGGCCATGATTTTTTATATATCAAATCCATGGATACAATTTTTAAACTAGATACCCTAAGGGATCATTCAGGTAAAGTCTTGTAAATTTGGCCTTGTAGTTTCACGTGATTTATTTTTAAAGTTTACTGCAAAGGATGCCAAGTGATGGCAAAGCTACTTTTCAGCAGATTTTTTTTTGTATGGAAATGTCAATGGTTTTTTTGTTGTTGAACAGACGTGCAATTTGTTCCTTCAAATGCTATTTCAAATTAACATGTTGCCCAACATATACAAACTGACCTCTAAAAACACAGCAAAGGATCTCAATTGCGTTCAGTGCAGGAGCACAATGTAGCTTAATGGTGCATATAAGACCACGAAGGACCTAAACAACTGATTTTAAACCATATGTATGGAGTGTGTATCTTCGAAAAATCAACTTGAATCCCAGTAAAAAATTTTACAAGTTCATAAGTTGAAGCTAATCCTGTTTGTCTCATTGATCTGGAATAAAATAATCATAAACTAAACTTAACTGAGTGATTGAAATAAAATCATGTGAAACAACCCTAATTTCAGAAACCTCTTTCCTGTGACTGGCATTTGCCTTCCAGATTCAAACTAGATTTAAGTGATCTAATAAGTGAACAGATACACCTGCTGGCATAAAAAAAAAACAGTAGATTAAATACCAAAATTAAAATTGAATGTGACTAGTATTTTGTTTCATAAGACTGTTAAAATCAGAAAAATCTTTTGTCAAACAGTACTTTCTTTATCATCTGGAAATAAGAAAACTTCACAAGGTAAATGTTTAAGGTAACTAAGGGGCATAACTCTTGAATGTACAATGTAAATACCACCAAAATGGACCTTGAACTGTAATCGATGATCCATGATATTGTGTTTAATTTCAAAGGATTGGGTCAAGTGGTATATAATTATCATCCAGAAATCAAAGAAATACCATTTTCAAAGGTAACTCTTGGAACAGTAAATGTGAAAAAAAATCGTAATCTAACTTGACCTGTATTTTATGTGCATGACATTTTCTTTTCAAAAGGTTTTGTTCAAGCAGAATATTCATTACTGGAAAGCGAAGAAAACCAAACTTTTAAGTTAACTAAGGGCACATTTCTCTTGAATGCATGGTAAATTTCAAAACCTTGAAAGTTGAACTTGACCTGTATTTTATGGCCCATGCCATTGCCTTTTAAAATTCTTCAAAAGATTTTGTCAAGCTTTACTTATCATCTGGAAAACCCTCAGTGAAACCAAACTTACGACGCATGGACAAAAGGATGGATGGACATGTGCATCACTATATACCCCTCTTTTTGGCATGGGTATAATGAGTTATAACTAAGGTTTTCGGATGTGGATCCAGGAATTTGAAAAAAAGGGGGAGGGGCCTTAAACAACACAATGTTTGGAGTGGAATGGGTAAAAAGTCTGAACCATAAATGTAGCTCCATAAGGATGACCCAGGTACCCTGAGCCCCCCTTATTCAGCCTCTGGTTTTGTCAAATAAATTTTATTTACAAGTCTATTCATATATATATATATAGTATTACTATAATTTCTATCCCTTAAATATTTAGGCTTAAACAAAACAAACAATATATTCATATTGCTGATAACCCAGACAGCTAGTCTGTTTTTAATAATTATTAAAACAATATACATTAATACAAATCATTAAAGCATATATACATAAAAGGAAATCATAAAAATTATAATTGATGAAATGTTAATGTATGCTGTTTCAAGTTAAATACTAAATAATGACAAAAAAATCTATCATCGACAATCCTGCCGGCCAGGAACAACCAACTAAAACCAGTGAACTCTGTCAAACTTCTTTAAAAACTGAATTTGTAGCGGGAAAAAGTTGGAAACCTGTGTCCAAAGACCAATGCTCTAAAGACCGTCTCAGGAATTATACTTAAAGACAGTATAAAAAAATGAATAATTATTCAAAACAAAACAATTGATCATATGCAAAAATATGAATTAAAGCAAGACATATTACATGTATTTTAAACATGTAAAAAGAAAATTGACACTACGAATGTTGGGTAGAAAGTGAATGCTATCAAAAATATATGAAAAAGTTACTCAAAATTTTGTGATTTTTTTCCCCAAATTTACAAAAATTGTTGACATTTGCAAAGCATGAGTGGTTTGTCAATGGAATTGTTTATTAAAAGTGAAAATTAACAAATATACAAAACCCAAAGGAATATTCAAAACGGAAAGTCCATCATCAAATGGCAAAATCAAAAGCTCAAATTATACATCAAACAAATGGAAAACAACATATAACTCACTCCAGTTTAAATGAAAATGGAAACCCTTATTTTTTATTTTTTTTAAAACTATTTCATTTCACTACTTCTGTTGCCTTTATTCATCACATGTTTCTAGTAAAATCTATTTGGTGCCATAAGTACTTTTATTTCAAGGATATCATGATTATGTTTATTAACAAACTGATATGACTGCAGTCTTTACTTATGAATTTATAAACCCAAGAACCAATGATTCTAGCCCAACTTTTAACAATGAATCCAAAAAAAGTACTTCATTGTATTTTACATTTAAAGTTACATTGTGTGAAATGTACAGTAAATTAAATTATCGCCACATATATACCGCATAAACTAAAATTATTTTTATTTGAAGGGTCTTTGAAAGATTCTTTTATAATAATTGTAATTTAAAAGTCTTTATAACAATACTTAAGGGATTGCTGCAGTAATTTAAAGAGATAGGCATGTTTCAGTTCCTAGCTAGAGTACCTTCATCAGGATATAAACTACAGAAGAGTAATAAATCTTGAAGTGATAATTTGCACATCATAATGTCAACAGGGGGAGTAATAATAAATAGAAAAATGAAAGTAAGTATAAAAGAAGACTTTAAAAAGAATGTTAAATAAAATTTGTTTATTAGAGTTTAATTAATTTTTCAAAGGAACTGCTTTCAATTGGCTTCACTCAGCTAGAGGTACTGCTTCTAATCGGCTTTGCTAAGCCCGAGGTACTGCTTCCAATTGGCTTCACTCAGAGGTACTGCTTCTAATTGGCTTCACTCAGCCAGAGGTACTGCTTCCAATAGGCTTCACTCAACAGAGATACTGCTTCCATTTGGCTTCGCAAGGACAGAGGGTACTGCTTCCAATTAGCTTCACTTAGAGGTACTGCCTCCAATTGGCTTCGCTCAAGACAGATGTACAACTTCCAGTGTCTAAATGGTACGGAATTGCAAGTCAAGTGTCGTCTAAATTTGCAAAAATTATTCAACATCCTTGATCGTGTTTAGTTTTATAACTACTTTCACTCTATTTATAATTTCTCCTGATGGTGACGTTGAAAATTTTACCTAATCACTTGTATTGACCAATGATTTCTCCCACCCTGCATATCTATTCTCTAGACCTCTGCTTACATATTTTATTTAAAAAGCTCTAAATAATAGCCTTTTAGCTAGTACACATCTGATATCTTAAAAAAATACTAAGTAAATAATAATATATATTCCTTATCACTGAGGAAATTAAGAGTAGGATGAGTTTAACAGGGTCATTACCTCCCTTTTCCCTAAATTTCAGCCTGTTAGAACTCCACATTCCTTCTATATTTAACAAAAATCCCCAAAAATATAATTGAAATTAAACAAGATGCTCTCGAGAGTCTGAATCGCTCACCTGTAATTTTTTGCTTAAATCTTTCATCAATGATTATTTTTGATTTTCAATATATATTAATAAGTGGCTTAATGCCATTTAAATGTTCTTTGTATCTGTCATATTTTCTTCAAAAGCAAAAAAATGCATTTTACCCATATGTTCCATTTTAGCCATAGTGGCTGTGTTTCTTGAAAGGTAAATGACTCGCTGCCCAAATTTGAACTCTGTCTGCAAGTTTTGATTCTTAGTATTGTGTACGAGTTTCATAAAATTTGCACTAGGCAAACCTTAAGTTAAGAGTGCTGAAACAAAAATGGGACAGACAGACAGAAAGATGGACAACAGGATATCATGGGTAAAACTTCATGCCTCAATTGCCTACGGCAGGGGCATAAAAAACAAAATGTTTGAAAAGATACATGTACAATGTATAACAATGGTGAAACCCAAAAAATACATTTCATTAAAAAATCATTTTTTTCTTTTAATTCTTTTTTTTTTTAGATTCTCCATTCTTAACTTCTGGAAGTGTTTTGACTATACAGACCATTATTAATATATCTAAAGGAGTAGGTCTTCAAATAAAATTGGTCAATCAAATCTAGTCACAGGGGGAAAAATAATGAATACAATCTGAACTATGAACTCAAAACAAAACTACATGTCAAAAACCAGTTCAGTAACCATATGCATAACAAAAAAATTGTCAAGACAATAATGGACATAAGTAGAGCTACCTGAATATATCCTTTGGTTTAAATGGTACAGAGAGATTTTTAAAATTAAAATTATAACTTCCAATCTTGTTGAAAATGGAGAATCTTTACACTATTTTTTGTTTGTTCGTAAACAATTATAAACATTTTCTCAAACATACACAAAATTGTCTGAATTACATTCTTTACTGCTACAGTTATATCACCCAATCATTTTGTGCAGCCACAGTTAAAGTTACCTGAAAAAGAAATATACATTCTTAAACGTATCTGTCAAAACTATATGAAAATAATTGAAGCAATATTTAATGCAAAAGAATAATTAACTGGGCATTACAGTTATGATGTGAATAACATTACCATAGAGTATATGTTTTGCTCATTGTTGAAGGCTGTAAAGTGATCTTTAGTTGTTAACATCCTTGTCATTTAGTCTCTGGTTGATAAATGTCTCATTGGCAATCATACCACATCTCTTAATTCTTATATAGTGGGATAAATTCAGATAACTAAAAAACAGAGATACACTAACAACATGAAAAATCTACATTGACATGCTATTCCATAAAGAGTTCATTAATTTGTGTACTGATTCTTACCATAAAAGTCAGCTCCAATGTCCATTCCCTGCCTCAATCCTTAACGGAAAAACTGTGATGCTAACCTGAAATATAAAATGCTTAGTCGTTAAAAAATGTTTTGACTTGGATGGAGAGTTGTCTCATTGGCACTCATACCACATCTTCTTATATCTATTAAACTGATCATTGTTGGTATACTTCATATATATTTAATAGAAATATGGTCTACAAATGTGTAATAGATGTTAAGAACATGTGGATTAAACAGCTATCCAGCTACCCAGCAAAATTTTATGTAATTACATCTGATCCTTAAATTTACTTATATAATGGTACTCAGATAAATGAGAGAGTAGACTTCTTACCACCTCTTATAAGCCTAGAGCCAGATACCCAAGAAATTTTACAATACATTTGGTTTTTTTTCAAAACTGGAATAACATAAGGGTACTTACCTTCATATTAGCTGTATTAGACCCCCAAGTTTTATTCTCAACACCATGAAAACAGGTCACAGAAAGAACCTAAAAAGAATTAAAATGGATAGGGTACATTATATATTTTATAAATACATTTCTCTGTCAACATAAAATTTCCTAATATTGTTTTGATTTCTTTAATACTACATGTTCACAATAGTATAACATCAACAACTAAGTTTGTAAAATCAATATAAAGCTGGAAAACAAAAAAGAAGTCAAAGAATAATCATTTGAATTTCAACTGCTAAAAAATCTGCATATATATTATAGGGTTATCTCCCATTGAATTAACAAATCTTGATGTTAATTGAATTTCTCTCCCCTTGGAAGTTTTATTCCAATCTCAGGATTTACTATTGCTATTGTAAACTTGTTAATATACCTGGTAAATGTATCTTTAAATATTAAACAGTTCTCAGTGTTTTGCATGCAGAAAATAAAGTTGTGTTTCTTGTTTCTTATTTGCACTTTTTATCAAATATTTCTAGAAAATGTATAGAAATTGTTTGGCTTAAAAAACTTGCCTTCTTATTTTCTAGGTAAAGCTCTTGGTTGAAGATTTCTTTAACCATCTTCCATGGGGCTGCTCCAAAAAGAGTAATATTTTATCAAACAGGAAATTCTTAAAAAGAAAAGCCCAAACTTTACAAACCCAAAACTTGTCTATAAATCATGATGATCAATTGTTAAAAAGGATATATTTTAACAAGTCAAATTAATACAAGTTGTCATTATGTTCCAATAATAATAAAAAAAAAACAGTTACTTTAGAAACTTGAATTTGATAATAAAATCAAAATTTGAAGCAAGTTATCTCCCTTACTACTCTATACTGGTTTACAAAAGTGTAAAGATACAGCATGAAAATATTTCTCTAAACTAAACTACAACATTTCTAGCTCTATGATGGAGATGTTGGAAACAAAAATAGAATACTGTGATTAATTAATATTCATAAGTTACTCATTTTTTTGTGATTCAGGTGAATCATAAGTTTTAAATCTTTGACAAAATAAATATCTATAGGCTTGTATGAAAAATAATTGAAAACAGTAGTTCAAGTAATTAAGTAAATATATTATGTCTGAACGAAAGGCTAATGTTGGAGGTGAGAGTTGAAAATGAACCAAAGGCTGAGATATTTGATGTAAAGGGAGATAACTACTGTACAATATCAGGATTGGTGTTTAACACCAATTTCAACACTATTGTGCTATTTCATGGCAGTCAGTTTTTATTGGTGGAGGAAGCCAGAGTCCCTGGAGAATACCACCGACCTTCAGTAGGAAAACTGTCATTCATAGTCAATTAAAATTAGAGAAACAATTTTGAAGAAGCAGATGTAAATACAGTCGACTCTCGTTATCTCGAAGTCAGTCGGACCATAGAAATATTTCAAGATACCCGTAGTTCGACTAAAACTAAAACTGAAAGTTTGACAAACCAAGGGACACAACTCTTGATTAGCTTGGTAAGGCTTAAATAAATGGAGATGAATATAGGTAGGGGATCGATTTTCTGGTCTCAGATTGATGTATCTGTATATTAATGACTTTTATTATAATAACATTTTATGTTTTCGTCTTCCATCAATGAAGGATCTCTTAAAAGCTTACAGTAGATTAAGATTCATCTGTTACAAAAATAAAATTTATGAATCAGTAGTGTGTTGGAAAAAGTTGGTGTCCCTTCCATCAAAAAGGCCCTTCAACAAGCTGAGAGTAGATTAATCTTGTTACTATCATATAGTGTTACTGAAATCTATATGCCCCTCTTCCTGGTCTGCTAAATGATGGAGCCATATTCAAGGTCAGCGACTTAAAAATCCTCTCTAGATTGCATTTGCAAAAATCCAAAAATATAAATTAAACATCTGTGAGTGAACTCTGAAATGAAATATAAATATATATACAACCATACACATGAAAATATATAAAATGAAATAAATCAACCAACCTCACTATCAATTCTTAGAAGTAACTTTATAAAATATAAATAAATATACATGTACAACCATACACATGAAAATATAAATACAATTAAATAGATCAACCAACCTCACTATTAATTCTAATAGAAGTAACCTATATAAAATACAAATATATTTATACAACCATACACATGAAAATATATAAAATAAAATAGATCAACAAATTTTCAATTCTTTGAAGTAACTTTACTCTGAAATGAAATATAAATATATCTACAACCATACACATGAAAATATGTAAAATAAAATAGATCAACCAACCCTATTTTCAATTCTTTGGAAGTAACCTATATTAAATATAAAAATATATACAACAATACACATGAAAATATATAAAATGATATATATATAACCATACACATGAAAATATATATATAATGAAATAGATCAACCAACCTTACTATCAATTCTTTGAAGTAACCTATATAAAATATAAATATATATACAATCATACACATGAAAAAATATAAAATGATATATATATAACCATACACATGAAAATATGTAAAATGAAATAGATCAACCAACCCTATTTTCAATTCTTTGGAAGTAACCTATATAAAATATAAAAATATATACAACAATATATATGAAAATATATAAAATGATATATATATAACCATACACATGAAAATATATATATAATGAAATAGATCAACCAACCTTAGTATCAATTCTTTGAAGTAACCTATATAAAATATAAATAAATATACAAACATACACATGAAAATATATAAAATGAAATAGATTAACCAACCTCACTATCAATTGTTTGAAATAACCTATATAAAATATAAATAAATATACAGCATACACATGAAAATATATAAAATAAAATAGATCAACCAACATTACTATCAATTCTTTTAGGTAACCTATATAAAATATGAATAAATATACAACCATACACATGAAAATATATAAAAATGATATATATACAACCATTTTATATATTTTAATGTGTATGGTTGTATATACTTTATAGTACAGCCCGAAGAATGCCCTCAGATTTGAGGGAATCTCAAATTTTACAACTGATTAGCTTCACAGTTTGAAGTCCTTGTAATTTATATATCACTCTTCCCAATAAACTGACCACAGATGTTACACATAGGTTATCTGATAAGAAAGTCAACATTTTGGCATTTTCTGTCTTTACTTGAAATATAAACATTATAAATATAAATATTCTTCATAAGATTTCGACAATCTAGTCAGTGAACTTAGTGTAGGTGATATTGAAATAAAATAATCTTCATCAGCTAACCATCTGTGTTTATTTGATAACATCAGTGGACACCAACTGTGAGAGAAGCACTTAACCTAATCATTTAATTGCTTGTATAAACAATCAATTACATGGTTTCAATGCTGAATATCAGGAAAAATCGGGGCTGTTCTATAAAGTATATATATACCAACCTTACTATCAATTCTTTGAAGTAACCTATATGAAATAAATATATATATACAACCATACACATGAAAATATATACAATGAAATAGATCAATGAACCTTATTTTGAATTCTTTTGAAGTAACCTATATAAAATATAAATATATATACAACCATACACATGAAAATATATAAAATGATATATATACAAAAATACACATGAAAATATATATACAATGAAATAGATCAACCAACCTCACTATCAATTCTTTGTCTGATCTATGGTCGGGTTGTTGTCTCTTTGACACATTCCCCATTTCCATTCTCAATTTTATTTGAAGTAACCTATACAAAATATCAATAAATATACAACCATACACATGAAAATATATAAAATGAAATAGATTTACTGTTACCTCACTATCAATTCTTTGAAGTAACCTATATAAAATATAACTAAATATACAACCATACACATGAAAATATATAAAATGATATATATACAAAAATACACATGAAAATATATAAACAAAGAAATAGATCAACCAACCTTACTATCAATTCTTTGAAGTAACCTATATAAAATATAAATATATATACAATCATACACATGAAAATATATAAAATAAAATATATACAACCATTTTATATATGTTCATGTGTATGGTTGTATATATACCAACCTTACTATCAATTCTTTGAAGTAACCTATATAAAAAAAAAATATATATATACAACCATAAACATGAACATATATAAAATGAAATAGATTGACCAACCTCCCTATCAATTGTTTGAAGTAACCTATACAAAATATCAATAAATATACAACCATACAGCCGAAAATATATAAAATGAAATAGATTAACCAACCTCACTATCAATTCTTTGAAGTAACCTATATAAAATATACATAAATATACAACCATACACATGTAAATATATAAAATGATATATATACAAAAATACACATGAAAATATATACAATGAAATAGATCAACCAACCTTACTATCAATTCTTTGAAGTAACCTATATAAAATATAAATATATATACAACCATACACATGAAAATATATGAAATGAAATAGATTAACCAACCTCACCATCAATTCTTTGAAGTAACCTATATAAAATATAAATAAATATACAACCATACACATGAAATGATATATATACAACCATTTTATATATTTTCATGTGTATGGTTGTATATATGTAGGACTCTAAAGTGCGATGGTACTCTAATGTGCGATGGTCACGCTAAAGTGCGATGGTCTACGCTAAAGTACGATGGTGTCTCACGCTAAAGTGTGATGTTTGTTTGTTTGCTGAAGTACGATGGTATATCACGCTTAAGTGCAATGGACCAATAGAGTAAGCTTCGAGGGATTTAAACATTAAAGTACATGGATTTTGAAAATAGCCTTTTTGCAAAAGCTAGTATGCTAAGGTATAACATACGTGATAGGCTTTATAATTTACCGGGAGGCTTGAGTGAGCCTTCCTTAATTCAGAAGACCTACCACGTAATAATTGCTGAAAAGGTAATTTAGGTGTTACAAAATACTGTATTTCCTGTTAAGTAATTTTTAACAATTCGGGCGTATTAAATATTTGAATAATTGGGTAGCTTGCCGTTCACACAGTCTATCAATAATCTGAACACCCCCCCCCCTTTTTTTGTACATTCGTCATTGTAAATAACAAATACAAAATGCGTTCATTGTCGGAATAAGTTACTTTATTTGTACAAGCTTTAATATAAATGCGAGAAAAATGCGATATTCACCGAGCTTTCTCCTTTTTCGTAGCGAGTACAAATACATGTTTTATTTTCCTACAATGTACAAACTATGTTTTAGCCGACAGTTTATAATTTACGCTTAAAAACATGTACCTAGGTATCCTGTATCCAATAGAAGCAGGATACAGGATACCTATTAGTATACTTTTTTGTATCATTATAGTAAAATGGTTGACTGCAGGACACAAGTCCTTCTTCCAGCCGCCGAAAAAAAACCACATTTGCTTCAGCCGACAAAGCACTGTTGAGTCTGAAATTAAGTCATGGACATTTGGTTTAAAAGTTGTTAATCAAATATTCTTTATTAATCTTCTGGCACATTCATTTTTGGTTTGTATAAACGATTGCTAACGTCATAATCCAACTACGTTTCTTACGTCTATACTTTCGCAGATCATCACATTTTAGCGTATGGAGGCATCGCACTTTAGCACAGACCATCGCACTTTAGCGTGACCATCGTACTTTAGAGTCCCCATCGCACTTTAGAGTCCTACATATATACCAACCTTACTATCAATTCTTTCAAATAACCTATATAAAATAAAAATATATATACTGCCATACACATGAAAAGTATATAAATCGAAATAGATCAACCAACCTTATTTTCAATTCTTTTGAAGTAACCTATATTAAATATAAATATAAATACAACCATACACATGAACATATATAAAATGATATATATACAATGAAATAGATCAACCAACCTTACTATCAATTCTTTGAAGTAACGTATATAAAATATAAATATATATACAACCATACACATGAAAATATACAAAAATTATATATATACAAAAATACACATAAAAATATATAAAATGAAATAGACTAACCGACCTCACTATCAATTCTTTGAAGTAATCTATATAAAATATAAATAAATATACAACCATACACATGAAAATATATAAAATGATATATATACAAAAATACACATGAAAATATATAAACAATGAAAAAGATCAACCAACCTTACTATCAATTCTTTGAAGTAACCTATATAAAATATAAATATATATACAACCATACACATGAAAATTTATAAAATGAAATAGATTAACCAACCTCACTATCAATTCTTCAAAGTAACCTATATAAAATATAAATAAATATATAACCATACACATGAAATGATATATTTACAATCATTTTATATATTTTCATGTGTATGGTTGCATATATACCAACCTTACTATCAATTCTTTGAAGTAACCTATATAAAATAAAAATATATATACAACCATACACATGAAAATATATATAAAATAAAATATATACAACCATTTTATATATTTTCATGTGTATGGTTGTATATATACCAACCTTACTATCAATTCCTTAAAATAACCTATATAAAATAAAAATATATATACAACCATACACATGAACATATATAAAATGAAATAGATTGACCAACCTCACTATCAATTGTTTGAAGTAACCTATACAAAATATCAATTAATATACAACCATACACACGAAAATATATAAAATGAAATAGATTAACCAACCTCACTATCAATTCTTTGAAGTAACCTATATAAAATATAAATAAATATACAACCAAACACATGTAAATATATAAAATGATATGTATACAAAAATACACATGAATATATATATATACAATGAAATAGATCAACCAACCTCACTATCAATTCTTTGAAGTAACCTATATAAAATATAAATAAATATACAACCATACACATGAAATGATATATATACAACCATTTTATATATTTTCATGTGTATGGTTGTATATATACCAACCTTACTATCAATTCTTTGAAAATAACCTAAATAAAATAAAAATATATATACTGCCATACACATGAAAAGTATATAAAATATAATAGATCGACCAACCTTATTTTCAATTCTTTTGAAGTAACCTATATCAAATATAAATATATATACAACCATACACATGAACATATATAAAATGATATATATACAAAAATACACATGAAAATATATATACAATGAAATAGATCAACCAACCTTACTATCAATTCTTTAAAGTAACGTATATAAAATATAAATATATATACAACCATACACATGAAAATATACAAAAATTATATATATACAAAAATACACATATAAATATATAAAATGAAATAGACTAACCGACCTGACTATCAATTCTTTGAAGTAATCTATATAAAATATAGATAAATATACAACCATACACATGAAAATATATAAAATGATATATACACAAAATACACATGAAAATATATAAACAATGAAAAAGATCAACCAACCTTACTATCAATTCTTTGAAGTAACCTATATAAAATATAAATATATATACAACCATACATATGAAAATATATAAAACGGAATAGATTAATTTGAACCTCACTATCAATTCTTTGAAGTAACCTACATAAATTATAAATAAATATACAACCATACACATGAAATTATATAAAATGAAATAGATTAATTGTTACCACACTATCAATTCTTTGAAGAAACCTGTATAAAATATAAATAAATATACAACCATACACATGAAAATATATAAAATGAAATAGATTAACCAACCTCACTATCAATTCTTCGAAGTAACCTATATAAAATATAAATATACAACCATACACATGAAATGATATATTTACAATCATTTTATATATTTTCATGTGTATGGTTGTATATATACCAACCTTACTATCAATTCTTTGAAGTAACCTATATAAAATAAAAATATATATACAACCATACACATGAACATATATAAAATGAAATAGATTGACCAACCTCACTATCAATTGTTTGAGGTAACCTATACAAAATATCAATAAATATACAACCATACACACGAAAATATATAAAATGAAATAGATTAACCAACCTCACTATCAATTCTTTGAAGTAACCTATATAAAATATAAATAAATATACAACCAAACACATGTAAATATATAAAATGATATGTATACAAAAATACACATGAAAATATATATACAATGAAATAGATCAACCAACCTCACCATCAATTCTTTGAAGTAACCTATATAAAATATAAATATATATACAACCATACACATGAAAATATATGAAATGAAATAGATTAACCAACCTCACTATCATTTCTTTGAAGTAACCTATATAAAATATAAATAAATATACAACCATACACATGAAATGATATATATACAACCATTTTATATATTTTCATGTGTATGGTTGTATATATACCAACCTTACTATCAATTCTTTGAAATAACCTAAATAAAATAAAAATATATATACTGCCATACACATGAAAAGTATATAAAATGTAATAGATCAACCAACTTTATTTTCAATTCTTTTGAAATAACCTATATTAAATATAAATATATATACAACCATCCACATGAACATATATAAAATGATATATATACAAAAATACACATGAAATATATATACAATGAAATAGATCAACCAACCTTACTATCAATTCTTTGAAGTAACCTATATAAAATATAAATATATATACAACCATACACATGAAAATATACAAAAATTATATATATACAAAAATACACATAAAAATATATAAAATGAAATAGAGTAACCAACCTCACTATCAATTCTTTGAAGTAATCTATATAAAATATAAATATACAACCATACACATGAAAATATATAAAATAATATATACACAAAAATACACATGAAAATATATAAACAATGAAAAAAATCAACCAACCTTACTATCAATTCTTTGAAGTAACCTATATAAATAATAAATATATATACAACCATACACATGAAAATATATAAAATGAAATAGATCAATTTGAACCTCGCTATCAATTCTTTGAAGTAACCTACAAATATACAACCATACACATGAAAATATATAAAATGAAATAGATTAATTGTTACCTCACTATCAATTCTTTGAAGTAACCTATATAAAATATAAATAAATATACAACCATACACATGAAAATATATAAAATGAAATAGATTAACCAACCTCACTATCAATTCTTCGAAGTAACCTATATAAAATATAAATAAATATACAACCATACACATGAAATGATATATTTACAATCATTATATATATTTTCATGTGTATGGTTGTATATATACCAACCTTACTATCAATTCTTGGAAATAACCTATATAAAATAAAAATATATATACAACCACACACATGAAAATATATAGAATGATATATATACAAAAATACACATGAAAATATATAAAATGAAATAGATCAACCAACCTTATTTTCAATTCTTTTGAAGTAACCTATATAAAATATAAATATATATGCAACCACACACATGAAAATATATAAAATGATATATATACAAAAAAATACACATGAAAATATATATACAATGAAATAGATCAACCAACCTTACTATCAATTCTTTGAAGTTACCTATATAAAATATAAATATATATACAACCATACACATGAAAATATATTAAATGAAATAGATTAACCGTTATCTCACTATCAATTCTTTGAAGTAACCTATATAAAATATAAATAAATATACAACCTTACAAATGAAAATATATAAAATGATATATATACAAAAATACACATGAAAATATACATACAATGAAATAGATCAACCATCCTTACTATCAATTCTTTGTAGTTACCTATATAAAATATAAATATATATACAACCATACACATGAAAATATATACAATGAAATAGATCAACCAACCTTATTTTCAATCCTTTTGAAGTAACCTTTATAAAATATAAATATTTATACAACCATACACATGAACATATATAAAATGATATATACAAAAATACACATGAAAATATATATACAATGAAATAGATCAACCAACCTCACTATCAATTCTTTGATGTAACCTTTATAAAATATAAATAAAAATACAACCATACACATGAAAATATATAAAATGATATATATACAAAAATACACATGAAAAATATATAAAATGAAATAGATTAACCAACCTCATTATCAATTCTTTGAAGTAACCTATATAAAATATAAATAAATATACAACCATACACATGAAAATATATAAAATGATATATATACAACCATTTTATATATTTTCATGTGTATGGTTGTATATATACCAACCTTACCATCAATTCTTTAAAGTAACCTATATAAAATACTAATATATATACAACCATACACATGAAAATATATAAAATGAAATAGATCAACCAACCTAATTTTCAATTCTTTTGAAGTAACCTATATCAAATATAAATATATAAACAACCATACACATGAAAATATATAAAATGATATATATACAACCAATCTCACTATCAATTCTTTGGAGTAACCTATACAAAATATCAATAAATATACAACCATACACATGAAAATATATAAAATGATATAGATTAACCAACCTCACTATCAATTGTTTGGAGTAACCTATACAAAATATCAATATATATACAACCATACACATGAAAATATATAAAATGAAATAGATTAACCAACCTCACTATCAATTCTTTGGAGTAACCTATATAAAATAAAAATATAAATATAACCATACACATGCAAATATAAATCAAAGTACTGAAGTACTGAACATCGGATGACCACAAGTTCTTGAGGATGGTCAAAAGCACTTGTCTCAGAAAAAAAACAACATATCTCTTTACCTGAAACTGAGGTTAATGTACAGAGATATATTTTTTTCTAGACAAGTGCGTGCGAGTATGATGAATAAATGACAGGAAATTCAACTTCACCGTAATAACTATTATATTGTAGTGATACAAATCAGTATACACTGATTTGTTGTTATATATTATATCAAAATAACAGTTACATATATATATGATTTGCATCCGTTTGTATATCATTCTATTCTACTGTTCTAATAATAGTGCAATGCAAGTGCATGGTGCACACTTTTCTGTAAAAATTCGATTTTTCTAAGATTGGATACGAGTAGGCATTCATATTTTCCCGCAAAAACAATTACAGAGTTACCGGTCCTGTCGCAAAACGTTCTTTGAGATATTCTTCCGCATGCTTTAACACAATTTTTCGGTACGTGTGCATTGATATTATCAATGATTTTTTACTTATATATATATATATCTAACTACAAAACATTTTCACATTATTAATTTATGTTGTAAACAAAAATATTTTTATCAGTATTCATTGAAGAGATGTATTTATATCAAATGACAAGGAATTTTATTTTGCACTCGTTTATGTGCGCATATTTATCATGTTTATAGATCGGTTACAAACCCAAAACTAATTTACATAATGGAAATCTAGGCGATAGCAATACATCGGAATGACCTCAAGGTCATCGGGATGTAAAAATGAATTAGATTAACCAACCTCACTATCAATTCTTTGAAGTAACCTATATAAAATATAAATAAATATACAACCATACACATGAAAATATATAAAATGATATAGATACAAAAATACACATGAAAATATATATACAATAAAATA
Source organism: Mytilus californianus (assembly GCF_021869535.1). NCBI lineage: Eukaryota > Metazoa > Mollusca > Bivalvia > Mytilida > Mytilidae > Mytilus > Mytilus californianus. The sequence goes on from NW_026262679.1 coordinate 64,507,490, forward strand.
GATCAACCAACCTTACTATCAATTCTTTGAAGTAACCTATATAAAATATAAATAAATATACAACCATACATATGAAAATATATATAATAAAATAGATCAACCAACCTTACTATCAATTTTTTACTAAGACGAGGTTAGATTTTTTTTTTTAAAGTGTTAAATTCATCCATATGCTTATGTGCTTGTCAGAATTTGGTGTTCATATTAGTTCTTTGTTTTTTCTGTTTATTTTATTCACAACTCTATTTGACAACTCTTTTTGACTTGAATCAAATTTACAACTTCCCTTATACACCTTATCTCTATTTGTCCGCCATTACTGGACTTCACAAAGGTTCCCATAAAATTTTGACATCACAATAGAAAATATCTGACGCCACAATGGAAAAGTGATTGTTGCATGTCATCAATAGTTCAAAAGTCGCAGATTCTCAGGTCAAGGGGCGCAGATTTCCATATAGCCATAAGGTCTATTGTATATACATCGAACTATAATTGATCTCTAGAAGTCTTTGACATTTCATTTTCATTGGGATGGTGCCTCATTTATGTATACCTTGCATTCCTTTTTTAATAAAAAGCATAGGTACTTGGGGACTGGACAATATTTTTTAGCTATTTTAGTTTCCACTATCATTTTTCTTTTTAAGCAGGAGCACTTTTAATGAAATTCAACATCTGTCGGCAGAACAGATTAATTTTGTTCATCGTATTTTGATTCGTAAATGACGGAAGCATTGATTGGGCGACAACTCTTAATTCCGCGCCAACTCTGGTTCCCTGAAACAAATGTCTCGAATGTTATTGTACAGCACAATAAGGTATGAGAGTTCACCATATCAGTATAAAGTATAAATATACACGAGCAGGTTTACGGTTTATTTATACTTTATACTGTTATGATGAACTCTCGTACCTTATCGTGCTGTACAATAACATTCAGGACATTTGTTCAGGGAACCGTCCTTGGTGTGGAATTAAGAGTTGTCACCAATTCAATACTTCTGTTATTTAAGAATCAAATACAAAGACACGACGAACAAAATTGATCCTTTTACCGATAGACTTCAAATTTCTTTAAAAATGCCTATACTGCTTAAAATGAGGAATGATAACGAAAACGAGTCATGCCCACTGACCAGAAGGAAATTGAATATTTTATGAATTAGACTTGGGATTCCTCAAAGAATTCAAGTAGGAAAATAGGGGATGAAGATTAATGAAGTGAGATAACCTTCTCTCTATATTAATATATATCAGTGACCACTGTGGATAGTAAAGTTTATTTTTAGTATATTTATATGTTCATACAACAGAAAAACGAAAAAAATAATTGAAATCAATAGAAAACAGAAAATAAGAGATTCTGGAAAAAAGGGGGAGGGTTAAAAAAAAATTGTCCTGTCCCCAAGTACCTAATAGGTAAAAAAGCTCTAAGAAAAAAATTATAGTACCCTTTTGCATAATTTTTAACCAACAAAAAAATACTCACCACATATAAATATAGATGAGGTTCTTACCATACTCTTTGGTAACTTACAGAGATAGCTGTTTTACTGTACACATTGCTTACTCTTCAAGGTCATTGAATACTGTTCTGCTCTGTTCAGTTGTTTGGTTCCTCTAAAATATCACATAAGTATAAAATAATTGAAAGGATGGAAACTTAGAACTATATTTTATTTATAGTTCTTTATAAAATGTTTATTCAATCTAAGACAATCATATAGAAATAAGGAGATGTGGTATGAATGCCAATGAGACAACTATCCACCAAAGTTAAAATGAAGTAGATGTAAGCAATTATAGGCAACTGTACGGCCTCGATAAATAGAAAAAACCATACCGTATTGCTGGCTATAAAAGGCTCCGACATGAAAAATATGAAACAATTCAACTGAGAAAACTAACGGCCTGATTTATAACAAAATAGTTTACGAAAAACAAATATGACAAACATGAACCAACGACAACCTTTGAACTACAGGCTCCTGACTTGGGACATGCACATAAAGAATGAAATGTGGCGGGGTTAAACATGTTTGTGAGCGCTCAACCCTCCCCTAACCTGGGACAGTGGTGTAACAGCACAACATAAGAACAAACTATAAAAATCAGTCGAAAAAGACAACTTATCAGATGTATACAAATAGAAATACATCTAACAAAAACAAAAAGTAGATGTGAATGGGTACTTATACATCCCCAAAAAAAAAGACACTAAGTGCAGATCTGAGAGTACTTGCATGCAGTTACTGACAGATAGTTCAAAGCCAATAACAACTAATAAAAAAAAATCATCTAAGACTAAAATATCAATCAGTACACATCAAACATCCAATAGATTTAATGTAAAGACGTCATTAACAGTCAGAGAAAAACATGATCAAATGCCAAACTATAGGTATTGACAGATTGTAGAACCGTGAAAGTACATATATGAAGGGCCTGATGGGTTATTTTCGTTCATTGTGATCGGCGCATTTTCGCTATCGTGATCCGTTTTTCTACAGATTTTTTTTTTTTTATATTTTTGTGATCCGTGATCATGGAAATTTATTTTCTGTGAATCGTGATTGACAAAAAAATCAACTCGTGAATCGTGATGAGACCCCCCCCATCAGGCCCCTCATATCTGTGTAATATTTAGTATGGTTTTGATTTATTGATAACAAAATCAATATTTATACCAATAAAAACAATAAGATTTAATTACAGTGTTGAATAGGTAACCTTTTAGAATAAGTTTATCTAAAGGATTGATAAGTGTAACCTGGATTGTTTATGTTTTCTTTAGTACATCTCATTAATATCAATGTCAAATTTCAATCAATTTCTAATATATTTATCTCAACAAGAATTGAAAACAAAATATTAATATTATCCTGTAAAACTAATCATAAAACATTTCTTTGCATGTAAATATCATTAAGCAAGATTAAGGTTATTGTTCTGTGACCTATGGCGGTTCATTATGGATGTATAGATGCACGTGTAGATGACTATAAATTATATAATACATAGCAAATATTTGTAAATACTGAATAATAGCTCATAACTTAAAAGCAAATAAACAAGACAGATATTATTATGTTGAAAAAATATGTTATAGCTCAGTACTTAAGTTATATCTGATTAATCTTTTTAGCTACTTGTATCCAAAAGGTAAAAAAACCAGGGTTTGTAAAAGTTTGTTTTTTTTATTTACTATTGACTATTATACCTGACATATACACTGGGTCTACCATTGTGGAAAGTCTATATAATGGAGTTGTATTACTATCTGGTTATCCTAAATGCATCTGAATACAAAGTTAGACGACTGTAAGTTCATAGTACTCCAAGAACTGAAAAGAAACATTAAATATTAAAATAGGTCAATGAAAAATTTGATTTACCGGAAGACTATAGAACAATCTACTTGCTGATGAGAAGAGTCAAACTCGCCTCAATACTTTCCGATTTTCATTAAGTCAAATGATCATAGAAATAGAAATATAAGGTTTTGACATAAACCAATCGAGAAGGTTGTGCACAACCAGAACAAAAACTTAACTCAAATTCAAAGGGTAAATATGTTATCGTCCCTTACACAGAAACATATTGAATTTGACCTCCTTTCCTCAATATGTTGTAGAGATTACTTAAATTCTTTAATAAAAAATAAAAAAGATGTGATTCCATATCAGGTTACAGGGTTATATTTTAGTTGCTGCTACTTCTCAGGTTCAGATCCAGGATTTTGAAAAAAGGGGGTACTCAGGCTCCAAAACAAGAACATTTTTTAAATGGAACAGGTAAATAGTCAAGATCAACCATAAATTTAGCTCCATAAGGGAGGGGGGTGGGGGGGTCAGGCACCCAGTCTCCCTCTAAATCCTCCTCTGCTTTTGCAAAACTTGAAAACTTGAAGAAGATAGAAATTTGGAAGATGTTTTACATCTACAATTAACCAATGTGAAGAAACGATAAAAGTCATCATTTTGTGTCACATCCAACCTTATTCTGCATGAAAAATTTGTGAAATCATTTGATTCTTCAAAAGTACAAACTAAAAGTTTTAAAATCCCAAACAATTATCACACTGAGACAAAAAAATTATAACTAAATAATACCTGAAACTCCTCAAACTTTTGAACATATTTTATGTTTCAACAAAGTCCCTATAAGGCAAAAAAAAATGCATGTCCAAGTAAAGATCAAACTAATTTGGAGCCAAATTCTAACCTTTTGATCACATGATCATACAGGTAATAAATCTGTTCACTCACCTCTACTCACTTCACACTTGAGTAACTGGCTGTGTACAAAAATATTTTAACCTGACAAAGGTATTTCACCATATTATGTAACAGAATTTCGTTCAGATAATAATTAATACATTCCCCTAAAGCCTAAGTGCACCATATACTTTAATCTATTATTGCATGTTTTAGGGGGTTTCCAAAGAGTTTTAATTGTAGTTCAGAGGAGGCAGATATCTCTTATTTACATTGTTTGCTAAATCACTGAGTGCTCTTACTGTGGATTCATTATTATTCGTGGGATACCAATTTTCGTGGATTTTAAGGGCATAGGTAAACAACGAATTTAAATGTTCAACAAATAACAATCTTTCTATAGGCTTGTATGCAGACTTTTGCTTAACCACAAAATTAAATATCCATGAAAATACAAATTTTCTTCAATCCACGAATATTGGTATCGAGCAAAATAAATGAATCCACAGAATACAGCATGCAATAGTTTGTTCAGGTAAGACTGAAATATCTTGAAGTGTTTTGTCTTCATTTAAATACAAATGTATCTGTAATTAGGCAGTCTCATAATTCATATTCATAACAAACAAGTTTCTATATTCATCCCTTTTTTTATCTTTATATTTCTCTTAAAAACCTCTAACAACTCTTAAACAACTCAGTATCTCAATACATGTGTATCTAAGTCAAATCTACACATTCAACATTATTATCTGTGATGATCTCTAACAAGTCGTCCTCGCTTATCCTGTAAATTTTGTATAAGTTCATTATCAGGTCGACTATTATGAATTGTGTCACAAAGCTTGTCAAATATTGAAACATCATTTATAAGTTGAGCTTGTTCCAAATCCGTTTTTGTATCAGTAAATGTCTGTTTAATTTGTGGGTTATCATTTCTGTCAACCATTTCACTTAACGCTTCTAATTGAAATGAAAGAAAAGACTTCTGAAGGTTTTGATTTTCCAAAATAAAGAAGAATTTTTGATACAGCTATGTATATGTGTGTTGTACAGTATTTTTTTTTTTATAGTAAACATGAATAATTTTGTGATTCAAATACTATATTTTTTTATTGTTTTTATTTATTTATTCTTTTTTTTTGGGGGGGGGGGGGATAAATTTGTTCTATGAACAATAAGTTTTACCTTTACAGAATATTGATTTGAACACACTATTTGTATCAGGAATGTTTTTGGCAGGATAGAGTTTATGCTAATGTTTCGGAAAAAGTAATGAATCCATACACTGATTCCCATTCTACTTCCGCTTCCAGCTGTATGGCGGAATTTTTATGAGCTCCAAAGATAAATGGACTAAATGAACAGACAGCTGTCATAAATCAGTAAAATAATACAATATAACCATCTCAAAATGTCCCGAAAAAACTTTTATAGTGTTGCCAAAGGTACAAATACTGGCATATTTAAGGAGCAACCATTTAACTTCAAGGGAGTGTTACGGTTTTTTGTCTGAGTCAGAAATTTTTCAACGCTTTCAATCAAATTAGTTTTTTCAAAATTTAACACTATAAGGTATGAGAAAAATCTGGATTCAGAATATTTATTTTTGTCATCTTGACCATAATACTTTTTTTTCATCCAATTGAGGATCAGAACATTTTTTTAGGAAAAAAACATACCCCCCCTCCCCCCCTTGAAGTTAAATAGTCAATCCCTTTCTTTTATAATGGAACAAATGCGAGGCAAGCGTTCAAAAATTTCACCACGCTGTTTTTAAAGGTTTTCACAATATTGATCAGGCTATTGTCTTTATAATGGCAGATGGAACATACAAATCATGCAATTCCATACCAGTTTTTGATGAAACAACTACCACCAAATCAACTAAGGATTATGGCCACAGTTGTGATAGTAAATTATGTTCTACAGAAAATCTTGATCTATCAACATTAGAAGAAGACTCTGATGTATGTAGTGTAACTACTTATAATCAATGACGAAAATGAAACTGCAGTAAAACAAGTTACACAATTAAACTTAAACACTGATACATGTACCAATGATGTGCAAGTCCAATCAAATACTAAAGAGATGCAACGGCAGTCAAACAATAATGACCCTAAAGTTGAATCCAAACAAAAAATTACATAAAAAAAACTATGTGTACTTAATCCTGCAAATATGAAACTAGTGAACATATGATGCAGTGTAATAGGTGCCAGGGATGGACACACTATGTCTGTACAAAGCTCCCTGTCTACCAACTTTATTTGCTAGCTAGTTCATACCTCCCGAAGATACACTTGTGAGACATGTTCTAATGTAACAACTTCTTTCTATGAAAAATGGGCAAACAAAGGAGCAGTAGAACCATCTGATAACCCAAACATGAGTATCAAGACCCTTGAAATTGTTTCTCGAATAGAAAATAGCGTAGTGCAAGCAATGGCATCACTCAATCAAACAAATCAAGATGAGAAATTCAACAACTTGCAACATGAACTTCAAATCTTGAAATCAAACTCTAAATAATTTGAAGATGTTGAAAAGAAGTTGGAGGATTTGACAAATCCACGAGATTAATGATTTGATCTCTACAAGAAGTACATCTGAAGAAGTTACAAAGATTACTGAACAAATTAAAAAAGACAAAGTAACAGTTATAACCACCTAGTTAAAACCATTACAGGACAAAATTGCATCACTTGAAAATACCATTCAAGCCCCAGTCTGAAATGTTGGCAACTAAACTAGAAACTATGAGCACTGAACTGAAAAACATAAATAAAAATTTAGAATAGACTTACAAATCGATTGAAAAGAGCATCAAGGCAAACTCTAAAATCACGAAGAACATAAGCCAGATTTCCTCACAACTTCAAAAATCCAATACCAAAGAATCACAACAATTGACTAATCAGTAATATCAGCACTTTGAACTTGAAACCTCCAACCCCTTCACACAATTATCAGATGATAAAAACAGTGAAACTGATGCAGCAACTCTGGACAGCAATTCTGGAAAAGCTTACAAATTAAATAATCCTTCCATACAACAAATATAGTTGACCTATTGCTTATCAGTTTAAGAAAAACAGACCAAAACATAAAAACTTAACACTGAGCAATGAACCGTGAAAATGAAGAATGCGTGCAAAAAACATAATACTTAATAAGTGCACTACTCAGGCATTGTCAGTTTGCAAAAATTATATTATCTTTACCTTTTCATACAATACAAGACAAAGCTTTAAATAATAAAATTGAAGAATGTAATATATCATTACAGTATAAGTTCCTTGAACATGTAATCATGTTACAATTAGTAATGTACCAATTAAGAAGTTTTATGGACCAGATGGTTTACACTTATCAAACCAAGGTGTCAGCGTATTTGTGGCTAGCATTAATTATCATATGAAGAATATTCTACAGGTCACTGAAAAACTGAAAATGAAACAACAGGCATCAAAACCTGGAAGAGGGCCTAAACAAAACAGACATGAGCGGTAGATTTTTTGTAAACATAACAAATAAGCGGCTGTTCAGTATTATCAAAATAGCCAGGAATTTGTTCTTTAACAGAATGATCATTAAAAATACCGGCAATATTTACAAAATCAAAACCTTTATTGACATATTTAATTTTAATAAAATGTTTTTTGTGATCTTCAGGGCAATCAATTTTTGGAAACAATTTAGAATAACAATATGCAATTATAATTTGGATGATTTCATACTTAGGACTGCAATATGAAATTGTGTTGCATACCTCCAAAATTTGATGTAATTTATTTAAAAAAAGAATCATAAAGAGAAATCAGTAGCTTTTTTTTCAGACACAGTGACATTTTCTTTGTGCAGTCATAGATCAGTTTCCATTTTATCAACTTTCCTGCAAAAAAACAAACAATGAAATATTCTTGTTCATTTACAAACATGTATTTATATATAAGGCCAATTAAAATTAATTGATAGATTTTCATCCCCGCCTGCCCCTCTGAAATCGTTCCGCCCCTATTTTTTTTTATTTTAAAAAATTTACAATTTCCGGATTTTGTTCATTTGCATTACCAGTAAGTGCCGATAATTTCGTTTCATTCAAACTTCCTGTTTCAAATTTCGGTTTTCGTATTTCTTCGAGTGATATGTCTAGGACTATTATACTAACTATATATATACAGTATAATAGTCGCAGTATGCTATTTACTAAAAATAGGTTTCTAAAACGGCATGCAATTAATTTTGATTTAAGAATTTGAAAAAAAATGTAGAATTCCATATATATATACATGATATAAGCTTTTTATTACCCTTGTATATGAACAACACGTCACAAAAGGGTTTAGGAGGAAATAAAAATTAAAAAATTAAATCCTCCCACCCACCCCATTGTTTTTTCAAAAATCTGGATGAAAATCTACTAATTAATTTTAGTTGGCCTAAAGTAAAAGATATCTACGTATATGCCCATATAGGTGTAATACCACCAAATCATAGTACGTCACATCCGGTTGCATACGAAAATAGGTCGAAAAAAATATTCCCCTGAATTTGACAGTTGTAGGTAATTGATCCTACATTTCATTGCAGTAAAACATTTCTGGGTCATAAACATATATCTTGGGTATTTCAAAGCACCATTATTTTTTTTATTTGGGGTTTCTATAGAATATTTTGGAAACTTGAGGTTACATGGTTACTAAAGCTTGTACACAGGTTAAAAAAGGGGGAAAATTTGATTGGTTAACTTCCAGTGATGGTTATTTTCTTATATGCAATGAAATGTTATGTGAAACTTTTTCTATAGTACTGGACAGGATAAAACTTTACTCATGCCAAGTATTTCTTTATTTGAAACAAAGATAAATTCTGCACCATTTTTTGAAAAGTGCAAATTTAACAAAGACTAATAGGGGAAAATCAATGGTGGTATTACACCTAATATGGGAAGCTGTACATGCACCTTTGACCTTCTGAGTACTCTCATGTGTTAAAATTTCTTGCTATTTAAGTGAAATATTACAAATAATGAAATATTCTGAGTGGATTGAGTCTCCAAAACACATTTTATGAGAAAATTTCCTTGAAATAGGACTTTACCCTGAATATTAGTTGACAGAACAAGCCATACTTAGAGTTTTGGGGAGCTTTTTCTCCTTATTTCTTATATTCTGCTATACTAGAAAATTTTTCCTAAGAAATACTTTAAAAACTTTATAGTTTTAAGTAAATGAAATTATTTTTAAAGCAGTAACAACAAATTATTCACCAAAAGAGAAGCTTTTTATGTCCCTCTCTGGAACACGGCGTAAATTTAAGTTTTACGTAAGGACTTATTGAAACCTCCTTGGAGACAGTAAACTTTTATACGGATAGTTCATTCAGCTTGAATACTTCAATTAATCATTTATTATAACATTTCTATCATAAATGAGTGAAAGTTACCCCCAAAATTTTATTTATTGGCCTAAAAAGTAGAAATTTTGAGGAAATGAGAGGTATAAATGGACCAAATGAGACCTTATAAGGAAGACAAAGAGGTCCATTAGTAGTATTTATCATCCTAAAGTCATCTTTTGTATCATATTCAACTGTTTGTAGGCAGATGAGATAAATATTTGATCATTTATTGGTCCACACTATATTCTATCATGATGCGGCTTGGTTTGGATTTTTCGAAGAAATTTTGCTCGAAACACTGTAGATGTCGTCTTACATTATACTAGATTTTTCTCAAACTATTGAACTGATTATGACAAAACTTGACAGGAATGCTTGAAATAACCAGTATTACAAAGGAAAAAAGTCACATTCAGTTTATTTAACAAAAAAGTCTTCTTTAGGTGTAATCATAGTACGTCACATCCGGTTGCATACAAAAATAGGTCGAAAAAAAATATTCCCTTGAATTTGACAGTTGTAGGTAATTAATCCTACATTTCATTCCAGTAAAACATTTCTGGGTCATAAACATATATGTAGACCATAGTAAAAAAAAATGCAGACCATTTGAAGTGTTGTTGTCAATTTTGAGTATTATTTAAGTGTTGCATTCATTTGCATTATTTGACAACCCGGCATACCCAGGTATCCACTTCATGGACTCTACCAAAAGGATTCATAAAGGCGTTGGTTCACCAGAAGGAGTTTAAAATTGATAAAAATCGAAAGGGAGCTCACATCAATAGATATAAAACAATTCACCAAAGTTTCATGCAAATTTGTTAAAGTGTTTTTGAGTTATTGTCCGACATGTTGACGACGGACAGACAACGGTATACCATAATACGTCCCATAAACGGGGGTATAAAAATTTGCAGAATGTAGAAATATTGAATCATAGAACTTAGAAGTATAGGGAGATAGATCATTGCACTTTTTGTGTGATGGCTTAAAAATCGTGTGGATTTATTGGATTAACACTGCTATTGACCAAAGTGGTCAACAAAATGGCGGAAAATAATATTGATCAATCGACGTCCGAAAGGAACAATTTTGCCGAAATGGTGAAACGTCGTACAAAAGAAATTTATAAAATTAAATCAGGAAAGGTTTCTGAAACGACGGGAAACCACGATACTGATATTAACACTAGAAGTGTAATGAATAGAAGTTCAGATGCAATGCGCATGTCCGCGGGAAGTGGTATACTGCGCATGTCCGGGAACCCGGAAAGTGAAAGTGAAACTAACGGGAGTGAAAATAATAACAGTCCAACAATGAAAGACATGATGGACAAGTTTTCTAGCATGGAAAAATCTCAAACAGAGATTATGGCTAATTTAGCCGTGAACATTCTGCAATTGCAAGACAAAGTCAGTGGCAAAGAGTTGAATAAAGTTAAAACTCATCCACAAAAAGAGTCCGATAGGACAGTAACTGTCAGTGCTAGTGACATTCCTGAATTATCAGACATATCAGATGACGATATGGAGTCTGAGGAGGAACAAGATGACCAAGATGTTGGTTGTTCTTTAGACCAAATGCTAGATGAGGTAGACGAAGACTTCTTTCTAGAGTTAGAGAAAGAATATGAAGAGGACAAAAAGTTTGGTCCTGAGATAGACAGTGCTATGGCAAAACTTGCTGAAACAGCTATTGAGAAACCGTTAAAAGACGAGGAGTATCAAAAGTTAACAGACAAATATTTGGTGCCAGAAAATTGTAAAAAGATAAAGGTACCTCTGGTAAACAGAGAACTATGGAAGGTGCTAAAAACCAAGCGAGAAGGAGATGTGGCAATGCAAAAGGTGACTCAGACATGTAGTTCAGCATTAGTCATGGTACTCAAAGCTTTGAACATTATTAAGACCAAAGGGGACATGAGTGAAACGAAACCCATATTCAAAGATTTGTTTAAAGTTCTAACTCATGGGATCTGTACGGCAAACAGGAAAAGAAAGCAGATGATAAGGCCTATAGTCCCAGGAAAATACAGGAAATTGTGTGAAGTAGACACACCTGTTACAGAATTTTTATTCGGTGACAACCTGGATGAAAAAGTAGACAAACTGGACAAAGATGACAAAAGGTCAGACAAGTTATCTATGGAATCAGGAGGTGTTTTTTTAGGGAAAAGAAAGCACAATTGGTCAAAGGACAGTCATTGGGGTCCGGCAAAAGACAAAAACTGGCCAAAAGACAAATTCTGGCCAAAGGACAAATTCTGGGCAAAAAACAAAAAGAAACTAAAGAAACCAAAGACAATGCATTAAATGCATCTGTAAGTACTTGTATGTTCAAGTTATACAATACTCCAGATAATTTTATTGGAGGACAGATTTCAGTATTTATTCACAACTGGGATTTACTAACTTTGGATAAATGGATAAGAAATGTTTTAACTGGTTATACTATTGAATTAGACAATATACCATTTCAAATAACTATTCCTAAAACAATTGAATTTAACGAACACGAAAGTAATTTAATTCAGAAAGAAATTGAAAAGTTTTTAAGGAAAGAAATTATTGAAAAAGTGTCAAATACATGTAATGATACTCATGGATATTATTCTAACATTTTCATTAGACCAAAAAAGGACGGTAGTGTTAGAGTAATTTTAAATCTCAAATCATTCAATGATAATGTTGTCAAAAAACATTTCAAAATGGAAACTTTGCACACTGCTATTAACAACATTAAACTAAACCAATATATGGCTTCAGTTGACTTGAAAGATGCGTATTATAGTGTGCCGATACAAGAAAGTGATAAAAAATATTTAAGATTTAGATGGAAAAATGATCACTACCAATTCAAAGTACTTCCACAAGGGTTATCGAGCAGCCCAAGGGTTTTTACCAAATTGTTAAAACCTGTTTATAGAAAATTACGTGAAATGGGACACGTCAATGTGCCTTATATTGATGACAGTTTGTTATTGGGTGATACATATCATGAGTGTTTGAAAAATATTGAAGATACTGTTACTTTACTAGATGGATTAGGATTCACAATTCATCCTGAAAAATCAGTATTTTTACCTACTCAAGAAATTGTTTTTCTGGGGTTCATTATAAACACATTAAATATGACTTTACAGTTAACTTCTGAAAGGAAAAAGAGTTTAATAGAACAATCTAAACTGCTTCTCCATCAAAAGAAAGTAACAATCAGAGATTTAGCACGAGTAATAGGAAAAATGGTAGCTAGTGAACCAGGAGTGAAATATGCTCCATTGTATTTCAAGGATTTAGAACATTTTAAAGATAAGTCCTTGAAAGGTAATCAAGGCAATTTTGATGCAATTATTGATTTGGATATTAGAAGTAAGGAATTACTTCATTGGTGGATTGATAATATTATGTTCAGTTACAAGTCAATGACTATTTCACAACCTTCAGTAATTTTTTATAGTGATGCTAGTAAGACTGGATGGGGTGGTTTTAATAAAACCTACCAATTGACTGATAATGGGTTTTGGACTCGTGATGAAATATTGGAACATATCAATTTTTTAGAATTGAAAGCAGCTTTATTAACATTGCAATCATTAGGACATATGTTTCATGATACACATATACGTTTGTATGTTGATAACACAGTGGCAGTATCTTATATACACAATTTTGGGGGACGTATACCTTCTTTACATAAACTTACTAAAGAGATTTGGCACTGGTGTGTTGATAGGAATATTTGGCTAAGCGTTGCACATATTCCAGGGAAAGACAATGTTACAGCTGACAAATTGTCTAGAAAACTTAATGAGGATATGGAATGGATGTTAAAACCAGAGGTTTTTGAGATAGTTGAACAAGTGTTTGGCAAAATAACAGTTGACTTGTTTGCATCTGGCATTAATAAACAAAAACAACGGTATGTGTCTTTTTTGCCAGATTTGAATGCAATGGCTATTGATGCTTTTACTTTTTCATGGACGAGTTCTGATGTTTTTTATATTTTTCCTCCTTTCAGTCTTCTGGGAAAAGTGCTGCAGAAGTTAATTACAGACAAAGTCAACAAAGCATTGATTGTAGCACCAATTTGGACAACTCAAGTATGGTTTCCAATTCTTCTACAACAGACTTGTCAACAACCATACTTACTACCACAAAAAAGTTTAGTACTTCCAGGAAATCTACAAAAACTACATCCAGTGAAAAATCTTCAACTTGGGATTTTTTGTGTGTCAGGGAACATCTCAAAAGTAAAGGAGTTTCAAGCAATGTTGCCGACATCATTCTACAATCATGGAGATCTAGTACATCACAACAATATAAATCATATCTCAAGAAATGGAAATTATTTTCAAGTGAAAGGGAAATCAATTTGTTTGATCCCCCTACCGAAGTATTACTTGAGTTCTTAAATTCTTTATTTGAACAGAATGTAGGTTATAGTGGTATAAACACTGCTAAATCAGCTATTTCAGCATTGTGTAGTTTAGTTAGTGATAGAAATATTGGTAAAGAAACTTTAGTTAAAAGGTTTATGAAAGGTGTTTTCACTAAAAAACCTAGTTTACCAAAATATAGTAAAATTTGGGATGTTAACAAAGTATTAACATATTTTGATAAAATACCGGACAATGAACAGTTGTCTTTATAAGAGTTATCACAAAAACTAGCTATGTTGTTTATGTTATTGAGTGGACAAAGATGTCAAACTGTATATAAATTAGAATTAGATAATGTTCAAATTGAAGGAAACTCAATGGTTGCTTATGTTAGTGAATTGTTAAAACAAACTAAACCTGGAGTACATATGAAACCTTTAGTATTTGATAGATATATTATCAATGAAAAATTGTGTATTTTGAGAACTTATGAGGAGTATGTAAGAAAAACAGAAACTCTTCGGAACAAAGAACAAAAAGTGTTTATTTCTACTGTTAAACCTTACAAACCTGTCACCAAAAGTACTATTGCTAGATGGGTAAAAATTGTGATGAAAAGTTCTGGAATAAACATTGAATGTTTTGGTCCACATAGCTGTCGTTCAGCATCAACCTCAGCTGCATTAGGTCAAGGACTTAAATTAGACACTATTATGAAAAGTGCAGGGTGGAAATCAGCAAAAACTTTTCAAAAATTTTATAATAAAACAATTATTACTGACAATGAAAGTAATTTAGCTCAAAAGATTTTACCATCAAGTAGCTAAATGTAAAATGTTTTGTTTTTATGATATATGTTATGATCATGATGATGGACATTAATGTACAAATGTATATATGTTTATTAAAAGATATAATTACTTGAAATATTTGGTAATAACATGGCCTAAAGAAGGTTTTTCAACAATTCAACGTGGATTGATGATCTAGTTGTGCTCTAAAATCTCATGGGAAATCGTCTATATCACCAGTTTAATAAAATGTTTCAATTAATCGAAACATTTGAAGATTAATTATAATTTTATTAAACTGGTGATATAGATTTCACATGCCCACCACTTGGGAATTTCTTGTGAAATTGTACCCACCCTAAAATACAACTAGATCCTCAAGCTCTGAAGTATGACCTTGGACAGCGCCACCTGGCTGTCCTCTCATGTGAAATCTATATCACCAGTTTAATAAAATTATAATTAATCTTCAAATGTTTCGATTAATTGAAACATTTGTTTTTTAATCAAAAGTGGATATAAAGCACTACAAGACTCGCACAAAGTAATGTCTATAGATCTATAGGTGATTTCTGATAGTCATTGAATCAAACCTATAATTAAATGTAACTCTCTGGAAAAAGAATAAATGACCTTATAACAGAGGTGACCTTTGAAATGAGGTCCAAAATGCACAGGTATTACTACAGCAGGCAGAGAATCAGTTGTCCTGACAGACAGGTATTACTACAGCAGGCAGAGAATCAGGTGTCCTGACAGACAGGTATTACTACAGCAGGCAGAGAATCTGGTGTCCTGCAGACAGGTATTTCTACAGCAGGCAGAGAATCAGGTGTCCTGACAGACAGATATTACTACAGCAGGCAGAGAATCAGGTGTCCTGGCACACAGCTATTACTACAGCAGGCAGAAAATCAGGTGTCTTGACACACAGGTATTACTACAGCAGGCAGAGAATCAGGTGTTCTGACACACAGGTATTACTACAGCAGACAGAGAATCAGATGTCCTGACACACAGGTATTACTACAGCAGGCAGAGAATCAGGTGTCCTGACACACAGGTATTACTACAGCAGACAGAGAATCAGGTGTCCTGACAGACAGGTATTACTACAGCAGGTAGAGAATCAGGTGTCATGACAGACAGGTATTACTACAGCAGGTAGAGAATCAGGTGTCCTGACAGACAGGTTTTTGTTTAAGTGAGGTGACCTTTATAGCAGGTTTAACTGTACACTATGTGTACATAATGAGCATTTAAGGATTGAGTTTACATATTGTCCCAGAAGACTAATGTTTATGTGATGCAGTTTCAAACTAGGCATTAATATAGTACCTCTAAATTTTAGTTTTTATGTTGTTGAGTTGCTGTCTTATTGGTATATTACCCTATTGTACAATCTTCTTTTAATACATAACTCATAAAGCAAATTACATTTACCTTTTTCATGTCATTTGCATCCAACACATTGAGTCCCTCATTTACATATCTTTTAATTTCAGCCTTCATATGAGATGCTTTGGATCCATTAAGCGAAGAAATTATATGATTGTTTTGCATGTAGTTGACTTTTTGATCAGACAAGGTGTTTTTTCCATTCCACAATATTATCAATAGCATTAGAAGTTTAAACAATATTTCATCATACAGATCTTCAATATTTTCAGATTCCAGTAATTGAACCCTTTTCATAATTTCCTCCAGCAAATCTGACAGCTGCAAACACTAAGGACAACCACTTTTAACAATGTTGATGATCACAGCATTCATTTTTAAAATGAAGATCTTTGTCATTCAGGGAGAAGGTACATCATGCAATGGTCTTTGATATCAGTCTTCTCTTCAATGTGTATCTAAAGAAAATAAAACATTTGGCAATTTTAAATCTGCTGTTTTGAATCCTTAATTTTAGAAAAAGAGTGACTGCAAAAAATAGTGTTTTCATATAATCTGATGAGAAAAGTATACTTTCATATTGTAGGGGGTCTCTGACTTCTTTATAAAATTTCCTTCATGTCAGATGATTACATTTTAACAGCCTTTTCAAACTGTTTTGTTTTAGAGTTTTTTTGTGGGGTTCATAGTGCTAAATTTATAGTGTTCTATGAACTGTTGTCTGTTCATCTTTTTCATATTGCAATACATACTGTGTTATCTGTCTTTTTTCAAACTATGATATTGATAGCTGTTTTGTTTATACCTTTTTATACAGGGAATGTGAATTCAGGACTTTTTTTTCACTTGTGCATTGAAGATATATATCATTTCAAATAATAATAAAAAATGAGGGGCTGATGGGTAAACTTTTTTAATTCATTGTTTAAGATAATTCCAGAAGATAACCATCCTGAACCAAAAGTCTTAATTGTAAACTGCAATTATCCTTAACAATTCTTCAAGGCATACTTTCAATAAAAGGAGAATGTGTACATGAGATACAGATGCCCCTGCTTGTTAATAAATGGCAAATTCAGCAAATTTTTCATTTATAAAGGGACATAACTCAAGAACAATGAAAGTGAAATCACTAATATTTAAACTTGATCTGTGTTTGTGATAAAAAGCACTGTGTGTTAGTTTCATAACATTTGGTTGAGGCAAACTAAAGTTATATATAGTCCTGAAATGGCAAATTCAGCAATTTTTCCATTTCTAAAGGGACATAAACTGAAAAACGGTGAAAAATGTGCCACTCAAATTCAAACTTGATCTGTGTTTGGTGATAATAAGCATTATGTATAAGTTCCATAGCATTTGGTTGAGGCAAACTAAAGTTAGGGAATGGAAACCAATTTAGGAACGTACAGATGGACAGGAGTAAAACTGAATGTCCTTGTTGCCTAGGGTGCATAAAAAATGTCTAGATAGTGGGTTAATGATGATGTTTTATTGTTATGAATATCAAAAGAGACAAGAGGTGAATTATGTGTTTACCTTAAAATCATGCTTTAAGTACTGCTTGCATTCAGAAAGATCTTTTATCATTTGGTCCATTTCTTCTTTAAATAGATGAAGCTGATTTACAACCCAAAGTAGGTCCTCAAACGCTCAACCGCCCTCTACCACAAAATAGTCTAAACCTTCCATGGATTTCTGTACTGATGCTGGACAGACTTGCATTATTCTGTACATAGTACTGTAACCTGTAAAACATTATATATTTTCGAATAAGTCAAATTAAATGTACTGTGAAGGGAACAAAACCAGTAGATAAATCTAATAAAATGTACATATATATTTATCAAAAACTAGTTAAAACACTGTCCTTTAGCATCCTTTTTTCAGGATAGGTTGGGGGCCTCGGTGGCCGATTGGTTTGAGTAGTCAAACTACTGTATCATTAGCCAGTCAACACTGAGGTTGTGAGTTCGAATCCCACAAGTGGCAGGTGCACTCGACATATGATTTTCATTGGATTTATTGAAAGATATATGTAAACAGTTTCAGAAAAGGTATTACTTGAAGTGATTGAAATTCTTCTTTTGGTCAAATTTTGGGGAAATATGTGACATCTTTTCCCCCCTTTTTGCTATATTTTATAACAAAAAAATGCAGATTGTTGCCATGGATACACCAAGGAGAAATTATATTTTACCATTTCATATACTGGATATGAAATCTATGGAAGATTCTGATTACATACATATGCACATATATGGCACAAACAGTAAGCTTAATATTGCAAGAAGGCAATGAAAAGGGGATGGTAAAATTTATGAGGGAAAATTTTAATATTTTTTCCTAACTGTTTATTGCTACCTTATGGCATACTTACCAAGCTCAGAATTGTACAATTTAAGACTTTTCATACCACAAATCTATTGATATTTAGATTCTAAATCAACTTCTGATGGGATTAAGTGTTTAAGAATGACAATACATGTCAATTTTATTGTTTACAGTCCTTAGCAACCAAAATTAGACATTTTGACACAAGGCTTATAATTGTACTCTATTTGCTTAACCCTTGCTTCTGAAGGATTGCGCAGTATGTAGTAGCCTAAGTATTGAATGTTTTGTATTTTTTCTTGCGAATATATCAAATTATTATTTTTATCAAGATTTCATGTTACATTTTGACATATATTAAATGTATAGTTGATTCAGCTGTAAGAAATTGATTCCCCATTACCAAGTGTTTTAATCAAGTCTTTGGTATACATTAAACATAAAGATTCACATTTTCATGCTTGAAATTGTTAAATTTTGTACAATTTTGCATCATCAGAGGTTTTATAAAGATTTTCAACATTAAAAAACTGACAAAAGAGGTAAAGTTTTTAAGATTTTGCCAAAAATTGAGGTAGAAACAAGATTTTACACTTTGACTTGGCACCTTTCTTTAAATCAGTTTTTGTCGCGTTTCAGTGTCAACTGCTAACCTTCATAAAATATTCATTACTCAACCAATTTTCAAAAATAAAAGGCCATTTTACTCGTTTTAGCTAGCAGAATTTGAAAAAAATATTTACTATTGAGGTAGCAATACACAGTTAGGAGTTTGGTTTCGCATTTTGGCCCCGGTGGATTTTTCAAATATGAAAGTTATTGTGTAATAAAATTCATTTTTAGACAGCTGAGTACTAATTTAGCCTTCAAAGGTGGTTTATAAGAACATCAAGGTTATTTTTTACATGTTTTATGGGCTATTTTCTGTTTGACTCTCCGTATTTTCATAGCTAGACCGGTCATCGGTCCAGAAATTAATGTAATGTTTACAAACATTTTTTTTCTACACGAAGTTTTTGACGCAGTTTTACAAAAAAAATGAGACGAAAGACATATGATTTTCATTGGATTTATTGAAAGATATATGTAAACAGTTTCAGAAAAGGTATTACTTGAAGTGATTGAAATTCTACTTTTGGTCAAATTTTGGGGAAATATGTGACATCTTTTCCCCCCTTTTTGCTATATTTTATAACAAAAAAATGCAGATTGTTGCCATGGATACACCAAGGAGAAATTATATTTTACCATTTCATATACTGGATATGAAATCTATGGAAGATTCTGATTACATACATATGCACATATATGACACAAACAGTAAGCTTAATATTGCAAGAAGGCAATGAAAAGGGATGGTAAAATTTATGAGGGAAAATTTTAATATTTTTTCCTAACTGTTTATTGCTACCTTATAAAAAAAGCTAACTATGTCCCAAAATGCTGAAATTAAATAAAGTGTCTACGAAGTTACTAACTGCCAGAGTAGCTGCAACCATAAAATATTTCTATGTACAAACCTCTCGTGGGTTTGCTTAGCAGTTAAGCTGAAATCTATTAAATCGTCTAAATCGAACTGTATGGAAAATTTTCCCTGTACATGTTCAAGGAATTTGCTTAAGTCGAATTGTGATAGCACAAAATCAGTCTCAACGTCAATAAACCCCTTTTTGATACAGGATGGAGAATGAAAACAATATTGTGTCACGTGATCAATGCTTGGGTCTACTCGAATATCACATAAATAAAAACAAATTGATTTCAAAAATAAATGGATAAAAAATTTTAAACGAGACAAAATCATTTGCATACGTAGTTGAATTTTCATATGTCTTCAATCTACTATTCATATTTTCGTTGTTCATTTTGTTTCCTTTTTATTTTTGTCGAGGGGGTATGCGCCGGGAAAAGGGCAAAATGACCCCCAAAATGAAGGAAGGAGGAGGAAAACATATTTCTTTGTTTGGCTTTGTTTGTATTTATGCTTTTTTCTTGGTGTGGAGGGGTATATATAAATTCACGGGCGTATGGAAAGGGGACCATACCCGCATTACACACAAACGTGAGGGGCAAAACTATAAGAATCCCCCTTCAACCTTTGGCAATTTATTCGAATGTTACTTCTTGGAACCGGAAATGATTACTTCTGTCAAGTACAACTTCGTAACTAAACGACAACAAACTGCGTACCTGGCTATTTTTCACAGGTGATTAAATAACCATGTGCATTCAGGGTATTCAATGGGTTAAAAGGAAATAGGTACGGAAATAAAATATACTGTGTATTGACACTGGTATTGACTTGTAAATCTTTTATTTCTGTTTGGCTATTTTGCCTAAATGATATTTAAACAATGGACATGGACACAATCACCTTTCGTAAACAGTTAAATGGACTGACCAGAGTAGACATGGAAGAGTACTTTGACGATGTTGAAGTTGAGAATTTATACCATTGGATAGATAGAATACCACTCTCACGGCCAAAGAAAAACGTTGTCAAAGATTTCTCCGATGGAGGTGAGAAAATTTATAGAAACAAATGCAAAAGGTTTTTGGAAACAAATTTAAATAATTCTATCTTGTACATATATGCTTTTTTTTCAAATTGTTAGAGAAAAGCATGTTTATGTTCCGGACCATATGAGTATTTGGACTATACACGCATGGTCATGACCATATGAGTATTATACTCGTTTGGTTATTAAAGGTCCGGACCATATGAGTATTTAGACCATATAGGTATTTTTTCGAATAAATTATTATTTTCTTCGCAACAAACACTAGCTATCATTAGTCTTATTTATATCTATACATACATGTACTTGTATTATTATGCTAAACATGATACAATGGAGTAAATATTAATCTAACAAGCATTTATCTCAAGTAAAGTCGTACACACTCATGTTAAAAAGACAGATAGAAAATTCTAAACCTGAAAAAAATAGAAGTTATCAGAAGGGATAGTGAAAAATCTTTAATCTGATGTTCATTGACATAACAATGACCAGAATAAGACAGCAAACAACAATCAACAAAAAGCTGCATAAAAAATGATTGGTCAATAAAAACCACGCTACATGTAACCATTTTAAAAACATGCTCTTGTGAAAGGGAACACAGTTTTCTGCTTCGCTAGCTAGTGACAGCCATGATTATGTTACCTTCTAATTACATGTATGCTAGATCAATTCAATTAATATGTGGTAACGGGTAAAAAAATATTCTGTTAAGTGTTTGGTACATCTAGAAAATTATCAACATGATCAATGGCTCAGATTGTTAGTATACATTTTATACAGTGAATATGTTATACACATGTACATGTGTACATGTATACAGTCATTACTCACTGGAAGAAATATTAAATAACTGGAAAACCTAAGATTTTATCTTCTAAAGTCCAGAAGTGTCCAGTAAAAAGTAGGGGAAAGCATACATTAGAAACAGGATGAAATGCAAATTTATAGTGACTTGTATAAGATTGAATGATGGAGCCACAAAATAGGTACATTTGTGTACCTTCATTAAACATGCCATGTAGCAACTTTTCTAAAACCTGTTACTTGTTAGGCATTATAGAATTCACTTCTTTTTGTCAAAGTTAAGTTGACCCATTAGATATACAAATGTATTTTAAATTGAATGATTATGCTCAAGGGTATGTTTCTAAGGATCAGTACTCGGTTTGTCAATTAAATTACAATAAATTTGGATTTAAATAATTTTTACTAGGCTGTTTTATGTTATTACTTTTATAAATCAAAATTTGACTTTTACTTGTTATTACATAAACTATGATTCATATTTTATATTTTGTTGACTTGAATATTCAATCAAAATAAATAACATGTAAATTGTATTTCAACTGTAAGAATAGCAGGTCTTATTTTCAAAAAGAGGATTAATGTTATTAAATTTATTGTTGTAGAGGATTGACATATTTGCTGATAAAAATTGTGAGGTATTAACTGTTGATTGGTATTCTATTGATGTCTTACTTAGCTATTTTGAATGGAATTGTTCTCGTTGAACTGTGTTAAATTGGGTTTTATTTTACTGACAGTCCATAAAGTAAACGATTAAATCCCCAAAGTTTAAATAGTTTGAAAAAAATTAAATTACTGGTGGTTATGTGCTAAGAAACCCAGAATTACAATTTAATTTGCAAATCAATAGTCTTTAAGCAGAAATGTATACATTTCATACATTTAAACCATTTATTATGTATACCTTTTTCAAATAAAATATCTTAATTATCAGACCTAGGTTGTAGGTATTATAATGTATTATTTGGAAATTCATATTTTGAGCTTAATCAATGGTTAGATATAGGATTTTTTTTCTCTGTTATTACTGCTAAGGCCAGGATAAGCAAAACTGAACTGAAATTTGATGTTTTAAATGTCTGGTATTGATATATTGGAGACAGAAGGATATGCATAGTTTGAAATTGTTAATGGAATCGTGTTTGGTTCAATCAATGATAAAAGCAATCATGAAAGTTATGAATTGACTTGTTTAAAAAGTAAACTTTATTTTTAACAGATCAGTTTAGAGAAGTGTAAATATGTACAAAATATCTACGTAAAGATATTTTGAAAATGAGGTAATTTTGCAAATCATCACTGGTTCCACCATTGTCCACTATCAGTTCATGTCCAATTTTTATGTTTTTCCTACAATATGCCAAGGCCAAGTTATGATCACAGAATGGTGTTTTATATAACTTTTTTTTTTGTCTGTACTTTTAAAGTTTATTTCCAATTTCTTTCATATTTTGATGAACCCCTTAATTATGTACATCATAGAGATAAGTATATTAATTTATCATCGCTTCCTTTCATGTTGTACATTGTGCACCTTCAATTGTATAGATTAATGTGTTATGTGCATATCATTAACCCAAATAATTCAGTCCCTCCCTGTAAATGATCTCTCCTAATTGTGAGGCACCAAATAACATGTTTTGTATTTCGTGGACTATCAGGTCGGATCAAGATTTTTTCAAAAATCATGAGGCGACATTGGGAAATTTTACTGAAAATCAAGGGCGACATAAACTTCTCCCTGGAACTTCTCTAGAGCGAAGTGGGGAGTCCTAGGGCGACATAGTTGCTCACTTCGCCTGGTGTGGTGACCCCTGGCCATTGTAGAGCAGCAGAATATGATGACTGAATTATTTGGGTTATATGTGCATCTACATGTAAAAAATGTACATCATATGTTTTACTTTGTATATATGTACAAGTCGTGGATCCTGAATTTAAAAGTGAATGGACTTTTGAGTTCTCTATTGATTTGGACATCTAAGCTATTCAATACTAAATCATTAAGTTAGCATAAACATATGAAATATCGTATTTTTCTTGCTCCAGTGTTTCCCCCTTCAAACTTAAATTCTACTACAAAAATGTAAAATGCTTATATAATTATACAATAGTGAACAGAAGATGTAAATTTCTTTACTACCACATCATGTATCCCAGGCAACATCTTACAGCATTGATAAGTGAACTAATTTTGCATAAAAGATTCATTTTGTAGATACATATTTGTAAATATGTATACTGCGTCAAATGTGAAAAAATTACTTGTATGAATAATTAAAACATTATCATGTGTTGCATGATCACCTAGGCCATAATAAAAAAATATTTGTGTTTTGGTTTTTTCCTTTCTATTCCTTGCACCAAGTAACCAAAAAATTATAATTAGAAATTTATATATGTTGTTCTCTTATGGTAACTGTTATCTATTTCTTGCATGAAGAGATATGTCTCGTATCACACTCTATGATACTGCAAAAGCGTTAATTTGATTGGCTTATCCAGAATCATGAAACGATATTACAGCATTGTCATTTGTAATTGATGACTTTCAAAGGTTAAGACAATGTACATTTTGTCAATGGCAACGGACATATGTGATTTCTTTGATAATATACAAAACTTTCACACTTTTCCCCTGAAAATCTTCTTTTTGTCAAATTTTATTACATTTTGAAGCGTACAAAAAGTTTTAAAATGTCTGATGTTAAAGTTTGATGCTGGACGTCATACTGGTATGTGCAAAAGACTAGATCAACGATCCACAGAATTTTTTATTTAAACAATGAGAGTGTTGACATCTCGTGAAAATTGGATATCTCTTGATATGAACTCTCATTATTAAATTCAAATAGTAATAATAAACTCACAAAATTTATTATTATATTGAAATTAAATAACTCAAGTTGATATAAAGGGTATCCTATTCTCACTCATTATGAAACCTATAATTACCATTGTCCTCCCTAAATCTTACATGTATAGATTTTTGTTTGACCTGAGCTTATCTGGTTTGTGTTTTAACATCTTTGTTCCATGTTCCAGCTTATTTATCAAAAGCATAAAAGACCTTTCTTATTAAAACAATGAGAAAGGTCTTTTACGCTCAATGAAAACGATAAGAATAAATGGTACTCTGTTTGATGTTAGGCACCAACCATTTTATCATCTGAAGAGGAAGATGACATGATTTGATATAAACAAGTGAGAGATTTTTTTCATGATAGTGAAAAACTAATTTTGTTTGTCATATACTTCTAATAGGGTCCAGACCCTCAGCACATTTACAAAATGTACTAAATGGTCCAAAGTGATATTTTTTCAGTCAGCCAAGGAAAGTCACATTTTGGTCACTGTTATGTAAAAAAATTGACAGCTATATTTGGTTCAGAGGATCTTTCAAATTTTCCATCATATTTTTCCTAATATTAATCTTTCAGTACATGTAATAACACTTGGTTACATGGTCATCACACATAAAAAAAAATGTAATGATGTTTTTTTTCATAGAAGTTATGTTTCTGAAAAAGCAAGATTTTGTTAGTACATCTTCTGAAAGATATTTGTTTATTTGTTCCTAATTTTGTCATCAGTTGCTTTTGTTTTCTCCTGATGTGAAAAATTGTATAATACTTTTTTACAATTTAATTTGGTTGAGATATTGCAAATTTCTGTCAGAAAAATAATAATTGTGTTTATATCATCAGAAAAACAAGAATGTTTCACAACAAAAATATATGCAAATACAAAAAAATGTTACTGAATATACGTAAGACAATTTTTGCTTCTATTGGTACCAAATTCATTAAAATCCAACCAGAAATGACCTCACAATAATTTTTGGAAATGTAGTTTGATATGAAATATGTAGCCAAAAAATAAAAGTGACAAATACTTATTGCATAACTCGGAATATTCCTTTAAAAATTCTAAAAACTTGAGATTCATTTATTCAAATAAATACAAGTTTGTGTAATTTTCTATAGTTATATTTAAAGAGATTGGAGAAATGGAAGGTATTATTTCAGTGATACAATTGCAGACAATTTTTTAAACGTTTAGCTTAGCGTCTTAGAAACTAATCCAAAACAAGAGTTAAATTATCTTTTCTGCATGATCTGTAATGTCAACAATTATACTGTCTCAGTGGTTTAAACACATTTTAAATTTATTTAATTACTCTGGTTGATGGTTTCTTTAACTGCAGTTTAGGTTTTTTAAAAGTTAAAATCCTTTGAATAAATAAGATACTTTTTCACTGACCTCAGGAAAATTAAAAATAACAGGATAGACACGGTTTTGTTAAGTGTTAAGTGTTTCGTTGCAAGGAAACTATATGTGTGATCATTGACAGCTCAAATGTTTTAAAGATTTCAGCATTGATTACTAAGTAACAGAAAAACAAAAAATAACTTTAGTTGAAGTTCACTGCCAAAAAAAATCATGTCGTTTTCATTTTACATTTTATAGTTTGAATACTTTTATCGTAAATCTAATGTTAATATCCCGGGTGCATTGGTACCCAAAGATAATTTTTGGTTGCACTCTTGAGTGTCCTTTGATGGCCCGAGAACACAGTTATTTCGTAGTGCATTTCTTTTAGACAATAAATTCAAATTAAAAAAATCGCATCTGCTCTATCTCAAAAAGATTTTTACAGTGTAGTGTACTACTATTGATACAAATAATATCAAAATTATAGAAACTTCTACCAGCTCTAACTCAAAATATTGACAATTCTGTTTTAAGGGGGGCTAAAATTCAGTTTGACAGCTTCAGACATTCTAATTTTTGACCTTTTTTAACTGGACCAAATCACTACTTAACATAAAGATTCAGCACCCAAATTTTTTATACAACAGGAAAAAAATTTTGCGGTCGTATATTGGTATGACGTTGTTGTCGTCGTCCGAAGACACATTGGTTTTCACACTCTATCTTTAGTTTAAGTTAATGGATCTCTATGAAATTTTACAATAAGGTTCAGTACCACAAAAGGAAGGTGGGGATTGATTTTGGGGGTTATGGTTCCAACAGTTAAGGAATTAGGGGCCAAAAAGGGGCAAAAAATAAGCATTCTTGTAACTTCCAGACATAACTTGTGTGTTAGTGTATGGATCTCTCTGACATTGTACCACAAGGTTCCATATCACAAAGGGAATGCTGGGATTGATTTTGGTGGGTAATTGTCTCCAAATTTTAGGAATTATGGGCCAAAAAGGGGCAAAAAACAAGCATTTTTCTAGTTTCATGACAATAACTTGTGTGTAAGTGTATGGATCTCTCTGACATTGTACCACAAGGTTCCATATCACAAAGGGAATGCTGGGATTGATTTTTGGGGGTAATTGCCTCAAAATTTTAGGAATTAGGGGCAAAAAACAAGCATTTTTCTAGTTTCATGACAATAACTTGTGTGTGAGTGTATGGATCTTTATGAAATTGTACTACAAGGTTCCATATCACAAAGTGAAAGCTGGAATTGAGTTTGGGGGTAATTGCCCAAAACGTTTAGGAATAAGGGGCAAAAATAAGCATTTTTCTAGTTTCCAGACAATAACTTGTGTTCAAGTGTATGGATCTCTCTGAAATTGTACTGCAAGGTACCATACCACAAAGGGAAGGCTGGGATTGATTTTGGGGGAAATTCCCTCAAAATTTTAGGAATTAGGGGCCATAAAGGGGCAAAAAAACAAGCATTTTTCTAGTTTCAGGACAATAACTTGTAAGTGTATGGATCTTTATGAAATTGTACTGCAAGGCTCCATATCACAAAGGGAAAGCTGGTTTTGAGTTTGGGGGTAATTGCCCTAAACATTTAGGAATTTGGGGACCAAAAAGGGGCAAAAAAACAAGCATTTTTCTAGTTTTCAGACAATAACTTGTGTTCAAGTGTATGGATCTCTCTGAAATTGTACTGCAAGGTACCATACCACAAAGGGTAGGCTGGGATTGAGCTTGGGGGTGATGAATCATAAGGGGGTTCAAAAAATTTGGGGGGGATTTTTTTTTCCTTTTTTTTCTTTAAAATTTTCCATTTTAAATTGGTTATTTCTGATTTATATATAAAAGCTAATAATAATGATATGGTTTGAATAGGTAACTTAAAAAATTTTAAGTTCTTAGACCACATTCATTCTGTGTCAGAAACCTATGCTGTGACAAATATTTAATTACAATCCAAATTCAGTGCTGTATCAAGCTTGAATGTTGTGTCCATACTTGCCCCAACTGTTCAGGGTCGTATCAAGCTGCGCCCCAGCGGAGCATTTTATTTAACATGTAATTTCATCCCCTTACTTAATATTTCATGCATAAAATATTCAGAAATAAATTGGGAAAGTGTTTAAAAAAAAATTCAAGTTATACACTTTTCACACTAGAGACTATATTCAGAGACAACGAAAACCAAAGGACGATAACTGTGTACTTGGACCTGATGTCTTCATAATCAGGTCAGAGGTTTGATGCATAAGATTAAATTAGAATATTAAGTTATAGGCTTAAGGGTCAGTGAATTTAATTATAGAGTTAAGTGACAGTTTTAGGTCACTTTTGAGAATTGTATTTGTCATATAAACATCTATTGCTGGAATTTTATATTATTGTGAATCTGTTTGATATGAAATATTATGGATGCATCACATATGTTTAATAAATAATTATATTATATAATGGAGTACCTCATATATGTGAGCTAGTGAACAGAGACAATTCAATTGCTTCTTCAGTAAATTGACAAAGACAGTGCATCTATCAATAGAAAAAGAAGGGATAAGAGTCAGACACTCATTTCACAAAAAATCTTGAGAAAAAATACTCATAAGTCTTGAACATTTCAGTTTAACTTACCGGTACTATCATTTTTTATTGTAAGATTTTTTTGTGAAAAGGGCCCCTGCTTATGAACTGCATTACCTCCTATTTGATTTTTTAAGTTCCTTGTGTTACCAAAACTTAAAATTTCTTTATTAAGTTCTTGTCAATTCTCAACAATGTCCTTCATTAAAGACTGAATGGGGGCAGCATGTAGCCTTTAGTTATACATCATAGATATACATGTTGTAGGTGACCACACTGCCTTCATTAATGAGCAAAAACCACACTGTATAGTCAGCTATCAAAACAAATATTGCAAATAGCAACCAATAAATTTTGTTTTGTTGAATTGATGGTTTGACCTGCCTCCTACTTTCTAGTCATATATTTCCTTGTTTGGAATGATTGTTTGGTACCTTCTTGATAGACAGTGTATATGGATAACTCATATTTTTACGCCCGTTTACGGGACGTATTATGGTATACCGTTGTCCGTCGTCAACATGTCGGACATTAACTCAAAAACGCTTTAACCAATTTGCATAAAACTTTGGTGAATTGTATATATCTATTGACGTGAGCTCCCTTTAGTTTTCTATACATTTTAAATTTTACGTTTCTGAGTTATGGAGTTTTATTAAATAAAAAAAGGGGGATTTTCCAGTTTTCAGACAATAACTCAAGAGTGCTTTCACCAACTTGCAAGAAATTGTGGTGAATTGTTTATATCTATTGACATGAGCTCCCTTTCGATTTTTATAAATTTTAGATTTTACGTTTCCGAGTTACAGGGTTTTATTCATAAAAAAAGGGGGATTTTCCAGTTTTCAGACAAAAACTCAAAAATGCTTTCAGCAGTTCTTATGAAACTATGGTGAATTGTTTATATCTATTTAAGTAAGCTCCCTTTAGAATTTTATAAATTTTACATTTTACATTTCTGAGTTATGGGGTTTTATTCATTAAAAAAGGGGGGATTTTCCAGTTTTCGGACAATAACTCAAAAATGCTGTCAGCAATTCTCATTAAACTTTGGTGAATTGTTTATATCTATTGATGTAAGCTCCCTTTTGATTTTCATAAATTTCTAATATGACATTGAGAATTAATTGAACTTTATTTGTTTATAGTCTGACAACAGATTTACTAAGTATTGCGCAACAGCACAGTGTATTGCACAACAGCAAGAAATCTTTAATTGAATATAAATTCAATTCATATAACCAATTTCAAGTTCTTTGACTACATTTATTCAGAAATCTGTAATATGTCAAATATTTAATTACAATCCAAATTCAGACCTGTATCAAGCTTGAATATTGTGTCCATTTTTGCCCCAACTGTTCAGGGTTGGACCTCTGCGGGCATATCCAGCTGCGCTCAGTGAAGCAGTTTATTGTACATGTACTAATATACTGTAACCTTTTTATTGGTACTACAGTTGAAATACTGTATTAAGGTATAACTAAAACTTTTGTTATTTATATTTCAGTACTAGTAGCAGAAATTGTTGCTCACTACCTTCCTAAATGGGTAGAGCTTCACAACTATACACCAGCTGCAGCAACAAAGCAAAAAATGGAAAACTGGTATTTATTAAATAGGTAGGACTTCTTTTCCTTAGTGATGGCAATGGAAATATACCTGTCTATCATACAAACGAAATGTATGGTTATTACTTTCAAAAGTTTGGTGAGTCCTAGAGAAATTTAGGTGAGTTTCAAAGAAAAAAGTGTACACCAGTGCAGTATCACATTTAATACTTGGAAATGACATTTACCTGTAAAAGTAATTAATTCAAGTAATGATATAACAGATCCTTTAAAAAATATGAAAGATAAATATAAAACTAAACAAATAAACCAGGCCGTGTTTGTCTATGTGAACATCACCTCTCTTATAAGTATTTTTATGCCCCCGCCGTAGCGGTGGGGGCATTAAGTTTTATTTTCTTCTTGCATTTGCACAACATTACCAGCAAAAACCTATATCAAAACATTACAAGTTTTTTTTTGTCATTTATGAATACATTTTTGCAGATCTTAAAATTTCATTGATTCTTTAGCTTAAACTTTTTTTTTACTTTGCACATAATTCTAAATATTGTTAAATACTAATTTTAATGAAGCCCTTAATTACCTCTTTCCTTGAATATTTGCAGAGAAAATTTAATGGAAATTCTGGGTTTTTTTTTCAACATATATCACTGAGAATGATATAGAATACCTTGTAAGAGTCAAATAAATTTACTTTAAGGATAAATCACTGTAAAAAATCAGCAGAAAAAATATGCAAGTGATGCATGATTTTTACCTTTTGTATACGACCGCAAAAAAATTTTTGTGGTCGTATATTGGTATAACGTTGGCGTCGTCATCGTCCGGCGTCGTCCGAAGACACATTGGTTTTTCGCACTATAACTTTAGTTTAAGTAAATGGATCTCTATGAAATTTTACCACAAGGTTCAATACCACAAAAGGAAGGTTGGGATTGATTTTGGGGGTTATGGTACCAACAGTAGAGGAATTAAGCATTTTTGTAACTTCCAGACATAACTTGTGTGTGAGTGTATGGATCTCTCTGACATTGTACCACAAGGTTCAATATCACAAAAGGGAATGCTGGGATTGATTTTGGGGGTAATTGCCTCAAAATTTTAGGAATTAGGGGCCAAAAAAGGGGCAAAAAACAAGCATTTTTCTAGTTTCATGACAATAACTTGTGTTCAAGTGTATGGATCTCTCTGAAATTGTACTGCAAGGTACCATAGCACAAAGGGAAGGCTGGGATTGATGATTGGGGTAATTGCCTCAATATTTTAGGAATTAGGGGCCAAAAAGGGGCAAAAAACAAGCATTTTTCTAGTTTCAGGACAATAACTTGTGTGTAAGTGTATGGATCTTTCTGAAATTGTACTGCAAGGTTCCATATCACAAAGGGAAAGCTGGGTTTGAGTTTGGGGGTAATTTCCCAAAACGTTAAGGAATTTGGGGCCAAAAAGGGGCCAAAAAACACATTTTTCTAGTTTCCAGACAATAACTTGTGTTCAAGTGTATGGATCTCTCTGAAATTGTACTGCAAGGTACCATACCACAAAGGGGAGGCTGGGATTGAGTTTGGGGGTGATGAATCATAAGGGGGTTCAAAAAATTTGGGGGGGGGGGGGGTTTCCTTTTTTTTCTTTTTTCCTTTTTTTTTTCTTTTAAAATTTTCCATTTTAAGTTGGTTATTTCTGATTTATATTTAAAAGCAAATAATAATGATATGGTAGGAGATATACATCAAACAGGATGTGTAAATTATTATATAATAAGTATTGTGCAATAGCAAGAAATTTTCAATTGCACAGTATTGCACAATAGCAAGAAATCTTCAATTGCACAGTATTGCGCAATAGCAAGAAATCTTCAATTGCACAGTATTGCGCAATAGCAAGAAATATCCAATAGCACAATATTGCGCTATAGCAAGAAATTGTCAATTGTACAGTATTGCGCAATAGCAAGAAATATTTAATTGCACAGTATAAATTGCTTATTTCTTGACCAATTTCAATGGGGTTTTATTCTTGAATTCTTTGGGTTCTTTAATATGCTGAATCTAACCGTGTATTTAGTTTTTGGATTTTGGGCCCCGTTTTTAAATTGGTTCACATTGAAGTCCAAAATTAAACTTTGTTTGATTTCATCAAAAATTGAATTATTGGGATTCTTTGATATGCCGAATCTAACCGTGTATTTAGATTCTTAATTTTTGGTTCCGTTTTCAAATTGGTCTACATTAAGGTCCAAAGGGTCCAAAATTAAACTTAGTTTGATTTTAACAAAAAATGAATTCTTAGGGTTCTTTGATATGCTGAATATAAACATGTATTTAGATTTTTGATTATGGGCCCAGTTTTCAAGTTGGTCCAAATCGGGGTCCAAAATTAAACTTTGTTTGATTTCAACAAAAATTGAATATATGGGGTTCTTTGATATGCTGAATATAACCATGTATTTAGATTTTTGATTTTTGGGCCCCGTTATCAACTTTGTCCACATTGAGGTCAAAAGGGTCCAAAATTAAACTTTGTTTGATTTCATCAAAAATTGAATTCTTGGGGTTCTTTGATATGCTGAATCTAACCATGTATTAGGATTTTGGATATTGGACCATAATTGGTGAATGTCCAATTTAAAATGTTTAAGTTCTTAGACCACATTCATTCTGTGTCAGAAACCTATGCTGTGTCAAATATTTAATCATAATCCAAATGCAAAGCTGTATCAAGCTTGAATGTTGTGTCCATACTTGCCCCAACTGTTCAGAGTTCGACCTCTGCGGTCGTATCAAGCTGCGCCCTGCGGAGCATTTTGATTTTTTATATTGTTAATCAATATTTCAGAGTATAACTTTTTCATTTGTTTCATGTTTCATCCACCCTAATTAACTTTTTTCAACATGTTCAATACATTGATTTATACACTTTGAACATTTTTGAAAAAATTAAACTTTTAAGTAAACATATATACAACAGTAATTATTTTTTGCTTCAAATATGAATGAAAGGGGATGGCAACATCCTAATTACACAATAAAAACAGAAAAGAGGTCAAAATACACAACAGAAGATGGAACTTTGGGCGCTTTGCATTTGCACAAATTTTTATAAAATCCAATCTTTCATTTGCGCCACAAGGTTATATTTCATTTGCGCCAAAAAATAAAAACTACATTTGCGCCATTTTACAGGTAACATACAACGAAAAAAATAAAATATTCATTGCTACATCGTGAATAAGAACTTTATTAAAGTATTCCCTCTGGGTAACTAAGTAAGTTCATAACTTCATACTCATTTCTAATATAAAAGTGAGAGTCACTTAAGTTTAAAACTATATAGTGTTCACATGTTTGAAGTGTCAAGATGGATATGTCAATTCTGAGACAAACAGGCCGTTAGTTTTCTCAATTTTTCATGTCAGGGCTGTTTATAGCCGACTATACGGTATGGGGTTTTCTCATTTTTGAAGGCCTTACAGTTGCCTATAATTGTTTTCGTCCACTTCATTTGAACTCTGGTGGATAGTTGTCTCATTGGCAATCATACCACATCTCCTTAATTTTATATAGAGGAATTAAGTCTGTATTTTTTTTATGACCACACATATCGGTTATCCAGTGTACATGAGTATATCCGAGCCTTTACTTACAAGTCTTGTGTCAGAACAAACTTTTGGTTTTACTCCAGTGTATAGTGCTTTCTTTTAGGTTTTATGGTCTCGTTAATTTATAACAGAAATGTGTTTTAACATTATTATGAAAAGTCTTATTATGAACGTATCAGTGTAAAGTGCTTTCATTATGTTTTCGATGACTGATTTCGGGGGAATATGTTTTATTATGCAATCAAAAACTGTGTTTTAAAGTTGGTAGTAAAAGTCTCTTTTGAATAAAACTATTTTTATGCTAGTACATGTATTTACCTATATTATTGGCACAAATGAAATGTTTTATTTTGGCGCAAATGAAATATGGTTTGTGGCGCAAATGAAAGATTATTTTGGCGCAAATGAAATGCCAATTGGCGCAAGAGCAAAGCACTGGGAATTTTGAATCCAGGTGTAAAATGATAAGAATTGCATAAATTCAGATATTTGCAAAAATGTACAGGCAGCTTTTGTAAAGGAATTACATTACCCCAATGATGCACCCCAAAGATGGTGTTGAAAATGTATGATTTAAAAAGTAATATCTGGTCTCTTATATTTTTTTTAGACGAGTACTACGAAAATTAGATTTAGACTTATCAGATGATGTAATAAGGGCACTCGCTAATACCACAAATCCAAAACCTAGGGTAATAGAAAAGGTTTTGATGTTACTACGTATGCAGATTGACAAGATGATGGAAAAACAAGGTAGGAGTCGTCGGGAAATCGATCTCTCCATGTCCATAGACAAAGATTTATTGAAAGATTCAAGTAAGTTTTGCATGTCTTTGTATTATGACGTGTCTGCTGTAACTTAATGGATTTCCACTCTGCACTCAACTTTTGCCGTGTCTTGAATGCCTTGGTAAGAGGTTCTTTTTCACGTTTAGGGAATTTACCTGAAATCCAATTATTATTTTTTGTTTAAGAATCTGTTTTATTCTGTACTTTCCTATATCTACAAACATCCTAATAAAGTTTGTCATCATACTTATTTTTTTCTCAGTTTCTAGACTGAATGTCTCTAAATGTTAGGTAATTTCAGTTGATACTACATGTACATGTATTCTCTAAATGTTAGGTAATTTCAGTTGATACTACATGTATTCTCTAAATGCTAGGTAATTTCAGTTGATACTACATGTATTCTCTAAATGCTAGGTAATTTCAGTTGATACTACATGTATTCTCTAAATGTTAGGTAATTTTAGTTGAATAACAATCTTAATTTTTTCTCAAATAATTAAAGGCTAGTATATCACAATTTTCAAATTAATCTTAAGATTAACTCAATTTATGTAAAGAAAAATATAGCCATTGCATATTATTCTACAAATATGAGCACCTTAGCAATATATATATGTATATGATAAGTAAAGTCAGTTGCATTTGACATAAATACTAGGTATGTTTTTGGCATCTGACTTCAAATTTAGAAAATCCTCTGAATACAAAAAAATTTGAGATGTGGTATTATTTCCAATGAGACAACTATCCACCGGAGTTCAAATGAAGTGGATGTAAGCAGT
This sequence comes from Mytilus californianus, assembly GCF_021869535.1. Lineage (NCBI taxonomy): Eukaryota > Metazoa > Mollusca > Bivalvia > Mytilida > Mytilidae > Mytilus > Mytilus californianus. The sequence continues at coordinate 64,542,896 of NW_026262679.1, forward strand.
TATAGGCCACCCTACGGCCTTCAACCAGGAGAAAAAACTATACCATATAGTTGGCTATAAAAGGCCTGATATGAAAACTATGAAACAATTCAATCGAGAAAACTAACAGCCTAATTTATCACAAGACAATTTACGAAAAACAAATATGACAGTCTGAAACTCATCTAAATATGAAGTAAACAATCTTTTATTCTCAGATATAGATATTTAAATATATTTTTTCTTTTTAAAAAAGAAGAATAAACAGTTTCCGTGTTGAAGACCGTACTTTGACCTATAATGGTTTACTTTTATAAATTTTGACTTGGATGGAGGGTTGTCTCATTGGCACTCATACCACATCTTCTTATATCTATTAAAAGAGGCTTTTGTCTAATAAAATTCAGAAAGTTTAGTAGCTTAGATGGCAGACATGTTGTTGATTGTTTGGTGTTGCAATATATTTGACAGAATTTTTTTTATGCTAAGCATTCAGAATTTTGTCCAATATTGATTGAAAAATAAAGACGTAGACGGTAGAAGCCCTTTTATTCCACAAAGAAGTGTATATTGGACTTTCAGGCAATTCCTAAATGTGTAAAACACATATGAACAGTTCTTGCTTAGCAGTATTAGCATGTTGTCAATGTTTCTGTCTTGATATAAATATTTATTATACTTCACGTAAAAATGCAATATTTTGATTGGCTTATACAAGGGTGTTAATTTACTCTATTCTATGGTAAATACTCTATTACCCTTCACCGAGACGCTTGATCAAGTGTGCGCTTTATTAAATACGGATGGTTGTTATGTACAAGACGTAATAGTTTATTACTTTGAATTTTAATCGACAGTAATAACAGAACATTCAGTATAATAAATTAAATAACACATATCTGAGAGGGTGATAGAGCAGATTGTTACCCCTCGAAAAGACATTGTCAACCTTGGCTTCGCCTCAGTTGACAATGTTTTCTCGGGGTAACAATCTGCTCTATTACCCTCTCAGCTATGTGTTATTTATATAATGTTACTTAATTCATATTTTCTATGAAGTAATCTATAATTCATAACATTCTGCACAAGTAATAACAACTTTGCATAAATAACTAATTTAGCCTCTAAAAAAAAACTTATCTTCTACTATATGTATGGTACAGGAAAATGTAGTTATAATGAAGTTATAAGATATTTAAATATTGATGAACCGTCTCATATTTTAATTTATCAATTTGCTGAAAGAGAGAAAGTTATGATCACAAATGTCAATATTTATAATGTTACATTGTTAGAGGAAAATTATATTTTTGAATTGGGGAAGGGCTGTAGTCATAGCATTAATGAGTGCTTAGTTGTTTAAAAACAAAATTACTTTCTCATTCGATACTCAATAAAAAATATATATTATTCTTTTGGATTGCTATTACTAATAATTAAGATTGGTTGTAAAAAGTAGTTTTTTTTCCAATTTAGTGTTCATAATTTAATTATGAAATAAGGTTTTTATACGCCCATTTATGGGACGTATTATGGTATACCGTTGTCCGTCTGTCCGTCCGTCCGTCCGTCGTCAACATGTCGGACATTAACGCAAAAACGCTTTAACCAATTTGCATAAAATTTTGGTGAATTGTTTATATCTATTGACGTGAGCTCCTTTTCGTTTTTTATAAATTTTAGATTTTACGTTTCCGAGTTATGTGGTTTTATTCATTAAAAAAAGGGGGGTTTTCCAGTTTTCGGACAATAACTCAAGAATGCTTTCACCAACTTGCAAGAAATTTTGGTTAATTGTTTATATCTATTGACATGAGCTCCCTTTTGATTTTTATAAATTTTAGATTTTACGTTTCCAAGTTACGGGGTTTTATTCATAAAAAAAAGGGGGATTTTCCAGTTTTCGGATAATAACTCAAAAATGCTTTCAGCAGTTCTCATGAAACTTTGATGAATTGTTGATATCTATTGATGTAAGCTCCCTTTAGAATTTTATGAATTTTAGATTTTACATTTCCAAGTTATGGGGTTTTATTCATTAAAAAAGGGGGATTTTCCAGTTTTCAGACAATAACTCAAAAATGCTTTCAGCAATTCTCATGAAACTTTGGTGAATTATTTATAGTTATTGATGTAATCTCCCTATTGATTTTCATAAATTTCAAATATGACATTGAGAAGAAATTGAACTTTATTTGTTTATAGTCTGACAACAGATTTACTAAGTATTGCGCAACAGCATAGTGTATTGCACAACAGCAAGAAATCTATAATTGAATATAAATTCAATTCATATAACTAATTTCAAGTTCTTTGACTACATTTATTCAGAAACCTATAATATGTCAAATATTTAATTACAATCCAAATTCAGACCTGTATCAAGCTTGAATATTGTGTCCATTTTTGCCCCAACTGTTCAGGGTTGGACCTCTGCGGGCGTATCCAGCTGCTCTCAACGAAGCAGTTTATTCTAGTTAAAAGTTGTTGAGGCATGCTGTGTCGCTATGTCAAGTTTCTATAAACCTGAAGTTTTTCAATGTAGTTGTTTCATTACATGATGTTTTTAGTAATGATGATTCTTCAATTTCTTAATATGGCTAGATATTACATTAATTGATAAGACTTTATTTTGGAATGATGTTACTAGATTAGTAGATTATATGTTTTAAAAAACATTTATCTATATATGGATTTCACATTTTTTATAAGGTTTTAACATTACTTAATTATTCCAGAATTTGGCTGTTTTATATACAATAGTATGATGTGTTGGTTCCAGTGTTTTTTTTAGTTACATCATTCTTTTAATGCCTAAATTATTGGGGACATACAGTCAAAAAAGAGAAAAAAGTGCAAAAAATAACAATATTTCAGACATAACATGCATAAGGGGGGGACATCTTGAATGATCATTGAGTATAGATAAATATTTATGATGTTTTATTTTAATAAATTGTATAATCTGATAATCCTCTTACTATTGTGAAAACAGTAACTATTTAGATACCAAACACGTTTTGTTTTATAACTATTTGCATGGATTTATATGGTATAGGAAATAATAAATTAATATCAAAATATCATCAAGTAATAATAAAACCACATCGTGTAATGTCAGAGCCCAACATTAGACAGCTGTGGGGTCACCCTTAACAAATTCTTTGTTTGATGTTGCCTACCCATGCTTGTAGGGTAGGGATTTTATTTTTTTTGGCCAACAGCATAAGTTATATCTTTTTTAAACAAGAAAACAACATTAGAACATGAAAAAAACTTTTTTTTAAAATTTGAAATAATTTGTATTTTTTTCGGGGGGTAGGCTGCTTTTTAGGTGGATGCTTTTTAGGTGGATAAGTAGGCAACATTTCATTTTTAGCCTGGCATTCCATATAAAGTATCTTGATAATTATTTCAGTACAAATCATTGTTTAGGCAGTTTTTGATTAATGAAATTTACCCCGAAGAATGTCAAAAAGGATGGCATTTCAATTATCCAGTTACCATGGTAACAACTTGTGTTTTTGATGACCATGGCAAAACGGTTTATTATAAATTTACCTGGTGCCTCTTTATTGAAAACGAAAAATGTAAGGAAGTAACATAAGCACATGTATTTCACATTGAATGTGGTGGTTTTAACCCTTTAATTGCATGGCATGGATCAACCTGTAAAGTCACATGATATATCTTCTAACCTTTGCTGTATCTATTACTGTGTTTGTCTATATATATTATTACCATTTTTAAAAGAACCATGCATAGATTTCATTATCAATGTTTCATTACTTAAGTATTTTACCTTCACAGTGAAATTTGATATTAAATATTTGATCTTTGTTTGACAGGTATATGATTTATGAAGGTATTCCAGTATATTGTTTTTGGATTTAAGCAAGGTTTTTAAAGCTGCATTAATTTTTCTTCAAGATACTTATCAGAATGATATACATTTTCCAGGGTTTAAGTTAACAACAACTGTATCCAATATATAATGAACAAATGTAGTATAATTTGAAAAATATAAGTTTTATCATAACAAAGTTTGAAATTTAATAATTTATAATGTATTACTGTATATGTACTTTTTTCGCGAGTACTTATTTATTGCGAATTTGATATTGCCATTCAATTCATGTGTATTTAAGTTCACAGTATTTTCGAAAATATCAAAATATAAATAATGGACTTAGAATATTTAAATGTTCGTAAATTAGGTCTTTCTTTGTTTAAACATATGAAAGAAAATTGAATAAACAAAGATCATTCAATCATCAAATCACTTTTTTTATTCTTCAGAGGTTTAATTACTTGATAAAGTTAATTATATAATAAATTTGTCAAATTTTGCATGGGTTATTAATTGTTACCTTTTGTTTATTCATTCTTAATTGAATATCTGTATTGATAACTGATGTTGTGTTAACAGTTTCACAGTTTAATTGATTGAAGACAAGGCCCAGGCTTACTACCCCCCTTAAATCCCCCTCTGATGTAGATTTCAGCGATATCTATTCAATGATTTTGATACCGTTGTGATCTGCATTTGTGTTAGCATGTATTTATTTTCGCAGAAATATAATTAGTGCGAAATTCATGAAAATAAATACACCTTGAAAATAAATACATATACAGTATATTGAATGTTTTAAATCTCAGTACTTCTCCATGTCAAAATATTTAAATGTAACAGCTTTTCATAAAAATATTTATGATTTAATTGCCTTGAAATTGATTTTAACTTCATTGCTCAGTCAGGTCAATTGGAAAATAAAGTAGTGTGTCATTTTATAAAATTGAAGTTGCTTTAATTATCAACAGTCAAGCTGTTAGTGGTACGTGATTTACTTCCATTTATGAAGTTTTTTCACACACTTAGGGGCATTATGTTTTTTGGTCTGTGCGTCTGTTCGACCGTCCGTCCGTTCGTCTGTCTGTCATGCTTCAGGTTAAAGTTTTTGGTTAAAGTATTTGGTCAAAGTAGTTTTTGATGAAATTGAAGTCCAATCAACTTGAAACTTAGTACACATGTTCCCTATGATATAATCTTTCTAATTTTAATGCCAAATTAGAGTTTTGACCACAATTTCACGGTCCACTGAACATAGAAAATGATAATGCGAGTGGGGCATCCGTGTACTATGGACACATTCTTTTTTACTCTTACTTTCAAGAAACACAACCACAAATAAATTTTGAAAACCACATACAGTGAATCAAATTAACTTTGGTATCATGCAATATCTCAATTTCCTTTGCTTCTCACAAGGCTCATTAAAAATACAATTTAAAGAAATACATTAGGAAATTTGCAAACATATACTTAGTCTAGTATGTTTGTATTCCTGATCAATAAGTACTGATACAATATAAGATTAAACAAGGAGAAGGATTAGATATTTATAACAATTGCAATTTAAAAACTTGAACTGTTTACTAGAATAATGACTTTTTATTATAATTAAACTTATCAATCTACTTTAACATTTTCACAGAAGCATTAGTTCCTGTTACATCAAAATCTACAGGGAGACATTCCCCAGAAAAAATATCATCACCAAGAAAATATCAACGAGGAGAAATTCCACACAGTCACCCAGACAGATCGTAAGTTAATTTTGTTGGTTTTGGGGGGATATTCAGGAATCATGTGAATTGGTCCGTCCATCTCCCTGACTATGCTTTGTTAGCACAACTGCTTCTAATAGGCTGGATGGACATTTATGAAATTTCTTTTTTGAGTTCATGCTGTAGTACATTTAAAACAGTTCAGATACTTTGCTTGTAGTCTATTAAGTCTGTTCAGTCTATTTTCAGTTTTATGTACATATCTTATTTTCTTGTGCTAAACTATAAATACTTGTTTGCCTTAATGACTAAGTGGCTAAATATGTCTGAGTTAACTTTAGGTCAAATAATAGAATTAAATATCCTGTAAAGAAATATCTGTAAAAGATTTTTGTCCCACCTGCAACAAAAGTTGCCAAAGGCAAGACAGGAGTCCCTTTTTCCGGCAATGACGCGTCAACAATTTTTAAGTTTTCTGCTTAAGTCAGTTTGATAGGAACTACTTGTGATAGATATTTTCTATATAGTTGCATTACTATCAGTACATATCAGTTTACCAACTGTTTTGAGGCCCTGCCCCTAGGTCATGGTCCTGTGACTTATAATTAGCAATTTTCAATATTTATTTTCTGCTTAAGTCAGTTTCATAGGTACTACTTGTGATAGATCAATGATATTTTTTATAAAGTTACATCACTGTCAGTGCATATCAGTTTGACGACTATTTTGAGGCCCTGCCCCCATAGGTCATGGTCCAGTGACTTTCAAATAATAACCATGTTAGGTTTTCTGATTAAGTTTGTTTGATAGGAACTACTTCTGATAGACAATGATATTTTCTATAAAGTTGCATAACTATCAGTTTATTTTAGTTTGACAATCATTTTGATGCGCTGGCCTGCCCTCTTTGTCATGGTCCAGCAACTTTGAATTAATTAGGGCACTGCCTAGTGGCTGGTCGCCCTATAGTGACCAGCCTGTCTGTCCCTAACAAATTGTGTCTGCTCTGTATCTAGAGAACCCTTATAATTTCATACTTTATACTTGACATGAATATTAACCAACACCAGAGAGTGTGTCATATAGTTTGTACAACTTCCTAGGTCAAAGTTCAAGGTCAGCAGGGCCCACAGAGATGGCTCCCATCTTAATGATGTCTAATTAGCAATGTTGCTGTCCATCAGATTATCTTTTCCTAAATTTTTTGCCAACAGGTGAGACAAACCTCTAAATCGACAGTTTATTAGATTACATCACATCTCATATGTAAAAGACATTAGTAGAGTTTTTGAAAACTGGCAGTATGTCTGTCCTGACCAACAAAAATGGGACAGGTCCCCCAATTCTGAGGGTAGTGATGGTCCTGAGATCTAACTAAAAGTTTATGGTGGTTTTATTCCTTTTTGGGCTTTGCTTATGACCACCAGGCTAAATAAAATTTGAGAACTCTGTTTTTGAATAAAGATCAAGTAGACATTTGATTAACATGATTAAGTATAAAATTCATTTTCTTATGGATGTATGATTTTCATTCAGAGAAATCTGCACCACTAAAAAAAAAGCTGTATTTATTATTTGTTGCAATTTATGAAATAAATTGTGTTGAATATACTGTAAAAAGCATGATAAAGGGAGATAACCTGCTTAATAACTTAATTAAAAAGTGCAACAATATACTGAACAATTCAATATCTATGTTTTTTAACAGCACAGTACACATTATGATTAATACCACCTATAAAGATTGCAGTCAAATGAAAGAAAAAACGTATTCAAATATTTTTAGGTGCAATAGAATAGATATTTTTCACCCTGTATTGGCAGACATTTAGAGATGTATTAATAGTATATATACTGCCAATGTTGTTTTGATAGTGACATTTTATGTTTGTTGTTTGCCTTCACATTAACCACAAAAATTGCTTCATAAAGACATGGAGGTCAAACGGCCATTATACTTTAGATTAGTAGCTTATTATATGTTCATGATGTATATATGCCATACGTATTGCTTGTGGTTCAGGCATATCCTTTAAGTCCTTATAATTTGGTTGTTTACTTATACTTAATCAGTTATTTTGCTGTAGACATAAGTCTAGAAAACTATCAAACTTTAAAATAAGATCATGACTATAGTTGGTATAGTTTGCTTGAAAATATTTAGTTTGTATTAAACCTTAATGGTGATATTTTTCAGTTTATTTACTGCCAGCCTCAATGATTTTGATGGGTATATAGATTTGTTTATTTGTGATACATTGGAAAGGGTCTATTATAATATTCTCAATTTTATGTACACTTGTTTCAGTGGTGAAAGATAATAAACAAGAAAATGATTCTTTGTGAGAGTGATATGGATTAATGCTTATTAACAATTCAAAATAAGGTCTGTTGGTAGGAATTGCAGTATAAAAACTATATGTGAAAATGATTTTTGAATGACACATTTTAGAACAACTTGCATTATTACTTAAATACTCTTTATTGGAGAGATATGGATATTAAATGCTTAATTTTACAAATTTAGGTGAAGTAAGATTTATAAGAAATGAAGTTTATAAAGTATAGGTAAAAGTGCTCATTGGACCACAAATTTTTTTATATTTTTTTTTAGCTTACCTGGCCCAAAGGTTAAAGTGAGCTTTTCTCATCACTCGTCTGTCATTAGTTGTTGTTGTACGTTGTTGTTAACTTTTACAAAAATCTCTTGAAACTACTGGGTCAAATTTAAATAAACTTTGCAACAATCATCATTCTGGTATCTTGTTTAAAAAATGTGTCTGCTGAGTGCTGACCTTGCCTACCAACCAAGATGGCCGACATGGCTAAAAATAGAACATAGGGGTAAAATGCAAGTTTTGCCTATTATTTTGAAAACCACTATAAATAGAGAAAATCTGACAGGGGAAAAAATGTTGAGCGATACCTATTGTCCGTTTATGTCGAAACTGCCCTTAAATGACATATTATACCATTTTAAGAAATTTTTGCCTATTATCTCGAAAATAATAATAGATAGACAGACTCTTTAAATAGCAAAAATGATTAGCAAGACAATATCTACAAATAAGTCATCATGACCGAAATCGCCAGACAACTCCTTATTAGAGTTATTGCCCTTTAATGATGATTTTTTACCATTTTTTTGTGTTATTGCCTTATATTTTAAAAACCATAAAAGATAGATAGAATCTTCAAAAGCAAACAAAAGCAAAAATGATCAGCATTTTAGGATCTACAAAAAGGTCAACATAGCTGACATCTTCAGTAGACTATATAGCTACTTATTAGAGTTTTTGCCCTTTAATGACAATTTTTACAATTTTTTTGTATCTTGGCTTATATCTTTAAAACTATTATAGATTAATTATCAGCAAGACAAGATCTACAAATATGTCAAACATGACCAAAATCGTTAGTCGACTCCTTATTGAAGTTGTTGCCCTTTAATGAAGATTTTTTCACATCTTTTTTCAATTTTTATACGACCGCAAAAAAATTTTTGTGGTCGTATATTGGTATGACGTTGGTGTCGTCGTCGTCCGAAGACGCATTAGTTTTCGCACTCTAACTTTAGTTTAAGTGAATGGATCTCTATGAAATTTTACCATAAGGTTCAATACCACAAAAGGAAGGTGGGGATTGATTTTGGGGGTTATGGTACCAACAGTTAAGGAATTAGGGGCCAAAAAGGGGCCAAAAATAAGCATTTTCTAGTTTCCAGACAATAACTGTGGAACGGTGTATGGATCTCTCTGAAATTATACTACAAGTTTCCATACCACAAAGGGATGGTTAGGATTTGCTTTGGGGGGTTATTGCTCAAACCGTTTAGGAATTAGGGGCAAAAAAGGGGGAAAAACAAGGTTGTCCTGGTTAATGGACAAATACTTTAGTACAAAACATAATTTAAAGCAGTGTAAGGGAGATAAATCAAATACATCATTGAAATTATCTCCCTTACACTGCTTTTAAATTATGTATAAAGTAATGGTTAATGAACAATTAAGATAATTTAAAACAGTGTAAGGGAGGTAATCCAAATACAACGTTTTGGTTACTTCCCTTACACTGCTTTTAAATTATGTTTAAAGAAATGCATATTTATAAAGGAAGACCAGTGAAAATATCTGCAAATGTTGCATCTTTTTTTTTTACAAAAAAATCCATATGAAAGATTTGACACTATATTTTAAATTCTATTATAAAATAGATTAAGTTAGCACTATGGTAAATTTAAATGGGTAATTATGGTTGCAAACTCCATTGGAAATTTGAATTGAGATTATGACCATATCTTGAGGGAAAGAATTTTTCGGGGGGAAAAAGGGGGGGTAAAAAGAAATTGTGGGGGGTCAATTTTTTCTCATTTCAGATTTCAGAAATTAAAAAGAATTATTCTTCAAATTTTTTTTTTTTTTTTTTTAAATTTCAAATATTCTTAAATTGCACAGTATGGCGCATTAGATTTGTAAAATCTTTGACCACATTTATTTATTTGTTAAGTTGAATCTAACCATGTGTTTAGATTTTTGATTATGGGCCCAGTTTTCAAGTTTGTCCAAGTTGGGGTCCAAAATTAAACTTTGTTTGATTTTAACAAAAATTGAATATATAGGGTTCTTTGATATGCTAAATCTAAACATGTGTTTAGATTTTTGATTATGGGACCAGTTTTCAAGTTGGGGTCCAAAATTAAACTTTGTTTGATTTTAACAAAAAATGAATATATGGGGTTCTTTGATATGCTGAATCTTAACATATATTTAGATTTTTGATTTTTTGCCCAGTTTTGAAGTTGGTCCAAATTGGGGTCCAAAATTAAACTTTGTTTGATTTCAACAAAAATTGAATATATGGGGTTCTTTGATATGCTGAATCTAACCATGTATTTAGATTTTTTATTTGTGGACCCCGCTATCAAATTGGTTCATATTGAGGTCAAAAGGGTCCAAAATTAAACTTTGTTTGATTTCATCAAAAATTGAATTATTGGGGTTCTTTGATATGCCAAATCTAACCGTGTATTTAGATTTTTAATTTTGGGTCCCGTTTTTTAAATTGGTCTACATTAAGGTCCAAAGGGTCCAAAATTAAACTTAGTTTGATTTTAACAAAAATTGAATTCTTAGGGTTCTTTGATATGCTGAATCTAAACATGTGTTTAGATTTTTGATTATGGGCCCAGTTTTCAAGTTGGTCCAAGTTGGGGTCCAAAATTAAACTTTGTTTGATTTCAACAAAAATTGAATATATGGGGTTCTTTGATATGCTGAATCTTACCATGTATTTAGATTTTTTATTTGTGGGCCCGCTATCAAATTGGTTCATATTGAGGTCAAAAGGGTCCAAAATTAAACTTTGTTTGATTTCATCAAAAATTGAATATATGGGGTTCTTTGATATGCTGAATCTAAACATGTATTTAGATTTTAGATTTTTGGCCCAGTTTTAAAGTTGGTACAAATTGGGGTCCAAAATTAAACTTCGTTTGATTTCAACAAAAATTGAATATATGGGGTTCTTTGATATGCTGAATCTTACCATGTATTTAGATTTTTTATTTGTGGGCCCGCATTCAAATTGGTTCATATTGAGGTCAAAAGGGTCCAAAATTAAACTTTGTTTGATTTCATCAAAAATTTAATTTGGGGTTCTTTGATATGCCAAATCTAACCTTGTGTTTAGATTTTTAATTTTGGGTCCCGTTTTTTAAATTGGTCTACATTAAGGTCCAAAGGGTCCAAAATTAAACTTAGTTTGATTTTAGCAAAAATTGAATTCTTGGGGTTCTTTGATATGCTGAATCTAAACATGTGTTTAGATTTTTGATTATGGGCCCAGTTTTCAAGTTTGTCAAAGTTGGGGTCCAAAATTAAACTTTGTTTGATTTTAACAAAAATTGAATATATGGGGTTCTTTGATATGTTGAATCTAAACATGTGTTTAGATTTTTGATTATGGGACCAGTTTTCAAGTTGGTCCAAGTTGGGGTCCAAAATTAAACTTTGTTTGATTTCAACAAAAATTGAATATATGGGGTTCTTTGATATGCTGAATCTAAACATGTATTTAGATTTTATATTTTTGGTCCAGTTTTCAAGTTGGTCCAAATTGGGGTCCAAAATTAAACTTTGTTTGATTTCAACAAAAATTGAATATATGGGGTTCTTTGATATGCTGAATCTTACCATGTATTTAGATTTTTTATTTGTGGGCCCGCTATGAAATTGGTTCATATTGAGGTCAAAAGGGTCCAAAATTAAACTTTGTTTGATTTCATCAAAAATTGAATCATTGGGGTTCTTTGATATGCCAAATCTAACCTTGTTTTTAGATTTTTAATTTTGGGTCCCGTTTTTTAAATTGGTCTACATAAAGGTCCAAAGGGTCCAAAATTAAACTTAGTTTGATTTTAACAAAAATTGAATTCTTGGGGTACTTTGATATGCTGAATCTAACCATGTATTTTTATTTTGGACATTGGACCATAATAGGTAAATTAAAAAAATTGAAGTTCTTAGACCACATTCTTTCTGTGTCAGAAACCTATGCTGTGTCAAATATTTAATCACAATCCAAATTCAGAGCTGTATCAAGCTTGAATGTTGTGTCCATACTTGCCCTAACTGTTCAGGGTTCGACCTCTGCGGTCGTATCAAGCTGCGCCCAGCGAAGCATTTTATTGCGTATTATCTTGAAAATTATAATAGATTAATAGAAACTTTAAATAGCACAAACACAGTATTGCCCACTCAACCCATCAGTTCAGCAAGATACTCCAAGATCCAATTCATCTTACAATCTACAAACATTTCATGAAGGCCATGAAATGTGCAACAATTTTAATAACCCAGAAGGTTTGCTATAGAAAGATGTGCAATCTTCTCCATCAGTGTAACAAATGTCGTGCAACAGGCCATGGTGCTTCAGCCTGTAAGAAATCAGATATGTAACTGCCTGCTCATTCGTCTACTTCTACCGTTTACTCAAAGGGGAATAAATTAGAATCAGGATGAATATTTGAGGAAAAGTTCAACCGTGATGCTTCAACACCAATAAATGTAGAGAGACTTGAGCATGAATTTATTTCTCACCCTGATATAAATTTTGTATCTTATTTAAGCAATGGTCTGAGACAAGGATTGATTGCCTGGTTGAAGGGGAAATTTTTAAATCACAAGAATGTAAAAATAATTTTTCTGCAAGGTCTCAGCCTTCAATTGTATCAGAATTAATTAAAACCGAATGTCAAAAAGGTTTTGTATATGGACCCTTTAAGTCCTTACCTTTTACAAATTATAGAGTAATTCCACTCAGTGTTGCTAAGAGTAAAAACTATTGGAAAAAATGTTTAACTAACAATTGCATAAGCTTAACAACACGCTATGTCCATATACAGCTTTATCTGATGTTCAGTAGTTCTCGTTTGTTGATGTGGTTCATAAGTGTTTCTCGTTTCTTGTTTTTTATATAGATTAGACCGTTGGTTTTCCCGTTTGAATGGTTTTACACTAGTAATTTTTGGGGCCCTTTATAGCTTACTGTTCGGTGTGAGCCAAGGCTCCGTGTTGAAGACCGTACTTTGACCTATAATGGTTTACTTTTATAAATTTTGACTTGGATGGAGAGTTGTCTCATTGGCACTCATACCACATCTTCTTATATCTATTAAAAAGTTATTTAGAATTATGATCAGCTAAAGGCCAATGTGCACTTCCAGATCCACTGTTCATTACTGAAAATTTTTCAGCCTTGGAAAGGAAGTATTTCATTTCTAGTTTAAAAAATTTATTGGAATTGTGTGGATTTCAAGCAGACCTTTATAATGGACACTCTTTTCGTATTAGTTACTCAGCTACTAGTGCTGGTAAGGCTAACATTGAAGATCATTTGATCAAAACTTTGGGCAGATGGAATTCTGATAGGTATTGTCAATACATAAGAACAGATAAATCCTCTATTAAGTATGCACAGCAACAGATTTGTAAAAGTAAGTTTTATTTAACAGAACTTAGTTAATATTCATTTATAGATACATGTATGTAGCATTAAGATCAACTCTTATATTTATTGTACCACTGATATTATTATCATTAATACAGTTTGTCATAATATTAAAATATGTACATTTATACTGTGTTCACAAGGAATTTCCCAGTGTTTAGTTGAAGGCTTCCTTTTTACTCAATTCTTCCCATTCATTACCTTGGGGGTCACTCAGCTGTTTCACATCTGACTTTTTGGACCCTTTTGAAATTGACCACTGGTCTAGTTTATCATTTCCCCCAAGTCATTAAATGTAATACATCTACATGTATTTCTCTCTCCACCGTCAATCTGACCCCCTTTTATCGTAGCCACCTGCTACGAGATGGAGCATCGCTTCATCCCCTTATAGGAACTCATCTTGTTCCCGTTGGTTGATGGAGTGTCCATGTCCATGGGGCTTCGTCCATCTATACCAAGTGTCGTCGACAGGGCCTGGAGCTAAATTTCCCTTGGCTGAGTACAACTCCCAAGGGCCAAACATTTATATTTTTATGTCAATAAAATTTTGAATATATATATAAAAATTGTTGTCAGCAGCAAACTCAATGATGTCTTGTTATGCAGGATGTTTCTATTCCAATGTCTAGTAGTATGTCTTAAAGTAGATCTTGAAGGTGGTATTTGAGTCATCATGTTATAGAACTGGTGTATAGAATGAAGGTGTAGCTTTCTAGAGTTATCTCCCCTATACAGTGAGGTTCAGGTTTATACTCTGTCACATTAGGTTTTGTCCTATTCAGTTGAGCCAGAAGGTATTGCATCAGAAGTAGGTTCATGAATAATGATTCAAGTCATATTTGGTATATAAGTCACAAGTCTTAAATCTATGAAAATTATATCACCAGGAACACCTAAATAAGATAACTACAAATACAAGGTTTTAAAAGAACTACCAAGAACACTTAAACAAGAGAGCTACAAATACAGGGTTGAAAAAGAATCACCTGGAACACCAGAATATAAGAACTGCAACAACAGGGTTTAAAAAATCATTAGGAATACCTAAACAAGAATCAACTATAACAGGGTACATGAATTATTATTGGTATATCATAGGAGAATAAAATACATATATCGCAATGTGTTGCTTACATCCCTTGTATCGTCTAACAGTGGAAAAAGCTCGTGCACAATATAGTAGTTTTAAGTCACATGGTCTACTTTATAAGTGGTCATTACAGCTTTACATTACATCCCTTAAGTCTTTGGAGACGAGAATAAATATGACCAAGGTATATTTAACAAATCAGGAGGGTTTTTTTAATTTTTAAAAACCTTTAAATGTTTATGTTTATATAAAAATTTGTTTTTCATTTTTAACCTAATTTCGAAAGAAAAATCGGTTATTGATTTGGGGATGTACGGTGGGCGGCTGCCAAACAGTGTCCGTTCATTAACATGAAAACCCTTTGACGAAATCTTTTCAAATTTAGATATTCTTTAGTTGGTCTGACTCTCTATAAAATTTATTTTCAGATTTCAATCACTGCCCACCTTGTAAATATAAGTTAGTTTTAAATTAATCTTGCTGTATAGCTTAATAACTGTTAAAATGTTTGTGGTTTTAAAATTAATGCATGCATGATTTAATGGCCAAAGTTCTATGAAAATATGAAAAATTAACAAGAGGAGGTCTTAGGTGCACATCATTGAGACAGCAACCTAGGAAATCAATTTAACTGAAGGAGTTGTTGTCTTGCTGTGGTCTTTAAAATATTGTCCAAGTGCACTCTCTGTATTGCAAGTTCAGAGTATAATCTTGAATGAAGACAAGTTATGAATAAACTTAACAATGTGATCTTAATATCTAACACCAATACTAAATTCTCAATAGAGAAAAATATAAGTAGACATCATCAACCACTGACAAGATTCCTGACATGGTACATGCGCCTTTAAGCATGTCTGGTGTCAAAATCAAAGTTATTTTGAGTCATTCCTTTTTAGCTCACCTGGCCCAAAGGGCCAAGTGAGCTTTTCTCATCACTTGGCGTCCGTCGTCCATCGTCGTTCGTCGTCGGCGTTAACTTTTTACATTTTGAACTTCTTCTAGAGAACCACTGAATGGAATGAAACCAAACATGGCATGAATGTTCCTTATGAGGTGCTGACCAAGTGTTGTTACTTTGTAGCGGATCCATCATCCAAGATGGCCGCCAGCGGGGGACTTAGTTTAACATAGGACCCTATGGGAAATACATATAAATGTCTTCTTTTAGAGAACCACTGAATGGAATGAAACCAAACATGGCATGAATGTTTCTTATGAGGTGCTGACCGAGTGTTGTTACTTTGAAGCCGATCCATAATCCAAGATGGCCACCAGCGGGGGACTTAGTTTAACATAGGACCCTATGGGAAATACATACAAATGTCTTCTTTTAGAGAACCACTGAATGGAATGAAACCAAACATGGCATGAATGTTTCTTATGAGGTGCTGACTGAGTGTTGTTACTTTGAAGCCGATCCATAATCCAAGATGGCCGCCTGCAGGGGACTTAGTTTAACATGGGACCCTATGAGAAATACATACAAATGTCTTCTTTTAGAGAACCACTGAATGGAATGAAACCAAACATGGCATGAATGTTCCTTATGAGGTGCTGACTGAGTGTTGTTACTTTGAAGCCAATCCATAATCCAAGATGGCCGCCAGCGGGGGACTTAGTTTAACATGGGACCCTATGGGAAATACATACAAACGTCTTCTTTTAGAGAACCACTGAATGAAATGAAACCAAACATGGCAAGAATGTTCCTTATGAGGTGCTGACCAAGTGTTGTTACTTTGAAGCTGATCCATAATCTAAGATGGCCGCCAGATGTGGACAATGTTTAACAAAGGACCCTATGGACAATACATACAAATGTCTTCTTTTAGAGAACCACATACTGAATGGATTGAAACCAAACATGGCATGAATGTTCCTTATGAGGTGCTGACTAAGTTTTGTTACTTTGAAGCTGATCCTTCATCCATGATGGCCGCCAATGGGGGGACTTCCTTTAACATAAGACCCTATGGGAAATACATACAAATTCTTCTTCTAGAGATGCACTGAATGGAAAGAAACCAAAACATGGCATAAATGTTTCTTATGAGGTGCTGATTAAGTGTTGCTACTTTGTTGCTGATTTACTGTTCAAGATGGCCACCAGGATTTTTTATTAAATTACAGGACCAATATTAAACCAAATTTGGCCTCACTCATTATTAGGGTATCTGTTATGATTTTAATCTATTTTTACATGATTTCCAAAACCAAAGTAGAATCAGGTGAGCGACACAGGCTCTTAAGAGCCTCTAGTTATTTTGTCAATATCATAGAAGAAAGGACAAACTTGAATGTTGATTATTGTTTGCTTAGGAATATGTCCAGTAGCAAATATTTCATGCATATACAGGACAACAACTTTGAACATTTCCCAAATGAATGTAAATCACATTGATGCAGACTATGTCATGAAATAACAGTTGCAAAGCTAGGAATAATGCAAAAGCAAAGTCTTCTTAAATATTTTGTCACATCAATTCAAAAAAATTTCTCAAATCACAATATTTTCTAGTTTTTTAATGAAATTGATCTGTCAAATATGCCATGTTGACATTAGCTGACCAAATCAATGGAAATGCTTCCATTTCTGCCTGATTAACAGCCTGTCATTTTTTTCTAATTTTATGGTGTATTTATTATTGATAAATCATTAAGTGTGGTACAAGCTATCAATAAGTTGGCCATTGTACCAGTTTTGGATTAACTATATTTACAAATGATAAGAACCTGGGGTTTTATCTCATATGTTTAAAGATTAAATCAGCATGACACAATTGTATGCTACTATATAATTTATTAATAGTTTTATAATGTTCTTTTGTGAAGTTTGAGTATTTAATTCTTAACAAGGAGGACAAATTGGACTGAAATTAGAATTCACTTTAGTCTACAGATAATTATGATAAAACTATACATTTAAATGCTAATTAAGGTAAAGTGAAAAAAAAGAGTTGATACTTGGTAAATGTATGTTCAAATGAAATACAAAATTCTTTAAATATGACCCCCAAGGGTGACTGGGGAATAGAAATGTGGTCACTAAGGTCTTCTTCTGACTGGCAGTAAAGCTCTTGCCAAAGTGCGGGATCTGTTTGGCTGTGTGGGATGTACAACTACGCAGCCACGTCTGTGTCAGAATGGCGATGTTAAATCTTGATGCCTCAGGTAAAGCGAGTGACACACTGTTTGTACGTTAAGAACCCTTTCAACAACCCTTTGGAAGGGTCTGTAGGTGGCCTGTTGCAAGGCAAAATTTCTGTCCCTATTCAATATATCAATATACCAATATAAGCTGTTGTGTGTAATTTCAGAGCTTATCCAAGACCAAAAAATCCATTTTATTGGTAAGAAGTAGCGTCAGTTGCTTTAGAGCTAATTGCTACATTAATATTTTAACCTGCAGTAAAGATTTCGCAGTATAAAGATACTAAGTTATAATTTATCATATATTTCCATCTCTCAGTACTTAAATCAAAATAGAAATTTAACTATTGCTATAAAATAATTGAGTTATGAAGTTTTATGCTATTTATCAGCACAAATTTTAACAAGATGTTCTAAGAAAGAGTTGATGCATGTGAAGAAATCTCATATTCTTCTAAGGAAAAACATCTAAAGAAGTGAAATTAACATTTAATGTATTTCTAAAAAAAGAATCTCATTTAATATAGATATTAAAATTCTGTAACTAAGGATATATGACTGTAATTTTTTTATATTCTGCTGAAATAAATACATGCATTTTAATTTATTGCATAATTAAGATTATATTCCATTTGGTATACCCTAATACATGTAGTATTTAAAACCCTATGTCAAAATATTATGGAAGATATGTTAAAGCATGGAAGTA
This sequence comes from Mytilus californianus, assembly GCF_021869535.1. NCBI lineage: Eukaryota > Metazoa > Mollusca > Bivalvia > Mytilida > Mytilidae > Mytilus > Mytilus californianus. The sequence goes on from NW_026262679.1 coordinate 64,561,405, forward strand.
ATATTGAGAGGAATAACAACGACTAATTAGCATGTATTTATGGCCTGCAGAGCTCTGTACTAAAGTCATATGATTTTATCCAATTATAGTCTCAGCGGCAAGACCCCTTTGGTTACTATCTGTGATACCGCGGTTGTAAAATGGCATCTGGAATTTCTTATCAGTCACGTGATTTTATCGAGTACGGTAATTATAAAGCACCTGTGTGAAATCCTAGTTTATTAATTAACAAGGTGGCACTGTATCATATAAAACTTCTACCTTCAAAAAGAAATCTAATGATGTAAAAAAACTTGAAAAACGGACGAGAATTGTTTACACTACAGCAGTTAAACATGGAAAATTGTATTTATTTTTGCATATTTTTGCTTTTTACCGTTCGTTTTAAACTGATCTAAAAGTATTTTCCAATTGAAAGCGGATCCCGATTTAAACAGGTAATACCGATGAAGCGATCAGGTTTCACATAATGTTTAACAAAATAATGAAGACAAATGTATGGAAAGCCAACAGGGTCAAAATTCTTAATTCGTAACTTGTCAATTCGTAACTTGTATCTGTGTAATTTCTAAATTCGTAAAATTCGTAATTCGTAAATTGTTAATTTGTAACTTGTTACTGTGAAATTTCATAATGCTTAATTCGTAACTTGTTAATTTATAACTTGCATCTTTGTAATTTCAAAATTCTTAATTAGTAAATTGTCAGTTTGTAACTTGTAACTGTGTAATTTCATAATGCTTAATTCGTAAATTGTCAATTTGTAACTTGTATCTTTGTAATTTCAACATTCTTAATTCGTAAATTGTCAATTTGTAACTTGTAACTGTGTGATTTCAAAATTCTTTATTGGTAAATTGTCAATTTGTATATTGATGTTTTGTAACTTGTAACATGTCGATTCGTGAAATGTCGATGTGTTAAATGTCATCGTTGTTGTATTATGCTAACGATCATTATGACGACAAATGGCGCTCTGTTTCTTTTTTGGTGTATAAGCCTCCTGTAAGTAGGAGCACCTTCATATGGAATATATTTACCCAGTAATTTAAATCAATTATGTACAGCAAAGCAAAATTATGAGTCAAAAGAAAGCAAAACCAAAAAATTGCATGTTTACAGGATCCCAGTTATTTGTTTACTGAAGACGACAGGTGGCGTTTCGAGAACGGAAACAATATAAAACACATCCCGAATAGGTTCAGTCCCTCCATGTAATCGATCTCTTCTTATTGAGAGGTTAATGAAATAGTCGTTGGTCAGAGGAATACAACGACTGAATTATTCAGGTAAATACAATAATGGTGATAAACCGTATGATTGCCAATGAGACAACTATCCATCAAAGTTCAAATAAAGTCGATGTAAGCAAGTATAGGCAACTTACGGCGCCCCTCAACAATGAGAAAACCCAATACCATATAGTCGTCCATAAAAGGCTACATCACTACTGAAAAACCCAGGTACTAGTAATAAACGATTTCTATTAATCCTAAAATGCTATATCCATGATATCGAACCATTAGTTCTGACAGGAGGGAAAGGGCTGTCAGACATATATATATATATATATATATATATATATATATATAAGTGCCTATAAATAGCAGCACATGACATACAAATCTATGGGAGTGTGGATTAATCAGTACAGAGATTAATTCAATTACACAAATAAAATTATAGATTGCCTAACAATGTAAAAAGTTTCTTATCATCTACATCCGATTTCACCTGGATAGATGCACGCTTGATAAAGCTAGTTAGTCTAGCGAAATATTGCATTTATTTTCATCATTTTGTAAATATTTTAAACATTCTTATATTTACATACTAAATAGTGTGTTAAAATTACATTGTTAGGCAATCTATATATATATATATATATATATATATATATATATATATATATATATATATATATATATATATATATATATATTAATATACATGCCTAGTGAACTTTTCTGGTGAAGAAGCTTAAGAATTGCCGCTACCTTGTTTTTTAGTTCTATAAAAATTTACAACCCAAAAGACCAAAATATTCCCGATTCCTTCTCAACTGCTGCTAAACTCCCAGTACTCCCGGTATATACCCCACCCGGTGCAACCTCTCCTTATAGGCCGGCAACCTGACCAAATCTAATATTTCGTAGATATGATTCACGATGTTAATTAATAAAGCTTTTTTTTTTTAAATTAACAATTCATATGAAATTAAAAATAGTTTGCAATGAATTCGTAACAATATAAATATTTCCCGACATATGTCAAGAAATGACGCTATCCCACGATGCATCATCCTAATATCCAATTGACGAAACCATGTTGTATTCCGCCTGGCTCTTCTGTCGAGCAGTGAGCCAGGATCTAAGGCTACCAATTTACTCTCCAAAATAACCCAAGACATACTCCCTCCCCCACCCGGGCCAAACCTCAAATCATGTGCAAAGACTTTCATGGAGAAATAAAATAAGGGTAAGCATATTGGAGATAATTGCTTCTGTCATGCAAATAGTGAGATGGCGAGATTTTCTCTCTGACAGGTCAAAGGGGTAGAGCTTTTATTTTTTTAAATTGTCTGGTTCTATAGCAGAAACCAGCCCCTCAACCACCTCGTACAGAAATATTGGCTTGAGCGTCTTGTCTGTATGTCTTGTAGTTTCAGTTGGTGAGCGTGTTTGAGACACAGCCATCTTTTCTGGATTTGTAGTCTCCTGTTATAAATCTCGCATGTTGTCGCTGTATTCTTTCAAGCTTTTTGATGTTCGTAGATATGTAGGGGTCCTATACTATTGACCATACCCCATTATTGACCTGACCCGTGAAATATATGCGGCTTCCGTGCATTCTGATGGGCAATATATCAAATTTCTAAACAGGAATCCTAGTGTTGAGTTTGCCTTCTTGGCTACGTTGAAAATATGGGTAGTCCATTTTAGGTCCTCGTTTAGTTTTCTGGTTCCTTTAGATTTTATTACAAAATATGGCATATTCAATACAGTTTTAATATATAGTATACATTAACTAATATTTATACTCATTTGAAATAATACTTCATTCAACTTGTTTTGCAAAGTACAAATATGATATAAATCATTTTTTATCTTCATTACTCAAGAGCCAAATAAATAAAGATTGTTCGTCAATTTAATTCTTGTATTAAAAAATCATTAGATAATTACATTCTTTTTGAAAAATTTAATATTGAGATTATAATATTAAGGAATAATGGGTGTCAATCCATTTCTCCTATCATACATTAACTGTCCAAAATTTGCGGCCCAGTACAATATTAGTATGAATTTTCCAAATCCGTCTTATATTTCATGTAGTTAGTTTAATTTTAGCCGGTCAAATATTAAGAAGATATTTCCTGCCAATTGACAGTAATATATTTGCGAAGTTGACAACTGGAAGCCAATTCTGAATATACATGTACCTTAACACAGGAAGTGACACACCCTCCCAGGTTTGGTGACCAGTATAGTAAACATTATGTTGTATGTTACACCACTGTCCTAGGTTAGGGGGAGGGTTGGGATCCCACTAACATGTTTAACCCCGCCATATTCTGTATGCATGTTACTGTCCCAAGTCAGGAGCCTGTAATTCAGTGGTTGTCGTTTGTTTATGTGTTACATATTTGTTTTTCGTTCATTATTTGTACATAAATTAGGCCGTTAGTTTTCTCGTTTGAATTGTTTTACATTATTATTTCGGGGCCTATTATAGCTGACTATGCGGTTTGGGCTTTGCTCATTGTTGAAGGCCGTACAGTGATCTATAGTTGTTAACTTCTGTGTCATTTGGTCTCTTGTGGAGAGTTGTGTGGTGTGATTGGCAATCATACCACATATTCTTTTTTATATATACATGTTTATTCGAGGTCACCTTTATATAAAACCGAGTCTCTGGTATACATGCCATATAAAACAAACAATGTATTTATCTATTTGTTTTCTTTTATATGTATGTGCTGTACATAACTGATTTAAATTACTGGGAATATACTCCATATGAAAGCGCTCCTACTTACAGGAGGCTTATACACCGAGGAAGAAACAGAGCGCCATCTGTCGTCATAATGATCGTTAGCATAATACAATGATGACATTTAACACATCAACATTTCACACATCGACATTTCACGAATCGAAATGTAACAAGTTACAAAACATCAATATACAAATTGACAATTTACCAATAAAGAACTTTGAAATCACACAGTTACAAGTTACAAATGACAATTTACAAATTAAGAATGTTGAAATTACAAAAATACAAGTTACAAATTGACAATTTACGAATTGGGAAATTTCAAATTACAAAGATACAAGTTACAAATTGACAATTAACGAATTAAGAATATTGACCCCGTTGGCTTTCCATACAAATGAAGACATAGATTTTTTTACTGTTGAAATGTGCAAAGTTTATCAAGATTTAAAAAAGGATATTTACTTTCAAGTATTTTAAATTTATGTATATATGTAATAAATGTCATTGATTACATTATTGAAACTGGACAACTAAAATCGGAATAATAAGTTCGTAAATATCTATTTTTAAAAAGTGTTTTAATACAGTTAACAATGGTTAATATATAACACGCTACAGCTAAAATAAAAACAAACAGACACAATGAGCTTGACCCTATCTGCCCAACTGCAAATTCATTTAATAAAGATATTCTTGTAAAATTAGTTAAGGCTTTACCAAAAGTAATAGTTGGCATTTATAATCAAGTTTTGTTAAAGGCTATGATGTCTACAGCTTATTTTTGTTTCTTACGTATTGGAGAAATTGCAGTTAAAACTGAGTCTGAATTCTATAGAGTAATTCAAAGGGAAGATATAAAGTTTGAAAGAGTAAATGGTCATGTGAGCAATATGACAATTACTATGAAGTTCTACAAACATAGTAATCTGCAAAGTAAGACATTATCAATAGCTAGACGTCCTGAAAATTATCTATGTCCTGTTAAAGCTATTGAGGAATATCTAAGGTTACATAATTGTCCACTTGGTCCTTTATTTCGATTTAAATGTGGAAAACCTGTTTCAGGTTTTTATTTCAATTCTTCATTAAAAAGTTTGCTTAATTTCGTAGGTTTAGACACAAATTTTTATAAAGGTCACAGTTTCAGAATTGGAGCTGCGACATCTGCAGCTGCCAGAGGTGTGCCTTTAGCCTTGATCCAAAACATGGGTAGATGGAAGTCAAACGCTTTTCAACATTATATTCGACTTGATAATTTTCACACTTAGATTTAATATAATCACAGTCGCTTACTAAGTGCTTTGGTAGAGGTCAACATGGCTTGCTTTACCTTATTGTGATTCATTTTTTGTAAGGATTAACAAGACTGTTTTATACATGTTAGAAATATTTACTTTTGTAGAGGTCAACATGGTTTGCTCTGCAAATTTAAGTTTTTGCCATCAGTCATTTACTATATATGTAATGGTATTTATTTGGTTGGTAAAGGTCAACATGGCTTGCTTTACCTTTCATTTACAAGTTTCATTATATTAGTATATATTATTTTTTGTTTTGTTTATAATATGTGTTAATATTTTTGTAGAGGTCAACATGGTTTGCTCTACACTTTTACTTGAAATGCAAAAGTTAAAAGGTGTATATTTTATTCCATTTTGGGTGTTTTTTGTTGAGGTCAACATGGCTTGCTCAATTTTTCTAGTTCTGGAGTTCCTCAAGTTGAATACAGAGTCCTCGGATGGGGATCCCTCTTGGGATTTGTGGCACTTTTTCAACCCCACCTTTGCTTATTAAAGTCATTGTCATTTATGCAGTACTTTTATAATTGTTAAGATGTAAGTTGCATTTTAAATTAATTTCTGAATAAATGACATTTTACTCAACTTGTGTTTTATTAACAGCAAACATAGCTCAGACTCTTTGATCTAGGTCATTTATACAAGGTTTTCTCGTTGTTATCTGTGTCTAGGAACATTAGCTGACAAAATAACATTTATTGTAAATAAAAGACTTTTTGGCTGGAATTTCTGATAATATTGATTTTATTAATGCCATGTGTGTAAGAAGGCATTTCTTTGTTTAAGTATATCAACAATGAGGTCAAGGACTGCATGTTCAATGCATGATCATCTAATTACATTATCTAATTGGTCAGTTCTTGAGATCGGTAATTAATATCAAATTTCTACATGTGCTCGGACATGCAGTCATTCGCCTTTGTTTTGGAGTAAAATGTCATTTATTATTAAGATGTTATTATACGAATTAGTTTAAAGAATAGAAAGGTTTGTGAATATTTTAATTGACTGGTATACATGCATGACTTGGATTTTCATATTTGATAAAAGGGGGTCCAAACATATTTTTTGTACAATCATATTCTTAAATTTTTAAGAAATGGCGTCTTAACTGTCTGTAAATATTAAAATTGAAAACGATCCACCCATGTTCTCCAGTTTTTAAGATCGAAATAAACAGAAATAGGAAAATTAGACTAAAATCAACATTGAAGGAATTACTCTATTCGGCAGCGTACATCAGCGGAATGTAACGAGTGGACTATTCGGTTACTTCGCACGTATATACGACAACAACTTGTCTGTTCGTAATTTTCCGTGAACATGAAAACGACTGAAAAGTGTCAGTGATTTGATCGATCACATGCCGAGAGTCAATTACCATGCCATATATTAAACCAATTAACGAGTTATCGAAAGATAGGCGGTAACGCAGATGAAACCTTTGAACTGGCGTTGTAGTTATTCCTTTCAATATTACTTCCATGGTTAAAGTAACAGTATATGAAGTGTTTATGTAGTTTTGGTTGCACAATAAACGTGTAAACTTTTGAACATGGGCTAGATATATAGATTTTGTGTGTGAGTTACATCATAAACCATACATGTGAATAACTAATTTTCTTGCAGGTTTAGTCATTCAATTTAAGGATATAGGGTACAATAGCAGGGCCAGATGTAGTGGCAAGAACATTGTCTACAGCTTACTACTACAACTAAATTTATGATTTCACTAAAAATTTCATCTATTCAATTTTCATTTTGGAAACTAGCTTTAAGGGCTATAAACTAAGGAGGACTTGGCAAAAAAATAATGTAAATATCTCTTTCTGTTTGAAAGTTAGAAGAAATTTTTGGAAAAATATTGAAATGTAAAATTTTGTGTTTTTACCTCAGCCAAGTAAAAGTAAAAAACAAAATCTTTTAAAATCAGTCTTGAAGGTATTTTTTTTTCTTTGCATATTTCAAAAGTGCAAATCAACATCAACTTTTTGTAAAAAATTCAAGAAAAATTCAATTTAAGTCATTAAGATTTCTTCTGTATCGTATGCCCTTAAAAAATTGAAGCTTGAATAAAAATTGTCTCTGGTACTGCTCAGTAGATACAGCTAGGTCTAGGTGACATTCCCATAGCTTAGATCAAGTTTCCCAAGCTTTGGTTTCCATGATCTTTTTTTATAAAGCTCCTGTTAAAATATTAAACAAAATATTGGTTGCCACTTCTATGGTTTATATTGTAACACAATGTGTATTGTGTTTGAAGACAATATTTTAAAAGAAGAATAATTGGTAAAACATAAAAATTAGTTTTTAGTTTTTATAGTACAATATGTTCAGTCTATATAAAAGCAGCACATTGTGAGATTTCTTCCTTTCGATAAGAAGATGACAACAGAAGGGTTTATAAAACATAGGTCAACTAGATTATGAAATACTAGTAGCATCTAGAATTGTGAGCATATTGTGTCTATTGATATTTTTTGAAAGCAATATATTTACAGAAACAAGTGCTATATAGGAATATTTACATACATTTAAAAAGTTTTCTCTTTATATGCTATTCCTGTATTACATTTCAGAGAAATAATTATTATCACTACAATATTAAAAAGATAGAATAGTATTCTTGAAAAATAAAGATAATAGTAAATGTCTTGGTATCTTATTTACACTGCTTTTTTACAGGACATACCTAGGAGACGGAAAACAGCCTTTATATGAACCAAAACTATTTATTGTACCATCATCAGAAAATGTTTCAAGAAGTTTACTTGAAGAAAAGGAAATGGAAAGTCTGGCTAAAACTGAAACGATTAAAGTATGTTTACCACTTATAAAATATCTAACAGGGAAAATTCACGATTTTTGACTTGTAACCTAAATATGATCATTATAATATAAAATATATATTCACACAAAATTTTATCGATATATGTGCAGTAATAAAGAAGAAAATAATTATTAAATTTTTTATATAGACTACTTCCTGCAGTACGTGACGTTAACTACTGCTATTGCATGCCGGGATTTAAAGAACAATCATTTAAAGTCTTGTTCTTTAATCATATTTCAACGTAATCATAAGCGTGCCGATGACTGATTTTCATAGCTAATTACCATCCAATAACAAGAAAATAAAACAAACAGACATGCAACATGTTACATTCATGAGTTAAATTTTTCTAAGTTTACCATATATATTTCCATTTTTGATATGTTTACAGCACAAAAAGTAAATCTTTTAATTTTTTTTAATATTTTCTTTTCCAACGAATATGCTGAAAAAAATTAAAGAATATAACTTTAACTGTAAGAACAATAAGTCACAATACGTTTAGACCCTTAATTCAAGCAAACATTTCTACGCTAGGACTATGCCCGTACGAAATATTTAGCAGGATTCCTACCAGACTATAGCAGGAATTCACACGGAATTAGCAGGAAATTTTAAATTCCTGTTACTTTTTAGACGTACTAGGAAAAACTTCAGTTTTTCTGACAGGATTTTTCATTTTCCTACAACATTCCTGGTTTGGGTAACAGGAATATTTTTTCCTGCCAGAAAATCTTTCTACCAGGAATGTTTTCTTATTCAAGCAGGATTATTATCTTGACTGCTATTGGTTTGTATTCAATTATCTTTAACTGGATTCCGGTTTGCTTATAACATTTATTTTGCTGTGTAATAAGAGACCAGGTTCCAGTTAACAAATTCAAAAGTTGGAGGGTAAAAGATTCAGATTGTGTTTAAATAATACTGCAAAGATTGAATAATTACCATGAGGGAAATATTTGAATGTAAGACAGGATTGCTTATGAAGGTATTTAAATTTAAGCTTCACTTTTTCATGTGTAAGAGGAAGTTTTTAATTTCTAATTTGCATGATAGTCAAATTAATTCAACTTATCAAAAAATGGGAACCTAAGTCTTCAATCATATTTTGTCTAACCAATATTTAAAAAAAATAAAAATTAGAGAGTGAACAAAAAAACTGATACATCTATTTCCATCATAATTAAATTCAAAAACACATTACAAACCTGGTTTATAACACAACTTTCATATGTGGTATATAGCTACTTCAAACATTTAAGTGTCAAATTTTGTAACAAGAATTTTTAACATGTGTTTTCTTTGTTCTTTGTGGCTAAGATTCAAACTAATGAATGACCCAGTTGTGTATATGTGTATACACCTAAGTTTGTAATGTATATTTTTAGATTCCTGCTAGAAAATCAATTTTCCTGGTAGGAATTTATGAAAAAAATCCTACCAGGAATATTCAAATTAGCAGGAAATTTTGTAGGAATTTTACTTTCCTACCAAATTATTCCTGCTAATTTGAATATTCCTGGTAGGAATCACATTATTCCTACTAAGAAAATCCTGCTAATTTAAATTTTTTGGCTGTTTTTCCTGGCGGATTCCTGCTACTATCAAGCAGGAATATGCACACTTTCCTGGTAGAAATTCTTAACAAATTCCTACTAGATTCCTTGTACATTCCTGTAGGACCAGTTCGTACAGGTGTTAATACAATGTGTATTATTCCCTGGCAATACTGATGGAAGGCTTGTTATAAAATCAAGGTAATTTGCAGATCAGTATTTAGCCGTGTCTCTAGGGCACACCGTGCCAGGTGTGAATGTCATTTTGAATGGATTATAAGACAGAAGGTCTAGTTTAATACACAAAGTTAAAATACATACTAAAGGTAGTGGCAAATACAAATCGATCGCCATGGAATATTAAATCATATATAGGGTATGTATTTCATATACATGTAGGAGGAATAAATCCGATGTTATGAAAATGACAAATAATGTTCAAATTAAATTTAAAGGAGAATTTATTAATATCAAAATAATTTTTTTATTTGATCAGTTTAAAAACGAAGAAATGATTTTGGGGAAACTAATAATCAAGTGTAATAATAAGAGTATATCATTTGACTAATCAAAACGAAAAAAACTAAATTTTATAAAATTGGTGTATCTATTGATTTACCTCATACAGTTAAAAAATGTACAGAAACACTCTAATCTAAATATTTGAAATCTAAGTATGTGTTACCTGGCCAAAAGGTGTTTAATCAATATCGGAAACCATCTAAAGTCAACTTTGCGTATTTAGAACGGAACTCAAAAAAAATACATGGAAAATTTGAATACTTTTGCTTCAATGTAAATATTCACACATATAAAACATTCATATAAATAAACATGTATAAAACCTCTTTCACACGGTGAAAAAAAATGAAATCACACAAAATCATTTAACACCGAAGTAAGTTTTAGATAATTAACGGGTGCTCTTTTGGTGGACCGTGGCTGTATCAATCCATTCTTCAGGCTACTTCAGCTAATGATCTTCCCTTTATTTTTATCCAATCAACAAAATATTTTTGATTCCGAAATCTTTTATTATTCAAAACTGTTAAATATTCATTGTTTAAGAAAAAAACCAACTGTAACTGTATTACAATCAACTTCAAAATGAGGAGGAGTTTACTTTTAATAAAAAGGGAAGTTTTCATGATTCGAAAGGGTTATATTTGATATTTATTCCATTCTAGGTCTCAAATATATATAGGAAATAAAACTGCAAAAGTTGGTGTAATTATAAGTATTTTAAGTTTGGCTAAAACGTATCAATCATATATTATTCAGTGGAAATCAGAAAGTTTGTGATTTGTATTTAAGACAGACTGGAGGAATCGGATTTTCAATGTGCATTATATCTTGTACCTTTGCAAGACTTGTCATTCATATTCTTCAGTCACACACATTATTCCCACTCTAAAGAGACAAGAATACTCGGACAAGTGGACAAGCAGTAGTATTTTTAAATTTCTGTGATTTAATACCAAATAAAAAAAACACCAAAATTAATTTGATACTCAATATTTTTCCTTGAAAATAAACATTCTCCTTCCGTCTGAAAAATAAAATATGAACTTGGTATACAGAACATTCAGACGTGTGAATGTTATAAAATCTTGTTATATCAGAAAAAGGTATTGAACCTGTATATGTAAGACCTCATGGGATGGCACCTTACCATATACAGGTAATTTATCCTGCAATCAGCTAACTATTGTACAAATAACAGGTAAACAAATAATTTTTATGCCCCCGCCGTAGGGGAGGGGGCATTAAGTTTTACCCTTGTCCGGCTGTACGTACGTACGTCCCGAAATTGGTTTCCGTTCTCTAACTTGAGTTTGCCTCAACCAAATGTTATGAAACTTATACACAATGCTTATTACCACAAAACACAGATCAAGTTTGAATTTTGGTGGCGTCACTTTAACCGATCTAGAGTTATGCCCCTTTATAAAAGGAAATATTGCAAAATTTTTAGTTTCCGTTCTCTAACTTAAGTTTGCCTCAACCAAATGTTATGAAACTTATACACAATGCTTATTACCACAAAACACAGATCAAGTTTGAATTTTGGTGGTGTCACTTTAACCGATCTAGAGTTATGCCCCTTTATAAAAGGAAAAATTGCAAAATTTTTATTTTCTTCTAAATATCAAGTTTATATAATATATTTTTAAAATTGGAGTTATCTTCCTTTGACCATGATTATAGTTGAATTAACTACAATCAATGCTTTATACAATGCAATGTTTAATTTGACTTCCACTGATAAAACACAGATCAAGTTGAATTTGGGTAGTGTCACTTTAACCATTATTGAGTTATGCCCCTTTATAAATAGAAAGATTGCAAAATTTTTTAGTTTCCATTCTGTAACTGAAGTTTTCCCCAGCCAAACATTATGAAACCTATACACAATATTCATTACCACAAAACGCAGTAAGGATCAAGTACAATTTTTTTGTTTCAGTTCTCTAACTTGAGTTTGCCTCAACCAAATGTTATGAAACTTATACACAATGCTTATTACTACATAACACAGATTAAGTAAGAAATCAGGTGGCAACACTTTTACCATTCTAGGGTTATGTCCCTTTATAAACATAAAAATTGCTGAATTTTTTAGTTTGTCTCAACCAAATGTTGTAAAACTTATACACAACCGTTCTAGAGTTATGCGTGTTTACAAATAGCAAAATTGCTGAATTTTTAGTTTCTGTTCTCTACTTAAGTTAGCCTCAACCAAATGTTATGAGACTTACACACAATGCTTATTACCACAAAACTCAGATCAAGTTCAAATTTGGGTAGCGTCACTTTTACCGTTCTTCAGTTATGTCCCTTTATAACTATATGATATGCAAGCGGGGGCATCATCTGTGTCCACATGTGGACACTATCCACATTTATTTGGTTTATTTGTACTTGTACAAATAAAGTCTCCTGTTACCCTGCTTCCATGTTGAGCATGCGGTAATGTGGATATTTCTTTTTGCGTACCAGTTCATTTTGGGGTCCTCTTCGAGGTCCGCGTTTAAACTATGTCGATTTCTTTGAAAAATTAGAGACAATGATTTAGATTTTAACAACTAAAGTTTCAAGTGTTGGGTGTAAATTTCAGATAAAAACAATATATGTACATTGTCGGAAAATATAAAATTTATTTGTACTCGCTCCTGTTTCTAAAGCTCATACAAATAAATTTTTTATTTTCCAACAATGTACATATATTGTATATATACATGTAGCTCTGTAATACCAGGAAATGTCAAGGTTAAAAACTACCGATACAGAATTGTACCATGTCAAAGAAATTCTCACGATTGTAAAGCATGACCATTCTTGATTTAAGAGGGGTCCTGGGTAGGGGAATGATTCAAATTGTAACTAGATTTTTTTTTCTGAACTTATATCACTAGGCTAAAAAAAAAAAAAATTACATCCAGGAAAAAATTCTTTTTGTAAATTCATAGAATACTCCTTAATATCGGCTACAGTACTTAGTGGACAATCAGTATTTTTAAATTTCCATGTTTTAATACTAAGTTAAAAAACACTGAAATTAATTTGATAGTCAATATGTTTCCTTCAAAAATTACATATCCTCATTCGGTCTGAAAAATAAAAAATGAATTTGGTATACAGAACATGCAGAATTGTGAATGTCATAAAACCTTATTATCATAAATAGGTATTGAACGCCAATATATATATAAACCTGTATATATGTGAGATGTTTATGACTTTGAGAGAATCCATAAAAGTAATTGCTCTAAAGTAATTCCCTTATATATTTACTGTTTAAAAATGACACACCATAGGTATTTAAGAAAAATTAGATGTCCATTCGGCCGACTTTTCCGACTCTTAAACCTTTTTTTAAATACTGTTCCATATCAAGTTAGTTAAAAAAAGTTTGCCGATAGGTAGTACAACCATGTTTGATATGATTCTATTTTTAGGATCAGGGAAACCGTGATTGCTTTTTCGGGTTAAAACAACCGTATGCCTGACAAGTGATTTCGACACTGAATTACGACTACGTTAGTCCCTTCTTGTTTTGGTACTTTGTGGTTTTTAGATATCACATGGTTTTTTAATTGGGAAGCCGTCAAGATGGATACATGTAGAGCATCTATAATGTCAATTTAAAATAGATGCTGATCTCTTATCTAGGGGTATAAAACGTTAATATTTATGAACTTGTGTTTTTTTATACATAATGAACATAATATCATTTTTTCATTTTTTTGCGAAGTTTCCCTTTAAATTTCTGTATTAACTGAGAGGCTAAAATATCCCCATCTTCTAAATTTTATATTCCCCTTTTTTTCAAGTTACAGGTTTTGTCAAACATCTATATAGGTAGTGGTACTTGCATACCGTTCCTTATTATAGCAGTATTATCTTATTTTTTGCAAAACATTATTTGACCTCCAGATTTTTAATTTTGTAAATTTTATTCTTTAAAAAATTTTATTTTGATCTTCAAATAACATGATTCCCAGAAATTAGGTATTTTTTTACAACTGATGTTTTTTATATATTTTTTTCTTAATTTTTTTTATCTTTTGATTAAAGCAAAAAAAAGTTATCTCCCTCCCTGTTAGGATTATTTACAGCCTACCAAAGAAAGATAACTCAGATTGGGTGAAAAGTAGACATTTCTAGATCTTCTTCAGTGAGATTCTTTTGGATTCTTCTAGACTCTTTTTACATCTGACAGAAGGCATGCATGTGTAATAAAATTTTCTTTACTGTATATCCATCTCATCTGAGAAATTTTTGGTTTCAACACCTGCCATTTTTTTTTTAACCAGATATATTCGTAAACTGAAAATAGAATTGACCATTTATAAGTTAAGTCGGAAAACAGATGTGATTTTGGTTTTGATGATAAGAAGAAAAGAATAATTGTCAAAGTAGTTCATTTACAGTATTTCTGTGATGTTAGATTATAAACAGAATGACAATTATTGGAATTAAATCTTTATCAGTTATACTCAAGATCAAACTGTTGGAAGCTAAAAATATAAAATGTTTGTGAGCAATTTATCCAAAAGGGCCTATAAATTTTTTTTGAGAGTTACAACTATGTAACTCCATACCGGTATATTACTAAAAATAAACTGTGTTTGGTTAAGATTTTTGTTGTCCCTCAAAATCGTATTCTGTAAGTGTGGAAATTTTTCATGCATGGGTTATTAAGTCTCCCAAACAAAGTTTGGGAAGACTTATTGTTTTTGCTCAGTTCTTATTATTATTATTATTATTATTCTTCTTCTTCTTCTTCTTCTTCTTCTTCTTCCGCCGCTTTTAAATTTGAACTTGTCCGCACCCGTTCTCCAAAACCGCTTGTCAGATTAACTTAGGGTTTCACAATATGTTAGACTAACATGTCTAGTGGTGTAATCAGGGTTTTGTTTGTGCAATGGGGTTTATAAAGGGGTACTTTGAGGGGCAAAAAGAAAAGAGGGTTTTACTATAGAACCCTATGGGATTTTATTTTTTTAAATTTTCAAATGATTATTAATTGAAAACCGTTTGTGATAGACACAATCTTTTTAATTGAAAATGTTCTAAATGATAAAGCCCATTAAATGAAATACAGGGTTAGTCCCCAGGGGTCACCCCCACCCCCTGCCATTTAAGAAAGTTCTAATACCTTGTAAGTGGTCAAGATCCCCACCCCTAAACCATATATATTTTGGTTTGTTATGCTAAGATGGTTTGAATGATATACAGAGTTAGTCCCCAGGGGTCATCCCGACCCCCTGCCATTTGAGAAAGTTTTAATATCTTGTAAATGGTCGAGATCCCCACCCCTAAACCATATATATTCTGGTTTGTCATGGTAAAGCACATCAAGTGATATACAGGGTTAGTCCCCAGGGGTCACCCCCACCCCCTGCCATTTAAGAAAGTTCTAATATCTTGTAAGTGGTCAAGATCCCCACCCCTAAACCATATATATTCTGGATTGTCATGCTAAGATGGTTTGAATGATATACAGGGTTAGTCCCCAGGGGTCATCCCGACCCCCTGCCAATTGAGAAAGTTCTAATATCTTGTAAATGGTCGAGATCCCCACCCCTAAACCATATATATTCTGGTTTGTCATGATAAAGCACATCAAATGAAATACAGGGTTAGTCCCCAGGGGGCACCCCCACCCCCTGCCATTTAAGAAAGTTCTAATATCTTGTAAGTGGTCAGGATCCCCACCCCTAAACCATATATATTCTGGTTTGTCATGCTAAGATGGTTGGAATGATATACAGGGTTAGTCCCCAGGGGTCATCCTGACCCCCTGCCATTTGAGAAAATTCTAATATCTTGTAAATGGTCGAGATCCCCACCCCTCAACCATATATATTCTGGTTTGTCATGATAAAGCACATCAAATGAAATACAGGGTTTGTCCCCAGGGGTCAACCCCACCCCCTGCCATTTAAGAAAGTTCTAATATCTTGTAAGTGGTCAAGATCCCCACCCCTAAACCATATATATTCTGGTTTGTCATGCTAAGATGGTTTGAATGATATACAGGGTTAGTCCCCAGGGGTCATCCCGACCCCCTGCCATTTGAGAAAATTCTAATATCTTGTAAATGGTCGAGATCCCCACCTCTAAACCATATATATTCTGGTTTGTCATGATAAAGCATATCAAATGAAATACAGGGTTAGTCTCCAGGGGTCACCCCCACCCCTGCCATTTAAGAAAATTCTTATATCTTGTAAATGGTTTAGATCCCCACCCCTAAACCATATATATTCCTATTTGTCATTTCTCGAACATTTAAATGACGTATACGGTCAGTCCCCAGGGGTTCCCCCCACCCCCAATGTTCTAATATCTTGTAAATGGTTGAGATCCCCACCCCTAAACCATATATATTCCTGTTCGCCATGTAATGAACATTTGAATGACATATAGGGCCAGTCCCCAGAGGTTCCTCCCCACCCCCAATGTTCTAGTATCTTGTAAATGGTCGAGATCCCCACCCCTAAACCATATATATTCTGGTTTGTCATGCCAAGATGATTTGAATGATATACAAGGTTAGTCCCCAGGCATCACTAATGCATATAACTTTACTGGACCAAACCAATTTTCACTGGACATTGCCCAATGTCAGGCGACCCTGGGAATTACGAATTATGGGAGCTTCGTTTGGGAGACTTCGTAACAGCATCCTGTTACAATCATTTCTTGTTTTAGCTGATTTTGGGATCATTAATGTATGAAATTATCCCATAAATGAATAGTTTGTACAAATGAACAATAACCATGGGAATGGCAGACTCAAATTACTATTTGATGTGTGACCTTAACCCCTGCTCAAAACCTCAAAAGTAAAGAAATTTACATCCTATGAAAATATCTGGGTTCACTGACAGTAACCTAAAGCTAAGTTTTATTGTTCCCCGTGCAAAGTGTTGTGGGGGAATATAGAAATACTGGGTGTTGTCTTGTCTTGTCAGTGCTCTCATGTGTACAATTCTTGCCGGATTTTTATCTAACTTATAACAGAGGTTTATGTCTGCTATGTCTTGGACAAGTTCTAAAACCAGTGCTGATCAACTATTTTTTAAAGAGTTATGCTCCTTGGAAATATTAATCATATGAAAAATTGCATTGTACAGTCTTTCACGTGTACAATTCTTGCCAGATTTTTATCAAACTTACATCAAAGCTTATATCAGCAATGTCTCAGATAAAGTTGAAAATCAGTGACAATCAAGAATTTTTTTAAAGAGTTATGCCATTGGAAATATAAATTATATTGAAAATTGCATTGTAAGGGCATTCAAACCTACATTTCTTTAAGATATAATATTTATAAAGTTTTAAAGAACAAAATAAATTTTTTGGGGTTATTTCCCTTTGACAGATAAAATATGTGCAATGTGGGGGACATTTGAACTCTGTTCTTTTATTTGTAAGATTGATTTTCAATTATTTAAATTTACTTGCAGATACTGAATTCAAAAATAAAGAGATTAGAACAACTGCTACACTTTAAGGATATTAGAGTAGAGGACTTACAATCACAACTCTCAGTAGTGCAAGGAATGTATTATGTGACAAATAAAAGATATCGATAAATTACTTTAGCATAGAAATGTATATAACTGATGTACTTTTAGAATTTCAAGGAATGTTCAGAGATAGTGTGAATCTATTATTGAATGGACACAGATACATGACTGTAACAAGGAATCTTGTTTAACCTCACCTTGATCCCCAAAAAATCTCCGAAAAGGAACAGTGATATATCATTTATTATTTTTTAGATTCCTTTTCAATTGTTTATGTTTATTTGCAGATACTGAATTCAAAAATAAAGAGATTAGAGCAACTGCTACACTTAAAAGAAATCAGAATAGAAGACTTACAAACACAACTCTCTCAAGTGCAAGGAATGTATTATGTGACAACTAAAAGATATAGATAAATTACTTTTGTGTAGAAATGAATCTGTACATAACTAATGTATTTTTTTCGAATTTTAAGAAGCTTCAGGGATAGCATGAATCTATTACTAAATGGACAATTGTTACAAGGAATCTAGTTTTACCTAACCTAGACCAAAAAAACCAAACCAAAACCTCAATATATCACCTATTGTTACCATCATGCTACATAAATGTTTCTAAATGAAATATATGTATAGATAATAAGTTTGGGTATTTTTGGTTGGTTTGTTTTTGTAAGTTCATTATTTGTTTTTAAGGTGTTCATACCATATTGAAATTTGTGGATATATTTGATAATATATAGAAGCTATTTGACATCATTCCAATACGAAAAGTTAAATGCTTGTATAAATGTCAACTAATGGATACTTATCTTAAGATGTTTCTAAATGTTGCGGCTTTCAAATCCAAATCCGAAGTCTTGCTTTTGAATTTGTATGCACAATTTTAACAAGTCCTGTGGTCAGAAATTGGTATGAATACCTTAAGGATGATTTCTATAACATTTACTTCCTTGTTTTTGTGGGGGTCATTGCCGCCAAAGCTCCACATATTTTGCTGTAATTGAGATGATATTGGGAACTTTCGAAAGTCTTTAGATCATTCTTTGTTGGTATAGATAAAAAAAAAATAAGAATTGGTCACTTGTAAATGGATGTAAATACATGTATTATTTGATTTAAATTCAAATTTGTAATTAATTATGAAAATGTAAATGTACCTAATAATATCAGTAGAAAGCAACCATTGTTTTTGTTTTGTTTTTGAAATTAGACTAGGTTTCCTTTCTATAGCCAAATGATTTTAATTTTATATCAGTTTATTATATTCATGTACTCAGTGTTATGTTTTTATCAAAATATTGTGTTAATTTAGATATTGAGGTATGATGTCCAGTTTTTTGTTTGATTTAATTATTTGTTCCTATACATATTTTTCTGTTATTGCATATTTTTGATTTACATTTCAAGATTTGTCTCCCTTAAATAAGATATGAATATTTAGTTGTATTTTTGATGTAATGTAAAGCATCTGTAAATAGATATTCATTTTCATATCTTTGATCTGTGTTCACTTTGCTGTATTGTACAAATTTTTTGTACATTATTCTGCATTAGTTTAATTAAAAATTTCTTTTTGATAATTTTTATAGATAGTTCTTAAATATTTTCCCTTTTAGCCAAATATGTAGTTTCAAATATTCATATTGAATGATTTGGGAGTGAAATAATATCAGTCACAGGTTTGTGCCAAATTTTTTGTCATAACACTGAGAAAGAAAAATTGAAAGAACCAAAATATCAAGGGAAAAGAAGGATTAAAAAAAATATCCAGCATCAGGAACCAAATTTTGTTGACAGAATTGATATATTTTATTGAAATATTAACTTGTTATTGTATATATTTGTGTGATGTGTTAGTTATTTACTTTTAACTTAAAATGATAGCTATACTCAGAGGTGGCTTAAATGTCTTGGATTTAAGGGCTTCTAGATTTTTTAATTGATTGTTAAGGGTAGAAAGTGAAAGTTTTGGGGCATATTTTTTTCAGTTTTGTTTTGCTTTCTATTTTTGAATGAAAATCTTCATTTTATTTTTTAGAGTTAAATTTAGAAAGCCTGTATGCTCCATATAAAAGACTTTAATTATCAAAATTATTCTTTATTCATTACGTTAGTTAAATAGTTCTTAAAAAAAAATGAATAATTTAGTTTTCTGTTCAAATTATTGAAACAACACAAAATACATGTTGCCATCATAAAAAATTGGTACATATGAATTCATGGAAGGTTACAAAAAGTTATTTTTATGTAGAATTAATAAACCATTAAATGATTTCTATATCAAAAAATATTTTCATTTGTATGTACTTCTTATTGCTAATGTACAGAAATGTTCTTTCAACAAAGTCTATGTTGGTTATGAGTATTTCAAAACTTAATATATATGTTAATTTAAAGCAATTCTTATTCACTTCTCTAGTCAATGATTTTAATCAAAATACTTTGTATATTTGAAGCTTTTATCGCTGCTGTAAATGTTTGCTTTCAGCTAGATGGTAAAAGTAGCCAGTAGTGTTTTTACATAATAGGAGTGCTTCTATCGTTAATGTTCTGTTATCTTTGTTGTCAATTTTTTTGTAGAAAAGAATACCGGTTGAATTGATAAGTGATGGGGCAGGTTCATATGAAAAATAATTGGAATACTCAATTTAGCATTTATATGGAAATAAATTTGGTCAGATTCATGGTAGCATTTTAAGAGGGATGAGTCAAAGAGTATATGATTTAATGGAAATACCCTTAAATCATAAAAAGTGTTTACCAAAAGCCCCTCCTACTTTTTGTCTCGCCTTGACAGAGTCAAAAAGCGAGACATAGGTATGCTGTTTTCTTCAGCGGCGGCGTCGTCAACAATATATTAGTTTGGGATTAGGTCAGTTTATGGAGAACCACTTGTGGAAGGTCAATGATATTTGGTATGCAGTTGTATTAGCATTGGCACATCATATTTCCATGGAGAATATTTGGCCACGCCCCCTCAGTCAGTCTATTGACATTGAAACTTTTGCATAGTTTTCATGTATTAGTTTCTGATTAGGTCAATTTATGGGGAACCACTAGTGGTAGGTCAATGATATTTGGTATGCAGTTGTATTACCATTGGCAAATCTCATTTTATGGAGATTACTGATTTCTGAAATAGCCCAATTGCCTTTCACGCAGAGCATCATTAATAACAAACAAACACTATTTTTTATTCAGTTAGTATTCAGAGTTGTTTGAATACAATGATTTTCAATGAAGAAATAATTATGCCACACTGGAACAGGATCTGATTTACCATCCAGAGCACCTGAGATCACCCCTGGATTTTGGTGGGATACATATTGCTCATTCTTTAGATTTCTATGTAGTGTTTTTTTACTGTTGTTTGTCTTTTTTCCATTTTTGCCAAGATAATGACAGTTTTTCTTTGACTAATGATTTTTGGTTGTCCCTTTGGTATTTTCTTTTTTTTTTTTTTAGGGCTATTCAATATAAATAAGCATATCTGTGATTAATATGGCTATATTGTGTTTACTTGGCTGCAATAAATCCAAAGGATTTATATATTTTTGTAGTTAGTTTGTTTTGTAAGTAGTTTGTCGTGTCTTCAATGAAATAATTTTCTATGCAGATTTTAGCTTTAGTGAAAACAAACTGAATATTTTTTTTAGTTTTCAGGTGTTTATAGCTTTAAAACAGATAACTTGTAAATTTCAATCATATTTAGTGTTGACACAGGCAAATGGAGGCAATCTTAAGAGTCTGATGTAATTCTGCAAAAAAAAAACATTTTGGAAAAATCTGAATGCAGTTATGGCCTTTAATAGCATGGATACCTCCACTATATATTTTTTATATTCCAAATTTTGCACTGATCAGTTTTAACTAATTATGAATACCTAAATATTCTTTTTCTGTAGAAATGTTTATCTTTATATATGTTCCCTTATAAGTGTTTATTAGTAAATAATTTAATATTGGATGTAACACGTCTTCTGATTGACTGAAAGTGTTTTGTCTATCAGCTCATAGACATGATTTTGTCATGTGACCGTGACGTCACCAACGTTATTTTCAAAATTTACTCCTTAAAAACAGAATTTAGAATTAAATTATAAGGAATGACTGTAATATTTTTTCTGTCTATTCAAAATAACCTAAAACATGTGGTGCACACTTTTAAATAACCCACTACACGGGTTATTCAGTGTGCACCACATTTTTAGGTTATTTCTTCATAGACAGAAAAAAATATTACAGTCATTCCTTAAAGAACATTCTTTCATGCAACAATATGATCATTATTATCATCATCATCATATTATTTATTTTTATTATAAATTATATTCAATAAATTGTCTCTCCAAATTGATACCAATTTTGGTAAATAACTAAATTTGTCTCCAGTAAATTGACCTCATATTCAGTGATGTTCAAATTCAATGAGCCTGCTGGTCACAGGAGTTAAATTTCTTGAGTCCCATTAGAAAACTTATCTGTGACAGGTTCAGTGTTTGGTAGAGATTTTCTTAATAATTTTTAGATTTAAACTACAAATCTGGCACTTAAAGTTTTCATTATGAATTTGAATATGTCTGCATCACAGGAGGATCTACCATGATACTAGAATAGTCATAATTTGTTTTAAGTATTAGATTGCTTGCTCAAGCTAATGTACTAAAGATAACTTTCGAAAGATTTCTTATTTTTATTTTACTCTTTTGCCAATGTTTTGTGTGTGATTTGAATATTAAAGTATTTTTTTTGCCGATTTTAACTAAATATCATACAATGTTAAAGTTTATTTTTGCATTTTTAGGTTTTCTTTCTGTAAGAATATTCATTCTTACTTTACCATGTTACAGTTAAAAAAACTATTATCAGGACTGTGATAAAATCAGTCTTATTTAAAACATATGCATTATGGCATATCATGTTCAGTCATAGAGTTAACTCCTAAAGTAGATTTTTGTCTTATTATTTATTCTAACGTCATTCTTATTTGGACCATAATGAGCATGTTGGAGTTCTCTGTTTCTTAATGAAGGACTTAACTTGTTTGCAATTGTTAATAAAAGAAAAGGAGTAAATTTTGTGCTGAAATTCTGGTTAAGTAACCCTTTTGATAGAGAGAACCTGTGAAAGTTAATCAATGATAATACTTTACATATTCATGATTTGTGTCTCTGTTCTTAAAAAACATGTATGAAAGAGAAGCTTTGTATGTATAAAATGTTATAGTATTAATATTAGATATATATTTTTTCTGTTTAAATGTTATTATATATACATTAATGGTATTATAAATTCTAATTTTACAATCTTTACATCTGTATAATAAATTATGAGACTTCATATGAAACTTTGTTGATTACTTTTTGAGCAACTAAGGACTTGATGTTCAAATCTGAAGTGCATTTATGATATATTTGTCAAGTAGCTGATAAA
This sequence comes from Mytilus californianus, assembly GCF_021869535.1. Taxonomy (NCBI): domain Eukaryota; kingdom Metazoa; phylum Mollusca; class Bivalvia; order Mytilida; family Mytilidae; genus Mytilus; species Mytilus californianus. The sequence goes on from NW_026262679.1 coordinate 64,584,571, forward strand.
TAAAGTCACACTGAAAAGGAACGTTCCCAAAGAAACAGCATTAAAGAAATATGAAAATGTGAATAACTAAATCATTGAATTCTATTTTTAAAAGACCAATGACATTTACATTTTTATTAGACTTTAACTTCAACATAAAATCAGGAGATGTGGTATGACCAAAATTTAACCAACTATAGGTTGCACTTTGTAAATACAGCTGTTTCACAAACCACGCCTCTTTTGGGGAGATATATAATATTCATAGATATTTTGTTTTGTTTACGTACTGGTTCCCAGATATGACCTCTATGATTCATCTCATAGAGACATAACTTGGAAATGTTACCAGTATAAATACACATGGATAGCGGCAAAATTGAATTCTGAGGAGGACCAAAAGCGAAGGCAGGGGTAGTACAGAATTTTAGTATAAGTTTAAACTCTTAGAAGTTCAGGGCATAAAAATGTTGAAAATATGCCACACAGCCCTATATTTTGACCTTTGAAAAAAATTGTAGCACATATGAACTTTCCATTCTAGGATATAATTTTTTACGAAACTTCATAGTAAAAGTGGCACAGTTTTAGCCATCAAAGGAGTTCCTATGGGAAATTGTATTGTCTATATTTACAGAAGTGCAACCTATAGGTCACTGTACGGCCTTAAACAATGAGTAAAACTAAAACTAAAACTAGAAGTTTCTTTCATAAAGTATTTGTGAAATATAAAAGTAAAAAGATGAACTGAAAAATTAGTTGATTTAATTTTGTTTGATATTAAAACAAAATACCTACAGCCTGGTCAGTGAATTTTTGTCGAAAATATTCCAGCAGAAGCAAGTGGCAAAATATGATGCTGGATTTATATGCTTATGCTTATGAAAGAATATTTACCATTCATTCATTCATTCATTCATTCGTTCGTTCGTTCGTTCGTTCGTTTATTCGTTCGTTCGTTCGTTCGTTCGTTCGTTCATTCATTCGTTCATTCATTCATTCACTCATTCATTCATTCATTCATTCATTCATTCATTCACTCATTCATTCATTCATTCATTCATTCATTCCAACCTAATAACAGGTGTAGGCAATATTTTTTTCTTTTGCAATATAAGTCATTTGGGTCAATATCCCTAATGCGCCTCAAATTGAGGAACTCAAAATTTGTGCATAAACAAAAAATATCTGTGTAGTGATATTGGACATATTTCTATTTTTAACAAGTGACTGAGCTTAACCATTTGTGTTGATTTGAAAAGTAGAGGACCATAGAATAAATGTTAACCACGAGGAGCCGCATCATGAAAGGATTTTCAGGGTAGGCTAATTTACGGAAAAATAAATCTCATTTCGTACCCAGAAAATTTAACCACATATGTGAAAATGTCTCAGCTTCGAAACGAAACATCATACATATCCAAGTTTCAATATGGACTGAGCTACAGAACAAAAACGTTACCATTACCGCCTATGGGAAATCAATTGCGCATATTGACCCATTTCATCTGAAAGATGCTGTGAACTTTTCAAAAATTTAATTGGAAGGAATTGGATATGAGCAAACTCAAAAAATTCAAATTCACTTAAAGTGAGCTTTCTAAAGCAATTATGGTAAGATGGCAGTGATATTAGATATTTTAACTCTATATAATTAAATCAGACACTGACAAAGAAAAGTACTTGAAATATTTAATAAGGTGTAGGTTAAAGACATGAGAGTTTAACTCTAGTATATGTACATGTCCCAAATCGAACCCAGGAACCTTACCAGTGGTTGTCTCATATCATATCTTAATGTTTGAAATTAAGTGTTGATGGCAGATTTTTTATTGTCTGTTAAACTTATTCAAAACTCTTTTAGACTAAACACAATTGAAAGGTGGACATTTTTAACAGAGTACAGACACCTGTCTATTGTTGAAGACATTATTTTGTCCACTATTTTTGTTTTGTGCAAGTTTGTTTGCTGTTTCATTGGTGTATTTCTGGCATCTTCTTTTATTCAAATGTGTGTTTACTTTAATGCCTACTAGTCAAAGTCTATCTTTTTTCTCACCAATTAAGAGAACAAAATGTTGTGCACATCATGTAGTTCACAAAATACAGAATTCAAAAGGAAAACAACTTTAACTAACGTTTAATAAACATTTGCTTTTTAATAAGATTCACAAATTGTAGAAATTTGGAGAAAAAAACCCAATACTGAGTAGATTAAGCAGATAATTTGAAGAGGGAAAAAAATAATTGTGCAAGAAATTTCCTGTAGGCTTGTACAATGAAGGTTTTACTACAAATATCACACAACTTTAACATAATCAATGATCCATGACAATGAAGTCACAGTCAGATGAACAATGCCAGACAGACATTTACACCTATCAACCATTCCATACACCAAACATAGTGGTCCTATAGCTTATAGTACCTGAGAAACATTTCAAACCACAAAATCTTAACATTGACCAAATTCAGGGGCGTAGCTGCCGTTAGTCACTTTAGGCACATGCCTACACATAATGTTTTTCACAATTTTTTTTTTTTTAAATAATGGCTGGACGTTATCTGTAGATGCACGTGAAGTCGTCAAAACGCTAGTCTATCATCCTTAGTGAATGGAGATTCCGAGTAGTAGATAGAATTGTATGGACATGATATTCCACCTTATATAGAAACTAAAAACTAGAACTTTGGATCAGATCATTTCACTTCTATCAACAAATACTTGAATTAACCTCAACATGCTCAAAACCCTTACATTTAATTCTTAGAAACATGATTTTTTTATTAGTTGTTGGCTTTCAACAGAGACATATAATACGTATTATATGTCTCTGCTTTCAACTAGCTTTCCACTTAGTCTTCATCAGACCCACAATAAAAACCTTGACAAAGTGGGGCGTCCGTTTGGTTGTGCGGGATGTATGAATACGCAGTCACGTCTGGTCAGAAGGGGACGTTAAATCCGATGCCTAGTGTAGAGAGAATGCCATGCTATCTGCACGTTAAGAACACTCACAACAAGTTACCCATTGTACAAAATCAGATTTTGTTTTATGAAATTTAAAGTAAGATTTCAAATTTTCTTTATACACAATTGTTAACCCACCTGATTTTCTATCAAAAGCACTTCTGTGTTTACAAAAATAGTTATAACCATTGGGAACATTCAATATATCATATTTATCTGTTTTCGTCTCTTCGAAAAGACAAATATCATTTTTGATGGTAAGATCATTGAAATCATCATACAAAAGTTTTGATTTTAGACCACATACATTAAGAGATAAGATTTTTATTTCATTTTCCACATTGTCCGAATTACTAAAACTGTTCAAAGGAACATTACAGCTCCTGTTTTCAGCCCCTATCGTGGTCTTAATGGGGTTTCTTCAGCCGACTGAAATGCGGTTGCGGGTGATCGAATCTGTGGACATTGGCGTAGATTACGTTGAGGCAACCGAGGCAGCTGCGTCGGTAAAAAAAAAAAACAAAAAAAAATCTTTTTAATCTTTTAAACAATTTCCATCTTATACAGCAAAATCGCTACTTTAGCGCTAATATACCGACTAACACGAGTATCGTCCCGTTGTCGTTATTGATTCTTTCCTTTGCGAATTCAAGACTTATGGAAACATTTCCCTCCACTAATCAGAAATCCCCTTTGCGGTAGTTTTCATTAATATAGATATGTCGGAGTCAAAGAAATCGACAAAACTAAAGCAAACAGATTTATTAATTTAATCCTACCCCAAGCAAGATCAGAAAAATAGATGATGATCAGGCTCACGAGCAATTTCTTTACCAGTCAGGTAAATCATGGAAGTATTATATTGACTTCCATGGGTAAATTATTATTTTTGTGTGAGAATAATTTCTTGTGCATGAGGGTCTGGGTGCGGTTTACAGAATACAAAAAAAATGATCTGAAATTAATTTAAACTAAAAAGGAATAGAGATATTTAAAAGGGTGCTAAGATTTAAAAGAAAGGAAATTGTGGGCGAAAAGAATAAAAAAATAAATATTTGAAAATCCCTATTCAAACCCTCATACATATAACCGTAACGTCTAAAATTGAAACATATTTGCGTGTTGACATTTCCCCCTACATGTAGTACTCCAATTACTCAGAGTTTCATTGACTTTTTTACCAATCAAAATAAAATATACATCATTCAACATGCACAGAATATAATGTGTATGTTGTTCTCAAGTTTTATTCTCGCTACTTTAAATTTATAGTTTTTCACTAGCAGGGAATTTTTAATATTTAAAGGAGTCATTAATTTCAGAGAAATATATGGGAGATGTCTATATTAGTTCATACAGATGTCAGTTTATATATTAAAATTTCAACCAAATACTGTTCTCATTTATTCTGCAGACTCCAGAATAGCACATTTCCGTTAGTACTTCGCCGGTTGTCATTTTCACCATGGGAAAAATTCCAAAACCATGACGAACGTCCAAGAAATATCAGAGCGAAACACAACCAATAAAAGTTCCGTGGTGCACTTTACATGTAGCATGTGGCCCACGAATAAAGGAATAAATGATCATCACAAAAAATATTTTAAATTAACCTTAATCGTTTCGTTCGTTTTTCTGCATTGAAATCTCTGTACAGGTTTCTTCTGACCATCGAACAAGGTCTTGCCTCCCTTCTGGTATGACGTTAAAGCTTATGTCACAGTGAGGTACAGCCCTCAATATTAGAGTGTGCGATGGCATGGAAAAATATCGGCAGATTACTGATTTATTTAAATTGGCTTTCAGGAAACTTGTCATTAGTTGTCTTATGTGGTAACTCCACGTGCTTCGTATTCAGTCTCTTACAAACAAAGAGGAAAGAATAAAAAGTAACTTCGGAGCTTGACATATTGTACGGACATAAATATATTGTTTGAGACTGTATGTCGACCTCTATATAGATGACTGAATTTTGTTGTATTGTTGGATTGTTGTGTCATTATTGTATACGTGTCCTCATATCCATCTCCTTTTATTCGCAATAAATTTAAAATCTTGGAAGTTCACTGAAGGATTCGATTTGAAAAAGGGATAAATGTTTTTGACAACATTTATGTATTCATCTGAACATTGAAAATTACGTATGTACCAGTTATCAACTAATAATCTGTAGTATAACTTAGCCTTTTTTTTAAGGCATATTAACATTATTATGATAATATAGATTTAAACAGCCACTATCATTTTTAATAGATTCTTCTTGTTCAAATTTCAAAACCTCTTTAGCTTCTGGGGCCCATAGACCCCCTGTCTCGGTTATAACAAGACAAGACAAGACTAAATATTTTATTTCCTCAGACACAAACGTGTACAAGAGGTCAAAACATGATAAAATATACACATAAATCGACAGCAGAGTAATGTACAATAGCACGTGATTTTCATGACATTGAGATATATACATTATATATTACCTATTAAGTTTAAAGGATTACATCTGTACAGATATCTTCCTATTTATTCAGTGATTGTGAGTACCTAAATATATATATAATGTATAAAAATTGTATCTACAACAAATAAGTAATCTTTCTAAGAAAAGTACATACTTTCCTATACACCTTTATGTTGCACAATGAAAGTAAACCGATTAATTTCTGCCTTGAAGGATATTGTAAGTAATAATTAGGTACGAGATTTTGTCTAAGAAGTGACACACTAGGATGTGAACAAACACACATATAATGATATTCGTCGCCAATATTTTGATTACATAGATGACATATCCTATTTTCTTTTAAAATATTTTTCCACCTTCCCGTTTCAATTGGGAATTTAAGATTTGAGCATCTAAATTTAGCCATATACAATCTAACAGTATTTCCCAATCGTAGTAGATAGGGTTCTAATTCAAATATATTTTTGAATTTACCATAGAATTCTCCTCTTGAAGAATTATTAATTACAGAAAACCATTGTTGTATAAACTGATCCACAAGTTTTTGTTTGACAAGAGATTTCAACATTTCTCTATTAATAGGTATCTGATCATTCCATATAAAAGTAAGACCACTTTCATCAAGAATGGATTTGATGTACGCAACCCATTTAAAATGTTTGGGTTTACTCTGGTGAAGTTGTAACATAAGTCTATATAAAATATTAGATAATTTATTCTCATTTGAGAGCATATCATTCCAAAATATAACCATGCGTAGTTTAATAGTAATATCAATGGGATAACGACCAAGTTCCCCGTAAACCATAAAATTTGGAGTACTTTTTCTCACGTGCAGAATATTTTTACAAAACTGCAAGTACATCCGTTCCAGTCCCTGTTTATTTTCAAATCCCCATACTTCACTAGAGTAAATCATTATAGGTAGAATAAGACAATCAAATAACTTTAGCTGTATATCTACGGGAATTGCAATATTTCTTATCTTTCTATATAGTGCATACAATGCTTTATTGGACTGTTCCAATAATTTTTTCTAGCTGAACAAAAAGAGCCATTATAATTAAATACAATACCCAGATAAGTATATGAGTCTAAGACATCAATATGTTTACCATAAATTTTAAATTCTGATTTAACCTTGTACTTCTTTTTACTGAAAATTACAATTTTAGTTTTACTTGTATTAACTGTGAGTTTCCATTCATTACAATATTGCTCAAAAACTGCCAATGCATGTTGCAGATCCTCCTCTGACTCAGATAAAATAACTGTGTCATCTGCATATAATATTATAAAGATTTTTACATGACATAATAAGATTTCTTGGCATTTATCTGATATATTTTCAAGGTCTTTTTCATCATTATCTAGTAAAAATTTCTCCAGATCATTCAAAAAGAGGGAAAAAAGAAAGGGGGATAAATTCTCCCCTTGTTTCACTCCTATATCACAACTAAAAAATGCAGAAATATCCTTTCCCATTCTAATACATGTCTGGATATTCTGATACATGTTGTGTATAACTCTCAATATTTTGCCTTGAATATTATACTGTAGCATCTTTTGCCACAAACCAGCTCTCCAAACTGTATCAAATGCACTTTTGAAATCAATGATTGAGCAAAATAATTTTTTACCATATGAAAAATAGATAGAAATAAGTGAATGTAAAATAAAAATATTATCCATAGTAGAAAACCCTTTTCTGAACCCAGCCTGTGCTCCTGTAATTAGGCCTATTTCATCTGACAATTTATTTAATCTGTTATTGAGCACAGCAGTGAATGTTTTACTTAGACATGAATTGAGAGTTATACCTCTGTAAGAATTCGGGTCAGATTTAGAACCCTTATTCTTGAAAATTGGAACCATTATTCCTTTGGTCCAGCATTCTTGTATAATACCCGTATCTAACACAATGTTAAATAACATTACATACACATTCATCATATCATCTAATGTACATTTAATATATTCATTCAATATGTTATCATATCCAGCAGATTTATTATTCTTTAAATTTTTTGCAGCACATTTTATTTCATCTGCTGTTATTGGAGAATTTAATAATTCTTCTATATCTGGTGGTAAATTATTAACATCAATATCTATATCAATTTCATCATGTATATTATTTTCATTCATGGATTTAAAATAATCATATAATGTTTCTACAGATATATCACATTTCTCATCTTTTTTTGTAACAAATTTATTTAAAATTTTCCAAAACCTTTTCTCTTGTTTTTTTGATGTATTTCTCAATTTTTGTTCGAAGTCAAATTGATAGTTTTTGTATGCTTGGTTTGTAACCATCTTGTATGATTTACTTGTCTCGAGTAGTTGTTTGCGTGTCGCTTCATTTTTAAAAACGTTATAACGTTTTCTGGCTTTATGAATTTTTTTTCTCGACGAAAGACATTTATTAGTGTACCAGGGTTTTGAGTTCGGTTTCTTTCGTGATTTGTAGTGCGGTTTTGAAAGTGTTGTCTTTGCAGTATTGTGAAAAAGCTCATTTATTTCTCCGGTGACGTTGTCTATGTCTTGTTGGGTACATGTATCACGTGTGCATGTATATGTTTTCAAGGTCATTCATAATATTGGTCAGCTGATCTTGACTATTTTGAAAAGTATTTACAAACTCGTTGCTTTTATTGTCGTTCCTCTTGATTGAAGTAGAGTTTTGTGACGTATCATGTGTAATTTCATTAAGTGTCAATACTGATTTAAAAACAATGTGTATTGCATTGTGAACATCAGAAAAAAGTGGTCAGTACAAAATCAAGTATTTCAAATTCATCTACTAAAGAGAACAGTTTTGCTGATAAAAGCAAATAATCAATAACACTAACATTTTTACATGTAGTACGTCCAATACCTATATCAGAACCAAGTCTGGAGTTAGCTATATAAATATTGAGTTTTATACACATATCTAACAACTTATGACCATAATTATTAATATTACAATGACACTCAGATGTTCGAGATAACGGTATATTTTGAAGCTTCAATTGTTCATAATCTAACCAAGGAATTATATGTTTAAAAGGAATGGAAACGCGGCAGACTTCAAAGAAAATTGTATGATGCATCTCTGACTTGGGTGGTGTGTTAATTACATCAAACATATATGCACAGAGATTGGCAACTCCGTGAAATCCCGTTAAAAAACGCGGCCCGGAATGAGATTCTCGTCGATAATTATTCTACAACATGTAGACAAGTCAGGGATGAATAACCTCGATAGCTAATCAAGAAAAGTAATAGGAAAACTTATTTCAGATCAAATAAATTCTTTTTCTAAAAAACTACTTGAAATAGTTGTATTTTTTTAATGTATTTGATTGAGAAAATATTTTTTTCTTTTTTTCGGCATTTCTTTTAATTTAAAAAGTAAAATCTGGTAATGATCATGATATTACAAGAAACATTTCTTTGCTAAAGTTTGCTTCTAAATTACACAGTGAAATTATGTGTGTCCGATTTTCCGGTCATTATTTCCTTAGAGTTGTGACTGTGGATTCACATGCAGGTGTGCGATTACGCAATTTATTGCCCTCCGATCACCTGAATTTTGCCGGAGGTGAAGTTCTAAGTGGATTATTACTTGGTAATTGTTTTTACAACTAAACAAATTCTGACATTATTTTAACCATGACCAGAACTTTATTTTAACAGAAACACTGGGCTATACTATGAATAGGGTAAACGGACAGAAAGTCACAGTACAAAAAGTCACAAATTGGATAGGACAAAAAGTCACAAATAATTTATTGACAATTGTTTGAATATATAAGAGAAAGATCTTCAAATAATATCTTTTTTTTACATTTATTCATTTTTAAGTTCAGGAAATTGTTCATAAGCCTTGATAAATGAAAAATTATTAAATTTTAATCATGCAAATAATATATTTCTTGGCACCATGAAGCCATTTAAGTGCCAAACCACTTTGACATTTTGTTATCATAACAATTATTTGATCATCATTGATATTTATTGAATAAATTTTAATTACAAAGTTACTTCATATATTATAGTTCAATAAAAAATCAAAAAATTATTTTTAAAATTAGTGTTTTCTTGTTCAGAGAAAAATAATCTCAAAACTGAATTGTGACTTTTCGTCCGTGACTTTTTGTCCTGTGACTTACTGTCCTACATTCTACTATAGTATTCAATCAGGAACAAAAATAGTCATTTAACATGTCAAAAAAAGAAATCAGAAAGCAACTTTTTTATATAAAAAAAATATGTAGCCAGTAGAATTTTGTCTCGTGGAAAACGGATTTAAATGATTAATTTTTGATTGACCTACAATTACATTATTTGTGGAACCTTTGCATGAATTTCCTAAATGAACGTACATTATGTACAGTGTTGCCGAAATCACTATTTTTGCTGTCATGAAATATTGAATATGAATCTGTCATTATTTGTAGTTTTTTATAGACTTAATATCACAGACCCTGATTAAAAACAACGTGTATCATAAGTACAGTAAAATGCTCTGCTGAACTGTAGAATTTTAATGTTCTGTTTCATAGACCACAGAAGTACTGCAACATCATTATCTTTACTCTTTCCTATCGGGTAGTGAAACTCGAGTTTGAAATTAGAAAGATTTAAAATTGAAGACAAGTTTTATCTGATCTTTTGTGGGTTTATGTTTCGGTGCAGTGCTATGTGGGCTGTTATTTTCTTTTCGTTTGTCATTTTTTTTTATCTGTGTTACATGACCTTGTACTTCTTGTATTGCCCCTTGACATCTCCTGCTTCTGTTTAAACCTTTACCACTAATATCTCATCTGGTTTAAATAAAATAGTGTCTCATTCCCGGAATTTGTTATACAGGAATTCATTTTAATATCAGTTTTTTTATAAGCATATAAACTGCTTGGTCTCTTCACACAATTTATGTTTAGGACGGAATGCATCAATAGGTACATACATGTACCAGGTCACCAATATATAAGTACACGTTATGTGCTTTTGACCTCCACAAGAATTCTTAAACATTCATAGTTGTGCAAAGAATATTTTTGTCGTTGGGTTGTTGTCTCATTGACATATACCTCACATTTCTGAATAGTCATAGCAGCTGTGTCTTTTCAATTTATTGCAGAAAATATTTGCATTAACATTTTTCAAAATAGGCGAGGTGAAACAGTGATCACAGAATGAGGACATGTAAAACTGAAACAACACAACACAACAGATAAATATAAACAAGCACCATTGCTAAAGGACTGAAACAAACATAGATGATGACTAATATGAGCGACTAGTAGTGTACAAGTAGAGTGAACATTTCTTGCTTCTTATTCTACACATTTTGTCATTTCATGTAAACAATTAAATATGTTATTTTCCGAGGAGAGGAAGGAATTTGTGAAACGAAATATTTTGCCTTTAGTACTGTCAAGTTATATATTCACAGGAGTGTTGTTGAATAAATGAACATTTTCCCTTTTTTTACATTATGCTACCTTTATGCTACAAAGGTAGCATTTCCATTCTCATGATATACAAAGATATTATAGAGTGGCCTTCCAATGATAGTCATACATGTAAATCATTGTCTCATTGGCAATCATACTACATCATCATATTGTTATACATGTATGTAAAAATTATGAACATTTATACTTTGTAAACGTAAAGAAGACAAATGAAGTTGAACACAAGATATTTATTTGCATTTTTATCCGTATAGTCTCTGCACAACTGCCACTTCTGTTTCAAATTCAATAGATTGAATGCGGAGTCTTGTATTTATTCTTAGTTCAATGATGTCACCATCACTTGCACAAAAATCGCATACACATGTACATCAAGTTTGGCATATGAACTATGATATTTGAACTACAATAATGTGGTGTTTTCACAGTAAGGATAAGCACATGTCATTTTCTCTCTTACAAAACCATTTTTTAGTATCACATTGATAGTAGTACATGTAATCGGTCCACTACATGACTGTGCAGTAACATTTGAAAAAAGTCATCACTAATAGTTGTTCCTGTCTGCCAGGGAATCTTTTTTTCAATCAGAAAGGCTAGGGAGTCCTACATTCAGCACATGTATGATATTACATCTCTTGTATGCTGCACTGTTAGGTAAATTTGATCAACATCTTTGTTCTTTTATAACATGCAGGATCCTGTTAAAAAAAAATGCTGTCAGATACTGAATGTAAATATACATGTATATAAACTTGTAAATGTCATCAAAGTGGTGGAAATAATGAAAAAAACAATTTATATACACAAAACCGGTATGTCTTGGGGAAAGTAATTCCTGTGATCAATGGTGATGGGTACATTTGTTCTTTAAAGATGGACAATTTTATAAACTGTAGCCATGGACAGGTGCCTGTCTTTATATTGAAGAGAATGAAAATGGCCTACAGCTTGAATGGTCATTTTTAATTGTAAATTTCATCAAAGCTGGTGAAAATATGGAAAAAACAACTGTTATACACAAATCCAGTATGTCATAAGAAAGTAATTCATGTGCTGGGAATAATTATTCTCTAAAGATGGAAAAGTTTATTGACTGTAGACATGGACAGGGGCCTGTCTTTATATTTTAAAAATTGAACGTGGCCGACAGCGAGAATACTGAATTTTAATTGTAAATTGCATCAAAGTGGGTGATTTAATGAAAAATTCAACATATTTACACAAAACCAGTATGTCTTGGGAAAAGTGATTCATCTCATAAATGGTTTTATTCCTTTTCGAATGAAAAGGTTTTAATAAAAAATACGTCCGTGTAAAAAATTTTCATAACGTCCATGTCGGCCAAGCTTTCCCCTTATTATTGACCACAATAAAACGTTAATCGTCACAATATTTTAACTAACAATTACTACAAACTGAATAAAACAAGGTAAATAATTTACGAAATTGAAATATAAATTTACATTATGCTGTTTTGAAAAGCTTGATGTAAAATAAAAATCGAAGCGGTGGTGAACTTGGTGGTGAAATAACATGACATCAAAAGCAAATCAGTCTCTTGGATTTATTCGTAGAAACCTTAAAATAGCCTCACCTAAAGTTAAAGCACATGCATTTAAAGCTCTTGTCCGACCAAAACTAGAGTACTGCTCAACTATTTGGGATCCACATCAAAAACAGCAAATTTCACAAATTGAAAAAGTTCAGAGAAGAGCAGCGCGCTTCTCATGCAACCGCTTCCATAACACCAGCTCAGTTACTGAAATGATGACAGACTTAAATTGGTACCCACTTGAAATTAGGCGTTTACGATACAGACTTGTCTTCTTCTACAAAATTATACATGAAATTGTTGCAGTCCCTACATATAACCTTTTGATCCCACTAGACAATAGAACTAGACATAGCAATCCACCCTCATTTAGGGAAATACAAACATCTAAAGACAGTTATAAATATTCATTTTATCCACGAACAGTTAAAGATTGGAATCTTCTGCCACAACAAATAGTATCATGCAGTACAGTACAGGGATTCAAGAGTATGATCTCAGAATCTGCTCTCATCCCCATTTTCTATCCCTAACTATTTTGTTATCAAATGTATATAGTTTTATCTAAATGAAATTTTACAAATGCACATACATTATTTTGATTTTTTGATTTTGTTTCTTTTTATTTTTCTTGCTACAATGTAAATTATAAAATTTTATAGTCGACGCCCGGCGAATAATCTTCAATAATTGAAGCATCGCTAGAAACTTAAAGAAGAAGATGAACTTGTCATGATCAGGTGCAAAATGGCGATCTCGTTAAAGTCTCGTGTGATGCGTGTTTTTAATTGGATTTCGCTGACCACTGTTACAGTTGTCAATCTCTGTGTATATATGTCTCTGATTACATCCCGTCGCTCTAACTGGCTCATTACTTATCTGGCAGTAGTTATCGAACTTGGTCATTTAATCATGAAATGAAACAAGAAATTGTCTATTTAGATATACAAAAAATACAAGAAAAGTATAAAGGAAGAAGTACGTGAACAGATGTAGTATTTTGTCTAGATAAAAGAACTTAGATAATAGGTGTTATAATAAACACCGGTATGGGATATCAAATTTGCAGGTATAATCTAGCATGTATCATTGAAACAGCTAATTTTTGTCGTATATATATTTAAGCAGGAACAGTGTATACATTTTTGTACTAACTATAGGCTGTCCCTGATTTAAGGTGTCAAAAAGAAATCACGCCGAGCTCACCTGTTAATAAATGCTAAATTATGCCGTGGTGCAATAATTTTTTTAATTAGAAACAGTTAAAACTTTCCGACATTCGCATATTATTTATTTTAACACCGAAGGAATATTTTGCAACCTCTAGACTACTGCTCTTCTAGCAAAAAAAGGAAGGAACTGTTTTGCTTTTAAGCTTGTGGTAATTTGCTATAAAACTTAATAATGGCAAACTACAATACCAAACAACGATTAAGTATAAAAATAGTATTTGATAAAAGATAAATTTATTAAAATCGTGTATAAAACGGCACAATCAATCTCAATCGGAAGTCTTATATACATTTCTTGCCTGTAATTTCCGACTTCCTCGGTGTGGAACTTGACTGAACAAAATGGCGTCAATGTGAACTATAAACATGGGATTTTGAAAAATCATAGCAAATTCGTTTTTATCACCATTTTCATAAAACCAACACTATGTGATAGAAAAAAGATTAAGCTTTTAAGTTGTATGTCAATGTCACATCTATTTCAAATAGTTATTTAACCCTTACCAAAATACGAAGTGTCGATGTATTTATTGACGCACTACTTCAAATTTTCAACATGTTTCGAAATAAAATCATTTACATTGTACCAATTACATTTAGCGTTCGTAATTTAGACCAATCTGTAGGAAAATATTCCTTCTTTAAAATGATATCTCATTTTCTCACTTTGTTCTTTCTACTTTCCAATATTTAAAAGAAATCGTAGTACACTCCCAGATTGATAGACATATTTTGACAGAATAATGAAATTCAAAACTGAAATTTCGAAAAATCGTAGAAAATTCAGAAATTTTACTAGAAACTTAAAAAATGGGCTAAATGATAGAATAAGGTTTCAGCTTCATAATGATATCAACTGTTTTGTTTTGTACTTCGTAGTTGTCGAGCTTTTAGAAAAAAATCAAAACACAGTATTTTTTGTTTTGTAATCCGGATGAAACTCGCTCAAGTTTCAAGACCAAGGTCTATTTTAATGAGAATTTACATAATACAATATTACAAACGTATGTTTGATGAGGCATTAAAATGATACCTAAGGCCTTGCCTTTTTCATGGATTAAAAGTTTATTCTTGATTTTGTGTTTCTCTCTCCTTTATATCTTCTGAAGCAAGATGACCCCGTGAATTAAAAGACCGATCTATATGACAGGAAATGGACCTCCGTCATGATTCTTTATGATTCTTTATATTATTCATCATACTTCCGACTGAGACAGACATGGATTATAGCTCTGCGGGTGCTCTGCGGGTATCCCGATTGATCTCGAGCCGCGTTTCCATTCCTTTTAAATATACAATTCCTTGATCTAACATATATGACAAAATTTCATTATCACTTTCTAACTCAAAAATATCAATCAATGACTCGTCGGGAACAATAAAATCATCTCGTGTTCCCGTTTTTGCATTAAAATCTCCAATAAGAGAGACAAACGAATTAAATTTATCAGCAAATGTCAATAATTCATTTTCAACTTCTTCAAATGCATCTGTATTTCCATATTTAGAATTTTCCGGTGGTATATAAACAGCACCAAATAATACATCTTTTTCACAGTTTAGTAGACATTTTTGAAATCTAAACCACTGTACATATTGACTTTCACTTTCTATAAAACTGATGTATTGTTTCAAATTTTTTTTGTATATAATTACAATTCCACCTGACTTTTTTGTCGCACCTATTCTATTCTTTGTTACATATGAAAAACCGTCAGGAATATCAATTATATCTAAATCATCTAATTTAGTTTCAACAAAAACTAATACATCATATGTATGAAAGATATTTGAAAATTCAGTAAATTTTAGTTTAGACTGTAAACCACATACATTAAGATAATAAACATTCAGTCCAGATAAGTGTTTATTTTGATTAGATACAATATTGTTCCGTTCCCTTTGTCCTCTTGTACGCCTGTCCTATTGTCCTGTGGTGTTCTGTGGTGGTATAGACTGCATAGGATTATTCGGCATGGTCCTGTTGTTTTTCTGAGGTGCAGACATCCTTGGTCAGATGGTGGATGTTGAGGTCCATGATCAGTTGGTGGTTGTGGGGGTCCTTGTTGATGTTGTGGGTTCATGTGTGGCAAGCTACGCCACTGGTGGATCTCTACTGGAGGTCCGGGAGGTGGTGGTCGGTTATTTACTAAGCGTCCTTCGATGAAAAGTTTGTCATTCAGAAGTCTCGCGCGTCTGCCTGCCATGTCTTTTAGCATCATTTAATCTGGGTAGTAATGGTTTGCGCCTCTCCGAAATCTGCATAGGGTATTGTTGATATACAGAGTAGTTGGCATTGTCTTAAGTTAAGTTTTTCAATAGCTGCACGTCGGACCTTCTCATGATCAGTTTAGCTTGTGAATCTTGAATTATATTCCGAGGTTTACCATTCGTTCTCTGTTTTAAGCGGTGTACATTTTTGGAAAGACATTCACGGTAGTGGTATTAATGAAATGAATTGTTCATCCCTCCAGCTACTAGGATTTTGGATTCGGTTGACTGTGTTACAATTAAGTATACATCATAAGTATATATATATATATACATTGTATATATATATATATATTATATACAAGTCTAAATTGAAAACAACGTTCAAACCTATGATTGCGTTGGATAAAAACCGCAATTTTTATACGTGTGCATGCAAAACAAATTTCTTGGTAGAGGGGTCTAAATACAGCACAAACAACATTTTCCAAAAGACCAAAAAGTGAAAAAGTGTATTTTAACAAAACGCATTAAACTATATATATATATATATATATATATATATACAAGTCTAAATTGAAAACGACGTTCAAACCTATGATTGCGTTGGATAATAAAATGCTTCGCTTGGGCGCAGCTTGATACGACCGCAGAGGTCGAACCCTGAACAGTTGGGGCAAGTATGGACACAAAATTCAAGCTTGATATAGCTATGACTTTGGATTGTCATTAAATATTTGACACAGCATAGGTTTCTGACACAGGATGAATGTGGTGTAAGAACTGGAAAAAATTTAATTTACCTATTATGGTGGAATATCCATAAACTAAATTGTTTGTTAATTTCAATATATCAAAGAATATGTAGAATTCAATGTTTGATGTAATGTAATAAAGTTGAAATTTGGACCCTTTTTGTTCAATGTGGACCAATTTGGTAACATGTTTAAATAATCAAAAATCTAAATACATGGGAGCCCATTTAAATACATCATAAAGGTATTAAAATAGAAAGTGACATCATAGTCACAGCTAAAAATAAACAAAAATCCTTAATCAGCAACATTTAAAGTAATATCTAAAAATAAAATTCCTTTGTAACCATAAAAGCCCATTTAAATACATCATAAAGATACTAAAATAGAAAATGACATCATAGTCATGGCTAAACATAGCAAAAAACCCTTAATCAGCATCATTTAACAGTAATATCTAAAAATGGAAATTACATCATAAAGGTATTAAAATAGAAAATGACATCATAGTCATGGCTAAAAATAAACAAAATCCTTAATCAGCATCAGCAACATTTTACAGTAATATCTAAAAATAAAATTCCTTTGTAACCATAAAAGCCCATTTAAATACATCATAACAGATATTAAAATAGAAAATGACATCATAGTCATGGCTAAACATAGCAAAAACCTTAATCAGCATCATTTAACAGTAATATCTAAAAATAAAAATTTCTTTGCAACCATAAAAGTAAAATAGAAAATGACATCATAATCAAAGCTAAAAATAAACAAAAAAATTTTTTATTGGCAAATTTTAAATGGAGTTTATTATACTAAAACAATAAATTTGCAACCATAAAACCCCATTTAAACACATCATAAAAGTATTAAATAATTCAACTACATCATAAGGCTATAAAAATAGAAAATGACTTCATAGTCAAGGCTAAAGGTAAACAAAAAACCTTCATCAGCAAAATTTTATATTGGCAAATTTCCAATGAAGTTTATTATACTAAAATTGTTGGCAAATTTCCAATGCATTTATTAACAATAAAGTTATTGGCAAATTTCCAATTTACATAATTTAAAAGCAGTGTAGGTGAGATATTTAAATGAGTTTGAATTACCAACCTTACACTGCTTTTAAATAATGCTCTTTACTCAATTATTTGTCTATTAAAATGGAAACCCTTGTTTTTAACCTTTTTTCCCCTTATTCCTTAAACATTAGAGCCATAACCACCCCCCCCCCCCCCTCCCCCAAAGCCAATTATTACTTTCCAATGTAACTTCAATTCCTCATGATATATAACCGTATCATTATTATTTTCTTTCATATATAAATCTGAAACAACCATCTTTAAATGGAAAATTTTAAAGAAAAAAAAAGGAAAAAAAAAAAATCCTACCCCCCACACATTTTTTCAACCCCCTTTTGATTCATCATCCCCCACCTCAATCACAACCTTCAATTTGTGGTATGGTACATTGCAATACAATTTCACAGAGATCCATACTCTTGAACACAAGTTTTTGTTGCAAACTAAAAAAATCCTTATTTTTTACCAATATTTGGCCCCTTATTCATAAACGTTTGAGCAATTAACCCCAAAACTCAATTCCTACTTTCTCTTCGTGATAAAAAATAACTAACTTAAAATGTAAATTCTAAACAAAAAAAAAAGGAAAAAAAATAATTACCCCTTTTTTGACCCCCCCCTTATGATTCATCACCCCCCCCCCCCCCTTTCCCCCCAAACCAAGCTCAATAACAGCCTTGCCTTTGTGGTATGGTACCTTGTAATACAATTTTAGATAGATCCATACACTTGAACACAAGTTATTGTCTAGAAACTAAAAAATGCTTATTTTAAACCCCTTTTTAGGCCCCTTATTACTAAACGTTTTGGGCAATTACCACAAAACTCAATTCCAGCTTTCCCTTTGAGAAGTGGAACCTTGTAGTAAAATTTCAGAAAGATCCATACACTTACACACAAGTTATTGTCATGAAACTAGAAAAATGCTTGTTTTTTGCCCCCTTTTTCCTAAATTTTTGAGGCAATTAACCCCAAAATCAATCCCAGCATTGACCCTTTGTGATATGGAATCTTGTGGTACAATGTCAAAGAGATCCATACGCTAACACACAAGTTATGTCTGGAAGTTACAAAAATGCTTATTTTCGGCCCCTAATTCCTTAACTGTTGGTACCATAACCCCCAAAATCAATCCCCACCTTCCTATTGTGGTATTAAACCTTATGGTAAAATTTCATAGAGATCCATTCCCTTAAACTAAAGTTAGAGTGCGAAAACCATTGTGTCTTCGGACGACGACGAAGACGCCAACATCATACCAATATACAACCGCAAAATTTTTTTGCGGTCGTATAAAAACCGCAATTTTATATGTGTGCATGCAAAACAAATTTCTTAGTAGAGGGGTCTAAATACAGCACAAACAACATTTTCCAAAAGACCAAAAAAGTGAAAAAGTATATTTTAACAAAACGCATTTGTATATATATATGAATGATTTCTCGCTAAAATCCTGCTTTTAATTTTGAATGTCTATAATATTTCCTGGTAGATGTTTTGCGGTAGTTTCCATGTAGTGCAGCCGGAAGGAACAATAAAAATTCCCATTGTTTCTCCCGACTGCACTCCCCGACTTTGGAAAATTATGGGCGTAAGGATAAAGTATTTAAGATAATTGGCTAATAAGAACTAAATATAGTCCCTAAATTGTCCTCCCGGTAGGCTATTCTAGCGAGAAACATAGAACAAGGCATGTGCTAGTTAAATACTGTACCAATGCGAGGACGTCTCCAACGATTGATGTAGCAGATAAAGAATCCTTTAAAGGATTGAGATTTTGTAGCCGTTCCTTTTCCATAACGGTCGTGTATATCATTCCGAATAACATTCCAAAGACATACTGGTATTTAATGATTCCTCTGTCCCTGACGAGAAAAACCCACTTCTGTCATTGAATGGGAAATCACCCCTACCTACACCCTTAGGCGCCTATCTAGCTATATATACATGTAATATATATAAGAGGAAAAAATAGAAAAATATGAAAAAATATTAATAATTATTGTTTGATTTTGTTTTAAGTACAGAAATTTTCAGCGAAACAATAGTGCAGGGTTGTGCATGGTTTTACACCAGTAATTTTTGGGGCCATTTATAGCTTGCTGTTCGGTGTGAGCCAAGGCTCCGTGCAATCTAATTAAAATATAGATCTCGGATTTCGTTATACTACATACGGTCTTCAACAAGGATCCCAATCTAATTAAAATATAGATCCTTCGTTATACTACGTTATACTACATACGAGTATGTAGTATAACGTAGTATAACGAAATCCGAGATCTATATTTTAATTAGAGTATGTAGTATAACGTAGTATAACGAAATCCGAGATCTATATTTTAATTAGATTGGGCTCCGTGTTGAAGACCGTACTTTGACCTATAATGGTTTACTTTTATAAATTTTGACTTGGATGGAGAGTTGTCTCATTGGCACTCATACCACATCTTCTTATATCTATATAACACAATATTCTGTGCGTGTTTGTCTAACTGACAATATCCTCTAGTACAGATTATAGTGACACCGTTATAGCCTGAAAGGATTTAGCACCTGCTTCTGTTCTAAAATATATGAGCTTAATGTGTTTTTAATTTGTTTTTATTATTATTTTCTACAAGTGTGGACACAGATCAGTGTGGATAGTATGATTGGATGTTTGACAGTGTTTTATATGACAAAAGGAGTTCTATGTTTTATGTTTTCTATGTATTAACTGTGTTGCACAATGACAACCAACATGAGCATTAGGGGTGTTGTTTATGTAATATTTAGTTTTTTATGTTCAACACGGGCATGGAAGAGATACTAATTGCATTAATTACCAAATGATTATGATAGAATATATATGTTCCACATCTTTGATTTTGGATACATTTTGTAGCTAGGAGAGGAACACATAATAGGTTAAATTTTTTCTTAATGTGATTTTTTTATATGGGAGATGGTATCTGAGAATATGTATTTGCTTACTATTTGTATGGTTCTATTTATATTACTTTGTGGGGGATTGTCAGTATCATAAGTAAAAGATTTCGGTTAAATGTGGAAATTGTTTCTCAGTTTAGAAGACATTTAATGTTTTTTAGTAATGACAATGCCTGACATGATGATTGGGGCTAGATGAGCTAGAAAGTGAATTTCTGTGTTATTTTTTATTAATTCTTTGAAAATATCTCCTCCAAAGCTGGTCAAAGCATAAAAAAGTTTTGACCAGTATGAAAATGATATCAACAAAAGAATCTTTGTGAGCATGCTTCAAAGACTCATAACTAACTACAGAAGTCATATGATAAAATGTCAAGTGGATATTATGAACATCTACTTAATATGTCTAAATATCTAAAAAGTTTTAGTATTCAATATGAAAAAGCTATTGCAAAAGTATTCTCTTTTCAGTTTTTTTTGTTATATGGATACAAATATAAGTGATACCAATACAGTAAGGCAGTTTTGTTATGGTATGAAAGTGTAGTAATTAACATTTACTGTTAATTCACACAAATTAAGAAATAAACAAATGAATGATAAATGTTGAACATGTACAATGAAATATATTTTAGAAATCAATTAGGCCAGATAGGCCTTATAAATTTTGGTCTTTTTCTTAACATACTGAATGACCATTTACACTCAGGACTGAGTCGCCAGTAGGCAGTACAGATGTAAAAAAATAAAGTGTAATAAAAGAACCTAGCATCATATTGCTAGTAGTGCCAGTAGCATTGTTTGGTGAATTTGTGCTTCTTTTTTTTTTAGTTTGACAAATGGACAAAAAATGTTTGGTTCAAATCTAAATAAAATGCTTTCATCTCCCTATTACTTACATTGTACATAGAATGGATACTACTTTGACAATTCCTTGTACATGAGAGTTGTCTGTCAAATCTTTATTTCACAAAGAATGAATTGCATAACAATGAACTGAGCTCAAAGCAAAGCACTTTAATAATACACTTAGACAATGAGCTCAATCCAGTGATATACTTTGTACTACAGGTCCTTCATGAACATCCTACTGGCCAAAACCATATCTCACAAACATGCCATACTACATGGTTGGATCAGAAGTCCTGAAAAAGACATGAACTTTATTAACATATTTTAAGTATATACACCGGTTAAAACTTTAACAAATTTGTGGTAAAATCATTCAGTATCTAGCAACTATCAATCGCTTCATGCACAAATTGATATAGGTTGAGTACCACTCTGTCAGAAATAAGAACATACCTCCACCTAATTTTAGTTAACTGATGAAGAAACATTCAAAACTATAAAATGTTACATGTATCTAATAGACTAGCTGCAATGAAATCCCAGTTTTCTAAAATGGTAGGTGGAACCTAAAACTCAAAAGATTTTAAACTATGCATTTTAAATATTGCAAATATACATGCAATAATAATAATTCTCAAAAATTCGCTATATTTTTCCTTATTTTGTCTTTTGTTTGAGACTGTATATTGACCTCTAGATGTCTTTCAATAACATCACATTTGGTGTGGGTTGATGTTTGATTGTTGTACATGTTATATATCGACGTGGGATTTGTTTATATAAATTAGGCGTGAAATAATTTTGGTTAACTGAAATCCTTTAACTTACTTCCAAATTAATGTTAATACTGAGGGAAAAAATTACATTGCTAAATAACCACTTTAAAACACATGCAAACTTTTTGAGAGGAAGTCATAATGCATGTAACATCTATTAGATCTTTTTTTAAACCATTCTAAACTACTGATAAGTGATAAAGTTTGTTAACTGTTACTTACCTTCAAAAAGGGGGTTGCATTCACTTTACTACATATACATATAAATATAATCAACAATACTGAGTGCAACACCTAGGATAAATAGAGGATTGTTTTGTAAGAATAGTTGCTGAAATAAGCAGGCAATATTCAAAGTAGAAAAAAAAATATTACAGGACTGTGTTTCAAAGTAATAAGCTAGCATTGTGCAGGGCTCACGTTACCATGCTACTGGGGCGACAAAGTCGCTTTCCCGGTCGCCACTTCGCTTTGACCGACCTTCAAAAGTGAAATCTAGCCGCCCTGTTGTTTACAATACTCAAATCAGTCGCTTTTGTCATCGGCAATATTCAACATTTACCAAGTCGATGAAACAGCAATTTTTCATTTGAAAGTAAAGAAATTCAAAGACAAAAGGATTTATTTTCTTTAGGAGGTTAAAGCATTGATTTTAAAGTTGGTTGCATGTTATTTTCATAAAGACAATTTTTTTATCACTTCTGGTACTTGTTACTCAAGCTTAGATCAAATCATTCTTTCGGCAAAATAAGCTTGAAAGATTTCTTGCTGTTGTGCAATACACTGTGCTGTTGCGCAATACTTAGTAAATCTGTCATCACACTATAAACAAATAGAGTTCAATTAATTCCGAGTCATATTAGAAATTTATAAAAATGTAAAGGGAGCTTGAATCAATAGATATAAACAATTCACTTAAGTTTCATGAGAATTGCTGACAGCATTTTTGAGCTATTGTCCGAAATCTGGAAAATCACCCATTTTTTAATGAATAAAACCCCATCACTCAGAAATGTAAAATGTAAAATTTATAAAATTCTAAACAGAGCTTACATCAATATAGATATAAACAATTCACCAAAGTTTCATACAAACTGCTGAAAGCATTTTTGATTTTTGTCCGAAACTGGAAAATCCCCCCTTTTTTCATGAATAAAACCCTGTAACTCAGAAATGTAAAATCTAAAATATATAAAAATCGAATGGGAACTCATGTCAATAGATATAAACAATTCATCACAATTTCTTGCAAGTTGGTGAAAGCTTTTATTGTCCGAAAACTGGAAAATCCCCCTTTTTTTAATGAATAAAACCCCATAACTCAGAAACGTAAAATCTAAAATTTATAAAAAATGAAAGGGAGCTCATTTCAATAGATATAAACAATTCACCAAAGTTTTATGCAAATTGGTTAAAGCGGTTAAAAATGACAGGGTGTCATACCACACCAAAACCTTCTGAAGGAAACACTAAGTTGGCAAACAAATTTTTTTTTTCATTGACAACCCTGTATAACCTTGCAGCAGTATCGAGTCTACATGCATTACCTTGTATATTTCATGTTCATTGAACTTAAAAATATGTGGTCATTGTCAAAGTTAGTTATGTCAGTTATAATTTTACACATTTACTGAAACATGCCAGAGAAGTGCATGTACAAACTTTTGAATTTGATCTGCAAACTGGGAAAGCTATCCTTTTTTATGAATAAAATTCCACAATTTATTAAATTGAAAGGGAGCTTGCATCAATAGATATATATAAACAATTAACCAAAGTTTCATGACAAATGACAACTGCTTAAAGCATTTTCAAGTTAATATCGGAAAACATGGAAATCCCCCTTTTTGAATGAATAAAACCCCTTACATTGTAACTGGATAATGTAAATTCTAAAATTCCAAAACAATCTAAAGGGAGCTCACATGAATACAATCCCATATAACTCTGAAACGGGAAACCTAAAATTTATAAAATAATCAATTCACAACAGTTTCATGCAAATTGGTGAAAGCGTTGAAGAGTTAGTGAACAAAGCATTTTTAGAGTTAATGGGCCAACACCCTCTGAAGGAAACACTATAAGGGAGCTTCCTTTCCATTTTTATGGGGGGAAAAGGGGGGGCTAGGATGAAAAATTTTGTCCTGCATTTTTTTTTTCAGTTCGAGATGTAATCTGTCCTGCCTTTTTTTCTATTAGTTCATCCCGACTTGTTTTTACATAAATTGTCATCCTGCCTTTTTTTCATATCGTCTCATCCTGCCTTTTTTTTCAAATTTCATCCTAGACCCCCACCCCCTAAAAATCAAATGGTAGCTCCCTAAGTTAGCAAACAAATTATTTTTTTTTACATTGAAAACCTGTATAACCTTGAAGCAGTATTAAGTTCATGTATTATCCCGCATATTATTACATGTACATTGAACTAAAACAAATTGTGGTCATTGTCAAAATTATAATTAACAGATTACTTTTCCAATGCTTTCAATTTAAGATTAGGGCATTTTTGTCATTGGAATTGAGTTTTGTAGTCGGAGATTACTCTAACCTCCAACGACTGTTTTGCGACACCAGCTAGGGCAGTGGGACTTCGGCTGGTCCCATATCAGATAGATGATATTTGCCCGTCCAAAGTAGATGTGCTGCTTTGTTGCTTCTGGAGGCGACTGGATCCATATAAATCAAGCCTCAATTTATTCATTTTCCTCTTCATTTAAGTAAGTTTGATCAACCTGCCACCCGTTATCTTCTCATATTTGGACAGTTTTCACATTGACCCATCAATACTGGCATTTTAGAGGGTATGAATGCCCTTTACCGTCAGGCGTCAAACGGTCAATACGGCTACTGTTAGCGTCAAATATGTTAACATTTTACCGAGATTCGTCAACATATCCTTATCGTGATTAGTCAGAGGTCTCAAATAATTATCCTTACCGTTATTTTTGGGAAAAAATTAACGTGATTCATCAAAATCTGTCGATTTTTTATCGTCTTGAAGAAAGTCTTCATTTTATAGTCATGCACCAAAAATTACCGTTAACGTCATTTGGCAAGATTTATTACCGTTATTCGTCATGAAGGTACCCCCATTACCACCCTCATTTTAACTTTCACTTTATAAGAATGTCACATGACCAACATTATGGGAACTGATTTATGCAAATGACCCTTATCGAGCCTCAATTAGTTCATTTTTCTCTTCATTTAAGTAAGTTTAATCGACCTGCCACCCGCTATTTTCTCATATTAGGACAGTTGACACATCAATACTGGGGAAGCAAATGCTCTTTAAATTATGCATGTTTCAAAAATTAGGGAAAAATTACACAGAGAATTGAGTCATTTTTATATTCATTAAATAATGACTAATGTAGACTTACCTTCTAATTCTATAAAAAAAAATTCACAACTACCAGAGACATATAATGTCTCTGCAACTACTGAACAGGAACAATCATGGTACTTTTTTGTCTATGAAACTACACTATGACATTTGATCTGCAAAACCTACAAACAGACACAGAAATATCATCAAATAGTGAAATATAAGATTGATTGCACCTTGTATGGATAGTTCCGACACGTGTTACATGGGGAACCCGTTTGTTTACAAATAATAATGTCACGTGATCACGCACTGACCGTCACAAATTTTTAATTTCCGCCATTATTCATTACACAATATTACTGTACTTACACAATTCACAAATGCATAACCCATTTATCTTGCGGACATGCAATGGGAATGTGCACGGTTATCAAAAACTACAAAAAAATTGCATGAACAGTTAATGAAGAAGTTATTTCATCAAATAGATAAGATTTTCGCTCATGACACAAATCGACTGGGTGTAAGGGAGCTACCATTTGATTTTTATGGGGGGGGGGGGCTAGGATGAAATTTGAAAAAATAGGCAGGACAGGAGTTTTGAGTTAAAAAAAAAAGGCAGGATGAGACACTTGCAAAAATAAAAAGTCAGGATGACAATTTAGGTAAAAAAAAGTCAGGATAAACTTTAAAAAAAAAGGCAGGACCGAATAGAGTGAAAAATAAAAAGGCAGGACAGAGATTACAACTAAAAAAAAAATGCAGGACAAAATTTTTCATCCTAGCCCCCCCATAAAAATCAAATGGTAGCTCCCTAATCGCCATCTGGGATAATTGATAAATGGGATTAAATTGACCGCCAAGAAGGTGTAGAGAACCACCTCTGGAGAACCTTAACATTAATAAGTAATACTCACCAAAATTTCTCTATAATTAACGCTATTTTCTGTTGGAAAATTTCAGAAAGATGCTGATAAACTTATTTTGTGACACAGATTATTTTCTTGTTTCGGCGCGAAATATATTCTTACTCTTAATGCTTGACGTAACAAAATTTGTATAGAATTATATTTAACTAAAGCTCAGCGTAAATACGCAGAAGCATGACAATACATTAATGATAAAATGTGTAAATATTTCTGTAAAAGAATATAATTTTACTTTACCAGTATACTTCACTTAGAATTACATTTGAGCGCAAGAAAATCTCTATGTGAATCGGCTAAAGGTTCCCTCGGCTGAATCCCGGGGTCGAAGTTCAACACATCAACGGAAATTTTTGCGTGTGCTTGCGTAGCCTGGGGTCCTGGCTAATCTTGTCAGTATACCATACGACGCGCAGCTAGATATCGGGCCGGGATGCCAGGCTAGTGCTTGCGTTGCTTTAGATCGAGGCCACAGCTTTCAACCAATCGGGAAATGTTTACTTGGGGCATACATCTATTTTTACTGCAGGTTTCGACATGTTTAAATCGGGATTATAGAAAAATGGAATGTTGTTGGTAGATACAAAACAGAAAATGATGAACACTTTTAGCAAAAGATAAATTGGATCGGGGGTCTGTGAATTCACATTATTTGTACAACTCTCCTTACTCTTGGGAAGCGTGTGCTTTACATCGAGGCTTGCGTTGCTTTACATCGAGGCTTGCATTGCTTTACATCGACGCCATAGTAGTTCAACCAATCGGGGAATGTTTATTTGGGGCATACATCTATTTTTACTGCAGGTTTTGGCATTTTTTAATAGAAATTAGAGAAAAATGTTATGATGATAGGAGATATAAAACAGAAAATGATAAATATTTTTAGCAAAAGATGAATTGGATCGGGGTTCTGTGTATTCACATTATTTGTACAACTCTCATTACTGATGGCAAAAAATGGAATTTCCGTGACCTAAATGGTTCGCGAAAATTAATATTTTTATATATATATAGTAAATAGTATGACTGTAATTGTCAAGTTTGTGAAAAACTGAGAGTGATATTGTATTTTATTTTGTTCTTACTTTTTCTTTTGTTTTTAACATGTACTGTTAAATTATTAAGACAATCTTATTAACATGTCATAGAAAAGACTGTTGCAGGTGCTTCTATTCTTAAATATAAGAGCTTTACCTTAGTGTGTTGTTTTGCTTGCTTGTTTTACTTAATATCTAATAATATGACCGTAATAGTCGGTTTGTGAGACTCTTAGAGTGATATTGTATTTATTTCCCGTTCTTTTTCCTTTTTTTTTTTTTTTTTTAACTTAAAATGTTAGATTATTTAGTGTCGGAGTTTACAACTAATCTCCAATAGACCAGAGTGTTCAACTTGAATTTTTGAGGCTTGTTAAAATTAATTGCGTGCATTACGTGGTCAGTTACATACAGGTGTTTGAAAGATGGTTGCTTTACTGATGTACAACACAGGTAGAAAAGGTCTACTTGATTAAGCTCAATGGACCGACACAAAGGTTTAGTGTGCAATGCATAATTCTATGGATAATATTAAAAAAAGCATATCAAGGACATCATTCGTAAATATAAATCAACATGCAGACATCTTATACGTTCAGGTATTTCACATCCAATATTTTCATGGTAATATTCCTAACAAAGCACAAAAACGTCGACATTCACCTCAAAAGCTAACCAAACCTTTAAACAGACTTATTCGGAAAGGATAGAGTTACGATACTGTTGTCAAGTCATTAAGGATTGCATATTTTGGTTATTAATATTGATTCACTCAAAGGGTCTTTGCATCGGAAATAAACGCATTTATTCTAAAACCAGTTGTTGGCATGATACGGGTTATGTGTTTCTCATATATTTTATGATGGTATGATACTAAACCCCTAACGGGAGGGATTGTACTTGATTTTCATATGATGAAGACATAATCTTTCAATCAGTTTAATTGAGGTTTGGAGCTGGCATGCCAGTAACTGCTAGAAGCCCTTTGTTCATTTATGTATCATTGTCATTTTGCTTAGTTTCTTTTGGTACCTATTCTGACATCGGACTCGGACTTCTTTTAAACTGAGTTTTACTGTGCGTATTGCTATATTTGTGTTTCTTTTTTCTACATTGACTAGAGGTATAGGGGAAGGGTTAAGTTCTCACAAAACATGTTTAACCCCGCCGCATTTTTGCGCCTGTCTCAAGTCAGGAGCCTCTGGCCTTTGTTAGTCTTGTATGTTTTTTAATTTTAGTTCATTTATATGTTTTGGAGTTTAGTGTGACGTCCATTTTCACTGAACTAGCACACAATTTTATTTAGGGGCCAGCTGAGGACCACCTCCGGGTGCGGGATTTTCTCGCTGCATTGAAGACCCATTGGTGGACTTCGGCTGTTGTCTGCTCTTTGGTCGGGTTGTTGTCTCTTTGACATATTCCACATTTCCATTCTCAATTTTATTCAGATTCGGGTGAGTTTTTTTTTTCTTTTATTGTGCTTGTTTTGTAATGGTGAAATAATTGAACGTGAGAGACTATCTTAGCAAAACATCATGACAAGTTATAAATACGTATTTATTTTATCTAAAGGATATATTCATATGAATATATATTGATGATACTTATTGAAAGTCTTCCTTATTTTCTTATAAGTATATTAGTTTCCCGTAAATAGTAATGCTCGTAACTAAAAGTATGTGTGTATCCGGAAAGAAGATGTTTCAATGAGAGATCTATGACCCCTTGATTTTTAAGCGTTTCAAACATCTGTTTCTCTGCGCATCATATTTCAGGGGCGAAACCAGCCATTTTTAAAAGGGGGTTCCAACCATATGCCCCCATTCAAAAGCATTGATCGTCAAAAAGGAAGGGGGTTTCCAACCCCCGGAACCCCCTTCCCCTGGACCCGCCACTGTATTTTGAGCAGACTAGAAGAAAGTGTACAACATCGTATACGACTTTACAGTGTTTACAAATTTCCGACACTGGGACTTTTCCCTTTTTTGTAAAGATATTTATTAACATTAATTTAATAGAGTCAGATCATAATCTGATTATGATTCGTTCATTTTCTTTATTCATTTGTGGAATGTAGTAATCCTCCCTTTTGATTGTCTGGCCACTGTATTTTCCATATTTTTTTAAAGATGTTTTTTGTTAAACATTTGATGTCTTCCTTAAATAGAGGAATATGACAATCTATTGTACATTTATTAATAGCCACTTTGGATGTCTGGTCTGCAATTTCATTTCCTAAAATTCCGACGTGTTTGTATCTATATATTTGGTTAACATCTATATCATTTTTGATTAATCATATCTTTTGCGGCAACAGAAAAGTAAAGTTTTCTAGTCTGTTTTATTTCCCCGGAGTAGCAAAGAAAGGTTGCTTTTTTTGCTAAACTTACTTAGTTGTATGAGTATCAAGAAAGATGCTGTAATAAGACACTTCCAACGTTCTTCGTAGGGTGGGTCACCCATTTCTACTTGCAGTCCACTAGTGGCTACATTTGTATATGCACCTATACAAATTCGAAGTGCTTGACTTTGCACACGGTCCCGAATTTTCTTTAAATAATGTGAGACAGAGTTGTATACTTCACATACGTAGTCTATTTTAGATCTTATCAGTGCAATATATCATAGGTACTTGGGGACAGGACAATTTGTTTTGCCCTCCCCCTTTTTTCCAAAATCCGTTTTTTTTTCTGTTAATTTCATATTATACGAACATAAATATACTAAAAATAACTTGTATTGGCTATTTACTATCAATTCCAGGTTTACTATCCACAGCGGTCACTGATATATTATATATTAGAGAATTCTCTCTATATGATGTATCAGTGACCGCTGTGGATAGTAAACTTGCAATTGATAGTAAATAGCCAATACAAGTTATTTGTAGTATATTTATTTTCGTATAAAACAGAAAAACGCGTAAATAATTGAAATTAATAGAAAACAAAAAAATAACGGATTTTGGTAAAATGGGGTAGGGCAAAACAAATTGTCCTGTCCCCAAGTACCTATGCAATATAAATGTTTCTAAGAGAATGACTATTAGTACCAGTTAGAAGTTTCATACAATTTAAGACTTTACTGCATTTATTCTCCAGTGAATATAACCAATATTTTTACCACACAACCGTTTTGAATGTCGGGAAACAGAACAATTATCAATACATGTGGGGAGATCTTTTACCATAATATTGAATAATGTCGGGCCTTGAGGGGTACCATTTTGAATCGTGCGAGTATCAGAGAGAGTGTTATTTATTTTGACCTGTATGGTTCTGTTAGTAAGAAAACAATTAACCCAACCAGAGACATATATATACATGACATTGTGTATTTATGTGTCTGACCCAACCAAGCATATGTTTCATAGGTATCGTTACCATGGTTACGAAGTGGACATTTGTGAATAATTTAAAAACGGCTTGTAATATTTTCTAGCAGTTAAAATTGCAAATAAAATAGTTAAACCGTATACAATCATTTACTTTGTCAGATTCTTGAAGAAAAAATACCGTTAAATTCTAATTTGTTAGCATGGTAGAGCAGTTTAAGGTTGCATATTTTGTATTTAGTTTATACTGATGTTAAAGTATTGACATGTACAATTAACTGAATCACTTATTTCTCACTTCTCACCATTATTTGAAAAAGGCCCAGATACTATTTAGAATGAAAAAAGTTTAATTGAAGAAATAAAAAAGTATTTCACAAAATTTCATGTAACGAATGAAGAAAATACGTTAACAAATTAAGAAACGGCATTTACACATTTTAAAGAAGTTACATTTCACAAATCAAGAAATGTAGAAATCAGAGTCATGTAACGGATGGAAAAATATGAATGATTCGTTCATTGTTGAAGACCCTACATCAATTGTCAAGATGAAGAACAGGAATAAAAGCCCTGTTCATTGATAATTTTCTATGTTTTCTGTGTATTGTGTGCGATTTTGTCCCATGTACATTTAATCCATATCCTTTCATTTTCTATTGATCCTAGAGTTTGTCTCTAGTGCTGTGCGGAGGCAGTAGAACGTTGCCCCGTGCTTGAGGTGTATGCTCTTATTATATTTACAGTTATGGTGTGTTTGTTCATGTGAGAATTTCTCATATTAATACACCGTCAAAATTTCATGTTTGGTTGAATTTCTTCAAAATACTGGTCTGGTCATCTGTTTTGTATATTGCCCTGTTCATACTATTTTAAACTGCTACGTTTTCTTACATATATTTCGATATGCCCCGTGCTGTCTATCATTTGTTGTTTAGTTTTTATATGTATTGTCTATCATTTGTTGTTTAGTTTTTATATGTATTGTCTATCATTTGTTGTTTCGAAATTATTGGTCTTTTGTTGGGTAATGTATGACAAATATATGTTGAAAAACCTCGCCCGTAATTATAAATTATGTAATTCATTAACTGCTCCCGACATGTGTAACTTCAAGGCATATATATTTAAGCGGCGATCGATGTCTTTCAAAATTACTGCACTTTTCTTGTATCCCTGGTGCTTTCGACTGGAGAACCGTCGTACACAAGCATCGCACAAGTTGGCACTCCGAGGCGGGTGGGGAGCAAGAAGGTGAACTGTGGTTTATTTTTATCAATAGTACCGCTTAAGTCGACGCTAGGGGCCGTCTTGACCTTGTTGTAGGGTATGAATGATTCGTTCATTTTTGAAGACCCTACATCAACTGTCAAGATGAAGAACAGGAATAAAAGTCCTGTTCATTGATAATTTTCTGTGTTTTCTATGTATTGTGTGCGATTTTGTCCCATGTACATTTACTCCATATCCTTTCATTTTCTATGTAATGATGTTACCAAGGATTTGTATAGTTACTATACCCCCCCCCCCACCACCCCAATGCCCCCCCCCCCCCCCCCACCACCACCCCAATGTGATTTGGTTATTTTGGTATTGTGGTAAAAAAGTAAGTGTGTGAAAAATTATTATGCATATAAAAGTACACAGCTTCTTAATGTTCCAAGTAATTTTTTACATCTTTTTTGAATGAGCTTGTACTTGAGGTCAATTTTTTCAGGGATATTGATTCACTTGATGCTTTTGTCCATGTTAACTTTTTTGTAGAACTAATTGTTATTTTCACTGTTTCTCTCTATGCATTATAGTATTTAAAAAATGAAAACAACGTCTTATAAATTTCATGAGTACAAAGCGCTTTTCAGGATTTACTTCCATCAGGAAGCTCAAGGCTGAATATTTGAAAGTCAATGATGTATAATAACTAAAACAGTTCAACAGCTATATGACCAAAAATGACCTAAAAATAATAGAAAAATCCATCTAAGGTTAACTTTAACAGGGGGAGTTGAAACTTTTAAAGTTTCTTGATAATTTTTTAATTCATAAACTGACAATATAAGAAAGGTTTGATATAAATCATGTCAGTATCGAAGTATTGACTACTGAGCTGATGATATCTTTGGGGACTGATAGTCTAACAGCAGCGTTCTTGACCCAAAATAAAAACCAAAAAAAATTACATCTTAAGCGCAATTACTCCAAATTGGATTGTCTAATTTTTCTGAAAATTACATAGAGATAAATCTGACCAGCTGCATAGGCGGATCCAAGGGGGGGGGGGCACTGGCGGGGCCCGGGCCCCCCATTTTGTGGAAAAAATTTGGTTGATTATATAGGGAATCACTGAGGCATGACTGGCGGGCCCCCCTTAGGTCAGACAGACCCAAGGAACCCAGTGTCTCGCCTATTTTTGCTGTTAATCGCAGGCTCAACAAAAATGAGGGAAAAAAAAATAAAAATATTCCTCTCGATACTATCTTTTGATTGTAAGAAGCTTCTGTCCAAGTTTAGTAAAATCCAGGATAGTTTATGAATCTAATAAATGTTTTAAAAACTTTAACTGCAGACTGTATGTAATGCTAACTGGAAGAAAAACTAAGTCCATTTATAAGTAAAATACGGAAAAACAGGAACAAAATTTCCTTCTAGATACTAGCTTTTGATTATTAACAAGCTTCTGTCCAAGTTTGGTACAAATCCAGGATAGTTCAAGAAAGTTATTAAAATTTTAAAAACTTTAACCACAGAGTGAATGTAATGTTTCCTGGCAGAAAAACTAAGTCCATTTAATAAGTAAAATACGGAAAAAATGGAATTTTTTTTTTACAAAATTTACTTCTGGATACTATCTTATGATCATAAACAAGCTTCTGTCTAGTTTGGTAGAAATCCAGGATAGTTAAAGAAAATTATCAAAATTTTAAAAACTTTAACCACAGAGTGAATGTAATGTTTCCTGTCAGAAAAACTAAGTCCATTTAGAGGTAAATTATCGGGAAAAAAATGGAATTTATTTTTTACAAAATTTACTTCTGGATACTATCTTATGATCATAAACAAGCTTCTGTCCTAGTTTGGTAGAAATCAAGGA
The DNA here is from genome assembly GCF_021869535.1 of Mytilus californianus. NCBI lineage: Eukaryota > Metazoa > Mollusca > Bivalvia > Mytilida > Mytilidae > Mytilus > Mytilus californianus. The sequence continues at coordinate 64,618,563 of NW_026262679.1, forward strand.
TAGTTTAAGAAAGTTATTAAAATTTCAAAAACTTTAACCACAGAGTGAATATTTGTGGACGCCGCCGCCGCCGCCGCCGCCGCCGACGACGACGCCGACGGAATGTAGGATCGCTATGTCTTTCTTTTTCGACAAAAGTCGAAGGCTCGACAAAAATGATACAAGACTAACAAAGGCCAGAGGCTCCTGACTTGAGACAGGCGCAAAAATGCGGCGGGGTTAACATGTTTTTTGAGATCTCAACCCTCCCCCTATACCTCTAGCCAATGTAGATCAATGTAGAAAAAACAAACGTACAACAGTACGCACAGTAAAACTCAGTTTAAGAGAAGTCCGAGTCCAATGTCAGAAAAAGAAAAAACAGAAAATAAACAAAATGACAATAATACATAAATAACAACAGTCTACTAGCAGTTACTGACATGCCAGCTCCAGACCTCAATTAAACTGATTGAAAGATTATGTCTTCATTATATGAATATCAGGCATGTATTATCAAAAAACGGATGATTTTGTGCATTTTTCAAACGAAAAAGCTTGAGGAAACCCTTGGCCGCAAATTAGGATCCAAAATGTTCTGTGACTAAAAGTTGCCAATGATGAAATTGAATCCCTAGACACAAAAAATTTCTGGATCATGGATGGAGGCCAAAGTAAATTATGTTGGTAAACTTGACACAGAGATATGTCTTGTTTTTTTAATTTTTTTTATAGTATTATGCAAATGTTGAAATCAAAATGGCAATATTTAAACATGTTAACTTTGCAAAATATTCAAGTCAATGAACCTTGACTGCTAAGGAGCAGGGCAAATTAAGCTCCATGGAAATAATATGTGACAATGCTCAAACAACTGCATACCAAATATCATCGACCTACCACTAGCTGTTCCCCATAAACTGACCTAATCGCAAACTAATACATGTTTACTAAGAAAAATTTCAAAGTCAATAGACCATGACTGAGGGGACGGGTCAAATAATCTCCATGGAAATAATATGTGACAATGCTTATACAACTGCATACCAAATATCATTGACCTAAACTGGACCTAATCACAAACTAGTATATTGTTGACACTGCAACTGACACCGCAACTTATACCACAGTCAGGAACAGTACACCCAAGTCTGTTTTTTTATACTTTGTCAAGGTGAGAAAAAAGCTTTCAAGAATTATTGAAAATTTGACCAAGAATGACATTACAACACAAATAATGCATATTTGAGGGGTCATTCCTTTCTTTTTTAATGTGATGTGCCAAAAAGAAGTTATTTTGTATTAATAGTTAGGATATAACTATTTCTATGTGAAATTTGTAGTATTTTGGCCTGATTAAAAAAAAAACATAAAAATTCTGGCCTTATAGTAGTTTCACCAGATATTTTTTTAAAAAGTTTACAACAAGGGTAGCCACGTGACAATAAAAGCTAATTTTCAGCAGAAAATGCACTACACAATCTTTACCTCCAAACATGGAAGTATTATATTGACAGGAACTCCAACGAAAAATTAGCACATTCCCATCCCACTGATTTCTTTAAGAAAATAAAAGGTTCCGACTCAGTTTGTCAAGTACGTGATAACTCCTTTGTGGGGTATCTGTGATGCCGCCTTCGCCTGTTCTTTTAACTTTAGCTGGTCTTATCACGTGATTTGGTATCGATTGTCTTATCTACCTACCAATGTAAATAAACACGGAAACTCCCGTGGTTATTTGTGAATCGCCACATGAATAACAATACCTGTTTCCGTTCAATAAATGAAGAACAAAGCTGAAAAGATCGAAAAAATCGGTCCATAGTTAACAGAATGACATAAGAAAATTAACTGCATTCGGAAAGAGGGCAAGCTTATTTTTAGTTTTGTTGAGTATGTTTTAATCATTGGAACTTGGAAATCGGGAAATATCCGATTAGGAAAATTACATGATTCTGAAGTAGAGTGTTTGCAAAAAATAATGTGATGCGCGTGTAGTGTGCCGGATGGTGCCGGATAACTCAAATTTAAAGTTAAAGATTGTAAACTTTTATCGAGTGTAACACAAATATTTATGGTTTTCTCTATCGTAAAATATCGTAAAATGTTATTAACTTATTTATCAAATATGTTTTAAAGACTAAAAGAGGTTAATAATTACACGCATGTGATGACCTCTACATAGCAATATCAGGTTACGAGACATGCAGATGAATTGTTACACCTTTTATAATAATTCCAAAGTTGTAAACAACCTTAAACATTCAACCTAGTCCGAGATTACTCTGACGTCTGACAGATTTATTTTTACGGATGGCTTTAAATATTTGTGGATGCATTTAAAGAACGATCACCATGATGGGCCCTAAGCAGTTTATTTTTTTTTTATCATGGAAACCAAATTAGAATTTATTTATGTGTTTAAAAGCTTAACAGTTCTGAAACATCTTACACCGTGTGCTAAGCAATTTATGATTTTGTTTCTTGTTTAATTGCATGAAATATTTGCCATTGGACTTTCAGTAAACAATAAATCAAAATATTTGATATTTTTTCGGATCAAAGCTCTTTAACCCCGTCCCCCCCGGCCAACTTTTGGATTAAATTTTTGTTGGAAATTCTTTCATTAAACACTTCAGTAAAATATTTGTCAAAGTTAGCAGTAAAACGCGATAATAATTACTGATAAAAACTTTTCCGTTTACTTTACATGAGAATTTTATGATTTTCAAGCCTAACTTGTATATAACAGTTACGCGTGTTTAGCCAACGGCACTCTCATGAATAAATCTTACTATTTTAAAATTGATTGTAACTTAAACTGAAATGTTTATGGCTTGTGAGTATTTTTACTCTTCAGTTTTTTTGGTTTTTTTTTGTCTTTTTAATCGGTGAAAACAGTCGCGGGGATTTCGTTTCGTTTCTTTTCTTTTTATTTGTTTTTAAGCAGCAAAACCCGTAAAAACTGACATTATATTTGTCATTCACATGGTCGGTAAATGTCATTTCCTTGACAATTAAGTACACATCCGGTTATTTCGGTATGTTCCGAAATTACGATCATTCACGAGGTTCCAAAAATTTTACCGGAACCCATGCATCCATAAGACAGTCGAGTTAATTAACAGATACTTAACGATTGTGCGGCATCGCACTATAAACGTTTGAAGTCCGCTTGTTGGAGTTCCTGTCAATATAATACTTCCATGCTCCAAATTAGCACATGTGAAACCACATAATTATACAAACTGACCACTAAAAACACAGCAAAAAATCTCATTTGTGTTTAGAGCACAGTGTAGCATGAAGGAACATTAAGACCAAAAAGGAGTTAAAAAAATTATTTTAAACCAAATGTACTCATTGTGTGCTTTGAAAAAATTGTACAATGGTTCACAAGTTTGTAAAACTTGTCTGATCCTATTTATATCCTGGACCTGAAATAAAATAATCATACACTTAACGTAACCAAGTGATTGAAATAAAATCCTGTGAAAAACCCTTCAGAAACCTCTTTCCTGTGACCTGCATTTGCCATCCAGATTTGGCAAACTAGATCTAAGATATCTAGTGATCAGATACACCTAGCTGCTTGCAGAAAACCATCAAAATGAACCTTGAACTGTATTTGATGATCCTTGATATTGTGTACAATTTCAAAGCATCAATTTGGTCAAATTATCCAGAAATTAAAGAAATACCGTTTTTTAAGGTAATCTTAAGGGCATTACTATTGAATGGGAAATGTGAAAAACATCAAAATCTAACTTGACCTGCACTTCATGGTCTATGACATTGTTTTTTTTTCAAGTGTTTGTTCTCAAGCAGTATAGTAAGTACCAGAAAACCAAATTTTTAAGGTATCTTGGGGCACATTTCTCTTGAATGGTAAATGTCAAAACCATATTAAAAGCAAACTAGACCTGTGTTCATTTCAACAGATTTGGTAAAGCAGTATTGTCATGGAAACCCAGATTTTAGCGGTAAATAAGGCATTTCTTGTTCAATGTAAATGTCAAAACAATCAAAATCAAACTTTTCCTGCATTTTATGGTCCATGACATTGCCTTGATATATTTTAATATATGTATATATATATAAAGTGCCTAGAAAATCAACCTAACAATGTTAGAGTAGATCTGATTCTTTACATCCTGCCCGACTGGGTCTGGAACCCTGTACTTTTCAGTTCATACTTCTACGACATCACCTACAACACCGCCTAGCATTGCGCAGACGCCTTATCTCCTTATCTAACTATAGCTGATTATATACTATATATAGTATCATAACTTCTTTCCCTCAAATAAATAGGCTCAACAAAACAAATGTTTGAATTGTTTTACAATTGTCATTTCGGGGGCTTTTATAGCTGACTATGCGGTATGGGTTTTGCTCATTGTTGAAGGCCGTACAGTGACCTATAGTTGTTAATTTCTATGTCATTTGGTCTCTTGTGGAGTGTTGTCTAATTGGCAATCACACCAGATCTTATTTTTATATATTCATACTGCCAATAACCCAGACAGCTTGAAGGACATAGGTTAAATGTATTTAGTGGAAAGAATCCTAACTACTTAAAGAAAAACACAACACAAATTTATGTTTTTTGACTAGCTCGAGTACTGCATATTGTGAGCTGCCGATTTAATAAGACAAATTACACACTATACATTATACAATATGAATTCAATAAGTTATACTAGAAAAATAATCTCATGTCAACCTTTTGCATTTGAAAAACTGAATAATCTCATGTCTACCTTTTGCATTTGAAAAACTGAATAATCTCATGTCAACCTTTTGCATTTGAAAAACTGAATAACTACATTTCAATGTTCCGTGGCCAACCAGGAAAAACCCATTTTAGGAAACCTGTGTCCTTTTGTCAATGCCAGCGAAACTCTAAGTGTAGGACCTCACTCCGGGAAATGAGTAAAAGAAAACATAATTTTGTTTGAATATATGTAAGTAAAAAGAAATCTTGTCATTAGGACTACGGCTATAAAAAATTTGGTACAAAAGTCGAAATACGATTATGTTTGTATAGCCATTCCACCTACATGAAAATTAATTTAAAAAATACAAAATTATGCAAATCTTTGTTCTCTTAAAGATCCTTAAAAAAAATACAATGTTCACAGTACAAATTTCAGTTCACTTTACAACCTAATTTTTGGTGCTAAAATTCCTACGCCTACATGTATTACATGTGTGCAAGAAGACAATCAATTCCTGTTATACTTATATGCCTTGGGAATTTTTTATTATTAAAAACAACATACATGAATATAACTCATAAGCATAAAAATATATGATAGATAACCTAAATAAAATCATTATAACTGCAGGCGACTTAGCCTTAAAAAAGAAGAAAACTATGAAAAAATATTAAAAGAAAGTTAATAACAGAAAGCAAAAGTTATGGTATGATTACAGTCTTAAGAAAATAAAACAAGAACTAGATCATAAATGCAATCGATTGCAAAAGTATAGCAATGACCAATACATTAGAGGGTCATATTTTAAATGCCTAAAACATTACAGAAAAACGAGAAAAGATAAATGTAAGTTAAAAAGTTATTTCGTTAATAAGCTAGATAATCTTAAAAATGAAAATCCTAAAGCCTATTGGAAATTAGTTGAAAAATTAAAAGGAGATAACAATGATAAAAAGGAAACAAATATCAGTTTGGAAGATTGGGAGAATCATTTTAAATCCCTAAATAAAAATACAACTGCTGAAAATGAATCAATTCTACAGGAGCTTAATAATTTAGAAAAAACTAATATTTTTAATGAATTAAGACTTTCAAGATTACAGAGTCTGAACTACTAAAAGCTATTAAATCTTTAAAGAATGGCAAATCCTGTGGATTAAATATGATACTAAATGAAATAATTAAATACTGCCAATCAATTTTTAACCCACTATTTTTAAAAGCTTTTAATAGATTTTTTTCTGCAGGAATCTATCCTAAAATATGGTCAAAGAGAATATTTCAACTATACATAAAAAGGGGTCAATATATGATCCTTCAAACTATAGAGGTATAACAATAAGTGACACTATTGGTCAACTTTTTAACAGAATATTAAATAATAGACTGACAGCCTTTTTTGAGAAGAAAAAACTCATTTGTAAAGAGCAAATTGGATTTAAAAGAGGATGTAGTACATCTGATCATATGTTTGTAATAAATACTCTTATACAAAAATACATTTGAAATAAATCCCAACCATTATATGCATGTTTTGTAGACATTAAACGTGCATTTGACTCTGTATGGCACCTAGGACTTTTCTATAAGCTTAAAAAAACTGGTGTCAGTTCAAAATTTTATAATATACTTAACAAAACAAAATACATTATCATATTCAAAAATATAAATTTGAAACTCTGACTACATGTTTCGGTTCCTAGTGCACCTTCATCAGGATAAAAACCATAGGCTAGTAAAAAAATAGTGAAGTGATAATTTGCATGTCGCAATGTCAACAAGGTGAGTAATTATAAATAGAAAATAAAAGATGATATGAAAGTAAACTTTAAAAAGAATGTTGAATAAAATTTGTGTATTAATAATGTGTTGAATCAACTTTCCAGAGGTTACTGCTTCCAAGTTGGCTTCACCCAGAGTTCATGCTTCTAATTGGCTTTGGTCTGCCAGAGGTTCTACTTCCAATCAGGTTCACCCGACAGAGATGCTCCCAAATGGCTTCGCAACGACAGACGGTACGTGCTTCCAATTAGCTTCACAAATTGTGAAATGCAAATTATCACTTGCGGATTTTGTACTCTTCTGTAGTTTTAGTTCTGATTTAGAATTTATCAAATACATTCTTTAACTGGTTTTAACAAGAGTTATATGAACCATTCCTATTGGAAACCTTTCCTTCAAGTTAGAAAGACCCCAAAGGGTGACTGGGGAATAGAAATATGGTCACGCTTGGTCTTCTTCAGACTGGCAGTGGGGCTTCTGTTTGGAAGTGAAGGATGTATGAATTCGCAGCCATGTCCGATCAGAATGGGGACGTTAAATCCAATGCCTTGTGTAGAGTGCCAAGCTGTATACATGTTAATAACCTTTGCAACAACTCTGAGGGATACGGAGAATTAATCAAACAATTATTTCCTTCAGCCACAGTAATAGTTATCTGAAAAAGAAATAGACACTTTTCAATTTTCTGTCATATTTTAAGAAACTGAAATAGGCAACAAATAGCAAACTGGGAATTACAATTAAAGGAGAGAAACTTTCCAAAATAATCATTTTTCCTTTCCTTAAACTTGACATGTCCTTCCAGAAAACATTAAATTGTAATAAGATTATAAAAACCATGGGAATTTACAAGATCTTAAATAAAAAAAGTTTATAAATCTATATAATAGTTCTTTCTTACCTTTAAAATTCAACTCCAATGGCCATTTCCAACATCAATCTGTAAGGACAAGCTGTAATGCTAACCTGAAATATATAATGCTTAGTCATTCAAAATAGTTAGAAAAGAATCTTTGTTGCTATACTTATGTTCATTATATAGAAATAGGTGATATATAACATATCAAGGTAAAAGACGATGCAGAGAACACATCAATGTGACGAAACCCAACAACACAAACAAATATGACTTCTATGTAATCAATTCAAATCTTTTAAACATTTATATGAGGACTTTGTCCCCAATTACAGTGGGAAAATCAATAAAACAAAAAATAAATATAAAAATAAATATACAAATGTAATCAAAATAATTAACTTTTTCAGTTTCCCGCATTTGTGCAGAAATCTTTTCTCTTCTTGTTTTACAACTCACAATGGCAAACAATCCTACCAAGTTTGAGAGCTTTCTGTCAAATGGTCTTAGGAGTTGCATTCATAAGGTGACACTGTTACAATACTCAAAATAAATAGTCAAAGTCCCATAGAAATGGCCAGGTCTAAATAATGGTATATGGCCTTTTTTAGGCGACCATACGGTATGGGATTTTTCTTATTGTTGAAGGCCATACCGTTGCCTATAATTGCTTTCATCCACTTCATTTGAACTTTGGTGGACAGTTGTCTCATTGGCAATCATACCACATCTCCATATTTTTATAACTATACATGACGGGAAACAATCCCATTACGTATGGGAGCTTTCTGTAAGAGTCTCGAGAGTTGTGGTGTTCAGAAGGTGTTTTATGGTCATAATACTTAAAATTGCAATCAACATCCCATCACTTCTTTAATAATAGTCGAATCAAAATAGTGGTTTATTATGGTCAACTACACATGATGGAAAACAATTTGACCAAGTATGAAGGCTTTCCGTCTAATCCTATATCCCGCTTATCATTGTAATAATAACCCTTGTAATTTCATGTCTCCTCCCAAACTGTTTCCCGCACAATACTTTCCCTTTCCCATGTCACGGTTATAAAAAATCGGCCAATCCCACTTCACACTTGGACCCCCATGAGACCACATGCCAGGCTTCTGTCATAAAAACTCACAGGCGTAACAAAATTCAAGGGCATTTACATAATCTGTAATCAACAAGTTCATAAATCTATGCAAAGGTTCTTTCTTACCTTAAAAGTCAGCTCCAATGATCATTCTAAACCTCAACCCATACTGAAAAGCAGTAATTATTGCTAGCCTGAAAAAGTAAAATGCTTAGTCAATAAAAATTCTTAAAAAATAAATAGAATCAGTGTTGGAATATTGCTTGCATATTATTGTGGATTTCTTTATTGTCTTGGGCACCAATTTATTTTATATTAAGGAACAATTGTATTTTTGTGGGTACTTCTTTTCGTGGTTTTGCCAAAGTCTGCATACAAAAATTAAGTCTTTACAATGACATCTATGTAACCAATTCAAATCTTTAGAACATTTAGTCAAGAAAAAAACAACATTTTACCTCTTACAACTTTAAGCCTTGAGCACATTTTATTTCCTTTAAACTTATTTTATAATAATAAAAGGAGTAGGCCTGGTAAGACCCCTTTTTGGCCCCAAAATATAGCATTTTTACAAATTTGTTAAAATGTAAACTTTTAGCTATTTATTGCAAAGAAGAATACTTCTGTTCCATTAATATGGGCTGATTTTGACAATACAATGCACATGCATCGGGTAATAACATCAGAAATTCATGCAATATTACTGAAATCTTCACAATTTTAGCATTTGTGCTAATTTTACGGTGGTTTTTGTCTAAAATGGAAGTGGCCGCATTTGTGTTCCGTCTTAATATTTAAATATATGTTGTATTTGATGATAATACATAACATATATAAAGGTTGAGACTGAACACAAATGCAGCCACTTTCATTTTAGACAAAAACCATCTGAAAAGTGACATTTTATGAATTATTTGATAGATTTTTCGTATTTAAGCCTCTATTTGAGCGTCTTTAAATAAATGACCAAATCAGTCCAAATCTTTTACATACACTAATTGAATCGACTGAAGTAGACACTTGCGTGTTTAAAAAATGTCAAAAATCTTACATTAGATGTACTTCGAATATTAGGCCAAAACGAGCCCTTACCAGACCTTCTCCTTTGTTTAAATAGAGGAATTATATACCTACTTGTATATTAGAAATATTATACCACCAAGTCTTACTCCCCATTCATGAAAACATTGGCACTAAAGTAACCTAAAAAGGAATTAGAATTGACACAAATTATATATTTTACAAATTTGTTAAATTGCCAACCTAATTTTTTTTTTAAATTCTGTATTCTAATTGCATAATAGTGAGTTATCTCCTACTGAAAGAAACATTCTTGCTGTTTATTGTACTAGTCTCCCCTTGAAGGATAAAATTCTATCTCAGGATTTACTTTTCACGTTATAAAATTTTATTTGTGTACCTGGAAAACATTTATCAAACTGATAAATTATCTATTTCTGTGTGTTGAAAATGTGCAAAATAAGAAAAATGTGTGTTGCCTTATGTACTTTATCACATTTTTCTAGATAATGTGCAGAAATTGGTTGGCTTAAATATACTTGCATTATTTCTTTCATGTCATGGCCTCAGACTTGGGTGAAGATTAATGTAATAATTAATCTTCCTTGGAGCTTCAATATAGAAAGAAAAAACTGGCATTAATGGCAGCGAACATCATTGGTCAATTGCCCTTTTAGACTATATATCATTCATTATTTTCATTTTAAATAGTAATGAAGACAGTTAAATGATATAATAATTATTTCCAAAATTAATGTGTGCTTCGAAGTATCAGAAAATGGTGGCTAAGTTAACCAAAACAATCTGATGTGTACATTTTGAACAGAAAACAATCTAAATCAAGCCATATTTTCCCAATTACTTAAAAAAAAAAAATGCAGATAAATATGTATATATCCAAATTGTCAATGTTAAGCGACTATTTGTTGTAATAATTATTTCAGAAATTAATGTGATGCATGTTTTATGTCAAATCCTAAATTGGGGTATAAGTATATTTAATATTACAATACATTCTTATTAAAATATATTTTACAAGAGTATAAATTTGACAAAGAAATTTTGGACCATTTTGTAATGAAATTTCAAGCAGTTTTTCCAGGAGAAAACTGATTTTAAATACCTAACAAATATTATAATAGTTTAAAGTACAATTGTAATAACCAAATACTTACATGTTATTTATCTCCAATTTTCAATGAAATAATCTTCATCTTCTGCGACTGAAACTTGGTAAGGCCTGCTACTTTAAGCATCTTGTCCTGGTCTTCACCAATGGCTCTATTTTCAGGGTCTATGCTATAAACATCTTCTTCATAGTATCTGATCAAAAACAAAATTATTTTAGACAGCTGCTGGTAAACTCAAATAAAATATACATATATTCAACAGTGAGCCAAAAAAAAAACCAAAACAGTTCAAAAATATCAAACCAAATATAAAACTTTCAATAAAGTTTGCTTATTTAAAAAATAAAACTTTTTTCAAAATATAAAGAAAGAAAAAACTGGCATTAATGGCAGCTAACATCATTGGTCAATTGCTCTTTTTGGCTATATATCATTGGTCAATTGCTCTTTATGACTATATATCATTAACTATTTTCATTTTAAATCTTTATTTTAAACAGTAATAAAGAGGGTTTAATGATATAATCATTATTTTCGAAATTAATGTGTGCCTCAAATTATCACAAGTTGGTGGCTATTCAAAACAATCTGATGTATACACTTGAACAGAAATGATTAAAATTCAACTGAATTTCAAACAATCTAAATCAGGTCATATTTTCCCAATTACTTATAGAAAAATGCAGATGAATATGTAAATTTCCAGGGAAAACTGATTTTAATGACCTAACAAATATGAACATAGTTTTAAGTACAATTATATTGCTTGCATATTATTGTGGATTTATTTATTTTATATTAAAGAACAATTGTATTTTTGTGGGTACTTCATTTCGTGGTTTTGCCAAAGTCTGCATACAAAAATTAAGTCTTTACAATGACATCCATGTAACCATTTCAAATCTTTAGAACATTTAGTCAAGAAAAAAACAACATTTTACCTCTTACAACTTTAAGCCTTGAGCACATTTTATTTCCTTTAAACTTATTTTATGATAATAAAAGGAGTAGGCCTGGTAATACCCCTTTTTGGCCCCAAAATATAGCATTTTTACAAATTTGTTAAAATGTAAACTTTTAGCTATTTATTGCAAAGAAGAATACTTTTGTTCCATTAATATGGGCTGATTTTGACAATACAATGCACATGCATCGTGTAATAACATCAGAAATTCATGCAATATTACTGAAATCTTCACAATTTTAGCATTTGTGCTAATTTTACGGTGGTTTTTGTCTAAAATGGAAGTGGCTGCATTTGTGTTCCGTCTTAATATTTAAATATATGTTGTATTTGATGATAATACATAACATATATAAAGGTTGAGACTGAACACGAATGCGGCCACTTTCATTTTAGACAAAAACCATCTGAAAAGTGACATTTTATGGATTATTTGATAGATTTTTCGTATTTAAGCCTCTATTTGAGCGTCTTTAATGACCAAATCAGTCCAAATCTTTTACATACACTAATTGAATCGACTGAAGTAGACACTTGCGTGTTTAAAAAATGTCAAAAATCTTTCATTAGATGTACTTCGAATATTCGGCCATAACGAGCCCTTACCAGACCTTCTCCTTTGTTTAAATAGAGGAATTATATACCTACTTGTATATTAGAAATATTATACCACCAAGTCTTACTCCCCATTCATGAAAACATTGGCACTAAAATAACCTAAAAAGGAATTAGAATTGACACAAATTATATATTTTACAAATCTGTTAAATTGCCAACCTAAATTTTTCTTTTAAATTCTGTATTCTAATTGCATAATAGTGAGTTATCTCCTACTGAAAGAAACATTCTTGCTGTTTATTGTACTAGTCTCCCCTTGAAGGATAAAATTCTATCTCGGGATTTACTTTTCACGTTATAAAATTTTATTTGTGTACCTGTAAAACATTTTTCAAACTGATAAATTATCTATTTCTGTGTTGTAAATGTGCAAAATAAGAAAAATGTGTGTTGCCTTATGTACTTTATCACATTTTTCTAGATAATGTGCAGAAATTGGTTGGCTTAAATATACTTGCGTTATTTCTTTCATGTCATGGCCTCAGACTTGGGTGAAGATTAATGTAATAATTAATCTTCCTTGGAGCTTCAATATAGAAAGAAAAAACTGGCATTAATGGCAGCGAACATCATTGGTCAATTGCCCTTTTAGACTATATATCATTCATTATTTTCATTTTAAATAGTAATGAAGACAGTTAAATGATATAATAATTATTTCCAAAATTAATGTGTGCTTCGAATTATCAGAAATGGTGGCTAAGTTAACCAAAACAATCTGATGTGTACATTTAGAACAGAAAACAATCTAAATCAAGCCATATTTCCCCAATTACTTAAAAAAAAAAATGCAGATAAATATGTATATATCCAAATTGTCAATGTTAAGCGACTATTTGTTGTAATAATTATTTCAGAAATTAATGTGATGCATGTTTTATGTCAAATCCTAAATTGGGGTATAAGTATATTTAATATTACAATACATTCTTATTAAAATATATTTCACAAGAGTATAAATTTGACAAAGAAATTTTGGAACATTTTGTAATGAAATTTCAAGCAGTTTTTCCAGGAGAAAACTGATTTTAAATACCTAACAAATATTATAATAGTTTAAAGTACAATTGTAATAACCAAATACTTACATGTTATTTATCTCCAATTTTCAATGAAATAATCTTCATCTTCTGCGACTGAAACTTGGTAAGGCCTGCTACTTTAAGCATCTTGTCCTGGTCTTCGCCAATGGCTCCATTTTCAGGGTCTATGCTGTAAACATCTTCTTCATAGTATCTGAAACAAAAACAAAATTATTTTAGACAGCTGCTGGTAAACTCAAATAAAATATACATATATTCAATAGTGAGCCAAAAAAAACCAAAAACAGTTCAAAAATATCAAACCAAAAAAAAAACTTTTTTCAAAATATAAAGAAAGAAAAAACTGGCATTAATGGCAGCCAACATCATTGGTCAATTGCTCTTTTTGACTATATATCATTAACTATTTTCATTTTAAATCTTTATTTTAATCAGTAATGAAGACGGTTTAATGATATAATCATTATTTTTGAAATTAATGTGTGCGTCAAATTATCACATGTTGGTGGCTTTTCAAAACAATCTGATGTATACACTTGAACAGAAATGATTAAAGTTCAACTTAATTTCAAACAATCTAAATCAGGTCATATTTTCCCAATTTCTTATAGAAAAATGCAGATGAATATGTAAATTTCCAGGGAAAAACTGATTTTAATGACCTAACAAATATGAACATAGTTTTAAGTACAATTGTATAACCAAATACTTACATGCTTCTCATTTCCAATATTCAATGAAACAATCTTCATGTTCTGTGACTGACTGGAACTTGGTAAGGCCTGCTACTGTAATAGAACTAAAATTATAATTAGACTAAAATTAAATATACTTTCCTTTAATTTTCTTGTCCTGGTCTTCGTCAATGGCTCCATTTTCGGGGTCTTTGCTGTAAACATCTTCTTCATAGTATCTGAAACAAAAACAAAATTATTTATAGACAGATGCTGATAGACTCAAATAAAATTTACATATATTCAACAGTGAGCCAAAAAAAAAACCAAAACAGTTCAAAAATATCAAACCAAATATAAAACTTTCAATAAAGTTTGCTTATTTAAAAAATAAAACTTTTTTCAAAATATAAAGAAAGAAAAAACTGGCATTAATGGCAGCCAACATTATTGGTCAATTGCGCTTTTTGACTATATATCATTAACTATTTTCATTTTAAATCTTTATTTTAATCAGTAATGAAGACGGTTTAATGATATAATCATTATTTTCGAAATTAATGTGTGCCTCAAATGATCACAAGTTGGTGGCTATTCAAAACAATCTGATGTATACACTTGAACAGAAATGATTAAAATTCAACTGAATTTCAAACAATTTAAATCAGGTCATATTTTTCCAATTACTTGTAGAAAAATGCAGATGAATATGTAAATTTCCAGGGAAAAACTGATTTTAATGACCTAACAAATATGAACATAGTTTTAAGTACAATTGTATAACCAAATACTTACATGCTTCTCATTTCCAATCTTCAATGAAACAATCCATGTTCTGTGACTGACTGGAACTTGGTAAGGCCTGCTACTGTAATAGAACTAAAATTATAATTAGACTAAAATTAAATATACTTTCCTTTAATTTTCTTGTCCTGGTCTTCGTCAATGGCTCCATTTTCGGGGTCTCTGCTGTAAACATCTTCTTCATAGTATCTGAAACAAAAACAAAATTATTTATAGACAGATGCTGATAAACTCAAATAAAATTTACATATATTCAACAGTGAGCAAAAAAAAAAAAGACAGTTCAAAAATATCAAACCAAATATAAAACTTTTAATAAAGTTTGCTTATTTAAAAAATAAAACTTTTTTCAAAATATTTAGAAAAAAAAACTGGCATTAATGGCACCCGACATCATTGGTCAATTGCTCTTTTTGACTATATATCATTAACTTTTTTCATTTTAAATCTTTATTTTAATCAGTAATGAAGACGGTTTAATGATATAATCATTATTTTCAAAATTAATGTGTGCGTCAAATTATCACAAATTGGTGGCTTTTCAAAACAATCTGATGTATACACTTGAACAGAAATGATTAAAATTCAACTCAATTTCAAACAATCTAAATCAGCTCATATTTTCCCAATTACTTGTAGAAAAATGCAGATGAATATGTAAATTTCCAGGGAAAAACTGATTTAAATGACCTAACAAATATGAACATAGTTTTAAGTACAATTGTATAACCAAATACTTACATGCTTCTCATTTCCAATCTTCAATGAAACAATCTTCATGTTCTGTGACTGACTGGAACTTGGTAAGGCCTGCTACTGTAATAGAACTAAAATTATAATTAGACTAAAATTAAATATACTTTCCTTTAATTTTCTTGTCCTGGTCTTCGTCAATGGCTCCATTTTCGGGGTCTTTGCTGTAAACATCTTCTTCATAGTATCTGAAACAAAAACAAAATTATTTATAGACAGATGCTGATAGACTCAAATAAAAGTTACATATATTCAACAGTGAGCAAAAAAAAAAAAAAGACAGTTCAAAAATATCAAACCAAATATAAAACTTTTAATAAAGTTTGCTTATTTAAAAAATAAAACTTTTTTCAAAATATTTAGAAAGAAAAAACTGGCATTAATGGCAGCCGACATCATTGGTCAATTGCTCTTTTTGACTATATATCATTAACTTTTTTCTTTTTAAATCTTTATTTTAATCAGTAATGAAGACGGTTTAATGATATAATCATTATTTTCAAAATTAATGTGTGCGTCAAATTATCACAAATTGGTGGCTTTTCAAAACAATCTGATGTATACACTTGAACAGAAATGATTAAAATTCAACTGAATTTCAAACAATCTAAATCAGCTCATATTTTTCCAATTACTTGTAGAAAAATGCAGATGAATATGTAAATTTCCAGGGAAAAACTGATTTTAATGACCTAACAAATATGAACATAGTTTTAAGTACAAATGTATAACCAAATACTTACATGCTTCTCATTTCCAATCTTCAATGAAACAATCCATGTTCTGTGACTGACTGGAACTTGGTAAGGCCTGCTACTGTAATAGAACTAAAATTATAATTAGACTAAAATTAAATATACTTTCCTTTAATTTCTTGTCCTGGTCTTCGTCAATGGCTCCATTTTCGGGGTCTTTGCTGTAAACATCTTCTTCATAGTATCTGAAACAAAAACAAAATTATTTATAGACAGATGCTGATAAACTCAAATAAAATTTACATATATTCAACAGTGAGCAAAAAAAAAAAGACAGTTCAAAAATATCAAACCAAATATAAAACTTTTAATAAAGTTTGCTTATTTAAAAAATAAAACTTTTTTCAAAATATTTAGAAAGAAAAAACTGGCATTAATGGCAGCCAACATCATTGGTCAATTGCACTTTTTGACTATATATCATTAACTATTTTCATTTTAAATCTTTATTTTAATCAGTAATGAAGACGGTTTAATGATATAATCATTATTTTCGAAATTAATGTGTGCCTCAAATGATCACAAGTTGGTGGCTATTCAAAACAATCTGATGTATACACTTGAACAGAAATGATTAAAATTCAACTGAATTTCAAACAATTTAAATCAGGTCATATTTTTCCAATTACTTGTAGAAAAATGCAGATGAATATGTAAGTTTCCAGGGAAAAACTGATTTTAATGACCTAACAAATATGAACATAGTTTTAAGTACAATTGTATAACCAAATACTTACATGCTTCTCATTTCCAATATTCAATGAAACAATCTTCATGTTCTGTGACTGACTGGAACTTGGTAAGGCCTGCTACTGTAATAGAACTAAAATTATAATTAGACTAAAATTAAATATACTTTCCTTTAATTTTCTTGTCCTGGTCTTCGTCAATGGCTCCATTTTCGGGGTCTTTGCTGTAAAAATCTTCTTCATAGTATCTGAAACAAAAACAAAATTATTTATAGACAGATGCTGATAAACTCATATAAAATTTACATATATTCAACAGTGAGCAAAAAAAAAAAGACAGTTCAAAAATATCAAACCAAATATAAAACTTTTAATAAAGTTTGCTTATTTAAAAAATAAAACTTTTTTCAAAATATTTAGAAAGAAAAAACTGGCATTAATGGCAGCCAACATCATTGGTCAATTGCTCTTTTTGACTGTATATCATTAACTATTTTCATTTTAAATCTTTATTTTAATCAGTAATGAAGACGGTTTAATGATATAATCATTATTTTTGAAATTAATGTGTGCGTCAAATTATCACGTTGGTGGCTTTTCAAAACAATCTGATGTATACACTTGAACAGAAATGATTAAAGTTCAACTGAATTTCAAACAATCTAAATCAGGTCATATTTTCCCAATTTCTTATAGAAAAATGCAGATGAATATGTAAATTTCCAGGGAAAAACTGATTTTAATGACCTAACAAATATGAACATAGTTTTAAGTACAATTGTATAACCAAATACTTACATGCTTCTCATTTCCAATATTCAATGAAACAATCTTCATGTTCTGTGACTGACTGGAACTTGGTAAGGCCTGCTACTGTAATAGAACTAAAATTATAATTAGACTAAAATTAAATATACTTTCCTTTAATTTTCTTGTCCTGGTCTTCGTCAATGGCTCCATTTTCGGGGTCTTTGCTGTAAACATCTTCTTCATAGTATCTGAAACAAAAACAAAATTATTTATAGACAGATGCTGATAAACTCAAATAAAATTTACATATATTCAACAGTGAGCCAAAAAAAAAACCAAAACAGTTCAAAAATATCAAACCAAATATAAAACTTTCAATAAAGTTTGCTTATTTAAAAAATAAAACTTTTTTCAAAATATAAAGAAAGAAAAAACTGGCATTAATGGCAGCCAACATCATTGGTCAATTGCGCTTTTTGACTATATATCATTAACTATTTTCATTTTAAATCTTTATTTTAATCAGTAATGAAGACGGTTTAATGACATAATCATTATTTTCGAAATTAATGTGTGCCTCAAATGATCACAAGTTGGTGGCTATTCAAAACAATCTGATGTATACACTTGAACAGAAATGATTAAAATTCAACTGAATTTCAAACAATTTAAATCAGGTCATATTTTTCCAATTACTTGTAGAAAAATGCAGATGAATATGTAAATTTCCAGGGAAAAACTGATTTTAATGACCTAACAAATATGAACATAGTTTTAAGTACAATTGTATAACCAAATACTTACATGCTTCTCATTTCCAATATTCAATGAAACAATCTTCATGTTCTGTGACTGACTGGAACTTGGTAAGGCCTGCTACTGTAATAGAACTAAAATTATAATTAGACTAAAATTAAATATACTTTCCTTTAATTTTCTTGTCCTGGTCTTCGTCAATGGCTCCATTTTCGGGGTCTTTGCTGTAAACATCTTCTTCATAGTATCTGAAACAAAAACAAAATTATTTATAGACAGCTGCTGGTAAACTCAAATAAAATATACATATATTCAACAGTGAGCCAAAAAAAAAACAAAAACAGTTCAAAAATATCAAACCAAAAAAAAAACTTTTTTCAAAATATAAAGAAAGAAAAAACTGGCATTAATGGCAGCCAACATCATTGGTCAATTGCTCTTTTTGACTATATATCATTAACTATTTTCATTTTAAATCTTTATTTTAATCAGTAATGAAGACGGTTTAATGATATAATCATTATTTTTTAAATTAATGTGTGCGTCAAATTATCACGTTGGTGGCTTTTCAAAACAATCTGATGTATACACTTGAACAGAAATGATTAAAGTTCAACTAAATTTCAAACAATCTAAATCAGGTCATATTTTCCCAATTTCTTATAGAAAAATGCAGATGAATATGTAAATTTCCAGGGAAAAACTGATTTTAATGACCTAACAAATATGAACATAGTTTTAAGTACAATTGTATAACCAAATACTTACATGCTTCTCATTTCCAATATTCAATGAAACAATCTTCATGTTCTGTGACTGACTGGAACTTGGTAAGGCCTGCTACTGTAATAGAACTAAAATTATAATTAGACTAAAATTAAATATACTTTCCTTTAATTTTCTTGTCCTGGTCTTCGTCAATGGCTCCATTTTCGGGGTCTTTGCTGTAAACATCTTCTTCATAGTATCTGAAACAAAAACAAAATTATTTATAGACAGATGCTGATAAACTCAAATAAAATTTACATATATTCAACAGTGAGCCAAAAAAAAAACCAAAACAGTTCAAAAATATCAAACCAAATATAAAACTTTCAATAAAGTTTGCTTATTTAAAAAATAAAACTTTTTTCAAAATATAAAGAAAGAAAAAACTGGCATTAATGGCAGCCAACATCATTGGTCAATTGCGCTTTTTGACTATATATCATTAACTATTTTCATTTTAAATCTTTATTTTAATCAGTAATGAAGACGGTTTAATGACATAATCATTATTTTCGAAATTAATGTGTGCCTCAAATGATCACAAGTTGGTGGCTATTCAAAACAATCTGATGTATACACTTGAACAGAAATGATTAAAATTCAACTGAATTTCAAACAATTTAAATCAGGTCATATTTTTCCAATTACTTGTAGAAAAATGCAGATGAATATGTAAATTTCCAGGGAAAAACTGATTTTAATGACCTAACAAATACGAACATAGTTTTAAGTACAATTGTATAACCAAATACTTACATGCTTCTCATTTCCAATATTCAATGAAACAATCTTCATGTTCTGTGACTGACTGGAACTTGGTAAGGCCTGCTACTGTAATAGAACTAAAATTATAATTAGACTAAAATTAAATATACTTTCCTTTAATTTTCTTGTCCTGGTCTTCGTCAATGGCTCCATTTTCGGGGTCTTTGCTGTAAACATCTTCTTCATAGTATCTGAAACAAAAACAAAATTATTTATAGACAGCTGCTGGTAAACTCAAATAAAATATACATATATTCAACAGTGAGCCAAAAAAAAACAAAAACAGTTCAAAAATATCAAACCAAAAAAAAAACTTTTTTCAAAATATAAAGAAAGAAAAAACTGGCATTAATGGCAGC
Organism: Mytilus californianus; assembly: GCF_021869535.1. Classification (NCBI taxonomy): domain Eukaryota; kingdom Metazoa; phylum Mollusca; class Bivalvia; order Mytilida; family Mytilidae; genus Mytilus; species Mytilus californianus. The sequence goes on from NW_026262679.1 coordinate 64,638,842, forward strand.
CAACATCATTGGTCAATTGCTCTTTTTGACTATATATCATTAACTATTTTCATTTTAAATCTTTATTTTAATCAGTAATGAAGACGGTTTAATGATATAATCATTATTTTTGAAATTAATGTGTGCGTCAAATTATCACGTTGGTGGCTTTTCAAAACAATCTGATGTATACACTTGAACAGAAATGATTAAAGTTCAACTGAATTTCAAACAATCTAAATCAGGTCATATTTTCCCAATTTCTTATAGAAAAATGCAGATGAATATGTAAATTTCCAGGGAAAAACTGATTTTAATGACCTAACAAATATGAACATAGTTTTAAGTACAATTGTATAACCAAATACTTACATGCTTCTCATTTCCAATATTCAATGAAACAATCTTCATGTTCTGTGACTGACTGGAACTTGGTAAGGCCTGCTACTGTAATAGAACTAAAATTATAATTAGACTAAAATTAAATATACTTTCCTTTAATTTTCTTGTCCTGGTCTTCGTCAATGGCTCCATTTTCGGGGTCTTTGCTGTAAACATCTTCTTCATAGTATCTGAAACAAAAACAAAATTATTTATAGACAGCTGCTGGTAAACTCAAATAAAATTTACATATATTCAACAGTGAGCAAAAAAAAAAAGACAGTTCAAAAATATCAAACCAAATATAAAACTTTTAATAAAGTTTGCTTATTTAAAAAATAAAACTTTTTTCAAAATATTTAGAAAGAAAAAACTGGCATTAATGGCAGCCAACATCATTGGTCAATTGCGCTTTTTGACTATATATCATTAACTATTTTCATTTTAAATCTTTATTTTAATCAGTAATGAAGACGGTTTAATGATATAATCATTATTTTCGAAATTAATGTGTGCCTCAAATGATCACAAGTTGGTGGCTATTCAAAACAATCTTGATGTATACACTTGAACAGAAATGATTAAAATTCAACTGAATTTCAAACAATTTAAATCAGGTCATATTTTTCCAATTACTTGTAGAAAAATGCAGATGAATATGTAAGTTTCCAGGGAAAAACTGATTTTAATGACCTAACAAATATGAACATAGTTTTAAGTACAATTGTATAACCAAATACTTACATGCTTCTCATTTCCAATATTCAATGAAACAATCTTCATGTTCTGTGACTGACTGGAACTTGGTAAGGCCTGCTACTGTAATAGAACTAAAATTATAATTAGACTAAAATTAAATATACTTTCCTTTAATTTTCTTGTCCTGGTCTTCGTCAATGGCTCCATTTTCGGGGTCTTTGCTGTAAACATCTTCTTCATAGTATCTGAAACAAAAACAAAATTATTTATAGACAGATGCTGATAAACTCAAATAAAATTTACATATATTCAACAGTGAGCAAAAAAAAAAAGACAGTTCAAAAATATCAAACCAAATATAAAACTTTTAATAAAGTTTGCTTATTTAAAAAATAAAACTTTTTTCAAAATATTTAGAAAGAAAAAACTGGCATTAATGGCAGCCAACATCATTGGTCAATTGCTCTTTTTGACTGTATATCATTAACTATTTTCATTTTAAATCTTTATTTTAATCAGTAATGAAGACGGTTTAATGATATAATCATTATTTTTGAAATTAATGTGTGCGTCAAATTATCACGTTGGTGGCTTTTCAAAACAATCTGATGTATACACTTGAACAGAAATGATTAAAGTTCAACTGAATTTCAAACAATCTAAATCAGGTCATATTTTCCCAATTTCTTATAGAAAAATGCAGATGAATATGTAAATTTCCAGGGAAAAACTGATTTTAATGACCTAACAAATATGAACATAGTTTTAAGTACAATTGTATAACCAAATACTTACATGCTTCTCATTTCCAATATTCAATGAAACAATCTTTGTTCTGTGACTGACTGGAACTTGGTAAGGCCTGCTACTGTAATAGAACTAAAATTATAATTAGACTAAAATTAAATATACTTTCCTTTAATTTTCTTGTCCTGGTCTTCGTCAATGGCTCCATTTTCGGGGTCTTTGCTGTAAACATCTTCTTCATAGTATCTGAAACAAAAACAAAATTATTTATAGACAGATGCTGATAAACTCAAATAAAATTTACATATATTCAACAGTGAGCCAAAAAAAAAACCAAAACAGTTCAAAAATATCAAACCAAATATAAAACTTTCAATAAAGTTTGCTTATTTAAAAAATAAAACTTTTTTCAAAATATAAAGAAAGAAAAAACTGGCATTAATGGCAGCCAACATCATTGGTCAATTGCGCTTTTTGACTATATATCATTAACTATTTTCATTTTAAATCTTTATTTTAATCAGTAATGAAGACGGTTTAATGACATAATCATTATTTTCGAAATTAATGTGTGCCTCAAATGATCACAAGTTGGTGGCTATTCAAAACAATCTGATGTATACACTTGAACAGAAATGATTAAAATTCAACTGAATTTCAAACAATTTAAATCAGGTCATATTTTTCCAATTACTTGTAGAAAAATGCAGATGAATATGTAAATTTCCAGGGAAAAACTGATTTTAATGACCTAACAAATATGAACATAGTTTTAAGTACAATTGTATAACCAAATACTTACATGCTTCTCATTTCCAATATTCAATGAAACAATCTTCATGTTCTGTGACTGACTGGAACTTGGTAAGGCCTGCTACTGTAATAGAACTAAAATTATAATTAGACTAAAATTAAATATACTTTCCTTTAATTTTCTTGTCCTGGTCTTCGTCAATGGCTCCATTTTCGGGGTCTTTGCTGTAAACATCTTCTTCATAGTATCTGAAACAAAAACAAAATTATTTATAGACAGCTGCTGGTAAACTCAAATAAAATATACATATATTCAACAGTGAGCCAAAAAAAAACAAAAACAGTTGAAAAATATCAAACCAAAAAAAAAACTTTTTTCAAAATATAAAGAAAGAAAAAACTGGCATTAATGGCAGCCAACATCATTGGTCAATTGCTCTTTTTGACTATATATCATTAACTATTTTCATTTTAAATCTTTATTTTAATCAGTAATGAAGACGGTTTAATGATATAATCATTATTTTTGAAATTAATGTGTGCGTCAAATTATCACGTTGGTGGCTTTTCAAAACAATCTGATGTATACACTTGAACAGAAATGATTAAAGTTCAACTGAATTTCAAACAATCTAAATCAGGTCATATTTTCCCAATTTCTTATAGAAAAATGCAGATGAATATGTAAATTTCCAGGGAAAAACTGATTTTAATGACCTAACAAATATGAACATAGTTTTAAGTACAATTGCATAACCAAATACTTACATGCTTCTCATTTCCAATATTCAATGAAACAATCTTCATGTTCTGTGACTGACTGGAACTTGGTAAGGCCTGCTACTGTAATAGAACTAAAATTATAATTAGACTAAAATTAAATATACTTTCCTTTAATTTTCTTGTCCTGGTCTTCGTCAATGGCTCCATTTTCGGGGTCTTTGCTGTAAACATCTTCTTCATAGTATCTGAAACAAAAACAAAATTATTTATAGACAGATGCTGATAAACTCAAATAAAATTTACATATATTCAACAGTGAGCCAAAAAAAAAACCAAAACAGTTCAAAAATATCAAACCAAATATAAAACTTTCAATAAAGTTTGCTTATTTAAAAAATAAAACTTTTTTCAAAATATAAAGAAAGAAAAAACTGGCATTAATGGCAGCCAACATCATTGGTCAATTGCGCTTTTTGACTATATATCATTAACTGTTTTCATTTTAAATCTTTATTTTAATCAGTAATGAAGACGGTTTAATGACATAATCATTATTTTCGAAATTAATGTGTGCCTCAAATGATCACAAGTTGGTGGCTATTCAAAACAATCTGATGTATACACTTGAACAGAAATGATTAAAATTCAACTGAATTTCAAACAATTTAAATCAGGTCATATTTTTCCAATTACTTGTAGAAAAATGCAGATGAATATGTAAATTTCCAGGGAAAAACTGATTTTAATGACCTAACAAATACGAACATAGTTTTAAGTACAATTGTATAACCAAATACTTACATGCTTCTCATTTCCAATATTCAATGAAACAATCTTCATGTTCTGTGACTGACTGGAACTTGGTAAGGCCTGCTACTGTAATAGAACTAAAATTATAATTAGACTAAAATTAAATATACTTTCCTTTAATTTTCTTGTCCTGGTCTTCGTCAATGGCTCCATTTTCGGGGTCTTTGCTGTAAACATCTTCTTCATAGTATCTGAAACAAAAACAAAATTATTTATAGACAGCTGCTGGTAAACTCAAATAAAATATACATATATTCAACAGTGAGCCAAAAAAAAAACAAAAACAGTTCAAAAATATCAAACCAAAAAAAAAACTTTTTTCAAAATATAAAGAAAGAAAAAACTGGCATTAATGGCAGCCAACATCATTGGTCAATTGCTCTTTTTGACTATATATCATTAACTATTTTCATTTTAAATCTTTATTTTAATCAGTAATGAAGACGGTTTAATGATATAATCATTATTTTTGAAATTAATGTGTGCGTCAAATTATCACGTTGGTGGCTTTTCAAAACAATCTGATGTATACACTTGAACAGAAATGATTAAAGTTCAACTGAATTTCAAACAATCTAAATCAGGTCATATTTTCCCAATTTCTTATAGAAAAATGCAGATGAATATGTAAATTTCCAGGGAAAAACTGATTTTAATGACCTAACAAATATGAACATAGTTTTAAGTACAATTGTATAACCAAATACTTACATGCTTCTCATTTCCAATATTCAATGAAACAATCTTCATGTTCTGTGACTGACTGGAACTTGGTAAGGCCTGCTACTGTAATAGAACTAAAATTATAATTAGACTAAAATTAAATATACTTTCCTTTAATTTTCTTGTCCTGGTCTTCGTCAATGGCTCCATTTTCGGGGTCTTTGCTGTAAACATCTTCTTCATAGTATCTGAAACAAAAACAAAATTATTTATAGACAGATGCTGATAAACTCAAATAAAATTTACATATATTCAACAGTGAGCCAAAAAAAAAACCAAAACAGTTCAAAAATATCAAACCAAATATAAAACTTTCAATAAAGTTTGCTTATTTAAAAAATAAAACTTTTTTCAAAATATAAAGAAAGAAAAAACTGGCATTAATGGCAGCCAACATCATTGGTCAATTGCGCTTTTTGACTATATATCATTAACTATTTTCATTTTAAATCTTTATTTTAATCAGTAATGAAGACGGTTTAATGACATAATCATTATTTTCGAAATTAATGTGTGCCTCAAATGATCACAAGTTGGTGGCTATTCAAAACAATCTGATGTATACACTTGAACAGAAATGATTAAAATTCAACTGAATTTCAAACAATTTAAATCAGGTCATATTTTTCCAATTACTTGTAGAAAAATGCAGATGAATATGTAAATTTCCAGGGAAAAACTGATTTTAATGACCTAACAAATACGAACATAGTTTTAAGTACAATTGTATAACCAAATACTTACATGCTTCTCATTTCCAATATTCAATGAAACAATCTTCATGTTCTGTGACTGACTGGAACTTGGTAAGGCCTGCTACTGTAATAGAACTAAAATTATAATTAGACTAAAATTAAATATACTTTCCTTTAATTTTCTTGTCCTGGTCTTCGTCAATGGCTCCATTTTCGGGGTCTTTGCTGTAAACATCTTCTTCATAGTATCTGAAACAAAAACAAAATTATTTATAGACAGCTGCTGGTAAACTCAAATAAAATATACATATATTCAACAGTGAGCCAAAAAAAAACAAAAACAGTTCAAAAATATCAAACCAAAAAAAAAACTTTTTTCAAAATATAAAGAAAGAAAAAACTGGCATTAATGGCAGCCAACATCATTGGTCAATTGCTCTTTTTGACTATATATCATTAACTATTTTCATTTTAAATCTTTATTTTAATCAGTAATGAAGACGGTTTAATGATATAATCATTATTTTTGAAATTAATGTGTGCGTCAAATTATCACGTTGGTGGCTTTTCAAAACAATCTGATGTATACACTTGAACAGAAATGATTAAAGTTCAACTGAATTTCAAACAATCTAAATCAGGTCATATTTTCCCAATTTCTTATAGAAAAATGCAGATGAATATGTAAATTTCCAGGGAAAAACTGATTTTAATGACCTAACAAATATGAACATAGTTTTAAGTACAATTGTATAACCAAATACTTACATGCTTCTCATTTCCAATATTCAATGAAACAATCTTCATGTTCTGTGACTGACTGGAACTTGGTAAGGCCTGCTACTGTAATAGAACTAAAATTATAATTAAGACTAAAATTAAATATACTTTCCTTTAATTTTCTTGTCCTGGTCTTCGTCAATGGCTCCATTTTCGGGGTCTTTGCTGTAAACATCTTCTTCATAGTATCTGAAACAAAAACAAAATTATTTATAGACAGATGCTGATAAACTCAAATAAAATTTACATATATTCAACAGTGAGCCAAAAAAAAAACCAAAACAGTTCAAAAATATCAAACCAAATATAAAACTTTCAATAAAGTTTGCTTATTTAAAAAATAAAACTTTTTTCAAAATATAAAGAAAAAAAAAACTGGCATTAATGGCAGCCAACATCATTGGTCAATTGCGCTTTTTGACTATATATCATTAACTATTTTCATTTTAAATCTTTATTTTAATCAGTAATGAAGACGGTTTAATGACATAATCATTATTTTCGAAATTAATGTGTGCCTCAAATGATCACAAGTTGGTGGCTATTCAAAACAATCTGATGTATACACTTGAACAGAAATGATTAAAATTCAACTGAATTTCAAACAATTTAAATCAGGTCATATTTTTCCAATTACTTGTAGAAAAAGGCAGATGAATATGTAAATTTCCAGGGAAAAACTGATTTTAATGACCTAACAAATACGAACATAGTTTTAAGTACAATTGTATAACCAAATACTTACATGCTTCTCATTTCCAATATTCAATGAAACAATCTTCATGTTCTGTGACTGACTGGAACTTGGTAAGGCCTGCTACTGTAATAGAACTAAAATTATAATTAGACTAAAATTAAATATACTTTCCTTTAATTTTCTTGTCCTGGTCTTCGTCAATGGCTCCATTTTCGGGGTCTTTGCTGTAAACATCTTCTTCATAGTATCTGAAACAAAAACAAAATTATTTATAGACAGCTGCTGGTAAACTCAAATAAAATATACATATATTCAACAGTGAGCCAAAAAAAAACAAAAACAGTTCAAAAATATCAAACCAAAAAAAAAACTTTTTTCAAAATATAAAGAAAGAAAAAACTGGCATTAATGGCAGCCAACATCATTGGTCAATTGCTCTTTTTGACTATATATCATTAACTATTTTCATTTTAAATCTTTATTTTAATCAGTAATGAAGACGGTTTAATGATATAATCATTATTTTTGAAATTAATGTGTGCGTCAAATTATCACGTTGGTGGCTTTTCAAAACAATCTGATGTATACACTTGAACAGAAATGATTAAAGTTCAACTGAATTTCAAACAATCTAAATCAGGTCATATTTTCCCAATTTCTTATAGAAAAATGCAGATGAATATGTAAATTTCCAGGGAAAAACTGATTTTAATGACCTAACAAAGATGAACATAGTTTTAAGTACAATTGTATAACCAAATACTTACATGCTTCTCATTTCCAATATTCAATGAAACAATCTTCATGTTCTGTGACTGACTGGAACTTGGTAAGGCCTGCTACTGTAATAGAACTAAAATTATAATTAGACTAAAATTAAATATACTTTCCTTTAATTTTCTTGTCCTGGTCTTCGTCAATGGCTCCATTTTCGGGGTCTTTGCTGTAAACATCTTCTTCATAGTATCTGAAACAAAAACAAAATTATTTATAGACAGATGCTGATAAACTCAAATAAAATTTACATATATTCAACAGTGAGCCAAAAAAAAAAACCAAAACAGTTCAAAAATATCAAACCAAATATAAAACTTTCAATAAAGTTTGCTTATTTAAAAAATAAAACTTTTTTCAAAATATAAAGAAAGAAAAAACTGGCATTAATGGCAGCCAACATCATTGGTCAATTGCGCTTTTTGACTATATATCATTAACTATTTTCATTTTAAATCTTTATTTTAATCAGTAATGAAGACGGTTTAATGACATAATCATTATTTTCGAAATTAATGTGTGCCTCAAATGATCACAAGTTGGTGGCTATTCAAAACAATCTGATGTATACACTTGAACAGAAATGATTAAAATTCAACTGAATTTCAAACAATTTAAATCAGGTCATATTTTTCCAATTACTTGTAGAAAAAGGCAGATGAATATGTAAATTTCCAGGGAAAAACTGATTTTAATGACCTAACAAATATGAACATAGTTTTAAGTACAATTGTATAACCAAATACTTACATGCTTCTCATTTCCAATCTTCAATGAAACAATCTTCATGTTCTGTGACTGACTGGAACTTGGTAAGGCCTGCTACTGTAATAGAACTAAAATTATAATTAGACTAAAATTAAATATACTTTCCTTTAATTTTCTTGTCCTGGTCTTCGTCAATGGCTCCATTTTCGGGGTCTTTGCTGTAAACATCTTCTTCATAGTATCTGAAACAAAAACAAAATTATTTATAGACAGCTGCTGATAAACTCAAATAAAATTTACATATATTCAACAGTGAGCAAAAAAAAAAAGACAGTTCAAAAATATCAAACCAAATATAAAACTTTTAATAAAGTTTGCTTATTTAAAAAATAAAACTTTTTTCAAAATATTTAGAAAGAAAAAACTGGCATTAATGGCAGCCAACATCATTGGTCAATTGCACTTTTTGACTATATATCATTTACTATTTTCATTTTAAATCTTTATTTTAATCAGTAATGAAGACGGTTTAATGATATAATCATTATTTTCGAAATTAATGTGTGCCTCAAATGATCACAAGTTGGTGGCTATTCAAAACAATCTGATGTATACACTTGAACAGAAATGATTAAAATTCAACTGAATTTCAAACAATTTAAATCAGGTCATATTTTTCCAATTACTTGTAGAAAAATGCAGATGAATATGTAAGTTTCCAGGGAAAAACTGATTTTAATGACCTAACAAATATGAACATAGTTTTAAGTACAATTGTATAACCAAATACTTACATGCTTCTCATTTCCAATATTCAATGAAACAATCTTCATGTTCTGTGACTGACTGGAACTTGGTAAGGCCTGCTACTGTAATAGAACTAAAATTATAATTAGACTAAAATTAAATATACTTTCCTTTAATTTTCTTGTCCTGGTCTTCGTCAATGGCTCCATTTTCGGGGTCTTTGCTGTAAACATCTTCTTCATAGTATCTGAAACAAAAACAAAATTATTTATAGACAGATGCTGATAAACTCAAATAAAAGTTACATATATTCAACAGTGAGCAAAAAAAAAAAAAAGACAGTTCAAAAATATCAAACCAAATATAAAGCTTTTAATAAAGTTTGCTTATTTAAAAAATAAAACTTTTTTCAAAATATTTAGAAAGAAAAAACTGGCATTAATGGCAGCCGACATCATTGGTCAATTGCTCTTTTTGACTATATATCATTAACTATTTTCATTTTAAATCTTTATTTTAATCAGTAATGAAGACGGTTTAATGATATAATCATTATTTTCAAAATTAATGTGTGCGTCAAATTATCACAAATTGGTGGCTTTTCAAAACAATCTGATGTGTACACTTGAACAGAAATGATTAAAATTCAACTCAATTTCAAACAATCTAAATCAGCTCATATTTTCCCAATTTCTTGTAGAAAAATGCAGATGAATATGTAAATTTCCAGGGAAAAACTGATTTTAATGACCTAACAAATATGAACATAGTTTTAAGTACAAATGTATAACCAAATACTTACATGCTTCTCATTTCCAATCTTCAATGAAACAATCCACGTTCTGTGACTGACTGGAACTTGGTAAGGCCTGCTACTGTAATAGAACTAAAATTATAATTAGACTAAAATTAAATATACTTTCCTTTAATTTTCTTGTCCTGGTCTTCGTCAATGGCTCCATTTTCGGGGTCTTTGCTGTAAACATCTTCTTCATAGTATCTGAAACAAAAACAAAATTATTTATAGACAGATGCTGATAAACTCAAATAAAATTTACATATATTCAACAGTGAGCAAAAAAAAAAAGACAGTTCAAAAATATCAAACCAAATATAAAACTTTTAATAAAGTTTGCTTATTTAAAAAATAAAACTTTTTTCAAAATATTTAGAAAGAAAAAACTGGCATTAATGGCAGCCAACATCATTGGTCAATTGCACTTTTTGACTATATATCATTTACTATTTTCATTTTAAATCTTTATTTTAATCAGTAATGAAGACGGTTTAATGATATAATCATTATTTTCGAAATTAATGTGTGCCTCAAATGATCACAAGTTGGTGGCTATTCAAAACAATCTGATGTATACACTTGAACAGAAATGATTAAAATTCAACTGAATTTCAAACAATTTAAATCAGGTCATATTTTTCCAATTACTTGTAGAAAAATGCAGATGAATATGTAAGTTTCCAGGGAAAAACTGATTTTAATGACCTAACAAATATGAACATAGTTTTAAGTACAATTGTATAACCAAATACTTACATGCTTCTCATTTCCAATATTCAATGAAACAATCTTCATGTTCTGTGACTGACTGGAACTTGGTAAGGCCTGCTACTGTAATAGAACTAAAATTATAATTAGACTAAAATTAAATATACTTTCCTTTAATTTTCTTGTCCTGGTCTTCGTCAATGGCTCCATTTTCGGGGTCTTTGCTGTAAACATCTTCTTCATAGTATCTGAAACAAAAACAAAATTATTTATAGACAGATGCTGATAAACTCAAATAAAATTTACATATATTCAACAGTGAGCAAAAAAAAAAAAGACAGTTCAAAAATATCAAACCAAATATAAAACTTTTAATAAAGTTTGCTTATTTAAAAAATAAAACTTTTTTCAAAATATTTAGAAAGAAAAAACTGGCATTAATGGCAGCCAACATCATTGGTCAATTGCGCTTTTTGACTATATATCATTAACTATTTTCATTTTAAATCTTTATTTTAATCAGTAATGAAGACGGTTTAATGATATAATCATTATTTTCGAAATTAATGTGTGCCTCAAATGATCACAAGTTGGTGGCTATTCAAAACAATCTTGATGTATACACTTGAACAGAAATGATTAAAATTCAACTGAATTTCAAACAATTTAAATCAGGTCATATTTTTCCAATTACTTGTAGAAAAATGCAGATGAATATGTAAATTTCCAGGGAAAAACTGATTTTAATGACCTAACAAATATGAACATAGTTTTAAGTACAATTGTATAACCAAATACTTACATGCTTCTCATTTCCAATCTTCAATGAAAAAATCCATGTTCTGTGACTGACTGGAACTTGGTAAGGCCTGCTACTGTAATAGAACTAAAATTATAATTAGACTAAAATTAAATATACTTTCCTTTAATTTTCTTGTCCTGGTCTTCGTCAATGGCTCCGTTTTCGGGGTCTTTGCTGTAAACATCTTCTTCATAGTATCTGAAACAAAAGCAAAATTATTTATAGACAGATGCTGATAAACTCAAATAAAATTTACATATATTCAACAGTGAGCAAAAAAAAAAAGACAGTTCAAAAATATCAAACCAAATATAAAACTTTTAATAAAGTTTTTCAAAATATTTAGAAAGAAAAAACTGGCATTAATGGCAGCCAACATCATTGGTCAATTGCGCTTTTTGACTATATATCATTAACTATTTTCATTTTAAATCTTTATTTTAATCAGTAATGAAGACGGTTTAATGATATAATCATTATTTTCGAAATTAATGTGTGCCTCAAATGATCACAAGTTGGTGGCTATTCAAAACAATCTTGATGTATACACTTGAACAGAAATGATTAAAATTCAACTGAATTTCAAACAATTTAAATCAGCTCATATTTTTCCAATTACTTGTAGAAAAATGCAGATGAATATGTAAATTTCCAGGGAAAAACTGATTTTAATGACCTAACAAATATGAACATAGTTTTAAGTACAATTGTATAACCAAATACTTACATGCTTCTCATTTCCAATCTTCAATGAAAAAATCCATGTTCTGTGACTGACTGGAACTTGGTAAGGCCTGCTACTGTAATAGAACTAAAATTATAATTAGACTAAAATTAAATATACTTTCCTTTAATTTTCTTGTCCTGGTCTTCGTCAATGGCTCCATTTTCGGGGTCTTTGCTGTAAACATCTTCTTCATAGTATCTGAAACAAAAACAAAATTATTTATAGACAGATGCTGATAAACTCAAATAAAATTTACATATATTCAACAGTGAGCAAAAAAAAAAAGACAGTTCAAAAATATCAAACCAAATATAAAACTTTTAATAAAGTTTTTCAAAATATTTAGAAAGAAAAAACTGGCATTAATGGCAGCCAACATCATTGGTCAATTGCGCTTTTTGACTATATATCATTAACTATTTTCATTTTAAATCTTTATTTTAATCAGTAATGAAGAAGGTTTAATGATATAATCATTATTTTCGAAATTAATGTGTGCCTCAAATGATCACAAGTTGGTGGCTATTCAAAACAATCTTGATGTATACACTTGAACAGAAATGATTAAAATTCAACTGAATTTCAAACAATTTAAATCAGGTCATATTTTTCCAATTACTTGTAGAAAAATGCAGATGAATATGTAAATTTCCAGGGAAAAACTGATTTTAATGACCTAACAAATATGAACATAGTTTTAAGTACAATTGTATAACCAAATACTTACATGCTTCTCATTTCCAATCTTCAATGAAAAAATCCATGTTCTGTGACTGACTGGAACTTGGTAAGGCCTGCTACTGTAATAGAACTAAAATTATAATTAGACTAAAATTAAATATACTTTCCTTTAATTTTCTTGTCCTGGTCTTCGTCAATGGCTCCATTTTCGGGGTCTTTGCTGTAAACATCTTCTTCATAGTATCTGAAACAAAAACAAAATTATTTATAGACAGATGCTGATAAACTCAAATAAAATTTACATATATTCAACAGTGAGCAAAAAAAAAAAAGACAGTTCAAAAACATCAAACCAAATATAAAAATTTTAATAAAGTTTGCTTATTTAAAAAATAAAACTTTTTTCAAAATATTTAGAAAGAAAAAACGCATTAATGGCAGCCAACATCATTGGTCAATTGCTCTTTTTGACTATATATCATTAACTATTTTCATTTTAAATCTTTATTTTAATCAGTAATGAAGACGGTTTAATGATATAATCATTATTTTCGAAATTAATGTGTGCATCAAATTATCACAAATTGGTGGCTATTCAAAACAATCTGATGTATACACTTGAACAGAAATGATTAAAATTCAACTGAATTTCAAACAATCTAAATCAGGTCATATTTTCCCAATTACTTGTAGAAAAATGCAGATGAATATGTAAATTTCCAGGGAAAAACTGATTTTAATGACCTAACAAATATGAACATAGTTTTAAGTACAATTGTATAACCAAATACTTACATGCTTCTCATTTCCAATATTCAATGAAACAATCTTCATGTTCTGTGACTGACTGGAACTTGGTAAGGCCTGCTACTGTAATAGAACTAAAATTATAATTAGACTAAAATTAAATATACTTTCCTTTAATTTTCTTGTCCTGGTCTTCGTCAATGGCTCCATTTTCGGGGTCTTTGCTGTAAACATCTTCTTCATAGTATCTGAAACAAAAACAAAATTATTTATAGACAGCTGCTGGTAAACTCAAATAAAATATACATATATTCAACAGTGAGCCAAAAAAAAACAAAAACAGTTCAAAAATATCAAACCAAAAAAAAAACTTTTTTCAAAATATAAAGAAAGAAAAAACTGGCATTAATGGCAGCCAACATCATTGGTCAATTGCTCTTTTTGACTATATATCATTAACTATTTTCATTTTAAATCTTTATTTTAATCAGTAATGAAGACGGTTTAATGATATAATCATTATTTTTGAAATTAATGTGTGCGTCAAATTATCACGTTGGTGGCTTTTCAAAACAATCTGATGTATACACTTGAACAGAAATGATTAAAGTTCAACTGAATTTCAAACAATCTAAATCAGGTCATATTTTCCCAATTTCTTATAGAAAAATGCAGATGAATATGTAAATTTCCAGGGAAAAACTGATTTTAATGACCTAACAAATATGAACATAGTTTTAAGTACAATTGTATAACCAAATACTTACATGCTTCTCATTTCCAATATTCAATGAAACAATCTTCATGTTCTGTGACTGACTGGAACTTGGTAAGGCCTGCTACTGTAATAGAACTAAAATTATAATTAGACTAAAATTAAATATACTTTCCTTTAATTTTCTTGTCCTGGTCTTCGTCAATGGCTCCATTTTCGGGGTCTTTGCTGTAAACATCTTCTTCATAGTATCTGAAACAAAAACAAAATTATTTATAGACAGATGCTGATAAACTCAAATAAAATTTACATATATTCAACAGTGAGCCAAAAAAAAAAACCAAAACAGTTCAAAAATATCAAACCAAATATAAAACTTTCAATAAAGTTTGCTTATTTAAAAAATAAAACTTTTTTCAAAATATAAAGAAAGAAAAAACTGGCATTAATGGCAGCCAACATCATTGGTCAATTGCGCTTTTTGACTATATATCATTAACTATTTTCATTTTAAATCTTTATTTTAATCAGTAATGAAGACGGTTTAATGACATAATCATTATTTTCGAAATTAATGTGTGTCTCAAATGATCACAAGTTGGTGGCTATTCAAAACAATCTGATGTATACACTTGAACAGAAATGATTAAAATTCAACTGAATTTCAAACAATTTAAATCAGGTCATATTTTTCCAATTACTTGTAGAAAAAGGCAGATGAATATGTAAATTTCCAGGGAAAAACTGATTTTAATGACCTAACAAATATGAACATAGTTTTAAGTACAATTGTATAACCAAATACTTACATGCTTCTCATTTCCAATCTTCAATGAAACAATCTTCATGTTCTGTGACTGACTGGAACTTGGTAAGGCCTGCTACTGTAATAGAACTAAAATTATAATTAGACTAAAATTAAATATACTTTCCTTTAATTTTCTTGTCCTGGTCTTCGTCAATGGCTCCATTTTCGGGGTCTTTGCTGTAAACATCTTCTTCATAGTATCTGAAACAAAAACAAAATTATTTATAGACAGATGCTGATAAACTCAAATAAAATTTACATATATTCAACAGTGAGCCAAAAAAATAAACCAAAACAGTTCAAAAATATCAAACCAAATATAAAACTTTCAATAAAGTTTGCTTATTTAAAAAATAAAACTTTTTTCAAAATATAAAGAAAGAAAAAACTGGCATTAATGGCAGCCAACATCATTGGTCAATTGCACTTTTTGACTATATATCATTTACTATTTTCATTTTAAATCTTTATTTTAATCAGTAATGAAGACGGTTTAATGATATAATCATTATTTTCGAAATTAATGTGTGCCTCAAATGATCACAAGTTGGTGGCTATTCATAACAATCTGATGTATACACTTGAACAGAAATGATTAAAATTTCAACTGAATTTCAAACAATTTAAATCAGGTCATATTTTTCCAATTACTTGTAGAAAAATGCAGATGAATATGTAAGTTTCCAGGGAAAAACTGATTTTAATGACCTAACAAATATGAACATAGTTTTAAGTACAATTGTATAACCAAATACTTACATGCTTCTCATTTCCAATATTCAATGAAACAATCTTCATGTTCTGTGACTGACTGGAACTTGGTAAGGCCTGCTACTGTAATAGAACTAAAATTATAATTAGACTAAAATTAAATATACTTTCCTTTAATTTTCTTGTCCTGGTCTTCGTCAATGGCTCCATTTTCGGGGTCTTTGCTGTAAACATCTTCTTCATAGTATCTGAAACAAAAACAAAATTATTTATAGACAGATGCTGATAAACTCAAATAAAAGTTACATATATTCAACAGTGAGCAAAAAAAAAAAAAAGACAGTTCAAAAATATCAAACCAAATATAAAGCTTTTAATAAAGTTTGCTTATTTAAAAAATAAAACTTTTTTCAAAATATTTAGAAAGAAAAAACTGGCATTAATGGCAGCCGACATCATTGGTCAATTGCTCTTTTTGACTATATATCATTAACTTTTTTCATTTTAAATCTTTATTTTAATCAGTAATGAAGACGGTTTAATGATATAATCATTATTTTCAAAATTAATGTGTGCCTCAAATTATCACAAATTGGTGGCTTTTCAAAACAATCTGATGTATACACTTGAACAGAAATGATTAAAATTCAACTGAATTTCAAACAATCTAAATCAGCTCATATTTTTCCAATTACTTGTAGAAAAATGCAGATGAATATGTAAATTTCCAGGGAAAAACTGATTTTAATGACCTAACAAATATGAACATAGTTTTAAGTACAAATGTATAACCAAATACTTACATGCTTCTCATTTCCAATCTTCAATGAAACAATCCACGTTCTGTGACTGACTGGAACTTGGTAAGGCCTGCTACTGTAATAGAACTAAAATTATAATTAGACTAAAATTAAATATACTTTCCTTTAATTTTCTTGTCCTGGTCTTCGTCAATGGCTCCATTTTCGGGGTCTTTGCTGTAAACATCTTCTTCATAGTATCTGAAACAAAAACAAAATTATTTATAGACAGATGCTGATAAACTCAAATAAAATTTACATATATTCAACAGTGAGCAAAAAAAAAAAGACAGTTCAAAAATATCAAACCAAATATAAAACTTTTAATAAAGTTTGCTTATTTAAAAAATAAAACTTTTTTCAAAATATTTAGAAAGAAAAAACTGGCATTAATGGCAGCCAACATCATTGGTCAATTGCACTTTTTGACTATATATCATTTACTATTTTCATTTTAAATCTTTATTTTAATCAGTAATGAAGATGGTTTAATGATATAATCATTATTTTCGAAATTAATGTGTGCCTCAAATGATCACAAGTTGGTGGCTATTCAAAACAATCTGATGTATACACTTGAACAGAAATGATTAAAATTCAACTGAATTTCAAACAATTTAAATCAGGTCATATTTTTCCAATTACTTGTAGAAAAATGCAGATGAATATGTAAGTTTCCAGGGAAAAACTGATTTTAATGACCTAACAAATATGAACATAGTTTTAAGTACAATTGTATAACCAAATACTTACATGCTTCTCATTTCCAATATTCAATGAAACAATCTTCATGTTCTGTGACTGACTGGAACTTGGTAAGGCCTGCTACTGTAATAGAACTAAAATTATAATTAGACTAAAATTAAATATACTTTCCTTTAATTTTCTTGTCCTGGTCTTCGTCAATGGCTCCATTTTCGGGGTCTTTGCTGTAAACATCTTCTTCATAGTATCTGAAACAAAAACAAAATTATTTATAGACAGCTGCTGATAAACTCAAATAAAATTTACATATATTCAACAGTGAGCAAAAAAAAAAAGACAGTTCAAAAATATCAAACCAAATATAAAACTTTTAATAAAGTTTGCTTATTTAAAAAATAAAACTTTTTTCAAAATATTTAGAAAGAAAAAACTGGCATTAATGGCAGCCAACATCATTGGTCAATTGCACTTTTTGACTATATATCATTTACTATTTTCATTTTAAATCTTTATTTTAATCAGTAATGAAGACGGTTTAATGATATAATCATTATTTTCGAAATTAATGTGTGCCTCAAATGATCACAAGTTGGTGGCTATTCAAAACAATCTGATGTATACACTTGAACAGAAATGATTAAAATTCAACTGAATTTCAAACAATTTAAATCAGGTCATATTTTTCCAATTACTTGTAGAAAAATGCAGATGAATATGTAAGTTTCCAGGGAAAAACTGATTTTAATGACCTAACAAATATGAACATAGTTTTAAGTACAATTGTATAACCAAATACTTACATGCTTCTCATTTCCAATATTCAATGAAACAATCTTCATGTTCTGTGACTGACTGGAACTTGGTAAGGCCTGCTACTGTAATAGAACTAAAATTATAATTAGACTAAAATTAAATATACTTTCCTTTAATTTTCTTGTCCTGGTCTTCGTCAATGGCTCCATTTTCGGGGTCTTTGCTGTAAACATCTTCTTCATAGTATCTGAAACAAAAACAAAATTATTTATAGACAGATGCTGATAAACTCAAATAAAAGTTACATATATTCAACAGTGAGCAAAAAAAAAAAAAAGACAGTTCAAAAATATCAAACCAAATATAAAGCTTTTAATAAAGTTTGCTTATTTAAAAAATAAAACTTTTTTCAAAATATTTAGAAAGAAAAAACTGGCATTAATGGCAGCCGACATCATTGGTCAATTGCTCTTTTTGACTATATATCATTAACTATTTTCATTTTAAATCTTTATTTTAATCAGTAATGAAGACGGTTTAATGATATAATCATTATTTTCAAAATTAATGTGTGCGTCAAATTATCACAAATTGGTGGCTTTTCAAAACAATCTGATGTGTACACTTGAACAGAAATGATTAAAATTCAACTCAATTTCAAACAATCTAAATCAGCTCATATTTTCCCAATTTCTTGTAGAAAAATGCAGATGAATATGTAAATTTCCAGGGAAAAACTGATTTTAATGACCTAACAAATATGAACATAGTTTTAAGTACAAATGTATAACCAAATACTTACATGCTTCTCATTTCCAATCTTCAATGAAACAATCCACGTTCTGTGACTGACTGGAACTTGGTAAGGCCTGCTACTGTAATAGAACTAAAATTATAATTAGACTAAAATTAAATATACTTTCCTTTAATTTTCTTGTCCTGGTCTTCGTCAATGGCTCCATTTTCGGGGTCTTTGCTGTAAACATCTTCTTCATAGTATCTGAAACAAAAACAAAATTATTTATAGACAGATGCTGATAAACTCAAATAAAATTTACATATATTCAACAGTGAGCAAAAAAAAAAAGACAGTTCAAAAATATCAAACCAAATATAAAACTTTTAATAAAGTTTGCTTATTTAAAAAATAAAACTTTTTTCAAAATATTTAGAAAGAAAAAACTGGCATTAATGGCAGCCAACATCATTGGTCAATTGCACTTTTTGACTATATATCATTTACTATTTTCATTTTAAATCTTTATTTTAATCAGTAATGAAGACGGTTTAATGATATAATCATTATTTTCGAAATTAATGTGTGCCTCAAATGATCACAAGTTGGTGGCTATTCAAAACAATCTGATGTATACACTTGAACAGAAATGATTAAAATTCAACTGAATTTCAAACAATTTAAATCAGGTCATATTTTTCCAATTACTTGTAGAAAAATGCAGATGAATATGTAAGTTTCCAGGGAAAAACTGATTTTAATGACCTAACAAATATGAACATAGTTTTAAGTACAATTGTATAACCAAATACTTACATGCTTCTCATTTCCAATATTCAATGAAACAATCTTCATGTTCTGTGACTGACTGGAACTTGGTAAGGCCTGCTACTGTAATAGAACTAAAATTATAATTAGACTAAAATTAAATATACTTTCCTTTAATTTTCTTGTCCTGGTCTTCGTCAATGGCTCCATTTTCGGGGTCTTTGCTGTAAACATCTTCTTCATAGTATCTGAAACAAAAACAAAATTATTTATAGACAGATGCTGATAAACTCAAATAAAATTTACATATATTCAACAGTGAGCAAAAAAAAAAAAGACAGTTCAAAAATATCAAACCAAATATAAAACTTTTAATAAAGTTTGCTTATTTAAAAAATAAAACTTTTTTCAAAATATTTAGAAAGAAAAAACTGGCATTAATGGCAGCCAACATCATTGGTCAATTGCGCTTTTTGACTATATATCATTAACTATTTTCATTTTAAATCTTTATTTTAATCAGTAATGAAGACGGTTTAATGATATAATCATTATTTTCGAAATTAATGTGTGCCTCAAATGATCACAAGTTGGTGGCTATTCAAAACAATCTTGATGTATACACTTGAACAGAAATGATTAAAATTCAACTGAATTTCAAACAATTTAAATCAGGTCATATTTTTCCAATTACTTGTAGAAAAATGCAGATGAATATGTAAATTTCCAGGGAAAAACTGATTTTAATGACCTAACAAATATGAACATAGTTTTAAGTACAATTGTATAACCAAATACTTACATGCTTCTCATTTCCAATCTTCAATGAAAAAATCCATGTTCTGTGACTGACTGGAACTTGGTAAGGCCTGCTACTGTAATAGAACTAAAATTATAATTAGACTAAAATTAAATATACTTTCCTTTAATTTTCTTGTCCTGGTCTTCGTCAATGGCTCCGTTTTCGGGGTCTTTGCTGTAAACATCTTCTTCATAGTATCTGAAACAAAAGCAAAATTATTTATAGACAGATGCTGATAAACTCAAATAAAATTTACATATATTCAACAGTGAGCAAAAAAAAAAAGACAGTTCAAAAATATCAAACCAAATATAAAACTTTTAATAAAGTTTTTCAAAATATTTAGAAAGAAAAAACTGGCATTAATGGCAGCCAACATCATTGGTCAATTGCGCTTTTTGACTATATATCATTAACTATTTTCATTTTAAATCTTTATTTTAATCAGTAATGAAGACGGTTTAATGATATAATCATTATTTTCGAAATTAATGTGTGCCTCAAATGATCACAAGTTGGTGGCTATTCAAAACAATCTTGATGTATACACTTGAACAGAAATGATTAAAATTCAACTGAATTTCAAACAATTTAAATCAGCTCATATTTTTCCAATTACTTGTAGAAAAATGCAGATGAATATGTAAATTTCCAGGGAAAAACTGATTTTAATGACCTAACAAATATGAACATAGTTTTAAGTACAATTGTATAACCAAATACTTACATGCTTCTCATTTCCAATCTTCAATGAAAAAATCCATGTTCTGTGACTGACTGGAACTTGGTAAGGCCTGCTACTGTAATAGAACTAAAATTATAATTAGACTAAAATTAAATATACTTTCCTTTAATTTTCTTGTCCTGGTCTTCGTCAATGGCTCCATTTTCGGGGTCTTTGCTGTAAACATCTTCTTCATAGTATCTGAAACAAAAACAAAATTATTTATAGACAGATGCTGATAAACTCAAATAAAATTTACATATATTCAACAGTGAGCAAAAAAAAAAAGACAGTTCAAAAATATCAAACCAAATATAAAACTTTTAATAAAGTTTTTCAAAATATTTAGAAAGAAAAAACTGGCATTAATGGCAGCCAACATCATTGGTCAATTGCGCTTTTTGACTATATATCATTAACTATTTTCATTTTAAATCTTTATTTTAATCAGTAATGAAGAAGGTTTAATGATATAATCATTATTTTCGAAATTAATGTGTGCCTCAAATGATCACAAGTTGGTGGCTATTCAAAACAATCTTGATGTATACACTTGAACAGAAATGATTAAAATTCAACTGAATTTCAAACAATTTAAATCAGGTCATATTTTTCCAATTACTTGTAGAAAAATGCAGATGAATATGTAAATTTCCAGGGAAAAACTGATTTTAATGACCTAACAAATATGAACATAGTTTTAAGTACAATTGTATAACCAAATACTTACATGCTTCTCATTTCCAATCTTCAATGAAAAAATCCATGTTCTGTGACTGACTGGAACTTGGTAAGGCCTGCTACTGTAATAGAACTAAAATTATAATTAGACTAAAATTAAATATACTTTCCTTTAATTTTCTTGTCCTGGTCTTCGTCAATGGCTCCATTTTCGGGGTCTTTGCTGTAAACATCTTCTTCATAGTATCTGAAACAAAAACAAAATTATTTATAGACAGATGCTGATAAACTCAAATAAAATTTACATATATTCAACAGTGAGCAAAAAAAAAAAAGACAGTTCAAAAACATCAAACCAAATATAAAAATTTTAATAAAGTTTGCTTATTTAAAAAATAAAACTTTTTTCAAAATATTTAGAAAGAAAAAACGCATTAATGGCAGCCAACATCATTGGTCAATTGCTCTTTTTGACTATATATCATTAACTATTTTCATTTTAAATCTTTATTTTAATCAGTAATGAAGACGGTTTAATGATATAATCATTATTTTCGAAATTAATGTGTGCATCAAATTATCACAAATTGGTGGCTATTCAAAACAATCTGATGTATACACTTGAACAGAAATGATTAAAATTCAACTGAATTTCAAACAATCTAAATCAGGTCATATTTTCCCAATTACTTGTAGAAAAATGCAGATGAATATGTAAATTTCCAGGGAAAAACTGATTTTAATGACCTCACAAATATGAACATAGTTTTAAGTACAATTGTATAACCAAATACTTACATGCTTCTCATTTCCAATATTCAATGAAACAATCTTCATGTTCTGTGACTGACTGGAACTTGGTAAGGCCTGCTACTGTAATAGAACTAAAATTATAATTAGACTAAAATTAAATATACTTTCCTTTAATTTTCTTGTCCTGGTCTTCGTCAATGGCTCCATTTTCGGGGTCTTTGCTGTAAACATCTTCTTCATAGTATCTGAAACAAAAACAAAATTATTTATAGACAGCTGCTGGTAAACTCAAATAAAATATACATATATTCAACAGTGAGCCAAAAAAAAACAAAAACAGTTCAAAAATATCAAACCAAAAAAAAAACTTTTTTCAAAATATAAAGAAAGAAAAAACTGGCATTAATGGCAGCCAACATCATTGGTCAATTGCTCTTTTTGACTATATATCATTAACTATTTTCATTTTAAATCTTTATTTTAATCAGTAATGAAGACGGTTTAATGATATAATCATTATTTTTTAAATTAATGTGTGCGTCAAATTATCACGTTGGTGGCTTTTCAAAACAATCTGATGTATACACTTGAACAGAAATGATTAAAGTTCAACTGAATTTCAAACAATCTAAATCAGGTCATATTTTCCCAATTTCTTATAGAAAAATGCAGATGAATATGTAAATTTCCAGGGAAAAACTGATTTTAATGACCTAACAAATATGAACATAGTTTTAAGTACAATTGTATAACCAAATACTTACATGCTTCTCATTTCCAATATTCAATGAAACAATCTTCATGTTCTGTGACTGACTGGAACTTGGTAAGGCCTGCTACTGTAATAGAACTAAAATTATAATTAGACTAAAATTAAATATACTTTCCTTTAATTTTCTTGTCCTGGTCTTCGTCAATGGCTCCATTTTCGGGGTCTTTGCTGTAAACATCTTCTTCATAGTATCTGAAACAAAAACAAAATTATTTATAGACAGATGCTGATAAACTCAAATAAAATTTACATATATTCAACAGTGAGCCAAAAAAAAAAACCAAAACAGTTCAAAAATATCAAACCAAATATAAAACTTTCAATAAAGTTTGCTTATTTAAAAAATAAAACTTTTTTCAAAATATAAAGAAAGAAAAAACTGGCATTAATGGCAGCCAACATCATTGGTCAATTGCGCTTTTTGACTATATATCATTAACTATTTTCATTTTAAATCTTTATTTTAATCAGTAATGAAGACGGTTTAATGACATAATCATTATTTTCGAAATTAATGTGTGTCTCAAATGATCACAAGTTGGTGGCTATTCAAAACAATCTGATGTATACACTTGAACAGAAATGATTAAAATTCAACTGAATTTCAAACAATTTAAATCAGGTCATATTTTTCCAATTACTTGTAGAAAAAGGCAGATGAATATGTAAATTTCCAGGGAAAAACTGATTTTAATGACCTAACAAATATGAACATAGTTTTAAGTACAATTGTATAACCAAATACTTACATGCTTCTCATTTCCAATCTTCAATGAAACAATCTTCATGTTCTGTGACTGACTGGAACTTGGTAAGGCCTGCTACTGTAATAGAACTAAAATTATAATTAGACTAAAATTAAATATACTTTCCTTTAATTTTCTTGTCCTGGTCTTCGTCAATGGCTCCATTTTCGGGGTCTTTGCTGTAAACATCTTCTTCATAGTATCTGAAACAAAAACAAAATTATTTATAGACAGATGCTGATAAACTCAAATAAAATTTACATATATTCAACAGTGAGCCAAAAAAATAAACCAAAACAGTTCAAAAATATCAAACCAAATATAAAACTTTCAATAAAGTTTGCTTATTTAAAAAATAAAACTTTTTTCAAAATATAAAGAAAGAAAAAACTGGCATTAATGGCAGCCAACATCATTGGTCAATTGCACTTTTTGACTATATATCATTTACTATTTTCATTTTAAATCTTTATTTTAATCAGTAATGAAGACGGTTTAATGATATAATCATTATTTTCGAAATTAATGTGTGCCTCAAATGATCACAAGTTGGTGGCTATTCATAACAATCTGATGTATACACTTGAACAGAAATGATTAAAATTTCAACTGAATTTCAAACAATTTAAATCAGGTCATATTTTTCCAATTACTTGTAGAAAAATGCAGATGAATATGTAAGTTTCCAGGGAAAAACTGATTTTAATGACCTAACAAATATGAACATAGTTTTAAGTACAATTGTATAACCAAATACTTACATGCTTCTCATTTCCAATATTCAATGAAACAATCTTCATGTTCTGTGACTGACTGGAACTTGGTAAGGCCTGCTACTGTAATAGAACTAAAATTATAATTAGACTAAAATTAAATATACTTTCCTTTAATTTTCTTGTCCTGGTCTTCGTCAATGGCTCCATTTTCGGGGTCTTTGCTGTAAACATCTTCTTCATAGTATCTGAAACAAAAACAAAATTATTTATAGACAGATGCTGATAAACTCAAATAAAAGTTACATATATTCAACAGTGAGCAAAAAAAAAAAAAAGACAGTTCAAAAATATCAAACCAAATATAAAGCTTTTAATAAAGTTTGCTTATTTAAAAAATAAAACTTTTTTCAAAATATTTAGAAAGAAAAAACTGGCATTAATGGCAGCCGACATCATTGGTCAATTGCTCTTTTTGACTATATATCATTAACTTTTTTCATTTTAAATCTTTATTTTAATCAGTAATGAAGACGGTTTAATGATATAATCATTATTTTCAAAATTAATGTGTGCCTCAAATTATCACAAATTGGTGGCTTTTCAAAACAATCTGATGTATACACTTGAACAGAAATGATTAAAATTCAACTGAATTTCAAACAATCTAAATCAGCTCATATTTTTCCAATTACTTGTAGAAAAATGCAGATGAATATGTAAATTTCCAGGGAAAAACTGATTTTAATGACCTAACAAATATGAACATAGTTTTAAGTACAAATGTATAACCAAATACTTACATGCTTCTCATTTCCAATCTTCAATGAAACAATCCACGTTCTGTGACTGACTGGAACTTGGTAAGGCCTGCTACTGTAATAGAACTAAAATTATAATTAGACTAAAATTAAATATACTTTCCTTTAATTTTCTTGTCCTGGTCTTCGTCAATGGCTCCATTTTCGGGGTCTTTGCTGTAAACATCTTCTTCATAGTATCTGAAACAAAAACAAAATTATTTATAGACAGATGCTGATAAACTCAAATAAAATTTACATATATTCAACAGTGAGCAAAAAAAAAAAGACAGTTCAAAAATATCAAACCAAATATAAAACTTTTAATAAAGTTTGCTTATTTAAAAAATAAAACTTTTTTCAAAATATTTAGAAAGAAAAAACTGGCATTAATGGCAGCCAACATCATTGGTCAATTGCACTTTTTGACTATATATCATTTACTATTTTCATTTTAAATCTTTATTTTAATCAGTAATGAAGATGGTTTAATGATATAATCATTATTTTCGAAATTAATGTGTGCCTCAAATGATCACAAGTTGGTGGCTATTCAAAACAATCTGATGTATACACTTGAACAGAAATGATTAAAATTCAACTGAATTTCAAACAATTTAAATCAGGTCATATTTTTCCAATTACTTGTAGAAAAATGCAGATGAATATGTAAGTTTCCAGGGAAAAACTGATTTTAATGACCTAACAAATATGAACATAGTTTTAAGTACAATTGTATAACCAAATACTTACATGCTTCTCATTTCCAATATTCAATGAAACAATCTTCATGTTCTGTGACTGACTGGAACTTGGTAAGGCCTGCTACTGTAATAGAACTAAAATTATAATTAGACTAAAATTAAATATACTTTCCTTTAATTTTCTTGTCCTGGTCTTCGTCAATGGCTCCATTTTCGGGGTCTTTGCTGTAAACATCTTCTTCATAGTATCTGAAACAAAAACAAAATTATTTATAGACAGATGCTGATAAACTCAAATAAAATTTACATATATTCAACAGTGAGCAAAAAAAAAAAGACAGTTCAAAAATATCAAACCAAATATAAAACTTTTAATAAAGTTTGCTTATTCAAAAAATAAAACTTTTTTCAAAATATTTAGAAAGAAAAAACTGGCATTAATGGCAGCCAACATCATTGGTCAATTGCACTTTTTGACTATATATCATTTACTATTTTCATTTTCAATCTTTATTTTAATCAGTAATGAAGACGGTTTAATGATATAATCATTATTTTCGAAATTAATGTGTGCCTCAAATGATCACAAGTTGGTGGCTATTCAAAACAATCTGATGTATACACTTGAACAGAAATGATTAAAATTCAACTGAATTTCAAACAATTTAAATCAGGTCATATTTTTCCAATTACTTGTAGAAAAATGCAGATGAATATGTAAGTTTCCAGGGAAAAACTGATTTTAATGACCTAACAAATATGAACATAGTTTTAAGTACAATTGTATAACCAAATACTTACATGCTTCTCATTTCCAATATTCAATGAAACAATCTTCATGTTCTGTGACTGACTGGAACTTGGTAAGGCCTGCTACTGTAATAGAACTAAAATTATAATTAGACTAAAATTAAATATACTTTCCTTTAATTTTCTTGTCCTGGTCTTCGTCAATGGCTCCATTTTCGGGGTCTTTGCTGTAAACATCTTCTTCATAGTATCTGAAACAAAAACAAAATTATTTATAGACAGATGCTGATAAACTCAAATAAAATTTACATATATTCAACAGTGAGCAAAAAAAAAAAGACAGTTCAAAAATATCAAACCAAATATAAAACTTTTAATAAAGTTTGCTTATTTAAAAAATAAAACTTTTTTCAAAATATTTAGAAAGAAAAAACTGGCATTAATGGCAGCCAACATCATTGGTCAATTGCGCTTTTTGACTATATATCATTAACTATTTTCATTTTAAATCTTTATTTTAATCAGTAATGAAGACGGTTTAATGATATAATCATTATTTTCGAAATTAATGTGTGCCTCAAATGATCAGAAGTTGGTGGCTATTCAAAACAATCTTGATGTATACACTTGAACAGAAATGATTAAAATTCAACTGAATTTCAAACAATTTAAATCAGGTCATATTTTTCCAATTACTTGTAGAAAAATGCAGATGAATATGTAAATTTCCAGGGAAAAACTGATTTTAATGACCTAACAAATATGAACATAGTTTTAAGTACAATTGTATAACCAAATACTTACATGCTTCTCATTTCCAATATTCAATGAAACAATCTTCATGTTCTGTGACTGACTGGAACTTGGTAAGGCCTGCTACTGTAATAGAACTAAAATTATAATTAGACTAAAATTAAATATACTTTCCTTTAATTTTCTTGTCCTGGTCTTCGTCAATGGCTCCATTTTCGGGGTCTTTGCTGTAAACATCTTCTTCATAGTATCTGAAACAAAAACAAAATTATTTATAGACAGATGCTGATAAACTCAAATAAAAGTTACATATATTCAACAGTGAGCAAAAAAAAAAAAAAAGACAGTTCAAAAATATCAAACCAAATATAAAGCTTTTAATAAAGTTTGCTTATTTAAAAAATAAAAAAAACTTTTTTCAAAATATTTAGAAAGAAAAAACTGGCATTAATGGCAGCCGACATCATTGGTCAGTTGCTCTTTTTGACTATATATCATTAACTTTTTTCATTTTAAATCTTTATTTTAATCAGTAATGAAGACGGTTTAATGATATAATCATTATTTTCAAAACAATCTGATGTATACACTTGAACAGAAATGATTAAAATTCAACTGAATTTCAAACAATCTAAATCAGGTCATATTTTTCCAATTACTTGTAGAAAAATGCAGATGAATATGTAAATTTCCAGGGAAAAACTGATTTTAATGACCTAACAAATATGAACATAGTTTTAAGTACAATTGTATAACCAAATACTTACATGCTACTCATTTCCAATCTTCAATGAAACAATCTTCATGTTCTGTGACTGACTGGAACTTGGTAAGGCCTGCTACTGTAATAGAACTAAAATTATAATTAGACTAAAATTAAATATACTTTCCTTTAATTTTCTTGTCCTGGTCTTCGTCAATGGCTCCATTTTCGGGGTCTTTGCTGTAAACATCTTCTTCATAGTATCTGAAACAAAAACAAAACTATTTATAGACAGATGCTGATAAACTCAAATAAAATTTACATATATTCAACAGTGAGCAAAAAAAAAAAGACAGTTCAAAAATATCAAACCAAATATAAAACTTTTAATAAAGTTTGCTTATTTAAAAAATAAAACTTTTTTCAAAATATTTAGAAAGAAAAAACTGGCATTAATGGCAGCCAACATCATTGGTCAATTGCGCTTTTTGACTATATATCATTAACTATTTTCATTTTAAATCTTTATTTTAATCAGTAATGAAGACGGTTTAATGATATAATCATTATTTTTCGAAATTAATGTGTGCCTCAAATGAACTCAAGTTGGTGGCTATTCAAAACAATCTGATGTATACACTTGAACAGAAATGATTAAAATTCAACTGAATTTCAAACAATTTAAATCAGGTCATATTTTTCCAATTACTTGTAGAAAAATGCAGATGAATATGTAAATTTCCAGGGAAAAACTGATTTTAATGACCTAACAAATATGAACATAGTTTTAAGTACAATTGTATAACCAAATACTTACATGCTACTCATTTCCAATCTTCAATGAAACAATCTTCATGTTCTGTGACTGACTGGAACTTGGTAAGGCCTGCTACTGTAATAGAACTAAAATTATAATTAGACTAAAATTAAATATACTTTCCTTTAATTTTCTTGTCCTGGTCTTCGTCAATGGCTCCATTTTCGGGGTCTTTGCTGTAAACATCTTCTTCATAGTATCTGAAACAAAAACAAAATTATTTATAGACAGATGCTGATAAACTCAAATAAAATTTACATATATTCAACAGTGAGCCAAGGATTTGTATAGTGAGAAGGATTGGAATCTCGTGGACTATTTGCATTGCTGTATTGAAATAAGCTGCGTATGATGAGATTTTGCGAGATTTACCATGATGCATCTCGTTAGTCGTTTTTCGTCCACCATTACAAGTTGAATTTATGTCATTTCCAGATAAACTCGGCGTTTTGTAAGTATACTATAACAAAATTACATGATGTGATACTTTTAAGTGTAAGTTTATGACAGTTCTGATTCAAAAAACAGTTTATATCTTTACAAAACACATTGTCTGCATCTAAATATACTATGCATTTTATCTATTGGTCATCGTAATAATCCCGCCCAAATAGGCGGTCCAAACCACAACTTTAATCTCAATCTCCTCCTTCATAATACAGAATTGTGTTCTGAAACTTGAATTATATGAAATAAATGTGTGTGGTGCGTGCATATTATAAACTATATAGTGTAAGGAGCTTTCGTTGTTGTTATTTTAATGGTTATTTCAGACCAACCGTCAAAAATCGTCCCGCGTCAGTGCAAAAAAGGGTGGACTGATAAAATATTAATAAAGTGCCACAATCGGTCGATTTCAACACTAAAACGTAATTATATCAATTTATCATAGTTTATTTGTTGTACTTTCTAAAACATTTGGCTTGCAAAATGATAACGTGTGATATTATCATATTTTCAAAATACCGCTACGGTTACTAGATGCATCCAAAAGTCGTTATAATGGGCGGGACCAAATTAACATAAATATACTTCCTGTAGTCCCTCGAACGTGATGAAAATGTTTACAGTAGAATACATAGTTTGCATCTGTTGTTTCATGGACATTTACACCAAAAGGTATTGCTTTTTCCTTTAGAATTGATATGAAAATGTACTGGGAAATTCCTTTATGCCTTCAAGGGTTTACAGAACCCTGCTTACATTCACCACATCAACTGAGTATATCATACAGTCATACTGCACATAGGCTACTGTCATAGGTGATAGCATATTTTGGCAGTAGTATAAAGTGAAAATATAGGGACACTATTAATTTACAAGTTAAAGGCGTGTTCTTACTATCATATATTAAGACTGTCTATCTCTCCAATTTTTTGGTATACCTCAGGCCTGTACCAAAGATAACAGGAGATAGTTACATTTGTATATGTGTATATATGTGCTTAAAAGTGTGGGGGATAAGGGTACGATTTCAGTGCGACTAATTCAGTTAATGAAATAAAAAATATATATTGCAGTCTTCAGGATAAATCACAAGCGCTCGTCCCAGACCAGTATAATTTTTCTAACTGCCCAAATGAATAAAAAGAAATTTTATGAAAGACTATTTTTCAGGCTTTGTTGTCAAAAAGTGTTCCACAATACACAACATTTCTTAACGCTCATAAACAAAAACCAAAATGAAAAGAACGGTCCATTCACATGTAAATGTATGGAGAATTTGAAAGTAAAATTAGGCACTTCATCAAGGAGCAGTTATAAACTCTCAGCTCACTACTAAAAACTCTTCATACATGTATTGTCAGGACTCTTGGGCGTCTGGGTTCATCATTTGAAATATAAAGAAATACCAAAATAGTCAAAAATTTTATGTTGTCATGGTCAAACATTTGATATTCTTGGGATGGCTACATGTCTACTAAAGTACATAATTAATCCTTGTTACCCCAATACAATCAACCTGTTATGTACTTGTATAGGATGCATAATGTGCCAATGCGGACTTTAAAATTCTGAGCTTTTTCTGACCAGACTCCATATTATACATAAATTCATGTCTTGTATTTTATTATTTTTGTGATGTATTATGAACTGTGTTACTTTGTTAATGTTCATATATATATATATGTATACCATAAAACCCACGATAACTGGATTAATTTCAATAAAATACATATCCCAGCATTATTATAGTGAACATGTAAATTACATCTGTTTACATGGTTTAAACAGTAACAGATTATACATAACCCAGCAGTGACGAGTGCCCAATTATTCGTTTTTAAATTACTGCAAAATTCTCTAAATGTTATTTGATAAAAAATAATTATTTAGCTTTTATATATGGACAGCTAGGAGAGTAGCTTACTCTTGATACATAAGTAATAAAATTCCAGTTACTGTGTATAATTGTTTAACATCATATTTGCATTAAGTTTTTTACTTTCAGATGTAAAAGATATTTTTTGTATTCTAAAAGTACTTCTCTCTGAAGACAATAGTTGGTTATGGCTGTGGAAAATAATCAGGTAACTACATTATTAAATATATAAAATAATACTGATACCAGAATTACTTTAAAATCATTATATTCAGAATTTGTGCAAGAATCATACCAGTGTGCCACATCTCTTAATATTTCTTAGTTGAATTCTAGCCAGCTCTGACAGCTTTCAGCACTAGTACTAGTACTGCCACAAAATGTAATTTTTAGATTCTTATTCGTTTTTAATTTGTAGTAGGCAGGTGTATTTTGTTTTACATGTAATGTTTTATTTTTTTTGCTTTGAAATTAAATGGATTAATATTATAATTTTACAATATGGAAAATGTCAGGGAAACCATAATTATATTTTATGTATTTTAGTCTTACAAAAAAAAATGTTTGTTATTTTCAGGATAACAAAGTTAAAGAAAGGAGATATGTTTCTTTGTGGTGAAAGTGCAAGAAATAACACCATATTCTGACTTACAAAATGATCACTCATACTGCATGCAATACAGGGAAAGGCATCAAACCAAGCCTCTAGAAGACATACATTTGTAGAATGTATTTTCTATGATGTACACGTCGCAGAGGATACTTTATGTTCCAAAAATTCAAATAAAAATTGTGTCAGCTCCTGTGACAAACTTAAGACGGAAGTTAACCAGAGTATGAAATCACCATTATCAATATGTAAAATCCAACCAGTGACTATATATTTATTCAAATAGTGTCATGAATGGAATTAAAAAAAGGACTTGGAAAATTAACATGTTTTAATATTGCTTTGTGTGTTAATAAAATTTGTCAGCAAGAACAAACTTCTTTTAATACAAGACATCCAGAATACATGTCTTCATACATGTCATAGCAGGTACCAGCATTTCTGTGGTTGGGTGTTCCCAGATAGTTTAGTTTGAAACAATGTTCCATTTTTTGGTCTTTCATGCTTGGTTCATAAGGAATGTAAAAAAATATTTCATGTGGGTATAAAAATAAGGAGATGTGGTACGATTGCTATTAAGACAACTATCAGGAGATCAAAGGACAAGGATGTAAACGAAGACAGGTCAGTGTTCACTAAGATAGGTTTTCTAGGTACAATGTAGGTACTTTTTGAAAGTGGATAACCAATGGATTTATTGGGTCAATGGGATGAAGGTGGGGTGATGTGGGAATGAATATTTTAGCTTGGTGAGAATTAGTAGAAGAAATAATGTTGCCCGTTCAAGATGAAAATGAATAAGCTGCTGCATTTCTGCCTCACATTAAGCATGTTAAGCATGAAAAATTACGTAAAAAAATGAAAATGAAGCTATGTGACATAAACAATCTGAGCAACAGATAAAAATGAAATAATATTGACTATTTGTGAATAATCTGTCCAAGAGAAATCCTCCTGCCTTACCCCCTAAAAATGAAATGATTGTCCACTTATATATGCTCTTAATGCTAATAAAAAATGTCAAATCTTTACCAATATAAAAATAAGGAGATGTATGAGTGCCAATGAGACAATTGCAACTATCCATCAAATTCAAATGAAGTGGATGTAAGCAATTATAGGCAACTGTACAGCCTTCAACAATGAGAAAAACCCATATTGTATAGTTGTCTCTAAAAGGCCACAACGTGAAAAATGTGAAACAAATTATGAGTAGGGTGTATGACACAATAAGCAGATAACCCATCAAAGTTATTCGTAAAATGATATTAGTTGCTTGTGTTACTAATGTTTTTCACAAGGGAAATTTACTTGTACTTGCCATGGGTACAACCATTGACTTTAGGATATGAATGATACATTCATTGTTGAAGACCCTACATCAACTGTCAAGATGAAGAACAGGAATAAAAGCCATGTTCATTGATAATTTTCTATGTTTTCTATGTATTGGGTGCGATTTAGTCCCATGTACATGTACATTTACTCCATATCATTTCAGTTTCTATTTTACTGTTGTTTATAATCATGAACTTATTTTTAACTTCCTGCCAGTCCTTCATTGAACTCAAACCTCTATAGTTCCAGTTACAACTCATGTATTTGCAGTTTGAACAGACGAGAATTCTTGAAAATCAATGAATTCATTTAATTTCTCATTTGTTGCGGACCTTACATTTGTACATGTATATTGATTCTGTTAAATTTATTCATAACTTAACTATGATAAAAAATCAACATACAGATATTGTATGGAGACTTACTATTCTTGAAGACTGTATGATTTCCTCTAACTGTCAACATGGTCAATGCTCTTGTGGTAGTTGGGTCAGTTTCATATACTAGAAGAAAGGACAAAGACAAGCTGCAAAAATAAATAATTGTTTTGACCTTCTCTTTGGGGTTATCTTAAACAGCTATTACAAGTACCATAAAGATGTGTTGGGCTACTCAAATTACGATCACAAGAAAAACAACAACATAATTGCGATAATTTTCGGCAACTGCCAAATGTAAACGACTATCAAAGTTTATTTTCCAGCTTGAGAGAGGTCCTCAATATGACATACTCAGAAGGAATCGTGATATCTTTGCAGATTAAAACAAAATATTGATCAAAGATGCTAAAACAAACTAAACCTAACAACAAACAAGTCAGAAATGATTATCTTGCAATACACGCTGTTCGACCGGATATTTACTAACAGGCGCGTATAAATTTATAGTGGCGAGTATGCAACATTTCACGATACTCGAGAAGTGTCGATATACCGCGAGATTCCAATCCTTCTCACTATACAAATCCTTGAGTGAGCCAAAAAAAAAAAAGACAGTTCAAAAATATCAAACCAAATATAAAACTTTTAATAAAGTTTGCTTATTTAAAAAATAAAACTTTTTTCAAAATATTTAGAAAGAAAAAACTGGCATTAATGGCAGCCAACATCATTGGTTAATTGCTCTTTTCGACTATATATCATTTACTATTTTCATTTTAAATCTTTATTTTAATCAGTAATGAAGACGGTTTAATGATATAATCATTATTTTCGAAATTAATGTGTGCGTCAAATTATCACAAGTTGGTGGCTATTCAAAACCAACAGTCTAATCTATATAAAAAACGAGAAACGAGAAATACTTATGAACCACATCAACAAACGACAACTACTGAACATCAGATGTATGCATTGGTTCAATAATTTCTGTAACATAAAAATTTCAAGGAACTCATATCATAGGACTTTAACATTATCAATGTTCTATGATGAGGTCATGGTCAGATGAACAATGCCAGAAAGACATGTACACCTTACAATCATTCCATACACCAAATATAGTTGACCTGTTGCTCATAGTATCTCATAAACTGACAAAATTACAAAAACTTATCATTGACCAATGAACCATGAAAATGAGGTCAGGGTCAGATAATACATGTCAGACAGAAATGTGCATCTAACAATTGTCCCATACACCAAACATAGCCGACATATTGCTATAGTATTTGGAAAACCAACCAAAACACAAAAATCTAACATTGACCAATAAACCATGAAAATGAAGTCAAGGTCAGATGATACCAGCTAGACCGACATGTACACCTTACATACATTCCATTCACCAAATATAGTTGACCTATTACTCATAGTATCTCATAAACTGACAAAATTACAAAAAAAACTTATCACTGACCAATGAACCATGAAAATGAGGTCAAGGTCAGATAATACATGTCAGACAGAAATGTGCACCTAACAATTGTCCCATACACCAAACATAGCTGACATATTGCTATAGTATTTGGAAAACCAAACAAAAACACAAAAATCTAACATTGACCAATAAACCATGAAAATGAAGTCAAGGTCAGATGATACCAGCTAGACTGACATGTACACCTTACATACATTCCATACACCAAATATAGTTGACCTATTGCTTATAGTATTTGAAAAACAGACCGAAATACAAAAACTTAACATTGACCAATGAACCATGAAAATGAGGTCAAGGTCAAATAATACCTGCCAGACTGACATGTACCCCTTACAATCATTCCATACACCACATATAGTTGACCTACTGCTTATAGTATCTGAGAAACTGACCTAATCACGTAACTTTAACCTTGATCACTGATCCATGAAATGAGGTCTAGGTCAGGTGGTCAGGTGAACCCTGTCTGACAGACATGTAGGCATTGCAAGACACCCATATACCAAGTATAGTTATTCTTCTTCATGTACTCATAATAAGTGAGAAATTCACATGACAAAAAAACTTTTTTTTTCAAGCAGTTGCTGAACCCTAAAAATGAGGTCAAGGACAATGGACATTTGACAGACCAAAGCGTTGTAACATAAGGTATCTACATACAAGGTATGAAGCTTCCAGGTCTTCTACCTTCTGAAATATATAAAGCTTTACACAAATGGTTTACGCTGTTGGATAGTTATACCTATGTCTTGCATACTGTGACGAAATATTGCGACTTTTTTCGCAGGTGAGACAAAAAGCACAAATTTACCAAACAATGCTACTCGTGCTACTAGCAATATGATGCTAGGTTGTTTTTAAAAAAAAAAATTTATACATCTGTACTATCTACTGACTACGCACGAGTGTAAATGTTTGTTCACTTATACATTATTTATGAATGTAAAAGAAAGGACAAAATTCATAATGTCTATCTGGCTTAATCAATTTCTAAAATTATCTTTCATTCTTCAACATTTATCATTTTTTCGTTAATTTCTTAATTTGTGTAAATGTTAATTACAGCACTGTTCACTTTTATACCACAACAAATCTGCATCTTACTGTACTGGTATCACTTATATTTTTTTCTGTATAACAAAAATCTTGAAACAAGAATAATTTTGCAATACCTTTTTCATTTCAAATATTAAAAAATCATAGTTCGTATTTCTTCAAGTCTACACTATTTGTCGTAATTTATTTCTAAAAATTTAGAATCATAAACAAATTTATTGGATTTACCAAGTTATTATACCCCACACAACAAAGTAAACAAGTATAATGTTTTTGACCCGTCAGTTTGTTTGTCCATCAGTCCTGTTCTTTTCATCGCAACTCCTCTGAAACCATACAACAAAATTTCGGGAAACTTTGTACATGTAGATAATTAGAACATGTTATGTAGATGTTCATATCCACAAGAATGTTAACTTAGTGATTCAACCCCAAGCAGAGTGTGCATATATATATACCAAATAGTTAATAATCGAGTTGTTCAATGTATGTATATCTGAATACTACAACGCATAAATAAGCATGCTATAGATGTCTTTCTATGGCATTATGATAACTTCCTGGCATAGACCATAATATGGATTTTTTTTTAATTTGGAAAGGCGTTATTCTACAATAAGCTATAGCGCTGTTACAAAAAATAAAGGAACAGTTTTAAGGAATGTTATGGCGTGTGTTTTTACGGTATGATCACGGAAGCCTTGTCTGTCACAAGTTTACTTTTTTACCTGCATGCAGCCTTGATACAAATATTGAAGTTTCAGATATCACTGGGTTTTGTACATTTTTATGCCCCCGCAGTAGCGGAGGGGGCATTAAGTTTTACCCTTGTCCGTCTGTACGTACGTACGTACGTACGTACGTCCGTCCCGAAATTGGTTTCCGTTCTCTAACTTCAGTTTGCCTCAACCAAATGTTATGAAACTTATACACAATGCTTATTACCACAAAACACAGATCAAGTTTGAATTTTGGTGGCGTCACTTTAACCGATCTAGAGTTATGCCCCTTTATAAAAGGAAATATTGCAAAATTTTTAGTTTCCGTTCTCTAACTTGAGTTTGCCTCAACCAAATGTTATGAAACTTATACACAATGCTTATTACCACAAAACACAGATCAAGTTTGAATTTTGGTGGTGTCACTTTAACCGATCTAGAGTTATGCCCCTTTTTAAAAGGAAAAATTGCAAAATTTTTATTTTCTTCTAAATATCAAGTTTATATAATATATTTTTAAAATTGGAGTTATCTTCTTTTGACCATGATTATAGTTGGATCAACTACAATCAATGCTTTATACAATGCAATGTTTAATATTGACTTCCACTGATAAAACACAGATCAAGTTGAATTTGGGTAGTGTCACTTTAACCATTATTGAGTTATGCCCCTTTATAAATAGAAAGATTGCAAATTTTTTTAGTTTCCATTCTGTAACTGAAGTTTTCCCCAGCCAAACATTATGAAACCTATACACAATATTCATTACCACAAAACTCAGTAAGGATCAAGTACAATTTTTTTGTTTCAGTTCTCTAACTTGAGTTTGCCTCAACCAAATGTTATGAAACTTATACACAATGCTTATTACTACATAATACAGATTAAGTACGAAATTAGGTGGCAACACTTTTACCATTCTAGAGTTATGTCCCTTTATAAACATAAAAATTGCTGAATTTTTCAGTTTGTCTCAACCAAATGTTGTAAAACTTATACACAACTGTTCTAGAGTTATGGGTGTTTACAAATAGAAAAATTGCTGAATTTTTAGTTTCTGTTCTCTACTTAAGTTAGCCTCAACCAAATGTTATGAGACTTACACACAATGCTTATTACCACAAAACTCAGATCAAGTTCAAATTTGGGTAGCGTCACTTTTACCGTTCTTCAGTTAAGTCTCTTTATAACTATATGATATGCAAGCGGGGGCATCATCTGTGTCCACATGTGGACACTATCCACATTTATTGTATGATTAAACCATTTTTTAGAAAGAAGTTACCAAACAATGCTACTCTTGCTACTAGCAATATGATGCTAGGTGGTTTTCTTACACTTTTTTTTTAGCATGCACTAGATAAATAAAATTCAAATGCATTGTATGTTTAAGAAAATTTAAAACTTAACTGGATTTTGCAGTGCACTTTTTTTCGTTCCTGCAGAAGAGGACAAAATTAACAAACATTTGAGTTTCACTTGATATGGTCCACTCAGGTACACAGTTTAAATCACTAATTATTGTCAGGTAGCTATTGTCCATCTATTGTCCATGTCAATCAATACAGTTCACTTCAATTATTACCTGTGCAGAAGTTCTCAAACCAGTTTATTTTGCCACCTTTTGGAGGAATGAAAAAAAGTGCACTGCAAAATCTATTAAGTTTTCAATTTTCAAAAACATAAAATACATTTGATTTTATTTATCTAAGGCATGCTATGCCTTAAAACTTTTCCAGATACACAGGTTCGTCTGTACTCGCGTAAATTTTGAGGTAAAAATGCAGCCATTTTAGTCAAAGGGTCCACATGAACCTTAAGTGGTTTTTTTAATACTTTTGTTGCATCTTTCATGTCATTGGTAATAATTCTTCTATATACCTATGCAACAAAAACGGTTGACTACATCTATAAATTTCTGTAAAGCGTAGTTTATGATTTATACTATGAAATACTCTAATGAACTTTATTTTTTATTTCTCTTTATTTCTATGACATGTTATTTCAAATCGATTTACACAAATAAGCATTCATGCCGGTCTACTCGATTGGTTATATATAAAACAGAGGCTAAATATAGTAGTATAAAAAATTCAAATAGATTACTGAATTATGAAATTTGATGTAAAATCTTCTTTCCTGATTGTCTTTTTATAAGCTCGTTTTCGACAGTCACCAAAATAAACTTGACATCCATTTTATGTAACACAACTATTACTAGACCATTAATTTGTTATCAATAAATAAAGAATAAAACCTACCTTATGTAAGAGACTTTCCAATCAAAGTG
The DNA here is from genome assembly GCF_021869535.1 of Mytilus californianus. Taxonomy (NCBI): domain Eukaryota; kingdom Metazoa; phylum Mollusca; class Bivalvia; order Mytilida; family Mytilidae; genus Mytilus; species Mytilus californianus. The sequence continues at coordinate 64,678,453 of NW_026262679.1, forward strand.
ATATTTAACCTTTGTGAACAGCCAGTTCAGTGTAACGAGTAATTCAAAATGAACTCCCTCGTGATAAGTGTTGAAAAATTAGAACAAAAGAAATATCCCGCCAAAACATGCTAATAAAAAAATAGCCGTGAGGCATTGTGGTCTAATGGACCGTGAAATCTACTACAGTAAAATCAAATCTATTCAAAACAAACGTTTAACTTTTCTAAAGCCATATCAAAAATTAACATCAACCTTTGTTTTTGTGTGGTTTTTTTTAGTGCAAACCCATTAGAAAATAATGATTTTTTTTTATTTCGTCAGTATTAATTAGTTTACTTGTCATTTTTTGGGGGGTTTTAGTTACCGATGTAATCATGACCGTGATTACTCAGAGGCGAAGGGGGTCATGCCGTTACCCCCTCCTGTGAATATTCAGCTAAAATACTTTGTCCCAGCCTACTCCAACTTCTTCCACAAACATATTTTTTTTTAGGCCAGAAGAAATAATATATATGCGTTTGACTGAACTTTACATATTTCATAATAGGGCTGTCAAATGAAAGAAACAAAAACTTATTGATCAGGTAGCCGATATAATGCTTAACTTAAAGTCTTTGGACAATAATATTCACACGGGTATCTTGAACCGTCTATTATTATAACTGCACAACCCAGAGTTGAGACGAAGTATAAAAGAGGATTGGAACTATTCAATTGTCGGTAATGAATTGATATCGGCAACTCTTCGAAAACGTCATTTCTAATAGCTGTCTTCGAAATTATAAAAAAACAACGAAAAATACGTTTTACGACATCATAGCATTATTAATTCGACGCTTTGAGTATATTTTTTTTAGGCTAAAGAACTTCCGAATTTGAGGGAATTTATACGTATACAGTGGCGGATCAAGAGGAGGGGTTCAGGGGTTGGAACCCCCCTTTTTTTGACGATCAATGCATTTGAATGGGGACATAATATAGTTGGAACCCCCCCCCCCCCTTTTTATCCTGGATTGGGAACCCCCCTTTTAAAAATGGCTGGATCCGTCCCTGGTATATATAAATACACACACACAAACAACAAAGTCGGTAATTATATTTTTTGTTTGTAAATTGATAATTTGGCACTGACTGTCTAATTTTGTTAACAAAATGTGTAGACTCAGGACTTAAGCGTTTGTCATTTTCTGCGGGCTATATTTCATACGACCACAAAAGTCTACTTATGTTTCAGTAAGCTATATGATGTCTCAGTTGGTCCAACCGCTGATTAGTTTAATTTTACACTGCGTATAGCCATCCAAGCCATTTGAATTATCTACAGCTTATAGTCAGCAGTTGTCCAGCAGAGCAGTTCACGTCAATGATAACACTACCAAGAATTAAGTCGCACAATGAGTGTCGGTTGGGAACTTAACTTTACGAAAAAGATATGATTTTAATTTTGCAATTGTAAACTTTCCGTTTCTGTGTATCAAACATTTTAGCAGCAACGGCATATATAGTATAAATCTCATAGAGGGTCAATGCTTACAATGTTTGATGTGGGCGTAGCTCAATCTTTATTTTCCTTGTAACAGTGTTTTGTCATTATTGTTTGTCGTTTCGTTGTTTTTCTCTAGTTTGGCCATGGTGTAGCCTGTTTTTATATAAGACTTATGATTTTTTATATCTTCTTTGGTATCTTCTCTCTTTCTCTACATATTTTTAAGATTTCCACCAGCATCCGCATATTTTGATTATCTGATATACCATGCAATGAAATATTTTAGGATTAAACGCCTTTTTAAAGGAATTTATCAAAAATATCGCAAAGAAGGTCAAAGGAAAAATACAAAAAATAGCGATAACTATATGTAACATATTAAAGGTTTTTATGTTATGTCTTAAAATATGGATGGAAAATTCTATTCAAAATTTTGAAAATTAGTTACTTACTTTTATCATTTTTAGAGACATGTGTACATTTAAAGGAAAAAAAAGAATCACACACAGAATTATTACAATTTGATATCAATGTTTGCATTTATAGTTGCCAACCCCGGTTTGGGAAAAATGGAACATATATAATGAAACAACTTCGAAAATCTCTGCAAAATGAATACTTATTTGAAGAATGTAAATTCTACGGTGAAATATTTCCTTGCCCTATGTGCCATCAGGCATAGCAAGGACTAAGGAAGTAAGTAAATTCAACGGTCACTTTAAGCGACATTTTCAAGTAAAAAGCTTGTACGCTTGAAAAGTTCTTTGGAACAACGTCAAAATCCTCGTTTTATGGGGAACGTCGTGTAACACTCAGTGGTACCAATACCGTGCGCATACTTTTTATTATGTTTGTGAAATTATAGTATTTTGGCAAAGTATGGAAAAAAACTACCCCTTTTTATATAGACCCAAATCTACCTTAACCACTATTTGATCAATAGCAGACCGAAATCCGATTTTAAAAATATTTTCATTTTGTTTTGACAAGCTATATATTTTTTAAGTAACTGCTCTCGTCAATATAAAAATAAGAAGATGTGGTATGATTGCAAATAAGACAACTCTCCACAAGAGACCAAATGACACAGAAATTAACAACAATAGGTCAGCGTACGGCCTTCAACAATGAGCAAGGCCCACACCGCATAGTCTGCCATAAAAGGTCCCGAAATGACAAATGTAAAACAATTCAACCGAGAAAACTAACGGCTTAATTTATGTACAAAATAATGAGCAAAAAACGAAGGTGTGACCCATCAACATACGACAACCACTGTATTACAGGCTCCTGACTTGGGACAGGCACATACAGAATGTGGCTGGGTTAAACTAGTTAGATGGTGCTAAATGTACATATATATAATAGAGAATGGAAACGGGGAATGTGTCAAAGAGACAACAACCCTGCCAAAGAGCAGAAAAAAAACCCAAAATCAATGTTTTCTGAAAGGAAGTACTATTGACCAGGAATGCATTTAATGTACTTTTTATACAATGAATTGTTTATTTTCAAGCGCTTGCAATTTCAACATATAACTGGGTATCGGTTTACACTAAAGTTTCTCTGACATTTTTAAACCGTTTTCAAACGGGTTATTTTCGGATTTTCAATTTCAGTGTTTTTGATTTTGTTTTAACAAGTATAAAAAAAAATATTCCAGCCATCTTTTGTGACGTTCTGCGAAGATAAACATAATAGATCTGAAATACAAAAGAAAAATGTATATTTCCCCACATCAGATTGGCTATTTCGTGGTAATCCGTTTTTATTGGTGGAGGAAGACGGGATACTTAGAGAAAACAACCGATTCACACAGCATGCAGACATTTTGTGGTTGATTTAGTGGTAAAAAAGAGGAAAATATGATGTCAATGTATTATACATATATACAGTGTGTTCAATGTAGTATATTTATCAGTATTTGATATTATTCCTAACTTTTTCTATAAATTGGCCATACATGCAAAGAATTTTGAACTTCTCGCAAAATATAAGCTTTAAAAAAAATATGAAAAGAAAGAAATTTTGGTATGTGGGATAGAGAGCATGGTTACTTTTTTCGATAGGCATCTGGCGACAGTTACATGATTGTGTGTAATCCTTCATATTTGTCGGACAACTGTTACCCTAACACTGAACGCATATTTTATTTTCTCTCTCTCTCTCTCTCAAATGAATGTATATAAAAGACAAGTTTCAATTAAAATATTACATTAATTCTAGATTCAATTACCTTATTTTTCATACACATGATGCTAGTTAGATGCATGACTATGGAGATTGTTCTACTCACAGTAAACATCAGCGACTGATTTTACAAAAAGCCTTACGATAAAAAAATATTCGTTAGTCATTAACATTTCGGTATAACTTACGATTGATTTTTGTCGTATTTTTGTGGAAAGAGCCCAGGTATTTATATATTTGTACTATTACATTGAGCTTAGAATACAAGTATGGAAACAACATGCCGACTCTGTAAATTGGCTGAATACATTTGATTCGTTTATATAGTTTCGATTCTGTTCATAGCAACGCTAGGAATTAAGGCTAGGGTGTATAGCTTGATTTTGATCCGTTTATAATCTGGCTAAAGGGGGGGGGGGGGGGGATAAATAAGATGAGCCCACTTTTGATCGCATTTACAATTTTACTGTATGTTCCTTTTTCTAAATTTTTTATACAATGCAGATTTCTTAGATGCATATTAAACAAGAATTTTATTTTATATAGGTCAGATTATTTCGTGAAATCAATTTTATGTGAAATATATGCAAGAAAAGTCGTTTACAGTTTAGCGTTATCATGACGCGAACGTCAAATTACAGTTATGGGGACATGCCATTGGACATCTTTGATCGTTTCTTTTTTTCTACCTGCAGCTCAAACAAAAATATATATCATATCCTTTCAGAAGAACTTAAATGTATTTTCCATTCATATCAGTTAAAAGGTGTTAAAAATTAGCGATCAAGTACAATTTCGTTTAATAAACAGCCTCCGAATTATTCTATGTGTCATTTTGTCCATCGGGATATTTTATTGGACACGGGAAAACTTATGATGTTTTGAAAGCAAGACCGCAGTTATATAGTTTTTACTTCAAATAGCTACTTAAGTACATGTATAAATTTTCTGATACTATTAAAAGTCACTAACATTTGTTATATCTTATGATAGTGAAGACAGAAAGTTTTTATGAAGACTTTTTGTTTACACCTAATATATACTTCATATATCTTAAATTGGATTTATCTAAAAAATCATTCATATAAATGTGCTGTAATAAATATTCACTTTCTTTCTGGCATGCTGCAGAGCTAGTTTTAAACATACCTGTAATTTCACTGCCATACATTAAAATGGGTTTTATTGTATGGTCATATATATGTAATAGAGTAGAAATGCTTGGATTGGAAGATGATAAAGATCTTTGCAATTTGAATACAGCTTTTAGTGATTTTTTGTATAATTCTTCCTTTCCTTGCTTAAAAAGTCCACTAGATATAAATTTTAAACCTAAATACTTATAATTGTTAACACATTCTATTGTATCTTTTTCGAAATAAAAATATTCTTTTAAAAGTTGTCCAGGTTTGTTAAATATAATAACTTTGGTTTTAGATAGATTGACCTCTAAACACCATTTAGTACAAAATTTGGATAAACCATCAAGTCGTTTTTGAAGACCTGCCTTGGAACTAGAAAAAATAACAATATCATCTGCATACATGAGGCAGTCAATCCTGCGACCGTTTATATCAACAGAGTCTGGGCTTTCCTTAAATACATCCGGTAAATCATTTATAAAAATTTTGAAAAGGTTTGGACTTAAAACATCCCCTTGCTTTACTCCAATTTGAGAATAAAAATTAGGAGTAAGCACATCATCTATTTTAACACATAATCCACTTTTATTGTACATATCTCTCAGGATTGCATAAAAGTTACCACCTATATTATGTTTTAATAGCTTATATTTTAAACCAGAATGAATGACTTTGTCAAACGCTTTTTTGAAATCAACAAAGCAAGCATAAAGTTTCCCACCCTTCATACTGGTGTACTTATCTATTATAGTTTTTAATACAAACATGTGATCCAATGTCCTACTTTTACTTGAAAAACCAATCTGACATGGATTTATGATATTATTTGTTTCTAAATATTTATCAAGCCTTTTGTTTAGTATTGAATTAAATAGTTTTCCTATACACATATTAATTGCAATACCCCTGTAGTTTTCAGGTTTAGATGGATCCTCAGCTTTAAAAATTGGACAAATATATGCTGATGACCATTTTTTGGGATATATTCCTGAAGAAAATACAAGATTAAAAAGTTTTTGAAATAATGGAGCCAAAATACTAGCACCACTCTTCAGTATTTCATTTGGAAGGCCATCTAAACCGACTGCCTTTCCACATTTTATCTTACAAATAGTGTCTTACACTTCCTTGGAGGTTATCCTATAATCTAGTTCATTGAACGAGTGGCTTAATTCCATGTTTTTGAGTATCTTGTCAATTTGATTAATTCTAGATTTATATTTATCTGGTATTTTATTAAGTGATTTAAAGTAGGTATACCAAACATTTGTATTTACTGTTTTTTCTGGACCCTCCTTTTTATCATCTTTTAGTGACTTGATTAAATTCCAGTATTCTTTTGGATTATCTTCCCTTAACCCATCAAGACTGTCCAATATTTTTTGTTTAAATTCTCTCTTTCAAGTTTCGTTTACGAGATTTATTGTATTCTCTATAGCATTTGAAGTACGACCCCCTTACACTTGGATCAAAGGGAAATTTAGATAGGAGCTTCCCTTTAGAAATGAGTATCTCCCGTTTTGTTTTTAAGTCAGTATCAAAGAAGTTTTTATGTTTACGCTTTTTTTGCTTAACAGACTTTTTAAAGACTGTTGCTTTATTAGCAGCATTAACTATTATTTCATGACATGTATTCACAGCATTCTCAATGCCCTCAGGTGTATTCTCAAAACTTTTGTCGAGAAAATTTTTAATAATGTATTTTGCATCTGCCTGTGTTAGTGCATAACATAATTTTGACCCGCCTTGGTTGACCAAATGTATTTACCTGGGAATGTTGTTTCATTCTGATTCAGATCTTGTCTCTCAACAGAATAACTTGCTAATATTCCAAATGAAAGTTTACAATGACAGTCTGACAGAGTAGAAATAAAATCAGAAACTTGAAAATATAATGTGGTGTTTAACAAGTCTTCTGACATGACAACATAGTCAACTACACTTGAACCTGTTGGTTTGATACAAGTAAATTTACCAGAGGAATCACCCCACAATCTACCGTTCACAATACGTAGTTTGGAAGAGATACATAAATCCAGAAGCTGTTTACCTCTACTATCAACTTTACAATCATTGCTACATCTAATTTGTTGTATAATATCACAATTATAATTATCGTACATTGGTATATGATCATCACTTGAATCGTCTTGTATAAAATCAGGTTCTGACCCTGTCCTGGCATTTAAATCCCCACATAATATAATATGGCCTTGATTATTGAATTTTGTGGCTATATCTTTTTCAATACTTTCTAAAATGTCATCTTCTGATTGACTGGCATAATATGAGGTGCTAGGTATAATATAAGCCAAGCAAAGAAATAAATCCCTTTTTTAAGTTGAAATAAAATTTGTCAAATTTTAACCATTGATAATCTTTGCTTGTATTTTGTAAAATTTTAATGCCATTTCGAATATCATTCTTTATCAATATACCTAGACCACCATAAAATCTTGCATTGGTGGATTGTGGTCTACATACTGGATAGTACCTGTATCCGTCAATATTAACAGAAGTGTTATGACCAAGATGTGTTTCAGTTAACAAAATCACTTCATATTTTACTATTTCTTGTATAAATAAAGGGTCTGAAGTTTTATTAAAATTTTTTGATATTAGTCCGCCAACATTCCAGACACAGAATGATAAATTTGAAAATATGTTAGAGTTTGTGTCTTTTTTCTTGATCATGTTTTCCTATATTTATATATTCACGTAACTATACTTATAAAGTTTACCCTTTTTGGAATAATAAATTATCCACTTCTTAGTAATACAAAATAAGAGTGTACAGATGTGTGACAAAAAACTAAACTTTAGTTATACAAAAAAAGAAAAAAAAGCCAAAAAAAAAAAAAAAAAAAATCTAAATTTACCAATATTTTAACAACTAACAAACTAACAATATTGAACCAAATAATACTTAGAGCTTATAGTTTTTACAACCAAAAATTTAATTATAAAGTAATTTAACAGAATTTCCATCATGATCATTATCGTCACCATTTTCTTCCACGTCCCCGGCCTCTGTAGTAACCTCCTCTAGGACTGTTATTATGGGGTTCATCGTAATTCCTGTAGTCTGTATTTGATTGACCATAATCATAACAATCTCTGTAATCTGTGTTTGTGTGACTGTAATTCCTGTAATCAGAATTTCTCTGTTGTGCTGGTATACGTTTTGGGAGATGTAGTGCCTCATCAATTGCATCTCTTATATTTGATGCTAACACATTTACACCTTGCGAAGATAGATGGAATTGATCCTTACTTAAGAATCTTTGAATTGCCTTTCCTTTGAAGGAGAGATTACTGTTGTCGCAAAACAACACCTTTTCATTATTTACATACTCATTCTTTAATAAAGCACTGATTAATTGACCTTGACTATTTAGTGAACAACTATCCGCCCTTGGTGTGGGAGCAGATAACACAATTTTACATAATGGGAATTTCTCCAACGTTGAAGTTATGATATCTTTCATTTTGTTGACACAGTGCTCCGTTGAATTTTCCACCATTTCATTTGTAAGCGAGTGAAAAGCTATTACATCTGGTGGTTTGTTTACATCTCTAAGCTGGCTTTCTGTTTGCTCAAAAGTATAAGCATTGAGCTTCCTCAAGGTAAATTTTGAGGATAATTTGGACGGTTCAATTTCTTTTATATTAGATGTTCCAATTAATATTACAGAAGGCCTTTCCTTCACCTCATGTTGCTGTGTTTTTTGGTTTACTCTGACTAGCTTGTGTTCGGTCTCTTTGATGAGTTACTGTTTTGAACTCTTCCTTGTTCATTACAGCACCTTCTTGTTCTTTTGCAAGTAATAGTTCCTCATCTTTTGCCTGTATTACAGAACTTAATTCTTTATACGACTTTTGCAACATTTCTAGTTTGTCTTCTTTGTCACGTAATTTCTCATTCAAGGATTCAGCTCCTGTTTCTAAAACTTTTATAGATTTTTCATATGTTTGTTTACAAGATTCAGATTTGGATGTTTGCAATTCAAGTTTCGATTGTAAATTTGCTTTTTCCAGTTCCGATTTATATTTGAGTTCCTGTACTGTGACCTTAAATGCGGAATTTTCATTTTCAACCATATGAATCTTATTTGCTAGTTTGTCAAGATCTACGTTAGGTTTTACCATACTCGATATATTTTCAAGTACCTAATAAAATTTTTCATTATTGACTTGCAAGGATTTATTATGAAATTCTTCCATAGCTTTCATTTTGACACTGAACATGTCAGCTTGTTGATTACATACTTTCTCTAGAGCTTTGACAAAGTTTTTTTCCATTCGTTCAAAGAGTTGCTCTGGTTTAAATTGTACAACAGCCCTATAATTGTCAAGATCAGTTTGGATGCAGCTTTCCCCCTGAGTTTGAGTTTCAGTTTTGTCACTAGTAGCGATCTGTTTCACAGCTGTCATTTGATTTTCATTGTAATTTCCTACTTTTGTGGAGTTACTATTGATATCAGATGTTTCACTCACTTCATCAGCTGTGCATGGTGACCCGTTATCTGTATTGATACAGTTATTATTGTAATCTATAATTTTGTCAGTTAATGCTTTTAGTACATGAAAATCGTGACTTGCAAACTTGTCTTTTGCTTTTCCTTGTGCTTGTATCAGGCCCGTATTTAGGAAAAATGTTATTTTGTACATGAGGGGATCGTCGTCTTTTGTGGATAGTTCAATGCAAAAAGCTCTGTTGCCCCCTGACTTTTTACACCAATCTTTGGGTTCATCATACCAATTTACAACATATTGTGGTAATTTTCCAAAGTGATCATAATATAATGTAGTCTTTTAATCCAAAATGCTAATCGCTCAGACGTTACTCGAAAAGCAACCATATTGGCTTGATCCTCGTACAGATTTAAGTCTATATATATCTGTTACGTGATAAATATGTCCTATTTTCCTGGACATATTTTTCAGGATTTAAGCTTTAATCCTTAAATCCTAAAGAGTAATGCCTAACATCATTTAGTCAAAAGACTTACTGCCTATGCGTTAGCTAATTGCCTAGGATTTAAGCTTAATATATATGCCTAATTTCACTTATTGCCGCTAACATGTGATAAACTAAGCCTTCGGAACGCTTAATAATAAAAGTGAAATTATAGCTTTTCGTTCAAGTTGAAAGTTGTGTTATTGTTTCTTGAAAAGCAGGAATTAGTTGAAATATGAACTACAACGCCTTGTATGTTTACCTTGAACATTCATTATTTAGGTAAAATAAAATCGACAGGTAAGTTTTAAATGCATATTTTTCTTTGCTTATTCCTGAGAGAACTAATTGTTATAGTAATCTCTAGCTTATTCCGAGAGTAAACATAAAATATGCCGAAAATGTGTCAAAATTTCAAAGAAAAATCAACCGGTATGATATAGTAGATGTATATCATATATATTGTGACCTCCTGCATATACGACTAGTCAAGTCATCGAGGGCTTGACAGTTTTATATATGGCTCTTAAAATAAATTATGTCTGTAATAATTTGGCTATGGTATCTCTGACGACTGAACCCACTTTAAACAAAAACAGCAAAAATATACTGTCAACATCATTGCGCGGCGGGTAATTCACGTTCTAAGGAAATGGTCGAAAGAACTAGTGGCGAGTTAAATATGTCTGGACCGAAGTTACGTCAAACAAACTTTCAACCAATCAACGAACTCGCACCTTAAAGAGATAAAAGTTACTATTTATAGAGTCTATATTTTGGGTATAAATAATTTAATAAGGAAACGGAGCATAACATAGAAAATGTAAACTATACGGACAAGTAAAATGGAAATATGAATTCAAGTAATCACCACTGTGACAATTCTAAACCGAGGGAATATAAGATTGTCATTTTAGGCGATGGTGGAGTTGGCAAAAGTGGTAAGGAACCAGATGACAAACTTTAAAACTAATTATCATTGCAAATGTAATTTCCCATGACAGTTGACACTGATTCACACGTGACACGGTTCGGAATGCGAAAAATTTTAAGTATTTTCTTTGACCATTTTTCATCCTTTGATTGTTTGATTATTTTTTTTTTTAAATTCTGAAATAATTTTTAATGTGGATTGCAGTTTTAAATGCTTACAGTGGCGAGTACGGACCAGTGGCAAATCACAGATACTTGTTTCTTTCAATGGGTGGTTCACTATGTATCCACACTTGTACGAAAAATCACAAGTGCCTGTGCTGGTTACACCTCGAAAATTTAACTTGAATTGGAAAAGGTTGTATACGGCCTACATCCCCTCTGGGGATAATACATATAGATAAATTCTGGGACTATTATACTATTTGTATAATAGTCATTATACTATTATTATAGTAGTCCCAGATAAATTCAACCAGATCCCCAGGCCTAAATAATTATGCCTTGAAATCTATTAACATTATTAAGTGTTTTATTTTTTTCTTAGTGACACCAGCTTAAGAGTCATACATCATGTTCATAGGGTCATAGCAAATCAATTTAAATAGCCTTTCAAGATTACATGATTATTTGGACTACAGATCTCTAAGAAAAATAGTAAAATACAGTGAGTTTGTGTTTCGGAAATATAAAAGAATCTGGTCAAGAATTTAGGATTCATTTTTGGGGGGAAGAAGACTTTGAAGTCTTCTGAAATCCTATACTGCCGGCTGTGAAATCATTGAACCATCACCAGTAGTGTTGCCGTATCCCTTTCTGTGCTTTACAATTTCAAAACTTCCATGCCATATCTTGACACCGATGTTCACACATGATCGGTTTCAAGTTTGGAAAATAGCATCTGCATCATTTTATAAAACAAATGTACAGCTAGGCTTGAAAAAACAATCACTCATGTTTTAATGTGTTAATATCTACCTTTTTATTTATGTTAATTATTAGATTTCATCTCATCTTACATGTACGTTATTTATTTACTTGTAACCGGATGTTTTCAAAGAAGTTTGGTAGTATGCATGCGTTAATTTAATTATAATCCGAAACTAGCTCGAATGATTCAGCGCCCTCCATCCACTGCCGTTTCTTGTTGGAATAATTGGAATAAAACAACTGGATTATTCTGGTATTTGGAATTTTGATGCATTTATGGATATGATAAATATGTTATATTAAATGCGATCTAATAACGAACACACAACCCTATACTGTGTTTGGTTTTTTCTACAATACATGTATCTAGATACAAGAACATGTGGTATGAGTGCCAACGAGACAACTCTCCATCCAAGTTTAAATATCTAGTTAAGAAAAAAAATTTGATAATGTTGTATTGTCCACTCAGTTGCAATGTTACAGTTTTGTACTTATATAATACAATTGTTACCTAAGGGAATGCAAATTACATTTTAATTTATATATCTAGGGGATGGTAGGCCATAAAAAAATTATAGCTGCACAGGTTTGACTGTATTTACAGTGAATTTTTCGCATGTAAACAGTAAAATAATAAAAATACCGAACTCCAAGGAAAATTCAAAACGGAAAGTCCCTTATCAAATGGCAAAATTAAAAGCTCAAACACATCAAACTAATGGAAAACAACTGTCATATTCCTGACTCGGGTACAGGCATTTTTGTCCAATTGTTATGATGAATCTTAAAATGAGAGGAAAGAAAACATCCTAGAGGCAGATTTCATGCAACCATATAAATGTAAACAGAGAGCATGAGTCTCATTACAAAATCATATTGTCACATCTGGGACTCAAACCCAGGACAGCTGTTTCTAATCAGTACTCTAACTGACTGAGCTAAAGAACTATCCTTAGCTCAAACGTTTACGACTGACTAAGTATCTACCACTGAAAGGAAGCAATCCAGCCAAATGATCTCATAAAATAAACTAGTGTGACCTACATTATGTCAATTCCATTTAAGTTGTGAATATATTTAATAGACTTTAAAAGATCTTCCATCAACACCAAAATCTGCATTTGTTTTGCAATTTAAAAGAAAAATTAAATTCATATTCTACAAATGTAGATGACACGGTCACACCAATTAAAATCCTGGATTCTCTACCTATTTAAATTATATAAAGAGTTCAGGCAATCACAACATGCACAAGTAGGAGATTGATTATGGGGAAGTCATGATTATTTCATTTTAAGAGGGAGACCCAGGTTACTTATACAACTCACCTAAAATCTCTCTTGTGGCCCCTATCAAAGAAATGCACAAGTTTCATAAAAAAAGTTCTTAAATGATATATAATTTTATATTTCATGGTTTCTGATAGTTTTGTAAAATTTTAGAGGAAAATCTCATGTATACATACATTTGACCATTTTTCAACTCTGGCCTTTGTTGGCATAGACATTTTTCAGATAATCCATGTTATTGATGTATATGATTATTTAATTCCAAAAGTATTTGGAATAAAGAAGTATTTTTGATAAGGCCCTAAAATGGCCCCTATTTCTAGTAGTTACTATTTTAAATTAAGGATTTATTGACCAATATCACAACAAATCATAGCTAATACGATGACTATGGTAGATAGATATTTTTTTTCTTGAAAATTTACATGCTTGTATTCTTTTTTTGACGTCACAAATAGCACACATTTTGATTTTCCACGAAGTTTCAATTAAAATGGGGAAATTGCATCAATATCTTGGAAAGAAACATAGAGTGCATGTACGTGTTGACAAAGTAGATCTTTTAACATAATGTTTGTTATAGCATTTTACATATCTGACTTGAATATTTAGCCTTTTCGAAGCCTGCATTCAACGTTTAATCGTGTTAATTTTCTATTTAACTTTCATACATGTCTTTTCGTCAAGTTAGAACATTTTTTTATCTTGAAGCATTGATCTTAATAATCAGGGCGACCAAACTTACTCCTTTTAGAGATTATTTTTTGTTTAGACACATGTCTTTTGCTTAATATGTTGACCTTATGACATAACAATCAGTAGTTTTTATTTGAGAGAACATGTATGTATTCCAAAATCAGGCAGCCAATCTCTAAAAGTATGGAGAGCCATTGATGAGATTAAGGGTATTACAGTCACTGCATGGTAAGGGTTGCATGTATGTCATAATTGATATAACAATAAAAAAGTAGAGAAAATAATTGTAAGTTATTGTTAGAAAAAACTTTAAGGGATCAAAGTTCAAACAATTCCTAACTTTTGTGCACCTGCTGAAATTTGAAAAACCTGTACCGATTTCATTTATGTTGTACACGACATATTATGGAGAATCAGTTATACATGTATTTAATTGCATATGGATTAGAAAAGAATCACATGAACATCAGGGCAAATCTTGTGACTGCTAACTCATCTTTAAACTTTTTAAGGTAAAAAATGAATGTAATTGGAGTATTTAATTACTGTAAATTCAGAAATTATTGCGTGCATTTATTATTGCGATTTTGTCATTTAAGACTAAAATGCGATTATAATTTTTGCGATATTGAGAAAATTCCTGTTTAATTCATATAAAAAATTTCAAAATGCGAGTTTAAATTATTGCGATATAACCCTGTCGCATTTTTCGCAATAATTTCTGAATTTACAGTAATACAATAAATTGTTGTTTCATCTTCCTGTTCATTTATAAATGTTTCCTTATTGACATGCAATTAGAACGGCCTGTCTAAAAGCTTAAAATTTTTTGGGATCGTATAATGGTATGATGTCGTCGACGTCTGCATCGTCGTCCAAAGACACATTGGTTTCCGGACAATAACTTTAGTTTAAGTGAATGGATCTCTATGAAATTTTTTAAGAAGGTTCAGTACCTCAAAAGGAAGGTTGGGATTGATTTTGGGGATGATGGTCCCAACCGTTTAGGAATTAGGAGTCCCTTTGGGGCCCAAAACAAGCATTTTTCTAGTTTCAGGATAATAACTTGTGTATAATTATTTCGATTGCTCTGAAATTGTACCACAATGTTTAATACCACAAGTAGAAGGTTGGGGTTCTTTTAAGGGGTTATGGAGGCCAACAGTTTAGGAATTAAGTGCCAAAAAAGGGGCCAAAAACAAGCATTTTTCTAGTTGCAAGACAATAACTTGTGTGTAAGTGTATGAATCTCTCTGACATTGTACCACAAGATTCCATATAATAAAGGGAAGGCTTGGATTGAGTTTGGGGTTAATTGTCCCAAACATGTAGGAATTAGGGGCCAAAAAAGGGCCAAAAACAAGCATTTTTCTAGTTTCCAGACTATAACTTGTGTGTAAGTGTATGGATCTCTCTGAAATTGTACTACAAGGTTCCATACTACAAAGGAAAGGCTGAGATTGAGTTTTGGGGTTATTGCTCCAAGGGGGGTTTCAAAAAGTTGGGGTGGGGGGGGGGGAATTTATTTCCCAATTTTTTTAAGGGATTCATATTTTTTTTTTCAAAATTTTTAAAATTTCGAATTTTTGAAAAGTTTCTAGAAGAAATCTTCAATTGCACAGTATTGCGCAATGGATTTATAAGATCTTTGACCACATTTATTTTGTGTCAGAAACCTATATTATGTCAAAAATTTGATCACAGTCCAAATTCAGACAGTATCAAGCTTGAATATTGTGTCCAAATTTGCCCCAACTGTTCAGGGTTTGACCTCTGCGGTCGTATCAGGCTGCGCTCAGCGAAGCATTTTATTTAGTTATCGACAGCTCCTTGATGTTGAATTGCAGCTACATTGTACATGCATCAAATGAACAAAACATTGTATGGCATAAGTCCTGATCACAATTTTCAATTGCCTCAGGCTTATAGACCTGTTACAGAAGAAGTAAATATTAGCTGTCTGGATGACACAATTTTACTTTACATCATTAAAGTGATGATTTGCCTGATTATAGGCGACAATATGTTTATTTCAGAATATATTTTTGGAACGGGTTGTGCTTTATTATCTTTTTAACAATGTGCAGGTCGATTGGTCAAAATTTTGTTTAATTTTGTCATTGAACTGTACATATTCACCATGTTCACTATCATTTCATGACTGCATTACAAGTAATAAGGAAGTGTTTTTTAACAAAATTTACTATGATTTTATATACATTTAGGATCAATATATTGAATTCTACAAATTTTCTTGATGCTAATGATAGATGTTTGAATTGTATCACTATCTGGATGCTAATGTCAGATGTTTGAATTGTAGCACTTTCTTGATGCTTATGTCAGATGTTTGAATTGTAGCACTTTCTTGATGCTAATGTCAGATGTTTGAATTGTAGCACCTTCTTGATGCTTATGTCAGATGTTTGAATTGTAGCACTTTCTTGATGCTAATGTCAGATGTTTGAATTGTAGCACCTTCTTGATGCTAATGTCAGATGTTTGAATTGTAGCACCTTCTTGATGCTTATGTCAGATGTTTGAATTGTATCACCTTCTTGATGCTAATGTCAGATGTTTGAATTGTATCACCTTCTTGATGCTTATGTCAGATGTTTGAATTGTATCACCTTCTTGATGCTTATGTCAGATGTTTGAATTGTAGCACTTTCTTGATGCTAATGTCAGATGTTTGAATTGTAGCACCTTCTTGATGCTAATGTCAGATGTTTGAATTGTAGCACCTTCTTGATGCTAATGTCAGATGTTTGATACTGTTACATAGTATGTTTGTTCTGCTTTCAGCACTTGTGATACAGTTTGTATACCACAGATTTCTTGACTACCATGATCCAACGATAGGTAAATACATACTATATAGTGATATTATTATATAAAAAAAGATTTGTATAATAAGAAATCACAAAAATCTTATTTTCTCATCTTAATTGCTGTTTGTTGAATTTCCAATGTTAACAATAAAAAAGAACATAAAAAAAACATGAGTTTTTGACAGTTTTTTTTACAGGAAATGTAGGTCCAAACATCAAAATACCTAATAAACTTGGGTGGATGACAGTTGACAATAGAATCAAATATCACAAATATTTACTTCTATATAAATGTATGCGTATGGAAGCACAGATGTACCTAGTTCAAAAGTTTAAACTGAAATCAGATAATAATCCTTACTCCTTGAGAGGTGTCACTCAAGGTAATCTGATAGTTCCTAAGCCAAAAGCTGAGCTATTTAAGAAATCTTTTGTTTATTCTGGATCAGTGTTATGGAATGGACTACCACACAAAATGTGTAAAGCTCAAAACACTTATACTTTTAAACAAAGTATCAAGAAGTACTTAACACAGTCCTGATAAGATTATGTTTACTACAATGTATTTGTATATTCTTTTTTTTTTTCTTTTTTTTAATTTTTTGACTACATGTGCATCTTGAACAGCTTTATATCTTATCATGTTACATTTGTAGTAATATTACATTGAACTAATTGACTGTAAATTAACTATGTGTAAATATCTGTTTTTGATTGTATTGTAATTTGTATGTGAGGGCCTCAGGGAAGATTAGTTTATTGTAACTAACTGAGTTTACCCTCTTTAAATAATTAGAATATAGCAAATTACTCTCGACCAATGAAATCGTAGGATTGGATGCCTCTTAATTGTGAAGAATGAATGTAAATCATGTTCTTAGTAAGGGATTATCCTATTATTTTGGTCTATTTACAGTTCAAAACAAAGAGTTTTTATAAATGAGTTACAACTGCCCCGAAGCACATTTATCAGATTGAAAGGATTTATCACACAGTGATTGAAACTGACTAAAAGTTGAATTGTGAAACAAACAAAAATCTCAAAATAAGTTGAAGTTTACTGGTGCAGTAAAATTGGTACCATGAATGTTATGAAAATATTAATAACTTCAAATTACTATAAAATTAAACAATACCAAAGCAATGCAAAAATTTTTTTTTTTAAATCTTTCAGATAAAAAATAACCTAAATCTTTAGCTTTCCAAAACTTTGATTACTTGATCAGCGGTTGGGGAGAATAGTTATTTCCAATACATGTATTCCGATAAAAAAAACAGGAATTTAATTTTGAACATATTAAAAACTTTTAAGGGCATTATTTTTGAACATTTCCCTGACATAATGAAACAGTATTAGATGTAAAAAGCCGGACCAAATTATTGGCTGTGAAATAGAATTTAGTTGTAACTCAAATGTATTAATTGATTTAAACTGTAAATAAAAAAAGGATAATTCCTCACTAAAATATTACATGATTTACATTTATACTCACAATCAGGAAACATACAATTCCTACCTTTTCTTTCTACTGTTGTGTCATCTAATATCTATAACGCATTTTTTATACGACTGCAAAAAATTTTTGCGGTCGTATATTGGTATGACGTCGTTGTCGTCGTCGTCCGAAGACACATTGGTTTTCGCACTCTAACTTTAGTTTAAGTAAATGGATCTCTTTGAAATTTTACCATAAGGTTCAATACCCCAAAAGGAAGGTGGGGATTGAATTTGGGGGTTATGGTACCAACAGTTAAGGAATTAGGGGCCAAAAATAAGCATTTTCTAGTTTCCAGACAATAATAACTGTGGAGCGGTGTATGGATCTCTCTGAAATTATACTACAAGTTTCCATACCACAAAGGGATGGTTAGGATTTGCTTTGGGGGGTAATGGCTCAAACTGTTTAGGAATTAGGGGCAAAAAAGGGGGAAAAACAAGGTTGTCCTGGTTAATGGACAAATACTTTAGTACAAAACATAATTTAAAGCAGTGTAAGGGAGATAAATCAAATACGTCATTGAAATTATCTCCCTTACACTGCTTTTAAATTATGTATAAAGTAATGGTTAATGAACAATTAAGATAATTTAAAACAGTGTAAGTGAGGTAATCCAAATACAACGTTTTGGTTACTTCCCTTACACTGTTTTTAAATTATGTTTAAAGAAATGCATATTTATAAAGGAAGACCAGTAAAAATATCTGCAAATGTTGCATCTTTTTTTTTTACAAAAAAATCCACATGTAAGACTTGAGGGAAAGAATTTTTTTTGGGAAAAAAGGGGGGGGAGGGGTAAAAAGAAATTGTGGGGGTCAATTTTTTCTCATTTCAGATTTCAGAAATAAAAAAGAATTATTCTTCAAATATTATTTTTTTTTCAAATTTCAAGAAGTAATCTTTAATTGCACAGTATGGCGCATTAGATTTGTAAAATCTTTGACCACATTTATTTATTTGTTATGCCAAATCTAACCGTGTATTTAGATTTTTAATTTTGGGTCCAGTTTTCAAATTGGTCTACATTAAGGTCCAAAGGGTTCAAAATTAAACTTTGTTTGATTTTAACAAAAATTAAATATATGGGGTTCTTTGATATGCTGAATCTAAACATGTATTTAGATTTTTGATTTTTGGCCCAGTTTTCAAGTTGGTCCAAATTGGGGTCCAAAATTAAACTTAGTTTGATTTTAACAAAAATTGAATTCTTGGGGTTCTTTGATATGCTGAATCTAAACATGTGTTTAGATTTTTGATTATGGGCCCAGTTTTCAAGTTGGTCCAAATTGGGGTCCAAAATTAAACTTAGTTTGATTTTAACAAAAATTGAATATATGGGGTTCTTTGATATGCTGAATCTAACCATGTATTTAGAATTTTTATTTGTGGGCCCGCTATCAAATTGGTTCATATTGAGGTCAAAAGGGTCCGAAATTAAACTTAGTTTGATTTCATCAAAAATTGAATTATTGGGGTTCTTTGATATGCCAAATCTAACCGTATTTTTAGATTTTTAATTTTGGGTCCCGTTTTTTAAATTGGTCTACATTAAGGTCCAAAGGTCCAAAATTAAACTAAAGTTTGATTTTAACAAAAATTGAATTCTTGGGGTTCTTTGATATGCTGAATCTAAACATGTGTTTAGATTTTTGATTTATGGGCCCAGTTTTCAAGTTGGTCCAAGTTGGGGTCCAAAATTAAACTTAGTTTGATTTTAACAAAAATTGAATTCTTGGGGTTCTTTGATATGCTGAATCTAAACATGTGTTTAGATTTTTGATTATGGGCCCAGTTTTCAAGTTGGTCCAAGTTGGGGTCCAAAATTAATCTTTTTTTGATTTCAACAAAAATTGAATATATGGGGTTCTTTGATATGCTGAATCTAACCATGTATTTAGATTTTTTATTTGTGGGCCCCGCTATCAAATTGGTTCATATTGAGGTCAAAAGGGTCCAAAATTAAACTTTGTTTGATTTCATCAAAAATTGAATTATTGGGGTTCTTTGATATGCCAAATCTAACAGTGTATTTAAATTTTTAATTTTGGGTCCTGTTTTTTAAATTGGTCTACATTAAGGTCCAAAGGGTCCAAAATTAAACTTAGTTTGATTTTAACAAAAATTGAAGTCTTGGGGTTCTTTGATATGCTGAATATAAACATGTGTTTAGATTTTTGATTATGGGCTCAGTTTTCAAGTTGGTCCAAGTTGGGGTCCAAAATTAAACTTTTTTTTGATTTCAACAAAAATTGTATATATGGGGTTCTTTGATATGCTGAATCTAACCATGTATTTAGATTTTTTATTTGTGGGCCCCACTATCAAATTGGTTCATATTGCGGTCAAAAGGGTCCGAAATTAAACTTTGTTTGATTTCATCAAAAATTGAATTATTGGGGTTCTTTGATATGCCAAATCTAACAGTGTATATTTAAATTTTTAATTTTGGGTCCTGTTTTTTAAATTGGTCTACATTAAGGTCCAAAGGGTCCAAAATTAAACTTAGTTTGATTTTAACAAAAATTGAAGTCTTGGGGTTCTTTGATATGCTGAATATAAACATGTATTTAGATTTTTTATTTGTGGGCCCGCTATCAAATTGGTTCATATTGAGGTCAAAAGGGTCCAAAATTAAACTTAGTTTGATTTTATCAAAAATTGAATTATTGGGGTTCTTTGATATGCCAAATCTAACCGTGTTTTTAGATTTTTAATTTTGAGTCCCGTTTTTATACGCCCGTTTACGGGACGTATTATGGTATACCGTTGTCCGTCTGTCCGTCCGTCTGTCCGTCGTCAACATGTCGGACATTAACTCAAAATTGCTTAAACCAATTTGCATAAAACTTTGGTGAATTGTTTATATCTATTGACGTGAGCTCCCTTTCATTTTTTATAAAATTTAGATTTTACGTTTCCGAGTTATGGGGTTTTATTCATTAAAAAAAGGGGGATTTTCCAGTTTTCGAACAATAAGTCAAGAATGCTTTCACCAACTTGCAAGAAATTGTGGTGAATTGTTTATATCTATTGACATGAGCTCCCTTTTGATTTTTATAAATTTTAGATTTTACGTTTCCGAGTTACAGGGTTTTATTCATAAAAAAAGGGGGGACTTTCCAGTTATCAGACAAAAACTCACAAATGCTTTCAGCAATTCTTATGAAACTTTGGTGAATTGTTTGTATGGATTGATGTAAGCTCCCTTTAGAATTTTATAAATTTTACATTTTACATTTCTGAGTTATGGGGTTTTATTCATTAAAAAGGGGTGATTTTCCAGTTTTCTGACAATAACTCAAAAATGCTGTCACCAATTCTCATGAAACTTTGGTGAATTGTTTATATCTATTGATGTAAGCTCCCTTTTTATTTTCATAAATTTCTAATATGACATTGAGAATTAATTATACTTTATTTGTTTATAGTCTGACAACAGATTTACTAAGTATTGCACAACAGCAAGAAATCTTTAATTGAACATAAATTCAATTCATATAACCAATTTCAAGTTCTTTGAATACATTTATTCAGAAACCTATAATATGTCAAATATTTAATTACAATCCAAATTCAGACCTGAATCAAGCTTGAATATTGTGTCCATTTTTGCCCCAACTGTTCAGGGTTGGACCTCTGAGGGCGTATCTAGCTGCGCTCAGCGAAGCAGTTTATTTAAATTGGTCTACATTAAGGTCCAAAGGTCCAAAATTAAACTTTAGTATGATTTTAACAAAAATTGAATTCTTGGGGTTCTTTGATATGCTGAATCTAAACATGTGTTTAGATTTTTGATTTATGGGCCCAGTTTTCAAGTTGGTCCAAGTTGGGGTCCAAAATTAAACTTAGTTTGATTTTAACAAAAATTGAATTCTTGGGGTTCTTTGATATCCTGAATCTAAACATGTGTTTAGATTTTTGATTATGGGCCCAGTTTTCAAGTTGGTCCAAGTTGGGGTCCAAAATAAAACTTTTTTTGATTTCAACAAAAATTGAATATATGGGGTTCTTTGATATGCTGAATCTAACCATGTATTTAGATTTTTTATTTGTGGGCCCCGCTATCAAATTGGTTCATATTGAGGTCAAAAGGGTCCAAAATTAAACTTTGTTTGATTTCATCAAAAATTGAATTATTGGGGTTCTTTGATATGCCAAATCTAACCGTGTATTTAAATTTTTAATTTTGGGTCCTGTTTTTTAAATTGGTCTACATTAAGGTCCAAAGGGTCCAAAATTAAACTTAGTTTGATTTTAACAAAAATTGAAGTCTTGGGGTTCTTTGATATGCTGAATATAAACATGTGTTAAGATTTTTGATTATGGACTCAGTTTTCAAGTTGGTCCAAGTTGGGGTCCAAAATTAAACTTTTTTTGATTTCAACAAAAATTGTATATATGGGGTTCTTTGATATGCTGAATCTAACCATGTATTTAGATTTTTTATTTGTGGGCCCCGCTATCAAATTGGTTCATATTGAGGTCAAAAGGGTCCGAAATTAAACTTTGTTTGATTTCATCAAAAATTGAATTATTGGGGTTCTTTGATATGCCAAATCTAACCGTGTATTTAAATTTTTAATTTTGGGTCCTGTTTTTTAAATTGGTCTACATTAAGGTCCAAAGGGTCCAAAATTAAACTTAGTTTGATTTTAACAAAAATTGAAGTCTTGGGGTTCTTTGATATGCTGAATATAAACATGTGTTTAGATTTTTGATTATGGGCCCAGTTTTCAAGTTGGTCCAAGTTGGGGTCCAAAATTAAACTTTGTTTGATTTCAACAAAAATTGAATATATGGGGTTCTTTGATATGCTGAATCTAAACATGTATTTAGATTTTAGATTTTTGGCCCAGTTTTCAAGTTGGTCAAAATTGGGGTCCAAAATTAAACTTCGTTTGATTTCAACAAAAATTGAATATATGGGGTTCTTTGATATGCTGAATCTAACCATGTATTTAGATTTTTTATTTGTGGGCCCGCTATCAAATTGGTTCATATTGAGATCAAAAGGGTCCAAAATTAAACTTAGTTTGATTTCATCAAAAATTGAATTATTGGGGTTCTTTGATACGCCAAATCTAACCGTGTTTTTAGATTTTTAATTTTGGGTCCCGTTTTTTAAATTGGTCTACATTAAGGTCCAAAGGTCCAAAATTAAACTTTAGTTTGATTTAACAAAAATTGAATTCTTGGGGTTCTTTGATATGCTGAATCTAAACATGTGTTTAGATTTTTGATTTATGGGCCCAGTTTTCAAGTTGGTCCAAGTTGGGGTCCAAAATTAAACTTTTTTTTATTTCAACAAAAATTGAATATATGGGGTTCTTTGATATGCTGAATCTAACCATGTATTTTGATTTTGGACATTGGACTGAATCTAACCATGTATTTTGATTTTGAACATTGGACCATAATAGGTAAATTAAAAAAAATCAAGTTCTTAGACCACATTCTTTCTGTGTCAGAAACCTATGCTGTGTCAAATATTTAATCAGAATCCCAATTCAGAGCTGTATCAAGCTTGAATGTTGTGTCCATACTTGCCCCAACTGTTCAGGGTTCGACCTCTGCGGTCGTATCAAGCTGCGCCCAGCGAAGCATTTTATTAAAAAATATTTCCCAAATGATATGAAAGTCCTCACATCACTAAAACTAATCCATAAATGACATGCCGAAAAAGGAAGTCGTGCATCAATTATAAAACATTGCACTGACAATGAAACTAATTCTTGAATAGATCATTTGAGCCTTGAGCACTTTACAATATTCTAAGTTTGTAAGAGAATGATAATCCCTTACTTCATGATAAGTACTCGCTAACGCTCATACTTATTCATGAAGAAAGGGATTATCATTCTCTTGCATATACAGAATTTATTACTATTATATTATTATAATATACATGTACCTGGTACATGATTTTAGTCTACAGTACTTGAAATAGAAATTTAATGTAAGGAGAAACAAATTTGTTAAATTCTAGCCTCATTGATCATTATACATAATTTACACAGTAACAAAATGTATCTAAAAAGAAGTTAGACATATTGCATCCATCTAGTGTACATAAAGTGTATTTGGAAATATAAAACAAATTATAAAGAGATGGCCTTATAATTCTGTTAATTTGACGTGATACATTTTTATTGTAGAGGATTCCTATCAGAAACAGGCCAGGATAGATGGAGAGCCAGCTCTGTTGGATATTCTAGATACAGCTGGACAGGTTCATACATTATCATACTAAAAATGTCTCATTCAAATGAATCTCTTAATTTCTGAATGGTACTTTCAGTCTTTAAAGTAAAATATATCATCAATGTTTCTGATACTGCCGAGTGCCAACACGTTAACTAATAACCAAAACCTTGATTAAATAACTTTTTTTTCCAGTAAAATTTTTAAAAAGTGGATTTTTACCAGAAAAACATAGCATAAAATCTCTATTGCATATGTTTGTGCAGGAACTTACTTATGGTAACAATGTTAGGATGATAAAGGTTATTTCAGAAGAACTTTGAGGGGGGGGAGGATATATCAAGATTTTTTTTATTAAGCAAATTGCTTGCAACCTAGATAAATCGATTGTTGACCATGATTCATTAACACTGTTTTTGAAATCCCCACATGGCATTTCACAGGTAAAAAACTACATGTCTGTCTCCCTTGATTATGCATTTGGAACATTAAAAAACCTTGTATTGTTTTTAAAAAAAGTATGACGAGGTACCTGTGTTTTCAAATACGGTAAATTCAAAAAACTATTGCATGTATTTATTGTTGTGATTGTTGAACATTGACCAAAAAAGTGAGATTAATTATTGCAATTTTACAAATACACTCATCATGAATACCAGGATTGAAATTTTGTATTTGCACCAGACGCGCGTTTCGTCTACAAAAGACTCATTAGTGACGCTCGAATCAAAAAAAGTTAAAAAGGCCAAATAAAGTACGAAGTTGAAGAGCATTGAGAACCAAAAATTCCTAAAAGTTTTGCCAAATACAGCTAAAGTTATCTATTCCTGAGGTAGACTGATGCATACAAAAAATGCCATCAAAATTTAGAATGTGAATGTTTATTTCTGTGTATCGGTATAACGTTCTGAATTTGCAGTAGCACTATGTGATTTCAAATACTACTGTTTCCCCCATAATAATTGCTCCACATTTATAAAACTTTCTATTTTAAAATCTATTCAGATACATGTATAATCCTTTGAATTTGGAACCATGGTGTTTAAAGGTGCCAAGGAAAATACTAGAAGAAACCAGTGCAAACAAATGTAAAGATAGTGATCAGTGTAAGGGTCAATCATTGAACTTAAGGAAGGATAGGGAGTGTCATGTTTGTTGCCAGATTTTGAAGAAAAAATTACATTGTTAATTCAGTTTCTAAAATAAATTGTTAAAAGGATGTTCTTTAACAGTATTGTCTTTTTCAGCCTGAATTTAACACAATGAGGGAACAGTATATGAGGAAAGGAGAAGGTTTTATATTGTGTTATTCTATTACTGATAGGAGAAGTTATGATGAAATGTTAACTTATAAGAAACTGATCAATCAAGTGAGGTGTAGAGATGATATACCAGTTATTCTAGTCGGAAATAAATGTGATCTTCATGAGAAAAGAAAGGTAAATAATGATTGAGAATGCACATTATTGAAACTGGTAGTTCTTTGCTCGACTGACCCAATGAAATAATAGTCTTTTCTATTGTGGTTATATATATCATCAAAGTTCATTTTGACTTTTAAGAATAAAGGGGAGATAACAGTAAACTAATTTGTCATTCATTTTTATTTTCTTATATCCACAAAGTGAAGAAAGTAAAAATGTACATTTGTAGCGATTTTAAAACTATTTTACAGTCCAGATTACATACTATGTTAATTAAACATTGGTAGATTTTCATTGATTTATAAGTACAATTATTTTTAATAGGTCACACCAGATGAAGGCATTGCTTTATCTCATCAGTTTAAATGTCCATTTTATGAAACTTCAGCAGTAACAAGACAGTGTGTAGATGACATATTTCTTTCACTTATAAGAGAGATTCGTAATGTGGAGAGGGAATATTCTGATGATAAACCAAAGAAGCACAGACGTGGGAAAGGACTCAGAACATTCATCAAAAAGTTAAACCCATTCAGACAGACCCGTCAATCATAGTCAGCTTCAAAAAATATTCTCATGCATTTATACAAGAAGATTTTAATATATACTGTGTATGTACTTCATATCAAAAAGGGTAGATACATCATAGATTGCTCATTCAATGTTAGACATATTTATAACCTTACTTTCTGCTGTGGCACTTTACTCCTTGTTTTATACTTTAAAAAAATTTTTCAGACAAGATAGAAAGATTTGATGATACAAAAGGGGAGACTGTTCAATGATTATTTCATCTGTGCTTTAACTGTAAATGTTGCAACCAGTAACATGTAGAATAGCAAAATGAACAAAGGCTTTGTTTTATGTTTTGAATTAACAATATTCATAACAAAAAGGGGAAAAGATACCAAGTGGGCAATAAAAAAAAAATAAGTCAAGAAAAAAGACCACACCATAGCCAGAAGGAAATGGATGAACAGTCCATGAAAACTAAAGGTTGAGCAGTACGAATCCATACAAAAACTTGGGTTGATCTCTGGAAGGGTAGGCAGTTCCTGCTTTACTATTTATACCTGCCATTACTCCTGTTGAAATATGTTGATTGCTCATCATACAAGGAGTAAAAAGCCACATACCACATTGTAAATTTTCTGAAAGACAAAGTCATGCTACATGTACTAACAAATATGCATAAAATTTATGTGATGTTGGTTTTACTATTTATTTGTTATTTTTGTTATTTCAGTTCTACTGCATAATGCAGCATTTTTTCTGTTTTCCAAGTACATTGTAACAAGTTTTGAAGAATTGTATATTTCGATATGTGATCATTTTGCAAATTCATGTAAATTAATACGCAGAAATTGAGTTGTATTACCTAAAGCTTTCAATATATATCTTTATATACAACCGCAAAAAAATTTTTGGGATCGTATAATGGTATGATGTCGTCGTCTGCGTCGTCATCCGAAGACACATTGGTTTCCGGACAATAACTTAAGTTTAAGTGAATGGATCTCTATGAAATTTTTTAAGAAGGTTTAATACCACAAAAGGAAGGTTGGGATTGATTGTGGGGATGATGGTCCCAACAGTTTAGGAATTAAGGGCCCAAATGGGCCCAAAACAAGCATTTTTCTAGTTTCAGGATAATAACTTGTGTATAAGTATTTCAATTGCTCTGAAATTGTACCACAATGTTTAATACCACAAGTAGAAGGTTGGGATTTATTTTAGGGGTTATGGGGCCAACAGTTTAGGAATTAAGGACCAAAAAGGGGCCAAAAACAAGCATTTTTCTAGTTTCCAGACAATAACTTGTGTGTAAGTGTATGGATCTCTCTGACATTGTACCACAAGGTTCCATATAACAAAGGGAAGGCTGTGATTGAGTTCGGGGTTAATTGCCCCAAACATGTAGGAATTAGGGGCCAAAAAAGGGCCAAAAACAAGCATTTTTCTAGTTTCCAGACAATAACTTGTGTTTAAGTGTATGGATCTCTCTGAAATTGTACTACAATGTTCCATACTACGAAAGGAAAGGCTGGGATTGAGTTTTGGGGTTATTGCTCCAAGGGGGTTTTCAAAAAATTGGGGGGGATTTTTTTCCCTATTTTTTTAAGGGATTCATATTTTTTTTTCAAAATTTTTCAAATTTTGAATTTTTGAAAAGTTTCAAGAAGAAATCTTCAATCGACAATATTGCGCAATATATTTGTAAGATCTTTGACCACATTTATTTTGTGTCAGAAACCTATATTATGTCAAAAATTTGATCACAATCCAAATTCAGACAGTATCAAGCTTGAATATTGTGTCCAAATTTGCCCAAACTGTTCAGGGTTCGACCTCTGCGGTCGTATCAGGCTGCGCTCAGCGAAGCATTTTATTATATAATTCATAGCAACCGGAATAAGCTTTGGTGGTAGTATCACACATTATTATTGCATACTTTGAGTTCAGAAATAAATTTGATATTTTTAATGCAAAATATGAGACATGATAAACATCAGAATAATTAAAACACACATTTTGACCTTTGTTAGTTATTTTGTACTTAAGTATTTACTACAATCACATTAATAAATCTAGCAATATTGTTAGCTATCAACATGATCAAAAATTTATAATAATAAATGCACTTATTTATTTGTGTATTTACATTATTTTCTAATGTTTTTTGACAAATAAACCTTAATTGTTTTTATAAAGCAATTTCATTTGTTCTACATCGATCTTAACATTTGAGTTTTGTTTAAGAAAGGATAAAAGATGAAGGTTTGCTCTGAAAACTAACCTTTTTAACTTATCTGAAACTTTGTTTAAAACAAAAATGCCTTCTCTAAAATTGGACTGAATATATTTGACTTATTATAGATTAAAATATAAAGTCAACACAAGGTAAAATTTGGAGCTGTTTGTGATTTTTGTGAAGCCTGCAACATTTATGTATCGAAAGTGAGACATAGGGATCCTAGATTCCATCTTTGGAGTTTTCAACATTAAGGTTTAGTCTGCTTGTTTATGACCAAAAGACAGTATCCAGGGCAAAATTTTGAAAATATTTATGTTCATTTTTCCGTATTTTACTGATAAATGGAGTAAGTTTTTTTACAGTTAACAAGTAGATACAATCTGAGGTTAAAGTTTTTCAGTCATCAATAACTTTGTCAAACCTTCATGGCATTTTAGGAAATTTGGACAGAAGCTTGATTATGACCAAAAGACAGTATCCAGGGCAAAATTTTGAAAATATTTATTTTCATTTTTCGTATTTTACTGATAAATGGACAGTTTTTTTTTACAGGTAACAAGTAGAACTAGTTAACAAGCATATACAGTCTGAGGTTAAAGTTTTTCAGTCATCAATCACTTTGTCAAACCTTCATAGGAAATTTGGACAGAAGCTTAGTTATAACAAAATACAATATTTAGAGCAAAATTTTGAAAATATTTAATTTCATTTTTCCGAATTTAACTTATAAATGGACTTAATTTTTTTTACATTTTACAAGTAGATGCAGCCTGGGGTTAAAGTTTGTTACACATCAATTACTTTATCAAACCTTCATAGAATTATTTGAATAATTGGCAGAAGCTTTTTATGATTAGAGATAATGTCTAAAGCAAACTTTTGAAATTTTTTTTTTTTTCATTTTCAGTATTTTTCTGATAGACGGACTTTTTTTTACAGTTCACATTTACAGACAGTCTGGGATTATACCTTTTTTAACATGATACATTTGTAAACCTTCATGGATTTTTATGAAACTTGAACAAAAACTAATCTTCAAGACCATGAAATAGCATCTATTGAAAAAGTTTGAAATTTAAAAAAAAATCTGTATTTTACTGATAAATGGACTCACTTTTTAAGTCACCATTACACTTTTACACTGACAGCAGCAATCATAGGCGAGACACAGGGTTCTACAGAACCCCTTACAAATTTTTACGTTTATCCTTGATATTTAAAAATTACTGATAATGAAAATATTCTGATTGGTGGATTTATTATCGACTTATCAAATCACATAGAAAAATACAATTTCCATTTTATAAAACTCTTTTTCTGGTGGAGGATATTTTTTCCTTGGTTTTGATATATGTATTCTCTTAGAAGTTGTAGTGAAACACACCTGATTGATTGGGATTCTGATACCTTAAAACAAATTTAACCAAACCAATTTGTCTCAAAATTCTCCTACCAGGCAAAGAACATATATAGCTAATGGTTGCTTGTGATTCAGAAATCTCTGCAGATGATTGCTAGATTGTTAATTGCTTTATCACGTTTGATTTCCAGAACTGGTTATACTTTTTTCTTTCTTGATAGAAGTTGTGTATTAGAAGAGATTTTTGATATCAAAAGAATCATTTATAAAGTTGATTCTTTAATGATGAATTGTTAGATATAAAATCAAATGTGTCAAAAGTTGTAGCAAAATAATTACAAATTATTAACAAATTAACAACTGCAAAGATGTTAAAGGAATAAAGTACGAAAATAAAGCGGATAAGGAATAAAATCCAAAAATGAAATTGTAGAATAAAATACAAAAAAAAAATGTTTATAGGAATAAAATACTTAAACAAAATGGTTAAAGGAATAAAACACTGTACAAAGTGGGTAAGTAAAGAAATAAAATACAAAAGTAATGTGCGTAAAGGATTGAAATACAAAAATAAAAAAACTGGTCAACCACAAAGTTTAAAAAGTAAAAAAATTAAAGCATAAAAGTTTATAAAAAAAAACAACTTATAAAGCACAATAGAACAAAAGCTAAAAGACGATATAGGAAAATTTGAAAAGTTTCTTTGGAAGTGGAAAAGTAAGAACTAAAACTTCTGTAAAACTAAATTCAAATCCAGTCTTCATCATAACTTATTTTAAAGAAAGCAGTAGATCATGTGCAATATAATGTTTTTTAAGCAGAAGTGATATGAAAGAATTGGGCTATGAGCTAGCATAATACATATAGAACACAGTATTATGGTTATGCTAATTGTTATGATTTATACATAGGAAGCCATCTTATATTCTGTGTTAATGTTCATATGTTTGAGTTTCCTCCATAATATAGTTGTTTGTAATGAATACTTTTGATTTTTATTAATCATTGTCATGTTAGTAACTGAGAATAAATAGTGGAGCATTGAGACAAGAAATAATCTTTTCATCTTACCAGATGTATACTATTTTTTTCAATGTTATATTATCATCTGTTTAGAAAGAAATCTTAAATGCTTTAGTTGTATGGTCTCCGATCACTACTGACCATGGACAAATTACCTCTGAGTAAAATGTGTCTTTTGTATAGTTTTATTTATTAAACATGCGTTTTTTATGTAAATTTATATATAAAAAAACATACCAGACTTTCAAATTTACATAAAAAAGAGCTGAAATTTTGTTTGCTAAATGAGTTTTTATACTACTAACCTTTAACTTAATTTCATTTTGTGATTTTTATACAAAGTACCTTATACTGTTTGAATTTGTGGAACACTTTGAAATTACTTCTTACAAGTTTAGCCACTTTAATTGTTGGTTCCCTATTGGGAAAGTCTATCTGAATGTCAAAAGGAATTTCAGTGCTTAAGGGTAAAAAAGGAATTTACTGTAAACATATTTATTTTTGTGTTCACAAATTTTTACCGTTTCCTTTTTAAAAACAGATCGCTTGTGCAATATTTGCTTTTAGGTTTTTAAATATTATGATGTAGCCTTCTGCCAGTCCACATTTTTCAATATACTTTTTTGAGAAAAACTAATATACTCATCAGAATAAAAACGGACACCTACTCCATGAATTTTTTTGGAGGAAGAATTTATATTGCATACAACTTTTAAAGAGTGATCAAAATGAGTAAAAATTCTGACATTATAATTCTAGGGTTGTAAACATCAAATTCTATTAAAGTAAAGGATTTTTTTTAATTTTCAGTTCTGACTTAAAATTAAAAAAGAAAAAGTTGAAAACTTATCTTAGACTTGCGATTTTTGACTTATTTGGAAAATATACACATTTTGTCACTAAAATGAAAATATCTCTGTAAACCTGTTGATTAAATTTAATGTTTTGCTTAAAATTAACCACAGTTTAAAGAACTTATGAAACTACTGTGTAAACAAAAGAAGTAGTTTGTTATTTGTGTTATTGTTTATTCTTCAAGAAAAATGGTTCTTTCACAATGTTTTTATTTTTACAGTTTTATTTGAATCTTGTTTTATTTATTATTTGTTTGCTTAATTTTGAATTTTTATACTATATGAAATTTTGTGATGGCACTAGGGTAAAGATCTGGAGTCAGTAAAGTCTTTTGAATCACTGAATATTTAAATCTATGAAAAGTCAAAAATAGGAGATATGATAAGAGCTTAGATATAGAACCTTTAATTTGAGATGTAGTAAAAATCCTGAATCCTTTTAAAAATAGGTGAATTTTATTCATAAAGAATATTTAAAGCATAACTACTCTAATAATTTAAATATTGAAAATTACTTTAATAGGGTGACCAAACAACACATTGATTCATGAATGGCCATAGTGCATGAGTGGGTTATCAATGTTTTTCTGTCTCAAGTTGAATATTTTTTGTATTTTTTTCTTGGAAAAATTATATTTTTTGTTACATTTACTATAAATGTAAATAAAGTAGTAGATGCAAGGAACTACATATTTTACTACGCATTCCCACTTCATTTTTATACAACATCACTACTTAATTTGATTCAAAATATTTCAAAAATTTATTCTAGTCTTAATTCAGTATTGAAAAATACCTATTGATGTATGATGTCAAAGGTGAATATTTTATCAAATGTTGAAATGACAGTTTTTATTTAACAGGGAAATCACAGTATTTCATTGCAACCAAAAAAATAAAATTGTATAATCTGATCACTTTTTATCACCTGCATAATTTATGACTATTATAACTTTTCTGGAAGTTTACACTTTCTTTTTGAAAAAAACATATTAGTATAAAAATTCTCTGACATATTTTCCTTAGGGTTTCATTTTTCGACAGAATAAACACACTAGTGTGAAGAAGAAATACACAAGTGCATTTCATGTACAGGAATTTCTACATGCCTGCATGAAAGTACCCTTACAACATATAAGTTTGATTGTTATTATGGAAGCAAAATATTATGGTACAGTTGTCTGTAATGGTATTCATCTTTAATTTCTTGAAAGAGGAAATGTTAAGAGCTGATCCTATAAGCATTGAGTACTGACAGTTAAAACTGCCTTATTCATGTTTGTTTTGAAAAAGAATCAAAACATAGTAATTTAATGCTGACACTAGGTATTTAAATGCAGTGCCTTGTTTGAGTTTTTGTTAATGTTAGTCTTAAAATATTGTTCTTTTTTCTGTTTAGATATTTTTGTGCAATAGTATTCTATTTATTTAACAAAGTTTGTTCAATAAAAAGTATTTAAAATAACTTGTATCTTCTGTAAAGCTTACTAGTCCAAAGGAACAGTGTGCTTTTGTCATCATTTTGTATGCAAGTTCTATCTGTAAATTTCATATTATCATTTTCTCCTTAGAAACTATTTGACCTAAAACTTACATGTTAAAGTATTGCTATTTTAATTTCAACATTTGCATTTTACTATCAAAATAACAAAAAGGCAAGACATATCTCTATGTTAACACTTTATCAACCAAACTTGGAGTAAATGGTCCTTGGAGTATCGAATATAAAGTTTGTTTTTTTTCCCAGTCAACAAACATGGCCACCATGACTAAAAATAGAGTATAAGGGTGATTGTTTTTAATCTTGAAAACAATAATAGATAGAGAAAATCTGATTTGGGGTGGGGGGAGGGAATGCTTGGAATGATCATCAAATACAATATCTACAAAAATGCCTGTATGCAAGATACAAATGGTTAACTCTGTGGGGGTTATTGCCCCTAAATGACAATTTTTTTTTACCAATTTTAGTTTTTAGCTCACCTGGCCCAATGGGCCAAGTGATTATAAAAAAGAAGATGTGGTATGATTGCCAATGAGACAACTCTCCACAAGAGACCAAATGACACAGAAATTAACAACTATAGGTCACAGTATGGCCTTCAACAATGAGCAAAGCTCATACCGCACAGTCAGCTATAAAAGGCCCCGAAATGACAATGTAAAACAATTCACTTGGCGTCTGTTGACCGTTGTCGTCCGTTAACTTTTACAAAAATCTTCTCCTCTGAAACTACTGGTCCAAATTTAACCAAACTTGGCCAAAATCATTATTGGGGTATCTAGTTTAGAAAATGTGTCCGATGACCCCGTCTGCCAACCAACATGGCAGCCATGTCTACAAATAGAACACAGGGGATAAAATGCAAGTTTTGTCTACTATTTTGAAAACCGTTATAAATAAGATAATCTGACAACAGCAAAAATGTTCAGAATGTTGAGCTCTACCAATTGTCCATATATATCAAAACTGTCAGACGACATCTAATAGGAGTTATTGCCCTTAAATGACAAATTTTACCTTTTTTTTCATTTTTATTTGCGGTCGTATATTGGTATGACGTTGGCGTCGGCGTCCGAAGACACATTGGTTTTCGCACAATAACTTAAGTTTAAGTGAATGGATCTCTACGAAATTTTACCGCAAGGTTCAATACCACAAAAGGAAGGTTGTGATTGATTTTGGGGGTTATGGTACCAACAGTTAAAGAATAAGGGGCCAAAAATAAGCATTTTTGTAACTTCCAGACAATAACTTGTGTTAGTGTATGGATCTCTCTGACATTGTACCACAAGGTTCCATATCACAAAGGGAATGCTGGGATTGATTTTGGGGGTAATTGCCTCAAAATTTTAGGAATTAGGGGCCAAAAAAGGGGCAAAAAACAAGCATTTTTCTAGTTTCATGACAATAACTTGTGTGTAAGTGTATGGATCTTTATGAAATTGTACTACAAGGTTCCATATCACAAAGGGAAAGCTGGAATTGAGTTTGGGGGAAATTGCCCAAAAGGTTTAGGAATAAGGGGCCATAAAGGGGCCAAAAATAAGCATTTTTCTAGTTTCCAGACAATAACTTGTGTTCAAGTGTATGGATCTCTCTGAAATTGTACTGCAATTTACCATATCACAAAGGGA
Source organism: Mytilus californianus (assembly GCF_021869535.1). Classification (NCBI taxonomy): domain Eukaryota; kingdom Metazoa; phylum Mollusca; class Bivalvia; order Mytilida; family Mytilidae; genus Mytilus; species Mytilus californianus. The sequence continues at coordinate 64,713,149 of NW_026262679.1, forward strand.
AGTCTGGGATTGATTTTGAGGGTAATTGCCTCAAAATTTTAGGAATTAGGGGCAAAAAAGGGGCAAATAACAAGCATTTTTTTAGTTTCAGAACAATAACTTGTGTGTAAGTGTATGGATCTTTATGAAATTGTATTACAAGGTTCCATATCACAAAGGGAAAGCTGGGTTTGAGTTTGGGGGTAATTGCCCTAAACGTTTTAGGAATTTGGGGCCAAAAAACGCATTTTTCTAGTTTCCAGACAATAACTTGTGTTCAAGTGTATGGATCTCTCTATAGTTTGAAAACTATAATAGATAGAGAGAAACTTTTGATTGCAAAAATGTTCAGCAAGACAAGTTCTACAAATAAGTCTGCATTGTCGAAATCGTCAGTCGACTCTTTATTAAAGTTATTGCCCTTTGATGACGATTTTTACCATTTTTTTGCATTTTTGCCTTATGTCTTAAAAATTATAATAGATAGATAGAAACTTAAATAAGCAAATATGACCAGCAAGACAAGAACTACAATTAAGACGATTTGGAGGAAATTGTCCGATGACTCCTTATTGGAGTTATTGCCCTTTAATGAAGATTTTTACCATTTTTTTTGCATTTTGCCTTATATGATTCAAATTTTAATAGATAAATAGACACTTTAAATCACAAAAATGATAAGCAAGTCAAGATCTACTAACAAGTCAAATTTTGCTGATATAGTTAGTAGACTGTCACTCTTGATAGGAGTGAATGCCTTAAATGAGGATTTTTTTTTGCCCTCCTTTGTGTTTTGAGTAAAAACTAAAGAAGATAGAGAGAAACTAATCAGACTAAATGATTAGCAATACAAGATCAACAAAACAGAGGATTTTGTCATGAATTCTATTCTCATCTATAATGTTGAAGAGTGTCCTTTGTTGAATATTCACATAGACCAAGGTGAGCCACACAGGCTCTTAAGAGCCTCTAGTTTTGCATATCATCTCAAAAACTATAATAGATAGGTTGAAAACGCCATGGCATTGTTGGTTTGTTTTCGACTTATGAGTTTGAATGTCCCTCTGGTATCTTTCGACTGTCTCTTATAAACTGCAAACAGCAAAAATAATCAGAAATACAAGATCTACAAAAATCCCAATACAACCTTAACAATTTGATGACCAATTAAGAAGTCATAGCCTATACAACGGTTTTTGACTAATTTTCATGTTTGTCATATAAGGTATTTTAGTTTACCTGGCCCTAAAGGGCCAAGTGAGTTTTTGCCATCACTTTGCCTCCGCTGTCAATCCATCATCTGTAAACTTTTCTTTAAAAATCTTCTCTGATACTGCTAAATGGATTGAAATCAAAGTTTGTCGGTAGGATGTGAACTATAAAAGTTGTGATTTTTGTCCAGGTTGATCAACAAACATGGTCACCATGTCTAAAAATAGAACATAAGGGTCAAACAACAGTTTTTGTGAATATCTCTAAAACTATAGCATTTAGAGATAAACTATCAAAGGAAGAAATAGTCTGCATAAAAAGTTCTATCTAACCTGAAAATTTTGTCCATCTGTTTTGGAGCTACTACCCCTGTAATATTGACTTTTAGCTCACCAAAATGTCCAAGTGTTGTCTGTCATTGTATAAAAATAATCTCCTCTGAAACTTGAGGACCAAATTTAACCGAACTTGGCCGCAACCATCATTGGGGTATCTAGTTTGGAAAATGTGTCTGATTACTCCCTTGCCAATCAACATGGCTAACATTGCTAAAAATAGAACAAAGGGGGTAAAATGCAAGTTTTGTCTTTTATCTTTAATATCTCTGTAAATAGAGAAGATCTGACAAGGCAGAACAGATTAGAATGTTAAGATTTACCTACTGTACCCCTACATCAAAACTGTCAGTCTTACGACTTCCTAGAGGAGTTATTCCCCTTAAATGATGAATTATATCCAGTTTTTGTCTCATCTGCGACTTTTGTCGCAGTATGCGAGACATAGAGATTATAGGGATAGGCAACGGCGGCTGTGTAAACTATTTGCATAAAGTTTTATAATTCAGAAGTTAGAAGACCTGGATGCTTCTTATGGTACTTTGTATGCAGATACCTTATGTGGTGAAGTTTCCGTCTGTCATATGTCCATTGTCCTTGACCTCATTTTCAAGATTCAGTAACTAATTGAAAAAAATTATAGTTATTTTGTCATGTGAATTTCTCCTTAATGAGTAATAGGATAACTATATTTGGTATATGGGTTCCTTGCAACATTTACATGTCTGTTAGACAGGGTTCACCTGACCCTGACCTTGTTTCATGGATCAGTCATCAAGGTTAAAGTTTTGTGATTCCGTATGTTTCTCAGACAATATAGGCAGTAGGTCAACTATATGTGGTATATGGAATGATTGTAAGGGGTACATGCATATGTCAGTCTGGCAGGTTCCATCTGACCTTGACCTCATTTTATGGTTCATTGGTCAATGCTAAGTTTTTGCAATTTTGTCTGTTTTTTAAGTACTATTGGCATTTGGTCAACTATATTTGGTGTGTGGAATGGATGTAAGGTGTACATGTCTGTCTGGCTAGTATTGTCTGACCTTCAACTCATTTTCATGGTTCATTGGTATATGTTAAGTTATTGTGTTTTGGTCTGTTTTTGCGGTCGTATATTGGTATCACATTGTCGTTGTCGTCGTCCGAAGACACTTGGTTTCGGGACAATAACTTTAGTATTAGTTAATAGAAATCTATGAAATTTAAATACAAGGTTTATAACCACAAAAGGAAGGTTGGGATTGATTTTGGGGGTTATGGTCCTAACAGTTTAGGAATTAGGGACCCAAATAAGCATTTTTCTAGTTTTCAAACAATAACTTGTGGAACGGTGTATGGATCACTCTGAAATTGTACAACAAGTTTCCATACCACAAAGGGATGGTTAGAATTGGCTTTGGGGGGTAATGGCTCAAACCGTCTAGGAATTAGAGGCAAAAAAGGCTGAAAAAACAAGGGTTTCCTTGTTAATGGACAATCACTTTTAAGTACAATGTTAAATTTGGATTACCTCCCTTACACTGCTTTAAAATTGGAAATTTTGTGTTGTCTTGAGGTGATTAGCTGTCAATTTATTTTTAGAAGTTACTAATAAAAATGCTGATTAAAGATATATTATTTTTAGACATGATTATGTATGTCATTTTCTATTTTAAGACTTTTATGATGTATTTAAATGGGTAATTATGGTTGCAAACTCCATTGGATTTGATTTGATTTTTGGTGTTTTAACTCCACTTTTAAGCACCGCTTTTGGGCTATTTCGTGGCGGCCAGTTTTTATTGGTAGAGGAAGCCGGAGCGCCCAGAGAAAACCACCGACCTTCGATAGGAAAACTGACAATCCTAGTCAATTAAGATTGAAGTCGAGTGCACCTGCACGAGCGGGGTTTGAACTCACAACCTCAGTGTTGACCGGCTAGTGATTACAGTAGTAACTACTTAGACCACTCGGCCACCAAGGCCCCAAAAACTCCATTGGAAAATTGAATTGAGATAATGACCATATCTTGAGGGAAAGATTTTTTTTTTGGAAAAAGGGGAAAAGGGAGGTGAAAAAATTAGGGGGGGGGGACAATTTTTTTTTCTCATTACAGATTTCAGAAATTAAACAGAAAATTTCTTCAAATATTATTTTTTTTTGTACAAAAAAAAAGGGAGGGTGAAAAAAAATTTGCCAAAAAAAAGGGGGGGGGGTCAATTCGCAACAACATAGCGTATTGCACAAAAGCAAGATAAAGGGGGGGGTAATTTTTTTTTAAAAGGGGGGGGGGGGCAATTCGCAACAGCATAGTGTATTGCACAAAAGCAAAGAATTGAATATAAATTCAAATCATATAACCAATTGTAAGTTCTTTGACTACAGTTATTCTGTGTCAGAAACTTATTATGTGTCAAACATTTAATTTCAATCCAAATTCAGACCTGTATCAAGCACGAATATGGTGTCTTTTTTTGTCCCAACTGTTCAGGGTTGGACCTCTGCGGTCGTATCCATCTGTGCTCGGCGAAGCAATTTATTTTCAAATACTATAACCAATAGGTCAACTATATTTGGTGTATTGAATAATTGTAAGGTCTACATGTTTGTCTGACAGATTTATCCTATCTTGACCTCATTGTGATAGATCTTTATAAATGTTAATTTTATGTGATACTCCTAGTAAAACTTTTAATACTTTCAACATAATATGAACAGTCAGTTAAGCAGTGGAGACATTTCAGCGTGTGCACTCTTGTTTGATTTTTGCCTATTATCTTGAAAACTATAATACGTGAAGAGAAGCTTAAATATTTTATATGATAAGCAAAACGAGAACTATAAATAAGTCAACAGGGCTGAAATCGTGAGTAAACTCCTTATCAGAGTTATTGCCCTTTGTTGACAATTTTCAACATTTTTTTGCGTTTTTGCCTAATATATTGAAAAGCATAATAGATAGAAACTTAAAAAGGGAAAAAATCATCATTTAGACAAGGTCTACTGAAAATAATTCTAATGAAGGAAATCCTCAGTCGATTCCTTATTGGAGTTATTGCTCTTTAATGAAAATATTTTTCATCACTTGGCATCTGTCGTCTTTAACTGTTACAAAAATCTTCTCTAAAATTTTTAAACTGCCAAGCCAAATTTAACCCAACTTGGCCTCGATCATTATTAGAGTTTCTCGTTTTAAAAATGCGAATGATGACCCAGACTGCAAAAAAAAAAAAACACAGCCGACATGGCTTAGATAGAATATAGGGGTAAAATACAAGTTTTGTCACTTATCTTGAAATTTGCTATGAATAGAGAAAATCTGACAAAGGCAGAAATGTTCAAAATGTTCTACCTGCTGTCCTTTAAATAAAAACTGCCAGATGACTTCTTTAAAGATTGGTTGCCCTTACATATCACATTTTACCATTTTTTTCATTTTTGCTGATTATATTGAAAACTTAAATACAAAATGTAGATAGAGAGAAACGTTAATTAGGAAATATAATCAGGAGAACAAGATCTACAAATAAGTCAAAATGGATAAAAATCGCAAAAAGGATCAGCATGACAAGATGTAACTACCCTGAATATTGGAGAAAACATGGTGGCCTTACTTATATTTTGCAGTATTTTTTTTCTGTATTCGTGAAAAATATAGGAGTGAGGTTAAAAGTGTAAATTGGAGAAATTGATTAGCCATATTTGATCTACAAAAAGCCGATGTGATCATTACGGTAAACCATTGGATGACTCAAGGATTTATGATCCTTAAATGAAGATTTTGTACAATTGTTTGTGTTTATGCCACTTTTCTATATAAGAACTATAAAATATAGAAGAAAAAAACTTAAGCAGCAAGAATGATTAGCAATACAGGATATACGTACCATAAAGCTAATTTGAAAATTATCTTAAAAACTATAATAGAAACTGTAAAAGCAAGAACAATTGGCTATACAAGAGCTAGAAAAATGTTAAGTGACTGAAACCATTGGATGACTGTAAAGGATTTTTTGCCCTTCAAAACCTTAAATAATGATTATTGACTTATTTTTGTGTTTTTGAATTATCTCGAAAGTTACAAAATGTGCACTGCAACAATGGTCAGCAATATATTATCTACGAACATAACGTAACTGATTATAATATACCAAAACGGCATATATTTACCAGGTGTGTGACCCAAACTCTTAAGAGTCTCTTGTTAACATCTTCATGGGCAAGTGAAACGTAACTAATGAACACTGACCCTTTCAACTTTATTTCTGAAAGCCTTGTCATTCAAGACTACAATGAAGCATCGAATTGGCTGAACATATAAATTGGTTTTTGTCTCGCCTGCGGACAAAAGTTGCGTGCAGAATGCAAGACATATATATGCTTATCCTGTTGCGATGGCAACGGCGTCAACTATTTTTTATAAAGCTGTTATTTAGAGGGTATCAGATGCCTCAATCTGATTAAAATTTAAACCTATATTAACTCGCGTGCACCGTTTCCATTCTCATTTTTATCGTACATATAAGTATAACGAAATCAGAGAACTATATTCTAATTAGATTGACAGATGCCTATGTTATAAAGTTTCTTTCTAGTTAGTATATGTCCACTGTCCTTGTCCTTGACCTCATTGTCATGGTTCAGTCACTCCTTAAGAAAAACCTTTTTTTTTGTCATGGGAATTTCTCACTTGTCAGTCTGAAGAGTAGTAGGATAACTATATTTGGTATTTCGTGTCTTTGCAAGGTCATTAACGTCCGTAACACACTCAAGTTTCTACTGACCACGACCTCATTTCATGAATTAGTGATCAAGGTTAAGCTTTTGTGATAAGTATAAAAATAATAAGATGTGGCATGATTGCCAATAAGACAACTCTCCACAAGAGACCAAATGACACAGAAATTAACAACTATATGTCACCGTAAGGCCTTCAACAATGAGTAAAACCCATACCACCGCGATAGTCAGCTTATATGACAAATGTAAAACAATTCAAACGAGAAAACAAACGGCCTGATTTATGTACATATAATGAACGAAAAACAAATATGATATACAGCAACAAACGACAACAACTGATTTACAGGCTCCCGATGACTTGGGACAGGCACATACAGAATGTGGCGGCGGATTAAACATATTAGCGAGCGCCCAACCCTCCCCTAACCTGGGACAGTGGTGTAACAGTACAACACACTATAAAACTCAGTTAAAAAAGGGCTTAACTCATCAGATCGATACAAAGTACAAAACAAGTAACAAAAGGCCTGTTTCTTCTGAGAGACTATCAGCAGTGGGTCAACTATATATATATATATATTTGGTGCAGATGAACAGTTCCATCTTACTAGGTTCATGAATTTGTAATCTAGGTTAAATTGTCGTGAAAATTCCGTTTCTCAGGAGGTAAAATTTCAACCTGCGTCGCAAACAGCAAAAACAATCATTGTTCATACTATTTTGGTCAAACGTTTCTTGGCTTCTATAGTAACTGACAGCTAGTTCAAAGCCAATAACAACTAATAAAAAAAAAATCATGCATTTGAGACTAAATTATCAATCATGATGCGTTTATATTTCAGTTTAGCATTAAAGCTTGTCCATATGGATTAATGTTAGGAACGGCTGTTGGAGCTGATTTTTAAGGTAATGAAGAAAGAACTATTACATATTACATAACTCTCGACCATAGACCAAATGACGTTGAAGTTAACAACCATAGGTCACCGTATGGCCTTCAACAATAAGCAAACCCATACCGCATAGCACAGCTATTACATACATTTATAAACTGTTTGATCTAAAACTTTTGTAAATGCCCTGGGTTTTTATAATCTATTTTACAATTTAATGTTGTGGAAGGATTTGTCGAGTTTTAGGAAAGCAAAAATGATTATTTTGAGACTTTCTAGCCTATAAAAGCCTGTAAACAAGGAATTATTGGAATCTGGAATAGTTTTGAATTCTGCAAAAATTAATAAGAAATGTATGATGAAAACTAACCCTATTAAGAAGGGTTGACAATGCATGCATCATGGCTGAGTGGGCTTAGTTAGTTCATTCTGAAATATCTGAAAGTACTAGTAAAATGAACCTTAGCCATGCATGCTTGTATGGTTCTCATGGCTAACCCTCTTTATTTGGTTATATTTACATTTCTTATCAATTTTCCAGAATTCAAATAAATCCTTGTTTGCAGTTTAAATTGTATGACAGTGAATCACTTTGATAAGAATATTAAAAGAAGTTAACCTTTAAATGTAATTCGCAGTTAATTATTGTTTTCTTGTTTTAATTTCATAAAATATGAAAGTAAAATTGAAAAGTGTCTATTTCTTTTTCAGATAACCTTTGCTGTGGCTGCATAAAATAACTGTGTGATTAATTCTGTAACAGTTAAAGAATTGTTAGAATAAAGATTCAATAGCATACCCGTAGTCAGTGGGTTTTCAAAGAGTTACTGTTCTTTGCAGCACTTCTGTGTTGACATGAATTATCATTGATATGGTCATAATTATAAATTTAACTGTTTACAAAACTTTACATTTTTGAAATACTAAGGCTTTTCTACCTCAGAAATATTACAATTAGCTGTATTTGATAAAACTTTTAGGAATTTTTGGTACTTTATTTGGTCTTTTTATTTTTTTTTATATTCGAGCGTCACTGATGAGTCTTTTGAAGACGAAACGCACTTCTGGCGCAAATACAAAATTTCAATCCTGGTATCTATGATGAGTTTATTTGCATAGTTTCTTGTATTTTATATTGGTTCTTTGCATTATTGGTTCTTGTATTTTATATTGGTTCTTTGCATTATAGATTCTTGTATTTTATATTGTAAGTATGTAAATATTTTCCAGATATTGTTTTGAAATTTAAAATTAGAATCGAAATTTGATGAGAAATGTTGGTTTTTGTTGATTAAGCCATTTAGCCTACCAAGATGTTAGCAAGCTTCTTCTGGAGAATATATTTGAGACTTTTTAAAATTTGTAGTGTAAAGATTCTCCAGTTTAAACAAGAGTATAAAAAAGAAGATGTGGTATGATTGCCAATGAGACAACTCTCCACAAGAGACCAAATGACACAGAAATTAACAACTATAGGTCACCGTACGGCCTTCAACAATGAGCAAAGCCCATACCGCACAGTCAGCTATAAAAGGCCCCGAAATGACAATGTAAAAGAATTCAAACGAGAAAACTAACGGACTAATTTATGTACAAAAAATGAACGAAAAACAAATATGTAACACAAAGAGAGTGTAGGTTCTTATTACAGGTTATCTTGTGTTTTGAATTATTACTAAACTTTTATTTTCTTCCTACCATTAATGGCATGGGCATTTTTTTACTTGTAGACCTTAACTTTTGTCTGTAGTATAATAAACAAGAAGCAAAGTTGAAGAGCATCTTGGGGGAAAATTGAAAGTTCTAAAAGTTTTATTGAAATTTGTGTAATGGAATTTTTTTTATTAAATGATTTGATAATTGTATTAGATTGTATTTAATGTTTTTGTTAAAAGACAGTGAGGTAACAAAAAATCAAAGAAAAGTTTTGATTCTTTAAAAAAATGTTTTATAATTGTTTTATATGAAAGCAATTTAAATGTTTCTGCTTAAGTTAGATTGGTGGGAACTACTAGTGATAGATCAATGATATTTTGTATGAAGTTGCATTGCTATCAGTACATCGACTACTTTGAGGCCCTGCCACCTAGGCCATAGTTGACTTTCAATTGATTACCAATTTTCAATGATAAGTTTCTGCTTAAGTTAGTTTGATATGAACTAGTAACTTGCGATAGATAGATCAATGATATTTTCTATAAAGTTGCATTACTATCAGTACATATCAGTTTGACGACTTTTTCGAGGCCCTGCCCTCTATGCCATGGTCCAGTGACTTTCAATCAATTAATAATTTTCAAAATTAAGATTTCTGATTAAGTTAGTTTGATAGGAACTATTTACAATAGACAATATTTTCTATAAAGTTACATTGCTGTCTGTATATCTCAGTTTGTCAAAAATTTCGAGGCCCAACCCACTAGTTGGTCCAGCGACTTAGAATTGATTAGCAATGTTGCGATTTGACACCTGTATAGGCATATGTGTTGAAAAAATGTTTTTTAAATGCATTGTTTGAACTTTCATGTAATATTATGACGAGTTTCCTCAACAATGATTGATTGATGGTTAGGTAACGTCCAGTGGCTAATAGTGCATGCAACATTACATACAAAAGGTATAGGTACTGGGGGTTGACCAGGAAAAAGGGCTGAACATTTGGACTGCCACTAGAAAATGATGGTAAATTGAAAAGTGACAGAAATTTAGTCATTCAACAGGCCACCTACCGACTCCTCAAAGAGTTGTTGCAAGGGTTCTTAACGTGCAGAGGGCGTGGCATTCTCTTTACACAAGGCAACGGATTTAATATCCCCATTCTGACAAGAAGTGGCTTTGAATTTATATATCCTGCTCAACCAACAGGAGCCCCACTTTGGCAAGGGTTTTCCTAGCTGTTGGTCAGGAGAACAAGAGTAGCCATATTTCTTTTCCACAGTCACCCTTGGGGTTCCTCAAATGCCAGTGGCTATCTCTTAAATGCTATTTTACCGGTTCCGGCAAAATAGATTCTTTTAATAGAGCTATGTTTTGCCGGCTCCGGTAAAATAGCGATTTTTATAAAGTTTTGCGATTTTGCAGGTCTTATTTCAGATTTTTTTCAGACTATAAAATAGAATAGATAGATATAGGAAGATGTGGTATGAGTGCCAATGAGACAACTCTCCATCCAAGTTACAATTTATAACAGTAAACCATTATAGGTCAAGGTACGGCCTTCAACACGGAGCATTGGCTCACTACGAACAGCAAGCTACAAAGGGCCCCAAAAAATTACTAGTGTAAAACCATTCAAACGGAAAAACCAACGGTCTAATCTATACAATAGTGCACACGCTGAAATGTCTCGCCTTCTTTACTAATCATTGATATTATGTTGATAGTCCTAAATATAAAGCTTTATTACAACTGTCACATAAACTTAACATTAACCAAGTAAACTAAACATTGACCAATGAACCATGAAAATGAGGTCAAGGTCAGATGAACCATGCTAGGCAGGCATGTACCGCTAACAATTCTTCCATACAACAAATTTAGTTGACCTATTGCTTATAGTTTAAGAAAAACAGACCAAAACACAAAAACTTAACACTGAGCAATGAACCTTGAAAATGAGGTCAAGGTCACATAAAACCTGCGTGACTGACATTTAGATCTTAAAATATTTCCATACACCAAATATAGTTGAACTCTTGCATATAGTATTAGGAAAAAGACCAAAACTCAAAAACTTAACTTTGACCACTGAACCATGAAGATGACACCTGCCAGCTAGACATGTACACCTTACAATCATTCCTTACACCAAATATAGTAGACCTATTGCACACAGTATAGGAAAAACAGACCAAAACACAAAAACTTAACTATAACCACTGAACCATGAAAATGAGGTCAAGGTCAGATGACACCTGCCAGTTAGACATGTACACCTTACAATCATTCCATACACCAATTATAGTAGACCTATTGCATACAGTATAGGAAAAACAGACCAAAACACAAAAACTTAACTATAACCACTGAACCATGAAAATGAGGTCAAGGTCAGATGACACCTGCCAGCTAGACATGTACACCTTACAATCATTCCATACACCAATTATAGTAGACCTATTGCATACAGTATAGGAAAAACAGACCAAAACACAAAAACTTAACTATAACCACTGAACCATGAAAATGAGGTCAAGGTCAGATGACACCTGCCAGCTAGACATGTACACCTTACAATCATTCCATACACCAAATATAGTAGACCTATTGCATACAGTATAAGAAAAACAGACCAAAACACAAAAACTTAACTATAACCACTGAACCATGAAAATGAGGTCAAGGTCAAATGACACCTGCCAGTTGAACATGTACACCTTACAGTCCTTCCATACACCGAATATACGAGACCTATTGCTTATAGTATCTGAGATACGGACTTGACCACCAAACTTAACCTTGTTCACTGATCCATGAAATGAGGTCGAGGTGAAATGAAAACTGTCTGACGGGCATCAGGACCTTGTTAGGTACGCACATACCAAATATAGTTATCCTATTACTTATAATAAGAGAGAATTTAACATTACAAAAAATCTTAACTTTTTTTCAAGTAGTCACTGAACCATGAAAATGAGGTCAAGGACATTGGACATGTGACTGACGGAAACTTCGTAACATGAGGCATCCATATACTATAAGTTATATGGTTCGCTACTGACCCCCTACGGATCCATAGAGGGTGAGTAAAATTCATAGGGGGTGAGGCCGAAGGCCGAATCTCCTATGGATTTTATTCACCCTCTATGGTCCGTAGGGGGTCAGTAGTTAACCGTATGACGAATTTATCGCCCGCGAGACTTTTTTCCGCTGTGTTTTGTAGAGAAATTAACAATAAAACACAACAACATTAATAGATGACGTCACTATTAACAGTAGACGTGACGTCATGAACCCCCTATGAAATTTACTAACCCCCTACGGGTCCATAGGGGGTCACCACGTGACGGCGTTAAACCAATCACAACGCGATAATTTACCGGCGATGCGATAAAAAGTATGAAGCATCCAGATCTTCCACCTTCTAAAATATAAAGCTTTTAAGAAGTTAGCTAACGCCGCCGCCGCCGCCGTAGCCGCCGCCGGATCACTATCCCTATGTCGAGCTTTCTGCGACAAAAGTCGCAGGCTCGACAATAAAAACGAGAAACGAGAAACACGTATGAACTACATAAACAGACGACAACTACTGTAATCAGATTCCTGACTTAGGACAGGTGCAAACATTTGCAGCGGGATTAAACGTTTTAATGGTACCAAACCTTCTCCCTTTTCTGAAACAATAGTATAACATCACAACATAGAAAAACGCACTATAAAATATCAATTGGAAGGTTTAACTCAATCAAAAAACGTAAATTAACACACAATGAATATACTTTATTCCAAATTAAAGGGCCCACAGAGGCCAACATGATATTATAACATTACACATATTAAACAAATACAAAAGAACAATACTGAGGGAAAGAATTCCTTGATTGATAGCATTTAATGACCCTCAAAAAAAAAAAGAAAGAAATACATGTTATTTAACTATGTCTTGTATATGTCAGTTGTTGAAGTCAGTAGGAAGGTCAATAGCATTTACATAAATTAATACATATATATATACATATCTTACATTTTTACGCTATTTGCCATTTCGGTAAAAAACTATAGAAGATAGAGAGAAATTGTAAACAATAAAAATAATCAGCAAGACACCATCAACAAATAGGTCAACAAAGCCGAAACTGTCAGCCAACTTCTAATAGGAGTTATTGCATTTGAATGAGGATTGTTTACCCTTTTTTGTGTTTATGGCAAAAACAATAGTAGATAAAGAGAAACTAAACAGAAAATTGATTAGCAATATAATATTAAGAAAGAAAGAAATTTTAATTATGAATTATATTCTATAGATATAAGATGTGGTATGAGTGCCAATGAGACAACTCTCCATCCAAGTCACAATTTATAAAAGTAAACCATTATAGGTCAAAGTACGGCTAGTCTACAATATAGGAGAGTGGCCATTTTGTTGAAGGTGCAAATAGAGCAAGGTGAGCAACATAGGCTCATTAAAGCCTCTAGCTATATGTATCTGCCATGTCGCCATTTCATGTTCGCATATAATTTAAGATATTACAACACTCTTTGTTCATTGTACAATTCCATACAGTGACACCGGTCCAGTTCCAGTATTGGTCTTTATTAGTGTTTGCAACAATTTGAAAGCGTAAAAGTCTTTTACCAGGGTTCATCTGATCTTGAACTCATTTCACAGTCCATTATATAAGTTTTCTATATAAGGTCTGTTTCTTTGATATTTTAAGCAGTGGGTTAATTTTATTTGGTGTAGTATGGAATGATTGCAAGGTGTATTATGTGATTTATGTGATATCTGTTGAAAATGAACTTGCCCTCATTTTCATGGTTCATTGGTCAATGTTAAAATATCTGTTTATGCTCGTTTCTCAGATACTTACAGCAGTAGTTCAATTATGTTTATGGTATATGGAATTATTGTAAGGTGTACATGTCCTTCTGGCAGGGTTAATATTTCGTTGACCTTATTTTCATGGATCTTTAGGTTAAGTTTATGTGATATCTGTTGTAAAACCTTAATCTGAAAGATTATTATCATAAAATTCAACAATGATCAATATAGCATATGTAATTTTCCATATTTCACCTTATTTGACAAATGGAAAAAAAAAGAATATTTTAAGGGGTTCTTTTTCAGAACCATCTCATTTGACAGATTGACTCAAAATAAAGATTTGATTTTTGATGTTTTAATGCCACTTTTAAGCACCGCTTTTGGGCTATTTCGTGGCGGCCAGTTTTAATTGATGGAGGAAGCCAGAGTGCCCGGAGAAAACCACCGACCTTCGATAGGAAAACTGACAATCCTAGTCAATTAAGACTGGAGTCGAGTGCACCCGCACGAGCGGGGTTCAAAATAAAGAGGAATTTTCCATAGATGATCTCTTTTCAATACAATATCAGTTTAACAATCACTATCGAAGATTAGCATCATAGTTCCTCTTCTGCTCATTATACATTTTTGTCTGCTTACTAAAATGGTTAAATCAAATTAAGACTAACAAGGCAGAAATCAGATGCACTATGTCAGGTATCCTGATATCAATATGCAACGTCAACAATGGTCCTCTTCAACCAAATAAAGTGTATCAACCTCCCCTGGGGTTTGGTTGTAACTTTATAACAGAGAACTGAGTGCCTTTAAGTTTAATAGGGAGGAGTAAAAGATTTTAATCTATCAGATTGTTGAAGAAACAGTTACTGCAAAAACTTCAGTAAATGCAATTCACCTTTCTGCAAATACATTGGCAGCAAACTGACATCTTTCTTCTGGATTTGTAAAGACATGCAACAAAGCTCCATATAAGCCATGTCATCTGAAGTGGAAACATTATTTTGACTCTTGAGCTAACTCATCTTTACTCTAACTTCTAAATGCTGTGTGCTTAGTGGTGAAGCAGCAAACATCAATTTTCAAGTCATTGGTTTCACCAAGCTAGAGTTTGATACCTCAACCTCTGAGATGCTAGGCAGGCACATTACCTTTAGAGCACCAAGGTGGAGGGGTTGACATGCCACACAGGGATGCTCATTTCCCAAATTCCACTTTTTTTGGTAATTTTTTCCCACTTCACTTATTTTTTTCCTTCGTTATCCCGGATTTTACTTTTTCTATCCTCTATATCCCACAAACCCACTTTTTTTTACCCCCTTTATCCAACAACCCACTTTTTTACTCTTTATATCCCACATCCCAAACACTGGTCATCCCCTCTAATTTATAAGGTGGTGGAGGTCTTGTTAAAGTTCATCAAACTATTGCAGAAAAATAATAGCTGAGTTTAAGCATTATGTACTGCTCAGTAACAAAGCCACTCTATATTTTGATCCTAACAAGATAAATAATTGCCAAATTAAACTACAATGTACTATTCATAGCAACAACATGCATATCTGTCACTTGAAATGTGCGTTTAAAATTTGCATCAATAAACCCTACACAGGAAATAACTAACACTTTTGGAGCAGCTGCAATTTGGTCAAACATAATATGAATGTTTATCCATTTAGACCTCAACATTTGCATTTTGTGCATTATATTCTTAGCCAAGCTGATATCACATTTGAAACAACCTCAGATTGATTATATAGGAAGACTTGATTTTGAGGTCATTAATTCAACTGTATAGGTCACAGCAGCAAATTTGGAAACACATTTTTAAGAATACTTCTAGAATCAAATAACCACGTAGATGAGTCTTTACCAAAATTTTCCAGATAAAGTCCCTTATGTTTAATTTTTAGGTAACAAGGTCGGTCAAAACAGATATAAATAGACTAAGTTTTAGAGTGAATTTTGGTGTCAGAATACTCCTACAACCTTGTTCTGGGCAAAACTTCTAGGTCTTTTGATCTGGTTTTATATGTAGAATATGGTAACTGCATGTGTCATGTTCCTTTCAATCTTTGAACTTTGCCTGATGATTAATATTTTTTTTGTACATGTAATAGGTGTTTCTCGTTACTCGTTTTTTTTTTATATAGATTAGACTGTTGGTTTTCCTGTTTGAATTGTTTTACACTGGTCATTTTGGGGCCCTTTATAGCTTGCTGTTCGGTGTGAGCCAAGGCTCCGTGTTGAAGGCCGTACTTTGACCTATAATTGTTAACTTTTTATACATTGTGACTTGGATGGAGAGTTATCTCATTGGCACTCATACCACATCTTATTTATATTTAATTATAATACTCTTAGGTCACTTGACTGATAAAGGCAATATGTTATGTACAATTTGACCTGTGTCTGACATCTGACATTGAGATGATATAATTTGGATAAAAAACCTTTCCAGACTTGATGCAACAGTATATTATTATAGGCCAGAGATATCTCCAAGTCCACCTAAAAGGAGAATCTTTGCCGAGTTCATTTTTTTGGACAAGTTCAAATAGGGTCTTTGATTCATAATTTGGGCTAAATGAGTTCAAATTATGCATCCCCTCCCTGTTTTCAGCACACACAATTATCTTCACAATGCTCTTGACATAGATGTTGATTCTGTTATTTTTGTGGTTACAAAATTTGGTAGAAGGCTTAATGTGAAAACCAAGGGAGAAACATTCTAACATTAACAAAAAAGTTTTTAATATTAACAATCCACAGAATGTCTGACATGAAAATTTACAACATATTCAGCATTAGTTCTTTGAACACTAATGGCAAATGGCTCACTGGGATGAAATGTAAATGCAACCAGTCTTCGTGCTGCTGGTGGAGGGTTACGACCCACAACACCTGCATGGATCCTAAACTTCAGAAGACCTGAATCTCTAGCATAAAACCTGAAGTGATAACATAAAATCATAATTATCAATAATTCCATTAACCATATTAACATGATTAAAATGCAGTTGTCTTTGACAATATCCATTTTACAATAAAATAACAAAATAATATATACAAAATGAACAATCGATTTTATCATGGACATTTTGTTTGAATTTTTTATATGTCTTTGTAATGTTGTATATTACAATTCTCTTAATGTGGTTAAAAGTTTACACTGTTGGTCCTGGATTCTTCAAATCTGCCTACAGAATGACTACAAAAGTATGGTGAACTGAGAAGGAAAAGAACTACGATTGCATATGGATTATATTCATCAGTAGTCAATAAATATTTTATATGTACTTCTGGATTATGTATTTATTTGGTCATTTCTTTGTAAAAATTAGTGAAACTCTTTTTACTGAGAACAGAGTTGATTAACTTAAATATCATTTGCTAGTATCTTCACTTTCAGAAGTGTTGTATCTGTTTGTTTCATATTCATGCTCTTCAATTTGTAAGTTCTATGAATTTGATTCTTCAACAGAATAATTGTTTTTTTTACAGATATGCAATAAAGATATTAGATCATTGGTTTTAATAAGTGGTTTTGTCCAGATATTGTAAGAAATTTATTTAATGAAAATCAGTAATAATATCAAAGATTCATTTTCTTCAGAACAGCAAGTTTTATTCCCATGTTCCCAAATCTCCTTCATATTTAGGAAAGTATTCTATCAATACATTTATATTTTTCATATATAAAATCTATATCACATATGAAATAATATATAAATGTAACACTGATCTCGTAATCTCTGTGGTCAAATGGTATTTAAACTTCAATACATCTAGTACATATATATACAAAGGTCATAATTGCATCTTTTACACATATGACATGTATGAATACAATTACATTTTGTACATTGTGAACTACATTTCAGTTTTGTCATTCTTGCTATCAATTTGAAGTTGCTAACATACTGCATCCAACACTAAAAACGCATGCCTGTTAGCCGTTGATAAAATGTAGTTAACACTTATAGTACACATGTACAATGTACTAAAAATGTATTCAACATTTATAGTACACATGTACTGTGATAACTATAAAAGCAAAGCGTATTTATCAAAAACTGTTTAGCCTAGTCAATTTAGCTCTAAAATCGCTCAACCTGCAACTAATTGCAACACAAGGTTTTTTTAGTGCAAATTATAATATAGACTTGTACTAACAACATACTAAACTATACATTGATATAATTTGCAGAAAAGGTTATTTTGAGGTGAAATATGTGGTTTTTAGAGAAAAAATGCTGAAAACTGGAAACGAAGAAAAATATTCTTGGATTGTAAAATAGCAGAACACAATCTCGGTCTATATCTTTATTCAAATATACAAATTTTGAGACAGGAAAGTGATTCATTTGTAATAATATTCTTTTAAATTGAAATAATTATGTATTGTATTGTATTATTTCAACTGTTTTAAAAAATACAGAACATTTTTTGTATAATTTTATTTTTTTCAACTTTGGCAAATAAGGGGAAGCAACTCATATAACCTTACTTTTACTACAAAACATTTTTATAAATTACACCACCTTCCGCAAAATATATTTTTGTATAATTTTAGTATGTTGTTCATAGATAGTAACAGACTTGTTTTTCAGAGAAAAACTTTGTGTTGCAATTAGTTGCAGGTTGTTCACTAAATTGACTAGACTAGTTGTACTAAATTCATTTAATGTCAAAAATATTTTACCGTAACGAGTCCAACAGTTTTTTAGAGGGTTGTATGAAGAGAGTTTATCAGGGTCAAAACTCTCTTCCTTAGTATTTTAAAAACTTGGCATGGAGGTTTAAAACAATGAAATTTTAGATGGAAAAATGGTTATATTGAATGTTGGGTTGAAAACCCTGAATTTTGTACCTACAAAAGTCAAATTTGAGAGATGTAACCTTCTGCTATCAAAAGTTGCAATGAGAAATCTTGAGACTTACAATGACTAATGGAACTCTTCAAGTTGCTATTGATTATAAGTTTGTAAGAAAAACTTCTGACAACTATTAATATAATAAAAACTAGTTAAAATAAAATAAAACAGAATAAACATATAGTGTGTTATCATTGCCAACTAAATATAAAACTAAAGGCTAGAGCCTGTGTGCATGGCTCACTTTAATCTATGTGCATTGTAAACAATGGCCACTCTCCCACATTATAGACCAGAATATAAATCAGGACTAAAATTCTCTTTTTTGCTATCATTTTTGTTTACAGTTTCTCTTTCTCCAAACATGGCAAAAAAAATGGGTAAAAACCATCATCATTTAAGGAAAATAACATTAACTGCCTATATTCCCAGCCAGACCAAATTTTCAATACTTTAATCTTGATTTGTAAATTGGTCAACTATGAAGTTTTTCTTCAAACAATATGTATTTGAAAAAATTGTATTATTGTTCATATTTTAAACTTGCATTTAAAATTCTTTACCACTAACCTTATAGGATGATCTCCACAAGCTTTAGGCCTTTCCATCATGGACACCCACTTGTCATCATAGCTAAACAATGCTAGATCTAGATAAGGACTACTGCTATACGACTGTGAACTGATAGGTAACTGTGCTAGAAGACGCCTGACTGCTTCTGTTTGACCTCCAAATTTTGCATTAATAATTGTTTGCTTAAATCTTTGCTGCATTTGTCGTGCATATATATTACTAGATGGAGAACATGTAAATTGTGCTTGTTTGTCAAGTGTAGCATTTCTAAACATATCACAATTACTTTCAAACAGTTCAAGAAGTTGTTCTGACGTGTTTTCAAAGACAGCTTTGATTTCTGTTGTTATCATGTTATATACAACGAAAAAAGAAGGCTGAGAATTAGGATCTGAAATTCTAAGAGTCACAACATCTTCACTAGCGTATTTAATAAGTAAGTGATTTTCATCAAGAAGTTGCATTTTCCACATCCTAAGTTCATTGAATTGTTCAAAAAATTGATAAAACTTACGAAGCGCAAAAGCTGTTCCGTCAAAAACTGCTCTTTTATACAGAAATACAAGAAATCGATGTTTTAATGAATTAATACTCTTCTCACTATATGGACGATGAACCTGACCCTCACTATAAGGACGATGAACCTGAGTCTCACTATAAGGACGATGAATCGGAGTCTCACTATATGGACGATGGACCTGACCTGTAGAATTCTCAAGACCTAAATGATAATACAGTTGATCATCTTCACAACAAAATCTTCCTATACTTCTTACATCAGTAAATTTTCCAGATGGATCAACTTGGAAAATATGAATTGTTTGTTGTTGCACAGAGAGTACTGCTAATGTGTCTTTGTACAAATATAAGCCCTGATTGTGTGACAGAAAAATCTTATCACATTTAAAGTGTCTGGTGTCACATAAATGTCCTGTTTCAAGTTCTACTAAATGTAGTGAATAATCTTCAAGAGGTGACTTAGCATTTGGTGTGACAGCTTCATTATTTCTATAAATATCATAGAAATGAGGGTGAGGCTCCTCAGGAATATAAGTAGCAGAACCTACAATAACATACTTGCCATCATCAGTAAAAAGACTACATTCACGATTTAAATGTTCACCATTTGTTGATACATGTGTTGCATGTTTAAGTTTAAAAAAACATTCAAACAAACAATTACGGACTTTTCTGTACGTATTTTTATTGTCAACGAATGTGTGTAAACCTTGTTCTTCACTCTCTCCAATGTATTCACCTCGAACTCCTTGCAACAAATGTTCTGCTGATGGAGATCCCTGAAATGTGTAGATTTCAATTGATGTCTGATCAAAAGAAAATGCAATAAAGCATTTACCATCAGGAGAAAATTTACGTAAAAAACAAGGAGGTTTCTCAATATTTGCAACAGTACAGTTTGGAAATATATTTGTATATATTTTTCTGGCTACATTGAATTGTGTACCACACTTTGATACATGTGTCTCTCTCCGAAAAAGTCTATACACAATATTTTGATTTGGTATTTTTCTTGGTTTGAGATCCAATTCATCATTGTAACACTTCTTTGCTTTAAAGCCATTCATTATTTGCCTCCTCAGTCATATTCCTGAAATATGAAATATATCAAATTAAAATTTGTAACCAATGTCTGGTTATTTAGATTTGTCAAGTTTCTCAAAGGGCGTAACAATGATATGAAGGGAATCCAAGTTTAACATAAAAAAATATTTAAAAATCAGGACACAACACTTCGTCAATCGAATTTCAGGTATCATTTATTTTTATAAAAAATGCTCCCATTTTCTCTGTCATCTTTTAAAAAGACAATGAGCTTTCCTCCATGAGGTGCTAAATTCAGGTACCTCAAATTTGACATCTTTGTTCATTATGGTTTCAATAGGACTTAAATTTTATCAAATTTGAATATAAAAATGTTTGTTCAAACAAAACAATGAAGAGTTTAGTCTTGATAACTTATGATGTTGTTTCTAATCAACTATGTCAATATAAATTACATCTCAAATTCAATTGTCAAATTATACATAAAATTGAGAATGGAAATGGGGAATGTGTCAAAGAGACAACAACCCGACCATAGAGCAGACAACAGCCGAAGGCCACCAATGGGTCTTCAATGCAGCGAGAAACTCCCGCACCCGGAGGCGTCCTTCAGCTGGCCCCTAAACAAATATGTATGCATTGATATATAATCAGATATAATACAAAAAATTTTCAGTGTGTACATTTTGTATTCTTGAACATTCTTTATCAGATTCTGAAAATCTACAACTCAAATATTTTAAAGAAGCCATAGAAATTATCTCCATTTGATATTTTTCAAAAGAATTTGAGTTGGAAGTGATTTTTCAAATTTTACAGGCAAAGAAAAGAAATATAGTTGATTATGATTATTCTGTGTACAAAATTTCAACTTTTAACATTTTTTGGGGGGGTCATTTTTTTTTCACAGTAAGAGAAAAATATTGTAATATCGTATATAGCAGTGTTTCAAAGCATGTCTGTAAAGATTCATAGTGCACTTCTAAAGAACAAGTGAGAAACAAGAATTTCTTTGAAAAATTGCAAAGGGAGATAATTTTTGATATTGAGCTTTTAAGTTCTTGGTCAAGTTGTATTACATGTATTAGCTCAAATTGCAGTTAAACACAACCGGTTATTTTTTCTGTTTCTCCTGCAATGCCACTTGAAGTTGTTATGATTTAATACTGACTAACCTTTAATTTATTATAAGGACGAGGTATACATATATTCTTAATTTAAAGAAGAATAACAGTAAGACCTAGGAATATTAAAAGGACTTGAAGTTGAACATTTATTTAGGACTAATCTATCTCTTATATGTACATATTTCCTTGTTCACCAAGGCTGCCATGTTGTAAACAGGTAAAGGGTTCAGCATACCTTTCACGCAAATTTGTATAGCAGATTACAAAAATTTTTCATGAAATACCGGTAATAAGGACTTTGTAACACCTGTATCACATTGAGCAAGCTTGAAGTTAAACTGGAAATATACAGAACATAAGCTGGCATCGGTAAGACTTATAGATACATACAATAGACAATATTTATTTGCACTAACACATTTACATTAAATAGTTCAAATGGCATAATGAAAAACAAACTATAAAACAAACACAATTGTGTAATTAGAAGGGAGTGACAGTGGTTTTAAGAATACAATAATTAAAAAAAGAAAATAATAAATGACTTATATATATATATAGTCATGAGCCTGTTGTTTAGTGGTTGTCGTTTGTTGGTGTGGTTCATAAGTGTTTCTCGTTTTTTTCGTATAGATTAAACCGTTGGTTTTCCTGTTTGAATTGTTTTACACTAGTCTTTTTGAGGCCCTTCATAGCTTGCTGTTCGGTGTGAGCCAAGGCTCCATGTTGAAGGCTGTACTTTGACCTATAATTGTTTACTTTTTACACATTGTGACTTGGATGGATAGTTGTCTCATTGGCACTCATACCACATCTTCTTATTTATATGACAGTGGGTCGCCCATAAATCGCCTTGGACACGTTTTTGCTGTATAGAGATTTTCTTGGGAACGTTGAGTGCTTTTACCCAATGCATGTCGAGATTGCAATACATGTATACACTATTTGTTTAATTGAACAGTGTCCATTTAAACAAATCATACCCATTTTATGTACTTAAAGATCAGAGAAATATAGTAAAAGGGGTTGGATCCAGACTTATTTTTAATGAATTTTACGAAAAGTCATGAATCTGATCAACCGCAGAGCTGTCGTCAAAGTACACATTAATAGTGACCCAGATACTAAATTTCTTTTTGCTCAGTGAATAGGAAAAGCTTCTCTGTTATTTTTTATTCACAATTCTGAGTCAACGTTTAATTGCAAATTATTTCCTTTTCACTCCTTTAACTGCTCATTTTCTTCAGGGCATGCATGTTGTGACTGTTATATACTGTATATAGATTTTTTTAGGATAATCTACACCCTCTTGGAAAGTATATTTATTCATTTGGAATATGTACAGGTGCTTCTTTTGAAAAAAAAAATGCAGATCTATGCGTTTATTTTCATATAACCTGTTTACTAGATCATGGAAGTAAAATAAAAAGGATTCCTGTCAATATAATACTTCCATGACTAGACATAATATAAATATCTGCAAAATTTACGTCAAATATGGGTGCCATACTCTGCAATAATTAGCGTATTCTTGAATAATCATTATTGTACATGAAATATAAAATGTATATATATATATATATAATCATGATAATATATGATAGTTACAAAATGTATATGCATTTTTGTGTTTCAGAAAGTAAAATAGTTTTTGGGGATTTTGAGATTCATTTTTTTCCATCCCTTTCATAGATCTCATTATTTACGGAACCAACAGGGACCAATACAAAATTATTTTTTTATTGTGCGATCAAATATAACGTACAAATTCATAGAGCTTATCCTTGTGTTATGGGTTTCCGTGCTATTAAGAATGCATTGTGACGTCATAATTTCCATTGAAAAAGGATGCATAGTACGAATTCATATGACATGTATGATCTGACCATACATTGTACATGTGGAAGGGCGCTCTAGTGTTTCATGTTCAGTCAGAATAAAGGAATAAATTATGTTTCATTTTGACATGGGGGTAATAAGGGGACGAAGTCCCCTATTACAGTAGAAAAATCAATAATAAAAAAAAAAAATGGGGAAAATTTCCCTAAATTTTCATTGTACTAATGAACTCAAAATCGTTAACTTTTTTCCATTTGCGCAGAAATCTACTTCCTTCTTCCGGTCTCATTTGTCATGAGACTTTGAGTGAAATATAGACTTATCAGTCCAGTAAAATATAGGAAGGAACACAATAACAATTTCATTTCTAATTATTCTTTGATATGAAAAAACGTTACCTGATGATAGCATTTCTTTGTTTACATTGAATATGACGTCATAACTAAAATAACGTCACAACTAAAATCCCTAACAACAGAACCAAAATATAGGAAACGTTACGGTATTTCAAAATTTCACTATTTCCGTTTCTTTTTAAACAGATTTAGAACTTAATTAAAATATGTTTGAATTAAAAAAAAATAATTTATATAGACTTCGTCCCCTTTCACAGGTAATGCCTGCCTCATATTATACAGCAACATAGAAAGTATTTTTTTACTGGAAATAACACAAAAAGAAATGGTACAATGTATGTACTGTTCACCAGACTGTTGCAAAGCCAAAGACATGTCTCGTGAGTGTTACAAGATATCATCACTGATGCTTGGGCAAATATTTCAATAGAAT
Source organism: Mytilus californianus (assembly GCF_021869535.1). Classification (NCBI taxonomy): domain Eukaryota; kingdom Metazoa; phylum Mollusca; class Bivalvia; order Mytilida; family Mytilidae; genus Mytilus; species Mytilus californianus. The sequence goes on from NW_026262679.1 coordinate 64,737,542, forward strand.
AATTCCTTACTCAGCAGTCTTCAGTAAAATAGAACATACACATATTAAGGTTGCAAAAGATGCTAAAACAGCAAAGGAATGTTTTCTTTTTGTTATTTTGCATGACAAATAAGTCTGCTCTGTTGTTATTATAAGGAATCTTAAGAGGTGTTCCGAAAATTTCTTTTACCATATACTGTCATGGATTTTTAAAATTTTATAAGAAAATCAAAATTATCATTGTTTTCAAAGTTAATTTAAATCTTTATTATGTTATCGTAACTTAAATTGTATATGATTTTATTTAAACAATTAAAGGAATGAGGTAACACCATAATACACCCTTCGGATTTACCTAGGCTTTAGTTATAAATCTATGTAAAGTTACGAGAGAATTCGGACACATTCTTTTTATCCCACGCTGTCGCCATCTTTTCCAAGAATCGATCTTTCAGCACAGAACACCGCACTAGCTCAAATTAAACAACCATCGACACTGAGGTATGGTATAGTCCTAAATTTCATAATAACGACATAAATTTTGCACCAGAAATTCAGTATACTGTGTAATAAAATGTATCTTCCCTAGATAGAGACTGAAAAGTGCTTGAGAAAACGAAAGTTGCATACATTGTCATTGATTTGGTTTTATTTTGTACAAAAAGCCGAAAATTCATTCCATGCAAACAAAGACACAACATTTACTTATTTTTAGAGAAAACGATCAAGTAATTAAGAAGATAAGATATTGGTTGAATCTTCTTTAAAAAAAACCAAGTGTCTTCTTTATGAATAGGCCCCTTCAGTGGCGCCTGGCGGTGACTTTAGACGTTAGTGCAGCCATCTTGATTAGGGACAGATTTTCATAATCAGCCCTCAAAGTAGGTTTGAAGACCATGTTGCCTTTTGGCCACCAGATATAAAATTTCAGTGGCCATTTCAAAATTTTAGTGGACGAAATAATTTCAGGTCGCCAAAGAAATTTGTTATGAAAGTCTAGTCCATAGAGCTTATGAAGACAGTAACAAAAGGGTGGGTCTTTTCACCGCTGAGCACCCAAAAAACCCATCAACCACTGATAGCCTTTCTACCTGCCGTTAGGTTTTAAAGAACGATAACTCTATATTTTACAAGAAACTGAAATGTGCAATGCAATCACAACCTATTTTCACCAGACAAATACAGTTATCCTGAACGGACCGTTAATCTTTGCTTATTTCCACCATTAATTCTGTTATTAGCATCTATTTGTTATAATAGGTACAGTCATTGTATTGAACAAAATCATTCCTCTTTGTCGCATCATTTATATATAATGCATAGTGATGCACGTTGACTGAATATGAAAGTGCATATGTAGTTGTCTCCCTTAGTAGTATAATCAGTTTCAGAATGTGCATATCTGGCTTCATGATGAAAAGTATTTAATAAATTAATCCAAGCATTACACAACAAAAGACATTAAACATTACTAAAAATAAGAAAAAAAAATTGGCTTGAAATAATATTGCATTAACCTCCTTCCCTTAGAGAAACCAAATTGTATTTGGCAGACAGGATTATTATGTCATTGTTATTTCCCTTGTTTAAAACTATAAATTTCATATTTCTTTATTTAATGACTTACATGATGCTTATTCGGTTCATATTTGTGAAATTGAATAGATATTGGTATTTTGAATTCATAGGTTAAAGATATTTTTTTATATTCTAAAGTTTAGTATTTGCATCTTCGCAAATCATTTATGACCTTCTTTGATAGACTTAGGCTTAGACATTTTATATACATGTAACTGGTTTCTAATCATTACATTAAGTTGTCTGAAGACTGAAGTTCTGTACAATAAAGGAAAATTAAAAAAAAGTCCATTAAAGGAAAGCTGTGAATTTCCAAAACTTCCATTAATGGTTAGTGCATCTGCCATGAGCCTTCTTACTACAGGTATTTATTGAAGTCACTGAATGCTCCATTCCTTTACTTTGGACTACATAATAAAAGTTGTACTTGGTGACTAAATTATATATTGTTTTCACTGTTTTTGGTTTTCATCTACTTAGATATTTAGATAGCGCTTTTACATTTGGCATCCATCGTCTCCGTATAAATCAGTTCACAAACTTGAACAAGCTGAGGTCCACATCCCTGAATCCCCAGCAGAATTGTTCCTGCTGCAGGTACATGCCTTACCACACAATTTTTCTAAAATATGACATGTCACACATTGAGCACATGCATTGCTGCAAGTGTGATGAACTTCCACATTTTGACATGGTTTTCATAACTGAAATTCAACCACATCAGTGGTTTCATGGTAGTATCTTTGCCTTGACTGTTTATTATCTGGTTCAGTGTGTAAATCTGTTGTGTTGGTGTAGAGTACATGTAGGCTCAAAGTTCATGTATCATTTGATCATGTATTCATCTTGCATTTAATAAGCCACTGGGTGTCAAACAATGGTTAATGCATCAGTTCAACGCAATCTGCAGTGTTCTATGCTTTATTTCGCTTTGATTTTGCATAATACTTAGTTAACCTGTTATATATTTATAAGCTTCATAACGAGTGAGAATGGGATATCGCTTGATACCAACTTAAGTTATTCAATTTCAATATAATAATAAACAAGCCTTGTCCCATGGACAAAATGTACATCGTCATAACTTTTGAAAGTCATCAATGACATAACGAAAAGCCAACAGAAATAAACCCAATATATTATGAGACCCCCCCCCTAAAAAAAATATTGAAATTTTGATAAATTTGTTGAAAATAGTATTACCCCCCCCCCCCCTAGAACTTTTCGGTCGTATAAAAACATTACAGAGAAAATGATTTCGTTCTTTGCCAGATAATTGATGAAGAAACAGACTATACAAAATAAGAGTAGTGATTGAACATTGGGTTATTCCTCTTAGTATGAAAAAATGTCAAAGAAAAACTTTGGTTGTTCCCCTTGAATTCATTAGTTGTTTATAAATAAAAAAAAAAATATTACTATTTTCTCAGGCTTGCATGAATATACAGTCACATGTTTTGTTATATTTTGTTCTAATTGTAGATGACTGTTTTAAAAAACAAATTTCATTGGATTTACAAAATTATGTAGAAAGGCTACCACTGAGAAAATCAGTGATTTTATACAATAAAACGGTAAAATCAATTAAATTACGTCTTATTTAACAATTTTTTAGATGTTTATATGCATCATTTTTCTGTTAAAGTCGATTATCAATATAATCCATATAAAGAAAAACGTCTCCGGATTCATCACTATTTTTCTGGATTACATTGTGTGTGTATAAGAATCATTCGACATCAATAACTGATGAAGGATATTAATTACCCGAAATATTTAACATTTGTTCATGTCTCTTTTCTTGTTATTGGTACAACTGTTTTATTAAAGAAGAAAAAAAATTATTTGAGGTGTCCAGTGGTGGTTTGCAGAGTTGAAGTGTTATAGACTAGCCTTTTCTGTTTGATGTAGATATTAGTTCTCTTAACCTTATTATTTGTTGAATTAATAACAAATATTATATTTAGGTCACATTTATAACAACAAGCATGATAAGAGTTAAAAAAAAAAAAATTTGGGGTATTTGGTGGTGTTTGGTGGTGAAAAGACCTACTGGTAAAAAAAAGCATATCAATAAATTTATCCGTTGTATAGAAGAGAAGACATAAAATAAGTTAGTCTTTGTTCAAAGCAAATATCCAATTGGCCAGCTACATTGTAAATCAGGAAGACTCTGGCAAAATTTGCAGCTCATTTTATTTTTATATTCATTATAGATCAACCAGGACAACTCTTTTAGCCAGCTGTTTTGGAATTCTCTTATAAATTTTCCAGTACCACTTGAAATTGGTGCAGCGATTTTACACTTAATCGTAACATTAGAAGATGTACTTGGCTCTTCAAAAGCCGGAGTTTCTATAGAGGAACTCTCCGCCCCTTCTTTTTGTTTCTTAGCTGGTGAAACATCATTGTTTTGGGTAGTTTATTTGAATAATCCGGACAGCAACATCTGTTTGGCTGCCAAGATGTATTGGCCCTGAAAACACTTCATCAGACATTTGAATTCCCAGTTAAGATTAAAAATGCTTGAAATCATATTCAAGATTTAGCATACATTCAAGCGCTCGTATGACTGTGAATAAAACTTAATAAAATATGACCGGAGGCAGGTTATTTATCCAGAATTTTACGGTCGCCAGGTCCAAATAGTACCAGTCGCCAAATGGCAACCAACAATGAAATTAAGGTCGCCTGGAGGCTTTATAGGTCGCCCAGGCGACTGTTTTAATAGCCTGAATTGAGGGCTGATAATGGAGGTAAAAATGGTTTGAAAAATACGGGAAAACATCATTAAAAGAGGACAGTTGCTTGGAAATATGCATAGGAGTTCACGTACTATCACACTATTTCCAACTACATCCCAAAAACCCAGTCAGTAAAAACTGATAGCTCTTAGGTCTTTATGATATTTTTACCATTCACGTTCGCATCCTGGGCCTGTTCGCCAAGGCTTCCAGAACGGTCATATATTCCGGACATTTGTATAATGTCCGGTAAAAGTCCGGCTGGGCAAAGCATGAAACGGTCATCTACTTTTCAGATTTCAAGGCTTTCTTAAAGGGAAAGTCCGCGATTTTTATACGACCGCAAAAAAATTTTGTGGTCGTATATTGGTATGACGTTGGCGTCGTCGTCGTCCGGCGTCGTCGTCGTCGTCGTCTGGCGTCGTCCGAAGACACATTGGTTTTCGCACTCTAACTTTAGTTTAAGTGAATGGATCTTTTTGAAATTTGACCATAAGGTTAAATACCACAAAAGGAAGGTTGGGATTGATTTTGGGGGTTATGGTACCAACAGTTAAGGAATTAGGGGCCAAAAAGGGGCCAAAAATAAGCATTTTCTAGTTTCCAGACAATAACTGTGGAACGGTGTATGGATCTCTCTGAAATTATACTACAAGTTTCCATACCACAAAGGTATGGTTAGGATTTGCTTTGGGGGTTATGGCTCAAACCGTTTAGGAATTAGAGGCAAAAAAGGGGGAAAAACAAGGTTGTCCTGGTTAATGGACAAATACTTTAATACAAAACATAATTTAAAGCAGTGTAAGGGAGATAAATCAAATACATCATTGAAATTATCTCCCTTACACTGCTTTTAAATTATGTATAAAGTAATGGTTAATGAACAATAAAGATAATTTAAAACAGTGTAAGGGAGGTAATCCAAATACAACGTTTTGGTTACTTCCCTTACACTGCTTTTAAATTATGTTTAAAGAAATGCATATTTATAAAGGAAGACCAGTAAAAATATCTGCAAATGTTGCATCTTTTTTTTTACAAAAAAATCCATATGAAAGATTTGACACTATATTTTTAATTCTATTATAGAATAGATTAAGTTAGCACTATGGTAAATTTAAATGGGTAATTATGGTTGCCAACTCCATTGGAAATTTGAATTGAGATTATGACCATATCTTGAGGGAAAGAATTTTTTGGGGAAAAAAAGGGGGGGGGGATAAAAAGAAATTGTGGGGGGTCAATTTTTTCTCATTTTAGATTTCAGAAATTAAAAAGAATTATTCTTTAAATATTATTTTTTTTTCAAATTTCAAATATTGAAAAATTTCAAGAAGTAATCTTTAATTGCACAGTATGGCACATTAGATTTGTAAAATCTTTGATCACATTTATTTATTTGTTATGCCGAATCTAACAGTGTATTTAGATTTTTAATTTTGGGTCCAGTTTTCAAATTGGTCTACATTAAGGTCCAAAGGGTCCAAAATTAAACTTTGTTTGATTTTAGCAAAAATTGAATATATGAGGTTCTTTGATATGCTGAATCTAAACATGTATTTAGATTTTTGATTTTTGGCCCAGTTTTCAAGTTGGTCCAAATTGGGGTCCAAAATTAAACTTTGTTTGATTTCAACAAAAATTGAATATATGGGGTTCTTTGATATGCTGAATCTAACCATGTATTTAGATTTTTTATTTGTGGACCCCATTATCAAATTGGTTCATATTGAGGTCAAAAGGGTCCAAAATTAAACTTTGTTTGATTTCATCTAAAATTGAATTATTGGGGTTCTTTGATATTCCAAATCTAACAGTGTATTTAGATTTTTAATTTTGGGTCCTGTTTTTTAAATTGGTCTACATTAAGATCCAAAGGGTCCAAAATTAAACTAAGTTTGATTTTAACAAAAATTGAATTCTTGGGGTTCTTTGATATGCTGAATCTAAACATGTGTTTAGATTTTTGATTATGGGCCCAGTTTTCAAGTTGGTCCAAGATAGGGTCCAGTATTTAAACTTTGTTTGATTTCAACAAAAATTGAATATATGAGGTTCTTTGATATGCTGAATCTAAACATGTATTTAAATTTTTGATTATGGGCCCAGTTTTCAAGTTGGTCCAAATTGGGGTCCAAAATTAACTTTGTTTGATTTCAACAAAAATTGAATATATGAGGTTCTTTGATATGCTGAATCTAACCATGTATTTAGATTTTTTATTTGTGGGCCCCGCTATCAAATTGGTTCATATTGAGGTCAAAAGGGAACAAAATTAAACTTTGTTTGATTTCATCAAAAATTGAATTATTGGGGTTCTTTGATATGCCAAATCTAACCGTGTTTTTAGATTTTTAATTTGGGTCCCGTTTTTTAAATTGGTCTTCATTGAGGTCCAAAGGGTCCAAAATTAAACTTAGTTTGATTTTAGCAAAAATTGAATTCATGGGGTTCTTTGATATGCTGAATCTAAACATGTGTTTAGATTTTTGATTATGGGCCCAGTTTTCAAGTTGGTCCAAGTTGGGGTCCAAAATTAAACTTTTTTTGATTTCAACAAAAATTGAATATATGGGGTTCTTTGATATGCTGAATCTAACCATGAATTTAGATTTTTTATTTGTGGGCCCGCTATCAAATTGGTTCATATTGAGGTCAAAAGGGTCCAAAATTAAACTTTGTTTGATTTCATCAAAAATTGAATTATTGGGGTTCTTTGATATTCCAAATCTAACCGTGTATTTAGATTTTTAATTTTAAGTCCCGTTTTTTAAATTGGTCTACATTAAGGTCCAAAGGGTCCAAAATTAAACTTAATTTGATTTTAGCAAAAATTGAATTCTTGGGGTTCTTTGATATGCTGAATCTAAACATGTGTTTAGATTTTTGATTATGGGCCCAGTTTTCAAGTTTGTCCAAGTTGGGGTCCAAAATTAAACTTTGTTTGATTTTAACAAAAATTGAATATATATGCGGTTCTTTGATATGCTGAATCTAACCATGTATTTTGATTTTGGACATTGGACCATAATAGGTAAATTAAAAAAATTCAAGTTCTTAGACTACATTCTTTCTGTGTCAGAAACCTATGCTGTGTCAAATATTTAATAACAATCCAAATTCAGAGCTGTATCAAGCTTGAATGTTGTGTCCATACTTGCCCCAACTGTTCAGGGTTCGACCTCTGCGGTCGTATCAAGCTGCGCCCCAGCGAAGCATTTTATTTACTTATCATCTAAATATGTTCATCTTAACATAAAAAACACATTCACAAAGTTTTAAATTAATATTCTTTCTAATAACGGAGAAAATCAAGTATTTGTAACTTTTTTGGTTGACCTACATCTCTTGGTTGTGACGTTTTAACCCGATTTGTTGAATCATGGGAAAAAATAAAATCTGTTAAAGTCTTAATTGCTTATCAGAATTTTACGTAATTAAAAGCGCACAGATGATCGTTGGTCGTAGTTAATAACCACAATATAAGAATGAAAGAAAATGAATACGCGTTAACCGTTTTGTATTGATTGAATAAAACTTCCTATGTGAAATTATCTGAATATAAATATTTTCGAATTAATTTCATAAATTTTTGTTGAGATTGTTTCATAAAATATCTATTGAACATTTTTACTGATATTGAACTGAAATATTTAACGTTTTATTTACCGTTATAACTTTGATAACCATTTCAATGCAAAATATATGTGAACAGAACGTGTATATTACTTTGTAAAGTCATTGTTTATTTCTCGATTTGAGGAGAATTCCTTTGAACTTTACCTTGCAGCAATTTAGCCTCAGGCGTACACAGGTGTGAATTCAAGCGTACACAGGTGTGTATGTTCTCAGTTTGAATGGATTAACAGAAAGAGTATAGCGTGTTTAATACACCAAGATGAAATATCCGATGACAATAGAGAAACAATAATTAAATTGTATAAATTAATTGAAAATAAACATTCAATGTTTTTTCAATTCCGGAAGTGTATACAATATTACAGTGGAACAATTTTCGATTACGTTCTATGCAATTTGCATAAAATTAAAATATGAAGTTAAAAGAATAGTACTTTTGATCTTAAAAATTAAATGTTTCATTTCCCAATTAATAATAATTGCACATCTGTTTAATTTACTTTACCGGAATTCTTTAACTTGTATTTAAATCTGGCGATGTTAAAATGCTAACAATCGTAAAACTATCTAAATTTTTCAGTTTTTAATTGAAAAAAAAATACAACAGTACAACATGCATGATTTTTTAAATTTTCTTTTTAACATTTCATTCTTCATAATTACAATGTAAGTTAATCTGCCAATCACTTAAACGAATTATTTGTAAAAAAAAATCGTTTATTTCATTAATGGATATACTTACATTATAAATCTAAGCTAATACATTATTTTGCTTGAGGATTTTTTTTAACAAGTTTTTATACGACCGCAAAAAAATTTTTGTGGTCGTATATTGGTATGACGTTGGCGTCGTTGGCGTCGTCGTCCGTCGTCGTCGTCCGAAGACACTTGGTTTTTCGCACTCTAACTTTAGTTTAAGTGAATGGATCTTTATGAAATTTTACCACAAGGTTCAATACCACAAAAGGAAGGTTGGGATTGATTTTGGGGGTTATGGTAATAACAGTAAAGGAAAAAGGGGCCAAAAATAAGCATTTTTGTAACTTCCAGACATAACTTGTGTGTTAGTGTATGAATCTCTCTGACATTGTACCACTAGGTTCCATATCACTAAAGGAATGCTGGGATTGATTTTGGGGGTAATTGCCTCCAAATTTTAGGAATTAGGGGCCAAAAAAGGGGCAAAAAACAAACATTTTTCTAGTTTCATGACAATAACTTGTGTGTAAGTGTATGGATCTTTCTGAAATTATACTACAAGGTTCCATATCACAAAGGGAAAGCTGGAATTGAGTTTGGGGGTAATTGCCCTAAACGTTTAGGAATTTGGGGCCAAAAAGGGGCCAAAAAACACATTTTTTTCTAGTTTCCAGACAATAACTTGTGTTCAAGTGTATGGATCTCTCTGAAATTGTACTGCAAGGTACCATACCACAAAGTGAAGGCTGGGATTGAGTTTGGGGGTGATGAATTTTAATGGGGGTTCAAAAAATTTTGGGGGGGATTTATTTTTTTTTCCTTTTTTTCTTTTTTTCCTTTTTTGTTTCTTTTAAAATTTTCCATTTTAAGTTGGTTATTTCTGATTTATATTTAAAATCAAATAATAATGATATGGTAGGAGATACACACCAAACAGGATGTGTAAATTATTATATAATAAGTATTGTGCAATAGCAAGAAATTTTCAATTGCACAGTATTGCACAATAGCAAGAAATCTTCAATTGCACAGAATTGCGCAATAGCAAGGAATCTTCAATTGCACAGTATTGCGCAATAGCAAGAAATATCCAATAGCACAATATTGCGCAATAGCAAGAAATTGTCAATTGTACAGTATTGCGCAATAGCAAGAAATATTTAATAGCACAGGATTGTGCAAAAGAAGATACTTCCTATAAATTGCTTATTTCTTGACCAATTTCAATGGGGTTTTATTCTTGATTTCATGGGGTTCTTTAATATGCTGAATCTAACCGTGTATTTAGTTTTTGGATTTTGGGCCCCGTTTTTAAATTGGTCCACATTGAGGTCCAAAGGGTCCAAAATTAAACTTTGTTTGATTTCATCAAAAATTGAATTATTGGGGTTCTTTGATATGCCGAATCTAACTGTGTATTTAGATTCTTAAATTTTGGTTCTGTTTTCAAATTGGTCTACATTAAGGTCCAAAGGGTCCAAAATTAAACTTAGTTTGATTTTAACAAAAATTGAATTCTTAGGGTTCTTTGATATGCTGAATCTAAACATGTATTTAGATTTTTGATTATGGGCCCAGTTTTCAAGTTGGTCCAAATCGGGGTCCAAAATTAAACTTTGTTTGATTTCAACAAAAATTGAATATATGGGGTTCTTTGATATGCTGAATCTAACCATGTATTTAGATTTTTGATTTTTGGGTCCCGTTATCAACTTTGTCCACATTGAGGTCAAAAGGGTCCAAAATTAAACTTTGTTTGATTTCATCAAAAATTGAATTATTGGGGTTCTTTGATATGCCGAATCTAACCGTGTATTTAGATTCTTAATTTTTGGTTCCGTTTTCAAATTGGTCTACATTAAGGTCCAAAGGGTCCAAAATTAAACTTAGTTTGATTTTAACAAAAATTGAATTCTTATTTAGGGTTCTTTGATATGCTGAATCTAAACATGTATTTAGATTTTTGATTATGGGCCCAGTGTTCAAGTTGGTCCAAATCGGGGTCCAAAATTAAAGTTTGTTTGATTTCAACAAAAATTGAATATATGGGGTTCTTTGATATGCTGAATCTAACCATGTATTTAGATTTTTGATTTTTGGGCCCCGTTATCAACTTTGTCCACATTGAGGTCAAAAGGGTCCAAAATTAAACTTTGTTTGATTTCATCAAAAATTGAATTCTTGGGGTTCTTTGATATGCTGAATCTAACCATGTATTTAGATTTTGGATATTGGACCATAATAGGTGAATGTCCAATTTAAAATTTTTAAGTTCTTAGACCACATTCAATCTGTGTTAGAAACCTATGCTGTGTCAAATATTTAATCACAATCCAAATCCAAAGCTGTATCAAGCTTGAATGTTGTGTCCATACTTCCCCCAACTGTTCAGGGTTCGACCTCTGCGGTCGTATCAAGCTGCGCCCTGCGGAGCATTTTATTTTTATATTCTATGATAATTTTGTGCAATGCTGAACAGGATAGCCGTCATTAATCCAAATAAGAAATACAGTAGTTGTAATAAAAGGCATATCTTAGTAATGTATAACTGATATTGACGATTTTAGAACAGTTCGTCCCAACCTCGTTGTTCTTGAAACAATCTTTACTAGTAGGCTTGTAAGTTTTCTGACGTTTAAGCGCCAGAGGTTCTTTCTAACAGACAAAGCAGACTAGTAGCGTTTCGTTAGTTTGTTTTTTTGGGGCAGGAGAGGCCAACCACTGGTACAGATAAACAGAATCACCATACAAGCTTATGTTGTCAACACTATCAGAAAAGAGTTCCCATCATTGGATGGGGTATATGAAGGCCAAGAATGTACAAGTGACATGTCTGACTCTGAACAGCTAGTAAACCGACTTAATAATGATCTATAGACATCGACCGCTTGTTCTTGATATTTGAAACTGCATGCATATATACGTTTATGAGAGTGATTATTTATCTTGTGTCTGACGAAAACTAAATGCCTGCATGGTTATATCTTGCCATTTTGTAATGGTTTAATGGGTGTTCACTCAAAATCGTAATTCAAAAATTGTGTTTGTGAGATGAAGATTCACTTTAATAACGAATTTCGTCTATATATTTCACAAGTGTATACCACGAAGAAGCTCTAAAGGTATATTATTTCCATTTTGTTTGGGTGTGAACCATCGATGTTTACAGCAATATTTAATGAATAAGATGATGATGGTAGAAAGAAATATGAGCGTCATGTGGCAAATATTACATGAATGTCGGATCATGAGTTATCTATCTGTATGAAAAGATTTCCAATACAACCATATTGAGTAGGAATTTTTACATGCTATATTCGAGTCGTACTAGTATTACAGGCTTCTCATGTCGTTTGAATCAGACTGACACATCTTTTACTTTATGATGTATGAAAGGTTCTATATATATATATATTAAATGTAACAATAATCAAACGCCTACAGGCAATAACTAAACGGGTATGAAGTTTTTATACAGATCTCTTTTTATTTACATAATCATTAACAAACTAAATAAATTGAACAAAGATATTGAACAAAGAAACACAGTGACACTACGATATAGCATGGGATACTTAAATATTTTTAACCATTCTATGCATCAAGTTATCGCACGTGAATACCAATTTGGAACATGACGTGTGATTTTGTATAACTAAAAATATCAAACGAGCAGTAACTTTGTCTAACAAACATTTTTTTACTATGCCTCTATCTCTTTTCCTTTACAATTACTATTACCCTTTTCGTCGATCATTCTCTATATAGTATATTGTTCTCTATTGGGTTAATTTTTTTTTCACAATGCCACTCTATCTCCGCTCCTTTACAATGACTATTTCCACTGTCGTTCTAATCCTTATAAAGATAGGGACATTAGACATAGAAGGAGCTCTCTTATCTTCAATAAATAAATATTGATACTGACTATAAGTGCTGCATAATGCCATTACTTTACATCTGCATGTTTGCCAATCGTCAAAAGCTTGTATTTGCGTGAAGAATTTTTTTTTTCAAAAGAAGGGTCTAGAATCATGACAAAACAGTATTTATTTCACAAAAAATAAGGTCATGTTTATAAAATTTTAAAACTTATTATCAGAAAAAAATAGTGGATAATATTATTATCAGAACATCATTCATTAACAGGACTGGTGGAATTATAATTTCAAACACGCACAAGATAAGCAACGTCGAATACAAATATATGTGGTTCAATAAATGTTACCTGTGCACGCCGGGTACCTCTGTAAATAATCCATGCATGAATCTGTATTATATAATTGTGTAATACGAGTTTTGGGATAACTAACTGAATGTGTCGCTCTGACACGACATCTATCAATAATTCTGATATACCTATTATCAATTCGGGAGGAAGCCAATATGTATATATATATATATATATATATAATAAGATAACGTAAATAAAATTAAAAAAGACTTTTGAAAAAAAATTGAGATGTCCAATTTTTCGATGTTAACATTTCTATAACCTGGGAATATTATACTATATCAACATATTTTGTCTTAGCTAAAACCTCTTCCTAACATTGCTCCTTGTCAATAGCCGTTAAATATCATAATTAAAAAATGTTATTTATCGTATAACTTTATTAATTTGAAAAATTATCTTGTCTAAATACGGAACTATTCTTTATATAAATCAATGCACTTTATATAAAAGAGGCATACTAATGAATCTTCTGTAAATCAGTGATTGTTACAAGAATACTGCATTTTTCTTTCTTATAATTGAAAGTTTTCTTCCTCATCAAATCTATATTTTTTTTAATCAACGAGATCTTATCATATACGGATTTGATAACTATAGCTATCAGAACTGCTAGGTTATATTGTTATTTAAAAAAGTATAATTACCACCAAATCTCCCTCGAAACAAGATTGTTCAAAATGGTCTTCACACATCAACTTGTGCTTGCTATAGATGCAACTATTTGCTGTTAGTTTAAGGTTGTACAAACATGTCTGATACAATTCTTTCTTTTTTTGTGGGTTTGGGAAAACTATTTAGACTTTTGTCATAACCTTGTCGGACAGAACAGCCGTACGCTTGACAAGACATTTTCACACTGAGTGATCGTCTACGGTAATCCCCGATTGATGATGGGAGTTTTTAAAGCACGGTCGGTAAATCCCCGATTCATTTTGGTATTTGTGGTTTTTAGATATCACATGACTTTTTAGATCGAACATGCCGACAAGATGGCGATATGTCGAGAACTGATAGTGAATTTCAAAAATCGATTTTGATCTCTTTTCATAGAGAATAAAAGTTTTTTATTTATGAACATGTGGTTTTTATACGACCGCAAAAAAATTTTTGTGGTCGATTTTTGTGGTCGTATATTGGTATGACGTTGGCGTCGTCGTCGTCGTCGTCCGGCGTCGTCCAAAGACACATTGGTTTTCGCACGTAACTTTAGTTTAAGTGCACGGATCTCTATGAAATTTTACCACAAGGTTCAATACCACAAAAGGAAGGTTGGGATTGATTTTGGGGGTTATGGTACCAACAGTAAAGGAATAAGGGGCCAAAAAGGGGCCAAAAATAAGCATTTTTGTAACTTCCAGACATAACTTGTGTGTTAGTGTATGGATCTCTCTGACATTGTACCACAAGGTTCCATATCACAAAAGGAATGCTGGGATTGATTTTGGGGGTAATTGCCTCAAAATTTTAGGAATTAGGGGCCAAAAAAGGGGCAAAAAACAAGCATTTTTCTAGTTTCATGACAATAACTTGTGTGTTAGTGTATGGATCTTTCTGAAATTGTACTACAAGGTTCCATATCACAAAGGGAAAGCTGGAATTGAGTTTGGGGGTAATTGCCGAAACGTTTAGGAATTGGGGGCCAAAAAGGGGCCAAAAATAAGCATTTTTCTAGTTTCCAGACAATAACTTGTGTTCAAGTGTATGGATCTCATACAATAACTTGTGTTCAAGTGTATGGATCTCTCTGAAATTGTACTGCAAGGTACCATACCACAAAGGGAAGGCTGGGATTGAGTTTAGGGGTGATGAATCATAAGGGGGTTCAAAAAATTTGGGGGGGGGGATTTTTTTTTTTTTCCTTTTTTTTCTTTTTTTTCTTTTTTTTTCTTTTAAAATTTTCCATTTTAAGTTGGTTATTTCTGATTAATATTTAAAAGCAAATAATAATGATATGGTAGGAGATACACACCAAACAGGATGTGTAAATTATTATATAAAAAGTATTGTGCAATAGCAAGAAATTTTCAATTGCACAGTATTGCACAATAGCAAGAAATCTTCAATTGCACAGTATTGCGCAATAGCAAGAAATCTTCAATTGCACAGTATTGCGCAATAGCAAGAAATATCCAATAGCACAATATTGCGCAATAGCAAGAAATTGTCAATTGTACAGTATTGCGCAATAGCAAGAAATATTTAATTGCACAGTATTGTGCAAAAGAAGATACTTCCTATAAATTGCTTATTTCTTGACCAATTTCAATGGGGTTTTATTCTTGAATTCTTGGGGTTCTTTAATATGCTGAATCTTACCGTGTATTTATTAGTTTTTGGATTTTGGGTCCAGTTTTTAAATTGGTCCACATTGAGGTCCAAAGGGTCCAAAATTAAACTTAGTTTGATTTTAACAAAAATTGAATTCTTAGGGTTCTTTGATATGCTGAATTAAACATGTATTTAGATTTTTGATTATGGGCCCAGTTTTCAAGTTGGTCCAAATCTGGGTCCAAAATTAAATTTTGTTTGATTTCAACAAAAATTAAATATATGGGGTTCTTTGATATGCTGAAGCTAACCATGTATTTAGATTTTTGATTTTTGGGCCCCGTTATCAACTTTGTCCACATTGCGGTCAAAAGGGTCCAAAATTAAACTTTGTTTGATTTCATCAAAAATTGAATTCTTGGGGTTCTTTGATATGCTGAATCTAACCATGTATTTAGATTTTGGATATTGGACCATAATAGGTGAATGTCCAATTTGAAATTTTTAAGTTCTTAGACCACATTCCTTCTGTGTCAGAAATTTATGCTGTGTCAAATATTTAATCACAATCCAAATGCAAAGCTGTATCAAGCTTGAATGTTGTGTCCATACTTGCCCCAACTGTTCATGGTTCGACCTCTGCGGTAGTATCAAGCTGCGCCCAGCGGAGCATTTTATTTTTTATTGTACATGTTCAATTCATACCTGAGAATACAATTAAAATAACAGTTGTTTCAGTTTATGCCTTAAATAATCATTTATAGTTACACAATTATATTTTTTCTCTTTTGTTGGAAACTACCAACTAAATATCAAGCACTTAAAAGAACTTTTTTTTTATAGAAAAAGGAAAAGAAAGTATTATATATATCAATATCACTGAAAGAAACTTTGTTGCCTGATGGTGTGAGCCCTGATACTTGTAGCAAAAATGTTCAACAAAATAATTTCTTTATTTTTATCAGTAAGTCAACACGGCTGAAATGGTCAATTGACATCTTACAAGAGTTATTGCCCTTGACAGATGTGTTTTATTTTGTTTGTTAAATAAAGAAGATTTGACAGGAAACTTTGAAGCAAAAGAGATGCTATTGAGATCAACGAGTTAGTCAACATTTTATAAGTTTTGAAATATTCCCTTTACTTCTAGAAAAAATTTAATGAATTGCTTTCTCTTAAATTGAAATGTCTCAGATTAAACTGCTTGATCATTGACTGCATTCCATTAAGATTAGAAACAATATCCCCAGAGTTTACATTGATTTTGCTTGTTCCAACATGAACAGGATAACTTTGACAAAAAATCTGATATAGTGACATTAACTATGAAGGATATTTATATTTCAACAGTTCATGAATTTTTCATCTCCTGTCTTGAATTCCACCAGTGTTTTTTTTTAACTAGTGATCGTTGATCTGTATAGATTTGTTGTCATGGTTACTTATCTCATAGATTTATCCAGGTATATTATATGGAATATAATCAGAGAATAATAGCTTCCTCTCTATCTTTATTTTTAAACTTGAACCTGAAGCCTTTAATTATTTATTAATCATCTCCAAGAATCCAGTTTTCATGATAAAGACATGTCTTCATACATGGCAAATTATTTAATAAAATGTATGATTGTATATGTGATCTTTTGTGAACTGCCATTAGCTTGTCAGTGGTCTTCTATTAATTAGAAGTAAAAATCTATTCAAATCAACAAAATGCACCTGGTGAGGCAGAAAATGGCCACCAGATCACCTTTTGTCAGCCAGATGTTTAAACTGAGCACTCCCATTGGTTCTTTAATTGGTCATTCTCTTGTTAGTAAATTATGATCTTAGTTCAGATTTGTAAAAGTAAATAATAAAAACAAGTTTATGAAATGAAGAAAAGTAGATGTGTGGTAATTGTCAATGAGACAGCAGCCATACAGTACAACAAAATTGAACGAGACATTTTGATTACTTGGTACAAATTTCTTTCTTATCCTTTGATGTGCACGTCACTAATTCATGAAATTTAGAAAATTACATGCATATACATTGGGTGTGAAAATTGCAAAATCTGTAAAACATATTCTCTACATTTAATGAAATGATATTTGAAACAGTTGGTTATGCATCATTTCTTTTGTCTAGCATGCAAAGTTTATGTTGTGGAAGCAAGACGAAGGGATGTAAGATTCTGTCCCCGACGTCATCACATTTAGGTTCAGTCATATGCTTGTTCTGAAATGCATGTAATAATTGCCACCGATTTCAAAGACAGAATTCATCATCATCAACATCTTTGATAGATTTGGATAGTTGCTAGATAAATCTTGTGATAACTTTATAAATGTCTTTTTGTGACAAGCAGATAATGTTTCTTCCATGGAATGTTAAAATTTGTCTCGTAACAATTTAGATTTTAGCAAGAAGACTCAAGTTTCTTTTCATTAGCCTATGCTTTAATGTCATTAATACAGTGTTGATGAATTATTCATTCATTGGTCTTTGCATATTTCACCTTTTAGTGATACAGTCTTTTGTCTGTCTTAGGTAAAAGATCAATATTTGCCTATTGAGATGATGTTCTTTTTTAAAATATGAAACTTGTTTTGCAGCCTGGACTTCTTAGAAGGTTTTGCATTAATGCTGAAGTTTATAGATTTTTCCTTTAATTTGTTAATCTTAATCAGGCCAAAATAAATTGTAAATATGTTTAAGGTTAATTTATGTTTCAAAAACAGGGTAGGTGTGCCAGTAAATTGGCGTATTTTTTTATTACAAGTTACATATGATTATATAGATATAAGGGGGGAATTTTTAGACAATCTGATGTAAATTTTCAAACTATATGTTGCAGTAGTTAAGGTATCCATACGAATGAAGATAAATTGTTTGTTGGCCTCATTCAATAGATTTCTTAATTCTCAATTAAGTTCCATGATGGAATATATATATTTGTAATATTCATATCCATTGTTATAATAGTATGAAAACTATTTTTCATATGTTTTGGCTGCTGGAATACTTCATTTTCTCTAAAGTTCTTATTTGTCTTTCTATACATATATAATTTCATGTTTATTGTATACATCAGTTAGCAGTATTGCTATACAATTAGTTTCTTCTTGTTTCCAAATTAATACCTATTAAGTTCGCTGATTGTGTTGTTTTCTTATATATAATTAAGACTCCTATATATTTTCACCTTAGATGAAAGTCATTCCTACCAATGTGATTTATATCTTGCTAAGCCACTGGGAGTTCTTGCATTAATATGTAGTTTTTACTAAGATCTGTCAGATAATGAGGCATTATGTTTATGCTTAAAAGTTATTTCATTTATATTTTCAGAACTAAAAAGAAATCTTGGAAACTGCAAGAAAACCAAAACCTGGTATGTATTTTGGAATGCATGATATAATGCCTGTTTCTTTGGAAAGATTTACTTCTAGTCCTCCACTTAATTGAAGTACTTGGGTTACAGTCTTGCATACAATAATGTGTTTAACCCTTTCAGCGCTATGCACGGCATATGTCGCGATGACATACGCCGTCCGCCACTGCTGTTCGCGGCATATGTCGCGATGACAATGGATTTTTCATCTAGACTCGTATACCATTTTCATTCAGGTCCCCTCTAATTTTTCCTCATATGAATCGAGGATATACAAGGTCCTGTTTGCACTTGAAATCGCAGGAATTTTAATGGTAAAAGCATGCAGTAGAAGAAAAATAAAAACAAATATTTTGACAAAATGCAAATGGCAGAAATGGAAAAAAGACGCTGTAAATATGGAAATATTTCAGCATTTCTATGGCGAAACTGACAACGAGGAATAGTTAAAAAAAGGTTTCACATTACCTCAATGTGTTAATTACATTCAATTCGTGTGGGAAATATGATTTGGTCGATCTTTACGAGATGTAGAAAAAGGGGGAAACAGAGGTTGACTGAAAATTTTGAAGATGGAGCCACTTATTTGCGCCACGTTTACATTATACGTTGTGTATGGTGCAAATACGCTACGGAATCGAGCAACTGGTGTCTTCTTTATTATATGGCAGATAAAACAACAAAATAAATAAAGATTAAAAGTTGTTTTTATTAAAAATTCAACACAAATACAATAATTTACACCTTTTACCTGTTAATTACCTGAAAATGCAGGTAGCTTGATGAAAATTTTACTAAAATAATTGCATAACATTACAGTTCATGCTCTCCTGAGCATTTTTCATGCACTAACTTTGTCTGTAGCTCTAATAATAAAAAAGATACAGCAGTCTGAAAAGGAATATACTGTTCTAATGAATGAACACAAAAAAAAAATGCAGCAGCAGCAGCCATTTTTATACGACCTTCAATGTTGTGTCCATACTTGCCCCAACTGTTCAGGATTCGACCTCTGCAGTCATATCAAGCTGCACCGAACAGCGCATTTTATTTGATATGCAGTTGTATTAGCAATTGCACATCTGATTTCCAAGGAGATTATTTGCCCCTGTCCTCTCAGTCTTGGTCTATTGACTTTAAAACTTTTGCTTACGGTTGACATGTTAAACAGTTAAAGTTTTTTATTAGGTCAAATTCAATTTAAGGGGAGCCACCTGATAAGTCAATGGTATAATTGGTTTGAAGTTGTATAAGCATTGTTCTTTCTCTTTCCAAAGAGAGGTAATTTTGCCCTGTGCCTTCATTCAATTCCATGATTTCCAATTAAAAAATCAAGCTGTAGATATCCATTCCAACTTCAGTTCTAAATCGTATGATACTATATAATTTCTAAGCTGAAATCAATGTTTGGAGAGAGAAAACCAACCCTTGATTTAATAATGGGGTACATATCATACATAAAATGATAAAAAAGAAATTAATTTACTGGTAGTGGTTATTGCAGTTTACTTCAGGCTCAAGGCTTCTTCAGGGTAAAAAAAAGTGATATATAATGGAAGCCAAGATGGAATTTTTGAAGAAAAAATAATTGAAAAATCTTGTTTCGATATTGATTTTTAGGAAAAAAAATTTAATATAACTTGTAGGGCTATTATTATTTGTGTCGACCATAAAAAGTGATATTGCATTTCATTGTTACATGTAGCTACTTTTTCTCTTGTTTATTGATATTAAGGGTGAGAAAAGTAGCCTGCTAAATACCTATTGTGTAACATTTGTTTTGCTTTCTAAAAGCTAATGATTTATTGAGCGTGGCTATGTATTGTTATATTTCCCATGCAAAAGTTTATTTCACATAAGGAAACAGAGCTACAAAATTTCTATTGTGATCTTATTGTTCAAACTACACTATTGAGTTGTGTCAACATTAACCAATATATAACGGTCAATATTGTAATATTTAGTTCATGTAAAAATTTAAAGAGAACTGGGTATGCAAACAAATATTTTTATCATGTATTTATGCCTCCTGTTCAAACACTTCTAAATAGATAAATCAATCTTTTATTTATTTATTTTTAAACTATTGACAATACTTTTTTTGCTAAAATGCTTTTATTCATTGAATCTAGTTTCCTTTTTTTGCATACATAGAGAAACACAAAGTCATAGAATTGACATCCAAATTTGGTGTGAATGAAATGCATTAACAATTATGAAGTATGATCCTTTTGTTTCAAGGTTTTATTTCAATATTTTTTACATTATAAATTGGAAGAAAAGAGAAAAAATAACTCAGAATTTAATAAAGTTAAAATACTAACTTAGTATCTTTAGCCATTCTCACCCATCATTCTTTTAATTGACTTCCATATCTAAAATGTAACTTCCATTAATTTGGATTGTTGGAGTTTTATGCCAAAAAATCTGATTAAACCACCACCAACCTGTACTAGGCCATTATCAGATTGTTCTATCAATTCATATGTAATGTATGTTATGGGTTTCCCTATTATGTGCCATGGACTTTCAAATTTTAAAATATCCTTGTTTATTTTGTACATTAGTAATTTTCTATTCTTCCAATCATTTTGAATTTAAAGAAAAAATGTAGCCAGTTTTTATACGCCCGTTTACGGGACGTATTATGGTATACCGTTGTCCGTCAACATGTTGGACATTAACTCAAAAACGCTTTAACCAATTTGCATAAAACTTTGGTGAATTGTTTATATCTATTGACGTGAGCTCCCTTTTGATTTTTATATATTTTAGATTTTACGTTTCCGAGTTACAGGGTTTTATTCATAAAAAAAGGGGGATTTTCCAGTTTTGAGACAAAAAATCAAAAATGCTTTCAGCAGTTCTTATGAAACTTTGGTGAATTGTTTATATCTGTTGATGTAAGCTCTTTAGAATTTTATAAATTTTACATTTTACATTTCTGAGTTGTAGGGTTTTATTCATTAAAAAAGGGGGGATTTTCCAGTTTCGGACAATAACTCAAAAATGCTGTCAGCAATTCACATGAAACTTTGGTGAATTGTTTATATCTATTGATGTAAGCTCCCTTTACATTTTCATAAATTCCTAATATGACATTGAGAATTAATTGAACTTTATTTGTTTATAGTCTGACAACAGATTTACTAAGTATTGCGCAACAGCACAGTGTATTGCACAACAGCAAGAAATCTTTAATTGAATATAAATTCAATTCATACAACCAATTTCAAGTTCTGTGACTACATTTATTCTGAAACCTATATTATGTCAAATATTTAATTACAATCCAAATTAAGACCTGTATCAAGCTTGAATATTGTGTCCATTTTTGCCCCAACTGTTCATGGTTGGACCTCTGCGGGTGTATCCAGCTGCGCTCAGCGAAGCATTTTATTAATTTTGAATGAGGCAGAATATATGCCACAGAGAGCTGTCTGGGGAACTATGTGTATAGAAATTTAAATAAAGTTTACTTACATGTAGAGAAAATATGGGTTTTGAGTATTTGGGCATGTAGATTTAAATGCACTCACCCTGCATTACTTATAATATTGCCATGTATACAGTTCACTCTAGTCTACTTTGAGCCTATAGGCAGGTGTGTCATTTTTGAAAAATGTTGACTATTATTAATATTTGATCCCACATTTGTTAATATTAGTGTATATCAGAACGCTCTTGTAATTGACAAAGGTTATTTTAAAATCAAAGGTAAAATTTATCTTTATATGTATACATGTATATATTTTCTGTTCAAAATAAGAATTCAAGAAATTTTGTTGTAGATAAGTTCTAAGAAATTGAGTACTGAACAAAAATGGCAGATGATGGTAAGTAAAAACTGTTTAAGTAAAGGATAGGAAACATGTTTATTAAATGAATGCAGTAAATCTCCAGTTGAAAAATTCTTGTTGCATAATCATAGTCTAAAGTATATATTGCCAATACAATTTTCATGCATTTGATGGGTGGACAAAAAGTGGGAATCCCCACTTCCAATGATTTGTATAACAATACTGCAAAACTTGCAGACAAGTTCACTTATTTCATTGCTGTAAGAGCCTAGTGAAAATTGCCAGCAATAGAGCACCAGATATTGAGAGTTGTCAGGCTCTCATTGGCTGTTGCTTGGTAACCAAATCAACAAAAGAATAAATGGAGAAATAGAATTGATCATTGGCATACGGTAGGAAACACCTACATAATGCTTTGAGGTGTCGTAACATCCAGGTGTTCTCACCAGCAGATAAATTACCTGTAACACAGCTGAAGTTGTATGTTTCTAATTAAGGATGCTAAAGTGATTTTTACAAAGGTTTGTTTTATATGGTATAGTTCACTTTAATATTACTCATCAGTACTTTAATAAGTAAATCTATATCATGTTACACCTGTCCAGGTGAAAACTTGTCACATTTTTGTAGTAAATGATATAATTGCATTCCTATTTTTCTCTTAGTTGTGTATTTTATTTCAAAAGTGTATGAAATTTCTTGAAATTACAATAATTATTGTAGTATTTTTTCTATTCCATTCAATTGAATTTTCCCATTCATTGTAACTAGTATGGACAAGCTTTCTGATGATTTGTATGAATGAGAGCAATTGTTATAAATAAATAATGGAAATTTTTCAATTATTGATATCCTTTTAAAGTGCAGGATTTGATGTGGAACAAACTTTGGTAGATCAATATCTTGAATTGAATTAATTTAAAGATAACTATAACTGCTCAAGTAAAAATGTAGAGAATTGATCATTTATGGCATTATGAATATTTTAATTGGCTTGAAACATAAAAGACTATGATTGAGCTAATGACTTTGTATTAATTACATTTTTGTCACTTGCTTTCTGTTATATTTTTATTGTAGTTATTTTTCCTGGTGAAGTTTTTTAGGTGATATCATTTGCATATCATTTGAAAAATATTTTTTAAGAAAGACAATCTGTACTTGATAAAAAATGTTCTAAAAATTATGTTTTTTTATGTGGTTTCATAAAAACCAGTGATTCTCAATATGTTACGACTGTTAAATTTGTAGGTTATGACGGAGGAATGAAGCGAGGACATGACGATGACTATGAAGACCATGGACAGAAAAGAAGAAGAGGAGGTGATGGACCAAGAGTTGAATTAAGATTCCTGCTAGCTAGTAAGGTAAAAATGCATTTGCATTAGGTAAAATCCAGTCTGGTGGCAAACATTTTAAAAGGATAGGTTTTCTAAATTAAAAAAAAAAAACAATACATATTGATGCTGAAGATGAACTGTAAGTAGCAGAATTATTATTTTAATTATGATGTTTATTTTTATTATATTTCCTCAGGTTAAGTTCAGAAATTTGTGTCCAACAATTTGGTAAACAGAAAAAAAGGAATTATAACGTATAATTGACAGAAAACACATGTCACCATATTGTTTAGTATAGATTTATTGATATTTTGATAAAAGAGAGGATATTAATTCATTGTTTAGGGGTTAGACTAACAGATTGTGTAAACTTGTAATTTGTTAATAATCCTCTGGAGGATATTGAGGCATTTGCCTTCTGTTTATTTTAATCCTATTATTTGTTGACACCCTATTTTTAAACTTTAAAGAGTAGTCATACCATTACCCATTGTCACATAAGAAGGTTGAAATGTATTGATTTTATGTGGATTTTAAGGACTTGTATGAGGCAAGTTTTGCATTTTGATATTTATGCTCAGAAATTGCAGGTATGTGTCAACTGTCATCAAGGGAAATAGCCTAATTTGAAAAAAGTATAAAAAAAAGGAGAAACCTTTCAGCCACTAAATTGTATTTAAACAGGAAATCTGAAAATTAAAAGTTTCTTTGTTGTTAATGGAAAAAGTCAACTTTTTATTTCCAAACATTTTAATAATATTTTTATAAAAGTGACAGGTGACAATGAGACTTCGGACGTATTGCCTCTGCACCTGATGGAAAATTTTAATCCATTTACTGATTTAGTGTTTCAAATCTTAACATCCCTTGTCAAAATTCAATGCAGAACTTTTTATGTAGTCGGTGATAAAAAATTTAAACTGGCCTGATCAGTATTAAGGGAATTCAGATGAAGTATAGATATTACTTTTATGACACTAATTATAAATATAATCCATAACCAATGTTTTGGTATAATTTCAGAATGCTGGTGCCATCATCGGAAAAGGTGGGAGTAACATCAAAAGATTAAGATCCGACGTAAGTTTAGATCAAAATAAGAACAAAACTTGGTATGTGGACATGCTATTTATTCTTTTATGACCTTCAGTCAGTTCATATCCCCTTTAAAGTGGGGGTAGACTGATGGTTTTAGAAGAATTTTCTTTTAAAAAAATGTACCAAAAAATAGACAATAAAAAAATTCCTTTTTAAAGTACTTAAGACGCTGAAAAAAATCAGTATGAAATTATTACATGCAAGTTAATATTTAATACAGATTTTGTCAAAATAATAGTTTTTAGTATTCAATACATGTATAGATCCGAAAAATCTGTGATCACCAGCAATAGTATACATACCTTATACATAACAATGAGATTTCTTGTTCCTGGTCTTTGACTTGGGTCTCTTGGGATCCTCCTGGCCACAGGTCTGTCTCCAAGACTAAAGAGAGGTCCAAAGCCATATGGGATCCTTAAACATCAGGTCTTGCCAACCAGGACCCTCGAAGTTTCATTATATCATTGACATTTACAATATAGTTTGTGTTGCATTATGAACTGTACACCAATGACTAGATATTTATAATGTGTATTATTTGTTAATTGTGAATTGTTAGTGAATCCTGTTGATTGAATAAGATAATTCATACTTGTAAGATAATTTCCTCACTGTTTGATTAAAGAAATTTAAATAATTTTACATTAATTTATCACCATGTTCCTTACTAATTGTTTATTATATATATTATATATATGCCTTCTTTTATTCCACAGAGTTCTTAGTCCATTTAGAGCCATTGTAGTTTCTCTTTGTAATTGTGAAAATTTGTATATTATTGATATTGTTTTAATGTTAAAACCATATTATAAAATATGTATTCCGTTTTTCTCCTTTTTCTCCATATCTGGCCTTGCCCAAAATCCTCGTCCTGCCCGAAAATATTCGAATTCATCAATGGCCTTGATTGTCCACATCAACCCTGACCCATGGATTGTTGGTCTGTCCAGTACAAAGCCAGTGTCACAGTTCCCGATAGCACCAGTCCCGAACGGTATGAACCTCCATATATTTTAAGATTTGAAAACTTTGTTTTATTCATAACCCTAGCCATGGGGATATCTCATCCATCATCACTTATCATTTCATTGTATGACCTTGCTAAGATGGTGAATGTGCCAGGTTTTGAAAATTTATCACAAATTTGATGTAGACGAACATCATTGCACTAATAGTGTGAGGTAGCAGTAGATATTAAAATTGTTCTTGACTGTTTCAAGTGAGACTTCTCATTAGTTAACTGTTGCAAATCAGCTGGTTTTAATTTTTTTGTAAAGTTAAAAATGTAAGGTTTTGTGATCATGACTTACTTAATATTAATATCATATTTGTGCTAATAATAATAATTTGAAAACACTAGGAATAAGTTTTATAATATGCAGAAAATAGCTTGCCATTTGTATGTTGAGAAGTTTCACTTGTAACTGACAATCTGAAACACCTGGATCCACAGTCACCATTCAGTAATGGGTCTCTAGCATTATACTATCTGCACTGAAATCCTGTGGGTGTTATCATTTTCTTCTGTATAACTGCTTCAATAATTTATAGAAACATTTTGTCAGTAGGGTTTTACATGTTGTGTTAAAGTAATAGTGGTTTCTTTCTGCTTCACTAATACACAAAAATGAATAAGATATGCCATGCTTTCTTGAATGCCAGAATAATATGCTTCTTCCTTACTGTCGCTGTGTAAAAAAATATATTCAAAAGTAATAAAATTCAGTCGTTTTATGTTTACGATGCTCATGCTTATATTCAGAAACCTGTGTTAATTGTCAAAGATTTTTTGATAAATTGCTTTAAATACCAATTATTAAGAATAATTTTCTATTTTATTTGAGAGAAAGTTTTTGCTTGGTTAATTTTGACTTTATTTTACCTGTTTACAATTTGTTCTGATTGTTCATAAACTGATAATTTGGTGTTGTGACTTTTGACAGAGTGTTAACCATAGGAGCAGAGATTGCTACAGCATTAGAATGTGTGTTAGATATTATTCCTAAACTGGAAGATGTAAGTTCTCATATAAGATGAAAATTATAACATGAGCAACCAATTTTATTGTTGTTATCTTGAATACAAGTTATCAGATATAGTTTTGAAAGGGAAAAAGAGAAGAAATAATTGTAGGACCTTACACATAAGAAATTATTGATAGTAAATTGAGAAAATGATTGAGAATTTTTTTTTTTTTTTTTTCATGTTTACCAACATCTTTTGCTGAAGATTTTTTAAGAGCCACAATGAACACTTGCAATAAAAAGTGTAAATCACAACTATATGTAATGTTTCTTTACATTTCAGTATAAGAACTACAAAGATGATAATTTTGATTGTGAACTTAGAATGTTGGTACATCAAAGCCAGGCAGGATGTATTATTGGTAGAGCTGGTTTCAAAATTAAAGAACTACGAGAGGTATGTAAATGACTGAAGGTTTTACTCTAACATATCCTTGTCTGTTATCTAAAATTAGGATCGGAAGATTTTATTGATATCAATATGTCTAAGTGTCCTTATTTTTGTGAAATACACAGCAATGATATTTCTGATATTTTTTTTTTTATCTTTACCGTAGAAAGGCTTGTATAGTCCGCGGTTTTATTCTCCAAAATTGGACCTTCCAGACGGGGTGCGGACTATAGAGTACAATAAGCAAGAAATAAGAGAAAAATTTCAATTTCGCGGGCGCGGTGGTTTGTTTACGTTCCGCCATCTTTGTTATTTATATTGTAGAGGGCGCTCTTATCATTTTTCAAACTAATAATTTTAACTCATCCATATTAATAAGTTATTTCTATTCAATATCAAATTAATACTGATAAATATAAAAACTAAACCTTTCATTACAAATTTCTCGTTTCTTTTCAATGCATTGGTTGAAATAAACTGGTATCTGCTTGATTGAAACGATACAAACATAGTGAAAAAGACAACCGTAAACCAGCTTAGAATTTGAAAACTACAAAACGTAATCGGTCATTGTTCGTTTCGTTTTGGTGTTTCATACTGACTAATATGGTTTGTATTAGCTTAAGACTCTTCAAACATTAATGTGATAGATATATTAAAGACTGTTTTACAAAAGGATGGAACTGTTTTACTTTCAAAGTCGTATTATAGTGATATCTGTTATGTACGGATTTCGACTCTCACCGGTTAATTTCTTCTTTTACACGTGCTTTTTAAACTTCCTGTTTAAACATACACAAGTTTCTAAATTGTTTTTTAAGTGAATTAAACTTATTTTAACAATCATGAAGCGTTCTAGAATCATTTACAAGCAGTTTCATTCAGCTTCTGTTTGATGATGGGAAACAGGGTTTTCCAAGAAAATACCGCAAACGACCGCACAGGATTTGAAATTACCGGAGTTTCATTAGACCTTTTCTAACAGTTACAAAAAGTTTTTTTTACCTAAAATTTCGTGGGGAGAAGGGGGTGCGGACTATGTACCACTGCGAACTATACAAGCCTTTCTACGGTACTCACTTTTCCTTCTACCATAACCAACACATAATGAATTTCTCAGTTTTGCCAGACTATTAACCTATAAACACAAGTTTTGCCAGTGTATGTCCCTGATACACCTCACCTTATGATTTCCCAGAAATATACATTTAACAACTTGTGTCTAGTATTCCTTGTAATGTTTGATCGAGTAAAGGGGATACCTTGTTTTAATTTCAGTGTTCTATTTTTATACGACCGCAAAAATTTTTGCGGTCGTATATTGGTATGACGTTGGCGTCATCGTCATCGTCGTCCAAAGACACATTGGTTTTCGCACTCTAACTTTAGTTTAAGTGAATGGATCTCTATGAAATTTTACCATAAGGTTCAATACCACAAAAGGAAGGTTGGGATTGATTTTGGGGGTTATGGTACCAACAGTTAAGGAATGAGGGCCAAAAAGGGGCCAAAAATAAGCATTTTTGTAACTTCCAGACATAAATTGTGTGTTAGTGTATGGATCTCTCTGACATTGTACCACAAGGTTCCATATCACACAGGGAATGCTGGGATTGATTTTGGGGGTAATTGCCTCAAAATATTAGGAATTGGGGGCCAAAAAAGGGGCAAAAAACAAGCATTTTTCTAGTTTCATGACAATAACTTGTGTGTAAGTGTATGGATCTTTCTGAAATTGTACAATAAGGTTCCATATCACAAAGGGAAAGCTGGAATTGAGTTTGATGGTAATTACCCAAAACATTAAGGAAAAAGGGGCCAAAAATAAGCATTTTTCTAGTTTCCAGACAATAACTTGTGTTCAAGTGTATGGATCTCTCTGAAATTGTACCACAAGGTTCCATATCACACAGGGAATGCTGGGATTGATTTTGGGGGTAATTGCCTCAAAATATTAGGAATAAGGGGCCAAAAAAGGGGCAAAAAACAAGCATTTTTCTAGTTTCATGATAATAACTTGTGTGTAAGTGTTTGGATCTTTCTGAAATTGTACTACAAGGTTCCATATCACAAAGGGAAAGCTGGAATTGAGTTTGGGGGTAATTGCCCAAAACGTTTAGTAATAAGGGGCCAAAAAACACATTTTTCTAGTTTCCAGACAATAACTTGTGTTCAAGTGTATGGATCTCTCTGAAATTGTACTGCAAGGTACCATACCACAAAGGGAAAGCTGGGATTGAGTTTGGGGGTGATGAATCATAAGGGGGTTCATAAAAATTTGGGGGGGGGGATTTTTTTTTTCCTTTTTTTTCTTTTTTCTTTTTTTTTTTTCTTTTAAAATTTTCCATTTTAAGTTGGTTATTTCTGTTTTATATTTAAAAGCAAATAATAATGATATGGTAGGAGATACACACCAAACAGGATGTGTAAATTATTATATAACAAGTATTGTGCAATAGCAAGAAATTTTCAATTGCACAGTATTGCACAATAGCAAGAAATCTTCGATTGCACAGTATTGCGCAATAGCAAGAAATCTTCAATTGCACAGTATTGTGCAATAGCAAGAAATATCCAACAGCACAATATTGCGCAATAGCAAGAAATTGTCAATTGTACAGTATTGCGCAATAGCAAGAAATATTCAATAGCACAGTATTGTGCAAAAGAAGATACTTTGTATAAATTGCTTATTTCTTGACCAATTTCAATGGGGTTTTATTCTTGAATTCTTGGGGTTCTTTAATATGCTGATTCTAACCGTGTATTAAGTTTTTGGATTTTGGGCCCCGTTTTTAAATTGGTCCACATTGAGGTCCAAAGGGTCCAAAATTAAACTTTGTTTGATTTCATCAAAAATTGAATTATTGGGGTTCTTTGATATGACGAATCTAACCGTGTATTTAGATTCTAAATTTTTGTTTCCGTTTTCAAATTGGTCTACATTAAGGTCCAAAGGGTCCAAAATTAAACTTAGTTTGATTTTAACAAAAATTGAATTCTTAGGGTTCTTTGATATGCTGAATCTAAACATGTATTTAGATTTTTGATTATGGGCCCAGTTTTCAAGTTGGTCCAAATCGGGGTCAAAAATTAAACTTTGTTTGATTTCAACAAAAATTGAATATATGGGGTTCTTTGATATGCTGAATCTAACCATGTATTTAGATTTTGGATATTGGACCATAATAGGTGAATGTCCAATTTAAAATTTTTAAGTTCTTAGACCACATTCATTCTGTGTCAGAAAGCTATGCTGTGTCAAATATATAATTACAATCCAAATTCAGAGCTGTATCAAGCTTGAATGTTGTGTCCATACTTGCCCCAACTGTTCAGGGGACGACCTCTGCGGTCGTATCAAGCTGCGCCCTGCGGAGCATTTTATTTCAATTTATTTGTCAGCTGGTGTGTCTATTCGTCCAGCAAATATTTTCCACACACTTTTCTCAGACACTAATTATCAGATTGACTTTATGTTTGGTCAGCAGCTTTAAAGTGGTGATTTAAGTTTAGAACAATGACCTTTTTTATGCTAAAGTCAATTATAGCAGACTGCAAACTTGGAATAACCACTGGATAACAGGTCCTCACACACAAAAAGAATGTGGCACGTTTAAGCATGTTTGTGAGCAATCAACCCTGTAACCTTGACAGCACACTTTAAAAACAAACTAAAAATCAGTTGGGGAAAGGCATGATGACTTATCAGATTCGTACTAAGCACTGGAACAACTTACAGAGAGACACAATAATCTACTTAAAGAGTATTCTCAGTTAATGAAAGCAATTTCCATGCAGATTTCAACTTATAAATATATACCATGACGTTTTCCCAGACTAAAACCTAACAGATTGATATTTACCTAATACTTGTATGCTTGCGAAAAAATAACATTTAAATGTCACAGATCAGATTTTGATTTATAAGTTTCAGTTTTATTTTATACATTTTTATGTTGTTTGCCATTAAACAAAATTATTTATTGCTCACATTCTTAAATAGAAAACTGGAGCACAGATCAAAGTATATTCCCAGTGTTGCCCAGAATCAACAGAGAGAGTAGTAGCAATTGGAGGCAAACCAAAAATTGTTGTAGATTGTATAGATACCATCCATGAGTTGCTGAAATCTGTAAGTATTTGAAATCAGCAGCACAAATGCTTTTAAGATAGTGTCAAAGCAGTTTAAATTATCATTGAAACTTAAGGTCAAGGAACTGTGGGCTATGTCACAGATTTTGCTAAAATTTTGCACAACTTTGGCTCGAAATAAAAAAAAAGAGAAAAAATAATGCATTAATCTCTTTTATTATCTGAAATGTTATTGATTGAATTCTTTCAAATAAGGGTGAACATTTGTATAAAAAGCATATAAAATCTGCCAAAAACCTTCTTAAACTTGTTGATACATAAATTTCCGTTTTAATGATATAAAATAATCATATGGTCACTGACTTCGTTTTTTGTCTAATAGTCAATCTATTACCTAATTGATAGTGGAAAACTTAAAAAATTCACATTTTATGGACTGCAACGTTATGATGTTTCGATTTTTCGACGTTTTGTGGTATTTATCGTCACAAAACGTCAATTTTTGTCCACATAGTCCAAACTGTCAGACGACTTTTTGTAGGAGTTGTTGCTCTTTTAGTAAAAGATATGGTATATGCATCAATGAGACAGCAATCCAACAACAGAAAACCAAATCTACATGTCAACTTGTTTAACAAAAAATGTATACAATTTGAAATTATTTAAATTGTTCAAATGTGAAAATGAAGTACATTAGCAATTGGCTTTTAATCAAAATAGACAAATTGTTCAAAAGAACAAACTTTTGGATGGTAAATAATGGTGTATGATGAACGAAAAGAGACTTTTGTAAATTGATTTTGTTTTAAAGTATTTAATTTCAAGGGTTGCATCCAAGAGAATACCCCTAATATTCAGAACTGCTTCAGGTTTCAGAAAAAATTGGTACCCTATGAGCACACACAAGTTTCCAACATATTTTTGGAACTTTTCAGTGGCTTAATACTTATCTTTGCTTTTTTATGACCCGAGTGTTTTTTTGCCCCTTTTTGCCAAATCCTGATTATATCCTGGCATAAATTACAATACCAAATCTTACTGATCAGTGCATAAATATTAAAATTAATTAAAAATATATTTTGAAGGCCCCACCAAAAGGACCAAACCAGCCATATGACCCTATGTACTGGGATGAGTTTATGGTCAGTGACTATGGAGGATACACGGCTGCAGAAGGTGGCAGAGGAAAGGGTGGTCCAAGAGGAGCACCTCCTGGCCGCGGAATGGGCGGTCCAATGGGAGGCATGAGAGGTGGGAGGTTTGAGAAACAAAGGCAGGTTTGAAATTAGTATAAGTTAAGGTTGATGTTGAAAGTTTTAATAAGGTAAGCGATATCAACTCCTTCGAGCTTGCACAATTTTAATAAAGACATTTGAAAATGTATTTAAAGAATTGCATTTCTCATAGCTTTTGTAAGCAAAGTACTGTAGACCCATCAATATTTTGGAATGCATACTTCTTGAAAATAAAATATATAGGAAGAACAATGTTTGATAAGGCTAATATTTAGCCTCCAATTTAAAAAGGCAACTGGTATAGCTTAAGACTTGTGTGCAAAAGTGACAAAAAATCTATTAATAGAAAAAGAAGTAATTAATGCAAGTGCAAATGATGTCCCAAAAAATATACTCCGAGGCGTGTGGGGAGCAAGAAGGTGAACTGTGGTTTATTTTTATCAACAGTACCGCTTAAGTGGACGCTAGGGTCCATCTTGACCTTGTAGGGTATGAATGATTTGTTCATTGTTGAAGACCCTACATCAACTGTCAAGATGAAGAACAGGAATAAAAGCCCTGTTCATTGACAATTTTCTATGTTTTCTATGTATTGTGTGCGATTTTGTCCCATGTACATTAACTCCATATCCTTTCATTTTTATACGACCACGGTCGTATATTGGTATGAGGTTGGCGTCGGCGTCTGATGACACATTGGTTTTCGCACACTAACTTTAGTTAAAGTGAATGGATCTCAGACATTAATTCAAAAAAGCTTTAACCAATATGCATGAAACTTTGCTGAATTGTTTATATCTATTGACGTGAACTTCCTTTCATTTTTTATAAATTTCAGATTAACTATTTCTGAGTTTTGGGGTTTTATTCATTACAAAAGGGGGGATTTTCAAGTTTTCGGACAATAACTCAAAAACAATTTCACCAATTTGCATGAAACTTTTGTGAATTGTTCATATCTATTGATGTGAGCTCTCTTTCGTTTTTTATAAATTTAGGACTTGCCGTTCTGAGTTTTGGGGTGTTATTCATTAAAAAAGGGGGATTTTCCAGTTTTCAGACAATAACTCAAAAAAAATTTCACCAATTTGCAAGAAACTTTTGTGAATTGTTCATATCTATTGACGTGAGCTCCCTTTTGTTTTTTATATATTTCGGATTTACCATTACCGAGTTTTGGGGTTTTATTCATTAAAAAAGGGGGGATTTTCCAGTTCTCAGACAATAACTCAAAAACAATTTCACCAATTTGCAAGAAACTTTGGTGAATTGTTTATTTCTATCAACATGAGCTCCCTTTTGATTTTTATAAATTTCAGACTATACGTTTTTGATTTATGGGGTTTTATTCATTACAAAAAGGGGGATTTTCCAGTTTTCGGACAATAACTCAAAAATGCTTTCAGCATTTTTTATGAAACTTTGGTAAAATGTTTATATCTATTTTTGTAAGCTCCCTTTTGATTTTTATAAATTGTCAATTTTATGTTTCCGAGTTATAAAATTTTATTTGTTTATAGTCTGACAACAGATTTACGCAACAGCACAGTGTATTGCACTACTGCAAGAAATCTTTCATAAAACCAATTTCAAGTTCTTTGACTACATTTATTCAGAAACCTATAATATATCAAATATTTAATTACAATCCAAATTCAGACCTGTTTTCAAGCTTGAATATTGTGTCCATTTTTGCGCTAACTGTTCAGGGTTGGACCTCTCCTCTGCGGGGGGTATCCAGCTGCGCTCAGCGAAGCAGTTTATTGTAACTTCCAGACATAACTTGTGTGTTAGTGTATTGATCTCTCTGACATTGTACCGCAAGGTTCCATATCACAAAGGGAATGCTTGGATTGATTTTGAGGGTAATTGCCTCAAAATTTTAGGAATTGGGGGCCAAAAAAGGGGCAATAAAAAGGATTTTTATAGTTTCATGACCATCACTTGTGTGTAAGTGTATGGATCTTTCTGAAATTGTACTTCATGGTTCCATATTACAAAGGAAAAGCTGGAATTGAGTTTGGGGGTAATTGCCCAAAACGTTTAGGAATAAGGGGCCAAAAATAAGCATTTTTCTAGTTTCCAGACAATAACTTGTGTTCAAGTGTATGGATCTCTCTGAAATTGTACTGCAAGGTACCATACCACAAAGGGAAGGCTGGAATTGAGTTTGGGGTGATGAATCATAAGGGGGTTCAAAAAATTGGGGGGGAAGGTGATTTTTTTTCCCCCTTTTTTTTCTTTCAAATTTTTTATTTTAAATTGGTTATTTCTGATTTATATATAAAAGCAAATAATAATGATATGGTTTGAATAGGTAAATTAAAAAATTTCAAGTTCTTAGACCACATTCATTCTGTGTCAGAAACCTATACTGTGTCAAATATTTAATCACAATCCAAATTCAGTGCTGTATCAAGCTTGAATGTAGTGTCCATACTTGCCGCAACTGTTCAGGGGACGACCTCTGTGGTCGTATCAAGCTGCGCCCAGCGGAGCATTTTATTCTTTTGTAAACTTAAGTATTGCAACGTTGACTGCTGTTAGAAAATTTTTGTTCGACACACACATTCATTTAAATTTTACCTTATTTTGATCATTTACTGGGAAAGAACCCCTCATGACCTTATTTTGATAAAAGAGTTGGGTTTAAATCCACTGAATAAAAACTAGTGTTTGTAGATAAAGATTGAAACCTGTCTGTATGGGCTTGTGATCAATCTTAAAGACTGGAATCACTCACAAATAAAGAATTCATGAAAGTTGATTACTATTTTGTGAGGACATTCAGTTTTGAAGTTAGTTAGGATTACTCTTGACAGAAGAACCACAAAGACTTATTTATTAATTTAAACAAAAATGTCTCTTTTTAGTTTTACTAATAATTTTGATAGCAAATTATTAACTTTGATCAATGAAGATTTTCCTTGTGCTCTGAGAACATATACTTACATCTATCACTAGCCAAAGAAATCTTGAACAATTCTGTTATTTATTATGAGTTTATGGTTAAGAATTGGGGCTTGAGTTTTCCACATAATACAAAAAACATAAACCCAACACATACTTTCCTATTGCCTTTAGATAAACATCTAATATGTTTACCTTAATTTACTCTTAAGCATAAACATTATAAAGCAGTAAACATAAATTTAGCTGATATACAGTGTTTGCAATTAGTCAACAATAAATACAACTATGATTATGGACGTCAATTAAAAATTAATATCAAATATAAGAAATGCTTTTGTTGTAAAAGTAAAATTGGAGCAGTCTCTAATTCTGAAATTATTCCTTGTGATTATAATTTTCAACCAAAACATTTCAGTTGAATTGCAATAAAAGCTGTACTAATGTTATATCAGTATATTATTTATTATTTCCTTTTCAGAGGTGGAATGGGCCGTATGGAAATGGGTGGTCGTGGAGGTGGTGGTGGAATGATGGGAGGTCGTGGTGGACGCGGAGGTGGAATGGGAGGAGGTGGTATGGGTGGTGGTGGAGGAGGAGGAATGAGAGGTGGTGGAATGGGAGGACCTGGCGGTAGAAGTGGCAACAGAGGTGGCGGAATGAGGTAATATGATGCTATCCTTGTAACACGGTATCAGATGTGTTAAAATGGATTGATATATTGTTGTTTTGACAATCTTAATTTATTTATTCTTAATGACATCATTCATCGACTTTTAGAACAAGTATGGGTTTGTGGCTCATCTGGCAAAAAAGCAGATTAGCTTCCTATGTCAAACTTTTTCAAAGATTTTTTTTTTCTAAATTACTGAACCAATTCAAACCAAACTTCACATGGTTCATCTATGAGGTGTCTAGATTATAGTTTGTGAATTATAATACAATTCCTCAACTAACAGGACTATCACAGCCAATAATAACAGGGGAAATGCAGTTGACCAATTTCTTGAAAACAAAAATAGAGAAAATGTGACGGGGTTTAATATGTTTAGAATGTCAAGATCTACCTACTTATCAATTGTAAGAAAATAGAGAAGTCATTACTAAAATGCATATTTTGGGCCAATTTCAGAATTTTTTACTGGATTTTCCGAAGGAATGTTGTTAAAATTTGATACATTCTTATAAACCATGGATTTTTTCATATTGGTTTTGCTTAAAAGACAAATTTGAAGAAAAAAGTTGCCTGGAAAGTTTTAAGTCAAATTTCCTGGCTTATGTAACAATATTATATTCAACAATGGCACAGAAATTAGATGAATTTGCAATATGTGAAATATTGGTGTTAAAACTATTTGCTTTTAATTAAATAGCTTAACTTTAAAGATGTTGAAAGAAAAATGAAGCTTTAGCACTCATTAGCTATGTGTTTTGTTTTTCAGAGGAGGCAACATGGGCGGTGGTCGTGGAGGCATGGGAATGGGAGGAGGTGGAGGAGGAATGGGCAACATGGGCGGTGGCATGGGAGGTGGAATGGGAATGGGTATGGGTGGTGGTGGAGGCGGAGGAGGAGGAATGGGAGGAGGCAACATGGGTGGAGGAAATATGGGAGGTGGGGGTAAGTAGTATATATATATATGTTATGACCCCGCCGTAATGGAGGGGGCATTAAGTTTTACCCTTGTATGTACGTACGCCCCAAAGTTTCCATTCTCTAACTTTAGTTAGCCTCAACCAAATGTTATGAAACTTATACACAATGCATATTACCACAAAACACAGATCAAGTTTGAATTTTGGTGGCGCCACTTTACAAATGGAAAAATTGCTGAATTTTTCGATTCCGTCCTCTAACTTTAGTTTGCCTCAACCAAATATTATGAAACTTATACACAATTCTTATTACCACAAAACTCAGATCAAGTTCAAATTTAAGTAGCGTCACTTATACAGTTTTGAGTTATGTCCCTTTATAACATTAAATGCAAGTAGGGGCATCATCTGTGTCCCATGGACACACTTCCCATTTATTATCTATTTTTGCCTTGCCTCAACGGAGTCCAAAAAACAACACTTTGTTGTGCTGTTTCTGGCAGGAGCAGTGTCAACAATGTATTTGATAGTTCCTGATTAGGCCAGTTTAAAGATAACCACTAATGATAGGTCAATGATATTTGATATGCATTTGTATATATAAACATTGGCACATCTCATTTCCATAGAGATTATTTGGCCCCGCCCTATCAGTCATGGTCTCTTGACTTGGAAACTGTTGCATAGTTTACATGTTAAAGTCAATGGTATTTAGTTGTGTTAGCATTTGCAAAATCTCATTTCAATGTATAAAAATGAAGAGATGTGGTAAGATTGTCAATGAGACAATTATCTGCCCAAGTTAAAATGAAGTGATAGTAAGCAATTAGGTTTTCGTCATTGGGGGCATCAACATTTGTCAAACCTACATGGAATTTTATGAAATTTGGACAGAAGCTTGTTTATGTCAGACCAAAAGACAATATCCAGAGCAAAATTTTAAAATATTTATTTTCATTTTTCCGTATTTTACTGATAAACGTAGTCTCTAAAGAAAAAGATTGAATCTTTTTTTAAATTCTGTATTTTACTGATAAATGGAATCACTTTTTAAGTTGACTTTACAATTTGACACTGACAGCAGCAATCGCACACGAGACACAGGGTTCCGCAGACCCACTTACAAGTTTTTATTTAATAATGAAGAAATGTTATGCAATTTTTGGTTAAGTGACAGTGGTGCTATAGAAATTGTGAGAAGTTACCCTTGTAATAAGAAGATAGAAGAATAGAGTTTTAAAGCTATTTGACCATATCTTTCTTCTTTTAACAAGGTTTTATTACATTTTGAATAAGATTAGTTTATATTTCAATACAAAATTGAGGTAAAACCAACCTTGATCTAAGTTATTTTTCAATCTCCTTTTAAATCTATGAATGGAATTTTCTTTTAATTTTCCCAATGTTAGTAGCTGTTGACCTAAATTATACTTAATATTTCAGGATTTGGAGGTGATGGTTTTGGTGACAACTTTGGTGGTGGCTACGATGATGGTTATGATGGTGGATACGGCGGTGGTGGTGGTGGTATGAACCAGAACTTTGCTCAGGACAATACCGTAAGAACAGTTTTACTGACACAGTTTTAGTTTATGATGGGATAAAACAATAAATCATATTTACGACTGTTGAAAGGATAGTACATTCAGGCTTAAATTAAAATATTGTTTGTTTGCAGTTTACCGACCGACCTTCGAAAATCCGCCCGACTGTGAACATTTTATTGCTTTTAATTTGAAGAAATTATTTTTGATACTTCTATTGACTCAATCCGGAATTTCGGGTCGTTTCCGTAATTGATTTCGAGTCTAGGTCAATTACATGTTTGAAGTTCGGTTTTTCTTCCCTTCCTGTCAAGCGTACATCGGACCCTTTAATGGTAAAGCACATGGAGATTGTTTATAGGTATCCACGAAGTCATGGAGGAGTACTTTATTCTGTCGTCTTCTGTCAATTTTAAGACAGATGATACACAGAAAAGTTTCATAGTAAACTGTTTATACTGATTCAGGCAGAATTGCACACGGAATGATGTCTTCGATGTCAGATATCATTGACGATGATGCAGCGGATATTCATAAAACCGACACGATAACCGTTTCTGTCTCAAACAAATCAGATACAGAATCTTTTGAGACTGACTTTATGGAACCAAATGCAATATCAGTGGTTCAACAATTTGACAGCAGCCTGAAGTATGCCATATTTTTTTTAAATCGTCGTGAAGACGACAAAGATGAAACCACTCCTCCGTGACTTCATGGATACCTGTAAACACGCCTGTACGGTGGAAGGACGCATTTGAAATGTTAAATCAATAAGAAGCCACACAAACTACACAAAGATGTAGAGAAAATGAATGGTTGGCTTGAGAAATAAATATATTCTCTCTGTATCAAATCTATCATCCATTGCAATGAGTATGCTCCTTTAGGATAAGGGGGGCTGTCCCACTCATTGCAATTATTCTCTCTCTTACAATATTAAATATCAGTACCCAAACTGTGTGGCCTGTGTGAATTGAATTGATATATGTCCTTAGCTAGGAGCTATGCTTCTGATTTTTTTTTATGCAGTCAAAACATTTCAGTACAGACCATTTACTTTTAATAGGGGGGGTATGGATTTCACCCCAAAGCTAGTCTTAAGATTTTTGTTTGTTATTATTAAAGCCTGGCATCAACATATCTTTCCAAATATAACCTTTATAACAGTCAGATGTCTAATATATTTTTTTAAGTTGTCTTTTTTTTCAATTGAGGAAGATTCAATGGTCGATTTTTTTTAACACACTCCTAAATTATCTTTAATATCTACATTTTTCTGATGCAAATACTCTACTCATGAAAACATTCTGGTAAAAATGCATATATGTCAGTGAATATGTTTCTTTACAACAATTCTAGTCATTTCTTGTTTATAAGTGTTCCAGTATTTCATAATACCATAATTTTATGTCATAAATTGTATAATGACACTATGTTGAGTTTCAGTTTTGGTTAAAAAGGTGTTTACGTGAAAATGCCTGTTCATTTCATGTTGGTTTTCAGTGTTTGTTGTTTTAAAATGTTTTTTTCTTCACAAGAAACTTGGTTTGTGTTAAACTGCTTGTTTAAACTTTATTCTGGCTGATAAA
Organism: Mytilus californianus; assembly: GCF_021869535.1. Taxonomy (NCBI): domain Eukaryota; kingdom Metazoa; phylum Mollusca; class Bivalvia; order Mytilida; family Mytilidae; genus Mytilus; species Mytilus californianus. Next base: position 64,777,687 of record NW_026262679.1, read on the forward strand.
ATAAAATATTTTTCCTACCTACCGACCCTGCAGTCTGAAGGTACAGTCGGAAAACTGCAAACAAACATATTTTTAAGGTTGGCCTCAGTACTACTTCAAAAAAAAAAATTGTCAATTATCTGCTCTTGACATTTTAGAATATTTCTTTCCTGGTCTTATTCAACAAAACAAAAATAAAACCATACGGAAGTTATCACATAGATATTAAAAGTTAATTTTGAAACACATTTGTTTATAATTTTGTAGAAAGTTAATCAGGGGATAAAAAAGAAAAAAGGTACAAGGATGTAAAAGAAACTGTTCCCAAACATTATAAAAACATTGTAAAATATAAAACAGTTGGCATGAAATGAAAAACAAAGTTGAATTTTGTAGGGTGATATGGGACAAATGTTTGGCGACAATTCACAGCAAGTAACCATCCCTAAAGATGTAAGTAGTTATGTATTACTGTATTATATGTTTTAAGAAATAGCACTTTATAACTATTTCTATATTAATGAATTATTGACAGCACCATAGGAAGGAAATCTTCTTTCGTTTTTGCTCGCATGGCCTTGCAGTTGAGAGAATAAAGCATGGAAATCAAGAGTTAAAATGCATTTGTTTGGTTATTTGCTCAGACATTGTAATTAAGATTGACACCTAAATTCAATGGGTAGGCGGAGTGACAGTCTGTTTACTATAGCTTACTACAAAATCATTGGCCCACCCATTTAATTTAGGTGTCAATCTTAATTACAATGTCTAAGCAAATAACCAAACAAAGTTTGCAAGCAAGGCATTTAAACTCTTGATCTGCATGCTTAATTATTTCAACTGTAAAGAAAATGTGAGCTTTTGCCATCACTTTGGTTCTGTCATATTGTCTTAAATTTTTTCAGAGATCTTCTCTGAAACTACTGAATCAATTTCAACCAAACTTGAATGAATGATCCTAAGTTATCTAGTATATAAAGTTTGTGCTTTTTGTCCATAGAAATACCAGGCGTCCATCCCGTCTTGTTAGCACTCTCACATGTACAATTTCTGTCAGATTTTTATTAAATTTATGACAAAGGTTTATATCAACAAGGTCTTGGACGAGTTCGAAAATCAGTGCCCATTAAGTATTTTTCAAAGAGTTATGCCCCTTGGAAACATTAATTATATGGAAAATTGCATAGTTAGCGCTCTCATGTGTACAATTCTTGCCAGATTTTTATGAAACTTATATTGTAGGTTTATATTAGCAATGTCTTGGACGAGTTTAAAAATCAGTGCCAATCTATTATTTTTAAAAGAGTTATGTCCCTTGGAAATATTGATTATATGGAAAACTGCATTGTTAGCGCTCTCATGTGTTCAATTCTTGAATTTTATGAAACTTATATCATAGGTTTATATCAGTAATGTCTTTTGACACTTTGAAAATAAGTTATGATGAAATGTTTTTAACGAGTTATGCCCCTTGGAAATATTAATTTTAATGGAAATCACATCACATTTGCTCTAAAGCCTTTATTTCTCTAAGATATTAATAAAAAGTTTTAAAGAAAAGAAAAAAAGTGCTTTTTTTAGTTATTGCCCTTGTACCTTGGATAGATAAAATATGTGCAAGGCGGGGGGACATTGGAAAACTGTTCTTTTATTATTCTTCAGTAGGTCAACAAACATGTCCGCTATGGCTAAAAATAGAACATAGGGTAAAAGGCATTACATGTCTTGTATATTGAATACCGTATTAGGTAGAGAAAATCTAATGGGGCAAAGTGCTCACAATATTAATATCTAACTATTTCCTATATTCACCAAGAACACATTAAATAAGTTAGATATGAAGGAAAACTTGAAAAAGAAAATGGAAACACAAAAAAAGATATATAAAAAAAAGTTTGTCCATTCCCCAAGTGCCTGTGCTATCTACTTCATATTTTTACCAAATAATCTTGTTGCATTACATCTTCTTTTGACTCACTTCTACAAAGACGATAAAGTGAGACTTGGGCTTGCTGTTTCGGACAGTGGTGTCAGCGATGTAAAAATTTGTGATTAGGTCAGTTTATGGGGAACCACTAGTGGTAGGTCAATGATATTTGGTATGCATTGGCACGTCTCATTTCCATGCAGATTATTTGGCTCCACCCCCCCAGTTATGGTCCATTTACTTTGAATGTTTTGCATAGTTTACGTGTTAAAGTTTGTAGGTAGTTTTAGGTAGTTGAAAATATTAAAGTGACCGCTGAAAATTTGAAAAAAAATTATTCAAAATATGTTTATGTTCGTAGAGGAATAAGTAGGTGATACTATTTTCAATGGAAACAGAAAGGTATGAAACATGATGAATTCATGATTTCACCTTCTATTACCTGATCTTGGTTGCAAATGGGGTTCCGTTTTTCATTTTTACTTCAATGCTCTAAATATATATTTTTGGTCATGGCTATTTAGGTAGTTAAAAATAAATGGACCGTTGTTAAAAGCTGAAACAAGTTAAATTATTAGAGAAAATGTTTGGGAGTGCCTTAAAGTGACCGTTAAGGCAGGTTTGACTGTATTCAAATTTTTCCAATTTTCAGTGTTTTTGCCAATTATTTTGAAAATGATGAGCAAAACTAGATCAACAAATAATTCAACATGGCTGAAATCGCCAATGGAGATGTATTCTTGTCTACAATGTTGGAGAGTGTCCATTGTTAAAGATGCACATAGACCTAGAGCCTCGAGTCATTATTCAAATTTTCAATCAATAAATGTGAATTTGATTCATATACAAAAGCAAAATATTTGATGACAAAAGAATAGGTTCACTATAATTCTATTAAAGTGATACATACATTTTAAAAAGGCAAAAGATATGGAGTTGTAGACAAAATACTACGTGTTTTCTTCTGTATTGTGTAAAGTGTGTTAACCATTCAAACACACGAGTTATAGACAAAATAATAAGGATTTTCTTCTGTATTATGTAAAATGTGTTAACCATTCAAACACACACTGCACATTGGGATGATTCATTATGCATTTACATTTGGCATATTACTTGAAAACACTTGATCAATAAAAGGATAAAGATTATGTGCCATCCCTATGTATAGTGTGTTTTTATGAAACATCAGTGATTTGTCAATCACACACATATATATATATATATATGTAAGCCTCAAATATATGTCTATGTCCTTTCCTTTCTCAAATCTGTGTCCTTTTCAACCAGTTGTGCGCTGACGTCAGAATTATTTAATTCATCCAGGAAATCTTTTTGTTGTCATAAACGTCAATACAACTCTTATATTCTAATAAAATTGTATCAGTTAAGGCCATTCTATATATATTCTCTTTTAAGATTGGTTCTTTGTGTTTTTTGGTTTTTGCTGATTTGATTAGTCAAGCCCTTTCTATCTGATTTTTTATACGACCGCAAAAAAATTTGCGGTCGTATATTGGTATGACGTTGTCGTCGTCGTCCGAAGACACATTGGTTTTCGCACTCTAACTTTAGTTTAAGTGAAAGGATCCCTATGAAATTTTACCACAAGGTTCAATACCTCAAAAAGGAAGGTTGGGATTGATTTTGGGGGTTATGGTACCAACAGTTAGGAATAAGGGGCCAAAAATAAGCATTTTTGTAACTTCCAGACATAACTTGTGTGTTAGTGTATGGATCTCTCTGACATTGTACCACAAGGTTCTATATCACAAAGGAAATGCTGGGATTGATTTTGGGGGTAATTGCCTCCAAATATTAGGAATTAGGAGCCAAAAAAGCTTCTACAAAAAACAAGCATTTTTCTAGTTTCATGACAATAACTTGTGTGTAAGTGTATGGATCTTTCTGAAATTGTACTACAAGGTTCCATATCACAAAGGGAAAGCTGGAATTGAGTTTGGGGGTAATTGCCCAAAATGTTTAGGAAAAAGGGGCCAAAAATAAGCATTTTTCTAGTTTCCAGACAATAACTTGTGTTCAAGTATATGGATCTCTCGGAAATTGAACTGCAAGGTACTATACCACAAAGGGAAGGTTGGGATTGAGTTTGGGGGTGATGAATCATAAGGGGGTTCAAAAAATTTGGGGGGATTTTTTTTTCCTTTAAAATTTTCCATTTTAAATTGGTTATTTCTGATTTATATATAAAAGCAAATAATAATGATATGGTTTGAATAGGTAAATTAAAAAATTTTAAGTTCTTAGACCACATTCATTCTGTGTCAGAAACCTATGCTGTGTCAAATATTTAATCACAATCCAAATTCAGTGCTGTATCAAGCTTGAATGTTGTGTCCATACTTGCCCCAACTGTTCAGGGTTCAACCGCTGCGGTAGTATCAAGCTGCGCCCAGTGGAGCATTTTATTACAATGTGTTCTTATGTTGTGTTGATAGTAATGGAATTCTATGTGACTGTCATTCAAATGAGAGGTTTAGCTAGCTATAAAACCAGGTTTAATCCACCATTTTCTAGATAAGGATTTGATTTGATTTTTGGTGTTTTAACGCCACTTTTAAGCACCGCTTTTGGGCTATTTCGTGGCGGCCAGTTTTTATTGGTAGAGGAAGCCGGAGTGCCCGGAGAAAACCACTGACCTTCGATAGGAAAATCTAGATAAGGAAATGCCTGTACCAAGTCAGGGATATGACAGTTGTTTTTCCATTCGTTTGATGTGTTTCAGTTTTGATTTTGCCATTTGATAAAGGACTTTCCGTTTTGATTTTTCCTTGGAGTTCGGTATTTTTGTTATTTTACTTTTCAATAATAGTTTTGGTTAAGGGGAGGGTTTGGAGCGTTTAACCGGGCACATTCTATATGTGTCTGTCCTAAGTCAAGTCACCTTTCTGAAATTCTACCTTATTAAAAGGTCACTGATTTGAATAAACAAAAGGCTACAAGATTTGAGTGTAATGAGATCATAGGACACAGATCGGAGGAAAGGAATCAAATTTGAGATTTATCAAAGGCCCACAGAATTGAGTGTCATGCTGTCATGGGACATGGATCTGAGGAATGGACACTGAATTAAGGCTGAACATAGATTTGACTCTACATATATGCATATATATATATATATATATTAATGATTAAGTGAATTTTGGTGGCAGCTCTTCAGAGTTTGCATATAATCTCAATACAAATAGATTAAGTTGAGCACTAACTAAGTTTTAATTTATGCCACCAAATTTCACTGTATGTAATATACTACAGGGGTATTCCATTGACATGTGGTGAGAAGTTTTCCCATTTAAGTGGTTTGTTTGGTTTCCCCTGCCCAGGGTGCCTGCTACATTTAAATGGAATAGTCCTACGGGGATGCTCGTCTGGGTTAACTTTTGGGCTCTATTTTGTGATCTTACCATTAATGTAAAGATTTCCTCCCTATTTCCACAGCTGGCTGGAGCCATTATTGGGAAGGGTGGATCCCGTATCCAAGAAATTCGCAGGCAGTCACAAGCCCAGATTGTGATTGATGAACCCCTGATGGGTAGCAATGATCGTATAATCACCATTACAGGGACTCCAGAACAGATACAAAATGCCCAGTACCTACTACAGATGAGGTGAGTCTTTGCTACACAGGTATACTACACTAGCACAGGATTATTTGGGAGAGATTTTAGTCCCTATGTTAGCTCTAGTGATAAGCAATGTACCAAATATATATTAAGTAAACATTTTATTTGAAGTTGGTGTTAAAAATAAAAATAATGCCAAGATAATAGAGGATTGGTAATTCTCATCTTACCTTACTCTAGTGCTAACATAGCGTCTAGAATGATTGTATTTGATTTTTTTATTTAATTGATTAGTAGTTGAGTAGATAGTAACTACCAAATACATACTATAAATTCAGAAATTGTTGCATGCATTTATTATTGTGATTTTTGAAGAATGAACAAAAATGAGTTATTAATTATTGCAATTTCAGGAAAATCTGCAATAAGATATGTTATCAGATATCAGAATGCAATTTCTTATTATTGCGAAACTCACCCAATCACATTATTCACATTAATAAAAACTTTGCAATAATTTCTGAATTTACAGTGTATGAATTATTTTTAAAAATCCATACCGTAAATTGGGTTATTTTGGTTGTAGTTTTATTTTGGTTTATTTGGTGCCTCCATTGAAAGTGCCAAAAGTAAACACAAGAAAATAAAGCAAACACTAAAAATTGAAACGCCAAAATCGCGTACCAGTACGACAATATCGTAATGTTAATTGTTGGGAAACTATTTTATGTTATTATATCTTCCGTATATTTCCAACAATTCTATACATAGCCAACTCTGCTGGTATAATTTGACAATGACACTATATAATTTTTACTTAATTGTCAATTTTCTGAAATTGTTAAGAAAACACAATATGAATTTTTATTCACACATGTCATAAATATGCCAGGCTATTGCTGATTAGAAGCTGTTACTGGTAATTAGAATCAAAACTCCTTGTAATCCTTTATCTTCAATTAATTAACATTTACTGCCAGAGGCATAAGGATTAAAATTTAAATCTTTGATCGTCAATAGATTAACATGTACTACAATAGAGATGATTAAAATTTATTTCATATGATATTTATAAAAAAAATAAATAATCTATTTAAAAAGTGATTTTTATGTGTAAGACTTTATTTCATATTTTCTTTCAGCTTTGAACCATGATATACGGCATTATTTACAATTGCATCCGTATCCGATTCCTTTATAAGTTAACTTTGTCGTGTTTCTTGTTTGAGAAATTCAATGATATTTTGTCAATAAATGGGTAAATACAGACAAATTTGAATGAGCCTGCTCACTACTGTTGCTCCAAAATTTAATATATCAATTGGACGAAGCACCAAAATTACACACACCAAAATTACACATGCCTTTCGAGAGAAAACCGCCAAAATAACCTGACGCCAAAATTTCCCAATTTACGGTATATATATTTCTCCCAGAGTTTTCATAAGCTTGCTTTTAATAAGGGACAACCAATATTAAAGTAACCAATTACTGTGTATTCATTTACTTTTGTGGATTGAGGAAAAAACTATTTTCGTAGTTTTGTCAAAGTGTGAATCCATGCCTATAGAAAATGTGTACTTCGTTGAATATTTAAATTGGCAGTGTACCTACACACACAGTAAATCCACAAATAACAGTGAATCCACGGTAATTGACTTGTAAATAAACTGGTGAATCTGGAATTTGCTATTTGGTTGTACCAAGCCCAAACTTGTCATGCTTTTAGTCAATTGTTCCTTGAGATGGACATATACCCCTCTAACAAGGCAATTTGTAACCTGTATAACACAGCCTAGACCTTACAAAATGGTACATTTTTGCTTTAAGACCTCTGACAGTTTGATAAAATCATTAAATGCATGACTTTATTAATTTTGACCAGTTTTGCAAAAGCAATAGGTTAAGCTCAGAAATGCAATAAATAATAATCATCCAGAATAGAAAAAAATGTTTTATTTTAATGTTAGAATTGCTGATGCTAAAAGGTCACTGAATAATTGGTTCCTACTGAATAAACAGTTTCACTTCAGAGTTCAATATTTGATGTTTTATAAGGGGTAATATTTATTATTATATCTTAATGAGCTATGGTGTGGTTTTTTAACTATTGCCTAATGGAATTGCCCATATCTAAGTGGGTACATCTTTAATATTAATAAAAGGTTTAAACAAAAATTATGTCACATTTACTTACATTTCACTCCAAAGTGACTTAAGTGGTTGATTTTTAATGATTAATTTTTGTTCGATTAACTTTCAGTAATTTTTTACAGTCCTAAAGGTTAAAGTTGAGGAGAAATGAATTTTTTCTTCTTAATAATAAAGACCTGAATGAGAATTATATTTTTTTAATCCTATATAGAAACATTTTGTTGTTGATTTCCTAAATTTTCTTAGTTCAGACTTCTCAATATATACATCAAAAGCAGGCATCTTTGAGGGAGAAAAATCTTCATATTTTAGTGAATGATGTTTTAATGGTAATTTTTAACAAGCATTTTTTAGCAAGAAAAACATTTTGCTCTTTGTAATATAGAGAACCAAATTATTTATGCCAGAAAGATCAGGAAAGCAAGGTATTCAAAGTTTACATGTAAGGATAAAGCCAATATGTTACCATCAGTTGTTGAGCTGGATGTCCATTAGCAAGGAATTAAATTTGGAAAATTAGTTCAAATCAGATGCACCTATGCCTATGGTAAATGAAACAAAATCAATTAAGATGCATGCACTAATATGTACCTTGCACAGGTAACATCATTTTCAGAGTTTTAGTCAATAGGCCTGATAGAAGCAGCATGATATTACTAATTTTATCAAGTTATCATAGTTATGTAATATTTCTCACAGGGTCCACATACAAGTCCAGATCATTGATGATTAATATCTTGTAATTGAATTAATCAAAAAAGCTTTTAGAACTGAATAAGGTATAAACAACAAAGGGTGTCACATTATATGATTACAGCCCACCTGTTCTCACCTTGTCCACCTGTTGGTCAGGTCTTGCTGAATATATTGATTATGTTCAAATGTATATAAGTTAATCCCTGAATTAAGCATTAGTTGCAACTAGATAGGACAGGTGATTATTACCGCTATAATTCTGCTTGAAAGATCATAATAACAAAGAATGTCGTCAATGATGATTTTTATATAGAAACTTGTTCTGGTAGACCATCTCATTACATGCAAGTAAGGTATTTCAGGAATATTGTATAAATTTCGGATTGTAAATTTTTAGGATTGTAAAGATTGGTATATGTAACTGAAGAAGTTCTGTTTAATTTATTGTCGAGTCATTCACTCTTTTTATTGCATTTATAGGAAATTTTAAATAGTTACAATCTGGGATAACTGTATTAGATTTGGAACAATCTATAATTTCTTTTCAATTTTATTTCACTAACATGCATGGATTAAAATATGAGAGATAAACATCTTTCAGCTTGCTTTTAAATGGTTGTAGTTTATTAAAAATTCATAGAGGTAGTTTTATGCTTGTTATGTATTTTGGGTTATGGTGATATTAAAATTTCTGATATAGTTTATATATCAAATTTCTGATATGGTTTATATTAATGACTAACCTTGGTGATGGATATGTAACCGAATGCTGGTGACAGCTTTTATCTTTCCTGGTCTGGAAGACTAGTGATTTTGTTGTTTTCTATTATATAACAATAAATCACTATCTCCCATGACTGGGTCTGCATCTAACAGCTTGCTACTAACCACTGAGATCTACCTGCATGATTAACATCTGGCATGGCTTAATAACAGCATGATAGCTTCAAGATAGTTCCAAAGGCTGATGGAGTGGTCTCTGCATGTCTTATAATCAGAGAGGCCACTAGAGATTGTGTATGCCAAAGCACATAAATTGGCTTCTAGATGGTTTGCATGATGAAGAATTAGTAACTGGCTTCTAGATAGTCTGCTTGACAAAGACAGAAACAAGGTTCACGATTATTGTAAACAAGCCAAATGATATAAAATTAGCTTTTAGATGGTCTGCTTGCAAAAGACTTTATGATTGATGGTACATCGGTTGAAATTGTTATAAAAATTCTAGAAAATTCAAAAAATTCAAAAAGATGTTAGGTGTTTTTCTTTAAGGGATACATGTGTGATTTATTGTTGGGAAGGTAAGTTGTATATTGATCATTTTGACACTGGCATCAGGTTGTTATTATGTTCTTCAAGCAGTACAATTTACAATTAAAAAGAAATTTTCTATGATTGACTTTGTTATACTTGTTGCTTTAAATTAGTGGACAGATGAAGTTACTGGTGAAAAAAGATTTGTAGTGGACAACAATAACGTTTCATCATATAGTTTAAAATACATCAAAATTATATTTGTTTTCTTTTTCAGTGTAAAGGAATTTTCAGGACAATACTGAAGAATACTGGTGTTGATTTGTTTAGATGTAGACATTTTGTACAGAATTGTTTTTTTATTGTCATAATTGTTTTGTCATCATGTATTGTTATGGACCACAATGAACTAGATCAAATATCTCATCACCATTGTCATTTTAGTATACATTGATGTAACACTGGGAGGATTGATGATCTTTAAAAAGGAGAAGATTTCATTTCAAAAATGTATTAACCTCAAATCATAAATATTTTAATTTGTTTGTTTTTTTTTTTTTTTTTTTTTATATTTTATCATTGCTGCAGATCATGGACATTTTAATTAGTCATTGTTGTAAAGCAACACGTCATGAATACATTAAAAAGAATAACCCTTAAAATTGTTTATTTAATTTACACTACCATCATTGGAGACAACATTAGCCAGAGAGGGTCAAATAACATCGTTTACAAAGAACATGACATACCTTTTGCATGCAAATTGAATGCAGGTTTACAATTACTCACTTACCCCTAAAATAATAAATATCTCATTTTTACTTTCTCATGCAAGGAGTATGGATTACAATGAGGGGATGGCATAAATATTTTTATATAGCTGTATATTTCAGGGGTGGAAGACCTTGTATACTGATGTGTTATGTGACATTGAATTCATTTTTCATATGTCCTTTGCCCGTTAACCTTGTGTTCGTGGTTGAATGTTTTTCATGTGAATTTTTCACACTTCTGAATAAAATGGTAACTCTTTGGTATATGGGATTCTTGCAAGGTCTACTTGTCTGTCAGACGTGATACTCGTTCTATAATCATTTTTGTCGAGCCTTCGACTTTTGTCGAAAAAGCTAGACATAGCAATCCTACATTTTGGAGGATTCCACAAATATTCACTCTGTGGTTAAAGTTTTTGAAATTTAAATTACTTTCTTAAACTATCCTGGATTTCTACCAAACTTGGACAGTAGCTTGTTTATGATCATAAGATAGTATCCAGAATTAAATTTTGTGAAAAAAAAATAAATCTGTTTTTCCGTATTTTACTTATAAATGGACTTAGTTTTTCTGCCAGGAAACATAACATTCACTCTGTGGTTAAAGTTTTTAAAATGTTAATAACTTTCTTAAACTATCCTGGATTTGTACCAAACTTGGTCAGAAGCTTGTTTATGATCAAAAGCTAGTATCTAGAAGAAAATTTTGTTAAAATTTTGTACCTGTTGATCCGTATTTTACTTATAAATGGACTTAGTTTTTCTTCCAGTTAACATTACATACAGTCTGCAGTTAAAGATTTAAAACATTTATTAGATTCATAAACTATCCTGGATGTTTACCAAACTTGGACTGAAGCTTCTTACTTATAATTTTTTTTCCTCATTTTTGTTGAGCCTTCGATTAACATGCAAAAGTAGGCGAGACACTGGGTTCTGCGGAACCCTTACAAATTTTTCTTAAGACTTGCAACATGAATTCAATCATGATAAGTAAAGCAGACGAAACATTTCAGTATGTGCACTACATATTTTTCAAAAGTAATATTTTCGTCCAGAGTATGCATGCAATTTTTTCCAATTGACACACAGAAAAAAAAATCCTTCAGTCAAAACTGACATTTATTATTTGTGAAAACTGTTGTTCAACTTCTTCTGTCTTCTGATAGTTTTTGACTGCAACTGGATTCGACCATGTCCATTAGCATTACTAACTAATGTTAAAGGTCTGTTGAATAATGTGTATATCATCAAGTGTATTGGAAGTTTGTTCCTCAGTAAGGAAAAATCACATTAAGACCTCAGGTGATTCACTCTTTAGAGTTAATTTTTGTACCCTCTCAAAATAAGTTGGATGTAATGTGGTTTACACTTTTCTGTCTAAATGTACCCGCTGCTAATTTAAAAATGGTTTGTGTTCAACAACTTGAGTTAATGTTAGTAGATTATTTTCCTCAGTTTGAGTTCAAAATTTTGACTCACAGGGTCATATTTGTCACCACAGCTTCAATCATGGTCAAACGACCTCCAAAAGAGAAACAGGAGTCATTTAACAGGCCTGGCTTTAAATATTGTTCAAATCTGTTCTATCACAGAATTGTGATATCAAAGTTGTTATGAAATGGGAACAAGACTGGCTTATGATGCCTTATCTTTCCACCCAGACAAATGCAATATACTAGTAATGAATATAACAACCCAGAGAAATCCCATCCACTTATACTTCAACATGCAAAATACTTGGGTATATCAATGATAACAGATCTAAAATGGAACACCCACATTCAACAAATTGCCACCAAAGCTAAAAAATAATTACATTTCATTTTCATCAGAAGAAATCTCAAAAGTTCAATAACAGACAATTAAAGAAAGAGCATAAGACCTAAATTAGAATACTGTTGTACTGTATGGGACCCATATACAAATGAAAATATAAGATTATTACAAAAAGTAGAGACGGGCGGCAAGGTATGCAACAGACATCACAACACCATGAATTGGCAAACTCTCCAAGAACACGGTCAAAGGACTAGATTAAGAATGTTCCACAAGTTCATGAAAATATTGCCATTGATTACAAAATTTATGACATCATAGTCGGTCTACGACAAGATCTTACCATAAAGCCTACTAAAGACAAATACAATGCAATAAAGACGCCTACAAATTTTCTTTCTTTTGTCAAATCATTTAAGACTGGAACAAATTATCCTCTGATATAACCAAAAACACCACAACAGAAACCTTCAAGGGTGTCCTCACTCATGATGTGCTTCTTGATAATTACCCATACCTGAAATAAACAGGCATTAATAAAATTGAGAATGGAAATGGGGAATGTGTCAAAGAGACAACAACCCGACCACAGAACAGACAACAGCAGAAGGCCACCAACAGGTCTTCAATGCAGCGAGAAATTCCCGCACCCGGAGGCGTCCTTCAGCTGGCCCCTAAACAAATATATATACTAGTTCAGTGATAATGAACGCCATACTAAACTCCAAATTGTACACAAGAAACTAAAATTAAAAATAATACAAGACTAACAATTTCATTATTAGACATTAATGTATTTATCTAAGTAGAAAAAAAAAATAATGTGATATTGAAAATAAAATAAACAAATGCATAATCTAGAAACAAGAAAAATAAATGAATGTTTTAACTAAAAAAAAAAATTATAATAAAGATAATAATTACATCAAGCTACAAACTCATGATACTCTATATTTTGGATAGTATCTTCCAAATTTGAAAAACTTCACTTTTACTGTTCTTCAGTTATGTCCCTTTATTTTATAACTTTATATGATATGCAAGCGGGGGCATCATCTGTGTCCATGGGACACATTCCCCATTTATTTTTTATTAAAGGGGCATTAGCTGACAAATTCATGTTCACTGTCCGACTTGACTCAAATTCTCATATTTGATTCATAACCTACAAAAACGTATATCCAAATTATAAAAAGTCTAAAATGAACAATTTACAGTGCATGGCCTCGATAATATGTATCAGCATTTCGTGTGTATTTTAGTTTATACGCCATCTAATTAACCATCGAGGTGACCTCCGAAGACTGCAGACGGTCATATAACCCGATATAAACATACATATAGATATAAATAGACAGCGAACTCGTGCAATTGGATTTGTCTAGGTCTGTTTGGTTTCGTATTATAGGTTAAAACTATATATTAATCGTCGCTTTTACCTGTATAAGAATGAGTTTTTGTGGATCGAATTAGTCAATCAAACGGTTTACCCTTGTTTCACTTTCAATGTTGACCACTTTTCCTTTAATAACTGAACACGCCTAATTCATGCGTAACCAATCTCTAGCAAAGGGATTAAATTGAAGGTCACATGAATACGGATTCAATGAGGTCGAATTATTCACTTGCAAGTGAATAATTCATTAGCTATGTTTCTTAGCTTATTTTGACAAAATTGAACCAAACTAGCTGCTAAAAGCGAATTATTATTTCACTATGTCACTTTCATTTATGATTGAACAAAAAATATCATATTTATTTTTTTTATACCTCGTAGCTAATGCCCCTTTAAAAAAACAAATGCGTATTGTTGAGGAAAAAAACTTGCACGATTACAGGCATGCTGATTATTTGGAAAGAATAAAAATGGAACTGTCTTTGCATGAAAATAACATTCCTTCTATGTCATAATAAACAAAAGGAGACTTGCGCCCGTGCTGTTTTGTGCTTCTAAATGCAAGTTTAACAATGGTTTATTTGGTAGCAAATGTCACTTAAAATGATTCCTCAAGGTTTTGAACGTTTCACTCCTTTGAACACAAATTAGGTGAAGAGTCTATTCAAGGAATGACTGTAATATTTTTTCTGTCTATGAAGAAATAACATAAAAAATATGGTGCACCACATTTTTATACGACCGCAAAAAATTTTGGCGTCGTCGTCGTCCGAAGACACATTGGTTTTCGCACTCTAACTTTAGTTTAAGTGAATGGATCTCTTTGAAATTTTACCATAATGTTCAATACCACAAAAGGAAAGTGGGGATTGATTTTGGGGGTTATGGTACCAACAGTTAAGGAATTAGGGGCCACAAAGGGGTCAAAAATAAGCATTTTCTAGTTTCCAGACAATAACTGTGGAACGGTGTATGGATCTCTCTGAAATTATACTACAAGTTTCCATACCACAAAGGGATGGTTAGGATTTGCTTTGGGGGGTTATGGCTCAAACCGTTTAGGAATTACGGGCAAAAAAGGGGGAAAAACAAGGTTGTCCTGGTTAATGGACAAATACTTTAGTACAAAACATAATTTAAAGCAGTGTAAGGGAGATAAATCAAATACATCATTGAAATTATCTCCCTAACACTGCTTTCAAATTATGTATAAAGTAATGGTTAATGAACAATTAAGATAATTTAAAACAGTGTAAGGGAGGTAATCCAAATACAACGTTTTGGTTACTTCCCTTACACTGCTTTTAAATTACGTTTAAAGAAATGCATATTTATAAAGGAAGACCAGTAAAAATATCTGCAAATGTTGCATCTTTTTTTTTTACAAAAAAATCCATATGAAAGATTTGACACTTTATTTTAAATTCTATTATAAAATAGATTAAGTTAGCACTATGGTAAATTTAAATGGGTAATTATGGTTGCGAACTCCATTGGAAATTTGAATTGAGATTATGACCATATCTTGAGGGAAAGAATTTTTTGGGGAAAAAAAAGGGGGGGGGGGGGGGGGGTAAAAAGAAATTGTGGGGGTCAATTTTTTCTCATTTCAGATTTCAGAAATTAAAAAGAATTATTCTTCAAATATTATTTTTTTTTCAAATTTCAAATATTGAAAAATTTCAAGAAGTAATCTTTAATTGCACAGTATGGCGCATTAGATTTGTAAAATCTTTGACCACATTTATTTATTTGTTATGCCGAATCTAACCGTGTATTTTGGTCTACATTAAGGTCCAAAGGGTCCAAAATTAAACTTTGTTTGATTTTAACAAAAATTGAATATATGGGGTTCTTTGATATGCTGAATCTAACCATGTATTTAGATTTTTGATTTTTGGCCAAGTTTTCAAGTTAGTCCAAATTAGGGTCAAAAATTTAACTTTGTTTGATTTCAACAAAAATTAATTATATGGGGTTCTTTGATATGCTGAATCTAACCATGTATTTAGATTTTTTATTTGTGGACCCCACTATCAAATTGGTTCATATTGAGGTCAAAAGGGTCCAAAATAAAACTTTGTTTGATTTCATCAAAAATTGAATTTATGGGGTTCTTTGATATTCCAAATCTAACCGTGTATTTAGATTTTTAATTTTGGGTCCTGTTTTCATACGACCGCAAAAAAATTTTTGTGGTCGTATATTGGTATGACGTTGGCGTCGTCGTCGTCGTCGTCGTCGTCGTCCGGCGTCGTCGTCCGAATACGCATTAGTTTTCGCACTCTAACTTTAGTTTAAGTGAATGGATCTCTATGAAATTTTACCATAAGGTTCAATACAACAAAAGTAAGGTGGGGATTGATTTTGGGGGTTATGGTACCAACAGTTAAGGAATTAGGGGCCAAAAATAAGCATTTTCTAGTTTCCAGACAATAACTGTGGAACGGTGTATGGATCTCTCTGAAATTGTACTACAAGTTTCCATACCACAAAGGGATGGTAAGGATTTGCTTTGGGGGGTTATGGCTCAAACCGTTTAAGAATTAGGGGCAAAAAAGGGGGAAAAACAAGGTTGTCCTGGTTAATGGACAAATACTTTAGTACAAAACATAATTTAAAGCAGTGTAAGGGAGATAAATCAAATACATCATTGAAATTATCTCCCTTACACTGCTTTTAAATTATGTATAAAGTAATGGTAAATGAACAATTAAGATAATTTAAAACAGTGTAAGGGAGGTAATCCAAATACAACATTTTTGTTACTTCCCTTACACTGCTTTTAAATTATGTTTAAAGAAATGCATATTTATAAAGGAAGACCAGTAAAAATATCTGCAAATGTTGCATCTTTTTTTTTTACAAAAAAATCCATATGAAAGATTTGACACTATATTTTAAATTCTATTATAAAATAGATTAAGTTAGCACTATGGTAAATTTAAATGGGTAATTATGGTTTGGGGGGAAAAAAGGGGGGGGGGGGTAAAAAGAAATTGTGGGGGGTCAATTTTTTCTCATTTCAGATTTCAGAAATTAAAAAGAATTATTCTTCAAATATTATTTTTTTTTTTCAAATTTCAAATATTGAAAAATTTCAAGAAGTAATCTTTAATTGCACAGTATGGCGCATTAGATTTGTAAAATCTTTGACCACATTTATTTATTTGTTATGCCGAATCTAACTGTGTATTTAGATTTTTGTCGAGCCTGCGACTTTTGTCGCAGAAAGCTCGACATAGGGATAGCGATCCGGCGGCGGCGGCGGCGTTAGCTAACTTCTTAAAAGCTTTATATTTTAGAAGGTGGAAGACCTGGATGCTTCATACTTTGTATATGGATGCCTCATGTTACGAAGTTTCCGTCAGTCACATGTCCAATTTCCTTGACCTCATTTTCATGGTTCAGTGACTACTTGAAAAAAAAGTTCAGATTATTTGTAATGTTAAATTCTCTCTTATTATAAGTAATAGGATAACTATATTTAGTATGTGCGTACCTTGCAAGGTCCTCATGCCTGTCAGACAGTTTTCACTTGACCTCGACCTCATTTCATGGATCAGTGAACAAGGTTAAGTTTTGGTGGTCAAGTCCATATCTCAGATACTATAAGCAATAGGTCTAGTATATTTGGTGTATGGAAGGACTGTAAGGTGTACATGTCCAACTGGCAGGTGTCATCTGACCTTGACCTCATTTTCATGGTTCAGTGGTTATAGTTAAGTTTTTGTGTTTTGGTCTGTTTTTCTTATACTGTATGCAATAGGTCTATTATGTTTGGTGTATGGAATGATTGTAAGGTGTACATGTCCAACTGGCAGGTGTCATCTGACCTTGACCTCATTTTCATGGTTCAGTGGTTATAGTTAAGTTTTTGTGTTTTGGTCTGTTTTTCTTATACTGTATGCAATAGGTCTATTATATTTGGTGTATGGAATGATTGTAAGGTGTACATGTCCAACTGGCAGGTGTCATCTGACCTTGACCTCATTTTCATGGTTCAGTGGTTATAGTTAAGTTTTTGTGTTTTGGTCTGTTTTTCTTATACTGTATGCAATAGGTCTATTATATTTGGTGTATGGAATGATTGTAAGGTGTACATGTCCAACTGGCAGGTGTCATCTGACCTTGACCTCATTTTCATGGTTCAGTGGTTATAGTTAAGTTTTTGTGTTTTGGTCCGTTTTTCTTATACTTTATCCAATAGGTCTACTATATTTGGTGTATGGAATGATTGTAAGGTGTACATGTCCAACTGGCAGGTGTCATCTGACTTTGACCTCATTTTCATGGTTCAGTGGTCAAAGTTAAGTTTTTGAGTTTTGGTCTTTTTTCTTATACTATTATGCAATAAGTCAACTATATTTGGTGTATGGAAATATTCTATGATGTACATGTCAGTCTCGCAGGTTTTATTTGACCTTGACCTCATTTTCACAGTTCATTGCTCAGTGTTAAGTTTATGTGTTTCAGTCTGTTTTTCTTAAACTATAAGCAATAGGTCAGCTATATTTGTTGTATGGAAGGATTGTAAGCTGTTCATGTCTGCCTGGCATGGTTCATCTGACTTTGACCTCATTTTCACGATTCATTGGTCAATGTTTAGTTTTCTTGGTTAAGTCTGTTTCTTAGAAACTATAAGCAATAGGTCAACTATATTTAGTGTATTGAATGATTGTAAGGTGTACATGTATTTCTTGTTTGGTTTATATGACCTTGACTTCATTTTCTTGGATCATGTTAAGTTTATGTAATAGTTGTAGTAAAGCTTTCATTTAGGACTATCAACATAATATCAATGGTTAGTAAAGAAGGCGAGACATTTCAGCGTGTCCACTCTTGTTAATTTTGGATCCAGTTTTCAAATTGGTCTACATTAAGGTCCAAAGGGTCCAAAATTAAACTTTGTTTGATTTTAACAAAAATTGAATATATGGGGTTCTTTGATATGCTGAATCTAAACATGTATTTAGATTTTTGATTTTTGGCCCAGTTTTCAAGTTGGTCCAAATTGGGGTCCAAAATTAAACTTTGTTTGATTTCAACAAAAATTGAATATATGGGGTTCTTTGATATGCTGAATCTAACCATGTATTTAGATTTTTTATTTGTGGACCCCGTTATCAAATTGGTTCATATTGAGGTCAAAAGGGTCCAAAATTAAACTTTGTTTGATTTCATCAAAAATTGAATTATTGGGGTTCTTTGATATGCCAAATCTAACCGTGTATTTAGATTTTTAATTTTGGGTCCCGTTTTTTAAATTGGTCTACATTAAGGTCTAAAGGGTCCAAAATTAAACTTAGTTTGATTTTAACAAAAATTGAATTTTTGGGGTTCTTTGATATGCTGAATCTTAACATGTGTTTAGATTTTTGATTATGGGCCCAGTTTTCAAGTTGGTCCAAGTTGGGGTCCAAAATTAAACTTTGTTTGATTTCAACAAAAATTGAATATATGGGGTTCTTTGATATGCTGAATCTAAACATGTTTTTAGATTTTTGGCCCAGTTTTCAAGTTGGTCCAAATTGGGGTCCAAAATTAAACTTTGTTTGATTTCAACAAAAATTGAATATATGGGGTTCTTTGATATGCTGAATCTTACCATGTATTTAGATTTTTTATTTGTGGGCCCGCTATCAAATTGGTTCATATTGAGGTCAAAAGGGTCCAAAATTAAACTTTGTTTGATTTCATCAAAAATTGAATTATTGGGGTTCTTTGATATGCCAAATCTAACCGTGTTTTTAGATTTTTAATTTTGGGTCCCTTTTTTAAATTGTCTACATTAAGGTCCAAAGGGTCCAAAATTAAACTTAGTTTGATTTTAACAAAAATTGAATTCTTGGGGTACTTTGATATGCTGAATCTAAACATGTGTTTAGATTTTTGATTATGGGCCCAGTTTTCAAGTTTGTCCAAGTTGGGGTCCAAAATTATACTTTGTTTGATTTCAACAAAAATTGAATATATGGGGTTCTTTGATATGCTGAATCTAACCATGTATTTTGATTTTGGACATTGGACCATAATAGGTAAATTAAAAAAATTGAAGTTCTTAGACCACATTCTTTCTGTGTCAGAAACCTATGCTGTGTCAAATATTTAATCACAATCCAAATTCAGTGCTGTATCAAGCTTGAATGTTGTGTCCATACTTGCCCCAACTGTTCAGGGTTCGACCTCTGCGGTCGTATCAAGCTGCGCCCAGCGAAGCATTTTATTTAAATTGGTCTACATTAAGGTCCAAAGGGTCCAAAATTAAACTTAGTTTGATTTTAACAAAAATTGAATTCTTGGGGTTCTTTGATATGCTGAATCTAAACATGTGTTTAGATTTTTATACGACAGCAAACAAATTTTTGTGGTCGTATATTGGTATGACGTTGGCGTCGTCGTCGTCGTCGTCGTCGTTGTTGTCGTCGTCGTCCGAAGACACATTGGTTTTCGCACTCTTACTTTAGTTTAAGTGAATGGATCTCTATGAAATTTTACCACAAGGTTCAATACCACAAAAGGAAGGTTGGGATTGATTTTTGGGGTTATGGTACCAACAGTAAAGGAATTAGGGGCCAAAAAGGGGCCAAAAATAAGCATTTTTTGTAACTTCCAGACATAACTTGTGTGTTAGTGTATGGATCTCTCTGACATTGTACCACAAGGTTCCATATCGCAAAAGGAATGCTGGGATTGAGTTTGGGGGTAATTGCCTCAAATTTTTAGGAATTAGGGGCAAAAAAAGGGGCAAAAAACAAGCATTTTTCTAGTTTCAGGACAATAACTTGTGTGAGTGTATGGATCTTTCTGAAATTGTACTACAAGGTTCCATATCACAAAGGGAAAGGTGGAATTGAGTTTGGGGGTAATTGCCGAAACGTTTAGGAATTGGGGGCCAAAAAGGGGCCAAAAATAAGCATTTTTTTAGTTTCCAGACAATAACTTGTGTTCAAGTGTATGGATCTCTCTGAAATTGTACTGCAAGGTACCATACCACAAAGGGAAGGCTGGGATTGATGATGGGGGTAATTGCCTCAATATTTTAGGAATTAGGGGCAAAAAAGGGGCAAAAAACAAGCATTTTTCTAGTTTCAGGACAATAACTTGTGTGTAAGTGTATGGATCTTTCTGAAATTGTACTACAATGTTCCATATCACAAAGGGAAGGCTGGGATTGAGTTTGGGGGTGATGAATCATAAGGGGGTTCAAAAAATTTGGGGGGGTTGGGGTTTCCTTTTTTTTTTTTCTTTTAAAATTTTCCATTTTAAGTTGGTTATTTCTGATTTATGTTTAAAAGCAAATAATATTGATATGGTAGGAGATACACACCAAACAGGATGTGTAAATTATTATATAATAAGTATTGTGCAATAGCAAGAAATTTTCAATTGCACAGTATTGCACAATAGCAAGAAATCTTCAATTGCACAGTATTGCGCAATAGCAAGAAATCTTCCATTGCGCAATAGCAAGAAATATCCAATAGCACAATATTGCGCAATAGCAAGAAATTGTTAATTGTACAGTATTGCGCAATAGCAAGAAATATTTAATCGTACAGTATTGTGCAAAAGAAGATACTTCATATAAATTGCTTATTTCTTGACCAATTTCAATGGGGTTTTATTCTTGAATTCTTTGGGTTCTTTAATATGCTGAATCTAACCGTGTATTTAGATTTTGGATTTTGGGCCCCGTTTTTAAATTGGTCCACATTGAGGTCCAAAGGGTCCAAAATTAAACTTTGTTTGATTTCATCAAAAATTGAATTATTGGGGTTCTTTGATATGCCGAATCTAACTGTGTATTTAGATTCTTAATTTTTGGTTCTGTTTTCAAATTGGTCTACATTAAGGTCCAAAGGGTCCAAAATTTAACTTAGTTTGATTTTATCAAAAATTGAATTCTTAGGGTTCTTTGATATGCTGAATCTAAACATGTATTTAGATTTTTGATTATGGGCCCAGTTTTCAAGTTGGTCCAAATCGGGGTCCAAAATTAAACTTTGTTTGATTTCAACAAAAATTGAATTTATGGGGTTCTTTGATATGCTGAATCTAACCATGTATTTAGATTTTTGATTTTTGGGCGCCGTTATCAACTTTGTCCACATTGAGGTCAAAAGGGTCCAAAATTAAACTTTGTTTGAATTCATCAAAAATTGAATTCTTGGGGTTCTTTGATATGCTGAATCTAATCATGTATTTAGATTTTGGATATTGGACCATAATAGGTGAATGTCCAATTTAAAATTTTTAAGTTCTTAGACCACATTCATTCTGTGTCAGAAACCTATGCTGTGTCAAATATTTAATCACAATCCAAATGCAAAGCTGTATCAAGCTTGAATGTTGTGTCCATACTTGCCCCAACTGTTCAGGGTTCGACCTCTACGGTCGTATCAAGCTGCGCCCTGCGGAGCATTTTATTGATTATGGGCCCAGTTTTCAAGTTGGTCCAAGTTGGGGTCCAAAATTAAACTTTGTTTGATTTCAACAAAAATTGAATATATGGAGTTTCTTTGATATGCTGAATCTAAACATGTATTTAGATTTTTGGCCCAGTTTTCAAGTTGGTCCAAATTGGGGTCCAAAATTAAACTTTGTTTGATTTCAACAAAAATCCAATATATGGGGTTCTTTGATATGCTGAATCTAACCATGTATTTAGATTTTTTATTTGTGGGCCCGCTATCAAATTGGTTCATATTGAGGTCAAAAGGGTCCAAAATTAAACTTTGTTTGATTTCATCAAAAATTGAATTATTGGGGGTTCTTTGATATGCCAAATCTAACCGTGTTTTTAGATTTTTAATTTTGGGTCCCGTTTTTTAAATTGGTCTACATTAAGGTCCAAAGGGTCCAAAATTAAACTTAGTTTGATTTTAACAAAATATAATTCTTGGGGTACTTTGATATGCTGAATCTTAACATGTGTTAAGAATTTTGATTATGGGCCCAGTTTTCAAGTTGGTCCAAGTTGGGGTCCAAAATTAAACTTTTTTTATTTCAACAAAAATTGAATATATGGGGTTCTTTGATATGCTGAATCTAACCATGTATTTAGATTTTTTATTTGTGGGCCCTGCTATCAAATTGGTTCATATTGAGGTCAAAAGGGTCCAAAATTAAACTTTGTTTGATTTCATCAAAAATTGAATTATTGGGGTTCTTTGATATTCAGAATCTAACCGTGTATTTAGATTTTCAATTTTGGGTCCCGTTTTTTAAATTGGTCTACATTAAGGTCCAAAGGGTCCAAAATTAAACTTAGTTTGATTTTAACAAAAATTGAATTCTTGGGGTACTTTGATATGCTGAATCTAAACATGTGTTTAGATTTTTGATTATGGGCCCAGTTTTCAAGTTTGTCCAAGTTGGGGTCCAAAATTAAACTTTGTTTGATTTCAACAAAAATTGAATATATGGGGTTCTTTGATATGCTGAATCTAACCATGTATTTTGATTTTGGACATTGGACCATAATAGTTAAATTAAAAAAAATTCAAGTTCTTAGACCACATTCTTTCTGTGTCAGAAACCTATGCTGTGTCAAATATTTAATCACAATCCAAATTCAGAGCTGTATCAAGCTTGAATGTTGTGTCCATACTTGCCCCAACTGTTCAGGGTTCGACCTCTGCGGTCGTATCAAGCTGCGCCCAGCGAAGCATTTTATTTATGTTAATTCGAATAGACAGAAAAAATATTAAAGTCATTTCTTATAATTCTAAAAAGGAGTAAATCATGATAAAAACGTTGATGACGTCGCGGTCACATGACATAATTATGTCTATGAGCTGATAGACAAAACACTTTCAGCCAATCAGAAGACGTGTTACATCCAAAATTAAATTATATCGAAAGGGTCGCAAAAATATGCTAAGTGTTTGGTACAACTGTACCCGTTATATATACCATTTTTAGAACTTGCGAAAATTGCGCAATGGTATACCTGGACTGTTCAAAGTACATATACTTGTGGTTTTTGTTTTTTTGGGGGGGTCTTTTTAACTTACTGACTGTGGGGTTCCTAAAACAAATTATTTTTTTAACTCCCCTAGGCGGAAGGACCAAGCGAGCTTTTGCCATCACTTGGAGTCCGTCGTCGTCGTGCGTTAACTTTTACAAAAATCTTCTCCTTTGAAACTATACTGGCCAATTTTAACCAAACTTGGTCACAATCATTACACTGCGGTAATTTGTTTAAATAATGTGTCTGATGACCCTTCCTGACAAACAAGATGGCCCACATGGCTGAAAATTAAACATAGGGGTAAAATGCAAGTTTTGTCTATTATTTTGATAACCACTATAGATAGAGGAAATATAACAGGTGCAAAAAATGTAATGTGGAGATTTACCTACTGTCCGTTTACATCAAAACTGACGACTTTTTATAGGATTATTGCTATAATTTTTTCTCGGTTTTTGGCAATTATCTTTAAAAATATAGTGTATAGACAGTAACTTTAAGTAGCAACTATGATCAGCAAGACAAGGTCTACAAATAAGTTAGGCATGGCGGAAATCGTCACTCGGCTCCTTGCTGGTGGATTAGGCTATTATTTAAGTTGTTTTTGTTCATATAGCTCTTCAACTGTTTCGGTTCTTATACATCCTTGGATTTCAAATATTCGGCTTTGAGCATTCCTGATGAAGGTAAATCCAGAAAAGCGCAAATTTGTGCAGCACTTGGTTCATACCGGCGCTGCTGGTGGACTATCAGTCACCGAGGGTATCATGATCAGCTCAGTAGTCAGTACTTCGGAATTGACATGATTTGATACAAACCTTTCTAAAATTGTCCGTTTATAAATTTAGAAGTTATAAAAAAACTAAGGTTTCACCTCCATCCGGCAAAAGATATCAAATAGACATTCAAAATAAACTGACAACGCCATGGCTAAAAAAGAAAAAGAAAAACAGATAAACAATAGTACACAAAACACAACATAGAAAACTAAGACAACTAAAGACTGAGCAACACGAACCCCACCTAAAACTGGTGGTGATCTCAGGTACTCCGGAAGGGTAAGCAGATCCTGCTCCACAAGTGACACCCGTCGTGTTGCTCATGTTAGTACAAACCCGGTAATAAGTCTAAATCGGTCGGTCACATTCGGGGAAAAGGGGACGGGATTGTAGTTACGACATTTGGAACATATTTGCTATCATCTGTGAAACGGATATTCCATAACGGTCAACCAACTCGTGATGGCGTCTGTAAAATTTACGAAGGGATTATTTCAACTTCACCACTTGGAACTCTTGGTTTAATAGCTTTCTTGTGAGCAGCAATCCTCTATCAAGGAAATCATGATAGGAAATACACAAGCCCTGGAATATCGTATCAACTGGGAGATATATACTCCGTACGCAGGCGCTGCTGGAATGTTGCTACATAGAAATGGAAAGTTCACAATTGGGAAGCTGAAATCATCTGTTTTGTCGAAAAGTTTTGTTTTCAACCGACCCTCATTGTCAATTTTTAGATGTAAGTCAAGATACGAGGCAGACTTAACTGTATCTGTTGTATCCTCTATCTTAAGTTCGATGGGATAGATGCGTTCAACATAGTCATCAAATTTTGAATTATTTAGTGAGAAAACATCATCTATATAGCGGAAAGTAAAGTTAAAGGATACTGCTAACTTCTTTTCTTTCTTCCTAAGAAGTTCCTGTATGAAGTCAGTCCCATATGAATAAAGGAACAAGTCGGCAAGAAAAAGGGGCACAGTTGGTTTCCATGGGAATGCCGATTGTTTGATGAAATCACGTCCTCCAAACGTAACAAAATAAGTTGTCTATCAAGAAATCAAGCATCTTGATAATGTCAGTTTCAGAGAATTTTTGGCCCGAATCAGAGTGAATTTTTACAAAGTAGGATTTATCCCTCCCTTAGACTAAATACTTGTACCTACATTGGCCTTTTTTTTTATGAAACAAAGCAGGACCAACTCTTTCAGTTTGTCTTTTAGTTTAGAATGGGGAATACTTGTGTTAAGTGTAGAAAAGTCAAATGTTTTAATACTATTGCAAGATGAAAGAGTCTTAGATTGTATGTACTCTAAAAGATCTTTGGAATTTTTCAGTATTCACATCTGATTCATGCCACCTCTAGAATAGGTAGTTTTACAATAACTTTGATTGCTGATAAAATTGATGTTAATAATTTAGAAAGAGGTTTCGTGGAGCACTTGGAAGACCCAGCAGTATACCGTTGTTTGTAAGGACACGTATGTAGTTAAGGTATCCCATAAAGTGATGGAAGATCCCGTTCTTCATCTTTGGTTGAAATGTTGAAATTCTAAAGGAACATAGAACAGACCTATGATTATCAAGAATTTCCTCTATGGTAAGTGTCGTGGGGGTATATTTTGAGTTTCCAAGTGCATTGTCAAAACTGACCTTAGATGGATTTGGCTTTTAGTTTATGTCCTTTTTGTTTAAATAGCTCTTCAACTGTTTCTGTTCTTATTCATCTTTAGCTTTCAAATATTTGGCTTTGAGCGTTCCTGATGAAGATAAAATCCAGAAAAGCGGTTCGGACGCATGTAATTTATTAAGTGTTGTTGGGGGCATTTTCGTGAATTTTCTATTATGATCTTAAAAACTACACTGTAGACTAGTAGATAAAGAAAAGCTTTAAATTGCAAAAATTATCCATCTGATTAAAATTCAAATCTATCTTAACTCGCGTGCGAAATCAGAGATCTTTGTTTTGATTAGATTGAGAGAAAAAAAAACAGCAAGAAAAGATCTACAAATAATCCAACATGGGCGAAATCGTCAGTGGATTCTTTATGTCTAAAACAGAGGAAAATGAACTTTGTAAAGAGAAAAACATAACATAACTACAACTTCTTACAATGTTTGACGAAAATATTGATGGCTTACCTACAGAACAAATAACACAATGTGAATTAGAAAAAAAATCAAAGAAACACACTAAATGAAATACATTAAAAACTTCATCTGTTCTCATAGATTCTCTGAACAATGTCGTACAAGAATTAAGACACGACTACAGTAATTTTGATGACTAGGTGTTTTTTCTGTGTAGCACTTGTACATGCACATGTACAGTACCAGCTGTTTAAAAATATATTCATACATTCTATGAAAGAGTTTTTTCATGATTTTGAGGCTTGCTTTTCAAGTTTACGAGATTACTAAAAAGATCAGACGCCTCCCGGTTTTGGAAATATTAACAATTTACATCTTATGTCTCTTGGTTTGTTTGTTTTTATATATCCAAAAAATATTGATTATTATTCAAACAATTAAATTGGCGGGAACGTTAGTATGCCAATGTATGTGTATCCACAAATGACGGGTAGTGTACCCGATTTGATTAAATGTGTTTAGGTTTCGGGGCGACACATATTTTTTTAGCAGTCCTTAATCATTTAGGAAAAATGTGAATAAACTTAATTTAATATTTAATATAACGGGACAAAAAGAAATACGACACCGAGATTAAAAAAAATATTGCTCTTGTATATATATATATATATATATATTCCACATCTTCTTATATCTATTAATAAAAAAAAAACAACAAAACAATAAAAATTATAAACAAAACACATACTCTCTCAGAAAAATTAGTGGTCGGTACATAATCATGAATTCATGAATACGGTTCTGCTGCCAAGAATGGATTGTTATCAAGTAAAGTGGTCAGCAGAAAAGTTCCAGTTTCCCATACATCAAACCTGATCTCGAGACTCAGATCAAACTATAATGTATTATTACCTTGCCCGAATGCAAAGTCATGATGAGCATTAATATAATTGAAAACATTAACATATATATATATATACATAAATTCATATTCATTCACACGAAAGGAACGTTGAAATTTGAAGTTACTCTTATTTATATTGGTAGGTTTTAAAGATTTAGTACAATGTCAAAATAACTGATAAATCATTATTCTCTGTTCTATTTTATTTTATTTTTTTTACGAAAAAGATACTTTATTTTACGCTACACATCTGATCGTTTGGATGTTTCTACTGGCCAAACACCCGATTATCCAAGATATCATTAATATCTAGACTGAATAACACCAGACCTAGGACAGTGCCTATGGGTACCCCAGAATCAACGCCAATCGATGTTTTTGGCCCAATCATTGATGACAGCATATGGTCGCAACTGCAATATTTACGAAAAGCATTTTTTTTTTCATTGATGATACTATAATGATCTAGGTGACGCATAATGGTCAGCCTTCTTGAAAAGTTATTGATGGATTGTTGAAAAGGGTGACTAATGATAGGTGCAAAAAAAAAGTGAAATAACAAAAATACCGAACTCTAAAAATACCGAAATATTCATTTAATACTTTTCAAATTTTCTAGGGCTTATCTCGTCTGGCCATCATGCTTTTGATGTATTGAGTCCATGTTCTAATTTAAGTTATTTCTATGTCTTTCAATTTTGGATATAAAAGTTTCTTTAGTGGTACATGCAATTATATATATATATATATATATATAGTGAATTGTTCATTCAATTATTTTGCTCTGTCATTCGTTTTCTGCTGGTAGACCTGCATTAGTCTTTAGTGGTGGTACGCTTTGAGATTTCTTTTTAGCTCACCATTGGGCCAAGCGAGTTTTTCTCATCACTTGGCGTCCGTCGATCGTCTTCGTCATTGTTAACTTTTACAAAAAAAAATCTCCTCTGAAACTACTTGGCCAAGTTTTAACAAACACATGTCCTATAAGAAGTCTGCTGTTTTGGTAAAACTTGGCCTCAATTATCATTGGTTTATCTAGTTTTAAAAAATGTGTCAGATAGCCCCGCTTTCCAACCAAGATGGTCGTCATGGCTAAAAATAGAATATAGGGATAAAATCAAGTGTTGTCTATTATTTTGAAAACCGCCATGAATAGAGAAAATCTGACGGGGAAGAAATGTTCAGAAGGTTGAGTTCTATTCACTTTGAAACTTTGAAACTTTGAATCTTTTTATTTCACTAAATTTTTTACCATTTTTTCATGTTTGCCCATTACATTGAAATATATAATAGATAGATAGAAACTTTTAAAAGCAAAAATGACTAGCAAGACAAAAGATCTTCAAAGAGGTCAAAATGGTCGAAATCGTTCGGCGATTCGTTATTTGAGTTTTTGCTCTTTCAAATGAATGATTTTTACCAATTTTTGGTGTTTTTGCCTTTTATTATCTTGAAAACTATAAAAGATAGATAGAAATTAATTTTCACTAGTAGCAAGATTTCAATCTGAAACGGTCATTTTGGTCTGATCAAGTCTGAATCGACTGAATTTACCGCTAGGGACAAACGTTAAGACTTTTTAAGACTTTCAGACGCTGTTCAGATATGTCGTGTTCAGTCCGTTCTTTCATGTCAAGAAAAACAAGACAGAAGGCTCTAGCTGTTAAACAAGATATGTTAAGACGGTTTTAGACGAATTCAGACCAAATATAAAAAATAATGTTCAAAATTTTCAGATCGGGTTAAGATCCGTTTAGTGCGTCAGAATGATATTAGGAGTTACGCCCCTTCATGTGGATGATACATTTTAATTACAAAATATTTACAATATAAATGCTAGAATGAAAAATGTATATTTTTAATAATTAAACATAAAATCATTGGTTGACTTTTTATTTCTGTTGGTCTTTTTTAAGAGATTAGTGATTTTGTTTTGTTGACGAAATAATTTATTCGCCTATAACTGTTTATGATTTTATTTTATTTTTTATTTTCTGATGTTAATTTATGTATTTATCTACTTATTCTTTGAAAAGAAGTAATTGCAAATGTTAAACATAACATTAACAAAAGAGTGAAAACACCTTATAAATTTCATGCGTCTGAAGCACGTTTCTGGATTTAACTTCATCGGGAACGATCAACGTAAATACAAATATGTTTTATGTCAGATAATTTATATCGTTACTTTCGTTATCTTTCGATACTTTCCTCTAAAACCTAATAATTACTTCGTGGCATTTAGTAATCATTCCCCGTGCGTGTTATTCTTTTTATATTTGGACAACCGTCTTTTTTTTTTTGCTTTTATTTCGTATAGTGATGCGTAGTCACCAAGGCCGCATCAGGGTACCATGTCTCCGAGTGCAGTTAATATTCTGAAAAACTGCACTTAGACCGTGACGAGACAATAAAACTGTAAATAACATACCATCGGAAAGAAGAAGATGTTGATGGGGGTGGGGTTTACAGAATAGAGAATGATGGGCAATAAATATAAAGAATAGAGAAAATGGATAAAAAATATAGAATAGAGAATAATAATTAAGGTGTTTGTATATAAAGAATTAATAATAAAAGACAAAAAGTTTAAAGAATAGAGAAAATCGGCATAAGAAAATAAAGAATACAGAAATAAAGGACCCCCTCCAGATCCTCATAGAACTTTTCGTTATAACAATACAACCTAATTTAAGTTCAGCATCGAGTATATATCCTTGTAAATGCGTCAATCCTTTCTTTCATTTTGATAACAATTTTATTAAATATAAAATAATTATGTAATTATTTGTTTATTCAAGTTTCACTTTAGCAAATAATTCTTCTTCGTCTTCTTCTTCCTCTAATAGTAATAAATGTATTCGTTATTTAATATTTTCTGTCAATAAAGATTGAGTTCGATGGCACGTGCCAATAATTAAACGGTAATACAATCAATGATCCTTAAACTATTAAAAACTTGGCAATTACAATGGCTATTTCACAATTACATCATATGTACACCTGTCATGGTATCATAGCTCCGTTCATGTATAACTACATGTGTAATTTAAGGTTCTGACACATTTTATAATAGCTTCTTTCTAAACACTATTGACGACATTGTTAAAACTGCACGAACATATCACAAAACCGCAAATTTAGTGGTTAAAAAAAATAAACGATAATGACAAAAAAACAATTAAAAACTAAAAACAAAACAAAATTCTGTAGGAAGTAGCATATATTTACATGTATAAAATGTCTAGTGCTTTTATTACAGCGGTATACTTGTTTTATACACAGACCATATTCTGATCATATTCTATGCTAAGATATTGACAAGACAGAAATAAATATGCTTAACGTCGTTTTAAATCAATTCATTTCACAGCTGAGGCAAATGTTCCTTCCCATTGTTGAATGAAGGTTAAATAAATGTGAACAATAAAAAGATGTATATTTCTTAGGCATGGAGCTAGGCATTTCTGAAGTATCTTTGATAGCATGTTTTTTTTTTCTATCAAAAATGTATGCTGGTATATTTGTAACTCTAGGTGTTTACCTAACATGTTATGTATATGTAAAAGTTTTAGATTTTTTTTTAATATTTGCCAATATAATGGCGTTTTGTCCTTTAATTCTTTTTTGTGACTTTCTAACATACCTTCTAATTGATACGTTAATCCAAACAGTGCAAGCGTGTAATGCAAACATACGAAATTCGGCTTTGGTGTATCATGTTAAAAAAATACCCATAAATTATGATAATTTTCAATAATTTTAGAAAAGATTATGCAAGGAAATGTGTTTTTGTTTTCTATTTATCTAGCAATATTGTATCTTTTTTTACACAAAGATGTCGATAAACAAATTGGATACCCTGCATTTATCATGCATTTCAATAGCATATTGTCAAATTGTTAAAAGATGTCCTCCTTAGTTAACAGGGAATCCGTTAGTATTGAAAGTCCCTGTCCTAAATTATTGAATTTGTCATTCTGCATTGACAATATTCAATTTATCTTGGTGTAAGTAATACGCAATCATTCGGGCAAACGCCCTTAATGTGTATCTAATACATATTATTTTCTCCCTCGTTTCACCCCTCCGATAATAAAGTTTTTTCTGAACTAGATATCGTAGAAAAAACCAAACACAGTATAGGGTTGTGCGTTCGCTACCAGATCGCCTTGAATTTAACATGTTCAACATAAATATATACAATCAGCCATACAAAAAGGCATAATTTTTTACCATACACAAGTCGAAAAAAAAAACGATAATGTTACATACATAAAGATGGGTAAATGGGGTTGGAGGGAATAGTATACCAAACTAACCTAGTCCTTACTATCTTGTAACGAACGTCGCATTGTCAAACGCACCTTAAATTTTCCTTATTTACTGACAGCCGAAATCGCCCGTGCAGAAAGGAATTTAATTGGTATTACCCTATCTCATATAAATATAGAAAGACCGTTGTATATAAAACATAGGACCGTAAAGAAATGTAAATATTGTATTTCATATAACTATAATATACGTCCTTGAATGATATAACTTACCAGATATAGGTTGTTACCTTTGTTTCCGGTACACTAACACTAATAAGCTGTGATTTCTTGTTTATCATAAGTTTCAAAATTTGTGTCAACTAATTCTGCCTCTTTAAAGGTCAAATGAAAGTAAGTCATTTCACTCTACTATATATGGAATGAAATGAACGAGAGAACTTTTGACGTGGTATAGTTATAATATAACTGTTCTTTATACTTATACTTATAGTTTGTACTGCAAGCCGAAAAATCCACTTTACCCTCTAGATGTCTTTTGGTGTTTGTTTTTTTTTGTGGTTTGTTTGCTATATTATTGACGTAAATAAAACCGACAACTCCTTTTATTTATATATATAATTTGAGTTCTGTAAATTTCTAGATGAGTAACAGTGGTGGTCTATTCTGCCCTGAAAACAATGCGGACTAAATCTGTGTACAGTGCACGTGGCGTATCGAGTCATTTTAAATGGGGGTTCCCAATCAAGAATAAAGGGAGGGGATCCAACCGTATGTCCTTATTAACAAAAGGGGGTCCAAAATCCCCCATTCACCATTATGATGTCATGCCATTTGCTATATGGATTCAGAAAACAAATTTACGAAATCTATGACCACACAATTGTAACTGTTCCTATCTTTATTAACAAATATAATAGAAGTAGGTGAATTATACAGCAGACATATTTGTTTTCTTGGTTTAGATAGAGGAATTCTCTACCCCCGATCAAAAATCTCATTAAATTGTACGGATGTGCATACGTATTAGTCTAAAATATAGTCTTTCATCTTATCAAATTTGAATCTCATGATGTTTGTAAAAACTTAAAGCGGAATTAAGTTTCCAAAGTGATATTCAAACTTATTATTCAAAGACAAACTGACAACGCCATGGCAAAATAAAAAAAGTCAAAATGACAAACTGTACATATATGCTAACTTAGAATATATAGAACACACTTCATGACTTCATAACCATAGAAAGACAACGAAAGATCATATCATAAACAAAATTGTATTGAAAGGTCAATGATGAGAAAATTTTAACATTTGTAATACCTAGTTCTTCATAATCTTTTTCTGAAATGTTTTCTCGTCCTGAATATGCATGAAATGTTTGCCACTGGACGTTAAGCAACCAACAATCAATTAATCTTTTGCTCTAAAAAATTAATTAAACAGTATAAGCCACAATTGTATTCATCACTTGGTGTCTGTTGAGAGACAGCTGAAGCACGCCTCCGGGTGCGGGATTTTCTCGCTGTGTTGAAGACCCATTGGTGGCCTTCGGCTGTTTTCTGCTCTGTGGTCGGGTTGATGTCACTTTGACACATTCCCAATTTCCATTTTCAATTTTGAATAGTATAAAAAGTTTTATTTAAAAGAGACTTTGAATAATAACTTTAAAACACAGTTATGTTATAATTTAACGAGTTCATAAAAACTAAAAATAAAGGACTATATACTGGAGTAAAACCAAAAGTTTGTTCCGACACTGCTTGTAGGCAACGGCTCGGATGTACTTATTTATACTGGATAACCTATATGTGTGGTCATAAAAATTACAGACTAATTTCCTCTATGTAAACACATTCAAGGAGATGTGGTATATTAAGAATTGCTAATGAAACAACTATCCGTAAAGTTCAAATGAGGTGGACGAAAGCCACTAGAGACAACCGTACGGCCTTCTAAAAACCATTCCGTTAAGTTGGCTAAAAACGGTCCCAACATGAAAACTATGAAATAATCAAACTCCGAGAAAACTAACGGATTTTACTCAGATCCATCCATCTTGACACCTCAAACATGCGAACACTATATAATTTTAAACCTAACTGACTCGCAGTTTTATATTAAACAATAAGTATGAACTATTTAAAATAAGTTATCCATGGGGAATACTTAAAAAATCATCTTATTCACGATGTAACAATGAATATTTAAAACTTTTCCGTTATATGTTACCTGTGAAATGGCGCCAATGTAGTTTTTATTTTTTTGGCGCAAATGAAAGATTGATTTTTTTCAAAATTGGCGCAAATGCAATGCACCCCCTCTTTGGAGTCATTCAAAAAGGTAAAATTCACCTGTATTGGTATTGCTGATGTATATATGTCACACGTTCCATCTACAATATAAAGAAATGACACGGCTGGGTATTGTAAAGTTACTGAAGGACGTTTAATGTCAAATTCATATCCCCGGGCGAAAACATTATTATTTACAGGTTTGTCAAAACGCCGTTTGTACACTTACCAAAGTGTATTGATCTTTCACGCTGTCTAGTCTGAGATTAAAAGTTTAGGCAATTTTTGTAGGTTTTTAAAGTGAACGGAAAATGAGCTTTGCAACAGTCTCTTTAACGATAAAAAAAATAATGTGGTCCGTCAATATGACATTTTACAGAGGCAGCTAGGTATAAACAGAGACATATATATGTGTATATATATGTCTCTGGTATAAATATTTGTAAAATTGGCTTAAATATTTCATTTAACAGTAATTTGTAGAACTGATTATTTTGATCCCTCGAATACGTGTAAAATAATGAGTATTTATATTATTTATAGATTCTTTCATATAACTGTTTTTGTTTATTGTATTCACGAATTTTATATAAACTCATGACGTTTCGACCTTGACATTTCGTGTAGACATCTGGGGCGTGTTTTATTGGTCTCTTTTGCACATCTCCAGAATGTCTTCTGGTGAAGAGTCCAAAAAAATGAATCTGGACCTCTTCTGGAGATATTATACGGAAGATCAATAAAACAAAAATTCAATTTGCCGTCGAATATAGCAGATTTTTGTTATGTTGGATGACATATTAAATGAAGTTTACGATGATAATTAAGATATGTCCGGTAGACATGACTGTAAAAGTGTGCTCTGTTCGTGACATTTTTCTTTGTTCTTTTCTCTAACTCAATTTTGCTAGACAAATAAGGCGTACACCCCCACTATTTGATTTTTAAGAATAATCTTAAACTGCACAAAAATTCGTCAATGTTTGTCTCGAATATGATCAAAAAGGACATCTTGTCTATCCATTCTTTTTTAAAGTAACCAAACTGGATTATTTTTGTATAAAGCAAAGATATCGGAAAGTTCTCAAAATCATTTTTCTCTGGTGGTCCTTGAAGAAAATCCTCTGGTCCTAACTATTATTTCTATTGCATAATTTCGATGGT
Organism: Mytilus californianus; assembly: GCF_021869535.1. NCBI lineage: Eukaryota > Metazoa > Mollusca > Bivalvia > Mytilida > Mytilidae > Mytilus > Mytilus californianus. Next base: position 64,812,711 of record NW_026262679.1, read on the forward strand.
CAAAACCTTCGGACCACCACTTTTCAAAAAATTTCATTGTATATGGATCTATGTGCAAGTATACAATGTATACCAGACATTTCTCAGACTGTTTTTCCTTCTTTTTTTTAATAAATCCGTTGGTTGTGTACTGATTGATACTTCAGTCTTGGAGAACAAGATTTATTTCAGTACTATAGTTGTAATTAGCTTTGAACAAACTTCCAGTAATTGCAAATACTCTTATTTCGGTGTTTTGTGTCTATTGTCTTAATGTAAGTTTTTTTTGTGTGTCTCGTACCGATCTTTTGAGTTAATCTAATTACAATTGATTTGTGCAGGTTGTTTTTATATTGTACTGTTACACTACTGTCCCAGCTTCGGGGAGGGTTAAGAGCTCACAAACATGTTATTGTACTGTTACACCACTGTCCCAGTGTATGTATGTGCCTGTCCCAAGTCAAGAACCTGTAATTCAGTGGTTGTCGTTTTTTTTATGTGTTACATATTTGTTTTTCGTTCATTTTTTTGTACATTAATTAGACCGTTAGTTTTCTCGTTTGAATTGTTTTACATTTGTGATTTCGGGGCCTTTTATAGCTGACTATGTGGTATGGGCTTTGCTTATTGTTGAAGGCCGTACGGTGACCTATAGCTGTTAATTGCTATGTCATTTGGTCTCTTGTGGAGGGTTGTCTCATTTGCAATCTTCGTTTTTATATCAACCCTACCATATTCTTTGTGTGCTTGTCCCAAGTCAGGAGCCTTTAGTTTAGTGGTTGTCGTTGGTTCATGTCTCGACTCATATTTGATATTTTGTAAATTATTTTGTTATGTATAATTAGGCCGTAAGTTTTTTCGTTTGAATTGTTTCTCACACTTTTCACGTCTGTCCTTTTGACAGTATCGGGTTTTGTCATTGTTGAAGGCCTTAATTACGGTTGTCTATAATTGCTTACATCCACTTCATATTTGAACTCGGTGGATAGTTGCCTCATTAGCAATCATATATTTCTTCGTTTTTATTTGTTTACCTGACTTTTAAACTCGTGTTTTGAACCGAGTCCTGAACATGCATGACATATTTGTCACTGGGCGTTAATAATTAGCAACAAACAATCAATCAATTTAAACTTATGTTAAATAATAAGAAAAACCATTTAATATTCATTCATTTAGTAGGGTGGGCGGGTGAGAGCTGAAAAATATGCATAATAAGCGACAGATTAAAAATGTTAATAATGCCCTCTATAAATTTAAACTGACCACCACGCAATAGCCTAACTTAGTGTTGAAAGTAGCGTTAAACACCAATCAATCAAAATCCCTTCCCTAGAATATCAAATAGTCGTCCCTTAACTGTTATTGTCCGTGTAATTCTTATATTTATCCAGCTTATCGTCCTACAGGGATGTCCTATTGAGACTGTCATACCATAAAAACGTTTATAACACAGCTCACATTCCAATATATCTGCATTCATAAATTTATTAATGTCATTTAGACTAAACGACGCCATGTTTGTTATGTGCCTCTGCCGTCTAAACTACCTATCAAAAAAGAAGAGGTGGAAGAGAGCCAGACGATCTTCTCTATGCAAAAAACAGAAATGGACCTCTTCTGGCTCACTACCGAAGAACAAAAAAACACGCCCCTGTTTCTTGTTGAAGACTGATTCACCCGGTACGTCTAAACACCACCTAGGCCGCCTTGGTGCACTAAGCTCTGGAAACTGCACTACGCCCATGATGGAATAGTCATATAAGTACCAAGGTCATTCGGTATGATAATGTTGTAAATAAAGAGCATATATTTAAATTTTGGTGTAAATGTATTTAGAAATGAAAGAGTTATTAACATTTTACATGGCACGCGCCGACTTTTGTGTAATGTGTCCAGTTATCATAGTGTTGATTGAATCCACCGAATCTTGACGAATTCATATAAACCAATACCAATATCTTTATTCCCATAACCATTGCAGATACATAGGTACAGAGAGAGTGCAAAATATGTACATGAATATGCATCTATTTACAAAACATATATACAATACAGTGGTTTCCAAATAATATACATTTTAGCTAGGAGGACCCACATGTTTATTTATACACTTTATAAACTTACATAATCTTTTTAGCTCTGACTTTTTGTATAATTTGCTCATCAATTTTCTAAACTTTAGTGTATTAACACGAGCCAAATGGTACTTATCAAGGTATAATTTTCTACTGTCGTTAAAAAATTGACATTCTAGCAGATAATGAAATTCGTCTCCAATGCTACCAATATTACAAAGATGACATTTTCTATCGTTTCTATTAACATTATTCCACCTCCCTGTCTCTATTCAGAGTCTGTAGTTTGTGGTTCTATATCTACATAAAATAATACTTTCGTGCATATCCAAGATATCGAAATATTTTTTTCAAAATTTAATTCTAACTTAAAAATTCTATAATTTACTGATTTTGTAGACTCTTGAAATTGTGTATTCCACAACTGTTTGTATTGGTCTTGTAATTGCAACTTTAGTGCATTTTTTAACCATATATCATTACCAAAACATTGAGAAATCCAAATATTTGAAAAACCACATTCATCCAATATATTTTTAACTTTACTCACAAAAAATGTACATACATTATTAACAGTAAATTGTTTTTTTTTAATAGTGTATATGCGATAGAAGATAACTTAGTCTCTTTAACAGATACTAATTTACACCAATAAGATACTATTTTTACCAAGTTCTCCGTATACCATATAGCTAGGTGTGGAATTTTTCAGTTTCAAAAGAAGTTTACAGAATTTCTGATGGATTCTTTCTATAATTTCAACATTACCATGCCCCCAAATTTCACATTCATACAAAAGTATGGGTTTCACAACTTTATAGAAAAGATCTAAGTGACACTGAATGGAAAGATTATGTATGCGGCCTGATTTCAACACATTAAACATAGCTTTTGTGGCTTTTTCTGCTAGGTGTTTCTGTGCTATTTTAGTATTACCAGTTCTAGATAATAATATGCCCAAATAGTTAAATTCTTTTAATATTTTCAATGTTAGTGCCGTCTATAGCTATATAAAAATGTAAATTTGACGGCATTCTGCCTCTAGAAAAAATAGTTAACTTTAAGCTTCCAAATATTACAGTATTCACTGAAAGAATCCAGCTATTTCTGTAAATCATCAGCACTTTCTGCCAATAGTACTGTGTCGTCTGAACTAAGGATATGAATGGAAAGGTTAAATATGCACCAAGATCATAAATTTAGATTGATTATTATAATGTAAAAAAAATATGTTCAAAGTTGGTTCGAAAATCTTAAGAGATTTAAAAGTTATTATAAAAAAGAAGATGTGGTATGATTGCCAATGAGACAACTCTCCACAAGAGACCAAATGACGCAGAAATTAACAACTATAGGTCACCGTACGGCCTTCGACAATGAGCAAAGTCCATACCGCACAGTCAGCTATAAAAGGCCCCGAAATGACAATGTAAAACAATTCAAACGAGAAAACTAACGGCCTAATTTATGTACAAAAAATTAACAAAAAAACAAATATGTGACTTGGGAAAGGCACATACATACAGAATGTGGTGGGGTTAAACATGTTAGCGGGATCCCAACCCTCCCCCTAACCTGGGACAGTGGTGTAACAGTACAACATAAGAACGAACTATAAAAATCAGTTGAAAGAGGCTTAACTCATCAGATGGATAAAAATACAAATACTACAAATACAAGTTAACATTTTTACGGGGCACGCGCTCTTCTTGTGTAATGTCTGATCACCATGTAAATTGATCCAACCAATCTTTAACTGGTAAATTATGTTTCCTTGTTGCTAAGTAGTAATGATAAAAGGGCTGTTGATCTTTTCTTTGATGCTTTGTTAGAAAACATATATTTGGAAAAAGTGTTTGTTTGCGCTAGCCTATTTGAAATAAAAACAGTGACACAATAGAAATTGGCTTTTACTCAAAGACATATCTGATTTACCTATGGCGTTTTTGTCGTTTGGTTGCTGTCAAATTGAAGTTTATCACACATCTCCTATAGTTTGTGTTCCGTTTGATTACTTTTAATTCAGTTTATGAGAATTCATAAATGAAAGGGTTATTTGCATGAGTATAGATCAATTGCTTTTCTTTCACCCACGCCATGCATATACTCAGAGGAAGATTAATCGTAGAGACATGTACCTAAATTTATGGTACATAGTTAACAGAAAAAAGTTTCATTCTCAGTCTTATTTCAACTGTATTAATTTTAAAGACATGTCACATCCAAACGAAGTCTACGTATATGTACATGTATACGTCTTGTCTTGTCTATAGTCGGGAAATTTTCCATTCAATTTATTTCATTTGAAAACGTTAAAAATAATATAGATCTTATTCATTGCAAAACGTTGCGTCCTTTTTGGATAAAACCCCTGTTTCATCTACGAGGAAAGTCATATAATATAAGAATGCATAGGTGTGGTTGAACATTGATAGTAAAAAAAAGGAAAATCTGGCATCAATAGAGCGCTTAATAAATTAAAAAAAAATTCCCGAAATAAATGTATATAAAATATGTTTGTGACTATTGAAAGTGTATTCACATATTTACAAGACACTGTCGCTTTTTTCACTCGTTCTTGTCCAGTAACATCGTGTATCATCGGTACAGCGGATATAGGTACTAACCAAGCGGACGTGATCGATTTTTCTTCTGACACGGTAAGAAAGTCTTTGTTTTGTTTACATAATATCAATGTGTACCTCAATCTGAACATAATTGTTGTTTTAAGAAATGATTTGGTCGTAGGTTGATGATTAGAGAAGTCTCATTATTTTCCCAAAACAAGAACGCTTACTAAAACATGTGCAAATACTTGTCAAAGAAGTTGGCGCTCGTCTCATCCGATATGATTCTATATTCATTGCAACTCTTTTTCTGATAGAAGGCCACTGTGTGTGCGTAATAAGTATAGCTGTTTCAATAATTGGCATTGAAATCTTTCATACACATGTTATTTTTCGATATTTACCGAAAAGAAGCGTTGTGTACGGTGTATAGCTGACCACATAAATCCTTCTGTACGGTGCATAGTTAAATGAATGTACGGTATATAGCTTTTCACCCTTCGAAGTACCTTTTAAGCTATATCCGCTGTACCGATGATACACGGTGAGTAATAAATTCCTCAAACGAGTTTGAATAGGGAAATAAAATCTGAAGAAGGAATTTGTCATCAACATTTTAATAAGGCAATATTTGGTTTTGTATCAAGCCCGTTCTTATCTGTATTTGTTGCCGTACTTATCAAAATACGATTTTCAAATAATCAAACTCAAACAGTAAAGTTTTGTTTCTCCTTAAAATCGTTCTTCTCTAGTATTACCATGATTACAAGCCTGAAAGAATTTCAATGAGAAAATAAATTCTGAATAATGAATTTGACTCCATTTTTCTGTCAGTTTTCTGTCCCGACCAAGACCGACCCCCTTTCACAAACGGGCTAAAATAATGCGTACATTGAACTCCCGTCATTTATTTTTTTTTTTTTCTTAACAATTTCAGGTAGTAAGATTTGGTTTTAAATCGAGCTCATGAGAAATTATGAACTTTTTGGTCTTACATAAAACATGTTATTTCATATCAATTTAATGTTGTTTTTGCAAGACTCATAATCAAGAACAGCGAGAAAGACTATTTCGCAGACTGTTGAAAGATACTCAGTCCGTTCTTACAACGACTAAGTCCTTATGCACAGATGTTAAATAAAAATAAAACGAAATCTTGCCCATTAGCCAAACCAAAGAAAGAAACCAATGAAAGCACGTACTCTACCAAGATATTGGACTTAGCAAAACAAACCAAAAAACACTTTGTATGTTTATATTAAATAAAATATGATATTCGTTTATTTAATGGGTGTTGGAAAGGAGAACAAATTCACGAAGAAAAGCAAAAACGAACTGATAATACCAAGACAAACTATAAAACAATATCAATTGTTATTTCTTTTACTTTAGAACTGCAGATCGTATAATAACAAAATTAATTTAGCTGACTCATTACACATACACTGTATAAAAATACATTAAATGGGACTTTTGAGTTTTTTCTCCATTATCGTTAAAGTCAATACACAAAGTATTTAATTACATAAATCAATTCCGAAAAAAACTTTAAAATTTCGCATTATTAAATTTTATAAAAACACTGTTTTAATAACATGATATTCATAAGATAGATTAATAAAATATTGAATCTGAATATTCATAAGCAATATGGATAATCCAATCAATTTTGTTGATTGGATTATTCACGTCTGAGTAGTTGTGAAATCAGTGACACGTGCCCTCATTATTTTATAAAAATATTGAATATCTATTTAAGTTCGTTTTCAAAATCTTCCAAAAGTTTCCACTAAAATAAACAACGTGAAAAGAATATAAACATTTTTCCTGTTCGATATACGATGACTTTTAAAGAGTCCTGGGTGAATTTTGTATGTCCTGAGTGCACTCAGGAGGTCCTGGATAGTGTTTAGGCGTACCCGTTGATTTGCAACTGTATTTTTTCTGTTTTGGCACATACTTATATATGAACCTCATTAAATTCGATCTCAAAGTAGTGACTATAAAGGAATAGATATTTTAAAGTCTTAATAAATTCCATTGAGCACAAAACTAATCCAAATTCGATTTCAATTATTTCGTGATTCTAAAATACGTTTTTTTTTTGTGGTAGAAATTACAATTATTTTTTTTATCTGATATGACTTTGAAACACTGATTTAAGATTTATATTGTCCACAAAATATCATAAAATATAAGGGATAAAAAAGACGCTTTTCTATTATTTTTTTTACCAAGTTGTTAATTGTTTAATTATGTCGTAATTTGCTTGGTTAGTGGCGGATTCAGAGGCCGACATATCGTACGCTTCCCCTTTGATTGGATAATATACCATTTTTAGCATAATTAAAATCATCAATTTTTTTATCCTGGCTACACGTGGCGTTATTTCTTCGTCTGTATAACACAGCTAGCGAATTAGTCTAAATATCAAATGCATAGTAATATTTCTTTTTTATTCTTAAATATAAGCATCGTCTATTTCTATCTGACAAGCACACACATGGACTTTTTCATTAGTATAGAAAGTCCCTGGCCAACAATAGCAACAACGTCCTTTTGATGATCAATATGTGGACAGTGGGTCATCGCACACAGGTTTGTTTAACAAGACAGCTGATTGGATAAATGTGATAGATTGTCACGCCTACATTAAACTGCTGTCCAATCAAATGCAAGCATAAACCTGTCAATAAAAAGGTTATTGCAAGCGTGGATAAGTTAGAGATTTGATTGTGTATTCGATATTTGAACAAAAAGTTAGATAATCACTATTCGTTTTGAATTAAATTGCGAAGAACCTGTTCGTGTCACAATCCTCCCCTTTTCCCCTTCTTCGCCTTCTTATTTTTACACTTTCTTTTTTAACAGAAAAGTATCAAATATGAGCGTACTGCAAGTTTCTGAAACCAAAATGGCAAAAATGAAACAATATCTATTTTTTTTTTTTTTTTGGTAGACGAGTAGCAAATTGAATAAGGAGATGTTATTGAAAGAGAATTAAGATATATGATCATTTTTCTAAGCAAAGAGGCAAAACACGCATATATAGAGTTACGTAGGTGCAAAAAAAAAACGAAAATATATTAATAGTCAATTTCGACTATTTAATAAAGGATTATAGGTCGAACACGACACACGATTCTTGATTTCCAATGTACTTTTTTTAAAACCGTGTTTTTTCTTCTTCTACAGATTGCATTTTGAAGAACACATGCTTGCCCATGATCGTTGAATGTTCAGCGTACAATATAAAATAATATTCAGGATGATTTCAACAAAAAGCAAACGAAAAAGATTTAATTTTTTAAAAACGAGCATTCCTTAAATTCAACATTTAAAACCGTTTTGTTTTACGCAAAACCTATGACATTGAGAATGACTGATGTACTTTTTATTCTCTCTACCACTTAGGATTGGTAGTCCCGACAGCTTTCTCTCCATTAGTAAGGGAGGTCCTGGGTAAGAGAGGTCTTATTCTTAACAGTAAGCGGACACTGAAAAGTCACAGGACAAAAAGTCACAGGATAGGAAGTGACAATTGTTTAAGTATGTAAGAGAAATATCTTGAAAAATTACTTTTTTATTGCATATATTCTTTTTACAGTTTATGAAATTGTTCATTAGCCTTGGTAAATGAAGATTTATTAAATTTTAATCATGCAAATGATATAATATTTCTTAGCACCATGAATCTGTTTAGGTACCAAGCCACTTTGATAGTTTGTTTACTAAACAATTATTTGTTCATTTAATACATTTGTATACAGAGTTGGTTTATATATACAAAGTTCAAGATACATACAAAATATTTTTTTTAAAATAAGTATTTTCTTTTTCAAAGAAAGTAGTCTCAGAAACTGAATTGTGACCTTTCGTCTGTGACCTTTTGTCCACAAGCACGCATTATTTATGAGTAAAGTTGGAACAAAGGTCAATTTGGCTCTGATTCACAACAATTGTTCTCTTGTTTACATGACCATTTCTTGTCGACACGTGCTCGCCGTATCAGACTAGAACAAACCAATGCATATCAATGTCACATGTGTCTTTTCCTCGACTGAATGTTATTAGCAATATTAATATTGGATACAATTGTAACGTAATGAATTGCATTTGATCCTAGTCCTAAGTTTAATTTTCTGTTGAATCAGTTGAACATCTAAGTGATCATCGATGTGTAATATTTGACACTGACATTATTTTAGGAGCGATGCAATACAAATAATGTATTTCTATCAATCATTTACTTCAGTTAAAGACTTTTGAATGTAACAGTATGGTACAAATTGATTTGATTTACAGAATTGCATATTTCTTTTTATCGAAATGAAAATATTATAAACTGCTCCCGGTTAATATAAATAAGAAGATGTGGTATGTTTGCCAAATAATCATCTCCATCCAAGTCACAAAGTATAAAACAATTATAGATTAAAAGTACGGCCTCAACACGGAGCTTTGGCTCACACCGAACAGCAAGCTATAAAGGTCCCCAAAATGACTAGTGTAAAACAATTCAAAATGGAAAAACAAAGGTCTAATCTATAAGTACGGTCATTTCGCTACGTTATTTTATAGCTTTTTGGTCAATTCCGAAAAAGCAAGTAAGCATCTCACTGTTTTTTTTAAAGAGAAGTAACGCTGGTGTTATAAAAAAAAATCTGATACGAAACAGAAATATAAACCGTACACAAGATTTTATCAATCGTTTCTTAACTTATGTTATTTGATATTTTTCTATAATATGATTTATTCTTGTATTAGTTCTTGCTAAAAAAAAACTTTATGATAAAAAAAAAAATCAAGAGAGGTATCGAAATCGGTCTTTATAGGAACTTATGGTAAATATAAACTGTCAACTAAATTCTTAAAATATTCTTTATTCCTGTTGCATTTTGTTTTGAAAAAATAATGTTTTATTTGTCAATGTAATAATTTTACCCGGTAAATCCATATATAAGATAAAACATGGAACTTTATTCATTTTACGTCCATGGATAAAACATCATAAGCGTTGCATGGGTAATTATTTAGATAGTTTATGACAACCCGTTTCGGTTGACTGCTTAGATAATCGGTTTATTGAAATGTAAATAACTTTCACCAAGCAACTGTCATCTGTATAATACTTAAAAATATAAAGTAAATTAGATACTTAGAATATATTTTTCTTGACAAATTTTATATGTATCAGAACTATTATTTTACATTAGAACCAAAAAATGTTTAAGAAAATTTCAGAACATCTTTGGGATATATTACATCTCATTATATCTTTACGGGCGGAGTGAATAAATACAGGACTACTTTATGTCAGAAAGCACGACTGCAAAGTTTTAATGACTAACACATTTCCCGGTTACAACAATTAATCTTTTCTTATATAACCAATTAAATGTTAAAAATTCTATCGGGAAAAAATGAATTGTACGTTTGCATACGTTATTTAATGAAATATAGATATACAGTATTACATTAAAAGACTACAAAAGAATATCCTCCAAGCTATGCCGATTTTATTCATAAAGGGGAGTAACCCCTGATAAACACAGATAAAGTGTCGCTCGTTTTATTTAAAATATTTAAAATCTTAACACGACTGAACACGATCTTACAGCAACTAAACAGATTTTTTACTTTTGGTCTTATTTCATCTGAACGTGATCTAATCAAGTCTTATTTGAACGCTAGAAGAATCTGTCTTGTTTATCTTGACCCGACTGATCTGACTGAACACGATATATCGGAACATAGTCTGAAAGTCTAAACAGGTCTTAACGTTTTTCCCTAGCAGTAAATTAAGGCGATTAAGACTTGATCAGACCAAAATGACCGTTTCAGACTTAAATCTTGCTAATAGTTTAAACTTTAAATAACAAAATTAATCTCCAGACAAGATCTACTAGCGAGTCAAATTTTGCCGTAATAGTAAGTATACTAGTAGTCTATTTATAGGAGTGATTGCCCTGAAACTACGACTTGTTTTACCCTCTTTTGTGTTTTGGGTGAAAACTAATGAAGATAGAGAGAAAATGTAAAACAGAAAATTGTCAGTAATTCAAGATCAACAAAAAAGAGATTTTTTGTCATGAATCTATTCAAGTCTACAATGTTGGAGAGTCTCATTGTTAAAGATGCACATAGAACTAGATGAGCGACACATGCTCTTCACGGCCTCTATTTTTTTTTAACTGTATTAGCAAAACTGTTTGCTATTTCCCTTGATATCTCCTATCCTTTTTTCAACAGACTTGTTGTGTGATTTCGTTATTTCAGTCTTTAATTATCGATTTTCGTAAGTCTCGCCAATTTTTCTCTAATTCCGTCCATATTGATATTTCTTTCCGTTATCCGTTTCCGCTGTTTAGCAATTATAACGTGTTGTTTTCATTTTTTTTGTAAAAGTGTGAACTTGAATTAAATCATTGCAGAATTGTGAAAATAAAATAGAATAGGATAGAAAAATTTATTTTAAGTCGGGTTTACATGAAACATTACAAACATAAACTCTATATATATATATTTTGACTCTTTCAAAATTCAAGGGTCTATCCTAAATTGAGGTAAATTATATGGCCTTCCAAATACCGTTTCGATTCCTAACATCACTGAAGAGACATTAATTGTCGAAATCCGGATATGGTGTACAAATTTTTGCACCTCATGTTTGCGGTATACCATCTTTTCCGCAAGTTTATTGTTTTCTGTTTGATAATAAATTAATGATAAGATCTATTTTGTTACATCTTGTGATCCGTTTATTTGGCAATCGCCAATGGCAGTCAGCAGGGTTTAAGAACATCAGTTGTTCGACCTGTTAGTCAAATGCGTTTTGTTAAAATATACTTTTTCACTCATTTGGTCTTTTGGAAAATGTTGTTTGTGCTGTATTTAGACCCCTCTACCAAGAAATTTGTTTTGCATGCACACGTATAAAAATTGCGGTTTTTATCCAACGCAATCATAGGTTTGAACGTTGTTTTCAATTTAGACTTGTTTATATATATATATATTTTGTGTACAAGTTATCATTTTGTACAAATTATAATTTGTACAAAAAAATTGTACACAAATTATAATTTGTATTTTGACTCTGTACAAATTGTAATTTGTACAAAAAGTGCTTGTTTAAATTACAATTTGTACAAAATTTGACTAAAATTCACTTATAACTTGTACAATAATTTATCGCGTGGATTTTGTGATAAAAAAGTATTGATACACACTATGGAAACTTTTCAATACAATTTTTCAAGTCATATTGATTCGTGTATATTGCCTTGAGGTTATAAATTGAACTCCTGTTCACTGATCTTTATATCTTTATTCTCATAAAGCCAATGCATTACATCGATACAGAGATAAACTGGTCTTTCAAATGGTCATTTACAAAATTAAAAGTTAAAGTGTTCACTAAAATGGCTAGTATTGTTGATCAACAGGATAAATTCTATCAAGAAGTTCAGCAATTGTGTCTGAAGGTTTGCGCTTTGTGGATCAACTAGTACAACTATTAATGTTGTATCAGAGGAAGTCAGTAGTGTAAAAAGGCCGATTCTGCGGCACTTTCCATTTTTAAGGGGAAATTTAGCATAAATCTAACTTTAGATTTTTTACAATGTAAATGAACTAGCATTTTAATTAGTCTAAGGGTAAATACAAATATGACTTTTGCAAATAATGGTAGAAACACCTTAAAGGGATGTAATCCTAGGGTAGAAACAAAATATGACTTTCGTACAAAAGATGGAGGAACTTAAAAGTTCAAAAATCACAGACAACGATTTTATCAACGATAATGTTTTTGAGGAAAAGGCAAAGGACCAGAGCCTGGAAACCCTAAAATGGAAGGAACTCCCAACCGGTGTGATTTATAAAATCCTGGAAGTGGTAGAAGTAGATGGGAAGTTTGGGAGGAGTAAGATCCTCACCTTGAAAAACAGAGAAGGAGAAACGACAAGGGTGTGGGCTTGCAGTATACTGAACAGAGAGATGGAACCCTTGGAAGGAGCCTTTGTGAGAAGTACAGGCTTAGAAGTCAGCAAAAAGACCAAACAGAAGTACTTTTCTTGCAACCTTGTGAGAAAGTAAGTCCATATTTTTTTCTTAAATATTTTAAAAATTAGTTAAATTAAAAAACTTTTAAAAAATTATATACATGTTAATATTATTGAACCACAACTAAATATATATTTTAAATTTTTTGGTTTAAATATAAGTGGTAAATTCTTTTGTACAAAAAAAAAAAAAAAATAATGGGCCGGGTGGGGTACAAAAAATTTTTCCGATCCGACATTTCTGCCGGATTGGAAAAGTTTTTTTTATGCTTGAAACGGAGCACATCATGAAGTGAAGCGGAATGGAACACATCGTGAAACGATGTGTGTAGTGAAGCGTAACGGAACGATGTGTGACGTTTTTTACGGCGCATGCGCATTTGATACGCACAAGATTTTAGTAATGCCCTTATTGTATAGCCAGTACGTCAATAGTCCTTTTTACGCGAGCTTTAAGACGTTATCGTTTTGCAGTGTTGCTAACTGCCTTTGTGACGTTGTTTTGTTTGGATTATACAGAAATGAACGGAGAAGACTGGAAGGTATTTTGTACAATCATGGATGATTTCAGAAACTACTTATGCAACGCTTATCCTAGCGATCAGGAATTGAACGAGAACTGGACAAAACTCGAGCGCTTTGCTGAGCAATCAGCGAAAATATCGAAATGTGAAAAAGAGAGGAAAAAAATTGCACAGAAACGAACGAAGCAGGAAGAAAGGGAAATGTTCAAACGAAAATTGATGGAAAGTTACCAAGAACAAGAAGATGATGATTTAACAGAATTACCGCCTGATTTGCGAAATGAAAAGGACTGTATCACTAGAATTAAAAATCTACAGAAGAAAATCGATCACACAAGACGAAATGTACTGTTCTATACGTTCGGACAAGGAGAAACTATTTTTGTTTTGAAACAAAAATTGAAGCTACACAAGGATGAGTTGTGTCCCTACTTCGCAAAGCACGAACTTGTGTATTCTGCTAGTTATATTTATAAACTGGTCAAATTTTACCAGATTGCTGATCTACATCAGAAAATATTGAAATGTAACTTACCAGTAAGAGACATTTTCAAACATCTCGACATGTTACTTGAAATATGTATTGAACTTGAATGGTGACTTTTGATTACATCAATACATGAATATCTCGGTCCTTTTTTGGACCATCCACATTATTAAAAAAGAGTCTAAATCTTGTATCACAGGTTTTTTTTTTACAGCATGAAAATAGTATTACGGTGTGAGACTTTTTATGGCGGGAAAGTAGTATTACGGCGTGAGACTTTTACGGCGGGAAAAGAGTATAACGGCGTGAGACTTTTTATGGCGGCAAAAGAGTATTACGGCGTGAGACTTTTTATAGCGGGAAAAGAGTATTACGGCGTGAGACTTTTACGGCGGGAAAAGAGTATAACGGCGTGAGACTTTTTATAGCGGGAAAAGAGTATAACGGCGTGAGACTTTTACGGCGGGAAAATAGTATTACAGCGTGAGACTTTTTATAGCGGGAAAAGAGTATTACGGCGGGAAAAGAGTATAACGGCGTGAGACTTTTACGGCGGGAAAATAGTATTACAGCGTGAGACTTTTTATAGCGGGAAAGTAGTATTACGGCGTGAGACGTTTAATAGCGTGAAAGTAGTATTACGGCGTGAGACTTTTACCCATTGGAAAGCCTTTTTTGGGGATTAGGAAGCACACTTCGAAAGCTCCTCACTGAAACTGGATAGGGGTTGTCGCAGCTGATCTTTCTCATTGTAGTAGTTCTTGAGGCAGGTAACGATCTTCCCAAACTCAGCATTATCGATCTGTTCATCGTCAGCCAAAGAAGTACTAATATATTGTTCAACCAAAAATTTTGTGGACTGTGCCAATTGCAAGGTGTCGCGGTGTTTTTTCTTCTTTTTCATGATACGCCTTGAGATTAGTGTGAGTACCATCACGCCAGTGGCACTCAAGCAAGCAAGGGATCCTAGGGGAAGGGAGGCTATAATACATATACCGGTCAAAGCTGAACCCATGGTGCAGCTGGTTAACACCAAACTGCCCACAGAAAAAAACACCCAGTGCTACAGATACAACTTTGTCCAGACGTTTGTAGATCTTCAAGGTATGTTGATACTTATGTATATCCGCGTTGAGTTGATCTTCCATACATTCGACTCTGGTCTGTCGGTATCCATAATCTAAATCATCCATTTATTTATAGGAGCATACAGAGGAGGGGAATATTTTTGAAGGGGCTGTTAGCACCTAAGATTAGACCAGCTCCGTCGTGGAATTGCTGACCACGCTTCAAGTAGAGTCCATCACCATAGGTGATCCGGGCGTTTGAAGGTTTGAGGTAGAGACCGTAGATGGTAGACTGCTGTGTATCATTCACATAACTTCCATGGATGCTATCACTATTCACCAGAATGCTGTTGATGCTGATGATATTCACAATGTGTTCCCCTTCCGTATAGCCGTTTGTGGTTATATCGTACGTGTAAATCTGCCGCTCAAAGCCCAAGACGGTGTTGATGCTATTGACAACGTTGAAGTCTACTTGATAGTGTCTGGCGAGGGTCAGCGTTGCTCTTAGGGTTGCCCGGTTGGCATCGATGATGATCTTTGATTTGTGTTTGTTGAGCCGTAGCCGCCGCTGGATCTCATTGTTGATGTCTTCGATGTTATACGAACCTATGCTCAGTGCGATGGGAAACCAGTTGGCACCATCGTCGGGGGAGTAGCGGAAGGAATTGTTACTTGTATGAATATTGGGGATGGGGTTATAGGTTTCTAGGTTTACCAATGCCATCTCGTAGGCCTTGGATTCCTTGAGTGGTAGTGGGGGGTTGAACCGGGTAAGGATTTGGCTATCGTTTCCAGAGACGATGAAGGAAAACCCATGCTTGGGGTCGGTGTTATTAGCAATTTGCTGCAACAATGTGTTATCCATTTATTTATGGTAGACCATTGTCACATATTTTTGCTTCCACTCTTCGATACCGTCATACTGCTCCTTGAGTTGTTTACCAGCCTTCACTACGATCGCATAGACTTCGGCGGGGCGACTGGCAAAGAGGAGTTGTAGGTGAATTTTATCCATTTACTTTTTAGTACACAACGTTCATCTTCTGACCATCGGATTCAAACTGTAGGATTCTATCTGAAATGACAAGTGTAAACGCTTCGGTGTTGGCTGGAACATTACGGGCGAATTCTGCTCGGATCTGAATATCCACCGTGGATTCTTTGAGACGCTCAGACTGATGACTCACATCAATCACAAACAAGGGGTACAAGTCGATGAAATCGGAGGGATTGATACCACCATTACTGAGGAGAGTGTCCATGTTATGGAATTTCTTTCTGAAGTCGGAGGCCTCTTTGAACACTCTGGCGATCCTATTTTCGTTGAAAGCTGCATTATAGTCGACTGCTGGATAACGTTCAGCGTTGAGGGTGACATTGATATTTCGCAATCGACAGTGATCGAACACGGAAGCATTATGGGTTTGGTCACTACTTTTGTTGGTTTGGAAGGCAACAATGATATATCTAGGCTTTTCGCGACCACTCTTGGCAGCTAGACGCCAGTTAAACTGTGAGGCTTGGGGAACGGCTATGGAATCACACTGTCTCATGCGAAATCCACAGTGGATTTTGGATTTACTTTGGATGGTTTTGTACAGTTGCATTTTATTTTCGTCTGAGGGGGTGACATGAGGAACAAACCACGATAGTTTACTTAGGACAATCTTTGCCGGATCGTTGACGGCAGCTGCTCTCAAAATGGCATTAGCATTTGAATCGCGAACGAGTGAGAGTTCGTGCCTAAACCCGTACACTATTTTGTTGTAATCATCTGCGAATCCAAAAATATGTTTTAGGGGGATGGCAAACGAAAACGATCCTTTGTTGGTGGGCTTGGTGATAATGTATCCATGGCGGGCTGCAAATCCAGTGTTCTCAGCCTCAGCATCGGTGGAAGAATCCTTATACCACAGTTGGTTGAGACCCTGCGATTTGGAGAAGTCGTCGGGGTAGGTTAACATTCCGAGCATAGTGGTGGCAATGCCGGGGTCGTTAATATGTTCGATCTGCTGACCGGAAAGCCTGTAACTGATGCTTTTGAAGAGATACATGATACCATTATGGGTGAGCGACACAAGATCGCCATCGGCATATGCTGTGTCATCATTCTTGAGAAGTCGACCTTCTACCACGAGATAACTCTCGGCGGGGTGTAGGAACAAATCCTGGGTTTCGATGTTGATTCGGATTTCAGCACCGGCATTGTTCAGCTGGGCACCGGCTTGTGGTTCGTATTCCCGAACCTGATATTCCTAGAGACTTTCGTCGAAGGTCAACCCTTCGGTGATTGTAAGGATGTCAGACATTATGTATTTATTTATAGCGTTGGACGAAGTCGTGGATGGTTTTGATACCAGAGCCGGAGATTAGATTGTTTAACCGAGCTTGCTCTGGCTTTTTGCGTTGAACACTAAGCTGTTGAGGGATTTTAATACGTTTCCTGGGGCGGGTCACTTTACCAACCACATGGTCGACGGCTTTGGAAGCCCCTTTTTCAACACCTTTCAAGGCCGCATTGGTGGCAGCACTCACGGCCTTACTTCCTATGGTTTGGGCGGCAGAGGAAGTAAACATGCGTCCAGCCAAACTGGCGATTGTGTCAAACAGTCCTTTACCACCGTAGGCGTACTTTCGAGCATAACCTTTCTTGATTTGCAACATTTATTTATAGGATACTACGATGAAGCGCCTTATATTCATCGATACTAATATGTCTACCCCTTTTCATAGCATCGATAATCGACACAATTTCGTTGCGCACACCATTATTTCCTGCTTGGTATGCTGCAGCACACAGTTCCAAGCGATCGAGAAGCTGCTTGAAGTTGGAAGGAAGAAATATGGTTTGCAGCCCACTACCAAACTTATCCTTCTTGTAGATGTGGGATACGATTTCCTTCCACTTGTAACCCTTATTCGCCTTCGGGGTTCTCGAGAGGGTGGAATTGCCTTGATACATGGCACCGGAACTTTTCAGGATCTGTGCATAGTCCTCTAGGTCTTCGGGCTCAAACGATTTTGGATTCTTTTTCACCATGAGTTCCCAGAGGCCAAGGGTTCCTTTGTACCTCACACCATCTACAAAAATATCATCGCCGTCAAACGTAACTGGTGAGCTTCCGATGAAGATACCATCGTTTTCAGATCGCAATCCAAAGGTGTGGTCGGCGGAAGGAGTCATACTGAGCTGCAAATACTGCTGTGCTCGAGGTCTGAGGACGGTGTCTGTAGGTGGTGCGATGGGTAGTGGATCAGCAAACTCGGGCGGTGGAGGAGGGAGGGCTGGCACTGCTGCAGGTAAATCTTCGATTGTTTTGGTGATTTTTGAAGCTGCTTCCCGCTGAGCCTCAACCACAGGCTTGAACACCCTGGAAAGGTCTCGGCTTAGTCCAATATTGCCAAGGCGGTGTTGCATGTTGCTGGCTTGAATGCTCCGCTTAATTTCATGCAACTCCTTTGCAAGTGCCTCACGCTGCTTAGGGTCGGTAATCTTGATTAACGTCATTTATTTATAGGATCGAACGCTGTTGAACGCCCCTAAGCGATGGTTTGAACGCCCTATAGCGATGGTTCGAACGCCCTATAGCGATGGGTTGAACGCCCCTAAGCGATGGTTTGAACGCCCTATAGCGATGGTTCGAACGCCCTATAGCGATGGTTTGAACGCCCTATAGCGATGGTTCGAACGCCCTATAGCGTTGGTGTGAACGCCCCATAGCGTTAAGTGAAACGCTCCCAAGCGCCTGGGGGAAGGTTCAGATGCCTTTCCCAAGCGTCCGGGGGAAGGTTTAGAAGCCAATCGCTAGAATCCTCCTCTGTATTCTCTATGAGCCCCTTTTTCTTTGCAAGATTAAAGTGTCTGCGGCATAGGTCTTTACCAGGGCGGCATTGGTGTGTGCACTGATGGCCTCGAATCGTCTTGGTAGGGCATTGGGGTTGGGAAAATCGCGGCACCTTACAATACTGGCGGCCGGAGTTCCATGCGTCGAAATCACCTCCACCGCTATCGATTGTGTGGGTGATCACGCGACCGCATTTCAAACACATACTTATCATATCTACTGGGTTCCACTCAAACTTACATTTGCATGACCAAATACTCTTTGGCTTAATGGGATCCATAGGACCAAACTCCAGCTCCAGTTCCATCTCATCCTCCGACTCCTCACTGTCCCACTCCTCATTCTCCAAAATTTTGAAGAATTTTTCATACTGATCCATATTTATATCAACAATATTGGATGCCATCCCTTTATTATAATTAGTTTACATAGAACTCTTCTAATTTGCGTCGGTATTTCCCTGCTGACTTGGGGCTTGTGAGATCGATGGTTACAAATCCATAGGGTTGGGACCAGCAATGCTTACACAGAGCGTCGAACTGTTCCTTTGTAAGATCGTTGCAGTGATCGCGCCGAATATGATCGAGATTCTTAGCATCTTGCTGGAAGAGACAGATAAAGTTTGCATTTTCTCGGATCGTTTGTCGGGGTAGTTTGAAGTAGTTCTGACACAGGTAGAAACAATCGACGTTGTTGTGACGACCGCACACGTAGTAGTCTTCACACGTGTTCTGTTTGCTCAGCATCAAATCGTCGAACACCATGAGGTTCTTGCGACTGGGGTCGAGTTCCCGGGGGTCTGGTACATCACTCCCTTGCTCGAAGAAAAAAGTGGCGATACTACTCGGGTGTCGTGGTGGTGGTAAGGCGTCGACCACATCGATCAACGAGTAGGGTGAATTGCTCTTACAATGTTGGAGGTCTCTAATATCTTCCTTAGGGAAGCCTTTTCCCAGCGCTTGCTGCAACAGCTGGTAGATGGGCTGGTGAAGCGATTTTCCGAAGACGTATAATTGATCGTAGTCGAGCCATCCATCGCGCAGGAGAAGTTGTTCGATAGCGTTGTTTTACCACAGTCCGACTTCCCAATGATCAACCCTCTGATCGCCCGCTGCGGTAGGAGGTAGTGATTGCTCCTCTTGGGAGCGTTTGCACTGTAGGAAATGTCTTCGACGTTCATTTATTTAAATAAAATAACGATGATCTTCTGCGTAAAATGTCGTAAGAAGACGGACACAGTTAACCCTGGTGAAACAATTACCAGCAACGGGCGACGAAGGAAGGTTGGCAACTGCAAGGTGTGCGGTGCCACGAAGTCTCAGTTTGTTGCTACAACCGGTGCAGGGTTCATGAACAAACTAATCAACCGATTACCCATGGAAATGCATCTCCCCGGACACAACTTCACCGGGCCAGGGACTAAACTTAGCAAGCGACTACTCCCCGATGGCACCCCGAAGGCTTGGGCAAAACCTATTAATCGAGTGGACCAGGCTGCATATCACCACGATCTTTGTTATGCCCAGCATAAGGATACCGCTTCACGCAACTCCATCTGTGACAAAGCTATGCTAGCCTCGCTTAACACCATTCCCAACCCTACCACACGCGAACGCATGGACCGCAGCATCGTCGGACCCATCATCGGTACCAAAGCTCGATTCGGTCTGGGTATTAAAAAAAAAAAGTTCGCTGGACCGATGATTTAGCTGAGGAGTTGCACAAACCAGTTCGACGTAAGTTTCAAAAACACCGTGTGGTAGTGGGTGGTGTGGATGAGACCTGGGCGGCCGACCTTGATATGAGTGCCTTTTCTAGGGACAACAAGGGAAATAAGTTCATCCTGAGCATCATCGATGTCTTCTCCAAATATGGCTGGTTGATACCACTCAAAAACATGAAGGGGGTGACGGTGCGGGATGCTTTTCAAGCGGTGTTCAAGGAGCGTATGCCCAAGAAGCTTTGGACAGACAAAGGCACTGAGTTTTACAACAAGGATGTAAATCAGCTGCTTCAAAAGCATGATATTTAGCTCTACTCCACCGAAAATGAGGAGAAGTCGAGTGTGGTTGAGCGCTGGAATCGCACCATGAAAGAGAAGATGTTCAAATATTTCTCGGCCAACTCTACACGCACCTACATCAATGTCCTGGACAATCTTGTTCGCCAGTACAATACCACCAAGCACCGATCCATCAAGATGACCCCTGTCGCCGCAAGTCACAAGGAGCATGAAAACAAGGTGTATTGGAACCTTTACGGCAGCATACCTCCCATGAAACCACCTCGATTTCGTGCTGGCGACAAAGTCCGAATCACCAAGAAGAAAGGTACATTCGAGAAGGGATACACACCCCGCTGGACCGAGGAAGTATTCACCATTTCCCTAGTGTTAAACACTCAGCCGCCCTCTTATCGCCTCAAGGATTTCAGCAGCGATGAAATTCAGGGATCCTTCTATGAGCCCGAACTTCAAAAGACTGATCAGGACGTCTACCGCATAGAGAAGATCCTCCGCAGGCGAACCAAGAACGGAATTAATGAGGTGTTTGTGAAGTGGAAGGGTTATCCTAAGAATTTTAACTCGTGGGTCCCGCAATCAGATCTACAATAATCCTCAACAACCTTTCCGGTCTCAACCTTGAGACTGGAAAGATTTGGAAAACTAAGCATGCTTCAATTCGACAAAAACCCTCAATGCATCCAAATCCGACTGTAGACGATCGTAAAGGGCTTTGGTGATGGGTTTGTTGTCAGTTCGTGGGAGTGGGAATTCAGTACATGAAACTTTTGCATGTCCAAGTCTGTTTTCATCTTACCACCGTTGGTTGAGACGCATTCTGACTTGTCGACTTTACCATTTTCTACGGCCATCAGCTTTTTGGTGAGTTCTTTGATTGATGAGTCATACTCATTTTGCATTCGCTTGATGGTCATCCGCATCTGTTTACACTCAGAATCTAATTCATCAATATCTTTCATACCATCTTTCAACTGTTGGGTCACCCACCGTTTTGTCACGGCATCTGAGCTTTCCTTGGGATGTCCTAGGCTAGTTATCCGATTGTCGTTCATATCCAATTCCTGCAGCATCCGCCAGACGGATTCGCTCTTTCTTGCATGAGATCCAAACTTATCCATTTATTTATAGAGTGAAAAGATTGTATTTTCCAGCGATTTTCCAGTCGCCAGCAATTTCAACACGAATAGGCAAAAGTGACCACACACCACCGAGCCTCGCTGCTGTAATTCATCGGTGCTATATCGAATTTCAGGCTGTAAGTAGTTTACCATCTCGTCAGGCGGTGGCAATCCATAAGAGTCAAAGTAATACTTTACCGGCCCACGTTTATACCAACAAGTCCAATGCGTTCCAGGACCCTTCCAGCTATCGTGATTCAAGATTCCACATTCGATGCGGCGCGGGCTGGGTGGTAGGGTATCTCGCATGAACACCCCTCTGAAACATGGGATTTTTAGGTTTTTGGTGGCTTTCACGAGGTCTACATTCGAAAGAGGTTTATTGGGGAGGGTTATGTTGTGCACACGTATGCTGCTCATTTATTTAATCCTAGCTTGCTGAGGTGTTGTAAAATCCTGTAATAATTTTTGGTAAATCTATCATCGCTAAGATCTTTTCAGCTTCTTGTTCTTTAATCTCTTCAGCCTTTCTCTTCTCCAAACGGTCTCTAAGTTTATCTTGTTTTTCATAAAGTTCCATCTTCTGGCGATATTCATTAATACATTCTTGACCCGAACCAGCATACCTGGTGAATTTTGTATAATTGTTGCGTTTACTTTTACCCATTACTTTATTTATATGAATCAAAAGTGGCCTTTAAATATCCTTTTCGATTTTGTAATGTCCATGGGCAAGAGTACTGATCCCATCCTCCAGAATATGTCGCTTGTCATCCTTGGCCGAGAGTGCTATTTTGTTGAGTTTCCTCGGTGTAGATCTGGTGAAGGCGGCTGCGGATGATGTTCATCGGCTTACATATTTCCAGCTGAGTGTCTAGGCATTGTTTGTACTCATCAAAGGTGATGTTTTGTTTGATGACAGACTTTGTTACTCCTTTTGCTCTCTTGGTGGTAGTGTGGTCGTTCATCTTGTAGGAGTATAACTTTGCCCGAAGACCTACAAACTCTGTCATCACTTTACCACCACACTCGTCCTTAAACATTCCAACCACCTTTTTGTTTACACCGGTGGGAATGCCTGAAGGATGTTCGGTAGGGTAGCTGGAGGTATCGAATTTTTCTTGGACGTGTGGTGTAATGTCCTTGTAAAAGTCCTCGGTCTTAATCTCATAGGCCAAGCTGTCAGTGTCGGTAAAGAGCAGCTGGGCGTTGTCACCGTACATCTTCCTGATGAAACCGTAGTGAAAGTCATACATCAGGGTCTTTGAGATGTCCAGAATGCAGGCTCCCAAATACACAGGCTTATCAAACTTAAGCTTGGTCTTTTTCATGTGGACGGCTGCTAAGTTGTTGGAAAAGACGACCCGACGATCGAAGTTGGGTTTGGCCACAAGCTTAAGTGCCTGCTTCTCACTATTGACCAGTTTGACGTCCACCCTCTTGCGGATGTTCTCCATGGTCTTTCCGAAAACTGAGACATTCATAAGTTTGAAAAAGTCTTTCTCAGAATCGGTCTTAGCTTTGGTGCGGAGAGCGGTGTTAAGATCGATGTAGTGTTTGAGCCATGGGGATTGTCTAAACCTGATAAGTCAGGTACATTATGAGATTCCCGTAGTGGAGAGTATACTTTTCGCGCTTACCTAGGTGAGGCACTAGCTTTCGCACCTTATTTATCCCCACATTCTCTTGAGCTAGTGGATAGTCATTGTGAGCATCATGAAGCTTTTCGGGGTACTCCAAATCACACTCCACCATGGCACCATATTTATGGTCATCGGGGTACTCTAGGATCTCCTCAATCTCCTCTGGCTCTACCCACTCAAAGTCTCCCGTGGGCAGAGATTGTACCATCGCCCATCCGTAGAGGTTGTTAGCGTCAAGATAGGTCAAATACTTAGTTGGCTGGGAGCTATCAAAATTCTTCATGTAGGGATTGTTAGCCTTGCCATGTCGATGAGAGATCGTGGCGACACCTCCTCTGGTTGCATTCTCAAACATCATCAGCATATCAGGGGTCCGAGAGGAGTTCTAGTCTCACTCCTGTACATTTTAGCATTGCATCATAGGATAGTCCTGGAGATGTGAAATAGTGTGCAGGGTCGAGTTTATAGTTAGCCATACATATATTCCTAAAGTCCTCAAAAATATCCTCCAATATGGCTACATCACTTTCCAGGTATAGATTGTGGTAGTCCCGCAAAGTCTTACACCTAAATTCCTTAAACACCTGCTGAGCATGTGCATAGTCCTCGTCGCTGATGTGTGTGCCATAGAGTTTGCTGAAGAATTCCTCCTTGGGTGGTAGTTGTGTTTCCTCTAGCTTGGCAGGTCCATCCATGTAATCATAGGGATATACTCCCTTCCTGATCATCAGTTCATATCGATCGCCAAAGCACTTCTTTATTGCCCCGAATTGTTCCTTTGTAAGATTCCCTGCCAAGGTTTCCAGGGAGTTCGGTAGAAACCTGTATGAATCTACAAATCTCATCTCCAATGCTCCATCTACTTCTTTCGAGAAGCTGATGTATTTCTCATCGGTGTTTGGGATGCAGTTTATCTTACCTTCTCCAACTCCTAATTCGCTCACAAAAAGATGGGCGTCGTATCCACTCAAGTTGTGGAAAACAATGGGTACATGTCTTGGAAGTTGGAAGTCCAAGTTGCACTAGTTGTGTGCTGCGCCGCGATACTTACCTGTGAGGTGATCGTGGTCGCGAACCTTGTCACCAGCTAATTCATCACCGCAAATGTGACAGTTTGTGGTTGCTTCAAAAATCTCCTTATCAGCGTCGGTCATCTCTATAGGTTTGTTTTCCTTGTAAAGCTTAGCAATCTCCCTAACTTCCTGCTCCATGCACTGTACAAACTTTTTAGCTGCATCCTCTCCACAGTAGATGACTGAGTCTTTGTAATCACCGTGAGCATATTTCACCCTATAGCAAAAACCTGATGGTCGATGTTGTTGATATGCCTTTGTGTAGGCCTGTGATGGATCTGGCTGGCAAGTGTCGACCTTTTCCGTAAAACACTCGAAATCCGCATAAATGACGAATGGAACCCTCATCAACTTTTTGTGGTTATGGAAGGCTATGTGGGTTCCTTCCTCTGGCATCTCGATCCTTACTGCATCCTTCTGACTGCAATACTCCATATGCTCATCCAGGATATCCTGTCTTGAGAAGTGAGACAAACACCTGCGGCAAAAGAACAGTTCATGACCATGCTCTGAGATTTGACAGCTCAAAAGTCGAGATAGGCTCTTAATCCAGCAATAGTGTTGCTTGCTCTCATTGGTCAGGAACAAAAGATCCACATGTCTCGAACCTGTATTCTTAGATATTCTGAGGGGATATATTTGGAGGTCCTCTTCTTCATCTTCACCCTTCTTTACACCGTCAAAGCCATAGACGTTAATGTTTAGGTCGGTGTTCTGCCTCTCAAATTTGTCAATGGCCTTTAGCGAGACTGGAAACTCAATGCCATCAAAATTGAACTCATCAGCCCACTTTTTGTACTGACCCACACGTTTGGTACAGTTTTTGTCAACTTCCTCATGATGTAGGGCTGAAAGAATGGCCCAGCGTAAGCATTCCTGATCAGTATTCTGCACATTGATGATAGCTTTCTTTTGAGCGAGCGGTTTTGGCAATGCTATGTAGGAACTGCCCTTGAGAGGTTTAAACTTGTTTAAGTGGATTTCTAGCTTTTCAATATGACCAAATGTCCACCCACTACCTTCACGCATGTATTTAGCCATATTTTCTTTGACCTTCTCGACCATATATGCTATTTCCAACTCAAGGTCTGTGGATTCGGTGATGGTGGTAAGGGTTGATCTTAAGTGGGGAATGACGTAGATATTTTCTCCGGTCGCTGGGTTTGTTTTTACCATCTCCACCTGTAGTACTAATTGCACTTTTAGGGCCTTCTTTTTGGTGAGTGCATCTGAAATTGTGCTGGCGATAGTGCTTTGACTTACATTAAAAAACGTTAGCATATCATGCTGTTCAAGGGTTCAATGGTGATTGTGCCAAATACACCTTTCAATGCATCGCGTCGGTCAACAATTTTGATTTCCTCTTCAACGGGGGCATTTTCAATGTTCTTCTTCACCGGTTCGGTCAGGTCAGCTCTCCCTAGTCGGGAATAGTTGGTAATTCCCCGTTTTTTGGCAATGGTCTTCAGTTCCTTTTTGGTAAAAACCTCTTCGCGAGTAAATTTGTGGGCAGTATTGGTCTCAATTAACTTAACCAATTCCCCCTTGGGTTTCCTACTATATCCCTTAAGACCCTCCTTCTTTGCGATTTTTTCGAAGTTCTTCCATGGTGGTTTTCACCACAATATTCCCTACAACTGGGGTATCCTCCTGCTGGCGTGGTTCTTTACTGTGTCTCCAGCAAAGCCCATCTTTCCCTGGTTTACTCTTACAAAACTGCCCCTTCTTTCTTTTTAGTGGAGCACCACAAGTTTTGAGTTCTTCATTTTCTTTGAACTGATCCATATTTATATCAACACTATTGGATGCATTCTCTTTATTTATTTCAATTTCATCCATCTTACTTGTAGCAACACAGTCCTTTAATGTGTTTCTACAATTGTTTGCAAAAGCCATATTTTGTTTCTACCCTAGGATTACATCCCTTTAAGGTGTTTCTACCATTATTTGCAAAAGTCATATTTGTATTTACCCTTTGACTAATTAAAATGCTAGTCCATTTACATTGTAAAAAATCTAAAGTTGGATTTATGCTAAATTTCCCCTTAAAAATGGAAAGTGCCGCAGAATCGGCCTTTTTACACTACTGAAGTCGAAAAAGGGCATTGTCTGGCCAACAAATTCAAGCGGATGTCCTAACAAGAAATACAAAACAGAAACTGAGCAAGTTATCTGTTGGAGACAATGTCCCAATTCCACAGTATGACTGAGCACCGAACGATCCGAGTAATATACAAGGTGTTGTTGTGGAAGTAGGAAATGTTGGCTATTGTGTAGGGACAATAGCTGGTAATATATCAGGAGTCTTAAGCAGAAACCAACTAGAATCAATTAATGAATCTTTTTTTGTCTGTTACACAATTTCTTGATTTACAACTTTCCCTGAGGGAAGCTGTCAAAAAAATTTCAAAAACTGGTGGGCAGGGTTATCTCTCTTGCAAATTAAGGCGATTGTAACAATTCGAATTGTAAATGCAAAAAGCAGAATGTATTGTGTAATTCGAGGTGTCATGGTTCGCACTTCTGCTCCAACAAATAAGAGCATTGTTTATTATGTATAGTATTGTAAATGGAGTTATCAGTGGGTTTCATATTGATTCATAATTAAAATTAAAATTATTTTTATCATTTGATTTGAAACTTATTCTATGTAAAATATTGTACAAGTTATAAGTGAAATTAAGCCTTATTTTGAACAAATTATAATGTTTACAGGCACTTTTTGTACAAATTACAATTTGTACAAAGTCAAAATACAAATTATAATTTGTACAATTTTTTTGTACAAATTATAATTTGTACAAAATGATAACTTGTACACAACATATATATATATATATATATAGCTTTTTGCCGACATTAATAACAATAACAACACATACAATATTAAGACCTAAAAAACATATACAATATTAAGACCTATAAAACATATAAAACATATAAAGCATGTACACATTAGACACATTAGACATACAAAGTAAGACAACTATATTGCATAAACAAAAATATTCATATATAAAAGCATAGCACAAACAAGTAAAGCACTAAACTAGATAATAATAAAATTGAGAATGGAAATGGGGAATGTGTCAAAGAGACAACAACCCGACCATAGAGCAGACAACAGCCGAAAGCCACAAATGGGTCTTCAATGCAGCGAGAAAATCCCGCACCCGGAGGCGTCCTTCAGCTGGCCCCTAAACAAATATGTATACTAGTTCAGTGATAATGGACGTCATACTAAACTCCAAGTTATACACAAGAAACTAAAATTAAAAATGATCCAAGACTAACAAACGCCAGAGGCTCCTGAATTGGGACAGGCGCAAAAATGCGGCGGGGTTAAACATGTTTTTTGAGATCTCAACCCTCCCCCTATACCTCTAGCCAATGTAGAAAAAACAAACGTACAACAGTACGCACAGTAAAACTCAGTTTAAGAGAAGTCCGAGTCCGATGTCAGAATAGGAAATAAAAGAAAATAAATAAAATGACAATAATACATAAATAACAACAGACTACTAGCAGTTACTGACATGCCAGCTCCAGACCTCAATTAAACTGATTGAAAGATTATGTCTTCATCATATGAATATCAGGCACAATCCCTCCTGTTAGGGGTTTAGTATTATACCATCATAAAATATATGAGAAGAACATAACCCGTGTCATAAGCACATACAAAGCAGACGAAATAAATAAAGCAAAACTATTCTACAAGCTGCATGGAAAACAAAACATAACTTGAAATCAAAACATTAAGATCTGCAAGAGTACATTTAACTGCCTTGATGCTTTTTTTTTTTATAAATTTCAGAAATATGTGTTTTAAACTTAAATTGATAATCTATTGTCACTCCAAGGAGCTTTACCTCAGTGTCACATAAAATTCCATTCCCATTCAAATTGAATTAAATAATTGTAAATGGTGCACTTGAATGAAATCATTGCATAGTCATGCAAAAAATTGCAAAAACGCCCAGTTCTGCAATTATTAGTACCCATTTTAACCTGGAGTCGCTTGTTTTCTCTTTGACACATTATCCGTTCTCATTCTCTATTCTATTTCATATCATATGGACAGAGACATATAATACACGTACATTAAGTATGTGGTATAAAATGAAAAATTGAATATACAGTGCAAAAAAAGGAACATAAATAATAATTCAGACATGTGATTCTTTCGGCGGGAGTCAAAATCTCCCGATTTTAAGCCCTCTTCCGTCTATCCCGTTACTAATTCAAACATTCCGGGTTTTTTTTTTTAAATTTCAACCCAAAAAATTTGTCATTCTCTATTTTTTATTACCATCATTGTCAACATTAATTACGTTTTTGTATCACTGAAAGGTAATTTTTACCTGTAAATCAAAGAACTTGTAAAATTATATGGCTTCACTTGACAGCTTGGGTGTCGAACATACTATTAATCGGTGTCTTCCTCCTATTCCCACTTTTTAAAAATCACTATTACTTCTATTCCCACATGCAAATAACAATAGATGTTTTGATAAATAATTTGTTTTTATAACAATCAAGGTTAATTAAGAATTCACCTAAGATTTACCTTATTTTTTAGAAGAAAACATATACACTGTTTAAGTATATTATTTAAAAAAAAAATAATACACTGTTTGTTTGTAATATGTTTTTTCTTCTTCAAAGAATTACCTTAAAATAAATAATAATAAGTCAGATAAATAGAAGTAAGATTAAAAAATCATTGAATTTGTAAACCTAAAAAAAATGACATCCGAACACATAAATTGATGATAGTTAATATTAAAACAAACTTTCCCATCTTGCAAGATTTCCATGTACAACAAACGCAAGAAGAATCTACCAGTTTTACCAAAAATGTTGATAAAATCAACATAGATGGTATTTGGGCACGTACTACCAAAGGTGACCCATTCCTAATAACAGACGACAACACAGTTGTACATTTTACTCCTGTCCAAGCCTATTCTTCAAACTTTACACATTTCACGCAATGGTTGACGGCGCAATGTAGTATCCACTGGTACACAGTTCACTTCCAGCCAAGAGCGAACTAATATACACACCGTTCCTGACTTCACTCAAAGATGTATGTCACCAACACCAACTACAACTTCAGCCTACCACTATCTTCCTGGACTATGAAGTCGCCATCCGAAATGCAGCATATTATGTATTTCTTTACATCAACGCAAACCACTGTTTTTTCCACTACACACAATGCATCTAGAGAAAAGCACAATGAACAGGGATTCAGGTTTCATACCTGAGGTCGAAGATGTGTGGTTTAATGCCCTAACCGACATTGATCAGATTGATACTAACATCAGCTAAACGCCCTTTACAGACAATGTAACAAAATACTGATGGGACCATTACAAAACACGTTGTTAATGAGCCACAGAAAGAAGACAAAACAAGCTCTTATCACTATACCTTGTTTGAAAGAAAGTTACTGTTTATTATAGTTCTTCTGTTATTATTGTATGAAATGAAACCAATTATATCAAATTTTTAAAATCAAATATGAAAACGTAACATTAGGTTGATTGCTGTCATTAGAGAAGAAAAACACATTGGTAAGGTATAAGAAATTGAGTGGTATGTGATCCAGTGGCAAATATTACATTCATATCAGATCAAAAGCATCTTATTGCTGTATGAAAATTGGTATATAAAAAGCAAATTTTTGTTGTATTATTAATTTGCCTACAAAATAACATTCTTATTCACAAAATAATAATGAAAAAATATAGGTAAGAATACTTTGTTTTGTACTAGCATGTTTATGAATAGGTTCTAACCAAGCAAAAATAAAAAAAAGTTTAACTTACTTTGGCCATATATCAGATACATGTATTTTATCACAAAGTGATATAATTTAAATAAGTTTCTAAACTTTCTCAACTCTTTTAATCCAATTAAAGTAAATATTTTGTTTAATGTATGTATGAATTTCTTCAATGTGGAGATTTGAAAAAAATGATGTTTTAAAAATATTATGTATGTCTTGAAGACATGTACAGCATAGTTCAGAAAATTCACATGTCAGTAGATCATGGTGGTAGGAACAAAATGGTATTAAAAGTACGCAATTTGAAAGTGTGCAAATGTTTCAAACAAAGCTTTAAAACTTTACAAGGAATTTTGAGAGGAATGCCAACTAAAAAAACGTAGAGCTGCTACAGTAAAGGTTTTGTTGTTAAGTCTATAATAAACCAGAGACATATACTTGTATTATATGTCTCTGAATAAACAAAGAGTTCAATTTTCCGAGTACAGGTTGATTGATACAGACATGCATAAAAAAACACGGCAATTACGTAACAATAGATGTCACCCAAACTTGCCATGCAAAAATAAGTAAATTCAGTGGTCTAAATATCCGTTTACATGCCTTTTAGTCACTATCATTATACACTAGATCTAGCTCATAGTGTTTAATAAACAAATATACTTCAAAATCATTAGTGATCATAATATTTTTTATTTTAAGAAAAACACATTTCTAATAGTAAGTTATACTTAATTGCAATCAGGGATTTTACAAAATCCCTAGCTCTATATTCAGTGATTTTGTAAAATCCCTAACAATTTCAGGGATTTCACAAAACCACTGAAACTGTTAGTGATTTTACAAAATCACTGATTAGTCCAGTGATTTTACAAAATCACTGATTTTACAAATTCCCTGTAACATATATACATTGAATTTTTAAGGTGTGTGCTACAATGTTTGATTTGTTTTAACGCTGTTGAATTTTTCAAGAACATGTAGATTTGCTTTTAATTAGTATGTCAGTATGTGGTATGGCAATTTTGTTGTTTGTAATTCAATGGAACATATTCAATCGGCTTTTGAGTCTTCTTTCTAGTAATGTTGGCCAGTGAAGTGTGTTAAGCATATTTGTTACACTTTCAGTATATTGGTATTTAGAACATACGTATCTTGCTGCACGTCTTTGGACTTTTTCTATGGAGTTAATATTCTCTGTTGTGTAAGGGTCCCAGACAGTGCAGCAGTATTCTAGTTTCGGTCTAATAAGGGCTTGGTATGCTCGGTCTTTGATGGTTACTGAGTTTATTTTTAGTTTTCTTCTGATGAATGCAAGGGTCTTATTTGCTTTTGATGTCATGTTCTGAATGTGTTTGTTCCATTTTAAATTTGATGATATAGTTATGCCTAGATATTTTGCATTTTCAACTGACTCAAGAATGTGACCTTGCATATTATAATAAAAATGAATAGGTGTTTTCTTTGTGGTCACTCGAAGTATGTTGCATTTGTCAGGGTGGAACTGCATTAGCCAGTCTTGTTCCCATTTGATTGCCCCTTCTAGGTCTTCTTGAAGTTTAAGGCAATCTGATGTTGATTTTATCTGTCGGTAAATGATGCTATCGTCAGCAAATAGCCTGATTTGACTGTGATGTAAATATTCAGGTAAGTCATTGATGTATATTAAAAATAGTATTGGACCTAATACAGTGCTTTGGGGAACAACTGATGTAACTGGTATGTTGTCAGAGGAATGGTTTTCTAGTATGACTGTTTGTGTACGATTAGAAAGGAAAGATTTAATCCAGTTCGTAGCTTGTTCTGATACACCAAAAAATTTAAGTTTATATAGTAAACGGTTGTGTGGAACTTTATCAAAGGCTTTTGCGAAATCCATGATGATTAGATCGGTTTGTATGTTTTTATCGTTATTTGATGACAGCCGCTGGTGAATTAGTGAAATTATCTGGGATTCGCAAGATCTATTTGCCATGAAGCCGTGTTGCAAGTCATAAAGTATGTTGTTTGATTCAAGGTGTTTCATGATGTTGCTTGCAAGTATGTGCTCTAATAATTTGCAGGAAATACATGTTAATGAGATTGGTCTATAGTTACTAGGATGATGTTTGTCTCCTTTTTTGAAAACAGGTGTTACGTTTGCGTGATTCCAATCATGAGGTACTTTTCCTGTTTGTATTGATTTTGTAAAAAAATAGAGTGAGTATATGTCTGTGCATGTGTTAATGTTTTCTTTTAACACTATTCCAGTTATGTTATCTGGTCCTGTTGCTTTTTTAGGATTTATATTTTTACAATTAATGTATAGATGCCTTCTCTGTTGATGTCTATGTTGTCCATTATTGGATGTGTTGATGGACCTTTGTCAGGGATTACTGTATTCAAGGAATTGTATATTTAAATATACAATTCCTTGCTGTATTAGTCTCAGATGTAAAAGCCGATTTAAATTGTTCGTTTAATATATTTGCTTTTTTCAAGGCATCTGCATGTAGTAAACCTTCACTCCTAAATAGACCCCTGACGAAAATATGACAGCTGGTGTATTCTTGGTAATCACTGCTTTGAAATAAATAAAAATACTGAAATATATTTAAAATAGGAATTCTAAAAATTATATGTCTTCTTCGACGTCCGCGTTTTATCTGAAGAAATGAGAAGAGTTCGCTCCCTTCTACTGTTTACGTTTCAGTGAGTTTCCGGTTGATGTTAACAGGTTACCAGAAGAGATGCATCATGAATAATTGGCAATGGATATCTTTCATTGTTCTATATTTCTAATTGGTTTGATATTAGAAATATTTTCTTCGTATACAGATGGAAATTATGGTTAGTAATTTTAAGTGATATTTACATTTTAATGACTGATCTATCTTTTGTTTCAAGCTTCAAACACGGTTAAACCGATCAATGACAAATTATCCAAGTTTTAATTAAATGTACACCCACCCCAATTGATTGATTAAACAGTTACCAGTTTGACTTTTTTCATATTGGTATAATTGTACAATAGTTTGAATTTAGCAGTTAGGGACTCCCAAGTTGTTATCAATTTTTATTCCTTCACAGCAAACATTCCTGTGCAAGTGCCCATATGCAGAAATGTATCTATTGTATTATACATTTACATTAAATATGGGATGATTAACTAGTGTACATTTCAACTATCCTATTTTGTATTAGCATGGTATAATGTACTTGATGACTGAATGCCCCACCCCCTCTTTCTATTTGAAAGTTGTAATATGGTAACCAGAACTTACTATTGGCTGTTAGATGGTTTTCGAAGATAACTGAATTAAAGTGTGTCATGGTTGTCACTAAAGGTGTCTCATGAAAACTCTGTCTGGACTCATAATTTTTAAAACAGGGTGAGTCCAAAGCTTTCATGTCTATCCGGCCCCAAGTCGACTCGTCCCAGGTCAATCGTCCCCATGTTTAAAAAGGTATGCCTTTGACCAATATTTTTCATTAGATGAGACATTTGTTGGAATATTTTGAAAAAAAGGCAAATATTTATAGTAAGATCCCATATAGAAATATAATATTATTTTAGTATAAAATATTTGAATTCAAATCAATTTGTCACTTTAAATGAGAACGTATGATTATACAGTATAAACTATGTTTTTATTACTAGTTTTCAAGACTATTGTGTATGCATAGTTATAATAAAAACATTTATAACAGAATTTTAAATAGAACCATCAAAACAAAGAAACTATATATATACCTTGTAAATTTTATCAATCATGATTTTGATTGAAATAAGTGATTACGACTGACTGGTATTACTTTGGTCCACGATCCTGAAACAATTGTTGAAAAAACAAACCAATTATAGACATTGATTTGATTTAAACAAGTCATTATGATCATGATGATTATATAATTATATGTTCCATTGGATTGTAAATATCTATTTATCTCTTCAATGTGTGAATTAAGTAAAAACTATTTTTTCCATTATATTCAGTGTTATCATGGAAAATAACTTCATATACAAACAATACCAATCATACTCCTTTTCGTTTTGATTTAAGATGAATAATCTGAATGTTCCTCCAATATTAGGCATTCTTCACTTACCTGCACTCATTATTCATTAATATTTTGTGCAAATTCCATTTGCCCTGAATCAAATATGTCACCAAATCCTCTGATGTTAATATAAATTATTTATTATTTTATCATGGGGTCGGATTGATGTGAGACGTAACAACTTGGGGACGGAACGATCTGATACCAGTCCAAAGATGCATTAAGATTGTATAATGTTGAATCAACTTAGCATGTACATCATCATTTTACAGCAAAAGTTTAAAAACAATCTAAATTTGTTGTCATTTCTTGATTTATTTTGTCATGGAGACTGCAGTGATAAATTACATGTACAATGTATACAGCAATAAAATTTCTTTTTCTCACTGTTGGACTCACCTTGGCCAAAAATGACGTGTCCCTGGACAAGCTTTCAAAAATCCATAGTGAGAACCTTGCTGCGTAGTAGGTCTAGGTAAAGCAAATTGTTGTTACAGTACAATCATGTTTTACATTTTGTACATGTTATAAAATACAATACAGTAATCTTCATTCTAATGGAAAATAAGGAAATTATTTCATTTAAGACATTTCGTTGTAGTAAATTCTTAAATGTAAAATTCAGCAATATGATGTTTTCGTTTCAAACCTCAGTACGACATCATAGATACGTTTTTTGGGTCAAGCATTAACACCAGGCAATAATAGCTTTTATGCAACATTTAGAATAAGATAAGATTTGACAAAAAAGGAGATTTCAGGTGAGACTTCTGAGTTTCATGTATATAATTGAAGAAATCAGATACTAATAATCCTTCAAAATATTATTGTTTTAACAAAGTATGGAAGTACATATGTAATTATTATTATTATATATATGGTATATATACATGTATGTATATATAGTATATAAGGAAAATCATTAAAGTCTATACAATGTGCATGTACAGTAGTCATGACAGTAGAGTTGAAGAAATATTATTGGCTTTGAACTTGCTTTCAGTAACTGCAAGTACTCTGATTTCTGTGCTTTGTGTCTATTGTTTTTATGTTAGTTGTTTTTGTGTCTTGTACAATGTTCCAATCCTTTTGAGTTAAGCCAATTGAAACTGATTTTTGTCTTGACTGCGACTTCTATCACAGAAAGCGAGACATAGAACTTTATTACATATGTTACCCAGATTTATTTTCAAGCTTGGTAAGTCTAGAATTTTGAGTTTAACCTGGAAAACCATGTTGTAATATTCCTCAAGTGTAACTCTTTATTACAAATAAACACATGAAATATATGCATACTGTCAATACTTATATTTTGGCATTGCACAAGGTGGTGTTTTTCTAGGGCTGTTTATTTACATCTTTTCAATGAATTCATTGGATGTGGACTGATGGATAATTTTATTTGAGGAAAATTTGATTTATTTATTAGTTGTTATTAGCTTTGAACTAGCTTTCAGTATCTGTGATATGTCTTAGATACATGTACAATGTATGTAATTTGTATCTCAAATTTGTTTTTGTCACCCGCAAAATGCGTTGCAGGGACATGGAAATACCGGGCGTCCGTCCGTCCAGTCTTGTGAGCGCTCTCACGTGTACAATCCTTGCCAGATTTTTATGAAACATATATCATAGATTTATATCAGCAATGTCTTTGACGAGTTCTAAAATCAGTGCCGATCAATTATTTTTAAAGGAGTTGTGCCACTTGGAAACATTAATTATATGGAAAATTGCCTTATGAGCACTCTAATGTGTACAATTCTTGCCAGATTTTTATGAAATTTATATTATAGGTTTATATCATCAATGTTCTTGAAGAGTTAAAAAATCAGAGCCGATCAATTATTTTTAAAAGAGTTAAGCCCCTTGAAAATATTGATTGTATGGAAAATTGCAATGTTATCTCTCTCATGTGTTCAATTCTTGCCAAAATTTTATGGGAACTTATATCATAGGTTTATATCAGCAATGTCATTGACACTTTCGAAAATCATTTCTGATCAAATATTTTTAATGAGTTATGAAAATATATAAATTATAATGGAAATCACATTGCATTTGCTCTGAAGCCTTCATTTCTCTAAAGATATTAATAAAAAAAGTTTTAAAGAAAAAAAAAAGTGCTTTTTATACGACCGCAAAAAAATTTTGTGGTCGTATATTGGTATGACGTTGGCGTCGTCGTCGTTTTCTGAAGACACATTGGTTTTTGCACTTTAACTTTAGTTGAAGTCAATGGATCTCTATGAAATTTTACCATAAGGTTCAATACCACAAAAGGAAAGTTGGGATTGATTTTGGGGGTTATGGTACCAACAGTTAAGAATTAAGGGGCAAAAAAGGGG
Organism: Mytilus californianus; assembly: GCF_021869535.1. Taxonomy (NCBI): domain Eukaryota; kingdom Metazoa; phylum Mollusca; class Bivalvia; order Mytilida; family Mytilidae; genus Mytilus; species Mytilus californianus. The sequence goes on from NW_026262679.1 coordinate 64,849,364, forward strand.
CCAAAAATAAGCATTTTTGTAACTTCCAGACCTAACTTGTCTGTTAGTGTATGGATCTCTCTGACATTGTACCACAAGGTTTCATATCACAAAGGGAATGCTGGGATTGATTTTGGGGGTAATTGCCTCAAAATTTTAGGAATTAGGGGCCAAAAAAGGGGCAAAAAACAAGCATTTTTCTAGTTTCATGATAATAACTTGTGTGTAAGTGTATGGATCTTTCTGAAATTGTACTACAAGGTTCCATATCACAAAGGGAAAGCTGGAATTGAGTTTGGGGGTAACTGCCCAAAACGTTTAGGAAAAAGGGGCCAAAAATAAGCATTTTTCTAGTTTCCAGACAATAACTTGTGTTCAAGTGTATGGATCTCTCTGAAATTGTACTGCAAGTACCATACCACAAAGGGAAGGCTGGGATTGATTTTGGGGGTAATTGCCTCAAAATTTTAGGAATTAGGGGCCAAAAAGGGGCAAAAACAAGCATTTTTCTAGTTTCAAGACAATAACTTGTGTGTAAGTGTATGAATCTTTATGAAATTGTACTACAAGGTTCCATATCACAAAGGGAAAGCTGGGTTTTAGTTTGGGGGTAATTGCCTTAAACGTTTAGGAATTTGGGGCCAAAAAGGGGCCTAAAAACAAGCATTTTTCTAGAATCCAGACAATAACTTGTGTTCAAGTGTATGGATCTCTCTGAAATTGTACTGCAAGGTACCATACCACAAAGGGAAGGCTGGGATTGAGTTTGGGGTTGATGAATCATAAGGGGGTTCAAAAATTTGGGGGAGGGATTTTTTTTTCCTTTAAAATTTTCCATTTTAAATTGGTTATTTCTGATTTATATATAAAAGCAAATAATAATGATATGGTTTGAATAGGTAAATTAAAATTTTTTAAGTTCTTAGACCACATTCATTCTGTGTCAGAAACTTATGCTGTGTCAAATATTTAATCACAATCCAAATTCAGTGCTGTATCAAGCTTGAATGTTCTGTCCATACTTGCCCCAACTGTTCAGGGTTCGACCTCTGCGGTCGTATCAAGCTGCGCCCAGCGGATCATTTTATTTTAGTTATTGCCCTTGTACCTTGGATAGATAAAATATGTGCAATGAGGGGGACATTGGAACTCTGTGCTTTTATTTTTGTTGCTTTGTGTCTATATTTAAAATGAGCCAAGATTTTTTAGGTGAAATTCAGAGCACTCACAATCATGGCTAACCCATGTGTCTGTCCCTAATCAGGAACCTGGAATTCAGTTGTTCACTTTGGTTGTTGTCTGTCATATTTGATTTTTTTAGTTTATTTTTATTACATAGATCCAGTCATTGGTTTTCTTGTTTTCTTGTTTATCATTTTGTCTTAAACTATGTGTGTGATTTTTCATATATATCTTTCAGGTAAACATTTTCTAAATTGTACCAATAATCATTCTTTTTGTTTCATGCAACTAGAGCATTTAAAAACATTCTCCATATTTCACTACCATAAGAAAAGGTTTAATTTTATGGTTTTAAAGATGCAGTCAAGTTGAGACATTAGGATTTGATGATGCTAGGCATTGTTGCAATTAAAAACAAGCTTTCCTTAATTTTCGTATAACAGCTCATCTTAACACTGAGTAAATTTTCACAAAATTTAAATGAATGTTCAGTGAAACACAAAAAAGATATATTATGAATATACCTTATCATGATTATCAACTCTTTTTATTAAAAAACTATTTCAGGTTCTTACACTCACTAATATATAGATATAATAATCTAAATAGTTTTTGTCGAGCCTGGGACTTTTGTCGCAGAAAGCTCGACATAGGGATAGTGATCCGGCTACGGCGGCGGCATTAGCTAACTTCTTAAAAGCTTTATATTTTAGAAGCTAGAAGACCTGGATGCTTCATACTTTGTATATAGATGCCTTACGTTAAGAAGTTTCCGTCTGTCATATGTCCATTGTCCTTGGCCTCATTTTCATGGTTCAGTGACTACTTGAAAAAAAAGTCAACATTTTTTGTAATGTTAATTTCGTTCTTATTATGAGTAATAGGATAACTATATTTAGTATATGCATACCTTGCAAGGTCCTCATGCCTGTCAGACAATTTGCATTTGACCTCGACCTCATTTCATGAATCAGTGAACAAGGTTAAGTTTTCGTGGTCAAGTCCATATATCAGATACTATAAGCAGTAGGTCTACTATATTTGGTATATGGAATGATTGTAAGGTGTACATGTCCAAGTGGTAGGTGTCATCTGACCTTGACCTCATTTTCATGGTTCAGTGGTCAAAGTTAAGTTTTTGAGTTTTGGTCTTTTTTTCTAATACTATATGCAATAGGTCAACAATATTTGGTGTATGGAAATATTTTATGATGTACATGTCAGTCTCGCAGGTTTTATTTGTCCTTGACCTCATTTTCACAGTTTATTTCTCTGTGTTAAGTTTTTGTGTTTTGGTCTGTTTTTCTTCAACTATAAGCAATAGATCAACTATATTTGTTGTATGGAAGGATTGTAAGGTGTATATGTCTGTCTGGCAGGTATCATCTGACCTTGACCTCATTTTCATGGTTCATTGGTCAATGTTAAGTTTGTTTCTTAGATACTATAAGCAATAGGTCAACTATATTTAATGCATAAATTGATTGTAAGGTGTACATGTCTGTCTGGCATGGTTCATCTGACCTTGACCTCATTTTCATGGTTCATTGGTCAATGTTAAGTTTTCTTGTTTAAGACTGTTTCGTAGAAACTATAAATAATAGGTCAACTATGTTTGGTTTATTGAATGATTGTAAGGTGTACATGTATTTCTTGTTTGGTTTATCTGACCTTGACCTCATTTTCTTGGATCATGTTAAGTTTATGTGTTACTTGTAGTAAAGCTTTATATTTAGGACTATATAATCAACATAAAATCAGTGGTTAGTAAAGAAGGCAAGATATTTCAGGGTGTGCACTCTTGTTAGTCTATTTGTTGATTATGGTAATAAAAAAAAACAGTATTCATCATGTACCTCTTGTTTGGTCTTTAGTTTTGTACAGATGTATTTATTGCGCAGACACCTTATCCCCTCCTCTAACTATAGCTGATAAAAATCAGCTTTTGTTTCGGGAGGTGTTACTTTCTTGTAGGAATTAAACAAACATGTTTAAACGCATTACCCAAAATATTTTTAAGTGTACAGGAATGACTATATGCATATATATAAAGTACCTAGAAAATCAACCTAACAATATTAGAGTAGATCTGATTCTTAACTTCCTGCCCAAGCGGGGCTGGAACCTGTACTTTTCACCTCTCACTAGAAGTGAAAAGTGAATACATCAGTTATTGCATTTACAAAATGTATGTCTAACCAGTTAGAGATAGAAAAAATAAATTGTAAACTCTGCTGCCCAAACAAAATTGTATGGGAAATTAAATTGCTCTTATACAAAATTTGAGATTAAGGGATTAAAATTGAAAGATCACGTTAGAGCAAATGTAATACAAGACTATAGTTATAATAGTTTATGTGGTTTTAATGAATGCATTTAATTTTCCTTGCTGTTTATGGTCATCAAATAATGATTAGTACATATAACCTGGATATCAACATTAAGACATTCATGACAAACTAATTATCATATAAACTGTCCTTTGACCATACATGTATGTTGGATTTTTATTGATGTTCTATTTTGGTACTTTTATCTACTGCTTTGAGTGAACTATGTATATATATAGGAAAAATCATGACCCCTTAGGTGAATAAAATGTTGTTAGAGACATAGGTTGATTGATTATATATTGTAGTCAATGTTCATTGAACATTTACTCTTCTGTGCTTACAGTACAGGCATCCATGAATGGTTGAATGAATTTTATTCTCAGATCTATACATATTATAGTTACATAAGTATTAGATACATCTTGAGGGCGTTAACCCGAATGGGTGTATCTAATTAAACCAAGATATTATTGTCAATGCAGAATGATAGTTTTCAATAATTTAGGAAGGGGGTCTTTTAGTAATTTGACCATATGTTATTGCAAAGCATGATGAACGCAGTGTATCCAATTTCATCTCAAATTTATGGAAAAAAAATATGGCTTCAGTAATCTAATACGATTAGAGCATGAAGAGGCAAAATTTATAGTTGGTTTTGAATATAAGAAAACAAAAATGATTTTTTTTTGTTTTGAATGACCTTCTTTCATGACCATAAACCTACATACAGTCAAACCAGCTTAAGAGACCACCTGTATCAAGCAAAAACCTGTGTTATAAGACCATTAATTTGAGATCCCTCTGTAGGGCATTTCACATATATATGAAACCTGTATTTGAAGACCACCGTTCTTATGAGACCACTTTTTTGTTCTCCCTTAAGTGGTTTCACTGTATATCATTTATGAATTCATGATATTTTTAAATTGTTTTGAATATACAGCACACTTTTTGTCAATCCAACTTCTGTTTTTATCAAGAATCTTTTTTAATATTCAGGTTGTTCATGTGCACACTTAAAGTTGGCATGATATCAGTAGATTCTTAGACTATTCAACAGCTGATCATGAAGCCACACTAAAAGTTAGCATGATATCAGTAGATTCTTAAAGACTATTCAACAGCTGATGATGAAGCCACACTAAAAGTTGGCATGATATCAGTAAATTTTTAAAGACTGTTCAACAGCTGATCATGAAGCCACACTAAAAGTTGGCTTGATATCAGTAGATTCTTAAAGACTATTCAACAGCTGATCATGAAGCCACACTAAAAGTTGGCATTATATCAGTAAATTCTTAAAGACTATTCAACAGCTGATCTTGAAGCCACACTAAAAGTTGACATGATATCAGTAGATTTTTAAAGACTATTCAACAGCTGATCATGAAGCCACACTAAAAGTTGGCATGATATCAGTAGATTCTTAAAGACTATTCAACAGCTGATCATGAAGCCACACTAAAAGTTGGCATGATATCAGTAGATTCTTAAAGACTATTCAACAGCTGATCATGAAGCCACACTAAAAGTTGGCATGATATCAGTAGATTCTTAAAGACTATTCAACAGCTGATCATGAATCCACACTAAAAGTTGGCATGATATCAGTAGATTCTTAAAGACTATTCAACAGCTGATCATGATGCCACACTAAAAGTTGGCATGATATCAGTAGATTCTTAAAGACTATATATTCAACAGCTGATCATGAAGCTTTTTGAAAAATAAAATTTTACCATACACTTTTCAATCCAAAACAAAATATAGGCTTAAAGCTTATTTCTGTAATTGTGTGAGTACAAAAAGGGGTTACTCAATTAAGTGGCTTAGCCAGAGGCTAAAGAATTGAGAGGGCCACTTGATAATTCATGTATTAAGCATGTATCTGACAGATATTATAAAACTTAATCAAATAAAAAGTTTTTTAAAAGTACAGCTTGCTTGGTTTTCATCAAAGCGATGCTGATATCAGTTTCACAATACTATATTTTTTACAGAAACAATTACACTGATTATAAAAATAGAAGATGTGGTACGATTGCCAATGAGACAACTCTCCACATGACACCAAATGACACAGAAATTAACAACTATAGGTCACTGTACAGCCTTCAAAAATGAGCAAAGCCAATTCCAAAGCAAAGATATATACTTTCAGTGATTTTGGTTTATGGTAAAGTTGGAGTTTCTCAGTCTTTAGTTTTCTATATAGTTTTTTAGACTTGTTCATCCCTTATCGTTGTCTTATGCAATGGCATTTTCAGTTTTTCTTTGACTTATGAGTTTTGAATGTCTCCTTGGTATCTTCCACCTCTCTTTTTTTTTTACAACAACCTAATTATAAACAAAATGTACATTTTATATATTCATTATCTAATTATCTTATTTTTATCTTAATGTTGAATCCCCAAGGGTGACTGGGGAATAGAAATATGGTCACTACAGGTCTTCTCCCGACTGGCAGTAAAGCCCTTGCCAAAGTGGGGTGTCTGTTTGGCTGTGCGGGATGTATCAAGTATGCAGCCACGTCCGGTCAGATTTGGGATGTTAAATCTGATGCCTCGTGTAGAGAGAGTGTCACGCTCTCTGCACGTTAAGAACCCTTGCAAAAACTCTTTGAAGGTCCTGTAGGTGGCTTGTTGCATGCTAAATTTCTGTCCCTATCTAATATACCCTCATTTTCCCGTTGCAGTCCAAATTTTCCCGACCTGCCACCCAGTTGACTTCTATTACTGGACCTACCTATTGTTTTGATGGTTAATTTGTTCTTGTCCTGAACATGCATGAAATATTTGCCACTGGACGTTAAGCAACCAACAATCAATCAATCTTAATGTTGATCAAAGTTATCCAGATTTTTATTTCATAATAATCTAGAATTTCCATTTTTCAGGTAAACCATTCATTCACTCTTCTGAGAAATTCAACAATAACAGACAAAGAGTTTTTGAATTTGTACAGCCAGTATTATATCAAAATGGACAGAGAAGGGAAACTACTCTTGATCAGGTACATTTGTGTATTCTTGTATTTTATGTGTAGCGTGACAGCAAAGCTATACTGACAAAGAAGTGTAGCATCTGTTTTATGTAGTCATCCACATCAATGTCCATGTCCCACTTAATATTAAATCAACAACACCCTGAAAATGGGTGGACAAAGTTCCTCAGATTTTTCTACAAGACATCAAGTTTTGCACTTGCTATTTCATTAAATTTAACTGAATGATTTTTATACAGTTTTCCATACCATAACATGGACCATGTCATTTTTGCTTATATTATTTGGAGACAGCAGGCAGCCCACAACTTCATTTGAAAACTCCCACCTTGTCTACATAAATCAAAAATATAGATTTTTGAAATATAGGTTTATCTATAACATGTACATTTTAGTACATTATATCTGCTGTATACTGGTATGTTATAAAAGTATATGGAAAGGTTTATTACGATAATTAGATATCTATAGGTTCCATATGCCTTTGGCGAGTTTATCATTACTATTTGTATTAAATAAAAAGAGTTGGTATCAAGCGATGTCCACATCTCACGAGTTTTTAAACCTATTTCTCCTATAGTAGGGTGCGCAGTAAACAAATTTGATCGATTTGGGTTAACGGAATAACACACAGCTATATTTTATATCATTGGAAAGAGGAGAACAAGTCTCGTCAAAATATTGATGTCGTTGTTGTCTACAGTGGTCACGATATTCTTAAATTTGGGTCAAAGGTCAAATCTAAAATTTCAAGGAAAACGTAGAGTCACGTTTAGACAGCTGGCCACCCCTACATATTTGCGTTTATAGCAAAATAAATTCGAATAATTCAAAGGATTATAACTATAGTTTCAATATTTAGGACTAATTTGATAATTTTATTGCCAAATATGGTTCGAGATTGACATTTGTACTTATAGGGTGCACATTTACAATTTTCATTCAGCTGTTAAATAACAGTGACCTTGACCTTTTAAAAGTTCCAAAATCGGAATTTTTACATAAGATTCGATACAAGTGATCTTTAGAGATGTTTTTTAGATATTAACATTTATAAGTTGCCCTCCCAAAATATTATTTTTTCTGTCTTTTGATAGAAGATGTTCGTCATGATTTTCTGGGTAATTATCCAATTTTCTTTTGGTGAATGTGGAAGCACATCAAATTGTACGTACTTAGTTCCAAAACTGATGAATATTAACGCAGAATTGATTGAATTATCAGGTCTGAGTATATATTTGCTTTACAGAAATAAAAAAAATGCAAACGGTGAAAAAGGGGAGGGTTTCTGTTACAAGTTATGAAAACAAAATGAGAATTAGATTCAGCAGGCTAATTACTACATCTTACACACTTTTTTCAAGTGTAATGTACATGACCTATAGAACATAAATTGGCCTACAATTGACATGAAGTTAAAGATTATCTACAAAAAGAAAGTTTTGTACAACGTCGATGTATTTTACAAACACTTGTAAACAACATCAATCTAATTATAATATAGATCTCTGATTTCGTTATCCTCATTTGAGCTTATATATAAGAGCACGCAAGTTAATAAAGATCAGAATTTTAATAAGAGCAAAACAACATAGAAAAAATTGCCGAAGCTAGTAGTAGCTATTACGTTGTAATTTCATTGTCTACTGTTAAGTTGAAAGCCCCACCGACTAGGTTTAGGTAAGAGAGCTAATTTCAGTTGTTCTTTTTTAAATCGCATTCGACGCGAGTAGTACAATGCGAGGCATACAGAATACAATCTGATGGTGGTGGCGGCAACACCGTAAACCATTTGTATAGCTTTATATTTCAGAGGGCAGAGGAACTGGATGATTCATACTTTGTATATAGATCCAATGTGTTACGAAGTTTCTGTCATATAATCATTATCCTCATAATCATGGTTAAGTGACTTCTAAAAAACTGTATAGCTTTTTTCGTCATGTGAATGTCTAAATTATTATGAGTTCTAGGATAACTATATTTGGTTACTAATATATGGTATCCTTGCAAGGTCTACATGACTGTCAGACATGATTTCACCTGACCTCGACCTAATTTCACGGATCAGTGAACAATGTTAAGTTTCAGTGGTAAAGTCCGTACAGTCTCAGATAGTAGTGGGTTAAATATATTTGGTGTATTGAATGGTAACAAGGTGTACATGATTTTGTGGCAGAGTTCATCTGACCTTACCTCATTTACATGGAACATTGATAGTGTTAATTTTATGTAATACTTGTTGTATGATATAAAAATTAGGAGATGTGGAAGCAAGCAATTATATGCAACCGTACGGCCTTCGACAATGTGAAAAACTCATACCATATGGTGGGCTATAAAAAGGCCAGTTATGAAAAAAATGAAAGAATTCATTAGAAAAAAAGAACTAACGGCCTGATTTATAACAAAAGCTAGTTTTTACGGTAATGATGTTTATGATCATACTTTTCTCAGACCATTGATAACGTGCTTTCATTAGTTTTCAGTAAGGGAACACCCATTTGATTTCGAAAACAGGGAGGGAATGAGGATTTTGAAAATGAATTACTTGGCCTGGTATGAACTGAAATAATTGACTTTGCACAAGACAGGATGAAAATGAACACTCTTCAACATGAAATGCAGGATAGTTGAGGATATCAATGTGTACAAAAGTGAAAATAAATTTTCGCGCCGCCAGCCCCATCCCTTTCTTCAGAATAAAAAATGTTCTACCCTAACGAGCACTATTATATCGGTACTTTGTGTTTTTTGTCTTCATGTTAGTTGTTTTTGTGCTTCATGCCGATTTGATAAGTCAAGCCATTTCAAACTGTTTTTCAGCAGATTTTTCTTATGCTGTGTTGTTATACCATTGTCCAGGTCAGGGGAGGGTTGAAGGATCACAAACATGTTTAACCCCTCCAAATTCTGTATATGTCTGTCCAAAATCAGGAGCCTGCAATTAAGTGGTTGTCGTTGGTTGCTGTCTGTTGTATCTGGGGGTTGATTTTTTTTGTTGTTGCACGAACGGTGGTATATTTTTGTTGTCGTTCCCACCGAGAGGGATTTAAGTCGAAAACATCATACAAGACTTTTGATGTGCCATATTCCGGGTGTGAAACAAAACCGACCGATTTGATTCTTTTACTACAATTATAACAAAATATTTATTCAATAAAAAGTTTAAAGACACAAAACAGATTTCTTCGAACAAAGTGACAATCTACAAAATTAGCTGGCTATTCACAACAAATAAATCAACCACACAACAAGCAGAAAAGAGAAATGTTTTGAGTGACCTCTGTCCTTGTTAATGACCTAATAGTGTAAGCAACAAAATGATTAATGGCACGAGATAATCCGTGTATATCGATACCAAAATGTTGACTTAATTTGTGTTTTTAATTGCTAATTTTTTCGAAACGATTTTTATTTCACGCATGCAATTTGGCACACACATGCACTGTGTCTTATTGCTTAAATCAGAGTAAAAAATATTGTGATGATACACGTAATATAATTTTGCTTTCCATGAAAATAGGGTAAATTTCGGGTAAAATTTTACTCTTACTAAAATGCTGAAATACTTATAACAAAATCACTTAATTACTTTCCGATTTTGTTATATGATATATTTAATATATAAACTATATTATAGGTACTGTTTTAACTACCAACAAAGAATACAATAATTTTATTTTTCATGTTAAAGATTCCCCGTACAATACGGTATCTGGTGGTACCCTGTAAAAACACGAAATTTAGAAAATCGTGACCACGGGAACTTACGATGACAATCATGATTGTAAAATATAATGATTTTCCTATAATGTGCAAAAAAATCAGCTGTGTGTTATCTGTTAACTTAAACTCGTTAACTAGAGGACTTTTTGGACATTGGGCACCCTACTACTATGGTAATACTCTTATGTCAAACTTTAACCCCAGATATTTTAAAACTTTTTGTACACTAACATGACTTAAGGATGTTCGCTACCCTGTTTCAAATTAACAATCTTTTTAAAAGACTGTTATAAATTGATAGTATATAAAAAAAGGAACTAAAAAAGCAGAAAAAAATTAAGAGTTTTTGTTTTTGAGATATAAGCCATTGAAAATTTGGCGGGAAATGATTCTCTCCAGATTCTTCATACATTTAACATTAGCACCTTTTATCTTTCAAAAACTATGAAAATATAACAAGAATTTAATAAGATTTTCAAATATGGCTTTTTAAACTATATGTAATAAAATTATGAATAGAAAAGTAGGGGTTAGCAGGCAAACTTTTTAATGGCAAACATGGATAAAACCAGAGAATTCTGAAAATCTGACAAAAATTCAAAAACAAGAGGAGCAAACATCCTTAAGAATTAAAATTTGATGAAAATAAGATTTTCAGGTGAAAAGTGTGAGTGGTTTGTATATGATGGAAGGAATCATATAATACTGTTGCCTTTGAGGAAATGTACATCATTTTGACCTTTGAAAGTCATTAATGACCTAATGAATAGCCAATGAAAATGTTGCAATATTGTTTCATGATGCTTGATAAATGGTAAAACCAATTAGATTAAAACATTTTTCATATCCCTTTTTAGCTCACCTGGCCCAAAGGGCCAGGTAAGCTTTTCTCATCACTTGGCGTCCGTCGTCGTTGTCGTTAACTTTTTACATTTTGAACTTCTTCTAGAGAACCACTGAATGGAATGAAACCAAACATGGCATGAATGTTCCTTATGAGGTGCTGACCAAGTGTTGTTTCTTTGAAGCCGATCCATCATCCAAGATATCCATCCGCCAATGGGGGACTTCGTTTAACATAGGACCCTATGGACAATACATACAAATGTCTTCTTTTAGAGAACCACTATATGGAATGAAACCAAACATGGCATGAATGTTCCTTATGAGGTGCTGACCAAGCGCTGTTACTTTGAAGCCTATCCATCATCCAAGATGGCCACCATCTGGGGACTTCGTTTAACAAAGGACTCTATGGGAAATATATACAAATGTCTTCTTTTGAAGAACCACTGAATGGAAAGAAACCAAACATGGCATGAGTGTTCCTTATGAGGTGCTGACCAAGTGTTTTTACTTTGTTGCAAATTCATCAACCAAGATGGCTGCCAACGGGGGACTTCGTTTAACATAGGACCCTATGGACAATACATACAAATGTCTTCTTTTAGAGAACCACTGAATGGAATTAAACCAAACATGGCATGCATTTTCCTTGAGAGGTGGTGACCAAGTGTTGTTATTTTGAAGCTGATCCATCATCCAAGATGGCTGCCAGTGGGGGACTTCGTTTAACAAAGGACCCTACGGGAAATATATACAAATGTCTTCTTCTAGAAAACCACTTAATGGATTGAAACCAAACATTGTATGAATGTTTCTTTTAAGGTGCTGACCAAGTGTTGTTACTTTGTAGCTGATTTGTCATCCAAGATATATGCCAGTGGGGGACTTCGTTTAACATAGGACCCTATGGACAATACATACAAATGTTTTCTTCTAGAGAACCACTGAATAGAATGAAACCAAACATGGCATGAATGTTCCTAATGAGGTGCTGACCAAGTGTTGTTACTTTGTAGCCGAACCATCATCCAAGATGGCCGCCAGCAGGAGGACTTAGTTAAACATAAGACCCTATGGAAAATACATACAAATGTTTCTTCTAGAGATGCACTGAATGGAATGAAACCAAACATGGCATAAATGTTCCTTATGAGGTGCTGATGAAGTGTTGCTACTTTGTTGGGGATTTACTGTTCAAGATGGCCTCCAGGATTTTTTTATTAAATTATGGGGCCAATATTAAACCAAATTTTTGCCTCAATCATTATTAGGGTATCTGTTATGACTTTAATCTATTTTTTCATGATTTCCAAAAAATAAGTAGAATCAGGTGAGCGACACAGGCTCTTGAGAGCCTTTAGTTCTTATCACAAATATCTCCATGTGAGAAATAGATAAAAGGCCTTAACCATAAGAGAATATACAGTTTAGCAACATCTGTGAGGAGGCTGAACAAGAGTTTGGCATAGTTGGAATGTCCAGTGGCAAATATTTCATGCATATTCAGGAAGAAGAAAAATTAACAATATAAACATGAGGAGATGTGTTATGATTGCCAATGAGACAACTACTTGTATATCCACCAAAGTTCAAATGAAGTGGATGTAAGCAATTATAGGCAACAGTATGGACTTCAACAAGTTGACTTTGATGAAAGTTGGTAATTTTGGACTTCTGTTGGAAAAAAAAAAGTATTTTTGCTTTTTGTTACAAGTGTTTTGAATAGGCAAAAATTGTGGCTCTCACCCTTCATGAGGCACAGCTTGAATTTGTCAGCATACATGATGAATCTTTGTACAAATGTATATCCTGTAATTTTTATGATACTACAATGTAGTAAAAGTTAACTCTATACATAGTTCCTATAACATACTTAAAACAGAAGCTGTCAACATGCCAGTATACCAGGTTTTACAGTTTTTTACTGTCATTGTTAAAGCAAGCAAAGTCCAACACTCCTGAACAGCAAAATTAAAATTTTGAAAGAACTTGATCAAGCTCTGTAAAGTTATTGCACAGTATCAAGGACCATAACTTCTAAAAAGTAAAAGGGAAATATTAAGCTTGACCCCCATTTGTCATTAGTAACAACATATTTAAATGTGAAAAGTATTGGTTGGAAAGTTCTGAAGTTATTGCAGAGAGACATTAAGTGCCAATTTCCAATTTCGATCAAGTACCATAACTCCATAAAGACTGAAGTCAAAATCATCAATATCGATGTTGAATTTTGTCATCAGTAACCATGGTAACAACATATTTAAATTTGAAAAGCATTGATTGAAAGTGTCTCAACTGCATGGAAACATTTAAAGTGCCATTTTCCATTCAAACAAGGACAAAAACTCTAGAAAACAAAAGCGAAAATAACCTTCTTAGCCTCATTTTGTCATCAGAAACTTGAAAAGAATTGGTTAAAAAGTTCTCAAGTTATTGCATGGAAACAGCTGTAGCCACTCACCCCAAAAGTTCTACCCCAATTTTATAACCATTATTTCCATTGAAAGACCTAGTTGAAATTTGGATAAATGGATATTTTATTTTTTGTGAAAAGTTTTTTACTTGCTCGTATTTCAAATAATGAAAATCCCTTAGCTCTATAAATTGAAATTATGTTAGAGTTCATTAAGTTTTGTAAATGGTCAGTTCAGTTTTATTGTATGAAATATGAACTATAAGAAGTTCTTCAGACAGAATAATAATCAACTACAACTCTTCCATTCTAAAAGAAGTCACTTCTTGGAGTGAATACAGTGAGAAATGGACCCTATAATACGGTGACCTATAGTTGTTAACTTCTATGTCATTTTTGTATCTAAATATTTACATCATAAATGCTTCAAAATTGACTGGTTTGAAACTCTGTGATAATACCAAGGGATATATTCATACTAAAAAGTAGTAAAACAGTAAAAAGACAAAGTGTACTTTTGTTTATTTTCATTGCTGTTTATTGCTATGTTGCTGTCATATTGACCTTTACCTAATGCCTTTTTTATTCCTTTTATTATATTACTAGTATAGGACTTGTAGATTATGCAAAGGAGAATGATTTGTTTTAGTATTGCTTCTGACAGCTTAGAAAAATGTTGTGTTACATTTTCAAAGACCATACATGTTAACATGTTTCATTCATTTATTGGTAAGAGTAGTAAAATATGTAAGAGTCACACTTATAGTGACGAATTTTATCTTGAGGGTTAATATATTGTAGTAATAATGTACTATAGTCCTTTGAGAAAAGGGCAATGTTTTTCAGTACAATGACTGTTCAATCATCTTACCCTTGACAATGAAGAGCAACAAGGTACTCCAAATTAACTAGTGTTTCACCAACAGGAAGTTATGAGTCATGTGGTCAAGCAGCTGTTTCACTGCACTTTAAACTTTTTTAAATGATTGAACACCATCTATTCCTTTTAATGACAAAAGAAGTTTTCTTCATTGATCATGGTACATTTTGTAGTTTTTTTAATGAGGGATTTTCATATCATTGGTTTTAGTAATTATGCCCCCGCCGTAGCGGAGGGGTCATTAAGTTTTACCCTTGTCCGTCTGTACGTCCGTCCGTACGTCCGTACGTACATCCCGAAATTGGTTTCCGTTCTCTAACTTGAGTTTGCCTCAACCAAATGTTATGAAACTTATACACAATGCTTATTACCACAAAACACAGATCAAGTTTGAATTTTGGTGGCGTCACTTTAACTGATCTAGAGTTATGCCCCTTTATAAAAGGAAATATTGCAAAATTTTTAGTTTCCGTTCTCTAACTTAAGTTTGCCTCAACCAAATGTTATGAAACTTATACACAATGCTTATTACCACAAAACACAGATCAAGTTTGAATTTTGGTGGCGTCACTTTAACTGATCTAGAGTTATGCCCCTTTATAAAAGGAAATATTGCAAAATGTTTAGTTTCCGTTCTCTAACTTAAGTTTGCCTCAACCAAATGTGATGAAACTTATACACAATGCTTATTACCACAAAACACAGATCAAGTTTGAATTTTGGTGGCATCACTTTAACCGATCTAGAGTTATGCCCCTTTATAAATGGAAAAATTGCAAAATTTTTATTTTCTTCTAAATATCAAGTTTATAATATATTTTTAAAATTGGAGTTATCTTCCTTTGACCATGATTATAGTTGAATCAACTACAATCAATGCTTTATACAATGCAATGTTTAATTTTGACTTCCACTGATAAAACACAGATCAAGTTGAATTTGGGTAGTGTCACTTTAACCATTATTGAGTTATGCCCCTTTATAAATCGAAAGATTGCAAAATTTTAATTTCCATTCTGTAACTGAAGTTTTCCCCAGCCAAACATTATGAAACCTATACACAATATTCATTACCACAAAACTCAGTAAAGATCAAGTACAATTTTTTTGTTTCCGTTCTCTAACTTGAGTTTGCCTCAACCAAATGTTATGAAACTTATACACAATGCTTATTACTACATAATACAGATTAAGTACGAAATTAGGTGGCAACACTTTTATCATTCTAGAGTTATGTCCTTTTATAAACATAAAAATTGCTGAATTTTTTAGTTTGTCTCAACCAAATGTTGTAAAACTTATACACACTCACGTTAGAGTTATGCGTGTTTACAAATAGAAAAATTGCTGAATTTTTAGTTTCTGTTCTCTACTTAAGTTAGCCTCAACCAAATGTTATGAGACTTACACACAATGCTTATTACCACAAAACTCAGATCAAATTAAATTTGGGTAGCGTCACTTTTTCCGTTCTTCAGTTATGTCCCTTTATAACTATATGATATGCAAGCGGGGGCATCATCTGTGTCCACATGTGGACACTATCCACATTTATTTTTTATCTGAAGTATATGTATTCCTCCATTATTGTTTCAAATGTAAAACAACTCAACCAAGTAGTACAAGCAAATTGTAGAATTTCATTAATCAATTTTTTTGGTTATGAATCACAGTATTGTCATTAGGATTATATCATGAATAAGAAAACTTGCATTAATTCTTTCTAACAGGACAAACATGTACTGTTTTCTGAGTTATGAATAAAAGTAAAATGTAACTGATTTTAATAATACATAGTCACTCTGAGCTATACTCAGACCTTTAAATGGTACTTTTTGTTGAGGATGCAACATTTGTCACGGAAGCCAGACAAATTGATCATGATCTCAAATTACATCGCTGCCATTGTTAAGATTTTGAAAATGTGTTTTTATTTTATTCTATATTTTACTGATAAGTTGAATTAGATTTTTTCAAAGTTCACATTTAAATTTAGTCCAGAATTACATTTTTTAGACATCAATAACTTTGTTAAACCTTCATGGAATAATTTGAAACTTAAAAATAAGCTTTTTCAAGATCAAGAACTAGCATCTGAAAAAAAAGGTTAGAATTTTGTCTCATCTGCCTTTTTGGTATGCAGTTGTATTTTTAAGCATTTACACATCTTATTTCCATTTTCATTTGAATATTTGCATAATATTATTAAAATTACATACAGGTGAGACACATCTGTGTGTCAACAGTTTATTTTATGTAGCAAAACATATATCTTTTCAGTAAAATTTTTGCAAAGTTTTTGTGTAATTAACAATGTTTGCCTTGAAAATATTGAAATGGTACTTATTTTAAAAATGATTAAAAACAATGTTTACCATATTCTTGGCTGATGATATATATCATTTATATAAGTGCTTTTTCTGGCATGACTTTAGGATAAAGTTACTTCCTTTAGCATGTTTAGACATTTATTATGTCAAATAATATTTGAAAATACAAAAAAAAATAGAACCAGTAACACCCTCTTATCAATTGACTACCAAAAAGTTTTAATATATACATTGTGCTTGTCAAATAAATAACAGTTCATTTTGATCACTTGGCCATCTGAAAAATTGTATTATACATTGTTCTTGACATAGCAGTCTTTTACTCTGTACATACTGATCATGGTTCCAGGAGACAACTTCTATCTTCTAAATATCACAATAATTAGAAATAAAAGATTGAAAATGTATTGATACTATGGATTTTAATAACCATCACTAAAAATATTTTTGGAGGAACATACTTCCCCTGAAATTGTTTTAATCAAAATGTAGAACCTACAGCTTTACCTATGCATTGTGTGCAAGTTTGATTTGGCCTTAAGCTGTCATGGTTTTATATATCTAAAATTTGTTTTTCAGACTAAACATATAGAGAAAGCAACAGTCATATTTGATGCCTTCAAAAAGCATTTTGTGATAGATATTCATTTAAATAGGTAAGGATTAAAGAGACTTTTGTGTTTACGTTATTTGGTGATAAATTCGAGATAAATGGATATGTACTAGTTTAATAACATGTATTTATTTGTACAATCCATATGTGCACTGAAGTCATGAGTATAAAACATATACCAACAAGCACAAAAGGTGTTTGTAATCTGAGTTTTCATACCATGTGTAACTTAATGCAACAATAGAAATAATATATCTTTTATAATAAAGTGTGTTCAGTACTGTTGTAGGTGTGCCCCAAATTTTTTTAATTACAATTTTAAATAGTGTTGTGATACAATAATGATTTATCACTGCTTTGCGTTTGTCATATATTCATAACATTGAATGTTTATCTATTTTAGGTTTTTATTCACAAAGTCTTATATTGAAAAAACCTTTAATGAAAGAAATGAGCCTGTGATAAGAAAACCAACGAATCAAGTAAGTCAAAAATGTAACTATACCACATGATCTATCTAGTGATCTGATTGACCCTTATTCATTCATCAGCTCCAAAACACCATTTGATTTTTTTTGTACAGTTATTATCCTTTGACTCTTAGGACTGTCTTTACTTAACTTTGAATGCTACATATATTTTTGTTAGGCTATTTAGCTCACCTGGCCCTTTCAAGTGAGCTTTTCTCATCACTTGGTGTCCGTCGTCAGTTTTCGGCATCTGTTAACTTTTACAAAAATCTTCTCCTAAAACTACTGGCCAGTGGGCCAATTGGAACCAAACTTAGCCACAATCATCACTAGGTTATCTAGCTTAACAATTGTGTCCGATTGCCCTGCTTGACGACCAACATGGCTAAAAATAGAACATAGTGGTAAAATGCAATGTATTTGGCAATTATCTTGAAAACCATTAAAGTTAGAGAAAATCTGACAGGGGCAAAAATGTTGAGAATGATGAGATCTACCCTAATGACTGATAAAACTGTCAGACGACTTCTTACAAAAACTACGAATTTTACCAATTTTTTGAATATTTGACCAAAAATCTTGAAAATTATTATCGATAGAAAGAAACTTTAGATAACAAAAATGATCAGCAAGATAAGATCTACATATAAGTCAATATGATCAAAATTGTTAGTTGACATCTTATTGAAGTTATTGACCTTTAATGAAGATTTTTCCCAATTTTTTGCATTTTTGCTTATTGTCTTGAAAGATAGAAATTTTAAATAGCAAAAATGATCAGCAAGACAAGATCTACAAATAAGTCATAAGACCGATGTCATTGGTTGACTCCTTATTGAAGTTATTGCCCTTTAATGACGATTTTTCACAATTTTTCATTTTTGCCAACTATCTTGAAAACTATAATAGATAGATAATAAACTTTTAAAGCTAAAATGATCAGCAAGACAAGATCTACAAATAAGCCATCAAGGCTGAAATCTTCAGTTGACTCTTTATTGGAGTTATTGCCCTTTAATTATAATTTTTACCATTTTTTTGGTGTTTTTTGCCTAATATCTTCAAAACTATAATTTATAAATAGAAACTTTAAAAAAGAAAATGATCAGCAGGATAACATCTACAAATACATAAACTTGGATTAAATTGTCAGTTAACCCTTAATACTGTTATTCCCCTTTAATGATGATTTTTACAAAAAAAGTGGCAATTACTGAAAATGCAGGCGAGCGGCATAGGCTCTTTATAGCCTCTAGTTTTTTAATCCTAAACGAAATTACCTTTTTCAATTGAACTATATTAGAGGACAACAATGATTTACTAAGACCTGACCAAAAATGACATTATGCTATGTGTTAACAAGCAAAGACATACTGTGAATTCAGTAATTAATGCGTGCATTTATTATTGTTAATCCTTTACCATTGGTAAGAATGCAAAATCTAATAAATGTCATTGCAAAAATTTTAAGATGGAAAATTACTTCTGAAATTATGAATGCAAGTTTATATTATTATAATTGTAAACCTGATACTGTAGTATTTTTCACAATAATTAAAAACATCGCAATCATTTCAAAATTTACAGTAGTTGGTTTGTAGTATTACAATGCAGCTTTCTTTTGTATTTATATGGCTTAAATGGACTTAATCATAGAGGAAAACGTTTATTTTTTGGCTTAAAAGTTTGAATAGATAAGAATGAAAAAATATATTCAAAAATTGTATGATTACTTAAAACAAATTTTTATAAACAATTTCCATAGGTGTTGCACTTATTAAAGATATAAAGGAATAAATATTTTATTCCAACCATATTTCAGTTTTTAAAAAATATATATGGCACATTGGAATTATAGGTTGATTCAGTCAAAATCATGTACCCTTATGTCTAAGTGAACAAAAAATGATTTTAATATAGCGAAATCTGTCTAAAAAAGAGTCTTTATGAAATGGTAACCTGTTACACCGAACTGTCGTTGAGGTCATACATTGAATATTATTTAGTGTTTTATAACCCATGAAAAGTTGAAACACAAGTCTTAATTTTAACTTAGTTCTTTGTGGACGAGGTTTATATTACTCATGGTACTATTGTATTGTTACTGTACATGTAATGCATTTAAAATGGTCCCCAATTATTTATAATTCTTGTGAATAAATTTGCAGGTTTTAGAGCATTGTTACTACCATGGAACAGTTCGTGGTGTACCACATTCCATAGTGTCTTTGAGTTCCTGTAATGGAATAAGGTAAGATTACATTTGTAACTACTTGTATTTGAAAGAAATGTTTTTGCTCAATTACTCAGTGATGTGTGGTAGATTTTTGTTGATCTATTTAATTTATCAACATCTTATTCAGGTGATTTAGTTGTTGATTAAGACTTGTGTACCCTTGTTTAATGTTGGAGAGTTGACCTCTTGGTGATCTTTCATTTTGTTATTTGGTTATTGTACCATTGAATGTTGACCTTGATCGACTTTCATTGTGTTATTTGGTTACTGTACGATTGAAATGTACTCACAGCTACGTTTTATTCCTAGATTAGGAGAGTTGACCTCTTGGTGACCTTTCATTTTGTTATTTGGTTACTGTACCATTGAATGTTGACCTTGATCGACTTTCATTGTGTTATTTGGTTACTGTACGATTGAAATGTACTCACAGCTATGTTTATTCCTAGATAATCAAAGAATGCACTTAGATCTACTTCTCAGAGACCTATCATATTATATCAATGAATTCATTCCAGTTGTGTACAATGCTATTTAATAGCAATATTTAGGTCACTATAACATATTAGTTTTTTATGCATCCTTGTCTTAATCAATTGGTTTCAACAATATATTGTTTATTGGTGATATTGTTGTTCTATTATTTGGGAATTATCATAGTGGAAAATAATTTAGATTTTTATTATAGAGGCCATATTACAGATGATGAACAGAGTTACTACATAGAGCCAGCAAGAGGAAGATATCATAAGTTCTATATAGAACAGGATACCAGACCAACTGTATTTCATTATGAAGGTTTGTTACCTAATTTGCATATATATGCTGTGCTGGTTTACCTGAAGTGAAACAACATCCTTGAAAAATATATATGATCACTTGATACTGCTGTTTTCTCATATTGGACAATATCAGTATTTATCTAAAAAATACAACTGCTTAAACTTATATGATATATCAACTTCATTTATTTAATACACACTTTATGTTTATGGTACATGGTTTAAGTTAAAGGTGGTCTATGTTCAATTAAAAAAAAAGTTTTCTAATTACCAAAACCAGGAGTCCATAGGAAGTGTGCAGATCTGCTATAGCTAGTGGGATTACAATGTCACTGGTTAAGTAAAGCTGTCATCCTAGTTCCTGATTTAAAGCATCCCTGTTTAGGCCAATGAAAATTAATTGATAGATTTTCATCCCAGCCCACCCCTCTGAAATAGTCTGGCCCCAATTTTTTTTTATTTTTGAAAATTTATGATTTCCGGTTTTTGTTCATTTCCATTCCTGTAAACCGCGCTGATAACTTCCTTCCATCAAAAAGTTCCTGTTGCAAAAGCGCTGCAAGATTCAGTTTTTCATATTTCTTCGAGTATATTGAACCACATAATTAAATCTATATATTCTGCAGTTCTGTGATGACAACTTTATTTTCTGAGAAGATAGATTGATTACGGGAAGGGCCTGAAATATTCGGTTACGAGTAATATGCGATTTCAAATAACGCAAATCTCAGTGATTAGAAAACCGTGGATTTTTAAATTTATACAATGACTTTGTTTCAGTAAATTTGAACTGTGAATGATATCAAAAGCACAAGAATTGTGGCACACATTTCATTTATCTTAAGAGGCAATTTTGCAGTGGGGAGAGTTGTCATGGATTCATATATTAGTTTATTAAAAACGGGTGTAATAAACATGACTGGAATAAAGAAATTGACACAAGCACCAACTTGTAAGATTTATTTACACTATTTACTGTAAGATGGTATATTGATAACAAGAAATCGGCAAACCTATAGCAAGATTTACCAAAACTGTCTATTTTTGTTGACCAACATCAAACACCCTCTGCTCAGCCACTCAATGAAGTCATTAAACAATATAAAACAATCTTGAATATTTCATACCATGTTTTTATACAACTTTGCGGTCGTATATTGGTATGACGTTGGCGTCGTCGTCGTCCGAAGACACATAGGTTTTCGCACTCTAACTTTAGTTTAAGTGAATGGATCTCTATGAAATTTTACCATAAGGTTCAATACCACAAAAGGAAGGTTGGGATTGATTTTGGGGGTTATGGTACCAACAGTTAAGGAATTAGGGGCCAAAAAGGGGCCAAAAATAAGCATTTTTGTAACTTCCAGACATAACTTGTGTGTTAGTGTATGGATCTCTCTGACATTGTACCACAAGGTTACATATCACACAGGGAATGCTGGATTGATTTTGGGTGTAATTGCCTCAAAATATTAGGAATTAGGGGCCAAAAAAGGGGCAAAAAACAAGCATTTTTCTAGTTTCATGACAATAACTTGTGTGTAAGTGTATGGATCTTTCTGAAATTGTACTACAAGGTTCCATACCACAAAGGGAAAGCTTGAATTGAGTTTAGGGGTAATTGCCCAAAAGGTTTAGGAATAAGGGGCAAAAAAGGGGCTAAAATTAGCATTTTTCTAGTTTCCAGACAATAACTTGTGTGTAAGTGTATGGATCTCTCTGACATTGTACCACAAGGTTCCATATTACAAAGGAAAGGCTGGAATTGATTTTGGGGTAATTGCCTCAAAATATTAGGAATTAGGGGCCAAAAAAAGGGCCAAAAAACAAGCATTTTTCTAGTTTCGTGACAATAACTTGTGTGTAAGTGTTTGGATATTTCTGAAATTGTACTACAAGGTTCCATATCATAAAGGGAAAGCTGGAATTGAGTTTGGGGGTAATTGCAGAAACGTTTAGGAATTGGGGGCCAAAAAGAGGCCAAAAATAAGCATTTTTCTAGTTTCCAGTCAATAACTTGTGTTCAAGTGTATGGATCTCTCTGAAATTGTACTGCAAGGTACCATACCACAAAGGGAAGGCTGGGATTGATGATGGGGATAATTGCCTAAATATTTTAGGAATAAGGGGCCAAAAAGGGGCAAAAAACAAGCATTTTTGTAGTTTCAGGACAATAACTTGTGTGTAAGTGTATTGATCTTTATGAAATTGTACTACAAGGTTCCATATCATAAAGGGAAAGCTGGGTTTGAGTTTGGGGGTAATTGCCCTAAATGTTTAGGAATTTGGGGCCAAAAAGGGGCCAAAAAACATATTTTTCTAGTTTCCAGACAATAACTTGTGTTCAAGTGTATGGATCTCTCTGAAATTGTACTGCAAGGTACCATACCACAAAGGGAAGGCTGGGATTGAGTTTGGGGGTGATGAATCATAAGGGGGTTCAAAAAATTTGGGGGGGGGGGATTTTTTTTTTTTCCTTTTTTCTTTCTTGTAAAATTTTCCATTTTAAGTTGGTTATTTCTGATTTATATTTAAAAGCAAATAATAATGATATGGTAGGAGATACACACCAAACAGGATGTGTAAATTATTATATAATAAGTATTGTGCAATAGCAAGAAATTTTCAATTGCACAGTATTGTACAATAGCAAGAAATCTTCAATTGCACAGTATTGCGCAATAGCAAGAAATCTTCAATTGCACAGTATTGCGCAGTAGCAAGAAATATCCAATAGCACAATATTGCGCAATAGCAAGAAATTGTCAATTGTACAGTATTGCGCAATAGCAAGAAATATTCAATTGCACAGTATTGTGCAAAAGAAGATACTTCCTATAAATTGCTTATTTCTTGACCAATTTCAATGGGGTTTTATTCTTGAATTCTTGGGGTTCTTTAATATGCTGAATCTAACTGTGTATTAAGTTTTTGGATTTTGGGCCCCGTTTTTAAATTGGTCCACATTGAGGTCCAAAGGGTCCAAAATTAAACTTTGTTTGATTTCATCTAAAATTGAATTATTTGGGTTCTTTGATATGTCGAATCTAACCGTGTATTTAGATTCTTAATTTTTGGTTCCGTTTTCAAATTGGTCTACATTAAGGTACAAAGGGTCCAAAATTAAACTTAGTTTGATTTTAACAAAAATTGAATTCTCAGGGTTCTTTGATATGCCGAATCTAAACATGTATTTAGATTTTTGATTATGGGCCCAGTTTTCAAGTTGGTCCAAATCGGGGTCAACAAAAATTGAATATATGGGGTTCTTTGATATGCTGAATCTAACCATGTATTTAGATTTTTGATTTTTGGGCCCCGTTATCAACTTTGTCCACATTGAGGTCAAAAGGGTCCAAAATTAAACTTTGTTTGATTTCATCAAAAATTGAATTCTTGGGGTTCTTTGATATGCTGAATCTAACCATGTATTTAGATTTTGGATATTGGACCATAATAGGTGAATGTCCAATTTAAAATTTTTAAGTTCTTAGACCACATTCATTCTGTGTCAGAAACCTATGCTGTGTCAAATATTTAATCACAATCCAAATTCAGAGCTGTATCAAGCTTGAATGTTGTGTCCATACTTGCCCCAACTGTTCAGGGTTCGACCTCTGCGGTCGTATCAAGCTGCGCCCTGCGGAGCATTTTATTATATTTTGGTCAGGCTCATGTTTTACATTGCATTTTAATAACTATGGGTAGTTAGTAAACTTATATTTGCACCTTGCAGAATAATCTTAAGAGCATCAACCCTTATATTTCCAACACCGTTCAAGTTTTGATTTTATCCTGTACTCTTAACACTTGTGTTTCATACCAATGCATATGCTTCATATTATGGGTACTATAAACCATAGCTTCAAAATTATGCAACACAAATTTGCTGTTCAAACATGTAGGTAGTTTTCAAAAGAGCATTTCTCCATATTTTTGCTATTTACCGGAAAAAAAAAAGTTTCTAAAGCAATTAGAACAATGGTTGGCAATCAGAAATATTCATTTTAGAATTTGAAAAAGTATGCTGAATTCTTTATATATACATGATATAATCTTATTATTACCCTTGCATATGAAGAACACCTTACAAGAGGGTTTCAGGGGAAATAAAAATTAAATAATAAAAACCTCCCTTCCGCTCCATTGATGAAAATCATCTAATTAATTTTAGTTGTCCTTATGTCCAGAACATGGATTTAATGATTCACCAAAAGTCTGGTTTTTTTTGCAGTTATTTATTTTTTTCTAGGTCAGGTTTATAAATATCTCATCATAAGGTTATTTTTGGTGATATTCTTACAACTTGTACAGTCTACTATAAAATCAGTACTTCTGCAGTATTTGTTATTTTGTAGATTTCAAATCCAAACATTCCAGATACCTTAGCAATGCAACAATTAATACATTACACAGAAAGGAATTCTTACAAAGGGTATGTATATATTCCCAGGAGTTGTAGTTGATTTTTTAAAATCAAAATTTGGTATTCTAAGACTTTGTTGACTGACTTCATATGGAAATAAGAAATTATATTAACCTTGAGACTGGTAACAAATAGTCTAACAATATAAAGTGGATCCTTTGTAAATTGTCCGAGATATAATATGGCATAGTTTTTAATTTGTATTGTCATATCCTGAATTTGCAGTTAATACTTAAATGTCTTTTAACTGACACTAATTAAGACAGATATGAAATTTCATGAAGAAAAAAAGATCAATATCCTTAAACTTAAAAATATTTCTGGTATGATAACTTTCATTCTGCTTTTATCAAAATATTCATATTTTTATTGTTAAATATTTCAGTCAAAACGTAGTATACGAGCACCAGCTGATAGCAACAGAAATTCTAAATATGTAGAAATGTACATCGTTAATGATAATTCTGTTGTAAGTATAGTTATTTAAAGATTTAAAGAGTTCAAGGTAGGTCACCCTTAATTTGTGTATGTCAAAGAACACCGACTAAGATGACCTGGGCTTTACAGATAAACAAAGTCTATAAGTTTTTTAGATAGTAAATATGAAATTAACTTAATTCAAACTCTACATGCATACAAAAGTCTTACTTCATGACATTTTATAAATTTGAAAGTTTCAAAATATTTGATAATAAAGTTCAGGTACTGTTGACTCATTTATATGTGAGATATAAATTCTATGCTCATGCCACTCAGTGACCAGGGCTAAAAATGTTACCCTCTGCCATACAATTAGAAAGCCAACAGTTGTCTAGACTATTTTTTTATAAGACCAAACAATTTTTTGATTTTTATACGATCGCAAAAATTTTTTTGGGATCGTATAATGGTATGATGTTGTCGTCTGCGTCGTTGTCCGAAGACACATTGGTTTCCGGACAATAACTTTAGTTTAAGTGAATGGATCTTGATGAAATTTTTTAAGAAGGTTCAATTACACAAAAGGAAGGTTGGGATTGATTTTGGGGATGATGGTTCCAACCGTTTAGGAATTAGGGGCCCAAAACAAGCTTTTTTTCTAGTTTCAGGATAATAACTTGTGTATAAGTATTTCAATAGCTCTGAAATTGTACCACAATGTTTAATACCACAAGTAGAAGGTTGGGATTCATTTTAGGGGTTATGGGGCCATCAGTTTAGGAAGGGCGAAAAATTAGCATTTTTCTAGTTTCCAGACAATAACTTGTGTGTAAGTGTATGGATCTCTCTGACATTGTACCACAAGGTTCCATATAACTAGTGGAAGGCTGGGATTGAGTTTGGGGTGAATTGCCCCAAACATGTAGGAATTAGGGGCCAAAAAAGGGCCAAAAACAAGCATTTTTCTAGTTTCCAGACAATAACTTGTGTGTAAGTGTATGGATCTCTCTGAAATTGTACTACAAGGTTCCATACTACAAAGGAAAGGCTGGGATTGAGTTTTGGGGTTATTGCTTCAAAGGGGGTTTCAAAAAGTTGGGGGGGGGGGGGATTTTTTTCCCAATTATTTTTAAGGGATTCATGTTTTTTTTTCAAAATTTTGAAAAGTTTCAAGAAGAAATCTTCAATTGCACAGTATTGCGCAATGGATTTATAAGATCTTTGACCACATTTATTTTGTGTCAGAAACCTATATTATGTCAAAAATTTGATTACAATCCAAATTCAGACAGTATCAAGCTTGAATATTGTGTCCAAATTTGCCCAACTGTTCAGGGTTCGACCTCTGCGGTCGTATCAGGCTGTGCTCAGCGAAGCATTTTATTTTATTTTGCGTCGTATAATGCTATGGTGTCAGCGTCGTCCGAAGACACATTTGGTTTCCGGACAATAACTTTAGTTTGAGTGAATGGATCTCTATGAAATTTTACCAGAAGGTACAATACCACAAAAGGAAGGTTTGGATTGATGTTGGGGGTTATGGTACCAACGGTTCAGGAATTAGGGGCAAAAAAGGGGCCAAAAACAAGCATTTTTCTAGTTTCCAGACAGTAACTTGTGATTAAGTGTATGGATCTCTCTAAAGTTGTACTACAAGGTTCCATACCACAAAGGGAAGGCTGGGATTAATTTGGGGGTAATTACTTCAAGGGAGAGGGGTTCAAAAGTTTGGGGGATTTTTTTTTTTTCCAATTTTTTTGGGGGGTGCATATTTTTTTTCTTCAAAATTTTTGAAATTTCAAATGATTGCACAGTATTGCGCAATAACAAGAAATCTTTAACTGCACAGTATTGCGCAATAGCACAGTATTGGGCAATAGCAAAAAATCTTTAATTGCACAGTATTGCGCAACAGCAAGAAATCTTCAATTGCACAGTATTGCGCAATAGCACAGTATTGGGCAATAGCAAGAAATCTTTAATTGCACAGTATTGCGCAACAGCAAGAAAACTTCAATTGCACAGTATTGTGAATAGCACAGTATTGGACAATAGCAAGAAATCTTTAATTGCACAGTATTGCGCAACAGCAAGAAATCTTCAATTGCACAGTATTGCACAATAGCAAGAAATCTTCAATTGCACAGTATTGTACAATAGTAAGAAATCTTCAATTGCACATTAATGCGCAATAGCACAGTATTGCACAATAGCACAGTATTGCACAATAGCAAGAAATCTTCAGTTGCACTGTATTGTGCAATAGCAAGAAATCTTCAATTGAAAATAAATACAAATCTTTTAACCAATTTCAATGGGATTAATTTAAAGTCTTAAATTTTTGGTGGTTCTAAACTTGTATTACTTTTTTGGATATTGGGCCCCATTTTTAAATTGGTCTACATTGAGGTCAAAAGTGTCCAAAATTAAACTTTGTTTGATTTTGACAAAAACTGAATTTTTGCGGCTGTATGATATGCTGAATCTTATTGTGCATTTAGATTTTTTATTTTGGGCCCTGTTTTCAAATTAGTCCATATTAAGGTTTGAAGGGTCTAAAATTAAACTTTGTTTGATTTCAACTAAAATTAAATTTTTTGTGTTTTTTTATATGCTGAATCTAACCATGTTGTTAGATTTTGGATATCAGATCATTCTAGGTAAATTAAATGTTCCATTTCAAATTTTTAAGATCTTTGACCACACTTATTTTGTGTCAGAAACCTATATTATGTCAAAAATTTTATCACAATCCAAATTCAGACAGTATCACGCTTGAATATTGAGTCCAAACTTGCCCCAACTGTTCAGGGTTAGACCTCTGTGGTCGTATCTGGCTGCCCTCAGCGAAGCATTTTATTAGGGGGTAAACTGGTTTACATTTGTCCATCTGTCCCATAAATGTTTGCTCGCAATTTTTCTCAAAAACTACAAATCAAGGCTGTCTGAAATTTAGAATAGAGCTTGTGTGTGTGCTATTTATACAATGTGATGTGTTTAACATTCATTCCTTATCAACTTCCTGTTTACCCAATACTGGAAGCGGTGTTTCAAAATAAAGGAAATTGATTTCACGGAATTTTGTCAAACCCAAAAAATTAATATCCTCAAAGTTCAATGAATTCTAAGTGTTTGTCATCTTGAAACAAAAAAGTAACAAACAAATAGAAAAATAAATGGATGGAAAAAAATTACTTTATAAAAAAAACCCTCAAGGAAGGGAGTACATGTATAACAAGAGGTTCTCAAGAGCCTGAATCGCTCACCTGTATTTCAGAGGAGAAGATTTTTAAATGTTAGCAAACTTGATGAACAAATTGTGTAAAATTGTCTTTAAAGGGCAATAAAAGGGTCAATTGACAATTATGGTCATATTAACTTTTTTGTAGATCTTACTTTGCTGAACATTATTGCTGCTTACAGTTTATATATATATCTATAATAATATTCAAAATAATAACAAAAAACTGCAAAATTTTGTTAAAACTACCAATTCGGTGGCAGCAACACAACAATGGGTTGTTCGATTCGTCTGAAAATTTCAGAGCTGATAGATCTTGACCAATTGAACAATTTTACCCCATGTCAGATTTGCTCTAAAAGCTTTAGTTTTTGAGATATAAGCCAAAAACTGCATTTGACCTCTATGTTCTATTTTTAGCCATGGCGGCCATGTTTGTCGATGGATCAAAACTTCGGATACAATTTATAAACTAGATACCCTAAGGAACATTTAGTTAAAGTTTGAAGGTATTTGGCCCAGTAGTTTCAGAGGAGAAGATTTTTGAAATAGTTTACGACGACGGACGACGACGGAAGCCAAGTGATGGCATAAGCTCACATGGGGCCCTTTGGGCCCCGGTGAGCTAAAAATGGAGACAGAAATGGATAAATGTGCTGAAGAATTTTCCAATCCAATGTCAAATTGCCACTTTATCTGTCCATTTTTATATCAGACACTCTTGACTTCCAACAACTAATGATAAAGTTTCAAGGATTTAATCATGCCTTCTTATTTATTTGATGAAAGGAGTTATTTGCATATCCTGGAATATTATTGCTGCTTACTATCAAATATTTTTTTGCAAGGGATATGTCTTACAGAATACCTCATAGATTTTATTTCTCAGCAAACAAAGATTTTGGGGAAAAAGTAAAATAACAAAAATAATGAACTCCAAGGAAAATTCAAAACAGAAAATCCCTTATCAAATGGCAAAACCAAAAGCCCAAACACATCAAAAGAATGGAAAACAACAGACATATTCTTGACTTGGTACAGGCTACATTTCCTTATGTAGAAAATGGTGGATTAAACCTGGTTTTATAGCTAGCTTTAACCTCTCACTTGTTAGACAGTCCCATAGAATTTCATGATATTGACAACAATGTGTGAGCAAAACAAGCAGACATGGTAAGTAAAAATGTCAAAACTTGGGAACTCCTGAAACTTTACACTGTTGAAGAAAACTACCTGAGGATGTGCTTAAAGGAATATTATCCTGGTCCAACATGTTAAAGGGAGGTAATCAACTTTACTAACTTCCATACACTAATAGTATGTGTTCTCTTGTGAGTTCAATTACAATTCTAGTTTTCTACTGAAAAATATTTGCCAAATATACCATATAAAGCTTTCCTAGCATTTATTTACCATGCCAACTTTTTATTTGTGTCTTTTTCATAGCTGTACAGTTATGGCAGTTATAGTAAAGGCTGTCAAATGTATTAAATAATTGATGACAGTAACTACTATTGTGAAGCCTGACCAATTATTAAATATAGGAGTATAGCATAATGTATGTATTTGTGTCCATGAAAAAGAAAAGCTTACATTTTAGTTAAAGTTCAGATACCCAGAGAAAGTCAAAACATTGAGGCAATTTCTTTGTAAAGAAGATTATATTCTGTGTTAAAATAGATACAGGCAAGTTAACGACACTATGAGTGATTTTTGTAATAGTGATTGTATAATACATTTCAGTATAGACAGCATAGAGGTGACAAAAAAAAAGTATTCCAGAGATCTCAGGAAATAGCCAATTATGTTAGTAAGGTAAGTATAGACATAATGATCATTCCATGTTTAAAATAAAGACCATCTGATTTAATTGAAATTTGTACCTCTGTTTTCATCAGTGATTGAAAGGATCAGATAAATAGTAAACATGATGATATAAACTGTAGAAACTACACAATTTCGTAGACAGCATAGAAGAAAAAATATGTAAGATATTTAAAACAAGTTACTTGTCTGCTTCAAATGCAAAATCTGATTATTGCCAACTTTTAAAATAGACTGTCAATATGCTGAAAATTATTTAATGTTATTGCAGAAATGCATGTATTGTAATATCAAGTAATTATTAATAGTTTTAAAATGTTTGAGAACAGAAAGAGAATTTTTAATGCAAACATTTACTATGTCGAAGACTTGCCATATAAAATGAAATTGCAATATTTTCTGAATGTACACTGCTAATGAAGTTTGTCTTGATAGTGCAATAAGAACAATTATGAATATAGTTCACACAAAACAATTTTTAAAATTGACAAATGTCAGAAATTAAGTGTACTCTCCTTTTATCACTTTTTTTTGACCAAGTTAAATTATAGCAATAAGCACGGGCTGGAATATATCAAGGCAGCAATTTAATTAAAAACTTATGGATTTTAGAAAAGTGGACCATCATTATATAGAGGAGCACTTTATGATGTTTAAAATGTCTTTGTAAAAACACAGGGGGGGAGGGGAATAAACAGTAAATATTTCAGAGATGACAGGAGAAGGCCAACTATGTTAAAAAAAAATACAAAATGCAAACATCTACACAGTGATAATGAAGTACTGTATTCTTTATTTTGCTGTAAATCAAAAGGGAATTTTTACAAATGTCATTTATATAAGGAAAAATTTGGAAGGAGTGAAAGGAAATGAATGTTAAATATACATCTCCTTATTTTATATTGTTATTAATGATTGATTAGTGGTTTGAGTACAGAGTTTAACTTCCGAAGGAAAACACAAGGACTGTACAATATACTAGCAAGTAGGAAATAGGAAATCACTTGTCAGATGACATATGAAAAAGACATTGACATATATTTTATATGAATACGACTTCATCTTTATAACTTATTAATATACTTATTTTACTACAATGAAATATAAGATCAATGGTACTTAGAATACTTATAAATGTCTTATAGGTCCACTTTGAAGTGAAGGGTCTTTAATTAGTCCCCTACCGACAAAGTCGAAGGGGACTTTAGGTTTGCACTCCATCCGTCTGTCTGTCTGTCTGTCTGTCCGTCTGTCCATCTGTCAGTCCGTCAAATCAGTTTTCCAAACTTTTTTTCTTCATGCTTGAAGATATTGATTTGATATTTGGTTTATTGATTTATCATGACAAGTTACAGGTCAAGTTCAATTTTCACGATTTTAGCTTTTCTCTTTGTTCAGTTAAAGCCCTTTCCCTAGAATTAAATTTTTGATGAAATACTTATTATTAATTAGTAGATTTCTGTTCAAAGGGAAATAACTCATTTAAAAAAAAATAAATTAAAAGACAAATTGACATTTTGGATTTTTTTCCTTTTCTTTGGTAAATTGTTTGAAGAATTAAGTGGAAGTTTGTTTGTCATTCTTGAAGATATTGATTTGATAATTAGTATATAGTATTATCATGACAAGTTACAGATCAAGTTGAAATTTTGTTCCAGTCTGATAATTTTGTGCAGAGTTATGGTTTTTGGACATAGAAAATTCACTTAAATAATCAGTTTTCGTCATGCTTGAAGATTTTGACTTGATATTTTTATGTAGTTTACACCATGACAAGTTATAGATCAAGTTAGAATTTCGTTCCATTACAATGAATTTGTAACCGGTAGGGGATTATGTATTTCCATGCAATACTCACAGAATGCTTGTTATTACTGTAATGTGCACTATAACTGTTCTTTTAATGAGGATATAGCAAATTTAAATGTGACTTAATTTATATGAAAAAATTGAATATTGGGTAACTTATGTGGAGGCAGAATCATGTGCAAAATAAAACTATTCCGAAGAGCAACACTAAATATTCTTTATTTTTAATATGATTTAAAGGCTGCTTGCATCGAACAATACTCATATCTTGCTTGATCAAGGTGAACTGGGGTCTGTAAGATCATCTCATTCATTAGAACAGATATATTCTAGATGGATGCTTCGAGCAACTTTAAAGGTCATATATGATGGTTTTTGACATGTATACTTGCTTTGCTAGACAGTTACCATATACTGCCACAGGTGGCTCAGGTGAAAACAAATTGAAAAAAAGTGGATTACAATTTAATATGTAGAGTGGGTGGCGCATTTCGCCTTGGACACATTTTCGCTGTTTTGCTATTTTTTCTGTTAAATTTGTGTGTCTTTACACAATATTTGCCTAAATAGATGGTAAAGGCTGTTTGTAATGTTACAACTGTCGATATTCCTCTTTACCCCATTTCCAAGGTTATTCGCACAGATTAAGACATACGCAGGTGTTTTTAAATTATTTTGGCAATTATGTAAGATTTATATGGCAATCATGCGCAGTCTTAAAGTAAATATTTGTGAGAAAAATCGTATAGGAATGATCTCTCAAGCTAATTCATGTAATTGCAAACATTCGTTTTTATAATATACCAGGATAATGAGGATGGTCATATCATACATTGCGGCGAAAATGTGTCCCCCATGGTACACGAACAACTGGATTTCCTCTTGAGTTTGCGTTCGTTTTTAGAACAATTAACCAATGTTTTGAAGATAATTTCTTTGTCAAACATTTTTTTCATATAGTTAAATTTCTGAAACCTTCATAAAAAGTTCCAAATATTCGAATGTAGGTCGGATGTAAGTGGAAATAAACGAATTATGCGGCGAATATGGGTCTCTCACTCTATCTCTTATTTTTTCAGCTTTACCAGCCTTTGAATATTTTCATTGCTTTAGTTGGAGTAGAAATCTGGACAGTAGCTAATAAAATTGTTGTATCAAACTTAGCTAATACTACACTGGATAACTTCCTTAGTTATCGAAGACAGGCTATCAATCCACATCATCCAAACGATAATGCACAGCTCATCACGTAAGATAGTACAATAAATTTTGTTTATGGGCAGGGAGGTCATTCGTTCATATTAAAGAAACCTTTTGTAAGGTCATTACTTATATTAGAAAATAATCATGATGCACAACTCATTATGTAACAAAGTTTTATTATTCTACAATCTTTCCTGTATATAGAATAACCTTTCATAATTCATCCAATTTAGAGATTGACATATTGTACATGTATATACACTTGCCTATTCTTGTAAACCTCTTGAGATCCTTCAACTTTGAGTGTGGTTACTGTCTGCCTCTTTGATATTAGCCTCATATTTTTTATACGCCCGTTTTTTATTTATATCACTAATTTAAAAATAACATGAAAGAAATAATGTATGCTTATTTCCTATATTTTAAGAATTGTATAATGAGTTTACCTTGAAGATGTAGCATTATGTTCAATGGAAATACACCTATTATATTATCATTAATTAACGATTGCTTTTGACAGTGTCATAATGTTTCTATAACAGCATTTGTCAGGTTTCTTTTCTTAAATAAGTTGAAAAGTGAGATGCCAGCTGCATCTAAAGAAAGAAATTTAATCCTCTTTATGTGTTTTTTGCTGTAAATATTGGTTGTCACTTAACATTTGATAGAATTGATTCTGGTGAGTTTGTGTGGAGTGTAGGCATATATTCAACATTATCCAATAGTTATTACAAACAACATTACTGAAGTAAAAGGAAACTTCCAGTCATTTGTTGTGGTTACAAAAAATAGGTCTTGACAATGTTTATTTTTATACCTCCTTTCTAGGAATTGGGGCTTATATTGCAACCACATTGTCTGTTTGTCCAACAGATATTTTTGTCACACTTTTCTCAGGAATTACAGAACAAAATGACTCTCATTTGGTCATCAACTTGGCAGTGATGAGTTTAAAAGTGAACACTTAAGGAATCTGTCAGACACCAACTTTCTGTTTGTTGAAACTTTAGATTTTTCTATTTTTTTAATGAAAAGAAATATTTCCTCACACTTTTCTCAGGAACTAAGGAACAAAATGGCTATATAAGTCTAAATTGAAAACAGTGTTCAAACCTATGATTGCCTTGGATAAAAACCGCAATTTTTATATGTGTGCATGCAAAACAAATTTCTTGGTAGAGGGGTCTAAATACAGCACAAACAACATTTTCCAAAAGACCAAAAAAGTGAAAAGGTATATTTTAACACAAACGCATTTGACTAACAGGTCGAACACAGGATGTTCTTAAACCCTGCTGACTGCCATTGGTGATTGCCAAATAAAAGGATCACAAGATGTAACAAAATGGATCTTTATTATTAGTTTAATACCAAACAGAAAACAATAAACTTGCAGAAAAGATGGTATACTGCAAACATGAGGTGCAAAAATTTGTACACCATATCCGGATTTGACAATTAATGTCTCTTCAGTGATGTTAGGAGTCGAAACGGTATTTGGAAGGCCATATAATTTACCTCAATTTAGGATAGACTCTTGAATTTGGAAGAGTCTAATTAGGATGAACGGATCATATAAACCCAAAGGCAAATATAATACAAGCCCAAACGAAAAAATATAAATAAGTCTAAATTGAAAACAACGTACAAACCTATGATTCAATGGATAAAAACTGCAATTTTTATATGTGTGCATGCAAAACAAATTTCTTGGTAGAGGGGTCTAAATACAGCACAAACAACATTTTCCAAAAGACCAAAAAAGTGAAAAAGTATATTTTAACAAAACGCATTTGAATAACAGGTCGAACAACGGATGTTCTTAAACCCTGCTGACTGCCATTGGCGATTGCCAAATAAATGGATCTTTATTATTAATTTAGTACCAAACAGTAAACAATAACTTGCGGAAAAGATGGTATACTGCAAACATGAGGTGCAAAAATTTGTACACCATATCCAGATTTCGACAATTAATATCTCTTCAGTGATGTTAGGAATCAAAACAGTATTTGAAAGGCCATATAATTTACCTCAATTTAGGATAGACTCTTGAATTTTGAAGAGTCGAAATAGGAAGAACAGATCATATAAACCCGAAGGCAAATATAATACAAGCCCAAACGAAAAAATATAAATTAGTCTAAATTGAAAACAACGTTCAAACCTATGATTGCGTTGGATAAAAACCCAATTTCTTGGTAGAGGGGTCTAAATACAGCACAAACAACATTTTCCAAAAGACCAAAAAAGTGAAAAAGTATATTTTAACATATATGGTCAGCAGCTTGACAGTGATGATTTGTAATATATGAATGATTTCTGGAACTGTCAGACACCTACTTCCTGTTTTCCAATAGTTTGAATTATGACCAGGGGTACCGGTATGCTCAGCACAACAATGTATGCAACTTCTGTTATTTTACTTTCTATAACAAAACGATTTTACTTTAATATTAAAAATGACTTACTATGTATTTCAGGGGAATTTTATTTCAAGATTCAATAGTAGGCAAGGCCATTAAGATGTCAATTTGTACCTTCCAGTATTCTGCTGGTGTTGCAATGGTAAGATACATGTAGTGAAGTTTTACTGTGCGTATTGCTGTGTGTTTCTTTATACTACTTTGGCTAGAGGTATAGGGGGAGGGTTGAGATTTCACAAAACATGTTTAACCCCGCCGCATTTTTGCGCCTGTCCCAAGTCAGGAGCCTCTGTCCTTTGTTAGTCTAGTATGTTTTTTAATTTTAGTTCATTTATATGTTTTGGAGTTTAGTGTGGTGTCCATTTTCACTGAACTAGCACACAACTTTAGTTAGGGTCCAGCTGAGGACCACCTCCGGGTGCAGGATTTTCTCGCTGCATTGAAGACCCATTGGTGGACTTCGGCTGTTGTCTGGTCGGGTTGTTGTCTCTTTGACATATTCCCCATTTCCATTCTCAATTTTATTCATTACAATATTTAGTTTTATTAGTATAAAAAGTTTTTTTTATCACAATTCCAAAATCCTGTTCAACCAGCAAATGAAAAACTACATTAGCTCTAGTGGTATATAGCCAAAGGAACTTGACTGTTGTACCATTGAAACATATGAGATATACCCCAGTTTTCTTTTAATATTAGAGTTATTTTGATATTTTATTTTCTAAGTAAGTTATGGGCCAGAGAGTAGTTCTTGCCGAGTAGCAATCCAATGAAATGTGTGCTAAAATTTTTATAGTGCCCACTTTAAAACAAATAAGATATGAAAGTAAGATTTGCTACCCAGCTAGAACTACTCTGTGACCCGAGTTGTAAATGTTTTGAAGAAAGAACCAAAAATTAATGTAGCTGCTATTGAAGTATGTATGTTTGTATGCCACTGCATGGTACACTGGACATTAAGCTACCAACAATCAATCAATTTCTTCTTGAGATCCTTCAACTTTGAGTGTGGTTACTGTCTGCCTCTTTGATATTAGCCTCATATTTTTTTATTTATATCACTAATTTAAAACTAACATGAAAGAAATAATGTATGCTTATATCCTATATTTTAAGAATTGTATAATGAGTTTACCTTGAAGATGTAGCATCATGTTCAATGGAAATACACCTATTATATTATCATTAATTATCGATTGCTTTTGACAGTGTCATAATGTTTCTATAACAGCATTTGTCAGTCATTTGTTGTGGTTACAAAAAATTAGTCTTGACAATGTTTATTTTTATACCTCCTTTCTAGGAATTAGGGCAACCTATATTGCAACCACATTGTCTGTTCGTCCAACAGATATTTTTGTCACACTTTTTTTTTTGTGACTGTTGTACCATTGAAACATATGAGATAAACCCCAGTTTTCTTTTAATTCATATTAGAGTTATTTTGATAGTCTATTTTCTAAAGGAGTTATTTTGATAGTCTATTTTCTAAATATGTTATGGGCCAGAGAGTAGTTCTCGCCGAGTAGCAATCCATTGAAATGTGTGCTAAAATTTTTAAAACAAATAAGATATGAAAGTAAGATTTGCTACCCAGCTAGAACTACTCTGTGACCCGAGTTGTAAATGTTTTGAAGAAAGAACCAAAAATTAATGCATGGTACACTGGACATTAAGCTACCAACAATCAATCAATTTCTTCTTGAGATCCTTCAACTTTGAGTGTGTATATATGAATGAAAGTGAAACAAAAATGTGTTCTTGATAGTTCTCTGATAAAGATACTTTTTTCCCATTTTAGCTGCAGTTTTAAATCTTAAGGATTTGAAATACTTTTTATAGGAAATTCTTATTTTTATGCCTCGCCGTAGCGGAGGGGGCATTAAGTTTTACCTTGTCCGTCTGTACGTCCGTCCGTCTGTCGGTACGTCCCAAAGTTGGTTTCCGTTCTCTAACTTTAGTTTGCCTCAACCAAATGTTATGAAACTTATACACAATGCTTATTACCACTAAATACAGATCAAGTTTGAATTTTGGTGGCGTCACTTTTACCGTTCTAGAGTTATGCTCCGTTCTCTAACTTAAGTTTGCCTCAACCAAATGTTATGAAACTTACACACAATGCTTATTACCACTATATACAGATCAAGTTTGAATTTTGGAGCCGTCACTTATACTGTTCTAGAGTTATGCCCTTTAAAAATGGAAAAATTGTTAAATTTTTCTTTTTTTTTTCCCTAAATATCAAGTCATTTTTAAAATTGGAGTTATCTTCCTTTGTCCATGATTATAGTTGAATCCACTACAATCAATGCTTTATACAATGCAATGTTTAATTTTGCCTTCCACTGATAAATTAAAGCAATTTTTACCCTTCATTTCTAAAAATATTTTAAAGTTTTCTTTGAAAATTGGAATTATCTTTCTTTATGCATAATAGTAGTTGAATCAACTACAACCAATGCTTTATACAATGCAATATTCAATTTTACTTCCTACTGATAAATTAAAGCAATCTTTACCATTCAGTGCTTACAAGCACTTTGATTACCGTTCTAGGGTTATGCCCCTTTACAAATGAAAAAATTGCTGAATTTTTCTTTTCCGTTCTCTAACTTGAGTTTGTCTTAACTAAATGTAATTTCTAAAAATATCAATGTTATTATTCAAGTATTTTTATACGACCGCAAAAATTAAAAATTTTTTGGTCGTATATTGGTATGACGTTGGCGGCGTCGTCGTCGTCGTCCCGCGTCGTCCGAAGACACATTGGTTTTCGCACTCTTACTTTAGTTTAAGTGAATGGATCTCCATGAAATGTTACCATAAGGTTCAATACCACGAAAGGAAGGTTGGGATTGATTTTGGGGGTTATGGTACCAACAGTTAAGGAATTAGGGACCAAAAAGGGGCCAAAAATAAGCATTTTTGTAACTTCCAGACAATAACTTGTGTGTAAGTGTATGGATCTCTCTGACATTGTACCACAAGGTTCCATATCACAAAGGAAAGGCTGTAATTGATTTTGGGGGTAATTGCCTCAAAATTTTAGGAATTAGGGGCCAAAAAAGGGGCAAAAAACAAGCATTTTTCTAGTTTCATGACAATAACTTGTGTGTAAGTGTTTGGATATTTCTGAAATTGTACTACAAGGTTCCATATCACAAAGGGAAAGCTGGAATTGAGTTTGAGGGTAATTGCCCGTAACGTTTAGGAATTGGGGGCCAAAAAGGGGCCAAAAATAAGCATTTTTCTAGTTTCCAGACAATAACTTGTGTTCAAGTGTATGGATCTCTCTGAAATTGTACTGCAAGGTACCATACCACAAAGGGAAGGCTGGGATTGAGTTTGGGGGTGATGAATCATAAGGGGGTTCAAAAAATTGGGGGGGGGGGATTTTTTTTTACTTTTTTTTTCTTTTTTTCCTTTTTTTTTTCTTTTAAAATTTTCCATTTTAAGTTGGTTATTTCTGATTAATATTTAAAAGCAAATAATAATGATATGGTAGGAGATACACACCAAACAGGATGTGTAAATTATTATATAATAAGTATTGTGCAATAGCAAGAAATTTTCAATTGCACAGTATTGCACAATAGCAAGAAATCTTCAATTGCACAGTATTGCGCAATAGCAAGAAATCTTCAATTGCACAGTATTGCGCAATAGCAAGAAATATCCAATAGCACAATATTGCGCAATAGCAAGAAATTGTCAATTGTACAGTATTGCGCAATAGCAAGAAATATTCAATTGCACAGTATTGTGCAAAAGAAGATACTTCGTATAAATTGCTTATTTCTTGATCAATTTCAATGGGGTTTTATTCTTGAATTCTTGGGGTTCTTTAATATGCTGAATCTAACCGTGTATTAAGTTTTTGGATTTTGGGCCCCGTTTTTAAATTGGTCCACTTTGAGGTCCAAAGGGTCCAAAATTTAACTTTGTTTGATTTCATCAAAAATTGAATTATTGGGGTTCTTTGATATGCCGAATCTAACCGTGTATTTAGATTCTTAATTTTTGGCTCCGTTTTCAAATTGGTCTACATTAAGGTCCAAAGGGTCCAAAATTAAACTTAGTTTGATTTTAACAAAAATTGAATTTTTAGGGTTCTTTGATATGCTGAATCTAACCATGTATTTAGATTTTTGATTTTTGGGCCCCGTTATCAACTTTGTCCACATTGAGGTCAAAAGGGTCCAAAATTAAACTTTGTTTGATTTCATCAAAAATTGAATTCTTGGGGTTCTTTGATATGCTGAATCTAACCATGTATTTAGATTTTGGATATTGGACCATAATAGGTGAATGTCCAATTTAAAATTTTTAAGTTCTTAGACCACATTCATTCTGTGTCAGAAACCTATGCTGTGTCAAATATTTAATCACAATCCAAATTCAGAGCTGTATCAAGCTTGAATGTTGTGTCCATACTTGCCCCAACTGTTCAGGGTTCGACCTCTGCGGTCGTATCAAACTGCGCCCTGCGGAGCATTTTATTTAAAATTGGAGTTATCTTCCTTTGTCCATGACTATAGTTGAATCAACTACAATCAATGCTTTATACAATGCAATGTTTAATTTTGCCTTCCACTGATAAAACACAGATCAAGTTGAATTTGGGTAGTGTCACTTTAACCATTATTGAGTTATACCCCTTTATGAATCGAAAGATTTCAAAATTTTTAGTTTCCATTCTGTAACTTAAGTTTTCCACAACCAAACATTATGAAACCTATACACAATATTCATTACCTCAAAACTAAGATAATTTACAATTTTTTTGTTTCCGTTCTCTAACTTTAGTTTGCCTCAACCAAATGTTATGAAACTTATACACAATGCTTATTACTACATAATACAGATTAAGTACGAAATTTGGTGGCGTCACTTTTACCATTCTTGAGTTATGTCCCTTTATAAACATAAAAATTGCAAGCTGGGGCATCATCTGTGTCCACATGTGGACACATCCACATTTATTTACAATCAAATTTGCTAGATAAATAAGAAAAAAACATAAGTCAAATAAATAAGACATTTATTTTTAAAACAAAGCTGTGGCTGGTAAAAATTATGCTTTTATAGAAATAGAGCTTTACTTTAATAGTCAAAGATTGTTGACAAAATGATAACAGTCACACTTCTTTAAACTTTTTTCAAATTTTGTAATGAAATGTAATTCATCCCTCTTTATACAACCGCAAAAAAAATTTGCGGTCGTATATTGGTATGTCGTTGGCGTCGTCGTCATCCGAAGACACATTGGTTTTCGCACTCTAACTTTAGTTTAAGTGAATGGATCTCTATGAAATTTTACCATAAGGTTCAATACCACAAAAGGAAGGTTGGGATCGATTTTGGGGGTTATGGTACCAACAGTTAAGGAATTAGGGGCCAAAAATAAGCATTTTTGTAACTTCCAGACATAACTTGTGTGTTAGTGTATGGAATTCTCTGACATTGTACCACAAGTTTCCATATCACAAAGGGAATGCTGGGATTGATATTGGGGGTAATTGTCTAAAAATTTTTGGAATTAGGGGCCAAAAAACAAGCATTTTTCTAGTTTTATGACAATAACTTGTGTGTAAGTGTATGGATCTTTCTGAACTTGTACTACAAGGTTCCATATCACAAAGGGAATGCTGAAATTCAGTTTGGGGGTAATTGCCCAAAACGTTTAGGAATAAGGGGCCAAAAAGGGGCCAAAAATAAGCATTTTTCTAGTTTCCAGACAATAGCTTGTGTTCAAGTGTATGGATCTCTCTGAAATTGTACTTCAATGTACCATACCACAAAGGGAAGGCTGGGATTGATTTTGGGAGTAATTGATTCAAAATTTTAGTAATTAAGGGCCAAAAAGGGGCAAAAAACAAGCTTTTTTCTAGTTTCAGGACAATAACTTGTGTGTAAGTGTATGGATCTTTATGAAATTGTACTACAAGGTTTCATATCACAAAGGGAAAGCTGGGTTTGGGTTTGGGGTAATTGCCCTAAAGGTTTAGGAATTTGGGGCCAAAAAGGGGCCTAAAAACAAGCATTTTTTTAGTTTCCAGACAATAACTTGTGTTCAAGTGTATGGATCTCTCTGAAATTGTACTGCAAGGTACTATACCACAAAGGGAAGTCTGGGATTGAGTTTGGGGGTGATGAATCATAAGGGGGTTCAAAAAATTTAGGGGAGGGATTTTTTTTCCTTTTTTTCCTGTTTTTTTTCTTTAAAATTTTCCATTTTAAATTGGTTATTTCTGATTTATATATAAAAGCAAATAATAATGATATGGTTTGAATAGGTAAATTAAAAATTTTTGATATGCTGAATCTAACAGTGTATGTATTTAGATTTTGGATATTGGACTATAATAGGTAAATTAAAATTTTTTAAGTTCTTAGACCACATTCATTCTGTGTCAGAAACCTATGCTGTGTCAAATATTTAATCACAATCCAAATTCAGTGCTGTATCAAGCTTGAATGTTGTGTCCATATTTGCCCCAACTGTTCAGGGTTTGACCTCTGCAGTTGTATCAAGCTGCGCCCAGCGGAGCATTTTATTGTTTTGTTGATAAGATGATTAAGGTAACACTAAATTTTGTAATGGAATGGGATTCAATCTGTTTTTGCTTGTTTTATTTTTTGAATGATCTATGATTTTGATACAAGATATGAAGACGACACATGTATTCCTATAGTGATATATGGGCTGACAGTTGTATACATTATTGTATTTAAGGATGCCACCAGTACCACTCAGGTAGCCACAACTGTGGCCCATGAATTAGGACATAACTTTGGTATGGAACATGATAATTATTCAGTTTGTCTTTGTCCAGACCAGAAATGTATCATGGCAACTACAGGAGGAGGGTAAGTTTTATTAATGCATTTGACCCAAAAGAGGTCAAATGAACATTTAAAAGGAGAAGGTTCACGAAGGGTTATAATTGGCCCTACATTTTTTATGTTTTTTAAATTGGGCCAAAAAATTACAAATTTCCCATAGAAATACTTATGATAATACTATTAAGACAAAAATATTTTTTTTTGGCACCTTCCTTTAAAATTTATGAAGCTATGACCCCTTAAATAAACATTACTAGTATTTGTATTTAAAGGTCAATTTTTGTAAATTTTTTCTATAATTTTAATTGTTTTTGGCATAATTAACCTGGGCCACCATCCACGATCCAAAAAGTTTTTATATTAACGAATTCTATATCAAAATTGGAATCTTTCGGTTACAAAACATTTTAGATCGTAGGTGGCCGCCAAGGTTTTTCTAAAGCTTTTAGGTCTGCAATTTTGCCCCAAATCATCATATTTTGACAAAATGTCCTAAATAGGCTTACTTTTGAGAATATATTATGTACTTTTATGAAAAGAACTGATTTATTTAGCATAAAGGCTTTTGAAATAGACCCATTTACGAACTATTTTGTGACCTTTTTGGTGTTTTATGATAAAGTTGATATTTTAGGCCATTTTGTGCCATAAGTGAACCTTGTCCTTTATGATTATATTCATGTTTATTTCTTCATAAATATGCTTTAAAAGAACCTATCTGCACAAATAATTTCTAAATGGTATATATTCTTGAAAAAGTTAAATTAGAGAGATAGGT
Organism: Mytilus californianus; assembly: GCF_021869535.1. Lineage (NCBI taxonomy): Eukaryota > Metazoa > Mollusca > Bivalvia > Mytilida > Mytilidae > Mytilus > Mytilus californianus. Next base: position 64,893,136 of record NW_026262679.1, read on the forward strand.
CAGATCATTAACTGATATAAATGTCCTATCGTGGATTCATTATTAATGGGATACCAATTTATGTGGATGTTTTGGGTAAAGATAAACCACAAATTAAAATGTTCAATAGAGTAAAATTTTTCTACTTGCTTGTATTCACAAATCTATGATTTATTTTTATCAATAAAATGAGGATTGAAAAAAAAAAGTCTATTGGGGGGGGGGGGTAAACCTGCTGTAAACAGTATTCTTCTGTGAAGTAGATTAAAAATACAACCTTGAAAAAAATCATTCAACTGTGGATAAACAAAATAATACAAAGTAATGATAAGAGTTCATGATTAATTGTTTGTGTCAAAATGCAAATTGACTAATTTAGGTTGGCCAGGCCTTTCCTAATTCAAAATATACAATATACATTCAAATAAAACAATAATCACTCTTTGGTTTTAAATGAAATATATGATCTTGGCCATGTAATATTTTTTGCTATTAAGGAAAAACAGTTTTCTAAAGCATGCTATGAAGTCTTTCAGTTTTTCAAGATTGATGTTTAACAACTAATATTTGCAGAATTATATTTTGGGTAATTTCACCATAACATCCCAACTGCAATATTAAATTACAAAAAAATCAACTGAATAGTTTTACATTTTGTGCACAAAAATGTAAAAAAAAAAAAGATAACAGCAATAAAAAGAATATCCTCTTTTCAAAATGCCTTATTATTTTAATTATTTATATACATTCAATTAATGATTGTTATTTGTAGAAGCAAAACACCAACAAAATGGTCCTCATGTTCACAGACAGTATTAAATGATAATTTTGAGATTGGTTTAGACTACTGTCTGAAGAATATTCCAGAACAGTTGTTTAATGCTCCCTATTGTGGAAATGGATTTGTTGAGGAGGGAGAAGAATGTGATTGTGGATTACCTCAGGTAAGTGATAATACTGGACACATGGACAGGATGATACCTGATACAGGGATATCTCAGGTTCAAGGGTCATCACACCAGACGCAGAGAGCTATAATATCATCGCCCTAGGATTCTCCACAGCTCTACAGAAGCTCCAAGGAGAAGTTTATGTTTCCCTTGATTTTCAATGAAATTCCCCAATGCCGCCTCATGATTTTTGAAAAAATTCTCAATCCGAATGCACATGATTCCAATATTCAACGAAATAAACAAAACCTGTTTCATTATTTAGATCCTATCCAGTCAATATCATGCAATTTATTGATAATATGTTAAACTTTGATATTTAAGTTACAATATGATGTGTATTTGAATTACTATACTTATCAAGAAAACAGTTCTTTAATAAAAATTACATAAGTAATGTAATGTGTATGATTCTGTTATAAAAAAAAAAACGTTCAACTACCAATTACAATCATAAACAAAGGAAGATAACTCAAACTATAATTTTTAACTTTGTCAATGTTTTATTTAAAAATTCACAAATTTGCAAAATGAAAGCAATCTTTACCCTTCAGTGCTCACAAGCACTTTGATTGTGGAATATTACAGGTACAAAATGCCCAAAAAATCATTTTGAGTAACTCTGGTAAAAGATGATAAAGTTTTGTTTGGTTATACTGGTAGAGGACCAGTTACCATCAGAAAATCAGTTTTTATTTTTGCGGTCGTATATTGGTATGACGTTGGCTTCGTCGTCGTTGATGTTCCGAAGACACATTGGTTTTCGCACAATAACTTTAGTTTAAGTCAATGTATCTCTATGAAATTTTACCATAAGGTTCAATACCATAAAAGGAAGGTTGGGATTGATTTTGGGGGTCATGGTACCAACAGTTAAGGAATTAGGGGCCAAAAAGGGGCCAAAAATAAACATTTTTGTAACTTCCAGACAATAACTTGTGTTTAAGTGTATGGATCTCTCTGAAATTATACAACAAGTTTCCATACCACAAAGGAATGGTGAGGATTGGCTTTGGGGGGTTATGGCTCAAACCGTTTAGGAATTAGGGGCAAAAAATGGGAAAAAACAAGGGTTTCCTGGTTAATGGACAATTTAAAAGCAGTGTAAGGGAGGTAATCCAAAAACAAAATTGTACAATGTTGTACAATGTTGGATAACCTCCCATTACACTGCTTTTGAATTATCTATTTTAGACTTTTATGATGTATTTAAATTGGTTATTATGGTTGCAAACTCCATTGGAAATTTGAATTGAGATTATGACCATATCTTGAGGGAAAGATTTTTTTTTGGGAAAGGGGGGGAGGGGGGTAAAAAAGAAATTGTGAGGGGCAATTTTTTTTTTTTTGGGGGGGGGGGGGTCAATTCGCAACAGCATAGTGTATTGCACAAAAGCAAAAAATTGAATGTAAATTCAAGTCATATAACCAATTCTAAGTTCTTTGACTACTGTTATTCCGTGTCAGAAACCTATTATGTGTCAAATATTTAATTACAATCCAAATTCATACCTGTATCAAGCACGAATATTGTGTCCATTTTCGCCCCAACTGTTCAGGGTTGGACCTCTGCGGTCATATCCAGCTGCTCAGCGAAGCATTTTATTAGTCCCCTACCGACGAAGTCGTAGGGGACTTTAGGTTTGCACTCTGTCTGACTGTCCGTCTGTCCATCCATCAGTCCGGCAACTCAGTTTTCCACACTGTTTTCTTCGTTCTTGAAGATATCGATTTGATATTTGGTATATAGTTTTATCATGACAAGTTATAGATCAAGTTCGAATTTTGTTCCGGTCTGATGATTTAGCCCAGAGTTGTGGATCATAAAAAACTCCATAACTAATGTTAGAGTACTATGTTAAACCATATATCTGTACAAAGGGAGATAACTCATTTTTTAAAAGACATTCCTTGGTAAATTTTTTGAGGAATTATGTGGCAGGTTTATATGTTATTTTGTTTAAACTAATTTTCTGAATGCTACATGTATATTTATATATATATTTTTTTTATTAAGTGAAATCCTTTAATTAGAAAATAATCTATTTTTATTAAGGTATATATTTCATTACATTACATTGTGTAGATAAAAGTTGTTGACATTTTATAGATAAGTTACAAATCTATATTAGTTTGTGACAAATGAAAGAAAAAATATTTGGAACTATTAATTATATTTGATTGTAATTTGAAAATAGATATACATTGTATTACATCATATCTAATTTTAGAGAACTATTAATCATATCTAATGTTAGAGTGTTATAGGTTTTCCACACTTTTTTTCATCATTCTTGAAGATATTGACTTGATATTTTCTTTTTGTTTACACCATGACAAGTTATAGAACAAGTTAGCATTTTGTTCCAGTATAATGAATTTTTACCCGGTAGGGGACTATGTATTGCCATGCAATACTCTTAGAATGCTTGTTCTCAAATAATTTGAATAGGAACTCTTTGAACATAAAAAGTTAGGCTTTGCACCATAGATTCAGACTTAAATTCCTCTTATAAACAATGAAAAGTGGGTTACTAGTGTTGATTTTTGCAGGAAATTTTATAGGTACTGTACCAGTTACCGTCTCTTCTGAATCTTACAATTAATTGATAGAATTTACATTTAATCAGGACATTAATGTTTTATTTTGCTTTTGAGTAGCAAAGAGAGAAGAAGGTATGTCAATTGAACCAAACACTTCACCATTCTGACCATTAAATTTGGAAGGTCTCCTTCCCACTCTGAATGTGAACTTTATGTTCTGTGAAATCAACCACTTACAATGTATTGAAGAGATGTATCAACTTTAATTTTGAAATTCATAAGTTTTCACAAGTTAATGACATTATAAAGCGATGTTCTCATGTCCCTCACAAAGGAGTAGGTCCGGTAAGGGCTGTTTTTGGCCTCAAAATTCAGGTTCATCTGATGAAAGATTTTGGACACTTTTTAAACACTTAAGTAGATATAAGAAGATGTGGTATGAGTGCCAATGAGACAACTCTCCATCCAAGTCAAAATTTATAAAAGTAAACCATTATAGGTCACAGTACGGTCTTCAACACTGAGCCTTGGCTCACAAGGAGCAGTAAGCTATAAAGGGCCCCAAAAATTACTAGTGTAAAACCACTCAAACGGGAAAACCAACGGTCTAATCTATATAAAAAACGAGAAACAAGAAACACTTATGAACCACATCAACAAACGACAACTACTGAACATCAGATTCCTGACTTAGGACAGGTGCAAACAAATGCAGCGGGTTTAAACGTTTTAATGGTACCAAACCTTCACCCTTTTTCTGAAACAATAGTGTAACATCACAACATAGAAAGACACACTATAAAATATCAACTGAAATAGCTTAACTCAATCAAAGGACATATTAACACCAGTGAACATACACTAAACAAATAAATTTGACCTATGATATAATGTAAATAAAAAATAAATAAACTAAGGGAAGAATAATAAAAGTAACATGTTATATATCGGTATGAAATGTTAAACAATATGCTCGAACAAAAATATCAACCATTTGCAATAACTTTAAACACAGGTAAATGAAAATAAATAAGTGTCTACTTCAGTCGATTCAATTAGTTTATGTGAAAGATTTGAACTGATTTTTTCAATAAAGACGCTCAAATTCAAGCTTAAATATGAAAAATCTATCAAATATGCCATAATATGTCACTTTTTAGATGGTTTTTGTCAAAAATGAAAGTGGCCGCATCCGTGTTCATTCTAAACCTTTATAATGTTATGTATTATCATCAAATACAACTTGCATTTAAATATTAAGAATGAACACAAATGCGCCCACTTCCATTTCAGACGGAAACCGTCTAAAAATTAACCAAAATGCTAAAATTTCGAAGATTTCAGTAATCTAGCATGACTTAATGATGCTAGTACCCGATACATGTGCATTGTATTGTCAAAAACAGCCCATATTTATTTAACAGAAGTATTCTTCTTTCCAATAAATAGCTAAAAATTCACATATTAACAATTTTGTAAAACTGCTATATTTTGGGGCCAAAAGGGGTCTTACTGGGCCTGCTCCTTTATTTTCCCTCATCATGTTCAATTTACAGAAAATCCAATATTGCCCTATCTTAATCAGATCAAACAAAATTTTGTTTTTACAAATGAATTAAAAATACTTGTCTGTACCATGTCAGCAGTATGTTGCTTTTAAGCACCACTTCCGTTTTTGAATAAAACAGCAGGTAACAGTAACTGGTAACAGGTCTTTGACCAGTAGTGTTATTTATAGAACATTGTGATTACTGTAGACAGATGTTAAAAAATATAATGTACCGTAGTACGTACATAGCCTCATTTAAGGAAAAATTACCTCAAATTAGAGGTTCTTCATATTTGAATAAAAAAAGATCCAGAGGTGTGGAATGAGAAGACAATCATAGAGACCAAAAAGATCAAGAGATGTGGAATGATAGCCAATGAGAAGACAATCGTAGAGACCAAAAAGATCAAGAGGTGTAGAATGAAAGCCAATGAGAAGACAATCGTAAAGACCAAAAATATCAAAGGGTGTGAAATGATAGCCAATGAGAAGACAATCGTAGAGACCAAAAAGATCAAGAGATGTAGAATGATAGCCAATGAGAAGACAATCAGAGAGACCAAAAAGATCAAGAGGTGTGGAATGAGAGCTTATGAAAAGACAATCGAAGAACAAGATTTAAATGATTATACATTACTGTACTGCCTATAATAATTACCAAAAACTCATACATTACATAGGAAGCTATAAGAGGTCCCAGTAAGACTAGACGGAAGACAATGTTTAAATGAAAACCAACAAGCAGACTTATGCTACAACAATAAACAAAGAACAAATATGATGGACAGTGACAAACAACAACATCTCAATCCTGGCTTTGGACATGCACATGAATGTCAATTTACAGGGTCAAATCAGCCAAAAATCGTACCTTGTCTATTCAAACAAATTGTTGTCAAATTCTTGCTATTTCTTTTGTGCTTTTCATACAGTTTTGAATTCAATTCATCTCACATATTTCATAAGAAAAAATCCTTAGACACAATTATTTCTGTCACACTTTTCTCAGGAACTATAGACACAATTATTTCTGTCACACTTTTCTCAGGAACTACAGAACAGAATGACTTTATTTGGTCAACAACTTGACAGTGATAATTATAATGTGTGAGCACTTTAGGTATCTGTCAGGCCAATTCTTTCTGTATGCCTATACTTTTCAATTTGTTGAATGAACATTTAATCACCCTTTCTCCAAATCTACTGAAAAGAATGACTTTATATATAGTCAGCAGCTTGGCAGTGATGAGTTGTAACATATGAGCGTTTTTCCTTCATTTATAGGAAATATTTTGAAATTAAGTATTATATGTATTACAGATATGCGACAGTAAGTGTTGTAATGCATCGTCATGTAAGTTGTTAAGTCACGCTAGATGTGCTACAGGCAGATGTTGTGACTTAAATAATTGTCAGGTGAATATTATATTAGAAACATAAGATATTGTGTGATATGAATATTGTTATTTTTTTGTCTAGACCTTTGCTCACAATATTATGATAAAACTATGATGTGTTACTTGGATATTTTTTTTTTTTCAGTCCAGGTATAAGGAAGGCTTTTCTGAAACCCGCCCTATTCATATTTTATTCACAGAAATGTTCAAATATGACTAATAAGTGATCATTACCAACCTAACCAATGTGCCAGTTTGGTATTGGTCTATCAAATTACCAGACCTGTTGATAATTAAATCATGCCTTCAAATTACCAGACCTGTTGATAATTAAATCATGCCTTCAAATTACCTGACCTGTTGATAATTAAATCATGTCTTCAAATTACCTGACCTGTTGATAATTAAATCATGCCTTCAAATTACCTGACCTGTTGATAATTAAATCATGCCTTCAAATTACCTGACCTGTTGATAATTAAATCATGCCTTCTTTTAGTGATAATAGTGACACTTTAAACATTTGGTGTGTTTGAAGTGTTTTTCTTAGTTTATCTTCATCAGGGAGGCTCAAACCCCAAAAAATGAAGCGCTTTTCTGGATTTGCCTTGAGGAACTGACAAATCCAAAAATTTGAAACAAAAGGATGTATAAATACCTGAATATATGAGAAGAAATAGTCACTGTACTTTGAATAGGTTTCACTTAGCAATGTCATGAATTGTCTAAGAAAAACATGATGTAGGGTATCGCTTATTGATTGATCGATTAATAGTTATTTGCTAAACATCCAGTGACAGTTTTTCATGTATACTTAGGATAAGAAACTGTTGCAGTTCTTACAATAGGTAGTTTCTGCAAGATAGGGACGAATGGAGGAGAAATTTGGACTGTCACTAGAAAACAATCGTATGTTGCAACAGACCACCTATGGACCTCTAAAATAGTTGTTGCAAGGGTTCTTTAAAATACAAAGAGTGTGGTACTCTCTCTACATGGAGCATCAGATTTAATGTCCCCATTCTGACATAACCAGTGTGCTAATTTATACATCCCGTCTCACTTTGGCAGTGGTTTTATAGCTGGTCAGAAGAAGACTAAGGTGTCCATATTTAGGGTTTAGTACTGTTGAATTTTTTTCAAAATATCTAAGGCTAGTAAAGATAAAAAAAAATAGCTATTACATCAACATTTATAAAAAGAAAATACAAAGATTTAATGATTTGATAACAATTTGTCAATGATTTTAGTTAGTCAAGTAGAAAAATCTTTCAGTATAAAGATATCAGATATTTATAAATTAAAGCTTGTCCATTTCCAATTCTGCACTGGTATCAACCTGAGATTCCCTTATCAGCTGAAGGTGCAAGCCAAGGGCTCATATGGGTCAAGGATTGATACCAGGGTCAATATCAAAATAGACAGGTGAAATAACTGGCCCTGGGCACAAATATCACAGGTAATTTGGCAGTTATAACATATGCTAAATCAAATTTTTTCGTAACAGTTATGTCATAATTAGATAAATAATGCCTTTTTCCATATCTACCTTGTTATTATCCCAAGATCTTGATATCTGCCAGAAGGCTTAGCACTTATTTGTGTGATGAATTATGGTTTATTACATGTGAAATTACTCTTTTAACATCAGAATAAGAACCGTAAAGCTCAGATCCATCTAATACAACACTTTTGTTGTGGGGTTTCTGTTAATGTATATTGCTACATTAATTCTTGATAAATGACCCAGTTTATGATCAGATTCCGCAACAAAATGTCCAGGAGCCATGTCTCCCTGCTCTGTCATAGCGAAAGATAAAATGGTTGACAGATTACAGAAATAATCTCATTACTTTGATCTTATGAGCACGGCAAAATAATACGTTATCCTGCCATGTGGCGACATTGAATTGCTTCTGTTAAAAAAACATTTGGCTTACTTTGTTGATATGACATAATCAAAAGTGGCAAAATCTGTATCAATTATATGATAATATGATTTAGAAGAGTAAAACAAATATTTAAAAAACATGAATAATGATTTATTAGGAATTTTTGTTTACACATAGCAATACAATTTTTAAAAATTTTTCTACAGCCAAAGTCTGCAGCAACTCTTTGTCGATTATCACCAGGTGAATGTGATTTGCCAGAGTTCTGTGATGGGGAAACAGAATATTGTCCGTCAGATGTGCACATCATGAATGGTATGCCATGCAGTGGAGGACAGGTAAATTAATATCCAACTTCAATCTATTCATATACAGTCCTACAGAGACCTGTCTTCAGGACAGTCAATCTCAAATAAAGTGTATGCAGAATAGCAAAAATAGCTTACAGATTGCAGATATTATGATGTTTGTAGTTCTGTTCTAAAATATCATATGATAATTTGAAATTTTGAACTAAGATATCACATCTACACATATCCAGGTACACAATACAACAAGCAAACCAGACTGATGCACTCCAATAAAATTTTTGTTGAGCCTGCAACATTTTGTGATGGAAGCTAGACTTAGCAATCCTAAATTTCATGGCGTCTGGGGCAATAACATTTAGGTTCAGTCTGTGGTTAAACTTTAAACATCAATAACTTTGATTAACCTTTATGGAATTTGGACAGAAACTTTTTTTATGATGAAAAGAGCGTTCCAGTTCAAAATTTAAAAAACATTTTTTTTCATTCAGTATTTTACTGATAAATTGACTCAGTTATTTTTTGGCAGTTTACATTAAGATACAGTCTGAGGTTAAAGTTTTCTAGACATCAAACCTTTATGGAATTTCACTAAACCTGGACAGAAGCTATGATAAAAAACAGTATCCAGAGCAAAGTTTTTCATTTTTTTTTCCATTTTTTCCATATTTTACTGATTAAAGCATTTTACTTAGTTTATTTGCAGTTATTAATTAGATACAGTCTGGGGTTAGAGTATTTTTTAGACATCAATAGCTTTTTCAAAACTTCATAGAAATTTATGGAACTGTGCTAGATACTTTTTTTAAATGATTCAGAGATAATAGCTATTTTAGAAAAAATTATATATTTTTTTCATTTTTCCATATTTTACAGATAAAAGGACTTATTTTTTGCTGTTAACATTTATATATGGTTTGGGATTACACATTTTTTAGACATCAACAACTTTGTCAAGTCTTCATGGCAAAAGCTTCTTCAAGTTGAAGTAATAGCATCTGAAGAAAAAGTTTGAATATTATACTGATAAATGGACTTAGTTTTTGGCAGACTTGAATTTTGACACCCCAATAGTAGACTGACAAAAAATATCTATCTGTATTTTATTTTTTTCAAAGGAGGGGTAAACTGGTATGTAAACATCTGTCAGTCCATCAGTTACATAAATTTTTTGTCCAGCTACAAATCAGAGCTTCCTCAGTGATTTTGCTAGCGCTCATCATTTTCGTCATTTACGAAAAGGTTTTTAAAATGATGAAAGATTTTTAAATCAATTTCGTCACATAAATTTGAAAAGTGTAAAAATATTTTCGCATGAAAATACTATAATTCTACCTGTCTTCATGTTTTTGACAAGTTTATATATAAGTTGTGATTACAGGTTATCCGCTTATCACCATCGAATGGGTCACTAATCCGTTAATTAATAAACCTCATAAATAATTGACCATCATAATTATTTTTCCCAGTAAAATCAGCCAGTCTGCATTTCAATTTCAATATTTTTCAAACGACCGCAATTTGAAGTTTGTTTATCATAGTTTCGTCATTTGAACAAAATGTTTTTTCCGCGGACAGTTATCATTTTAATTTCTATATATTTCAAACACTCACAATGTGCAGTTCGTTTTTCATAGTTTCGTCATGAACGAGTTTTCGTCATATTTTATATAACTTTTCTTCAAAAACTTTCAACAATTTCGATTAAAGAGAAAGAACTTTATTCAAAACGTTCAGAAATATTTCCACAAGTCAAACAGGTGCTTCCTTTACTATGTACTGCGCATGCAGGAAAGTATTCTTATAAATTAGACATTAAAACATAAAATACGAAATCATTTAGTATAAAAATAAACGAAGGAGACAAATATATTTCTTACTAAGCAACTTGATTTAGAAATATGATAATTTCCTGCCTTTTGTTAAAAACGAACCAATGCGTATATGAATCCAGATTCATTCTGAATTTATCATCCTCCTGTCACTTCCCGTTTTCATTTCATTTAAAAATCGAAAGTAATCATGATCTATTCTTGATTAATTTACAATATACAGTCATTCCAATATTGATTTGTACAAATCCTTGGTTCCAAGTTTATAGAAATGAATTCCAAATATCGATTTAACCTTTTTTACAAGGTGATTCCTGGTTTAAAAAAAAAAGAAACCCAACTTTTGTTGATCAGGAATGTCCCCTGAAAATAATCGAAGTGAAATTGTAAACTAGAAATCCGGATCCTTATTAGATCTTATTATAATCTTCATATTTAAGCACCACATCTATCAAATTATGCAATAACTGCCTGAGCATGCATAAGTTCTTCAAAGATGTATAGCTAGTTATACATATCTTTGGTCCATTGCTTTTACCCCAAAAAAGGTTGATTTTCATCTCGCGCAAAAGTGACTAAAGCCCTCAAAATCCTAGCTGAAAGCCTGGCTTCCTGAAATTTAGTTTCAAACTTCACGTATTCATGCTTTACTGTGTGATGTATTTTCAGTTTCACTGCTTATCAACTTCTTACCCAAATTGGTCATGGCATGTATGAAATTTTCTTCCATTTTCTTCTGAAACTTCAAATCAAGGTTTTCTGAAATTAGGAATCTAGCTTCCTGTACAGTGGCTTGCTATACCATGGGAAGCGTTTTCACATTCATTGTTTGTCAACTTCCTGTTAACCAAATACTTTAAGTAAGGATATCATTTGTGAGCAATAAATAGCTCAGAGTTCAAGTTGTTATTTTTATTTTTAGTCATACTGTTACAATGGAACTTGTACAACACCTACAGGTCAATGTAAACTGTTATGGGGGTCTACAGGAAGAGTATCAGATCCAATCTGTTTTAAAATGTTAAATATCAATGGTAGCAAGTATGGTAACTGTGGTTATAACTGGATAACTAGGAGATATGAAAGGTGTGACAAGGAGTAAGTATAAACTGATACAACTTGGTAGATATTGACTCTTTACAACCTACTAAACCACTGCTATGTATGTTAGAAATGACATTTTGAACTCTGTAGTTAAAAAAAAATTCTCATTTTTCTTCAATGAATTGTGACATTAATCTGCAATAAATAGTTGAGGCTTGATATAGTTATACAAGATGGTGCTCCACAATACATTCATCTGCTATAAATAGTTGAGGCTTGATATAGTTATATAAGATGGTGCTCAACAATACATATGTTGATATTTTGGAGTATTTTCAAATAATAAGTATTACTGTTGATTCATTTATTTTTATGGGTACCAATTTCGTGGAATGAAGAAAAATAGTGTCTTCCTGGATATTTTAAATCAGGGCTTTTCCAAATTTTGCTTACAAGTCTAAAGAAAATTTATACTTCTTTGAACATTTAAATTCAGGGTTTACCAATACCCATGAGGTCCACGAAAAATTTGTACCCCACAAATTTAAAGTGAATCCACAGTGTGATATTTTATTGTTTTGACAGGGATGTTGACTGTGGTTTATTACACTGTGTACATCTAAATGAGAAGTTGATGTTTTGGAGTGAACAGATATCGCATGCAACCCCTGCTACCTTTCTCACCAAGGGAGATAAAAAATATGTTTGTCGATCAGCCATCATGGATGTTGGTTTAGATATGCCTGATCCTGGACAAGTTCCAGATGGGTCTAAATGTGGTGATCATAAGGTTTGTTATTTTAAGTCCCAAAAGCTTGGTCTCATTGAAATAATTAAAAGGCCTATCATTTGGAAGGTTGGTATAATGCCATTGTATCTTTGATATATTCTTGGTTTATCTTTATTGATGACAGGTTATTTTTTACACTAATCTTATGTGCATAGGTTTTGCTTTTGGAAGTCAACATAAATGTTACTTAAAAAAAAACTACAATTTCTTTGAAAATATCACAATGTGATGTAAAATTATTATATATTTTTCATTTTTTTACAGACATAGTGATGAAAAGTTTTCACATTGTGCCCAAAATTGAAATGACATTTCACTTGTTTAAAAATTACAGAAAGAAATTTAACATTGTGACCTGTACAGTTTCTAATGACTTAAATACAATAAACTGGGTAGACTGTATATTCTGGAGCAAATGATTGGCCTTGAACCAAGCAAACAAAACATACATCATAATTTAGCCTTGAAAACTGATAATGAAGAATGGTTTTATTACAGATTTGTTTGAAGAAGAAATGTGTTCCTTTGAGTTTAGTAAGCACACCAACCTGTCCAAATTGTCATGGTAATGGAGTAAGTATGCAATAATGGCATCAAAATGCATGTGTTTGAACTCTTGTTTACTCATGGCAATTATATTAACCTCTGACAAGTATTAGAACATATTTTGGGGGTAATGTCAGAAATACCTAGGGAATTGTTCAACGTTACTGGTTGAGAAAAAAAAAACAGAGGATACATTTTAATAATTGTAATAACTGCCTTTCATACACACTGTACAAGCTATCAAAATTGGAAGTTTTGTTTTTCAAATTCAATGAAATGATCAGAATTTAAAAAAATAAGTAAATGTACGATTAAAATAGTATTTTCACTGAGACCTACAATTAGTCTTCATTGCTGTTATTGGCAGTTTTGTGTCTTGCCTTGATGAAGTTGAAATACTAGTAGTTAGACTAAGTAGTGCTGTTTCTCGCGGTGTCAACAAGGTATAAGTTTGGAATTAGATCAGTTAAAGGGGAACTACACGTGGAATGTCAATAGTATTTGATATGCAATTGTATTAGCATTGACAAACCTCATTTCCATGGAGATTATTTGGCTCTGCTCCTTCAGTCATGGTCTATTGACTTTAAACTTTTGCTTTATAGTTGACATGTTAAAGTTTATGATTAGGTCAACCACATGTTGAAGGTCAATGATGTTTCGTATGCAGATTTATTAGCATTGGCACATTTCATTACCATGGAGATTATTTGAACTGTCAGTCATGGTCTATTGACTTGTAAATTTAGCAAATGAAACTTTTGGTTAGTCTATGATATTTGGTATGCAGTTGTAATAACATTTGTACATTTTATTGACTTCGAAATTTGTGCATAGTTTTTATGTTAAATTTTGTGTTAAGGTCAATTACCAGGAACCACTAATGATAATAGTATTTGATATGCAGTTGTATAAGCATTGGCATTTTTAAATTCCACAGATGTTATTTGGCCCTGCATCTTCAGTCATGGTTCATTGACTTTGAATTTTGCAAAGTTTTCATATTAAAGTATTGACATTTTAATTTCAGCAGTTGCATTTTACTATCAAAATGACATATAAGTGTTTCTCTTTTCTCGTTTTTTATATAGAGATTAGACTGTTGGTTTTCCTGTTTGAAAGGTTTTACACTAGTCATTTTTGGGGCCCTTTATAGCTTGCTGTTTGGTGTGAGCCAAGGCTCCGTGTTGAAGGCCGTACTTTGACCTATAATGGTTTATTTTTACAAATTGTGACTTGTATGGAGATTTGTCTCATTGGCACTCATACCACATCTTTTTATATCTATATAGGCGAGACATAACTCTATGTCAACAGTTTATTAAAAGTTTATACTATTATTCAGCAGATTTACTTGCTGAAATATTTGGTTGATATGTAGTATTTTAACTTTGCAATCAATTTTTTATCTGGTTTTTGCAGGTTTGTAATACAATGGGACAGTGTCATTGTAATGAGGGCTTTGCTCCACCATACTGTGATGAGCCAGGCCATGGTGGTAGTTTACACAGTGGACCAGTCAAAATACAAAGTAATTATCTCACTTTATACTAAATATGTTCATATCAGGTTTACAGATACAGTATCTTATGGTGAACTATTTGAAATGATGTATTAAACATTCTTTATAACACTAATTTGTCAAATTGTTGGTTTGGCACAGCTTTGGTTATATGAGGTGAAGGAGGCTTAAACTTGATTTAAGATAGAAATTTAAAATGAGTTTTATAATGAATATCATAGTCTTAACAGAGAAGCATTTATTAACCCAGTAACTGTTTTCTAATATTTAGTAGTCCTATTGTGTTAGGTTGTAAAGCAAATTGATTTTACTTACCAGTATTTATTTTTTGGTAGGCAATATACAATACTATTTTAACAACTATTAAGACAGGATGTAAGGTTACAAATTAAAAACTTTCAAAATTCCCTCCTTTTAATAACTCTTACTGGCTCACCACTTATTCTATCTATCTTTAAGTGTAGAACAAATTGTTTTATTTATCTGAAATGCAACTCTTAAGACTATCTGCTAGAAGATAAACTTCAACATGAAAAGTAAAAAAACAAGTCTAACCTCAATACTTTTTCATTTGGCTGTCTCCAGTCATGAACCTGGTCAATGGTAGTCCTTTGTAATATCCTAACTTCTTTGCTGTTTAGGATTTTTGTGTTGATGAAATTAAATTGATAGTTGATGTTATAGTAGGATTAAAGTTCACAAAGGGCTTAGATTGGCCCTAAGATTTTTATGTGTTTTTTAGCTCACCTGGCCCAAAGGGCCAAGTGAGCTTTTCTCATCACTTGGCGTCCGTCGTCCATCGTCCGTTGTCCGTAAACTTTTACAAAAATCTCCTCTGAAACTACTGGGCCAAATTCAACCAAACTTGGCCACAATCATCATTAGGGTATCTAGTTTATAAAATGTGTCGGGTGACCCGGCCAACCAACCAAGATGGCCGCCATGGCTAAAAATAGAACATAGGGGTAAAATGTAGATTTTGGCTTATATCTCTGAACCCAAAGCATTGAGAGCAAATCTGACATGGGGGTAAAAATGTTTATCAAGTCAAGATCTATCTGCCTCTAAATTTTCAGATGAATCGGACAACCCGTTGTTAGGTTGCTGCCCTTGAATTAGTAATTTTAAGGAAATTTTGCCGTATTTGGTTATTATCTTGAATATTATTATAGATAGTGATAAACTGTAAACAGCAATAATGTTCAGCAAAGTAAGTTCTACAAATAAGTCAACATGACCAAAATGGTCAGTTGACCCCTTAAGGAGTTATTGCCCTTTTATAGTAAATTTTTAACAATTTTTCGTAAATTTTTGTTATCTTTTACAAAAATCTTCTCCTCTGAAACTACTAAGATGAATTTAACCAAAGTTGTAAACAATCATCATTAGGGTATGTAGTTTAAAAATTGTGTCTGATGACCCTGCCCGCGAATCAAGATGGCGGACATGGCTAATAATAGTACATAGGGTAAAATGCAGTTTTTGGCTCATATATCTAAACCCAAAGCATTTCGAGCAAATCTTTCAAAACAAAATTGTTCATTTGGTCAAGATCTATCTGTCCTTAAATTTTCAGACAATTCAGGAAACCCATTGTTGGGTTGCTGCCCCTGAATTGGTAATTTTTAGAAATTTTTTCAGCTTTTGGTTATTATCTTGAATATTATTATAGATAGTGATAAACTGTAAACAGCAATAATGTACAGCAAAGTAAGACCTACAAATAAGTCAACATGACCAAAATGGTTAATTGACCCCTTAAGGAGTTATTGCCCTTTATAATCAATTTTTATACGACCGCAAAATAATTTTTGTGGTCAATATTGGTATGACATAGGCGTCGTTGTCGTCTTCCGGCGTCGTCCAAAAAAACACATTGGTTTTCGCACTCTAACTTTAGTTTAAGTGAATGGATCTCTATGAAATTTTATCACAAGGTTCAATACCACAAAAGGAAGGTTGGGATTGATTTTGGGGGTTATGGTACCAACAGTTAAGGAATTAGGGGCCAAAAAGGGGCCAAAAACAAGCATTTTTGTAACTTCAAGACATAACTTAAGTGTTAGTGTATGGATCTCTCTGACATTGTACCACAAGGTTCCATATCACAAAGGGAATGCTGGGATTGATTTTGGGGGTAATTGCCTCAAAATTTTATGAATTGGGGGCCAAAAAAGGGGCAAAAAATTAGCATTTTTCTAGTTTCATGACAATAACTTGTGTGTGAGTGTATGGATCTTTCTGAAATTGTACTACAAGGTTCCATATCACAAAGGGAAAGCTGGAATTGAGTTTTAGGGTAATTGCCCAAAACGTTAAGGAATAAGGGGCCAAAAAGGGGCAAAAAAACAAGCATTTTTCTAGTTTCAGGACAATAACTTGTGTGTAAGTGTATGGATCTTTATGAAATTGTACAACAAGGTTCCATATGACAAAGGGAAAGCTGGGTTTGAGTTTGGGGGTAATTGCCCAAAACGTTTAGGAATTTGGGGCCAAAAAGGGGCAAAAAAACAAGCATTTTTCTAGTTTCCAGACAATAACTTGTGTTCAAGTGTACAGATCTCTCTGAAATTGTACTGCAAGGCACCATACATTGTAACACAAAGGGAAGGCTGGGATTGAGTTTGGGGGTAATGAATCATAAGGGGGTTCAAAAAATTTGAGGGGGGATTTTTTTTCCCTTTTTTTTCTTAAAAATTTTCCATTTTAAATTGGTTATTTCTGATTTATATATAAAAGCAAATAATAATGATATGGTTTGAATAGGCAAATTAAAATTTTTTAAGTTCTTAGACCACATTCATTCTGTGTCAGAAACCTATGCTGTGTCAAATATTTAATCACAATCCAAATTCAGTGCTGTATCAAGCTTGAATGTTGTGTCCATACTTGCCCAAACTGTTCAGGGTTCGACCTCTGCGGTCGTATCAAGCTGTGCCCAGCGGAGCATTTTATTAACAATTTTCATAAATTTTGTAAATTTTTACAAAATAATTTCCACTGAAACTACTGGGCCAAGTTCATTATAGATAAAGATAATTGTAAGCATCAAGAATGTTCAGTAAAGTTAGATAAACAAACACATCACCATCACCAAAACACAATTTTGTCATGAATCCATCTGTGTCCTTTGTTTAATATGCACATAGACCAAGGTGAGCGACACAGGCTCTTTAGAGCCTCTAGTTTTATTAAAGTGTCCAAAATACTACAAATTTTACATAGCAATATGTGATATTACTTTTAATACAAAATAACTTCTTTTTGGAACCTCACATTTAAGTTTCCCAGACTATTAAAAAACAGGAGGATATTCAGATTATAAAAAATATTTAGCCGATAATAAATAGACTTTGGATTGACCTACAGCATAGTATACATGTTTAACTATATGATAAATGTTGAATCCACCAAAACCAAACTCAACTTTAATACATTATGAAACTAGGTAACATCTCAAAATCCAAATGAAATTGTCAAGTATACTTATTGTATAAATTTGAAAAGTAGGATAGATATCATGAACAAGAGACAAAGGATAATGAGAATCAATCATACCTCCTCCGCTTTATTAAAATATGCATTGATCTAGTTATCTTTTCTATTTATGAATTTTTTAATCAACAAGGTTATTTTTAGCTCGCCCAATGATATGGCTGCATTTGCAGCTTACTAATGACCCTTAAATGCCTTATTTAGTTTATCATATTGCCTAGTTTATTACTTATGGATATTTACCAAACATCTCCTGAATTCATATTACAGTATTCTAATAAATTTAATTCACAGTTTTGTTTCTTACCTTTTTAATTTTATCCATATGCTTTCATTGGATAGAACCATACAAAATCAGTATGTATCACATGTGAATGTATTAGTTATATTTCAACTGTCATGGACGATTTCTTTATAAAAGAAAATGACATTTTTCTCTTTTTCAATCTTGATTGTTGTGTCATAGTTTTTCTTTTTTAATATAAAAGTATATATACTTTTTCTAATTTATTACATAGGTTAAGAATTAGGTTTTAGTAAAAGAAAATAACATAATTTTTTGGGGTAATTTTAGTCATTAAGCTTCTTTTATTTACAACCCTTTCATCCCCACAGAAGTCAAAAATAAAAAAAAATTCTTGAATATATTGACAAAAGAACAAGATGTGATAATGACAGCTCTATTAAAACATACATGGCACCCAAGGTAGGCACTTTGAAAATGAGGTTACCACCTGTAGATGCATTTTTTGAATTTTACTAACAATTTTATGGTACAAAAAATATTTTACACTCACCAATATTTGAAGTTCTGAAGTGCCTTCCCTTGGTCCTATGTTTTTTTTTATTTAACAGCCCTAAATACCTTATTAGTCCACTACTGACGAAGTCGAAGGAGACTTTAGGTTTGTACTCCGTCTGTCTGTCTGTCAGTCCGGCAAATCAGTTTTCCAGACTTTTTTTCTTTGTGCTTGAAGATATTGATTTGATATTTGGTTATTGATTTATCATGACAAGTTACAGGTCAAGTTCAATTTTCACATTTTAGCTTTTCTCTTTGTTCAGTTAAAGCCCTTTCCCTAGAATTAATTTTTTGATGAAATACTTAAGCTTATTAATTAGTAGATTTCTGTTCAAAGGGAAATAACTCATTTTTTAAAATGACATTTTGGATTTTTTTCCTTTTCTTTGGTAAATTGTTTGAAGAATTTAGTGGTAGGTTTGTTTGTCATTCTTGAAGATATTGATTTGATAATTAGTATATAGTTTTATCATGACAAGTTACAGATCAAGTTGGAATTTTGTTCCAGTCTGATAATTTTGTGCAGAGTTATGGTCTTTGGAAATAGAAAATTCACTTAAATAATCAGTTTTCACCAGTTTTTTACGTCATGCTTGAAGATTTTGACTTGATATTTTTATGTAGTTTACACCATGACAAGTTATAGATCAAGTTAGAATTTCGTTCCATTACAATGAATTTGTAACCGGTAGGGGACTATGTATTGCCATGCAATACTCACAGAATGCTTGTTTACACTAAAATTTACAATTTAGTTTTCAGTAATATTTCCGTTTATCTGTTTTATGATTGAGGTAGTAAACTAAAAAAATGTTAGTTTAGGATTTATGATTTCATAATATAGGTAGCTACACTACAATGTCATAGAAACTGCTTTAAAACATTTCCATGAAAATACATAGTATGATTGCCAATGAGACAGCTTTCCACCAGAGACCAAATGATGTAAAAGATAGCAACTACAGTATTGGCTCCAACAATGATCAAAACCTATAACGCATAACATGCTTTAAAAGGCCCTCACAAGACAAATGTAAAACTAACAGCCTAATTTATTTTAAAAAACCAATTAACAAAAAACAAATATGATATACAGTAACAAAAGAAAACCACTGATTTTTTTTGTATAATTTTGATTGTCAAGTTCCATTTTCATTGACTATTGCATCAATTATCATTTCAAAGTTATTTCCCTGGGATTATCTCAAAATTGTTTCTGGATGAATACTTTGGAGAATATCATTGCAACATTACTACCTGTCATGAAATACAGGACAAGTGAAATTTTCAGTTACTCTTAATTACTATTTCTTAGAAATCAATTTTCATTTTCTACTGTTTAAGAATAATGTCCTCAGTCTTTTCTCAAAATAGTAAAATTGGGCTTCTTAATAATGATGCTTATTTGCTATGAGATTGGGTCTTTAAATTTTATACCATTAATGTCTACCATGAAATCCTTTTATAAGTATATCCCTTATAGATTTTTTTTTCTTTTTTCATTGAACTAGTTTGATAGGCTTGAAAAAAAAGTATATATGGTGTATTCAATTTGACAAATGTTAACATAGTATTTGTGTTTATTTTCAGAGGTGAACAGTTTGATGATTGGATTACTGGTATTTTTCTTAGTTATTTGTCCATTAGTGATTATTGCTGTAGCTGTCATCAACAGACAGAAGTTATATTATTGTTGGAACAAACAAGTCGCTGTTATATTATACAGGTAATTTGTTTCATGTTATACAGGTTACAAATGTTATTTCATACTAGTAACAAATTTCATGTTATACAGGTTACAAATGTTATTTCTCACTAGTAATACATTTCATGTTGTACAGATAACAAATGTTATTTCATACTGGTAAAAACTTTCATGTTAATATACAGAAAACAATTATATATCTGGTCATAACTTAAATTTATACCTTCTTTTTGGTTATTTGCAAGGAAGTCCAACATGCAATTTTGAAAAATTTTCTCCTCCATTCACCATCAACGATTGGATAGAATTCCCATAGATTTATTTTCAAATGAATTTACTTAATAAACTGCATAAACAAAACCTACAAACTGCTTAGAGTCTGAAAAGACTATAATTTGTGCTCAACCAGTAAGGTCGAGCACAGATTTGACCTGACAAGACTCGACATAATCTCGACGGTACTTAACTGTACTTAATTGTACTTGACTCTGGTCTAGACTTTACTTAATAAGTTTGATTGAGTAATTGATAATCTTGGTATAGTCTGAATATGGTCTCGACAAACGCTCAACCAGTCTCGACCAATGCTTGACCAGTCTCAACTCAGTCTTGACCAGTCTTGACTTTTAAATTTAGTCTCAACTGGCGTTGACTGGTCTGAATCAGCCCATCTATGTCAATTATATATTGATCTTAAAAAATGCCAGGTAATTTAGTAGTTTATTGCTGTCAAATTTGAGGATTTGATTAATAGGTAAAAAAAAGGTAGAATTTTCAGTTCAGACTAAATTCAGATAAACTTCATAACTTTTTCAAATAAACTTAGATTTTCATAAAACTCTTCAGCTGTTTCAATTATATATTGTTCTCACAAAATATCAGGTTATTTGATAGTTTGGTTTATTGCTGTCAAATTTAAGGATTTAATTAATAGGTAAAAAAAAAGCTAGAATTTTCAGTTCGGACTAAATTCAGATAGTCACCTTTAAAAATTTCTATAAATTTTTCATATCAATTGTGGGATTTTCATAAAACTCTACAGATATGTCAATTATATATTGATCTTACAAAATTTCAGGTTATTTGGGAGTTTGGGATATTGCTGTTAAATTTAAGGATTAAACTAATAGGTAAAAAAAAGCTAAAATTTTCAGTTCAGACTAAACTCAGATAAAATTCATAACTTTTTCAAATCAACTTGGATTTTCATAAAAATCTACAGCTATCTCAATTATATATTGATCTTACTAAATGCAAGGTTATTTGGTAATTTGGGTGATTGCTGTCAAGTTAAAGGATTTAATTAATAGGTATAAGAAAAGCTAGAATTTTCAGTTCAGACTAAATTCAGATAGTCACCTTTAAGAATTTCTATATCTTTTTCAAATCAAGTTGGATTTTCATAAAACTCTATGAAAATACAAGTTGATTTAAAAAAGTTTTAGAAATTTTTAAAGGTGACTTTCTGAATTTAGTCAGAACTGAAAATTCTAGCTTTTTTAACCTATTAATTAAATCCTTAAATTAAATAGCAATAAACCAAACTACCAAATAACCTGGTATTTTGTAAGATCAATATATACTTGACATACATGAGCTGGTTTAGACCGAGTCAAGACCAGTCGAGACTAAATTCAAAGGTCAAAACTGGTCGAGACTGGTAAAGACAGAGTAGAGACTTTTCGAGACTGGCCAAGCATTTGTCAAGACCATATTCAGACTATACCAAGATTATCAAGTACTTAATCCGACTTATTAAGTAAATAGATATAGGAAAGTGTGGTATGAGTGCCAATGAGACAACTCTCCATCCAAGTAACAATTTATAAAAGTAAACCATTATAGGTCACGGTACGGCCTTCAACACGGAGCATTGGCTCAAACCGAACAGCAAGCTATAAAGGGCCCCAAAAATTACTAGTGTAAAACCATTCAAAGGGGAAAACCAAAAGTCTAGACCAGAGTCAAGTACAGTTAGGTACTGTCGAGATTATGTCGAGTCTTGTCAAGTAAAATCTGTGCTTGAACTTACTGGTTGAGCACAAAATATGGTCTTTTCAGACTCTGAGCAGTTTGTAGTATAAAATAAAGTAATCTGCTTTGTATAGTTCACACTTGTACATAGTCCGCACCCTCTTCTCGCCACGAGAATTCAGGAAAAAAATGTTTTGTAACTGGTGGGAAACGTCTTTTGAAACTCTGGTAATATCAA
The DNA here is from genome assembly GCF_021869535.1 of Mytilus californianus. Classification (NCBI taxonomy): domain Eukaryota; kingdom Metazoa; phylum Mollusca; class Bivalvia; order Mytilida; family Mytilidae; genus Mytilus; species Mytilus californianus. The sequence continues at coordinate 64,915,703 of NW_026262679.1, forward strand.
ATTGTATGTGATAGTTTGTGGTATTTTCATGGAAAACCCGTTTTTGACCATCAGGTAGAAGTTGAAAATGCTTGTTAATGATTCTAGAACATTTCACGAGTGTTTAAATAAGTCAAAATCACAAAATAACGAAAGTTGTAACCGAAAGTAAAAAAAGCATACGTAAATCAAAAATAAATACAGTGAGGGTGTGCAGAAATATTTACTTAATAGATATCACTAGAATATGATTTTGAAAGTAAAACAGTTCCATCCTTTATTAAAGTACAGTTAAATGTTTCCATCATATTAATGTTTGAAGGATCTTAAGCTAAAACAAAACACATGCGTCAGTATGAATCACCAAAATGGAATGAATAACCGATTAGGTTTTGTAGTTTATACATCGTTATGCATAAGCTGGTTCCCCGCTGGCTTATGCACTTTTTTTTCAATCTGTTATATACAAGCGGTTTCCAGTTTATGTTATGCAGTGCTGTGAAAAGAAACAAGAAATTTGTAGTGAAGCATTTGATTTTGAAATTAATCACTTTTTTAATGGATTTTGAACTAAAATTGCACATTAAAATGGATTAGGTAAAATATTAGTTTTGAAAATGATAAGGGCACCCTCTTCAATTTCAATAACAAACATGGCGGAACGTAAACAAACCTCGTGAATCAAGTTTTTCTCTTATTTCTTGCTTATCGTACTCTATAATCCGCACCCCTGCTTGGCAGCTTTAATTTTGCAGAATAAAACTGCGGACTATACAAGCCTGAATTCGGTAGTTGCAGCCATTAAATTATTCAAATTTATATGTCAACTTTATAAAAAAAACAAGTTTTTTCATGATTTAATTCATTATTGCCATTAGTTCACTGATGATTTAATATGGTTAAAATTGATAAAATAATAATATAATTGAATAAATACTTAGTAAATACTGTTTTATTTAATAGGGTTCCAAAGTTTAAAAGAAAGCCCAAAGGTCCAAAGAAGAATTTCTCAGATGGTGCCTCTGGTGAACCAGTTGAGACTACTACACGATTTAGAAATGGTGGTGGGGTAGATATTTCTGGACCTTTACTTACTGAAAAAACTCAGGACAGACCAGTACCAAAGAAGAAGCCATTTATAGAATTTAGAGCCATGAAACCATCTTCAAAACCAAAACCTCCACCAAAAGTTAAAAGTGAGGCACTATTGTCTGATTCTGAACCAGATGTACATAGGAAACTTCCAAGTGCTCCTGATCTTCTAAAACATGATCCAATAGTCAAGAAAGATTCTTTCAATAAGGAAATTTCAAAACCAGTTTTAATTAGTACAACTGACAGACGTTCAAAAGCCTTTGTGAGAGAATCTAGTAATGAAAAGTTGAAAGATGCAAACAAAAATAATCTCTCCCCACCTGTGCCTCCCCATGCAGCACTAAAACCTTCACATTCAGATCCTCCATTGAGGCCACCACCAAGACCAACATCCATGCCACCACCATCGGACAATGATAAAAAAGATAAAAAAAGTCCAAGAAAGTCAATTGTAGAAGCTGCACAAAAATCTCCACAAAGACCACCTCCACCAAGAAGTAATTTTAGTACTGCATCCTTTAATTTAGGTAATGATCAATTTGATCCAAATAAAAGAAAAAAAGAGAAAGATAAACCAGAAACTTCTGCACCTCCAGCAATCACGAAGTTTAAACCAGAAAAGAAAACTTCTACCAATGCTGCAAAAACTTTCATGGAACTAAAGAAAACAGACAATGCAGCTGAGGCTAAAAAGCCCTTAAAAGTGCCATCAGAGTTAAAAGATAAATTAAGTAGACCTGTATTAAAGCCAAGGGATAAACTTAGTATATCAAAACCTGTGGATAAACCTAGCTCATCAAAAACTGGGGATAAACCTAGTTCATCAAAAGTTGGGGATAAAAAGAGTTCATCATCATCTGGACATAAATTAGTTTCATCCAGAGGTCAGTCAAAATCTGAGGAAGACACTGATAAGCCCAGTGTAGCAGCCATGAAAGCTATGTTTGATCAAAATGACAGTCCAAAAATGTCTGGTCAAGGAACAGGAAACAGGCTACGCACTTGTCCCAAGCCAGGTTCTAAAGTCAGAAGTGTGAATGTGTGAATATATGCTAAACTGTATTGTATCTAGCCTTCATGTGTTATAAAATATGATAAGTTTTTGGGGAAAATCAACTTTAAACATATCATACATAACATAGCATAACATGGCATAACATAGCATAGCATAACATAACATAGACTAATGAGCATGAAAGTCACTTTTACTGTGCAATTTTGAAATTTAGAAAATGGAAATAAAAAATGATTAAATAATTAGAGAAAAATGTTTGACTAAAAAAAAGTTCAGAATTTAAGGACCAAAAATGAAAGCTATAAATTAAAAATTTTGCTCATGTTGTTAAGGGTAAAATAATACCATTTTTACTTATTTATTTCTCTCTGGATGCCCAATTTTTATGTTTTAGTGTTACTGAGGAAGGTTATTACAGAAATTGGCATTTAATGCATTGAAAAAAACCCAGAACATTTCATTTTGAATAAATATTCCATATTCTTGGGACATTTTTTAAGAAAGCTGCTTTGGATTTACTTTGTGAAATCAACAGTTTGTTTTTCATTGTAATTGTCTAGCAGTGACCCAAGAGATGACTGTCATGCCTGGTGTCTGTAACAAGCATGAAGAAAGGTGCTTCAAATTAAATTTCTTCTGAAAAATTTCATTTACTGCAAGTATTATGTGTTGCGAAAGATATCAACATTTGAAAACATTAATGCTGTAACATGTTTGAAACTTATGTCTATGATTCAAAGCTGTGATATGTTTTGATCAATTCAAATATTAAAACTTTTCAATTGAGAAATATTTCAGTAATCTCAGGTATCACTAAGGCATTTAAAACACTTCATTTTTTCTCTTCATGAAAAGAAGAAACACACTTATTGGATAAAAGTTTAATATTGCAGTTTTTGCCCCATTTTTATCTTTGAATTATAGTTTTTCATCACATCTTTTTATAAACGCAAGGTTCCAATATTTATGTGTTATGTTTTACATTGATTTTAAAAGATGATTTAATTTAATCAAATTTGTAAAATGTTTCATTTTATTTTTTCAAGGAATCTCTATTGGTGCAATATTTGATAGCTTATTTTATTTTATTTAAACATATTATATTAATTTTAATTGAAATTAATTATTTTGTCATTGAAATTTTGATTTTGATTTATATAAATTTCCTGTTACTATGTAATAATGAATTGCCAATAGTCCTTTCTTCTATTTGATATTTTTACTAAAATCAGATTGAAATATTAAAATATTCATGTAGTACTGTATTAATTATTAATAATTAAAAATTGATATCTCATTCATCTCTCATTTTCTGATTCTTTCCATGTTGTATGTTTTTTTAAAGATATACCTCACATACTATTTAACTGCAAAAACAATGATTTTTAGTCTTCCAATTGAAAAAAAAAAAGAATCAAAGACAAAATAACTTAAAATAATTACATTTCCTTTTTACCTCAATGCCACTAGTTATTTAGTAAACAACAATCATTCAGTGTTCTTACAAATTAATAGATTCGATTCTCAAAAATTACACTATTTTCTTAATTATTGGTGTTTTTTAAAGGAAGAAACTGTCATATAAATAGCAAAAACGTATTGATTTTTATTCAAGTGTGGTCTGTTAGATTTTTCTACTTCAGTTTTCACGATCACAATGTATGTTTAAATGAGCATTGATTTCATGTTACCAAATTTGTGAATATTGTTCATATATATTTTGATTGTTTTATTCTTGCCATAAAATATAAGAATCCTTTAGGACTGTTTAGTAGTGTTCCTCAGAATTAGGAAGAACACCTGATGTCATGAGGAGCAAAGTGTGCCATTTTATCACTTTTATTTTTCAAAATTCTTTTACCATATTGAAAATCTGTCTCGAGAAGAATCACATTGTTATTCATTTATTTTTGCATCTACAGTATTTTATTTGTTTAAAGAAATTGTATCATTTCTGTTAAAACTCCAATACATATAATCGTGCATGTTTAATAATTTTTAGGGGTCACACCAAGAAATTTTTAACTATTCAGAAAATTTCAATCATTTGCCAGGTCATCAAATAAAACATTAGTTCATTATATGATCTATTTTCAACCCTTTTCTATTACTTATATTACTTTTCCTGTGTAAAGTTAGAAATTTTCTGGCAAAATTGTCAACTCTCAAGATATTGATAGGAGCCTCCAAATACTTATTTTTTAATTTGGAAATATTCTGTAGTACCATCCCTTGGCAGGGATTTCAAACCTCCTGCTTAAGAGAAAATATCTTCCTATAGCCCTTTCCAGAAACTCCAAATGGGAATCATGAATTTTACTCTAAAATATAAAGCATTTCCCTTGTTGTGCAGTTGAACTGCAATGTACAATGCAGCTCAATGATGAGTCAGCAATTAACTATTTTAAATCCCTGTTGATTTAAAGATAGTATTTGGTCTATATAAATTTAAAAATAATTAATGATATTTTGCCTTCCAACATATTTGTAATCAAACTTGATAATAAAAATTGGAATGTTTGTAAATTAAAGTTACACATAGTTTTCTATTTACCATTTGACATTGTTCTGCTCTGCAATACACAATATAGAGTTCTCACACTTCCTAATATGTTGTTTTAGCTAGATTTTTCATTAGTTATTTATTAATATAAATTTTGAAAGTACAAATTTCTTTCACATAAAAAATTGAACTGCAAATACTGATAATTTACTAGTAAGCTCACTATCTTTATCTGTACATGTGTAAAATTTGAAAGTAAAACCAATCAATCAATAACTCAATGAGCAAATATCATTATAAAGATTAAAAAAGCATTGAAGTAACATTTTATCAAGGTGAAACAATATTGATTTTTAATATTTAAGACTCATCATTTATAACTTTTATCAATAAGCTTATAAAGCCAAAAAGAAACAAATTTTGTACTTGTTAACTTTAATTTTATAGATAAAAGATAGAATGAAATTGTTTTACCATACCAGAATTTGCTGTTCAAAAGAAGATTTAAATCATGAGCCTTTGGTGATAAACCTAACTTTTAATTGCCATTCATATATTATAAGAATTTTCCTCACAAAGTTTCTTTTCAACAATATTTAAGATAAACTGTAAATTTCTAACTGTAAGTGATATTCGATCAAGAGACTTCATTCATGGGGACATAAGAGCAATATATTCTAAATTGAAGTTTTACTTATTTGTCGTATGTACTTGTATCTTAAAGAAGTAACACATCATGCAGTGTTTATCCTGAGTGTTTTCCATGTTTCTTATTTATATTGACTTTTCACAATGGAGGTTTTAATGCTCATAATACAACTATAAATTTTCTTATTTTTAAAAGAATAATAGGAGAAAAGGTTTTATTTCCTAGTTCAGTTCATTGTGTATGACAATTTTCTTGTAGAGAATGTTTTATCTATATTCACTTTTATTGTTTAATATATATATTTTTATTTTGACAATGAAACTATTTATGTTTGATTACTTAAAAAGAAAAGATTGATTGTGTAAAGAGACAATGATAGATTACACGTAAATATCCATGTTATTCTTTTCATTTATTGTGCTTCTATTGTTTACTATGCATTACTTGCTTCCAAACATATCCTGGTGAATATGTTAAATTTTTTAGTTGTATGCATATATCAAATCTACATATTTATTTAAATAAAACATATTTGATCATCTTCTTGCAGTGTGTTTGATACTTCAGAACATCTGATGAAGGACCAATGAGCACTATTCATGTCTTGTTTTGTCCTTATCCTGTCCATCTATTAATAAGTCATTTAAAAAAAGAATTCTTTGAAACTACATAAGCAAAAAGCGCCAAAGTAGGCATGAATAATTGTTAAATGTGGAATCGTATTATTTATTTCACCTTCAACATTGCAGCTGAAAAACCAAATAGGACAAAAATGAACCAAATAATTTGTGTGACCTCTTTTTTATATGACTGCAAAAATTTTTACCTTATAATTGTATGAAGTTGTTGTCATCTTCCAAAGACATTGGTTTACAGACAATAACTTGAGTATAAGTGTATGGATCTCTATGAAATTGTATCACAAGGTTCCATGCCACAAAAGGAAGGTTGTTAATGTCCCAACTGTTTAGGAATTAGGGACCAAAAACAAGCATTTTTTCTTGTTTCAGAACAAGAACTTGCGTAAAAGTATATGGATCTCTACAAGGTTCCATAACTTAAAAGGGATTTGGATTGATTTTGGGGGTTATCGCCCAAACAGTTTAGGAATTAGGGGCCAAAAAAGGGTAAAAAAACAAGGATTTTCTTGTTTCCAGACAATAATTTGAGCATAAGTCTATGGATCTCTGAAATTGTACCACATGGTTCCATACCACAAAAGCAAGGTTGGGATTGATTTTGGGGGTTATAGCCCAAACCGTTTAGAAAAAGTTGCCAAAAAACAATACTTTTCTAATACTTCGTGTAAATTGCTTGTTTCTTGACCAATTACAATGGGGTTTAATACAAAGTCTTAATATGCTGAATCTAACCAAGTATTTAGAATTTGGATTTTGGGGTCCAAATGGTCTAAAATCAAATTTGTTTGATTTCATGAAAAAATAAATTATTGGAGTTCTTTAATATGCCGAACATAACTGTGTACTTAGATTTTGATTTAGGGCTCCGTTTTCAAACTGGTCAACTTTAAGGTCCAAAGGGTCCAAAATTAAACTTTGTTTGATTTCAATAAAAATTGAATTCTTGGGGTTCTTTGATATGCTGAATCTAACTGTGTATTTAGATTTTTAATTTTGGGCCAGGTTTTCAAATTGGTCCACATTATCCACATTAAGGTCTAAAGGGTCCAAAATGACGTGTGTAATAAGATTATTGTTTTTGGGCCTAGTTTTCAAGTTGGTCCAAAATTAAACTTTGTCCAGTTTCAACAAAAATTGAATATTTGAGGTTCTTTGATATGCTGAATCTAACCATGCATTTAGATTTTTGATATTGGACCATAATAGGTAAATGTCCAATTTAAAATTTAAGACCACATTCATTCTGTGTCAGAAACCTATGCTGTGTCAAATATTTAATCACAATCCAAATTCAGAGGTGTATCAAACTTGAATGTTGTGTCCATATTTGCCCCAGCTGTTGAAGGTTCCACCTCTGCGGTCTTAAAAAGCTACACCCTGCGGAGCATTTTCTTAAAATACCCTTTTAAGCTCACCTGGACCAAAGGGCCAAGTGAGCTTTTCTCATCACTTGGTGTATGTTGTCTATTGTCGTCTTCGTCTGTTAACTTTTACAATAATCTTCTCCTCTGAAACTACTGGGCCAAATTTAACCAAACTTAGCCACAATCATCATTATGGTTTCTAGCCTGCGAACCATGATGGCCGACATGGCTAAAAACAGAACATGGGGGAAAAAATGCAAGTTGTGTCTATTATTATGAAAACGGTACTAGATAAAGAAAATCTGACAGGTGCAAAAATGATCAGATTGTGTGTATACGTCAAAACTGTCAGACGACTTCTTATAGGAGTTATTGCCCTTAATTAAATGACAAGTTTTACCATTTTGTTTTATTTTTGCCTATTATCTTGAAGTCTATAATAGATAGAGAGAAACTTTAAGTTGCAAAAATGACCAGCAAAACAAGTTCTACAAATAAGTCCCATGGTCAACATCGTCAGTTGACTCCTTATTAGAGTTATTGCCCTTTGATGATGATTTTTACCTTTTTTTTTTGCGTTTTTGCCTTATATCTTAAAAATAATAATGAATAGAAAACTTAAATAAGCAAAAATGATCAGCAAGACAAGATCTACAATGAAAGCAACATAAAGGAAATCGTCGGATGACTCCTTATTGGAGTTATTGCCCTTTAATGATGATTTTTACCATTTTTTTGCATTTTACCTTATATAATAAAGATTATAATAGATAAATAGACACTTTAAATAACAAAAATGATCAGCAAGGCAAGATCTACTTCAAGTCAAATTTTGCTGATATACTTAGTAGACTGTCAATATTTATAGAAGTGAATGCCCTTAAATGAGGATATTTTTTACCCTCTGTTGTGTTTTGAGCAAAAAATAAAGAAGATAGAGAGAAACTAACCAAATTTAATTATCAGCAATACAAGATCAACAAAACAGATTTTTGTCATGAATTCTATTCTCGTCTACAATGGTCGAGAGTGTCCTTTGTTGAATATGCACATAGACCAAGGTGAGCGACACAGGCTCTTTAAAGCCTCTAGTTAAGGGTTATTCTTGAAACAGGTAGGCAATTCCAGCGCTTTGATGACATCTTGTTTCCATTGCTGTGCAGTTAAGTAATTGATTTCAATGTCTCAGGCTTGTTTTCACCTCCCTGATTTTCTTTCTTTCATAGTTGCTGAAGTAATTTCTAGTTGATTCCGAACAGATAAAAAAAAGTTGCAGATTTTTATGATTCATTATATGTTATCTTATTTTTTGTCATAAAACAAATGTATACTTTAAATAAAGATGATATGTAAAGTTTAGTCAGTGGAAAGGTACATACATATGCTATGCAATTAAGGCAATTTGCCCGACCTAAGCATATTTATCAGTTTGAAAAGATTAAATTTTATGATTAAAATTGATTTATACATGTAATTGAATTGTTAAACAAATAATTTTTTATTTATAACATGGAGTTTACTGGTGCAGTAAAAATTGGTACTGGGTTAAAGTTATAATTTGAATATTAATAACTTCAAAGATTACCTCAAAAAAAATAATTTTAAACAATATCAAAACAATGCAAAATGAAAGAAAGAAAAAAAAACTTTCAAAAAAGACCATTTCGTGGTGATGACACTTGGCCAAGCAAGATAGATTGATATCGATCTTAATATTTATAGCGCATTTACAGTGCAACATAAAAAAATACCGGTAGGTCTTTTTACAGCTGAACACCCCCCCCCCCAAAAAAAAATATTCTAAAACTATGAAAAAACCAATATTCTTTCATGTTATCTTATCTATTTCACGTATTTAAGTAAAAAGGTTAACAATTAAAAAGGAAACGAGACCAATCAATAACACCCAAAAGAGTAGAAGAGTCATCAACACTGCACAACACCACAGAACACCCATAATTATACTTTTTTATCTTCTTTTTTTAATTTATTTTAACTTTTGTTGTAATTAAGTAAAAAAAATAACAAATAAAAGTAAATGAGACCGAATCTTAACATCGCACAGAATAGGAGAGTAACCGACCACACTGAGTACCGTAAAACATCGCCGAACACAAGATTTTTTTTTTTTTTGCTATTTATTTTGTCTACTGGTTATAATTTAGTAGAGAGTTTCAACAAGTGTTATAGAAGGTTTGATAGGTTTATTAATGAAGTAGTGAGATAACAAATAAAAGGAAATAAGAACATATATTTACATCGAATAAACAAAAGAGTCGATGAACACAATGAAATATATTGTTTTAGCATTTTTAACAATGAAAAACACCGGCGTTTTGCATTAGCGCCGATCTGCATTTCATTTGCGCCGATTTTTTCTTTCATTTGCGCCGATTTTTATTTTTCATTTGCGCCGATTTTTTTACAGGTAAATTACAGGTGAATAGATATAAGAAGATGTGGTATGAGTGCCAAAGAGACAACTCTCCATCCAAGTCATGTTATTTTAATTTATCATTATAGACCTCTTCCGTTAGCCAGTTGTACAAATGTTATGAATTGTCAATCATAACATGTATATAACTGCTGTCCCCTGCTCACCACGGAGAGGTGGAAGTAGGATTTCGAGCAGGATAAGTCAATTTAAAAGCACTATATTCACATACTTTAAAATCAAGAAGTAAAAACCTAAGATAAAAGCACTCTGTTTATACTAAAATGACGAATTAAAAATCTATTTACAGCATTCAAATCCATAAAAACGGAATACATTAAAATCATAAATCTGTTCTTGTCGAGTATTTATAGGCAACACATCTTATATATTCCTTTCTTGTGATTTCGTCCCTTCTATATTTGTCGTAATTGTCAATAACGAAGTCCATCTTTTCTTTGTCTGGCTTACGTACTGATGCGGGCATTTCTAGAGTTCGCATTTTAACATACGTAACTGCCTGGATTATCTTTATAACATCCATAAAACATATATGTTGGGGTGGTGTGAATAAAATTGTTCGTTGTAATGGGAATGAAAAGATTCTGGACCGTTATTCGTTTCAGTGTGCGATATGTCCATCGTGTTACAACGAAGTTCCAGAACAATATGAATCAAAATTAACTTAAACCTAGTAAGTGAACAACGTTTATAAGCAGATTTTACCAATATACCTTCAAGGTATAGTACATGTACAAGTATTAACTTACCTGTACATCCAATTAGGAGCAAATATAAAATCGGCGCAAATAAAAAAAATGAAATCGGCGCAAATGAAAGAATGAAAATTTAAAAAAAATCGGCGCACATGTCATACGCCCGAAAAACACTTATACAAATAATAAGACTAAAGCTTTAATTTAAATAGATCGATGATACTGAATAATGATTATGAATATATTTGAGTTTAAATTATTTTGAAAGAGAATTAATCAAATTAATCAAATTCATTTGTTTTCTCAAGCAGTATTTGATATGTTCTTAATTAGATTAATTAAGCATTATAAACTTGTAATGAGATATCTAATTATAATATAAATAGCCAGTTTTGTTAACAATGTCTCAAAAGAAGTCTTGTTAGCGATTTCTCAACCTTTTATAAAACAATTGAAAAGTGAAACCATAAATTATTAGAATCACAGATATTTCCTGTAAAGATTATTGGACAACATTTTATTTCCGATAAAAATAATTGAACAATATTTATTTCCTATTGATATTATTGGTCAAATTTAAGATTGGTTATAAATTTTGAAAAGATTTACAAAAAGGTATATATTGACAGAACAAGACATTTATAGAATAAATCTCCAAAAAAATCTAAAAGTCTATAACTGAAATCATAATGCCTAAACGCAAAATTTCATTTTACACCTTATTTTGTGGATATCATTCATTTAAACTAAGTTATTATGTGGAAATCATTGAAATGATTATTCTTGTCTATTTCTGATTTAACTTCAAACTCGAGCACAAATCATTATTGTTATAATTGCGATTAATCAAGATTGGGAATTATCACGTTTAATCATACTTTTCGCCTTTTTTTAGGATACATTAGCTGCATTTGGCATTACCTGTAGAAATTTTGGTTGGCCAAAAACTTGAAGTTGTTTGATTGGCGATTATCACGTTTAATCTGGTTAATCCCCCTTCCAGACACGTGTCAGGCTAAAATTGATTTATCATACATTTAGAACACATATAAGTCAGCCAAGCTCTCGTGTTCTGAAATTGTTAAGTAAAGTAATATTCCGATGAAGTGTCGTTTTTGTCCAGAATAAAAAATACAAACTTTCCTTAAACGACACTTCATCACAGAAACAATAACATAAAAATAGACTTTCACAAACGCTGTGTGTATTCTCCGTTAAATTATTCTTTGAAATTGAAAAAAATCAACACCTTCAACAGTTTTCTGCTTTAATTGACACACATTATTGTTTTTTTCATAGGTTTAATTCACTTTTGGGGTGTTCGGCGGTGTTTTGCGGTGTGCAGTGGTGTTCGGCGGTGAAAAGACCTACCCGTCCGTAAATTTGGGTAGGTCTTTTCACCGACGAACATCACCGCACACCGCAAAACACCGCCGAACACCCCAAAAGTGAATTAAACCTATGAAAAAAACAATAATGTGTGTTTATTAAAGCAGAAAACTGTTGAAGTTGTTGATTTTTTTCAATTTCAAAGAATAATTAAACGGAGAATACACACAGCGTTTGTGAAAGTCTATTTTTATGTTATTGTTTCTGTGAATCAAATGCATATGAAGTGTCGTTTAAGGAAAGTTTTTATTTTTTATTATGGACAAGAACGACACTTCATCGGAATATTTCTTTACTTAAATACGGACTGACCTAATTATTTTGCATTTCGTAAACAAACAATCGTAAAAATAGAATAATATGATAACGTGTGCACCTTGTCAGGAAAATCACACACTGCAAAATCATAGATAAAATAGTTGGATCATTGGAATTACGTATGCAGTTATTAATTATCTTTTTGATTTACAAGTCACAAGTCATTAAACAAAGACATGTGAGAAGACATTTGAAAATGAAGAATTTGGAAGAAAAAAAATAGGATATAACGATTCAGAAGAAGGAACGGCGGAACCTATGTTTACTTTTCTTATCCAATCGTCTTTTTTAAACACTTGTATTTTTGCCGCCGAACATGTGCAGATTTATTTTCAACTCACCTGGCCCAAAAGGCTAAGTGAGCTTTTCTCATCAGTTAGCGTCCGTCATCCGACGTCGTCTGTCGTGCGTTAACTTTTACAAAAATGTTCTCCAAACTTGGCCACAATCATCATTGGGGTATCTAGTTTAAAAGATGTGTCCGATGACCCAGCCTATAGGGGGTAAAATGCAAGTATGTCTATTATTTTGAAAACCATTATAAATAGAGAAAATCTGACAGAGCAAAAATATCTAGCATGTTGAGCTCCACTAAATCAACATCAAAGAAAAAAAAACAAGATATAGTAGACATTCTACTTTCGGTTGTATCTTAATCTCAAGCTCGTTAGTTCACTGAGATATACCAGATGTATGCTTTCATTGAAATGTAGGTTATTGAGTAACATAACATCATCAATATATCTGAAAGTGAAATAATAGGACTTTGCAAGATGCGTTTTCTTTTTGTCTAACTCTTTGAGAAAGTTTTGTATGAATTCTGATTCATACGAGTACAAAAACAATTAGGTCAGTAATTGTGCACAACTGCCGGGTTTGAATACCGACTTTCTGCTGAAATACCGATCCACCAAAATCAACAAATATGTTGTCGAACAAAACGTCCAGGATTTTGATTATATCATCTTTAGGGTATTTGTTGTGGGAATAAATGTGGATCTTCACAAAGTTAGATTTGTCATGACTTAAAAAAAAACCAAACTTGTGTCTTAGTTTCCCATTTTTTGTAAAAAAAAAAAGCTCTGTTCAATAAGACAATGTAGTGGACCTTTCAATTGGGCATGGAGATATTTGATATTACTGCAAAATCGTAAAGATTGTAATTGAAGCTTCTGAAGATCTTCAGAATTTGTTTAGAATCTACATCTTATTGACACCGTTGGTTGAATGTACCTCATCACAATATTTCTGAAGGCCATCTTTTACTGTAGAAAGAATTGTTGTAAGAAATTAAAAGAAAGATATTTAGTCGAACATCTTGATAACCCGGCTGTATATGGTTCTTTATAAGGATTTATGTGACGTTAAGGTATCCAGTATAAAGATAGATTTCATCATCCCTTTTTAAGTCGAACAGAGAAAGACGGATTTGTAATTTTTTTAAATCTCTTCTTCCGTGAATGATGTAGGGGTAGATGTTGAATCCCAGTTTTTCTTTAATTTCAAAGTTCATTTGGTCTCTTGCGGAGAGTTGTCTCATTGGCAATCATACCACATCTTCTTATTTTTATATACACAGAATGAATGGAAATGATACATTTTTAAAATTTCTAAATAATTATGGTTTACAACTCAAAACTAGGTAATTCATCAACAAACATAGAGATAAGAAAAAATAACAAAAAAAAAACCTGTAACAGACTAGTTGCTTAAAAACTATGTGCTCCCACTGTAAGAATTATGGTCAACCATTCATACAAACTGTAATCGAACATGTTCTACAACGAATGTCCGGATAGAGAACCATAAACATGCTATAACAACTGTGATGGCTAAACAATAGGTACACAGCTTTAAACATTTTCCGATCCGATTTCATAGCTCAGTAGCTTTACAAAATCAATATCACGTTTTTTATAGACGATTTTTAGTTACTTTAACCTATATAGATATAAGAAGATGTGGTATGAGTGCCAATGAGACAACTCTTCATCCAAGGCACAATTTGTAAAAGTAAACCATTGTAGGTCACAGCACGGCCTTCAACACGGAGCCTTGGCTCACACCGAACAGCAAGCTATAAAGGGTCCCCAAAATTACTAGTGTAAAACCATTCAAACAGGAAAACCAACGGTCTAATCTATATAAAAAACGAGAAGCGAGAAACACTTATATGAACCACATCAACAAACACCAACCACCAAACTACAGGTTCCTGACTTAGGACAGGTGCAAACAAATGCAGCGGGATTTAACGTTTTAACAGACGCCAACCTTCACCCTAACCAGAAACAATAGTGTAACATCACAACATAGAAAGACACACTATAAGATATCAATCAACGGTAGTATATATTAAAAATAGTGAGACGATATATAACACAAAAGAAGTAAACATTAAATAACAAAAATGCATTATAAATTGTATCAACAAGTCAAATTAACACGAAAGAACGATTTGAGAGTACTCGCAGTTACTGAAAGCTAGTTAAAAGCCAAAAACAATTAATATAAAAAATCATGCATCAGGGCCCATATGCATAAAGCTACTTAAGTTAAGATTTGTTCCGAACGGACGGATTTTTCTACATTTCCTAGGATAAATTAGTACTACGATTGGATATCTTTTTAGTTAACTTAAGTAGCTTTATGCATACGGGCCCAGAGACTAAAATCAACTAAAACACATCCCATGGATTTAGTGTTTTAACGCCATGGACAGTCAAAGAAGATATGACTTGTGCAATGCCAAAATAAAAGTATCGACAGGCAGTATGATAGTTAGGAGTTAACCTTTTAATAAATATGTATAATGTTATATATAGATAAAGTAATCTCTATATAGAAAATGAACGTGGATGTGTATTTATACATCCCAAAAAACCGTTTCCAATGTAAACTATATTCAAAGATCTAATTACAATATTGGTAAGATAACCTTTACTAATAAGTTTGTTTAAATACACGGATCACATAGTGATTTCCGCGCTTTTAGTACAATATTACCGTAAAATTTAGGATGTGAAATACGGTTTTTAATAAGTTTTCTTCAGGTACAGCCAAATTTACTAATCACATCTTTGTATCTATGAAAGAATTTAGTAAAAGTTTTAAGTAATTTATGGTAACGAAATCTCTGACTTAATAATTTGCCAGTGATGCATTGATTACGTTCGTTAAAATCTATGACATCACTACACACACGGGCATAACGAACGAGTTGGGATATATAAACACCGTATGATGGATCCAAAGGAACATCGCCGTCTAAAAAAGGAAAATTAACATGCAATAGGGAATGAAAAATCGTCTTTTTTGTCGTAAATTTTAGTATGGAGTTTCCCTTTAGAAATTGAAATGTCTAAATCTAGAAAACGACAACTACTGCTGTTTATGTTAGATTTATTTAAAGTAAGTTCCTTTGGGTAAATTTCGGTAGTATATTTAGAGAACTCTGGATTATTTAACGAAAAAATATCATCAAGATAACGGTAGGTATTGTTGAATGTATCAACCAAATGTAACAATGACGTGACTGAGTTTGGTCATAAACTGAGATTCATAGCAAACTTCACCTTAGATCAGGTCCCTTTTGTGATAAAGTTTTTTCATGTATTTTCACATACTTGGCTTTAACATATTCGGTTTTGAGCGTTCCTTGTAAAGTTGAATCAAGAAAAGCGCTGCGGACGCACCAATTAATCTGATAAAATATTACTTTCATTTTTGATCGTATTTTACTAACAATGAGTATTACGACGAGTGCCTCTTGTAGAGCACCAAAGTTCACCACTCCTTTTGTTAAAAGGGGGTTTGCGTGATTTTGCTTTAGTGTTCAGTGTTGACTTTTGTGTTATATAATTTTTCAAAGTCTTCATTTATTTGTCATGCCTTCCGCGAGAAGATGTCTAGCGTCCATCCGTCATTCTGCACATGTCGTCAATAATTTTCAATCACATCTAGGAACGTTTTGTTCTGGTTTATCTACTTTATTCAAAATAACAGACCTTGAATTTTTGTTAAAAATCATGAATATTTTGCATTATACCTATAAATGGTTTGTCATTGGCTATCATGCACTACAAAACGTTCCTAGATGTGATTGAAAATTGTTGACGACATGTGCAGAATGACATGATGCTAGACATCTTCTCGCGGAAGGCATGACAAATGAAACAATTATACAGTAAGCAACTAATATGTACTTCACCAAAATATTTATTTGATATTTGATCTGAATGAATAAATTTGATATTGTATCCTGCATTTTAGGAAGGCTTTGTCTTGTCAACGTTGGTTAGACTATATCAACCAACGGAACGAATGGAAAAACAACTGTCAAGATTCCTGACTTGGTAAATAGAATAAGAAATTTACAATATTCATGATTTTTTAAAAGTGTAAGGTCTGTAATTTTGAAAAAAGTAGATTAACCAGAACAAAACGTTCCTAGACGTGATTAAAAATTGTTGACGACATATGCGGAATGACAGGTGGACGAATATGGGTAAATCTATAGGCTTAGACATCTTCTCGCAGAAGGCATGACAAAAAAAAGCAGTTGTTATTATACAGTATTCAACTAACATGTGCTTCACTAAATATTTACTTGTTATCTAATCTGAATGAATACATTTGATATTGCATCCTGCATTTTAGGAAACCTTGTCTTGACAACGTTGAACAACATTGGTAACGTCTTCATGCATTGACTATAAATTTACAATCATTTATCAATATCTTCAATTTTGTGTCTTAGGATAAGTTCCCAATTCTCTCCTTTGTTCATGTCTGTGTACTTGACAGGTTTACTGAATAAAACTTCGACTTCTTCGTATTTTTGTGGCGTTAAACCTGCAGCAACGACAGCCTCTTCGAACTTCTTCACAGAAGCCGTTGCAATTACCACAGTTGTTCTTTGATGGTCTGGTTTAAATCTGAAAAACACAATCAAGAAGTTGGTATAAATTCTTCATTATTTACATAACTAAATATATAAGTATAGTCTGGATAATGATGGTCTATTTATTTTTGTATCATTTAATTGATATAGGGATTACAACTAGCTTTCAGTTACTGCGAGTTCTGTTAGATCAATAATTTGTCTCATTTGTAATTTTGTTCTTTTATTTTTAGGTCGGTATTGGTCTGATGAGTCGATTCCTTTTCAAAAGATTTTTACAAATTGTTCTAATGTAGTTCTGTTGCACCACTGTCCCATGTTAGAGGGTTACTGCCCACAATAGCTTTGATCCCGCAACATTTAATATTGGACAATTCAAAAGTTAGGAATGAATCTATTCAAGTCATCAAATAAAAAGATGTTATCATTACTTTGTCTTACATAATATTATAGATTATAAACCAGTTGAGTGCATTATGTATGAAAATGCCCCTTTATTAATAAAAGCAAAACTGGTCCATTACAGACTAACAGGGCATTAAGACTGGGCCATTGTGAATAAAAAGGGCTACTAGTATTATGAATAAACATGGCCATTTTGAAAAAAAACAGGGCTATTACGGATTTAACTTGATACATTTCTGGGGAAAAGAAACATCAAGAAATTGAAAGTTTCCAAGAATCATCATGATCATGAATTATCTCATTTGACCCAGTTGTCAAGTTAATAATAACATAATACATTCCATCATGTGTATCAATTTATTTCATTTTGAGTTTTAAAAATCTAGAATGAAATCTTGTATTTTGTATGCCATAAATTGCTTTGAATAGGACAACAATAAAACTATATTCACATTAACATGTTTTTCCATCACATCACTTTAAAAGTTTCTTTTTAATATTGCATTTGGTATATTTATATATGTACAATTTCTCCACATAAAAAAACTGATTTTGCTTTGTTAAACATTACACATTGACGGTTTGGTAAATAAATAAAGGCAACAGTAGTATACCGCTTTTCAATAGTCATAAATCGATTAAGCGAAAACAAATCCGGGTCACAAACTAAAACCGAGGGAAACACATCAACTATAAGAGGAAAAAAACGGAACAACAGAAACACTGAACTGCTACAAAAACAAACGCCAACATACATAGAAACGGACTATTTGATAACTATTTGATAACAACTGCCATATTCCTGACTTGGTACAGGACATTTTAAGAAAAACAGGTGGGTTGAACCTTGTTTTATGGCTAGCCAAATATCCCGCTTATATGGCAATGTTAAAAATACCGCTAAAATGACAACATTACGTGACAGGAATACAGTACAAATAAACGCCAGAACACATAGAGAAATACATAAATAAATAATATAATAGTACATTACAACATGTAAACCACAGAATAACAACGGACAACTCCCATTAATTTACGACAGTACACCAGCACACCACAATAGAATTATGAACTATGCGTCACACGAATGTATCAACGACAAGACATAACACAATATCTAACAAGACCCATAAAAGAAACATCATAACTAAATGCATGAATGTTGGATGTATAAATACCGAGACACGTAAAGTGTTAAGAAATGGGTGTTTTCAAATTGACCATGTTATTTGTCCTCTCCCAGTAATAATGGCCTCTGAGGATGTCACGTCTCTCGACGTATAATAGGGCCGTAATGAAAACACCCATTAATTAATACTATATTCAAAACGTTTTTATCGGTCTTCATTGGTATGTATCCTTTTTTGATATAATATAACACAAGGAGATGTGGTATGATTCCCAATGAGACAACTATCCAACATGACAAAAATTAAAATAACAAAAAAAACCGAACTCCAAGGAAAATTCAAAACGTAAAGTCATTGATCAATGTGAAACAATTCAAACCAAAAAAAAGAACGGCCTGATTTATGACAAACAGCAACCAGCGACTGTTTGCTTCTTATGTCTAAACTACTTAAACAAAGACTATATGTTGACATATGTTGACATATTGGAGGCAGCCAGTGAATTAATCTTCTATGAGATACCTTAAAAAGATTCATTTTTTTTCTCTATTTATTGAATGAAAAATAAAAAAAATTTAAAAAAATCTAAACTGTAAGCTGAAAATTGCTTTCTAACATCAAATAACTTATTTAAATTTCTGAGTTACTTTCCTTTTATTGAATTTTCTAATAAACCAAATATAAAAATGAAATATGTAGACTTTTCAGACATAAGAAAGTTTAACAAAAATACCGAACTCTATGGAAAAGGAGTAGGTAAATTATATCTTATACGAGACCTTAGAGTCAATTCGGAAAGGGGTAAGTCATTAAAACCTGACGGAATCAAACTATAGACTACATCAACCAACGGAAAACAAATGGAAAACAAATGTCACATTCCTGACTTGATACAGCGTTTTCTAAAGAAAATGGTGGGTTAAACCAGGTTTTATAGCTAGCTAAAGCTCCAACATGTGTTTATAGTTCTAATAGATTGGCAAAACTGGATGAACAACCAAATCAGACACAATTGGTTAATGTGACAATAATTGGGATCCAGCAACCAAAACTGTTTGTGCGACTTTGTCCCCAGCAGAGCTATAGAAAATACAGTACATTAACAGTACACTTTTAATGAATAGAGTCACTCATGCATTCAACGAGTTCATTGGCACTTTATAGTAAACCTTGTGACCCAATTGTATGTTTTTATAAAAATAATTTATATGAAAAGTGTTCATTAAAATTATATTTATAAAAAGCTAATTATGTCCCAAATTGCTGAAATAAAAACGAATGGCTACGAATTTACTGACTGCAAGAGTAACTGTAACCATAAATGTTTCCATGTACAAACCTCTCTTCGGTTTGCTTAGTAGTTAAACGAAAATCTTCCGAGTCGTCTAAAAGGAACTATACAGGAGATTGCTTCATTTCTCTTCATCTTCAATGAATTAGTTCAATTAGTATTGTGATTACGCAAAATC
This sequence comes from Mytilus californianus, assembly GCF_021869535.1. Lineage (NCBI taxonomy): Eukaryota > Metazoa > Mollusca > Bivalvia > Mytilida > Mytilidae > Mytilus > Mytilus californianus. Next base: position 64,935,716 of record NW_026262679.1, read on the forward strand.
AGTTTTAACGTCAAACAAACTATCACCCATTTTGGACATTGGGATGGTAAATGAAAACATATTACGTCACGTGATTAATCCTTATTACTTTACTCTAACGAGCACGAAAAAGTTTGTGGATCCGAAAATTCAAAAAGAGATAAAATACATTAATTTTCAATACAATTTATTCCCCTTAAAAATGAATGAAAAAGTTTTATTTTATATATTCATATATTTTCTCTTTTGATTTCAAGATTCCTTGCACTACGTTTGTAAGTTTATGCCCCGTTTTTTGTAACCTTTGTTCTGTATCTGTAAACATACACAACAGACATACAACACAACTGACTTAAGCTCTCAATCAAACATAAAAATAATTCTGACAAATATGCCAACGAAAAAGTTTTTAGTAAATCTTACAAAGACGAAAAAAAAAACGTTTTTGTAGTTGATAGTAAATACAGTATATCAAAACACAATGCCGTACAGTACACACTTTCCCGATAAAGTACAAATAAAGTAAAATATAAATATAAGAGTAAACAAAATGAAAACATTACTGTAAAAACCTTTTATGTCCGAATCGCACATCTGGGCCCACCTGCACAAGAAATGCATAAAACCAAAAGCCCGATAGCTGGATGTACAAATATCGAGTCACGAAAAAAGGAACATAATAGCAAAAAGACAAATAAATGAAAAATTGCATTTGTGTGATTTTTAGATAAAGCGGCGTTTTAAACATTTAATTAATCAACTACCAACGTTGTGATATTTGATACACAACTCAGGAATTATTAAAGAATACTGAATTTAGAAGACAAAAAAGGACAATAAAAGAATCATTTACATATACAAGTATTATAAGGGTGAAGGTTTGAAACCATTAAAACGTTTAAAACCCGCTGCAATTGTTTGCACCTATCCTAAGTCAGGAATCTGATGCTCAGTAGTTGTCGTTTGTAGATGTGGTTCATAAGTGTTTCTCGTTTTTCGTTGGTTTTCCCGTTTGAATGGTTTTACACCAGTAATCAGTTTGGGGGCCCTTTATAGCTTGCTGTTCGGGGTGAGCCAAGGCTCCGTGTTGAAGACCGTACTTTGACCTATAATGGTTTACTTTTATAAATTTTGACTTGGATGGAGAGTTATCTCATTGGCACTCATACCACATCTTCTTATATCTATTAGCGTTCCAAACGCTTTTCTGACATAAACATACAATGTCTATCTAATTTGATCAGGAGTGAGTTACTAGATGTTAGTAAAAGTTCTTGTATAGTTTTTGGACCTCCCATTATGTGGGTTTAAATTGTGTTTTTGTGGAAAAGTAGAGGCGGATGATACCAACGTGATATTCAAACTCATAAGTAAAAGACAAACTTACAACGCCATGGTAAAACAAACGAAAAACAACCAAAAGGCAAACAACAGTTTTAAAAACACAACATAGTATAAAATAGGTTGAGCGAAAAGCACCCCACGAAAAACCGAGGGAGATATCAGGTACTCCGGAAGAGTAAGAAGATCCTGTTCCACCGGGGGTGTTGATGTAAGGACACATTTGGCGGTTAGACTAATTTGGTGATGTCTCTTTGAGGAAAAAACAATAGATTTGTGGTTACGACAATTTGAACATATCTGCCGTCATCTGTGAAACAGATATTCATTGAAAAAGAAAAAAAAAAGGAAATTAATTCATGACACAAATCCATACACACAATTAACAAAACCCAAAGTAAAGAAATATATAGATATAACATTTCGATTCAGTTCAAAGTCACATCGAGACCCTTTCATACGAAGCAAAAGGGTTGTTTATAAATTCAACATAGACTTCAAAAAATATGTCATTAACATGAAACTCCCTAATTGAAGACATGCATTAAGAAACACAAGTAACATTGAAGAGTTTTCAGTCAAGCACATTAGCATTTATTAAAACTAAACTGGACACTTTATCTGAATGGGTCAAAGCCAAAATTAATGCATTATGAAGTGTATTAAAAATCCACGATGGACAATGATCTAAGACCCTTTCACGAAGCTCAAAGTTGTAGATGCTTTATCTTTCCTTCACGACAAATATGTTGTTGTTCCAACAGAGAAAGCCTCAAACAATATTGTTTTTTATGCAAAAAAAACAAACAAAACATTTTTTAAAATGTCTCACTAAAGAACATGGAATGCACAACAATACTAGGAATCCCAGATATACACTTACACCATTCAAATCAAACGAAAGAGAAGCTTTTAGAAAATCACAAATCTGTCCTTCTCTCCTTTGGTATTTATATAAAAAAGGATGATGAAAATATTCTATTTTTATACTGGATACTTAAACTTGACACAAATCCCTATAAAGAACGATATAAAGCCGGGTCGTTAAGATGTTCGACTAAACATCTTTCTAAAGTTCTTACCACTATTCTTTCAACAGTAAAAGATGGCATTCAGACATATTGTGGTGATATATATTCATAGGTGGCAATCTGATGTAGATTCGAAAAACATTCTAAAGATCTTCTCTAAAATCTTTAATCACAATGCTTACAGTTTTGCAGTAATATCAAAACCTTTGATTATTCTACGCTTTAAACTACTATATATCAATGCTCAATTGAAAGAACGACTTCATGATGTCATTAGACAGAGCTTTTCTTTTCTAAAAATATAGAAAACGTAGAAACAGATTCCTTGTTATAGGTCATTCAGCATCTTACTTTGTGAAGAACCATAATTATTCCCAAAACAAATACACGGTTTAGTGCCTAACAAGATTTTGTGAGGTAGACGAATCCTGCCTTAAAATGATCAAATTGACTTTTTAAGTACAAAAATAGGCAGATCGGTCATATTTTGACTTTATTAACTCATTGCTTTCATTTGGATTAAATTGGACTGATAACAGCTTAATGTGACTGAACATTGCTATTTTCTGGTAAAACGCACAAGCGTTTTACCTTGCGTAGACGTGCGTAAAATATATTTCAATGTTTTTCTTCACAAAATTTTAATGTTTCCGGATGATAAAATACTTACCCAAAATTACCACCCAGAAAACCATACATTTGTCTTACTTTTTTTTAAAGATAAACAACTGAACCGATAAAATGTAATTAAAACGTCAAGCATGGAAATTTTGCTTTTATATGTCCTGTGTTTTCATTGTAATAAGATATTAAAAACCATGGTTTTTATGCAGGGCAAACGAAAGTTTCAATCAGGAAAAAAATATAGATATATCTAAGATTAACCATGATTAAAAAATGTTCCAAATTTATTGTCTCTATTACCCAAGTCGTTTTAGTGTACATATTTTTGTTATTTGATCATGTCGTATTAAAATACAAAAATCTTATCTGGTTATTTTGCACATTAGAAGTGAAATTTATTTTATCCTATTATTGGAAACACTTACAGTTTAATTTTCGAAATTATGATCTGAATAACTATAAACTATGGAACGCCTCAGCTGTCTTATGTGGAACTCTGATATTACTTTATGTTGTTTTATTATTACTTGATGATATTTTGTCTTTACTTAATATGGTTTTGACATTACGTAATGATGTTTTGATATAACTCAATATGGAATTAGTCATTACTTAATGATATTTCGATATTACACGATATGGTTTCGTATTGACTTGATATAGTTTTGTCATTACTCAATATGGTTTTGTCATTACTCGATGTGGTTTCACCATTATTTAATGTGGTTGTGTCATTAGTCAATGTGGTTTTAACATTACTTGATGTGAATATGACTTAACGTTATGTAGTTGTTTCATTACATGATGTGGTTTTGTTATTTTGTAATAATGATTTGCCTATTCTTTATATGGTTTTAACATTACGTAATGATGTTTCAAAATTTGACGATTTTACACTACATGATGTGTTTGTTTCATTATTTGATGTGGTCCTGTCATTCTTTGATGTGGTTATCCCATTATTTGATGAGGTAAAATCACGTGACCAATTCGGAAAAAACCTGTTCTATTTTTAGATATATTTCAATGTTGTATGTACCTTGGATGAGTGTGGCCATCCATCGAATTAGAGTTCAAATTAAAGTTAGGGTTACTGTTTGAGTAGATCTTTGAGTTAGTCTCCGATTCCGAATTCAAGTCATTATTAGAATTAAAGTTTTAGTTAGCATTGAGTTTCGAGTTGGACTTCAAGTTTGAGTCACATTTAAAGGTAGAGTTCTAGTTACACCATTAAATTTGAGTCACTTTTTGAGTTTGAGTAAGATTCGAATTTAAGTCTCATTTAGATTAATTAAGTTTTTGAGTTGAAATTCGTGCTATCTTATATGAGTTTGTAATTAAATTTTCTATCGCGGAACAAGGACTTTTGCTCGGGATTCCGAAAAGAGGGCTCCGGGGTATGCGTACAAAAGATAAACAATGTTACAGTATACAAAACGCAACATAGAAGTTGAAATAAAGTTAGATGTGGTGTGATTGACAATGAGACAACTATCCACCAGAGTTTAAATGCAGTGGATGTAAGAAATCATATATAGGCAACCGTACAGCCTTCAACACACCATATAGTCAGCTATAAAAGGCCACCATGCACCATGTGAATAAATTCAAACGAAAAAAAACGGTCTTATTTATATTTAAACAATCTACAAAAAAAAATGATACACATTTATACAACGACAACAATTGAACTTCGTGCTCCTGACTTGGGCAGGTACATAAAGAAAGTGCACGTGGCGGAGTTTAACATGTATGTGAGCGCTAAATCCTAACCTTACATTGGACTGTTACACTTGTGTAACAGCACAACACGAGAAAAAAATGTAAACTAGACAAAGTGATGCCCCGCACTCAACTCATTTAACCGCTTATACCCCAAAAATGACCAAAAAAAAGTTTAATTATCTCCCAAAAGAGCAAAAGATAATAAAAATAACAACCCTGACCACATGCACACCTTCAATATATGTACAAACAGCCAGCAGAGCGAAAACTTCCTAGCATTCAAACTGTAGGAGGAGTTATCTGGAAACGCTCTTCTTATGCAAGTAAATTTCGCAAAAAATTACAAAGTTCAACTATCTCCCAAAAGAGCAAATATTAATAAACATTAAACCCTGACCACATGGACACCTTCATTATATGTACAAACTAACAGTAAAGAGAAAACTTCCTAGGATTCAAACTGTAGGAGGAGTTATGCGGAATAACTATATACCCATAATGGGACGGACAGACGGACGGACAGGGGTAAAACAATATGCCCCCCCCACTTTCAGTTGCGGTGGCATACAAAAAAGATCGGTATGACTGGGTAATATAAATCCATCGGGGTGATCTCGGATGCTCCAGAAAGGCACCCGTCGTGTTATTCGAGAAAGTACAAACCCAGTGATTTGGTTTTATTTGGTAGTTCACATTCAAGAAAAAGATGACGGTATTATGGTTACGACCACTGGAACATGTCCGTCGTTACATGTGATACAGATATTCCAAAAAGTTTATTTTTCAATAAGTGCGAGGTAGATCAGGGAATTCAATTGATTACAAATAAAAGATTGATATTTGTAAGTTCAAATGATCATTTACGATAAAAAAAATTCGGAGAATTCTTATTTTATAGTATTGATGCTTTGCCGCTAAGTCCGAGCCCCCTCCCACCGTTTCCCTGTAACTTTAGTGTGAGTTGATTTGAAGTGCTTCATTTGTTAACATTAAAGTTCAAGTCGTTTGATTTGTGTCGAGCCTGCGACATCAATGTAGCGGCAGTGAGACCCAACAAACCTATATTTCGTCGTCGATAGTGGCGTCGGCGTCTCCATCTCCATTCTTTTTTTATTTCTATTGAGTTTAACCTTTCATTATACATGTTACTAAACACGTATGCCATTATAATTTTGTACTTTTAGAATATAATACTGTATTTGTTTACCTCAACTATTGTATCTGTATTTATATTGTATGTTTCCATCCATCCATCCATCCATCCATCCATCCATCCATCCATCCATCCCCATCCATCCATCCATCCATCCATCTATAGATCGTTAGGTTTCTAGTTTTTTACATTTTTCATTTCGGGACCTTTTATAGCTTTCTATAGGGTATGGGTTTTGCTTATTGTTGAAAACCATACAGTTTTGTTTTAGTTAAATAAAATCGAATTAAACTGTTTTGACATGATAAATTTGTAAACCTCCATGAAGTGTTTTAAAACTTGTATAGGAGTATAGGAGTTATTCCTCAATTTCAAGAAAAAGCATCTACAGAAAAACATTTTTTTTTAATTTTGTTTTTACCGATAAATCTATAGATAAATGTACAGCCGATCAACATGACGCTTTTACACTTACAGTAGCAATATCAGGCGAGACATAGAGTTCCGTGGAATATTTTACAAATTTATTACAAAAATACTGCTTCCGTTTGAGAACTTAGGGTAAAAACAACAAGACAAAGTGGTTTGGGGATATCCCAATTATGTAAGAAATACTGTAAACTTTTTAATACTTTTTTTCTTATTATTGTCTGCCGGTTACCTTTTTCATACTAAATAACTCTGAACAACCACTCGAACTTTAATTTGAACTTTAACTCAATGGATAGCGATACCCATGGCATCCAAAGCACATTAAACAAATGATATATTGAAATGTACGAAAGCCTATTAGGGTCACAAAAAAAAATAATATTTATCTCGTAATTACGAGAAGACGATCGCGTAATTACGAGATCATTATCGCGTAATTACGAGATAATCATTTTTTATCTCGTAATTACGAGATAATTATTTTTTATCTCGTAATTACGAGATAATTATTTTTTATCTCGTAATTACGAGATAAGTATCCCGTAATTACGAGATAACTATCGCGTAATTACGAGAAAATTATCTCATAATTACGAGAAAACTATCTCGTAATTACGAGAAAACTATCTCGTAATTACGAGATAAAATTACATATATATATAGATATACAGATCATGATTACCCTTCCGGGGCACCTGATAAAACGCCCGTTTTTATAAGCTCAACTGACCCAAAGGGTCAAGTGATCTTTTCCCATCACATGGCGCCCGTCGTCCGTCGTCGTCCGTTAATTTTTACAAAAATCTTCTCCTCTGAAACCACTTGGCCAAATTGAACCAAACTTAGCCTTAATCAACCTTAGGGTTTCTAGTTTAAAAAAATGTATCCAAAGACCCCGCCCACCAACCGAGATAATGGGGGGGGGGGGGGGGGGGGGTAAAATGTAGTTTATGGTTTATATCTCTGAAACTAAAGCATTTAGAGCAAATATGACAGGGTAAAAATTTTCAGACGAATCAGACTTCCCGTTGTTGGGATGCTGCCCCTTAATTGGTAGTTTTAATGATTATTGTTCAGTTTTTGGTTATTATCTTGAATATTATAATAGAAAGATATAAACTGAAGGAGCAAAAATGTTTAGCCAAGTAAGATCTACAAATAAGTCAAATGACCAAATTGTCAATTGACCCCTTAGGAAGTTATTGCCCTTTAAAGTCATTTCTGCAATTAAGTAATTTTTTTTAATCTTTTACAAAAATCTTTCTCCTCTTAATCTTCTTGGCCAAATGAATTTTTATCTCGTAATTACGAGATAGTTTTCTCGTAATTACGCAATATTTATCTCGTAATTACGCGATAGTTATCTCGTAATTACGCAACAGTTATCTCGTAATTACGAGATAAAAAACTTCTTATCTCGTAATTACGAGATAAAAAACTTCTTATCTCGTAATTACGAGATAAAAAAAACTTCTTATCTCGTAATTACGCGATAGTTTTCTCGTAATTACGAGATAATACTATGATTATCTCGTAATTACGAGATAAAACTATGATTATCTCGTAATTATGAGATAAAAATCTTATCTCGTAATTACGCGATAATTATCTCGTAATTACGAGATAAAACAATGATTATCTCGTAATTACGCGATAATTATCGCGTAATTACGAGATAATTATTGCGTAATTACGCGATAGTTTTCTCGTAATTACGAGATAAAAAAAATTTTTTTGTGACCCTAATAGGCTTTCGTAGAAATCTGTTTAAAAATAGAACATATTTTTTTCCGAATTGGTCACGTGGTTTTACCTCATCAAATAATGGGATAACCACATCAAAGAATGACAGGACCACATCAAATAATGAAACAAACACATCATGTAGTGTAAAATCGTCCAATTTTGAAATATCATTACGTAATGTTAAAACCATATAAAGAATAGGCAAATCATCATTACGAAACGAAATAACAAAACCACATCATGTAATGAAACAACTACATAACGTTAAGTCATATTCACATCAAGTAATGTTAAAACCACATTGACTAATGACACAACCACATTAAATAATGGTGAAACCACATCGAGTAATGACAAAACCATATTGAGTAATGACAAAACTATATCAAGTCAATACGAAACCATATCGTGTAATATCGAAATATCATTAAGTAATGACTATTCCATATTGAGTTATATCAAAACATCATTACGTAATGTCAAAACCATATTAAGTAAAGACAAAATATCATCAAGTAATAATAAAACAACATAAAGTAATATCAGAGTTCAACATAAGACAGCTGAGGCGTTCCATAATAAACTTACGTGCTATAATAATAAGCCACACCGATGGCTGTATGTGGACATATTTGGTAATGATTCTCTTCCCATGTCCTTCTCATTGTTGTCTTAATGTCTTCATTGTCAGCTACATATGTGGCTACGATTATTTCTTCAATCTTAAAGAGATTTAACATTAATTATCTTTGTTTGTATGTAACATTCTATTCTATGGCCTGTATGTGCTGTTTTCTTATAGACCCTTTTGGTTGCCCTGTTCGCATTGTTTCAACTGTACAAGAGCGTGTCTTAATACTTTTATTCTCTTTTTCACAGAAGCACGTATAATTCAAGATTTTGATTCTAGTGTTTTACAAACGTTTCCAAATACAAACGATAGTTTGACTTGATTTGTTGCATTTCAAAATGTTTCTCATATTACTATGCAGCTATCTATAATAAATATGCTAAAACAATATGTGTTCGGTAATGGCCTTATTTGGTCTATACCTTGTAAGCGAAAAGAGAAGATATGCTAAGGTCACTTCCTGACACATTGTACTTAAAAATCTAAATGAACAAGCATTTTGTGAGTATTGCATGGCAATACATAGTCCCCTACCGGTTACAAATTCATTGTAATGGAACGAAATTCTAACTTGATTTATAACGTGTCATGGTGTAAACTACATAAAAATATCAAGTCAAAATCTTCAAGCATGACGTAAAAAAACTGATGAAAACTGATTATTTAAGTGAATTTTCTATGTCCAAAGACCATAATTCTGCACAAAATTATCAGACTGGAACAAATTTCCAACTTGTCATGATAAAAACTATATACTAATTATCAAATCAATAAACTTCAAGAATGACAAACAAACCTACCACTAAATTCTTCAAACAATTTACCAAAGAAAAGGAAAAAAATCCAAAATGTCATTTTGTCTTTTAAAAATCTTTTAAAAAATGAGTTATTTCCCTTTGAACAGAAATCTACTAATTAATAAGTATTTCATCAAAAATTTAATTCTAGGGAAAGGGCTTTAACTGAACAAAGAGAAAAGCTAAAATCGTGAAAATTGAACTTGACCTGTGACTTGTCATGATAAATCAATAAACCAAATATCAAATAAATATCTTCAAGCACGAAGAAAAAAAGTCTGGAAAACTGATTTGCCGGACTGACAGATGGACAGATGGACAGACAGACAGACGGACAGACAGACAGACAGACAGACAGACAGACAGACGGACGGACGGAGTGCAAACCTAAAGTCCCCTTCGACTTCGTCGGTAGGGGACTAATTATAGAGCTATTAATTCAATAACAATTTTCAGATGTTCACAAGACATTTAGTCTGTCAATATTAAGTATTTCATATTTCTGGATTTGCATGAGGCTTTTTTTTTAAGAATATGGCTATTCTTTTTGTGTCTCTTTTTGGTCATGTAGCACCTTATGTTATCGGGTATATTATTCACCATTGTTTTTAAATTTTTGGGTTTGAATATTCCTGATGATGGTAAATCCTGATTAGCGCTTCGGAATTACGAAATTTATAAAGCGCTAATTTAATTTTCTTGCATTGAAGGAAAAACTGAGAAAAAAGTCCAATACCTCATCTTTTTGCACCAGATTATAGCCAATAATGCTGAACAATAAATCAATCAAGCATATTATTTAGGCTGTAGTACAGTATATCTTTTTTCAAAATGTTTAAAACTTAATCAGAAAAGGGGAGATAACTCAAATAATTTAATTTTATAAATAAATGAACAGTAGTTTTTCTTTCTATTTAAATTATAGCAAGAAAACAGTACGTAACCCATGTTTTTCTTTAAATTAATTAAAGTCTTTAAAAGGAACTATCTTCTCAAGCTTTACTCCAAATTTTTTTTATTAACTTAAGACAAAATAAAAATCCAAATTCAAGCTTTTTCGTGAAATATAAATGTTTTAGTCGATCTCCAAAAGATTTTTGGAACAGGAAAAATATAACCAATTTAAGAACAAACTTAGTAATTACCACAGTAACGAACAACACCTCTCCTATAGATATTTATTTGGCTTTTTCGTACTCTTGATATTTCCTAAACGCAAATGTGTATTAAAATTATTCATGTTTTTGGTCATTCTTTCAAGGAAAAATAAAAATAATGCCATCTTGATACATTAAAAATCCATGTTAATATTAATTAATTTGAAAACCACATTTGATAAATTGCACAAAGTAATCCTAACTTCTAAAAACAATTCGAATGATTTAATAATACTCTACTTCTGATGCAAAGTAAAACCCTTCACGCATCTTCTCTTTAAACAATTGCAAATATCAACACAAAAACCAAGTCTTATTAGATGTTCGTGACTTAATTCCAAACACTTTAATCTCATTACTTTAAGTATAAAGGATTTTACCTGATTTTTCAAGAAAGTCGGGATATTGACTTTGCCATTGGATTCAAACTCGGTCATTAATTTACAAATCAGTTCACTGTCTTGTGTTATCAGGTACCACAACCTTTCCATATTATATGGAATCTGTAAGATAACGTAAGTATATCACGAATTGTCATCGAAAATAAGCGGATTTCCATTATGTTATATAGAAATGTTATACTATGCTTACCTTTGTACATGATTAAATACAAGTGACATTGCGCATATTTACCACAATGAGTTTACATATTCTTTGATTTTCAATTCGTTTTAACCACCTACTGAAGAACCTCGAAGACCGGCAAACTGTCCTTGGGCATTCAAGATGATATGAACACCGTATTTACGACGGCAGCAATACAAGAAAATCCTACTTAGCAAACATTTATGGACATTTTAAAATAGTTTCCCCTTTGTAAATAAGATGCAGATTATGGATTGTGATATTTTAAAAGAGGTATATAAAACAAAATAATTGATTGCATAGTTTTAACCTTAGCTATATATATGTTACACTATTTCTAAAACGTGACGCATGAAAGTTATCTGCATTTATAACATACTCCCAGGTTATATAACTCCACCTATATATCGAAGCTATTCACCTTTGGATTGTTAAAATAAAAAGTATTAGGGAATTATTGAATCATTAATCTGGTCATGTTGGAGGTTTTATTGGTGAACATGTTTTTCTATACAGAAGCTTATTCACATTTATCTATATATACCTTATGGGACCTCAAGGGCTTTACTATTTATATTTCTAGCCTAAATTTTTGAAGCCGAAGGTCGGTAGTTTTCTCCGATACAGACAATAGTGCTGCAAATGGCGTTAAATACAAAAAATCAATCGATCTATCCTAGCACATATCACATGTACTAGTAAATATAATTCGTCTCAAATTTAACCCAACAATGTAAGATCTGCAAATTTGCAACAACAAATTTTGGTTTTTCCCTTAGCGGGATTCGGAACCCTGCTTCTGTGACATCGTGGCAACACCGCCTGTTCTGTGTCCACGCCCTGGAGACGGGGACATCAAAACTGTCAGACTACTTATTATTGTCCTTAAACGACGAAGTTTACCATTTTTTTTTTTAAATTTTTGCCTATCATCTTAAATTGGTACCGTCAATGTTATTATAATAGATAGACAGAAACTTTGAATAGCAAAAATGATCAGCAAGACAAGATCTACAAATAAGTCAAATAATCCAAATCGACACCTTATTGAAGTTATTGCCCTTTAATGACGATTTCCCCCAATCTTTGACATTTTTTGCCTATTATCTTGAAAACTATAATAAATAGTTAGAAAATTTAAATGGCAAAAAATAATCAGCAAGACCAGAGTTACAAATAAGCCAAAATGGTTGAAATTGTTAGTCGAAACATTGAAGTGTATACTCTTTAATGACGATATTTTTTTTCCATTTTGGCCCAATATCTTGAAAAGTATATTAGGTAGATAAAAAGTTTAATTAGAAACTTTAATCAGCAAGACAAGATCTACAAATTAGTCGTTTTGGCCGAAATCTTCAGTCGAGTTTGATAAATTTTACCATTGTTTGAATTTTTTTGCCTATTATCTTGAACGCTATAAATAGATAGATAGAAACTTCTAAAAGAAAAACGAACAGCAGGATTAGATCTACCAGTACTTCAACACGACTGAAATTGTCAGTTAACTCTTAATAGAGTAATTCCCCTTTAATGATGATTTTTACTAAAAAGTAGCCATTGTTGAAGATACTCTTTAGAGTCTCTAGTTTTATATTCATGTGTTTAGCTTTCCATACTTTTTGTCTAGACCGAACCTGATAAAGGTTGTTCAAGAAACACGAGTTGTCATATGGAGAAAAAATCAAACGCACTATCAATCAGAAAACCATATAATGAGCACCTTAACTCTTAAACAAGGACTAATTAAGAAAATTACCTAACCGTTGTTGATTTATAGTCGATTACAATTAGTTCGTAGACACCGAATTAAAAATTAGCGTCTTGATCCCATAAAAAAGAGAGTGAGAACAGACGGAAGAACGGACGGACGGACGGACGAACGAACGGACGCACAGACCGAAAAACATAATGCCCCTAGGTGGGGCATAAAAATAGTTGCCGAAAAAAACGTCACGTATTTTCAAGCTACTCTTAAAGAGACAGTCATCTGAATTATATCGTTACTTGTGGCTAAAAATATATGATCTTTCCTTCAAATATATTTTACATACCGCAAACTAAAAGACATTTATTTTTAGAAGTATCATCAACAAAAGAATTTCTTCGATAAAAGTGTTTCTTCCCACTTGCTGTTTCTGAATTAAATTCTAAAAGCACGAATCCGCCGGCATATTTACAATCTCATTATATTTTTTATAAAAACAAATTCAAAGCATATTTTCTTAAGAGATGAAATTCTAATAATTTTTAACACGTGAGAAATTAGAAAAGATGTATTTATGAATAAAAATGTCATTTTACTAAACAAAAAATACATATTGTTCTAAAGAATTGCTCATAAGGCATCATTATTTATTATTTTCTTCTTTGTACTGGAATCCAAACTTCCATTTTTTCTGCGGATTTGTTTTGTACTTCCGTTGCACTTTTTTTTAATACAAATATATGCAAATCATGATAAATTGCTCGGAGACTTTTTACCATAATATTAAGGTTTCTTTGTGCAACTATCGTTAGCCTTCATTGTCTCTTTTATAAGATTTCGTTTTATTAATCATTAGCCTGAAATAAATCTACATTATTAACGAATCAATTTTTATTCATATATAACATCAACCTTAATAAATAAAAATACAATAAAATACGTAACAATAAAAATTAATATTTCATTGTTTGCATGGGTATTTCCTTTATTTTTCTTTTCTTACACCTTATCAATGCTATAACCTAACTTTCCTTAGAAAAGATATCTATATCGTATTCACAAATTCGTAATCTCGAATTCAAAATACATTTTTGAGAAGTTATATATAATTAAGCTTCCATTTTTATGTTATACCATAATATCTAAACTAAATTTTCCAATTTTCTATCATTCTCATGTTTAGAACTGTTATTAAAGTTTTAATTACAAATTTGCTATTTTCATTACATTAACTGGACCCAAAAGATTTGACCTTAGTCATGTCGAAGTGATCAAAGGACGTTGTATCAGTGGTTTTTGACTGCGTACTGTATTTGGCCTTTTGACTTTTTTATACGAGCGTCTCCGATGAGTCTTTTGTAGACGAAAAGCGCGTCTGGTGTACAAAACTATTAGCCTAGTATCTTTGATGAGTTTGTGATATACATTTCTTTTTAAAGGAAATAATACGTAAAGTATATTAAACTTCTGCAAACGTTTTGACTAACTTTTTTTTGCAAGAATTTTGACATAAAAGGAACAAAGATCTGAACTACCTTAGCCTAATATATATTTAATGGAATAAAAAGATGCTAGTTTAGTTTAGTTCTGAGCTGAGCTAGGCTTACACATTTTTTTTTTTTTTAGATTATATTCAGCCCCTATCTTTGGTCTGTTGGTTTAACGTATATAAAATTAATTATTACTAGTAATTCTTTTCATATTTACTCACAACCCTCTGAAGTACAAATAATCTGATTTCCTGTGATAAAAAGTTACTTACATCTTTTTCAACTACCTTAAACCCAACTACACGTTTATGTAAAAAATCTGCTATGAGCGGCGTTTAATTCTTTTCATAGTAATCAGTTTAAGCTTTATATACAATATTCGTAAATTGTAGTTAAATATCAAATTTATTTGTAAGAGCTTGAGAGATAGAGAGAAACGGGAGGCTAGTCGATCTTTCCTCTTATTTCGTATGTACTTACATTACGTATATATAGTTTCATATTATATGTACAACTGTTTTTGTATAGTAGAACGGTCGATTGCAGGATCATAAAATTACAGCGTTCCAATGTCACCAGCGTTGCACGTATTTCATATCTCCAAAGTAATTGACTCCAAAACAATTGTTATGGTTCTTTTAACTTTTTCATAAACTGTATTTCACAAGAAATGTATGCATGATATCGCTAATAAGGTTATTTTCATATAATTTCGATTTCCAAGTAGCAATACTCCTGAAAAATTGGTCGGCACTCTTCCGATATATTGTTGATATAAGCCTTTGCTATAAATATCATAAAAATTCGACAACAAATGTAGGTGAGAGTGCTTACATTTAGATGTTCAATATGCATTATATTTCAAAGAAACATAAATCCGGAAAAGAATATTGATCATGGCTTATTTTCGAACTCATCAAAGACATAGTTTATATAAACCTTTGATATAATTTTCATAACAATCTTTCAAGAAATGTAGATGTAAGAGTGCTTACAGTTCAATATCTATATATAATTAATATTTAGAAGGGCATAACTTTTTGAAAATAGTTGATCGGTACTGATTTTCGAACTCCTCCGAGAATTTGCTGACATAAACCTTTGACATAAATTCATTAATATCTGGAAAATTGTTCACTGGAGAGCTCTAACAATAAAGTTTTATATAGAGTTTACATTTCGAAGGGACACAAGTCATTTAAAAATAGTTGTTAGGCACTGAATTCGAACTTGTCTGAGACATTGCAGATATAAACCTTCGATAAAAATTTAAATAAAAATATGGCAGGAGCTGTTCACGTGAGAGCACTTACAAGACCAGACGGACGCCCGTTATTTCTTTGTCTAAAATAGGAAAAAAACCAATGCAACAAAGTTGAGAAAGACCGACTGAGACATTTGCACTTCACAAGATCTAAACTGAACATTGGCATACTTTCTTAAACTATCTACAAACGAATACTACTTATCATAGAATTCAGTTTACATATAATGAGAAGCGCGCACAACATGCGCCAGTATCGGTGTTCTGAGTTTACTCCCAGTTTAAGTGAGGTTTATGTGGCTGAATCTTTAGTGCTGATGGTTATAGAGTGCCTTTTTTTCTTCCTTTACTAGTCACGTACAGTATGTACAGTGTTTTATCTTTTTGTAGCATTGTGATTTCTGTAGTTCTTATATGTTGGTTTTTATCCTTTATTTTTTTATTTTTTTTTCTTGAAATCTTTGATTTTAAGGAACTTATCACAAGTTATTACTTCACGGTTTATGTAAAGAAGCTTAAAAGTTATGTTAATTTGTGATTAAGGGAATTGAAAATCGAAAGTCTACAGGATAATTCATGGATAGAAGAAAGAAATCAAAAGAGTAATTCAAAAACAGTATAATGTCGACACCAACTAAAAGCAATAAGACAGGTTTGCGGATAAATAAGAAATAACGAAACAAAGAGAGAACATTTAAGTTAAGATAAACCTTAGGTAATCATACTCCTTATTTATACATACAGCATATAGTGTAAATCCTATGGACAATTGGAAGGAATAACAAAATACAATATTTTTTTGGGATCCTGAATTAATTGTACAACTGATTACTGTGAGACTGCTTAATGACAAAGATGAATGACAAATTTTATTACTTAAAAAGATACTTTTCTTATATGTGTCAGATCTTTACAAATTACCTGTATATCCATAGCTGGAGCTAGTGTAGGAATAACACTATCTGACATTGAATAATCACCTATAGTTATCGCCCGGGCAACAATGTCATTCTGTGTAACAGCACAGACAAATTTGATTGGAACACCCATTAGTTTAGCTATAAACCCAGCTGCAAACAAAAGTTTTAATTCGCATTAATTAAGAGAAAACACTGAAACGAAAATTATGTATCTATTTAAAACCATGTAAATTCCCTGGCAATGAGTATTTGTCGAATATATTCAAAGGGACTTATTCCAGAAATTCGCAAGTTGTAGTTATTAAACAAGTACAGATTTTTTTTTATCATATGCAGCATACGTTTATATCATTATTCCGGAAGACTGAAGATGAAAATTTTAAAAGTCGAAATGTCAAAGCTTTGTTTGTAAATAAGATATAAAAGAGAGAGTCACTATGACATTTTTTCCTGCTACAATTATATAACCAATTCTACAATATTCTTAATTTAACCCATTGGCTAGATCGGCTGTAACAAGGATAGTGACACTTTGTTGTTAGATGAATGTTCCTGATATTTTGGAAATAATTAATTAATACATTTTTTTCTGTTGCAAAGGAAAAATACAATCGAACTCCTTGAGGAAGCGTTTTCATCACAGGCCTTTTATGTAGAAAAATCGACATTTCTGCGATTATATCTCTACATGCAGAAAACATTGATTCAAAATCAATCGCCTAAAACCACAACCCATTTATTTAGTAAATAATGAATTCACAAATTAACGTAAATGAAAGAGTCCTTGGCCTCGGAGATATTGGTTTTCCCGTTATTAGTTTTGATTTCTCAATTAGTTTAATCTTTTCTAACTATACATAATTATTTATTTTTAATTTGAATGTACCCTGAAGACGTTTATAACAGAAACACATCTTTGTTTAAAAAATCATGAGAATTGGCTGTGTGATATGAATCAACAACTAGCAAGCATTTACTTTTGGTTTTGCTATATAAAATCTTGCAGCCTGAACCGCCTTGGAACTTAAAATTTCATATAAATTAAGTCTATATAAATTGTATATATCTTCTCCATATAACACCGTTATTGGTTTTATTGATAAAAAACATTTCTGAATCAGAATTGTTTTAACTATTCGTGGATAGCATGTAGACATCCAAACTTTATGACATAAAAATATTTACACAACATATATTTTAAGGACAATAAAGGCACTGGTTTGTCAGTAATCTTCACATTATGTACTATTTTTTCTGTGGTAATTTTTGCATTGTTAATTATTGAAATAAACGAAAAACGAATTTAGGATCCAACATTTCATAAGTATTCAATACTAAAGTAACTTACATGTCACATTTCCACATGCTCCAGTTGGAATTATTATTTCAACCTCTCCGTCACAACGTGGACACATCTGAAATATAATTACAACAAGAGGGTTTATGGTTAAACGTGAGTTTATGCATGTAAAAGATGTCCTTACTAAAGAATTAAAACAGGCATTCTGAAATGGCGTTCTTCTTCTTTTTTTCTTTTTTTTTTTGCTTTCTGGTACGTTCCATATCATTTTACTCAATAAAACGTGACGTATGCCATTACAATATTACGTTCTGTGAAAGCGCTTTGGGAAGGCATTTTTTAAGAGAAAGGAAAATTTTCCAAGAGTTTATTTCACACTCGGGTCATATTCGAAACGGTCTCTAATCTTCACACAGTTTCCCTGGTTCAAAACGTGTATTTTTAGATTTTTACAACAATGTGTCGTGTTTATGACATTTAATGCTGATCATAAATTTCAAATGGTGGCTTAAAACTGCAATCAGATAGATGTCAGAAAATTTCGGATGTCTAAACAACTTCTATGTCATTTGGTCTCTGGTGGAGAGTTCTCTCATTTGGCCATAATACCAAATCTTCTTATTTTATAAACAAAGATATTTCTGCTTTAAATTATCAAGAATGTTCTAATTCTGTTGCGGAAACTAACTAAAAGGGAACTTACTTTAAATAAATTTAAAACAGACAGCAATACGTGTCTCTTTCTAGATTTTGATAATTCAATTTCACACGGGAAACTACTAGTATATTCAAGAATTTACTACAAAAGATAAGATTTTTGTCCCCTATTGTCAATTTTCCCTTTTTGGACGTTGATGTTCGTTTGGTCATTTCTTTTAAAACTTTTAAGTTTGACTGTACCTGTAAAATTCTGAATAAAAACGGAATAGTGCATACTAACTTTTCCGGTCATTTGATTTTTTAAATACTGAAACTAATAATAAATTAATTACTTTAGACATGCGTAGATTTTGTAATACAGAGATGGCGAAAATGTCTCATGTATTAGGAAATGTCAAATTGCATGTTCAATTTTTTTTTTAAATTTCATTCTTTTATCACTCTGTGTTGTAAAAAGTGAGCAACAACGACTTTAGGTCCAATTTGAACCCTCAGTTGCTGTCACCACAATAGCGATCAACTTGATGTTATGTTGTATTGGTATCTGTAAATGTGTATTTTTGTTGGTTACTGTCGAACTTGCTGAAGGTGGAACGGTGGAATATTTTTGTAGATTTTTTACCGTGATTGATCGGAGACAAAAGGTATACATGTCGTATTCATATACTATGTTCAGTGTAAGCCAAGGCTCCGTGTTGAAGGCCGTACTTTGACCTATAATTGTTTACTTTTTACACATTATGACTTGGATTGAGAGTTGTCTCATTGACACTCATACCACATTCTCTTATTTCTACTAACTTACCTGTAAATAAGCATAAATATAATGAACTATTTGCACCATTATTCTAGACCAATTTATTGAATTGATAGACGACAGGTTGTGCTTTTTAGTAAAAGTAACGTCTTTAAAAACTTCTTTGATTGGAATATCAAGATCATCTGATGTGCCTTCCACTTAAAAAGAAAGTATAATTATATTTGTCATATATTTTGTCAATGTACATGCATAAAGTTGCACGCAGATGAGAAATCGAATTAACAGAAAAATTAAGTTGAAAATTATTTTTTTTAAATGTTTGTTGCATTTTTTTTTTGGTTCTTCTGACCAGCTAATTCCTTCAAATTTGTAGAATTTCATTTCAGAGCTGAGCGATATGAATAATAACAGTTGTTTTTCATTTGCTCATGTTGGTGCCTTTTATAACTTGCTATGTGGAATGGGTTTTGCTCATTGTTGAAGGCAACCTATAGTGACATTTATAGTACAGTTGCTAACATCTACATCATTTGGTCTCTGCTGGTGGTTGTCTCGTAGGCAATCATACCACAACTCCTGTTTTTATATAAGGTTACGTGAACTTACGTCAATGAATCAGCAACACGATATAACCAATAAGGATATCTAAGTTTCTTACACAGAGTAAGCAATATTTTTCCAATCCAAATACATTTCCATTCACCAAATCAGGAATATGAAAGTTGTGTTCCATTCGTTTGATGAGTTTGAGCTTTTGATTTTGCCATTTGATAAAGGACTTTCCATTATGAATTTTCATTGGAGTTCGGTATTTTTGTTATTTTACTTTGTATTACACAAGAAAGTACAACTTGCATAAAACAGTGTCAGATATAATTGTCAGAAAAAAAGCAGAAAATACTATTACATGTATTTACCTATATAGCTAATTAATGCACAACAATTAAAAAGTCATCGTAGGAATTTCTGCAATTATGAAATTTTCTAATTTACCTCTATATACATGTACATTTTTCTCAACAGCTGTTATCATTTGTTGTTCCTGGACTTTGGAACATCGACCTTTTGGTAGAAGTACAATGATGTCAACGTATTCGAACCCTTTAACGGCTTCTATTGCTGCACTACCGGTGTCACCGGAGGTTCCTAAAATGTAGGATTATAAACTCCAGACAATGACAATCAATTTCCTTAAAATAGGTCTTTTGACTGTTACATTACATCGATAAGGCAATATTTATCATACTCAGGTCTTGAAACTACAGCATATCAATCCATCATTCTAACTATTTATATTCCCTAATACAAAGTCTAACAGCATTTAAGCATTAATTTTTTATGTACAGGATTCCAACTTTGAAATTAATCTTTCCATTAAAAAAAACTCAAAGCTTGGAATCGTCGAGGATGTAAGCTAAACTTATTACATATTTTTTTTTTAAAGTACATAGTTATAAATTCTATTTGATCTTTTTCTTCAGAATTTATAACTTTTTTGGAATACTAGTTAACTGAAATAGAAATGACTTAAAAAGAATAATCTACCATTTGTTCTTATTTCCGAATTTTATTTTCTTTCAATCGGTATTTCACCATATAACGCTACATGTTATCACATTAATATTGGATGCGTCAATAACCTGTGTGGCACCGTTAAAGTCCACAATTCCTCTAAAGTCCACAACACCGCTAAAGTCCACAACAAATTTCCGCTAAAGTCCACAACGCCGTTTAAGTCCACAAACTTTCCGCTAAAGTCCATAAAATGACCTCCCCTAAAGTCCACAAAAAAACACCGTTAAAGTCCACAATAACAACTTCCGCTAAAGTCCACAAAAAAACACTGTTAAAGTCCACACAACCTTTTTTTTTATTATTAAAAAATCAATTCGCTTTTTTTTTTTAATCCCGATGGTATAGATCTAATAAAAAGCATGGACTTGCTGTTCTTGGAAAGTATTTCTTATCCGCTTGAATTATATTTTTGATAAATGAAAAGATTCTGATTTTGATCCCCATAAAAGATCTTTGTATTGCGATTTTCTATGAATCAAACAGGCAACATTTCTGAAAAGTTATCTAGCTATGGTTCTCTTTTTGTATTTTCTTTGGTAACCATTTATACACACTGACATATCTTGGAGCCTATATTTGACATTGAAATTTCGTTTGCAAATATCTTTGCAAATATCTATAAAACATAAGAACGAAATCCATTCAGTTTCGGTTATGCTCCACAGCAGCCAAAACGGTCCCTTATTCCAAAAATAGACTTTAAACCATAATGTTCTTGTTTCAAATCAAAATAATGATAAATAAAAGAATTCCTCACATGCATTTTGTGGTGCTAAGCAGATTTCGATCACTCATTAGTTTGCATGTTTGTTTGGTTTTCAAAAAGGAAAATGTATTTGTTTCAGAATGCATTGAAGATGAATTGAATAGATTATACGCTGATGCGGTCCTTATTATGTCTTACCCATGATGAGTACAAGTATAAAAGATTTGCGCACATTTTTAGAATGATGCGCTTCCGCGCTTCATACAAAATGTACTTCGGTCAACGCTTTTACACCCCAATGAATTTACAAAAAGAAGCATTCAATTCTTAAATACAGGCATTTGTTAAAATCTTCAACTTACATTGTCACAATTACATGAATAAAGAGAATAAGCGAACATTCAATCAATTGAAATAAATTATTTATTTTCTTTTTTGGCACTCTCGCCCACAAGGAACATTAGATTTTTCACATTTACATGTTTTGTTCATGCATATTCCTTTCAATTTACATTTTTTAGTAAAGTTCCTAAATATTCTAAAAACTTTTCTTCCCACATTATGTTTACTTCCAATAACTTCAATTTCAGCGAGCATAATTCAATTTCGTGTATTACAGACATGCTAAATACAGACGATTACCATATCAATTGAACATGACATTTTTGAGTAATTAAAATTTTAAGTTTTTATTTCAATTGCAATTGAACTTTTTGTATTAATTTAAGATTTCAGTTATGTTGATCTGTAATGTACATTTGTATCTAATACACAAAATTAGGCAGACCTTACGCGTACAGTCCGACCGTATGCGTATTTTGAAAAAGTACGCATTCGCTCCAGACCGTACGCGTACGGTCCAAATACTAACATGGTCTGGAACATATATGTTGTAGGTCACTGTAAAACAATTTGAAGATGCAAATTTGATCAAAACACTCCTAAATAAAATTGGCTGAACTTGCATAAACTAGGTTTCAGATTTAGATGAGAAAATCATCAGACTCTAATAACATGAACTTGCAGATTACTTTAAACAAGACCATTGACCTGCTACTTTACTTCCGGTTAATCAGTTAATAGGTCGAATGACCTGGTAGGCAAACATTTCCAATTGACAACATCAAAATTAAAATATTACTCTGATTTCAAGTTTCCCAGGAATTACTAAACAAATCAAAGTGGCTGCTCGTGTCTTAGTTCGTTCCCTTGATTTGTTTGGTATTAAAAAAAATAAGAAAGGCGATCAACATTACTTTCGTTTTCTGGTTTTATGAGAATTGATAATAATGAAGTATAGAATGAACATTCAAATTTAATAAACAGCAGGAAATTCTGTACAACATATACATATCTAAATATTATTAAAACTAGAGTATCATGTGATCTTAAGCTTGTATTGTTCACTTGACCTAAATATGATCATTGTTGGTTTTAAGGAACACATAGTTTAAGCTTTTTCTATTGGAGCGTATTCTAAACTTTGGACCTCTAGTGCTCGGTCCCTATGGACATGCATTTCTTTAAACTAAAATTTTCACATCCATTCTTCTGAAGCTTCGTAGGAAAATTTAACATCTTACATAGCTTACATGACCAACAGGGTCATGTACTTGACTTGACTTTCAACCCTACAGTAATGGCTTCGATATAACCCTTTACTCATAATTTTATACCGAAATTTACATCTTTAGGACCCTGTACCGTACACATTCTCAGTAAAACAATCATGTACTTCGTTATTGGTGAACAAGGTAAATTCAAAACTAAATTAAATGTACGAATACTCAGAATTCTTATCTAGCTATTTCATTCATGTTAAAAATCTAACACTGCCTTTAATAATAACTAGCAAGTAACTGATAGACAGGCATTCTGCATTAAATAAATGAAAATATAACTTCTTCCTCTTTTTGTAAAAATCAACATAAATTTATAATGTAATTGTTTTTTAACATTTTTTTAGTAGTTCACCTGCTAATTATATCAAATTGTAATCACTTTAATCACATCAAATCCAATGTACGGATGTTCCAGACCATATGCGCATTTAGACCATACGCGTATATGGTCTGGACCGTAGACGAACTTATTCAAAATACGTATACGGTCGGACCGTACGCACGTGCCGTCTGTCTAATTCTAAGAAATTTGTCAAATCTAGAATTAAAAAATGAAATAAAAACTTTAACTAAATACAAAAGTCACGCTACATTGTAACTTTATCAGTTAATCTCCTGTATTAAGTATGAAATTGAGTTAAAAAGCTCACTGAAATTGAAGTTATTTGAAATACAAATAATGTTGGAAGATATGTTTTTAGAAAATTTAGGAACTTTACTACAAAAACCGTCAAGCCAGCTGTTTATTTGTGAGAAGACTGATAGAATTAAAATGAAATGCTTAATATATAGTTTTGACAGTTTCTCAGATATTATAAGTGATATTAAAGTCATGTATACATCTTGTGTATTGAATGGTTGTAAGGTGTACATGACTGTCTGTCTGGTCTGTGTCATATTTCCTTGACCTAATTTAATGGTTCATTAGTCAAAGTTCTTATTTCTTGATGATGTTTGCTTCCGAGATATTTTAAGCGATAGCTAACTTAATTTGGTATATCATGGGATGAATTTATACGGCCTCCATGTCTGTCTGAAAAGATTTATCTCACCTTGACATCATGTTCATTGATCATTGAATTGATAATTTAATGTATTGCTTGTTGTAAAAAAAATTGTTCACTTACAAATAACTTCAATTATAAACACTAAAACAGGGAAGACATTTAAGTGTGTCCAGTTTTGTTATAATAATTATGTATACAATGTAGGTTCTTAAATACGTTAATCCGATAGCAATTATCATACAAAAATATTAGATGGAGAGTGGTCTCATTGGCACTCATACCAAATCTTATTTACACAGGTACATTGGGTCATGATGATATACCCTGTCCTCCCTCTTTTTTACGAGGCAATATTTTGTAAAAGTTCTGATTTAGAGCTATTTATACAAATGACGTTTACCTATCTATTCCTGGTCATCTATACTGATATTTTTACTTATTTGTGCTGTTTTACTATCCAGCTATTTTTATATCGGCAAACTATATAAAAGTTGAAAAAATAGCTGGAGGGGAGTGCAGGATACATTATTATGACCCCATGTCCATGTGCTTATGTTTAGTAACAATTTAACTAAAACTAGCAAAATCGAATTATATGTCGAATTTCTTGTCGGTGCTCATGTTTTTAAACATCAACATAAAAAACACATTATTAATAACATGTCCCGAGACTTTTGCTCTGTACATTTATAGTGACGTAAAAAAGTGATTATATACAAAGAATAAAAAAAAAAGTACTTGAAGATTCCAGTAATTATGTAATAACTAACGAATTTACTATGAATAGATTACTTTTTAGAAATGATGTCCAAATTGGCCTATTTGATTCATTGATCGGATCATCATAATACAAAGATCAAATTAATGGAATAAAATCTTCTACAGATACTCTACTTTTTTTCATTTATCAAACTGATAAAAAAAATATCTACCAAGAACAAAAGCCCATGCTTTGTATTGTACTACCGGGATAAAAAAAAAAAAGCGAATTGATATTCTAAAAATAAAAAAAGTTGTGTGGAATTTACCGGTGTTTTTTTTATGGACTTTAGCGGAACTTGTTATTGTGGACTTTAACGGCGTTTTCTTGTGGACTTTAGCGGAGGTCATTTTGTGGACTTTAGCGGAAAGTTTGTGGACTTTAGCGGCGTTGTGGACTTTAGCGGAAATTTGTTGTGGACTTTAGCGGTGTTGTGGACTTTAGAGGAATTGTGGACTTTAACGGTGCCACAAACCTGTCCTTACATCACAAGTTGTTTGAACACATAATTTTATGACAGACGTGATGATTATAGTTTCCAAATAGTAAGTTATCATTTTCAAAGTAACGATGTATTGAATATCTCCTAAATATGGTTTATGACTACCACTGCTAGTTTGCTTTGAAAGAGCTTGTAATGTTCAACTACACAGACTTCGATGGAACACAATGACTGTCATATGAATCGCTCACACATGGTTACGTTCACCTTAAACTAATAGTCACTACTAATATTTGAAAATTTAAACGATCGTTATATAGTTACGACATTGTGTTATAAATAAATGAGAAGACATATTTTTCTAATGTGTTTTCATCTCATTTTACAAATTTTGACAAATGGCAATACAGGACGTGTATCGCAATCAGGGGACGTTTACTATTCAGGACTACATGATAACATTCCAGGTTTTGGCCCGTGGGGTATACAGGACGGGTATCACATTTAGGGGACGTTTTCTGTTCAGGGCTACATGATAACATTCCAGGTTTTGGCCCATGGGATATCGAATTATTAGTAAATGGTTTTCAAAATATTTGATAATTCAAAAACTGTAATCGTAATTTTATGGCAATAACCCCTATAATAGTCGATTGACAAAATCCTTTATTTGATTATTTTTTACTGATTTGTTTACTGTTTACAGTTTCTCTCTATTATAATTGAGGAGATAATAGTCAAACAGGGATAAAAACAAATAATCATATAATGGCAATAACTCCTTAAAGGAGCCA
Organism: Mytilus californianus; assembly: GCF_021869535.1. Taxonomy (NCBI): domain Eukaryota; kingdom Metazoa; phylum Mollusca; class Bivalvia; order Mytilida; family Mytilidae; genus Mytilus; species Mytilus californianus. Next base: position 64,961,922 of record NW_026262679.1, read on the forward strand.
ATTGGAAATTTCCTTTATTTATCATAGATTTCCAGATAATTCATATAAACACAAGAAGTGGGTAAAAATGGTCATTTGATTGCAAACGCTCCTATAAGGGTTCATCTGGTCATATTATCAGAAATGGAAAGTATGTTAACCTTGATATTCTTAACTTTTTTACCCCGCCAGATATTCTTTATCTATAATGGCTTTCATGGATATATATATATATATATATATATAAAATGCTTCGCTGGGCGCAGCTTGATACGACCGCAGAGGTCGAACCCTGAACAGTTGGGGCAAGTATGGACACAACATTCAAGCTTGATACAGCTCTGAATTTGGATTGTGATTAAATATTTGACACAGCATAGGTTTCTGACACAGAAAGAATGTGGTCTAAGAACTTCAATTTTTTTAATTTACCTATTATGGTCCAATGTCCAAAATCAAAATACATGGTTAGATTCAGCATATCAAAGAACCCCATATATTCAATTTTTGTTGAAATCAAACAAAGTTTAATTTTGGACCCCAACTTGGACAAACTTGAAAACTGGTCCCATAATCAAAAATCTAAACACATGTTTAGATTCAGCATATCAAAGTACCCCAAGAATTCATTTTTTGTTAAAATCAAACTAAGTTAAATTTTGGACCCTTTGGACCTTAATGTAGACCAATTTAAAAAACGGGACCCAAAATTAAAAAACTAAAAACACGGTTAGATTTGGCATATCAAAGAACCCCAATAATTCAATTTTTGATGAAATCAAACAAAGTTTAATTTTGGACCCTTTTGACCTCAATATGAACCAATTTGATAGCAGGCCCACAAAATAAAAAATCTAAATACATGGTAAGATTCAGCATATCAAAGAACCCCATATATTCAATTTTTGTTGAAATCAAACAAAGTTTAATTTTGGACCCCAATTTGGACCAACTTGAAAACTGGGCCAAAAATCTAAAATCTAAATACATGTTTAGATTCCGCATATCAAAGAACCCCATATATTCAATTTTTGTTGAAATCAAACAAAGTTTAATTTTGGACCCCAACTTGGACCAACTTGAAAACTGGTCCCATAATCAAAAATCTAAACTCATGTTTAGATTCAGCATATCAAAGAACCCCAAAAATTCAATTTTTGTTAAAATCAAACTAAGTTTAATTTTGGACCCTTTTGACCTTAATGTAGACCAATTTGAAAACGGAACCAAAAATTAAGAATCTAAATACACGGTTAGATTCAGCATATTAAAGAACCCCAAGAATTCAAGAATAAAACCCCATTGAAATTGATCAAGAAATAAGCAATGTATACGAAGTATCTTCTTTTGCACAATACTGTGCAATTGAATATTTCTTGCTATTGTGCAATACTGTACAATTGACAATTTCTTGCTATTGCGCAATATTGTGCTATTGGATATTTCTTGCTATTGCGCAATACTGTGCAATTGAAGATTTCTTGCTATTGCGCAATACTGTGCAATTGAAGATTTCTTGCAATTGTGCAATACTGTGCAATTGAAAATTTCTTGCTATTGCACAATACTTATTATATAATAATTTACACATCCTGTTTGGTGTGTATCTCCTACCATATCATTATTATTTGCTTTTAAATATTAATCAGAAATAACCAACTTAAAATGGAAAATTTTAAAAGAAAAAAAAAAGGAAAAAAAAAGAAAAAAAAAAAGAAAAGAAAAAATCCCCCCCCCCCAAATTTTTTGAACCCCCTTATGATTTATCACCCCCAAACTCAATCCCAGCCTTCCCTTTGTGGTATGGTACCTTGCAGTACAATTTCAGAGAGATCCATACACTTGAACACAAGTTATTGTCTGGAAACTAGAAAAATGCTTATTTTTGGCCCCTTTTTGGCCCCCAATTCCTAAACGTTTCGGGCAATTACCCCCAAACTCAATTCCAGCTTTCCCTTTGTGATATGGAACCTTGTAGTACAATTTCAGAAATATCCAAACACTTACACACAAGTTATTGTCATGAAACTAGAAAAATGCTTGTTTTTTGCCCCTTTTTTGGCCCCTAATTCATAAAATTTTGAGGCAATTATCCCCAAAATCAATTACAGCCTTCCCTTTGTGATATGGAACCTTGTGGTACAATGTCAGAGAGATCCATACACTTACACACAAGTTATTGTCTGGAAGTTACAAAAATGCTTATTTTTGGCCCCTTTTTGGCCCCTAATTCCTTAACTGTTGGTACCATAACCCCCAAAATCAATCCCCACCTTCCTTTCGTGGTATTGAACCTTATGGTAAAATTTCATGGAGATCCATTCACTTAAACTAAAGTTAGAGTGCGAAAACCAATGTGTCTTCGGACGACGCCGGACGACGCCAGACGACGACGACGACGACGACGACGACGCCAACATCATACCAATATACGACCAAAAAATTTTCAATTTTTGCGGTCGTATAAAAATGACTGAATAATAGCCAACGATAAATCTTACGGGGCGATGGATCATAAAATTATGATTACAGTACACTACAAAATATAATATATAACAAGTCTAAACGGATACAACATCACAAAAAAATAATTAAATCGTGAACAAATTTTATATATTTCGTATAACTAATATCCTTCATCAGTAAGATCACTTTTAGACTTGTTATATTTTCCTTCGGGTTTATATGATCCGTTCATCCTATTTCGTCTCTTTAAAATTCAAGAGTCTATCCTAAATTGAGGTAAATTATATGGCCTTCCAAATACGGTTTCGATCCCTAACATCACTGAAGAGAAATTAATTGTCGAAATCCGGATATAGTGTACAAATTTTTTCACCTCATGTTTGCGGTATACAATCTTCTCCGCAAGTTTATTGTTTTCTGTTTGGTATTAAATTAATAATTAAGATCCATGTTACATCTCGTGATCAATTTATTTGGCAATCGTCAATGGCAGTCAGCAGGGTTTAAGAACATCAGTTGTTCGACCTGTTAGTCAAATGCAATTTGTTAAAATATACTTTTCACTTTTTTGGTCTTTTGGAAAATGTTGTTTGTGCTGCATTTAGACCCCTCTACCAAGAAATTTGTTTTACATGCACACGTATAAAAATTGCGGTTTTTATCCAACGCAATCATAGGTTTGAACGTTGTTTTCAATTTAGACTTGTTTATATTTTTTCGTTTGGGCTTGTATTATATTTTCCTTCGGGTTTATATGATCCGTTCATCCTATTTCGACCCTTTAAAATTCAAGAATCTATCCTAAATTGAGGTAAATTATATGGCCTTCCAAATACCGTTTCGATCCTTAACATCACTGAAGAGAAATTAATTGTAGAAATCCGGATATGGTGTACAAATTTTTGCACCTCATGTTTGCGGTATACCATCTTCTCCGCAAGTTTACTGTTTTCTGATTGGTATTAAATTAATAATTAAGATCCATGTTACATCTCGTGATCAATTTATTTGGCAATCGTCAATGGCAGTCAGCAGGGTTTAAGAACATCAGTTGTTCGACCTGTTAGTCAAATGCAATTTGTTAAAATATACTTTTCACTTTTTTGGTCTTTTGGAAAATGTTGTTTGTGCTGTATTTAGACCCCTCTACCAAGAAATTTGTTTTACATGCACACGTATAAAAATTGCGGTTTTTATCCAACGCAATCATAGGTTTGAACGTTGTTTTCAATTTAGACTTGTTTATAATAATTTTATATATATACAAGTCTAAATTGAAAACAACGTTCAAACCTATGATTGCGTTGGATAAAAACCGCAATTTTTATACGTGTGCATGCAAAACAAATTTCTAAATACAGCACAAACAACATTTTCCAAAAGACCAAATGAGTGAAATTCAAAAGTATATTTAAAAAAAAAACGCATTTGACTAGCAGGTCGAACAACTGATGTCCTTAAACCCTGCTAACTGCCATTGGCGATTGCCAAATAAACGGATCACAAGATGTAAAAAAAAAATAGATCTTATTATTAATTTATTACCAAGAACGTTCAGATTATTAATACTTTCTTCTCCTTGACCATAGTTAACTATAACAGTGATTTTTCCCTAGACATTTAGTACTATTCGTTAAATCGAAATACCTGTATGCTGTATGGTTCTTTAGAAAATATTTACTTCTTTGGTCTTGGTAAAAAGTATGGAATTAAATAGCCAAAAGGGGTCAGTTGGTCCAAATGTCAAAGATATTCTACTAAAGAACAGCTAAACATTTGAAACCATAGTTTGCGGATAAATACATGTTCTATTGAGAGTCTTTAAGTGCATTTTTATTTTGCCAAAAAAAACCCAGGAAATTCAAAATAAATATTTTGTAAAAAAAAAGAGTTAAAGAAATTTTCTTTGGTAATATCTTTAACATTCTCTTCAATTAGGAAAGGATAGTTTTACCTGATAACCGGTTCACTCTCCTGGGACCCTAGGTTTTTTTTCTTTTGTCATGCTTGTATGTGATATTATTTCCTGTGCATTTTGTGAGTTTGTTATGTGACCTATTTATACGTTTTCCGTTTCAGAAATAATTGATATTAAAGCAAACCAAAAGTACTAAAAAATCCGTGAATATACATGAAGACGTTAAATCCAATTTTCGTAACTCATTAATCTCACCAACAACAATTGTCAAGTGCTTCTTCTGTTTCGACAGAAAATATTCCAAAAACTGTCCTACGCATGAGAGAGCTAAGTCTTTAAACGCCCAAGTTGTACCATGAAACAGTTCCATTATATTCAAACCATTTTTAAGCCGCTGTATTGGGGCTATCTCTTGGTGAGTAAACTTTGCAAATGCTTTTTCTAAAAGACCTGGAATTATATATTTAACATATATAAAAGCAATTAATTATACTGAGATAAAAAAAATTATAAAAACCACTTTTATCATTCACACACATTACCAAAGTCAGTGCAGTTTCTGTTACTTATCATAAAGAAAAGCAGACACAAATGTTTTAAATGTCACTTGGAATTCTTAAGGTCACCCGAAAAGCAAATTGTAATTTTGTAAAATGCCTGAGTGCAAATAACAAAACTGTGGTTTGAATAGACCAAGTTTCAAATTAATTAGGATACAAGAAATGAGTTTGAGTATTTAGCTTTGTGACGTTAAGCAAAAGACTCTTATCGAGTTTTCCATCATGACACTTTAAAAGCCTAGCACTGATATAAACTTGTTTGCAAGTGCTACAAATTAATTTCAAGTCATGCAGTTATTTGTATTTCTAACAACGATGATCAACTGATTTATGATACATGACAGGAAATGAGTTTGCGTCACTCACAAAAGGAATTACTTTTTTTGTTTTAACAAACATGTCGTTAAAATGTACAATAGAATGGCCATTAGAGGTTGCAATATATTCCGTATTGTGAAACAGACGTGAAATACAGCCATCTTTGATGGCAATCTCTCTATAAACACAGGGACGTGCGTCAACAAAATTACAGACGTGTAGAAATATAGCTATAATTGAAATGACCCAGTAGTACTTTGCATTGAACACACCTCACACTAAATCTGACGGCAATTTCATTTCAGAAAATAGAGCAATTCCTGACATTATTTAAAGAACTAGTATATTTTTGCTTTTTATCTTGATCAAATTGCAAATGTTTTTTTTGTTAAATAAGAACATTAAGTGGTCTGATTGTACTGATGATGAATTTGACCTCTTATTTATCATCCGGCGATATAAATATAAGGAAAACCCATTATATTTTCATAGGAATGAAAAAACGAAGAAAAATAAATGTAGAGCTTTTAAAAATAGGTGAAGTGAACGAGAAAATGTAAATTGATTAAAATTAACTGCCACTCTGTCATTTACAATTTGTTTTTAAGGAGGCTAACTAAACTGATATAAAGTAGCAGACTTATAATGGTGTTTTTCTCTTTTATTTTGCCAATGAACAAATGCATTTTAAAAAAATTATAACATATCGAATCATTTATATATATAACTACAGCAACCCCCCCCCCCCCCAAAAAAAAAAAAGAAACTTTTGAATAACTGGCTCAGTACAAAATGATTCACTGCAATTATTAAGGGATTGTCTTCTAAGATACTTCCTGACCCAACACAATTCACAATTCAATCGTTTCAGCACACTTGATCCAATTATTTTTCATTTTTTATTGATACTATTTTTATTATCGATGTTGGCCATGTTTTTAAATAGTGGCTTGTGTGGCCATCCATCATTTTTACATGACTTTTCAAAACTGTTTTATCTGATATCTGCTGCGATCATTTTTTATACCAATGTATAGTCACCTATTAAAATTCCTATTAATTATCATAAACATCTGATATCTAAAGAAATTTGTTGCACTTGGTCCTTTACAAGAACTGCTTAGAGCTTCCCATCAGAGCTCCTGGGCTTCCCATCAGAGCACCTGAGTCTCCCCAAATTTTGAGCGGATTCGTGATGCTCTATCTAAAGTTATCTTTGCTTCTCAGATATTTTTTGTCAAATTATCTATGTTCATCAATGTTGCGGCGTCGATGAATGTCCGCATCGAGGCTTGATAGAGATGACTGCTGAACCAAGTGGATAAAAATATTATTGAATTATATACAATTGACTCCAAAATTAAGTCAAATTAGATTTCGCGGATTTCGTTTCAAGTGCTCTAGCTTTACAAGTTATTATTTTCTTATCGGATGATACGAAAATTGATTAACGAATTGATTTGAAATTAATGGAGCACAAAATATTCTACCTAAGATGTTTGTAAGTTGTAAATGATAATACCCTATAAGCTTATGCACATCGCGTGTTTTCTTGTTATATAAATAAATTAAATGTGTTATATATTATGATCTTAAATTCATAACTTTATACTTCGGTATTGACATAATTTATTACATACTTTTTTTTTATTATTCCGTTGATAAATTTAGAAATTAATTAGAAACTAAAGTTCCAATCCCTCTGGCAAGCTTAAGTGTATTTGGCAATTTTTTTAGGTCCGTTTTGGTCCTAGAGTTCCTCAAGTGTTCAAGGGTTTATTCATCTTTGGCTTTCAATTTAGGGGGTTGAGCTTTCCTGATGATTGTAAATCCAGAAAAACGCTTCGGACGCATAAAATATTTCATTCATCAATAACTAAGTTGCATAAAAATCAGATTTTTTAGTTTTCATTTTGTCTTTGTAGAGATGCTCAGCTGCATAAAGTTTTTCGCATCTTTAGTGATATTGAAAAAGTTAGACCCAATGTTGTTACAGATGATGAAGTACATGTAGCATGCATGCTTCCATGTGGCATGCAAAATATTAAAACATCATAAACCCATTACTAGATGGAAGCAATTTAGTTCGTTCATTGTGCTTTCTCCTTAAAAATAGCTTTACGAAATCAATTCCCGCTTTAGTCGATAATCGTATTATATCATAAAATCAATTATCAAATAAACTTTTCTAGAATTTAGACGACTTTGGAACCTTGAACTTTTTTTATTATTGAATCAATTATCAGAACATACTTAATAAGACGTTTCGCTGGAAATCATATGTAGGTATTTTCATAATTCAAAGTAAAAAATAACTTATCAAAGAGAGGTATATAAGGAAGGGTTTTATTCTGAAGATGAGGAACACATTAATTTTTAAAATCAATTATATCAGTATGACGTTAGGTGTCGGTAAGGGTCTAAATTTATTTTAATTTGTTGTGAAAAAAGTTTGATGCAAATGAATCAACAGATATACACTTTTATTATTTTTCAGAGTTGTTATTTTTTTAGTTTAGTAGAAAGAAGCAATGATTAATAGATAGACATTACTACATATCCTATTATATCAGCCTATCAAACAATATGCTTTCATTGGTTATCGATTTAAGGTGTGACTTTTCTTTGTTTAACGTCCTTAAGCAAATATTTCATGCATATTTAATAATGAGAACAAATCAAACACAAAAATCAGTTAGTGGGGCCTTTCAAAGTAGTTGTTATCTAAGAATGTTTCCCCATCAACAAAGAGTTAATGAGATGTCAATAGGACACATCCTAACAAGACAATAAAACCAGTTTTTTAGCAGACGTGGCCGGTGTAAATAGTAAGAGGCTTTCTAATGAACTAAACATAAGATCTAAAAAATAAAGGTGCACACATGAATTCATTTCGGAGGTTTAAAGATGAAGTCATTATTCTGGTTACTGCGAACACAATACTTATACACCCCTTGTTATATATTTATAGCATGAAACAATGTAAATAAAACCTGGTAAAACAATTGTCTACTTTTCAGGAAAACATGTTTTGCTGGGCGAGTTAAAAAGCCTTTACTTCAAAGACTATTATGCTGTATATTGTGAAATACAAACTTTATAGACTTCACTTAGCTCATACATTTCAGTTGGGTTTTCAAGGTGTTTTTCCTCATCTCTTGGCCATTGTTATTTGATAATACGTTTGTAATGAAAATTTATAGGGTGTGGAAACTTGGTGTTTTAGGACCCTAATATTTGGGGCTGACCAGCTATGACTAAGTATTACATGGTGCTTTATGGTCCTAATAAATTATGGAGCCTGTAAGCCCTGGTAATATCTGGTACACGGTAGCCCTAACATACATGGTGTCCATAAGCCCTGGTACCCATAAGCCCAGTTGTCCATAAGCCCTGGTATCCATAAGCCCGGGTGCCCAGAAACTCTAGTGCCCATAAGCCCACAAGCCCATATGGCAAGTGAAGGTATAAAAGGGAGTGATTATTGTAATACAGTAGAGCTGACGATAGAGAACGAGATTGAAGGATTGCTAATAGTACTTGGTGTGTATTCTGTATATACTGTATATTCTGTTATTACTGTGTATTGTGTTTAATGATACTTAACATGATTTCTTTAATACACTGTTGAACTTTACCACAGCGACTTCGTGTTTATTTTAGTTAGTCAGAGGAAAAGGTCCACGCAACACAAGAATCCCTTATTTTATACGCAAAAGGATCTTCTCGGGTCACGAACTACCCGTCGACAACACCACCGGGAAGGTCCCCCGAATTTTTGCGTTGCACGTTATTTTATTGCGATTTGATAACACGTTCTTTGGTCGTTTTTCGTATTTTTTTCCGTGACGCCAGTTTTTCTTTGACTTATGCATTTGATTATCTCTTTGGTATCTTCTGCCTCTCTTATGCATGATACCGAACTTAGATATGCCATTGAAAGAATAATATAAAAAAAAAATACCATTTAAATCTGAAGCTGGTATTTCATCTTCGTCAACAAATAAAGGCACTATTTTCTTCGCTAAATCAATGTATGACAATGAAGCCCATGATTTGAGCGTTTCCATATTTAAAACGGGTATACTTTCAGGAACCAATATTCCCCCATCAGCTGCATAACCTGTATATAGAGCATCTTGGAAACCTAATCCAGAAACACCTCCTCTGGTACTTTTATACTTCATTCTCAGACTTTCGCTATTAATATTGGATCTGACGAAAAAAAGAAAGAAAATAGTTAATATTCTATATAATATATGTATCAGTGTTATGTTCTTGATACCTTGTTTTAATGGATTGAAATATCGCCATAATTTTATGGATTCTTATTCTAGTTTAGAATATTATCTGAGACCACTATTCTAAGTTAGCAAAATAGTGACAATTTCTTCCACCCTATCAACTTGTTTTTAAAATATAAACCTATATACAAGAACATTTAGTGTATTGCCAGTAGTTGCAATCAAACTTGAACATTGTCTAATTCTAAAATCTTGTCGTCGGATATTACAGCCCAAACATCCTATGATAGAACAAAGCAATAAAATTTGTTAAATGGTAATCTTTTACGGCTATTTCTTTCAAAACTCAACTGACTTTCAAACACCGAGTAACCCGATCCGAAACCGCTGAGGGATCCGAATGAAAAGTTTGTAACGGTGGATAAGTAAAATCTGGATCCAATCCCCACAGAGGAATTATACTCCAAGGGAATCTGATCCAGACTTAAGCTGGTTCTCGACTGACTACTACACTTTGTTCATAGACAGCTGTTTGAGTGTAGCGTAATGCGAGCGGATTCCAGTTTAATCCAGACTTTACCTACCAACTGTTACAAACTTTTCATTAATTGCTCCTCGGGACTCGGATCCCTCCGCGGATTTCGGATATGAATACCCGTTGTGTTTCATTATACATAAATATAAAAATGGAGACATATGGTATCGTTCCAGTTATCTACTCATGAGCTAACCACTGCTCTTTGACCCTTTTTGGTCTCCATTACCAGTCCATATTGCTTTGCAATAGCTAATATAGGGAAAATTATTGCATTATACTAGTAACATACATTTGTATTATGTTTAATTGTAGTTCTTGTTAAATACTACCTAATCATAAAGATTAACCATATAAAACGACAATTTCGGCTAAGTTTTTAGTCATATATGGCTAAAATTTTGTATGAAAATGCATAATGAGTAAATACAGATATCGTTGACAATTGAAATACTTTTGACTTAATAATCGACAATTTTCTGAAAACGATTAAGTCTCTGTATAGTGTCTTTCATATGCAGGGTTGGATTTTAGCAAACAAATGTGAACCAACTCGTTGACGATCATGTTTATAAATTGAAATATGGCTGATTTTCTTTTGACCCGATTTACTGCGTAGTAAGGGTTAGTACTATTATTTGGGAGAGTCTAAGGTCGAGTTTATATTCCGTGCTCGTAGTAATAATGTTAGTCAGATGGCGAACGTTAACCAAAACACAGAAATAATTAGAGGTGTGAATCAGTACTATAATTCAAAAGTAAAATTAGGAAGAAACGTACCTGAATAAGGAAAAGGGTTTTTAAAAGTAATTACATAAAGAAGTAGCTGCTGAAGAAGCAATGGCGTCAGAGTCAAGCCTTGGTTGTAGCATTAAGCCTTGGCTGAAGTTTGAAGCTTGTAGCATTGGCCCATTGTTAAATGCATTGGCTTTGAAGAGTACCTTAGAGCATTGATTGTAAGAAAAGCTGTATACCTTTATTAAAAGTAGAGGAATAAGGCATCTTCTTTGGCATCCATTGTTCACCGCTTTAACCTTGCTACTTTTATTAAGGACCACAAGCCCTTAAGCCCTTGGTGTTCGTCGTTAATCTTAGGGTGACCACTTATTCATTCGATTTCAACTCTGGTACGAACCTACCCCGTACCCCCGGTACGTGACATTATTTTTGGTGGCAGCGGTGGAATTCAGCAAGGCGCTGGTCATATATAATAAAAAAAAAATGAATGAGTTTACTGCGTTAGAGCAACAAATAAGCATGTTAGAAGAAGAATTGAGTGGTAAAATGCAGACTTTACTGAGCCAGGGAACAAGTGCATTTGCTCATTTACTTAAAAAAAAACAGTTAAAGATTTTATTGATTAAAATAATTCAGACGGTGCATAGCAATATCATGCACAATACGCAGTCTGCCAGCGTGGGGGCAAATCGGAATCAACCCCCGGAGTGCCTCGTTTATGATTTGTTTACCACCATAAAGACTAATGATAGAGGAGCGCGACCGAAAGAACAGACAACGCAAGGGACACAAACCACAAAGGAAGAAGACAGAACAGAAACGATGCCGATGCCAGCGGTATCACCTATACAGAGGGAAGAACTTCGTCAAACGATTCCGCAACCGACGTAACTTTGCAGAATACAGTTAAAGGAGAATCGACAAAAAGCTTACCCGATCTTGGACAGTCAATAAGACGTCTGGTGAATAGAGGCTACTCAAAAACACCAAGCGAGGTTTAAGAAACCTTTACCAGGGAACATTTTCTAGATTCCTTGGTGGAAGCTTTTTACAAAATGAACAGAAAGTATGATACTGACAGGTGTCAACTACAGGCCACGTGTGCTGCTGAAGAGAAAACTGAAGATTCAAGCAAGAAGATAATGACTTTAATGAAAGTCTTTTGGCTTAGATTGATGCACTTCAGAAGGATCTGGATAATTTAAAAAATAAAATGTCAGAAAAGAGTAGTGGCATACGCAAACCAGGGTGGAAAAGCAAAATGCCGTGCTTAAACTGTGGGAAGAAAGGTCATTTTAAAAGTGAATGCCGAGCGCTTAAAAATCAATATTCAAAGACAAATAAAAGCACAGACGGACAGCTTTGCCATTGTTTGTTAACAGTCGACAAAAACGGATGGAAAGAAGAAATCTGAGTCTAGAAGTCAAGGCTTCAAACAAGGAAGCTAAAGCATATGTTTCTTTATTTTCTCGGGAGCTGTTTGACAGAATCCCTCGAAAAGGCCGCTCTGAACTAAAACCAATAACACAGGTGATGAATGGTACCGCACTGAAAATTGCTGGAAATGGGAAATTCAGCTTAAAGTTAGGCACAGAAAAGTTTGAAGTAGAGGCCTTGGTTACAGACCTACCGATCAAAGGAATATTAGGCCTCGACTTTATGAAAGTGTATGATTGCCATATAGACTTTCAGAACGATACGTAAGATGCAGAACTAGCGCTTATTCGTTGCAAATTTTGAAAAGATAAGGTGTGATAGAATATCAGCAGCCGAAGACAACAGCATACCACAATGGAATGATGCGATAGCCAGTGGGAAATATATCGGCTTCGATGCTTCATCAAGTTATCGCGAAACTACCTATTCTAGAGGCGGTGTGATTCAGATGTTGATACTAAAAAACTACCTATTCTAGAGGCGGTGTGATTCAGATGTTGATACTAAAAAACTACCTATTCTAGAGGCGATGTGATTCAGATGTTGATACTAAAAAAGTACCTATTCTAGAGGCGGTGTGATTCAGATGTTGATACTAAAAAACTACCTATTCTAGAGGCGATGTGATTCAGATGTTGATACTAAAAAAGTACATACCGGTACAATCTAAGACTCTTTCATCTTGCAGTAGTATTAAAATATTTGACTCTTCTATCCTGTACACAAGTTTTCCCAATTCGAAACTAAAAAGCAAATTAAAAGAGTTGGATCCTCCTTTGTTTCATAAAAAAGATTGGTTAACGAAAGTACAAGTATCTTGTCTTACGGAGGGATACATCGTACTTTGTAAAAACTTCTCTGAAACTGACATTATCAAGATGCTTGATATCTTGATTGACAACATATGTGTTACGTTTAAATGACGTGTTTTTCAACAAACAATCGGCATTCCAATGGGAACCAACTGTGCTCGTCTTCTTACCGACTTGTTGCTTTATTAATTTGACACTGAATTCATACAAAAGCTTCTTAGGAATAATGAAAAGAAGCTAGCATTTTCCTTTAACGTCGATTTCTGCTATATAGATGCTGTCCTCTCACTTAATAATTCAAAGTTTGGTGACTATGTTGAACGCATCTATCCTATCAAACTTGAAAAGGATACAACAGATGCAAATAAGTCTGCCTCATATCTTGACTTACATCTAGAAATTGACACCAAGGGTCGGTTGAGAACAAAACTTTACGACAAAAGAGATAATCTAGCTTCCCACTTGTGAATTTTCCATTTTTATGTAGCAATATTCACAGTGTAGATACTATTCTGTACGCTATCCGGAAGTCGCGATTTTCGAACGAGAACTTTTTGGATCACATTTTAAATTTGATGGATATACTGAATTAAACGGTAAGTTGATCATCTGTACATTGCTTAATGATTAATTCAGCTGACATCGATATTCTCAAATGGTTTAGAATTAAATTCAGCACATTCATTATTCGTATCTTTGCCTTAATCAAGAGATTTTCAAGTGCATCACTAAGGAAAATCAGTCGGTGAACCTAAAAACAATCTTTTTACCCTCTTAGTGTACAAATTAACGTAAAAACCAGACGTAATTAACTAAATGAAGTATATTTCAAGTGGTGGTAAAAGTTTCAACCAGATCTTTGAAGCCAGAAATAAGAAAATTACACTTGTTTGAATTTCTCACTGTACGATCAGTCTCGCTTGTATATTTTGAAACTGTATGATCAGTCTTTATTTCACTGTATTCTAGTGGTGATTTCAAAGTTATTTACGATACATTAGAAGGTGGCATTTTTCTTAATAACACAAATATATTTCAATAAATTCACATCCTGAAAACTTATGAAACATGTATTAGCTTGATGGGGTGTACTCGACTTACTACATTACGTATAAGGATGTTTAAATGTTGCTAAAATAAGGGGAAGGTTTGTTGTACATATAAGTTTCAGAAATGTCCTCCGTTATACTTAAATTGTACAAACACACAGATTTAATTGTTATATAAAAATGCATGTATTTACACACATTCGAGGCCGTACTGTAGCCTATAATTGATCACAGTACCTTCACTTTGTTTTGGATGTAGAGCTGTCTCTTTGACACTCAATTGTACACCACTTTGTAAAGCGGGGGTTTATAGTGATAATGAAGTTCGTCTTTCCGTTGGACCGGTACAATATGTTTCGTCGGTTTTGTAAGTGCATCTCCTCATAAACGACTTAATATACATTGTGGGTTTCAGCCATTTTTAAATGGAGAGGGGGTCCAATCCAGGAGAAAAGGGATTCCAAATATATGTTCCCATACAAATGCCGTCTACAAAAATCATCAGAAATATATTTGTATTGTCTGATGAAAGAAATTACACGTTATAGTTCCCTGGACAGTTCATAATATCACATAGACACGTATATACCTTCAGATTGCCGTTGTTTCTTTTTCAATATCACGACTGGTCATACAGTCAAAAAATCTGAAATCGCTTCTAGAATACAGTCAGTTCTAGACTGATCGTACAGTAATTTATTTTAGGATCCTCAAGGAAAACATGTTTTTTATGGGAAATACGAATATTCTACTTAAATACAAAAAGAATATTGAAACAGTATATATTTAACTGTAAACTGATGCAAATATTTGCATTAAAAGATTATTTGCTTTGTACTACGAGAGCAAAATTGTCCATCGATTTCACTTTTTTCTATCAAGTTGGTGTGATGCACACGTATATTTTATATTCTTATGTATTTTTTTGTTACAGTTACTCATATTTATGATGCTATACATACCTTGAAGATGTTCAAAGCACTTTATAGATATAGGAGTAAACAAATGATGTGAAAAGTCACCGTAGGCAAAACCGTCCTGTTAGCCAGTTGGAAATCATCGCTTCGAAAATCGCGACTTCCAGATAGCGTACAGAATAGTATCTACACTGTGATATTCAGGCAGCGCCTGCATATGGAGTATATATCTCCCAGTTGATACGATATTCCAGGGCTTGCATTTCCTATCATGATTTCCTTGATAAAGAGTTGTTGCTCACAAGGAAGCTATTAAACCACGAGTTCCAAGTGATGAAGTTAAAAATCATTTCTTTGCTTCGAAAATTTTACGGACGCCATCACGAGTTGACCATTATGGAATATCTGTTTCACAGATGACGACGGATATGTTCCAATTGTCGTAACAACAATCCCGTCCTCTTTTCTTCGAATGTGACCTACCGATTTAGACTTATTACCGGATGTGTTCTTTCATAAGCAACA
The DNA here is from genome assembly GCF_021869535.1 of Mytilus californianus. Classification (NCBI taxonomy): domain Eukaryota; kingdom Metazoa; phylum Mollusca; class Bivalvia; order Mytilida; family Mytilidae; genus Mytilus; species Mytilus californianus. The sequence goes on from NW_026262679.1 coordinate 64,977,420, forward strand.
CGACGGGTGCCACATATGGAGCAGGATCAGCTCACTCTTCCGGAACACCAGACATCACCTGCGGTATTTGGTGAGTTCGTGTTGCTCAGTCTTTATGTTTCAATGTTGTGTTTTGTACACTGTTGTTTGTTTTTTGGTCCTTTTCTTTTTTGTCATGGCGTTGTCAGTATTTATTTCGACTTATGAGTTTGAATGTCCCTTTGGTATCTTTCGCCTATCTTTTTGAAAGGATAGCATAAATATAGGAATAATAGAATCAATAAGAACACGTGTTAAGGCACGTGAGCACGTTCCAAAACGGCCACTGAATGTGACGAATGATGTTAAAGTAACCAAAACCGGGACAATTGTTTGGGAAATAAGCGCAGTGGCAAATATAATTGAAGTCTCAGGAGAAACCGAAAGCTGCAAAGAACACAAATCCTTGGGCAAGGAGTTGCACGAGCTTGTCGATGAAGGTGGAACTTACTTATCCAATGAGCAATAGCAAGCAGTAACATTGTTTTTACAGGAGCATAACTTGTTTTTGCATTGTCAAACCAGGAACTCGACTGTACGAGTAATGTGCGACACAAAGTAACCCCTCGCTCAAACCTCCCTGTTTAACAGCCAGCTCGCAGAACACCAGTGATAGTAAGCAAAGTAATAGACCGTCATATCGATAAAAGGTTAGAGGCAAATGTCATAGAGCCAGGAGAAGAATGTCCATGGTAATCCGGAATCGAAATCGTCAAAATGAAGGACGGGTCGACTCGTTTTTTGAGTCGACTTTCGTCGTTTGAAAGACTTGACATTGTCTCGCATAGACAATAGCATAGAGCAGCTTGCCGGGAACATATTGTTTTTGATGCTGGACCTCTGCTTAGGTTACTGGAAGGTAGAAGAAGAAGACAGTGACCCCCCAAAAACAACATTCGCCACAAGACGAGGTCTTTTCAAATTCCGAAAAATGCCGTTTGGGCTGGCATGTGCACCAGCCAATTTCGAATAGCTGATGGAACGAGTAAATCTGGGTTACAATGCAACATTTGCTTAGTCTATTTGGACGACGTTATTGTAGTAGGCAGGACTTTCACAAAGATGATAGACAATCTAGAGAAAGTGTTTCAACGACTTCAAAATGCAGGCTTGAAATTAAAACTTAAGAAGTGTTCCCTTTTTTGCCAAATCGGTTTCCTATCAAGGACATGCAGTAAGCAAAGATGGAGTTGCCACAGATACCCATAAGATAAAGGCCTTCGAAAAATGGCCAAAACCGAACGGTGTAAGTGTGCTGCTCTCTTCTCTGGATCTGTGTGGATACTACAGGAGGCATATTGAAAACTTTGCAGCAATTACAACATGCTTCCATAAGCTTACAGAAAAAGAGTCAAGCATATCTGTTGATTGAAGGAATTCATTCTTTGAAACATTAAAATCAAAGCTCCTCTTGGAATCAGTACTGGCGCATCCAAACTTTACGAAACCCTTTACACCTGATACTGACGCAAGTCAGTCAGCCATTGATGCATTGCTGTCTCAGTAAATAGACGGAAAGGAGGAATTTATTGCATATGAAAGCCGCACTCTTTCAAAGACCGAGCGAAGGTATTGCGTAATCCGAAAAGAGTTGCTTGCAGTCGTACACTTTGTCAAACATTTTAGAAATTTTTTTGTATGGAAGGACTTATTGTGAGAACGGACCATAGCTTCTTGCAATAATTAATGAACTTCAAGAATTCAGGACAGCTAGCAAGTTAGCTTAAGGTTCTAGGCTCATATGAATTAAAGATAAATCATAGACCATGCAACCAACACAGGAACGCAGAATCGGACGGTATGGTCGAAAGGTTTAACAGCACACCAATCAGGATGCTCAGCGCATACGTCGTTGAAAACCACAGCAACTGAGATCAGCTCTTACCCTATGTGATGATGGCGTTCAGAACGGCAGTACACGAAACGACAGGCTGCATACCAAATAAATTGATGATTGGCAGAGAGATTGACACGCCGGTGGATATCATGTATGAGCTTCATGTAGAGATAAAATCCATCCAAGACAATAGATGGGTATGGGAATTACAAGATAGGAAGAGGCTTACAAATTTATACAAAGCCATGTATCTGGAGAAATGCCCCGATAACCGAAGTGTCACGACAAACACCTGAGTTGGAGTAAATTTGATAAAAATGATAAAGTGTTTGTTTTCTTTCCATTGCACAATCCCGGGATTTCTTCTTAGTTTACGAGTTATTGGCGTAGCCCACCAAAGTGATTAAAAGTATTAAGATGTTAACTATCACTTTTTAATTATTTAACTATGGCAGGCAAGGCCGACCGAAGGTCAATCACGTCGATCGCAAGAAACCTTGTAAAGAACAACTTATGAAAGGTGATCAAATATAAGAAAGGGAACGATCAGTCATATTTATACTTCTTAAATAGCTGCAAGCTATTTTATTGAAAAAGAAATGTCTTTGCTATTTTAACTTAATCCGTTAAGCTTGCTCTCAAGTTTCCATTTTTTATTGAGGTGTCAAAAAATAATCTGCAACACTATCTATTTTTGGGCGCATTACAGCTGCGCACATTTGGGGATTAAATATTTTTTACGATTGCAATATTTTATTATATTTGGCGTATTTATTTTAAAGAAACTGTCAAATTTATATCCACCGAATTTATTTGAATTCTCAAATTTGATTTAACTTATACTTAAACGTAATTTAGAGCTACAAAAGTTGCATTGAATACAATACACATTGTCTGAAATCGTTAAATCGATATCATAGGGTCATTAAGTGCGAAAAGTGAAAAGTTTAGAAAGGTATGCTTGTCGCATTTCTAATGAAAGGTCGTAAAAAGTACATTACAAATTTCAGACTTTTAAGGGAAAGACCTTTCAATTGTTTGTAAAAAACAAACAATTGAGATACTAGTTTCAAATTAAAATCAAACAGATTAAATTAAATCATGAACTCTTTAGCTATATTTGGCAAAACCTTTCGGAATTTTAGGTCCTCAGTGCTCTTCAACTTCGTAGTTTTATTTTGCTTTTATAACTTATTTCAAGCGTCACTGATGAGTCTTTTGAAGACGATACGCGCGTCTGGCGTACAAATTTGTTTAATACTGGTATCTATGATGAGTTTATTCATAACTTGTATAAGGCTGATTTTTTTTGCGGGTTGAATCAATAAACAAAATCGGTCTTGCTGATGCTACCTTCCACATTTCACTTTTTCAGCTGACATTCGTTTCATTCACTGGATTTGTTGGCTCATACGCAACCAATCTTCAACAAAGGCCAATCAAAGGTCGCACGAATACGGATTGAAAATAGGTTGAATTATTGACTTGAAAACCAATAATACATCAGAGATGTGGTTGAGCTTGTTTTGACAAATTGGTCCAAACTGACTGCTAATAGAGAAATATTATTTCAATATTCCACTTTTATTAAAGGGGCATTAGATACGAGATACAAAAAAAATTAAAATATGATTTTTTTTTGTTCAATCATTAATGAAAGTGAAAAAGTGAAATAAAAATTTTGGTTGAATTTTGTCTTAAAAGGCTAAGAAACAGAATTTTGTCTAAAAAGGCTAAGTAACAGAATTTTGTCTAAAAAGGCTAAGAAACATCGCTGATGAATTATTCAATTACAAGTGAATAATTCGACCTCATTGAATCCGTAATCAATTGACCTTCAATTCAACCCTTTAGCAAGAGATGGGTCACGCATAAACTAGGAGTGTTCTGCTATTAAAGGGAAAAAAATGTCAACATTGAAAGTGTAACAAGGGTAAACCATTTGGTCGACTGATTCGATCCACAAAAACTTATTCTTATACAAGTAAAAACGATTTATATTTATATCTATATTTATGTTTATATCGGGTATATGACCGTCGGCAGTCTTCGGAGGTCACCTCGATGGTTAATTAGATGGCTTTTGGCTAAAATACGCACGCAGTGCTTATAAATATTATCGAGTCCATGCATCGTAAATTGTTTATTTTAGACTATTTATAATTTGGATATACGTTTTAGTATGTTATAAATCAAATTTAAATATGAGAATTTGAGTCAAATCGGTGAAAAGAAATGACAGCTAATGTCCCTTTAATGTTTGAACCCCTAAAAAATTAAAAAATAACTTTTTGTCTAAATCGTAGCAAATGTCCCTTTAAGGTAACATAAGTAAAGATAATATAACATAAAGATAATTCCTTATAAATATGTCCAAGGTTTTTAATTTTTTATATATATTTACACTTTAAAATTATATCTTGTTCATATTGAATTCTAAAAATTTATATTAAGTAATGACGAGAAATTCCGTAAGCGCGCGAGAATAGTGACTGCTTTATTAAATAAGTTAACTCAATTTGGAAAGTTGCGTCAACTTGCGTCGATAATCAGAACCAAATAGGGGTTGGTATTAAGTGTACGATGAATATTTACTTCCTGTATTGGTCTGAGGTATTGATAGAACACTCAGTTAGTTGAGGGTATTTCATGGCTATAAAATCTGATGAATATGGTAACTGTGAATAGGCACATGAGTCGGATTCTAGAAAAGTTGAGAGGTCGATAATCCGTGCGGTTGTAAAGAATAAGCGACAGCCAAATTAACAGCTAGGTCTATAAAAGTTCGTTGTAAATTGCTTGATAAAGAAGAAACAACGTTAATAGAGAAAGCCCTGAAGAGTTTACATGTAACAATAACTATATATATATCGTATAAAACTATCGGATGGTGTAATTACCTCTTATAATTAATTATTTTTAATCATAAGTATAATTGACCAGTGTTTACCTAAATATATACTTGAATGGAGAGTTGTCTCATTGACACTTATACTACATCTTCTTATTTCTATTTATCTGTGTTTATCTGTAAAATGAATGCGCACAAATGTAATAAAAAGCTGCGCAAAACGTAATGATTTTTACGCGCAATTGTAATGCTTTTTCACTGTTGAACCTCGTAGTTCATTATTTTCGTTTTTCAGTACAGCTTGTGTACATTTTATTGAGGATTTGATCAAGGTCATCACATGACTTTGAATTTACTTCGTCAACTAAAACTAAGATTTAAATAGTCATTTGTATGTGAAGTGAAATAATTCGAGTAACTGTTGGTTCAACCTACAACTACGTAGTATTATGTGGAAAAGAAATCATAAGAGATTACCTTCATGAAGTGTATGACGTCCTGGATAATAACTCCAAACTTATTTTAGTCATTCAACGGTGTTTATTTGTAGTGTATTATCAACAAAGTCGTTCGGTTGTGAAGCAAAGTCCGGTTTTTAACAACACCTGTCAGACGGTTTAACTATATTTTATCACATTAGCCTTCACACGTTCTATATGCTTGTCAAAATGCTGTTATCATTGAATGAAATGCACAGCGTGTATGTAGTGGTTGGTCGCTGATCAAAATAAAGAATAAAAATTTGTAAGCTCTTAATTCATTTTGAGAAATATTATTCCACTAATCTGATCTTAATTATGTATAAAAAATTACAATTAAAGTCTTCCTCCTTTTTGACTAAGGAGGATCATAATTTTCTGTGCTATTTAAATTTCAGTGGCAAAACCGAGGACGCGAGAACAATAGCAAAGTATCTCTTCTATAAAAAAGTCGACAAACCCAACAGTAAAAAGATGCCGGTGACTATACTGAGCAAAACTTATTTCTAACCAACAATCGTAAATATTGGTTAAACTTTGTTATTAGAAATAAACATTCAAATGCATGAAGTTTAATTTTCATTATTTATCGAGATATTTGCATTAGAAGCTTGTGAAACTCCCAAGTTAGTCACCAATTTTCGGAGTGTTCCACATAATCCTTAGCATATTCCTAAAATATACATGAGGGGCTGGACATGGGGGTAAGTTTCTCCCTGCTCCCGCCCCTCTTCTCCCTTCCCCCCCCCTTTCTCCCTTCTCCGTCCCTTTATCTCTCCCTTACCTTTTCCGACATACATTTCATTAAAATCCATAAAACATTCAGGAAGAGTTTCACTTAGAAGATTAGTAATGCCGTATATTAAAGTAACGAGTATCTCCCCTTTAACATTTAGAACTTTCCCGTGTAAATATTTCATCAATATCCATCCAGTTGATCAGGAGGAGATGCGCTTAAAAGAGATACATTGATAGACAGATAGGGTGATTCTTATATGTACTTAGTTTCTAAAGAAAAGAGTTCTGTCAACTGGTCATTGAATCAGAAACAAAGATGTAATGTTTGAAGTGATTGCATATACTGAACATGAAAGGACTTCCAGACACTCACTAATTATAGACCCCACAGTATACTTGTCGTATTTTGTTCTTATTGACTAGTGCTTGGAGTGACGAATTGTACGGACGGATGACAATAGACATATAGGATCATATAATGATACACAGCAATGATTACATGATCACACATGGGTGCACATACCATTTATAACACCAAATATGAATTGAACTGCATTGTAATCTCATATTAACTACAAACATATTTACAGAGATAAGACATTACATCTTATTTATATACATATTTTGCATGTGAATTAAATACAAATGATAAATATAATAAAAACAATTACTTTTTTGGTAAATCTACAGAGTTTTTCTAAAACTACAATATTGAAATATTTAGGGGGAAAGTTGGGTATCAAATTGGCGCCTTTTGAACAGTTTTCTTGGTGTCCATGAAAAGTAATAATTGTCAGGCAAGTATAGTTCAAGTTTTTGTTATCAACCCCTACATCAGTTTTGAAAACACAAAAAAAAACGTGTCAAATTTGAATTGGGCAAAAATGGTTACCTTACGAGCCTTATATTAGTACCCAGGCATTTTCTTCTTTCCCCTTTTAATACATTCGTAAATGTATGTGTACCGATAGCGTATGGTCCAAAGAGTTCATTGGTATGCAGAATTTTGTAACAATTCGAAAAAAAAATGTCTACTGTTGCTGCTGAAAAAAAAAACAATTTCAAACGAAGGTGGTCCTTAACCTTTTGAGGGGAGTAAAGTTACAAATTCCAGACATATACTTTAATAATGATCAATAATAGTCCCAAAGATACTTAAGAGTTCCAATTCTTCTTCCACTACGTGTCTTTGCATTATCACAGACAACAAGCTCTGCTTCAAAGACGTTTTCGATTTCATTTAATTCCTCTTCGACAGAAACATGTTATGTGTGTCTATGAATGTTCAGTTCATTGAACTTATCATTGTCCATAATGTATACGGCACCAGTATCTTGACCAGAAATATAAATCAGGTGACAAGTGTCAGACAAACATGGTCACCTTTGGATGAATTCATAGACCAAATATCATTGACCTACCATGAATACGTGTAGCAAATGAAAACCAGACTAAGCACAAAAAATAAACCTGGTCAGTAGATCATGAATATGAGGGACAGATGACAGGTGTCATACAGATATGTACACCTTCCAAAGACTGCATATACCAAATATCATTGACCTAGAATGTATAGTTATTAAGAAACAGACCAATCCACAAGAAACAAACATGGTCAGTGGTTTATGAATATGAGGTCAGGGTCAGATGACAGGTGACAGGTGTCAGATCGAAATGTTCACTATTGGATGATTTCATACACCAAATATCATTTACTACCATGTAAAGTAATTGATAAAAAGACCTAACAACAACAACAAAACCATAAAAATAGGGCCAGGGTCGGTTGACAGGTGTCAGATGGTCATTGGATATGTTCACCCTCTGATGATGTCACGGAATGAAAAAAATGAATAAACTAGAAAATGTGTCTGTAAGACCACAGGTGTACCTCCCGTAGATTGTACTTTCCGAGATATGGCTTAAAACCAACAACTTAACCAGAGTCAATGAAGCATGAAATGTAGATCAAAGTGACCTAAAAGTTACTGGGCCGTGGAACACTACATTAGACGCTTCCACAGGTGAAGTACCATTACTATACCATGTGTACTCCCTGAGATATGGACCTAAACCAAGAACTTAACCAAAGTGTGACGTACGTACGTACGGATAAGGGTTCTGAGCGTCACTGATGAGTCTTATGTAGACGAAACGCGCGTCTGGCGTATTAAATTATAATCATGGTACCTTTGATAACTAGTAACACTATATGTCACATCCACATTCGTAGTCGGGACATAAAAAAAAACTAGAAAATGTGTCTTCAAGACAACAGATGTCCCTCCCGTAAATTGTACTTTCCTAGATATGAACCTAAACCAAGAATTTAACCAGAGTCAGTGAAGCATGAAATGTTACAGGTCGAAGTGACCTGAAAGTTATTGGACCGTGGAACACTAGTGACTACCCAAGATGCTTCCACAGGTGAAGTACCATTACTATACCATGTCTTCTCTCCGATATATATATGGACCTAAACCGAGAACTTAACCAAAGTGTGACGTACGTACGGACAAGGGTAACACTATATGTCACATCCACATTTGTGGTCGGGACATATATATAAAAAAAGTACATTCTTCTCTTGTCTTCAAGACTTGTTCTCAATAATTATAATATTTTTTTGCACCAAACCGTAGTTATCTGAGTCTGTTTTTCCCTGTCTTGTTAGCATTTTTTTAAAATGTATTCACGTAATTCAGCCAACAGCAGACATGCGAAAATACTACAATAATAGTGTGGGCCGAAACAACTTAGGAAAAAGAGGATTGGAGCTGGAGGGGATTGGATTCTTACGGGTTTGGGGCTGGAACCACATGGAAGCAGTTGTTCTGTGTTCACAGAAATCCGCGATATGCATTATTTATCAGATATATGAATTTCGAGTATTGGCTAGTTTTTGCCAATATTGTTAACATAAGATATTTTTTTCTTATGAGTGTTTATCTTTTTATATGTTCTGATCTGTTCTATACGTTATAAATGGAGTTTTCAATTGATGCTCCCTACTATCCCGTTTCCCTCCTCCCACCCATTCTCTCCCTCCTCCCGCCCCCTCTCTCTCTTCTCCCACCCCTCTCTTCCTTCTCCCGCCCCTCTCTCCCATGCTCCCAATACCCTGCCCAGGCCCTCATACATAGTTTCAACATCTAAGTTTTCAAGAACACCGATCTACTCTTGTCACGTGAACCTTTAATATAAAAATATTGTCTTTTCATGAATATGACGATTTCAAAATTTGTGTCTGTGCAGTTTAAAAATATAAAGATAAATTGAAGCTGGTACTCCAGGAATTTATTCGCATAGCAACCTTTCAAACCACCAATTCAAAATCCCTATCTATTCAACCTAATTTTGCAATATTCTCAGCTTTCTTAATATTTTACCTTAAGTTTAACTTCATAGAAACCAGGTATATTCTGAATTGTACATGTATCACCTTTCTACATGCCAATTTTCAACCCATGTTTAAAGACTTCTAAGAAAGAACTGCCTTGCGGAAGACAAGTACTACTAAAATTAACCCCTGGTTTTCAGGAAATCTTTAATTAGTATACTATGGAGCGCAGTAATCCTCAATTTTTAATGCAAACTCATAGACAAGTAAATTTTGGCTCAAAATGGTCTAAATATATTTCTCTTTCACCAAAAGTTTCATTTCTGCAAATTTGTTGGTTAGTTTAAGTAAACAATGACATCAAAAGCACTATTTTGTGTCAGAGTAGGGCTACTTTTACATACGTTCTAAATTTGAGAGAGTGAATTGGTGGTCTGACACCTTGTACACAAAGCTCTTATAGCTACTGTACTCATCGTTTGCTATTTTAGGAGGAAATGAAAACATATGGACATTTGTGTTCTTCAATTTATTTTTAATGTTTCTATTTACCAGAACGTTTTCTTTTGAATTTATAATTAATAGCGTCCTTGCTAAAACGGTACAAACATTGAAAAGATCAACCTTTTCCGTGTTTGCAGAGGAGTTATTATTTTGACTCTAGATTTCCCATTGACTTTAAGGGTATTTTGAATGAATTATTGATTTCCAACATGCATTGCCAATACAGAATAGATAATAATAGCCAACAAAATAAAGAATGGGTAAACTGAGCAAAACAAAATTGATAAAGAATAAAGAATAATGGGAGGCAAAAGTAGAAAGAATAACTAGGCAATACACTACTGATTACAGAAATGAGCGATGTACAGAATACAGAAATTATCTAATTACAGAAAAAATTAATAGTAAAATTACAGAATAAGCGTAAATATGTTTAAAAAGATAAAAAAAAAATGACAAAAAATTTAAACAATATAGAAATTAAAAAAAAAACCATCCAGACCCTCATAATCATCCCTTCCAAATCTCCTTTCATTTAGTTGGAAGTATGGGATAACGTGATCGCCTATACTATATACGCGGAGTGTTCACTTCTCTTAGTAATGTACTTCTAATAAATTGATATAAATTCACTTTGACATACTTTGTTCCTGAGGAAAACACGCCATTTTTTGTAACCCTAACAGCGTCAATATGTATACTAGTATTCTAATCAGAAGTTCATTACTAGGAGAAGTGTGCGAGCTGTGCTATATAGTTGTGAGTCGTCGTCGCAACACTTCATGTAGTCTTAATTTCATAGCCGTGTGTTTATATGTTAGAGATGTGCAAATAATGGGAATTAATGGGAATGGGAAAGTTCAGCATTAATGTATAAAGTCCGTGGTCCAAACTTCTATTACAGTTTCAACCGAACCTTTAGTTTTTATTTTGCAGGATATCTATTGACAGAACATATGATGATTTGAATATTATGACGGTTTATCTTTTTATATACATTTTCGGGGTATCATGGGACTGTAAAAAAATATATCAGAAATACAAATTTCATTAAATATGAAGTCTATCAATTAATAAAAAAAAATTTGGGAGCGAGACATTCTATCAAGTTTTAAGTTTACTTGAATATGATGTTTATATACGTTTATTAAATATCCGATTGAAATTACCTTTGTCGCGCTTTGCCACAATCATGTTTCTAACGACAACAACTTACACGGGATTGATGATGATAGATTTCTGTTTAATTCCTCGTAAGTGAACTTCTAAAAAGCCGGTAATATATCTGCAGAATGCCCATGCATGGACCCCTTATAAATGTCGTTTTATTCAGCTGGAAGTTTAGACAAAATTATTCGCCTTAAACTGATTGTTTACACAAGAGTGGCATCGCCATCTGTCGACCATGTCAACCGAGAGGCCAAGATAGAGTGGTCGTAGTGAGTGGAATATAACAACTGGATTACTAGATTTTTCAGGTTACAATTATGATAAACCTTGTTACCACATGAATCGAGATCGATTCTGTCCAATTGCGATCACCCCAATAAGTTCGATAGCTTATAATTTTTACCGATTACGATCAATTCAATTTGCACAAATAGCAGATGTAAGGTCACGTCAACGAGGCAGGGAACCAAGCATACCAGACCATACATATACTTACCAAATAAAGATCGATACCGACCGTTTTCGGTTTAGCTTGTTCATAGTATTACAAATCAAATCAAATCAAACTTTTATTGCCATATAAACCAACTTATACGATTTGTGACAAAAACAACATTAACATAATGAGAAGAAAAAAGCATGTATAATCATATTAAACAAACTAATGAAAATAGTTCAAAATTCAATTATGAGTCCCCTATCCTTAGTGCCAATGACTTTTAATACAGGAACCTATGCTTTCTACCTGTTTTTGTGTTGATGGACAAAGAATATTTATCATTTTTTCATTTTCATTGAGGCTATTAAAATTTTCTATACTTTTATTACAACAATCGATGACCTTTATATGCTTCGCAATAACGACATCAAGTGCTGTAAAAGAAAGAAGAAGCACACCCACCGCGGTCAGTCTAATGGCAGAATAAATCGTGATCGATTTAAAACTTTTCAATTAGGACAGAATTTCATTTTGTATTATCAAAAGTCATAGCCTAGTAATATGAATGACAAGTGGTAAAAAGAGTATGGAACTGACTCGATCTTAATGTGCAACATAGCAAATCAAGAAAGACATGTTGTAGAGGTTAACATATGGTCTTCAATAACACAAAAAAGTGTCTAAACAATATGTCAAGCACTCGATCGCCCCAATTTAGGCAGATAAAAAGAGACTATAAAAGAATGATCCTGCCTATACAAATACAGATCGAAAAACCTATCATAATGCATTATGGGGCATATCCAACAAATTGACCAATCATCAAATGCAACTTCTTTTTTATGGTTGCATACTATAAATAGGAAAGTAACGTTGCAAAATAACTTTTTCTTTTTGAAATAATGATTAGCAAGAAAAAGTGAATTGTTGAAACAAAGCAGTCCTTTTTATTACATAATGAAGTATTTTGTATTTTTTTCTACTGAGCAAAAGAAAAGTAAAACCGGCCATCTTTTTGGTTTATTTTCCTCATTTGATTAATGACGAGGTTGCATAAACGCCTGACAATATCCCGTGCACTGTTTGTGTTTCGTCAATGCCATCAACATCATTATTCTGTCTAACAGAGAATTCTATAATTTAATTATTAAACATCGTCCATATTTCTTAATCATCTCGTTTAAGATGTTTCAATTCTTTCAACAGGACCCATAATTGATTTTCAATAATTAATTAACCACCCTTAAAAATCAAACCACTATTCATCTAACCTGCAATGAAGGTATTGTAATATAATTTTGAATGACATCATTGAAACAGAAATCAAACAACAACAAACAAAAAAGAAAGAAAAGACTTCCCTAATGTACAAAAAAATGTCATTTAACTTTATCCTTTAAGTCAACATAAAAACACGCAACACGCAACTCGCAGCACGCAACATGCAACACGCAACATGCAACATGCAAAATAGCATTACCCGTTATGAGATATAGTAACAACATGACATTGTTAAGAACAACTTTCCAGGCTGATCAAGAAAAAGATCATTTTTTATAAAAGAGAGCAGTTTTATTAATTCAACTTTTAATGTAAATTCACGGCAGTCTTCAAATGCATTCGCTTTTAATTGAGAGATTAATATCGTGCATGACTTTAGTATCACTTTCCATCATTACTAACATATTACTTTCTTTTGAAAAGTTAAATTCGTTTACTTTAAACATAAATAGACAAATCATATTGCTGACATAAATATTGCAGTAAATGTGTTTTTAAGAAGGTCATAATTAATGTTTTATCCGGGGCATTCACTTACAGACGTCTCGATTGGCCCAATAACGCTGCCAAACTTTTTGACTATCACACGCACTAAAAAAGAGCGTGTTCAAAACATTCCAGAGAATTGAGAAAGAGTTATACTGTCTAACCTATTGGCACTTTCGAAATCGACATATTGAAAAGATGGACTTATCTAAAGGCATGAGACAGTTTTCAATAAAAAAAAATTTGCAAAGATAAATATTTTAATTGAAGGCTTTTTACATTTTTGACGGTGATGCGGACAATAAATATCAATGGTTCGGTCAACCTTTTGTTGTCGTTTTAACTACGGTTCATTATTGTAACAATAACTCTGATAATAATAATGACAGTAAAAATAGTCTTAGACACATGATTTCTTATCAGTTGCTATTGGCTTTCAGTAACTACGAGTACTCTCAGAACTGTACTTTGTGTTTTGTGTCGTCTGTGTTTTTAATAGGGTTTTTATGTGCTTTGTATCGAGCAGATGAGTTAAGTCCTTTTCAACTAATTTTTATAGTTTGTTCTTATGTTGTAGTGTTACACCACTGTCCCAGGTTAGGAGGGAGGGTTTGGTGCCAGAAAACATGTTTAACAACACCGTCACATTCTGTATGTGCCTGTCCCAAGTCAGGAGCCTATTATTCAGTGTCTGTCGTTTGTTGCTTTATATCATATTTGTTTCTCATTTTAAAAAAAATTATTGTTTTGAACATAAATCAAGCTATTAGTTTTCTCGTTTGAATTGTTTTACATTTGTCATTTTGGGACCTTCTATAGCTTACTATGCGGTATGGGCTTTGCTCATTGTTGAAGGCCGCACGATGACCTATATGTCAATTTGTCTCTGGTGGAGAGTTGTCGTATTCGCAATCATACCACATCTTTTTATTTTTATATACATGTTTCAGGCATTTATAAATTTAGACATTTTGTAAAATAACTGAATTTTCAGTCAATTTATAAAATTCCTAACCATGATAGCATTATATGAAATGACTAAAAATACCTAGTCATTTCATTTTGTTAAATGACTGAAATTTTGAAACAAAATTCAACAAATTGCCAATTCAGATTCAGGTAATTTGTTAAAAAAAAAAAGAGAAAAATGATTATTGAGATGTAATTGACCACAAACACAAATATCTTATCATCAATAAAAATAACTAATGGTTTGGTCAAGTTCAGTTTATTGTTCAAAAACCAGTTTGGAAAGTTTGGAAAGTTTGTATTCATTTTAGTGAAACTACGTTAAGTATGTACTCACTAAGTATATTTCAGATAGTAATTTTATGATCTTTTTATCATGACGACAGAAGGACTTTGTTGTCACAATAGAACAAAGTTTACAAACGAATGTTTAAGAAAATCTAGATTCAAAACTGAAGTTTGTAATATGAAGTAGAGAAAACGAAGCATGTTTTTATTGACTTATTATTCGAGATGGCTTGTAAAACTAAGATTTATTGGCAATATTGGCCACAGCTTTTTTTATTATTAAACTCAAATATTTACACACATATATATTCAACGATATATATTGTTCAACTAGATAGATTCAAAGATATATATTGTTCAACTAGATTGATTCAAAGATATAGAGCATTGTCGGGTATTTTCGACCGGAGGCAGTTTTCGACCACCTTACATTTCGGGAGCTATTTCATGCACGCGAGGCGTTGTTTCCGCATCCTTTGCACGTGCAGATCTGCAGAAATAAATATTTGTCATTGAAGGCTAGGTTAGCTGCAATTCACGCAAAGAAGTAGTAAGTTACACAATTTATTAGAGTAGTCGTGGACCTTCTCGCCATGATAAAAACAAATATTACGACATGTGTTAAAAAATAACTTTCTTTCAACAAATGATTTCAGTAAAAACACCTAGCTGAAATTTATAAGAAAATCGAAACTTTTTTTCAATGAGCTTGAGATTAAAGTAAATTATTTGAGCAATAAGATCAAAATGCAGTCTGCTTTTGAAAGATATTGTATAGTCCAAAATAATTTTGTTTCCTCTCGAAATCATAGCAATCTGTCTACGTGTCAATAGAAAAACCGAAGGCGCTTATCCTACCGAAAAAGGGGTGGGGTGGGAGGGGGTAGCAATTACCACTTCCCTTCCTTATATATCAACTTGAGGTAAAAAATCCCTCCCCTTTACTCCCTGTTCTGACACCCCTAACCCCCCTTTTTTTTTACTCTCGGTTACTCCCGATTCCCGCCTCCCTTATCCCAGGGATCCACCCCCTGTCCACCGCCTCCTACCTGTTTTCTCTGTTGTGTTTTTTTCGTGGTGCACTTGGGTCACCGTCAAGGTTGTTAAAATTTATATTTTTTTGTTCTCCTTTTTACAATTCCTTGGCTACATGTACATGTATTAATGTAAATAAGAAGGTGTGGCATGAGTGCCAATGAGACAACTCTCCATATATTGTTTGTTTATATTATATAGTATTTTCAAAAGTGTGTAATCATATTTGTATGTAATTTTATGCCCTCAGTGGCTAAGGGTTGGTTTTTTTTCCGTCTGTTTTTTTGCTTCATCTTTGTCCCGTAACATTCCAGATATACTGTATATGATGATTTCCTTCATTTAACTTTTCTTATGAAATACAAAATGACCGGGTCTGCTAATGATTATAGTATCGATCGACATGAAGAAAAAACTATGATTGTATGTACATGTGCAAAATAAAATCGTATTGATACATGTAACAGATACTTTTAATAGCGATAAAATTAGGGTATCGTCAAGTTTAAGTGAATTCCATTTAAACCCAATTTTCGTCCCGTTTGTACATCCGTCACGCCTGGATTAAGTTTCCATATGTCATAATATACATGGCACTATTATCGCGTCGGCACAATTTCTTGTTTAAATAAGTCTTTATCTCACCATTTTCTGCTTTCAGATTTTCAAATACAAATGGGAAAACGAAACAAGTACAGAAATTATGCTCTAGAGGATATCAAAAATGTAGTCCAAATGGTTGAAAATAAGTCAATGTCAATTCGATCCGCATCACGACAATACAATGTTCCAAAAACTACTATAATAGACAAACTTAATGGCAGATCTAGTCTTCAAGCAAGATCAGGACCTAATCCTGTATTATATGATAGTGAGGAAGAAATGCTAGTTCACTGGGTCATAGATATGGCAAAAATCGGTTATGGCCAAACAAAACAGCAACTTCTGTATACGGTGAAGACAATTTTGGATCATGATGGTCGGAAAACCCCATTTAAAGATAATTTGCGGGGTAAAGATTGGCTATATGCTTTCATGAAACGCTATCCTGGGATTTCTACTCGCACTCCACAGAAACTTAGTAAGGAACGCGCAGTAATATCTTGGCAAAAAATAAAATGGTGGTTCGAAGATTTTGCAAAGTACCTAACGGAAAATTATGAAGAGGGAATAGATATATTGAAAGGTGCTTCCCGCATATATAACGCAGATGAAAGTGGTTTTCCGCAAGATCCAAAATCTGGTAAAATTTTGGCTGCTAAAGGCAGTAAGAATGTGTATTCAACATGTTCAGCTGACAAATCATAGATAACTGTTCTTGCATGTATGAGTGCAACAGCACACTACTTACCACCTATGCTTGTATTTCCAGGGGAGCGTTTCCGGTATAATCCACTCGAAGGATTCACAGAAACAGTACTTGGTCGGACAAAGACTGGTTGGATGGATTCCGAACTATTTTACACCTGGGTACGTGATCATTTCATTACTGCAATTAAGGACCGAAAAGTCAAGCGACCGGTTATTTTGCTGGTGGATGGACATACTAGCCATATTAGTCTGGAAACAGCTCAGCTTTGTAACTCTGAGAATGTTATATTGTACTGTTTGCTCGAACATGCCCGTCATATATTACAGCCTTGTGATGTTACTCTGTTTGGGCATTTGAAGAAGCACTGGAGAGATTCAGTGAGAGATTACCAGTTCAAAAATCCGGGTGAACTTGTCACAAAAGGTACCTTTGCTTCTGTATTTAAGTCGGCATGGGTGAATGCAACAACAGTTGATGTAGCAATTAAAGGTTTCCGTCATACGGGGCTTTATCCATTTTCAGTTGAAAGTGTAGATAAATCTAAAGTCGAGCCATCGGCAGTATTTGCAAGGGCAAAATCAGACCAGGATCTCGGTAATGACGACGATATGAATTGTAAAGATACCCAAGTTGATAGTCGTCCAGTTCTGGGACCTACATTCTAGATCCAGAACCCGTACAAATTGCTGATGAGGCGGAGACAGAGATTGCTTTAATGCCATCTGAAATTTGTGGCTCTGTCTCATGTGAAACATCACATACAATAGTTGAAGAATTACATGATCAGCCTCCTTGTCTTTATCCAGAACCCATCATACAAGTTAATCCATGCAATGTCAATGTAACACCACACAAAGAAACAAATAAATATTCCCGCGAAAAAGCACCTTCGTCATCTTTCGAACTCCTACTTGTTACTCCAAATGAACAAAAGACTCTCAAGAAAAGGAAAACTCGTACTGTACTACCAAAAGCCGTTTCGGGATCGGAAATGATAAAAATTTTAGAGAATCGAAAACAGCAGAAAGAAGATGAACAGGAAATGAAAGAAAAGCGTAAGATTGATAGAGAATTAAAACGCAAACTAAAGGAAGAGGAAAATGCTAAAAAGGAGGAGAAGAAAAACGAGAAAAAGAAAAGAACGGAAGAAAATAAGAAACAAAAATTATCAAAAAATCAAAAGAAATCGGAGAAATCGACTACTTCCAGGCTTTGTTCCAAGTGTTTAATTGAAACAGACGATGTTTATATATGTTGCGAGATTCGCTCCTCCTTTTATCATGCAAAATGCTCTGGTGTTGATTTTTCTTGTGTGCATATTGACGACATCGTTAGCTTTCCATATGAATGTGATGATTGCCTCTAAAAAGCGTCAGATATTCTACGTGACAAATTTTTCACAATGAATATATGACTTGTTACAAATTTTATATATTTATTACTACAGTGCAATGTTTTAAGCAAAATAATATAGCTACATGTATACTGTACTGCATTATCTGTTGTTATTTTCGATATTTGGAATACATATTTTTTTAGGGGGGGGGGGGGGGGGGGTCGTGTTGCACAGTCTTTAGTTTTTTGTACGGGTTTGTGTTGCACAGTCTCTAGCTTTTTGTGGGGTTCGTGTTGCACAGTCTAGTTTTTTGTGGGGTTTGTGTTGCATAGTCTTTAGTTTTTTTGTGGGGTTCGTGTTGCACAGTCTTTAGTTGTTTGTGGGGTTCGTGTTGCACAGTCTTTAGTTTTTTGTGGGGTTCGTGTTGCACATTCTAGTTTTTTGTGGGGTTCGTGTTGCACAGTCTTTAGTTTTTTGTTGGGTTAGTGTTGCACAGTCTTTAGTTTTTTGTGGGGTTTGTGTTGCTCAGTCTTCAGTTTTCTGTGTTGTGTTTATGTGGACTGTCGTCGGTCTTTTTTCATTTTTTTTTTCTCTAGAGTTTGCTTGTCCCTTTGGTATCTCTCGCCTCTATTTTCTCTTAGAATACAGAACATTTTAAAAATGATATACATTAGCGTGGCTTCGGCAATTTGTTATAATCGTTTTTCTGTTAAATATATTTTTGTCATAAATAATTACTTTGCGTAACTTTAGGGAGAAACTATTTTATTTTTATTTGGTTGAAGGGGATAATGTTAGTCCTATTATTTAAGCCTTCGTAGGTTCATATCGTCTTCATTCAACGTTTTTTATCGGATATTTTTTTTTACTGGTTCGGCATTGATAGTAAAAAAAAATATCCGATAAAAAACGTCGAATGAAGACGATATAACCTACGAAGGCTTATATTTTAGGACTAGGGATAATGTTTGTTAGATCAAGATTTTTTCCGTTGAAAGTTCTACCCAAACTTTTATGCGCTTTGAAGCTATCTTGTAATCTGCTCGTGCTGGATGTTTTACCATGATTTCTGGTCCTGTCTTTTTTTATTTCAAGTTCAATCCTAGCATCCAATAATAATCAGCCCAATTTTGACAGTCTTATTTGTAATAGGACATTGTCCCATTTATTTTGGAAGACACGATCGAACATCGCTCATTTTGATGACCCCTTAGTGCCTTAAAACAAACAAAAATAATGTTCATGGTATACCTGGCCGGTGTGCCCCGGCCCGATCCCCATTTAAAAAAATGGAGTTCAATACATGTACAAGTTCGTGTTCTTTATCAATCAATTATTGACTGTAAGTAGGGCACACTGAATGAACATTAGCACGTACAACACTATAATTATTCACATAAAGAGCACACAAACTAGTCATCAGTGTGATCTTATCAATACAGATCACGACAATTAATTGAAATACGCACGATTATTCACAAGCCCCGTGCGAGCTGTTGTAGACGTTCATTTCTTCATCTGAAATCCGCTTCAAACAGGTCTTTCGAAATTTTCAAAGACTCAACATTGAATTCTTTTTTTTGAAGGACTACCTGAATAATATCAGTCGCTGATCAAAACTTGTAATGTTCGTGTGTATCACTTTAAGAAGTAGAATGGCCGTTTATCTCCACTTAACGACGGCAAAATTATTATCAATTAACACTTCATGACCAATATATTCTGGGGTCGAACCATACATAATATAATGTAATCAGTGATATGACGGAAGGAAATTATAAAATGGTCGAAAATACCCGACCGTGGTCGAAAATACCCGACCATGGTCGAAAATACCCGAATATTTAACAACGTTAAAATAGTCATTACTAATGCAATTATCAAAAATTATGTATTGTTTCTTCGACGAAAATAATGGCCAATATGTAAAGATGTTTACTTGTAACGTCAAGATGACCATTGTTTTTCTCTGACGTCATAATCGAATTTACCGTTAAGTGGTCGAAAACTGCCGACATTGCCCTATATTGTTCAACTAGATAGATTCATAGATAACTCATTTTTTGTATAGATCATTTTTGGTTACCTCTGGCAACCTATAGAAACTAGATATATATATATATATATATATATATATATATATATATAGATAGATAGATAGATGTATGATCCTGGGATACAGCGAATGTTTCTATGAATCCAACATCTAACTGACTTCTGCAATTATTGACAGCAAATGGTAAATCATGGAGAAGAATTTTTGCATACGGGAACTCTAACTACTAGTAAATACGTGTACCTGAAAATATAAAAAAAACTTGAAGAGCAGTACCCAAAACAAAATACATTGTTTAACTATACATGATGGAGGGAGGGTGGGTATTTTTAAAATACTTCTCTCTGTAATTATTCACGTCTGCTCTCTTGCAGCTCAAAGTTAAAAAGAACGTAAACGTCAAATTTTGACGTCACAACTATACATCTTAACGACTATATATGAATTGACAAAAGAAAGAACTGCAACGGACGAGATTAAGACTTTTCACAAGAATAACCGAATTTATGTATAATACATAAATTCTATTATTCGAGATGGCTTGTAAAACTAAGATTTATTTGCAATATTGGCCACAGCTTTTTTTTTTTTTATTAAACTCAAATTTAAATATTTACACACATAGATTCAACGATATATATATTGTTCAACTAGATAGATTCAAAGATATATATTGTACAACTAGATAGAGTCATAGATAACTCATTTTTTGTATAGATCATTTTTTTTGGTTACCTCTGGCAACCTACAGAAACTAGATAGATATATATATAGATAGATAGATGTATGATCCTGGGATACAGCGATCCACAAAATGTACTTTATCACTAAAATATAGACAACTGTAGCTGTAGTTTATCACACGCAGCGAAGTTGCCAATTTGATCAGGTACGGTATATATCAAACTCAACCGTACCGGATCAACCACCACTTAAGTGGGGATGAAGCTGCGATAGGACTGTGGCCAATACTGTTTTCAAAGATAATTAAGATATATACATACTACTAAATTTATCTGGATATGTCGAAGAACCAGAACAAATAAACATTTCAAGCGCACCTTGCAAATTATTCAGAAATATGTCATTTCCTAGATCTGTCAAATGAACACCATCTTCCTTTAAAAAGGTACTATTAGGAAGTATATCTGGATACTTTATATAATGTCCCCCATTCTTTAACACGAATGATTCTATGGCACTATTTATCATAAGTCTGCATGCCATCATGCTATCATGACTCTCTGAATAACGCCAATTTGTTCTCGGTAAAATCTGACACCAAACAATCCAACTATTGGGTAAATAACTGTGTACCTTCTCCAAGGTGGCCTTAATTTCATTTTTTAAATAACCTACTTTCGTCTTCCCCAAATCATTGCCTGCAATATGAAGGACAACATATTTCGGGGGTTTTCATATTTCAGCAGTTTTCTTATAGTTGATTCCAAATCTTTCATTCCCATGCCACCATACCCTTGCCACCAAATTTTAACTCCTATTCTATGGAGACCTAAATTTACACCACCTGTTCTACTTCTTGCGTGTACAAATGCATTTCTTATCAAGGATGAGCCTACTATCCATACTGACACATCTTGGCCTACAATTTAATACATGTATGTATCGACATTAAAAATCTTAATTGACCATCAAATTTAACGAAATTAATTCAAAATTGTGGTATTCGTATATAACTTTTGAAAGTATCAGCGACTCTTTTCACAAAAAATCTTACGATTAAAATTCATCGTAAGTTATACTGAAATGTGTATGACTTACGAGTATTTTTACTCTTAAATTTTTGTGAAAAGAGCCGCTGAACTCCAACGACCCATTATTTTAACTTGCTCGTCAGAAAAACCAAGCATAGTTGCTGAAGTCGCACCACCGATTCTAAATGAATGCGTCCCATACTTTGATTGGTCAGAGCCAATATACCGTAGCCAGGGCTTTTTTGAGAATCCCTGAAAACTGATATCGAGTCATTTTATATTTATATTGTGCTCATTTACCATCAAAATATGCACCACAACCTAAAGCAGAGTTACCACAGCTGTCAGTGTACAAATGTAACGTTTCATTTGTTATCCATGCGTTTTCTGATAGATAGCAATCTCCGTTAAAATGTTCCAGTAAAATCAGCCAAACTTTTGCATCTTCTCTGAGATCTTTATTTATTCTAATTGAATAAAAAGGCTTTTTATTTTTTATAGACCCTATGACGTCATAAAACCTGCGAAGGAAAGCCCTAGATGAAGTAATCGCCTTTGAACAGAAAGCCATCAAACCCACTACTGATTCTCGGTCCTTGTGCTTAATCTTTTTATTCAACAAAATCGGTTTAAGTAAGGACTTTAGCTTTAACAATTTGTCTTTTGGTATTCTAACAACCATTTCAACAGTGTCAATGTCCAATCCCAAAAATTTTAAAGATGTTACAGGTCCAACTGATTTTTCCGAAGCAATCGGAACACCTAATTCCTCACAAATATCCGAAAAAGTGTCTAGCATCATTTGATTTACAGGTGTATCCTCAGGGCCTCCAAATAAGAAATCATCCAAATAATGAACAAGTGATTTCACTCCACTCCGTTCAACTACTAACCAGTGTAAAAAGGTCGAAAACTTATTGAATAAATTGCATGATATTGAGCATCCCATAGCCATACTTTTATTTACAAAGAACTTTTCATCAAAATGAATCCCTAACAATTCAAAATCTGATGGATGCACTGGCAGCAAACGAAACGCGGACTTTATGTCCCGGACCCCAATCAATGCAGACTTTCCGAGTGAACTGACCATTTGTATAACTTCATCAAAAGATGCATATTGAACGGAACATTCATCGCGATCAATAAAATCGTTGACCCCTGAACCTTGCGGATATGACAAATGAGATATTAACCTCCAACCTTTCTCTTTTGGTACTAGACCGATAGGAGAAGTCCGAAGTGTAGAAATCGGCTTTTCTTAAAAGGGACCAGCCATCCTACCCGATTTTACCTCCTGTTCTAACTTATCCAACGTTTCAACTTTTTGACAATTTGCCGACTGTAAATTTTTGGAAATAAAAGAAATTCTCGGACCTGAATATTTCAAATGAAAACCATATAAAAATCCTTCATATAATTCTTTTGCTACACCTGCATGCGGATATGCCCTTAGCATATCATTCAGAACACCAATCTTAATAGGGCTTCTACCAAGTTGCCATAGTTCTGATATTTGGTCTAGATCTTGCTTGTGTGAACTGAATGGCATTTCTTGGGGGGCAATCTGACTCTTGATTCAGCGCTCCTTGGGCGAAACTGAAACTGGGGCCCTGCTCTATACTGAGCCCCGGGTGCCCGAAACTGAAACTGAGAGCCTGTGCTATATTGTGTATTACCAACATGTGGTCTCACATTTCCATATTGTCTTTGACAGTTTATAATTGGATGTGAACCATTACACCTTAAACAAAAATGGCTATAAAAACAAGGTGTTTTTCCACAGCTTCCATCATAGTTATAACTATAGCATTTATTCCCATGACTACTACCGTCATTAATATTACTATTAGATACATTTAAAGACACATTTGAGATAGTATTCACTGGTTGCATATATAATAACCAAAGCTCATTGTCTATATTACTCCATAAACTAGATGGTTCTTGAGCTTTTCTTAGTCTGTATTGCTCATCATAATTTTTCCAGCCAAGCCCTTGGTTTCTTTGTGCCCCAAGGCGTATTGTGTGCATGTACTTTAACAATTCCCTAAATCGGTTTATGTGCACTCAGCCACTGAACAATAAATATAAATAAAAATGATGAAAGCATCTGTCCATTTTTCAATATTTGTAATTTTTGATTGTTGAGACATGGGTTGTAAAATGAATTCCCCGTGGACCCATGTAAGATTTTGTTTGTCAGAACCTGTGTTAACTGAATTATTTAGTAGACAAGCTAAATCTATGTATTCCCCTTCAATATTTTTTCTTTAATTGACTGTGTTACATTTATGCCTAAATTCTCGTGAACACTTTCAATTCTATTAGGAACTGGTAAATAATCATTAATGGTCACATTACCTGTTTGTGACACAAACTGTGTGTTATCACAAGTTGGCTGGGGGTCTATTGCCCGTCTTTGTTGCCATGGTTACATGTCCGGAATGTGGACGGCGTTGTCCTGATTGCTAGAAAGTGTTGGCATCAGCATTCTTGTCGTTGATACTGTTGCCGGTGTTGGTATGGCAACGCCTTCGGGTCCAGAAGTTGTAACTTATATATAGCCTCAGGTCTTACATCCTCAGAGTTGATTGTACTGACGCCAGTGACGATACTCCCTTCGAAACCACCGGGGTCCTTCTTACACCTGCTCTGGCTGATGCTGTACGCTTCGTGGTACCTCTTCTCAACATACTGAAACTCACAAATAGATTTACTTATTTATTTATTTACTTATTTACTTATTTCAAATTTATTCGTTTTGTTTGTGTGTGCAACCAAAAGTCTCTAATCAACATATCTTTAAGCTGTAGCCGTTCAAACGATGTATCCCGTAATACACCTTATCGCTATTTGTCCGCCATTACTGGACATCACACAAGTTCCCGTAAAATTTTGACGTCATAATAGAAAATGTCTGACGCCACAATGGAAAAGTGATTGTTGTATGACGTCAAAAGTTCGAGCGGGACAGATTCTCGGGTCAAGCGGGAATAGCGATAAGGTGTATTATGGTACTCCGTTCACTTAAGGACATTTTTTATTTTATTTTTATGTAGACTTAGCTTTGTTTTTTTAATTACCGCGTATTGTCAAGCTTGGTTACTCATAATTGTTTCTCAGTCACTGAATGTACGCTGTTGTTACAAACTGAAGCAGCTGACCCCATTTGTTTACCTTCAAATTCTAATTGCCCCAAAACCACGTGACACATTGAATCGTGATGTCCAATCAGATTGCTCTATTGTCAATTAGGGGATTTTTTAGTCTAAGGTGATTACATTATTTGTTTGAATGATATTGCTTTGAAATTGTTTGCATTGAATTGGGTGTTTATTTAGGAAACCGTTAACCTCATTATTTCCAATGAAATTTGACATCAAAGGAATTTTTTTTTTGAATTTTTTACTTATGGTCAGAATATTGATCTGTGTATATTGAACCAATTTTTTGTTATTAAATGGGGTCTTAAATATATAAAGTACTGAGATTGGAAAGCATGTTGATATACCAGTATAGAACAAAATTCTCCCCATAAAAATATATAATGCACATACGAATTATAGAAAAAAATTAGCATCTATAATAATCAACACTTTCTTATACTTACCATGGGTACTTCTACTTTAAGCTCCTTCATCTTCTTAATAATAAATGTTAATAAAACAATACTCATAAAAAGAGAACTTGGTGCAGAAATATCAAGAAGTGTAACCCATAACATCAACAGTAGGTACTCAACAAGAAAATAATTTTGTTAGTTTATGTAGCAGGATCAGTTCTGTTGTGGATTTAAATGAAAGGTGCATTGAAAAACATTTTGCGCCAAACGATGGATTTGCCAAAAAAATCCGGACAAATGTGTAACAGATCCTGCCATCCAATCATTTAGCAATGTAACATATACACACATACAAAGTCAATGAATAATAGGGAGAAAAAAAACCAATACAATCTATTTTAGTGATCTTTTCTAAAACCAATGGACCAATTCTAACAAAACGAAGTCTAAATAATCCTACGATGTATAATAATACATGAAGTAATACATGCATTTTTGTTGCTATCTGACAACAGACTGTAACACAAAATGACTAAAGGATTCCGTTCCATTTGCGTATTTTAGAAAATGTTTAGACAGTATAATGAACTAACTAATAATGGTATTGGAAAGAGTAAAATAACAAAAATATCGAACTCCAAGGGAAATTCAAAACGGAAAGTCCTTTATAAAATGGCAAAATCAAAAGCACAAACACATCTAACGAATGGAAAACAACTGTCATATTCCTGACTTGGTACAGACATTTCCTTTTGTAGAAAATGGTGGATTAAACCTGGTTTTATAGCTAGCTAAACGTCTCACTTGTATGACAGTCGCATATAATTCCATTATATTGACAACAATGAGTGAGCAAAACAAACAGATATAATAGGTAAAAAACGTCCAAAATTGGGGTACAGCAGTCAACATTGTAGTATAGTCTTAATCACTATAAAAACAAATAACTGTTTCATCAAAGAAACACAAAATGGCATATAGACAAAGTACATAAGCAAAAATGAAAGACAAGAAGTCAAAATTGACCGTAGCACAATAACACAATGGCGGGATGTATAAGTACCGATCCACGTCATAAGTATATAATAAAATATGGATAAACAGTTAAAAATATAAAAGGACAAAAAAGGGAACTTCAACACGCAATTAAGATGATAAACAACGTCAGTACCTAGAATCTATACTTCAAGACCATCATGTAATATCTGTGAAGTTGATACGGGATATTTATCAACAAGGTCTTGGTATCTTCCAATGAACATTTTTTAGAAACAGGACGAGACGTTCTTTGACATAACCTTGGCTCATCAACTTTCTGCTCAGATACTGGTGAAGTTTTATAAAGTCTGAGTAGCAGTTGCAAGCTCTTGAATACCGAATGAGTTGGGAAATGAATATCCCATATGCAGGTGAAGTTGGTATATTGCTGCTAATGTCGGGAAAATTTATAATTTCAAAATTAAAATCGTCTCGCTTGTCATAGATTCTGGTATTGAGATGACCACTCATGTCAAATTCGAGGTATAAGTCTAAAACTGAGGCGGAGGAAGCCGTGTCTGTTGTTTCTTTAATTTCTAGTTCTGGAGTATACATTAATGGAACCCAATCAGAAAAGTTTGGATTGTTAATGGAAATAACATCATCAATATATCTGAATGTTAAATTAAATGATCGGGCTTCTTTGATTTTCTTGTTTTTGACAAGTATCTAAAGGAACTCCGACTCATATGAAAATAATAAGAGGTCGACAAGGAGAGGCGCACAGTTCGTTCCCATAGGAATGCCGACAACTTGCTGAAAAAGTATACCTCGAAATTCAACAAATATGTTATCAATGAGAAACTCCAGCATACTGATCCCTTGTTCCTCTGTGTAGCATGTTTTACCTTTTTGTTCACTATTAACAAAATATGCCGTATGGTATCCCAAAGCATTTATAGCGTATGCTGCCATTTTTATATTGAAACGCATTGTGGATTATTTCTTTTAGACGATTTTTTCAATTTCACATGGGGAATGGTGGTATACAGGGTTAAAAATCAAAAAATTTTGATAGAATTAATTTCAGAGAAAGATCGAGATTTAAAATTATCAAGAAGTTCTTAGAGTTTTTTAGAATCCACATATGGTTAATACCACTACGCGAATAAACAGTTTCACAGTATTTCTGAAGACCCTCTTTCACTACGGCCAGAATTTTTGTCAATCTAATGGACAATTCCTTTGTAGAACATGCAGATGAGCCGGCAATGTACCGTTGTTTGTACGGAATTTTGTGAAGCTTAGGTATCCAATTCAAACAAGGTAAGTCCTCAGATATGCTGTTCAATGTAATGTTCATTGAAGCCGTGAAGGACTTATGATTAGCCAAAATCTCAACCTTGTCAAATGATATGTTTTTGTATGTGGGATTACCTGAGTGCTCATTTATTCCTTATTCATTTACAAGACGCTCATAGTAGTACGATTTACATAAAAAAACAATATTATTTGAAGCTTTGTCTGCAGGAACAACAACATATTTATCGTGAAGAGATGATAGACATTTCACAGCTTTTTTGTCTCTGAAAACGGACTTTGGTCGATCATTCACACAATTTTTCAACTTATGAATTCGACGTTTTATCAGAGACCTGATTGTTTTACCCATTCTGACAATGTTCACATCCAGTTCAACTTCTTCACGTTTAGCCTCAATGGAATCCATAATCATTTTGAAGTTATGGTTTTAATTGATGTGTGGGGGTTCTCTGAACTTAGGACCATGAGATATCACCTTGCGGAGATGTTCATGTTGAATTATGTTTAGATCCCCAGTAATCACATGGCTAGAGGGGCTGTAAATATAAGGCGAGTGGGAACAGGCCCATGTCGGAGTGTTTTTTAGGTATTTTTCTAAATAAAGGTCCTTCCGTTCGTCCGTTCGTCCGTCTGTCCCGCTTCAGGTTTAAGTTTTTGGTCACTTCAGGTTTAAGTTTTTGGTCAAGGTAGTTTTTGATGAAATTGAAGTCCAATCAACTTAAAACTTAGTACTCATGTTCCCTATGACATGATCTTTCTTATTTTAATGCCAAATTAAGAGTTTTGACCCCAATTTCACGGTCCACTGAACATAGAAAATGATAGTGTGAGTGGGGCATCCGTGTACTATGGACACATTCTTGTTTTTTCTGTAATTGTATGCTCTTTGGATTTCCTGCACTTGATGAGCACAAAGAATTTGATGCTAGTCAATACCGTATTTATGTTGATACAAATGGAAATAAGTTACTTCAATGTACCGGAAGATTGTGAAAGAATATGGAAGGTGAGCTTAATAACAGGAATATTTAGGTAAAATGTATAACTTAGAAAAGTGATACATCAAACCCTAGATGCTTGGTAAAAATGTATTAAAAGTATTTGTACCTGATTGCACGTGATAGTAGGTTTTATCGAAAGCTTCTACCCCCAAAAAGTACAAATGATTCTATTCGATTCAGCGTACAACCGATAGGAACAAACACTTTGTCTAGCAAAATGAAGGAGCTATTCAAGGCTGCCGGTAACTCCATGACCATGATTTATTTATCACAGTTACTATTTATACAAATGATAAAATCTACTTTCAACACACTTTCATAACCAAATGTCTCAAGGTAATATTTTGCTACAGTAAATGGTCCTTTGTATGTTTTACAGAATAATAAGATAATCCTTTACTGAGAACATGTTTTCTGTATTTTTTCACTATTCAGAGGGTGGAAATTCTTGCATTTCATTAGTCGAAAGCACTTCACTATTTTTTTAAGACATCATTAACATGAATTAATCAATTGTAATCTTAATATTTACAATTCTTCCAATAGAATTTTTGTTTTTAAGAATGTCCTTATTTTTCCCCAAAGTTTGCCAAAATTGAAGTGTTAACCATATATAGGTTCATATAATTTTGTCAAATGTTCTAAAATACTTGTACACTGATGTGTTGTTAAAACCTCAAAGTACCTCATATAAACTTATGATACTGTAAATTTTAGTGAAGTTTGAAGGACCTTTAGAAAAAGGCTCTGCCATGGAATAACTTCTGAGGAAATTGGCCCTGTCTCTTTTCTTTTCGATTCAGACTAGTTTGATTATATTAGTTTATTTCAATATGAAAAAAAAACAAAATATTTTTTCTTGTGTATTTTCTAGTAATCATCTAGTACTAGTACAAATTTGAATATCCCAATTTCTACTAGTAGATATTGGAATTCCGATTCGTACTAGCACGATTCTGGATGCTACTGAATTCCAATTTGTACTGGAACATTTACATTGTACATCTACCACAAATTCTTTACCATTATTACTTTCCCAATCAGGAAAAAAAAAGAATGTTTCAATTTGTTTTTAATGACAGTCAAATATTCACTAGGTTCATATTCATGATAAGAGTAGAAATTGTCTAACTTTAATACCTGTAAAATGTCAGAAATGCCAGAATTCATTTTATGCTGAAGGAATTCTAGAAGCTGTTAAACTGCTGTTCCTTCCGTTTTTGTGCAGTTTTGCCAAATGTCAAACCGTATTTATAGCAGATGTCTCTGGCTTTTGATCTGAAGAATTTTAGAATGGTGCTCGATGCCCTTCCAACTAAAAAAGGGGGCTTAGAACAAACTGCATCACCATCGACTTAATAAGCGAATGCAGTTTAGTTAGATTATTTACCTGAAATTTCCTCAATGTAAAATTTTATTTTCATTCGAATTAAAAGCATACACAAAGTCAAAAGCCGTCTGTTGTTTATGTTTGCCATCGGAAGCGTACCTTTGACAGATTAGGTGTCAAAGACGAGAACAACGTTTCAACATATGTTTTATTTATTAAATTTTTACACCAAAGTTATGATTAACATGGAAAGTTTTGGTAATTTTATATAAGACTTGAGATAGCCATATTAAAGCTTGGCGTTCTACGTAAACATTTGCGTCTCTAAGTATCCCCAAATTTGCAACAATAAAACTTAGGTTTTACGTAGGTCAAGTATAAAATACAACTCATTTTTCTTCGCAATGTAAAGGTAGCTCTCAGGTAGAAGTCAATACCAAAGTTACTACGCTTGAAGGAAGAACGAAAACAGAAAATTGGATCAATCCAAAAAAATAACAGGCTATTCGACAAAACGACTACAAAATATGCAAACCTTTTTGAGATGTATAGGCAAAAAGGCGATCTGGATTGATAACAGGTGTATGCAGAAACAAGAATCAAGACTGAAAACTGCATGTTTCAGCAATCATGAACTGCCATGTGCTGTTCGATGAGACAAATATTAAAATATGAAAACCTTGTTAAAATGTAAAAATACAAAGAGTCGAGTTGGAACAATACTAAGCGTATTAATTAAATAAAGAATCACAACTGAAACTATGCCGAACATCCCTCAACATCTGTGATCTGCTGTTCTAAGAATATGAACGTCTTGTTGAAATTTAGATATGAAGGGTTGACAGAATAGGCGCATACATAAAGAAGAAAAGAAGTTAAAATTGCACGCTGTACCACTCATAATTTGCATGTCTACCAAATTTATGGAAACTTTGTTGAAATATGGATGTCAAACTACAATACACGTTTTATAAGAAAAACCTAAAGAAATGCCAGGATATCTAAACGGTAATATGTGTCCTGCTTTAAAAGTGAAAGCAATCTTATTGACTAACTTGTCCGATAATTTGCAATAATTTTCACTCTTTAAACAGTGTTATACTGTTTGTAGATGACTGATTCAGTATAGTCGCCGTTTTTCTGCCTGACCTTTAGTCAACCTTTACAGAGTCCATCAATATGTTAACAATTTACGTACAGTTATTAAAAGTTCCAGCGTGAGCAATTATTGGCAGGAAAATACTCAGGAAATTTCCCCTAATTTTGAGATGATCTAACGATTAATGAGATAGTTAAATAAAAAATGTATATCACAGTACAAAAATAAACCGCACAGAGAAGGAAGAGAGCGATTAGTGATATCCTGGAAATCCTTTAGACTTACTGACTAAATTGTTATACAGGATTTTTGTAATATATAACTGAAATACAAGATTTGTCATAATGAATAACTAAAAGAATTGATATAAAAATATTCGGGTGATCCTTACAGTTGTCCTATCAGTAAGTTAATATATTTTGAATACAGTTCAGCATATAAAGCATCATCTTAAGTATGACTTCGAATCTAAATGGCAAAGCAGAATTGTGGAGTAGATGCCCCTTAGACAACATTCCCATGACACATCTGAGGTACTATTGTGGAAAGTTTTGCTCTTATCTCGTTCATTTAAAAAATTGAGTGAGCAATGTGAAGATATTTGAACAGTTAGCTCTAATAATTAACGCAGTGCTGATAATCTAGTAGTGAATGTAGAGAGGGAAGTTGGAAGGACACAATGGTTACTTACAGTAACTTTGGTATCAATAAAATTATTAGTTCATCAGATAAATAATAGATACAATATACATAAAGATGAAATACAAATCTGAATTCAAAGGACAACACACAAACGAAGCAAAGCAAACGTAACAAGGCATTGTGCACAAACATGTAAAAAACATTAAGAACAAAGAATAATTATTGTTACTTTTACATGTTATCAAATATTATGACAAAGCTTATAATAGGATGAATTGCAAAACAGCTTAGATGAGAGCAATGTGTGGCTCGTCAATATTAGTTGACCGTTAAGCATGATCTGGCTAGTCATTGACTATATAGCAATGTGTAAAAAGCGTTAAACATGGCTATAATTAAGTTTCGAAAAAATTTACAATTACACTTTTTTGCTCATAAAAGTTTCTTTTCGGTTTTTTTTTTTGGGGGGGGGGGGGGGGGTGGGGGTGTAAGTGATAGCTGACATCAGTTTACATATTCACCATTATTTCCATCAGGTTCATTCGCAGGATGAAATGGTTGAATATTGAAATTAAACACATTTAACTCCTGGTTTTAAATCTCTACGCTAATTTGTATACGCTTTACTACTACTACAAAGTATAAGCCTGGTATCTTTGAAGCTTTTACAAACACTGGGTCGATGCCACTGTTGATGGACGTTTTGTTCCCGAGGTTATCACTAGCCCAGTAGTCAGCATTTTTAGGTTGACATTAGATATTATTGATGTTCAATTTCTGTACATTCAAATTATTGTTTATAAAATGTTGAAGTGTTCGAAACACTTGGGTCTTTCTCTCTCCAGATATAGATTATTTAAGCCATATTAGCTTCAACTTTTTGGAATTTTCGGTTTTTAAAGATTTTTAACTTCGTGTATGATTTTTCCTTCCATCTGTTTAAATTCGAGCACCACTGGCGAATCTTATGTAGACGAAACGTGCATCTGGCGTACCAAATTATACGCCTGGTATCTTTGATGAGTTTTACAAGCACTGGGTCGATACCACTGCTGGTGGATGTTTCGTAACCGAAGGTAACACCAGGCAAGTAGTCAGCACATTTGGGTTGATATCAAATATTATTGTATAGTTCATTTTCTGTAAATTATTTGTTTATGAAATGATGAATTATTCGAAACACTAAACACCCCATTATTTTATTCACTATATTTTTGGCCTATTTTTCTCTATTCTTTATGTTTTTGACCCATTTTTCTGCAGTATTGGCTCATTATACTCTATTCTGTAAACCCCATCCAAATTTTCACATATTATAATAATATGATATAAAGGGAGAGCATTGGGATCTAAATATATTTTAATCCTACCGCATTTTCTGTCCCAATATTTGAAATAACACTTTATAAATATGGTTTTTGTCGGATTCACCCTTATCAGGAACACTTAAACCCCAAAACTTGATACACAATGATGTACAACTACTTGAATATTTGAGGAGCTATATGAACAAAAGGGACATAAAAAGAATATGACTATAATACTCTCATGTTATATTACTAGTGTAGTTTAATGGTTAAAAAAAGGCTAGAAAATCGAGATGATAAAACACGGTTTTTACTAACATGTAATGTATTAACAATTATCGCATTATCACGTATTTTGGGGAAATTTTCTAAATCAGAACTGAAAAGTATCAACTCAACCTAAATGACATCGATTAGTTTTGTATAAATGGATATATTGATGTAGGTAATAACAATGCAAGCCCGAGACCAGTCAAATCAAAGATTTTAAAATTTGTATTTCTTACTTTAGTGTTGTATTCAGGACTAAACCAAAGCTAAGAATGGTCATAATGATTTGGCATGTCACATGTGTTATAAAATCGACCTCAGCCAGTCGGTATTGTCCAATGCAAAAAAGAGGCGGGATATACCAAGGGGACATTCAAAACTCACAACGCCATTACAAAAAACGAAACACGACTGAAAGACGAATAAATCCATAAAACGCTACATAGAAATATTGAGAAAACATGAACCCTACTACAAAAAAAAAAACAGGGTTGACTCAGATGCTAAAAAATTAAGCAGTTCCTGCTCTACATGTGGCACCTGTCATGTTGTTCATACGTATATTTTGATTGCTGTAATGATATTTGTATTTACATTATTGTTTTGATGTTTAAAAAAGACATTTTTTCCAGTTATTTTATTTTATTGTGTTTATTCATTCCTTCGATAGTTCGGATTTCAAAGCTTTCCTATAAATAAGATGATATTTTGCGAATTGTTATTATTTCGAAAAAACGTGAAAACAGAAACCGGAATAAGTCTGCACCTCAAAAGGTCTTGGGATCGTTGTTACCAATGAGCGAGCGTAGTAAATATATTCTAACAATAAAAGAACTGAATTATAAAGGTTAGGAAACAAGGAATGAATCGTACAATATAATTTTAAGTAAATGATTAACCTAAACAAGAATAGTATACGACTTGGTCCTGTGTCTTAGGCTATTTCATTGTAATATAATTTTGGTAATCGACAATTGAACCGTAATTGTATTGCAAATATAAGTCAATTAAGGACATTATAATTGAATGAGCAGAACTTTCTACAACATGAAAAGACGCTCACGTCAATTAACCAGCGAATGATTGATACACAAGATTATATAATGGAAATTTAGATTAATTCTCTACAGCTAGTGTATTGAAACTTGTAGTTTGATTTTTTTCTATTGATCTACTGGTAGTACATCTTGTTTGGTAAGTCTAACGTATTCAAAATCAAGTCTGATTGGTCAATAATTCATTATCTAGCACTTCAGCTTATTTATTGGACGAACCAATTTCGGAAGAAAACGGATAAAATGTTATCTATAATTGTACATACTTACAGAGCAGAAGTATTTTGTAGTTGAGTGATTGCATTTTAGGGTGGTAATACTATCGCGTTATACATTTATTGGTAGTCGTTGAACAATATCGGAAAGGAATCAGAGGATCAGTTATAAGGTCAATAAATTGTAAGTATTTACTTAAAGTTTCTTTTCCTCAAAATTCCATTTTAGCATCAAACTCGATCGGTATTTATCTCATCCACAGCGTTGAAAATGTCATCAACTTTTACATATCTTCATAAGCTTCGTTGGATTTTTTTATCAGTCTAAATGTGTTTTAGATATCCCTGTGTCATTTTAATTCAAATTAATTTCGGAGCTGATGGAAAGTCAGAAGAATTATTGTTTTCTGTCTGGGTACAAATGAATCTAATATATTGGAGACGTGGAAAACAAATTGGTTTGAATTTTAACCACATGTGTCACGAACTGTATATTGTTTCATTTGCCCTAATGTAAATAAAAGAAACCTAGTGGATATTTTTTCTTTTACAATTGTTGTGCCAAGAGAAAAAGCTATTAACAACTGATTTTTATAAACTTTGGTTATGGGTTTGTTAATCTTAATAACTTTTAGCAAGAGTTATAACATTCTTTTTTCTTAAAGTAACCAAGTTTAATTATATTTCGTTTGAGCCAATCTAACACCGTTAAATTTGTATGTGCCGGTAGCAAGCTAGAACCTTGATTATGGTTAGAATATAGCAAAGTGCTCTCGACCAATGAAATTGTACAATTTGATGTCCCTTAATTGTGAAGAATGAATGTAAATCATGTTCTTAGTAAGGGATTATCCTATTATTTGGGTATTTACAGTTCAAAACAAAGAGTTTCTATAAATGAGTTACAACTGCCCCGAAGCACATTTATCAGATTGAAAGGATTTATCACACAGTGACTGAAAATGACTAAAAGTTGAATTGTGAAACAAAAAATCAAAATAAGTTGAAGTCTACTGCTGCAGTAAAACTGGTACCTTTAATGTTATTATGAAAATATTTATAACTTTAAATTACTAAAAAATTAAACAATATCAAAGCAATGCAAAAAAAGAAAAAAAAGAAAAAAAAAGTTTTAAAATAAAAAACAACCTAAATCTTTAGCTTTCCGAAACTCTGATAACTGGACTAGCGGTTGGTAAGAATAGTTATTTCCAATATTCCGTTAAAATTTAAAAAAAAAGGAATTTAATTTAAGTTTTGAATATTTTTAAAACTTTTAAAGGCATTTTATTTGAACATTCCCTTGTTATAATGAAATAGTATTTGATTTAAGAAGCCGGACCAAAATATTGGCTGTGAAATTAAAATTAGTTGTAACTCAAATATTATAAGTTATCTTGGTGTAATCAGGGGTGTACAGAATTTTACACCGTTGTTGAAAATTCATACACCCTGAGGCGCAGCCGAATGGGTGTATGAATTTTCAACAACGGTGTAAAATTCCGTACACCCCTGATTACACCAAGATAACGAATGTATTTCTTATGAACAATTCCTTTACTCATTTTTAAACCGGGATGTAAAATTGAAAAATGCTAATGAAAAAATTTCCAGTCTAACATTTGTTCTTTTGAAAATTAAACCAAATTTTTTAAATTTTAAAAAAAATTTTGTCCTCAAATTTTTTTTTTTTTTATTTTTTATTTTTTTTTTTTGACATTTTATTTTTTTTTTTTTTTATTATTTTTTTTGTTGACATTTTATTTTTTTCTTCATTTAGGCAAATTTGTTATTTTTTTTATTTTTTGGCAAAATTTTATTTATCCCGGGGTGAACAAGGGTGGGGTGTTATTTACACCGGGGTAATTAACCAATCAAATTGCATTATTTTTGCTGCATAAGAAATAAAGTTATTTATTTAAACTGTAAATAAAAAAAAGGATAATTCCTCACTAAAATATTACATGATATACATTCATACTCACAATCAGGAAACATATACAATTCCTACCTTTTCTTTGGACTGTTGTCACCTAATGTCTATAACGCCTTTTTTTTTAATATTTCCCAAATTATTAGAATGTCTTTACATCACTAAAACTAATCCATAAATGAAATGCCGGAAAAGGAAGTCATGCATCAATTATAAACATTGCACTGACAAAGACACTAATTCTTGAATACAACCAATCAAAAGATCATTTGAGCCTTGAGCACTTTACAATATTCTAAGTTTGTAAGAGAATGATAATCCATTACTTCCTGATAAGTACTCGCTAACGCTCGTACTTCATCGTGAAGAAAGGGATTATCATTCTCTCACATATATTTGTTACTCTCTTTATTGTCCTTTTGTGGAATTAGGTGTTGATTTAAGATTTTCGGCGGTCGCCTCTAGCAAATAGTCTCCTGGTGCAACAAGGTGTACACGCCTGCTTATATCTCGAGGCTACGGTGAACACTTTAATATTTCTTCTTTGTTTGTTTTTCTTTTTAATGTTGTTTCATTGAAACTTATACCTATTTTCCTACTTATTTTAAGTTTTTTTGGTCAGTCTTATTGAAAAAAATCCATTTTTTACAACCAACAATTGAATGAAACAAAAAAAAGGGTTGATATTATACTTAAAATGTACATTATTTTTCAAAGTTAAAATAAGAAATCTATAAACAGTTACAACTTCGAACTTTTTCGATCTGAGCGTCACTGATGGGTCTTATGTAGACGAAACGCGCGTTTGGCGTATTAAATTATAAGCCTGGTACTTTTTGATAGCTATTATTTGTGTGTGTCTCTGTCTTGTATGTTCTCCCATTTATTTGTATTGTAGTCCTGTCATGTAATCTTGTGATTTTAATGTTATATTTAACATTGCCATAAAAGCGGGAGGTTTGGCTAGCCACAAAACCAGGTTCAACCCACCATTTTTTCTTAAAATGTCCTGTACCAATTCAGGAAAATGGCCATTGTTATATTATAGTTCGTTTCTGTGTGTGTTGCATTTTAGTGTTGTGTTTCTGTTGTGTCGTTGTTCTCATCTTATATTTGATGTGTTTCCCTCAGTTTTAGTTTGTTATCCGGATTTGTTTTTTTCTCAATCGATTTAT
This sequence comes from Mytilus californianus, assembly GCF_021869535.1. Classification (NCBI taxonomy): domain Eukaryota; kingdom Metazoa; phylum Mollusca; class Bivalvia; order Mytilida; family Mytilidae; genus Mytilus; species Mytilus californianus. The sequence continues at coordinate 65,015,167 of NW_026262679.1, forward strand.
GATTTTCGAATAGCGGTATACTACTGTTGCCTTTATTATACATCGATGCATTGTACTTTATGCAGAATAAGTAGTCATGGGTTTTCAAACTTCAAACTACCACGATAAATACAATAATAGACATGTAGAATAAAAAATGATAGATTGAGAATACATGTATAATACAATTGTTTTATAACTGAATTCATCGATTTTTAGAGAATTCATTAATAGATTATTTTGCTATCACTGCAACATTTGTGGAATCATGTTTATCTTTTAATACAAATTCGTTTTGAAGCAAAGTTGTTACTGTCCAAAAATCTTTTTTGCTTCAAAAGCCCTTAATATATCAGACATATAATTTTTCTAACGCAACCTAATAATTTTTTGTCGGCTCAGATGGCTGTGGAGAAAAATCTTTTGGTTGACCAAAAAAACCTGCACTTCATATTTTGATATTTAGAAATGATAAAATCAACATTCACTAGGACATTCACTATGATCAAAATGTCAGAGCGTTTCTGAAAAAAAGTAAAAAGACAAAAATACCGAACTCCAAGGAAAATTCAAAACGGAAAGTCCCTCATCAAATGGCAAAACCAAAAGCTCAAACACATCAAACGAATGGAAAACAACTGTCATAGTCCGTGACTAATCTAATTGCTATTTGTCGTATATAAAGCAATGCTTCCCGTACATGTCTGATACCTACATCTCGTTTAGAGTATTTAATGTGTTTTCACTTATAATATTGTATTTTCTGTCTTTTTGGATGCTAAGAAATAGAAGTATATTAAAGACTTGTCATACAGTACTAAGTCAACGTGATATCGTTTACAGAGTTGAAGTTATCTTTCTTTATATACATGTAAGACAACCGATTTACGATCAAAGATATAGCTTTTACAAAATATGGCAACAAAAATGTATTAGCTAGAAATTTTTATTGAAAAAGTCGTAATTTGACGACCGAAAATGTTTTGACGCTGTTCCGTTCATGTTACTTTTATTTGTACTGTGACCATGTAAAATATATGTTGGGCTCCCCTTTGTATTTGGTTCTTGTCTCTGGTTTAAAAAAAAGAGGGAGAAGATACAAAGAGACAATAAAAAAACAAAAAGACAAAAAGTCCAATAACATCACCCTGACCTTAAAGAAAAGCGACGAAGTGTAAGCAGTCTTTGTTCCAGTAGTGGCACCGGTCATGTTACGCATGAGTAAAAATCCGGGGTAAATTCACGGGATTCTGTCTACGATTAGTGGAATACATCAGTCCTCATCTGTGATACATGCATATCCTTTCATTCATAGATAATGATACCTGAATTTGCCCGTCATTCTCTGAAAAATTTGAAGCATACAGATGCAATCGTGGATTTCAACAGTCAAAAGATAAACTACCATATAAGATAAACTAAATCTGGTTGCGATTAAGGATAAGTTGTGATTTGATTCAAGAGAGAAAACCCAACATATTAGTTGAAATAATGCAAAGAATGATAAACGACAACACCAATATCTGACAAATGACCAAACAAATGGGGCATTTCCAATACTAGTTTTGCGAGTATCGAGTGATCATGTCAAATATAGTCAGTAGGATAACAACTCTAGTGACGTACCTTCCAAACTTGATCGTATAACAACTTTGTAAACTTATTTTAATCAAAGCTATAATCTACTTTTATCGTAAGTTCATGTCTTGAAGAAATTGAAAATTGAATGTATTGTTTGGAAAATTTTATCCCTTGTTACTTTTTATACAATAGATTTTTCCATTATCAAAAATTATTACAAAAATCCTCCCTTTTCCAACTACTGCTCTTCAATGCTTGGCATATTCTCTATACAAGGAATTTATCGATTATAAGGTCACAGAAAATGATGTTGAGAAAAGTAGTGATGAAGAAAAATAACAAGAAACTGCATGAGTTATCATATAATGTTATCAATTATCTCTAAATTAAGCAAACGAAGTCAACAGCAGCATTAAGGAGTTTCGTAAAATTAGTAAGTTATATTTCTATTCGAAAAAAATCCTAACGTATTTACCCCCATTTTTTTTTGGCTAATACAATAAGCTACAGTAACAGGCCAATACTTCACGAATTTGGCCGGGGAAAAGTTCAAGAAAATTACCAATAATCGAATGATCAAAAATATTCATTTATTCTTATGTGAAAATAAATCTTTTTCTGGCATTTTATGCTAATGATAAGTAATGAATATAATATTAACATGAATAATTGATGTCTAAATCTCATCTTTCACTCTTACTGCTCCAGTTTGTTTAGTTGTTGAGTGGGTCGGTAGAGTTTAAATGTCAATAAATCTGCTATAATTAAGAGTCAAATTGAGGGAAAACAACTTTTGTCAACATAATTCCAACAATTATTTTATATAACAGAAGCCATATGATACATTTATGAAATATTGTCACTTCAAGAATTTCTTTTTATCAGTCAAATGCAAACGAGTTTTCAAAGTGAGATGAATGTGTATATGGTTATTTTTAAAATGAGATGAATTTGTATATGTTTTATTTTCAAAGTGAGATGTATTTTTATGGTCTATTTTCAAGGTATGAAGCATCTGAAGCAATGCTAATTTTTTTTATGAAAATCTGTTGCTCGTAACAACTGTAATAAACACAGCGAAACTGCTACATCATTACCATAAAAGGGTAATTTTATCATTTAATCATGCTGACTGTTCGATTAAATCCCAGACAATAAAAATCTTTGTTTAACTGACAATTAATGGGTAAAAGTATACATGTATTGGTATTCAAGGAATAGTGTCACATTAAAATGAACTGTCAACAAAATCAAAAATAAAAACTAAGTGCATTCTAGTAGTGTTAATCTTCTTAAAAGCAATTATCTGCATTTATTTTAGTAAAAAAGGATTGAAATAAAAGTAACTCTTTCAACTACATTTTTTTGGCGACTTGGCATTTTTATCACTGAAAAATCAGAATCATACGTTTTCTCCTTAATCGTAAACATTCTAATTTGATGTGTATTGTTTTATGAAAATAATTTGGCAGAACTTACAGAAAATTAAGATACTGGACACATTATGTAAACATTATAAACACAAACTAGAGACTTATGTGCTGTAAGTGAATTTGAATTAAAGAGAATCGGTAAACAAGATGAGGTCAAGTACTCAAGTATAAACACACATTCAAAGACAGGTTTAATATATTGAATAGAAACGCAATAAAGACACACAAGTGATTATTCATTATAGTGACATGTGTATCATTACATACAATTATACAAGTATATACATAGCTTTTTGATATTTACACTCTGCCTATTGAACATATATATGACTTTTGCAATATTGTATCATATTCGAAAAACGTAAAAGTTTACAAAATATAAAAATAGAATTAGACGTAAAGTTGTATTTTCTTTGAATGAATGGTGCATTTACAAAACTTTAAGTTTTGAAATACTAAGGCTTTTCTACATCAGGAATATATTACCTTAGCTGTATTTGGCAAAACTTTCAGGAATTTTTGGTCCTCAATGCTCTTGAACTTCGTACTTTATTTGGCCTTTTTACCTTTTTTGATTCGAGCGTCACTGATGAGTCTTTTGTAGACGAAACGCGCGTCTGGCGCAAATACAAAATTTCAATCCTGGTATCTATGATGAGTTTATTTACAAATTTTGCAGTGAGTGTTTCAGTAAACGAATAAGTCTTCCACTATCGTTACTAAAATTGTCTAATGCGGCCATAGGTAGATATTTTTGCCTAAGTTTATCATAGCATGTATAGTTTAATACAAAGTGTTTTTCGTCTTTAACCTAATGTTTCTCACACAATACACATATTCGGACGGAACCTTCCAGTCTAAATGCGTAAGAATCCCACAACTCAATTGGCCAAGAACCGATCGTTCTTGTTTAGACAAATTGTTGTCATTAAAACTTGAATGCGGTGGAATGACAATTGTTTTTTTACGAATCCCCACTTTTAAATTTTTTAGCAAAAATTTGATGAAAACTAAGAATATTTAACATCTGAATAAATAGTCATCTTAGATTCAAATAAGCACTAAATGAAACAGTGGTAAGCCTTTTCTATTTGTCAAGAAAAAATACTAAAGTTCTTTGTTCACAACTATTCTAGCATCTTTAAGTTCCTTTTCTATTGCTCCAGACACTCTTCCGGCTCTTTTAAAATCAATTAGATATGTTTGTTTTCGTATCAATGTTTAGACAAAGTAAAATATAGCATGAAATGCTTTCTTGGTATAAAGGAAGCCAAATAATAAGAAAATTTCATATATGATTTTTACCTTGTATGGTATCATCTGTGAAGGGATGTTGTTGTTCGATAAATTGGCAATTAAAGACTCCAGATATTTCGGTTGAATAATTTCATTAAAATAATTGGAATTTTTTTTCATTAGAAAAAATATAATTGAATAATCTGAAGTATTTCAAAATCGGCTCAAAGTAATTGTAAAAACATCTTGGTATTGAAAATGAAATGCCATTGAAAATGAAATGCCAACAACAATTTACTGCAATGACTGCCATGTTTACACTTCAAGCAGTAAGGTAATTATTCTCTGAAAACTTAAAATACAATCTTATTAAAGATTTTCGAAGAAACAGAAAGGCAAATATTTTTTTTCTCATCAATTTGACAAGATAGGATTACAACTTGGATTGCTATACACGTACCTTTTAGAATATCAAATATATATTTTGTATAAATATGCAGCATTTAAGATGATAAATATGTAACACCCTCGTTCGTTCATAAATAATATTTTAACTTTTACGTAACATTTTAAAAACTTTACTTCAATTTTAAAATGACATTAGTAGTCTCCATTGTATTTGTTAACGTCATACTATTGTTAACGTCAATCAATTGTTTTATAACACTTATGTATACAAGTCACATTACCTGAAGATCTGTGAAAGCAGTGAAAGCGCTAGTAAAAGTGATGAATTGAAACTGTTATTATCTTTTATTAATTTTCTTATATATATATAAACAAGTCTAAATTGAAAACAACGTTCAAACCTATGATTGCGTTGGATAAAAACCGCAATTTTTATACGTGTGCATGTAAAACAAATTTCTTGTTAGAGGGGTCTAAATACAGCACAAACAACATTTTCCGAAAGACCAAAAAAGTGAAAAAGTATATTTTAACAAAACGCATTTGACTAACAGGTCGAACAACAAATGTTCTTAAACCCTGCTGACTGCTATTGGCGATTGACAAATAAACAGATCACCGATGTAATAAATGGATCTTAATTATAAATTTAAAACTAAACAGAACACAATAACTTGCGGAAAAGATGGTATACCGCAAACAAAAGGTGCTAAGGTGTTTGTGCACCATATCCGGATTTCGACAATTAATGTCTCTTCAGTGATGTTAGGAATCGAAACGGTATTTTGAAAAGCCATACAATTTACCTCAATTTAGAATAGACTCTTGAATTTTGAGGAATCAAAATAGGATGAACGGTTCATATAATATTTATACGTGTGCATGCAAAACACATTTCTTGTTAGAGGGGTCTAAATACAGCACACACAACATTTTCCGAAAGACCAAAAAAGTGAAAAAGTATATTTTAACAAAACGCATTTGACTAACAGGTCGAACAACAAATGTTCTTAAACCCTGCTGACTGCCATTGGCGATTGCCAAATACACGGATCACCGATGTAATAAATGGATATATATATATTTCACTCATTTGGTCTTTTGGATATATTAAGATCTATTTTGTTACATCTTGTGATCCGTTTATTTGGCAATCGCCAATGGCAGTCGACAGGGTTTAAGAACATCAGTTGTTCGACCTGCTAGTCAAATGCGTTTTGTTAAAATATACTTTTTCACTCATTTGGTCTTTTGGAAAATGTTGTTTGTGCTGTATTTAGACCCCTCTGCCAAGGAATTTGTTTTGCATGCACACGTATATAAAAATTGCAGTTTTTATCCAACGCAATCATAGGTTTGAACGTTGTTTGCAATTTAGACTTGTATATATATTTGATTTTGATGAGACTGTCGTACAAGTGAGAGGTTTAGCGCTATAAAACCAGGTTCAATCCACCATTTTCTACATTTGAAAATGCCTGTACCAAGTCAGGAATATAACAGTTATTGTCCATTCGTTTGATGTGTTTTGTCATTTGATTTTGCCATGTGATTAGGGACTTTCCGATTGAATTTTCCTCGGAGTTCAGTATTTTTGTGATTTTACTTTATGCAAACAACGTTTAAACCTATGATTGCGTTGGATAAAAACCGCAATTTTTATACGTGTGCATGCAAAACAAATTTCTTGGTAGAGGGGTCTAAATACAACACAAACAACATTTCCAAAAGACTAAATGAGTGAAAAAGTATATTTTAACAAAACGCATTTGACTAGCAGGTCGAACAACTGATGTTCTTAAACCCTGCTGACTGCCATTGGCGATTGCCAAACAAACGGATCACAAGATGTAACAAAAAATATCTTATTATTAATTTATTACCAAACAGAAAACAATAAACTTGCGGAAGAGATGGTATACCGCAAACATGAGGTGCAAAAATTTGTACACCATATCCGGATTTCGACAATTAATGTGTCTTCAGTGATGTTAGGAATCGAAACGGTATTTGGAAGGCCATGTAATTTACCTCAATTTAGGATATATATATATATATATATATATTAAATTTTTCATATAAATGAAATACATATATTTTTAAGTGTTTTGCTTAATTGTCATTTATTTATCTATTTTACAGAACATATTTCTTGAATTTAAGGGTATGTGTAATGTGTAATGAATTTTATATATCTTACGATGTACGCGTTCATTTGAAGGTCCTTTCAGACTCTGTTTTGTTAACACCTACTTTATATTTGAAATGCATTTGGTAGTCCTTACACTTGACATAAACTTAACTTTAAGAAATGTATGCAGAAAATTGCTACTACCTGATTTTATTTGCATTTGAAAACACCAAAAAGACATGCAGGTAGAACGAACATTCTCATTGGCAATCATACCACATCTTCTTTTTTATATTGAACCTGTGTGAGTTGATAATTCCAATATTATAACAGCTACTTCCAAAGCCCTGATTGCTCGATTTACAGTTGATTTCTATTTCTCGTAAGACAGAAAACAACAGCAAAATCCTGCGATGACAGACAAACTGACAGACTGGCAGATTGTGGTTTAATTTGATAGGAAACAGATATTAAATCATCAGTCCGATTAAACCGAAAAACAAGGTTCATTACAACAGTGATATAGGATTGTCTGTGTTTGCTTAACCTCCTTTGCAATAAAAAAACCCCCCAGGAAAATCATAATCAAATTACGATCTGTGTCCCATTCTATCTGAATTTATATAACTTGTCCAATAAAAAACATATCTGTGTCAGTTTTGTTTATTGAAATGTATATCTATGATATTACATAAACGGAACAAAATGAAGGCAGCTTATTCATTGAAGCTTGCAATCAAAGTTGTTCTCTCCATCTTATCCTTCATCAGCTATGCCGAATGGAAATATTTGAACACTCAGACGATGAACACAAACAATGAATTAACCATAGAGCTAGAAATAATAAAAAAAAGACATACACAATTGTGACTAGTTCTCTTAGAGAAAACTATGTTTTCTAATGTCGAACTGAAGTACTGAAATAGAAGACGGAACGGAGCATTTTAGATATCGTAATACATAAAAAAAATGTTCTAACCGCCATTTTGGTATTAAATTTGTGATTGATTATCATGTATCTCTTTATTTGAGCATTATACTACGTCAGTATTTAATTAAAAAATACAATTTTCCTTTATGAATGCTTATTTTGGATATTTGGAGAGTTTTTAATCTAAATAACTCAAATATATAGGCTTCTATTGCTATTTGTCGATTAACTAAAACACAGTAAATGCAATAAAATGGTCTGTTTAATCTCCGTAAAAAAGTTTGTGAAAAGAACGCGCGTCCGCGTCCCTAAATTGTAACAAATTAAACATTGCAGTTAAGGCGTTTATTTTCCCATTTGTTTCTTTGTTTTTTTTTTTGTGTATTTATATCCTATAATCCTTGTATATGTTTCAGAAATCAAAGAACAAATAGAATTATCTCTGAGGTGATAAGATGTTTGTTGATGTGGAATAACATTAATATATTTTTGAAAGAGTTCAGTATTGATTTATACGATACAATAAAACTATTTGCAATAAGACAACCGTTTGAAATAATCTATTATGTGAAGACCTATGAGATATATCCATTATATTAAATAAAGAGACCTGTTAATGACTAAATTCACATGCTATCGGAACCATCCCTTATTTCCCTTTTTCTGCAGATTTTCGTGCGGCATTTTCGCTGTAAGGTACTTAGGTTTTTTTCTCCTTGTCCAGAACAAATATTCCAGAAATATATGACGTTAACGCTCTGTATTTTGGCAATTTACACATGAACTTTCTTCGTGAACTGAATAAAATCATTTGCCAATGGATGTTACACAAACAACAACTAATAAAATAATCAATGTAAGTTTCCGTTGCTGGGAAAGGAGGAATTACCTTCACAATTGTTTTTATGTTGTTGTTATTAGATTTTTTTGTACGATTCACTACTCCACTGAAACTGCATGTCTTAATGGCTTCAAAAGCAGGAAGCATGGTGTTCAAGCAATTCGAACAAGATTATGGAGCTACCTTGCCTTAGAATTTTCAGAACTTGAGGTTAAACTTTGCAAAAACATAGGTATCGCTCTCGGGTTTGCTAACTTGACTAAAACTCTGCAATGAAATTCATGATATGTATCTGAAATACAATCCAAAATGCTAACATGTGTTTTATCTGAAAATAATCGACGTCTTATTTATAACTAACCCATAGCGTATAGTAAGCTATAAAAGGCACCGACATGACAATATTAAACGTGAAACAAGTTAGAGAAAAGCAACGACCGGATTTATGCTAAAAACAACAAACGAAAAACAAATAAGTTACAGGCGACAGTAGTTGATCGATGTTCAAATCTCATAAATTCATTAAGAAGATACAAGTCAAGGGAAAAAAGCTGAACTCTAAAAGGAGCGAGACCTGGATGCGATGGCAGACAGCAAATAATGACAACCACTGAATTACAGGCTCTTAACTTGGGATAGGTACATAAAATATATGGCGGTGTTAAACCCTCATCTGCGATTATTGGGCGGTGTTAAACCCTCATCTGCGATTATTGGGCGGTGTTTAACGTTTCACTTGTGTAATCTATCTATTGATAATATATAATGCCATGCTTTATAGATATATCTTATCTGTTGTTCAGAGAAATTTCGTTCAAAAAGAATAGTTGTTGAAAAGATTAATCTTCTATTTCAATTTTGTTAATCACATTAAAGTCATTTGTTTACTACTTGTACTGTTTGTTGTAATTATATATATTCATAGTTACTCTTCAACAAGATTGTTCGATATGTGTGTGTTGCTTTCCTTGTTTTATATGGGTAGTTGTTGTTTCCTGTTTTCATTTTCTGTGGTTGATAATGAATTCTCAGATATAGTGCATTAAATTTGTTATGCTAGACTGTTCTTTTTATTTATTTTCGGTTCATGAAAAGTGTTGGTTTTTTTTAATACATGTAGTTTATAAAGATTAAATACGTTGTTATTGACAGTACAATAACCACCCCGTAAAACAACAGAACAATAAGATAATAGATTTGAACGGCAACAGGAAACACCGTGTTAGAAAAAAAAACACAAAAAATTAACAACAGTTATCAAACTTATCAGTGAACGATCAACCCTTTCCCCTAACCTTAGCAATTTATAAAAGTAACCAATACGACTAAAATAAATACTATCAAAGAATATTACACGAGCACAACGAGGTGGTTCTTCTCAGAGCTTGCTTTTAAACGTTTAGAGCTCAAAGGTTATTCAGTTACCGGTTGATAGTTTTATTTTAGTATAAGTTGTTCGACAATTTTGTCTCGGGCAAGCGGGTCCACCAGTTTTTCGAGTTCACTTTTTTAAAATGTTTTTTTCATGTGGTCAAATTATAAGTTTGTTTGTGTGTGTACAATATATTTTTCTCCATTTTCATGCAAACCCGTCTGAATTATTGTTTTGTATCATGTAAATTTAATGTTTGTTTTCGGTCTCTATACTAATTGCAACATTCTCAATAATTCAAAATGGTAACATCCTTATTAATGCATTATTGGTGTATGATATTAACGGATATTATATTATGTCAAACAAAAACAGCACTAGAAGAGAAACCTTCACAAATGAAATAACAGCTATCGATATAACTGTTTTAAACCAAACAATATATTTTTCTCCATTTTCATGCAAACCCGTCTGAATTATTGTTTTGTATCATGTAAATTTAATGTTTGTTTTCGGTCTCTATTAGAAAGTTAAAGGCCTATATGATTTATAACAAAACAATTTACGTAAAACAAATATGGCAGACATCATTCGTAAATATAAATCAACATGCAGACTTCTTATACGTTCAGGTATTTCACATCCAATATTTTATGGAAATATTCTTTACAAAGCACAAAAAATGTCGGCATTCACCTCAAAATCTAACCAAACCTTTAAAAAGACTTATTCGGAAAGGATATACCGGTAGTTACGATACTGTTGTCAATTAGTAATTAATGATTGCATATTTTGGTATTAATATTGATTCACTCATAGGGTCTTTGCATCGGAAATAAACACATTTATTCTAAAACCAGTTGTTGGCTTATACGGTTTATGTTCTTCTCATATATTCTATGATGGTATGATACTAAACTCCTAACGGGAGGGATTGTACTTGATTTTCTTATGATGAAGACATAATCTTTCAATCAGTTTAATTGAGGTCTGGAGCTGGCATGTCAGTAACTGATAGTATTCCTTTGTTCATTTATGTATCATTGTCATTTTGCTTAGTTTATTTTGTTACCTATTTTGACATCGGACTCGGACTTCTTTTAGACTGAGTTTTACTGTGCGTATTGCTATGTTTTTCTTTATTCTACATTGGCTAGAGGTATAGGGGAGGGTTGAGATCTCACAAAACATGTCTAACCCCGCCGCATTTTTGCGCCTGTCCCAAGTCAGGAGCCTCTGGCCTTTTTTAGTCTTGTATGTTTTTTAATTTTAGTTCATTGATATGTTTTGGAGTTTAGTGTGACGTCCACTGAACTAGTACACAATTTTATTTAGGGTCCAGCTGAGGACCACTTCCGGGTGCGGGATTTTCTCGCTGCGTTGAAGACCCATTGGTGGCCTTTGATTGGGTTGATTTCTCTTTGACATATTCCCCCCATTTCCATTCTCAATTCTATGAACCAAGACAATGCACTAAACTGCAGGCTCCTGACTTGGAACAGACACATAAAGAATGTGGCGGGATTAAACATGTTTGAGCGCTCAACTCTCCCCCTAACCTGGGACACTGGGTTCTCATTACAACATAGTGTTAGAACAAACGTGGCAGGGTAACAACAACAAAAAGACACAAATTAAAGATGTGATAGTGACAACTATTTCAAAGCCAACAACAACATAAAATAAAATGCTCCGCTGGGCGCAGCTTGATACGACCGCAGAATTCGAACCCTGAACAGCTGGGGCAAGTATGGACACAACATTCAAGCTTGATACAGCACTGATTTGGATTGTGATTAAATATTTGACACAGCATAGGTTTCTGACACAGAATGAATGTGGTCTTAGAACTTAAATTTTTTCAATTTACTCTTCAAACCATATCATTATTATTTGCTTTTATATATAAATCAGAAATAACCCATTTAAAAAGGAAAATTTTAAAGAAAAAAAAAGGAAAAATAGGAAAAAAAAATCCCTCCCCCAAATTTTTTGAACCCCCTTATGATTCATCACCCCCAAACTCAATCCCAGCCTTCCCTTTGTGGTATGGTACCTTGCAGTACAATTTCAGAGAGATCCATACACTTGAACACAAGTTATTGTCTGGAAACTAGAAAAATGCTTGTTTTTAGCCCCCTTTTTGGCCCCAAATTCCTAAACGTTTAAGGCAATTACCCCCAAACTCAAACCCAGCTTTCCCTTTGTGATATGGAACCTTGTTGTACAATTTCATAAAGATCCGTCCACTTACACACAAGTTATTGTCCTGAAACTAGAAAAATGCTTATTTTTTGTCCCTTTTTGGCCCCTAATTCCTAAAATTTTGAGGCAATTACCCCCAAAATCAATCCCAGCCTTCCCTTTGTGGTATGGTACCTTGCAGTACAATTTCAAAGAGATCCATACACTTGAACACAAGTTATTGTCTGGAAACTAGAAAAATGCTTATTTTTGGCCCCTTATTCCTAAACATTTAAGGCAATTACCCCCAAACTCAAACCCAGCTTTCCCTTTGTGATATGGAACCTTGTTGTACAATTTCATAAAGATCCGTCCACTTACACACAAGTTATTGTCCTGAAACTAGAAAAATGCTTATTTTTTGTCCCTTTTTGGCCCCTAATTCCTAAAATTTTGAGGCAATTACCCCCAAAATCAATCCCAGCCTTCCCTTTGTGGTATGGTACCTTGCAGTACAATTTCAAAGAGATCCATACACTTGAACACAAGTTATTGTCTGGAAACTAGAAAAATGCTTATTTTTGGCCCCTTATTCCTAAACGTTTCCAGGCAATTACCCCCAAACTCAATTCCAGCTTTCCCTTTGTTATACGGAACCTTGTAGTACAATTTCAGAAAGATCCATACACTTACACACAAGTTATTGTCATGAAACTAGAAAAATGCTTGTTTTTTGTCCCATTTTTTGCCCCTAATTCCGAAAATTTTGAGGCAATTACCCTAAAAATCAATCCCAGCATTCACTTTGTGATATGGAACCTTATGGTACAATGTCAGAGAGATCCATGCACTCACTCACAAGTTATGTCTGGAAGTTACAAAAATGCTTATTTTTGGCCCCTTATTCCTTAACTGTTAGTACCATAACCCCCAAAATCAATCCCAACCTTCCTTTTGTGGTATTAAACCTTATAGTAAAATTTCATAGAGATCCATTCACTTAAACTAAAGTTAGAGTGCGAAAACCAATGTGTCTTCGGACGACGACGACGACGCCAACGTCATACCAATATACGATCGCAAATATTTTTGCGGTCGTATAAAAAATGCATGTCTTGTATTTTCAAAAGATTTGTCTATTTCGTCTTTTTACGATACTGCTAGTATTTCTTATGAACCGCGTCTTCCATAAACAATTTAAATACATATGAGCTTTTTCTGTGAAGTAATGAAACGTTTCAGTAGGTTGGATGTACGTTTTCATCTCTAATATACCTTCATTTTGGGAAAGTTTGTCTTTATATTGAAAGGATTGTCAAGAAATGTTCACTTCATTTTGAGAAAAGAGGTAAGTACAATTTAGTAGGGTATATGTTTCGACTCTTCAAAATTCAAGAGTCGATCCTAAATTGAGGTAAATTATAAGGTCTTCCAAATACCGTTTCGATTCCTAACATCACTGAAGAGATATTAATTGTCGAAATCCGGATATGGTGTACAAATTTTTGCACCTCATGTTTGCGGTATACTATCTTTTCCGCAAGTTTATTGTTTTCTGATTGGTAATTAATTATATAGATCAATTTTGTTACATCTTGTGATCCGTTTATTTGGCAATCGCCAATGGCAGTCAGCAGGGTTTAAGAACATCCGTTGTTCGACCGGTTAGTCAAAAGCGTTTAGTTAAAATATACTTTTTCACTTTTTTGATCTTTTGGAAAATGTTGTTTGTGCTGTATTTAGACCCCTCTACCAAGAAATTTGTTTTGCATGCACACGTATAAAAATTGCGGTTTTTATCCAACGCAATCATAGGTTTGAACGTTGTTTTCAATCTAGACTTGTTTATGCATTGTATTAGATATATAAGGCGAAAAGATCGTGTATATCGCCAGTTGAACCTGAATATATTTTCGAGCCATCGTATCTAAATCTTGTAAACATTTTCCAGTATGTAGTAAATTCTTAGGTCGACATATCCCGCCAATTCGGATTGTACGACACAAGAGTAAAGGAATAATTTTAAAAAATCTTCCATATATTGTCTTTTAGTGCATGGGTCTTGAATTTCGTAATAAGTATGATCAAACTTAAGATTAGTGTAAATATTTTTTTTGCTTCGAATATTGTTATTAAATAGTAGTTTTTCGGAGACTTTGAAGTCTTATTCATGTTTATAAAACTTGAAGTGTATAAGCATTTGTTTTTGTAACAAGGGACACAATGTCATCAATATAATGACCAATACCGTGTATAGTGGTACTCCACACTATAAAACAATTGGTCTACCGGGAACATTATTTCAGATATTTCCTGATGTTTGGCCTCATTGGTGAGCCTGAATGTTTTAAATGACACACAGGGAGCCATCATTCATTTATTTCTTATTTTCTGATATCAAAAAATCATTTTTTGATATCAGGAATTCGAATTCTTGATATCACAAAATCATTTTTTGATATCACAAAATCTATTTCTTGATATCAAGAAATCAAAAATATTTTCTGATATCAAAAATTCGAATTTCTGATATCAAAAAATCTATTTCCTGATATCAAAAAATGAATTTTTGATATTAGAAAATATTCTTTATTTCTTGATATCAAGAAATTGATTTTCTGATATCAAAAAATAGAATTTTTGATATCAGAAAATCATTTTTTGATATCAGAAAATAGGTTATAAATAGTAAAACGGCGCCTCATAGGTTAGGTTATCTTCTGTCATTGTAACCCTTATGTTAACCTCTAGATTTATTGTGTTTTTGGCCGGATGTGATGTGACAGTGTTCACAGTGTCAGATACTGATTGGGTGGTAAAATTGACTTAACTAGCATACTCATGTATCGATATAAGTTATTATACAATAAATGTTTATGACGGCGTGCTTTATATCAATAGATGACATGATTAATATAATCAAGCAGTCTTTTCATTACAAGTATCAACAAAAGTTCGTCCTTACGTTTTATCGAAAGAACAATTGTGATTATAATTGTGAAAATTGGAAAAAAAAAATTCCCGTATATAAAAGATGATAACTGTATTATGAATTTAATGTTTAACTTTCAATGACTACTGTTCACATGCATCTCCGGACGAGAACATCTGGATGTGATATGAATATGACCCTTCTTTGTTCTAGATTACACGCTGGATTTTTAATGTGCTAGTTCACAAGGTAACAATTCGCTAGAAGATATGTTAACCTACCTAGAAAATTTATTCTCTGTCTCCGAGCCTACCAGTCTTTGTTCTTATTTTTAAATGCCGCATACTTTGCGAAAATCAGCAAATACTTAGAAAATCAGAATTTAAAAATATCGATCAGCTATATGTTATTTAGATAGAACATGTTTTATTTGGAACATGCGAAATTAGTTTTGAACACAATCCTTTTCAGAAATATACATAGTTATATACGCCATCATGCAAAACGAATCTTTGATTAATATTGCTGTGTCTTAAATGTACTCGTATCCTGTTACTGTTTGAACATAGTACATAAACTGTATATATTTTCCTAACTGTTTGATGTGAGCTTGAATGTTTGGTTATTGCTATTATTTGGAGAGGATTATGTTAAGTTGTTATAACTTATATCCACTCTATTGTTTATTTAGTCAACAGTAGTACGTTTAAACTAAACAGACCGGTGGGGCCAAACGCATGACCTCCTGCAATCGAGACGAGCATGCTACCACGAGACAAATGACAACCTCATGTAAAAATACAACAATTATTTCATAGATGACCCCTCAAACAATGGTCTACTTGATGCATTTTATGCTGTAGCGTACTGAACTGTCAGTCCTCGAGGTTACCCTCAGCTCAGCAGCTATTGCTTCGGTACTAGCAGTAAAGAGACAACACGTTACTCTGGTAAAACTTCGTTTATTAAATCTTGTACTTACATTAAAACTGAGGTTACCAACATATGTAGAACAATGAAAATATTTTATTGTTCATTTTTCTGCTTCGGTCACTTAACTGATTTTAATTTTATTAGGCACTTTAATAGAAAACTCTTTTCGAAATACACGTTATATTTCTTCAGAGATTGCATTGAAAATTGAGACCTAGCTTTACAAGTAATAAACAACAACTTCATGTTGTCGTGTTGCTTTATTCCAATTTAAACTAATATTCCAACAGAGTCCCATTAAGTCTTACGCAATCAGATTTCTTCAGATTCAAAAGAACACGAAGTATTGTTTATTAAGGGAAATCATCAAGTTATTTGAAGATTACGTCGGAAATGCTTAAGAGTTGTCATCGCAACTAAAAATAATGGTTTAAGGGGGCATTAGCTGTCAAATTCACGTTCACCGATTTGACTCAAATTCTCATATTTGAATTATAACATACTAAAACGTATATCCAAATTACAAAAAGTCTAAAATAAACAATTAACAATGCATGGACTCGATAATATGTATCAACATTTCGTGTGTATTTTTGTCTAGACGCCATCTAATTAACCATCGAGATGACCTCCGAAGAATGCCGACGGTCATATAACCCGATATGTTTTAGTTGATACGTGTATTTTCATCAACTTAGAAGATCATTTTTTACTCAGGTAAATTAATCAATGAGTGATGGATTTCTCTTAGAAGAAATTTAAAGGTCCCAGTGAATAAACTACACAGAGAACAATAGCTATTGTATTTATTCAATGGGACAATAGAACAGACAAAAGTTTTAATACCTTGACCAAGAGCAGATGACTCTGTGGAAAACTTTCATTTTGGTTCTCAATATTAGCTGAATTCAATGAGGTCGAATTATTCACTTGCAGGTGAATAATTCATCAGCGATTTTTCTTAGCTTATTTTGACAAAATTGAACCAGATTGACTGCTAAAAGCGAATTTTTATTTCACTACTTCACTTTCATTAATGATTGAACAAAAAAAAATCATATTTAATTTATTTTTTTATCACGTAGCTAATACCCCTTTAAATGTTTCGAAAAAAATATTTGGTGATGAAAAAGATTTATGTTACAATTCAAATGACGCATAAATGGTTTTTTCAAACCCTTCTAAATATATAGTAGATTTTTTATATACAGAGTTTTCATATCATGACTTCAACAAATTTTTAGATTACAGACCTTGAAAAAACAAGAAAGAGTCAAAGTATTATACATAAGGTTTTTATAAAATATTTTACTTGAAATGGTGAAAACTCAGAATTAATAAGAATTTTACTATGTGGACCTTGTCATATGACATGATTTAGAAATGTTTAATTTTGATTGATATAAATGAATTTGAAAAAAAGATTGATAAAATATTGACAGCATGATTTATTATCAAACAAAACCTAAATCGAGAAAATTCGATAGGGGCAAACATTTGACCTTTCAAAGAGTAGTTTTTAAATGTCAAATGTGAAGCTCCTAGAAATAGGTTTGAAATGGTGTTTTATTTTTATCTAATGGGATTTTGTAAAATGAACGCACTTTATTTGAATATGTTTATTGGATATTTACAAATTGTGGAAGGAAAAGGAAGAATTCAAAAGTTAAGAATACAAGTGGTGAAAAACCTGGTCAAAAAAAGCAGAATACCACCCTCATTATTAACAATTTTAAGGAAAATATAAAAAATGAGAAAAGATTGGAGTAATTATTGATGAATACAATAAAGCAGGAAAAATGTTTACTTCTGATTATCCTATTCTACCTCGGATGTCCAATATTTAACAATTCAAAATATGAAAATATGAATTTCAGTCGAAAATCCTCAATTGCAGGTCTCTATTTATGCACTCCAGGACTGATGCTATCATACATACACCAATATTACCGTCTACAATAAACAGAGCTTTTGTTTTGTAATAAACAAAATCGATAACTCAGTTCAGAATGTTGAAACTTTGGTATATGAATATGCGACGGAGAAAATATAAAAAAAAAGCATATATAATTTCGGAAAATTTCATGGAAATCCTTCCCTGAATTTGGGGAAATTAATACAGGTGGATGTAAAATAGCAAAGTTTCTGTTATACCATGAAAAACTCCCAAGAAACAGGTCTGATAAAAAAGATATTAGGAAGTGTTCAAACAATCGGAGACTTAAGGATTTTTTTACTTTCATTGAATTCTGTATGATTAAAGAGGAATGAAACTGGACGGATGTACTGAATAATAATTTCATTTCTATATACTCAAAATGTAGCTTGTCGGGATAAATAAATACTTAAAGAATTCTTTAATTTGGTGTAACACTTAAATAAAACGTTACATATGCAATAACCGTCCTAAAATTTAAGTCTTGAACTCTTAATTTGAAAGTAATCCCAGAACCACTTACCAAAGTCAAAATCACAAGTTTCTCTTAACCCAATTTGGTAGGCTTGTGACCAATAGTTTATGGTATGCCCAATGTGGTCGGCTTATAAGTTATGACAAAAAGTTTATGTTAGGCCTAATTTAGTAGACGTATGGCCAACAGTTTAGAATACAATACAAATCAATCTAACAGAGTAGCTTAGTATAAAGAGTACCATTATCACCATTAATTACCGTTCGACAAAACCGTTTATTGAACTCGAATTTTCTCGGGGAATAGATTGTACTATCTTATTATATGCAAAACATGTTTGCGATATAAACCAAAATGACTAGTGGCAGATATTTCATTATATACAAGTATCTAGTATTGAAAAGAATAAGGACTTGTTTACTATTTTTGAAGTCACGTTTTAAAAACCACAATCAAGAATTTTACTACCCGATGGCATCGCAAAGCTGTTGATG
This sequence comes from Mytilus californianus, assembly GCF_021869535.1. Lineage (NCBI taxonomy): Eukaryota > Metazoa > Mollusca > Bivalvia > Mytilida > Mytilidae > Mytilus > Mytilus californianus. The sequence goes on from NW_026262679.1 coordinate 65,034,033, forward strand.
TCGAGTATTCAGTATTCGTTTATATTTGTAAGAGCTTAAAATAATTGTTGATTTCTAACTTTATTCTTATGACTTAACCATACAGTTGTAAACAAGGCAAACAAATATATATTTGAACAGAAAAATGAAGGTCATTTGAAGGTTATGAAAACAAAAACTATTGACATTATGAAGTTTGAATCATGCTTACTAAATCTATTATTTATCAGCACATACTTAATGCTTCGGTGCAGCAAATTTATAAAGTGTTCTTTTCTTATGTTAACGAAAATATGCTACATTTTACTTAGGTTTGTTTCTTGTTTGGCTTATATTGATAATGACGTCATACATACATAATAGCATGACGAATATCAGGAACGTTCTCGTATTTTACCTGACGTTTTCAACAAATATTGTGAGACTATATTGTTCAGTATCAGTCAGAAGCTAATGGCTAAGAGCATTTTAACCTATATTCAGTATTTTAACTAGATTGATGGAAGATTTGAATAAAAAGTAAAATTTTCTTTTATTCCATAATTTGAATTACAACCTGAGTTTGTCTACCTGAAAGAGTCATAATTTCAAATATATGTATACTTGCGCACGGATATTCATTTCCATATTGGTCTAGTAATCATATTGAAAAATAGCAGGAAAATATCAGTTTGGTGTTGTACTTATCTAGAACCTGAATCGGGAGTTTATGATAAACAGGTTAATACATGGCCTTTCCCATATTGGCCCCGTTATCATCCCTCGACCACTATCAGATCATCGACTAGCGCCTCGGGATTATATAGGAGTCTTGGGATAATAAGTGTGCCAAAATGAAAAAGACAATATATTAATCTGAATGTTTCATAACTAAAGAAATATATGTCCAATTCTATATATTAGCAATAAAACCGAAGATGAATGACATCTATTAGAACAACAAACACGTGTTAAAGTCCTGTTAGAACAACATACCAAATTTGAAATAAAACATATCAGTCGGACCTGACGCCACGTGGTTGGCCTAATTTTAGGTTATCTGCCTATTGTGCTCGTATATTGAAAGTATATGATAAACAGATGAATAATAGTACTTTTCCATTTATGTCCGGTTATCATCCCTCTACGCATGTATGAACTACAGTAGCGCCTCAGGCTGATACTGGAGTCTCTCGTAAAAGCTATGATATGAAAAAGATCATGTTTTAATTTGCATTTATTCATTCATTTTTTTTCTGGAATGGTGTAGAACATAAGTACCAATTGAATAAAAAAAAAAAGGTAACACTTTTTTTCACCATCCCAGTAGTCAGCACTTCTTGGTTGACACGAATCATGATTGATCATGTCATATTTATAAATTAATGTTATGTAAAATTTTGAATTGTTCGAAAAACTAAGGATTATAGACCCCAGGAATAGCTTATCAAACTGTTATTTTGGCAAATCTTTCTGAATTTTGGGTCCTCAATCCTCTCCAACTTCGTAGTTTATTTGGCTTTTCAATGTTTTGATTCAAGCTTTACTGATGAGCTTTTGTAGAAGAAACGCGTGTCTGGCGTACAAAATTATAAGCCTAGTATCTTTGAGGTTTTTGTTCCGAGAACAGGCTCGACTTTATCAGACATCAGCTATCTAAAAACGGCATGGAAACTACTGGACTTCACAATAACCTTTGAACTAACTATGTTGTCCATTAAATGTAGTATTTTATGTCTTATATTGTTTATGCTTGATTTTAAACGTTTCCACTACCTTTCTTGTGAATATTTTGAAGTATTTAAAACACCTAGCGATTCACACAAAATGCAACCAAATTTTTATTAAAAAGGGAACAAATCCTCAGTCCGACCCAATATTTCCTTTCTTGGAAAAAGGGTAATGTAATATAATCGTTTTTATTGACCTTACCAGAGACAATACAATAAAATCGCAGCCAACTGTTTTTATCACTTAGTAATGGCCCCTTAAACGATGGATGTTATGTTATGATATATGGTATTCATACAGCAATGTTACATTTATATCCCAAACAGCTAATTAAAATACTAGTAAACGTTTTTAATCGACAGTTCAAATACGTTTGAAACTAATTTCAGCGCACACAGAATCCCTTTAGAGCAGAAGTTTGAAAGAAAAATTATAAAACTTTTGAAAGCCTAAAAAACAAAAGAGAACAGACGACATTTGAAATGTCAATTTTCCTGAAGGAGTTGAGACCTTGGTTTTAGTACGATTTAGTACCTTACGAACAAGATTTTAAATTTTTTAAATCTGACCAATACCAAATGACAGGCAATTAAGAAGCGAGTGTTGCAAGGACAGGCAGTCCATCAGAAGCTGTACCAGTTCAGTGGTTGTAAAAACCTTTCATGTTTCTGGAATAACGTTTATTTTGGTTCGCCGGGTGCCAACTGTATCAAAAATTATTAGGAGCATAATTTTTAATCTTAACAGAACAATATACGGTCACTAGTAACACAATTCTGATCTGAACCGCTCTTAAATGGCTGAACAATAAATTATTAATTCATTTTTAGTCTTTCAGAAAATTTTCAGAGTTATTCTCTGCGGTAAATTCAATACTGTTCAGACATTTCGCTTTCATCAATTAAGATCTGTTCTTTCTATGTTCAGACTGTTCAGAAGTTGTTATATACCCATAACCTCATACTAAATTGTCTGAAAAGCTATTTAACAGTACTGATTTGACTGCAAGCGCATGGTCTGAAAAGTACTGAATTTACCGCAGTGTATAGGTCTAAAATTGACTGAAAGACTGAACGTGACTTAATAATTTATTGTTCAGACTATTCAGATGATGTTTAGATCATAATGACTGTTTAAGACCTAAACTCATTTACTAGTGGTTTTGTTGCCCGGTCATCACTGTAGGTCGTATTGTTTCTTTAAATGTGTACATTGGTGAAATTGTGTTGTTGTGTAGTTTTCTCCCTATATTCTTGTATAATGAAATAATGATACGTGAACGTACCTGTTTTTCATTAATGAACAGAATGACGCTAGCTGGAAAAATAACACGTCTATGTTGAGAAAATCAATCAATTATGTAATACAATATGATTGTTGTAGACGTGTCATACGTACTATTTTCATTAATGGTTTTAAATGATTTTTTTAAATGAGCGAAATGAAGGAAACCTCTAGTGGAGCAGGATCTGTTCGCCCTTTCGGCGCAAATGATATCACCCAAGGTTTTTGGTGGGATTCGTGTTGCTCAGTCTTTAGTGTTCTGTGTAGTATTTTGTGGGCTGTTTTTCTTTTCTTTGTTGTTCTTTTTGGTAATCGTATTGTCTGTTATTCTCCGACTAATCATTTGTTATTGTCTTCATGTATCGTATCTTCTGTCGAGGTTTCGCATATTTGAATAGAGTTTTGATAAAATTCGATTTACTAGAATAGCGAAAGTAGAATGTATACACTATTGATATCCTTTTTAAGGCTTGTTATATTTATGACCGGTCGCTCTGAAAGCAACATCGTTTATTTCTATGGTGATTGGGGTATGCTAGCAAGCAGATAAACGAATGCATTATGGATTATTTGGGGAATCAGTAACTCCTAAAGTTTAAATCTAGATCACATTATAGGACATGATGTTGTAATACATTTTGCTTAGGATTATTAAGAAAGAAAATTCCACAACTTTCTCGTCTTATGAACCCAAGTTAATAAATGTTTTCAAAAAGGTGCTGTGAAATAAACATCATGTGTTAAATCCAGATTCCTGTATCATTGCGTGATTGTATATAAAATTGGAAGGGCTTCATCTTAATTTGTGGAGAAAAGTGATAATTGATATACCCATTCTGATCTATATTTAAACGTTTTAATGAAAGTTTTCACGGAACTGAACTCTCTTTCACTCAGTGATATAAGTTGTCGTTAAAATATAACGACTTCAATCTGTCTTTGACGATAAAAAGCTTAAACGTCTGAGGTTAAATGCATCATTTATACGTATCTATAAGATGTATTCTTATTCATCATTGTTACAGTGTTTCTGTCTGACAGCATAATACTTATTCATTTGAAAAAAATTGTGCAATAGATTTTATTAAGTGCGGACAATGTGTCTTGTCAAATTTACCGGATAAAATGTCTTTTACTAATTATTTTCAAATGCATCACATGAGTGTAACGTTTGAAATGAAATTGTAGAAATAAAATGCTATGTGCAAATTGCACTATATATTTAAAAACAATTACATTCTTTTAGTTATTGTCTGTTTTTTACAGGAAAATTTACTTGTCTGCATAAGTTGACGTTTTTCCTTTAAATTTTTTTCTTAATTATATTTTGAATATTCCTTGGAGTTCGGTACTTCTATTACTTTACCTTTTAGCTTCCATAATTCAGTTTTCCAATTGCTAAATGAATTATATTTAAATTAAAAAAAAAGTTTATCAAACTTGGAACGTGTTCCCTTTGTATACAGTATATTACAAAATAGTTTAAAGCTTGCCAATATGTACTTACAATTTAAAACGGTATATTATTAAGGCATATGTAAATTCAAGAAAATAAGAAAAAAGAGAAAAAAAAAAAGAGATGATAAGAACTGACGTGTATGTGTTGGTTGCTTGGTCAGAAACAATATGTGCCAAAAAGGTCGTCGTTGATAAAGGTTACTGACCAAGTTGGGTTCCCAAAATGTTGAGCTTTCTTAACCCAAAGGAAAAGTGCTTATGTACAATTACTAGTATGTATTTTAAATCTAACAAATTCAGTTTCGATTTAAATCTATAACATTGATCCTACTTTACGTGTAGATAAAAATCTCAATTATTCTATTGCAGTTTAGTTGATTCGATATAAGAGCTTATGTTAAAGGAAAGTCTAGAAAAAGGTATGATAATACGATTATCATTTCTTACGGAACAGATCGTAGAAGTTTGTATTGAAGTTGGTGTTTTAAAAAAATTGCAACGGTAGCGAGGAGCATTTTCATTTTGAATGTTATAAAAGTAATTATAGTTATGGTCGATAACGGCGTCCTTGAAGAGTTTCCCTACTAATTTCTTGGTAAATAACAAATAATTACAATTCTTGCAGCTCCAAGTTGCAATCTCTCTAGTTTGGTCGCTTTTATTGATCCACATTTATCCCAGACTACTGACATATTTAAATATATGTCCAATATAGACTACTAGTATAGTATGCATAATTTCTTTACATTTAACCTGCTAATTTGACATTCAAATATTTCTGACCCTGATCAGGAGCAATGTTATTTAATATTTGCTGACAAAATGTTTTTGTTAATTGTTTTGTCATAAATCAGGCCGTTGATTTTCTCGTTTGAATTTTTCACATTTTTTTCATGTCGGGGCTTTTTATAGCTGACTATACGGTATGGGTTTTGCTTATTGTTGAAGGTTGTACAATTACATATAAATACTTACATACACGTTATTTTGACTCTTTTGGATAGTTGTCTCATTGGCAATCGCGTTATTCTTATTAGTCAAAAGTTTGATTTACGTAGAATATTTAAAAGCCTATACTTGACTTGATGTATGATATAAAATAATTCATATACACATTCCAATTCCCGCTACTGCTAAATGTTAGGTATGGAATAACAAAATTATAAATTCGCGAAAAGCATCATTTCTGTTTTTTGTAAAGGATTAAAGGACATTACCCACTGTTTCGATTATTTTCTTAAGGCATTAAAATCATAACCAATTAGTTTGTAAATTTGATCCATCTTCACTAGAATAACTCAGGAATAAGTCATTTGCAAAAAGTCTTGTCAAAGATAAAGATATGCTATTCTCACAAATATCATTTACATAAAAAAAGCAAAAGAGGGCTCAAGAAGGACCCTAGTAGAACACCAGCTAGTACAGTAATTGGAGAGAATTATTATTCTCTGATAAAAACCCTTTGATTTCTCTGATACAAGTAACTTTAAAGCCGTTTGTGTAAATTACTGTTAATTTCATAACAATTTTTTTATGCAAAAGTCCTTTATGCCAAACTTTTCTAAGAACTTTGGAAAATCACAAGAGATAAAACAATTGATCTCTTTTTTTCAAGTGAATTGAGAATACAGTTATAATATCTTTCAATTGATGAACAGTCGAATTGTAATGTAGAAATCAAGATGGTAAAAATGTATTTAGAAATAAGTTTTTGTTTTGAAGACTAATGTATACATGCTTGTACACAACCCGGTCCATAACTTTTCCTACACAACTACATTTGTAATAAGATGTTGCCCGAAAATTTTAGGGCTATGAGTAAACGCCCTTTTTAAATATAGCAATTACATTTGCAGTTTTGTGGAATATCATTTAAGTACACCTTTTTGTGTCTGTAGAAAAATTATCACTAAACTAGGAATTAATGATCACAATAGAATTAAGAAGACATATAAATAGTCTCATAGAACAAAATTAATGTCGTAGTTCTAATTCAACAGAGAATGAAAAACGTTTTCATTCAATTGCAAAATAAATGAAAAATTAAGAGATGTTAATTTCAATGATATACAAAATTAAAATCTGATGTTTTTGATTTGTCAGAAAATGAAAAGAAAACCATCAATATGTGTAACCCATGGAAACAATTTCAAGCTAATAAACTAAGTTCCTATAGAGTGGGAAAACGGATAACAAGAGAACAAAAGGAGAGTCACACTTCTTATAAAAAAAGGTCAACAAAATCAATGTTTATGCAGATAACCAAACTGATTTAAAGTTTTTTCTAAACCAAAATCGTACATTTTATAGAAATTACCTTTTAAACTGTATTATTTCGGATATACAAGCAAAAACATAATGTCTTGATTCTCACAATTTATATGACAAAGCCATGTACATACAAAATTTAAAGCTCTTCCAGCCACTATTTTTTTAAGTGATCCGCATTGTCCTTATAAGCATGTTTCAATTTATATACCTATTTTCCACTACTCAGTTTTCGAGTACACCGATCTTCTCATTGTCACGTGAACTTTCAATATAAAAATATTGTCTTTTCGTGAATATCGCGATGTAAAAGTTGTGTCTGTGCAGGTAAAAAAAAATAAAGATCTATATTTCTGCACTGTAAATTTTCCATTCATGGATTTTTACTCTTTTTTTAAGAACAGAACGTCTCGATGTTTGTACATGTATTTGCGGCCTTATCGATGTATTCACATTCAATGTTTACATCGGGATATAGTCCGTTTGAATTTGCTTAATAAATTAATTTTAAAAGTGCTAATCTTTGCTGCATATGAATTGATTATTTTGGTATTTTTTCCTGTACTTCTCTGATTTAGCTGTATACATATATGGATAATTGGCATGTTCCAGAGAGATATACAGCCAGTAGAAAAAAAATGAAGTTGGTACACCAGGAATTTATTCGCATAGCAACATTGTAAACCAATTTTACACTAAACTCCTATAGCTGCTGTACTCGTCGTTTGCTATTTTTGGAGGTGATTGATAACATCATATGGAAATTTAGTTTTTATTTCAATTTACCTTTATTGTTACTATTAACCAAAACTTTTCTTGTAAATTTATAATTGATAGCGTCATTGCTTAAATTGGACAAATATTGAAAAGATCAAGTTTTCAGTGTTGGCAGGGGAGGTGATATGTTGACAGTAGTTTCAATGTGAAGCTTATCTCTTGAAAATACAAGAAGAGAACTTTCGCAGTTTTAATGTAACAATTTTACTATGAATACACTTTTTATTCAAGTAAATGGTAATTGTCTACCAGTTTACTATACGTGTGCACTTCTATGCAGTGTATATAAATAAGAAGATATTTTAGCTTTATTACCCTTTCCTATTTCTGACATTTTTACCTATTATGTCTGTTTGTTTTGTTCACACATTGTGGTCAATATAAAGGAATTTTATGCGACTGTCATACAAGTGAGAGGTTTAGCTAGCTATAAAACCAGGTTTAATCCATCATTCTCTACATGGGAAAATGCCTGTACCAAGTCAGGAATATGACCGTTGTTTTCCATTCGTTTGATGTGTTTGAGCTTTTGAGTTTGCCATTTGATAAGTGACTTTCCGATTTGAATTTTCCTTGGAGTTCGTTTTTTTTTTTTGTTATTTTACTTTTCGTTTATGTATAATTATCTTTTAAAAATTGTGTATTCTTATATGTAGATTAGAAGGCCACGGGGCGGAGCACCTGAGATCACAACCACCAGTTTTTGGTGTTGCTCAGTCTTTAGTTTTCTATGTTTTGTTTTGTAAACTGTTGTTTGTTTGTCTTTTTCTGTTTAGTCATAGCGTTGTCAGTGAAAAAAAACAGTACTGTTACAAGACTGAAAAAACTCAGTACCGTTACAGTACTGTAGAAATCAGTACTGTTACAGTACAGCAAAAATCAGTACTGTTACAGTACTGAAAAGGTCGGTACTGTTACAGTACTAAAACAAATTAGTACTGAATTTACCAAAAGTAGAACATTACAATTTTATCGTGTAGCCGTTCAGTACTGATTTACAAGAGAGTAGAAAAGTACAATAAACGTGGGATATAATTCTTGGTAGTGTATATCAAGTGATATGTTTCAAAGTTCAAAGCAAGTCTAATGTCGGTCTTTATAAAAAAAAAATCTGATTTACTTGTTTGCTTTTGGACTTCATACTTCCTAAATTTCAGGAAAAATGTGTAAAAACTGTTACAAAACAGATTCACTAGAAAAGGTATTTAGTTATTAGACATCTTTTACAATTGTATTATTGTGAGTAAAATATTTGTTTTTTGTCAGTCTGTTACTAACATTAGATTTTGAGAAAACCTGTGTAAAATTATCCTTTTGGTCAAATATGTCCATGGTGACATGTTTATCATATCACAGCAGAATAGATATCTGGGTACCAGAAATAACCTAATTTAGCATTATATTGATTTAATTTCTTTTGGAAAGTTCTAAAATTTTCCACTACTTTTGCAATTTGATGGGTCAAATAATCATGGCTCTTAGAATAATCCTTCTTGCCTTAGTCTGATCATTGAAAACTAACTACACGTTTTCTTCTTTGAACAAATAATAAAAATCAGGAAAAGTCAAAAATATGATTCCTGAAATGCAAGTGAATTTCTATATGATTTATACGCAGTGATTACGTTTTAAATGACTTTTGAAGATAACAAAACAATTGTAGTTGTAATGTTATCGGTTTAGTCAGCAATATGTTATTGTCAAAAAAGGAACAACTGAAAATTATCAAACAAAATTGATTTCGACAAACTGAAATTGAATATGAAAATATTTATAGAAATGTGATATTACTGAAGTTATAGAAGAACCAGCGGGAAAATAATTTGCTTCAACACCAGACAAAGAGAAAAACAACGCCATCTCCCAACATCCAATTAAAAATAATATACTTAATCCCAGAACAACAAATGGATTTTGCTTTCTGTCGGAAATGGCATTAAAATCAACACTTCATCAGACACTACAACGATAAGTGGATTTTTCTCAGAAATTCAGAACGACACCCAAGCTTCTTCCAGAATCACACACCTGTGCCTGAACTATATGTCATTCTGTATTAGTGTTAGTGTATCTAAATATCAATTTGGTTGGCTAAAACACTTACTCTGTTTTCTTTCTGTATTAAAACCAAATATGTTTTTACAATAAGCTCATCTGACACTTTTTATTTCACTAGTATCTAAGTACAACGGACAATGTTATTAACTGGCACTCAACTCGTTCTTTCCAAAGATCGAGTACTTATTGTCAGTATACAACAACATTTAACAAAACAAAAAAAAGGATTTCTGTTAATTAGAATATAGCAAAGTACTCTCGACCAATGAAATTGTAGAATTGGATGCCTCTTAATTGTGAAGAATGAATGTAAATCATGTTCTTAGTAAGGGATTATCCTATTATTTGGGTCTATTTACAGTTCAAAACAAAGAGTTTCTATAAATGAGTTACAACTGCCCCGAAGCACATTTATCAGATTGAAAGGTTTTATCACACAGTGATTGGAACTGACTAAAAGTTGAATTGTGAAACAAACAAAAATCTCAAAATAAGTTGAAATTTACTGGTGCAGTAAAATTGGTACCGTGAATTTTATTATGAAAATATTAATAACTTCAAATTACTATAAAATTAAACATTACCAAAGCAATGCAAAAAAAAAAGAAAAAAAATCTTTCAGATAAAAAATAACCTAAATCTTTAGCTTTCCAAAACTTTGATTACTTGATCAGCGGTTGGGGAGAATAGTTATTTCCAATACAATTATTCCGATAAAAAACAGGAATTAAATTTTAAACATATTAAAAACTTTTAAGGGCATTATTTTTGAGCATTTCCCTGACATAATGAAACAGTATTTGATGTAAAAAGCCGGACCAAATTATTGGTTGTAAAATAAAATTTAGTTGTAACTCTAATGTATTAATTGATTTAAACTGTAAATAAAACAGGATAATTCCTCACTAAAATATTACATGATTTACATGAATTTCATACTCACAATCAGGAAACATACAATTCATACCTTTTCTTTCTACTGTTGTGTCACCTAATATCTATAACGCATTTTTTTTTTAAATATTTCCCAAATGATAAGAAAGTCCTCACATCACTTAAACTTATCCATAAATGACATGCCGAAAAAGGAAGTCATGCATCAATTATAATCATTGCACTGACAATGAAACTAATTCTTGAATAGATCATTTGAGCCTTGAGCACTTTACAATATTCTAAGTTTGTAAGAGAATGTTAGCACATACTTACAACTTCTCGTCCAATCAAATTGCTTATATTTGCCTTCTAATTTTCATAGTACATACTTTTCCTGTGTACTAAGTAACTACGCATGAATGACCACAAGGGTAAGATTTCATTGTATCGTAATCAAGATATGTAAAACAAAAATTGCCACTGGCTATTTTGAAATAAAATGCCGTGTTCCAAATTAAATTAAATAGTTTGTAATTAGTTTTCACGTTGATTTTCAAATATCCTGCTATTAAAATCTTTGGATCTAAAAATTGTTTTTGACAATTGCAAATTTTATCATTTAAATAAAGGGTAATACATATGGTTCTTTATACCTTGATTAGAGTACAACGATATCTTAAAATTATGATAATGTATCATCCATGCAATTACTTTGTACACAGAAAAGTGTGTACTATGAAACCTTGTGCAGGAAAATTAAAGCAACTTGGTGATAATTTTTTAAACTTTCTTAAGGAAGGTGATCTATTTCGTCATGAATTGATTGATTTATTGATTATTGGTTGCTTAATGTCCAGTGGCAAATATTTCATGCATGTTCAGGACGATGTCATGAATTGAAAAACTGTGATTATGTCTGAAGATAATGTGCCACCTATATATATATATAAGCATATTCTGATAAATCTTTTAGTTTTTACTTTGAAATAATAAAAAAAAAAACATAAAACACAAAACCTATAATCTCTGATATATTGGTAGTTGCTTTTTAATGCCTATCTGCTAGACTATGTCTATGGGGACAAACTATCTCTATGTTTCAAATTTATTATAGCTTTAGTTTTACTGTGAAATTAAAAAATGTTTTCAAATCATGTAAAGCTTCCACTGCAATTTAATTATTGTCTGCTTTTGGACAATTTATTTTGTCATCTTACCATGTAAGAAGAACATGTATAGTAAAACACCGCTTTATATTAGTATACATACTTACACCAGCAGCTACCATCTTTTCATTCTGGAGTGAAGGGCCTTTTGAAATCACATATTTTACAATAATATTAGTGAGTAGATTTACAAAACTTCGTTAATTAGCTCCTTTTTACAAACACCTGTGATACAAGTAGTCAGCCAAAATAAACTATCAATAGACCAATTAAAAGATTTCTCGAGTTGTAAATATGTGCTAAATTGGATAGTCTATGAAAAGGTATATACTATGAAATTAAGAGCTCGGGGCAAGCCCCTCGCTCTAAATTTCATAGTATATACCTTTCCATAGACTAACCTAGACATAATCCCTTACTTCATGATAAGTACTCGCTAACGCTCGTACTTATTCATGAAGAGAGGGATTATCATTCTCTTACATATACCTAGTTTTACTTAGTTGTAGGCACGTGTGAAAACTATTTGACACAATAATGCTTATAAATGACATTCTGAAAAGATGTTTTGTTTAAAAAGTGATTAGATGTTCATACCCTATTGAATATTAAAATAACACTTTAAACTACAACTAAATAAAACAGGGAAAGAATATGATGAATAGAATTGACAAAGTTCCTTAACGTGAAATGACACTTTTTCCCTGTTTATCGCCAAACTTTAGTAAGAAAAATCAAAAGTCACTGAGTCCATCCCCCGGCTTAAGAGATACATCAAAAATGTATTGGAAGGGTTTACTTGGATTTAGCAGAAAAGAGAGGCAGCAGATAGTATAGTAAATGATTGGTTTTGCATTGAGTGTAGATAAATCAACAATCTAAGCGAATGTTTTATGGTTTCAACATATTTCATCACTTATTAACGATCTATTTATATTGCAGTTCGTATCCATCTTTTAAAGATTTATACAGCAGTGATAAATATTAATTTTAAATAACTCGGAAACTGGGCTGAGGATAGTTCTGCGTTATCTAAAAACGTCTCGTAATGGACTTATTGTATTATACTTTGTCAAATAAATACTTACTACGTTATTAATAATCATGTAATGTAGAATAAATAACAGACTATAGTATACAAACTATAATTATGTCTGACATCAAATTATAGTACTTTTTTTAATTGAACACTTGTTACTGAGTACCACTAGGAAATGGCTCATTTTAACCACTTAGTAGTTCTAGCATAATGTCTTTCAGTCATCGTGGTTTTTTTTTTAATGGACTGAATTTGTGTTGCTTTTATATTGAATGACCTGATCATCTACGACCGTTCAATTTTTGTTGTTTTCATCTACAGTTATTTGACACCTTCATGTCACTTTGTTACGGCAGATCTTAATAGGTCCCTAAGATATGGCATCGCGATAAAAGATGCCAAAGTTAATTAAAAGAAATTAATTTTTTATACCATTTCTTGAAAGACAAAATTCCTTATCCATTTATTCAATGACAGGAGGCTTATTAAAGGACCATCGGTGTTAGGTTAAAAAATTGACTCTGTCACTGTTTCTTAACAATTAAAGCGTTAAAATACATAAAAAATACAATCTAGGAGAAAAAAGGGTACAAATTGAAACTTTGAAAACTTTTGCTCAAAATACAAATGAGGAAAATTTACAATACCATGTCAGATGGAGATATCTTTTAGATATGTGTTCGGTACAATTCTATACAACTGACGACCTAGGAAACCAAACTATTCAAAATATTGACCACCTTTTAAAACGTTTCAATATATTAAATTAAGGCGACAGTAGTTTACCGATGTTAAAATCTCGTAAATCGATTAAGAAGAGACAAACCAAAGTTACAAACAAAAACTGAAGTTATCGTATGAACTCCAAAAGGAGCGAGACACGGTAAGATTCTCCTGCATACAAAAGGAGCGAGACACGGTAAGATTCTCCTGCATACAAAAGGAGCGAGACACGGTAATATTCTCCTGCTATGCATGCATCACCCGTCATGTCAATTTGCCAATTCCACCTATTCGTGATGATGACCGAAAAAATTGTGTAGTGTCGATTTCAGTCGTTCTTCCTCCTAACTCTGTTGCAGTATTTATCAACATCACAAATAAGATCCCTTGTTTCATTAAAAATGCACTTAATCCATTAAACCATCGCTGTGCCGTTTGCGTGTTAAATTTTATTTCTTTTATGGTTACATTTGGAATAATTTTATAAATTTGCCTTTTGCTTACATCGACGAATTTGTATACATTGAAATGATCATATGTGCTTGTAAAGATTCCATATCTTGTATTGTTTGGTGCTTTATATTTCATGGTAATGATGAATAATGTACGAATATATATTTATCTCGTAGCAAATATTTTTGTTAACCGAAATTTTATATAAACAGCAATACAAGGTAAATATTCATATATTTTCGCTTGCTATGAGTTGGTAGCCGCGGGTTAAAAAATGAAGATTGAACGTTCGGTGTAAAAAAAACGTGTAGATATAAATTCGATTCTCCGTTTTCTCCGGTTTGTTTTTAGAAATTTTTGTTGTTTACGCATCTTTCAAAAAGAATTAGGTGGTTATTTTGACTCGCTTATAATAGGGTCTTATTATGAAAAGAATTGTAATTTTGAAAAATACGTCACAAGAAAAGTTAGCAAAAAAAAAAATCACAATAGATGGGCATTGATTCGGGAAAAAATTATATCAAGTCGCTTTCAGGTCTCAATGTATCGTGTTTTAATAAACGAATGCTTATCCATTGTGTCTTCTTCACTTAATTTTTCTTCCAGTTAAATCTGGACAGAAATAAACGCCATTTGATTGTGAGGCAAGCCATTTTGCTTCTGAATCCAATGCAAATTGTGGAGAATTTTTGTCAATTTGAATTTTCAATAATAATCCAAAATTCGTCCAACCTAAATAAATAAGTACAATGCAGATTTCCCTACTTTCCAAATAGGTTTTCACATCCATACTTTCGTTTTATAATAAGCTTATCTTATCTTCCAACATTTGTTTCTTCTTAGAATCAGGGTAGGTTTTGCCTGCCTTCTAGGCAATGTCTGTATGTATGTGCGAAGTTGCAAGATTGGCTGAAATGTGCACTTGTGGAGCTTTTCTATTTTTTCTTATCAATTACCAAATATAATCGATTAAAGAGACCAAAGAAGTTTTAAAGATGTTAGGTCAGGCTGTGTTGTAGTTGTTTCTATGGCTTTGTACTTCTATTTTGCTTTTAGTATGATTTTGGTGGTTGATATGGTCTATTGTACTGTCCAATATTTTTTAGTAATTCCTGTTATTACCATTTTACTTATTATTTATGAAAACTGTATTATTTATGAAAACCTCCTTCCTGAAACATTTCAGTGAAGGTAATTGTTAATCGAGGACATTATAAAAGTTAAGCTTCTTGTCGGAATACAGCTTCAGTTAGAACGTTATAAAAAATTGTTTACTTCGGTAAACATATTAAAAAAAAAGATACTTTTAGACCACAATTTTATTTTTTAACTAGATAATCTCTGTTATTTTTGAATAACTTTACGTGAAAATACATGATAGCTTTACATTACTAATGACATATCGAGGAAAAATGCATTTGGGTATTGTTACATTGGTATTATAAAGATCATTGCCATATTTTTAATGGTATTATGAATTAAAAGATCATTGTCACATTTTTATTGGTATTGTAAAGATTATTGCCACATTTTTATTGGTATTATAAAGATCATTGCCGCATTTTCATTGGTATTATAAAGATCATTGCCACATTTTAATTAATTTTTTAAAATATAAACATTTAGTCTTAAACTTTTTCCATACATTTATTTTCGGAGTTTTCTAGTCCAAAGCTTAAGCATTTCCCAACTTTTTTTCGACAACAAACATTTCCAGGACAACGGTCTTTATATCGTCACCGGAAGTTTGATATACATATTTCGTTTAAGGTTCATCGTAATCTTTCGGAAAATAAAGCCGTGTTAGTGTTTATGTTATGGACTAGAAGTTCCTTTATAATATTAAATCCCAACGGAAAAATGGTCTTCAATATTATTTCCACTGGAATAAATCGTACATTATTTGTTCTTGACAGAAAAGAGTATAGAATATTTGTTCCAGCAGGAACAGATATTTTAGTACTTTTGATAATAAAAAAAAACTCAATTAACACGATGAAGGTTGGCACGTTTAACCTTTCATACTGTAAATTTTATAAAAATGACCCTTAGAGTTGACATGAAAAAAAATAATTACGTTACAAATTTTTGCCTGTCAGTGCTGCTGATGAAGGTTAATCAAGAATTTATAGTGTTATTTTCAAATTTTTTTCCACTGGGTCGATACTGATGCTGGTGGACTATTAGTCCTCGGTGGCATCATCAGCTCAGTAGTCAGTGCTTCGTTACGTGAACATACCTTTCTGAAATTCTCCTTTGATAATGTTAGAAATTATCATGTTTGAAACTAAGATTCCAACTTGCTCAGTCAAATATGACCTTAGATGGATTTGGCTATTATTTCAAAGGTCCCTTTAGCTCTTCGCATGTTTCGGATCTAACACTTAAATGGCTTTTCAAATGTTTGGCTTTGAACGTTCCTGATGAAAGAAAATCCAGAATCCAGAATTGGCTCCAATAGGAACATTATGATAAGAGAATTTTACACAAAAATCTCATAACCCACTATACTCTTATTTTTAGATGTTAAGAGGAATAACCTGATATGATAACTTTGTTTGTAATGCTTTTTGTTTCCCTTATAACGATTCACAAGAGCGTTTAATATTGAGTTTACAATCCATAATACGAGCATCTTTTGTTAGATCTTTCTAAACACTGAAGCGTTCTTTTTCGAAAGCAAATAATTTGTTAACCAGTGTTACCATTTGGTAGTACAAGCTGCAAACATGAAATCTACAGAAATAAATGTAAAGAATGAAAATGATAATTGAAGGAAATTATATCCATTAAGACATTATGTATTTGTATATTGGCTATCTTGTGCGGGCAAAAAAGTCGTGCTGATTTAATCAACCGTAAATATTCCTTATCTATCGATACATTAGAAATTTCAAGAAAGATTTGTCTCTAACAGGCGCGTAGCAACCCGTACGCAAAAACGCAATTGCGTACACATCGAAAATTTTACAAAAATAAAATATGGTAAATCTAGTAAAAATAAAACTAAAGTAATAAATTAAATTAAAAACTATTTTACAAATTAAACATGTTAATAATCACTTTGTAGCTATATTCCATTCCTGAAATTACTTTTCATTTACGGAACCAGCATCATGATTATATGTTGCTGATGCAAACAATTAACATGGTCCTCGAGGTGTCAGAAAACAATTCTATGCCTCCTTACCCAGTCCTGACATCTTTTCTGAAGATTTCAAAATAACTGGCGAAATAAAATATGACGTTATAAAGAGACCATGAACACCGATTCCTTCTCATGGTTTTCCTGTGAGGTATGTATAGTCTTAATTATATTACGTCGTCTTAACAGATTTTTGTAAACAGTCCAGTCAGACTTAAGTTTAACAAGGTCGGTAAAGGGTAATTTTCGTGCATCGTGCTTGCCGTTTTTTTTTTAATTTAAATTGACGATTAACGAGTTTTTACTTTTTTTATTTGTACGTTCAGTACGTACGTGCAAGACGGGTGCCTCGTTCAAAGTGTTCCCCTAACTTAGTTATACGTGCTTCGAGATTAAAAGTGCTTATTTTCCATGCTTGGTAAAATTAAAAGACCATCGTTTTGGAAGTTAATAAAAAGAAATAGGAAATAATTTGATCATTTTCCTTATAGATTTCGGGACTTAAAACGTAAATATTATATATTTGCCAGTTACATGTAAAGGATTCCAACCTATGACATGCGTTCGTTATATAGTACTTTTTTATCAACGTTCATGGACGAAAATATTTCACGTTCACCGCGAATTTTTTTTTACTTCTTTGTATTTAACGTTTTTTCCATGCAAATACCACCCTTTACCACCCCTTTTAACCTTAACTAACTAGCAACGAATATCATTTAATGATATGACATTTTTAATTTAATTTAATCAAGCTCAACCCACTACACATTACAAAATCCAAATTCCTAAGCCAACAGTACTTGTTTTTTTTTTCTCTAATCAATATTCATTTTTTTTTCAAAAGTTGACTTGTTACTCATGAAAATAAGATTTCGGTGAGGTCATTTTAAGTCCCAGGAAGTTGCGAGAATGCAGGATTTTACCATTTACCCAGAGCATCTGGGGGCCTTCAGCGCCCCCAAACCCCTTACAGTTTCACTTCCTCCTCCGGCATTGAGTACACATCATATTGGCCTAGCTACGCCCCTGTCTAAGACCTTCCTTATTACTGTTATATTGATTGACAATCAAATTGATGTAATGATGTTCACGGAATAACATTTGAATAAGAATTCATAATTGTGAGGAGCATTGTTACGGAAGCCGATAAGGGTCATTCGAAAAAAAAAATTCATGTCGTAAATACGACATAGAATGTCGTAATAACGACATAACCATGTCGTAATTTCGACATAGCATGTCGTAATAACGACATCACTATGTCGTAATAACGACATCGCTATGTCGTAATAACGACATCCTTATGTCGTTATAACGATATCGCTATATATATATAAACAAAGAGTATGTATTATGATTGCAAAGAGACTAAATGACACAGAAATTAACAACTATAGGTCATCATAATGCCTTCAATAATGAGCAAAGCCCCCGCATAGTCAGCTATAAAAGGCCCCGAAATGACAAATGTTAAACAATTTAATTCAAACGAGAAAACTAACGGCTTTATTTATGTACAAAAAATGAACAAAAAACAAATATGTAACACAGCAACAAACGACAACCACTGAATTACAGGCTCCTGATCGCTATGTCATAATTACGACAACCTTAGCGTTGTCACTTTTTGAGGCGATAGAAAATTCAAAATGGTCGTCAGTGAGGGCAAAGTTTGTAGTTTTTTTGGAGAATAATGAACACTAAATGCAATCAAGCTTAATTAAAGTTATTTACTTGCACATACTAGAACTTTATTTTATAATCAAGTCAAATGACACCCAGTTGAAAATGGGAGCAATTCAGGCTCCTTGGAGCCTCTAGTTATGTTTGGCATGTACAGATTCGTGTAAAATATGACTGCATTTCAATTGCAGATTCTGAAGAAGATGAATTTTAAGCTTTTCCAAATAAAGACTATGTTAAACTTTGGACTCCTAGTGCTCAGACCCATGGACCTATGTACCTTCATTTGTACACAATTACATATTAATGGCCTACTGATGCTTGATGCAAATTATAACTGCATTGCTACTGTTAGTTCTTAATGAGATTCTTACAGCGTCCTCCCCATTGAAGCCTGTATTAAACTTTGGACCCAAAGTTCTTTAAACCAATGTTCCCCAGGACAACTATTCCTACAAACTTAGGGGGAGGGTTAGGATCCCGTTAACATGTTTAACCCCGCCACATTCTGTATGTATGTGCCTGTCCCAAGTCAGGAGCCTGTAATTCAGTGGTTGTTGCTTGTTGATGTGTTACATATTTATTTTTCGTTTATTTTTTGTACATAAATTAGACCGTTAGTTTTCTCGTTTGAACTGTTTTACATTTGTTATTTCGGAGCCTTTTATAACTGACTATGTGGTATGGGCTTTGCTCATTGTTGAAGGCTGTACGGTGACCTATAGTTGTTAATTTCTGTGTCATTTGTTTTCTTGTGGCAATCATACCACATCTTCTTTTTTTATATTCAATCCTCATCATATAAGGATCATCCATTCTCTATGATTGATCCAATATGGCCTGGTAGTTCTTAAGGAGAAGATTTTCAAAGCTTTTTCCATTGGGGCCTATGTTAAACTTTGGACCCCTAATAATCGAGCCAAACGGATCCCCTGACCTTCACCTATCACCTAAGGAAGTTGTTTCTCGTACTCGAAGTGGTATGCGAGCGATTGCCATCGTTTGTTGTCCGTCGTCGTCTGTCGTAAGCGTGTTTTAAAAATCTCCTTTGAAACTAATGTGTAAAATTCTTTAAAAGTTAGTTTAATTTTTCCTTGTTAAATGTTTCCTTCACAAAAGGCGTGCTTTGATTTTCGACTCCTTAAAAACACAGCCGCTGTTATTAACTTGAAAAAATAGAACATAATGGTCACACATTAGTTTTTTGATAATGTCTCGAATATCGTTACATTTATCTCAAATCTGTTGAGGGTTCATCATGACAAAATGGACCTATGCCGAAAATTTCAGAAAGATCAGTTTGACCCATACCTGAGTTGTGTCCTCTAAAACATTTTTTGGGATAGCTACATGTATTGTCATCACTTGAAGTCCGTCGATTTTGACCGGCAACCAACAGCATGGACACTGTTACTAAATAAAGGCAACAGTAGTATACCGGTGTTCAAAGGTCATAAATCGATTGAAAGAAAACAAATCCGGGTTACAAACTAAAACTGAGGGAAACATATCAACTGTAAGAGGAAAATAAAGGAACAACAGGAACGCTAAAGTGAACAAAAATAAACCCTTAACATACATAGTACGAACTATTTGATAACAACTGTCATATTCCTGAATTGGTACAGGACATTTTAAGAACAAATGGTGGGTTGAACTTGATTTAATGGCTAGCCAAACCTCCCGCTCTATGACAATGTTAAAAATGTCGCTGAAATGATAACACTACGTAACAGAAATACAGATCAAACACACGCAAGAACATTCATCACAGAAAAACGCACAAACAAATAATATACTACAGTGTAGTAATAGTCGCAAAACATGTAAACTGCAGAACAACAACGAACATATTTCATCAACGACAAACACCACAGGATATAAAAAACAGTTACGCGCTTAGGTAACTCACATGCAATCTTGAACTTTATGCAATTATTTCCACAATACTATACAAATAGACCACATAGCGAAATAACAGATTTTTGCCTCGCCTGCGATGAATGTCAAAAAATAACAAAACAAAGGAATTGATTTTTCGGCGACGGCGGCTAAACTTTTATCAACATTTTGTGATTTTTGTAATCTTTAATAAAAGTTTAACGGTAACTACAGACGACGACGGACGACAAGCGATTGCAATAGCACACATAGTCCTTCCGGTACTAAACACATCTTCTTGATGTGATCTACATACATGCCAAATATAAATAGAGGCTCCAAGGAGCCTGAATCGTTCACCATTTCAATGGGTCCCATTAGACTTGATCATGAAATAAAGTTCTATTATGTGCGATGTCGTTATTTCCACATAATATGTCGTTATTACGACATAGCGATGTCGTTATTTCCACATACTATGTCGTAATTACGAAAATTAATTTTTTTGAATGACCCTTATCGGCTTCCGTACATTGTTGATCCATGTGGCAGAAAATTAAGTAACCCTATCTATCTTTTTAAACGGCAATTAGAACCGAACAGTTGTCAGCTTGCATACGACCAAGTGTACGGTCAGAAAACTAAAGAGAGAATAACACTTACCCCACCAAAAACTGATTTGTACATGCTTCTGAATCGGGAAGCAGTTCCTTTCTACTAGTGAAACCCGTCGTGTCGCTCATATCGCATAAAACACATATTCGATAATAAATCATATCGACGACAGGAGGAGTTATTAAGGCGACGACAAATAGAACATACATACATGGTATTCTGAAACACCATAAAAGTATCGATCGTCAAATTTTGAAAGTTTGAAATTGAACTTTACATTAGAAACCCTATGTTCGTGTCCATTTATTAAGAAAATCCGGATACAAGCTCTTGAATGTCATATAAGGATGTTGGCTACAACAGCGTTTCCTCATATTTATAATTTTTCTGTATCGTCTATTTGACACCCAGTTACATATAGATCCCATCACTGCAACGAGTGTGTTACGGTATTTCCCACTCGAGACAGTTAAATTTTAATTTTTAAAGCGCGAGGCTTGCCGAGCTTTTTAAATAATTGAAATTTAACTGTTGAGAGTGGAGAAATATCGTTATACACGAGTTATAGTGGTGGAATTTGTTTCTCTAATGATTTTTATCCTTCCTTTCCAAAGATTTGCAAAAAGCTGTGTTCTTTATATGTGACGTCATCAGGCATGGTCGCATTTTTTCAGGAAGTCACAATAGGAAATTCAGAAGAAATCAAGAAAATTTACGTCATAATTTTTCGACCAATCAGTTGCTGAGAACAGATATTTCACTAGTGATGAGAAATATTTTTCTCACACCGCTCAAGAAATGTGAAAATTGCACAAAAATTAGAGAAATGATCTACCCCCTATAGAACGTAAATATAATTCGATATTTCTGTGTTCTACTTTAATATACTATTAATGTAGTTGGACACGGAAAGTTAAAAAAAATGTTGGAATAGTGTTGTATCTCCACTTTTTCCAGATATATCTGCTCTTTAAAAATCGTTATCAAAATAATATAAGCTATCTTATGCTTAAATCTTTTACATGATTTAAACTCAATCCGTGAGTAATTTTAAGCAAATCATGCATTGCAGAATTGGGGTGACTAAAGAATACCAAAATCTATGGTCTATCACAAGTAGAAACACAGGACATAATTTCTTTAAAAATATAATTAAAAACTTGTGATGTAGTGTTCTATGTCCAGGAAGGGGTGTGCTTTTTTCATTTAAGGTACTTGTAAGTGCATATATATATATATTGTTGGGCTGTTATTTAGACGAATTAAATATACAGAAAGTGTTTTCAGCCTTGTATCACCATCACTGGTGATCCGATGGATAAAATCTATCGTAGAGTTGTCACTGGTTCAGACGTACTTAAAATATAATTATTTCTGTGACTGCATCCTACATTAATTTGTAAGATCCTCAACGATAGATAATTCAGCTGATCTGTAATATTCTATCTTCATGCCTTATATATCATGCACTGTGTTACGACGCTAGATAAAAACTGACGAGGAAAGGTAACACCCGGCCACCGAAAGCGTGATCTTTGTCGAGCCTAGGTGGTCGAGTTGTCTAGCGCGTCGGGTACAGTGCAAGGCGATTTTGGTGCCACGATATCTCAGTAGCACAAGTTCGAATCCCGGCCAGGGAAGAACAAAAATTTGCTTCCGCAAATTTACAGATCTAACATTATGGGCTGTTATTTAGACGATATATATATACAGAAAGTGTTTTCAGCCTTGTATCACCATCACCATCACTGGTGATCCGATGAATAAAATCTATCGTAGAGTTGTCACTCGTTCAGGCGTACTTATATATATATATACACAAGTCTAAATCAAAAACAACGTTCAAACCTATGATTACAACTTCCAACTTACGACACCCGTTAGCGCCATGTGTCGCATAGGGCGCGAATGGAAGCCTTCCATCTGAGTCTGTCTGCTGCTTGTTGTTGTGCTTTTCCCCATGTCCTCCATCCAAATTATGTTCTTTCCTGGTCTACCATTCGTCTCCAAGTTTCCTTTGGTCTTCCTACATTACTCTTTCCTGGTGGTGTGCACGTCAAGGCGATTCGACAATCATTCCATGGGTCCATCCTCAGGATGTGACCTATCCAACTCCATCTCCTGGTCTTAATGGTGTTGGTGATGCTGCACATGTTGGCTCTTTGCAGCAGTTCTGTGTTGGAAATCATAGTTGGCCAAAATATCTTGAAGATTCTACGCAAGTTCCTGGTGTTAAAGGTGTTAAGTCTTTCTCCATCTCTTGCTTATCTTCCAACATTCTACCCCATATAACAACACTGATATATCATTGCTTTTATAAATTTTCATTTTGGTGTTTCTACTGTATTGGTTTGATGTCCATATTTTTCTTAACTTGTAGTATGCTGCTCTTGTCTTTTTCATTCTATTCCTTATGTCGGCTGTTGCATTGTCGCTGGTAGCTATAACCGCTCCAAGGTATGTAAAACTGTCAACCATCTCTATTTCTTCGTTGTCCAATGTTATAGGCTGGATGTTGTTTGCCTTTACACACATTATTTACTTTTTTTCTTGTTTATTTCTAATCCAGTTGTTTCAGCTATCTTTTGTATATCGTCTGTTTTGGCTTGCAATTGCGTTCTTGTTACTGACAGGAGAGCAATATCATCTGCAAATCAAGATCTTCTAATACCCCTAATCCTCCCCAGTTGATACCACGCCTTTTCCGTGTTGTTTGCTTCATTGTCCAGTCTATAACCAGTAAGAAAAGGAATCCAGACATTACACATCCTTGCCTGACTCCAGATTTAATGTGGAACCATTCCGAATGTTTACCCTCATGTTCAACTACACAACTGAAGTGATCATAAAATGCTTGCACCATCCTGATTATTTTACCTGGAATTCCATAGTTTGCCATGATCTTTTTTAAAGTTTCTCGATGGATAGTGTCAAACGCCCTTTTGAAGTCGGTGAAGTTGATAAATAGGGGGCTGTTCCATTCAATGCATTGTTCTACTATATTTCTCAGGATGAATATTTGGTTGATACAGCCTCGACCTCTTCGGAACCCAGCTTGTTCTTTACGAGAATGTTGTCAATATCATCTCTAATTCTGTTGATGATAATTCTGCAGAGGACTTTCCCATGTAATGATAGTAATGTTATTCCTCTCCAGTTGTCACATTCTTCTAAATTTTCCTTTTTTGAGAGTTTGATTATAATTCCCTTCTGCCAGTCTGTTGGTATTTCTTCCCTGTTCCAAATCTTTGTAAATAGATGGCAAAAGACTTTTTCTATTGTGCCTACATCAGCTTTCAATATTTCAGCTTGTATGTTGTCAATACCTGGAGCCTTATCATTACTGAGTGCCCTTATACTCTTTATTATCTCTTCAATGGTTGGTGGTTCAATATTCATATCAACAACATCTCCAGGTTGAATATCTGCTAGTACGGGTGGATCTTTCGAGTATAAAATCTCTTCAAAGTGTTCTTATCATCTCTCTAATTGTTCCTTCTCGTTGGTTATTACATATCCCTCTTTTGACTTTACAGGTCTGTTTCCTCTCATGCCACTGTTGGAAATTTTCTTGCTCAGAATATATAGCTTGTTCTGCTCTCCCTTGTTTGCTGCATCTTCTGCACTTTTTGCTATATTATCAATATATTTCCTTTTATCATCTCTTGTACTAAATTTTACCTCCTTGTTCTTTGCTTTATAATCTTTCTCCAGCTTTTCTTTCTGTCTTTGGGATCTTGTATCATTGATTTTTTGTTTTATCTGTTTCCGTTCTTGTAATTTTGAAGAGTCGAGATGGGATGAACGGATCATATAAACCCGAAGGCAAATATAATACAAGCCCAAACGAAAAAATATAAACAAGTCTAGATTGAAAACAACGTTCAAACCTATGATTGCGTTGGATAAAAACCGCAATTTTTATACGTGTGCATGCAAAACAAATTTCCTGGAAGAGGGGTCTAAATACAGCACAAACAACATTTTCCAAAAGACCAAAAAAGTGAAAAAGTATATTTTAACAAAACGCATTTGACTAGCAGGTCGAACAACGGATGTTCTTAAACCCTGCTGACTGCAATTGGCGATTGCCAAATAAATAGATCACCAGATGTAACAAAATGGATCTTAACTATTAATTTAATACCAAACAGAAAACAATAAACTTGCGGAAAAGATGGTATACCGCAAACAAAAGGTGCAAAAATTAGTACACCATATCCGGATTTCGACAATTAATTTCTATTCAGTGATGTTAGGAATCGAAACGGTACTTGGAAGGCCATATACTTTACCTCAATTTAGGATCGACTCTTGAATTTTGTAGAGTCGAGATAGGATGAACGGATCATATAAACCCGAAGGCAAATATAATACAAGCCCAAACGAAAAAATATAAACAAGTCTAAATTGAAAACAACGTTCAAACCTATGATTGCGTTGGATAAAAACCGCAATTTTTATACTTGTGCATGCAAAACAAATTTCTTGGTAGAGGGGTCTAAATACAGCACAAACAACATTTTCCGAAAGACCAAAAAAGTGAAAAAGTATATTTTAACAAAACGCATTTGACTAGCAGGTCGAACAACGAATGTTCTTAAACCCTGCTGACTGCCATTGGCGATTGCCAAATAAACGGATCACCAGATGTAAAAAATGGATCTTAAGTATTAATTAAATACCAAACAGAAAACAATAAACTTGCGGAAAAGATGGTATACCGCAAACAATATTTTTTTTTGTTATTTGAGGACGCATATTTGAGACAATTCTGCATACACGTTTATTTGCAATTTTATTCATGGTGATTTCAAAATCCTCTTGCATAGCCACCCCTCCCTTATTTTAAGGTTCATGTGGACCCTTCGTCTAAAATGGCTGCATTTTCACCTCAAAATTTACTCTGAGTAGAGACAAACCTGTGTATCTGGAAAAGTTTTAAGGCATAGCATGCCCTAGATAAATAAAATTCAAATATATTTTATGTTTTAGAAAATTAAAAACTTAACCGGATTTTGCAGTGCACTTTTTTTCATTCCTCCAGAAGGTGCCAAAATAAACTAAGTTGGGAAAGAGGTTTGAGAACTTCCCCACAGGTAATAATTGAAGTGAACTGTTTTGATTGACATGGACAATAGATGGACAATAGATACCTGACAATAATTGGTGATTTAAACTGTGTATCTGAGTGGACCATATCAAGTGAAACTCAACTGTTTGTTAATTTTATCATCTTCTGCAGGGACGAAAAAAAGTGAACTGCTAAATCCAGTTAAGTTTTTAATTTTCTAAAACATACCATGCATTAGAAGTTTATTTATCTAGGGCATGCTATGCCTTAAAACTTTTCCAGATGCGCAGGTTTGTCTGTACTCAGAGTAAATTTTGAGGTGAAAATGCAGCCATTTTAGCCAAAGGGTCCACATGAACCTTAACTGAATCAGGAATGGTCGCCACCTTACAATCTGAAATTGTACTCACTTTTTCGGTTTCTGTATTTCAATATATATCCATGAATTTAATGATATTTCACAACACATCTGTTTTGGAATAATAAATCATGTGCACAAGACTAAACAGGTGATAATGTACAGGTTATAATGTCAAAATAACAGTAACAGTGTAGTAATAACCTTTAAACTGGGTGCACTCGTTTACTTATTCAAGTATAAAAGGTATTGTAAACATATTGAATTTGAAACACAAATTAAAAAAAATAAGGATTCTAAATTAAATCGCTGTGATCCGTCCAATCGTTTTTTCAAATCAACAGAACAGCTGCATTTAACAGGTCGGACTTTAGCATCATTATGCCCCCGTCAATGCATGTGATAGTGTTTGTTTACAAATAAAGCATTTTTTTCTTATTTTGACGATTGACCACTACACTGAATAATGGACTACTTGTCTATAACTGACACACTACTTATTTATACGACCGCAACACAATTTTTGCGTCGCATAATGCTATGATGTCGTCGTCGTCCGAAGACACATTTGGTTTCCGGACAATAACTTTAGTTTAAGTGAATGGATCTCTGTGAAATTTTACCAGAAAGTTTAATACCACAAAAGGAAGGTTGGGATTGATTTTACGGGTTATGGTACTAATAGTTAATGAATTAAGGGCCAAAAGGGGGCCTTAAACAAGCATTTTCTAGTTTACACACAATTTTAGTTAGGGGCCAGCTGAGGACCACCTCCGGGTGCGGGATTTTCTCGCTGCATTGAAGACCCATTGGTGGCTTTCGGCTGTTGTCTGCTCTTTGGTCGGGTTGTTGTCTCTTTGACATATTCCCCATTTCCATTCTCAATTTTATTTGTGTAGTTTCCAGACAATAACTTGTGTGTAAGTGTATGGGGATCTCTCTGAAATTGTACCACAAGGTTCCATATCACAATGGGAAGGCTGGGATTGAATTTGGGGTTATGGTACCAACAGTTCAGGAATTATGGGCAAAAAAGGGGCCAAAAACAAGCATTTTTCTAGTTTCCAGACAATAACTTGTGTTTAATTGTATTGATCTCTCTAAAATTGTACTACAAGGTTCCATACCACAAAGGGAAAGCTGAGATTGAGTTTGGTGGTAATTACTCAAAGGGGGGTTCAAAAAATTATGGGGGGATTTTTTTTTCAATTTTTCTGGGGGATTCATATTTTTTTTCTTCAAAATTTTTGAAATTTTCAATTGCACAATAACACAGTATTGCTCAACAGCAAGAAATCTTCATTTGTATAGTATTATAGCACAGTATTGCGCAATAGAACAGTATTGTGCAATAGCAAGAAGTCTTCAATTGCACAGTATTGCGAAATAGCACAGTATTGCACAATAGCACAGTATTGCGCAATAGCACAGTATTGGGCAATAGCACAGTATTGCGCAACAGCACAGTATTGCACAATAGCACAGTATTGCGCTGTGATATTGCGCAATAGCAAGAAATCTTCAATTGCACAGTATTGCGCAATAGCACAGTATTGCGCAATAGCAAAGTATTGCGCAATAGCAAGAAATCTTCAATTGAAAATAAATACAAATCTTTTAACCAATTTCAATGGGATTAAATCAAAGTCTTAAATTTTTGGGGATTCTAACTTTGTATTACTATTTTGGATATTGGGCCCCATTTTTAAATTAGTCTACATTGAGGTCAAAAGGGTCCAAAATTATTTCACCAAAAGCTGAATTATTGCGGCTGTATATGCTGAATCTTATAGTGCATTTAGATTTGTTATTTAGGGTGCAAAATTAAACTTTTTTTTATTTCAACTAAAATTAAATTTTTGGTGTTTTTTTTATATGCTGAATCTAACCATGTTGTTAGATTTTGGATATCAGACCATTCTAGGTAAATTAAATGTCCCATTTCAAATTTTTAAGATCTTTGACCACATTTATTTTGTGTCAGAAACCTATTATTATGTCAAAAAATTTGATCACAATCCAAATTCAGACAGTATCAAGCTTGAATATTGTGTCCAAACTTGCCAAAACTGTTCAGGGTTCGTCCTCTGCGGTCGTATCGGGCTGCGCTCAGCGAAGCATTTTATTTTTCACTTATAGCCAGAAAAGAATTTTTCTAATTTTTTTCTCTCGATTTCTTGGTGATATCACCTCTGATGAATGTACTCATTCTTTCAAAAGAAACTTTTTGCTTTGAGTATATAAATATATTTAAAAGAAATTCCTATAAACTTTCATGCAAAAACTTTTATTTTTATGAATGGACATGTGTCCAATGTACACGCTGTTATGAAACTCATTCTAAATCGGATCCTATATTCTTATTTGAATTTTTCTCAGTTAAATATTAAGGATCTTATGCTTATAACTTTATATTAAATTCGCCAACGTTAAAATGATTGGAGTTAAAACAATACAATGCTCACACGACGATCTGCAACCCAGCATCACAAAAAGAAATCAAGTTTGCATGTTATTAGGGTGCAGTTGACTTTTAATGGGTTTTTTTTCTGTTTACTACAGGTCCATCTAATTTGATGCTTACAAACGTTTAGTACACTAGCTAATGTTTTTATACATGCATAACTGCTTCGAAAATTCGAAGCTTTCATTATTATTTTTTTCTGAAAAGGGAACACAAAAGATTGAAAGGTTTCTTCTGTACACCGACAGCATTTTCGATAGTTTATTGGGTTTTTAAAGTAATAGGAATGATTTTTCTAAGGGGAACATTAATTTCAAACAATTCGCCTCTTTAGAATCTAAAGATTTATGGGTAATCTCATTGTTCGTACCCCAAATGAAAATAATTTATGTCATTGGTTAAATTTCGATTGTTTAGTACAGTTTAAAAAAATCACAGCGTTTTGTAGTACGCTTCAAGTTGATAATATTACCCAGAATGCATTAGATTCTGAAACGACGAAATTTGTTACATGTGATGTTCTTCACAGCGTTATACCTCCTTGGTTGAGAGATTTACCCGATATTGAATCATTTGTTTTCTTTTGATTAATGAGTGTATGTTCACAAACATAAGTTCGGCAAAAAGCTATAATTGTTGGATAATAAAAAGCTTTCAGTTTGAAATATAACGTATTAATTAATTTCTGGCATGACTATTCCTCCTTTCAATTCATTTTAAATAACATGCACTGGTAATTGCTACATTAGTACATTTATTTCTAAGGAAACTACTTTTAAGCTACAGTTAATGCTATTTCGATCGATTTATATTTTGTATAAAAGTAAAGTGAAAAGCAAAGACATCTAATAACGAATTCAACAGCGAAACACTTCAAATATCAAAATAACAGTTGATATGATGGCTATGTTTCTTAGATTAATCTCAGTTATTTGATTACAAAATGTCAGAATATTTAGTACTATTGTGAAATTTTGATTTTGTCATTCTACTTGCGTCTGTATTCTATATAAAAGCAGGAGATATGGTATAATTGCAAATAAGACAACTATAGCCAACAGAGTCCAAATACAGCAAATTTAAACATCTATAGGCAACCGTTCAAAAACCATACCGTATAGTCAACTTAAGAAGACCCCGACATGAAGAAAATATGAAACGAAAAACCAACTGCCTGATTTATGAAAAAAACAAAAATCGAAAAACGAATACGACAAACAGAAACCACCACATTACAGGCTCCCGACTTTGTGCATGCACATTTAGAATGTGTGAAGGGGGAGGTAAATCCTCTCCTTAACCTGTGACAGTGGTTTAACAGCACCACATTAGATGAAACTGTAAAAATCAGTTGGAAATAGCTTGTCTCATCAGATTGGTACAAAGCACAAAAACAACTGTATAACTCTTTCACCATATTTCATATTATTCTATTTTCCATACATCTTCATTCGTCCAAATTAATTGTTTTGGTGAGAGAGAAAACAATGATTAAAGGCTCTATCAATATTACGAATCTGCATTTTACGATTCAACAAATATAGAGTACAAAATTAATGTATATACAAAAAGATGTCTTATTGAAACTGGCCGATAACAATGTTTTCCAAAAAGGAAAACGACTATTTCATTTATGTGAATACAGGACGTGTGGTATATAGTAGCATTATAATTTTGAATCCAGACAGGAGGAAGTTTCGCTAGATTTTCTGTGGAATAATTAGTGAAGTTCTTGTCAAAAGAATTATAAAAGATCTTTACATGTATAGAAATAAATCCTTGTAAATATTATGACTGTTTTTCAACATGATAAGAATCTCTTGCCATGTAGGCATAAACACAACTCGAATGATACCAAATAGGTCAACAAGATAACAATATCTTGCCATGTATGCGAAAAAAAAAATCAGAATGATACCAAGTAGAACGACAGGATAGGAATTTCCTGCCAATTAGTCATAAATACCAATCGGAATGATACCAAGTAGGACGACAGGATAATAATCTCCTGCCATGTAGGCATAAATTCACGATAGAGTAAGAATATCCTGCTATGTATGCATGAACTCCAACGGAAGGATACCAAGTGTGTCAACTGGATAAGAATCTCCTGCTATGTATGCATGAACTCCAACGGAAGGATACCAAGTGTGTCGACTGGATAAGAATCTCCTGCTATGTATGCATGAACTCCAACGGAAGGATACCAAGTGTGTCGACTGGATAAGAATCTCCTGCTATGTATGCATGAACTCCAACGGAAGGATACCAAGTGTGTCGACTGGATAAGAATATCCTGCTATGTATGCATGAACTCCAACGGAAGGATACCAAGTGTATCGACTGGATAAGAATATCCTGCTATGTGTGCATGAACTCCAACGGAAGGATACCAAGTGTGTCGACTGGATAAGAATCTCCTGCTATGTATGCATGAACTCCAACGGAAGGATACCAATTGCGTCGACTGGATAAGAATCACCTGCCATGTAGGCATAAATTCACGATAGAGTAAGAATCTCTTGCTATGTATGCATGAACTCCAACGGAAGGATACCAAGTGTGTCGACTGGATAAGAATCTCCTGCTATGTATGCATGAACTCCAACGGAAGGATGCCAAGTGTGTCGACTGGATAAGAATCTCCTGCTATGTATGCATGAACTCCAACGGAAGGATACCAAGTGCGTCGACTGGATAAGAATCACCTGCCATGTAGGCATAAATTCGCGATAGAGTAAGAATCTCTTGCTATGTATGCATGAACTCCAACGGAAGGATACCAAGTGTGTCGACTGGATAAGAATCTCCTGCTATGTATGCATGAACTCCAACGGAAGGATACCAAGTGCGTCGACTGGATAAGAATCTACTGCAAAGTATGCATTAACCGTCTTACGGTTCCAAAGGCATGTTCAGTAGAATGTTAAAAAGCAGAGAACATGATTAATGTTAAAAGATAAGTAGGACCAATTTCTTCTGCATTTTTTTTCATGTAACATTCTACTCTTAATACATTGCTAGCGGGGGGAAAACTGCCAAAGAATCAGGCAGTGGTGAAAACATGACAAACAAAAAACCCACTCAAGTTGACATTAATTTATTTCAAATTGTATAATGGTGCAAGAATATAACGTTCGTTTCCTTTTCCTGTTCTGGTAATTCAAGATATTATTTGGTGGAAATGCACTAGAAATTAACAATTAAGGGGAGCCTTGTCTTCGCCTCGATTGACAATATTTTCATAGCAATTTTCTCTATCTCTATCTATATCTCAGCTATGTGTAATTTACATACTTGAATTTGAATATTAAAGAGTCTATAGAATATACTAAACACGTTTTTCAGCTATTTTATTTATGGTCTATTTTCAGTTAAACATTCCCAAGTTGTGTGCAAAAAAATATCTGTGAAATGGTTTATTTACTGTTTCTTACCTGGAGAGTATGTTTGATGACTACCTTTATCTAAAAGCGCTACTTTACTAAGTTTTAAAAGGATAGTGATAGCTTTTGTTTTGCTAAATCAATGTAGGCTGTCAGCTGGTAAGCCCTTTAGGGGTTAATTTTCTTTTTTAATCTTTGTCATTTAATCAAGTTGATACAACCTCTCAGCAGGTACCAGATCTTACCCTATCTTTGCCATCTCAAATTTCTCAAGACATAATGTACAAAACAGATACTCTTGTAATACAAATCCCTAAGGCCACTTCTAGTATTGAGGATTTTTTTTATATTTTTATTTACATATTATATAATATGTGTGTCATGTTTATGTGTTATTGACAATACTTATCTTATTGATAAGGATACAGAAAATGATGATCTTGTAACATATGGATTTGAGAAATGCAAAGGTCTTAAAATATGTTCCCACAATGTGAATAGATTGGAATGCAAGTTTGATGAGATTAAATACAATCTAATGTCCACTCCAAATCCCCCAGATATAATTGGTTACTGTGAAACTTTTTTGGGTAAAAATACTTCTAATAGAGAAATAGATATTCCTGGATATATTTTACAAAGGAAAGATAGACTAGCTGATGGTGGGGGTGGCTGGGCTTTCTATTTAACAGAAACCACCTCCTTTTCTAGAAAAATTGATTTTGAAATAAGTAACATTGAAACTATTTGGTTTGAAGTTAAACCTAGCTATAAGAAATCCTTTTTATTGTGCTTTGTTTATAGGCCACCCAAGTCACTAATTGGTTGGATAGATAAATTTGAGGATGAGATTAAGGTGGCAATGAAATATAATTCAGACGTAATCCTTATGGGAGATTTTAACATAAATTGTTTACAACCCAATAAAATACCACAAACATGGTTAAATGCTGTAGAAACTTACAACTTTCAACAGTTAATTAAGGAACCAACCAGAGTAACGAATGAATCAAAAACTTTAATTGACCATATATATGTCACCCATTTAAGCATTGTTAAAGAGGCTCATGTTTCTAAATATTCTATCAGTGAT
This sequence comes from Mytilus californianus, assembly GCF_021869535.1. NCBI lineage: Eukaryota > Metazoa > Mollusca > Bivalvia > Mytilida > Mytilidae > Mytilus > Mytilus californianus. Next base: position 65,067,526 of record NW_026262679.1, read on the forward strand.
CACTATCCAATATGCATGACAAGACAAGAGAAAATGTATGATAAAAAACATACTCATTCAACAATCACTTATAGAAATTTTAAGACTTTTAATGAGCAAAATTATTTAAAAGATTTAAAAAGTGCACCTTTTCAACATATTGAATTTGAAAATGACCCATCTGTTTGTATTGAAATTTGGTACAACATTTTTAATAACATTTTAAATAAACATGCCCCTATTGTGAAAAAGAGGGTAAAAAAAGACAGACAGCCAGAATGGTACAATAAAGAAATCTCATATGCAAGAAAAATGAGAGATACACGGCATATAATTCACTGGGAATGTGGGCTGAATATAGATTCTGGAGAAACAGAACAAAACATATTATTGATACATCTAAACAGAAATATTACAATGATATGATAAAAGACTCAAAAGATTCTAAAACACTATGGAAATGTATTCACAGTCTAAATCCATCTAATCCATCAAAACCACATGAATTTATTGCAACAGGAGACCATATAACTACAGATCATAAAGAAATTGCTAATGAATTCAATAATTATTTCACCTCATGTGTTGAAAAATTAAGGCATAACAGGGCACCAAGTAACTCAAGTTTTAATACTCTGACAAACTATGTACAAATGAAATTCTTAAAAAAAAGGCACAACAAGTTCATCATTCCTCCAGTAAAAGTTTCAGAACTATTTGATGAAATAATTAAACTAGATGTTAAGACATCTTCTGGTTCTGACAATATAGGTCCAAAAATTTTAAAACTGAGTGCTCCTTTCATAGCATCTTCCTTAACATACATTTTTAATCGAATGATTGATACTGGTATTTATCCATCTGTTTTAAAAAATGCCAAGGTAGCTCCAATTTTCAAATCTGGTGAAAAAAACGTAGCTAGCAATTACAGACCAATATCTGTTTTGCCAACATTATCAAAATTAATAGAGAGACATGTATCTAAACATCTGTATAATTATTTGACAAAGTTTCAAATTTTACAACCTTCCCAGTCTGGTTTTAGACCTAACCATTCATGTCAAACTGCCCTAATTAATATCATTGATAAAATGGCTACATGAAATGAATAATGGAAATATCAATTTGGCAGTCCTCCTGGATTTTAAGAAAGCTTTTGATGTTGTTGATCATGAAATTTTATGTAAAAAACTTCAAATTTATGGCTTCCATGAAGATACTGTTGATTTTTTTAAATCATATTTGAGTGAAAGAACACAGCAAGTCCATATAAATAATCAGTTTTCTGATAAAAAGTTTATAAATTTTGGTGTCCCACAGGGCTCAATACTTGGTCCCATTTTGTTTGTTTTGTACATAAATGACCTTCCATTACACATCAAAAACTGCCATACAGACTTGTATGCTGATGACACAACTATGCATACATCAGGAAAGAGTATTGCTGATATGCAATTAAAAGTACCAGATGATCTCCAATGTGTTGAAAAATTGTGTCATAAAAATAACATGTTCATAAATTCAGATAAGACTAAATGTATGGTTATAGGTACAAGACAAAGGCTGCGTTTAAATCAAGCAGAACCAGTTCTTACTATTGAGAATAATATTCTTCATAAATCATCAATTGAAAAACATTTAGGTGTTAGAATTGACTCTAATCTGTCCTGGACAGGCCATGTTAATTACTTATGTTCATCAATATCATCCAGACTTCATTTACTCTCTAAAATCAAGAAATTTCTAAATATTGATTCAAGAAAATTGTTTTATAATGGCTATATTCTCCCACTGATAGATTATTGTTGTATTATTTGGAGTGGTTGTGCTAAAAATGGGCTAGTCAGAATAATAAAATTGCAGAAAAGGGCTGCAAGACTTATTTTAGATGCTGATCCACTTTCATCATCAGCTCCACTGTTTAAACAGCTTGGGTGGATGACAGTAGAGAACAGAATATCATACCACAAATCTGTTTTGATACAGAAATGCCTTAAGAACGAAGCCCCTGTATATCTCACTGAAAAATTTAAAGAAATGCCAGAAATAAATCAATATTGTTTGAGGAATGCGTCTTGCAAAAATTTACAAGTTCCAAAAGCCAAAACAGAGCTGTATAAGAAATCTTTTATATATTCAGGATCTATTTTATGGAATAACTTACCAACATCTTTGAAAAAATCAACCTCAAGTACAAGCTCATTCAAAAAAGATTTAAAAAATTACTTGTCGGAACATTAAGAAGATGTGTAATTTTATATGTATAATAATTTTCACACACTTACTCAAACTTAAGATATTGTTGAGGTAATTTGAATGATGCCAATACTATATGAATTTGTAATTTTTACCTGTTTTTAAAATTGTATATTTCATAACAATTTTTTATTTCATTTTTTCATATATGTGTGTTTGTTTGATATTTTGTAATCGTTTGTTTTATTTCATTGTATTTCATGAGGGCCTCAGGGAAGATTAGTTGTATAGCTAACTGTGTAACCCTCTTTAAATAAAGAATTATTATATTATTATTATTATTATTATTATTACTATGAGAATTTATTTAGAAAAACAAATATTCTAAGAAGAACATCTACGTGGCCAGCATTTTAAAATTGACTTGAATCATATCGACCATGCAAACCGGCATCATTGTGGCTTAGATTTAAGACTTTTGTAGGCTTTTACATATATCACACAGATTTTATTTTGGCACTTGTTCGTTGCTTTCATTATCAAGTAATTTAGTCATTTTCAGATAACCAATCTCAAGCCTATAAACGGGAGAAACATTTTCACAACTAACCATTTCAGAAGTTAGTAATGTGATAAGTATGACATATATTATTCCCTCCGTGACAGATTACGATCTGTTAGAACGAAAGATTTCTTACTGTGCCAATAAAACTCACTGACGGTGTCGTAAACCATATGTAAATAACTGTAATTTTCTAAAGATCTTCTGTAATGGCAGCAGACAAAAACGAAAACAGAAATCTCAGGACTTGATTGACATTTATTTGCCAGCTAAATTACATTGTTCTTCGCATCAAAGCTGTATGAAAACAACATAAAACAACACAAACGCGATGGACAGTGATAATTTACATTTGATGTGACAATCAGACAAAAAACAACAGACAGGAATGTATTTCCTGGTGCTGCTAAATATACCACAATCTAAATGATAAACAAACAAAGATATCCGGACCAATGTTAATGCCTTAAATTTCTCATAAGCCGTTAGCATTGCGCAATTACTTTGTCATCTAAAGGCAGTCGTCAGGCGCGTAGCAACCCGTACGCAAAAACGCAATTGCGTACACATCGAAAATTTTACAAAAATAAAATATGGTAAATCTAGTAAAAATAAAACTAAAGTAATAAATTAAATTAAAAACTATTTTACAAATTAAACATGTTAATAATCACTTTGTAGCTATATTCCATTCCTGAAATTACTTTTCATTTACGGAACCAGCATCATGATTATATGTTGCTGATGCAAACAATTAACATGGTCCTCGAGGTGTCAGAAAACAATTCTATGCCTCCTTACCCAGTCCTGACATCTTTTCTGAAGATTTCAAAATAACTGGCGAAATAAAATATGACGTTATAAAGAGACCATGAACACCGATTCCTTCTCATGGTTTTCCTGTGAAGTATGTATAGTCTTAATTATATTACGTCGTCATAACAGATTTTTTTAAACAGTCCAGTCAGACTTAAGTTTAACAAGGTTGGTAAAGGGTAATTTTCGTGCATCGTGCTTGCCGTTTTTTTTAATTTAAATTGACGATCAACGAGTTTTTACTTTTTTTATTTGTACGTTCAGTTGTGCAAGACGGGTGCCTCGTTCAAAGTGTTCCCCTAACTTAGTTATACGTGCTTCGAGATTAAAAGTGCTTATTTTCCATGCTTGGTAAAATTAAAAGACTATCGTTTTGGAAGTTAATAAAAAGAAATAGGAAATAATTTGATCATTTTCCTTATAGATTTCGGGACTTAAAACGTAAATATTATATATTTGCCAGTTACATGTAAAGGTTTCCAACCTATGACATGCGTTCGTTATATAGTACTTTTTTATCAACGTTCATGGACGAAAATATTTCACGTTCACCGTGAAATTTTTTTTACTTCTTTGTATTTAACGTTTTTTCCATGCAAATACCACCCTTTACCACCCCTTTTAACCTTAACTAACTAGCAACGAATATCATTTAATGATATGACATTTTTAATTTAATTTAATCAAGCTCAACCCACTACACATTACAAAATCCAAATTCCTAAGCCAACAGTACTTGTTTTTTTTTTCTCTAATCAATATTCATTTTTTTTTCAAAAGTTGACTTGTTACTCATGAAAATAAGATTTCGGTGAGGTCATTTTAAGTCCCAGGAAGTTGCGAGAATGCAGGATTTTACCATTTACCCAGAGCATCTGGGGGGCTTCAGCGCCCCCAAACCCCTTACAGTTTCACTTCCTTCTCCGGCATTGAGTACACATCATTTTGGCCTAGCTACGCCCCTGGTCGTTACGTCTTAGCCTTAAAGTTATAGATTTTGTTTATCTACAGCATCATTGTAAATGTGTAACTATTAGATAAAAGTATTGGTGTTAACAGTACCAGTGTTGGTGTTGGTGGTGGTGGTGGTGTTGGTGGTGGTGGTGGTGGTGGTGGTGGTGGTTGTGGTTTACTCAAGTCAATATTTGTATTCTACAAACAAACAAAAAAAAAGATATGTTTTAAGTCTATATTTAGAGTAAAAGCATCTTTGATTTCTAATATCAATGCATTGCTTGTTCACTTTTAGTTAACAAGGGATTAATTATACAGTTTCCTATTTGAATTCCCAGAAATCTTCAAAGTATCAGTGTTACGAAGGTTGTAAAACTCGACATGAAACAAAATATACAAAATGTGAAAATCTATTTACTAAAGATAATTGCAGTAAAATTGACAATGCATTTTTCGCAAAAGTTCTCCTGAAATTCAGTGGATTTCACAATTTCTCCAATTTTTAGAATTTGAATTTATAACTGTGAACTTTATAGAACATTCCTATTTTATTAAAACCTTACACGCTTTACAAATATGAAATAACAATAAAAACAGTAAAAAGGGAAAATCATACAAAAATATAATCACAAATAATGTATTATATCACAGTGGTATTCATAAAGGTGGTGTGTTTTTATCGTTGCTTGACAATTATCATATTTCTGGCGATGTTTGTGTTGTATGTTAATTAAACTTAACGTGTAAATAAAATAAATACATGTTTTCAAAAGTCACATGTTAAAAATGCTTTAAAAAATCATTAAGCAACATATTACATATATTACTTCAAAGTTCAAGATGAAACAGTTGAAATTATCATTTTAAAAAATAAGTTATCACCAGCATGACATGGTAAGATCATTTGTAATTATTGAATACATTGGTTACATGATCATATTCTTAATATTTGTAATTGTTAAAATCATATTTTCTGTGTGTTGCTCTGTTTTGCATATCCTTTTACAGACAATAAGTAAAAGCTAATAATATATTATCAAACTTGAATAACTAATTATAAACATACGGGTTAAAATATCGGCCGGCATTCCGATAATTGAGAGAAATGTTCACGAGAAACGAGTAACGGCATTTGTTGAGCTTCCTTTCAATAGTCTATGTGTTAATTCCGTAGACAGAAAGAGCAATTTTGTTGGTGCATAATGTGTGTAAACTTAAATTTTTCCAAACCTTTTAATTACATTTAATCTCTTAAGCTAAAACTTTTGATATCAATACTTATTTTCAATGACAAATGGTTGAAATGCCTATACAGTGTATATAACTTTCAACGTACCATGCTTTGCATATAGAATAGCCAAGTTTTTCTGGTTTATAACCCATTTCAAAGGGGAACAACTTGTGTTTAAAGTGTGCAATAACAATACAATCGGTAATTGACAGGATTGACTATTGGTCAAATATAAAACATTACAGAATTTTAATCTTTTATTTACGTTTATACTATATAGACGAAAACATTGCCGAAGTAAGTTTTCTCTTTAAAAGATATATTTGAGAATAAGATAGGAGGAAAATTGACAAAGTTGGTAAATCAAGGACTAGATGTGTATGAAATAAAATATTAAATGTATTGTGGAACCGAATAATGAAATATTAAACCAGATTTTCAAACTAAAAGTACTGTATATGGATGACAAAACCACAATGTTGCTCGCAAGAGAGTTCTCATGACAAGATGGCATCAAAATCTGCATCTGTTTTTCTACTTGTTTTGTGTTAATTTTATGACAGAAAATTAAAAAAAAAAGCTAATCACATGTGATGGAGGACACTACAAAAAAACTGCTTTCAAAAAGGGAAGATACAAGGTGGCAGTGAAACATTATCCAAGGAATGTGCCTGTATATGCATGCAGGGTTCATTCAATACCTTTTCCGGCTGCATGACAGATAAAAGAATATTCCTCGATCCGAGTTCTTTTTTTTTTTACTCTTCAACCATTTTGGAATATTTCAAATGAAACAACTATGAACTATAATGGAATATTATAGAAAGCAAAATAGTTCTGATATTTTACAAAAGTATTATTCTTTGTCCTCATGCAGGACAAGGTCGTAGGAGATAGCGATATTCGTGAACAGTTTCACGAGCAAAGAAAAAAATTGTATCAATCTCTCGTCAGATTTTAAAACCACCAAAAACTGCCTTCTGCTTTTATATTGTATTGAAATATAACATATATTTCTTCAAAGCTGATATAAAAAGTAAATGTGAAAAATTGGAAACACTGTATCAGTTTTTCTTTGTTTGAATATGTTGAAACACTTAAACACTACTCGTTCATACACCAGACGTCATTAAAAGGGCAATGCGCAGAACGCCTATGTTTGCTTTTATGTAAGAACAAATAATCTCACTTGAAGTCACATATGGTTTTTAAATGTAAGGCTGATGCAAACAGTTTAATATTCAATTGTGATAAAGGAGAATAAACCTAATCTTTAATGAGATTGCTACAATTTCCTCCGCAAGCCGGATCCCTAAGCAGAAACTTATAAAAATAATCTCCGTTACTCTGATCCTATCGTGCACTATTACTAGTAAAGTAACTTGTGCTATAATAGCGTCAGAATCAGTAAGTGTTATAATGTTATTGACTTTTGTGTCAAGAAAATGAGCCAATACATGTCAAGTCTACCAGAAGAATACAATCAAACAAGCGATTCCTTCTTTCGCAATATTACAGTGGTCATTAAAATAATCAAAACAAGTCTAACTTCTTATAGTGATGGACTGACTATCTGATAACAACGGGAACCATTCCTTTTACTGATAATGACATATTTCTTAAATACAGTTGAATTCATTTTCAATAAAATCATTACTTTTGCTCAATATGTGGAAAAATTAACCGGACATATTTACAAAAGATTTGATTGGGTTGATTAAGGATTCTATACTGACAATGCACATGAGGAAATATTCTACGACATCTAATACGAAAAACTCTTCCTATCAACTATGTGTAGTTTGTTAATCGAACTTAAGGCATTACCAAAATGTAATATGGAAGTTAGCATTTTGTGTTTGCCATGTGTTAACTAATATATAATATTTGTTTGCGATGGTAACTTCTTTAAAAGAATAATTTAACCAATGAACGAATATTGGTATATTCAATCATCATATCCATGCATGCATAAAGAAAAAGTAACATAGCCATTATACATTGGACTAGTAAACTCGTACTTCGATACACTCTTTTGTACACCGATAAAAATTGCAAAAATTCTTAAGTTAATTCTTGTTATATATAATACATTTTGTTTGAATCGGGATAAATTATATATATATATGCGATTATGCATATGCTCCACATTATGTGCACCATTTGAGTATTTGAGTTGTGTGTCTACAGTCCGTATCACATCAGTATTAACAGTACATATATTGACATCGTCGTAAAACGGATGTATGATCTGTACGCTGTTGAACATATTATTATATACACGCGCAATCCCTCGACTATTGTAACATTACAGGAAAAATATCGCCTTAATTCTTAAGCACTTACTAATGAAATAATTCTGTCTTGCACATACTAGTATGTTGTCTTGTTACTTTTTAATAACTGTTCCGATAGATAAGGCATGTAGGTCGGGACCAGGAAACTATTATATTGGATTCAGTCAATGAGACAGAGAGCCAACAACACAAAATATTAAAAGCAATCTCATAATTATAACGAAATTAATTCACTATGGAAGCTGAAATAAACTGAGAATGGGACATGCGATTCACTCAAAGGACATACACATTTTTTCGGTGTATGTCGATGAGCCCTTTTGCAAGCATGCAATTTATGTTGATTAGAATATTACAAACACATTTATTTATTTTATTGAGTGACTTTGTCGCTTTTAACAGATATTGTACATTTTGATAACAACAATAAGGAGATGTTTCGTAGACAAATGCCTTCAAACAAACTATGTTAATCATATTTTTAATCACTTCATTAAAAGAGTTGCTTTGAAGATACAAATGAAAGGAAATGTTAGGTATTCGTCAATGAAAACAAAAACGATAAACAAAGTATCATTTTAGAAATCTAGGGGGCAAAATATTTGTAGTCTTCGTCAATAGACAGTAGTATTGTCTATACAATATGTCAAGCAGTAAACTGTCTCTAATCTATAAATATTTTGAGAGAAAAGAAATAAACAGAAACTATATAAGATCTGCCGACACTAAATTCTCCAAATTACAAAAAAACATCAAGATTTGATATAAAGCAACCACTGACGAGGTTCCTGAACTGAAATAGAGTTTTACGTCTTTTTAGTTCCTCTCCGCAGTGGACAATCAAAAGGTATACTAAACAAAATACAATATAAATTTTAAAAAAATAATCTCTAAAAGTACGGTATAATGGAAAGAAACAAACAAGTTTAAACAAATTTGAATTAACAATATTATATCGTATTTATGAATGATCGCAGTTTTTAAAAGCAAGCTCAATGTACTTAACCTGTTTATATAAAATCATGCCGACATATGCTTTTATATCAGTTGATGTACTCCATAGAAAATTTCCTACATCAACGCCAAAACAGTACCGACCAAAGTTTCTTCCTCGAGATCGTAAAAGATCCATTGTCAAAGAAGATAAACAATACACCATTCACTTCCATGATAACTGCCCATTCGAGAATATATGTACATTTTTTCACCGAATACTAACATGTAGCACAAACGAAAGCTTTATTCCTCCTGAACTCTCCATTTTCAGTGGCGTATTAATTGTACCGGAAATAAATGCCGAATAAACAAATGAAAGATTTTGATAATACTTCAAACTAAAAATTAGCAAATTAATGTTTATCCGAAATAACTAGACGTAGTTATAGAACTACAGCAGTATAACTTTAACCTTTATCAATGAGCAAATAAAGCCAGATAATGATTTGAAGAATAACTGGCCAATCCACGTTTCCATACAGTTGAGTTCTCTTAGCTCAATGGTGTGTGTTGGTTTGGTTTGAGGGATACATGGATAAGGGAGATTGGAAGGGGAGGTTCAGTAAGTTAGCCACACTGCTGTCATTTCAGTAAAAAAATTCGAAAGTAATGTTATTAATACAGTTTCTTTTTTCTAACACAACACTATAAGAACCCGAAAATTAAGTCATACATCAATACCATAATTTCTATTAAACAGTGTTATAATGAATCAATATAAGTAAAGCCATCTGTTTTCATCTCATTTTCAATAAATAATTTCTTATAACATTAGAAGTTATCCTGGTTGCAATATTTCTGTGAGCGTTACTAACAAAGATTGTTTTCATGTTCATCTAAGATTCTATTGATGACAAAACAAATTTCCTCTTCTGTTACTCGATATTTCAAACATTTAGATAGAAACAGTCTAATTGGATAAAGTTTACACTTGGTGTTTGAAATTAAATTATTGAAATGACTTGAGTTGGAAATGTTGTCTCTTGTGGTATAGCTGTAGTTGATGAAAAATCATATTTTTGAATACCAAATTCTAATTTGTATAAGTTAAAAGTAGAAATCAATACAATTTTTAATAAGGATTGCAATCCTTTTCTTTAATATTGGATTCGAAAGTGTATGACCTTGAGAATACAAAATGCTAAAAATGAAAACTGAAGAAGTTCAGGAAACAAACAGGAACAATCTTTTTGTCGATCATGGACCATTAATGATTTACCAATATTTAAAGCTCATTATTGCGCCGAGTCTATAGAAAATAATGATTACATTTTATCTCTATCGCACATATTACACTATAAAAGACAGACGAAAAACAGTTATGGCGAATTTCTTACTTTGGACAGGCAAATTAACTTGTGGTGATGTTAAACAAGTATTTTTTATTTATCCTTTCTTTATAATTTCATTCAGTGGATTAACAAAAGATACAAAGAAGAACGTACAATAAAATTAGTGTATTAAACGTGTTTTTGTGTAATTTGTTCTGTATTTATACTAAAAACTCTATTCAAAAAATTGAAAACAACACGTTCAAGTATCCTGGATCTTGATTGGTTAATAATTGTGTATTTTTCATGTATTTTCTTATATGAGATGAATTTTGTCCTTATTTGTCCACTGCTGGGGCAATTTGCACATTAGATATCTATTTTTTTTACCCTCTCAGTCATGGCATTTGCTACCACGTATTTGCCTTTTTTATCCTCCATGGAGAATACGGCTAATTTTGTTACTTGTCATAACAGTAATGTTTGCTAGGCGAGAGAATAATGGAATTCAACTTCAATATTCAATTTAACTATCTAACCATGTCTATTGACATTTGGTATGATTTAATAATGTTTTCTTGTTCAGGAGTTTGCCTGTCTCGAAAAGAAATTCCAGCCAAGTGCTTGGAAATACCTTCTCCCGACTGGTATTTTTTCGCAAATGCCCATCCTGAATATTATATATTTGTTTTGGTTTTTTTTCAAAATCTTATGTTCTGTTTATACTATGAATCCCTCGGAGCATAATTTTTCTTTGGTGGTTGAATTAATAAAAGAAAGACATATATCAAGTTAACTAAAGGACTATTTTTATACATTTTTCACTTACTTTTATCGAGGTATCGCATGTCAATTGATATATTACGTGGGATCTCACGTTAAGCGCACTATAGATAAAAATGTTGATGCCTGACATTTGAAAAGCCAAGGAAATATACCAAGTTTTTAAAATCGACAAATTTCTACGATTATATGTATATAAATAACACAATAGCAATTCTAGAAGTAAATAAATTCATTTGTTATTTTACCAGACATAAAGACACCAAGCGTTTCTATTTTTCAAAAGCTTTATCTAATTTATATAATTTGTCGACTTTTGTAAGGTAATTAATGGTGCTCATCTGTCATGTTATATTCTGCTCAAATAAATAAATTTCCAGTCAATTTCCTCAAGGGAATCGTCAAATCTAACTATTTACTAATCTTAAAGCTGTTGTTTTCAAGTAATTGGATGGAGGAATGTATATTTAATAGAAGTGATCAAGTTCATACGTTTATTGCAGTTAATACAATATTTGAGTTACTAAAAAATAGTTGCAAAAGTTTTAATATGTTCAGATGAGTTCAAATCTGAGTTTTGATCGAAATACTTAGTAGCAAATATAAGATTTATTATACAGAAATTCAAAAATACAATCAGCGAAAAGTTTAAAAATGTTTTCTACTTATAAACTGGTCAATAAAAAAGCTTTCTGATGCGTTTCAAAGATGAATTAAGATTTCAAAAAATACAATTTTTTCAAATCAATGAGAAAATTTGAGATTCTATTTGTCCTAAGGTTAACAATTGCATAACTTTCCTTGACTGTCGTCATAACAGAAAATATTGCTAACTTGCAGACTTCAATATTTCAGAACTGTTATTATACATTTATTTCCCGTGCAGGAGGGAGATATGAAGATTTGTTCAATGACACGTGGGATAGTCTCAACCAATCAAATATTGATTAAACTATCAATATGTTTAAACAGTGGAATAAAAACAATTTTATAGAATTTAATATTTTATGTTCATGAAGTTATAAAAAGTGTAGGGGGTGGAATAAAACATTCATTTCCCTTGGCTTAGGGAGATATGAAGATTTGTTCACCCTCGAAAAGTCATATTATCTTGGGTGAACAAATCTTCATATTCCATTCTGAGGATCATATTCCCCTCTGAAATGTCGGGATTACTTCGTGCGACGTTACGCGCGGTTAATGTACATAACGTTTTGAACTTCTTATTCTTCTTAAAATAGCGATAGCAAAAATCATAATCATGTTCAAATTTATTTCAGACGATAAAACAAAAAGACTTATAACTAAATTTTGATCCTTACTGTTTATCAATGGGTATGTCGTGTTTAGTTTGACTTTCAAAAACAAGCGGATAAGAAAAAAAATGTATGCAAAATAATATTTAATGTATTGATAGTAAACAAAGCATAGGCAATGGAATAAAACATTCATTTCCCTTTGCCTCGGGAGATATGAAGATTTGCTCACCCTCGAAAAATCATATTTCCCTTGGGCAGAGCCCTCTTGAAATATGAATATTCTTGGGTGAACAAATCTTCATATCTCCCTCCGGCACGGGAAATAAATGTATAATATCCGCTTTTAAAATTTAACACGGCATAAACATTGATAAGCAATACCAATCAACAGTTAATCATTTATTCTATAAGTTCAATTTTTTCTCTATTTTGTTTTACATTTGAAATAGTTTTGAACACAATAATGACTATACTATCTCTATCTTATAAACGTTTAAAACGTTATGTACATCTAGCGCGTGTTATGGTCCAGACATTTCGGGAATATGAAGTTTTGTTCAATGTCACGTGGGATCGTCTAAACCAATCAGATGTTGATTTCGCTATCAATATTTACATACAGTGGAATAAAAGCTTTTGTTTTTCCCTTTTGTTAAGTTTTGTTCTTGCAACGTATCGTTATGGAATATCTGTTTCACAGATGACGACGGATATGTTCCAATTGTCGTAACCACAATCCCGTCCTCTTTTCCTCGAATATGACATACCGAATTAGACATCACCGGATTTACATGAGCAACACGACGGGTACCGCATGTGGAGAAGAATCTGCTTACCCTTCCGGACCACCTGAGATTATACCCGGTTTTTGGTGGGGTTTGTATTGCTCAGTCTTTAGTTTTTCTAATTTGTGTCCTGTAAACTGTTTTTTTGCCTTTTGGGTCGTTTTTCGTTTTTTTTTTTTGCCATGGTGTTGTCATTTGTTCATCGAAATGAGTTTGAACATCCCTTTGGTATCTTTCGCCTCTCTTTTACACGTTTGAATAAACTGGATAGTTCGTTCCTTTTCACATTTTTATAAATGCTTCATACTATAATAATGATCTTATCAATTCATCGGAGCCGTTTAAACTTATTTAAATTTAAGGTACACATGAACCAATATCTCTCATATTTGTATCCAAGATCAGGCGTATTTTTTCCTACACTAGTGGTTATACTGAAACCTCACAACACACATTATTTTGTTTGAATCGTTGCATAGTACTTAAAAAAATGTTTTACTTAAACAACGAACAGATATCGAACAAACTTCTCAAAGGGAATCCAGACAATACAAGAACAAGGCAAACCAAAAGAAAAAAAACAGGCATACGAACGTAAAACTTTGGGTAATACAAACTCAATTAAAAACTGATGTTTCAGGCGTTCCACAAGGGTAAGCATCCATCAAATTGGTCAGTGTTTTAAACCGACTATTGACTATTTACTGAAGGGCATATTCGTACAAGAGAATATTCTGCGCTGAGAAAAATGTCTAGGAACATTTGTGATACATTCACCTAATAAAGTCAGATCGACTTATTTGAAATGGCTACAAAAAACGTTTATAATGATTCAAATAGTTTATGCTTAATATTATATTGAATGAGCAGATTATGTTGACAGTGATTATCTCTAGAGGTCTATATTTGATACAAGCTGTAGTATAATTTGCTCTATGTATGCACATGAGATTTTGGTATATGTGTTACATAAGAAATTGAAATCTTCGCGTTTTCCACTAGAAATAAAGCTGCATATATGCTGATATCTATTAATAGATGCATGCCATTGTATTGAGCGGACTTTTTTGTATTAATCATTGACATATATGGTATTTTCTTATTTTGAATTGATATTGAGTTAAGTGCATTTGTAGTTTCCTTTCTTATTGGAAGTACATCGCCGATATCATGCACAATGCATTTCAACTAAGTCTCCTGTTGGTAGTTGCATTAGTTGACTACTCGACACCAAAGTGACAAAACTGCTGACAAAGATAGTTAACTTCAACGGTTGAGCATTTATCAAGACAATATTTTTAGTATATCTTTACAGGGTCAAGAGAGAAAAACCAAATCTCCTGTTGTTTCTATATTGGTTGCTAAAATAAAAGTTCTGGCAATATCACAAGGAACCTGTCTGACTTAATAAGACTGTGATATCCCACATTTTGATTCATTTGCTTGTACAGTTCCAAAGAGGAAGATTTTTTTTTATATTTCTTATAAAATGTAATTTACACATCGTATCCAACAGGCAGTAAATTTGATTGGTTTATCGCAGGCAATGTAACAACTTATATATAATAACTTTAATATCTAAGAATAATATTTTTCTATGGGTTAAAAAGTTCTCAGAAATGTTTTTCTAAATATTTTACATGAGGTCTTAACAGAAGTCCCTAAAAGCTGGCAGCCTCAATACTGTTTTACCAATCAGCAACAAATTGACACTTATCATTCAGTGTCCCGCAAGAATGTTTTATTTCAATTAGTCGTGCAGTTTTCATGCAAAATTATTAATTATGATGCTATTTGAAATTCCTCTGTTGGTGTTTATATTGACTGGATTATCAACAGCAATAACACTCCCCTTCAATATTTCACATATGATATGATTAGTATACTGCGGAAAGCAGTTCATTTTATTGCTTAAACGTTTAAATTTCTATTTTGACATTTTTCAGTTGGTGGTTTTTATTTTTAAATATTGGAACTTAATGTGTTGCATCGTATATTGCTTCAGGTCAGAATCATGTGACTAGAATTTAAATTGTTTTAGGCTTCTCTGACCTTGTTTTGGTATTTTGTAGTTTAAACTGTATCTAATCAGAAATCTGTCAATCCAAAACACTAATATAAATCCTTCCTGCCACTAAACCGGTTGAATCAAGTGTATTTGACATGTTAATTATTTTGTGTTTTAAGTTGTTAACTATTTAAGATGCATTTTTTACAATTTTCTGCACAAGATACTTTAGGAAAATTTTTGTATCATTCTATTATCTGGACACATTGACATCTTCGTTTTTTGGCTTCGTAATCTAAATTGAAATTACACTATTGAAAAAAGCAAATATCACGAGACTTCATATTTAAATCGCCCTATCAAATCCAATGAAGCACAGAATAACAATTCTACAATTGTTGTCCATATTTCTAGGATGCCATGGGGATACTTGTATATCTGAGAGGAGCAATTCATTTTAAAGTTTTAGCTAGCTATAAAAGCAGGTTTAACCCGCCATTTTCTACATAAGGAAATGCCTGTACCAAGTCAGGAATATGACAATTGTTTTCCATTCGTTTGATGTGTTTTAGCTTTTGATTTTGCAATTTGATAAAGGACTTTCCGTTTTGAATTTTCCTTGGAGTTCGGTATTTTTATCAATTCACTTTTTACCATCTCCGTACATGATGCCCCGCCCCTAAATCATGCTTTAATCGGTTTACTTGTTTACACAGTTTTCTGATTTGATGATTTTAATAGAAATTACGTATACCAGACCATTCTTGTTGCATCTCCTTAGTCATGGTTCATATATTAACAGTCTTCTGACCAGCTTATAATAAATTCTCTTAGGAAACACTAGAAAAGTAATATCCATTTCCGAATTACAAGCAAGGCTAATCTCTATAACCATCTTTTTTTATTCTGAAAACACACTCCTCTATTGTTAATAAAGATCAAGCACTCCACTGTTCAACTATACTTAAAACTTTAAATCCAATCTTCTTTAAAGCAGTAAATTACCACGAATCTGTGTGGGAAACCTATTTAATTAAGTAAAATTTATCAATATGATTAAAAAGGCTATGATAAATAATAAACGCTTTTACAGCTTTTAACAGTCATCCCGACATTTGTTACATGCTAGAAACAAATCATCTAAAATCCGATAATGTCAGCGTTTTTTCGATGTTGTTGAAGAAAGGCTATATTTTGAATCATCTCGAACTCCATAAACAATATGTATGAACACATGAATTCATCTTCTATATATTTCTATGACTATGCTAATAGATTGCTAGTTCATTAGTATACCTGACGCTGAAGAGGCAAAGTAACAAAATAAGCCACCGATAAATGATATGACAAAGAAACACACACACAAGCTACGTGTAGAAACATTTGACATATAATTTAATATTGACGGGCATAATTTCATAGACAATTTTTAATATATGAAAACATTCAAATTTAAAACACACTAAAAAACTATAATATTCATTTAAACAAACATATCTTCCAACAATTTTATTGAAAGATATTCAATTTTTGTTCATTGCGGAAATTCCATTCTAAATATTGTAAACACTTATGTGATTTTCCACTTTTTGTCATACCCTGTGTATGCTTATCATTTATTTTACTTCATACAGTTTCGATATATTAAAATGAAAAATGTAAAAAGCTTGAAATCGATTTTAACATTATCAATTTAATATAGTCATGTCGTCAAACAGTAAATTTTGACAAATATTCAATCATATTTGGTTAATGCGTTTGATTTACTTAATTTCATTTCAGATTTCTTGTAGAATGAGAGCATCGAATTTAGGAATCGTTTTATGATTATGGAGAAAGCATTTTGATAATGATTCAGCAAACAAAGTGATTGATAATAGAAATCCGTCAGGCCAACAACTAATATACAACCTAAATGAATTATTCCCCAGTTGTATTTCTACAAGATCGAGTAAAAGTTGACATAGAGTAATTAACCGGTTAAGAATGAGGCAGATCCATTCTGATATAGTTACGCTTGACCCGGTTGCCTTACAATGAGTTTGATGGGAGAAATGGTTGGTATCTCTGAAGCTACAGCTAACTTATCTAATGACTCACCTCAGAATTCATTCTCTGCTAATATTCCACCTGGATATTCTCTACCACATACAATCTTGATTGCTATACTTGTCAGCATATTTATGATAATAATCGTTTTTGGAAACTTACTTGTAGTTGTTGCCATTGCAACAGATAGACAACTGAAGACAATTCAGAACTGGTTCATAGCATCATTAGCAGTTGCTGATTTATCACTTGGCTTGGTAATCATGCCGTTTTCTCTGGCAAATGAACTCATGCGGTATTGGTATTTTGGACCAGTTTGGTGTGACCTGTGGAAAGCTATTGATGTGTTGTTGTGTACTGCTTCGATTCTAAGTATATGCTTAATAAGTTTAGATAGGTACTGGTCTATTACACGCGCCCTCCAGTATTCCAGACAAAGAACACCAAAGAGGGCAGCTTTAATGATAACTGCCGTCTGGGTGTTGTCGGCAATAGTATGTGTGCCACCATTGATAGGGTGGAAAAATCCACTTCCAGCCTCTGAATATCCGCTGTGCTTACTGAGTTCTGAAATAGGATATGTTATATCATCATGTATGGGTTCGTTTTATATTCCAGCAGTGATTATGGTCTTTGTTTACTTTAAAATTTACCAAGCTGCAAAGCAACGAGCTCGACGTGGGCGTAGGAATAAAACTGCAAGAAAGGATGATCAGAATGCAAAACGGAGCGATAAGTCAAAATTGAATGACACGCCTTTGAAAGAAAATACGCTATATTGCGAAGAATCTGAAAGAAGATCTGTACCTTCAGAAGACGAGAGCACGTGGCCTGTATATCGCAAACAGTTGCAGCTTTCCAACAACACATCAAGTGTTAGTGTTGGAGTTGTTGAAGAAAGTACCTCACTACTCAATAAAACTAAAAGCACACAGAAGCGATCTGATCGTTTAACTGTTCCCGTTACTGGAATACCTCAACAAACAGACATTTGTGGTCACGAGGTAGTAATGGAACAGAAACAACTTTTACAAACCCCTACGTCTGCAAACATAGTGAAGGTAATAACTAATAATATAACTAAAACTATTGCTAGTACAGAAGATAGCTTTCTCTCATCATCAAGTGCCTATGATGAAGATGAATCACAGGAAAAAAGAAAACACTGCACAATAGGGACATATAATACTCCAGTTGTAAAAAACTCCATCAGCGAAATTCCAGATTTATATAACATTGAAAAACAAAAGCGGAAATTGTCTAAAGCTCGTGAAAGGCGAGCTACAATTGTACTCGGTCTTGTTATGGCTGCGTTCATATTTTGTTGGTTTCCTTTTTTCATTATATATATTGTGACATCCCTGTGTGATTTTTGTATACCGGAAATTATATTTACGATAGCTTTTTGGGCAGGATATTGTAACTCGGCGTTGAATCCAATTATCTACACCATATTTAATCAAGACTTCAGGAAATCTTTTCGTAAAATAATTTTTAGAAAAGCTCTGTTTAAAAGGTAAAATTACAAATAAGTTGTATCGTAAATCAGTTCGGAAATATCAATCTTGCTTTCGGAAATATAAATTATGGTAAGTAAATGTCGATGTTTTATGTACATTTCTTGACTGATCAATTTCAATCAACCTTTGTTCCGCCTGTTTAATTATATTGTCAGTTCCTAATGGTTTTATCAGAAACCGTGAATTGCCATGAATTTGTATGCACTGTTGAATTGACTGTGTCTTACTTTGATAAAATTATGTCACTGTGATGTTAATTAAACTATAATACTTCTGATTCTTGATTTAGATCTAACTGGTATCTTGATTTCAGGGTAGACAAACGTCGATTTAGAACGTGTTGATTTAGATCTAACTGGTATCTTGATTTCAGGGTAGACAAACGTCGATTTAGAACGTGTTGATTTAGATCTAACTGGTATCTTGATTTCAGGCTAGACAAACGTCGATTTAGAACGTGTTGATTTAGATCTAACTGGTATCTTGATTTCAGGGTAGACAAACGTCGATTTAGAACGTGTAGTGAGTACAAAAACTGTAGCTTTAAAAGAAAGTTATCTTAGTAAATGAAAATAACACTTTATAATTCATTGCGTCCGAATAGAAGCGCTTTTCCAGATTAACCTTCATCAAGAACGTTCAAAGTTAATATTTGAAAGCCAAGGATGTATAAGTACAGAAACAAGTGAAAGGTTATATGACCAAAAGGAATCCTGCAATCAAAGCCACATCAATCTATGGTCAACTTTGGCTTAGGGAGCTGGAACTTTAATTTCTTAATAATTTATAAATTGTAAACGGGCATTTTTAAAAAGGTAAGTTATAAATTATGTCAGTACCGAAGCATTGACTACTGAGCATATGATAACCTCGGAGACTTATTATAGTCCACCAGCAGCGGTATCAACCCAGCACTTTAATAAATGAAAATAACACTTTATAATTTTATTCGTCTGAAGCGCTTTTTCTTAATTTGCCAGACCTGATTAAACGTACAATTTAAGAAAGGTATGTAACAAATCATGCTCAAATCCTAATATTTGTAAGCCAAGGATGTACAAGTACCGAAACACGTGAAGCGCTATATGACCAAAAGTGACCTGAAAAGTATTTTCTGTTTTTGTAATGTGCATTAGCACATTTTCGTATGTTTTTATACTTTTTCCTAAAATAACCTTTAATATGGAACACAGAATGAAGGAAAATGTATACTCACGTCTATTCAAATGTAAAAACTTTACATTCATGGTCTAACAACACAAAGCTTATATTTATAGTTAACTGAAACCAAGTTGTGAGAATATATTAAAACATATTAGTTTAAAGTCGGTAGCGTATACACTTATTGAAAATATATAAAAAATCTAGATTATCAAAACCATAGAGTCATACTATTACTAGTATATGCACAAACTAAATATTAATAATGAGGGGCTGGACAGGGGGGTAAGTTTCTCCCTGCTCCCACCCCTCTTCTCCCTTCTCCCGCCCCCTTCTCCCTTCTCCATCCCTTTTCTCTCTCCCTTACCTTTTCCGACATACCTTTCATTAAAATCCATAAAACATTCAGGAAGAGTTTCACTTAGATTAGTAAAGCCATATATTAAAGTAACGAGTATCTCCCCTTTAACATTTAGAACTTTCTCGTGTAAATATTTCATCAATATCCATCCAGTTGTTCAGGAGGAGATGCGCTTAAAATAGATACATTGATAGACAGATAGGGTGATTCTTATATGTACTTAGTTTCTAAAGAAAAGAGTTCTGTCAACTGGTCATTGAATCAGAAACAACAAGGATGTAATGTTTGAAGTGATTGCATATACTGAATATGAAAGGACTTCCAGACACTCACTAAGTATAGACCCCACAGTATACTTGTCGTATTTTGTTCTGATGGACTAGTGCTTAAAGTGAGTTGTACGGACGGATGACAATAGACATATAGCATCATATAATGATACACAGCAATGATCACATGATCACACATGGGTGCACATACCATTTATAACACCAAATATGAATTGAACTGCATTGTAATCTCATATTAACTACAAACATATTTACAGAGATAAGACATTACATCTTATTTATATACATATTTTGCATGTGAACTAAATACAAATGAACAGTTTTCTTGGTGTCCATGAAAAGTAATAATTGCCAGGGAAGTATAGGTCAAGTTTTTGTTATCAACCCTACATCAGTTTTGAAAACACAAAAAAAACGTGTCAAATTTGAATTGGGCAAAAACTGTTACCTTACGAGCCTTATATTAGTACCCAGGCATTTTCTTCTTTCCCCTTTTAATACATTCGTAAATGTATGTGTACCGATAGCGTATGGTCCAAAGAGTTCATTGGTATGCAGAATTTTGTTACAATTCGAAAAAAAAAATGTCTACTGTTGCTGCTGAAAAAAAAAAACAATTTCAAACGAATGTGGTCCTTAACCTTTTGAGGGGAGTAAAGTTACACATTCCAGACATATACTTTAATAATGATCAATAATAGTCCCAAAGATACTTAGGAGTTCCAATTCTTCTTCCACTACGTGTCTTTGTATTATCACAGACAACAAGCTCTGCTTCAAAGACGTTTTCGATTTCATTTAATTCTTCTTCGACAGAAACATGTTCTGTGTGTGTATGAATGTTCAGTTCATTGAACTTATCATTGTCCATAATATACACGGCACCAATATCTTGACCAGAAATATACATCAGGTGACAGGTGTCAGACAAACATGGTCACCTTTGGATGAATTCATAGACCAAATATCATTGACCTACCATGAATACATGTAGCAAATGAAAACCAGACTAAGCACAAAAAATAAACCTGGTCAGTAGATCATGAATATGAGGTCAGGAACAGGTGACAGGTGTCATACAGATATGTACACCTTCCAAAGATTGCATATACCAAATATCATTGACCTAGAATGTATAGTTATTAAGAAACAGACCAATCCACAAGAAACAAACATGGTCAGTGGACTATGAATATGAGGTCAGGGTCAGGTGACAGGTGTCATATCGAAATGTTCACCTTTGGATGATTTAATACACCAAATATCATTGACTACCATGTAAAGTAATTGAAAAAAAGACCTAACAACAACAACAAAACCATAAAAATAGGGCCAGGGTCGGTTGACAGGTGTCAGATGGTCATTGGATATGTTCACCCTCTGATGATGTCACGGAATGAAAAAAATGAATAAACTAGAAAATGTGTCTGTAAGACCACAGGTGTACCTCCCGTAGATTGTACTTTCCGAGATATAAACCAACAACTTAACCAGAGTCAATGAAGCATGAAATGTAGGTCAAAGTGACCTAAAAGTTACTGGACCGTGGAACACTACCTTAGACGCTTCCACAGGTTAAGTACCATTACTATACCATGTATACTCCCTGAGATATGGACCTAAACCAAGAACTTAACCAAAGTGTGACGTACGTACGTACGGATAAGGGTAACACTATATGTCACATCCACATTCGTGGTCGGGACATAAAAAAAACCTAGAAAATGTGTCTTCAAGACAACAGATGTCCCTCCCGTAAATTGTACTTTCCGAGATATGGACCTTAACCAAGAATTTAACCAGAGTCAGTGAAGCATGAAATGTTATAGGTCGAAGTGACCTGAAAGTTATTGGACCGTGGAACACTAGTGACTACCCAAGATGCTTCCACAGGTGAAGTACCATTACTATACCATGTCTTCTCTCCGATATATACATGGACCTAAACCAAGAACTTAACCAAAGTGTGACGTACGTACGGACAAGGGTAACACTATATGTCACATCCAGATTTGTGGTCGGGACATATGTATAAAAAAAGTACATTGTTCTCTTGTCTTCAAGACTTGTTCTCAATAATTATAATATTTTTTTGCACCAAACCGTAGTTATCTGAGTCTGTTTTTCCCTGTCTTGTTATCATTTTTTTAAGATGTATTCACGTAATTCAACCAACAGCAGACATGCGAAAATACTACAATAATAGTGTGGGCCGAAACAACTTAGGAAAGAGAGGATTGGAGCTGGAGGGGATTGGATTCTGACGGGTTTGAATTCGTCAATCAGTGATGTGATCGCTAAAAACTAGGGAAAACATTAAGTCTTGCTTTATGGTGTGAAATATTAACTAATCGACAACCACACTTAGTTACACGGTAGTGACCATATCGCCAATGTTGACTTGAATATATAAATATGACCACTTGGATTTCTTTATATCTGCAGAAAGACTTATGCATTTTTGGAGGCGTCTGCATTAATGCACGGTTACGTCATAAATGTGGGACTATACATTAGGTTATTTCTCTTATATTTCTGGAGCCTGAATGCCAATTTGCACATAAAAGAACGCTTGCAAAAACGTTTTGGGGTCTTAGAAGTTAAGTTGCAATGCAAACTTGCAAAGTGTACTTCGTACTTTATTTGGCCTTTTTTTAACTTTTTTTTATTCGAGCGTCACTGCGTCTTTTGTAGACGAAACGCGCGTCTGGCGTACAAAAGTACAATCCTTGTATCTATTATGAGTTTATTTAAGTAACCTGATAAATTGAACTGCCTTCAAAATGTTACCTGTAAGTAATAAGTTAAGTGCACTAATAAGGTAATATGACACAATTTATGTATGTTTATATTTATTTTCACCGAACTATGGGTTGATGAAGCTGAATTTACACTATGGGTACTTAAAGAATATACCCTGGGTACGCTGGGTACGTTTTATGTAAGGAAAAGTACCTATGATGAAATTAAAGCTGCTTAAGGTACACAGGTTAAATTCACCCCAATGTTAAAAGCGTACCCAGGTTGCTGTTTTCGGAATCTTTTGGTAATTAAGTTGATGAAGCTGAACCTGCACTTGCATCACGACAGCATTGCAGTCATGACATGCAAACGTAAACGATAATGATTTCAACTCTAAGCATTACTTGGAATCAATAAAAACTTTTAAATAAGCCAAAATTCTAATAGATTACTCATACCACATCTTCTTATATCTAATAAAGAAATTTCTGATTTTCTCCCGCTAGTCGAATTCTAAAAGATAATACAAACAAGGGGTCAATAACAAGCTTAAGAACTGTTTCACCGCATTATATGTGAATACTTGCCGAAGTTAGTTTCATTTTACAAGTGGAATTATTATAGCTAGTGATAACTAACTTTCGCCTATGCAAATCGAACTCTCCGATGTTTGGCACGTTCTCCGTAGGTCATTGAATTAAATGTTTTCTTTTTTTTTCTCTTTATCTAACTGTGAAATGGCGGGCCATTTTTTTTTATTATTCATTCAAGATAGACTAGTTCTACCAACTTCGTACATCGAATATATGAAACGCCAAATGTTTGTTAAAACTATTTTTGTCAGGAAACATAAATTAATTCACATTACTGCTTTACACGCAATCGTTTCAAACTTTTAGTCGGTAATATAAAAGTATGATTGCCAATGAAACAACTATCCACCATGCAGTGTGCAAATGACGTGGATATAATAGTCTGTTAATTATATTATGAATTTAATTTCAAGTATCTTTGATCCTGTAGTAAGAGATCCAGTTAGTTCCCATGCAGATAGTTAGGGCATTTGGAACACTCTCTGGGTTAGAGCTTGTGTCTCATCCGTTAGTTTAGTTTATGAGCAATAAAATATGTTTAAACTAACACTATATAAAGAAACTTATTACGTTTTCGAATTCAGAAATTTCACAGTACTGCATTTTCCACGAACTATAGCACAAACCAAAATTGCCTGTTATCTTGATAAAACAAAAGTATAACCCAAATAGTGTGAAAACATCAGAAATAGTAACATTGAATCACATCATGAGTCCACCCATTGTATTACCCAAGTTTTCTAATCGTAAAAGTACTTGGTGCGTTATAAGAAGTATTACCTTCACATCAGTGTGCGAGACAGATTAATTACAACACAAACACACAATATCTGGCTATAAGCACAAGTTATACAATAGTGAACTTATTTTCTGTGATCCTGATCTACTAACCCGTGCCAAATCTAAGGGATACTAATACATTATACACATTGATTCTTAAATTAATTCTACAGAAGTCTATTATCTTTACAGCGAATTTTTGTGTAGTATCATAAAGAAAAGGTTTAGTCGTTTTAAGTGGGATCGATATTATAGAGGCATAAAACGTGAAATGCTTTTCTTAGGAATTGGTTGTCGGTGGATGATGTGGTCTGTTGTGCTCTGTGGTTCATGTTTGATCTAGAAGAACTTTCAAATTAAATACTTTCTCCTGAAATTTGATTTCGGGTTTTTAAACAAAGTTCGTCTCTTTGAAGCTGGAAATTAAGCTAATTTGTCATTGAATATTGGAAATCCCAACCAAATTTCAATAAGTCCAGATTACATGTATTTTGAAATGGAAGAACATAAAACGGACACCTGCATAAAGCTTACCACTTTAAGTTATCACAAATTGAAGAAATGTATCGAATGTTATATTTTTGATAAAAAGTGTTACCAACACTCCAATGTTCGTTTGCTATTTCAGATCTACTACAGTGGTGCAGCTTCTAGAAAAATAAATTATCTTCATAAAAAAATGCAAAATGATTTTTTTTTTGGTTTTCGTGAGCTACAAGTAATATCTAAGAGCTTGGCTACCTTACATAGCGTCCCGTAGTAACGAGCTCATTACCAAATTATGTTCTGTATTTTATTTCCTTGCTCAAGTTAGTGGTCATGCTGTTGGTAGCTGAACAGGTATCTTATTTAATATTTTACATTTAGGACATATTGGCTAGATAGGCAATGGGAAGGTTTGTGTTTAACCGTACTTATTGTACTGTTACCTGTACCAAGTCAGGAATATGACAGTTGTTTTCCATTCGTTTGATGTGTTTGAGCTTTTGGTTTTGCCATTTGATAAGGGACTTTGAATTTTCCTTGGAGTTCGGTATTTTTCTTATTTTACTTTTAACACCACTGTCCAAGGTTAGGGGGAGGGTTGGCGCCTTCAAACATGTTTAACCCCGCCACATCCAGTATGTGCCTGTCCCAAGTCAGGAGCCTGTAGATCAGTGGTTGTTGTTGGTTCATGTCTGTCATATTTGTTTTTCGTAAATTGTTTTGTTATAAATTAGGCCAGACGTTCACACAAAGACAAAACAACAAACAACACAAGCACTTGATTGTTTTCTCGAAGAGTCAGATGTTGGTTGTTGTTGTGATTTGTTGTACTCTCCAATATTTTTTATGATTTCTGTATCCTTGTTATGTTTACTTCGACTAGTTGTGTTTGAGAATCTCATGGTTTTTTTTTATGTTTGATAAACTGGAAATTTAATATCAAATTAAATCATGCAAACGTTTAAACCCTCCGCATTTTTATGCACCTGTCCAAAGTAGGAGCCTGTTGTTCAGTGGTTGTCGTTTGTTGGTGTGGTTTTAGGTGTTTCTCGTTTCTCGTTTTTTATATAGATTAGACCGTTAGTTTTCCTGTTTAAATTGTTTAACACTAGTCATTTTGGGGCCCTTTATAGCTTGCTGTTCGGTGTGAGCCGATGCTCCGTGTTGAAGGCCGTACTTTGACCTATAATTGTTTACTTTTTATACATTTGGACTTGGATGGAGAGTTGTCTCATTGGCACTCATACCAAATCTTCTTATTTATAAATACCAAAGTGCGTGTTTCTTGAATAATGTATAAATGTGCAAAACATCTATATATATTTAATGAACCTCAATAACTTCTTCTCAAATCTTATTATTGCTTTGAAATGGAGTATATTGAAAATGACTTGTGGACAATAGTGTTTGAGGACCTTACATTCACTTATAACCAATCAAAAATACTGCCGACTTCGAATATATGTCTCAACAATATAAAAATCAAGTATACTATATATTATATTAGTAATTTACATTCAGACAAAATCGGCACAAAATGTTATTTTATTAGATGCAAATAAGGATAATTCATCATTTGTGATACTAAAATGTACAAAAGCTTATTAGGGTCACACAAAAAAAATTATTTATCGCGTAATTACGAGAAAATTATCGAGTTATTACGAGAAAACTATCGCGTAATTACGAGATAATCATTTTTTAACTCGTAATTACGAGATAATTATCGCGTAATTACGAGAAAACTATCGCGTAATTACGAGAAAACTATCTCGTAATTACGAGATAATCATCGCGTAATTACTAGAAAACTATCGCGTAATTACGAGATAAGAAGTTTTTTATCTCGTAATTACGAAATAATTAACGCGTAATTACGAGAAAACAGTCTCGTTATTACGAGATTATCATTTTTTTTATCTCGTAATTACGAGAAAACTCTCGCGTAATTACGAGATAAAATAAACTGATTCGCTGAGCGCAGCTGGATACGCCCGCAGAGGTCCAACCCTGAACAGTTGGGGCAAAAATGGACACAATATTCAAGCTTGATACAGGTTTGAATTTGGATTGTAATTAAATATTTGACATATTATAGGTTTCTGAATAAATGTAGTCAAAGAACTTGAAATTGGTTATATGAATTGAATTTATATTCAATTAAAGATTTATTGCTGTTGTGCAATACACTGTGCTGTTGCGCAATACTTAGTAAATCTGTTGTCAGACTATAAACAAATAAAGTTCAATTAATTCTCAATGTCATATTAGAAATTTATGAAAATGTAAAGGGAGCTTACATCAATAGATATAAACTATTCACTAAAGTTGCATGAGAATTGCTGACAGCATTTTTGAGTTATTGTCCGAAAACTGGAAAATCACCCCTTTTTTAATGAATAAAACCCAATAACTCAGAAATGATAAATGAAAAATTTATAAAATTCTAAACAGAGCTTATATCAATAGATATAAACAATTCACCAAAGTTTTATAAGAACTGCTGAAAACATTTTTTATTTTTTGTCCGAAAACTGGAAAATCTCCCTTTTTTATGAATAAAACCCCATAACTCGGAAACGTAAAATCTCAAATTTATAAAAAACGAAAGGGAGCTCACGTCAATAGACATTAACAATTCACCAATGTTTTATGCAAATTAGTTAAGGGGTTTTTGAATTAATGTCCGACATGTTGACGACGGACGGACAGACGGACAGACGGACAAAGGTATACCATAATACGTCCCGTAAACGGGCGTATAAAAATGATTATCTAGTAATTACGAGATAAAAAAATGATTATCTCGTAATTACGCGATAGTTTTCTCGTAATTACGCGATAATTATCTCGTAATTACAAGATAAAAAACTTCTTATCTCGTAATTACGCGATAGTTTTCTCGTAATTACGCGATGATGATCTCGTAATTACGAGATCATTATCTCATAATTACGTGATAGTTATCTCGTAATTACGCGATAATTATCTCGTAATTACGCGATAGTTTTCTCGTAATTTCGCGATAAATATCTCGTTATTACGAGATAAAAATGATTATCTCGTAATGACGTGATAAAAAAGGATTATCTCGTAATTACGCGATAATTATCTCGTAATTACGCGATAGTTTTCTCGTAATTACGCGATAAATATTTTTTTTGTGACCCTAATAGACTTTCGTAAAAATGGCCTTTTATAAAAAAAAAGAAAAAAATATCATGTTGTCGTATTTATTGAATTTAATTGCTTTTGGGAATTTCAACGGATATGCTACCATTTTCTCTACAACTGTGGTGGTTTTCACATAAAATGGAGCAGCTATTAAAAAATGATTTTAGCAAGCAAACAGAACTTATGTTTTGCAGGACAACGATCATGTGTCGATCTGACGAGTCTAGGTTTTTCAGTTTGTTCGTTGTATGTTGTGCTGTTACACCACTAGCTGTCGAAGGTATGGGGAGGGTTGGGCGCCCCCTCCCTGCCCTACATATTTAACCTTGTCTAATTCTGTGTGTGTCTGTCCCAAGTCAGAAGCCAGTAATTCGGTGGTAGTTGTTTGTTGCTGTACATCATATTTGGTTTTTCGTTTATTGTTTTTACATAAATGTTTCTGTCGTGAGGCTTGTTACTGAAATGGCACACCACGCGTTGATGCAAATTAGCTGCAAGCATTCTTTAATCAGTATTCGTATTGTTTCAAATGTACATGGATTTGTATCGCCTGCAATACTGGTAGAATTTTTAACCACATGTGCAAATGCCTGTCCGTAGTCAGGGACCTCGTCACCGACTCTGGCTGTCTTTACTTACATCTTAAGGTTTTGTTCCTTAGAAGAATTTTTTGTTGATAGAGATGCGTGATAACCTCTGTTAAATTTAATCATAACTTTTGCGTCACTTTTGTTTAATTGTCATATGTAGTGTTAGCTAGTAACAATAAATACATTTCCCACGTGGGAATGTGAAATTTCCAAATCTTTCAGAACTCTCCAAATATTCAGTTTCTATCTTATACAATGATAGATGAGTTCTGGGAGAAACAATTTTTTTCACTTATAAAAAGTGTATGACACCCTCATTTATTAAAACTATTAGATCTATTCATATTTCAACTCCTCAGCTAAAGTGATTAATTTTCATTATTGTTTTGATTATGCGAAATTTATCTCTCACATTGACTAGTTATTAATGTTTAGAACTAGCGTCATAATCAGTATATCATGTAAAGTTTTAGCCTTATATTTCTTCTGGTAGTCGAGATTATAGAGCCTGTGGTTTACGTTTATGTAAGTACACGCAAACATTGTCCTTATCCTCTTCGTTGAGCGCGAGGGTAAAATACATAATATGAACGATTCGACAATCACTTTTGACAAAAGTATTGAATGCATATATGCTCACGTTTGCACATATTTCTTAGCTTCATGCAATTTTAATTAAAACACATCGTTATTTTAAAAAAATGTGCAAAAACTTTATTAATGAATCTTTCAATTATATCATATTCTGAAAGAGGAAGGGTTCAAAGCCATTCGTATGAAAATAATCCTGACCATCCAATATATTCATTTAGGTTGTACCAAATCCATATGATTATATGGTATTGTTTTTGCAAAAATATGCACACTACAACCATGCGACCAGTCTTTATAGTACAGACTCAAATATTCATAATTGATATGTAGTACACGATACACGAATTATTGTAACCAATAAATTGAAAGTGAATGATATAATTCGGAAGGTTTTCCTTTATAATATACATATTTATAGCAAATTAAGGCATAAAGAACAATGTAGAAATAATCTATCGTTCTGGTATTGGTCAAATATACCATAATAGAGCATTGTTGTAAAAATAAAGAAAACGGCTTAGTGCATAAAAGAATAATATAGAAATAATCTATTTTCTGTTATTGGCCAAATATACCAAAATAGAGCATTATTGCAAAAATATATAATATAATTTAAGACAGACAGCTAGATACCATAAACATAATATGTACATGTATACACAGGCCACAGTCTGAGCTCGATTTGCTATATGATATAAAAACTAAACTGACGAAAAAAGGTCATTTATTCAAAATCATAAAATGCAAAAAATACATTTTGCAAATAAAACATTTGACATCAAAGTTCATATATAATATGAAATAATAATACATAATTAATACGAAATTACATCAACTAATATCATATCAATTGAATAAATGACAAAGAATAGCAGAGGTGGGGAGAAAAATCTGCCCCATAAATAAATATATATACATATCTACTTCAAAAGATAACATTTAGGGAGGTATGTGGGTGGGAATTTTTAACAAATTGTTTGATAAGAATCACAAGTTAACACATCAAATGCTGACGATAAAAGGAAGTGACCACAATGCACTTAAACGTGAACTCGTGCTGACCCCGCAAGATCATTGACCAATAAGAAAGATGAAATCCAATCATGCACTGGTCATAAGTAAAATTTATCTGCACGTGAAAACATGTTATCTAATTTCAACAATTTATCGTTTAATTAAGTAGGACACTCTGACCCTTTGATCAGACTAGAGACATCATAAATTTACAGTATAAATAGCTCACTCTTTAAGTCTTAGTAATAACCAATTAAAACAGAATTATCTTCTCTGCTGTCTTAAATTATTTTATTCAGCTTAATTTTCAATTAGCAAATAAAATTGGTTTGTTTTGAAACCTTAATATTGCTGTACAGCTATGTACATTCACGGTCCTATACTTTCTGTCGATACCTATATTTTTATGGAAAGCCAACGGGGTCGAGATTCTTATTTCGTAACTTGTCAATTTGTAACTTGTAACTGTGTGATTTGTCAATTTGTATATTGATGTTTTGTAACTTGTCGATTCGTTAAATTGTCGATTTGTAAATGTCAATTTGTATATTGATGTTTTGTAACTTGTCGATTCGTAAATTGTCGATTTGTAAATTGTCAATTTGTATATTGATGTTTTGTAACTTGTCGATTCGTAAATTGTCAATTTGTATATTGATGTTTTGTAACTTGTCGATTCGTAAATTGTCGATTTGTAAATTGTCAATTTGTATATTGATGTTTTGTAACTTGTCGATTCGTAAATTGTCAATTTGTATATTGATGTTTTATAACTTGTCGATTCGTTAAATGTCGATTTGTAAATTGTC
Organism: Mytilus californianus; assembly: GCF_021869535.1. Classification (NCBI taxonomy): domain Eukaryota; kingdom Metazoa; phylum Mollusca; class Bivalvia; order Mytilida; family Mytilidae; genus Mytilus; species Mytilus californianus. Next base: position 65,098,826 of record NW_026262679.1, read on the forward strand.
ATTGTTGTATTATGCTAACGATCATTATGACGACAGATGGCGCTCGGTTTCTTCTTCGGTGAATCAGCCTTCTGTAAGTAGGAGCACCTCCATATGGAGTAAATATTAAGTAATTTAACTTCAATCATATATGTACAGCAAATGCATCTAAAAGAACACAAATAGAATAATAACATTTTTATTTGTATATGGCATGTATACAGAACATTTTGTTTTCTGAAGACGACAGGTGGCCGTATCGTTCGAGAACGGAAACTATATAATAATACAACCCAAATAGTTCATTCCTTCCACGTTAATCGATCTCTCCTACTTGCGAGGTTAATGGTGTAATCGTATATTAGCGGAACAAAGCGACTGAATATTATTGGGGTAAATATATATAAGGAGATGTGGTAATAAACAGAATGATTGTCAATGAGACAACTATCCACCAAAGTTCAAATATAAAAGTCGATGTAAGCAATTATAGGCAACGTAATGAACAAAAAAAAAACTCAATCCATATAGTCGGCTATAAAAAGCTACATCAGTACGTAAAAATCCAGGTAAAAACGGTTTCTATTAATCTTAAAATGCTATTATCGGACCATTTTATTCTGACTGAGTCCTCAGGGGGAAGGGCTGACATACATGTATATATATAATATATTAGTATTCATTTGTACATGCCTACTAAATTTTTTCTGGTCATGAAGCTAAGGATTGCCACAACCTAATTTTTCGTTCTATAAAAATTTACAAAATAAAAAGAACAAAATTTTCCCGATTCCCTCATTATCAACTGCTGTCGATCGAATCGCTAACTAACAGTTGATTCACGATGTTAATCAATAACGTTTGTATTATATAAGCTAAATATTTTGAAATTTGCATTTCATATGAAATTAAAAATAATTTTATGAATCATTCTAATATCCAATTGACGAAACCATGTTGTTGTATTCCGCCTGGCTTTTCTGTCGAACAGTGAGCCAGGATCCCAGGCTACCCCGTCTCACCCCGTCTCACAGTTTGCCACCTTTTTACTCTCCAAAATATTCCCTGACAGCCCCCCCCCCCCCCCCCCCCCCCCCTATAGCAAGAACCAGCCCCACAACCACTTCGTACAGAAATACTAGCTTCTGGCTTAAGCGTTTTGTCTGTTTGCCTTTGGTGAGCGTGTTTGAGACGCAACCATCTTCTCTGGATTTGTAGCCTCCTCGTTATAAAACTCACAGCTTGTCGCTGTATTCTTTCAAGCTTTTTGATGTTCGTAGGGGTCCCATATACTATTGCTTCATACTCCATTATTGACCAGTGAAATATATACGGTTTCTTGCATTCTGGTCGGCAATATCTCAAATTCCTTATCAGGAATCCTAGTCACGGTTGAGTTTGCATTCTTGGCTACGATTGAAATATGGGTAGTCCATTTAAGTTCTCGATAAGTTTTCTGGTTCCTTTAGATTTTATTACAAAATATTGCATATACCAATACAGTTTTAATATATAGTTTACATTAACTAAGTGACTCATTTAAAATAATACTTCATTCAATTTGTTTTGCAAAGTACATCATATAAAACATTTTTATCTTCATTACTCGAGAGCCAAATAAATAAAGATTTTTCATCCATTTCAGTGCTTCTTGTATTAAAAAATCATTAGATATATATTACATTCTTTTCCAATATCTTAAGATTATAATATTAAGGAATAATAGGTGTTAACCCATTTCTCCCATCATACATTTAGTCCAAAATTTGCGGCCCAGAACAATATAAGTTTGAATTTTCCAGCTCGGTCTTATATTTCATGTATTTAGTCTAATTTTAACCCGGTCAAATATTAAGATGAAATTTCCTGCCAAGTGAAAGTATTATATTTGCGAAGTTGATAAGGGAGCCAAAAAATATAGTATATATGCCAATACACATAATTAACAGCGCCTTGATAAGGGAGCCCATTCCAGCGACACATCAGTATATACCTAAATACAGGAAGTGACACACCCCTCCCAGGTGTGGTGACCAGTACGGTAGACATACATGGTTATTCGAGGTCAACTCTGTATAAAGCTGAGTCCCTGGTATATGCCATATAAACCGAACAATGTATTTATCTATTTATTTTCTTTTATTTGTATATGCTGTACATAATTGATTAAAAATTACTTAGGTATATACTCCACATGGAAGTGCTCCTACTTACAGGAGGCTTATACACCGAAGAGGAAACCGAGCGCCACCTGTCGTCATAATGATCGTTCGCATAATACAAGAATGACAATTTACAAATCGACATTTAACGAATCCACAAGTTACAAAACATCAATATACAAATTGACAAATTACAAATCGACATTTAACGAATCGACAAATTAAGTTACAAAACATCAATATACAAAATGACAATTTACAAATCGACATTTAACGAACGACAAGTTACAAAACATCAATATACAAATTGACAATTTACGAATCGACATTTAACGAATCGACAAATTACAAAACATCAATATACAAATTGCAATTTACCAATTAAGAATTTTGAAATCACACAGTTACAAGTTACAAACTGAAAAATTTACGTATTACGAATTTTCAAATTACAAAGGTACAAGTTACAAATTGACAATTTACGAAGTAAGAAGTTTGAAATTACAAAGATACAAGTTACAAATTGACAAGTTACGAAGTAAGAATTTTGACCCCGTTGGCTTTCCATATATTTTGGTGTTGCATGGTATCATTGTATTTGTCTGACTGTTTATGATGTCTTTACAATAAGTCCATAGGATGTGCACTGATTGATATTTTAGTCTCAGATACATGATTTGTGATTATTTGTCATTAGCTTTGAACTAGCTTTCAGTGACTATGGGTACTCTCGGTTCTGTACTTTGTTTTTGTAGTGTTTGGCTAGTTGTATTTATGCTTTTAATATATCCGTCAGTTTTGTCGTTTTAATTGTTTCACATTTGTCATGTCGGAGCCTTTTATAGCTTGTTATGCGGTATGGGTTTTACTAATTATTGAAGGTGGTTAGTTGCAAAATTCTACGTCATTTGGTCTCTGGTGGAGAGTTGTCTCATACCACATCTTATTTCTATATTATAATAATTCCTTAAATATGAAGATCAATGGAAAATGCGTTGTGAATGTAGCAAAAACAGTACGTTTTACTATTGTTAAATCACATTTGCAAGCACCTGTTCTGTGCAAATTTAGGAACAGACAGTAAAACCACCAATCTTTATTCTTAGTGATTCTTATATTCAATAACCGCCTCGGTGGTCTCGTGGTAGCGTGTTCGCCGGTTTCGAACCCAGGCTAGGTCAAACAAAAGACTTTAAAATTGGTATTTGCTGCTTCTCCACACAGCAAGCGGCATTAAGGAGTAAGAGCAAAGTTTGGTCGGTTCGGAATCAGAATAATGTGTCCAGGTAAGGTGGCATGTCTTCCTGCGTACTGATACCTTGTAAACTAGCACATTAAAAGTCCGGCTCAGCGTGTTGGTCTAGTACAAAGCAGGGTAAGTATTCATATTACATTAACATGTTCTCGTCCTGAATATACATATTAATTTGCCGCTGGACTTTATGCAGCCATCATCATCATCATCATCATCATCATCATCATCATCATCATCATCCACGAAGTTCACAGCTGTAGTACATGAAGACATGATTATTTTTATATTTCGAAGTTAACAACATTGGTCATAATAGAAAAGAAAGGATATGGGGTATCCATCCATGACACCCATCCATGACACAAAATCAGAATATGCACAGTAAAAACACAAAAAGCAAAGAAACAGCGTTTTTATTGCCGTTCTTCATCTCAAAGTCACAGTGAGGCCTTCAACACGGAGCAAAACTCTCACATTACTACAAGTTTAAGACAGCCCCTAGTACCGGTTTGAGTGGTTCTCTTTGTAAACTGACGATAACGCCACACTGTGAATTGAAGAACAAAGCCAATGGAGAATCATCAATAATATATTGATTTGCTCTTTACATATACTGCCACTGATAGTTGACCGTGGCTGTTAAATTCCAGAGACACGCTATGCCAGAGTTTTAATGTGCTAGTTCCAGGTTAAACCCAAAATTTTCTTCGGAAAATGCCTATACCAAGTCAGGAATATGACTGTTGTTTCCACTCGTTCCGTTGGTTGATAATGTTTGATTTTGTCAGTTTCTATGGACTTTTGAATTTCCTTGGAGTTTGGTATCTTGTTATACTTTATTACGAGGTCCAGAGGAATACATGTCAGCAGCCTACTCTGGCGCATTATCCCGACTCCGTGACTACTAGTCCTCCATCTTACTCCTAAATGCCACGTGCTTGGCAGTTAAGCAGTGAAGACCAATTTTTGGCTGAAATGGATGCAATACACGACATTCAACACTTGATATGAGTACGCTACCACGAGTCCACTAAGCCGATTCTAAATGTATAGATTAAACTTGTTTAAGAACAAAATCTTCTTTGTTTTTTAAATTTTGATAAGAACAAAATACATAGATTTCAAATGTATGACATATTCTCAGATAGGGAATGTGATCCTTGAGCATCAAAGCGCATATTGTCATATTTGTAACAACTGAAGACATATTGATTAATAGAAATTCCTAGAAATAAACCTAGTGGGAAAGATAAAAGTTATGATTTTCTTAAAGAATTCAATCTTATCGTAAGTCTCTCTTCGGTTCATCTGACACTAACCTCATTTTCATAAGTCGTTTTTAACGTTGTTTTTCTGATTAGGTTACTTTCTCAGATACTACACGTAAAAGCTATATTTTGAGTATAAAATGATTATAAGCTAAAAGCGTCCATCTGACAAGGTTCATTTGAACCTTACCTCATTGCATGGCTAAGTCGTTTGGTTACAACATATTTCAAGTTATGGGCTATACGTATGGGTTAAAAATATTCATTGAATGGTGTACATATCTGGTTGAGAGTGTTCGTCTGACCTTGATCTCATTTTCATATAACGTTATAATGGTTAGTATACCTGTAGTAAGAGGAATTTCAACATGAAATTCAATAATAACCAGTAAAGCAGACGTGTGCATTCTTGTCATTCTTCTGGGTACTTTTGAAATTTAAAATATTCCACCAAAAATTATCAGTATATTTTGTATTCAATTGACTTGCTATTGTACTTATAAACGACATTTTGTAGCTATCATGCCTGCTGCGAATGACATATGCTGTCTACTACTAGTGGTTCAATGATTCGAAATTTCAAAGGAGTGAAATGTCAAGTGTTAGTTGCAAAACTGAACTGTCAAAGCCATAAAGAAAAACCCATGTAGATTGTCACTGAATAAAGCCATCAATGTCGAAAATTCAAATTAATCGAATTTCATCTCAAGAGCAGACACAGTGATGAAAACAATAGTTACTCTATCAACATAGCCAACTAACCGTCCTTTGAATGCGATTGTGTATGCTCATTTGGCAAATAATTCTTGAGACATATATTTTATCGATCATCCAGTCACTCTTGATCGTGTTTTATTGCAAACAACGTATTAACACAGTGCATACGAATGTCATTTGAAAATTAAAACTTGGTACATAGAACTTTAGATCATTTTGAGAAAAAAATTCTGCTTTACAGTCAATTTTCTTCATCTGTTAATGTTTCGAATAAATAAAGATCGAATTCCTACTTAAATTAGAATATAACATAAAATGTTTGAAAGAGTGTGGATTTAGAGGGAGCTAGGATCTTCAATGTCACGCCAACTTTTTTAATAAGAAGTCAACATTTGCTAGCTTATTCAAGTTAAGACAATAGAATAGCATAGTTTGTCAGTTTGACGTCATTTTCTTGATTACAAATATTATTTGAATTTTACATTCTGATCTTATCGTAATTTCTGTATCATGTTTATAAATTGCTGCTGCGAAAGAGGGCAGAGTAGAAGATTTATCTGTATAACATGGGTAATTATTTGTTGTTGTTTTGGTAGCGAGAAATACATTATCCGTTGCAGTACCGGACTTTGGAAATATTATAAGAAATATGAGAATTTAGTCCTTTACTGAAGATAATTCGATGATATATCTCTTCATAGATTAACCGATACATAGTACACCCCTTCCTCCTTGTATTTCAAATTTTAAGTATGTTTTGTATGCTTGAATCTGGGAGTATACTAACAATATATGGCATGCCTCAGCTTGAATATGAAAATAAAATGATATGGTATTATTTCTAATTAAGTTTACCATATTAGGATAAACTGGTTTAATAAAAGTAGAACTCCGTTTTTTCCGGAATCAATCCTAATTGTTTCCGAATTTAGTTACATTCTAAAATACGTCATATCGTGACGTCATTCATGCGTTGTTAAACAAGTGGCGAGTGCAAAAGCTGCCAACATAGTAAGCTAAAAATCCCACCCACCTCCCCATCCGACCCCCAAAAATAAAGATAAGAAAAAATTCTGCTGCTGTGTTCAAATTTTTCAGGTTTTAAAGTGATCGGATGCAGTTATGCAGAGATGTAAAATAGATATGGATATACCGCCACTGGAATTAACAGTTCTGACAGCATGAAAAGAACGTGCCATATTGCCAGTGAATGAGACACCAGTTAATCGAATCGAATTCTTGTCTAATTGACATATTTTCAAAATTACTGACAGTTCATATTTTCAATATATATCTGTATGACTTTTAATTCAGTATTTTATCATTTCAAATTTGTTGTAAATTAAAAATAAACAAGTCGTTACAGTATAGCCAGCGGGATATGGCAAGTGGAAAATGGAACATGTCCCCACGTTGTACGCTAGCTTATATTTGGGGTTATATTCTTCTGTGTTCCCACAGAGATTAGATTGGGTCTTCTTTGAATGTACCAAAGAGACCCCTTCCTGAATTGGTCCCAGCCTGGAACTTAGGGTGTTCTCTTTGAATTTTATAATTAATAAGCTGCAATGGAAACCAAAGAGTTCATGGGGGGAATATTTGCTACGTATCGGGGCTCATTTTTCATACGATCTCTCTATTAAGCATTTAACGTAGAGGATTGTAGCTTTCATTGCCTACCAGTGAAGCACAGGCTTGCCAAAAATAATGGTTCGGCGGTTTGTACGTTCATCTTGCCTCAGCTTGTCTGCGCAAAAAAATAATACTGTAGCCATATCATTCCAAATTCTAGATCTTTGTTGATTATATTTATCCTTGAAAAACAAAAGTAGCCGAATTTATACATTTCACACATACTATTATGGTTCGAGAAAGGGTTTGATCGCACATGAGACATATTTAAAACGAAAGCAAAATTGGTTGATCGCCCATGAGACATGTATATAAAATGAAAGCAGTTTTGATCTTTGTTAATGTGATAACTCTCCACCAGAGACCAAATGACGTTGAAGTTAAAAACTATAGGTAACCGTACGACTTTCACCAATGAGCAAAACCCATACCGCATAGTTAGGTAAGATATAAAAGGCACCGAAATGATAACTGTAAGACAATTCAAACGAGAAAAATAACGGACTGATTTATGTACAAAAACAATAAATGAAAAAATGTGATATACAGCAACAAGCGACAACCACTGAATTACAGGCTCCTGACTTTGGACAGGCACATGCATAATATATATAAAACACCTTTTACAGACTTTATTTCAAAAGAAAATACTTTATTTCATCCAAATCTTTAAAAATGTACTACTATTGAATTATTGTCTTCACGTACTCTTCACGCATTCTAATTCTCCGACAGTTTTTCCGTATGCAGTGACCTTAAGAATAACAATAGAAATTCGATAACCACAGCGCAAGTGAAATGGGGAAAATCGTTAACAAACAAATAAAATTGCTCTATCATCTCACTTATTTTTCACGTTCTCAACTTCGGCAAAAAAAAACCAAAGAGTTAATTAGCCGCCAAACTTTTCGATCAATAATTAATTAATGAAATATATTTTTGTAGATTATACGTTATGCATTCGTAATAAATATATAAAAAAAAACATACACAGTGAACTCAGTTTAGTATATATGTATGCATTGGTTCAATAATTTCCTTGACTTTTTTTATTGTCAGAAACTCGTTTCATATGACTTTGAAGCAAGATTTTCAATATTCTACTTGTTTAAAACAAATATGCAAGGTCCTTTTCAGAGGGGATTTTTTTTACTTATATTGTTAAATCGCATTAAAAAGACTTTGAACACCTTAAATAAGTAAAACTAAGTTAATATAAGTTGAAATATGAAAAAAATATTTTCAAATAAAATATAAACACACAAATAAAAAAAGGGGGATCCACTCCACAAACGCATGTGCAACCAACGACAACCACTAAATAACAGACTCCAGAATTGGGACAGACACATAAAGAATGTGGCGGAGTTACACATGTGTGTGAGCCTCAACCCTCTGCCTAACTTTGGACAACAGTACAACATAAGAACAAACTGTAAAAATCAGTTGCAAATGGCTAACTCAATAGATCGACACGAAACACAAAAAACAATAGACACAAAGCACTGATATAAGAGTACTCGTAGTTTCTAAAAGCTAGTTCAAATATAAAAGTGAGAAGATGTGGTATGATTACCAATGAGACAACTCTCTACCAGAGACCAAATGACTTTAACAACAATAGATCACCGTAAGGCCTTTAACAATGCGCAAAACCCAAACCTTATAGTCAGCTATAAAAAACCAATTACTACAAATAAGTAAATCATGTTCTCCAATACCTAAGTATCAATCAGTACACATCCAACTGATTCTCTCGAAAGACGTCACAAAGTGTCTGAGAAACGTATGATCTTGTTCAATGCCAAAATATAAGTAAACGGTATCGACAGAATGTATACTGCATGCATGAATTGTACCCGCGTTTATCGACCACATTATTGCGAACCAAATGAAACTTTCCCACAGATTCACCTGCTATTGTTCAATCTATTAAAACTTTTGTCTGTTCTATAGTCCCATTGAATAAATACAATAGCTATTGTTCTCTGTGTAATTTATTCACTGGGACCTTTAAATTTCTTCAAGAGAAATTCTATCAATCGTTGATTAATTTGCCTGAGTAAAAAATTGGCAGTTGATATATGTCCGGCTAGCCGGAAGAATAGTACTGGGGCTATTTGTCCGGCTACCCGGAAGAATAGTAATGGGGCTATTTGTCCAGCTACCCGGAAAAATAGTGCTGGGTCTATTTGTCCGGCTACCCGGAAGAATAGTGCTGGGGCTATTTGTCCGGCTATAGCCGCAAGAATATTGCTGAGACTATTTGTCCGGCTAGCCTGATGAATAGTGCTGGGAATTTTTGTCTCCCTAGCTGCATGAAATCAAATTATGATAGTGACTGCCAACTATTTTTTTATTCTTTCAATAGAGAAAGCATTTTATATTACTAGTATTTAACCATTTTAAGATGTTTCAGCCACTGACCTTTATCATTATCTTTTGATTTTCATAAAACTCTGAATTTTTCTCATGTATTTTCTGTAATTCTTTTGAAAAGTGACTTGTCTACCATGCAGGTTAAGAAAATAATAGAGAAACTGAATTATTTGATGAACTATCATGATGAGAAAATGGATGACCCCATGGAACATCAATAGTTTCATGGAAAAGGTCTTGCCATGCTAAGCAAACAAACTCGTCTAAACATCAGCCCAACAATGTTAGATCTGTAAATTTTGCTTTCGCAAATTTTTTGTTCTTCCCTCGCCGGGATTCGAAATCATGCTATTAATTTAACACCAAACAGAAAACAATAAACTTGCGGAAAAGATGGTATACCGCAAACATAAGGTGCAAAAATTTGTACACCATATCCGGATTTCGACAATTAATGTCTCTTCAGTGATGTTAGGAATCGAAACGGTATTTGGAAAGCCATACAATTTACCTCAAATTAGGATAGACTCTTGAATTTTGGAGAGTCAGAATAGGATGAACGGATCATATAAATCCGAAGGCAAATATAATACAAGCCCAAACGAAAAAATATAAATAAATCTAAATTGAAAACAACGTTTTTATATTACTAGTATTTAATTGTATTTTGATTGCGTTGGATAAAAACCGCAATTTTTATACGTGTGCATGCAAATATATATATATAACATTTTCCAAAAGACTAAAAAAGTGAAAAAGTATATTTTAACAAAAAGCATTTGACTAACAGGTCGAACAACAAATGTTCTTAAACCCTGCTGACTGCCATTGGCGATTGCCAAATAAACGGATCACCGATGTAATAAATGGATCTTAATTATAAATGTTAAATTAATACTAAACAGAAAACAATAAACTTGCGGAAAAGCTGGTATACCGCAAACAAAAGGTGCAAAGGTTTTTGTACACCATATCCGGATTTCGACAATTAATGTCTCTTCAGTGATGTTAGGAATCGAAACGGTATTTGGAAAGCCATACAATTTACCTCAATTTAGGATAGACCCTTGAATTTTGAGGAGTCAAAATAGGATGAACGGATCATATAAACCCGAAAGCAAATATAATACAAGCCCAAACGAAAAAAATATAAACAAGTCTAAATTGAAAACAACGTTCAAACCTATGATTGCGTTGGATAAAAACCGCAATTTTTATACGTGTGCATGCAAAACAAATTTCTTGTTAGAGGGGTCTAAATACAGCACAAACAACATTTTCCAAAAGACCAAAAAAGTGAAAAAGTATATTTTAGCAAAACGCATTTGACTAACAGGTCGAACAACAAATGTTCTTAAACCCTGCTGACTGTCATTGGCGATTGCCAAATAAACGGATGTAATAAATGGATCTTAATTATAAATTTAATACTAAACAGGAGGATTTTGAAAATAAATAACTCAGCCTTGATAATCACAAAAATAAATGGTTTGTTCTGTGGTAGTTCGAAAATAAATAACCTGACTTACAATGTATTGAAAATGAATAACTCGGCAGGATCTTCAAGCCATTTTATAAATAAATTTTATATATGCTATTCGAAAGTATGAGGTGGCACCAGATTCTTCATAAAATTCATCTTTAAAAAAAAAAAAAATCGGGAAACACTTCCCAAATCTTTTAATAATAAAGGTATAAATATTATTTAAATATACTTGAAATGTCTGAAAATGGGTTTCATTTAACTTGAGGTATATTGACTCAGGAACACTTACCTCACTTTTATTACAGGGCTGTAACTACATTGAGGCAAATGCCTTTATGTAGGAAATTTTAAAACCAAAAGCTTGTCTTCATATCAAATTGTTTTCACAGCGAGTGTTTGCAAGAAGCAAGTTCTGTTCTCCCTTGGACGTAGCACCTGTTTTTTCGGGATCAATGTTTCTTTAAATTTGTCTTTTGTTCATTGACTGCCCTTCTGTATTCTCTTAGTGTTGCATTCCTTTTGTGATTTAGTAATTTTGTTTTCAACTTGATCATGAGTTTTATTTTATTTAAAACTTTTTAGCTAATTTCACAGCTTAACTACTTTAAATTGTATCCCAGTTAAGAGCTACATCAAGTTGTAATTGAAATGTGTTATTAAAAATTACTTGACATAGTTATATCACTGATAATCAGCCCCCTCTTAACTTAATTTGAATAAAACCCCATATAATTTACAGGTATAAAAGATTTAAATTCTGCATGCCGAAACAACAACAAAAAAAAACAAAACAAAAAAAAAAACAAAAAAAACCAGCAGCCACATACTTAACTATGTGAATTACATTTTTACTTCATTCTTCATATTGGTCTTTTGATGTTGTCCATAAAAACTTAAGTCTTACGCTGAATCTATACATTTTGCTTTGAGACCAAAATATTGTCTAAAATTTATTAAAACAGAACTTGCGTTTTCAGAATAAGAAAGGGTCTGGGAACGCCCAGAAAGCACGATTTTGCATCATTTGTTCTATAGTTTCTTTGGGCCTTCAGCGGCTTCAAAACCCTTCAAAACAGTGCAGAAAATAAATAATCTGTCCTCTTAGTTTACAAAAATAAATAGCCGATCCAAAACAAATCCTCCTGCCCCCCCCCCCCCCCCCCCACAGAATATCAAATGGTCGTCCCCTTACAGTACCACAGGGAAGGGGATATATACTTATAGTATCATAGAAAAGGGGATACATATATATATTACCACAGGGAAGGCAACATTTACTTACAGTACCATAGGGGAGGGGATAGATACTTATAGTATCATAGAAAAGGGGATACATATTTACAGTACCACAGGGAAAGATATACTTACACACAGGAAATAGATACTTATAGTATCATAGGAAAGAGGATAGATATTTACATTACCACAGGGAAGGATATACATACTCATAGGAAATAGATACTTATAATAAAATAGAAAAGGGGACACATATTTAAATTACCACAAGGAAGAATATACAAACCCACGGGAAATACTTATAGTATCATAGGAAAGGGGATACATATTTACATTTCCACAGGGAAGTGAACATTCATTTACAGTACCATAGGGAAGCTGAAATATAATTACATTACCACAGATAAGGGTATAAATACTCACAGAAATAGATACTTATAGTATGATAGGAAAGGGAATATATATTTACATTACCACAGGGAAGGATATACATACTCATAGGAAAAAGATACTCATAGTATAATAAGAAACGGACATATATTTACATTACCACATAGAAGGTAAATTTACTTACAGTACCATAGGGAAGCTGAAATACATTTACAGTACAACGGGGAAGGGGATAGATACTTATAGTATCATAGGAAATATGATAGATACTTGTAGTTTCTTAGGAAAGGGATATATACTTAAAGTATCATAGGAAAGGGGATACATATTTACTTTACCACAGAAAAGGATATACATACTCACAAGAAATAGATACTTATAGTATCATAGGAAAGGGGATACATATTTACATTACCACAGGGAAGGATATACATAATCACAGGAAAAAGATACTTATAGTATCATAGGAAAGGGGATACATATTTACATTTCACAAGAAAGGATATACATACTCACAGGAAATCGATACTTATAGTATCATAGGAAAGGGGACACATATTTACATTACCACAGGGAAGGATATACATACTCATAGGAAATAGATACTTATAGTATCATAGAAAAGGGGAAACATATTTACATAACCACAAGGAAAGATACACATACTCCAAAGAAATAGATACTTATAGTATCATAGGAGAGGGGACACATTTAAATTATTACATAGAAGATAACATTTACTTACATTTCCATAGGGAAGCTGAAATATAATTACATTACCACAGGGAAGGGTATAAATACTCGCAGAAACAGATACTTATAGTATCATAGGAAAGGGAATAAATATTTACATTACCACAGGGAAACATAAACAAACTCACAGGAAAAAGATACTTATAGTATCATAGGAAAGGGGGTACATATTTACATTACCACAGGGAAGGATATGCATACTCATAGTGAATAGATACTTATAGTATCCTAGGAAAGGGGACACATATCTACATTATTACATAGAAGGTAAAATTTACTTACAGTACCATAGGGAAGCTGAAATATAATTACATTACCACAGGGAAGGGTATAAATACTTACAGAAATAGACACTTATAGTATCATAGGAAAGGGAATAAATATTTACATTACCACAGGGAAGGATATACATACTCACCGGAAATAGATACTAATAGTATAATAGGAAAGAGGAAACATATTTACATTACCACAAGGAAAGATATACATACTCCAAGGAAATAGATACTTATAGTATCATAAGAAAGGGGACGAATATTTAAATTATTACATAGAAAGTAAAATTTACTTACAGTACCATAGGGAAGCTGAAATATAATTACATTACCACAGGGAAGGGTATAAATACTCGCAGAAATAGATACTTATAGTATCATAGGAAAGGGGATACATATTTACATTATCACAGGGAAGGATATACATACTCTAAGAAATAGATACTTATAGTATCATAGGAAAGGGGACACATATTTACATTATTACATAGAAGGTAAAATTTACATACAGTACCAAAAGGAATACATATTTACATTTTTACAAGGAAGGTAAAATTTATTTACTGTTCCATAGGGAAGCTAAAATATATTTGCAGTACCACAGGGAATGGGATAGATACTTATAGTATCATAGAAAAGGGGATACATATTTACATTACCACAGGGAAGGTAAAATTTACTTATAGTACCATAGGGAAGCTGAAATATATTCACAGTACCACAGGGAAGGGGATAAATACTTATAGTATCATAGAAAAGGGGACACATCTTTACATTAAAACATAGAAGGTAAAATTTACTTACAGTACCATAGGGAAGCTGAAATATAATTACATTATCACAGGGAAGGGTATAAATACTCACAGAAATAGATACTTATAGTATCATAGAAAAGGGGATACATATTTACATTTCGACAGGGAAGGATATACATACACACAGGAAATAGATACTTATAGTATCATAGGAAAGGGGATACATATTAACATTACCACAGGGAAGGATATACATACTCATAGGAAATAGATACTTATAGTATCATAGGAAAGGGGACACATATTTACATTATTACATAGAAGGAAAAATTTACTTACAGTACCATAGGGAAGCTGAAATATAATTACATTATCACAGGGAAGGGTATAAATACTCACAGAAATAGATACTTATAGTATCATAGAAAAGGGGATACATATTTACATTACCACAGGGAAGGATATACATACACACAGGAAATCGATACTTATAGTATCATAGGAAAAGAAATAGATATTTACATTACCACAGGGAAGGATATACAAACTCACAGGAAATACTGATAGTATCATAGGAAAGGGGATACATATTTATATTTCCACAGGGAAGGGAACATTCATTTACAGTACCATAGGGAAGTTGAAATAAAATTACATTACCACAGGGAAGGGTATAAATACTCACAGCAATAGATACTTATAGTATCATAGGAAAGGAAATACATATTTACATTACCACAGGGAATGGATATACATAGTTACAAGAAATAGATACTTATAGTATCATAGGAAAGGGGATACATATTTACATTACCGCAGGAAAGGATATACATACTCATAGGAAATATATACTTATAGTATCATAGGAAAGGGGACACATATTTACATTATTACATAGAAGGTAAAATTTACTTACAGTACCATAGGGAAGCTGAAATATATTTACATTACCACAAGGAATGGTATACATACTCACAGAAATAGATACTTATAGTATCATAGGAAAAGGAATACATATTAACATTACCATAGGAAAGGATATACATACTCACAGGAAATAGATACTTATAGTAGCATAGGAAAGGGAATACATATTTACATTACCACAGGGAAGGATATACATTTTCACAGGAAATAAATACTTATAGTATCTTAGGAAAGGGGATACATATTTACATTACCACAGGGAAGGATATACATACTCACAGGAAAAAGATACTTATAGTATCATAGGAAAGTGGACACATATTTACATTATTAAATAGAATCATCATAGGAAAGGGCACACATATTTACATTACCACAGGGAAGGGAACATTTACTTACATAGGGAAGATACAATATATTTACAGTACCAAAGGGGAGGGGATAGATACTTAAAGTATCAAAGAAAAGGGGATACATATTTACAGTACCACAGGGAAGGATATACATACACACGGGAAATATATACTTATAGTATCATAGGAAAGAGGATAGATATTTACATTACCACAGGGAAGGATATACATACTCATAGGAAATAGATACTTATATTAAAATAGGAAAGGGGACACATATTTAAATTACAACAAGGAAGGATATACAAACCCACAGGAAATACTTATAGTATCATAGGAAAGGGGATACATATTGACATTTCCACAGGGAAGTGAACATTCATTTACAGTACCATAGGGAAGCTGAAATATAATTACATTACCACACATAAGGGTATAAATACTCACAGAAATAGATACTTATAGTATGATAGGAAAGGGAATACATATGTACATTACCACAGGGAAGGATATACATACTCATAGGAAATAGATACTCATAGTATAATAAGAAACGGACATATATTTACATTACCACATAGAAGGTAAATTTACTTACAGTACCATAGGGAAGCTGAAATACATTTACAGTACCACGGGGAAGGGGATAGATACTTATAGTATCATAGGAAATATGATAGATACTTGTAGTTTCTTAGGAAAGGGGATATATACTTAAAGTATCATAGGAAAGGGGATACATATTTACTTTACCACAGAAAAGGATATACATACTCACAAGAAATAGATACTTATAATATCATAGGAAAGGGGATACATATTTACATTACCACAGGGAAGGATACACATACTCATAGCAAATAGATACTTATAGTATCATAGGAAAGGTGACACATATTTACATTATTACATAGAAGGTAAAATTTACCTACAGTACCATAGGGAAGTTGAAATATATTAACATTACCACAAGGAAGGGTATAAATACTCACAGAAATAGATACTTATAGTGTCATAGGAAAGGGAATACATATTTACATTACCACAGGGAAGGATATACATAATCACAGGAAATAGACACTTATAGTATCATAGGAAAGGGGATACATATTTACATTTCACAAGAAAGGATATACATACTCACAGGAAATGGATACTTATAGTATCATAGGAAAGGGGATACTTATTTACATTACCACAGGGAAGGATATACATACTCATAGGAAATAGATACTTATAGTATCATAGGAAAGGGGAAACATATTTACATTACCACAAGGAAAGATATACATACTCCAAGGAAATAGATACTTATAGTATCATAGGAGAGGGGACACATTTAAATTATTACATAGAAGATAACATTTACTTACAGTACCATAGGGAAGCTGAAATATAATAACATTACCACAGGGAAGGGTATAATTACTCGCAAAACAGATACTTATAGTATCATAGGAAATGGAATGAATATTTACATTACCACAGGGAAACATAAACAAACTCACAGGAAAAAGATACTTATAGTATCATAGGAAAGGGGGTACATATTTACATTACCACAGGGAAGGATATACATACTCATAGTAAATAGATACTTATAGTATCCTAGGAAAGGGGACACATATTTACATTATAACATAGAAGGTAAAATTTACTTACAGTACCATAGGGAAGCTGAAATACATTTACAGTACCACAGGGAAGGGGATAGATACTTATTGTATCATAGGAAATGGGATAGATACTTGTAGTTTCTTAGAAAAGGGGATATATACTTATAGTATCATAGGAAAGGGGATGCATATTTACTTTATCACAGGGAAGGATATACATTCTCACAAGAAAAAGATACTTATAGTATCATAGGAAAGGGGATTCATATTAATATTATCACAGGGAAGGATATACATACTCATAGGAAATAGATACTTATAGTATCATAGGAAAGGGGACACATATTTACATTATAACATAGAAGGTAAAATTTACTTACGGTACCATAGGGAAGCTGAAATATATTAACATTACCACAGGGAAGGTTTAAATACTCACATAAATAGATACATTTATTATCATAGGAAAAGAAATACATATTTACATTACCACAGGGAAGGATATACATACTCACAGAAAATAGATACTTATAGTATCATAGGAAGGGGTATACATATTTACATTACCACAGGGAAGGATATACATACTCATAGTAAATAAATATTACATTATCATAGGAAAGGGGACACATATTTACATTATTACATAGAAGGTAAAATTTACCTACAGTACCATAGGGAAGCTGAAAGATATTAAAATTACCACAGGGAAGGGTATAAATACTCACAGAAATAGATAATTATAGTGTCATAGGAAAGGGAATACATATTTAAATTACAACAGTAAAGGATATACATAATCACAGGAAATAGATACTTACAGTATCATAGAAAAGGGGACACATATTTACATTATTACATAGAAGGTAAAATTTACTTACAGTACCATAGGGAAGCTGAAATATAATTATATTACCACAAGGAAGGGTAAAAATACTCACTGAAATAGATACTTATAGTATCATAGGAAAGGGAATACATATTTACATTACCACAGGGAAGGATATACATACTCACCGGAAATAGATACTTTTAGTATCATAGGAAAGGGGATTCATATTTACATTTCACAAGGAAAGATATACATACTTACAGGAAATAGATACTTATAGTATCATAGGAAAGGGGATACATATTTACATTACCACAGGGAAGGGTATACATACTCATAGGAAATAGATACTTATAGTATCATAGGAAAGGGATCAGATATTTTCATTACCACAGGGAAGTTTATACACATCACCGGAAATAGATACTTATAGTATCAAAGTAAATGGGATACATATTTACATTACCAATGGGAAAAATATACATACTCCAAGGAAATAGAAACTTATAGTATCATAGGAAAGGGGACACATATTTAAATTATTACATAGAAGGTAAAATTTACTTACAGAACCATAGGGAAGCTGAATTTTAATTACAATACCAAAAGGAAGGGTATAAATACTCACAGAAATAGATACTTATAGTATCATAGGAAAGGGAATAGATATTTATATTACCACAGGGAAGGATATACATACTCACCGACAATAGATAGTTATAGTATTATAGGAAAGGAGATACATATTTACATAACCAAAGGGAAAGATATACATACTCCAAGGAAATAGATACTTATAGTATCATAGGAAAGGGGACGCATATTTCAATTATTACATAGAAGATAACATTTACTTACATTTCCATAGGGAAGCTGAAATATAATTACATTACCACAGGGAAGGGTATAAATACTCGCAGAAACAGATACTTATAATATCATAGGAAAGGGAATAAATATTTACATTACCACAGGGAAACATAAACAAACTCACAGGAAAAAAGATACTTATAGTATCATAGGAAAGGGGGTACATATTTACATTACCACAGGGAAGGATATGCATACTCATAGTGAATAGATACTTATAGTATCCTAGGAAAGGGGACACATATCTACATTATTACATAGAAGGTAAAATTTACTTACAGTACCATAGGGAAGCTGAAATATAATTACATTACCACAGGGAAGGGTATAAATACTTACAGAAATAGACACTTATAGTATCATAGGAAAGGGAATAAATATTTACATTACCACAGGGAAGGATATACATACTCACCGGAAATAGATACTAATAGTATAATAGGAAAGAGGAAACATATTTACATTACCACAAGGAAAGATATACATACTCCAAGGAAATAGATACTTATAGTATCATAAGAAAGGGGACGAATATTTAAATTATTACATAGAAAGTAAAATTTACTTACAGTACCATAGGGAAGCTGAAATATAATTACATTACCACAGGGAAGGGTATAAATACTCGCATAAATAGATACTTATAGTATCATAGGAAAGGGGATACATATTTACATTATCACAGGGAAGGATATACATACTCTAAGAAATAGATACTTATAGTATCATAGGAAAGGGGACACATATTTACATTATTACATAGAAGGTAAAATTTACATACAGTACCAAAAGGAATACATATTTACATTTTTACAAGGAAGGTAAAATTTATTTACTGTTCCATAGGGAAGCTAAAATATATTTGCAGTACCACAGGGAATGGGATAGATACTTATAGTATCATAGAAAAGGGGATACATATTTACATTACCACAGGGAAGGTAAAATTTACTTATAGTACCATAGGGAAGCTGAAATATATTCACAGTACCACAGGGAAGGGGATAAATACTTATAGTATCATAGAAAAGGGGACACATCTTTACATTAAAACATAGAAGGTAAAATTTACTTACAGTACCATAGGGAAGCTGAAATATAATTACATTATCACAGGGAAGGGTATAAATACTCACAGAAATAGATACTTATAGTATCATAGAAAAGGGGATACATATTTACATTTCGACAGGGAAGGATATACATACACACAGGAAATAGATACTTATAGTATTATAGGAAAGGGGATACATATTTACATTACCACATGGAAGGATATACATACTCATAGGAAATAGATACTTATAGTATCATAGGAAAGGGGACACATATTTACATTATTACATAGAAGGTAAAATTTACTTACAGTACCATAGGGAAGCTGAAATATAATGACATTATCACAGGGAAGGGTATAAATACTCACAGAAATAGATACTTATAGTATCATAGAAAAGGGGATACATATTTACATTACCACAGGGAAGGATATACATACACACAGGAAATAGATACTTATAGTATCATAGGAAAAGAGATAGATATTTACATTACCACAGGGAAGGATATACAAACTCACAGGAAATACTGATAGTATCATAGGAAAGGGGATACATATTTATATTTCCACAGGGAAGGGAACATTCATTTACAGTACCATAGGGAAGTTGAAATAAAATTACATTACCACAGGGAAGGGTATAAATACTCACAGCAATAGATACTTATAGTATCATAGGAAAGGAAATACATATTTACATTACCACAGGGAATGGATATACATAGTTACAAGAAATAGATACTTTTAGTATCATAGGAAAGGGGATACATATTTACATTACCGCAGGAAAGGATATACATACTCATAGGAAATATATACTTATAGTATCATAGGAAAGGGGACACATATTTACATTATTACATAGAAGGTAAAATTTACTTACAGTACCATAGGGAAGCTGAAATATATTTACATTACCACAAGGAATGGTATACATACTCACAGAAATAGATACTTATAGTATCATAGGAAAAGGAATACATATTAACATTACCATAGGAAAGGATATACATACTCACAGGAAATAGATACTTATAGTAGCATAGGAAAGGGAATACATATTTACATTACCACAGGGAAGGATATACATTTTCACAGGAAATAAATACTTATAGTATCTTAGGAAAGGGGATACATATTTACATTACCACAGGGAAGGATATACATACTCACAGGAAAAAGATACTTATAGTATCATAGGAAAGTGGACACATATTTACATTATTACATAGAATCATCATAGGAAAGGGCACACATATTTACATTACCACAGGGAAGGGAATATTTACTTACATAGGGAAGATACAATATATTTACAGTACCAAAGGGGAGGGGATAGATACTTAAAGTATCAAAGAAAAGGGGATACATATTTACAGTACCACAGGGAAGGATATACATACACACGGGAAATATATACTTATAGTATCATAGGAAAGAGGATAGATATTTACATTACCACAGGGAAGGATATACATACTCATAGGAAATAGATACTTATATTAAAATAGGAAAGGGGACACATATTTAAATTACAACAAGGAAGGATATACAAACCCACAGGAAATACTTATAGTATCATAGGAAAGGGGATACATATTGACATTTCCACAGGGAAGTGAACATTCATTTTGAGTACCATAGGGAAGCTGAAATATAATTACATTACCACAGATAAGGGTATAAATACTCACAGAAATAGATACTTATAGTATGATAGGAAAGGGAATACATATGTACATTACCACAGGGAAGGATATACATACTCATAGGAAATAGATACTCATAGTATAATAAGAAACGGACATATATTTACATTACCACATAGAAGGTAAATTTACTTACAGTACCATAGGGAAGCTGAAATACATTTACAGTACCACGGGGAATGGGATAGATACTTATAGTATCATAGGAAATATGATAGATACTTGTAGTTTCTTAGGAAAGGGGATATATACTTAAAGTATCATAGGAAAGGGGATACATATTTACATTTCACAAGAAAGGATATACATACTCACAGGAAATGGATACTTATAGTATCATAGGAAAGGGGATACTTATTTACATTACCACAGGGAAGGATATACATACTCATAGGAAATAGATACTTATAGTATCATAGGAAAGGGGAAACATATTTACATTACCACAAGGAAAGATATACATACTCCAAGGAAATAGATACTTATAGTATCATAGGAGAGGGGACACATTTAAATTATTACATAGAAGATAACATTTACTTACAGTACCATAGGGAAGCTGAAATATAATAACATTACCACAGGGAAGGGTATAATTACTCGCAAAACAGATACTTATAGTATCATAGGAAATGGAATGAATATTTACATTACCACAGGGAAACATAAACAAACTCACAGGAAAAAGATACTTATAGTATCATAGGAAAGGGGGTACATATTTACATTACCACAGGGAAGGATATACATACTCATAGTAAATAGATACTTATAGTATCCTAGGAAAGGGGACACATATTTACATTATAACATAGAAGGTAAAATTTACTTACAGTACCATAGGGAAGCTGAAATACATTTACAGTACCACAGGGAAGGGGATAGATACTTATTGTATCATAGGAAATGGGATAGATACTTGTAGTTTCTTAGAAAAGGGGATATATACTTATAGTATCATAGGAAAGGGGATGCATATTTACTTTATCACAGGGAAGGATATACATTCTCACAAGAAAAAGATACTTATAGTATCATAGGAAAGGGGATTCATATTAATATTATCACAGGGAAGGATATACATACTCATAGGAAATAGATACTTATAGTATCATACGAAAGGGGACACATATTTACATTATAACATAGAAGGTAAAATTTACTTACGGTACCATAGGGAAGCTGAAATATATTAACATTACCACAGGGAAGGTTTAAATACTCACATAAATAGATACATTTATTATCATAGGAAAAGAAATACATATTTACATTACCACAGGGAAGGATATACATACTCACAGAAAATAAATACTTATAGTATCATAGGAAGGGGTATACATATTTACATTACCACAGGGAAGGATATACATACTCATAGTAAATAGATACTTACATTATCATAGGAAAGGGGACACATATTTACATTATTACATAGAAGGTAAAATTTACCTACAGTACCATAGGGAAGCTGAAAGATATTAAAATTACCACAGGGAAGGGTATAAATACTCACAGAAATAGATAATTATAGTGTCATAGGAAAGGGAATACATATTTAAATTACAACAGTAAAGGATATACATAATCACAGGAAATAGATACTTACAGTATCATAGAAAAGGGGACACATATTTACATTATTACATAGAAGGTAAAATTTACTTACAGTACCATAGGGAAGCTGAAATATAATTATATTACCACAAGGAAGGGTAAAAATACTCACTGAAATAGATACTTATAGTATCATAGGAAAGGGAATACATATTTACATTACCACAGGGAAGGATATACATACTCACCGGAAATAGATACTTTTAGTATCATAGGAAAGGGGATTCATATTTACATTTCACAAGGAAAGATATACATACTTACAGGAAATAGATACTTATAGTATCATAGGAAAGGGGATTCATATTTACATTACCACAGGGAAGGGTATACATACTTATAGGAAATAGATACTTATAGTATCATAGGAAAGGGATCAGATATTTTCATTACCACAGGGAAGTTTATACACATCACCGGAAATAGATACTTATAGTATCAAAGTAAATGGGATACATATTTACATTACCACAGGGAAAAATATACATACTCCAAGGAAATAGAAACTTATAGTATCATAGGAAAGGGGACACATATTTAAATTATTACATAGAAGGTAAAATTTACTTACAGAACCATAGGGAAGCTGAATTATAATTACATTACCAAAAGGAAGGGTATAAATACTCACAGAAATAGATACTTATAGTATCATAGGAAAGGGAATAGATATTTATATTACCACAGGGAAGGATATACATACTCACCGACAATAGATAGTTATAGTATTATAGGAAAGGAGATACATATTTACATAACCAAAGGGAAAGATATACATACTCCAAGGAAATAGATACTTATAGTATCATAGGAAAGGGGACGCATATTTCAATTATTACATAGAAGGTAACATTTACTTACAGTACCATAGGGAAGCTAAAATATAATTACATTTCCACAACGAAGGGTATAAATACTCACAGAAATAGATACCTATAGTATCATAGGAAAGGGAAGAGATATTTATATTACCACAGGGAAAGATATACGTACTCATAGGAAATAGATATTTATAGTATCATAGGAAAGGGGACACATATTTACATTATTACATAGAAGGTAAAATTTACCTTCTGTACCAAAAGGAATACATATTTACATTATTACAAGGAAGGTAAAATTTATTTTCAGTTCCATAGGAGAGCTAAAATATATTTGCAGTACCACAGGGAATGGGATAGATACCTATAGTATCATAGAAAAGGGGATACATATTAACATTACCACAGGGAAGGTAAAATTTACTTATAATACCATAGGGAAGCTGAAATATATTTTCAGTACTACAGGGAAGGAGATAGATACTTATAGTATAATAGAAAAGGGAACACATCTTTACATTATAACATAGAAGGTACAATTTACTTACAGTACCATAGGGAAGCTGAAATATAATTACATTATCACAGGGGAGGGTATAAATACTCACAGAAATAAATACTTATAGTATCATAGAAAAGGAGATACATATTTACATTATGACAGGGAAGGATATACATACAAACAGGAAATAGAAACTTATAGTATCATAAGAAAGGGGAAACATATTTACATATCCACAGGGAAGGGAACATTCATTTACAGTACCAAAGGGAAGTTGAAATATCACAGGAAGTGTATAAATACTCACAGCAATAGATACTTATAGTATCATAGGAAAGAGAATACATATTTACATTACCACAGGGAAGGATATACATATTCCAAGGAAATAGATACTTATAGTATCACAGGAAAGGTAATACATATTTACATTACTACAGGGAAGGATATACATACTCACATGAAATAGATACTTATAGTATCTCAGGAAAGGGGACACATATTAACATTACCACAGGGAAGGTCAAATTTATTTACAGTACCATAGGGAAGCTGAAATATATTTGCAGTACCACATGGAAGGGGATAGATACTTATAGTATCATAGAAAAGATAATAGTAAATAAAAAAGGGGATACATATTTACATTACCACAAGGAAGGTAAAATTTACTTACAGTACCATAGGGAAGCTGAAATATATTTACAGTACCACAGGGAGGAGGGTAGATACTTATAGTATCATAGGAAAGGGGATAGATATTTACATTACCACAGGGAAGGATATACATACTCATAGGAAATAGATACTTATAGTATGATAGGAAAGGGGACACATATTTAAATTAACAGAAGGAAGGATATAAAAACTTACAGGAAATAAATACTTACAGCATCATAGGAAATGGGATACATATTTACATTTCCACAGGGAAGGATATACATACTCATAGGAAATAGATACTTATAGTATCATCTTAAAGGGGACACATATGTACATTATTACATAGAAGGTAAAATTTACTTACAGTACCATAGTGAAGCTGAAATATATTTACATTACCACAGGGAAAAGTATAATTACTCACAGAAATAGATACTTATAGTATCATAGGAAAAGGAATATATATTTACATTACCACAGTGAAAGATATACAAACTCACAGGAAATAGATACTTAAAGTATCATAGGAAAGGAGATACATATTTACATTACCACAGGGAAGAATATACATACTCATAGTAAATAGATACTTATAGTATCATAGGAAAGTGGATACATATTTACATTACCACAGGGACGGATATACATACTCATAGGAAATAGATTCTTATAGTATCATAAGAAAGGAGATACATATTTACATTACCACAGGGAAGAATATACATACTCATAGTAAATAGATACTTATAGTATCATAGGAAAGTGGATACATATTTACATTACCACAGGGACGGATATACATACTCATAGGAAATAGATACTTATAGTATCATAGGAAAGAGGACACATATTTACATTATTACATAGAAGGTAAAATTTACTTACAGTACCATAGGGAAGCTGAAATATATTTACATTACCACAGGGAAGGGTATAATTACTCACAGAAATAGATACTTATAGTATCATAGGAAAAGGAATATATATTTACATTACCACAGTGAAAGATATACAAACTCACAGGAAATTGATACTTATAGTATCATAGGAAAGGAGATACATATTTACATTACCATAGGGAAAAATATACATACTCATAGTAAATAGATACTTATAGTATCATAGGCAATGGATACATATTTACATTACCACAGGGACGGATATACATACTCATAGGAAATAGATACTTATAGTATCATAGGAAAGGATATACATATTAACATTACCAAAGGGAAGGATATACATACTCACAGGAAATAAATACTTATAGTATCATAGGAAAAGGGATAGATATTTACTTTACCACAGGGACGGATATACATATTCATAAGAAATAGATACTTATAGTATCATAGGAAAGGGGACACATATTTACATTATAACATAGAAGGTAAAATTTACTTACAGTACCATAGGGAAGCTATAATATAATTACATTACCACAAGGAAGGGTATAAATACTCACAGAAATAGATACTTATATTATCATAGGAAAGGGAATAGATATTTACTTTACCACAGGGAAGGGTATAAATACCACAGAAATAGATACTTATAGTATCATAGGAAAGGGGATACATATTTACACTAATACAGGGAAGGATATACATATTCACAGGAAATAGATACTCATAGTATCATAGGAAAGGAGACACATATTTACATTATTACACGGAAGGTAAAATTTATTCACAGTTCCATAGGGAAGCTGAAATATATTTGCAGTGCCACAGGGAAGGGGATAGATACTTATAGTATCATAGAAAAGGGGATACATATTTACATTATTACATAGAAGATAAAATTTACTTACAGTACCATAGGCGAGCTGAAATATAATAACATTACCACAGGGAAGGGTATAAATACTCACAGAAATAGATACTTATAGTATCGTAGGAAAGGGAATACATATTTACATTACCATAGGGAAGGATATACATACTCATGGGAAATAGATACTCATAGTATAACAGGAAACAGACACATATTTACATTACCACATAGAAGGTAAGTTTACTTACAGTACCATAGGGAGGCTGAAATACATTTACATTACCACAGGGAAGGGGATAGATACTTATAGTATCATAGGAAATGGGATAGATACTTGTAGTTGTTTAGGAAAGGGGATATATACTTATAGTATCATAGGAAAGGGGATACATATTTACTTTATCACAGGGAAGGATACACATTCTCACAAGAAATAGATACTAATAGTATAATAGGAAAGGGGATACATATTTACATTATCACAAGGAAGGATATACATACTCATAGGAAATAGATATTTATAGTATCATAGGAAAGGGGACACATATTTACATTATTACATAGAAGGTACAATTAACTTACAGTACCATAGGGAAGCTGAAATATATTTACATTACCAATGGGAAGGGTTTAAATACTCACTGAAATAGATACATTTAGTATCATTGGAAAAGGAATACATATTTACATTACCACAGGGAATGATATACATACTCACAGGAAATAGATACTTACAGTATCATAGGAAAGAAGACGCATATTTACATTATTACATAAAAGGTAAAATTTACCTACAGTACCATAGGGAAGTTGAAATATATTGATATTACCACAGGGAAGGGTATAAATACTCACAGAAATAGATACTTATAGTGTCATAGGAAAGGGAATACATATTTAAATTACAACAGTAAAGGATATACATAATCACGGGAAATAGATACTTATAGTATCATAGGAAAGGGGATACATATTTACATTACCAAAGGGAAGGATATACATACTCATAGGAAATAGATACTTATAGTATCATAGGAAAGGGGACACATATTTAAATTATTACATAGAAGGTAAAATTTACTTACAGTACCATAGGGTAGCTGAAATATAATTACATTACCATAAGGAAGGGTATAAATACTCGCAGAATTAGATACTTATAGTATCATAGGAAATGGGATACATATTTACAATACCACAGGGAAAGATATACGTACTCATAGGAAATCAATACTCATAGTATCATAGGAAAGGGGACACATATTTACATTATTACATAGAAGGTAAAATTTACCTACAGTACCAAAAGGAAGACATATTTACATTATTACAAGGAAGGTAAAATTTATTTACAGTTCCATAGGGAAGCTGAAATATATTTGCAGTACCACAGGGAATGGGATAGATACTTATAGTATCATAGAAAAGGGAATACATATTTACATTACCACAGGGGAGGTAAAATTTACTTATAGTACCATAGGGAAGCTGAAATATATTTACAGTACCACAGGGAAGGGGATAGATACTTATAGTATCATAGAAAAGGGAACACATCTTTACATTATAACATAGAAGGAAAAAATTTACTTACAGTACCATAGGGAAGCTGCAATATAATTACATTATCATAGGGAAGGGTATAAATACTCACAGAAATAGATACTTATAGTATAATAGAAAAGGGGATACATATTTACATTACCACAGGGAAGGATATACATACAAACAGGAAATAGAAACTTATAGTATCATAGGAAAGGGGATAGATATTTACAGTACCACAGGGAGGGGGGTAGATACTTATAGTATCATAGGGAAGGGAATACATATTTACATTACCACAGGGAAGGATATACAAACTCACAGGAAATAGATACTTATAGTATCATAGGAAAGGAGATACATATTTACATTATCACAGGGAAGGCAAAATTTACTTACAGTACCATAAGGAAGCTGACATATATTTACAGTACCACAGGAAAGGGGATAGATACTGATAGTATCATAGGAAAGTGGACACATATTTAGATTATTACACGGAATGTAAAATTTATTCACAGTACCATAGGGAAGATGAAATATATTTACAGTACCACAGGGAAGGGGATAGATACTTATAGTATCATAGGAAAGGGGACACATATTTAGATTATTAAACGGAATGCAAAATTTATTCACAGTTCCATAGGGAAGCTGAAATATATTTGCAGTACCACAGGGAAGGGGATAGATACTTATAGTATCATAGGAAAGGAGATACATATTTACATTACCACAGGGAAAGTAAAATTTACTTATAGTACCATAGGGATGCTGAAATATATTTACAGTACCACAGGGAAGGGGATAGAAACTTATAGTATCATAGGAAAGGGGATACATATTTTCATTATAACATAGAAGGTAAAATTTACTTACAGTACCATAGGGAAGCTGAAATATAATAACATTACCACAGGGAAGGGTATAAATACTCACAGAAATAGATACTTATAGTATCATAGGAGGGGGAATAGATATTTACATTACCACAGGGAAGGATATACATACTCACAGGAAATAGATACTTATAGTATCATAGCAAAGGGGATACATATTTACATTATTACCAAGAAGGTAAAATTTACTTACAGTACCATAGGGAAGCTGTAATATAATTACATTACCACAGGGAAGGGTATAAATACTTATAGTATCATAGAAAAGGGGATACATATTCACATTACCACAGGGAAGGTAAAATTTACTTATAGTACCATAGGGAAACTGAAATATATTTACAGTACCACATGGAAGGGGATAGATACTTATAGTATCATAGAAAAGGGGATACATATTAACACTAATACAGGGAAGGATATACATATTCACAGGAAATAGATACTTATAGTATCATAGGAAAGGGGACACATATTTACATTACCACAGGGAAGGTAAAATTTACTTATAGTACCATAGGGAAGCTGAAATATATTTACAGTACCACAGGGAAGGGTATAAATACTCACAGAAATAGATACTTATAGTATCATAGGAAATGGGATACATATTAACATTACCACAGGGAAGGGAACATTTACTTACAGTACCATAGGGAAGATAAAATATATTTACAGTACCAAAGAGGAAGGGAGAGATACTTCTAGTATCATAGAAAAGGGGATACATATTTACATTACCACAGGGAAGGGTATAAATACTCACAGAAATAGATACTTATAGTATCATAGGAAATGGGATACATATTAACATTACCACAGGGAAAGAAATACAAACTCCAAGGAAATAGATACTTATAGTATGATAGGAAAGGGGACACATATTTACATTATTACATAGAAGGTAAAATTTACTTACAGAACCACAGGGAAGCTGAAATATAATTACTTTACCACAGGGAAGGGTATAAATACTCACAGAAATAGATACTTATAGTATCATAGGAAAGGGGATACATATTTACATTACCACAGGGAAGGAAACATTAACTTACAGTACCATAGGGAAGATAAAATATTTTTACAGTACCAGAGGGGAGGGGATAGATACTTATAGTATCATAGAAAAGGGGATACATATTAACATTACCACAGGGAAGGATATACATACACACAGAAAATAGATACTTATAGTATCATAGGAAAGGGGATGCATATTTACATTACTACAGGGAAAGATATACATACTCCAAGGAAATAGATACTTATAGTATCATAGGAAAGTGGACACATATTTACATTATTACATAGAAGGTAAAGTTTACTTACAGTACCATAGGGAAGCTGAATTATAATTACATTACCACAGGGAAGGGTAGAAATACTCGTAGAAATAGATACTTATAGTATCATAGGAAAGGGGATACATATTTACACTAAAACAGGGAAGGATATACATATTCACAGGAAATAGATACTTATAGTATCATAGGGAAGGGGACACATATTTACATTATTACATAGAAGGTAAAATTTACTTACAGAACCATAGGGAAGCTGAAATATAATTACTTTACCACAGGGAAGGGTATAAATACTCACAGGAATAGATACTTATAGTATCATAGGAAAGGGGATACATATTTACACTAAAACAGGGAAGGATATACATGTTCACAGGAAATAGATACTTATAGTATCATAGTAAAGGGGACACATATTTACATTATTACAGGGAAGATAAAATTTATTCACAGTTCGATAGGAAAGCTGAAATATATTTGCAGTACCACAGGGAAGGGGATAGATACTTATAGTATCATAGAAAAGGGGATACATATTTACATTACCACTGGGAAGGGAACATTTACTTACAGTACCATAGGGAAGATAGAATATATTTGCAGTATCAAAGGGGAGGGGATAGATACTTATAGTATCATAGAAAAAAGATACATATTTACATTACCACAGGGAAGGATATACAAACACACAGGAAATAGATACTTATAGTATCAAAGGAAAGGGGATAGATATTTACATTACCACAGGAAAGGATATATATACTCATAGGAAATACATACTTATAGTATGATAGGAAAGGGGACACATATTTTATTTACCAGAAGGAAGGATATACAAACTTACAGGAAATAAATACTTACACTATCATACATATGTTAAATTTTGCAATAAAGATTAAAGTATCATAGGAAATGAGATACATATTTACATTTCCACAGGGAAGGATATACATACTCATAGGAAATAGATACTAATAGTATCATAGGAAAGGGAACACATATTTACATTATTACTTTACCAGGTAAAATTCACTTACAGTATCATAGGGAAGCTGAAATACATTTACATTACCACAGGGAAGGGTATAAATACTCACAGCAATAGATACTTATAGTATCATAGGAAAAGAAATATATATTTACATTACCACGGGGAAAGATATACAAACTCACAGGAAATAGATACTTATAGTATCATAGGAAAGGGGATACATATTTACATTACCACAGGGAAGGGAACATTTACTTACAGTACCATAGGGAAGATAAAATATATTTACAGTACCAAAGGGAAGGGGATAGATACTTATAGTATCATAGAAAAGGGGATACATATTAACATTACCACACGGAAGGATATACATACACACATAAAATAGATACTTATAGTATCATAGGAAAGGGGACACATATTTACAGTATTACATAGAAGGTAAAATTTACTTACAGTACCATAGAGAAGCTGAAATATAATTACATTACCACAAGGAAGGGTATCGATACTCGTAGAAATAGATACTTATAGTATCATAGGAAAGGGTTCCATATTTACACTAAAACAGGGAATGTTATACATATTCACAGGAAATAGATACTTATAGCATCATAGGAAAGGGATACATATTTACATTATTACAGGGAAGGTAAAATTTATTCACAGTTCCATAGGAAAGCTGAAATGTATTTGCAGTACCACAGGGAAGGGGATAGATACTTATAGTATCATAGAAAAGGGGATACATATTTACATTACCACAGGGAAGGGAACATTTACTTACAGTACCATAGGGAAGATAGAATAAATTTACAGTATCAAAGGGGAGGGGATAGATACTTATAGTATCATAGAAAAGAAGATCCATATTTACATTACCACAGGGAAGGATATACAAACACACAGGAAATAGATACTTATAGTATTATAGGAAAAGAGATAGATATTTACATTACCACAGGGAAGGATATACATACTCATAGGAAATACATACTTATAGTATAATAGAAAAGGGGACACATATTTAAATTACCAGAATGAAGGATATAAAAACTTACAGTTAATAAATACTTACACTATCATACATATGTTTAAGTTTGCAATAAAGATTAAAGTATCATAGGAAATGAGATACATATTTACATTTCCACAGGGAAGGATATACATACTCATAGGAAATAGATACTTATAGTATCATAGGAAAGGGAACACATATTTACATTATTACATAGAAGGTAAAATTTACTTACAGTACCATAGGGAATCTGAAATATATTTACATTACCACAGGGAAGGGTATAAATACTCACAGAAATAGATACTTATAGTATCATAGGAAAAGGAATATATATTTACATTACCACGGGGAAAGATATACAAACTCACAGGAAATAGATACTTATAGTATCATAGGAAAGGGGATACATATTTACATTAACACAGGGAAGGATATACAAACTCACAGGAAATAGATACTTATAGTATCATAGGAAAGGGGATACATATTTACATTACCGCAGGGAAGGGAACATTTACTTACAGTGGCATAGGGAAGATAAAATATATTTACAGTACCAAAGGGGAGGGGATAGATACTTATAGTATCATAGAAAAGGGGATACATATTTACATTACCACAGGGAAGGATATACATACACAGGAAATAGATTCTTATAGTGTCATAGGAAAGGGGATAGATATTTACATTACCGCAGGGAAGGATTTACATACTCATAGGAAATAGATACTTATAATATAATAGGAATGAGGACACATATTTAAATTACCACATGGAAGGATATAAAAACTAACAGGAAATAAATACTTACAGTATCATAGGAAAGGGGATACATGTTTACATTACCATAGGGAAAGATATACATACTCATAGGAAATATATACTAATAGTATAATAGGAAAGGGGACACATATTTAAATTACCACAAGGAAGGATATACAAACATGAAGGAAGTAGATACTTATTGTATCATAGGAAAGGGGACACATATTTTCATTATAACATAGAAGGAAAAATTTACCTCCAGTACCATAGGGAAGCTGAAATAAAATTACATTACCACAGGGAAGGGTATAAATACTCACAGAAATAGATACTAATAGTATCATAGGAAAGGCAATAGATATTAACATTACCACAGGGAAGGATATACATACTCACAGGAAATAGATACTTATAGTATCATAGGAAAGGGGATACATATTTACATTACCACAGGGACAGATAAAAATACTCCAAGGAAATAGATACCTATAGTATCATAGGAAAGGGAACACATATTTACATTATTACATAGAAGGTAAAATTTACTTAGAGTACCATAGGGAAGCTGATATATAATTACATTACCACAGGAAAGGGTATAAATACTCACAGAAATAGAAACTTATAGTATCATAAGAAAGGGGATACATATTTACACTAATACAGGGAAGATAAAATTTATTAACAGTTCCATAGGGAAGCTGAAATATCTTTGCAGTACCACAGGGAAGGGGATAGATAGTTATAGTATCATAGAAAAGGGGATTCATATTTACATTACCACAGGGAAGGTAAAATTTACTTATAGTACCATAGGGAAGCTGAAATATATTTACAGTACCACAGGGAAGAGGATAGATACTTATAGCATCATAGAAAAGGGGATACATATTTACATTACAACAGGGAAGGTAAAATTTACTTATAGCAACATAGGGAAGCTGAAATATATTTACAGTACCACAGGGAAGGGGATAGATACTTATAGTATCATAGAAAAGGGGATACATATTTACATTACCACAGGGAAGGTAAAATTAACTTAAAGTACCATAGGAAAGCTGAAGCATATTTACAGTACCACAGGGAAGGGGATAGATACTTATAGTATCAAAGGAAAGGGGATACATATTTACATTACCACAGGGAAGGGAACATTTACTAACAGTACCATAGGATAGATTAAATATATTTACAGTACCAAAGGGGAAGGGATAGATACTTATAGTATCATAGAAAAGGGGAAACATATTTACATTACCACAGGGAAGGATATACATACACACAGAAAATAGATACTTATAGTATCATAGCAAAGGGGACAGATATTTACATTACCACAGGGAAGGATATACATACTCATAGGAAATAGATACTTATAGTATAATAGGAAAGTTGAGACATTTTAAATTACCACAAGAACGGATATACATACTCACAAGAAATAAATATTTACAGTATCATAGTAAAGGAGATACATATTTACATTACCACAGGGAAAGATATACATACTCATAGGAAATAGATACTTATAGTATCATAGGAAAGGGGACACATATTTACATTATTACATATCAGGTAAAATTTACTTAAAGTACCATAGCGAAGCTGAAATATAATAACATTGCCACAGGGAAGGGTATAAATACTCACAGAAATAGATACTTATAGTATCATAGGAAAGGAAATACATATTTACATTACCACAGGGAAGGACATACATACTCACAGAAAATAGATACTTATAGAATCATAGGAAAGGGGATACATATTTACATTACCACAGGGAATGATAAACATACTCATAGTAAATAGATACTTATAGTATCAAAGGAAAGGGGACACATATTTACATTATTACATAGAAGGTAAAATTTACTTACAGTACCATAGGGAAGCTGAAATATATTTACATTACCACAGGGAAGGGTATAAATACTCAGAGAAATAGATACTTATAGTATCAAAGGAAAGGGAATACATATTTACATTACCACAGGGAAGGATATACATTCTCACAGAAAATAAATACTTATAGTATCATAGGAAAGGGGACAAATATTTACATTACCACAGGGAAGGTAAAATTTATTTATAGTACCATAGGCAAGCTGAAATATATTTGGAGTACCACAGGGAAGGGAATAGATACTTATAGTATCATAGGAAAGGGGATACATATTTACATTACCACCGGGAAGGGAACATTTACTTACAGTACCATAGGGAAGATAAAATAAATTTACAGTACCAAAGAGGAGGGGATAGATACTTATAGTATCATAGAAAAGGGGAAACATATTTACATTACCACAAGGAAGGCTCTACATACACACACGAAATAGATACTTATAGTATCATAGGAAAGGGGATAGATATTTACATTACCACAGGGAAGGATATACATACTCATAGGAAATAGATACTTATTGTATAATAGGAAAGGGGAGACATTTTAAATTACCACAAGGAAGGATATACAAACTTACAGGAAATAAATACTTACAGTATCACAGGAAAGGGGATATATATATTTACATTTCCACAGGGAAGGATATACATACTCATAGGAAATAAATACTCATAGAATCATAGGAAAGGGGACATACATTACATTATTACAAAGAAGGTAAAATTTACTTACAGTACCATAGGGAAGCTGAAATATATTTACATTACCACAGGGAAGGGTATAAATACTCACAGAAATAGATACTTATTGTATCATAAGAAAAGGGAATCCATATTTACATTACCACAGGGAAGGATATACATACTAACACAAAATAGATACCTATAGTATCATTGGAAAGGGGATACATATTTACATTACCACAAGGAAGGATATACATACTTATAGAAAATAGATACTTATAGTATCATAGGAAAGGGGATACATATTTACATTATTACATGGAAGGTAAAATTTACTTACAGTACCATAGGGAAGCTGAAATATATTTACATCACCACAGGGAAAGGTATAAATACTCACAGAAATAGATACTTATAGTATCATAGGAAAAGGAATATATATTTACATTACCACAGGGAAACATAAACAAATTCACAGGAAATAGATACTTATAGTATCATAGGAAAGGAGATACATATTCACACTAATACAGGGAAGGATATACATATTCACAGGAAATAGATACTTATAGTATCATAGGAAAGGGGACACATATTTACATTATTACAGGGAAAATAAAACTTATTCACAGTTCCACAGGGAAGCTGAAATGTATTTGGAGTACCACAGGGAAGGGGATAGATACTTATAGTATCATAGGAAAGGGGACACATGTTTTCATTATAACATAGAAGGAAAAATTTACTTACAGTACCAAAGGGAAGCTGAAATATAATTACATTACCACAGGGAAGGGTATAAATACTCACAGAAATAGATACTTATAGTATCATTGGAAAGGGAATAGATATTTACATTACCACAGTGAAGGATATACATACTCACAGGAAATAGATACTTTTAGCATCATAGGAAAGGGGACACATATTTACATTATTACAGGGAAGATAAAATTTATTCACATTTCAATA
Organism: Mytilus californianus; assembly: GCF_021869535.1. NCBI lineage: Eukaryota > Metazoa > Mollusca > Bivalvia > Mytilida > Mytilidae > Mytilus > Mytilus californianus. Next base: position 65,135,951 of record NW_026262679.1, read on the forward strand.
GGGAAGCTGAAATATCTTTGCAGTACCACAGGGAAAGGGATAGATAGTTATAGTATCATACAAAAGGGGATTCATATTTACATTACCACAGGGAAGGTAAAATTTTCTTATAGTACCATAGGGAAGCTGAAATATATTTACAGTACCACAGGGAAGAGGATAGATACTTATAGTATCATAGAAAAGGGGATACATATTTACATTACCACAGGGAAGGTAAAATTTACTCATAGTACCATAAGGAAGCTGAAATATATTTACAGTACCACAGGGAAGGGGATAGATACTTATAGTATCATAGAAAAGGAGATACATATTCACATTACCACAGGGAAGGTAAAATTTATTTACAGTACCATAGGGAATCTGAAATATATTTACAGTACCACAGGGAAGGGGACAGATACTTATAGTATCATAGGAAAGGGGATACATATTTACATTACCACAGGGAAGGGAACATTTACTTACCTTATCATAGGGAAGCTAAAATATATTTACAGTACCAAAGGGAAGGGGATAGATACTTATAGTATCATAGAAAACGGGATACATATTTTCATTACCACAGGGAAGGGTATAAATACCTACAGAAATAGTTACTTATAGTATCATAGGAAAGAGAATACATATTTACATTACCACAGGGAAGGATATATATACTCACAGGAAATAAATACTTATAGTATCATAGGAAAGGGGATATATATTTACATTACCACAGGGAAGGATATGCATACTCATAGGAAAAAGATACTTATAGTATCATAGGAAAGGGGACACATATTTACATTATTACATAGAAGGTAAAATTTACTTACAGTACCATAGGGAAGCTGAAATATAACTACATTACCACAGAGAAGGATATAAATACCTACAGAAATAGATACTTATAGTATCATAGGAAAGGGGACACATATTTACATTACCACAGGGAAGATGAAATTTATTTACAGTACCATAGGGAAGCCGAAATATATTTGTAGTACCACAGGGAAGGGGATAGATACTTATAGTATCATAGGAAAGGGGATACATATTTACGTTTCCACAGGGAACGGTATAAATACCTACAGAAATAGATACTTATAGTATCATAGGAAAGGGGACACATATTTACATTACCACAGGGAAGGTAAAATTTATGTACAGCACCATAGGGAAGCTGAAATATATTTATAGTACCACAGGGAAGGGGATAGATACATATAGTATCATAGGAAAGGGGATACATATTTACATTACCACAGGGAAGGGAACTTTTACTTACAGTACCATAGGGAAGCTAAAATATATTTACAGTACCAAAGGGGAGGGGATAGATACTTATAGTTTCATAGAAAAGGGGATAATTATTTTCATTACCACAGGGAAGGATATGCATACTCACAGGAAATAGATACTTATAGTATCATAGGAAAGGGGATACATATTTACATTATCACAGGGAAAGATATACATACTCATAGGAAATAGATACTTATTATCATAGGAAAGAGGACACATATTTAGATTCTTACATAGAAAGTAAAATTTACTTACAGTACCATAGGGAAGCTGAAATATATTTTCATTACCACAGGGAAGGGTATAAATACTCACAAAAATATATACTTATAGTATTATAGGAAAGGGAATACATATTCACATTACCACAGGGAAAGATATACATACTCACAGGAAATAGATACTTATAGTATCATAGGAAAGGGGATACATATTTACATTATCACATTGAAGGATATACTTACTCAAAGGAAATGGATACTTATAGTATCATAGGAAAGGGGACACATATTCACATTGTCACAGGGCAGGTAAAATTTATTTACTGTAAAATAGGGAAGCTGAATTATATTTGCAGTACCACAGGGAAGGGGATAGATACTTAAAGTATCATAGAAAAGGGGATACATATTTACATTACCACAGGGAAAGTAAAATTTACTTACAGTACCATAGGGAAGCTAAAATATATTTAAAGTACCACAGGGAAGGGGATAGATACTTATAGTATCATAGGAAAGGGGATAGATATTTACATTACCACAGGGAAGGACATACATATCAATAGGAAATAGATACTTATAGTATCATAGGAAAGGGGACACATATTTACATTATTACATAGAAGTAAAATTTACTTACAGTACCATAGGGAAGCTGAAATATATTTACATTACCACAGGCAAGGGTATAAATACTCAGAGAAATAGATACGTAAAGTATCATAGGAAATGTAATACATATTTACATTACCACAGGGAAGGATATACATACACACAGGAAATAGATACTTATAGTATCATAGGAAAGGGGATACATATTTACATTACCACAGGGAAGGTTACACATACTCATGGAAATAGATACTTATAGTATAATAGGAAAGGGGACACATATTTATATTATGACATAGAAGGTAAAATTCACTTACAGTACCATAGGGAAGCTGAAATATATTTTCATTACCACAGGGAAGGGTATAAATACTCACAAAAATATATACTTATAGTATTATAGGAAAGGGAATACATATTCACATTACCACAGGGAAAGATATACATACTCACAGGAAATAGATACTTATATTATCATAGGAAAGGGGATACATATTTACATTATCACATTGAAGGATATACTTACTCAAAGGAAATGGATACTTATAGTATCATAGGAAAGGGGACACATATTCACATTGTCACAGGGCAGGTAAAATTTATTTACTGTAAAATAGGGAAGCTGAATTATATTTGCAGTACCACAGGGAAGGGGATAGATACTTAAAGTATCATAGAAAAGGGGATACATATTTACATTACCACAGGGAAAGTAAAATTTACTTACAGTACCATAGGGAAGCTAAAATATATTTAAAGTACCACAGGGAAGGGGATAGATACTTATAGTATCATAGGAAAGGGGATAGATATTTACATTACCACAGGGAAGGACATACATATCAATAGGAAATAGATACTTATAGTATCATAGGAAAGGGGACACATATTTACATTATTACATAGAAGTAAAATTTACTTACAGTACCATAGGGAAGCTGAAATATATTTACATTACCACAGGCAAGGGTATAAATACTCAGAGAAATAGATACGTATAGTATCATAGGAAATGTAGTACATATTTACATTACCACAGGGAAGGATATACATACACACAGGAAATAGATACTTATAGTATCATAGGAAAGGGGATACATATTTACATTACCACAGGGAAGGTTACACATACTCATGGAAATAGATACTTATAGTATAATAGGAAAGGGGACACATATTTATATTATGACATAGAAGGTAAAATTCACTTACAGTACCATAGGGAAGCTGAAATATATTTACATTACCACAGGGAAGGGTATAAATAAGCACAGAAATAGATACTTATAGTATCATAGGAAAGGGAATACATATTCACATTACCACAGGGAAGGATATACATACTCACAGGAAATAGATACTTATAGTATCATAGGAAAGGGGATACATATTTACATTACCACAGAGAAGGATATACATACTCAGAGGAAATAGATACTTATAGTATCATAGGAAAGGGGACACATATTTACATTATCACAGTAAGGAAAATTTACTTACGGTACCATAGGGAAGCTAAAATATATTTACATTACAACAGGGAAGGGGATCAGATACTTATAGCATCATAGGAAAGGGGATACTTATTTACATGACCACAGGGAAGGGAAGATTTACTTACAGTACCATAGGGAAGCTAAAATATATTCACAATACCAAAGGTGAGGGGATAGATACTTATAGTATCATAGAAAATAATATACATATTTACATTACCACAGGGGAGGATATATATACTCACAGGAAATAGATACTTATAGTATCATAGGAAAGGGGATAGATATTTACATTACCACAGGGAAGGATATACATACTCATACGAAATAGATACTTATAGTATTATAGGAAATGGGACACATATTTACATTTACACAGGGAAGGGAACATTTACTTACAGTACCATATCGAAGCTGAAATATATTTACAGTAGCAACGTGGAGGGGATAGATACCTATAGTATCATAGAAAAGGGGATACATATTTACATTACCATAGGGGAGGATATACATACTCACAGGAAATAGATACTTATAGTATTATAGGAAAGGGGATAGATTTTTACATTATCACAGGGAAGGATATACATACTCTTACGAAATAGATACTTATTGTATAATAAGAAAGGGCACACATATTTACATTTCCACAGGTAAGGGAACATTTACTAACAGTACCATAGGGAAGCTGAAATATATTTACAGTAGCAAAATGGAGGGGATAGATACTTATAGTATCATAGAAAAGGGGATGAATATTTACATCACCACAGGGAAGGATATGCATACTGACAAGAAATAAATGCGTATAGTATCATAGGAAAAGGGACACATATTAACATTATTACATAGAAGGTAGAAATTACTTACAGTACCATAGGGAAGCTGAAATATATTTACATTACCACAGGGAAGGGTATAAATACTTACAGAAATAGATACTTATAGTACCCTAGGGAAAGGGACAGTTATTTACAGTACCACAGGGCAGGGGGATAGATACTAATAATATAATAGGGAAGGGAGTATATACTTACAGGATGAAAGCAAATAGTGTACTTACATAATGTGTCATTGGGTAATTCGGTATAAGTCAAACAAGCTCAAACATCAAAATCTAGTTGATTTTTTTAATTTTCTGATGTCATTTTCTGTGATGTTATTCACGGCCATGTCTAAAACATGTGTAGTAGTGCTTTGCATGTATTTCAATATGCCTGTGCTGTATCTATGCATACATGAAATAATTGCTGCTCATATATCTTATCTGCATGTTGTGTTTTAATGTTATGTATATGTTATTTATATTCGGTAATAGGCTCTCAAGAGTTTATGTTTGTACTGTTATATGTGAACCGAATCAAAATAAAACTTTCGTATTAGTATTATTCGTATTCGTATGCCAATTGGTGACTGATGTACCTCAAGTTGTTAACGTCTACGTCGTTTGATCTCTGGTGGAGAGTTGTCTCATTGGCAATCTTCTTATTTTTTATATGTTGTTGATTTGAATGCTTATGCCACTAGACTATCTAAGGGCAATTAACATATATCACTATTTTACTATATAGCTTTACTTTTACCGTAAAATCAGAAAAATAAAACGAAACATGTAAAACGCATATCTATGTGTTCTGATCTCGAATTGTGTAAGAAATATACACCTAGTTATCTCAATATACTTTACATACATACACCAGTAGCTGACATACTGTTCATTCTGCATGTTCTGTAGTCGGGCGCCTTTTAAAATTCCCAATGTTTATGTTTGACTGGCATATAACGGTCAAGTTTCGTATCCGAGTCCCCTGCATTTTTAAACTCAATATCAGTTAAATGACTGTCACAAGTTACATAGATACTTCACCTATTGCATTAGTGAGTAGATTTTACAAAACATAAAACTTAGTGAATGTATATATACGTCTCGTTTTATAAAACTTCTTTTAATAAACCACGTGTGAAAAATGTAATCAGCATCAATTAACGATCAATAGATCAATAATAAGATTTCAATTAACGGTCAATAGATCAATTGTTAGATAACACGATTTGTAAGTATGTACTAAATCGGATAGTGAATAGGTTATGCTTTGAAAATAGGTGCTTGGCGCAAAGTATGTAATTATGCTAGCTACGTATAAGCCTTCTTTTGTTAGGAGCACCACCAGAAGTTATGGTGTAAAAGTCCCTCGCACTAATTTTCTTACTATATTACATCAGTAAACAAATGTCTATTGTACTCAATAAAAGGTACAATAATACCATTCTACAAGCCTTAGAGAGATCAAAATTAGGCGCATCAATAGGAAATATCAATGTTTCAGCCCCTACATGTGCTGACGATAGCCATCCTTACAGACACAGAACATGAAGCTCAGGCACTTCTAAATATTGTCCATAGCCTAGCTGCACAAGACCTAGTTACTATCAATCCTACTAAGTGTGACATTCTACCACTTACAAAAACTGATCACGAATTCAACATTTACTTTGGAGATGATAAAATAGATCAAAAAAACAGAAACAAAACATCTTGGTTTAATTCGCACCGTAAGAAACAAGCTAAGTATTGAGGACAGGCTAAGGACTGCAAGACGAACCGTTGTACGTATCTACTCACTTCTTGGACCAGGACTACATGCTTGTATAAGGGAATGTCACCACTTTTAGCCGCTGTTTTGGCAGACATATGCTCTACCTAGAAGTCTCTTTGGTATCGACGTACTTAATCATACACCTGCCGATATTCTGAAATTAGAGCGACTTCAGCTGCAAATATGTCGACAAATAAGAGCTTTCCAGCACGAACAGCTAATGTCACAACATATGTCATGCTTGTAATGGGGCCAATACAGGCTGTTGTAGACAGGATTTGCTCACTTTTTTTGGAGGTATACTTCAAGATAAATGTAGCATTGAATTCAAAATTATCGAAGGACAATTGGTTATGTCAAAAGAACAATCAAACTAATTTATTTGAGTTTGAGTCACATATTAAAGATAGAGTTCCGAATTACAATTGGACTTCAACTTTAAATTTGAGTCACCTTTTGGCGTAGAGTTCGAGGTAAAGCCTTATTTGAGTCTCATTTAGATTAAGATTAAAAGTTGAAATTCGAGTTATCTAATATGAGTTCTATTTTTTTTATCGTGGATCAAGGGCTTTTGCTCGAGCTACCGAAAAGAGGGTTCAGGGGTAGGTATGCGTACAAAAGATAAACAATTTTACAGCATACAAAACACAACATAGAAATTAAAATAAAGTTAGATGTGGTGTGATTGCCAATGAAAAAATTATCCACCATAGTTTAAATGCAGTGGATGCAAGCAATCATAGGCAACCGTACAGCCTTCAACACACCGTATAGTCGGCTACAAAAGACCACCACGTGAAAATGTGAAACAATTCAAACGAGAAAACTAATGGTCTAGTTTATAGCTAAACAATCTACGAATAAACAGCTGCCCCATGAGCGCATGATACGCCCGTCGTCTTGTGTGTGAATTTTTATGCAATAATCATAAATAGTTTCTGACATACGGCGCGACATGCGAAACCCCCCCCCCCCCCCCCCCCGTCCCCCCTCTTTTTTTTTTTTAAAACTCAATATCTCTAAAAAAACCAAAAAGTATACAGATCTTTAGATTAATATAACTAAGAAGTGTGTAAAATTTTAAGCAATAATCATAAATCGTTTTTGAGATACGGCGCGACATGTGAAAATCCCGCTTTTAAAAAAAAACAAAAAATCAATATCTCTAAAATAAAATTTTTGAATCAAAACCAAAAAGTATACAGATCTTTAGATTAATATAACTAAGAAGTGTATAAAATTTTAAGCAATAATCATAAATCGTTTTTGAGATACGGCGCGACATGTGAAAAACCCCCTCCCCCTTTTTTTACAAAATACTCAATAACTCAAAAATAAAATTTTGAATCATCACCAAAAAGTATACAGATCTTAAGATTAATATAACTAAGAAGTGTGTAAAGTTTTAAACAATAATCATAAATTGTTTTTGAGATACCGCGCGACATGTATAAAAAATACACACACCTGTTTTAGTTACTAAGTCCCGTAACTCAAAAACTTTTAATCTTATTTTCACCAAAAAGTATACAGATCGTTTGACCATCATTAGAAACAACTATGTTAAGTTTCATGAAATTTGGATAAGTCGTTCTCAAGTTACGGTGCGACATGTTTACGCCGGACAGACAGACGGACAGACGGACAGACGACATTTGTAAACCATAGTACGTCCCGTCAAAATTTTGACGGGCGTATAAAAACAAATATGACACACATGAAACAACAACAACCATTGAACTACAGGTTCCTGACTTGGGGCAGGCATTTAAAGAAAGTGCACGCGGCGGAGTTTAACATGTATGTAAGCGCTAATCCCTATCCTAACCTAGTGTATCATAGCACAGCATAAGAAGAAAATGTAAAGACAGTTTTGATTGGCTCAACTAAATAGATCAGTATGACTGGGTAACATAAATCCATCAGCGTGATCTCGGGTGCTTTGGCAGGGTAAGCGGATTCTGCTTAACTTGTGGCACCCGTCGTGTTATTCGTGAAAGTACAAATCCAGTGATTTGTTTTTTTGGTAGTTTACATTCGAGGAAATGATTACGGGATTGTGGTTACGACAACTGGAACCTATTCGTCGTCACCTGTGAAACAGATATTTCAAAAAGTGTTTTTTTTCAATTAGTGTGTGGTATATCAGAAACTGCAATTAATAAAAAAAAAAGTTTAATATTCATATGTTCAAATGAACATACACGCTAAAAAAAACCTGGAGAATTCTTATTTTATAGAATTGATGCTTTGTTGCTTAGCAATCCCCCCCCCCCCCCCCCCACACACACACACACATTTCACTTTAACTTTAGTGCGAGTTGATTTAAAGTGTCTCATTTGTTGAAAATACAGTACAAGTCTTTTGATTTGTGTTGTACCTGCGACAATAATGTAGCGACAGTGAGATACAACAAACCTATATGCCGTCGTCGGTAGTATCGTCGGCGTCTTCATCATTTATGTTGTTAGGTTTCTAGTTTGAACTGTTTTTATATTTTTCATTTCGAGACCTTTTTAAACTTAGGGAGCTACCATTTGATTTTTATGGGGGGGGGGGGGGGGGGCTAGGATGAAAATTGAAAAAAATAGGCAGGACAGGAGTTTTGAGTAAAAAAAAAGGCAGGATGAGACACTTTGCAAAAAAAAAAGGCAGGATGACAATTTATGTAAAAAAAAGTCAGGATAAACTAAAAAAAAAAAGGCAGGACTGAATAGAGTGAAAAATAAAAAGGCAGGACAGAGATTACAACTAAAAAAAAATGCAGGACAAAATTTTTCATCCTAGTCCCCCATAAAAATAAAATGGTAGCTCCCTTACTATGTGGTATGAATTTTGCTCATTCTTAAAGACCATACAGTCGCACATATATGTTAAATTCTACGTCATTTGGTATGTGGTTGAGAGTTGTCTTATTGGCAATCATACCACATTTTTTTTTATTTCTATGTAAGGTTTTTTTTTTTTGCATTGAATATTACCGAATTAAACTATTTTGACATGATAAATTTGTAAACCTCCATGAAACTTGTATAGGAGTTATTCTTCAGGACCAAGATAAAGCAGTGTTCCTTGGAATCATTTACGAATTTATTATAATACTGCTTCCATTTGAGAACTAAGGAAAAACCGGCAAGTGGTTTTGGGATATCCCCCTTATGTCCGAATTACTGTAAATGTTTTAGTACTTTTTTTCCTAATTTTGTCTGTCGTTCCCCTTTTTCATACCAAATAACTATGAACAACAACTTGAACTTTAATTTGAACTTTAACTTAATGAATAGCGGTACTCATCCAAAGCGCATTACACAAACGACATATGGAAATCGGTCTAAAAATAGAACATATTTTTTTCCAAAATGGTCACGTGGTTTTACCTCGTAGTAGTAATGGGATAACCACATCAAAGAATGACATGACCACATCAAATACTGAAACAAACACATTATGTAGTGTAAAATCGTCAAATTTTTAAACATCATTACGTAATGTTAAAGCCATATAAATAATTGGCAAATCATCATTACGAAATAACAAAACCACATCATGTAATGAAACAACTACATTACGTTATGTCACATACACATCAAGTAATGTTAAAACCACATTGCCTAATGACATAACCACATCAAATAAGGGTGAAACCACATCGAGTAATGACAGAACCATATTAAGTAATGACAAAATTATATCAAGTCAATGCGAAACCATATCATGTAATATCGAAATAGCATTATGTAATGACTATTCCATATTGAGTTATATCAAAACATCATTACGTAATGTCAAAACCATATTATGTAAAGACAAACTATCATCAAGTAATAATAGAACAACATAACGTAATATCAGAGTTCCACATAAGACAGCTGTGGCGTTCCATAGAAAAAGGCTGAAGTTAAAGCGAAACTAGTGACAAGAGCATATACGCTCCAATATGAAAAATCAAAATTCACCGGTAACAAAGAATCTGATCTGTGTACGTTATGCAGCCTATGTAAAGAAGACACAAATCACTTCAAATTAGAATGTTCTGCACTTAAAGACATTAGAGAAAAACATCTGCTCAAAATAGAACAGTACATAAGAAACAACTACAGTGGGAGTAAAATTGATAGACTTGAAAAAGAGGACTATTCCTACAATTTACACGTGATTCATCCTCACAAAAGTTACATCATATAGTTAAATTAAAGTGTGACATCACAAGGGACTTATAATGCCTTATAAGAACTTTTTGTTATGGTCTATATACCAAACGGTCGTCGTTACAATTACGCAAGAAGTGAAAAATTATGTGACAATCATAGACAATAACAATACAATGGAGATTCTTGGTTGAGTATACTAATGCTGTTACTGCACAGGTAGATATGATATAAGTTATGTAAATATACTCAGTTGTATTCTATCGCATAAGGGGGGCTAGGATGAAATTTGAAAAAAGGCAGGACAGGAGTTTTGAGTAAAACAAAAAGGCAGGATGAGCAATGTGGCAAAAAAAAACGGCATGATGACAATTTATGTAAAAAAAAGTCAGGATAGACCGAATAGAGTGAAAAATAAAAACGCAGGACAGAGATTACAACTCAAAAAAAAAAATGCAGGGGTCACTTGCTACATGTAATTTGACATATGCATTAAGACACATTAAGGGGTTTAACACCCGCTAATCTGTATAGATCACTTCAGTGAAAACCAATATCAGATGTTATCTATAAGGTAATTTAGATTAATGTTTTCTGTATTTTAGTGCAGTTTGTAAAATCATCGGAAGTATTATATTGTCAATATAATACTTCCATGGTAAAATTAATTGAAGGCCGGAGTTCCTATTCGATCTTTGTTGAAACCTGGGACTACTGAATTAGTGTATCAGTCCCAGTTGAAACATTGAAACGGCGAGAGATGTTTTACTCAAATTAGTTAATGAAAAATACATATAGATAAAAATAGATATTCTTATTCAACATGAATTGAGCATAAAACTGATAGATTTTTGTTGTTGTTGTTTTTTTTATAAAAATTCGGAATGTCTGTCATATTATTTAATTTCAAACATCTATTGACAGTTGACAATTATTGAATTGAACAGTATACATTAATTGAGGACAACAGCACATTTCCTCGAGTTAAGTGAACTGTAACAGTTGTTGGTTCATGTCTGTCATATTTGTTTTTCGTAAATTGTTTTGTTATAAATTAGGCCGTTAGTTTTCATAATGAGGGGGGGGGGGGGGGGGGGGGGGGCGTCAAACATGTATTTTCGACTAACCAAAATTGACCAGATCGTAACATAGGCAGGGCTATTGTGTAACAGTAGACGGCATCGAAGCTATATCATACAAAAATAAGTATGGTAAATTTTAATCTTTGTAACAGTAAACATTCATTTTATTCGTAATCACTGTTATAACCAGTAATTTCTGCTAAAAAGATAAACCAAACGCTTCACCATAAGAAAAGAATATATTTATAATAAACAAAATGATGTGTTATTAAAACCATTGTATTGACCTACGTCATAAGTCAATATACTTTCAAGAGTCGATAAACACATATACTGACCTCATCAAATAACTATAGATCTAATTGTATAATATTTTTTCTGTGGGCACATTCATTGTTTTTACATTACATCAACAGAGGTATATTTGAGACAGACTTTAAAAGTAGTGGAAAATTAACGATACAAACCAGCCTTTTCAACAGAATTAACAATGTTAACACATTTTACAACTTTTACTCAATACTATTGTTAAAAAATGTGAAAATATCACTTTATAAAGCATGCTTCTGAGGCGCTTTTCTGAATTTATCCACAGGAACACTCATAGTCAAAATATGTAATGCCAAGGATGTATAAGTACCGAAACACGCGAAGAACTATCTGACCAAAAGTGACAGAAAAATGATAGCCAAATCCATCTATGGTCAAATTTGTCTGAGGGAGCTGGAACATTATGATTATATTTTATCTATTTAAAATTTCCTATTCATAAAATAAGAAATTTTAACGAAACTAAGGTTCCAACTTCCCCAGGCAACGTTGACTATACATGAATTTGGCTTGTTTTTAGGTCCTTTTTGGTCATGTAGCTCCGAACGTTTCAGCGTATTTACACATCCCTAGCTATCAAGTGTTTAATTTGAGCGTCTTGATGAAGGTAAATCCAGAAAAGTTATTCGGACGCACGAAATTTATCAAGTGTTTTTTTTTACATTAAGTGTCTTGATAATTTCTAAATATATGAACTGGCAAATTAAGAAAGTTATAAGTTATGTCAGTACAGAAGCACTGACTACTGAGCTGATGATACCCTCGGCTCGGGGACTTATAGTCCAACAGCAGTGGTGTCGACCAATTGCTATAAAAATAAAAATAATATTTTATAAATTGTATGCGTCCAAAGAGCTTTTTCTGGATTAACCTTCATTAGCAACTCTCAAAGCCAAAAAAATTAAAAGCCAAGGATGCATAAGTACACAAACACGCGAAGAGTTATATGACCAAAAGGGACCTAAAATAATAGCCAAACCAATCTATGGTCAACTTTGCCCGAGAGATAACCGTAATAATTTCTTATAACGGACAATTAAAGGATACTACCGCGAAGCGCTTCCTACTATTGAGATTACTACCAAGGAAGGATGTAACGTAAAGACGATAAATTCATATCAAAGGATCGATCCATGCGACAGTTTCCGAAATTATGATTATACTGAGTTTAGTAATTCTCTGGTAATATCATTTGGCTTTACAGTGATTAATATTCGTAATTTCACTACCAAGAAAAGCACTATCAAATTAAAAATCGAGATCTTTACATATTGTTTTTGTTTTATGATGTTGGAGTGGATATAGTATTCAATTTCCAACTAAGTTGATATATATTTCCTTCTTACATATTAAAAGTAAACATGGCATCCTCTGCTAGAGACAGGGGAATATGTTATTACACAGAATACCAATGATTCTTGCCACTGCAAATATCATACAATATTTTTATTTAATAAAGTAAGGCGTCCATCGTTCTAGACTGATCCTTGATGTAACCTTGACAATCGTAACTACTTAATACTTTGAAGAAGAAAAAAAAATGGAAAACTTAAAATTCTGTTCACTAGGGTGAATAAACACTGCAAATTGTTGTAATGGTTTTTTTTATTTTGTATGTGGCAAATATAATATTTTGAAATTATAAAACTTACAATATATAGATAAGTACTAACATACGAAAACGCAATTTCATATGATTCTTAAAAACAAATTATCATGCTTATTAAAAACAAATTCAGGCTATTTAAAAACAAATCATTTGTTGGAATGCGTTTTCATTTTTATACTCTGCTCATCTGAGGTCAGAATTGGGGACAACTAGAATTGAGAAACGAAACGGGGAATGTGTCAAAGAGACAACAACCCGACCAAAGAGCAGAAAACACCCCGAGGCCACAAATGGGTCTTCAACGCAACGAGAACCACGATTTGGAGGTTACACGTGATTAACATTTTGTTAAAAATCAACAATAACATCAAAATTTAATGTCTGATCGGTAACTAACAGATAAGTAATACAATACCAAATTTCTTGTCTTCAATCAGGCAAATCCAAGATAAGAAGACAATTTCAACAAAGAAATTCCATGGTTCCTATATATATTTAAAAAAAATGGTTGTTTTTTTTATAACCAACATGATGTAGCAGGGATGGATGTACAATCAACTTAGGTATAGACACCCCGTTCCAAACGTCATTTATCGCTTAGCGACATATTTTACATGCATATTCAATGCAAGAACGTGTTCATGACATATAAGTATAGCCAGGTTTGTAAAACTGATAAGATGAGTCAAAATTAGTATGTTGACAAGGTCACATTTTGCATGAAAACATGTCACATACACGAGCTTTCTAACTTTCTAACCCCAAACCAACTGGTCTTGCTCCTAAATGCTGCATAATTGGCGGAGAAGTAGCAAATACCAAATTAAAAGTTTTTGTTTTGGCCCGACCGGGGTCGTACTTATGATTTTCCACTAAAAAAGCAAGGACACGACTGCGAGACGTTTCATAACATTAAGATAGGTACCAACGAACCAGAGATGGCAGTCCAAAGGGTTGCTAGTCGGGTTTTGAAACACGTACTGTAAAAAGAGGTGTCAATAATAGAAATAACACTCCAGGACGTTACAAAGATGTGATGGATAAAAAGACAACAACTGCTGGAATCATATTCCTAGATTTTAACAGCATAAGATATGTTAATGATGAAAAAATTCAACAAAATCAAAAATTGGGGTTAGCAATTACAAACGTACTAGTGATACTTTGACAAGCAACTGTATAGCCTCCGTTTCGAATTTAAACGAGTAGAATGTTAACGCTTGTGAACTTTTTAAATCCAATTTATCTGGTTCTGTTGTGTTTGACTTTATATATATATTAATAAAATCTGTTGGAATATTCTACGCAACATCGATCAAGCAAAATAATTGCATATTAATCCTTACTATTTTGTTTCTTGTTTAGGGCCTTGAAAATATGCAACAACATTACGACCACAATGATTGACAAATGAGGTTTCAGATAAGTTTTATTATATCGAAATTATTATATAATGATATATATAATAATGACTGCTTACAAGGGAGCTGTTAAAAACCGTGGGTTCCAAGTGGTGGTGTTGAAGTCTTCCCGTCGAAAATTTTACGGGTTTTGAGGCACGTACGAATTGGTTGACCGTTAAGGAATATCTGTTTCACAAATGATGACAGATATGTTTCAATTGCTACATTCTGCGTCGTCTCCTTTTTCTCGAATTTGACATCACAGAATTAGACTTATCAATGAATGTGTACTTACTCGAGTAACACGACGGGTGTTTTTTCTCAGGACATAGCATCAACGACCATTCGAAGGTTTCTTTTATTACATTATTCATGTTTCACAATGAGAAAATTGTGATTGGATAAAAAGAGTAATGGGGTTCATGTTTATAAGACTGCAACTCAAACCCGCAAGTGCAATTAAACCAGAATAAAATTATCCAGTGGGCAACATAGATATAGATCAAGTGTCTAGCTAATATACCATATATCAACCTCTCAGTCGTCCAGAGTCTAGACAAGTTGTGGTCATTTAACAGACACTACAAAATATCTGCCCAAAACCAAATTCATAAAAGACCATTCAATATCATTAAAATAATACTCTAAAGTATGTAACTTTTAAAAACTTTTATTCAGGACATCGATGAGATGCTAAAATATTACTGACAGAAAACTAAAGATAGAGCAACGCAAAACTGGCAAATGGAACAGCAGTTCAAGTGACAATGAAATTTCACAAAAAAGCAAGCACTTTATTACATATAAATGAATACAACACATACAACAGATCTTATTGTGTGGTTCCTTAGTCCTAAGGTAACATTTTTACCAAAAGACTAAAAAAAACGTTTAGATTTGGGAAAAATTTAAGGACTTAAACTAAAAACGAACGATTAGTGCGATGAATTGCCGATTAACATGTTGTGCAAGGATTTCGTTTATCGATCAGAAAACACTTTAGGTATCACTGATTCCAAAACGGAAAGTTTCTACGACTGTTGTTTTAAAGGATGTGGCTTCACTGACAACTGTTGTCACTGTAAGGTCTAATCAGGTCATATTTGATTAGTCTGTTAATGTCCTGTCGCGTTTTTAAACCAAAAAAGTAGACACTGTAATGTCAAAATATTTGAACATAGACATTTTTCATTATTGTTAAGAGAACTTTGCAATAAAATGGAAGGAAATGTCAGTTCAATTACTCGATGGGTTTAGCTCTATAATTCGTTTTCCATTATTAAAAGGAAATATTGTCATGGGGAGTCATCTGCAGTATAAATGATGAGAACGGAAAACTTAATACCAACAGGAGGACTCATTTATTCCGGAAATTCATGACAAAACTAAATAAAACAGAATTTGAAATTTTGCTTTCCGACTTCCGTTCCTTTTAATAACATCAAGCTGGGTTGGCTTAAAGAAACAAGAATCTCACTATTGGTATTAAATGTACTGACAAAGGTATACGTCAAATCACCGCACAATACTAGGAAGCTTTCTAGTGAGGCAATACAAGTTTAGCTAACTTGACTCGTAAGGTTATAATGGCTTGACGTTCGTCTTTGTAAACTTACAAAAAAACTTCTATGAAATAC
The DNA here is from genome assembly GCF_021869535.1 of Mytilus californianus. Classification (NCBI taxonomy): domain Eukaryota; kingdom Metazoa; phylum Mollusca; class Bivalvia; order Mytilida; family Mytilidae; genus Mytilus; species Mytilus californianus. The sequence continues at coordinate 65,152,377 of NW_026262679.1, forward strand.
CCAATTAATGTTCTTTTTTTTGTAATTATTTTGCTTTTTTTCGACCAATAATCAACACGACTGTGGTAACGTATACTATGAATACTAGAATGTAGTAACAAAACAAAGTGATACATAAAATAGAGAATGGAAATGGTGAATATGTCAAAGAGACAAAAACCCGACCAAAGAGCAGATAACAGCCGAAGACCACCAATGGGTCTTCAATGCAGCGACAAAATCCCGCACCCGGAGGGGTTTTCAGCTGGTCCCTAAATAAAATTATGTGCTAGTTCAGTGAAAATGGACGTCACACTAAACTCCAAAACATATAAATGAACTAAAATTAAAAAACATACAAGACTAACAAAGGCAAGAGCCTCTTGACTTGGGACAGGCGCAAAAATGCGGCGGTGTTAAACATGTTTTGTGAGATCTCAACCCTCCCCCTATACCTATAGTCAATGTAGAAAAAAGAACATGTTTTCTTGATTTTACTGGATATATTTCGCCAATTTATTTAGTAAGATTTTTCTGCGTAGTGTTTTTCCGACTGTTTTTTGTCTGTTTTCATATCGTTTTTTTTTTCTTCTTTCTTTTGTCGACTTCTGGCTGTGATTGTCCCCTTGGTGTCTGTTTACTTTTTACAAAGTTAAAACCGACAACAAATTATACATAATACCGCTGTTCAATAGTCATAATTCGATTAAGTAAAAACAAATCCGGATAACAAACTGAAACCGAGGGAAACACATCAATTATAAGAGGAAAACAACGGAACAACAGAAACCCTGAACTACAACAAAAGCAAACGCCAACATACATAGAAACGGACTGTCCATATTCCTGACTTGGTACAGGACATTTTAAGAAAAAATGGAGGGTTGAACCTAGTTTTATGGCTAGCCAAACCTCCCGCTTATAATGCAATGTTAAAAATGATAAAGGAAGAAAAACATATACAGAGAACGTTGCTGTGACGATTAGTTAGGTGCATTAAGTCGGACGATAAAGCAGACCACAGATCTTGTTTACATGTGAAAAATGCAATGTCGTTTGTTACTGTATATCATATTTGTTTTTCTTTCATTATTTTGTTCATGAATCAGGCTGTTAGTTTTCTCATTTGAATTGTTTTACATTTGTCATTTCGGGCCCTTTATAGCTGACCATGCGGTATGGGTATAGTTATTAAATTCTGTGTATTTTGGTCTCTTGTTGAGAGTTGTCTCATTGGCAATCATACCACATCTTCTTATTTTTATATATCAAAATGAAATAAATCTCTCGACTTAATAATAAAGTGCAATGACTTGTCGTCGTGCAATTGTAGGTGGGTAAAATTTCATCTCGATTGGTAAACAATGTTGTATGTTATAAATTGGATTGAGATACTTTAACTTTCAATTGAAATTTAAAAATTTCAATGTGCCATTCAAAATATTATACCGTTTCAAAAACACGATAATATTTCGGCTATTTTGCTTGCTCGATGTTGCGTAGAATATTCAAACAGATTTTATTAATATATATATAATATAAAGTCAAACACAACAGAACCAGATAAACTAGATTTAAAAAGTTCACAAGCGTTAACAGTCTACGCGTTAAATTAAATCAAAATGTAAATTTATTTATTGATGTTGGATCATATACCTGTCTTATATAAATATGTAAGTAAAAATATCTTTATTTCTTCGTTTCCTTCTACCTTACAAAATTCTAATTTTTTCCAAATGATGTATCTAGTTTCTAAAAAATGCTATTTCACATTTTCATTCTCACCAATCTATGCAAAAAATTTAAAGAAAAAGGTCCAAAATAAGGAAAAAGATATGTTCTAATATTACATATTTTGGTTATCTGATATCTTTAACGTTTTCACAATGAACTTTGATAGTATATCCATATAGCGATTGTATATATTTGATGTTCGAAACGCTCCAATTACTATGAAAGAAATCCTAAGCTGTGTTAAACATTTAAAAATGACAAAGCTTGTGGAGAAGACGAAATTATCAACGAATGTATAAAATCCTCAGCAAATCGTTTATGCAATTATACGAAAAGATTTTCAATTTGATATTTGAAAAAGGCCTGTACCACAAATGTTGGTGATTAGCACAATTAAACCGTTCTATAAAAATAAAGGAGACGCATAATAGATGGTCCAAAAAACTATAGGCTCATTACTGTTGTCAGCTCTTTGGAAATTATTCACTGTTGTACTGAATAACAGAGACTGAATACTTTTTCCGAAGATTTTCAAATCATACAAGAAAATCAGGCCGGGTTCGATTCCACCATGGATAACATATTCACTTTTTATGTTTACTTTTTGAAGTCCTGAAATTAAAGAAGGGAGAAAGTTATTGCATTTATAGACTTTAGGAAAGCATTCGACACCGTGTTGAGAAACGCATTATTTTTTAAAATGTTAGTGATTCATATAGATTGGAAAATGTATTTAGTCATTTTGCAATATATACCACATCATTAAATCTTGTATTTCCCAGGATAATCATACTTCTGAATATTTTCTATGTGACAATGGTGTAAAAGAGAGGCGAAAGATACCAAAGGGACACTCAAACTCATAAGTCGAAAATAAACTGACAACGCCATGGCTGAAAAAGAAAATGACAAACAGACAAACAACAGTACATAAAACACAACATAGAAAACTAAAGACTGAGCAACACGAACCCCACCAGAAAGGGGGGGGGGGGGGGGTAGTAAGACAGGGTGAACATTCCCTTTTCTGTTCTATCTTTTTTTAAATGACTTACAAGATTTTCTTTCCAGTAAAATATATCAGGGTTAAAATCGATGTTTGACGATATAGAATATGAACTGGATGTTAACATAAAATTAATGGTAATACTTTACGCCGATGATACTGTTCTAATGGCCGAAACTTCACAAGTTTTGCAAAAGGAGCTAGAAGGTTTCAGTGAATACCGTAAGAAGTGGAAAATGAAAGTCAATATTGACAAGACCGAGATTATGGTATTTGGTATGAGTAGAACACCAAAATACCTACATTTGAGAGATAATGATATCGAGATCGTTAATATCTTTTGTTATCTTGGTATCACATTATCTAAAACATGCAACTTTAACTTTACAAAAGAAAACTTGAACCGGAAGGGTAATCATAGCGATGCATCAACTGTAAGTGTCCATGAATTGTCAGTTAGAATTATTTGATCAAATGAGTAAGCCTATTCTGCTATATGGGTGCGAAGTCTGGGGGTTTGGTAACAATGATGTACTGGAAAAGGTTCATTTCAAATCCTGTAAAAGACATAAAAACTATGACCTATAATTGTTAACTTTTTATACATTGTGACTTGGATGGAGAGTTGTCTCATTGGCACTCATACCACAACTTTTTATTTATATAGAATGGTTTACATTTGGACTGGGATTATTTGTGGAAGACTGTCAAACTATTGTAATATTATATATAGATATCAATACTGCATGTTCACAAATCACAATGTAAATATGAAATGGTTTTTATCTTTAAAGCAAATTTTGATGACTGTGGTTACTTCTAATATGGGACACTCAGAAGTTTGATAATAAAATTTGGCTTAAAGCCAATATCAAACAGAGACTTTTATATTAGTTTACCCAGAAAGGGGGTTTGCCGATATTGAAACATGTACAAAGGCAATCAATAATAAGATTTTTAAAACGAAATCAGTATTTGAAAAATACTTCAACATCCTTGATTTTTTTCAAAATTCTGTTAGATTTTGTAAATTTAAAACAATAAATTCACAATTGTCAATTGAACGTGGTAAATGGCAAAATATAGAAAGGGACAACCGCTTAAGTATACGCGTATATGCATGTATTGTATATGCAGTTGTTGTTCTCTGTACTGATGTATGTGATATAGATATATATGATAAAACAAAATCCAGAAAGGTTTTTCCTTGAATTGTTACTTGTTGAATATATTAAATATTTGGTGAATGATTTCTAGTGTCTGATTATTTCAAGTTTGAATTAAGGTTTACTTTTTTTGGAAACCTTGATTAATCTCGATTACCAGACAATTGGAAATGTTTACTCATTTTCATGGGGGAGGTAGTAACTTCACTTTCTTTATGATTTTCCTGAAAATTTTATATAACTTTGCTATTTTTCTTTTACAGTGTATTGAAAAACCACTATGTCCGGCTTGATGACCAATAAGCTTGATCATTTGTTTAAAGCACTAACAGAAAATGCGCCGATAACAAAGGATTTAATTGCAGAAGCCAAACAGGAATACACAAAATTAAGGGTGAGATTTTTTGTGATATATAGAAGAGATCATATGTTGGGTGTTTTTTTGCTTTTGGGGGTGGGTATTTACGAAACAAACTAGTTGACAGACAGTTAAATTTATGGACTGCTAGTCATCAAGATTATTGTCAGACTACGGATGCAGTATCATTTTTTTCTTTTCGTAGCTGCATTGTTTTATATATTTTCAGCTTTCTAAGATGTTAGAACATGATTAAATTTAACCTGCTTTATCATAAAACAAAGAAAAAGTAACTTATTTATTTTTCTTCCGCACTTCTTTATTTTATAGCTTTCAGCACAAAACGGCGAAAAGCTAAAACATAGTTCATCGGCAAAATCTCCGAAAATAACAGATGGGCGAAATATATGTCCCAACTGTCAGGAGCCTATAACATCACATCATGATCTTTTATCAGAAATCAGACAACTACAGACGGAGCTAAATCTTAAGTCACAAATGTGTGTTGATTTACAAGAACAAATAAGGCATCGTCAAATTGAACAGAACATACACAGGTTTGTTAGTTTTCCTAGTGTTTCATTTCAACATAATTTAGTCTATGACGAACTATGATCGTTTACTGTCTCTCTGAAATGTTGTTACGTTAAAAAAAGTTTCAAATAGACGTTCATGGACTCTAATCAAATAAATTTTGAAATATTGAAAAGCAATGTTTTTTTCTACAAATAAACTCATCATAGATAACAGGATTGAAATTTTATTTTTGCGCCAGACGCGCGTTTCGTCTACAAAAGACTCATCAATGACGCTCGAATAAAAAAATGTTAAAAAGGCCAAATAAAGTACGAAGTTGAAGAGCATTAAGGACCAAATCTACAGTATGCCTCATTTATGAAAAGATAACCAGGGAAGCTGTTTCTGTGAACAAGCTTTACGAATATGAATATAAAAATAAGATGATATGGTATGATTGCTAATGATTATATTGAAATTTGTTTTTCAGTGAACAATCTAAATTTGCCGATTTAAATGATCCAAATCGTGCATTAAAAGTGGGAGAAATGTACTCGCAGTTGTACGACAATCAGTGGATGGAGGCTTATCAATACTTAGATAACATAATGAACCTACGAGAAGACAAGATATTGGAGATATTACAGAGAATAATCAGGGTATATGTCAAATCTTTATCATTCTCAAAAGTAGATTTTATGACGAAGTCGCGGAGGCAAAGCTAGGCGCACTGTTTTAAGCGTCGACAATTGTTAAAGTTTGTAATTAGGTCAGTTTGATGGGAACTACTAAGTCCTGTAAGTCAATGATGTTTGGTAGGCATTTGTACAACCATTGGCATACCTCATTTTTTAAATTTATTTGGCCTCATCTCCTCCGTTATGGTCCACTGACTTTGAAAGTTTTACAGTTTTCAAGTTATACAGGCGAAACATGTCTCTGTTTCAACAGTATATTTTGATTTGATGTCAGTGACTTGTTCAACAAAGCAATCTTACGATCGAAATTGATAGTATTAAAAAATGCACTGAAATGGTAATGACGTCAATGAGACAGCAACCTGTCGACACAAAAACCAAAAGACGTCTAGATGCTTACATACGGTCTTATGAAATTGATAATTCCCAATACAAAATGTCCAACTCCAAATCCGCCCTGAGACTAGCAAAAGTTTGTAAATAAACCTAACAGAGACTATAGGAAATCTACCAACAACACCGATTCCCTAAATGAAGAAAGCACGAAAACTTAACTAGTCAAACTAGCGACGAGGTTTCTGACCCTGGAAAAGAATACAAACACGAGGCTAGTAAGTTTTTACTAGGCATTGCAGGCCTGTATCCAGATATTTTAATAAAATGCGTCATTGAAAGATAAATTGACCATCTATGGATTGTTAAAATTAGACGTAAAAGATAAACAGAAAAAATACTTATTAAAACAATTGAAACAGGAATTATATAATGTGTTCAACAGAGATATAGGGTTGACTTGTTTTTTATTTAAAAAATTAAAACAACTCGTTATAGAATTCATGCGTCCGAACCGCTTTTTTTGAATTCATCAGAAAAGATCAAAGCCAAATATTTGAAAGCCAAGGATGTATATGAACAGAAACAGTTGAAGAGCTATATAACCCAAAAAGGACCTAAAAATAGACAAATTCAACTAAGGTCAACTTTGCATGAGGAACTTGAAACCTTAGTTTCTTTATAATTTCATATAATAAAATAGATTTCGTAATCGAAGAAGATTTTTGAAAACATTCTCAAACGACCATGCAAAAAATATCATTTAATATGTGAAAAATTGTTTTAGTTAGTTAAGATGCTGTTTGGATTCCCATCTAACATTGTCGGAACATATGATTGTTGTTTTACTATAACACCAAGCGCGTGCATCTACTCTTCTATGATTTCTATGCAGCGAAATATCACGTCATATAAGGATAACATTTTCTTGTTAATTGAAAAGTTTTTATAGTGAGTTGTTTGGTATTTATATTAACAAAATGAAAGTTACGGTCTTCATTCGAATTATTGCAACTTAATTGGAAAAAAATAAAGTGCATTTATTCCATTAAACCTGGTTTGTATCTTGGTTAACGAGCACATAAATGTTCTTCTTAATATGTAAAGTGCATCCTAAAAAGCAATTTTCACTCCTTTTATAAAATCAAATGAGGAAAACTTCCTTATAAACGCCATGGGAAATTATAAAAAAAAACAAATACAAGAAATCATACAAGACAAAACACTTTCTTTGATTGATGTAAATTCCCTAATAGCCTTAAAAAGATGCAATGTTTACAAGTAACAAATGCCTTTTTCTTTAAAAGGAAAAACTAATACATCAAAGTATTGTGAAAGAAGTATAGAGTTTTAAATAAGATTATAATCTTCAGAACTTCATCATTTCTTGCATCCTCTTTAAGATATTATACTGTGGTTCATCCCGAAAAAAAACTTCCTTCCAAAAGACCTCCGAAGGAGCTAGGAAAAAGGGAAAATAATTGGTGATGTGTGGAAATTGCAGAACACGATAAATGAAAGTTTTACTTAATCTAACTTTCCTTGCGTCGTCTTGACTACATTGATTATTGGGCCGAAAAGTTGGGTTTTTTTTACATCAGAACAGGCGTCATTGTGTTTTTCTACATTTCTTTTAAAGGGAGCATATGTGTTTTGTGAGGATATAGCCAAAACTCAGTTGTTAAATCTTGGTGGGGAAATAAGCTGTCCGCTCTCAACGGTAAGCTAATTTTAATTGATAAATACGTCCTATAACATAAAGAAATTACACAATGCTACTAGTACTTTAATGCATGACCAAATTATTATCCAAAAGAGTTTATAGTAAATCAATATTGTAGAATAAATGATCTGCTTTCTAAATTGCTATTGACAAATTGAATTGAGCAAATCTTTAGTTGCTCCCAATTTTTACTAATTTGATCAGACCAGGCAAAGGCCAAAGAGACGTCAAATAAGAAAAAATACCAAAGTCCGACATCTTGAGGTTAACATAAAGTCTTCATGTTAAATCATTTAACAAAATGTACAAATATCATAACAACATAACAACATAACACCATAAGAATTAGAGCAAGTTTATTTTTATAGTATTATTCCGTATGTAACTATTTTGAATGCTTAGTCTTACCATTCAAAAAAATAAACTTCATTTTTTTTCATAAGTGGACCGAGAACAAACGGATACAAATGCTTGAAAATGGAGTAGATGTTTCCGGTAAATTGGCAGAACTAACAAAAACATACAGAAAAACATCGTCAACAGAATGTGTTCCAAATTTACAGAAGGTAAACGTTGAGCATATTTGTGTTCATTGAAGGACGATTTATAATATTTTACTTTTGTGACGCAAGACAGCGCCGAAATGTAGCGACAAAAGGGATCCTTTTTGTCGTCGTAGGCGTCACATTTTATTTATCTGCAACTAACGGTTTGGCAAAATTCAACCAAATTTTCAGAATTCTTCCACAAGACATGAAGTTGTCTACCTGCTGTTCTATTTTTTTTTATGTGAGGGATTGTTGCCAATATCAAAACGTTGACTTAACCATTTCTGCTTATATATATTGTTAATCCGCAACTCCTTTCAAACCACAGGCATGTTTTTCTGATAAAATTACCTATATACCTTAATATGACACAAGATACCCAACTTGCATTTTTGAAAAATTGCATTCGTTCGCGGACTTCTGTTATATTTCGATTGCACAGTTTTCTTTCCCATTGAAACTTGTTATGTTTTGTCTACAAAATGGTGTATAACATGCATATTTCTGTTCTCGGAATCATTCGTAGCAGGCCTTCCGTGTGGATAACAAATTATTTCGTCTTCTCACAGCGAAAGGGCAAGATATGTATCCTGGTTTCCGATTGATCAATCTTCTTGCTATAGAACATAGCTCACTTTTATGCTCGAATTCGCATCCACCTTTGTGGACATCTCGTTACGGTATCAATGCACATACTGATTGGGACTTAGTCTTTTATTTCATGCTTATAAAGTGTACTTTCATTCTTTTCGAATTGTTTTTGGGATGTTTAAATACACGCCCACGTTTATTTTCTATTTAGAGATTGCTTTGTCTATATATAACATGATACATATTTTTTTATAAGGTTAAATCTTTACGATCCTACTGCCTGTCGATACTTTTATTTTGGCATTGCACAAGTCATGTCTTCTTTGAATGTCCAAAGCGAAAAACACAATACACCCCCCCCCCCCCCCCTTGAAGGTTCCCTTAATTGTTTTTGGCTTTTAACTAACTTTCAGTAACAGCGAGTACTCTCAAATCGTACTTTCGTGTTAATTTGACCTGTTGACACAATTTGTAATGCATTTCTGTAATTCAATGTTTACTTATTTTGTGTTGTATCTCGTCTCACTATTTTTAATATGTACCACCTTTAATAAGTATTTAGTATGACGATAAATTTTCACTTATGTACTCGTACTTTGAACAACAAATTTATTAATTTGGTAAAAAATGTATTCCGTACTCCTAACAACAAAATTATTATACTAAAATTAACCTGTGTACGTTGTTTTATTTAACGCCATGTTGTCCCAGGTTAGAGTTGTCTTTTTGACACGGTTCCTACATCTTTTTTTTTATTAATATTGTATTTATATTGTGTCATAGATCAAACTTATTCGCTTAGTGAATGTTTACTTGTTTTTGTTTAAATGTCTTTTTGATCGGGTTAAGCCATTTCAATTGATATTTTATAGTGTGTTTGTTATGTTGTAATGTTACACTACTGTCTCGGGTTAGGGTGAGGTTGGCGCCTGTTAAAACGTTTAAACCCGCTGCATTTTTCTGCACAAGTCCTAAGTCAGGAGCCTGTTGTTCGGCGGTTGTCGTTTGTTGGTGTGGTTCATAAGTGTTACTCGTTTCTTGTTTTTTATATAGATTAGACCGGTGGTTTTCCTGTTTGAATTCTTTTACACTAGTCATTTTTGGGCCCTTTATAGCTTGCTGTTCGGTGTGAGCCAAGGCTCCGTGTTGAAGGCCATACTATTACCTATAATTGTTAACTTTTTATACATTGTGACTTGGATGGAGAGTTATCTCATTGGCACTCATACCACATCTTCTTATTTATATTTAACTTATCACGCCTTAAGTTTGTGTCCTTACAAATAAGATTTTAACATGACGTCAATGGTATGTGCTGTGAGGTAATGGATGTCCATTGATACTACCTACACATTAAAGATTTTAGTTTTCGTGTTTAATTGTTTACTTTGTCCGTCGGTCTCGTTTAGTAGAAGGATGCACACATTTACAGATGCGAAATAAGCTTTAGAATATTTTATGTATATAAGTGTACCAGCATTATTGAGAAAACTAGACAAATCTTGCTTTTGAAATTAACTCTCTAATCATAAGTCATCCTTTATCGAATCATCTAGGTGAGCAATAATATTTTAGAAATTCACGAAGGAAAATTAAGCTTTAACTCTAATGGTTTTTAACTTCAAGTCCTATTTCATTTATGGGATGCTATTTTCCATTGATACGAATGATTTACAAGGTAAAATATATATTAGTCCTTTATAATTACTATAATTTTATTAGTATTTTTTTTTGTTTTAGGCGACCAACTATGTCCATATTTTGGACATCAAAACTTGATGAAATTATTATGGTTGACTAAAATTTGGGGGTTGGTAATTTGCATCGATCATCTTTTATATTATTCATCATTATTTATTTGTTCTCGTATCATTTAACAAAATTGCACATGATATTTACATGGATCGTAAAATCTATAAATTTCATTTTGACTGATAAAGGTAAAAAATGTTAGAACTTGATTGTAGAATAAACAAAAAATATTTTGATGAGGATTTCAACATTGATTTTACAATCGGAGATGATCTTAAAAATTGTAACAATAATATATGTTGAGATCGATGCCTCAAGGGAAAATTGAATTCATTGTGATATGAGTATTAGCTGTTTCCAATAGAAGAAAGGCAGTTTATTTTTAAGTGTTTAATTGCAGGTATATTAATTTTAAGCCCTGTTCAGATGAAGAATGAGATTTTAAATTGAAATGTTAGTGATTTCATACAAAACAATTTAAAAACATTTGAGATTTATTTAAAAAAGTTGAGTATTTTTCAGTCTTTTTCGGATGTCATTTTACCAACTTTCTTCGAAGGCAAAGAATATAGAAACGAACATGTGGTAAGATATGCTGAAAGATGTATAGCTGTCACGTGGTATATGACGTTGCAAGATCCTCCTTTGTTCTTACTGTCAAAAATTATCAGAAAAGCGGACTTCGATTCAGATTTATTCCGTCCATATACAAAATCAGGCGATAAATATGACTTTTTGGTGTGGCCTTCATTAGTACTTCACGAGAACGGTCCAGTTGTTGTGAAAGGCGTGGCGCAACCATTAGATAGTGCTATTTCTCCTTTGTCACTTAGAAGTCAGAAAACACCGGTCACGACAACAAGAAATGTTCCAGTGAAAAGGGTTGACAGTAACAATCCAGCCCTGAAAGGTACCCCATGGGGATCACAAGATTTCAACAATGATCCAAACGCACCTTCTCCATCAATTGATCTTCCACAAACTCCTGTGTCGGTTCATACTCCAAGAGATGAAACAAAAGAAACTCCAAAGGATGCACCTATAATCACTTATCCCTCAACTCCAAGAAAAACAGATAAAGAGATCTTAACAGCAACATGGAAACAAAACACCAATAAGTCTGGAAATTAAGCATCTTAACAGCAACATGGAAACAAGACACCAATAAGTCTGGAAATTAAACAATCTTCACAGCAACATGGAAACAAGACACCAATAAGTTTGGAAATTAAACAAACGTTTATTTTGCTTGTATACACTAAAGTTAATATAGGTCTTATCGAACAAACATAATCGGTAATAAAGTATAAAATATTGATTCCAGTCATTTAAGAAAAAGTAGTAGGACCAATTTCCCCTGAATTCTATTCACACCAGGGCAATTCTCACAGTTTTTCAATCTTGACTTTAATTTACTGAACCACAACTCCGTGTGTACTTTGGAGGTATAACAAAGTTAACTCGCCAACTTAGTATATGTAAGAGAATGATAATCCCTTTCTTCATGAATAAGTACGAGCGTTAGCGAGTACTTATCATGAAGTAAGGGATTGTCATTCTCTTACAAACTTAGAATATTGTAAAGTGCTCAAGGCTTAAATGATCTATTCAAGAATTAGTTTCATTGTCAGTGCAATGTTTATAATTGATGCATGACTTCCTTTTTCGGCATGTCATTTATGGATAAGTTTAAGTGATGTGAGGACTTTCTTATCATTTGGGAAATATTAAAAAAAAAATGCGTTAATAGATATTAGGTGACACAACAGTAGAAAGAAAAGGTATGAATTGTATGTTTCCTGATTGTGAGTATGAATGCAAATCATGTAATATTTTAGTGAGGAATTATCCTGTTTTATTTACAGTTTAAATCAATTAATACATTAGAGTTACAACTAAATTTTATTTCACAGCCAATAATTTGGTCCGGCTTTTTACATCAAATACTGTTTCATTATGTCAGGGAAATGCTCAAAAATAATGCCCTTAAAAGTTTTTAATATGTTTAAAATTTAATTCCTGTTTTTTATCGGAATAATTGTATTGGAAATAACTATTCTCCCCAACCGCTGATCAAGTAATCAAAGTTTTGGAAAGCTAAAGATTTAGGTTATTTTTTTATCTGAAAGACTTTTTTTCTTTTTTTTTTGCATTGCTTTGGTAATGTTAAATTTTATAGTAATTTGAAGTTATTAATATTTTCATAATAAAATTCACGGTACCAATTTTACTGCACCAGTAAACTTCAACTTATTTTGAGATTTTTGTTTGTTTCACAATTCAACTTTTAGTCAGTTTCAATCACTGTGTGATAAAACCTTTCAATCTGATAAATGTGCTTCGGGGCAGTTGTAACTCATTTATAGAAACTCTTTGTTTTGAACTGTAAAAGACCCAAATAATAGGATAATCCCTTACTAAGAACATGATTTACATTCATTCTTCACAATTAAGAGGCATCCAATTCTTCAATTTCATTGGTCGAGAGTACTTTGCTATATTCTAATAAACGCCTGAAGATGGCCCCAAACCCATGCATCATCAAAGTGCTGGTAATATGCTTTTTGTTCCAAAAACTAGAACTGAATACTATAAATGCTCCTTGTTGATATCTGGAAATATTTTATGGAACAATATGTCTACAAATTTAAAACAATGCAACCCAATTGAACCTTTTAAAAATTATATACTGAAGATTATTTTGTTCAATTCTTCTAACAGTACAATTATAGTTTATTTTTTGTATTAGTACTAATGTTATTGAACTTTTACTTAATGTTGTAATATAAGTATAAAATAGAGGACCTTATTGTAAAATAGTCTTTGAACTAAATGTGTTATCCTGTTGAAATAAAGAAATGATCATTATTATTATTATAAAATGCAGTGTTGACAGATTTGGGCAAATCATGAGTATTTATTAAAAAAAAATGTACCAGAAGGATACTTAAACAAACAAATTGATAATGGCAGTAAAGCTACATGGCTGAAAAAATGCTTTATGATACAAAACCAATAGCACTACTGTTATTTTGGTGTCAAAAATATCAAATCGAAAACATATATACTATAGTAGTTAACTTCTACGTCATTTGGTATCGGGTGGAGAGTTGTCTCATTGGCAATTATATCACATCTTCTTATTTTTATATGAATTAGCTTAATTACTGGCTTTAATCCTATTCCCGATTGTGACATTTTGACTGAGTGTTGATTCGGCTGACGAGTGATACATGCATAGTAAGGTACACCTCCCTACCTTGTCGACGCAATCGGTCTCGTTCTTTTTAGAGTTAAAGCGATTCCATCAGGTTTTTTTTGTTTGTTACCTTGGTCGATTTATGAAATTTTGAACATAAGCAAACGTCTGTTTTGTTTGTTCTTTGATTTTTTTTTTTATAAGTATTGTTAATAGAGAAAAACAGGCTTGAGAGCAAATGCAAATACAATTTCCGATATAAATGACATGTGAGCATACGTCAATGAGAAAACAATCCAACGACAAAGAAAACCTAACGATCTATCTAGAGGGCAACATTCGATCTTCAACAATAGACAAAACAAAGAAGTACAGCCAACGTTTTGAGAGTATTATAATTCGGACTCTGTAAGATATTTTTCAACAATTTTTTGAGTTTTACACCTGAAGTTTATACAAATATTTGTATTAACGAAAGAATTTAGTAGGGCCAAAGGAACATCACCTTCCAAAAAAGGAAATTTAATGATGGAAAATGAAAACTTTTCTCTTTTTGTTGTAAATTTTTATGCCCCCACCACAAGGCGAAGTATGCATTAAGTGTTACCCTTGTTCGTCCTTCCGTCCGTCCTTCCGTCTGTCTTTCCGTCCGTCGCAGAAGTATTTTCACATATTATAAGCAAGCTTGAGCAAAATCAAAAGCTCAAACACATCAAACGAATGGAAAACAACTATCATATTCCTGACTTGGTACAGGCATTTTCTTATGTAGAAAATGGTGGATTAAACCTGGTTTTAAAGCTAGCTAAACCTCTCACTTGTATGACAGTCGCATAAAATTCCATTATATTGACAACCATGTGTGAACAAAACAAACAGACATAATAGGTAAAAATGTCAAAAATAGGGGTACAGCAGTCAACATAATCTCAATCACTATAAAAACAAATAACAAACAAATATGTCAACAAAGAAAAACAAAATGGCATATAGACAAAGCACATATGCAACATTGAAACACAAGAATAAAAAGATGACAACATCACAACAACACAATGGCGGGATGTACAAGTACCGAGCCACGTCTATAGGATATTACAAAAAATGGACGGAACAGTAAACGTTAATAATTTACAAAGACAAATAAAAGAACACTATAACACGTAATTAAGATGATAAACAACGTCAATACCTAGAATCTATACATCAAGACCGCAATCCTATCATTGTACTGTAATACATTATGTTTACATTTAGCATTAACTCAACTTATAAAAGATTCAAAAGACGAGATATTGGATGTCATAATGGACTCGAGGAACTCAACAAGCAATGAAAAGACTAACGGTAAGAGATTTCACAACAGCAACTTTACTAAATATTATTTATTGGCTACTGTAAGAATATTAGACAGATATTATAATCTTGTAAGAAACAACATTTGTACCTTTCTTATATTCTCGGTTAATTAGTTAAGAATTATTTAAGAAACTGAGGTTCCAACTTCTTCAGGCAAAGGCAAAGTTGACCTCAGATTGATTTAGCAATATTTTTATGCCCCTTTTGGTCATATAGAACCTCAAATATTCAAGTATTTTTTCGGCCTTAGCTTATAAATCTTTGGATTTAATCGTTCTTAAAGAAGTCTAATCCAGAAAAGCGCTAAAAATGAGTTCATTTGAAAATAATCAGTTATAAAACCAGTTAACAAAACAAATTTTCATGTTGTGTGCCATCCTTCCCGAAAATGCTCCCTTTTCGGTGATTTTACAAAACGAAATTCCTCAACTAAATATGACAGGTCTCATTTTTCAAGAAACCCGTACAAGTTCGATGTAAAAGTGATCACACGGTTGAATCTATCCATATAAATTATTGCCAACTTAACTTTTTATTTATTTTAAATATCAGAGTTAATAAACTATTTCAATTTAAATTATTCATTCAACTCTAGACATTTGCAGTGGTTATCGGTGAATTTTACAGAATATCACGTAGTGATAGAAAGGAGTGCTCGGTGTAGGTTATTGTTTCAGTTCTTTCAGTGTCCGTGATTCAGAAGATAAATAGCAAAAAAAAAAAGAAAGAAAAAAAGCTGTTTGATTGATATTTCCTCATATTTCCCTGTTGTCTCGTGTTTCTAGTTAGCACGGTGGCCTTATATTGATTTCCTCATACTGTTGACAAAGTAAAACCATTATGATCGGCTGATTTCACGTATAAATCTAAATGATATATTTTTCATATTTCTGCCGTTAACTGTCAATTTTGTTGTGATAGTTTCTTTCTTTTTTCTTTTTAGCTTTGATTAACCAAGGAATCATCGCTTTTTACGCAATTTCAACCAGAGATCTCGACCTCGAGCATAGCCAAACAATAGTTTTTGATCATGTATACACTAACATTGGTAAAGGTTATAATCCGAAAACAGGAAAATTCATTGTGCATTTTGATGGATTGTATCGTTTCGGAAGTACAGGGATGTCGCAAAGTAATGATATAGTTCATCTGCAAATGAACAAAAACGGGTTTGAAGTCGCCCGTAGCACTGCACAACAAAATTATAACACTGCTGACATGGAAGCTATTTTAGAACTAAAGAAGGGTGATGTCATTGAAGTGACCCGTATAACAAACAGCAATGAACAGACAGAACGACTCCATGGTAACAGACTGGCATCATTTACAGGATTCCTAATAACAACAATGTAAATTGTTTATTACACACAAATATATATTAGAAACGAACATTATAGGACTATTAATGCTGGATAATGTAGTTTGTATAGCAACTGTAAAGAGTTCACGCAAATTTGATAAATTTGAAGGCCTCATGATCTATCATGTTCATAACGTCCCATCAAAATATAACTGACACACTAAACTCTTTCCGCAAGATACAATATTTTTTTTAAAGGTAAATAACTTTGAATTTGAGTGCAAGGTTACTTTTCATGAATTCCCATACAAAATATTGATAACATATCATGTACCGGTATTTGCAAATAAAGCTAAAAAATTTGCCCAACTAAAAATGTATATAAAATATGAAAACAACAAGTCATAAATGTCATGTGTCCGAAGCGCTTTTCTGGACTTAAATTTATCAGGTACGCTCAAAGCCGAATATTTGAAGGCCAAGAATTCTTAAGAACCGAAACAGTTGGTGAACTTTATGACCGAAAAGGACCTAAACAAATAGCCAAATCCATCTAAGACCAACCTTGCCTAATGGAGATGAAACCTTAGTTTCATTGTAATTTCAAAAGGGGTAGGTTCAGTAAGACCCCTTTTTGGCCCCAAAATATAGCAGTTTTGCAAAATTGTAAAAATGTAAACTTTTAGCTATTCATTGGAAAGTAGAATACTTCTGTTACATACATATGGGCTGTTTTTGATAATACAATGTATATTTATCGGGTACTAGCATGCTAAATTACTGAAATCTTCATAATTTTAGCATTTGAGTGAATTTTTAGACGGTTTCCGTCTTAAACGGACGTGGTCGCATTTGTGTTTATTCTTAATATTTAAATATAAGTTGTATTTGATGATAATACATAACATATATAAAGGTTGAGGATGAACACCGATGCGGCCACTTTCATTTTTGACAAAAACCATCTGAAAAGTGTCATATTATGGCATATTTGATAGATTCATAACAGTTAAGCTTGAATATGAGCGTCTTTAATGACTAAATAAGTTCAAATCTTTCACATAAATAAATTGATTCTACTAAAGTAGACACGTAAGTGTTTAAAAAGTGTCCAAAATCTTTCATCAGATGAACCTGAAATTTAGGGCCAAAATCGGCCCTTACCGGACCTACTCCTTTAAACGGACAATTTTAGAAATATTTGTTATAAAAGAGAGGCGAAGGATACCAAAGGGACATTCAAACTCATATGTCGAAAATAAACTGACAACGCCATGGCTAAGAAAGAAAAAGGCAAACAGACAAGCAAGAGTACACAACACAACATAGGAAATCAAAGACTGAGCAAACATAAATCATGTCAGTACTTAAGTAGTGACCACTGAGCTAATGATACCTTCGGGAACTGATAGTCAGACAACAGAGGTATCGACCCAGTGCTGTAAAAATATGGCATGTTAGACTGATATATCCCCACAAACCAAATCCAAATTCCCTGTCTTTTTAATTGCCAAAGAATTGACATAATCCGGAAAAAATATCCAGATGACTGGAGCATGTAAATGAGGTTAAGACGATGTGAATATATCATATGGACATAAAGTTTAGGGTCATATAAAATTTGTCAGATAGACTTATTATCTTTACATAAACCATTTACCTACCAAATATTATTGACTTATGTATAGTTCCCAATGAACAGAGAACTAACTCTGAACACTTTAATAGACCACTAAATCGTAAAGAAAACGCAAGGCCATAAGAAATATGCATGACGGACCTTTACTCCTCACACCAGGTCATAATACTGTTGACCTATAATGTATAGTAAATGTATAATATAATAGATTTGAAACTTAAACTGACCACTGTAGCCTGAAAATTAGGAAAACAATATTTAAAACAAAACATAATGAATATTATGGAAATTCTTTTCAATAGGTTCCATTAATTTTATATCAATCCTCAGAAAAAAACTTATTAGTACAACGTACTCCACTCTTCTTCTGCCAAATCTTCGCTGTCATTTGGTGACAAAAAAAAACGCATCCGTTTTGCAAAAACTTCTGTACAGTTTAAAAACTGCGCAAGGCTACGGTTCCTATTTACCCCGAAACACCATAAAAAGCTATAGTTTCTACATTTTATCCACTGCATTAATGAAATTCTTAAAACTATTTTCAACAAATTAAAAAAACATATCCCGTATAGTCCTCGCATTCAACGTTAAAAGCTCTTTGTAAAAATCATAAAACGAATCAGTTTAAACGCTATATATTGAAGGATGCAGTTTGTGTCTGTAAGGTAAACAGTATAAAATTGAAAATAGAAACAGGGAATGCGTAAAAGAGACAACAACCCGACCAAAGAGCAGTGAACAGCCCAAGGCATGATACTTACAATTAAATTCAATTGCCATCAGACACTTATACTGTTCGTGACAAAAAAATATCATATAAAATCAAATGAAATCATATAAGTACAAGTAAAGATTGAAAAAGGCTTGTCTCCCGATCCCATTCCAAATGACTGTTTTATGAGGAAACTATTGTTTTAATTTGACTGGGAGATGTTAGGTTGATTTATTATTTTAAGTTCATTAGTATCTATGTTTGACAGTTAAGAAAGAAATGTTTTACGTTTTCCAAGGTATTGTAAATTTGCAGTTTCGATTTTCGGTTCTGTCTGCCTTCTTTTAAAAGAATGTGTAATAATTTATATAAAATATCACCACGGGTTTATATTCCATCTGAATTTATTTTGTACTACGTTTATACATTAGTCTCTTTTAATAAAATTAACTCATCAAAGATACCAAGCTTATATTTTTCTACACCAGACGCGAGTTTCGTCCACAAAAGACTCGCCAGTGGCGCTCGAATTAAAAAAAGTTGAGAGGCCAAATAAAGTACCACGTAATAGCACATCTAAGGTAATATATTTCTTGGATAGAAAATCCGTAGTATTTCAAACAAATTAAAGTTTTGTTATCAGCGAATTTATAAATACGACAATATCAATGATAAATCGTGTCAACACAAAAGTGTTTAAAGGGTTGATGTTGTGGGTTTCTAAAGGAATAATGTTGAAAAATTTGAACAAATATATGCATTTGTCCGTAGACGGTCTATTAAGCTCTGCGCGTGCACTTAGATAGGAGAATAAGTTTATTTTACTCCAAGAACATGTTTCAGAATGTGAAGTGAAATTTTGCACAAGGGCTTTTATCGAACAATGTTACACATCATCTTTAGCACATGTACATGTACCATGATCGGACTAAGATTACTTTTTAAAAAGGCACTATAGATACAGTTTTGCTCAAAATGTAACTAAAACGAGAAAAGTCGAGTATCACCCTATAAAAAGAATTAGAAAGTAAAAAGGAATAGAGGACAATTTCCCCTGAATGTATTTTACAATAGTGCCGTTTAAAAAAAAAGAATTAAGTCGCACTAAACAACAAAGGTCGCTATGTTATCAACTTTGGCAATATCCTTCTTCATAAATCAGTTCACTCGAAAATACTTTCCCTCTTTAAAGATCCATATGTACCATATACATATACCAAACCAATTGCGGCTAAAATTTTCAATTAAAACACGTATTGCAGGATCTAAATATTAACTACTTCAAGTCTAAACCTCCTTATTGCACTTGTTTTAGTTCCCCTTTCATATATAATCTGGCTGACCACGTTATTACTGGTGACCTGAAAACTCTATGCGAAATGTGTTATCCAAAGGCCCTAAATATCATGAGCCTAAATCCGTCAATTGGAAACACAACTTCAAAATACTACTTAACTCAGTAGAAGATTGAGACTGGCAATGTACTTAACGCAAAAAAAATGTACACACTCTTTCAGAATGAGGGTATAGAAATCTCGTATTACTGTTGTATAGGGAGATGGACCATTGCACTTGGATATCAAACATATACATGTAGCTATCTCCATTTTTATCAAAAGTGGACATATAACACTTTAAGA
This sequence comes from Mytilus californianus, assembly GCF_021869535.1. Taxonomy (NCBI): domain Eukaryota; kingdom Metazoa; phylum Mollusca; class Bivalvia; order Mytilida; family Mytilidae; genus Mytilus; species Mytilus californianus. Next base: position 65,172,630 of record NW_026262679.1, read on the forward strand.
TTCATACGACGAATACACATCGTGACCCATTCAGTTTTAATTCTAATTTGTTTCAACGACCACACAACCTTAAGCCATCTCCACACTCAAATTTGTCTATTTATTTAGTTTGTTCAGAGAAAAATATTTTGTGGTGTTGTATCTCCACTATTCTTCAGGTATTTTTGCTGTAAAATAATTATCAAAAGTTTTGTTATCTTAGTAGTACTATGCTTAAATTGTTTGCATGGTTTCAGCTCAATCTATGAGCAATCCTTGCAAATTCCAGCAGTCCAGAATTAGGAATATTACACAGTGGAAAAATCCATGGTCTATCTCCATGAAAATAGGAATAAATTCATATAACAACATTATTTGTAGTGAAGTGAAATATCTCCAGAAAAGGTTATCTTAGTTGCAGGTTTGTTAAAAGAACAATCGAACGATGAGTTACTCTTCATGTACGTTAATTCGATTCCTATGTAACTTTTTATGTCTCATTCAAATATTTATGATATTCCTCTTTTAAACTTAAATCTAAATTTTTACCACTATTAGAAGAAGTACATCATTACTAGCATAATATTCACACAACGACATGCTACATCGGTCTTTAAAGACTAAAATACTGCTGTCCTACCTCCATGATAAATATGTTATATAGAGCCCTAAACAACATCGTTTTTGTTAGGAAATCACATTAAAAACTGCATTGAGGAATTTCAACCAAAGATGAAGAACTGGGTCTTCCTTCACTGTTTCGGATACCTAAATTACATCAGTGTCCTAACACACAACGTTATATTGCTGGGTTGTCCAAGTGCTTCACGAAACCTCATTATAGATAATTATTGACACCAATTGTATCAGCAAGCAAAGCCGGACTTCTGAGTTATTGTGAAACTATCTACTCTCGGTAAGGTGTGCACCAGATGTTGATGATACAAAAAATCCAAAGATCTATTGGAGTATAATCTAAATCTCTTTCCTCTAGCAATAGTATTAAAACATTCTACTTTTCTATTCTTTACACAAGTATTCCCCATCCCAAAGTAGCAGACAAATTGAAAAATGGGTCCTGCTTTGTTTCATGAAAAAGAATAGCCACCTTGTCTTAGAGAGAGATAAATCGGACTTTGTAAAAAACCGCTCGGATTCAAACTAAAAATCTCTGAAACTGACATTATCAAGATACTTAATTATTTCTTGATTGACAACATATTTGTTACGTTTAAAGGACGTGTTTTTCAACAAACAATCGGCATTTCCATGGGAACCTACTGTGTTCCTCTTCTTGCCAAGTTGTTCTTTTATTCATATAAGGCAGACTTCATACAGGAGCATCTTAAGAAGAGCATAAAGAAGGTAGAATTATTATTTAGTTTAACGTTCCACTATATAAATGATGTCCTCTTACTAAATAGTTCAAAGTTTGGTGACTATGTAAAACGCATCTATCCCGTCGAACTTGAAATAAAGGATACAATATCTACAGTTAAATCTACCGCATATCTTGACTTACATCTAGAAATTTATAATGAGGGTCGATTGAGAAAAAAAATACTTTACGACAAAAAGAGATTAATTCAGCTTCCCAATTTCCATTTCTATGTAGCAACATTCCTGCAGCGCGCGGATATTGTGTATATATCCCCAGTTGATACAATACCAAAGATTGTATTTAATATCATGATTTCTTTTATTCAGGGTTGCTGCTTACAAGGAAGCTTTTAAACCAAGATTTTTAATTGGTGAAGTTGAACTTATCCCTTTGAAATTTGTATGGACGCCATCACAAGTTGGTTGACCGTTTTGACGTTTCTATATTTGAAATGACGGATATATTCCAATTGTCGTAACCACCTGTCCTCTTTTCCTCGGTTGTGACCTACCGAATACGACTCATCGACGGGTTTGTACGGACATGAGCAACATGATGGGTGCACCATTTGGAGAAGGACATGCTTACCCTTCCGATTTTTAGTGGGTTTAATGTTGCTTAGTCTTAAGTTTTCTATGTTGTGTTTTGTATGCTGTTGTTTGTCTCTTGGTCGTGTTTTATTTTTTGCTATTGCATTGTCAGTTCATTTTCGACTCATGAGTTTGATTATCCCTTTGGTATCTTTCGTCTCTCTTGTACCTTAGAAATATGAATGAAATTACATTGTAATAATATAATATTATAAAAGTTATTATAACAATTCTTTGCAAAATAATTCGGATAGACCAACACCAAATCGGGCCCTGTCAAAAAGAACATACTGGAACTGGAAAGTAGTACATATTTTAAACAATTAGAACCCACACATAGGCGCAAATATCAAACTATGTAGAATACATTTTGGCAATTCAGGTATCAAATGAAAGGTATCTGTTCAATTTAGTTGACAATATCAAAAATTCAGTACTTAAATATTTCCTACTGGAAAACTGTTGTTCTCCATGTTTTGGACTTATACAATTATGTATAAAAATGTAAACCGTGAGAAATTTTGAACTCATCATGAATTATACATCTTCATAATAAGTTCTGCCAAATATTCTACTGATGTAAATTTTAACAAAAATGACTAACACCATTGCATTTGTATTAGTACACATAAAGCAAATCGTACAACAACATAACACAATAAGCTTGCTAAAAATATTTTATAGCCGAACTTAAGATCCATGGTAAGCACACAAACAAACAAACAAACAAACACACACACACACATATGAATAGAATACAAAACCTACCATGTATGAGGTACAAAGGTCTTGTATACAAAAAAACTCGGGAACCTATGGTACTACATCATGTACAATATTGGAACAGTATCGTTCAATATCTGTAATTAAAACATAATATTAACTGTTTTTGTTAATAATAGTTTGTGTATATACAAAAATATGTCTTAACATACAAATTATTATTTTGATACCAAAAACCATTTTATCTATTTACTTTTACGTTATAAGGTTATTACTATTTCTTCTTTTCACTAAAACTGAGATATTCATATAATTTGGCTTAAATACTTACCAAATGATTATCTTGACTTTGTCAATTAGTTTATAATTTAACCAATATTTTATATATGTTTATATGTTTTAATCTTTAAAATGCACCTTTTAATCTGAAATCATTCATTTTGACCATTATATTGAATCATACAAAATCATCTATACAATACATTCATATCAGTACATTGTATATTAGTAGGAATATGAGAAAACTGACCTCGTTTGATAAAATCAAACATGTCCACCAAATATTAATACCAATTATATCAAGGAACAGCACAGCACTATTCAGTTCAAAATATAAGCAAATTCTAACCAAATAAAGGAATTTCCCTTCAAAAAGACATTTGACTCCATTAACCAATTATCACAAAGAAAAGGGAGTTTTCATAACACAAACTAGTAAAACATAGAGAGTAAACAAATACCCAATCAAAGTCTTACGATAAATATAACCACTTACGCATGACTAGAAACTATTCAATAGGTACTTGGAATTAGAATTATTAACATCAAATATATAATATCAAATATCAAAATATGATACAAAAAGCAAAAGTATCCAAATTGACATATTACCACATATACATCATGATGAGATTGATAGTTTCTTGTTTGATTAACGTTCAGTGGCAAGCATTTCATGCATATTTAGAACAAAAACATATTGATTGAAAATCAATACAATGTGAACCGACAGCGATATGAAAAGGTTAAGCCAACTCCTTTTGAATTTGTTTAATACACCATTGCAAAATTTACCAATTAAACTGGGCCAATTCCTTTTGAATTTATTTCACACCAGTCATTTTTAAAATGTCTTCCAAACTTTCCTCAATCACCGTGTAACAGATTAATATGAACACTTTGATTGATTGATTGTTGTTGCCTAACGTCCAGGTTTGAAATTGCAACAATACAAGGGAGCACATCTGAAAATATTACCAAAATGTAAATACCAAAGAAAGCTCAAAACTGCAGTTTGGTAGATTTTGGCAATTTCTAGTCGTGATCACAAAAATGAGACATAAGACATGAAGCTTTATTTAAAGTCGGTATGTCAAGGTATATTTGTTCCGCCTAACAGACGTTCCACTGGAAACTTTGTTATAAACAATGTAATAATATCTATTCCTGTTGGAACAAATATTCTATACCATTTATTCCGTTAGGAACATATACTGTAATATATATTCCATTGGAAATAAGATATATATTTTTCCATTTGGAACTTATATTATGAAGGAACTTCTATTTCGTGACAGGTTTACGCAATACAATTACAAACATAAGCTCTGAAGAGCTTTTAAAACCGACAAAACTTAAGCATAACAAACAGAACATACATATCAAGTTATGTACACATACAATCAAAAATAGAAAGAAAGAGTTCATATAAAGCAAACATACATTGTGTCATAGATCAAACTTATTCGTTCAGCGTAAACTATGCTTACTTGTTTTTGTTTAAATGTCTTTTTGATCGAGTAAAGCCATTTTAATTGATATTTTATAGTGTGTCTTTTTATGTTGTAATGTTATACTACTGTCTCAGGTTAGGGTGACGGTTGGCGCCTGTTAAAACGTTTAAAACCCGCTGCATTTTTTATGCACATGTCCTAAGTCAGGAGCCTGTTGTTCAGTAGTTGTCGTTTGTTGGTGTGGTTCATAAGGGTTTCTCATTTTTTATATGTATTAGACCGTTAGTTTTCCTGTTTAAATTGATTTATACTAGTCATTTTGGGGCCCTTTATAGCTGGCTGAACGAATAAGTTTGATCTATGACACAATGTATGTTTGCTTTATATGAACTCTTGCTTTCTATTTTTGATTGTATGTGTACATAGCTTGCTGTTCGGTGTGAGCCAAGGCTCTGTGTTGAAGGCCGTACTTTGACCTATAATTGTTATACATTATGACTTGGATGGAGAGTTGTCTCATTGGCACTCATATCACATCTTCTTATCTATATATACAACACAAAAGTTCTATCAAGCATCATAAACACACACACTGAAGCATGCACTTATGGGGTAAAACATTAAAGCAAAGGTAAAAAGGTTTGCAACATTAAAAAGCAGGCGAAGCATTGGCATGAGCTCGAGCTCCCAGACCAAGAATGTATCAAGTTCGTGAATTGATTTTAAAATAATTGCTTACGCAGCTCATCTGGTAGATCATTCCAAAGTTAATCACCCGTATACCTTAAAGATTGTAGGCCATATACAGTTGTTCTCACATGTGGTTTGTCTGCTGAGGTTTTTTTTTGGAAGAAACAAATTTGCTTTTGAATATTGAAAAAAAACCAAAATTTGTTTGCACTAAAAATTAAAAAAAATGTTTTGAATATCTATTTTAACCTACTTTAACACATTGTTTTCTATCAGTTAAATAACTTTCCAAAAGAGAAGAAGAAGAGACACCATAGGATTTTAATTTTAGTAGAAGAAGGTCATGGGGTAGACAATCAATAGCCATTAATATAGCTGTTACAAATTTATTCTGATCTAAAGCTCTTTTCAAGTCTTCAATTATTTTTGATACAGCTGTTTGAAATCCGTATCCTTACCGAAAAGCTGACAGAAAAATGTGAAAAAAATAGTTAAAATAGTCAATATAATAATAAAATGATGTGGTATGATTGTCAATGAGACCACTCTCCACCAGAGACCAAAATGACAGAAATTAACAACTATGCAGATGAGCATCTTGATTACATCAGGTCAGATCGATCCACAGACTATTTCAGGCAGCCTTAAGAAAAATTACAAAAAAAGAAAAAGTGGCCACTGAAGAAAACAGTGTCCATTGTGTTTCTTTTAGATGTCACAGTGTTTAAACAAGAAGTTAACGCTTTCTATGACATCTCGACAACAAACATAGCCAGAAACTCGTTTTTGATTAAGTGTATACTAACATTGGTAAAGGATATAACCGATAACTAGAAAATTCATTGCGCCTTGTGATGGATTGTATCGTTTCAGAAGTACTGGGATATCGCAAATTTATGAAACTGGTTTTCTGCAAATGAACAGAAAACGGGTTTAAGGTCACCCGTAGCACTGCACAACACAATTATAACACTGATGACATGGAAGCAATTTTGGAACTAACGAAAGGTGATGTCATTTAAGTAACACGTAGAACAAACAGACGGAAAGACTTCAAGTTAACAGACTTTTTTTATTCGAGCGTTACTGATGAGTCTTATGTAGACGAAACGCGCGTTTGGCATACAAAATTTGAATCCTGGTACTTAGTTATGATGAGTTTATTTACAGGGTTCCTCATAACAATAATTCAAATCATTTATTAAGCACAAATATATGTTTGAAACAAAAATAGATCTAGTAATGTTGCGTTATGCAGTTTATATAGCTATTGTATAGATTTTTGAATAAATTGAATAAACATGAAGATCTGAGGTTTATTCCTTCCCTCCCGTTAACAAGAACTACATACTGAACTGTCATTGGCAGATACAATAACTGTTTAAATGTACTGTGAATTCATTATTATTCGCTGGATACCAATTTGTGAATTTCGTGGGCTAAGGTGAACCATGAATTTAAATGTTCAACGAAGCACACATTTTCCGTATGCTTGGCAAAAAACACGAAATCAATTATTTATGAAACATGCATTTTTTTCTTTATACATGAAAATTGATACCCACGAAAATAAATGAATCCCTATTAAATACCTCTGAAACTGAGCTCAAGGTGAAATCTGTCAGATGCACGTGCACTTCTTTTATTGAATTCACCAATATTAAATTGTTAACCTTTCAAAAACCGGAAATTGCATATCTTTTTAAACTTGTCCCAATGATAAACGAGATCAATGCAATATGTCGGACAGACAAATACCCATCAAAATAAATCCACATATCCAGTCGTATTGAATTGACTAGGAATTAACCGAATACTGAAAACATAACCTGAAGACTAGTCTTATTAAGAGCATGAAAATGTGATTAAGGTTATATAATTATGTCAAATGGCAATATGAAATTTGTGAGATGGACTTGATCTAGCTAGTACCGCCACGAAATAGCACAATATTACTGAAAGTGGCGTTTAACACTAATCAATCAATCAATTGATCTAGGTAGTCCAATACCATATATTATGGACCAAGCAAATTCTTAATTCTGAAAACTGAACCAGACCACTGTAACATAAAAATGAGGTGATGGTCAAATGATATATATCAGATCGATTTATATCTGTATTATTGTTGGCCTATAATGGATAGCTATTGCAGAATAAAGCAATTATTTAAAAAACTTAACCATGCCACTGACGAGTGACAAACGGGTCATGACTACATGGCACGTATGTCAGACAGACATGTACATCTCACAACTAGCTCTCATAAAAAATCCTACTGACCGATTTTCTAAAGATAATGACGAATACAGCTAACTCTGAAAACGATCTACTAATGTAATGTAAGGTCAGAGGCGATATAAAAAATGTCTCATAACTCACGAGCCAAATTGTCTTGAACAATCATATAGAGAAACTGAGGAACAGACATCCTATAAACCAAACCCGACAACTGGAGCGCCATATGACTCATATCAGCTAGATATAGATTCCTCTCAGACACCCATATACCAACTATTTCTAATCGTAAACTAACTCTCACAACTGGAACAACGAATTGAGGTCAATGTCAGATGATATATTAAAAATGTTTCATATTTTGCAATTTGATACTTTTCATACATATTTTTATGATATTTTGGGAGTTGCAAATTGTTAAGCCGTCCAAATCCTGACACGTACAATTTGTATCAAATTTGGCAATTCCAAGTGCCGCAATGTAACGCACTTGAGTGACACAAAGAAGTACAGCTTTAAAGTACAATAGCTATTTTCTGTGTGTCAAGTGGAGCATAACACAAGCTGCCACCAAAAATAAAAGGACGATCATAATAAATGAAATTAATGAACCATTATGGTTTTGTTTCAAACAGTAGATTAGTTAACCAATCTTACCAGACTTACAAGGTTAGAGAGAAAGATGAGAACGACAATTTGTATTCGTGCTTTCCTTAAATTGCTATAAAAACTATAACAGGTTAGAAACGTGCCACTTATAAGGTTTTCTGCATTTTGATATTTTGATATAAGCAAATCACAATATTAGGCTGTTTGGCGACTTACATGTAGGGAAGTGCATGAGTTAAAAAAAAGTACATATCGTGTCAAGCAGCTGATAATTATATAATAGTTATTGAAAAACTGGTCATTATCGTGATATATGGACTGCCCACAGGACAGTGGTATTGACTAAGACAGCGATAATGACTGAGCCGTAGGCGAGGTCATTCTCGCTGTCGCAGTCAATACCACTGTCCTACGGGTAGTCCATGTATCACGATAATGACCAGTTCTCCAATAACTATTATCATTAAGGAACCATGTTTTTAAAAATTCTCATAAATTCAAATTGTTCCAAGCAAACTCGAGTTATTGGACGATTTATATAGGAAAGAATGAAGACCAGTCATAGTGATAACTATAAGTCACTGCCATTCATTTAAGTGCAAATTTTTAGTATATGAATGCTTTTATGCCTTCCAGTTCATGTTCCAAACGTCTGAATCGCGATTGCGTTTTATCAAAGGGATACCACTCTAAACAGAGAAACCACGCCCCACTGGTCATTAACATGTAAAAGGTTTCTGGTCCGTTTTTTTTTCTTTTAAAGACCGATGGATTTTTTAGCTGAAGAATAAAGAATGTCATGTGGCCCCTTTTTATCCAATAAGAGAAGCTAATTTTTAACCGATATGAAATAATTAACAATATCAATATGATGAAAATCAGTTTATCGATTAACCAACTTGTATTTTTGTGTTTTTCATGATCGAACAAATAGTCTTTTCTTTGTTTACCGAGCTTATCAGAATTCAAGAAGACTTGATAATTTCGGGTAAAACTTATAAACTTCAGACCAAAAATTATGACGTCGGTCATAAGCTGAGTACAAATTATGAAGATCGATCTTTTTAGATTCTTTGAATCACAGGTACGTGGCCAGGAGTATTATCTTAAACTTACGACAAATAGATAAGCTGACCTCAACGGTATACCACCAGCTTACCACTGTTACAACCCTAGATAAAACTGACGAGGAAAGACATTACTCTATTAACTAAAGCTATATTTTAAACAGCCGTAGATAAGATCCCAAAGGCCATGTTATTAGGGGGGGACCTCAATATCGTTCAAGACAGAAAGGTTAAAAACTTTTTGAAAAATGGAAAAAAAAATTTTTTACGGAGATGTTGTTTGGCGAGCCCGGAAATTTAGATACGATCTGGATAAACTTAGCGATCCTTTAAATAAACTTATTCTAAAAGGTTACCAATTCAACATGAATTAGATTTTTGAATATTTTTTTTCATTCGTATTAATATCGATTTTGTTATCAGTAAAATAAAATCAAACTAAATATTATTTTTATATACATATCCACATTCATGGCTCTACAATCTGTCGATACCTGTATCTTGGCATTGCACAAGGTCATGTTTTTCTCTGACTGTTAATGACGCCATTGGATGTTGGATGTGTACTGATTGATATTTTAGTCTTAGATGCATGATTTTATTTAATAGGTTGTTATAGGCTTTGAACTAGCTGTCAGTAACTGCGAGTACTCTCAGATCTGTACTTAGTGTGCCTGTCCCAATTTAGGAGCCTGTAATTGAGTGGTTATCGTTTTTTGCTGTTTCTCCATAAAAAAAAATGTCCATCAAAGTCTTAGAAACTGATTTTATTTATTAATTTCTATACGCCTCTCCACGGTCTTCTATAATCTACACAAACGGATTTAACAATGTCCCCTTTACTGAGATAAATGAAAAGCCAGGAAACAGGAATATTGTTGTTCTATAATCATCTCTTACATGTTAAATGTTACTGTTGGACTTTCAGTCCCCGAGGGTATCATCAGCTCAGTAGTCAGTACTTCGGTACTGACATGATTTATAACAAACCTTTCTAAAATTTTCCGTTTATAAATTTTGAAATTGTATAGAAACTTAGGTTTCAACTCCCTCAGACAAAGTTGACCGTAGATGAATTTGGCATATTTTTTTAGGTACTTTTTGGTCATATAGCTCTTCAACTGTTTCGGTTCTTGTACATCCTCAGCTTTCAAATAATTGGCTTTGAAAGTTCATGATGAAGTAAAATCCAGAAAAGCGCTTCGGACGCATGAAATTAATAACGTCACGGTTGTTTTCATTTTTTACAGCACTGGGTCGATACCTCTGCTGGTGGACCATAAGTCCCCAAGGGTATCATCAGCACAGTAAGTCAGTACTTCGGTTCTGACGTGATATATAACAACCCTTTTTAAAATTGTCCGTTTATAAAATTTGAAATAATACAGAAACTAAGGTTTCAACTCCCTCAGGCCAAGTTGACCGTAGATGAATTTGGCTTTTTTTTTATGTACTTTATGGTCGTATAGCTCTTCAATTAATAACGCGTTGTTTTCATTTTTTACACAAATCGTTAAAACAAAGCATAATACATATTCAATTATGATAAATATACATTAATTCCCCCGATACAACAGAAAAGATCTTGAGATATATTTAAATGGTTTCTGTGACAAAAAACCCAACGTCATCATAAAATTTAGCTGAAAATGCAGATGTGTGTAACATTTCGTTATGTATATATATTTCTAAACATTACATTGCTCAAAAGCTTGTGTTTTTTTTTTATATAAGATCAGACTTTTTTTGTTATTTTTTCAATCCAAAGGAAACAATGAATAGAATAAAAATCATTATACAAAATTACTTTTTTAAATTTTTTTAGCTTTATTTTTATCATTCAAAGTCACATGGCGGTGCCAGGCTTGATTTATCAAACTTACAAAAATCGGATAACGAATTAAGTATAATCGTAAGTTTCTTTCAAAGCAAGTTGACTTAATAGATAAACTAGACACATATAATGCCCCTGCTGTATGAATGAATATATTGCCACAAACATTTTTGATTTAAATAGTAAACAGTGGTGTAGTTCAGAAGTACAGTTTGAAATGGATGTGTCTCAAAAACACATTCTATGAACTGTCAAAGTTATGATCTATTATATTGTGTATGAAAAATTACTGTTGTTCATCTTTCAAGACTTCAAATCTCAAATTTTACAGGGTTACCAGGAAGTAAAAAATGTGAATGTTATTAATTCAAAATGTACATGTGAGTGTCATATCCAGTTACAACTTGTCTTGATGGATGTGGGAGTGATGTGAACACATTAACAGAAAATTGTATATATATTACTTGATGGGGAAGTCTTCATAAATGAATTTTCACTTCATTATGTAACGACAAAGGTAAACTACATAACTTTTTGACCCGGGACATAAACATGACTAACATGTTAAACATCCTGTCATATATGGTAAATTTCTGATATCATCCATTAATAGTATTTGTACTAACACCCTGCATAATATGGAAGCGCATATGGTACACCCCTTGTAAAGTTATTTTGTTGCAAATAAGTCGGAATTATTAGTTATGTTGTGTGTTATAAGCTGGAATCAAATCATCATGAGGAGTCAACTTGTCGGAATGATAAAGAAAAAATTGCATTACAATGTCGACTTGCTAGAATAAATGTAATGACAAAGTAATAAGAAGTCGACATGTTGAATTCGATTTGTTAACTGATTAAGTCGACAACTTGCTTATTTGATGATGAGGTTAAACCACGTGACCATTTTGGAAAAACATAGGTCTATTTTTAAATCGATGTCCATATCAGTCGTTTTTTAATGTGCTTCGGATGTTTGAAGCTATCCATTGAGTTCAAGTTCAAATTAAAGTTCAAGTTGATGTTCAGAGCTATTTGGTATGAAAATGGGAAACGGCAGTCAAATATCAGAAAAAAATTTCTGAAAAAATAACAATATTTCGGTCATAAGGGGGATATACCCACACCACTTAGTCCGGCCGTTTAGTTTCCTTAGTTTTCAAACGGAAGCAGTATCATAATGATAATAAATTCGTGGATTCCACGGAACCCTATGTCTCGCACGAGATTGCTGCTGTCAGTGAAAAATTGTAATGTTGACTTTAAAAAGTTAATTTTTGTGTAACAAACAAAATTTAAATAATAGTTTTTCTCTAGCTGCTTTATCTTGATCTACAAGATTAACGCCTATACAAGTTTCATAACAATTCATGGAGGTTTGTTTACTTGTCAGGATAAAACAGTTTTATTTACTGCAAAAAAAAACCTGTCCTGTTCCTAGCTACATGTAGTATCTATGTAGAATCGCAGTGAATTATATACAAAGGAAGCAAACGGAAAGGGATCCGCTAGCTAAATTAAAATAAGAAAATGAACAAAACCTTTAACGCACTGATAGTAAGCTATGAAGAATCCGAAATGACATATAAAACAACTCAAACGAGAAACCTAACGATCTAAATGACGAAGACGCCAACGCCACTACTAAATAAAGTAAGGAGATGTGGTGATTGCCAAAGAGACAACTAGCCGCCAGAGTTTAAATAAAGAGGATGTCAGCAATCATAGGCAGCCGTATGGCCTTCAACAAATCGTATAGTCGGCTATAAAAGCAACCACGTGGAAATGTGAAACAGTTCAATCGAGAAATGTAACGGCCTTATTTATAACAAAACAATTTACGAAAAACAAATATGAAACACATGAACCAACGAAAACAATTAAACTACAGGCTCTTGACTTTGGACAGGCATATGCAGAATGTTGCGAAGTTGAACATGTCTGTGAGCTCTCAACCCTAACACTTACATGGGACCGCCGTGTAACAGCACGACAAAAACTATAAAATCAGTTGCAGCTGGCTTACTCAATAAATCGGTATTACTGGCCAATATAAATTTATCAAAATCCGGCGTATATCTCGATGCTCCGGTAGAGAAAGCTGATCCTGCACAACGTGAGTCACCTCTCGTGTTATTCGTGTAATTACAAACCCAGTTATTTGGTCTAATGTGGTAGGTCATCATAGAGGAAAGAGGACGGAATTGTGGTTACGAAAATTGGAACATATATTATCCGTTGTTTCCCTGTAACTTGAGTTTGAGTTGATTAAAAGTGTTTCATTTGTTGACAATAAAATTCAAGTCATTTGATTAATGTCGCGGAAATGAGAAACAACAAACGTTTATTCCGTCGTCGGTAATGGCGTCGACGTCTTCGTCATTTAGATCATTACGTTTCTCGGTTTTTTTTTTACATTTATCATTTCGGGATTTTTCATAGCTTACCATGCGGTGAGGGTTTTTCTCGTTGTTAAAGACCATACAGTGACATATAGTTGTTAACTTCTCCGTGATTTGCCACGGTATGTGGCGGAGAGATGTCATATTTGCTATAATACCACATCTTCTTATTTTTTTTTTGCAGTTAATAAAACTTTTTTGTCCTGATAAATGTGTAACTCTCCATGAATTGTTATAAAACTTATATAGAAGTTAATCTTTTAGATCAAGATAAAGAATCTACAGGAAAAAAAAACTATTTTTTAAATCTTGTATGTTACAGAGATTTAAACTTTTTACAGTCAACATTACAATTTTACACAAACATCAGCAATCTCAGGCGAGACAGAGGGTTCCGTGGAATCCTTAACGAATTTATTATAATACTGATTCCTTTGGAGAAATGTATTTTTCCGCATTTCGGAGTACAGCGGGAAAATGTTGTCTAAAAGGAACGTTTTTTAAGAACGGTATGTTTTTGGCGGTTTTTTTTAAACTACCGCAAAAATTAAAAAAAAATTTTGTCGTATATTGGTATCACGTTGACGTCGTCGTCTGCGTCGTCGTCGTTAGTGTCGTCCGAAGACAGATGGTTTCCGGATAATAACTTTAGTATAAGTAAATAGAAATCAATAAAATTTTAACACAAGGTTTATAACCACTATAGAAAGGTTGGGATTGATTTTGGGGGTTATTGTCTCAACTGTTTTGGAATTAGGGGCCCAAATAAGCATTTTTGTAGTTTCCAAACAATAACTTGTGTTAAAGTGTATGAATCTCTCTGAAATTATACCTACAAGTTTCCATACAACAAAGGGATGGTTAGGATTGACTATGGGAGTTATGGCTCAAAACAATTAGGAATTATAGGCAAAAAAAGGGGAAACCAAGGTTTTTTCTGGTTAAAGGACAATTAAGACAATTTAAAAGCAGTCTAAGGGAGGTAATCCAATCCTAATTTATAACAACAATATTTCATTACCTCCCTTACACTGCTTGTAAATTATGTATTAAGAAATGATGATTGTCTCGAAGTGATTAGCTGTCAATTTATTTTTAAAAGTTAAGTACTATTAATTAATATTAATTTTAGCCATGACTATGTATGTCATTTTATATTTTAAGACTTGTATGATGTATTTAAAAGGGTAATTATGGTTGCAAACTTTATTAAAATTTGAATTGAGATTATGACTATATCTTGAGGGAATGGTTTTTTTTTTTGGAATAAGGGAAAGGGGGTGGTGAAAAAACAATGGGAAAAGGGGGGGAATAAGAATTTGTGGAAGGGGGACTATTTTTCTCATTTCAGATTTCAGAAATTAAAAGAAAATTTCTTCAAATATTTTTTTGGGGGGATTAATATTCAACAAGATAGTGTATTGCACAAAAGCAAAAAAACGGGGTCAATTTTATTTAGGGGAGGGGGTCAATTTGCAACAGCATAGTGTATTGCACAAAAGCAAAAAAAATAATATATATTCAAATCATATAACCTATTTTTAAGTTCTTTGACTACAGTTATTCTGTGGCAGGAACCTATTATGTGTCAAATATTTAATTACCATCCAAATTCAAACCTGTATCAAGCGTGAATATTGTGTCAATTTGGCCCCAATTTTCAGGGTTGGACATCTGCGGTCGTATCCAGCTGCGCTCAGCGAAGCAATTTATATAATGTGTAGTTCTGAACATGGTTACGTGGACCAATCATTTGGATTGTGTCAATAAGTATTCTTATGTTAATGAGGTGAAAGCGGGTTTCAACTTTCTTTTTGTTTGAAAATCATTCTAGCCGCAGACGTTCAACACTAAACTTAAATATTTTATAATATTTGATATTTATATATTATTTTGTTTTTGATGAAGTTCGGCATCAATGTCCTGAGGCGTGCCTTGCACTTGCTCCGTTAGTAATCTTTATTGCAAAATTACACCCATAAGGGTCAAGCAATACAATCAAACAATTATATACAATACAATGCAATACAATACAATGTAATACAATACAATATATAGAATAATAGAACATATTTTTAGAGTTCAATTATAAATTTATGTACAAAACACCATCATAAGCTTGTCTGACATAGGTCTGACCCCCTCAGTTCTAAAGACTGCTTAATGAAGACTCCAATATGACAAACAAGTTCAGGAACGAGGTTTAGAGTGTGTTCTAGTTTATTAAATGCATCAAGATGTTTAAATAATGGTACATAGTCTTCTAGATAAGCAAACAAATTAGAACGCAATGATATGTTGATGTCACAATACAAAAAGAAATAAAATTCGTCATCTAGGACTCAACATTTTTTACATAATCTTTGTGCTCTTGGAATGTTTCTGTACCTTCCCAATTCAATGCCTAGGGAATGACCACTAAGTCTAAATTTTGAGATTAACTGCCTATGTATAAAATTATTGCAATTTAAATATTCCTCAGACAAAGTTTCAGATGAGGAATCCATTTTTGAAAGTTTATTTAAAGTAGTGTTTTCATATTCCTCTGAAACACACTTTTAAATGTTACATTTTAACACGTTTTTTGATTGTTTAAAAGGTACATTAATATTAGAGTAATTTTCTGGGTTTATTTTCATATCTTAAAAAAAATTATCTGCAAATGAGTACCAAGAATAAATTCCTGCGGAATGTAAATTTATGGTTGTTTGTAGAGATTCTTTAACCAGGGGATTAATAAAAAAATACATGAGTGTTTGAGTTTTAATATAAGAGTCCAAAGTAAATCTACCTAATTCTGATCTAGCACCTATGTTAGTGGCTGTCTTTTTCAGTCCTAATACTTCTTTACAAACTTTAGAATGAACCTTCTCAAAGGGATATTTTTCTGCTAATGCAAGAGTATCACAAAAAGTATTATTTACAGCAGCTCTATTAGATGCGATAAAAGCTGACTGAAAATTATCCATAAACCAAATTTCAGAGTTGTATGTCAAAATAGGTCTTATAAGAGTATCAAATAATTTACATGACAAATTAGTGGGAACAAAATTAAAATAGTCTGCACGGCTAAATGCATTGCTTTGTGTTTATTATTATTGTAGTGTATGTAAGATCTAAGGAAAATAAACAGCCGGACTAAGTGATGTGGGTATATCCCCCTTATGTCCATAATATTGTTATTTTTTTTAGTACTTTTTTTCTATTATTTGACTGCCGTTCCACCTTTTTATAACAAATAACTCTGAACATCAACTCGAACTTTAATTTGAACTTGAACTCAATGGATGGTTTCAAACATCCGAAGCACATTAAAAAAACGACTGATATGGACATCGATTTAAAAAATAGACCTATGTTTTTCCAAAATGGTCACGTGGTTTTACCTTAACATCAAATGAGCAAGTTGTCGACATAATCAGTTAAAAAGTTGAATTCAACATGTCGACTTCTTATTACTTTGTCATTACATTTATTCTAGCAAGTCAGCATTGTAATGCAATTATTTCTTCATCATTCCGACAAGTTGACTCCACATGATGATTTGATTCCAGCTTATTACACACAACATAACTAATAATTCCGACTTATTTGCAACAAAATAACTTTACAAGGGGTGTACCATATGCGCTTCCATAGCATAACGTTCTAGCTCGAAAACCTAGGAAATTTTAACTGGACAAATCATCTGTGAAAAGTTTGACGAAAATTCTGATAACATGTATAACCTTATTTAGATTATGTACAAACATCATGTATAAATGTAAATGCTCTTTTGTTCCGACGTTGGAAAGTTCCGGGCGGAAAGAACTAACTAGCCAAAAAGTTCCGGTGGAACTTATTAACTAGTTACTTTGTTCTTCCTCTGGTTTAAAAGTTCCAACGGAACAAAGTGACTAGTTGAAAAGTTCCAACGGAACATATCAAATAGTTAGAAAGTTCCTTTTTGCCAAATTAGTCAAATCCGGAACTAACAAACTAGCCCAAAAGTTCCAACGGAACTTATCAACCAGGCAGAAAATTCCATTTGGAGAATTGATGCAAATAAAAGCGCAACATATTATATTTGAACCTTTCAAAGGGAAACCAAGATACTGATTACAAAAGTCAAAAGGAACTTATCAACTAGCCACAAAGTTCCTCTTTGGCAAATAAGTCAAAACCGGAACTAACAAACTAGCCCAAAAGTTCCAACGGAACTTATCAACCAGTCACAAAGTTCCATTTGGAGAATTGATGCAAAGAACCACATGAGGAGGGGGGTATTCTTCCCTCTCTTGGGGGTACTATGAATACTAAATTTGCATGATAATGCAACTTATTCCGTTTTATGTGAGCTATGAAATACAACTTAAATTTTGCATATTTGTCCCCAAAGAAACCCCTTTCAGTGCGTTGGGTATTCTTGTAAATTAATGATTTGCTCTTATATATACTGATACTCATTCTTCCCCCTCTTTCTACTAAAAGGACGAAATATGGTATATTCGGAACGATGTAACTAGTTGTTCTGTTCCGCCAGAACTATTCAACTAGCTACACTGTTCCGGGACTTTTCAACTAGCTACTTTTTTTCCGGAACTTTTCGACTGCACTCGGAATAAAAAAACTGGTTGGAAAGTTCCATCGGAACGAAATAACTAGTTGAAAAGTTCCGCCGGAACAAAGTAACTGACGGAACATAGTGGCTGTTATATAAATTTTAAATTTTAGCTTGAAAACTTTAGGAGGTTTTAGCCGGACAAACCATATAAACAATTCACAACAAATTTAAATCCTGTAATTTGTGAAAATGTTAATGAAAATCAAAATTATGATACATATCTTTAGCATGTTGATAATATGCAAATCATTGGAATAGATAGAAAACTCGTGTAACTTATGTTCGACGAATGAACGGACAGGGATTAAATTATTAGCCATCGACATTTTGTTGCGGATGTATCCATATGACGTTTGAATATTTCAGCTAATGAAAACCTTTATTTCAAGAATTTTACATGAAAACAGTTCTCTAAATTCTCTTTTTTTTTACATACATAACTATGTTTATTATAATAAAATTGACGATAAAAATAATAATAAAAATATTGATAAAAGATAATAATAATATTGTTTTATTATACAAATGAATAGATAATCAAAATAAACTGTAAATCTCCCCGGTCTATATATTGATTAATATATGTCTCGTCGAAAACAAATTGTTTGTTTCGATTCGTTTAATTACAAATATATAAAATTTTGTTTCAATACCTAGTTTTGAATTTCGTAGAAGAATATCATATATAAGCCGTATTGAATTTATTAGTGTACCTCTTAGGAAGGCAAAATATGACAATATTAAAAAAAAAGTAGCACTTTTTGGAAAGATAGAATTTTGTGTAAAATCTTCAATATCATGATATGGAAAAACGGTTCAATTGTCATGTAGAAGAATTCTTGGTCTTTATAAAGGACATGAATTTTAACATCCAGTGTTTTTGTTTTGTTTTGTTTGCACTGTTGTTGCTGTAAGATTCTTTATAAACTTTTACTCTACATTAAGCAATTCTACTGGTGTTCTAGGCCTATTTTCATCTGCGTGATTCTTCAGCTTTCTTCTTTTTCAGTATCTATCCTTTCCCTGTGATTATTAAATTTTCAATGAAAATTTTTATCCCGAATTGAAACAATCATAATAATAACTAATTTTATATTTTATATTTCATTGATATAGTATGACAAGTTCTCGGTGTATTTGACTTTCAACTGGCCACTAACAGAATCGTCAAGTAGTGTTTTGCAAATGTTATCGTGAGAATCTTCATAAGAGTAACTTTGAAAAACATGGTCGTGTTTTTGTTGCAGAATTTATTCTGAGTACAGACATACCTTTGTAACAGGACAAGTTTTAAAGCCTCTTCGAACATAGGTATATTAATTTTATGCATTTTGTTTTTCAAAAAAGAAAAGAAAACACTTTCCAGGATTTCAAATATCGATGTGCATATATCGATGTGCAAATATCGATGTGCATAGTTATCATATTTGCAGAAGATTGTAAAATAATTATAGAATTTCACTCAGTCACTCTTTTCAATCATCAGTTACATTACAATTGTTATCTAAGGGGAACAACACAGAGATTTTATTCAACTTAGTTAAAATGCACATGAAACCAATAAAAGTTTTTAACTTCTTGAAAAAAATACATTTAACATTTATATATCTAGGCCCTACAAGTCTTTAAAACTGTTCAAGTTGTGCAGGTATGTCAGCCAGTCTGTACTCATTAATGGTGTAAACACTACTATACTAGGGGATGTTTATAGTTATCAAAGGTACCAGGCTTATAATTTGATACGCCAGACGCACATTTCGTCTACATAAGACTCATCAGCGACGCTCAGATCAAAATAGTTAGAAAGCCAAAAACAAGTACAAAGTTGAAGAACATTGAGGACCCAAAATTCAAAAAAAGTTGTGCCAAATACTGCTAAGGTAATCTATGCCTGGGATAAGAAAATCCTTAGTATTTCGAATAATTCATACTTTTGCAAACAGTAAATTTATAAAAAAAAAATGACCATATAATTGATATTCATGTCAACACCGAAGTGCTTTACCGACCTTGAATACCCATGAGGGTCTCGTACGGTCGGACGTAAACACAAACAAAAAGTGTAACGATTAAGGGATATTCAAAACTCATTAGTCGAAGTAAAACTGTAAACACCATGGGAAAAAACCAAGAGACGACAAAATGACCGGTTCACAAAACATTACATAGAAAACTAAATACTGAGCAACACGAATCCCACCAAAATATGGGGCTGATCTCAAGTGATGGAAGAGTTAACAGATCAAGAACAACCAAAACAATCAGTATAATTGCAAGTACAACTCCAAGAGCTACACCTATTGCTACATAGCTCTTATTATCTGAAAGAAATTAAGAAAAAAAACTATGAAACGTTACTTTTCGTTACAAAATATTTTTCAAAGTAAGAATCATACAAATGAGTCAGAGAAGGACTTCTAAACTAATATAGTATATTTTCCTATTTAGGAAACTACTAAGACCACACAAGAGAGTAGTCAAAATTTTTGTTACATTTGCTGTTTCTATACTGCACGGATACATGTTCAAAGTTCAGTCTAAAACATTAGATTTTGTCTTTTTTGTGTGCATTGGATTGTTTCTTTGTGTAGTTTTTTGTTTTAAGGAATGTGCAATTGCATTAACTAAAGCTGATGGTGATTTTAATTGTTAAACAATATCATATTCCGAGAAGATAATCATATATATTTGTTAAAATCTGTTGATAATGACCTTCTGAATAAAAAGAAAATAACTACATTTATTAAAAAGATATAACATCTGTGTCAGTTCTGATCAATTTAACGGGTCATTTATATCAGGTATCTATTTTTGGAATGCTATATATATATATATATATACAAGTCTTAATTGAAAACAACGCTCAAACCTATGATTGCGTTGGATAAAAACCGCAATTTTTATACGTGTGCATGCAAAACAAATGTCTTGGTAGAGGGGTCTAAATACAGCACAAACAACATTTTCCAAAAGACCAAATGAATGAAAAAGTATATTTTAACAAAACGCATTTGACTAGCAGATCGAACAACTGATGTTCTTAAACCCTGCTGACTGCCATTGGCGATTGCCAAATAAACGGATCACAAGATTTAACAAAATAGACCTTATTATTAATTTATTACCAAACAGAAAACAATAAACTCGCGGAAAAGATGGTATACCGCAAACATGAGGTGCAAAATTTGTACACCATATCCGGATTTCGAAAATTAATGTCTCTTCAGTGATGTTAGGAATCGAAACGGTATTTGGAAGGCCATATAATTTACCTCAATTTAGGATAGACTCTTGAATTTTGAAAGAGTCAAAATAGGATGAACGGATCATATAAACCCGAAGGCAAATATAATACAAGCCCAAACGAAAAAATATGAACAAGTCTTAATTGAAAACAACGTTCAAACCTATGATTGCGTTGGATAAAAACCGCAATTTTTATACGTGTGCATGCAAAACAAATGTCTTGGTAGAGGGGTCTAAATACAGCACAAACAACATTTTCCAAAAGACCAAATGAGTGAAAAAAGTATATTTTAACAAAACGCATTTGACTAGCAGGTCGAACAACTGATGTTCTTAGACCCTGCTGACTGCCATTGGCGATTGCCAAATAAACGGATCACAAGATGTAACGAAATAGATCGTATT
This sequence comes from Mytilus californianus, assembly GCF_021869535.1. NCBI lineage: Eukaryota > Metazoa > Mollusca > Bivalvia > Mytilida > Mytilidae > Mytilus > Mytilus californianus. The sequence continues at coordinate 65,194,130 of NW_026262679.1, forward strand.
ATTAATTTATTACCAAACAGAAAACAACAAACGTGCGGAAAAGATGGTATACCGCAAACATGAGGTGCAAAATTTGTACACCATATCCGGATTTCGACAATTAATGTCTCTTCAGTGATGTTAGGAATCGAAACGGTATTTGGAAGGCCATATAATTTACCTCAATTTAGGATAGACTCAATCGCCAATGGCAGTCATATCAGAACTATTCCTTATCCTGACTCTTGCTGAAAAATTCAACACACCTTTAATTGCATATTAGAGCGCACTGGTTTCCGGAAGTTAGGTAGTACAAGAACAGGTACTTCTGGTCTGAGCACGGAGAGGCAAAAGATACCTAAGGGGCGATTAAATTCACAAGTCGAAAATAAACTGACAACGCCATGGCAAAAAAAGAAAACACGAAAAGGCAAACAACAGTATACAAAACACAACATAGAAAACTAAACACTGGGCAACACAAACCCCGCAAAAAAATCGTGGGTGATCTCAGGTGCCCCGGAAGGGTAAGCAGATCCTGCTAGACATGCGACTATGTCCTTCTATTCTAATTTCGTGTATTTTTTTATGGTTAAAAATCAACAAGAAAATTTCAACAAGGGTTCTACAGTGATCCCAAGTCATTAACCTTTCATTTGATACCAAAATTACCCAAATATTTTACTTATTGACAAAGTTACAGCGATGCGTAGAAACTATTTTGTTTAAAACATGTACTACTTTCTTTAACACCGGCAGTCACTTTTGATTAGGAGGAACACCACTAATTAATATGAGGCTGACTTCATACAGGAACTTCTTAGGAACAAAAGAAAAGAAGTTATCAGTATCCTTTAACTTTACTTTCCGCTATAAAGATGATGTTCTCTCACTAAATAATTCAAAATTTTGTAACTATGTTGAACGCATCTATCCATCGAACTTGAGATAAACGGTACACCAGATACAATTAAGTCTGCCTCATATCATTTGAAAACAAAACTTTACGACAAAAGAGATGATTTCAGCTTCCCAATTGTGAACTTTCCATTTCTATGTAGCAACATTCCTGCATACGGAGTATATATCTCCCAGTTGATACGATATTCCAGGGCTTGTATTTCCTATCATGATTTCCTTGATAGAGGGTGGTGCTGCTCACAAGGAAGCTATTAAACCAAGAGTTCCGAGTGGTGAAGTTGAAATCACCCCTTCGTAATTTTTACGGACGCCATCACGAGTTGGTTGACCATTATGGAATATCCGATTCACAATCCCGTCCCCTTTTTCCGAATGTGACCTACCGAATTAGACTTATAACCGGGTTTAAACTAACATGAGCAACACGACGGGTGCCACATGTGGAGCAGGATCTGCTTACCCTCCCGGAGCACCTGAGATCACCCCCAGTTTTTGGTGGGGTTCGAGTTGCTCAGTCTTTAGTTTTCTATGTTGTGTTTTATGTACTATTATTTGTCTGTTGGTCTTTTTCTTTTTTAGCCATGGCGTTGTCATTTTATTTTCGACTTATGAGTTTGAATGTCCCTCTGGTATCTTTCGCCTCTCTTTTACAACCACTGGGTCGATGTCTTTGATGGTGGACATTTTGTTCCCGAGGACATCATCCGCCCAGTAGCATAATATGCTACCATAATATGCTTAAATTAACGAAGATCAAACAGAATACTGACTCGGACGTCGCCCAATATAAAAAGGTCCGATACAGACGTCACCATGGACACGGTGTAGTCTGGTATGGCAGGTGTCCCCTCATCACCAGACATGACAAATATCCCTAACATGACACATTCAGATCATCTTACTAATAACAACATCAATAATCTACCTATGCAGCCGTGGTCAGTTCTTCTACAAGGCTTCAACATCGTTTCGATAAAAAAAAAGAAAAAAAAGAGGGAAAGTGAGAGTGAGAGTGGAGATGGAAAAGAGAGAAGGAGGATGAGAAATGGACGCTGTGCGGTTAAATAAAAAAGTTGTTGAAGTCAACGTCATCATTTCTTAGACTACCGTTCGTTCCCATCCCCTGCGCCTTTTTATATTGTGTCTGCGGGGTGGTTTGCTTAGTTACAATGCAACGCAGAATTGACAATTTCTTTACTCATAAGAATTTTGATAGTACCCTTTCATCTGACAGTACAGATACACAAGCACTATACAAGACGATTCCTCAATGAGGAAGCCAGAAAGTCAAACAAGCAGTAACAATGACTTCGCGTCCAGTTCAACATCATCCCCTAATGTAGCGCAATATTTGATTCCGTCAAAATTAGAAAGATGCTCTGTACAAGTTGTGGGCCGTCTTTCCAACACATTTGCGGATGATTTTCCATCTGACCATGATAATTTTAACATCGAAGTAGAAAGGTGGAAAGCACGATGGACTAAAGCAGAGGGACAGATCCCTGGTACTCTTGCAGAAAGCTTGAATTTGACCAATTTTGACCTATATCCAAACATTTTCATTTGTTTGCTCATTCTTTTGACAATGCCAGCGACCAGTGCCACGGCTGAACGCAATTTCAATGTCATACACTGGGTTAAAACATATCTGCGTTCTACGATGACAACAGAACGACTTTCGGGTCTGTATCTTCAAGCAGAAATTAACAACTATAGGTCACCGTACGGCCTTCAACAATGAACAAAGCCCATACCGCATAGTCAGTGAGTTTGTATTTTTTAATTTATTTAATAAAACAAGACAGTTTTTTTTAGTTTATTCACTGACAAACATGGTAGGAAACTTATAATCATGCATAATGTTGTCATGAATTATTCTCAGCTTTTACACGATGTTTGCTTATTACAGTCAAAGGCAAGTGTGAGCCATCACCTATATATACATTCGTTCGTCTGTTTTCATTTAGTTGACCTCGTAAGTTGTTTTCTGCTGCCTATCAGTACGTACCCACTTAAACTTGATATATTGTTTATATTTTATCTCCAAACAATTTATAATGTGGTGGTTTTTATTATACTGGTCTTAGTCAATATGACTATTTTTTACCCCTCTGGAATCCCCTGGCTTTTACAGTTTCTTGGCGGAAAAATGTATAATTTTTCACAAAATATGTGACTTGTATCAATCAAAAATGCTTTTGACTCGACCTTAATATTCAATATTTTCAGTTCATATTTGTGGGTCTAAAACCCTAAAATCCAGGAGCATTAAGCTGGACCCACTGGTGGCCTTAAGCCTTAAGCAACCCTCAGACCCCCTGCCGAAATTGGGCTTTACCTTCGAAATATGTCCAGCTACGCCACTGGAAAATGTCTTTTTATAATTGAACACTTTTAAATTGTAAAACGGTTGTTTCTACAGAACATTTTTCACCCCGTATAAACCCGGTACAAATGAATCCGGATGTTGACGCGTTCGAAGCGATAATCAGGACAACATTTGGGATGACAACAATTGCGAATGCCTTTCTAGAACTTACGCGAGTATATATCAATGCGTACATGGACATGGTAGTTTATCTAATCAATTATGTCAGTTTATTTTCGATCTTTGAGTTTACTGTCCCTCTGGTATCTTGGTATCTTTCGCCCCTCTTTTATGAATGTGTTGCAAGTTTTAGATTTTGTATAGAACGTTTAATAAAACTGCGTACTATCAAAAAATGACAGAAACGTCGTTATTTGCCTGATTTTAACAGCATTTTAAGACTTTAATTAAATCTGTTGACTCATTAAGTCAATTCAAATGGCATTGGTATCCCAGTGGTTGTAAATACACTCATCATAAATACCAGGATGATTAAAATTGTATACGGCAGACGCGCGTTTCGTCTACAACAGACTCATCAGACAGCAACGTTCGAATCAAAAAAGTTAAGAAGGCTAAATAAAGTACGAAGTTGAAGAGCATTGAGGACCCAAATTCCGAAAAGTTTTGTCAAATACAGCTAAGGTAATCTATTCCTGGTGTAGATAATCCAAATTTAAAGTTTTGTAAACAGTTAATCTATAATTTTAGATTTCATAAGCACACGAAGTGTGCGTAATGGAATCCTAATTTTATGAATAACCGAAGACAAGATATGAAAGTCCCTTGGCCGTCGATAGATGGCAACACCGTAGCCCTTTAAAAGCTTTGTTCCAAAGATTTGGTTTCATTCTCCAACTTGGCGAGCTTAAGTATCACCAACTGAAGAAGATTTGAATTACTCTAAACTATATAACCATAGTTGTCTATGCAAAATAAAATAAATACTATAATAAGAAAGTACAAAACTTTATATACATGTAACTAATAAGTTTACATTTTGAACAGGTATAAAACAGTGTACATTGACAAATAAATGTAACAGTCAGTGTCTTTTGGCACGTCAGTGTCTTTTGGCACAACAAACAATGGCAGGAATATGTTTTAAAATAGCAACCAGATCTTGATCTTTTGTATAATGAAATCCACCAACGGAAATTTCTTATCTGAAAATAAAATTGAATTTTATAAGAAATATATCCAACCGAAGACAAGCAGTGTAAGATTATAAATGTTTATACATATTTTTATGAATAATGCGCCCTATAAAATTACACTTAGGGAAGGGAGGGCGGGAACACTTTCATATCTTGTCTTCGGTTATTCATAAAATTAGGATTCCATTACGCACACTTCGTGTGCTTATGAAATCTAAAATTTTATTTCATAACCTCCGACAAGATATTCTAGTGTTTAGTTTAAAGCTTCATGATAATATATATTTATTACCTGATTAAAACTGCTTTTTGAAAGTCACTTCCTGCCAGTGGTTTATAATAAAATCTTGAAAAAGTTGTGAGGTTTGACCATCTAGCTTGTTTCATGATTTCTGATGATGACATACCAGCTCTGAAAGCTTTAGATGTACAAGCTGATCTTGTTGAATGAGCTTTATAATTTGTTGTATCAATGCCTGCTGAGGATATGACTGATTTTAACCATCGAGCTAATGTACTAGTGGTTACAGGATGATGAGGTTTTACAAAACTTAATAACAACCAATTTCTATTTAATCTATCATTGGTATCCCTGATTTTTTCAGTAAGTTCTAAATACTTTCTTAAACATTCTACGACACAAAGATTATTATCTTCAAATTTATAAAACTTTAATTCTGGTTTTGTTTTACCTGGCCTACATGTTTTAGTGAGGGAAGGTATTTGGAAAATAATGTGATCACCTTTATCACACATGAAATCTAAATTTAATTTATGAATTTCAGAAACCCTCCCTGCAGATGTTAAAGCAAGTAACATTGTCAACTTTTGAACTAATATTTTCATGGACAGGGAGGAATTGTCACCCCATTCTGTGATACAATTAAGAACTTTGTCAACATCCCAAGATGATTGATATCTTGGTAAAGGTGTTCTAACATTGAATATCGCCCTCATATGATGGATTATAGCTGGATGCTTGCCCACTGAAATACTATTCAATAAGTTATGACCTCTGGAAATTGCAGAGCGATATGTGTTAATAGAGCGATATTGTTTTTGCTCATTGAATAGTGTTGTTAAAAATTCTATTATATTTTCCACAGATGTCTGAATAGGATTAATTTGCCTAGAATTACACCAGCTAGACCATCGTTTCCAGGCGCTTTTGTAAGAAGCTCTGGTACCAGGTCTCCATGCTTTGGAGTATAATTCTGCAGCTGCTTTTGATAAATTTGCTGTAATTGTGTGTCCCCCGATACCTTCCAAGCTGCCAGATGAAAGGTCCCTGACTGGGCCAGTGGATGGAATTGACCCGTCGATGATCGAAGGATCTGAGGAAAACTGGGTAGACGGATTGGGTCTGCAATCGTCATCATTAAAAGCATGGGATACCATGGCTGAGCTTGCCAAATTGGTGTGATTAAAATAGTTGTTGCTTTTTCTTTTTGTATTTTTGCCAAACATCGCCCTATTATGCAAAATGGAGGAAAAGCGAAGCCTTTTAGATTTGTCCAAATTAGAGAGAAAGCATCTGTAGCCACAGCATTTGGGTCTGGTCGCCAACTGACGTACCTTTCTACTTGATAATTTAAGCGACTTGCAAACAAGTCTATTTCGCAATTGCCTAGGGCTTTTATTACTCGGGAAAATATGTCTCTGTCCAGCATCCAATCGGATGTGTCTGACGTATTCCTGGATTCCCAGTCTGCAAGGTGATTTAACTTGCCTGGGAGATGCTCTGCTGTTAGAGTAATCTCCCTTTCTTTGCACCACATCCAAATTTCTTTCACCATCTGTATTAAGGTGCCTGATTTTGTGCCCCCCATTTTGTTTATATATGCTACTGCTGTAGTGTTGTCTACTCTCATATGAACACTAAACATTTTGCAGATTTGGTGAATACTTTTAGCCCTAATAATGCCGCTAAGAGTTCTTTTAAGTTTATGTGATACTCTAATTCTTGGAGACCCCATAGTCCCCCAGTACTTATATTTCCGCAAACAGCCCCCCAACCTTTGTTTGAAGCATCTGTGGTTATAACCATATCTGGGGTGGCCGATATGATAGCCCGACCGTTTGATTGATCGATCTGGTTTATCCACCATCCCAATTCTTCTTGGGGCCCCTTTTGAAAGTTGTATTTTTGTTTCGTAAGATTTGCCATCTACCAACGATTTTATTTGTAATAACTGCAGGTATCTGCATTGTAGATTTGCTGGATTTATAGCTTGCATTGTTGAAACTAGTTTGCCTGTTATTTTTGCCAATTGTCTTACAGTTACCCATTGAAGGTTTAGAATTTCTTAGGCATTCTTGTTTTATCTTGACAACTTTTTCTTGGGGAAGTGTGAATAACATTTCTTGAGAATCTATTTGAAAGCCTAAAAACTCGACTTGTTGGCTTGGATTTGGTTTGGATTTTTCCCAATTGATAACAAAACCTAGATTTATGAGGAGAAAAATAGTGCAATCTCTTGCCTCTATCAATTTTTCTTTTGAGTCTGCCATTAGTAGGATGTCGTCTAGGTAAATAATCAGACGAATCCCTATTTTTCGAAGTAACCCTACAATTGGTTTCATTAATTTTGTATAAATTCTTGGTGCACTGGCCAGACCGAATGGAAGGCATGTAAATTGGTAAATTTTGTCGTCCCAAAGAAATTTTAGATATTTTCTGTGTTCCTCGTAAATGTTTGTGGTCAAATATGCGTCTTTCAGATCTATTTTGCACATCCATTCCCCCTTTTTTAGCAGGTCCCGTACCATGTATAAACCTTCCATTTTGAAGTGTTCGTATGTTATGAAGTCGTTTAATTTTTTCAAGTTTATCACTGGACGGTTTCCCCCGTCCTTTTTTGGAACCAGGAACATGTAACTTAAAAATTGGGTCTGTTCTTGGTGAACAGATTGTATTGCTCCTTTTTCTAGCAATTTCTGAATTTCCTGATTTAGAGAATCTTTTTGTTCTCTGTTGAACATCGGATATTGAGGAGGTTGCCTTTGTAATGGTAGGGTATTGAACTCTAGTTTGTAACCTTGAACTATTTGGAGAATAAAGTGATCTCCTGTTATTTTTTGCCAGTTTTTTAAAAACCATCTTAACCTTCCTGCTATGGGAAGGTTGCACTGAATTTGGGAAATTTGAAAGTTTTTGTCCAGGATTACTTTTGGTACATTTGTCTTGATTATTGAAAGTAAGTGATATGAATCTTGACTGTTTCTCATTACACTTGGATTTATCTCTAAGGGATACTGACCTTCTATATCCTCTACCTCTGTATGTACTACCATGTCCTCTTGCCATGCCTCTGCCCCCAGCTCCTCTCCCTCGTGCTGAGGGCCCATCTCGAAAGGGCGATTCTCTTTCTCTCCTTGGATTGGCATGTCTGTGTTTTGTACCATGACTTGCATGGCTTGATTCGTGGTTGTAATTGTAGTTCATGTGTTGATATCCCCCTCGTCTCTTTTTCTTGAAACCACCCTTCTTTTTTCTTCCTTTTTTAATACTGAAGGCGATTTTTGAGGCTTCTTCCCAGGTCTTACTCGACTTTTTGAGGACTTTTTTGAAGCCTTCCCCAAATAGACAATTTCCACTTTGAGAGATTACATCCTCGTTTTTGTCCAAAAGTTCTTTGGCTTTTTTGTAATCCTCGGTCATTTTCAGTAAAGTGTTTACTCGTCTATGCCGATCTACAGCTAGACTTGCCTGACCAACACAACATACAGTCTTTTCAACTAATTGACACATGTGTGCTATGTCAACATTATCCACTGTTGGGTTTTCTTTGGAATGTTCTCTAATGGAATCCGACATCTCCCATAGTTGCGAGAGTGGGCCCATTATTCTAAAGATACGTTTTTGGACACCTTGAATGCCCTTTTCAGCGCCTCGATCTAAATTGGCATTTAATTTGTCCATTATAGGATAGACATACTCGTCTATTTGTTTACACTGAAAGTGTGGATCGTCGGGGATCGGAGCATGCTCCAGAATTTTCTTTTCGACAATTTCGTCTTTCACGAAGGTTGAAAATTGTGCTTTGGCATATTTCAAGCGTTCTTTTGACAATATCGCCTTACCCGCTGAACTACTTGCAGTCGGATTGAAACGTTCATATGTAGTGACGGCGGATACAGTTTCGGAACAAACACTTCTTTTTGTTCTCGAAGACGAGTCTGTATCACTTTCAGTTTCACTGTCTGATTCACTGCTACTTGAATCAGACGAACTTTCCGACGAACTGTCTGAGGAACTTACAACTCGTCTTCTTTTTCTACCCTTGTTCTTACTAGAACTTGTAGGGGACGCGGCCGATCGACTACTTGGATCGCCATCTTGGACGCTATCGTCCGATAAGTCTGCCCGACTTTCAGCTGCGTGTATACTAACACGATCAGCCATTAGCAAAAGTTTATTTTGCAAATAAATAAGTGAATTAATATAAATATAAAAATTCCACTGATATATAAAAAGTTACCGAGAATACGGTGAATACAAAGCGTTGTCTGATAGTTGATGATGCTGCGAGCGAGGAAAGTTGGAGAATGAAACCAAATCTTTGGAACAAAGCTTTTAAAGAGCTACGGTGCTGCCATCTATCGACGGCCAAGGGGAGTAAACACTAGAATATCTTGTCGGAGGTTATGAAATAAAATTATGACCATATCAACGATAATTCATGTCAACACAGAAGTGCTGACTACTGGGCTGGTGATACACTCGGGGAGGTAACTTCCACCAGCAGTGGCATCGACCCAGTGGTTGTAAATAAACTCATCGTTGATACCAGGATTCAAATTTTCTTCGCCACATATGCGTTTCATCAATAACGCTCGAATCAAAAAAATTTAAAAGGCCAAATAAAGTACGAGGTTGAAAAGCATTGAGGACCCAAAATTCCGAAAGGTTTTGACAAATACAGCTAAGGTAATCTATTCCTGGGGTAGACAATATATAGAATTTCGAGAAATATCAAAATTGTGAAAAAAATGCAAATTGGGAATCTTATAGAAAACAAAAAAAATTGGTTACTAAAACAAAAAAGAAATCCATTATTCAGAAACTTTTTCATGGAAAGATGTGGGAGAAGTACCAAGCAGCAAGGATTTTTGGCCAACAGTCAAGCCCTTCTTAACCAATAAAGGGTAACATTTTTCAAAAGCTCTAATCTTATGTGAAGGCAACAAAATAATTGATAATCAAAATGAAGCTTCTGAAATATTGAATAATTTTTTTTTATAAATGTTGCCAATGATATCGGCTCAAAAGATACAATTATTGATAACCACCATCCAAGCATTAAAGTAATTAAAGAAAACAAACCAGAAAAAGAACTATATTTTAGCCCAGTAAATTTTGAACTTGTAAAAAACGTTACAAATCAATATAAAATTAATACTAAAAAGGCAACAGGAAAAGATGGAATTTCTTCAAAAATATTAAAACTATCTGAAGCTGAACTATCCTATTCAAATCTAGATAAATAAATAAATCATTTGAATCAGATGTTTTCCCAGACAAACTATAGGAAGCGCAAGTTATAGCTTTACTTAAAAAATCAAACAACTAAATATAGACCTGTAAGTATTAAAATAAATTGAGAGGTCTACAGAAACTCAACTTGTTAATTATTTTACCTAATTCTTTTAACATTTTTCTGTCTGCTTTTCGAAAAGGATACAGATGTCAAACATATAATAAAAATAATTGAAGACTGGAAAAAGGATTTAGATCAGAACAAATATGTAGCAGCTAAATTAATGGACTTGTCCAAGGCTTTGGTTGCCTATCCCATGACCTCCTTCTACTAAAATTAAAATTTTAGGGTGTCTCTGCCTCTTCTCTTAAACTTTTGGCGAGTTATTTAACTTTTAGAAAACAGTGTGTTAAAGTAGGTTATAATTCAAGCTTCTGGCAATCAATGTTTAATGTGGTACCACAAGGTCTATATTGGGGCCGATATCATTTAATACTTTTTTAAATGACATTTTCTACTTTATTCATAGAATTGAACTCTACAATTATGCAAATGACAACACCATTTCCTACGCAGATAATGACCTAGATAAATTGATTAATACTCTTGAAGATGAAAGCAAAAATTATGATTTTTCAACCCTGTATACCACCATTCCCCATGTTGAATTGAAAAATCGTCTAAAAGAAATAATCCACAATGCTTTTCAATATAAAAATGGTAGCATTCGCTATAAATTTATTGCTTTGGGATACCATACGGCGTATTTTCTTAATAGTGAACAAAAAGGTAAAACATGCTACACAGAGGAACAGGTGATCAGTATGCTGGAGTTTCTTATTGACAACGTATTTGTTGAATTTTGAGGTAGACTTTTTCAACAAATTGTCGACATTCCTATGGGAACGAGCTGTGCGCCTCTCCTTCTTATTTTCATATGAGTCGGAGTTCCTTTACCCTTTAGGACCACCTGATTCTACCCCTGGTTTTAGTTGGGTTTATGTCTTTTTTTTTCTTTGTAGTGTTTTTTGTCTTTTCGTCGTATTTCGTTTTTTTGCCTTGCATTGCCAGCTTCCTCTTTGATGAATGAATATCCATTTGTATGGAACGTTTTATCAATTAATGTTATATCTATCCATATTACGAATTGACGAATCATCATTACGAGATAACAAAAACCACATCATGTAATGAAACAACTACACTACAAAGAAAATAAAAAATGGTGTCACCGAACTTGTTTTCTTGCTACAAGTAAAATAAAAAAAATTCATTAACATTCCTTTTAAAAATTTTACTAAAAGAGTGATCTCCCTTATATTGATAAGTTGAAAAGTTGAATCGAACAAAACAAATATGTAGTATTTTTTAAAACGGTCTACATACTGCAATAAATCAATTATTTTTCTTTATTCAAATAAACAATCTTACACGTTAATTGCCAATCTCTATCCAAACTTGCAGATTTTAGTAAAGAACTAGACCGTTTTAGTACTGTTATTTACAATCCAAGACGGCGGTATGTACAGTTAATCTACCTTAAGAAATGCCGATACCACATTGAGTGATGATAAAAAAAAAGTGATGTCAAAACAAAAAAACTCAATTTTGCCATTTTTTGAAATTATCATCGTATAAATACCTTAACTGAGAAATAATTTCGATATATAAGCATAACATAGGACAAACATGCCAGTGAATCTAATACTTAACACTCCATTTGTAATATTTGTAGAGCATATTGTATCATTTTCGATACACTTAACAAATCAATTGTGACCAGCCATTTTTTTTGTTATCCTACAGCACAATTAGGTTAACTTCATATAGAGAATGTGTTGCTTACTTCAATTAGCAAGTAATTCGGTCCCAATATATCACTTTGTACAAGAAATTTAAATAAAGTACCACCACAGAAGAACTTCAAACCCACATCCAACTCAAAACTGAAAACAAAACATCAACAAGACTACAAATCCGCCAACATCAAAGTAAAAATATACACCAGTAGTACTTTCGGACAGTAAAGGGAAATGGCTAAAAAGAAAAGTTACAACATCAAACCTCTTTGAAAATTCAACATGGTGGAATGAAAGGGGTGCAAAAAGCAAAAACAGATTTGAATTGCTAGGAAAAAACACCAGACACAAAATAAGTATATTGGGTCCTATCTGGACATATGTTTGATTAAGTACTTGCAATCTTACCACATACAACAAAAAATACATATCAAAATCATTCCATGGACTGATGCCGTTGAAAAGTTGTCGAATTCTATCGTAAATCCATAGAACTTATTAAACAATGCAGACAGCGTAACCATACTAGAAACTCCAGTATATTCAATACACCATTGGAATAAAGGCAAAAATCATAAAACACCAAACGACTTCAAATCTTCAAATCCCAAGATAAAGAACTGGAAGAACAAGTTAAAATATTAAACAACGAAGTGAAAGATATAAACACAGAAATCAACAGTCAAACGCCAAAATTTTGGAACGACCTACAAGTCAAATCCCATATACAAAAAGGAGCTCATCAAAACTGAAAGAGACCACTGCAATTTATATGTAGATGGAAGACATTCAAACAACCTTCTGGTTTGCAGTTGGCAAAAAAAAAGTCAAAGATCAGGCTCAACTTGAGATTGTTGGTAGTATTCGCAGTTCGAGTTCAGTACTGGCTCTTCCGCGCATCACGTTTGAATCAATATCATCAAGCACATTTAGCCCGTTAAAACCAGCAGCGCTAAAATCAAAACACAATCAACAACCAGTCAGACACCCAAAAATAAGAGCAGATCACATCATAGCAACATCTTTAACTTACCAGAAAAACGAAACCTGAGAATATGATCTATTAAGTGCAGAAGCATAAAAGATAAAACATCAGAGTCCAAGCAGCAGTAAGCTACATGGTACAGAAAAATTGGTACCGTTAATGTCAAACCCGACAAAATTTGTGGAACAGAATCATGGTTAAAAGGAGAACAACCTGGAATTGGTAAAATTATTAAACATGGCAACATCCAAAAACACCAACATCATGTTGACAGGAGACTTAACTGTCCAGATATAAACTGAGAAACAACTACAGTAAACTCAAACGCAAATGATAAAGAAATCCAAACCAAACTCATGGAGCGAACAGCAGCATTTCAACTTACCCAAATCCATGAACTAACAACAAGAGAGAACAACCTTCTTGACGTAGTGCTAACTTTAAATATATCTCTATATGTCACTATGTCATACTATCAACGCAGTAAATCAAAACAAGTCTATTCAAAAGCAAACTGGGAGACATTAAATGAAGACATCAACAAAACATCTATAAGGATAAAACAGATGTACACGCAAGGTTCCAACGTCCGAGAAGTGAGTGACACATTCAAATTAGTATTATTCAAAAGCATAAACAAACACATGCCATCCAAAGAAATCTGCTAAAAAAAATATATTATAATTGTATAACACAGGATAGTTATTTAAAAAGAAAAGCAGACTGTATAACACAGGATAGTTATTTAAAAAGAAAAGCAGACTGTATAACACAGGATAGTTATTTAAAAAGAAAAGCAGACTATACCAACAAGCAAAGCCCACAAGAAACATGGCCAACTATAGACACTTTCAAAAAGAAATTAAGAGACAGATTAGGAAAGCTGAATGGACATATATCAACGATACCATACTAAAAGGTTAGAAACAAATAATACCAAACCATTCTGGGAATATATGAAATCCAGGAAAAATTACAACATTGGAGTGTCCCCATTTAAGAACAAAGGAAAAACTCATCAGCGGCAGTAAAGGAATAAACTGTTAACACAGAGATATGTCGCCTATTTGTTATTTTGATAATGCAAACGTTGAAATTAAAATAGCAATACTTTAACATGTAAGTTATGCAAAAATTTAAAGTCAATGAACCGTGACTGAAGGTACAGGGCTAAACAATCTCTATAGAAATGAGATGTGCCAAAGCTAATACAACTGCATACCAAATACCATTGACTTTTCATAAGTCGTTCCCTTTAAACAAACCTAAACACAAACATTAACTTGTAAACTATGTAAAAGTTTCAAAGTCAATGAACCATGATGAGGGGTTGGCAGAGGCGGATTTAGGGGGGGGGGGGGGGGCAGAGGGCCCGGGCCCCCCTTTTGTGGGAAAGATTTGGTTGATTATATAGGGAATCACCGTAGCATAACTGGAGTGGGCCCCCTCTTAGGCAGTCAGTGGGCCCCCGCGTATGAAAATTTCTGGATCCGCCACTGGTTGGGGCTATATAATCTCCATGGAAATGAAACTTGCAAATGCCAATACATTTGCATACCAAATATCACTACTTAAAATTAGTGGTTCATTTAAAACTGACCTAATCACAAACTAATACATGTAAACTAAGCAAAAGTTTCAAAGTCAATAGACCATGACTGAGGGGTAAGGACAAAATATTCTCATTGGAAATGAGATATGCTAATGCTTATACAATACATACCAATTATCATTGACCTACCAGTAACGGATCCCCTTAAACTGACCTAATCAAAAACTAATACATGTAATCTAAGCAAAAGTTTCAATGTCAATAGACCATGACTGAGTGGGCGGGGCCTAATAATCTCCACGGAAATGAAATATGTCAATGCTTATACAACTGCATACCAAATATCATTGACCTACCACTAGTGGTTCCCCATAAACTGACCTAATCACAAACTAATACATGTAAACTAAGCAAAAGTTTCAAAGTCAATAGACCATGACTGAGGGGCGGGGCCAAATAATCTTCATGGAAATGAGATATGCCAATGCTTATACAACTGCATACAAAATATCATTGACCTACCACTAAACACTAGTGGTTCCCCATAAACTGACCTAATCACAAACTAATACATGTAAACTAAGCAAAGTTTCGGTCAATAGACCATGACTGAGGGAGTGGGGCAAAAAAATCTCCATGGTAATGAGATGTGCCAATGCTAATACAACTGCATACCAAATATCATTGACCTACCACTAGTGGTTCACCATAAACTAGACCTAATCACGAACTAATACATTGTTGTCGCCGCCGCCTTTAAATGCTACATCTTAATGTAAACATTTATAAAATTGTCAATTATGTCCCAACAAATTTGTCAATTAACACGGAAAAAGACGTAGAAATATCTGAATATTTGTACTTAAGCAAGCGTAAATTCATTTGTTTCTCGAACAATGCTATACTGAGCAGAACCATTTACGACACTATAGAGACAAAAGGTCAACAATTTTCATCATCTCTACCTATGTTTAAAGAAAGGAAGACAACATTTAAACGTAAGGGAAAATGCAAAAATTATGTCATCTTGTGTTTTTGAAATCAACCGTCCTTGCACGGGATTCGAACCGTTACCCCCTTTCATTGCATTGCTATCTGCATTGTGAGCGAGAGCCTTTTTTTTCTCTTATAAAATTTTATTCACATATTTACAAATAAAAGTGATTCAGCAAATCTCTGAGATCACTGTAATAAAAACAATATTTGTTAGTTTTATCCCTCAAATTGTTAGTAATTGTTTTTGAATTCCATCTAGATACATATTTTGACCAAACAAATAATAATTAATTCATTAAATTATAATAAGAGTTACAATAGAAAAAACACAAATGACTGTCTTTTCATCATATTGTCATTTTACCGTCTAAGGCGAGGTAACTCGTTCTTTATTTTTAGAACAATGAAAGTCCACAGTAAAAAAAGAAAAAAGATTTAATATTTCACCAAATAACATAGTCAGTCCTTCTTATATAAGAAGTTGAAAACTTTTTTGGTCATATCGCATAAGTGGGTTTTTATTAACATAATATTTTTCGAAAAGAGGCAATCTGTTGTTCGTGATGTAATATGTAAATGCATACAGTACATACTTTTTCATGGTAAAAATAAATAACCTTTTTATATCAATGTCTTTGTCATCAAATACTTTTATTTGACGAGATTTATATATAGATATCCTTGCTAAACTGAGCAAAATATGTATTTATTTCTTTATCCCCACTGCTGCCGGAGAGACCATCATCAAATGGCAATTTAAGATATTTAAACTAAACATGGTAAATGATTGAAATATATGAAATAATTCAGTAAAATTTGAATAAAACAAGGGGGGTCAGCACATGAAGATGCGTATAGCTTACAGCTTAAGGGTATTAGGAATAGTAACTGGGTTTTATAGATCACAAGTCTGCTACCAATAATTATGCACACATGAGGCTCGGAATTTGAATTTAAAATATGTACTTAATTTGCCTTTTTCATGTAAATAAGAAGACCTTATTTCCTTCCACATCTCTAAGAAGCTGTTTTTAGACAGATTTTAAGTGATTTCTTAAATTTATGTTTACTCCAGTTTTTACAAGTGGTCAGATCAATGTTTAATTTTTCACTATAAAAAGAGTAGGTTTGTGAACCAAGAGTTTCGATCTTTATTTATGCTATGCAAATGAATATATTCCTTGTATGCATTGTTAAGCAAGTTTGATGGTGAATTTTCTAGTCTGTGCCAATACATGAAAATTTGTTGCGTGAACCTTGAGGGGTTCACGCATATAAATTAGTTAGAAATATAGTCTATGGAGGAATATTCGGAAGCTATATTATTGTTCGGAACACCTATTCGTCTTATCTGTATTAGCTTCCTGCAATTAACAGCACCTCCATACGGGGTATCTAAGATATTTAAAATATGACAATACAGAATTTTCACAGATCGCTAATTCACTTATCTGATATATGATCCTTTTCAAACATGTATATTTATTGTAAAGCTACATTTTATGCATTGCAAGGGTTTTTACTGACTTGAGCAAAGTTGACAGATGTACCCTTTGATAAACAAGTGAAAGATAAATGGTCAAGATTTAATTATAACGACCTATGCATATGGTATCAAACATCTGTGTCTAGATATTCACAGAGAGATATTTTAAAATAGTGCTGTGGCTTCTACATAATGAGTTATAGTGGGCTTTGGGATTTGATTTGTAACAATAAAATCATTATGCATACTTGTCATTTTGACAAATCAGATAAACAAAATCTGTTTCAAATGAAAATTAAACAAGTAAAATATTAAAATACATTTTTTACAACTTTTACTGTTTCATTTTTACAGTATTCTCTATCAATTAAGTTATCTTGTAAGCTAATTAAATGTTTATTTAATTCATTGATGTCACTATTATTTCTTATATTATTCACACACTGTAAATTAATACTCTTAAATTTATGTGTGTTTTGGATGTGCACTAGTGATAGGTAAATATTGATACGTTTCTGTGTTTTTAATATACGTGACTTAACATCAAGAATTCCATTATTATGGAATCGATCACCTTTGTACACTTCCGGGTATCTAAATAGAGGGTTGTAAAAGGAGGGGGGGGGTCTGAACACGGAAACACGTGAAATAACAAATCGTAAAAACGTTGCACGAAAAAAAAAACACTCTGGAATAACGACGCCAAGGAATAAAATCGTAAATATTTAGGAAAAAAGTACCAAAAGTTATTACTCAGCCGTTCTTGGAGATCATGCAGTCATTATAAATTGACATGGCGACCCTGCATGTGGTCACTTTTTAGCGTCCTCTAGTTGCATACGATTTATCATAGTAATACAATAGGCTATTAATAAATATCTTGGGACCAGTTAATTAGTTTACAATTTAAAACAATATCTGGGCTGACTTTGAGTTAGTCCCGGTTTACTTTTTAATCAAATGCGGGACAAGCACGAGAAAATAAGAGTACCGACACGAAACACGGAAAATAATTAAGGGAAAACACGAAGCACGCACGTCGAACCAAACACGAGAAAACGAGAAATAAAACGTCGAAACACGAAATCACGTGAAATAAAAAGGCCGAAAACGTTGTACGAAAATAACCCTTTACCACCCTCTGAATAGGTCATACTAGATGTCGACACCTCATATTAGAACTAAAGTAGATGGTCAATTTCGTTTGCTATGTTAAAGAAATCTTCAACTTGCTCTAATTTGCCTGTGAAGACCATAAAACCGTCATCCC
This sequence comes from Mytilus californianus, assembly GCF_021869535.1. NCBI lineage: Eukaryota > Metazoa > Mollusca > Bivalvia > Mytilida > Mytilidae > Mytilus > Mytilus californianus. Next base: position 65,212,123 of record NW_026262679.1, read on the forward strand.
TATTGACAGTGTAATTTGATGTTTTCTCTCCATTGGAACTTATCTAAGATTTCAATGTATAGGACAGACAGATGCAGATCTGTGCATGTTGGTGAAAATATACCACCCATGGGCGCTCCTATAATGTGTTTGTATAACAGTCCATTAAACTCAAATTCATTGTTTCTAAGAATTAATTTAACAAATGCAGTTAAATCAATTTTGTTGAGAATCTTTAAACTATATTCTCCTGTGTGTCAATTAATTCTAATGCATTGATAACAGTTTCTTCTAAATTATCAATGATCATATGTGTGTACCTTGACGTACATCATAGGCAATAAGAATGCATTCTTTTTTGACCGCGTGTGACTCTATTTTAGTAATGGAATTTTTTTTTATCTAGAATGTAAAAGTTGTGCCTCTTCAATAATGGTTTTATAAGTAGATCAAGTAAGTATCTCTCACGGGAGAGTTGCATTTATTGATGATTGGTCGGTAACGAACATTAATGTGTCCTGCTAGCTGACCAGTTCGCAATGCCTCATTACTTATTTCTAGATTAATTTTATGAATTTTTGGAAGAAGGTACATGTGTCCCCCATGTTTTGAATCATTATTATTCTTTAAGAAATTATACGTCTGGGAATCTATTTTTTTTCCTCATTGCTTTATATTTAACACTTCTCTCAACATGCCAAAATTGTAATGATTTACAATAAAAAGAAAATATTATCTTCCACACACATGACCATGCAAACACTGATATATAATTTCTTATTCAGTTGAATTAATAATTAGAATAAAAAAGTTCTAAGGTTCACGTATTGTCTTCTTTTTTTTAAAGCAACTTGTTTTAACATATCTATGTAAAGAGGCTGTCTTCCAAGTTCTGTTACAACGCCTATGTTAGTACATAATTAAGAGACCCCAAGTATGTATTTGCAAAACTTGAAGTGGAGTTTTTCAGTCTCCCAGTCTTTGAATATATCAAAAAGAGTTAATGATTTTCGCTTTGGAGTAATATTAATAATTCCCCAATTCTCACAACATTAGAATAATAGGTTTTATACAATGATCAAATAAATGTAGGGATATGTTTATGCTTGGGCTTGAGGATTTCAAGTCTCTGTACAACTTAAAACAGGCTTTTAAGTTTTTTTGAAATAGTTGTTTTTTAGCCTCATTAAAGGAGTAATGATTTTGGCCTCAAAATTCAGGTTCATCTGATGAAAGATTTTGGACACTTTTTAAACACTTAAGTGTCTACTTCAGTCGATTCAATTAGTTTATGTGAAAGATTTGAACTGATTTAGTCATTAAAGACGCTCAAATTCAAGCTTTAATATGAAAATCTATCAAATATGTCATAGTATGTCACTTTTCAGATGGTTTTTGTCAAAAATGAAAGTGGCCGCATCCTTGTTCATTCTCAACCTTTATATATGTTATGTATTATCATTTAATACAACTTAAATTTAATTATCAAGAATGAACACAAATCCATTTCAGACGGAAACCGTCTAAAAATTAACCAAAATGCTAAAATTTCGAAGATTTCAGTAATTTAGCATGACTAAATGATGCTAGTACCCGATACATGTGCATTGTGTTGTCAAAAACAGCCCATATTTATGTAACATAAGTATTCTTCTTTCCAATAAATAGCTAAAAATTTACAGTTTAAAAATTTTGTAAAACTGCCATATTTTGGGGCCAAAAAGGGGTGTTAATGGGCCTACTCCTTTCCCAGTATTCTCAATAATAGTGAATTTTGGTCTATCAGACCCAAATATTTATATTGCTTTACGCATTCTATGTCTTCTTTCCCTATATGAAAATTATCTAGTAACAATCTACCGTTATTATTAAAAATAATTATTTTTGTTTTATTGGAGTTTACTTCCAGACACTATTCATTACAATAGGCATGTAAATTATCAAGTTTGTTTTGAAGCTCTACCTTAGTTTCTGAAAAAATAACCAAATCATCTGCATAAAGCAGGCATGGTATCTTCTTGTTATTTAGACAAACTGAATCTGATTTTTCTTGTAAAATTGTGGGGAGTTCATTAATGAAAAGCTTGAATAAATTTGGACTCAAGATATCGCCTTGTCTTACTCCAACCTCTGCTGTAAAAAACTCTGTCATTTTGTTGTCCACTTTTACACATAACCTATCATTTGAATACATAGATTTCAATATTCTATAAAAATAATTATTAATATTAAAAAGTTGCAATTATACATAATGCCCATGTGTTTAACTTTATCGAATGCTTTTCGAAAGTCTACAAAACATTTAAACATTTTTTTGTTACCAGTTTTCAAATATTTTTCAATTAAACATCTTAATACAAAGATATGGTCTGAAGTACGGGCCTTCTTTGAAAATCCTATTTGAGTTTCATGAATTATATTATTATCAGTTAAGAAATTATCAAATCTGTTGTTTAATATCAAATTAAATAGTTTACCAAGGCTATTATTTATATTAATTTCCCTGTAATTTTCGGATTTTTTTCTATCTTCTTCTTTAAATATTGGACATACAAAACTTTGTGACCATTCATTGGGATGTATACCAGAGGTAAAAACTGCATTAAAAAGTTTAAGTAAAATTGTATTAATATATGATCGAAATGCCTTTAGCATTTCGTTGCTAATATTATCTAGTCCGTGACTTTTACCGGATTTTAGTTGGTTAAATGCCTAATTTAATTCTGCTTCTGAAATTTTACTATCTAGAAGTGTGAAGCTGGATAATTTGTTTTCAAGTATTTTTAGTTTTATCATTCAGGGATTGTAAATACTTTGACTAATATAATACATAACATTAGTGAGAATAGTGGTTACAGTGACAATGATACATAAGAGTTTTCCTCTGATAACGAAATTTTTCATTTGCGCAAACAAACTCTAAGTTTATTTATTTACATGTTAAATTTCATTCGGTACAAGTTGCAGCACTTCTTATTTTATTCTTAAAGTTCAATCAGTATTATGTCCACAAGTTTATACAATTCTATTCCACAAACGTGTAAATCGATGATTGATGTAAATAATGGTGACAATATAAAGTTGTCTAATGACCAAATGTGCAGAAAAAAGGGTACTGTTACAGTGAAAGTGTACTTTAGGGGTGACAAACATTGTTTACAAGACGTGTATATACCGGAGCAACGTCCCATCCATTTATTTTGAGGACATCGTATTTGAAAGACAACAAAATTACTTGGAAAGTCTGAAGTTGTTCAAAGGCATGCAAATATAAGGTGTAGGAAACGCATTACTGTCGGTCCACAAAGAGAAATTATAATATGGGGTACACTACCAAGAAATATTCACTTTGGTTATCAAGGAATGTGTGAAAGTAGTACTCAGATATTATCAAAGGGTTTAAGTTTTAGTGAAGCCGTGTTACTGTATATCACAGGACAGAACCGTACGGGTTAAGATTAAAATCCAGGCAGTAATTCTGTTGTTATTCCGAAAAGTAAAATCATTGCCAAATTTAGTCAATTGACCGATGAGTTCCGTGTCCGACATGTTAATTGCACAGACAATGTTCCTGTTGTACAAATATTAAGGCTTCTTATACAAGGTATTATTTGTGAACTCAACGCAACCTAATTTTTGTGTAGATTTTCGTTATTTAAACACTCAAACAGAGCCTCTTAAATTATTTAGTCCAGATAAACAAGAGTTAACAGAATCGTGTACGGAACGAATTCCAAATTATATAGCGTCAATAGAGAGGATGATTTTGCAGAACGGGCTTGCCTAGTTTTACAATTGTTTGTTGAACTGGGCATGCATTGCTTTACAATTTCATACGATCTGTACACATTTGCACAATTCCCCCTGGAAATTGTACAAGTGAGCAGTTAATATATACATGTAAAGTAATGCAGCCCAGATCATCAAACAATTGTAAAACTGTGCATGCTTTGATATTTATCTAACATTGTCTAATGTACAGTTTTACTATTGTTTGTTGAATTGGGCATGTGCATTGTTTTACAATTTTCATATACGATCTGTTTACCATGCACAATTCCCCTGGAAATTGCACAATATATAAATTTAAATGAATGAAGCCTATCAGTTTTACAATCAGTTTTACAAATAATTGTAAAACTGTGCACTTGAATCATTAAATCATGGCAGAATTATGAAAATAATTGTATAACTGTGGAGTTGAATTAAATCATTGCATAATCATACAAAAAAAAATTGCAAAACTGTGCACTTGAACTTAAATCATTAAAATTTGGTATGAGAGACACCACACAAAATACATGCAAAGACAGTCTCGGAATCTGTGGCAGATTCCTTACGCCACCAGAAGTTCTTAATTCATTGAACAAAAAACGAGTAATTTTTCCCGTAGTGGTCGTTTAGATGCTCACCAAGGTTTATACTTTATTTTAGAAGGGTATAACCGTAACATTAAAAAGTATATACCTGGTGTCGCTAATAGCACACAGTTACGAAGAATTATATACTTTTGTAAAATTGCCACAAAACATTAATGGTTTACTTGGTATATCCGAACATATCAGGAAACTGAAACAAATACTAAATTAATTTAAATATGAAAAGGGTCTGTTTCGGTCTGAACTTCGAAAATGTAAATAATTATCCAGTCAGATATATTAATTTGAATTAGATGAGTCGCAACAATTTTTCCAAAAAAATACAAAATTTCACGACCATGTCGAACTTTATTATGTAGAAAATCTTAGCTGATTTATCAAGAACGGCAAATATCCTAACTTAGTCCGTTAAAAGTTTCTAAAATCACTATCTCTATGATTTTGAGGCTTGCTTTTCAAGTTAACGAGATTATTAAAAAGATCAGGCGCCTCCCGGTTTTGAAAATATAACTGATGTAAACATAAATATTATGTCTCATTCTTGTTTTTTTATCTTTTTTTTATTTATATATATCCAAAAATATTGCTTATTATTCAAACAAACAAATATATTGGAGGGAACGTTAGTATGCCAATGTATGTGTATCCATAAATGTGTAAGATGTTAACTAATTTGATTAAATGTGTTTATGTTTCAGGGCGATACAAAAATGTTTAGCAGTCCTTAATCATTAAGGAAAAACGTGAATAAACTTATTAATTTCATTTTAATATAAGAGACAAAAAGAAATACGACACTGAGATTAAAAAAAAATATTGTTCTAGTGTGTTCTAAAGAAAAGAAAAAAACTCCATTATGATTAAAAAACTAAAACATAGACAGGACGTGGCAGGGTATGTAAAAATAGCAAAAATGATCGGCAAGACAAGATCTACAAATAAGTGAACATGGCCTAAATCGTCAGACGACTCCTTTTTAGAGTTCTTGCTCTTGAATGACGATTTTTACCATGTCTTTTTTGCGTTTGTGCCTACTATCTACATCTAGAAAACTATATATTATACATAGACACTTTATACAGCGAAAATGATCAGCAAGACAAGATCTACAAATGCGACAGGCTTCGCCGAAATCGTAAGTGGAATCTTTATAAATGACGATTTTTAAAACCCTTGTTTTGTGTTATGGGCAAAAACTAGAGAAGATATAGAGAAACTGTGCGTAGAAAAATGATCAGCAAGACAAGATTAACAAAAAAAGAGATCTTTGACATAATTTTATTTCAGTCTACAATGATGGAGGGTGTCCATTGTTGAAGGTGCACATAGACCTAAGTGATCTACACAGACTCTTTAGATCCTCTAGTTTTAATCTCCTATTGTGCGCCGAATATGTAGTGGCACAACTTACTCATGGTACTGGATACTTCAAACCGCTTTGAAAAGTAAATGCAAAGATAGCACGCAGACAAGATATAATTGCAAAATGCATAATATTTTTTAAACTTATATTGAGTGTTAGATGTTAACTAATATTGCTCAATCAGAATGAACTGCATGAAAACCTCCGGTACTCGAAAACGTAATCAATCCAGAAACATTTGGTCGAATTTGACTTAAAAATTTTTTAAGAGAAGTTGAAAATGTGACTTTCAATAGAGCTTCAGTTGGATCTATATATGCCATCATTGTCGTCATGTTTGTCCATCGATTAGTAAATTAATAAGTAAATAATGAATTTGTTTATTAGGAAACAAAGTAAGCACAAACCATGTCTTTCCTTTAGTCCATCTGAAAAATTATAAAAACTAAATACAATATATACAAATCTTACAATAAAATATAAAAAAACCACATTATATTTACTGGTATGTATTATTAGAAATATAGGTATCACTGGAATATAATATATTGACTGTATACTATTCCCAGGTAACCCTTAATGGTAAATTTGCCATTGAGGCCTCCCGCATATTTCAAAAGAGGTAGGAGGGTCAAAATAATGGTGTTACTCCCCCTCCGTATACTTTTGGCAAAAAGATGAAGATGAACGAGATTACTGACTTACTTTACGATAAATACCACACGTGGAGCAGGATCTACCTGCCCTTCCGGAGCACCTGAGGTCAACACCCCCCTTTTTTGGTGGGGTTCGTGTAGTTCAGTCTTATTTTCTTTTGGTCGTCACAAGTATTCGTTGTTGCCATATGGCGTTGTTAGTTTGTCATCATTGACTTTAAATATCCCGTTGGTATCTTCCACCCTCTCCAGCTCTAAATTATCAGAATATATAGATGTGTGTAGTATTCAGTTTGTTTTTGTTGTTTTTTTGTTGTGCTTGTCGCTTTCAGAAGCTTACCATCCCCCTTCAGTCTACTCCTAAGCCACTGATCAATCTTTTGAAATTTCAAAATATCTTTTGTATAGTTTCAGTGAAATTTTTGAAATCAGGTTTAGATAAATTAAAATATAGTCTGCCAACATGTATTTTTATCGAACAAACTATTGATTGAGATTCAAGGGGGGGGGGGGGGGGGGGGGGGCCTAGGATGAAATTTGAAAAAAAAGGCAGGACAGAAGGTTTGAGTAAAAAAAAACGGCAGGATGAGCAACTTGACAAAAAAAGACAGGATGACAAATTAAGTATAAAAAGTCAGGATAAACTAATCAAATAATCAAAAAAAGCCAGGACCGAATAAAGTGAAAAATAAAAAGGCAGGATCGAGATTACAACTAAAATAAAATGCAGGACACAATTTTTCATCCTAGCCCCCCCCCCCCCCCCCATAAAAATCAAATGGTAGCTCCCTTATTTAAAGTATTTCATAATTTTCTTCACGAAAATTGATAATTTCTTTTGCACTTGTGCCGTCTACGTTACATCTAAATACGGCAAACCAGTAAATTTGTTCTTGCTTGGATTAATTACATAATAATTATAGGTATTGAGAGAGAACCTTCCATACATCATTTATGGGGCATACCATGCCAAATTTGGCCTAAAATTGGTGGCCTAGTTTTAAAGAAAATTATGAAAATGTTGTATGATCCGAGAGAGTTTCAAAAAGAAAGTTTTTATGTGCTCGGGCATCATTTCGCCTTTTATAAAATCTGTATATTTTTTTTTGTCTACAAATTTTAAACAGTGGTTTTCTTCGGGTAGCTTTGAAGATCAGGATGGGGTTCTTCATTTCTGTATTCAGGGAAAGTCCCTGCTGTATTCTTCAATTTTTTAACTTCCATTTTTTACTATTCTTTATAAACTGTGTCTGTTATTCACTATTTTTTATATTTTAGCAACCCTTTATTCTCTAGTCTTTAATTTTTTGGCCTCTTTTTCTTTATTCTTTATATTTTTGTCCTTTATTCTGCACTTTTTGCCATTTGTCTCTATTCACGTGGTACCGATTTTTATGAATGAACGTGGTAATGATGCAATCTAATCACGTGTTGTAAACACGATTTGCATATATCCAATCAGACTTTAGTAGACCTTCATCGCGGAGTACTACAACATAGAAAGAATGGCCGATCAAAACACACTCGTGTATTTTACAGTACTACATGTTTTGTTAAATATTTGCTTATATACATGTCAGGGGAAAATTTTCAACAGGGAATCGCAACAAAATGAGCAGACGGTTATCGTTGACCTAACAGATTACAATCTTAATCAGGTTTTCGATAGGAAAAGAAGAGATTTATCAGACATTGGCTCAGTTCCCACAGAATCTAATGTAAAAAATAACTCGTTGTTGTCATCGAGTGTATTCAGAATTCCCGACAAATTCCACTCTCAAGCTGTTGTACACTGGTCTGGAGAAAATGGCAAGGTAAGAATTAATTTTTTTATGTGTAGTATGTGTAGGTAAAACACGTGTTTTTTATTATTTAAAAGTACTTTTCCAAACAAAACAACAAAACACACCTTGTTATGTGTTTAAGTCGAAATTATCGTTGAATGGAAAATTTCCAAATTTTATAACAAATATTTAAAGGGATTTTAAAAAGGCTGTTGGTAAATCTATTATTTATTGAATTGTTTATGGCTTATGCGGTCAGCGGTGATGCAATATTTTGATGATGCAATCGGAGAAAGTGGGCCCAAAATCAGAAATCTAAATATATTTTTATTAATAGACAATATAGGCTTAGTTTTTAAAGGAGTTTACTCCATCAAAAAAAAAATATATAGCATTCAGAAAATTAGTTTTTACAGAATAACAAACAAACTTGCCACAAAATTCTACAAACAATTTACCAAAGAAAAGAAGAAAAAAATCCAAAATTTTATTTATCATTAATACAATGTCATTTCAAAATCTATAAAACTTATCAGTAAGGCAAAAAAAATATATGTCTGTTTACGGTTACCTGACTGACCCTACTTTTGAGTGCCGACCCTAAGTCATTTTATTTCGGTTGTAAAATGAAAAATAAACTGAACTCGTGTCAAAAGCGAAGTTAGTGTTGCAAATAATATAAATCAATTGCCTTATACATCCCAATGTTCACAATCGTGAATATGACAGCTGTTTTAAGGAAATTCGCAACTCTTGTGATGAAATAAACACTTTGCCGCCATTTTTTTCCAACCAATTACCAAGAGAAATAATCCAATCATTAAAATTAAGGGTAAACTCGTCCCATGATCAACTCGGACCACGACAAGACGAAACGGCATGACTCCAAATCATGTCACAAAAAATAAAATGGAAATACCGAGCTACCTACCCTATTTTTTTAAAGTATGTAACCTTAAACAGACATATATATTTTTTTGGCCTAACAAGAAATAATTGTAACAGAATGCTGTTACGAAGTCTCCCAAACAAAGCTCCAATAATTCGTCATTCCCATTGTCGCTTGACATTGGGCAATGTTTAGTACAAATGTACATAGTATTTTATGGAAAAAAAAACAATACTGGAATAAAATTATATATCAGTTTTGTTATTATTCACGACAGTTAACAATATAAATAAAGTTTTCAAGCATCTTTCTATAAATCAAAATATAAATTTAATATATTATCAACAATACAATTTATGTGTCATGGGTGCTACATTGTACATGTATCTAGTCACGTCCATAATGAGTTTTACTATTTGTACTTGATTTGTTGCATATGTCCTTTCTGTTGGTCTTTATGTTTTCCCCAATGATTAAAGTCTGTTCCCATTCATGTACTAAATAATGCTCTGTTAAGTCATCTAAAGAAATTTAACAGATCTTGCATGGTCACAAAAATTTGATATTTATCCATGGAAATAAATTTCTTATGAATTTCAATTTTAGCATTGAAAAGAAGTATAGATCTCTCAAATAATATTCAATTCAATTCGCCAGAAAGTAAACTTCAAAATGTTGATGGTTTTCTGTACAGAAAGAAGAAGAAGAATATACATGTAATCACCAAGTTCAGGTGATAAGGTTATATTTTGGAGGGACTGAGGAAAAATAACATTTTCAAGATTTAATAATCTCAGACATGTTACAGAATTGTCAAGTCACAACTGGAGATTTGAAAATTTTAAGCTGGAGTTGGGGCCTCATAACTGGTCCGAGTACACAGTTATTTCGTAGTGCATTTCTTTTAGACAATAAATGAAAATTAAAAAAATCCCACCTGCGCTTTCTCAATAATATTTTTACAGTGTGTTGTACTACTTTTGGGACAAATTATATCAAAATTATAGAAAACTATATTCGTTGACAACGAAAATCAAAGGACGATAACTGTGTACTCGGACCTAATAGGGTAGAAAAAGTTGACCAATCTTAATGAAACTTGGTATGGCCAAAGCTTAATAAATTATAAGACTGCTTACAAAGTTTCATGGCAATAGGATATATATTATAGACAATATGACTAATTCTATATTCAACTTTGCGTGTTAAATTTAGACGTTAAAATTGAAAAATTTCAACTATCAACATTTGGGGCTTAAAAAATTAAAATATTGCAAAAAAATACTTTTGAAATGCCTTAATATATAATATATTATGTATTAAAAGCAATAGAGTACTCATTTGATTTATCAGACTTATCATAATTATTAAAAAGTCAAATTGTTATGAGCCTGTGCCTAAAAATGGAGGTTTTCCAGTGAAGGGGGGCCTTACATGAAGATGTAATATTTTCCAGAAATTTTAAATTTGTAAAGCTTTTTGGTTATAAATAATCCTTACATATGTATTTAATGTACTTTAAATGGAAAGAAAACTTACAAATAACATATCATATTAGTTTAAAAAGGTCTTAGGCCAAGTAAGACTGAAAATAATTTAGGGTCAATTTAGGCCGTAGCACATATTTACAATGTACATTTAAAAATGCATATTGAGGCTATAGGAAATAAAAATTTGTGTCTTTTCTATCATTTCTATACTCAGGTGACATGATACATTAAATCTGAGCACAAAAAGACTCTTGCATTCAACTTTTTTTGCAGACAGTATGGTCTGATACAAAGATTTTTCACTTTTTAGTGAAAAACATGCATGCAATTTTAGTCTCAACAGGCTTATATTTGAACCACTTGCTATCCTACAGAAGAAAAGAAAGATATTATGTGACATGAAACAGGTACAAAAGACATTGTTAAGTACTTTTTATACAAATTCAGTGAGGTCTTTATTATGGACTTCAACTTTTATGTTCCAAGCTCCTCACATTTAACTTGATCCAAACAGGGCGTTAGATGAGGGTCATATATACAACACATTTTGCACATATTGTATGAGATAATCTTCTTTTCTGTAGATTCAGAGTTCACAAATGAGTAATACAACTGGATTAAAGCATAGAAACACAAATATTGACACATAAAAACCTGTCAGATAGAAAGTTAGAATGCCACTTATGCATCAAAATTGAAAAAGCTATAAAATGCTTATTATGCCCCCGTCGTAGCGGAGGGGGCATTAAGTTTTACCCTTGTCCGTCTGTACGTACGTACGTACGTCCGTCCGTACGTCCCGAAATTGGTTTCCGTTCTCTAACTTCAGTTTGCCTCAACCAAATGTTATGAAACTTATACACAATGCTTATTACCACAAAACACAGATCAAGTTTGAATTTTGGTGGCGTCACTTTAACCGATCTAGAGTTATGCCCCTTTATAAAAGGAAATATTGCAAAATTTTTAGTTTCCGTTCTCTAACTTAAGTTTGCCTCAACCATATGTTATGAAACTGATACACAATGCTTATTACCACAAAACACAGATCAAGTTTGAATTTTGGTGGTGTCAATTTAACCGATCTAGAGTTATGCCCCTTTATAAAAGGAAAAATTGCAAAATTTTTATTTTCTTCTAAATATCAAGTTTATATAATATATTTTTAAAATTGGAGTTATCTTCCTTTGACCATGATTATAGTTGAATCAACTACAATCATTGCTTTATACAATGCAATGTTTAATTTTGACTTCCACTGATAAAACACAGATCAAGTTGAATTTGGGTAGTGTCACTTTAACCATTATTGAGTTATGCCCCTTTATAAATAGAAAGATTGCAAAATTTTTTAGTTTCCATTCTGTAACTGAAGTTTTCCCCAGCCAAACATTATGAAACCTATACACAATATTCATTACCACAAAACTCAGTAAGGATCAAGTACAATTTTTTTGTTTTAGTTCTCTAACTTGAGTTTGCCTCAACCAAATGTTATGAAACTTATACACAATGCTCATTACTACACAATACAGATTAAGTACGAAATTATGTGGCAACACTTTTACCATTCTAGAGTTATGTCCCTTTATAAACATAAAAATTGCTGAATTTTTTAGTTTGTCTCAAACAAATGTTGTAAAACTTATACACAACCGTTCTAGAGTTATGAGTGTTTACAAATAGAAAAATTGCTGAATTTTTAGTTTCTGTTCTCTACTTAAGTTAGCCTCAACCAAATATTATGAGACTTACACACAATGCTTATTACCACAAAACTCAGATCAAGTTCAAATTTGGGTAGCGTCACTTTTACCGTTCTTCAGTTATGTCCCTTTATAACTATATGATATGCAAGCGGGGGCATCATCTGTGTCCACATGTGGACACTATCCACATTTATTTTGACCATAAAATGCCCAAATTGGTCATTTTTGCAGAAATTCTACGAAAATAAAAGTTTAAATACTTTAGTTTTATGCTATTTGACAAATTGACACCATCAAATCATTCGGGGAAGTTGCCAAAGTACAGATTCTATATTTCCTGATTTCACCTCTTTGGTCCGTAAACAGTTATTTCGTAGTGCATTTCTTTTAGACAATAAATGAAAATTAAAAAAATCCCACCTGCACTTTCTCAATAATATTTTTACAGTGTGTTGTACTACTTTTGGGACAAATTATATCAAAATTATAGAAAACTTCATCGGCTCTAACTCAAAATATGGACAATTTTATGTTAAGGGGGTCTTCAAATCTTTTGACAGCTTCCGAAGTGCTAATTTTTAACATTTTTCAGCTGGACCAAATCACTACTTTACTTTAAAATTCATGACCCAAATTTTTTTACAGTGTCATTTCACCCCCTTCTTGCTATTTGAGTCATAAAACATGGAGAAATAAATTTGGAAGGGGTATAAAAAAAATTAGCAAGTAACACACTGTCCACACTAGGGACTATATTCGTGGACAACAAAAATCAAAGGATGATAACTGTGTACTCGGACCAACTGGAGATTTGTTATCAAAATTTTTATCAACTTTTCAGTGTTCTTTTTAAAAGCTACATAAATGTACATATTTCCAGTCTGTTCCCATTCATGTACTAAATAATGCTCTGTTAAGTCATCTTAAGAAATTTAACAAATCTTGCATAGTTTCAGAAATTGAAGATTTATCCATGACTTCATGTAAATAAATCCTATAATTTTCATATTTAGCATTGAAATGAAGTAAAGATCTCTCAAATAATATCATTTCTATTCTTATATAATTCTTCGTTTAATCAAGGATTTGTATACACGTAGTAACAAGAACCTTTTTACTATACAAATCTGTGGTTAAATTTGTATTTCATTTATATTTTTTTACAATTTACATTATTTTAAGGATTGTAACTTGAAAAACATGATAAAACTCTGGAAGGAATTGAAATTTCTATCAAGTGTTTTAAATAATCAGACCATTTATTACATAATGTCAGTTAGTCTGAGGTAAAAGACATTAATTGATATATTTATGCATATAAACTGATAAATCTGTCTCAAATCTGATCGATATATATCAAGTCAGGGGACAGTAGTACTAGTGTACTCATCAGTCTATTGATTAATTGATAGGTTTTGAATGATGTAGTTTGAGTTATTTCCCTTGTTCGCTATTTTGGAGGGATAAACGGTTGATTTTCTGCACTGATATGGCCATTTGAGAACAGTTCTATTTTTATGCCCAGCATTAGGATTTACCCTTGTTTGTATACCCCAAAATTGGTTTCCATTCTCTAACTTTAGTTTACCATAACCAATTCTTATGAAACATGCACTATGCTTACTGCCACCAAACACAGGTCAAGTTCGAATTTGGGTGGCAGCACATTCAATGTTTTCAGAGTTATGTCCCTTTATAAATAGAACAGTGTCTGAATTGAGGTAAATGAAGATTAATTCAATAAATATCATGTTTAAAAACTTTTGTATGCTGAATAACATGTATATTTTTACAGGTTGTGTTTGTTTTAACTCGCCAGACAGAGCATGGATTTGTTACAGATAGTACATTATGGAGGTAAATGCATTGTTTGACCATTATAACTAAAGACTCATCATATTGCATGGGATAGCTTATGATTTAAGGGTGATCATTGGATTCATCTTTGAGACAATAGCTCACTAAAACGTACTGTGTTTACCTTGAACCCTTCTCTCCATGTAATTTATGGAATATTTCTTGTATTCTATTAAAAATCTGAAAATATCAACCAAATGCCCTTCACATAAGTTATAGAAACCTTTAGAGTAAATCAACAAGAAAAAAGAGGTGTTTTGCAGAGAGGGAAAATCTAATTAACGAAAATTCAAGGAATACTACCTCATTTTGTTGTACCTATAAAAAAATGATTGTTCCAGTCCCATTACATTGTCAAATTTTTTTTTTTATACTGCTATACAGTCACAATGCATTGACCAGATAAGCATTTGTGATATGCAGTCACTGACAGTAAAAATTCAAATTCTTTATGATAAAGCTTTGTTTATGATAATGTGTTTCTGTAGAGTTTTATTCAATTATGACTTTGTGAAAAGATGCAGGTTCGTGACATTTTTACATCAAGCACTTCAAATTCAAAATGATTGGTTCCTACATTCCTCACATTCTACCTGTTTCTAAGCCTTGTACAAACAAATTTTACATTTTGAGACAATGTATAAATACAAATAACATTTAATTATATTCCATGTATCTTATCAATAAAAACAGTAAATTCCAGCACTTTAATAAAGAAAAAATCAACACTACCTGTACTATACTGAAAGTCAGATATTTGGGAGCATATGGGATATATGTGAAATTTAGAAATAAATTTTAGTTCCAATTATGCATTTAATCTTGGAAAATAAATGTTTACTGTTCAACAATCACTAAAAAAACTTGAGCATCATTTTAAACAACTGTAGACATTTCATGAGAATCATAGCTAGAAACAATGCAAATGCTGTATTCAATTGTTCAATGACACAAAACAAAAACATGCTGTGTTATATGTAAAGAGAAAGTAATGCCAATGATATTACTTTCTTTTACCTTAATTTTAGGAAATAATGTGACTTATAAGTCGTCGTCGTGCAAAGACACATTGGTTTTCGCACTATAACTTTAGTTTAAGTGAATGGATCTCTATGAAATTTAACCATAAGGTTAATTACCACAAAAGGAAGGTTGGGATTGATTTTGGGGGTTATGGTACCAACAGTTAAGGAATTAGGGGCCAAAAATAAGCATTTTCTAGTTTCCTGACAATAACTTGTGGAACGGTGTATGGATCTCTCTGAAATTATACCACAAGTTTCCATAACACAAAGGGATGGTTAGGGTTTGCTTTGGGGGGTTATGGCTCAAACCGTTTAGGAATTAGAGGCAAAAAAGGGGGAAAAACAAGGTTGTCCTGGTTAATGGATAAATATTTTAGTACAAAACATAATTTAAAGCAGTGTAAGGGAGATAAATCAAATACATCATTTGAATTACCTCCATTACACTGCTTTTAAATTATGTATAAAGTAATGGTTAATGAACAATTAAGACAATTTAAAACAGTGTAAGGGAGGTAATCCAAATACAACGTTTTGATTTCTTCCCTTACACTGCTTTTAAATTATGTTTAAAGAAATGCATATTTATAAAGGAAGACCAGTAAAAATATCTGCAAATGTTGCATCTTTCTTTTTTTTACAAAAAAATCCATATGAAAGATTTGACACCATATTTTAAATTCTATTTTAAAATAGATTAAGTTAGCACTATGGTAAATTTAAATGGGTAATTATGGTTGCAAATTCCATTGGAAATTTGAATTGAGATTATGACCATATCTTGAGGGAAAGAATTTTTTTGGGGAAAAAGGGAGGGGGGGGTAAAAAGAAATTGTGGGGGTCAATTTTTTCTCATTTCAGATTTCAGAAATTAAAAAGAATTATTCTTCAAATATTATTTTTTTTTCAAATTTCAAATATTGAAAAATTTCAAGAAGTAATCTTTAATTGCACAGTATGGCGCATTAGATTTGTAAAATCTTTGACCACATTTATTTATTTGTTATGCTGAATCTGACCGTGTATTTAGATTTTTAATTTTGGGTCCAGTTTTCAAATTGGTCTACATAAAGGTCTAAAGGGTCCAAAATTAAACTTAGTTTGATTATAACAAAAATTGAATATATGAGGTTCTTTGATATGCTGAATCTAAACATGTATTTAGATTTTTGATTTTGGGCCCAGTTTTCAAGTTGGTTCAAATTGGGGTCCAAAATTGAACTTTGTTTGATTTCAACAAAAATTGAATATATGGGGTTCTTTGATATGCTGAATCTAACCATGTATTTAGATTTTTTATTTGTGGGCCCCGCTATCAAATTGGTCCACATTGAGGTCAAAAGGGTCCTTATCAAATGAAATATAGGGGAAGTCCAGGAGGGTCACCCCCACCCCCCTTTTTTAAAAAAAACTGGGAAACGGTCAAGATCCCCACCCCGAAACCATATATTTTCTTGTATGGGACAATAAAACAAATCAAATGAAATAAAAGGCGAGTCCCCTGGGGTCACCCCACCCCCTCCTGTTTGAGAACTTGTAAATGGTCGAGATCCCCACCCCTAATCCATATATATTCTTGTATGGGACGATAAAACAAATCAAATGAAATATAGAGAAAGTCCATGGGGGTAACCCCCACCCCCTTCTTTTTGATAACTTGTAAACGGTTAAGATCCCCACCCCTAAACCATATATATTCCTGAATGGGACAATTAAACAAATCTAATGAAATTTAGGGAAAGCCCCCTGGGGTAACCCCCACCTTTTTTTTTTGATAACTTGTAAACGGTCAAGATCCCCACCCCTAAACCATATATATTCTTGAATGGGACAATTAAACAAATCAAATGAAATTTAGGGAAAGCCCCCTGGGGTAACCCCCATCCCCCTTCTTTTTGAAAACTTGTAAATGGTCAAGATCCCCACCCCGAAACCATATATATTCTTGTATGGGACAATAAAACAAATCAAATGAAATATAAGGCGAGTTCCCTTGGGTCACCCCCACCCTCCTCCTGTTTAAGAACTTGTAAACAGTCGAGCTTTTCATTATTAATAAGATAATACCACATTGAGGTCCAAAGGGTCCTAAACTAAACTTTTGTTTAATTTCATCAAAAATTGAATTCTTTGGTTCTTTGATATACTGATTCTAACAATGTTTGAGTGTTAAATCATATCTAATTTTAGAGAACTTAGTCATCACTGGTTGTTGTTGCGTAAACCCCTGAGGGTTAATGCAGTATATATTGGACCATGTCCGTAGTCTTTCGGAACACCGGATGTTATTCGGAATACATCTGTTTCTTTCTATGGCCACCTTTCATATACATGCGCAATAGCTTATAATTTGACCTGTTGAATCATTAGCATCTTAAAGTTGCTATAGAGATATGTTACATATGATCATAGGCGCATCCAGGGGTGGCCCTGGGGGGCCGGGCCCCCCTTTTGTGGGAAAAATTTGGTTGATTATATAGGGAATCACTGAAGCATGACTGGCGCAATTACAAGCTGCTAATATTTACCTTACATATACGCGTAGTTATTCTAATTAGAGTCAAACGTTGAAACCAGCTGTGTTTACTGATATGAGATAAGATTTCACGTAAACAATGCGATTAATATTCAAAACGCGATTTGTTAAGACTAAAATCTATAAAAGAAGTATTACTAGCATTTCACTTAAGATTCCGAGTCTAGGGAAAATGTACATAATGTACGAAGCAGGCTATTTCATAATTTTCATACCTCAACGTCCTTGTGGGACTAACTAAAGGACAATACTGAAATTAAAATGAAGTCTTTCTTGCACTATATTGAAATTTTACGTCTAGGATAGACCAAGGACGTTTATAATCTAAATTGATATACGTCCTTGAATAATTTTTATTTTCTTTAAAATTGCAATTTTCTTTGTTTAAATATTGCAACGTTATTTCCTTGTCAATGTCTATTAATTAATAGACACAGAGTGATGACAGATGCAGGCAGAGATAAGAAAAATTAATTTCTATTTATAGTTATCTTGGTCAGGGAACAGATTATCCAACTATATGTTCGGCCTGTAGTAATTAATGCTTTTCAAAATGTTCGTCAAAATAAAAATAAATAATTATTATTTCATAAAGACGATCAGATGATGAATTTTCGGTTTTAATATATTAAGTACGAAAATGTAAAATAGTGTAAGAAGATTTTGAGCCATCTCACTGATCAGTAGGCTACACAGTGCCCCCAAATGACCAGTATAAAACTATCCAGCAAGAGAGAAAAAGGATAGCCGGGTCAATGTAAGAAACCTATTAGGCAACTTCAGTTCAATTTCAATATCTCGATTATTCTAATGGATTTGTCAAATGTCAGGGAATATCTTTTTAAATGTGGTAGGAAGACAACTCTCCATCAAAACACAGTGTAGTCAAAATTAGCAGTTAAAGGTTATAATTCAGCCTTCAACACAAAAGCTTGGCTCACATTGGACAGCATCCTACTGAGGACCCCAAAACACTGTTATAAAACAATTTAAACAGGAAAAAAACAAACAGATCTAATTTAACTTCAAACCAGAAACAAAAAGCAAATATGAACTGCACCAAAAAAAGACAACACTAAACAGCATGCTTCGGACTTGGGACATGTGCTTATGAATACACCTGATTTAAAAGAATTAACATACATACCATAAGACAGTAGTGTAATTTTACCATGTAAAAGACACCCTTTAATATTTAACGAAAAAATCGTGTTCAGATAAAAACAAATCGTAAGGGTTCCGTGGAACCCAGTGTCTCGCCTACTTTTGCTGTAAATCGCAGGCTCAACAAAAATGAGGAAAAAAATCAATAAAAATATTCCTCTCAATACAATTTTTTTTTATTTTAAGAAGCTTCTGTCCAAGTTTGGGAAAAATCCAGGATAGTTTATTAATCTAAAAAATTTAACTTCAGACTGTATGTATTGTTAACTGGAAGAAAAACTAAGTCCATTTATAAGTAAAATACAGATACTGGCTGACCAAATTGTTTTACTTGCAAGAAATGATTGACAGGTATGAATAGACGTAGAGGCTCCGACGGGGAACGTGGTATCGAAAGGAAAATAATAGTTTATTCACAATGCCTATATTCAATTTGTTTATATACTTTATAAATATGATATGTTGGCCTTATACTTAGAATTGTGTTTCTATTAATAACTTTAAGGAACAGGACGTTAAAAGGGGGAAATATTGTAACCATCAACGAAAACCCGTATAATTTACGGGATTGATGTCTCAACATTTTGATTAAAACTTCGATTGAAAACAGTCCTGGTTGTTATAATTTTGAATAAAATGAAACATTTACGGTTTACAAATACAAATACGAATAGTTTATTGGCACAAACACAATTATTATAATTGGCAACACATTTTTACAGTACATTGTTAAAAATCGTCTTTTTTTCATTTTCAAGTTAAAAAAAAGTTGATCCCATATTCATGATATTAAATTTTTATTTTTATTGTAATTTTTTCTTTTTGAATATAAAACAATATTTTACATTAATTATCTATCCTCCATAAATACTAAAATATCTGTACAGGTAAAATTTAATTCTAATCAAGCTGGTACAGATTGATTTACGACATTCCACTGGATATTGTACAGATTGATATCACAGCAGGTGTTAATTACACTCAGACAACTGTCCGGCCAGTCCGACATCTAGACGGATTAAGACATCCATAATAATAAGTCTCTACCCTACTGGTAGAGACTTATTATTATGTTGTTAAAATTTTGTACCTGTTAACAAAAAATTTCCTTCTAGATACTAGCTTTTAATCATAAACAAGCTTCTGTCCAAGTTTGGTACAAATCCAGGATAGTATAAGAAAGTTATTAAAATTTAAAAAAAACTTTAACCTCGGAGTGAATGTATTGTATCCCAGCAGAAAACTAAGTCCATTTATAAGGAAAAAATTTACTTCTGGATACTATCTTATGATCATAAACAAGCTTCTGTCCAAGTTTGGTACAAATCCAGAATAGTTTAAGAAAGTTATTAAAATTTCAAAAACTTTAACCACAGAGTGAATATGTGTGGACGCCACCGCCGACGACACCGACGGAATGTAGAATCGCTTTAATTGTCTCGCTTTTTTCGACTAAAGTCGAAGGCTCGACAAAAAGGAACACCTTACAACAGTTCATAAATGTGACCTTTAAACAAACTCATATTTAGGTGATGGGTATACCATCAGTGGTAATTTCAGGTTTGACCATGTTAGTTTTTTGGTTGTTTTCAATTTTGTTTGTTTGTTTATAAGTACAAGGTGTAAGCTGTTTTGTCTGGGCTATAAATATCTTTTTTATTGAATTGGTTTTGGTCATCAAGGTGAAGAGGATACAGTGCGATTCAAATTGTATATATTTACAATTAAACTTGCAGGCCTTTTTTCATGACCCACAATTTAAAATATAAGAAAACATCAAAATAAAAAGGGACATCCGGAAAATATCTTCAAAGTGAGTTAAAGGTTTTAAAAGTGTTTTTTTTAACAAAAGAGGTTTGTCATCTAAAACTTTTAAGAGCATACACAAAGCACAGAACTTAAAATTGCCAATGCTTGCTACCCTAAGCATAAAAAAAACCTTGCAGAGCACGGGTGTAAGGATCTTAATAATGATCAATATCAAGCCATTGTTCAAATAACCATGAACATATCTCAAATTCCAATAAAAACGGCTATTTTATAGGTTCACGTATTGCATTTCTTAAACACATATAATCATTAATTGATTAAATTTCTTCACATTTGCATTTGAACTTTAGCCTAAAAACTAACTCTAATTTAAAAACAAAAACCAGCATCTTAGAATGGAACATCAAGTGGGTGACTTAACATGATGTCTTTCGGGAGAGAGGAGAGAAAAAAATATTCCTTTAACAAGAATATTTCACCACACATTGAACAGTATTTACTTTAAGTAAACAGTCACTGCATGTCAGTTTCTAATTCTTATATAACAAAAATGATATAAAACAATAAATCTTTTTTTTTTAACAATTATCTTATATCTAATGCCCAGCAAGCATTGCTGTTTACGATTGCATTTCATTTTTTAAAGAAAGCAACTTGTTATTATATTATTGATTATAATTTGAAAAATTGCATCATATCTTATTTTAGAGAACTATTTATCCAGTTTGAGTTATTTCCATTTGCACAGAAAATATTATGGATAAAATTAACCCGTATTTCATTTCAACATAAATTAAATATATATATAGGGATCTTTCAAATGGTGAATCTAAACTCTATTTAAATATTAGATTTTTAGGCCCAGTTTTCAAGTTGGTCCAAATCTGGGTCCAAAATTAAACTTTGTTTGATTCTACAAAAATTGAATTTATTGGGTTCTTTGAAATGCTGAATCTAACCATGTATTGAGAGATTTTGGATTGTGGGCTCCTTTATCAAATTGGTCCACATTGAGGTCCAAAGGGTCCTAGATTAAACTTTTGTCTGATTTCATCAAAAATTGAATTATTGGGGTTCTTTGATATGCTGATTCTAATATGTACTTAGATTTTGGATATTGGACCATAATAGGTATTTAAATGTCCAATTTCAAATATATCAGTTCTTTGACTACATTCATTTTGTGTCACAAACCTATGATGTGTCAAATATTCAATCACAATCCAAATTCAGAGCTGTTTTAAGTTTAAATGTAGTGTCCATACTTGCTCAACTGTTCAGGGTTCGACCTCTGCAGGAAAATCCGGTTTGCTGTCTCTCTGACAGCCTCTTGTTGTAATTAAAGTTATTAGTCAATTTATTTTCTCTTTGAAAAATATGGATATGATCAAACTAGACTTTTAATTTAGAATCTCAAAGTTTGATAAAATCTTGTTCAGGGGATCTTACATGTTTCAGGTCAGAATTTCTTGTCATGTTTTGAATGAAATCCTATAATTGTATTAAATATTTTTGGTTTTATAAGAATATTGATATTTCTTAGTTTCATCATTTTCTTATACATCAGACTGACATCTGTGCAATTGTTAAGTATTGTGTACATTTTATGGTCATGACCATAGCAGGTGTTACTATACAGAAATATTTGTTTATAATCACATGCATAGTATATTACATATATACTAAATAACCTTTATCTGCCCTTAGTGAAAATAGATACACATATTTATGCAGATTTTGTCATTCTTCAATGACGAATACATGTACTAAACTTTCAGTGAACCTCATTATAACATTGATATTATAGTTTTAACCGGCAACTTTAGAAAAAAAACCCATGAATATTAAAGATATTATTACAAGAAAAATACCTGCACCTCAGTTGGACTACTACAATACACAGGTGGGGTTTTGCCGCTCAATTCTTAAGTGTATGAGTAGGTTACCTCTTGATTAACATCTTATCCTTATTATTTTATGTTTAAAAATATTGATATAAAAAAAAAATATGTCTAAAAGGCATCTCATCAACTTGAATTCTATTTTAGTCTAAAGTGTATTTTTTAGCTTACCTGGCCTTAAAGGCCAAATGAGATTTTTTCTCATCACTTGGTGCTATTGTTGTCCGTCGTCGTCCATTGTCGTTAACTTTTACCATCTCCTCTGAAACAAGTAAGCCAAATTTAACCAAACTTGGCCACAATCATCATTAGGGTATGTAGATTAAAAAATGTGCCTGATGATCCCGCCTGCTAACCAACATGGCAGACATGGCTAGAAATAGAACATAGGGGTAAAAGCAAGTTTGGTTGCTGTCCCTGAGTTAGTAATTTTACAGAAATTTTGCAGTTTTTTGTTATTATCTTAGATATCATTATAATATCTAATATCTTATACTATTAATTATGATTTTAACCTTATTTTTAAATGATTTCCAAAGCATCAGTAAATACAGGTGAGCGACACAGGATCTTTGAGAGCCTCTAGTTTTGTCTTTTTTGTCTTTTTATCTGAAAAACTATAAAAGATTGATAGAAACTTTATATACCAAAAATGATCAGCAGGACAAGATTTACAAATAAGTGCAGGATGGTGGAAATCGTCAGACGACTCCTTATTCAAGTTATAGGTGTTTAATTCGTTTTTTTATAAATTTCAGATTTACCATTTCTGAGTTTTGGGGTTTTATTCATTAAAAAAGGGGGATTTTCCAGTTTTCGGACAATGACTCAAAAAAAATTTCACCAATTTGCATGAAACTTTTGTGAATTGTTCATATCTATTGACATGAGCTTTCTTTCGTTTTTTATAAATTTTGGATTTACCGTTTCCGAGTTTTGGGGTTTTATTCATTAATGAAGGGGGGATTTTCCAGTTTTCGGACAATAACTGAAAAAAAATTTCACCAATTTGCATGAAACTTTTGTGAATTGTTCATATCTATTGACATGAGCTCCCTTTCGTTTTTTTATAAATTTCGGATTTACCGTTTCCGAGTTTTGGGGTTTTATTCAATAAAAAGTGGGGGATTTTCCAGTTTTCAGACAATAACTCAAAATAAATTAGCAAAAAAAGACCAGCAAGACAAGATCTTCAAATCAGTTAGTACTCTTGAAATTGTGTGACTACCCCTCATTTGAGTTATTGCCCGTTTATAATGATTTTTGTCGAGCCTTCGACTTTAGTCAACAAAGCGAGACATAGCGATCCTACATTCCGTTGGTGTCGTCGGCGGCGGCAGCGTCCACAAATATTCACTCAGTGGTTAAAGTTTTTAAAATTTTAATTACTTTCTTAAACTATCCTGGGTTTGTACCAAACGGACAGAAGCTTGTTTATGATCATAAGATAGTATCCAGAAGTAAATTTTGAAAAAAAAATAAATCCATTTTTTCCTTATTTTATTTTTAAATGGACTTAGATTTTCTGCCAGGAAACAACACATTCACTCTGTGCTTAAAGTTTGTAAAATTTTAATAACTTTCTTATACTATTTTGGATTTGTACCAAACTTGGACAGAAGCTTGTTTATGATCAAAAGCTAGTATCTAGAAGGAAATTTTGTAAAAAAATAAATCCATTTTTTCTGTATTTTACTTTTAAATGGACTTGGATTTTCTGCCAGGAAACAACACATTCTCTCTGTGGTTAAAGTTTTAAAATTTTAAGAACTTTCTTATACTATTTTGGATTTGTACCAAACTTGGACAGAAGCTTGTTTATGATCAAATGCTAGTATCTAGAAGGAAATTTTGTTTTCTTCCAGTTAACATTACATTCAGTCTGCAGTTGAAGTTTTTAAACATTTATTAGATTCATAAACTATCCTGGATTTTTACCAAACTTGGACAGAAGCTTCTTACAATCGAAAGATAGTATCAAGTGGAATATTTTTATTGAGCCTGCGATTAACAGAAAAAGTAGGCAAGGCACTGGGTTCCACGGAACCCTTACAAATTTTTACCCTTTTTTTGCGTTTTTGTCTTATATCTGCAAAACTATAATAGATAGATAGAAACTTTTTATTCCAAAAATGATCAGCAAGACAAGATCTACCAATAAGTTCAGGATGGTGGTAATCGTCAGATGACTCCTTATTCAAGTTATTGCCCTTTATTTTCGTTTCCTTTCTCCAACTGAAGTTAGCCTCAACCAAATGTTATGAAACTTATACACAATGCTTATTACCTCAAAATACAGATCAAGTTTAAATTTTGGTGGTGTCACTTTTACTGTTCTAGAGTTATGCCCCTTTACAAATGGAAAAAATGCTGAATTTTTCGTTTCCGTTCTCTAACTTAAGTTTGCCTCAACCAAATGTTATGAAACTTATACATAATACTTATTACTACGAAACTCAGATCAAGTACAAATTTGGATAGCATCACATTTAACGTTCTTCAGTTATGTCCTTTTATAAATTTATATGATATGCAAGCGGGGGCATCATCTGTGTCCCATGGAAACATTCCCCATATATTGTCATGAATTCTTTTCTAGTCCACTATGATGGAGAGATTCCATTGTTGAAGATGCTCACAGACCTAGGTGAGCGACACAGGCTCTTTAGAGCCTCTAGTTTAAAACACCTGAAGGTTTCAGTTATATGTTAGTTTTCTTTTGAGTCTTCAATGAAGAGACAGGACAGATGAGGGGAGAAGGGATACTTTTGTTTTTGAGAAAACTCTTGGCAATAACTGATAAATGTCTTGCTTTACAATAAGATTTATGTCATTGAAAGGAATTTTTGAATACAGGCACCACAATTTGCTGAAAAGGTGTTTTGTAAAATTGAACAAAAAAAGGAAGAAAAAAACATTGAAGAACACAAAGTATTCCCCTCAAACCAGTACTAGGGGCCGCCTTAAACTTGCAGTGAGGTGAGAGTTTTTTGTATGGTGTTGAAGGCCTCTCTCTGACTTTGAGATGAAGAACAGCAAAAGAAGCACTGTTCCTTTGGTTTTTTTTTGTGTTTTTTGCTATGCACATGCTGAATTTGTGTCATGGATGGATACCCCATATCCTTTCTTTTCTAAAATGACATAAATCAGGCTATTTTGAATAGTTTGTATACGACCGCAAAAAAATTTTGCGGTCGTATATTGGTATGACGTTGGCATCGTCGTTGTCCGGTGTCGTCGTCCGAAGACACATTGGTTTTTCGCACAATAACTTTAGTTTAAGTGAACGGATCTCTATGAAATTTTACCATAAGGTTCAATACCACAAAAGGAAAGTTGGGATTGATTTTTGGAGATTATGGTACCAACAGTTAAGGAATTAGGGGCCAAAAATAAGCATTTTGTAACTTCCAGACAATAACTTGTGTGTTAGTGTATGGTTCTCTCTGACATTGTACCACAAGTTTCCATATCACAAAGGGAATGCTGGGAATGATTTTGGGGGTAATTGCCTCAAAATTTAGGAATTAGGGGCCAAAAAAGGGGCAAAAAACAAGCATTTTTCTAGTTTCATGACAATAACTTGTGTGTAAGTGTATGGATCTTTATGAAATTGTACTACAAGGTTCCATATCACAAAGGGAAAGCTGGAATTGAGTTTGGGGGTTTTTGCCCAAAACATTTAGGAATAAGGGGCCAAAAAGGGGCCAAAAATAAGCATTTTCCTAGTTTCCAGACAATAACTTGTGTTCTAGTGTTTGGATCTCGCTGAAATTGTACTGCAAGGCACCATACAACAAAGGGAAAACTGGGATTGATTTTGGGGGTAATTGCCTCAAAATTTTAGGAATTAGGGGCAAAAAAGAAGCATTTTTATACGACCGCAAAAAAATTTTGTGGTCGTATATTGGTATGACGTTGGCGTCGTCGTCGTCGTCCGGCGTCCTCGTCGGAAGACACATTGGTTTTCGCACTCTAACTTTAGTTTAAGTGAATGGATCTTTTTGAAATTTGACCATAAGGTTAAATACCACAAAAGGAAGGTTGGGATTGATTTTGGGGGTTATGGTACCAACAGTTAAGGAATTAGAGCCAAAAAGGGGCCAAAAATAAGCATTTTCTAGTTTCCAGACAATAACTGTGGAACTGTGTATGGATCTCTCTGAAATTATACTACAAGTTTCCATACCACCAAGGATGGTTAGGATTTGCTTTGGGGGGTTATGGCTCAAACCGTTCAGGAATTAGGTGCAAAAAAGGGGGAAAAACAAGATTGTCCTGGTTAATGGACAAATACTTTAGTACAAAACATAATTTAAAGCAGTGTAAGGGAGATAAATCAAATACATCATTGAAATTATCTCCCTTACACTGCTTTTAAATTATGTATAAAGTAAGGTTAATGAACAATAAAGATAATTTAAAACAGTGTAAGGGAGGTAATCCAAATACAACGTTTTGGTTACTTCCCTTACACTGCTTTTAAATTATGTTTAAAGAAATGCATATTTATAAAGGAAGACCAGTAAAAATATCTGCAAATGTTGCATCTTTTTTTTTTTTACAAAAAAATCCATATGAAAGATTTGACACTATATTTTTAATTCTATTATAAAATAGATTAAGTTAGCACTATGGTAAATTTAAATGGGTAATTATGGTTGCCAACTCCATTGGAAATTTGAATTGAGATTATGGCCATATCTTGAGGGAAAGAATTTTTTGGGGGAAAAAAAGGGGGGGGGGGGGGTAAAAAGAAATTGTGGGGGGTCAATTTTTTCTCATTTCAGATTTCAGAAATTAAAAAGAATTATTCTTCAAATATTATTTTTTTTTCAAATTTCAAATATTGAAAAATTTCAAGAAGTAATCTTTAATTGCACAGTATGGCACATTAGATTTGTAAAATCTTTGACCACATTTATTTATTTGTTATGCCGAATCTAACGATGTATTTAGATTTTTAATTTTGGATCCAGTTTTCAAATTGGTCTACATTAAGGTCCAAAGGGTCCAAAATTCAAATTTGTTTGATTTTAACAAAAATTGAATATATGGGGTTCTTTGATATGCTGAATCTAAACATGTATTTAGATTTTTGATTTTTGGCCCAGTTTTCAAGTTGGTCCAAATTGGGGTCCAAAATTAAACTTTGTTTGATTTCAACAAAAATTGAATATATGGGGTTCTTTGATATGCTGAATCTAACCATGTATTTAGATTTTTTATTTGTGGACCCCGCTATCAAATTGGTTCATATTGAGGTCAAAAGGGTCCAAAATTAAACTTTGTTTGATTTCATCAAAAATTGAATTATTGGGGTTCTTTGATATGCCAAATTTAACCGTGTATTTAGATTTTTAATTTTGGGTCCCGTTTTTTAAATTGGTCTACATTAAGGTCCAAAGGGTCCAAAATTAAACTTAGTTTGATTTTAACAAAAATTGAATTCTTGGGGTTCTTTGATATGTTGAATCTAAACATGTGTTTAGATTTTTGATAATGGGCCCAGTTTTCAAGTTTGTCCAAGTTGGGGTCCAAAATTAAACTTTGTTTGATTTCAACAAAAATTGAATATATGGGGTTCTTTGATATGCTGAATCTAACCATGTATTTTGATTTTGGACATTGGACCATAATAGGTAAATTAAAAAAATTGAAGTTCTTAGACCACATTCTTTCTGTGTCAGAAACCTATGCTGTGTCAAATATTTAATCACAATCCAAATTCAGAGCTGTATCAAGCTTGAATGTTGTGTCCATACTTGCCCCAACTGTTCAGGGTTCGACCTCTGCGGTCGTATCAAGCTGCGCCCAGCGAAGCATTTTATTAGTGTATGGATCTTTATGAAATTGTACTACAAGGTTCCATATCACAAAGAGAAAGCTGGGTTTGAGTTTGGGGGTAATTGCCCTAAACGTTTAGGAATTTGGGGCCAAAAAGGGAAAAAAAAACAAGCATTTTTACAGTTTCCAGACAATAACTTGTGTTCAAGTGTATGGATCTCTCTGAAATTGTACTGCAAGGTACCATACCACAAAGGGAAGGCTTGGATTGAGTCTGGGGGTGATCAATCATAAGGGGGTTCAAAAATAGGGGGGTGATTTTTTTTTTCCTTTTTTTTTCTTTAAAATTTTCCATTTTAAGTTGGTTAAATTTGATTTATATATAAAAGCAAATAATAATGATATGGTTTGATTTCATCAAAAATTGAAATATTGGGGTTCTTTGATATGCTGAATCTAATCTTGTATTAAGATTTTTAATTTTTGGTCATGTTTTCAAATTGGTCTACATTAAGGTCCAAAGGGTCCAAAATTAAACTTAGTTTGATTTAAAAAAAAAATTGAATTCTTGGGGTTCTTTGATATGCTGAATCTAACTGTGTATGTATTTAGATTTTGGATATTGGACCATAATAGGTAAATTAAATTTTTTTAAGTTCTTAGACCACATTCATTCTGTGTCAGAAACCTATGCTGTGTCAAATATTTAATCACAATCCAAATTCAGAGCTGTATCAAGCTTGAATGTTGTGTCCATACTTGCCCCAACTGTTCAGGGTTCGACCTCTGCGGTCGTATCAAGCTGCGCCCAGCGGAGCATTTTATTCATTTTGTCATGTCAGAACCTTTTAAAGCTTACTATTCAGTAAGAAAATTGCTCACTGTTGAAGACTGTACCTATTGTTGCTTTAATCTACATAATTTGGTCTAAGGTAGATAATTGTTTAATTGGCAATCATACCAAATCTTCTTCTTTTTATATTGTATTGTTTGTAATTACTTTGTTTTAGTTGGGGTTATTTGTTATAAAGGTTTAGAGTAGAGGTATAAAAAAAGGACTACAGATGTATGTTAACCCTGCCTCATTTATTTATATGTGCCTGTCAGGAACCCAAAAAAATCATCACTGACAGGTTGTCATATAGTTCTGTTATATAGAGAATTTGTTGTTGTTAACAGATCCTTGAATTGATAATCTCTGTTTAAAATTTATTCACAACTTTTTAAGATTTTTGGCAAGTTACATGCAACATATTTTACACATGTAGACACCTGTTTATTGTTGAAAACTGAATTTTGACCTCTAGTTGTTGGCTTTTGGTTATTTGTGTTGTTCATTTGTTGTCTCTTGGATGGATAAAATAGATCTCCTTTTATTCATAAGTATTTGAATATTTGAATTTTATTTCAACTATTTCATACTCATATGTTGTAGAAAGAATTTAGTGTAGACATCTTACATCTTATACAACATGGAAAGTGATATTTGTACAATAATATTACATGTATTTTGAAAGTGGGGGAGGAATGGCTCCTTTTTGATGCTTTCAATTAAAGAAAGTATGTTTATATATTTTTATTGACATTTATAATTTTAAACGCATTTAAACAAATAGAGTGACTCATTCTTTCCATGTACCAAAAGTTGACACGCATAATGAAATACTATTAGAAAAATGGCAAACATGAACCTTTCTGATTTCTCATAAATACTTAAAGTAAGAGAAAAACTGAAATTGAAATATTTTGTTGTTTTATTTGAAATACCTGTCAAGTTATTCAAATTGATGATTAAACAACAGGGTTTATAACCCTTTTTCTTTGATCAATAGTGTAGTACATGTAGTATTCAATTAATTATATTTATATTTTAGATCAAGTGATTATGGAACAACATTTCAAAAAATTGATTTACCATTAGATGCAGTGGCAGAGTTTATATATTCATCCCCAGTGAAAAGAAGTCAGGTGAAATTAAACTAAAATATGTCAGATTGCATTTACAAGTCAATCGTGGTTTCTTCATTTGTTGAAACCAAACAAATATAGGTCATCATATCTTAATAAGTTTTGCCTTTTTAATTGTGAATCTTCCCCACTTAATAAAAATAAAAGCTTGTTTAATGCAATTCTTGTACATGGTGGGAGGAAACAGTTATCATCCTTTGATTTTTGTTGTCTACAAATAAAGTCCGTAGTGTGGACTGAGTGTATAACTTGCAAATTTTTTTCATGCACTTTCCAAATTTATTTCTTTATATTTTATGCATGAAATATTAAGTAGGGGGATAAAAATTACATGTTAAAAAAATTTTGGTGATAAATTTTTATGTAAAGTAGTGATTTGGTCCAGTTAAAAAAGATAAAAAATGAGTATGTCTGAAGCTGTCATACTGAATTATAGACCCCCTTAACATAGAATTGTCCATATTTTGAGTTAGAGCTGGTAGGATTTACTATGATTTTGATATTATTTGTCCCAAAAGTAGTACACTACACTGTAAAAATCTTTTTGAGATAGAGCAGGTGCGATTTTTTATATGACCGCAAAAAAATTTTGCGGTCGTATATAGGTATGACATTGGCGTCGTCGTTGTCGTCTTCTGAAGACACTTTGGTTTTCGCACTCTAACTTTAGTTTAAGTGAATGGATCTCTATGAAATTTTACCATAAGGTTCAATACCACAAAAGGAAGGTTGGGATTGATTTTATGGGTTATGGTACAATCAGTTAAGGAATTAGGGGCCAAAAAGGGGCCAAGAATAAGCATTTTTGTAACTTCCAGACATAACTTGTGTGTTAGTTTATGGATCTCTCTGACATTGTACCACAAGTTTCCATATCACAAAGGGAATGCTGGGATTGATTTTGGGGGTAATTGCCTCAAAATGTTAGGAATTAGGGGCAAAAAACAAGCATTTTTCTAGTTTCATAACAATAACTTGTGTGTAAGTGTATGGATCTTTATGAAATTGTACTACAAGGTTCCATATCACAAAGGGAAAGCTGGAATTGAGTTTGGGGGTAATTGCCTAAAATGTTTAGGAAAAAGGGGCCAAAAATAAGCATTTTTCTAGTTTCCAGACAACAACTTGTGTTCAAATGGATGGATCTCTCTGAAATTGTACTGCAAGGTACCATACCACAAAGGGAAGGCTGGGATTGATTTTGGGGGTAATTGCCTCAAAATTTTAGGAATTAGGGGCAAAAAAACAAGCATTTTTCTAGTTTCAGGACAATAACTTGTGTGTAAGTGTATGGATCTTTATGAAATTGTACTACAAGGTTCCATATCACAAAGGGAAAGCTGGGTTTGAGTTTGGGGGTAATGGACCACTTTCGAGTTTGTCCTTCACTGGAAAAAACTCGTCAATTATGCGCGCCTTTATGACGTCATTTACCAGATAAAGGGGATCGCCTGTATCCCTGCACTATTAACGGTCATCAAGCGTCTTAGTGATCGTCATTGTGCAGGATAAAATAGAAATAATGTTTGTTCCGTAGGTACTTAATCACAATTCCCTTATGATAGCAGTGCTGATTGTCAATTATGAGAATTTAATTTGCCGAATAATTCGTGCAATATAGCATCATAGTTTTCCAACCACTCGCTCAACATGGGAACGGAAGTGACGTTGCCCCTAAACGCACGAATGATGTTCACTAAAACCAAAATTTTTGACGGAAATGCATTGAAGTCGAAAGTTGTCTTTTGCCCTAAACATTTAGGAATTTGGGGCCAAAAAGGGGCCTAAAAACAAGCATTTTTCTAGTTTCCAGACAATAACTTGTGTTCAAGTGTATGGATCTCTCTGAAATTGTACTGCAAGGTACCATACCACAAAGGGAAGGCTAGGATCGAGTTTGGGGGTGATGAATCATAAGGGGGTTCAAAAAATTTGGGTTTTTTTTTTTTTTCCTTTTTTTTCTTTAAAATTTTCCATTTTAAATTGGTTATTTCTGATTTATATATAGAAGCAAATAATAATGATATGGTTTGAAAAGGTAAATTCAAAATTTTTAAGTTCTTAGACCACTTTCATTCTGTGTCAGAAACCTATGCTGTGTCAAATATTTAATTACAATCCAAATTCAGTGCTGTATCAAGCTTGAATGTTGTGTCCATACTTGCCCAAACTGTTCAGGGTTCGACCTCTGCGGTCGTATCAAGCTGCGTCCCAGCGGAGCATTTTATTAAAATTGGAGTTATCTTCCTTTGTCCATGATTATAGTTGAATCAGCTACAATCAATGCTTTATACAATGCAATGTTAAATTTTGCCTTCCACTGATAAAACACAGATCAAGTTGAATTTGGGTAGTGTCACTTTAACCATTATTGAGTTATGCCCCTTTATAAATTGAAAAATTGCAAAATTTTTAGTTTCCATTCTGTAACTTAAGTTTGCCCCAACCAAACATGAACCTATACACAATACTTATTACCACAAAACTAAGATCAAGTACAAATTTGGGTAGCATTATTTTATTGTTCTTGAGTTATGTCCCTTTATAATGTTGTATGCAAGCGAGGCATCATTCTCCATTTATTCTGTATTTAACTGATATTTGATTTCGTTTTTTTTTACATTTAACAAATAGGTAAAGTCTGGGGTTAAAGTTTATTACACATCAATTACTTTATCAAACCTTCATAGAATTTTATGAAACTTTTGCAGAAGCTTTTTTATGATTATTAGATAATGTCTGAAGCAAACTTTTGAAAATAGATTTTTTTCATTTTCAGTATTTTTCTGATAGATAGACTTAGTTTTTTACAGTTAACTTTTACAGACAGTTTGGGATTAGACTTTTTTGACATGATACATTTGGAAACCTTCATAGATTATTATGAAACTTGGACAGAAGCTAATCTTCAAGACCATGAAAACGCATTTAAAGAAAAAGTTTGAACTCTATTTAAAATTTTGTATTTTACTGATAAATGGACTCACTTTTTAAGTAAACATTACTCTTTTACACTGACAGCAGCAATCACAGGCAAGACACAGGGTTCCATGGAACCCCTTATAAAGTTTTTTTAGTGAGAGGTAGTTAGTTTTGATAAATTTAATGTAAAAAGTCAACTTTATTTAAGTGTTATAAAAGAGAATCAACATGGGTTATTTGTGAAAGAGAGATTCCTCTCAAAAATATAAACAATGCTCACAATATGTTATCTATTTTTTCAACTATGAAAAAAAGGCAAACAAATAATGCATTTTAAAGGGAACTGTATTTTTATACCCCCGCTTTAAAAAAGTGGGGTATACTGTTTTACCTCTGTCAGTCAGTCAGTCTGTCCGTCCCATGAATATTTTTCGTCACATTTTTCTCAGGAACTACATAACAAGGATTTCTGAAATTTAGTTTCAAGGTTTATATGAGTTGGCTATACCGTGTGATGTGTTTATGATTCATCATTCAACAACTTCCTGTTTACCTTATACTTTTGGCGGGCAGGGGTATCATTAGTGAGCAGTAGCTCATATATTTAATTGTGTATCAAAAATGTAGTACATTTTTTGTACATAACTGGTTTATGATTTGCATTACTGGTACATTATGATAAAAAGATTGGCTTCATGTTTGTATAAGATTATTTTGAACATTTGGATAAAAGGAGATATGGGTATCCATTAATGAGACAACAACCAAAAGGACACAAAAACCAAAACGGCATCTAGATTGTATCTTATTGATGCTCTGGCCAAGTTAGTGACCAAAGGACTGATAAGAAAATCAAATTAAAGTAAATAAATAATTTTATTTTTGTCCCCAAATTATAAAATGTTTTAAGACAGAAACAACCAGATCTACTTTAAAAAAACTCAATGTTTTTTTTATCAACTAAAAAAAAGTCTATATAAAACAGAAATTATTCAATTTTTAGTTTTCTGTTCATCAAGACAGTTAGAGTGTACAGTATGACTGATGAAGGTATGGAAGAATCACAAATGATTAAGTCATGTCTTTTGTTTAGTCCAAAATAAGGCTTATGAATAAAATAAGAATTAATAAACTGTTCTTATTTGGTGGTTATAGAACCGATGGAAATGATCATATATTCCAAAATGAAGAATAAACTATTCCATAGTTTTAAAGGCTAATTAGAGTTTAATTAGAGAAGGCCTATCATTCATGATAGTTCAAGCTTTTTCCAAATATTGATTAGTTGCATGTAAGTAATTAAAGGCCCATTATGTTAAAACATAAAAATTAAATCCTGACAAATGTGCTTCCTCTTGATGCTTCCTACATGTACTTTCAAATAATATATATGTAGTAGAAACAAAACGACTCTGTACTTTTCTAATGTTTGAATGATATAAGGTGATCATGATGAGAAACATCTGTTACCAGTCCATTATTCTTTGCAATGAAAAACATTTGACAGTATGATATTCATACAAAACATATTACTTTGTTAAATGAAATGGACATATACATTGTTTATGAATAAATTTAAGGTTTAAGGAGAGGACAACTTTCTATTTATAAATTTGTACCAATGCTGTAGGCACCTTGGGACAGCTATAAGGCTATATAAAAATATAGCTTATGTAAGTCGACTCATGCCTTTCCTTGTCAGCTTTATGGGTTGTAACACATTACATGTGCTATAGTGGCAAGTAGATGGTATATCTTACAGATACATATATAGTGTGTCTACAGGATTTTGAGGGTGGAAATTACTATGACATTGTTTGGTTAATCTATTAGGCCTTTATATATATATCACTGAAGAGACATTAATTGTCAAAATCCAGATATGGTGTACAAATTTTTGCACCTCATGTTGTATACCATCTTTTCCGCAAGTTTATTGTTTTCTGTTTGGTAATAAATTAATAATAAGATCTATTTTGTTACATCTTGTGATCCGTTTATTTGGCAATCGCCAATGACAGTCAGCAGGGTTTAAGTACATCAGTTGTTCGACCTGCTAGTCAAATGCGTTTTGTTAAAATATACTTTTTCACTCATTTGGTCTTTTGGAAAATGTTGTTTGTGCTGTATTTAGACCCCTCTACCAAGAAATTTGTTTTGCATGCACACGTATAAAAATTGTGTTTTTTATCCAACGCAATCATAGGTTTGAACGTTGTTTTCAATTTAGACTTGTTTATATATATATATATATATTATATATATATATAAAAATGAAATGAAGAAAATGAAAATATTTCGCATGTAATTGAAAATAAGCTCCATTACATATTTACTGGACACTGTATTACCCTCGATCCATATTCTTTCTATGCCAAAAAGATTGTGCCTCTCTATAAACATAAAAATTGCTGAATTTTTTCGTTTCAGTTTTCTAACTTTAGTTTGCCTAAACCAAATGTTATGAAACTTATACACAATGCTTATTACCGCAAAACACAGATCAAGTTTGAAATTAAGTTGCATTACCTATGAACGGTAAAAGTGAACGTAAATATCTAGACCATCACTTTTACTGTTCATAAGTAATGCCCTTTTATAAATTGAAAAATTGCTAAATCTGTCGTTTCCGTTCTCTAACTTTAGTTTGCCTCAACATGCTCAACCAAATGTTACTGAACAATGAGAGCACTCAAACTTGCAAGCAATTTCTAATGACAACATGTAGAAATATATGTCATTAACTTTAAAAGAAAAGAAAATGTCAATAATTAGTACATTGATTCAGGCATATTTACAAGTGAGTCATCTGTGGCCTATAGACACATTTTCCATTTATCTCATCTTTTAAATTGTCAAATGCTTAGAAAGTTTTATTTGTCATAATTGATAAAAGAACATGAATTTCCCTTACCTTGCAAAAGTGAAGGAATAAAATACCTTTCCCTTTGTGGTATTCTTTCAGGGGCGTAGCTAGGCCAACATAATGTGTACTCAATGCTGGGGAAGGAAGTCATACGGTGGGGGGTCTGGGGTAAATGGTGCCAAATCCTGCATTCTCACGATTTCCTGGGACTTAAAATGATGACCACACAGAAATCTTATATTCATGAGTAACAAGGCAACTTTTGAAAATAATTAAATTTGAAAAAAAAATATTGATTAGAGAAAAACTGTTGACTTAGAAATTTGGGTTTTTATACGGCCGCAAAAAAATTTTTGTGGTCGTATATTGGTATGATGATGGCGTCGTCGTCGTCTGGCGTCGTCCAAAGACACATTGGTTTTCGCACTCTAACTTTAGTTTAAGTGAATGGATCTCTCTGAAATTTTACCACATGGTTCAATACCACAAAAGGAAGGTTGGGATTGATTGTGGGGGTTATGGTACCAACAGTAAAGGAATTAGGGGCCAAAAAGGGGCCAAAAATAAGCATTTTTGTATCTTCCAGACATAACTTGTGTGTAAGTGTATGGATCTCTCTGACATTGTACCACAAGGTTCCATATCACAAAAGGAATGCTGGGATTGATTTTGGGGGTAATTGCCTCAAAATTTTAGGAATTAGGGGCCAAAAAAGGGGCAAAAAACAAGCATTTTTCTAGTTTCATGACAATAACTTGTGTGTAAGTGTATGGATCTTTCTGAAATTGTACTACAAGGTACCATACCACAAAGGGAAGGCTGGGATTGAGTTTGGGGGTGATGAATCATAAGGGGGTTCAAAAAATTGGGGGGGGGGGGGATTTTTTTTTTTTCATTTTTTTTCCTTTTTTTCCTTTTTTTTTCTTTTAAAATTTTCCATTTTAAGTTGGTTATTTCTGATTTATATTTAAAAGCAAATAATAATGATATGGTAGCAGATACACACCAAACAGGATGTGTAAATTATTATATAATAAGTATTGTGCAATAGCAAGAAATTTTCCATTGCACAGTATTGCACGATAGCAAGAAATCTTCAATTGCACAGTATTGCGCAATAGCTAGAAATATCCAATAGCACAATATTGCGCAATAGCAAGAAATTGTCAATTGTACAGTATTGCGCAATAGCAAGAAATATTTAATTGCACAGTATTGTGCAAAAGAAGATACTTCGTATAAATTGCTTATTACTTGACCAATTTCAATGGGGTTTTATTCTTGAATTCTTGGGGTTCTTTAATATGCTGAATCTAACAGTGTATTTAGTTTTTGGATTTTGGGCCCCGTTTTTAAATTGGTCCACATTGAGGTCCAAAGGGTCCAAAATTAAACTTTGTTTGATTTCATAAAAAAATGAATTATTGGGGTTCTTTGATATGCCGAATCTAACCGTGTATTTAGATTCTTTATTTTTGGTTCCGTTTTCAAATTGGTCTACATTAAGGTCCAAAGGGTCCAAAATTAAACTTAGTTTCATTTTAACAAAAATTGAATTTTTAGGGTTCTTTGATATGCTGAATCTATACATGTATTTAGATTTTTGATTATGGGCCCAGTTTTCAAGTTTGTCCAAATCAGGGTCCAAAATTAAACTTTGTTTGATTTCAACAAAAATTGAATATATGGGGTTCTTTGATATACTGAATCTAACCATGTATTTAGATTTTTGATTTTTGGGCCCCGTTATCAACTTTGTCCACATTGAGGTCAAAAGGGTCCAAAATTAAACTTTGTTTGATTTCATCAAAAATTGAATTCTTGGGGTTCTTTGATATGCTGAATCTAACCATGTATTTAGATTTTGGATATTGGACCATAAAAGGTAAATGTCCAATTTAAAATTTTTAAGTTCTTAGACCACATTCATTTTGTGTAAGAAACCTATGCTGTGTCAAATATTTAATCACAATCCAAATGCAAAGCTGTATCAAGATTGAATGTTGTGTCCATACTTGCCCCAACTGTTCAGGGTTCGACCTCTGTGGTCGTATCAAGCTGCGCCCTGCGGAGCATTTTATTTTAATGTGTAGTGGGTTGAGCTTGATTTGGTATTAAGTACAATTAAAATATATAGTGCCACCACCATATCTATTTTAATTGTTCCCTAATCAGAAACCTTTAACTGGCCAGTACATATACGTTTGAACTTGAGTCCCGAAATCTACAAGGAAAATCATCAAATTATTTTCGATTTCTTTTTTTATTAACTTCCAAAACGAGAGTCTTGTAATTTAACCAAGCAAGTAAAACAAGCACCACAAATCTCGAAGCATAGAAAATAAGCACTTTTAATTAAATTGGTGGAACATGTTGAAGGAAGCAGCCGTCTTGCACGACCGAACGTAAAATAACAAATAAAATCACATTGATCGTCAAATAAAAAAACCGGCGAAGACGTTGCACGAAAATTACCCTTTACCACCCCGTTAAACTTAAGTTTAACTGGACTGTTTAAAAAATCTGTTATGACGACGTATGTAAGACTATACATAACTCACAGGAAAATTATAAGAATGAATCGTTGTCCATGGTCTATTTAGAACTTTATATTTTACTTCATCAGTTATTTTGAAATCTTGAGAAAATATGTCAGGTTAAGGAGGCATAGTAGACGTAACAATAGTGTTCTGACACCCCGAGGACTCAGCCATTTTAATTGTTTGCATCAGCAACTTAATCACGATTCTGATTCCGTAAATGAAGAGTGGACTAGTTTCCGGAACGGAATATAGCTACAAAGTTACTATTAACATATTTGTATAATAATTTTTAATTTATTTTATTAATTTAGTTTAATTCCTACTAGATTTACCATATTTTTATTTTTGTCAAATTTTCGATGTGTACGCAACTGCGTTTTTGCGTACGGGTTGCTACGCGCCTGTCTTTGTTAGTTTAGTGTTTGGTTGGAGGGTTAAATTTCTATTAAGGGTACAGATATGATACTGGAATATGTTGTTTACTATGACATGCTTGTCAGTGTCTTTTTTGCAGTTCATAACATTAATTTTTACCATTTTGTATTTTCATACAGAACCTATATGATTGTAATATTACCTGGTATTAAACTTTCTTTTTATCATTTGTACAACTATAACACATCAGCAGATTTTAGATAGATACGTTTATTCATTCATGTATAAAGCAACTTTCTCTCACAAATCATAAAAACAAATATCGGTAAAAGAAAAATTGTACCTTAAAAAAAAATTCTCTCACTCCTGAAGCAATATTTTTCATACACAATTTTTTTTATTTTGTAAATATCTTTGAAAGGTAGGCCTTTCAATGGAATATTTTGTTTGTTTGGAACATGCAGGTTTCTTCTGCTTTAAAGTTTCTGTTATTTTTTTTCTTATGTTTATATATTGCAAATATTATGCTCTCACTTATAGATGGGAATTTCCTGGACACACATTTTGATGCATCTTTGCATTTTTTTAGTTCTTTTTGTGTACAGAAGCTAGCAATTAAAAGTTTTGTTTACCGGTATATCTGTTAAATAAAAAATCTCAAGACAAATGTGAAGATATTATGGTTGATACATGTTTCTCCTAGGTCAAAAAAAGGTTTCAGTTTTCAAATGTTGTAATATGATATCAAATCAACTTTACTTACTGTCCTCAAACTATGCATTAAATGACATATTATAAATACATTACAATATTATTATTGTACATGAACTTTGTCCTATAATTTATTAACCTAGTTGTAGATTTCATTTGAAATAAAAAATATCTAGGCCATGACTAGTTTCTTATGACATTAAATGGCAAATCAATGTTGGAAGACATACTATTAATGAGAAATATACAGGAAATATTATTTAGTTATTCATTATAGTTGTGAGTTACGGTAGTCTGTCAAATGGAATAAAAACAGATCAAAAACATTGTATTTGTTTATTGGGTTCATCACATACAAATTTCTAAATATCAAATGAAAAGGAACATTGCAAATGGCCATATTTTCACATGTAAGGGTCATTTATAGCTAACGATACTGTATGGGTTTTGCTCATTGTTGAAGGCTGTACAGTGACCTTAGCTGTATGGCCCCCTATTATTTGGGGCACACTAAAAGTGTGAGAATATTCGTGGAAATCATTTTCAATGATTGATAAGTTAAAGTTATGCTTGCCTTACATTGAAATCTTTTTTTTAAAATTGTAGGACATTTAGCTGCCATATTTAGCTTTATAAGCAAAATATTATTCAAGCATGATTTGCAAAACTTTATTGATGATCAAACACAGAAGATTTGAAGGTTATAGTGAGAAATTTTATTTTCAGTTAATTTTAACAGATATTTTGAACAAGAAAGTACATTACACTAACGATGAAGGAATAACATGGACGTCTTCTAATGTTGCCTTTGAACCTGATAAATTACTGCTACATCCAACAGAAAACCAATGGCTTCTTGGGTATAGTGTCATTAGTATGGAGGTAAGTTTTCAGTGTTTGACTGACTTATAGAATTGTTTTTGTTTGTTAACAGCTATAAATTTGTACAGCAAATGCATGAAGCAAATATTTCATCATATATGTTTCTGTTATTGTCTAATGTTCATGTTGTATGTAGCAATTTTCTAATGTTTCTGTTATTGTCTAATGTTCATGTTGTATGTAGCAATTTTCTAATGTTTCTGTTATTGTCTAATGTTCATGTTGTATTTAGCAATTTTCTAATGTTTCTGTTATTGTCTAATGTTCATGTTGTATGTAGCAATTTTCTAATGTTTCTGTTATTGTCTAATGTTCATGTTGTATGTAGCAATTTTCTAATGTTTCTGTTATTGTCTAATGTTCATGTTGTATGTAGCAATTTTCTAATGTTTCTGTTATTGTCTAATGTTCATGTTGTATGTAGCAATTTTCTAAATATAACTGCTTAATCACCTCTTTATAAGCTTGTCATCACATGTTATATAGACCACTGCATATCAGCATAAGAATAATCACACTTCGGCAAAGATAATTGCACTTCAGCATGACCATCGTTCTTCACCGTCCCCAATGCTGCTTCCGAGCCCTACATATGTATCTGTCATATGTCTGTAGTGATGTCACCTGAACTGAACTGCTATAAGGGTCTCATGGTAGCATGCATGCTTTGAGTCCAGGATGTTGTTCAATCTCGCCTGGGTAAACCAAAAACTGGAAAAAGATATTTGCTGCTTCTTCCCTAAGCATGCAGTACTAAGAAGTAAGATCAAAGACTGGTCTGCTAGGAGTCAGAATAATGTGTCTTAGGTAGTGTGAAATATCTTCCTGCAGTCTGTTACTTTGGGAACAAGCGCATAAAAATTCTGATTCAGCGTATAGATCTGGTACAAAGTAGGGTTCATATTCATATTGCATTAACATGGTCTTGTCCTGAATATGCATTTAATTTGTTGCTTGATGTTAAACAGCCATCTTTCCATCCATCCTGAACTGTTAAACAGCAAATATTTTTGTGAACTTTTCAGTTATTTTCAAGTGGTGACTTTGGGAAAACATGGACATTGTTACATGAAGCAGTATCACACAGATTTTATTGGTAGGATATTTAGTTAAAAAATCTTAACTTATAACTTTTTGTCGTATTTTCTGAACAGAGCAAGTTAAAAATACAAAAAAGAGGGCAATTAACGCTTATTTGTTTCATTTTCTGTCACATTATATTTCATAATGGTAAACAGTGTGTATAGTCCCAGATACTTATACATTTTTTTTATAAATCTATTGCATTCTAGACATGCACAAAAACAGTGCCTGACACTAGGTAACAGAAAAAATGCTTTACAATCTTCCTATAAACAATTTTAAAAGTACCCTGGTACAAAAAAATTTACTGTAACAGACTTATCAAGACATAATTTGAAATTCTCTTGATCTTGTCTACAATCAGATAGGCCTGCAGTGTTCTCTTCAGGATTTATCTGATAGTGCTTTGGTAATTACGTGATATTAGATAGATTCAGCTTTTGCGTTTGCGATGTGATTATTAAAAAATGGTTTAATTACAATAATACATGATTGTTAAATAATATGTTACAGGGCTGTAGAAAATGTAGACCAAAACAACTTAACTGTTCATATGGAAATCCAAGATTTACACAGTGAGTGGAAATTTATAAGTAAAGCTTTAAAGTCAATTTGAGTGAAAACTGACACCTGATATATGAAAGTATGAATAAAAATAGGGGCAGGTCATTATGCTCATTAATCTCAGACAGTTGGTAATAGAAACATTTTTTTTTAAATTTTGTGTGCATTTTATGTTTGGTATGTATGGGGGTTCAAATGTCAAGGATTAAATTATATTTTTTCGATTAGGGAACTTTCTTATTTGTTTTAAAATTTTCAAAAGACTTTCCCAATAATTGTGTTTTCAACTTCTCCAATAAATTTCAACTTGACTGAACAGTTCCACACATACAGGAGTTGTGCACTTGCTATAATGGAACTGTTCTTTAATATTTGTTCCCATTTACTGTTCCTGTTTTATACAACTAAAAACCTTGAAACTTCACAGAAAGTTTGCATACAGATTGAAGTTGTGCACCCCCTATTATGAATTGTTTCAAGATTTTTTCCCCATGTTTTAGATTATATATTTTCATACATTTAAGTGTTCATTATAGACCAATCTTTGTTTTAAGAAACATTCTGTGCAACAGGACTATTTGAGTCTTTGATCTACATTTACAATAATTATGAGGCACTTAAATATGTGATTTCAATTTTCAACATATAAAAAGTGGTATTTATAACTTTAGAACTGCTTTAATTCTTTCATTGCAGTGATGGGACCAAGTGAATATTTGGCTTGTGTTGCTCCAGATTGTCAAGATGTTACTCCAGACAAAGATATTGGTGAAATTGATCCATTCTCAATGATAGTCAGAAATGAGTATGTATTTGTACAGGTAAGTGGAAGTAATTTTTAAAAAGATATTATTTAGGCAGTATTGAGAAGCGCTTAAGATCCTGCAGAGTAAGGGATGTAACATTATGCATTTCTTATAAAAATGGTTGAAGGGAAAAATAAAATTGTAATTGTAACACAGATTTCTTTAGTCATTATACATTGTTCCTTGTTAAAGTCAATATGGTAGAAAAAAGTAAAATAACAAAAATTCCGAACTCCATGGAAACTTTAAAACAGAAAGTCCTTTATCAAATGGCAAAATCAAAAGCTCAAACACATCAAACGAATGGAAAACAACTGATATATTCCTGACTTGGTACAGACATTTCCTTATGTAGAAAATTGTGGATTAAACCTGGTTTTGTAGCTAGCTAAACCTCTCACTTGTATGACAGTCACCCCTAGAAATTTCACATTTTATCTACCATGTCATGGTTTGTTAATCAAACATATTTCCTAGACCAGTCTGATATTTTTTATAAATGTTTGTCTAAAATATAATTGATACAGACTTTGCCATGCTATTCATCTGATAAAGTAAAAAAACAACTTTTGTATTAATGAAAAAGACATCCTTAACACAGCTTACAAAATGTGTTAGACAGGAAGGTAATGTACAATTCAGAAGTACAATGTTTTCAGGTGATAAGGTTTTTGGCAATAATGAATTTTGATTTGTAATCCATTTGACAATTAAAGGAAAACGTTTTGTGTCAGAAAATTTATCATTAGAAATATTGTCACCAAGTGAAATAAAAAGTCATATATTATAACATAGGTCAGCTAATAGTGTTATCCTATTCATATATATCTGGTTTATTTATGAGATTTGATCATTGACACTAGAATTATCTATGTATAATGTCTGCACAATCGACATTTACATTTGATGTATGTTTAAACTACTTTAAAAGATATT
Organism: Mytilus californianus; assembly: GCF_021869535.1. Taxonomy (NCBI): domain Eukaryota; kingdom Metazoa; phylum Mollusca; class Bivalvia; order Mytilida; family Mytilidae; genus Mytilus; species Mytilus californianus. Next base: position 65,256,068 of record NW_026262679.1, read on the forward strand.
ACTGGTATTCATCACTTGAATGTATATTTCTAGAAACTAATATTTTATTAAATCTATCACGTCTTATGATTGACTTTAAATGTGAAATATCATTTTTAACCGGATTTTCGAAGGAAATATCGGTTATTAAAATGGTGATATACGGCGGGCGGCTGGGTGGTTTGGCGGCTGCCAAACAGTGTCAGCACAATAACATGAAAACGCTTTAACAAATTTTTTTCAAATTTAAATTTGTTGTTTCCTGGGACTTAATGAAGGCCTCTATTAATTTTCAAGATTTTAGTATATCTCCTTTGTGAGTTATCGCGGTTTTTAATATCCAAAAGTAGAATTTTAAAATATTTTACTGTTGTTGTCATGTTATGATTTGTCTTATCTCAGAATAAAAATTGGAGTGACAGATTTATTTGAAAATTATCTATTTCCTAAGTGGTAATGATTATAAGCTATATCATTAGACATTTTGAAGATTATTACATTATTAATTATGTTAGAGTACTATGTTAAACAACCATAGTTCTGTTCAATTAGATATTATAAATATTTCAGCATATGATAATGATTTATTTTCATTATTAATTAGATCTTGGAAATATTTTAGCATATGATAATCATTGAAGTGACAGATTTATTTGAAAATTTTCTGTTTTCTGATAAGATCTGTAGGACTGTATATATACAGTTTGAAACTTACTAGTATTACTGTATAAATGAAGTTTGGAATTTACTGTTCATTATTAGACATTTTGTAGATAATTAAGTGTCCGTCAATCATATATATTCTTACCCCTACCCCCTTCAATTTGATAATGTGCTTTTATCTTGTAAACGGTTGAGATCCCTACTCCTAAACCATTATATATTCTTGTATGGGACAATAAAAAAAATCAAATGAAATATTGGGATAGTCCTCGGGTTCACAGCTACCCTCCTTTTTTTTAAAACTTGTAAATGTGCAAGCTCCCAACCCTGAAACCATATATATATTCTTGTATGTTACAAATCAAATGAAATAAAAGGTGAGTCCCCTGGGGTCACCCCCAGTGTGTCTGTTTGAGAACTTGTAAACGGTCGAGATCCTCACCCCTAAACCATATAAATTTTTGTATGGGACAATAAAAGAAATCAAATGAAATATAGGGGAAGTCCATTGTGGTAACCCCCCACCCCCTTCTGTTTGAGAAATTGTAAACGGTTGAGATCCCCGCCCCTTAACCATATTTATTCTTGTATTTGACATTAAAACAAATCAAATAAAATTTAGGGGAAGTCCACGAGGGTAAACCCCACCCCCTTCTTTTTGAAAACTTGTAAACAGTCAAGATCCCCACCCTGAAACCATTTTTCTTCTTGTATATTACAATAAAACAAATCAAATGAAATAAAAGTCGAGTCCCCTGGGGTCACCCCAACCTTTTTCCTGTTTAAGAACTTGTAAACGGTTAAGATCCCTCACCCCTAAACCATATATATTCTTGAATGGGACAATAAAACAAATCAAATGTCATATAGGGGAAGTCCATTGGGGTAACCCCCACCCCCTTCTTTTTGATAGCTTGTAAACGGTCAAGATTCCCACCCAGAAACCATATATATTCTTGTATGGGACAATATATCAAATCAAATGAAATATAGATGAAGTCCACGGGGGTAAATCCCAACCCCTTCTTTTTGAAAACTTGTAAACGGTTGAGATCCCCACCCCTAAACCATATATATTCTTGTATGGGACAATAAAACAAATCAAATGAAATTGAGGGAAAGTCCCCTGGGGTAATCCCCACCCCCCTTCTTTTTGAAACCATATATATTCTTGTATGGGACAATAAAACAAATCAAATGAAATTTAACGGAAGTCCACGGTGGTAAACCCCACCCCCTTCTTTTTGAAAACTTGTAAACGGTTGAGATCCCCACCCCTAAACCATATATATTCTTGTATGGGACAATAAAACAAATCAATTGAAATTTAGGGGAAGTCCCCTGGGGTAACCCCCACCCTTTTTTTTTGGAAAACTTGTAAACAGTCAAGATCCCCACCCAGAAACCATATATATTCTTTTATGTTACAATAAAACAAATCAAATCCATTTTTAATATCCAAAAGTGGAATTTTAAAATATTTGTCTCTTGTTATTATTTTATGACTTGTCTTATCTCACAATAAAAATTGGAGTGACAGATTTATTTGAAAATTATCTATTTCCTAAGTGGTGATGATTATAAGCTATATTATTAGACATTTTGTAGATAATTAAGTCTCCCTAAACCATATATATTCTTACCCCCACCCCCCTTCAATTTGAGAATGTGCTTTTATCTTGTAAACGGTCGAGATCCCCACCCCTAAACCATATATATTCTTGTATGGGACAATAAAACAAATCAAACGAAATATTGGGGGAGTCCGCAGGACCACCCCCATCCCCCTTCTTTTTGAAAACTTGAAAACACTCAAGATCCCCACCCTGAAACCATATATATTCTTGTATGGGACAATAAAACAAATCAAGTGAAATATAAGGTGAGTCCCCTGGGGTCACCCCCACCTTTTTCCTGTTTGAGAACTTGTAAACGGTTGAGATCCCCACCCCTAAACCATATATATTCTTGTATGGGACAATAACACTAATCAAATGAAATATAGGGGAAGTCCAGGGGGTCACCCCCACCCCCCTTCTTTTTGAAAACTTGTAAATGGTCAAGATCCCCGCCCCTAAACCATATATATTCTTGTATGGGTCAATAAAACAAATCAAATGAAAAATTGGGGAAGTCCATGGGGGTAACCCCGTCCCCCTTCTCTTTGATAACTTGTAAACGGTTGAGATCCCCACCCCTGAACCATATATATTCTTGAATGGGACATTAAAACAAATCAAATGAAATTGAGGGGAAGTCCCCTGGGGTAACCCCCACCCCCTTCTTTTTGAAAACTTGTAAATGGTCAAGATCCCCACCCAGAAACCATATATATTCTTGTATGGGACAATAATACTAATCAAATGAAGTAAAAGGCGAGTCCCCTGGGGTCACCCCAACCCCCTCCTGTTTGAGTACTTGTAAACAGTCGAGATCCGCATCCCTAAACCATATATATTCTTGAATGGGACAATAAAACAAATCAAACGAAATTGAGGAAAAGTCCCCTGGGGTAACCCCCACCCCCCTTCTTTTTGAAAACTTGTTAAATGGTCAAGATCCCCACCCCGAAACCATATATATTCTTGTATGGGACAATAAAACAAATCAAATGAAATATAAAGTGAGTCCCCTTGGGTCATCCCCACCCCCCTCCTGTTTAAGAACTTGTAAACGGTTGAGCTTTTCGTTATTAATAAGATGATACTATATTGAGGTCTGAAGGGTCCTAAATTAAACTTTTGTTTAATTTCATCAAATATTGAATTCTTTGGTTCTTTGATATGCTGATTCTAACAATGTTTGAGTGTTAAATCATATCTAATTTTAGAGAACTTAGTCATCACTGGTTGTTGTTATTATATTATTGATTATAATTTGAAAAATTGCATCATATCTTATTTTAGAGAACTATTTATCCAGTTTGAGTTTTTTCCATTTGCACAGAAAATATCATGGATATAATTAACCTGTGTTTCATTTCAACATAAATTAAATATATATATAGGGTTCTTTCAAATGCTGAATCTAAACTCTATTTAAATATTAGATTTTTAGGCCCAGTTTTCAAGTTGGTCCAAATCCGGGTCCAAAATTAAACTTTGTTTGATTCAACAAAAATTGAATTTATGGGGTTCTTTGAAATGCTGAATCTAACCATGTATTGAGAGATTTTGGATTGTGGGCTCCTTTATCAAATTGGTCCACATTGAGGTCCAAAGCTTAAGGGTCCTAGATTAAACTTTTGTCTGATTTCATCAAAAATTGAATTCTTGGGGTTCTTTGATATGCTGATTCTAATATGTACTTAGATTTTGGATATTGGACCATAATAGGTCCAATTTCAAATATATCAGTTCTTTGACTACATTCATTTTGTGTCACAAACCTATGATGTGTCAAATATTCAATCACAATCCAAATTCAGAGCTGTTTTAAGTTTAAATGTAGTGTCCATACTTGCTCAACTGTTCAGGGTTCGACCTCTGCAGGAAAATCCGGTTTGCTGTCTCTCTGACAGCCTCTTGTATTTTTCCGCTCACAAACAGTCCTTACATTTACCATCCTTTTAAAATGCGTATCATTCAGGGATATTTATATCTTTTTCTTTTCAGAAATCTACGTTACGATCTAGTGATATGTTCGTTTCACACAATAGAGGTCCATTCAGAAAAGCCTATTTCCCAATGAATTTACACCCAACAGTAAGTAAATCATTGTTGCTTTTCTTTGTGAATAAGTGGTTTCATGGTAAGGGCTATTCCATTAAAATCTATGTGGGAGGGTAGAAAGGGAAGTTTAATTATTGAATGTGGGTCATGGGTCTTTTTTCAGTATGCATCTATTACCATTATGCAAAATTATCTAAAAAATGGTTCTTGGTTGTAGGGATATTTTGAAAGTCCCTCCCTACCCTCCCACATACATTTTAATGGAATAGCCCTAAAGAAAATAGCTGACTGGAAGAATGACATTTTTTCATTATATTAAAATGAAATTAACTTTTGATTGATATTCAAAATACCCTGACTGATAAACCCACATTGCCCTGGCCTGTTTTTATACGACCGCAAAAAAATTTTGCGGTTGTATATTGGTATGACGTTGGCGTCGTCGTCGTCATCCGAGGACACATTGGTTTTCGCACTCTAACTTTAGTTTAAGTGAATGGATCTCTATGAAATTTTACCATAAGGTTCAATACCACAAATGGAAGGTTGGGATAGATTTTGGGGGTTACGGTACCAACAGTTAAGTATAAGGGGCCAAAAAGGGGCCAAAAATAAGCATTTTTGTAACTTCCAGACATAACTTGTGTGTTACTGCATAGATCTCTCTGACATTGTACCACAAGGTTCCATATCACAAAGGGAATGCTGGGATTGATTTTGGGGGTAATTGTCTCAAATATTAGGAATAAGGGGCCAAAAAAGGGGCAAAAAACAAGCATTTTTCTAGTTTCATGACAATAACTTGTGTGTGAGTGTATGGATCTTTCTGAAATTGTAATACAAGGTTCCATATCACAAAGGGAAAGCTGGAATTGAGTTTGGGGGTAATTGCCCAAAACGTTTGGGAATAAGGGGCCAAAAAGGGGCCAAAAATTAGCATTTTTCTAGTTTCCAGAGAATAACTTGTGTTCAAGTGTATGGATATCTCTGAAATTGTACTGCAAGGTACCATACCACAAAAGGAAGGCTGGGATTGATTTTAGGGGTAATTGCATCAAAATTTTAAGAATTAGGGGCCAAAAAGGGGCAAAAAACAAGCATTTTTCTAGTTTCATGACAATAACTTGTGTGTTATTGTATGGATCTTTATGAAATTGTACTACAAGGTTCCATATCACAAAGGGAAAGCTGGGTTTGAGTTTGGGGGTAATTGCCCAAAACGTTTAGGAAGAAGGGACCAAAAAGGGCCCAAAAATAAGCATTTTTCTAGTTTCCAGACAATAACTTGTGTTCAAGTGTATGGATCTCTCTGAAATTGTACTGCAAGGTACCATACCACAAAGGGAAGGCTGGGATTGATGTTGGGGTTAAATGCCTCAAAATTATAGGAATTAGGGGCCAAAAAGGGGTAAAAAACGCATTTTTCTAGTTTCCAGACAATAACTTGTGTCTAAGTGTATGGATCTTTATGAAATTGTACTACAAAGTTCTATTTCACAAAGGGAAAGCTAGGTTTGAGTTTGGGGGTAATTGCCCTAAATGTTTAGGAATTTGAGGCCAAAAAGGGGCCAAAAAACAAGCATTTTTCTAGTTTCCAGAGAATAACTTGTGTTCAAGTGTATGGATCTCTCTGAAATTGTACTGCAAGGTACCATACCACAAAAGGAAGGCTGGGATTGATTTTGGGGGTAATTGCCTCAAAATTTTAAGAATTAGGGGCCAAAAAGGGGCAAAAAACAAGCATTTTTCTAGTTTCATGACAATAACTTGTGTGTTATTGTATGGATCTTTATGAAATTGTACTACAAGGTTCCATATCACAAAGGGAAAGCTGGGTTTGAGTTTGGGGGTAATTGCCCAAAACGTTTAGGAATAAGGGACCAAAAAGGGCCCAAAAATAAGCATTTCTCTAGTTTCCAGACAATAACTTGTGTTCAAGTGTATGGATCTCTCTGAAATTGTACTGCAAGGTACCATACCACAAAGGGAAGGCTGGGATTGATGTTGGGGTTAATTGCCTCAAAATTATAGGAATTAGGGGCCAAAAAGGGGTAAAAAACAGGCATTTTTCTAGTTTCCGGACAATAACTTGTGTGTAAGTATATGGATCTTTATAAAATTGTACTACAAAGTTCTATTTCACAAAGGGAAAGCTGGGTTTGAGTTTGGGGGTAATTGCCCCAAATGTTTAGGAATTTGAGGCCAAAAAGGGGCCAAAAAACAAGCATTTTTCTAGTTTCCAGACAACTCATTGTGTTCAAGTGTATGGATCTCTCTGAAATTGTACTGCAAGGTACCATACCACAAAGGGAAGGCTGGGATTGAGATTGTGGGTGATGAATCATAAGGGGGTTCAAAAAATTGGGGTGGGGGGGGGGGTTTTCCCCCTTTTTTTTCTTTAAAATTTTCCATTTTAAATTGGTTATTTCTGATTTATATATAAAATCAAATAATAATGATATGGTTTGAATAGGTAAATTAATAAATTTTAAGTTCTTAGACCACATTCATTCTGTGTCAGCATGGTCAGAAACCTATGCTGTGTCAAATATTTAATCACAATCCAAATTCAGTGCTGTACCAAGCTTGAATGTTGTGTCCATACTTGCCCCAACTGTTCAGGGTTCGACCTCTGCGGTTGTATCAAGCTGCGCCCAGTGGAGCATTTTATTACATGATGGGGCTGATATGCAATTATAAGTGTGGGTGCTTTCATACATTGGAAGTTTACGATAAATAGATTAATACATTGTCTTTTCCATAGCAAGCCAGTATGGAAAAGACCATGTATTAATCTGTATTGAATTAATTGATTAACTAAATTACCAGATATAATCTTGTATTTATTAATTACAGGATTTCCATATAGTTGACACAAGTGAACACCAAGTATTTATAGCTGCTGATCATAAAGAAATGGAAGTAAACTTATATCTATCTGATACCAATGGTCAGTTTTATGTTCCAACACTACGTAATGTTGTCAGTACTATAGAGGATCCTTGGTTAGATGTTGACTTATATGAAGTAAGTCAATTTACTACATTGAAATTAACACTGTTTTATTCACAGATTTCAGCATTTAAGTTATGTTTATACAACTAAAAATTTGTTCTGCAACAGTTTTGTTCCCATTAACAGTGTAATTAAGACAAACAGAGCATGAAATTTGAATTTTGAATATGTAAAATAAGTTTTATGACTCCGCTGACTTAGGTTGGGGCCATATAGTTTTACCCTGGTCGTCATTCTGTCATTCCACAACAAACAGTTATACAGACTTTTTTCTAAGCACCTTCACATATTGAGCTGATTTTTAGTATGTGAGTCTACAATGATGAGTTACAGCTCAAGTTCACATTTGGTCCTGCTCTGCTGATTTTTGTTGAAATTACTGGTATTTGGACTTTGAAAATTTCCACTCCTAAAAATGGGTTCAAGCTTTTTTTGCGAGCAGGGCCATTCATGTCGTTCTAAGATGTCTAGTTTTTAATATAATTTTTTTTTTGTTAGGTGAAGGGTGTACAAGGAACATACATTGCCAACCAATATGTTAATCTATCCAGTGGTAAAGTTGTGGAGAAAACCTTTATTTCCTTTAATAAAGGAGGATCTTGGTCTTTGATTGCAGTGCCAGAAGAATTAAAACTCACTTGTGAAGATAAATTAGTAAGTTACATACTTGTATAACGTGTTCTTGAATAAGAATTGCTTATTATAGATTTGGGGAGGGGGTAGGGGTAGGACAAGGTATCAATGTCTTATAAAAAAGCTTGTCTTTTCTAAAAGTGAACGAATTACTTATTAAAGGATAATATCAGCATTTTCTCCTGTTTCTAAAACAAATGGTACATTTATGACGCGGGTTCATTTAATAGGTTTCTGGGTTTCATAGGTTAAATTATTTATCAGAATGTGAATGAAAGATAATAAATCAGACTTGATAAATTACTGGAAAATGGATCACAAAAAACAGCAATCAATAGGTCTCAATTTTACATTTTTAGTCCATTGAAATAAAGATAAGAGTTTTTTTTTTAAAACTGATTAGGTGTAATTACTTGTAATATATATACCTTTTAAACTGATCTATCTTAACCTATTTTTTTGAAAGAAGGCTGATTTTTAGGGGAGTGGAATGATGATGTTGAAAGTATTGCAGAATTTATATAAAAAAATATTAAAAAAGATAATTGAAAAGCATTAAATCAAACAATGTACTTTTATCCCTGTACATGTATTTTAATTATTCAATCACAATATTGCGCCTATTCTTGTTTGAATTCTTTCCTTTTTTTGTTGTCTTACACTTTCAAAGAGGGCCTGTTTCCTGGTTAAATGTCAGTATTGCATGGTCATCTATATATATATTATTCCACTGTATGTAAATATTGATAGTGAAATCAACATTTGATTGGTTGAGATGATCCCACCTGACATTGAACAAAACTTCATATTCCCCTCTGATGATAGGGACTACCTCGTGTGACGATAGGAGCGGTTAATACACACACCATATTGGATTTTTTTTTTAATATCGATAGTATAGTCAAAATAGTAATAATAAATTCAGAGAAAAACTTGTCATACCAGAATAAATAATTAACTTTCGATTGGTATTGTTTATCAATGTTTATGTCGTGTTTCGTTTTAAAAGCAAGCGTATAAGAAACATTGTATGTAAATTGATAGTTTATGTTCAGAAAGTATAAAAAGTATAGGCAGTGGAATAAAACATTCATTTCCCTTTGCTTAGGGAGACATGAAGATTTGTTCACCCTCTAAAAGTCATATTTTCCTTAGGCGATACCCTTGGAAAATATGACTTTTATTTTGGTGAACAAACCTTTATATCTCCCTCAGTCAAGGTAAATAATAAATGTAAAATATCTACTCTTTATTGCGTAGGAAGTGTAAAAAAATTAGAACTCATCAATCCATTCAAACTTAATTGAAGTTTTGAATTAAAATCATCCTGTGTTTTTAATAATTTCTTCTGGACATTGATAACTATTTTGTATTAGTTACCAGTTTATTTTTATGCTAGATAAACCATTGCTTTTACTAGGTGTTTTACAAGGAGTTTCCATGAGGAGTTTTAACATGTAAAATATAATTAAGAGGAAGGTTAAGCAGTGATTTTGCTAGCGCTCGTCACTTTCGTTTTTGCGAAACGATTTTCGAAATGACGAAAGTATTTCAAATCAATTTCGTCACTTAAATTTGGAAAGTGTAAAATTTTTTCGCATGAAAATACAATAATTCTACCTGTCTTCATGTTTCTGACAAGTTTATGACCCTCAGCTACTTAATGTTTACAACAGGTGTTAAAAGTTGTGATTACAGTTAATCCGCTTATCGCCATCAGATGGGTCACTAATCCGTTAATTGTTTATAAACCTCAAAATTGACCATCATAATTATTTATCCCAGTAAAAATTTCTCAATTTCAATATTTCTCAAACGACCACAATTTGCAGTTCGTTTATCCTAGTTTCGTCATTAAAACAAAATTGTTCCCCCCGGACAGTTCGTATTTCAATTTCAATATTTCTCAAACAATCCAGTTTGTTTGTCGTAGTTTCGTCATATGAACGTATTTTCGTCATACTTGATATAACTTTTCATCAAAAACTTTCGACAATTTCATTTAAAAAGATAGAACTTCGATTAAAAAGAAAGAACATTTTTAGGGAGCTACCATTTGATTTTTATGGGGGCGGCTAGGATGAAAATTTTTGTCCTGCATTTTTTTTAGTTGTAATCTCTGTCCTGCCTTTTTATTTTTCACTCTATTCGGTCCTGCCTTTTTTTTTAGAGTTTATCCTGACTTTTTTTTACCTAAATTGTCATCCTGACTTTTTTTTTTTGCAAGTGTCTCATCCTGCCTTTTTTTTTTACTCAAAACTCCTGTCCTGCCTACTTTTTTCAAATTTCATCCTACCCCCCCCCCTAAAAATCAAATGGTAGCTTCCTTATTCAAAACGTTCAGAAATATTTTCACGAGTCAAACAGGTGCTTCCTTTACTGTGTACTGCGCATGCGTGAAAGTATAATTTGTAGATACTTAATGAATGGCTATTATTTATTTTGAATTTATTGAACCATAAAATTAGTTTTTGAGTCTTCACATTGAATAATCCGCGAAGCGGATTATGTAAAATGTGAAGAGTCAAAAATTAATTTTATGGTTCAATAAATTCAAAATAAATTATTGTCATTCATTATAAATAAATTTCTATCAAAAATAAGGCTCAAAGAGCTTTTTTATATTATTTATATTAACAATAACAACGTACACACATGTTGGCATATAAATACACAACGTCAGAGTGGGCGTGTCGCCATAAAAATTGACAACATTGAAAATAAAGGTAATACTTTTAACCAATCAGAAGACAGTAAATACACCAAATTTATTTATTAAAACGTAAAATACGAAATCATTTAGTATCAAATTAAACGAGAGACAAAGATATTTATTACTAAGCAACTTAATTTAAAAAAATGATAATTTCCTGCCTTTTGTTAACCACGAAACCAATCCGTAGATGAATCCGGATTCATTCTGAATTTATTATCTACTTGTCACTTCCCGTTTTCATTTCATTTAAAAATAGAAAGTAAACCAAACGTGATCTATTCTCGATTAATTTACAATTTACAGCCATAACAATCGTTCCATTAAGGATTGATACAAATCATTGTTTCCAAATTCAAAGAAATGAATTTCAAATTTCGATTTAAACGTCTTTACAAGGATAATGATTACACAGTGAAATAGTCGTTACAAGTTCATTTATGGGAATTATACTGTGGTTTAAAAAAAGAGGCACCCAATTTTTGTTGATCAGGAATGTCCCCTGAAAATAACTGAAGTGGAATTGTGAACTAGATTTCCGGATCCCTGTTCTTATCTTCATATTTAGGTATCACATTAGTCAAATCATGCAATGACTGCCTACATCAGCAGGCCTAAGGCCTACAAAGGTCCTATTCCTTGAAGGACTTGGGCATATGTAAAGCTAGAAATATATGTACTTGAATCATTGCTGTTACCCAAAATAAGGTTAACTTTCATCTCACGCAAAAGTGACTAAAGCCCTCAAAATCCTAGCTGAAACCCTGGGTTAAGTTGTAATAGTTGTGAATGTTTCAATCAATCTTTTGAACATTAGACTAAGAAGAAGAACAGGATATTTTAAAAAGCATGTATGTTACTGGTGATTTATCAGAAATGTATTTTGCTTTTAAATATTTTGTAGAATTGCCATTTACATCTGCACATGAGGTACAGTAATTTGATATTTGGTATCCCTGACATAGTGTCAGATGATGCAGCACCAGGACTGATTATTGCTCATGGATACATTGGAGAAAAAGTAACAGAAGATGCTCATGTGTTTATCAGTAGAGACGGAGGATTCAGCTGGAACAAAGTAATTATTTCTTGTAGATTGATTGTTGGTTTTTTAATGTCCAGTGGCAAATATTTCATGCATGTTCAGGACAATATTTCTTGTAGAGATATGCAATGAAGATTTAATCATTTAAATGTCTTTTAAATTTCAGCAAGTTCCATTATTATATCTTGTATTGTCAAACTGGTATGTTAATATTAAAACTAAACAGGCCACAGAAGAATGGGGATTCAGTTGAAATTTTATATTGTGTCTTTCTATCTTGTGATGTTACACTATTGTTTCAGGAAAAAGGGTGAAGGTTTGGTACCATTAAAATGTTTAAACTCGCTGCATTTGTTTGCACCTGTCCTAAGTCAGGAATCTGATGTTCAGTAGTTGTCGTTTGTTGATGTGGTTCATAAGTGTTTCTCGTTTCTCGTTTTTTATATAGATTAGACCGTTGGTTTTCCTGTTTGAATGGTTTTACACTAGTAATTTTTGGGGCCCTTTATAGCTTGCTGTTCAGTGTGAGCTAAGGCTCCATGTTGAAGACTGTACTTTGACCTATAATTGTTTACTTTTATAAATTTTGACTTGGATGGAGAGTTGTCTCATTGGCACTCATACCACATCTTCTTATATCGATATATATATTTCTTTAGTCTTATATTCAGTTAAAAGCTCTGTAGAGCTAATGTTTTGTAGTTTATATCTATACCAAATCTAAATAAAGCTTTAATATCTTATTCTTATCTTATTCTAAAGTGACATTAACTGAAAACAATACTTATACATGTTAAAAACTTGCAGTTAGAAAGAGTAAATACATCTATGTCAATTGTATGAAATTAAAAATTGTTCATTAAAGTAATTTCTAGCTGTCTTTCAATTATTTGTGTTGTTGAGTTGCTGTCTCATTAATGATCCTTTGTTTCTTTTATATTTATGCAGTTTTCTTGTGACTAAAATAAGCAGAGTTAATTCCCAATGAAAATTTGATTGCTAAGAGAGAACTGATATAGTGTAACACTGTATAAACTCTTGAAGATATCATCTACTGCAGTTTTGATTTCTTTTCATGATTGTATAATCAATACTTATGATTTCCTTGTTATTTGCAGACTCCATTTAATGGATTATATAAAGTAAATATATTAGACCAGGGAGGAGCCATTATTGCAATACAACAGAACAGAACTAAAGTAACCAATGTAGTTCAGTGAGTTACTGGTAATTTTTAACTGTGTGGTTATTATAATGTTGTGGATTACAGTTTGTTAACTGTCTGGTAATATTTTTTAAGATTATCTGTGTAGGTAATCATTGCAAAAATGTTGCCATATAACCAACGGCTCAAACCAATGTTAGGGACCATATGAAGTTAAAATGTGGTGTGAGCTTTTGCTCCCTGTTGATGGCCGTACTGTTACTTTGAGATGAAGAATAGCAATAAAAGCACTGACTATTCCTTTGCTTTAGGTTTTGATAAATGAGTGTAGGGATTTTTTGTCATGAATAAATAGACCATATTCCTTTTTAGCTCACCTGACCCAAAGGGCCAAGTGATCTTTTCTCATCACTTGTTGTCCGTCGTCATCTTCCGTCGTCGTCGTCGTTAACTTTTTACATTTTGAACTTCTAGAGAACCACTGAATGGAATGAAACCAAACATGGCATAAATGTTCCTTATGAGGTGCTGACCAAGTGTTGTTACTTTGTAGCCGATCCATCATCCAAGATGGCCGCCAGTAGGGGACTTAGTTTAACATAGGACCCTATGGACAATACATACAAATGTCTTCTTTTAGAGAACCACTACATGGAATGAAACCAAACATGGCATGAATGTTGCTTATGAGGTGCTGACCAAGTGTTGTTACTTTGAAGCCGATCCATCTTCCAAGATGGCCACGAGCAGGGGACTTAGTTTAACATTGGACCCTATAGACAATACTTACAAATGTCTTCTTTTAGAGAAGCACTGAATGGAATGAAACCAAACATGGCATAAAAGTTCCTTATAAGGTGCTGAACAAGTGTTGTTACTTTGTAGCCGATCCATCGTCGAAGATGGCCCCCAGCGGGGGACTTAGTTTAACATGGGACCCTATGGACAATACATACAAATGTCTTCTTTTAGAGAACCACTGAATGGAATGAAACTAAACATGGCATGAATGTTCCTTATGAGATGCTGAGCAAGTGTTGTTTCTCTGTAGGCGATCCATCATCCAAGATGGCCGCCAGTGGGGGACTTAGTTTAACATAGGACCCTATTGACAATACTTACAAATGTTTTCTTCTAGAGAACCACTGAATAGAATGAAACCAAACATGGCATGAATGTTCCTAATGAGGTGCTGACTAAGTGTTGTTACTTTGTAGCCGAACCATCATCCAAGATGGCCGCCAGCAGGGGATGTAGTTTAACATAAGACCCTATGGGAAATACATACCCTCAAGATTTTTTATTAAATATGGGGCCAATATTAATCCAAATTTGGCCTCAATCATTATTCATTAGGGTATCTGTTATGAGTTTAATCAATTTTTACATGATTTCCAAAACGAAAGTAGAATCAGGTGAGCGACACAGGCTCTTGAGAGCCTCTAGTTTCTGTTCAAATTCATATCAAATAAAATAGATTTAGAATGGGTGTTCAGATCCCTTATTCTACATTTTATAACAAAATATCATATATAAACCCATAGCAATTTTAGATAAAGACTGAACAAAGTTAGATAACTCATAATTTATGTTATAGCTTAAAGATTAAATTTAAAAAAAAAAAGCAAAAATTCTTTCATCACAGATGAAGTATTGTGTCAATACAGTTTATGACGTCTTGACACTAAATCCATTGGATGTGTAATGTTTGATATTTTGTCTTGGATACAAGTTTTTTTTTTTTAGTTGTATTGGCTTTGAACTAGCTTTTAGTGACTGCGATTACTCACAGATTGGTATTTAGTGTCTTTAGACTTTTTGTTAGTTGTTTTTGTACTTTGTATCAAACTGATGAGTCAAAACCTTTTCAACTGATTTTGCTTGTTTTACTTATGTTGTGCTGTTATTCTTCTGTTCCAGGTTTCGGGAGGGTTCGGTTCCTGCAAACATGTTTAACCCTGCCATAGTCTGTATTTTCCTGTCCCTACCCAGGAGCTTGCAATTCAGTGGTTGTCGATTGTTGTTGCAAATCATATTTGTTTTTCACATATTGTTTTGTACATATATCAGGATATTAGTTTTCTGGTTTGAATTGTTTTACATTGTGTCATGTTAGGGCCTTGTATAGCTTGCTATGAGGTATAGGTTTTGCTCACTGCTAAAGGTCATACAGTGACCTATAGTTGCCATTATCTATGTCATTTGTTCTCTGGTGGAGAGTTGTCTTATTGGCATCATGAATTGCTTTAATAGTGCATAATTATTTGATAGGAATGTATTAGTATTACACCTGCATTTTTTTTACAAAATTTTATTACAATTAACTCTTGGCATCTTATTATATGGGGACATGGGTCTGTTCAAAATTTAAGGTTCTTCCATTTTTCAGATGACTAAAAAATGTATTACATTTTCAGATCTTGACAGTCTTTGTAAGGAGTGAGAATCTACTTGTATGGGAGAGTTAACAACCATGACTACCCATGAGGGTATCCCAAGGCCAAGAGTGAAAAAATAATGTTCATTGTTGAAGCATTAATTCAGTATGCTTAGTTATATAAATTGCAATGTAAAACCATTTTGATATTTGCATTTTAGCTTTTCATGTGACGAAGGAGCTACATGGCAATTACATCAGTTCTCTACAGACATGATGTATGTGGATGGTGTTCTTACTGAGCCTGGAATATCTACTCTTATTGTTAGGTAGGTTTAAAGGTTTTTTCATTCAAAACTGATATTCATTTTATTTTCTCCTGAATTTATGTAACTTAAATTGAATTGAAACATGGATATTTTTAAATATTATGATGTCATTACTCTGGGATTTCATTAAGAACAGGCACCCGGTAAATGTTAACCGCTACATTTTGATTATTTAACCCATTCAAATTTGTTCCACATAACAATTAAGTGTGAAAATTATTGCATTCCCCCTGTTCAGATTAACATTTATCTTGCTGAACCAAAGCAGTTTCTAATTCCTGATTGATTACCTCATGACTAGAATACTTATTTAGATGATTTTGGCTACTGAGCATTTATTTATTTTTGTCGCCATGTATTTTAGTGGATTGAAGAAAAATTACTTTTTTCTGGGATATTCCATTTCATGGTTTTTCAAAGTCTGCATAAAAGCGAAATAAATTGAACATTTAAATTACTTTGTTCACCTGTACCCGAAATTAATGAAAAGTTGTATCAAACGAATAATAATAAATCCACAGTATCTTTTTAGCTTTAGGCCAAGTGAGCTTTTCTCATCACTTGGCGTCCGTCGTCCTGCAACCTGCGTCCGTTGTCCGTAAACTTTTACAAAAATCTTCTCCTCTGAAACTACTGGGCCAAATTTGACCAAACTTGGCCACAATCATCATTGGGGTATCTAGTTTAAAAAATGTGTCCGATGACCCGGCCAACCAACCAAGATGGCCGCCATGGCTAAAAATAGAACATAGGGGTAAAATGTAGATTTTGGCTTATATCTCTGAAACCAAAGCATTTAGAGCAAATCTAACAGGGTAAAATTGTTTATCAGGTCAAGATCTATCTGCCCTGAAATTTTCAGTTGAATCGGACAACCCGTTGTTGGGTTGCTGCCCCTGAATTGGTAATTTTAAGGAAATTTTGCCGTTTTCATACGACCGCAAAAAAATTTTGTGGTCGTATATTGGTATGACGTTGGCGTTGTCGTCCGAGGACACATTGGTTTTCGCACTCTAACTTTAGTTTAAGTGAATGGATCTCTATAAAATTTTACCATAAGGTTCAATACCACAAAAGAAAGGTTGGGATTGATTTTGGGGGTTATGGTACCAACAGTTAAGGAATTAGGGGCCAAAAAGGGGCCAAAAATAAGCATTTTTGTAACTTCCAGACATAACTTGTGTGTTAGTGTATGGATCTCTCTGACATTGTACCACAAGGTTCCATATCACAAAGGGAATGCTGGGATTGATTTTGGGGGTAATTGTCTCAAAATTTTAGGAATTAGGGGCCAAAAAAGGGGCAAAAAACAAGCATTTTTCTAGTTTCATGACAATAACTTGTGTGTAAGTGTATGGATCTTTATGAAATTGTAGTACAAGGTTCCATATCACAAAGGGAGAGCTGGAATTGAGTTTGGGGGTAATTGCCCAAAACGTGTAGGTATAAGGGGCCAAAAATAAGCATTTTTCTAGTTTCCAGACAATAACTTGTGTGTAAGTGTATGGATCTTTATGAAATTGTACTACAAGGTTCCATATCACAAAGGGAAAGCTGGGTTTGGGGGTAATTGCCCTAAACGTTTAGGAATTTGGGGCCAAAAAGGGGCAAAAAACAAGCATTTTTCTAGTTTCCAGACAATAACTTGTGTTCAATTGTATGGATCTCTCTGAAATTGTACTGCAAGGTACCATACCACAAAGGGAAGGCTTGGATTGAGTTTGGGGGTGATGAATCATAAGGGGGTTCAAAAAATTTGGGGGAGGGATTTTTTTTTTCTTTAAAATTTTCCATTTTAAATTGGTTATTTCTGATTTATATATAAAAGCAAATAATAATGATATGGTTTGAATGGGTAAATTAAAATTTTTTAAAGTTCTTAGACCACATTCATTCTGTGTCAGAAACCTATGCTGTGTCAAATATTTAATCACAATCCAAATTCAGTGCTGTATCAAGCTTGAATGTTGTGTCCATACTTGCCCCAACTGTTCAGGGTTCGACCTCTGCAGTCGTATCAAGCTGTGCCCAGCGGAGCATTTTATTGGTTATTATCTTGAATATTATTATAGATAGAGATAAATTGTAAACAGCAATAATGTTCAGCAAAGTAAGATCTACAAATAAGTCAACTTGACCAAAATGGTCAGTTGACCCCTTAAGGAGTTATTGCCCTTTATAGTCAATTTTTAACCATTTTTCGTAAATTTTTGTAATCTTTTACAAAAATCTTCTCCTCTGAAACTACCAAGACAAATTTAACCAAACTTGTCCACAATCATCATTAGGGTATCTAGTTTTAAAAAATGTGTCCAATGACCCCGCCCACGAACCAAGATGGCCGACATGGCTAAAAAATAGTACATAGGGAAAAATGCAGTTTTTATACGACCGCAAAAATTAAAAATTTTTTGGTCGTATATTGGTATGACGTTGGCGTCGTTGTCGTCGTCGTCGTCGTCGTCTGGCGTCATCCAAAGACACATTGGTTTTCGCACTCTAACTTTAGTTTAAGTGAATGGATCTCCATGAAATTTTACCATAAGGTTCAATACCACAAAAGAAAGGTTGGGATTGATTTTGGGGGTTATGGTACCAACAGTTAAGGAATTAGGGGCCAAAAAGGGGCCAAAAATAAGCATTTTTGTAACTTCCAGACAATAACTTGTGTGTAAGTGTATGGATCTCTCTGACATTGTACCACAAGGTTCCATATCACAAAGGGAATGCTGGGATTGATTTTGGGGGTAATTGTCTCAAAATTTTAGGAATTAGGGGCCAAAAAAGGGGCAAAAAACAAGCATTTTTCTAGTTTCATGACAATAACTTGTGTGTAAGTGTATGGATCTTTATGAAATTGTAGTACAAGGTTCCATATCACAAAGGGAGAGCTGGAATTGAGTTTGGGGGTAATTGCCCAAAACGTGTAGGTATAAGGGGCCAAAAATAAGCATTTTTCTAGTTTCCAGACAATAACTTGTGTGTAAGTGTATGGATCTTTATGAAATTGTACTACAAGGTTCCATATCACAAAGGGAAAGCTGGGTTTGGGGGTAATTGCCCTAAACGTTTAGGAATTTGGGGCCAAAAAGGGGCAAAAAACAAGCATTTTTCTAGTTTCCAGACAATAACTTGTGTTCAATTGTATGGATCTCTCTGAAATTGTACTGCAAGGTACCATACCACAAAGGGAAGGCTGGGATTGAGTTTGGGGGTGATGAATCATAAGGGGGTTCAAAAAATTTGGGGGAGGGATTTTTTTTTTCTTTAAAATTTTCCATTTTAAATTGGTTATTTCTGATTTATATATAAAAGCAAATAATAATGATATGGTTTGAATGGGTAAATTAAAATTTTTTAAAGTTCTTAGACCACATTCATTCTGTGTCAGAAACCTATGCTGTGTCAAATATTTAATCACAATCCAAATTCAGTGCTGTATCAAGCTTGAATGTTGTGTCCATACTTGCCCCAACTGTTCAGGGTTCGACCTCTGCAGTCGTATCAAGCTGTGCCCAGCGGAGCATTTTATTGGTTATTATCTTGAATATTATTATAGATAGAGATAAATTGTAAACAGCAATAATGTTCAGCAAAGTAAGATCTACAAATAAGTCAACTTGACCAAAATGGTCAGTTGACCCCTTAAGGAGTTATTGCCCTTTATAGTCAATTTTTAACCATTTTTCGTAAATTTTTGTAATCTTTTACAAAAATCTTCTCCTCTGAAACTACCAAGACAAATTTAACCAAACTTGTCCACAATCATCATTAGGGTATCTAGTTTTAAAAAATGTGTCCAATGACCCCGCCCACGAACCAAGATGGCCGACATGGCTAAAAAATAGTACATAGGGAAAAATGCAGTTTTTATACGACCGCAAAAATTAAAAATTTTTTGGTCGTATATTGGTATGACGTTGGCGTCGTCGTCGTCATCGTCGTCGTCATCCAAAGACACATTGGTTTTCGCACTCTAACTTTAGTTTAAGTGAATGGATCTCCATGAAATTTTACCATAAGGTTCAATACCACGAAAGGAAGGTTGGGATTGATTTTGGGGGTTATGGTACCAACAGTTAAGGAATTAGGGGCCAAAAATAAGCATTTTTGTAACTTCCAGACAATAACTTGTGTGTAAGTGTATGGATCTCTCTGACATTGTACCACAAGGTTCCATATCACAAATGGAAGGCTGTAATTGATTTTGGGGGTAATTGCCTCAAAATTTTAGGAATTAGGGGCCAAAAAAGGGGCAAAAAACAAGCATTTTTCTATTTTCATGACAATAACTAGTGTGTAAGTGTTTGGATATTTCTGAAATTGTACTACAAGGTTCCATATCACAAAGGGAAAGCTGGAATTGAGTTTGGGGGTAATTGCCCGAAATGTTTAGGAATTGGGGGCCAAAAAGGGGCCAAAAATAAGCATTTTTCTAGTTTCCAGACAATAACTTGTGTTCAAGCGTATGGATCTCTCTGAAATTGTACTGCAAGGTACCATACCACAAAGGGAAGGCTGGTATTGAGTTTGGGGGTGATGAATCATAAGGGGGTTCAAAAAATTTGGGAGGGGGGATTTTTTGTTTTTTGTTTTTTTTTTTTTTTCTTTTTTTTTTCTTTTTTTTTTCTTTTAAAATTTTCCATTTTAAGTTGGTTATTTCTGATTAATATTTAAAAGCAAATAATAATGATATGGTAGGAGATACACACCAAACAGGATGTGTAAATTATTATATAATAAGTATTGTGCAATACCGGTAGCAAGAAATTTTCAATTGCACAGTATTGCACAATAGCAAGAAATCTTCAATTGCACAGTATTGCGCAAAAGCAAGAAATCTTCAATTGCACAGTATTGCGCAATAGCAAGAAATATCCAATAGCACAATATTGCGCAATAGCAAGAAATTGTCAATTGTACAGTATTGCGCAATAGCAAGAAATATTCAATTGCACAGTATTGTGCAAAAGAAGATACTTCGTATAAATTGCTTATTTCTTGATCAATTTCAATGGGGTTTTATTCTTGAATTCTTTAATATGCTGAATCTAACCGTGTATTAAGTTTTTGGATTTTGGGCCCCATTTTTAAATTGGTCCACATTGAGGTCCAAAGGGTCCAAAATTTAACTTTGTTTGATTTCATCAAAAATTGAATATATGGGGTTCTTTGATATGCCAAATCTAACCGTGTATTTAGATTCTTAATTTTTGGTTCCGTTTTCAAATTGGTCTACATTAAGGTCCAAAGGGTCCAAAATTAAACTTTGTTTGATTTCATCAAAAATTGAATTCTTGGGGTTCTTTGATATGCTGAATCTAACCATGTATTTAGATTTTGGATATTGGACCATAATAGGTGAATGCCAATTTAAAATTTTTAAGTTCTTAGACCACATTCATTCTGTGTCAGAAACCTATGCTGTGTCAAATATTTAATCACAATCCAAATTCAGAGCTGTATCAAGCTTGAATGTTGTGTCCATACTTGCCCCAACTTTCAGGGTTCGACCTCTGCGGTCGTATCAAGCTGCGCCCTGCGGAGCATTTTATTGGCTCATATCTCTGAAACCAAAGCATTTAGAGCAAATCTGACATTGATAAAATTGTTCATTAGGTCAAGATCTATCTGCCCTGAAATTTTCAGACCAATCAGGCAACACGTTGTTGGGTTGCTGCCCCTGAATTGGTAATTTAAAGAAAATTTTGCAGCTTTTGGTTGTTATCTTGAATATTATTATAGATAGAGATAAACTGTAAACAGCAATAATGTACAGCAAAGTAAGATCTACAAATAAGTCAGCATGACAAACATTGTCAATTGACCCCTTAAGGAGTTATTGCCCTTTATAGTCAATTTTTTACAATTTTCATAAATTTTTACAAAATATTTTCCACTGTAACTACTGGGCCAAGTTCATTATAGATAGAGATAATAGTAAGGAGCAAGAATGTTCAGTAAAGTAAGATCTACAAACACATCACCATCACCAAAACACAATTTGGTCATGAATCCATCTGTGTCCTTTGTTTAATATGCACATAGACCAAGGTGAGCGACACAGGCTCTTTAGAGCCTCTAGTTTAGGTCTCCTTTTTGGTTTCCATGGTCTTTAATGTTTAATGTATTTTTCTATCCAAAATGTTGGCCTTTAAAATATTCAATATAGATTATTACAGCAGGACTACTCTTTGTTTTATCGAAATTAGATTTTGTTTATACTTGCAGTGTTTTTGGGAGACTAAGTGACAAATCAGGAAGACAGATGGTTAAACTGAATTTCTCATCTATTTTAACAAATATATGTGAAGATAGTGATTACATTTCTTGGATACCTGTAAATAAGGTATGGTAACCAATTGCATAAACAAGAGATGTTTAATCAATTAAATGCTGTAGGATTTTTTTGCATTATTTTTATCAATCTTATATTCCTTCTTCATTAGTTAAAAAATTAATATGCTGTAAAAATGCACACATTATTAGAAAAAGCTATAGGAAAATATGCGATTTCCAGCAAAATGGATTTTTTTTTTGTATGATACCTTTCTGACACAGTTTATTTTGTTGAATTATTATGTGGGAGGTGCCTTTTTCCTATAGATATGAAAAGGAGGGGAAACATTAGTAAATTGGTATTTTGACATTTTAACATTTATTGGTGTTAATATAATTAGATATTTTGTTGCAAAGTATTTCTTAAAGCAACTGTTGATGTATTTACAGGCAAATAACAGGAACTGTATTTTAGGTGAGACAATAGAGTACCAAAGAAGAAAACAAAATGCCACATGTTACAATGGACCTGAATTTAAACGACTCAAACCAAAGTCTCTCTGTCTGTGTACAGCATATGATTATGAATGGTTGGTTTATACTAAATGTAGTCTGTGGTATAGTTTAAAAAATTACAAATATAAAATTAAATGATCAATCTATAAAACTATTTTATAGTTAAAATTCAAAACAGATATACGGTAACAAAGACAAATAATTTTTATGTTTATTTGGTTTCTGTCTTGCCAGCAACAAAAATCGCAGTATGCGATACATAAGGATTACAATCCAGCGGCTGTGTAAACTATTTGTATTTTAGAAGGTAGAAGACCTGGATGCTTCATACCTTGCATACAGATACCTTATGTTACCAAGTTTCCATCTGTCAAATGTTCGTTATCCTTGATCTCATTTTTAGCTCACCTGGCCGAAAGGTCAAGTGAGCTTTTCTCATCACTTGCTGTCCGCCGTCGTTGGCATCGTCGTCCGTTAAATTTTACAAAATCTTCTCCTCTGAAACCACTGGGCCAAATTTAACCAAACTTGGCCACAATCATCATTGGGGTATTTAGTTTAAAAAATGTGTCTGATGACCTATCCAGCCAAACAAGATGGCCAACATGGCTAAAAATAGAACATAGGGGTGAAATGTAAGTTTTGCCTATTATTTTGAAACTGCTATAAATAGAGAAATTCTGACCTGGCAAAAATGTTCTGAATGATGAGCTCTAATTACTGTATAAACATTAATGTTCATGGGGTTAAAATTTCGTGGTTTTGTTAATAAAAGTAATTTCCTGGGGATTAATTTTCGAATTTTTTTGTTGAGAAAAAAATTATGTAAATGTCACTTTATAATTAACAATAATCAATAAAACTAATCTTAACTTTGGCCGTTGGGAAAAATCAATAATGCATTTAATAGTGACAGTGAGCACTAATTCAGTTAAATTTGTCGATTGGTATTCCGATCAAGTGTCTACTCAGCAGGAAAAAAGGTGTACCTTTGAAAAAGTAACTGTCGATCTTCGGATTAGTGGAATCAAACCTGCACAGGATAACTGGCTTTTACACGCCTTTGATATTTTCTCCAAGGACAATGATTGTGTAATAAATGGATTTCGGATTGCCGGCATTACAGACACATTAGACTGTTAAATGACATTGATTGACAGTTCTTGATCATGATTTATTACTGTACAAACAACAGATTAGGATTATCATCTGACTGGAAGAAAATGTTTTGATATTTTTGTCTAATCAATAAACTCTATTATTTTCATTGTATGTTCATCATTTATATAATGTCAATATGATTTTGTCTGATTAAATAGTGTAAATATTTACGTATTTTGAATTCAGATTTGGTAAATCTACAGTTAAATTTCTGTTGGGGTTTTAATTTCGTGGATAATTCTTATCCACGAAAGAAACGAAATTTAATCCACAACAAAAATTTCTGCTTTTACAGTATTGTCCATTTACATCAAAACTGTCAGATGACTTCTTATAATAGTTATCGCCCTTAAATGACGAATTTTACCACTATGACCACTATATTTGGTGTAACTAATGATTGTAAGGTGTACACATCTGTCTTGGATGGTTCATCTGATCATGACCTCACTTAAATAGAACATTGATAATGTTAAGTTTATGTGATACTTGTAGTAAAAGCTTCATATTACAGACTTTCAACATGAATTGAATGATAAGTAAAACAGGCGAGACATTTCAGCTTGTGCACTCTTGTTTGGTAAACCATTGAAAAATACTGGGATGTTTTGTTTCTGTGGATTTATTTACAGTTCTTTTATAGATAATAATTATCATGCCATTGAATATTTGTTTATAGATGGCACCATTGTACATGTGTTGGAGGTTTATTAAACATTTACTGGATGTTTATTATAAATGTTTTCGAGGTTTATTATACATGTGTTGGAGGTTTATTATACATGTGTTGGAGGTTTATTATACATGTGTTGGAGATTTATTGTACATCTGTTGGAGGTTTATTGTATATGTGTTGGAGGTTTATTATACATGTGTTGGAGGTATATTGTACATGTGTTGGATGTTTATGATACATGTGTTGGAGGTTTATTGTACATGTGTTGGAGGTTTATTGTATATGTGTTGGAGGTTTATTATACATGTGTTGAAGGTTTATTGTACATGTGTTGGAGGTTTATTGTATATCTGTTTGAGGTTTATTATAAATGTTTATTTAACTTTTATGTTACAGTGATTATGGTTATGAACCAGTAGATATCAACAGACACATTTGTCAGAGGGCAGAATGGTTTGATGACTCTAAAATTAACCATCATTGTGTTGAGGGAGATTTTTACATAAGAAGTCAGGGGTATGATTACTGATTGGATACATTTTGTCTCTTGATAATGCTTTAAATTTGCTCTGTATTAATAAATAAGACAAATGTATTTTTAATTAATTTATTTGATCAAAGCTTAAGTATCTCTGTAAAAATGATAATTGGGGAAGTATTATGTGAATGGCTTATTAATGTGTATTTTTTGAATAGTTGATATATGTATAGTTTGTAGCAAGTTATACCATTCTCATGCAAGTAATGACTGTATATTTTGTGAACCATTTTACCTAGCTTGTACTATCAATATAATGTATGATAGTATACTTAATGTAATTAAGTTCTGTAGAGTCTAAAATTATTGTGTTTATTTATTATTGCAACTCTTGATCAATGGACAATTAATTTATGAGACTTCAGGAAATACTGCATTCACACAATTCAAAGGAATTTAAAATTTGAGCTCTAATTAATACAATTTTTAGCAATGATATTAAACATGGCAAAAATTTCGGAACTTACAGTAAATTTTGGAATTAAAATTTATTACAGGTACAGAAAGATAGCATCCAATAAATGTGTTGGTGGTATAGAGAACTCTGGGAAGTACAAACTGTTAAATATCAGTTGTCCTGTATATAAACCAGAGGGTTTGTCACTACGCATAGAGCATGATACAGTAGCTACAGAATCATCTATTGTTTTCAAACTTTCACAAGTTAAGGTAATATAAAATTGTTTCTTGTATGAAATGAATAGAAGTAAAAAATTCATATCGCCGGTTTCATTTTTTGTCAGATGTTTAAAATCCATTGATTTGGATATATATGAAGTGCATCTGGTAACTGGTATTCCTACCTTTCTATACAATTGTCAAATAATTACAGTATTTAATTTCTATACTTTTATACTACAGGCAACCAATTAAGTAAAATTTATGAGTTATATATGAATAATTATTCTTAAGTTGTACTATTGATATTATAAACATACTGCCTCCTGGATAAAAGAAATGTATCAGTAACACAAATATAGATACAGTGGAATATAGCAGATTTCTTTTAAAGTTGGCATATTCCCCATATAAATGTTAAATTATGGCATGCTATTGTGGGTGCTGATGATATAAATTATGAAGTTAGAGAATTTTTGTATGATCCTCTTTTAAAAAAAAAAGTGACGAGATACTTTTTGTCAGATGTTTAAAATTAAAGAACGTCAATTTTAGAAAGGTATATTTGTTAAATGAGTAAACCTAATTTACTTCTAAAAGTATAAGTATTTATATATGAAATATTTTCAGAGCTAACAGTTTATTATGATCCAGGTACTTATACAAAAACATACAGTAGCTTCTTCATTGCATGGAATCTTTATATAGACTTCTTATGCATGCAAAGTACTTTTATATGAAAAACAAAATTATATGCTAAAATTTATTATTTATATGGAAAAGCTCACATTTAATACTGTTTAGGATATGGTTTCAGTTGAAGAAACCCATATGTGTGTATGACGTTCACATAGATATACTTAATGTAAATAACCCAAAATATGTGGAGAAATATATGTAATACTTTTTGTTAAGATGTGAATTATGCCAAAACGCTTCCATTTTATATTACCTTCTATGCTTCTTTTTACATATCTCTATCAGTACATAACCTATTCTTCTCTTTTATCTATTGTGAAATAGTACTAGTAATCATTGAATGTTCTTATTTAAATCATAATACTAGTGTGAAAAAAACGTGGCAGTCATATCTCTAGAGTTGAACACTTTTCAAATACATGTATATGGCCAGTTGAATATGAAGAATGTTTGTCATAGTTTCTATGTGTTGTACAGTTTGTAGTGATAATACATAGGTATCAGTACCTTTTGTTTTGCATTTTCATTGTCCTCCTACTTATTTTATATCTGCTTCTCCTCGTAAACTGTTGAAAACTTTCAGAGAATCTTTGAGCACACTGCCATTGAGCATCATTATTTTTTGAATTTTTCCATTACTACTTGCAGACAATACTTATTTAACAATATTTTAGGACATACCATAGGAATCAGTGTATGATAGGTAATAATTAACTAATTAGAATAAAGAACGAAGGTGATACATGTCTCCATGAAAAGTAAATGTTGTTTTGTAAAAATGTCTACACAGTTGCAAGGACTATTCAAATTTGGGGTTTACTATTCCAAAGTAAAAACCATCTTTTGACTTGGATATTTTGATGTTCAAGGCAATAAAATTAAAATAAAACACTTTTCCAAATGTTTGAAATGTTTAAATTATACACTGGCTTGAGTTTGACTTTCATAATAATACTCTTTCATTCTATAATTGTAGACCTCATTTTAAAAAAAAAGTAAACATGGATTTTCTGTGCACTAAATGAAACATATTTTGTATATTTTTGAACAGCTTCAGATTTATGGCCCTTATATATATGATGAATAAAATACCGCAATAATAAATGGTGTTTTCAAATTATGCCACTTGCAATACGTTTGTTGATTTGATTTTAACTGACATTGAGTTAAGGTCCTTGATCTTTAAAATAATTTAAAAGATTTGATCATTTTGATAAAGCGCAATATGTGCCTGAAATTTTTTATAAGTTTAACATATTTGGTTCAATACAATACTTACAAACCAAAATATGGCTTTTATGGATAGTGAATAAATTAAGATTTTTGGAATGGCAAGGATGTCAGAGGGAGGGGTATTTCTGATCCTAGATCAATAATGAAAGAGTTTTTAATTAAGCTTAGGTCATCACCTGACTTTTCTTGCAGAGTTAAAAATGTATAAATGGTTTAAAACATGTGAACAAATATTTTTAGAGTTACGGAATAGAACAAATAAATAAATGATTTTTTCTTACATCAGTTTTTAATATTTCTCATGTAACCAGAGTTGAAAGTTAGTAAATTTTTATCACATAGTTTCTACAGTAAGTCAGTAGACATTGTACAACATTTTTCTGCACTCGTACCTTCCCTTTTTATATTCACATTGTAACTCAAAATTTCATATAATATGTGTGCATCTGTTTTTGCCTTGTTAGTTTTGAAGATAGTAAAACAATCTAGTATATGACTTATTTTCTAAAGCTTCTTTGTATATTTCAGGGATCTACCCATAGTACTATATATACCTGGGATTTTGGAGACAACAAACCTCCTCTGATTGATCTGGGATTTGATAAAACAAAAACTAAGACCCATAAATACACAAGAGCAGGAAAGTACAAAGTAACAGTCGTGGCTAAAAATAGTGTTGGTGTTGCTACATGTACAAACCTTATAAAAGTTGAAGGTGAGACATTTGTCTTTTGAGAGTTTAGGGAATCAACCAAAAAGTCCATATCTAATATTTTAGAAGTTTTCAATTTTAAAATGTCACAGTAAAGAAATTTAAGATAACATATTTTCTTAAAAGCACATGAGTGACTACAATTTTCTACAGCCAGTAGTTTTAGGGCTCCAGTAGGGTACCCACTTTTTGTCACATTAAAGAATTGTCTCTTGTAAGCAAATAAAGCAATTAAATAAAAAGGTTTTTAACATGTTCAATGGTCCCAGGTCCTTTTCAATGAGACGTCAGATCTCAGGGTCACCTGCCAATCCCCCAGGTCACAGGTTGGATTTGACCATGTTGATGACGCAGTTTTAAATGGCTGACTTTGTCCAATAACAATTGAAAAAAAAATTTTTTTTTTGTTTAACCATACCCAGTCGCAATGACCCCTAGGATATTTAGTTTCAATGTTATATTGGATGTTTTCACCCACCAATGAATATGGCTATCATTTCTAAAAAATAAGCAAAGTGATAAAATCAGCAAGAATGTCGGTTAAGAAATCCTGTTACTGGTGAATAGCTGCCAAAAATTATGGATATTATAGTGTGAGTCTGTGTTTATCCTCATTAATTATGGTTGATAACCCTTATAGACATAGATCATGATGGCTTTTTTTACTAAACAGAACCTTTGACAAAAATCCAATTATATAATTTTGGAAAGAGCGATCAATCCCAAAATTAGGGGAAATGATCACTTTGAGAATTATAATTGATATATCAACCACAACAATAAAACATGGTCATGACTATATTCCAGACCATATGAGTATTTGGACCATATGTGTATGGTCATGACCATATGCGTATACCCATATGAGTATTATACTTGTTTGGTTATTAATGTGCCGGACCATATTAGTATTTAGACCATATAGGTATTTCATCATTTATCATATTGACTTTTTCATCTGCAAGTGAAACCACAGGCGTTTTTTGAAATATTTAGAAAAAAGTAAAATCACAAAAATATTGAACTGAAAATTCAAAAAGGAAAGTCCCCAATCAAATGAAGAGGGTTCAATGACCAAAGTTCCTGTGAGTTAAGCAATTGACTTCTTGGTTTAACAGTTCTTTTAGATATTTCTTAAATCTTAAAGTTATTAAAAAAAAATTTTAAATATTTAATTTCATTTTCTGTATTTTACTGATAAATGGACTTATTTTTTTTAAATTTAACAAATAGATACATCAAATACTTTGTCAAACCTTCAAAGAATTTTATGAAACTTTTATGATTAAGAGATAATGTCTAAAGCACACTTTTGAAAATATATTTTCATTTTCAGTATTTTTCTGATAGATGCACTTTTTTACAGTTAACATTTACTGACAGTCTGGGTTTACATTTTTTTTGACATAAGTTTGTTAACCTTCATGGATTGTTATGAAACTTGGACAGAAGCTAATCTTCAAGACCAAGAAATAGTGTCTAAAGAGAAAGTTTGAATCTTTTTTAACATTCTGTATTTTACTGATAAATGGACTCACTTTTTAAGTCAACATTACACTTTTACACTTCTAGAATCAATAGTAGGTGAGACATAGGGTTCCGCAGAACCCCTTACAAATTTTATGAAACTCTTGATCTATCGAACACCTTTTCAATGTTCATCGTGTTAATTAACCATACGCTTATAGTCAGACCATATGAGTATATGACCAAACGCGTATAATCCAAAAGATCTATGAAAAGTTGTGTTAAGAGCCAATAAATGATTCCTAACTTTGGGGGAAAATATATTTGTGATTCCTTCTAAAAACTATGTTTTATTATGCCTCCGCCATAGGCGACTGGGCATTAAGTGTTACCCTTGACTGTCCGCCCTAATATCTTTATGTCTGTCCGTTCGTCCCATTTTTTTTACGACAGCAAAAAAATTTTGCGGTCGTATATTGGTAAGACGTTGGCGTCGTCGTCATTGTCCGAAGACACATTGGTTTTCGCACTCTAACTTTAGTTTAAATGAATGGATCTCTATGAAATTTTACCATAAGGTTCAATACTACAAAAAGAAGGTTGGGATTGATTTTGGGGGTTATGGTACCAACAGTTAAGGAATTAGGGGCCAAAAATAGGCATTTTTGTAACTTCCAGACATAACTTGTGTGTTAGTGTATGGATCTCTCTGACATTGTACCATAAGGTTCCATATCACAAAGGGAATGCTTGGATTGATTTTGGGGGTAATTGCCTCAAAATTTTAGGAATAAGGGGCCAAAAAAGGGGCAAAAAACAAGCATTTTTCTAGTTTCATGACAATAACTTGTGTGTAAGTCTATGGATCTTTCTGAAATTGTACTACAAGGTTCCATATCACAAAGGGAAAGCTGGAATTGATTTTGGGGGTAATTGCCTAAAACGTTTAGGAATAAGGGGCCAAAAAGGGGCAAAAAATAAGCATTTTTCTAGTTTCCAGACAATAACTTGTGTTCAAGTGTATGGATCTCTCTGAAATTGTACTGCAAGGTACCATACCACAAAGGGAAGGCTGGGATTGATTTTGGGGGTAATTGCCTCAAAATTTTAGGAAATAGGGACCAAAAAAGGGTAAAAAAACAAGCATTTTTCTAGTTTCAGGACAATATAACTTGTGTGTAAGTGTATGGATCTTTATGAAATTGTACTACAAGGTTCCATATCACAAAGGGAAAGCTGGGTTTGAGTTGGGGGTAATTGCCCTAAATGTTTAGGAATTTGGGGCAAAAAAGGGGCCAAAAAACAAGCATTTTTCTAGTTTCCAGACAATCACTTGTGTTCAAGTGTATGGATCTCTCTGAAATTGTACTGCAAGGTACCATACCACAAAGGGAAGGCTGGGATTGAGTTTGAGGGTGATAAATCATAAGGGGGTTCAACAAATTGGGGGGGGGGGATTTTTTTTCCTTTTTTTTTCTTTAAAATTTTCCATTTTAAATTGGTTGTTTCTGATTTATATATAAAAGCAAATAATAATGATATGGTTTGAATAGGTAAATTAAAAATTTTTAAGTTCTTAGACCACATATTTAATCACAATCCAAATTTAGTGCAGTATCAAGCTTGAATGTTGTGTCCATACTTGCCCCAACTGTTCAGGGTTTGACCTCTGCGGTCATATCAAGCTGCGCCCAGGGGAGCATTTTATTTTTGTTTGACGCTTGAGCAGGCACATTTGTGTCCTCAGACACATTCTTCTTTTATTACCCATACTACATTCAAACATGTCTGGCCTATTAATAAAAATTTAATTGACATATCAAAATAATTTGTATATGACCAGTTGCTATCAAACTTTTTGAATATGATACTTATCTGATTTTCTGTAAGAATTATGGTTGATGTCCCTAACTCAATCAAAGATGTATTAATTAGAAATAGAAAATTGAATTTTTTTACCTCATATTGTTGAAATAAGTAAAAATTGAAAAATTACAATACTATTGTTAAAAATAAAATATTTATATTGTATGCATGCAAGGAAAACAAGCATAATATGATTTCTGTGTTACCAACACTTGTTTCTGGAAAAAACTTCATCAGGTACGATGGAGTCTAAAAGTTTGAGAAACTAAAAGTAGAAAACCTTTGAGAGAATAAAAATCAAAAGAGCTTAAAGAGAACAGTCAACACTGTCTAAAGTTAACTTTGCCAGGAGGAGTTAGATTTATATTAGAGTAACCAATTATGTTTGTTTTTTTAGATGAGATCACAGACCTTAATTTACAGATTCCAAGGGGAGCTCAGATAAATCATCCTACAGTGGTTATTGTAAATGTACTCAGTAAAACTAATTCATCAAATTTTGGATTAATTCATTATGTGTGGAACTTTGGTGATCAGGTAAATTCAATGTTTGGGGGAAATTGTACAAAATGTAATTGGTATTATTTCTAAGTATGTATCAACCTGAGGTGAAAAATGGTATGTTTGGTTTAATTTTAATTTAGAAATATGTAGCATTGAACTCAAACAACATTCATTTTAATCTTTCATCATTGAGGTGCAAAAGCTGCAGATTCAACAAAATTAAGCAGATAATGCACTAAATTCAGTGAATTCACATCATGATGTAGATATACTTATCATTTACAATTCAACCAGTATTGAATAAATAAATGCATCATGAATTAGGCAGAATTTTACTACTATATTTTTAGAATTTTAGATATAACTAGGTTGGTACAGAAATGTCAATGAATAAAAAATTCTTTAGATAAAAATATCTCACAAAAAATATGGAAAACAATAATTACTTGAAAATGAAGTACAAAAATATTTAGTAATTTTTTTTTCACCAAAATTGTATGGGCCTGAACTGTACATCAACAAGAATAGGCAAAAATCAATTTAGGCGGTGAAATGTAATTTCATATAAAAAATATTTTTAATTATATTTAATGCAGAAATAGTTTTCTGACAACATCTGGTCATGGATTAAATCAGATTAGTCCCAGAAGTAGTGATTTTTAAGCCATGTCATATATCACGGCAGTCAGTATTTATTAGTAGAGGAAGCTGTAGAGCCTGTAGAAAACCATGACCTTTGGCCAGAAACTGACACTCCTAGTCAATTAAGATTGAAATCAAATACACATGCCATGTGCAGGGTTTGAACTCACAACCAAAGTGTTTACAGGCTAGTGATACAGTAGATGAACTAATTGGACCACTTAGCCAACGAGGAGGTCTTTTGACTACATAAAAGAATGGATATTAAAATTGAGAATGGAAATGGGGAAATGTTTCAAAGAGACAACAACCCGACCAAAGAGCAGAAAACAGCCCACGGCCACCAATGGGTCTTCAACACAGCGAGAAAATCCCACGCCTCGAGTCGGGCTTCAGCTGGCCCCTAAACAAAAATGTGTACTAGTTCAGTGAAAATGGACGTCACATTAAACTCTGAAACATATATATGAACTAAAATTAAAAAAACATACAAGACTAACAAAGGCCAGAGGCTCCTGACTTTTGACAGGCGCAAAAATGCAAAAAAAATGTTTATCATAATCTTTGATGTAGGCTATCACAACATTATAAAAAGAATTTAAAAGAAATTCTTTTTGTTAAAATGATAAATAATTCAGAGTGAGTCAAACAGGAACAATTAAGTTTCTTCTTGTTTCCTTGCGAACAAAAGGGAGACAACTTTGTATCATTTTCATCATCTAAATGTTGAAAGATTTCTATTTACTATGCTATTATAGTAGAATCCATGCATCTCATCTTCTAACTGAATATACAACCTTTGAATTATTATTCATTGTTCAAAAGCTTTTCTGATTTAGTGTTAATGAAGGGGTATATATGATAGAACATAGAAATTTCATGATATTATGCCACACCAATTTGATGTCCAGTTCATCAGACAACTGTTCAAAAAAAAAATGGGACGAGTGAATGAAATTTTTGTTGTTTTTATTTTTTTACTTGAAAATGAGTTTTTTTCAGGCGAGTGCTCTAGGAGAGAAGCAATCAGTATAATTTAAAAAAATAAATTGTGTGATTCAGAAGTTGTACAATGTATGTACATTAACGTTATATCTGGGTTACTTCATCGAAAAACATTTGGATTAAAATGAATATTCACACAGACAAAGCTTACTTGAAGAAAATAACAAAAATTAACTAAACCACAGTGAGACAAGAAAGTCTGGTATGGTACAGGCACCAATAAATCAAACTTTATGCATTGGAGCGTCTGTTGTCCAATGCATAAAGTTTGATTTATTGGTGCCTGTACCATACCAGACTTTCTTGTCTCACTGTGGTTTAGTTAATTTTTGTTATTTTCTTCAAGTAAGCTTTGTCTGTGTGAATATTCATTTTATTCAAAATATATATTTAGGAAGCATAGCAACCACTGCAATCTCCATTTTTTATCTAATAAAACATGTTTATCACGCATATCTGTTCATGGTACTCTTCTTTAAGAGAAGGTTTAATGAAAGATATTCAAGGGTTTTATAAGAGGAATTATGTTACTTAGGTAAATGACACATGTTGAATAAAATTAAAATATGTGTATGTATAGAAACAAATGCCCCTGAAAGATATTTAATAGAAGTTGTTTTCATTATATGGTAATGATTGTTAATTGGCTGCTTGACATCTAGTTGGAACTATTCATCCATATTCAGGATCAAAATAGTGAGCGAGGTAAATATATCTTGCTTTGTACTAAAACAACATGCTGAGCAAGATAGTAATATTTCTTTACATGTAGATCCCATTTTTTAATTTTTGCATCCTAGAACAGTCCTTCAAAGGTAAAACGAGAAGGATATCTGATAACTGTGTGTTCAAGAACTACTTGTCCACGGCAATGAGCTGACACAATTGCATGTTGGCTTTTATGTTTACAAATCGATTTATCACATGTGCGTTTGTAAGGATTGGAGCATTATATGCAAAATAAAAGGCATTTATGTGAGAAAAAAAATTTCAAGGAGAAATTAATTTTGGAGTGGCATTCAGACCAAAAATTTGCGGAAGTGGTTATTTTTTTTTATTGAAAAGTCGATTTCTCCAAAACAGGAGCAGGAAAATCCAAAGAACTAGGAATCAAATTGGTGTGGCTTTACCAGTCACAATTTGCAGTATTACAGTTTTGCAAATCTTTTAATACTACATTGCAAAACTGAAATACTGATATTGTCTAAGGCAATTTTAAAAATTCTTGCTTGTTTTTATACGACCGCAAAAAAAATTTTGTGGTCGTATATTGGTATGACGTCGTCGTCGTCGTCGTCGTCCGAAGACACATTAGTTTTCGCACTCTAACTTTAGTTTAAGTGAATGGATCTCTATGAAATTTTACCATAAGGTTCAATACCACAAAAGGAAGGTGGGGATTGATTTTGGGGGTTATGGTACCACCGTTAAGGAATTAGGGGCTAAAAAGGGGCCAAAAATAAGCATTTTTGTAACTTCCAGACATAACTTGTGTGTAAGTGTATGGATCTCTCTGACATTGTACCACAAGGTTCCATATCACAAAGGGAATGCTGGGATTGATTTTGGGGGTAATTGCCTCCAAATTTTAGGAATTAGGGGCCAAAAAAGGGGCAAAAAACAAGCCTTTTTCTAGTTTCATGACAATAACTTGTGTGTAAGTGTATGGATCTCTCTGACATTGTATCACAAGGTTCCATATCACAAAGGGAATGCTGCTATTGATTTTGGGGGTAATTGCTTCCAAATTTAGCATTTAGCATTTTTCTACTTCATGACAATAACTTGTGTGTAAGTGTATGGATCTTTATGAAATTGTACTACAAGGTTCCATATTACAAAGGGAAAGCTGGAATTGAGTTTGGGTAATCTCAAAAAGTTTAGGAATAAGGGGCCAAAAAGGGGCCAAAAATAATCATTTTTCTAGTTTCCAGACAATAACTTGTGTTCAAGTGTATGGATCTCTCTGAAATTGTACTGCAAGGTACCATACCATAAAGGGAAGGCTGGGATTGATTTTTGGGGTAATTGCCTCAAAATTTTAGGAATTAGGGGCCATAAAAGGGCAAAAAAACAAGCATTTTTCTAGTTTCAGGACAATAACTTGTGTGTAAGTGTATTGATCTTTATTAAATTGTACTGCAAGGTTCCATATCACAAAGGGAAAGCTGGGTTTGAGTTTTGGGGTAATTGCCCTAAACGTTTAGGAATTTGGGGCCAAAAAGGGGGAAAAAAACAAGCATTGTTTCCAGACAATTACTTGTGTTCAAGTGTATGGATCTCTCTGAAATTGTACTGCAAGGTACCATACCACAAAGGGAAGGCTGGGATTGAGTTTGGGGGTGATGAATCATAAGAGGGTTCAAAAAATTTGGTGGGTGGGATTTTTTTTTCCTTTTTTTTCTTTAAAATTTTTCATTTTAAATTGGTTATTTCTGATTTATATATAAAAGCAAATAATAATGATATGGTTTGAATAGGTAAATTAAAATTTTTTAAGTTCTTAGACCACATTCATTCTGTGTCAGAAACCTATGCTGTGTCAAATATTTAATTACAATCCAAATTCAGTTCTGTATCAAGCTTGAATGTTGTGTCCATACTTGCCCCAACTGTTCAGGGTTCGACCTCTGCGGTCGTATCAAGCTGCGCCCCAGCGGAGCATTTTATTTCGTTTGATATGCCAATTCTGAAATATTGACATCTACCGTATATATCCTCTTTTAAAGAAGAGAGTGAGTCATGCTTTATTTAAACTGGTGTCTTTGCCAAAGTCTATGATGTCTAAGAGTCTAAGGACTTTATATTATATACATATATTTGTGTTTCAGTTCAAGCCTAATGGAAGTAAGTCTCTATTGACATGGAGTAATGCTATGTCACATAATTATACTACAGTTGGAAAATATAATTTGTCTGTGGAGGCTGTCAATTCTGTTAGTTCTGTTGTACAACATTATATGCTGCAGGTTCATAGTAAGTGATATGATATAAATAGCACAAAGTTAAACAGCCAGGAAGACTTTTCCCAGACCAAGATCATTAATTATTTATTATTTTTATTTTCGAAATAAAATTGAGAATGGAAATGGAGAATGTGTCAAAGAGACAACAACCCGACCATAGAGCAGACAACAATTGTTTTTAGTGCAATAATTTATTTAAATAAGGCTTCACAACAGAAACTGTTGATAATAGTTGAACAAATTAAATTTATTAAAATATGCAAGACAATAAATGCCTGAAAGTTACCAATTTATTTGAAATCAATAAAAAATTGCATGGGAGAAAAAAATAATGAAATGAAAGCAATATTGTTCAAGGTACAATGTCGAGAGAAATAGGCAATGTTTATAAAAACATAGTTCAAAACGGGAAGGATTTGTAATGGGTATGAATACTGGGATATTTTTTTATATGGATAAGGTTAGACTCTACACAAGAATATTTTACAAAAAGTGAGAAAATTGTGCAGACCAGACTACTCCTGCACTGTCTGAAAGTTTAACGGGTGAAAAAAATTGAACAATAAACTATTGGAAGACTTAAGCAGCCTTGTTTTAAAAATAAAAACATGTTACTACAAGCAAGGAAAAATATTTTATTTCTAGAATACAAAAAAATAATGCAATTTTGTTTATATATAATACGTATAACGGGGTAGCTGCACTTAAAACCATCTTAGTACATATAGTTCAAAAACATTAGTATATGTGAAAAAATATATTCCTGAATGGTTCTTTCTAGTGAAATATACAAACATATATTAATAACAACCTCTATTAAGAGACCACTCTTGTCTGCTCTCTTGAGTGGTGTGGTAATACAGGTGTTACTGTGTTTTATTTTTATTTTTAAATACTTTTTTGCTTTTTTTTCAGAAAATTTGACTACACTGAGACTCATGTTTTCAAGTAATATAGATCATTTCAACACACAGTCTTTATTATGGAGAATATCATTTGCTAATATTGTGTGTATGAATTTAGCAGAGGTAAGTATTATTACATCAATATTTATAAGTCACCTTAAGGTTCTCTGAAATTGTACTGCAAGGTACCATACCACAAAGGGAAGGCTGGGTTTGATTTTGGGGGTAATTGCCTCAAAATTTTAGGAATTAGGGGCCAAAAAGGGGAAAAAAACAAGCATTTTTCTAGTTGCATGACAATAACTTGTGTGTAAGTGTATGGATCTTTATGAAATTGTACTACAAGGTTCCATATCACAAAGGGAAAGCTGGGTTTGAGTTTGGGGGTAATTGCCCTAAACGTTAAGCAATTTGGGGCCAAAAAGGGGCCTAAAAACAAGCATTTTTCTAGTTTCCAGACAATAACTTGTGTTCAAGTGTATGGATCTCTCTGAAATTGTACTGCAAGGTACCATACCACAAAGGGAAGGCTGGGATTGAGTTTGGGGGTGATGAATCATAAGGGGGTTCAACAAATTGGGGGGGGGGGGGGGGATTTTTTTTTCCTGTTTTTCTTTAAAATTTTCCATTTTAAATTGGTTATTTCTGATTTATATATAAAAGCAAATAATAATGATATGGTTTGAATAGGTAATTTAAAAAATTTTAAGCTCTTAGACCACATTCATTCTGTGACAGAAACCTATGCTGTGTCAAATATTTAATCACAATCCAAATTCAGTGCTGTATCAAGCTTGAATGTTGTGTCCATACTTGCCCCAACTGTTCAGGGTTCGACCTTAGCGGTCGTAATCAAGCTGCGCCCAGCGGAGCATTTTATTAAAATTGGAGTTATCTTCCTTTGTCCATGATTATAGTTAAATCAACTACAATCAATGCTTTATACAATGCAATGTTTAATTTTGACTTCCACTGATAAAACACAGATCAAGTTGAATTCGGGTAGTGTCACTTGAACCATTATTGAGTTATGCCCCTTTATAAATCGAAAGATTGCAAAATTTATAGTTTCCATTCTGTAACTTAAGTTTGCCCCAACCAAACATTATGAAACCTATACACAATATTCATAACCACAAAACTAAGATCAAGTACAAATTTTTATACGCCCGTTTACAGGACGTATTATGGTATACCGTTGTCCGTCTGTCCGTCGTCAACATGTCGGACATTAACTCAAAAATGCTTTAACCAATTTGCATGAAACTTTGGTGAATTGTTTATATCTATTGACGTAAGCTCCCTTTCGTTTTTTTTTAAATTTAGATATTACGTTTCCAAGTTGTGGGGTTTTATTCTTTAAAAAAAGGGGGATTTTCCAGTTTTCGGACAATAAGTCAAGAATGCTTTCACCAACTTGCAAGAAATTGTGGTGAATTGTTTATATCTATTAACATGAGCTCCCTTTCGATTATTATAAATTTTAGATTTTACGTTTCCGATTTACAGGGTTTTATTCATAAAAAAGGGGGATTTTCCAATTTTCGGACAAAAACTCAAAAATGCTTTCAGCAATTCTTATGAAACTTTGGTGAATTGTTTGTATGTATTGATGTAAGCTCCCTTTAGAATTTTATAAATTTTACATATTACATTTCTGAGTTATGGGGTTTTATTCATTAAAAAAGGGGTGATTTTCCAGTTTTCGGACAATAACTCAAAAATGCTGTCACCAATTCTCATGAAACTTTGGTGAATTGTTTATATCTATTGATGTAAGCTCCCTTTTTATTTTCATAAATTTCTAATATGACATTGAGAATTAATTGAACTTTATTTGTTTGTAGTCTGACAACAGATTTACTAAGTATTGCACAACAGCAAGAAATCTTTTATAACCAATTTCAAGTTGTTTGACTACATTTATTCAGAAACCTATAATATGTCAAATATTTAATTACAATCCAAATTCAGACCTGAATCAAGCTTGAATATTGTGTCCATTTTTGCCCCAACTGTTCAGGGTTGGACCTCTGCGGGCGTATCTAGCTGCGCTCAGCGAAGCAGTTTATTTGTTTCCGTTTTCTAACTTCAGTTTGCCTCAACCAAATGTTATGAAACTTATACACAATGCTTATTACTACATAATACAGATTAAATACGAAATTTGGTGAGAACACTTTTACCATTCTTGAGTTATGTCCCTTTATAAACATAAAAATTGCTGAATTTTTTGTTTCCGTTCTCTAACTTTAGTTTGTCTCAACCAAATGTTATAAAACTTTTACACAACCATTCTAGAGTTATGCGTGTTTACAAATAGAAAAATTGCTGAATTTTTAGTTTCTATTCTCTACTTAAGTTAGCCTCAACCAAATGTTATGAGACTTACACACAATGCTTATTACCACAAAACTCAGATCAAGTTCAAATTTGGGTAGTATCACTTTTACCGTTCTTCAGTTATGTCCCTTTATAACTATATGCTATGCATGCAAGGGCATCATCTGTGTCCACATGTGGACACTATCCACATTTATTTTTTAATTACATTTGGCTTGATTATGTATGAAGAATATTTTTTCCAAATTTTATGAAGAAATCACTAATGAATTTTTTGAAAATAAGATAAATATACAACAAGAAATGATGTTTTTTTTTTAAATCATGAATATTTAATAAAAATGAATCATTTCTTTTTTTTGCATTCAAAAATATAAACATATTGTGCTTCATATGCTTCACAGTATTTCATGTTATAATGGAAATTTTGTTGTGCTAGCCTTTTGATTTGATATAAGCTTTGTTCAGAGCATGGGATTTATGTAATTATTTGGTATAGTACTAAGGGTTTTCAATAATTTGACTGACAAGACATTATTGTTTTTTTTTAAGAGGGATGGTCAAGATTACATTTACAAAATTTCCTTTAAAAGTGCTAATGATAAGTTCAATGTTTATAACCTAAATGATTTTTCAAAACAGATTCTTAAATATTTTTTTTATACAACCGCAAAATATTTTTGTGGTCGTATATTGGTATGAAGTTTGGCGTCGTCGTCCGAAGACACATTGGTTTTCGCACAATAACTTTAGTTTAAGTGAATGGATCTCTATTACCATAAGGTTCAATACCACAAAAGGAAGGTTGGGATTGATTTTGGGGGTTATGGTACCAACAGTTAAGGAATTAGGG
This sequence comes from Mytilus californianus, assembly GCF_021869535.1. NCBI lineage: Eukaryota > Metazoa > Mollusca > Bivalvia > Mytilida > Mytilidae > Mytilus > Mytilus californianus. Next base: position 65,296,641 of record NW_026262679.1, read on the forward strand.
GCCAAAAAGGGGCCAAAAATAAGCATTTTTGTAACTTCCAGACATAACTTGTGTTTAGGTGTATGGATCTCTCTGAAATTATACCACAAGTTTCCATACCACAAAGGGATGGTTAGGATTGGCTTTTTTTTGGGGGGGGGGGGGGTTGTGGCTCAAACCTTTTAGGAATTAGGGGGAAAAAAGGGGGGAAACAAGGGTTTCCTGGTTAATGGACAAAAAAGCAAAAAAAATTAAAAAAAAAAAATTCAAATCATATAACCAATTCTAAGTTCTTTGACTACAGTTATTCTGTGTCAGAAACCTATAATGTGTCAAATATTTAATTACAATCCAAATTAGACCTGTATCAAGTGCGAATATTGTGTCCATTTTTGCCCCAACTGTTCAGGGTTGGACCTCTGCGGTCATATCCAGCTGCCTCCGGCAAAGCAATTTATTATGAATTTTAGAATGTATCTTAGCAAGTTGTAGTCATAGCCATGTCAATGAAAATGAAAGACAAGGTGCATGATGAAATGGACATCAATTAACAATAAGAGAAACAAAACAAAAATGATATAAAGATAAAACAAAAACCACGAAAAAAAAGTGCAAATTCTCCAGACAAATACACAGTTTGTAGTCAAAATTTAGAACAATTACACTTCATGGATGTAAAGGTGATATCAAATTTAGTTCCACTCCACCAGCATTAAGGCATTGCTTTAATATGTCATATTTTTAGTGTTGTATTTAATTGTGTTTAATTGATTCAAATGTTATTCCAGATACTATATGTCGACAGAAGCAGACTCAATGTTTATATACCAAACCAAAAACCAACAAAGGCTGATGTTACCATTCTTCCATCTTATACTGCTGGAATTACTATAAATCAGGTAACTTCTTTATTTCTTGGTTTGATATTACTTGTGTTTTGAAATGTCTTCACTATTGGACGGATTATACAGTCATTGCCTGGTTCAAATTTCTGAAGTAAGATGAAAGTGTGTTATAAGTTTAAAACTAGACATGTAAAGCAAGTAAAATTATTTTTATTTACTAGACATTCAGAAATTTTTGTGTGCATTTATTATTGCCATGGTTGATAAATGGACTAAAATGAGAGTTTAATTATAACGATTTTAGGAAATGCTGTCCAAACTTCCCAAAGTTGGTTTCCTTTCTCTAACTTTAGTTTGCCTCAACTAAATGTTATGAAACTTATACACAATGCTTATTACCACAAAACACAGATCAAGTTTGAATTTTGGTGGCATCACTATAACCATTCTAAAGTTATGCCACTTTACCAATAGAAAAGTTGCTGAATTTTTCGTTTCTGTTTTCTAACTTTAGTTTGCCTCAACCAAATGTTATGAAACTTATACACAATTCTTATTACCACATAATACAGATCAAGTTCGAAATTGGGTGGCGGCACTTTTACCGTTCTTGAGTTATGCTCCTTTATAAACATAAAAATTGCTGAATTTTTCGTTTCCGTTCTCTAACTTTGATTTGCCTCCACCAAATGTTATGAAACTTATACACAATGCTTATTACTACAAAATGCAGATAAAATTTGAATTTTGGTTGCATCACTATAAGCGTTCTAGAATTATGCTCCTTTACAAATGGAAAAATTGCTGAATTTTTCGTTTCTGTTCTCTAACTTAAGTTAGTCTCAACCAAATGTTATGAGACTTATACACAATACTTATTACCGCAAAACTCAGATCAAGTACAAATTTGGGTAGTGTCACTTTTACTGTTCTTCAGTTATGTCCCTTTATAACTTTATATGATATGCAAGAGGGGGACACATTCCCCATTTATCTTTATAATAAAAACATTTAACAAAATTTCTGAATTTACATTATTTGTTGCTTGTTAAAAATAGAACTAGTTTGGTATCCTTGCTTGACATAACATGTTTTCCCTCAATTTATTATATCTGTATGCCTAGAATAATACCATGAGTAAACATTGTCTTTCAGATTGTATTTGAGTTACAGGATAAGTTACAGACAGGACAGATGTCATTTAAATGGATGCCAAATGAAGACCCTATTACAGTTACCGATATAGAAGTGCTAACAGGTATTTTTAAAGGTAATTTCTGGTTTTTTGCTGTCACTTAGATGCCATAATGGTCACTGACCAGGGTCAACAGGTCATCATACCAAATTTTTGAAGTAGATTATTTTTCTGCTAGGTTAAATATCCCATGTTTTATAGATAAATTATAAAAAGAAAAAATTGAAAACAATATTTTTTAATGCAGTAATGTACATCATTAATCTGAGAAGTAAAACAAACTAATGTGTGTTGATACTGATTTTTCCAGACACTTGAAAACTTGATTACGTGGAAATCTGAGTAAACAAGTGCAGCTAATATATTCTTGTGTTGTTATTCAAAGTATGTCTTTATTAGTCCCCTACTGACGAAGTCGAAGGGGACTTAAGGTTTGCACTCCGTCCGTCTGTCTGTACGTCTGTCTGTCCTTCTGTCAGTCCGGCAAATCAGTTTTCCACACTTTTTTTCTTCATGCTTGAAGATATTGATTTGATATTTGGTATATTGTTTTATCATAACAAGTTACAGATCAAGATTGAATTTTGTTCCGGTCTGATAATATTGTGCAGAGTTATGGTCCTTGGACTTGGAAAATTCACTCAAATATTCAGCTTTCCGCACTTTTTTCGTCATTCTTGAAGATATTGATTTAATAATTGGTACATTGTTTTATCATGACAAGTTACAGATCAAGTTAGAATTTTGTTCTGGTCTGATGATTTTGTGCAGAGTTATGGTCCTTGGACTTAGAAAATTAACTCAAATAATCAGTTTTCCGCACTTTTTTTCGTCATGCTTGAAGATATTGATTTGATAATTGGTATATAGTTTTATCATGACAAGTTACAGACCAAGTTTGAATTTTGTTTCGGTTTGATGATTTTATGCAGAGTTATGGTCCTTGGACTTAGAAAATTCACTTAAATTATCAGTTTTCCGCACTTTTTTTCGTCATGCTTGAAGATATTGACTTGATATTTGTTATATAGTTTACACCATGACAAGTTATAGATCAAGTTAGCATTTTGTTCCAGTACAATTAATTTTTAACCAGTAGGGGACTATGTATTGCCATGCAATACTCTCAGAATGCTTGTTTCTAATTGATATTGAAATTAATTTAATTTTATTGAACAATCCATAATAATGGTACATAAATGGATTGAATAATAATTACAGTTGTTGGGAAAATTACATCTCAAAAATTTTTCATTTTCCTCCAAAATGACTGAGGAATTAACCCTGCATCTTTTAATTCTGAGACAATAAATATAAAAAAGAAGTTTCAACTTGTTTATAAACAATAAATGAATCCAGCTTTAAGATTCAGATTTCTATTAAAAATCAGGTGGCATGCACTTTTACATACAGACACAACATACAATCTAACAAAAAATAATAAATGTGCTGTTCCTTCGCATTTGGTTTTACAAAGTTTATGTTTAACCATCAGTCTATTAAGTTTATAAACATTCTATTATTTTAATGGGATTCATTTGCTATGTATTTCTATATTGAGGAATTTGTTAACGATTGTCATTTCATTTGTATATTTTAAGATGATGACAGCAGTTTACCAAAGTTACCTGAAACTACCACTTCAATAAGTGTACAGCCACATGAACACAGTCGACAAACATCACCCATATTGATAGCTGTACCTTTGACTATTGTAGTCTTTGTACTGGTAGTAATAGTAGGCTGTTTTATTAAACGATTTAAAAGGTACATAAAATAGATGTTGCATAAACATCATTGATCAGCATACCAACAACATAAGCAGATAAAAATAGACATCTAATAAAATGATTGTTTAGATAAAAAAAAAAGTTAATTTTTTTATGATTCAGTTAAGGATGTTTGCTCCTCTTGTTTTTGAATTTTTGCCAGATTTTCGGAATCCTCTGGTTTTATCCATGTATTGCTATTCAAAAATTTTGCCCACTAACCCCTACTTTTCTTTTCATAATTTTATTACATATAGTTGAAAAAGCCATATTTGAAAATCTTATAAAATCCTTGTTATTTTTTCATAGTTTTTGAAACAAAAAAGCGTCCAATGTTAAAAGTATGAAAAATCTAGAGAGAATCATTTCCCGCCAAATTTTCAATGGCTTATATCTCGAAAACAAGCACACCGACCCTTCATTTTTTTCAGCTTTTTATGCCCCCGTCGTACCGGAGGGGGCATTAAGTTTTACCCTTGTCCGTCTGTACGTACGTACGTCCGTCCGTACGTCCCGAAATTGGTTTCCATTCTCTAACTTGAGTTTGCCTCAACCAAATGTTATGAAACTTATACACAATGCTTATTACCACAAAACACAGATCAAGTTTGAATTTTGGTGGCGTCACTTTAACCGATCTAGAGTTATGCCCCTTTATAAAAGGAAATATTGCAAAATTTTTAGTTTCCGTTCTCTAACTTAAGTTTGCCTCAATTAAATGTTATGAAACTTATACACAATGCTTATTACCACAAAACACAGATCAAGTTTGAATATTGGTGGTGTCACTTTAACCGATCTAGAGTTATGCCCCTTTATAAAAGGAAAAATTGCAAAATTTTTATTTTCTTCTAAATATCAAGTTTATATAATATATTTTTAAAATTGGAGTTATCTTCCTTTGACCATGATTATAGTTGAATCAACTACAATCAATGCTTTATACAATGCAATGTTTAATTTTGACTACCACTGATAAAACACAGATCAAGTTGAATTTGGGTAGTGTCACTTAAACCATTATTGAGTTATGCCCCTTTATAAATAGAAAGATTGCAAAATTTTTTAGTTTCCATTCTGTAACTGAAGTTTTCCCCAGCCAAACATTGTGAAACCTATACACAATATTCATTCCAACAAAACTCAGTAAAGATCAAGTACATTTTTTTTGTTTCAGTTCTCTAACTTGAGTTTGCCTCAACCAAATGTTATGAAACTTATACACAATGCTAATTACTACATAATACAGATTAAGTACGAAATTAGGTGGCAACACTTTTACCATTCTAGAGTTATGTCCCATTATAAACATAAAAATTGCTGAATTTTTTAGTTTGTCTCAACCAAATGTTGTAAAACTGATACACAACCGTTCTAGAGTTATGCCTTTTTACAAATAGAAAAATTGCCGAATTTTTAGTTTCTGTTCTCTACTTCAGTTAGCCTCAACCAAATGTTATGAGACTTACACACAATGCTTATTACCACAAAACTCAGATCAAGTTCAAATTTGGGTAGCGTCACTTTTACCGTTCTTCAGTTATGTCCCTTTATAACTATATGATATGCAAGCGGGGGCATCATCTGTGTCCACATGTGGACACTATCCACATTTATTTAGTTCTTTTATTTATATACTATCATTTTAGAACAGTCTTTTGAAAAGCTTGTTATTTTGAAACAGAGTAGCAAACATGCTTAAAGATGAAGTGCTTTAAAAAAAGTAGTCTTTAATTTCAGATCTCTTAAGAATAAGAGTTGATATCTGTGTCAACAGATTAACTGAATACTCATTTTCATGATGTGAACTTTTAAAATTTTATGCGTAGTAAGAGTTTTGATACTGATTTCACATTTCAGTGAACATTGAAATTTGATAGTACGTTTTTTAGTTAAGATAGTTTACCATGAAGTTATGGTCACATCATCTTGAAACTTAGTACAGATTTTGATTATGGTGTGAAATTTTACAATTATATGCCAAATAAAAGAAATGTTATAGTGCAATGTTAGGGTGTGATGTCCTATGGACACATATTCATGCCACATAAATTTGAAACATTAACCAAACATGAATAACAAAAGAAACTGCTTTTTAGGAAATCCAAAACTGGACAGCAGTATTCACTAATATTGAATAGAAATCGTTTGGATACATCATGTGCAGAAAGTGATGAAGATTTAACAGTAGAAGATTATGATATACATGATGGTGATACAAATATAGTGATCAATCCAGGTATGATATTCATGATGGTGATACAAATATAGTGATCAATCCAGGTATGATATACATAATGGTGATACAAATATAGTGGTCAATCCAGGTATGATATACATGATGGTGATACAAATATAGTGATCAATCCAGGTATGATATACATAATGGTGATACAAATATAGTGATCAATCCAGGTATGATATACATGATGGTGATACAAATATAGTGATCAATCCAGGTATGATATACATAATGGTGATACAAATATAGTGATCAATCCAGGTATGATATACATGATGGTGATACAAATATAGTGATCAATCCAGGTATGATATTCATGATGGTGATACAAATATAGTGATCAATCCAGGTATGATATACATAATGGTGATACAAATAAAGTGATCAATCCAGGTATGATATACATGATGGTTATACAAATATAGTGATCAATCCAGGTATGATATACATAATGGTGATACAAATTTAGTGATCAATCCAGGTATGATATACATGATGGTGATACAAATATAGTGATCAATCCAGGTATGATATACATGATGGTGATACAAGTATAGTGATCAAACTAGGTATGATATACATGATGGTGATACAAATATAGTGATCAGTTCATGTAGGATACTGTAAATCAGGTTTTTTTCGCGTGTGTTTAATTTTTGCTTTGTTCTTGGCAGCTAAAGAAATGCGAAAATTTGGCCCCGTGTAATTTCCCTGCATATTCCAAGTTTTCTCTCTGTTTAAACTTTGCATACATTATACTGTAAATTATACAGTTTACATAAAATTTATATGTAAACTGTTTTCACCCTTAAGATGAAATGACTTTATACATTAAATTAGTCTTTTGTTTTAACCGACAGATCACAAGAATGTGCATATTTAATTGAAAAGTCTGCTTTCATAATAACTAAATTGGCTAATCATACTTTTCAACACAGCAATCAGTGACATGTTCAAAAATATTAATTAGCGACGATCTATTTATTGTTGTGATTACCCCAACATTTTGCATATAATGTAAAAATTAAATTAAAAATAAATCATACTTACACAGATATTTGCACAAATATGCTTGAAAAATGTTCTAATACACCATCAATTTTAGCATGCCGCAATGTAAATAATTTACTTTCCTTGAAAGTTCTTTGAATTATGTGTATTTTAGATTGTAGTATTGTCATTTATCTTTAATCGATTATCTGTCAATTAATAAAGTTTATGTTGTTTACATCTCTGACATTACCATATACATGTACAGTGATTTTTTCATGTGTATTTTCCCATTCAGCGAAAGTTATACACAGTGAAGATTTAACCTGACCATTTTATCATCAAATCGCAAAAAAACCTGATATACGGTATACTCTTGATCCCTGAATGGTTACCTTAATTTGTTTGAATGCCTTATGTTTCAAATGCAGAAATGTAGGACAGTTTCATTTTTTTTAACTCTGGTCTAGATATCCTTTACATGACATTTTCCTTTTTATACGCCCGTTTACGGGACGTATTATGGTATACCGTTGACCGTCTGTCCGTCCGTCCGTCATCAACATGTCAGACATTAATTCAAAAATGCTTTAACCAATATGAATGAAACTTTGGTGAATTGTTTATATCTATTGACGTGAGCTCCCTTTCGTTTTTTTATAAATTTCAGATTTACCATTTTTGAGTTTTGGGGTTTTATTCATTAAAAAAGGGGGGATTTTCCAGTTTTCGGACAATAACTCAAAAACAATTTCACCAATTTGCATGAAACTTTTGTGAATTGTTCATATCTATTGATGTGAGCTCCCTTTCATTTTTTATAAATTTCAGATTTACCGTTTCTGAGTTTTGGGGTTTTATTTCTTAAAAAAGGGGGGATTTTCCAGTTTTTGGACAATAACTCAAAAAAAATTTCACCAATTTGCATGAAACTTTTGTGAATTGTTCATATCTATTGACATGAGCTCCCTTTTGTTTTTTATAAGTTTCAGATTTACCGTTTCCGAGTTTTGGGGTTTTTATTCATTAAAAAAGGGGGGATTTTCCAGTTTTCAGACAATAACTCAAAAACAATTTCACCAATTTGCAAGAAAATTTGGTGAATTGTTTATTTCTATCAACATGAGCTCCTTTTGATTTTTATAAATTTCAGACTATACGTTTCCGATTTATGGGGTTTTATTCATTACAATAAGGGGGATTTTCCTGTTTTCGGACAATAACTCAAAAATGCTTTCAGCATTTTTTTATGAAACTTTGGTAAATTGTTTATATCTATTTTTGTAAGCTCCCTTTTGATTTTTATAAATTTTCAATTTTACATTTCCGAGTTATAAGATTTTATTTGTTTATAGTCTAACAACAGATTTACTAAGTATTGCGAAACAGCATAGTGTATTGCACAACAGCAAGAAATCTTTCATATATCCAATTTCAAGTTCTTTGACTACATTTATTCAGAAACCTATAATATATCAAATATTTAATTACAATCCAAATTCAGACCTGTATCAAGCTTGAATATTGTGTCCATTTTTGCCCCAACTGTTCAGGGTTGGACCTCTGCGGGCATATCCAGCTGCGAGTAGCGAAACAGTTTATTATCACAGTGTATTTGCATTCACATATTTCAGGTTTTTTTCTTTCATGATAATGCATACAGTCATACCTGTACTCATTAGTCACTCATGGGAAGTATTAAAAGTGACCACTCTGCTCAAGAGAGGTGACCTTTTAAAAGAGGTTTTGAAAAATTCACATTCCGACATGGCCTGCGGTCATGATCTGGGCAAATTGTTTTATTGTTTTCAATTGGTAGAGTTATTGTTCTTGGAACAGTAAACAAAATGGTGGATTCCAGCGTTGAAAATTGGAAAAAGACTTTCAAAATATGTTAATAATTGTGGAGAAATAAGTCGGTGATATTGTTTTCAATGGAAACTGAAAGGAGAAGAACATGAGTAATTCATGAATTCCCCTCTTATTGGGTGATTTGATTGCAAAAGTGTTCCGATTCTCATTTTGATTTCGATGATGTTTTTGTCAAGATTATATTGGTAGTTAAAAACATGAAAATAATCATTGTTAAAAGTTAAAATGACGATTTCGTGCAAAAATTAGGTAAACGCTGGAATGAGTTAAATCATATAGGGAAACGTTTGGGAGGGTCTGAAATTGATGATTAAGAGACAGGTGACCGCTGAAATAAGGTGACTGTTAAGGCAGGTTTGACTGTACTTGTGAATACAAATGTAGTTTACAGCCTGTAAAAACTCTGGAATTAACATCGCCCAAATTAATAACAGTACCTTTATGTTTATATGACATAACTTCCATTGAGCCGTGAAACTGTTAAACCAACAGTGATTAATGCAAAAAAACAAGAAAAAATAATTGATAACAGGACAAAATGTAATCCCAGCTGAGCAAATATTACACCTTTATTATATGATTAACATCCTAATATTACAATACCTGCATCTTACAGACAACTATTTTGATGATTGAATAATCATTATCATTAATCTCTAAAAGCTATCTACCAGTTTTAGTTAAGAACTCATATTACACTTCACACAGAAAGACAAAAAAAGTGGCTTTTATCATACGTTCTCCATTTTTGGGCAGATTTTTTTTTAATTTATACAAACATATTTTGATATTAATATTTTCTTTTCAGACTTCCAGCCATCTTTAGAATTTATGAGTGTAGGAACAACAAATTCAAATGATTTAGTGAGCTGTTGATGATGGTTTTAGTTAGATTTTATCTGTGATTATTGGTGCCTTACTTATTAGCTTCCATTTTGTTAAATTTGCGTCTAAGTGTGTATGTGTGTTTATGCAGCCATTGTTTGTTGTTAAAAAACATGTGATGAAGACACATTACAATTTTTTGTTCACACATGTACATTATGTGTTCATTCTAAACAAATTGTAAAGTTTGTTAAGACTTGTTATCTAAATCATTTGTACAACTTACAGATCCCATTAGTGCTAAAATACTATTTGTACTTGTTGACTCATGCTGTCTTTGATATTTTATGTTAAATTATTTGATTAATTTGTTGATGACAACATAGATTGTTTATAGACTTTACATCAGTATTATAAGAGTTACTATCATGACAATGTTTATAATGACCATGCCAAGGAAAGTGAAGATAGGGGTTAATAGACATTTGTATTTATGTCTTCTAGTGTCCATTCAATAGATTTATTATTTAATGAGATTGCTGCAGCCAAAAACAAGATTGATATTTCATTTAAGAATATTTTCATGTTATCATTTAACAACAATTCTATCATTTAATGGCCTATACACATTTCCCAATGTGGTGGTCATTAGGCTATGATTGATTACAATTTATTTTCTCTTACTCATGAACCCCTTTTATGATTATAGTTCAAGGAGGTTTCTAAATTTCTTTCTATTGGTTGAAAACCTCAATTTAATAATTTTTTGTTGATTTCATTTATTTAGATAAAGAAACAATTTAATCATATTTAAAACACATTGTTTCAGATAATCATTTCTTTAACAGTGAAATCTGTATGAATATCATAATCATTTCAGTTCTAGTTTCAGAAGATGAATTTGTCTGCAAGAATAATCTTTAACAAGTACAAATATCATCTGCAGTTGCATGCATATATTGTTCCATATGGTGAATCAGTGGCGGATCCAGAACTTTTCATAAGGGGGGCCCGCTGACTGACCTAAGGGTTGGGGGGGGGGCTCCTGTCATGCTTCAGTGATTCCCTATATAATCAACCAAATTTTCCTCACCAAAGGGGGGGCCAGAGCCCCCCCTGGATCCACCTATGTGAATTTAGTTTTTACCCTGTCAATATTTTGACATTTTCGAAGAGATGTAAAAAGCATTAGAGGAGTAGAAATTTTATTAAAGAAAATGTTTGATGATTTGAGATTGAAGAAAAATTGTGGGACATTATTCAGAAGCAAGGCTATGACATCCAATGTGTATGCAATGTTTCATTGTAGTTAATTATTTAGCCTTTGCAGTATTTCTTTAGACATTTTATATGATGCTCCGGTTAAAAATCATCACATACTTCCATGATTTCAATAAATGTGTCTATTTTGCCATGGTTTTTTTTGGTCAAATTTTTTTTTAAATGATAAGGATAGATGAACATGAGAAAATAACAAATATCTCATTGTCATTTGTTTTGCTTATATTTTTTTATGTTTTACATAATCATAGTATGTAATTTAAAATGTTGTGTGTTCTGAAATTTGTTGATTACTTGTACTTTTCAAGTATGTAACTTATACTTTTAATGTTACTTATAATATTTTGTCCTATAGAACAAACATGACACACCTGTAATAATAATATATTTTTCATTCAAATCAAATGTGTAGGTTCACAAAGGGTTAAAATTGACAATAACATTTTTTTTTTCAATCTTGCCAAAATACTATAAATTTTACATAGATATAGCTTTGTTATAACTTGTAATACAAAATAACTTCTTTTGGCATCTCACATTATAAATTGTGAAGTTATGACCCCTGAATTATGCAATATATGGGTATGTGTATTTTTATACGACCGCAACAAATTTTTTGGGATCGTATGATGTCGTCGTCGTCTACGTCGTCGTCCGAAGACACATTTGGTTTCCCGACAATAACTTTAGTTTAAGTGAATGGATCTCTATGAAATTTTTTAAGAATGTTCAATACCACAAAAGGAAGGTTTGGGATTGATTTTGGGGGTGATGGTCCCAACCGTTTAGGAATAAGGGGCCCAAAAGGGGCCCAAAACAAGCATTTTTCTAGTTTCAGGATAATAACTTGTGTATAAGTATTTTGATTGCTCTGAAATTGTACCACAATGTGTAATACCACAAGTAGAAGGTTAGGATTTATTTTGGGGGTTATGGTGCAAACAGTTTAGGAATTAAGGGCCAAAAAGGGGCAAAAAAAAAAGCATTTTTGTAGTTTCCGGACAATAACTTGTGTGTGAGTGTGTGGATCTCTCTGACATTGTACCACAATGTTCCATATCACAAAGGGAAGTCTGGAGTTGAGTTTGGGGGTAATTGCCCCAAACATGCAGGAATAAGGGGCCAAAAAAGGGCCAAAAACAAGCATTTTTCTAGTTTCCAGACAAAAACTTGTATGTGAATGGATCTCTCTGAAATTGTACTACAAGGTTCCATACTACAATGGAAAGGCTGGGATTGAGTGTGGGGGTAATTGCTCCAAGGAGGGATTCAAAAAGTTTGGGGGGGGGGGGGGACTTTTTTAAGATGTTCATATTTTTTTTTCAAAATTTTGGAAAAGTTTCAAGAATAAAGAAGAAACCTTCAATTGCACAGTATTGCACAATAGATTTGTAAGATCTTTGACCACATTTGTATTGTGTCAGAAATTTTGATTATGTCAGAAATTTGATCACAATCCAAATTCAGACAGTATCAAGCTTGAATATTGTGTCCAAATTTGCCCCAACTGTTCAGGGTTCGACCTCTGCGGCCGTATCAGGCTGCGCTCAGCGAAGCATTTTATTCATTATTGAGCTCACCTGGCCCCAAATAGACGTTCATCTTTGATCGTTAACTTTTACAAAAATCTTCTTTTCTGAAACTAGTTGGCCAATTTTGACCAAAATTTGCCACAATCATCATTGGGGTATTTAGTTTAAAAACTATATCCAATGACTCAGCCTGCCACCCAACATGGCCAATCTGGCTAAAAACAGACCATAGAGGTAAAATGCAAGTTTTGTCTATTATCTTGAAAATCACTCTAGATAGAGAAAATCTAACATTGGCAAACATGATCAATATGTTGAGATCTGCCTATGGATATTTACATTAAAACTGTTAGACAACTTCTTAGGAGTTATTGCCCTTGAATGATGAATTTTCCAAATTTCATTTAGTTTTGTCCATCATCTTGAAAACTAAAATAGATAGATAGAAACTTTTACAACCAATCACCAAGACAATATTTACAAATAAATCAAAATCAATCATCAGTCAATTCTTTAATTGGAGTTATTGCCCTTTAATCACGATTTTTTTTCCTCTGAATTTTTGCGTTTTTGCCTATTATCTTGAAAACTATAAAAGATAGATGGAAACTTTAAACAGCATATTTGATCAGCAAGTTCAGATCTACAAATAAGTCAAATGTTGCTGAAATCTTCATTTGACTCCTTAAAGGAGTTATTGGCCTGTAATGACGATTTTTACCAAGTTTTTTGCTGTTATTTATCATCATTTTGAAACTATAATAGATACTGTAAATTCAGAAATTATTGCATGCATTTATTATTGTGATTTTTATACGACCGCAAAAAAATTTTGTGGTCGTATATTGGTATGACGTTGGCGTCGTCGTCGTCGTCGTCGTCCGGCGTCGTCGTCCGAATACACATTAGTTTTCGCACTCTAACTTTAGTTTAAGTGAATGGATCTCATTGAAATTTTACCATAAGGTTCAATACCACAAAAGGAAGGTGGGGATTGATTTTGGGGGTTATGGTACTAACACTTAAGGAATTAGGGGCCAAAAGGGGCCAAAAATAAGCATTTTTGTAACTTCCAGACATAACTTGTGTGTAAGTGTATGGATCTCTCTGACATTGTACCACAAGGTTCCATATCACAAAGGGAATGCTGGGATTGATTTTGGGGGTAATTGTCTCCAAATTTTAGGAATTAGGGGCCAAAAAGGGGCAAAAAACAAGCATTTTTCTAGTTTCATGACAATAACTTGTTTGTAAGTGTATGGATCTTTATGAAATTGTACTACAAGGTTCCATATCACAAAGGGAATACTGGGATTGATTTTTGGGGTAATTTCCTCCAAATATTAGGAATTAGGGGCAAAAAAGGGGCAAAAAACAAGCATTTTTCTAGTTTCATGACAATAACTTATTTGTAAGTGTATGGATCTTTATGAAATTGTACTACAAGGTTCCATATCACAAAGGGAAGGCTGGGATTGATTTTGGGGGTTTTCCCTCAAAATTTTAGTAATTAGGGGCCATAAAAGGGCAAAAAAAACATGCATTTTTCTAGTTTCAGGACAATAACTTGTGTGTAAGTGTATGGATCTTTATGAAATTGTACTGCAAGGTTCCATATCACAAAGGGAAAGCTGGAATTGAGTTTGGGGGTAATTGCCCTAAATGTTTAGGAATTTGGGGCCAAAAAGGGGCCAAAAAACAAGCATTTTTCTAGTTCCAGACAATAACTTGTGTTCAAGTGTATGAATCTCTCTGAAATTGTACTGCAAGGTACCATACCACAAAGGGAAAGCTGGGATTGAGTTTGGGGGCGATGAATCATAAGGGGGTTCAAAAAATTCGGGGGGGGGGGATTTTTTTTTTCCTTTTTTTTCTTTAACATTTTCCATTTTAAATTGGTTATTTCTGATTTAATTATAAAAGCAAATAATAATGATATGGTTTGAATAGGCATACATGTGAACCTCCCGACGGGAGTACAATACACCTTATCGCTATTTGTCCGCCATTACTTGACATCACACAAGTTCCCGTAAAATTTTGACGTCATAATAGAAAATATCTGACGCCACAATGGAAAAGTGATTGTTGTATGACGTCAAAAGTTCGAGCGGGACTGATTCTCGGGTCAAGCGGGATTAGCGATAAGGTGTATAATCCCGTTTTCAGGGGTCTCCTCCCCCCCTCCCGTTGAAAAAATCCCGTGTATGAAATTTTTCATGAATGAAAAATTTCTGCCCAACATAACATCTCAGGCATCTGGTGTAACTGACATTACCTGAAGTTATATTTTACCTGTAAATCAATTAACATGCATAATTATATGGCTTCACTTGTCAGCTTGGGTGTCAAACATACTGGTAAGCAACGATTTTTACCTCAGGCTAACTGCCGTTGTGTAACAAAAACTGTGTATTTATTGGGTTACTTCCCTTGATTTATCCTGTTTTAAGTTACTTTCCTTTTAATAATGAAAATTTTTAAAAGAATATAAATAAAATATAAATTGAACAAATAATCATAAAAGGATGGTTATTAAATGATTTTAAATGTCTTAGGACAAATAAAAAAATAATAATTTGAAAATTATTTGAGGATTCTATACTTCCTTTTAAGGCTTAAATTGAAATTTATGTAATAACTATGACCCTAACTTTACAGATAGAATGAATTTCTGAGTTTGCAAATAAAAACTATTTGCAAGAGAAAAAAAAAAAAATAAAAACTAGTTGCAGACAGCTAAACAAATGTTCTGGTTGCAATGATTGTTTTATAGAATATGAAGTAAAAAATTTAAAGAACATACTGGAAAAAAAACAATGTTAGATTGAACATGTAGAATATAAAGATGGAGAAACTTTATAAGTACAAGGGTACTATAAACATAATAAATTGGTTGGAAAGTTGAAGAAAACACACTTTAAAAGACCATTTTTACAGCACACGGTTACATTTACAACAAAATTAATGTCGATTAAAAACCTCCTGATCTGAGTCCTAATCTCCTGACCAAAATTTCCCAATCTCCTGATCTGAGTTTCACAGACCATCACATGTATGAATAGGTAAATTGAAAATTTTTAAGTTCTTAGACCACTTTCATTCTGTGTCAGAAACCTATGCTGTGTCAAATATTTAATTACAATCCAAATTCAGTGCTGTATCAAGCTTGAATGTTGTGTCCATACTTGCCCCAACTGTTCAGGGTTCGACCTCTGCGGTCGTATCAAGCTGCGCCCCAGCGGAGCATTTTATTGTAAAATGGACAAAAATACGAGATAAATTATTGCGATTACAGGAAAAGCTGCATGCAGATGTATGTATCAGATATCAGAATGCGAGTTCTTATTATTGCGATGAGCAACCACTCACATTATTCGCATTAATAAAAACCTCGCAATAATTTCTGAATTTACAGTAGACAAATTATGATCTGAAAGACAAGATGTACAAATAAGTCAACATTGCTGAAAGTAAACTGAAAAAGTTATCAGCAATTGATGATCAACAAGAAAGATATTTTAGTCATAAATTATATTCTAGTCTAAAATGTTGGATAGTGTCCATGGTTGAAGATACACATAGACTTTGGTGAGCAACACAGGCTCTTTGGAGCCTCTAGTTTATTCTCCTGTCAGGTGATCCATACCTGCATCCATAATTATTATCCCAAGAATACGTATTTCATTTATTGTTGGTCAGCCTCCCAATTAGTGGTTAGCACAAACTTCATTGGTGACTGATGAAAATATACAAAAATAAACAATCTTTGACAAGAGATTTGGAAAAGAATATGAAGTTTTTAATGCAATAAAGGATCAATAATTTAATAAAGTTAAGTAAAAATTTATTTTGCAGAAAATCAGAATCTTTTGATTTATGCTGGAAGTGAAAGAAAATATTTGTGATTAGTTTGCATAAAAAGTTGTTTCTTTGAAGAAGAAAAAAGACATATGACTAGTCTACAAAGTCCATGCTTTCACTTGGTTTCTTAATATGAATTGTCAGTGTCTTTGAATTTCTTTGCTTTTATATGAAATATTCCTGTAACATCCATTTGATATTGTATTTGGTGGTAGAGAAATGTGAATTGACAGACTTTTAAGCAACTTTTTATCCCAGCAGCTCAGTAGCTCGAGTCCTAGTTTTAACATGGATAACATTGGCCTCAACCCTGATCCAGAAAGCTGTCATCTCTAGGGATTCACAGATTCCTATAAACCCATTTAAGTCACCTATATAATTGATACTGTATTTCCTATTTTAGAACAAGAGCCAACAAGAGCTATTGTTCAAAAATGTCATTCTGGCAATTCTAGTATGACTTGTATCCATATCTGAACAAACAATTAAACAAACCCCCAACTTAGATTTACTTACCATTAAATGTATAGAAATGCAGATTGTCAGAAAACTGGATGATAAGACATTTACTAAAAGGTCTGTAAAAACAATTGGTATTTTTGAACACAGTTTGGCCTTGAACAAAATGCATGAAAGATATCTTGTTTTTTGGATTTCATTGAAATAGCCTTATTATTTGTTATTATCAGATACCATTATCACAATCAAGTTATTACCATCACTCAAAATAAATATATTATGAGACACATGCCATTGCAAAACATACAAGTTTAATTCTGTTAAAATTAGTTGTTAATGTAGGACTGACAGTCAGTTATATGGATAGATGTCAGCTTCTTGGGACCTATAGTTTGTAATTATTGTTAATGTCATTATGGCATATTTTCATTCATTATTTGTTCTTTTACGATTAAGTATCAATACCAGCTTTTGTTATATGATATACATTATGCAAATTAAAAAATCTCATTCAAATGATAATTATAAATGCATTACTGTGATTTGACTGTAAGTGTTATCATTCCTATCTTAGCAGTCACATACAGATTTTCACTGAGCTGCCATTTCTATCAAGCAACTGATTAAATGGAAAGATGTTTTTCCTCTTTTCCAACTCCAACTCCCATTTGAATATCTCTGGAGTAATTTCTTTTGTGACCAATTCAATTTAATACAAGATTTGAAAAATTCTTGCATAAATGATTTTTTTACTTAAATGTCCCATTCTGTTTGTGATCATCGCCCAGAATTTTTTTTGGACACTTTGTCCTTCTGTCTGCCCAAAAAATGGGTTTTCTGGAGAAAATTTAAGTTAGCTTTAGAGTACCTGGTAGGGCTTATAACTTCGATTAAATTTCTACATTCCATTTAGCACAGACTTAATTTAATTTTTTCACTTTTTTAAACAAAACCTATCCTGATTTATTCCACTTGAATTGTCAGAAATGGATAAAAATGTTGGATGTAATCATGTTAGTTTGCGGTGAGCAAAGATCTAATATTTTGTGATATTACTTGTTAATCACTAACTATTTTGGACCAAAGTCTTTTATCTGGAATATATGCCTCCTCAATATAGCTTTCTAGGAATGAAATATATCATGTTTCGCTTAAGTTTGTATAAAAGATCATTAGTTATAGTTTACTTCTCATGTATCCACTGAATATTTGACCAAGTCGTAAATTGAACAGTTGCTTATGAGTTGAGAAAAGAATTTTCTGCATGCATTTACAGCTCTTTTCATAATGCTAGCAAGACAAAGGTTTGTTTGGCTTGCTTGCTTTGTTTGTATCAATGTTTGCTCAAGCATTGTAATTAAGATTGACATATGAAAACAACATAAAAAGGAGGATTTAAACTTGTATACATTATATTTAATTGATTGGACATTATCAAATAATCAAATTTACCTATACACAGGTTGAACTCCACCTACTTATATTGTTTGCAGCTGTCAATCTTAATTACAATGCTTGAGCAAACATTTATACAAACAAAGCAAGCAAGTCAAACAAACCTTTGTCTTGCTAGCATTATGAAAAGAGCTGTAACAACTAACAGATATTGATAAAACCACATTATTAACAAGAAGAGGACCAAGGTGTCCAAGTTGTTAAAGTATTTCATTTATTGTTGCACTAGCCTGTCAAGACTGTTACACTTTATTGTCAACATAGTAACTGAGTACTTCAGTGTATTGGTTTTAAATTTAGAATGGTTTTTGCTTTTATTATTTCATTATTTTTATTTTTTGTATGGATTTTTGGTTGATTTATTTCTAATATTAGATACAAGGAGTTATGGGCATTTCAGAGATCATTTTTGTGTGTCAGAACAAAGTTTTATTTTTTTACATTGCCATTAATTTTGTTTTCTATTTATGATATATGTTTGTGAACTGTATATAGAATGCCATATACCTTTTATCAATATGCAAACACATATTTGTAGTACACAGGAATTTGCTATTTTGTCAATCTGTCCTAATTTGTCTTTGCACCTTGCTTAAATTTGCTTCAGAATTTTTAGAATAATGGATCATAATACAAACAATTGCATAGCCTATAGGAGGGATCCGTCCGTCCGTAACAAATTGTGTCTGCTCTATATCTAGAGAACCGTTATGATTTCAAAGTTTATACTTGACATGTATATTAACCAACACCATAGGGTGTGTCATAATGTATGTACAACTTCCTAGGTCAAAGGTCAAGGTCAGAAACTTTGGTTTGAGTTGACAACCCCATATCCAATGATAAAGATACAAATTTTTTACCACACATTATCCACAGTGGGACCCACAGAGATGGCTCCCATCTCAATGATATCTAGTTATATCTACATTAAACTTAGTAAGTTGTTTGATCTTAATATGCAGATATGCAAGATTTTCAGATCAGTTAAGTGTTTCTGGAGTTAGAGCCTTTGGACTTAAAACGTTTCCTTGTTTGATACTCTCTATATTGCAGCAAATTTCCTTCATGGTTTATTGTTTCTACAAGAAGTTTTGTACAATGATAGATATGCAGAAGTGCTCATTAGTAGAATTTCCAATCAAGTTTTTTCTACAGTGATTTCTCTTAGAAATTTGTTATTATTACCCTGGCCCAAATATTCATTTCTGTAAACCAAATGATTTTTGCAGATACTTTGACTCATGGTTTTCCCTTGCTAGCCGACTTGCAGTGATTTTATTTGCATGATTTTCAAATGGATAAAGTATTGTAAGATCCATTATTTGGTTCCTGAAAGTGCAAAAATTGTAAAATTATTCAAGCCTTTTAAAATTATTTTAATTTGATTAATAAATGAACAGGTTGGAATAATCTGGACACTCTTTAGAAAGGTCACTTTTGATGTCATAAAGGAGTAATACCACCATTGTTTTCTCCTATTAGTCTTTATTTAATAAGCACTTTTTAAAAAATTGTTCAGAATTTATCTTTGTTTCAAATAAAGAAATACTTGGCATGAGTAAAGTTTTATCCTGTCCAGTACTAAAGAAAAAAATTTCACATAACTTTTCATTGCATATAAGATAATAACCATCACTGGAAGTTAACCAATAAAGATTTAGTAACCATGTAACCTCAAGTTTCCAAAATATTTTACAGAAACGCCAATTAAAAAAAGATTGGTGCTTTGAAACACCCAAGATATATGTTTATTACTCAGAATTTTTTTTCTGCAATGCAATGCAGGGTTAACTTCCTACAACTGTCAAAATCAAGGGAATATTTTTTTTCAACCCTTTTTCATATGAAACTGGTTGTGACGGACTATGATTTGGTGGTACATTGTATTACATGTAAACACAATTAAATTTACAGATTTCACCTGAAATGGCCATTTTAACTGAGATTTTTTGACAAAATATGTATGAACCAAGACCTTACCCAAACAGACATTTTACACACAGTAACATTTTTGTTAAATACATCTTGTATCAGAATATTTTTCTAAGCCTTGGCTCATTTCTAAATGTTTATTATAAAATTTCAAAAAAAGCTATTTTTTGTTTTGAATTTTTTTTGCAGTTTTGCACAAAATGCAAGAACTTTGAAGCCCTAATGCAAATATGTAAGTCAAAAAAAAGAATATAAATACTAATATCTGATGGACTTCAGGGTGTTATTTGGTAGATTTATAATATTTTTTGATTTTCTTATTTAAAGGGCCAAAAAGTGGCTGCCTCATACAGTCTCTTGTTTATTTATTTATGAGAGAAGATCTGAGAAGGTTTGACAAATTGCAACAATTGATATTTCCCAAATTTTACACTAAGGAAAATCAATCATGAGTTATTGACTGCACAAAAAGTTTATAGCTTTTTTTTTAAGTTGAGAATAGATCAACAATATTTGTTATATCTATTCCTTGCAAGGTATGCATATGTGTCATACAGGGTTCATCTGACTTTGATCTCATTTCATTGATTAAAGATAAAGATTTTGTGAGCTGGTCAGTTTCTCCAAAGATTTTGTGAGTTGGTCAGTTTCTCCATTATAAGTAATAAATCAACTATATTTGATAATTATAGAGACTTTGTTCATGTCAGTATAACATAGTTTATCTGACCTTACCCTCATTTGCATGGCTCAATGGTGAATAACTGGTTTTTGTGGTTAGATAAATTTCACAGATACTGTAAGTAATAGGTCAAATATTTGGTGTGCAGATTGATATATAAAAGAATGTTAAGCCTGTTGTTAAATAAAAAAATAGGTAAAAAAAAAGTAAACAACATCTTTTTTTAAGTCAAAAAATCATTTTATAAAGATGATCTTTCTGCAAGCACAAAAAAGATATTAAAGAACAAATTTTAAGTCATGTAAAAACTTATTGCCTGATACATTTACAATGTAGATAGTTTGTACACTTGAAATACAAAGAGAATAGCAACTGTAAGAAAATTTTTTTGTGATAACTACACAAGTTTCAGAAAATCCTTAAAAATTTCTCAAAAATACACAATATAACTTAAATGCATTTTGTACATTTCAAGAGGGACGATAGATACCAGAGGGACAGTCAAACTCATAGATCGAAAACAAACTGACAACGCTATGGCCAAAAATAAAAAGACAAACAGACAAATAATAGTACAGATGCCACAACATAGAAAACTAAAGACTAAGCAACATGAACCCCACCAAAAACTGGGGGTGATCTCAGGTGCTCTGGAAGGGTAAGCAGATCCTGCTCCACATGTGGCACCCGTCGTGTTGCTTATGTTATTACAAATCAGGTAAATAGTCTAATTCGGTAAGTCATATTCGTGAAAAGGGAAGGGTATTGTAGTTACGACATAAGGAACATATCCAATATCATCTGTGAAACAAGTTTGTTAGTTTTAAAGTTGTAGAAATAAAAGTTGTTGAAGCTTGTAAGTCTTTTTTGAAATGCATATTTTCAATTTGTACATTTTTATAAGCCAAGGGCAATTTCCTGTTTTCTGTAACCCGAAGCTATCTTAATTGATATATAAAAAAACTGATTTTTTTATCAGTTTTATGATAAAAATTCAACATTCTAGGCTGTTTAAATGGGCATACTGCACTGACAATCTCCCAATGAAACGTGTTGATTTTATGAAAACCAAGTAAAAAAAAGTATGACAATGGATACCAGATGACTTGTTACAAAGTCCACATTTTCACAGCTGTAATAATGCTAAGTGACACAATTCAATGTTTCCTTGCAGCTAACATTTGGTCTTTCAGGAATGAAGCTTTGCATACTCAAAGAGCATTTAGTGTATATTGATTCTGTTCTGCTAAGACAATATTGTGTATGATGACAAAAAGTGTAGCTATATTATGGTACACATATACTTGTTATTGCTGGCTATCATACCCAATATTTGTTTCAAGAATAAAATCAAAATTACATTTGATTTATCAATTAGATACTTTTGAAGGATAGTATTTACTGAAACTAAGACAAAATGTTATTTTAGTTCTTGGACCTTCTATTAACTGAACCAAAATGCAAATAGAACCCTATAAATTATGTGGTCTTAAAAATCCATGCCTAGTGACCCAGGCATAACTCCTTTTTCACAGTTTTTACAATGTGATACGTTTTACCTGATTTTTGACAGAATTGATGGTAAAAAGAGAATTTTTTTTAGAAGCATTGATTTTGCATGTACTCCAATCACAGTTTTCTGAAAGCATACTGCTTTATCTGTTGATCTCGTCTGTTAAAGCTTGACTCTGGATATGATTTCCTGAATGATTATCCTCTATAATGACCAATATTTACAGTTTTTAGTTATTTAGAAAATATATATCAGCAAGACATTTAGTTACATTTATTCTCACACTAATATACTCTGTAAGCCAGGTCTCATATGAATCTCAACTTTACATTATAAGGTTTCAAATAAATATTTTTTGAAAACAACATTTTCAGTGTATTTTGTCTATGGCCATTGGAGATAAAAATTGCATGCGTTTGTAGTGTGGCAATTGAAGGCTTAATGCCAATACATTAGAGTGTTCAACATAGTCTTACATATATAGGGTTGTGTTGTAGACTGCTCTAGTTGTTTGTGTAGAGCCCATCCAGTAAAAACTCTCAACTATATTCACTGATATCATTTAAACCCCAAATTGCTGCTTTAGATAGAAAGGAACTTAAATACATCTTATCGTCCATTCTCATTGGATGTATTATGGTATTCCACTGTCCATCTTCCGACAATTTGTACAATAAGCAAAATGAACTTTTGATAAAATGCATTGTCAAATTTTAAGCACACTTTAAAAAACATCTTTTCTGAAACCACACAATCAAATGTTTTGAAATGTGGCAGTAACAATGTATGACATGTCCTCTACAAGCCATATTCATTTTGTTCCAATTGAATGAAAACCATGGTCATCAATGGAAAGCATAGGTCAATTATATTTTGTGTATGAAATGATTGTCAGGTGTATATGTCTGTCTGGTAGGTATCATCTGACATCTGACCTTGACCTCATTTTCATTGTTCATTGGTCAATGTTAAGTTTATTTCTGGTTAAGTTTATTTCTTAGATACTATAAGCAATAGGTCAACTATATTTAATGCATAGAATGATTGTAAGGTGTACATGTCTGTCTTGCAGGGTTCATCTGACCTTGACCTTATTTTCATGGGTCATTGGTCAATGTTAAGTTTTCCTGGTTAAGTTTGTTTCTTAGAAACTATAAGAATAGGTCAACTATATTTGATGTATGGAATGATTTTAAGGTGTACATGTATTTCCGGTTTGGTTTATCTGACCTTGACCTCATTTTCTTGGATCATGTTAAGTTTATGTGATACTTGTAATAAAGCTTTATTTAGGACTATCAACATAAAATCAATGGTCAGTAAATTAAGCAGACAAGACATTTCAGCGTGTGCACTCTTGTCTTATATTTCAAAAAATTAAGCTGTAGCTGTAATAGCAAAAATTACACAAGGTAAAATGATCACCAGGACAAAGATCTATCTACCTTGATATAACAGAACCATCTCAATCGATCAAAAAGGAAACAAATTTGATAAACTTTAAATGAAACCAAAACAAATCTTTGCAATCGTGCAACACTACTTAAAATGTATGAACAAGAAGTTACAGTGATTACAAGCAGAGCATGAAAGATGCAAAACGTTTTTTAATACATGTATTGACGCAATATCAATTCCAAAAGAGTTTAAATTGTTGTCGCATAATAACTTACCGAAAATCGATGAGATTGATTTTCCATATAATCCTCGTTTTTCATTTTTCAATTATTTTTCTTTTTGTACAAAAAAAAAGACTATAAAACACTCAGGTAGAACGTGATACCTCTGAATTCCCCCAAAATCGTGAACTTCATGTAGGACGGGGGCATGTGTCACTGTGGATATTGTTATTGCTTTTTGTGGAGTGTTGCTTTAGACGTGGGTGTGGCTGTTGGTGTTTGTATGTATGTGTGCTATTGCGTGAACATGGGTGTTTGTGGAGGGTTCCGTAGTTCATTCTTTTTTTCACTTAGACAATACTTTAAAGCCAGAAATAAAGTTAAAACATGTAAACATTTTTCCAATTTGCGCTTTGGGACACAAAAATAAACCGGTAGCGCTCTAAGTTTTGTATCAAAAAATGATTTTTTTCAAACGTTTGTTTGGATAGTACCGTAACAGTTTTTCCTTGAAAAGAAGACATGGCATACGCATAAGAAAAACCCAACATACGGGTTAATCGAATATGTCTGTCTGTCTGTATGAACACGTTGTGGATACCAATACTGGCTTTAATACAACTGTGGAGAGAGCGCCGTCGATTTATTTACGTGCATGAGAGCAGTTTTTAAGCTCTCAACGCTGCTTGGTGCGCACACTACAGTTTCTTCAAGATGGTTCCACTCGATAACTGTTTGAACGAAGAATGAGTTTGAATATTGTGGTGTTTTGCCTGTTGGAATGTTTGTGTTGGTCTTTACTTGTTTTTCCAAAATATTAATTGTTTGATAGTTATAAAATTTCTTGGCAGTTCTTTTTCTTTTTGGACGTGTTTTCTATAACAGCAACCAACCCCTCAACCACTTTGTACAGAAATATAAGCTTTTGGCTTGAGTGTCTTGTCTGGAGATCTTAAAAATTTGCTGTCGTTTAATTTCTTTGATTTTTTTTAGGGTGAAACATAATGATATAACCTGCAGAATTTAAAAAATTCTTGGAACTCTAACCAAGGTCCGCACATTTTCAGTTTAAAAACACCCTTAAATCGAAGATATAGCCATACATGGCTTAAAGAGTGGTTAATGGCTATTTTTCTTTTTTGTAAAGAATAATAAAATTGCTTAACAATTAACATTATTTCGTTAGAGTGGAATCAGTTTTAGCCAAATTTTGAGCTGAAAAATAGAATATTGTACAGAAAAATGCCCCAAAATGAAATGGCTAAAGATCAATTTTATTTAAGAAATCAAAGATGTAGAAAAAATGTGTCGTTTAATTTCCCTCAAAAAATGCATGCTATTCAAGGAACATTACTAGATAACACTGTTAAAAGATTTAGAATTTTTGAACCAACCAAAACCGACAACCAGCATACTTTGTTATCCCCCTTTTTTCCCTGAAAATGCTGTTTTTAGTCTGTAAAAGTGCCTTTTTCTTAATAGCTCTATCTTTATTTCATGTAATTGTGACCAACTTATATGAATAATAACCTTTTCCATTATATCACTTTAAACTTCATAATTTCCATACTTGCACTCATGTTCTGTACATTTAAGGGAAATCAGGGCGGTCATTAAGGGTCAAAAATGGACAACCGACACACTTTATCTTCCCCCGAAAGTAATGCCATTTCAAGTCAAAATAAGTGCGATATTCTAAGAACTCTTTATCTGTATTTCTTATATTTGTGACCAACTTTTTATAATGTTCACTAACTTATTCCTTTATATCACTTTTTAATTTGATAATTGCCATAATTACATACATGTTCTGTTCAATTTAGGGAAAGGAGGGCGTTGTCATTATGGGCCCATTCTAGAATTTATAACTTAGTGAAAGATAAAACATGTATTTGATTTGTTTTGGCATTGACAAAATAGCATTTGAACTTATGTTTTTTTAGCAGAAATAGGTTAAGTGATCATTGTTATGCCCCACCTACAATAGTAGAGGGGCATTATGTTTTCTGGTCTGTGCGTCAGTCCGTTCATCTGTCCGTCAGTCTGTTTTTTTGTCAAGGTAGTATTGAATGAAGTTGAAGTCCAATCAACTTGAAACTTAGTACACATGTTCCCTATGATATGATCTTTCTAATTTTACTATGATGCCAAATTAGAGTTTGAACCCCAATTTCACGGTCCACTGAACATAGAAAATGATAGTTTGAGTTGGGCATCCGTGTACTATGGACACATTCTTGTTAAACAAAGTCATTTATGAGGCTCAACACTGGTATTATCTCGTTTGTTGTATACTGCTTGGACTGTCGTGTTCGCACACCTAGTTATATACTAGCTAGTAGCTGTCAATGTAATAATATACGTAATACCAACCAAGAAGACCCAAAGTTATATCAGAAAGTTTTCCTGTCATTGTTGTTTCAACATAAATTTCAGTTGATGCCACAAGATTCAACATATGAGAGCCACTGATAAATCGTATGTTTTATTAGTATCCCAAAAAAATCCCTGGTCCACAACTGTCTTATTGCCTATGAGTGGAAATGAAGTAGACACAAACCATTTCATATATCCTAGCGATATATATCTAGATAGTTATTAGGTTGTGTTAATCACTTATATTGTCTTACATGCAAAAACCATGCAGTGCAGTTTTAACTATTTTAGTTTTATTATGAAATTCATATTCACCAGACTCCTGAAAGAAGGAAATTATTTATATGAGTTACATTGGAAACCCAATTGCAAGTTTACTTTTGTTGGAAAAATAAATTTGGTATTCATAAACTATAGTATTAGAATATTCTTTAAGTTCATAGCAACTGACTAACACAAGTTGTTTTAGTGTGACATTGTCTACAACAGTATATTATTCAATGATAGGTTGAAGCTTTTTCATGTATGTCCTTCATCGTTTCAATTTTATAAAACATTTATAAAATAAAACTGAATATATTAAAAAGTTCAAACCATGGTTTTCAATGAATGATGCAAAAGAACTGCCTCACTAAGTTACTCAGAAACTGACCTTACCATGAAAACTTTACCTCAAATCACTAAACGCTAAAGATAAGGTCAAGGTCCAGGTCAGTTGACACTCATCAGACAGTTTGAAACCAGTATGTACATGTAATATAGACCTGACATACCTATCAAATGAGAAACTAACCTTATAACAAAAACTGGACCCTGGTCACTGAACCATGACAATGAAGCCGAGGTCAGTTGACAAATGTCAGTGTCATGTAAACGTTACAACACATTAACACCATATATAATTAATTCAACATATATAAAAAAAAAATGTGGTATGAGATAACTCTTCATCCAAGATCAAATGTTGTCAATGTTAATAATTATTGGTCACAGTACAGCCTTCAACATGGAGCTTAGGCTAACACCCCAAAGTTAGCCCTTTATGAGAAAGTGACCTGATTACTAAAACTTGCCCATGACCACGACAGGACCATGACAATAAAACAAAGGTCAGTTGACACATTTTAGACTGACATATTCACCTTACAATGAATTTACACACCAATTATTATTGATTAACCATACCTAGTTACACCATAAGCTACAGGGGCATCAAACTTGGTGGTTGTAGGTCAAAAAGTGTGTGAGATATACAAAAGTGCATGCAAGACAGTAAAGAAATCTTTATGTCTCACTTTAATCTGCTTATCCTTCCAGAGCACCTGAGATCACCCCCAGTTTTTAGTGGGGTTCGTGTTGCTTAGACTTTAGTTTTCTATGTTGTGTCTTGTGTACTATTGTTTGTCTGTTTGTCTTTTTCTTTTTTAGCCATGACGTTCCCGGTTTATTTTCAATCTATGAGTTTGACTGTCCCTCTGCTATTTCTTGCCACTTTTTTTTTAGTGACTTCAATGCAGATGAGACAAAAATGGGAGACAATTCAATAAAGACAAAAGATAAGCATGCTATTGATTTAATATTCATGCATGTTAACCAATCATTAAGAAATCACATCCTGAACTGAAAAAATCTAACAGAAATGAAAGACATATAAATATTTATTTTAATCAATTACATTTTTTAATGTGATACAATATAGTAATAATTTCAAAAAAATTACAATAATTACATTGAGTATATTGATATCACAGTTTCCTAATCACAGTTCTTACTATCACAGTTTCTTAATATCACAGTTTCTTAATCACAGTTCTTACTATCACAGTTTCTTAATATCACAGTTTCTTAATCACAGTTCTTACTATCACAGTTTCTTAATATCAAGGTTTCTTATAACAGTTCTTACTATCACAGTTTCTTAACATCACAGTTTCATAATATCACAGTTTCTTAATCACAGTTCTTACTATCACAGTTTCTTAATATCACAGTTTCTTAATCACAGTTCTTACTATCACAGTTTCTTAATATCAAAGTTTCTTAATATCACAGTTTCTTAATCACATTTCTTACTATCACAGTTTCTTAACATCACAGTTTCTCAATACCACAGTTTCTTAATCACAGTTCTTATTATCACAGTTTCTTAACATCACAGTTTCTTAATCACAGTTCTTACTATCACAGTTTCTTAATATCACAGTTTCTTAATCACAGTTCTTACTATCACAGTTTCTTAATATCACAGTTTCTTAATATCACAGTTTCTTAATCACATTTCTTACTATCACAGTTTCTTAACATCACAGTTTCTTAATATCACAGTTTCTTAATCACAGTTCTTATTATAACAGTTTCTTAACATCACAGATTCTTAATCACAGTTCTTACTATCACAGTTTGTATAACTTATTAATGTATATGAATAATATAAATTACAAAGAATCACTGTATTATACACTACATGTCTATACTAATAGGAGACAAAACAATTCCCCATTTCCATTTTCAATTTTAATTTTTTCAAATTTTGTCAAAGACTTTGGAACATTACCATCATACAAATGCTGATGTCATATAAACATTTTCAGTGTAGAAAGTATTTTGCAAATTCCTGATGTCAAGCACCTTTTGGTTAAAAACAATTAAAAAACAGAATAAAAAAATAATAGGAATCAAAGTTTTCAAAGTTTTCAAATATTGGAAAAATATACGAGTCATTCTTCTAAAATAGCTAGATGCAAAAATATGATGAACTGCTGCATGTTCCTGATAGTAGTAATGCATAGTTATATATAGAGCTGTTTTGACAGACCTGTATGATGGTAATGTTCCAAAATCTTTGACAAAATTTGAATGCTGTAGTCCAAATGCATTGAAATATGACATTTTTAAGGAACTTTCAGATTTTGTTTCAATTTCAGAATTTTATAATGGCTGGCCTCCACCTCCTCTCACAGCCAAACTATACTCTCACCATTTTTGTCTTCTAAAAAATCATACAATTTGATGGACTACAGCATTTATTCAAATATAGGAAATATTGGGAGTACATGTCCCAAAATAGAAAAATATAGGAAGCCTCAAAAGAAATAGGAGATTTGATAGCCAGCAACATATATGCATATATGATATAATGCAGCATAAATAATATACATTTTGTATGGATTATTTAACATCATTAAGATATTGTTAATTTACACTGACTTCAGAGGTTTTAAAAAAAAGATATCAATACTGTTTTGCTTCACTTTCCCATTTTGTTTATAACTTACTCATAAAACATACTCATAAACATCTAGATTACCATTAAAATAATGTAATACTGACAGAATTATGTCACTTTTTTGGTATATTTTTAATAAGATTCAAATACTACACCATGTTCATGTCATGTAGTCAGGTTATTTTCAATATTGTTTCTCTTTATTCTTCGTCCAAAAAAGTATGATGGCATTAACAATCTTTTGTGAAATTTTATATTCTTCAAATAAAAATTTCACAACTCTTTTATCCCTGTTGTATACAGTCTTGATGTGTTCAAAAGAAACACCATGTCTTGCCAGTAATACACTTGCTGGTTTTGTTATTATTTTTTTCTTGATAAATTCTGAATAAGACTCCACACAAGTGTGATACATAAGTGAATAAACATCAACATTATTAAAAAAAGGATGACAGTTTTACATCAAAAAGACTTTGAAGAGACTTCACATCTTCAATAGCATTGTGAGCAGAGTATGAGATATTAAGAAATTTTTCAACAAGTGTTTGTTGTTTAAAATTCACAACCTCATCCTTGTTAATAAATCTAAGAGCCAATTTTAAAGTATCAACAAAACCCTTTACTAGTTTGCAATAAGTTGTGTAGAAATTTGATTCATTTAAGTTTCCTGACTAAAATAGGTATATGAAAATTACAAATATTGTGACCAATTAAAATAGGTTTTTCTAAAACTGATAAAAATTCTAAAAAGTCTAACAGTGCTTTCTGTAGAAATTGGTTCCACTTTTTCTCCATGAACATACATAATGTTGGTACTCTGACTGTATGTAATGCCAGTGACCCTGCTTGCCTCAATATGTATGTCAACCCTTGGAATTACATACTTCTGAAATACATTCTCACCAATTTTTGCAGCAATCTGAGTAATGTCACAATTCCTTCCTAAGCCAGTAGTTTCCAAGTCAAAGAAAACTTTGCTTTCTGAATCAGAAGTTATAATTTGCTGAGGAATCTGAGGAACATTTTCAGTGTTATCCATGTTTAGTTCAAATTGTGTCTCATAAGTGGGTCCCTCTTTAAACGTGCGTTTCCTTTCGTTTAAATTCTTTTTTTTCTTTAAGGAAATCCTCCTTTTCTTAATTTCTTTTTTATTTGATGCCTGCTTTCTTTTCTTTCTTTTTGCATCCATTTTTGATGTCAAAGACGTGGTAAAATCACCAGGAGATAGATTTGAAGCCTCATTAACCTAAAAATTACAATTGATTTATAATGCAAATAAGACAAAAAGAAGATTTAACAATATAGCTATAAATTAAAGACATCAATATTATACAATCTTGGATATTTGAAGTGGTTAGAATGGTATTGACAAAAAAACCCACTTATATTGACTGAGTCAGAGCTGAGGTCAGTATCTAATTTTTCCTGTCAAAAACAATGCCATGTTTCTAAAAAATGTCCTTTATCATGTTTATACAGTAGAATATGAAGTTACAACTTACCATCAGGTTACTACATGGATAACTTGCACCAAGTTTATATCATTTGTGGTTAGTGGACTAGGAATTTGAGCTAAAATTATTTTTTAGGAGCAGCTAATATATCGACATAAAATAATACAGAGTTTTTATAGACATAATGTATCTGATCTAAGGGATTTGTCTGAAGCAATTTGCCTGGTCAAACCACAAATGACTAAAGATTTCAAGCTATCAGAATTGTTGCAATATCTTTAGCTTTGACATGTCAGAAAGTCTAGCAAGAGCTGAGCTAGGTGAGACCAACATGGGGAAATATGATCAAAAGATGTGTGTTAATAAAACATAAAACCAATATCTTACAAATTAATCCTTACACACATAAAGAAAAATAAACATAAATACACATAAAATTTTATTTTACCTTAGGCAAGTAGCTGTAGCCTTCATTTTTTTGAAGAACTGCAGCAGATAGTCTGTTTTTAAGGGAACATGATCCTCCATAATGTCTGAAATATACAATTTCTATACATTCAATGGAAGAAAAAGATATGCAGAATGTATATTAGACAAAATTTCATACAAAATAAGAGGCTCCAAGGAGCCAGCAAACTGAGTAATCTATCACCTGAATTAAGTAGAGTGGTGGCCTTTTATTTTTACATAATCAGATTTATTAATAAATATAGACAATACATGTTCATTGTTGGCAAATATAAAATTAATTTGTATGAGCTCTTTTGTCGGGTTGTTGTCTCTTTGACATATTCCCCATTTCCATTCTCAATTTTATTACTGGGTTACAAATAACTAGTTTAATACTATTGGCTCTAAATAGACTACATCGTGGTAGGTAACCAGGATACCTTTTTAAGTCTACAACTGAATATAGACTGTAAATGCACTAGTTGCAGTATACATATATTTATGTGTGTTTACCTTGACTTTGGTGCTTTTGAAGATGCCATCTGATTGAAGCTTTCATTTGCCTGTGTTGATCCTAATTCTGCTATAGCATTAGACCGAGATGTATATTTTGATACCAATACCAATAGTTCTTCTTTCAGGGATTCGTTTGTTAGTGGATTACCACCTGGAAGGCTCCTATACCTATAATTGTATTACATGCAACATCAATACATATACAATACATGGTTACAGCCAAACAATACTGAATTAATTTGACCAGCATTAGAAAACATCTAGCTCAATTGAAGCTCCTGGTTTTTTTTTCATAGACCGTGTCAAATAAATAAAGTATTGTTTCATAACAATAAAGTAATGGCTTATTTTTATCATTCTACTACTTTTATATTACTTTAAATTCAGAAATTATTGCGAAAAATGTGACAGGGTTAAACTCGCATTAATTTTAACTCGCATTTTGAAAATTTTTATATGAATTTTAAAAACAAAATATTTCTCAATATCACAAAAATTAAAATCGCATTTTAGTCTAAAATGACAAAATCGCAGTCATAAATACACGCAATAATTTCTGAATTTACAGTATGCGGATAATTCCAATGGAAAAAGTTTAAATAAGATTAAAAATAGTTTTGGTATTAGGAAAGTCAGAAAAAAAACTGAAGGAAATGGCAAGAGCCTTAAAGTTTATTAGGTTAACAGGAACATGATAAATAAAACATATTTTAGGCTTTTATTACATAGAAGTTAACACAGACTCCGGGATATCTGATGACCCTTTTTACAGTGAGAGGCTTTATTATGCTACTAGCATAATAAAACTAAAGATTTCACATGTTTTCTAAGACTTTTTGTAAAGAAGGTTTATTGTTCATTGATAATTAAGAATTTTACCTTTACTTAGTACCTTGTCTGAATCATAGAATCTTACTTAAAATTTGTTGGATTCTCCTTATATTTACACAATGTGACCTCTCTGCAACTGTCATGATTGCCAAATATATGTGGTACAATTCTGTCTAGAGATACTTTTATATCATCTTCAGTTGTTCCTTCCGTAATTGCATACTAGTACATGAAACATCTTAGTATATATTCTCTGGTATCATCCTGTTTAAGTTCCTTGTACCTTCAAATTAAAATAGTTATTACCTTTGTTTATTCAATTAACTAGAAAAATATCAATTTTGTTTTTGTTTTGAGATTTTATCAATGAGAATGTGTTTCAAAAACAATGTTTTCAATGTTGTCAATATTTTTTTTCAAATTTATCACCGGAGAATTACACATCATTCAACCAACATACATAAACCCCTCCACGTTCAGAACGTGTCTGTCCCACGTCAGGAGCCTGTAATTCAGTGGTTGTCGTTTGTTGCTGTGTTACATATTTTTTTTTTCATTCATTATTTTGTACATAAATTAGGCAGTTAGATTTCTCATTTGAATTGTTTTACATTTGTCATTTCGGGGCCTTTTATAGTTGACTATGCGGTATAGGCTTTGCTTGTTGTTGAAGGCCATACAGTGAGCTACAGTTGTTAATTTCTGTGTCATTTGGTCTCTTGTGGAGAGTTGTCTCATTGGCAATCATACCAAATCTTTTTTTTATATATAGGTTCAGGAATTCTGCTTTAGGATTATAAGTCAAATCTGAAAAAAAAACAAAAAAAAAAACACTTTGTTTGTTTAATTATAATTAGTTACTAAAGTGTAGCATTGGATGTGTAGTGGTACATTTAAATAGCTTATTTTACAGACATTTGATGCAAACTTTTTGATAAGCCCTTTTTCAAATGATTCTGATCATCTCTCTTTTCAAGACCTTCAAAATCAACTTTCAATTTTTTTTGAAGTGGTAGCTGCATCATTGTCAGCATGCATCACTAAAAGAATAAAAGAACATGCGATCATTATAGAAATTTCATATCATTGGGCTTTTTTTTTTCAAGGTTTAACAGTTATGGATGCATGAAAAAAAACCACTCTTTCTTCACCTGAATAATGAATGGATACTATTATTTGTATATAGTTTTAATATAAAATGAGCAATATTTCAGCTATAGGAACATATGTAGTGCATTGAAATTGTCTGCTGAGCAAGGTTTTGTAGGCAATATAAGTAGGAACATCCATATACTTCAGACAAGTTCTTCTTTTATAACCAAATTTCCCTTGTAAAATGTACATGCAATTCAAATAACATACCTTTTATTTCACACCCTTCATTTTTTAAAGTGTGTGCCATCGATACTGCCATATCTGATTCCATGGCCTTGCTTGACCCATACCAGTTTTTTAAAAAAAGGTGGTCTGGAATCTGAGTTTGATTTGCAAGATGGTATTCACAGGTCTTGCATGATCTGCTTCTTTGATCCCAGAGCATTATTTTTTCCAGTTTCTTTTCCAATCATAGTTGCATGGCCTGTTAAAATTAAAACCTACATTGTACTTATAAAATGTTCATGTTAATTTCAGTAAATATAATCTATGAACTAGAAAGGCAACTTCTAATTTAGGGATAAAAGCTGAACTTGGTAGAAAAACAATTTATGTTTATATTTTTTAAATGAGATTGCCTTAGATAATACTTTTTTTCAAATTTTTCTGATACAGAATAATAGTGATATTGCTAAATCCATTATTCTAAACCAAGTAACAAAAAACAGTTTCCCATATGTCTTTAGAGCTAACGACAGCTTAATAAATTAGGGACTCTTGATTTTATTTTTTGCTTGCGCATATTCATGTTCTTATAATTTAAATTATTTCTATGTCAGATGTACTTTTTATGCTTATATGACAACAAGGTTGATATGACGTGTGACATCCCCTCTTCGTTTACATTAGAATCTGTGACCTTGACCTTTGACCTTGAAAATCAATACGGTTCTAGATATTACTTAGTACTAAGTATGTACAAAGTTTAATTTTTAAAAGCCTATTTAAGAATGTTGATTCTAGTTTTCACAAGGGTGTTTAAAACAGTGACCTTGACCCTGACCCTTGACATATTCATAAAGATTAAATATGTATAAAATTTGGTCAAAATCCATGGAAGGATGTAGAGTCCAGTGTTCTAACAAGGGTGTTACGCACAGATGAATGAGGTCGTTGATAAGGGTTCATCTAAAAAAATAAGAAAATTACATGGTAATTCAAGGGCATAGCCTATAGCTATGAGCATTACTTTTTAAAATTGTGAAAATCCTTTCTTTAGTCTGTAATTAGTTATAGGCACTTGAAGCCACCGACAGAAAAGTAATAACTAGGTTTCAAGATTGCAGTTCTGCAAATTGTTTTAAAATCATAATTTGAAAGCTATAATTTACAAGAGACAACAATAGTTTTTGCTGATTGTCAAATTTTCCAGCACAATAACCATTATTACTGTTATAATTCCATCCAGATCCCCTTTTCTGCCAACCACCATCAAAACTTGCTGCCACCTGTAAAACAGATTAAAACAAGCAAAATAACATAATAAATCCATGGTTAAATTTGAAAACAGAGGCTTCCAGGAGCCTTAAATTGCTCAACTGGTTGTCAGTTGAGCTGAACTATGCACAGGAATTTTAAGCAAAGTTAGATTTTAGTAACTGTGGCCATCTTGGATAATGGAGTGCAAGGCTAACAGTAACAGGCAATCTTTTTATCCAGTTACTTCATTTCAGATTTCAGTCAATTCCTGCTTAAAATTTAGAAGTTTTTGGCATTTCAATATATTGTTATTTTTGTCAACTGTGGCTATCTTGGATGATGGTCAGGGCTGCATAACACAATTGTAAAAGGACAACCCAAGGATCATTGTTGCTGAAAATCTGTAATTGTTTGCCACTTGAAGATAATAATAGCCACCCTCTTGGATAGAGTGTCAGACAGGGACGTTTGGTTTAATTTACACATGAAAAAACTTGACTGCTGAGTTCAGCAAAGTACATGTACCCGGTAATAAACTAACACAAAATGTAAATACAGCTAAATGCAAGCATACAATGTCTACTAAGAAAATTATTTTGAATATATTTATATATACATATATACTGGCAACACACAACCTGTACTTTAAAGCAAACAATAATGTACAAAATAACTTTTACAAGTTTAGTGAAATCCAGTCTATATAAAAAAAAATGTACAAAAACCCATTAATCATTTTGAGAATGTATATCAAAAATGATTGATTTCTCTGTAAGATGCAGATTATATAGACCTTGATTTACATGATTGTATAATATGTTTTGCAAACAAATATACAATAAGCTTTAAACTAAAAGCAAAGACTTTAGCAAGTATTATGTTGTATATTTGTCCTCAGTTGGAATTGAACATAGATTCAAAAGTATTCTCCATGTCAGATGAAGACTTAAGTTGTATACATAATTGATCAAGCAAATAAATACCAAGAAAAATGATTAGTTTGTAATGGTATTTGGTTCAAGTCAGTATTTATTCTGAAGGAATTTTAAAAGAATGTTTGCAGATGAGTAATATTTATATATTTATATAAATGACATACTTTGCCATGACTAAGAAGTATTTCTTGATGTTGAGCTTCTCTGCAGGAGGTCATAGCAATATCATGTATTGTCTTACTGAACTCTTTCTCCTTTTTGCGCAATGTTGTATCACTAATTGGTGGTAAGTTGCATTCTGTTAAGAAGTTGTTTACATGGGATGGTCCCATTCCTGCATGTGTCATACCTGTGTATACAAAAGTTGCATGATAAATGTGTGAATATGTGGTGTTTTGTGGTCAAATGAGCAATATTTCAGCTATATCATGATTGGAATAAGGTGTCACACATTGAAATTAATGTTGGCTTTGGCTATACTAGCACACAATGCAGGTTGGTATGTCAGCAATCAAACATGTTTTGCAGTTTCCATACTTTGTAAATAAAAGACAATGTTTTATTCTAGTGAAGTTTTCTTTTTTCAGGCACTTGGCCAAACAATTAATAGGCAAAAGATATAGATAATGTTAAATTTTAAGCATGGAATTATGTTATTTCTGTTGCAAATTGAAGTGAGCGTGTTAAATGTTTATAAATGCATATGCAAGGATCGTCACTGGAAAATAGAGTCAGGGAGTGTTTTTAAATATTGTTTTCACAAAGATAAAATGTTTAAGGAAGAAGATGATGGTACTAGAAACACAGTCACATATAATTTTACCTGACCAAGCTTAATTAAATTTATCATGAACAATTTATTAATTTTTTGGGCTAAATTTCTTGTTGGTAGTTCCAGTTTAATAAAAAAGATGGTGGCAAAATAATAGCTGTATTGCAAATACTACTTTCATGACTTTAAATTAGACTTGTTTTGTCTGTGATAAAATATATCTTCATACCTATTGCAACTTTGGAATTTATGCAATAACTTCCATTTGGGGTTCTCTTGCCTGTATGCACATCTGTTGTTGCTAGACATGCAGAGTTGTCACATTTGATAAGTAATACACTTGCCAAACCATACAACCTACAAATGTAAATAAACAAAGGTAAACAACAATTACAAAGTAAGCCTCTATATTATAATTTTAATAACAATTCTTTATAACCAAGCAGGTGCCAGAGATACTTATTTAGCACTGGCTACAAATCCCCCATCTGGGACATTTAGAATTAAAATCATTGATCCCTGCTTTCAGTTTACTATTTAATACATGATATGTTGAAATGAACTGGAACTATTTAGATGAAATTTTTGAATATGATATAATATACATTCATAATATTATAATTTTCACTACAAAACAGATTAATTGGTCGGGTTGTTGTCTCTTTGACACATTCCCCATTTCCATTCTCAATTTTAATTGCATTGCAAAATACAATGATTGCAAATAATGTTTCTTTTTCATGTTTCAAAATCATGGAAACTGGTTAAACTTGGTCCACTACTATTAATAACTTAAGCTTACATTTATCATTGTTTATGTAAAGAAAAAAAAGGTACCCAACAATTCAAACCAAATGCAGGATACAATAATTTTAATTCTAGAAGTCCCTGATATATATACATGATATACATCTCTGCCATTCTTTGCACAAGTTCTTTTCTGCATCTGGAATACATCCCTGTAAAATTGAAAGTGAAAATTTAAATTGTAACAAAAAAGCAATTTGCTGCAAAGCAGGTGATATATTAATTTAGTCAGCATCCTATAAGCTCACCATGCCTATTTGGGCAAGATGAGCCATTTCCATATCTTTGCAAATAAAATTAATAAAAAATAAAAAATCAATATTGAACCAAAACCTGGTCCAGATGAAAATAACATATCGAGTACACCCTCTAGTGTTAGATTTTGTGAAATCGATAAATCCATATCAATATGTAATTTAAATATCCGTAGTATTAGAAATAGTTAGAATTCTTAAATAATTTCACTGGCGAATTTGATGTCCTAGCTGTAACAGAAACACATTTAGATCCTAGAGTATCTGAAGATCAATTAAAACTAGATTCCTTCAATAACATTATCAGGAAAGATCGAAACAACTTTGGTGGCGGATTAATGATATATGTGAAAGATGATATCGGTATCGTCCGTAAAAGCGAACTTAAGAAAATCCCTTTGATGAAACACTTTGGGTTGAAATACGAGCCAAAGGTCAAAACTTCCTTCTCTGACACTCATATCGTCCACCGAATGCGGACACTGACTTCTGGGCACGATTAAATCATGCAATCGAAAATGCCTTTCAATTAAACGAAAATATAGTGGTTACTGGTGATCTAAATTCTGATCTTTTCAATGTCAATAATAATAAACTTATTGACACTATGGACTTGTTCAACCTAAGAAATGTAATTGATAAAGCAACAAGAGTTACTGATAAAAGTAGTACACTCTTAGATCCTATAATAATAAGTGACTGTATGTCATATTATTTATCAGATGTTTTAGATATTCCCTCAGATATTAGTGATCACAATGCAGCAGTAATATTTCTTGAGTGTCCCTCATCAATGTCACGTACTTTTAAAAGAGAAGTGTGGATATATGATAAGATGGATAAAGATAATTTTTTTAAAATAATGAATGAGACAGATTGGTATGCAATTCTTCCCGATGACAAGGATGTTAATGAATTATGTATTTAACTTATATGTAATATAAGTTTTGTTTATACAAACAAACATATAATTAATATCTGGTGAAAGATGCTGACATCATTGATACATTTAACATCATTGACCACCTGTTTTAGCTTGAGAATAATTTCTATGGTATTTGACACTTTGAGGTTATGGAGTCTCACCAGGACAAACATTAATCTTTTCCTAATCAGATACATGTCACAAACAATTACTCTTGGTGAGGAAATGCAGATTATGATAACAGATCTTATAAAATTTATTGCACAGCAATTAGTATCATTCTGAAGGCCAAGTGAGGTCAGTCTCCTCCCATGGTATGATTGATGTACCCAATCTGTGTGTGAAGCCATATGCATGGTCTTTGTATAATCACTTTCTAGGTTCATTGCAGGCTGACTAGTTGATATAGTTTACAGTGCTATTATTCAATTTATTATTATTTCATTTTAAACTACTGGATATGAACATTTTGTTTTTTGGATTAACCTTAACGTACGTACATTGTCTCACTGTGGCTGCGTTCACTGATCAACTACTACTGACTGACTTTGAATATTTACTGCTTTGTACATGAACTTGTTTATTCACCTTTGGATCTTATTAACCCATACACAACTGAGTTTTCAATGTTTGCAAACTTGTGTAGTACCTGGTACATGTACACTATCATATCGAGATAATCTGAGTATGGGTGACCAATATAATGCATTATTATTTGGTAGTACTTGTAAAGTTTTTAACTGTGTTAGAGAGTAAATTATGAGACAGAGCAGGATTTACAGCAGATCCACTTACTACCAGGCTTGGGATCCGTATGTACTTGTGAGTCCTGACCATACAGAAAGATATTTTGAAAACAACTGTTCTAGGCAAGTATATTTGGACTGAGTTTTATTTCTTATTATACGACCGCAAAAAAATTTTTGTGGTCGTATATTGGTATGACGTTGGCGTCGTCGTCGTCGTCGTCATCTGGCGTCGTCCGGCGTCGTCCGAAGACACATTGGTTTTCGCACTCTAACTTTAGTTTAAGTGAATGGATCTCTATGAAATTTTACCACAAGGTTCAATACCACAAAAGGAAGGTTGGGATTGATTTTGGGGGTTATGGTACCAACAGTAAAGGAATTAGGGGCCAAAAATAAGCATTTTTGTAACTTCCAGACATAACTTGTGTGTTAGTGTATGGATCTCTCTGACATTGTACCACAAGGTTCCATATCACAAAAGGAATGCTGGGATTGATTTTGGGGGTAATTGCCTCAAAATTTTAGGAATTAGGGGCCAAAAAAGGGGCAAAAAACAAGCATTTTTCTAGCTTCATGACAATAACTTGTGTTAGTGTATGGATCTTTATGAAATTGTACTACAAGGTTCCATATCACAAAGGGAAAGCTAGAATTGAGTTTGGGGGTAATTGCCGAAACGTTGAGGAATTGGGGACCAAAAAGGGGCCAAAAATAAGCATTTTTCTAGTTTCCAGACAATAACTTGTGTTCAAGTGTATGGATCTCTCTGAAATTGTACTGCAAGGTACCATACCACTAAGGGAAGGCTGGGATTGATGATGGGGGTAATTGCCTCAATATTTTAGGAATTAGGGGCCAAAAAGGGGCAAAAAACAAGCATTTTTCTAGTTTCAGGACAATAACTTGTGTGTAAGTGTATGGATCTTTCTGAAATTGTACTACAAGATTCCAAGTCACAAAGGGAAAGCTGGGTTTGAGTTTGGGGGTAAATGCCCTAAACGTTTAGGAATTTGGGGCCAAAAAGGGGCCAAAAAACACATTTTTCTAGTTTCCAGACAATAACTTGTGTTCAAGTGTATGGATCTCTCTGAAATTGTACTGCAAGGTACCATACCACAAAGGGAAGGCTGGGATTTAGTTTGGGGGTGATGAATCATAAGGGGGTTCAAAAAATTTGGGAGGGGATTTTTTTTTTCTTTTTTTTTCTTTTTTTCATTTTTTTTTTCTTTTAAAATTTTCCATTTTAAGTTGGTTATTTCTGATTTATATTTAAAAGCAAATAATAATGATATGGTAGGAGATACACACCAAACAGGATGTGTAAATTATTATATAATAAGTATTGTGCAATAGCAAGAAATTTTGAATTGCACAGTATTGCACAATAGCAAGAAATCTTCAATTGCACAGTATTGCGCAATAACAAGAAATCTTCAATTGCACAGTATTGCGCAATAGCAAGAAATATCCAATAGCACAATATTGAGCAATAGCAAGAAATTGTCAATTGTACAGTATTGCGCAATAGCAAGAAATATTTAATTGCACAGTATTGTGCAAAAGAAGATACTTGTATAAATTGCTTATTTCTTGACCAATTTAAATGGGGTTTTATTCTTGAATTCTTGGGGTTCTTTAATTTGCTGAATCTAACCGTGTATTTAGTTTTTGGATTTTAAGCCCCATTTTTAAATTGGTCCACATTGAGGTCCAAAGGGTCCAAAATTAAACTTTGTTTGATTTCACCAAAAATTGAATTATTGAGGTTCTTTGATATGCTGAATCTAACCGTGTATTTTGATTCTTAATTTTTGGTTCCGTTTTCAAATTGGCCTACATTAAGGTCCAAAGGGTCCAAAATTAAACTTAGTTTGATTTTAACAAAAATTGAATTCTTAGGGTTCTTTGATATGCTGAATCTAAACATGTATTTAGATTTTTGATTATGGGCCAAGTTTTCAAGTTGGTCCAAATCGGGGTCCAAAATTAAACTTTGTTTGACTTTAACAAAAATTGAATATATGGAGTTCTTTGATATGCTGAATCTAACCATGTATTTAGATTTTTGATTTTTGGGCCCCGTTATCAACTTTGTCCACATTTAGGTCAAAAGGGTCCAAAATTAAACTTTGTTTGATTTCATCAAAAATTGAATTCTTGGGGTTCTTTGATATGCTGAATCTAACCATGTATTTAGATTTTGGATATTGGACCATAATAGGTGAATGTCCAATTTAAAATTTTTAAGTTCTTAGACCACATTCATTCTGTGTCAGAAACCTATGCTGTGTCAAATATTTAAACACAATCCAAATGCAAAGCTGTATCAAGCTTGAATGTTGTGTCCATACTTGCCCCAACTGTTCAGGGTTCGACCTCTGTGGAGCATTTTATATACAGATGTATTGTGCTTGGAATTTTCTTTGAAATTTCTTAAATTTCAGGCAAACAATAGACTACTGATCTAACTGGTTTATATAAAAACTTTATCATGTTTATATACACTTTATTCATGTTTTAAAATGCTTATTCAGAAAACAGCTTCATCCAATATGGATCCTTTTCATTATCGTTAATAAGTTAACAAGTTGTATATTTTAATTATTTATTCATTTATCTATTTTTATTTATTTTTTTTTTGTCTCAAGCTTTCAGTTATTTATGTTTGCTCCACCTATTGAACATTTACTAAAGTAGTTTTCATGATCCTAAGATAGATTAAATTAAGATAATTTATTCAAAATCTAAGGGCCTGGCCATGTTGGGCAAGCGTTTATTATAATTTTTGTTTCACATATAAAAAATGCATATTCAGAAAACAGCTACATATAATATGGTTTTTATGATCTTTAATTAGTTGTATAATATATTATTATTATTTTTTTTTATTATTATTATTTGTCCCTCTCTTTCAGTTATTAGTGTTTGCTCCACCTATTGCACTTTTACTAACGTAGTTTCATGATCCTCAGATAGATTAAATAAAGATATTTTATTCAAATCTACATGATCTAAGGGCTGGCCATGTTGGGCAAAGTAGTTTATTACAATTTTTGTTTTTATAATTGAGAGACACTTATTTCTGACAATCACAGAATATAGTTTATTCTATATTTATCTTAATACCTCTTTATATCATGTGTTTAATATAAGGATGATACAGATATTAAAGTTATTTTGCATTTCCTATACCAGTACTTTACTGATTTAAAAGTTGAGGAATTACACTTGTTGACATTTAGTATAATTCAGTTCCGATTTCAAATGATTCTTAATGGGTAAAACAGTTACTTTGCTTGTTTTACATATATGTTCATAGAATGAAGTCCAGCTTTCAATATTGCCTATTACTGACACCTTTCTTTATTTCTTTTGCATATTAAAACATAATGGAAATGGAGACATGTACCTCCTGTATGCACATTGAGTTTCATCAGATTTACAAACAAAGACATTGGACACTGTCAGTTTAAAGTGTTAAATTTACCTAGATGCGGCTACAGCTGAACGTATATGTCAATGGGACCAACATTTTCCAGGCGTGGATACTAAACTTTAATTTAAATCAACTGAAGCTCAGTCATACCGACATATGCACTTGAACATTGCCAGTATTCTTATTGTAGTATCACTTTCTAATTTGATAATATTAAACAGTATTTCATCCTTAACCTGTGGTTTTAAAGCACAGATGAGCAACACATTAATCAAATTCAGAATGCTCCCATGTTCAAACAGGATTATAACAGACACTTCAACCATACAACATTTGATACTAGAGCCTCCTTACTACAACATGGAGTATGTTCAGATTCTATTTTC
This sequence comes from Mytilus californianus, assembly GCF_021869535.1. NCBI lineage: Eukaryota > Metazoa > Mollusca > Bivalvia > Mytilida > Mytilidae > Mytilus > Mytilus californianus. Next base: position 65,340,389 of record NW_026262679.1, read on the forward strand.
AATGTGGACATAATTTCTCCAACCAATCAATCTGTACCAAATTTAGGATATTGACTACAAAACAGCACTACTGTGAGCCTCATCTGTACCCAAGAATTCAGGAAGTATGTGATTCTGAACCAAATTGTAATTGGGACGCTGCTATATTTAGCATACTTGAATCCTTAGAATCTGACAATATACACCTTTTAGATGGACTATTTTACATTTAAAACTGTCTAAACCAAGGAACCATACAGCTGGTTTGTACTTATTATAAAGAGATTTTTTATACATTTTTATGTCTTATACAAGGTGTTTACCCCTTTTTACAATTATCTATTTATTTAAAGTTAGAGACAGTATGCACATAGGTTTTATTGCTCTGTAAACTGCGGAGGAGTAACTGATGGACTGAAAGTGTAACTGTTTAATATATTAATTTGTTGGATTACAGTCATGTCTACTGTAAAGTATACATGCTTATCAAATTTTTATTTAGACATACAATGTTTAGTTTAAATACAGACTACAGTATACATAAGCTCTCAATACCACCCCAGAATCTATCACTACCTTTGAACTTTGAACACTTCGAAAGGACTATTAAATATATTAACTGCATATAACATGTATTCAATGATGAGAACTTCTAGCCAAGGATTTATTTATTAACTGCATAAAAATTTAACAGATTGGCATCTTCACAAATTTATTTAGAAAATTTTATCATACTGAATATGGTTTATTGCATCCTCATACCTGTATTGCAGAGCCAGTTTTGATAGACCCCTGCTACTCTACTAGCACATGGGCTATCCCGTTGATGCAGACCTTGCACAACCTGGCTGCAGATGAGATGTCTAGTCTCATCCTCTCTGTGGAGACCCCTCGCTCCACATTCCCGAACTGGCATATTGTCATACAGGCAGTTTTTTCATCCTCACTCTTAAAAGCAATACTGAATGCATCTACTATAACGTTCAAAATCTATAATTAATAGATCTGGTGTAGCTTTCTCATTTTAGAATTTTGACATTGAATATCCTTTTTACAGCATTCTCATCATTGAATACTGAAGATAATTTTATAGCATTCTAATGTTTGAAACTTGGATTTTCTAGCATTCTCAAAATTTGAACACTGATTATCATTTATAGCATTTTCATCATTGAATATTATTTTAATAGCATTCTCATAATTTGAATACTGATTATCATTTTTATAGAATTTTCATCATTGAATAGTGAATATTATTTTTATGGTATTCTCATTATTGAATACTGAATATCATTTTATAGTCTTCTCCTCTTTAGATACTGAATTTCATTTTCATAACATTCTCATATTTTTAAAAATACTGAATATCATTTTCTGGCATTCTGGTCATTGAATACTGAATTAAATTTCTTAATTATAGCATTCTCATGATTGAACCAATTTGACTCATCTGTAAATTTATGTATTGATGCTGGTCCTCCCATAGTTACGTACTGCAGATATATAAGAGTGTCATCTTCTTCAATTAAGTATGCATAAGATTGGTTAGGTAATTCTTAACACATAGCATTATAATGTTTTATCTATCATTACAAAATGTATTTACATTATTATGATTTAATAAGTAAACAGGTGTATTTTATTTTTATATATATTTTTTTTTTCTCTCATGACTTTATTGAAGGTGAATAAGTCCACACTCCTAAATCCTTGGGGGCACTCAGCTGTTCCATCTGAGTTTTTGGACCTTGATGGAATTTTATCACTGGTCATTTCTAAAATTTCATTCATCCCCAAGCATTTCGGGGACAAATTTGATCAAAATTATTCCAGCGCCAGTTTAATAGACCCTGCTACTTACTACTTGTAATAGCACCACATGGGCTATCCCCTGATGCAGACCTTGCACAACCCGGCTGCAGATGAGATGTCTATTCTCATCCTCTCTGTGGAGACACTCCACTTCCTGGCTGGCGCATTGTCGGGCAGGCAGGTTCTTCCTCACACTGAAGGTTGCAAGCTGACTTGCTCAGGCAGGAACTCAAAATTTTATTTTGTATGCTGAGTGTTTCTCAAGGGCCAAAACTGATTGATTGTTTATAATAAAATTATTATTCTAACATATCTTCCTGCTTTAAGCCAGTGTGACTTGCAAGGATTATGTTTTGGTTAACACACAAATATCCCTTATAGAAATTTGGCTTAGTTGTGTTTGGAGCTGGTAATTGGTGTACAATGCACAAATATGTGGGTTGCTGTCTTGACTTTAATTGAGATTTGCTTTATCAGGAGTTTTACTTGAACTAAATATTGAACTTCAGGACTTCTCATCAATACACACAGAAAATAATTTGCTATAAAATACAGATTGATGTGATCATTAAACTTTTCATTTCATCAGTGGAAGGCTTACATTGTGAAACTTTGCTCTTTGGGATAGGTAAATAAATATATCTCAAAATATTTAGTACGTCTGCCATTGGTGACCTACAATGTTTTATTCACTGACACTATACATTTAAAAACAAAGTTTTTGCATACCACTCGACAACAACAAAATAATAAACAACCACCTTCTTAAACTAAAGGAAATATTTACACCAGAGACATATAATACAATTGTATTATATGTCTCTGTTTACACCTATGAGATTTCAGAAAAGATTAGAAACTACAAGAAAATTACAATATGAGACAATTATACAGACTAACTTCATACAACAAGTTTGAATAAATGAAATATTTACTGTAACTTTTCTGAACATTGCGAGGGAGTGCATACCTACCAAACAAGTAACTATACGAAAAAACGACAAACCATGGTTCAATAGCGAGCTTAGGAGAGAAATACGCACTAGAGATCGATTACGAAAAAAGGCTTTTAAATCTAAAAAACAATCGGATATTTTGAAGTACAAGCGACAGAGAAATAGGGTCAATAATATGAAAAAAATTGCTAAAGAACATTTCGAAAGTAATTTAGACCACATTATTCTAAATAATGTATCAAATACAAAAACTTATTGGAAAATAATGAAAATGTTAATCAAATCTAACAATGGATCAAATAACATCCCCCCACTCCAAAATATTATAAATACCGAAAAAATAGACGAAATTGCATATAAAGATGAAGAAAAATGTGAGCTTTTGAACAAGTATTTTAATTTAATCTCCAAATTAGGTGAAGAAAATATCAACGTACCACAATTTGAAACTAAATCTAACAATAAAATTTGTGACATACATGTCACTATTCAAGAAATTATAGATATGATTTATATTCTTGATCCAAATAAAGCCTCGGGACCAGATGTGACTAGCCACAGGATACTCAAGATCTGTCCAGATAAAGTTGCAATACCTCTTCAAGTTATATTCAACAAGTCCCTTAGTCAATGTGTATATCCAGCCAGCTGGAAAATTGCAAATGTAATAGCTATTTTCAAAAAGGGGGACTCATCTTTGCCATCTAATTACAAACCAATATCTTTAATTAGCTGCGTGGGGAAAGTTATGGAACGAGTTGTGTTTAAACATGTATATAATCACCTATTTAATAACAAACTAATTTATGAATACCAATCAGGTTTTTTGCCAAAACATTCAACAGTGCATCAATTAATAGAAATCTATGATTGTATCTTAAATGCACTAGAAACAAAAGAAATCTGCTGTTTTGTTTTTTGTGATTTTTCGAAGGCTTTTGACAAAGTTTGGCATGTTGGTTTACTACATAAAATGAAAGCATATGGCATTGAGGGAAATCTTTTAAATTGGTTCACTAGCTACCTATATCAAAGAAAACAAAAGGTTATCATTAATGAATCATCCTCTACTTTTGCAATGTTTCAGCTGGTGTACCCCAAGGATCCGTTCTTGGTCCTTTATTGTTATCATATATATTAACGATATTGCTGAACAGTTAACTTCTTTATGCAGACTATTTGCAGATGACACTTCATTCAGTTACTCGGGTCATGACGAGGAACTTATACAATCAGTTGTTAGTCGTGACCTGAGACAGCTGGATGAATGGTCAAGAAAGTGGCTTATGTCTTTCAATCCTGAAAAAACAGAAATTATGATGTTTTCAAATAATGAGATACAAGACCTTAATTTTACTATGAACAATAAAAAAATACCAATTGTGCGATCTCATAAGCATCTAGGAGTTACATTTAGAAGTGACGCAAAATGGAACAACCATGTTGAAAATATATTAAATAGTGTTAAAAAACATCTGAATATACTGCGAAAACTCAAATATCAACTTAGCCGACAAAATTTGGAAAAATTATATCTAGTATTTATTTGACCAATTTTTGAATATGCAACTGAAGTATGGGACAATTGCGGAAAATGTTATTCAATTAAATTAGAACAGCTACAACTTGAAGCTGCACGAATTGTAACAGGTTTGCCTGTTTACACACACTCTGAGACTGTCTTAAAAGAGGTTGGTTGGGAAACTTTAGAGGAACGAAGAAAAAGAAGAAAACTACAATTATTTTATAAAATTCAGAATAATAATGCCCCTGAATATTTATTTAGCCTTGTGCCCCCTAAAATTCAAAGTACAACACAATATCCCTTGCGAAATGGACAAGATATTATTTTACCATTTTGCAGGCTGACACTGACTTCCCAATCATTTATCCCATCAACAATTAAACTTTGGAATAATTTGAACATATCAGTTCGAAATGTAGACTCATTATCAAAATTCAAAGTAGAATTAAAAAACCACGACATTCCAAATGAGAATCAATCTAAACATTATTTATATGGTCCAAGAAAATTGAATATAATATTAAACCAATTTAGATGTTCGGCATCCTTCTTGAATTGTGACTTGTTTAGAGCTAACATTATATCTGATCCAACATGTAAATGTGGTTTGGATATTGAGGACATGCACCATTTTTTTTTATTGTCCTTTCTATCTAAATGAAAGGGCTATTCTTTTTAATAGTCTCAGCTGGCTTCCCGAAGGCTGCGAGTTGGACTTAAAACTATTGGTTTTTGGAAAAGAAACTTTTTCCTATGATCAAAATGTGCAAATTGTTAAACAAGTATTCAATTTTATAAAGAGATCAAAACGATTCCTCGTAGTATAGTATCAGTATAGGTAAAACACACATCATCACCATTATCATCATCATCATCCTAATCTCTGTCGTTCTTTTCTCATTCCCTCTCCTTTTTTCAGTATAGTTTAGTAATATTTATGTTGTTTATATTATATGATGCATGCTCATGTTCAATTTGTATTGTTATATATATTGTATTGTGGAGAAGACTTTATAAGTATGTTTTACTTGTGTCTGATCCTTTTTTGCTTTGAGCAAATAAAATATGTTTAAACTAAAATAAAATTAATACAGTAAAATTAAAAAAACAATGCTTTTTCTTTGGTTATTAATATTGTGATGACTGCTCTTAGGCTTTGAAGATTATAGAAATATTTTTCTTTATCTCAAGTTTTTCATAAAATTAATTTTGTTATTATGGTTGCACTAGGTATGTTATTGGCCTTGATATTAATTGAACGACTTGTTAAGTAAAAAAATTGAAAATAATTAAATAAAAATCTTTTCAGGAAAAATTTGATTACAAAAATATGAAAAATATCAGTATTTTAGCAAGATGACTCAGACTGGTGTGTAGTTTTCCCAAAGCTTGTAATGTTTATGAGATAAAAGGGTTCAAATTTTAAATTCCTAGAAACTATAACTATTTAAAAAAACAGTCGTCTACATTTTGTCTGATCTGTGCAATATGTCGCAGAATGCAAGCCAGAATGTGAGACAAAGGGATTACAATCTGGCAGCGGCAGCGTAAACTATTTGTATTAAGCTTTATATTTAAGAGGATAGAAGTTGTGGAGGCTTTATATCTTGTTTACAGATGCCTTATGTTACGAAGTTTCCATCTGTCATAGTCTATTGTCCTTGACCTTATATTCATGGTTCAGTGGCTGTTTGAAAAAAAAAGTTTAGCCTTTTTTGTCATGTGAATTATTCACTTATTATAAGTAATAGGATAACTATGTTTGGTATATGGGTTCCTTGCAAGGTGTAGGTCAACTTTCTGTGGTGTGTGAAATTAGTTTAAGTTGTACATGTAAGTCTGGCAGGATTCATCTGACCTTGACCTCATTTTCACTGTTAATTGGTTCAATGTTAGGTTTTCGTATTTTTGGTCTGTTTTTCTAATACTATAGGGAATAGGTCAACTATATTTGGTGTATGGAATGATTGTAAGGTGTACATGTCATTCTGGCAGGTCCTTGACCTCATTTTCATGGTTCATTGGACAATGTTAATTTCGATAGTTAGGTCCTCTTCTAAGATACTGTAAGCAATAGGTCAACTATATATGGTGTATGGATTGATTGTAAGATGTTCATCTCTGCCTTGCAGGGATCATCTGACCTTGATCTCATTTTTATGGTTCATTGGTTAATGTTAAGTTTTCTAGGTTAAGTTTGTTTTTTAAATACCATTAGCAATAGGTCAACTATATTTGATGCATGGAATGATTGTAAGGCGTACATGTCTGTACAGCAGGGTTCATCTGACTTTGACCTCATTTCATAACTCATTGGTCAACATTAAGTTTCCATGTGGTCTGTTTCTTGAATACTATAAGCAATAAGTCAACTATACTTGGTGTATGGAATGATTGTAAGTTGTACATGTCTGTCTGGCTTGGTTTATCTGACCTTGAACTCTTTTTCATGGATCATTGATAAGGTAAAGTCTATGTGATACTTATAGTATCTTTAGGGCTATCAAATTAAAATAAATCTTGGTTAGTAAAGCAGGCGAGACATTTCAGCATGTGCACTCTTGTTTAAATGAAAATAACATTTTATAATTTTGTTTGTCTGAAGCGCTTTTCCTGGTTAATAAAACATCTTCATTTAGTATATAGAATTATTGCAAGGTATGCATGTCCGTCAGACAAGTTCACCTGACCTTGACACCATTTCATGGTTCATTGATGAATATGCTATTTTAAACCGGATGTTCGAAAGAAAAATCGGTTTTTGATTTGGGGATGTATGGCGAGCGGGCGGATGCCAAACAGTGTCCGTTCATTAACATGAAAACGCTTTGACGAAATCTTTTCAAATTTAGATATGTTGTTTCCTGTGACTAAATGAAGGTCAAGTTTAATTTTCACGATTTTAGCTTCTCTCGTTGTTGAGTTGTAGCCCTTTTCAGTAACCAAAAGTGGTACTTATTATGTGATTGAGTTATTTCCCTTTTAACAGAAATTAATAATTAATTTCTTTGTCATTTGGTCTCTTGTTAGATTTTTTTTTAAATTTTGAGGCCTGTCTTCAAATTGGTTCACATTTAGGTCCAGAGTGTCCAAAATACAACTTTTTTTTTATTTAAAAAAAAATTGAATTCTTGGTGTTCTTTGAAATGCTGAATCTTAGTGGTATTTAGAATTTTGATTATAATTTGGAAATAGATATAACATCATATCTAATTTTAGAGAACTATTCTTTAGTGGTTAAATCATATATAATTTTAGAGAACTATTTTTATATCATTTATTCAGTTTGAGTTATTTCCCTTTGAACAGAAAATTAATAAGTATATGGATAAAATTAAACTGTGTTTCATTTCAACATAAATTGAATATATATAGGGTTCTCTCAAATGCTGAATCTAAACCTGTATTTAAATATTGGATTTTTGGGCACAGTTTTCAAGTTGGTCCAAATCAGGGTCCAAAATTAAACTTTGTTTGATTTCAACAAAAATTGAATTTATGGGGTTCTTTCAAATGTTGAATCTAACCATGTATTTGAAGATTTTGAAATTTGTGCTCCTTTATTTAATTGGTCCACATTGAGGTCCAAAAGGTCATAAATTAAACTTTTGTTTGAAAAAAAAGTTGAATTGTTGGGGTTCTTTGATATGATGATTCTAGCAATGTACTTAGATTTTGGATATTGGACCATAATAGGTAAATGTCCAATTTCAAATTTTTCAGTTCTTTAACCACATTCATTTTGTGTCACAAACCTATGCTGTGTCAAATATTCAATCACAATCCAAATTCAGAGCTGTTTTAAGCTTAAATGTAGTGTCCATACTTGCTCAACTGTTCAGGGTTCGACCTCTGCAGGAAATCCGGGTTGCTGTTACTTTGACAGCCTCTTGTTGTAGGGGTTATCTTACTGTGACATCATTTTAATAGTTCATTGGTCAACTTTTAAGTCCTCTCTATGAGGTCTGATTCTCAGATACCATTTCACGAGGGGTCGTTTCTCATACTATAAGAAATAGGTCCAATATATTTAGTATATGGAATGATTGTTAGATGTACTTATTTAACCTTGACCTCATTTTCATGGTTGTTTTATTTCAAGGTTAAGTTTGTCTGATAAGTTTGTTTCTTGTTTTGTATGTGCAATAGGTAAGCTATGTATGTCTTATATAATGATTTTAATGTGTGCTTGTCCGTCTAGTATGGATATCATTTTGATGGTTCATTGGTCATTGTTGAGTTTTATTCATCAGGTCCCTTTCTCAAATACTATATGTAATCGGTTAAGTATATTAGATGTATGGAATGACTGTGAAGTGTATATGTCTGTCTGGCAACGTTCATCGGACTTTGACTTCTTTTCCATGGTTTGTTAATAGGATGGTTTCTCAGATACTACATGCAATATGTCAACTATAGTTCTAGCAGACAAGACAATCAATTTGTGCCCTCCCCATTTTTTCCTCCAAAATCCGTTATTTGATGTTTTCTTTAAATTTCAATTATTTTCAAGTTTTTATACGACCGCAAATCGTATATTGGTATCACGTCGTCGTCGTCATCAACGTCGTCGGCGTCGTCCGAAGACATTTGGTTTCCGGACAATAACTTTATTTAAAGTGTATGGATCTCTATGAAATTTAACCAAAAGGTTAAATACCACAAAAGGAAGGTTGGGATTGATTTGGGGCCGTACTTTGACCTATAATTCTTTATTTTTTACACATTATAACTTGGATGGAGAGTTGTCTCATTGGCACTCATACCATATCTTCTTATTTCTACAGAAAACAAGTCAAGTCAATAACAAATCACCAATGTGTTAGAGCTTATTTTGATAAAATTGAACAAACCTGACTGTTAATAGTGAAATATTATCTCAATATTCCGCTTTTATAGATGTTTGAAACAAAAACAAATAAAATCATATTTATTTGGTTTTGTCTAAACGGTTGCTAATGCCCCTTTTAAAAACACAAAAATCTTAATTATTTTCAAATAAAAGTCATATTTCTATGACGATATTTAAAGGTCCAGTAAGATTTGGTATTTTATAAGACACAAAAGAGAGTCTCAAAACTGTTGGAAAAGAAATTTAGACTGACAATATAAAAAATAAGAAGATGTGGTATGATTTCCAATGAGACAACTCTCCACAAGAGACCAAAACGATGCAGAAATTAACGACTATTGGTCACCGTACTGCCTTCAACAATGAGAAAAACCCATACCACAATGGCATAGTCAGCTATAAAAGGCCCCGAAATGACAAATGTAAAACAATTCAAACGAGAAAACTAACGGCCTAATTTATGTACAAAATAATGAAAAACAAATATGTTACACAGCAACAAACGACAACCACTGAATTACAGGCTCCTGACTTGGGACAGGCACATACATAATGTAGCGGGGTTAAACTAGTTTAAAGGCGCAAACCCTCCCCCTAACCTGGGACAGTGGTGTAACAGTACAACATCAGAACAAAACTATAAAAATCAGTTGGAAATGCTTAACTCATCAGATGGAGACAAATAGAAATACATCTAACAAAAACACAGAGTGGACGTGGCAGGGTACTTATACATCCCCAAAATAAAAAGACTAAGTACAGATCTGAGAGTACTTGCAGTTACTGACAGCTAGTTCAAAGCCAATAACAACTAATAAAAAAAATCATGCAACTATAAGCCTAAAATATCAATCAGTACACATCCAACATCCAGTGGATTTAGTGTAAAGACGTCATTAACAGTCAGAGAAAAACATGATTTTGTGCAATGCCAATATACAGGTATCGACAGATTGTAGAGTCATGAATGTGCATATGTATATAAGAATAATATTTAGTTTGATTTTAATTTACTGATAACAAAATAAATATTAATACCAATAAAAACAATATTGAAAGATCTATTTACAGTGTTGAATTGGTACCCTTTTAGGATAAGTTTATTTAAAGGATCGATAAGTTTACCCGGATCGTATCTAAATTTCTGGGCTCGGTAAACAACATCTTCGTAAAAATTAGGATGTGTTATCCCGTTTGAAATAAGTTTTCTACGGGTACAACCAAACTTCAAAACCAAATCTTTATATCTATGGAAGAATTTAGTAAAGGTTTTAAGTAATTTGCGGAAACGAAATCCCTGACTTAATAATTTACCAGTAATACATAGATTACGTTCATTGAAATCCAAAACGTCACAACAGACACGGGTATAGCGAACGAGTTGTGATATATAAACACCGTAAGGTGGTGGCAAAGGAACATCAGACACCGTCCAAAAAAGTAAAATTAACAATAGCGAACGAAACATCGTCTCTTTTGTCGTAAATTTTAGTGTAGAGTTTCCCGTGTAAAACTGAAATATCTAAATCTAGGAAAGGACAGTTATTACCTTTTATTTTTGATTTATTTAAAGTAATGTTCTTTGGGTATATTTCGGCAATATATTTAGAAAATTCTTGATTATTTAACAAAAAAATATCATCAAGATAACGGTAAGTGTTGATGAATTTATCAATTAAATGCAATTTAGACGGGCCTTTACTGAGTTTGGTCATAAACTGATTCATAACAGTACAAGAACAAGTCTGCTATTAAAGGGGCGCAATTGGTGCCCATAGGATTACATACAACCTGTCGATAATCTTTTTTGCCGAAACGTACATAAATATTATCAAGGAGAAAATCAACAGCTTCAATCATCTCATCACACCTCCAGTAAGTATATCTAGCATATTTACCTTTCTCATTAGAGAAGAAGGCTTTAAAGGAGTTGCAGCAAAAGTATTTGTATTCAGATATACCAGACGATTAATTAAATAGGAAAACGTTTGTTTGATAAAAGTGTAGTGTAAAAAGTTGAAAAGTCAAAACTGTCAACAGAATCATCAAAAACACGTATTTTTTTAAAAACATCGAAAGAATTTTTTACACTCCAGAAATAGTTAATTCCACAATTTGCATATGTTTTATTACAAAAGTTAATGATAAGTTCTTTGATAGTAGTTAAGGAACAAGTCAAAAGCACTGAAAGATTAGTTGTAGAACACTTACAAGAGGCCGAGATGAAACGATATTTCACTGGTTTTTTGTGTAGTTTAGGTAACCAATACATAGTACGGACCTTCAAATGTTCAGGAGAGGCCTTACGCTGCGAACTTTGTTTACCCAAAAATAAAGTAAAACCCTCATATAAGTTGTCAGAAAAGTTCTGACCTGACGGTAAATATGCGTTGCCGTTAAATTGATGTTATATTGGAAAATGCATATAATTCTGTGCATTTGTCAAAAATTTATTTACATCAATTTATACCATATACATAATAGTCACTCAAGGTTTGAACAGTAAACATATTAAATTCTTGGGACTATTTTGCTTCCGTAAAAACTAGAGACGGTAAATTTTAGGGTGTTGCAAAGAAATGCAACCTATATCCTATTTTAGTCTTACTTTATTGTATAAACACTTTAATCGTGACCAAACAAATGCACAAATGGCTGGTGTAATTTTTAAACAAGATGCTTTATTTCAGATGCACACGCGAGTTTCTAAAACAAACGCACATTTATTATTGTTTTACTGTACAAACAGTGATTCTGGTGTAAACTCTTCACATTAATGCGTACTTTATAAAAATCGACTTATGACATTGTAAAATTGTGTCCTTCTTAATCTTAATCCGTCGCTTAACATAACATGGACGCTATCTTCATCAAAGTTGAAAACATTACCTGATAAAATTTTCAAAACAAACTTAAACATCCTGTCCTTCCTTTTTATCGTTGGCAAACAACAATAATTTAATGGTGAAGCTTGCTTCATGTCGAGAATATTTTGTGATGAATTCGACAATGCCGGTATTTGGCGGAGAGAGGTAATCCCCACATTGACTTAATGGGTGGAAAGGTGTAATACAAATTGTCAAATGATTGCACTTCGTTGACAAAAATTACAGTTATTTTGCTCTAATTGCCTTGTACATATTTAGGTTGACATTAATAAGAAAAATAAATAACAGTATCTAATTGAAATTGTAATAAACTGAAATGTAAAAGTAAAAGTAAACGATTTGCGTTGAGGGAGGAAATAACTTTCAATCAGTCCCCAAGATGTCTATAAGATGTAGACTTGAGAAGGAAACTAAAGCCCTTTGTTTACCCCATCTTTTTATAGACTAAAGATTACGGTAATATATAAAAGCATAGAACAATCTGAAGCATGTTTTGTTTTTAAAAACTACGCAAGACGGGTCTTACGATAAAGTTTTAAAAATGTTATTAATTAAATTTGGATTATTTCTTGTACTGTTCTTTGGAACAAATGCTGAAATGTGCAGGTATGAATTTGTTGTTCCTGACAAAAACTGCAAAAACATTGGAACACCAGTTTCGGCTGAAGACGAACCTCATTCCATAATGCATATGCAGTCGGGGATAGATACTACAAATGCACGACTAAACGCAATTACTGAAGTTTTCAGTGGGCAATTTACAAAACTGAATACTGATTCAAAGGACTTAAAAGAAGTGACAAAAGAAATGCAGTCAAAACTAGATTCTACAAGAGAAAGTATAGCTAGACTGGAAGGATTTATGGATGAGGTTAAAAGCTGGAAATCAAGTCTTTCTGAAGGAAGTAGTCCCAAACTAGCTAATTTACAATCGCAAATGCTGGATATTGCCGCAAAATTTCAATCACAGTCCTCCGTACAAACATCAATTTACAGTTCATTGCAACGACAGCTAGCGGAGACCGTCGCTTCCATTGGAAGACATGCACGTGACATTGACGCTTTGAAAGATACAGTCAAAACAGTTGAGAGTTTAAAGACCATAATAGCCACAATTTCTGAACAAAGTCGAGGATCTCCCGCCAATATGCAAAATATTGAAAGCAGACTTGGCAGTCTTGAAGAAAAAATAGACCAAAGTTCGCCTCACGGTGGTTCATTGAATGAAATGAAGGTAGCAATCAACTTACTTCAAAGACAATTTTTAGATGAAACTCGTAATTATCGCACTTATATCTTGAACTTGAATGGATCCGTGAATAAATTGCAGTCGGAAATGGAAGCTTTGAAAACAGGCATTAATGCGCAAAAGTAAACTCATGAGCAGCAAGAATACAGTTCAACATTATTTCTATCTTTTGGTGATTCAGTTTTAATGGTTTTATTTGTGAACACTGATTGAATTTGTGAAAAGTACCTTATATGTTTTATCTTAATTTTATGTTAATGTTTTAATGGTAAGAACGGGTATTGATATTTAGTTAAACGATGCAGAGAATTAAGTTCTTATTTTTCTCAATGTATAAACTATTAAATCATCACAATAAATTGCAAGCAGTATAACATGATATATTGTCTATACACAACACTCTAGTTCAAGTAAAACAATAGATTTAATGTGTAGGGGAAGTATTATAAGGATTAACCTTCGACGAGAACGGGAAACTACAATCAAACAAAAACCTAAAGGGATACTGTTAGGTCTCGAATTTCTGCGTGAATTTATTACTACTATTGTTGAACACTGGTCAAAATAGGAGATTAATTATTACTATTTCAGGAAAAGCTGCATACAAATATTTTTTTAATTTTTCGAAACATTTCCCGTCGCAATTATCGTGATAATAAAACATTTATTATATACTTAGTAGTAAATACAGATAAATTGTATGTGTATTACAATCATTGGCAAGTGTGCTGTATCAACCAACCGTGTTGATATGATGATATCGATATCAGCACGGTTGCAAAGGCTTTATCACACCTTTAATCTGTATGACGTCACGTCATCGATTGCAGTCATCAAACCCCTAATCTGTATGACGTCATGTCAAACCTATAATCTGTATGACATCATTTCAAACCTCCCTACCTGTATGACGCCATGTCATATAAAAACATCTACGTGAGCCAGAGGTATAATTATATAATAAAGTGTATATGATATGGCTTTTTCAATATCACACACCGTATCAAACCTCAACCAATATAATCCCTCCGGAGCAGAGCTCTTGGGATTATATAGGTGTCTCGGGTTGATACGGATGTGATATTGAAAAAGCCATATGATATTCTCTATTTATTGAATTTGCATTTATCAAAACGGGTTAAGGTCAACTTTGCCTTATGAGAAATAAGCTGCACAGTTATACAGACTAGCAGACTGGTCTACTTCTTGCTTTAATGGTATTCGATATGGTGTTCATGTCTATTGAAAGTTACTGTATACGCATATTTGTCACTATACTACTTTAAGATAAAACTTCGGAAAGCTTGGATTGCAGACGGTATCTGTATTGTCAAAAATAGACAGAGAGGTCGCAAGATATTGGTGTCACATAGACGTTACGCACGTTATTGCGTCAATACCGTGAAACCAACCATTCCACACTCATTATCAGCTTTTCTATGAAATCAAAACAATTAAGCTATATAAAATTTTGTCCATAGACTAAGCAGTATTACTGTTTCCAAAAACAATCAACAAAAGGTTTTATAATATTTTACAATAATCTAAAATAAGGACAAAAAAATTGGTAAAACGTCAAAAATATGCGTGTCAGACGTAACACGCATACTATACGCATAATAACTTTTATAGGGGTGTTTGTGCTATTCGAAACAGTGTAAAATCCACGAAAATTCGCATGAATGATATGCGTCATATGTAAAGTATTACGTCATTACTAAATTTGCGTTGATGCAACAACCAAAGCTAACTGTTTGCCCAAATAAATAGTCTTCATCATGGTCAGATTTCGGAAAATGGTAAGATATCAAAATTTTAGGTTCTTAAAATACAAGATTATATGAAATTTCGTTTTCAAACATCATGCTCACAAAAGTACATAGATAGGCCATTTCAAAACCGATTTTTTTTTTACAGCACTCGCACCACAAATAAAAAAGCAACGGCTTCAGTCTTGCAAGAATGTCCAATGTCGAATTTCGCCGCTTTTTAGGGAGCTACCATTTGATTTTTAGGGGGGGGGGGGGGGGGGGACTAGGATGAAATTTGAAAAAAAGGCAGGATGAGCAACTTGGCAAAAAAAAAAGGCAGGATGACAAATTATATATAAAAATAAATAATAAAAAAGGCAGGACCGAATAAAGTGAAAAATAAAAAGGCAGGTCCGGGATTACAACCTAAAAAAAAATGCAGGACAATTTTTCATCCTAGCCCCCCAAAATAGTGCTTTTCCGTAATTATACTTTAACCCTACAAAACAGTTACATACTTTTTGATAATTTGCGTAGTCAAAACAACTTCGTTTTTGAACAAACTCAACGTCTTCCAAGTTTGTCCACTGAACGATTTTCTTACGTTTTCAACGTTGTCGATTCGGAACGCTATTTATGTCTTTTAAAATTAAATTTTTGTTAGTTTTGTGTTTTGGTGTTTAAAGCAACTTTTATCGCCCTTGGTTGTATCATATCGGACAGTTTTCCATGGTAGAAGAAGTAGGAGAACCTTGGTTGTAATATAAATTGTAAACCCGTGGAATAGACTCGCAAAATACACCAAATAATATCCACAAATTGTGTTACAAAGCTTCTTGTCCGAGATTATCGTGACTGTTACAATTGTGATAACTGATTTAATGGAGCAATATACGATTGGGAGAACACGCAATTTATAGGAAATTTCAAAAAAGGTAAAAATGATTCAAAATGTCGGGAACTTGAATTCCGAAAGAAAAATGATGACCATTGCTCTACATATTTTAATATTATCAGAATAGGAAACAAAAGAAAATAAACAAAATGACAATAATACATAAATAACAACAGACTACTAGCAGTTACTGACATGCCAGCTCCAGACCTCAATTAAACTGATTGAAAGATTATGTCTTCATCATATGAATATCAGAACTTACCATTTTGCCATTGTTGAAATATTTGTAAATATTGTTTTGCTGATCATTTTGTAGAAATTGTCCTGTTGATCATTTTTGCAATAACAGTTTCTGTTAAAACCCTGCTTTGTTCTCGACCAACACACTGGATTTTATTAACATGCTAGTTCACATGGTTACAGTCCATAGACTTAACTTTACTATTGGAAGTTGACCATGAAATATTAGATAACTGCCAAAAATTACAGTGTTTTAAGACTGATATAAAACATGTATGATAAGAATGAATAATAAACTTGACAGCAAAAATGCTCAAAGAAGAATTAAGACCAAGAAGGTTAAAAAAGATGTTGAGCATGCATTTGAAAAGACTGGAAAGCAAAATTTCTCAGAATGAAAGAAACATTCATAAATAGTGTTTATATCACTGCATATATAGGATGCTGTTAAAATCTGTTGAATAGCTGCAACCCTATCTAGTCACAGAGAAGTGCTACAATATTTATATAAAAGCAGCACATAATCAGTAACAAGAAAGGCTGTTAACTTGTAAATTTTTAGACAGCAGTAATTTCAGAAGTTAATATGTTATCAGATTTCTGAAGAAAATAGAAACTACACGAAAGAAAAGAGAAAACTGCACTTCCATTAGACCAGTACATCAAGCCCTTACAAAGAAATCAACATTCTCTCACTCTTTCACTCCCTCTCAAACTTACTTCTTTACATACTACTCTCAACATTACCCTCATCCTCTCAATTCTTCCTTTTCTCCATATAGGACAAACATCTTTACATACCAATTTCTCATTATTTACCCTCACCCTCTCAATTCTTCCTATTTCTCCCTCCCTCCATTTCTCTCTAATCCATACCAACCTTAGCCACCTATATTAGCCTACTCTATGTGTTAGATACCCCTATGTAAAGTTTGTTAGTTGATGAAAAGGTTTTTAATCATGAAGTACCGGGAATGGAAGAATAAACATTTCAACATTGAACAGAAGATCAAAAATTTTTGACATGAAACATTGAATTTTTTTAGTACTGAGCCAATTTTGAAGTTGTAGTTTTTATTTTCAATATTAAATGGTTATCATATCATTTCTTGAAATCTAAGGTAACAGCCAAAGTTACAATAAGCCAAACTATGTGATGTAAATTTTATAAAATGAAATTTTCCTTGGATAACCATCATGCAGTAAAATATGTATTTAACTGAAAGGTGTTAAAAATATTTTAAAACAATTAAAAAAAAAAATTTAAATAGAAAAAGGTAAAAGTCAAAAAGTAAAAATTGCCAACAGTTTTTAAGATGCCAAATGGTACAAAAGTACCTGTCTGCTTGTACTAGCCAGCCGGCCTGTGGGTTATCTGGACTTTAAGGTGCTAGTTCACCAAGACAAATGCCCACAGTAAGACACCTGCCTCTTCCTTTCGGAGTACCAGTTTAAAAGCCTCTGATTTGACTTTGGTATGACTTATATAGCCAAGTTTTTTTCATTTATAAAAAGGGTACTTAAAATGTTGATAAAAAAAGTAAAAGCAAAATTTTGATAAAACATTAAAATCTCCCAATTAAATTTTGTAAAAAAAAGTAAATTATAAAACTAGTAAAACATCACAAATTAAAACTTTAAATGTGGTCAAAGATCTTACAAATCTAATGTGCAATACTGTGCAATTGAAGATTTCTTCTTGAAACTTTTCAAAAATTTGAAACTTTTTGAATCACCCTTTTAGCATTAACCATCAAACTCAATTGCAGTCTTTGCTTTGTAGTATGGAACCTTGTAGTACAATTTTAGAGAGATCCATACACTTAATCACAAGTTACTGTCTGGAAACTAGAAAAATGCTTTTTTTTAAATTAAAAAGCCTCCATCAGCAACATTAAATAGTAATATCTAAAAATAAAATTCCTTCACATACATAATCATGGCTACAATTATATTAACTTTATTAAACATTTTTAAAATAGTAACTTCTAAAAATAAATTGACAGCTAATCACCTCAAGACAATAAACTTCTTTATAAATAATTTACAAGCAGTGTAATGGAGTTAATTTGACAATATGTGTTTGAATTACCTCCCTTACACTGCTTTAAAATTATGTTATGTACTTAAATAATTGTCCATTAACCTAGAAACCCTTGTTTTTCCCCCTTTTTTGCCCCTAATTCCTAAACAGTTTGAGCGATAACCCCCCCCCCCCCCCCCCCCCCCAACCAAAGCAAATTCTTACCATCCCTTTCATCCCTTTGTGATATGGTAACTTATGGTAAAATTTCATAGAAATCCATACACTTTAACAAAAGTTATTGTCTGGAAACCAATGTGTTTTTGGACGATGACGACGACGACGTGATACCAATAGCGGTTGTATAAAAATGAAATACCCCTTTCAAAATTTAATAAAACAATAAAATGACCCATTTACAATTTTGATAAAACAGTAAAACATCCCCAATTAAAATATCCCTAATAAAGATTTTGATAAAAAATGTAAATATCCCATTAAAATTTGATAAAAACATATTAAATACCCAATCCCTGTTAAAAAACAATAAAATAACCCATTTCAAATAATCATAAAAACAGTAAAACATCCAAATTAAAAATTTAGTTGAAAACAGTAAAACATCCCCAATCAAAATTTGGATAAAAACAGTAAAACATCCCCAATCAAAATTTGGATAAAAACAGT
The DNA here is from genome assembly GCF_021869535.1 of Mytilus californianus. Taxonomy (NCBI): domain Eukaryota; kingdom Metazoa; phylum Mollusca; class Bivalvia; order Mytilida; family Mytilidae; genus Mytilus; species Mytilus californianus. Next base: position 65,359,249 of record NW_026262679.1, read on the forward strand.
GAAATATCCCCAATAAAATTTGGATAAAAACAGTAAAACGTCCCCATTTAAAATTTAGATAAAAACAGTAAAACATCTCCAATTAAAATTTTAATAAAAACAAATAAAATATCCCCAATTAAAATTTGATAAAAGAAAATAAAATACCCCTTCCCTGTTACAAAACTGAGCCACCACACTCAATTTGTACCAGTATTAGCGGATAATTGGTACGTATGGTAGATAAAATATCCCCACCCACCAAAAGTTTTTTGACCAAGCCACCTCACTTGGTCGAACTGAGCTGCCTCACTCAGTTTGTACAAGTTAAAGTGAATACTTGGTACGTATGGTAGGGGACGTTACTATACCTAAAAGGGAGCTATATATAGATAGCATCTGTGAACCGTAAACACAGAAAGCAGCTTAACTTCCCATACGTGTGTACAAGTATCCAATACTTACTGATAATTAACGTTATCATGTTTCTCATGTCTGTCACTGAAAATAATTTATAAAATGTAAATAATGAAGAATCTACTGCAATAATAACATTAAAACCTTGATTCTAAGTTTCCTGTGGGAAGAAGTGTAATATTTTTTTCTATTAAGATTAGATTTACTAAGTAGTCTAGGTTTGATTTTCTTAAACGGTTTAAACATAAAGATAGAAGAAGATGTAACTTTTGGGTAAACACAGTGTGACACTAACTCAACAATAGAGTAAAAGCAGTAAGATATCAAAATATCAAAATACAGCCTTTAACAATAAATTATTATAACTAATAGTACCTAATGGTATATTTGAATGTTATATATATGGTGATCTTTCTTTTGCATTGAAAGCCACGATAAGCTATAATTTATTCATTATCTTTGATCTTTGGCCTTTAGGGATAGTTGTCTCAATGGCAATCTTACCACATCTCCAGATCCTTTTTTTTATATGGGTGAGTATAACTAGTTTTCTGTGTTGATAACCCATTGGGTTACCCTTTCAGACTAACAAATAGACTTGCAAAAGGCACCTTGTGTGGAATTTCTCGAAGCACATCTATCAAAAATTAGTATACTAGAATTAATTCTGAAATACATGTCTAAGTGTCATGAAAAAAAGAAAGGAATTTGTCTATCTATAAATTCAAGGTAGAAAACATATTTTTATAATTCATTTAACATGCTTAATGAGCACACATACATCATTTCATACACAGAATTTACTGTCTTAAACAAATTCTCCTGAAATCTGCAGAAGACAGTACATGTTCTTTAAGTCTTTAAATGCATACAAATTTTTGTCACGTCCCATTCTTTGCCTTGTAAGTCTACGTATGAAAAATACCACATTTTAGTCATACAAATGCTAGTCAGATTACATCCACAAAGTCTTTGAAATAACATTTAAGTATTGATTATTGTTTCATGACTGTTAAGGCTTCACTTCTAATACAATTCACTTTATTCAAAGATGAAGTCTTGACTACTGGGATTCCTCTTCATACAAAACAGCTTGTTCTGAACTTTTCTCAACATACTGAAAAGTAAAAACATCTAAAATCTATAGGTATGCTGCTTGTTGGAATAAATCAGCCTTAAATCAAACATTCATATGAAAAGTTCAGTTTGAAAAATTTTGAATCATACCAATCAACTTTCCATGACTCCTTTAAAAATGGTTGAATCAAAATGATAGTACAATATGGTCAACTACACATGATGGCAAACAATCCTAATTAGTATGAAGGATTCAAAAGGTGTCAATGTTACAATACTAAAAAAATATGGTGAAAGTCCATAAACCCCTGTTAAAACAAGAGGCTCTCAAGAGCCTGAATCGCTCACCTGTATTTCAGAGGAGAAGATTTTTAAATGTTAGCAAACTTGATGAACATATTGTGTAAAATTGTCTTTAAAGGGCAATAACTCCTTAAGGGGTCAATTGACAATTTTGGTCATATTAACTTTTTATTAGATCTTACTTTGCTGAACATTATTGCTGCTTACAGTTTACATATATCTATAGTAATATTCAAAATAATAACAAAAAACTGCAGAATTTTGTTGAAACTACCAATTCAGTGGCAGCAACCCAACAATGAGTTGTTCGATTCGTCTGAAAATTTCAGGGCCGATAGATCTTGACCACATTATATTCCTATCAATATTTTTTTTTTTAATCGAAATAAAATTTGTTTTCAACAGAGGAATTATGTGCCTACTAATATATTAGCAGTATTAGACCACCAAGTTTTACTCCCATCCAATAAACAGTCATTGTAATAACCTAAAAAGAATTAAAATTAACACAAATTATTTATTTTACAAAGTGTATAAATTGTCAGCCAAACAATTAGTTTAGTAAAGCATCAAAACCAGTTTGTTTAATATCTATAAAAGCTGGAAAAAAAACATGTTTTGATTTTGATTTCAGTATTAATTTTTTTTTCTCAATAATCTATGAGTTATCTCCCATTGAATGACACATTCTTACTGTTTGTTGTACTAGCCTCCTCCTGAAGGTGAAATCTATCTCAGAAATTCAGAATTTACTTTTCAAATGATATAAAATTTTATTCATGTTACTGGAAACCAAATATTAAAATGTTAAAAGAACTCTTTCTTGGTATTGTGAATGTGGAAAATAATAAAAAAATAATAAATGTGTGTTGTCTTCTGTTCATAAAATTCTATGAAGGTTTGACAAAGTAATTGATATCTGTAAAACTTTCACCTTAAAATTATCTTAATGTAAACTGTGAAAAAAAGTCCATTTATTAAATCAGTTGCAATGAAGATTTCCCAGTTAAATAAAAACTGATAATTTCACTTTTCTGACATTATATACAACAATGAGTGTTGTCAAAGACATTGTTGATGATGTTTGCATCAAAACAAAATTGGAATGTGTAGAAAAAGATATTTCTTGCATTTTATTCTTAGTTCAATTTAAAGCCCTTGGGCAATGTAACATAACTAATCAAAGAATTAAAATATAGAAAAATATTCAACTTCTGACCAAACAACAATAATAATTAACTCATACCCTACACACATTGTAGATTAATGTGTTGTTCCTTCAACTGATGAATATTTTTTTATATTTGAATTCCAAAATTTTGCTTTGGAATTTTCTTTTGTACAATGACTTGGAAGTTTGACAAAGGTACTGCTGTTTAAAAACTTTTAAACCACAACAATGAACCTAAATTTTGACGCCTATAACAACTAATTGTAGGATTGCTATGTCTGGCTTCTGCGACAAAATGTCACTGGCTTGACAAAATTCAAGGGCATTTTCATAATCTTCAATCAACAAGTTTATAAATCTATGCAATGGTTCTTACCTTAACAGTCAGCTCCAATGACCATTCTAAACACGAATCATACTGACAAGCAGTAATTAATGCTAGCCTGAAAGTAACATGCCTAGTCAATCAAAATTGTTCAAAAGAGAGGCTCTTAAGAGCCTGTGTCCAGTGGCGGATCCAGGGGGACAGGGGGGTTAGAACCCTCATTTTTTTTTGATGATCAATGCTTTTGAATGGGGACATATGGTTGGAACCCCCCCTTTATCCTTGGTTGGGAACCCCCATTTTAGAAATGGCTGGATCCGCCCCTGTCACTAACCTGCATATTCAACTTCCTGGTTAAAATCATCACAAAAGGGCAATAACTCTATAAAAAGTTAACTGACAATTTCAGTCATGTTGACATATATGAAGATCTTGTCCTGCTGATCATTTTTGCTTTTTAAAGTTTCTATCTACATTTGTATCCATTATACTTTTTTCAAAATAATAGGCAAGAACTAAAAAAAATGTTAAAAATCTTCTTTAAACGGCAATCAATAACTCCATGAACAGGTCGACTAAAATTTAAGCCATGGTGTTTTTTTTGTAGATCTTGCCCCACTGATCAATGGTAAAAATCATCATTGAAGATCAATAACTCCAATAACTAGTCCTCTGAAGTTTTCAGTCATTTGACCTTTGTGTAGATCTTGTCTTGCTGATTATATTTCTTGATTAAAATTTCTCTCCATCTATTTATGTTTTCAAAATAATAGGCAAAAAAGAAAAAAAAATGGAAAAAAAAATTTGACATTTAAGGGCAATAACTCCTATAAGAATATGTCTGAAATGTTTTGACAGCAGGTAGATCTCAACATTCTGATCATTTCTTAGTTTTTCATGGATTGAGGAACAATTGTATTTTTGTTGGTTTTGCCAAAGTTGTCATACAAGCCTATAGAAAATTTTTACTATATTGAACATTTATATATGTTGGTCACTTATATATCCACGAAAAATTAGTATCCAAAGAATAATAATGAATCCAGAGTATATGGAAATACGTTATATATGAAAAATGAGTAAAAGGAGATGTGTGGAACACATCAATGTGACAACATCCCAACAACACAAAAATATGACGTCCATATAACTACTGGTAATTAAAATCTTAAAATCATTTAGTGTTAATTTCCTAATGCTACTAGCTTAAGACTTTGGTTGGCTTGCTTGCATTGTTTATGTATAAACATTTGCTCAGCATTGATTCATCGTAATTAAGATTGACATCTGCAAACAATATGTCTCTCTCTCAAGGACCAATGGCTCTCTCTCAAGGACCAATAACTCTGCATGGGAGATTGAAAGTTTGGCGGGAAAATATGAATGCCTACTCAAATCCAATCTATTAGAAAAATCGAATTGTTACAGAAGAATGTCCACCATGCACTTGCACTGTACTATTATTAATATAGTAAAATAGAATAAAATGCTTTGCTGAGCGCAGCCTGATACGACCGCAGAGGTCAAACCCTGAACAGTTGGTACAAATTTGGACACAATATTCAAGCTTAATACTGTCTGAATTTGGATTGTGATCAAATTTTTGACATAATATAGATTTCTGACACAAAATAAATGTGGTCAAAAATCTTACAAATCTATTGCACAATACTGTGCAATTGAAGATTTCTTCTTGAAACTTTTCAAAAATTCAAAATTTGAAAAATTTTGAAAAAAAAATATGAATCCTCTAAAAAAAATTGGAAAAAAAAATCCACCCCCCCCCACTTTTTGAAACCCCCCTTGGAGCAATAACCCCAAAACTCAATCCCAGCCTTTCCTTTGTAGTATGGAACCTTGTAGTACAATTTCAGAGAGATTTTTACACTTAAACACAAGTTATTGTCTGGAAACTATAAATGCTTGTTTTTGGCCCTTTTTTGGCCCCTAATTCCTACATATTTGGGCAATTAACCCCAAACTCAATCCTAGCCTTCCCTTTGTGATATGGAACCTTGTGGTACAATGTCAGAGAGATCCATACACTTACACACAAGTTATTGTCTGTAAACTAGAAAAATGCTTGTTTTTAGCCCCTTTTTGGCCCTTAATTCCTAAACTGTTGGCCCCATAACCCCTAAAATAGATACCAACCTTCTACTTGTGGTATTAAACATTGTTGTACAATTTCAGAGCAATCGAAATACTTATAAACAAGTTATTATCCTGAAACTAGAAAAATGCTTCTTTTGGGCCCCTTTTTGGCCCCTTATTCCTAAACAGTTGGGACCATCATCCCCAAAATCAATCCCAACCTTCCTTTTGTAGTATTTAACCTTCTTAAAAAATTTCATAGAGATCCATTCACTTAAACTAAAGTTATTGTCCGGAAACCGATGTGTCTTCGGAAGCAGATGCAGACGCAGACGACGCATCATACCATTATACAATCCCAAAAAATATTTTGCAGTCGTATAATGATATACAAATGGACGAAAATTATATATACATGTAACTGTAATATACAAATATTAATATAATATATAACAACAAACCATAGTATACTGATTTGTATCACTTCAATATCATATTTATTACGGTGAGGTTGAATTCCCTGTCATTTATTTATCATCCACACACGAATTTGTCTAAGAAAAAAAATTGTATCTGTACATTAACCTCACTTTCAGGTATAGAGATGTGATTTTTTTTCTGAGACAAGTGTTTGTGACCATCCACAAGAACTTGCAGTCATCCAATGTTCAGTACTTTGATTAATATCATTACATAAATCCACTTTATCCTAAACAGTTTTTGATCATGTGATAGCAAAATTTGGTTTTAAAGAATTAATTTTCAAATGCATAAAGTAATACCTATAAGACAGCCTCACGAAATTATCGCAGTTACCGGTAACGGAAATGAACAAAATCCGTAAATCGTAAATCTTTAAAAAATCGGCGGGACCATTTCAGAGGGGTGGGCAGGGATGAAAATCTATCAATTAATTTCAATTGGCCTAACTTTATTATCTCCCCATTTTCATTTTTGAAGTGAAACCTTTTAAGACATAATTTTTGAAAAATTCTATACAACAGCGTTAAAATTTAAAAATTTGGTTAGACCTCATATTCCATGTTATTTGAACTATTCATGTATGTGCACAGTTATCTAACTTAAAATAGTTTACTGTGACTTGACTATAGTTGTTTACCTTTACCTATTGTTGAGGGGCCTGATGGGTTATTTTCGTTTTTCGTGATCGGCGCATTTTCGCTATCGTGATCCGTTTTTCTACAGATTTCTTTTTTTTTTTATATTTTCGTGATCCGTGATCATGGAAATTTATTTTCTGTGAATCGTGATTGACAAAAAAATCAACTCGTGAATCGTGATGAGACCCCCCCCCCCCCCCCCCCCCCCCCCCCCCATCAGGCCCCTCATTGTTTAAACAGATTGTAAATTGACAATACAATTGGGACATTTAAATTGACCAGTTGGTATTATTAGAGTTGAGTCTACCTTGATGCTACCTGTACTGTTTTTTTTACTCTCCTAACTCAACCTTACAGCATGCTTTTTTCCTGAAGTTTTTCTTCACCTAGGGTTATTCTATTATAAAATTGATAGGGAAGAACATGTTATTGGTTTTCATTGTTTTAAATCCCCAATATAAATGATTTATTTAATTTTGACCCAAAAATCTAAATCAGTAAGACATTTTCTTAACTGCATGTTAACATGTATGAAAATGAAAACTGTTTTGACATAATATATGAATCTTTAAATTTTTAACCCTTATACATGGTATTGTCCAGTTGTCAGTGAAACAAGAAGTAGCTATTCAGGTGTTTTCAGTTTAAGTTTTCAGATGGATATGTTATGTATTTCTTCAAATATCCGTTCAAAATTTTCATTTGGAATATTATTCAAAGTGTTTGAAATCTTTAATCAATGTGCATAATATATTGGGATTTATTTTATTTGAATTCACTTCTTAAGATGCCATATAATTTTGCTTCTTAAAATGTGACTTGTTTTTTTTAGAATGGATTGTCATGAAAGTATCAAGGAGGAAATAATTCATTCAAAATGTTTTGTGTGGCTTATACATGAAAAAGATATAATTTAGTTAATCTAAAAGGTAAAAAAAATCAAAACTGGAATGCAAGTAGAAGAAATAAGTTTATCCATGTTTCTGTGGCTTAAAATTTAAATGTGATTTTGTAAATAATCATTAAAAAATTCTGGACCTAATATGAAGATGATTCACCTGTTTAAATGTGATATATATTAGAAAATGAAGTAAAATGTGAATACAGTGGATATAGTCGAACCTAGTGATAAAGTGAAAAATAAAAGTAAAATATTCTAAAAAATTCATAATGTGAGAATAACAATTTTGAATGTGATATTGGAAATAATCATTATAAGATTCTGGATCTTATATTATTTAATTGGGACATATTTCATGGAAAATGCAATAAAAACTGAATACTGTGGATCTAGTAAAATCGAATGCAAAATAAAAAAAAAAATATTCCAAAAAATGTGTAAAGTGAGGATAACTATTTTGAATGTGATATTGGAAATTATCAAAAATCACAAATTTCTGGATCTAATATAAAGACTCAGCACATGTTTAATTGGGATGTATATCATGCGAAAGTAAACAGAATTATACGATTTACTGTGGATAAAGAAAAAAATCTAGCGATACAGTGAAAAATGTTAGAAAATATTCTAAAAAGTTAATAAAATTAGGAAAATATTTTAAAATGATTTCAAATAGTGAAACTGGAATACTGGATGGGATATCAAATATCAGTGTCAATAAATAAAAGTTTATTCATAACTATTATTTTTACCTTCACTATTTTTAAACACTTTGTACAAGGCTCATGTCAATAAGAATGGAACAAATGTCTAAATGAAGGAATGCACACATTTGTTCTGGTGTTTAATAATACTGGAAAATTATGGAAATTATGAAATAATTAAGATTTCCACAAGAGTAAAAAAAATATTTTGAGTTATCTCCCATTAGAAAAGGCCAAAGAGATAAAGAGGTCTTTTCAACAAAATAAAGGAAATCCAAGCACTCATAGTATTTGGCTATTAAAACATTAAGAGGAAATGTAGTGCATTATATGACCACTGTGTATCATCACAACTGGATATAGGAAGCGGTGGAAAACAAATGTGAAGTCAGGTAAGGTCAAATTCTTCTTATTTTCATTATATTCTACATTTTGCTGACAAGTAAAGTTTTTTTGATAGTGATTATATATAATGTAGCTACTATTTAGTGCTGATTATGATCCTTAATTGTTGGTCTCTCTCTTCAAATTGTCAGAATCAGATATGGTGGTTCTTTAATAGTCATGACAGTGCTACAATTGTACAATTACAAATGTAGGATGTAACATATGGTCCGGGAACACAGTTATCGTCCTTTGATTTTCGTTGTCCACGAATATAGTCCCTAGTGTGGACAATGTGCTACTTGCAATTTTGTTTTATACCCTTTCCAAATTTATTTCTTCATGTTTTATGCCTCAAATAGCAAGTAGGGGGATGAAATTACACTGTAAAAAAATTTGGGTCATGAATTTTTAAGTAAAGTAGTGATTTGGTCCAGCTAAAAAAGGTTAATAATTAGTATTTCGGAAGCTTTCAAAAGAATTCAAAACCGCCTTAACATAAAATTGTCCATATTTTGAGTTAGAGCTGATGAAGTTTTCTTTAATTTTGATATAATTTGTCCCAAAAGTAGTACAACACCATGTAAAGATATTATTGAGAAAGCGCAGGTGGGATTTTTTCAATATTCATTTATTGTCTAAAAGAAATGCACTACGAAATAACTGTGTTCTCGGGCCATATGGCCCTTCAAAAAAAATTATTATTTTAAAAATCAAACATTAAAGTGCCATGAGCAAACAAGCATTTCTCTTTTAAGTCTCACCACTTCTCCCTTTGAAATATCAGTTTCTAAAAGAATCACTTCAAGTAAAAATATACTTATCTTTCTATGCTCTTGCATCTGTGCATGGCTTGGTCTGTGACGTAGACATCCTCAGGGGTACTCTGCAACAGAAACAAGAAGTATATATTAGTTTCATATTGAAAACACAGATGATAGGGGCACTTCAAGTAAAAACATACTTATTTTTATGTGTTCTTGCATCTGTACCTTGGCTTGGTCTGTGGCGTCCACATCCGGGTCAGGTACTCTGAAAGAAAAACAAAAAGTGTATATTAGTTTCATATCGACCACACCGATGGAGGGGGGCACTGCAAGTCAGAAAAAATACTTATCTCTTGCTGTTTCCTGCATCTGTGCCTTTGCCTTGGGTTTCCACGTCCTCCACCTCCGGGTCAGGTACTCTGAAAGAAAAACAAAAAGTGTATATTAGTTTCTCTTGCTGATTCCTGCATCTGTGTCTTTGCCTTGGGTTTCCGCGGCCTCCACCTCCGGGTCAGGTACTCTGAAAGAAAAACAAAAAGTGTATATTAGTTTCATATCGACCACACCGATGGAGGGGGGCACTGCAAGTCAGAAAAAATACTTATCTCTTGCTGTTTCCGGCATCTGTGCCTTTGCCTTGGGTTTCTGCTGCCTCCACCTCCAGGTCAGGTACTCTGAAAGAAAAATAAAAAGTGTATATTAGTTTCATATCGACCACACCGATGGAGGGGGGCACTGCAAGTCAGAAAAAATACTTATCTCTTGCTGTTTCCTGCATCTGTGCCTTTGCCTTGGGTTTCCGCGGCCTCCACCTCAGGGTCAGGTACTCTGAAAGAAAAACAAAAAAGTGTATATTAGTTTCATATCGACCACACCGATGGAGGGGGGCACTGCAAGTCAGAAAAAATACTTATCTCTTGCTGTTTCCTGCATCTGTGCCTTTGCCTTGGGTTTCTGCGGCCTCCACCTCCGGGTCAGGTACTCTGAAAGAAAAACAAAAAAGTGTATATTAGTTTCATATCGACCACACCGATGGAGGGGGGCAATGCAAGTCAGAAAAAATACTTATCTCTTGCTGTTTCCTGCATCTGTGCCTTTGCCTTGGGTTTCTGCGGCCTCCACCTCCGGGTCAGGTACTCTGAAAGAAAAACAAAAAAGTGTATATTAGTTACATATCGACCACACCGATGGAGGGGGGCACTGCAAGTCAGAAAAAATACTTATCTCTTGCTGTTTCCGGCATCTGTGCCTTTGCCTTGGGTTTCTGCGGCCTCCACCTCCGGGTCAGGTACTCTGAAAGAAAAACAAAAAAGTGTATATTAGTTACATATCGACCACACCGATGGAGGGGGGCACTGCAAGTCAGAAAAAATACTTATCTCTTGCTGTTTCCGGCATCTGTGCCTTTGCCTTGGGTTTCTGCGGCCTCCACCTCCGGGTCAGGTACTCTGAAAGAAAAACAAAAAAGTGTATATTAGTTTCATATCGACCACACCGATGGAGGGGGCACTGCAAGTCAGAAAAAATACTTATCTCTTGCTGTTTCCGGCATCTGTGCCTTTGCCTTGGGTTTCTGCGGCCTCCACCTCCGGGTCAGGTACTCTGAAAGAAAAACAAAAAAGTGTATATTAGTTTCATATCGACCACACCGATGGAGGGGGGCACTGCAAGTCAGAAAAAATACTTATCTCTTGCTGTTTCCGGCATCTGTGCCTTTGCCTTGGGTTTCTGCCGCCTCCACCTCCGGGTCAGGCACTCTGAAAGAAAAACAAAAAGTGTATATTAGTTTCATATCGACCACACCGATGGAGGGGGGCACTGCAAGTCAGAAAAAATACTTATCTCTTGCTGTTTCCTGCATCTGTGCCTTTGCCTTGGGTTTCTGCGGCCTCCACAGTCAGAAAAAATACTTATCTCTTGCTGTTTCCTGCATCTGTGCCTTTGCCTTGGGTTTCCGCGGCCTCCACCTCCGGGTCAGGTACTCTGAAAGAAAAACAAAAAGTGTATATTAGTTTCATATCGACCACACCGATGGAGGGGGGCACTGCAAGTCAGAAAAAATACTTATCTCTTGCTGTTTCCGGCATCTGTGCCTTTGCCTTGGGTTTCCGCGGCCTCCACCTCCGGGTCAGGTACTCTGAAAGAAAAACAAAAAGTGTATATTAGTTTCATATCGACCACACCGATGGAGGGGGGCACTGCAAGTCAGAAAAAATACTTATCTCTTGCGGTTTCCTGCATCTGTGCCTTTGCCTTGGGTTTCCGCGGCCTCAACCTCCGGGTCAGGTACTCTGAAAGAAAAACAAAAAGTGTATATTAGTTTCATATCGACCACACCGATGGAGGGGGGCACTGCAAGTCAGAAAAAATACTTATCTCTTGCTGTTTCCGGCATCTGTGCCTTTGCCTTGGGTTTCTGCCGCCTCCACCTCCGGGTCAGGCACTCTGAAAGAAAAACAAAAAGTGTATATTAGTTTCATATCGACCACACCGATGGAGGGGGGCACTGCAAGTCAGAAAAAATACTTATCTCTTGCTGTTTCCTGCATCTGTGCCTTTGCCTTGGGTTTCTGCCGCCTCCACCTCCGGGTCAGGCACTCTGAAAGAAAAACAAAAAGTGTATATTAGTTTCATATCGACCACACCGATGGAGGGGGGCACTGCAAGTCAGAAAAAATACTTATCTCTTGCTGTTTCCTGCATCTGTGCCTTTGCCTTGGGTTTCTGCGGCCTCCACAGTCAGAAAAAATACTTATCTCTTGCTGTTTCCGGCATCTGTGCCTTTGCCTTGGGTTTCCACGGCCTCCACCTCCGGGTCAGGTACTCTGAAAGAAAAACAAAAAGTGTATATTAGTTTCATATCGACCACACCGATGGAGGGGGGCACTGCAAGTCAGAAAAAATACTTATCTCTTGCTGTTTCCTGCATCTGTGCCTTTGCCTTGGGTTTCCGCGGCCTCCACCTCCGGGTCAGGTACTCTGAAAGAAAAACAAAAAGTGTATATTAGTTTCATATCAACCACACCGATGGAGGGGGGCACTGCAAGTCAGACAAAATACTTATATCTTGCTGTTTCCTGCATCTGTGCCTTTGCCTTGGGTTTCCGCGGCCTCAACCTCCGGGTCAGGTACTCTGAAAGAAAAACAAAAAGTGTATATTAGTTTCATATCGACCACACCGATGGAGGGGGGCACTGCAAGTCAGAAAAAATACTTATCTCTTGCTGTTTCCTGCATCTGTGCCTTTGCCTTGGGTTTCCGCTGCCTCCACCTCCGGGTCAGGCACTCTGAAAGAAAAACAAAAAGTGTATATTAGTTTCATATCGACCACACCGATGGAGGGGGGCACTGCAAGTCAGAAAAAATACTTATCTCTTGCTGTTTCCGGCATCTGTGCCTTTGCCTTGGGTTTCCGCGGCCTCCACCTGGTCAGGTACTCTGAAAGAAAAACAAAAAGTGTATATTAGTTTCATATCGACCACACCGATGGAGGGGGGCACTGCAAGTCAGAAAAAATACTTATCTCTTGCTGTTTCCGGCATCTGTGCCTTTGCCTTGGGTTTCCGCGGCCTCCACCTCCGGGTCAGGTACTATGAAAGAAAAACAAAAAGTGTATATTAGTTTCATATCGACCACACCGATGGAGGGGGGCACTGCAAGTCAGAAAAAATACTTATCTCTTGCTGTTTCCGGCATCTGTGCCTTTGCCTTGGGTTTCCGCGGCCTCCACCTCCGGGTCAGGTACTCTGAAAGAAAAACAAAAAGTGTATATTAGTTTCATATCGACCACACCGATGGAGGGGGGCACTGCAAGTCAGAAAAAATACTTATCTCTTGCTGTTTCCGGCATCTGTGCCTTTGCCTTGGGTTTCTGCGGCCTCCACCTCCGGGTCAGGCACTCTGAAAGAAAAACAAAAAAGTGTATATTAGTTTCATATCGACCACACCGATGGAGGGGGGCACTGCAAGTCAGAAAAAATACTTATCTCTTGCTGTTTCCGGCATCTGTGCCTTTGCCTTGGGTTTCCGCGGCCTCCACCTCCGGGTCAGGTACTCTGAAAGAAAAACAAAAAGTGTATATTAGTTTCATATCGACCACACCGATGGAGGGGGGCACTGCAAGTCAGAAAAAATACTTATCTCTTGCTGTTTCCGGCATCTGTGCCTTTGCCTTGGGTTTCCGCGGCCTCCACCTCCGGGTCAGGTACTCTGAAAGAAAAACAAAAAGTGTATATTAGTTTCATATCGACCACACTGATGGAGGGGGGCTCTGCAAGTCAGAAAAAATACTTATCTCTTGCTGTTTCCGGCATCTGTGCCTTTGCCTTGGGTTTCCGCGGCCTCCACCTCCGGGTCAGGTACTCTGAAAGAAAAACAAAAAGTGTATATTAGTTTCATATCGACCACACCGATGGAGGGGGGCACTGCAAGTCAGAAAAAATACTTATCTCTTGCTGTTTCCGGCATCTGTGCCTTTGCCTTGGGATTCCGCGGCCTCCACCTCCGGGTCAGGTACTCTGAAAGAAAAACAAAAAGTGTATATTAGTTTCATATCGACCACACCGATGGAGGGGGGCACTGCAAGTCAGAAAAAATACTTATCTCTTGCTGTTTCCGGCATCTGTGCCTTTGCCTTGGGTTTCCGCGGCCTCAACCGCCGGGTCAGGTACTCTGAAAGAAAAACAAAAAGTGTATATTAGTTTCATATCGACCACACCGATGGAGGGGGGCACTGCAAGTCAGAAAAAATACTTATCTCTTGCTGTTTCCTGCATCTGTGCCTTTGCCTTGGGTTTCCGCTGCCTCCACCTCCGGGTCAGGCACTCTGAAAGAAAAACAAAAAGTGTATATTAGTTTCATATCGACCACACCGATGGAGGGGGGCACTGCAAGTCAGAAAAAATACTTATCTCTTGCTGTTTCCGGCATCTGTGCCTTTGCCTTGGGTTTCCGCGGCCTCCACCTGGTCAGGTACTCTGAAAGAAAAACAAAAAGTGTATATTAGTTTCATATCGACCACACTGATGGAGGGGGGCACTGCAAGTCAGAAAAAATACTTATCTCTTGCTGTTTCCGGCATCTGTGCCTTTGCCTTGGGTTTCCGCGGCCTCCACCTCCGGGTCAGGTACTATGAAAGAAAAACAAAAAGTGTATATTAGTTTCATATCGACCACACCGATGGAGGGGGGCACTGCAAGTCAGAAAAAATACTTATCTCTTGCTGTTTCCGGCATCTGTGCCTTTGCCTTGGGTTTCCGCGGCCTCCACCTCCGGGTCAGGTACTCTGAAAGAAAAACAAAAAGTGTATATTAGTTTCATATCGACCACACCGATGGAGGGGGGCACTGCAAGTCAGAAAAAATACTTATCTCTTGCTGTTTCCGGCATCTGTGCCTTTGCCTTGGGTTTCTGCGGCCTCCACCTCCGGGTCAGGCACTCTGAAAGAAAAACAAAAAAGTGTATATTAGTTTCATATCGACCACACCGATGGAGGGGGGCACTGCAAGTCAGAAAAAATACTTATCTCTTGCTGTTTCCGGCATCTGTGCCTTTGCCTTGGGTTTCCGCGGCCTCCACCTCCGGGTCAGGTACTCTGAAAGAAAAACAAAAAGTGTATATTAGTTTCATATCGACCACACCGATGGAGGGGGGCACTGCAAGTCAGAAAAAATACTTATCTCTTGCTGTTTCCGGCATCTGTGCCTTTGCCTTGGGTTTCCGCGGCCTCCACCTCCGGGTCAGGTACTCTGAAAGAAAAACAAAAAGTGTATATTAGTTTCATATCGACCACACTGATGGAGGGGGGCTCTGCAAGTCAGAAAAAATACTTATCTCTTGCTGTTTCCGGCATCTGTGCCTTTGCCTTGGGTTTCCGCGGCCTCCACCTCCGGGTCAGGTACTCTGAAAGAAAAACAAAAAGTGTATATTAGTTTCATATCGACCACACCGATGGAGGGGGGCACTGCAAGTCAGAAAAAATACTTATCTCTTGCTGTTTCCGGCATCTGTGCCTTTGCCTTGGGATTCCGCGGCCTCCACCTCCGGGTCAGGTACTCTGAAAGAAAAACAAAAAGTGTATATTAGTTTCATATCGACCACACCGATGGAGGGGGGCACTGCAAGTCAGAAAAAATACTTATCTCTTGCTGTTTCCGGCATCTGTGCCTTTGCCTTGGGATTCCGCGGCCTCCACCTCCGGGTCAGGTACTCTGAAAGAAAAACAAAAAGTGTATATTAGTTTCATATCGACCACACCGATGGAGGGGGGCACTGCAAGTCAGAAAAAATACTTATCTCTTGCTGTTTCCGGCATCTGTGCCTTTGCCTTGGGTTTCTGCAGCCTCCACCTCCGGGTCAGGTACTCTGAAAAAAATAAAAAGTGTATATTAGTTTCATATCGACCACACCGATGGAGGGGGGCACTGCAAGTCAGAAAAAATACTTATCTCTTGCTGTTTCCGGCATCTGTGCCTTTGCCTTGGGTTTCCGCGGCCTCCACCTCCGGGTCAGGTACTCTGAAAGAAAAACAAAAAGTGTATATTAGTTTCATATCGACCACACCGATGGAGGGGGGCACTGCAAGTCAGAAAAAATACTTATCTCTTGCTGTTTCCTGCATCTGTGCCTTTGCCTTGGGTTTCCGCGGCCTCAACCTCCGGGTCAGGTACTCTGAAAGAAAAACAAAAAGTGTATATCAGTTTCATATCGACCACACCGATGGAGGGGGGCACTGCAAGTCAGAAAAAATACTTATCTCTTGCTGTTTCCTGCATCTGTGCCTTTGCCTTGGGTTTCCGCGGCCTCCACCTCCGGGTCAGGCACTCTGAAAGAAAAACAAAAAGTGTATATTAGTTTCATATCGACCACACTGATGGAGGGGGGCACTGCAAGTCAGAAAAAATACTTATCTCTTGCTGTTTCCGGCATCTGTGCCTTTGCCTTGGGTTTCCGCGGCCTCCACCTGGTCAGGTACTCTGAAAGAAAAACAAAAAGTGTATATTAGTTTCATATCGACCACACCGATGGAGGGGGGCACTGCAAGTCAGAAAAAATACTTATCTCTTGCTGTTTTCGGCATCTGTGCCTTTGCCTTGGGTTTCCGCGGCCTCCACCTCCGGGTCAGGTACTCTGAAAGAAAAACAAAAAGTGTATATTAGTTTCATATCGACCACACCGATGGAGGGGGGCACTGCAAGTCAGAAAAAATACTTATCTCTTGCTGTTTCCGGCATCTGTGCCTTTGCCTTGGGTTTCCGTGGCCTCCACCTGGCCAGGTACTCTGAAAGAAAAACAAAAAGTGTATATTAGTTTCATATCGACCACACCGATGGAGGGGGGCACTGCAAGTCAGAAAAAATACTTATCTCTTGCTGTTTCCTGCATCTGTGCCTTTGCCTTGGGTTTCCGCGGCCTCCACCTGGCCAGGTACTCTGAAAGAAAAACAAAAAGTGTATATTAGTTTCATATCGACCACACCGATGGAGGGGGGCACTGCAAGTCAGAAAAAATACTTATCTCTTGCTGTTTCCGGCATCTGTGCCTTTGCCTTGGGTTTCCGCGGCCTCCACCTCCGGGTCAGGTACTCTGAAAGAAAAACAAAAAGTGTATATTAGTTTCATATCGACCACACCGATGGAGGTGGGCACTGCAAGTCAGAAAAAATACTTATCTCTTGCTGTTTCCTGCATCTGTGCCTTTGCCTTGGGTTTTCGCGGCCTCCACCTGGTCAGGTACTCTGAAAGAAAAACAAAAAGTGTATATTAGTTTCATATCGACCACACCGATGGAGGGGGGCACTGCAAGTCAGAAAAAATACTTATCTCTTGCTGTTTCCGGCATCTGTGCCTTTGCCTTGGGTTTCCGCGGCCTCCACCTCCGGGTCAGGTACTCTGAAAGAAAAACAAAAAGTGTATATTAGTTTCATATCGACCACACCGATGGAGGGGGGCACTGCAAGTCAGAAAAAATACTTATCTCTTGCTGTTTCCGGCATCTGTGCCTTTGCCTTGGGTTTCCGCGGCCTCCACCTCCGGGTCAGGTACTCTGAAAGAAAAACAAAAAGTGTATATTAGTTTCATATCGACCACACCGATGGAGGGGGGCACTGCAAGTCAGAAAAAATACTTATCTCTTGCTGTTTCCGGCATCTGTGCCTTTGCCTTGGGTTTCTGCGGCCTCCACCTGGTCAGGTACTCTGAAAGAAAAACAAAAAGTGTATATTAGTTTCATATCGACCACACCGATGGAGGGGGGCACTGCAAGTCAGAAAAAATACTTATCTCTTGCTGTTTCCGGCATCTGTGCCTTTGCCTTGGGTTTCTGCGGCCTCCACCTCCGGGTCAGGTACTCTGAAAAAAAAAAAAAAGTGTATATTAGTTTCATATCGACCACACCGATGGAGGGGGGCACTGCAAGTCAGAAAAAATACTTATCTCTTGCTGTTTCTGGCATCTGTGCCTTTGCCTTGGGTTTCCGCGGCCTCCACCTCCGGGTCAGGTACTCTGAAAGAAAAACAAAAAGTGTATATTAGTTTCATATCGACCACACCGATGGAGGGGGGCACTGCAAGTCAGAAAAAATACTTATCTCTTGCTGTTTCCGGCATCTGTGCCTTTGCCTTGGGTTTCCGCGGCCTCCACCTCCGGGTCAGGTACTCTGACAGAAAAACAAAAAGTGTATATTAGTTTCATATCGACCACACCGATGGAGGGGGGCACTGCAAGTCAGAAAAAATACTTATCTCTTGCTGTTTCCGGCATCTGTGCCTTTGCCTTGGGTTTCCGCGGCCTCCACCTCCGGGTCAGGTACTCTGAAAGAAAAACAAAAAGTGTATATTAGTTTCATATCGACCACACCGATGGAGGGGGGCACTGCAAGTCAGAAAAAATACTTATCTCTTGCTGTTTCCGGCATCTGTGCCTTTGCCTTGGGTTTCCGCGGCCTCCACCTCCGGGTCAGGTACTCTGAAAGAAAAACAAAAAGTGTATATTAGTTTCATATCGACCACACCGATGGAGGGGGGCACTGCAAGTCAGAAAAAATACTTATCTCTTGCTGTTTCCGGCATCTGTGCCTTTGCCTTGGGTTTCCGCGGCCTCCACCTCCGGGTCAGGTACTCTGAAAGAAAAACAAAAAGTGTATATTAGTTTCATATCGACCACACCGATGGAGGGGGGCACTGCAAGTCAGAAAAAATACTTATCTCTTGCTGTTTCCGGCATCTGTGCCTTTGCCTTGGGTTTCTGCGGCCTCCACCTCCGGGTCAGGTACTCTGAAAGAAAAACAAAAAGTGTATATTAGTTTCATATCGACCACACCGATGGAGGGGGGCACTGCAAGTCAGAAAAAATACTTATCTCTTGCTGTTTCCTGCATCTGTGCCTTTGCCTTGGGTTTCCGCGGCCTCCACCTGGCCAGGTACTCTGAAAGAAAAACAAAAAGTGTATATTAGTTTCATATCGACCACACCGATGGAGGGGGGCACTGCAAGTCAGAAAAAATACTTATCTCTTGCTGTTTCCGGCATCTGTGCCTTTGCCTTGGGTTTCCGCGGCCTCCACCTCCGGGTCAGGTACTCTGAAAGAAAAACAAAAAGTGTATATTAGTTTCATATCGACCACACCGATGGAGGTGGGCACTGCAAGTCAGAAAAAATACTTATCTCTTGCTGTTTCCTGCATCTGTGCCTTTGCCTTGGGTTTTCGCGGCCTCCACCTGGTCAGGTACTCTGAAAGAAAAACAAAAAGTGTATATTAGTTTCATATCGACCACACCGATGGAGGGGGGCACTGCAAGTCAGAAAAAATACTTATCTCTTGCTGTTTCCGGCATCTGTGCCTTTGCCTTGGGTTTCCGCGGCCTCCACCTCCGGGTCAGGTACTCTGAAAGAAAAACAAAAAGTGTATATTAGTTTCATATTGACCACACCGATGGAGGGGGGCACTGCAAGTCAGAAAAAATACTTATCTCTTGCTGTTTCCGGCATCTGTGCCTTTGCCTTGGGTTTCCGCGGCCTCCACCTCCGGGTCAGGTACTCTGAAAGAAAAACAAAAAGTGTATATTAGTTTCATATCGACCACACCGATGGAGGGGGGCACTGCAAGTCAGAAAAAATACTTATCTCTTGCTGTTTCCGGCATCTGTGCCTTTGCCTTGGGTTTCCGCGGCCTCCACCTCCGGGTCAGGTACTCTGAAAGAAAAACAAAAAGTGTATATTAGTTTCATATCGACCACACCGATGGAGGGGGGCACTGCAAGTCAGAAAAAATACTCATCTCTTGCTGTTTCCGGCATCTGTGCCTTTGCTTTGGGTTTCCGCGGCCTCCACCTCCGGGTCAGGTACTCTGAAAGAAAAACAAAAAGTGTATATTAGTTTCATATCGACCACACCGATGGAGGCGGGCACTGCAAGTCAGAAAAAATACTTATCTCTTGCTGTTTCCGGCATCTGTGCCTTTGCCTTGGGTTTCCGCGGCCTCCACCTCCGGGTCAGGTACTCTGAAAGAAAAACAAAAAGTGTATATTAGTTTCATATCGACCACACCGATGGAGGGGGGCACTGCAAGTCAGAAAAAATACTTATCTCTTGCTGTTTCCGTCATCTGTGCCTATGCCTTGGGTTTCTGCGGCCTCCACCTCCGGGTCAGGTACTCTGAAAAAAAAAAAAAAGTGTATATTAGTTTCATATCGACCACACCGATGGAGGGGGGCACTGCAAGTCAGAAAAAATACTTATCTCTTGCTGTTTCCGGCATCTGTGCCTTTGCCTTGGGTTTCCGCGGCCTCCACCTCCGGGTCAGGTACTCTGAAAGAAAAACAAAAAGTGTATATTAGTTTCATATCGACCACACCGATGGAGGGGGGCACTGCAAGTCAGAAAAAATACTTATCTCTTGCTGTTTCCTGCATCTGTGCCTTTGCCTTGGGTTTCCGCGGCCTCAACCTCCGGGTCAGGTACTCTGAAAGAAAAACAAAAAGTGTATATTAGTTTCATATCGACCACACCGATGGAGGGGGGCACTGCAAGTCAGAAAAAATACTTATCTCTTGCTGTTTCCGGCATCTGTGCCTTTGCCTTGGGTTTCCGCGGCCTCCACCTCCGGGTCAGGTACTCTGAAAGAAAAACAAAAAGTGTATATTAGTTTCATATCGACCACACCGATGGAGGGGGGCACTGCAAGTCAGAAAAAATACTTATCTCTTGCTGTTTCCGGCATCTGTGCCTTTGCCTTGGGTTTCCGCGGCCTCCACCTGGTCAGGTACTCTGAAAGAAAAACAAAAAGTGTATATTAGTTTCATATCGACCACACCGATGGAGGGGGGCACTGCAAGTCAGAAAAAATACTTATCTCTTGCTGTTTCCTGCATCTGTGCCTTTGCCTTGGGTTTCCGCGGCCTCCACCTCCGGGTCAGGTACTCTGAAAGAAAAACAAAAAAGTGTATATTAGTTTCATATCGACCACACCGATGGAGGGGGGCACTGCAAGTCAGAAAAAATACTTATCTCTTGCTGTTTCCTGCATCTGTGCCTTTGCCTTGGGTTTCCGCGGCCTCCACCTGGTCAGGTACTCTGAAAGAAAAACAAAAAGTGTATATTAGTTTCATATCGACCACACCGATGGAGGGGGGCACTGCAAGTCAGAAAAAATACTTATCTCTTGCTGTTTCCGGCATCTGTGCCTTTGCCTTGGGTTTCCGCGGCCTCCACCTGGTCAGGTACTCTGAAAGAAAAACAAAAAGTGTATATTAGTTTCATATCGACCACACCGATGGAGGGGGGCACTGCAAGTCAGAAAAAATACTTATCTCTTGCTGTTTCCTGCATCTGTGCCTTTGCCTTGGGTTTCCGCGGCCTCCACCTGGTCAGGTACTCTGAAAGAAAAACAAAAAGTGTATATTAGTTTCATATCGACCACACCGATGGAGGGGGGCACTGCAAGTCAGAAAAAATACTTATCTCTTGCTGTTTCCGGCATCTGTGCCTTTGCCTTGGGTTTCCGCGGCCTCCACCTCCGGGTCAGGTACTCTGAAAGAAAAACAAAAAGTGTATATTAGTTTCATATCGACCACACCGATGGAGGGGGGCACTGCAAGTCAGAAAAAATACTTATCTCTTGCTGTTTCCTGCATCTGTGCCTTTGCCTTGGGTTTCCGCGGCCTCCACCTGGTCAGGTACTCTGAAAGAAAAACAAAAAGTGTATATTAGTTTCATATCGACCACACCGATGGAGGGGGGCACTGCAAGTCAGAAAAAATACTTATCTCTTGCTGTTTCCGGCATCTGTGCCTTTGCCTTGGGTTTCCGCGGCCTCCACCTCCGGGTCAGGTACTCTGAAAGAAAAACAAAAAGTGTATATTAGTTTCATATCGACCACACCGATGGAGGGGGGCACTGCAAGTCAGAAAAAATACTTATCTCTTGCT
Organism: Mytilus californianus; assembly: GCF_021869535.1. Classification (NCBI taxonomy): domain Eukaryota; kingdom Metazoa; phylum Mollusca; class Bivalvia; order Mytilida; family Mytilidae; genus Mytilus; species Mytilus californianus. The sequence goes on from NW_026262679.1 coordinate 65,380,915, forward strand.
GTTTCCTGCATCTGTGCCTTTGCCTTGGGTTTCCGCGGCCTCAACCTCCGGGTCAGGTACTCTGAAAGAAAAACAAAAAGTGTATATTAGTTTCATATCGACCACACCGATGGAGGGGGGCACTGCAAGTCAGAAAAAATACTTATCTCTTGCTGTTTCCGGCATCTGTGCCTTTGCCTTGGGTTTCCGCGGCCTCCACCTCCGGGTCAGGTACTCTGAAAGAAAAACAAAAAGTGTATATTAGTTTCATATCGACCACACCGATGGAGGGGGGCACTGCAAGTCAGAAAAAATACTTATCTCTTGCTGTTTCCGGCATCTGTGCCTTTGCCTTGGGTTTCCGCGGCCTCCACCTGGTCAGGTACTCTGAAAGAAAAACAAAAAGTGTATATTAGTTTCATATCGACCACACCGATGGAGGGGGGCACTGCAAGTCAGAAAAAATACTTATCTCTTGCTGTTTCCTGCATCTGTGCCTTTGCCTTGGGTTTCCGCGGCCTCCACCTCCGGGTCAGGTACTCTGAAAGAAAAACAAAAAAGTGTATATTAGTTTCATATCGACCACACCGATGGAGGGGGGCACTGCAAGTCAGAAAAAATACTTATCTCTTGCTGTTTCCTGCATCTGTGCCTTTGCCTTGGGTTTCCGCGGCCTCCACCTGGTCAGGTACTCTGAAAGAAAAACAAAAAGTGTATATTAGTTTCATATCGACCACACCGATGGAGGGGGGCACTGCAAGTCAGAAAAAATACTTATCTCTTGCTGTTTCCGGCATCTGTGCCTTTGCCTTGGGTTTCCGCGGCCTCCACCTGGTCAGGTACTCTGAAAGAAAAACAAAAAGTGTATATTAGTTTCATATCGACCACACCGATGGAGGGGGGCACTGCAAGTCAGAAAAAATACTTATCTCTTGCTGTTTCCTGCATCTGTGCCTTTGCCTTGGGTTTCCGCGGCCTCCACCTGGTCAGGTACTCTGAAAGAAAAACAAAAAGTGTATATTAGTTTCATATCGACCACACCGATGGAGGGGGGCACTGCAAGTCAGAAAAAATACTTATCTCTTGCTGTTTCCGGCATCTGTGCCTTTGCCTTGGGTTTCCGCGGCCTCCACCTCCGGGTCAGGTACTCTGAAAGAAAAACAAAAAGTGTATATTAGTTTCATATCGACCACACCGATGGAGGGGGGCACTGCAAGTCAGAAAAAATACTTATCTCTTGCTGTTTCCTGCATCTGTGCCTTTGCCTTGGGTTTCCGCGGCCTCCACCTGGTCAGGTACTCTGAAAGAAAAACAAAAAGTGTATATTAGTTTCATATCGACCACACCGATGGAGGGGGGCACTGCAAGTCAGAAAAAATACTTATCTCTTGCTGTTTCCGGCATCTGTGCCTTTGCCTTGGGTTTCCGCGGCCTCCACCTCCGGGTCAGGTACTCTGAAAGAAAAACAAAAAGTGTATATTAGTTTCATATCGACCACACCGATGGAGGGGGGCACTGCAAGTCAGAAAAAATACTTATCTCTTGCTGTTTCCGGCATCTGTGCCTTTGCCTTGGGTTTCCGCGGCCTCCACCTGGTCAGGTACTCTGAAAGAAAAACAAAAAGAGTATATTAGTTTCATATCGACCACACCGATGGAGGGGGGCACTGCAAGTCAGAAAAAATACTTATCTCTTGCTGTTTCCTGCATCTGTGCCTTTGCCTTGGGTTTCCGCGGCCTCCACCTGGTCAGGTACTCTGAAAGAAAAACAAAAGTGTATATTAGTTTCATATCGACCACACCGATGGAGGGGGGCACTGCAAGTCAGAAAAAATACTTATCTCTTGCTGTTTCCGGCATCTGTGCCTTTGCCTTGGGTTTCTGCGGCCTCCACCTCCGGGTCAGGTACTCTGAAAGAAAAACAAAAAAGTGTATATTAGTATCATATCGACCACACCGATGGAGGGGGGCACTGCAAGTCAGAAAAAATACTTATCTCTTGCTGTTTCCTGCATCTGTGCCTTTGCCTTGGGTTTCCGCGGCCTCCACCTCCGGGTCAGGTACTCTGAAAGAAAAACAAAAAAGTGTATATTAGTTTCATATCGACCACACCGATGGAGGGGGGCACTGCAAGTCAGAAAAAATACTTATCTCTTGCTGTTTCCGGAATCTGTGCCTTTGCCTTGGGTTTCCGCGGCCTCCACCTCCGGGTCAGGTACTCTGAAAGAAAAACAAAAAGTGTATATTAGTTTCATATCGACCACACCGATGGAGGGGGGCACTGCAAGTCAGAAAAAATACTTATCTCTTGCTGTTTCCTGCATCTGTGCCTTTGCCTTGGGTTTCCGCGGCCTCCACCTGGTCAGGTACTCTGAAAGAAAAACAAAAAGTGTATATTAGTTTCATATCGACCACACCGATGGAGGGGGGCACTGCAAGTCAGAAAAAATACTTATCTCTTGCTGTTTCCGGCATCTGTGCCTTTGCCTTGGGTTTCCGCGGCCTCCACCTCCGGGTCAGGTACTCTGAAAGAAAAACAAAAAGTGTATATTAGTTTCATATCGACCACACCGATGGAGGGGGGCACTGCAAGTCAGAAAAAATACTTATCTCTTGCTGTTTCCTGCATCTGTGCCTTTGCCTTGGGTTTCCGCGGCCTCCACCTGGTCAGGTACTCTGAAAGAAAAACAAAAAGTGTATATTAGTTTCATATCGACCACACCGATGGAGGGGGGCACTGCAAGTCAGAAAAAATACTTATCTCTTGCTGTTTCCGGCATCTGTGCCTTTGCCTTGGGTTTCCGCGGCCTCCACCTCCGGGTCAGGTACTCTGAAAGAAAAACAAAAAGTGTATATTAGTTTCATATCGACCACACCGATGGAGGGGGGCACTGCAAGTCAGAAAAAATACTTATCTCTTGCTGTTTCCGGCATCTGTGCCTTTGCCTTGGGTTTCCGCGGCCTCCACCTGGTCAGGTACTCTGAAAGAAAAACAAAAAGAGTATATTAGTTTCATATCGACCACACCGATGGAGGGGGGCACTGCAAGTCAGAAAAAATACTTATCTCTTGCTGTTTCCGGCATCTGTGCCTTTGCCTTGGGTTTCCACGGCCTCCACCTCCGGGTCAGGTACTCTGAAAGAAAAACAAAAAGTGTATATTAGTTTCATATCGACCACACCGATGGAGGAGAGCACTGCAAGTCAGAAAAAATACTTATCTGTTGCTGTTTCCGGCATCTGTGCCTTTGCCTTGGGTTTCCCCGGCCTCCACCTGGTCAGGTACTCTGAAAGAAAAACAAAAAGTGTATATTAGTTTCATATCGACCACACCGATGGAGGGGGGCACTGCAAGTCAGAAAAAATACTTATCTCTTGCTGTTTCCGGCATCTGTGCCTTTGCCTTGGGTTTCTGCGGCCTCCACCTCCGGGTCAGGTACTCTGAAAGAAAAACAAAAAAGTGTATATTAGTTTCATATCGACCACACCAATGGAGGGGGGCACTGCAAGTCAGAAAAAATACTTATCTCTTGCTGTTTCCTGCATCTGTGCCTTTGCCTTGGGTTTCCGCGGCCTCCACCTCCGGGTCAGGTACTCTGAAAGAAAAACAAAAAAGTGTATATTAGTTTCATATCGACCACACCGATGGAGGGGGGCACTGCAAGTCAGAAAAAATACTTATCTCTTGCTGTTTCCGGCATCTGTGCCTTTGCCTTGGGTTTCCGCGGCCTCCACCTCCGGGTCAGGTCCTCTGAAAGAAAAACAAAAAGTGTATATTAGTTTCATATCGACCACACCGATGGAGGGGGCACTGCAAGTCAGAAAAAATACTTATCTCTTGCTGTTTCCTGCATCTGTGCCTTTGCCTTGGGTTTCCGCGGCCTCCACCTCCGGGTCAGGTACTCTGAAAGAAAAACAAAAAAGTGTATATTAGTTTCATATCGACCACACCGATGGAGGGGGGCACTGCAAGTCAGAAAAAATACTTATCTCTTGCTGTTTCCGGCATCTGTGCCTTTGCCTTGGGTTTCCGCGGCCTCCACCTCCGGGTCAGGTACTCTGAAAGAAAAACAAAAAGTGTATATTAGTTTCATATCGACCACACCGATGGAGGGGGGCACTGCAAGTCAGAAAAAATACTTATCTCTTGCTGTTTCCGGCATCTGTGCCTTTGCCTTGGGTTTCCGCGGCCTCCACCTGGTCAGGTACTCTGAAAGAAAAACAAAAAGAGTATATTAGTTTCATATCGACCACACCGATGGAGGGGGGCACTGCAAGTCAGAAAAAATACTTATCTCTTGCTGTTTCCGGCATCTGTGCCTTTGCCTTGGGTTTCCACGGCCTCCACCTCCGGGTCAGGTACTCTGAAAGAAAAACAAAAAGTGTATATTAGTTTCATATCGACCACACCGATGGAGGAGAGCACTGCAAGTCAGAAAAAATACTTATCTCTTGCTGTTTCCGGCATCTGTGCCTTTGCCTTGGGTTTCCCCGGCCTCCACCTGGTCAGGTACTCTGAAAGAAAAACAAAAAGTGTATATTAGTTTCATATCGACCACACCGATGGAGGGGGGCACTGCAAGTCAGAAAAAATACTTATCTCTTGCTGTTTCCGGCATCTGTGCCTTTGCCTTGGGTTTCTGCGGCCTCCACCTCCGGGTCAGGTACTCTGAAAGAAAAACAAAAAAGTGTATATTAGTTTCATATCGACCACACCAATGGAGGGGGGCACTGCAAGTCAGAAAAAATACTTATCTCTTGCTGTTTCCTGCATCTGTGCCTTTGCCTTGGGTTTCCGCGGCCTCCACCTCCGGGTCAGGTACTCTGAAAGAAAAACAAAAAAGTGTATATTAGTTTCATATCGACCACACCGATGGAGGGGGGCACTGCAAGTCAGAAAAAATACTTATCTCTTGCTGTTTCCGGCATCTGTGCCTTTGCCTTGGGTTTCCGCGGCCTCCACCTCCGGGTCAGGTCCTCTGAAAGAAAAACAAAAAGTGTATATTAGTTTCATATCGACCACACCGATGGAGGGGGGCACTGCAAGTCAGAAAAAATACTTATCTCTTGCTGTTTCCTGCATCTGTGCCTTTGCCTTGGGTTTCCGCGGCCTCCACCTGGTCAGGTACTCTGAAAGAAAAACAAAAAGTGTATATTAGTTTCATATCGACCACAATGATGGAGGGGGGCACTGCAAGTCAGAAAAAATACTTATCTCTTGCTGTTTCCGGCATCTGTGCCTTTGCCTTGGGTTTCTGCGGCCTCCACCTCCGGGTCAGGTACTCTGAAAGAAAAACAAAAAAGTGTATATTAGTTTCATATCGACCACACCGATGGAGGGGGGCACTGCAAGTCAGAAAAAATACTTATCTCTTGCTGTTTCCTGCATCTGTGCCTTTGCCTTGGGTTTCCGCGGCCTCCACCTCCGGGTCAGGTACTCTGAAAGAAAAACAAAAAAGTGTATATTAGTTTCATATCGACCACACCGATGGAGGGGGGCACTGCAAGTCAGAAAAAATACTTATCTCTTGCTGTTTCCGGCATCTGTGCCTTTGCCTTGGGTTTCCGCGGCCTCCACCTCCGGGTCAGGTACTCTGAAAGAAAAACAAAAAGTGTATATTAGTTTCATATCGACCACACCGATGGAGGGGGGCACTGCAAGTCAGAAAAAATACTTATCTCTTGCTGTTTCCTGCATCTGTGCCTTTGCCTTGGGTTTCCGCGGCCTCCACCTCCGGGTCAGGTACTCTGAAAGAAAAACAAAAAGTGTATATTAGTTTCATATCGACCACACCGATGGAGGGGGGCACTGCAAGTCAGAAAAAATACTTATCTCTTGCTGTTTCCGGCATCTGTGCCTTTGCCTTGGGTTTCCGCAGCCTCCACCTCCGGGTCAGGTACTCTGAAAGAAAAACAAAAAGTGTATATTAGTTTCATATCGACCACACCGATGGAGGGGGGCACTGCAAGTCAGAAAAAATACTTATCTCTTGCTGTTTCCTGCATCTGTGCCTTTGCCTTGGGTTTCCGCGGCCTCCACCTCCGGGTCAGGTACTCTGAAAGAAAAACAAAAAGTGTATATTAGTTTCATATCGACCACACCGATGGAGGGGGGCACTGCAAGTCAGAAAAAATACTTATCTCTTGCTGTTTCCGGCATCTGTGCCTTTGCCTTGCGTTTCCGCGGCCTCCACCTCCGGGTCAGGTACTCTGAAAGAAAAACAAAAAGTGTATATTAGTTTCATATCGACCACACCGATGGAGGGGGGCACTGCAAGTCAGAAAAAATACTTATCTCTTGCTGTTTCCTGCATCTGTGCCTTTGCCTTGGGTTTCCGCGGCCTCCACCTGGTCAGGTACTCTGAAAGAAAAACAAAAAGTGTATATTAGTTTCATATCGACCACACCGATGGAGGGGGGCACTGCAAGTCAGAAAAAATACTTATCTCTTGCTGTTTCCGGCATCTGTGCCTTTGCCTTGGGTTTCCGCGGCCTCCACCTCCGGGTCAGGTACTCTGAAAGAAAAACAAAAAGAGTATATTAGTTTCATATCGACCACACCGATGGAGGGGGGCACTGCAAGTCAGAAAAAATACTTATCTCTTGCTGTTTCCGGCATCTGTGCCTTTGCCTTGGGTTTCCGCGGCCTCCACCTCCGGGTCAGGTACTCTGAAAGAAAAACAAAAAAGTGTATATTAGTTTCATATCGACCACACCGATGGAGGGGGGCACTGCAAGTCAGAAAAAATACTTATCTCTTGCTGTTTCCGGCATCTGTGCCTTTGCCTTGGGTTTCCGCGGCCTCCACCTCCGGGTCAGGTACTCTGAAAGAAAAACAAAAAGTGTATATTAGTTTCATATCGACCACACCGATGGAGGGGGGCACTGCAAGTCAGAAAAAATACTTATCTCTTGCTGTTTCCTGCATCTGTGCCTTTGCCTTGGGTTTCCGCGGCCTCCACCTGGTCAGGTACTCTGAAAGAAAAACAAAAAGTGTATATTAGTTTCATATCGACCACACCGATGGAGGGGGGCACTGCAAGTCAGAAAAAATACTTATCTCTTGCTGTTTCCGGCATCTGTGCCTTTGCCTTGGGTTTCCGCGGCCTCCACCTCCGGGTCAGGTACTCTGAAAGAAAAACAAAAAGTGTATATTAGTTTCATATCGACCACACCGATGGAGGGGGGCACTGCAAGTCAGAAAAAATACTTATCTCTTGCTGTTTCCGGCATCTGTGCCTTTGCCTTGGGTTTCCGCGGCCTCCACCTGGTCAGGTACTCTGAAAGAAAAACAAAAAGAGTATATTAGTTTCATATCGACCACACCGATGGAGGGGGGCACTGCAAGTCAGAAAAAATACTTATCTCTTGCTGTTTCCGGCATCTGTGCCTTTGCCTTGGGTTTCCACGGCCTCCACCTCCGGGTCAGGTACTCTGAAAGAAAAACAAAAAGTGTATATTAGTTTCATATCGACCACACCGATGGAGGGGGGCACTGCAAGTCAGAAAAAATACTTATCTCTTGCTGTTTCCGGCATCTGTGCCTTTGCCTTGGGTTTCCGCGGCCTCCACCTCCGGGTCAGGTACTCTGAAAGAAAAACAAAAAAGTGTATATTAGTTTCATATCGACCACACCGATGGAGGGGGGCACTGCAAGTCAGAAAAAATACTTATCTCTTGCTGTTTCCGGCATCTGTGCCTTTGCCTTGGGTTTCCGCGGCCTCCACCTCCGGGTCAGGTACTCTGAAAGAAAAACAAAAAGTGTATATTAGTTTCATATCGACCACACCGATGGAGGGGGGCACTGCAAGTCAGAAAAAATACTTATCTCTTGCTGTTTCCTGCATCTGTGCCTTTGCCTTGGGTTTCCGCGGCCTCCACCTGGTCAGGTACTCTGAAAGAAAAACAAAAAGTGTATATTAGTTTCATATCGACCACACCGATGGAGGGGGGCACTGCAAGTCAGAAAAAATACTTATCTCTTGCTGTTTCCGGCATCTGTGCCTTTGCCTTGGGTTTCCGCGGCCTCCACCTGGTCAGGTACTCTGAAAGAAAAACAAAAAGAGTATATTAGTTTCATATCGACCACACCGATGGAGGGGGGCACTGCAAGTCAGAAAAAATACTTATCTCTTGCTGTTTCCGGCATCTGTGCCTTTGCCTTGGGTTTCCACGGCCTCCACCTCCGGGTCAGGTACTCTGAAAGAAAAACAAAAAGTGTATATTAGTTTCATATCGACCACACCGATGGAGGAGAGCACTGCAAGTCAGAAAAAATACTTATCTCTTGCTGTTTCCGGCATCTGTGCCTTTGCCTTGGGTTTCCCCGGCCTCCACCTGGTCAGGTACTCTGAAAGAAAAACAAAAAGTGTATATTAGTTTCATATCGACCACACCGATGGAGGGGGGCACTGCAAGTCAGAAAAAATACTTATCTCTTGCTGTTTCCGGCATCTGTGCCTTTGCCTTGGGTTTCTGCGGCCTCCACCTCCGGGTCAGGTACTCTGAAAGAAAAACAAAAAAGTGTATATTAGTTTCATATCGACCACACCAATGGAGGGGGGCACTGCAAGTCAGAAAAAATACTTATCTCTTGCTGTTTCCTGCATCTGTGCCTTTGCCTTGGGTTTCCGCGGCCTCCACCTCCGGGTCAGGTACTCTGAAAGAAAAACAAAAAAGTGTATATTAGTTTCATATCGACCACACCGATGGAGGGGGGCACTGCAAGTCAGAAAAAATACTTATCTCTTGCTGTTTCCGGCATCTGTGCCTTTGCCTTGGGTTTCCGCGGCCTCCACCTCCGGGTCAGGTCCTCTGAAAGAAAAACAAAAAGTGTATATTAGTTTCATATCGACCACACCGATGGAGGGGGGCACTGCAAGTCAGAAAAAATACTTATCTCTTGCTGTTTCCTGCATCTGTGCCTTTGCCTTGGGTTTCCGCGGCCTCCACCTGGTCAGGTACTCTGAAAGAAAAACAAAAAGTGTATATTAGTTTCATATCGACCACAATGATGGAGGGGGGCACTGCAAGTCAGAAAAAATACTTATCTCTTGCTGTTTCCGGCATCTGTGCCTTTGCCTTGGGTTTCTGCGGCCTCCACCTCCGGGTCAGGTACTCTGAAAGAAAAACAAAAAAGTGTATATTAGTTTCATATCGACCACACCGATGGAGGGGGGCACTGCAAGTCAGAAAAAATACTTATCTCTTGCTGTTTCCTGCATCTGTGCCTTTGCCTTGGGTTTCCGCGGCCTCCACCTCCGGGTCAGGTACTCTGAAAGAAAAACAAAAAAGTGTATATTAGTTTCATATCGACCACACCGATGGAGGGGGGCACTGCAAGTCAGAAAAAATACTTATCTCTTGCTGTTTCCGGCATCTGTGCCTTTGCCTTGGGTTTCCGCGGCCTCCACCTCCGGGTCAGGTACTCTGAAAGAAAAACAAAAAGTGTATATTAGTTTCATATCGACCACACCGATGGAGGGGGGCACTGCAAGTCAGAAAAAATACTTATCTCTTGCTGTTTCCTGCATCTGTGCCTTTGCCTTGGGTTTCCGCGGCCTCCACCTCCGGGTCAGGTACTCTGAAAGAAAAACAAAAAGTGTATATTAGTTTCATATCGACCACACCGATGGAGGGGGGCACTGCAAGTCAGAAAAAATACTTATCTCTTGCTGTTTCCGGCATCTGTGCCTTTGCCTTGGGTTTCCGCAGCCTCCACCTCCGGGTCAGGTACTCTGAAAGAAAAACAAAAAGTGTATATTAGTTTCATATCGACCACACCGATGGAGGGGGGCACTGCAAGTCAGAAAAAATACTTATCTCTTGCTGTTTCCTGCATCTGTGCCTTTGCCTTGGGTTTCCGCGGCCTCCACCTCCGGGTCAGGTACTCTGAAAGAAAAACAAAAAGTGTATATTAGTTTCATATCGACCACACCGATGGAGGGGGGCACTGCAAGTCAGAAAAAATACTTATCTCTTGCTGTTTCCGGCATCTGTGCCTTTGCCTTGCGTTTCCGCGGCCTCCACCTCCGGGTCAGGTACTCTGAAAGAAAAACAAAAAGTGTATATTAGTTTCATATCGACCACACCGATGGAGGGGGGCACTGCAAGTCAGAAAAAATACTTATCTCTTGCTGTTTCCTGCATCTGTGCCTTTGCCTTGGGTTTCCGCGGCCTCCACCTGGTCAGGTACTCTGAAAGAAAAACAAAAAGTGTATATTAGTTTCATATCGACCACACCGATGGAGGGGGGCACTGCAAGTCAGAAAAAATACTTATCTCTTGCTGTTTCCGGCATCTGTGCCTTTGCCTTGGGTTTCCGCGGCCTCCACCTCCGGGTCAGGTACTCTGAAAGAAAAACAAAAAGAGTATATTAGTTTCATATCGACCACACCGATGGAGGGGGGCACTGCAAGTCAGAAAAAATACTTATCTCTTGCTGTTTCCGGCATCTGTGCCTTTGCCTTGGGTTTCCGCGGCCTCCACCTCCGGGTCAGGTACTCTGAAAGAAAAACAAAAAAGTGTATATTAGTTTCATATCGACCACACCGATGGAGGGGGGCACTGCAAGTCAGAAAAAATACTTATCTCTTGCTGTTTCCGGCATCTGTGCCTTTGCCTTGGGTTTCCGCGGCCTCCACCTCCGGGTCAGGTACTCTGAAAGAAAAACAAAAAGTGTATATTAGTTTCATATCGACCACACCGATGGAGGGGGGCACTGCAAGTCAGAAAAAATACTTATCTCTTGCTGTTTCCTGCATCTGTGCCTTTGCCTTGGGTTTCCGCGGCCTCCACCTGGTCAGGTACTCTGAAAGAAAAACAAAAAGTGTATATTAGTTTCATATCGACCACACCGATGGAGGGGGGCACTGCAAGTCAGAAAAAATACTTATCTCTTGCTGTTTCCGGCATCTGTGCCTTTGCCTTGGGTTTCCGCGGCCTCCACCTCCGGGTCAGGTACTCTGAAAGAAAAACAAAAAGTGTATATTAGTTTCATATCGACCACACCGATGGAGGGGGGCACTGCAAGTCAGAAAAAATACTTATCTCTTGCTGTTTCCGGCATCTGTGCCTTTGCCTTGGGTTTCCGCGGCCTCCACCTGGTCAGGTACTCTGAAAGAAAAACAAAAAGAGTATATTAGTTTCATATCGACCACACCGATGGAGGGGGGCACTGCAAGTCAGAAAAAATACTTATCTCTTGCTGTTTCCGGCATCTGTGCCTTTGCCTTGGGTTTCCACGGCCTCCACCTCCGGGTCAGGTACTCTGAAAGAAAAACAAAAAGTGTATATTAGTTTCATATCGACCACACCGATGGAGGGGGGCACTGCAAGTCAGAAAAAATACTTATCTCTTGCTGTTTCCGGCATCTGTGCCTTTGCCTTGGGTTTCCGCGGCCTCCACCTCCGGGTCAGGTACTCTGAAAGAAAAACAAAAAAGTGTATATTAGTTTCATATCGACCACACCGATGGAGGGGGGCACTGCAAGTCAGAAAAAATACTTATCTCTTGCTGTTTCCGGCATCTGTGCCTTTGCCTTGGGTTTCCGCGGCCTCCACCTCCGGGTCAGGTACTCTGAAAGAAAAACAAAAAGTGTATATTAGTTTCATATCGACCACACCGATGGAGGGGGGCACTGCAAGTCAGAAAAAATACTTATCTCTTGCTGTTTCCTGCATCTGTGCCTTTGCCTTGGGTTTCCGCGGCCTCCACCTGGTCAGGTACTCTGAAAGAAAAACAAAAAGTGTATATTAGTTTCATATCGACCACACCGATGGAGGGGGGCACTGCAAGTCAGAAAAAATACTTATCTCTTGCTGTTTCCGGCATCTGTGCCTTTGCCTTGGGTTTCCGCGGCCTCCACCTCCGGGTCAGGTACTCTGAAAGAAAAACAAAAAGTGTATATTAGTTTCATATCGACCACACCGATGGAGGGGGGCACTGCAAGTCAGAAAAAATACTTATCTCTTGCTGTTTCCGGCATCTGTGCCTTTGCCTTGGGTTTCCGCGGCCTCCACCTGGTCAGGTACTCTGAAAGAAAAACAAAAAGAGTATATTAGTTTCATATCGACCACACCGATGGAGGGGGGCACTGCAAGTCAGAAAAAATACTTATCTCTTGCTGTTTCCGGCATCTGTGCCTTTGCCTTGGGTTTCCACGGCCTCCACCTCCGGGTCAGGTACTCTGAAAGAAAAACAAAAAAGTGTATATTAGTTTCATATCGACCACACCGATGGAGGGGGGCACTGCAAGTCAGAAAAAATACTTATCTCTTGCTGTTTCCTGCATTTGTGCCTTTGCCTTGGGTTTCCGCGGCCTCCACCTCCGGGTCAGGTACTCTGAAAGAAAAACAAAAAAGTGTATATTAGTTTCATATCGACCACACCGATGGAGGGGGGCACTGCAAGTCAGAAAAAATACTTATCTCTTGCTGTTTCCGGCATCTGTGCCTTTGCCTTGGGTTTCCGCGGCCTCCACCTCCGGGTCAGGTACTCTGAAAGAAAAACAAAAAGTGTATATTAGTTTCATATCGACCACACCGATGGAGGGGGGCACTGCAAGTCAGAAAAAATACTTATCTCTTGCTGTTTCCTGCATCTGTGCCTTTGCCTTGGGTTTCCGCGGCCTCCACCTCCGGGTCAGGTACTCTGAAAGAAAAACAAAAAGTGTATATTAGTTTCATATCGACCACACCGATGGAGGGGGGCACTGCAAGTCAGAAAAAATACTTATCTCTTGCTGTTTCCGGCATCTGTGCCTTTGCCTTGGGTTTCCGCGGCCTCCACCTCCGGGTCAGGTACTCTGAAAGAAAAACAAAAAGTGTATATTAGTTTCATATCGACCACACCGATGGAGGGGGGCACTGCAAGTCAGAAAAAATACTTATCTCTTGCTGTTTCCTGCATCTGTGCCTTTGCCTTGGGTTTCCGCGGCCTCCACCTGGTCAGGTACTCTGAAAGAAAAACAAAAAGTGTATATTAGTTTCATATCGACCACACCGATGGAGGGGGGCACTGCAAGTCAGAAAAAATACTTATCTCTTGCTGTTTCCGGCATCTGTGCCTTTGCCTTGGGTTTCCGCGGCCTCCACCTCCGGGTCAGGTACTCTGAAAGAAAAACAAAAAGAGTATATTAGTTTCATATCGACCACACCGATGGAGGGGGGCACTGCAAGTCAGAAAAAATACTTATCTCTTGCTGTTTCCTGCATCTGTGCCTTTGCCTTGGGTTTCCGCGGCCTCCACCTGGTCAGGTACTCTGAAAGAAAAACAAAAAGTGTATATTAGTTTCATATCGACCACACCGATGGAGGGGGGCACTGCAAGTCAGAAAAAATACTTATCTCTTGCTGTTTCCGGCATCTGTGCCTTTGCCTTGGGTTTCTGCGGCCTCCACCTCCGGGTCAGGTACTCTGAAAGAAAAACAAAAAAGTGTATATTAGTATCATATCGACCACACCGATGGAGGGGGGCACTGCAAGTCAGAAAAAATACTTATCTCTTGCTGTTTCCTGCATCTGTGCCTTTGCCTTGGGTTTCCGCGGCCTCCACCTCCGGGTCAGGTACTCTGAAAGAAAAACAAAAAAGTGTATATTAGTTTCATATCGACCACACCGATGGAGGGGGGCACTGCAAGTCAGAAAAAATACTTATCTCTTGCTGTTTCCGGCATCTGTGCCTTTGCCTTGGGTTTCCGCGGCCTCCACCTCCGGGTCAGGTACTCTGAAAGAAAAACAAAAAGTGTATATTAGTTTCATATCGACCACACCGATGGAGGGGGGCACTGCAAGTCAGAAAAAATACTTATCTCTTGCTGTTTCCTGCATCTGTGCCTTTGCCTTGGGTTTCCGCGGCCTCCACCTGGTCAGGTACTCTGAAAGAAAAACAAAAAGTGTATATTAGTTTCATATCGACCACACCGATGGAGGGGGGCACTGCAAGTCAGAAAAAATACTTATCTCTTGCTGTTTCCGGCATCTGTGCCTTTGCCTTGGGTTTCCGCGGCCTCCACCTCCGGGTCAGGTACTCTGAAAGAAAAACAAAAAGTGTATATTAGTTTCATATCGACCACACCGATGGAGGGGGGCACTGCAAGTCAGAAAAAATACTTATCTCTTGCTGTTTCCTGCATCTGTGCCTTTGCCTTGGGTTTCCGCGGCCTCCACCTCCGGGTCAGGTACTCTGAAAGAAAAACAAAAAAGTGTATATTAGTTTCATATCGACCACACCGATGGAGGGGGGCACTGCAAGTCAGAAAAAATACTTATCTCTTGCTGTTTCCGGCATCTGTGCCTTTGCCTTGGGTTTCCGCGGCCTCCACCTCCGGGTCAGGTACTCTGAAAGAAAAACAAAAAGTGTATATTAGTTTCATATCGACCACACCGATGGAGGGGGGCACTGCAAGTCAGAAAAAATACTTATCTCTTGCTGTTTCCGGCATCTGTGCCTTTGCCTTGGGTTTCCGCGGCCTCCACCTCCGGGTCAGGTACTCTGAAAGAAAAACAAAAAGTGTATATTAGTTTCATATCGACCACACCGATGGAGGGGGGCACTGCAAGTCAGAAAAAATACTTATCTCTTGCTGTTTCCGGCATCTGTGCCTTTGCCTTGGGTTTCCGCGGCCTCCACCTGGTCAGGTACTCTGAAAGAAAAACAAAAAGTGTATATTAGTTTCATATCGACCACACCGATGGAGGGGGGCACTGCAAGTCAGAAAAAATACTTATCTCTTGCTGTTTCCGGCATCTGTGCCTTTGCCTTGGGTTTCCGCGGCCTCCACCTCCGGTGTCAGGTACTCTGAAAGAAAAACAAAAAGTGTATATTAGTTTCATATCGACCACACCGATGGAGGGGGGCACTGCAAGTCAGAAAAAATACTTATCTCTTGCTGTTTCCTGCATCTGTGCCTTTGCCTTGGGTTTCCGCGGCCTCCACCTGGTCAGGTACTCTGAAAGAAAAACAAAAAGTGTATATTAGTTTCATATCGACCACACCGATGGAGGGGGGCACTGCAAGTCAGAAAAAATACTTATCTCTTGCTGTTTCCGGCATCTGTGCCTTTGCCTTGGGTTTCCGCGGCCTCCACCTCCGGGTCAGGTACTCTGAAAGAAAAACAAAAAGTGTATATTAGTTTCATATCGACCACACCGATGGAGGGGGGCACTGCAAGTCAGAAAAAATACTTATCTCTTGCTGTTTCCTGCATCTGTGCCTTTGCCTTGGGTTTCCGCGGCCTCCACCTGGTCAGGTACTCTGAAAGAAAAACAAAAAGTGTATATTAGTTTCATATCGACCACACCGATGGAGGGGGGCACTGCAAGTCAGAAAAAATACTTATCTCTTGCTGTTTCCGGCATCTGTGCCTTTGCCTTGGGTTTCCGCGGCCTCCACCTCCGGGTCAGGTACTCTGAAAGAAAAACAAAAAGAGTATATTAGTTTCATATCGACCACACCGATGGAGGGGGGCACTGCAAGTCAGAAAAAATACTTATCTCTTGCTGTTTCCGGCATCTGTGCCTTTGCCTTGGGTTTCCGCGGCCTCCACCTCCGGGTCAGGTACTCTGAAAGAAAAACAAAAAGTGTATATTAGTTTCATATCGACCACACCGATGGAGGGGGGCACTGCAAGTCAGAAAAAATACTTATCTCTTGCTGTTTCCGGCATCTGTGCCTTTGCCTTGGGTTTCCGCGGCCTCCACCTGGTCAGGTACTCTGAAAGAAAAACAAAAAGTGTATATTAGTTTCATATCGACCACACCGATGGAGGGGGGCACTGCAAGTCAGAAAAAATACTTATCTCTTGCTGTTTCCGGCATCTGTGCCTTTGCCTTGGGTTTCTGCGGCCTCCACCTCCGGGTCAGGTACTCTGAAAGAAAAACAAAAAAGTGTATATTAGTATCATATCGACCACACCGATGGAGGGGGGCACTGCAAGTCAGAAAAAATACTTATCTCTTGCTGTTTCCGGCATCTGTGCCTTTGCCTTGGGTTTCCGCGGCCTCCACCTCCGGGTCAGGTACTCTGAAAGAAAAACAAAAAAGTGTATATTAGTTTCATATCGACCACACCGATGGAGGGGGGCACTGCAAGTCAGAAAAAATACTTATCTCTTGCTGTTTCCGGCATCTGTGCCTTTGCCTTGGGTTTCCGCGGCCTCCACCTCCGGGTCAGGTACTCTGAAAGAAAAACAAAAAGTGTATATTAGTTTCATATCGACCACACCGATGGAGGGGGGCACTGCAAGTCAGAAAAAATACTTATCTCTTGCTGTTTCCTGCATCTGTGCCTTTGCCTTGGGTTTCCGCGGCCTCCACCTGGTCAGGTACTCTGAAAGAAAAACAAAAAGTGTATATTAGTTTCATATCGACCACACCGATGGAGGGGGGCACTGCAAGTCAGAAAAAATACTTATCTCTTGCTGTTTCCGGCATCTGTGCCTTTGCCTTGGGTTTCCGCGGCCTCCACCTCCGGTGTCAGGTACTCTGAAAGAAAAACAAAAAGTGTATATTAGTTTCATATCGACCACACCGATGGAGGGGGGCACTGCAAGTCAGAAAAAATACTTATCTCTTGCTGTTTCCTGCATCTGTGCCTTTGCCTTGGGTTTCCGCGGCCTCCACCTGGTCAGGTACTCTGAAAGAAAAACAAAAAGTGTATATTAGTTTCATATCGACCACACCGATGGAGGGGGGCACTGCAAGTCAGAAAAAATACTTATCTCTTGCTGTTTCCGGCATCTGTGCCTTTGCCTTGGGTTTCCGCGGCCTCCACCTGGTCAGGTACTCTGAAAGAAAAACAAAAAGTGTATATTAGTTTCATATCGACCACACCGATGGAGGGGGGCACTGCAAGTCAGAAAAAATACTTATCTCTTGCTGTTTCCTGCATCTGTGCCTTTGCCTTGGGTTTCTGCGGCCTCCACCTCCGGGTCAGGTACTCTGAAAGAAAAACAAAAAAGTGTATATTAGTTTCATATCGACCACACCGATGGAGGAGGGCACTGCAAGTCAGAAAAAATACTTATCTCTTGCTGTTTCCGGCATCTGTGCCTTTGCCTTGGGTTTCCGCGGCCTCCACCTGGTCAGGTACTCTGAAAGAAAAACAAAAAGAGTATATTAGTTTCATATCGACCACACCGATGGAGGGGGGCACTGCAAGTCAGAAAAAATACTTATCTCTTGCTGTTTCCTGCATCTGTGCCTTTGCCTTGGGTTTCCGCGGCCTCCACCTCCGGGTCAGGTACTCTGAAAGAAAAACAAAAAAGTGTATATTAGTTTCATATCGACCACACCGATGGAGGGGGGCACTGCAAGTCAGAAAAAATACTTATCTCTTGCTGTTTCCGGCATCTGTGCCTTTGCCTTGGGTTTCCGCGGCCTCCACCTCCGGGTCAGGTACTCTGAAAGAAAAACAAAAAGTGTATATTAGTTTCATATCGACCACACCGATGGAGGGGGGCACTGCAAGTCAGAAAAAATACTTATCTCTTGCTGTTTCCTGCATCTGTGCCTTTGCCTTGGGTTTCCGCGGCCTCCACCTGGTCAGGTACTCTGAAAGAAAAACAAAAAGTGTATATTAGTTTCATATCGACCACACCGATGGAGGGGGGCACTGCAAGTCAGAAAAAATACTTATCTCTTGCTGTTTCCGGCATCTGTGCCTTTGCCTTGGGTTTCTGCGGCCTCCACCTCCGGGTCAGGTACTCTGAAAGAAAAACAAAAAAGTGTATATTAGTTTCATATCGACCACACCGATGGAGGGGGGCACTGCAAGTCAGAAAAAATACTTATCTCTTGCTGTTTCCTGCATCTGTGCCTTTGCCTTGGGTTTCCGCGGCCTCCACCTCCGGGTCAGGTACTCTGAAAGAAAAACAAAAAAGTGTATATTAGTTTCATATCGACCACACCGATGGAGGGGGGCACTGCAAGTCAGAAAAAATACTTATCTCTTGCTGTTTCCGGCATCTGTGCCTTTGCCTTGGGTTTCCGCGGCCTCCACCTCCGGGTCAGGTACTCTGAAAGAAAAACAAAAAGTGTATATTAGTTTCATATCGACCACACCGATGGAGGGGGGCACTGCAAGTCAGAAAAAATACTTATCTCTTGCTGTTTCCTGCATCTGTGCCTTTGCCTTGGGTTTCCGCGGCCTCCACCTGGTCAGGTACTCTGAAAGAAAAACAAAAAGTGTATATTAGTTTCATATCGACCACACCGATGGAGGGGGGCACTGCAAGTCAGAAAAAATACTTATCTCTTGCTGTTTCCGGCATCTGTGCCTTTGCCTTGGGTTTCCGCGGCCTCCACCTCCGGGTCAGGTACTCTGAAAGAAAAACAAAAAGTGTATATTAGTTTCATATCGACCACACCGATGGAGGGGGGCACTGCAAGTCAGAAAAAATACTTATCTCTTGCTGTTTCCTGCATCTGTGCCTTTGCCTTGGGTTTCCGCGGCCTCCACCTGGTCAGGTACTCTGAAAGAAAAACAAAAAGTGTATATTAGTTTCATATCGACCACACCGATGGAGGGGGGCACTGCAAGTCAGAAAAAATACTTATCTCTTGCTGTTTCCGGCATCTGTGCCTTTGCCTTGGGTTTCCGCGGCCTCCACCTCCGGGTCAGGTACTCTGAAAGAAAAACAAAAAGAGTATATTAGTTTGATATCGACCACACCGATGGAGGGGGGCACTGCAAGTCAGAAAAAATACTTATCTCTTGCTGTTTCCGGCATCTGTGCCTTTGCCTTGGGTTTCCGCGGCCTCCACCTCTGGTTCAGGTACTCTGAAAGAAAAACAAAAAGTGTATATTAGTTTCATATCGACCACACCGATGGAGGGGGGCACTGCAAGTCAGAAAAAATACTTATCTCTTGCTGTTTCCGGCATCTGTGCCTTTGCCTTGGGTTTCCGCGGCCTCCACCTGGTCAGGTACTCTGAAAGAAAAACAAAAAGTGTATATTAGTTTCATATCGACCACACCGATGGAGGGGGGCACTGCAAGTCAGAAAAAATACTTATCTCTTGCTGTTTCCGGCATCTGTGCCTTTGCCTTGGGTTTCTGCGGCCTCCACCTCCGGGTCAGGTACTCTGAAAGAAAAACAAAAAAGTGTATATTAGTATCATATCAACCACACCGATGGAGGGGGGCACTGCAAGTCAGAAAAAATACTTATCTCTTGCTGTTTCCTGCATCTGTGCCTTTGCCTTGGGTTTCCGCGGCCTCCACCTCCGGGTCAGGTACTCTGAAAGAAAAACAAAAAAGTGTATATTAGTTTCATATCGACCACACCGATGGAGGGGGGCACTGCAAGTCAGAAAAAATACTTATCTCTTGCTGTTTCCGGCATCTGTGCCTTTGCCTTGGGTTTCCGCGGCCTCCACCTCCGGGTCAGGTACTCTGAAAGAAAAACAAAAAGTGTATATTAGTTTCATATCGACCACACCGATGGAGGGGGGCACTGCAAGTCAGAAAAAATACTTATCTCTTGCTGTTTCCTGCATCTGTGCCTTTGCCTTGGGTTTCCGCGGCCTCCACCTGGTCAGGTACTCTGAAAGAAAAACAAAAAGTGTATATTAGTTTCATATCGACCACACCGATGGAGGGGGGCACTGCAAGTCAGAAAAAATACTTATCTCTTGCTGTTTCCGGCATCTGTGCCTTTGCCTTGGGTTTCCGCGGCCTCCACCTCCGGGTCAGGTACTCTGAAAGAAAAACAAAAAGTGTATATTAGTTTCATATCGACCACACCGATGGAGGGGGGCACTGCAAGTCAGAAAAAATACTTATCTCTTGCTGTTTCCTGCATCTGTGCCTTTGCCTTGGGTTTCCGCGGCCTCCACCTCCGGGTCAGGTACTCTGAAAGAAAAACAAAAAAGTGTATATTAGTTTCATATCGACCACACCGATGGAGGGGGGCACTGCAAGTCAGAAAAAATACTTATTTCTTGCTGTTTCCTGCATCTGTGCCTTTGCCTTGGGTTTTCGCGGCCTCCACCTCCGGGTCAGGTACTCTGAAAGAAAAACAAAAAGTGTATATTAGTTTCATATCGACCACACCGATGGAGGGGGGCACTGCAAGTCAGAAAAAATACTTATCTCTTGCTGTTTCCTGCATCTGTGCCTTTGCCTTGGGTTTCCGCGGCCTCCACCTGGTCAGGTACTCTGAAAGAAAAACAAAAAGTGTATATTAGTTTCATATCGACCACACCGATGGAGGGGGGCACTGCAAGTCAGAAAAAATACTTATCTCTTGCTGTTTCCGGCATCTGTGCCTTTGCCTTGGGTTTCCGCGGCCTCCACCTCCGGGTCAGGTACTCTGAAAGAAAAACAAAAAGTGTATATTAGTTTCATATCGACCACACCGATGGAGGGGGGCACTGCAAGTCAGAAAAAATACTTATCTCTTGCTGTTTCCGGCATCTGTGCCTTTGCCTTGGGTTTCCGCGGCCTCCACCTCCGGGTCAGGTACTCTGAAAGAAAAACAAAAAGTGTATATTAGTTTCATATCGACCACACCGATGGAGGGGGGCACTGCAAGTCAGAAAAAATACTTATCTCTTGCTGTTTCCTGCATCTGTGCCTTTGCCTTGGGTTTCCGCGGCCTCCACCTGGTCAGGTACTCTGAAAGAAAAACAAAAAGTGTATATTAGTTTCATATCGACCACACCGATGGAGGGGGGCACTGCAAGTCAGAAAAAATACTTATCTCTTGCTGTTTCCGGCATCTGTGCCTTTGCCTTGGGTTTCCGCGGCCTCCACCTCCGGGTCAGGTACTCTGAAAGAAAAACAAAAAGTGTATATTAGTTTCATATCGACCACACCGATGGAGGGGGGCACTGCAAGTCAGAAAAAATACTTATCTCTTGCTGTTTCCTGCATCTGTGCCTTTGCCTTGGGTTTCCGCGGCCTCCACCTCCGGGTCAGGTACTCTGAAAGAAAAACAAAAAAGTGTATATTAGTTTCATATCGACCACACCGATGGAGGGGGGCACTGCAAGTCAGAAAAAATACTTATCTCTTGCTGTTTCCGGCATCTGTGCCTTTGCCTTGGGTTTCCGCGGCCTCCACCTCCGGGTCAGGTACTCTGAAAGAAAAACAAAAAGTGTATATTAGTTTCATATCGACCACACCGATGGAGGGGGGCACTGCAAGTCAGAAAAAATACTTATCTCTTGCTGTTTCCGGCATCTGTGCCTTTGCCTTGGGTTTCCGCGGCCTCCACCTCCGGGTCAGGTACTCTGAAAGAAAAACAAAAAGTGTATATTAGTTTCATATCGACCACACCGATGGAGGGGGGCACTGCAAGTCAGAAAAAATACTTATCTCTTGCTGTTTCCGGCATCTGTGCCTTTGCCTTGGGTTTCCGCGGCCTCCACCTCCGGGTCAGGTACTCTGAAAGAAAAACAAAAAGTGTATATTAGTTTCATATCGACCACACCGATGGAGGGGGGCACTGCAAGTCAGAAAAAATACTTATCTCTTGCTGTTTCCTGCATCTGTGCCTTTGCCTTGGGTTTCCGCGGCCTCCACCTGGTCAGGTACTCTGAAAGAAAAACAAAAAGTGTATATTAGTTTCATATCGACCACACCGATGGAGGGGGGCACTGCAAGTCAGAAAAAATACTTATCTCTTGCTGTTTCCGGCATCTGTGCCTTT
The DNA here is from genome assembly GCF_021869535.1 of Mytilus californianus. Lineage (NCBI taxonomy): Eukaryota > Metazoa > Mollusca > Bivalvia > Mytilida > Mytilidae > Mytilus > Mytilus californianus. The sequence continues at coordinate 65,402,548 of NW_026262679.1, forward strand.
GCCTTGGGTTTCCGCGGCCTCCACCTCCGGGTCAGGTACTCTGAAAGAAAAACAAAAAGTGTATATTAGTTTCATATCGACCACACCGATGGAGGGGGGCACTGCAAGTCAGAAAAAATACTTATCTCTTGCTGTTTCCGGCATCTGTGCCTTTGCCTTGGGTTTCCGCGGCCTCCACCTCCGGGTCAGGTACTCTGAAAGAAAAACAAAAAGTGTATATTAGTTTCATATCGACCACACCGATGGAGGGGGGCACTGCAAGTCAGAAAAAATACTTATCTCTTGCTGTTTCCTGCATCTGTGCCTTTGCCTTGGGTTTCCGCGGCCTCCACCTGGTCAGGTACTCTGAAAGAAAAACAAAAAGTGTATATTAGTTTCATATCGACCACACCGATGGAGGGGGGCACTGCAAGTCAGAAAAAATACTTATCTCTTGCTGTTTCCGGCATCTGTGCCTTTGCCTTGGGTTTCCGCGGCCTCCACCTCCGGGTCAGGTACTCTGAAAGAAAAACAAAAAGTGTATATTAGTTTCATATCGACCACACCGATGGAGGGGGCACTGCAAGTCAGAAAAAATACTTATCTCTTGCTGTTTCCTGCATCTGTGCCTTTGCCTTGGGTTTCCGCGGCCTCCACCTGGTCAGGTACTCTGAAAGAAAAACAAAAAAGTGTATATTAGTTTCATATCGACCACACCCATGGAGGGGGGCACTGCAAGTCAGAAAAAATACTTATCTCTTGCTGTTTCCGGCATCTGTGCCTTTGCCTTGGGTTTCCGCGGCCTCCACCTCCGGGTCAGGTACTCTGAAAGAAAAACAAAAAGTGTATATTAGTTTCATATCGACCACACCGATGGAGGGGGGCACTGCAAGTCAGAAAAAATACTTATCTCTTGCTGTTTCCTGCATCTGTGCCTTTGCCTTGGGTTTCCGCGGCCTCCACCTGGTCAGGTACTCTGAAAGAAAAACAAAAAGTGTATATTAGTTTCATATCGACCACACCGATGGAGGGGGGCACTGCAAGTCAGAAAAAATACTTATCTCTTGCTGTTTCCGGCATCTGTGCCTTTGCCTTGGGTTTCCGCGGCCTCCACCTCCGGGTCAGGTACTCTGAAAGAAAAACAAAAAGTGTATATTAGTTTCATATCGACCACACCGATGGAGGGGGGCACTGCAAGTCAGAAAAAATACTTATCTCTTGCTGTTTCCTGCATCTGTGCCTTTGCCTTGGGTTTCCGCGGCCTCCACCTGGTCAGGTACTCTGAAAGAAAAACAAAAAGTGTATATTAGTTTCATATCGACCACACCGATGGAGGGGGGCACTGCAAGTCAGAAAAAATACTTATCTCTTGCTGTTTCCGGCATCTGTGCCTTTGCCTTGGGTTTCCGCGGCCTCCACCTCCGGGTCAGGTACTCTGAAAGAAAAACAAAAAGTGTATATTAGTTTCATATCGACCACACCGATGGAGGGGGGCACTGCAAGTCAGAAAAAATACTTATCTCTTGCTGTTTCCTGCATCTGTGCCTTTGCCTTGGGTTTCCGCGGCCTCCACCTCCGGGTCAGGTACTCTGAAAGAAAAACAAAAAAGTGTATATTAGTTTCATATCGACCACACCGATGGAGGGGGGCACTGCAAGTCAGAAAAAATACTTATCTCTTGCTGTTTCCGGCATCTGTGCCTTTGCCTTGGGTTTCCGCGGCCTCCACCTCCGGGTCAGGTACTCTGAAAGAAAAACAAAAAGTGTATATTAGTTTCATATCGACCACACCGATGGAGGGGGGCACTGCAAGTCAGAAAAAATACTTATCTCTTGCTGTTTCCGGCATCTGTGCCTTTGCCTTGGGTTTCCGCGGCCTCCACCTCCGGGTCAGGTACTCTGAAAGAAAAACAAAAAGTGTATATTAGTTTCATATCGACCACACCGATGGAGGGGGGCACTGCAAGTCAGAAAAAATACTTATCTCTTGCTGTTTCCGGCATCTGTGCCTTTGCCTTGGGTTTCCGCGGCCTCCACCTCCGGGTCAGGTACTCTGAAAGAAAAACAAAAAGTGTATATTAGTTTCATATCGACCACACCGATGGAGGGGGGCACTGCAAGTCAGAAAAAATACTTATCTCTTGCTGTTTCCTGCATCTGTGCCTTTGCCTTGGGTTTCCGCGGCCTCCACCTGGTCAGGTACTCTGAAAGAAAAACAAAAAGTGTATATTAGTTTCATATCGACCACACCGATGGAGGGGGGCACTGCAAGTCAGAAAAAATACTTATCTCTTGCTGTTTCCGGCATCTGTGCCTTTGCCTTGGGTTTCCGCGGCCTCCACCTCCGGGTCAGGTACTCTGAAAGAAAAACAAAAAGTGTATATTAGTTTCATATCGACCACACCGATGGAGGGGGGCACTGCAAGTCAGAAAAAATACTTATCTCTTGCTGTTTCCTGCATCTGTGCCTTTGCCTTGGGTTTCCGCGGCCTCCACCTCCGGGTCAGGTACTCTGAAAGAAAAACAAAAAGTGTATATTAGTTTCATATCGACCACACCGATGGAGGGGGGCACTGCAAGTCAGAAAAAATACTTATCTCTTGCTGTTTCCTGCATCTGTGCCTTTGCCTTGGGTTTCCGCGGCCTCCACCTGGTCAGGTACTCTGAAAGAAAAACAAAAAGTGTATATTAGTTTCATATCGACCACACCGATGGAGGGGGGCACTGCAAGTCAGAAAAAATACTTATCTCTTGCTGTTTCCGGCATCTGTGCCTTTGCCTTGGGTTTCCGCGGCCTCCACCTCCGGGTCAGGTACTCTGAAAGAAAAACAAAAAGTGTATATTAGTTTCATATCGACCACACCGATGGAGGGGGCACTGCAAGTCAGAAAAAATACTTATCTCTTGCTGTTTCCTGCATCTGTGCCTTTGCCTTGGGTTTCCGCGGCCTCCACCTGGTCAGGTACTCTGAAAGAAAAACAAAAAAGTGTATATTAGTTTCATATCGACCACACCCATGGAGGGGGGCACTGCAAGTCAGAAAAAATACTTATCTCTTGCTGTTTCCGGCATCTGTGCCTTTGCCTTGGGTTTCCGCGGCCTCCACCTCCGGGTCAGGTACTCTGAAAGAAAAACAAAAAGTGTATATTAGTTTCATATCGACCACACCGATGGAGGGGGGCACTGCAAGTCAGAAAAAATACTTATCTCTTGCTGTTTCCTGCATCTGTGCCTTTGCCTTGGGTTTCCGCGGCCTCCACCTGGTCAGGTACTCTGAAAGAAAAACAAAAAGTGTATATTAGTTTCATATCGACCACACCGATGGAGGGGGGCACTGCAAGTCAGAAAAAATACTTATCTCTTGCTGTTTCCGGCATCTGTGCCTTTGCCTTGGGTTTCCGCGGCCTCCACCTCCGGGTCAGGTACTCTGAAAGAAAAACAAAAAGTGTATATTAGTTTCATATCGACCACACCGATGGAGGGGGGCACTGCAAGTCAGAAAAAATACTTATCTCTTGCTGTTTCCTGCATCTGTGCCTTTGCCTTGGGTTTCCGCGGCCTCCACCTCCGGGTCAGGTACTCTGAAAGAAAAACAAAAAAGTGTATATTAGTTTCATATCGACCACACCGATGGAGGGGGGCACTGCAAGTCAGAAAAAATACTTATCTCTTGCTGTTTCCGGCATCTGTGCCTTTGCCTTGGGTTTCCGCGGCCTCAACCTCCGGGTCAGGTACTCTGAAAGAAAAACAAAAAGTGTATATTAGTTTCATATCTACCACACCGATGGAGGGGGGCACTGCAAGTCAGAAAAAATACTTATCTCTTGCTGTTTCCGGCATCTGTGCCTTTGCCTTGGGTTTCCGCGGCCTCCACCTCCGGGTCAGGTACTCTGAAAGAAAAACAAAAAGTGTATATTAGTTTCATATCGACCACACCGATGGAGGGGGGCACTGCAAGTCAGAAAAAATACTTATCTCTTGCTGTTTCCTGCATCTGTGCCTTTGCCTTGGGTTTCCGCGGCCTCCACCTGGTCAGGTACTCTGAAAGAAAAACAAAAAGTGTATATTAGTTTCATATCGACCACACCGATGGAGGGGGGCACTGCAAGTCAGAAAAAATACTTATCTCTTGCTGTTTCCGGCATCTGTGCCTTTGCCTTGGGTTTCCGCGGCCTCCACCTCCGGGTCAGGTACTCTGAAAGAAAAACAAAAAGTGTATATTAGTTTCATATCGACCACACCGATGGAGGGGGGCACTGCAAGTCAGAAAAAATACTTATCTCTTGCTGTTTCCTGCATCTGTGCCTTTGCCTTGGGTTTCCGCGGCCTCCACCTGGTCAGGTACTCTGAAAGAAAAACAAAAAGTGTATATTAGTTTCATATCGACCACACCGATGGAGGGGGGCACTGCAAGTCAGAAAAAATACTTATCTCTTGCTGTTTCCGGCATCTGTGCCTTTGCCTTGGGTTTCCGCGGCCTCCACCTCCGGGTCAGGTACTCTGAAAGAAAAACAAAAAGTGTATATTAGTTTCATATCGACCACACCGATGGAGGGGGGCACTGCAAGTCAGAAAAAATACTTATCTCTTGCTGTTTCCTGCATCTGTGCCTTTGCCTTGGGTTTCCGCGGCCTCCACCTCCGGGTCAGGTACTCTGAAAGAAAAACAAAAAAGTGTATATTAGTTTCATATCGACCACACCGATGGAGGGGGGCACTGCAAGTCAGAAAAAATACTTATCTCTTGCTGTTTCCGGCATCTGTGCCTTTGCCTTGGGTTTCCGCGGCCTCCACCTCCGGGTCAGGTACTCTGAAAGAAAAACAAAAAGTGTATATTAGTTTCATATCGACCACACCGATGGAGGGGGGCACTGCAAGTCAGAAAAAATACTTATCTCTTGCTGTTTCCGGCATCTGTGCCTTTGCCTTGGGTTTCCGCGGCCTCCACCTCCGGGTCAGGTACTCTGAAAGAAAAACAAAAAGTGTATATTAGTTTCATATCGACCACACCGATGGAGGGGGGCACTGCAAGTCAGAAAAAATACTTATCTCTTGCTGTTTCCGGCATCTGTGCCTTTGCCTTGGGTTTCCGCGGCCTCCACCTCCGGGTCAGGTACTCTGAAAGAAAAACAAAAAGTGTATATTAGTTTCATATCGACCACACCGATGGGGGGGGGCACTGCAAGTCAGAAAAAATACTTATCTCTTGCTGTTTCCTGCATCTGTGCCTTTGCCTTGGGTTTCCGCGGCCTCCACCTGGTCAGGTACTCTGAAAGAAAAACAAAAAGTGTATATTAGTTTCATATCGACCACACCGATGGAGGGGGGCACTGCAAGTCAGAAAAAATACTTATCTCTTGCTGTTTCCGGCATCTGTGCCTTTGCCTTGGGTTTCCGCGGCCTCCACCTCCGGGTCAGGTACTCTGAAAGAAAAACAAAAAGTGTATATTAGTTTCATATCGACCACACCGATGGAGGGGGGCACTGCAAGTCAGAAAAAATACTTATCTCTTGCTGTTTCCGGCATCTGTGCCTTTGCCTTGGGTTTCCGCGGCCTCCACCTCCGGGTCAGGTACTCTGAAAGAAAAACAAAAAGTGTATATTAGTTTCATATCGACCACACCGATGGAGGGGGGCACTGCAAGTCAGAAAAAATACTTATCTCTTGCTGTTTCCTGCATCTGTGCCTTTGCCTTGGGTTTCCGCGGCCTCCACCTGGTCAGGTACTCTGAAAGAAAAACAAAAAGTGTATATTAGTTTCATATCGACCACACCGATGGAGGGGGGCACTGCAAGTCAGAAAAAATACTTATCTCTTGCTGTTTCCGGCATCTGTGCCTTTGCCTTGGGTTTCCGCGGCCTCCACCTCCGGGTCAGGTACTCTGAAAGAAAAACAAAAAGTGTATATTAGTTTCATATCGACCACACCGATGGAGGGGGCACTGCAAGTCAGAAAAAATACTTATCTCTTGCTGTTTCCTGCATCTGTGCCTTTGCCTTGGGTTTCCGCGGCCTCCACCTGGTCAGGTACTCTGAAAGAAAAACAAAAAAGTGTATATTAGTTTCATATCGACCACACCCATGGAGGGGGGCACTGCAAGTCAGAAAAAATACTTATCTCTTGCTGTTTCCGGCATCTGTGCCTTTGCCTTGGGTTTCCGCGGCCTCCACCTCCGGGTCAGGTACTCTGAAAGAAAAACAAAAAGTGTATATTAGTTTCATATCGACCACACCGATGGAGGGGGGCACTGCAAGTCAGAAAAAATACTTATCTCTTGCTGTTTCCTGCATCTGTGCCTTTGCCTTGGGTTTCCGCGGCCTCCACCTCCGGGTCAGGTACTCTGAAAGAAAAACAAAAAGTGTATATTAGTTTCATATCGACCACACCGATGGAGGGGGGCACTGCAAGTCAGAAAAAATACTTATCTCTTGCTGTTTCCGGCATCTGTGCCTTTGCCTTGGGTTTCCGCGGCCTCCACCTCCGGGTCAGGTACTCTGAAAGAAAAACAAAAAGTGTATATTAGTTTCATATCGACCACACCGATGGAGGGGGGCACTGCAAGTCAGAAAAAATACTTATCTCTTGCTGTTTCCTGCATCTGTGCCTTTGCCTTGGGTTTCCGCGGCCTCCACCTGGTCAGGTACTCTGAAAGAAAAACAAAAAGTGTATATTAGTTTCATATCGACCACACCGATGGAGGGGGGCACTGCAAGTCAGAAAAAATACTTATCTCTTGCTGTTTCCGGCATCTGTGCCTTTGCCTTGGGTTTCCGCGGCCTCCACCTCCGGGTCAGGTACTCTGAAAGAAAAACAAAAAGTGTATATTAGTTTCATATTGACCACACCGATGGAGGGGGCACTGCAAGTCAGAAAAAATACTTATCTCTTGCTGTTTCCTGCATCTGTGCCTTTGCCTTGGGTTTCCGCGGCCTCCACCTGGTCAGGTACTCTGAAAGAAAAACAAAAAAGTGTATATTAGTTTCATATCGACCACACCCATGGAGGGGGGCACTGCAAGTCAGAAAAAATACTTATCTCTTGCTGTTTCCGGCATCTGTGCCTTTGCCTTGGGTTTCCGCGGCCTCCACCTCCGGGTCAGGTACTCTGAAAGAAAAACAAAAAGTGTATATTAGTTTCATATCGACCACACCGATGGAGGGGGGCACTGCAAGTCAGAAAAAATACTTATCTCTTGCTGTTTCCTGCATCTGTGCCTTTGCCTTGGGTTTCCGCGGCCTCCACCTGGTCAGGTACTCTGAAAGAAAAACAAAAAGTGTATATTAGTTTCATATCGACCACACCGATGGAGGGGGGCACTGCAAGTCAGAAAAAATACTTATCTCTTGCTGTTTCCGGCATCTGTGCCTTTGCCTTGGGTTTCCGCGGCCTCCACCTCCGGGTCAGGTACTCTGAAAGAAAAACAAAAAGTGTATATTAGTTTCATATCGACCACACCGATGGAGGGGGGCACTGCAAGTCAGAAAAAATACTTATCTCTTGCTGTTTCCTGCATCTGTGCCTTTGCCTTGGGTTTCCGCGGCCTCCACCTCCGGGTCAGGTACTCTGAAAGAAAAACAAAAAAGTGTATATTAGTTTCATATCGACCACACCGATGGAGGGGGGCACTGCAAGTCAGAAAAAATACTTATCTCTTGCTGTTTCCGGCATCTGTGCCTTTGCCTTGGGTTTCCGCGGCCTCAACCTCCGGGTCAGGTACTCTGAAAGAAAAACAAAAAGTGTATATTAGTTTCATATCTACCACACCGATGGAGGGGGGCACTGCAAGTCAGAAAAAATACTTATCTCTTGCTGTTTCCGGCATCTGTGCCTTTGCCTTGGGTTTCCGCGGCCTCCACCTCCGGGTCAGGTACTCTGAAAGAAAAACAAAAAGTGTATATTAGTTTCATATCGACCACACCGATGGAGGGGGGCACTGCAAGTCAGAAAAAATACTTATCTCTTGCTGTTTCCTGCATCTGTGCCTTTGCCTTGGGTTTCCGCGGCCTCCACCTGGTCAGGTACTCTGAAAGAAAAACAAAAAGTGTATATTAGTTTCATATCGACCACACCGATGGAGGGGGGCACTGCAAGTCAGAAAAAATACTTATCTCTTGCTGTTTCCGGCATCTGTGCCTTTGCCTTGGGTTTCCGCGGCCTCCACCTCCGGGTCAGGTACTCTGAAAGAAAAACAAAAAGTGTATATTAGTTTCATATCGACCACACCGATCGAGGGGGGCACTGCAAGTCAGAAAAAATACTTATCTCTTGCTGTTTCCGGCATCTGTGCCTTTGCCTTGGGTTTCCGCGGCCTCCACCTGGTCAGGTACTCTGAAAGAAAAACAAAAAGTGTATATTAGTTTCATATCGACCACACCTATGGAGGGGGGCACTGCAAGTCAGAAAAAATACTTATCTCTTGCTGTTTCCGGCATCTGTGCCTTTGCCTTGGGTTTCTGCGGCCTCCACCTCCGGGTCAGGTACTCTGAAAGAAAAACAAAAAAGTGTATATTAGTTTCATATCGACCACACCGATGGAGGGGGGCACTGCAAGTCAGAAAAAATACTTATCTCTTGCTGTTTCCTGCATCTGTGCCTTTGCCTTGGGTTTCCGCGGCCTCCACCTCCGGGTCAGGTACTCTGAAAGAAAAACAAAAAAGTGTATATTAGTTTCATATCGACCACACCGATGGAGGGGGGCACTGCAAGTCAGAAAAAATACTTATCTCTTGCTGTTTCCTGCATCTGTGCCTTTGCCTTGGGTTTCCGCGGCCTCCACCTCCGGGTCAGGTACTCTGAAAGAAAAACAAAAAGTGTATATTAGTTTCATATCGACCACACCGATGGAGGGGGGCACTGCAAGTCAGAAAAAATACTTATCTCTTGCTGTTTCCTGCATCTGTGCCTTTGCCTTGGGTTTCCGCGGCCTCCACCTGGTCAGGTACTCTGAAAGAAAAACAAAAAGTGTATATTAGTTTCATATCGACCACACCGATGGAGGGGGGCACTGCAAGTCAGAAAAAATACTTATCTCTTGCTGTTTCCGGCATCTGTGCCTTTGCCTTGGGTTTCCGCGGCCTCCACCTGGTCAGGTACTCTGAAAGAAAAACAAAAAGTGTATATTAGTTTCATATCGACCACACCGATGGAGGGGGGCACTGCAAGTCAGAAAAAATACTTATCTCTTGCTGTTTCCGGCATCTGTGCCTTTGCCTTGGGTTTCCGCGGCCTCCACCTCCGGGTCAGGTACTCTGAAAGAAAAACAAAAAGTGTATATTAGTTTCATATCGACCACACCGATGGAGGGGGGCACTGCAAGTCAGAAAAAATACTTATCTCTTGCTGTTTCCGGCATCTGTGCCTTTGCCTTGGGTTTCCGCGGCCTCCACCTGGTCAGGTACTCTGAAAGAAAAACAAAAAGTGTATATTAGTTTCATATCGACCACACCGATGGAGGGGGGCACTGCAAGTCAGAAAAAATACTTATCTCTTGCTGTTTCCGGCATCTGTGCCTTTGCCTTGGGTTTCTGCGGCCTCCACCTCCGGGTCAGGTACTCTGAAAGAAAAACAAAAAAGTGTATATTAGTTTCATATCGACCACACCGATGGAGGGGGCACTGCAAGTCAGAAAAAATACTTATCTCTTGCTGTTTCCTGCATCTGTGCCTTTGCCTTGGGTTTCTGCGGCCTCCACCTCCGGGTCAGGTACTCTGAAAGAAAAACAAAAAAGTGTATATTAGTTTCATATCGACCACACCGATGGAGGGGGGCACTGCAAGTCAGAAAAAATACTTATCTCTTGCTGTTTCCTGCATCTGTGCCTTTGCCTTGGGTTTCCGCGGCCTCCACCTGGTCAGGTACTCTGAAAGAAAAACAAAAAGTGTATATTAGTTTCATATCGACCACACCGATGGAGGGGGGCACTGCAAGTCAGAAAAAATACTTATCTCTTGCTGTTTCCGGCATCTGTGCCTTTGCCTTGGGTTTCTGCGGCCTCCACCTCCGGGTCAGGTACTCTGAAAGAAAAACAAAAAAGTGTATATTAGTTTCATATCGACCACACCGATGGAGGGGGCACTGCAAGTCAGAAAAAATACTTATCTCTTGCTGTTTCCTGCATCTGTGCCTTTGCCTTGGGTTTCTGCGGCCTCCACCTCCGGGTCAGGTACTCTGAAAGAAAAACAAAAAAGTGTATATTAGTTTCATATCGACCACACCGATGGAGGGGGGCACTGCAAGTCAGAAAAAATACTTATCTCTTGCTGTTTCCGGCATCTGTGCCTTTGCCTTGGGTTTCCGCGGCCTCCACCTCCGGGTCAGGTACTCTGAAAGAAAAACAAAAAGTGTATATTAGTTTCATATCGACCACACCGATGGAGGGGGGCACTGCAAGTCAGAAAAAATACTTATCTCTTGCTGTTTCCTGCATCTGTGCCTTTGCCTTGGGTTTCCGCGGCCTCCACCTGGTCAGGTACTCTGAAAGAAAAACAAAAAGTGTATATTAGTTTCATATCGACCACACCGATGGAGGGGGGCACTGCAAGTCAGAAAAAATACTTATCTCTTGCTGTTTCCGGCATCTGTGCCTTTGCCTTGGGTTTCCGCGGCCTCCACCTCCGGGTCAGGTACTCTGAAAGAAAAACAAAAAGTGTATATTAGTTTCATATCGACCACACCGATGGAGGGGGGCACTGCAAGTCAGAAAAAATACTTATCTCTTGCTGTTTCCTGCATCTGTGCCTTTGCCTTGGGTTTCCGCGGCCTCCACCTGGTCAGGTACTCTGAAAGAAAAACAAAAAGTGTATATTAGTTTCATATCGACCACACCGATGGAGGGGGGCACTGCAAGTCAGAAAAAATACTTATCTCTTGCTGTTTCCGGCATCTGTGCCTTTGCCTTGGGTTTCCGCGGCCTCCACCTCCGGGTCAGGTACTCTGAAAGAAAAACAAAAAGTGTATATTAGTTTCATATCGACCACACCGATGGAGGGGGGCACTGCAAGTCAGAAAAAATACTTATCTCTTGCTGTTTCCTGCATCTGTGCCTTTGCCTTGGGTTTCCGCGGCCTCCACCTGGTCAGGTACTCTGAAAGAAAAACAAAAAGTGTATATTAGTTTCATATCGACCACACCGATGGAGGGGGGCACTGCAAGTCAGAAAAAATACTTATCTCTTGCTGTTTCCGGCATCTGTGCCTTTGCCTTGGGTTTCCGCGGCCTCCACCTGGTCAGGTACTCTGAAAGAAAAACAAAAAGTGTATATTAGTTTCATATCGACCACACCGATGGAGGGGGGCACTGCAAGTCAGAAAAAATACTTATCTCTTGCTGTTTCCGGCATCTGTGCCTTTGCCTTGGGTTTCTGCGGCCTCCACCTCCGGGTCAGGTACTCTGAAAGAAAAACAAAAAAGTGTATATTAGTTTCATATCGACCACACCGATGGAGGGGGGCACTGCAAGTCAGAAAAAATACTTATCTCTTGCTGTTTCCTGCATCTGTGCCTTTGCCTTGGGTTTCCGCGGCCTCCACCTCCGGGTCAGGTACTCTGAAAGAAAAACAAAAAGTGTATATTAGTTTCATATCGACTACACCGATGGAGGGGGCACTGCAAGTCAGAAAAAATACTTATCTCTTGCTGTTTCCTGCATCTGTGCCTTTGCCTTGGGTTTCCGCGGCCTCCACCTGGTCAGGTACTCTGAAAGAAAAACAAAAAGTGTATATTAGTTTCATATCGACCACACCGATGGAGGGGGGCACTGCAAGTCAGAAAAAATACTTATCTCTTGCTGTTTCCGGCATCTGTGCCTTTGCCTTGGGTTTCCGCGGCCTCCACCTCCGGGTCAGGTACTCTGAAAGAAAAACAAAAAGTGTATATTAGTTTCATATCGACCACACCGATCGAGGGGGGCACTGCAAGTCAGAAAAAATACTTATCTCTTGCTGTTTCCGGCATCTGTGCCTTTGCCTTGGGTTTCCGCGGCCTCCACCTCCGGGTCAGGTACTCTGAAAGAAAAACAAAAAAGTGTATATTAGTTTCATATCGACCACACCGATGGAGGGGGGCACTGCAAGTCAGAAAAAATACTTATCTCTTGCTGTTTCCTGCATCTGTGCCTTTGCCTTGGGTTTCCGCGGCCTCCACCTGCTCAGGTACTCTAAAAGAAAAACAAAAAGTGTATATTAGTTTCATATCGACCACACCGATGGAGGGGGGCACTGCAAGTCAGAAAAAATACTTATCTCTTGCTGTTTCCGGCATCTGTGCCTTTGCCTTGGGTTTCCGCGGCCTCCACCTCCGGGTCAGGTACTCTGAAAGAAAAACAAAAAGTGTATATTAGTTTCATATCGACCACACCGATGGAGGGGGCACTGCAAGTCAGAAAAAATACTTATCTCTTGCTGTTTCCGGCATCTGTGCCTTTGCCTTGGGTTTCCGCGGCCTCCACCTGGTCAGGTACTCTGAAAGAAAAACAAAAAGTGTATATTAGTTTCATATCGACCACACCGATGGAGGGGGGCACTGCAAGTCAGAAAAAATACTTATCTCTTGCTGTTTCTGGCATCTGTGCCTTTGCCTTGGGTTTCTGCGGCCTCCACCTCCGGGTCAGGTACTCTGAAAGAAAAACAAAAAAGTGTATATTAGTTTCATATCGACCACACCGATGGAGGGGGGCACTGCAAGTCAGAAAAAATACTTATCTCTTGCTGTTTCCTGCATCTGTGCCTTTGCCTTGGGTTTCCGCGGCCTCCACCTGGTCAGGTACTCTGAAAGAAAAACAAAAAAGTGTATATTAGTTTCATATCGACCACACCGATGGAGGGGGGCACTGCAAGTCAGAAAAAATACTTATCTCTTGCTGTTTCCGGCATCTGTGCCTTTGCCTTGGGTTTCCGCGGCCTCCACCTCCGGGTCAGGTACTCTGAAAGAAAAACAAAAAGTGTATATTAGTTTCATATCGACCACACCGATGGAGGGGGGCACTGCAAGTCAGAAAAAATACTTATCTCTTGCTGTTTCCTGCATCTGTGCCTTTGCCTTGGGTTTCCGCGGCCTCCACCTGGTCAGGTACTCTGAAAGAAAAACAAAAAGTGTATATTAGTTTCATATCGACCACACCGATGGAGGGGGGCACTGCAAGTCAGAAAAAATACTTATCTCTTGCTGTTTCCGGCATCTGTGCCTTTGCCTTGGGTTTCCGCGGCCTCCACCTCCGGGTCAGGTACTCTGAAAGAAAAACAAAAAGTGTATATTAGTTTCATATCGACCACACCGATGGAGGGGGGCACTGCAAGTCAGAAAAAATACTTATCTCTTGCTGTTTCCTGCATCTGTGCCTTTGCCTTGGGTTTCCGCGGCCTCCACCTGGTCAGGTACTCTGAAAGAAAAACAAAAAGTGTATATTAGTTTCATATCGACCACACCGATGGAGGGGGGCACTGCAAGTCAGAAAAAATACTTATCTCTTGCTGTTTCCGGCATCTGTGCCTTTGCCTTGGGTTTCCGCGGCCTCCACCTCCGGGTCAGGTACTCTGAAAGAAAACCAAAAGTGTATATTAGTTTCATATCGACCACACCGATGGAGGGGGGCACTGCAAGTCAGAAAAAATACTTATCTCTTGCTGTTTCCTGCATCTGTGCCTTTGCCTTGGGTTTCCGCGGCCTCCACCTGGTCAGGTACTCTGAAAGAAAAACAAAAAGTGTATATTAGTTTCATATCGACCACACCGATGGAGGGGGGCACTGCAAGTCAGAAAAAATACTTATCTCTTGCTGTTTCCGGCATCTGTGCCTTTGCCTTGGGTTTCCGCGGCCTCCACCTCCGGGTCAGGTACTCTGAAAGAAAAACAAAAAGTGTATATTAGTTTCATATCGACCACACCGATGGAGGGGGGCACTGCAAGTCAGAAAAAATACTTATCTCTTGCTGTTTCCTGCATCTGTGCCTTTGCCTTGGGTTTCCGCGGCCTCCACCTGGTCAGGTACTCTGAAAGAAAAACAAAAAAGTGTATATTAGTTTCATATCGACCACACCGATGGAGGGGGGCACTGCAAGTCAGAAAAAATACTTATCTCTTGCTGTTTCCGGCATCTGTGCCTTTGCCTTGGGTTTCCGCGGCCTCCACCTGGTCAGGTACTCTGAAAGAAAAACAAAAAGTGTATATTAGTTTCATACCGACCACACCGATGGAGGGGGGCACTGCAAGTCAGAAAAAATACTTATCTCTTGCTGTTTCCGGCATCTGTGCCTTTGCCTTGGGTTTCCGCGGCCTCCACCTCCGGGTCAGGTACTCTGAAAGAAAAACAAAAAGTGTATATTAGTTTCATATCGACCACACTGATGGAGGGGGGCACTGCAAGTCAGAAAAAATACTTATCTCTTGCTGTTTCCTGCATCTGTGCCTTTGCCTTGGGTTTCCGCGGCCTCCACCTGGTCAGGTACTCTGAAAGAAAAACAAAAAGTGTATATTAGTTTCATATCGACCACACCGATGGAGGGGGGCACTGCAAGTCAGAAAAAATACTTATCTCTTGCTGTTTCCGGCATCTGTGCCTTTGCCTTGGGTTTCCGCGGCCTCCACCTCCGGGTCAGGTACTCTGAAAGAAAAACAAAAAGAGTATATTAGTTTCATATCGACCACACCGATGGAGGGGGGCACTGCAAGTCAGAAAAAATACTTATCTCTTGCTGTTTCCGGCATCTGTGCCTTTGCCTTGGGTTTCCGCGGCCTCCACCTCCGGTCAGGTATTCTGAAAGAAAAACAAAAAGTGTATATTAGTTTCATATCGACCACACCGATGGAGGGGGGCACTGCAAGTCAGAAAAAATACTTATCTCTTGCTGTTTCCTGCATCTGTGCCTTTGCCTTGGGTTTCCGCGGCCTCCACCTCCGGGTCAGGTACTCTGAAAGAAAAACAAAAAAGTGTATATTAGTTTCATATCGACCACACTGATGGAGGGGGGCACTGCAAGTCAGAAAAAATACTTATCTCTTGCTGTTTCCGGCATCTGTGCCTTTGCCTTGGGTTTCCGCGGCCTCCACCTCCGGGTCAGGTACTCTGAAAGAAAAACAAAAAGTGTATATTAGTTTCATATCGACCACACCGATGGAGGGGGGCACTGCAAGTCAGAAAAAATACTTATCTCTTGCTGTTTCCTGCATCTGTGCCTTTGCCTTGGGTTTCCGCGGCCTCCACCTGGTCAGGTACTCTGAAAGAAAAACAAAAAGTGTATATTAGTTTCATATCGACCACACCGATGGAGGGGGGCACTGCAAGTCAGAAAAAATACTTATCTCTTGCTGTTTCCGGCATCTGTGCCTTTGCCTTGGGTTTCCGCGGCCTCCACCTCCGGGTCAGGTACTCTGAAAGAAAAACAAAAAGTGTATATTAGTTTCATATCGACCACACCGATGGAGGGGGGCACTGCAAGTCAGAAAAAATACTTATCTCTTGCTGTTTCCTGCATCTGTGCCTTTGCCTTGGGTTTCCGCGGCCTCCACCTGGTCAGGTACTCTGAAAGAAAAACAAAAAGTGTATATTAGTTTCATATCGACCACACCGATGGAGGGGGGCACTGCAAGTCAGAAAAAATACTTATCTCTTGCTGTTTCCGGCATCTGTGCCTTTGCCTTGGGTTTCTGCTGCCTCCACCTCCGGGTCAGGTACTCTGAAAGAAAAACAAAAAAGTGTATATTAGTTTCATATCGACCACACCGATGGAGGGGGGCACTGCAAGTCAGAAAAAATACTTATCTCTTGCTGTTTCCTGCATCTGTGCCTTTGACTTGGGTTTCCGCGGCCTCCACCTCCGGGTCAGGTACTCTGAAAGAAAAACAAAAAAGTGTATATTAGTTTCATATCGACCACACCGATGGAGGGGGGCACTGCAAGTCAGAAAAAATACTTATCTCTTGCTGTTTCCTGCATCTGTGCCTTTGCCTTGGGTTTCCGCGGCCTCCACCTCCGGGTCAGGTACTCTGAAAGAAAAACAAAAAGTGTATATTAGTTTCATATCGACCACACCGATGGAGGGGGGCACTGCAAGTCAGAAAAAATACTTATCTCTTGCTGTTTCCTGCATCTGTGCCTTTGCCTTGGGTTTCCGCGGCCTCCACCTGGTCAGGTACTCTGAAAGAAAAACAAAAAGTGTATATTAGTTTCATATCGACCACACCGATGGAGGGGGGCACTGCAAGTCAGAAAAAATACTTATCTCTTGCTGTTTCCGGCATCTGTGCCTTTGCCTTGGGTTTCAGCGGCCTCCACCTCCGGGTCAGGTACTCTGAAAGAAAAACAAAAAGTGTATATTAGTTTCATATCGACCACACCAATCGAGGGGGGCACTGCAAGTCAGAAAAAATACTTATCACTCTGTTTCCTGCATCTGTGCCTTTGCCTTGGGTTTCCGCAGCCTCCACCTCCGGGTCAGGTACTCTGAAAGAAAAACAAAAAAGTGTATATTAGTTTCATATCGACCACACCGATGGAGGGGGGCACTGCAAGTCAGAAAAAATACTTATCTCTTGCTGTTTCCGGCATCTGTGCCTTTGCCTTGGGTTTCCGCGGCCTCCACCTCCGGGTCAGGTACTCTGAAAGAAAAACAAAAAGTGTATATTAGTTTCATATCGACCACACCGATGGAGGGGGGCACTGCAAGTCAGAAAAAATACTTATCTCTTGCTGTTTCCTGCATCTGTGCCTTTGCCTTGGGTTTCCGCGGCCTCCACCTGGTCAGGTACTCTGAAAGAAAAACAAAAAGTGTATATTAGTTTCATATCGACCACACCGATGGAGGGGGGCACTGCAAGTCAGAAAAAATACTTATCTCTTGCTGTTTCCGGCATCTGTGCCTTTGCCTTGGGTTTCCACGGCCTCCACCTCCGGGTCAGGTACTCTGAAAGAAAAACAAAAAGTGTATATTAGTTTCATATCGACCACACCGATGGAGGGGGGCACTGCAAGTCAGAAAAAATACTTATCTCTTGCTGTTTCCGGCATCTGTGCCTTTGCCTTGGGTTTCCGCGGCCTCCACCTGGTCAGGTACTCTGAAAGAAAAACAAAAAGTGTATATTAGTTTCATATCGACCACACCGATGGAGGGGGGCACTGCAAGTCAGAAAAAATACTTATCTCTTGCTGTTTCTGGCATCTGTGCCTTTGCCTTGGGTTTCTGCGGCCTCCACCTCCGGGTCAGGTACTCTGAAAGAAAAACAAAAAAGTGTATAATAGTTTCATATCGACCACACCGATGGAGGGGGGCACTGCAAGTCAGAAAAAATACTTATCTCTTGCTGTTTCCTGCATCTGTGCCTTTGCCTTGGGTTTCCGCGGCCTCCACCTCCGGGTCAGGTACTCTGAAAGAAAAACAAAAAAGTGTATATTAGTTTCATATCGACCACACCGATGGAGGGGGGCACTGCAAGTCAGAAAAAATACTTATCTCTTGCTGTTTCCGGCATCTGTGCCTTTGCCTTGGGTTTCCGCGGCCTCCACCTCCGGGTCAGGTACTCTGAAAGAAAAACAAAAAGTGTATATTAGTTTCATATCGACCACACCGATGGAGGGGGGCACTGCAAGTCAGAAAAAATACTTATCTCTTGCTGTTTCCTGCATCTGTGCCTTTGCCTTGGGTTTCCGCGGCCTCCACCTGGTCAGGTACTCTGAAAGAAAAACAAAAAGTGTATATTAGTTTCATATCAACCACACCGATGGAGGGGGCACTGCAAGTCAGAAAAAATACTTATCTCTTGCTGTTTCCTGCATCTGTGCCTTTGCCTTGGGTTTCTGCGGCCTCCACCTCCGGGTCAGGTACTCTGAAAGAAAAACAAAAAAGTGTATATTAGTTTCATATCGACCACACCGATGGAGGGGGGCACTGCAAGTCAGAAAAAATACTTATCTCTTGCTGTTTCCGGCATCTGTGCCTTTGCCTTGGGTTTCCGCGGCCTCCACCTCCGGGTCAGGTACTCTGAAAGAAAAACAAAAAAGTGTATATTAGTTTCATATCGACCACACCGATGGAGGGGGGCACTGCAAGTCAGAAAAAATACTTATCTCTTGCTGTTTCCGGCATCTGTGCCTTTGCCTTGGGTTTCCGCGGCCTCCACCTCCGGGTCAGGTACTCTGAAAGAAAAACAAAAAGTGTATATTAGTTTCATATCGACCACACCGATGGAGGGGGGCACTGCAAGTCAGAAAAAATACTTATCTCTTGCTGTTTCCTGCATCTGTGCCTTTGCCTTGGGTTTCCGCGGCCTCCACCTGGTCAGGTACTCTGAAAGAAAAACAAAAAGTGTATATTAGTTTCATATCGACCACACCGATGGAGGGGGGCACTGCAAGTCAGAAAAAATACTTATCTCTTGCTGTTTCCGGCATCTGTGCCTTTGCCTTGGGTTTCTGCGGCCTCCACCTCCGGGTCAGGTACTCTGAAAGAAAAACAAAAAAGTGTATATTAGTTTCATATCGACCACACCGATGGAGGGGGGCACTGCAAGTCAGAAAAAATACTTATCTCTTGCTGTTTCCTGCATCTGTGCCTTTGCCTTGGGTTTCCGCGGCCTCCACCTCCGGGTCAGGTACTCTGAAAGAAAAACAAAAAAGTGTATATTAGTTTCATATCGACCACACCGATGGAGGGGGGCACTGCAAGTCAGAAAAAATACTTATCTCTTGCTGTTTCCGGCATCTGTGCCTTTGCCTTGGGTTTCCGCGGCCTCCACCTCCGGGTCAGGTACTCTGAAAGAAAAACAAAAAGTGTATATTAGTTTCATATTGACCACACCGATGGAGGGGGGCACTGCAAGTCAGAAAAAATACTTATCTCTTGCTGTTTCCTGCATCTGTGCCTTTGCCTTGGGTTTCCGCGGCCTCCACCTGGTCAGGTACTCTGAAAGAAAAACAAAAAGTGTATATTAGTTTCATATCGACCACACCGATGGAGGGGGGCACTGCAAGTCAGAAAAAATACTTATCTCTTGCTGTTTCCAGCATCTGTGCATTTGCCTTGGGTTTCCGCGGCCTCCACCTCCGGGTCAGGTACTCTGAAAGAAAAACAAAAAGTGTATATTAGTTTCATATCGACAACACCGATGGAGGGGGGCACTGCAAGTCAGAAAAAATACTTATCTCTTGCTGTTTCCTGCATCTGTGCCTTTGCCTTGGGTTTCCGCGGCCTCCACCTGGTCAGGTACTCTGAAAGAAAAACAAAAAGTGTATATTAGTTTCATATCGACCACACCGATGGAGGGGGGCACTGCAAGTCAGAAAAAATACTTATCTCTTGCTGTTTCCGGCATCTGTGCCTTTGCCTTGGGTTTCCGCGGCCTCCACCTCCGGGTCAGGTACTCTGAAAGAAAAACAAAAAAGTGTATATTAGTTTCATATCGACCACACCGATGGAGGGGGGCACTGCAAGTCAGAAAAAATACTTATCTCTTGCTGTTTCCGGCATCTGTGCCTTTGCCTTGGGTTTCCGCGGCCTCCACCTCCGGGTCAGGTACTCTGAAAGAAAAACAAAAAGTGTATATTAGTTTCATATCGACCACACCGATGGAGGGGGGCACTGCAAGTCAGAAAAAATACTTATCTCTTGCTGTTTCCTGCATCTGTGCCTTTGCCTTGGGTTTCCGCGGCCTCCACCTGGTCAGGTACTCTGAAAGAAAAACAAAAAGTGTATATTAGTTTCATATCGACCACACCGATGGAGGGGGGCACTGCAAGTCAGAAAAAATACTTATCTCTTGCTGTTTCCGGCATCTGTGCCTTTGCCTTGGGTTTCCGCGGCCTCCACCTCCGGGTCAGGTACTCTGAAAGAAAAACAAAAAGTGTATATTAGTTTCATATCGACCACACCGATGGAGGGGGGCACTGCAAGTCAGAAAAAATACTTATCTCTTGCTGTTTCCTGCATCTGTGCCTTTGCCTTGGGTTTCCGCGGCCTCCACCTGGTCAGGTACTCTGAAAGAAAAACAAAAAGTGTATATTAGTTTCATATCGACCACACCGATGGAGGGGATCACTGCAAGTCAGAAAAAATACTTATCTCTTGCTGTTTCCGGCATCTGTGCCTTTGCCTTGGGTTTCCGCGGCCTCCACCTCCGGGTCAGGTACTCTGAGAGAAAAACAAAAAGTGTATATTAGTTTCATATCGACCACACCGATGGAGGGGGGCACTGCAAGTCAGAAAAAATACTTATCTCTTGCTGTTTCCGGCATCTGTGCCTTTGCCTTGGGTTTCCGCGGCCTCCACCTGGTCAGGTACTCTGAAAGAAAAACAAAAAGTGTATATTAGTTTCATATCGACCACACCGATGGAGGGGGGCACTGCAAGTCAGAAAAAATACTTATCTCTTGCTGTTTCTGGCATCTGTGCCTTTGCCTTGGGTTTCTGCGGCCTCCACCTCCGGGTCAGGTACTCTGAAAGAAAAACAAAAAAGTGTATATTAGTTTCATATCGACCACACCGATGGAGGGGGGCACTGCAAGTCAGAAAAAATACTTATCTCTTGCTGTTTCCGGCATCTGTGCCTTTGCCTTGGGTTTCCGCGGCCTCCACCTCCGGGTCAGGTACTCTGAAAGAAAAACAAAAAGTGTATATTAGTTTCATATCGACCACACCGATGGAGGGGGGCACTGCAAGTCAGAAAAAATACTTATCTCTTGCTGTTTCCTGCATCTGTGCCTTTGCCTTGGGTTTCCGCGGCCTCCACCTGGTCAGGTACTCTGAAAGAAAAACAAAAAGTGTATATTAGTTTCATATCGACCACACCGATGGAGGGGGGCACTGCAAGTCAGAAAAAATACTTATCTCTTGCTGTTTCCGGCATCTGTGCCTTTGCCTTGGGTTTCCGCGGCCTCCACCTCCGGGTCAGGTACTCTGAAAGAAAAACAAAAAGAGTATATTAGTTTCATATCGACCACACCGATGGAGGGGGGCACTGCAAGTCAGAAAAAATACTTATCTCTTGCTGTTTCCGGCATCTGTGCCTTTGCCTTGGGTTTCCGCGGCCTCCACCTCTGGGTCAGGTACTCTGAAAGAAAAACAAAAAGTGTATATTAGTTTCATATCGACCACACCGATGGAGGGGGGCACTGCAAGTCAGAAAAAATACTTATCTCTTGCTGTTTCCGGCATCTGTGCCTTTGCCTTGGGTTTCCGCGGCCTCTACCTCCGGGTCAGGTACTCTGAAAGAAAAACAAAAAGTGTATATTAGTTTCATATCGACCACACCGATGGAGGGGGGCACTGCAAGTCAGAAAAAATACTTATCTCTTGCTGTTTCCGGCATCTGTGCCTTTGCCTTGGGTTTCCGCGGCCTCCACCTGGTCAGGTACTCTGAAAGAAAAACAAAAAGTGTATATTAGTTTCATATCGACTACACCGATGGAGGGGGGCACTGCAAGTCAGAAAAAATACTTATCTCTTGCTGTTTCCGGCATCTGTGCCTTTGCCTTGGGTTTCCGCGGCCTCCACCTCCGGGTCAGGTACTCTGAAAGAAAAACAAAAAGAGTATATTAGTTTCATATCGACCACACCGATGGAGGGGGGCACTGCAAGTCAGAAAAAATACTTATCTCTTGCTGTTTCCGGCATCTGTGCCTTTGCCTTGGGTTTCCGCGGCCTCCACCTCCGGGTCAGGTACTCTGAAAGAAAAACAAAAAGTGTATATTAGTTTCATATCGACCACACCGATGGAGGGGGGCACTGCAAGTCAGAAAAAATACTTATCTCTTGCTGTTTCTGGCATCTGTGCCTTTGCCTTGGGTTTCCGCGGCCTCCACCTCCGGGTCAGGTACTCTGAAAGAAAAACAAAAAGTGTATATTAGTTTCATATCGACCACACCGATGGAGGGGGGCACTGCAAGTCAGAAAAAATACTTATCTCTTGCTGTTTCCGGCATCTGTGCCTTTGCCTTGGGTTTCCGCGGCCTCCACCTGGTCAGGTACTCTGAAAGAAAAACAAAAAGTGTATATTAGTTTCATATCGACCACACCGATGGAGGGGGGCACTGCAAGTCAGAAAAAATACTTATCTCTTGCTGTTTCCTGCATCTGTGCCTTTGCCTTGGGTTTCCGCGGCCTCCACCTCCGGGTCAGGTACTCTGAAAGAAAAACAAAAAAGTGTATATTAGTTTCATATCGACCACACCGATGGAGGGGGGCACTGCAAGTCAGAAAAAATACTTATCTCTTGCTGTTTCCGGCATCTGTGCCTTTGCCTCGGGTTTCTGCGGCCTCCACCTCCGGGTCAGGTACTCTGAAAGAAAAACAAAAAGTGTATATTAGTTTCATATCGACCACACCGATGGAGGGGGGCACTGCAAGTCAGAAAAAATACTTATCTCTTGCTGTTTCCTGCATCTGTGCCTTTGCCTTGGGTTTCCGCGGCCTCCACCTGGTCAGGTACTCTGAAAGAAAAACAAAAAGTGTATATTAGTTTCATATCGACCACACCGATGGAGGGGGGCACTGCAAGTCAGAAAAAATACTTATCTCTTGCTGTTTCCGGCATCTGTGCCTTTGCCTTGGGTTTCCGCGGCCTCCACCTCCGGGTCAGGTACTCTGAAAGAAAAACAAAAAGTGTATATTAGTTTCATATCGACCACACCGATGGAGGGGGGCACTGCAAGTCAGAAAAAATACTTATCTCTTGCTGTTTCTGGCATCTGTGCCTTTGCCTTGGGTTTCCGCGGCCTCCACCTCCGGGTCAGGTACTCTGAAAGAAAAACAAAAAGTGTATATTAGTTTCATATCGACCACACCGATGGAGGGGGGCACTGCAAGTCAGAAAAAATACTTATCTCTTGCTGTTTCCGGCATCTGTGCCTTTGCCTTGGGTTTCCGCGGCCTCCACCTGGTCAGGTACTCTGAAAGAAAAACAAAAAGTGTATATTAGTTTCATATCGACCACACCGATGGAGGGGGGCACTGCAAGTCAGAAAAAATACTTATCTCTTGCTGTTTCCTGCATCTGTGCCTTTGCCTTGGGTTTCCGCGGACTCCACCTCCGGGTCAGGTACTCTGAAAGAAAAACAAAAAAGTGTATATTAGTTTCATATCGACCACACCGATGGAGGGGGGCACTGCAAGTCAGAAAAAATACTTATCTCTTGCTGTTTCCGGCATCTGTGCCTTTGCCTCGGGTTTCTGCGGCCTCCACCTCCGGGTCAGGTACTCTGAAAGAAAAACAAAAAGTGTATATTAGTTTCATATCGACCACACCGATGGAGGGGGGCACTGCAAGTCAGAAAAAATACTTATCTCTTGCTGTTTCCTGCATCTGTGCCTTTGCCTTGGGTTTCCGCGGCCTCCACCTGGTCAGGTACTCTGAAAGAAAAACAAAAAGTGTATATTAGTTTCATATCGACCACACCGATGGAGGGGGGCACTGCAAGTCAGAAAAAATACTTATCTCTTGCTGTTTCCGGCATCTGTGCCTTTGCCTTGGGTTTCCGCGGCCTCCACCTGGTCAGGTACTCTGAAAGAAAAACAAAAAGTGTATATTAGTTTCATATCGACCACACCGATGGAGGGGGGCACTGCAAGTCAGAAAAAATACTTATCTCTTGCTGTTTCCGGCATCTGTGCCTTTGCCTTGGGTTTCCGCGGCCTCCACCTCCGGGTCAGGTACTCTGAAAGAAAAACAAAAAGTGTATATTAGTTTCATATCGACCACACCGATGGAGGGGGGCACTGCAAGTCAGAAAAAATACTTATCTCTTGCTGTTTCCGGCATCTGTGCCTTTGCCTTGGGTTTCCGCGGCCTCCACCTGGTCAGGTACTCTGAAAGAAAAACAAAAAGTGTATATTAGTTTCATATCGACCACACCGATGGAGGGGGGCACTGCAAGTCAGAAAAAATACTTATCTCTTGCTGTTTCCTGCATCTGTGCCTTTGCCTTGGGTTTCCGCGGCCTCCACCTCCGGGTCAGGTACTCTGAAAGAAAAACAAAAAAGTGTATATTAGTTTCATATCGACCACACCGATGGAGGGGGCACTGCAAGTCAGAAAAAATACTTATCTCTTGCTGTTTCCTGCATCTGTGCCTTTGCCTTGGGTTTCCGCGGCCTCCACCTGGTCAGGTACTCTGAAAGAAAAACAAAAAGTGTATATTAGTTTCATATCGACCACACCGATGGAGGGGGGCACTGCAAGTCAGAAAAAATACTTATCTCTTGCTGTTTCCGGCATCTGTGCCTTTGCCTTGGGTTTCCGCGGCCTCCACCTCCGGGTCAGGTACTCTGAAAGAAAAACAAAAAGAGTATATTAGTTTCATATCGACCACACCGATGGAGGGGGGCACTGCAAGTCAGAAAAAATACTTATCTCTTGCTGTTTCCGGCATCTGTGCCTTTGCCTTGGGTTTCCGCGGCCTCCACCTCCGGGTCAGGTACTCTGAAAGAAAAACAAAAAGTGTATATTAGTTTCATATCGACCACACCGATGGAGGGGGGCACTGCAAGTCAGAAAAAATACTTATCTCTTGCTGTTTCCTGCATCTGTGCCTTTGCCTTGGGTTTCCGCGGCCTCCACCTCCGGGTCAGGTACTCTGAAAGAAAAACAAAAAGTGTATATTAGTTTCATATCGACCACACCGATGGAGGGGGGCACTGCAAGTCAGAAAAAATACTTATCTCTTGCTGTTTCCGGCATCTGTGCCTTTGCCTTGGGTTTCCGCGGCCTCCACCTCCGGGTCAGGTACTCTGAAAGAAAAACAAAAAGTGTATATTAGTTTCATATCGACCACACCGATGGAGGGGGGCACTGCAAGTCAGAAAAAATACTTATCTCTTGCTGTTTCCTGCATCTGTGCCTTTGCCTTGGGTTTCCGCGGCCTCCACCTCCGGGTCAGGTACTCTGAAAGAAAAACAAAAAGTGTATATTAGTTTCATATCGACCACACCGATGGAGGGGGGCACTGCAAGTCAGAAAAAATACTTATCTCTTGCTGTTTCCTGCATCTGTGCCTTTGCCTTGGGTTTCCGCGGCCTCCACCTGGTCAGGTACTCTGAAAGAAAAACAAAAAGTGTATATTAGTTTCATATCGACCACACCGATGGAGGGGGGCACTGCAAGTCAGAAAAAATACTTATCTCTTGCTGTTTCCTGCATCTGTGCCTTTGCCTTGGGTTTCCGCGGCCTCCACCTCCGGGTCAGGTACTCTGAAAGAAAAACAAAAAGAGTATATTAGTTTCATATCGACCACACCGATGGAGGGGGGCACTGCAAGTCAGAAAAAATACTTATCTCTTGCTGTTTCCGGCATCTGTGCCTTTGCCTTGGGTTTCCGCGGCCTCCACCTCCGGGTCAGGTACTCTGAAAGAAAAACAAAAAGTGTATATTAGTTTCATATCGACCACACCGATGGAGGGGGGCACTGCAAGTCAGAAAAAATACTTATCTCTTGCTGTTTCCGGCATCTGTGCCTTTGCCTTGGGTTTCCGCGGCCTCCACCTCCGGGTCAGGTACTCTGAAAGAAAAACAAAAAGTGTATATTAGTTTCATATCGACCACACCGATGGAGGGGGGCACTGCAAGTCAGAAAAAATACTTATCTCTTGCTGTTTCCTGCATCTGTGCCTTTGCCTTGGGTTTCCGCGGCCTCCACCTCCGGGTCAGGTACTCTGAAAGAAAAACAAAAAGTGTATATTAGTTTCATATCGACCACACCGATGGAGGGGGGCACTGCAAGTCAGAAAAAATACTTATCTCTTGCTGTTTCCTGCATCTGTGCCTTTGCCTTGGGTTTCCGCGGCCTCCACCTGGTCAGGTACTCTGAAAGAAAAACAAAAAGTGTATATTAGTTTCATATCGACCACACCGATGGAGGGGGGCACTGCAAGTCAGAAAAAATACTTATCTCTTGCTGTTTCCGGCATCTGTGCCTTTGCCTTGGGTTTCCGCGGCCTCCACCTCCGGGTCAGGTACTCTGAAAGAAAAACAAAAAGAGTATATTAGTTTCATATCGACCACACCGATGGAGGGGGGCACTGCAAGTCAGAAAAAATACTTATCTCTTGCTGTTTCCGGCATCTGTGCCTTTCCCTTGGGTTTCCGCGGCCTCCACCTCCGGGTCAGGTACTCTGAAAGAAAAACAAAAAGTGTATATTAGTTTCATATCGACCACACCGATGGAGGGGGGCACTGCAAGTCAGAAAAAATACTTATCTCTTGCTGTTTCCTGCATCTGTGCCTTTGCCTTGGGTTTCCGCGGCCTCCACCTCCGGGTCAGGTACTCTGAAAGAAAAACAAAAAGTGTATATTAGTTTCATATCGACCACACCGATGGAGGGGGGCACTGCAAGTCAGAAAAAATACTTATCTCTTGCTGTTTCCGGCATCTGTGCCTTTGCCTTGGGTTTCCGCGGCCTCCACCTCCGGGTCAGGTACTCTGAAAGAAAAACAAAAAGTGTATATTAGTTTCATATCGACCACACCGATGGAGGGGGGCACTGCAAGTCAGAAAAAATACTTATCTCTTGCTGTTTCCTGCATCTGTGCCTTTGCCTTGGGTTTCCGCGGCCTCCACCTCCGGGTCAGGTACTCTGAAAGAAAAACAAAAAGTGTATATTAGTTTCATATCGACCACACCGATGGAGGGGGGCACTGCAAGTCAGAAAAAATACTTATCTCTTGCTGTTTCCTGCATCTGTGCCTTTGCCTTGGGTTTCCGCGGCCTCCACCTGGTCAGGTACTCTGAAAGAAAAACAAAAAGTGTATATTAGTTTCATATCGACCACACCGATGGAGGGGGGCACTGCAAGTCAGAAAAAATACTTATCTCTTGCTGTTTCCGGCATCTGTGCCTTTGCCTTGGGTTTCCGCGGCCTCCACCTCCGGGTCAGGTACTCTGAAAGAAAAACAAAAAGAGTATATTAGTTTCATATCGACCACACCGATGGAGGGGGGCACTGCAAGTCAGAAAAAATACTTATCTCTTGCTGTTTCCGGCATCTGTGCCTTTGCCTTGGGTTTCCGCGGCCTCCACCTCCGGGTCAGGTACTCTGAAAGAAAAACAAAAAGTGTATATTAGTTTCATATCGACCACACCGATGGAGGGGGGCACTGCAAGTCAGAAAAAATACTTATCTCTTGCTGTTTCCGGCATCTGTGCCTTTGCCTTGGGTTTCCGCGGCCTCCACCTCCGGGTCAGGTACTCTGAAAGAAAAACAAAAAGTGTATATTAGTTTCATATCGACCACACCGATGGAGGGGGGCACTGCAAGTCAGAAAAAATACTTATCTCTTGCTGTTTCCTGCATCTGTGCCGTTGCCTTGGGTTTCCGCGGCCTCCACCTGGTCAGGTACTCTGAAAGAAAAACAAAAAGTGTATATTAGTTTCATATCGACCACACCGATGGAGGGGGGCACTGCAAGTCAGAAAAAATACTTATCTCTTGCTGTTTCCGGCATCTGTGCCTTTGCCTTGGGTTTCCGCGGCCTCCACCTCCGGGTCAGGTACTCTGAAAGAAAAACAAAAAGAGTATATTAGTTTCATATCGACCACACCGATGGAGGGGGGCACTGCAAGTCAGAAAAAAATACTTATCTCTTGCTGTTTCCTGCATCTGTGCCTTTGCCTTGGGTTTCCGCGGCCTCCACCTCCGGGTCAGGTACTCTGAAAGAAAAACAAAAAGTGTATATTAGTTTCATATCGACCACACCGATGGAGGGGGGCACTGCAAGTCAGAAAAAATACTTATCTCTTGCTGTTTCCGGCATCTGTGCCTTTGCCTTGGGTTTCCGCGGCCTCCACCTCCGGGTCAGGTACTCTGAAAGAAAAACAAAAAGTGTATATTAGTTTCATATCGACCACACCGATGGAGGGGGGCACTGCAAGTCAGAAAAAATACTTATCTCTTGCTGTTTTCGGCATCTGTGCCTTTGCCTTGGGTTTCCGCGGCCTCCACCTGGTCAGGTACTCTGAAAGAAAAACAAAAAGTGTATATTAGTTTCATATCGACCACACCGATGGAGGGGGGCACTGCAAGTCAGAAAAAATACTTATCTCTTGCTGTTTCCGGCATCTGTGCCTTTGCCTTGGGTTTCTGCGGCCTCCACCTCCGGGTCAGGTACTCTGAAAGAAAAACAAAAAAGTGTATATTAGTTTCATATCGACCACACCGATGGAGGGGGGCACTGCAAGTCAGAAAAAATACTTATCTCTTGCTGTTTCCGGCATCTGTGCCTTTGCCTTGGGTTTCCGCGGCCTCCACCTGGTCAGGTACTCTGAAAGAAAAACAAAAAGTGTATATTAGTTTCATATCGACCACACCGATGGAGGGGGGCACTGCAAGTCAGAAAAAATACTTATCTCTTGCTGTTTCCGGCATCTGTGCCTTTGCCTTGGGTTTCCGCGGCCTCCACCTCCGGGTCAGGTACTCTGAAAGAAAAACAAAAAGTGTATATTAGTTTCATATCGACCACACCGATGGAGGGGGGCACTGCAAGTCAGAAAAAATACTTATCTCTTGCTGTTTCCGGCATCTGTGCCTTTGCCTTGGGTTTCCGCGGCCTCCACCTCTGGGTCAGGTACTCTGAAAGAAAAACAAAAAAGTTTATATTAGTTTCATATCGACCACACCGATGGAGGGGGGCAC
Source organism: Mytilus californianus (assembly GCF_021869535.1). Lineage (NCBI taxonomy): Eukaryota > Metazoa > Mollusca > Bivalvia > Mytilida > Mytilidae > Mytilus > Mytilus californianus. The sequence goes on from NW_026262679.1 coordinate 65,431,128, forward strand.
TGCAAGTCAGAAAAAATACTTATCTCTTGCTGTTTCCGGCATCTGTGCCTTTGCCTTGGGTTTCCGCGGCCTCCACCTCCGGGTCAGGTACTCTGAAAGAAAAACAAAAAGTGTATATTAGTTTCATATCGACCACACCGATGGAGGGGGGCACTGCAAGTCAGAAAAAATACTTATCTCTTGCTGTTTCCTGCATCTGTGCCTTTGCCTTGGGTTTCCGCGGCCTCCACCTGGTCAGGTACTCTGAAAGAAAAACAAAAAGTGTATATTAGTTTCATATCGACCACACCGATGGAGGGGGGCACTGCAAGTCAGAAAAAATACTTATCTCTTGCTGTTTCCGGCATCTGTGCCTTTGCCTTGGGTTTCCGCGGCCTCCACCTGGTCAGGTACTCTGAAAGAAAAACAAAAAGTGTATATTAGTTTCATATCGACCACACCGATGGAGGGGGGCACTGCAAGTCAGAAAAAATACTTATCTCTTGCTGTTTCCTGCATCTGTGCCTTTGCCTTGGGTTTCCGCGGCCTCCACCTCCGGGTCAGGTACTCTGAAAGAAAAACAAAAAAGTGTATATTAGTTTCATATTGACCACACCGATGGAGGGGGCACTGCAAGTCAGAAAAAATACTTATCTCTTGCTGTTTCCGGCATCTGTGCCTTTGCCTTGGGTTTCCGCGGCCTCCACCTGGTCAGGTACTCTGAAAGAAAAACAAAAAGTGTATATTAGTTTCATATCGACCACACCGATGGAGGGGGGCACTGCAAGTCAGAAAAAATACTTATCTCTTGCTGTTTCCGGCATCTGTGCCTTTGCCTTGGGTTTCCGCGGCCTCCACCTCCGGGTCAGGTACTCTGAAAGAAAAACAAAAAGAGTATATTAGTTTCATATCGACCACACCGATGGAGGGGGGCACTGCAAGTCAGAAAAAATACTTATCTCTTGCTGTTTCCGGCATCTGTGCCTTTGCCTTGGGTTTCCGCGGCCTCCACCTCCGGGTCAGGTACTCTGAAAGAAAAACAAAAAGTGTATATTAGTTTCATATCGACCACACCGATGGAGGGGGGCACTGCAAGTCAGAAAAAATACTTATCTCTTGCTGTTTCCGGCATCTGTGCCTTTGCCTTGGGTTTCCGCGGCCTCCACCTCCGGGTCAGGTACTCTGAAAGAAAAACAAAAAGTGTATATTAGTTTCATATCGACCACACCGATGGAGGGGGGCACTGCAAGTCAGAAAAAATACTTATCTCTTGCTGTTTCCTGCATCTGTGCCTTTGCCTTGGGTTTCCGCGGCCTCCACCTGGTCAGGTACTCTGAAAGAAAAACAAAAAGTGTATATTAGTTTCATATCGACCACACCGATGGAGGGGGGCACTGCAAGTCAGAAAAAATACTTATCTCTTGCTGTTTCCGGCATCTCTGCCTTTGCCTTGGGTTTCTGCGGCCTCCACCTCCGGGTCAGGTACTCTGAAAGAAAAACAAAAAGAGTATATTAGTTTCATATCGACCACACCGATGGAGGGGGGCACTGCAAGTCAGAAAAAATACTTATCTCTTGCTGTTTCCGGCATCTGTGCGTTTGCCTTGGGTTTCCGCGGCCTCCACCTCCGGGTCAGGTACTCTGAAAGAAAAACAAAAAGTGTATATTAGTTTCATATCGACCACACCGATGGAGGGGGGCACTGCAAGTCAGAAAAAATACTTATCTCTTGCTGTTTCCGGCATCTGTGCCTTTGCCTTGGGTTTCCGCGGCCTCCACCTCCGGGTCAGGTACTCTGAAAGAAAAACAAAAAGTGTATATTAGTTTCATATCGACCACACCGATGGAGGGGGGCACTGCAAGTCAGAAAAAATACTTATCTCTTGCTGTTTCCTGCATCTGTGCCTTTGCCTTGGGTTTCCGCGGCCTCCACCTGGTCAGGTACTCTGAAAGAAAAACAAACAGTGTATATTAGTTTCATATCGACCACACCGATGGAGGGGGGCACTGCAAGTCAGAAAAAATACTTATCTCTTGCTGTTTACGGCATCTGTGCCTTTGCCTTGGGTTTCTGCGGCCTCCACCTCCGGGTCAGGTACTCTGAAAGAAAAACAAAAAGTGTATATTAGTTTCATATCGACCACACTGATGGAGGGGGGCACTGCAAGTCAGAAAAAATACTTATCTCTTGCTGTTTCCTGCATCTGTGCCTTTGCCTTGGGTTTCCGCGGCCTCCACCTGGTCAGGTACTCTGAAAGAAAAACAAAAAGTGTATATTAGTTTCATACCGACCACACCGATGGAGGGGGGCACTGCAAGTCAGAAAAAATACTTATCTCTTGCTGTTTCCGGCATCTGTATGTTTGCCTTGGGTTTCCGCGGCCTCCACCTCCGGGTCAGGTACTCTGAAAGAAAAACAAAAAGTGTATATTAGTTTCATATTGACCACACCGATGGAGGGGGGCACTGCAAGTCAGAAAAAATACTTATCTCTTGCTGTTTCCTGCATCTGTGCCTTTGCCTTGGGTTTCCGCGGCCTCCAACCTGGTCAGGTACTCTGAAAGAAAAACAAAAAGTGTATATTAGTTTCATATCGACCACACCGATGGAGGGGGGCACTGCAAGTCAGAAAAAATACTTATCTCTTGCTGTTTCCGGCATCTGTGCCTTTGCCTTGGGTTTCCGCGGCCTCCACCTCCGGGTCAGGTACTCTGAAAGAAAAACAAAAAGAGTATATTAGTTTCATATCGACCACACCGATGGAGGGGGGCACTGCAAGTCAGAAAAAATACTTATCTCTTGCTGTTTCCGGCATCTGTGCCTTTGCCTTGGGTTTCCGCGGCCTCCACCTCCGGTCAGGTACTCTGAAAGAAAAACAAAAAGTGTATATTAGTTTCATATCGACCACACCGATGGAGGGGGGCACTGCAAGTCAGAAAAAATACTTATCTCTTGCTGTTTCCTGCATCTGTGCCTTTGCCTTGGGTTTCCGCGGCCTCCACCTCCGGGTCAGGTACTCTGAAAGAAAAACAAAAAAGTGTATATTAGTTTCATATCGACCACACTGATGGAGGGGGGCACTGCAAGTCAGAAAAAATACTTATCTCTTGCTGTTTCCGGCATCTGTGCCTTTGCCTTGGGTTTCCGCGGCCTCCACCTCCGGGTCAGGTACTCTGAAAGAAAAACAAAAAGTGTATATTAGTTTCATATCGACCACACCGATGGAGGGGGGCACTGCAAGTCAGAAAAAATACTTATCTCTTGCTGTTTCCTGCATCTGTGCCTTTGCCTTGGGTTTCCGCGGCCTCCACCTGGTCAGGTACTCTGAAAGAAAAACAAAAAGTGTATATTAGTTTCATATCGACCACACCGATGGAGGGGGGCACTGCAAGTCAGAAAAAATACTTATCTCTTGCTGTTTCCGGCATCTGTGCCTTTGCCTTGGGTTTCCGCGGCCTCCACCTCCGGGTCAGGTACTCTGAAAGAAAAACAAAAAGAGTATATTAGTTTCATATCGACCACACCGATGGAGGGGGGCACTGCAAGTCAGAAAAAATACTTATCTCTTGCTGTTTCCGGCATCTGTATGTTTGCCTTGGGTTTCCGCGGCCTCCACCTCCGGGTCAGGTACTCTGAAAGAAAAACAAAAAGTGTATATTAGTTTCATATCGACCACACCGATGGAGGGGGGCACTGCAAGTCAGAAAAAATACTTATCTCTTGCTGTTTCCGGCATCTGTGCCTTTGCCTTGGGTTTCCGCGGCCTCCACCTCCGGGTCAGGTACTCTGAAAGAAAAACAAAAAGTGTATATTAGTTTCATATCGACCACACCGATGGAGGGGGGCACTGCAAGTCAGAAAAAATACTTATCTCTTGCTGTTTCCGGCATCTGTGCCTTTGCCTTGGGTTTCCGCGGCCTCCACCTGGTCAGGTACTCTGAAAGAAAAACAAAAAGTGTATATTAGTTTCATATCGACCACACCGATGGAGGGGGGCACTGCAAGTCAGAAAAAATACTTATCTCTTGCTGTTTCCTGCATCTGTGCCTTTGCCTTGGGTTTCCGCGGCCTCCACCTGGTCAGGTACTCTGAAAGAAAAACAAAAAGTGTATATTAGTTTCATATCGACCACACCGATGGAGGGGGGCACTGCAAGTCAGAAAAAATACTTATCTCTTGCTGTTTCCGGCATCTGTGCCTTTGCCTTGGGTTTCCGCTGCCTCCACCTCCGGGTCAGGTACTCTGAAAGAAAAACAAAAAGTGTATATTAGTTTCATATCGACCACACCGATGGAGGGGGGCACTGCAAGTCAGAAAAAATACTTATCTCTTGCTGTTTCCTGCATCTGTGCCTATGCCTTGGGTTTCCGCGGCCTCCACCTGGTCAGGTACTCTGAAAGAAAAACAAAAAGTGTATATTAGTTTCATATCGACCACACCGATGGAGGGGGGCACTGCAAGTCAGAAAAAATACTTATCTCTTGCTGTTTCCGGCATCTGTGCCTTTGCCTTGGGTTTCCGCTGCCTCCACCTCCGGGTCAGGTACTCTGAAAGAAAAACAAAAAGTGTATATTAGTTTCATATCGACCACACCGATGGAGGGGGGCACTGCAAGTCAGAAAAAATACTTATCTCTTGCTGTTTCCTGCATCTGTGCCTATGCCTTGGGTTTCCGCGGCCTCCACCTGGTCAGGTACTCTGAAAGAAAAACAAAAAGTGTATATTAGTTTCATATCGACCACACCGATGGAGGGGGGCACTGCAAGTCAGAAAAAATACTTATCTCTTGCTGTTTCCGGCATCTGTGCCTTTGCCTTGGGTTTCCGCGGCCTCCACCTCCGGGTCAGGTACTCTGAAAGAAAAACAAAAAGAGTATATTAGTTTCATATCGACCACACCGATGGAGGGGGGCACTGCAAGTCAGAAAAAATACTTATCTCTTGCTGTTTCCGGCATCTGTGCCTTTGCCTTGGGTTTCCGCGGCCTCCACCTCCGGGTCAGGTACTCTGAAAGAAAAACAAAAAGTGTATATTAGTTTCATATCGACCACACCGATGGAGGGGGGCACTGCAAGTCAGAAAAAATACTTATCTCTTGCTGTTTCCGGCATCTGTGCCTTTGCCTTGGGTTTCCGCGGCCTCCACCTCCGGGTCAGGTACTCTGAAAGAAAAACAAAAAGTGTATATTAGTTTCATATCGACCACACCGATGGAGGGGGGCACTGCAAGTCAGAAAAAATACTTATCTCTTGCTGTTTCCTGCATCTGTGCCTTTGCCTTGGGTTTCCGCGGCCTCCACCTGGTCAGGTACTCTGAAAGAAAAACAAAAAGTGTATATTAGTTTCATATCGACCACACCGATGGAGGGGGGCACTGCAAGTCAGAAAAAATACTTATCTCTTGCTGTTTCCGGCATCTGTGCCTTTGCCTTGGGTTTCCGCGGCCTCCACCTCCGGGTCAGGTACTCTGAAAGAAAAACAAAAAGTGTATATTAGTTTCATATCGACCACACCGATGGAGGGGGGCACTGCAAGTCAGAAAAAATACTTATCTCTTGCTGTTTCCGGCATCTGTGCCTTTGCCTTGGGTTTCCGCGGCCTCCACCTGGTCAGGTACTCTGAAAGAAAAACAAAAGTGTATATTAGTTTCATATCGACCACACCGATGGAGGGGGGCACTGCAAGTCAGAAAAAATACTTATCTCTTGCTGTTTCCGGCATCTGTGCCTTTGCCTTGGGTTTCCGCGGCCTCCACCTCCGGGTCAGGTACTCTGAAAGAAAAACAAAAAGAGTATATTAGTTTCATATCGACCACACCGATGGAGGGGGGCACTGCAAGTCAGAAAAAATACTTATCTCTTGCTGTTTCCAGCATCTGTGCCTTTGCCTTGGGTTTCCGCGGCCTCCACCTCCGGGTCAGGTACTCTGAAAGAAAAACAAAAAGTGTATATTAGTTTCATATCGACCACACCGATGGAGGGGGGCACTGCAAGTCAGAAAAAATACTTATCTCTTGCTGTTTCCGGCATCTGTGCCTTTGCCTTGGGTTTCCGCGGCCTCCACCTCCGGGTCAGGTACTCTGAAAGAAAAACAAAAAGTGTATATTAGTTTCATATCGACCACACCGATGGAGGGGGGCACTGCAAGTCAGAAAAAATACTTATCTCTTGCTGTTTCCTGCATCTGTGCCTTTGCCTTGGGTTTCCGCGGCCTCCACCTGGTCAGGTACTCTGAAAGAAAAACAAAAAGTGTATATTAGTTTCATATCGACCACACCGATGGAGGGGGGCACTGCAAGTCAGAAAAAATACTTATCTCTTGCTGTTTCCGGCATCTGTGCCTTTGCCTTGGGTTTCCGCGGCCTCCACCTCCGGGTCAGGTACTCTGAAAGAAAAACAAAAAGAGTATATTAGTTTCATATCGACCACACCGATGGAGGGGGGCACTGCAAGTCAGAAAAAATACTTATCTCTTGCTGTTTCCGGCATCTGTGCCTTTGCCTTGGGTTTCCGCGGCCTCCACCTCCGGGTCAGGTACTCTGAAAGAAAAACAAAAAGTGTATATTAGTTTCATATCGACCACACCGATGGAGGGGGGCACTGCAAGTCAGAAAAAATACTTATCTCTTGCTGTTTCCGGCATCTGTGCCTTTGCCTTGGGTTTCCGCGGCCTCCACCTCCGGGTCAGGTACTCTGAAAGAAAAACAAAAAGTGTATATTAGTTTCATATCGACCACACCGATGGAGGGGGGCACTGCAAGTCAGAAAAAATACTTATCTCTTGCTGTTTCCGGCATCTGTGCCTTTGCCTTGGGTTTCCGCGGCCTCCACCTGGTCAGGTACTCTGAAAGAAAAACAAAAAGTGTATATTAGTTTCATATCGACCACACCGATGGAGGGGGGCACTGCAAGTCAGATAAAATACTTATCTCTTGCTGTTTCCGGCATCTGTGCCTTTGCCTTGGGTTTCTGCGGCCTCCACCTCCGGGTCAGGTACTCTGAAAGAAAAACAAAAAAGTGTATATTAGTTTCATATCGACCACACCGATGGAGGGGGGCACTGCAAGTCAGAAAAAATACTTATCTCTTGCTGTTTCCTGCATCTGTGCCTTTGCCTTGGGTTTCCGCGGCCTCCACCTCCGGGTCAGGTACTCTGAAAGAAAAACAAAAAAGTGTATATTAGTTTCATATCGACCACACCGATGGAGGGGGGCACTGCAAGTCAGAAAAAATACTTATCTCTTGCTGTTTCCGGCATCTGTGCCTTTGCCTTGGGTTTCCGCGGCCTCCACCTGGTCAGGTACTCTGAAAGAAAAACAAAAAGTGTATATTAGTTTCATATCGACCACACCGATGGAGGGGGGCACTGCAAGTCAGAAAAAATACTTATCTCTTGCTGTTTCCGGCATCTGTGCCTTTGCCTTGGGTTTCTGCGGCCTCCACCTCCGGGTCAGGTACTCTGAAAGAAAAACAAAAAAGTGTATATTAGTTTCATATCGACCACACCGATGGAGGGGGGCACTGCAAGTCAGAAAAAATACTTATCTCTTGCTGTTTCCTGCATCTGTGCCTTTGCCTTGGGTTTCCGCGGCCTCCACCTCCGGGTCAGGTACTCTGAAAGAAAAACAAAAAAGTGTATATTAGTTTCATATCGACCACACCGATGGAGGGGGCACTGCAAGTCAGAAAAAATACTTATCTCTTGCTGTTTCCGGCATCTGTGCCTTTGCCTTGGGTTTCCGCGGCCGCCACTTCCGGGTCAGGTACTCTGAAAGAAAAACAAAAAGTGTATATTAGTTTCATATCGACCACACCGATGGAGGGGGGCACTGCAAGTCAGAAAAAATACTTATCTCTTGCTGTTTCCTGCATCTGTGCCTTTGCCTTGGGTTTCCGCGGCCTCCACCTGGTCAGGTACTCTGAAAGAAAAACAAAAAGTGTATATTAGTTTCATATCGACCACACCGATGGAGGGGGGCACTGCAAGTCAGAAAAAATACTTATCTCTTGCTGTTTCCGGCATCTGTGCCTTTGCCTTGGGTTTCCGCGGCCTCCACCTCCGGGTCAGGTACTCTGAAAGAAAAACAAAAAGTGTATATTAGTTTCATATCGACCACACCGATGGAGGGGGGCACTGCAAGTCAGAAAAAATACTTATCTCTTGCTGTTTCCGGCATCTGTGCCTTTGCCTTGGGTTTCTGCGGCCTCCACCTCCGGGTCAGGTACTCTGAAAGAAAAACAAAAAAGTGTATATTAGTTTCATATCGACCACACCGATGGAGGGGGGCACTGCAAGTCAGAAAAAATACTTATCTCTTGCTGTTTCCTGCATCTGTGCCTTTGCCTTGGGTTTCCGCGGCCTCCACCTCCGGGTCAGGTACTCTGAAAGAAAAACAAAAAAGTGTATATTAGTTTCATATCGACCACACCTATGGAGGGGGCACTGCAAGTCAGAAAAAATACTTATCTCTTGCTGTTTCTGGCATCTGTGCCTTTGCCTTGGGTTTCCGCGGCCTCCACCTGGTCAGGTACTCTGAAAGAAAAACAAAAAGTGTATATTAGTTTCATATCGACCACACCGATGGAGGGGGGCACTGCAAGTCAGAAAAAATACTTATCTCTTGCTGTTTCCTGCATCTGTGCCTTTGCCTTGGGTTTCCGCGGCCTCCACCTGGTCGGGTACTCTGAAAGAAAAACAAAAAGTGTATATTAGTTTCATATCGACCACACCGATGGAGGGGGGCACTGCAAGTCAGAAAAAATACTTATCTCTTGCTGTTTCCGGCATCTGTGCCTTTGCCTTGGGTTTCCGCGGCCTCCACCTCCGGGTCAGGTACTCTGAAAGAAAAACAAAAAGTGTATATTAGTTTCATATCGACCACACCGATGGAGGGGGGCACTGCAAGTCAGAAAAAATACTTATCTCTTGCTGTTTCCGGCATCTGTGCCTTTGCCTTGGGTTTCCGCGGCCTCCACCTCCGGGTCAGGTACTCTGAAAGAAAAACAAAAAGAGTATATTAGTTTCATATCGACCACACCGATGGAGGGGGGCACTGCAAGTCAGAAAAAATACTTATCTCTTGCTGTTTCCGGCATCTGTGCCTTTGCCTTGGGTTTCCGCGGCCTCCACCTCCGGGTCAGGTACTCTGAAAGAAAAACAAAAAGTGTATATTAGTTTCATATCGACCACACCGATGGAGGGGGGCACTGCAAGTCAGAAAAAATACTTATCTCTTGCTGTTTCCGGCATCTGTGCCTTTGCCTTGGGTTTCCGCGGCCTCCACCTCCGGGTCAGGTACTCTGAAAGAAAAACAAAAAGTGTATATTAGTTTCATATCGACCACACCGATGGAGGGGGGCACTGCAAGTCAGAAAAAATACTTATCTCTTGCTGTTTCCAGCATCTGTGCCTTTGCCTTGGGTTTCCGCGGCCTCCACCTCCGGGTCAGGTACTCTGAAAGAAAAACAAAAAGTGTATATTAGTTTCATATCGACCACACCGATGGAGGGGGGCACTGCAAGTCAGAAAAAATACTTATCTCTTGCTGTTTCCGGCATCTGTACCTTTGCCTTGGGTTTCCGCGGCCTCCACCTCCGGGTCAGGTACTCTGAAAGAAAAACAAAAAGTGTATATTAGTTTCATATCGACCACACCGATGGAGGGGGGCACTGCAAGTCAGAAAAAATACTTATCTCTTGCTGTTTCCGGCATCTGTGCCTTTGCCTTGGGTTTCCGCGGCCTCCACCTCCGGGTCAGGTACTCTGAAACAAAAAAAAAAGAAGTGTATATTAGTTTCATATCGACCACACCGATGGAGGGGGGCACTGCAAGTCAGAAAAAATACTTATCTCTTGCTGTTTCCTGCATCTGTGCCTTTGCCTTGGGTTTCCGCGGCCTCCACCTGGTCAGGTACTCTGAAAGAAAAACAAAAAGTGTATATTAGTTTCATATCGACCACACCGATGGAGGGGGGCACTGCAAGTCAGAAAAAATACTTATCTCTTGCTGTTTCCGGCATCTGTGCCTTTGCCTTGGGTTTCCACGGCCTCCACCTCCGGGTCAGGTACTCTGAAAGAAAAACAAAAAGTGTAAATTAGTTTCATATCGACCACACCGATGGAGGGGGGCACTGCAAGTCAGAAAAAATACTTATCTCTTGCTGTTTCCGGCATCTGTGCCTTTGCCTTGGGTTTCCGCGGCCTCCACCTCCGGGTCAGGTACTCTGAAAGAAAAACAAAAAGTGTATATTAGTTTCATATCGACCACACCGATGGAGGGGGGCACTGCAAGTCAGAAAAAATACTTATCTCTTGCTGTTTCCGGCATCTGTGCCTTTGCCTTGGGTTTCCGCGGCCTCCACCTCCGGGTCAGGTACTCTGAAAGAAAAACAAAAAGTGTATATTAGTTTCATATCGACCACACCGATGGAGGGGGGCACTGCAAGTCAGAAAAAATACTTATCTCTTGCTGTTTCCGGCATCTGTGCCTTTGCCTTGGGTTTCCGCGGCCTCCACCTCCGGGTCAGGTACTCTGAAAGAAAAACAAAAAGTGTATATTAGTTTCATATCGACCACACCTATGGAGGGGGGCACTGCAAGTCAGAAAAAATACTTATCTCTTGCTGTTTCCGGCATCTGTGCCTTTGCCTTGGGTTTCCGCGGCCTCCACCTCCGGGTCAGGTACTCTGAAAGAAAAACAAAAAGTGTATATTAGTTTCATATCGACCACACCGATGGAGGGGGGCACTGCAAGTCAGAAAAAATACTTATCTCTTGCTGTTTCCGGCATCTGTGCCTTTGCCTTGGGTTTCCGCGGCCTCCACCTCCGGGTCAGGTACTCTGAAAGAAAAACAAAAAGTGTATATTAGTTTCAAATCGACCACACCGATGGAGGGGGGCATTGCAAGTCAGAAAAAATACTTATCTCTTGCTGTTTCCTGCATCTGTGCCTTTGCCTTGGGTTTCCGCGGCCTCCACCTGGTCAGGTACTCTGAAAGAAAAACAAAAAGTGTATATTAGTTTCATATCGACTACACCGATGGAGGGGGGCACTGCAAGTCAGAAAAAATATTTATCTCTTGCTGTTTCCGGCATCTGTGCCTTTGCCTTGGGTTTCCACGGCCTCCACCTCCGGGTCAGGTACTCTGAAAGAAAAACAAAAAGTGTAAATTAGTTTCATATCGACCACACCGATGGAGGGGGGCACTGCAAGTCAGAAAAAATACTTATCTCTTGCTGTTTCCGGCATCTGTGCCTTTGCCTTGGGTTTTCGCAGCCTCCACCTCCGGGTCAGGTACTCTGAAAGAAAAACAAAAAGTGTATATTAGTTTCATATCGACCACACCGATGGAGGGGGGCACTGCAAGTCAGAAAAAATACTTATCTCTTGCTGTTTCCGGCATCTGTGCCTTTGCCTTGGGTTTCCGCGGCCTCCACCTCCGGGTCAGGTACTCTGAAAGAAAAACAAAAAGTGTATATTAGTTTCATATCGACCACACCGATGGAGGGGGGCACTGCAAGTCAGAAAAAATACTTATCTCTTGCTGTTTCCGGCATCTGTGCCTTTGCCTTGGGTTTCCGCGGCCTCCACCTCCGGGTCAGGTACTCTGAAAGAAAAACAAAAAGTGTATATTAGTTTCATATCGACCACACCTATGGAGGGGGGCACTGCAAGTCAGAAAAAATACTTATCTCTTGCTGTTTCTGGCATCTGTGCCTTTGCCTTGGGTTTCCGCGGCCTCCACCTCCGGGTCAGGTACTCTGAAAGAAAAACAAAAAGTGTATATTAGTTTCATATCGACCACACCGATGGAGGGGGGCACTGCAAGTCAGAAAAAATACTTATCTCTTGCTGTTTCCGGCATCTGTGCCTTTGCCTTGGGTTTCCGCGGCCTCCACCTCCGGGTCAGGTACTCTGAAAGAAAAACAAAAAGTGTATATTAGTTTCATATCGACCACACCGATGGAGGGGGGCACTGCAAGTCAGAAAAAATACTTATCTCTTGCTGTTTCCGGCATCTGTGCCTTTGCCTTGGGTTTCCGCGGCCTCCACCTCCGGGTCAGGTACTCTGAAAGATAAACAAAAAGTGTATATTAGTTTCATATCGACCACACCGATGGAGGGGGGCACTGCAAGTCAGAAAAAATACTTATCTCTTGCTGTTTCCGGCATCTGTACCTTTGCCTTGGGTTTCCGCGGCCTCCACCTCCGGGTCAGGTACTCTGAAAGAAAAACAAAAAGTGTATATTAGTTTCATATCGACTACACCGATGGAGGGGGGCACTGCAAGTCAGAAAAAATACTTATCTCTTGCTGTTTCCGGCATCTGTGCCTTTGCCTTGGGTTTCCGCGGCCTCCACCTCCGGGTCAGGTACTCTGAAAGATAAACAAAAAGTGTATATTAGTTTCATATCGACCACACCGATGGAGGGGGGCACTGCAAGTCAGAAAAAATACTTATCTCTTGCTGTTTCCGGCATCTGTACCTTTGCCTTGGGTTTCCGCGGCCTCCACCTCCGGGTCAGGTACTCTGAAAGAAAAACAAAAAGTGTATATTAGTTTCATATCGACTACACCGATGGAGGGGGGCACTGCAAGTCAGAAAAAATACTTATCTCTTGCTGTTTCTGGCATCTGTGCCTTTGCCTTGGGTTTCCGCGGCCTCCACCTGGTCAGGTACTCTGAAAGAAAAACAAAAAGTGTATATTAGTTTCATATCGACCACACCGATGGAGGGGGGCACTGCAAGTCAGAAAAAATACTTATCTCTTGCTGTTTCCTGCATCTGTGCCTTTGCCTTGGGTTTCCGCGGCCTCCACCTGGTCAGGTACTCTGAAAGAAAAACAAAAAGTGTATATTAGTTTCATATCGACCACACCGATGGAGGGGGGCACTGCAAGTCAGAAAAAATACTTATCTCTTGCTGTTTCCGGCATCTGTGCCTTTGCCTTGGGTTTCCGCGGCCTCCACCTCCGGGTCAGGTACTCTGAAAGAAAAACAAAAAAGTGTATATTAGTTTCATATCGACCACACCGATGGAGGGGGGCACTGCAAGTCAGAAAAAATACTTATCTCTTGCTGTTTCCGGCATCTGTGCCTTTGCCTTGGGTTTCCGCGGCCTCCACCTCCGGGTCAGGTACTCTGAAAGAAAAACAAAAAGAGTATATTAGTTTCATATCGACCACACCGATGGAGGGGGGCACTGCAAGTCAGAAAAAATACTTATCTCTTGCTGTTTCCGGCATCTGTGCCTTTGCCTTGGGTTTCCTCGGCCTCCACCTCCGGGTCAGGTACTCTGAAAGAAAAACAAAAAGTGTATATTAGTTTCATATCGACCACACCGATGGAGGGGGGCACTGCAAGTCAGAAAAAATACTTATCTCTTGCTGTTTCCGGCATCTGTGCCTTTGCCTTGGGTTTCCGCGGCCTCCACCTCCGGGTCAGGTACTCTGAAAGAAAAACAAAAAGTGTATATTAGTTTCATATCGACCACACCGATGGAGGGGGGCACTGCAAGTCAGAAAAAATACTTATCTCTTGCTGTTTCCAGCATCTGTGCCTTTGCCTTGGGTTTCCGCGGCCTCCACCTCCGGGTCAGGTACTCTGAAAGAAAAACAAAAAGTGTATATTAGTTTCATATCGACCACACCGATGGAGGGGGGCACTGCAAGTCAGAAAAAATACTTATCTCTTGCTGTTTCCGGCATCTGTACCTTTGCCTTGGGTTTCCGCGGCCTCCACCTCCGGGTCAGGTACTCTGAAAGAAAAACAAAAAGTGTATATTAGTTTCATATCGACCACACCGATGGAGGGGGGCACTGCAAGTCAGAAAAAATACTTATCTCTTGCTGTTTCCGGCATCTGTGCCTTTGCCTTGGGTTTCCGCGGCCTCCACCTCCGGGTCAGGTACTCTGAAAGAAAAAAAAAGAAGTGTATATTAGTTTCATATCGACCACACCGATGGAGGGGGGCACTGCAAGTCAGAAAAAATACTTATCTCTTGCTGTTTCCTGCATCTGTGCCTTTGCCTTGGGTTTCCGCGGCCTCCACCTGGTCAGGTACTCTGAAAGAAAAACAAAAAGTGTATATTAGTTTCATATCGACCACACCGATGGAGGGGGGCACTGCAAGTCAGAAAAAATACTTATCTCTTGCTGTTTCCGGCATCTGTGCCTTTGCCTTGGGTTTCCACGGCCTCCACCTCCGGGTCAGGTACTCTGAAAGAAAAACAAAAAGTGTAAATTAGTTTCATATCGACCACACCGATGGAGGGGGGCACTGCAAGTCAGAAAAAATACTTATCTCTTGCTCTTTCCGGCATCTGTGCCTTTGCCTTGGGTTTCCGCGGCCTCCACCTCCGGGTCAGGTACTCTGAAAGAAAAACAAAAAGTGTATATTAGTTTCATATCGACCACACCGATGGAGGGGGGCACTGCAAGTCAGAAAAAATACTTATCTCTTGCTGTTTCCGGCATCTGTGCCTTTGCCTTGGGTTTCCACGGCCTCCACCTCCGGGTCAGGTACTCTGAAAGAAAAACAAAAAGTGTATATTAGTTTCATATCGACCACACCGATGGAGGGGGGCACTGCAAGTCAGAAAAAATACTTATCTCTTGCTGTTTCCGGCATCTGTGCCTTTGCCTTGGGTTTCCGCGGCCTCCACCTCCGGGTCAGGTACTCTGAAAGAAAAACAAAAAGTGTATATTAGTTTCATATCGACCACACCGATGGAGGGGGGCACTGCAAGTCAGAAAAAATACTTATCTCTTGCTGTTTCCGGCATCTGTGCCTTTGCCTTGGGTTTCCGCGGCCTCCACCTCCGGGTCAGGTACTCTGAAAGAAAAACAAAAAGTGTATATTAGTTTCATATCGACCACACCGATGGAGGGGGGCATTGCAAGTCAGAAAAAATACTTATCTCTTGCTGTTTCCTGCATCTGTGCCTTTGCCTTGGGTTTCCGCGGCCTCCACCTGGTCAGGTACTCTGAAAGAAAAACAAAAAGTGTATATTAGTTTCATATCGACTACACCGATGGAGGGGGGCACTGCAAGTCAGAAAAAATACTTATCTCTTTCTGTTTCCAGCATCTGTGCCTTTGCCTTGGGTTTCCACGGCCTCCACCTCCGGGTCAGGTACTCTGAAAGAAAAACAAAAAGTGTAAATTAGTTTCATATCGACCACACCGATGGAGGGGGGCACTTCAAGTCAGAAAAAATACTTATCTCTTGCTGTTTCCGGCATCTGTGCCTTTGCCTTGGGTTTCCGCAGCCTCCACCTCCGGGTCAGGTACTCTGAAAGAAAAACAAAAAGTGTATATTAGTTTCATATCGACCACACCGATGGAGGGGGGCACTGCAAGTCAGAAAAAATACTTATCTCTTGCTGTTTCCGGCATCTGTGCCTTTGCCTTGGGTTTCCGCGGCCTCCACCTCCGGGTCAGGTACTCTGAAAGAAAAACAAAAAGTGTATATTAGTTTCATATCGACCACACCGATGGAGGGGGGCACTGCAAGTCAGAAAAAATACTTATCTCTTGCTGTTTCCGGCATCTGTGCCTTTGCCTTGGGTTTCCGCGGCCTCCACCTCCGGGTCAGGTACTCTGAAAGAAAAACAAAAAGTGTATATTAGTTTCATATCGACCACACCTATGGAGGGGGGCACTGCAAGTCAGAAAAAATACTTATCTCTTGCTGTTTCTGGCATCTGTGCCTTTGCCTTGGGTTTCCGCGGCCTCCACCTCCGGGTCAGGTACTCTGAAAGAAAAACAAAAAGTGTATATTAGTTTCATATCGACCACACCGATGGAGGGGGGCACTGCAAGTCAGAAAAAATACTTATCTCTTGCTGTTTCCGGCATCTGTGCCTTTGCCTTGGGTTTCCGCGGCCTCCACCTCCGGGTCAGGTACTCTGAAAGAAAAACAAAAAGTGTATATTAGTTTCATATCGACCACACCGATGGAGGGGGGCACTGCAAGTCAGAAAAAATACTTATCTCTTGCTGTTTCCGGCATCTGTGCCTTTGCCTTGGGTTTCCGCGGCCTCCACCTCCGGGTCAGGTACTCTGAAAGATAAACAAAAAGTGTATATTAGTTTCATATCGACCACACCGATGGAGGGGGGCACTGCAAGTCAGAAAAAATACTTATCTCTTGCTGTTTCCGGCATCTGTACCTTTGCCTTGGGTTTCCGCGGCCTCCACCTCCGGGTCAGGTACTCTGAAAGAAAAACAAAAAGTGTATATTAGTTTCATATCGACTACACCGATGGAGGGGGGCAGTGCAAGTCAGAAAAAATACTTATCTCTTGCTGTTTCCGGCATCTGTGCCTTTGCCTTGGGTTTCCGCGGCCTCCACCTCCGGGTCAGGTACTCTGAAAGAAAAACAAAAAGTGTATATTAGTTTCATTTCGACCACACCAATGGAGGGGGGCACTGCAAGTCAGAAAAAATACTTATCTCTTGCTGTTTCCGGCATCTGTGCCTTTGCCTTGGGTTTCCGCAGCCTCCACCTCCGGGTCAGGTACTCTGAAAGAAAAACAAAAAGTGTATATTAGTTTCATTTCGACCACACCGATGGAGGGGGGCACTGCAAGTCAGAAAAAATACTTATCTCTTGCTGTTTCCGGCATCTGTGCCTTTGCCTTGGGTTTCCGCAGCCTCCACCTCTGGGTCAGGTACTCTGAAAGAAAAACAAAAAGTGTATATTAGTTTCATATCGACCACACCGATGGAGGGGGGCACTGCAAGTCAGAAAAAATACTTATCTCTTGCTGTTTCCGGCATCTGTGCCTTTGCCTTGGGTTTCCGCGGCCTCCACCTCCGGGTCAGGTACTCTGAAAGAAAAACAAAAAGTGTATATTAGTTTCATATCGACCACACCGATGGAGGGGGGCACTGCAAGTCAGAAAAAATACTTATCTCTTGCTGTTTCCGGCATCTGTGCCTTTGCCTTGGGTTTCCGCGGCCTCCACCTGGTCAGGTACTCTGAAAGAAAAACAAAAAGTGTATATGTCTCAATCACGAAGAACGAACATAAAACTCCAATGAAAACGATTCACGAACAATGCTTTTATCACGAATCACGAAAAATAAATCTGTAGAAAAACGGATCACGATAGCGAAAATGCGCCGATCACGAAGAACGAAAATAACCCATCAGGCCCCTCTTTTATTTATCTCATCGGGAACACTCAAATTCAATTATTTGAAAAATGGCCATGTATAAATACTTGATTTATATGACTGTAGGGTGCTTACATTTTTTCAGAAACTATCTAAGTTCAACTTTGCCTGTTAGAAATGGAACCTAAAAAAATAGACAAATATAACAACAAATTATTTTGAATCTATGTGTATTGAACTTGTGACACCTCTGTCTTTAAAAGTCACCCAAAGACATTTTTTTTAAAACAGAATGCCGATGGTTATCTCAATGATAGAATAAATTATAAATACAAGCTTATTTGAAAGTAAAGTTTTCATTTATAGCTAAATGTTTATGAAATCAATTTGTTTATTTAGATCAAAATTAAGGTGCCAATTTTGCTTATCCGATTAATAACTCTCATTTTTGTTTGCATATTCCTTGAGGTGTTTTTCATAAGAAGTTTTGTATAAGGTCGATAGAATTGTCTTATACTTCCATAGCTAAAATTAACAAATTTGGAGGGTGAAAGTACTGAGAGTTTCTTGAGTCCCTCAAGGGAAGAAGATTTTGACAAGAAATGCAGCTAGTCACATAATAGTGAGTGACAAAAAAAATGTGAATTAAGGTTATATTTTTCAAAATATCACACATTAAAAACAAAAATTTATTTAAAAAAAATTATTATGCTTAAATAATTGCAAACAAAACAAGCTGTCAAATTGGCTCCACTCGTTTTCGAGTCACCAAACTAATCTTGACTTTCATACTGTGTAACACTTAAAACTTGATATTTATACATAACATTACTAGACCATATGTTATTGATAAAGAAAGAATAAAACCTACCTTACATAAGAAACTTTCAAAAACCCCAAAAAACCTGCAAAGTTTCTACTTGACGATTGCGGGAAAAGAAAAGTTAACTCTTACATGTACCGGAAGTGTGATTTCGGATTGACTTTTTACCCCAATATACCCCAACATACCCCAATATACCTAAAAAAAACAGTTTAAACATAATTTGGAAGTTTAAAAAAAAAAGTCGCACCCGTGTGATTACCCTATGTCCCAGACAAAAACCATGAAAACTTTAATGATCTTTAATTATAACAAGTGGAAATTTTAAACTATAAGATAATCTAACCAAAGTCATATCAAATGAGTTTTATCCATTTTGAAATAATATAAGTTTTATAATTTCTTCTCACACGGATGTGTTTAGTGTATTATACAGTAAATACATGTACTCTCTTTCGGTAGTAGCTAAGGGTGTTAAAAATCACATATACCTTTTCTTGCTCTCTCTTTCTTTTACCACTGGACGTTAAGCAACCAACAATCAATCAATCAATCTCTCCTTTTACCATTCTACCATTATTTTATTTAATAAACATTTATAACTATATGAACAAGGTAAATTATTTCTAAAATAAACGCATATATATTTTTAATGTGGTGACCCTGCAAATAGGGTTGATATCCAATAGAAGAAGATTAAAAGCTTATACATGCCTAAGATAAACAGGTTAGGAACAAACCCCCTATGTGATAATACCTGTATAGAGTGATTATCATTCTATAGAGGGATATATTTGTTTAGAATGGATTAAAACAGGAAGATTTTATTTTCTAGTATTATTGGGTATAATCTAAGGTATCAATTATTGCACTTTACTAAAAATTGTGACGCCCATGAGTTTTCTGCTCAAGTGACAGAACTTGCAATCTATTGTGTACCATCTGAACACCTGATCAACAACAATAGGGACAGTTGACCTTTAAGTTTTATTGTCGAGCCTGCGACTTTTGTCGCAGAAAGCTTGACATAGGGATAGCGATCTGGCGGCCGCGGCGGCGGCGTTAGCTAACTTCTTAAAAGCTTTATATTTTAGAAGATGGAAGACCTGGATGCTTCATACTTTGTATATGGATGCCTCATGTTACGAAGTTTCCGTCAGTCACATGTCCAATGTCCTTGACCTCATTTTCATGGTTCAGTGACTACTTGAAAAAAAAGTTCAGATTTTTTGTAATGTTAAATTCTCTCTTATTATAAGTAATAGGATAACTATATTTGGTATGTGCATACCTTGCAAGGTCCTCATGCCCGTCAGACAGTTTTCACTTGACCTCGACCTCATTTCATGGATCAGTGAACAAGGTTAAGTTTTCGTGGTCAAGTCCATATCTCAGATACTATAAGCAATAGGTCTAGTATATTCGGTGTATGGAAGGACTGTAAGGTGTACATGTCCAACTGGCAGGTGTCATCTGACCTTGACCTCATTTTCATGGTTCAGTGGTTATAGTTAAGTTTTTGTGTTTTGGTCTGTTTTTCTTATACTGTATGCAATAGGTCTACTATATTTGGTGTATGGAATGATTGTAAGGTGTACATGTCTAGCTGGCAGGTGTCATCTGACCTTGACCTCATTTTCATGGTTCAGTGGTCAAAGTTAAGTTTTTGAGTTTTGGTCTTTCTTTCTAATACAGCATGCAATAGGTCAGCTATATTTGGTGTATGGAATGATTGTAAGGTGTACATGTCTAGCTGGCAGGTGTCATCTTACCTTGACCTCATTTTCATGGTTCAGTGGTCAAAGTTAAGTTTTTGAGTTTTGGTCTTTTTTTCTAATACTATATGCAATAGTTCAACTATATTTGGTGTATGGAAATATTTTATGATCTATATGTCAGTTACGCAGGTTTTATTTGACCTTGACCTCATTTTCAAGGTTCATTGCTCAGTGTTAAGTTTTTGTGTTTTCGTCTGTTTTTCTTAAACTATAAGCAATAGGTCAACTATATGTGTTGTATGGAAGAATTGTTAGCTGTACATGCCTGCCTAGCATGGTTCATCTGACCTTGACCTCATTTTCATGGTTCATTGGTCAATGTTTAGTTTACTTGGTTAATGTTAAGTTTATGTGACAGTTGTAATAAAGCTTTATATTTAGGACTATCAACATAATATCAATGATTGGTAAAGAAGGCGAGACATTTCAGCGTGTGCACTCTTGTTTTAAATCTAACAATAGAAATCTGTTCATTGAGGCATAACTGAGTGGAATTTACCTGATCATCCAGTGAGCGAAATTCAATTATTCCTTAACTCTATATGGTCATAATAATGAATGGGAAAAATTGACATGGACTAAGTTTGAAAATAGATCAAAATAATACAGTGACACAAAACTCCCATTGAAAAGAAAATAATAAGTTAGAGTTTCCCCTCCTCATGGAAATATTAAAAGCATTCCAAACAACATTATCAATAAACTTATTAAATTACATTAATTATTTAAATAAAAGAATAATAAAAAAAAAATAAGAATATACATTATGATAACCAAATGAGACAACACAAATGTCATTATAAGCCCATTCTGTAATTGAGTAAGCTTGGGATAGGCATCATGTACAAAAAGTGACAGGGTTAAACATGCTTGTGAATGCTCAACCCTCCCCTAACATGGAACAGTGGTGTAACAGCACAACATATGAACAAAATATATAAATCAGTTGAAAAGGATTGACTCAACAGATCAACACAAACAACAAAAAAAGAAAAAAAAAACTAACAAAAGATTATGGAACCGAGCCATTAATCACCACATACGAAAAAATATGTGCTGATTTGGATCAAGAAATAGTGGCATACTTCTTTTTTTTTGGGGTGATGATGGAAGATGAGGTTATAACCCTTCTTTTTTAATTTTATGATTGTTGTACTCTCTTTATTGTGATAAACACCAGTAAGATTTCTTGTTGTTTATCTGATACATTGTAAAGAAATAAAAAAAATAATCATTTTAATAATTTAATAACAAAAAGGCAACAATATATAATATAGACCAATATCAACAGTTGTAATGTCAAATACAAAAGGTACTATTTAATGATTATTAAAAGTACATGCACACATGCAATATATACTTTTAAATCACAATTAACATGAACTTGTATAAACAAAATAAAGTTTTAGACTTCTATGTCATTTGGTCTCTGGTAGGGAGTTGTCTCATTAGCAATTATACCACATCTTCTAATTTTATAAGTATTACTAACATGAATTTGAAACTGTTGCTTCTTATTGTCATATACCTGTATATGTATGAAATATTATCCACTGGACATAAAGCATATACTCAATCAATCAATGACAATCAGTTAATAGATGGTGTTAAAATTAGAAATTAAAGTTTATTAGAAAATAACTTGTACAAACACTTCCTGAAAATGGTCAAAGATGTTAGATGCTTTTCCTATATTACATATTGGCATGGCTAGGAATGTGGTTGTTCCTTGGTCAGTGAAGTAGCGAAACAGAATGGCATGAGACTTGTCACAGTTGTGGTTGTTGCTCTCATCAATGGCTATGGAAAACAGTTTGGACTGCAGGTCTCTGACAACCTCTTGATGAAGAGTAGGTGCAAGTGACTTCTTGATGATTTGTGTAGTCTTTGTATGGCTGCATGCAAACTTTGTAGCTATCTTGCTGTCTGTAAACATGGCTTTACACAGCTTTGTGAAGCAGTCTGCAAGTAGAAAGGAGATGTTGTGCTGTGCTATGAAGTTGGACCACATGACCTCAGCTTTGATAATACCTGAAAAATTAAAAAAAAAAAAAATAATAAATCTACAGCATTTTATGAATACATTTTAGTCTTCTAATAAACAACCAATGGTTAACAATCAAGTCATTAATGAAGGCCGTGTTAGGAATTTTACCTTTATGACTTAATGAGATTAACTAAGAAAACAATGCAATAAGTTGTATCAACATGTATAATTTAATTATCATGCAATTAAGAAATTCAATAGTGGTTTACTAACAGATTAAATAATTAAAATACTGTAAATTCAGAAATTATTGCGAGCATTTATTATTGCGATTTTGTCATTTTGGACTAAAATGCGATTTTATTTTTTGCGATATTGAGAAAAATCCTTTTAATTCATATAAAAATTTCAAAATGTGAGTTTAAACTATTGCGATTATAACCCTGTCGCATTTTTCACAATAATAAAAACATTGCAATAATTTCTGAATTTACAGTATTTACTCAATTTTAGATGATTATTAAATGATCAGAATCAAAATATTGTACATATATTATCACTTTTAATATGACTAAAGATATTATTTATCACCAGTAAATAATTGACATTTCACAAATTAAACTGATGAATACTTGTAAATGTTTACATTATAACAAATAAAATCATATCATTAGAATCAAGACCAAAAGACAATTAACTATTTATATTTAATTTATTAAAAGAGAAAAAAGACTAAAACACTTGTGCCATAGTTCTAAAAAAATAGTTAATGATATATTCAAAATTTTACCTTCATCATTTGGTTGAACGAAGAAGTTAGTGACAGGCTTGGTGGTGTTCTGTGTACTACTAGCATAATTAATTCATGTAAAGTTATCAAATTTTTCACAATTTTAGCATTTGTGCTAATTTTCAGACGGTTTTTGTCTAAAATGGAAGTGGCCGCACTTGTGTTCAGTCTTAATATTTAAATGTTGTATTTGATGATAAAACATATTGAACATATAAAAAGGTGGAGTCTGAACACGAATGCGGCCACTTACATTTTAGACAAAAACTGTCTGAAAAGTGATGTTTTATGGCATATCTGACAGATTTTTCATATCTAAGCTTGAATTTGAGTGTCTTTAATGACCAAATCAGTTTAAATCGTTTACTTAAACTAGCTGAAACACTGAAGTAGACACTCATGTGTTTAAAAAATGTCAAACATCTTTCATCAAATGTACTTCAAATTTTAGGCAAAAATTAGCCCTTACCGAACCTTCTCCTTTCTAGAAAAATTCTCAAAATTATAATATTACTTAAATCTAGACAAAATAGTACCCACAAATATCAATTAAACTGCAGTTTATGAGATATCTACAATAGTTTAGATCACTAAAATTTGATAATTTAGATTTGTTCTTAACAATGGAGCAATAAGTACTTTCTATTCACTATTTTTATCATTTTCACTGAGCCTATGGGCCAATTGAGTTATAAATATTACTTTTGTTGTCAGTCTTCTTCTGTTTTAAAGTTTTGAAAGATCTTCTCCTTTGAAACGACTGAACCAATTTCAAACAAAATTGGGATGAATAATCATTAAGGTAACTTATATAAAGTTTGTGTTTTGTATTCTGGCGTCATTCAACAAACATTGGTGATATGGCTACAAAAACTAAATGATGATAAATTGCATTAATTGTCCTATATCATGAAAACAGTTTCAATAATTGATACTGTAATTGGCCATGTATAATCGCTTTTGGTACATAATCTGCACACCTTTGTTTGCCACAGAAATTCAGGAAAAAACTTTTTCTCAATTGTTGAAAACATGTAGTAAAACTCTGTTATTTTAAGTCATGTGTAATTGTTTGCAGTAGTTACATTTGTTCCTGTTTTTCATGATCAAGTAGAAGTTGAAAATAGCTGTAAATGATTCTAGAACATAAGTGTTAAAATAAGCCAAAATTGTAAAAAAAAAGAACAACTGGAAAAGTTGTCTTTGTCATTAACAGAGATAGGAAAAGAATTTGTAAATCACAAACAAATAAGATGAGAGTGTGATGAAATTCAATACTTAATAGATATTAATTTGACCTGTTGATACTATTTGTAATGCTTTTTTGTTATTTAATTTTTATTTATTCAGGGTTATATCTCGTCTATAAACCAGCTTTGATAAGTGTTTGGTATGACTGTAAATTTTCACTTCTTCGTACTATGAACAACAAAATTATTTATTTTGTAAAAAATATTTCCAGTCTCCATTTAAACTGTATACCTTACAACAAAATTATTTTCATTTACCTGTGTATATTATTGTATATGGCGGCTTTTTGT
Source organism: Mytilus californianus (assembly GCF_021869535.1). Taxonomy (NCBI): domain Eukaryota; kingdom Metazoa; phylum Mollusca; class Bivalvia; order Mytilida; family Mytilidae; genus Mytilus; species Mytilus californianus. The sequence goes on from NW_026262679.1 coordinate 65,455,144, forward strand.
TCAAGGTTGTTGTTTTTTTTTTTTTTTTAAATTGTTTAACATCTTACAGCGGTATACTACTGTTGCCTTTATTTATTCACCCCATATTTTATTGATTTTGTATTTACATTGTATCATAGATCAAATTTATTCAGTGTATGTTCAAATGTGTTAATATGTCTTTTGATTGAGTTAAGCCATTTCAATTGATATTTTATAGTGTGTCTTTCTATGTTGTGATGTTACACTATTGTTTCAGATAAGGGTGAAGGTTGGTACCTATTAAAACATTTAAACCCCCTGCATTTGTTTGCGCCTGTCCTAAGTCAGGAATCTGATGTTCAGTAGTTGTCGTTTGTTGATGTGGTTCATAAGTGTTTCTCGTTTCTCTTTTTTATATAGATTAGACCGTTGGTTTTCCCGTTTGAATGGTTTTACACTAGTAATTTTTGGGGCCCTTTATAGCTTGCTGTTCGGTGTGAGCCAAGGCTCCGTGTTGAAGAACGTACTTTGACCTATAATGGTTTACTTTTACAAATTGTGACTTGGATGGAGAGTTGTCTCATTGGCACTCATACCACATCTTCTTATATCTTATTACAAGAAATACGACTTTGAAAGTAAAACAGTGCAGTTCTTTAGTAAGATACATTCAATTTTTTCATCACATTTATCTGTGAATGACCTTTAGCTAAAACAAAACACATGCAGTAGTATGAAACACCAGATCAGAACAAATGACTGCTAATATTTTGTTGTTAATACATCGTTATGCAATGCTATGAAAAGAAATTTGTAATTAAGCATTTGATTTTGATATTTATCAGTAAAAATTGGATATATCACAAGATTTTTTTATTAATTTTTCTAGTTTTTACCTATTATCTCAAAAACACTATTAGACGGGTAGAAACTGTAAACAGTAAAAAAAATCTGCAATGCAAGATATATTTTGACAGATGAGTGATTTAGTCTCTTAGAAGCCCCTTGATTTTAATTCTTGCTATAAATTTTATTCTTACTTATTGGCATACCTGTCAACCTATGAAAATGAAAATGCAGGTCATGACCTGCATTGAAGAAGAAAATCTCAGGTCATAACGCGTACAAACTTTTTATGCCCCCGCCATAGCGGAGGGGGCATTAAGTTATACCCTTGTCCGTCTGTACGTCCGTCCGTCCATCCATACGTCCGTACGTCCCAAAATTGGTTTCCGTTCTCTAACTTATAAGTTTGCCTCAACCAAATGTTATGAAACTTATACACAATGCTCATTACCACAAAACACAGATCAAGTTCGAATTTTGGTAGCGTCACTTTAACGTTCTACAGTTATGCCCTTTATAAATAGTAAAATTGCAAAAATTTTCATTCTGTTCTCTAACTTAAGTTTGCCTCAACCAAATATTATGAAACTTATACACAATGCTTATTACCACAATCCAAAGATCAAGTTTGAATTTTGGTGGCGTCACTTTTACTGTTCTAGAGTTATGCCCCTTTACAAATGGAAAAATTGATAAATTTTCATTTTTTTTCTAAAAATATCAATGATGTCATTGTTCAAGTAATTTTTATATGACCCCACGTATATTGGTATGACGTTGGCGTCGTCGTCGTCGTCCGAAGACACATTAGTTTTCGCACTCTAACTTTAGTTTAAGTGAATGGATCTCAATGAAATTTTACTATAAGGTTCAATACCACAAAAGGAAGGTGGGGATTGATTTTGGGGGTTATGGTACCCACAGTTAAGGAATTAGGGGCCAAAAATAAGCACTTTTGTAACTTCCAGACATAACTTGTGTGTAAGTGTATGGATCTCTCTGACATTGTACCACAAGGTTCCATATCACAAAGGGAAGGCTGGGTTTGATTTTGGGGGTAATTGCCTCCAAATTTTAGGAATTAGGGGCAAAAAAGGGGCAAAAAACAAGCATTTTTCTAGTTTCATGACAATAACTTGTGTGTAAGTGTATGGATCTCTCTGACATTGTATCACAAGGTTCCATATCACAAAGGGAATGCTGGGATTGATTTTTGGGGTAATTGCCTCCAAATTTTAGGAATTAGGGGCCAAAAAGGGGCAAAAAACAAGCATTTTTCTAGTTTCATGACAATAACTTGTGTGTAAGTGTATGGATCTTTATGAAATTGTACTACAAGGTTCCATATCACAAAGGGAAAGCTGGGTTTGAGTTTGGGGGTAATTGCCCTAAACGTTTAGGAATTTGGGGCCAAAAAACAAGCATTTTTCTAGTTTCCAGACAATAACTTGTGTTCAAGTGTATGGATCTCTCTGAAATTGTTCTGCATACCATACCACAAAGGGAAAGCTGGGATTGAGTTTGGGGGTGATGAATCATAAGGGGGTTCAAAAAATTTTTTCCCTTTTTTTTCTTTAAAATTTTCCATTTAAAATTGGTTATTTCTGATTTATATATAAAAGCAAATAATAATGATATGGTTTGAATAGGTAAATTAAAAATTTTTAAGTTCTTAGACCACTTTCATTCTGTGTGAGAAACCTATGCTGAGTCAAATATTTAATTACAATCCAAATTCAGTGCTGTATCAAGCTTGAATGTTGTGTCCATACTTGCCCCAACTGTTCAGGGTTCTACCTCTGCGGTCGTATCAAGCTGCACCCCAGCGGAGCATTTTATTAAAATTGGAGTTATCTTCCTTTGTCCATATAGTTGAATCAACTACAATCAATGCTTTTTACAATGCAATGTTTAATTTTGCCTTCCACTGATAAAACACAGATCAAGTTGAATTTGGGTAGTGTCACTTTAACCATTATTGAGTTATGCCCCTTTATAAATAAAAAAATTGCAAAATTTTTAGTTTCTGTTCTGTAACTTAAGTTTGCCCCAACCAAACATGAAACCTATACACAATACCTATTACCACAAAACTCAGATCAAGTACAAATTTGGGTAGCGTCATTTTTATTGTTCTTGAGTTATGTCCCTTTATAATGTTGACTGCAAGCGGTGGCATCATCTGTGTCCATGGGGACACATTCTCCATTTATTTTTATGTATTTCCACATGTACAAGATGTAGCATGGTGAAATCATTATGAATATAAGTGCACATGACAACAGATAATTACTTTTTAAAAGAGTCATTTACCCTAAGAAATGTAGGTCAAGGTGTGAATTGATGGCTGCTTAACTTCCAGCAGCAAATACTAGGGTATTACATGCTAATTCAGATGCTTACACCATTCTTTGCTCTAACTACTCAATGCTGCAAGTTGGCAAAGAAGCAGCATCAACCAATTTTATATACATATGTACTTACAAAGTATTATTTCATTTAGATTTGTTGTAGATTTAAAAAATCTCCTTGAGAATGCTATCAGAACCAAAGCAATCAATGATCAGTTGGTCAAGACCAATTTTTATTTTATTTCAGGCATTTTGAATCCCCTTGATAGTCCCCACCACATGAGAGCAGACGACAATTGCCAGTACAGAGAGGGTGTAGTGTTAGATAAACCTGTGAAGACTGGCAAGGGATCTTTTGCTAATGTTGGTATTCTAAAGGTAAATCTATTACATATATGTTTGAACAGTATGTAAAGAATGAGTCAGAATGAAACTAGTAATATTCAAACAGACATGATATATTGTACTTTTTGTTTCAAAGCAGCAGCTGCATAATTAGAACAATACAGTATTTAAAAACTACAGAAAACTAAAACACTGCCTCAAATGAAAAACATAAATGTAATTGATGTTCACCAGTACAAAACATGACTAGATCAATCAGATACACAATTCTGGTTTTATCTAGTGCAAATTTGAGCTGTCTCCCCTTGATTGTTTTTTAATAAGCTCCTCTTGAGTCTAACTTCAGTTGAGTTGAAATATTATAACTCTTGCGGTTTCAAGATAACTCCTGTAAACTGTATAATTTCATATGTTTATTTCACTATTTTGTAAATCTACATGTCATAAAAAATGCTTGGATACAATGCACAATTTCTGAAACCTTCCTTATATTATCTATGAAACGTAAAGTTTTCGGTGTTATCAATATTAAATTACATAATTGCCAAAATTGCCATATTTGTTGTATAGTTGCAACAACTACAACAAGATTAGGTTTAAAAGCAATCTCCGGCGCAGAGATCATATCCATTTCGTTCAATACTACGTAACACTACAGGGAAAACGGTACTATTACATTTTCCCAGCATTAGGTTGGCCTTTTGTGTACCCAAGGCAGGTGAAGGAAGTCAACTTAGGAGTGCTGTGATTGGATGTAAGGGTACAATATATTTTTTTATTTATTTATAAATAACTGCAGTGTGTATATTTACAATATAAATTTTAAACCCATTGAAATATTTTCTTGAGAAGACTTCCAAAATTTCATAAATTTGGTGTAAAATGACAGTGGGCATGGATAACATAAACAAGCTGCATTTGAAGTTGGTCATGATACTATTTGGCTTCAATTTTTAAAACAGAATAATAAAGTACTAACACCACACATAACTGTTTTATCCAGGTTTTTATTATAAAAAGTGGTAAATTTAGAAAAGGTTAGTATTGTCGCCTATGACAGAATAAATAGTACCGTTTTCCCTATACTAAAGATAGCAAGAGAAATCAAAATCAATCAGACTTCAGTTAGATTATACTATTTTGAAGCTTTTGATGAGAACATTTGATTTTTATCACAAAGAATAGAAATTTTTCACTGAGACCAATACTGTGTTGAGAAAAATGCTGAGTCATCATAATAAGTCAAATTGATGGGTACTGATATAAAACTTTATTTTAGGATTTTAATATTAACTATATTGTATTGAATGCACCAAACTAAAGTTCTTTTGTATTTGTTTTCACCTTTCGCAATGATTAATTCAATTGGAAACACCAGAATTCAAGTTGCAACAAATATTTTTAACTGACATATATGCCTTTTTTGCTGTGTAACTCCCTAAATGTATAACTTGGGTATTTCTCAAGACATAATCTATTAAAATGGGAAATTGTCTGGTTAAGTTTGTACTGCTTATGGAGTAAGGCAATATTTGGTCATACTAGAAGCATTTTCAGTGTTAAAATTGTCCATCTAAGAAAAAAGAGGCCCACTTGAGGCTAAATTTAGATAGAATTTATACTCTCCTGTGTAAAAAATTGTTCACATTCTTGGGAAATCATGCAGCAAACATTTCAATAGTGCTTCATTTAGTAGTTTCTATCTTTTATTATATCAAGCATATATAATTATTCATTTTCTTCTGTTTGAAAGGACTTTTGTTGGAAATGAATACTCCCAAGGGACATAATTCAGCCTATTCATAGATTAATACAGGCAACAAAGGCAACTTTACAGCTGTGTATTTTGCATATTTAATGTTTTAAGTGTCTAATATCTTTGTTTTTATCATCTCAAGACAGAATAAGGGATTTTATAACAATCTCTGAAATTTTAAACCACAATATGGCATATACGAAAGCATGGAATGGAGATTTGTATGAAAAATCTTGAATTTGTGCTTATGTTATAAATTTTGGATAGAAATGAATACAAATTGAATGGAACTGTCATTTTTATCTGTTTTAATGGAACTGTTTGTTATTCTTTTAAATAAGATGAGATATGATTGGATACAGGTTGTTATTAAGCCTTTTCAGAAAGAAGTACAGAAAGAGGTAAACCAGCATGTAGGGGTGGGGACATAAAATGATCCATGTTTCTATAAGTAATGGGGGCATACAAGTTTTTATTATAGCCAAGGTTTTCAAAATAACCCAGTATTGTATTAATGGTGTTATAAGAATTCTTTTTATCTTTATGTCACAGTACACTCAATATGACCTCTCTCATACCTTTTTTGGCGTACTTTTTCTTGCCAACCTCTAAACAAAAATGAAATTGCATATGATGATTTTTTGAATAAAATTTAATAATCAATCTTCAATTTTAAAAGAATAACAACATTTTTAATGAAATATACTTATTTTTTTTTTATGTTTATTAAATAAAAACTGATTGTCGCACTTCTGTTATAGATTTTATGATCTGTCAAATAATGTAAACAAAGTAGTCTGCAGAGGGATTGTTTTTATTTCCGTATCGGCATATTTTATACATATTTCACTTTATCTATGGATTTCCTCTTCTATTTTTAGCTCACCTGGCCCAAAGGGCCAAGTGAGCCTTTCTCATCACTTGGCGTCCGTCGTCTTCGTTAGCTTTTTACAAAAATCTTCTCCTCTGAAACCACTGGGCCAAATTTAACCAAACTTGGCCACAATCATCATTAGGGTATCTAGTTCATAAAATGTGTCCTATGACCCCGCCAACCAACCAAGATGGCCACCATGGCTAAAAATAGAACATAGGGGTAAAATGTAGATTTTGGATTATATTTCTGAAACCAAAGCATTTAGAGTAAATCTGACATGGGGTAAAACTGATTATCAGGTCAAGATCTATCTGCACTGAAATTTTCAGACAAATCTGACAACCTGTTGTTGGGTTGCTGCCCCTGAATTGGTAATTTTAAGGAAATTTTGAAGTTTTTGGTTATTATCTTGAATATTATTACAGATAGAGGTAAACTGTAAACAGCAATAATGTTCAGAAAAGTATGATCTACAAATAAGTTTCATGACCAAAATTGTCAGTCGACCCCTTTAGGAGTTATTGCCCTTAATAGTCAATTTTTAACAATTTTTCGTAATTTTTTGTAATCTTTTACAAAAATCTTCTTCTCTGAAACTACTGAGACAAATTTAACCATACTTGGCTATAATCATTATTAGGGTACCTAGTTTAAAGAATTTGTCCGATGACCCCGCCTTCCAACCATCATGGCCGACTTGGTTAAAATTAGAACATAGGGGTAAAATGCAGTTTTTGGTTTATATCTCTGAAACTAAAGCATTTAGAGCAAATCTGACAGGTGGCAAAAATGTTCATCAGATTTAGTTTTATCTGCCCTGAAATTTTCAGACAAATCTGACAACCCGTTGTTGGGTTGCTGCCTCTGAGTTAGTAATTTTACAAAATTTTGCAGTTTTTTGTTATTATCTTAGATATCATTATAATATCTAATATCTAATACTATTAATTATGATTTTAACCTTATTTTACATGATTTCCAAAGCATCAGTAAATCCAGGTGAGCGACACAGGCTCTTGAGAGCCTCTAGTTAATATTTCATATGTCTTGTAATGCCTGTTATACCACAAATTCGTGGAGATTTCATTCTTTGAAATCTGAACTTTTTTCCTTTTTTGACAAATTTACAACCCATTTTGTATCTGTTTACATACCAACATCCAAAATAACAAAATTGTGTAACTCTTGCTATTGTATGATAAAGAAATTAAAAGAATGGAGTGAGAACATATACAGGTAACTAAAATGCATAAATTATATTTAGATATATAGAAATCACGGACTGTCACTTTTACCTCCACATAAAACAAATTCATGTGGGCAAGATCCCCTGTTTGCTTTCACCACTAGTTTCTGATTTGAGTTTGTAAAATTTATATTAATTATCAAATTGCCAGATTTATGTGAATTGTGTGAGTGGTCCCAACCTTATAAAATGCATGCTATTATACAGCATAAGCAATATAAGGATATAGCCTAGACTGACCCTGCTTATAATTTTCTGAATTTTGAGTTAAGGATGTATTCTTCTGACGTTTCAGTCTCGTTGAAATCTCGTTCGGGAATTATTTCCAAAACATGTGATACAAGTGGAAAATATCAATGAATTTAAAAACTGTTATAATCAAACTTAACTCTGTGAAAAAATTGTGTATTTACAATGAATAGTTTTTGAGTAATCAATTTTTCAAATTTTATTACCAATCAAGTCAGTCTTTTTAGCCAAAATTTTGAGAAAATGTGTGAGGGGTACAAGAAATGATTTTACCAGAAACATGTACATCCCATATCACTTTTTTCTTTCAAATTTCTTAGATATGTATTTTTTCAATCATTTATAACAAAGAAGTTGATATAATATGCATTTTGTTCTTTAAACAGAGAAAAATCACAAATTTACAAAATTGACAGCATGGTAAATTTGACACAAAAAAGCATCAAAATATGATAAAACTTTCTTATATTAACACCTACCTATAGTTTTTTTAAATTAAATTTATTCGGATTGGTCCACTCCATCTTTTTTGAAAGTATGAAAAAAAGTTTAATTGTGGAACTGTGATTTTTTTTCACGTAAATAGCCCAAAAATAGGTAAAAATTGATGAAAAATGGGAAAATCATCAAAATTGAGTACTTTCAAAGGACTGTAGCAAAAAAGGAAGTGCACCACCATATGATTTTTTCTTCACCAATTATTTTTTTACAGTCATAGAAACCCAAAAATCAGGTTGAGAAAAAAAGTTTAATTCTAGAAATTTTTGGCTCCTCAGAGGTGTACATCCTTAATGAATTTGTTTTATAATTAATTAATATTAAAATATTAAACGCAAAATAGCTTGAGATTATTAGATATTATTCTTTTAAAATGGTGTATCTGATACTCTGATATACACAATCTTCTCTGGAACATATATATCCAAATATTTTTCAAGAAATTAGTTGCAATTCACATGATTGATAAAAGGAACTTCATATTTTCATGACCTGATGACCTTAATCGAGTGGAGTACAAGTAAATTATATAGTTTAAATCCAGGTTAATCAAATAAGGCATTCCAAGATAAACAAGTATACAGTCTGTTTTTTTTAAAGAATTTATTGTTTCTTCTCTTTTCTATGAGAAGATTGTGTTCACTTACTGATAATGTAAATTTTTCAATCTAGTTAAAATTGATAGATAAAAAAATTAGTTTTTTTTATCATATGAATTACAGTATTAAATTTGATGATTTTCTTGTAGAACTGAGAGAATTGTTACATTTAGGGATCATAATCATGATAATGTGCTTGAGGAACAACATGACAACCATTTGGATACTGAAACAGAGTATATTGTGTAGAAAGTTGATAAATACATATATTTGTATGAAATGAGAAGTGGGGTTCATGTCAACAATACAGCTACCAAAACACAAAAAAAAGAAGAACTTGAAAATACTAAATATTAACACAAAAATTGATTGTACTCTTGACCTCACTTTGATAATAGATAATTGGTTATGTGTCAATGATACAACTATTTACCTGAGAATAAAAGCCTTTATATTACCTTCAACACTGAGTGACATGATGGAAATCTTACTGATAATTTAGCTGCTATTAAATGTAAGACGTAAAATAAGACTCAATACACATTTTTTGTTCTCAGTTGTATATTAGATGTTTGTTTATACTTGATAGAAGTTTTAGACTTTGATTTTGAGTAAAAAAAATATTCTGCTTTCAGTAAGAAAAAAGAACAAAAAATACCATATTAGAAATAGTACTATGATGGTAGCACTCTAGATAATAATAAACAGATGGACCATATAATTATTGAATTGTAAATATTCATATATTTGTGTGCTTTCATGTTGCATAGTTCTAATTTTGATTTTAGAATTTCACCTGATCCACAGACAATTGATTGTTTAAGGAATGGTCACTTTGGTTCCATTGAGTAAGTAACTGACAGTCATTATGTCTTCATATTGTGTGAATCATTATGCTATCCATTCATTTTTATATGCATTACAGCTATTAGAGATTTTTTATTTAAATTTTTCAAAATTTTAAATGTAAGAGCATCATGGCACAATCAAATTATTAAACATTTTTGGAAATGAATGTACCTTTATGACTTCACTTGTTCTAGGCCAATTATATAGCAGGGTTATAGATAATACCAAATTAATGTCTCTTTCATTTTACCCATACCACTCTTTAAACACAGAAATGATAATTCTTGCCTTGAGTTGCTGTCTCGTATGCCTAAACCCAAACCTCAATTTCTGAAAGACTATTAGGTCCGGGTACACAGTTATCGTCCTTTGATTTTCATTGTCCACGAATATAGTCCCTAGTGTGGACAGTGTGTTACTTGTCGATTTTTTTTATACCCCTTCCGAATTTATTTCTCCATGTTTTATAACTCAAATAGTAAGTAGGGGGGTGAAATGACACTGTAAAAAAATTTGGGTCATGAATTTTAAAGTAAAGTAGTGATTTGGTCCAGCTGAAAAATGTTAAAAATTAGCACATCGGAAGCTGTCAAAAGATTTGAAGACCCCCTTAGCATGAAATTGTCCATATTTTGAGTTAGAGCCGATGAAGTTTTCGATAATTTTGATATAATTTGTCCCAAAAGTAGTACAACACACTGTAAAAATATTATTGAGAAAGCGCAGGTGGGATTTTTTTAATTTTCATTTATTGTCTAAAAGAAATGCACTACGAAATAACTGTGTACTCGGACCTAAGAGGTGAAATCAGGAAATATAGAATCTGTACTTTGGCAACTTCCCTGAATGATTTGATGGTGTCAATTTATCAAATAGCATAAAACTAAAGGATTTAAACTTTTATTTGATAGAATTTCTGCAAAAATGACCAATTTTGGCATTTTATGGTCAAAATAAGCATTTCATAGCTTTTTCAATTTTGATGCATAAGTGGCATTCTGACTTTCTATCTGACAGGTTTTTATGTGTCAATATTTGTGTTTCTATGCTTCAATCCAGTTGTATTACTCATTTGTGAACTCTGAATCTACAGAAAAGAAGATTATCTCAGACAATATGCGCAAAATGTGTTGTATATATGATCCTCGTCTAACGCCCTGTTTGGATCAAGTTAAATGTGAGGAGCTTGGAACATAAAAGTTGAAGTCCATTATAAAGACCTCACTAAATTTGTATAAAAAGCACTTAACAATGTCTTTTGTACCGGTTTTATGTCACATAATATCTTTCTTTTCTTCTGTAGGATAGCAAGTGGTTCAAATATAAGCCTGTTGAGACTAAAATTGCATGCATGTTTTTCACTAAAAAGTGAAAAATCTTTGTATCAGACCATACTGTCTGCAAAAAAAGTTGAATGCAAGAGTCTTTTTGTGCTTAGATTTATTGTATCATGTCACCTGAGTATAGAAATGATAGAAAAGACACAAAATTTTATTTCATATAGCTTCAATATGCATTTTTAAATGTAAATATGTGATACGGCCTAAATTGACCCTAAATTATTTTCAGTCTTACTTGGCCTAAGACCCTTTTAAACTAATGTGATATGTTATTTGTAAGTTTTCTTTCCATTTAAAGTACATTAAATACATATGTAAGGATTATTTATAACCAAAAAGCTTTACAAATTTAAAATTGCTGGAAAATATTACATCTTCATGTAAGGTTCCCCTTCATTGGAAAACCTCCATTTTTAGCCACAGGCTCATATAAATTTGACTTTTTAATAATTATGATAAGTCTGATAAATCAAATGAGTACTCTATTGCTTTTAATACATAATATATTATATATTAAGGCATTTCAAAAGTATTTTTTTGCAATATTTTAATTTTTTAAGCCCCAAATGTTGATAGTTGAAAATTTTCAATTTTAACGTCTAAATTTAACACTCAAAGTTCAATATAGAATTAGTCATATTGTCTATAATATATATCCTATTGCCATGAAACTTTGTAAGCAGTCTTATAATTTAATAAGCTTTAGTCATACCAAGTTTCATTAAGATTGGTCATTTTGTTCTACCCTATTAGGTCCGGGTACACAGTGATCGTCCTTTGATTTTCGTTGTCCACGAATATAGTCCCTAGTGTGGACAGTGTGTTACTTGTCGATTTTTTTTATACCCCTTCCGAATTTATTTCTCCATGTTTTATAACTCAAATAGTAAGTAGGGGGGTGAAATGACACTGTAAAAAAATTTGGGTCATGAATTTTAAAGTAAAGTAGTGATTTGGTCCAGCTGAAAAATGTTAAAAATTAGCACATCGGAAGCTGTCAAAAGATTTGAAGACCCCCTTAGCATGAAATTGTCCATATTTTGAGTTAGAGCCGATGAAGTTTTCTATAATTTTGATATAATTTGTCCCAAAAGTAGTACAACACACTGTAAAAATATTATTGAGAAAGCGCAGGTGGGATTTTTTTAATTTTCATTTATTGTCTAAAAGAAATGCACTACGAAATAACTGTGTACTCGGACCACATGTCTGCAGTTTGTAATAAACTAAGTGTGATGAGAAGTATACTAATATATACAAAGACTAAGTACTAAACTATTATTTATTCAAGAATATAAAACATGTAAATTTATTCACAACATGGCAACTGGGGACTTATACAACTGCATAGTAAAAACCAATAATGTTCTATCTCCATATGCAAAGGGAGATAACTCTAGCTAAATCTTGAAACTTGGAATTGAGATAAATTTTTTATAGATTGACTAAAAAATTTGTATTGAAATAGCCATTCATAAAATAAAGAAAAAAGTAAGAGTTTAACTAACAAATGTAATAGGTTAATAAGTACATTTTGTACCAACAATAGCAAAGTCTAAACCACACATAGAATAGTATAAAAATAATAACAAGATGCTTAAACCATACGTCAGTATGGTATCAAAATGAGGTGCTTAAACCATACGTCAGTATGGTATCAAAATGAGGTGCTTAGACCATACATCAGTATGGTATCAAAATGAGGTGCTTAAACCATATGTCAGTATGGTATCAAAATGAGGTGCTTAGACCATATGTCAGTATGGTATCAAAATGAGGTGCTTAGACCATACGTCAGTATGGTGTCAAAGAGGTAATTTAAACCATAAGTCATGGTATCAAAATAAGGAATTTAGACCATACGTCAGTATGGTGTCAAAAGATGTGTTAAGACCATATGTTAGTATGGTGTCAAAGAAAGGTACTCAGGCCATACGTCAGTATGGTATCAAAAATAAGTTACTGGTATCAAGAGGTAGATTAAACCATATGTCAGTATGGTGTCAAAATGAGGTAACTAGACCATACGTCTGTATGGTGTCAAAAAGAGGTACTTAGGACCATACGTTAGTATGGTGTCAAAATGAAATACTTAGACCATACGTCAGTATGGTGTTAAAATGAGGTACTTAGACCATACATCAGTATAATATCAACAATTAGTTCAATGGTTAATATTGTTTATGTCATTACAGTACAAATAAAATAAAAAATTCTTAATCAAATAAAATAATGACAAGCAATTGTAAAAATTCTAACAATAAACCGCAAGTATATGATATAAACATCAAACTATGTAACAACATATACAAAATTTAAAAACAAAATAAAATCAATGAAAGTCCCCATGGCACTGAAAACAAGGAAGGCAGCGGGGAGGTGGTGGCAAAGAGCTGACCAAAACAATAGAAGTTCATGTTTTACTTGCAGACACATATCATACACAAACATCGTGTGAAGTAATGACGTAGCAAAATTAGATTAGAATTGAATGTACACTGTGATGTCATAGACGGTGTGCAAAGATAATTAACTGCCAGATAGAGTTAGATGACAAGTTCTTAATAAACTCCAATTATAATAAATATAATTTTGATTTTATGACTTCACTTGTTCTAGGCAAATTATATAGCAGGGTTATATATAATACCAAATTAATGTCTCTTTCATTTTACCCATACCACTCTTTAAACACAGAAATGATAATTCTTGCCTTGAGTTGCTGTCTCATATGCATAAACCCAAACCTCAATTTCTAAAAGACACATGTCTGCAGTTTGTAATAAACTAAGTGTGATGAGAAGTATAATAATATATACAAAGACTAAGTACTAAACTATTATTTATTCAAGAATATAAAACATGTAAATTTATTTACAATACGGCAACTGGTGACTTATACAACTGCATAGTAAAAACCATTAATGTTCTATCTCCATATGCAAAGGGAGATAACTCTAGCTAAATCTTGAAACTTGGAATTGAGATAAATTTTTTATAGATTGACTAAAAAATTTGTATCGAAATAGCCAAATACAGATGCTTGCAGCTGTAGCCTCAAGTTGAATAATGAGAAAAATAAAATCAATCCACTCCTTGCTGTCAGTACAAATTTTAATTGTTCAAAGTAGAAGTCATTTGAATTTGAGCTTGTCTAAGTATATCTGGAGAGGTATGAATATATTTGGTATAACAATCTGAGGACCATCGTCCAAAGGTTTGAATAAGATGATCTTCCATTTGTGCTTTGTGTGCAAAGAGCTGACCAAAACAATAGAAGTTCATGTTTTACTTGCAGACACATATCATACACAAACATCGTGTGAAGTAATGACGTAGCAAAATTAGATTAGAATTGAATGTGCACTGTGACGTCATAGACTGTGTGCAAAGCTAATTAACTGCCCAATAGAGTGAGATGACAAGTTCTTAATAAACTCCAATTATAATAAATATAATTTTAATTTTATTTCTAAGGCATATATTGAAGGCTGCATATATTATTTACATATGTTATGGTTTAGGTGGCTGTACCTAGAAAATTATACTTATTCAAAAAGTAAGACAATGATATATATATTTGAAGTCTAGAACCTGGTCTATCACATACAGTTGGTCCAGCAGGGGATGCTGGTAGTATAGACAAAACAGAGTAAGTAATTATCTGTAGGAATTTTTAAATAAGTGATGTCAACACATTTTATATTATATAAAAGAAGATGTGGTATGATTGCCAATGAGACAACTCTCCACAAGAGACCAAATGACACAAAAATTCACAGCTATAGGTCACTGTAAGGCCTTCAACAATGAGCAAAGCCCCATACCGCATAGTTAGCTATAAAAGGCCCTGAAATCACAAATGTAAAACAATTCAAATGACAAAACTAATGGCCTAATCAATGTTCAAAAAAATAAACGAAAAACAAATATGTAGCACAGCAACAAACAACCACCACTGAATTACAGGCTCCTGACTTGGGACTCGCACATACATACAGAATGTGGCGGGGTTAAAAATGTGAGTGGGATCCCAATCCTCCCCCTAACCAGGGACAGTGGTGTAACAGTACAACATGTACATGACATAAAATGTGGGCTACAAGTCAATGACATAGCTACCCAGTACACAATAAGAAAAGACAAAAATATTTAGAAGCCATTAATCCATATCCAGTGTCATAACAAAGGTCTTCAAACACCAACATAATGTTATAGTTGATTGTTTAAAATTTATTCCGCAAAGCAACCTGCTAGCATAAAAGTCTATGGCCAGAAGAATAATTGTAGCAAAAAATGGAATATTGGTCATTTATGGGAATTTTAAAAAAATGTAATAAATTGTATCACCTTTTATTTTATACTATTTTTACACAATATGAAAATATGAGTATAAACATATGTGGTTATATTCATATAAATAGTTTTATATAACTTTATTTCAGTATTAATGACATGATTATTCCAGAGAATGCTGGCAAAGTATCATCAGGAGTAAAAAGACCTACTACAGAGTATATAATATTTATATGTTTAGGTCATATGGTCAATTTTTCTTGCATCATATAAATCCATTATTTTCAGTCCTGAATGTACATAAACCAGCTTGACCTAAATCATTTATGATTTTATACTTACAAATTATCTTCTAAATGCCTCATGTTAATCTGATTAATAGAACTAATGCCACTTTATGATAGTTGTCAACTTTTTTTTTAAATTAACTGTTAATAGTACATGCTTTCATAATTTATAAAAGCTTAGTATTTTGAACACTAGATATACAAGATTACCAAAATTTGTCATCAGTTTTTTTTTAATAAATATGTGGTTTAGGAAGAATCTCTTTAAGTTGCCATAGATTAATTAGTTAAATCGAGGAGTAGAACCAGTATAAATCATCACTAGTTTAGTAATAATACTCTTAACTCTTATACTAAAATCTATGTCAATAAAGATGTCATATCTATGAGATTGAAAATAACCATTGGATACATAGTAACATCAAATTTGTCATTTGTACTATAAATCTGTCACTTACTTGCACACAAAATGAAATTTTCTTAAAACATGTATATATTGGTTAAATAAAGGGGCAATTCTTGCAGACTTAGTCAATGTCTATGAAAAAAACATTTACCACCATTAAATGTTCATTGTTTCAGTGATCATTCATATATCAACCAAAAAGGGTAAAATGCTAGTGCTTCAGATTCAAATGACCATGAATACTCTTGTCATTTGTACACAGAAGAAGATGATGAAGATGTCAATTTTTTATGTCATGATAGGATGAAAAATTTATTAAAAATGCTGAATTTAAAGAGTAATACAGATTACAACTATGCAAGCATGTTAAGGATGTGTAGTCAAACAGACATTTTCATGGGCATTATTCAAGAAATAAAAGTATTATTAACATCATCATAATTTTCACCATAGCATTTTGAGGTCAGATTTTCTCAAATCGGATTTCAATATGAAAATAGGGAAATGTTGCTTGATTGCCAATGAGACGACTATCGGTAGATATAATTTGACAAAGATACAAACAATCTAAGGGTCATCCAACAACCTTCAACAATAAGCAAAATTCGTACCATTAAGAAAATAAAATAAACATTCAAAATAAAACACCAGCAGTCTGATACATACCACATCAATGATTGAAAAACACATGTGGCAGAAAAAAACCCAAATTTCAATTAATTTATTACACATTCATGGCTAGAGACAGGTGGTTACAGAACTTTTAACATATCTATATACCAGAATAAGTACTTTCCTGTAATACATTATCAATTTAAAGTTACTTTTTTAACAATAATTTCAAACATTATTGTTCTTTTATTTCTAAACATTGATGATGAAGATCAAATCATTAACGGTACCAATTTTATAACACAATATATAGATATAAGAAGATCTGCATATTTTGACAATAAATGTCTCATCAGGGATGCTCAAGGCCAGAATACTTGAAAATCCACAACAAGAGACTTCAATCTTGCAGGAAACACAGTCAAATAAATAAACAGACTTAAAAAACAATTTTGTGTATATAGCAAAGACATCATTACTTATTATTGAAATTCTTTGAACTAATCTTTCTTACTACATTTGTACTTTAATATTTAATATAAATTCACTTGTATATTTGAATACCAATAAATAGATGTCCACATTTACTTGAAACACTAGCATCAGTATGTGTGAAAGATGAAACCAAAGTGAATTTAAGGCAAATTACCAGTGTTGCAGTGGCATACTCTTGTCTGATGTTTGCGAGAAACAATAAAAACTCTGGTATACAGAGATGCATTACCATGTTAGCTGTAAAAGGAGATGCAAATGATGAGGTAAGAAGTAATGTTATGCAATATAGTTTGTTTAAAGGTTATATAAGATACCTTTTCTTCAGCAGGAGACCCAGTAATGATTATTTAATGGTAGGGGCTCATTTTATTGCTGGAGTTTGGTTATTAAATCTCAGTAAATTAAACAGTCTTATGATTGCAATTGTACTCTACACCGGGATATGCCCAGATTTACATGAATTTATACTTTTATGCCACTTGTTTTGCTACCTCAATGCTTATTTTGCTACAATTATTACTGCATAGTGCCTAACCTTTCCCTTTTTGCTGTGTCTCAAAATATAAAATCTGTTATTCCACCAATTATGATAGCAATGAATACAAATAGATTTTATGTTTTCCATTATTGTATACTGTAAATTCAGACATTTAATCGACATATCCCATGACCAACAAATATATGAGATAGTCAGATTAATTATTGGAATTTCAGGAAAAGTTTAATATTTATAGATATATGTATTGGATATCAGAATACTACAGTTGTTATTACTGCGATACTTACCAAGTTTCATAAATCACATTGATAAAAATCTCAATCATTTCTGAATTTACAGTATACTTTTGCTTTTCTTTTAGGTTACAGCATTACCGTACTCTGCTTTTACATTAACAAAATACATTATATGAAAGTCTGTATTAAATGGGAAATACACTTGCTGTATGTTGGTTCGATTCCAACTGCAGACAAACCGATGTATCTTAGCATAGTATTTACCTACCAAAACATAGGAACCAATCATATCATATATTACAAAAACGTCTGGTGCTGCACGTCCCATTGGTTGCTGGGATCATGTGATATTGCTTCTGCTGCAGAGCATCTTTGTCGGCCATTGTTGCTTTTACAATTCTACAGTTGATTCTATTTAATATTAGAATATTTTAAGCAGGGTTATGAGTAATACAGTGAAAGTAAGTTAGCTTGCCAACTGAAATGCAGCAATACATGCTTTAACAGTGTGTCTTGCTGGTTTTCAACTCCATAACATGGACCCTCCCCCCTTAAAAAAACATCGAGATACAACCGAGATGTGCGTACAATAGCTTGTCATACCTAAAACAAAAGTATTTAAAAACTGTTAACAACTGAAGGTTTCAAAAATATGAATCTGTGAAGTATTTACTCAGGTTTTTATTAAGTCCCACGCTCCGCACGTGCATTCAAAAGAGTTGTTCCTGGTAAAAACGAAAGCATAAACTGGAATAAACTTCTTAGTCTAAGTTGTGCACTTGACCAAAACTTGGGAAAACTACATTAAAGAGCAGAACAAATGGATGGAAGTCTATTACAAATTAGGATCAATTAGTGGACGACATTTAATTTTTTTTTGGGGGGAGGGGTGAAGATTATTTTAAAAAAGAATAACCTAGATTTGGTAAGAGCCAAAAGTTAATGATCTTTCACAGGACTGGATGAATAATCTGCTACAAAATGCAGGAAACAATTGTGGACAATGTTTTAACATATTGAACTGAATATGATTTTTCAATTGGCAAAGAAATCCAGATTATCATTCTAGTCTATGTTCAGAAATTCCTTCATTCATTGGCCAGATACAACTTTTTACACGGACCACTTAACTTCACAAAATGTCAGTTCAAGCATCTTCAGGATTGTCATTCTGCAGGATAGTCTAGAAATAATTTATGTTCCGTAGGTACCAATTCTCGATTCATTAGTATGGTTTTATGGTTGTATTTATTTACATGTACCTCCTGTAACAAGGCCATTGCCGCCAATGTGCTTTTTAGACCAAAAGTTAATATCATATAAGTTTTCAACAAGCATGACTAGTGACAAAAATGATGGTTTTTTTTTTGTTAGTATTAAAAATAATTTAAAAACAAACGTTTTTTTTATAATGATCTTGGCAAAGAAAGACGGTGAAACTGTATGCAAGGTATTTAGGTTAACATTTCTTAGTTTTCAATTGATTTATATTGATATATTTTTTTTAGGGTTCTTGCCTTTTTAGCTTTTCTCATCACTTGGCGTCTGTCGTCCGTCGTCGTCTTAGTCATCGTCCATAGCTGTTTACAAAAATCTTCTCCTCTGAAACCACTGGGCCAAATTTATCCAAACTTGGCCACAATCATCATTAGGGTATCTAGATTAAAAAATATGTCTGATGACCCCGCCAACCAACCAAGATGGCCGTCATGGCTAAAAATAGAACATAGGGGTAAAATGTAGATTTTGGCTTATATCTCTGAAACCAAAGCATTTAGAGTAAATCTGACAGGGTAAAACTGATTATCAGGTCAAGATCTATCTGCCCTGAAATTTTCAGACAAATCTGACAACCTGTTGTGGGGTTGCTGCCCCTGAATTGGTAATTTTAAGGAAATTTTGAAGTTTTTGGTTATTATCTTGAATATTACCGGTATTATAGATAGAGCAATAATGTTCAGCAAAGTAAGATCTACAAATAAGTTGCATGACCAAAATTGTCAATCAACCCCTTTAGGAGTTATTGCCCTTAATAGTCAATTTTTAACAATTTTTTTGTAAATTTTTGTAATCTTTTACAAAAATCTTCTTCTCTGAAACTACTGAGAAAAATTTAACCATACTTGGCCATAATCATTATTAGGGCATCTAGTTTAAAAAATTTGTCCGATGACCCCGCCTTCCAACCATCATGGCCGACTTGGTTAAAATTAGAACATAGGGGTAAAATGCAGTTTTTGGTTTATATCTCTAACCTAAAGCATTTAGAGCAAATCTGACAGGTGGCAAAAATGTTCATCAGATTTAGATTTATTTGCCCTAAAATTTTCAGACGAATCAGACAACCTGTTGTTGGGTTGCTGCACCTGAGTTAGTAATTTTACAAAAATTTTGCAGTTTTTTGTTATTATCTTAGATATCATTATAATATCTAATATCTAATACTATTAATTATGATTTTAACCTTATTTTACATGATTTTCAAAGCATCAGTAAATACAGGTGAGCGACACAGGCTCTTGAGAGCCTCTAGTTTACTGTGTGCTATACACAATTTCAAGCAATTCTAAACATACTTTTGTCTTAAAAATCATTAAGATGCAGCAAAATTTGGGTATTGTCAAATATTCTATTCATTAGGATCTAACTGCACAACTGTAGCTATTATAGACTTATAATTATGGTCCTTATGATATATTTTGACAATATATGTCCATAGATACAAATGTAATTCAGACCACAAGCATGGCAAGGCAGGGTAATACCTCCTTAGCAGTTGTCGTACGCAAATGCTTTTAAAAGAAATAAAAAGATATAGATAGATATAAGAAGATGTGGTATGAGTGCCAATTAGACAACTCTCCATAAAGTCACAATTTGTAAAAGTGAACAATTATAGATCAAAGTACAGGCTTCGACACAGAGACGTGGCTCACACCAAACAGCAAGCTATAAAGGGCCCCAAAAAAGACTAGTGTCTATTCTTCTTACCAGTACACTTGGTACAATCAAAAACCTGATAATAAATTGTTCAAATAAGGCCTTCGAAAATAGTGGAATTAATTACTTTTGGAGTGTCAAGAACTCGTTGGAAGTACTTGATAAATTACATGCATATATTGGTGATTTTGAATCTGTTCAAAGTTTTGATTTTTCTACCCTATATACCACATTGCCTCACATTCTCATTAAGAAAAAATTCACACACCTAATTGAATGGGCATTTAAAAAGTCAGAATGTGAATATATATGTTCAAACTCTTTTAGGTCATTTTTTAGTAGCAATAAACAAAAAAACTATGTCAATTGGACATGCTTTGATACTATATATATGCCCTTGAATTTTTACTAGATAACATTTTTGTTCGCTTTGGAGATTCCGTATATCGTCAGGTTATCGGAATTCCAATGGGGACTAACTGTGCACCACTTACTGCTGACCCTTATTTTGTATTGCTATGAGTTACAATATATGACAAAAATCAGCAAAGACCCATCGAAACAACATCTGATACACAAATTTAATAATACTTTTAGATATTTGGATGATATTTTGGCTCTCAATAATGACGACTTCAGTATGTATACTAAAGAAATTTATCCTGTTGAACTTACTTTAAATAAAGCTAATACTAACAATGACCACTGCCCTTTCCTCCATCTTGATATCTATATCATTAACGGAAAGCTTAATACTAAAATATATGATAAAAGAGATGATTTTTCATTTCCTATCGTTAATTATCCATTTTTAGATGGTGACGTTCCCTTGTCAGAATTCGATATCACAAACTAGTCAAAACATTTACTAAATTTTATCATCGGTATAAGGAAATCATTCGTAAATATAGCTCAACATGCAGACTTCTTATACGTTCAGGTATTTCACATCCAATTTTTTATGGAAATATTCATTATAAAGCACAAAAATGTCAGTAATCACCTCTGAAGCTAACAAAACCTTTAAATAGACTTATTAAGAAGGGATATAGTTACGATACTGTTGTCAGGTCATTAAAGATTGCATATTTTGGCGTTAATATTGATTCACTTATAGGGTCTTTGCATCGGCACTAAACACATTTATTTAAAAACCAGTTGTTGGTATGACACGGGTTATGTTCTTCTCATATATGTTATGATGGTATGATACTAAACCCCTAACGGGAAGGATTGTGCCTGATATTCATATGATGAAGACATAATCTTTCAATCAGTTTAATTGAAGTCTGGAGCTGGCATGTCAGTTAACTGCTAGTAGTCTGTCCTTATTTATGTATTATTGTCATTTTGTTTATTTTCTTTGGTTACACCTTCTGACATCAGACTCGGACTTCTCTTGAACTGAATTTTAATGTGCATATTGTTATGCGTTTACTTTTCTACATTGGCTAGAGGTATAAGGGGAGGGTTGAGATCTCATAAACATGTTTAACCCCGCCACATTTTTGCGCCTGTCCCAAGTCAGGAGCCTCTAGCCTTTGTTAGTCTTGTATTATTTTTAATTTTAGTTTCTTGTGTACAATTTGGAGTTTAGTATGGCGTTCATTATCACTGAACTAGTATATATATTTGTTTAGGGGCCAGCTGAAGGACGCCTCCGGGTGCGAGAATTTCTCGCTGCATTGAAGACCTGTTGGTGACCTTCTGCTGTTGTCTGTTCTATGGTCGGGTTGTTATCTCTTTGACACATTCCCCATTTCCATTCTCAATTTTATAGTGTAAAACCATTCAAACTTGGAAACATAATCTATTTAAAAAACGAGAATCACTACTGAACCACATCAACAAACGACAACCACTGAACATCAGGTTCCTGATTTGGAAAATTTAATTTTTAAAAAGTATGACGCGACCCTTCATTTCTCCCTATGGTAAAATTAAAAAAGAAGATGTGGTATGATTGCCAATGAGACAACTCTCCACAAGAGACCAAACTACACAGAAAATAACAGCTATAGGTCATTCAACAATGAGCAAAGCCCATACCGCATAGTCAGCTATAAAAGGCCCCGAAATGACAAATGTAAAACAATTCAAACGAGAAATCTAACAGCCTAATTTATGTACAAAAAATGATAAACAAAAAACAAATATGTAACACATTAACAAACGACAAACACTGAATTACAAGCTCCAGACTTGGGACCGGCACATACATACATAAAGTCTCTTTTTTTGGCTGTCAGGGAAAAGTCACTTCTCCCCTGTAATTCTGAAGTGTGGTGACCCCTGAAGTTATTGTCTAATATTTTATTAAACTTATACACAATGCTTAATATCAAGCACAGATCAAGTTCAAATTTAGGTGGCATCACTTTTATCTTTTTTGGGGTTATGTCCCTGTATAACGTTGTATGTGTAAGCGTACTTTCATTCTGCCGTGTATTTATTACGGGTAACTGTTTTTCCCTAGAGAATATTGGATGTAAATAGTGTGAAAGCGTCGATCTTGATATCGTTGTTTTGTTTATATTAGACCGGTTTATTGTTTACATAAATAAATGGGTTAAAATAGAATGATTTTCAAGGAACCAGTTTAATTAACCAGAGTCAATCCAGTAAATAATATTGATGATGAGGAGGAGGATATTTTTATAACTCAAAATACTTTATCAATGATCAGGACATTGAACTTGATATAAAACAAATTTAAAGAGCAGATTTGTTCTTACTTAAAGTTTCAATTATAGAAGCATCCTTTGATATCCACATAGAAGATATGATTTAATGTCTAAGTCGACTGAAAAGCAGATACACAGAAAAACTTCGGCAATCCAATAAATATGAATATTACAATTAGTGACAATTTAAAAGCATATGATTTTATAGATTTGCATAGAAAAATTACCGTGTTAAATCTTATTCGTTAATAAGCATTATTGTGTTATCCTGTGTTCAAACTGAGTATTAATCACTTCATATTAATGTATGGATTTAAAGCACTAGTGTAATTAATCCCGGTATAAAATAACTAGTGCAATCATTCCGGTACAAAAACACTAGTGTGAACATTCCTTGGTTGAAAACTCTCCACTTTTTACATAAATCAACTATGCAAGTTTCAAATACACTAAAAACTACTAAGCCACATTTTATATATATTTTCCCTTCAAAAAAACTCTTTTTAAAACCATATAATGACTGGTGGATGTTTTACACTGGACCCGGATAGAAAAACCTAGTGAATTTTTGTTGGTGGATAAAAATCACTGGTGATTTTCTTCCTCCAGATAAAGTACACTGGCGGAATCAAACCACTGTTACATATGCATGTGGGGCATCACATATGTCCTATGGACATATTGTCCATTTTTTGGTTAAAGTTTATATGATATTTACAGAAATTTTCTGAAGAAATCATACCATCGTCTTCTGTTGTCGTCCGTCTGGTGTAAACTATTTCAAACATCTTCTCCTCTGAAACTACTGAACCAATTCCTACCAAACTTTAGATGAATGATCCTTAGGGTATCTAGAATAAAGTTTGTGTTTTATTTTCTGTTTCGTCTAAAACATGGCCGCCATGGCTAAAAATAGAACATAAGGGTAAAATGCAGTTTTTGGCTTATATCTTAAAAACCAAAGCATTTAGAGCAAATCTGACATGTGGTAAAAGTGTTCATTAGGTAAAGTTCTATCAGCCCCGAAATTTTCAGATGAATCTGATAACCCATTGTTGGGTTGCTGCCACTAAATTGGTAATTTTAAGGAAATTTTGCAGTTTTTAGTTATTATTTTGAATATTATTAATGATAAAGATAAGCTGTTAACAGCAAAACTGTTCAGCAAAGTAAGATCTACAAATAAGTTTATATGACCAAAATTGTCAATTGACCCCTTAAGGAGTTATTGCATTTTAAGGATGTATTCTTCTGACGATTTTAACGTTATTTGGAATTGGTCTACGGGAGATAATTAACTCTTATATCTATTACAATGTCGCAAAATTGACGACGAAATTCATAGTTCGCCAAAAATAAATATAACTGTCAAATATATTTAAACGTTCTCTTTTTATATTTTTTCGGGGAAATAAATGTTCAAAACTTAAAAAGAAATTCTTTTAAAATGTTGAATGAAACACTCACTTTCCTGGATGCAAGGGTCGCCAATGTAAACAAATTCAACGGGACATAACTCAGCAGACAGCAGACGATTGTCAACGTATATTTGTTCCGCCTAACAGAAGTTCCACTGGAAACTTTGTTATAAACAATGTCATAATATCTGTTCCTGTTGGAACAAATATTCTATACCATTTATTCCGTTAGGAACATTTACTGTAATATTTATTCCAGTAGAAATAATATTCCAGAATATTTTTTCCATTTGGAACTTATATTATGAAGGAACTTCTATTCCGTGACACGATAACATACAAAGATGGGACGCAAATTAAAAGGAGGTTTTAAAACAAAAAAACAGAAAGAAAAGTTAGAAAAAGTATCTGAAGGATTATTAGAAAGGAGAAACAATGTTGGTCAAGATTTATCAGTCTTGCAGTTGCATTATCATTCAAATGCGTCTCAAAACAGCGAAATGAATGACGTCCCTTCAATTACAAACAAATCGTGGAATTCAGGAAGGCGTATTGTAGAGCTTGGTGTACTCGCAGAGGGTCTGTCGGCCTGTGGGAAATGTGGACTACCTCTGCAACTGGCCCACGCATCTGGCATAATATAAAATACGTAAACACAACATTAAAACACACAACATGCAGACAAGATATATACATGTAACAGCACAGGCATATTGAAATACATGCAAAGCACTACTAAAATACATATCTAAACATGTCAAAACTCATGCACACCTAAAATTTAAGCACAACTAAAATTAAGCAGAAATAAAAATATAGAACACATGCAAAATTTAAGGCTTTATAGCAATTACTAAAGTATGAACACTATTTTGAATGATTTTGGCAGTCTGCTTGTACAACACCATCAGGTTTGAAGTCGGTATGTCTGCTTTTACAAGACATAAATGATCAAAAAATGATTTTCAGGAGTACCAATTTGACAATTACCATATTTTTACACATGTTATAATAAGTATACATCATGTTTGACTATAGACAAGACAAAAAGCTCCTTGCTGAGCACCCACCGATCATAGTAAAAAAAGATTCACAAAGGTACAAATGTAACCAGAATTTATGATTTATTTTCCTGGATGTTTATTTGCATTAACTTGGATGTATTGTTACTTGTACACTTATTTTTACCTGGTACCCACAACCAAGATATATTTTTTTCTACAAAGCACTAATTAGCAAGGTTTTATTTTGAGAACAATAAATCTGAGGACTACAGCTTTCACATACTAGGTTATCCTTGTAAGAAAATGAATGTTGATTTTTACACTTCTACTCTAATTCTTCATTTTCAATAAAAGTTGATGTTACTACAGTTTATAGCTAGACTGTACCAAATATATGCACTGATTGATTGCATTCACTCTGTCAAAAGTAATAAATTGATCATTTTATTCTATTCTTTTTAGATACCATGTAACAATACTAGATGTCCGCACATGAACAATGTTCACACTGAGAAAAGACATGACAAAATATGGGATGCCAACACAAAATTAGCTACAGGTATGATATCAGTTTTTTTCACATGTACGATTCTTGCCAGATTTTTATTATACTTATATCATAGGTTTAGATGAGCGCTGCCTTTGGGAATTGCTGATCAACAATTTTTAAAAGATTTGATCAGTCCCTTGTAATATTAATTTTAGGGCAACTTTTATTGCTATAATGTGTACAATTCTTGCCAAATTCCTATCACATTTATATCAAAGTTTTATATACTAGTATGCAATGCTTAGAAAATTTCAAAAATCAGTGTGAATCAAATAATTTTAAAAGAGTTATGCCCCATGGAAATATTAATTATATTGGAAATTGCATTGTATTTCCTCTCAAGCCAACATTTCTATAAGATATTTGTAATTTTTTTTTAGATACAAACAAAGAAGTTTACAGTTATTGCCCTTGTATAGATAAAATATGTGCAACGTGGGGCACATTGTAAATCTGTTCTTTTTGGTTTGGTTTTAATTTATGACAAATTTACATTGTTCATCTGAATATTCATTCATATTGAATATTTTGTAATTATTGTGAAAACTGGCAGGATAATTTTATGTTTACTTTCAGCAATGGTGCATACTGGAATTGGTGGTAGACAAGTTAATTCCTTTCTAACTGCTCTAAATATCCCACCTGTGAGTAGTACCTTACTTAGTGCAAGGCAAAAGGAATCAGGAAATGCCATTGAAACAGTAGCAGAGAATACTAGAGCTGAATGTTTATCTCAAGAAATTGATATCACTAAACAGTAAGTTCCACATGTACCACATTTCATATAAACAATATAAAAAGGCTCCAAAAGTAAACATATTGAAAAATTGTAGGGTTTTAGAAACCTTGTAATGCTGAAGTTTGGTGAAGCAAATTGTTGAGACCACACTGAAATATTGGTCTAAGGGGAACAACTCTTATTCAAAACAGTTCAGTAATAAATGATATCTGTGTTCAATTGATACTGTTGTGAATATTTACACCATCTGGAATGATTAGTTCTAAGAATTGTTTTATGGAATTTTCATGCCCCAATCAGTCTGTGCCAATCTATTTTAGGGTTTGTCTGACCAAAAAAGAACCTTTTCTTCTATATTTTCAACTAAAAAATCTAAATATTTCTCTCTGACTAAATGATTTTTTGTCTGACATTTTGTTGATCAGACAGAGTTTGGGATACACTGCCCAATCTTTAAGGGATATATATAGATTTTATCATATAACCTTGTTTATCCTTATTTGGTTTAATTTTTTAGTTAAGTCTATATCTAAACTCTTTGCACAACATCAATAAGGTATTTCTCACTGGACCTTTAGCAATTATTTATTGATGACAGGTGATTTTCAAACAAGAGGGTGTTTCTCAGATACAATCTCAATGAGGGGTTTACGATGGAATACAATGAAATGAAACCTCCAGATATACTGTTATTAAAAAAAAAGACAACCATATTATTTTAGACATATAGTACAAACAAGTAGATTCCAACCAATATTATTAATTTATGTCATTTATACAGTATACATATATTTTTTTCTGGAAATTTGATAGTAATGAATTGACTGTGAGTGTTGATGGTGCATGGCAGAAAAGAGGAAGTGGCAGGTCATATGACAGTCTTTCAGGTATTATATGATGAGACAAAATTTAATTCTCAAGTAGGTTTTCTTTTCTTTTCAATTAGCTACAATTGTAAATTTGGACGGGCAAAACCAACATAACATCAATATTTTCATAATATCCATTATTTGTTAAAAAAAAGAGTATTGGATGAAGCAACAATTGATTGCTTAATGTCCAGTGGCAAATATTTCAGGCATGTTCAGGACAATATCAGACAAAAGAAAATATTTTGTTTACTTTCGAGTGATCTTCAAATATTCCCTTTATGTAGTGTCTTAGGAGAGTAGTGATTGGCAATATATATTTCACTGCACACAATTCAAATCAAACCTGAATTATTTTATTGCTATACATGCAATCAAATTGATATTTTGAATTTTACAGGTCACTGTTCCATGATCGGTACAGAAACAGGAAAAGTTTTAGGCTTTAGTGTCTGAAGCAAGTTCTGCAAAATGTGTGATGAAGCAACCAGAAAAGGAGTACAGCCAAAATTGCATGAGACTGCAGAATGAACTGGGATGGCAGTTCAAAGGCAATGGAACAGGACATGGTTGTAGAAATGGTTGAAAGCATCAAAAGTAAAGGAACCAATGTTGGTACAATTATAGCAGATGATGAGACAACTACAATTGCAAGACTTAGAAAATCTGTAAATCCAAATATTAAAAAATGTCTGACAGGAATCATGTTAAAAAGAATATTGCAAACTCACTTTACAATCTTAAACCAAAACACAAGAAACTGACACCAAAGATAATTAAATACTTAATAAACTGCCTTAACTATATGCTGTGCCAAAGTTAAGATAACTCTAAAGGAGTAGAGAATGGATTAGAAGCTGTAGGAAGACATCCTTTTGGTGACCACTCATTTTGTAATGAATCATGGTGTTCCCACAAAGAAAATCCTTCCAAAAAATACTCATCTTTACCTTTTGGAAAGCCATTAAATGATATACCTCTTCAGACCACTTTGATGGACCTAATGAAAGGATATAAAAAACAGAGCCAAAAGTTGTCAAAGCTAGGAAGTACTCAGGGCAATGAGAGTTTTAATAAGAGTGTTGCGTCAAAAGCTCCTAAAGCACATTTTTATAGTGGCTCATCAAGTCTTAATGTGAGGGTTGCTGCATCAGTTGCACAGAAAAATGATGGACAGTGCTATTTGTTGAAGGTATGCATGTTACTTATAGCGAAGTTTTATGAAAAAAAGGAGATGTGGAGTATATATGTCATTGAGAAAACACACAAAAGGGGAAAAAGCAAGACATCTAGGGGCAAACTCATATCTGGCAGAGTAAAATTATAACACAATAACATGATATGTTGAAACCAATCCGATGGTGAACGAATTTGTTTGAGTATGGACTAAAATATCAACACTACGCATAAAACATAATGATTTATAGGTTTTAAACAAAAAATATTAACTAGTAAATATGTTTTTCCAACAATTGTAAAAGAAATCAGTTTTAGTCGTTCCACGCTTCGTTATTTTCATTGGAAACAAAGACAGGTAAAAGAGGTCGTCATGAATAGTTAAATATAGTTCCGTCAACTACTATTTAAATATTCATGAGTAAAAGTGATATCGGGTCAGTGACTGTATATGAAAAAGAAATATACATGTGTTGATGCATTTTGACTGCTCAAATAGAACGAGTGCATGATAAACATTAATATGTGGCTAAGTTAAACTTGTATTTGAAATTTTAACTCTCCTTTTGATCATTTAAGATAAGAAAGCATGCATAAAAGAACATCCAATAATAACTAATGTAGGGAAATCACCTAGCTCTTAAAACAGTACTGTTATATATACACAACAACAAAAACAATATAATAAAAAAGATACCTACAACAAGCATTCTGAGAGTATTGCATGGCAATACATAGTCCACTACCGGGTAAAAATTCATTTTACTGGAACAAAATGCTAACTTGTTCTATAACTTGTCATGGTGTAAACAAAAAGTAAATATCATGTCAATATCTTCAAGCATGACTAAAACAGTGTGGAAAACTGATTATATGAGCGAAAAAAACATTAGATATGATTAATAGCTTTCTAAAATTAGATATGATGTAATACAGTGTATATCTATTTTCAAATTATAATCAAATATAATTAATAGTTCCAAATATTTTTTCTTTCATTTGTCAAAAACTAATATAGATTTGTAACTTATCTATAAAATGTCAACAACTTTTATCTACACAATGTAATGTATTAAAATATCTGCATTAATAAAAATAGATTATTATCTAATTAAAGGATTTCTCTTCATAATTTTTTTTTATATCTATAGCATTCAGAAAATTAGTTTATACTAAAAAACAAACAATCCTGCCAAAAAATTCTTCAAATAATTTAACAAAGAATGTCTTTTAAAAAATTAGTTATCTCCCTTTGTACAGAAATATGGTTTAACATAGTACTCTAAACATTAGATATGGTCCATAACTCTGGACTAAATCATCAGACCGGAAAACAATTCGGACTTGATCAATAACTTGTCATGATAAAACTATATACCAAATATCAAATCAATATCTTCAAGAACGAAGAAAAAAAGTGTGGAAAGCTGATTTGCCGGACTGACTGATGGACAGAAGGACAGACGGTCGGAGTGCAAACCTAAAGTCCCCTTCTACTTCGTCGGTAGGGGACTAATAAAGAAAGCTTATATCTACTAAAGTAAGCTCAAAGTACTTAACCTACTGTCAATTTTTAGAATATAAAGATACAGAATAAATATACCTTTCAGGTCAACAAAAAAAAAGGCTTATCTCCAGGTGTTCATACAAAACGATTTGCAATACTAAGAGACCTTCAAGCAAGGAAAAGGAAAGCAATAAGCATTACTAGAAAAAAAAAATCAGAAGGATCCAGCTACGAAACAGAAGGTATATAATTATTTTAACTGTATGTAAAAAAAAATTTGAGGGAGATTTATATGTATGTCTGGGGATAAATATTAATTTCACAATGCCTGGTTAACCGATTAATTGATTTTAAAGAAAATTTTACGACAATGTATTGCACCATTTTCAGAGGTTCATGAAGCAATATAGTTCTGATTTCTAGCAGAGATAACCAATTTTGACATTGAGTGTGGAATTACTTTAAATCTAAATACAATAAAATGCTTCGCTTGGCGCAGCTTGATACGACCACAGAGGTCGAACCCTGAACAGTTTGGGCAAGTATGGACACAACATTCAAGCTTGATACAGCGCTGAACTTGGATTGTGATTAAATATTTGACACAGCATAGGTTTCTGACACAGAATGAATGTGGTCTAAGAACTTAAAAAATTTTAATTTACCTATTCAAACCATATCATTATTATTTGCTTTTATACATAAATCAAAAATAACCAACTTAAAATGGAAAATTTTAAAGAAAGGAAAAAAAAAATCCGATCCCCCCCCCCCCCCCCCAATTTTTTGAACCCCCTTATGATTTATCACCCCAAACTCAATTCCAGCCTTCCCTTTGTAGTATGGTACCTTGCAGTACAATTTCAGAGAGATCCATACACTTGAACACAAGTTATTGTCTGGAAACTAGAAAAATGCTTGTTTTTTGGCCCATTTTTGGCCCCAAATTCCTATACATTTAGGGCAATTACCCCCAAACTCAAACCCATCTTTCCCTTTGTGATATGGAACCTTGTAATACAATTTCATAAAGATTCATACACTTACACACAAGTTATTGTCCTGAAACTAGAAAAATGCTTGTTTTTTGCCCCTTTTTTGCCCCTAATTCCTAAAATTCTGAGGCAATTACCCCCAAAATCAATCCCGGCCTTCCCTTTGTGGTATGGTACCTTGTAGTACAATTTCAGAGAGATCCATACACTTAAACACAAGTTATTGTCTGGAAACTAGAAAAATGCTTATTTTTGCCCCCTTATTCCTATGCATTTAGTGCAATTACCCCCAAACTCAATTCCAGCTTTCCCTTTGTGATATGGAATCTTGTAGTACAATTTCAGAAAGATCCATACACTTACACACAAGTTATTGTCATGAAACTAGAAAAATGCTTGTTTTTTGGCCCCTAATTCCTAAAATTTTGAGGCAATTACCCTCAAAATCAATCCCGGCATTCCCGTTGTGATATGGAACCTTGTGGTACAATGTCAGAGAGATCCATACACTAACACACAAGTTATTGTCTGGAAGTTACTAGAGGCTCTCAAGAGCCTGTGTCGCTCACCTGTATTTACTGATGCTTTGGAAATCATGTAAAATAAGGTTAAAATCATAATTAATAGTATTAGATATTAGATATTATAATGATATCTAAGATAATAACAAAAAACTGCAAAATTTCTGTAAAATTACTTACTCAGGGGCAGCAACCCAACAACGGGTTGTCGGATTCGTCTGAAAATTTCAGGGCAGATAAATCTAAATCTGAAGAACATTTTTGCCACCTGTCAGATTTGCTCTAAATGCTTTAGTTTCAGAGATATAAACCAAAAACTGCATTTTACCCCTATGTTCTATTTTTAACCATGTCGGCCATGATGGTTGGAAGGCGGGGTCATCTGACAAATTTTTATAAACTAGATACCCTAATAATGATTATGGTAAAGTATGGTGAAATATGTCTCAGTAGTTTCAGAGAAGAAGATTTTTGTAAAAGATTACAAAATTTTACGAAAAATTGTTAAAAATTGACTATAAAGGGCAATAACTCCTAAAGGGGTCGACTGACAATTTGGTCATTACTTATTTGTAGATCTTACTTTGCTGAAAATTATTGCTGTTTACAGTTTATCTCTATCTATAAAATATTCAAGATAATAACCAAAAACGGCAAAATTTCCTTAAAAATACCAATTCAGGGGCAGCAACCCAATAACAAGTTGTCCCATTCATCTGAAAATTTCAGGGCAGATAGATCTTGACCTGATAAACAATATTACCTCATGTCAGATTTGCTCTAAATGCTTTGGTTTCAGAGATATAAGCCAAAATCCACATTTTACCCCTATGTTCTATTTTTAGCCATGGTGGCCATCTTGGTTGGTTGGCTGGGTCACCGGACACATTTTTATACGACAGCAAAAAAGTCGTATATTGGTATGACGTCGTCGTCGTCGTCCGAAGACACATTGGTTTTCGCACTCTAACTTTAGTTTAAGTGAATGGATCTCTATGAAATTTTACCAATAGGTTTAATACCACAAAAGAAAGGTTGGGATTGATTTTGGGGGTTATGGTACCAACAGTTAAGGAACTAGGGGCCAAAAATAAGCATTTTTGTAACTTCCAGACATAACTTGTGTGTTAGTCTATGGATCTCTCTGACATTGTACCACAAGGTTCCATTTCACAAAGGGAATGCTGGGATTGATTTTGGGGGTAATTGCCTCAAAATTTTAGGAATTAGGGGCCAAAAAAGGGGCAAAAAACAAGCATTTTTCTAGTTTCATGACAATAACTTGTGTGTTAGTGTATGGATTTTTATGAAATTGTACTACAAGGTTTCATATCACAAAGGGAAAGCTGGAATTGAGTTTGGGGGTAATTGCCCAAAACGTTTAGGAATAAGGGGCCAAAAATAAGCATTTTTCTAGTTTCCAGACAATAACTTGTGTTCAAGTGTATGGATCTCTCTGATATTGTACTGCAAGGTACCATACCACAAAGGGAAGGCTGGGATTGTTTTTGGGGGTAATTGCCTCAAAATTTTAGGAATTAGGGGCAAAAAAGGGGCAAAAAACAAGCATTTTTCTAGTTTCAGGACAATAACTTGTGTGTAAGTGTATGGATCTTTATGAAATTGTAATACAAGGTTCCATATCACAAAGGGAAAGCTTGGTTTGAGTTATGGGGTAATTGGCTTAAAGGTTTAGGAATTTGGGGCCAAAAATGGGCCTAAAAACAAGCATTTTTCTAGTTTCCAGACAATAGCTTGTGTTCAAGTGTATGGATCTCTCTGAAATTGTACTGTAAGGTACCATACCACAAAGGGAAGGCTGGGATTGAGTTTGGGGTGATGAATCATAAAGGGTTCAAAAAATTTGGGAAGGGATTTTTTTTCCTTTTTTTCCTTTTTTTTTCTTTAAAATTTTCCATTTTAAATTGGTTATTTCTGATTTATATATAAAAGCAAATAATAATGATATGGTTTGAATAGGTAAATTAAAAAAATTTAAGTTCTTAGACCACATTCATTCTGTGTCAGAAACCTATGCTGTGTCAAATATTTAATCACAATCCAAATTCAGTGCTGTATCAATCTTGAATGTTGTGTCCATACTTGCCCCAACTGTTCAGGGTTCGACCTCTGCGATCGTATCAAGCTGCGCCCAGCAGAGCATTTTATTTAAACTAGATACCCCAATGATGATTGTGGCCATGTTTGGTTAAATTTGGCCTAGTGGTTTCAGAGGAGAAGATTTTGGTAAAAGTTAACGGACGACGACGGACGACAGACGCCAAGTGATGAGAAAAGCTCACCTTGCCCTTTGGGCCAGGTGAGCTAAAAATGCTTATTTTTGGCCCCTTTTTGGCCCCTAATTCCTTAACTGTTGGTACCATAACCCCCCAAATCAATCCCAACCTTCCTTTTGTGGTATTGAACCTTATGGTAAAATTTCATAGAGATCCATTCACTTAAACTAAAGTTATTGTGCGAAAACCAATGTGTCTTCGGACGCCGCCCCCGACGACGACGCCAACGTCATACCAATATACGAATGCAAAAATTGTTTGCGGTCGTATAAAAACTTAAGCAATATTGGGATGTATTTAGGGACAATTGTAAAATTATATTGCCCTTCTACATTTATGTTCATTGCATAAATATAAAAGATAAGAGGGAAAATCTCATTACCAATATAGAAAATTGAGGATCAGTTATAGTTTGCATACATAAACTTATCATAAATACCAGGATTAAAATGGTATATGCCATTTTGTCTAAAAAAAAAAGACTCATTAGTGACGCTTGAATAAATATGTGAAAAAAGGCCTAATAAAGTATGAAGGTGAAGGGCATTGAATACTAAAACAATATATATGGTTTACTATTACAATTGTACAAAACCATTGTCTGAAAAAATAAAAAAATGTGTTAGCTTAAGAAACATCAGAAAAAGCAAGCCTTAGTCATACTGTGTATTGTTTTTATACAGCAATATTAATAAAAATCTACCTTATTGATTATAAATAGATTAAGATGGAAAGAAAAAAAAGCATAATTACAAATTCTATCAACCTTTCAAATGCAACAAATGTTTTAGAAATGAATTTTGCAACTACATTGACATTATTGTCAAAGTAAACAAAACTTATTATCATTTAAAATTATTTATTGTTTTAACAAAGGCTATATATAGTGACTTTCAATGAAAATGTAATTTTTGAAGGGTGAAGAGAAATGCAGTTAGAGAGATGTGTGAGGGCACACGCTACAGCTGTGAAATTGATTTGCAGGACCACCAAGATATTGTTGAAATTCCTTCAGCACCTGTTCCACCAGAAGGTCACTGCAATACTCCAAATACTGCAAAAGTTATTTGCTTTGACTTGGAAACCACTAGTTTAGGTACAAATATAGTTTGTAGTTTTAATAATATAGGTCAAGGTTATTGCATGAATACTGATGAATATACAGTAGAATTTCACATTATAGAAGCTTAACTGTTAATTACAAATGCAAGTGCAATATAAAAATGTATAATATTATCAATATTCTTGCAATATAACACTTTGACTAGATATCAAAGGTTAGGTGTAATACCACCATTGATTTTCCTCTATTAGTCTTTGTTAAATTTGCACTTTTCAAAAATTGTGCAGAATTTATCTTTGTTTCAAATAAAGAAATACTTGGCATGAATAAAGTTTTATCCTATCCAGTACTATAGAAAAAATTTCACATAACATTTCATTGCATATAAGAAAATAACCATCACTGGAAGTTAACCAATCAAATTTTTCCCTTTAAATAACCTGTGTACAAGCTTTAGTAACCATGTAACCTCCAAAATATTCTGTAGAAACCAAAAATAAAAAAATAATGGTGCTTTTAAATACCCAAGATATATGTTTATGACCCAGAAATGTTTTACTGCAATGAAATGTAGGATTAATTACCTACAACTGTCAAATTCAAAGGGAATATTTTTTCGACCTATTTTCGTATGCAACTGGATGTGACGTATTATGATTTGGTGGTATTACACCTTAACAAACTTTTTAAAAATATATTTTTGTCACTGATGACGTTGTTTAAGTTTGAAGCTCTGTTTGCACTAGTGCAATGTGATATATTATTGCACCAAACATTTCGTTGCAATCTGTATGAAATATGATGTTGCTATACCATAAAAAAGAGAGACTGATTGATTTTCTGATTGATTAAATGTTTACCTAACTTAGTATATAAGCAATATATCTGACAAGAACAAGTTCAACAATTAAATGTTAAATTTGAAATAAAGTTGTTTTTGGATGTATTTGAAGAAAAAAGATTATTATGCCAGGCAGGCCTTAAATTAAAAGGGACTCCCACATAACACAAATAGCAGCAGTCAATGGAGAATCTCACTGGACTTCCTACGTAATACCAAAATTACCATTTTCCAGTCAAGCCAGTGAGATTACAGGTCTAACTATCAGAAATGGACGGATGTTTCACCAAGGAAAACTTGTGGAATCTTCAACGATTTCTACAGCAATCGATGGCTTTCTAGGATTTCTCAAAGCTGCAGGTCATAACATCTACCTCACAGGCCATAACATCAAGACTCTTGATAAAAACTCTTATGAATTGTAATTATCATGCACATGATGCACTAGAAGATGTGATTTACCTTCAAAAACTATTGGACTACTCAAATATTAGAATAGCTGATTCAAAATTTCCCACTGCAACTTTCACTGTACAGGCAGCATTTTTTTCTCATGATCAAATTATTTTGACTAAGTTAAACCTACCATCATTACAGGAATTTATTGACCAGAAAGTAATAAGCATTGGCATTGCTCGTAAAATTGCAGCTTCAAACTTAAATAAATCTTCACTTCTGCTAGCATTTTCCAGAGGCCAGGAGGAAGGAATTCAACAACTTTTTTCAGAGGAATGTAACCAGGGACCAAGAGTGACAAAATCGTCAAAAATTATCCATGCTGTTTCAAACTTTATTTCACAACACTTAACTGAAAGTTAATTTATTAATGATTATATGGATTGATGTGGTCTGATTTCCAATGTGACAACTTTCCACCAGAATTGTTGGAGATGTAATTTACCTTCAAAAACTATTGGACTACCGGTACTCAAATATTGAAATAGCTCTGACCTCTGGGAAATGCAAGAAGCAGTGAAGATTTATTTAATTTATATGTACATGTATATATATATATACAAGTCTAAATTGAAAACAATGTCTCAAACCTATGATTGCATTGGATAAAAACCGCAATTTTTATACGTGTGCATGCAAAACAAATTTCTTGTTGGAGGGGTCTAAATACAGCGCAAACGACATTTTCCAAAAGACCAAAAAGTGAAAAAGTATATTTTCACAAAACGCATTTGACTAACAGGTCGAACAACTGATGTTCTTAAACCTTGCTGACTGCCATTGGCGATTGCCAAATAAATTGATCACTAGATGTAAAAAAAAAAGAGGATCTAACATATTTATTTAATACCAAACAGAAAACAACAAACTTGCGGAAAAGATGATATACCGCAAACATGTGCAAAAATTTGTACACCATATCCGGATTTCAACAATTAATGTCTCTTCAATGATGTTAGGGATCGAAACGGTATTTGGAAGGCCATATAATTTACCTCAATTTAGGATAGACTCTTGAATACTATACCAAGAAAT
Organism: Mytilus californianus; assembly: GCF_021869535.1. NCBI lineage: Eukaryota > Metazoa > Mollusca > Bivalvia > Mytilida > Mytilidae > Mytilus > Mytilus californianus. The sequence goes on from NW_026262679.1 coordinate 65,492,987, forward strand.
TTGTTTTACATGCACACGTATAAAAATTGAGGTTTTTATCCAACGCAATTATAGGTTTGAACGATGTTTTCAATTTAGACTTGTTTATATATATATATATAGATAAAAATATATATATATATATATATATATAGTATATATTCCAATATGGGGTATACGATTATTCTCAGTTTTAGAATTACCTATCATTTCCAATTTGGGGGAGAGAAGGCTTTAATATAACTTAAAAGAAGATAATTATGATTTTTCACAAACAATATAGAAGGAGAACAGAATGTTTCTATGAAAGGCTCAAGTCACATTTCCTATTTGGACAGCAGCTCAACAGTGATGAGTTGTATAATGAGATCATTTCTGGAATTTGTGAATTACAGACTTCTTGATTGCCGATCCTTTCAATTTTCATATGTTGAATGAACTAAAAAAAAATTCACATATTTCTCCAATAAAGCTGACCATAATTACTTCATTTGGATAGTCTCAAGCTCAACAGTGTTGAGTTTTAATGCTTGTGTGCTCAGTCAGACACTAATTTTTTTTCTGTTTTCTGATACTTTGAATTATGAGTTGGGTATGGTTACCAAGTCATCAACACATGCATTCTTGTTAGTCATGTTGTCATTATAAGTCCTCAGACTATTTTATGTGCCATTTCTTCATCATTTATATATCCAGTATTAAGTTATAATCATTTATATTCTGGGGATATAAAAAGTGGAAAAGAAATAAGCATTAGCTGGCAAAACATTTAGCATAATTCCATTTTTTATGTGATAGTCAACTTTAAACTTTCTTATATGCACACCAAGCCCTCATTTTTGAGGGCTTACAATGTAAATTTTATATTGGTTTAATTGTATACTAACACTGAAAAAAAGCTCAATGCTGGAAGTAAGCTATTTGTAGATTAAATGTTGGAATTAAGGGTTGTTTTTATGATAAATATGTGAATTTTTATTCCAAAAAATTATAAAAATAACAGGGTATGTGTTCATTTGGTGGGTTTATTATTTTATTTATGCCAAAGAACAATGTATTTAAGAGATGAAACACTCATATTGAATTTTTAACTTGATTACTGAGGAAAAAAATTTAGCTATCCGCTGTTTTTTATGGAATTTGTGTATTTTTTCATAATATGTGACTGGTGGGTCAGGGATCAATAAACAGCATAAAACTTTCTTATATGCACACCTACCCCCAATTTTTTTTGGCTTAAAATGTTAATGTTATGTGGGTCCAAATGTTTACTAAGTCTTAAAAAAAGTTTAATTCGGGAAGTTTTCTATTTTTGGGGTAAAAGTTGGAATTTGGGCTATTTTTTCTGATAAATTTGTAAATTTTTTTTTATCTAAAATGACCAAAGAAAAATTAATGTGTATTCATATAGTGTATTATTTATATTTTTTGTATATAAGGTACACGTATTATATTAAAGAGATACAGCACAGGAACCGAGTTGTTTACTTGATTACTTGAAAAAAAATCCATTTTTTGCAGGTTTTTAATGGATTTTTCACTTTTTCCATATTCTGTAAATAGTCAATTTTCAATTCACCGTAGTTTCCTTAAATGAACACCTACCTACAATTTTTTTTTTTAAAGACATTAGAAATTATCTGTCTATAGAAATATCATACTCATTTAAAAAGTTTAATTCAGGAAATTTTTTACCCTTCAGAAGAGAACATCCTTAAGGACAATTTTTCACAATTTGTTTATCATGTTATCTAACTTTAAAAAATCTTCTCCTCTGAAACTACTAAACCAATTCCAACCAAATTTAAGCTGAATGATCCTTATGGTATCTATAATAAAGTATGTGTTTTATTTTCTGTTTCGTCAAAAAACATGGCTGCCATGGCTAAAATAGAACATAGGGGTAAAATGCAGTTTTTTGGCTTATATCTCAAACACTAAAGCATTTAGAGCAAATCTGATTTGAAGTAAAATTGTTCATTAAGTCAAGTTCTTTTAGCCATGAAATTTTTCAGATGAATCTAACAACCCATTGTTGGGTTGCTGCCACTGAATTGGTAATTTTAAGGAAATTTTCAAGTTTTTAGTTATTATCTTGAATATTATTAATGATAAAGATATACTGTAAACAGCAAAAATGTTCAGCAAAGTAAGATCTACAAAAAAGTTTATATGACCAAAATTGTCAGTTGACCCCTTAAGGAGTTACTGCCCTTTAAAGACAATTTTTCTGAATTTGTTCATCTAGTTTGCTTGCTTTAAAACTGCTGAATCTAGTATAATTTTTTTATTTTATTTCCTTGTACGTCAAGAAACATAGCCACTATGACTAAAATGGTACATAGGGGGTAAAATGCATTTTTTTCGCTTTTGAAGAAAATATGACAGATACAAAGAACATTTAATTGGAATTTTTAAGACACTCATTAATATATATGAAAAGCAAAATTATCATTGTGGAAAAATTTTAAGCAAAAAATAACAGGTGAGCGATTCATGCTCTTGAGAGCCTCTTGTTTAATATTGATAGCATTGATATGAATTTGTTTCACTCTCAAAACAAAAAAGATAAACAACACATTTTCTCAGTAAAATCAGCACAAAAACTTATCTAACTGGCATGTCAATGTTCTACATGATATTGCAAAAATCTTGACATTTTTTTAATGCAATACAAGTTGCATCTAGGTAAAAATCTATTGTTATAACTAATAAGTAAACTGTATCAATCAAAATTCATTGTAGAATGGAAAGTCAGCTTAAAGAAGAATTTAGAGATTGCCTCAAGAGTTGTGTATCTGGAAGGAAAATGTTCGGAATCTTTGGCCAGTGCTGACTACACTTCACCAGAAACACCGTTTTTATTTCAGTTAGAGAAAACTATGTTAGATCTGTCATCACCCTCCCTTAATGATGGAGAATTTTACTGCTCTTTCTTTAAGCTTGATGATGTTTACTACTGCAGATTTTTTGAAAGTGGAGTTCTTCAGGGATATTTCTTATCAGAGGGTATGCTTCATATCTACCATGTAAATTCATACACAGTGGTCTACACCATTGTCCTTAGTTTTTTCCCATTGAAAAAAACTTATACATTTTTACATTGTTTTCATATTCCTGATGTATCTATGTTATAACATTATTCAAGTAAGATGTGCAATTAATCTTTAAAAAAAAAGGAATTAAACATTCACTACAGTATAAACTATTCATTATATGATTAATTATGGTCCTTAGCCACACAACTCATGATTATCATGTTTTTTCAGGTATTCATATTTTTTTAAGGAAACTTATATCCTTTCAGTTCTTTTTGTCAGAATTAGAAAAACAGTTTTAGATCAGTTTTTCACTATCATGACTATACAATCAAATGCCCTAAAAATGTTATCACATCATGAAGAATTGTTGCAGGTCCTGTTAGCATACCATGATTGTGAATAAGGAAATCTAGAAAAAAATGTATTTACTTCATGAAACCAAAGAAAAATTAAATTTTATCTGCAATTAAGATTTTATGACTTCACTTGTTCTAGACCAATTATATAGCGTGGTTATATCTAATACCAAATTAATGTCTCTTTCATTTTACCCATACCACTCTTTAAACACAGAAGTGATAATTCTTGCCTTGAGTTGCTGTCTCATATGCATAAACCCAAACCTCAATTTCTAAAAGACACATGTCTGCAGTTTGTAATAAACTAAGTGTGATGAGAAGTATATTAATATATACAAAGACTAAGTACTAAACTATTATTTATTCAAGAATATAAAACATGTAAATTTATTTACAATATGGCAACTGGGGACTTACACAACCAATAATGTATAATGTTCTATCTCCATATGCAAAGGGAGATAACTCTAGCTAAATCTTGAAACTTGGAATTGAGATAAATTTTTTATAGATTGACTAAAAAATTTGTATCGAAATAGCCAAATACAGATGCTTGCAGCTGTAGCCCCAAGTTGAATAATGAGAAAAATAAAAATCAATCCACTCCTTGCTGTCAGTACAAATTTTAATTGTTCAAAGTAGAGGTCATTTGAATTTGAGCTTGTCTAAGTATATCTGGAGAGGTATGAATGTATTTGGTATAACAATCTGAGGACCATCGTCCCAAAGTTTGAATAAGATGATCTTCCAGTCGTGCAGTAGTTGCAGCACCACTTCTGAATGAATGGCCATTATACTATTCACTAGATAATCCTAATTTGTCTAATGTACATTTTACATGAGAAATGAAAAAATTTCTTGACAATGGATCACCTTTATTAGTAATAAAAAAGGACTCAGAATTGCTAAAAATACTCATTCTGAGTCTATAGTATTTTTGAAGTACAACTACAGGACATATATCTGAAAATTTTTTAAACAAAGGAATAGTAATACCATACCTAAAAGGATCAGTCTTAGATTTCTTTAGGTGCACAAAAATACAGTCATTTGATATTTGAACATCACTAAGACACAAATTTGATTCAGGATCAAATTTTTTTGTATCATGAACAGAAAATTTACCACATCTTAAAAACATGAAAAAAGCTGTTATACATGCAGCTTCTATTAAAACATCTGTAAAACTATCAAAAATACAATTGTGTAGTAAAAAACACATTCTGTGTAAAATATCAAAAGTTATAGGTGAACGAATTCTCTTAGGCATAATGGCATGCTTCTTTTTCAAACCTACTAATACTGATTTTAATTTTGGTAATGGTTTACCGACAAAGTTCTCTAATGGATTAACGCCCCCTTTTAGTAAGTAAAAGAAACGTATGCCACATAGGTAGGATTTAATGGTGAAATATCTCAGAAGGCTATAAAACGCATCAACAAGTTTTCAGAAACTGGTGGTAACTGGAAAGTTGACCAAGATGATCCTTGCGGTTGTAAGAACTTAAGATAATGTTCATATCCCATGTTGTACAAAGCTTTGGTTGAATCTGCAACAGCGAAAGCTTGTAAATTTTCTACTGCGATGTCTAAATAATCTCTTCCAGGGTTGGACAAGGAGTTGCTGCTTTCTCTGCCTCTGGTGCTAACTGATGAAATTTGTTCATATATCAAATCCATTACGAAGGCTGTTACATAAAAAGTTCACAAAATGCCTATCAGGATGATTTAAAAGTTCCTTTTCTAGTTGGTCAATGTTAAGAGGTGTTGATGGAACGCCTTTTGTATCAATAAAATCTAGTCATTTTGATTTAGTGTTGAGCTGTCTAGCTGGGAATGAATTGTTTTGTTCCTGTTGTTGGGTTCCTGGCATAGCTTTATTTGTGGAACATTCAAACTTTCCATGGGTTTTCCTGCAGATTTCACACACGTGGGAATATCGGCAGTAAGGTTTGACACAACCTTTTGGTTGATTAAAATTATTGCAAATTTGCATTCCATCGTGAACCAAACTATCTCTTCCATATTTGTCTTGATACGGAGGTACGCAAAGTTATCCTATATGATGATAAATCCTTCTTGATTTATAAAGACAAAAAACACAGTTATAAGTCAAAGAGGTGACCATAACAAAAGAAGTTCATGTTTAACTTGCAGACACATATCATACACAAATATCGTGTGAAGTAGTGACGTAGCAAAATTAGATTAGAATTGAATGTGCACTGTGACGTCATAGACCGTGTGCAAAGATAATTAACTGCCCAATAGAGTGAGAAGACAAGTTCTTAATAAACTCCAATTATAATAAATATAATTTTGATATAACCCTTATCATATTCATGTTCAGTGTTTATAGTTAATAAAAATTATAATTATGAATATCTTTTATTTACATTTTCTGCATACTCATGATAGTGTTAAGTTAAGTTCAATATGTCAAATATCAGTAACCTTTAGCATTATTTCAATATGTGAAAAAATATGTTGTCATATAAGAAATATATATTTATTCATTCTTTTAACATTTATAGAAATACATTTCTTAATTTTTGTCACTAGGAATGTCTCAGCTTTTTGAGGAACATCATTTGGATATAACAAGACTGGTTTGGTTGCAAGTTTCCACTCAAGATGATATTAAGCAGTACCACAGAAGATACACCCTTAAGTTAGAAAGAAAAAGAAGTCATCATTCATTAAGCAAGTTTACTGTTTTAAAATATACAATTAATAACTACAACTGCATTGGACATAATTCCATGTTCAGCATCAAAATTGATAAACTTCATAGATGATACCAAACTATGTAGGAGGAGGAATCGGATAACTGAAACCTAGAAGACAATTTATGATAAATAAAAAATTAAAAGCAATGAGCAAGTAAAACATATACAGACATACATTATATATGAACAGCATATAAAAAACTTAAAGCTTTTGATAATACAAACAATATCCTGATTTATAAGCTGCTTCCAATGATGTATTTTTTGTATTGCCAAGTGAGCAAAGATGATTGTGATTCAAGTAAGAATACAGTCTGCATATGCATGCTCCAATTTAATTTGTGAAAAATGGGGGCTTCAGCAGTTGAGTGGTCTTCGGTGATAACTATCCTGTCAACACTGAGGCTGTAAGTTTGAACCCGGCAAGGTGTGTTTAACTCTGATCATGAATGTTAAAGCCAATTGTGGCAAGTCAACAACAGCAATCAATCATCTGAAAACAGATACTTCTCTGGTGTAATTTTTCTAGATAATATTCTAATTAAACAATATTCTGTCCTCAACAGCAGTTACATTGTTATTTTATAATGCTAGTTTCAAAGAATGAGATTATTGTTTTATTATTGTAGGTTATCCGGGTTCAGATACTGGAAGACGATACGTCAACCTTCTTGAAAGAAATAAATCTAATATTCTGAATTCACACAGAAAATTGATGGCAAAGGCACAAACCTCGACACAGAATCTTGCAAGTTACTGGGAACAGTGGAAAATGTTATCAAACATAACTCTCACAAGGAAAACAATACTCACAAAGCCAGGTATAATTGAGATCTTCAGAAATGAAACTTATATTGGTCTTTGTTTTTCTCTAAGAAATACTTGTTGAAATGAGATATAAATTTATCTTTTTATTCAGTTTGCATCTTTCAACTACCGGTATGTATTTATTGAATTTTATTGCAGGAGTAATTGAAGAGAAATATTATTGGTTTGAATCAGGGCTTCCAAAATTATTTTAGCCAGCCGGACATTTTATATATTATCCCGATTTTAATCCCTTAAGACTAAATAAACAAAAGGCAATTATGATAATCAGTTGCCGAGTTCAACCTCCCAATGATTGACATTAAAAAAAAAAACGATATTAAACTTTCTTTGATTCAAATTCGAAGTTCTGACGTTAACTGTTAAATTTGCAGTGCATCATTCGAAGTGTGCAACATCAGCGTACTTATATCTGCCTTAGACTCTTTATTTGTGCAAAATAACGTTGTCAAAAACTTTACTTTCGTTTTTAAAACTAATACCGGATGTTATCTTGACAATGGTAAAACATGGACCAGAGACGGATACGTAAATTCCGTGTACGTTTGCAAAGCATGAATGAGTGTAAGTAGCTCTTTCTACGTTATTTCTTCAAGAAAATATTCGAAATAAACGTGAGATAAAGGTATCAATGACAATTTAAGCATTTTTTGAAGAAATTAGGATGCATAATTAAATTTCACACCTGCACACATGCGCACACGTGTACTAGTTCAAACAGAGACTGTCTCTGGTTATGACGATTTTTCATTTTCACCTTTTTAATTTTTTCATCAAATCATATTTGTAAACGTATTTCTGATAATTTAAATCTTTTGGACTAAATTAATTAGATGCAAACTGCTGAAATGTAAGAAAATAACTTTGAATAGACCGATCAATGTCCGGTTCAAAATAGTTTACCTGTCTCCTGAACAGGTAAATTTCAGCTGTTCGACAACTAATTAGCCTTGATTAAAATGAGAAGGTATTAAAATAGGGGTTGTTTTGATCATGTTACTTTTATGACCGGAAATGTGTGGCTGTTAAACGCAAAAGGTTGGGTCAAAAAGATCGCGAATTATGTTAAAATGACCGTCTCTTCAGAAAGCCTTGAAAACTAAAAAGTAGATGACCGTTTCATGCTTTGCCCAGCCGGACTTTTACCGGACATTATATAAATGTCCGGAATATATGACCGTTTTGGAAGCCTTGGTTTGAATGTCTATTTCAGTGTGTAAAGGAAATTTAAAAAAATGACACTTAGAAGCTATTAACTTACGTTTGTTATGCCCCTGCTGCGGGGCAAAAGGAGCATTAAGTGTTACCTTTGACTGTCTGTCCATCCCAATTTTTATTTCTGCACTCTTATTTAAAGTTTTACTCATCCAATTCTTGTGATACTCATACACAATGATAAGAACTGTAACGACACAGGCGTTATGAAATAAGATGTATAAATATTCATCATAGTTTATTAAATTCTCCATATATATATATCATCATAATATCACAACTATTTCTTCTGTTATAAAAATTTCACATTAAAAATCTTCTAGTTTCAATTTATATAATTTTAGGCAACGTCTAAAATACAATATGAAAGAAACAAAAATATAAAGAACATTAGTATGTTTCATGTCTGTATATAAATTTTATACAATATAATTAGGTGCATAAATTTCTATTTCCTCACTAAAATTTCCTTTCTTATTTTTTATCATAAAGTTTAATAATTAATTAAATCTATAAACTTTAAACAATTACTAAAATGTAATTTTCATAATGGATTTCCATATAAAATAACCAAATAAACTGTTTCTAAGTATTTCCAATTCTGAAATATATTATCTCCCTTATCAAATTATCTCCCCTTATCAATACTGATGTTATAACATGTACTTCAAAACGCAATGAACCTTATTCCGGACTTATCATAAAAATCTAAATAGCTTCTCCATAACTAAACTTACAACTTGTGAATGAATTATGACTTTAATAACTTCTATATCTTTACTCTAAAACTGTCTTAAATATGTAATAACTTTAATTATTGCTTTTCACCTAAACCACATGCTACACGTGGTATGCTTCTCGCTCGAAAGTTTACTATGATAAAAACTTGTTTTAAAGCAATAATATTACTTCATAATAATCATAATTCAACTTACAATATTTGAATGTTCACAATTCTGTTTCCAATTACACACTTCACATTGTGTTCTCAAAAACTTGTCAGTGAGTGACAAAAATAAATGTCAACCTCTTTAAACTACCCACGCTATTATCTGCGCAATCGCAGTCAACTTTAACCTACGAGAGTATCAAAAATCTCTTTTTACAATAAAATTAAAATCTATTTATTTTTATCTTTATCTTCTTTTTATATATTCTTTGAATATCTTAATCACTAAATAGTAATTATTTTAGAGTAAAAATAATTTCCAAACTAAATTTCAATAACTATACAAAGGGAAACAATTCAATCTAAAAAGTTATCAAAATCTCAATCTCTCATGCTACAGAACCACAGCATGCAAACAATTGCAAAGCATGAGCAGGTGTATTCTTGTCCTCAAACACATTCTATTTTATTAATGATGTAATTTAAGCTGTTTTCTCTACCATAGTGGAATAGCTTTTAACATGTTTAATAATTCTGAAAATTGTATTAATGTAATGCGAGTTTGCATCAGAAAAAGATCGAAAATCAAAAAGAAATTTAAATACATTTTTGTGTATCAGATAAGATAAAACAATTTATAATGTATTGTTGTTTATCAGTTTTACACTACATATTTGTTTTTGATATATGCTATTAAAGGAGAATTAAGGAAGGAATTACTAATAAAAAATTATTAATGATATCTTAAAAATCTTTGAGACCAGTTTAACATGTTTAAAAAAAAGATATTTTACAGTTATATTATTTCATATATTCAATATTGTATCAAATAGAATGTTATATTTTCAGTTGTCTGAATTTTTAACCTAAAACATATCTACCGTAATATGATTGAAAATAAATGTTTCTTTTGTAGATTTATCGAAGCTTCCAGAGTCTTTCATCCAATTCTTCATACATGGGAAAATACTATTCATAACTACCTCTCTAAAGGAGTCCCTGTTGAAAATTCAGAATTTAAATTTATTTTTGATCCACCATCTAGCTCAAAATACACATTGTATGACCAGTGCAAAATTATTTCCTGCGTACCAAATGACCATTATTGGAATGAGGGAACCAATGCTCATGTTGGCTATGGTAGAATGCTATCCGTCCGTGATTCCACTGAGAAATATAAGCCTGCTTCTCTTCGTAATTTGATACTTTTCCATCACAGAGAATCCAACTACTCTGCAATATTTCGATTAGTTGACAAGTTTCGTAACCCAGAGTCTTCTCCAGCCAATTCACGGCAGTGTTAACGTATATTTGTTCCGCCTAACAGAAGTTCCACTGGAAACTTTGTTATAAACAATGTCATAATATCTATTCCTGTTGTAACAAATATTCTATACCATTTATTCCGTTAGGAACATATACTGTAATATTTATTCCTGTGGAAATAATATTCCAGAATATTTTTTCCTTTTGGAACTTATATCATGAAGGAACTTCTATTCTGTGACAGCAGAACATCAATGACGACAATATCAACATTGGGGACAATATGCAAAATTCTACTCTGAGACAAGTAAGACCTAAACGAAAAGCTTTAAATGAAGAGGATATTTTAAGAAACCTTAGATCTGTAAATCCTCTCTTTACACACACAACAGGGCTTCAGAAAATTCCTTGTATGAAAAGTATAAAACAGCTCAAATTGAGACTGGAGGTTTATTTTGGCGTGTACACAAATCAGATACCGATGTCCTCTGTTTAAATGATGTCAACATGACCACTGGATGTTTAATGGAGTCATCTTTTGTTCACATGTCGAGGAGAACTGTTGGGAATGTCAACGTATACCATTGCACATGTACACTGTTTGCAACTTTATTACAGCTCCCAACATTAGATGAACAGCCTGACACAGAAATAGATTCTATTATCATCAAATGCTGCCATATAAGGTATTTCAAAGAAATTATTGAACCAGATTATCCCATCTACTTCAGCACAGAATTTTTTACATCACCAACAAAATCTCAGAAAAGTATAATGATATCTTTGGCTGCTTTACAAAAACCTGTAATTTTACTTCTGTCTTCTCTTCGAACCAAAAAATTTTCAGTTGTACCAAACAGTAGTCAAGATTGTAAGTTTGTGAATGTTTCCAGAAACCATGTATCATGCCAGTCCGGTGAATGTAGTGCCATTTACAGTTTTTCTACTCGGAAAGTCATATACTTGAGCGAAACAACTAATATTTGTCCTCATCTGCAAGCAATGAAAAACCACAAAAATTTATGGATGAATGTTAATTATATCGAAGAAGACTTTGAAGATGAAGATGAGGAAGCATTTATTGATAATGAGGAAGATGAGAATGATCTGGAGGATACTTATCAACCAGAAACTACTCAAACAAAGAGGGTAAGTTAACAACTACAATTATTAAACCAAACAAGATATCTAATCAATAGACAAGAATGACACCGTTCACTCAATTTTTAATCAAATTTAATTTACAAACGTTGGAAATAACATGCAATTACCAACTAAATACCTTCAACACAAACATTTCCTCGATGGACCAAAAATCACTTCAGGAACATAAATACAATAACTGATGCAATTGCCCATAAAGTATGATTTTACTTGACTAGAAAGATTAAAATCATATGTTCTTAAGGATGTTCGCTGGTCATGTTTTTGTCATAGTTGGCGCCCCGTAAATTGGGTGAAGGTCGTAATAAAAAAAAAACATAAATATTTCAATTGATTTTTTTAAAATATGTATTTATTGTTAATCATCAATAAAAAAGTGTTTGAAGCATAAAAATTGACGCGATAAGACATTACTTACATAAAAAAATACACGATTTCCGTTTCCGGTTGATTGTAAACAAAGGCTGTCGGCTGCAGATATTTTTCAGTGAAATTCCGTTTTTACGTATTTTGTAACCTTTTACATCGCTTTTATACATTTTTTACGTTTTACTTTTTATATATATTATAATCAGTAATGGCTAAACGTACACCGGGTTTTAAATCTGCAAAACAGAAGCGAAAATCAGAGGCAGTTTCTGAAGCTCAAAGAAGATGATGGGAGACATCAAAACTTGTTCAGGACCACCCATACGCTGTTATTTCTGAGCGCAATTCCAATAAACCGGATATATCAAACTGTATTAATGAGGAGGTCATTGACGTTGACGGTAGCAATGTAACTGCAGTTTTTACAGAATGGAGAGTTGGTCGTAGGGTCGTGGAATTGGGAGTTTTGGCGGATGGGTTATCAGCTTGCAAGAAATGCGGTCTTCCCCTTTCTTTGCAAAACTGCAGCAACATTAACTCGTACGGTCTAGCTGCCATTTTGAAGATTGTATGTGCCAACACAGCCTGTCTCAACACAAATCTCATTCCCACAGGAAAAAGACATGGAAAAGTATGGGATGTCAATTCCAAATTAGCAGCAGGTAAACATTTTGTTGTGATTAACATGTACAAGAAAGGGGTATACATCGTAACACCCTTCACCCCTGCAATATTTACTTACAAAAAAAAACCCTACCATGATAGCTTGGTAATATCATTTTTACAATTAATACATGTATGTCATGTATGTATCAGGCCATAGACCACAATTAATGACGAATATAGTTTCTTGTTATTATAGTGTCTTTTTTTCTGTATTTTTGTTCTCTGCCTTCCTGATTCATTTCTTAGTTTTTATCAGGTGGAAAATTCAAATGAAAGAAGAGAGTTGAAATAATTTTTTAGATGCATTATTTTAACTATTCAGTAGTGGGAATGAGTGATTAGGCCAGTTGCAAAAGGTAACATTTATAGTTTTCAGATCATCTCTTGACTAGTCCATACCAGTATGGGTGTGTTTTGGCTAATTTAATGACCTGCACAGAAGGGATTTTCCTAAAAGTTGGATATAATGTGAGACTTGTACTGTACATTACACATACCAAATATTTTGCAAATTCGCAGGTTAATTTTTATGCCCCCGCCGTAGCGGAGGGGGCATTAAGTTTTACCCTTGTACGTCTGTCCGTACGTCCCAAAATTGGTTTCCATTCTGTAACTTTAGTGTGCCTCAACTAAATGTAATGAAACTTATACACAATGCTTATTACCACAAAACACAGATCAAGTTTGAATTTTGGTGGCGTCACTTTTACCGTTCTAGAGTTATGCCCCTTTACAAATGGAAAAATTGCTAAGTTTTTCGGTTCCGTTCTCTAACTTAAGTTTGCCTCAACCAAATGTTATGAAACTTATACACAATGCTTATTACTACAATACACAGATCAAGTTTGAATTTTGGTGCCGTCACTTTTACTGTTCTAAAGTTATGCCCTTTACAAATGGAAAAATTGCTAAATTTTTCATTTTTTTTCTAAAAATATCAATCAAGTAATTTTTAAGATTGGAGTTATCTTCCTTTGTCCATGATAATAGTTGATTCAACTACAATCAATGCTTTATACAATGCAATGTTTAATTTTGCCTCCCACTGATAAATTAAAGCAATTTTTACCCTTCAGTGCTTACATGCACTTTGATTAACTTTATATATGTAAGCGGGGGCATCATCTGTGTCCCATGGACACATTCCCCATTTTTATTTTTTAATGTGAAAAAACATTATACAGAAATGATAGGGAAATTAATTGTGGTTTGTGGCCTTAGAGGTGAATTTCAGCAAATTTTGAATTTGTACTTTGACGACTTCCCTGAATGATCTATTGGTATTAATTTGTCAAACTACATGAGAATAAATGATTTCCACTTTTATTTGATAGAAATTTTGTATAAAAAGTCACATTTCAGCTTATACATGTATGCCCCAAATTTAGCTTTTTCAGTTGTTTCAATATTTTTACAAAAGTAACATGCTTACTTTCTCTCTGACAGGTTTTTCTGATTTTCTATTTGTGTTTGTGCTTTTGTTATTTAATTTAGATGTTCTACTCATTTGTGAACTCTGAACACAAAGAAAAGTAGATAAAAACAGAAAAAGTGTGCAAAATGTGCTGTTTTAATGGTCTAAGTCTATAACAGTCAGTATGAAGCAAGTGAAATGTGAGGTACAATGCACATAAAAGTTGAATTCCTTTTAGCAGATTTCACTGAATCTGTATCAAAAGCACTTATTACTGGTTGTTTTACCTTGTCCGTTTTACAGAATACCTTTATTTTCTTCTGCTGGATAGCTAGTGGTTAAAATATTGGCCTTTTGAGGCTGAAATTTCATGCAGGTTTTAAACAGTAAAGTGATTAAACTTTGCATCAGACCATATTGTCCACATATAATGTTGAAAGCGACTGTCTTGTTACATCCAGGCTTCATGTTTCATCATATCTAAGCAAAGATTTGAGCAAAAAGAAGCATATTTCCATCTCCCATATCATTTAAATGCTTTTTAATATGCAAATATGGGGAACGGCCTAAATTGACAATTTGTTTTTTTAAGCTTGACATTGCTTAAGACCATGTCATCCTCTTGTGTTATGCTATTTGAAACTTATAAGTACATTTATAATATGTAGAAGTGTTTTTTCTAACTTAACAACTTCAGAAAATTGTTGTAAATGGAAAATATTACATTTCATATAAGGCCTTGCTTCATTTGAAAACCTCAATTTTTTGGCACAGGCTCATATAAAATTAACTTTTGGCCAATTTTTTATAAGTCTGATACCTTTAGTATGCTATCTGTTACTTTAAATAGATGATATCTTATACATAGAGACATTAAAAAGTGCACATTTTTGTATCTTTTTGTTTTTTGAAGACAAAATTTGATAGTTGAAATTATTATACTTCACGTAAAAATGCCATATTTTGATTGGCTAATACGAGGGTGTTAATCTATCACATGGCTGAGCGGGTGACAATTTTTTTGAATGTCACCCTCTCGTCCAGACCAATCAAAAATCGATAATTTAAAGGACAATGAATTGAAATTACATCAAATTATTAAAGACAATGCTTAAGTTCTACTATTGGCTTAGATTCTATTATTTGACTGTCAAAATAAAGAATAAAACATCTTGCTTCACTTCTAATCCCCGTAACGTTGTTATGTATGTGACGTCATAAAAAATACTTTTGAATAAAATTCATCTTTAAAAGACAATAATGATATAGGACATTCAGTATAATAAATTAAATAACACATAGCTGAGAGGGTGATAGAGCAGATTGGTACCCCTCGAAAAAGCATTGTCAACCTTGGCTTCGCCGCGGTTGACAATGTTTTCTCGGGTACCAATCACAATTCAGCAACCAAAGTTCAGATATAAAAAAGGCCACATTTTCTATAATTGATATCATATGGCTTTGGAACTGGGTAAACTGTCTCATAATACACTAAGCTTAAATCATGACCAGTTTTATTAGAATTGGTCAAGTTTTTGACCCCTAATAGGCCCCAGACCACAATTAATGACCCCGCTTTTCGTTGTCCGCGAATATAGTTTCTTGTTATTATAGTGTCGTTTTTATTTATTTTTGTTCTCTGCCTTCCTGATTCATTTCTTAGTTTTTATAGGGTGGAAATGAAAGAAGAGAGTTGAAATAATTTTTTAGATGCATTATTTTAACTATTCAGTAGTGGGAATGAGTGATTAGGCCAGTTGCAAAAGGTAACATTTATAGTTTTCTGAACATAACTTGACTAGTCCCTACCAGTATGGGTGTGTTTTGGCTAATTTAATGACCTGCACAGAAGGGATTTTCCTAAAAGTTGGATATAATGTGAGACTTGTACTGTACATTACACATACCAAACATTTTGCAAATTCTAAGGTTAATTTTTTTTTAATATGAAAAAACATTATAAAGAAATGATAGGGAAAAATAATTGTGATCTGTGGCCTATCAGGGTCATAAAATAAAATGGGGGGGGGGGTGTATTTTCCGTCCATATTGCAGATAATAAATTTGTTATTCAGAGTGCTACTTCTAGTACATGTAGTGTTAACGGGCCAACTTAACACACAAAGTAATATTTTAGAGTACTCTCAGTTACTGAAAGCTAGTGAACAGCCAAAAACAATTGACAATAAAAAAAATCATGCAATAGAGACTAAAACACATCTGAGGGATTTAGTGTTTTAACACCATAGACAGTCAAAGAAGACATGATTTGTGCAATGTCAATTAAAAGTATCAACAGGCAATAGGATCGTTAGGATGCAACATTATAATTAATATGTATTATGATGTATTTAGATAAAGCATTATCCCATAGTACATTATGATTATCCCATTATTATATCTTAAGCACAACACCTAAACCTTATTTTTGTATAGTGTGGCCTCATAATCAAGTGCATTTGAGTAGATAAATTTGTTTATTGAGCAATAACATTAAAAGCTGGACCAATCAGATATGACGTTACATCCAAATTAAATTATTATTCATTATTTTATGGGTTTTTTTTGCTATGATTCATGTAGGACTTGGAGAGCAGCAAGTGAATGGAATTTTAGCAGAGCTGAATATTCCAACAGTCAGCCATTCCATGTTGGATGAACGACAAAAAGAAATTGGAGGGGTAATTGAGAATGTTGCAGAGGAGTCTATTAAAGAGTGGATGACAAAAGAAATTGCTTTAACTAATGAGTAAGAAATGACAAGTTGAATGTTTTTAAAAAAAGAATGATACTGTATAAAAATAAATTTTATTCACACTTATATCACTGTACTTGGTGTATCATTGAAAAAATCAGGCAAGTACAATTGTGGTGTTATATGGAGTACCGATAAACAAAAAAATAGTATCTTTTGTTTATGATACTGACTTTATCTGAGTCTCTCCATTTGCACTTGTCCGGGTTGTAGACAGTATCAAAACAAAAGAAACTATTATTCTATAAATAATCTGTTAAAGAATGAATTCAATTTTTATACGACCGCAAAAAGAATTTTGCGGTCGTATATTGGTATGACATTGTCGTCGTCGTCGTCCGAAGACACATTGGTTTTCGCACTCTAACTTTAGTTTAAGTGAATGGATCTCTATGAAATTTTACCATAAGGTTCAATACCACAAAAGGAAAGTTGGGATTGATTTTGGGGGTTATGGTACCAACAGTTAAGGAATTAGGGGCCAAAAAGGGGCCAAAAATAAGCATTTTTGTAACTTCCAGACATAACTTGTGTGTTAGTGTATGGATCTCTCTGACATTGTACCACAAGGTTCCATATCACAAAGGGAATGCTGGGATTGATTTTGGGGGAAATTGCCTCAAAATTTTAGGAATTAGGGGTCAAAAAAGGGGCAAAAAACAAGCATTTTTCTAGTTTCATGACAATAACTTGTGTGTAAGTGTATGGATCTTTCTGAAATTGTACTACAAGGTTCCATATCACAAAGGAAAATCTGGGTTTGAGTTTGGGGGTAATTGTTCTAAACGTTTAGGAATTTAGGGCCAAAAAGGGGCCAAAAATAAGCATTTTTCTAGTTTCCAGACAATAACTTGTGTTCAAGTGTATGGATCTCTCTGAAATTGTACTGCAAGGTACCATACCACAAAGGGAAGGCTGGGATTGATTTTGGGGTAATTGGCTCAAAATTTTAGGAATTAGGGGCCAAAAAGGGGCAAAAAACAAGCATTTTTCTAGTTTCAGGACAATAACTTGTGTGTAAGTGAATGGATCTTAATGAAATTGTACTACAAGGTACCATATCACAAAGGGAAAGCTGGGTTTGAGTTCGGGGGTAATTGTTCTAAACGTTTAGGAATTTAGGGCCAAAAAGTGGCCAAAAAACAAGCATTTTTGTGTTCAAGTGTATGGATCTCTCTGAAATTGTACTGCAAGGTACCATACCACAAAGGGAAGGCTGGGATTGAGTTTTGGGGTGATGAATCATAAGGGGGTTCAAAACATTTTGGGGGAGGGATTTTTTTTTCCTTTTTTTTTCTTTAAAATTTTCCATTTTAAATTGGTTATTTCTGATTTATATATAAAAGCAAATAATAATGACATGGTTTGAATAGGTAAATTAAAAATTTATAAGTTCTTAGACCACATTCATTCTGTGTCAGAAACCTATGCTGTGTCAAATATTTAATCACAATCCAAATTCAGTGTATATCAAGCTTGAATTTTGTGTCCATAATTTCCCCAACTGTTCAGGGTTCGACCTCTGCGGTCGTATCAAGCTGCGCCCAGCTGAGCATTTTATTGTAATTTATTTCAATTACAATATCACACTTTAGTAACATAATTAAGAATGTTCACATGCTGACTATTTGATATTGCTAAACTGCCATTGGCTTTGTTTAAAATATATATATGGAATTATTTTCAGATGATTTTTCTTGAATATCATGTATCCCTGCTCTTAATTAATTGGACCAATTTTCAGGATTGTTATACTTTATACTTTTGTACATGTGTTAAACATGTATTTTTCTACTACAGATGTGATGGAACAGACGACCTGACTGTCTCAGTTGATGCTGGCTGGCAAACAAGAGGAAGCGGTAGAGCATACAACAGTCTGACTGGTAAATATTGACCAAAACAATGAGAGATATTTAAGTTTTTCCTGGATACAATATATGTATTACTTCTGTATTTATTTGACCTCGTGGGATGGAGTGTACCTTGACCTATAATGGTTTACTTTTATAAATTGTAACTTGGATGGAGAGTTGTCTCATTGGCACTCATACCACATCTTCCTATATCTATATAATTGTATAATTAGTAGTAATCTAGTTGTAAGTGTATAATATGGTCAGTAATGTCAAAAAGTAATGTTTCAAACTTAAGAATATACATACCATCCACCTCCCCCTAAACAAATAAGAATCACCTTGACATTCTTTCTGCCTGTTAATATTATTGCCAAAAGCAAAATTATTTGAGCATGAGACACACATATGTGGCATTAAGTTTTACCAATGACCGTCTGCCTTTCCGTCTGTCTGTCCCACTTTTGGGTTCCACAGGATAAAATGAGTTTGCACTGTTTTCAAATTTTAACACAATGTTTATTACTACCAAACACAGATCAATTTTGTATCTTTCACCTTTCTCAGTTTATGTCCCTTTTCCGTTTCACCAGCTGAGGCATTGTGTTCATAGAGACATTCTTATTTTATTTTACAGGGCATTGCTCCATGATTGATGCAAAGACTGGGAAGATTTTGAATTACAAGTGGAGGTCCAAGTCCTGCAGAATATGCCAGAAAGCTGAAAATGAGGGTAAGATAATAAGAAAGAATACCTGCAGAAAAAACTTTACTGGGAGCGCGAAGGCCATGGAACCTGACATGGTAGAAGAAATGGTTACCAACACAATAGAAAAGGGGGCAAAAATCACAGCCATAATTGGAGATGAAGATACCACCACTATTGCTAGACTTAGGGCTAAAGTTGATTCAAGAATAAAGAAACTCTCAGACAGCAACCACATTAAAAAAACCTTTTAGTTCCAGTTTATATGATTTAAGAAAAAAACATTCCTGCCTCTCTCAAAAAGTAATCAACTACCTCATTACATGCTTCAACTACTTAATAGCTAAAGGTAAAGGCAAACCAGAGGAAATTAAACAAAATTTAGATTCACTGTCAAAGCATCCCTTTGGAGACCACAGCGATTGCAACATCAGTTGGTGTAGATTTATTGAGGACTCTGGTCTGAAATATAGGTCATTGCCATATGGGAAACCCTTACATGACAAATCTTTTCAAACTTCACTTACAACTTTATTAGAGAAATACAGAAAAAATCCAGAAAATCTTGCTAATCTAGGAAGCACCCAAAGCAATGAGAGCTTTAACAAAAGTGTTGCCTCTAAAGCTCCAAAGAATAGGTTTTATGGTGGTTCTAGGAGTTTAGGCTACCGTATTGCTGCTGCCGTAGCACAGAAAAACAAGGGTCATCAATACACGGTAGATGTAAGAAAATTTGTTGCGCGTCAGTCAGATCCCACTTGGTCCGAGTACACAGTTATCGTCCTTTGATTTTCGTTGTCCACAAATATAGTCCCTAGTGTGGACAGTGTGTTACTTGCCAATTTTTTTTATACCCCTTCCAAATTTATTTCTCCATGTTTTATGCCTCAAATAGCAAGTAGGGGGATGAAATTACACTGTAAAAAAATTTGGGTCATGAATTTTAAAGTAAAGTAGTGATTTGGTCCAGCTAAAAAATGTTAAAAATAAGCACTTCGGAAGCTGTCAAAAGATTTCAAGACCCCCTTAACATAAAATTGTCCATATTTTGAGTTAGAGCCGATGAAGTTTTCTATAATTTTGATATAATTTGTCCCAAAAGTAGTACAACACACTGTAAAAATATTATTGAGAAAGCGCAGGTGGGATTTTTTTAATTTTCATTTATTGTCTAAAAGAAATGCACTACGAAATAACTGTGTACTTGGACCTAAGAGGTGAAATCAGGAAATATAGAATCTGTGCTTTGGCAACTTCCCTGAATGATTTGATGGTGTCAATTTGTCAAATAGCATGAAACTAAAGGATTTAAACTTTTATTTGATAGAATTTCTGCAAAAATGACCAATTTTGGCATTATATGGTCAAAATAAGCATTTCATAGCTTTTTCAATTTTGATGCATTCTGACTTTCTATCTGACAGGTTTTCATGTGTCAATATTTGTGTTTCTATGCTTTAATCCAGTTGTATTACTCATTTGTGAACTCTGAATCTACAGAAAAGAAGATTATCTCAGACAATATGTGCAAAATGTGTTGTATAAATGACCCTTGTCTAACGCCCTGTTTGGATCAAGTTAAATGTGAGGAGCTTGGTACATAAAAGTTGAAGTCCATAATAAAGACCTCACTAAATTTGTATAAAAAGCACTTAACAATGTCTTTTGTACCTGTTTCATTTCACATAATATCTTTCTTTTCTTCTGTAGGATAGCAAGTGGTTCAAATTTAAGCCTGTTGAGACTAAAATTGCCTGCAAGTTTTTCACTAAAAAGTGAAAAATCTTTGTATCAGACCATGCTGTCTGCAAAAAAAGTTGAATGCAAGAGTCTTTTTGTGCTCAGATTTATTGTATCATGTCACCTGAGTATAGAAATGATAGAAAAGACACACATTTTTATTTCCTATAGCTTCAATATGCATTTTTAAATGTAAATATGTGCTACGGCCTAAATTGACCCTAAATTATTTTCAGTCTTACTTGGCTTAAGACCCTTTTAAACTAATACGATATGTTATTTGTAAGTTTTCTTTCCATTTAAAGTACATTAAATACATATGTAAGGATTATTTATAACCAAAAAGCTTCACAAATTTAAAATTGCTGGAAAATATTACATCTTCATGTAAGGCCCCCCCTTCATTGGAAAACCTCCATTTTTAGGCAAAGGCTCATATAAATTTGACTTTTGAATAATGATGCTAAGTCTGATATATCAAATGAGTACTCTATTGCTTTTAATACATGGTATATTATATATTAAGGCATTTTAAAAGTATTTTTTTGCAATATTTTAATTTTAAAAGCCCCAAATGTTGATAGTTGAAATTTTTCAATTTTAACGTCAAAATTTAACACGCAAAGTTGAATATAGAATTTATCATATTGTCTATAATATATATCTTATTGCCATGAAAGTTTGTAAGCAGTCTTATAATTTATTAAGCTTTAGTCATACCAAGTTTTATTAGGATTGGTCAACTTTTTCTATCCTATTAGGTCCGAGTACACAGTTATCGTCCTTTAATTTTCGTTGTCCACAAATATAGTCCCTAGTGTGGACAGTGTGTTACTTGCCAATTTTTTTTATACCCCTTCCAAATTTATTTCTCCATGTTTTATGCCTCAAATAGCAAGTAGGGGGATGAAATTACACTGTAAAAAAATTTGGGTCATGAATTTTAAAGTAAAGTAGTGATTTGGTCCAGCTAAAAAATGTTAAAAATAAGCACTTCGGAAGCTGTCAAAAGATTTCAAGACCCCCTTAACATAAAATTATCCATATTTTGAGTTAGAGCCGATGAAGTTTTCTATAATTTTGATATAATTTGTCCCAAAAGTAGTACAAAACACTGTAAAAATATTATTGAGAAAGCGCAGGTGGGATTTTTTTAATTTTCATTTATTGTCTAAAAGAAATGCACTACGAAATAACTGTGTACTGGGACCACTTATACAAATAAATATTTTTTTATTGGGTTTAAAACAAAGTGTTATTTATTTGTCAGAACAAGTAATCAAAGGATAGATAACTAGTATTTTACCAATTTTGTTTACTTCTGAGAGTAAAAAAATGTTTATGTACAAATGGGATATCTGACTGCCTGTTCAGTTTTATGATTCACAAATTACATGTTTTCAGTTAATTTGTTATACTAGTACACTGTTACAAATTTGAGATACCGAATTGCATGGTGTGGTATTTTATATACATATACCGTATAGCGGGTTATTTTCGCGGGTGTAAAATTTCGCGATTTAGGGGCAACAAAGTATACGAAAAATTTTGGCGGTTTTTATTTTGGTGGATTCTTAAATCCCAATTAAATATTTTGGCGGATACTGAAATTGTTGCATATAAAATATTGAAAAATTAAGAAGCAAGTTAATTGATTTGTTTACCTAAATGACGTCTTATTTATTGATTTTGACCGGAACTTTGATGTACTCACTAATTAGGTTATAAAATTATCAAGACTGATTTACAACTCTTATGCAATTTGACACTAATTAATAAGGGTATTTACCTGATAGAGTACCCTACTCATAATCTAATTTTGACACTAATTGATAAGGATATACACACGTGACAGTCATTTTATAAAATACATGTATGTTTAATGCCCTTTTTGTTTATGTTGTTAAAAATAACCTATACCGTTATTGACCTACCAACCGACACTTTAGCTATTAGAAAGTAACAAAAGTATGCATTAATTTTCGCGGAATTTATTTTCGCGATTTTCTTTCATCTGCCAAAATAAGCGAAAATAAACACCCCGCGAAAATAACCCGCTATAAGGTAATCCCTTTTTGAGGGAAAGATTTATTTTAACCATTTAAGTGAAAAAAGTCTTGAAATAATTTTAATCCAAAAAAAGGGCTGTTCCAAATATTTAACTTGTGGTGGAGGGTGAAGGCTGCACTCAAAACAATTAATTTTTGGTGGCTGTGTTTTCCTAAGAATTATGTAAGAATTGTATGTGAAATTAAAAAAATATTTCATGGTTGTGTGGGGTCTTAATAAAGTGCCCCCCTTATACCCCCAACCACACACACCTATGTGTTTAATTCTGGAACAGCCCTAAGGAAAAATGACAGTATATCCATAAATGATAATGCCAAATAATTAGAATGGAGAACACAGAATTTATTGCTTTCTGTCTATTTTATAATTAACAGCCACATTTCTTTTTTTTTTAGAGACATACAGTATATAAGTGTGCATGTATAGTGAAACAACTTTGTATTTAGTAGGTTTGTGATCTTCTGGAATCAAATGTAAAACCTGCATTATTTTGAGAATCAAAATTACTTTTGTACTTATTTCTTTAATATCATTTTCATTGCAGGTAAATGTATCAACAGGTCTATCTCCTGGGATATATACCCAGAAGTTAGCTACCCTCAGAGATCTTCAGGCTGGAAAGAGGAGAGCTGTTGCCACTACCAAAACAGCAAAATTACGCAGAATTACGTTAAAATCAAGCAGGTAAATAACATTGATTCCTGTAATCTCCTTAGCAGTTCATAAGCCTTCACATTCTTTAGCAGACTGCCTAGTGTTATTTTAAGCTCACCTGGCCCATTGGGCCAAGTGAGCTTTTGTCATCACTTGGTGTCCGTTAACTTTTACAAAAATCTTCTCCTCTGAAACTACTGGGCCAAATTTAACCAAACTTGGCCACAATAATTATTGGGGTATCTTGTTTAAAAAAGTGTGTCCGATGACCCCACCTGCTAACCAACATGGCCCCCCATGGCTAAAAATAGAACATGGGTAAAAATGCAAGTTTTGTCTATTACTTTGAAAACCTTTATGAATAGAGAAAATTTGACTGAGCAAAAATGTTAAGAATGTTGAGCTCTACCAATTGTCCATATACGTCAAAATTGTCAGATGACTTCTTTTAGGAGTTATTGCCCTTACAGAGAAACATTAAATAGCAAAAATGATTAGCAAGATAAGTTCTACAACTAGTTAGCATTGTTGAAATCGTTAGCCGACTCCTTATTAGAGTTATTGCTCTTTGATGATGATTTTTACCATTTTCTTTGCATTTTTGACTTATATCTTAAAAATTATTATAGACAGATAGAAACTTAAATGAGCAAAAATGATCAGCAAGGCAAGATCTACAATTAAGACAATGTAGAGGAAATCGGCTGACGTCGCCTTGGAGTTATTGCCCTTTAATGAGGATTTTTATCATTTTTGGGGGGTTTTGCCTTACATGATAAAAATTATAATAGATGAATAGACACTTTAATCACAAAAATAATCAGCAAGGCAAGATCTAACAAGTCACATTTCACTGATATAGGTAGTAGGCTGTCACTTTTTATAGGAGTGACTGCCAAGCCCCTTAAATAAGGATTTTTTTTACCCTCTTTTATGTTTTGAGCAAAAACTAAAGAAGACAGAGAAAAACTAAACAGAGTAAATGATCAGCAATACAAGATCAACAAAACAGATTTTTGTCATGAATTCAATTCTCATCTACAATGTAGGAGAGTGTCCTTTGTTGAATATCCACAAGGACCAAGGGGAGCAACACAGGCTCTTTAGAGCCTATAGTTCATGTTGATACGGACTTGCATTTCAGGCTCTAAAAATTTTAAAGGGAAGTAATGTAATTGTGACCAGACTTACAACTTATTTACTAATAACTCTCTTATGGAAGAGAAGTCGAATAGCAGTGTAACAAACTACTATGAAAATATATCGTAGACATTCAGCTACCATATTTTAAAATGAGTCACCTCTAGGTCTTCAATACAATGTAAACCAACATCTAACAACAAGCTCAAATAGCCCGGATGACACAAACATTCAGTGCAAAAACCAGCAGAGCATCAAACAATGCAATTCATATTTTAAAAATTAACCATACGTTTTTCTTTGAATTTAAGGACTCAGAAAACATCTGCATGTGAAGTTAGAAAAGGAACAACTTATGAATCAAATGCAGCCCTTTGTGATTTGAAGGAAGAAGACATAAACGAAATACCACCTCTATCATCCAAACCTGAAAACAATGCCATGTGCCTGGAAGATGCAACAGAATATACTAAAATATATTTTGATATTGAAGCTACAGGTCTCAGTAAGTTTTTAGCCATCACATTGCATCTGTCATTTGTTGTGAGTTGGCTGTTTGCATCATATGCATTTTAAGATTTTTATTCCCCTGCTGTAGGCGTGGGGAGCATTAAGTGTTACCCATGTCCATCCAACCGTCCGTATCTTACTCTTTTGGTTACTGCAGGCTAACTTGAGTGTGCAATGACCAAATGTTGGGGGCATCAGTGTTCGCATGTACATTCTTCTTTTATTTTTTCCTAATCTGATCTTCCTTCCTGCGAATGTTTTTACTTTTTTACAGTATTTGATTTGAATACTGCTGATTATTACCATCTTGAAAACTAAATCAATTTGAAGTTAGGACTAAAAAAAAAAGAAATTATATTTTACACTTTGTAAAATACAGATATATTTTTATTATACAAGACAGTTGCTACAGTAACACGTATTTGCTCTTTATTTAATTTGTAAGTACTAACAAATTCACTTTGGGTTTGTTTGTTATTACTTTGAAATCAATATTCAAGTTGATATGCAGCAATATTCAACTCACTCATTATGAAACCTATAAATATGATTTCAGGTCCATTTGACACATATTTCCTGTTTACCACAGAGTTTTTTATATACAGTGGTCATGTTCTAGAATATTAAAGGTTGGGAGCAGGGTTATCAGATATAAGCATTAGCTTATTGATTTTATTGTTGTTTACTAATTTAAAGACAAGAAATTAATCATCTTAATTGTTAAAATTTATTCTTTAATTATTTTACAGGTTCAAGATTTGAAAACAATATTTTAGGATTTGTTGATACTTTGAAATTGTTTAAAAATGTGTATCCAGGTCTGAATTCATATTCTCAGTCTAAATTATGTCAAACACTTCTGGATTTTACATATGGTGCTCACAATGCTGAGGAAGATGTTACTGCATTGCAAAAGCTTGTCAATGAAAAAGTTAATAATACAAGTCAAATGAAAACTGCTTTTCATTCAAAAAATTGTATTTTGAATCAATATTCTTGTTTGAAAAAACTGCATCAAAATTTTCCATCATTGAAATTACTTATAGATTCTAAAGTCATTACCTTGAGAACAGCCACTGTCATAGCTAAGAGTGGGCTTAATTTCTATCATTTAAAGTTAACTTTTACAAGAAATGGTAGATCTGGAATCAAATATATTTTCACAGAAAAGTGCAGATTATCTGTAAGAGTTACAAAATCAGCTAAGATTATTTCAAGTGTATCAGATTTTTTTGAAAAAATGTAAAGAGGAACTTGTGTATTATTGTTTATAGTGTTTGATAACATTTTTTGAGGGAATTTGATGTTTGCTATACCACTGTTCATTTCAACGCACTTTATGACAATACCACTATATCAATCAGAATGAAATTTTTTGTAGTGTTTTAAGAAATGATATTACTTTGAAATCATGTATTATTTGTGAAACATTATATGTTTAAAAAGGACAAATTTTCTGTATAAAGTCAATAATTATGTAGACTTTTGAAGCCCAAACTTTTTATTGCCTTAAATAAGCAAATGAAAGATCCGAAAATTATACCAATAGAAAACGACGTGTTTTTGAAATTATAGATAAACTTTTGGTTGGCAAATTTTTATTCGTTATTGCATGAATATTAACTTAAAATATCTGTCATTTTCTCCCTACCCAGTTTACCCCTATTACTTATTATGATGTGGACCGCGCATTGTTATTGAATCTTATGGAATTTGATTGGATCAAGTTATCATTCAAACTGTTTATGCTTTTCATACGAGTATATTAATTAAATCAGACCGTGCATGAATGTGTACAGTAACTTAAATGACCTTCAAACTGGACGAGTCCATATTACGTTTTATCAATGAAACTAAAGGTATGAAAGGTAAGAATTGCCCCTTCTTATATTTTCACAAAATTTTACACAAACAAATTAGATAAATTATTTTTATTGCGGAGAAAGGAGAGAAAGTTTACTAATAAGACGTTTTATTTCATTAAACAAGTCATTTTTCGAAGAGAAATGCCGAAATACATTTAACGCACGGCTACGCTAGGTAAAATTATTGTTTTTCTTAACAAAAAAAAACATTTTTCAGTCTAATTGGAATTTTATTATTACAATTTATCCCAAACTTAGGTAGTCAGTAAATAAAGTAAAAATATGTCTGATCTGCCTTTTTTTGGACATCAAAAGTCAGTACGATAGTATCAAGGTCAATTTCGCCTACCTCACACAATCTTGTAAACTGCGATGAAAGTCGGGGATAGGGAGACATAAGGAATGCTTCTCCGGAGGTGTACATGTCAGTAAGACACCTTTCACCCGACCCTGACCACATTTTCATGGTCTACTGACCAGATTAAGTTATTGTGATAAGTTCTGTTTATTATTAACTATACAGGGTAGGTCAATGATATTTGATCTATGGAATCATTTGAAGGTGAACATTTCAGTCTGACACCTGTAACTGACCCTGACCTAATTTTTATGGTCCACTGACCAGGTTAAGTTTTTGTGATTAGGTCTGTTTCTCAGTAACTATACATGATAGGTCAATGATACTTAAGTCTATGGATTCATCCAAATGTGTACTCGTCAGTCTGACACCTGTCACCCAACCCTGACCTCATTTTCATGGTCCACTGACCAGGTTAAAATTTTTTGATTAGGTCTGTTTCTCATTAACTCTTCATGGTAGGTCAATGATATTTGGTCTATATATTCATTTGAAGGTTCACATGTCTGTCTGACACCTGTCACCTGACCCGACCTCAAATTCACAATCCATTGATCATGTTAAATTTTCATGAATTTTCAATATTGAGATACTATAAGCAATAGATTTTTCATATTAGGTGTATGGAATTAATTAAACAGGCGAGAAATTTCAGCTTATGCACTCTT
Source organism: Mytilus californianus (assembly GCF_021869535.1). NCBI lineage: Eukaryota > Metazoa > Mollusca > Bivalvia > Mytilida > Mytilidae > Mytilus > Mytilus californianus. The sequence continues at coordinate 65,521,228 of NW_026262679.1, forward strand.
GTGAATCAAATGTTATGAAACTTATACACAATGCTTATTACCACAAAATACAGATCAAGTTTGATTATTTGTGGTGTCACTTTTACTGTTCTAGAGTTATGCCCCTTTACAAAAGGAAAAATTGCTGAATTTTTTGTTTCTTTTCTCTAACTTAAGTTTGCCTCAACCAAATGTTATGAAACTTATACACAATACTTATTACTACAAAACTCAGATCAATAACAAATTTGGATAGCGTCACTTTTACCGTTCTTCAGTTATGTAGATATAAGAAGATGTGATATGAGTGCCAATGAGACAACTCTCCATACAAGTCAAAATTTATAAAAGTAAACCTATATAGGTCAAAGTACAGTCTTCAACACAGAACCTTGGCTCACACCGAACAGCAAGCTATAAAGGGCCCCTAAAAATTACTAGTGTAAAACCATTCAAACGGGAAAACCAACTCCCTTTATAACTTTATATGATATGCAACGGGGGCATCATCTGTGTCCCATGGACACATTCCCCATTTATGTGTGTTGTTTTGAGTTCTAGCTAAAAAAATAGCACATGATGATCTATTCTTCTTATTTAGATTTAAGGAGAAATGCATGAGAAAGATTTTCTGAAAATTTTGTGAAATTGTATTTATAAAAAAAAGGTTTATTTTAAGAAAATAGAGAAAAATCAGGCATTTTCCCGTACTTTTTGGGGTTTTTGGGGTCTAGCTAAAAATAAAGCGCATGACGATATATTTTTTTTTCTCGGAAATTAAGGACAAATATTTGAGAAAGATTTTCTGAAAATATTGTGAAGAATTGAAGATGTATTTATAACAAAGAGGTTTATTTTTAAAAAAATAACAAGAAATCATGTGGTTCCCGTACTTTTTCAAATTTTAACTAAACTGATAAAATAACTTAATTTGTTTGAATGATTATATAAAAAAAATATTGCAAAATGTAAGACTGATGTGTATTCTACTTGTTTTGCCATCAATAAAAATATTTGAACACTGTAAATGTATTGTGCATCTTTTTTTTTATACAGAACCTGTTTCTCTAGCTTTTCACCACTCTGAGAAAAATGCCATATATGGGTTCATTTGAAATGAGTATACCGGAAAAAAAATTCGCATGAACCCATATTTTTTTTAACATTTTTTTGAAATCTATCTATACTGAATGTAAAAATCATGAAAAAGAATGATTCTATTTATTTTTAGTTTGAGCAGCAATCATCCTTAAACAATTTTTGGAATTATAATACATGTTCTAAAAAAATATGGTAGAAATAATTCACATCAGGATGCCAGATTTTTCATATAGTGCTGCTTACTTTATTTTGTGTGTTATATTATATTTATTAAATATTTTCACATTTTGTTTTCAGACACATTTTTTTAATGCGGCAACAGGACTTTGGGATTTCCCAAGTTTGAGTGAGCACAGACCCAAGGAGGAGGATGATCCAGCCTTACAACGAGCAATTAAAAAAAGATTAGCTGTATTTGATGGTGCAGAAGGAATTGTTCGAGACACTAAAGGGTATTTGACCGGAAACAATCCACTTGTACTCTTTCCTCCTGTACTAGAAGATGGATGTCTTTGTGGGGTAATTTTTTTTTCTCCGTATTAAATTTCTACTACAAAATTCTGCCCTAAATGGCGCAAATTTTATTAGTGCAAAATATAACAAAATTGGAAAACAAAGGATATTGGGTATCCATCCATGACACAAAATCAGTACATGCACAGCAAAAAAACACAAAAAGCAAAGGAACAGTGCTGTTATTGCTGTTCTTCATCTGAAAGTCACAGTGAGGCCTTCAACACAAAGAAAAAAATAACAAAAAAATATCACCTCAATGCAAGTTTAAGATTGCCCCTAGCACTGGCTTTAGAGAAATTCTTTGCAAAAATAATTAATAGACTTTGTAAGTTGTAACACAACCTAATCAGTCCTGGTCAAAAAAGGACATACTGGAAAGTAGTACATATTTAAAACAAAATAGTTTCTACGGAGAAGGGTAAAACTTAAACTATGTAGCATATATTTTAGGAATTAAGGAATCAGATGAAAGGTGAAGGACTGGTGATCCTTGTAGAACACACAATTTACTGATAATTTTGAATAATACAAAAATGTATGAATGATTTTTGAAATTGAGGGCATGTATAGACTGTTTCTCAGATATAAAGTGCCTGGTTTGGTGTATCCAAAATTCTGGTAACCAGTGCAGTATGTCTGATTTGTATTTGTAATAAAGACAGACTAGATGTACATTATTGTTTAAGAGTATCTTAACTAACTCAGCTTGTTTTGCAAGATATTTACATGTTATTTAGATTTTAGAATGAAATATCTCGCCAGATTATTTTATAGCTAATGAGTTGCATTGTAAAAATTAGTAACCAACAGTTTATTAAATTGAAACTTTGTCAGTTTTAAAATAAAAAATCTAAAATGTCAGATTGCATGAATATCTCAACATTTTATATTTTTAATTTTTCTGCTTATGGTTTTCATGTCTGATACAATGAATTCTGAAAAATTAATGACAATGCTAAAAAGTAAGATTATACATTTTATTTTATGCTTTTAATTAAAGGCTGGCTACTCTGATGATGACCATCCAAATGGGGTATTGACCGATGTGAAGTACAGGACAGTGGTGTATTTGACTAACGGACCAGCTAGATTTGAAGTGAGAATGCTTTCTAAGTCTTGAACTATTTAAAATTTTAAGAACTATGTGCGCTTTATTTCTTTTTAATTATAAACTAATTTAATGAAATGAAAAAGACCAGGATCTTCTTGACAACTTTAAACTGATGTAGATACTACAATTTTGAATGTCATTTGGTAATTTGCCTATTTCATTGTTATTATACCCAACGCAACGAGTTGCGGAGGGTATAATGTTTTTGACCCGTCCGTCCGTCTGTCCGTCCGTCTGTCTGTCAGTCCGTCAGTCCGTCAGTCCTATTTCTTGTCATCGCAACTCCTCTCAAACCACACAACAAAATTTCACGAAACCTTTTTAGATAATAAGGACATACTATGTAGTTGTGCATATCAACAGGAAATTACGATTCAATTTTTTTTCTAGGAGTTACGCCCCTTTGAACTTATTTACTTTAATGTACTACTGCAACCTTTTGTCATCGCAACTCCTCTCAAACCACACAACAGAATTTCATGAAACCTTTTCAGATAATAAGGACATACAACGTAGATGTGCATATCGACAGGAAATTACGATTCAATTTTTTTTCCAGGATTTACACCCCTTTGAACTTATTTGCCCAATATACTACTGCAACCTTTTGTCATCGCAACTCCTCTCAAACCACACAACAGAATTTCATGAAACTGTGTAGATAATAAGGACATACTATGTAGATGTGCATATTGACAGGAAATTATGATTCAATTTTTTTTTCTGATACAATTTTTTTTTCTTACACTTATTTTATTTCTCCAATGACAAAGTGGGGACGTTGGGTATGTGAGGGCGCTCACTAAGGTTCTTTAATTAAGTCTCCCAAACGAAGTTTGGGAAGACTTATTGTTTTTGCTCCGTTCTTATTATTATTCTTCTTCTTCTTCTTCTTCTTCTTCTTCCTCTTCCGCCGCTTTTAAATTTGAACTTGTCCGCACCCGTTCTCCAAAACCGCTTGTCAGATTAACTTAGGGTTTCACAATATGTTAGACTAACATGTCTAGTGGTGCAATCAGGGTTTTGTTTGTGCAATGGGGTTTATAAAGGGGTACTTTGAGGGGCAAAAAGAAAAGAGGGTTTTACTATAGAACCCTATGGGATTTTATTTTTTTAAATTTTCAAATGATTAAGAATTGAAAACCGTTTGTGATAGACACAATCTTTTTAATTGAAAATGTTCTAAATGATAAAGCCCATTAAATGAAATACAGGGTTAGTCCCCAGGGGTCACCCCAACCCCCTGCCATTTAAGAAAGTTCTAATACCTTGTAAGTGGTCAAGATCCCCACCCCTAAACCATATATATTTTGGTTTGTTATGCTAAGATGGTTTGAATGATATACAGGGTTAGTCCCCAGGGGTCATCCCGACCCCCTGCCATTTGAGAAAGTTCTAGTATCTTGTAAATGGTCGAGATCCCCACCCCTAAACCATATATATTCTGGTTTGTCATGATAAAGCACATCAAATGTAATACACGGTTAGTCCCCAGGGGTCACCCCCACCCCCTGCCATTTAAGAAAGTTCTAATATTTTCTAAGTGGTCAAGATCCCCACCCCTAAATCATATATATTCTGGTTTGTCATGCTAAGATGGTTTGAATGGTATACAGGGTTAGTCCCCAGGGGTCATCCCGACCCCCTGCCATTTGAGAAAGTTCTAATATCTTGTAAATGGTCGAGATCCCCACCCCTAAACCATATATATTCTGGTTTGTCATGATAAAGCACATCAAATGAAATACAGGGTTAGTCCCCAGGGGTCACCCCCACCCCCTGCCATTTAAGAAAGTTCTAATATCTTCTAAGTGGTCAAGATCCCCACCCCTAAACCATATATATTCTGGTTTGTCATGCTAAGATGGTTTGAATGATATACAGGGTTAGTCCCCAGGGGTCATCCCGACCCCCTGCCATTTGAGAAAGTTCTAATATCTTGTAAATGGTTGAGATCCCCACCCCTTAACCATATATATTTCTATTTGTCATGTCTCGAACATTTGAATGACGTTTACGGTCAGTCCCCAGGGGTTCCCCCCACCCCCAATGTTCTAATATCTTGTAAATGGTTGAGATCCCCACCCGTAAACCATATATATTCCTGTTCGTCATGTAATGAACATTTGAATGATGTATAGGGCCAGTCCCCAGGGGTTCCTCCCTACCCCCAATGTTCAAGTATCTTGCAAATGGTCGAGATCCCCACCCCTAAACCATATATATTCTGGTTTGTCATGTCAAGATGATTTGAATGATATACAAGGTTAGTCCCCAGGCATCACTAATGCATATAACTTAACTGGACCAAACCATTTTTCACTGGACGTTGCCCAATGTCAGGCGACCCTGGGAATTACGAATTATGGGAGCTTCGTTTGGGAGACTTCATAACAGCATCCTGTTACAATCATTTCTTGCTCCTAATATCATTCATATCATTGATGAGACAAACATTTACCAGTGCATATAAAGTGAGGTTATTAATTTCTCTATTTTCAAATTCTAGTGTGGGCCCTATACAAAGTCATTAAAAATTGATTTATTCTGTTTTAAAGTGTAGTATAAATAAATGTGTAGTGTGCAGAATGTCCTACAAAATTGTATTTTAAAAATACTAATTTATCTGACAAAATGCTCCTGCCAATACATTCCAAGAAATATTTTATATAACCCTAACCTATATAAATTCACTATTTCTTTTATGCATTAATTAGTATGAACATAGTTATATCAAAAGTTATAATATTTCATTTAAAATAGTATATTTTCTACTCAACTGATTTAAAAATATTATACAGATACATTGTACTTGAATTCCCTGATGAATCAGAAACAGATTATATCGATATTATGGCTTAAAATTTGTAGAAGAAAAATGCAATTTGCTTTTCATCTTTTTCAGGTATTTGGTAGGAATTGCTTGGCAGGAAATGCAGACTGCCAAGTTCAATATGTTGGATCTTCAGACAGCCTCCATTTTCTTTCAAAGGAAACTGCTGCAGGAGATGAGATTGGCTGGGATTTTGTAGATCATGCATTGAACTCTCATGTCACTTTCAGTGCATATTGCAAAATCATGAGCAAAAAATACAGGAGAAATTTTCTTAATTCAGCTAAATTTATGTCCCCTCAAACATTCATTACTTGGTGGTTTTCATGGAGTAGTAAATTTAAGACTGATTTCAGAAAGCCTTGCTCTATCTGCAAATACAACCCAAAATTCTTAGCATGTGATGGCACTAAAATTGGTATTAGCTTTAAAAATGCAGATACAGATCCAATAGAAAAACCAACTTCAACAGAAAAAGTTGACCCATGTCATAGAAGAAATGATCGTTGTTTCTTTAATTTCAACAGCCAAGAACAACAGGATGGTATTATAAGAAAATGCAGAGATCACCTTGCATACACATCAAAAAAAGCACTTGGACAATTAAATCAGGCATTAGAATTTGAAGAAGAACTCAATAGAAATACACTCCTTATTAGTCCCCTACTGACGAAGTCAAAGGGGACTTTAGGTTTGCACTCTGTCCGTCTGTCCGTCCGTCTGTCCATCCGTCAATCCAGCAAATCAGCTTTCCACACTTTTTTTCTTCGTTCTTGAAGATATTGTTTGATATTTGGTATATAAGTTTTGCCATGACAAGTTATAGATCAAGTTCGAATTTTGTTCCTGTCTGATGATTTAGTCCAGAGTTATGGACCATAACTCTGGACCATATCTAATGTTAGAGTACTATGTTAAACCATATTTCTGTATAAAGGGAGATAACTCATTTTTTAAAAGACATTCTTTGGTTAATTATTTGAAGAATTTTTTGGCAGGTTTGATTGTTATTTTGTATAAACTAATTTTCTGAATGCTATATATATATAAAAAAAATTATGAAGTGAAATCCTTTAATTAGATAATAATCTATTTTTATTAATTACAAACGAAAGTGAACCAACGCCTGGTGAGTCTGTAGTGAGTTAGAGTCCCTGAAGTGGATACCTCGGGTATGCAGGGTCGTTATGATGAAACACAATAATGTAGAAAGTCTTATAACAACAACACTGGAGGGACTGCTGCAGAAAATTTATTGATCGACATGTTTCGGTGCCTAGGGCACCGTCATCAGGATACAAATAATACATTGAACATACTTAAGTGTACAATCGGGTTGTCTTGTGACAACGTCATAGTATAGTAGTTGTTATGAAAGGGAGGTAATAGTGAAAGTATAAATAGAAAATGTATATAAATAGATTGTCAACATGAAAATGAAAGTAAATTAAAATTGTTTGTATATCAACTCTGTGTTATTATTGTCTCAGCTAAAAATGTTATAAATAGAATGTACAAACACATGTCTGTCCCATAGTTCTTCCGGTAGCTCATCTAAACATATGGTTTCATCACTGCTGCTTGTTGTCAGGTCTATGTAGTCTTCCTGAGTAAGGTCCATGACATAACCGTAATCGTTTGTTATGTATTGCGGAGTGTTATTTAAAGAAGAGTCGGAATCCGACAGGTACAGGTCTTGTTCCAAATCACTTGTTGAGGGTTTTTTCGGTTTTGAGGTGGATGATTGGTGATACTCATACGGTGATTTAGCTGGTATTGTCCTGAATGTAGGTGTTTTCCCGTTCCATTCTTTTTTCTGTACGGCTTCAAATGGTGGTCTCCATTTTTCTATTGCTTTGGCCATTTCACGAGGATTTTGTTGGAAGCTATTATAATCTTCTCTGGCTTTATCTGGGTGTTTTGATTTAAGGTGTGTTACGGCATTTGATTTTCTAGTGAAGGTTGCAACACAATGTTTGCATTCAAACATTGTTGCGACTGGTTCGTGGCGTTCCTTATGGTGTCTTCGTAAAGTAGAAATACTGCAGAAAGTTTTCGGGCATTTTTTGCAATTAAATCGTCTTGTGAAAGTTCCTGTAGTTTCTTTTCTTTTGGTAATCTTCGTATTAGCCATATCGTCTGTTAAGGCCCCAGGGTTCGGTGCTTCCAAATTTATGTATAAGAGCTTCTTCCGTTCTTAGTCTGACGTTTATGTTTTGTTCTGTGGTTGTTATGCCTGTTATGGTGACGTCGTGTTTATTGTGACCATTTGAGGTGAAGTGTTTCGAGACTGGTTTTGTATTATTCTCAGTGTTGATGTCCTGTAGATGTCCCCTGAATCTTTCTTTTAGGCTATTTCCCGTTTGACCAATGTATTGTTTTTTGCATTGTTTGCATTCTATTAAATACACCACACTTTCTGTGTTGCATGTAATTTCGTGTTTAATATCTATTTGGTAACTGTTTACGGTACTTTTTGCACTTTCTGCGGTTTTCATTAATCTACAGAGATAGCAATTCTTTCCGCAAGGGTGGCTACCCTTACGGGTTTGTTTGCGTACAATTTCGGTTTTTACTAGTATTTGTTTGATTGATAAGGCTCGTCTATATGAAACAATGAGTTTTTGTTTCGCGAGGGTTTGAGTTTCAGGAGTTTTTTTGAGGATATCTTTCCTCTGGTTGATGGTTCCGTTAAGATTTTTTATTTTTGGATGGTAGTTGATTACTAATGGAATCATATCTGGCTTCACGGGTTGGTCAGTTTCCTTTGGTTTTAACAAATCATTTCGATTTAACATATACGCAATACATAACAAACGATTACGGTTATGTCATGGACCTTACTCAGGAAGACTACATAGACCTGACAACAAGCAGCAGTGATGAAACCATATGTTTAGATGAGCTACCGGAAGAACTATGGGACAGACATGTGTTTGTACATTCTATTTATAACATTTTTAGCTGAGACAATAATAACACAGAGTTGATATACAAACAATTTTAATTTACTTTCATTTTCATGTTGACAATCTATTTATATACATTTTCTATTTATACTTTCACTATTACCTCCCTTTCATAACAACTACTATACTATGACGTTGTCACAAGACAACCCGATTGTACACTTAAGTATGTTCAATGTATTATTTGTATCCTGATGACGGTGCCCTAGGCACCGAAACATGTCGATCAATAAATTTTCTGCAGCAGTCCCTCCAGTGTTGTTGTTATAAGACTTTCTCTATTTTTATTAATGTATATATTACATTACATTGTGTAGATAAAAATTGTTGACATTTTATAGATAAGTTACAAATCTATATTAGTTTGTGAAAAATAAAAGAAAAAATATTTGGAACTACATGTATTAATTATATTTGATTATAATTTGAAAATAGATATACACTGTATTACATCATATCTAATTTTAGAGAACTATTAATCATATCTAATGTTAAAGTGCTTTCCACACTTTTTTTCATCATGCTTGAAGATATTGATTGATAATTGGTATATAGTTTTTTAATGACAAGTTATACAGATCAAGTTCGAAATTTTGTTTCGGTTTGATAATTTTGTGCAGAGTTATGGTCCTTGGACTTGAAAAATTCACTCATTTAATCAGTTTTCCACACTGTTTTAGTCATGCTTGAAGATATTGACTTGATATTTTCTTTTTGTTTACACCATGACAAGTTATAGAACAAGTTAGCTTTTTGTTCCAGTATAATGAATTTTTACCCGGTAGGGGACTATGTATTGCCATGCAATACTCTCAGAATGCTTGTTGAAACAGTTTCTCATCAGTGTTCCGACATCATGCGCAGATTTGTATGTAATAAGTATCCTGAGTCTGTACAGAAGAAATTAGCAGTCATATTCAAGTTTTTGTCAACAAATCATTCTTTGTCATCATTAATTCCTTTTCGCTACACAGATCTTTTGGATTCGATTTTGTTGGAATTGAGAACATCCACACAAAACCACAGAATAAATTTGATATCTGATTTTTCTCCTGAAATTCGTGATACTTTATATGCTGCTTTGCCTTATGAACAGTCACTTTCTGATGTTATTTCTTTATTTCAGTATCTAGTCTTAAGAATTCAACATATAACGAAAAGAATAAAGGGTCAGCCATCTTCGTACAATCCTGAAAGATATGGTCCAGCCTTCTACTTTATACCCAGTGGAGAGAAGCTTAGAGACATTCCAATTTATACCATGAATGAAAGTGCACATTCAAAGAATTATGATGACCTATCTGATGAGCAGTGTAATAAGATATATCCTGAGGTCTCCAGACGTGGTACTACCTACTTATTTCTTTGGTTTGACCCTAAGCACTATGGTCATTGTTATGGTTTTCATATCATTCCAGGATCTGAAGGGAGGAAAGACCCTTTCTCTTCTGCCTATTCATACTTATAACATGCTCCAGAAGAGGTATTTTCTGATTTTACATGTCAGTTTGAGGAGTACTGTTTGAACAGGGAACCTGGTTTCTGGGAGAATACACGATTTTGGCACGATTTATTTCATGGTTACAGTCACAAATGTCCTTTCTGCTACAAGTCCCAGAGAATTTGTCCATTGCAGGGCTTGAACACAGAGATATGTGAGCATTTCAACTCATTCATCCACAAAATCAAATATTCTGCCAGATCTATTTCACCTTCAATTCATGATTCATCAGTGGTGTGAAATGAAACGCTCGTCATTTGAACAGAGCTGCATATTTAGCCTGAATTGACGACAACAAAAAAACAACATTAGATACACCTAATCTGGTAATTTATAAAAGTTTGTTTTTTCATTGAATTCCGACAATATCAAAATAATGAGATTTGGTATGATTGCCAATGCGGCAACTATCAACCAAAGTCCAAGAGAAGTGGATGTTAGCAATTATAGTCCACCATATGGCCTTCAACAATAAGAAAAAGTACATTCTATGGTGTGAACAAAAAGTATATAGTAAGGGCATTTTCATTCATGGCATATTGGTTTGTTAGCAGTAAGGATATACAAAAGGTAATCTAGAAAAGTATGTTGTCATAATAAAGAATTATTTTCAAATAAATATGAGAGAAAAATTCTCTTTTGTATAATATGCATCACTGAAGTGTTCAATTAAATGGGGATGATTACAGGATGATTCTTCAAATATAATGTGACAAAGATCCATCCGTATCAATTTTGAGATCAGTTTGTTGAATAAAGGTCAAAATTTAAAAAAAAAAAAGATGATGCTTCCCAATAAATTAAGAATTTCCAAAGTTTTCTGACAGAAATTTGAATATATAGCAATATGGTGTATCAGTCAATGATGGACACCTAACAACACAAAAAAAAACTAAGAGAAAAAATAAAGTACTGTTAATCTCTTCATGATTGCATCATAATGTTTAATGAAGAAAATTGTTCATGGTTTGACCTAAACCTGTGTTTTGATGTTGAGTGGCTTAAATAATTTTCATTTTAAATGTGTACTGGCTCTGTTGTTTGGTCTTTTTTTCAGGTCAGAAGAACCAGAGAATTATCAATGAATTCTTAAAGGTATATAAATTGATATATTCATCAAAGTCTTTTCAAATGTGTACAGATTTACAGTATATTACTATAAATAAAAAAGCAAGAACTTTTTATGATTGCTGTATTGTCTGTGGCTTTCATCCATCTTGGACTTGTCAAGACCATCATGTCTTAACATTAATTTAGATTAAGATATCCGAACTTTCCTAGAATATGCATGGTTTATGTACCTGTACTCTAATTTATTTAATTACTTGTTTAGTTATACATATATTTTATAATACATGTATATATAATAAAGGCATAAATTTTATAAAAAAAAATCAAAAGGAGTTGCATAGTTATTCTGACTGCTTCTAAACAAAAATATATCAATCAATGTGTACATTCATTTAATGTTAACATCTAATTTTTAAAAAATGTGCTCATGAATTCAATAAATTGTTGAATGTTTTCTTATTTTTTTCTTTATCAGGATGTGGTCAAGAAGACGAAAGAAGCTGTTGTCTGTCAGGAGATATTATGTTTTTAATTTTGACTGACAATTTTATTGTTGTTATTGTCATTAAATGGCACAAATGAATTGAAGACTGTAGTTCTATTTTTTATTATTTGTTCATATATTATGTTGTATATAAGAATATTTTTAATTATTATTTTTTGAGTCTGCAAATTTATGTATCAGACACGAGACAAAGTAATCTTACATTCATGTGGTCTGTAAAGAAATGTTTTTTAAATGGACCTCATTTTTTCTATATTTAACAGATTATGTATCTTGGAGTGTTCTCATTACCTAACCTGTAACATGTTGATAAATTTGTACTTTATAATCCTATGAAAGATTTTATGTCAAAAAATGTTATAACCAGTTACCATTGTCAGGTATCCACTTTCAGGAATGCCACTTGCCTATAATATCAAGCTACAAAATGTTACTAAATATCTAGGTTTGAGGTATATGCTTAATCTAAAATAAGGAAATGTGGTATGATTGCCAATGAGACAAGTATCCTAAGATGGCAACCAATTCCAATCTATGGAATACAGGCCCTTTATTTGGGACTTTTATTACAGAATGAATTGGAGTTTTAACGTGGTTGTGAGCGTGAAACCCTTCCCCTAACCTGAAAACAGTAGACTGTGATAGCACAACATAACAACTAAACATTAGTTGAAATGGTATGACTCGTTGTATTGGTACAAAGCCCAAAAACAACTTACAAATGACAAAAGAGTAGCGATGTAACAGATAACAAAGGAACTGAAAGCTTGTTCAAAACAGACAACATGTAACGATGATATTTTTCATTAAGCATTTTCGTCCTAGACTACAGAATATCAAAATACATAAATCTATTTTATTAGCTCACCGGGGCCCAAAGGGCCCCATGTGAGCTTATGCCATCACTTGGCGTCCGTCGTCGTCTGTCGTCGTTGTCTGTCATCGTCGTCTGTCGTCGTAATTTATTTCAAAAATCTTCTCCTCTGAAACTACTGGGCCAAATACCTTCAAACTTTAACTAAATGTTCCTTAGGGTATCTAGTTTATGAATTATATCCGAAGTTTTGATCCATCGACAAACATGGCCGCCATGGCTAAAAAGAGAACATAGGGGTCAAATGCAGTTTTTGGCTTATATCTCAAAAACTAAAGCTTTTTGAGCAAATCTGACAAGGTGCAAAATTGTTCAATTGGTCAAGATCTATCAGCTCTGAAATTTTCAGACGAATCGAACAACCCATTGTTGGGTTGCCACCACCGAATTGGTAGTTTTAACAAAATTTTGCAGTTTTTTGTTATTATTTTGAATATTATTATAAATATATATAAACTGTAAGCAGCAATAATGTTCAGCAAAGTAAGATCTACAAAAAAGTTAATATGACCATAATTATCAATTGCCCCTTAAGGAGTTATTGCCCTTTAAAGACAATTTTACACAATTTGTTCATCAAGTTTGCTAACATTTAAAAATCTTCTCCTCTGAAATACAGGTGAGCGATTCAGGCTCTTGAGAGCCTCTTGTTTAAGTTTGTTGAATTTAAATACCTTCTTCAAAACTATGATCTATGAAATTTAGACAATAGATCGCTTCTTCTTGATAAAGAGGTAGCAATGTGAGAAAATCTTTATTCTTTTTTCATTTTCTGTATTTTATTTATGAATAGACTTGGTTTTTTGGTAGGTAAGGTTGTTCTCTTTCATTGACCACAATAGCAGCATGTTGAGTCCGGGGTCCATTAAGTACAGTTTTTTAATAACATAAAGCATATTCCGGGTGCGGGAATTTCTTGCTGCATTGAAGACCTGTTGGTGACCTTCTGCTGTTGTCTGTTCTATGGTCGGGTTGTTGTCTCTTTGACACATTCCCCATTTCCATTCTCAATTTTATTATATAAATGTTGGGTTTTTATTTTATTTAAAAGAAAGTACAATAAAAAGAACCAAGGTATGGAATTTTCTTGATGTGCAGTTACATTTGTAAGCCTATAAATTGATGTATACATATTTCATTCTCCAATAAAATTTCTTTATGCATATCATTTTTATTGTATCTATGGCAGTATAACTGTCGAATAGTGTTGCCATTTAAGAATGAGATTTGGTAAAAGAAAGAAAACTCTTTAAGAGAAATAGTTCTAGGTATTAAAAAATATGTCCAAAAGATTTTTCAACTGACTCAAAAGATGTGGGACAGAAATCTAAATGATGTGAAATACAATGGTGATGTTTGTACTAAACAAACTGCTTTTGTGCATTACACGATATATTTCCATATAACATATCTATTTACTGAAGATGTTTTGCCTTTGAGCGCTTCAGTGACTTCAAATGAAAAAAAAATGAACTGATGAAAGAGTCGTCTTATTATGCAACCTCCAAAATTTTTTGGGTTGCATATAATGCTATGATGTCGTTGTCGTCGTCCGAAGACACATTTGGTTTCCGGACAATAACTATAGTTTAAGTGAATAGATCTCTATGAAATTTTACAAGAAGGTTCAATACCACAAAAGGAAGGTTGGGATTAATTTTGGGGGTTATGGTACCAACAATTCAGGAAAAAAGGGCCAAAACAAGCATTTTTGTAGTTTCCAGACAATAACTTGTGTATAAATGTATGGATCTCTCTGACATTGTACCACAATGTTCCATATCACAAAGGGAAGGCTGGGATTGAGTTGGGGGTAATTGCCCCAAAAGTTCAGGAATTAGGGGCCAAAAACAAGCATTTTTCTAGTTTCCAGACAATAACTTGTGTTTAATTGTATGGATCTCTCTAAAATTGTACTGCAAGCTTCCATACTACAAGGGAAGGCTGAGATTGAGTTTGGGGGTAACTGCTCCAAAGGGGGGGGTTCCCAATTTTCGTCAATTGCACAGTATTGTGCAATAGATTTTTACGATCTTTGACCACATTTATTTTGTGTCAGAAACCTATATAATGTCAAAATTTGGATCACAATCCAAATTCAAACAGTATCAAGCTTGAATATTGTGTCCAAATTTGCCCCAACTGTTCAGGGTTTGACCTCTGCGGTCGTATCAGGCTGCGCTCAGCGAAGCATTTTATTTTATTTTTCTTTAAAATGCTGTTTGCAGGTGTAAATCATGCCTGATGGCCATGGAAAGTACTTGAATTCAGATGTTTTAATAGCCAAGGTAATGGTTGCAACAATACTTGGGGACGTATTTGAGGCTTAGATGTAAAGATACTTGTCATGGCTAATATTCATCCAATGTTTTTTCGGAAGAGCTTAAATCATATTTATACTTGAGGTATTCTGATGAAAAATTTACCATGCAAATGCTAGTCCTTTTCCAATTAAAAATTATTATTATGTCTTCGACAGTATTATTACCGATATTTTAATGAAATTATAGAGCCAGTTATGCTGCCAATAGAGAAATAGTTGTTTTAAATGGTGTTCTGGTCAGTTATACACAAATCATCGTGGGACTAACTAACAAACCTTCGAAACTACCACGGCTTGAAGTTAAAAAGCAGGTCATGCATGTTCAGGACGAGAACAAATTTATAAAGAATACAATAGGTTGAAAGATGGGGAATTGTACTGCCACTTGCACATGTGTGTTTGTCGGATAGGGACGTAATGATGCTATGTTAGGGGGACGACCCTTTGATATTCTGGGGGGGGGGGGGGGGGGGGGGGGGCAGGAGGATTTTGAAAATAAATAACTCAGCCTTGATAATAACAAAAATGAATGGTTTGTTCTGTGGTAGTTTGAAAATAAATAACCTGACTTACAATGTATTGAAAATAACTTGGCAGGTCTTTTAAGCCATTTCAAGTATAAATGCTATTCTGAAGTATGAGATGGCACCAGATTCTTCCAAAATTCGTCTTTTTTCATATTTTTTTCGGGAAAAACTTCCCAAATCTTTTATTAATTTAAATATTAATGTATTTGAAATGTTTGAAAATGGGTTTCATTTCACTTGAGGTATATTGAGGTATATTGTCTCGTGAACATTTAGCTCACTTTTATTACAGGGCCGTAACTACATTGAGGCAAATGCCTCATGTTGGAAATTTCAAAACAAAAGCTTGTCTTCATATCAAATTGTTTTCATGGCAAGTGTCTTGCAAGAAGCAAGTTCTGTTCACCCTCTTACGTAGCCCCTGTTTTTTGAGATCCATGTTTCTCATTTATTTTTATTTTTCAGTGTTGCCATGATTGTCTATAATGTTTGTCGTTTTGTGTTTTATCTGTTCCCGGGTTTGTCTTTTGTTCATTGATTGCCCTTCTTTGTGACTATTCTCTTAGTGTTGCATTCTATTTGTAATTTAGTAGTTATGTTTTAAACTTGAGTTTTATTATATTTAAGGACCTTTTGTCTATTACAAACTGCTTTAAATTGTATCCCAGTTAGGAACTACATCAAGTTGTAATTGAAATGTGTTATAAAAACTGACTTGACATAGTTATATCAATGATAATCAGCCCCCTCTTAACTTAATTTGAAAAAAAACATAATTGACAGGTATAAAAGGTTTTCTGCAAACTGAAACATTTTTTGCTTTGTCCTACATATTGGTCTTTTGATGTTGTCCCTAAAAACTAAAAGTCTTACACTGAATCTATGTATTTTGCTTTGAGACCAGAATATTGTCAAAAAATTAAAACAGAACTTGCGTTTCAGATTAAGAAAGGGTCTGGGAAACGCGCATAATGCATGATTTTGCGCCATTTTTTCTATAGCTTCTTGGGGCCTTCAACAAACCCCAGACTCTTCGCTGATTTTTTTTTTCGCCTCGCTCCGCTCGGCGAAAATGTTTTACAACTTTAAAAGAGGCTAGTTACAGCCCAGCTTTAATACCTTGTACGTATGCAATATATGCAGTTAGCAATTCAGAAGATTAACTTCCAGAGGATGATGATTAATTCTTATTGACTTAATTGACTATGTTATTTATTTAAGAATTTAAAAATTGTATGTTTTCAAATATTATAAATATAATTGTGAAAATAGATAATCAGTCCCTTGTTTTAATGAAAATGAAAAATTATGCTTCAACAGTGCAGAAAATAAATAATCTGTCCTTTTGGTCCACAAAAATAAATAACCCCCCCCCCCCCCCCCAGAATATCAAATGGTCGTCCCCTTACACCCATTGGATCTAACTCTGTTGTAGCAGATCACCGACGAATGACTCCTAATGGAGCTGTAGGGCGTTCTTTGACGTACAGAGTGGTAACCCCTTTCATCGGTCGTCCCACTGTCTGTATCACTCTTATTGACTCTTAATAAAATAGAATACCACGGCTCTGTGACGTTAAATACGTTGAACCAAGCCACTTAGACACGGACATATCACCGACGTTATAAAGAATGAACTGACGTTAATAGGTTTGACCAAAACCGGTTATAGTAACATGTTATGCGATTTATTGTCTGCACTTTCACTAAACTTGCACTGAAAAAAAAAATCGAACGCAGGTGTGTTCAATTTCACCATTCCACCGAAATTCAAATAATTAACAACAATTAATCAAGTGAACATGTCTGTTAGGGGCTCGATTCACCAAAAAAAAATCTGACGACAAAAAAAAATATTTGTATCTGGGACTTGTTTAATAGTCCCAGTTTATATCTAAATGTTCACGACTTACGAGTATTATTTTATGTAATATTTTTTGGTGAAATTAGTCGCTGATCGACGGAGTTTCGAAGCAGTGTACATGATGTTCTTCTGGTGATCTCAAAGCTAAAGATAAACAATAGGGTATTTAGTACTAGTTCTAGTACTAGTTCTATCCTGCATGGACTTTATGAAAACAGATTATAGGTCCGAACGAGCGATTTTGTAAAATTAAGTATAAAAAGGTGGATTTTGAACAGCAAAACGTATAATTTAATACCATTGCATGTATGTGGCGCTATATTAATGCTGAATGGAATGCATTGAATGCGCTACGTACAATATATTTTTGTTTAAATTAAATTTGAAAAAGTGTACAGTAAGTAATGTTATTAAGATGAGCGCTTTCGAAATATAAACAGGTTTATAATAATAATTGATTGTCGTGTACGCTTAACGTCCAGTGGCAAATATCTCATGCATGTTCATGATGAGGGTGTATAATAAATAATTATTAAAGCCCCTCGCTTTAAATCTCATAGTATATACCTTTTCATAGACTAACCTAGACGTATAGTCGTCCATAAAAGGCACCGATATGAATCATACGAAACTATTCAATTGAGAAAACTAGCGGCCTAATTTATACAAAACAATTTACGAAAAACAAATATGACAGACAAGAACCAAGGACAACCACTGAACTACAGGTTCCAGACTTGGGACAGGCACATAAATAGATAATGTGGCGGGTTTAAACATGTTTGTGAGCGCTCAACCTTCCACTAACCTGGGACAGTGGTGTAACAGCACAGCATAAGAACAAACTATAAAAATCAGTTGAAAAAGGCTTAACTCGTCAAATCGATACAAAGAAAAACATCAAACAAAAACACAGACAGGACGTGGTAGAGTATATATCCATCATCCCACAACAAAAAAGACACTAAGTAGAGATCTAAGAGTATAAGAAGTTACTGACAGGTATTTCCCAATAACAATTAATTTAAAAAATCATGTATCTAAGACTAAAATATTAATCAGTACGCCATTAACAGCCATGATCTTGTGCAATGCTAAAATATAGGTATCGAAAGATTGTAGTTCATGTTATTGCATAGAAAAACAAACTGATCAAAGAAATGTTTTTGATATTTTAACTGCGCTCGTCAAGGATACACGTGAGATCAAAACGCCACGTGACGCCAGAGACTTGTAATACAATTGCATGCGTATACAATTTGTGAATTTAGTCATTTTCATCTCTTCAAGTGCAGCAAATCGTCACCTTATAGATCAATTACCTTTGCAATCTCATCCTTATAATTCTTGAAATATGAAATATTTGCCACTGGACGATAACAAATAACAACAATCGACAATCGTTAATGACGAGTATTGTCCTGTATGATGCTACGACAATGCAAACTATATTGGGTAAATAGGTTTCTTGAATAGTTTTAAATGAATAAACATTCAGAGAGGTGACAATGAATAAAAAATTTATAAGGGTTCCGCAGATCCCAGGTTCTCGCCTACTTTCCGAATCTAATTTCAAAAACTTTAACTGTAGACTGTATGTAATGTTAACTGGATGAAAAACTAAGTCCATTTATAAGTAATATACGGGAAAACAGGAAATAAATTTTTAAAAAATTTCCTTCTAGATGCTAGCTTTTGATTATAAACAAGCTTCTGTCCAAGTTTGGTACAAATGCAGGATATTTTAAGAAAGTTCTTAAAATTTTTAAAACTTTAACCACAGAGTGAATGTTATGTTAACTGGCAGAAAAACTAAGACCATGTATAAGTAAAATACGGATAAACAGGATTTTTTTTACAAATTTTACTTCTGGATACTTATCTTATGATCATAAACAAGCTTCTGTCCAAGTTTGGTAGAAATCCAGGATAGTTTAAGAAAGTTATTAAAATTTCAAAAACTTCAACTACAGAGTGACTATTTGTGGACCACGCCGACGACGACGCCGACGACGGAATGTATGATCGCTATGTCTCGCTTTTGCGACAAAAGTCGCAGGCTCGACAAAAAGATGAAACAGTTTATATGAAATCTACCAACTTGCTGAATACACTTTGATTTTTTTTTAAGTTAGTTTATATGCCGTATCATTTATAAAATGACTACCAAAATAGAACGATTTTAGTGTTTATCTTCAAGGGTATTTTGTGATCTCCTATGCATTCTTAAAAGAAATTAAAAAAAGATGATTAACATTCTCTGTACGACCACAACATTAATACCAAATCTATGTTCATGTTAAACATAGACAATTAGACACTGACAAGACTTCATAGTTTTGATATCAATAATTTATTGTTTCGACATTATTCGCAACCATATTTTAGTAACGTTGGCATAGATGTTCGGCGATGTATACAACCAATAGGTTCAAGGCCCTTTACAGCGCGTGTTACAATGACATTGGGAGTTTATAAGATGAATACAGACCGGAACAAGTGATGTAGTGGTGCTTTAAAAGATAATAAGAACTAGTTTATGTTATCCTCAAATGTCAATCACGTATCTTGCTTCTTTATTTTATCACTTTGATTGAGTTCCTTCATTAAATTTGGAAGAATTTGTAAGAATCATCTCGGCAACAAACATTTGAACCATATAGTCATTTCCATTTAATATACTTTGTGTTAATATGTCTTCTGATTGAATTAAATCATTTCAATTGATATTTTATAGTGTGTCTTTCTATGTTACACTATTGTTTCGGATAAGGATGAAGGTTGGTGCCTATTAAAACGTTTTAAAAACCCGCTGCATTTGTTTGCACCTGTCCTTAGTCAGGAACCTGATGTTCAGTGGTTGTCGTTTGTTGATGTGGTTCCTAAGTGTTTCTCGTTTTTTATATAGCTTAGACCGTTGGTTTTCCCGTTTGAATGGTTTTACATTAGTCATTTTGGGGCCCTTTATAGCTTGCTGTTCGTTGTGAGCCAAGGCTCCGTGTTGAAGACCGTACTTTGACATATAATGATTTACTTTTACAAATTGTGACTTGGATTGACACTCATTGACAGTTGTCTCATTGGCACTCATACCACATCTTCTTATATCTAGTAATAATACGGGACATTTAAAAACAACTCCAATTTCCATGAAGCATCTTTTCCTTCAATTTGCATATTGAAAGACATTAAGTGTTACATACATCTTTGAAATTATTCTCTAATAGATAAACGCAATTATACCTTAACTCCAGCAACAACAAAAATAAAATAAGATTTATTTAAAATTCGGATATTTGTAGTTCTAGGGTAATGCTTATCTTCATAGATGGGTTTTGCTAGATTAAATGTAAGTAGAATTAGATATTTATTGCTTTAACAATTCAACTTGATCAGAGGAATGTGCCAAACAGACTTCTTGTTGATTATGCCGTGTTGTTCTTCAACTTATTATACGATGGGTTTGTTTCTAAATCAAATCTTGGTTTTCGCCATCATCATAGAGCGGCTCAATGAATGATAAAAGTTTTGCTTTCATGTCATCATAACCGTTTACTGTTCTTAATTGCTAAAGTGCTGACAACTGACGGTGTCTCGGTCTCAATAATTATAAACATGTATTAGCAACACTAGACAAATTTTGAAAGTTCATTTTTCTGCTGATCTGTGCATTAATATTTTAGAGTTTTTGATGTACTTTGTATTTGCATCCAGTTATTTTTATTTGAATAGGCGGATACTACTGTCTTATCCATCAGGCTACAAAAATATATACCTGGTATTTAAGTGATCTTTGTCATATTCATGCTGCTGAAACAGGGAAAGACATGTTCTGATACGGTTTGGTTTATGTTGCTGTTTCAGCATACACGGTAAAAAAAAACCAAGTATCTGAAAATGAAGACTAATCCACTCAAGAAGATCTTTTAGATAAACATTATTTGAATGATCAGATCAAGCAACATACCTTTTGTATCTGACATGTTTGTGTTCTCATCAAAATATACATGAACTGTTAAATTCATACATCATAAGAATGCAATAAGGAATGTACACAAGAGTGCACAGGCTGAAACGACTCGCCAGCTTTACTGACCATTGATTTTATTTTGAAAGTTGTAAAGAGAAAGGTTTTACTACAAGTAACAATTAAACTAACATTTCAAAAAGTTCCATGACAATGAGGGCATGGTCAGATGATACCTGCCAGACAAACACATACACCTTTCAATAATGCCATACACCAATAGATATAAGAAGATGTGGTATGAGTGCCAATGAGACAACTCTCCATAAAGTCACAATTTGTAAAAGTAAACCATTATAGGTCAAAGTCAGAGTATAGTTGACCTATTTCTTTATAGTACTTAAAAAGTAGACCAAAAACACAATAAAGGGCTGCGCCATGATAGTCCCGTCTCTTTTTCAAAGATTTGATTTGATTTTTTGTGTTTTAACGCCACTTTTAAGCACCGCTTGTGGGCTATTTCGTGGCGGCCAGTTTTTATCGGTGGAGGAAGCCGGAGTGCCCAGAGAAAACCACCGACCTTCGATAGGAAAACTGACAATCCTAGTCATTTAAGATTGGAGTCGAGTGCACCCGCACGAGCGGGGTTCGAACTCACAACCTCATTGTTGACTGGCTAGTCACGGATTACAGTAGTAACTACTTAGACCACTCGGCTACCGAGGCCCCTCTTTTTCAAAGAATAAAGTCCATAACTCCTTAATGTTATATCAGAAATTTATAAATAAAGCTAAAGGGAGGTTCTTCTTATACATATGAACCATCAATAAAGTTTCATGAAAACTGCTCAAAGAACTTTTGTGTGATAACTGGAAAATCCCCCATTTTTAATGCATAAAACCCCATAACTCAGAAATAAAATCTAAAATTTGTAAACAATTCCTTAAGTTTAATGAAAACTGCTTAAAGCATTTTCAAGTTATTGTCAGAAAACCCGAAAATCTCCGTTTTTTAATGAATAAAACCTCATAACTCGGAAATGTAAAATGCAATTTATAAAAATTGAAAGGGAGCGCACATCAATAGATATTAACAATTCACCCAAGTTTCATGTAAATAGGTTTCAGTGATTTTGAGTTATTGTCCCACATACTGACGATGGACGTATAATAGTATACCATAATACGTCCCTTAAACGGGCGTATAAAAACTCACCATTGACCAAGGAAACATGAAAATGATGTTTAGGTCAGATGAAACATGCCAGACTGATATGTACCCCATACAATCATCCCATACACCATATCTAGTTCACCTACTACTTACAGTATCTAAGTAACATACCATTTAGTAACCGTTACTTGATCACTGATCCATGAGACCCATATTACCAAATATAGTTATCATATTACTCATAATAAGTGTGAAATTCACATGACAAAAAAAAATGATAATTTTGTTTCCGAGGAGTCACTAAACCATGAAAATGAAGTCAAAGATGAACATTTATAACATTAAATATCTGCATACAAGGTATGAAACATACTGGTCTATCTTGATTAAAATTTGTTTGATGTTGCTGCCAGGGTACAAACTAAAAATGGGAGATAACTATGAACTTGAAGCAACCTGACAATAACCTTATCGTTTTACATCTAAATAAAAAAACACAAGTGTTATTTTATTTTTAAAATTTATTATTACTCATATCTAAACAAACTTTACAATAACAGACACAATGACAATAAGATGAAAAGAAAATAATTATTATGAATAAGTAAAAAATATACATAAAAAATAATGCAATTCTATCAATATTAAAACTCAACCATAGATTTTTAAGTGGATATTTTTAACAGTTCAAAGTTTACTCTAGGCAACAGTATAAATGCAAACCGTAATTCCTCAATGCAAGATAAAATATTCACTGGGATGATTTTTAACCAAAATAAGTCATATAAAATATTTCAGTCTTATTTTAAAAATTCCATTTCATAATAATGTCTTGTAACTGTTAAACTTTATGTCTGTTCATAATAAATGTCTGATTGTTTCAAATGTAAAAGTTATCACCATATTTTCATAGGAACAGATTGCATTATCTGAAATATAATTTCTTATTTTCTATCAAATTGAATGCATTTTTCATAACTTGATATTGAAATACACTTATAATATTTAAAACAAATAATCAAATCCAAATTATCATAAAGAAGTACCAAAGGTAATACCAATGGCCAAGTTTGTAGCAGAATTTCGTAGTTTGTCTCTCAATTTTAAATTTGTATATATATTATGAATAAAACTCAATATTAAATAAGACACTGCTATTTTCAGTGTTTGGTACAGGTTGGCTGTCACTGTGCACAACAGTTCAACATAGAACCCTATGGGGAAAAACCAGAGAACTCTTTTTTGTCAGAAAACACTGTCAAACATCCAAACATACTATCCACACTGATCTGTGTCCACACTTGTATGAATACTCAAATATGACTTAAGATTTCAGTAAACATACAAATACCATGTGAATATAACTTTATGAAGGTGTAGTATAAAATGTTGAGAAACAAAATAAAATGTCACATCAACTTATTTTACAAAGTTATCATCTTGCAATAAGGCTATAACTTAAAGTCATAATCAAAATTAAAATTGATTTAATCATGTTAATCAGTACATGTATACTGAAATTCATAAAACTACAAAGCAAAACTATCAGATGCCTGTTCAACAGGGATATGTGCAATCCAACTATTACTGATTTTTGAAGATCTCAATTTACAACTGTTAGAATACCAATAAATAGTTTTAAAATAAATATAATGAATGACTTTTATGTTAATTTGAGGGTTGACATTGTAAAATATAATACTGAAGTTTTCAATGACTTAACCAAAAACTTAACCAAACACATGACAAAACAGTTTTTGCGAACTAAAATATTCCACCCTAGCTCATCTGGTACAGTTCGCCTATATATTAACTATATTTGGGTTCATAATTTTAAAAATATACATCCTCTTCTGTCTTTCAAAACTATTTAAGTTTTAGAATTATTGAGAATTAGATTCCATGAAACAAATTTTAAAATCTTCAAAAATGTAAAACTAATTTTTGTCATGGAACAAATCATAGATTTAAAAAATAAAATGTCAATAAGAGTAGCAAGGGAGTATAAAATATTAAGTTGAAAATGAGAAAAGTACACATAATTTCTTTTTCATCGAGCACATATAGCTGAATTATTTTAATTATTAGTAAATCAATAAAAAATACAAATCAATCATATCAGATAAATCATGTAGCAGATCAATAAAAGGGAATAACTAAAAAATCTTTATTACAAACAAAAAATGTTTAGGTTTATATATGGTCATGCAATGTTTTCTTTTGTTTCAAGCAAATAACTGATATTCGTAATTTAAATAAACCAATGAAATAGAATCTGCTTGTATTTTTAATAGACATTTTATTTGTTGTCTATTCTTTGAAAAAATAACATTTCATCAATTCATATTGATTCTTAATCAATCATCTTTCACACAATTTTTCAATTTCTTTTATATAAATGAAAATAACATGTCTAATAATAATAATACTTTATTCCAAAAGCAATACAGCTTATATAGGATACATACATATAACAATAATAATTTTATATGCACCAATAATAAATTTCTTTATCACATATTTGTTACGAAAACATTGGGTTTGGCATATGTAATAACCGCAAAATTGTCCTACTCATATTGCTGCCCGGGGCAAAAAAGTGGTTATTGGTTATTGTGACCCGATTACATGACATGATGTCATTACCTGCTTAACGACAATGGCGAACATTGAAGGTGTTTCTTTCGAAAACTGAGAATTCTTCTAGAAAGGCCACTAGTAACAATGTCCAGCCAACTATTATCGATTTAGCCCAAGTTATTCACATTGAACGTATAGACTCTGGGCGATTTAGATCTTGACATTTTTATAAAGGCATGTCTATTGTTGGGTATTTAAGTTGCCCTGTAAGAGCCTGACTTTTGGAGAAGGCTATAGTTTGCTCTCTAGATGTCTAAGTTATTAATGTGCATAGCTGGGTTGCTATCTCATTTACCAATTCTTTAACAATGAACGAATTATTCCAATATTTCAACATTCAAAATTTTAGTTAAATCTCTCATGCACACTAGACATGCTAGACGGGGCTATATATGTTCATGTATAAACATCCCTGGGTACAGAAGTTGACGGAGTTATACGTTAAGTGTACATTAAACTTTTAGTACTGTCAAATGATATTCAAAATCAACATGAATGTCGGTCTACATCTTTCATTAATTAAATAGCTGGCAGATGATAAAACAGCGGGTGGTTATTGTTTAAATTCACACCTTAATATGGTTAAGATAAGAACACAATAAACGATACTTGTACATATCTTTTTCCTTCCAATAAATAAAATATGTATTATACATAATAAGTGTTTACGAGAAAGAAAAACAATTAGATGTTACTTTTCCCGAACCCTACAAAACTTTAATAGCAATGCACAAATGCTTTGCATTTTTAATTAATTCATCATCCAACTTTTAGTACAGAATTTCAAATTCACATTGTTTCCTTTGTCATTAGGTGTGTACTGCAAATAAGCTCTTTGTATTTCATTAGCAATTTTCTAATCATACAAAATGTGTTTAAGTTCTATCTATATATTTAAATTATCCGGATAATGTTTAAAATTTCAACAATTTTTAATCAGGACTAAAATTCAATTTAACATTTTCGTCATCATGAATTTATTTTAAACAATAATTAAAAAATGATTAATATTATTATTATTTTTTTTTTTTTTTAAGTTTCGACGATATCTTATATCAAATATTTTCTGTCTTTCCCAATAAGGTACGTATAGATATACGTATACATGAACTGACGTTTGATAACGAAATAATCAACATATTCAAACCTCCAGGGACACCATCAAATGTAAACTTAAAATATTTTTTTTTGCACCTTCAGAAAGAAGAATTATACAAAAATAACATGGGACATGGCGAAATAATGTCACTGCAATAATGAATTTTGTAGGAATTTTTTACTACCACTCGTCATCATTGAATTTGGTTAAGTTGTGTAGGAAAAACGTATCTTTTCATGGGAAGTTTTCAAATCATTAGGGACACCACTTTGAAATAACATAAAATAATTTTTTTTACATCAAAATAAAGATAAATCTAATAGCTTTTTCACCTGCCATGGCAATAGTTTATGATTGTACAAATAAAATGTTGACAAATCATTTTAAAGCAACTGTCATGTTTTTTCCATATACAACAATGTTAAATTTTATCAGTCCAAAAGTGCTCCATTGTTGGTCACTGATAACGTTACCCCCGCTGAGCTGTCCCTGATTCTTGTGTATGATTCTCGGTTTTGTGTATTACAATATTCAAAAACAAGGGGAAATATTACAAAAAATTTGTATGCAGTAAATGATAAAAATTAATGGAAAATGTGATAAATTTGTTTAGATTTTACCTGTTTTGGTTAATTAATAGTTATAATTGAACGTTTTTCTCTTTTCTGCAGAACTTAAATATGTGATAAAGAGATTATAACATGTATTTTCCATATTGGCCCTGGTATCATCCCTCGAACCATATCGGCCCTCTACTAAAGACTCAGGCTGATATGGGAGTCTCAGGATGATACCAGAGACAATGTGGAAAAGGGCATGTTATAATCTATAATAACAAAATACTCCTTGTGTTACACAATATATAAATAGTAAGGTGTACATGAAATAAAATATAATACATAATACAAAAAATGGAAATACAAGAGGAGAATGATACGCACAATATGTGAGAACAAATATACTATATACTACAAACAAATTCTTAGTTTTTCTGCTGATTTTAAATAATATACCTAAATCATTTAATATTTCTGACAGATAACAACAGGATAAATCTGTATGCAGATGGATTTCTCCAATAATACTTTTTAATATACTTTTCCTCAGATTTGACTATATTTTCAACATTCAAGTATAAAAGTTGGCAGCGTTGTATAACCATGAAAGAAATTGTATAAGGTAACTTTTTTGTCCCTTGAATTCGAAAATCAATAGCTATTACAAATCTATTAAACAACATACTTTATAAAAATGTTTGCATGACATTACTTTTCAGTATTCATACTTTCTGAATGGTCCTCTGTCTTCCAGACTTACTTCTTGCATATAATTAAAAAATGCAGCTTATATCAAAATTATCGAAAAACCTATTTATTTTAAAATGTCTTAAATAAAATACAGCATGTTAAAGTCATATGAAACGAGTGACTGGTAAAAAATAATGTTTATCCAATTCTTGAATCAATGCATGTATATATCATAAACTTAGTCTTCTGTGCACGATTGTATCATTTTATACGCATCTATATCGTATAATCGTCCCCAAAAAATTTCTCTCGGTCTGTTATGATGT
Source organism: Mytilus californianus (assembly GCF_021869535.1). Taxonomy (NCBI): domain Eukaryota; kingdom Metazoa; phylum Mollusca; class Bivalvia; order Mytilida; family Mytilidae; genus Mytilus; species Mytilus californianus. The sequence goes on from NW_026262679.1 coordinate 65,548,854, forward strand.
GAAAATATGGCAGCTAATTAATTGTCGTGTTTTGAAGCCGTAGTTTACAGATTGTCACCTAAGTAAACAATCAACAAAGAAGCATGGATATTGAGCACGTGTATAACATGTACAATATTAAGACAATAGTTTATTTCAATGACAGATCCATGCGTATTGCGGTCATCGGATTTTTACGAGAAAGGTCACGCTGAGTTCACTGCATACGGAAAACATATCGGCAAATTGTTTACTGGAAGCAACCAATTAAAAAAAAAGTAAATTTCTTCTGAATTTGGACAAATTATACAATTTTCTTGAGAAAAAAGTATATGTACATAAATTTTATATTAAAAACTAGCCATTTAGTTATAAAAAACATATGGATCATTTTTTTTAATTTGAAGTTTCATATGACTTTAAGTACAAAAAGTTATTTATTTTTGTCATTTTTTAAATTGATAAACAAAAGGTAACATCAGTTTTTATTCCTTATACTTTCAATTATACATGTAAGGTGAGTTTCTTTTTTAATTGGTGTTGATTTACAGATCAGCCAGCCCATTTGTAAAAATAATTTTCATGATTAGAAAAATAAAATTTGACATTTCCTACATTTGATTCCAGCAAACCCTAAAAATACATTATTTCTGAAGTATACATAAAAAATTCTGCACAGTCGTGTTTTCTTGTCAGAAGTTAAATGCATGCTTAATCAATAACAGAAATAATAAAACATTTTGTTATAAAAAATAAAAATCAGATGATTAACTGTTGTCTTTGTGTTCTAACAAACAGGGAGTCAAAACTGACCTTGAAATATTGTTGGTGCAAATAAATATGCCAAATGATTTATATTTTTAAAGCCCATAACAAGAAGTTTTTTTTTCCTTTTTTTTGTAATATTTTACATCTCATAGATGAAACGTAGCTCTGGATGAAACGAACCCCTTTACATGTGAACAACTTCAAGTTCAAGTAACAAATATCCAGAAACAATTTGGAATTTTTTTGTTACATAGATTGAAAAAAAAAGAAGAATTATTGGTCCATTTGGATATCAGAAGCGTGATTGCTTGTGAAAGGACGAAACAAATATCCTTGTCCTTCCAATGGAAAGGTTTATTTCTTTTGTGACACAAATTTAAAAACTTTATTATATGTGTTTGAAATTTTTTATTTCACTTGTATCTGTGCTTGGAGCTTATTATTTACATTATTTCCTTACAGTTGATAAAGTTTAAAGTTAAAGAATTATTTTAATGGAAAAAATTATCTTCAACAAAATATTTCCATAAGTTTTACAGGTTGAAGAACTGACTGCTTTTAATATTAAAAAAAAAACCCAACCAAGGTCTGATTTATACCTTTAATTGAGCACAAATGATTGTTTCATGTTACAAAAAGCTTATAAAATACAATCTTCTTGAAGAAATGCTGCATGTTATGCAAAACCATTTGTCCATTTTAAGCTATTTTCCTAATGCTTGTAGTTTAAAGGTTTGGTTGGCTTGCTTGCTTTGTTTGTATAAATGTTTGCTCAAGCATTGTAATAAAGATTGACATCTGCAGTCAATAGATAGGTGGGGCTTCAGCTTGTATACATTATACTTAAATATTATTGGATGTTAAGTATAATGCAGAGTATAAGTATACAAGCTGAAGCCCCGCCTATCTATTGACTGCACATGTCAATCTTTATTACAATGATTGAGCAAACATTTATACAAACAAAGCAAGCAAGCCAACCAAACCTTTAAACTACAAGCAATAGGAAAATAGCTATAACAATCTTTTATCTTCACTTTCTGTGTTACACATGTAATATAATATATATCAAGCCAATGAAAATATATATGTACCTGCAAATAAAGACATAAGTTGTAGTATTTCATTTAAATCTTACTAAGAGTATACAAAGAGTAAAGAAAACCATAACTTATTATTCAGATGACGTGACAACATATCTAACTTTATTCTCGTTATATATATGCCTTATGTGCCTGCAATCAAGCTGGTTAGTGTTTTTTACTGTACGACCAGATTTTTATTTTTTTAAGGTATAAATCAGTTAATATTTGTTCTATTGACTTGTTCTACATTGTCATAACAGACACTTTTATAGCTGACTATATAATATGCATTTTTCTCATAGTTGAAGGCTGCACAATACTAGACAGCCTTGACTTTGATTTCTATTAGATAGGCTCATTGGCAATCACAACACATCATCTAATTTTCTTACTTGTTTGGTAAACATGCAAACGTTACTTTATTTGCAACATTCTAATGTCAAAGTTAAAACAATATTTTCAGCCCTATCTCATATTTCATCTTAAAAATTATTCTCTGAAAATGGAAAGAAATAAAAAAAAAAACGAAACAACAACAACCAGCAATAAATAACAACAATTAAAGAAATAAAACCTTTTGATTTTCTTTTTTTTGTAAGAAGAGAAAATCATATATTCAGAAAAGTGTATTACTAAATTAGCATTATTTTACAATATACATACATGAAATAACATCAACTTTCAACAGGTTCAGCTAAAATCTTGTAACTCAATATTAGTAGGATACAAGAACTGACACAGATGGGTTTCAGATTTTGCCGGAACTCAGGGACTATGATACACTCATCTGAGAAAAAAAATGTATATAATCATGATAAACAGAACATTTTCTTTCATTTACATGCTATCTAATGAAAACAAAATGTGTCCTTGAACACACATGCAACATTCAAATTTTCATAAGAACTTAAAGGATCTTAATTAATATTTTTTTAAAAGATTCCTTGCATTGATCTAACATCTCAAATTATATTGTTGAAGAATGGAGCTGTAACCTTATAAATATGTCAGTACTAAAAGACTCCATTTTGTTTCATCATGAATGCTTATCCTGTGAGATTTCTGATATTATTCTTAAATGTTGTGTGGCTTTAGATGTTTTTGAGGTAACCTGAATTAGAATCAGGACAATGTTCTTTGCTGATGTAATACTCAAATTTAAAATTCACTACCAACTACACCTTTTTTGTTGGCGTCTTTGTTAGATTAATTTCTATGTTTGTTTGAATTTTTAAGACAGTTGTGATGTATGTTTACACAGTTTTTGCTGCTGGACCCAATTTTTGGCACATTAACTTATCATGTCTGTTTGGCTTGCTCCCCCGAATTTAATATGTCAATACAGTGGAACTGTAAACAACTGTCATACAAATGGGAGGTTAAGCTAGTTATAAAACCCACCATATTATTCGGGAAATGCCTGTACCAAGTCAAGAATATGGCACTTTTTCCCATCAGTTGTTCCGTTGATTGATAGCATTTGATTTTATCAATTTTTATGGGCTTCAATTTTTGAATTTGCCTTAGAATACAGTATTTTTACTACCTCAAACAAATGGAAAATCTTTTTTTGAAACTTTTAACAATTGGATTTGCTTTCTGAAGTAATGACATGATCAATCTGGTTGAATACAGGTGCTGTGTAAAAACCTTGCTATTAACAGCTGAACTCTATCATGTTCTACTATTTCTAATAAGTATTTTTGGATACCAATAAAATTTGTAAATCCAAATTTTGAGGGTGGGTATCATTACCACAAAAAATTCTTCAAATTGAAAACAGAAGGTGAAACAGAGCCGTGTCAGATCCTTGCAAGCAAATGGTAGACATATCCAAAAAATATTTATCATTAAATGCTGGAATATCTTTGACATTACTCGAGACAATGCAAAGACATTTGCCTTTTGTTAAAGGCAAAATGTTGACCTCTAAATGTTTTGGTTTTACTGAGATGTCTGGTCACTGTCATAATTGATGTATACTACTCATTTACTGAAATCAATGGGTTGAGAAGGGTAACACAATAGTGGTGGATTAAGAGGCATAAAAAGCAAAAATATGGTAAATACATACATAATTTATACTTTTGTATCTTTTTACTTTTCATTTTAAAATAAAAAGATTTTCTCTGGTGCAAATGGATCCCCTAATTATATAATAAGAGTAGTTGCAAATCATATTTTATCAATAATCTATATATTTGAAAATTAATTTTACCATCAAAAGCTTGCAAATCACTGATGAATAGTTTCCTGATGGTTGCACTCTCCTTGTCATGCTTATCATCCCTGGTAATACAGTGCCTTTCATTCTATCCAGGGGTAAGACTGTAAAAAACAAATGAATTATCAATATCGCAGAAGATTGAGAACAGATATCAATTAAGACTTAAAGTTTTACTGGCTTAAAGAGAAGTAGGATGTTAAATATTTTTATCACAGAAACAGTTTCTATGATATTCTACCTAGGCAAGTCTTAGAGCCAGCCAATCATTGCTCTTTCTCCTTAAGCACACACCCCTTAGTATTCAATTTGGTCATCTTATCAATATGCACTCCCTGTTATTTTCCCCATTACATTAAAAATATAAAAGAAGAATGTGTCTGAGGACACAAATGCCCTGCTCAAGCTTGTTTATAATACAGGAAATAAAAATACTTTTTGGGAGCATGTAATGTTAATGTTTGTTTTAAATGAAGCAAACTTAAGTTAGATTGCAGAAATTTAAAAAAAATGAAATTTTCCCAAGTTATAAAGGGACCGTTTATAGAACAGTATTAAAGTGACAACTGCCCAAATTCGATCTTTTTTTATCAAAATTTTGTTTCTTCTTAGCATTGTGTATGAGTTTTATAAAAGTCAAGAGTGGGAGTTGGACTTCATTAGCTTTTGCATATAAATTTTCTTACTTATGTAGTTTTTTTTTCAAATTAGTTGAGACTTTGCATTTAGAATAAAAGCAATTGAAGTTCAATTCTTTCTTTAAGTCTTTTTTTTATTCTTTTCTCTCTGTATGAGTTATGATTTCTACCATTGCTTCAAATAGTTCCAGGTATTTCTGAAATGAAAAAAAATCCTGCATTTTCCTCAATGAAAAAGAAGGAGCCTGTTAGTCTTAATAAGGATAAACACAAGAAAACAATGTATGTATTCATAAGACAACATGACCCTCACACATGATCACAATTCCCTGTTCAATAAAAAGCAAAATGTGGCATATATCTTCAATCATGTTAATGAACCCATGCAGGGTTTCCCCTGGGTCAATTTTCTTTTTTGCCACCTCTTTCGCCAATCTTCATCATTGTAATGAATAAACACTAAACATTTACGTTTCAAAAGATGCTGTAAAATTGAAATATAGATCATGAAATCATAATTGTTTACTTCTGGGAACACGAGACTCATCTGCAATAAGTTTATCGGATATATATTTTCCAGTCTAGTTGAAGGATAGAGACTAAAAGTCAGATATTTTTCTTACAATTGCATTTATTTCTTCGAAGAAAATGTTTTCTTTTCCAGACCATCGTAAAAAGAAAAAGTTGAGACGTAAAACTATGATTGAAACATGTGCATCGCCAAAACGGTTGTAAAGTACTTCAAAACAAAACTCATTTCAAATCAATAATTTCTATCAAAGTTAAAGGAAAAAGTTTATAAAGGTGGGAGATTTTTTATTGCCTTTGAACAGTTTTCTTTTCTTGACCATATTTAAAAGAAAACAGGAGACCTAAAACTTTGCTTCAAACACATGTGTTGCAAAGTTGTAAATAAATCCTTTAGGTGACTTGTGACACCATTTAACCACATCATTTGGTAAAATAATACATCACCACCTTTAATATTAATCCATTGTTGCCTACAGGTATAAAATGTTATGAGTTCAAGGTGATTTTCGAATATTGTTAGATCATGTTTAGTCTGAGAAACCCCCAAAAAAGTAAACAAGATGGATGAAATCGAATTCTTATATTTCTTTCGCCAAATATGATTTTAATCCCCAATTTTTTTTTTGGGCGCCAGCAGAAACCCTGAGTACGTTATAAGTTTTTGATAATACAACCACAACTTGATGTACATGTTCAGTCCCAACAAATAAATAAATTTTTCAGCAGGCCAGCTCATGCTACAGAGCATTTGTAGGAAAACAAATTATTTTCAACATATATGTATATCACATTAAATTTAAACTACCATTCTATGTTCTCCTTACTATTAAATTTTCATTGCTTAGAATAGCTGCAAATACACATTTCCTGTAATCATAACTTATGAAGACTGTAGTAATATATTTACAAGTGATTTAAATTGCTAAAGAGAGAAAAATGTACCAAATAAGTTAATTAATAATCAAAAGTATATGATTTAATAATAAAATAAATGAAGAATGTGTCACATTTTATATTTGACAATTGCTATATAGACAATACACAAGAAAAAACAACTCTAACATGAAATATAAATTGATAACATTATAAAGGGACATAATTCAAGAACTGTAGTGACGGCACCCACATTCAAACTTGAATCAAGTTTTGTGGTAATAAGAATTGCGTATAAGTTTCAAAAAATTTGGTTAAAGCAAATCAAATTCAGAGAACGGAAAGCAATTATGGGACGTATGTACAGACATGGGTCATTGTGAGGACATAATAAGTATGCACAATCTACAAAAAAAAACAATTTTTGAAATTAACCTCTTCAAGTCTTCATGGAAACGAAATTATCCATAGCAAAATTACATGCCAATAGAAAAGCTATAAACCTAATATTTAGCAAGTTTAGCCACTTGACAGAAGGCTCATGATCACTGTAAATGAAAAATAAACAATTTAAATTAATTCATTTCTAATGATTGAATAAGTTCATTAATTGTATGTAAATAGATGTACAATGTAAGCTTCTCAAATCTGAGTAGTGTCAGCTACATTGTATATATGATTTGCATAGAAGTACAAATACAATGAAATTAATTATTTTATTTCTTCTCTTGTTCTATAAAGAGCAATTAGTTTTGATAGAAATCATGTCATTATCTCAAATTCTACAGTTGGTTTCACATTTTTGAAGATGTTTTCTTATTATGGATTAGGAATGAAATCTTAATTGTGACTATATATCAAATTGATAACGAAAATGCTGATGTATGACAATGTCAATGGCTGTACTTGTCTTTTTCTGTCTAAATTGCCAAAACCAGAACTTTTTTGCTAAAAATTGCTAAATTTCTATGTAAATTAAAGATTGGTCAAACAAGAGAAGATATGCATTTTCTTATGGTCTTCCTATATATATATATATATATATAACTATAATGTTGCTGTTTGAAATCTAATATGTCGATGTATTGCACAGTAACTGTAAGATATTATTAATTGATAACTGATTTGATTTGTTTTTCGTAAATGGCTTTGTTATAAATTAGGCTGTTAGTTTTCTGCATGCGGTTTCAATTGTTTCACATTTTTAATGTGAGGACCTCTTTTTAATTGTAGCAGACTATACAGTATAGGTTTTTCTCATGGTTGAAGGCTGTACAGTTGCATAAAATTTCTTCTATCCGCTTCTTTTGAACAACAGAGGATAATAGTGTAATTTTGGCAATGTTATAGAAATAATTAATATGGTTTAATATTGTCAATTTTTTTTTTGGTTTGTACCTGTATTTCTATAATTTGTAAACCTATTATTTCAGAGTCAAGAACTGTTCCTGTATTGAATTTTATTGTAAGTTCTTTAAAGCACTGTTTTATAATCCAAAAAAGTACTGTAAATTCAGAAATTAATTAATGTAAAGAATGTGATAGTGACAGCATCAAGTTGACAACATATGTATTCACAAGTTTTAGAATATTTAAAGATTTGCATCTAAAGCAAGACTAACTATGCATATGAGTCTGCTTTTGGTCTTTTTCCATCTGTATTTTTGTGTTTTTTTCGTACTATTCAAACTATTATCAGCTATATTCATTATTGTTAACTTTAATCTTATTAAGATAACAACAGTATGAAAGCCTTCGTAAATTTACATCCAATCCAACATCTCGGCAGACCGAATAGTATAAATAGAAAATAAAAACAATAAAGTGCTCCGCTGGGCGCAGCTTGATAAGACCGCAGAGGTCGAACCCTGAACAGTTGGGGCAAGTATGGACACAACATTCAAGCTTGATACAGCACTGAATTTGGATTGTGATTAAATATTTGACACAGCATAGGTTTCTGACACAGAATGAATGTGGTCTAAGAACTTAAAATTTTTTAAATTACCGCTTCAAACCATATCATTATTATTTGCTTTTATATATAAATCAGAAATAACCAATTTAAAATGGAAAATTTTTAAGAAAAAAAAAGGAAAAAAAGGGAAAAAAATCCCTCCCCCAAATTTTTTGAATCCCCTTTTGATTCATCACCCCCAAACTCAATTCCAGCCTTCCCTTTGTGGTATGGTACCTTGCAGTACAATTTCATAAAGATCCATACACTTACACACAAGTTATTGTCCTGAAACTGGAAAAATGCTTGTTTTTTGTCCCTTTTCGACCCCTAATTCCTAAAATTTTGAGGCAATTACCCCCAAAATCAATCCCAGCCTTCCCTTAGTGGTATGGTACCTTGCAGTACAATTTCAGAGAGATCCATACACTTGAACACAAGTTATTGTCTGGAAACTAGAAACATGCTTATTTCTGGCCCCTTATTCCTAAACGTTTTGGGCAATTACCCCAAAACTCAATTCCAGCTTTCCCTTTGTGATCTGGAACCTTGTAGTACAATTTCAGAAAGATCCATACACTTACACACAAGTTATTGTCATGAAACTAGAAAAATGCTTGTTTTTTGCCCCTTTTTCGGCCCCTAATTCCTAAAATTTTGAGGCAATTACCCCCAAAATCAATCCCAGCATTCCCTTTGTGATATGGAAACTTGTGGTACAATGTCAGAGATATCAATACACTAACACACAAGTTATGTCTGGAAGTTACAAAAATGCTTATTTTTGGCCCCTAATTCCTTAAATGTTGGTACCATAACCCCATAAATAAATCCCAACCTTCATTTTGTGGTATTGAACCTTATGGTAAAATTTCATAGAGATCCATTCATTTAAACTAAAGTGAGAGTGCGAAAACCAATGTGTCTTCGGACGATGACAACGACAACGCCAACGTCATACCAATATACGACCGTAAATTTTTTTGCGGTCGTATAAAAATCATCAGTGGTAATGTTCATTATATATATATAAAGTTGTCTTTTATTACAGCTATCAGTTCCAATATACAGGGCCTAATCTAGGATTTTTGAGAGGGAGAAGTGACTTCTCTTCTCTTTTCCTTCCATGAGGGAGTAGTGGTCAATTTCTTGGAGAAGTAAGATTCTATTACCGTTTCGGTTGCATAGTGTTTTTGTGCTTATCACTAAGGAAATTGTTTTTTTCATATGTTGTTGTACCAAATGTATATATAGAAAGTTCTTAATAAAAATGTTTAGACAATATAGCTGTTATTCATTTATTGATACCATTTGTACTGTCAACTTGAATTTAAGTCTAAATAAAATTTGTTGCTTGGGACATGAGGGAGTAGCCTAGTAATATCAGAGACATATACATTAATTCGATTTAATTCATGTGCATCTGCCTCAATTTATTTTTAAAAGACCAGAAAAATATGACTCCCAGTTTACCTCATGATTTTCCCATGACTGGTAATTAAATTTATATCACCACTTGTCATTATTTTGTAAAACATTAATTTATTGAATGTCCAGGACATCATGTTAGTTGTAAATTGAGATTCTCGATAAAGATTGTAAGCCTATAAATTAACCGATAAAAAGATACCTATCATTTTCAAATATCTTCCATATCAACAAATGGTCGTGAAAAAAATCCACTTCTGATCGCAAGCTTGTCCAGTGTCGTAGTTATATGTTTGCAAACACATGATCCATCGACTGTCCAGTGTTCTCCCCAGATATTTCATACAGCATCCTGGTAAAAAAGGAAATTTGAAATACCATCTTGTTTCTAAAATTATAACGTTCGATATGAGGTATTATGAGTATTTTCTATTTCCTATCTTTTCGGCAATTTTTTTTTTTTTTTTTTTGTCACTTTGAAAATGATATGAGCCAGCCCATGCAAAAAGGTACAAAAGTCCATTTTATAAACTTTACAGGACACATTCGTTAAAATATTTTTGAAAAAACGATTTTTATCAGAAAAGAAATATATTAATGTAAACATTCATAAAATTGTCAATTAACACGGAGAAAGACGTAGAAATATCTGAATGTTTGTACTTAAGCAAGCGTAAAATCATTTGTTTCTCGGAACAATGCTATACTGAGCAGAACCATTTACGACACTATAGAGACAAAAGGTCAACAACTTTCATCATCTCTACCTATGTTTAAAGATAGGAAGGCAACAATTAAAAGTAAGGGAAAATGCAAAAATGATGTCATCTTGTGATTTTGAAATCAACCGTTCTTGCACGGGATTCGAACCGTTAACCCCCTTTCACTGCATTGCTATCTGCATTGTGAGCGAGAGCCATATCCCCACTTCTAACGGAGAGATTATCATCAAATGGCAATTTAAGATATTTAAACTAAACATGGAAAATGATTAAACTATATGAAATAATTCAGTAAAATTTGAATAAAACAAGGGGTGTCAGCACATGCAGATGTGTATAACTTACAGCTTAAGGGTATTGGGAAAAGTAACTGAGTTTTATAGATCACAAGTCTGCTACCAATAATTATGCACACTTTAGAATTTTGTAATTTTTTCGTTGTTGTACCTTTTTGCATGGACTGGCTCATATATATAGGTGATATCGTCGAAAGTACCAAGTAAGTTAAATAAGTGATTTTGCCATAACTTTTTATTGAAATCAATATATCTTAGATGTGTTTTTTGCAAACTATATGTTTTGATAGATGCCAAATCCATTGGAAACGGCTTCAAATTATTGCTAAATCATTGGAAATATGGACTTTTTGCTGATTGGTGTGTGGTTGTTGAGGGTAGAATTTTAGTCACAGTGCTTTGGATAATTGTTTTTTTTTCAAAATTCGCATAAAATTAAAACGTTCGATATGAGGTATTATGAGTATTTTCTATTTCCTATCTTTTCGGCAATTTTTTTTTTTTTTTTTTTTTTTTGTCACTTTGAAAATGATATGAGCCAGCCCATGCGAAAAGGTACAAAAAGTCCTTTTTATAAACTTTACAGGACACATTCGTTAAAATATTTTTGAAAAACGATTTTTATCAGAAAAGAAATATATTAATGTAAACATTCATAAAATTGTCAATTAACACGGAGAAAGACGTAGAAATATCTGAATGTTTGTACTTAAGCAAGCGTAAAATCATTTGTTTCTCGGAACAATGCTATACTGAGCAGAACCATTTACGACACTATAAAGACAAAAGGTCAACAACTTTCATCATCTCTACCTATGTTTAAAGATAGGAAGACAACATTTAAACGTAAGGGAAAATGCAAAAATGATGTCATCTTGTGATCTTGAAATCAACCGTTCTTGCACGGGATTCGAACCGTTACCCCCCTTTCACTGCATTGCTATCTGCATTGTGAGCGAGAGCCATATCCCCACTGCTACCGGAGAGATCATCATCAAATGGCAATTTAAGATATTTAAACTAAACATGGAAAATGATTAAACTATATGAAATAATTCAGTAAAATTTGAATAAAACAAGGGGGGTCAGCACATGCAGATGTGTATAACTTACAGCTTAAGGGTATTGGGAAAAGTAACTGAGTTTTATAGATCACAAGTCTGCTACCAATAATTATGCACACTTTAGAATTTTGTAATTTTTTCGTTGTTGTACCTTTTTGCATGGACTGGCTCATATAGGTGATATCGTCGAAAGTACCAAGTAAGTTAAATAAGTGATTTTGCCATAACTTTTTATTGAAATCAATATATCTTAGATGTGTTTTTTGCAAACTATATGTTTTGATAGATGCCAAATCCATTGGAAACGGCTTCAAATTATTGCTAAATCATTGGAAATATGGACTTTTTGCTGATTGGTGTGTGGTTGTTGAGGGTAGAATTTTAGTCACAGTGCTTTGGATAATTGTTTTTTTTTCAAAATTCGCATAAAATTAAAACGTTCGATATGAGGTATTATGAGTATTTTCTATTTCCTATCTTTTCGGCAATTTTTTTTTTTTTTTTTTTTTTTTGTCACTTTGAAAATGATATGAGCCAGCCCATGCGAAAAGGTACAAAAAGTCCTTTTTATAAACTTTACAGGACACATTCGTTAAAATATTTTTGAAAAACGATTTTTATCAGAAAAGAAATATATTAATGTAAACATTCATAAAATTGTCAATTAACACGGAGAAAGACGTAGAAATATCTGAATGTTTGTACTTAAGCAAGCGTAAAATCATTTGTTTCTCGGAACAATGCTATACTGAGCAGAACCATTTACGACACTATAAAGACAAAAGGTCAACAACTTTCATCATCTCTACCTATGTTTAAAGATAGGAAGACAACATTTAAACGTAAGGGAAAATGCAAAAATGATGTCATCTTGTGATCTTGAAATCAACCGTTCTTGCACGGGATTCGAACCGTTACCCCCCTTTCACTGCATTGCTATCTGCATTGTGAGCGAGAGCCATATCCCCACTGCTACCGGAGAGATCATCATCAAATGGCAATTTAAGATATTTAAACTAAACATGGAAAATGATTAAACTATATGAAATAATTCAGTAAAATTTGAATAAAACAAGGGGGGTCAGCACATGCAGATGTGTATAACTTACAGCTTAAGGGTATTGGGAAAAGTAACTGAGTTTTATAGATCACAAGTCTGCTACCAATAATTATGCACACTTTAGAATTTTGTAATTTTTTCGTTGTTGTACCTTTTTGCATGGACTGGCTCATATAGGTGATATCGTCGAAAGTACCAAGTAAGTTAAATAAGTGATTTTGCCATAACTTTTTATTGAAATCAATATATCTTAGATGTGTTTTTTGCAAACTATATGTTTTGATAGATGCCAAATCCATTGGAAACGGCTTCAAATTATTGCTAAATCATTGGAAATATGGACTTTTTGCTGATTGGTGTGTGGTTGTTGAGGGTAGAATTTTAGTCACAGTGCTTTGGATAATTGTTTTTTTTTCAAAATTCGCATAAAATTAAAACGTTCGATATGAGGTATTATGAGTATTTTCTATTTCCTATCTTTTCGGCAATTTTTTTTTTTTTTTTTTTTTTTTGTCACTTTGAAAATGATATGAGCCAGCCCATGCGAAAAGGTACAAAAAGTCCTTTTTATAAACTTTACAGGACACATTCGTTAAAATATTTTTGAAAAACGATTTTTATCAGAAAAGAAATATATTAATGTAAACATTCATAAAATTGTCAATTAACACGGAGAAAGACGTAGAAATATCTGAATGTTTGTACTTAAGCAAGCGTAAAATCATTTGTTTCTCGGAACAATGCTATACTGAGCAGAACCATTTACGACACTATAAAGACAAAAGGTCAACAACTTTCATCATCTCTACCTATGTTTAAAGATAGGAAGACAACATTTAAACGTAAGGGAAAATGCAAAAATGATGTCATCTTGTGATCTTGAAATCAACCGTTCTTGCACGGGATTCGAACCGTTACCCCCCTTTCACTGCATTGCTATCTGCATTGTGAGCGAGAGCCATATCCCCACTGCTACCGGAGAGATCATCATCAAATGGCAATTTAAGATATTTAAACTAAACATGGAAAATGATTAAACTATATGAAATAATTCAGTAAAATTTGAATAAAACAAGGGGGGTCAGCACATGCAGATGTGTATAACTTACAGCTTAAGGGTATTGGGAAAAGTAACTGAGTTTTATAGATCACAAGTCTGCTACCAATAATTATGCACACTTTAGAATTTTGTAATTTTTTCGTTGTTGTACCTTTTTGCATGGACTGGCTCATATAGGTGATATCGTCGAAAGTACCAAGTAAGTTAAATAAGTGATTTTGCCATAACTTTTTATTGAAATCAATATATCTTAGATGTGTTTTTTGCAAACTATATGTTTTGATAGATGCCAAATCCATTGGAAACGGCTTCAAATTATTGCTAAATCATTGGAAATATGGACTTTTTGCTGATTGGTGTGTGGTTGTTGAGGGTAGAATTTTAGTCACAGTGCTTTGGATAATTGATTTTTTTTATCAAAATTCGCATAAAATTAAAACGTTCTTTATGAGGTATTATGAGTATTTTCTATTTCCTATCTTTTCGGCAATTTGTTTTTTTTTTTTTTTTTTTTTTTTTTTGTCACTTTGAAAATGATATGAGCCAGCCCATGCGAAAAGGTACAAAAAGTCCTTTTTATAAACTTTACAGGACACATTCGTTAAAATATTTTTGAAAAACGATTTTTATCAGAAAAGAAATATATTAATGTAAACATTCATAAAATTGTCAATTAACACGGAGAAAGACGTAGAAATATCTGAAAGTTTGTACTTAAGCAAGCGTAAAATCATTTGTTTCTCGGAACAATGCTATACTGAGCAGAACCATTTACGACACTATAAAGACAAAAGGTCAACAACTTTCATCATCTCTACCTATGTTTAAAGATAGGAAGACAACATTTAAACGTAAGGGAAAATGCAAAAATGATGTCATCTTGTGATTTTGAAATCAACCGTTCTTGCACGGGATTCGAACCGTTACCCCCCTTTCACTGCATTGCTATCTGCATTGTGATCGAGAGCCATATCCCCACTGCTACCGGAGAGATCATCATCAAATGGCAATTTAAGATATTTAAACTAAACATGGAAAATGATTAAACTATATGAAATAATTCAGTAAAATTTGAATAAAACAAGGGGGGTCAGCACATGCAGATGTGTATAACTTACAGCTTAAGGGTATTGGGAAAAGTAACTGAGTTTTATAGATCACAAGTCTGCTACCAATAATTATGCACACTTTAGAATTTTGTAATTTTTTCGTTGTTGTACCTTTTTGCATGGACTGGCTCATATAGGTGATATCGTCGAAAGTACCAAGTAAGTTAAATAAGTGATTTTGCCATAACTTTTTATTGAAATCAATATATCTTAGATGTGTTTTTTGCAAACTATATGTTTTGATAGATGCCAAATCCATTGGAAACGGCTTCAAATTATTGCTAAATCATTGGAAATATGGACTTTTTGCTGATTGGTGTGTGGTTGTTGAGGGTAGAATTTTAGTCACAGTGCTTTGGATAATTGTTTTTTTTTTTTCAAAATTCGCATAAAATTAAAACGTTCTTTATGAGGTATTATGAGTATTTTCTATTTCCTATCTTTTCGGCAATTTTTTTTTTTTTTTTTTTTTTTTTTTGTCACTTTGAAAATGATATGAGCCAGCCCATGCGAAAAGGTACAAAAAGTCCTTTTTATAAACTTTACAGGACACATTCGCTAAAATATTTTTGAAAAACGATTTTTATCAGAAAAGAAATATATTAATGTAAACATTCATAAAATTGTCAATTAACACGGAGAAAGACGTAGAAATATCTGAATGTTTGTACTTAAGCAAGCGTAAAATCATTTGTTTCTCGGAACAATGCTATACTGAGCAGAACCATTTACGACACTATAAAGACAAAAGGTCAACAACTTTCATCATCTCTACCTATGTTTAAAGATAGGAAGACAACATTTAAACGTAAGGGAAAATGCAAAAATGATGTCATCTTGTGATTTTGAAATCAACCGTTCTTGCACGGGATTCGAACCGTTACCCCCCTTTCACTGCATTGCTATCTGCATTGTGATCGAGAGCCATATCCCCACTGCTACCGGAGAGATCATCATCAAATGGCAATTTAAGATATTTAAACTAAACATGGAAAATGATTAAACTATATGAAATAATTCAGTAAAATTTGAATAAAACAAGGGGGGTCAGCACATGCAGATGTGTATAACTTACAGCTTAAGGGTATTGGGAAAAGTAACTGAGTTTTATAGATCACAAGTCTGCTACCAATAATTATGCACACTTTAGAATTTTGTAATTTTTTCGTTGTTGTACCTTTTTGCATGGACTGGCTCATATAGGTGATATCGTCGAAAGTACCAAGTAAGTTAAATAAGTGATTTTGCCATAACTTTTTATTGAAATCAATATATCTTAGATGTGTTTTTTGCAAACTATATGTTTTGATAGATGCCAAATCCATTGGAAACGGCTTCAAATTATTGCTAAATCATTGGAAATATGGACTTTTTGCTGATTGGTGTGTGGTTGTTGAGGGTAGAATTTTAGTCACAGTGCTTTGGATAATTGTTTTTTTTTTTTTCAAAATTCGCATAAAATTAAAACGTTCTTTATGAGGTATTATGAGTATTTTCTATTTCCTATCTTTTCGGCAATTTTTTTTTTTTTTTTTTTTTTTTTTTTGTCACTTTGAAAATGATATGAGCCAGCCCATGCGAAAAGGTACAAAAAGTCCTTTTTATAAACTTTACAGGACACATTCGCTAAAATATTTTTGAAAAACGATTTTTATCAGAAAAGAAATATATTAATGTAAACATTCATAAAATTGTCAATTAACACGGAGAAAGACGTAGAAATATCTGAATGTTTGTACTTAAGCAAGCGTAAAATCATTTGTTTCTCGGAACAATGCTATACTGAGCAGAACCATTTACGACACTATAAAGACAAAAGGTCAACAACTTTCATCATCTCTACCTATGTTTAAAGATAGGAAGACAACATTTAAACGTAAGGGAAAATGCAAAAATGATGTCATCTTGTGATTTTGAAATCAACCGTTCTTGCACGGGATTCGAACCGTTACCCCCTTTCACTGCATTGCTATCTGCATTGTGAGCGAGAGCCATATCCCCACTGCTACCGGAGAGATCATCAATTAATTGCAATTTAAGATATTAAAACTAAATATGGAAAATGATTAAACTATATGAAATAATTCAGTAAAATTTAAATAAAACAAGGGGGGTCAACACATGCAAATGTGTATAACTTACAGCTTAAGGGTATTGGGAAAAGTAAATGAGTTTTATAGATCACAAGTCTGCTACCAATAATTATGCACACTTTAGAATTTTGTAATTTTTTAGTTGTACCTTTTTTGCATGGACTGGCTCATATAGGTGATATCGTCGAAAGTACCAAGTAAGTTAATAAGTGATTTTGCCATAACTTTTTATTGAAATCAATATATCTTAGATGTGTTTTTTGCAAACTATATGTTTTGATAGATGCCAAATCCATTGGAAACGGCTTCAAATTATTGCTAAATCATTGGAAATATGGACTTTTTGCTGATTGGTGTGTGGTTGTTGAGGGTAGAATTTTAGTCACAGTGCTTTGGATAATTGTTTTTTTTTCTTCAAAATTCGCATAAAATTATAACGTTCGATATGAGGTATTATGAGTATTTTCTATTTCCTATCTTTTCGGCAATTTTTTTTTTTTTTTTTTTTTTTGTCACTTTGAAAATGATATGAGCCAGCCCATGCGAAAAGGTACAAAAAGTCCTTTTTATATAACTTTACAGGACACATTCGTTAAAATATTTTTGAAAAACGATTTTTATCAGAAAAGAAATATATTAATGTAAACATTCATAAAATTGTCAATTAACACGGAGAAAGACGTAGAAATATCTGAATGTTTGTACTTAAGCAAGCGTAAAATCATTTGTTTCTCGGAACAATGCTATACTAGTAGAGCAGAACCATTTACGACACTATAGAGACAAAAGGTCAACAACTTTCATCATCTCTACCTATGTTTAAAGATAGGAAGACAACATTTAAACGTAAGGGAAAATGCAAAAATTATGTCATCTTGTGATTTTGAAATCTACCGTTCTTGCACGGGATTCGAACCGTTACCCCCCTTTCACTGCATTGCTATCTGCATTGTGATCGAGAGCCATATCCCCACTGCTACCGGAGAGATCATCATCAAATGGCAATTTAAGATATTTAAACTAAACATGGAAAATGATTAAACTATATGAAATAATTCAGTAAAATTTGAATAAAACAAGGGGGGTCAGCACATGCAGATGTGTATAACTTACAGCTTAAGGGTATTGGGAAAAGTAACTGAGTTTTATAGATCACAAGTCTGCTACCAATAATTATGCACACTTTAGAATTTTGTAATTTTTTCGTTGTTGTACCTTTTTGCATGGACTGGCTCATATAGGTGATATCGTCGAAAGTACCAAGTAAGTTAAATAAGTGATTTTGCCATAACTTTTTATTGAAATCAATATATCTTAGATGTGTTTTTTGCAAACTATATGTTTTGATAGATGCCAAATCCATTGGAAACGGCTTCAAATTATTGCTAAATCATTGGAAATATGGACTTTTTGCTGATTGGTGTGTGGTTGTTGAGGGTAGAATTTTAGTCACAGTGCTTTGGATAATTGTTTTTTTTTTTCAAAATTCGCATAAAATTAAAACGTTCTTTATGAGGTATTATGAGTATTTTCTATTTCCTATCTTTTCGGCAATTTTTTTTTTTTTTTTTTTTTTTTTTTGTCACTTTGAAAATGATATGAGCCAGCCCATGCGAAAAGGTACAAAAAGTCCTTTTTATAAACTTTACAGGACACATTCGTTAAAATATTTTTGAAAAACGATTTTTATCAGAAAAGAAATATATTAATGTAAACATTCATAAAATTGTCAATTAACACGGAGAAAGACGTAGAAATATCTGAATGTTTGTACTTAAGCAAGCGTAAAATCATTTGTTTCTCGGAACAATGCTATACTGAGCAGAACCATTTACGACACTATAAAGACAAAAGGTCAACAACTTTCATCATCTCTACCTATGTTTAAAGATAGGAAGACAACATTTAAACGTAAGGGAAAATGCAAAAATGATGTCATCTTGTGATTTTGAAATCAACCGTTCTTGCACGGGATTCGAACCGTTACCCCCTTTCACTGCATTGCTATCTGCATTGTGAGCGAGAGCCATATCCCCACTGCTACCGGAGAGATCATCAACTAATGGCAATTTAAGATATTAAAACTAAACATGGAAAATGATTAAACTATATGAAATAATTCAGTAAAATTTGAATAAAACAAGGGGGGTCAGCACATGCAGATGTGTATAACTTACAGCTTAAGGGTATTGGGAAAAGTAACTGAGTTTTATAGATCACAAGTCTGCTACCAATAATTATGCACACTTTAGAATTTTGTAATTTTTTCGTTGTTGTACCTTTTTGCATGGACTGGCTCATATAGGTGATATCGTCGAAAGTACCAAGTAAGTTAAATAAGTGATTTTGCCATAACTTTTTATTGAAATCAATATATCTTAGATGTGTTTTTTGCAAACTATATGTTTTGATAGATGCCAAATCCATCGGAAACGGCTTCAAGTTATTGCTAAATCATTGGAAATATGGACTTTTTGCTGATTGGTGTGTGGTTGTTGAGGGTAGAATTTTAGTCACAGTGCTTTGGATAATTGTTTTTTTTTTCAAAATTCGCATAAAATTAAAACGTTCTTTATGAGGTATTATGAGTATTTTCTATTTCCTATCTTTTCGGCAATTTTTTTTTTTTTTTTTTTTTTTTTTTGTCACTTTGAAAATGATATGAGCCAGCCCATGCGAAAAGGTACAAAAAGTCCTTTTTATAAACTTTACAGGACACATTCGTTAAAATATTTTTGAAAAACGATTTTTATCAGAAAAGAAATATATTAATGTAAACATTCATAAAATTGTCAATTAACACGGAGAAAGACGTAGAAATATCTGAATGTTTGTACTTAAGCAAGCGTAAAATCATTTGTTTCTCGGAACAATGCTATACTGAGCAGAACCATTTACGACACTATAAAGACAAAAGGTCAACAACTTTCATCATCTCTACCTATGTTTAAAGATAGGAAGACAACATTTAAACGTAAGGGAAAATGCAAAAATGATGTCATCTTGTGATTTTGAAATCAACCGTTCTTGCACGGGATTCGAACCGTTACCCCCTTTCACTGCATTGCTATCTGCTGTGTGAGCGAGAGCCATATCCCCACTGCTACCGGAGAGATCATCAACTAATGGCAATTTAAGATATTAAAACTAAACATGGAAAATGATTAAACTATATGAAATAATTCAGTAAAATTTGAATAAAACAAGGGGGGTCAGCACATGCAAATGTGTATAACTTACAGCTTAAGGGTATTGGGAAAAGTAAATGAGTTTTATAGATCACAAGTCTGCTACCAATAATTATGCATACTTTAGAATTTTGTAATTTTTTCGTTGTACCTTTTTGCATGGACTGGCTCATATAGGTGATATCGTCGAAAGTACCAAGTAAGTTAATAAGTGATTTTGCCATAACTTTTTATTGAAATCAATAT
Source organism: Mytilus californianus (assembly GCF_021869535.1). Classification (NCBI taxonomy): domain Eukaryota; kingdom Metazoa; phylum Mollusca; class Bivalvia; order Mytilida; family Mytilidae; genus Mytilus; species Mytilus californianus. The sequence continues at coordinate 65,569,175 of NW_026262679.1, forward strand.
ATCTTAGATGTGTTTTTTGCAAACTATATGTTTTGATAGATGCCAAATCCATTGGAAACGGCTTCAAATTATTGCTAAATCATTGGAAATATGGACTTTTTGCTGATTGGTGTGTGGTTGTTGAGGGTAGAATTTTAGTCACAGTGCTTTGGTTAATTGTTTTTTTTTCTTCAAAATTCGCATAAAATTATAACGTTCGATATGAGGTATTATGAGTATTTTCTATTTCCTATTTTTTCGGCAATTTTTTTTTTTTTTTTTTTTTTTTGTCACTTTGAAAATGATATGAGCCAGCCCATGCGAAAAGGTACAAAAAGTCCTTTTTATATAACTTTACAGGACACATTCGTTAAAATATTTTTGAAAAACGATTTTTATCAGAAAAGAAATATATTAATGTAAACATTCATAAAATTGTCAATTAACACGGAGAAAGACGTAGAAATATCTGAATGTTTGTACTTAAGCAAGCGTAAAATCATTTGTTTCTCGGAACAATGCTATACTAGTAGAGCAGAACCATTTACGACACTATAGAGACAAAAGGTCAACAACTTTCATCATCTCTACCTATGTTTAAAGATAGGAAGACAACATTTAAACGTAAGGGAAAATGCAAAAATTATGTCATCTTGTGATTTTGAAATCTACCGTTCTTGCACGGGATTCGAACCGTTACCCCCCTTTCACTGCATTGCTATCTGCTTTGTGAGCGAGAGCCATATCCCCACTGCTACCGGAGAGATCATCATCAAATGGCAATTTAAGATATTTAAACTAAACATGGAAAATGATTAAACTATGTGAAATAATGAGTAAAATTTGAATAAAACAAGGGGGATCAGCACATGCAGATGTGTATAACTTACAGCTTAAGGGTATTGGGAAAAGTAACTGAGTTTTATAGATCACAAGTCTGCTACCAATAATTATGCACACTTTAGAATTTTGTAATTTTTTCGTTGTTGTACCTTTTTGCATGGACTGGCTCATATAGGTGATATCGTCGAAAGTACCAAGTAAGTTAAATAAGTGATTTTGCCATAACTTTTTATTGAAATCAATATATCTTAGATGTGTTTTTTGCAAACTATATGTTTTGATAGATGCCAAATCCTTTGGAAACGGCTTCAAATTATTGCTAAATCATTGGAAATATGGACTTTTTGCTGATTGGTGTGTGGTTGTTGAGGGTAGAATTTTAGTCACAGTGCTTTGGATAATTGTTTTTTTTTTTTCAAAATTCGCATAAAATTAAAACGTTCTTTATGAGGTATTATGAGTATTTTCTATTTCCTATCTTTTCGGCAATTTTTTTTTTTTTTTTTTTTTTTTTTTTGTCACTTTGAAAATGATATGAGCCAGCCCATGCGAAAAGGTACAAAAAGTCCTTTTTATAAACTTTACAGGACACATTCGCTAAAATATTTTTGAAAAACGATTTTTATCAGAAAAGAAATATATTAATGTAAACATTCATAAAATTGTCAATTAACACGGAGAAAGACGTAGAAATATCTGAATGTTTGTACTTAAGCAAGCGTAAAATCATTTGTTTCTCGGAACAATGCTATACTGAGCAGAACCATTTACGACACTATAAAGACAAAAGGTCAACAACTTTCATCATCTCTACCTATGTTTAAAGATAGGAAGACAACATTTAAACGTAAGGGAAAATGCAAAAATGATGTCATCTTGTGATTTTGAAATCAACCGTTCTTGCACGGGATTCGAACCGTTACCCCCCTTTCACTGCATTGCTATCTGCATTGTGATCGAGAGCCATATCCCCACTGCTACCGGAGAGATCATCATCAAATGGCAATTTAAGATATTTAAACTAAACATGGAAAATGATTAAACTATATGAAATAATTCAGTAAAATTTGAATAAAACAAGGGGGGTCAGCACATGCAGATGTGTATAACTTACAGCTTAAGGGTATTGGGAAAAGTAACTGAGTTTTATAGATCACAAGTCTGCTACCAATAATTATGCACACTTTAGAATTTTGTAATTTTTTCGTTGTTGTACCTTTTTGCATGGACTGGCTCATATAGGTGATATCGTCGAAAGTACCAAGTAAGTTAAATAAGTGATTTTGCCATAACTTTTTATTGAAATCAATATATCTTAGATGTGTTTTTTGCAAACTATATGTTTTGATAGATGCCAAATCCATTGGAAACGGCTTCAAATTATTGCTAAATCATTGGAAATATGGACTTTTTGCTGATTGGTGTGTGGTTGTTGAGGGTAGAATTTTAGTCACAGTGCTTTGGATAATTGTTTTTTTTTTTTTCAAAATTCGCATAAAATTAAAACGTTCTTTATGAGGTATTATGAGTATTTTCTATTTCCTATCTTTTCGGCAATTTTTTTTTTTTTTTTTTTTTTTTTTTTGTCACTTTGAAAATGATATGAGCCAGCCCATGCGAAAAGGTACAAAAAGTCCTTTTTATAAACTTTACAGGACACATTCGCTAAAATATTTTTGAAAAACGATTTTTATCAGAAAAGAAATATATTAATGTAAACATTCATAAAATTGTCAATTAACACGGAGAAAGACGTAGAAATATCTGAATGTTTGTACTTAAGCAAGCGTAAAATCATTTGTTTCTCGGAACAATGCTATACTGAGCAGAACCATTTACGACACTATAAAGACAAAAGGTCAACAACTTTCATCATCTCTACCTATGTTTAAAGATAGGAAGACAACATTTAAACGTAAGGGAAAATGCAAAAATGATGTCATCTTGTGATTTTGAAATCAACCGTTCTTGCACGGGATTCGAACCGTTACCCCCTTTCACTGCATTGCTATCTGCATTGTGAGCGAGAGCCATATCCCCACTGCTACCGGAGAGATCATCAATTAATTGCAATTTAAGATATTAAAACTAAATATGGAAAATGATTAAACTATATGAAATAATTCAGTAAAATTTAAATAAAACAAGGGGGGTCAACACATGCAAATGTGTATAACTTACAGCTTAAGGGTATTGGGAAAAGTAAATGAGTTTTATAGATCACAAGTCTGCTACCAATAATTATGCACACTTTAGAATTTTGTAATTTTTTAGTTGTACCTTTTTTGCATGGACTGGCTCATATAGGTGATATCGTCGAAAGTACCAAGTAAGTTAATAAGTGATTTTGCCATAACTTTTTATTGAAATCAATATATCTTAGATGTGTTTTTTGCAAACTATATGTTTTGATAGATGCCAAATCCATTGGAAACGGCTTCAAATTATTGCTAAATCATTGGAAATATGGACTTTTTGCTGATTGGTGTGTGGTTGTTGAGGGTAGAATTTTAGTCACAGTGCTTTGGATAATTGTTTTTTTTTCTTCAAAATTCGCATAAAATTATAACGTTCGATATGAGGTATTATGAGTATTTTCTATTTCCTATCTTTTCGGCAATTTTTTTTTTTTTTTTTTTTTTTGTCACTTTGAAAATGATATGAGCCAGCCCATGCGAAAAGGTACAAAAAGTCCTTTTTATATAACTTTACAGGACACATTCGTTAAAATATTTTTGAAAAACGATTTTTATCAGAAAAGAAATATATTAATGTAAACATTCATAAAATTGTCAATTAACACGGAGAAAGACGTAGAAATATCTGAATGTTTGTACTTAAGCAAGCGTAAAATCATTTGTTTCTCGGAACAATGCTATACTAGTAGAGCAGAACCATTTACGACACTATAGAGACAAAAGGTCAACAACTTTCATCATCTCTACCTATGTTTAAAGATAGGAAGACAACATTTAAACGTAAGGGAAAATGCAAAAATTATGTCATCTTGTGATTTTGAAATCTACCGTTCTTGCACGGGATTCGAACCGTTACCCCCCTTTCACTGCATTGCTATCTGCATTGTGATCGAGAGCCATATCCCCACTGCTACCGGAGAGATCATCATCAAATGGCAATTTAAGATATTTAAACTAAACATGGAAAATGATTAAACTATATGAAATAATTCAGTAAAATTTGAATAAAACAAGGGGGGTCAGCACATGCAGATGTGTATAACTTACAGCTTAAGGGTATTGGGAAAAGTAACTGAGTTTTATAGATCACAAGTCTGCTACCAATAATTATGCACACTTTAGAATTTTGTAATTTTTTCGTTGTTGTACCTTTTTGCATGGACTGGCTCATATAGGTGATATCGTCGAAAGTACCAAGTAAGTTAAATAAGTGATTTTGCCATAACTTTTTATTGAAATCAATATATCTTAGATGTGTTTTTTGCAAACTATATGTTTTGATAGATGCCAAATCCATTGGAAACGGCTTCAAATTATTGCTAAATCATTGGAAATATGGACTTTTTGCTGATTGGTGTGTGGTTGTTGAGGGTAGAATTTTAGTCACAGTGCTTTGGATAATTGTTTTTTTTTTTCAAAATTCGCATAAAATTAAAACGTTCTTTATGAGGTATTATGAGTATTTTCTATTTCCTATCTTTTCGGCAATTTTTTTTTTTTTTTTTTTTTTTTTTGTCACTTTGAAAATGATATGAGCCAGCCCATGCGAAAAGGTACAAAAAGTCCTTTTTATAAACTTTACAGGACACATTCGTTAAAATATTTTTGAAAAACGATTTTTATCAGAAAAGAAATATATTAATGTAAACATTCATAAAATTGTCAATTAACACGGAGAAAGACGTAGAAATATCTGAATGTTTGTACTTAAGCAAGCGTAAAATCATTTGTTTCTCGGAACAATGCTATACTGAGCAGAACCATTTACGACACTATAAAGACAAAAGGTCAACAACTTTCATCATCTCTACCTATGTTTAAAGATAGGAAGACAACATTTAAACGTAAGGGAAAATGCAAAAATGATGTCATCTTGTGATTTTGAAATCAACCGTTCTTGCACGGGATTCGAACCGTTACCCCCTTTCACTGCATTGCTATCTGCATTGTGAGCGAGAGCCATATCCCCACTGCTACCGGAGAGATCATCAACTAATGGCAATTTAAGATATTAAAACTAAACATGGAAAATGATTAAACTATATGAAATAATTCAGTAAAATTTGAATAAAACAAGGGGGGTCAGCACATGCAGATGTGTATAACTTACAGCTTAAGGGTATTGGGAAAAGTAACTGAGTTTTATAGATCACAAGTCTGCTACCAATAATTATGCACACTTTAGAATTTTGTAATTTTTTCGTTGTTGTACCTTTTTGCATGGACTGGCTCATATAGGTGATATCGTCGAAAGTACCAAGTAAGTTAAATAAGTGATTTTGCCATAACTTTTTATTGAAATCAATATATCTTAGATGTGTTTTTTGCAAACTATATGTTTTGATAGATGCCAAATCCATCGGAAACGGCTTCAAGTTATTGCTAAATCATTGGAAATATGGACTTTTTGCTGATTGGTGTGTGGTTGTTGAGGGTAGAATTTTAGTCACAGTGCTTTGGATAATTGTTTTTTTTTTCAAAATTCGCATAAAATTAAAACGTTCTTTATGAGGTATTATGAGTATTTTCTATTTCCTATCTTTTCGGCAATTTTTTTTTTTTTTTTTTTTTTTTTTTGTCACTTTGAAAATGATATGAGCCAGCCCATGCGAAAAGGTACAAAAAGTCCTTTTTATAAACTTTACAGGACACATTCGTTAAAATATTTTTGAAAAACGATTTTTATCAGAAAAGAAATATATTAATGTAAACATTCATAAAATTGTCAATTAACACGGAGAAAGACGTAGAAATATCTGAATGTTTGTACTTAAGCAAGCGTAAAATCATTTGTTTCTCGGAACAATGCTATACTGAGCAGAACCATTTACGACACTATAAAGACAAAAGGTCAACAACTTTCATCATCTCTACCTATGTTTAAAGATAGGAAGACAACATTTAAACGTAAGGGAAAATGCAAAAATGATGTCATCTTGTGATTTTGAAATCAACCGTTCTTGCACGGGATTCGAACCGTTACCCCCTTTCACTGCATTGCTATCTGCTGTGTGAGCGAGAGCCATATCCCCACTGCTACCGGAGAGATCATCAACTAATGGCAATTTAAGATATTAAAACTAAACATGGAAAATGATTAAACTATATGAAATAATTCAGTAAAATTTGAATAAAACAAGGGGGGTCAGCACATGCAAATGTGTATAACTTACAGCTTAAGGGTATTGGGAAAAGTAAATGAGTTTTATAGATCACAAGTCTGCTACCAATAATTATGCATACTTTAGAATTTTGTAATTTTTTCGTTGTACCTTTTTGCATGGACTGGCTCATATAGGTGATATCGTCGAAAGTACCAAGTAAGTTAATAAGTGATTTTGCCATAACTTTTTATTGAAATCAATATATCTTAGATGTGTTTTTTGCAAACTATATGTTTTGATAGATGCCAAATCCATTGGAAACGGCTTCAAATTATTGCTAAATCATTGGAAATATGGACTTTTTGCTGATTGGTGTGTGGTTGTTGAGGGTAGAATTTTAGTCACAGTGCTTTGGTTAATTGTTTTTTTTTCTTCAAAATTCGCATAAAATTATAACGTTCGATATGAGGTATTATGAGTATTTTCTATTTCCTATTTTTTCGGCAATTTTTTTTTTTTTTTTTTTTTTTTGTCACTTTGAAAATGATATGAGCCAGCCCATGCGAAAAGGTACAAAAAGTCCTTTTTATATAACTTTACAGGACACATTCGTTAAAATATTTTTGAAAAACGATTTTTATCAGAAAAGAAATATATTAATGTAAACATTCATAAAATTGTCAATTAACACGGAGAAAGACGTAGAAATATCTGAATGTTTGTACTTAAGCAAGCGTAAAATCATTTGTTTCTCGGAACAATGCTATACTAGTAGAGCAGAACCATTTACGACACTATAGAGACAAAAGGTCAACAACTTTCATCATCTCTACCTATGTTTAAAGATAGGAAGACAACATTTAAACGTAAGGGAAAATGCAAAAATTATGTCATCTTGTGATTTTGAAATCTACCGTTCTTGCACGGGATTCGAACCGTTACCCCCCTTTCACTGCATTGCTATCTGCTTTGTGAGCGAGAGCCATATCCCCACTGCTACCGGAGAGATCATCATCAAATGGCAATTTAAGATATTTAAACTAAACATGGAAAATGATTAAACTATGTGAAATAATGAGTAAAATTTGAATAAAACAAGGGGGATCAGCACATGCAGATGTGTATAACTTACAGCTTAAGGGTATTGGGAAAAGTAACTGAGTTTTATAGATCACAAGTCTGCTACCAATAATTATGCACACTTTAGAATTTTGTAATTTTTTCGTTGTTGTACCTTTTTGCATGGACTGGCTCATATAGGTGATATCGTCGAAAGTACCAAGTAAGTTAAATAAGTGATTTTGCCATAACTTTTTATTGAAATCAATATATCTTAGATGTGTTTTTTGCAAACTATATGTTTTGATAGATGCCAAATCCTTTGGAAACGGCTTCAAATTATTGCTAAATCATTGGAAATATGGACTTTTTGCTGATTGGTGTGTGGTTGTTGAGGGTAGAATTTTAGTCACAGTGCTTTGGATAATTGTTTTTTTTTCAAAATTCGCATAAAATTAAAACGTTCGATATGAGGTATTATGAGTATTTTCTATTTCCTATCTTTTCGGCAATTTTTTTTTTTTTTTTTTTTTTTTTTGTCACTTTGAAAATGATATGAGCCAGCCCATGCGAAAAGGTACAAAAAGTCCTTTTTATAAACTTTACAGGACACATTCGTTAAAATATTTTTGAAAAACGATTTTTATCAGAAAAGAAATATATTCATGTAAACATTCATAAAATTGTCAATTAACACGGAGAAAGACGTAGAAATATCTGAATGTTTGTACTTAAGCAAGCGTAAAATCATTTGTTTCTCGGAACAATGCTATACTGAGCAGAACCATTTACGACACTATAAAGACAAAAGGTCAACAACTTTCATCATCTCTACCTATGTTTAAAGATAGGAAGACAACATTTAAACGTAAGGGAAAATGCAAAAATGATGTCATCTTGTGATTTTGAAATCAACCGTTCTTGCACGGGATTCGAACCGTTACCCCCTTTCACTGCATTGCTTTCTGCATTTTGAGCGAGAGCCATATCCCCACTGCTACCGGAGAGATCATCATCAAATGGCAATTTAAGATATTAAAACTAAACATGGAAAATGATTAAACTATATGAAATAATTCAGTAAATTTGAATAAAACAAGGGGGGTCATCACATGCAAATGTGTATAACTTACAGCTTAAGGGTATTGGGAAAAGTAACTGAGTTTTATAGATCACAAGTCTGCTACCAATAATTATGCACACTTTAGAATTTTGTAATTTTTTAGTTGTACCTTTTTTGCATGGACTGGCTCATATAGGTGATATCGTCGAAAGTACCAAGTAAGTTAATAAGTGATTTTGCCATAACTTTTTATTGAAATCAATATATCTTAGATGTGTTTTTTGCAAACTATATGTTTTGATAGATGCCAAATCCATTGGAAACGGCTTCAAATTATTGCTAAATCATTGGAAATATGGACTTTTTGCTGATTGGTGTGTGGTTGTTGAGGGTAGAATTTTAGTCACAGTGCTTTGGATAAATGTTTTTTTTTCTTCAAAATTCGCATAAAATTATAACGTTCGATATGAGGTATTATGAGTATTTTCTATTTCCTATCTTTTCGGCAATTTCTTTTTTTTTTTTTTTTTTTTGTCACTTTGAAAATGATATGAGCCAGCCCATGCGAAAAGGTACAAAAAGTCCTTTTTATATAACTTTACAGGACACATTCGTTAAAATATTTTTGAAAAACGATTTTTATCAGAAAAGAAATATATTAATGTAAACATTCATAAAATTGTCAATTAACACGGAGAAAGACGTAGAAATATCTGAATGTTTGTACTTAAGCAAGCGTAAAATCATTTGTTTCTCGGAAAAATGCTATACTAGTAGAGCAGAACCATTTACGACACTATAGAGACAAAAGGTCAACAACTTTCATCATCTCTACCTATGTTTAAAGATAGGAAGACAACATTTAAACGTAAGGGAAAATGCAAAAATGATGTCATCTTGTGATTTTGAAATCAACCGTTCTTGCACGGGATTCGAACCGTTACCCCCTTTCACTGCATTGCTATCTGCATTGTGATCGAGAGCCATATCCCCACTGCTACCGGAGAGATCATCATCAAATGGCAATTTAAGATATTTAAACTAAACATGGAAAATGATTAAACTATATGAAATAATTCAGTAAAATTTGAATAAAACAAGGGGGGTCAGCACATGCAGATGTGTATAACTTACAGCTTAAGGGTATTGGGAAAAGTAACTGAGTTTTATAGATCACAAGTCTGCTACCAATAATTATGCACACTTTAGAATTTTGTAATTTTTTCGTTGTTGTACCTTTTTGCATGGACTGGCTCATATAGGTGATATCGTCGAAAGTACCAAGTAAGTTAAATAAGTGATTTTGCCATAACTTTTTATTGAAATCAATATATCTTAGATGTGTTTTTTGCAAACTATATGTTTTGATAGATGCCAAATCCATTGGAAACGGCTTCAAATTATTGCTAAATCATTGGAAATATGGACTTTTTGCTGATTGGTGTGTGGTTGTTGAGGGTAGAATTTTAGTCACAGTGCTTTGGATAAATGTTTTTTTTTTCTTCAAAATTCGCATAAAATTATAACGTTCGATATGAGGTATTATGAGTATTTTCTATTTCCTATCTTTTCGGCAATTTCTTTTTTTTTTTTTTTTTTTTGTCACTTTGAAAATGATATGAGCCAGCCCATGCGAAAAGGTACAAAAAGTCCTTTTTATATAACTTTACAGGACACATTCGTTAAAATATTTTTGAAAAACGATTTTTATCAGAAAAGAAATATATTAATGTAAACATTCATAAAATTGTCAATTAACACGGAGAAAGACGTAGAAATATCTGAATGTTTGTACTTAAGCAAGCGTAAAATCATTTGTTTCTCGGAACAATGCTATACTAGTAGAGCAGAACCATTTACGACACTATAGAGACAAAAGGTCAACAACTTTCATCATCTCTACCTATGTTTAAAGATAGGAAGACAACATTTAAACGTAAAAGAAAATGCAAAAATGATGTTATCTTGTGATCTTGAAATCAACCGTTCTTGCACGGGATTCGAACCGTTACCCCCCTTTCACTGCATTGCTATCTGCATTGTGATCGAGAGCCATATCCCCACTGCTACCGGAGAGATCATCATCAAATGGCAATTTAAGATATTTAAACTAAACATGGAAAATGATTAAACTATATGAAATAATTCAGTAAAATTTGAATAAAACAAGGGGGGTCAGCACATGCAGATGTGTATAACTTACAGCTTAAGGGTATTGGGAAAAGTAACTGAGTTTTATAGATCACAAGTCTGCTACCAATAATTATGCACACTTTAGAATTTTGTAATTTTTTCGTTGTTGTACCTTTTTGCATGGACTGGCTCATATAGGTGATATCGTCGAAAGTACCAAGTAAGTTAAATAAGTGATTTTGCCATAACTTTTTATTGAAATCAATATATCTTAGATGTGTTTTTTGCAAACTATATATTTTGATAGATGCCAAATCCATTGGAAACGGCTTCAAATTATTGCTAAATCATTGGAAATATGGACTTTTTGCTGATTGGTGTGTGGTTGTTGAGGGTAGAATTTTAGTCACAGTGCTTTGGATAATTGTTTTTTTTTTCAAAATTCGCATAAAATTAAAACGTTCGATATGAGGTATTATGAGTATTTTCTATTTCCTATCTTTTCGGCAATTTTTTTTTTTTTTTTTTTTTGTCACTTTGAAAATGATATGAGCCAGCCCATGCGAAAAGGTACAAAAAGTCCTTTTTATAAACTTTACAGGACACATTCGCTAAAATATTTTTGAAAAACGATTTTTATCAGAAAAGAAATATATTAATGAAAACATTCATAAAATTGTCAATTAACACGGAGAAAGACGTAGAAATATCTGAATGTTTGTACTTAAGCAAGCGTAAAATCATTTGTTTCTCGGAACAATGCTATACTGAGCAGAACCATTTACGACACTATAGAGACAAAAGGTCAACAACTTTCATCATCTCTACCTATGTTTAAAGATAGGAAGACAACATTTAAACGTAAGGGAAAATGCAAAAATGATGTCATCTTGTGATTTTGAAATCAACCGTTCTTGCACGGGATTCGAACCGTTACCCCCTTTCACTGCATTGCTATCTGCATTTTGAGCGAGAGCCATATCCCCACTGCTACCGGAGAGATCATCATCAAATGGCAATTTAAGATATTAAAACTAAACATGGAAAATGATTAAACTATATGAAATAATTCAGTAAATTTGAATAAAACAAGGGGGGTCATCACATGCAAATGTGTATAACTTACAGCTTAAGGGTATTGGGAAAAGTAACTGAGTTTTATAGATCACAAGTCTGCTACCAATAATTATGCACACTTTAGAATTTTGTAATTTTTTAGTTGTACCTTTTTTGCATGGACTGGCTCATATAGGTGATATCGTCGAAAGTACCAAGTAAGTTAATAAGTGATTTTGCCATAACTTTTTATTGAAATCAATATATCTTAGATGTGTTTTTTGCAAACTATATGTTTTGATAGATGCCAAATCCATTGGAAACGGCTTCAAATTATTGCTAAATCATTGGAAATATGGACTTTTTGCTGATTGGTGTGTGGTTGTTGAGGGTAGAATTTAAGTCACAGTGCTTTGGATAAATGTTTTTTTTTCTTCAAAATTCGCATAAAATTATAACGTTCGATATGAGGTATTATGAGTATTTTCTATTTCCTATCTTTTCGGCAATTTCTTTTTTTTCTTTTTTTTTTTGTCACTTTGAAAATGATATGAGCCAGCCCATGCGAAAAGGTACAAAAAGTCCTTTTTATATAACTTTACAGGACACATTCGTTAAAATATTTTTGAAAAACGATTTTTATCAGAAAAGAAATATATTAATGTAAACATTCATAAAATTGTCAATTAACACGGAGAAAGACGTAGAAATATCTGAATGTTTGTACTTAAGCAAGCGTAAAATCATTTGTTTCTCGGAACAATGCTATACTAGTAGAGCAGAACCATTTACGACACTATAGAGACAAAAGGTCAACAACTTTCATCATCTCTACCTATGTTTAAAGATAGGAAGACAACATTTAAACGTAAGGGAAAATGCAAAACTGATGTCATCTTGTGATTTTGAAATCAACCGTTCTTGCACGGGATTCGAACCGTTACCCCCTTTCACTGCATTGCTATCTGCATTGTGATCGAGAGCCATATCCCCACTGCTACCGGAGAGATCATCATCAAATGGCAATTTAAGATATTTAAACTAAACATGGAAAATGATTAAACTATATGAAATAATTCAGTAAAATTTGAATAAAACAAGGGGGGTCAGCACATGCAGATGTGTATAACTTACAGCTTAAGGGTATTGGGAAAAGTAACTGAGTTTTATAGATCACAAGTCTGCTACCAATAATTATGCACACTTTAGAATTTTGTAATTTTTTCGTTGTTGTACCTTTTTGCATGGACTGGCTCATATAGGTGATATCGTCGAAAGTACCAAGTAAGTTAAATAAGTGATTTTGCCATAACTTTTTATTGAAATCAATATATCTTAGATGTGTTTTTTGCAAACTATATGTTTTGATAGATGCCAAATCCATTGGAAACGGCTTCAAATTATTGCTAAATCATTGGAAATATGGACTTTTTGCTGATTGGTGTGTGGTTGTTGAGGGTAGAATTTTAGTCACAGTGCTTTGGATAAATGTTTTTTTTTTTTCAAAATTCGCATAAAATTATAACGTTCGATATGAGGTATTATGAGTATTTTCTATTTCCTATCTTTTCGGCAATTTCTTTTTTTTTTTTTTTTTTTTGTCACTTTGAAAATGATATGAGCCAGCCCATGCGAAAAGGTATAAAAAGTTCTTTTTATAAACTTTACAGGACACATTCGGCAAAATATTTTTGAAAAAACGATTTTTATCAGAAAAGAAATATATTAATGTAAACATTCATAAAATTGTCAATTAACACGGAGAAAGACGTAGAAATATCTGAATGTTTGTACTTAAGCAAGCGTAAAATCATTTGTTTCTCGGAACAATGCTATACTGAGCAGAACCATTTACGACACTATAGAGACAAAAGGTCAACAACTTTCATCATCTCTACCTATGTTTAAAGATAGGAAGACAACATTTAAACGTAAAAGAAAATGCAAAAATGATGTTATCTTGTGATCTTGAAATCAACCGTTCTTGCACGGGATTCGAACCGTTACCCCCCTTTCACTGCATTGCTATCTGCATTGTGATCGAGAGCCATATCCCCACTGCTACCGGAGAGATCATCATCAAATGGCAATTTAAGATATTTAAACTAAACATGGAAAATGATTAAACTATATGAAATAATTCAGTAAAATTTGAATAAAACAAGGGGGGTCAGCACATGCAGATGTGTATAACTTACAGCTTAAGGGTATTGGGAAAAGTAACTGAGTTTTATAGATCACAAGTCTGCTACCAATAATTATGCACACTTTAGAATTTTGTAATTTTTTCGTTGTTGTACCTTTTTGCATGGACTGGATCATATAGGTGATATCGTCGAAAGTACCAAGTAAGTTAAATAAGTGATTTTGCCATAACTTTTTATTGAAATCAATATATCTTAGATGTGTTTTTTGCAAACTATATATTTTGATAGATGCCAAATCCATTGGAAACGGCTTCAAATTATTGCTAAATCATTGGAAATATGGACTTTTTGCTGATTGGTGTGTGGTTGTTGAGGGTAGAATTTTAGTCACAGTGCTTTGGATAATTGTTTTTTTTTTTCAAAATTCGCATAAAATTAAAACGTTCGATATGAGGTATTATGAGTATTTTCTATTTCCTATCTTTTCGGCAATTTTTTTTTTTTTTTTTTTTGTCACTTTGAAAATGATATGAGCCAGCCCATGCGAAAAGGTACAAAAAGTCCTTTTTATAAACTTTACAGGACACATTCGCTAAAATATTTTTGAAAAACGATTTTTATCAGAAAAGAAATATATTAATGAAAACATTCATAAAATTGTCAATTAACACGGAGAAAGACGTAGAAATATCTGAATGTTTGTACTTAAGCAAGCGTAAAATCATTTGTTTCTCGGAACAATGCTATACTGAGCAGAACCATTTACGACACTATAAAGACAAAAGGTCAACAACTTTCATCATCTCTACCTATGTTTAAAGATAGGAAGACAACATTTAAACGTAAGGGAAAATGCAAAAATGATGTCATCTTGTGATTTTGAAATCAACCGTTCTTGCACGGGATTCGAACCGTTACCCCCCTTTCACTGCATTGCTATCTGCATTGTGATCGAGAGCCATATCCCCACTGCTACCGGAGAGATCATCATCAAATGGCAATTTAAGATATTAAAACTAAACATGGAAAATGATTAAACTATATGAAATAATTCAGTAAAATTTGAATAAAACAAGGGGGGTCAGCACATGCAAATGTGTATAACTTACAGCTTAAGGGTATTGGGAAAAGTAACTGAGTTTTATAGATCACAAGTCTGCTACCAATAATTATGCACACTTTAGAATTTTGTAATTTTTTAGTTGTACCTTTTTTGCATGGACTGGCTCATATAGGTGATATCGTCGAAAGTACCAAGTAAGTTAATAAGTGATTTTGCCATAACTTTTTATTGAAATCAATATATCTTAGATGTGTTTTTTGCAAACTATATGTTTTGATAGATGCCAAATCCATTGGAAACGGCTTCAAATTATTGCTAAATCATTGGAAATATGGACTTTTTGCTGATTGGTGTGTGGTTGTTGAGGGTAGAATTTAAGTCACAGTGCTTTGGATAAATGTTTTTTTTTCTTCAAAATTCGCATCAAATTATAACGTTCGATATGAGGTATTATGAGTATTTTCTATTTCCTATCTTTTCGGCAATTTTTTTTTTTTTTTTTTTTTGTCACTTTGAAAATGATATGAGCCAGCCCATGCGAAAAGGTGCAAAAAGTCCATTTTATATAACTTTACAGGACACATTCGTTAAAATATTTTTGAAAAACGATTTTTATCAGAAAAGAAATATATTAATGTAAACATTCATAAAATTGTCAATTAACACGGAGAAAGACGTAGAAATATCTGAATGTTTGTACTTAAGCAAGCGTAAAATCATTTGTTTCTCGGAACAATGCTATACTAGTAGAGCAGAACCATTTACGACACTATAGAGACAAAAGGTCAACAATTTTCATCATCTCTACCTATGTTTAAAGATAGGAAGACAACATTTAAACGTAAGGGAAAATGCAAAAATGATGTCATCTTGTGATTTTGAAATCAACCGTTCTTGCACGGGATTCGAACCGTTACCCCCCTTTCACTGCATTGCTATCTGCATTGTGATCGAGAGCCATATCCCCACTGCTACCGGAGAGATCATCATCAAATGGCAATTTAAGATATTTAAACTAAACATGGAAAATGATTAAACTATATGAAATAATTCAGTAAAATTTGAATAAAACAAGGGGGGTCAGCACATGCAGATGTGTATAACTTACAGCTTAAGGGTATTGGGAAAAGTAACTGAGTTTTATAGATCACAAGTCTGCTACCAATAATTATGCACACTTTAGAATTTTGTAATTTTTTCGTTGTTGTACCTTTTTGCATGGACTGGCTCATATAGGTGATATCGTCGAAAGTACCAAGTAAGTTAAATAAGTGATTTTGCCATAACTTTTTATTGAAATCAATATATCTTAGATGTGTTTTTTGCAAACTATATGTTTTGATAGATGCCAAATCCATTGGAAACGGCTTCAAATTATTGCTAAATCATTGGAAATATGAACTTTTTGCTGATTGGTGTGTGGTTGTTGAGGGTAGAATTTTAGTCACAGTGCTTTGGATAATTGTTTTTTTTTTCTCAAAATTCGCATCAAATTATAACGTTCAATATGAGGTATTATGAGTATTTTCTATTTCCTATCTTTTCGGCAATTTTTTTTTTTTTTTTTTTTTTGTCACTTTGAAAATGATATGAGCCAGCCCATACGAAAACGTACAAAAAGTCCTTTTTATAAACTTTACAGGACACATTCGCTAAAATATTTTTGAAAAACGATTTTTATCAGAAAAGAAATATATTAATGAAAACATTCATAAAATTGTCAATTAACACGGAGAAAGACGTAGAAATATCTGAATGTTTGTACTTAAGCAAGCGTAAAATCATTTGTTTCTCGGAACAATGCTATACTGAGCAGAACCATTTACGACACTATAGAGACAAAAGGTCAACAACTTTCATCATCTCTACCTATGTTTAAAGATAGGAAGACAACATTTAAACGTAAGGGAAAATGCAAAAATGATGTCATCTTGTGATTTTGAAATCAACCGTTCTTGCACGGGATTCGAACCGTTACCCCCCCTTTCACTGCATTGCTATCTGCATTGTGATCGAGAGCCATATCCCCACTGCTACCGGAGAGATCATCATCAAATGGCAATTTAAGATATTTAAACTAAACATGGAAAATGATTAAACTATATGAAATAATTCAGTAAAATTTGAATAAAACAAGGGGGGTCAGCACATGCAGATGTGTATAACTTACAGCTTAAGGGTATTGGGAAAAGTAACTGAGTTTTATAGATCACAAGTCTGCTACCAATAATTATGCACACTTTAGAATTTTGTAATTTTTTCGTTGTTGTACCTTTTTGCATGGACTGGCTCATATAGGTGATATCGTCGAAAGTACCAAGTAAGTTAAATAAGTGATTTTGCCATAACTTTTTATTGAAATCAATATATCTTAGATGTGTTTTTTGCAAACTATATGTTTTGATAGATGCCAAATCCATTGGAAACGGCTTCAAATTATTGCTAAATCATTGGAAATATGGACTTTTTGCTGATTGGTGTGTGGTTGTTGAGGGTAGAATTTTAGTCACAGTGCTTTGGATAATTGTTTTTTTTTTCAAAATTCGCATAAAATTAAAACGTTCGATATGAGGTATTATGAGTATTTTCTATTTCCTATCTTTTCGGCAATTTTTTTTTTTTTTTTTTTTTTTTTGTCACTTTGAAAATGATTTGAGCCAGCCCATGCGAAAAGGTACAAAAAGTCCTTTTTATAAACTTTACAGGACACATTCGTTAAAATTTTTTTTGAAAAACGATTTTTATCAGAAAAGAAATATATTCATGTAAACATTCATAAAATTGTCAATTAACACGGAGAAAGACGTAGAAATATCTGAATGTTTGTACTTAAGCAAGCGTAAAATCATTTGTTTCTCGGAACAATGCTATACTGAGCAGAACCATTTACGACACTATAAAGACAAAAGGTCAACAACTTTCATCATCTCTACCTATGTTTAAAGATAGGAAGACAACATTTAAACGTAAGGGAAAATGCAAAAATGATGTCATCTTGTGATTTTGAAATCAACCGTTCTTGCACGGGATTCGAACCGTTACCCCCTTTCACTGCATTGCTATCTGCATTGTGAGCGAGAGCCATATCCCCACTGCTACCGGAGAGATCATCATCAAATGGCAATTTAAGATATTAAAACTAAACATGGAAAATGATTAAACTATATGAAATAATTCAGTAAAATTTGAATAAAACAAGGGGGGTCAGCACATGCAAATGTGTATAACTTACAGCTTAAGGGTATTGGGAAAAGTAACTGAGTTTTATAGATCACAAGTCTGCTACCAATAATTATGCACACTTTAGAATTTTGTAATTTTTTAGTTGTACCTTTTTTGCATGGACTGGCTCATATAGGTGATATCGTCGAAAGTACCAAGTAAGTTAATAAGTGATTTTGCCATAACTTTTTATTGAAATCAATATATCTTAGATGTGTTTTTTGCAAACTATATGTTTTGATAGATGCCAAATCCATTGGAAACGGCTTCAAATTATTGCTAAATCATTGGAAATATGGACTTTTTGCTGATTGGTGTGTGGTTGTTGAGGGTAGAATTTAAGTCACAGTGCTTTGGATAAATGTTTTTTTTTCTTCAAAATTCGCATCAAATTATAACGTTCGATATGAGGTATTATGAGTATTTTCTATTTCCTATCTTTTCGGCAATTTTTTTTTTTTTTTTTTTTTGTCACTTTGAAAATGATATGAGCCAGCCCATGCGAAAAGGTGCAAAAAGTCCATTTTATATAACTTTACAGGACACATTCGTTAAAATATTTTTGAAAAACGATTTTTATCAGAAAAGAAATATATTAATGTAAACATTCATAAAATTGTCAATTAACACGGAGAAAGACGTAGAAATATCTGAATGTTTGTACTTAAGCAAGCGTAAAATCATTTGTTTCTCGGAACAATGCTATACTAGTAGAGCAGAACCATTTACGACACTATAGAGACAAAAGGTCAACAATTTTCATCATCTCTACCTATGTTTAAAGATAGGAAGACAACATTTAAACGTAAGGGAAAATGCAAAAATGATGTCATCTTGTGATTTTGAAATCAACCGTTCTTGCACGGGATTCGAACCGTTACCCCCCTTTCACTGCATTGCTATCTGCATTGTGATCGAGAGCCATATCCCCACTGCTACCGGAGAGATCATCATCAAATGGCAATTTAAGATATTTAAACTAAACATGGAAAATGATTAAACTATATGAAATAATTCAGTAAAATTTGAATAAAACAAGGGGGGTCAGCACATGCAGATGTGTATAACTTACAGCTTAAGGGTATTGGGAAAAGTAACTGAGTTTTATAGATCACAAGTCTGCTACCAATAATTATGCACACTTTAGAATTTTGTAATTTTTTCGTTGTTGTACCTTTTTGCATGGACTGGCTCATATAGGTGATATCGTCGAAAGTACCAAGTAAGTTAAATAAGTGATTTTGCCATAACTTTTTATTGAAATCAATATATCTTAGATGTGTTTTTTGCAAACTATATGTTTTGATAGATGCCAAATCCATTGGAAACGGCTTCAAATTATTGCTAAATCATTGGAAATATGAACTTTTTGCTGATTGGTGTGTGGTTGTTGAGGGTAGAATTTTAGTCACAGTGCTTTGGATAATTGGTTTTTTTTTCAAAATTCGCATCAAATTATAACGTTCAATATGAGGTATTATGAGTATTTTCTATTTCCTATCTTTTCGGCAATTTTTTTTTTTTTTTTTTTGTCACTTTGAAAATGATATGAGCCAGCCCATGCGAAAAGGTACAAAAAGTCCTTTTTATTAACTTTACAGGACACATTCGCTAAAATATTTTTGAAAAACGATTTTTATCAGAAAAGAAATATATTAATGAAAACATTCATAAAATTGTCAATTAACACGGAGAAAGACGTAGAAATATCTGAATGTTTGTACTTAAGCAAGCGTAAAATCATTTGTTTCTCGGAACAATGCTATACTGAGCAGAACCATTTACGACACTATAAAGACAAAAGGTCAACAACTTTCATCATCTCTACCTATGTTTAAAGATAGGAAGACAACATTTAAACGTAAGGGAAAATGCAAAAATGATGTCATCTTGTGATTTTGAAATCAACCGTTCTTGCACGGGATTCGAACCGTTACCCCCCTTTCACTGCATTGCTATCTGCATTGTGATCGAGAGCCATATCCCCACTGCTACCGGAGAGATCATCATCAAATGGCAATTTAAGATATTTAAACTAAACATGGAAAATGATTAAACTATATGAAATAATTCAGTAAAATTTGAATAAAACAAGGGGGGTCAGCACATGCAGATGTGTATAACTTACAGCTTAAGGGTATTGGGAAAAGTAACTGAGTTTTATAGATCACAAGTCTGCTACCAATAATTATGCACACTTTAGAATTTTGTAATTTTTTCGTTGTTGTACCTTTTTGCATGGACTGGCTCATATAGGTGATATCGTCGAAAGTACCAAGTAAGTTAAATAAGTGATTTTGCCATAACTTTTTATTGAAATCAATATATCTTAGATGTGTTTTTTGCAAACTATATGTTTTGATAGATGCCAAATCCATTGGAAACGGCTTCAAATTATTGCTAAATCATTGGAAATATGGACTTTTTGCTGATTGGTGTGTGGTTGTTGAGGGTAGAATTTTAGTCACAGTGCTTTGGATAATTGTTTTTTTTTTCAAAATTCGCATAAAATTAAAACGTTCGATATGAGGTATTATGAGTATTTTCTATTTCCTATCTTTTCGGCAATTTTTTTTTTTTTTTTTTTTTTTTTTGTCACTTTGAAAATGATTTGAGCCAGCCCATGCGAAAAGGTACAAAAAGTCCTTTTTATAAACTTTACAGGACACATTCGTTAAAATTTTTTTTGAAAAACGATTTTTATCAGAAAAGAAATATATTCATGTAAACATTCATAAAATTGTCAATTAACACGGAGAAAGACGTAGAAATATCTGAATGTTTGTACTTAAGCAAGCGTAAAATCATTTGTTTCTCGGAACAATGCTATACTGAGCAGAACCATTTACGACACTATAAAGACAAAAGGTCAACAACTTTCATCATCTCTACCTATGTTTAAAGATAGGAAGACAACATTTAAACGTAAGGGAAAATGCAAAAATGATGTCATCTTGTGATTTTGAAATCAACCGTTCTTGCACGGGATTCGAACCGTTACCCCCTTTCACTGCATTGCTATCTGCATTGTGAGCGAGAGCCATATCCCCACTGCTACCGGAGAGATCATCATCAAATGGCAATTTAAGATATTAAAACTAAACATGGAAAATGATTAAACTATATGAAATAATTCAGTAAAATTTGAATAAAACAAGGGGGGTCAGCACATGCAAATGTGTATAACTTACAGCTTAAGGGTATTGGGAAAAGTAACTGAGTTTTATAGATCACAAGTCTGCTACCAATAATTATGCACACTTTAGAATTTTGTAATTTTTTAGTTGTACCTTTTTTGCATGGACTGGCTCATATAGGTGATATCGTCGAAAGTACCAAGTAAGTTAATAAGTGATTTTGCCATAACTTTTTATTGAAATCAATATATCTTAGATGTGTTTTTTGCAAACTATATGTTTTGATAGATGCCAAATCCATTGGAAACGGCTTCAAATTATTGCTAAATCATTGGAAATATGGACTTTTTGCTGATTGGTGTGTGGTTGTTGAGGGTAGAATTTAAGTCACAGTGCTTTGGATAAATGTTTTTTTTTCTTCAAAATTCGCATCAAATTATAACGTTCGATATGAGGTATTATGAGTATTTTCTATTTCCTATCTTTTCGGCAATTTTTTTTTTTTTTTTTTTTTTGTCACTTTGAAAATGATATGAGCCAGCCCATGCGAAAAGGTGCAAAAAGTCCATTTTATATAACTTTACAGGACACATTCGTTAAAATATTTTTGAAAAACGATTTTTATCAGAAAAGAAATATATTAATGTAAACATTCATAAAATTGTCAATTAACACGGAGAAAGACGTAGAAATATCTGAATGTTTGTACTTAAGCAAGCGTAAAATCATTTGTTTCTCGGAACAATGCTATACTAGTAGAGCAGAACCATTTACGACACTATAGAGACAAAAGGTCAACAATTTTCATCATCTCTACCTATGTTTAAAGATAGGAAGACAACATTTAAACGTAAGGGAAAATGCAAAAATGATGTCATCTTGTGATTTTGAAATCAACCGTTCTTGCACGGGATTCGAACCGTTACCCCCCTTTCACTGCATTGCTATCTGCATTGTGATCGAGAGCCATATCCCCACTGCTACCGGAGAGATCATCATCAAATGGCAATTTAAGATATTTAAACTAAACATGGAAAATGATTAAACTATATGAAATAATTCAGTAAAATTTGAATAAAACAAGGGGGGTCAGCACATGCAGATGTGTATAACTTACAGCTTAAGGGTATTGGGAAAAGTAACTGAGTTTTATAGATCACAAGTCTGCTACCAATAATTATGCACACTTTAGAATTTTGTAATTTTTTCGTTGTTGTACCTTTTTGCATGGACTGGCTCATATAGGTGATATCGTCGAAAGTACCAAGTAAGTTAAATAAGTGATTTTGCCATAACTTTTTATTGAAATCAATATATCTTAGATGTGTTTTTTGCAAACTATATGTTTTGATAGATGCCCAAATCCATTGGAAACGGCTTCAAATTATTGCTAAATCATTGGAAATATGAACTTTTTCCTGATTGGTGTGTGGTTGTTGAGGGTAGAATTTTAGTCACAGTGCTTTGGATAATTGGTTTTTTTTTCAAAATTCGCATCAAATTATAACGTTCAATATGAGGTATTATGAGTATTTTCTATTTCCTATCTTTTCGGCAATTTTTTTTTTTTTTTTTTGTCACTTTGAAAATGATATGAGCCAGCCCATGCGAAAAGGTACAAAAAGTCCTTTTTATAAACTTTACAGGACACATTCGCTAAAATATTTTTGAAAAACGATTTTTATCAGAAAAGAAATATATTAATGAAAACATTCATAAAATTGTCAATTAACACGGAGAAAGACGTAGAAATATCTGAATGTTTGTACTTAAGCAAGCGTAAAATCATTTGTTTCTCGGAACAATGCTATACTGAGCAGAACCATTTACGACACTATAAAGACAAAAGGTCAACAACTTTCATCATCTCTACCTATGTTTAAAGATAGGAAGACAACATTTAAACGTAAGGGAAAATGCAAAAATGATGTCATCTTGTGATTTTGAAATCAACCGTTCTTGCACGGGATTCGAACCGTTACCCCCCTTTCACTGCATTGCTATCTGCATTGTGATCGAGAGCCATATCCCCACTGCTACCGGAGAGATCATCATCAAATGGCAATTTAAGATATTTAAACTAAACATGGAAAATGATTAAACTATATGAAATAATTCAGTAAAATTTGAATAAAACAAGGGGGGTCAGCACATGCAGATGTGTATAACTTACAGCTTAAGGGTATTGGGAAAAGTAACTGAGTTTTATAGATCACAAGTCTGCTACCAATAATTATGCACACTTTAGAATTTTGTAATTTTTTCGTTGTTGTACCTTTTTGCATGGACTGGCTCATATAGGTGATATCGTCGAAAGTACCAAGTAAGTTAAATAAGTGATTTTGCCATAACTTTTTATTGAAATCAATATATCTTAGATGTGTTTTTTGCAAACTATATGTTTTGATAGATGCCAAATCCATTGGAAACGGCTTCAAATTATTGCTAAATCATTGGAAATATGAACTTTTTCCTGATTGGTGTGTGGTTGTTGAGGGTAGAATTTTAGTCACAGTGCTTTGGATAATTGGTTTTTTTTTCAAAATTCGCATCAAATTATAACGTTCAATATGAGGTATTATGAGTATTTTCTATTTCCTATCTTTTCGGCAATTTTTTTTTTTTTTTTTTTTGTCACTTTGAAAATGATCTGAGCCAGCCCATGCGAAAAGGTACAAAAAGTCCTTTTTATAAACTTTACAGGACACATTCGCTAAAATATTTTTGAAAAACGATTTTTATCAGAAAAGAAATATATTAATGAAAACATTCATAAAATTGTCAATTAACACGGAGAAAGACGTAGAAATATCTGAATGTTTGTACTTAAGCAAGCGTAAAATCATTTGTTTCTCGGAACAATGCTATACTGAGCAGAACCATTTACGACACTATAGAGACAAAAGGTCAACAACTTTCATCATCTCTACCTATGTTTAAAGATAGGAAGACAACATTTAAACGTAAGGGAAAATGCAAAAATGATGTCATCTTGTGATTTTGAAATCAACCGTTCTTGCACGGGATTCGAACCGTTACCCCCCTTTCACTGCATTGCTATCTGCATTGTGATCGAGAGCCATATCCCCACTGCTACCGGAGAGATCATCATCAAATGGCAATTTAAGATATTTAAACTAAACATGGAAAATGATTAAACTATATGAAATAATTCAGTAAAATTTGAATAAAACAAGAGGGGTCAGCACATGCAGATGTGTATAACTTACAGCTTAAGGGTATTGGGAAAAGTAACTGAGTTTTATAGATCACAAGTCTGCTACCAATAATTATGCACACTTTAGAATTTTGTAATTTTTTCGTTGTTGTACCTTTTTGCATGGACTGGCTCATATAGGTGATATCGTCGAAAGTACCAAGTAAGTTAAATAAGTGATTTTGCCATAACTTTTTATTGAAATCAATATATCTTAGATGTGTTTTTTGCAAACTATATGTTTTGATAGATGCCAAATCCATTGGAAACGGCTTCAAATTATTGCTAAATCATTGGAAATATGAACTTTTTGCTGATTGGTGTGTGGTTGTTGAGGGTAGAATTTTAGTCACAGTGCTTTGGATAATTGGTTTTTTTTTTCAAAATTCGCATCAAATTATAACGTTCAATATGAGGTATTATGAGTATTTTCTATTTCCTATCTTTTCGGCAATTTTTTTTTTTTTTTTTTTTTGTCACTTTGAAAATGATATGAGCCAGCCCATGCGAAAAGGTACAAAAAGTCCTTTTTATAAACTTTACAGGACACATTCGCTAAAATATTTTTGAAAAACGATTTTTATCAGAAAAGAAATATATTAATGAAAACATTCATAAAATTGTCAATTAACACGGAGAAAGACGTAGAAATATCTGAATGTTTGTACTTAAGCAAGCGTAAAATCATTTGTTTCTCGGAACAATGCTATACTGAGCAGAACCATTTACGACACTATAGAGACAAAAGGTCAACAACTTTCATCATATCTACCTATGTTTAAAGATAGGAAGACAACATTTAAACGTAAGGGAAAATGCAAAAATGATGTCATCTTGTGATTTTGAAATCAACCGTTCTTGCACGGGATTCGAACCGTTACCCCCCTTTCACTGCATTGCTATCTGCATTGCGATCGAGAGCCATATCCCCACTGCTACCGGAGAGATCATCATCAAACGGCAATTTAAGATATTTAAACTAAACATGGAAAATGATTAAACTATATGAAATAATTCAGTAAAATTTGAATAAAACAAGGGGGGTCAGCACATGCAGATGTGTATAACTTACAGCTTAAGGGTATTGGGAAAAGTAACTGAGTTTAATAGATCACAAGTCTGCTACCAATAATTATGCACACTTTAGAATTTTGTAATTTTTTCGTTGTTGTACCTTTTTGCATGGACTGGCTCATATAGGTGATATCGTCGAAAGTACCAAGTAAGTTAAATAAGTGATTTTGCCATAACTTTTTATTGAAATCAATATATCTTAGATGTGTTTTTTGCAAACTATATGTTTTGATAGATGCCAAATCCATTGGAAACGGCTTCAAATTATTGCTAAATCATTGGAAATATGAACTTTTTGCTGATTGGTGTGTGGTTGTTGAGGGTAGAATTTTAGTCACAGTGCTTTGGATAATTATTTTTTTTTTCAAAATTCGCATCAAATTATAACGTTCAATATGAGGTGTTATGAGTATTTTCTATTTCCTATCTTTTCGGCAATTTTTTTTTTTTTTTTGTCACTTTGAAAATGATATGAGCCAGCCCATGCGAAAAGGTACAAAAAGTCCTTTTTATAAACTTTACAGGACACATTCGCTAAAATATTTTTGAAAAACGATTTTTATCAGAAAAGAAATATATTAATGTAAACATTCATAAAATTGTCAATTAACACGGAGAAAGACGTAGAAATATCTGAATGTTTGTACTTAAGCAAGCGTAAAATCATTTGTTTCTCGGAACAATGCTATACTGAGCAGAACCATTTACGACACTATAGAGACAAAAGGTCAACACTGAATTTACATCACCTCTATCTATGTTTAAAGATAGGAAGACAACATTTAAACGTAAGGGAAAATGCAAAAAAAATATGTCATCTTGTGATTTTGAAATCAACCGCCCTTGCACGAGATTCGAACCGTTACCCCCCTTTCACTGCATTGCTATCTGCATTATGAGCGAGAGCCTTTTTTTATCATTAATAAAATTTTTATTACATATTTACATACTGTCACCATGAGACATTCCTCATTGGTGAGAAGTTTTCTATTTACAGAGTTGTTAGTAGTTATCCTCCTACATTAGTAAAAAATAAAATACATCTAGATGATACACGTTAAAAACTTTTAAAAATGTATAGCATATTAGTCCCAATTTATTTTATAGTGATTCATTTATCAAAAAGTGTATAGGAATTGAAACGGACAGATTCAATATAAGTTATATATTGAACGCGAGACAACTCTAAAATATTTTCAAAAGTCGAACACACCTAAATGCGATCGATAATTTTACATTTGAATGTGATCTTTTGTTCTAACAACCAATCAAATTGAAGTAACTGTCTAGACAAACAAAACTATGTTGTCATTTTGAATATCCAATAAGGTGTTATTGTGTAAAAAATTTGTATAGAATAACTGTCTTTGTTGTGTCATTTTATAATACGTGTATGCGTATTCAATGTATTTTTTAATTGTGTACTTGAATAAACGAAGTGCATCTATGTCTTTGTCATGAAAAGCTTTTAAATTCCGTGTTTTGAATATGCAAAGTCGGGCTACACTAAGGAAAAAATTTAGAAAATAAGTATTAATAACTTGTGAACGTTTCAAAAACCCAAGTAAAAATAACTGTTCATAATCAATAGAATTAACCATAACAATAAACTTGCGGAAAAGATGGTATACCGCAAACAAAAGGTGCAAAAATTAGTACACCATATCCGGATTTCGACAACTAATTTCTCTTCAGTGATGTTAGGGATCGAAACGGTATTTGGAAGGCCATATAATTTACCTCAATTTAGGATAGACTTTTTAAGAACATCTGTTGTTCGACCTGTTAGTCAAATGCGTTTTGTTAAAATATACTTTTTCACTTATTTGGTCTCAGTTTGGAAAATGTTGTTTGTGCTGTATTTAGACCCCTCTATCAAGAAATTTGTTTTGCATGCACACGTATAAAAATTGCGGTTTTTATCCAACGCAATCATAGGTTTGAACGTTGTTTTCAATTTAGACTTTTTTTATATTTTTTCTTTTGGGCTTGTATTATATTTTCCTTCGGGTTTATATGATCCATTCATCCTATTTCTAATATTTCGACTCTTCAAAATTCAGAGTCTATCCTAAATTGAGGTAAATTATATGGCCTTCCAAATACCGTTTCGATCCCTAACATCACTGAAGAGATATTAATTGTCGAAATCCGGATATGGTGTACTTATTTTTGCACCTTTTGTTTGCGGTATACCATCTTTTCCGCAAGTTTATTGTTTTCTGTTTGGTATTAAATTTTAAAATTTCAAAAGATCCATTTTGTAACATCCTGTTATCCGTTTATTTGGCAATCGCCAATGGCAGTCAGCAGGGTTTAAGAACATCTGTCATGTACAAGAATTACGGACATTTCAAGGCGAGATAACTCGTGTTACTTTTCTATTCTGGTTCCCATCTTGTTCTCATCGTCTGGTGACCAGTAGATAAGAATAGATAACTCCCCTAAACGAACACCCCGCCAATAGATGTCACTTTGACGTTATGCCTATAGGGTAATTTATGATATTAGTTGTTATACGATAATTCCGAACGCAGTTGGATTTAAGAAAGAAACCCCGCGTACACTATACACAGATGAATGATGAAGAAATTGCCGATAGGAAAGAAATAATTAAAAAAAGAAAAGTTTTGCATGCCCTATGATGTAGAAAGAATATTTTCTGTTAACGATGGTTCAAAAGAGATATGTTTACATGTTATATTATTTCCTATATTTATAGTATATGTATATCTCTTGATCAATACTTTTTTTAATTTTTTTTCTTAATCTAGTAAATTTTTTTATTGTATGAAATTTGTAACCCTGTTTATACTACACACGACCTTTTCGGAAGCTTTAAGATAGTCCAAATAATTTATCATCGGTGTTTCTGATTTTAACAAGTTCAATAAAAGCCGCAGGCAAACTGATCTATCCTTGTAAATTTCTTTTTAATCGGGTTAGATGAAAATCCAATATACAAAGCAGGCTTGAGTATTATATAAATTATGTTTTATATAAAAGAAAAATTGCATTTAACTCTTCAACGTGATTCTGGAAAAGGAGAGACAATTTATGAATGTGACGAATACATAATCATTCAATCAGTTTAATTGAAGTGTGGAGCTGGCATGTCAGTTATTGCTGTAGTAGTCCTTTAGTTAATTTATCATGTATCATTGCCATTTTTTTAGTGTCTTAAAAGACTTTTGTTATCTATTCTGACATCGGACTCGGACTTCTTTTAAACTGAGTTTTACTGTGCGTATTGCTGTGTTTTGTTTATTCTACATAGGCTAGAGGTATAGAGGGAGGGTTGAAATCTCATAAACATATAAATAAAAGCTACAGAAGGCAATATCATAAATATGACAAGATGTACATTTTTTTACTGTCAATTTTAGATTTTATTTGATATGGGTAGGTCACATGTATTCGACATTGACAATATATAAGCCAGATGTATACTCCATGCTGAATTTTATTTGATCTATGTAAGACGTAAACTCATTAACACCTGTGGATTAAATTGTAATATTTTCCTGTCCTCTAGGAACATAAAACTTACATAATTCACTACCCTTAATTAGACATGAGATATCAGTAAATAAAACCGCAGACTTTCTCCTTAAAGTTTAGTGGTTTTTACATATATTGAAGGTGTGCATGTGGTCAGGGTTTAGTATTTGCTCTTTTGGGAGATAGTTGAAGTTATTTTAAAATAACACTTTGCATCTGCGGGGGCATCATTTGTTTCTCCCAGACACAATTAAATCTCAGATAAAGTTCTACATTATCTTTGTTATGATACAGTTACTTCAGAGTGAAGTGCGGGGCATCACTTTGTCTAGTTAATTTTATAATTATTTTTTTGTTGTAATTAATCTTATTTAAAAATATTCGTTCATATTTCAGCCGTATCTCAATTTTTTTTTACTTTATAAAATTAGTTTATATGTGTTACCCTATATTTTTATGTGTAGAATACTCTTAAACATTTAAACATAAAAGTAGAGGGCAACATACATAAATTATTAATGTTAAATCGCATTGATAAGAGTTTGAACACTTAAGACAAGGTAAAAATGTTGATGTGAAAAGACTACATTGTATTTTCAAATTATAAATTAACTGCAAAAAATAAAAAAGGGGGTCTCCCAACAATCTCTTTTGCATGGACTACTATATTTTCAATATAATACTTCAATGATCAGATCATGGAAGTAATATTGAATATTACTTCCATGATCAGATACAATAGTAACATATGGTATTGAATAGTGATACCGCACCGGAAAGGATTTGCCGTGGCACCATGGGACGCTTAAACAATATACTATGTAAATATTGACACATTCGTGTTTATATGTTAGCTGAGATCGATAATTATGGAGCTTTTCTTAAAAAGGACCTCGATGTTTTTCGTCATTTGTATTATTAAACGACATTTTATGAATATACTAAACACGGATTTGTATAGTACTATACAAATCCTTGTACTAAACAATAAGATTAATGTATGAAGGAGAACATAAAGATAGTATATCCTAACAATGATTTTGATGCCATGATATCTTACTGTATACATTCAAAATACTTGCATTTACTTCTCTGATCATTTCTTATAATGATAAGATAGAATTTTCATTATACAAAACTTGTATAAAATTTTGTATGTTTTGAATAACATTAAAAATTGCACGTTGTCATCTTTTCTATTTCAATTTAGTTTTTCAGATTTCGTAGACATTTTTTTTCATTAATACAATCTTGCAATTGTGTATTCAAATATTTGATAATTATAATATAATTACTCAAATCAAAATAAGATTAATTAAACATAGCCTTTAAAAAAAAACGAAAAAAAACCAACACTTTTTGCATATTTTTCTTCAAGATGTCAACAAAACCACACTACTTTTAAAATTTTAATGTTTAAAGAACTCTTTGGTATAATAGAAATTAATATATTGTTTAAAACCTAACTAGATATTTAAAATGATGGATGTAATTAGAAAAGAAGTTCACATCATAAAAATGAGAATAACTAAAAAACAAGACCAATTTGTCTTTGAATACGGTCAATCTTAGTTGAATGAATATACATCGTATTCATAAATAATGAAGTTTCACTTTCAAATGCTTAGGGACAACAGTAAACATTATTTTAAAATGACGATTCTTATACCATTTGATAGGAAAATTATTTGCCAATACTGTATAATTTGTTAATTTGATTTACAATAAAAAATGAATTTAATATGAATTTTTATAAAATATGTATACCTCGTAATTTAACATATCTCAACCAAAAGAGAACCCGACGTTCAACATGATAGGGACACCAGTAAATATCAAGATAAAGTGGATTTTATTACACCATTTCAAAGCTTAAATATTGGTGAGATCTCTATAATTTATTAATTTTATATGAGATTTATAAAATAGACATAGTATTCATTTATTTAGCTAGTGGTCATAATTCCCCATAGACAATAACGTTAAAAAAATTTCAATGATTACGGTTCTCTGTGTGGTAGCTGATAAAGCCATCCAGCTGAGCTGTCCGCAATTCTTGTGTATGTGTTCGACCTGTTAGTCAAATGCGTTTTGTTAAAATATACTTTTTCACTTATTTGGTCTTTTGGAAAATGTTGTTTGTGCTGTATTTAGACCCCTCTATCAAGAAATTTGTTTTGCATGCACACGTATAAAAATTGCGGTTTTTATCCAACGCAATCATAGGTTTGAACGTTGTTTTCAATTTAGACTTGTTTATATTTTTTCGTATGGGCTTGTATTATATTTTCCTTCGGGTTTATAT
This sequence comes from Mytilus californianus, assembly GCF_021869535.1. Lineage (NCBI taxonomy): Eukaryota > Metazoa > Mollusca > Bivalvia > Mytilida > Mytilidae > Mytilus > Mytilus californianus. The sequence continues at coordinate 65,600,276 of NW_026262679.1, forward strand.
GATCCGTTCATCCTATTTCTAATATTTCGACTCTTCAAAATTGAGAGTCTATCCTAAATTGAGGTAAATTATATGGTCTTCCAAATACCGTTTCGATCCCTAACATCACTGAAGAGACATTAATTGTCGAAATTCGGATATGGTGTACTAATTTTTGCACCTTTTGTTTGCGGTATACCATCTTTTCCGCAAGTTTATTGTTTTCTGCTTGGTATAAAATTTTATAATTTTAAAAGATTCATTTTGTAACATCTTGTGATCCGTTTATTTGGCAATCGCCAATGGCAGTCAGCAGAGTTTAAGAACATCTGTTGTTCGACCTGTTAGTAAAATGCGTTTTGTTAAAATATACTTTTTCACTTATTTGGTCTTTTGGAAAATGTTGTTTGTGCTGTATTTAGACCCCTATATAATTAAATATATATACAAGAAGGTAAAAATAGGCCAAAAATACGTTATCATTATGAATTAGAAACACTTAGTGAAAAGCCTATGACAAATACACAGATATTAGTTAACGCCTTTTCAATTTTGTTCTCTGGACATTTTTACTCCGACTGGGGACACTACCAGAGAAGAAGAAGAATAATGAGTAGATATGATATGGTCGGCGACTCGCAAATAAGACAACTATCCATACATATGTACAACTCAAATAGACATCCAAATCTGACCTCATAAAGAAATACGATTCCAAATCGACGGCCAATTCTACATAATATGTAGCCCTACCGACAACAATGACTGAAAGTTATCTAACTAAAATGCCTAAACATTGTCTATAATAACAGTGTATGTTTTTACTATGTATCACTTTATTTTTCGATTTTTCTATTTATCTTGCCTCTGGATTATAAAACATACGAGATCAACTTTCATTAAATTAGGAAACAAATACCAAACATAGATTCATTTGATTTCTTACAATTTTTCCTATAAATATATAAGCAAAACCTGTTTGCTCACAATTTGGTCATCATTTTCATTATGCATAACGACGTTTCCGCTGCTTGAACATTTGAGGAGATTTTAAAGAACAAATATGTTGGCAATACTTAATTATAAAAAAATGAGATGTTGAAATAAAGATATGTATCCATATATATATTATAGTGATAGTCTTATTCTAAAATTGGAGTATGCTTGGACTAATAACACAGTACTTTAAAATAATCGATGATATAACATATATCAAACAAACAAATAAAAGACATTCACTTAAGATACATATGATTTGAGCACTAAGTATAACTTAAGACATAAAATATCTAAAGAAAAGTTATCTCATAAAGTTTATATTTTAAAAGCACATACTGAATCCATGCGTTAAACAGCATTCCCTAGGACTGATAAATTTATAAAGATATGTAAAAAATTGAATATACATTATACAAAATTTTTATACGCCCGTTTACGGGATGTATTATGGTATGCTGTTGTCCGTCCGTCCGTCCGTCCGTCTGTCTGCTGTCCGTCCGTCCGTCCGTCCGTCCGTCCGTCCGTCCGTCTGTCTGTCTGTCCGTCTGTCTGTCTGTCTGTCTGTCTGTCTGTCTGTCTGTCTGTCTGTCTGTCTGTCTGTCTGTCTGTCTGCCTGTCTGTCTGTCTGTCTGTCTGTCTGTCGTAAACATGTCGAACAATAACTTAAAAATGTTTTAACAAATTTTCATACAACTTTGGTAAATTGTTTTTATATCTATTGATGTAATTAGATATCAGAAGATGTGGTATGAGTGCCAATGAGATAACTCTCCATCCAAGTAACAATTTGTAAAAGTAAACTATTATAGGTCAAAGTACGGCCTTCAACACGGAGCCTTGGCTCACACCGAACAGCTAGCTATAAAGGGCCCAAAAAATTACTAGTGCAAAACCATTCAAACAGGAAAACCAACAGTCTAATCTATATAAAAAACGAGAAACCCTTATGAACCACATCAACAAAGGACAACCACTGAAAATCAAGGACAGGTGCAAACAAATTCAGCGGGTTTAAACGTTTTAATAGGCGCCAACCTTCACCCTACCTGAAACAATAGTGTAACATCACAACATAGAAAGACACACTATAAAATATCAATTGAAATAGCTAAACTCAATCAAAAGACATATTAACAAAAACAAGTGAAGATCCCTTTCAATTTTTTATAAATTTTAGATTTTACGTTTCCGAGTTATGGGATTTTATTCATGAAAAAGGGGGGGGGGGGGGATGCCCCAGTTTTCGGACAATAACTCAAAAACGTTTCGAACAGTTTTCATGGTGACTGGTTTTTATTATTAAAATAAGCTCCCTTTAGTTTTTTTTTTTTTTCATAAATGCCTTATATGACATTGAGTAGTGATGGAACTTTATTTGTTCAAAAAGCAACGGGCGTATCATGCGCTTATGGGGCAGCTCTTTATTTCATCATGTTTTGCAAATTCAGCAATATGCAAATGATATGGTCATGTAAAATATAACATTTAATGATTTATAATCATTTAAATAAATCAAATTTTCTTTTAATTCTTTGTCTGAGTTGTCATTATAGACGGTCCGAGTTGACTTTTACAGACGGTCCGAGTTGACTTATTAGTCGTTCCGATTTGACTCGGTCAGAGTTATCTCCGGGCTGAGTTGTGCCGCATTCGTTAAATTGCAACAGCAAATGTTTTTTTTTAAATAAATATATAAAAATATTACATATATATTTGAAAATTTCGAACATAAATTTTCATTCTTTTTAATATATATAGAAAATATTGCATATATGTAAGTTTTGAATATAAATAGAAAAATATTGCATATATATTTGTAAGTTTTGAACATATATATTTTTTTTTAATCAATATTTTTTTTAATATTGAAATGTTTGACGTGCCATACTAGACATGAATATATATTTATTCACACTAAAGGAATGTTGAAATTTGAAAGTTACTCTTATTTATATTGATAGATTTTTAAGATTTTAGTGCTATGTCAAGATACCTGAAAAAAAATCATTATTGTTTGTTTTTTTTTATTATTATTATTTATGACGAAAAAGATACTTTGTTTTACATTACGCATCTGATCGTTTGGGTGTTTCTACTGGTTAAACACTCGATTATCCAAGATATCATTAACATGTAGACTAGCCTCATGCTTTTTATGTATTGAGTCCATGTTCTATTTTTGTTCTCGGCCCTACATTAGTTATTTCTATGACTTTTAAGTTTGGGTATAATGGTTGCTTTAGCGATACATATTCAGTTGACGACTTCTTAGTAGATACAATTATAGTGAATTGTTCATTCAATGCTTCTGCTCCGTCAAGGCCGTTTTCTGCTGGAAGACCTGCCTTAGTCATTAGTGGTGGTATACTTTGAGAGTTCTTTTTTAGCTCACCTGGCCCAACGGACCAAGTTAGCTTTTTTCATCACTTGGCGTCCGTCGTCCGTCTTCTGCGTCGTTAAATTTCACAAAAACCTTCTCCCCAGAAACTACTGGGTCAAGATTTACCGAACACATCTCATATAAGAAATCGTCTGACAGTTTTGGTTAAACTTGGCCACAATTATCATTGGTGTATCTAGTTTGGCCGACTTGGCTAAAAATGGAACATAGGGATGAAATGCAAGTGTGGTCTTTTATTTTGAAAACCGCTATGAATAGAGAAAATATGACTGGGCAAAAATGTTCACAATGTTAAGCCTTACCTAATGTCTATTCACGTCAAAACTGTCCAACAATTTCTTATAGGAGTTACAGCCCTTAAATGACGAATTTTACCATATTTTTTTTCATGTTTGCCTATTATATTGAAATATATAATATATAGATAGAAACTTTTAATAGCAAAAATGACCAGCAAGACAAGATCTACAAAGAGGTAAAATAATCGAAATCGTTAGTCGACTCGTTATTAGAGGTTTTGCTCTTTAATTATTGTTTGCCGAATATCTTGAAAACTATAAAAGATAGATAGAAACTTTAAATAACAAAAATGACCAGCAAGACAAGATCTACAAACAAGTCAAATCTATCGTATAGTAAGTAGACTATTTATAGGAGTGATTGCCTTTAAATAAATGACGACTTTTTTTTACCCTCTTTTGTGTTTTGTGTAAAAACTGAAGAAGATAAAGAGAAATTAAAGATGAAAAAAATAGATTTTTGTCACGAATCTATTCAAGTCTATAATGTTGGAGAGTTCCCATTGTTGCCGGAAGATGCACATAGACCTAGATGAGCGACACATGCCCTGTATAGCCTCTAATTTTTTTTAGATGTTTTGTATTTCCATTCCTTAATAATCCTATCCTATTTTCAACATACTTGTTGTGTAATTTCTTTATTTCAGTCTTTATTGATTTTCGTAGTTCTCGTAATTTTTTGTTTCCAAATTTATTATTTATTAAGAATTATCAAACGGAGATTAACAAAAAAATTTAGTTTTCCATAACAATATTTTTGTTATGTTATATATTTGTTATATTATTAACTTTTACACTTTTTTTTTGTTTTTAGATTTTAAATTTTTCATTTTTATTTAATTTTTATAATATTTCATTTTTTATTCTACTTTTTTTTATTTAAGATAAAAACATGATTGCCTGTTTACTTCAGATGTGGATAGGTATCAAGGAGCACATCGTGAGTGAGTACACCCTTGAAGGTTTCTGTAGTGGTGTTTTTTGTTATGTCGGAGGATAATTTGTTCCAGTCTTTAATGGTTTGACAAAAGAAAGAAAATTTGTAACTGTCTTTGTTACATTGAATTTGTCGGTAGGCATCTTTATTGCTGGATCTTGTATTAGACTGACTCTGCTGTAGTAAATTTTGCGATGGAATTGCAATATTTTCATTTATAATTTTTTGGAACATTATTAGACTTGTTCTTAGTCGGCGTTTTTGTAATGTTTGCCAATTCATGGTGTCTAGCATCTCAGACACACTGCTGATGTTGTGATGACTGTTACATGCATACCTTGCCGCTCGTCTCTGTACTTTTTCTAATGATCATATATTTTCATTTGTACATGGGTTCCATACAGTACAACAGTAGTCTAATTTGGGTCTTATAAGTGTTTGGTATGCTCGTTCTTTAATTTTTTTGTGACTTGAATATTAAGATTTCTTCTGATAAAACATAAAGATTTATTTGCTTTTGCGGCTGTTTGTTGGATGTGGGTGTTTAGATCTGAAGAAATTGTGATACCTAAATATTTTGCATGTTTTACTGGAATGTGTTGATTTTACTAATATGTGTACATACATGATGAAGTAAAAGTGGATGGGATTTCTTTTGGTTGTTATGTTCATGATGTTGCACTTGTCTGGGTGGAAAGACATGAGCCAGTCTTGCTCCCATTGTATGGCAGCTACTAGATCTTCTTGAAGATTGAGGCAGTCGTTTTTAGATTTAATTTGTCGGTAAATTATACTGTCATCTGCGAAGTCTGATTTTGCTATGTTTGATGTATTCTGGAAGGTCATTTATATAAATAAGGCATAGTATAGGTCCTAGCACTGTACCCTGTGGGACACCCGATGTAACTGGTTTTTTTTTTCGAAGATGACATGTTTTCTAAAAGTACTGTTTGGGTTCTGTATGAAAGAAAGGATTCTTTTAGTAACACCCGTCTCATTGGGGCGTAAGCATGATTCGGGATTGGCCGATTTTTTTGTATGCGTGACACGTGAAAGTCAAATTATTTTTGCGTGATAACGGGAAACGAAGTCGGGCGGGACACGTGGAATTACAAGCGCTATTATTACACTGATAAGCGGGATATGGGATTCTGACAAAACAATAAGCGGGATCAGGGATCAGACATTCCCAATGAGACCCCTTCAAAATATTAGCAAATTCTAACCAAACAAACGAATTTCCCTCCAAAAAAAGACATGTGACACAATTATCCAATTATGATATTCATAACACAAACTAGTATATGTAAGAGAATGATAATCCCTTTCTTCATGATTAAGTACGAGCGTTAGCGAGTACTTATCATGAAGTAAGGGATTATCATTCTCTTACAAACTTAGAATATTGTAAAGTGCTCAAGGCTCAAATGATCTTTTCAAGAATTAGTTTCATTGTCAGTGCAATGTTTATAATTGATGCATGACTTCCTTTTTTGGCATGTCATTTATAGATTAGTTTTAGTGAAGTGAGGACTTTATTATCATTTGGGAAATATTTTTTTTTAAAATGCGTTATAGATATTAGGTGACACAACAGGAGAAAGAAAAGGTAGGAATTGTATGTTTCCTGATTGTGAGTATGAATGTAAATCATGTAATATTTTAGTGAGGAATTATCCTTTTTTATTTACAGTTTAAATCAATTAATACATTTGAGTTACATCTAAATTTTATTTCACAGCCAATAATTTGGTCCGGCTTTTTACATATCAAATACTGTTTCATTATGTCAGGGAAATGTTCAAAAATAATGCCCTTAAAAGTTTTTAATATGTTCAAAATTAAATTTCTGGGGTTTTTTTTCCGAATACATGTATTGGAAATAACTATTCTCCCCAACCGCTGATCAAGTAATCAAAGTTTTGGAAAGCTAAAGATTTAGGTTATTTTTTATCTGAAAGATTTGTTTTCTTTTTTTTTTTTGCATTGCTTTGGTTTAATTTTATAGTAATTTGAAGTTATTAATATTTTCATAATAAAATTCACGGTACCAATTTTACTGCACCAGTAAACTTAAAATTGTTTTGAGATTTTTTTTTGTTTCACAATTCAACTTTTAGTCAGTTTCAATCACTGTGTAATAAATCCTTTCAACCTGATAAATGTGCTTCGGGGCAGTTGTAACTCATTTATAGAAACTCTTTGTTTTGAACTGAAAATAGACCCAAATAATAGGATAATCCCTTACTAGACATTTGCGGAAACTGTCATACACCTACGATTAGACCTTTTCAACAATTGTCGACACCTACAGTTGAGAACGACTACGACAGGTGAGATATGAAGGGTCGTCTCAAAAATGAAATTAAAAAAAGATATTTACTACAGATCGCATATGATTATTTTGATTGCCAATGAGAACTATCCAACAAAACGTGTATAAAAGCATTTATTGTATACCGCACCTTATTTTGTTTATTAAGTATTTGCTTACCAAAATTAAACTTATTTGTGACTTGACTATGAAGACAAGAAGGACTTCATTGTTTCATTTCTGTTAGACGTCAAGTCGGGAAACGAAAAAAAAAACAACAAACAAACAAAAAACAGACCTGTATTTTGTAGTAGATTGTTTAATTAATCATTGCTTTATGTCTGTCGACTAGGGCGGTACAAAGTAACACGATTTTACAATGTCTGTTCATCTTGGCATCGGATGCCTCAATGATACTAATGACTTTATATTTCTTTTTAATTCACAAATTTAATGTTCAACGTGAAATCGATATGAGCGACAATGCAATTTTAATTTCTTCTCTTTCTTTTTAAATTATTCGGCTTTCTGTGCCGTTGCTAGACCTGGTCCCCGGCAACCAGATGCCGTAACTGACCAGAGAGAGGGGAGGAAGCTGATGAATTGCCTCGCCCTAAAGAACTTCACGTGGTAATCAGCTGCAGTACAACAAATTCATAACAGAATAGATACCAAGATTTTGAAAGACCCTTCGTGTCTCTTCTGATTCAGTATCAGATTCAAATCGTTATATTTTGTTTCCGTTTTCTTGCTATTCTTATGACTTCCGCAGAAGGGAATAAAATCACACAGTGCAACATATAAAACAGACAATACTGGTACAATTGGATATAGACCTCCCCTATGTATGGTCAGAAATGAAATTTATAAACCACTATGCGCGGGAAAAAAGGATAAAAGAGTAGAAAAACCAAAGCTATGTCCTGAAAAGGGGCAGGGTGAGCAGTTTTCGCTTCTTGCGAAACACACGAAGGTCATTTTTCGGGAACATGCAGGGAAAGGAATCTACGACAAAAGCACACGTTATGTTGCCTTTCGGGACACGGGCAACCTATAACGGCCAATCAGTTAAAAAAACAGTGCAATGACAACAAGCTCTGTTGAGATATAAATATCATACGCATCACTGAAGACACAATACTTGTGAAAATGCGCATGTGGCGCGGACTTGAAAAAATGGTGCCGTAGCTGATTCCAATTCATTAAGGAAACACATCATCTTTAGCATGGTATCTTGAAGCGGAGTAGTCCTACGTTTCTAAATTATCGATATACCCATTTCCGTTTATCTTTACCTCAATAGGCGTTTACCCCTCCCACAACTGAATGTGTACAACAAGTGACGTGAAGTCCTGTTACAATATAAAAATCAGGAGATGTGATATGATTGCCAATGAGACAACTATCCACCAAAGTTGTAATGATGTGAATCTAAGCAATTATAGGCAACTGTAAGGCCTTCAACAATGAGAAAAACCCATACCGTATAGTCGGCTATAAAAGTATGAAACAATTCAATAGAGAAAACTAAAAGCCTAATCTATATCAAAACAATTTTAGAAAAAACAAATATGACAGACACGAACCAACGACAACCACTGAGCTATAGGCTCCTGGCATGGGACAAGCAAATAAAGAATGTGGCAGAGTTGAATATTTTTGTGAGCGCTCAACCCTCCCCTAACCTGGGACAATGGTGTAACAACACAACATGTTTCTCCTTCAAATTTGATAAATAGCATTACAAAAACGAATTTATCGCTATTGGAACAATCTGCGTTGACAGACACGCTTATTTAAAGGAACGACCATTTTTTTCCTTACAAAATATTCTGATCCCCAATGTGATTAGAAAAAAAATACTGTGGTCAACCAGATGAAAAAAAATATCCTGAATCCAGCATTTTCTCCTACCATATAGTGTTAAATTTTGAAAAAAAAGTAATTTGATAGATAGCGTCTAAAACTAAATAAAAACATAACATCCCCCTTTAAAGTTAAATGGCTGATCCCTAAATACTCACATGAAATTTAACAAGAAACAAACTTAAAAAGGCAGATAACAATGTGAAGTAATTATAAACTATTTCCTTTATTTAGTTTAATAATTTCAACATAAAATGTTGTATAAATACATTATTAAGAAAAGAGAAAGGTATAATTCATATTTGTTTGGAATATGTTCTTTCGTCAAAATATTGCAAAATCGATAAATCGAAGTTGTAAACGTAAAATTTTTCATGAATATTTTTTTTAATTTTGAGACGACCCCTCCATTTTACCTGTAAACTGTAGGTGTCATTAGTCGGTGTCGAGAGTTGTTGAAAAGGTCTATTAGGATTACAATTACACCTACAGGTAGCATTTATATCTTGGGTCGTCTCAAAGTGTAATTATAAACCGTCGCTCCAAAACAAAGTCTAAATTCTATAATGATTTTCTATAGCTGAACAACGGGGATTTTAAGAAATATATGTAGTAATGTGTACACATTAATTATTGCACATGGTGTTATCCAGGTTGAACATGCTGTAAATGTACGGCGTGATGATAGAATGGACAAACACTATTTAATACATTTTACATGAGACATGAAAAAAAAAAATGCAATTGACGTTGGCTAGGTTAAGACAGTTCAAAATTATTTTCAGCAAGACTTAGTGTTAAGAAAGGGCGATCAATTAAGGAGCATGTTGACAATATTAAATTTGTATGCTAAGACATACATTTTCCATTTTTTTTAAAAAAGAATGAGGGGATACAGCGGGTGGGTGTTTAAGAACTATTTATTTTTCATGGCATTATACTTGCCGTTCGGTATATTTTTATTATCTATTATTTTTTTTATTGAATTGGTCAAATCCTTTTGTCCACGATTTTGGTTTTAAAAAAAATCAATAATATACGAGAAAAACACACCACCACTATCAATGAACATCCTTGTGTCGAATATATAATTTAAACAATTCGTCAGACTCTGTTGGAATGTAAAATAGGTGTACTAAAATAGTTGGAATTTTACAATCTATCTTTCCAAATTAAACAAGACCAAGACCGGGTCTGTCCCTGCGTCGCTGAATGTAATTGATTGAGGTTGGATGTTTACTGAAGCATAACTAATAATTCCCGTTCATTGAAGGCAATAACAATTTGACGAGAATGTTCATTTTACAATGATTGTTGTAAAATTTCAAACAATTGGAAAACAGGTAGATACTGCATGGCTGATGTAAAAATTGCTTACACGCTACGACTCATCATTATGAAGCTGCAGACCAAATATGAAATTATTCCTTTTAACACAAACCAAGAAAATGAGTGTTGTAAAATTTCAAACAATTGGAAAACAGGTAGATGCTGCATGGCTGATGTAAAAATTGCTTACATGCTACGACTCATCATTATGAAGCTGCAGACCAAATACGAAATTATTCCTTTTAATACAAACCAAGAAAACTTTGACGAAAATTTTTCTAGTGCAATGAGTCTTGTCAAGATTCAAACTATCGGCAAACAGGAAGTAGCTGCACGGCAGATGTAAAAATTGCTTACACGCTGCAACTCATAATTATTAAGCTACAGATCAAATATAAAATCATTCCCTTCAACAGAAGCCAAAAAAGAAAATTTTGAGGAAAGTTTTCTATCAAAGGTCTTTCGGACTGATGGACGGACGGACGGACAGGGGTAAAACAATATGCCCCCCAACTTTCAGTTGCGGGGGCATAAAAACTCTGTTTCTCGGGAAACGCGTATGGTTCTCTGCTTTGTTTGGTGGGCGACAAAATATATCCGAACAGACATACAGTATTGACACCTTATACAAGAAAACAGATTGTTCGTAAACACTAGAATAGGTAGAGAAAGAGTAGGCAATAGACTCATTTAACACCACAGAATAAAAGTTGAACACGCCAACGGAGAATTAAAAAAATACAAAGTTCTGGGGACTTTTAGGTGACATCCAATACAGCGATTCAAATCTTTCATGGCCATTTCCCTGCGTTAGTGTGTCGTCGAAAAGATTTATTTACATAACAAACAAAAATCATTTGGTTTTACTATGTATCTCTATTGTTGTTTTTAATTTTGAGATGATCACTTGTTTTTCGTCAACTGTAATCGTAAGTCTAAGTGTAATCCTAGGTATAGACCTAGTTTCCGCAAATGTCTTCTAAGAACATAATTTACATTCATTCTTCACAATTAAGAGGCATCCAATTCTACAATTTCATTGGTCGAGAGTACTTTGCTATATTCTAAAAATAAGTAAAACCTAGAGAGTAAACAAATATCCATCTATCAAAATTCACTGACTCATGAAAAAATCTTACAATAAATATAACAACTAATGCATGACTAGAAACTACTCATTAATTACTTAGAATTATACAATACAATGCAATACAATACAATACAATGATGCTTTTTTTAAAAACAAGTGGTAAACAAGAGGTAAACATATACAAATTACAGTCACATGAAATAAAACAACTCTAAAATGGAATATATTAATAATAACTATACTTTATAATACTTTAACTAACTTTGAAACGAAAAAAGATACATTTCTTAGTATTAGTACCTTTATTTTACCCAATAATAGCAATCCTTTCATTTTTGCTACGCTGGGATATTTTACATACTAGTAGTACTCTGGAATGTGTTGATTTCTGATATTTTTTACTAAGATAGAATTGCATTCGAATAAGTAATGGTATTCATTAGCAATGGCATTCGAACACATATGACATACCCTCTCTTCTTTCTGAATATTGTACCACCTACCAAACTCTACTGGAAATTTCACTTTACAGCATCTTAGTTTAGAAATGATATTTACGTTCGATGGGTGATAGTTTAGATAGTTGTATAAAATATTTTTCTAAACCAAACATTATTTTGAACAAACTGTAAAGTTCACCTATTGAAGAATTGCCAATTTGACTATACCATTTTTGAATTTATTCATCTTTAAGATTTTGTTTCGGACCGTTTTGCAATTGATTTACATCTAATTTGTCTAAAACCGAATTAAGATGGTCATCAATCATGGCCACTTGAACGTATAATTTTCTTTTTATGTTTAATTGAATAACACAAGTACTTGTTTTGATTTAATTGTATCTTTAAATTTTCATTTGAAAGGGAGTCGGAGAAAGTAAAACTTCACGTTCGAGGAAACATGCATTTATTTGCCTTTAAGGAGAAAAAATGCTTTAACAAAAGGCCCAGTTGGATTTAAGGTTGAACATTATTTGATTAGTTTGTTTCCATTTTCGAGAAGTTTATTTCAAAACATACCATTCTAACTTTTATTATGATATCTATAGGTGTACGGCAAAGTTCTCATAAAAGGTCATAAAATTTGGTGTCGATGATCTAACATTTAATTTAACGCATTTCGGCAAAACTGTAGATGTTTTTTTTTTTCAAGATGCATGTAATTGTTTCCTAATCCCCAGTTTTACACCCATATGTCAGAATGGGAAGTATAGTATCAAATAGTTGTTATTGTAAGTCGACAGGTAGTATTGAGAGGTTACGTATCTTTGTATAAAGGCTGTGTTTGTTCCCTTAAAAGTTTTTTGCTCTAGAAAATGAACCATTGTGAATAAAAGTTAATCCTAGATATAAATAAGAATCTTGAATTTCAATGGACTGGTTAAATAGTTGAAATTGTGGAAGTTTTTGTGACTTCCGTTTGCATAACACAACAACCTTTGTCTTTGATAAATTAACGTTTAACTTCCCTCGAACACAGTATATTTCAAAAACATTTAAGGCTTGCTGCATCGATTCAGCCGCTTCAGATATAGTAATAGTGTCATTGGCATATAAAAAAAACCAAATAGTTGATATAGATATGCAAATAATTGCGGCAAATATTTTCCATAACCTGCAAGTTCTGAACATCACTTTCAGCAAAGAAAAATTAAAGATCGTTGAGATGAATAGCAAATAAAAAAGAGGACAAATTCTCTGCTTGTCTCACTCCAATGTTACAGTTAAAACGGATGAAACTTCGTATCCATTCCCAATGTGTCAAAGGCTCTCGAAAAATCGAAAATTCAATCGCTTGATAAATTGATAATAATGAATGTAATACAAAGGTATTATCCAATTTGCTATAACCTTTTCTAAATCCTGTTTGAGCTTCGGAGATCAGACTGATCTCATTTGAAAGTTCACTTAAGATCGATGTGAAAGTTTTCCCTAGACACGAAGCTAAAGTAATATTGGTCTATACGAGCTTGGATCATATATATTGCCTTTATTCTTGAAGATAGGTTGAATAATTCCCATTGTCCATTAATCTGGGGGAACCTTCCCAGTATTTAAAATAATGTTGAACAGCTTGTGATAGATGGGCAACATTTCCTTATCCGTGTGTTGATGTGTCCATTCACAATGCCATCATATCCGAAACCCTTATTACTTTTAACTTTTTTGACGACATTCTTCTTCTTCTGTCATTTGGGGAATTTAAAATTCTGTCAATGTTCTCTGGTGGTACCTTTGTTAAGTCTATCTCTGAGTTGTCTTCAAAAATCAGCTTGTATGAAACGTTTAAAATGTTCATATAAATCTACAATTTTAATAGTATCAGTATTATTTGATTTGTTTGTATTTATACTATTCAGTTTTTTCCAAAGGCGTTTTGGATCAGAGTTAGCAAGTTTTCTGAGATCTTTTGCGGTATAAGACAATATAACTCCGATTTAGTTCTTTCTTATAAGATTTACCTGCTTCTTTCGGAGCCTTTTATTTTCTTAACTTTTTAAGTTTCTGTATCTTTGTTTAGCCTGATGAAATACATTTCGTTTGCCTCTGCATCCTCTTTTATACGATGGTTTTTCATTGTGCTTCGTATATTTGTTATATATTTCTGGTTTTATATTACACTTTGTACCAAACACTTAAATTGAAGAGCCCCTGTTAAATATGTCACAAATGTTATTCCTTGACGTATCAATATCGATATGTTGCATATCATTTCGATCGATAAATTGATCAAAAATATTTTCAATGTCTGGTATTATTCAGTCTTTTTTTTTCTTTAATTAATTTGGCAAATTTATCTTGCTTATCATGTTCCATTTAATAACTTGGCTGCCTGTGAACGGTTTGTCACATTGTAGATGTTGTTATATGGTTTTGATTCTAGAGTAAACTTAAGGTTACAATAAAAACCATTAACTCATCAGATATATACTATCAACATATCAAAGTATGATACTACCGCATATATATACATCATTATGATATTGATAGTTTCTTTTTTGATTAACGTTCAGTGGCAAGCATTTCATGCGTATTAAGGACGCAAACACATTAATAACAAAATCAATATAAAGTGTACCGACCGCGATGGGAAAGAGGTTAAGCCAACTTCCTTTGAATTTGTTTAATACACCATTGCAAAATTTACCAATTAAGTTGGGCCATTTCCTTTTGAATTTATTTCACGCCAGTCATTTTTAAAAAGTCTTCCAAAACAATAAAAACAACACGTTGTAAATTTCATGCGTCCGAAGCGCTTTTCTAGAATTACCTTATCAGGAACGCTCAAAGCCGAATATTTGAAAGCCAAGGGTATATAAAAACCGAAACAGTTGAAGAGCTGTATGACTAAAAAGAGCCAAATCCATCTAAGAACAACTGTGCCTGAGGAAGTTGAAACCTAAATTTTCTTATATTTTCAAAATTTATTAACAGACAATTTTAGAAAAAAAAAAGGTTTGCTATAAATCATGTCAGTACCAAACTTCACTAAAATCAATGTGTGACGGATTCATATGAATACTTTGAGGTTGCATCAACATAAGGGAGTACTTCTGAAAATGGTACCAAAATGTAAATGCCAAAGAAGGCTCAAAACTGCAGCTTGGTAGATTTTGGCAATTTTTAGTCGTAATCACAAAAATGAGACATTAGATATAAAGCTTTATTTGAATTTAAAAATAGCAAGCACTATCTTCAGAAGGGCTATAGTGTTTAAAACAAACCATGAATCTTTATTAGGTTCTTTTTTATCATAGTTAAACAATTGCACACAATTTGACTACTTAAGCCTTTTTTTTTTATCTTTACAGTACTTAAGCCTGACAATTCTGAAATTTGAGTATATGTGCTTTTCTCTGAAGAATTAAAATTTATACTGGTACTTAACTAAATACATACATAGGTATTTTTTTCAGAGATAAACTGAAGTGCCTAGTTGTGAAATAGACGTAAACATAAGACATTATTAGGTAACAATCTGTATTGAATAACAAATTTGAAACAATTTAGAACCATGCCAAGTATAACTATATGTCAAGCACAACTTTAACTAAATCGGGGACGGATGGACGCCAAAGGTAGATGATCTACTAGTTGACAAAATAAAGTTGAATTTGTGATATATAGATATAAGGAGATGTGGTATGAGTGCCAATGAGACAACTCTCCATCCAAGTCAAAATTTATAAAAGTAAACCATTATAGGTCAAAGTACGGTCTTCAACATGTATTTTGACATTCTTTAGTTAAAATTTGAAATTTGGTCTCTGAGATTATTATTACGCCACTGCACTTGCAAGTACACAAAGTCGATTAGATATGTTTATAACTTTTGAACTATTAATAGCCAAATTGACCTGCATTAGCTTCAATGGTAAATCTAATGAACCTGTCAGTGGTATTTACCTGTTCGTGTATTAAAGATTAAGCCTACAAAATACAAACAATTTGACAGTGCTGATAATGATACCTTCTTTACCTGAATTTATTTTATTTTATCTTGATAATTTCATTTTTAAGTTTTATATCCGTAATGTTTTCCTTTTATCGTAGCATATATCTTTTTTGTTGGTTTTTGTTCAATTCCATAATTTCGTCCAATCAGAGTAAAGATTGGTGACATAATGCATGTCGTTACCATAGTTAATCGTCCTTATGTCACAAACCAAAAATATTACTGACTGCGTCAGAATCAGAAAAAGATGTGGTATGATTGCCAAATTAAGACAACTCTCTACCAGAGACCCATTGACATAGAAGTTAACAACTATAGGTCACCGTATGGCCTTCAACAATGAGCAAAACCCATACCGCATAGTCAGCTATCAAAGACCCCAACATGGCAAATGTAAAACGATTCAAACGAGAAAAACTAACTGTCTGATTTATGTAAAAAACAATGAACCAAAAACAAATATGATATATAGCAACAAACGACAACCACTGAATTACAGGCTCCTGACTTGGGACAGGCACATACAGCATGTGGCGGGGTTAAACATGTTTGTGGCGCCCAACCCTCCCTTAACCTATGACAGTGGAATAACAGCACAACACATGAACAAACTATAAAAATCAGTTGAAAAGGGCTTAACTCACCAGATCTATACAAAGTTGGTCTGAAGAACTTTTAAAATCGACAAAACAAAAGCACAACAAACAAAACATACATATCATGTCATGCACACATACATGTTAATAGTCATAGAAAGCAAGAGTTCATATACTGCAAACATACAACACAAAAGTTCTATCAAGCAGCTTAAACATACACACTGATGCATGCAATTATGGGATAAAATCACAAAAGCAAAGGTAAATTAAAGGTTTGCAACATCGAAAAGCACATAGAGACTAGTTCAGTTACTAAAAGAAGCTCAAATAGCAGAAGCATTATAAGTAAACAAAGAAATTTGCCGTGCTGAAAACAAGGCAATAAACTAAAAACAGTGAACATACTTAACTGGTTTTGCAGGCGAAGCATTGGCATGAGCTGCCAGACCAAAAATTTATCAAGTTCTTGAATTGAATTCAAGATGATTTCTTATGCAGCTCATATGAAAGCTCATTCCAAAGTTTAGCATCAGTATACCTTAAAGATTGTAGGCCATATGCAGTTGTTATCACATGTGGTAGATCTGCTGTGTTCTTGTATCTAAAGGTGTAAGAGTTTTCCTTTAAGTGGATTAAATCATGAAGATAAACAGGACATTTTTTTTCTTCATAATTTTGAAAACTTCAATAGCCAATGATCGCATTCTTCTTATTTTTAAGGATGGTAATTTTGATTTGCACAATAGACCATCATAACTTGCTTAACAGTCTTCATAGATAAATCTTAGAGCTCTCTTTTGAAATTTCTCAACCTTTTCCTCACAAAAGTGCCAAACTAGTGGGCAGTAATTAAAGTTGGACATTATAAAAGAATGATAAATTGTTAACTTTCCAAGTTTAGTCAGGTGTTTTCCAATTCGTTATAATACATTTAGCTATTTGGATGCTTTTTTGCTTATTATAGAGACATGTTCATTGAAATTTAGTTTAAATATAAAAAAGAAGATGTGGTATGATTGCCAATGAGACAACTCTCCACAAGAGACCAAATGACACAGAAATTAACAACTGTAGGTCACCGTATGGTCTTCAACAATGAGCAAAGCCCATACCGCACAGTCAGCTATAAAAGGCCCCGAAATGACAATGTAAAACAATTCAAACGAGAAAACTAACGGCCTAATTTATGTACAAAAAATGAACGAAAAACAAATATGTAACACATAAACAAACGATAACCACTGTATTACCGGCTCCTGACTTGGGACAGGCACATACATACAGAATGTGGCGGGGTTAAACATGTTAGCGGGATCCCAACCCTCCCCCTAACCTGGGACAGTGGTGTAACAGTACAACATAAGAACGAACTATAACTAGAGGCTCTAAAGAGCCTGTGTCGCTCACCTTGGTCTATGTGCATATTAAACAAAGGACACAGATGGATTCATGACAAAATTGTGTTTTGGTGATGGTGATGTGTTTGTAGATCTTACTTTACTGAACATTCTTGCTCCTTACTATTATCTCTATCCATAATGAACTTGGCCCGGTAGTTACAGTGGAAAATACTTTGTAAAAATTTACAAAAATTTACAAAATTTATGAAAATTGTAAAACATTGACTATAAAGGGCAATAACTCCTTAAGGGGTCAATTGACAATTTTGGTCAAGTTGACTTATTTGTAGATCTAACTTTGCTGTACATTATTGCTGTTTACAGTTTATCTCTATCTATAATAATATTCAAGATAATAACCAAAAGCTGCAAAATTTTCTTAAAATTACCAATTCAGGGGCAGCAACCCAACAACGTGTTGCCTGATTGGTCTGAAAATTTCAGGGCAGATAGATCTTGACCTAATGAACAATTTTATCCTCATCAGATTCGCTCTAAATGCTTTGGTTTCAGAGATATGAGCCAAAAACTGCATTTTACCCTATGTACTATTTTTTAGCCATGTCGGCCATCTTGGTTCGCGGGCGGGGTCATCGGACACATTTTTTAAACTAGATACCCTAATGATGATTGTGGACAAGTTTGGTTAAATTTGTCTTAGTAGTTTCAGAGGAGAAGATTTTTGTAAAAGATTACAAAAATTTACGAAAAATGGTTAAAAATTGACTATAAAGGGCAATAACTCCTTAAGGGGTCAACTGACCATTTTGGTCAAGTTGACTTATTTGTAGATCTTACTTTGCTGAACATTATTGCTGTTTACAGTTTATCTCTATCTATAATAATATTCAAGATAATAACCAAAAACGGCAAAATTTCCTTAAAACTACCAATTCAGGGGCTGCAACCCAACAACGGGTTGTCCGATTCATCTGAAAATTTCAGGGCAGATAGATCTTGACCTGATAAACAATTTTACCCAGTCAGATTTGCTCTAAATGCTTTGGTTTCAGAGATATAAGCCAAAATCGACATTTTACCTGTATGTTCTTTTTTTAGCCATGGCGGCCATCTTGGTTGGTTGGCCGGGTCACCGGACACATTTTTTAAACTAGATACCCTAATGATGATTGTGGACAAGTTTGGTTAAATTTGTCTTAGTAGTTTCAGAGGAGAAGATTTTTGTAAAAGATTACAAAAATTTACGAAAAATGATTAAAAATTCACTATAAAGGGCAATAACTCCTTAAGGGGTCAACTGACCATTTTGGTCAAGTTAACTTTTTTGTAGATCTTACTTTGCTGAACATTATTGCTGTTTACAGTTTATCTCTATCTATAATAATATTCAAGATAATAACCAAAAACGGCAAAATTTCCTTAAAATTACCAATTCAGGGGCAGCAACCCAACAACGGGTTGTCCGATTCATCTGAAAATTTCAGGGCAGATAGATCTTGACCTGATAAACAATTTTACCCAATGTCAGATTTTTCTAAATGCTTTGGTTTCAGAGATATAAGCCAAAATCAACATTTTACCCCTATGTTCTATTTTTAGCCATGGCGGCCATCTTGGTTGGTTGACCGTATCACCGGACTCATTTTTTAAACTAGATACCCCAATGATGATTGTGACCAAGTTTGGTTAAATTTGACCCAGTAGTTTCAGAGTAGAAGATTTTTGTAAAAGTTAACAGACGACGCCGGACGACGACGACGGACGCAAAGTGATGAGAAAAGCTCACTTGGCCCTTCGGGCCAGGTGAGCTAAAAATCAGTTGAAAGAAGCTTTACTCATCAGATGGATAAAAATACAAATACTACAATTACAAGTGGACGTGGCCGGGTACTTGTACATCCAAACAACAAAAAGACACTAAGTACAGATCGGAGAGTACTCGCAGTTACTGACAGCTAGTTCAAAGCCACTAACAACTTATAAAAAAAAATCATGCATCTAGGACTAAATTATCAATCCGTACACATCCAACATCCATTGGATTTAGTGTAAGGACGTCATAAACAGACAGAGAAAAACATGACCTTGTGCAATTCCAAGATACAGGTATCGACAGATTGTAGATCCATGAATGTGTATATTTATATAACAATAATATTTAGTTTGCTTTTAATTTACTGATAACAAAATCAATATTAGTACCAATAAAAACAATATTTAATGATCTAATTACAGTGTTGAATTGGTAACCTTTTAGAATAAGTTTATTTAAAGGATCGATAAGTTTACCAGTATCGTTTCTAAATTTCCGGGCACGGTAAACAATATTGCCGTAAAAATGAGGATGTGCAATCCCGTTTGAAATAAGTTTTCTACAGGTACAACCAAACTTCAAAACCAAATCTTTATATTTGTGGAAGAATTTAGTATAGGTTTTAAGTAATTTGTGGTAACGAAATTCCTGGCTAAGTCTATTGTTACTTCTAAAAGTTAACCTCATTTTCACATTCTATTTCAATACCTTCTAAATTAGATTTTAAGTTTTTTTCCTACAGATATCGCCTTTAATTTTTCTGGATTAGCTTTCATTTTTTTTATTTTTCTGGATTAGCTTTCATTCTATTTATTGAGAACTAATTAATCGAAATTTTGCTTTTATCTTCTAGAGTATTATTTATTTCATCTAAGTCAATATCTGCGTAGGAAAGAGTGTTATCACCTGCATAATCGTAGAGTCCACATTTGTGAATAAAGTAGAAAATGTCATTTAAAAAATAATAGATAATGACGACCCCAATATAGACCCTTTAGCACATATTTACAACTTCTCCTCGTCCAATCAAACTGCTTGAATTTTACTTCTTATTTTCATAGTACATACTTTTTTTCCGTGTACTTAGTAACTATGCATGCATGAATGACCACAAGGGTAAGATTTCATTGTATCGTAATCAAAACATTAAAACAAAAATTGCCACTGGCTATTTTGGAATAAAATGCTGCGTCCCAATTTAAAAAAAAACCAATATGTTTTAATTAGTTTTCACATTGATTTTTATTTATCCTGCTATTAAAATCTTTGGTTTTAAAAAATATATATGCTAAATTGGATAGTCTATGAAAATGTGTATAGTATGACATTAAGTGCTCGGGGCAAGCCCCTTGCTCTAAATTTCATAGTATATAACTCTCATAGACTAACCGATACTTAAACATTGATACTTTAATACAAAGTTTTCTATTAGTTAAATGTCTTTCTAATCAATTGAATAGAAGAGACAAAGATACCAAAGGATTTGAATTTTAGTATTAATTCTTTAATTTAGAAATTGGATAGGATAGTTCAGATTCGGATAGTTTTAATATTTTTGAAGAAATTCCATATTTTCCTACTGTTTTTGATATTTATTTTATCATTTGTTTTACTGGGCAAAATAAAGTTATTCTTTTATCTGTTTTGTTTTCTTTAATTACTTTAATGCTTGGATGGTGTTCATCAATAATTGTATCTTTTGAGTCGATATCTTTGGAAATATTTATAAAAGAGTTATTAAGTATTTCAGCAACTTCATTTTGATTTTGAATTATTTTGTTGTCTTCACATAAGATTAGTTCTTTTGAAAATTGTGACCCTTTTACTTAAAATTTTACCTTTGCTGAAAAAATTGTATCTATATTGTTTTGCTGGTCATTTTATAGATCTTGTCCAGCTGATCATTTTGCTATGAAAAGTTTCTCTTTATCTATTTCAGTTTTCAAAATTAAAAGGAAAAACACAAAAATTTGTAAAAATCATCAATTAGGGGCGATAACTCCTTTAAGGAGTCGACCAACGATTTCTGCCTTGTCGTCTTTTGTACTAACATGAGCAACACGACGGGTGCCACATGTGGAGCAGGATCTGCTTACCCTTCCAAAGCACCTGAGATCACCCCGTTTTTGGTGGGGTTCGTGTCGCTCAGTCTTTAGTTTTATATGTTGTGTTTTGTGTACTGTTTGTCTTTTTCTTTTTTGGCCAGGGTGTTGTCAGTTTATTTTTGACTTATGAGTTTGAATGTCCCTTTGGTATCTTTCGCCTCTCTTTTAAGTGTAATTCTTGTTTTGCTTTGGGTCAGGTGACCTAACACAAGGAGTTGTGATATAATTGCCAATGAGACACTATACACCAAATACCAAATGACGTAGTGTAACAGTGGTTTGATTCCGCCAGTGTACTTTATCAGGAGGAAGAAAATCCCCAGTGATTTTTATCCACCAACAAAAATTCACTAGGTTTTTCTATCCGGGTCCAGTGTAAAACATCCACCAGTTATTATAAGGTTCTAAAAAGGGTTTTTTGAAGGGGAAATATATTTAAAAATGTGGCTTAATAGTTTTTAGTGTATTTGAAACTTGCATAGCTGATTTATATAAAAAGTGGAGAGTTTTCATCCAAGGAATGTTCACACTAGTGTTTTTGAACCAGGAATGATTACACTAGTGATTTTGTACCGGAATGATTGCACTAGTTATTTTATACCGGGATTAACTGCACTAGCGCTTTAGATCCATACATTGATGTATTCTTCCAGGACGCTCTTTTGTTAGTTATTTGTACAAGTTAATGTCATCTGTCAAAGAGAGTTTTTATCATGTTCATTTAAACAAAGAGTGCAAAGCTGATTTATACATGTGGTTATCTTTTTAAAAAATTGGAATGGCATCAATTTCTTTTATGAAAAGACTTTAACTAAAGCAGCAGATATGATGCTTTATACAGATGCGTCCTCTTCGATAGGTGGATATTACCAGCATAAATGGTTTTGTGACCGCTGGCCTGAAAATTTATCATGCAAATCCTACTTTGCTGCTTCTATGGCCTTTTTGGAACTTTATCCTATAGTTGTTGTAGCTGTTCTATGGGGTAAGGAGTGGTGTGGTAAAAGGATTCTTTTTTACTGTGACAATTTAGCAACAGTCCACATTATTGATAATGGTCGATTGAAAGAAACAAACATTATGAAATTAATGCGTAAACTTACAATGTATGCTGCAACTTATAACTTTGCTGTCTATAGTGAACATTTACCAGGAAAATCTAATGTAATTGCTGATGCATTGTCTCGTTTTCGGATGAACAAGTTCAGACTTTTAGCACCTTTAGCAGAAGTAACAGCCACTCCTTGCCCACAGCATTCAGACATTCTTTGGACAGCTCAGTAGACACGTTATGGAAATATTCAGTAGCTGATAGAACAAGATCGCATTATACTACAGGTTTTGATCTAAATAGAAAGTTCTCCTTGTTGCAGGGATCATTCTGGACTTCAAATGAAATGCCGCCTGTTTCAGAAACTTTGTTAATGCGATTTGTTGCCTTTTGCGATGAACATAAAAGTTTAAAATATAGCGCAATTAAACTGTATTTATGTGGTATAAGATATTAATACCTGCAATATTCAGGATTTAGTCCTTTAGAACAATATGGCAAGCCATTATTATGTTTACAAACAATTTTAAATGGTTTAAAAAAGAAGCAGAAAGGTTATGTTAAAAGGCCTAGAATGCCAATTACTATGTCTTTGTTGTACAAAATGGTTATGCTATTGAGAAGCAATTTTTTCAGTCTTTTTAACAATGTAATGTTAGAGGCAGCTTGTGTTGTAGCTTTTTTTGCTTTTTTGCGTTGTGGAGAGTTCACTATACTTAGCAATTTAGATTCGGAAACACATTTGTGTGTTGGTGATTTAGAAATTTTTGAAGATCACATTTTGTTACATTTGAAAAAATCTAAAACAGATCCTTTCAGACAGGGTGTTACTATACCCTTATACAAAAGTGGACATATTATTTGTCCTTGCATTGCTGTTAAAAATTATTTGTCTCTTCGGAGAAAAATGTCAAGTATTACATCTGATGATTTGTTTGTCTCTGATGATGGCAATCCTTTAAGTAGACAATTTTTTCATCAAACATGTCAAAATAATTTTAGACAATTTAGGTCTTCAAAGCAAAAATTATAATGGACATTCTTTCAGAATTGGAGCAGCAACAACCGCACAGGAAGTAAGATTAGAAGACCACTTGATTAAAACATTAGGCAGGTGGTCATCAGATTGTTATACTAGGTATATTCATACCAGCCTAGGAGTAATTCAACAAGCTCAAAATCAGTTAGTTTCATCAATTTCCTTGTCTTATACTGTTGTACTGGCAATAAAAGGAGAAATTAACTTGAGGCTACAGCTACTATATATCTGTATTTGGACTTTTCGATAAAATTGTATACTTTTATCATCAAATTTTATCTTATCCCCCAAGTTTTCTGTATATTAATTTTCATTTATATGTTAAAAGGGGGATAACTCTTAATGTTTATTATGTGTATGCAGCTGTTAGTCCCCAGTTTTTCCAATGTAATATTTCTATTTTCATATTATATATTAGTTTTAATAAATAGTTTTATTAGCACTGGATCTTTATTTAGTCTGAGGATACAATTATTCCACATTGAAAAACAACACATAGATACTTGGTCACTTATCACAATACTGGATATCAAAGGAGATGCAAGGTATACATCAGTGAGATAGTTTTGTCTTGGAAACATAAGACATTATTAAGGTCAAATACAGTCTTCAACAATAAAGTTATTTCGCTCTCTATCAACTTTAAGGATGAATATAAATACTCATTTTGAACACACGATAACACAATAATGCTTATTAACGAATAAGATTTAAATAATTTTTCTATGCAAATCTATAAAATCATATGCATTTTGAATTGTCACTAATTGTAATATTTATATTTATTGGATTGCCGAAGTTTTTCTGTGTATTTGCTCTTCGGTCGACTTGGATATAAAATCATATCTTCTTTGTCAATATCAAAGGATGCTTCTATAATTGAAACTTTATGTAAGAACAAATCTGCTCTGGTTTAGGCCTATATCAAGTTCAATGTTCTGATCATTGATAAAGGGTTTTGAGTTATAAAAGTATCCTCCTCGTCATCATCAATATTATTTACTAGATTGACTCAGATTAATTAAACTGGTTCCTTGAAAATTATTTTAATGTTAACCCATTTATTTATGTAAACAATAAACCGGTCTAATATAAACAAAACAACAATATCAAGATCGACGCGTTCACACTATTTACATCCAATATTCCCTAGTGAAAAACAGTTACCCGGAATAAATACACGGCGGAATGAAAGTACGCTTACAGTAGATGTAATCGACTATTAGTCATATAATCTTCAACAATGAGCAAATCCCTTACTCTATGGCAAGCTATAAAAGGCAACGGCATGAACAAATGTTTAAAACAAATAAAATGAGAAAACCCATGCCTAATTTAGACTAAATCAATAAACTTGTCTGATTAACACAAAACACAAAATAAACGAGCAAAATGACAAAAGAGACTCACTACGTACAAGAATATCTTTTGCAATATTTACTTTTTGCTCTTTGAGTTACCTTTCTTGGCTTATAACTACTATATAAAAAAAAACTTGCTTAATGACTGACTATCATATCTTATTAATTTTGCTGTAAATAAGTCAAAGACCCCATTTAGTCTCCTTGACAAAATTATCTTGCAAGGTAAAACAATTTTAGATTTCAATCTATGAAATTTCAGGACATATTTTCTGGTTTTTATGAATTATTTTTTGTGAGACATTTTTATTGTGAATTAAGAGCAAACTACAATCAATCAATCATTTCTACAACAATATAAAGATCATTTTACAATATGATTTGTTCCTCTCTGTGTTACCATTCTGAGATGAAAACTCGTAAAGAACTGATTTAATGAATTTTTTATCCTGTTTATATTTGTCATTAATTGTTGTAAATATACCAACGACCCTTGGTCATCATGTTGCGGGGTAAAAATAATTTCATATTTCAAAGTTTTCATTAAAATTTCAGTATAAATTTTCTTGTTTTCATTAACCTTGTTATACATTTTATTGTCAATAGATATCTTTTTGAAGCATAGAATATTTATATCTCGGTGATCTTTATTATGTATGAAGACATTTGGTTGTTGGTTAGTTTAAGACACAAAGAATCTCTCTATTTCTAATCAAAATAATTTGTCTTTGGACGTTAAGCAAACAATCAATCAATCAATCATTTCTACAACAAGACATAAATCTTTTTTCAATATTTACTTTTTTCTCTCCACGTTTACTTTCTTGGCTTATAATTACCAAAGAACTGACTTGATGACTAACTATTATATCTTGTTAATATTTTACCAATAATTGTTGCAAATTAGTCAACGACGCCATTACAACTTCTTGACAACATTATCTTGCGGGGGGACAAAAATGAGAGATAAAAAAAAATCGTGAATATTTCATGCTATATTTTCTGGTTTTTCATGAAGCTTGAGAGGCTAAATGAATGTTTTGTGTGAATTGATATCTTTTTGAAGCATAGTGTATTCTTTAAATCTCACTGATCTGTATTGTGTATGAGTTCATCTGTTTGTTAAAGAGTATAAGGACACAAAACAGCCCTCTTTTGCTAATCAAAATAATTAATCAACATTATCTTGCATAGTAAAAATAATTTTAGATAATATCATTGTAAATTCTTCATGAAAAAAGTAAAACAATAAAAATACCGAACTCCAATGAAAATTCAAAACGGAAAGCCCCTTAACAATTGGCAAAATCAAAATTTCAAATAAATGTCCTTGGTTTTAAGAAGCTAGTGCGTCTTTATGAAAACTTTCAACGTGAAAGACTTTCTTTTTGTAGCTTGAAAATTCTTCAAATCTCACTGACCTTCATCTTTATGAAATCATTTGATTATTGAGGAGTTAAGGACAAAAAGAATCTCTCTATTTCTCATAAAAAAATTGAAACTAGAAATTTAGCTATCAATAATTAATCAATTATTTCTGATCATTTTACAATTATATATACTTTTACCTCTCTTAGTTACTTTTCTTGTAAGATAACTCACACAGGCAGTACTGACTTGATGTCCTTTATTTTTTATCCTGTTAAAAATTTACCAATAATTGCTACAAATTAGTCAACAACGCCAATCAGTTTTTTTCACAACATCATCCTGCGGGGTAAAAATAATTTCAGATTTTAAAGTTTTCAAAGAAAATTCAGGATATGTTTCCTTGTCTTTATGAACCTCGTGCCTTTTCAAATGAAATTTTTGTCAAACATTTTTATTGCGAATTAGTTTCTATATGAGGCAAAGTATATTCTTTAAATCTTACTGATCGTGAACATTTGTTTGAGAAGCTTTAGGAAGCAAAGTAGCAACCATTTAATCATTTCTAAAACCCTACATAGATTATTTTACAATATTTACTTTTTGCTCTCCGAGTTACATTTCTTGGCTTAAAACTACTAAAAACTGACTTGAAGAATTGTTTATCCAGTTAATTTCTTACCAATAATTGTTACAAATAACTCAACTAAGCCTTTATGTCTTTTTGATAATATCATCTTGCGGGGTAAAATACTTGCAGATTTAAAAAATTTCATAAAAAATTTGGGATATGTTTTCATGTGTTTATGAACATTGTGCGTCTTTCAATAAATGTTTCGTTATACATGTTCATTGTAAATTAGTATCTTATTGAAGCATAGTAAATTAATAAAATCTCACTGCTCTTTTATTTCATCTATCTTTAATTTGTTGAAGAGTTTTCAGACACAAAGAAGACAATTTGCCACTGGGCGTATCGCAAACAAAAATCAACCACTAGATATATCTAGAGTGATTTGTGCAAGTTTGACGCTCAAGATTGTACGTAGGAAATAAGTCGAGAACTCCAAATTATATGATTAGATACTTTACAAACCATTGTTCAAAAAGTGAAAAAACGTTTTAGATTATGGAAACAAAAGAACTACAACAAAACTGAAGTGCAAATTCACGGACAGGCCTCATTTTTGGACAGTTTATTGATTATGCTGTGAAAACCCAACAGGCGTTAGATAACTCCAAAATGTATCTTCTCACCATGCGTCCATCATCGTACCTAATGGCAGTTTGATTTATTTCTTTTTAGAACCATTTGTTTTGACTACTTGAAATTTAAAACAACTAAAGATTTCAAATTTATTCTTCAGATGTTCATGATTCAGATATATTTGAATTGTGTTTCACAAATTTATTTTAGTCTTACAAACTTAACTCTTGCATTTAAGAAAGTGATGCAAAAACTGCCAACATTGTTTCTTTTTGGGATACCTTTTGCCACAATACTTCATTTACAAAAATATTGATGTGAGTGAGACTGTTGGTCATTTTTGATTTTACCAAAATATATACACACAAATAACCTTTTTACTCCGATATCATAATGTCATGTTTGTAACTTTACATCGACATCAAAAATAACATTTCTGCACAAAAGTCCTCATACTTCAGTATCATACTCATATACCTGCAATAAAAGTTTTAATTTTGTAAGGACGGAATATTTTCCTGATTTGCAAGATGAGGTATCAATTTATTTCTCTTATCACGCCTCCTCTTTTATCAATATATATTTTGTGACAGTCTGTGCAAAACAAAATGACACACATAGTCAGCTCTTTGAACACATACAAACGAATGCCACAAATTTCTTCTTAAATTTAAAGTTGCAATGACGCTAACAAACAAAATGAATTGCACAATATAAAAATAAGGAGATGTGGTATGATTGCCATTGAGACAACCATCCACCAAAGTTCAAATGAAGTGGATGTCAGCAATTATAGGCAACCGTGAGAAATACCCATACCGAATGGTCGGCTATAATAGGCTCCGACATGAAAAATATGAAACAATTCAATTGAGAAAACTAACGGCCTAATTTATAACAAAACAATTTACGAAAAACAAATATGACAGACATGAACCAACGACCATCACTGAACTAAGGCCTATTAAGATTATGTCAAACAGTTTTCCTTAGTTGACAGCCAATGATTTTTTTTACAATTGCAGTATTTGCAACAAGAATCAATATTATGATATATCTACCTATATTCAAGTAAATGTCGGAGAAAGCTCTTTGAATTGGTGTAACGCTCTGCGGAAATGTACTTTTTCTGAGATCTTGAGTTCTGAACTTTTAGCTTTTCTTGTGGAGCAAACTTAAATGTTAGTTAGATGTTTGTTTTTGTTGCTAATATTGTTTTATCATATTCTCAAATATTCTAAATTATTTCCTTACCTAGCACACAACAGGTATTTACCCAACAATTTCTTGCTGCAACATATCTATGGTTCATTGCGATTCTGTTATACCATTTCCCACTCCCACAAATGGCAACACCTGATGGTCCTTCACACGTCAAATTTACACTCTTCACTCTTTACGAATAAAATGAATATTATAATGATATGATCTTAATCATTATTAGATAAAACAAAATTAAAAACAAGTTCGGTGAATCTTTTATCCTTTGAAGAAACTTTTTTTAACTTTTCGTGAGAGCAAAACTGAGTAAAATGTTATGAGATTTTTTTATTATCATTGTTAAAAACACTTTTTTACAAAACATTACGTTTATATTTTGTCAACGTCTCAATATTGTTTAATATCTAAATATTAAAATCCCATTATTTAAGAGTTTTTTGTTTTGTTTAACGGTTAGAAATCGTTTTAAAATTTAGATTAAGAGCAACTAACAAAGATAACAAATGGTTACCATATCAGTCTATTTCATGACAAAAAGTAGATCAGTTTAAGGAACTCTCATGCAGAATTGATGGGTTAACGTTAACTAGGCCACTTGCGATCGTTCGTTTAAAGAACTTACTTTTGAATTTGAATTTACCACGTACTGCTTTTTATTCTTCATAAATGCATACATCAAAACATCATTATAGTCCCCACATGTAACCAATTTTAAATCAAACAATGAAAATTTAATTGTGCCATCCATATGCTTTTATAATTAACACCATGGAGTCTTGTATTTGTCATCACTATTAAATGAAAATGTACAAATTGTGTAATGATAGGAACGTGGTATAAGGAAAAAACAACAAAACAACTCTATATATTGTTGCTTTAACTGGGAATTGAATACACAATACTATAGGCAAGGAGATCAAATGGCTAGAATATACACCATATGACATAAGAAACATTCTTCAACCTGTGTAATTGATTCCTCAACTGGCTTTTTAACGATAGTTATGTTTTTGTATTCCATGCGACACGTGGAAAAACAAAATCCTTAGAATACAATGTTTACTTTTTCACTACATCTACATTGGCGGTCTGTGTTTTATAAGTTAGCTAATAAAGAATTTACATTATTGTTCTATAAACACATGGAAAAGACATACTAGAATCATTCCAAACTATTTGACGTGTAGAACAAATAAACATCACACAGTCTTAATAACATCTAAATTTACTGCTGCTGTTATTATGATGTACTTGTCTATAATTACCATCAATTAAGCAGCTTCTAAAACACATTAGTGTTGAATGATTACCACAATTAAGCAGTTTCAAAAACATATTAGTACTGATTGATGATTGACCTTCTACATGAATTTAAGTGTTTTATAATTATTCTTGCATAAAATGCGAAAAAAATGTATGTTTTAGCATTGAAATTGTGATTTATGACTGTTTTATTTTTTTCAAGACTATAGGAGATCCTTTATTCATCGTGCATATTAAGTATACACATGATGAGTTTTTATAAGATTCTATCCTATCCCGGTCACCGTATGGCCATAACAAATATGCATGCCTGTGGTAAAGTTTATGGTCCCATGTAAACCCTATCTTATAAACAATTTACAACAATAAGAATAATAAAAAGACTCGATTTTTAAGATACAATAATATAATTGATTACAAAACTTTAATAACAGGAAAACATTTAGAATCGTTGGATTACAAGGCTTTTGCTATTCGTTTTACAAATGAGATAAATTAAAAAGTCTAAATTATTTCCAAAAACATTATAACCGAAATACACAGCTTTACCTTGACTTTAAGTACATATAGTAGAGTAATATTGCTGCTGTTTAATCTTGATTAAGTAACACAATTATTTATTACCCATATTTGTCAATATAACGGAACAATGAACTACTGCCATGCAAGTGGGAGGTTTAGCTAGCAATAAAACTAGGTTTAACCCACCATATTCTTCGGTAAATGCCTGTACAGCCTTACTAAGTCAAGAATATGATATGCAGTTATTTTTCATTCGTTTCGTTGGTAGATATAGTCGAGCGTTTGATTTTGTCAGGTTTGATGGACTCCCCTTTGGAATCTACTTTGGGGTAATGTAATTTTGTTAATACGTTTATTACTACCCTAGTCCTGACTGAAACCTTTTGTCGAATAGTGGATTACAACGGGACATGATGTCATAAAGGTACTACAATCAGACTATGCCACATCTTTTTTGGAAATGCATAATATGTCTTATTTTACCTTACAATACATCTGCAGATAAAATGTGGATGTATATGAAAGGCATCAGAAGTTTACCGAAGTAACATCTCAAAAATCCACTGCGACATTAAAACAACGAAAATAGCAGTTTATAAATTGTATGAGCCCGAAGCGCATTTCTGTATTTACCTTCATCAGGATCGTTCATGCCAAATGTTTGAAAGCCTAGATAGTTTTCCGTTTTTATTAGGATTATCCTGGTATCTTCTCTCTCTCTTATTTTTTATATGATGATACGTGTTATTTTACAATAATATTTTGCTACCACACAGATCCCAACATACATACACTGAATGATATGTATTTTTTTTCCGGGGTTACTTTTCAATAAATATTCGTTAACGATGTTTAATGCTGTATTGTAAATTTTACATATTCAAGTTTTTTAAGGTATAGATGCCTTTCTTTTTAATCTCTCATAAAGAGTTATACATATTACATAATAGGATGATTATTTGACTAAAACTAAGGATGCAATTCCTTCAGGCATAGTTGACCTTCGCCTATTTTGACTGTTCTGTTTAGGGCATCATTGTGGTTTTAAATTATATACTGTGTACTAGTACTAGTATCAGATTTCTTTAGCGTACTTTATGACTATTTTACGGAAAATAGTAATGATTGTCTTAGTAGAATATAGTATCAATATTATCTGGAATAACTACTATCAAATACGCTTGAAACCAAATGTTTGAAAAGCTGTAATTTAAATACGGATAACAGCTCAATCGCAAAAGATTGAAAACCCGAAACTAAATAAATAATATTTTGGAGCATATACAAACCAAAAGGACTTAAACGGAATAATCAAAATCATACTTTACATGAGAAAATTGCAACCTTAATTTTAGTTGGAACTGCTTTTTGGAATTTTTGGTTCACTGCTCAACGGAGATGACTTTAGTCTTCAAACTATTTTGATTCGAACTTCACTGATGAGTCTTGTGTATTCGGAGCGCGCGTCTTGCGTATTAAATTATAGCTCTGGATGCTAGTGTGTAAAAACAAAATTGTCATAGACTCGAGTTTACAGACAAAATACATAATTCAAAACATGTTAGTGCCCGAAGTATTTTTCTACTGAATAAATGAAACACCAGGTACTGATAGTCCACCAAGCTTCGATGATGATTCATTGATATACTGCTTCGTTTGAACAGGACGTTTTTTGTAATAAACCGAACCTGATACGCTCGAGACGACGAGTTTGGTTAGGCAAAAGCATTAAACAGCTAAAGCATAAAACACAAAGAACAGCTAAACCGTTAAAGATCCACTTTGCCAGAGAGAATTGCAACCCTAATTCTAGTGCATTTCAATAATTGAATGGACTGGAATTGTATAGGTAAAATCATACCAGTACCAACACATTTCTGGTTATATGGCGAGTGGAAACGACTTTCCCAATACTGATAGTCCCTCAACAGCTGCAACTGACCGTAGTAGTAGTAAAACATGTGCCGATTTCCGTGCATATGCCGCGGTTGATTAACAATCTTTATCAAAAGTAAAAAAATCAAACATATAAAACGTTTGAGAGCACTCAAACCAGAAGGACAGAAACAGAACCAAAACATAAGCCTTAAAGATCAACTTTGTCAGTTGGAGCTGCAACCTTTAGTGGTTTTAGTGCAATTATATAATTCATAGACTGAAAATATACAAACAAAATGTATATTTAAATAATGCAAATACCAATGCTACTTGGACTGGGATGGTTCAACCTTCATCGGTACCGATCCAATGGTAGTAAAATAATGATACCGCTTTCCATGCACGCAAAACAAAGATATTCAATCAGAAAAATGCATGATCGGACTTCTTTGATGCTTTTTAAGGTTATATAAAAACTTACTAAATATTTGGTTTTCTGTGTAAATGTTTGTGGACTGCAGTTTCTCTGCTTGTCTTTTATTTCCTTTGAATGTTTCCGTATCTTTTCCTTTTGTTAATACTAGAAATCAAAGAGAGATAATAATTGAATATGAATATATCAAACCAGAATACAAAATAACACCAACAACATGTAACATTTTCTTATCACCTTAAAATGTCCATTGTCTTTGGCAAAGTATATTATTCCAGTACAAAAGTAGTAGCTACCATGAGCTGTAACTTGTGGTCTTTGCAAGTACACTAACAGAAGCAGAGACCTGTTGTAATACGAAAGTACAAGATACCGGTAAACCATTTAATAAACTAAAAGCGACGCCGACCCACCCAAAAACAACTACTGCGAATCAGGGATTTCAGAATTTAACAAAGTCTTTAGTTTTTGGTCTATTGAAAATTTCTTAATTATCAAAATCAAATGAAGTCATTCTAAACCGACTCAAAAGCACTTAAAATTCACTAGGCTTGTGAAACCATCGTCAGGCAACTTCATGTTTAAATTCTATAAACAAGATATCGAGGTTAATATGTTGTACCATATGCTATTTATGTCTCTTCTTGGCGCTCCAAACCAAATATTAGAACTCTCTAACACAATTAAGTTTATCCTCTTTCCAGAGTTTCCTAAATTTCATTTAAAAGTCAAATTAACAACTCCTATATCCCATAATTACCAGTAGGTGAATTATTGTCAATTACCAAACAAAATCACGAGTTCCCTTAGAAAACCGTCGCATACAATTCGAGTGCTTGTAACATGCAATCACGTATGATGTTATATTTTAAAATGGCAAACAGAAGTTGATCAAAACATTGAAATAATCATATCACAGCTCTTAAATCATTTAAAACAGTTCATGTGCATCAAAAGGTTACACTATTCCTTTGTTATAATCGAGCAGATACTGTGAATATGTTTTTTCTATTTGTAATTTTTCAGACGCAATCTGGAAACAATGCTCTTGTAAGTTGTAAAAGAGAGTTTAGCCCACCAGATTATATTCTGTAGGTTTAAATATTGCAATCGTTTAAACTATCATATTTTGAGGTTTGATTTTTAATGTGCATATAAAATATTTACTGTTCAATATTTTATTTGAGCTGCGACAATCGCCATAAAAAACAGAAAAATTGTAAAATTTTCAATTTATTTTTATACAATGCTCGGAGCATATATGATCATTGTTGGGATCTGTGTGGTAGCAAACTGTCATTGTTAAATCAAATATGTCAGCATATATGAAAACAAAATAGTGAGGAAACCAGGGGACGATCGAAACTCGCAATAAAAATATTCTTGGCTTTCAAATATATGGCTTTGAGTGTCCCGCTGAAGGTAAATCTAGAAAGACCCTTCGGACACAAAAAACCATTAATATAAAAATAAGGAGATGTGATATGTTTGCCAATGAGACAACTATCCATCTAAGTTCAAATGAAGTGGATGTAAGCAAATATAGTCAACCGTACTGCCTTCAACAATGAGAATAACCCATACTGTATAGTTGGCTATAAAAGGCCCCGATATGAAAAATAAAGGCAACAGTAGTACACCGCTGTTCGAAATTCATAAATCGATTGAGAAAAAAAACAAATCCGGGTTACAAACTAAAACTGAGGGAAACACATCAAATATAAGAGAACTACGACACAACAGAAACACAACATTAAAATGTAACACACACAGAAACGAACTATAATATAACAATGGCCATTTTCCTGACTTGGTACAGGACGTTTTAAGAAAAAAATGGTGGGTTGAACCTGGTTTTGTGGCTAGCCAAACCTCCCGCTTTTATGGCAATGTTAATTATAACATTAAAATGACAACATTACATGACAGGACTACAATACAAATAAATGGGAGAACATATAGGACAGAGAAAAGTATGAAACAAATCAATTGAGAAAACTGACGGCCTAATTTATAACAAAACTATTTACGAAAAACAAATATGACAGACATGAACCAACAACAACCACTGAACTACAGGCTCCTGACTTGGAACAGGCACATATTTTTCGGCGAAAACTCTCCCCTAACCTGGGACAGTGGTGTAAGGTTGTTTTTATTTTCATTTTATTTCTGAATGGATTGGAACATCGGTAAACTACTGTTGCCTCTAATATAAATCCACATTATTTCTGATGCTGTCAGTATGTAAAATAAGACGTATCAGGCATTTTGAAGAAAAACATTTATGGTTTAGTCCTATTGTAGTAACTTTTTGACATTGTGTCACGATGTAATCCACAGGTCTACAAATGCAGTAAGTAACATGGTAGTAAAAGATGATTGTGTAAATTTATGTTATATATTATCAAATATTTAAACAGTAGCAATATTCCTATACCAGTGTGAATAGTATATTGTCTGTCACCTCGAAAAATAGTGTTGACTTATTCTTTATTTGTAATTAAGATTTTACACTGTCAGTTTCAATAGTAAATTTTTTTTCACTAAGTATTATTTAAATAAAAATTGACCTCGACAAAAATAACAATTTCAAAACCTAGCAGAAAAAGATTAAAAGCGCTACAGTGATTCCCTCAGGAAAAGTTGACTTAGATAAATTTGGCTATTTTTTAGTTCTTTTTTGGTCATAAATCTCTTCAACTGTTTAGGTCATTATACATTCTTGGCTTTCAAATATTCGGCCTTGAGCGTTCCTGATGAAGGCAATTACAGAAAAGCGCTTTGGACGCATGAAATTTATAACGTTTTCATTTTGAACATTTTAGTATTCTCATTTTGAAGGAAACTTACTATAACCATAACCTTAGAGGTCATGCAAAATATCTAATATTATGAAGAGTGATAAAAAAAAGTCTATAGTTTTGCAGTTAATGATTTTATGAAATAAACTTTCATATCACGAAAATGAGATGGATTTAATGTATTTTGTTCCTCATAACAGCCCTCATTTATGTCTGACGAGTTCATTTGATTTTCCCTTAAAACTGAACAAAAACCAAAATATGTTAAATAATGCTCAGAGTGAAGAACATTCATTATGTACCTGTCCAAGTCAGGAGCCTGTAGTTCAGTGGTTGCTGTTGGTCCATGTAAGTCATATGTGTTTTCGTAAATTGTTTTTTTTTTCTTCATAAATTATGCCATTA
The DNA here is from genome assembly GCF_021869535.1 of Mytilus californianus. NCBI lineage: Eukaryota > Metazoa > Mollusca > Bivalvia > Mytilida > Mytilidae > Mytilus > Mytilus californianus. The sequence goes on from NW_026262679.1 coordinate 65,636,375, forward strand.
GTTTTCTTGTTTTGCATTTTTAATGTCGGGGCCTTTTATTTAAACCGACTATTCAATATGGGTTTTTCTCATTTTTGAAGTCCTTACAGCGACCTGTCATTGTTTATATTCATTTAATTTGATCTCTGATTGATAGTTGTCTAGTTAGCAATCACAACAAATCTACTTATTTTTGATATTAAAACAAAACAAGGTAAAATTAGTTCAATTATCACTATGCTAGCGCAAAAAGGGATGGCGTTGCTCAACATGTTTCCTGTGTAGTGATTTTCTGCACTGTTGTTTGCTCATCGTTTCTTTTTTAGACTTGTTGTTATGTGTTTTTCTTTCATTATTTTTTCTATTTGTATTGCCCCTTTAGTATATGGTCCCCTTTTTTGGTTAATCGGATGTTAATGTTTTAGAAAACACATCCGAAAGCTTTCCTCCTAATTATATGAACAAGAAGAACACCACCACACGTTTACTATCGAAATGTATGCTTTCGTTCTGTGTAGACTGTCAGTATTCCTTTACAATCAGCTTAAGTTATATATACATCTACTCTAAAAATCTTATTTGACGTATGACATTGAGAAGCATTTTCAATTTGGATGTACCAAAACACATTGATCATTAAAGGATAAAACAGTTGGTAGCCTGCATTGTCCCTTCGTTTGATTCAAATGTTTCTATAAAACCATAAAACCAGGTTCAACCCACCATTTTTTCTTAAAATGTCCCGTACCAAGTCAGGAATATGGCAGTTGTCATCAAATAGTTCGTTTCTATGTATGTTGCATTGGCGTTTGTTTTTTTGCACTTCAGTGTTTTGTGTTCCGTTGTTTTCCTCTTATAGTTGATGTGTTTCCCTCGGTTTTAGTTTGTAACCCGGATTGATTTTCTCTCAATCGATTTAAGACTTTTGAACAGCGGTATACTACTGTTGCCTTTTTCTATTGTCTTGTTAAATTTACTTCTAGATCTTCAGGTTTTTACTTTGTTGTCGTCTCATATAAATTCAGAATATATTCCTTTCATTCCAATAAATGGTATTTTTACTTTACATCTTCATCGATTATTGCAAAAAAACTTGTAGTCCCAGCAACAAATACGTCCCGTTTGGTTATGCATCTTAAACGTCCTTGTATATACACCTGTCTGTGGTTGAAAACTTTTTGTTGCCCTCTATAGCTGTCTTTTTATTACGTTAAATTTGCCTCTGGATCTTCAGGTTTTTACATTGTTGTCGTCTCATATTCATTCAGAATATATTCCTTTCATTCCAATAAATGGTATTTTTACTTTACATCTTCATCGATTATTGCAAAAAAAACTTGTAGTCCCAGTAACAAATACGTAACGTTTGGTTATACATCTTAAACGTCCTTGTATAGACACCTGTCTGTGGTTGAAAACTTTTTGTTGTCCTCTATGGCTGTCTTTTTATTACATTTTTTTTTCGTTTTGGTGTTATATAATTGACGTATACTCAGACGTATACTCTTTTATAAACACGACAGGAAAGATATCGTTATTCATTTTTGGTGACAATTTTTGCCGCAATTTTTTGTTTGCATTTTTGAGCATTTAAAAAAAAAACACCAAAAAGCTAGGCCTTTTTTTTTGTATTATCGACCCCTGATGCCTTTTTATTGGTGTCCCATTTTTATCTCTGACACATGTATGAAATTGTGGCTAGATGCACATTTTGAAAGACTACTTTTAAAAATGATGTTAACTTTATGGATAACTCAATTGGATGATATAGTCTTGTAACATGGGTGTGGAAATTTTATGTATAGTAGGTCACTGTGAAAATACCAAAATGACATGTTTTACCTTTAAAAGGCCATTTAATACATAAGTTTTATTCCTTTAAATAAATGAACAACCTTACCCGAAAAGATATTTCATTTGTATCAACGTCTTCGTAAAAAAGGTCTTGTAGTTAAAATGTTGTTTTTTGTAAGGCTGTTGCTCATAACCGAGCTTGAATGACAAGATCTCTCAAGTAATGATTATTTTTGCAGTATAGTAGTTTTTCTTTATCGTAAGAACTTTAAAGGCTTTAAACAATTGTATTAGAGAATCTTCCTAATCACTTATACTGATACCTGGCAAACCAATCTACTATGAACATCTGAAGGATGTTATTTCATGAATTTATGATACTTGTTGATTTTAAAATTCAAGGGGCCTTGTGATAACTTCTGCTTTGGCTGAAAGACTGCTTATAACTATTGTACTGTTTGTTTGACATTTGGTTCAGAATCATTTCGTAGCCTTCTACCAAATTAAACTTGCCTGTATGAACATAAAAAAAGTACCGGAAACGCAATTTTATTCAAATTGATTGCCTGATTATTAAACTGCTGATTTATTTTTACCAATATTTATTTTTAAAAAAATTAATTGGTAAACGTCATGATTTTACCGTATTGTTATATGGTCGAGCGTGGTATTTTTTCTCATACATTTTTATACTGCAATTTTAAATGCCCCGAGGAAGCAGCAGGATAAAGACATTGGTCCTTGTTTCTCCCTCAGACATCCTCCGTTCCTTTAGGATGTGTTGTACAGGGGGCGTTTATTCAGATCCAAAACATTTCAAAATCCGAAATAAAAAAACGAAGAGCTTAAAGACCAAAAAAGACAAAAAGTGTAGTTAAAGCTGGTCAAGGAATCAGAGTTTTGCATGAGAGAAATATATTCTTTAAATTAAAAAGATTTCCAAAATTATGTAACGGCAAACTTTAATAACACAATATCCGTATTTACATGTCAGTACCAAAGTACTGAAACGCTCAGAGCAAAATGGCTTTGTTTGTGATACTTTGTCTTTAGAAGATACATTTTACCATGAAATAGTTCATAATAAATACTGTAAATCTGTGCTAGGACTGAAAAAAAAATAATGCATGTAATATTTCAGTCAAAACAGAACTAGGCAGATTTTTAATGGCTTCATTTATTAAAGTTATGTTATATTTCTGTAGATTTCATACCCATGGTATTAACCCGCTGTGCATTAAATAAGTCCCGGCATAATGCTGGTAGTCATAGTTGTTAAAGTTGCATTTAAAGAGACAGAATTAGATGCTGCAGATTTTAAAACCTATGATAAACCATATAGTAAAATTAGATATTCCATAAAGATGAAGTTAAAACAGATAGCACATGAAGTCTACACATAAAAGGTCTTAAATAAACTTTCTTCTATTAAAGATATTTCAAAATCATTTCTTTATAGCCAAAAAAAAAATCTGATATACAAATAGAGGACAACTTGTTAAAAGAATTCAATTTTAAAACCAGACAGTAAATCTCTAAAAAATTGAAGTGACTTTAACCTAGAAGTTGAAATTGGAAGATATAGAAATATAGCCAGATATCAAAGGTTATAAAAATTTGTAATAAAATTGATGATGATTACCATTTTTTCTAGATTGTAGACTTAACACAACTTTAAGAGATCAGTTATTATAATATAGTAATATAAAACCTGGTTATACAAATTCTCAATCACTTTTCAAGCTAAAACAACTATTAAATCCTGAATATGAACTTTTGACAGCAGTTGGGGACCTTATAAAACAATTTTTAGAGTTGGGAAAATGAAGTCCATGGCCATCAAAATATACATTATCATAACTATGCAATTGTTTTATGTTTAAACTTGTAATTCTTGACTGTTGTGTCAGTTTAATACTGTTATATTTTTCTTGACCAATATGGGAGTATTTTGCAAATAAAGTTATTATTATAATGATGACTTACAAATTCAGTTTGTGTTTCGTTTCTGTTTCTGAATTACAGCTCGTGGACACGAAAATTTGCCTCCCATATTTTCGTATGTAATGTCTGGCGATCTGCAGCTGAGTTTCTGTACATTATTGTAAAATGATGACTTAACAAGTCGGATAGTCTGGACCATATTTTGTGCGTTGTTGTTTGTCTGTTTGTCCGTCCGTTTTAAAGGGGAGTCGGGTTGGTGGTTTGTATAATCTGCTCTTCTGTCTTTAATTATTGGTAATTCCTGTTACCCTTTATGTCCGCATTTTTCAAATTGCCTGTAGATGTCGAGCTAATTTTTAGTACATTATTGTAAAACGATGACCAGTGGAACGATTTTTTGCTATTATTGTTGGCGAAGGCATTCATGGCGTAACGGCATATCAAGTTAAAACTTGCGTGCCTGATAATGAGCTATGTTAATTTTTTCAAATTTTATATGAACAACGTCATTCATTAAAGTTGGATGGTATTAAAAACTTTTTATTTTCTCTCTCTACTTAATACCATGTACAAAATGTCTGTTTCAATTGACGAAAAATTTTCAACAATTGCTTAGTTCTAATACATGAATTCATACTGCAACTTAAAATGTTTGTTCTATCAAGAATTGTAAAGGCCTATTGCACTTGCATGACAAATATGTTGTTATGTTGTTCCAGCCGACAAAGCCTCGAAAAATATTGTTATATATGCAAAAAAAACATTATTAAGAATGTCTAACTATATATCACGGAAGTCAAAGCAAAATTGGAAATCTCACATACTAGTATACATCTACATCATTCAGGAAACAGAGATTTTGAAAAATCACAAATCCGTTCTTCTTTTGATGAAAACGAAAATTTCCCGTTTTTATATAGGATACCTAAGCTTCTTAAAAAAATCTTCATAAAAAATGCCATAGCCGGGTCGTCAATATGTTCGACTAAACATCTTTTTAAAGTTCTCACCACCATTCTTTCTACAGTTAAAGATGGCCTTCGTGAAAATTATGATGTGGTTTGTTCAACAAACGGTGTCATCCAGAAGTGGCTTTCAAACAATTCTAAAGATCTACTGCAAAATTGTAAAACGTTACAGTACTATCAAAACTAATGACTTTTCTACGCTTTACATTACAATTTCCAAATGCTTAATTGAAAGATTGAATAAATTGTCGAATTAAATAGAGCTTTTTCTACAAAAATGCAAACTGAAGATGCAAATTTCTTGTGTAAGGTCATGAAAAATCTTACTTTGTGAAGGACCGCACTGATTTGAAAAATAAATACTCTAAAGTTGATATCATCAAAATGCAGGATTTTTTTTCGACAACATATTTGTTGAGTTTGGTGGATTGTATATTTCAACATATATTCGGCATTCCAATGTGTACTAATTGTGCACCCCTACTGGCCGACTTGTTTTTGTACTCATATGAAGCAGAATTCATTCAAAACCTTCTCAAAAACAAAAACAAAAAAGTCTGGCATACAAAATTTTAATCCTAGTATCTATGATTAGTTTTTTTGCAAAATTCTTTCATTTCACTATCAGATATATGGATAAAGTCCAGTTACTTAATAGCCCACTTTCAGTTTGTGCTAGCAAGTCATATATCAAACTTATATGAATCTGAGATTAAGGATGCTACCAAAACTTCATATCTTGATCTTTTCCATGATATTGAAACAGATGGACGACTTCAAACTAGAATAAGTGTGAGCAAGTCAACTTTCCAATAGTAAACTTCTAATTTGTCAGCATGCAGTAATAACATTAACGGTAGCAGTTATTATGCACCAGATGCGCATTTCGACAATTAATGTCTATTCAGTACTGCTCGAGGCCGAAATATTTGAAATCCAAAACCTACTAAAACGATGGAAGAGCTAATCAATACAAAAAGGACCTAAAGTACAGCCAAATCCACACATGGAATCAGAGCTTTGCATGAGAGATGTATTCCTTAATTTAAAATTATTTCAAAAATTTTACAACATCTAATTTGTCAGCATGCAGTAACATACCCTCTGCCAAATTGTATGGCGTTTACATATCTTAATTGAAACGTTACATGCTACATGTTCATGCTATACAGACTTCATTAGCAGGAGTATGCTCCTTTCACCATAACTACTCTAAAAGAGTTATGGGGTAAAGCGACTGAAATAAACACTATAGAAGAGTATCATCATGTTAACGACATGTTGTCGTAGTCGTAGATCTTTTGATACCATAAAAGTCGTCTAAACTTTAATTTTATCGATTGTGTACTTCTCCAGATTGAGAAAATTTTGACTGGCTGTAGTGGCAGATGATGCATGCAAAGCAGGAGACCCTTATCCTGCCAAAGAACCTGGTCTCAGTCCTTTTGGAGTGGTTCTCTAAGTTTTTGTTAGTTACCTTGATTTTTCTTCTTAATCGATTTATCAGATGTTTAACACCAGTAAACTATTGTTGATATCATAGATAAGCAGAGCTAATATCTAAAAATAGGTTTGTTCCTATTTATCTCTTGGTGATCAATTTCAGTCTATGGTTGCAGGAAAGGGATGTCTTTAAGCATTTACAGAACACTTTTGTATCACCAACCCAGTAGTCAGCACTTCTGTATGAATTACCATTAATATGGTAATAATTATGAATTAACTGATGTTCTACCCCAGGAATAGATAACCTTAGCTGTATTTGGCAAAACCTTTCAGAATTTCGGGTCCTCAGTGCTCTTGAACTTCGTACTTTATTTGGTCTTTTTAACTTTTTTTATTCGAGCGTCACTGATGAATTTTTTGTAGACGAAACACGCGTCTTGCGTTCACAATTTTAAGCCTGGTATAAGTTTATTGTACGTTTCTACGCATTTATACAACTATGACTTTCATGTTTAGCTTTTAGCGGTCCTGATATAGTTAAACCAAGAAAAGCGCTTCAGAGGCCTGGAATCTGAAAAGTATTATCGTCGTAATAAAGCTATGATTTCTATTATTTACCCTTAGCACTGTGTCGGTAACGCAGCTAGTGGACTATTATAGTCATCGGTGGTATCATCAGCTCAGTAGTTAGTGCTTCGGTACTAACATGATTTATTGTCTACTATTCTAAAATTCCTTTTTGATAAAATAAGAAATTATTGAGAAACTAAGGTTCAAACTTCCTAAGGCATAGTCGACCTATTATGAATTTGTCCCATTGTGTGATATGGCTCTTCCTATTTATGTATACATCCATGTAATTCAAATGTTTAGGTTTACGCGTTCCTGATGGGAAAGCGCTATATTTACAAACTGTTATTGTAATCTTAAAAATAAAAGGAATCGCAGCTTTTTCTTTTAATTTATTACTTACAATAAGCAGGTATATATAGATTATTTTATATATACGGATATATATATGGGGTCATTTATTAATTTAATATTCGTTGCTTGAAGCGCATACTTTGGCATATTGGCATGATTTAAATGATCCATTTTGACACTTTAATTTCAGTTATTGTCCTAAATTAAACTTAAAATTAAGGTTACAAATCTGGCATCTTTGATTAGTCTTTACAACCACTGGGTCATTGCCACTAATGGTGGATGTTTCGTCTTCGAGGGTATCACCAGCCCAGTAGTCAGCACTTTTGTGGTTTACATGAAATATCATTGATAATTTTATGGTAATTTTTAATGCTCTTCAACTTCGTATTCTGGCTCTTTTAACTGTTTTAATTTCGAGCGCCACTGGTGAGTCTTGTGTATATGAAACGCTGACGTACCAAATTATAAGCCTGGTATCGTCGAGGAGTCGTTACAATACATTCAGACACAGTTGACCATACACAGTTTTGGATATTTTATTCAGGCTCTTTTAGGTACAATACCCACAAAAGTGTTATATATATATATATATACTGTGTAGCTATAAAAATGTTTGGTATTAACGTACCTGTTCAGGGTTATTCAAGAGACTCGTGTCGCACGCATTAGACTCGATATCATTCGTTAATTGTGCTATCAATATTGTTTGTAAAGATTAACAAATAACCGTAATTCTGATATCGTTTTTTGTTTGTGGTCAATTTCTAATTTTGAGAGTAGCTTCGTTTAAATATATTTAATAATATATTGTTAACTTGAACTTTGTGAAATATTTCTAACAAAGTAAATAAAATGTCTACCTTTTGAAATTCTGTTTTTAAAACCATAAATATAGATATATACCCATTATTACAACGACGATAGAAATGACCTCTTGTGATAATTTTATCTACAGTGATTGATTCGTCCTTCTGGTAATCTGCTATATTCAATATTAGATCAGGCTACCGGAAGTTGGTTACATTCCTGAGATAGATCAAATATTGTAATCATTCATTGATAATCATCAAAAGGATGAACATGTTATGACGATTGTTTGGACTAAAGTTATAAGAAATCTTAATCCTTTGGCACGCGTTAGTTTTCAATATCCAATAAATTCTTATTAATACATGATAAGTCTGATATTAATAGAGACCTGGAGTCCATTCTTAGCTTAAATGTGACTTAACCAGGCGGGATTTAATTTGTGTATCTTGTTGAAAGAGATATAGTCAAAACGGAGTCGCTTTATATTTACACGGCAAATAAATTTGTTAGCTTGCCTTGTAATTAACTTTCGCTCTTAAACATTCAATTTATAACTGTACAGCCGATTAGATAATACCTTGGTTGTCACGAATACGGAGCGACCCTCTCCGGATACGATTTCCAAAGTTATGTTAGATATGCTATAAATCGCTGTTATAACACTTTATATTTGTTCATTAATCACATTGGTGTCTAGGGCGGGAAATATGGCTGACAAGCTAGAGAAAGAGACATCTGGTGGCCATGTAGACTTTAGTTCGAAATCTTGTTCATCTTGGCGCTTTTGTTATTTGTTTTCATCAACAAACATAGGTCGTTAGATTTTGACAAGTGCGTCAACACCACGTTATCATTATCATTATTCAATCAGACATATTTTTGTCTCTTCTGGAAATGTTTCAATATCCGTCTCATTTTAGTTGACAGGAAACAAATTTATCATCCCTCCCCCTATGTTTGCATATATGATACAACCGAATTAATGGAATTATGACAGCATAGATAGACATTGAATCATTCACTCGCGTATCGGGAGGACAATCATAACAATAATAAGGTTAACCATAATCATTAAATTTGAAATTGAAAAATACATACTTTTGATACAAAGTATACCGGGGTTATCCAATAAATGCACAATAATGTATCACCAAATATAACCAAACAACTTACAGACACTTATGTCAAGGAGATGAACAACAATTCGGGCATTAACGAAATAGTAAAAGATATGTTGAAAAGTAATCGTGTCGGGTGTATAGGTACTTTATTATGTCTCGTTGAATTATTGGCATTGCCAGGCAGTACCAATATATTGTATAATGTTTATTTACACGTTAGATAGTTTGAATTTACAACTTTCATACACTAAATCCATCATACTTGCTGAAATGTACGAGGAGGTCATTTAAATAAATATTGAAAAAACTAGGATTAAATGTTTTCCCTTGTTTCTATCTGTCATTTTTCAATTTCATATGTCATTTTAAAATGTTGATATTGTATATCAAGGATTTGATTACTGATTCTTTGTCAAAAGTATCAACATTCAAATTTGATATGAGTCTAAATGAAGTGTTTAAGTGAAGTTGTAAGTTATATTCAGAAAAGGAAGGAAATTTCATCAAGACTAAAACAAAATTCATGAATGCAAAAGTTTGAGCAGTTTTAAATTTATTTCAAGCATATGATATACTAGCATAAAAATAGTAATGTACTTTTTTTCAAATAAAGCAGTGTGTGTGTTTTCAGTTAAAACGGTCTATATTTAAAACTTCATTTACGTGATTTACAAAAACAAAACATTTAATTCTAGCACATAACAAAGTAAATGTATTGTCTCCTAATTTTTTTTTCTCGTTTCCTATAAGGCATGGATGTATGAGATTGTCAACCGACATATAATACGTAAAAGCATGGAATAAAATGTATTACATCAACATTTCACAAACACATATATTGTATTGGAATGTAAAAATACAAGACTTAACTATCAATAATAATGGTATTAAATTGCATCAAACAAAATCGTCTATGCCGATTATTCAATTTGAATATGACAAAAATTAATAGCAACATCGCAAAACTCTCAGACCAAATGATGGAATGTAATTTGAACGTATTTAACCTATGGTCAAAGAGGGGGAAACAAATATAATGAGTCTTTGTTTAGCTAAAAGATGTGTAAATACGGAAGACATCGTCTTAAATGCTAAATTACCCTCAATATTTGCTTCGAATAATGTTTTCAATTGAGTTTGACAGATATCTTGATGAGCTTGTTCCATTTCATTTTTATTCAATGAAATGTACATTTTTCAACGTCAAAGAAATAATCTTCTGTATCTTTTTGTAAATTGTTTTGAGATGAGTTACAAATACCATGCTTCCGTTAACACCACAGCAAATATATTTGACAATGATAAAATGGAATTTTATAACGTGAGCAAAAACAAGGCGAACCATAACATATTGAGATGATTGAAATTTATCCTTCTATAGAAAATATTTCAATTGAAATAATTTTCTCTCTAAATGCTTTGAATACATTATATATATTTAACAAATGTGTCAAAGTCTTTGAAATAAGTCTATTGTGTGTGACTAATTCTCTTATTTATCACCTATATAAAAGTAAGTTATGAGTCTGACATTGCCTTTTCCCTCTTTAAAAAGAATAAAATTGAAACCTATACAGCATCTATACCAAATTTGATTTATTTTTGTATTAAACACGTGCTCGTAATCTTTTTACAACAAACAAACTCACGGTCCTTTAAATGTTTTCTTTAGTATCATCCTAACATATTAGATAGATCTTGGTGAAAGCAGCTCTTGAGAGCTTTGATATTATCCGGAAAGGCAAAGTAGTTTTTGATGTTTTTATTGGTAGGAAGAATTTACTGTGAGAACCGAAAGCAGTTCATTGTTATGTTATTTTCTGTCCAATATTTATCATAAAGTAAATGAAAAGAAAGGTAAAACTTATCGGCTGGTGCCGTTTGCTAGGTAACTGACTAAAGCCGATTGAGTATGTAGCTTTTCCGTCATACATAAATCACCTTCCGTAAATGTTATCTCTTATTCATTTGTTTGGTTCAGTGCTTACTATCATTCATAATTGCTAATAAACATCTGGAGGGTTTGTCAATTCAAATTCACGACGATACGTGAAATATTTGTCCTCACCACATGAGATTTTTGTCCATTGATTTTTCACAAGAATTGATATTCATTGGCTTTAATTTACAAAACTATATCCTTTCATGCAGATAATCTAAACTTTTCTCTTTTACAGTAGTATTTTTGTATCAGAATAAAGTTTAAGAACTACAAAATTCATACATTTATATGAAAACTTAAATCTTAAACACTTAAGTATTGAGGAACTATAGCTATTTAGTACGATCTATCCATTTAGAATATTTAACAGGTTTTTGATATATTAACACGTTCATGATCTTATTAAAAGCTTATTGTCATTTTGTTGGCTTAAATGATTAATATAGGTTGATTGCCATTTAGTTGGCCATTTTACCTTTTCGATCAGCTGTGAAAATTATTCTTGCGATTTGTAATTACTTCTGAATTTTCCCGCTATTACTTTCAGTCGGTAGAACATTTTCCATCTATGACACTTCTTTAAAAATTGTGAAAGTAAGTCTAAAACTTTGGTGGATTTTCACAATAACGATTCATTGCTTAGTTTTTTAGCGGTGTTCTAAATAATTTTATAATTTTCCGGTGAGGTTCTATTGCAAAACTAATTTCCTACTTAGAAGAAGATCTAGATTTAACTTTGATACGTCGGCGGCTATGCCAAGAAGACTCGGTGAAATAAGTAAAATAAAATTAGGAATGGAAATGGGGACATATAATAGTTTTAATTGGTTCTTTTTACCGAATAGTTCATTCTTCAGTCGACAAAAAGAGTCCATGGTGGACTTTTATGGACATATTTTGTATTCAAATGAACGCAATTGAACTTTTTGCTACATATCGACCAACCATTCCATCTGTGAATTTTTGAAGACTTTACACAGGACACTTGACTGTCACTCAGTGATATCGAAAGCTGATATTACAAACATGACACACGACATATTAACAAAATGCTATACAAGTAATGACTTGGATAATGTAAAGCCGTCGGCGTATATTCGGAGGCCCAACTCGCTTCTTAAAAATGACCCACTAATTTTGCAATTCATTTAAGGAGAAGTATAGAAGTACAGATACACTTATGTGTTGTATACGTCAATGAGACAGTAACATCCATATATTAGATGCATACATTTGAAGGAAATAAGATATTCGGGGCTTATTTTTACCAAACATACGACTAAAAACCTAAATACCTAAATGTATGGTACTAATTTTAGTATGCAAGACATCTACATGTTTCCTGAATAATCTTCATGAAGTACACTAAAAGACCAAAAGAACGGGAACAAAAAATACAGAACATTTTGGAAAATTAAAAAGGACATGAAATACCGTTTAAGTTGACTTTGCATGAGAAAATGTAATAGAAAAAGCTGTTATCAGAACGTTGCAGTAAATTACAATTGCTGAAATCATAACATTCTCACATTATTAAAATTCGGTGACCAGTATGATTATTTATAGCCCCTGAAATTGCAAAAATTCTACAATCGTTTAAAATTATATTAGTTTTAATGTTTATTAATAGGATGATATATAATCTCGACTTTTTTGTACAGAAACGGTCAATTGAAATTGACAAATTTGACAAAAAAATACATGTAGAATATGTTTAAATCTAAGGTTATCATCCTCTCATTGTACAGTTGTTCATTATATGGCTCTTTTTAGCATTCATTTTGGTATTATGTTTGGTTTCTTGTACATCAACGATTTACATAGTTTCGGATTTTCACTCTTTGGTGTTGGGCCCAAATGACGAGAAATTAATTTTCCAAATGCATATTAACATTTACATAAAATTCCAGTATCTCGTAATTTAAAATTACTATCATTTTGACGATTTGTTTTGTATATTTCCATGCACCGACGTCAAATTGCTAACTGCATTTAAAAAATAAAAGTTGTTTTCATAAGTATGCACGCAGACGATTATTACAATGCAAATTTAAGTAAAAATAGACAACAATAGTACAATTTTCGCACTTTCAGAAAGAAAGATAGAATATTTAGTAGGCTTTGTAGGCGTGGAAAGTCCATAATTTCGAAAATCAATTTTTAGCCATGTTAAGGGCGAAATAATATGTCTCCCCCTTGTCCTTTAGATGTTATATAAATTAAACATTGTTGTTTCAAGATTTTCAGTAACAATTCAAAGCTGAATTGTTACAATATTTAAATGCAAACCTATTCTAAATACTTTTCGTTGTTTAAAGACATTAACAAAGAATTATATTTTAGACGAAAATCCATAAAAAGCGTTAAACATGAAAAATGGAACACAAAGAAAGGGGTCAATCTTTAGTAGTGATGAATATTCATTATTTTCGCATTATGAAATTACAAAAGTCATTTAAAATCCATTTCTTGTGCAACAAATGTAATATGGTTATAACGAAATATACTTCTTTATTATGTTTGTATCAGTTAATAATAATATTGATCTCTTTTCAGTGAAATGCATGCCATTATTACATTTATAATATGTGAAGGATAATGCAAATCCATGACAAATTGATTTCAAAAGCTTTAAATGGCCGTTTAAGTCATTTACTTTCTCACTTCATTGAAACAAAATCTAAAATTTATTCAAAACAGTTCGTTATTTCCAACAAAATGTATTTCATAAAATATGAAAGCTCATTCTATCTGTTAAGAAAATATTCATTAGTGATATAAAAATTTTCTTCATGACTTTTTTATTCAGTGTCATTGTACTTGTAATTTGTACAAAAATATTGAGCACTGTAGGTATCTCAAAAGACACATTAGAAACCATATAGAAAATTCTCAATTAATAAGATCTGTTGTTTCTATCTAAGTTTCCCATTAAAAACTTGACCAAAAGAAAACTTTGTGGTGATATGGGTCATGCTTTATAGTGTTTTGTTATAACTTTTCTGCTTTTCTGCTGTTTCATCATGTTCTTTCGTTTTGTATGCTAAATTGTATCTTTCCTTAACTCCATGCACTCTGAATGGATCATTCCCATCAAAGTCCACCCAAAATTCATAAAAAAAAAATCAGGATCCCATTGAAGTCCGTCAAGGTTTCCGATCAAACATTTCTATTCCGTTGTCATTGTCAATTTGTAATAAAAAAAATCTTTGACCAAGTATTCTCGATTAAAGAAATCTTGCACATTTACAACAGGGCTTTGAATATAATATAAAAATGATATTTACGAAATGAATGCTTCTTTCGTAATTATATTGGGGTGTAAAAGTGTTGACCGAAGCACATTTTGTATTTCCGCGCTTCATTCTAAAAATCTGTGCACGATCAACACTTTCACACCCCAATTAAATTACAAAAAGAAGCATTCATTTCTTATAAATTACATTTTTATGCTAATAAGACCATGAAAAAAAGTTTTATCAAGTTTTCTTTTATTTACCTGTGCACTTTTTTGTGGAAGCACGTGTCATCACGAATGTAACATTTCATTTTGATATGAAGGTTAATTTTTGAATGGCGCGCGACTGTTGTTAGCCAATTAAACTAACGGATTCTCGGGAAACATACATGTAATGTAATTATATACATATAACCTTAGTTAATTTATTAATGATTGTATCTATATGAAATATTTTGAGGTCATGAAAACAAGCAGAGCCTAAACAGAACACAAAAATACCCATAAAAGGTCAACTGTGCTCGATGTAGTTGTAACCTCAGTTTCAGTGCTATTGCATAATTAATGAAGTATAAAGTAAGAATGGCCGAAATCCCCACTTTCCATGTAAAACAAAAATAGTTTTAGAACATTATAAGACTCATGGTATCTCGCTTTATTGCTAATGGTCATTGACCATTACTGTAATTTATATTTGAAGAAATCTGATAATAAATTATCCGACAGAGAAAAGACGATTTAAGTATTTACTATTTTCTTTATTCAAATTATGTAACATTTTCTCTTTTTTGTCAGGTGGTATTAGACAGCTTTGGCTTTTTCTTTTTTTAAACAAAAATATCTATTTCTTTTTTTTTTTTTTTCATTTTGTTTGTTTATTGTTTTTTGTTTGTTTGTTCTAATTTCGTATTGAATTTCTTTTTATATACAATTGTATATACAAAATACCTTTATTTATGAAGTATGCTGACTAAACAGAAATTAAACACCGAGTCAGAATTTCTTGGTATGTGTAAATTCAGCGTCAGCGAGCACGACAAATCCTGTTAAAACAATAAATGTAGACAAAAGGATTTACTGTAATTCGACCAACTAGTGTTATGCATATTGTAGTTAAAGTATCTAACAAAAGACCAAGTCTGTATAGAATCTTCAACAAAAGGTTACAAAATATTTTTATTCTATTTATCATCAAAACCAAACGGGCTCAAATAAAACAGCTTAAGCCGTTTAAAATTAGCATTGCACGGGGGAATTGCAGCATTAGTACATTCTTTTCAACTGAAAAAATTTAGCTTAAAAAAATGGGCCAATCGTCGAGTTGCAATTCATGCTTTTTAAACAACGAAGAATGAACATGAGTATTGAAATAGGTAAAAACTGAACTCAATGATGGGAGGCGCACAACTTCAAAAGTTTCTTTTTTTGCTGAAAAAGTATGGAAAAATAGAGAAAAATTTACCAAACAATTCCGTTATAGCAGAAGCACAACTTCAATATGTGAACAGTCCGGGAGGTTTCAATAATATGGGCTTAAAACTGAAGGATGAGTTGATTACACAATATTGTTCTCCTTCCTTTGAAAATGTCATGAGAAAAATACTGACTTTCAAAGAAAGAAAATTTTATAATATCAGTTCCACAATCTGAATATGTGAGCAATATTTCTGTGTAGTTTCAAGGAACTGTATTAAACCCTGAAAGAGTGGTTGAGAACACAAAATAGTGACCCACTTCTTCCCATCTGCAGACATCACCATATATTAATAAACACTTCGTGCAACCCGGTCAAATATGCATCATTGAATCCGAAACCGTATTGGTGTCTTGCTATGTTTTCCTTAAAGGCCCGTTGTCACAAAGTTTTCTTCGGGACGAATTTTCTTGATCAAAGTTTTTAAATGATTTTTTTTTATAGTGACAACCGACAAAAACAAACTTTGATAAAAAATGTTGACGGACTTTGATGAATTAAAATCTCATCCTATGTTTCTTGAAACTTGGATGGACTTTGACGGGAATCAGTCATTTATAGTGCAGTTTAGGAGTGATTTTGTTTACAAAACGAAAGCACTTGATTAAATTGGCGGGGAAAGCAGGATGAGTTCCAGTAAGATTACAGAAAATTGCTGTGGACAAATGAAGTGACTTACATTTCTATTCTAAAATACTTTTTGAATTAAACAGGGTCCAACTATGAAGTTCTTGAAGGAGTGTATAAGAGGTACTTTGTCTTCCCCATAGCAATCATTTTCTTATCTACTTCTTCTCCCTCTCAAACGATTTCTTATTTTCCATCTCAAGAGAGTAAAACACAAAATACACAGAGCTCAATGCAGTTATTATGTTTGAAGATTATTGGAGCCAGTTTTTTTTCTTTGTAAACATTGAACTCCAACCTGAATTGTCTTTGACCATGTTTTTGGTGATAAACTTTGATAGTGACAGCAGATGACTTTGACCAAGTTTTCTTAAAGTTTTCTTTGACCAAGTTTTTGATGGAAAACTTTGATAGTGACAACGGGCCTTAAGTGTTTATTAAGCGTCTCTCAAAACGTTACTTTGTATTAAAGGATCAAAATTATATTTTCCCAGTGTATGTTACAAAATAGATTTAAGACTAAAGAGTCATTTCATCATGGCCACAATTAAATGTCCCAAAAAAGACATGGGTAGAGCGTATCTGCTAAAGGGTATTCCAGATGTAGCCCTCACCGACACCATGCCACTTTTTATTACATATGTTATCACTTCAGACAGTTTTGCATCCACAAAAGTGTAAAAAGGATGGAAAATCTCAGTATTCATCTAATGTGCAGATTTTATATACCTTCATTTGATTTTGGGGATTTCAATTTTGCAAAGTGTTCATAACCTTAGATCATAAAATATTATTTTTGAGTTTATATTTTTTTAATTTTCTGCAGCGCTAGCTGTAATTGAATTGGCCTTCCAATCGTTTTGATTTGTGCAAAATCACACGTGAGTCTTATGCTGAAGAAACGCGAATCTGGCGTAGAATATTATAAGCCTTGTATCTTTTATGACTTTTAAACTACCATAGCCCAAATTTATAATCCACGCCCAAATCTACAAACGCATAGACAACAGGTTGTGCTCGTATCAAGCTACGCGGGACAGTTTTAAATAGTTCATGATTGTAGTATAGTCAGTGTTCAAAAAATCATTTTGTTAGTTAGATTTTCACTGTTTTGTCATATTAGATAGATATAAGTATAAGCAAGGAAATTGTGTAATACGATTAATTTTAGGGTCAGACCTTTCACGAAAGTTACATTTCAATGAAAAGTATATTAAATATATTTCGTTCCGACATCTGTTGTTCACAATAACCAATGTCGAAAACGTAAACATTTGTTTTGTTTCATCATAAAAGAAGTTTTATTTTACATAATGCGTGTAACTATTATGAGCTTGACAGAATGAATATCGTATTGTATTACTATCGATAAATTTTCTCATATAATGCGAAATATATTCATATTTATATCAAAGGAAAAGACTTTTCAAAAATGAAAATTATACGGATTAATGAAGAGAAAAAGGAAAAATAATCACAATAGATGCTAAAATACCCGAAAATTGAATTGATGTGAAAATAAAAAGAAAAAAATGAGTTGATCAAAAGAGAGATTATTTTCATAATGTATCAATTTCCTACAATCCTCTCATTTGGAGAAGAAATAAAATGGCCAATATTAACATTCTTGGTTAAGAGAGGCGTTCCATTTGGGCTTTCATGTCAAATGCATGAAAAGAAAGCTAAAAGTATGTGACATTGCCATCAAAGATAGGTACTGTTTTGGAAACGTAGTTACAAATATGTGGTCAAAACAGATGTTCATCAATATCTGCAAAATCAATTATAGTGTTCAAAGTATTTCTACTATTTAAAAGTACATGGTTTCAGATTTGTACACCAGTGCACAATACACGTTTAACAAACCAATAACGCTTTACAGCTTACCTGCAAGTGACCTGTTGGGTGTCTTGTTCACTAAAAAAAAACTGTCTTTAATTTATGGACTGTTCAATTCTATTGCACATAAGTATTTCAGTCTTATTCATCAAATACTATTTACTACAGACTTGAACCCAATATGAGTCGTTAATTATTTAAACATCAAGATATCACGTTCTGGTTCCTGTTTACTTGATGCCAATGTCTGTTGCTTTGTATTGATTCTTCGTGAAAGTTTCTATTACAGTTGGAACCTTTAAAGACTGAGTAGGAGATCTGACATTGAAACACCTGATTCGACAAGACAATTTCCAGAGGAATGTATTTGTAATTTGTAGACAAATATATATATATATTATATAAATATTATATTGTTTTGTTTTTTATTTGGAGGAGGTGTGTTTAACCTTGACATTTACAGCATTCGTTGTTTAGCATTCATAGGCAATAAGAACTTTTTACCTGTGGAAAACCTTAAAACTGAGCAGGCATGATGCAAGGCACAAGATAATAGACCGGTATATATTGTATCCATCGTTAAAATATATCTTTTTACATACATACGTACATATAACTAATAGGAAGACTTTGTTGAAAATTGGAAAATGTTTGAAACGAGACTTTCACCAAAAACGGTATTTTTGTACAAAACAAGTGGCTCCTTATCTGATTGTATATAATTAGAAATTGACATAGTCTTGTCACCAATAATTGACATCTCTCCCTGATCTGCATAGAAAGCACTATCAGGAACGACCACATTTTATCCGCAAGAAATTGTATATGACTATTGTGTAAAATTCGAATAAAATGAATCAAATAAACTGACAAAAGGATCATTAATTTAAAGTGTTAGTGCATCAATTGTAATGGAAACGTTGCTAAATACACTCTAGAGGCGGGCCATTAATTGGCGCAATTTATCCTCAATAAGGTCAACGCATTGATCATTAAAGAATATTTACAAGAGGAAGGAATCAATCATGAATTTTATCGTGGCTAATATGTATTTTAATTTCATTTATTACCCCGGGGAAATTAGTTTCACGAAAAACGACCAAAAACAATCACCTTTCAGATTAAAAACAGAGAAAAAGTTTCTCAGCGGAAAACAATTGTTCATAAGGTCTTGTGCTTAACATGATGTCGACTGCTCTTTTGTTGTCGCTCTTGGACTTTAGACATCTACAACATGTCTGGCAGATGATGGTGATATGCAGAATGTTTAACTTATATCACTCTGATTTAAATACAAACACTGTGTCCACGCTTCGCCTTCAAAGGTCTGACAACGCTCTTTTTTTACTTTCTGCATGTTCTCAAAACATTTTCGAGATTCTCGTGTTTTGTTTTAATAATACACACCTTCAAAGATTTGGAGGCAGAAATTACATTGGTTGACATAATATTTTCAGAACAAAAGTATAACAAAACAGATTCGAACCTTGAAAATTTCCTCGTAAAATATTCGAATGATTCTGTGTTTCTAGGGACAGTTGTTTTTACAAATAGAAAGGGGTAATAAGTTTGGCAAAAAAAGAACTGAATATCAGAAAGCTAACAAGTTTGACAATAAAAGTGCTGGATATCAGAAAGCTAACGTTTGACGATAAAAGAGCTGGATATCAGAAAGCTAACAAGTTTGACAATAAAAGAACTGGATATCAGAAAGATAACAAGTTTGACAATAAAGGAGCTGGATATCAGAAAGCTAACAAGTTTGACGATAAAAGAACTGGATATCAGAAAGCTAACAAGTTTGACAATAAAAGAGGTGAACATCAGAAGGCTAACAAGTTTGACAATAAAAGTGTTGGATATCAGAAGACTAACAGGTTTGACAAAAAAAAAACTGGATATCAGAAAGCTTACAAAAGATTGACAATAAAAGAGCTGGATTCAGAAAGCTAACACGTTTGACAATAAAAGAACTGGATATCAGAAGGCTAGCAAGTTTGGCAATAAAAGAGCTGGATATCAGAAGACTAAAAAGTTTGACAATAAAAGAGCTGGATATCAGAAAGCTAACAAGTTTGACAATAAAAGAGCTGGATATCAGAAATCTATCAAGTTTGACGATAAAAGAACTGGATATCAAAAATCTAACAAATTTGACAATAAAAGCGCTGAATATCAGAAGGCTAACAAGTTTGGCAATAAAAGAGTTGGATATCAGAAGACTAACAAGTTTGACAAAAAATGAACTGGATATCAGAAAGCTGACACGTTTGACAATAAAAGAGCTGGATATCAGAAGACTAACAAGTTTGAAAATAAAAGTGCTGGATATCAGAAGACTAACAAGTTTGACAATAAAAGAGCTAGATATCAGAAAGCTAACACGTTTGACAATAAAAGACCTGGATATCAGAAAGCTGACACGTTTGACAATAAAAGACCTGGATATCAGAAGACTAACAAGTTTGAAAATAAAAGTGCTGGATATCAGAAGACTAACAAGTTTGACAATAAAAGAGCTAGATATCAGAAAGCTAACACGTTTGACAATAAAAGACCCGGATATCAGAAAGCTAACAAGTTTAACAATGAAAGAGTTCTGAATATTTAAAGGCTTACACATTCATCTATAAAAGAGCTGGATATCAGAAGACTTACAAGGTTGACAATAAAAGAAACGTATATCAGAATGCAAACAAGTTTGACACGAAGACTTACAAATTTGACCATAAAAGAGCTGGATGTCAGAAGGCTAACAAGTTTGACAATAAAAGAGCTGGATATAAAAAAGCTAACAAGTTTGGCAATAAAAGAGATGGATACCAGAAGACTAACAAGTTCGACAGAAAAATAACTGGATATAAAAAAACTAACAAGTTTTACAAAAAAAGAGCTGGATATCAGAAAGCCAACACGTTTGACAATAAAAAAAATGGATATCAGAAGACTAACAAGTTTGACAATTAAATAGCTAAATATCAGAAGACTAACAAATTTGACAATAAAAGAGCTGGATATCAGAAGACTAACAAGTTTGACAATAAAAGAGATGGACATCAGAAAAGCTAACACGTTTGACAATAAAAGAATTGGATATCAGAAGACTAACAAGTTTGACAAGAAGACTTACAAATTTGACCATAAAAGAGATGGATGTCAGAAAGCTAACAAATTTGACGATCGAAGAACTGGATATTAGAAGAATAACAAGTTTGACAATAAAAGAACCGGATATCAGAAGGCTTACAAGTTTTACAACAACAGGACTGAATATCAGTACGCTAACAAGTTTTGAAAACAAAAGTACTGAATATAAGAAGACTAACAAGTTTGACAAAAACAGGGTTATATATCGGATTCTTAAGGCTTACACGTTTGACAACTACAGGTCTAAATATTAGAAGTTTGATAAGTTTGATAACAACACTTCTTATAAGTTTGAAAGGGTGTAAGCATTCCTATGGGGCTAATTGCACCCTTTAATTGAAGACTTGTATAGCGATACTTATATTTTGGCATTGCACAAGGTCATGGTTTTCTCTGACTGTTAATAACGTCTTTACGTTAAATCCATTGGACTGATTGATATTTTAGTCTAGTCTTAGATGCATGATGTTTTTATTATTTGTTATTTTTATATTGTTCCTGTGTTGTTATGAATAACAGTTTAGGTCCAACTTAACAAATATTTCCGTCTACATTACAATTTATTGATGAATTAAAAAAATACTTACTGTTATCTTGATGATATGTTTGCTTTAAATAATCAAGAATTTTCTAATTGTATCGAGGAAATTTACCTAGTAGAACTTACTTTAAATATATCTAATACAAACAGCAATAATTGTCCTTTTCTGTATTTGAATATTTCAGTTTCACACGGGAAACACAAGAATTTACTATTAAAAGAAACGATTTTTAGTTCCCTATTGTAAATTTTCCCTTTTTGGACGGTGATGTTCCTTTGGCACCTTATTGTATCTGTAGAGTTCTTATTTAAAAAACGGGATATCACAAACTAATTTGTTTATAGATTCGGTAAATTTAGATACAACACCGTCGTAAAATATTTAGATATTGCTTTTATCGGTAATTAACAAAAATAATGTCAGAGGCTAACAAGTTTTCCAAATACAAGGCTGAATTTCAGTGACAAACCGCTTGAAGTTTGATAACAGGACTGAAAATCAGAAGGATTAACAATATTGACAACAACACGTCTGAATATCGGATCGCTAACAAGTTTTATAACAACAGGGCTAAATATCAGAGGCTTACAAGCTTACCAAAAAACAAGGCTAAAAGAGAGACGAAAGATACCAAAGGGACGTAAAGACTCATAAGTCGAAAATAAACTGACAACGCCATGGTTAAAAAAAGAAAAAGACCAACAGACAAACAGACAAACAGCAGTTCACAAAACATAACATAGAAAACTAAAGACTGAGCAACACGAACCCCACCAAATTTGACAACAACAAGGCTGAATATTAGACAATGGTCAAGTTGATACAATCGCTGTCACCTGTAAGGCATTACAACAGTCTTTTTGTTGTAACACATAGAATGAGATTAACAAACTTTAAAATCAAATTATAACAAGGAGTTTGAAATGTTTTATTTTTATCAGAGATGTTGAAAGTGGCTGACAATTCTTTACAGTTAAGAAGCAAACTCTCCAAGATTTAAGGATAGCAATTATAACTCTAGCAAAAACAACAATCAATCAATGAATGTAATTTTTATCCGTCAATACCTATGGTTTTGGAAGTTATTGCCAGTAACTCGCAGTCGTTTGCAGTTGAGGGACGACTGAACCATATATTTTTTAATAGAACAGATTTATGATAAAGGATGTCGGCCAAACTAAATTCTAGCCTTATTATGGATTCATTGCCTTCTGAATTACCCTTCTGAGATTATTACATTTATAACTCCCTATTCATTTAGGCACACTACTATCGGTTGTTAAAAATGTTTAAAAAACTTTATTTTCACCTATTTACCTTCAAATAACATTGACTGTGCAGTTATAAAATTGTATTGTCATGATTCAAATGAAGTCTTTATGTATGACAATGTAAGTATTTTTTTCATGTCATCAAATATTTTGTTGTAAAAGTATTAATTTTTTTTTTATATACAGTTTTAGTAAAAAAAAAAACTCTAAAATAAACTTTTTGTATATTTTGTTTATTTTCTTGCATTAAATAATTTTATAAAGCATTGAACTATTACTTTACTATGTTTACAATCAATGCAAACATTATAGCCAATGAAATATGACTTAACCTTAAAAGTCAATGAATTATACAATATTTATGTGTGTATATATGGAAGCTTCACATCTATGTCCAACATTAAATATATGTCATTTCCTCGGATCTGTGTCATATTTTATATAGCGTCATAGACGTCACAAATCTATCTCCCTTCTTGGCTCAAATGTGTGTCTCTTTTAACAATGTTCTGTGTGTTGATGTCAGAGGAAACATTTGTGTTGTCAAAAACATCAACATGACTTTTATATTCGAATTAAATCGATATCACTCAAGAAGGCCATTGAAATGTTGATGCGTATTGGATTAGGTACATCGGAGCTTACAATTTATTGCAATAAAAATTGTAAATAACTCATACTTTTTGTCTTTTAGTCGGTTATTAGCCTTATTATGAAGCTTTTATTGTTTTAATCAAACAAATATTAGTGAAAACTTTCAGAGTAAAAAAACTGTTATTTCTCTCAATATAGACACGTTAGTCATAAACGTTTTTTAGCAATAACGTAAAGGATAAACTGTAAAGTTAATTTGATTTCTCTTAGATCAGTCATTTGAGTCTTATTTTATGTCTTTTAGTTTGTTAAATTTTGAACTCTGTGCCGATCTTATGATACAAGTACTTTCCAACTAAATTTTACAGTTTGTTCTTATGTTTTATTGTTACCAAATTGTACCAGGTCAAGTTGAGCGCTTTAACCCCGATGCCTTCTATATGTGTTTGTCTAAAGTCACGTTACATTGCTAAAAAACTACTTTATAAAAAAAAAACGCGGATTTGAATTATCGAAGGGTCACACATTTGAGTTCCTTGACGTCACAGGACACAGATTTAAGGAAAGGACACACATTTGAGGCTAGACATGAATTTTACTATTACATATATATGTTATTAAAAAAATGCAATACATGAAAAATGCCATTTTGGTCTAATTTCAACACGAGAAAAAATGTTTTTATTGGTATCATTAATAAATAAAAAAAAAAGTGATACCGTTAAAATTTGATCACAAGGAACCGAATGTTTATTAATGTTCTTCATTTCAAAGTCACAGTGAGGCCTTCAACATCGAGAAACACTTTCACCTTACTGCAAGTTCAAGGCGGGTCACTAAGTACCAGTTTGAGCTAGATGTTTTAAACGGGCACTAGCTGTCAAATTCATGTTCACCGATTGGACTCAAATTCTCATATTTGATTTATAACAATGTAAAACATTTATCCAAAGTATAAAAAGTCTAAAATAAACAATTTACAGGGCATGGGCTCGAGAATATGTAACTTCGTTTCGTGTGTATTTTAGTCTAGACGCCATCTAATTAACTATCGAGTTGACCTACGTGGACCTCCGATGGTCATATAAGCGATATAAACACAAATATAGATATAAATAGAAAGTGAACTCGTGCAATTGGATTTTTCTAGGTCTGTTTAATTTTATATTATAGATTAAAAATATATGTTAATCATTGTTTTTACCTGTATAAGAATGATGTTTTGTGGATCGAATCAGTCAATCAAATGATTTACCTTTGTTTCACTTTCAATGTTGACATTCTTTTCCTTTAAATAACTCAACACGCACAATGCATGCGTTATCCATCTCTAGTTAAGGGGTTAAATTGAAGTTCACATGAATACGGATTCAATGAGGTCGAATTATTCAGTTGCAATTGAACAATTCATCATCAATGTTTCTTAGCTTATTTTGACAAAATTGAACAATATTGGTCGCTAAAAGCGAATAATTATTTCACTATTTCACTTTCATTAATGATTGAACAAAAAAAAATCATATTTCAAATTTTTATATATCTCGTAGCTAGTGCCCCTTTAAAAGCACGCTACATATATGCATCACAAATTAGTAATTATACCTGGCAAAGAAATCCAACAAATGCTGTCATAAATTGACGACAATCTCAATATATATATGTCGAAGACATCTCATGGTAACATTTGGTTTTGATCAAGGCTGTTGCTCAAATCTAAATGTCAATTGGAAGGCCTCAATGATAAAATTTTCACTTTTGCAGTTTTTTTACTTAAAGTTTTAAGTTTGAAGACCCGAAACAGATATGAAAGGCAACGTTTAGATATATCGAAGGAACCAAACATTTTCTTATCGCAAACCTTCACCGTTAGCGCATGTAATAGTACATTGAAATCAAAATGTGTCGATAAGATAATAAATCAAGAGAACCAAGATAGATGTTCGGATTGTTCAAAAATGCAATATCATTGGCAACCATACCACGTCTTCTTATCTTATATATAAGCATCGCTTTTGTCTTTTCGAAACCTGCTACATACATGTAGATATTTTTATACTCACAATTTGAAGAGTTTTACCTTAACTATTTTACTGGATATACTCCTGATTTAAAAATTTGATGTATTTTTTCTTTATTTCATGATTTTTGCCATATTTCTTTGTCTTTATAAAAGCAGTCATTAGAGTTTAGAAAAATGAAGTTCTGTCTTATACTGTATTTTGAATACCTGATAGTTTTTAACATCTTTCATGTTTGTTTTCATAGTATAATGTTTCAAAGTATATGTGCTTTTGATCTTGTAGGAGTAAATTTAAAAAAAAAGACAAATCATGTGTCAATCGTTATTTAATATTTCTTTTTATCATTCATAAAACGTATTATAAAGTTAAATCATGGAAGTAGTATATATATATATATATATATATTAATATAATACTTCCATGACAAAATCAATAATTCTTTACCAAACATTTTTAATACAATTTACATGCAATTATCCTTATAAAATATACAATTACAATTACAAATATAAAAAAAAAACAATCATGAAGTGATTGCATGAGTACAAAAAAGTGTAATAACAGGAAATAATATTCAGTTTTTTTTTTAATATAATCGGAGGTGACTACGTGTAAATAATTCTGATGTTCTGAAAACAGAATAAAGAAGTAGCCATAGACCATTTTATATACACCAACAGCTTCAATGGTATAAAAAATGAGTCTAAAATAGTCCCGTGTGATTTTCAAATGACAGGTCTAAAAATATGATTTTCTTTAAAAAGACATATTTTGAGAATTTTGCAATTGGCGGGAAATAAAGTCATGGAAAACGACCCAAGTTTATGTCGTCGACGTAATGTAGCAACATATCTCAGCAGTATCTTGTAGATAAAGAAGTGTATACATATGAACAGTAACAAATGATCTGTCTGACAGATTAGAAGTGGGTGGATGGCATTCTCCTGCCCATTTATAGAATATGATATGATTAACTAATTCCGCTGACTTGTGTTTATATGATTATTGCTTATATGACATATAAGTCTTTGATGTAAACTTTAATATTTTCCAACTTTTTTCATGTTTAACTTTAATTGTAAACGTTGTAGATTTCGATTAATACACTGAAATATGTCTTTGGTAGCAAACTTGATGCTAGGACCTTACAGCCTGTATCCGTATGCATACTTAATGTTGTTTAGGTGACAGGTATAAACACTGTGTTCATTAGGAACTTAATATTTAAAAGTTTATTGTTGACCTAAAGATAGAATTCTGTTCTAACTTGACAATATCCTGGACGCAGTGACACGTCAGGTCGACCAGTTATCTCCGTTAATAAAATGGCCATTGTTTTTCTTTGTATTAGAAAAGTCATAATGAAACTTTCACTGATCCTTTACAACTGTTTAACATCAGATTTTGACTAAAAATCGAATGATTGATTTCTATTATCTATATCAAAGCATTTTAGTGTTGTTTGTTTCACCTTTTGAAGCCAATCTCAATACGTGATCAGCACAATGATTTGTAACGTTTTAAATTAACCCATCTATTAACTCAATCCCGTTTCTTTGTGCATCTTCAAGACTTCTTAGCTTAAGAATTATTGCGATAACAATTACTTACTCTATATAAAGAGATAAATACTAAGATAGATAATCAATTTATGATTTATAGACGCCTTTCATGAAACCAATATCGTTAATTAAGCTCTATAAATCATGAATGATAAGGTGATGAATTCAACATAACTTCAATCTTTTTCACGAGTTAAGGGCCCCATTTTCCTTCAATGGTTAAATTGTCAGTTATTAATGCACTTTTGTGTTGTATTGTCGTTCTTCTAAAGAATGGACAGAATATAGATTTCCTACTTCTAAAAGAGAAGAGTGACACATAGAGAAATGGCGACAGAGGTGATATGGAAGAGTCATGATGGGACCCAGAAGATGTTTGTTCATAAAACAGTCTTTTGAAATGGAAACCCGGACATGACATGTTTATAATCTGTAATGTTAAATGGAAAAGATCGGTGACATATAGTGAGACAGGATTCATCTGCCATGCTATATAAACAGCCATTATCAAATGAGATCAAAGTGTAGCAGCTATAATCTCGTAAAAGGAATGAAACGCCATATCTTTTCTATTTGTCATTCGAGGTGCAGACATGAAAACAACGTTAACATAGATGCGCTTGGGATTTTCATTTGAATGAGTGGCGACCTTAAGCAGCAGGGCAAACTCGAATAGCCTGTAGACCATGTTGAGCACGTGTAACTGACACAGCCTTTTATGGCTAAATAGATGATTGATGACTTCAAATTGACGATAATTAATTGGAGGCGGCAATTGATACAAATTAGAAAAGTCAATGGCGAAAATAAGAAATTGATATGATTATTGATTATACAGTTAAGGATATTCGATCAGCTTAAGAAGTATTTAATGAAAGATCATAAGAATGCATGACTAAACGGAGACTGTTGTCTTTATATATGTGTTTTTATCTTTGTTATGTAATTCTTGTTTCATATAAAGCTTATATTTTTTATGGTTACTAAATGGTCTCATAAAATAAATGTTTTAGATAAGACTTTATTAATCATATATAATCCCAATGTATTGCACTATGCACTATTCCAGGAGCTATCTAATGTTATTAGGTTCATTTACAAACGACGAATAAGGTTCTCTCTCTCTCTCTCTCTCTCTTTTCTGCGTGTGTGCGCTTTTTCACAGATTTTGTTTAAAGGAGGTGCACTGAATACATATTTCTTAAACGATAAGTAAAAAAGAGCTCCAATTTATTTTCATATGAATTTTTTTCATGAAATTCTCTAAAACGGACACTAAACTGAATCTAGCAAAAAAAGAAGAAAATGGTAAGCATTCAGTAAGGTTTAATGATTTATGATACCGATTTCAGAACACACAACCCCTTTTACTAGAGTAGCCTTCACCGGGTACGCTGAAGACCAAACTATGTTGTACTAGTAGACTGTGCAACTAGATCTTTAATACTAAGCAATAGTTTAAAGTCACTTTAAATTGGCTTATGTTCGGAGTTGACTTTATTTTTTCTTCCTTCAGCTAAATTGTATATCTGTAATACTGTATATCATTTTTTTACTTGCTAACCGTCAAGTGAAAAATAATTCGACACGATGCTACAAGTACAATGAAACTTTTGCAAATACATCACTGACAAAAAATAGTTTTAATAAAGTTTTATTTTACATCTGTCACATATACATTCATTTTTTTCAAATAAAAATATTTAATATAATTATTCCCGCTGTATATATTTCTTCAACAAGAAGGTTCATTTAACTGCCAAAATCATATTGGCACTGCCTTGTATCGTACTTCTGTAGTATATTAGTATAATACAGATCATTTACCTGACAAGTTGAAAGGTATAGTAGAACTAACTTTACGTACACATCATCATAAGCCATACGTATTTGAATGAACTTAGAAATGTTTCTCCAATAGTCAAAAAATGATGTGGAAACTGCAGAACGTTGTCTCTTATATTTGGATGAAGAAATTTTTATTTCCAAACGATGATCTCTTTTAAATTAATTTCTTATATTCTATTGTTCTTTTATAGTCTGTTTACAATATTAGCATCTCATGTTATATAATTTCTGCACACACTCCTTGAATTTCAGTCAAATGTTGAGTTTTTTAAACTACCGATCAAGGATATTTATTTTATTTGGATACCGAATGAAAATGTAACATTTGACTCATGAATGCTAAATATTTATAAAAAAACAAAAACCCTTTTTTCACTCAAATATAAGAGACAAGGTTATAATGTCTTCTTTTAAAAACACAATCAATAAACTACATGTAAATCTGGGAAACAGGTCTATGAAAGATCTGAAGTCATAAAATTCTTATTGCTGATATTGCACTACAAATGAAATTCATTATCCCTTTGTTTTCTAACATTTCACATATATAAGTATGTATTTTTATAAATTTTTGTTTCTACAAAGAATAGTAACCGAGGATTATTTCACCATTCCTTACGTACTAATGAGGTGAGATATAAAAAATGCTATTAAATCTTGTCAATTATACAAATATTTTTTTTAAAGAATTGTGATTAATTACACGTAAAATTCTTCTTTTATCCTGTATCTAAACATTTGTTATCCTAAAAAGTTCTAGATGAAATGGGATTATTTACACGTAACAAATGTTTTACGGCTACTATAATTTCTAAAATAGTACAAATAAATTCATTTACGTATTTTAAGCAATTTTTCAAAGTCATTTTGAAAAAGTGGCAAGATTTGGACACAGCAAGAAATGTATTTCCTTTCTTTATCAAGATAACAACCTAACATGGCACATTGCACATTCCTCGGGCACCGTTGAAGGTGGCGAGAGCTAAATAAGCTTTTGATAACAAAATCCTGATTAATGATAGACTAATGAATATAAGCTTTCCTCTGTCAATATTGGGTGATATATTGAAAAGTCGTGGTTGTTATTGAACAACCGTTTGAATAGAATTGTCCCTACTAGCGTTCTTTGGTCTAGCATGAGGTTAAATCTATTTACAGACTTTAATTTCCTTAAAGTTCATTGTATGAAAATAAAGTACCAACGTTTAAAGGGTCGACCTCTTATTGGATTTTAAGGCTTAAGGTACAAATGACTATATGACGTTTAAAATTGATTACTTTTTCTCGTTCCTGGGCCTCCCATTTACTTACCTTTTTAACTCGGAGAAAATATTTCAATAAAAAAATATATTTCCGGGTTTGCTTATGTTCCTTTTATTAGAAAAAGAGAGGCAATACTCTTGCTCTTGCTATCTTTTTAAAATGTGATTTGTCACATTTTTTTTTTTCAAATTCCAACTATATATAAATTAAATACAAATCTTGATAATAAATGTTAAAAAGTTCAAAACTGAAAGGAAACAATAGCAACATAACATAGCCATGTGCCGTAATGGTTCAACTAAATTATTTCTAAAACATTGAAATCTTGAAAAAGGCAACTATCATGACTATCCTGTCAAACTAACCTAAAATATAAAATTTTAGAAAGCTATATTATATCGATAGGCCGATTAATCTATTACAATATAGAAAAAATCCCTAACTTCCGGACTTACAAAACAATTTTTTTCAAATAAAATTGTCGCTCAGAAAAAGACTTCAAACGGTATAGATAAACAAGAATGTACCTGTAACCTGTATCATGTATAGCTTATCACAGATTTCGAATAACAGAGACGAAACAGGTATATTGGCTAAAATAAGGATATAATTAAGTAAAAGGCAAACATCGAACCGAATTTAAAAGACTATTGGGGGATTTACAACACTTAACGTTTTGGTGAAATGTTCGTTGGAATCATACAAAGATAAAACACAGGTGGACCATTGACGAAATAGAACATAAGTCGCATTTTAATATTCAATCCAGGGAATGAAATAATCAAAATACTGCAAGTCATTTGATACAAATAAATAAACCATTGAAAAAATGATGTTTTCAGATATGGATGTAGTACTTTAGTTCTCTTTCGATGTGTATTCAGTACTTTCAATATTGTACCTAAAGATCTAGACATTAACTCGAGTCATACTATATGCATGGTTAGTAATGGAATCTTTTACCGTTAAATATGTCCTAAAACAGAACTATGGAAAAATGATATATTTAGTATCGAAACAATTTTTAATGGTGTCTTGGGTTTCATTCATTAAGATCACAAAACCTAATACTATCTTATCTTATTTAAAAAGGTCATATGATGAGCATCCCATACAAAGTCAATCTATGAATATATTTTTTAATTACAAAAGAATAATACCTAAAACATCAAGTTTTCAATGAATTTGTAAATTAACTTCGCCTTTTGAAAAGAAAAAAAAATAGAGGCACCAATGGGCTAGCTCCGTTCACCTGATTGTTTGTAGGGAGTGAATCTGAATAGTGACCTCTTTAATTCAAGAATGATTGAGGGAGCCTCGTTTTTCATCATATAGGAACAAAATGGAGAATTTTTAGGAATCCATTATCGTTACATGCATTATTATTGCTTTTTCTTAAAATATAAATGCGTGTGGCATTATTGTTTCCCAACCGACAAATGGGGAATCTTTGTAGTGTGTTGCATAATCGTCATGTTTGAAAAAGTCAAGTCTATTTGGCTTTAAAAGTTCCTAACAGAATCCAACAGAGTCGAAATGAAGCGGATTTAAGCAACTATTGGTCACAGTACGGCCTGCAACAATGAGCAAAACTCATATCGTATAGTCAGCTATAAAAAGTCCCGACATGACAAAATGTAAAACAATTTAAACAAAAAAACAAAAACAAAAACACCAACGGCCTGATTTATGACAAACCAATAAAAACTTTGTTCGGATTGCTTATATAATTTTACAGGAAAACATAATTGTAAAAAGAAGTTGACTGTCGGCGGACTGAAAGCGATGGTTGTAACTAATATTATGGGCCAGATGACCTCACATCAATGTCAACATTTAAAATTGTAGCTACTAAAGTTATCTTAAGTTGCAATATTGTCTATTTGTTTCTCGTTAAGTTAAAAGAGGGAGTTTAACTTCATTGTGTTTTGTATTGTGCATTCAAATGAAAGCATTAAAAGACTTTGGGTCGATTGTTTTCATGAAATTTCACAGACAGGTTTTCACTCCAACTAATTGTAGGCATGTTTGGTTAAGGAGGAAATGTTCCTCATAGCTAATGAATATTTATGGCAGTGAATTAAATATACACCTCTCACATATACTGAAGAAATAAAATAAAAATGTACATCTCATAATAACACCAAGAACAATAAATACAAAGTGAGTTCATATGACCTTTACCTTAAAGGCTAACTTAATAACTAACATGTCAACTTTATTACGGTCTTTCTCTCTGCTAGCCAAATACTATTGCAATGTAGAAAGATCCAGCCAGTGTCCACATATAGCATTTTTTAAAGAAAATCACGTGGTATGATGTGAACACATGGCATATGATAATGTTATTGCAACTTTGTTAATTTATTCCACCATCAATAGTTGACGGATCCGTTTCCACATATAGCACTATAGCCTTGTCATTGCAACGTTATATGAGATTCATATTTACGATAAATTAGAATCAAGGTAGTCACTTAAATGATCGTTTAGTTTTCCGGAACTGTCCGACGTGTCTTCGTCCATGTCCGAATTTCCTTCCATATCCTCAACTTGTTCTTGTTTCTTTTTAGCTGTTGCCATTTCAGCAGCATGTTTCTTTCTCCATTTTGTGCGTCTGTTTTGAAACCACACCTGAAAATATGAACATTGAATATTAGGGAACATGTATTGTGATAAGATTCAGAACTGTCAAACAAAGAAATGAAACAGGTATTCATTCTCAGTTGTTTAAAATCATAGCGAATTAGATGTTGCAATAAAGTTCAGGCCTGTGTGCATTGAAGAAGGTGTTATCTGGTGACCATTTTATAAAAAGATATGTTAATGAATTGTAGATTTCCGTTATTGTGTTGCTGTTCTCTCTCTCATCACAGTCCAATATATGAATATACGACAAACTTATTTTAACAAAAAATAAGAAAATGAAAGGTATGTCTACCCACAATAAAAGTTCAACAACGATATAATTTTCACAACACCACAGTCAGTAAAGATAATTTAGAAAATACGATTATTCAAAAATAATTCACTGGCAACTCCATACAAATTAATTGCATTAACAGATAAGCAACAGAACATACAACCCAGATACCATCAAATTTTTTCAACACAAAAGTACATTCGGAAACCCATTTAATTTTCTCAACCACAAAAGTACAGACATGAACCATTCAAATTGGTCAACCACAAAAGTACAGACATGAACCATTCAAATTTGTCAACCACAAAAGTACAGACATGAACCATTCAAATTTCTCAACCACAAAAGTACAGACATGAACCATTCAAATTTCTCAACTACAAAAGTACAAACATGGACAATCAAATTCTCTCCAACCACAAATGTACAGACATGAACCATTCAAATTTCTCAAGCATAAAAGTACAGACATGAACCATTCAAATTTCTCAATGATAAAAGTACAAACGTGAACCATTCTATTCTCTCAACCACAAAAGTACAGACTTGAACTAAGTCAGGAATCTGATGTTCAGTAGTTGTCGTTTGTTAATGTGGTTCATAAGTGTTTCTCGTTTCTCGTTTTTTATATAGATTAGACCGTTGGTTTTCCCGTTTGAATGGTTTTACAATAGTAATTTTTTGGGGCCCTTTATAGCTTACTGTTCGGTGTGAGCCAAGGCTCCGTGTTGAAGACCGTACTGTGACCTATAATGGTTTACTTTTATAAATTTTGACTTGGATGGAGAGTTGTATTATTGGCACTCATACCACATCTTCTTATATCTATTGAACCATACAATTTTCCCAACCACAAAAGTGGAGACATGAACCATCCAATTTTCTCATCCACAAATTACAGACTTGAACCATCCAATTTTCTCATCCACAAAAGTGCATACAAGAACCACCCAATTTTCTAAAACACAAAAGTGCAGACATGAACCATTCAATTTTCTCAACCACAAAAGTACAGACTTGAACCATCCAATTTTCTCATCCACAAAAGTGCAGACAAGAACCATCCAATTTTCTAAACCACAAAAGTGCAGACATAAACCATCCAATTTTCTCAACCACAAAAGTACAGACTTGAACCATTCAATTTTCTAAACCACAAAAGTGCAGTCATGAACCATCCAATTTTCTCAACCACAAAAAAACAGAGTTGAACCATCCAATTTTTCTAAACCAGGAACAATAACACTACAGTAAAGTAGCCTGAAAAATATTGTATTTTCTGTGTAATGGGAAACCACGAAACAGTAGTCAAGACAACATCAAATATTGCATGTAGACTATACGAGAAACAAACAAATGAACTCAATGAGGAAATTATGCATGTAGACTACGAAAAACAAAGAAATTAATTCATTGAGAGTATTCATCATAATTTCTGAAAATCGAAAACTCTTTCGCCAATTCGTTATCAATATAAGGCAAACAATATACCCGTTTACTGCCAGGAAATCACATTGTATGGAGAAAGAGCAACAACACTACATTTTCCAAACAAAGGTAAACAAGAGAACAGTATAGTCCCGAAAAATAAATTTCTAAAGAAAAGCTCTGTTGGGAAATCGTCACATTTAAAGCAGACATAGCAGTAATCCGTAAAACCATATTTATTCTACACCAAGAGAATCAGCAAAACAGTAAACCCCAATTTTCTGTACAAACAACGTTACAGTACAGTCAGAAAACCACCAATTTGCTACAGATAGAAAAACTATGCAAATGTGCAGTTGGAAAAAAACATCATATTTGTTTAGACAAGTATGAAAAGACCTGGAAAATGGTAAAATATCACCTACAATATCTTTTTACTTTAAGAGATTTTAAGGCTAGATCGTCTAAGCAATCCAATAAATCTATCTTTTTATTCAAGACATCCAAATCATATTAGTCCTGATTCGTCTCTGATCAGGTTTTATACCAATACATCACGAATACAAACAAAGCTATAATTCTTAGTCAATACAGTTATTTGTTGAATGTGTATCATTGGAACTTAAAATGAAATAAATTAAAATATATTTTGCAGATATAGCTTCCACTGATTGTCTTTGTAAATAATAAAAGTTGATTTACATACAAATGAAACAGTTAAAATCTACAGCTTGTTGACATAGAATTAATGTGATTGGTAATTGTGAATTGCTTTTTGACAAATTACTGATAAACTAAATGGTAAATTTCTTATAACAATGAATTGCATTTTTGCAAGAATATACAAAATGGAGATGTTTTTTTTTATTATCGTACTTTAAAAGTCCTTATTTTAAGTGCTATTCTAAGTTCGTATGCTAAGTCCTATTCACAACTATCGACATTTCAATTTGCAAAAAAATCCAGAAAAGAAGTGTTTGTCTTCTGTTTTAAAAAAAAATATAAATAAACTCGGTATGACATTCCAAAACGTTTGAGTCGTGAACGTATAGATCCTCGTTAAAACATAGTTATGCCAGTTTGTTGTGTTTTTTTTCTCAGGAAAAATCGAGGGAACCGTTTCTAAAAAAAACAGCACACACACAACGAAACCAACAATTGTGGAGAACAGATAAAACAAAACTCATCTTTGCCACGAAAACTTCTTAATTTATTTCCAAATGATATTTTACGATAGCAGTTGTTAATCCATGTATTTTTTTTACTTACATACATATAACAAATAATATAAACAGAACAAAAACAAATGTGCAAAGTTCAGTTATAAACTTCTTTAATAGGAATCAAAACATGGTGTAATATTGCAAGAACCAAAGAAATTTATTGTGTTTATAGGAATATAATTAATACGAATAAGCGGCAAATTTGTAATTTAGCTATTTGATTCTATTATTTACAAATTATATTTCATCAGAAGTGAATTTCTTGTATATGTTTTTCAATAAAGAAACGATTTGTGTTTAATTCGGCACGATCCTTAGCGGCAACAGGTGTCCATAAATATGAGAAATTCATCTTATATACTTTTGAACACAACTAATTATCCATGCGAATGGCTTCTCCAAATATATCTCGATATGTTTCAAGTAAAAATACAAAAGTCACAAGTTATGTTTGCAAGTAAGAAAAATAATTATTTGCCGGTGTTCTTTGAAACAAAGGTTTCAAAGTGTGACGTGTACAATTGAAACTTCAGACAAACGAAGAGGTAAATGGCAATGACTAAATATTTTACTAATACACCATCTGAAATAAAATATATTATCAGTATATATAATTATAATAAATTTGAATTCCGATGATATATTAGTGGAACAAATCATCGGTTGAGAGTGCTATAGCACTGGAAAATATGTATATTGTATCGTCATTAAGTTGCACGATTTATATTCCCGATGAGGATCCGCTGATGGTATATATATAAAACTCTCAAATATGTACTTCAGATCCAGAAATACGACAGTACAACCGTTATTGTAGGACGTGTGCATCAGAAATATTTAATTATGATTGACTTAGAATGAGCCATGAATGTCAGAAGGATCTATACAAAACAAATGGTAAAGATGGAACCTCATGAATTGTAGATTGGTTAAGAGTACAAAAACACGTACATTTGTACATGAATATAGTTAGCAGAAAACGTAGTGCTCAGTCATTTGTTCTAAAGAAGAAAGAAAAAAATTTATTCAGATAAATTGCATTGCCAGAGTTGAAGCTATCAAATTTGCAAATTAAAATTGTTACGAGCGAAGTGATTTACTTGAACCTGTCTCGTCTCATTTTTACAATGTTTACGCAGAATTTTGCAAAATACAGAAAACCAATAACAAGGTATAACAAAGAATGTAAATGATGTTCAGGTACAGATATAACATTTGATTGGACGAATCAAAACAAACTATTTTTATATGCAAATAAGTGCACAACGCAAAAATGAGACAGCATTTCAAGCATGTGTTGTTTACAATTCGAATGCTACTTTCACCAAAGCTTCCAACAATGTGTATAGTTCCCATCAAAAAGTTAAAAATACTTAATATACTTCAATTTTAATTTCAGACTTACTTGCGCCACTGTCAAATAAAAGACAAAATGTATGCACTATAAACATACAAAGATTACACAGATATATAGGAATTACTTAAAACTCCAGTTAATTGCAACTAAACATAACACCCAGTAAAGTTTTCATAGCCAAATTGTTGTTGAGTAGATTTATTCTTGTTTTGTTAAATAGATAGCGATGATAATGACGATGTATGTACAGTTTGCGGAACAGTTTGGTCCAAACAGTGGAATAATAAAACATTTTCATCTATCTAGACGTCCCGTGTCGGCTCCGTGTACAGAATTTTTATGTATATATGCAAGATAGTCATTAGTATATGATGTGCAAAGGGGATTTGTTTAATCTGTCATAATTGTTAAACAAATTAAAGAAGGTATAAATATTTCCCGACGCTGACACAGTGCATGAGGAATTTCCTTCAAAACCTCCAGTCACCATAGTATTACAACTATTACATGTACAATCTGTATTGATTTCAATTCATTATGTTCATATATTTTGTGCTAGACTTAATATAACATGCGAAGGGTATTACAGCTTTAGAAGTTTTAATTTTATGTGACAAATTATCATAAAACAAGCGCGCATTCCCACATTTTAGCACGAGCTTAATTTGCCGTTAAAATTGGGTATATATTAAATGTATAAAGCCATGAAATGGTATTTGAATAATTCACACAAAATTGGATATACAGTATGACACATATGAACTAAACGAATCTATACCACCAAACTTCTTTTTGGTTTAACGTCGTTTTTGATGGTAAAAATGGGGCCAAAGAAGACCAGAATACGTTTAAATAAAGTTTTATCAAATTATGAAGCCCACATAAACAAATCACTAGTATCGCATTTCCCTACCCCTTTATTGAGAACGGTATTCATGAATATCTTCCCATATAACGGTTTGTGACGTAAAATTATTCGACTTGACGTTGATATCTGACCTGAGTCATTTTATAGATGGCGTTATATAACGACTGAAAAAATCAGGATCAGAAGAAATATCTAAAACATAAAAGGTGATAAATGAGTGCATTTCATATTATGAGTGATACGAGGAAGGAACTCCTGTTGACTTTATAGAATGAAAGATAAAATAAATATGTGTGTGTGCTTATATATAGATATATAATTATTCCTGATTAGGTCGTTCATCCGTCTATTAAATTCTTTTAGCGCTATAACTTGAACCGCCTGAATGAGTGTTTGTATTTTTGTTGATCAGCCCAAATTAAGTGGTTTATTGATGGTGGCTAATGTCCTAGACCTCAAGCAATCACGTTTTTCTAATTCATGTGAACTTTCAGGACAACACGGTGGTCTTTAACAATCACTTTCTCTAGTTCAGACGACACGGTCTCCACGATAAACTTTTAAATCTACAGGCCCGGAGCTCAATTTTTGGAAAATTTTAGTTAGATTCTGTTGGCCTGTAGAGATGATTTTTACAGGCTCGAAAGAAATTTTGCAAGCCTGTGCTGCTGTGCCTGTGGATGAGCGTGAAGACTTGCCGGACATGCTATATTTTCGACAAAATACCTCAAAAATACTAACAGGTTTTCTGCATATCGATATTGTCAATTATTTAACATGGGTAACAATATGCCCAGTCGTCTAATTAATAAATCTTGGTTTAACAGTCAGAAATATTCTTTTTCTTAGACTCCACTTTGCGTCTCCAAGTAAACTCAATTTGCGACGGTAAAATCAACGATGCACGTATCCAAAGCAAATACAACAAGCATTCTGAGAGTATTGCATGGCAATACATAGTCCCCTACCGATTAAAATTTCATAATACTGGACCAAATTCTATACTTGATCTATAACTTGTCATGGTGTAAACTATATAACAAATATCAAGTTCAGGCATGATGAAAAAAGGTGGAAACTGATTATTTGAGTGAATTTTCCAAGTCCAAGGACCATAACTCTGCACAAACTCATCAAATCGGAACAAAATTCAAACTTGATCTGTAACTTGTCATGATAAAACTATATACCAATTATCAAATCAATATCCTCAAGCACGAAGAAAAAAAGTGCGGAAAACTGAATATTTGAGTGAACTTACTAAGTCCATGGACCATAACTCTGGACAAAATCATCAGAACGGAACAAAATTCGATTTGGTTCTGTAACTTATCATGATGAAAATATATACGAAATATCAAATTAATATCTTCAAGCACGAAGAAAAAAAGTGTGGAAAACGGATTTGCCGGACAGACAGACAGACAGACAGACAGACAGAGTGCAAACCGAAAGTCCCCTTCGACTTCGTCGGGAGGGGACTAATTACAGTTATCATCTATATTGCTCTTTTAAGAAAATTTGTCCGATAGAAACTGAAGAAAACGGTCTTATTTAACACAAAATTACTATAAAAAATTCATTTGTTACAAATGAAGTATCAGGATGGATTAGTGTAGATGATTCGTATTTATATAATATCGATACCAATTTTAGGACTTAAGCAGAGGGATTTAAGTAAGCTCGAAATATGAACGGCCAATTGATATTTTTCATGCTCTTTTTTGAATAGATTTGAGACATTGAATTAAAAACTGTGTAAATTCGAGAAACAAAAGAAATGTTAAAATTCGAAAATACAGAACATATGCAAGTTACATAAAAACAACGACTTAAAATGATTGATTGATTGATTGATTGTTGGTTGCTTAGCGTCCAACGACTTAAAATGGATACATGCACTCTTTTTGCGTGATAAATAAAACATGCATTCAATAAAAGCTTAAAAATCTAACTCGACAAAAACAAATAATAATATAAAGTATGATTATCAAATGAAAACGTGTCGCTGGACCTTAAGCAACCAACAATCAATCAATCAACACAACTATAGCAAGCAAGTATAAGTATTGCCCTTCAAAAATGTTTGACTAATAAATTTATTGATAAAGGTCAAATCATTGCGTCTGATATTTTGGGATTAATTTACATATTTACAGTTTGAAACATCGTTTTGTATTTCAGTTTGAAACACGACGTTTCAGTTATTAGCTTTTTGACTGAATTGAAGTTTTGAACACAAGTTTACTTTTTGGTCATCGCACAAGATTATGTGTTTTCTCTACTATTTATAACGTGGCTGAAAACAACTGCAGTTCTTATATGATAATATATTTATGTGTTCAACGAAAAAAGTACGCTGTAGAAAATACCAATGGAACAGTTTTGTATAGAACTTAAGAAAGGGGTGAGAAAAATACACTTTAAAAAATCCGATAGTAAAAAGATGACTCAATATACCGTTGTCAAAATCCATATTGAAAATAATTAAAATAGCATGCACATCACTGCATGTACCCGGATCAAACCAAGTTTTAAACGTTTTAAACTGTTTTTTTATTAAGCATTTATTTCATTTGAACATCTGTATAATTCAATCGTCATAGGTTATTAAGTATGAACGCAGAGGTGTCATATTGCTAAATACATTGTAGTTGACTTTGTAAGCACTAAGCTCTGTAAATGAAATCGTTCATTTATAGATTTTAAGAACAAACAATGTTCTTGAAATTTGCTCAGGCTTTGTATAAACGTGCATTTTGCATCTTGTTGGACCAACGTGTCGTCACTTTCATTTCTGTCGTAGGACCTATCTGTGATCAACAATTACCTTTCGTTAAATAGAGGAAATCTAATTAA
Organism: Mytilus californianus; assembly: GCF_021869535.1. Taxonomy (NCBI): domain Eukaryota; kingdom Metazoa; phylum Mollusca; class Bivalvia; order Mytilida; family Mytilidae; genus Mytilus; species Mytilus californianus. The sequence goes on from NW_026262679.1 coordinate 65,677,390, forward strand.
TAAAATATCAAACATAAATTGTTTGATCCTTCCTCTATCATAAATGTTTCAATTTCTATTTCAAACGGCTAATTTATAGTTGCTTTTTGCCAAATTTCCATAATCCCTAAAAAGTCTAACGAATACAGAGGAAATTAACAATCGATGTAAACAGATAAATAACTGGGCTGTAATGGACTCTCATTATCTCACGAAGACATTAAGCCTTTATAATTATATAAAATCTTCAGCATTATTGTTCTCTTCCCATACACCGTAAATGTTCAAACACGACCGTTCAATCTATTAACAGCCAAAGTCACAAAGGAACGAATTATGACGCAGCCAAGATAATGATCCATGGAGATCGAACAATAAAAAGCCACTTGGCTGATTTGTAACTTTGCAGCTTCAGAAATTAATCCAATTCGAATGAACGATCATTTACCATAGAAATATCCCATTTATTGAAATTCGCTAGTCGAATTTATTCAAACAGCTTACGTTTGGTGTGTTTGCTAATAATTCATCTTCTTTCGCTTTAATGGCTCTCCCCACTTCATCACATAATTAAGAGACTATATATTCGATTGTTCCTAATGAAATTTCACACAATTCTTATATTAATTTCGTCTTCACTGTTCATGCTTAGTCAATCGACAGTTGCCCCTCTATTTTCATTAGTTTTTACGGTTAATTGCCCAAGCAAGATAGAATAGTGACGAATTTAACCAGAGACCTTGCCTGGCGCCTTTTTATTTTCCGATTGGACTCTTCAGAAATTGATTTAGAGGTATTCTAGTTAATATTTCATATAAATGTACTTTTGTTTAATGCTTAAGAAGATGAATTAGTTTACAGATAATTCTTGTAACCATGTTGTATGAATTTGTATATGAAGTGAACATTATTACAAGTGCACAATAGCTGAGTACACAAATCAATTTTTCATTTTCGAAATTTCTAATATATAATTATGGAATAAAAAATTCATACCAAATCTGGCTCTATACTGTTAACATTTATAGTTGCAATGTACCACGTCGGTTTGTTCAATTTTTGTTTTTATTGCACATTAAGACGAAGCTACTTCGGACGAATAAATAAACCTTAAAGTTTTATAGTGCAATTTTTACTATTATTCCATTTAATCTTAAACCGGATGGGTTTGGTGCATAATTTGACCGAGGAAATGGCAAACGGATATGTCTTGTAAAACAGCCAAGCAACCTCAAATAGTGAATGAAAAATTTATAAGTAGAAATTTAGAAGTAGTTACTTTGCAAAAATTGTCGAACAATTAAGAGTTAATACCTTTCAATAAAAGTTTATTCTTATGGTATTTAGTGGTTTAAAATCTATAGAATAGTACTAAATAGTTCATTTCAAGGGATAAAATGAAAAGAAATGTCAATCGTCGACGTACAAATGGCGCTTTGGCTTTGTGGTGTTTCAGACATCTGTGTGATAAGTTTACAAACGCTTTGATGACCAAGTTTCCTTTAATCGTTCAAATTGATGCGAAAATGAAAGTAAATCTTGTGAGGATAACATAAACATAAATTTTGTACTCAAGATCAATCCTGTCAATAAATTTTATGACTATTAGTATGAAATATACCTATTGCAGATGTTACGGTGTCTTAAATTAGAATTGTTCATTTTGATAGTTTCATATTTTCGCTAAAGGAATAATCCATGTAGAAAAATTCTTTTGAAAGATAATCATGTTTATTTTAACTATGATATTGAATGTAATGTACAAAAGAGACCATTTTCACAAATTCAACAAACAAATGTTATTATTTGCTTTTGTTCTATGCTAATATCCTCCGCATGAAGGTAAAGCCCGATGCTTTCATAAAACAATTACCATTTTTTAGTAAAATAGAGAAAAATGATATAACTGGGCGTCTCATTTCGCATGGATAAAAGATATTATATTGGTCATAAATGTAGCATTTTGACATTGTAAAAGGCTGATTGAAAACATTATTAAGAGTAATTGTTTTCCTGATATGTATACATAGTCATCTAAGTGAACCCAATTGATGCATAATATTACATATATATAAGATTTTTTAAACTCATAAAAGGTCAATATCCTGACCTTTGAAAACGCAATTATATTAAAAAATGGTCCTGTCAAAAGGGGCAAATTGTCAAATGTTGCAACTCTGGACACCCATCTTTTATTTTATTTTTATTTGGTGGACCTTATTAAATGGTGTAATATGCATATGAATACATTTTATTTTATTTTTTACTGAAACTGAAATTAAGGCATGGTAACAGAGCACGGGGGCTAATAATCCCAAGAGATAACATTTTCATTTGACCCTCAAATAAATCCAATTATATAATGCAATCGATTTTAATTTACTGAAAAGGGCGATTATGAAATTTTACGATAATCATTTAAGAAATTGAACAATAGTTAAGGATACAGACATTAAAGTGTGATAACTAAATTAAATGAATCAAAGAAACCGCCTGTAGGTATGTAATGAGAGATTAAAGCTGTGCTTAAGATGTGGTGAAGGAATCAATGAGGTTTTGAAAATCAAAGGATCAATTTCAGGTAATTGTCGAGGTATCATTTCCTCGTTTTTGGAATTTTATGTAATATAAACCCAACCCTCTTTGATAAGCTCAGGTGCTTACTTTCCGTTCAAAATAAATATTTTAGTCAATTGTTTGACCGAATTTTTGGTCTCCTTTAAGAAAATTGATACATGAAGTATTTTCAAGCAGGAATCGTACTTAAATTGTCTTTACAAATTTCAAACAACTTGATGCTTTTTCAGGTTAAACGTTTCGGTTGTTATATTTACAAATATATATATAATTGTTAGGTAATTTCAATAAGGATTGGATATTGTACAAAAAACACCTTATGTATCAAAGTATATATATATATATATATATATATATATATGATAAGTTTACATGCGCACACTCGTCGCGAGAGTGTTTATTCTTGTGATTATTTTTTTCATAATTAACATTTATATTGCAATTTCAAAATGAGAAAGATATAAAAGAGATATCACAAAAAATTCGCAGCGACAAATTCCTTAATTTTGAAGTAATAAATTCTGATATACATGAACTCTCACGTGTACATCAAGAAAAGATGAGGAAGCATTAATTGAAAATTATACCTCATCATCTTTTATAAACAAAAATAAACTTTCATTGATGTTCGTTTCTGTGTAAATAAAATAAGAAATTGACGGCTTTATCTTAACGATTGTTTAACGGGAGCTGTCTCATAAAGTAAAATGTAATGGACATTCGTTTGTAATTAAGACCATTTTGTTTAAGATCTGTTTAATGTTCTATTAAATCTCTATTTTCTGCAATTAGAAGAAACGGCTTTTCACGCCAAATTAATAAAGAAAAATATTCAAATATCTGCCTTGGGATTAATTGTAAGAACTTTGTAATTGTAAGAACTTTGAACTCATTTTAGTTCTTTTAGAACATAGAGGTATTATATATTTGAATATAGTATACTTCTATGTTCAAGCCAGTTTTCCTATATCGATGTTTCTTTGGAAATTATTTGGAAAGAATGAAGGCCAAGATTAGATGCATTAACAAGAAGGTTTTGTTCTTAAAAAAAATCTCATTGGCAGTAAAGAACGTCAACATACTGATCATAACGGAATTTAAACTCAGAACAAAGAAATTCAATTATGGTTCAACATCAACAAAAATTTACTCTATCACTTTTTCATTCCATGATTTTTTTTCTTGTCAACTTTTCACCCAACTCTTTCCTACAAGTATCAAAAGTCACAAAAACGGCATTCGTTTATGCGAATTAATTATATGTGTACTCTCCAAAACGTACTGGCATGTTCTTTTGTGCTGATTCTGTTAACTCATAAATACGTCATCAAAATGTGTTGTCTGTTTTAGAAGAATCATGGCTTATTTTTTATCATTAAAGTGCAAAAAAATATATTTTTGAAACGTCTAGAATATACTTGTCTGTGATCAAGAGTTATACTGTAGATTTTTAATTGTGTCTCCATTCCTTATTTATGAACCCAACCTAATCAACAAAAACTGATAGCGTAGCTTTCATAGTGAAATGAACTCATTTTTTGAAGATTCGCCAAAATGTATGTTGTATAGATATGTATTTGACCCCAACATGTTACAATTTTATTTAGATCATGCTGTAAATTATATTTATAAACCATTTATTTGTAAATACCGCATATCTGCTCACTGTTTGAATATAGAAACTGGTCGATTTTATAATATTTAGAGACACCTGAGACTTTGTAATATGTGTGATAAACAAGTAATTGAAGATGAATATCATTTTATTTTAGTATGTGAAAAGTTTAATGAACTTAGAAAGAAATTTATCAAACCATATTATTGGAGAAAACCTTCGAATTTTAAACTCGTACAACTGCTATCTGTTCATAATGTAAAGGAACTTAACAATTTAGGTAAGTTTTTATTTCTGGCCGAGAAGGCACGTAATTAAATTCATTTATAAATGCTTAATATGCCTTTGTGTTATATTTTATCATACTCTGCTGTACTGTTATATGGGTATACTAACTTATATGATTATTTGACTAATTGTTTAAATGTAAATATATTTCACTGATGTAATTGAATATTTGTAATATTTATATTCTATAAGTTGTATTGCTTACGAATAAAATTTTATTATTAAACGCTGTAAACTATTTGTCCTGCTAATACTTTTAGAAAAGGGATGGATTTTTCAATAAAATACATTATTTTGCTTTTTTGAAATTACAATCAACGATATTTACATTTCGATAAATTCAATCTAGAAAGACTTGAACTTTGGTGGATAGTTGTCTCATTGGCAATCATACCACACCTCCCTTTTTCATATAATAAGTTTAATAATTGCCAGTAGAATTGTTCTTTTTTTTTTTGGGGGGGGGGGGGGATTAATTATACTTAATACATTCAGCATGCATGCCGCATGGATTTACTGTAAAAGAGAGGCGAAAGATACCAAAGGTACATTCAAACTCAAAACTCGAAAATAAACTGAAAACGACATGACTGAAAAAGAAAAACACAAACAACAAACAAACAACAGTAAACAAAACACAACATAGAAAACTAAAGACTGAACAACACGACCCCCATCAAAAACTGGTTAAATATTTCTAAAATTGGTGATAAAATGTAGAGTTGGATTTACATTTATAATTTTTTCGTTAGACCTATATCATAATTCTAGTATTTAAGTCAACCTAAATATACCAGAAACTCCCTAAACGACGAAACAATATATTCAAAGCAACACAACAATTTTTTGTGACTATCTTACAATATTAGATATTTATTATTTATTTTTTTTAAAGAATTGCCTTAATGTTAATGATGCATCAACACACAAGCTGTGTTTTCACTTTTATCTTTCCTCTTCACCGCCCATTCTCTCACTGTCGCACAACTCTTTCATGAAAATCTGCGACATCAGATTAAGCAATCAACGGTCCCCGCAGGTGCACCATGGGAATTGAATTTATCAGGCAACATCCGTGACGACATAATGAGATGAAATTAACGACCAATACAATTATCCGTTATATCAGCCGTTAGATCAAGCGCTAAATGATGCGTTCACAAACCAAGATTTATTGAATTAACAAAAGAGGCTTATTTAGAATATTTCTTATAATTAGATAAGTCTTAAGTACCTGTGGATAAGGGGATATAAATCACTTAAGCTATTGTCATCTTTGTTAACCAAGATATACAGTAGCAGTAGGTGGTATCTGAAAACGATTCGAGACCGTAGCGTGTCATGTTAACATACTATGTGTCTGTTAAGATATACCGGCGATATTACTAGTTAAACACTCTGGCATTCTGGGGTTTGTTTTGTTGTTTTGGTTGTTTTATTTTGGTGGGTAACGGGTAGCCGAAACGTTTTAATTATAAAGTTTAAAAGAAGTTATGAAACTATACATCTTGGCCTTTAAAACTCCTCATATCCTAAGATTGAATCGTTTGCTTGTCCTGGGACATGTTATATTAGGTCCCAGGCTTGTCTAAAAAAAATATACACACAAAAAAACTATGTCCTTAACATTTTCTCTCTATCTCTCTCTAAAGTACACCCGTCGCTTATTTACACTGAAGCTGAAAAATAGTTTTTTTTAACATCGTCAAACATTTTACCACTATTTGTTTCATAGTCTGTCCATGCTGTGCAAGGGTTTCGGGATTCCGGCAAAACATTTAAAAGAGATTTTTCAAACTTTTAAAACTTCCAACAAAACTATTAAAATTAATCTTACCTTGACTTGACTTTCAGACATCCCAAGCGCATAAGCAAGTCTTGCCCTTTCTGGACCCGCTAAATACTTTGTCTGTTCAAATGTTTTCTCTAAAGCAAATATTTGCTGACCGGAAAATGTCGGTCGTGTGTGTTTCTTTTTCCCATCCTTGTCCATGACAACATTCGAGCCTACAAAAAATCGACAAACACAATCTCAATTTCTTGACAAAATTTTGTGCATAATTCTTTCTTGAAGTATACTTTAGTAAGTATAATTTTATCATGTATAAATTATAACCTGGTTTTCTATGTTTAACCTCATCACTTCCGTTTTTAATTTGCATTACTAATACTAGCAACATATTTCGTGTTTTACTTAAAAATATCAATAGTAATTGAGTAAGCGTGTTATTTTAGTGAGACTAAATAAGGAAAATATGTTTTGAAGAAATACTGTATAAATAAAACCTGCATGCGAAATAAGATTTATTTGCATAGACCAAACAGGTTTTGTAGTTTTGTACTGGATATTTTCTACCGACCACGCGAGGGCTTCACAACTAGACAAGATCGTTAAACAATCCCGTAGAATGAGATTTTCTCCTACTATTCCTGTATTCTCATGATAAGAAAAAATATTATTATTTGGCTAAAACTCCCAAAAAATGAAAAATTTACTTTGAATATTTTTTTCATATAATTCATCGTGTTCTTTTATTGCTACATTTAAACTACGAGTTACGATAAATTTGAATTTGTAGCTGTCAAAAATTTTACAATCGAAATTCAGGTAATCCGTTTTATATTATCTTAGCAAGTCTATACGCCGCCCATAAATAAAAGAGCAAAGAACTTTTTTTTAAGTTGACATTTTGTCAGCTATTTTAACCAAAATGGGGACTAAGTGTTTTGCAAAATGCTGAATAAATAGATTTATAGATTTTCTGTCGTTTTCTGATTCCCTACAAAATGGTTTAGAAAATATAACAACGGTGGTCGATGAGGTTGTCTATACTTATTTTAAACCCTGTATCTTTCTGTTTGCTCTTAGATTGTACAGCACAGGAAGTCAAACGCCTGATACGATTAAGATACAAGGATAATAAATCAGTCAAAGTCTCCAAAAATTGGATCAGACACGTATCGTATATGAACTAAACCTGCAAGAGGAGACCTTATTTCATGGGACAGAATATTTCAGATTCACAAACGAAATAAACTGTCAAGTTCTACAAGTCTTTGAATACATGGTTAATACGCATGGCGAAAATCTGTCTTAATGCACTTGTAGTGATTTGTTAGGTACCTTAACAAAATAATAAAGCTTTTGGTGAATAAACCTAATAAAATAAATTACGGCGTCTTTAATCTGCTCATACCGTATGTAGCCCCACCACCTTTGACTACCACCATTTTCATATTTTTCATATTGCAACAAATCCTCTTTATGTGGCGGCGAAAGAAGCGGAGTTAGGTGGGGGCCAAGAATATTTATTTTACAAAAAATAGTTTTGCACTCCAATGTTCCAACGACTATCTGTTCCATCCCAAAAATTCTCGTGCTGCGTCTTTAAACAAAAACTGATCCATCTCGTGATCCAGTTGAGATTAATGTAGCATACATACGGTTTCGAGTTTTTTGTTAAAAGAAGCAAAACTTCAGGGACAAAGCGACCTTTTTAATCATGATTTTGTATAAAGTGACGGCAAAGGTTCTAACCTCCTTGGTTCGCTCATGTATTTTCTTGTGTCTATCTACAGCTGTACAAATTACAAGACCGATAACTCTGTTTGCTGATCGCCAAATGTAATTAGAAACCAGCATACAAATAATCCCTTACAGTAGCTAAATTAGAAAAATATCGTATCAATTTTATAATAATCAGTTATATAACTCTATCAGTAAATAACACTGTTTATAGTTTATGATATCGGATTATAATTTTGATCGATCAATTTCCGTACAGGATTTGATCAGTTATTTTATCAGATAACAACCATTATCTGGGGAATATTTAACAGTTTTAGTTGGCATTAGTCTTATTATTTTGATTGTGTTATTAAATTTAGATAAAAGTGAATGTTGGGGCATAATATTTTTGGACTTTTAAATTGTCTCTTGTGAACCAATCTGAACCGACTTTTGAGTATCATATTTTCAACTTCAATTCCTACAACGAAACTGCATTTTATCAAAAAGGTTAGCATTTCCTTTACTGAATTTCAGAATTTTTAAATTAAAGAAAGATTTCATTCAAAAATATACAAAATAGAATTTACGAGGTTAACTAGCAAACTTACTGTCCGTCTAGTGGCCGTTTTAGTAAAGCTCATTCTGTAGAGAGTAAATTTACAAAAATGACTAGTTAATGAGCTAAACGACTGAGTAAATTAGCTAGAAAGACTGAGTAAGATAAACAGAGTGAATTAACAAATGTACCAGTTAGATTTTTTTTTCAGTTTTCTATATTGTGTTTTTTGCATTAGTGTGTGGCTTTTCGTCTTTTCGTCGTTTTTTCGTTTTATTGCCATGGCATTTGCCAGTTTGTTTTCGACTTATGAGTTGGAATATCCCTTTGTGTGTCTAGATTAATTATTAAATTTGCTTGTAAATAAAATATTTTTTTATTGTAATAGGTTCAATAATATTTACCAAACAATATGTTATCCATTGCATTATGTTTTTTTATTTACTTGCTTTGAAATTTAGATGATAAGATGTTTTATAATAACAGCTTACTCCTAATAGTTTTCATATAGACAAATGCTGGTTAATTTATTCATTATTTTGTTATTTATTTATCTAATTATTTCCAAACTTGACGTACATTTCTTATATAAACTTTTTTTTCAGTTTTCAACTGCCTTATGTTATTTGCAGTCATTTTACTGAAATTTTGTAAACGATACGGTTTTAAACCAATAGGCTTATATCATATTGTTGTGTTTTTTTCTTTCTTTAAACATTGCGTTTTTTCGATCCGATAGTAAAAAAACATATGCTGCAAAATTTATACGTTTGTCTCAAAACATAGAAATTTTGCAAAAAATAAACATTAAAGAACATAATTACTTTTGAACCATATTTTAAGCGTTTATTATAAAAACAACATGAATAGAAATTAGTTTTTCGGATGTCTACATGAAGTATAGTATAAACACTTTTTAATACAAATGTTAAAATCATTATTTCCACATATTTATGTCAACACAACAGCTTTATAAATGTTTTTTTTTCCTTTGAGTATGCAAGCATGTACATAGTGCACATGCTAAAGAAAACCACAATTGCAGTAATTAAATTAAAACGAATATAATTTAAATAAATATATATATATCATATCGATGGCATACGACTAAGTTCTGTGTCATCAAAAACTTTTAAATGCGTTCAGGCGGTTTTATTTAATTCTTTTTTGGCAATTTCATATCGTTCTAATATCGTTAAATATCCTCTAAGTGAGTAGTTATGAAAAATGTACAAGTAAACATCATTTAAAAGTCAACAGTTTAATTTGATTAGTTGTAAACAATCAGCACCTTTGTGTTACGTTAAGTTCTCCACAGGAAACAAACATGGGGATATAAGACTTCCAACTGGACGACTGTGAATTTTCAGTGTACAATACGAGGCTACAAATTGATAGTAAGACCCATACGCTGTTTCACGTTTTAAAGATTGTTTGCTAATAAATGTGAACTACATGTATACAGTTTGATAAGTTGGAATCGCCTTTAGAGTAACGTTCATCAGGACTCAAAAATATTTTTAAAAACTAAATTTATTGCCTATATTTTCCTTTTTTCAAGAATCAAAGGTGTCACACATTTTATTATAACTTTCCTACTTTTTTATGGAATATTATATTTTGGGGAAGATTACTAATTCTTATCTTTTTAAAATAAAAGTAAATAAAAACCTTATTTTTCAAACAGTCTGAACAACTTTTCAAAACTTTTATATGTTTTCATATAAACATATGTGAAATTGCTTTTAAATGAGAAGTCCAAAGATGAATATTAAAATACTATCAAATTTTTCTTTTGAGTCAAAATTATTTATTTTTTTCCTGAATTTTTATACTGTATAAAAAATAAAATAATAATCATTTATTTACAATTAATAAGTCGAAATGCATATTTTGCCCATGAAGTGTATATTTTAGTATATTACTGGATAAGTATATAATTATATATTTTACCTGAAGCTCTCCAAGGATTTGGTCCATTAAATATTCCGGGCCAGTATATAGGAGGTCTGCCTGGAAGTTCTGCGAGTTTAGGAAATCTAGCTCTAGGGTTTAAATACATTCCTGCAGCATTGAAACCCGCTAGTCCAAGCGGTCTACCCAAAATGTCATTTATACCATGAGGAGTACCGTTGTTAAAAGCATGTTTCCAAGCTGCTGATGCGGATCCATTTTGTGAAAAAAAGTTTGATGATGATGAAACTGGGGTCTTCATTTCTGTCATATTATGTAAAGCAGCTAGCGGTGGACTACTTAGAACAAAAGCGGACTGTCTGGAATTTTCCATCGCCACATTTCCATTCATATTTAGAATAGAAGCCATACTAGGACTAGAGTTTGCTTGGTAAGCAGCGTTTCCGTTATTGTCATTCATAAAGCTATCCAACAACATGATTTTCGTTTTTAAAAAAATGGAAAATTAAGGTGTTTTTTTTTAATTCACTTGTGCATCTCCATTATTCGATAGTGTGACATGACTCTGGATAATGTCAAATAGTTCGAATATTTCCTTTGACAAATAGGTAATGTCTCTTTCAAAAACTGATACACATAGAATAAAATGAAAAATACGTCTGTGATAATTCTGTTTTCACTGTTCAATTTATCACACGTTGACCACTTAGATTTACAAATTTGTTTAGAACACATGGAATGAAAGTTAAGAGTTATCAATCACTTGTAATGCTACTTATTATCAAGTTTCAGTGCCTCTTTTTTAATGTCACGCCTTCGTCCGTTTTTATTGGTTAAAATCAAAATCACGACTGAGATTTTTTTTCAGCGACTGCCTCCGATTGGATGAGGTTACAAACAAAGTATGTATTGATATATTTAAACGGAATATTTTACCATATATTATAATAGACTATTATGCTATATTTCAGAATTATAAGTTGTAATTCGCGTATGATTATTACCAGAAACATGTTTTATTTAAAGGATTTTCTTTGTGTGTTGTTTCAAGTATGGAATAAACTAAACAGACCACTTTTAATGTAATAATAAAAATTAAATAATATAAATGTATAAGCCGTTTTTAATTAATGGTATAGCTGACAAATTGCTTGTGGAAACGCACACTCCTAAGAAGCTGGTTTGAGGGCGCTTGAAATAGCATTTCGACCAAATCAAATATAAGAATTTGTCAATTGTGTTGAAAAAAGTAAAGCGAATTTGTTCGGATAAATCACGCCCCATCTATAAAACTGTCAAGAAAATGAATATAAATGTGTTTATAATTCCAATAGTACACGGACAATTAAAAATGAGACATTTCTATAAGTCTTGATTCAGTTTCTATGGAGACATAATGTTTCCGCATTTTGTGACATGACCCAAGATTTGGAAGGGTCATTATTTCTTTAAACAACATCCTGATGACCGAACTCGACCTTGGTTATTCTGGTGCTGAAGTCCCATTTTAGAGATAAATGGACAAATTTTCAAAAATTATAAGTACAAAAATTTATTTGAACGTATTAAACTCAAGAGGATATCGTTTTAGCATAGTTTTATTATAAAATAAATATAAGTTGTCTCGTAATAATAATATGGCTTTTTAATAAGTCAGTTTTGTAAAAATTCAAAGGAAATTCAAATTATTATTTTGGAATTTATTTATTTTATTTTTACTGATATTGCTTTAAACTTTTTGAATAATTTTAATTACGTATGAAAAAAAAATTAACATGTCTTAAAATAAATAAATAATTTATAATTGAATGCACATGCATGTGTTGCAAGAAATGAATTTTAAGTAATTTGTGCATTTGAATAAAATATATAAAAAATGAAATTGCATATTTGATTTCAATATTTATTTTGATGTGTTTATTGTATATTCCAATAAGTTTTAAAATGTAGATTACTATAATAAAAAATCGTCTGTGTGGAATAAGAAAAAAAAATCCTCGATTATACACAGATATCAATTAGAATATCTATAGGACCACGTATGGTCAAAAATATATTTTGAAAATTGGTACATCCTTGGAAGTATTATATGTGCATGTATCAGTATCATACTTTCATGGTACGACTGTTAATGTTAATAGGGTATCAATGCGTTCAATGTATGATAATAACATATATGATAACAAAAGTAACAATAACAATAATAATAATAATCAAAATGATAAATATATATTCATCATCATCAAGATAAGATATAATGATAAAAACAACAATGCCTGCCATAGATGAAACGCGTTCCGTAATGGATCTTTTACTTCAAATTTTTGTCCAGAGCTGAGGGAATCTGTTAAGTCTAGCTATTTTTTTTTTTACAAAACAATGAATAGAAAAGAAAAGATTTCTTTCAAAGTCCATCTGGTAATACTTTTCGCCTTTTTTGGCCGAGATTAAGTCTCACGATAAAGTATCAATCGGCATTATATTGGATCTTTTACTCTCCACATATAGGCAAATCTGAGACAGTGAGGGTGTCTATCGAATATAAAGCTTCTGTATTATTTCTATTGATTTTTTCAACCATAAAATGAATTCTATTCTTCGTGTTCTTGTGTTATTTCATAAAGAAACAAAATAAAGACAAAATAGTTAGCAATTGCTACTGAACGTCCAGTAGAAAATATCTTGATGATGCATAATTTTATAATAGGACGTTACAAATTCTAGTAAGATCCCAAAAAAGGATGGATAGGATGAATGGACGATAATTTTGTCTAATTGCAAGAGTAAAAATATAAGAACAGGTCATATTAATAAAGTTAGAAGAACAAGTCATCTGAGTAAATTAGAAGAACACAGGGCTGATATGCGTAAAGCCACTTAAGTTAAGATATCCATTCGTATATAGTACTAATTTATCGTAGGACATGTAGAAAATGCTGTCCGTTCGGAACAAATCTCAACTTAAGTAGTTTTATGCATATCAGCCATGGTCATCTGAGTAAATTAGAAGAACAGGTCATCTGAGTATAAAGTTATAATACCAAGTAATCTAGGGATACAATCGAAAAGGTGTTGAATTCATAAACGTGCAGACACTGAGAAATTTTCCAACTACGCATTGGATTTAACTGAAGCAAAATCAGACTTAACTTTACATAAACTCGTATAATCCAGACTTTCAATCCACAAACTAAGATTGATTGAAATGGAAAAATCATCGACAAAATTCGCAGGTTTTGCGGAGATTATTAGTCGACTTTAGTAACACAATTGATATCCCCATTATAAAGAGTTGTTTCTAGAATTCACTTAATTGAAATGAATGTGGTTTTCTACCATGCAGCAAATATAAAAAAATAAGTCCCAAAATCAGACCTGATGTGACTGGACATTTATACATCCCGCCAGACAAACTTGCACACCTTTGAAGTAGTTTTCTACTGACGGTAGAAAGAAGTCCATGTTTACTTTTATCTTTATTCATGCTTCATGATTTGTGATGCGTCCAAAGGGTAACTGGGGAATATAGAAATATAGTCACTTTGGTCTTCTCTAAACCGGCAGTACAACCCTGGTCAAAGTGGGGCTTCCGTTTGGCTGTGCGGGATGTATAAATACGCAGCCACGTCCGTTCAGAATGTGGACGTTAAGAATCCTTGCAACAACTCTTCGAGGGGTCCGTGGCAAAGTTTCTGTCCCTATGAACAATACCATAATTTGCCAACAGTCAACATTTACCCTAAATCCATCTCGGACGGCTTCTATTACAGGACCTACCAATTGTATTTAATGTATTTAGTTTGTTCTTGTCCGGAACATGCATGAATTATTTTCCACTGGACGTTAAGCCAACATCAATCAATCATAGTGTGTGATGCAAAACAAGAAAAAAAGGATCGGTATATTGCGCTGGTTCTTTTTACGCAGCGAGTTTTGCATGCGTCCAATACGTGTCTCAGAGTTAAAACTCCGTCAAACCAGTCAAACTAGTTCTCAACCTGTATATGAACTGAACAAGGGTTCTTCGCGTACTTAGATTCTGTGGTACTTCTACATTTCATTACACTAGTCCAAATCAGACTGAACGTTACGTCGTAGTAGTACGAGGTACTGGCGTCACAGTCGACTATGGGTCACACCAAAATGACTAGCATAACATATCATACTATTACATGAATTACAGGCTTCTGACTTGGGACAAGGAACAGGAACACAAGAATTTGTCGGGAATAAAGATGTTTGTTACCGCTCAACCCTCCTCTAACTTGGAACAGTGGTGTAAAAGCGTAACAAAACTTTTGAAAAGTCAGATCACAAAAACAACTAACAAAGTAACTGAAAACTATAGTTTAAAGCTAATATAACAACTTTAAATAAATCATGTTCTTCCAGACTAAATTATCAATCAGAACATATCCAACGGATTTAGTGTAAAGACGTCATAAATAGTCTGGTAAAAACATAACCTTGTGCAATGAAAAACAATAGGAAAAGCTAGTTTTAAGTAATTCATGGAAACGAAATCCCATAATATACATATAGACAACATTCATTGAAATATAAAAAGTCCCAACAGTCACGGACGTAGAAAACCGGTTGGAAATATGCACAGCGTAAAAAAAGAGGTGTAAAATACCAAGGGGACATTCAAAACTCAGAAGTCGAGATAAACTGACAACGGCATAATAAAAATTAATGTCGATGAAAAGGCAAATAAATTCTCAAGATTTCATTGACAACTAGAGACTGAGCAACACGAACCACACCAACAACTAGGGGTATCTCAGGTACTCCGGATGGGTAAGCAAATTCTGCTCAAATGGTGGTATCCGTCGTGTTGCTCGTGAAAAAATCAAGTTCAGGTATGAGTCTCATTCGGTGGTGTAACAAACGAGGAAAACAGAACATATAAGAAGGGACCAAAGGAACATCGACATCCAAAACAAATGAAAAAATTAACAAAAGTAACGAAAGATCGTCTCTTATAACTTGTCGTAAATTTTGCTTTTATTTTCCCGTGAAAAACTGAAATATCCAAATCTGGAATCTGATTTTAATATTAGATTTGGGTAAATTTATACAAATAAATTAAGAGAAGTCAAATTAGACTGATGTTTATAATAATATAATTTCAGAAAACTAAGTTTAGCGCTTGGTATAGTCAATTTCTTTAAATATGTACACAGCATCCACTCTTTTAACCCCCCCCCCCCCTTTTTACCCTTTTACCCCAACCCGTTTATTTAATGCGTTATTGATATTTTCACCAATAAGATTAACTTCATTTGTAAAAGATACATATAGATTCCACAACACTAACCAGTATATCACGATATTTATCCACTAAATAGTAGAATTTAAAAACATTGAAATCGGCGAGGTTTTATTATATACTATTTTACTTATTAGCTTATACCTAAATTACTTAACAGTTGATGAAAAATAGGACGATTTTACTCATATTTATTCAAAATAACACCATAGAATCACTCTTTACAACAGATCAGGTCTTTTTTTAGATTAAAAAGATACATTGAAAATTTTACGCCAGACCATTTAGACTAAATATGTAAAACAAAACTTGGGTTAATTTATGAAATTTTAGTTAGGAGAAAATTATATGAAATAGGCACATAATTCCTGAAACTCAAGTATACAGCGATGCGTGATTGTATATCCGTCGGGGTTTGAACAAATGATACATGTCGGTTGGTCAGTGTGTTGAAAGGCCAGTTCTTTTAAGTGCAGATAGTATGACACAAGACAGCTGAACCATGTTTTAGCGCGCTTAACCTCCCATGCAGTTGAATTACATTCGTATCTTTTTAGTGTCGATTTATCCATGGATCTAAAACACCACACATTAAGTGACAAGAATTTATTTTTTAAATTTCAAAAGAATTTTTTCAGTGAAATCCATTACATAGGGTTGTTGCTCGTATCCCTTTACCGTTTAAACAGCAAAGAAGTCATCAAGTGGAATATTATATATTTATTTCCCGTGCCTGATGGAGATATGAAGATTTGTTCACCCAAAAAAATCATACTTCCCGAGGGCATATCTCCCTATAAGCCAAGGGAAATGAATGTTTTATGTCGCTATCAATATTTACATACAGTGGAATTATACCTTCAGTTCCTCAAATAGTTGTTGCCCTTGAGGTTCCTTAGTATGCAGATAACGTGTAACTTTTCCATCATACGAGTGGGCATCGTGTTTAACGTCCCATTTCCGACCAGACGTGACTGGGTGTTTTAACATCCAGCACAACGTATAGTAATTCACCGATGTTCAAATCTTCTAAATCGATTTTAGGAAGAGACAAATCAAGGCAACAAACAAGAACTGAGGGAATCCAAAAAGGAGCGAGACCAGGTGCGTTGACAGGGTTACAAGCGTCTCCTGCTATGCATACATCACCAGCCATGCGAATTTACAAATCCGCCAATATGTCATAATCGGGAATAGGACATAACAAGTAAAATTAAAGATCAGACGACTAAACTGAAATCTTAAGATCTAAAACCGCGAAACAAGTCGCCAGTGAGACACCGACATATCGAATGCCCCTCTTTATGGGATCGGTTTTATTGCCGATTGGAGACGTTCAGAAGAACATATATACCCTCGCCAACTTTTGGAGTATAATTTTAATATAAATACTTCCATAAAGAAATTCAAGTACTTATAGGTAATAAAAGGATAATGACACATTTTAAATCTGGATTTAGTAAGAGTAAGATAGATAGTTTGTTAAAGGCACATCATCGAAATATCATTTATAAAGTATAAGACAATTTGACTTTTCTCTTCTTTCCGTAAGGTAACGAAACCTATAATTTATCGCTACTAAAACTAGTATCATATGCATGTGAATTTTAAATATCCACAAACGACTAGCTAATTTGAAACTATTTACATTTTGTCAACTTTCGTTAATTTTTGAACAACCTAAAAGTTTAATCTGTCTTCCAATTTACAACTCCTCGGGCAAGGTTGACCTTAGATGAATTTGGCTATTATTTTTAGGTCCCATTTGTCATATAGCTCTCTAACGGTGTCGCTTCTTATACATCCTTAGCTTTAAAATATTCGGCTTTGAGCCTTCTTGGTGTAGGTAAATCCAGAATAACGCTTCGGCCGCATGACATTTATAAAGTGTTGTTTTCATTTCTTAATCGAAGCTTTGTATTTACTCTACTTAAATACCATATATTTGATCAACACTATTTTCTTACGTACACTTAAAACGTATAACATGGACAAAAATCCATTTGCTTTCTGGTAATATTTAAAATACCAATGTTTTCAGAAAACATCTAATTACATGTGACGTGTGTTTGATTGGTACGTTTTGGTCTGCAAGAAATTAGTTTATAGAATATAAAACTATTTATTTTAGAAAGCGGACAAAGTGAAAGAAAATCGCTGCATGTTAAATACCATTAGATTTTAAATTTAAAAAAAACGTGAAGCTGTAACCCTGAATGAATTTACTTTTAATCTGATCGAAATCAGCGCATTTACGAATGGGGTTTTGTTGGAACTGGATGAGTTACACAAACATTATGGAGCGTTACTTCGTTATCTTCTTTTGCATGGTCATTTCAGCTTCTGTCTTTTAAAGACGACTTTAGTGATAACAATATTCGCAAGCTTAACTTTGGTTTGCGTAAACTTTACAATAAAAATTGTACTTGTCCAAAACTAGAAAAGTACTTATAACAAAAGAAAAAAAAAATTTCTGCAGCTATAACCGAATGAAATT
The DNA here is from genome assembly GCF_021869535.1 of Mytilus californianus. NCBI lineage: Eukaryota > Metazoa > Mollusca > Bivalvia > Mytilida > Mytilidae > Mytilus > Mytilus californianus. Next base: position 65,695,599 of record NW_026262679.1, read on the forward strand.
CTTGATAACAGCAACGAATCAACAGAAAAATAGTACTGTCAATTGAAAAATTCTTACAAAATTAAAAAGTAACAAAAACAGACAATAAAAAAACTCCGGATAAAAAATGTCGGCAGAGAAAAGATGCTACAAAATTTAGAGAAAAATTGAAAATATCTAGAACTGGAAATACATTTAACCGTGAATCTATTATGAAAAAAAGATGCAAAAAATAATATGCAAGTCAAAGAAATAAATCCTTAGGATAAATGTTGATGCTTGCAAAAAGGCATACTGAAACTGTTCAAATCATATTCAGACTGTGCCGACTATACGGAATAGGTTTTTCTCATTGTTGAAGACCGTATGGTTGCCTATAATTGCTTACATCCACTTCATTTGAACTTTGGTAGATAGTTGTCTCATTGGCAATCATATCACATCTCCTTATTTTTATGTAGAAAGAAATGCTAAATGGAAAAATTGAACATTGGGAGGGTTGCTATTAAAGCCCGTCATGAAAAGCTATAACAGAAATAAGTAAAAGAGAAAAAGAGATACAAAAACTGAAAAAGATCAAAGGTTGACAAAGATAAAATTCAAAGTCATTAAAAAAAAGTGCATGAAGAAGTACAAGAGATTAATTATATACCAGATTTAAATGACCGTTTTACTATCGAATCCAAAAATAATCAATACAATTTTAAAAACAATCCAACAGATCAGTGTGTAGTGGAACTTCTCGGCTGTGGTCTTTCATTTGAGAAAGTTAGTACAGCAACCAAACTTATATTCCTTGACAAATTATAGCTGTGACAGTATAGGTACTAATATTTTTTACTATTCGTTAAAACGTTTGTCTGATTATCTAAACTTCTAAATAAAAAGATTTAAAAAATATTCATAGAAAATATAAATCAAAGATTTGAACTTTGGTATTTGCTGCCTCGCCGCTAAGCACATGACTTTCCAGAATAAGCACAAAGACATGTTGGCTCGGAGTCCGTTTGTTACCTTGTGATCGATCAAGTATGTAATAAATCAGACTCCGTGTCGTGTAAATCGATTACAACGCAGGGTGCATGCATATTCTTATCACATAAGTATGTTCCTGTTCCGATATGTGTTTAATATTTGCCACTGGTCGTTAAACACCGAGCCATCCATATTTGTCCAAAAAAACTTTGGACTCTGTTGTACCTGATGTTATCAAATGCATAGCCACATCTACCTGTATGAAATGAGGAAGTGTGGAGTGGTTGCCGATAAGACAGACACACAACCATATACAAGCGAAGGAAAGAAAAAAAACTTACTGCATTCATATAAAAAAGAAGATGTGGTATGATTGCCAATGAGACAACTCTTTACAAGAGACCAAATGACACAGAAATTAACAATTATAGGTCACCGTACGGCCTTCAAAAATGAGCAAAGCCCATACAGCATAGCCAGCTATAAAAGGCCCCGAAATGACAAATGTAAAACAATTCAAACGAGAAAACTAACGGCCTAATTTATGTACACAAAAATGAACGAAAAACAAATATGTAACACATCAACAAACGACAACCACTGAATTACAGGCTCCTGACTTGGGACAGGCACATACATACAGAATGTGGCGGGGTTAAACATGTTAACGGGATCCCAACCCTCCCCCTTTAACCTGTGACAGTGGTGTTACGGTACAACATAAGAACGAACTATAAAAATCAGTTGAAAAAGGCTTAACTCATCAGATGGATACAAAAAGAAATACATCTAACAAAAACATAGAGTGGACGTGGCCGGGTACTTGTACATCCCAACAACAAAAAGACACTAAGTACAGATCTGAGAGCACTCGTAGTTACTGACAGCTAGTTCAAAGCCAATAACAACTAATAAAAAAAATCACGCATCTAAGACTGTATTCATGACTATATGTATGTTTAATATGATATTTTGTGGAGCTAAATCAGTCATATCAGAAGAGCAAAATAACCGATGATAATTTTATAAGCTTTTTCATAGTAACACCTGACATGTTATATAATTGTTTTCAAGAACTTCACTTGATAAATGTGATCATTGTTACATTTTTATCCGTAAACTTTTCTTTCCTTATGTAATCAAAATCTCATGATTTCTTATCATATTGTGGGTAGTCATCGAATAAAAAAATGAAAAGAGTTACTTCCCATGCAAGACTTGATTTTGCTGAAAGTAATAAATATTTAATGTTGTTTACTAGTATGTTTATCTTACACATTATAGACTTATTTTTGTGTATGATTGGTAATGCTTTAGTCAAATACGTGTGCTGTATAGTTTTACAGTAAATTGAAGTATGGCAGACAATATATATAATTTTATGAAAATATTGCCAATGTATGTTGTCACATGTCAAACAAGAAAATAAAGACGTATGCCCCATTCAATTTGTTTCACATTGTAAAATCAAATAATGTGTACTTTATTATTTGATTTATGTATTACTTGATTGTTCCATTTTACTTTTTAGTCTTAGATACATGTTTTTTGAACTAGCGTTCAGTTCATATGATGAAGACATAATATTTCGACCAGTTTAATTGAGGTCGAGACCTGGCATGTTAGTTACTGCCAGTAGTCTTTTGTTAATTTATGTTGATCACTTTTATTTTGCCCAGTTTCTTCTGTTACCTATCCTAACATCAGACTCGGACTTCTTTTAAACTGAGTTTTACTGTGCGTTTTGATGTGTGTTAGTTTTTTTCCACATTGGCTAGAGGTATTCGGGGTGGGGGTTGAGATCTCACAAAGTATGTTTAAACCCGCCACATGTTTGCGCCTGTACCAAGTCAGGAACCTCTAGCCTTTGTCAGTCTTGTTTGTTCTTTTATTAATTTTGGTTCATATGTATGTTTCGGTGTTTAGTGTGGCGTCCATTTCGCTGAACTAGTATACATTATTGTTTAGGTGTCAGCTGAAGGCCGCCAACGGCTGAGTGATTTTTGCTGCGTTGAAGTCCAATTGGTGGCCTTGGGTTGTTTTCTTTTCTTTGGTCGAGTTGTTTTCTTTTCTTTGGTCGGGTTGTTGTCTCTGACACATTCCTATTTTCCATACTCCATTCTATTCAGTATCTGCGAGTACTCTCAGATTTGTTGTGTCTTTTGTGTTTATGTTAGGATATTTGTGCTTTATATCGATCTGATGAGTTAAACCCTTTTCAACTGATGTTTATAGTTTGATCTTATGTTGTACTGTTAAACCACTTTCCCTTGTTAGGGGGAGGGTTTGGCACCAGAAAACATGTTTTACACCGCCACATTCTTATGTGCCTGTCCCATGACAAGTGCCTGTAATTCAAGGGATGTCGTCTGTTGCTGTATGTCATATTTGTTTTTCGTATATTGTTTTGTGCATAAATCAGGTCGTTGGTTTTTTCTTTAGATTGTTTTACATTTGTCATTTCGCGGTCTTTTATACTATGCGGTATGGGTTTTGCTCATTGTTCAAGGCCGTACGGTGACCTATAGTTGTTAACTTCTTCGTCATTTGGTCTCATTGGCAACCAGACCACATTTTCTATTTCTTATATTCATGTATATTTATTTCATTTGAAAAAAATGCCACAGAGTCTCTACAGATTGACCTTGTGTTACTATTCTGCCACAATGATACCTTGTTTGGCAGAAGGCTCTAATATTTGGTAGGATTGTTGCCATCAAATGTTGGTGGTCATATTGTACCGTCATTTTAATTCAACTTTTTCAAAGGGAGTTGCAGGATTTTTTTTGGACTATACCGAATCTATGTTATTGTTACATACAACTCTATACTTTACACATTCTCATTTACACAGCGACCGGGGACATCTTGTGATGGATAAGCAATCTTGTTTATTTTCGGCAAATTAAAGTTCGGATCATAACTGTTCTTTTTTTGCATTTAATATCATTATCTTAGAATTACAAGAATTTTTGCAAAGAAATCAACAAAAATCAATGCTTCACACGTGTATGTTTACCCAAAATGAACTTCCTGCCCGAAACGAAGAAATCCGAAACCCCTACTTCCATTCGATATTACAACTGTGAGAGCTTCTTCATAACGTCTGCTATATTCCCCCTTAAATTATTGTCTTGGGCCATACGGTAAACAAAAATATTGAGTTTTTTTTGTTGTGTCATAATTGTGTTATCAGAATTAAATTGATCAAAAACTTTTATTTTCATTTCCTTGCTAGTGTTTTTTTTTTTATTTCATAGGCCAAACCTAAATTTGCAAGGTTCTCGATTGCCTTATATGCATATGGTCATGGTATGTCTAAGCAAAGAAATTTTCAGAAACAGGAAAACATGCCCTTATTATATCAACTAAACGATCATATGGATAATTACTGTTCATGGACATTTGTTTTTAAAAGAAGAAGGAAAATTAATGAAATTAAACTAACAGGTAATATAAATGGAACCTTATAGTTGTGACCCAGAAAAATTTATTTGCCGAAAATTGATTCAAAATTTCCCGTTTACTAAGGTCGGACGGCTTCGATTTACCAAGTGGGATAAACAAGCATTGGGACAGGAACTAACCGTTCATGTGCAAGGGTTGTGGTCCCTCACTTTCACGAACGCATATTTCTACCAACATAAGATAATAAAGTGGTACATTTAAGTCTAGTTACTCCTGAAGCGTTTTTGTGTCGTAACTTTTATTTCATTCATGTGCCTATGCCAGAGAAGTGGTGTGGGTTGCTAGAGATATTTTCTCGCAGCGTCTTAGCTTACTGTGCTCAATCGATTATTTATAAAGTTGAAAGAAGACTGTCGGGTTTACAATGTGTTTAAAGAGGCAACACAGAACAAAAACGGCATTCACAATGTATAAAAAAGAGTTTGATGTTTTATGAATATGTAATAACAAATCTATAGTAAGTGACATTATGAGTATACATTCATATGGCTCACATGATTGATAGTTTTCCTTTGCTTGATGTTCAGTGGCATATGTTTCATGAATAGTTAATACAAGTCCATTATGACGGCAAATGTCAAACGTTGTAACAGAGTTTTAACCTTAGCAAGGTCTTCATTAGTCGACATACCACCAATTCAAGATTCCTATATATTCAACGAAATTTCTCAATTTTCACAGCTCTCTAAATATATATTTTACCTTAAGTTTAACTTCTTGAAAATCATGCTGCCCTTACACGTCCGGTCTGTGACTTTGTTATTTGTTTTTCTGCTTTGTATCGATCTGATGAGTTTAGCCCTTTCCAACTGGTTTTTATAGGTTGTTCCTACGGTATGGAGAGGGTTTGGAGCACGCATACATGTTTAACTCCACCACATTCTATTTGTTCCTGTCCCAAGTCAAGAGCCTGTAGTTGAGTGGTTGTCATTTATTGCTGTTTCTCATATTTGTTTTTCGTTTAGTGTTTGGTATAGTTTGTTCTTGTGTTGTGCCGTTATACCACTGTCCCGGGTTAGGGGAAGGGATAGCGCCTTCAAACATATTTAACCCCGCCACATTATGTATGTGCATGTACGAAGTCAGGAGCCAGCAATTCAGTGGTAGTCGTTTATTGCTGTATATCATTTTTTTTCGTTCATTGGTTTGTACATAAATCAGGTCGTTAGTTTTCTTGTTTGAATTGTTTTACATTTGTCATTTCAGGGCCTTTTATAGATGACGATGTGGTATAGGTTTTGCTCATTGTTGAAGACCTAACGATGACCTATATCATTGTTGTTAATTTCTATGTCATTTGGTCTCTGGTGGAGAGTTGTCTTATTGGCAATCATACCACATATTCTTATTTCTAAATTATCCTGAATTATACTGAATATGTATCAACTTTCTACATGCCAATTTTCAACCAATGTTCAAAGACTACTAGTGACACATGATATTTAGACTACTAAAATAGCATGTTTGGGTAATGAAAATCTATATTAGAAAACTATTGAGCACAACTACCCTAAAGTTGTGGTGCAAGTTCATGCACAAGTGAATATATGGGCTCATAATGATAAATACAAATACTCAATCAGAAAAAAGTGATATTCATGTTTAAGTAAACAACAATATCAAAAGCACATTTTTGTTAGAGTAGGGCTACTTTTACATATGTTTTAAATTGGAGTGGGTGAATGGGTGTCTGACACAATAAGGCGAACTCGCCGATCAGAACAGACCGACAAGAAATCTGCCTATCAAAAAAATTATGACGGAAAGCGCATTATTTTTCGATGGTGTATTTATTAGTTTGTTATTACATGAATTACATCGATCCATATTTTGATTGTCAACTTTACGTTTGTCGGATTAATGGGGTGTCGGGCAAATATGTAGGGTGTCGGACAAAAAAAGGTTGTTGAACCAGTAGGTTGTCGGAATATCGGGGCGACCCATCTTAAGACCATATTTGCCATAATAATAAGTTTATTTGCCCAATTTTTCTATATATAAGTTTATGACTACAATAAGTTTCATGTAGTTATAAGGAAGACAATCATTTAATGTAATATCAACTTCATTTGTAGTAAAATCGAACTCTGTGCATTCAGCTGGTCTCCCAATAGCGTGATCTCTTCGAAGTACCATACCTGGGATATGGTTTGTCATATATCTCGGGTATTTGTCAAAATTAGGTCGAAAGTAAATGATGAAAGTTAAGTGGTTCATATAAAAAAAAATACCTTGTCAAACTAAAATCATGATAAGTTTGCCTCAACAACATTGTATCATCTAAAGATCAATATATATTGTTTTTACAAAAAAACTAAATACTGCGAATCCCCCCTTCTTTATTTGATACAGTTATACACTATACATAACACTAGTATCCAACAAATGCCAAGATTTCTTTAGAAGTGGCATAAACTTCAGGGGACAAAATATCACTAAAATGTTGATCATCCTTTTAAAAAAACCATTCACATTCCAACTGGAAATTGTTATTCTTCTTGCGGGTTTAATACACATAAAAATAAATCAAATAAAAAAGTATATGTGCCTAACATCCTCAGACAGGATATTGTTATCCTGATTAAGTGTTAAACATTTGAAATCAAATTAAACACACCCTTTCACAAAGTGAAACTGCAATATTGAAACACAAAAACAACTACAAGAAACCCCCAAAAAATAAGTTCTGTGGTAGTACAATGTATATACAAAATGATATTTTTATGACAAAGTACAAAATATAATTTTAACTGGAAATTATAGTTAGTTTATCTAAAATTCCCGAAAGCACCAGCAACCGCTGTTGCAATGATATATATAGATACCGGAACATTTACGTGTTTATTTGAGTCCTGTCTTTCGCTTTTTTTCTTCTCTATAAAATGATTCACTGGGTTGTCCCAACGACCAGACCTTCCTTGATTTGACAAGATGTCTCAAAAAATTAGATATCATACGAACATCAAAGGATGTATAGTTGTTAAATTATTACTCATCTAAACGCCATATTGCATAGAAACAGCGAACCAACTAAATTCTACAAGAACAGACTGCTTGGTAATTAAATTTATTGCCATTTTGCTTATTGTTGTTAAATAGGTTATTTTGCCCATAAATGGTGAATTATCTTTATATGTTTAGGCCTAAGAAAACACTTATTCAAAATCAAAGAGATTTGAAACACTTATAATCTTTTAGATTCGTTGAAATAGTCATAGCCAACTTGTAAAAATAAAATCGATGCAAATGAGTTACATTTTGTTTTGGTCTCATCTCCGTTTGATTATTATTAACGTTCAATGGAAATCTAATGAGCAAATAAAATGTCATTAACGAAAAACAATTCGTTATGAACAAATATATTTATAAAATATTATATTACATTTGTACTTCAATAAACACTCCTTTATTAATATCAATAGGGCTTTTGCATACAAAATGATTTGCGAACATTGAATGAAATCTTGTACACATCAAAAGTACAAATGTTCTAGCAAATCGATTGACAAAACACATATAACAGAAAAAAATGGATATGGGGTATCTATCCATGACACAAAAATTAGTACATGCACAGCAAAAAAACACACACAAAACAAAGGAACAGGGCATATGTGTGTAATGTACATGACATGTAGTGACAACTTATCTGCTGCAGTATCGCATCCATACACAGAAAATAACCATGGTTGTCAATGATAGGCACTGAAAACTAGAACTATTTTTGACGGTATATTAGGACTAAGACATGTCCTAAGATATATTGTCATCCTTTAAATGATGTTTTGAAAGTGTTTCAAGTCAGGGTAAATTCTAAAATTTATCGTAAAGTTGATAGAAAAATAACATCTTATGATGATCTTGGGATAATCATAAAAGTATTTCCTTACACTTTTGCTATACTTAGCCTGTCATGCTCATTGTAATAAGACTATATATTGTAAAGAAAATAAGACTTGGAGTACTGTCAAAGCCATCTTATGTAATGTACCGGTATATTTTCCTTTTAGTGTATTGTTATGAAATTGTCGTGCAAGCAGTACGTGTAAAACTGATCCAACTGAGTCAATCTAACGGTTCAAGACAAACATTTTAAAACATGTAAATGGGAGTTGTTACTGGCATAGAAGTAACATAAACAATGGTCAATGAATAGTTCACTGTTGCTATATACCATTAAAAGAGCACATGGAAAAATTGATAACGCCGCATACAGATATATGCGCATGCACGACTTGCAAAAATGTGTATTAATCCTAGAACCATCCTGATTATGGCTATACAGGACAGCTTTGTTTTACAGTCTAATACGTAGGATGGTACTATGGTAGTTCTGAAGTATGTCATAAGATGTAAATTAAGACGTTTCTTATAATATTTTCGAACACCAGGCCCTGTGAATTTTTGATAGTCAGAAAAGTTGACATACAAATGGTCATTTGCGAAATTATGGTATTATTCTGTTACACTTTCCAACACGGAACTTCAGATTACACGTCTATAATTCGTCGGAATGATATATATGCGTAATGTAATATACACATGCTCACCATGTTTCGGTGAACCTGAATATTTAAGAAACATGTTTTAACAATCCTGGCCGTATATTGTTGAGACTTAGGGAGATATGTTTTGGGGTTCAAAACATGAACCTCGTTTGTTGAAAAAAAAACTTAAAATATCTTGATGATTTATTTTCATTTATTTCAGAAAGATTTATAACTACTGATCGAATGATTTATTTCAGGAAGGCGCATACAGTTCGAGACATAAATGGGACTATAACGGACAGCTATAAATTATATACAATCGAAAGCATATCATCTGCACTTTCTGTTTTTAATATCGTCCGTCACCTTTCATTCATTGCTTACCTTAGGATCCCGTGTTCTGTTAACAGAGGTGTCTTTAAAAGTATAATAATAAAATCATGTCTTTTGACACATCTTATTATCATCATAAAACGTGTTTGAGACAAAATTGTGAACAAATATATGATGATCTTTTCTAGAATGGTTTTATGATAGTCATGGATCACCATAATAAATACTAGATAATTATGATGATTTTGTTCTGCATTTAAAAAAAAGTAACTTTTGTCATTGTCATCCTGACCAAATATGTTCCTGTAGACAGTCAAATTTAGGTAGTTGTTTAAAAAAAGTATAGCAAAAAAACCGAATTCCCGAATAAACTTTAAAAAGGGGAAGCCCATAAAAACTGGCAAAATCAAACTTGAGACTGTTTTGAATTTGTTTTTAAATTTGATAAGCTGTAATATTAAATTCCTAAATAATGAATACATGACTATATTAATGCGAAAAAAAATTTCTAAAATTGAATGGCGTACACGTTGCATCGAATACCCGAATATAACATTATATAATATTTAAACAATAAGTAAAATTATTTCCAAATGAATTTTCGCAATTTTGTATTTAGATTCGATTTAAATGTGTTTTGTTATTCATAGGAATTGTTCTTTAAACGCTTCGTTTGTTATTCAAAACTGGTTTAGGAAACATTTTAGAAAAGTTTCATAATAGGTATTTGTTGGCCAGTTTAATCATTTCTACGCAAAACAAATAAATATTTATGGTATAAAACTCAGCGTCGATTACACCTGAGTATTCCTGTCACGTAATGTTGTCATTTAAGCTGTATTTTTAACATTGTCATATAAGCGGGAGGTTTGGCTAGCCATAAAACCAGGTTCAACCCACCATTTGTTCTTAAAATGTCCTGTACCAAGTCAGGAATTTGGCAGTTGTTATAAAATAGCCCGTTTCTATGTTGGCTTTTGTTTTTGTTGCAGTTCAGTGTTTCTGTTGTTCCGTTGTTTTCCTCTAATAGTTGATGTGTTTCCCTCGGTTTTGGTTTGTGACCCGGATTTGTTTTTGCTTAATCGACTTATGACTATTGAACAACGGTATACTACTGTTGCCTTTATTTATACGGTTAGAATGATCAAAAGAAGAAAACAAAAGTATATCAATTCTTTTTTGTTTTTGTATGATGAGCAATACTCGGCGAACTGGACAGTACCTTAACTGTTCATAGACAAAGCATGATATAAAATGCAAGTTGAAGCAAACTATCATTGCCGTTCAACCTTAAGTGTTAACATTCTTTGTTCAGTTTTCGAACGAATTTTTTGGACTTAGACATATCTTAAGTTTATTTTAGATATAACTCATCATAGATACCAGAATTAAAATTTTGTCTACAGCAGACTCATCAGTGACGCTCGAATAAAAAATGTGAAAAAGGCCAAATAAAGTACGGAGTTAAAAAGCATTGAGGACCCAAAATTCCGAAAGATTTTGTCAAATACAGCTAAGGTAATCTATTCCCATGGTAGAAAATCAAAATACATGTTTATCTTAGTTTCAAGATGATTTTTTAAGTGTCAGGCTCATGGAAAAGTATGTCCTATAATCTGTCAAAGGATAAGACATCGAGATAAATGTCTACGGATAGTGTTTTTGATTATCATAGGAAAAGACGTCAACAGCAACTTATACATTTGTACATATTTTCCTTTAAATGTGTGCCCATATAATTATCATTTAGGATTTCCATACCTGTCTGACTGAACACGTGTAACGGTTTGAAATCAAATGTAAGGTGCATGTATGAAAGAGTTGTAGGAAAAGAGCATTAATTAAGCATTAGTATACCTACTGGCTATAAGTATAGCCCTCGCACGGTCGGTAGTGATAATGGCTGCATTTATTCCCATGTACGATATCTTTTTAAACCTAACTTATCACGGTCGCATAAATGTAAAACAGAAGACCTCAAATATTATATCATAATTATCCAAGCACATAACTTTTCAGTTCATCAATACATTCATTATAAACAACTTCACTATTGTTTCACTCTACGATGACTTTGAAATTTTACTATCATTAGCATTATAATTATATGAATGATTATTGTTTATACTATAAAATTTATAATTACTATTATTAGTAAATCAAATGTATTACTTCAATGTAGAAAAAGAAAGAATGCATTTAAAGAAAATATTCTTATAACTTGGGTCATTCATAAAACATTATATTAGAACAGTTTTAGTTTACAGTATACAAGATATATATTGTCATAGTTCTAAAACAACCATTTTACATATTTTTCGGACATTTCTTATGATACTTTCGTCGTCCATGCCCCTAAGTTAAAGTCGATGTATTGAATATAATCATATTTATTTAACGAATATTATTAAGATCATATTTTGTACTGCTTTTAAATATGTTCAATTAAACTTTTTAAGAATATGACTGCATTTGTACAATAAAAAAACTTCTAATTTGAAAAACGATAACGAAACAACTAAAAGTTTTTTTTATACTATTTTAGAAATATCATCATTATTATTATTATTATAATTAGTGATATTATATGATTATCATTATTATCTTAAATGCATTGAATGTAAGACAATTTTTGAGAATTATTTTTTTTCAATCCAGAAAATAATTATGTTGAGAATCCTTATATTCTGGTGACATGCCAGGATATTTCAATAATTCAAAATCCTTCAAATAGAAAATCAGGTAGATTTATTGCTGTAAAATATCTTCTATAATAAAATATAAGTAGGGGATTACAGCTACGCCTTGGGAAACGTCTGAACTTTGACAATATTATCGTCTGAATATTCAGTTCTTTATTGCCACTGACTGTTTGAATTGATGATACAAAATAAACGTCGTATATTAAAAAAGGTAATTGCATTACATTTGGATATTGTTACAATGAATTTAACAAGCAAAATACATAATCTTTAATGAGAAACATTTACAAATAATGAAATCCTTTCTTACTCCAACACAAATGGATATTTAACCGTATTTTATTCTTAAACTGTATTTCATTTGAAATGATCCAGTGCGGTTCGATTGTTAAGAAGATCCGATTTATTTCTCGATAAATTGAAATAGGAACCAATGAAAATGGTTGATTTAACATTGCTTAGTAAAAAAGTGGAGTCGAAATATTATTTTGATGATAAGGGCTGACAAAATTTATTCTTAATTCTATTAAATAATGTTTAAATGATCTTGGTGTTCTTCAGATTTATTTATTTCTTTCATTATTATTGGTTTTATACCAGCATTCAGATTAGAAAATAATTGGAAAATATCGAGACCGATGAGCGAAAAATATTGGTATAGAAAAGGGTTAGAATAGATATATGTGATTGTGAAATAAGCTGACAGACACACTGATTGGGCTTAATTGTCCGTGCGTTTAATTGACGGAGGTCTTTCCGAATGATTTTGTACGGACAATCAGAGTCATCAAATAGATTATTATAATGATGTAGCACTGAGGTGGAAAAAGAATTGAAAATTTGGAATGTAACATGTGGGAAACAACCAAAATCTGTTCAAAACTTGTCCGACGTTTTTATTCGAGACTAACAAAATAATCTATTATGGTACGCACAATATACTTTTTTCTATTCACACGAAGCATGGGCTTCTTCAATAAAAACATTCAGGTTCTTATGTAGGTTTGGTTTATTTTAGAATTAACAAAATACCTGTTGCTTTCTTATGCCAGTCTTTGAAAAGATAGTGTAGTAATAACAGCCAAAAAAAAATTGATCAAGTTGTTATGCTTTAGATTTTGGTGGGGTTCATGTTGATCAGTCTTTTGTTTTCTCTTTTCTATGTTGTGTTTTGTATACTGTTGTTTGTCTTTTGATCTTTTTGCCTTTCTGGCATGGCGTTGTCAGTTTATTTTCGACTTATGAGTTTGAATGTCTCTTTGGTATCATTCGCCTTTCTTTGATATACTTAGTGCTATATAAGGATTCATGGATTTATGTGCAACAATTCTTGAATATTAACCAATACTTGTAAGGCTATGTCTAAGATAAGTTTTGACGTTTGTCGCAAATAAGGACAACTTAAGTAACTAAGTTGATATATATCACGAAATAATCTTAAGACAAAGATTTGTCCCAAAACACTTTTGTTAATCATGTTCATGATTTCTTGCAAGGGTTATACGCAATAAAAATCAGAAGTATGCTAAGTCATTTAATTACAGCCGGCAGTTGTAGAGAAAAAAATCACCAAAGATATCAGGCTTATAATTTTGTACGTCAGAGGCGCGTTTCGTCAACAAAAGACTCATTAGTGACGCATGAATTTGAAAAACGTTAAAAGGCCAACTAAAGTGCGAAGTTGAAGAGCACTGAGGGCCATAAAAGGTTTTGCCAAATACATCTAAGGTAATCTACTCATGTGATAGAAAATCCTTAGTATTTCAAACAATTCAAAATTTTGTAAACAGTTAATTTATAAAAATGACAAAATCAATGATAATTCATGTCAGTACAACAGTGCTGACTACTGGGCTGGTGATACCCTCGGGACGGAAACTTACACAAGCAGTGGCATTGACCCAGTGGTTGTAAAAAAAACCTCATCAGTCTTATAATTTTATACGCCAGACGCGCGTGATGATATGAAATAAGCAAATTCTACATTTTATGTTATATTAAGATATACATTCACGTAATAACTAAGCTTTCTTGCATTTCTTAATTTTACTAAATCGACCAGACTGGCAATACATGACGATTGAAATTTCAATTTTCTGTTCATTAAATTTGGCCTTTCTGAGCTAAAAGTGTGCGCATTGTAAAATGTCAATAGACAATTTTGACTCGCGATTTCAATTGTTTAAAGCGATAACAGCATAATATTTATATTTGTTGACATATTTGTTTGTTTTTATAGTGATTAAGATTATAACACAATGTTGACTGCTGTACCCCTATTTTGACATTTTTACCTATTATGTCTGTTTGTTTTGTTCACACATTGTTGTCAATATAATGGAATTTTATGCGACTGTCATACAAGTGAGAGGTTAAGCTAGCTATAAAACCAGGTTTTATCCACCATTTTCTACATAAGGAAATGCCTGTACCAAGTCAGGAGCTTTTGATTTTACCATTTTATAATGGACTTTCCGATTTGAATTTTCCTTGGAGTTCGGTATTTTTGTTGATTTACTTTTTTTATGCACCAAGATTAAAAATTTATAAATGCGGAGACACATTTTGTATTAGATTTGAATTCCACACAAAGTTCAATAGTGTTTATAGAAGTGACACGAAGAATACAAGTTGTCTTGATTGTGTCATATTCATAAATCAACTGTTTACAAAACAAACTTTGAATTGTTCGAAATATTAAGGATTTTCTTCCACAGGAATAGATTACTTAAGCTGTACTTGGAAAAACCTTTCAGAATTTTTGGCCTTCAATGCTCTTCAACTTCGTACTTTATTTTGCCTTTTAATCTTTGGATTCGAGCGTCACTGATAAGTCTTTTGTGGACGAAACGCGGGTCTAGAATTGCAGACCTTGTATCTTTGACGAGTTTTTTAAATTATTATCTCCGATTGTTTACATTGTTACCAGTCTCTGAAGGTACAACCTGCCCTGCCTCGGTTCAATGTTTCGGTGCTGATGTAAATTAAACTAAACATTCATATTGCATTTTCAATAGATACATCGTGTAATTGCACAAAAAGTATGATTGCAACTCCCTTTCAAAAAGTTAGAAGGACCATGGCCAAATGCATATTGGGAACATACGTTTTTGATTACTTCTGACCAAAAAGCACATAATCCGATAATTGGCTAAGATTTCTTTGATCAGAATATCATTCATACGTTTAGTGGACCAAATCGGTCATATCACAGAATTTAAATTCATGCTCCTTTTTAGTTTCTTTGTCATATCATATAAATACAATCTATTGAGTGATATTTAGCTTGATAATATATGTTGTGTCAAAAAAGTATGGTCACATAATTCATAATAATAGAGAAACAAGTGGTATACTGTTTTCTACAACTTTCCTGTAATTTATTATCAAATTAATTTCAACTAGTGCTGCCAAAATGCCCTACAAATCCGGAAGAGACTATAATCGCAAGTTTTATACGTTACTACATGGATCAATATTGAGTATCCCTAGACCTCCTTAAAAAAAGAATATTGTTTTTCTCTTTTTTGTATCTAAAGTTGAAAGTCAAGTTCCCGCTTAAATCTAGTCCATATTTCACCTTGGTAGTTTAAAATGCATCTTGTTTTTGGTCCCTTTAACCTGGTTAAACTCATCTTTTGTGTATCCTTCTTGTTGAAGTTTACTACATGAAACTGATGAGTCGAGTAAATTTGCTAATTATTAAGTATTTATTGAATCATATAATTTGTGTTCGAAAAAAGAAGAGAAATCCTAAGTTGGACAGTTAAAAGAACACTTATTTTGCCATCTACATAGTTTGTTTTTATTCATATAAAGTTTTTGTAGAAACAAACAAGATAAAAACTACTTGGATAGCTGCTACTGTAAATTTGTCATTTCCTTCTTTGCGGAAACTAAGACAGTTGCTGAAAAAATGGAAATGATTATATCATATAGTATATTATTAACTTCTTTTTCATCAGCAATTAAAACACAGCTTCTAATCAGTTACTTTCTCAGTAAGTATGTTGTAATAAAAAATGAATACTAAACATCCAAATTTCTGTTAGATTACATTGCAACCTCGTTCAATAGTTTAAAAACATTCGACTTTTCAACCCTTTACATGATTATTCCTCTTTCTTCACTTATTAGTTAAAGACAGGGTGAAATAATTACTCAAACTTAGTTTCATTATTAAAATGGCCAGCGTTTAAATACATTGTTTCAGGAAGGGATAAATAATACTTAATAAACACTTAAGAAACAACCAAAAAGGTTAACTAAAACTGACCACACATTGATGCTTTTGTTTTAATTGACAACGTTTTTGTCACTAGTACTTTTGATGGACGTATTGTTTTAAGAGATAGTCGACATTCATATGGGAACCAATCGTGTTTTTCTTCTTGGCAACTTGTTCCTTTTATTCGTAGAGAGCAAACTTCATACATAAGCTTAACAATAAGAATGGAAATGAGCAATATAATATTATCCTATAATTTCATGTTTCGCTATACATTTGATGTCCTCTCACTGAATAATTCAAAGTATGATGACAGTGTTTACATCCCACTGAACTTTAAATAGAGATACAATAAAGTATGTTTCCTTTCTTGACTTCACAACTGGAAATTGACAATAAGGGTCGTTTAGATTGAGATTTAGACTTTAAGACAAAATAGACGATTTCGATTTTCTCATTATGGACTTCCTGTTTTGTGTAGCAGAATTCCTCCAGCGCCTTCAAATTATCTGGAATTTTGGTTGGGTTCATATTGCTCAACCTTAAATTTTCTGTGAAGCGCATTATAGAATTTTGTTTTATCTTTTCGTCGTTTTTAATTGTTTTTTCTTCGACTTATGGCTTTCAATTTCCCCGTTAATATTTCTCTCCTCTTCCATAGCTGATTTTACATCAACAGTTAATCTTAATTTATGACTCTAAACCAGTTGGCAATCGAAGAATGACATCAGTACAAAAATATCTTTATTCCTGTTGTATCCTACAGTTACAACAAAACCATTGCACCAAAAGTATTTAACTATAAGCAATCAGTGCAGCCCTTAATTTAGAAAAATACCTATAGAAAAAATACCTCTAATCTAAAAATAATTCAACATGAACATCTCCGAAAGGTGATATCTCATAGTCCTAACTTCAAATAACCCCAACACATAAATTGAAACAATACATTCAAAATAATTAGGGATTCCACTGAGGATCACGCCAGAGCATGTGATAAACGAGAAGAAGTTGAACTGGACACTTTGTCAGAATGGGTCAAAACAATCAGGTTTCTGATAAAACGTTGAATTCATAACTTGAAAAACTGTGCGAATAATCGACCAAAGTCCGTTTTCAGAGACAAAGAAGCTGTGAAATGTCTTTCATCTCTTCACGGTAAATATGTTGTTGTTCCTGCGGACAAAGCTTCAAATAATATTGTCTTTGTATGTAAATCGTACTACTACGCGTGTCTTGTAAAATAATTAGAAAAAAATGAGCACTCAGGTAATCCTACATAAAAAACATATCATTTTATAAGGATTAGATTTCGGCGAATCCTAAGTCCTTCGTGGCTTCAATGAGCATTACATCGAACAGCAAATCTGAGGACCTACCTTGTTTATATTGGATACTTACGATTCACAAATTTCGGTACAAACAACGGTTCATTGCCGGCTCATCCGCATGTTCTACAAAGGAATTATCAATTAATTTGACAAAAATTCTGTCCACAGTGAAAGGAGATCTTCTGAAATACTGTGAAATTGTTTACTCGCGTAGTGATATAAACCATTTGTGGATTCTAAAAAAACCTCTTAAGAACTTCTGGTTAAATTTAAATCTCGATCTTTCTCTGAAATTAATTCTATCAAAACTTTTGATTTTTCAACCCTGTATACCACTATTCCCCATGTGGAATTGAAAAATCGTCTAAAATAATAATCCACAATGCTTTTCAATATAAAATGGTAGCATATTCTATAAATTTATTGCATTGTGATACCATACGGCATATTTTGTTAATAGTGAACAAAAAGGTAAAACATGCTACACAGAGGAACAAGTGATCAGTATGCTGGACTTTCTTATTGACAACATATTTGTTGAATTTGGAGGTAGACTTTTTCAACAAATTGTCGGCATTCCTATGGGAACGAACTGTGCGCCTCTCCTTGCCGACCTCTTTTTATTTTCATATGAGTCGGAGTTCTTTCAGGCACTTGTCAAAAACAAGAAGATCAAAAAAGCCAGATCTATTGATGATGTTCTTTCCATTAACAATCCAAACATTTCTGATTTGGTTCCATTAATATATCATCCAGAACTAGAAATTAAAGCAACAACAGACACATCCTTCTTCGCCTCATATTAAGACTTATACCTCGAATTTGACATAAGCATCATCTCAGTACCAGAATCTTTGACAAAAGAGACGATTTTAATTTTGAAATTATAAAATTCCCCCACCTTAGCAGCAATATACCAACTTCAACTGCATATGGGATATACATTTCGCATCAAGTATGTATTCAAGAGCTTACGGCTGCTACTCAGACTTTATAAAACGTCACCAGTGTCTGAGCAGAAAGTTGATGAACCTGGGTTATGTCAAAGAACGTCTCGTCCTTTTTCTAAAACATTTCATCGGAAGATACCAAGACCTTGTTGATAAATATTCCATATCAACTTCACAAATAATACATGATGGTCTTGAAGTATAGATTCTAGGTACTGTCGTTGTTTATCATCTTAATTACGTATTATAGTGTTCTTTTTATTTGTCTTTGTATACTTTTAACCTTTACTGTTTAGTCCTTTTTTTGGTAATATACTTTTGACGTGGCACGGTATTTATGCATCCGCCATTATGTTATTGTGCTATGGTGAATTTTGTATTCTTGTCTTTTATTTTTGCTTATGTCCTTTGTCTATAGAGTGTCTATATGCCATTTTGTTTTTCTTTGTTGATACAGTTAATTGTTTTTATAGTGATTACGATTAGAACACAATATTGACTGCTGTACCCCAATTTTTGACATTTTTACCTACTAGTATTATGTCTGTTTGTTTTGCTCACACATTGTTGTCAATATAATGGAATTCTATGCGACATACATACAAGTAGAGGTTTAGCTAGCCATAAAAACCTGGTTTCTACATAAGGAAATGGCTGTACAAAGTCAGGAATAAGACAGTTGTTTTCCATTTGTTTGATATGTTTGAGCTTTTAATTTTGTCATTTGATAAAGGACTTTCCGTTTAGAATTTTCCTTGGAGTTCGGTATTTTTGTTATTTCACTTTTTTTGCCACGACTAAAAGCTTAAGAAATAGTAGTTTGAACCGCTACCAATGATAATGGACATAATTCAGGTGTTCCGGAGGAGTAAACGGTTCCAGGTTTTATTCACAAAATATTTTACGATTCTAAATTATTCTTAACGTTCATGACTTTTATATGTTTGTTATTATAAGATTTTTTGTGAAAACTCTCTCATTCTTTAAAAACGGCAAGTAAGTTTTATTCATATTATTTATCATAGTAGTATTCCAACATATTGGAATTCAGATAACCAAAAATTATCGGTTCAGAATTTTACTGAAATATGCAATTTTGATGGTAACCTGCATTATCTATGGAATGTTTCATCGCAGAACTGTATAATATACATTCTCTGTTAGTTTATCTTTCTTTTAATGTAGTAAGAAAACGTTTGTGATGACTATATTTTTGTCGTTTTATTTTCTGATAGCCATCCATATAAGAGCTGTATTCATACATTTATTTTAAATTTATCATTTAGTTTTCTTTCTAGTTCGTGATTGTGATTTTTTGGGTGTATTTTCCTTACAAAATATTACAATTTTGCACAGCCAATAACTTGAAAAAAGCACGGTGATCTATTCTTTTTATGATATTGGCAAAGTATAAAAATACATATTGTGTATTTATACTGTTGGTCGTGTTCATTTTGAGGGTTTTCCCGAAAGGAGTAATAACAATAGGTACATATTTATCCAAATATTGAAAATTCAAATGTAAGTATCGCGATTTCAATTAATAAATGAATGAAAATTTGCATTTTGAATATAAAACTAACACTCTAGTGTGAAGTATACAACTAGTGCAGGGTCAAATAAAATAAGCAAAACTTAACTTTTTTGGTGCAAAGATTTTTACGTTTTAGATTTAATTATCACAAAATACGTATACATCAATGGCAACTAGTTTAGAAAATATTTTAAAAGAGGTTTTTAAAATGTTACGTACTCTCATGGAGTACAATTCAAAAGGTACAAAACAATTTAAACGTTGGATGCACTCTAACAATTGGGGGAAATGCCTCATAAATAGTGGCTATAAATCAATGGATTAGCGAACAAATCTATAGAGGCGCATTATTGATGGAAAAAGCTTTTTATTTGGAAATTGGTTGCTTTAAATGCGTTATATTAAGTATTGAAATGGGTTAATATAGGATAACGCTTCTGAATTTGATTTAATTTGGTCGCATGAAGCAGAATTTCTTTTGATGTGACAATATAACGTACCAATAGTTTAATATTACATTACTAACCGCTTGGTAAATCCAATAACTTTGTCAAACTCCTAAAATAATCCAACATCAATTTTGAATACGCTTAGAATTAAAACTGTTTTATTTTGTATTTAAATACATCATGTATAAAGGCTGACAGAAAAAAGGTTAGACGTTTTAGTTACGACAGGCATTCTTGATTATTCTGAAAAAGAAAAAAAATGTTTTAAGTCTTATCATAAAACATTGACATGATCAGTACAATTGAAGTATTTCCAATCATTTTTCGTACAAAGCTTATTAATCAATTGCAGTGTTTGAAAGAATTGACATAAATAACACATGTATATATATATATATATATATATATAGATTGCCTAACAATGTAATTTTAACACACTATTTAGTATGTAAATATAAGAATGTTAAAATATTTACAAAATGATGAAAATAAACGCAATATTTCGCTAGACTAACTAGCTTTATCAAGCGTGCATCTATCCAGGTGAAATCGGATGTAGATGATAAGAAACTTTTGCAGCTCAATGTATATGTTGCACTTGAATTTAGCTGCCTTGAAAATAATACATAATTTGGATGAAGTTCAAGATTTTTACAAAATTGGTAATTGAAGTTAGCAACGTCCATTGGCCAATATTACAGGATAAAAAGGAAGATGCTGTGTACTAAATTATTCTTTATCTTTCCTGTATCTTTTCTCTTCTTTTTCGTTAAGACCATCAGGTTCTAAAGTGTGGAGTTGGTGGATCCAAAAATTTTCTCTTCTCCTTCTCGCCGTGGTGTCCCACTCGGTGTTGACTTCTATGATTTGGAAGGTAACATTATCAAAAGAATGTTTCGTTGAACGAAGATGTCTTGTGAGAGGACAGTTTTTGTTGGTTTTGTACCATGAACGATGGTTATTGAGCCGAATATTAAATTTGTCCATTGTTTCTCCCACACACTGAATGCCACATGTGTCACATGTTAATATATAAATTGAGTTCTCCGTTTTACAGTTGGAATTTGAGTAGATGGTATAATTTTGTTTAGTAACGGAGCTGATGAAAGAACTGCTTGTATTGGCAGCTTTACAACACAAGCAGTTCCTTCGACCACATTGTTTGTAGCAACCGGGAGATGGAGTAGGCTGCTTTGCTAATACAGATGTCACTAATTTGTCACGGATGTTTTTAGGTCTTCTGAAGGCCATGACTGGTGGTGAGGAAAATACTTTTTTAAGATTTGAATCATTTTCTATAATTTTCCAATGCTTCTGAACAATGGAAGACACATTTTTAAAATCAGGATGGTAAGTGAGTACAAGGTGTGTTCTGTTAGCTGCTTTATTCTTATCTTTGTACTCTAGAAGTTCTTGGCGACTAGTTTTATTTGCTCTTTCGAAAGCGCTATCAATGATGTTGTTATTGTATCCTCGAACAACTAGATGTTTACGTAGTTGTCCAAGTCTAGCATTTTGCGTATTTTCAGTAGAGCATATTCTTTTGATTCGCAATGCCTGGCTGAATGGGATGCCACGGGAGCAGTGTTTAGGATGGCAACTTTTAGGAGAAAGGAATTGATGTTTGTCCGTTTGTTTGGTATGAAGGTCCGTTATAATGGTTCCGTTCTTGATGTAACTCGTAGTGTCGAGGAAGTTTATTTTCTCTATAGATGATTCATATGTAAATTTTATTGAATGGTGGAAAGAGTTACAGTGTCCTAGAAATTCATTAAGATGTTCTTGTGAATCTGTCCATTTGAAATCAATATCGTCAATGAATCGGAACCATGATAAGGGCTGGTATGGAGCACTAGTCAAGAGGCGTTTTTCAAGTTGGCCCATAAATATGTTGGCATATGACGGGGCCATTTTTGTGCCCATACTAGTACCGTCTATCTGGAGATAATGTTTTTCATTGAAGGAGAAGTTGTTGTTCTCTAGCACTAGTTTCAGAAGTGTAACAAGGCACTCAGTTGGAGGATTTTTTTCACTACGAGTGTTCCATACCTCTTCACACGCTGCTATTCCTTCGTCTTGTGGAATGTTGGTATATAAAGAAGACACGTCCATGGATGCAAGTATAGTATTGCTTGGTAGAGGATTGAGGCTTTCCATTTTCTTTAGATAATCAGTCGTATCCTGGATGTAAGAGGGTAGTTCTTTCACATGAGGTCTTAGATGATGGTCTAAAAATTCTGATATCTTTTCAGTTGGATGACTATTTGCTGAAACAATTGGTCGACCTGGATTGCCCGTTTTATGTATTTTAGGCAACATATAGAATCTTCCGGTCTTTGCTTCGTTCTCAAGAGGTCGGAGATAATCAAAGGTGTCATTGTCTATATGCTTTTTGTCGAACATCTCTTGAAGGATGGTGTTGATCCTTCGAATATTATTTAGTGTTGGATCTGTGGTTAATTGTTTATAAAAAATGGAGTTTGAAAGTTGGCGATTTCCCTCTGCTATGTAATCTGTTTTATTCATGACTGTGGTTAATTGTTTATAAAAAATGGAGTTTGAAAGTTGGCGATTTCCCTCTGCTATGTAATCTGTTTTATTCATGACTGTGGTTAATTGTTTATAAAAAATGGAGTTTGAAAGTTGGCGATTTCCCTCTGCTATGTAATCTGTTTTATTCATGACTGTGGTTAATTGTTTATAAAAAATGGAGTTTGAAAGTTGGCGATTTCCCTCTGCTATGTAATCTGTTTTATTCATGACTGTGGTTAATTGTTTATAAAAAATGGAGTTTGAAAGTTGGCGATTTCCCTCTGCTATGTAATCTGTTTTATTCATGACTGTGGTTAATTGTTTATAAAAAATGGAGTTTGAAAGTTGGCGATTTCCCTCTGCTATGTAATCTGTTTTATTCATGACTGTGGTTAATTGTTTATAAAAAATGGAGTTTGAAAGTTGGCGATTTCCCTCTGCTATGTAATCTGTTTTATTCATGACTGTGGTTAATTGTTTATAAAAAATGGAGTTTGAAAGTTGGCGATTTCCCTCTGCTATGTAATCTGTTTTATTCATGACTGTGGTTAATTGTTTATAAAAAATGGAGTTTGAAAGTTGGCGATTTCCCTCTGCTATGTAATCTGTTTTATTCATGACTGTGGTTAATCTCTGTACTGATTAATCCACACTCCCATAGATTTGTATGTCATGTGCTGCTATTTATAGGCACTTATATATATATATATATATATACAAGTCTAAATTGAAAACAACGTTCAAACCTATGATTGCGTTGGATAGAAACCGCAATTGTTATACGTGTGCATGCAAAACAAATTTCTAGGTAGAGGGGTCTAAATACAGCACAAACAACATTTTCCAAAAGACCAAATGAGTGAAAAAGTATATTTTAACAAACCGCATTTGACTAGCAGGTCGAACAACTGATGTTCTTAAACCCTGCTGACTGCCATTGGCGATTGCCAAATAAACGGATCACCGATGTAATAAATGGATCTTAATTATAAATTTAATACTAAACAGAAAACAATAAACTTGCGGAAAAGATGGTATACCGCAAACAAAAGGTGCAAAGGTTTTTGTACACCATATCCGGATTTCAACAATGTATGTCTCTTCAGTGATGTTAGGAATCGAAACGGTATTTGGAAGGCCATATAATTTACCTTAATTTAGGATAGACTCTTGAATTTTGAAAGAGTCAAAATAGGATGAACGGATCATATAAACCCGAAGGCAAATATAATACAAGCCCAAACAAAAAATATAAACAAGTCTAAATTGAAAACAACGTTCAAACCTATGATTGCGTTGGTAAAAACCGCAATTTTTATACGTGTGCATGCAAAACAAATTTCTAGGTAGAGGGGTCTAAATACAGCACAAACAACATTTTCCAAAAGACCAAATGAGTGAAAAAGTATATTTTAACAAAACGCATTTGACTAGCAGGTCGAACAACTGATGTTCTTAAACCCTGCTGACTGCCATTGGCGATTGCCAAATAAACGGATCACCGATGTAATAAATGGATATATATATATATATATATACAAGTCTAAATATATATATATATATCTATATATATAACACATACATAAAAGGCAGAAACCATGGACGATTATCAACAAAGAATTTGCTTAAAACTGGACAATGAAAGGCAATGCGAAAGATTCAAAGTTTACAAAATCTAAAATAATGCTTTATTGTATATAGAAGGTTCGAGCAGAGACTATACATGATTTTTACATCTATATCCCTTTCTGTTTTTAAGAAATCTGCATTTAAAGAATTTGAAGAAACTTGATAATGCCATTTTTAAAAACCGTTTTAACTTTTCAGGATCTGAAACGTATAGATTACCATTTTAAAAGAGTTCAACATTTTGACATCCATCATTGATTATCCCAGTAAGATATTTTTCAGGACGAAGATCTGACGAAACACTCTATCCACGTAAATGAAAAAACATGTGAACGTGAATGCTGTGTGGGCACTTTTATAAGAAACTGTTGAAGCCAGGTTCATCATATTTGACTTTCCTTGTGTTTGATGGGAAGAATTAAATAAGTCGAGATTAACAACAGTAATGTATGTGGTTTCTTTACATCTGTACATGGATGTAAAGGCATGCTTCTTTAGTCCTAGTAGTATCTGTCTTAGTAGATCTATTTCCTGTTAGCTGCTAACACCCTTAAAATATTGTATCTCATCTTTGTGGAATTTGAAGAATCTGTTGTTCGTACGAATTAAACGCCAATCTAATATAGAATTTGTATTTGCATTTGTTTTGTGTCGAAGTAAAATGTGCAAAACATACTAACCAGAACAAAAAGCACACCTACAAATAAAAGCACACCGTAAACTAAATTTCAATTGTCCCTATTAATAATCTTTTTTTTATTTTGAAAAGGATTTCTGAAATGCATCTGTTTGATTTTTGGTTCCTAACCATCAACAAGTTTGAGCTGTGGACTGCTTCGCTCTATCCTAATTTAAGGTAATATGTTTGCATGTGGTTGTTAGATAAGTAGTCTGGAGGTTTGCCTCTCTGGAGGTGTGCCTAGATTGGCAGAAGTTATAAAATACAGATAATACATTTTTGTAAACATTGTATAGTAACATTGTTTAGCAAAACAAATCGTGCATATTGCAGATTAACAAAGCAAATAAACACGTATTAATAATTGATATTTCAATATTGAATTTCAGTGTGCAATATATGCATAATAAAACGAACATGAATTAATAACAGTTGATCGGAACTGAAATACTCATAATTAATTTAACCGGCATTGGATGTCTTATTCTGTGACGAGAAAAGTCTGTAATTCTTTATCTCATTTAAGCCAATAGTGTTACTGTATCTCAGCCGCATTATAAAGCAACCAATCAGAATCTAAATGTGATTAGTAATTTTTTCAAGATGGCGTGTATATCGACTGAAACTAATAGCTCCGCACCGTGATGCGAAGCAAAAACAAGAAAGTGGCCAAACAAGTTGCTTTCTTGAAAAAAAGAAAAGTAACACGTGAACCCGACACCGCTGACTGGTCACCAAAAAATTGTTGCTGAATTTTTGTTTGCTTTTGATTTGAAATAATTGACCGCGAATAGATGAAGATAATGATGATGTTAAAACACCTTTATTGAAAATATTTAATTGTGTGTAGATACTTGCACAAGTCAATTGAAAGCAATGTTGAATAGTTGTAGATGGAAAAGTGTATATATACAGCTACTATTTGAATTTACATTTCAAGGCTTGACTATTTTATTTGTTACTTGGGGGTGTACATCATTTTTTCATAATCCCATTGCAAATCCCACTTTCTGCAAACCGGAAGTCTGAAGCAAATTGCACAAACCAAATATAAATTTAAGCACTCAGTTTGCTTTATAATCTGGATGCATTAATTTTATCTATCATATCTTCATATTTTGTTTTCTAGATGCCTTCAATTCTTATACTCGTTATTTAATCTGTCTGTCTGTACTCATGGTAGATGTTTTATTGATAAATTTAAAGTCCAATTTCCATGTGAAGTGAAACTCTGTGACATGCAAATTATAAGAAGGTTTCGTATATTTTTCTTGTGAGTAACACATCAGCTTCATTGGGACTTCATATATACTGACAATATTTTTGTCTCATAAAACATCTCAAATTTTAAGGATTTCCTGAAGTTACTTAAATCAATCCAAATGTTCTACAGGAAAATTTGGTTTTGAAGAATATCTCTTTTTCAGAAGTTTTATGAATACCTGACTTGGTACAGGTATTTTCTTATGTAGAAAATGGTGAATTAAACCTGGTTTTAAAGCTAACTAAACCTCTCACTTGTATAACAGTCGCATAAAATTCCATTATATTGACAACAATGCGTGAACAAAACAAACAGACATAATAGGTAAAAATGTCAAAAATAGGGGTACAGCAGTCAACATTGTGTTATAATCTCACTATAAGAACAAACAAATATGTTAACAAAGAAAAACAAAATGGCATATAGACAAAGCACAAACGCAAAAATGAAACACAAGAATACAAAAAATGAGCACAGCACACCAACACAATGGCGGGATGTACAAATACCGAGCCACGCCTAAAGGATATTACCAAAAATGGACCTAACAGTAAATGTTAATAATTTACAAAGACAAATAAAATAACACTATAACACGTAATTAAGATGATAAACAACGGCAGTACCTAGAATCTATACATAAAGACCATCATGTATTATTTGTGAATATGATACGGAATATTTATCAACAAGGCCTTGGTATCTTCCGATGAATTTTTTTAGAAAAAAGACGAGACGTTCTTTGACATAACCCTGGTTCATCAACTTTCTGCTCAGACACTGGTGACGTTTGTACGCATGTGTACGCATCCCTGCTCATTGGTGCTCATATGTTGCATATAATTGTCATAAATGTATTCACTGTTCAAACCTGTGGGACATAATACACGTATATATAACATTTTAATTATGTTCTATAAAGGATAAATTTAGTGTCAGCTAAACTTAATAATTTTAATGACTATTCTCTTGGTCTGTTAGTTATCTATTAATGAAATTAAATATTTTTGACAGAAAAATCCTTTTGTTTAATTATCTTTCTGCTTTCAGACCACTGTGTTTCCGACTTAACATAAATATTTATAACATAAATATCGTTTATATGCCATTTTGTGTTTCTTTGTTGAAATAGTTATTTCTTTTTTATATATTACAATGTTGACTGCTGTACCCCAATTTTTGACGTTTTTACCTATTATGTCTGTTTTTTTTTTGCTCACACATCGGCAGCTTCATAATGTTGAGTTGTAGCGAGTAAGTAATTATTAGTATATATGTTACCTCAATCAATTGCCTGCAGTAACGCAAGTACCCAGTATTGGTCTTGTTATATCCTATCAAGTATGTGGCTTTTTAAAATCAAGTACATTATAAAAAACACATAGAAGATGTATATAAATATGTAAAGGGATACCTGTAAAATTTTATGCCCCACTTAGGGGCATTATGTTTTTCGGTCTTTGCGTCCGTTCGTCCGTCCGTCTGTCCCGCTTCAGGTTAAAGTTTTTGGTTAAAGTAGTTTTGGTCAAGGTAGTTTTTGATGAAGTTGAAGTCCAATCAACTTGAAACTTAGTACACATGTTCCCTATGATATGATCTTTCTAATTTTAATGCCAAATTAGAGTTTTGATCCCAATTTCACGGTCCACTGAACATAGAAAATGATAGTGCGAGTGGGGCATCCGTGTACTATGGACACATTCTTGTTAAATATTGTTATATAGTAAAGCAAAACGTATAAAGAATAACGATTGTTTAGCTAGTTTTAATATTCACTAGTCTCTTAAAGAAATTGAAATGATATCTAAAAAGACAATTAAATCTGTCTTTATGTTTTGATTGGCTATGCTTGAAAAGAAAAACGAAACCAAAATGTCCAAGCTACTGAGAACTACTTAAAACTGTTTCAGAAACACACACAACCTTTAGATATTCTTTCTTATATATTGCCAGTATTTTCCTCTGTTGAAAGTTATTTTTTTTTTATATATTATAATAGATCCCACCCTTAACACTATCTGAATATTATGCTCAGATATATAAGAACCTCAGTATATAATGATACGACTGGGTTGATGTCCCTTTTTCGAGACAGCTAGTCTCATCAGACACAAACATCTGAGTATTGAATTATTCAATACTTTGGTAGAAATTCCAAGAAAGAAATTTTAAAGTGAAAAACATTAGAATTGTATCTGGAAATTAAGAATCATCTCTCTCAAGCTCAGTTTTACCTTTTTTTAGCATCTGGTTTGGTCTCTCGGTTGTTTCAGCTCATAGAATTTGTCTTGGGATCCAGACAAAATATATGTTGGTCACAAGCATTATCTTAGTCATTGTTTGCGGAAATACTTATTCAATTCATCAATTTGGTATTGTTTAATGTGAATCTTTAATCATTGAAAATTGAGTATTCCAGAACCATGATAGAACAGACATAATATTTACACAACTATATGTCAGTCAAATAAATTGACAATTTTTATAGACAATTAGCTGTACAAGATTTAATTGGCCATTTTATCTAAGAATTTCCTTCAATTTTATTTATAGCGGCGTTTTTTTTCCATATAATCGAAATGACAAGGGCACAATTAGGAGATCCCATAACATTTAATATGGCAATAGAACTTTTCTTTTTTCACTCGATGAATGCGTAGTCTTTTTAGATAAAGAACATTTAAATAATTGGACTGTGAAATTCAATTAATGTCTACCGTCGTTTTAGAAAGCGCGCGTTTTGTGGTGTCATTCATTCAACCACGTCTTTCGATTTTCCAGCTGAATTATTCGGAAACCATTCAGACTCTTCATTAATCACATAGTTAAACAACGATAATGACAGAACGAGATTGATGAATTAAAACGAACATGTAGTTTTGTGTTAACTCTTCTGTCCATCAAGAAAATTAAAAACTAACCTAAGATGTTTATTAATGTAACAACGCTTCATGAAGCATTCTATCTGAGTCAAATCTAATCTTTCTGTCCCTTGCTTCAATGAGTGATGATAAAACGTTTGAAGAACGTAGATTGAATCGATGTAGCTTTCATTGCAATGTGCATTGTGTTGCCAGAAAATCATGCAAAAGCTTTCAATTTTTGTATTAGTCACTAAACATCACCATAGCCAATAATCTAACAAATATTATTAGCTTTTATTGTAAAAAATGTCATTTCGGATGGCTATACGATAGATTTGTAAACCAACGTCAATATCTTTTCAAACATTGTACTGACAACCTCTTTGCGACCTACTAGTAAATTGATTAGGATTCATAATATTTGAAGATTTATTTAACGCTGCAATCAGTTAAATTGTATGCTCGTCGACAGTGTTGTCGAAATGTATCAATTTCTCCCATCCCGTCATTGATTCTTTGACATATAAGGTCTATGCCATGTCGTAACTGTCCATCTGGGCGCTTGATACGTTATAATAGAGTGACAGTTTGTATGCACAAAATAGTTTTCTATATTGTAAATAATTAAACAGGCGTTCTAGCTATTTGTAAAACACGTCTGTTAGACATATACAACATAAAAATGTAATTTATTAAGCTATCAAACTAAATTAAAAGCTATCTACAAATTGAGCTCTTATTGATAAAGAATAAACTCGATGGAAGAAGTAATTCATCATAAGTTATATTACAGTTTATCTAAATCCCAACTAACAAAAATGTAGTTTATAAAAATACATGCTTAAATATAGATATAGGTAGCTCTTGAATCTTTTCTTTTCAACAATTCAAATGTACTATTAATAAAGCACGTTTAAGTTTCAAATGGCCAAGTCAAGTTAAGTACAATTTATTTGAAGTCGGCTGGATACATATACAAATAACATAAGCTCTAACGAGTATTTAAAACCGAAAGAAATAGTAGTTTAACGTTGCTTTCGTTTATTGAGGAGTCCCCAATATGACAATGAACGAATGCACTGGAAACAAAGGCTATCTAATCATCTTATTGTGTGCGAAGCTCAAGAACTCAAGAAAAGCATTGAAAACAAAAACAAGGACTATTTGATATTTAATATGTTTTTTTCAGTATTCAATACAGACAAAAACAAACAAAATAATAAATCCTAATCTGGTGAGCTGTTATTTTCCGAGGTTACCACCCAATATATCAATATATTTATACATCGGTTTAAGATATGCGGTTAACTGCTTGATGCAGTTGTGATTTTTTTGATTGATTTTTTTTTTTACGAAGTTATTTTTTATATAATGATTTTTTTTGGGGGCATTTCCTATCTGACATTAAGTTTCCCTGAAGCATTGTAATACTTATAAGCGACTTATATGCAGATTATTATTACGTTTTTGTATCTCCAGCACAGAGGCCATATCAAGTCAGGAATCCAGTAAGTGGTTGTTTGTATATTTTTTTTTTATATAAAAAAGGTGTTGATTTAAATTTTCGTTCGACTTGTTCTCAAATTATCTAGAATTAGGACAATTTATAATTATAATTTTAGAGCTTTAATATATTTGAAGTTCTAACAATGGTATCCTTTTAAATATATAGCTACACAAATGTTTATTCCTCATTGGTTGTTAATCATTTTACTCTGTGCTTTTCGGATGAATATATATTCAGTTTAAAGAATAGACTGGAAAAGCGTACAGCGGAGCAAAAATCTATTCAACAATATTTGACCGAAACAATCTTGAAGACTACGTTGAAAACAATAACATTAAGGGTAAAGAAATCACCTACAAATCTGCATACTTTATATGGGCCCGGGGGACAAAAACAAAAAACAAAACAACAAAAACAAAAACAGAAACCAAAAAAAAGTAAGTGTAGGTATATCTGTCGTATTACACAGGCCTGTAAATCTTTTCTAAACAGCAATAATATTTTTAGATATACCAGTTCCACATTGGAAAATGAAACAAAAATTTACGACAAAAGAGTCGCTTTTCCGTTCCTTATTGTTAATTTCCTTTTTTGAACTGTGATGTTCCTTTGGTTTCTTCTTACGGTGTGTATATTTCCCAACTTGTTCGTTATGCTCGTGTCTGTAGTGATGTTTTAGATTTAAATGAACGTAAGCTGGAAACTGGTAAATTATTAAATCAGGAATTTCGTTGCCATAAATTACTTCAAACTTTTACTAAATTCTTTCATAGATACAAAGATGCAGAATTCTTAAAAAATCTTTAAAACGGAACATCACATCCTAATTTTTATGGACATGCTGTTTATCAATTCCGTAATTTAGATACGAGCCATTTAAGCAATCTCCCCTTTGAATAAACTTATTTTTAAAGGATATCAATTTAGCACCATACTAAGATATTTGAATAGTGTGTTTTTGGTACAAATATTAATTTAGTTTTTTTGATAAATTAAAACAAAACTAAATATGTATACATGCTATACATTTATGAAAACTTATGATCCTACATCCTGTCGATATTAAATACTTATATTTTTGCATTTTGATCTAGCTTTCTGTAACCGCGAGTACTAAAGGCTTTATGTTGATTGTTTTTGGGGGTTTTTTGTTTTTGTTTCGTGTCGATCTGACGATTCAAGCCATTTTTAACCGATTTTACAATTTGTTATTATGATGTGTTGTTACCTTTCTGTCCCAGGTTAGGGGGCTTGAGCGCTATATGTTCCAGTCCCAAATCAGGAGCATGTATTTTAATTGTTGTCGATGGTTTCTGTGTGTTATATTTGTGTGTTTCGTTGATTGTTTT
This sequence comes from Mytilus californianus, assembly GCF_021869535.1. Taxonomy (NCBI): domain Eukaryota; kingdom Metazoa; phylum Mollusca; class Bivalvia; order Mytilida; family Mytilidae; genus Mytilus; species Mytilus californianus. Next base: position 65,727,862 of record NW_026262679.1, read on the forward strand.
GTCATAAAAAGGCCATTGTTTTTCGTTTAGATTGTTTCAAATTTTATAGCTGGTTAACGGTATGTGTTTTTCTCGTTGTTCAGGGTAGCACGGTGACCCGGATTTGCTTCATCCGCAATCCGCTTCATTTGAACGCTAGCTGTTGGATAGTTGTCTCGTCGGAAATATGCTTCATATGAGAAAATTCAAGCATTGGATCAAATCTTTTTTTTTCTTTTCTGTAATAGTTATTCGTTAAACTTTTATAAATACAAATGCAGAAACAATTGTTGCAACCTTTTCTGTCCTTATTACTGTTTCTAATTGTTTTGAAAAGAAATGAATTACAATTTGAGAGGTTCTTCAATTTATCGTGTCAAATTAAAATATAAAATATATATACTTGTATTTTTTTTTTTTTTGCATTATGAAATAAGCACTTAGAGAGTGACATGGACGAAAATCTAGCTGGTGGATAGTTGTCTTATTGCAAATCCTACCACATCTCTTTATCCTATTTTATATTGAAGATACCAAGTGATAAATCAAAATCATAAGTCGATGAAATACAGGCACCACAATAGCCAGACGAATACTCGACAAACAGGCAAATAACAAGAAAAAGAAAACACTACAACCCCCCCCCCCCCCCCCCCCCCACAAGAATAAAACAACGGAGATGAATTCAGGTGCTCCTAAAGGTCAACAGTTCGTTCGCCACTAGTGACAACCGCCATGGTACTCATGTTAACATCCGATAAATTATGGTCAGTAAAAAGGCTATTCATACCTAAGCAGATTGGTAAATGTATCTTGTCTAACACTAAGACATCACCAGCTTAATAAACTATCAGTACATGTGGCTACTCTGGCGCTGAAATATGACCCTAACCCTAACCTTTATCAGGAGACAACTATTTAGGTACAAGTACAGATAAAACAGATTTATTTGTAGGACATTTTCAAATACACTTAACATTCTTAATATGCATTTTATTTTTTTATCTTCTTCTTTGCAAATCATTTTTAGAATAGGCAATTAAATATATGGAACATTCTCACAAACTGTATGAAGTTTCTACTAAAGTTAATGAAATATGTTGCAGCCATATTCTTGACAGGTATAACAAAGAAAAACTCGTGAGCCGTAAGCCTCAATTTGAACATCTGCTCATTATGGTGGTCTCGTGTTTAATCATTGAACTTACTTTATCATTAAACTGCAATTTAATTGCCTTGATTTAAATTATTATACTGGAAGTAACACTATAAGATCTATTTTTAAGAGCCTGTGTACATTGTCTGTGAAATAAATGTTAATAAATTTGACTGGTTGAATGTAGTACAATGATGTAGGAACAGTATATATCCTTTTAATTTAACTATTCTCAAAATGATACGAATTCACTCCCACTAGAGAGTTTGATGTTTATGGAGATTTATTTTCTCTTCAAAGGGCTCGTTAGAATAAATAAGGAAATCAACATACACACAATATTCGTTGACAGTGATGGATAAGACAAAAAATGAATAAAAATTGAAACGGAATATTGCGGGAAGGTACTAATATAAAAACATTGCATAAAAAACACAAAAGGCAAGAGTTCCTAATGGCAACCCCACCATACAAAATGAACAAAACAATCCGTTACTGTTTATTCATTGGGGTTGCCAGTGATGGTTGCCATCACTGGCGCTTGTGTGATAAACCACCTCTTTCTAAAAATGTTTTGTGTTATATTATTATTTAGTAAATATTCTTTAATGTTTTAACCTATTTTTACCTATTAAAGTGTTCTTACTCTTGTATACGATATGACAATAACAGTAGTTTATATTAGGTCCGTCTTTTCTTATTTTCCACGTGGAAAACACACGGGTATGTTAGATATAGAGACTGAAATGTTTGCCTTGCAATAGGTAACCTACGTATTATAAAATGGCCGGTATATATTTGAGCCAAAGAGGAATCCATTTGCGCCACAACGTATTTGCGCCAATGCTACTTCTGCGCCACTTCATTTTGAAAACTATATGTCTCATTTGCGCCAATAAAACAATCATACAATTGCACCAATTTTATCAATTTATTTATTTTTACTTAAATAGATCTACTAAATTATTTTAGAAGGTCGCTCAGATAACGTATCAGTTATGTATATGGTCTAGTTACCCACTCAAAATAACTGTACAAGATTCATCTGTACATAGTCTAGCACAACACGACTTCACAATACATCTCCAACTTATTTCTCCATTTTTCTAAATAAATGCCTGACGGAATTTGTGATCTTCTGCAACGATGGTTTCCTCTATCAAGCTCTATTTTCTAGAACAATATCATACATGTAATAAACAAGTAAATTATAGTACAAATGCGCATGTTACATGTATAATATAGGTAAATAATTATATTTGATTCTGTTTATTGGCGCAATTAATACCATCAGAAAAATAGAGAGTGGCGCAATTGATACCTTTTCAAAACTGTAATTGGCGCAAATTGATTCTGGCCTATAAAATGAACTATGAAAGAACATAGATATATATTATGCAAATTAGACTTGGGATTTAGAACTATTTTGGTAGTTTCAACAAGGATATGGGACATTTAAAACTGCCTTTTCGGATGACAGAAATTCTATATTGTTTAGGTTTGTTTTTTATATTTCTTAATTTCACACATATAAGATCTTCGAGAGTCCTTTCCGCCTAGTACAATAATCCTTTGAATTATGTATACAGTGTAGTATCTATTGTTTCGACCGTTGTACGTTTGTTTCTTTGGTTTTGGTTTTTTGCTTTGTCTTGTGTCTGTGTGCGTGTGTGATTTTTTTTCGGGGAGGGGTCTTATCACCTTGTTTGGCCTTCCTACATTGTGAAAGTTTGTCATTACGATGGATAATATAATATAAACAGTGAAAATTATTTCTTACAATGCCTAAGATTTTTTTCTCTCATTGCGTAAATGATTAGCTCACGTGTTTGTCCTTAGTCATTTAATGTACAAATATGAATTAAAGAATACGAAGCGTAATGTAAGTTACACCGCAACTATATAACATAAGCTTACCGAACATAGACATAAAGTCACAGGTCACCGTATAGCTTTTAATGATTGACAACCAAATGGAAAGCTGTAATCCGTCCTTAGTCTAGACAAGTAATGATTAAATAACTTTGAAATAAACGTCTATCTCTGTAAATAAAACAAAAAGATAACAATTGACGAAATTCCTTACTTTGGAAAGATAGTTTTGTGGTAGGGGAACTGTTTTTGTCAAAATGCAACCTTCCCCTTTGCCAGTGATAGCTTGGTTGTTGTATGACTAAGTCCAGTGACATTTATTTCATGCAAATTCAGGACGAGAACAAATAAAACAATTAATCAATTAGATAGGTTCTTCAAAGCGGTTCTGCCAGGATAAAGGTTGTGACATTTGGATTGCCAATAGAAAAAGCGTGATGTTGAGTAGAGATAGAAATTTTGCTTTCCCAAAAGTTCACTTACGGGCCCTTCAAAGCGAGGGTATTTTTACACAAGGAGAGCTTGGTATTAGATTTTAAGTCCCAATTCCGACTTTGAATATTCACATTTATTTCCGTAAATACAAAGATAACATCTCAGCACACAGAACTATAACAGAAAACACATTACCAGCGTCGAAGAAAGGAAAAGCTATAAGATTATCAATATTATTTAGGACTATAGATCTCAATACTTCCAAAAACTGAGACAACAAACGGGGTTATATCAATGTTCGCTGATCAATATTCAACTGTACCTTATTTTAATCATAGTTGCCGATATCTCAAGAACTCGTGTTTCGTCGACCAGTTTGGAATTTTTTATTTTTATTTTTTGCAATTAAAATCAAAATTGATGCTATTGTAATTGGATATTAGTTTTGAAAAATTGAGAGAATCGCGTGAGCTCCAAAAGGAGCAGGACCGGATGCGTCGAAAGGGTAAGCTTCTCCTGCTGTGCATGCACCACCCGGCAAGCGAATATACACTCAGTCATAATGTCACAATTGGGAATAGGACATAAATTAATTGACAAAATTACACATTAAACGACTATTCTTCTATCTTAAGGTCTAAGACTGGGAATAGTAAATAACAAAATATACAAATATATGTTTCGAATTTGTAACAGACACAAGATAAAAAGAAAAAGATAAGAAATAATCAAAAGAACACTTATTGAATATAATAACCGTAAACACTCAAAAATATAAAAGCTTAAAGACAGGAAATGGCGATCTATATTTTAACCAAAAAGTATTTGATAAGGGTTGTTAAGAGGTGATAAACTCAACTCCGGACAGGTAACCAGTTCTTCTAGCTATTTGTGATGTAGCAATCATGGAAAAGACTACGAGATTGCAGCTACTACAAGTGTAACATATCCGTGGTCATCGGTTAATCTTGGAGACTTCCGAAGATGTTCGAAGAGATGACTTCAATTTACAATTAAGAATCATAGTTTTACTTGTACGCAGCAATTTATTAACAAGGAAATCATGATATGAAACACAAGCAATGGACCATCGTATCAACTGGGGATATAAATCTCTTGTGTAGGCGCTTCTTTAATGTTGCTACACAGATACGGAAAGTTTGCAATGGGAAACCTAAATCATTTTTGTGTGGTAAAGTTTATTATTCTAGATTCTATTCATTCTTCTTGAGAAGCTCCTGTATATGATGTCTGCAGCATGCGAATAAAGGAATAGGAAAAGGAGCTCAGTTAGTTCCCCAATAAACCAACAGAATACCATACTAAACATCAAACTGTCGTGTCTTAAAATTCCTGTATACTTTTCATGAAATATACCCCGAAGTGCAGCAGCCAATTCATCAAAGGGTTAAAACAATGAGCTTAGATATAAGAAGATGTGGTATGAGTGCCAATGAGACAACTCTCCATCCAAGTCACAATTTGTAAAAGTAAACCATTATAGGTCAAAGTACGGCCGTCAACACGGAGCCTTGGCTCACACCGAACAGCAGGCTATAAAGGGCCCCAAAAATGACTAGTGTAATACCATTCAAACCGGAAAACCAACGGTCTAATCTATATAAAAAACGAGAAACGAGAAACATTTATGAACCACATCAACAAACGACAACCACTGAACATCAGGTTCCTGACATAGGACAGGTGCTTAGTTTCAGTAACTGCTGTCATTCTTTGGTATGGTATTTTTAATGCTTGTGTGTTTTTTTGTTTTTGTTTTATTTTTTATCTATTGCATTGTATTATAGAATTCAATACCTTTCTGGGCTAATTCTATCGCATGTACTTTTATGTGTATTATTTTATTCCATTGAGACATGGTTGACTGATGTATAGCAATATGGCAACCCCTTGTATTGTCTGATCCGGCCGTAAAACTCGTTGTAAAGAGGTGCGTTCATTTAGTAGTGCGGATGTATAAATACTCAGCCACGGGGACGTTAATTCGAAATGTAAAATAACAATAATACCGAAATCCAAGTTTAAGTCAAGACGGAAATTCCCTTATCAAATGGCAAAATCAAAAGCTCAAACACATCAAACGAAAGGAAAACAACTGTCATATTCCTGACTTTGTACAGGCATTTCCTTATGTAGAAAATGGTGGATTACTCCTGCTTTTAAAGCTAGCTAAATCTCTCACTTGTATGACAGTCGCATAAAATTCCATTATATTGACCAGGCATGGGGTAATGCAAATTTGTAATTGTAATGCATGGTAATGCATTACATTTTTCCAAGTAATTGCATGTAATGTGTAATGCAGCAATTTGTGCATTACATATAATTGTAATATAATGCATTACTTTAGCAAAAAGTTGTGTAATTTCATGCATTACATGGCATTACATGTCATTACTTTTTTTCACATACTGCATCTTTAACATATTGTTGGAGCTTTAACTAAACCAAATTTAAGATTTCTTGATGAACTAAGAATATGTTAATCATTAGAATATATTCTTTATTTCATCTTATTTCATACATTTTCCTGCATAAAAAGATTGATATTTGAAAAGCATAACTGTATTGTTGTCATAAGATCAAAGAATATCTTATCTTGCTTAAATAAAAGATAATTAAACTTTGTTATAAAACACTAATTAGTTTGTTTTACAATCAATATTTTCACCATTTAGACAATTGTTCATTAATTAAGGTCTATGTTTATTTTATAATTAGGGAAGTAATTCACAATAATTAAATATTTTTTTTTAAATTAAAAAATAACAACAAAAAGTATATTTATAAAAGTAAAGTCAACATTAAGTTAAAATAATTAAAATTGTAAAAATCGAATTAACTAGACTTTTTACATGTATACAGTCGATTCCGGTTATTTGCATAGCCTATTTGTCAGACAGAATTATGCAATAAAGCGGAGTATGCTTATATCCGAAATGCCAAATTACGGAGTCAAATAACATCGATAGAACAGATCAGTAAAGAAAATCCCTGAAGAAAGATGAACGTCTTTATAATCTATGTACTTATATTCAATTCATGGAACAGTTACTGCATATGCTAGAGTCTTTTGTGACTTCTAGTTGTTTTTCAAAATGTTTAATTTTTCTATTCACTTAATAAAATTTTCAAATGTAATGTGTAATTCAAGGCATTACTTTGCAAAAGTAATTGTAATATAATGCATTACTTTGATAAATGCATGTAATTGTAATTGTAATATAATGCATGGTTTGGTCAAAGTAATTGTAATATAATGCATTACATTGCAATGTAATTCGCCCCATGCCTGATATTGACAACAATGTGTGAACAAAACAAACAGACATATTAGGTTAAAATGTTAAAAATAGGGGTACATCAGCCAACATTGTGTTAAAGACTTAATCACTATAAAAACAAACAAATATGTCAACAAAGAAAAACAAAATGGCATATAGACAAAGCAAATAAGCAAAAATGAAAGACAGGAATACAAAAAATGACCATAGCACAATAACACAATGATGGGATGTATAAGTACCGAGCCACGCCAAAAGGATATTACCAGAAATGGACTAAACAGTAAAGATTAATAATTTACAAAGACAAATAAAAGAACACTATAAAACGTAATTAAAGACAATAAACAACGTCAGTATACCTAGAATCTATACTTCAAGACAATCATGTATTAGTTGTGAAGTTGATACGGCACATTTATCAACAAGGTCTTGGTATCTTCCGATAAACTTTTTTAGAAAAAGGACGAGACGTTCTTTGACATAACCCTTGTTCATCAACTTTCTGCTCAGACACTGGTGACGTTTTTATGCCCCACCTACGATAGTAGAAGGGCATTATGTTTTTCGGTCTGTGCGTCCGTTCGTTCGTCCGTCCGTTTGTCTGTCCGTCCCGCTTCAGGTTAAAGTTTTTGGTCAAGGTAGTTATTGATGAAGATGAAGTCCAATCAACTTGAAACTTAGTACACATGTTCCCTATGATATGATCTTTCTAATTTGAATGCCAAATTAGAGTTTTGACCCCAATTTCACGGTCCACTGAACATAGTAAATGATAGTGCGAGTGGGGCATCCGTGTACTATGGACACATTCTTGTTTAAAGTCTAAGTTGCAGCTGCAAGCTCTTGAATACCGAATGATTATAAAAAAGAAGATGTGGTATGATTGCCAATGAGACAACTCTCCACAAGGGACCAAATGACACAGAAATTAACAACTATAGGTCACCCTACGGCCTTCAACAATAAGCAAAGCCCATACCGCACAGTCAGCTATAAAAGGCCCCGAAATGACAATGTAAAACAATTCAAACGAGAAAACTAACGGCCTAATTTATGTATCAAAAATGAACGAAAAACAAATATGTAACACATAAACAAACGACAACCACTGAATTACAGGCTCCTGACTTGGGACAGGCACATACATACAAAATGTGGCGGGGTTAAACATGTTAGCGGGATCCCAACCCTACCTCTAACCTGGGACAGCGGTGTAACAGTACAACATAAGAAGTACTTGTACATCCAAACAACAAAAAGACACTAAGTACAGATCTGAGAGTACTCGCAGTTACTGACAGCTAGTTCAAAGCCACTAACAACTAATAAAAAAATCATGCATCTAAGACTAAATTATCAATCCGTACACATTCAACATCCAATGGATCTAGTGTAAAGACGTCATAAACAGTCAGGGAAAAACATGACCTTGTGCAATGCCAAGATACAGGTATCGACAGATTGTAGATCCATGAATGTGTATATGTATATAACAATAATATTTAGTTTGCTTTTAATTTACTGATAACAAAATCAATATTAGTACCAATAAAAACAATATTTAATGATCTAATTACAGTGTTGAATTGGTAACCTTTTAGAATAAGTTTATTTAAAGGATCGATAAGTTTACCAGTATCGTTTCTAAATTTCCGGGCACGGTAAACAATATTGCCGTAAAAATGAGGATGTGCAATCCCGTTTGAAATAAGTTTTCTACAGGTACAACCAAACTTCAAAACCAAATCTTTATATCTGTGGAAGAATTTAGTAAAGGTTTTTAGTAATTTGTGGTAACGAAATCCCTGGCTTAATAATTTACCAGTAATACATAGATTACGTTCGTTAAAATCAAAAACGTCACAACAGACACATTCATAGATTCTAGTACTGAGACGACCTCTTATGTCAAATTCGAGGTATAAGTATAAAAATGTGGCGGAGGAAGCCGTGTCTGTTGTTTCTTTGATTTCTAGTTCTGGGGGATATATCAATGGAACCCAACCAGAGAAGTTTGGATTGTTTATGAAAAAGAACATCATCAATATACTAGTGTCTGAATGTGAAATTAAATAATCTGGCTTCCTTGATCTTCTTGTTTTTGACAAGTGTCTGATGAAAAAAAAAGAAGAGGCCGGCAAGGAGAGGCGCACAGTTCGTTCCCATAGGAATGCCGACAATTTTTTGAAAAAGCCTACCTCCAAATTCAACAAATATGTTATCAATAAGAAAGTCCAGCATACTGATCACTTGTTCCTCTGTGTAGCATGTTTTATCTTTTTGTTCACTATTAACAAAATATGCAGCATGATATCCCAAAGTAATAAATTTATAGCGTATGCTACCATTTTTATATTGAAAAGCATTATGGATTATTTCTTTTATGCGATTTTTCAATTTCACATGGGGAATGGTGGTATACAGGGTTGAAAAAGTTTTGATAGAATTAATTTCAGAGAAAGATCAAGATTTAAAAATATCCAGAAGTTCTTTAGAGTTTTTCTTTCGAACTACGTTGCACAACATATACTTATTGGATTAATGCAAAGAAAAATTCCTGATGTAAGTGTTAACTATTCATTTTCGGCAACATATCGCTTAATAAATGATCCCTTTTTAAGTAAAAATGGAAGACTCTTTATACGAATAATATCCCCACAAAATCAGAAAGATTCTATTTTATTTTCAAACGGTTTTACTTCTGATTTGCATAATGAGGACAAATGTTTGTTTTACAGAGTCCAAGTATATTTGTCTGATTATCACGGGGACATAAAAGAGATAAAATTCCTCATTAGTTAATCAATGACGATTTTCTCCCAGAAAAATAACTCCGCAATATACTGATGTACGATAGATAAGCCAGAAATAGTTATAAGCGCTAGATTGGGGATTAAGAAGGACGTATAGATTCATTTTTGATTCATGAGGCACCCATTTGACTTAAGGATGGATCAATCGTTCGCTGATCACGATTGCCCATTTCGAGAGAAGCTAATTGCCACTGATAACAGCTAAGTCCGACGAAAGAGCAATAAAAACTTAATATGTAGTGAATTAAAATGCGCATCAATTTACCGACGTAGTATTAAAAGGGATAAATTCGGGCGAAAACTGCTATTCAATTTTATCCCAAACGCGTCAAAAATAATACCATACAAATTGGTCGCCCATGAAACGGCGCAAAAAATAAGCGCTATGTGATCATAGGTATTAGGACGATTCATTTTCTGACAAAATAGCAGTGTTCTATGTACTGATTGGATGATTAACTATTCTTTTCTAGTTACAGATAACCATATGTCCTGAGCCATCAATTTTAAGACAATCTTCTGTTTCTGGACGGACTGATATTTGCTATTTAATGGTTATTCAAAATCGCTGTAAAATGATTACATGGATATTTATTCCTCATGATATGAAAAAATTGATGCATTTCATTAATCCTCATTATAAAGTGTAAGTAGAAAATGAAAATTACAATAAGTTGGTCGTCTCATTCAGATTTTTATTGAAAAGGGAAATATTGGAAGCAATTTTGTAGTCTAATGCAATTCTAAAGTGTTAAAATATTCGTTTTTTAAACAGCATCATCATTATCTCCATCGCCGTCGTCATATCGCCAGAGAGTAAAAAGCTAAGATTTCGTTTGTTTATAAATAAAGTGTAATGGGTTTTCTTTTGACTCAAGAGTAAATGATTTTGTCTAATTCTTAAAACAGGATTGATGTTAATAATTTACAAGACATTTATTCAGAAACACCTTATTTAGTTTTCATAACTCTGTGCTGTGGAATATTTAACTATACAATTATCAGTGTAAATATTTTGGTATTAACTAATTTTTTTTTTTTTTGCTTCAAATTTTAGAGTATTTGATTGTTATTTGATGATAAAAATATAAAAGATTAGTAATTTTAAGAATTACTCCAATATGATATGTAAAATATTTAAAGAGTATGTGCTAGCCTAAAGAAGTATAACGGTAACCAAGAAACACGAGCAGTTTACTGACCTTTGGCTATTTTTTTAGGTCCTTTGTCATATAGCTCTTCAACTGTTTCGGTTCGTATACATCATTGGCTTTCAAATATTTCGGCTTTGAATGTTCCTGATGAAGCCGGTTAATCCAGAAAAGCGCTTCAGAAGGATGAAATTTATAAAGTGTTGTTCTCATTTCTAAACTAATTTATTGTGATCCTTTGTATGTTTGCATTAATTTTCATCTACAAAAGGTAAACCTAGGATTTTTTTTTTCAAATTATTTTATAATTTCTATAATTTATTTATTGGAATAGACTGTACGATTTCGTTATAATCGATAGACAGTTACCATGGGTTCTCCTCTTATACAGTTTCTGGTATATCATAATCGCATATGAATTTTTCAACAACAACATGCACAACTTGAAAAAATCAGCGAAATGTATTCAAGTTCATTACCCTTGTTTATTAGGTTCATCAGTTATATAAAGGGTATGAATTTAAGTGCTTTATGCCGACAAAAATTAAAATGAAAAATAATCTCATATCTTGCACAAAAAAGATCTGATTTAAATATCGACTGCCATGCATTCTCAGTTTTGCATCCATAAATAAAGAAGAAATCCTGTGATACATATGAACGAAAAGTGTCTCGGAACTAACCTTCATCACGTACCCTTGAGACTATAAAAGTTTGATGAAGAAGGCATAAACACCACGATTAGCGTTAGAAGAATGGCAAAAACTTCTATGGCACCATTTGCCTGAAGAAGTTTCAATCTTAGTACCAAACAAAATCTAAAAATATAGTTCTATATAAACATTCTAGGTATTACTAAGTAGGTGTTAAGTTTTTTCAATAAGACAAAAAATCTAAAAAATTATAAACGATAACTTCAGAAACAGTAATCATTTTCGTAAAAGTTTATTAAAGATAAAGAAGAAGTTAAGCTAATTCAACAATGAATTTAATAATGATATAGTTCAAAGTATACATTTCAGGTTTTCCGAAATTTCCTTAAAATTAGAAGTAAAGCAACTTATCGTATTTATCTACATAGACTGCATTAAATGAAATTGACAATCCACAAATTCGATATTTTAAAACAGAAAGTACTCTTATACTAAACATGAATTTGAACAAAGCACCTTAATGCTACAATTTGTATGAATCTAAAAAGAAATGGGAAGTTGAGAAATAAATAAAGAAAATATGACACATATTTCGGTAATGGAACAAATATTTGAAGATAAATATATCCTGCAATTAGAAAATTTTTTAGTAAACTGAGTCGTTAGGAAACACATTTCAGCAAATTCATTTTAGCTAAGCAACCTAGCTTGATAATAATTTACTTATTCATTTACGCATGCGTATTAAAGATGGACAGAAAATGAAATTTAACAGTTAATAAAATAAAGTGTACAGTTTCTTGTTGAATAAAGAATGTGAAATAGAATGTAAAATTTATTATAATTAACGATGGAATGATACGATCTTATTGTCAACGCGAAAATTTTATATCCATCATGAAAAACGATTATTAAGTTTAAATAATGTCAAAATACCCAAATTGAGACGTGTTGTTTTATCGGTTTCTCCCAGAAATCTTTAATCTGTCATTAATGAAGATTAATGATTCTAAAACGACATTAATTCAAATTTATGTCGAACTTTTGAAGAATTTGTTTGTCGCGTTTCCACTTTTATTCCTTGCCGACCCCGACAAGACTTTGTTTGGACCATGTCACCAGAACAGAGGTATAAAGCGATCATGGGGGTATACTTGACATGCAAGATGTTTAATTTGACAAAATCGACACAATTATCAAATAAAAGTCACAATTGGACTGTTTAATTCTACCCATTTATTTGATAATGCATGAAAACTGAACAATGAAATTGACCACGAACAACTTAAGATGTCCAAATGTGAATACTCCTTATTGGATATCATCAGAGTAGAATAAAACATTTTCTTCTTCAATGTAATCAAGAGGTAATTAATAGAGGATTTATTCCATAATAAAATTTCTATTAATATGAATTACTGTCGTCTAAATAAATACCCAATAATGGTGACACGACTATAGTCTACAAACCGCAATCATTTCACGATTTAAAAAAAAACTCTGTTATTTCGATATATCAAGTTAATCACATAAAAAAAGTATAAACATATATGGTCTACAAACTTGATGCTCTAAAGATGATAAAAAATGTGAAATAGATAAGATAAGATAAGATATTGTATTCCAATTAAAGGGCCCATGAAGAGCAAAGTAACTTATTACAATGATTTTGATAACTGACACATTAATTTTGATAGTCATAAATATGATAAATTATTGTTCGTATAAAAATAAGAAAATGAATGGAAAACTCTCTACCAGAAACCAAATGACGTAGTACACATAATACGGTTGTATAAAATTAAATGCAAACATGTATCATATTTTGACAATGTTGCCAAGAAAAGCCCGAAAAAAACCCCAATTACAATAATCGGTTGGAAATCACAGGAAAGCGCACTCAGTGTTCCTTACTTTCAGAATAGTGACCACGAGGAAACTACACCGAAATGGATATTACAAATCAAAAGTTAAGAAATAGACTACCACAAGACAAGTTACAGCAGACTCTGCCGACAAAGCTCGGTGACACGTACATATTCATGTTTACGTTATTTCGTCTTTATTGACTGATGATAATTATATCATCACTCCGAAAAGAGGGGGACACATGTTTACGTCTGTCCGTTACTCCGTATGTCCGTCCGTCCATCCGTCCGACCCATGATAATTTTGTCTTTTTGTTCAGGAACAGCAAATCAGAGCTTCCTGAAGTTTGGTTTTCAAGCTGCATACAAGCATGGTATACTACATGTGTGATGCATTTTCAGATTCTTCGCTCAACAAGTTCTTGTTTACCGAATACCTATATATTCATATTCTTACACATAATAGCCATATATGAAATTTTCGTAACATTTTTATCAGGGATTCCTGAAATTGAAAATCAAGCTTCCCATGAGCATTGCATACTGTGTGATACGTTTTTTACATCCATTGATTATCAACTTCCTGTTACCATTTTTTATAGTGAGGTATCATTTGTGAACAATGGTTATCATTGGACAATTAAACTTGTCTCGCTAGCAATCATACCATATCTGCTTTTTTCAAATAAAGACAGGTGTGCAGTAACTAATAATTAAAGCTTATAGTCAGTGCAAACACTCGCATAAAATGAAAGTAATATCAAGTGTATTCTACTTGGTTCCCGTCAGGTATTTGTATATTCATAGGCATATACGCAGAAAAAAAACCTATATCGTAAGCAGACCACCTTATTTTGAGATACATAGACACCTAGAAGTCCTAAATATTGAAAATCTTAAGCAATCACCTTGAAGCAGAATGTAAACTAATCATTGATACTGCTGAATTTATATTTGCCATAGCAACTACTGTAATCATATTTGATCACGTTGATAATTTGGTCATACAAGTCAAAATATGAGCCTTCGCAAGACCAGTCAGCATTTTAGCGCACAGAGTCTACACTTCTGAACAAAGCGAATATGGTACATTCAAATACAGTGTTAATGAATATAATAATGATGTGAAAGCATTTTGTTAGAATTGCATTTATGATGTATGTTTTTTTTTTTGTGTGTGGTTAAAAATGAGAACTATAGAGTGGGTTATTTTGTGGATAAAATGATTGAGATATATAAAGCTTGCTTGGTAAAATTTTTAATGCATAGCGTATGGAAGTTATAAAATACAAAATATTGATTGATCAATTGATCTTTGCTAAACGTGTAGTGACAAATATCGCATGCATATTCAGGACGAGAACAAACTATTTATAAATCAAAAGGGGGTCTGACAAGTGGTTCGACCGTGATGAAAGGCTAGAATTACTACTGCCACTGGAAAATGAAGTATGTTCGGCAGGATAAGAAATTTTGAATTGCAACAGGTCATCTGTAGCCCTTAAAGAGTTGTTGCACGGTGTTTTTTTAACATGCAGAGCGTTATGCAACTCTCCCTGCACAAGGTATTAGATTTGACGTTCCCATTTCAATACGACATGATTGCGTATTTATATTTTATGGACGAACGGCTCTCTTCTGCATAGATTTTACTGCCGTATGTGATGATGATAACTTTACCCAAGTCAACCCTTTGGAATTCACTTACAGAGTTATGATGTCTCACAAAATAATTTGGTCAGACCTGTGACGATACCAGCGTTATCCGAATGCAACACTATCAGTGTTGTATTAAGATAACGCTGAGTATTGTTACTGACAGTCTTTTATTCAGATTAAGCTGGTATCATCACTGACAGCGTTGCATTTTGATAAAGCTGGTATCGTCACTGACAGTGTTGCTTTCAGATTGAGCTGGTGTCAGTAGACACTCTTTATATTTACAAAAGCACATGTCATCGTGTTAAGTTATGTAACGAGATCCTCTTGGTCACTTTTCCATTGTATTTTTAGAATAGACCATTTGGTTTTCTGTTGTTCTGCAGTCGATTAATTACATATTGTTCAAGTGTACTTTATTATGCATCTACCGTCACAAAATAGCACCGAGCACACAAACTGCACCCAGCATCTTAAGAGATCTTCGGGATTTCTTAGAGATTAAACAATTTGTAGTTTTATAATTTGCAATCAAGCCCGTTTTATAGCATAGCTAAATATATTTAAATATTCACAAAACGGTCACATTTTATATCAACAGATGAAGTATCTAGTGAAAAAAGTAAAATTTCTGAAACGTCGAATTCGACGGCCATAAAATGCCAAACGCGTTAACGCGTTAAAATATTTTTTAACGCGTTAAGCACTTAACTACAAAAAATGACCTAAAAAACTTTCTACTTTCCCCTTAACTACGTTTTAGGGCGTCAGATTTTACTCGAAACTTACTAAATGAAATTACGGAAGCGTATTTGGGCCTCGCTTTGCCTTATTAACATTGCTTTATAATGTAACATTTCCCTTAATTTTCCATGTGTTATGCATTAGTTAGACAAAAAACTGCAATAATAATGCGTAGTTTTCGTGATATAAGGGTTAAATGGTCTCTTATTTTAATTGCTTTCTTTTCTTATCAATGTATCAAGGCATTATTAATAATCGCCTTAATATTAAAGAATTTAAATGTGCATATATTTATACGTGTCATTCTATAAGTAAGATGACATTCACTTAATTTTTTGCAATGGATTTCTTAATTAAGCGATTTATGTGTTATGATTGAAAAATCGTTTTTTATTGATGAATATCTAGTTTAACTAATATAACAGTGTGTTATTTAACTTTGTTTTTCGTGATAATTATCAAAAATTGCTATAATTATACCAAGAAATATTTGTGTTCACCACGGTTTAAATCGCACTTCCAGTCTGAGAATAAGATGGACGATGTAAGTACCAAAAATGCAAAATAACTGACAACTTTTATCCTGTGACTTTTATATGATAGTTAATGTTGTTTACAAATGCTATTAGCTTTTAGAATTAAATTCCGAGCTTACGTTAATTGTAAAACTGTCATGCTCGGACTACTTCCAAATGTTTAACTGGATGGTGGAAGTTCACATACTATTGTTTTTTAGCAACGATATACCAAAAAAAACTTTTTTCAAAGTCCCCGCCGCCACTCGTCAAGTAGGTGCATTGTTATCAGTGAGGGCACTCTTAATTCGTACAACGTACTCGCTCGGTTCTACCCGGGGGTTCTATCTGGGACACAGTATATTAGGTCTCAGGTTCTGCAATAGTGTCCGAATTTCAAAGAAAAGCTTGGAAAAGAAGAGGAAAAAATCGCAGCTCACAAGTTTCTTCCATCAAAAGAAAAAGTTTGGCTTCACTAGCTTCTATATCCAAAAATATTGCCCGTTGACAAAAATAACATCTTAAAAGCTCCATATCATCAAATTTGATGCATAACTGGATATCCGAAGAAGAACAAACAGGTTTGAAAATTGTGAAAAATAATTTTTAGTTAATATACCCAAGTTGCATTTTGTATACGTTGAACACCCCTAGCTATTCTGGCAAAGGTAGAAAATGATATAAGAAATAGAAATATCGCTCGCTCGCACTTTTCTTAGAGTTTAAAAGTTTGCAAAATGTGTATATTTAACAATTAAGCGAGAAATTTAAAGTAATGTTAATTCTTACTTACAGCATGGAAGTAATATTGAAAAGGAATAACAACGTCGTCACTTCAAAGGTTTCATCTGCGTTACCGCCCATCTTTCGATAACTCGTTAATTGGTTTAATATCTGGCATGGAAGTTGATTCTCCGCATGTGAAAACTGTTAAAACTTTAAAGAAAAAAGAACTGAATGATCCTAGTTCAAACATTCAAGCTAAAGAATGGTTTGAATACTTCAAAAATCTTATGAATACTACCCATAACAAAAATTCTGATATCAAATCATGTACTGATGGTAATTTTTTTAATAATTGTAACAAAAATTTAAATGTTAGGATAACTTCAGAGGAAGTGCTGCTTGCTATGAAAGCCTTGAAAAATAAGAAATCATGTGGTTCTGATGGGTTAGCAAATGAAATGTTGAAAATATCTTGCACTATGAACGTCAACATGTATGTAAAATTATTTAACTTAATTCTTTTTGCAGGTATATATCCTTCTAAATGGAGAGAAAATTACATTAAACCAGTTTTTAAAGAGGGTGTTTAAATAACCCCTCAAACTACAGAGGTATAGCACTTTCTAGCTGCTTAGGAAAATTTTTCTCAAGAGTTTTATATAATCGTTTAGAAAAGTATTCTGAAACTAATAAAATTATTTGTCGTGAACAGATTGGATTCAAAAAAGGATGCAGAACTAGTGATCACATTCTAACTTTATAAAAACTATTATTGATAAAGCTTTTAAATCAAACAAAAGAATATATGCATGTTTTATTGATTTTAAAAAAGCTTTTGACACTATAAATAGAGAGGCCCTGTTACACAAACTTGCTGAATATAACATAAATGGACCATTCCTCAATATTCTAAAATATATGTACAAAGAAGTTTTATTTGCAGTTAAAGTCACTGAAGGTATTACTAAGATGTTTCCTTCCACAGTTGGAGTAAAACAAGGCTGCATTCTAAGCCCTACCTTATTTTCTTTTTATATAAATGATTTAACCTCCATGTTTGATAACTCATGTGATCCTGTAACATTACATGACATAAAATTGTCTAGTCTTTTATATGCTGGTGACTTAGTATTAATATCAGAATCTTCAGAAGGTTTACAAAATTGTCTAAACAAGGTAAACACTTATTGTGAAAAATGGAACTTGACTGTCAATCTTGACAAGACGAAAACAATGATATTTAATAAAAGTGGTAAAAAACTTACTAAAGACAAGTTTGTATTGAATAATGAAGTAATCGAATGCTGCACAGAATATAAATATTTAGGTATACTATTCAAGCCATCAGGAATTTTCACTAATGCTGTAAATCTCCTCTGTAAAAAAGCTTCAAAGGCATTGTTTTGTATTAAAAAAATCCTTTACTCAGATAAGATGGATGTTTTTTCCCATATGAAACTTTTTAATTCTTGTGTTAGTCCAATATTATTGTATTGTAGTGAGATATGGTCACTAAATATTGTGAAGAACAACAAAACTCTTGAATCTCAATACTTATCAATGGAATCAGTAAAACTCCAGATCAAATTTGCGAAAAGTCTTCTTAATGTTAATTCAAAGGCAGTAAATACAGCTGTATTAGCTGAATTGGGAATGTACCCTATTGGTATACAGGCCCTTAAGTCTTCTGTAGGATTTTGGTTACATATTTTAAATTCAAATGAAAATGAGTCTTTATTATATAATGTTTATAAAGTTAACAAGCAGTTAAATGATGGATTTGCTTCAAAAATCAAAATGCTACTATCAAAATTGAATTTCACTCATGTTTGGAAAAATCAATGTACCTTTTCTAAAAAACGATTACTTTTAGCCCTCGTGAAGAAGCTCAATGAAAATTACATTATATTTTGGAAAATTTGTCTCTTTAATGATGATAATTCAATAAATGGAAATAAACTAAGAACCTACAGAAAATTTAAAGTAAAGTATGAACTAGAAAAGTACCTTTTATTGAATTTAGATAAAAACGTTACAAAAAATTATGCCAAAATAAGAATAAGTAATAGTATGCTGGCTGTTTAACGCGGTAGATACAACAAAACAGCCTTGGAAAATAGAATATGTCCTTTATGCCATAAAGAGGTGGAAGATGAATACCATTTTATCATAACATGTACAGAAATTAATAAAACTAGGATCAAAATGTTTAATGAAATTTCTAGTATTGTCCCCAGTTTTAATTCAATGAGTAAAGAAAACAAATTTGATTTTATATTTTCTTGTGAAGAATGTGATATTTTACTTATCATTGTTAACAATATAAGTGAAATGTATAATGAGAGAAACAATTATAATGTCAGTATATGAACTGTGTGTGATTGGTGGCTTAACTTATAATGTTATATATAATCATAATATTTGAATTGATAATTTTATAGAGGTGGCATGCTGTCAAAAATAGTATAATACTTAATATTAATAATCTTTATTATTTTTTTTCAATGCTACATGTTTGTATTGTTTAATGTCTATCGTTTTGTCATTAATATGCCTGTCTGTCTGTCTGTTTGTTTGTTTTGTTTTGGTTTTGTATTGGTTTGTTTATTTAGTAACAATCCTATTGTTTGGATTTTAAACTTATAAAATTCTTATTCTTATTCTTATGTGATCGATCAAATCACTGACACTTTTCTGTCATTTTCGTGTTCACGGAAAACTACGAACAGACAAGTTTTTGTCGTATATACGTGCGAAGTAACCCGAATAGTCCATTCGTTGCATTCCGTTGATGTACGTCAATTATTATTTTAGTCCAATTTTCCTATTTCTAAATAATATATGTTTACGAACATATTATCCCTATTTTAGCTGTCCAGTTTCAATAATGTAATCAATGACATTTATGACATATACATAAATTTAGAATACTTCTCGATAAACTTTGCACATTTCAACAGTAAAAAAATCTATGTCTAGATTTGTCTACATTATTTTGTTAAACATCATGTGAAACCTGATCGATTCATCGGTATTTAACTGTTTTACTCGGGATCCGCTTTTAACCGGAAAATACTTTTAGAACAGTTTAAAACAAACGGTAAAAAGCAAAAATATGCTAAATTAAATACAATTTTCCATGCTAAACTGTTGTAGGTTGAACAATTCTCGTCCGTTTTTGAAGTTTTTTACATCATACGACTTCAACAAACAAATGGAAGTTTTTAACGACTTTGACTGGCTATACAGCCCTTGCACGGTCGGCTCGGTGCCCGAAGGCGTTTGGTGAGCGTTTAAATAATTTTGTGTCATCGGTCAGGAACAGGTGGTGGACGCCATTTTGGTAGGCCGCCATCTTGGTTTTGTGAGTTGTTTTGATTTTTCTTTTGTTGACTATTTTGATGTTATGTCTTCACAACGGCTGCTTTCAGGGCCAGTTGGTCAGCTTGGCAGCCCGCTAACCTCGATGATGGAGTACTGGTAGATGAGTCTCGGACGTAGTATTAACGATGACAGAAAGCATTATCAGGACCAAAGTCGTGAGACAGTGAAATGGTGGTCCATCATCTAACACCTAGGATACAGCCCTCGGACGTCACTCGGCATACCACTCCCCCATCCATAATGGGTTTTGGAGTGTATGTTGACGCGGGAATTTGCCCTACGCGGATTATAGCCTAACGTAGTCTGTACAGCGTTGGATTGGTTTCTGTCATCGAAAGTAGTTGATCCATCTAACTGTAAACCCTCATCGAAGATAGCGGGTAAAGGAGAGCTGACCCAGCACGTCCGTTCAGTTGTAATGACTGAGACGTGACTGAAAAATGTGATTGATACGACTTCTTTCTGAAGGTAGAGGTTTTATATGATACAGCGCCACCTTCTTATGAATAAACCTCGGATTTCACACAGGTGCTTTATAATTACCGGATTCGATAAAATCACGTGACTGATAAGAAATTCCAGATGCCATTTTACAACCGCGGTATCACAGATAGTAACCAAAGGGGTCTTGCCGCTGAGACTATAATTGGATAAAATCAGATGACTTTAGGACAGAGCTCTGCAGGATGTTAATACATGCTCATTAGTCGTTGTTGTTCCTTTTAAATATTACTTCCATGCTTACAGTAAACCCTGGAAAATAATGCACGGTTGGGAATAATCATAATGAGGCAATGCAAAACTCGACAAAATTTAGTCGACTTATAATTTCACAATACACAAAATCGTGTTAATTAGCCCGATGAATTGCTTTTTAAAGAAAAACATTGTAGAAAATTAATATCATTTCATCTTACAAATAGAATGACAAGCATAAGTAATGCATATTTAAATTCTTTAATATCAAGGCGAATATTAATAATGACTTGATACATTAATAAGAAAAGAAAGACATTAAAATAAGAGATCATTCAACCCTTATATCACGAAAACTGCACATTATTATTGCAGTATTTTGCCTAACTAATGCACAACACATGGAAAATTAAGGCAAATGTTGCATTATAAAGCAATGTTAATAAAGCAAAGCGAGGCCCAAATACGCTTCCGTATTACGTATTCCCAACAAAAGCTACTTTAACGCGTTAAGAGCATCTAACGCGTTAAAAGTAAATTTAAAGATAAATTTAATGCGTTAAAAGCATCGAACACGGCGCATTAAAAGCAAATTTAACGCGTTGTAAGCAACGTTAACGCGTTAAAAGCAATGTTAACGCGTTAAAAGCAACGTTAACGCGTTAAAAGCTACTTTAAAATACTTTAATTATATAATAGTTATTGAAGAACTGGTCATTATCGTGATATATGGACTGCCCACAGGACAGCTATAATGACTGAGCCGTAGGCGAGGTCATTATCGCTGTCGCAGTCAATATCACTGTCCTACGGGCAGTCCATGTATCACGATAATGACTAGTTCTTCAATAACTATTATGTTTATTTCATTGAGGAACCATGTTTTTAAAAATTCTCATAAATTCAAATACTCTAGTTTCGGGAAAGCTTTTTCGCGACCTAGAATTATGGGTAGGTCAAGCGTTTAATTGAAAATATGCGAGATTTAAAAGAACTGGGGGCAAAGTCATATGGTACAAATCAATGTTTGATGTTAAGGACGCCGCTTTCCCGTTTACCTGTGAAGTGGTTAAGTGTCATCCGTTTTTTGTTTTATGTTTATGTTTAATAATGGAGAAACACATTGTGTAGAATTTCGAGACCTTGTGTTTGAAAATTAAGGGAGAATATTGGGAAAGAAATTGAAGGAAACTTGAAACTTACCTTACAGACTACCGCAACAAAAAGTTTGAAAAAGAAGGAATGAGGGCCTACAAGTCCCTTACAACCACTGGGTCGATGCCACTGCTGGTGGAGTTTTTATTCCCCAAGGGTATCACCAGCCCAGTAGTCAGCACTTCTGTGTTGACATGAATTATCATTGATATGGTCATAATTATAAATTAACTGTTTACAAAACTTTACATTTTTGAAATACTAAGGCTTTTCTACCTCAGGAATAGATTACCTTAGCTGTATTTGGCAAAACTTTTAGGAATTTTTGGACCTCATTGCTCTTCAACTTCGTACTTTATTTGGCCCTTTTAACTTTTTTTATTCGAGTGTCACTGATGATTCTTTTGTAGACGAAACGCGCGTCTTGCGCAAATACCAAATTTCAATCCTGGTATCTATGATGTGTTTATTTAAAGCTTTCAAGTACTTTGAGGAATGATATGTGCAGAAATATCATCTTTGGAGATTGAGAATAATTTCCTGATACGTGTTAAGTTAAACGTAATGGCATCAATGGCCAAAACAGTATATAATTCAACGGCGATACTACACATAATTACTTTTCTTTGGCTTGTACCCGGCGGATATAGATAAACAGTTGAAAACGTTAAACAGCTCGTGTGATTGTCATGCAAAACGGAGATTTTTAAAAAGTTGTCGCTGGTCATAGCACAAAGTCAATATCATGAATGACATTATGCAAAGTTTGCAATAAAATATAACCATGGCTTCAAAAATGTTATGTTTTCAATATTGTATAAATAGTCTGATCGTTTAACCCATAATAGAAACATTACCATAAAAACAAACAGCTACAGGTTGTCGTATGGAATTAAACGCTTAGCAAAAAACCCACACCCACTAATAAGCTATAAAATGTCTTTACTCGGACTGTTGCATTTTGAACTAACAAGTGAAAAGTCCAGCTCAATCTAGAACAAAACAGTTTCAACATTCATTTCTCATTATCATGATCTTGACCTGGATATGCATTTAACTTGCCACTGGACACAAGCAAACCATCAATTCATCTTTCAGTAACCCCTAACCATTAGAAATTCGCATTTCTTTTCAAACATTGCGTAACTTGACCTCCATTATAAACAACTCAAAGTCGGTTACTGGTGAAGCGATTTTCAGTAATGTTTTATGGCTACAAGGGCCAGCTAACGTATGTCTTACATATAAGATTCCATCTCTTAAAGACAGAATTTCTCACTTAAACTGAGTATTAACAGTTAAATTGTAAATTACTCCTTTATGGTAAGAAAAGAAGGATGTATGTCGAACCAAACAGGCAGTTATTTCATAAATCCTGAAGATCTTCTTGCTTTCGACAAGACAACAACCATTATTATTTTTTTTTGAGGGGAATGAGGGGGGGGGGTACTTTTTTCTAAATAAATTATAATATTACAATATTGTTTTCACATTAATTATCATTTTTCTTCCTATTAACGTGAATGTTCTGACGCACAAAATATATATATATAACAGAACTGTTCATTAAAAGTATGTAATCAAATGCCAAACTATATAGAGTATGTGAAAATTTACTTTCCGAAGAAATAAAAAATATATAAAGTATCTTTTATTTTGTTTAAGTTCTTACAAAAAGATGTCATTTAAAATATTTAGATTTTCTGCATACTATATTATGTATGCTTCACCATAAGACAAGAAAAGAGTGAAGACCAGTCATAGTGATAACTATAAATCACTGCCATTCATTTAAGTGCAATTTTTCTGTATAAGAATACAAAATAAAGTTTTCTATAATTTCATAATTCTTGTTGCTGAGTAGTTTGTCTCTATCAGTATCGGAAAGCACGGCAAACCGATCATTTGAGTTGTCTGTAGCAGACGTGCCATGTATTTATAAAGGTTACTCGGGGACACGTGTATTTGTTTATTTCAAGCACGTGTGTTCAAATCAAAACATGTTTATGTTTAATTTGATTTGACAAACAGTCAGTTATTACCGGTTTAGGTAGTATTAATCATGATAACTTCATGCTAGAATTTAAGCGCTAAATTATAGTATTATAGAATTATTCGAAGTTTTCTGTGCTGTCGGGGCGAGCTGATAACCAAATAACGGTGTTGAGTTTTTCTTTATAAATGATTTATGTTCATTTGAAGTATTGAATAAGAACATAATTCCAGTTCTGTCATGTTCCTAACGTCTGAATCGCGATTGCGTTTTATTAAAGGGACATCACTCCAAACAGAGAAACCACGCCCCACTGATCATTAACATGTAAAAGTCCGTTAAGGTGTCAGACCACCAATTCAAAATCCCTATCTTTTAAACCAAATTTTGCAAATTTCACAGCTTTCTAATTATTTTACCTTATGTTTAACTTCATAGAAACCAGGTATATCCTGAATTGTACATGTATAATCTTTCTACATGCCATTTTAACCCATGTTTAAAGTCTTCTAAGGATATAAACTAACGTTCGACAAGTACTGGTAAAAATAACCCCTGGTTTTCTGGAAATCTTAAATAAGTATACTATACTATGGAGCGCATTAATCCTCAATTTTTTTAATGCCAACTCATGGACAAGTAAATTTTGGCTCAAAATGGTCTACATATATTTCTCTTTCAACCAAAGATTCATTTCTGCAAATTTGTTGGTTAGTTTAAGTAAACAATGACATCAAAAGCACTATTTTTTGTCAGGGAAGGGCTACTTTTAACTACCGGTTTTCTGGTCCGTTTTTTTCTGTTAAAGACCGATGGAATTTTTTACTAAAGAATAAAGAATGTCATGTGGCCCCAGAGAAGCTAATTCTTAACCCATATGAAATAAATAAATTTAAGCTTACTTTTTATGCATATTTGCACTGATAACTTTAATAAAAGGGTCATCTAGATTTACCTTTGTCAGCCTGTCTTTACGTCCCGTGTTGAATAAATTTTGTATATATATATATGTCAGATTTGCAGATACTTCACTTGGTCTTTTTGCATCTTTTGAAGTATGTTTCTAACTTTATGGTTCACCATAAACTAGGGTAGTTTGACGTATATTTACATAATTCTCTGCAAGTGAAGTTTTGTTTTTTTCTGAAGATGGTGACAGCGTGACATATCTATACTATATCTATCAACTATCTATCATTTCGTCATTTAATTATTTATGTATTATAATTTGACCTCATGTTACACACTTATGTGTCTGAGCGTTATCAATAAATCTTGAAATCTTGAAATCAACCAGACCTCAGTTAAATATTTCCATCGGATACTGTAACACGGCTGTCAGTCGGACAACCGAGGACATATCAGTTAGCAATCTTGTGGGAATAGTAAACATGTATAAAACAAGAGGCTCTCAAGAGCCTGAATCGCGCATTTAGTAAACCATGCCCAATAAGGTTGTGAATCTGTGCCAAAAATTTCATCAGTGATAGGTGCAAGAGGACGACCGTTTGATATTCTGGGTGGGGGGTGGGGGAGGAGGGTTTTATTCTTTATTTTCACTTCTTGCTAAGCCGGTTTTTTTTTTACCGCGCAACCATTTATTTTCGACATTTTTTACATCTAAATACTGCGTTGTTCTGTAATATGGAGAATAGATTATTTATTTTTTCCCCTGAAATGGGCCCTGTTATTAGTCCCCTACCGGCAAAGCTGAAAGGGACTTTAGGTTTGCACTCCGTCCGTCTGTCTGTTTGTCCGTCCGTTATTAGTCCTGTAACTTGATGATCAGCTTTCCCAACTTTTTTTCGTCGTGCTTGAAGATATTGATTTGATATTTGGTATGTAGTTTTATCATGACCAGTTATTACAGACCAAGTTTGAATTTTGTTCCGGTTTGATGATTTTGTGCAGTGTTATGGTCCTTGGACTTAGAAATTTCACGCAAGTAATCAGTTTTCCGCATTTTTTTCATCATGCTTGAAGATATAGATTTGATATTTGGTATATAGTTTTATCATGACCAGTTACAGGTCAAGTTTGAATTTTGTTCCGGTCTGATGATTATTTCCTTTTAGGTATTTTCCTATAATGGCAACCCCCTTCCCCTCCCCCAGGTTTCTGTATTTTCTTTACATCTTATTCCTTCTAGATCCACAGAAAATTTGAAAGAAAAAAGATGAAATTTATGAAGGATAGGTTCCATTCATTTGTAAAACATGAATCAAACATATATTTCAAACTGATCTACAATAGATAGTCATAAAATTTATTGGTTGTTTGTTTTTACGTCCAGTGGCAAATATTTCATGCAAGTTCATCAGGAGATCGTTATAAATACTGATTTGTTTACCTCTCCTCAATGCTGATCTTTTATAATTCTTTCTGACGACTATTTTGCATACAATGATAAAATAATGAAATGGGGTATGATTGCCAATGTGACTACTTTTCAACAGCGTATTTCTTAAATAAGATTGTTTTTCATAATTTCTTGAAAAGACTGGTTTCAGAAGTGAGGAGAAAAAAAGTTGTTTCCACTGAAAATTTGGAAAAAAATAAATTCATTGAGTTTCCAATATAGTACTATTTTCCTGAATGTTTGTCGATGAAAAAAAAAGTTTTTTCCCATACAAACAATATGCCCCCCCCCCCCGCGCTCCTCCCCACAGTAAATTTCAAAACTTCTGTGCCTAAGAAACTAAATGTCACAGAACGGGTTTCAAAAATGAGCATAACCCATTCTGTTAAAGAAGTCCGCCAAAAAAAAGCTCTGACATGACAAAATGTGAAGGAATTCAAATTAAAACACCAATGACCTGAGTTGTACTAAAAAGATAAACAAATATCAAATATGACAGACAGCAACCAAAATTAACCACGGAATTATAGGTTTCTGTCTTGGGACAGTCACATAAATAATGTGGTTTTGTAAATTATGATTTTGAGCACTCATCACTCCCCACACCGTGAGCAGCAAAACAACTGTACAACAAAAAGAGGAATAAAATGTAAAAGTCTGCTGTGAATGGCTTGACTTGATAATTGAAGTGCTAAGCGTCCATCCTATCAGCATGCAGGAAATTAATGTGCTTAGTCAGATGGTTGGCTTGACTCATTAGATTGGCAAGAAGCACAAATACGAAAAGAAAAAAGACACACAGTTACTGAAAGCTAGTTGAAAGCCAATTACAACTAATAGATAATGTTTTTTTTCCCTCCCAGGTTGATTTTCAATAACGTTTTGGCTTCATCAAATCAAAATGGCTGCCTTTCGAACTTGTGTTATAGGTCCGCTTCGAAGTACAAAATTTCTAAATTTTCCTATTAGAATGGAAATAATTCTTTCATGTCATGCTCGTGCTCATTTTAACATGAATAGGCATTATATTTGTCAACATTTTTCACCTCGCTATAACGCTCGGTATAAAGGTATTGACAAATATAATGCCTACCCATGTTAAAATGAGCATGGCATGACAGAATTATCTCTTGATTAAAATACGTCAAAGTGAATAGTAAGCAAGTAAGCATGATGTGAATTAAAGATGCAATTTAGGTACTACTAAATGCGAAATTTTGGGTCGTTTGGAGATCGGTTCAAACCAAATTGTCTACGATTCAGTACGGATGCAAAATTGAAATTGTGGATCTATTTAGGGAGCTACCGTTTGATTTTTTAGGGGGGGGGGGGGGGTAGGATGAAATTTGAAAAAAAAGACAGGACAGGTGTTTTGAGTAAAAACAAAAGGCAGGATGAGCAACTTTGCAAAAAAAAGGCAGGATAACAATTTATGTAAAAAAAGTCAGGGTAAACTAATAAAAAAAGGTAGGACCGAATAGAGCGAAAAATAAAAAGGCAGGACAGAGATTACCCTGACTAAAAAAAGATGCAGGACAAAATTTTTCATCCTAGTCCCCACATAAAAATCAAATGGTAGCTCCCTTAGTTAAAAAGGATACATCTAATGGTCATAATTATAAATTAACTGTTTACAAAACGTTGAGTTTTTGAAATACTAAGGCTTTTCTACCTCAGGAATAGATTACCTTGTGTATGTAACCTCGTGTATGTAACAACGTATTTGATTTCAACGAAAGAAATCTCTGTATTACTGAAAAAATATTACACCAGGGTTTTCGATATCACAAACTAGTCAAAACATTTACTAAATTTTATCATCGGTACAAGGACATCATTCGTAAATATAAATCAACATGCAGACATCTTATACGTTCAGGTATTTCACATCCAATATTTTATGGTAATACAAAGCACAAAAATGTCGGCATTCACCTCAAAAGCTAACCAAACCTTTAAACAGACTTATTAGGAAAGGATATAGTTACGATACTGTTGTCAAGTCTTTAAGGATTGCATATTTTGGTATTAATATTGATTCACTCATAGGGTCTTTGCATCGGAAATAAACACATTTATTCTAAAACCAGTTGTTGGCATGATACGCCGGTTATGTTCTTCTCATATATTTTATGATGGTATGATACTAAACCCCTAACGGGAGGGATTGTACTTGATTTTCATATGATGAAGACATAATCTTTCGATCAGTTTAATTGAGGTCTGGAGCTGGCATGTCAGTAACTGCTAGTAGTCCTTTGTTCTTTTATGTATCATTGCTATTTTGCTTAGTTTTTTTTGTTACCTATTCTGACATCGGACTCGGACTTCTTTTTAACTGAGTTTTACTGTGCGTATTGCTATGTGTTTCTATATTCTACATTGGCTAGAGGTATAGGGGGAGGGTTGAGATCTCACAAAACATGATTAACTTGGCCCGCAGCATTTTTGCGCCTGTCCCAAGTCAGGAGCCTCTGGCCTTTGTTAATCTAGTATGTTTTTTTAATTTTAGTTCATTTATATGTTTTGGAGTTTAGTGTGACGTCCATTTTCACTGAACTAGTACACAATTTTATTTAGGGGCCAGCTGAGGACCACCTCCGGGTGCGGGATTTTCTCGCTGCATTGAAGACCCATTGGTGGCCTTCGGCAGTTATCTGCTCTTTGGTCGGGTTGTTGTCTCTTTGACATATTTCCCATTTCCATTCTCAATTTTACCTTAGCTGTATTTGGCAAAATTTTTGGGAATTTTTGGTTTTCAATGCTCTTCAACTTCGTACTTTATTTGGCCTTTTTAACTTTTTTTTATTCGAGCGTCACTGATGAGTCTTTTGTAGAGAAACGCGCATCTGGAGCAAATACAAAATTTCAATCCTGGTATCTATGATGAGTTTATCTACAAAATAAACACAGAATGGAAATTTGTATCTGTTTCTTTAATAAACATAGGTGAAAAAACCTGTCAGAATAAGTGCAATCTGGATATACCTCACGTTATACTCAAACCAGTAGGGAAGGTATAGTTGTACCCTGAAGTCTTGACCTTGTTTTTATTATATGCAGGGCCTATCAAGTTTTCTTCAAATCTTTTAACCTTGACTTATGTTCTTTTGCACTTGTATATCAGTAATATATATGTATATCATGATGATTAACATTGCACCTATTTCTTTTTTATTTGCTGGCATGTCTTAACCAGAACTTTGTCATTTTTTACAAAATCTCATAAACGTATTCGGTATCACGGGTAGTAACCTCGTCATATCGAGAAGCGTTTAGTACAGTGATTTTGTCATAGTTTGGTTAAGATGAACATGGTTGTGTTAAGTTACTTCCCCGAACGATTGCCTCAGTTCTATTCAAACGAGCAAATAAAAAGCAAATAAGATGTTTTAATTTGTATTGTTAGTCAAACGATCTACATTGGAATTGTAATTTTCAAGAAACTAACGCAGAATAAGCAAACTATCGAAATTGCTATGGTTTGGTTAAGTTATGACATGGTTCGGTTAAGTGTCAAGTTTGTCATGGTTTAGATCCAAATTAATATGTATGTGTTTCAGCTCAATATTGATAGTTTGTTTGAAAACGCTTGTAATTAAACGAAGTTACACAACTTACCAACTGACTAAGAAGAAAAAAGGCCTTTAAAACCAAAATTCGATGCTGTAATTGGCAAAGCGTACATTAAGCAATCTAACTGTTCGTGACTTGTCTGTGTATGCAAATCGTACTACTACGAGTGTCTTGTAAAAGAATTAGGAATAAATGAGCACTCACGTAATCCCACATACAAAAACATCATTTGACAAGGATGAGATTTTGGTGATTCATAAGTCCTTTATAGCTTCAATGAACATTACTTTGAGCAGCAAATCGGAAGACTTAACTTGTTTGTATTGGATACCTAAGCTTCACAAAATTCCATACAAACGGCCGTACATTGCCAGCTCATCTGCATGTTCGACGAAAGAATTGTCCATTAGATTGACAAAGATTCTTTCCTCAATGAAAGAGGGTTTTCAGAAATACCATGAAACTGTTTACTCGCGTAGTGGAATTAACCATATATATATATATGGAGTTAAAAAAAACTCTTAAAGAACTTCTGAATAAATGTAAATCTCGATATTTCTCTGAAATTAGTTCTATCAAAATGTTTAATTTTTCAACCCTGTGTACCACCATTCCGTAAGTGTCATTGAAAAATCGTCTAAAAGAAATAATTTAAATCTACAATGCTTTTCAACATAAAAATGATAGTGCACGCTATACATTTATTACTTTTGGATACCATACGGCATATTTTGTTAATAGTGAATAAAAAAATAAAACATGCTACACAGAGGAACAAGTGACCAGTATGCTGGAGTTTCTTATTGACAACATATTTGTTGAATTTGGAGGTAGAATTTGTCACCAAATTGTAGGCATTTCTATACTGTGCGGCAGCGACCTCTTCTTATCTTCCAATTAGTCGGAGTTCCTTCAGACATTTGTAAATAACAAGAAGATCAAAGAAGCCAGATTATTTAATTTCACATTCATATATATTGTTCTTTCCATTAACAATCCAGACTTTTCTGATTAAATTCCATTAATATATCCCCAAGAACTATAAATTAAAGGAACACAACAGACACGGCTTCCTCTACCTCATATTTAGACTTATACCTCGAATTTGACATGAGCGGTCATCTTAGTACCAGAATCTATGACAAACGAAACGATTTTAATTTTAAAATTATCAGTTTCTCCAACCTTAGTAGCAATATACCAACTTCTCCTGCATATGGGATATACATTTCCCAACTCATTCGTTATTCAAGAGCTTGCAGATACTACTTAAGACTTTGTAAACCGTCACCAGTGTCTGAGCAGAAAGTTGATGAACCAGTGGTACATATATGTCAAAGAACGTCTCGTCCTTTTTCCCAAAAAAGTTCATCGGAAGACCTTGTGGGTAAATATTCCCTTTCAACTTCACAAATAATAAACGATGGTCTTTAAGTAAACATTCTAAGTACTGACATTGTTTGTCACCTTAATGCCGTGTTATGGTACTCTTTTATGTGTCTTTGTTATTATATTATTACTTTAACTGTTTAGTCTATTTTTGGCCAAATCCATTTGACGTGGCTCGGTTCTTATACATCCCGTGATTGTGTTATTGTGCTATGGTAAATTTTTGTATTCTTGTCTTTCGTTATTGCTTATGTGCTTTGTCTATATGCCTTTTTGTTTTTCTTTGTTGAAATATTTGTTTTGTTTTTATAGTGACTAAGATTATAACACAATGTTGCTTGCTGTACCCTTATTTTTTGACATTTTTGCCTATTATGTCTGTTTTGTTCACACATCGTCGTCAATATAATGGAATTTTATGCGACTGTCATACATGTGAGAGGTTAAGCTGGCTATAAAACCAGGTTTAATCCACCATTTTCTACAGAAAAAAATGTATGTACCAAGTCAGGAATATGTCAGTTGTTATCCATTCGTTTGATGTGTTTCAATTTTTAGTTTTTCTATTTGATTAGGGACTTTCCGTTTAGAATTTTCTTCAAAGTCCCGTATTTTTGTTATTTTGCTTTTATAATTCAAATAGCCACTGCTCTTTTAAACTAACTTTTGAGATAATAATTACAAAAACAGAAAGAGCTGCTTCTTTTTCACATAGATTATTTTCTCCGTATGTCCATGATTGACTCTGTCGATGATATCGTGAGCGGCATCACTTGTAAAATTTGTAAAAACTATTAGTAAAATTGAAATAAAAAAAAAATACACACAAGTTCAGATTAGATATATGAAAAATCACAATTCCGAATTAGAATGAAGCCGATTTAATGTCAACTTTTATCAATTATTATTAAGAACGAATAAAAACTGATTATATTTTTGTAATATTGTATTATAATAATACATTGGTTTTCTCATTTAAATTTTTTTTACATATAATTTTGTCGGAGCCTTTTATGGCTTGCTAAAAGGTATGGATTTTGTTCATTGTTGAAGGCCGTACGACGACATATAGTTGCTTACATCTACGTCATATTGGTCTCGGGTAGATAGTTATCTCATTGGCAATCAGATTACATGTACTTAATATATATAATACTACATTGAATGTGCCGCATATATGTCCTTTTGTATTCCAAATAAAACGATTTAAAAAAGAGTATTTCAATATATATAATGTCTGTTTATTTTGATCGTTACTCTTCCTTTATTCACGAATAGAATGACATAACTGAACCATGTTCAACATGAAATAAACCATGACACGAAGGAACCAAACCATGACACCGAATATTCTGTAATCTCAAATTGTGTGCACTAGGGGCTGTTTTTCTGGAAAATTGACGGCAGTTTTATATCATAACAAAATATGTGATGTAGCAGACAGTAAGCAAACCACTTTTCTTTATGCATTAGAAACGAATCAGAACTTTTAAATTTTGACATACGCAAGCATTATTCTGTGTCAAATTAATAACTATATGATACAAATTTTGATGTACTAACATATTAGCTATAAACAAAGATACTTACCAGCTTGAATTTGTTGTCATTAGTTCCTTTAACAAACTATTCGAATGTTTATATTTTGACACTGTTTGTCATCAAAAACACTTAACACAACCATGTTCATCTTAACCAAACTATGACAAAATCACTGTACTAAACGCTTTTCGATATGACGAGGTTACTACCCGTGGGTATTTATGTGTAGCACCAGTTGTAACCCTTTGATCTCCTCCTTTAAAATAAATATTGATCAGAGCCTATGTATGACAGTCGTTTCGATCAGTTCATAAAGGATAAATTTCCAATTTGTTACACCATGGTGTCCGAGCTATAACTTTGCTTTTTTCCAGCATACAAGCCTGTATGGGCAAATATTGCTTTCTATATATTGACACCGTTTTGAACGTTGACCTAAATGTTAAATTATTTAAAGAGTCTGGTAAATAGCATGTTTTGGTTTCAAATTAATTGTTAGTGTAAACCTAGAATTATGAAATTCTGAATGTGGTTGTATCAATACAAGGATTTTTATACTCACTAAAGAAATCCTTGATCAATAGCAGTCCATATATGTTGCATTCAAATATTATTAACATATGACTTCGACCTATGACCTTCAGGTTGATTTAATTTTTTTAGAAACTTTGTCTAGTCAAATATTTTCTGACAGACTCTTGACAGGTTAGGGGAGGGGTGGTGCCTTCAAACTAGTTTAACCCAGCCACATTCTGTATGTGCCTGTCCCAAGTCAGGAGCCTGTAATTCAGTGGTTGCCGTTTGTTGCTGTGAAACATACTTGTTTTTCGTTCATTATTTTGAACATAAATCAGGCTGGTAGTTTTCTCCTTTTAATTATTTTACATTTGTTATATTGGGGCCTTATATAGCTGACTATGCGGCATGGGTTTCACTCATTGTTGAAGGCTGTACGGTGACCTTTACTAGTAGTTGTTAATTTCTGTGTCATTTGGTCTCTTGTGAAGAGTTGTCTGATTGGCAATCATACCACATTTTTATATTTTGACATTTATAAATCAATATATGGCATACTATTACAACATGGACCGAAAGCAACAGACAAAAATGAAGTGTCGGAAGAAAAGCTAAATTATCGGACAAAAAGCAAGTGTCGGACAAAAAGCAAAACCAGAGAAAAGCATATCCCGGACAGAAAGCACTGAATCAAAGGATGAAAGACTGTACAGAATAGTATTTGAATACATAAAGCTGTCACTTTACAACCTAAATTTTTGGCATATTGTACCTAAACATAAAACTTTTATCAATTATTATTAAGAACGAATAAAAACTGATTATATTTTTGTAATATTGTATTATAATAATACATTGGTTTTCTCATTTAAATTTTTTTTACATATAATTTTGTCGGAGCCTTTTATGGCTTGCTAAAAGGTATGGATTTTGTTCATTGTTGAAGGCCGTACGACGACATATAGTTGCTTACATCTACGTCATATTGGTCTCGGGTAGATAGTTATCTCATTGGCAATCAGATTACATGTACTTAATATATATAATACTACATTGAATGTGCCGCATATATGTCCTTTTGTATTCCAAATAAAACGATTTAAAAAAGAGTATTTCAATATATATAATGTCTGTTTATTTTGATCGTTACTCTTCCTTTATTCACGAATAGAATGACATAACTGAACCATGTTCAACATGAAATAAACCATGACACGAAGGAACCAAACCATGACACCGAATATTCTGTAATCTCAAATTGTGTGCACTAGGGGCTGTTTTTCTGGAAAATTGACGGCAGTTTTATATCATAACAAAATATGTGATGTAGCAGACAGTAAGCAAACCACTTTTCTTTATGCATTAGAAACGAATCAGAACTTTTAAATTTTGACATACGCAAGCATTATTCTGTGTCAAATTAATAACTATATGATACAAATTTTGATGTACTAACATATTAGCTATAAACAAAGATACTTACCAGCTTGAATTTGTTGTCATTAGTTCCTTTAACAAACTATTCGAATGTTTATATTTTGACACTGTTTGTCATCAAAAACACTTAACACAACCATGTTCATCTTAACCAAACTATGACAAAATCACTGTACTAAACGCTTTTCGATATGACGAGGTTACTACCCGTGGGTATTTATGTGTAGCACCAGTTGTAACCCTTTGATCTCCTCCTTTAAAATAAATATTGATCAGAGCCTATGTATGACAGTCGTTTCGATCAGTTCATAAAGGATAAATTTCCAATTTGTTACACCATGGTGTCCGAGCTATAACTTTGCTTTTTTCCAGCATACAAGCCTGTATGGGCAAATATTGCTTTCTATATATTGACACCGTTTTGAACGTTGACCTAAATGTTAAATTATTTAAAGAGTCTGGTAAATAGCATGTTTTGGTTTCAAATTAATTGTTAGTGTAAACCTAGAATTATGAAATTCTGAATGTGGTTGTATCAATACAAGGATTTTTATACTCACTAAAGAAATCCTTGATCAATAGCAGTCCATATATGTTGCATTCAAATATTATTAACATATGACTTCGACCTATGACCTTCAGGTTGATTTAATTTTTTTAGAAACTTTGTCTAGTCAAATATTTTCTGACAGACTCTTGACAGGTTAGGGGAGGGGTGGTGCCTTCAAACTAGTTTAACCCAGCCACATTCTGTATGTGCCTGTCCCAAGTCAGGAGCCTGTAATTCAGTGGTTGCCGTTTGTTGCTGTGAAACATACTTGTTTTTCGTTCATTATTTTGAACATAAATCAGGCTGGTAGTTTTCTCCTTTTAATTATTTTACATTTGTTATATTGGGGCCTTATATAGCTGACTATGCGGCATGGGTTTCACTCATTGTTGAAGGCTGTACGGTGACCTTTACTAGTAGTTGTTAATTTCTGTGTCATTTGGTCTCTTGTGAAGAGTTGTCTGATTGGCAATCATACCACATTTTTATATTTTGACATTTATAAATCAATATATGGCATACTATTACAACATGGACCGAAAGCAACAGACAAAAATGAAGTGTCGGAAGAAAAGCTAAATTATCGGACAAAAAGCAAGTGTCGGACAAAAAGCAAAACCAGAGAAAAGCATATCCCGGACAGAAAGCACTGAATCAAAGGATGAAAGACTGTACAGAATAGTATTTGAATACATAAAGCTGTCACTTTACAACCTAAATTTTTGGCATATTGTACCTAAACATAAATGTTTGTTGCAATTTTGGCAAAACAAATGTTTCTCAAAACTTGAGGTTTTTTAACAATAAACTGTTAACACAGATATAATGTCTCGCCTTTTTGTTATTTTAATTTGATAATGCAAATGTTGAAATTAAAAAAGCAATACTTTTAACATGTAAGTTATGCAAATATTCAAAGTTAATGAACCATGACTGAAGGTACATGGCTAAACAATCTCCATTGAAATGAGATGTGCCAATGCTAATACAATAGCATACCAAATACCATTGACTTATTGAAAGTTGTTCCCATTAAACAAACCTAAAGACAAATATTAACTAAACTATGTAAAAGTTTCAGTCAATGAACCATGATAAGGGGGTGGGGCTATATAATCTCCATGGAAATGAAACTTGCAAATTCCAATACATTTGCATACCAAAAATGCATTGACTTAACATTAATGGTTCCCCTTAAACTGACCTAATCACAAACTTATATATTGTTGATGCCGCTGCACCCGATGCTGGAAACAGAATACCTTTGTCTCTCTTTTTAACCCCGTCAAGGCCATACAAGAGCTATGTTTTACTCCAAAGTTCGATATGGCCCCAATATGACCCCTTTTTTAGCCTTACTTTCAAATTGGGATTTTATGGCCATTATCACAATGTTTCATAGTTTTAACAATGACAATATAGGAAATAAGTGTTTTTATTTACAACTTTACATATCAGAATTCTTTTTATATTGTGGTTTTAGAATACATCTTAAAAATCAACTCAATTCAGTAAAAACCTGCTAATTTCAAGTTATTGGACTGGAAACAGAGTGCATGCATTGACTAAAATGATCTTTCTACATTATGTTTCTTATTACCAATGAACTGTCTGATTTGAATATTTAGTTTGTTGAACCCTGAGCTCTATGTTTCCATGACCTAATTGTGGTTGAAATCATTCTTTAAATAATTGATTTATATTTGGCAAATAAGGCATTAATCGAATCCACTCTTTTGACACTGGGAATCAATTTGGAATAGCATATTATACCTATGCATCAATTTTCCTTGCAATCCTAGCACAAAAAAATTTCTCAAAATTAGTGATTTTCTTCAATACAATAACAAAGTTTTAACCACAATTAATTATTTTTACAAAAAATCACTCCATCAACAATAAAAGAGTAAATGTTTGTTTCTTTGTTTGTATTTAACGCCACTTTTTATTAGTGGAGAAAGCCAGATTCTAACTATTCTCTATACTTATGTACCTTTACACCTAAGACTATTATATCTATAGCTCCTTATATAAACAAATAACTCAAATACAAACTTAAGTTTGTTGACTAGCTCGCTGATTTATATCTTTTCTGAGCTGCCGATTTTATTACAATATACAGTAAAAACAACATAACATATATACAAAGTACTATTTGCTATCATTTCTCAAAATGTTATTAATATCCAAAACACACAAAATACTGTTTCTTGGCCGATCAGGAAAAACCAATTTGGAAACCTGCGTCCTTGTGTCAATGCCAAACGAAACTTAAGTGTAGGACCTCACTTAAAAAATGTGCATGTACAAGAAATGCTCAACAATTTGAACACAGAAAGTTTTAGTCCTAAGACTACAGCTATAAAACAAAATTTTGAAGACACAAATCTGATTACGGTAGTATAGCCATACCATTTATACAAAATATATATATAAAAAACAAAGACCATAAAAATTGCCAAATTGAATATTCTTTATGCTGATGAAAAATTTGATGTACACAGTACGAAGGCAAGGCTAGAAGTAATACTCATATAACTACTTATTTACCACTATAATTTTTGGCGCCAAAAATTCATACGCCTCGGAAATACTATACAAAGAAGACAATAAATTCCCGTTTTACTGCGTGCCACACGAATTATCTAGTATCTCTTTGATTGGGTTTCAAAAATGTAAAGGAGGAGTTAAAAAATCAACTTTCAAAAAATTCATTAAAAAATAAATAAGGTACCCATACAAGACCTGAAGAATAAATTAAAAAAAAAATTGATATGCTATTAAACATTTAACAATTCCTAATATGCAGCTAGAACTTATAACATTTGAAAACTTGTTGTCAAGAGCTTAAATAAAAATTATGGAGGTGTTAGTTAATGGTGTGTTCTACTTCTTGTTTGTGTACATTTCATGAATAGAATAATTTGTATGGAAAAATGAATGAATGAAAAAATACAATAAAGAAATACACCTCAATTTTTTAAATATTTGTTGTAGGACAAATCTTATTTTGTTATTCAAACACACCTACTCTGTTGTTATGACTCATTACAAAGGTATTTCATTTTTTAGTACTGTAATACTGTTGCCTGAGTCAGGGATGGAAATAAATGCTTTTAAAAGATCAATCTTAATTTTTCTGTGGAATTTATGCTA
Organism: Mytilus californianus; assembly: GCF_021869535.1. Lineage (NCBI taxonomy): Eukaryota > Metazoa > Mollusca > Bivalvia > Mytilida > Mytilidae > Mytilus > Mytilus californianus. Next base: position 65,766,494 of record NW_026262679.1, read on the forward strand.
AATACATCAAAACTATTTGCACCTACCATGTTTGGCTGTTTTGTGAAAAATTTATCTTTAATTCAAGTTTACAAATATCTCTAAGCTGCAAATTTACACATGTATATAAAGATGCAAAAAGAATATATTATGCACCTACATTAAACTTTTACAGGCCATAGACTGAAACAGGTGAAAATATTCTATTTATACAAATGTGGCCATTGTTACCTTCTTTAAAGAATTTCATTTCTTGTTTTTCACTTTCTACTTAATTGTCATATCCTGTTTGGCTAAAATCGAAAACTTTCACATATTATCAATTTTTTTCATCTCTTTTTCAGAATTTCTATTTCCAAAATAAAATGGAGGTAAAACTGCATGAATGGTAAAATTATCAATTTTTAATTGACCCCATTCTTGGAATGGTGCATTTAAAGACTGTAAAGAAAACCAATAAATAAATCTGACAAGAGTCTAAAGGACTATGGGTAATTTCCTGGTTCATACCCCAGAATAGTATCACAAAATTTTGTGTACAGTTTTGAAAATGATACCCAGAATGCATTAGATTCTGAAATAATAGTGAACAGTTTTAATGTACAAAATTTTACATTGCATCAAATACTCAGTATACAAATTATTGTTTAACAGAAACTGCTTTTTGAAACACCCTGAAAATAAGGTGTTTCCATCAATATTCTACTGGACTGAAAAAACTTCAGCTAAAGTTGCTCTCAACATAAAGTAATGCATGAAAATTGTAAAATTGTAAAACAGTACCATCTCAAATTATACAATAAATTTACAGTTCTATTTATCATTAATCAAAATACAATAATATCAAGCAAGTAGAAATAATCAAAACATAACTAGATATTTAATAACAGCAATAAAAAAGTAAATTTATCAGTAAAATATGGAAAAATAAATAAAAAAAATTGTATGTTTTTTCTTAAGATGCTTATATATGTATGTATATCATGAAGAAGTGTCTGTTCATGGTTCCTTACATTCCATGAAGGTTTAAAACAGTTATTCAGTGTCTATAAAGTTAAACCCTAGTCTAAACATGCTAAATGTAAATCTGACATGCAAAAACAATAAGTTCATCTATCAGTAAAATAAGAACAAAAAAAGTCAAGAAAAAAGTATATTTTCAAAATTGTCTTCAGATAATTTCTTTTAATCTTTAAAAAGCTTCTGTCAAGGTTTCATAAATTCTAAGAAGGATTGACATTACTGATGTCTAAAATTCATTAACCCAAGACTGTACTGTAGATAAAAAAAACAAAGCAAATCTATCAGCAAGATACAAAAAAAATTGAATTCAAAATGTTGCTTTTGATAATGTCTTTTGATAAAGGATAAGCTTCTGTCAAAGTTTCACATAATTCCATGAAGGTTTGACAAAGTTATTTATGTTTGAGAAACTTGAACCCTGGACTGCATGATATTTTTAATCTTAACAGAAAAAAAACAAAAAATATGCAAGTCCTTTAATCAATAAAATACTAAAAAATGAAGAAGAAAATGTCTAATAATGGCCAGCACTGAAGAAACTTCAAGTATGAGGTGTTAAACAGGGGTATTACCTCCCCTTGACCATGTAAGACTTCTCGTCCTTTACAACGTGATAGGCTTGACATTTAGTCAGTGATCTGTCGGACAGTATCGCTGCAATATAGCTATTTTGTACTGTGGCGGTGTAAAGCAACCACCAATCAAGCAATCTATCAATCTGTGATGGTTGGTAATTGAAGATTACTTCAAGAATGTAATCACATGTAATCTTGTGACTGTATCTTCATTTTTCCAATTTTGACCAAAAATATTTTTAATTTTCATATAAAACTGTGATTATAAAACATTTTTATAAAGAATCAAAACTTTTCTTTGATTTTTTTTTTCACCTCAATTTCTTTTAACAAAAACATAAAATACAATCTAAATAAATACCAAATTATTTAATATAAATATCCATTACACAAATTTCAAACAAAAAGTACAGTAATAAATCAAAACAAAAGATAACCAGTAATGTGACCCTCCACTCTTGTTTAAAATGGAGAAACTTTACACTACAAATTTTAAAAAGTCTCAAATATATTCTCCAGAGAAGCCTGCTTACATCTTGGTAGGCTAAAAGGCTGAATCAACAAAAACCAACATTTCCCATCAAATTTCTATTCAAAGTCTATAAATTTCAAAACAATATCTGGAAAATATTTTACGTAAATACAATATAAAATACAAGAATCTATGCAAAGAACCAATATAATATACAAGAAACTATGCAAAGAACAGTAACTCTTTGAAAACCCACTGACTACTTGTATGCTATTGAATCTTTACTCTAACAATTCTTTCACTGTTACAGAATTATTCACACAATTATTTCATGCAGCCACAGCAATTATCTGAAAAAGATTTTTGATTTTTATGAAATTGAAATAGGAAAACAATGTTTAACTTGGATTACAATTAAAGATTAACTCTTTTGATATTCTTATTGAAGTGATTCATTGTCATACATTTTAAACTGCAAACAAGGATTTATTTATATCTGGAATAAATTTGAATTTTGGAAAATTAATAAGATATGCATAATGAAAACTAACCAAATAAAGAGGGTTAGCCATGAGCCATGCATGCATGGTTAGGTTCATTTTTTTCACCAATATTTCAGTATGAACTATAACTAAGCCCACTCAGCCATGCATGCATGACCAACCCTCCTTAATAGGATTAGTTTTCATCATATATTTCTTATCAATTTTGCAGATTTCAAAACTATTCCAGATTCCAATAATTCCTTGTTTACAGGCTTTTATAGGCAAGAAAGTTTCCAAAATAATATTTTTGCATACTCAAACTTGATGAATCCTTCCACATTAAATTGTATTATAGATTATAAAAACCCAGGGCATTTACAAAATCTTAAATTCAAACAGTTTATAAATGTATGTAATAGCTATGCTATGAGGTATGGGTTTGCTTATTGTTGAAGGCCATACGGTGACCTATAGTTGTTAACTTCAACGTCATTTGGTCTCTGGTGGAGAGTTATGTAATATGTAATAGCTCTTTCTTCATTACCTTCAAAGTCAGCTCCAATAGCCGTTCCTAACATTAATCCATATGGACAAGCTGTAACGCTAACCTGAAATATAAAATATGCTTAGTTATTTCAAATAGTTAAAAAGAATCATAAAGAGAAATCAGTAACTTTCAGACACAGTGACATTTTCTTTGTGTAGTCATAGATCTGATTCTATTTTATCAGCTTTCCTGCAAAAAAACAAACTATGAAATATTCTTGTTCATTTACAAACAGATATTTATATATATATAAATATCTGTCATTGTTAGGAGGAAGATCTAAACTAATTATCATTTTGTTTTGCCTAAGGATTGAGAACTTGCAAACATATTAAACCCATACACATTCTACATAAATGTGAAGCTAGGAGCCTGTAATCCATTGTTTGTTGTTGTTACTGTAATTGCTGTTATTTAATTGAGCATAAATTTATCCTCTCTTTTGAATGGTTTCACATTTTGTAATCTTCAGGCCTTTTATAGCTTACTATACGGTTTCTGTTTTGCACATTGTCGAAGGTTTTAAAGGTAACCTTTAGTTGTTTAACTCCTTGTTCTTTGGTATATCAAATGTAGAAGTTTTTTCTTGACGATAGAATCAACAGAACATAATTGTTATCAATAATTACCTTTTCCAATCCAATATGCTTTCCAAAGTGTCAATCCAGGTTAGGCATCAGTAAAATTACTAAATGAAGAAATGGACGGAATTGTCTTGACAGATGGTTTAAGGGCATTTCTATCAATTTCAACAATTTTACATTTGTAAGTTTGGTTTTTTCTTGAATCTATTGCCTGAAACAGAAATTTGTTTTATATTTACATTGGCTATGGTGGTTGAATGTTTGCAATATTGCATGTTAAATTTAAGAAACTAAACAGCCTCTATATAACCCTTTCTCTTATGTTGACCTCTATATGGTGTATAGAGTTTGTGTTTGGTTTTGGTTGACTTTTCAAGAAATTATGTGAAAAATAGTAGAGATGCAAATTATTTTCTCTGAACTTACAGTGTCAAACATTGATAGCTATTTAAATTGTAACACAAATTTCAAACTATTTTTCATCCCTAAATGAACCCGAAAGCAATCCATGATGAAATTGACATTGCACAAAATATAGCTTTGTTACTATATTTAGGAAATAAACACAACTAGTTGCAGTATAAAATAAAATATCCTATTTGTTTTTTTATCAAAAGTGGATATAAAGCACTACAAGACTCACACGAAGTAATGTCTACATATCTATAGGTGATTTTTGATAGTCATTGAATCAAACCTATAAATAAAGGCAACCCTCTGGAAAAAGAATAAATGACCTTATAACAGAGGTGACCTTTGAAATAAGGTCCAAAATGTACAGGTATTACTACAGCAGGCAGAGAATCAGGTGTCCTGACGGACATGTATTACTACAGCAGGCAGAGAATCAGGTGTCCTGACAGACAGGTATTACTACAGCATGCAGAGAATCAGGTGTCCTGACAGACAGGTATTACTACAGCAGGCAGATAATCAGGTGTCCTGACAGACAGGTATTACTACAGCAGGCAGAGAATCAGATGTCCTGACAGACAAGTATTACTACAGCAGGCAGATAATCAGGTGTCCTGACAGACAGGTATTACTACAGCAGGCAGAGAATCAGGTGTCCTGACAGACAGGTATTACTACAGCAGGCAGAGAATCAGATGTCCTGACAGACAGGTATTACTACAGCAGGCAGATAATCAGGTGTCCTGACAGACAGGTATTACTACAGCAGGCAGAGAATCAGGTGTCCTGACAGACAGGTATTACTACAGCAGGCAGAGAATCAGGTGTCCTGGCAGACAGGTATTACTACAGCAGGCAGATAATCAAGTGTCCTGACGGACAGGTATTACTACAGCAGGCAGAGAATCAGGTGTCCTGACAGACGGGTTTTTGCTGAAGTGAGGTGACCTTTACCAGCAGGTTTAACTGTACACTGTGTGTACATGATGAAGATTTAAGGATTGATTTTTGCATATTGTTCCAGAAGACTATGTTTATGTGATGCGGTTTCAAACTTGGCTTTAATATAGTTCTTAATTTTAGTTTTCGTGTTGTTGAGTTGCTGTCTTATTGGCATATTACCCTAATGTACAATCTTCTTTTAACACATAACTCATAAAGCAAATTACATTTACCTTTTACATGTCATTTGCAGCCAACACATTGTGTCCTTCATTTACATATCTTTTAATTTCAGCCTTGATATGAGATGCTTTCCTATCGCAGGCCCCTTTTCCATCCTGGGCTCCTGCAAAATTATAGGATGATAATATAGGTCCCAGATTGGCATAGATCATTGCCAGCGTGAGTGTTCTCTTATAACACACATCAATGCCTGACCAAAAGCTTATATCTTTAATTTCTGGCTTGACAGGTGATAAATCAGAAACAATATCACATAAAATTGATGCTGTGGTAAAGGCATCCTGAGCAACTGGACTTGGGAACAAATGAACATATGTCATTGTTTGTAGACCACTTTCACCATTTATCAAACATATACCAATGTGCCAATTGACCCCACATTTACCAAACCAGTCAGTTAGTCTTTCTCTAAATTTTCAGGGCAGGAATTTCATTGCCTAATCTAACATGACAATTGCTTTGGATCCATTAAGCGAAGAAATTATATGATTGTTTTGCATGTAGTTGACTTTTTGATCGGACAAGATGTTTTTTTCCATTCCACAATATTATCAATTGCATTAGAAGTTTTGAACAATATTTCATCATACAGATCTTCAATATTTTCAGCTTTCAGTAATTGAACTCTTTTCATTATTTCCTCCAGCAAATCTGACAGCTGCAAACACTTAAGACAACCACTTAAATGTTGATGATCACAGCATTCATTTTTAAAATGAAGATCTTTAATGTCATTCAGGGAGAAGGTCATGCAATGGTCTTTGATATCTGAGTCTTCTCTTCAAGGTGTATCTAAAGAAAATAAAACATTTGGCAATTCTAAATCTGCTGTTTTGAATTCTTAATTTTAGAAAATGAGTGATTGCACAAAATAGTGTTTTCATATAATCTGATGAGAAAAGTATACTTTCATATTGTAGGGGGTCTCTGACTTCTTTATAAAATTTCCTTCATGTCTGACAGATGATTACATTTTAACAGCTTTTTCAAACTGTTTTGTTTTAGAGTTTTTTGTGGGGTTCATATTGCTAAATTTATAGTGTTCTATGAACTGTTGTCTGTTCATCTTTTTCATATTGCAATACATACTGTGTTATCTGTCTTTTTTCAAACTATGATATTGATAGCTGTTTTGTTTATACCTTTTTATACAGGGAATGTGATTTCAGGACCTTTTTTTCACTTGTGTATTGAAGATATATATCATTTCAAATAATAATAAAAAATGATGGGCTGATGGGTAAACTTTTTTAATTCATTGTTTAAGATAATTCCAGAAGATCACCATCCTGAACCAAAAGTCTAAAGGTGTAATACCACCATTGATTTTCCCCTATTAGTCTTTGTTGAATTTGCACTTTCCAAAAATTGTGCAGAATTTATCTTTGTTTCAAATAAAGAAATACTTGGCATGAGTAAAGTTTTATCCTATCCAGTACTATAAAAAAATTTCACATAACATTTCATTGCAAATAAGAAAATAACCATCACTGGAAGTTAACCAATCAAATTTTCCCCTTTTATTAACCTGTGTACAAGGTAACCATGTAACCTCAAGTTTCCAAAATATTCTATAGAAACCCCAAATAAAAAATTAATGTTGCTTTTAATTACCCAAGATATATGTTTATGACCCAGAAATGTTTTACTGCAATGAAATGTAGGATTAATTACCTACAACTGTCAAATTCAAGGGAATATTTTTTTTCTACCTATTTTCGTTTGCAACCGGATGTGACGTACTATGCTTTTGTGGTATTACACCTAAATTGTGAACTGCAATTATCCTTAACAATTCTTCAAGGCATACTTTCAATAAAAGGAGAATGTGTACATGAGATACAGATTCCCCTGCTTGTTAATAAACGGCAAATTCAGCAATTTTTTCATTTATAAAGGGACATAACTCAAGAACAGTGAAAGTGAAATCACTAATATTTAAACTTGATCTGTGTTTGTGGTAAAAAGCACTGTGTGTTAGTTTCATAACATTTGGTTGAGGCAAACTAAAATTATATATAGTGCTGAAATGGCAAATTCAGCAATTTTTCCATTTCTAAAGGGACATAAACTGAAGAACAGTGAAAAATGTGCCACTCAAATTCAAACTTGATCTGTGTTTGGTGATAATAAGCATTATGTATAAGTTCCATAGCATTTGGTTGAGGCAAACTAAAGTTAAGGAATGGAAACCAATTTAGGGACGTACAGATGGACAAGAGTAAAACTGGATGCCCTTGTTGCCTAGGGTGCATAAAAAATGTCTAGATAGTGGGTTAATGATGATGTTTTATTGTTATGAATATCAAAAGAGACAAAAGGTGAATTATGTATTTACCTTCAAATCATGCTTCAAGTACTGCTTGCATTCAGAAAGATCTTTTATCATTTGGTCCATTTCTTCTATACATAGATGAAGCTGATTTACAACCCAAAGTAGGTCCTCAAACTCTCAACCACCCTCTACCACAAAATAGTCTAAACCTTCCATGGATTTCTGTATTGAAGCTTGACAGACTTGCATTATTATGTACATAGTACTGTGACCTGTAAAACATTATATATTTTCGAATAAGTCAAATTAAATGTACTGTGAAGGGAACAAAACCAGTATATAAATCTTATAAAATGTACATATATATTTATCAAAAACTAGTTAAAACACTGCCCTTTAGCGTCCTTTTTTCTGGATAGGTTTGGGGCCTCGGTGGCCAAGTGGTCTAAGTAGTCGAACTACTGTATCATTAGCCAGTCAACACTGAGGTTGTGAGGTCGAATCCCACAAGTGGCAGGTGCACTTGACTCCAATCTTAATTGACTAGGATTGTCAGTTTTCCTAGTGAAGGTCGGTGGTTCTCTCCGGGCACTCCGACTTCCTCCACCAATAAAACTGTCCGCCACAAAGTAGCACAATAGTGTTGAAAGCAGCGTTAAACACCAATCTATCAAACAATCAATCTGGATGGGTTGAGTCATAATTCTCAAAATAAATACAACATAGAAACCTATAAGCAATAGACTCATCTAAACTTGTTTAAATATCATTTTTGAGAAAAAGATCAGCATGCAGATACAAGGAGGTCATTGTGACCTACATTTAACTCATCATTGACTTTGGTAAATGTGTATATAGATGTATCTTTGGATCTTTGGAGTTTGGTGGTGGGTCATGTTGGAAAAAGTAGCAATTTTCAATTTAAGCTTTTTGCATTAAATCAATTAAAACATATTGTACAGAATGACATAAAATTTGTATTCTTACATTATCTATGTTTTAAAATAATTTTATACAATCTTCTAAGATGTATAGAAAATTATAATTTTAATGACAGAAACAAAAGCAATCCCTTTTATGCATATTAATATATGATATGTTAGTGATAAACAACTACCTAATTTTTCAATGTCCATTTCTTCACAATACTGATCATACTGCCTCACGATAGCTGCTGAGGCTATACAACATATCACATTTGGAGTTTGAATATAATTTTTCCTGATGACAGTTTCATTTTCTTCTCTCCAAATAGCACGTCTTTTATTACTTCAGAGGAAGTCCTGTTCTAAAAGATACTAGATCTCAATATCTGTAATTTAAATTCTAAATTCAAAAATTTTTCAAAGTTATCTGAAGATTTGTTTGTTACTTCAAACTTATCTAAATTATTGCACTCCCTTTTTGAAGAACAAAAGAAACTCTTAGAAAATATCAATGCAGTTTGAAAAAATAGAAAGAAAAATAATATATAATAAAATTGATCAGGAGTTGTCTCCCATAGACCTAGAACTATAAAATTATGGAATTTCTCCAGGTCACAGTGGCTTCCAAAATAACTTTGTTTAATCAATAACATGGTTTATAATCATGCTACTTTGTTTGAATGTGTATTCATGTTTTTAGTTTAAATGTACTTTAATCATTCTAATCATTTTATACTGTGCTTTTTTTCTGTAATTCATTTGATTGTATGATAGATCAAATGTTGGGCACCATGATTGGTTAATAAAATTTTGTTGGTGTGTCAATGCTAATACAACTTCAAATTTGACTTGTCATAAATGAAACCCCTTAAACAATGTAGACTTACTGCTTGATATGTAAAATTATGTCTTCTCTTTCTCTCTAACCACTACAGGCTGATATTCCAGGTTCATCTTTAGACCTTTGAAAAGGTGTCAGTTAGTCCTTTCTGAAAATCATTTATATTGTATACATAATTTATATTATGTGCTTACAAATGAATGCAAGTTACATATTTATACAATCAAAATTTTAAGGCTTCTTTATCTTTCATCAATATAAGTATTGTTCCAATTAAGGTATCTATCATGTGTCTTTTTCTGAGCATCCCTTCTTGGCATGTTGCAAAAATACTTTTTTGGTTTAATAAAATTTTACTGAGTATAATTCAATAAACAACAGAAACAACTAAAACTTGAAATTTAAAGATTAACCAATCAAAATAGTAAGTGTAGTTGTGTATTTAAAATTTTCCAAAAAAAAAAATCTTTTAAAATCAAGGCTGGTTGAAATATTTAAAATGTGTATACTTTGTCATTTCAAGCCAAGCCATACCCCCTCTTCTTGATTCATTCATAGCTTTCTATCAATTCAGAAGCTACTTGTTTCCCAGTATGTATCCTAATGTGCACCTTCTCAAATGATGAGGGTAGTTTTTAACGACCCTGACTACCCATGAAGGTCTTGCACAGACGTCGGCCCTAGATTGCGCCTTTTTAGGCATTTAAATAATTTATTTTTACATTAAGGTAATTGATATAATTTTGAGTGACAAAAGGTAAAAAAAACACAATAACATGAATCAAAGTAAAATGAACAATAATTTGATAGATAAAAATAATAAACTAAATTGATGAATAAAAAAGAAAAGATAAAAATAGATAGAACTTAAATTAAATAAAAATATAATAAAAATGAAAATGGAAATTTTAGTAAAGAACAAACAAAAAATAAATAAATAATATACCTTCTCAAACATTGTTGATATTGAAATATAATAAAAAAATATTAAGCATTTAAAGGAAGTTTGCTAAATTGCTAAATTGTATTCTTGCCTGAGACACCAAATTTGATCTAGAGAATGAGGAACGTGAACAGTTTAACTTTGTGTATGTAAATTTTATCTACAATTCTTGTAAATTGTTACAAAACTGCAACTGCTACTAGTAGTACACAAATTATCTTTAAAAAACTTTAAAGCAGATATGTAAATAATTGAACTTTTCGTCCTGATCCCGTCTTTATTAGCTGTCTCTGTGTAAATCATAACTCGTGTTGTTTGTAAATGATTAATTGTAATGGTCTTTGCTTTGTTATATACTTTCCAATAGAAGGCTAATAAATTATATATGCACTTAATGGGTCACTTAATATTTGACAGTTAACACAGCTCGTTGAACTTCCTGTCCAGGAAGAATTGCGAATTTGCCAGTATTTCAAAGAAAATCACTCATGATATCAGTCTAAAGGCTCAAGAATCCATTTGAAAACGTGCCATTTTCCAAATTCCCATGTTATTTAATGACATCGCTGGTATTTAAAAAATGCTGGGTATGGGGTGAAATTCACTTAAAAATAAAAATATACTTAACTTTAAATGTGCTGCTGAATCTGCATTCATCCTGGGGGCTCCTGTCTCTGTAAGAAAAACAAAAAGTATAAATTAGTATAATACCGAAGAAAGTCTATGGGTCACTTCAAATAAAAGAAAACTCAACTTTAAATGTGCTGCTCAATCCGCATTCATCCTGTGGGCTCCTGTCTCTGTAAGAAAAACAAAAAGTATAAATTAGTTTAATATTGATGACAGGCTATGGGTCACTTCAAATAAAAATATACTCAACTTAAAAATGTGCTGCTGAATCCCCATTCGTCCTGGGGGCTCTTGCCTCTGTAAGAAAAACAAAAAATATAAATTAGTATAATACTGATGAAAGTCTATGGGTCACTGCAAATAAAAATATACTTAATTTAAAATGTGCTCCTGAATCTGTGTTCGTCCTGGGGGCTCCTGTCTCTGTAAGAAAAACAAAGGTATAAATTAGTATAATACTGATGAAAGTCTATGGGTCACTTCAAATAAAAATATACTTAACTTAAAATGTGCTGCTGAATCTGCATTCGTCCTGGGGGATCCTGTGTCTGTAAGAAAAACAAAAAGTATAAATTAGTATAATACTGATGAAAGTCTATAGATCACTTCAAATAAAAATATACTTAACTTAAAATGTGCTGCTGAATCTGCGTTCGTCCTGGGGGCTCCTGTCTCTGTAAGAAAAACAAAAAGTATAAATTAGTATAATACCAATGAAAGTCTATGGGTCACTACAAATAAAAATATACTTAACTTAAAATGTGCTGCTGAATCTGCGTTCGTCCTGGGGTCTCCTGTCTCTGTAAGAAAAACAAAAAGTACAAATTAGTATAATACTGATGAAAGTCTATGGGTCACTGCAAATAAAAATATACTAAACTTAAAATGTGCTGCTGAATCTGCGTTTGTCCTGGGGGCTCCTGTCTCTGTAAGAAAAACAAAAAGTATAAATTAGTATAATACTGATGAAAGTCAATGGGTCACTTTAAATAAAAATATACTTAACTTAAAATGTGCTCCTGAATCCGCATTCGTCCTGGGGGCTCCTGTCTCTGTAAGAAAAACAAAAAATATATATTAGTTTGATATTCATAAGACAGGTCTATGGGTCACTTTAAATAAAAATATACTTTACTTAAAAATGTGCTGCTGAATCTGCATTCGTCCTGGGGCTCCTGTCTCTGTAAGAAAAACAAAAAGTATCAATTAGTTTGATATTCATAAGACAAGTCTATGGGTCCCTATAAATAGAAATATACTCAACTTTAAATGTGCTGCTAAATTCGCATTCCTCCTGGGGGCTCCTGTCTCTGTAAGAAAACAAAAAGTATAAATTAGTATAATACCGATGAAAGTCTATGGGTCACTTCAAATAAAAATATACTTAACTTAAAATGTGCTGCTGAATCTGCGTTCGTCCTGGGGGCTCCTGTCTCTGTAAGAAAAACAAAAAGTATAAATTAGTATAATACCAATGAAAGTCTATGGGTCACTACAAATAAAAATATACTTAACTTAAAATGTGCTGCTGAATCTGCGTTCGTCCTGGGGGCTCCTGTCTCTGTGAGAAAAACAAAAAGTACAAATTAGTATAATACTGATGAAAGTCTATGGGTCACTGCAAATAAAAATATTCTAAACTTAAAATGTGCTGCTGAATCTCCGTTTGTCCTGGGGGCTCCTGTCTCTGTAAGAAAAACAAAAAGTATAAATTAGTATAATACTGATGAAAGTCAATGGGTCACTTTAAATAAAAATATACTTAACTTAAAATGTGCTCCTGAATCCGCATTCGTCCTGGGGGCTCCTGTCTCTGTAAGAAAAACAAAAAATATATATTAGTTTGATATTCATAAGACAGGTCTATGGGTCACTTTGAATAAAAATATACTTTACTTAAAAATGTGCTGCTGAATCTGCATTCTTCCTGGGGCTCCTGTCTCTGTAAGAAAAACAAAAAGTATCAATTAGTTTGATATTCATAAGACAAGTCTATGGGTCCCTATAAATAGAAATATACTCAACTTTAAATGTGCTGCTAAATTCGCATTCCTCCTGGGGGCTCCTGTCTCTGTAAGAAAAAAAAAAGTGTAAATTAGTATAATACTGATGAAAGTCTATGGGTCACTTCAAATAAAAATATACTTAACTTAAAATGTGCTGCTTAATCTGCGTTCGTCCTGGGGGCTCCTGTCTCTGTAAGAAAAACAAAAAGTATAAATTAGTATAATACTGATGAAAGTCTATGGATCACTTCAAATAAAAATATACTTAACTTAAAATGTGCTGCTGAATCTGTGTTCGTCCTGGGGGTTCCGGTCTCTGTAAGAAAAACAAAAAGTATAAATTAGTATAATACTGGTGAAAGTCTATGGGTCACTGCAAATAAAAATATACTTAACTTAAAATGTGCTGCTGAATCTGCATTTATCCTGGGGGCTCCTGTCTCTGTAAGAAAAACAAAAAGTATAAATTAGTATAATACTGATGAAAGTCTATGGGTCACTGCAAATAAAAATATACTTAACTTAAAATGTGCTGCTGAATCTGCATTTATCCTGGGGGATTCTGTCTCTGTAAGAAAAACAAAAAGTATAAATTAGAATAATACTGATGAAAGTCTATGGGTCACTTTAAATAAAAATATACTTAACTTAAAATGTGCTGCTGAATCTGCTTTCGTCCTGGGGGCTCCTGTCTCTGTAAGAAAAACAAAAAGTATAAATTAGTATAATACCGAAGAAAGTCTATAGGTCACTGCAAATAAAAATATACTTAACTTAAAATGTGCTGCTGAATCTTGCGTTCGTCCTGGGGGCTCCTGTCTCTGTAAGAAAAACAAAAAGTATAAATTAGTATAATACCAATGAAAGTCTATGGATCACTTCAAATAAAAATATACTTAACTTAAAATGTGCTGCTGAATCTGCTTTCGTCATTGGGGCTCCTGTCTCTGTAAAAAAACCAAAAAGTATAAATTAGTATAATACCGATGAAGGTCTATGGGTCACTGCAAATAAAAATATACTTAACTTAAAATGTGCTGCTGAATCTGCGTTCGTCCTGGGGGCTCCTGTCTCTGTAAGAAAAACAAAAAGTATAAATTAGTATAATACCGAAGAAAGTCTTTGGGTCACTGCAAAATAAAAATATACTTAACTTAAAATGTGCTGCTGAATCTTGCGTTCGTCCTGGGGGCTCCTGTCTCTGTAAGAAAATCAAAAAGTATAAATTAGCATTATACTGATGAAAGTCTATGGATCACTTCAATAAAAATATACTTAACTTAAAATGTGCTGCTGAATCTGCTTTTGTCCTGGGGGCTCCTGTCTCTGTAAGAAAAACAAAAAGTATAAATTAGTATAATACCGATGAAGGTCTATGGGTCACTGCAAATAAAAATATACTTAACTTTAAATGTGCTGCTGAATCTGCATTCGTCCTGGGGGCTCCTGTCTCTGTAAGAAAAACAAAAAGTATAAATTAGTATAATACTGATGAAAGTCTATGGATCACTTCAAATAAAAATATACCTAACTTAAAATGTGCTGCTGAATCTGTGTTCGTACTGGGGGTTCCTGTCTCTGTAAGAAAAACAAAAAGTATAAATTAGTATAATACCGATGAAAGTCTATGGGTCACTGCAAATAAAAATATACTTAACTTTAAATGTGCTGCTGAATCTGCATTCGTCCTGTGGGCTCCTGTGTCTGTAAGAAAAACAAAAAGTATAAATTAGTATAATACTGATGAAAGTCTATGGGTCACTGCAAATAAAAATATACTTAACTTAAAATGTGCTGCTGAATCTGCTTTCATCCTGGGGGCTCCTGTCTCTGTAAGAAAAACAAAATGTATAAATTAGTATAATACTGATGAAAGTCTATGGGTCACTTCAAATAAAAATATACTTAACTTACAATGTGCTGCTGAATCTGCGTTCATCCTCGGGGCTCCTGTCTCTGTAAGAAAAACAAAAAGTATAAATTAGTATAATACTGATGAAAGTCTATGGGTCACTTCAAATAAAAATATACTTAACTTACAATGTGCTGCTGAATCTGCATTCATCCTTGGGCTCCTGTCTCTGTAAGAAAAACAAAAAGTATAAATTAGTATAATACTGATGAAAGTCTATGGGTCACTTCAAATTAAAATATACTTAACTTAAAATGTGCTGCTGAATCTGCGTTCGTCCTGGGGGCTCCTGTCTCTGTAAGAAAAACAAAAAGTATAAATTAGTATAATACCGATGAAAGTCTATGGGTCACTGCAAATAAAAATATACTTAACTTAAAATGTGCTGCTGAATCTGCGTTCGTCCTGGGGGCTCCTGTCTCTGTAAGAAAAACAAAAAGTATAAATTAGTATAATACCGAAGAAAGTCTATAGGTCACTGCAAATAAAAATATACTTAACTTAAAATGTGCTGCTGAATCTTGAGTTCGTCCTGGGGGCTCCTGTCTCTGTAAGAAAAACAAAAAGTATAAATTAGTATAATACCAATGAAAGTCTATGGATCACTTCAAATAAAAATATACTTAACTTAAAATGTGCTGCTGAATCTGCTTTCGTCATTGGGGCTCCTGTCTCTGTAAAAAAACCAAAAAGTATAAATTAGTATAATACCGATGAAGGTCTATGGGTCACTGCAAATAAAAATATACTTAACTTAAAATGTGCTGCTGAATCTGCGTTCGTCCTGGGGGCTCCTGTCTCTGTAAGAAAAACAAAAAGTATAAATTAGTATAATACCGAAGAAAGTCTATGGGTCACTGCAAAATAAAAATATACTTAACTTAAAATGTGCTGCTGAATCTTGCGTTCGTCCTAGGGGCTCCTGTCTCTGTAAGAAAAACAAAAAGTATAAATTAGCATTATACTGATGAAAGTCTATGGATCACTTCAATAAAAATATACTTAACTTAAAATGTGCTGCTGAATCTGCTTTTGTCCTGGGGGCTCCTGTCTCTGTAAGAAAAACAAAAAGTATAAATTAGTATAATACTGATGAAAGTCTATGGGTCACTTCAAATAAAAATATACTTAACTTACAATGTGCTGCTGAATCTGCATTCATCCTTGGGCTCCTGTCTCTGTAAGAAAAACAAAAAGTATAAATTAGTATAATACTGATGAAAGTCTATGGGTCACTTCAAATTAAAATATACTTAACTTAAAATGTGCTGCTGAATCTGCGTTCGTCCTGGGGGCTCCTGTCTCTGTAAGAAAAACAAAAAGTATAAATTAGTATAATACTGATGAAAGTCTATGGATCACTTCAAATAAAAATATACCTAACTTAAAATGTGCTGCTGAATCTGTGTTCGTCCTGGGGGTTCCTGTCTCTGTAAGAAAAACAAAAAGTATAAATTAGTATAATACCGATGAAAGTCTATGGGTCACTGCAAATAAAAATATACTTAACTTTAAATGTGCTGCTGAATCTGCATTCGTCCTGTGGGCTCCTGTGTCTGTAAGAAAAACAAAAAGTATAAATTAGTATAATACTGATGAAAGTCTATGGGTCACTGCAAATAAAAATATACTTAACTTAAAATGTGCTGCTGAATCTGCTTTCATCCTGGGGGCTCCTGTCTCTGTAAGAAAAACAAAATGTATAAATTAGTATAATACTGATGAAAGTCTATGGGTCACTTCAAATAAAAATATACTTAACTTACAATGTGCTGCTGAATCTGCGTTCATCCTGGGGGCTCCTGTCTCTGTAAGAAAAACAAAAAGTATAAATTAGTATAATACTGATGAAAGTCTATGGGTCACTGCAAATAAAAATATACTTAACTTAAAATGTGCTGCTGAATCTGCATTCGTCCAGGGGGCTCCTGTCTCTGTAAGAAAAACAAAAAGTAAAAATTAGAATAAAACTGATAAAAGTCTATGGGTCACTCCAAATAAAAATATACTTAACTTACAATGTGCTGCTGAATCTGCGTTCATCCTTGGGCTCCTGTCTCTGTAAGAAAAACAAAAAGTATAAATTAGTATAATACTGATGAAAGTCTATGGGTCACTTCAAATTAAAATATACTTAACTTAAAATGTGCTGCTGAATCTGCATTCGTCCTGGGGGCTCCTGTCTCTGTAAGAAAAACAAAAAGTATAAATTAGTATAATACCGATGAAAGTCTATGGGTCACTGCAAATAAAAATATACTTAACTTAAAATGTGCTGCTGAATCTGCTTTCGTCCTGGGGGCTCCTGTCTCTGTAAGAAAAACAAAAAGTATAAATTAGTATAATACTGATGAAAGTCTATGGGTCACTGCAAATAAAAATATACTTAACTTAAAATGTGCTGCTGAATCTGCTTTCGTCCTGGGGCTCCTGTCTCTGTAAGAAAAACAAAAAGTATAAATTAGTATAATACTGATGAAAGTCTATGGGTCACTGTAAATAAAAATATACTTAACTTAAAATGTGCTGCTGAGTCTGCTTTTGTCCTGGTGCTCCTCTCTCTGTAAGAAAAACAAAAAGTATAAATTAGTATAATACTGATGAAAGTCTATGGGTCACCAAAAGGACAGATTATTTATTTTCTGCACTGTTGAAGCATGATTTTTCATTTTCGTTAAAACAAGGGACTAATTATCTATTTTCACAATTATATTTATAATATTTGAAAACATACAATTTTTAATAAAATAATATAGTCAATTAAGTCAATCAGAATTAATCATCATCCTCTGAACGTTAATCTTCTGAATTGCAAACTGCATATATTGCATACATACAAGGTATTAAAGCTGGGCTGTAACTAGCCTCTTTTAAAAGTTGTCAAACATTTTCGCCGAGCAGAGCGAGGCCGAAATAAAATCAGCGAAGAGTCTGGGGTGAGCTGAAGGCCCCAAGAAGCTATAGAAAAAATGGCGCAAAATCATGCATTATGCCCATTTCCCAGACCCTTTCTTAATCTGAAACGCAAGTTCTGTTTTAATTTTTTTACAATATTCTGGTCTCAAAGCAAAATATATAGATTCAGTGTAAGACTTTTAGTTTTTAGGGACAACATCAAAAGACCAATATGTAGGACAAAGCAAAAAATGTTTCAGTTTGCAGAAAAACCTTTTATACCTGTCAATTTTGTTTTTTTCAAATTAAGTTAAGAGGGGGCTGATTATCATTGATATAACTATGTCAAGTCAGTTTTTATAACACATTTCAATTACAACTTGATGTAGTTCCTAACTGGGATACAATTTAAAGTAGTTTGTAATAGACAAAAGGTCCTTAAATATAATAAAACTCAAGTTTAAAACATAATTACTAAATTACAAATAGAATGCAACACTAAGAGAATAGTCATAAAGAAGGGCAATCAATGAACAAAAGACAAACCCGGGAACAGATAAAACACAAAACGACAAACATTATAGACAACACTGAAAAATAAAAATAAATAAGAAACATGGATCTCAAAAAACAGGGGCTACGTCAGAGGGTGAACAGAACTTGCTTCTTGCAAGACACTTGCTGTGAAAACAATTTGATATGAAGACAAGCTTTTGTTTTGAAATTTCCAACATGAGGCATTTGCCTCAATGTAGTTACAGCCCTGTAATAAAAGTGAGGTAAATGTTCACAAGACAATGTACCTCAAGTGAAATGAAACTCATTTTCAAACATTTCAAATACATTAATATTTATATTACTAAAATATTTGGGAAGTTTTTCCTGAAAAAGAAATGAAAAAAGACTAATTTTGGAAGAATCTGGTGCCATCTCATACTTCAGAATAGCATTTATAAAATGGCTTAAAAGACCTTCCAAGTTATTTTCAATATATTGTAAGTCAGATTATTTATTTTCAAACTACCACAGAACAAACCATTCATTTTTGTTATTATCAAGGCTGAGTTATTTATTTTCAAAATCCTCCTGCCCCACCCCCCCACCCAGAATATCAAATGGTTGTCCCCTTATGTAATGCAAAATATTTTTTTGACTGAACAACCCTATTTTTTTCACATAAAAAATCTGTAAATCAAGAAATAAAAATACCCTGGCTGGCCTTGCCTAGTTCCTTCCATGCCTTAAAACCTTTCCAGGTTCAGAAGTTTGTCTGTACTCGGAAAAAATTTGGTGGTGTAAACAGAGCCACATTTTTCATATCCTTCTGATATGAACTTTAAAAAAGTTTACCATGAGAAATAAAGGGGACGACCAATTGATTCTGAGGGAGGGGCCTGGCAAATTTGATGAGGTGAGAATATCTATTTCCAACATAAAGGCGTCCTGATTATTCATATTCACTCAGATCAGAGCCAGAATATTTATTTTCTGCTCATCCACAAATTGACATAAAAATTGCCCCTCCTCCCCCAACCCCCCAACCACCAAAAATCAATTTTTCATCCCCTTAAGTAATTTGATTTTAGTGATACATATCACCTTTTTGTAGGATACACATACTACTTAACACATATAGAGCAGTCAAAATGAAGTCTAGAATATAGTTCAATATAATTTTATTATATTAATATGAAAATATAATAGCCTTACAATCAAGGGTGGAACCAGGGTTCAAGGAAAGAGGGGTTTTATTGTCCAAAATCAAAGTAAAATTTCTGGCAAGCGTAGCGAGTAAAATTATTTTGGGAAGGTTTCATAAACAAAATTTTATTTTTTTGTCAGATCAAAGGAAGGTGCACGTACTATATGCCCCCAAAATAACTACTAACAATAGTTCTATAAAAAAATATGGAAATGTGGTATGATTGTCAATGAGACAACTATCAACAACCTTCAACAATGAGAAAAACCCATACTATATAGTCGGTAGTAAAAGGCCCAGACATGAAAAATATGTAATAATTCAATAGAGAAGACTAACGGCCTAATTTATAACAAAATAATTTACGAAATACAAACATGACAGACATAAAACCAACACCATCCAATGGAATACAGGCTCCTGACTTGGGACAGGCACAAACAGAATGTTGTGGTGTTTAACATATAAACATATTTGCAGGCGCCCAACCCTCCCCCAAACCCGGGACAGTTATGTAACAGCACAACATATGAACAAACTATAACAAGAGTGCACTCGCTGAAATATCTTACCTGCTTTACTGACCACTGATTTTATGCTGATATTCCTAAATATAAAGCATAACTACAAGTATCACATAAACTTAACATGATCCAAGAAAATGAGGTCAAGGTCAGATTTACCGAAACCGGAAATACATGTACACTTTACAATCATTCCATGCATTAAGAAACAAACTTAACCAGGAAAACTTAACATTGACCAATGAACCATGTATTGAGGTCAAGGTCAGATGATACCTGCCATACAGACATATACACCTTACAATTATTCCATTCACCAAACATAGTTGACCTAGATACTGCTTATAGTTTAAGAAAAACAGACCAAAACACAAAAACTTAACACTGAGCAATGAACCATGAAAATGAGGTCAAGGTCAAATAAATCCTGCCAGACTGAAATGTTCATTGTAAAATATTTCCATACATCAAATATAGTTGACTTATTGCATATAGTATTAGAAAAACAGACCAAAACACAAAAACTTAACTTTAACCACTGACCCGTGAAAATGATGTCAAGGTCAGATGACACCTAGATACATAGATATGTACACCTTACAATTATTCCATACACTAAATATGGTAGACCTATTGCTTACAGTATCTGATATATGGACTTGACCACGAAAACTTAACCTTGTTCACTGATCCATGAAATGAGGTCAAGGTCAGATGAAAACTGTCTGACAGGGTATGGGTTTAAAAGATTATATTTTTCTGAAACACAAAATGCATTTAAATTTTATATATCTAGTGGATGCCAGGCCTTAACACTTTTCCAACTGGACAGGTAAGTCTGTACTCATAGTAGTTTTTGGTGGAAATACAGCCATTTTTGTCCATTTGTTATGATGAACCAGAGAAAACATGACCTTGTGCAATGCCAAATTACAGGTATCGACAAATTGTAGAACTGTGAATGTGCTTATGTATATAACAATGGTATTTATTAGCTGGTTTTAATATACAGATAACAAAAAGCAATACTTATACCAATAAAACAATATTCAAAGATCTAATTACAGTTGTGAATTGGAAATGCTGAAATAAATGTCAAATTATATATGAAGTAAAGATTGTTTCTCTAATTTTCACATTTATATGACAGAGAAAGAATAAAAAATATAATGTAAATAAATATCGGAAGACACAGATTATCAGAAAAAAGTTTTACTTAATGTGGTCACATGTAACAAACTTGAAACATAAAACTCTTTTTTTCTTGATATACTGAAATTTTGCATTGAATGTTCTATGAGGTAATATATTCCAGTAACAATGTGCATGGCAGCCTAAATCAAACACACCTTCAAACTGAAAGCATATTTTTGAACTAACTTGGAAAGTTGGTTTCACAATATTCATATATTGTTCCTACTTTTGATTAGTTCCCTGCTTAACTATTGACTCCACCCAAAAGAAGGTAGTACCTTAATAGCTAATAGCTAACCAAAGATACTACCTTTACCTACATGCTGTAATCAGACATGGGGTCAATTACTTTTGAAAGTAATTAATTACATTCAATTACAATTACAAAATCTTTAATTAAATTACACATTACATTTGACTTTTTTTACCAATGTAATTAATTACTTTCCAATACGTGGCAAATGTAATTAATTACTTCAATTACTCTTGAAAGGAAAATTTAGATAAAATATTGAAAACATGCATTTATCCTATGATATGTACATAAGTATCAAACATTGCTTTGTGGTAATAACAAATGAGATCTATAGCGACTATTTTCAAATTCAATCAGTATCAAAGAAGAGAAAAAGTGAAATATATGGTGTGTTACAGGAATAAAGAAAAAAATATACATTAATCTGAAGTGCACATAATACTTTGTCTATCAGGCATCCTTAGGACTAGAGGTCTGGTTTAATTTAATGCTCAAATTGATAAAAAGCCTTATTCAATATTTTGATATCTTAAATTTTGTTTTAATTACCTATTGAAATTTTATATTTTAATGTATTTAATTGAAAATGATACAAAAAGAGAGCCCTAATTTTTATATTTTATTTTGATCACAACTTATTAAAATTATTTTTCCTAAAGAAATGATTTAGAAAGCCTGACTTTTTTTAAATACTTTAGTTTTAAATCACACTTAATTGATTTAAACAAAATTCATGTATCTAGAGGTATTTTTATCTCTCTCAAATTGGCTTAACACTTGTTTAACATGCAAACATAACTGTTGAAAAACAGTCATTATATAGTTTATAATAAAACAAATAGCCAGAGGTTATATATATTTATTGATTGACTATGTCATTTAAAGTTGATTATTTTAAAATCAATGTCTGACAATATCTATCTGAATATACATGTAGCCATTGTAGGTAACAAGCTAATTAAGGTATAAGACAGTAAATTACTAATTGTTTCTCTTGAAACACAAATTATGGAATGTTTCTGCCATCTTTTGTTTTTCTTTTTTCTAATTTTTTCATTTAATACAAAATAAAGAATCTCCAATGGTTGTGTAATTACAGAAAGTATACTGTGTAGGCTTTCCTAGCAGGTAACTACATTTACTAACAGTGTTCCCGCCTGCCCTACATAGAAGGGCGGTCCGCCCATGGTGCCCTTACATCCGCCCCCGCCCTTCTTCCCTCCAAAGTAAAAGAATGCACCCCTCTGCCTTTTCAAAACAATAAAATTTCCAAATTTCATGCCTACCAGAAACGTGGTAAAAACGTTACCTGATTGTGTAACACTAATTAACTGACAATGGGATTAAGTTAAATACCTATTGCCTTGGCAGTTTTATCACCTTTGTTAATGATTGTTTACTGCTAATTAGTGGATTTAAGATAATTGAACAAATACTAGATATTTAATACAGAATGAAAATGTCCACATGTTATCTATATGTAATGTTTATGTACAGCATGAACACCTGAAAAAAATTATTTCAGTAGACATAACATAAAAAATAAAATCTTAAAGGCATACATTGTTTTGACTTAATTTGGTAATAAAATGCTCCGCTGGGCGCAGCTTGATACGACCGCATAGGTTGAACCCTGAACAGTTGGGGCAAGTATGGACACAACATTCAAGCTTGATACAGCTTTGAATTTGGATTGTGATTTGCATAGGTTTCTGACACAGAATGAATGTGGTCTAAGAACTTAAAATTTTTTAATTTACCTATTATGGTCCAATATCCAAAATCTAAATACATGGTTAGATTCAGCATATCAAAGAATTAAAAGAATTCAAAATTTGATGAAATAAAACAAAGTTTAATTTTGGACCCTTTTGACCTCAATGTGGACCAATTTGATAACGGGGCCCAAAAATCAAAATACATGGTTAGATTCAGCATATCAAAGAACCCCATATATTCAATTTTTGTTGAAATCAAACAAAGTTTAATTTTGGACTCCAATTTGGACCAACCTTTTTTGGCCCCACATTCCTGTTGAGACCTAAACTCTCAGCATATCAAAGAACCCCCATAATTCAATTTTTAATGAAATCAAACAAAGTTTAATTTTGGACCCTTTGGACCTCAATGTGGATAAATTTAAAAACGAGGCCCAAAATCCAAAAATCTAAATACACGGTTATATTCAGCATATCAAAGAACCCCATACATTCAATATTTGTTGAAATAAAACAAAGTGTAATTTTGGACCCCGATTTGGACCAACTTGAAAACTGAGCCCATAATCAAAAATCTAAATACATGTTAAGATTCAGTATATCAAAGAACCCCAAGAATTCAATTTTTGTTAAAATCAAAATAAGTTTAACTTTGGACCCTTTGGACCTTAATGTAGACCAATTTGAAATGGGACCAAAAATTAAGAATCTAAATACACAGTTAGATTCAGAATATCAAAGAACCCCAATATTTCAATTTTTGATGAAATCAAACCATATCATTATTATTTGCTTTTACACATGTATATATAAATCAGAAATAACCAACTTAAAATGGAAAATTTTAAAGAAAAAAAAAGGAAAAAAAGGACCCCTCCCAAAGTTTTGAACCCCCTTATGATTCATCACCCCCAAACTCAATCCCAGTCTTCCCTTTGTGGTATGGTACCTTGCAGTACAATTTCAGAGATCCATAAACTTGAACACAAGTTATTGTCTGGAAACTAGAAAAATGCTTGTTTTTTTGCCCCTTTTTGGCCCCAAATTCCTAAACATTTAGGCCAATTACCCCCAAACCCAAACCCAGCTTTCCCTTTGTGATATGGAACCTTGAAGTACAATTTCATAAAGATCCATACACTTACACACAAGTTATTGTCCTGAAACTAGAAAAATGCTTGTTTTTTGCCCCTTTTTGGCCCCTTATTCCTAAACGTTTTGGGAAATTACCCCAAAAATCAATCCCAGCCTTCCCTTTGTGGTATGGTACCTTGCAGTACAATTTCAGAGAGATCCATACACTTGAACTAAAGTTATTGTCTGTAAACTTAAAAAATGCTTATTTTTGGCCCCTTATTCCTAAACATTTTAGGGCAATTACCCCCAAACTCAATTCCAGCTTCCCCTTTGTGATATGGAACATTGTGGTACAATGTCAGAGAGATCCATACACTAACACACAAGTTATTGTCTGGAAGAAACAAAAATGCTTATTTTTGGCCCCTTTTTGGCCCCTAATTCAACTGTTGGTACCATAACCCCCAATCCCAATCTTCCTTTTGTGGTATTGAACCTAATATGGTAAAATTTCATAGAGATCCATTCACTTAAACTAAAGTTATTGTGCGAAAACCAATGTGTTTTCGGACGAAGACGACAATGTCATACCAATATACGACGCGGTCGTATAAAAAATGCTTTGTTTCATAACCATGAGTATGAAATTAAAGAAGAATCAAAGAAATTTGAATTTTGAACTTAACAAGATTGCACCACTTCCTGTTTTACTTCTTGTATTTTATAATCCTCCTGACACAGGAGCACTCAACAAATTTATTTTAAACAATGATGGAGAAAAAGTAACTGTTTATACCTTCTGTAATATATCTCACCTGTTATATTTATAAAACTCCTTACTGAGGAGCACTTTGGTGTGCACTTAGAAATATTTTTTTGTAACAATTCAAATGATAATAAATAACTCTCAATAACATATATACTATATGTTTGAACAAGTAATTCAAATATAGATATTTTAATTACATTAAACATTCAATTTTGCATGTATAACTCCATCTTTCAAAACTACTTGTTTATTTTTATAGACTGGTATAAGTTATAAAACATTGAAATTTCTGATGATTATTTTCCTTGCCAAATGTACAAGTTTGTTTAGATTAACATCAAACTGATATGCTTTGCTTCATGGTATGATAATTTGATAAAAAAAATCTTACTTGAACCAACATTAAGTAAAGAACACATTAATTTCTGAATATGTTTTAAATACAACCAATGTTCTCCAGCTGAGCCTAAGCAATATTCAAGGTAATTTATACACTGTCCAACAGAGCCCTTAAAATCTGGGTTATAATGCTGAAGTGCCCTTTCAGACAACTAGCACCCTTCTGCCCTGAGATTCAAGCTGGAACACTGTACTAAGGTCATGGCTTTTCATCATTTTTTGAGAAAACACCAGATTCAATCTTTCTGATCCAAAATTTCAAATGTAATTGAGTTGTAATTGAAAAGTAATTGTCAATTACAGACAATTTTGTCTTTGTAATTCATTACTTTTAATTACTTGTAATTGAAAAAAAGCTCAATTACAATTACATATTTCAATTACCCCATGTCTGGCTGTAATGTGTCTTCATAGGTCAAGGTCATTGTAAAAATAAATCAAACTCACCTGAACAGCAAATACGCAAAACTCTCGAAACAATCAAATCATATAATCACCTCTCAACTCAAATCTCACACTCACTTGGACATTGCATGTTATCATATTTGTGGCTCCTATTGAATATAACTGCATGTACCCTCAGCCTCCTGGCAGTATAACTGAATGATGCAATCCTTATATGAAAAGTAAATACAAAGACTGCCCGGATACTAAATAATTAAACTATTGAAATTTTTGTAAACAAAGACCAAAATTGACCAGCCATTAAATTAAATTTCCCTCTGTCTAATTAATCACAAGACCACCAATGACCAATGAAATAAGACCTAGTCACAAGTAGATTGCAAACAAATCACCTAGTGACCTACTACAAATTGTCTGCAAGAGATATTTAAAATAAGTACATACAGTATAATCAATGCAACCAGTATAAATGGCAGAAAGTCCACTCTACCACATCCTCCCCTGGTTGCAAATGAAGTCCTCGTCAACCTAAAACATAAACTATACAGCTCTTCCCCCTGGTCTTAAGACCCGATTATTATATATACAAGAAGGAAAAAACTGGCCGAAAAAATACGTTATCATTATGAATTAGAAACACTTAGTGAAAAGCCTTTGATATTAGTTCACGCCTTTTCAAATTTTGCTCTCTGGACATTTTTACTCCGACTTGGGACACTACCAGAGAAGAAGAATAATCAAAGTACTGAAGAACTGAACATCGGATGACCGCAAGTTCTGGTCAGGATGGTCTCAGAAAATATCTTTTTTTCTGAGACAAGTTCCTGTGTGGATGATGAATAAATGACAGGGAATTTAACCTCACCGTAATAATTATTATATTGTAGAGATATAATCATTTGTTATCAGTATAATCTGGTTTGTTGTTATATATAATATTAATATCTGTATATATATAGCAGATCATCTTTCGAGATATTCTTCCGCATGCGTTAACACATATTTTCGGTATTCATGATTTGTTATATATTTCTCACGACAAAAAAAAATTCATATCATTTATCTATGTTCTTAACTAATATTTTCATGAGTATTCGTTGAAGAAATGAATTTAGAACAAGCGATAAGGAATGTTATGTTGCACTCGATAATGTCCGCGTATTTATACGAAATACGTTCGGTTATCAGTCAAAAGCGCAAGGAAACCTCTCAAGGTCACATCCGATGTAAAAATTAGTAGCTATGATATGGTTGCAAAAAAGCCGTGAACTATCCATATATATGTAAAACTCAAATAGACATCCAAATCTGACCTCATAAAGAAATACGATTCCAAATCGACGGCCAATTGGTCTGTGTAACACTTAACAATTTATTATTTAAAGCTGTTTTAATCAGATGAATTTTACTTACAATGAAAAATCTCTAACAGAAGCTAAGTGTTTCAGATAATTAGAACTATTTGGTTTTCACAATTAATCAAAAGATACAGCGAATTTCGAATTTATTGGTCGAAATGTACAATTTAAATTCTAGGTGGGATAGTTTACTCCAATTTTACAATTGTGTTTGTTCCACACTTTTGCACAAACACACCCGTCACTTGCTTGATAAAGCGTCCATCATTTTGGAGAACAGTAAAAACTTATCAACTCCGTAAGTCGAATAACGTGGTAAGCTTGAGTATGTAAATATTTGCTACTGTACGTTAAGCAATAATCAATCAGAGAACGTGTATTTCCACAAATTTGAGTTCAGATTTTTATTTTGCTTTTCTGCTTCTTACGATCTGCATCCATGTCGGCAGATAGAATCATTGAATGGTCATCGTTAGTCTTTTATCGCATGACGATCATATATTGCCCTTTTCTCGTTTTTGAAATGTTTCTCGTTTCTCGTTTTTTATATAGATTAGACCGTTGGTTTTCCTGTTTGAATTGTTTTACACAAGTCATTTTAGGGCCCTTTGTAGCTTGCTGTTCGGTGTGAGCCAAGGCTCCGTCTTGAAGGCCATACTTTGACCTATAATTGTTAACTTTTTTCACATTGTGACTTGGATGGAGTGTTGCCTCATTGGCACTCATACCACATCTTCTTATTTCTATTTTATTATTGATTTGACTCCAAGTATTGGTACGGTAGGGGAAATGCTGAATCAATGGGGTGTCGCAATGAACGTTGCAGATTGGATAACAGTTGGATCAAATCAATATTTTTATATAAGTATCTGCTTTACACTGCTTATCCGCTATACACGCTGCATTTTAAAAGTTAGACCAAATATTAGTAGCTTGGAGCCAGGATAATGTTAGGAGGTAGACCATTAATATCCAACCCAGCGTGATAGTCTTTTAAAAGATAAATACATTCATACCACATAAGTGTCACTATTTGTGGGGGTTTCCCCCATGGAGGTTCCCAATTGGAGTAATTTTGTCCACAATTTAAAACAAAACAATCAATTTTACCATGGGTATATGATTGTAAAAGTATGAAGAAGCAAATAAACATCATTAAAATAAATTTGAAGGCCCTTTCAAGGTTTTGTGGGACAATGAGAGCCATCTTGCACGCTTAACCCATTTTGTTATGTTGGCAGGTAT
Source organism: Mytilus californianus (assembly GCF_021869535.1). Taxonomy (NCBI): domain Eukaryota; kingdom Metazoa; phylum Mollusca; class Bivalvia; order Mytilida; family Mytilidae; genus Mytilus; species Mytilus californianus. Next base: position 65,794,833 of record NW_026262679.1, read on the forward strand.
CATGCAGGTAAGCGATATCAGGCTCCGGGTCATGAGCCTCTTGTTTTATCATATCATGTAACACGGTAGGTATTGTGATATTAAATGCGATCAGATCTATTTACTCGCGGCTATTTCGCAAATATAATGGTTTTATTCATGACTCAACGGTTCATCTTATTCTGAATACTATATAAAAATAAGGAGATGTGGTATGATTGCCAATGAGACAACTATCCACCAAAGTTCAAATGAAGTGGATGTAAGCAATTATAGGCAACCGTACGGCCTTCAACAATGAGAAAAACCCATACCGTATGGTCGTCTATAAAATATGAAACAATTCAATTGAGAAAAAACTAACGGCCTAATTTATATCAAAACAATTTACGAAAAACAAATATGACAGACATGAACCAACGACCACCACTGAACTACATGCTCCTGACTTGGGACAGGCAAATAAAGAATGTGGCGGGGTTAAACATGTTTGTGAGCGCTCAACTCTCCCCCTAACCTGGGACATTGGTGTAACAGTACAACATAAAAGAAACTATAAAAATAAGTTGAAAAAGGCTTAACTCATCAGATAGATACAAATAGAAATACAATTAACAAAAACACAGAGTGGACGTGGACGGATACTTATATCTCCCAAAAACAAAAATACACTTAGTACAGATCTGAGAATACTCGCAGTTACTGACAGCTAGTTCAAAGTCAATAAAAACTAATGAAAAAATTACACATTCTAGGCACAAACTACGCACAATTTCCTTGAATTTCAATTAAAATTCAGCGTTTTACATTGTCCGCGCATTTTCGAAAGATACATTTTAAACTCCTTGTTTTTTCTTGGCATTTAAAAATGATTTTTTTCTATAGTTTATAACTGTTATTTAGTGAAGAACAATATTATATATTCCCATTACCCCACAAAACATATTACAATATTGATCAAATTTAACATTTTTCGATTTAATGCTAATTTTCTGTACTAAAAACATTTTACAACAACCTTGCAATATTACGATATATAAGAATTCACTGGGTGTTTTTTAAAGCGGTCTTTAGGACCGAGTGCAGTGGACTCATAATCTTTTCAATTTCAATTCAGATTCCTTTGTTTTTACCGTCAATTATATTTTGTGCTTGATATATATCATAGAGACGAACTCCTGAGTTTTAAAAATAGGGGTAAGAAGACTAAGGACTAGCAGTGAAAAATAAGAAAAATTGAATGGAATATCCAATAAAAAATTAAAACAACACTTGATTGCATGCGCCCGAAGCGATTTTCTGTATTTACCTACATCCGAAACGCTCATATAATTCTTATATAAGCTGAATATTTGTACAAGCCAAGGATGTATAAGAACCGAAACAGTTGAAGAGCTATATGATCAAAAGGGGACATAAAAATAGAAAAATCCATTTAAGGTTAACTTTGCCTGATGGAGTTGAAACCTTAGTTTCTTTATAACTTTTAAATTTATAAACGGCCAATTTGATTGTTGGTTGCTAAACGTCCAGTGGCAAATATTTCATGCATGTTCAGGACGAGAACAAATTTACAATAAATACAATAGGTAGGTCCCATAATAGAGTCCGTTCGGGGTGAATGTCGGAAAATTTAGACTGCCACTGGAAAATATATTGGATAGAGGCAGAAAGTATGCCTTGCAATAGACCACAGGCCACCAACGAACCCCTCAAAGAGTTGTTGCAAGTGTTCTTAACGTGCACAGAGTGTGGCACTCACTTACAAAAGTGTATAACGTATTATCAACAAACAATATTTCATTCAGTGGTTGTTGATCGCAAGCTAACATACGAGATCAACTTTCATCAAATTAGGAAACAAAAACTAAATAAAGATTCATTTGATTTCTTACAATTTTTCCTATAAATATATAAGTAAAAACCTGTTTGCTCACAATTTGGTCATTTTCATTATGCATAATGACGTTTCCGCTGCATGAACATTTGAGGAGATTTTAAAGAACAAATATGTTGGCAATACTTACTCATAAAAAAATGAGATGTGGTATGATTGCCAATGATATATTATTGGAAAGACCAAATTCAAAGTAGATAGAAGCGAACAATTATCGAACACTATGCGTCCTTCGACAATAAGCTAAACCTAAATCATATATATTAATCTATGTGTAAGTACTTTAAAAAAAATCCTTGACTATAAACACATTTTTTTTTTTGGTATTAGCGTTCCTGATGAATGCAAATCCATAAAAGCAATTCGGATAACACATTTATAAGTGTTTTCATTTTGCTATAAACTTTGAATTCTGGAAAATTGATAAAAATGCATGACGTCATAAAAAACTAACCAAACTAAAGAAAGTTAATGGCTAAAACTCACATTACGTTCACTGATACTTCAGTGGCTTAGGCTCATATATTACGTTCACTGATACTTCACTGGCTAAGGCTCACATTACGTGCGCTGATACTTCAGTATGAACTAACTTATCCCTTATCCATGCATTCATGGCAAACTCTCCTAAATTGGGTTAGTTTTCATCATGCGTTTCATATTAAATTCCCATAATTAAAAATTATTCCATATTCGAATAATTCTTTGTTTTAACCACTTTTCTGTCTAGATACCAGAATTTACGTATAATGCTTTCCGTACACTAATTAAAAGGACTACGGATTACCTTGATTTTGCATCCATTATTTCCTTTCTTATATCTTCTCTGAAACTTTAATGTCAATCTGAACAAAATTTTCATAGAATTGCCACTTTTTGGGGCTTGCAACTTTGCACAGATTTACTGAATACAAAAAAAAGTATTGTTCGTTGCATATTCATCTTTCACATGGAAACATCATCTTTTAGAATATTATAAATCTGAACACAACTTGAATGGACTGTAACCATGGAGATGTTTCATTTGTATGGTCATTATAATGACTGTCTGTCCTCATTCATAACTTTTATTGCTGGATTTCACCATGAGCACACATTAAGATAAAATTGAGAATGGAAATGGGGAATATGTCAAAGAGACAACAACCCGACCAAAGAGCAGATAACAGCCGAAGACCACCAATGGGTCTTCAACGCAGCGAGAAAATCCCGCACCCGGACGTGGTCCTCAGCTGGCCCCTAATAAAATTCTGTACTGGTTCAGTAAAAATGGACTTCACACTAAACTCCAAAACATATCAAGGAACTAAAATTAAAAAAAAACATACAAGACTAACAAAGGCCAGAGGCTCCTGACATTGGACAGGCGCAAAAATGCGGCGGGGTCAAACATGTTTTGTGAGATCTCAACCCTCCCCCTATACCTCTAGCCAATGTAGAACAAAGAAACACATAACAATATGTCTTGATATGCGCACTCTTCCAGGGCACCAATATTTTATAGGGTTCGTGTTATTGTAGTTTTATGTCATGTTGTGTAGATTGTTTCTTATTTTCAAAAGGGGTTGGTCTTGGTTCTGTCAATCCTTCAATTTTCGGTTTTGATTTCAATCCTAGTTATATCTATTATATTAATTTTGAGGATAGCCAATATATTAACCAACTTCTTTAACTGTAAAATATTATGAATTGTGAATGTATATAAACTTTATTAACTTCTAGCTTTTCCGTCAATTGCAGATAGGAGATCCGCCAGAAAAATAAATGCTATAAAAATGTAAATTTCAATCACATGTAGGTTTCCATTGAAGCATGCACTGGGTTATTTCATATTTGTCCATGGGAACCAATTTTTGATAATTGATGAAAACTGGTTTTGTCTCGCCTGCGACGAAAGTCACAGAATGCGAGACATAGGGATTACAAGCCGGCGGCGGCGGCGACAGCGTAAACTATGTTCATAAAAAGCTTTATCTTTCAAAAGTTAGAAGACCTGGATGCTTCATACCTTGTTAGCAGATACCTTATGTTACAAAGTTTTCGTCTGTCATATGTCCATTGTACTTCACCTCGTTTTCATAGTTCAGTGACTGCATGTTCGTCAGGTAGAATTTACCTGACCTCGACCTTATTTCATGTATCAGCACTCAAGGTTAAAGTTACGTGGTCAAGTCCGTATCTCAAATGCTATAAGCAGTAGGTCAACTATATATATATATATATATATATATTTGGTGTATGGAATGATTGTAAGGTGTACATGTCCGACTGACAGTTTTCGCCTGATCTTGACCTCATTTTCATGGTTCATTGGACATTGTTAAGTTTTTGTGGTTAGGTCTATTTCTAAGCTACTATAAGCAGTAGGGCCACTATACTTGATGTATGGAATGATTGTAAGGCGTAGCTGTCCAGCTGGCAGGTTTCATCTGACCTTGATCTCAATATCATGGTTCATTAGACAATTGATACGGTGCTTTTTGTCCGACATTTGTTTTTGTCCAGTGTTGCTTTTTGTCCGATAATTTTGCTTTTCGTCCGACACTTTTGCTTTTTGTCCGTTGCTTTCGGTCCGTTTTGTCTTTTTTTTTTCGATGATTTTGATTTATGTCCGATTAAAAAATGTGTATATGTGATATAATGATAGAACCCTAGTAAATTAGAATTACAGCCGAGCACATCAGCATCAACTAACAACCTCAGTATTGACTCTCAAGTGATAACTATAGATGAACTTATTCGATCTCTCGGCCACCCAGACCCAAAAGTTTTAAACAAAATTTGTGAAGCCTTACAACAATGTTCTAGGTAAAGGGAGGGTTTGATGCCAGGAAACATGTTTAACCCCGACACATATTATATATGTCTGTCCAAAGTTAGAATCCTGCTTACGTCAACGCCACTTGGTCTCTTGTGGAAAGTTGCCTCATTGGCAATCATACAACATCTTATTTTGATGGTTCATTCCTTCATTTTTGTCAACATTAGGTTAGTAATACCTGTTTGGGGGTATTTTTGATTTCATTAAATGGTATAATCATTTATAGCTCGTTGAACCCTATCGTCCAAATTTAGAAAAACTTGTACATGTACGCATATCATCTTATATATTACCGTAAAACAAAAGTTTGGGTTATCTCGCAAAGGTTTGTGTTATCCCGTACACACAAAAAGAAATCTAAAAAAAGTATGTTTGACGCTTCCGTACAATTGATGTTTGACGCTTCCGTACAATTGAATGTACCGAATGAGCAAAGAAAGAGTAAATGTCCACCAACTCGCTCGACGTGCATGTATGTTATTGAATAATACGTAAGTCAGCTTATATTTTTCATCTTAATATGTTGTTCTTAAAATTTATCACTTATTTTCTACAAATGGATTACTCTCTATCGCAAACAGCCCTTCCTATGTTTAGTAAGGCACTGGCTACGATTACCCGCGAAAAGTAATAATAAGAAATAGTTATTATTACTTCCGTGATTAATTGCCGAAAGCATTTCCAGACACGGATCGATTTCATACGGAAATTGCAGGTAACAATAATATATTTTTTATTGTTACATGCAGTTATTGTTACCCGCAAAATATATTCAGAAAGGCACTGATCTAAAATGTTTGATTTGAAACAATCTGAAATAAATTTAAACAATAACATGATTAAAACTATCTAGCGCAGGACAAGGCCTAACATGGTCGACAAACTGAGATGTACAGACAGTAATATAACTTTATAGAAAATATCCTTGTCTAGTGCAAGAAGTTCCTATCAATCTAACTTAAGCAGAAAACTTAACACTGAAAATTGCTGATAATTCCAAGTCACTGGATTATGTCCTATGGGCAGGGACTCAAAATAGTCGTCACACTGATATGTACTGGTAGTAATGCGACTTTATATCAAATATCATTGACCTATCACAAGTAGTTCCTATCAAACTGACTTAAACAGAAAAATTAACATTAAAAATTGCTTATTAATTGAAAGTGGCTGGACTATTACCTAGGAGGCAGGGCCTCAAAATAGTCGTTAAACTGATATGTACTTAGTAATGCAACTTTACTTAGTACATCAAATATCAATGATCTATCACAAGTAGTTCCTATCAAACTGACTTAAGCAGAAATCTTTACAATTGTTGACGCCGTTGTCGTCGTCTTCGTCGCCGGAAAAGCAATCCCTGTGTCTAGCCTTCCGCGACTTTCGGCGCAGGCGAGACAAAAAGCGAAATTTGCATTTCTGTGTTTTGCACTCTGTGGCTTTCTTCTTTCAAATGTATACATAGAGGAATTGCAATGCTCATACTAACGATCGTCTAAATATTTCTAATGAATTATTTGAAACCGAAGCGTACGGTTATTTTAGCATGCTTGACTTTACCAAAGGTAAATTCAGAACATATTGATCAGACATAAAAAAAAATCCAGATACTCCATGTACCACTCATTTATAGAGAGAAATATGGTCTGTATTTAATTCCAAAGATTTCATGGAGTTTCGAAGTTCAAATGGAACCTACAAAAAATATGCACATTTTAAAATGGACATAAAGCAGAATCATCGGACAAACAGCAAATCGGACCAAATGCAACGGATAAAAAGCAAAGGTGTGGGATAAAAAGCAAAATGGACCGAAAGCAACGGACAAAAATCAAAAGTGTCGGACCAAAGGCAAAATTATCGGACAAAAAGCCAAACGAACCGAAAGCAAAAAACAAAAGAATCGGACAAAACGCAAAATTATCAGACAAATTGCAAAACCGGACACAAAGCAAATCTCCGACAGAAAGCACCGTATCATACGACTGACATATGACCTGACCAGTTCTTATTACTATAGTAATAATTGTTTTTTTCTGTTGACAAAGCCACATATGTCCCAAATTCAAGTCAGAGGGGAGACATAAGATTAAGTTGACCTAATAGTTCTTATATATTAAATGTCTTTAATTTCAAAGTTCTTCTTGATCAGTGAAAAGTTGTTTTTACTATTTGTCAAAAAAACCGTTTCTGAATGATTTGAAATATGAACTGTTGGTTATCAAATTATGGATTAAACATCTTACATGTGTCCATTATTCCATTTTTGATACTTTATGTAAAAAAAATAGACAATGTTCCTATTTTGTATGTGTATTGTCATTTTGTAATCATATCTTCAGCACTGACAACTACCCCTAGGCTTATATGTATACCTTTAGATGAAACTTCGTAACTCTGTATAAGACCAGGAAATCTACGACAAATTGCTGGAAGCTAATTTGGACACACATGCATGGTAAAATCATATCTTAGAACTTGGAGAATATTACAGAAAAAAAAAATGATTTCAAAAAGAAGGAGTTTTCAAAAAGTAAGTCTAAATTTTATAAGATAGTATTTTTATCTCTATTTTTTTATGTACAGTGCAGATTGAAAAAAAAAATAGATGTTTATTCGAATAGCCATTTAGTTCACATTTATATCAAAAATATTTATTCAACGTAAAAAGAATATTGTAGTATAAAAGTAAATATGATGTCCATTTTGAGAAAAAACATACCTTTGCGTATCGACTGCGTTGGTTTTTATTATAATTAATAAAAATTATTTCAACCGCGAAAAAAACTTCCAAACACCATTAACAACCAAGAAAATTAAACGCATCATAAAAAAAGTTCCTTCAAATCATTGTGAAAATATGATCAGGCATGTGTTTCAACCTTATCAAGTTTAGTGACCTTTTAAGCATAAAATTTAATATACTCAGCAATAACAAAAAAACCTCTTTACTTAGTACGAATGCAATACATGAAGTACAAAGAATTTATTGCTGTTTTGCAAATACTTTTTATTTCAGTAATGGTAAACTGATACATATGATGTATTAAAAATCTATTTACATATATTTGTTTACAGATTAAGCTTCCTGGGAAAAGATATTGCAAAAAATGGATAAAACCATGGGTTTGCATCTGTTCTTTGTTATGGTTATTTTACACCACTATGTTTATTTTAAAATTTAACAACGAAATACAGCATGTGCAAAAGCATACTAAAGATACGATTATAGTTAATATTCCTTTGATAGGGAAAATTGAGTACAATGTAAAGGGAAGAATGTCGTCTGCCACAAATTCTGTTTCAAGGGGTGACATGAGGATTGATGAAAATACCGGTATGTTATCTCTTCGAAATAATTCGGAAAAATTAAGATCATTACCTATCCGTCCGTCTATGAACGAAGAACTAGTGGAAACTACAATTGATATTCCTGGTAGAGGAATTCATCCAAATAAAGATGTCAACACTGTTGTAGCAAGGATGGTTTCTAGAACCTCAAATTTAAATGGAATTAACCTTGGAGTAACACGAATCGTAAAGATTGGCGCAACACTATCTTATCAAATCATTCCAAATACTTACAACCATACAGCTCATAAAGATAAATCATTCTACTTTTTCAAAGAGAGTTTTACAATTAATGATAATTTTTTAAACTATTGGTCAAAACGGAAAACTATACAGTGTAACGGTAAATTCCAAGGATTTGCCAACATCTTTGTCCGGTGGATGAATATAACAATCGACTCATCTAAAAGTCGAGGAGCGTATGGTGGTGAGAACATTTCTCAAGTTTTACGACAGAGGGAATACAGTGAGATGCTAAACCCTAAAAGGGGATTTTTTCAAATAGACTGTAAATATCGACTTAAGTACACATTTGCCAGGTATATGAATATGCGAGGGCATTTACCAAATTGGCTAAACGTGGTTAATCTACCATATTCGTTAAAAAGGCAAGCAGAAATCAAAACAATTTCCAATTTTACGATTGCAATACAAAGATATGAATATGCAAACGTATACCATTCGATGAACGATATATTTAACGTGTTTCTCTTACATATTTTCTTTCACAAGGATCCAAAAGATTCCATCATTTTATTTGCAGATGGACACCCAAAAGGACACATAGACCCACTTTGGGAAACACTTTTCGGACGAGTTATTCGAGTCCGACATTTGAAGCAACCAGTTAATTTTAGAGAAATGGTTTGGCCAATGCTGGAAAAATTTTCTCCTCTGAACTTATTAGATCTGAAGCATGTTTCTTACATTGACCACTTTAGGTCATTTGTTCTGAATAAATATGAAATAACTCCAAGGTCAGCACCAAATTGTGACAATACAAACGTATTATTTATTTGGAGGCATGACTATTTATCTCATCCTAGAAACCCGAAAGGAAAACTAACGCGTAAAATCATTAATGAAAATGAATTATTCAATGCCACCAAAAAGTCGTTTCCTGATATCCGATTCAAAGCAGCTGATCTTGCACTTATGTCAATGACGGAACAACTGAAGTTGATTTCAGAAACTGATATTGTAATAGCTATGCATGGTGCTGGCTTAATGTTGGAATTATTCCTTCCTCCAAAGGGAGGGCTTATTGAACTACTTCCTCGCAATCCCAAAAACTTTTCAAAGAAGCAGTACGATCTTTTCAAAAATATTACCAGACATATACCTTTACATTATTTACAATGGCAAAATAAGGACAAGAGAAATGAAGTTTCTGATGGATATACCTATATACCTACTAAAATTGTTGAAAGTTTGTTGAAAACTCTCATAGGACAAGTTTGTCCAGGAGGAAAGTATTAATACACAACGATTTAACTCGCTATATGTCATTCTATATTAGAATTATGGATCAATTCGATTTCATGTTGTTTGTTTCCTGTTTTCTACTGTTTATATGTACATGTATGTATAAATATAATATATAAAGAACGAAATACTTCGTTGGATGTCGCATGCAGTTGTCTGCATTTGGCTTGTATAAGTTTGTAATTTCGATTTCAACCACAGGGACTCGGCTAGCAGATTAAAATTTTGTTTATCAATGTTTTTTAATTCCTAGGATTTTTCAGTATACCGACATGGATACGAAAAAATATTTGAAAAACATTCATAAACAAAATTTTAATCTGCTAACGGAGTCCCTGTGATTTTAACTGGAAAACCTACACATCCATGCTAATTGGTAACATTTGTGTAACTCATGGATAGTATGGTGAGTTATACAAACCATTAATGGAACCCCTTTAACACGAAATAGATTATGTATGTACCACCTTTAGATTCATAAACGCCGCTGGTCAGGACTAGCGACCACTTGGCTCATTGTTTAACGACCTGTTAATCAATAAGGACCTTACTCCATGTGGCCATCTATTATAAATATAAAAATAAGAAGATGTGGTTTGATTGCCAATGAGACAACTCTCCACAAGAGACCAAATAACACAGAAATCAACAACTATAGGTCACGATACGGCCTTCAACAACGAGCAAAGCCCATACCGCATAATCAGTTATAAAAGAACCTGAAATGACAAATGTAAAACAATTCAAACGAGAAAACTAACGGCATAAATTATGTACAAAATAATGAATGAAAAACAAATATGTTTCACAGCAAAAAACGACAACAATTGAATTACAGGCTCCTGACTTTGGACAGGCACATACAGAATGTGGTTGGGTTAAACTAGTTTGAAGGCGCCAACCCTCCCCTAACCTGGGACAGTGGTGTAACAGTACTACATAAGAACAAACTATAAAAATCTGTTGAAAAAGGCTTAGCTTATCAGATGGACACAAATAGAAAAATGTCAATTTTGGTTGTATGTTGGTATGTTGTTGGTATGCTGCTTTCTCACTGACAGTACTTCTACATGTACTTTTTCATATATATTTTGATGCAAACAAATAATTAAAACACTGGATGACAGTAAGGTTAAAAAATGTAAGAAATCAGTAAACTTTGAAAAACCAAATTTATTGCTTCTTTTCTCCTTTTCCGGTTATTATTTTTGTACGGATTGTTTTGATTTGGTGATTTTTTTCAAGTCGTATTACAAATGATAACAAGTCCGTTGTTAATCTATTTTACATAGTTAGTGTTACGTTTGCATTACATGAACGTTGAAGCTCTTGAACCCTTCCCTTATTCGACCCTTGGCTTTCAAATTTTTGTTTTGAGCGTTCCTGATTAAAATAAATCCAGAAAAGCGATTTGGACGTACTGAATTTATCGTGTTATTCTAATTTTTTATGTGGTCTTCCATCCTGCAAGTACCTCTAAAATGATTACTATTCGGAACATTTTTTTGGAAGAAATTGGATATCAACATCTTCTTGATACATTTATGTCAACAAGCATTTTAAAAAAAGAAATGTGATATATAAGGAGATGTTGGTCTGCATGATATTCGTCTAAGATACACATAATATATGAAGCAGTGACAGAATCATATCTATATGCTTAAGCTTGTATTTCGTAATTATTCGTTTTTATTGTAACAACACAAATAAGTTTGATACATTGGCCAAAGGGAAACAACTGATTCCATAAACAACTCTGTTTGTTGAAACCTGTTATATGGATTGGTTGTTTATCCTAATGTCCAGTGGCAAATATTCATAGTTGTCGTAAATCAATCTTTGATTGTTTTCTGTTGAATTTATCGACAACTTTAAAAGTCTCTGGACGATTTAGAGCTTGACGTTATTGTTGTATATAGACACCTGTTTATTCGGTTGAAAACTGTATATTGCCTTTAGATGTCTTTTTGTTATTTCATATACCCCTCATCTCTCATGACGAGAATTAATTAAGAAAAACTACCAATTAGGGTCTGCAAAGTTGGATACCGGACTGAAAATGTTACAGATTCCCACTGGAAAAAAGCTTTATATATCTTGGATTATGATAGGGACAAAAATATAGCCTGGCAACAAAACATGTTTTTTTATCTTACTTTCTCATTCCAACCGGAGTGCTTGGCACTCATTTCTTATTTTTTATCATTTCTTTAATGGTTTTGGTCAATATCCATATTTACTTTATGGTAATGTATCACGTTTTTATCGGTTAGTTTTAACATGATATAATCTGAAAAGGCTAATAAGATCTAATAAGGCTGTTGGTTTTCTCGCTTGAATTGTTTTAAAGTTTGACATATCGGGCCTTTTCAAACTTACTATACACTATGAGTTTTGCTCATTGTTAAAGGCCGTACAGTGACCTATATTTGCTTACATCTACCTTATCTGGTCTCTGGTTGATAGTTGTCTGAATGGCAATCATACCACATCTTCTTACTTTTATATTGAATGCATAACTGTTAATACCCCTGTATCACAACTATAAAGCCAATAAACAAATCACGAATCAACGCATCACATGCGTTCTTGACCTGTTTTATCTGATCCTTTTGTGTTCTATATTCAGATAACATGAGTTCCGTATTCTAAATATATTTAAAATATTTCAAGGCAGAAGAATGCATGTACTAGCCGGGTGCCGAACTTAACAAATATAAAGTAACAAAAAGTGTAAAAAAGAGATGATGAAAAGCAGCAAAATAACAATAAGGAGATAAACAATTTACAGTGAGAGAGAGGTACAAATAGCACCGCTATTATCAAAATTACTTTCTAATGGATTTTGTTTAGTATTACATGTAGCATAGAATATATAGTTGAAACGGTGAATGTGTCAACTCGACCAAAAAGCAGAAAACAGCCCAAGGCCATCGCAATGGGTCTTCAACGCAGCGAGAAAATCCCGCATCCGGGGGCGGGCTTCAGCTGGCCCGTGAACAATAATTATATAATAGTTATTGAAGAACTGGTTATTATCGTGATATATGGACTGGCCACAGGACAGTGGTATTGACTTAGACAGCGATAATGACTGAGCCGTAGGCGAGGTCATTATCGCTGTCGCAGTCAATACCACTGTCCTACGGGCAGTCCATGTATCACGATAATGAACAGTTCTTCAATAACTATTATGTTTATTTCATTAAGGAACCATGTTTTTTTTAAAATTCTCATAAATTCAAATTGTGCAAAGCAAACTCGAGTCATTGTACGATTTCTATAGGAAAGAGTGAAGACCAGTCATAGTGATAACTATAAGTCACTGCCATTCATTTAAGTGCAATTTTTCAATATATGAATACAACATAAAGTTTTCTATAATTTTATAATTCTTGTTGCTGAGTAGTTTGTCTCTATCAGCATCGGAACGTACGGCAAAACGATCATTTGAGTTCCAGGGGCGTGATGTATTGGTCTCTTCTGTGCATCTCCAGAATGTCTTCTGGTGAAGAGTCCAAAAATGAATCTGGACTTCCTCTGGAGATATTCTGTAGAAGCAATAAAACAAAAATTCAATTTGCCGTCGAATATAGTAGAATTTTTATGTTGGATAACATAACTAAAGTTTACGATGATTTATTAGAAAATTTAGTTACGTAAGTTCATTCGGTAGAAATGAATTTAATAGTGTTCTCCGTTTTGGCATTGATGTAAGTTATATGATTAAGTGAAAAGCCATTGTCAATTTTAAAGAAAATAATTGTTGGAAAAAATCGCTGTGTATGTGAAATTTTTTCTTTATGCTTTTCTAACTTAATTTTAACAAACAAATCCGGCTTAAAGCTCAGATCATTAAATTTTTTGGAATAAACTTAAACTATACAAGAATTTGTCAATGTTTGTCTGGTATATGATCGAAAAGGACATCTTGTCTATAAGCATTGTATATAAAAGATATCGCAGAGTTCTCAAAATCTTTATTCCCTGTTGGACCTTGAAGAAAAATATACTGGTCCTAACTATTACTTCTATTTCAAAATACCAAAATTGTGCCGGTCCTTGCAACATTTCGATGGTTAAAACCTTCGGACCACCACTTTTTGAGAACCTTAATTGTATATGTTTTTAAAGTACTAGTATACAAGGATGACTAAATCCGTTGGTTGTGTACTGATTGATACTTTAGTCTGGGAGAACATGATTACAAGCCGTTCAGTTACTGCAAAAACTCTTATTTCGGTGCTTTACGTTTATCCTCTTAATGTTAGTTGTTTTTGTGTCTCGTACCGATTTTTTTAGTAAATCCAATTGCAACTGATTTTTACAGTTTGTTCTTATGTTGTACTGTTACATCACTATCCCAGCTTAGGGGAGTGTTGAGCGCTCACAAACATGTTTAACCCTGCCACATTCGCCAAAGTCAGGAGCCTATAAGTTCAGTGGTTGTTATTGGTTCATATCTGTCAACTCATATTTGTTTTTTTTAAAGGGTTTTGATATATATAGTTAGGCCGTTATTTTTTTTCGTTTTAATTGTTTCATATTTTTCATGTCGGGGCCTTTTATAGCTGACTATACGGTATGGGTTTTTGTCCGTGATTGTTGAAAGCCGTACGGTTGGTTATAATGGCTGACACTTCTTCATTTGAACTCCGGTTGATAGTTGCCTAATTGGCAATCATGCCACATCTCCTTACTAGTTTTGATATTTTATACCTGACTTTTAAATTCGTGTTTTTTTTTTCTGAACATGTATGAAATATTAGTCACTGGACGTTAAAAATAAGTAACCAACAATCAATCAATTTAAACTCGTGTTAAATAAGGGGAAAACCATTTGATTTTTTGGGGAGGGGACAGGAGGATTTTGAACATGAATATGGTGGCCTGGTAAAAGCTGTAAAAAATAGGCATGCTTTAAAAATTTAAAATGAATAAAAAAATCCGCAAAATATCCTCCTGCCCCATTCCCCTTCCCAGAATATAAAAGAGTCGTCCCCTTACTGTTATTGTCCGTGTAGTTTTTATACTTATCCAGATTATTGTCCCTAACGTTAAAGGAGGGTGGTAAAGGGTTATTTTCGTGCAACGTGTTTTGCCATTTTTATTTCACGTGCAGCCGTGAAAAAGGTTCGTTATTCACCGCGTTTCGTGAAATCGATAAAAAGATCAACGTGCAAGAAATTTTTAATTGTACGTTCATCGTGAATGGCAATTTTATTTCGCATTCTTCCGTGCAGATACCCCCTTTACGCCCCCTTATAGGAATGTCCTACTAAGGTTGCCATGCCATAAAAACGTTTATCACACAACTCATATTCTATTATATCTGCATTTATTAATGTCATTTAAACTAAGTGATGCCATGTTTGTTATGTGCCTCTGCCGTCTAAACTACCTATTTAAAAAGAAGAGTTAGAAGAGAGCCAGATGATCTTCCCAATGCAAAAAAAAACAGAAATGAAACACTTCTGGCTCACTACTGAAGAACAAAAAAAAACACACCCTCAGCTATGTTCCAAACGTTTGAATCGCGATTGCGTTTTATTAAAGGGACATCACTCTAAACAGAGTAGTCTCGTTGCACCAGAGTTATCGTTCTTACTGCGAACAATAACGTCTGGTTGAGATATATGTTATATTCATGAGCCTCGACTACGATCTGTAGGTTTCTTTCCTAATACGCGATTGGATGGCATTAACATGTTGAATAATAAACTTCAATAACAACAACACGGTCGAAGAGCACATGTATCGTGCTGTTTTATTTTAAAGACGAGAGTTTTATCTTTTATTTAGATGCATTTGGTAATGATTTGTTTTAAAAGGGAGATGAACAAAATATTTTCAATGAATGTGTAAAACTCCTGTTTTTAGATATAAAAGAATCTTAAACAAGGATTTAAAAAGTATTTCTATATAAATCTTGGTTAAAAAATAATATATTTTGTTTTTTGGTATAAAAAAAAAGAATTATAAATCTCGAATCCATTCTCCTCCTCATCAAAAATTAAGATGAATGATCGAACTATTTTTTAATAGCAAGTTTTAATTTCAGCTTATTGACACCCCTCTCGGATTTTTTTTGTGGGAAAAAATGGGCTCCCAAGTTATCATGACTAGGGAATTGCTGGAGCAGACTGCAGCGGGCCCCTCTTAGGCAGTCAGTGAAAATTTCTAGATACGCCATTGCCACTTCATGTAAAATTACGTACACGCTTTGTTTATTCTATCAACAAAATTGGGTTTTAGTGGGGTGGGGTGGTACACGCATCTTTTGTCAGTATCAATACAATACTGCGAATATTGTGTTTTGATATCTTGACAACAACTGAACTGAGTGCTTTTACTTCCCCCTTTTCTATTTTTCTTTTTTTTTTAGTTTGGGAAGTTGATTGATTTGTTGCTAGAAAAATAGTTCATTCATATTCTAGAAGACTGCAAGCTGTATACCAAACAGCTATATATATAAACAGATTGGTCACTATTGGTATCAAACATATATTAAATGTTTTACATTTGATTTATTTATTTTGTTTCTTTCAAATTTCTAGATTTGTATAATTTGAACGCTGAACCAAGGATTTGTATAGTTTCTATACAAATCCTTGGTTAAACCTCATAGATTTAATCATACCTTTATTTAATTTTCAGTTTTGCTATTATCCTGACAGGGTAGAAATTGGACATAACTGCTCAAATTAAACATGATGCTTTTTTTGTATATAATTAAGTGAAAATAATCCGACCGGGGAGGTGGGTTGCATTTGAAAATGCATATTTTTCACATTAACATATATATTATAAAGATTTAATATAACACTTCAATATTGTAAATCTTTAATTTTATACAGATTTTATTTTTTTTAATAAATACTAACATTGTCTCGCTGTTTTACACGGCTAATAGTTTCATGCGATGGCAAAGGCCCCTGTCTATTTCTTTGGAAAGAAAGAGGGGGCTTTACAATCGCAAGAAACAGATGCCTTTGTTGCTTCTTGTTGACGGCGTCACTGGTTTTGAGACGAAAAAAGCGCTGTCCTTTTGTTTTTATATGTGTGTAGTTATTTTGCAAAAAAAAAAAACAAAAAAAAAAATAGAGAAAAAGTTACTGAAATATGTCAATGATGACCACGGAGACAGAGTAGGGAATTCGTAAACAAGACACATTGGTGGCCTTTGGCTGTTTTCTGCTCTTTGGTCGGGTTGTTGTCTCTTTGACACATTCCCCATTTCCATTCTCAATTTTATCAAAAAAAATCAGTATGACTGCTGTGGATAGTAAACTTGAAATTGATAGTAAACAGCAAATACAAGTTATTTGTAGTTTATTTAAATTCATGACACAGAAAAACGGGAAAATTTTGAAATTTTTAAGGGAAAAAAATTACGGGTATTGGAAAAAGGGCGGGGACTAAATAATTGTCCTGTCCCCAATTACCTGGGTTAAAGCAATTGTAGTCCACCATACGGCCTTCACTGAACAATCGGATCAAAACCATTTCCGTATAGTCATCTAAACCAGGACTCAGGGGCGGATCCAGGATTTTGGAAAAAGGGGGGGGGGGGGGGCGTAGTATGTAAAAGTCAGCTAGCGGAGAGAGGCGAAATTTTTTTGGGACCTTTTTTGGGCTAAAATACATAAAATAAGTGTAAAATGCACATTTTTAGTGACGGTTCCTAACGTGGGGTATGTATATATTATAGTTAAAGTGTAATCTTGGGTTGGACATTTTTGATGCCGCATTCTCCCCATTAATTGTCTGTTATAAAATGATTGAATGGATCTAAAGCTATGTACTAATATATTTGATGTGGGATCGTCAGTAAAAAATGGACATGAAAAATTCTCGTTTGTTGTATGGTTAGTTAGCATAACCTCACAGATTACTTGTTGTAGACATGATATACGGCTATTCAATGAAGTTTATAATACGACCGACACGAACAAAGACAAAACAAGCATTTTTTTATCCAAATGTTTGGTTGAAATGTTTCACTCAACAAGGGAAGTGAGGGGTTCCAAATCGACCAAAGGCTACGAATGAGTCTGAAAATCAAATGACAACGAAGTTGTGAATGACGGTCGACAAATGGAGACATAAAGGCCACACTGACCCAGCAGGCAGGTTGCAGTTGGGCCTGGAAAAAAGTATTCAGTATATCAGTTCGGCGAAACAGACATTCCGGTAAGATATGGATTTACATGCAACCCCCCCCCCCCCCCCCCCCCCCAAAAAAAAAAAATTACGTCCGTTTTTTATTCACCATGTTCATTTAATGCTGATTAATTCTGTTGGATTTTTTTTTCTTATAGCAAAAAAGGGGACACGATAATTGTTTTCATTACAGATACGGCCAGAATTTTTTCTCTATAATATCTCAGACTGCCCTATCAAATCAAATTGTCCGTACCTTAGACTTTAAATATATCTAGAGCTTACTGACTGGGGATCATTATTCAGCAATGTTATTAATTGGCTGGGGCGTGTGGGGTTAAATATATTTTCGTAGGTAAATAATATTGTCGTGGAACTTTTTTTTTCATGAGAGTGTAATTTATTAATAGAGTATTTTTTTCTGTTGAGTGGAAATATGAATTAGAAGTCAATACGTTCTTGCTCAATCCTTTGTCGCTTTGAAGGTGTCATGCTTGTCATCCTCCGCCTAAGCAATGTGTTCCTGTAATTTGAATTTCGAAATGACTGAGTAACGTTTCAAACGTACTGATCAACTCCACCGTAGCGAAACACATGACTGACATAATCAATAATATATTACAGTTAATACGAGCGAAAAATATCTTTATAAGTAATGAATTGTCGCATAAAAATTAAATACACGACCGGGAAATGGCAAAGTTCACGAAGTCAAGTCTGATTCATCATTTTACAAAAAAAAAAAAAAAAGAAGTTCAAGCAATGGGGGGGGGGGGGGGGGGGGGGCATACGCCCTCCTCTGGATCCGCCACTGGGACTGACATAACCAAATGTATAAAAATTCAAAAGGAAAGACCAACGGCATAATGAATGACAAAATAATAAACGAAAAAAAAATGACAGGCAGCAACCTTCTACCACTACTGAATTACATGTTCCTAGCTTTCATTAGCTAATGGCGTACATAATCGTGCTGTGGATTAACATTTTTGCAAGACACACATATAAGAGCATAAAAATTCTGCAAGTCATATCATCATTGATAAGTCTAAAGATTAAATTAGTAAAAATTGTTACTGTAACAATTAAGAAAACCACACCAGTGTCATTTATCAGCCATTGTTATAGATGAAGATCAATGCATGGAAGTATGGGGCACTGATACTGGTCAGAATGTAAATAAGTATATGGTGGCATTCTTAATGCAGTTGCGGATCCAGAACTCTTTTTTTTTTGGACGATCAATGCATTTTAATGGGTACATATGGAACCCACCTATTTAAAATGGCTGGATCCGCCCCTCTAATGTGTATATTCATTTGGCACGAACTTGTTATTATCCTATATGCAGATGGTTGTTATATTTGATGCTGCACAGCCATAAATTAGACTATTAATGACGTCTTTACACTTAATCCATTGGATGTTGGATGTGTGCTTATTGATACTCAAGTCTTAGATACAGGTTTTGTTTACACGTTGTTATTGGCTTTGAACTAGCTGTCAGTAACTGCCAGTACTATTATATCTGTACTTAGTTTTTTTTGTTGTTGTAGGGATGTATAAATACAATATGAGTTCAGCCCTAATCAACTGATTTTCATAGTTTGTTCATATATTGTACTGTTAAACTGCTGTCTCAGGTTAGAAGGAGGGTTGGGCGCTGGCCAACATGTTTAAGCCCGCCACATTCTGAATGTGCCTGTCCCATGTCAAGAGCCTGTAATTCAGAGGCTGTATATCATATTTGTATTTCGTCAATTGAATTGTTTTTACAGAAATCAGGCTGTTAGTTTTCTCTCTGGAATTGTTTTACATTTCTCATTTTGTGGCATTTAATAACTCACTATGCAATATAGGTTTTGCATCTTTGGTGTTCTTTATATTTCATTACTAGGTAAATGTTGTTACTTTTTAAACAAATTGAAAACTCAACACAGTTTAAATCATTTTATAGTTCATAACTTTTTTGTTTTGCACCATTGAAAGTATTTACAGCTTTTTCTTGTTCAATGAAATAACTGTCATCGCTATATGAATTTCATCAATGCATCCAAATTTGATATAGTCATCATCCACAGCAAATTGCAAAGATCATTCATAGTGCTGAATCTCCTCTCTTCTCCTGCTGTTGATGGTAGAATTAGCAAACAATAGTAGTGTAATGTAATCTTAAGGGCTGGAGTTATAGCTCTGGAGAACATTGTAAATATCAGTATCATATATATATTTCATGAATGGTTCTCTGCATCTTATTTTCCTAAAAAGATATGACTCAAGATCAGATAACTGCTTTTTTAATTGAAGACACTCATTATGTATTGGAAGAATTACTGCATGCTTTTACTCTTTTAATTGCTTGGAATTTGACTATATGGAGCATTAGGTTATACTGTTAAAACTGTATATTGATATGTTCCTTTGGTTATTTTTGTAGTTGAGTTGCTGTCTCATGGGACCCCACATCTTTTCAAACAGTGTTAGCTCCATTTAATGATCTTCAAAACGGTTCATATGAAAGCTAAAATCAAAAAGGTTATTGTGTATAAATTAAGTGCTTTTCTTCTTCCAATTAAAGAGAGATGTATCAAAATGCATTGAACAAAGTTAAATCATTATATTTTTCATAAAATATGTCTAAATAAAAAAGTTAAAGGCTTAAATTATATTAAATGTTTTAATGGAAACATAAGACAGGACAGGACATACATACATTAGTTTCTTAAAGCCTTACAATTTCAGCTTTTAAAGTCTTAGGGCATGGAAAGTCTCCTGTCCTTTGACAAATGAAATTATTCTCCTTTAGTTGTCCTTTGACAAATGAAACTATTCTCCTTTAGTTGTCCATCATGTCCATAGAACTGTGGTAACTTTTTGCAACTCCATCATGTTAAAAAGAAGTGCTAGAAAAATACAAGTAATGGAATAATCAATAGTTATAAAATGTAGAATTTTGAGTCACAGTGTATCACTATAAATGGTTAATTTTATTAAGTATACAATGCATAAGGTCTCTGTTCTAATTTGCATGGTGGCAAAATAATGAATAATAGCCCACAGCCATAATATTGATAGTAATTATAAACAAATGAAATTTTATTCACTCATTGTCAAACATGGTTGTGGTTGGAACCAAAAAAAATTACATAATTACTACGGTAATATTTCTTTAATCGATAAGTTCATCATAAATATCTTTCAATTTTCGATGATCTAGAATACCAAAATATCACTAACCAGTGAGTTGTGGAATGCATGCTTGTAGAGTTCGCGAAATATTTTTTTCCCTGATGGTCCTACAAGAAAACCTGCTGGTCCTCACTATAATTTCTGTTGCAAATAATAACCAAAGTTGTGTCGGTCCTTTAAAAAGTTTGGTCAAATCTTTGGACCACCAGTTTTTCGAGAATTCTGTGCTTGATTACATTATAAATGATTAAATCAGCTTGCAAATGAAATGAACTATATGTACATGTTGTTATTGAAATTCTAATGGTTATTTCAAAGTCATTTAATCAAGTATAGATTCACCATATCAAATAAAAGCAACATGCAGTAATTATACCGCTGTTCTAAAAATCGTCATATTCAGCACTCATCAAGTATAATGTCCACTTTACTACATTCCATTGTTTGTTTTAATTTTTCTTCAAGATGTGCAAAATTGATCTGGAATAAATATTAAATCTTTAAATGACAAAATTGTAACTTTAATGTAAAGGGACTGTCAACAACAAACAGACATATCTACAAAAAAAGTAATGTATGTACTTGAGTTATATAATGCAGGTTTTTTTATTTCATTAAAGGTAGTTTTAATAAATGAAGTATTTGAAAGTATATTTACAAATGCTCATTACTTCAGATACATGTATATTGACCTAGATTTAAAAATTTAACACATGCATAATTATATAAATTTTAAACATGTTTGTACATAAATAATAACACAGTCGCTTGAATTTTAGTGATAAAAATATGATTTTTTTTATTAAATATTTATACCACTATTTTTTTTAAAATTTTCTTCATATTTTTATCACTAAAATTCAAGCAACTGTAATAATAATAATAATCATATTAATATATACATTTAAAAATAATAATAGTGTTTTTTTGGGTGATAGAAGCTACCAGTTTGTCCTGCAGCATGTGTTTTAAGTTGTAATTTCTGTCCTGCCTTTTTAATTTTCACTCTATTAGGTCCTGATTTTTTTATGGTATTCTGACTATTTTAAAATAAATAATTTGTCATCCTGCCTTATTTTGCAAATTGTCCCATCCTTCCATTTTTTTACTCAGTCATAACTCCTGTCCTGCCTTTTTTAAAAATTTCATCCTAGCCCCCCGCTAGTTGCAAAACTTTGTGCACAAGTAACGCATATAACGTTATTTTCCGTGCAGAAATCGGAGTGTGTGTTGTATAGATATAAGGCATTATCATAACTGTAGCACTTGATGTTGCTTCCAACCGGCACCAGGCATGATGCTTGCTACTTCCTCCGTTTGTTTTTGTCTAGTGTTACCGCAAGGGAACCTCAAGTCTAGAAAGTTTTCGAAAAAATCCAGCTTGCGTGTTTGCATATTTGGACACGCCTTCGCATCACAATCATTCGAACCGATTGGATCCAGTATGGCATGGTATTGGTTGCAAAAATTTGATATTTTTCATTTAAATGCAATATTTTTTATTTAATTGGTATATTTCTTCATTTAAATGCAATATTTTTTTATTTGAATGGTATATTTTTTCATTTAAAAGCAATATTTTTTATTCAAATGGTATAATTTGTCATTCAAATGGTATAATTTGTCATTCAAATGCAATATTTTTTATTCAATTGGTATAATTTGTCATTTAATTGCAATATTTTTTATTCAATTACATACTTTTTATTCAATTGGTATATTTCTTCATTTAAATGCAATATTTTTTATTCAATTGGTATATTTCTTCATTTAAATGCAATATTTTTTATTTGAATGGTATATTTTTTCATTTAAATGCAATATTTTTTTATCTAAATGGTATAATTTTTCATTTAAATGCAATATTTTTTATTCAAACGGTCTAATTTGTCATTCAAATGCAATATTTTTATTCAATTGGTATATTTCTTCATTTAAATGCAATATTTTTTTATTTGAATGGTATATTTTTTCATTTAAATGCAATATTTTTTATTTAAATGGTATATTTTGTCATTCAAATGCAATATGTTTTATTCAATTGGTATAGTAGTTTTTATTTATTTATATGCAATAATTGCATTATGGGAAATTCTTTGACGTCTTAAGGTCAAATTTGCAACAACGTTTCTGATTGGTCGGTAATTGTTTGGATTTCCCCCTTTCTGTCTAAACATGAGTGACCAAGAATTAAAACAACGCGTCGGAATATCGCCCCTCTAACTAAATTTGGCGTTCGTGCGAGTTCGTGCACTGGCTGTTAATGCCAATAATGGCCAGGTCGAGCAAAAAATGCGAGTGACAAGTAATAATAATTATTTTGACACACAACCTATTCATGGATAGAAACAGATGCCTGCGTGCATGGCAAAAACGCTTCCAATGAAAACCCTTTCTGAAGAAACTTCCCGACAGTCTACACATTGAAATAAAAAAAAAAATGCATAGCTAGTCCCCCCTCTAAGTCCAGATACATGTAATCATGATATCCTCTGATGCAATATCATTTTTTCTTTTCTTGGTCCTCAGAGACGTTGTTGAGGAAGGCAAACATAAAAAAGAGTAAAAAGCCTTCAAGAACGTTATAATTATTTGGACTAAGCTCCATCTTTTTTGCTTCATGTAGAAAAAAATCACCTAATTACGACAGCAGAACCAGAGACCCACAAGAAGAGACCTAAGCTGTGATACTCCGGAACTAATTCTTTAATAAAGACAATTCGGGATAAATTGGAACCAGTTACTAACCCATGTTACAACAATAGTCCTATGACATAGGACGTACACTGTATAAGGCGTGAACTTCACATTTTGGACTATCTATAATATGTGCTCTCATGTCTTATGCCGCAAATCATTTTACATTTAGGATTCGTTGCTGAGCTTTTTTTTACTGTTCACATCTCCGAATCCCTTAAATAGAATTTGTTTTTCAAGTCCCACAGTAGTTCAATAATTAATATACCTATGTCTTTGCATAAATAAGTATGCAGGGCATATTTCAAAACATATTTTTGCTTCAGGACTTTTAAACGATTTACTTTTCAATACTGCATTGGGAGGGGGAGGGGGTATACAAGTTTATATTGTGACACAGTATATAATATAATTAGATACAAATCTCTAATGATTTGTATCCAACAAATTATAGGATTGTACGTTTAGCAATTAAATAGACCCGTACAAAATGTATAATATTATCAGATACATTTAACAGGGGCGGATCCAAAACCTCGGTGTCTAGGGGAGTTGGGGGGGGGGGGGGGGGTGGTCAGATTAAGATATTTGTATAGAGATGTATATATGCGATATTTGCAGTAATGGTTAATGTGTGTGTGTGTGAGGGGAGGGGATTCAGATTAAAGATAGTTTCTATAATTCTATATCTTTTAGTTTTTACCATTTCATTCTATTCTTTATCCTTTGATCTCTATTATATTTGTGCTAAACATGCGTGAAATATTTGTTACTGGACATTTGGCAACCAAAAAACAATCGACGCATTCTTTATATTTCATCATTTCTTTATTATGTTATCTATAGGTTTGGTCCCGCCCCATATCCATTTTTTGCACATTATTCTCTCCATGTAAAATTCCTGTCCTGATAAATGGTGACTCATGCATAGCATCAAATGTGGTTATTAAAACAAGAAACATATTCATATTATAATAATTTACTGTATGCTTGGACTTATAGATAGATGTCATTAGTCCAAGATCATGTAATAAAGTAGGTAAAGTAGGTACAATAGCATTTTAATGATGATTATATATATGTATATATATTTAACAATGCCAATTTTTGGGGAAAATGGGTAGGGGCAAGGCGTTTTTAAAACATATCAATGGGGCGCGTTTTTTTGTTCTTCGGTAGTGAGCCAGAAGAAGTCCATTCCTGTTTTTTTTTTGCATTGGGAAGATCTTCTGGCTCTCTTCCACCTCTTCTTTTTTGATAGGTTGTTTAGACGACAGAGGCACATAACAAACGTAAACAAAGGCGTCGTTTAGTCTAAATAACATTAATAAATTTATGAATTCAGATATATTAGAATGTGAGCTATATTATAAACGTTTTATGGTATGAAAGCCTTGGCAAGACATCCCTGTAGGACGATAAGCTGGATAAATATAAGAACTCCAGGGACAATAACAGTTAAGGGACGATTATTTGATATTCTAGGTAAGGGATTTTGATTGATTGGTGTTAAACGCTACTTTCAACACTATTGGGCTATTCCGTAGTGGTCAGTTTACATTTATAGATAAAGGATGGGGAAGGGAAGAGAGGGCATTATTATTCATTTTAATCTGTCGTTAATCGTGCCTATTTTTCAGCTCTTACCAGGCAACCATACTCATATATATGAAATCCTTCTGTCCCCCACCCCAACAAATAAATAAATATCAAATGGTTTTCCTCTTATTTAACACAAGTTTAAATTGATTGATTGTTTTGTTGCTAATTGTTAACACCCAGTGACAAATATTTCATGCTTGTTCAGGTAAACACGAGTTTAGAAGTCCGGTATATAATATAAAAACGAAGAGATGGGATATGATTGCTAATAAGACAACTATCCACCGGAGTTCAAATATGAAGTGGATGTAAGCAATTATACACAATCGTAAGGCCTTCAACAATGACAAAAACCTGATACTGTAAAGTCGTCTATAAAAGGTCCGACATAAAAAGTGTGAACAATTCAAACGAAAAAACTAACGGCCTAATTATACATAACAAAACAATTTGCAAAATATCAATTACGGGTCGAAACATGAACCAACGACAACCACTAATCTACAGGCTCCTGACCTGGGACAGGCAAATAAAGAATAGTGCAGGGTTGATATAAAAACGAAGATGTGGTACCGTATGATTGCAAATGAGACAACTCTCCACAAGAGACCAAATTAAACAGAAATCAACAGCTATAAGTCTCCGTACGGCTTTCGACAATAAGCAAAGCCTACCACATAGTCAGCTATATAAAAGGCCCCGAAATCACAAATGTAAAACAATTCAAACGAGAAAACTAACGGCCGAATTAATGTACAAAAAAATGAACGAAACACAAATATGTATAACACAGCAACAAAAGGCAACCACCGAATTACAGGCTCCTGACTTGGGACGTCAAGCACATGCATACATACAGAATGTGGCGGGGTCAAACATGTTAGCGGGATCTCAATCCTCCCCTAACCTGGGACAGTGGTGTAACAGTACAACAACATGTTTGTGAGCGGCACTCAACCCATCCCGAAGCTGGGACAGTGGTGTAACAGTACAATAAAAGAACAACCTGCACTAATCAGTTGCAATTAGATTAACTAAAAAGATCGGTATGAGACACACAAAAAAACTAACATTAAGACAATAGACGCAACGCACCGACATAAGAGTATTTACAATTACTGGAAGTTTTCTCAAAGCTAACTACAACTAGTACTGGAATAAATCTTGTTCTCCCAGACTGAAGTATCAATCAGTACACAGCGCGCGGCAAAGGATTTATTAAAAAAGAAAACAGTATGAGAAACGTCTGGTTTATGTTGTATATAGATATAAGAAGATGTGGTATGAGTGTCAATGAGACAACTCTCCTTCCAAGTCATAATTTGTAAATGTAAACCATTATAGGTCAAAGTACGGTCTTCAACACGGAGCCTTGGCTCACACCAAACAGCAAGCTATAAAGGGCTCCCAAAAAATTACTAGTGTAAACCATTCAAACGGGAAAATCAACGGTGTCTAATCTAGTTAAAAAAACGATATACTTGCATATAGATCCATATACAATGAAAGTTTTTGAAAAGTGGTGGTCCAAACGTTTTGACCATCGAAATTTTGCAATAGAAATAATAGTTAGGACCAGAAGATTTTAACAGCCAGTGCAGGACTCGCACGAACGCCAGATTTAGTTAGAGGGGCGATATTCTGTCGCGTTTTTGAGTTCTTGGTCACTCATGTTTAGAAAGAAAGGGGGAAATTCAAACAATTACCGACCAATCAGAAACGTTGTTGCAAATTTGACCTTAAGACGTCAAAGAATTTCCCATAATGCAATTATTGCATATAAATAAAAAAACTACTATACCAATTGAATAAAAAATATTGCATTTGAATGACAAATTATACCATTTAAATAAAAAATATTGCATTTAAATGAAGAAATATACCAATTGAATAAAAAACATTGCATTTGAATGATATATTATACCATTTGAATAAAAAATATTGCATTTAAATGAAAAAATATACCATTCAAGTAAAAAAATATTGCATTCAAATGAAGAAATATACCAATTGAATAAAAAATATTGCATTTAAATGAAAAATATCAAATTTTTGCAACCAATACCATGCCATAATCCAGACTCTACATATGGAGCGTCTGGATAATCGAGACTATAAACAGAGAAACCACGCCCCACTGGTCATTAACATGTAAAAGTCCGTTAACGACCGGGTTTCCTGTCCGTTTTTTTCAGTTAAAGACCGATGGAATTTTTTACTAAAGAATAAAGAATGCCATGTGGCCACGTGTAATAAGAGAAGCTAATTCTTAACCGATATGAAATAATGTAGTATTAGATCAGCGAAAATGGACGCCACATTAAACTCCGAAACATACAAATGACCCAAAATAAATAAAAAAACATACAAGATTAACAAAGGCTAGAGGTTCCTGACTTGGAACAGACACAAAAATGAGCCGGGTTTAACATGTTTTGTGAGATTTCAACCCTCCACTATACCTCTATCCAGAGTGGAATAAACAAACACGCGGCCCAGTGAACGCATGGTAAAACACAGTTTAAAAGAAGTTCGAGTCCGATGTTAGAATAGGTACAAAATGTAACAGAAGAAACTAAGCAAAATGACAATGATCAACATAAATTAACAGAGGACGACTACTAGCAGTTACTGACATGCCAGCTCCAGACCTCAATTGAACTGATCGAAAGATTATGTCTGCATCATATGAAAATCAACCACAGTCCCTCCCGTTAGAGGTCTAGTCTCATGCCATCATAAATTATACGAGAAGAACATAACCCGTATCATGCCAACAACTGGTTTTAGAATAAATGTGTTTATTTTCGATGCAAAGACCCTATGAGTGAATCAATATGCACGTTTTCAAGTAAAGAAAACATTACTTGATTTGCACGTTCCCTATCGAATTTGCCAAAGATATTTATTATATACTGTTTAACTGGTTCCCCGTTATGTCGACAGTTTTGATTTTCGTCTGATCTAAAATGTTTTATAATCTTATAACATGGAAGTACTATGTTTTCAATATAGTACTTCCATGGTCATATACCTACCAGAGAAGTCAGATTACTGAAATATTAAAGTAAGGAACAAAAAGTTCATTGTAGTGGGTGCAAAAGTTGAGCTACTCAATACTTCGAGTACTTTTATCAAATCAAATTTTTATTTATAACTTTTCAAATTAACAAACATAATCTGTGATATTGTTATTATTCTTTTATTTTAAACAGTGACGTTTGTTCATGATAGATTATTTAATATAAAATGACCGTCTTCTAACTGTATATTATTGAAACGTTGTGCTATCAATTGTGTCTTCAATCCTAAATATAAGTATTAAGTACGTTGTGCCAAAAACAAATTTAAACGAACATTTTTATATCTTTCACAATACAGATCAGTTTCTTTTATTATTCTTTACCCATAATGCTCTTCAACTTCGTACTTTATTTGACGCTTTTTCACTTATTTGATTCTCGAGTCACTGATGAGTCTTTTGTTGACGAAACGCGCGTCTGGCGTACAAAATCTGGTATTTATGATGAGTTTACTATCAACGTTTTTACTCTGTCAGTTCAACTATATTTTCCATTTTAAAGCCTTGATGCTCTCCTAGACTTGTATTCATGTTTATTATCGTGTAACCTTTGTTTATCCAGGCAACTTATTACAGCATTTGAAGAAGGGTCGTTTTCGACGTAATTTCAAGGAACAAATTAGTTTTCAATATTTCCTGATATCATTGAATGACACGATGTCCCAATCGTAACCACAACCCCGTCCTCTTTTGTCCTCTTTTCCTCGAATGTGAGCTACCGAATTAGACACCCACAGGGTTTGGACTTAAATGAGCAACACGACGGGTGCCACATGTGGAACAGTACTTGCTGATCCTTCCAGAGCACCATTGATCACCCCTGTTTTTTTGTGGGGTTCGTGTTGCTTAGTCTTTAGTTTTCTATGTTGTGTTTTATATACTGTTATTTGTCTTTTCGTCGTTTTTCATTTTTTACCATGGCATTGCCAGTTTGTTAATTTTCGACTAATGAATTTAAATTTTCCTTTGGTATCCTCCTTTGGCTATGATCATTGTAAGCAAGTTATCTCTATGAAATGTTTTAAAACTAAGAAAAAATATCGCATCTTTAGCTTTTAGGTCTTTTTTTTATTCTCAGAGTGGCATGAAGTAAATAAAATCGTAAAAGGATGTATATGATTTTATTAATAAGTTTTAGTATAGAGTTTTCCTATTTCAGTTTTAAAGTTGCTAAGTTTGGTTCCGCTGCTTGGTGTTTTGTTGTATTCATAAATCTGTAAATAGAAGGAAAACAGTAATTAAAATGTGGTTTGTGGTTTCCCCTAAAGGAAACAGATTGTTCATACTGATTATTATGTCGAAACAACAGAAAACCTACAAATAATATTTATTTGAATACGCCTCACATCAAATGGTAGAAAATCTGCTAAGGCACAGAATCCATTAAAGAGACAGAGAAAAAAATCCCGAAAAAGTGTTGAGCCAAATGAGTTTTCTATACCTATAAAACACCAAATGTTCTTTGGTAAACAAACTCCCATAGCGCATTTAGTGTAATATTTATTTCCCGTTTGGAAAACACTTCATAGGCTACAATCCAAAAGTGCAAATGTACCAAGTCCTTGCAAAATAATTTTGTATTTCTTAATAATTTCAACGTTTTGCATGAATGCATGGTTACTGTTCTTGAATTATTATTAAAATACTAATTTATTAAGTTGAAGGTTTATTATACCGGACGCACACATGCATATCTGTTTCAATCTTTAAACTGTCCCTTCAATGCGATAATGTTGATAATCGTATTGTAATTTGCAACTTTCCAAAACAGCTATATCATACGTCGCCTGCTTTGCTTCAGCATTCAGTTAATCCTTATTAATCTTGTAAGAGAATCTTGTCAATAAATGCAGAAATGCCAAATGTCTAGTTTTTACCTGTGTCGCCGAAGGCGGAAGCACGTCTAGTAAACAACCGCTCGACTCCGTCCATCCGTCAGTCCGAAAGAAAACATTCGTCAAACTTGTATAGGATTCTATGAAAGGGGATGATTTTATACTTGGTCTGCAGCTTTATGATGTTGAGTTGTAGGCGGTTAAGCAATTTTAGTATCTACCGTCTAGCCGCTCCCTGTTTGCCGATAGTTTGAAATTTTACAACACTTATTGAACAAGGAAAACTTTCATAAGCCTGATTTTTCTTGGCTCCTTATAAAGTTAATGATTTTAATATTTGGTCCATGCATGTTACCTCAATCAATTGCATGCAGCGACGCAAGCCCAGAACCGGTATATTTCTTGTTACTTTAACCCCAGTAATATATAATTCAAATACGTGGATTTAACCACAATTTAGTTGCAACTCCCTCGGGCATAGTTAACCTTCCACGATTTTGGCTGTTATATTGTGGCGCCTTGGTTTTTTTTCAAAATTTTAGCCATTAGTGTACCTGATGAAGGTTAGTACAGAAACACGTATAGTCCACACATACATCATACTTGCATATTTACTTACTTTACATTTTACTGGCAGGTATCTGGCGTATCAAAGATTGTGGCGTCTGGAATTCCCTCTTCGAATCCATATACATCGGTAGATGCTTGATGAAATAATATCGATTTTTTATTATTGAAAATCAACAAATAATTACTATATATATATATAAACAAGTCTTTTTTTAATTCTTTATGAGAAATATGCAGGAAAAGAACATGTAAATTAAGAAGAAACTATAAACTCTGCATTGAACTACACCGAAACACTGATTTGGATTTTTAACATGCTATCTCCGGATCCCTTAGTGTCTATCCTCTCTTCATGATGACATTTAACATTATCCGGACACATTATTCTACACATGTACTTCGATCCGATAAGTATTTGCTCTTACTGTTTAATACTGTACACTTATTTTAGAGGCAGTAATTTTAGTTATCTATATGAATAAAATAATGATATCAGGCATGTGCGTCACTGAGAACAATAATAAACAATATCGGCTCAAAGAAGTTCCCAGACTACGGCATTTTACGATCAGGTATGTGTGTTGGATAATTAAATTAAAAATAATGATAATAAAAGAACTAATTACTAAAGGTGCAAAAATTGCATAAACCATAATTCAGAAAAAATAAAGACTAGTATGAATATCCGGGGCCCTCGGTCAAAAATCCGCTAACAGTTTTTATTAGCACAGAGTAAAAGAAAATGGTTGGCTACAAAATAATAAAGTTTATGCTATGCTGAAAATGCTCATTGAGTATAAGAGTGGTCACCATAGTATGTAAAATTCGTACATGTTACTTAAGTCAGAGACATATATACGTATGTGCTTAAGTTAACTCTAATTCACTTTACCACACTAAAAACGGAAGATTTTTGTCTAAAGAAAGACAACTCATATGCTTTATTGTATTTTATGATCATCGCCAGAAGTACTTACTAGGAATATTGGACCAACATTTTATGGTTGCCATCCCAATATTTATAAAAATTTGTATTTTAAGTATGATGCCCACAGAGACAATCACACATCAAAGAAAATAAATGTGAAACAATTATTAGAAACTTGCACTTGAATACATGATTCTATCTTACATGTTAATAATGTGTACATGATAAATGCTTAAAAGGACATTAGTGGCATTACAGAAAAATATATAACTTGTTTACGGGATATTGGGTGTTTGTGATGTAGATATATCTGTTCGTGTTTTCGTACCATAAATATATTCATTTTTCTTCGTCCAATAACTATTTACGGGCTCTGTAAATGTTTAATTTGTGTTAATGGAACGGGAACTGTTCGTCCTTCCGGAGCACTTAACCGTTACTTTTGCGTTAGTGCTGTCATTCTGGAGTTTTTAAGTCACTTTCTCGTGGAATGTCTTTCTTTTCTTGTGGTTATGGTTCTATAAGTAAGTGTATGGGCAATAGATCATTTACATAAATGACCTCCATCGTTAATAGCAGCAATTTTGATGTTGATTAGAATAAATACCAGAAAGCCAAGCACATCAAATAAAAACACACGAATAATACACTAAACATTCATACAGTTTGACGCCAATTTTTAAAAACAAAATTGTTTTTATTCGAGTTTATTTTTCCATTCAAACTACGCATAAGGTGTCATTCTGATGTCTACTTAAAAATCCCTTTTTTTTATTATTTCTGAAGATTTTCTTATCAGGTTTAAACATAAATTACCTCCATCGTTAATAGCAGCAAGTTTGAAGTTGATTGGAATACATTCCCCGTCAGTAACCGTCAATACACCATTTCCAAGTTCTAAAGTGTTTGAAATTTCGTATGTTGTTGTTGCAATTTTGTTGGCTCCCGTTCCAACAAAAGATTTAAACAATATTTTCGCGGAATCTACAAAAAAAAACAACAATAAAAGCCATCATCTTTATCTACATGTATTGTTACTGGGTTTACACAGGAAGATTTTCCTTTGAAGTACATTAGCCGACCTACCTATTAATTCAAAGGTTCTGTCGTTCTAGCCAATTTGTATTTCATTGTTAAAAACCACACTCTGGTATTAAAAAAAAAACTACCACTTCGTATAAAATTGAGAATGAATGCATTCTTTTTTACAATATGTACGTATAAAATACATACTAGTATATCATATTGCTACCTCATTTTGATATCAAATGGTCCGGTCCTTGCAAAGGTATGTCTGCAATTCTTTTTTTTTCAGATATACGAAGAAAGTCAAACGGAGGCAACATTAAACATAATGCATAGCCCACTAAGTTTAAAAGACCGTATCAAAACTTTGATACTCCATTTTTTTAAAAGAAGATAAACGTTTAACAACAAGGATGTACCCGTCCAAGAAACCTAGAAAAGGGGCGTTTTGAAAAGAACTACCCTCAATCAAAAAAGTTCTAACAAGTAGCATTCGCTTAAGGAATGCACTTCGTAAATGATAGGTCTTCCTCTGAATTTGGCGAACCGAGATTGCCAAAAGACGAATGGCGTTCAGATGTGTACCCAATATGCACCGACTGCAGCCTGACTATGGTGAATACATATCACACATTTGGTTAGCTTTTCACGAGCTTGTTTCTACGTGCTCAATTCCGATTTTAATGGGAGTTTAAGTTTTTAAGTATAACATTTAAGTTTACTGCAATGTTCACTGCTCTTTTGATGGTGCATACTCATGCCAGTCTCATTTTCTTTAAAAAAAAATGTGTTTTTGTTGTTGCTGGGGGAGTGTCGTTCGCGTAATGACCTATATATAAATGTTTTATTTCTTCTTTGAAATAACTACTTTCTTTTTTATGGTTACTTGCCTGGTACACACCAAGGGAAACCTGTAGAGATTGGTATTTTCTCACAAACATTGTTGGCGACATAGTACTCAATACTCTACAATTAAATATAAATTGGTGAATTTGGTCTTTTGTCGTCTAAAAGATCTCGTTAAATAAGGCAAACAACAATATATGTACAACATATCTTCAACGGGATATGGTCAGATCCACGAAAAATACTTCTGTTACTTATATGGCATGGGTTATTG
The DNA here is from genome assembly GCF_021869535.1 of Mytilus californianus. Lineage (NCBI taxonomy): Eukaryota > Metazoa > Mollusca > Bivalvia > Mytilida > Mytilidae > Mytilus > Mytilus californianus. Next base: position 65,828,578 of record NW_026262679.1, read on the forward strand.
TAAAAAATAAAACAAAACCAGACCGCTTTATTTCCATCATATGTATAGTAACAAAGATTAAACTATACAGCTTATCTAATTATGGTTTGGTGATCTATAGGCTACCTTGCACATGTATACGTTTTCGTTGATTCCGATATGTCGACAGTATTGCTAAAATAGTTCACAACTGCTAGTATTAAACAAATAATTGTCCACACGTCTTTCAGCTCGTACAGAAGGATAAAAGAAGAAGATTGTTTAATAGAACAAATAAATCGGCAGGAATTTTTTTTACTATGCTGGTTCGAAACAGGTTACGTTTTAGCAGAAATACTTGAACTTCAATGAGTTCATTTGTTTCGGGTGTTAGTTAGTAAAGAATTGAAATGGAAAAGGTACTTAATTGTAAAATACAGGGAGTGTTATGACTATACTAGGACTAGAATACCTCATCTTGATTTAAAAAAAAAAAAAAAAAATCGCTTTATTACGATGAATGGAATGTCCATTTAGTGGAGTGCCTCCTCAAGTCCAATCAGAGTGCACAGTTACATTTGACTATTCATTTAAAATCATATATATGCTTTACTTACATTGCCGTAATCTTGGAGTGAAAATTCTTGACTTTGTATTCCTTCTCTTGATACTTTCATATATGATGCAACATTCTTCAGATTTGCATCGAACGAAACATCTACATATACCTAGAGATGAAAACAAAAATTATAACGCGTTTAAACATTACCTTTATTTATACTAGATCGATTAAGATACATTATAATATCTGAGAGATGTCAGTGGAAGTTTCTGAACCAAAAGACTATTCTCTTACCTTGTCAGTAGATCTCATCGACACCAATTGAACCGCATGCCACTGGCGAGGTAAGCAGCAAATGCTTCCAGTAGTTTGTTTATACATGGCGATAAAAGTTAATATCAATATAAAGGAATGCATTTTCGTCCTCGTCATCCTCATTCCCTATAACTAATAGTATAATGACTTTATATTTAAAAAGTCAAGTAACTTGTGAAATCGTTTAATCGGACGATGCACTTAACAATCAAATTACTGCGTATTTCCTTCACGTGACAAAAATCATTCTATGTTATCTAAGAAGAAATTTACATCCGATCGGACGTCCCATACTACCAAAAGGATATTGTTATACTCAGCGCAGGTCCTATGCGTATATTGAGGAACTGAATGGTACCCTTGTGATCGATCGGAATGCAAAATAAATGTTATATTTCCCACTAAAGAATTTGAAAGATGTTATAGATATATTTTGAAGTACTTTGAACATATTGTTATAATCTAGGGTTGTAGGAAATAGGAAATACAAACAAAGCCGTATTCACTAAGGCTTGAAATAACACAACGCCACAAAAAAGTAGGGATGTGTTTTTTGTTAATTGGTTTTGAGTCGAGTATATTTTTTTTCCAAAACCTACCAGCTAGCCAAACACACATCTAATAAAAACACACAAAAAATAAACTAAACATTCATACAGTTTTAAATAACGCCATTTTTTTTTACACCAAAATTATTTTGATCTACGCATAGGGTCTCATTCTGATGTCTTAGTACTTAAAAATTCCCTTTTTTTTTAACTATTTCTATTGAGAATATTTACTTTCGAAATACTCATAAGATGTCATTCTAATATTTCTTAAAAAATCCTTTATTCTTATAATTTCGGAAAATTTTCCGAAAAACAAATTTTTTTACCCCAGGCCAAAAAAAAAACTACCAGCGAGCGAAGTCAAAACAAAGAAACAACCAATTTTGGCCAAACTTAAATGTTGACGAGCATTGCCCAAGAACGAATTTGTTTGTAAAATCTGTGAAAATATAGTGTGTTAAGGTTAATAGATGTGATTTTTTAATGATAAAACTATTCTAATGTTACTTGATAATAATTTTTTTTGTAATTTCGGAAGATTTTCCGAAACAGTTTTTTTGTTTTGTTACCTCAAGCACAAAAACCTCCCAGCGAGGGTGGGCAAAACAAATAAACACATAACTTTGGCCAAAATTATAGATATTGACCAGCGCATGATAGCTCATGTAAGAATTTGTTTGAACTCTGAAAATATAATGTGTGAAGGTTAATAGATGTGACATTTTGAAGGATGAAACATTGCATATTTTGAAAAACACACGATGAAGAGATACAATAAATGAAGATAGACATTCCACGACTAAAAGGAACGGAACAGAGAATCTGACGTGTATTTAAATCGTTAGGTATTTGATAATCAGCACGAAATAGAGATCCGATTTCTGCTAAATAAAAGTTCGTTACAACATGGAGTTGTTATATGCATGAGATTATACCTCCTTTTTTACATGATTTCCTAGTTTTCATAAGATAACTGAAAAAAAACATTATTTGAGTAAAGTGGGGTTTTTTTTCTTCTAGTTTTCCACGTTTTTCGTTCCACTAATCATGATGATAGAGGAAGGCGTTATCATTCACAAATAAAGTGTAATCCTGCTACACCAGCGTCTTCTCTCTTTTTTTCTATTAGAATTTTTGCAATATGATCAGATTAATTGTCTGTAGTACTACTCATTTTTCGTGGCCCGAAACAAATCAGAATTTGTCATATGATGCATGCTCTAAGATGTAAATCTTAATGTTAACTTATGGTCTCATTGCTCACTAGCGGATTTAGGGGGGTTTGGAGGGGGGGTCGCAAAAAACCCCCCGCTTGAAAATCTTAAAATAATTTTTGTATTAACTATTTCTTGTTTTAATGTTATCTTTGCTATAAATTGAATATCCAGCACTAAATAGGGTGACAAGCTGTTGCTACACTCCTTTAAATATACACATGTCATAATTACATTGGCCTGAGGGAAACTTAATTGATAATTAGAGGATGTAAGGATTTAATTTAGACAATCCAAGGCTGCTATCCCTATATTTTATTACTTTGTTGGTTTTATGATTAAAACGACGTTTTCTGTTAGCTTGATTTAAGACAAATTCTTTTTCACCTTATCATATCCATAAGAATTTTTTTTTTTGAAAAATGACACCAGCTGAATTTCAAGGATATTGCAAACTTTATTTCCACATCTGTACCTAGTGCTCAAATGTATAGCATTCTAGATGAAAACTGGAATCCACCTAGATCTTTTCCCGCTTTTCATAAACAAGAAATGTACGGGTTAACAAGTAAGACGACAACCCCGGACAGTTTGTTAAAAACCGTTCAGAATTGGGTTAAGCAAATGGTGAATGTTAATCCCCCCCCCCCCCCCCAAAAAAAAATACCACCAAACAGCCTTATTAAGATCACAAGACTTGACCAACATACATGATAAGACGGCTAGTGGAATAGATGCAAGGGCTGATACAGCAATTGCAAAACGGTGGATACGATCTGTAATTAAATAACTAAACTAATCTAAAAAGTTTATTTTGAGTAACCATATGCCGGATGAACAAAAAGTGTGCCAATTATTGAAAAAAAACATATTATTTGGTATAACAAAAAAACTTCTCTAATGTTCAAAAACATTTCTCACCCCCCCCCCCCCCCCCCCCTCCCCCCGCTTTAAGCTCTGGATCTGCGTCTGTTGCTGTCTCATCAGCATCCCCGGCTTATTCGTATAGTGATATCCCAGATGCGTTAATCAAGCCACAATTACAAGTAACTAAAATACTTTTTCAAAGAAACAAGAAAGTAAATATATGATTAGATATCGATAATAGATACGAATAGATAACGATAATAGTTACGAATAGATAACGATAGTAGATACGAATAGATAACGATAGTAGAATACGAATAGATAACGATAATTAATACGAATAGATAACCATAATAGATACGAATAGATAACGATAATATATACGAATAGATTACGATAGTAGATACGAATAGATAACGATAATAGATACGAATAGATAACGATAGTAGATACGAATAGATAACGATAATTAATACGAATATATAACGATAATAGATATGCATGCGAATAGATAACAATAATATATAGGCCTATGTATAGGTAACGATAACAGACAGGCCTACGGATAGATTGTGATAATAGATAGACCTACACATAGATAACGACAGTAGATAGGCCTACGAATAGGTAACGATAATATATCATCGGCATATATAGGCCTACAGATAGATAGTGATAAAAAATAGGCCGAAGAAGAGATAGCTGTTGATCTGCAAGGTATCTACTTGCCACTTCACATCATGAACTGTGTTTCAACCCTAAGTAAAGCTGACGAGGAAATGCATTACTCAACTAATTGATAACGATAATAGATACAAATAGGTAACGGTAATATATAGGTCTTTCAATAAACAACGATAAAAGATAGGCCAATATGAATAGATAACGACAATTAATGGGGTAAGTGTTATTTACATTCTAGAATGTTCGGTTTGAAGTTTCCAATATATTGGTGAGTTAAAACAGCCTTTCCACAAAACGCCTCAATGGCTATCGAAGTGATATCTCTAAGAAGCCATTTATTCCCACCAGTTAGCCAGCATTTCAGACAGTCTGATCATAAACTTAGTGACTTAAACCGCATAAAAGTCCTAGTGATTGAACGAAACATTCACTGTGATGCCAAGCGAGAGGTTCGGAAAAGCTTCTGCATAAAGGAACAAAATGCACTTCATCAAAACGGCATCACCAGGATGTACTCGAGGTCTGATACAGGTGCTCATCTATTACCCAGCGTCTGTGATTAGAATAGAAACGTTAGGAGCTATATGACACAAACAAAAAACAAGAGTGGACACACAGAAATGTCTCGCCTGTCGTGTATTTATGATTTAAGTTATGTTGAAAGTACATGCTATCAGACATACATTATAAAATTTAAGCTGTAAATAATGAGATAATGTCGCTGCTGCTGGTGCCTGTATGAACGCTAAAGCTGCTGCCAGGCCTGCTGAAGACAACTATCATAGTGTCTTCATACTACTAATTGTATAGGTTATTATCCGCTATATGAAGATATGCTGGATAACTGTGGTTAAGAGTGAAATAACTTAGTGATATACCATTGATATTGATTATTGTGATTAAATATGGCAGTGAAGAATGAAAAAAACTAACATTGACCTATGAACCATGAAAATAAGGTCAAGGTCATATGAACCCTGTCAGACAGACAGATACGCCTTACAATCATTCCATACACCAAATATAGTTGACCTATTGCTTATCTCTTCTAAGAAAAAAAGTTCAGCATTAAAACTTAACATTGACCGATGAGCCATGTAAAAGGGAATAAGGTCATATGATACCTAGCGGACAGACATAAACACCTTATAAACATTCCATACACCAAATATAGTTGACCTATTGCTTATAGTTGAACAAAAATAGACCAAAACACCAAATTTTAACACTGAGCAATGAACCGTGAAAATCAGGTCAAGGTCAGATAAAACCTGCGAGACAGACATGTACATCCTAAAATATTTCCATACACCAAATATAGTTCACCTATTGCATATAGTATAAGGAAAAAAGGACCAAAACTAAAAAACTTAACTTTGACCACTGAACCATGAAAATAAGGCCATATCAGATGACACCTGCCAGTTGGACATGTACACCTTACAATCATTCCATAATCCAAATATAGTTGACCTTTTGTTGAAAGTATAAGAAAAATAGACCAAAAACAGAAACTTAACATTGAGCAATGAACCGTAAAAATTAGGTCAAGGTCAAATAAAACATGCCAGACTGACATGTACATGTACATCGTAAAATAATTTCATACACCAAATATAGTTGATTTATCTTATACAGTATAGGAAAAATAGACCAAAACACAAAAACTTAACTTTAACCAATGAACCATGAAAATGAGGTCAAGGTCATATGACACCTGCCACTTGGACATGTACACCTTACAATCATTCCATACACCAAATATAGTAGACCTATTGCTTATAGTATCGGAGATATTGACTTGACCACCAAAACTTAACCTTGTTCACTGATCCATGAAATAAGGTCGAGGTCAAGTGAAAACTGCCTTACGGGCATGAGGACCTTGCAAGGTACGCACCAGGCATGGGGTAATGCAAATTTGTAATTGTAATGCATGGTTCCAAGTAATTGCATGTAATGTGTAATGCAGCAATTTTTGCATTACATGTAATTGTAATATAATGAATTACTTTAGCAAAAAGTTGTGTAATTTCATGCATTACATTGCATTACATGGCATTACTTTTTTCACATACTACATCTTTAAAATATTGTTGGAGATTTAACTAAAGTAGAATTTTAGATTTCTTGATTAACTAAGAATATAGAATCATGTGCAAAACAGTGTAGCCGAGACCATTGATTGGCGCGCTAAAATATCCCATTGACTGGGTCAGATTAGGTGAACGTTCGTCTGTAACGCCCACAACTCACGACGTATTTATTATAGACATTTAAACTGTGGGGTCACCAAAGGGTCTCAACGCCTAAATAAAATAATTCGAAAAACTAATCAGGAATAACCTTTGTGTTTTGATTTATATTGAATACTTAAACGTTCTTTACTTGTGTTTTCGTTATGTTTTGATAATCAATTTGTATGATATCGCACGTTCTTTCAGCAAAAAAAAAAAAGGATTTAACTGGCTTTAACAGTTACAATGCATGTGTTGATTATTGTCTTTTTTTTTCGGACGTCAAAGCGATTTAACAATTGCGGTTGTCCAATTATGTCATCTTTTAACTTTTATCTGGTCAAAATTTTATTTTTTTATTATTACGAACGTTCACCTAATCTGACCCAGTCAATGGGATATTTTAGCGCGCCAATCAATGGTCTCGTCTACACTGTTTTGCACATGATTCTATTAATTATTTGAATATATTCTTTATTTCATTTTATTTCATACATTTTCCTGCATAAAAAGATTGATATTTGAAAAGCATTACTGTATTGTTGTCATAAGATCAAAGAATACCTTGTCTTGATTAAATAAAAGTTTATTGAAGTTTGTTATAAAACACTAATAAGTTTGTTTTACAATCAATATTTTCATTATTTGGACAATTGTTCATTAATTAAGCTCTATGTTTATTATATAATTAGGAAAGAAATTCTAAGTAATTAAATATTTTGATTGAAATTAAAAAAAAAAACAAAAAATATATTTATAAAAGTAAAGTCAACATTAAGTTTAAATAATAAAAATGTAATAGCCGAATTAAATAGTCTGTTTACATGTATACTTAAATTCAATGCATGGAACAGTTACTGCATATGCTAGAATCTTTTTTGACTTCGTGTTGTTTTTCAAAATGTTTGATTTTTCTATTCACCTAATAATAAAATTTACAAATGTAATGTGTTATTCAATGCATTACTTTGCAAAAGTAATTGTAATGTAATGCATTACTTTGATAAATGAATGTAATTGTTATTGTAATTTAATGCATGGTTTTGTCAAAGTAATTGTAATATAATGCATTACATTGCAATGTAATTCGCCCCATGCCTGGTACGCACATACCGAATATAGTTATCCTATTACTCATAATAAGAGAGAAATTAAGAATACTAAAAATCTTAACTTTTTTTCAAGTAGTCACTGAACCATGAAAATGGGGTCAAGGTCGATGTACATATGACAGACGGAAACTTCATAACATAAGGCATCTATATACAAAGTATGAATGATCCAGGTATTCTACCTTCTGAAATATTAAGCTTTTAAGAAGTTAGCTAACGCCGCCGCCGCCGTTGCTGCCGCCGCCGGATCACTATCCCTATGTCGAGCTTTCTGCGACAAAAGTCGCAGGCTCGACAAAAACGAGACCTAAAAAGAAGAGCCAGACTACTATAATGACTTTGCCTGAGGGAGTTGGAACCTTTTTGATTTATCAAAAGTGGAATTTTAGAAAAGTATTGTTCTAAATCATGTCAGTACGATGCACTGATAACCTCGGCCTAATAAATGAAAATAACACTATACAAATTCCATATGTCTGTAACACTTTTCAAGATTTATCTTCATCAGGAATCGCTAAAACCTAAACATTTGAAAGCTCAGTATGTGTAAATACGTGTGAGCCTTTACACTCACACTTTTAAAGTTAATATTATTGTTCGTGAAGAACAAATATAAAATTTTGTAATCTAGCTCAAAGAATTCATCCGAAAAATTGTATAAAATTTAATGCGGCAAGGAATCTGAGTGTCACGAATTATGATTACGTAACAATGGAAACTCGATTTCCTTTAGCTTTATTTTGTTGATCTCTGTATTCTGCTATCATCGTCACTTTTAAATATATATTGGATTGCTTTTTTTTATTGCCTTATAAGTTATTACAGTTGCTCCGGTTTCTTTCATAATTCACCAATAGCTCATTGAATATCTATATATATATGCACCTTTTACTGAAAATAAAGTCGTTGAAACTAAGGCACAAAGATTAAAAAAAATATTGAAAACGGATCGTTTAGAGTCACAAAATAATTTTTTAAAAAATCCGAATATTGTTCATGTAAAAACATTGAATCACGAAAGAAGAAGACGTTTTTCTCATTTTCCTCTTCTTTTGGCTTTCCCTTATTATTATTATCATCATAGATCCCAACCCTCTCCCTTTTATCTTACAATAGTACTAGGTCAGATATGGGAATAGTTGCATCTATCTTCATCCCGTCGCCTGAACGTGCGTATACTGGTTAGACTTAGTTCCGTGGAGGCCTAAGTTCCAAGCAGTGCAGGAGTTTGGTTGGATTACAAAACTTGCAATGAAAACTTATATGTAACAATTATTTCCTGAAAAAGGTATAATAATACGGAAATTATCAATGTTTCGCAAAGTATGTGTTTGTTATCACGAAAAACCATATGACAAAGACTCATTTTATGATTGATTCGTTCCTTAAGAATTTTTGGACTATTTTATTTTAATCTGCGCACTTCACAACTTCAAACTGGAGGCTCTAAAGAGCCTGTGTCGCTCACCTGGGTCTATGTGCTTATTTAGCATTGTAGACTAGAATAGAATTCATGACAAAAATCTCTGTTTTGTTGATCTTGTATTACTGATCATTTAGTCTGTTTAGTTTCTCTCTATCTTCTTTAGTTTTTGCTCCTCGTTACTAGAACGACTCTAGAATAGAGAATTTGTCCACTCTGCAAGGATGGAATTGAAGATGAATTCCATTTCCTCATTAAATGTAAAGCGTTAGAATTGAACAGAAATATACTCTTTTGTAATTTAAGTGATATAGTCCCATCTTTTGTTAATATGTCTGAACAAGATAAATTTAGTTTTATTTTGAAAAGTAATGATACTGACATATGTACTGTATGTGAGGCTAGAACAAGCGATATGTATGATAAGAACATTTATTTAAAGCAAACATAATGTTGTTGAGAACTGTTATAGTATCAACGATTATTGTTATAGCTTGATAACACATAGTACGAATAATACCCCCACGCAATGTAGTTATATTGTAAACTATGCGTCTCTTATAATTGAGAAAATATGTCTTTGTATATTTGTCTTTGTTTATTATTTTTTTTAATTTTTGTATTTGTATTTTGTAAATGTCAGCTGGTATCATTCCTGTATTGGAAATTACATCAATAAAACTATTTGATTTGATTTAATTTGATTTATTGTACATATTGTAGGCGTAGCGAGAATGGCCGAGTTGTTACGATTGGTGCAGTCGGTTGGATTTTAATTATAACGTCGTTATAGTGAAGTATATTAGCAAACATTTAAAATATTAGCGCAGGCCTACGTAACATAGGCGAGTTACAGTCACACGTTGTGCAGCAATGCCATCAACCTGAGTACAGATGTACATTTTATACCACAGTGTGGTTTCAGTAACAGACAAAGAAACAACATATTTTCACCATAAACGAGTAAAACTGCTCAAGTCTATTTTCAGTTGAAGTCAGAGACTCAATGCATAACGGCATCCCGTGAGCAAAAGAAATTTTAAAAGTCGTATAAAGTCGAAGTTGACGTCAATATGGTACCAGACGTAACGGAACTGTGGCGAAACCATCCACTTAGTTGACCATGCAGAGAGCAATCGTCTACTAAAAAAAGGGAGGGTGGGATCTGAGAAATTGGCAGTGTAAGGGGAAGAATAGAATTTTAACACTTCTGAAGAAGCAGTTAAAATGATTACAGAGGGTGTGGATGGGGTTTATAGAATATAGAATAATGGGCAAAATGTGCAGAATAAAGGACAAAAAAATAATAATAAAGAGTAGAAAAAAATAGAGTAAAAAAAAATAAAGAATAGAGATTACATGATGGGATCACGCTAAAATATAAAGATTGGAGAATAACAGAAACAAATTATAAAAATAGAGAAAAATGGCATACAAAATAAAAGAATAGAGAAACGAGGAACCACCAATCTAGACCCTCATTACACCCAGACAAAATATTAAAGAACAAAGACAATTGCATATTGAAAAGGGATCTTTTAGAGTCACAGAATTATTTCGAAAAGAGTCTGAATATTGTTGATATAAAAACATTGAACCACGGAAGAAGGAGGGTGTTATTTCGCTTTCCTCTTCTTTAAATTCTCCCCGGTTTTGATTATTTTTCTCCAGAAAATGAGTAGACGTAGAGCGTGCAAAGACGTCTGTGCTAATTCGCCCAAATTGTGTGTGTGTTAATTCTTTTATTTTGCGCTTGACACATATTTGAAGCAAGTGTGTATGTGCGTTTCTGGAAACAGATCTTTCTTTCTTTCTTCACTCAGAAAATACCAAAAAGCAAGTGTCAAAATAGACATGAAATATTTGCCACTGGACGTTAAGCAGAAAACGATTTAATCAATCCGCTATATTTGATACAAAGCAAAACTGGCAGTGCTTTCAGATTTTTATAATCAGATTTTTTTCAGCCATCAGTGCACACGGAAAATTAAGTGTTGCTTGAATAAAGGAAATGTGAATGTATTCGTCATAAGACACCAACCCAACAACAGAAATAACACCAAAAAAAAAAAACTAGAGGGAGACGTGTCCTACGTTCTATCAGATTTATATATTTTTTTCAGTCAGCTGTGTACAGTTGTGCCTGCTGGTGTATAATTTATAGCGCGAACGGTGTTACATGTTTGTTGTCGGTCACATCGAGGTTGATTTGGGTAGAAAAAAATCATGCAAGACCATACATAACATAGACTTGATGTGCCATATTCCGACCGATTTGATTCTTATACTGCATACAAATACATAAGATTATCCGTGAAATAGAAGGAGAATCAGATATGGGTTATACGTCAATGCCATGTTTCAAATTGGAATGTTTTTTCTGTGAAAACAATACAATTAAAAAAGATCGGTAGTTTCAAATTATATAATCAGCTATAAAAGGCCTAGACAAGACAAATTTCGAAACAATCCAAACAAAAAAGTTACTGTCTCCTTTATGACAACAAAAAAAAAAGATATAACAGACAGCGACCGACGACAACCACTGAATTTTACAGGCTCCTGATTTTGGACAGACATATACAGAATTTGGCGGGGTGAAACATGTTTGTGATCCTTCAACCCTTCCCTTACCTGGACAATGGTATAACAACACAACATAAGAACAAACTGAGAAAAAAAAACAGTTGGTTAAAATTCAACTTGGCATGAAGCACATAAACAAATAACATGATGACATGATGACAAAAGAAACAAAGTTGCGATCTAAAAGTACTCGAAGTTAGGGTATGACCATTTTATATTCGAGGAGGGGGCAGGGATGGGGATCGGACCTGGTGGCAGGAGGATTTTTTTCCGGATTGACCAGTTATTTTCATCTTTTGCTACGCATGCTTATTTTTTTCCGCGGCTTTGCTCCGCGAAACTGTATCTTCACTTTTGAACACATTTGTATCCTCAACTATCCTGCATTTCATGTTGCAGAGTATTCATTTTCATCCTGTCGTGTGCAAAGTATTTTTTTGTCAGTTCCTACTAGGCCAAGTTATTCATTTTCAAAATCCTCCCCCCTCCCAGAAAATCAAATGGTCGTCTCTTACTGAAAGCTAATGAAAGGACGTCTAAATAGTCTTGAGAAAAGTATGACCATAAACAACATTATTTCTTATTCAGCAAGAATCCTCCAATCTGCCAATCGGAACCAAATTAAAAAAATATAAATAAGAATAAAAAAAAAGTAATATTTGACAATGCAAAATCGGTGGAAGTTCATCATAAGCATTTTTCAATTTTTACATCCCGGTATAAAATGAGTAAAGGAACGCTTCATAAGAAATAATACACCAAGATAACTAATAATACCGTAAAAACTAGGATACGATATCCGTTTTTTATAAGAATTCTACAGGTACAGCATGCTTTACTCACTGATTGAATTGTTTCGAAAAGGGTTATACATTCTTAATGTGCCTGTCCAACGTCAGGAGCCGGTAGTTCAGTGGTTGTCGTCGGTTCACGTCTGTCATATTTGTTTTTCGTAAATTGTTATATTATAAATTAGGCCATAAGTTTTCTCAAATGAATTGTTTCATATTTTTCATGTCGGGGCCTTTTATAGCCGACTATATATACGTTATGGATTTTTTTCTCATTTTTGAAGGCCGTATGGTTGCCTATAATTGCTTACATTCACTTCATTTGAACTTTGATGGACACTTTGTCTCATTGGCAATCATACTACATCTCCTTAATTGTATATTATAAAACAAGTATTACATAAAATTAACATTATCAATGTTCCATATGAATGAGGTAAGGTCAGATGAACTCTGCCACAAAGACATGTAAACCAATTGCTATCATTCCATTCACCAAATATATTTGACTCACGACTTATATCTGAGATAAGGACTTGACCACGGAAACTTAACCTTGTTCACTGATCCATGAAATAAGGTCGAGGTCAGGTGGACCATGTCTGACTGGCATCTAGACCTTGCAATGGTATCATATACTAGTAACCAAATATAGTTATCCTAGAACTCATGATAAGTGAGACATTCACATGACGAAAAAAAAAAGAAGTTTTTTATCAGTCACTGAACCAAGAAAATTAGGTCAAGGTTAATGATCATATGACAGACGGAAACTTCGTACTGAACCCGATCTAATTAAAATAAAGATCTCTGATTTTATCTTATGAGGATAACGAAATCGGAGGTCTATATTTTAATTAGATTGCTTCGTAACACAACGGATCTATATACAAAGTATAAATCATCCAATTCCTCTACCATCTGAAATATAAAGCTATACAAACAGTTTACGCCGCCCGCTGCCGCCGCCGCCGCCACCATAGATTGTATTCTCTATGCCTCGCATTCTGCGACTTACGTCAAATGCGAGTTAAAAAAAAAAGAACAACTGAAATGACCTCTCTGACCTAGACCTGGTCGACGGGCTTTCAGATTAACAGTGGACAATGAAACGTAATAGCTATTTTTAGCTTCGACAATTTTTCTATGCTGTTTACCAGTGTTTGTAAAAACATTGATGCTGTACATTACCCTCTTTTTGTAGATAATCTTGAACTTCGTGTCAATTCCATAGCCAATTTATGGTCAATAAGACATAAAAGTGTGTAAGATTGAGTGATTAACCTGTTTCTAATTGTCGTATTGTTTTCACAACTTTAAATTGTATACCAAAAGAAGAAGAAGAAGACACCCCTCCACTTTTTTCACCGTTTGTAGTATGTCTCATTTCTATAAACAAAGATATACTCAAAACTGCTAGTTTAATCCATTCCGCGTTAATATTACACCAGTTTTTGAACAAGGTACAATTGTATGTGCTTCAGCACTCACCAAAAGAAAATTGGATATTTACCCAGAAAATTATTACGAACACCTTCTATCAAATGGTGGAAAAAATAACATTTTAGGAGGGCAACTTATAAATGTTATCATCTAAAAAAACATCTCTAGAGATCACTTGTATCGAATCTTATGTAAAAACTCCGAATTTTGAAAATTTAATGGGCCAAGGCTAAGACTACTATAACACAGTGTTATAGTAGTCTCAGGCCAAGGTCATTGTTATTTAACAGCTGGATGACAATTGTAATGTGCACCCTATAAGTATAAATGTCAATCTCGAAACATATTTGTCCTTTGAATTATTTGAATTTATTTCGTTCTAAACGCATATAATTATGTAGGGGCGGCAGACTGTCTAAACGTGACTCTGCGTTTTCCCAGAAATTTTAGCTTTGACCTTTGACCCAAATTTAAGAAAACCGTGACCACTGTAGACAACGATGACATCGATATTTCGATGAGACTTGTTCTCCTCTTTCAATGATATAAACTACAGCCGTGTGTTATTCCGTTAACCCAAATCGATCAAATTCGTTGACTGGGTGGGCACTGTACTAAATTCGTTCTGTCGCCTCAACGTGCGTACAGGTTTGACTTTAGTTCCTTGGAAGGGTAAGTTTCCAGCTATTACTTGAAAAAGGTATAATAATACGAAATTTTCAAAGTTTCGCAAAATATGTGTTTGTTATCATGAAAAACCAATGACAAAGAATAATTTTATGATTGATTCGTTGCTTAAGAATTTTTGCACTATTTATTTAATCTGCGCATTTCACAATTTAAAAAACTTGAAGACGAAAAATGCCAAAAAAAAAACCCCAATAAACGTATATAATACGTATATAACGAACTAGATTTTAGCCAATACCTTCTCTGAGGAAATTTCGCAAATTGTGTACTATATAAGGTTTCCAAACCCTTTCATATACATATATAATAAATCGTATGCTTACCTCTGAAAGAAGTAGCGTGTTTTGTTTCTTATTATGCGTTGAAAACGATTTTTTTTGTGTTTTTGTTATTGTTTTTGTATTGTGTTGTTTTGCATCTATTTTTTAAGAAAGGGGGGGGGGGGGGGGGGCGTGTAATATGTTTATTTTAATGGTAAACAACAGCTATAAAATGCGATAAAATTTTCATTCTTTTGTAAATAAGTTACAACTTTTTGACACATAAAACATAAATATAAATAAAAGAAGATGCAAGGCATATATACTTCAATAAAACAGCAACCAAATATAACAAAACTGAACGATATAACGTTCGCCGTCTTTACTTTATTAGATTGTCGGTTTAAATATACACCACTTTTCACGTGCAATGGGTAGCGTTTTAATTATGACGTCATTATAGTGAAGTATATTAGCAAACACTTAGAATTTTAGCGCAGGCCACGTAAATTAGGCGAGTTACCAGGGGCGGATTCAGGCGGGGGCGTGGCGGGCGTGCCCCCCCCTTAAATTTGCAAAGCATGGGTTGTCCTCAGCTTAAGAAAGAATATTTCGATAATTTTACCTCAAAAAAAATGTTCGCCTCGCTCCGCTCGTCTAAAATTTAAGTTTGCGCCCCCTAACCTAAAATCCTGGATCCGCCCCTGGTTACAGTGTTTTGTAATCATTCGCCGTCAATCTGAGTATTGCCTGAATATTTGTAAGATTACGTTTGTTGAATTGTGACTAGCCTGAAATTCGACTTCGTGATTTCCTCATTCTACGTTTTCATAAACAAACTAAAAGCCGTGAAACATAATCCATAATCAGGCTTTGTTCCACTTATTCATGGAAACGATGACCGGGGAAAGGCTGACTCTTTCTATAAAAAATAAGAACTGCTAAAGACTAAAGGCCACGAGACAGAAAATCGAATTTTTTTTTTAACATAATAAAGTTCTCATTCGTATTAATTAACAAGAGACATCAACGTTTCCGACTGAACGTAGTCACAAGATGAAAGGATCTATGTGAAGTCTCGAGTCCAAGTCTACTATATGTTAACCTTTATTTGTATTTCTTGCACAATCCAAGTTTAATGTTTAATTGAGAATTGTTTATTGATCATCTCTTAAGAAAGGTTGCTGTCGACTGGGACTATTATACTAATTAATATATTATGTCCCAGCTGTCGTGTATTACCTATTACTTAGAACATGACTTTTAAAAAAAATATTATCTTACATTAAAAATATGCTTGTTGAGAACACAAAAATCAATGATTCTACTATGAATTAGACTATTGGATGGTTGAGTCTTCATTTCTGTATTTCAGCTGGGACAATTATACTAAATAACTAGTATAATAGATCATAATAGACCCAGATTTCAGTATTTTTTTATTTATTTTGCCTATTATTTAACTTGATATTCCCTATTCTTTATTTCCCCCATTTTTTTCTTTATTCCTTATTTTAAGGCTCATTTATCTCTTATCTGTGCCCAATATTCTCTACTCTGTAAAAACTATCAAGACACTCATGAAAATCCTTGTCTCTCAGAATTTGGCAGTAACTGTAATTAATTCATAATTTCGGAAATGAATCAGGATTGCTCCAGTAAAGTTTGTGAATATTACACTTTGTTTACTTCCGGTTTCAAGAAAAATTGTTTTCAGCCTTTTACGAACGGTATAATTTTTTATTAATGACACCCTTAAAATCCTTCAAGATTTATATTTAATATATAATGAACAAAGTTTATCTAACCTCAATTTCTACACCATGATCGGCATAACTGAGGAGTTTGCCTGAGTCAGAGTTCTCGAAATTCTTTTTTTCCCTGGTCGCCTTTGAAGAAAATTTGCCTGTTCTTACGATTATTTCTATTGCAAAATACCAATATTGTGTTGGTCCTTTGCAAAATTTTGGCTGTCAAAACCTTCGGACCACCACTTATCGAGAATTCTGGTGAGTTGAGATTTTTCACATGATACATTGTAGCTTAACCAAACTGCAACTTACATGTATCTTGGATTATTTTAATCTCCCTGTGAACGTATATTTTGTTCCGCCTAACAGAAGTTCCACAGGAAACTTTGTTATAAACAATGCCATAATGTCTGTATCATCCAAGTTTTTTTTTCTATATAGAGATTGCTTTATCTATATATAACATGATACATATTTATTATAAGGTTACATCCTAACTACATTGTATCCTACTGCCTGTCAATACTTTTATTTTGGTATTGCACAAGTCATGTCTTCTTTGACTGTCCATGTCGTTTAAACACTAAATCCCTGGGATGTGTTTTAATTGATTTTAGTCTCTGATGTATGATATTTTATTAGTACTGCAAGTACTCTCAAATAGTACTTTCGTGTTATTTGACCTGTTGACACAATTTGTAATGCTTTTTTGTTATTCAATGTTTACTTATTTGGTGTCATATCTCTTCTCACTATTTTTAATATGTACCACCTTTGATAAGTATTTAGTATGACGATAAATTTTCACTTCTGTACTCGTACTGTGAACAACAAATTTATTTATTTTGAAAAAAATATTTCTGTACTAACAACAAAATTATTATGTTTAAATTTACTTGTGTACATTATTTTATTTAACGCCGTTTTGTCCCAGGTTAGAGTTGTTTTTTTGACATTGTTCTACAGCTTTTTTATTGATGTTGTATTTATATTGTGTCATAGATCAAACTGATTCGTTCAGTGTATGCTTACCTGTTTTTGTTTATATGTATTTTTGATCAAGTTAAGCCATTTCAATCGACATTTTATAGTGAGTCTTTTTATGTTGTAATTTTACACTACTGTTTCAGGTTAGGGTGAAGGTTGGCGCCTGTTAAAACATTTAAGCCCGCTGCATTTGTATGCACCTGTCCTTAGTCAGGAGCCTGTTGTTCAGTAGTTGTCGTTTGTTGATGTGGTTCATAAGCATTTCTCGTTTTTTATATAAATTAGACTGTTGGTTTTCCAGTTTGAATTGTTTGACACTAGTCATTTTGGGGCCCTTTATAGCTTGCTGTTCGGTGTGAGCCAAGGCTCCGTGTTGAAGGCCAGACTTTGACCTATAATTGTTTACTTTTTACACATTATGACTTGGGTGGAGAGTTGTCTCATTGGCACTCATACCACATATTCTGATTTATAAGCACATAAATATACTAATCAATCAATTACAATCTGTAATTTAAATACTCATACCTTATATTTATCAATATAAGTCATATAATATACAAAATACAATTACTGTAAAACATATAAAATGCAGTCTACCACATTAATGTCCATGCATACCGTATATTTTAAATTTATTTCCCAAAATATATGTCATATATCTCTTTGTAGGTCTGCACTGAGATTGAATAATGAGAAGATCAAGAAATGGATCAGGTG
Source organism: Mytilus californianus (assembly GCF_021869535.1). Classification (NCBI taxonomy): domain Eukaryota; kingdom Metazoa; phylum Mollusca; class Bivalvia; order Mytilida; family Mytilidae; genus Mytilus; species Mytilus californianus. The sequence continues at coordinate 65,846,729 of NW_026262679.1, forward strand.
AAGAAGTAAAATACCACAAATTAAGAAGAAATGTTGATGATGGCTTTATAGATTTACAGGTTGGTACATGTACATTTGTCTTTAAATTAATAAGGATACATGTACATTTGTCTTTAAGTTAGTAAGGATACATGTACATTTGTCTTTAAGTTAGTAAGGATACATGTACATTTGTCTTTAAGTTAGTATGGATACATGTACATTTGTTTTTAAGTTAGTAAGGATGCATGTACATTTGTCTTTAAGTTAGTAAGGATACATGTACATTTGTCTAAGTTAGTAAGGAGACATGTAAATTGTTACTATTGTTCAATTTGGCAGATCAATCAGAAGTTTGAACTGAATGATCTAGAGTGTGAGAAACTAGTATTCTGTATTCTGTAGGAGACAGGCAATCTGAAAGGTTTTGAATTAGAATGAAATCATGTATCAAAAGGCAAGATGGCTAATTTGTATACATGTATTATAGGAAAATGTACATTGTACATTGAGCAAATTAAAATTTTATATACATGTACATGTACTCAGAGCAATTACAATATCATTATTGTATATTTGTATTTATCTTTTGAAGCCAGGCTCTGTTATGTTTTGTTCTTTTTTTTTTAAATAGGAAGTGTTTTAAGTAAAAACAGGATTTAGTTGCTTTGAATAACTATATCTAAATGCATTTAATAGAAAATTAAATATACTTAATTGACTAATTGTTACTTAGCCTTACAGCTTTTGAGGAGCTAAAGATAATCTTTATCAAGTTTATGAGATGGTTTCAAATCTGTCATAGGCCCAATATTTTTCTAGTGGTTTACAAACATGAGACATGTGTTTGTTTCCCAAGTAAGATACACTTTAATTTGAATATGTTAGGTATCATTTAGTCAAAACATATTGACAATTTTTTATACGACTGCAAAAAATTTTTGCGTTCGTATATTGGTATGAAGTTGGCGTCGTAGTCCGTCGTCGTTCGAAGACACATTGGTTTTCGCACAATAACTTTAGTTTAAGTGAATGGATCTCTATGAAATTTTACCATAAGGTTCAATATCACAAAAGGAAGGTTGGGATTGATTTTGGGGGTTATGGTACCAACAGTTAAGGAATAAGGGGCCAAAAATAAGCATTTTTGTAACTTCCAGACAATAACTTGTGTGTTAGTGTATGGATCTCTCTGACATTGTACCACAAGGTTTCATATCACAAAGGGAATGCTGGGATTGATTTTGGGGGTAATTGTCTCAAAATTTTAGGAATTAGGGGCAGAAAAAGGGGCAAAAAACAAGCATTTTTCATGACAATAACTTGTGTGTAAGTGTATGGATCTTTCTGAAATTGTACTACAAGGTTCCATCTCACAAAGGAAAAGCTGGAAATGAGTTTGGGGGTAGTTGCCCAAAACGTTTAGAAATAAGGGGCTAAAAATAAGCATTTTTCTAGTTTCCAGACAATAATATAACTTGTTCAAGTGTATGGATCTCTATGAAATTGTACTGCAAGGTACCATACCACAAAGGGAAGGCTGGGATTGATTTTGGGGGTAATTGCCTCAGAATATTAGGAATTAGGGGCAAAAAAGGGGCAAAAAACAAGCCTTTTTCTAGTTTCAGGACAATAACTTGTGTGTAAATGTAGGGATCTTTATGAAATTGTACTACAAGGTTCCATATCACAAAGGGAAAGCTGGGTTTGAGTTTGGGGGTAATTGCCCTAAAATTTAGGAATTTGAGGCCAAAAAGGGGCCAAAAAACAAGCATTTTTACAGTTTCCAGACAATAACTTGAGTTCAAGTGTATGGATCTCTCTGAAATTGTACTGCAAGGTACCATACCACAAAGGGAAGGCTGGGATTGAGTTTAGGGGTGATGAATCATAAGGGGGTTGAAAAAATTGGGGGTGGGATTTTTTTTCCTTTTTTTTTTCTTTAAAATTTTCCATTTTAAGTTGGTTATTTTTCATTTATATATAAAAGCAAATAATAATGATATGGTTTGATTTCATCAAAAATTGAAATATTGGGGTTCTTTATGCTGAATTTAACCATGTATTTAAATTCTTAATTTTTGGTCCTGTTTTCAAATTGGTCTACATTAAGGTCCAAAGGGTCCAAAATTAAACTTAGTTTGATTTTAACAAAAATTGAATTCTTGGGGTTCTTTGATGTGCTGAATCTAACCGTGTATGTATTTAGATTTTGGATATGCGACCATAATAGGTAAATTTCAAATTTTTTAAGTTCTTAGACCCCATTCATTCTGTGTCAGAAACCTATGCTGTGTCAAATATTTAATCACAATCCAAATTCAGAGCTGTATCAAGCTTGAATGTTGTGTCCATACTTGCCCCAACTGTTCAGGGTTCGACCTCTGCAGTCATATCAAGCTGCGCCCAGCGGAGCATTTAATTACTAGCTAGTTTAATATAAACTTAGACATCAAACATTGAAACAGGAGAAATCTTTTCAGCCAAGTAAAACCATTCTTGTCAATTCTTTATCAAAATGTTCAAAATGATATGAAAAGTGTTAAGTGGCTTGCAAAGAAAATATGTATCTTATGAAGCTAAATTAACTTTGGAGTTTTGACTTCTTGCCAAGAAAATAATATCTTTTAGTAATTGAACTTTATTCATTAGTTTCAGAGACCACCACCAAAGATACCATACAAAGCTATAACACTTGCTACAGTGCTGTTTGTTATAGGGACTGTTCTGCTTATAATTGGATCCATGTTGTTGACAGGTTACATTGATGCTAAGGTACATTTAACAATCCGTAAAAGGGATGTGAAAGATACCAGAGTGATATTCAAACTCATAAGTTGAAAACAAACTGACAATGCCATTGCAAAAAACATAAAACCATCAAAAACAGTATACAAAAAACAACATAGAAAACTAGAGACTGTGCAACAATCTCCACAAAAAACCAGGGGTGATCTCAGGCGCTCTAAACGATAAAAAGATCCTGCTCCACATGTGGCACCAGTCGTGTTGATCATGATAAGTCTAATTCCAGTGACATAAAAAAACACACATAAAAATGGTTAATATCTGTAAAGTCACAAGTTATGTCATCATTCAGTCAATATTTGTCATCTTGATATCTATGTCATCATTCAGTCAATATTTGTCATCTTGATATCTATGTCATCATTCAGTCAATATTTGTCATCTTGATATCTATGTCATCATTCAGTCAATATTTATCATCTTGATATCTATGTCAACATTCAGTCAATATTTGTCATCTTGATATCTATGTCATCATTCAGTCAATATTTATCATCTTGATATCTATGTCATCATTCAGTCAATATTTGTCATCTTGATATCTATGTCATCATTCAGTCAATATTTGTCATCTTGATATCTATGTCATCATTCAGTCAATATTTGCCATCTTGATATATTTGTCAAGTTGTCAACATTCAGTCAATATTTGTCATCTTGATATCTATGTCAAGTTGTCAACATTCAGTCAATATTTGTCATCTTGATATCTATGTCATCATTCAGTCAATATTTGTCATCTAGATATCTATGTCATCATTCAGTCAATATTTATCATCTTGATATCTATGTCATCATTCAGTCAATATTTGTCATCTTGATATCTATGTCATCATTCAGTCAATATTTATCATCTTGATATCTATGTCATCATTCAATCAATATTTGTCATCTTGATATCTATGTCATCATTCAGTCAATATTTGTCATCTTGATATCTATGTCATCATTCAGTCAATATTTATCATCTTGATATCTATGTCATCATTCAGTCAATATTTGTCATCTTGATATCTATGTCAAGTTGTCAACATTCAGTCAATATTTGTCATCTTGATATCTATGTCAAGTTGTCAACATTCAGTCAATATTTGTCATCTTGATATCTATGTCATTTGGGAAATTTGGTGTTGACAGATCATTGATAGGTTCTGTTAAATTTATTTACAACTTTTCCAGACTCAGGGCAAATTATTTTTCTTGTTTTATCGTTTAGACAATAGTCTATTCTTTTAAAAATCTTGTTAACGACTAGATGTCTTTTATATTTTGTTGGTATATTTCATTGACTATTATTTGTCTGTTTGTCTTTTTATTTTTGGCCATGGCGTTGTCAGTTTGTTTTCGATCTATGAGTTTGACTGTCGCTCTGGTATCTTTCGTCCCTCTTTCATTGACTTATAACAAATACATTTATCTCATTTTATTCTTACTTACAATTATCGTTGGAAGTAAATTAAAAGAGCAAGATATACATGGGGAAGAACTGACAGTGTTCTCCCCAGGGCCTTGTACCATGGCGTCATATTTTTTATACGACTGCAAAAAAATTTTGGGGTCGTATAAAGCTATCATGTCGTCGTCTGTGTCGTCGTCCAAAGACATTGGGTTTCTGGACAATAACTTTAGTTTAAGTGTATGGATCTCTATGAAATTAAACCAAAAGGTTCAATACCACAAAAGGAAGGTTGGGATTGTTTTTGGGGGTGATGATCCCAACCGTTTAGGGGCCCAAACAGGGCCGTAACTAGCCTCTTAAAAATGAGGCAAAATATATTCACGGTGCGAAAACAGTTTCGGCGAGGGGTCTGGGGCCGCTCAAGGCCCCCAGAAGCTCTGGAAAAAATGACGCAAAATTGTGCATTCTGAGCGTTTCTCGGACCCGTTCTTAATCAGAAACGTAAGTTTTGTTTTAAATATGTTTTCGACAATATTCTGGTCTCAAAGCAAAATATATAGATTCATTGTAAGACTCTTAGTTTTTAGGGACAACATCAAAAGACCGATTAGTAGGATAAAGCAAAAATCGTATGTCACATAATTAAGTGTGTGGCTGCTGTTTTTTTTTTTTTTTAATTGAGTTTCAGCTTGCAGAAAACGTATTATACCTGTCAATTATTTTTTTTCTCAAATCAAGTTAAGAGGGGGCTGATTATCATTTATTTAACTATGTGAATTAAGATTTTATAACGCATTTCAATTCCAACTTGATGTAGTTCCTAACTGGGATAAGAGGGTACACTCAGGGTAGAATCAGGAAAACTGTTCTTAGACCTCATTGCTACATTTTATACCGGCTGATTAATGTCTGATCTGTCTGTTCTGGTCTTGTATTGTGTTTAGACTTTGGTGTATTTTTGTGTGACTTTCAAATTTATTCACAGTACAAATACTTTAAGTACCGCTTAAGTCGACGCTAGGGGCCGTCTTGACCTTGTTGTAGGGTATGAATGATTCTTTCATTGTTGAAGACCCTCAAGCGACTGTCAAGATGAAGAACAGGAATAAAAACCCTGTTCATTGATAATTTGTACTTTTTTCTATGTAGTGTGTGCGATTTTGTCCATTGCACATTTACTCCATATCCCTTTATATTCTATTTAAGGGCCTGAACACGGCTTAATGCGAGTTTAGCCCTTCAATGTAAAAGGTCGTATGGCAATACGTGATTTTTCTTTTCAAGTGATTTGATTCCGGGAGATTGTCTCACTTTAATTTAACCCATGTCAGCTTTTTAGTTTTATTTACAGAAAAGAGAGCCAGTCTTGTATTTTTTAATATAAAGTTTAATTTTCCATGAAAAAAACGACCAATTTTTCTATGTCCGGCAGCATCGAATCTTCTCACACCATTTTTTCGACATCGGTGGACATGCAACATTGCCAAACCACACAACCTTTCACCCGTCATCGTTGATCTTTCCCAAGTCTTAAGTCTACTCAAAGCAGAGAATGAACGTTTACAACATACAGATGTTACGAGAAGAATCAAAAACAGCTTAATATTGGACAACTGAAGCGTTAGTCATAAAGATTGATTGATTGATTGATTGGTGTTCGCCTATCGCCGCCTCAGAACAAAAAAAGCTAGAGCTAATTTCAAATATTTTTACAAGTTAAAGTAGGCTTTAAAATTAGACAAAAGGTCCTTAAATATAACAAAACTCAAGTTTAAAACAAAATTACTAAATTAAATTGACAAATGAAATTCAACACTAAGACAATAGTTATAAAGAGGGGCAATAAACGAACAAAAGACAAACCCGGTAACAGATAAGACACATAACGACGAACAATAGACCATCAACACTGAAAACTAAAAATAAATGAGTAACATGGATCCCGAAAAACATGGGATGACGTCAGAAGGTGAACAGAACTTGCTTCTTGCAAGACACTCGCCGTGAAAACAATTTGATATGAAGACAAGCTTTTGTTTCAACTTATACTTTTTTTTTTCGAAATTTTCAACATGAGGCATTTGTCTCATTTGCCTCAATGTAGTTACGGCCCAAACAAGCATTTTTCTAGTTTCAGGACAATAACTTGTGTATAAGTATCAATTTTTCTTAAATTGTACCACATTTTACAAATAGAAAATTTCTTCAAATTTTATTTTTTTTTTTTAAAAGGGGGTGGGGGAGGGTGTAAATTTTTTCCTCAAGATTTAAGAAATTGTCAATTTTCCAAAGAAAAATTGGGGGTCATATTTCATTTTGCTAATTCTTTGTATATAGTCTGAAAACAGATTTACTAAGTATTGCACATCACAGTGTTCCAGCTAGGTCGTTTTCACAGGGCGGTCCGATGATCAGCACAGTGTATTGCACAAAAGCAAGAAATCTTCAATTGAATATATAAATTCAAATCATATAACCAATTTCAAGTTCTTTGACTTCATTTATTCTGTGTCAGAAACCTATAATGTGTCAAATATTTAATTACAATCCAAATTCAGACCTGTATCAAGCTTGAATATTGTGTCCATTTTTGCCCTTACTGTTCAGGGTTGGACCTCTGCGGTTGTATCCAGCTGCGCTAGGCGAAGCAGTATATTTTACCATAAAATCAGTATGCTAGATGAATAGAATATTTAGCAGACTGTATCACAAATATGTTGCTGTAATTTAAAGGAAACCGTGCTATTTCAAATTCAAATCCCACTTTGCTATGTTAAAATGAAGGGGAAAACTGTATAAAATGTTAAATTTACAGAAAAACTATGAATAAATAAGCAATACATGTATATATACATTTTTATTTCAGTATGGTGACAGAACTTGGCCTGTGATAATTTTAGGAGCTATCATGTTTATTCCTGGTGCCTATCATGTTAGACTAGCTTGTTATGCTTATAAAGGATATGATGGATATTCTTATGATGACATTCCAGAATTCGATGAATGATGCAGTAACATATCATGTATACATACAAGGAAACATTTTAGTAGCCTGAAGTGACCTTTATTTCAGGCAATCGCACATTTTAATAAGAAAAACTTGCAGTTTAAAGTGCTAGTCTGTCTTAAAACAAAAGAATTCTTGTCATATAAGGTAGAGCAAAAAAAACCAACTTTTAGGTGTTGAACCATCCTTAAATTTCATGTAAATTTTAGAAATGCATACCATTTTAATCTTTTAAATTAATATTTTACGTATCAGTTACTGGTATTGAGATCACTAACATTTTTTTTTATAGCATTATAAAGTATCTCCCAAATGTAATTGTAAATTTTTTTCTCTTTAATACTATGCAAATTCTTGTATGCATTTATTAATTTTAAAACCATGACTACAACAGCAAAACTAACTAGCATGGTTTTATCATATGTTTATTGTATGTTCATTGGTAAAAAATTACTCTTTAATTGAAAAAAGGCAATAACATTTAAATGTTCTTTGTAATTTTCAATTTCATTTCTTATTATTGTGAACAAAATGAAACTCTTCCACAGAGTTATCTCCTCTTGGTAGTTCAATTGTCCCATTAGATAAATACAATAGCTATTGTCCACTGTTTGGTTTATTCAGTGGGTCCTGTAAAATTCTTTTAAGAGAAATCCATCACTCATTGATTAATTTGTATACCTGATGCAAAAATTTATCTTCTTAGTAGATGAAAAAAACATGTAATCAACTCACAAAACTACATGTGATGTATTTATTCAATACCAATGATATATTTTCAATCTTTTCAATATACACACTGGTTAAATCATTAAAAGTTTATTTCTTACACATTTTTTAGCTTTTGTTCCTATCGAAATTTGCATTTTTTTTTTCAGTTGTTTAGTTATAGAATACATTTAAGAAGGACTTAGTTTAAACATCGTCATTTTCAGTTTTTATTTGTCAAACACACAAAAAACAAATTTCAATAGGAACAATGTTGAAAATTTTGTCAGAAATCAACTTCTAATGTTTGAATAAGTGTTTACATTGAACAGATTGAAAATGTTTTATTGATATTGAATAAATACAACATCACATGCAGTTTTGTGAGTTGACTCCATGTATTTTCATCTATATAGAAGATAATTTTTGCTTCAGGTAAATTAATCAATGAGTGATTGGTTTCTCTTAGAAGAAATTTTACAAAGTTTGATTTAATTTGATTTGATTTTTGGTGTTTTAACGCCACTTTTAAGCACCGCTTTTGGGCTATTTCGTGGCGGCCAGTTTTTATTGGTGGAGGAAGCCGGAATGCCCGGAGAAAACCACCGACCTTCGATATGAAAACTGACAATCCTAGCCAATTAAGATTGGAGTCGAGTGCACCCGCATGAGCGGGGTTTGAATACAAAATTTGAATACCTTGACCAAGAGAAGATGACTCTGTGGAAGAGTTTCATTTGGTTCACAATAAAGAGTTATTGAAGAGAGTTATTAAAAAAATACCATGTTTTTAAATTATTTATTTATAGGGCTAAAGTTTGATGGATGGTGGTTGTTTTTATTATTGACTCTCAGAAATAAAGGAAATAATCAAATTTTATGCATTGTGAGATAAAAAAAAAGATCCTTCCCATTGTTATCTCCCATTGATAAATTATGGAATAGCCTTCACTTGAAATATGGGTATGAGTCATATTTCCATTAACTTTTTTGTTTGCAAATGGGATTTCTGAAGTTTGAAATCCAGTTTTTATTGTACATATACATTTTCATGCAAAAAATATGTCAGAGTTCTGACTTTATTTTATTTACTGGAAACAGAAGGTTTTTGAATTTTTTACATTTTGAAGGTACAGTTCTTTATTTTTCCATTTGGATGTTAGTATACCTGATGGATTTCAATCCAGACAATTTTCTTTGAGTTCACTAAACTTAGAACCGTTTTGTTGATTTTGTAAACCAACTAATATTCATGAGTGATTTATTTTTGCAAGTAGAAAAATAACAAGAATTTAAGTCATGCTGAATTATTATATATGAGATCTTCTCTTATGTAAACATATATCAAAAAATTGTGAAGAATGCAAAGTTGGCTAGAAAGAATTTAAACGAAATAAAGTATGAACGAAAATAAGTTGGTTGACAGTATATTATATGGTCTTTTTTATTAATAAAAATGTAAAGAGTACACTGATTATTTCATGGATCTGTGCAATATGTTAGTTTGTTATGAAGCTGTGTAGATGTATTAACATGTACATGTATTAACATGTACATGTATTAACATATTATAAATGTCTTTACAGTTCTTACATGTACTGAGTTGAATATTTATGATTTTTTGTATATTTTTAAATCATATGAAGTAATTTATCAGGATCCTTTGCACTCTTGAAAAAAGTATTGCACTTCATTGATTAAACTTTCACTGATTCCCAAAATCAGTGGCAACTGGGATTATGATTTCTAGACAAAAATGGGTTTCGTTCAGCTGTGAATCCATTGAAGAACTGTCATGAAAAAGTTTAATTTACAAATTGGAATATATGGATTACATTAAAAAACAAGTGCAAATTGCTCTATCTCACTTTTGAATTTGCAGCCAAATATTTGGATCGACAATCACAGAATGAAATATTTTTTGTCAATTATACGTTATGGATTGGTAACAAATGTAAAAACATGCACAGAGGACTTAATTTAATATATATGCAACTTGCATTGGTTCAATAATTTCCTTAACTTTATAATTACCATATACTTGACTTTCAGTCTTCTAAAATGTTGATTTTGATTACTTGAATTAAAAACCAGGTTTCTGTTTAGTGACAAAAGGAACATAATGTGATAAAAAAAATTGAAAGTATTTCATTTGTCTTTTATTAGTTTTGATTTTTTTATAAAACAAAACTGATTCTTTAGAATCATGATACAAATTGACCTACACAAATGTTTTGTGCATGTATTTCTGAATCTTTTATCTTTTTCACAAAATCCATGGTAACTGTTATTGTTATATAAAGTTGTAATTATGTTTTTTTTTTGGATGTAGATATTACTTTCATTGAATGATATTAATATTGCATAGGTTTTGAAATAATGCCACAAAAAATCAATACTGTTCAGTAGTTTTACATTGTTTCCTTGTTTGTAGTGTCCATCATATTCACAGTATGTAAAATGGTGCAACCTCTATCCTATAAGAGGTAGTCCTTTTTTTTACACGACCGCAAAAAAAATTTGTGGTCGTATATTGGTATGACGTTGGTGTCGTCGTCGTTTGAAGACACATTGGTTTTCGCACTCTAACTTTAGTTTAAGTGAATGGATCTCTATGAAATTTTACCATAACGTTCAATATCACAAAAGGAAGGTTGGGATTGATTTTGGGGGTTATGGTATCAACAGTTAAGGAATTAAGGGCCAAAAAGGGGCCAAAAATAAGCATTTTTGTAACTTCCAGACATAACTTGTGTGTTAGTGTATGGATCTCTCTGACATTGTACCACACGGTTCCATATCACAAAGGGAATGCTGGGATTGATTTTGGGGGTAAATGCCTTAAAATTTTAGGAATTAGGGGCCAAAAAAGGGGCAAAAAACAAGCATTTTTCTAGTTTTATGACAATAACTTGTGTGTTAGTGTATGGATCGTTCTGAAATTGTACTACAAGGTTCCATATCACAAAGGAAAAGCTCGAATTGAGTTTGGGGGTAGTTGCCCAAAACGTTTAGGAATAAGGGCCAAAAATAAGCATTTTTCTAGTTTCCAGAGAATAAATTGTGTTCAAGTGTATGGATCTCTCTGAAATTGTACTGCAAGGTACCATATCACAAAGGAAAGGCTTGGATTGATTTTGGGGGTAATTGCCTCAAAATTTTAGGAATTAGGGGCCAAATAGGGGCAAAAAACAAGCATTTTTCTAGTTTCCGGACAATAACTTGTGTGTAAGTGTATGGATCTTTATGAAATTGTACTACAAGGTTCCATATCACAAAGGGAAAGCTGGAATTGAGTTTGGGGGTAATTGCCCAAAATGTTTAGGAATAAGGGGCCAAAAATAACCATTTTTCTAGTTTCCAGAGAATAACTTGTGTTCAAGTGTATGGATCTCTCTGAAAAAGTACAATTTCATAAAGATCCATACACTTACACACAAGTACCATACCACAAAGGGAAGGCTGGGATTGAGTTTGGGGGGTGATGAATCATAAGGGGGTTCAAAAAATTTGGGGGGGGATTTTTTTCCCCTTTTTTTTCTTTAAAATTTTCCATTTTAAATTGGTTATTTCTGATTTATATATAAAAGCAAATAATGATATGGTTTGAATAGGTAAATTAAAAAATTATAAGTTCTTAGACCACATTCATTCTGTGTCAAATATTTAATCACAATCCAAATTCAGTGCTGTATCAAGCTTGAATGTTGTGTCCATACTTGCCCCAACTGATCAGGGTTCGACCTCTGCGGTCGTATCAAGCTGCGCCCAGCGGAGCATTTTATTATCACTTGCAACACACATATTGAAACCCAATAATTGGATTGGGACTTTATGAAAGTATGTTTTCTACAGAAATCTGACTGTTGGGTTCGTTGTTCAAATTGTTGTACATTTTTTCATGTCAAGGCTTTTAAGGATGTTCGCTTGTCATGTTTTGAATTTTTGTTAGATTTTCAGAATCCTCTGGTTTTATCCATTTGAAAGCCTTAACAAATTTTGCCCACTAACCCCCATTTTTCTTTTATAAATCTTTTACATGTATAATTATAAGCCATCTGTAAAAGTCTTATAAAATCTTCGTTATTTTTTAATAGTTTTTGAGAACTTAAACTTGTCAATGATAAAGCTATGAATGATCAAGAGAGAACATTTTCCCGTCAAAATTTCAATGGCTAATATCTCGAAAACAATCACACACGGACCAATATTTTTTTTTTGCTCTTTTGGTTCCTTTATTAATCCCCTATCAATATATACTTGTGTTATGAAAAGCTTGTTATTTTGAAACTGAGTAGCGATCTTCCTTAATATATGAAATAAACTGAATAAAATTTGATACAGACAAAGTGCTTTTCTGGATTTGCATTCATCTGGAACTTTTTGAAGCCTAAAGATTTGGTATGGGTTTTGCTCATTATTGAAGGCAGACATGCCATGGTGACCTATATATGCTTACATCTACGTCATTAAATGATTTTAGATCTGGCATATAGTTGTCACATCCCATACCACATAACATCATCATATTTTTCTATATACATGTATACAGGTTTGGAATAGGTGATGTCACTTCATCACAGTTGACCCCTATTACAAAGTTATTTTAAAGCACTTGATACATTTTGAAATTAATTTTCTCAAATATTTTTTTAGTAAAAAGTCTTAACATTTAGGGATAATATAACAGTAATGACTTTTCTACAGGTCAAATATATAACTTTTATCCATTACTTTTAAATACATTTCTTAAAATTTAACCAAAGTTCAGTACATGGTCTTTTAAAAACAAAAATAAGACAGCCACTGAACATCTGATTATTAATGTCTTGTTTTAAAAGTTATAGCTATCGTTGCTGTCTTCATCTAGAGCACATAATTTCTCATTACTGGTACTAAGATTGAGTCAGTATTATGTTTATAGATATGAGATTAGTGATACAAAATTACAGCATCTCTATGCTAGTATTATCATAGTGGAAACAAACAGTTTTCTCATGGAAATAAAGTGTTGATGGAACAAGGCTTTGACAGATATTGCTGTTGTAGGGTCACTGATAAATCTTATTAAAATACAATTTTAGTGTGCCTTTCACTATGCTTCAAGCTGGTAACAGTTTCTGTGCAATAACTTATGAATTGTTCAACCAATGCTTTCCAAATTTTAATATGTTGATACTAGTGACAAAATGGAGGTCAAGTTCGATGTAGACGATTTAATGTTGGGAAATGACACTTTATGTTGTTTCCATTCAATAACTTATGAACCCTTCTTCCAATGGTTTTTAAATTGTAATATGTTGTTACTAATGACAAAATGGAGGTCAAGTTCAATATTGACCATTTTCACTTTTACTGTTAAGGAGTTATGGTTCTATGTTTATTGGAAAATGTCACTTTATGTATGTAGTTTCTGTGCAACTTCTTATGAACCACTAGACCAATACTTTTTAAATTTTGATATGTTGCTATTGATGAAAAAATGGAGGTCAAGTTCAATATTGATGATTTTCACTTTTGCAGTAATGGTTCTTAATAGATTAAAAAATGGCACTTTATGTTCTTAAATTTTTAATATGCTGTTACTGATGACAAAATGGTGATCAATTTTGATATTGAGGATTTTCATTTTTGATGTTCAGGAGTTATAGTCCTTGCTGGATTGGAAATTTGCACTCTAAGTAGTTTCTGTGCAATTACATATGAACCGTACAACCAATGCTCTCAAAATGTTAGTATGCTGTTACAGATGACAAAATGGTGGTCAATTTTGATATTGAGAATTTTCATTTTTGTCGTTCAGGAGTTAAGGTGCTTGATAGTTTGTAAGAGACATAGAATTGGCAGGTAAATAAAGCCTGAAAGTGCCTTTCAAAATACAGACAACCCAGTTTGCTGTCAATTTGAAAGCTCATTCCTTGTCTATGATTTATAATGAGGTAATTGGTTGCAATATAGTCATCATTTTAAAGATGACCTTTCAAATTTTCATGAAAGACTGCAAAATGGGGCTACATTTACTCTCTATTGTCATATACAAACAGATAAACAGTTCATGGCATATTAATACTTATAGACTTATTTAAGTTATAAGATATCTTACTGACTTAAAGAGATATCTTATAAACAATATAAGATATTTAATAGATTTTCATGCTCTGCCTTTTGGCAAAGGGATACAATATCTTGTATTAGTTTATTAAATATCTGATAAATCAATTATATTCAATATCTTGTATAGCTTGTAAGATATCTTATAAAGTTAATAAGATATTTTATATCATTAAATACGATATATAATGAAGTAAATAAGATATCTTACCCACTTTTACAGATATCTTATAAATTAAACCAATCGGGGAATGTTTATTTGGGGCATACATCTATTTTTACTGCAGGTTTTGGCATATTTTAATCGAAATTAGAGAAAAATGGAATGATGTTAGAAGATATAAAACAGAAAATGATAAATAGTTTTAGCAAAAGATGAATTGGATCGGGGTTCTGTGTATTCACATTATTTGTACAACTCTCCTTACTGATGGCAAAAAATGGAATTTCCGTGACCTAAATGGTTCACGAAAATTAATATTTTTATATATATATAGTAATAAGAAATCTTGTGAGATTTTTGCTTCATGATATCTTTAAAAATATATATTATAATCTATATAAAATATCTTATATATTAAATAAAATATCTGAGGGTGAGGATAGGAAAGGGGGGGGGGATTTTCATTTCTGTCTGATCTATTTTTCTCTAATCTTTTCATTTTGCCTGTTATTCTCTATTCTTTAATTTTTTGGCCCCTTTTTCACTATTCTTTATATGTTTGCCCTTTTTTCTGGAAATATTCTGTAAACTCCATCCAGACCCTCATATCTTATAAAACTAAATGAGATATCTTATAAAACTAAATGAGATATCTTATAAAGCTAAATGATATATTTTATAAACTAATAGAGATATCTTATAAAGCTAAATGATATATTTTATAAACTAATAGAGATATCTTAATTATATATTTCATACACTAAATGAGATATCTCAAACTTATTTGGTCTGTGGTGGAGAGTTGTCTCATTGGCAATCATACCACATCTTAATTTTATAAATAAGATGTTTATATATAAACTAAATAATATATCTGATTTATTAATCATAAAATATATATGGTATAGCTTATAAGATATCTTATAAAATTAATAAGATATTTTATAAACCAATTGAGATATCTTATTAAAAAAATGAGATATCTTATAATATATATGAGATATTTAATAAACTAATTGAGATATCTTATAAACTAATTAAGATATCACATAAACTAAATAAGATATTAGATAAATCAATCATATAAGATATCCCGAATGGCTTATAAACAGGGGCGGATCCAGGATTTTTGAAAAGGGGGGGGGGGGGGGGGGGGGGGAGTAGATTAAAACTTTTGCAGGGCGGAGCAAGGCGAACATTTTTTTTGACCTTTTTTTGGCTAAAAAAACATAAAACAAGTGTAAATTGTACTAATTTAACGGTTTCTGAAGTGGGGCATGTACATTTTATAGTTAATGTTAAAGGGTTGGACATTTTTGATGCCGTATTCTCCCCATTGATTGTCTATTGTAAAATGACTGGATGGATCCAAAGCTATATGTACATAAAATTTGATGTGGAATTGATCGTTAAAAAGTGGACATGGAAAAAATCTCCCTAGCCAAGTCAGTCAATGAAATAGATGTCACAACTAGCATCTGAAGAATGCATTGCGAATTTGTGATTCGCACCCCAGGTGCATCTGATCATACATACTTATATAATTGATATTTTACTTTATTCATGCACTTATCAATAAAAAATAGATCCACACAAAACATTTTTTTATTAAGTTTCTAGTGATGACGTCTAAGCCATAGGATTAACCAAAAGCATGTTCTTCGGATTTCGACGAGAAAAATCGTCAATGATCTTTTCGTAGTCAAGTTTAATGTTTTTATGAACATACAAAAGCAACAGGGCATTTAAACGTTTTCCTCCAATTGTATTACGCGAGAAGGTTTTAATATATTTTAATGACGCTGCCCTTTCTGTGGAACTTGATGTTACGCTGGTCAAAAATGCAATGAAAGTAGGCTCAGAAGTTTTACGATGTTTGGAATGATCGTACGACACAGTCTTATGTCTGTTACGGTAGACGTTAATGTAGACGGTTTGTCGGTCTGGTCACGTCATAACTCGTTCCAGAGTCGAAACTCCCGTCTACAAGAGTCAGGATATGGCATGTCAACTTCATAATAACCAACAATGTCGTCGATAGCGTCATCTGATGTTTGGTGAATGTTGCTTGGAATCAAAGCCAATGCCCTTACAACGGAAACAGCATGTTAATCAAACCGAATATTGAACTGCTGAACCATGGAGACAAAGAGTGGTAGAAAAACTGCACGTCAAAAATACACTTGATCATTGTCGGCAGGGACATTACTTCGCTGGGTTTGGCGCCCACACCGTCTTAGAGTCTTGATACCACCAATGTCGGCAACTTCAGCCATTATATCGTAGATTTTTCAAACACGGTGTCAAATTCCTTTTCGTCGTCTCGTGTTGATTTGACCAAAGATTTGACGGTATCAATCATTTTATACCCTTCTACAATATCGAGTGTAGACCCTTGGAGTTTTCTACTCAATCCACTTACATATCCAAAAAAGTTGTGGACGGCTTTAAAACTAACTATAAAAGTAGAATCAAGTATTTTTGTGAGTAGCCCTTTAGGGTCAATAACAGCTTTCTTTTCCCAGGTGCGTCCAACGTTAGAGCTGATTTCCTCCAAACAAGATATGATTGGCTCGTACATGGTAGAAAAACTGCCGAGGGTCGTAATTTTTTCACTCCGTCTTGTTTCACAGAAGACCTTAAATTTCTGTTTTGTTATTTTGTTTTGCGCATCCCTGTTCGAATTTATCTCATCTACGGCTTTTCGAGACATCAACTCCGTTTTGGAGAATACTTGAAAAATATCCCGAGCTGTTTTAAGCTATCTAACATCAATTGTATTTCTGGAACATTGCAACATTTGCATAGTACTAGATTCAGGTTATGGCTAGCGCAGTAATGATAAACTGTCCTTGGTGACAGTCTGGTAAACTGCGCCGCGCAACCAAGATTTTTACCGGACATATTGCCGGCGCCACCCATAGTCTGCGCGTGACAAAACTGAATATCAAATCCAACATCCGTCAAAGCTTTGACTATCAAACCACAAAGTGTCGAGCCTGTTGTCTCTTCTGCTTGGACAAAATTCAAGAAACTTTTCTACTGGACTACCGTCTCTAAGATATCATATAATAATTCCGAGTTGTTCCCAGTTACTAGCATCCGACACCTCATCGCATTGATATTCTAAATGTGGACCAAGCGGTTGAGCCTTTACTTCATCGACGATTGTCTCTTGGATAAACCTCTTGATGCATGATAACAATTCATTTTGAGAAGTTTTTGACGTATATGATGCATTTTTAGCACATTGTTTTAAATGGTCGCCCAAGACGGAGTCTCCTGTCTCGCGAAATTTAACTAGTTCCTTATAGTTGCCTAGATTATAACTTTGTGTTTTATCTTCAGTTTGATCGTCATCTCGGTGGCCTCGAAGGGCCAATCCGCGCCTCCCACAAAACTCGAGACATTTGATGAGTGATTTCAAAATCTGTCAATTTTTCGCAATTAATGTGTCACTCCTTGCATTTGTGTTAATATCAATTCTGGGCTCTGGTCTCATATAAGTTTCTCGGAACCCAGATAGTCTAATTATAGAGTTTAAATGTGTTTCGGATGATGCATGTCGCTTTAAATGAATTAAAGCGTCTTTCAAGTTTTGGTATGGCTCGGAAACTAGCTTTCGCGGTCGGCGACCAGAGGTGTCTGGAAAGAACTTGCATGCCAGGCAATATATACCATCTTTATCCTTTGAGTAGGAAATAAATTCAAACTTCGTAAACCATTCCCAATAATAAGATCTTTTGAAACTACCTGATTTGCAACAACTATCCTTGTATAGTTTTGATGGAAATTTGAAGGTAGGTTCTGGCATCCTATTACATATAAGCATGTGTTTTTGATCATCTGTTAATAGAAGTGGGTCTGAATTTCCAACATCTATAGCATCAAAGTTTTGCTGTACGTTCGAGTCTGTTCCACCTCCATCTACCGATATATCAGAATCTGGCAATGGATTATCATCTGCGACATGTTCAATATCCGTGGGTTCGAAACATTGAGGACTTGGATTATTTTGATTGATTTTGTTCGTATCGTCGGTGGGTTGAGGGCTTGTCGAGGGTGCCAATACACTAGCCTTGATAACTATTGGAGTCAATTCATATTGCATGTCGGTATTTGATAAAGAATGACACATGTCTAATATATTTCACCAATTGTTCAAAAGAGTTAAATTGTAACACTATATCTTTACCCAACGGTGAAGATAGCCTCTTTTCATCTCTACTATGAGAATCCATAACATAGTAGTGCTCACCAATCTTTTTAACCCCGATCGTATATCCCGAATTATTTCCAGTGGTCAGGAAACATGTAGGTGCCATATCATAGCATTGCTCTACAGCAAAATCGAGGTTTGAATGTCTGATCAAATTCTTGCAAATTGAATTTCTGACTAAAAGATCGAAAATTTCATTTTCAATGCTGACCCTGTCTGGAAAGTCTGATATGAGAAAGTATACATTATCATCGCGAGCAAGTATGTAGTAGCTCCTTTATGGAGTGTATTATCGACTTCCTGTACTGACTTTGAGATATCATTTATAGTTTACTAAAGCTATACACGTGCATTGACGTCCACTGGATTCTATTTCACCTTGAAGTAGAGAGCCTTTACACACCAGCCTAAATTAAAAAAAAACATACAACTAGCCTGTTCTATTCAGTATTATATTTTACTGCATACTAAGTATCTGATCTTTAATAAGTTCTTTCATTTTATTGGTCAAATGTCGATCAACTGATATTTTACAATTCGAAGTATTGAATGTAGCGAGTCCAATTTTCCAGTATACGAAATTCGAACCTCTAAATAATTTAGACGACTTATCCTTTTAACAAGAGTAGACACACTGAAACGTCTCGCCTGTCCTAGTGTTCATAACTAAATTTATGTTGAAAGTAAAAAAAAACCAAAATGAGTTCAAGGTCAGACGACAACTGCCAGTTGGACATGTACACCTTACAGCAATTCCACCTAACACCTAACACCTATTACTTTTAGTGTCTGAGATACGGACATGACCACGCAAACTAAGCCTTGTTCACTGATCCATGAAATGGGGTCTAGGTCAAGAGAAAACTATCTGAAAGGCACGAGGACCTTGCAAAAGAGGGACGAAAGATACCAGAGGGACAGTCAAACTCATAGATCGAAAACAAACTGACAACGCCATGGCCAAAAATAAAAAGACAAACAGACAAATAATAGTACAGATGACAAAACATAGAAAACTAAAGACTAAGCAACACGAACCCCACCAAAAACTGGGGGTGATCTCAGGTGCTCCGGAAGGGTAAGTAGATCCTGCTCCAAAAGTGGCACCCGTCGTGTTGCTTATGTTATTACAAATCCGGTAAATAGTTTAATTCGGTAGGTCACATTCGTGAAAAGGGAAGGGTATTGTAGTTACGACAAAAGGAACATATCTGATATCACCTGTGAAACGGTTATTCTATAACGGTCAACCAACTCGTGATGGCGTCCGTAAAATTTACGAAGGGATGATTTCAACTTCACCATTTGGAACTCTTGGTTTAATAGCTTCCTTGTGAGCAGCAATCCTCTATCAAGGATATCATGATAGGAAATACAAGCCCGGGAATATCGTATCAATTGGGAGATATATACTCCGTATGCAGGCGCTGCTGGAATGTTGCTACATAGAAATGGAAAGTTCTCAATTGGGAAGCTGAAATTATCTCTTTTGTCGTAAAGTTTTGTTTTCAACCGACCCTCATTGTCAATTTCTAGATGTAAGTCAAGTTATGAGGCAGACTTAACTGTATCTGTAGTATCCTTTTTATCTAGTTCGATGGGATAAATTCGTTCAACATAGTCACCAAATTTTGTATTATTTAGTGAGAGAACATCATCTATATAGCGGAACGTAAAGTTAAAGGATATTGCTAACTTCTTATCTTTCTTCCTATGAAGTTCCTGTATATGAAGCCAGTCTCGTAATAATAAAGAAACAAGTCGGCAAGAAGAGGGGCACAATTGGTTCCCATTAGAATTCCGACAGTCTGTTGAAAGTCAGAGTGATTTTTTACAAAGTAGGATCTATCCCCCCTCCCAAGACAAGATACTTGTATCTACGTTCGCCATTCTTTTTAATGAAACAAAGTAATACCAACTATTTCAATTTATCTTTTAGTTTGGAATGGGGAATACTTGTGTAAAGTGTAGAAAAGTCAAATGTTTTAATACTATTGCAAGATGAGAGAGTCTTAGATTGTATGTACTCTAAAGGATTTTTGGAATTTTTTAGTATCCAAGGTACGCACATACCAAATATAGTTACCTTATTACGTATAATAAGAGAGAAAGTAACATAACAAAAATAAAATCTTATTTTTTTTTTTAACTTTCAAGTAGTCGCTGATCCATAAATGATGTCATGGTCATCTGATAGACCGTAAGTTTGTAACATAGGCATCTATATACAATGGGGAATTATGCATGGTGTACAGATCGGATGAAAATTGTAAAACAATGCATGGCCAGTTGATCAACAAACAATTGCTAAACTGTGCATTGCGTAAATTATATAGCTTGCACAGTTTCAAAATTGTTTGCCCAACACAGCTGCATAATTTTACGTGTATATGGTTCATCATAACCTTTCAGTAAATGTGGCCGTCAGATTGACACTACAATTTTCACTCCGAGTACAAACCTTTGCACCTGGAAAAGTTTTAGAGCATGGCTGGATCTAGATATATACAATTTAAATGCGTTTTAAGTTTCAGAATATTAAAAACTTAACTAAAGAGGTTTGAGAAGCTCCCCTCAAATTTAAATGTTGTGAGTTGTGTTGATTTAAATGGACAATAGATGGACAATAGACATGTACAAACAATAGGTTATTCAAACTGTGTAACTGAGTTTACTGTATCAAATGAAACTCATTTGTTTGTTTATTTTGCTATCTTCTGCAGACTGGAAAAAACCGCACATCAAAATCTAGGTAAGTTTTTAATATTCTGGAACATATACTACATATAACTATAATATATTTAGGTCTAGCCATGCCTTAAAACTTTCCTTGGTGCATCGGTTTGTCTGTACTCGGAGAAGATTTTGTCCCAACGTGGTGTAAACACGGCCTTATTTTTAAATTGCGTTTGATGAACCATAAGCCATGCTAACTTTTACAATTGTTTGGTCAACTCAGCTATACATTATATATTAAGTGAATACATGTACTGCCCATGCAGTTTAACAAACAATTGCAAAACTCTGCATTACGTTAATATTAAGGCAGTGGTTATTTTGCCGGTACCGGCAAATTAGAAAATATGCTATTTTACCGGCTCTGATTAAAATATCTTTATTCAAGCCGGCAAAATAGCATATTTCTATAGAAATTTGCTATTTTACCGGCACCAGCGAAATAGTGAATGTGTTGCCGGAGCTGGAAAAATAGAAAATATGCCATTTGGCGGCTCTAGGTATAAGCGAACGCCAGGTTAAAACTTTATTTCGTTTACATATATGCAATTCAAAGAACTGATTATTATTTCAAAAGCAAATTTAATTTAACATTTTTGATTTTTGAATCCATGCGATTGATTTTGTTGTATTGTACAAGTGTGGACAAAAATCAGTGTGGATAGTATGATTGGGTGTTTGACAGTGTTTTATATGTTTTATGTTTAATATGAAAAAGGTATTGCAAAAATATTCTCTTTTCAATTTTTGTTGTTATTTAGATATAGGAAGATGTGGTATGAGTGCCAATGAGACAACTCTCCATCCAAGTTACAATTTATAAAAGTAAACCATTATAGGTCAAGGTACAGCCTTCAACACGGAGCATTGGTTCACACCGAACATCAAGCTATAAAGTGCCCCAAAAAAATTACTAGTGTAAAACCATTCAAACGGAAAAACCAACGGTCTAATCTATATAAAAACGAGAAACGAGAAACACGTATGAACTACATAAACAGCCGACAACTACTGTAATCAGATTCCTGACTTAGGACAGGTGCAAACATTTGCAGCGGGATTATACGTTTTAATGGTACCAAACCTTCTCCCTTTTCTGAAACAATAGTATAACATCACAACATAGAAAAACACACTTTAAAATTTCAATTGGAAGGCTTAACTCAATCAAAAAACGTAAATTAACACACAATGAACGAATAAATTTGACCTGTGACACCTGAATGCAAATACACAGTTAATAAAAAATTACAAGGGATAAATAATTAAAGTCAAAAGTAAAAATAAACAGGTTTAAACAAAGTTAAAGTATGATATCACTGAAATGTCAAACAATTTTTAGAAAATCATCACTTTTGAAGAAACCTGCGTCATATTATACACAGGTAAATGAAAATAATTTTGTTGTTAAGTATACTTCTTCTGTGTGTATAAAATCTTCCGTTTAGGAATACCAAGAAATTTCTTTAATATCAATAAAACTAATCTAACACTTGGTACATATGGGGTGAATATCAACAATAAAACTATACAATTAGTGCTAGATAAAACTTCCTGTACAGGTCCAAGAACAGCATCTAAGGAAAAATGAAATAATTTTGATGTTCATAGTACTGCGAAGAAGTGAAAATTTGAAGTAATACCAAATAATCAAAGCTGGTATATAGACAAGATCCATGTTAACATTGAATAACAAAAAATCATTACAAATAGTATCAACAGGTCAAATTAAAAAGAAAGTACGATTTGAGAGTACTCGCAGTTACTGACAGCCAGTTAAAAGCCAAAACAATTAATAATAAAAAAATCATGCATCAGAGACTAAAATCAACTAAAATACATCCCAGGGATTTAGTATTTTAAAGTCATGAACAGTCAAAGAAGACATGACTGGTGCAATGCCAAAAATAAATGTATCAACAGGTAGTAGGATAGTTAGGAATGACTATACAAATATATGTATACAAATATAAGTGAAACCAGTACAGTAAGGCAGTTTTGTTGTGATATGAAAGTGTAGTAATTAACATTTACTGTTAATTCAAACAAATGAATGATAAATGTTGAACATATACAATGAAATATAGTTTTAGAAATCAATTAGACCAGATAGGCTTTAAAAAATTTGGACTTTTTTTTTAACATACTGAATGACCATTTACACTCAGGACTGAGTCGTCAGTAGGCAGTACAGATATACAAAAATAAAGTGTAACAAAACAACCTAGCATCATATTGCTAGTAGCGAGAGTAGTATTGTTTGGTAAATTTGTGCTTTTTTAAAATTTGGCTAATGGACAAAACATGTTTGGTTCATATCTAAATAAAATGCTTTTATCTCCCTATTACTTACATTGTACATAGAATGAATACTACTTTGACAATTCCTTGTTCATGAGAGTTGTCTGTCAAATCCTTATTTCACAAAGAATGAATTGCATAACAACGAACTGAGCTCAAAGCAAAGCACTTTAATAATACACTTAGACAAAGAGCTCAATCCAGTGATATACTTTGTACTACAGGTCCTTCATGAACATCCTATCGGCCAAAACCATATCTCACAAACATGCCATACTACATCGTTGGATCATTAAGTCCTGAAAAAGACATGAATTTTATTATCGTATTTTAAGTATATACACCAGTTAAAACGTTCACAAATTTGTGGTAAAATCATTCAGTATCTAGCAACTATCAATCGCTTCATGCACAAATTGATATAGGTTGAGTGCCCATCTGTCGGAAATAAGAACATGCGTACCTCCACCTAATTTTAGTTAATTGATGAAGAAACATTCAAAACTATAAAATGTTATCTAAGACTTGTCAGTGTCTATTTACCATCACCACTGAATCAATAATATATGTATACATATATAAGACTAAAATTGACGTACATATATAAGACTAAAACTGACATTCGGTCTTTACTCCACCTTCATTCCTCAAGTCGTGATCAAATCTGACTTCGTGATAAAATAAGATTCCATATCTACCAATGAAATATCCCTCTAATAGACTAGCCGCAATGAAATCTCAGTTTTTTAAAATGGTAGGTGGAACCTAAAAAAAATGTTTAACGATATATTTTAAATATTGCAAATACATGCAATAATAATTCTTCTCAAAAATTCGCTATATTTTTCCTTATTTTGTCTTTTGTTCGAGACTGTATATTGACCTCTAGATGTCTTTCAATTACATCCAGTTTGGCATGGGTTGATGTTTGATTGTTGTACATGTTATATATCGACGTGGGATTTATAAAAAAGAAGATGTGGTATGATTGTCAATGAGACAACTCTCCACAAGAGACCAAATGACACAGAAATTAACAACTATAGATTTGTTTATGTACAAATATAACAACTATTCCTTTAAATTCAAATAAAATAGATGTAAATAAGAAATTATAGGCAACCATATGCATACCACCTTCAATAAACAGCTGCGCCATGAGCGCATGATATGCCCGTCACATTTACAAAAAATAAAGTTCAATTACTTCTCAATGTCATTTTAGTAATTTATGAAAATCGAAAAGGGAGCTTTTTGGGGCCCTTTATAGCTTGCTGTTCGGTGTGAGCCAAGGCTCCGTGTTGGAAGACCGTACTTTGACTTATAATGGTTTACTTTTATAAATTTTGACTCGGATGGAGAGCACTCATACCACATCTTCTTATATCTATTTACATCAATAGATATAAACAATTCACCAAAGATTAATGAGAATTGCTGAAAACATTGTCCAAAACTGGAAAATCCCCCCTTTTAATATATAAAAACCCCATAACTTGGAAATGTCAAATGTAAAATTTATAAAATTCTAAAGGCAGCTGCGGCTAGCTTACATCACTAGATATAAACAATTCACAAATGTTTCATGAGAACTGCTGAAGCATTTTTGAGTTATAGTCTGAAACCTGAAAAATTCCCCTTTTTTTAAGAATAAACTCGGAAATGTAAAATCTAAAATTTATAAAAAAAGAAAGGGAGCTCACATCAATAGATATAAACAATTCACCAAAGTTATATGCAAATTTTTTAAAGCGTTTTTAAGTTAATGTCTGACATGTTGACGACGGACGGACAGATAGACGGACAACGGTATTCCATAATACGTCCCGTAAACAGGCCTATGAAAGTGAGAAAACCCCATACTGTATATTCTGCAGTAAATGAGTCCAACATGTTTATATTGGGATACAGTTTATATTGATATAAAGATTCGAGATTTATTAAAAAACCTTTCATGACATCATAATTATTTGCATTTGTTCTGTTGATTGATAGTGGTACATGTATGAAGACTGAGATGAAATCACTTATATATAGTTCTGATCAACAGTTTCATGGTAAATAAGTTGTAGTAGGTTGTTTGAAGTTTGCAGCATATTCAACTTTGAACATCTTTTTCAGGTCTGCAATCCATATAAAAATATGTTTATGTGGTATGATTGCCAATGAGACAACTATCCAATGATGTTCAAATAACAAATTAATTATAGGCAACCACACAGCCTTCAAAAATGAGAATAAATTGCTTCGCTGAGCGCAGCTGGATACGACCGCAGATGTCCAACCCTGAAAAGTTGGGGCCAAAATGGACACAATATTCACGCTTGATACAGGTCTGAATTTGGATTGTAACTAAATTTTTGATACATAATAGGTTTCTGACACAGAATAACTGTAGTCAAAGAACTTCAAATTGGTTATATGATTTGAATTTATATAATTTTTTTTGCTTTTGTGCAATACACTATGCTGTTGCGAATTGACCCCCCCCCCCCCCCCCCAAAAAAAAAAAAAATATCCCGGTTTTTTGCTTTTGTGCAATACACTATGCTGTTGAATATTAACCCCCCCCCCCCCAAAAAAAATATTTGAAGAAATTTTCTTTTAATTTCTGAAATCTGAAATGAGAAAAATTGTCCCCCCCTCCAATTTTTTTCACCTCCCCTTTTCCCTTAATCCCAAAAAAAATCTTTCCCTCAAGATAGGGTCAGTATCTCAATTCAAATTTCTAATGGAGTTTGCAACCATAATTACCCATTTAAATACATCATAAAAGTTTTAAAATATAAAATGACATACATAGTCATGGCTAAAATTAATATTAATTAATAGTAACTGCTAAGAATAAATTGACAACTAATCACCTCAAGACAATCATCATTTCTTAATACATTATTTACAAGCAGTGTAAGGGAGGTAATCATACAGTTCTTTTAATTGATTTGAATTACCTCCCTTACACTGCTTTTAAATTGTCTCAATTGTCCTTTGACCAGAAAAACCCTTGTTTTCCCCCTTTTTTTGCCCCTAATTACTAATTGGGTTGAGCCATAACCCCCCAAAGTCAATCCTAACCATCCCTTTGTAGTATGGAAACTTGTGGTATAATTTCAGAGAGATTCATACACTTTAACACAAGTTATTGTCTGGAAACTACAAAAATGCTTATTTGGGCCCCTTTTTGGCCCCTAATTCCTAAACAGCTGTGAAGAAGATAAAAAGAAGATGTACGGTCGCCTTTTTAACTTATACAGAGGGATCTGGAGGGGATTCATTACATTCGGAACAACTTTTCTAAAGGATGGATACATAGAAAAATTACAATATGTAATATGATTACCAATGAGACAACTATCAACAGAGGTTCAAATGACAAAGCAATTATAGGCAACCATACAGCCTTCAAAAATAAGGAAAACTGTCCCGACAAGAAAAGTATGCATCAATACAATTGAGAAGAGTAATGGCCTGATTCACAATTCCACTAATAAACAGGTTGGGAACATCCCACCCCCCCCCCCCCCCCCCCCCCCCCAAAAAAAAATGAGGGATATTTTGCGGTTTTAAAATTTAAAAAAAAGGAAAAAAAGATGTAGCCTTTTTAACTTATAAAAGGGGGGGGGGGGGGGTTCATTTAATACTATAGGAAAACAACTTTTCTAAAAGATGATTCCACTTATTTTCAATAAATAATAAATATTGAAGTCTATCTCAGGCATCTGGGAACAGACCCAACAGTATTTCTATACATATATTAATATATTCCAAAATGTGGACAAACCTGACATCAAATGTTGTACTTGAATGACCTAGTGGATGAGATCAAATTAAAAAGTTGCAGTGGTTATATACTCCAATGGCAGTCTTTCCTGCTAAAATGTCATGTGTAGAACGTGATATACCATTTTTAGGACTATATACTGTCCTTTATATTTAGGGACTTATCATTTTTTACCTGGGAGGGGGGGGGGGGCTGGTCAAAATGTAGGGGGGGGGGGGGTCAAGTTTTTTTCTGTAAGAGGAAAGGGGGGTTCAAATTTTTTTTATAAATTCAAAGTGGGGGGATCATTTTTTTTTGCAAATGGATATAAGTAGTTTGCATCCTTCAAGGGACAAAATGTTAAGAAGAACATTACAAAAGTCAAATGATAATATATTTTTACCATCATTGATCAAATTTATTTCATTACCATATATATATAATAATTTGTGTACTGTATATGTAACTGATAAAATTTAGTTCACTGATCACACATCAACATACTCCAGGTCCTAAAAGCTTAACAGTTATAAAGTCAAACTCGCCAGACTCATCTCCTGATGATTCGATTTCGTCATCTCCTGTACCTTGCATTTCAAGAGCTTCATAAGAATCTGATTCTGCTTGATTTTGATTTTCATCTGACTTTTCAAGCGCATAAGATTTTGGCATGGTAGACTTGGAATTTTTTATTGTTAACATTCTTCCCTATCTAAATTGCTTCCGTTTTGAAAGAAAATCTAAAGCAGAGAGTTTTTTTTATAGCTGCCAATTCCTTTCTTGATCGAATTGATTCAAGTCCATTTGATACCAATTCTTCCGCCTTGATTCTATATTTGACTGGTTATTTCAAGCATTACAGCCATGTTTTGCTACAATCAGCTTAATAGTTTGACAGAAATGAAGTATAAATTAAAACGAAATCTTCTACGATTTGTGCATAATTTCTTCCAAAAAAATCCAAATCACACTGCATCATGAAAGAATATAGTGTTGACTAATAAATTCACCATTAAATGATCAAATATTCATCTCACCTGCATACAAACAGTTGAAAAAGATGATTCTAAGTTGATAAACACCACTATATATATCTAAATGTACCTTTTTGTTTTCATTATAAGATCCTTTTGGGTCTTATAATACCTCTCAAAATCCTCAAAAGTTGTACTTTTTAGGCTAATAAATCAAAATTTTGGGGTAACTCACACAAGAAAAATGTGAGATATGTGACAATTATATATAAATATACTAAATAAATAAATGATTTGGAAAATACTTTGAAGGCATAAAAAGTCATGAGAATTCTGAATGCAAAATACGTTGAAGGTAATACTAAATAAATAAATGATTTGGAAAATACGTTGAAGGCATAAAAAGTCATGAGAATTCTGAATGCAAAATACGTTGAAGGTATAAAAAGTCATGAGAATTCCAAATGCAATTAGGTAAATGTCCGTTAATATATACTAAATAAATAAATGATTTGGAAAATACGTTGAGGTATAAAAAGTCATGAGAATTCTGAATGCAAAATACGTTGAAGGTATAAAAAGTCATGAGAATTCCGAATGCAATAAGGTAAATTTCCGTTAATATGTTAACATGTTGAACTTCGACCCCGGGTTCAACCGGGGATAATAAACCAATTGACAAATAGAGATCTCCTTGCGCTCAAATGTAATTCTTAGTGAAGTATACTGGCAACTCAGTCTATTACAGAAATATATACACATTTTATCATTAATATATTGTCATGCTTCTGCATATTCACTTTTGTTTACGCTGAACTTTAGTTAAATTTGATTCTATACAAATTTTATTACGTCAATCACTATAGGAGTAAGAATATCTTTTCGCGCCAAAATAACCTGCATCACTGCCTGCATCAGTATTCTATCGTAATCTGTCTGACATTTCATTTAAATAGCGTTTAGTAATATAGAGTAATTTGGTAAGTATTACTTATTAATGTTAAGGTTCTCCAGAGGTGGTTCTCTAAACATACTTGACGGTCAGTTTAATCCCATATATCAATTATCCCCGATGACAGAAATGTTAACCCAGTCGATTTGTGTCATGAGTGAAAATCTAATCTGTTTGATGAACTAATTTCTTCATTAACTGTACATATTTTTGTATTATTTGACAACCAATCACATTCACTTTGCATTATAAATGGGTTATGTATGTGTGAATTGTGTAGTGTATTGTAAGGGCGATGCAAATTTGTGACGTCAGTGCGCGATCACGTGACATTATTATTTGTAAACAAACCGGCTCCCCATGTAACACGTGTTGGAATTATCCATACAAAGTGCAATCTGGTAAACTGGATAGACCTTATCGCTATTTGTCTGCCATTACTGGACATCACTCAGGTTCCTGTAAAATTTTGATGTCACAACACAAAATATCTGATGCCACAATTGAAAAATGATTGTTGCATGACATCAATAGTTCAAGCAGGACAGATTATCAGTTCAGCTTTCATGTATTCGCATCTTATATGAACGAGGTGTTAGTTTTATAACATTAAACATTTCAGCATTGCCGGAAAATGAAGCTTTGAGGTAAATATCTTCTCATTTAAATTATTTTGGCATTGGAAACTAGACAAAGATAGAATCTTATGATATTTCCATAAACCTAGATATACAGTATATCGCACATCCTTTTCTTTTTAAATCAGTTGGAAAGAAACTGACAGTTTCATTTATTTTTTATCACTCATCCCTTATTTCCGTCTATATTTTTCAAGAAGTTTTATCTACACCAAATTAGGACATGGTAACCATGGTAACTGGTTCAACATCTGGGTTGTTCGGTTATAGAAACCCAACTTCTTGGTTCTATCCGGGGTTCTTTTCTAATATTCCTGTTGAACTTTGAGAAGATATCCGCAAGTATCTGAATAAAGAGATAAAGTAGGTCCAAGACGCTTTCTTACCTTGTTTTATATCATTTATACATTCCAGCATCGCTAGAAATGAAGCTGTAAGGTAAATGCCTTCTCATTTTAATTATTTAACATGGGGAAACTGGACAAAAATATAACATTGTATGCATCTTAATTAACCCAAATATACATGTGCAGTATATCTAACATCCGTTTTTAGAATCAAGAGTCATTTCGTTTTCATTTATTTTTCACCACTCATTCCTCATTTCCGTCAATATTTTTCTGAGAAGTTTTAAAAACACTGATTAGGACATGTCGTTCATTTGGCCAATAATATGTGCATATAGCACTTTGATCCTTTTGTAGTAGCGATGAGCATCTGCAGGGCTGCCAAGTCTCACGCATTTAGCGTGAGACTCACGCATTTTCATGCTTATTTGGCGGCATTTTCCTTTGATCTATTGTTTTTTCTCTTTGATCTTTACGATTTTGGCCAAATCTCACGCATTTGCATTATTAAAAGTTGGCAGAACTGCATCTTGGACATCCATTTCCCTTTTCATATATTTTAAAAATATGTATCCTATCATGCTATGAGGGATTAAGCTGTTCCGCAGAGAAATAAATAGATTTGACAAAAATCTGATGCACATGACACCCCACCAAGACTATGTCTCTAATTACGATTAACCACAAGCCCTACTGCCATGGCCAATATAAAAATCAGGCAGGTAAATTAATTTGTTCACCACTAGCCATATAACCTACACCAGTAAATTTCATCACTGGTAAGAGGCCTTACAAGTTACAATTTTAATACAGGCAATGTATAAGAAATTTGATTTAAGATTGATTTTCGGTCTAGAAAGTCAAGAAGCTTTTCAAAGACTGAATTCGCCCTGAAAAAAATGCCTCACAAAAAAAAGCCATATAAACAAAAAGAAATTCCATGAATTACTGATTTTCGGGTTTGTAAGGGAGAATTTTCCTCGTACCAGCAGACAATAGACCATATCACTAATTGAATATCAGAACACTTGACCTGATTATCTGCTACATTTGAAGTATTGACGTCATACAACAATCACTTAAGTCTTTTCCTTTGTGGCGTCACACATTTTGTATTTTGAAGTCAAAATTTTATGGGAACCTTTGTGATGTCCAGAAATGACAGACAAATAGCGATAAGGTCTATCCAGTTTACCAGAAAGTTGAATATGTTGTTCGCAAACTTAATTGCACAGGTCTGAAGGGAACAAGTATTTGAAATTCTTTGTGGGGGAGGGGGGGGGGGGGTATTTATCTGACAACATTCATTTTCACCAGCTTACCTTAAAGTCTGATAATACTGTGCTCATCTAGCAAGTTGGTTGATTTAATAGTTCATATCAATAAAACTGAGGGTCGAATCAAATCACAAGGATCATATGTGTCATGATTCAGGGGTGGATCCAGCCATTTTTAAAAGGGGGGTTCCCAACCCAGGATAAAGGAGGGTTCCAACTATATGTCCCCATTCAAATGCATTGATCGTCAAAAAAAAGGGGGGTTCCACCCACCCCCTGGATCCGCCACTGCGATTCCACAGCTAATACAAATGTTGAAAAGGACCCAAATCAGTTAAGGAACCAGAGCTACAGCATATATAATAATAAGAAGATGTGGTATGATTGCCAATGAGACAACTCTCCACCAGCCTGAGACCATATGTCATTGAAGTTAACAACTATAGTGTACCGCGTACGGTCTTCAACAATGAGCAAAACCCTTACTGCATTGTCATGTATGAATATTAAAGGGTGAATGTCACTATGAATACTATGTAAATAATGTTTAAGAAAGGAGCACATATAGATTTATTGACTTAAAATAAAATTTACTCTTAATACATATATTTTTGTACTTGAAGAAATAAATTTGCTACATGTTTTTATTGGTCAAGCTAGTCCTATATATCTATATATATATATATATGCCTTTGCGTCATCTTTTCATTAGGGCCCCGCCGAATGGCAGACTCCCTATAGTGATCAGTCTGTCCCTCTGTCCGTCCGTCCGTCCTTAACAAATTGTGTCCGCTCTATATCTAGAGAACTGTTATGATTTCAAAGTTTATACTTGACATGTATATTAACCAACACCAGAGGGTGTGTCATAATGTATGTACAACTTCCTAGGTCAAAGGTCAAGGTCAAAAACTGGTTTTAGTTGACAACTCCATGTCCTATGGTAAAGATCGTGTCCGCTCTTTATCTTGAAAACCGTTATGATTTCAAAGTTTATACTTGACTTATATATTAACCAACACCAGAGGTTGTGTCATAATGTATGTACAACTACCTAGGTCAAAGGTCAAGGTCAGAAACTTTGGTTTTAGTTGACAACCCCATGTCCTATGGTAAAGATCATGTCCGCTCTATATCTTGAGAACCATTATGATTTCAAAGTTTATACTTGACATGTATATAAACCAATACCAGAGGGTGTGGCATAATTTATGTACAACTTCCTAGGTCAAAGGTCAAGGTTTTAAACTTCGGTTTCAGTTGACAACCCCATGTCCAATGATAAAGATAAAAAAATTTTACCACACATTATTCACAGCGGGGCCCACAGAGATGGCTCCCATATCAATGATATCTAGTTATTTAGTGTTTTTAAAGGGGCATTAGCTGTCAAATTCATGTTCACCGATATGACTCAAATTCTCATATTTGATTTATAACATACTAAAACTTATCATGCTTATATCCCAATTTAAAAAAAGTCTTAAATATACAATTTGCAATATATGAACTCGACAATATGTATCAGAATTTCGTGTGTATTTTAGTCTAGACGCCTCTAATTAACCATCGAGGTGACCTCTAAGACCTCCAAGACTGCCGACGGTCATGTAACCTGATATAAACATAAATACAGATACAAATAGATAGCAAACACGTGCAATTTGATTTTTCTTGGTCTGTTTGATTTCATATTGTAGGTTAAAAAAATATGTTAATCATCGTTTTTTCCTGTATAAGAATGAGTTTTTGTTGATCGAATCGGTCAACCAAATGGTTTAGTTTTAGTTTCACTTTTTGAGTTTCAATGTTGACATTCTTTTCCTTTTATTAGCTGAACATGCCTAGTTTATGCCTAATCAATCTCTAGCTAAGGGGTTTTATTGAAGGTCACATAAAAATGGATTTAATGAGGTCGAATTATTCACTTGCAAGTGAATAATTAATCAGCGATGTTTCTTAGCTTATTTTGACAAAATTGGACCAAACTGGCTGCTAAAAGCGAATTATCATTTCACTATTTCACTTTCATTAATGATTGAACAAAATGGAAAAGTATTTTTTCCTTATCTCGTAGCTCATGCCTCTTTAAAGCTGATATTTTCATTTCTTGCTTTTTATTTTAATTTTGAAGCTCGTGACAGCTTGATTATAAAAGTTAAAAATAGCAAATAGCAAAATGAATGAAAAAGAAAATACGAAAAAATTAAAGAAAATGTAAATATCGCCACACAATGTTTGTGTTTTAGCACTAGGGTCAAGCAAAAAACGGAACATAAATTAAGATGTAAAATGAATCTACCCACGGGATTGCAATTTCATGAAATATCTCCAAATAGGGTATATTTCTCAAAAACGAATAACATTGATGAAATTGCACCCTTTTTATACGCCCGTTTACGGGACGTATTATAGTATAATGTTGTCCATCCGTCGTCAACATGTCCGACAATAACTCAAAAACGCTTTAACCAATTTGCATGAAACTTTTCGTTTTTTATTAATTTTAGATATTAACTTTCCAAGTTATGGGGTTTTATTCATTAACAAGAGGCTCTCAAGAGCCTGAACCGCTCACCTGTATTTCAGAGGAGAAATTTTTTAAATGTAAGCAAACTTGATGAACAAATTGTGTAAAATTGTCTTTAAAGGGCAATAACTCCTTAAGGGGTCAATTGACAATTATAGTCATATTAACTTTTTTGTAGATCTTACTTTACTGAACATTATTGCTGCTTACAGTTTATATATATCTATAATAATATTCAAAATAATAACAAAAAACTGCAAAATTTTGTTAAAACTACCAATTCGGTGGCAGCAACCCAACAATGGGTTGTTGGATTCGTCTGAAAATTTCAGGGCCGATAGATCTTGACCAATTAAACAATTTTACCTAGTCACATTTGCTCTAAAAGATTTAGTTTTTGAGATATAAGCCAAAAACTGCATTTGACCCTTATGTTCTATTTTTAGCCATGGTGGCCATGTTTGTCGATGGATACAAACTTCGGATACAATTTATAAACAAGATACCCTAAGGAACATTTAGTTAAAGTTTGAAGGTAATTGGCCCAGTAGTTTCAGAGGAGAAGATTTTTAAATGTTAGCAAACTTGATGAACAAATTGTGTAAAATTGTCTTTAAAGGGCAATAACTCCTTAAGGGGTCAATTGACAATTATGGTCATATTAACTTTTTTGTAGATCTTACTTTGCTGAACATTATTGCTGCTTACAGTTTATATATATCTATAATAATATTCAAAATAATAACAAAAAACTGCAAAATTTTGTTAAAATTACCAATTTGGTGGCAGCAACCCAACAATGGGTTGTTCGATTTGTCTGAAAATTTCAGAGCTGATGGATCTTGACCAATTGAACAATTTTACCCCATGTCAGATTTGCTCTTAAAGCTTTAGTTTTTGAGATATAAGCCAAAAACTGCATTTGACCCCTATGTTCTATTTTTAGCCATGGCGGCCATGTTTGTCGATGGATCAAAACTTCGGATACAATTTATAAACTAGATACCCCAAGGAACATTTAGTTAAAGTTTGAAGGTATTTGGCCCAGTAGTTTTGGAGAAGATTTTTTAAATAGTTTATGACGATGGACGACGACGGACGCCAAGTGATGGCATAAGCTCACATGGGGCCCTTTGGGCCCTGGTGAGCTAAAAAGGGGGATTTTCCAGTTTTCGGAAAAAAAACTGAAAAACACTTTCACCAATTTGTAAAAAACT
Source organism: Mytilus californianus (assembly GCF_021869535.1). NCBI lineage: Eukaryota > Metazoa > Mollusca > Bivalvia > Mytilida > Mytilidae > Mytilus > Mytilus californianus. The sequence continues at coordinate 65,881,855 of NW_026262679.1, forward strand.
TTATTGAATTGTTTATATGGGCAATAATTTTGTATTCGGCCTTTGGTTTCTTTTTGTATCTATTTTTTTAAGTTCTAAAACTTTAACTTTTATTCTGTGGGTTGTGTTGGTATGAGAATAGTATTAATGGAACAAGTGGGTTTTTCGAGCAAAAATTAATCCATTGTGATTCACTGTTTTCGTGACAGGAAACCAAACAGGAAACAAAACTTTATTTTCTTTATTTTGTACAATTTATTTCAAAAGACATAAATGAACACAATTACTAGTGTTACTTGCTTCATGTTAATATTTAAAATCTATTTTCAATGTTAAATTAAGGTTTTTTTTAAATGCGACAGGAAACCATAAGAAACCAAAAGCATTTTTTTTAGATTTATTTTATTGGAAAATCAGCTTAAAATAATCTGAACAATAAACTTTTTCTTGATAATGTTACTTATAACTTTGGTTTTTAAATTTAGGACTGTTTTTGATAATTTTTTTCCAATAGACAATAAAAACAATGAGAATATAGAAACAAGGGTGTCACTAAAATAAATTATTTTTTAGGCGCCAACTGATTTTGACTACCAATGTATTTTCTCTTGCTTTTTGTTATAATTCTTATACACTTTTATATGTAGCACATGTGCCTACTAACCCTTAGAAACCCAATGCAGTGTGCTAGCTAGCTCTGTAACACAATTGCATGGTTTACACTCTTTTGCTTATGCGTCACTAACCAGAAAATTCAAGCACTGTATAAACTGGGAGATCTAGCTAGTGCTACTTATCTTATATAATGTACTTTTCTATAAAGGGCTGTTCCAGAACTGAATGTATGGGGTGTTGGGAGGCACTTTCTCAGCTCTCACTTTTGATTCAATTGGAAAGATGCAGGACATTTTAAATTTCTAAATTTTATTGAACACAAAACAAAAAGCGTGATCCAACAAACATATTAATGTTTGGAACATCCAATATGTTCGTGATAAAAATAAAATTGAGAATGGAAATGGGGAATATTTCAAAGAGACAACAACCCGACCAAAGAGCAGAAAACAGCCGAAGTTCACCAATGCATCTTCAATGCAGCGAGAAAATCCTGCACCCGGAGGTGGTCCTCAGCTGGCCCCTAAATAAAATTGTGTGCTAGTTCAGTGAAAATGGATGTCACACTAAACTCCAAAACATATAAATGAACTAAAATTAAAAAACATACAAGACTAACAAAAGCCAGAGGCTCCTGACTTGGGACAGGCGCAAAAATGCAGCAGGGTTAAACATGTTTTGTGAGATCTCAATCCTCCCCCTATACCTCAAGTCAATGTAGAAAAAAGAAACACATAGCAATACGCACAGTAAAACTCAGTTTAAAAGAAGTCTGAGTTGGATGTCAGAAAAGGTAACAAAAAAACTAAGCAAAATGACAATGATACATAAATGAACAAAGGACTACTAGCAGTTACTGACATGCCAGCTCCAAACCTCAATTAAACTGATTGAAAGATAAGGTCTTCATCATATGAAAATCAAGTACAATCCCTCCCGTTAGGGGTTAAGTATCATACCATCATAAAATATACGAGAAGAACATAACCTGTATCATGCCAACAACTGGTTTTAGAATAAATGTGTTTATTTCCGATGCAAAGACCCTATGATTATCAATATTAATACCAAAATATGCCATCCTTAATGATTTTGATGTCCATTTTATCCACAGTATAAGTAGTATCTTGTAACGTCCACGCTGTCCCTTGCTTTTTGTAAAATTGCATGTTTTTATATAGATTAGACTGTTGGTTTTCCCATTTGAATGGTTTAACACTAGTGATTTTTGGGGCCCTCTATAGCTTGCTGTTCGAGTGAGCCAAGGCTCCCTGTTGAAGACCGTACTTTGACCTATATTGGTTTACTTTTACAAATTGTGACTTGGATGGAGAGTTGTCTCATTGGCACTCATACCACATCTTCTTATATCCAATAAAAGTTTGAATTGTTTTACATTTGTGATTTTAGGACCTTTTATAGCTGACTATGTGGTATGGGCTTTGCTCATTGTTAAAGGTGGTACCTATAGCTCAGCTGTAAATTTCTGTGTCATTTGGTCTCTTGTGGAGAGTTGTCTAATTGGCAATCATACCACATCTTCTTTTTTATATAGACAAGATTCCATATACAAAACATTATTTTGCGGGTGTATAGAAATTCAATGAAATCCTATAATTGTTCACACCCATTCATTACAACTGCTGGAAAATTACAATTACATACCATGGATTACAGAAATATAACCAAAAACCTGATATACCAAAAAGAATAGCCCAGTTTTTTTCAATCAATTTCTTTCCAAAATTTGTGACCACAAATATATAAATCTGATTAAAAACAATTCTGGTAAGTTGTTATTGGGCTCGTTTCTCTAAAGGTCACAAGTTTGATTGTAACTTCTTATCATTCAATACAAATTATGACCGATCTTTAAAGTCACAAGTCCAACTGTAAAAAGCTTATTTTACATGTCAACATTAAAGTGACATGTTACTTCATGCAATGTTTTATCATGGCAAATTTGATATAGGTGAACATATTTTCAAAGCAAAATGTTACTTTTAAGTTGAAAAGAAAAGTGTTTTGATATATTGGCCATGCAGGCAGTAAACCGGCACTACTTACCTGAAGGGAAATAACACTTTTGAAAAGCTATGAAGTTGTGATGCATACAACTGAACTGGATACAACATTTGCGGTTTCCATGTATTGATTTACTACTGGCATACTTATGCATTTAGATTTGCATCTCTGGTTAAAATCTGTCTTAAATGTAATAGTATTACTATAAAACTCCTAAATATTTGTTTGTTTTGAAAAAAAATAGTGCAATTTATTCAGAAATTTCCACTTTTTCTTAATTGATACAGGATACCATAATCGTTGTATCTTGATGTTTTAGCCAAAAAAATGTAATTATTGGTTTTGAAATTCCAGTTCTATACAATTAATTCCTATGTCAAATTCTTATTAATCCAGTAAAGTAAAGAAACTTTCAACTTGGAACTAAAATCTTATAGTAGGCATCATGTGATATTTGTGACCTGTACACCATCTACATAGTTTCCACATGTTAACCTTCTTTAGTGGGCTAAAATCGATAAAGTACTTCCTTTGAAGTCATGCATACCAAAAGTTTACTTCTCATTTGACAATATTATTGCATTTTTGAAAAGTGTTTGCTGAATATTATTAAAATTAAAAAAAAAAAAATTGTGACAAAGATACCAACTCTGTACATTCCAAGTGTAACGGTATATCAACATGTATTTATTTAAAATTATCTTCATTTTCCTAAAATATCAAGTACAATTTACTGCTAAAGCAAAATCAATTCAACGAGCATCGGCAGAATGATAAGAGACGTAATGTTGAATGAATTCTCCAAGGAATCTTTTCATCGTTATCCGGAAACAAAGTGTGTTGTAACGTCCCTCGAATAAGAAATCGATTTTGTCAAGTCATTGGGCATTTATTTTCACTCAAGATAGTATGTAACATTATGCACGTAGGAAAAATAATAGACCCCTGTCGCCATCTCTTTGAAAATTGTATTTTCCTTTTTTAAACAATATGAAAACAGTCTACAGAATGTGCTTGCTACTATCCCATTGGAAACAAAAACGATGTTTAGACCTAATATTCCATATACCCGGCCGTAAGCGCTTAATCACATGTTCGCCACATGTTTCACGCCTAATTGCGGACAGCGCCGATATGCGGACGGAAAACGAATATCTCACTTTTCAATAAAATTATGAAAAATTGAAATAAAATAGATATAAGAAATAAGTTGTTTTGTTTACTATTGAATCTCTATTTTGTTGCAATAAAGTTATTATGTCTATTGCTTACGATTTACTTTTATGTCATGTGATTGAAATTGCATGCTATAAATAGCTTATGTCAACAAGTTTGAAAACCGGAAAATTTTGAAAAAGGTCCAAAGTCAGCGTGTCACATTCAATACACAGTTGCTCATGTAAGAATGGCAATTTATGTGTTGAAAAGCGATAGGCATTGCGTATTTTATGCAAGGAAACATTTCTTTTAATTATTTTTACTGATTTGTCTAAATTTTGATTACAAAACAGGAATAAGCAAGTGTCCGCATTTTCACCACCGAAAAAAAATATGATGGCCGAAATGCGGACACAAGATATTTTGAACAACTAACACGTGCAGTGGTGCATATATCAATACCATGATGACAGAAATAAACAAAACTCTCTTATAATCTAGCATTATTAGTTTCAATCCGATACATTTATGGGTCATTATCAAAAAAACATGCAAAACTATGTTATTTGGTCTTTTCAAGTCAAAAGACATGAAACTATATCAAAATGTATCAAAATAACTATTGCATATGAAAGATATGAATGTTTTGTGATACACTTTACACAGTTTACAGTATGAAATGTTATAAAAACATTCTTAATTTTTTTCTCAAACCCTTGGATATAGCCAGAATCGACTGTTATTTTTTAATAAATCCCTTCAGACCTGAAATAGGGCTATTATTTATATCATTTGTAATTAGAAATTATCACTTTTTATTGCATTTGATACATACAAACATTTTTTTTAATGATTTGGAAGGTGTATGTTGGTTTTATAATAAAAAATTTAACCAAAAGGAAAAGTCTCATTTTTTAAGTCAATGGTGTAACCAAAAGACAAATTGGTAGGGTAAGAGTTATCTTTTTCAATATTTCAGCATTTACAATAGTTTCTCCCTTAGCAATGTTACCTGTAAGCATGTTATGCAAAAGAAAACAAACATTTATGTTGAAAATTTAGTAAAAAAATATTAAAAGTAAGTACAAGCTATATCGTAATTGAAAATAGTGTCCATGGTGTACCCTTATAAAAATCTTTTTTTTTTTTAAATTCCTGAACTTTGAATTATGAAATATATTGATTGTAGAAACATGCACCAGGAACACCATATAAAATAGGGGAATGGAGCCCTTATTTTGTAACTAAACCTTAAAATACACCTGAAAATCAATGGTGTTACTGTCAATGGTGAGACCATTTTAATAAAATAACACCATTGGCCAGCTTAGTAACACCACTGAATATATTATGACAATCAGCATTTTTTTTGGTGTTTCTTTTATGTTTAACAAGCGAAACATCATATTATTTATAACAAACAATGCATCTTCCATATTTGGTTCGGTAATTTTCTCATGTGAACGACGTATGCCTCACGTTTGTTTTTTTTACCTGCATGGACGAATTAATGTTAGTAATTAATCATCCTTTGCACCTATCATTAACCTGTTGTGTTTTAGACATTTCATCTAAGGCACAGAACTAGGTATGCATGTTCTACACACGCTGGTATCCTTTCGTCAGTCGGATAAAATCCGATGTCATTATTGGTCAGAGAACAGGCATTATATAGAAAAAAGTATATATGTGACGAAATGCAACGAACGCCAATAGCGTATCATCATGCGTGACCACAATCTCCAGCACTACGTCTTTATTATGGCCTGTCGACTTTTGGCGGGTGCCCTATTATAGTAATCACTCTGCCCGTATTTTCATCCGTCCGTCTACACTTTCTATGTCGTAGGATAACTCAAATTTACTCCGACAGATTTTAAAAGAAATTTTAGCACAACACTTAGTAACATTAGGGGAAGCTCCCTTTCATTTTTTTTTACTTTTTATTTTCGAGATATTGGACTTAAGCCAGCAAGACCCTTCATTGAGGAGTGACATGGGTCAGTATGCATAAGAGAAAATAGAGGATATAGAGTAAATGTACATGGGACAAAATCGCACACAATACATAGAAAAAAATAAAAAGTTATCAATGAACAGGGCTTTTATTCCTGTTCTTCATCTTGACAGTTGAAGTAGGGTCTTCAACAATAAACGAATCATTCATATCCTACAAGGTCAATACGGCCCCTAGCGTCGACTTAAGCGGTACTATTGATAAAAATAAACCAAAGTTCACCTTTTTGCTCCCTACCCGCCTCGGAGTGCCAACTTGTGCGATGCTTGTGTACGACGGTTCTCAAAGTCGAAAGCACCAGGGATACAAGAAAAGTGTAGTAATTTTGAAAGACATCGATCGCCGCTAAACTATGCTTTGAAGTTACACATGTCGGGAGCGGTCAATGAATTACATAATTTATAATTACGGGCTAGGTTCTTCAACATATATTTGTCATACATTGCCCAACAAAAGACCAATACATTAGAAACAACAAATGATAGACAATACATATAAAACTAAACAATACTGACTTTTCCATAATTCCTTAAAATTTTTGGTGTCTATTTTTCCATATTTTTATTTTTTTTTAACATTCCAATTTACAAAATTTGCATGTTCCCTCACACCTTGCGTTTTCCCATTTTTGATTTAACAATTCTTAAAAATTAAGCCTTTTTACCCATTCCATAAACTGTTTTCAGATGTTCATGGTGTTGGATGGGCCGCAAAAAATTCATGTTTGTCAAAGAGTATAAACTAGATATCATTGAGATGGGAGCCATCTCTGTGGGCCCCGCTGTGAATAATGTGTGGTAAAAAATGTGTATCTTTATCATTGGACATGGGGTTGTCAGCTGAAACCAAAGTTTTTGACCTTGACCTTTGACCTAGGAAGTTGTACATAAATTATGACACACCCTCTGGTGTTGGTTTATATACATGTCAAGTATAAACTTTGAAAGCATAACGGTTCTCAAGATATAGAGGGGAAACGATTTTTACCATAGGACATGGGGTTGTCAACTAAAACCAAAGTTTTTGACCTTGACCTTTGATCTAGGAAGTTGTACATAAATTATGACTCATCCTCTGGTGTTGGTTAATATACATGTCAATATAAACTTTGAAATCATAACGGTTCTCTAGATATAGAGCGGACACAATTTGTTACGGACGGACGGACGGACGGACTGATCACCTTAGGGCGTCCGCCATTCGGCGGGGCCTTAATAAAATTATCTTATAAGTATCGGAAAATGCAAATAAAAAAATCTCGCCTCAAGGCATCTTATGCTCTTGAGTGAGGGCTACTGATTTTTAAGTGATTAGGACATTAAAACACATTACAATGAATGCCATACGATTTGAAATTGAAAGTTATCACAACTATATCTCGTATATATGCACGCATGCATCTTGGAAGACAATATCCCGATGGAAGTTGTCAGTACCATCTTATATCATTTAATAATTGGTGTGGTATAGGATATTTAATGAACTTTTTTAATCTTATTTTTTCTCACCTTTCCACATGTATTACCAGTTAATGCGAGAAAACCATTCTCAAACATGCTTTAAGATGCACTGAAAGGGTATTCCTGAGGGGTATTCATGAGAGCTAATGTTATATATGCATAATACCTGCGTTTTGAATAGCAAGAAATATTTGAAAATAAGTGTCCTCAATTTGACGACAAGGTGTCCGTATTTTAACTCCCCCTGTCCGCATTTACGCTACTCGGCATTTCCGCGGGTTTTAAGAGTTTGCAATCTACAAATCAAGAGAGGAGACCTGAAAACGCGGGAAATAGTCCATTTGATACCCCTCTATCCTCTCCTGTCAAATGCAACCACCAGTATGTCCGCAATTGGCCTCGACGGTATCCAAACTTCCGGATTTAAAAAAGTGTCCGCAATTAGGCGAATGATTTGGACTGAACGACAAAAACAATTTTAATAAATAAAATTTAAATAACTGGACTTCTGTTTCGTGTGAAATGTAACGCATAACGAAACGTCATTTTCTAACTTAATTATTACGAAGAACAAAACTAGAATGTAAATAATCACTGATTTACCTGTTTGAACATCTCGCGAGAGTTCATTTTTGCATATTGTTACGAAGAATTCATTTACAATAAAGCAGACTACACCATCTAAAATTTGCGTTACGAAATCGGAAACCAAAGTAACGCTACTTTTCTTACACCTGCTACAAAAATAGTTATAGTTCTCGGCAATTTCTTCTGACTATTCTTTTTGATCGATGTTCTTTATTATTTGAAAGCAAAAGTTACGATTTTGCAGGCGACGATTATCTTTAAATAGGGCAGCGTTACGCACTTCGGAAGCGACAATAACGCTAAGAAACGACATACAAAAGTGGCCGAATAATCTTAAATATTTGTTTATTTCAAGTTCTCTCTAGGGGAGATTAGAAAGCACCTATATTTTAATAGAAATAATAGTACTTGATGGTGGAGCAACAACTTTTCTCAACAAAATACAATATTTTATCACTTTTCTATCGTTATCGGAAACGGTCCCAATACCAAATTATTGCCCATATCTATTGACGTAAGCTCCATTTCGATTATTATATATTTTAGATTTTACTTTTCGGAGTTATGGGATTTTATTCATAAAAAAGGGGTGATTTTCCAGTTTTCAGACAATATCTTTAAAGTGCTTTGATGAGTTTTCATGAAACTTTGGTGACTGGTTTATATCTATTAAGATAACCTCCCTGTATTTTTTCATAAATTTCTGATATTGAGAAGTTATTGAACTCATGGCGCAGCTGTTAATTTGATAGTGTATAGATCTGAGTGTTGTTCCATAATTATAATTCGATTTAATTAGTGGTCCAGATGGGTTTTTTTAATAGGTTTATCTGTGACTACGCAGAAGCACCAGGCTTGGTATGGAAATCTTTGGTAAAGTGAAGTTTAAATGGAGGTTTTCTTCAAACAATCATGCATTTTCTTGGGGTGGAAAAGGATGGGAGGGTGTAAGTAGTTTTTTTTTGCAACCACAAGTAATCATTTTGAACATTGGGAGGAAAGCAATATATTTTTAACACTATATTCTACATGAATATCTACTTTAAAAGTATTGTGATGTTACAACAAAAACTTATTGTTGACAATTTTTCATATATTTGCAAGATTTTATATGAAGAATATAGAATCATTGATTGCTTGAGGCCAGTTTATATTTTACTGTGAATGTAAAACTAAGGAGATGTGGTATAATTGCCTTAGAGACAAATATGAGCCCAAATTGTCGTGGATGAAAGACCTAAGCAACAGGAAACTCATTATAAGCAATTTCTTTAAATATTTATATTGGTCAGAATATTTATCTGTATTAAAAACTATACTGTTTTTATTTCTCGTTTCAGTGTTTTTTAAACAGTGGCTGTACCTTTCCGGTTACTATTCATGTGTTGTGTTTTATGTATCGTAACACTTTATAGTTACTGGACAGGTTGAATTTAGGCGACAAAACATCCAAACAGCACCAGATCATTATGATCATTTGCGATTCCAGCTGATTTCAGATAAGTAATAAATGATAAAAGAAAGTTAGAATTTAGCTCTAGTTCATGTAACCGATTTTATTAGATGATTGATAAATATTGAATACAGAAAAAAGCTTAACAATGATAGTAATACTGAAAATGTAAGTTTTGTGATTGAAATGAAAGTATATCATGACATGATGTGCCTACGCATGGGAAGTTGCATACAGCAAGTCCAGTGATATTGGCAATATCCAGTACGTATAATTAAAATAAAAATTTAAAAGATTTTGCATTGTTATCAAAGTGGTACATGCATGACATGTATTATTGTATGAAGGCAACTGGGGAAAACAGATCTCCTTGTGAAATGAAAACAGATCATGACATGATGTGCATATAGCAAGTCCAGTACGTACAGATGAAAGAGACCAGTACTGATAATTAAAATAAAAATTTAAAAGATTTTGCATTGTTATTAAACTAGTACTGTATTATTGTATGCAGGCAACTAGGGAAGACAGATCTCCTTATGATATCTTATATATTTAATGCCAATATATAGTTTTAATTAAAAATGGGGGTTTGTCATAGACACAAAATTATAACGCAGGCTTACAGACTTCATATGAAGCACCTTAATAAAGTGCAGTCACCAATCTGAATAGTAGAGTGTATGTCTATGATATCATTTCAGCAGGCTATGAGGTTAAGCTCACTTTCAGTAACCCCAAACACTCTTTAATACAATATAATATTGTATATTACTGTTTCGTTTTATTTGTATTTTTGTAATTCATCACAGTAAAAGTCACCAGTTTTAGATTTATGCGCTTTTCCTATATATTTTTTATATACCATAAATAATAAACAAACACCAAATATGTGAATTTTTTTTTAAAAGATAAAAGACTTTTCAATTGAGCAATTAAACTTAAGTCACCTGGTCAAATTTATAAAGAAACATATAATGCAAAGATGTCAGCCTTTAAACAAAACGGCCACCGGCTTTCACAGAAACAGATGCCAGCATCCAAAGGAAATGACTGTCAGCATTCAATTTATAATGTGTTGAGACAACTTTTACTTACAACTGGGATTCCAGCATCCCTGAGATTAAGAATGAACATCCAATTTTTTTCATGGGATGGCAGCATCCAAAGAGAAAGTTGAGTCTGCATGCATATACATGTAATTGGGATGCCAGCATTCAAACAAAAGGTATATCAAAGTCTATATATATGTAAGATGCCAGCATCCACATGATGGTGTGTTCAATATGGAACTTTATAAAGCCAGATCAGCATCCTGCAAAGATGAAGATGCTATTTCCATATTTTTATGCCCCCGCCAAAGCGGAGGGGGCATTTAGTTTTACCCTTGTCCGTCTGTACGTATGTACGTCCGTACATCCCAAATTTGGTTTCCTTTCTCTAACTTAAGTTTGCCTCAAACAAACTTATATACAATGCTTATTACCACAAAACACAGATCAAGTTTGAATTTTGGTGGCGTCACTTTAACCTTTCATCAACCAAATGTTATGAAACTTATACACAATGCTTATCACCACAATACACAGATCAAGTTTGAATTATGGTGGCGTCATTTTTACTGTTCTAGAGTTATGCCCCTTTACAATAGCAATTTTTCATTTTTTTCAAAAAATATCAATGATGCCATTGTTCAAGTAATTATTATACGGCCGCAAAAAAATTTTGCTGTTGTATATTGGTATGACGTTGGCGTCGTCATCATCGTCGTCCAAAGACACATTGGTTTTCGCACTCTAACTTTACTTTAAGTGAATGGATCTCTATGAAATTTTACCATAAGGTTCAATACCACAAAAGGAAGGTTGGGATTGATTTTGGGGGTTATGGTACCAACAGATAAGGAATAAAGGGCCAAAAATAAGCATTTTTGTAACTTCCAGACATAACTTGTGTGTTAGTGTATGGATCTCTCTGACATTGTACCACAAGGTTCCATATCACAAAGGGAATGCTGGAATTGATTTTGGGGGTTATTGCCTCCAAATTTTAGGAATTAGGGGCAAAAAAAGGGGCAAAAAACAAGCATTTTTCTAGTTTCATGACAATAAATTGTGTGTAAGTGTATGGATCTTTATGAAATTGTACTACAAGGTTCCATATCACAAAGGGAAAGCTGGAATTGAGTTTGGGGGTAATTGCCAAAAAAGTTTAGGAAATTGGGGCCAAAAAACAAGCATGTTTCTAGTTTCCAGACAATAACTTGTGTTCAAGTGTATGGATCTCTCTGAAATTGTACTGCAAGGTACCATACCACAAAGGGAAGGCTGGGATTGATTTTGGGGGTAATTGCCTCCAAATTTCAGGAATTAGGGGCCAAAGAGGGGCACAAAAACAAGCATTTTTCTAGTTTCAGGACAATAACTTGTGTGTAAGTGTATGGATCTTTATGAAATTGTAATACAAGGTTCCATATCACAAAGGGAAAGCTGGGTTTGAGTTTGGGGGTAATTGCCCTAAACGTTTAGGAAACTGGGGCCAAAAAGGGGCCAAAAAACAAGCATTTTTATACGACCGCAAAAATTTAAAAAATTTTGGTCGTATATTGGTATGACGTTGGTGTCGTCGTCGTCTTCCGGAGTCGTCGTCCAAAGACACATTGGTTTTCGCACTCTAACTTAAGTTTATGTGAATGGATCTCCCATGAAATTTTACCATAAGGTTCAATACCACAAAAGGACGGTAGGATAAATTTGGGGGGTTATGGTACCAACAGTTAAGGAATTAGGGGCCAAAAAGGGGCCAAAAATAAGCATTTTTGTAACTTCCAGACATAACTTGTTTGTAAGTGTTTGGATCTCTCTGACATTGTACCACAAGGTTCCATATCGCAAAGGGAATGCTGGGATTGATTTTGGGGGTAATTGCCTCAATATTTTAGGAATTAGGGGCCAAAAAAGGGGCGAAAAACAAGCATTTTTCTAGTTTCATGATAATAACTTGTGTGTAAGTGTATGGATCTTTCTGAAATTGAACTAAAAGGTTCCATATCACAAAGGAAAGCTGGAATTGAGTTTGGGGGTAATTGCCCAAAATGTTTAGGAATAAGGGGCCAAAAAGGGGCCAAAAATAGCATTTTTCTAGTTTCCAGACAATAACTTGTGTTCAAGTGTATGGATCTCTCTGAAATTGTACTGCAAGGTACCATACTACAAAGGGAAGGCTGGGATTGATTTTTGGGGTAATTGCCTCCAAATTTTAGGAATTAGGGGCCAAAAAGGGGCAAAAAACAAGCATTTTTCTAGTTTCAGGACAATAACTTGTGTGTAAGTGCATGGATCTTTATGAAATTGTACTACAAGGTTCCATATCACAAAAGGAAAGCTGGGCTTGAGTTTGGGGGTAATTGCCTCAAAAATTTAGGAATTAGGGGCCAAAAAAGGGGCAAAAAACAAGTATTTTTCTAGTTTCATGATAATAACTTGTGTGTAAGTGTTTGGATCTTTCTGAAATTGAACTACAAGGTACCATACCACAAAGGAAAAGCTGGCATTGAGTTTGGGGGCAATTGCCCAAAAAGTTTAGGGATAAGGGGCCCAAAAAAGCATTTTTCTAGTTTCCAGACAATAACTTGTGTTCAAGTGTATGGATCTCTCTGAAATTGTACTGCAAGGTACCATACTACAAAGGGAAGGCTGGGATTGATTTTGGGGGTAATTGCCTCAAAATTTTTGGAATTAAGGGCCAAAAAGGGAAAAAAAACAAGCATTTTTCTAGTTTCAGGACAATAACTTGTGTGTAAGTGCATGGATCTTAATGAAATTGTACTACAAGGTTCCATATCACAAAAGGAAAGCTGGGTTTGACTTTGGGGGTAATTGCCCTAAACGTTTGGGAATTTAGGGCAAAAAAGGGGCCTAAAACAAGCATTTTTCTAGTTTCCAGACAATAAATTGTGTTCAAGTGTATGGATCTTTCTGAAATTGTACTGCAAGATACCGTACCACAAAGGGAAGGCTGGGATTGAGTTTGGGGTGATGAATCATAAGGTGGTTCAAAAAATTTAGGGGAGGGATTTTTTTTTTCTTTAAAATTTTCCATTTTAAATTGGTTATTTCTGAATTATATATAAAAGCAAATAATAATGATATGGTTTGAATAGGTAAATTAAAAAATTTTAAGTTCTTAGTCCACATTCATTCTGTGTCAGAAACCTATGCTGTGTCAAATATTTAATCACAATCCAAATTCAGTGCTGTAGCAAGCTTGAATGTTGTGTCCATACTTGCCCCAACTGTTCAGGGTTCGACCTCTGCGGTCGTATCAAGCTGCGCCCAGCGGAGCATCTTATTGTAGTTTCCAGACAATAACTTGTGTTCAAGTGTATGGATCTCTCTGAAATTGTACTGCAAGGTACCATACCACAAAGGGAAGGCTGGGATTGAGTTTGGGGGTGATGAATCATAAGGGGGTTCAAAAAATTTGGAGGGGGGATTTTTTTTTTCCTAAAAATTTTCCATTTTAAATTGGTTTTCTCTGATTTATATATAAAAGCAAATAATAATGATATGTTTTGAAAGTAAATTAAGATTTTTTAAGTTCTTAGACCACATTTATTCTGTGTCAGAAACCTATGCTGTGTCAAATATTTAATTACAATCCAAATTCAGTGCTGTATCAAGCTTGAATGTTGTGTCCATACTTGCCCCAACTGTTCAGTGTTCGTCCTCTGCGGTCGTATCAAGCTGCGCCCAGCGGAGCATTTTATTAAAATTGGAGTTATCTTCCTTTGTCCATGATTATAGTTGAATCAACTACAATCAATGCTTTATACAATGCAATGTTTAATTTTGCCTTCCACTGATAAAACACAGACCAAGTTGAATTTGGGTAGTGTCACTTTAACCATTATTGAGTGATGCCCCTTTATAAATCGAAAAATTGCAAAATTTTTAGGTTTCCGTTCTGTAACTTAAGTTTGCCCAAACCAAACATGAAACATATACACAATACTTATTACCACAAAACTAAGATCAAGTACAAATTTGGGTAGCGTCACTTTTATTGTTCTTGAGTTATGTCCCTTTATAACGTATGCAAGCAGGGGCATCATCTGTGTCCATGGGGACACATTCTCCATTTATTTTGCATAATCCGCCAACACATTTTTAAAATATCCTGTATACAAAAATAATTGTTGTTAATTGAATAAAACAACCTCTCAACTACAAAAGGCAATAAAAGAATTATATAGGCATCCGATATTTTTTAAAACCAATAAAATTTGTTCAGCAGAATCTGCTACCCATAGAGATGAAATGAATCCGTATGCTTGAAGTAAGATTAGCATATGTTGATACTATATTATCATACATGAAATTGAATATTATGTCCAGAACAATGCAAGACATAGAGGTGTATACGAATGAAAGTTATGATAGATCCGAATTTTATTCAGAATGCACCAATAAGAAACCGTAGTTTTTCTTCAATTCATTTACCTAAAACTATTATATCAGCTGCAAAATTATTATTATATGTACGCCTACATTGCACTACACAATGGAAATTAACAATGTATATTTATATAAACGATCAAACTTGTAAATGAATAAATAAATTGTTCAAGCTGAATGAACTATCCATATAAAAGTTTACCAACTCCGTGGAGTTTTCAATAAGGCCTTACATATACTTTTTACTGTATTTTTTTTTACAGATTTACTGACATACAAGATAACCATTTTAGCCCAATATAGGAAATTAAAAAAAAGTCAGAAAAAGCATTCAAAAGCACTGATTATGGCTTGCTCTACCTACTAAAATTTCTTGGAAGAGCCCTATTCCAAGGCAATTTTCCCTCAAATATATTTATGGGACTCATTCCACTGAGAATATTTCAATTTTGCAATATTTCCTTGAAATAACATAAGTGTTTTTCATTTTAAAATGTTGCATGTTTAATCTGAGAACAGTATATCTAATATATATGTTCCTGGTTTATTAGAGGGGGGATCACATTTTTTTCAAATATTTTTAAGGTGGGGATTAAATAAAAAAAGTGAAATATAAGGGGGGGGTCAAGAAAATTTCATGTGTTTGATTTCCAAATGACCAGCCCCCCCCCCCCCCCCCCCCCACTCCAAGGTAAAAAATGATAAGTCCCTTAAGGTCATTTTGACACAGCAAGATATAAAGAAAACGTTAACTATCGGGAAATTGAGTTCTTTTTCGCAAAATAAATGCACTAAAACTGACCTTTGAATGCAAACGACCCCTAAATGGCTAACAGATATTGGTATAAAGAATAGTCCATGATTCTTGTTAAAAGTTCATGAAATGTACACTGATTCTGTCAGTTGAACGGACTAGAATGAGATAAGATATATATATATATATATATACATAAAGGTCTTTTCAACAGTTATGGTGTAAATCAGTTGTATTTTATGGTTGACATATATATATATATATATATGTATACATATCATTGGCTTTTCTACACACTAACAGATATTGGTATAAAGAATAGTCCATGACGATTCTAGTTAAGAGTTGATGAAATGTACACCGATTCTGTCAGTTGAACGGACTATAATGAGATTCGATATATATACATAAAGGTCTTTACAGTTTTACGCTCGACGAAAGCAAGCTTGATAGCGACTCCTCACACATTGTGACGTCGCTGATTACATCTCCACAGACATTATGACGCGAGTTATGACGTTGTTGATAATGCCTGCTTTCGTATCAAAGCCGTGATACGACGGAGCGACTGAGCAGGTTGACGTAGGGAAGGGGTGGGATATGCAGAATAAAATTGAGAATGAGTACATTTATAGATACTTCAGATCTGACTAGACTAGAGACTTCGTGTGTACAAACCTGACGTCAAACTATGTACTATAGAAGAAGAGACAAATAATATCACATTAAAACCTATCACAATACATCTAAAGATAACTAATAATAAAGTCTATAATCCAAAGTAAATTATATTACGATGTCAATGGAAGAAATTCCCGCGCAAATGTCATGACTGGAATGGTCTGGAATAGACCAAAAAAATGTTTAGGTCTATGTATCATTCACAGTCCGATCATTTTGAATTTAGTTACTCTATCAGAAAAATTATTTATTTCTCGCAGACAATCCTCAGTACTTTACACCAACTCGACACTGAAGCTGAAAACCCCTAAAACATAATGGTATGTAGAATCGTCCATACAGATTTCCTAAAGCCGGGTGAAATATGTAGATTCAGAATTGTGTACACAGAAATAAGGGACCGGTCAAAATTTCTCAACGCATGGGACCGGTGCAATACCAAAATGAACTGTAAAAAAACTTGAAGTCCCATGGTTATGCAAGTGAAGAAAAGTTGATGTCCCATTCTATTTTGCAACAAAAAAAGTTGGTGTCCCATGCTAATTCATACAGTATAAACTCACACAAAGTCCCTCAAACCAATGTGCCAGACAAGCATACATGTACATCATTCAAATAATGCCCACATTCTTTATTTAATTTTTTGAAGTTATTATCTGAGGTTATTTTTTTTGCGATTTGTTTACTTTTTCTAGTCCCGCCAATTTTGTTGTACAGAAATTAGTTATTTTCAAAAATCTTTTTGCTCTCTGGCCATGCTAATATTTATTACTTGTCCAGGTTTAGTTTTATGAAAAAAATTCTTGCCCTGCTATAATATAATCAGAAAACTTATATATATATATCAAAACTTAAAATGATAATTTATTTTTAACTAAAATGTGTATATACATCAAATTAAATACTTACTAAATTATTTTGATTGTTTTCGTGTTCATCAAATTACAAGAAAATCTCAATAACAGACATTTGGACCTGCAAGGAATTTGGAAATATATACTACATTCAGATTGTATTACCAGTACATGTGCTTTAACTTTATTTATAGGAGGGATGGGCCAGTTCATTCTAATTTTTACTGAATTTTATATTTATTTGTGTACATGTCATTCCACATGATTTTAATCAAGTAACCATATCTATTATTTTTGTCGTCCTGTTACACTAAAAGATTCTTTCTAATGCAGTTTGTTACTTCATCTTTCCTGATACATGATACTTATAAATGCACCAATCACTCTGTGTTATAATTTTCAAAATTTATTTGAATGAATATCAAATTATTAATATGAGTATAAAAGCTAAATCTTAATCTTGGTTTTAATTTAGAAGCATGGAAGGAACAAAGTAAATCTGACTTTAAATTGTTTAATTTCTGATGACGCTGGTCATCAATGTGGATTCTTTCAAGTCTGTTTTCCTTGGCAGTAATGAAATTATAGAATATATTTATGTAAATTTTCAATTTTCTGACCACTGCACAGAAAATATTGACTTTGTTCCTAGAACCACTCCCCCCCCCCCCCCCAAAAAAAAAACAAAAAGCAAAAACAAATTCCTTCAAAATTTCATATCTAAGAATCAAACAAAAGAAATAGTTCTAGATAAAATTACTATCCTGTTTCATAACCTTATTTAAACAATGTTTTCACAAATACATTTTTAAGTGTCAAAACCAAACTCCTTTATTCACATCAACAACACCTATTTGTACAGCCCCCCTTTTTTAAATAACCATTTACTAGTTACTGTAGATATTTGTATAAAGGAACTACAATATTAACTCACAACAAAGGCTTTTTGAGGTATCATCCTGTGTTTGTTTTCGTTCAAGGGATGAATAGGTGCAGAGGAGTGAAACAAAGGCTCTTCCTTAGTTTTATGTGGGACTGATATTGATCCCAGGTTTTACATGTTTTATGCAGATGAAATTGGAATAACAAATTGTAAAAAGATAAAAACTAGTGAAGAAAAAACTTATTGCATACATTTATTATGTCAATTTGAAGTGTACATAAATACATCCTAATTTGAAAATAAGCTTAGTGTAAGAATTATTCAGATAATTCCATCTTTGAAAATGACCATTACTTTGTCAAGTCAAATGGGATTTTCATAACGCTTAAAAGCTATTTTCAATATCTTCTTACAAGTAGCAAATATTATTTTCATAAAGAAGTTTTGCTCTCAATTGTTATAAACTTATATGTCAAAAAAAAATATTCTTCTCAGTTGGGATTAAATTCATATAGTTGACTTTAAAAATTTCTTGAAAGTTCTATTTCCTTTTAAAACTGTGTTTAAAATGGCAAATTTTGTAGATTTATTACTGTTAAATTTTATGCTATATAAAAAGGTGAAAAATCCAGTTGGGAATAAATTCAGATACCAATAGTCACCTTTGAGAATTTCTATGTCTTTTTAAAATAACCTTAGATTTTCATTTAATTGGGCCATTATGTCATGTATATACTGTTCTTACAATATTGCCAAATTTTAATTCATTTGGAGATCTACTGTTTTTAAATAGGCAAATTATATAATTGTTTTCAATAAATGATGATTGACAAAGATAGAGATTATCATTTCCTTTTCAAAATATTTAAGATTTTTATAGACCTTCACAAGTGAAAAAAAGTCAATGTCCCATGCACATTCAACTTGAAAAAAATCAGGTCCCATGGAAATTTTGTTTTAAAAAAGAGCATGTCCCATGCGCCTTTGCACCGGTCCCATGCATTGAGAAATTTTGACCGGTCCCTAAGATCAGAAATAAAGCCCTATGTAAGGTGAAAACAATAAAACAACTGTGTAAAATCATTGTTTATTAAATTTGCTTGCATTAGAACCATGAAGTTAAAATTTAAAACTATTATGTGTATTCTGTCAACCCCTGAAAGAATAATAATGTCTTCTTGACTACTTCCGCGCGGGGTGGATAGAAAAATTAATATTTTGTTATATAGTATGTTAATAATGTTTTATCAAATTTATTATGTAAAGAGATAATTAACTTTTATTTTCCAGTTAAAAAGTTATAAAAGATCTGAGATTTTATTCTTATGCATACATGTAGCAATAGACTGTAACTGATTCCAGAAATAATTTCAACTACATTTCATTGCAACAAATGGATGCTCAATATTTTTATTTTTATTTCTTGCTATAAATTCTTTTTTTCACGTTGACTGATAATTAAATGATTTTAAACGATTATATGTGGGCAGGGGGTAAAGCCCTCGGCCGAAAATTGTAATATTATTGTTCGAAGTATATCTTGTTACATCCGTTTTTGTATCTATTTACCGTTTTTTTATATTTACCGATGAAGAACTGCATTAGGCTATCAGTGCCGGCTGATAGATACTTGCCTCAAATTTTGTACCATCAAACATGTATCCAATACCATTTACAGTAAGGTACATGTTTGATAGTAGAAAAAGCGGGCAAGTGTATGTGGTCATCGCTTCATTAAGATTACAAAATAACACACATTTTCAATATCACTTCAACAAAGCCCAAAGAGTGGAATCAGTCACTATCTGTGAATGCTAGTTCGACCTTTCTTGTGCCACTTAGATCCCATCGTTTGGCTACTTTCTTGAAATTGAATAATTATTTTATTTTACTAATTTTATAAATGCATAACATCTGAATCAATAATGATACAAATTTAATACTCTCGAGCCACTTTTACCATGTTTGATTGTGCGACCGTCTTTTTTTTCGCAAGCCAGGAGTACTCCAACAATACTCCATGAAAATTCATAGTATCAAGGAATCAAATTGTCAGTCTGCCAATTGCAAGGTCGGCTTCAAGTGTCCTGTCCATTTAGCATTCGAATGACATGATCACATAACCTGCTCTCCATTATATAGCTGAAATAAAGCCCACTTGGCGTTAGACCAGAGACATATATACACATGTGTATATATGTCTCTGGTTAAACCAAACAAATCCTCCATCCATCTGAAATACATTTTAATTTTTTTGTTTTCGAACAGCAGCTAAGTTTGTAGCAAAACATTTGAAACTATCTCAAATCTTCACTTTATTGAAAGAGAAATGCACACACATTGTGGGTGTTTTGATACTCCTGCTTGAGCTGTGACTGCTTCTTTAATAAAATTGACCTGACAAGTTGAAGAAATTGAATTCAAAATATTTAAATTTTGATTTACTTTGATAATGTGGAAAAAAATCCATTATCATTTTCGCAGGAAATAAATAATTGCAGAACCAAATGTCGGTTTACTGGCGATGTTAATCAGACAGAGAGTTCAATACCTAACATAGTTGAAATAAAAGTACAGAAGCTGCACAACAACATTAATTACTATTCGAAGTCTGCATTACTTAATTCTTCATATGAAAATGCAAGGATGTGTTCTACCCCTGCATGCCTAGCTTTCTTCATTTTCTTTTCTTTTCGTCTTCTTGTTTGTTTTTTTTTTGCCATAATCTGCCTCATCAATAGTTACGGCCCTGCGAATCCGGCAGCATTTAATATTTTGCGACAAAACACCTATGATCGTAGATTTAACGGTTCATCGGTTCATTAATTACACCACACTGCCATTACAATCTCTGTTTTAATTGGTTACTATGTTTTGGCGGTTTTTATCTAATGTTCTAATTTTTCAACTCATACCATGATGGAATTCATTTGGAAGGTCAGTTTTATTCTTTCTATTAATAACATAATAATGGTCTAGTAATGGTTCATTTGTGTTACTTACACACAGAATCAAAGT
Organism: Mytilus californianus; assembly: GCF_021869535.1. Lineage (NCBI taxonomy): Eukaryota > Metazoa > Mollusca > Bivalvia > Mytilida > Mytilidae > Mytilus > Mytilus californianus. The sequence continues at coordinate 65,902,796 of NW_026262679.1, forward strand.
TTATTTTAGCAGAGACATATAGACATATAATACGTCTCATATTTTAGTAACTATCGAAAAGGAGAGTTAATCCATTATAAAATTACAATCAGAAAAGAAGATTCTACGGTCATATTTCATAACTCAGTAATCTTATTTAGATTTGTTATACTATGATATTTAGTCTGATTTATATATGACTAGTATTTACCAACTTCGATTGACTGAACGTTTCGGATCGATCGAGTAGACCGGTTAGACCTATAATATGAGACTTCGTAGGCTCTTATCGTTTGCATTCAGCGTTTTTTTATCGGATATTTTTGTTTACTATCAATGTTCGTGGTTCAGCATGGACAGTAAAAAAATATCCGATAAAACACGTTGAATGCAAACGATATGAACCTACGAAGTCATATTATAGGACTAGTAGACCGGTATGAATGCTATTTTGTGTAAATCGATTGGAAATAACACGGCATAGAAATAAATAGAAATAAGAATAGTTCTGTAAATGATCATATGGGTTAAATTTGAATTTTTATCATAAACAGATTTTTTTTTAGTGTAAACTGATGAATTGAGCCCTTTTCAACTGATTTTTATAGCTTGATCCTATATGTTGTACTGTACACCACTATCACAGGCTAGGGGGAGGGTTGGCACCTTCAAACTAGCTTAACCCTGCCACATTCTGTATGTGCCTGTCCTAAGTGAGGAGCCTATAATTCAATAGCAGTTGGTTTTTGCTGTATATCATTTTGTTTTTTCTTTCATGGTTTTGTACCTAAATCAGGCTGTTTTCTCATTTGAAATGTTTTTTGCATTTGTCATTTCGGGGCCTTTCATATATGACTATGCAGTATGGGTTTTGCTCATTGTTGAAGGCCTTACAGCAACCTATAGTTGTTAACTTCTATGTCATTTGGTCTCTGGTGGAAAGGTTGGGAACAGACCCTCTATATAATGTTTATACCTGTAAAGAGGAATAACCCTTCTAAAGAAGGATAATTATCCCTCTATGACCCTCTATAGAGGGATATGATTGTTTATATAAAAAAGAAGATGTGGTTTGATTGCCAATGAAACAACTCTCCACAAGAGTCCAAATGACACAGAAATTAACAACTATAGGTCACTGTTAGGCCTTCAACAATGAGCAAAGCCCATATCACATAGTCAGCTATAAAAGACCCAGAATTGACAAATGTAAAACAATTCAAACAAGAAAACTAATGGCCTTATTTATATATACAAAATAATGAACGAAAAAAACAAATATGTAACACAGCAACAAACGATAACCACTGATTTGTACGCTCCGGACTCAAGACAGGCACATACAGAATGTGGCGGGGTTAAACTAGTTTGAAGGAGCCAACCCTCTCCTAACCTGAGACAGTGGTGTAACGGTACATGATAAGAACAAACAATAAAAATCAGTTGAAAAAGGCTTAACCCATCAGATGGATATAAATAAAAAAATATCTAACAAAAACACAGTGGATGGGGACAGACTGTTTTGATACTCCTGCGTGAGCTGTGACTGCTTCTTTAATAAAATTGACCTGACAAGTTGAAGAAATTGAATTCAAAATATTTAAATTTTGATTTACTTTGATAATGTGGAAAAAAATCCATTTTCATTTTCGCAGGAAATAAATAATTGCAGAACCAAATGTCGGTTTACTGGCGATGTTAATCAGACAGAGAGTTCAATACCTAACATAGTTGAAATAAAAGTACAGAAGCTGCACAACAACATTAATTACTATTCGAAGTCTGCATTACTTAATTCTTCATATGAAAATGCAAGGATGTGTTCTACCCCTGCATGCCTAGCTTTCTTCATTTTCTTTTCTTTTCGTCTTCTTGTTTGTTTTTTTTTTTTTTTTGCCATAATCTGCCTCATCAATAGTTACGGCCCTGCGAATCCGGCAGCATTTAATATTTTGCGACAAAACACCTCTGATCGTAGATTTAACGGTTCATCGGTTCATTAATTAGACCACACTGCCATTACAATCTCTGTTTTAATTGGTTACTATGTTTTGGCGGTTTTTATCTAATGTTCTAATTTTTCAACTCATACCATGATGGAATTCATTTGGAAGGTCAGTTTTATTCTTTCTTTATTAATAACATAATAATGGTCTAGTAATGGTTCATTTGTGTTACTTACACACAGAATCAAAGTTTATTTTAGCAGAGACATATAGACATATAATACGTCTCATATTTTAGTAACTATCGAAAAGGAGAGTTAATCCATTATAAAATTACAATCAGAAAAGAAGATTTTACGGTCATATTTCATAACTCAGTAATCTTATTTAGATTTGTTATACTATGATATTTAGTCTGATTTATATATGACTAGTATTTACCAACTTCGATTGACTGAACGTTTCGGATCGATCGAGTAGACCGGTTAGACCTATAATATGAGACTTCGTAGGCTCTTATCGTTTGCATTCAGTGTTTTTTTATCGGATCTTTTTGTTTAGTATCAATGTTCGTGGTTCAGCATGGACAGTAAAAAAATATCCGATAAAAAACGTTGAATGCAAACGATATGAACCTACGAAGTCATATTATAGGACTAGTAGACCGGTATGAATGCTATTTTGTGTAAATCGATTGGAAATAACACGGCATAGAAATAAATAGAAATAAGAATAGTTCTGTAAATGATCATATGGGTTAAATTTGAATTTTTATCATAAACAGATTTTTTTTTAGTGTAAACTGATGAATTGAGCCCTTTTCAACTGATTTTTATAGCTTGATCCTATATGTTGTACTGTACACCACTATCACAGGCTAGGGGGAGGGTTGGCACCTTCAAACTAGCTTAACCCTGCCACATTCTGTATGTGCCTGTCCTAAGTGAGGAGCCTATAATTCAATAGCAGTTGGTTTTTGCTGTATATCATTTTGTTTTTTCTTTCATGGTTTTGTACCTAAATCAGGCTGTTTTCTCATTTGAAATGTTTTTTGCATTTGTCATTTCGGGGCCTTTCATATATGACTATGCAGTATGGGTTTTGCTCATTGTTGAAGGCCTTACAGCAACCTATAGTTGTTAACTTCTATGTCATTTGGTCTCTGGTGGAAAGGTTGGGAACAGACCCTCTATATAATGTTTATACCTGTAAAGAGGAATAACCCTTCTAAAGAAGGATAATTATCCCTCTATGACCCTCTATAGAGGGATATGATTGTTTATATAAAAAAGAAGATGTGGTTTGATTGCCAATGAAACAACTCTCCACAAGAGTCCAAATGACACAGAAATTAACAACTATAGGTCACTGTTAGGCCTTCAACAATGAGCAAAGCCCATATCACATAGTCAGCTATAAAAGACCCAGAATTGACAAATGTAAAACAATTCAAACAAGAAAACTAATGGCCTTATTTATATATACAAAATAATGAACGAAAAAAACAAATATGTAACACAGCAACAAACGATAACCACTGATTTGTACGCTCCGGACTCAAGACAGGCACATACAGAATGTGGCGGGGTTAAACTAGTTTGAAGGAGCCAACCCTCTCCTAACCTGGGACAGTGGTGTAACGGTACATGATAAGAACAAACAATAAAAATCAGTTGAAAAAGGCTTAACCCATCAGATGGATATAAATAAAAAAATATCTAACAAAAACACAGTGGATGGGGACAGACTGTACTTGTACATCACAACAACAAAAATACATTAAGTTAAGATCTGAGAGTACTTGCAGTTACTGACAGCTAGTTCAAAGCCAATAACAACTAATAAAAAAAAACATGCATCTAGGACTAAATTATCAATCAGTTGATATCCAACATCCAATGGATTTAGTGTAAAGACGTCATAAACAGTCAGAGAAAAACATGACCTTGTACAATGCCAAGATACAGGATTATCATTATTAGACAGATTATAAGCAAAACATGGCAAATGTGCATTTTCTACTTATTATGGCAGTAACCTGCAACATTTGATGCACCAATTGTTGTACTTAATGTAATATGCACATGTCTAGTTTACTGCTAAACTGACTGAATATACAATCTATTGTTCATGTTAATTGAAAGCTGTGCTGATCAGGTAAATTCCACTCAGTTATGCCTCAATGAACAGATTTCTACATATTCATAAAACATGACCAAGTATTGTCTGACCAATTTAGAACATATTCAGACCTTGAGTGACATAACAAATTTGGCTACTCATTGTAATAATCAAACTTTGATATTAGCTCACTTTAAGTGTTAACATGTTTAGTAAAAAGGATGTAAATCATTTAATGGTCATTTCAACAGATGGAATGAAAGAGCAATGAGATAGTTTTGTGATTACAAAAAAGGATAAATTATTCAAAAATGGAGATTGCTTCTGCTTCAGGTACAATTTAATCTTGTATTTCTAAAATTCCTTCATTTTAAAATGCACAAAATGTTGTATAAATAAGCTTTTCTAAAATTGTATAATTTTCAATAAGGGCAAAACTTCATCAATAAATTTTAATTTTCAATCGTTTCAACTTCAGATGATTGCTCTTTTTTAAAGATGAATGTATTGGTTTTGTTTTTTTTCTCTCAAAAACTTTCCTTTGATTTTTTTTTATCAACAGACATTGTTTCTGAAAACATTGAATTGAGGTCTGTTATAAAATAAATGGGTTAAATATTACATGTATTTTACCTACACCTTTGCCCCCTTTTCAATTTTTTTTTTCAGGGGGTCTATATATGTACCATAAAATAACATTAACAATGTTGAAATCTCAACTTAGATACCAGCCCCAGCAGATCTGTCCAAACAGGTAACACATGCATTGGAAAGTATGTATATTTTTTTTAAATTTATTAATAGTTGTCTGATAGATATTAAAATGATTTGAATATGTATTACAGATAGACGGGAGCCCAGAGAGAAGAAGACGAAATAACAGTCCTAGACTTGGAGATAATTAATTGTAGATGCCTAGATGATGATGTATGTATTTTGTCGTTACAATTGTACTTAAACTGTTAATAGTTGTAAGGTAATAAAATCAGTTTTCCCTGGAGAAACAGCTTGAAAATTTATTACAAATTAGTCCAAAATTTCTTTTTCAAATTTATACTCGAATGAAAAAAGTATACTTGTACTCCAATTTAGGATTTGAATTAAAACATGCATCACATTAATTTCTGAATTAATTATAACAGCAAATAGTCTCTTAACATTGACAATTTGGAAACCCTTTCTCTAATAGTCTCACCTGAACGAAAGTAAAGTTTCCGATTGTCAATTTGTTTATCTACATATTTAGTTGAGTTTTTAAAAAGTAATTTGGAAAATATGACTTGATTTAGATTGTTTGAAATTCAGTTGAATTTTAATCATTTCTGTTCAAAATGTATACCGGTACATCAGATTGTTTTGGTTAGCCACCAACTTCTGATAATTTGACACGCACATTAATTTCGGAAATAATGATTATATCATTAAACCGTCTTCATTACTGTTTGAAATATAGATTTAAAATGAAAATAAGTTAATGATATACAGTCAAAAAGAGCAATTGACCAATGAAGATGGCTGCCATTAATGCCAGTTTTTCTTTATAGATATTTTGAAAGAAAAAAATATTAAAGTAGCAAATTTTTGAAGTTTTATATTTGGTTCAATATTCTTGAACTTATTTTGTTTTTGTTTCAGATACCAGCCCCAGGATATTTACATCAGGACAGGTAACATATGCATCGGAAAGTAAGTATATTTTTTTTTTTATTTATTAATAGTTGTCTGATAGATATTAAAATGATTTGAATATGTATTACAGATAGACGGGAGCCCAGAGAGAAGAAGACGAAATAACAGTCCTAGACTTGGAGATGATTAATTGTAGATGCCTAGATGATGATGTATGTATTTTGTCGTTACAATTGTACTTAAACTGTTAATAGTTGTAAGGTAATAAAATCAGTTTTCCCTGGAGAAACAGCTCTAAAATTTATTACAAATTAGTCCAAAATTTCTTTTTCAAATTTATACTCGAATGAAAAAAGTATACTTGTACTCCAATTTAGGATTTGACTTAAAACATTCATCACATTAATTTCTGAATTAATTATAACAGCAAATAGTCTCTTAACATCTACAATTTGGAAACCCTTTCTCTAATAGTCTCACCTGAACGAAAGTAAAGTTTCCGATTGTCAATTTGTTTATCTACATATTTAGTTGAGTTTTTAAAAAGTAATTTGGAAAATATGACTTGATTTAGATTGTTTGAAATTCAGTTGAATTTTAATCATTTCTGTTAAAAATGTATACATCAGATTGTTTTGGTTAGCCACCAACTTCTGATAATTTGACACGCACATTAATTTCGGAAATAATAATTATATCATTAAACCGTCTTCATTACTGTTTGAAATATAGATTTAAAATGAAAAAAAGTTAATGATTTACAGTCAAAAAGAGCAATTGACCAATGATTATGGCTGCCATTAATGCCAGTTTTTCTTTATAGATATTTTGAAAGAAAAAAAAATTAAAAGTAGCAAATTTTTTAAGTTTTATATTTGGTTCAATATTTTTGAACTTATTTTGTTTTTGTTTCAGATACCAGCCCCAGGATATTTACATCAGGACAGGTAACATATGCATCGAAAAGTAAGTATATTTTTTTTTTTATTTATTAATAGTTGTCTGATAGATATTAAAATGATTTGAATATGTATTACAGATAGACGGGAGCCCAGAGAGAAGAAGACGAAATAACAGTCCTAGACTTGGAGATGATTAATTGTAGATGCCTAGATGATGATGTATGTATTTTGTCGTTACAATTGTACTTAAGGTAGATAGGGTGTCTTCCTCCATCTTGGATTTTGTAATACCTGAAAACAATCGATCTAGATCTTTAATAGAATGTGCAAATTTTGAGAGTAGTAGGTAACTCATGTGAAAGAATTTTCATTTCAATATAGAAAATGACATGTTTTATCATATTTATGGTTGTATTTTACAAAAAACAGAAAACTTTTGTTTGATTCAATTTTTTCCAACTTTGCCACATAAGGGGAGGCAACTCAAATGTAAGGGCAGATAATTCAGATAAAGGTACTTTTACAATAGAATGTGTTAGGAATTTACCTATTTTATTATGTAGCAAGAAAACGGGTCCGGTGACCCCATTTTTTCTTTTTCTTATCTGAAAGCATACTATTAAAGCTATCTTCTCATATTTTATCTCAAAATTCTATGGTGTAGTTTTCGTTTTATGGCAGAAAATTGGGTTTTCCATGCATAATCTATACAAAATCTGTTAATTTTGAACAACCTGTAGCGTGAAAATAAGCCCATTCTTTCTATCATTTTTTTTTAAAAAGCTTGATATAAACTACATTTTGGCAAATTATTAAAAAATTCTATGGATTATAATTTAGACACCCCATCTACCTTAAACTGTTAATAGTTATAAGGTAATAAAATCAGTTTTCCCTGGAGAAACAGCTCTAAAATTTATTACAAATTAGTCCAAAATTTCTTTTTCAAATTTATACTCGAATGAAAAAAGTATACTTGTACTCCAATTTAGGATTTGAATTAAAACATGCATCACATTAATTTCTGAATTAATCATAACAGCAAATAGTCTCTTAACATTGACAATTTGGAAACCCTTTCTCTAATAGTCTCACCTGAACGAAAGTAAAGTTTCCGATTGTCAATTTGTTTATCTACATATTTAGTTGAGTTTTTAAAAAGTAATTTGGAAAATATGACTTGATTTAGATTGTTTGAAATTCAGTTGAATTTTAATCATTTCTGTTCAAAATGTATACCGATACATCAGATTGTTTTGGTTAGCCACCAACTTCTGATAATTTGACATGCACATTAATTTCGGAAATAATGATTATATCATTAAACCGTCTTCATTACTGTTTGAAATATAGATTTAAAATGAAAATAAGTTAATGATATACATTAATGCCAGTTTTTCTTTATAGATATTTTGAAAGAAAAAAAAATTAAAGTAGCAAATTTTTTAACTTTTATATTTGGTTCAATATTTTTAAACTTATTTTGTTTTTGTTTCAGATACCAGCCCCAGGATATTTACATCAGGACAGGTAACATATGCATCGGAAAGTAAGTATATTTTTTTTTTTATTTATTAATAGTTGTCTGATAGATAATAAAATGATTTGAATATGTATTACAGATAGACGGGAGCCCAGAGAGAAGAAGACGAAATAACAGTCCTAGACTTGGAGATGATTAATTGTAGATGCCTAGATGATGATGTATGTATTTTGTTGTTACAATTGTACTTAAACTGTTAATAGTTGTAAGGTAATAAAATCAGTTTTCCCTGGAGAAACAGCTCTAAAATTTATTACAAATTAGTCCAAAATTTCTTTTTCAAATTTATACTCGAATGAAAAAAGTATACTTGTACTCCAATTTAGGATTTGAATTAAATAAAATTGAGAATGGAAATGGGGAATGTGTCAAAGAGACAACAACCCGACCACAAAACATGCATCACATTGATTTCTGAATTAATTATAACAGCAAATAGTCTCTTAACATTGACAATTTGGAAACCCTTTCTCTAATAGTCTCACCTGAACGAAAGTAAAGTTTCCGATTGTCAATTTGTTTATCTACATATTTAGTTGAGTTTTTAAAAAGTAATTTGGAAAATTTGACTTGATTTAGATTGTTTGAAATTCAGTTGAATTTTAATCATTTCTGTTCAAAATGTATCCATCAGATTGTTTTGGTTAGCCACCAACTTCTGATAATTTGACACGCACATTAATTTCGGAAATAATGATTATATCATTAAACCGTCTTCATTACTGTTTGAAATATAGATTTAAAATGGAAATAAGTTAATGATATACATTAATGCCAGTTTTTCTTTAAAGATATTTAGAAAGAAAAAAAAATTAAAGTAGCAAATTTTTTAAGTTTTATATTTGGTTCAATATTTTTGAACTTATTTTGTTTTTGTTTCAGATACCAGCCCCAGGATATTTACATCAGGACAGGTAACATATGCATCGGAAAGTAAGTATATTTTTTTTTTTATTTATTAATAGTTGTCTGATAGATATTAAAATGATTTGAATATGTATTACAGATAGACGGGAGCCCAGAGAGAAGAAGACGAAATAACAGTCCTAGACTTGGAGATGATTAATTGTAGATGCCTAGATGATGATGTATGTATTTTGTCGTTACAATTGTACTTAAACTGTTAATAGTTGTAAGGTAATAAAATCAGTTTTCCCTGGAGAAACAGCTCTAAAATTTATTACAAATTAGTCCAAAATTTCTTTTTCAAAGTTATACTCGAATGAAAAAAGTATACTTGTACTCCAATTTAGGATTTGAATTAAAACATGCATCACATTGATTTCTGAATTAATTATAACAGCAAATAGTCTCTTAACATTGACAATTTGGAAACCCTTTCTCTAATAGTCTCACCTGAACGAAAGTAAAGTTTCCGATTATCAATGTTTATCTACATATTTAGTCGATTTTTTAAAAAGTTATTTGGAAGAGAAAAGAGGGACGAAAGATACCAGAGGGACAGTCAAACTCATTGATCGAAAACAAACTGACAACGTCATGGCCAAAAATAAAAAGACAATCAGACAAATAATAGTACAGATGACACAACATAGAAAACTAAAGACTAAGCAACACGAACCCCACCAAAAACTGGGGAAATATGACTTGATATAGATTGTTTGAAATTCAGTTGAATTTTAATCATTTCTGTTCAAAATGTATACATCAGATTGTTTTGGTTAGCCACCAACTTCTGATAATTTGACACGCACATTAATTTCGGAAATAATGATTATATCATTAAACCGTCTTCATTACTGTTTGAAATATAGATTTAAAATGAAAAAAAGTTAATGATTCACAGTCAAAAAGAGCAATTGACCAATGATGATGGCTGCCATTAATGCCAGTTTTTCTTTATAGATATTTTGAAAAAAAAAAAATTAAAAGTAGCAAATTTTAAGTTTTATATTTGGTTCAATATTTTTGAACTTATTTTGTTTTTGTTTCAGATACCAGCCCCAGGATATTTACATCAGGACAGGTAACATATGCATAGGAAAGTAAGTATATTTTTTATTTTATTTATTAATAGTTGTCTGATAGATAATAAAATGATTTGAATATGTATTACAGATAGACGGGAGACCAGAGAGAAGAAGACGAAATAACAGTCCTAGACTTGGAGATGATTAATTGTAGATGCCTAGATGATGATGTATGTATTTTGTCGTTACAATTGTACTTAAACTGTTAATAGTTGTAAGGTAATAAAATCAGTTTTCCCTGGAGAAACAGCTCTAAAATTTATTACAAATTAGTCCAAAATTTCTTTTTCAAATTTATACTCGAATGAAAAAAGTATACTTGTACTCCAATTTAGGATTTGAATTAAAACATGCATCACATTAATTTCTGAATTAATTATAACAGCAAATAGTCTCTTAACATCTACAATTTGGAAACCCTTTTTCTAATAGTCTCACCTGAACGAAAGTAAAGTTTCCGATTGTCAATGTTTATCTACATATTTAGTAGATTTTTTAAAAAGTAATTTGGAAAATATGACTTGATTTAGATTGTTTGAAATTCAGTTGAATTTTAATCATTTCTGTTCAAAATGTATACATCAGATTGTTTTGGTTAGCCACCAACTTCTGATAATTTGATACGCACATTAATTTCAGAAATAATGATTATATCATTAAACCGTCTTCATTACTGTTTGAAATATAGATTTAAAATGAAAAAAAGTTAATGATTCACAGTCAAAAAGAGCAATTGACCAATGATGATGGCTGCCATTAATGCCAGTTTTTCTTTATAGATATTTTGAAAGAAAAAAAAATTAAAAGTAGTAAATTTTTTAAGTTTTATATTTGGTTCAATATTTTTGAACTTATTTTGTTTTTGTTTCAGATACCAGCCCCAGGATATTTACATCAGGACAGGTAACATATGCATAGGAAAGTAAGTATATTTTTTATTTTATTTATTAATAGTTGTCTGATAGATAATAAAATGATTTGAATATGTATTACAGATAGACGGGAGCCCAGAGAGAAGAAGACAAAATAACAGTCCTAGACTTGGAGATGATTAATTGTAGATGCCTAGATGATGATGTATGTATTTTGTCGTTACAATTGTACTTAAGGTAGATAGGGTGTCTTCCTCCATCTTGGATTTTGTAATACCTGAAAACAATCGATCTAGATCTTTAATAGAATGTGCAAATTTTGAGAGTAGTAGGTAATTCATGTGAAAGAATTTTCATTTCAATATAGAAAATGACATGTTTTATCATATTTATGGTTGTATTTTACAAAAAACAGAAAACTTTTGTTTGATTCAATTTTTTCCAACTTTGCCACATAAGGGGAGGCAACTCAAATGTAAGGGCAGATAATTCAGATAAAGGTACTTTTACAATAGAATGTGTTAGGAATTTACCTATTTTATTATGTAGCAAGAAAACGGGTCCGGTGACCCCATTTTTTCTTTTTCTTATCTGAAAGCATACTATTACGCTATCTTCTCATATTTTATCTCAAAATTCTATGGTGTAGTTTTCGTTTTATGGCAGAAAATTGGGTTTTCCATGCATAATCTATACAAAATTTGTTAATTTTGAACAACCTGTAGCGTGAAAATAAGCCCCATGACCCATTCTTTCTATCATTTTTTTTTAAAAAGCTTGATATAAACTACATTTTGGCAAATTATTAAAAAATTCTATGGTTTATAATTTAGACACCCCATCTACCTTAAACTGTTAATAGTTATAAGGTAATAAAATCAGTTTTCCCTGGAGAAACAGCTCTAAAATTTATTACAAATTAGTCCAAAATTTCTTTTTCAAATTTATACTCGAATGAAAAAAGTATACTTGTACTCCAATTTAGGATTTGAATTAAATAAAATTGAGAATGGAAATGGGGAATGTGTCAAAGAGACAACAACCCGACCACAAAACATGCATCACATTGATTTCTGAATTAATTATAACAGCAAATAGTCTCTTAACATTGACAATTTGGAAACCCTTTCTCTAATAGTCTCACCTGAACGAAAGTAAAGTTTCCGATTGTCAATTTGTTTATCTACATATTTAGTTGAGTTTTTAAAAAGTAATTTGGAAAATTTGACTTGATTTAGATTGTTTGAAATTCAGTTGAATTTTAATCATTTCTGTTCAAAATGTATCCATCAGATTGTTTTGGTTAGCCACCAACTTCTGATAATTTGACACGCACATTAATTTCGGAAATAATGATTATATCATTAAACCGTCTTCATTACTGTTTGAAATATAGATTTAAAATGGAAATAAGTTAATGATATACATTAATGCCAGTTTTTCTTTAAAGATATTTAGAAAGAAAAAAAAATTAAAGTAGCAAATTTTTTAAGTTTTATATTTGGTTCAATATTTTTGAACTTATTTTGTTTTTGTTTCAGATACCAGCCCCAGGATATTTACATCAGGACAGGTAACATATGCATCGGAAAGTAAGTATATTTTTTTTTTTATTTATTAATAGTTGTCTGATAGATATTAAAATGATTTGAATATGTATTACAGATAGACGGGAGCCCAGAGAGAAGAAGACGAAATAACAGTCCTAGACTTGGAGATGATTAATTGTAGATGCCTAGATGATGATGTATGTATTTTGTCGTTACAATTGTACTTAAACTGTTAATAGTTGTAAGGTAATAAAATCAGTTTTCCCTGGAGAAACAGCTCTAAAATTTATTACAAATTAGTCCAAAATTTCTTTTTCAAAGTTATACTCGAATGAAAAAAGTATACTTGTACTCCAATTTAGGATTTGAATTAAAACATGCATCACATTGATTTCTGAATTAATTATAACAGCAAATAGTCTCTTAACATTGACAATTTGGAAACCCTTTCTCTAATAGTCTCACCTGAACGAAAGTAAAGTTTCCGATTATCAATGTTTATCTACATATTTAGTCGATTTTTTAAAAAGTTATTTGGAAGAGAAAAGAGGGACGAAAGATACCAGAGGGACAGTCAAACTCATTGATCGAAAACAAACTGACAACGTCATGGCCAAAAATAAAAAGACAATCAGACAAATAATAGTACAGATGACACAACATAGAAAACTAAAGACTAAGCAACACGAACCCCACCAAAAACTGGGGAAATATGACTTGATATAGATTGTTTGAAATTCAGTTGAATTTTAATCATTTCTGTTCAAAATGTATACATCAGATTGTTTTGGTTAGCCACCAACTTCTGATAATTTGACACGCACATTAATTTCGGAAATAATGATTATATCATTAAACCGTCTTCATTACTGTTTGAAATATAGATTTAAAATGAAAAAAAGTTAATGATTCACAGTCAAAAAGAGCAATTGACCAATGATGATGGCTGCCATTAATGCCAGTTTTTCTTTATAGATATTTTGAAAAAAAAAAAATTAAAAGTAGCAAATTTTAAGTTTTATATTTGGTTCAATATTTTTGAACTTATTTTGTTTTTGTTTCAGATACCAGCCCCAGGATATTTACATCAGGACAGGTAACATATGCATAGGAAAGTAAGTATATTTTTTATTTTATTTATTAATAGTTGTCTGATAGATAATAAAATGATTTGAATATGTATTACAGATAGACGGGAGCCCAGAGAGAAGAAGACGAAATAACAGTCCTAGACTTGGAGATGATTAATTGTAGATGCCTAGATGATGATGTATGTATTTTGTCGTTACAATTGTACTTAAACTGTTAATAGTTGTAAGGTAATAAAATCAGTTTTCCCTGGAGAAACAGCTCTAAAATTTATTACAAATTAGTCCAAAATTTCTTTTTCAAATTTATACTCGAATGAAAAAAGTATACTTGTACTCCAATTTAGGATTTGAATTAAAACATGCATCACATTAATTTCTGAATTAATTATAACAGCAAATAGTCTCTTAACATCTACAATTTGGAAACCCTTTTTCTAATAGTCTCACCTGAACGAAAGTAAAGTTTCCGATTGTCAATGTTTATCTACATATTTAGTAGATTTTTTAAAAAGTAATTTGGAAAATATGACTTGATTTAGATTGTTTGAAATTCAGTTGAATTTTAATCATTTCTGTTCAAAATGTATACATCAGATTGTTTTGGTTAGCCACCAACTTCTGATAATTTGATACGCACATTAATTTCAGAAATAATGATTATATCATTAAACCGTCTTCATTACTGTTTGAAATATAGATTTAAAATGAAAAAAAGTTAATGATTCACAGTCAAAAAGAGCAATTGACCAATGATGATGGCTGCCATTAATGCCAGTTTTTCTTTATAGATATTTTGAAAGAAAAAAAAATTAAAAGTAGTAAATTTTTTAAGTTTTATATTTGGTTCAATATTTTTGAACTTATTTTGTTTTTGTTTCAGATACCAGCCCCAGGATATTTACATCAGGACAGGTAACATATGCATAGGAAAGTAAGTATATTTTTTATTTTATTTATTAATAGTTGTCTGATAGATAATAAAATGATTTGAATATGTATTACAGATAGACGGGAGCCCAGAGAGAAGAAGACAAAATAACAGTCCTAGACTTGGAGATGATTAATTGTAGATGCCTAGATGATGATGTATGTATTTTGTCGTTACAATTGTACTTAAGGTAGATAGGGTGTCTTCCTCCATCTTGGATTTTGTAATACCTGAAAACAATCGATCTAGATCTTTAATAGAATGTGCAAATTTTGAGAGTAGTAGGTAATTCATGTGAAAGAATTTTCATTTCAATATAGAAAATGACATGTTTTATCATATTTATGGTTGTATTTTACAAAAAACAGAAAACTTTTGTTTGATTCAATTTTTTCCAACTTTGCCACATAAGGGGAGGCAACTCAAATGTAAGGGCAGATAATTCAGATAAAGGTACTTTTACAATAGAATGTGTTAGGAATTTACCTATTTTATTATGTAGCAAGAAAACGGGTCCGGTGACCCCATTTTTTCTTTTTCTTATCTGAAAGCATACTATTACGCTATCTTCTCATATTTTATCTCAAAATTCTATGGTGTAGTTTTCGTTTTATGGCAGAAAATTGGGTTTTCCATGCATAATCTATACAAAATTTGTTAATTTTGAACAACCTGTAGCGTGAAAATAAGCCCCATGACCCATTCTTTCTATCATTTTTTTTTAAAAAGCTTGATATAAACTACATTTTGGCAAATTATTAAAAAATTCTATGGTTTATAATTTAGACACCCCATCTACCTTAAACTGTTAATAGTTATAAGGTAATAAAATCAGTTTTCCCTGGAGAAACAGCTCTAAAATTTATTACAAATTAGTCCAAAATTTCTTTTTCAAATTTATACTCGAATGAAAAAAGTATACTTGTACTCCAATTTAGGATTTGAATTAAAACATGCATCACATTAATTTCTGAATTAATCATAACAGCAAATAGTCTCTTAACATTGACAATTTGGAAACCCTTTCTCTAATAGTCTCACCTGAACGAAAGTAAAGTTTCCAATTGTCAATTTGTTTATCTACATATTTAGTTGAGTTTTTAAAAAGTAATTTGGAAAATATGACTTGATTTAGATTGTTTGAAATTCAGTTGAATTTTAATCATTTCTGTTCAAAATGTATACCGATACATCAGATTGTTTTGGTTAGCCACCAACTTCTGATAATTTGACACGCACATTAATTTCGGAAATAATGATTATATCATTAAACCGTCTTCATTACTGTTTGAAATATAGATTTAAAATGAAAATAAGTTAATGATATACAGTCAAAAAGAGCAATTGACCAATGATGATGGCTGCCATTAATGCCAGTTTTTCTTTATAGATATTTTGAAAGAAAAAAAAATTAAAGTAGCAAATTTTTTAAGTTTTATATTTGGTTCAATATTTTTAAACTTATTTTGTTTTTGTTTCAGATACCAGCCCCAGGATATTTACATCAGGACAGGTAACATATGCATCGGAAAGTAAGTATATTTTTTTTTTTATTTATTAATAGTTGTCTGATAGATAATAAAATGATTTGAATATGTATTACAGATAGACGGGAGCCCAGAGAGAAGAAGACGAAATAACAGTCCTAGACTTGGAGATGATTAATTGTAGATGCCTAGATGATGATGTATGTATTTTGTTGTTACAATTGTACTTAAACTGTTAATAGTTGTAAGGTAATAAAATCAGTTTTCCCTGGAGAAACAGCTCTAAAATTTATTACAAATTAGTCCAAAATTTCTTTTTCAAATTTATACTCGAATGAAAAAAGTATACTTGTACTCCAATTTAGGATTTGAATTAAAACATGCATCACATTGATTTCTGAATTAATTATAACAGCAAATAGTCTCTTAACATTGACAATTTGGAAACCCTTTCTCTAATAGTCTCACCTGAACGAAAGTAAAGTTTCCGATTGTCAATTTGTTTATCTACATATTTAGTTGAGTTTTTAAAAAGTAATTTGGAAAATTTGACTTGATTTAGATTGTTTGAAATTCAGTTGAATTTTAATCATTTCTGTTCAAAATGTATCCATCAGATTGTTTTGGTTAGCCACCAACTTCTGATAATTTGACACACACATTAATTTCGGAAATAATGATTATATCATTTAACCGTCTTCATTACTGTTTGAAATATAGATTTAAAATGAAAATAAGTTAATGATATACATTAATGCCAGTTTTTCTTTATAGATATTTTGAAAGAAAAAAAAATTAAAGTAGCAAATTTTTTAAGTTTTATATTTGGTTCAATATTTTTGAACTTATTTTGTTTTTGTTTCAGATACCAGCCCCAGGATATTTACATCAGGACAGGTAACATATGCATCGGAAAGTAAGTATATTTTTTTTTTTATTTATTAATAGTTGTCTGATAGATATTAAAATGATTTGAATATGTATTACAGATAGACGGGAACCCAGAGAGAAGAAGACGAAATAACAGTCCTAGACTTGGAGATGATTAATTGTAGATGCCTAGATGATGATGTATGTATTTTGTCGTTACAATTGTACTTAAACTGTTAATAGTTGTAAGGTAATAAAATCAGTTTTCCCTGGAGAAACAGCTCTAAAATTTATTACAAATTAGTCCAAAATTTCTTTTTCAAAGTTATACTCGAATGAAAAAAGTATACTTGTACTCCAATTTAGGATTTGAATTAAAACATGCATCACATTGATTTTTGAATTAATTATAACAGCAAATAGTCTCTTAACATTGACAATTTGGAAACCCTTTCTCTAATAGTCTCACCTGAACGAAAGTAAAGTTTCCGATTATCAATGTTTATCTACATATTTAGTCGATTTTTTAAAAAGTTATTTGGAAGAGAAAAGAGGGACGAAAGATACCAGAGGGACAGTCAAACTCATTGATCGAAAACAAACTGACAACGTCATGGCCAAAAATAAAAAGACAATCAGACAAATAATAGTACAGATGACACAACATAGAAAACTAAAGACTAAGCAACACGAACCCCACCAAAAACTGGGGAAATATGACTTGATTTAGATTGTTTGAAATTCAGTTGAATTTTAATCATTTCTGTTCAAAATGTATACATCAGATTGTTTTGGTTAGCCACCAACTTCTGATAATTTGACACGCACATTAATTTCGGAAATAATGATTATATCATTAAACCGTCTTCATTACTGTTTAAAATATAGATTTAAAATGAAAAAAAGTTAATGATTCAGTCAAAAAGAGCAATTGACCAATGATGATGGCTGCCATTAATGCCAGTTTTTCTTTATAGATATTTTGAAAGAAAAAAATATTAAAAGTAGCAAATTTTTGAAGTTTTATATTTGGTTCAATATTTTTGAACTTATTTTGTTTTTGTTTCAGATACCAGCCCGAGGATATTTACATCAGGACAGGTAACATATGCATCGGAAAGTAAGTATATTTTTTATTTTATTTATTAATAGTTGTCTGATAGATAATAAAATGATTTGAATATGTATTACAGATAGACAGGAGCCCAGAGAGAAGAAGACGAAATAACAGTCCTAGACTTGGAGATGATTAATTGTAGATGCCTAGATGATGATGTATGTATTTTGTCGTTACAATTGTACTTAAACTGTTAATAGTTGTAAGGTAATAAAATCAGTTTTCCCTGGAGAAACAGCTTGAAAATTTATTACAAATTAGTCCAAAATTTCTTTTTCAAATTTATACTCGAATGAAAAAAGTATACTTGTACTCCAATTTAGGATTTGAATTAAAACATGCATCACATTGATTTCTGAACTAATTATAACAGCAAATAGTCTCTTAACATTGACAATTTGGAAACCCTTTCTCTAATAGTCTCACCTGAACGAAAGTAAAGTTTCCGATTATCAATGTTTATCTACATATTTAGTTGATTTTTTAAAAAGTAATTTGGAAAATATGACTTGATTTAGATTGTTTGAAATTCAGTTGAATTTTAATCATTTCTGTTCAAAATATATACATCAGATTGTTTTGGTTAGCCACCAACTTCTGATAATTTGATACGCACATTAATTTCAGAAATAATGATTATATCATTAAACCGTCTTCATTACTGTTTGAAATATAGATTTAAAATGAAAATAAGTTAATGATTTACAGTCAAAAAGAGCAATTAACCAATGATGATGGCTGCCATTAATGCCAGTTTTTCTTTATAGATATTTTGAAAGAAAAAAAAATTAAAAGTAGCAAATTTTTTAAGTTTTATATTTGGTTCAATATTTTTGAACTTATTTTGTTTTTGTTTCAGATACCAGCCCCAGGATATTTACATCAGGACAGGTAACATATGCATCGGAAAGTAAGTATATTTTTTTATTTTATTTATTAATAGTTGTCTGATAGATATTAAAATGATTTGAATATGTATTACAGATAGACGGGAGCCCAGAGAGAAGAAGACGAAATAACAGTCCTAGACTTGGAGATGATTAATTGTAGATGCCTAGATGATGATGTATGTATTTTGTCGTTACAATTGTACTTAAACTGTTAATAGTTGTAAGGTAATAAAATCAGTTTTCCCTGGAGAAACAGCTTGAAAATTTATTACAAATTAGTCCAAAATTTCTTTTTCAAATTTATACTCGAATGAAAAAAGTATACTTGTACTCCAATTTAGGATTTGAATTAAAACATGCATCACATTGATTTCTGAATTAATTATAACAGCAAATAGTCTCTTAACATTGACAATTTGGAAACCCTTTCTCTAATAGTCTCACCTGAACGAAAGTAAAGTTTCCGATTATCAATGTTTATCTACATATTTAGTTGATTTTTTAAAAAGTAATTTGGAAAATTTGACTTGATTTAGATTGTTTAAAATTCAGTTGAATTTTAATCATTTCTGTTCAAAATGTATACATCAGATTGTTTTGGTTAGCCACCAACTTCTGATAATTTGACACACACATTAATTTTGGAAATAATGATTATATCATTAAACCGTCTTCATTACTGTTTGAAATATAGATTTAAAATGAAAAAAAAGTTAATGATTCACAGTCAAAAAGAGCAATTGACCAATGATGATGGCTGCCATTAATGCCAGTTTTTCTTTATAGATATTTTGAAAGAAAAAAAAATTAAAAGTAACAAATTTTTTAAGTTTTATATTTGGTTCAATATTTTTGAACTTATTTTGTTTTTGTTTCAGATACCAGCCCCAGGATTATTACATCAGGACAGGTAACATATGCATAGGAAAGTAAGTATATATTTTTTTTTATTTATTAATAGTTGTCTGATAGATAATAAAATGATTTGAATATGTATTACAGATAGACGGGAGACCAGAGAGAAGAAGACGAAATAACAGTCCTAGACTTGGAGATGATTAATTGTAGATGCCTAGATGATGATGTATGTATTTTGTCATTACAATTGTACTTAAACTGTTAATAGTTGTAAGGTAATAAAATCAGTTTTCCCTGGAGAAACAGCTCTAAAATTTATTACAAATTAGTCCAAAATTTCTTTTTCAAATTTATACTCGAATGAAAAAAGTATACTTGTACTCCAATTTAGGATTTGAATTAAAACATGCATCACATTAATTTCTGAATTAATCATAACAGCAAATAGTCTCTTAACATTGACAATTTGGAAACCCTTTCTCTAATAGTCTCACCTGAACGAAAGTAAAGTTTCCGATTGTCAATTTGTTTATCTACATATTTAGTTGATTTTTTAAAAAGTAATTTGGAAAATATGACTTGATTTAGATTGTTTGAAATTCAGTTGAATTTTAATCATTTCTGTTCAAAATGTATACATCAGATTGTTTTGGTTAGCCACCAACTTCTGATAATTTGATACGCACATTAATTTCAGAAATAATGATTATATCATTAAACCGTCTTCATTACTGTTTGAAATATAGATTTAAAATGAAAATAAGTTAATGATTTAAAGTCAAAAAGAGCAATTGACCAATGATGATGGCTGCCATAAATGCCAGTTTTTCTTTATAGATATTTTGAAAGAAAAAAAAATTAAAAGTAGCAAATTTTTTAAGTTTTATATTTGGTTCAATATTTTTGAACTTATTTTGTTTTTGTTTCAGATACCAGCCCCAGGATATTTACATCAGGACAGGTAACATATGCATCGGAAAGTAAGTATATATTTTTTTTTTATTTATTAATAGTTGTCTGATAGATATTAAAATGATTTGAATATGTATTACAGATAGACGGGAGCCCAGAGAGAAGAAGACGAAATAACAGTCCTAGACTTGGAGATGATTAATTGTAGATGCCTAGATGATGATGTATGTATTTTGTCGTTACAATTGTACTTAAACTGATAATAGTTGTAAGGTAATAAAATCAGTTTTCCCTGGAGAAACAGCTTGAAAATTTATTACAAATTAGTCCAAAATTTCTTTTTCAAATTTATACTCGAATGAAAAAAGTATACTTGTACTCCAATTTAGGATTTGAATTAAAACATGCATCACATTAATTTCTGAATTAATTATAACAGCAAATAGTCTCTTAACATCTACAATTTGGAAACCCTTTCTCTAATAGTCTCACCTGAACGAAAGTAAAGTTTCCGTTTATCAATGTTTATCTACATATTTAGTTGATTTTTTAAAAAGTAATTTGGAAAATTTGACTTGATTTAGATTGTTTAAAATTCAGTTGAATTTTAATCATTTCTGTTCAAAATGTATACATCAGATTGTTTTGGTTAGCCACCAACTTCTGATAATTTGACACACACATTAATTTCGGAAATAATGATTATATCATTAAACCGTCTTCATTACTGTTTGAAATATAGATTTAAAATGAAAAAAAAAGTTAATGATTCACAGTCAAAAAGAGCAATTGACCAATGATGATGGCTGCCATTAATGCCAGTTTTTCTTTATAGATATTTTGAAAGAAAAAAAAATTAAAAGTAGCAAATTTTTTAAGTTTTATATTTGGTTCAATATTTTTGAACTTATTTTGTTTTTGTTTCAGATACCAGCCCCAGGATATTTACATCAGGACAGGTAACATATGCATCAGAAAGTAAGTATATTTTTTTTTTATTTATTAATAGTTGTCTGATAGATAATAAAATGATTTGAATATGTATTACAGATAGACGGGAGCCCAGAGAGAAGAAGACGAAATAACAGTCCTAGACTTGGAGATGATTAATTGTAGATGCCTAGATGATGATGTATGTATTTTGTCATTACAATTGTACTTAAACTGTTAATAGTTGTAAGGTAATAAAATCAGTTTTCCCTGGAGAAACAGCTCTAAAATTTATTACAAATTAGTCCAAAATTTCTTTTTCAAATTTATACTCGAATGAAAAAAGTATACTTGTACTCCAATTTAGGATTTGAATTAAAACATGCATCACATTAATTTCTGAATTAATCATAACAGCAAATAGTCTCTTAACATTGACAATTTGGAAACCCTTTCTCTAATAGTCTCACCTGAACGAAAGTAAAGTTTCCGATTGTCAATTTGTTTATCTACATATTTAGTTGAGTTTTTAAAAAGTAATTTGGAAAATATGACTTGATTTAGATTGTTTGAAATTCAGTTGAATTTTAATCATTTCTGTTCAAAATGTATACCGGTACATTAGATTGTTTTGGTTAGCCACCAACTTCTGATAATTTGACACGCACATTAATTTCGGAAATAATGATTATATCATTAAACCGTCTTCATTACTGTTTGAAATATAGATTTAAAATGAAAAAAAGTTAATGATTCACAGTCAAAAAGAGCAATTGACCAATGATGATGGCTGCCATTAATGCCAGTTTTTCTTTATAGATATTTTGAAAGAAAAAAAAATTAAAAGTAGCAAATTTTTAAAGTTTTATATTTGGTTCAATATTTTTGAACTTATTTTGTTTTTGTTTCAGATACCAGCCCCAGGATATTTACATCAGGACAGGTAACATATGCATCGGAAAGTAAGTATATTTTTTTTTTTATTTATTAATAGTTGTCTGATAGATAATAAAATGATTTGAATATGTATTACAGATAGACGGGAGCCCAGAGAGAAGAAGACGAAATAACAGTCCGAGACCTGGAGATGATTAATTGTAGATGCCTAGATGATGATGTATGTATTTTGTCGTTACAATTGTACTTAAACTGTTAATAGTTTTAAGGTAACAAAATCAGTTTTCCCTGGAGAAACAGCTTGAAAATTTATTACAAATTAGTCCAAAATCAGTTAATTATAACAGCAAATAGTCTCACCTGAACGAAAGTAAAGTTTCTGATTGTCAGTGTTTATCTACATATTTAGTCGATTTTGTACAAATTAGTTCAAAATTTCTTTTTCAAATTTATACTCTAATGAAATATATTTTAATAAGAAAGTATACTTGTACTCTAATTTAGGATTTGAATTAAAACATGCATCACATTAATTTCTGAATTAATTATAACAGCAAACAGTCTCTTAATATTGACAATTTTGAAACCCTGTCTCTAATAGTCTCACCTGAATGAAACACCTAAACGAAAGTTAAGTTTCTGATTGTCAATTTCGATATCTACATAAATGTATACATCAGATTGTTTTGGTTAGCCACCAACTTCTGATAATTTGACACCCACATTAATTTCGATATAATGATTATATTATTAAAAAGTCTTCAATACTGAAGTCAAATACAAATATACCAGCAGTTATATATGTAAAGATATCCTACAATTTATACTCATCACAAATTCATACTTTTGTGTTTCTCTTACCAAAGCAAACTCTGTAAATTCAGAAATTATTGTGTGCATTTATTATTGCGATTTTTACATTATGGACTAAAAGTAAGATTATTTTATTGAATTTCAGGAAAGTTTTTATACAGATATCGGAATTGGAGTTTCTTATTATTGCAATACTCAACCTGTTTCATTATTCAGATTATTAAAATCTCGCAATAGTGTTTCTGAATTAACGGTAAATTATTTGTGCCAGAAGTTATCCAACACATCACTCTTTTATAATTTTTGTTTTTGTTACAAATGCAGGCCTGAGAAGTTTCAGTGGTAATATACAGCTTGAATATGGTTCCATTGTACATAGAAGATGAAGATGAGTTAGGTTAAACCTTGTTAGGTAATAATAAAATCAGTTTCCCCTGGGAAAAATGCTTGGTTTTTTAATCACAACTGGGTTTAATATTTATAGCTTTCAAATTAATATTCTAATGATACATTCTTTAATAAAAATTTATTGTTATAATCTATTTTCATGTTACCGAATTGACTAGAGAGTATAGAACTGTTCGATAGGTAACCTACTCTGTGGTAAGACATTCTAGTACTCTGTGATGTAAGAAAGACTGAAAGAAGTAAAATCATGTAAGCTTACAGTCTGTGCAATTTGTTGAAAAAGTTGATTATTTTGGGGTATTTTGACCGTTTGTGGCCTAAAAGTTTATTAGCCATTCATAAGGAGCAAACTTCAAAGACCGTTACACACCTTTCAATTCAAAGGAACACAGCATGGCTCCCTATAGCTTTAGATATAGCAGCCAAACAAGTTGGAACTGAAGATAGTGACCAGACAACAGAATACTTGGGGGAATAAAAATAATTTGGTTTCTAACTCCAGACAATAAAATTTCTTAAATGTTCAAAAACTCAGATGAGAATTAACTGAGAGCCCAAAGGATGATGTGAGATGCCCATCTGTCCTTTGATATATCAACACTAATATGAAATGCTTCAAAGACCTGTAGAATTAACAACTAAAACTGCATATGTGCAAAAGTAATATTTAAAAAAGTTAAATTGTAAATGTACAAACTGTTCAAGATTCAGTTTAACTTTGCTGAACATATTTAAGAGTAGTTGAAGAAATCACGATATATATGTAACACTCCCAAACGTTTCCATCCCCCCAAACATGTCAGATTCCCCCAAACGTGTCCTTAGAATCTTAAATCACCCAAACGTGACCGATTTCACTCCCTTAAACTTGTCCAATAATTGTTATTCGCCAAAACGTGTCCAGTTTAAAGCGCCAGAACGTCTCAAAACTTTTATCGTTTTTATGTCTCCTGTGAAGTTTA
The DNA here is from genome assembly GCF_021869535.1 of Mytilus californianus. Taxonomy (NCBI): domain Eukaryota; kingdom Metazoa; phylum Mollusca; class Bivalvia; order Mytilida; family Mytilidae; genus Mytilus; species Mytilus californianus. The sequence continues at coordinate 65,927,492 of NW_026262679.1, forward strand.
TGGCTATACAATGATGGGGGACACGATAGAAGACGTCAGGTTTGGGTTGGATTTTAAAAATAAATTGAAGCAGCTATCTAAGGACATCTGGAGGAAAGATATAGTAATCCGCATAGACAAATATCTAAGATATGGTACAATGTGCACCGGGACTTCTGCTTTCAAATAAACAGTGTAAGAAAAAAGATGACAAAATAAGCTATTTTTACTTACAGTGGTTCATTAATTTTTTATCAATAGAATTGTCATTGTTCTAAATTACAGTTGGAGGTACTTCATAATTAAGAAATCTAATACAATTTATATTGCATGTTTTCCCAGTGCTTCACTGTTAATACAGTCAGTGGTCATTTATTAGCATTAATTTGTTCAATGCCGGTTGTTTATATTAAGCATTATTGCAAGCTTAATTTAACTATTGACCGTTGATTGCTTAATGCCAGTGGCTAATATTTCAAGCATATTTAGAGTAAACAATTACACAGAAAATGCAATTAACTAGTTTTGTACAGTGTAGATCATCGTTTACTTAGTGAATTATTTTGTACTAATATACTCTGGTGATGCCTAAATATCTTTATAATGTATGAAGGTATTGCACGACAGGCTTCCTGCAGAAGTTGTTTCTGGGCTTTTTAAAAGAACCCTTTGGTTCCATATAGACTGGATACGTTTGGGCGTTCATAAACAGAACACGTTTTGATGCCCTTTAGCAACAAGTCATATTTTGCAGTTCATTGACGTCATATGGACACGTTTGGGGGAATCAGACACGTTTCTGAGTGGTACATATATACAATAACTATCTGATTTCCATCTACATGCAGAGTGAAAAAAAAAATAAAGCAGCTGAGCAGGGATAGTAGTTCCAAGGAAGATGGTAACATAGATCTTCAACTAACTTTGAGGCTCTGCAAGTCTGCCATGAAAAAAATAAAGAAGCAAGGACAGCAGCTCCAAGAAAGATTATTACATTGATAATCTTCCAAGTCTGATGTGTGGCCATTAAAGAAATAATGTAAGTACAATTAGGCAATACAATTTCTGTATATTCTCTAAAAATATGTGATAAAAGTACAGAAGGCAACAACCGTTTTCTTATTTTCAACATTTACAACACACAAAAAAAAAAGAATTTATCAATTCAATATATTGTTTCCAGGAACACGAATAAAGCTTTTAAATCACGAAAAGTAAAATTCAGAGAGAATTTTTCCTTCAAGGGGAGACTAGTACAACAAACGGCAAGACTGTTTCATTCATTGGGAGATTACTCATTGAAAATTTTAAGCTTGCAATTTCAACAAGATTTGTAAAATGTATAATTGAAGTCAATTTTAATTCCTTTTTAGGTTATTTCTGAGTGGTACATATATACAATAACTATCTGATTTCCATCTACATGCAGAGTGAAAAAAAAATAAAGCAGCTGAGCAGGGACAGTAGTTCCAAGGAAGATGGTAACATAGATCTTCAACTAACTTTGAGGCTCTGCGAGTCTGCCATGAAAAAAATAAAGAAGCAAGAACAGCAGCTCCAAGGAAGATTATTACATTGATAATCTTCCAAGTCTGATGTGTGGCCATTAAAGAAATAATGTAAGTACAATTAGGCAATACAATTTCTGTATATTCTCTAAAAATATGTGATAAAAGTACAGAAGGCAACAACCCTTTTCTTATTTTCAACATTTACAACACACAAAAAAAAAGAATTTATCAATTCAATATATTGTTTCCAGGAACACGAATAAAGCTTTTAAATCACGAAAAGTAAAATTCAGAGAGAATTTTTCCTTCAAGGGGAGACTAGTACAACAAACGGCAAGACTGTTTCATTCATTGGGAGATTACTCATTGAAAATTTTAGGCTGGCAATTTCAACAAGATTTGTAAAATGTATAATTTATGTCAATTTTAATTCCTTTTTAGGTTATTTCTGAGTGGTACATATAAACAATAACTATCTGATTTCCATCTACATGCAGAGTGAAAAAAAATAAAGCAGCATGCAGGGATAGTAGCTCCAAGGAAGATGGTAACATAGATCTTCAACTAACTTTGAGGCTCTGCGAGTCTGCCATGAAAAAAATAAAGAAGCAAGGACAGCAGCTCCAAGAAAGATTATTACATTGATAATCTTCCAAGTCTGATGTGTGGCCATTAAAGAAATAATGTAAGTACAATTAGGCAATACAATTTCCGTATATTCTCTAAAAATATGTGATAAAAGTACAGAAGGCAACAACCGTTTTCTTATTTTTCACATTTACAACACAAAAAAAAAAAAGAATTTATCAATTCAATATATGGTTTGCAGGAACATGAATAAAGCTTTCAAATCACGAAAAGTAAAATTCGGAGAATATTTTTCCTTCAAGGGGAGACTAGTACAACAAACGGCAAGACTGTTTCATTCATTGGGAAATTACTCTTTGAAAATTTTAGGCTGGCAATTTCAACAAGATTTGTAAATGTATCATTTATGTCAATTTTAATTCCTTTCTAGGTGATTTCAGTGTTTTCATGGATGGGAGTAAGACTTGGTGGTATAATATTTCTAATATTTAAGTAGGTATATAATTCCTCTATTTAAACAAGTTTTATTTTCATCATAAAATAAGTTTATAGGAAATAAAATATGCTCTATGCTTGAAGATGTAAGAGGTCAGAAGTTTGTTTTTTCATATCAATACCAAAATTTGACCGAATGTTTTAAAGATTTTAATTAATTCTGTGGATGTATCATTTTTGTGTTGTTGAGATGTTGTCACATTGATGTATACAACACATCTTCTGTTACTCATTTTTGTCGCGCCTTGACGGAGTCAAAAAGTGAGACATAGGTATGCTGTTTCCGGCGGCGACGGGGTCAACAATGTATTAGTTTGTGATTAGGTCTAGTTCATGGTGAACCACTAGTGGTAGGTCAATGATATTTGGTATGCAGTTGTATTAGCATTGGCACCTCACATTACCATGGAGATTATTTGGCCCCACCCCTCAGTCAAGGTCTATTGACTTTGAAACTTTGCTTAGTTTACATGTATTAGTTTGTAATTAGGTCAGTTTATGGGGAACCACTAGTGGTAGGTCAATGATATTTGGTATGCAGTTGTATAAGCATTGGCATATCTCATTTCCATGGACAATATTTGGTCCCTACCCCTCAGTCATGGTCTATTGACTTTAAAACTTTTGCTTAGTTTACATGTATGAGTTTGTGATTAGGTCAGTTTAAGATTAACCACTTATGTTAAGTCAATGATATTCGGTATGCAAATGTAGTGGCATTTGCAAGTTTCATTTCCATGGAGATTATATAACCCCTCCCCCTAATTATGGTTCATTGACTTTGAAACTTTTACATAGTTTACAAGTTAATGTTTGTGGTTAGGTTTGATTAAAGGGAACGACTTATGAAAAGTCAATAGTATTTGGTTTGCATTTGACTTTTGTATTAACATTGGCACATCTCAATTCCATGGAGATTGTTTAGCCCTGTACCTTCAGCCATGGTTCATTAACTTTGAATATTTGCATAACTTGCATGTTAATGTATTGCTATTTTAAATTCATCATTTTCATTATCAAAATAACAAATAGAGGAGACATATCTGTGTTAACAGTTTATGTCATGTATAACCTATTTCCATATACTCTGGATTTATTATCATTCTTTGGATACCAATTTTCGTGGATATATAAGTGACCAACATATATAAATGTTCAATGTAGTATAAATTTTCTATAGGCTTGTATGCCAACTTTATCAAAACCCACAAAAATACAATTGTTCCTCAATCCACGAAAATGAAGAAATGTTCAGAATGTTGAGATCTACCAGCTGTATAATTACGTCAAAACTGTCAGAAATTCTTAAAGGAGTTATTGCCCTTAAATGTGAAGTTTTGCCATTTTTTTTTCATTTTTATTCATTATTTTGAAAATAAAAATAGATGGAGAGAAATTTTAATACAATAAAAAGCAAGACAAGATATGCACAAAAGTCAAATGACTGAAATCTTCTGAGGACTAGTTATTGGAGTTATTGATCTTCAATGACGATTTTTACCATTGATCAGCAAGTCAAGATTTACAAAAAAGCTGCCTTGGATTAAATCTTAAGTCGACCTGTTCATGGAGTTTTTGCCGTTTTTTTACCACAAATTTTTTTAGTTTTTGCCTATTATCTTGAAAAAAGTAGGACAAGACCTACAAATATGTCAACATGACTGAAGTCGTCAGTTTACTCTTTATAGAGTTATTGCCCTTTTGTAAAGCAAAAATGATCAACAGGACCAGACCTACAAATATGTCAACATGACTGAAATCATCAGTTTACTCTTTATAGAGTTATTGCCCTTTCGTGATGATTTTTACCAGGAAGTGGTTATTGTTGAAGATGAAGAAGAGTGACACAGGCTCTTAATCGCCTCTGTTTTGAACAATTTTGATTGACTAAGCATTTTACTTTCAGGTTAGCATTAGTTACTGCTTGTCAGTATGGATTGTTTAGAATGGTCATTGGAGCTGTCTTTTAAGGTAAGAACCATTGCATAGATTTATAAACTTGTCAATTAAAGATTATGTAAATGCACTTGAATTTTGCCTGTGACATTTTGTCGCAGAAGCCAGGCATAGCAATTCACATTACTTTGTTTTAGGCGTCCAAATTTAGGTTCAGTATTATGGTTAAAAAGTTTTCAAACATCAAAATCTTTATCAAACTTTAAAGTAATTGTACATCACAAGAATCCACAGCAAAATTTTGAAATTCAAATTGAAGGAACAAATGTGTGTAGGGTATGAGTTATTTAGTTATTATTGCTGTATATAAAATCAGAGAAGGGGAATTATCAATTTTTATTTAACTTGGAAATCAGTCCTTCATTGCAACAGATGCAATAAATGGACTTTTTTCAAAGTTTTCACTAAGATAATTTTAAGGTTAAAATATTAGTTATCAATTACTTTGTCAAACCTTCATAGAATTTTATGAAAATACGACAAAGAACATTTATTTTCCACATTCAAAGTACCAAGAAAGTTATTTTATCAGTTTGATATTTGGTTTCCAGTAACATGAATAAAATAATATATCATTTGAAAAGTAAATTCTGAGATAGATTTCACCTTCAGGAGGAGACTAGTACAACAAACAGCAAGAATGTGTCATTCAATGGGAGATAACTCATAGATTATTGAGAAAAAAATTAATGTTAAAACAAAATCAAAACATGTTTTTTTTCCCGGTTTTATAGATATTAAACTGGTTTTGATGCTATGTGAAATCTTAAGTCAGAAAACTAATTTTTTGGCCAACAATTTAACACTATTGTAGAATATATAATTTGCGTCAATTTTAATTCCTTTTTAGGTTATTACAGTGACTGTTTTCATGGATGGGGAGTAAAACTTTGTGGTCTAATACTTCTCATAAATGAGTAGGTATCTACTCTGTTGAAAACAAATTTTATTTTCATTCTAAAAAAATTAAAATTGAGAGGAATATAATGTGCATAATCTTGATAGTTTTAAAAGATTGGTCAGAAGTTCTTTTTGTCTATTTTGCACCACAGGGGATATATGGTTATAGTCTTTGTCTAAGTGTCGTAAACACATTAATACTTAAAGATGGTCGCCCTTCTTTTTTTCTTTTAAACTTTTTGTCAGATATTCAGAATCCTCTTGTTTTATCCATGGAGTGCCATTACAATTTTGCCCACTTACCCCTACTTATCTTTTCATAATTTTATTACATATGGTTTAAAAACCCATGTTTAAAAATCTTATAAAATCCTTGTTATTTTTTCATAATCTAATTTGCAATAAGATAAATAAATGGAGAATGTGTCCATATAACATGTAAAAGTGACGCCATTTAAATTCAAAGCTGAACAGTGTTTTGTGGAAATTAGCATTGTGTATAAGTTTCAAAACATTTGGTCGAGGCAAACTAAAGTTAAAAACAGTAACCACTTTTGGGATGCACATACAGACAGACAAGCTAGGGTAACACTTAATGCCCCTCAGCTTCGGTGCTGGCATAAAAAATGACCTATATGTTAACAACAAACAGAAACAAAAATTCTTTTTAAATCACACACTATTGCCTTCATTTTGATACTAATTTTCAAAACCTACCTCAATTAAAATGTGACCAATTGCCATGATTGCCGTTTGAATTCAGGCAAAATAAAAATATATATGTGGTTCCAGTTACCAGACCCATCCTAGAACTTTTTTTTTTATTCTGTAAAATAAATTTTGAATGATCCCATTTTATGGAATGTGAATTTCAATAATTAAATTCACAGACTTCTGTCATATGAAATTCCAATAAAAGTATCCACTACGGCTAAAAATGCAACAATTTCTTAACAGAATGCAACAAAATTAACTAAAAACGTAACATGTCTGTAATATTTCACAACCAAACATATAGAAAATGGCAAACTTGCGGTAGGGGCGTGTATAATACCAGAATCGGACCCCGTGAACACACCGACCCTATCTTTTTTTGAGAATGTAACTGGAACCACACATATAATTTTAATTTGGACTTAGGTTTTTTTTCATTATGCAGATGAAGATTTTGGATCCTTTTAGTTTGAAAGATTGTCAGGAACATGAAGAACTGAATCCATAATAAACATGTGTACACAAACAGGTAGATATCTGTATATAGTTTTCAAACAAAACATGCTTCAGCAGTGTGCAAAATTACTGTTCCATTAATGTGTTATGTATTATAAGGAAAGATGGGGGGTACTTTTAACCACAATTTAAAATCACTAATTTCTACTAATTCTAAATGTTTATGTATGATTTTTCAAGAGATTGCAAGAAAATATATGCAAGCCCAATTACATCCTAGTCAGTGCCCTATATTAAAGTACATGTACACAAATATATGCACAGCTGCATGTGAATTGGGTTTGGAATGAAGCAATATTGCTCCAAAACATTTTTTTGTCAAATTGGTATTGAGTCTCAAGGGCCTGTATGCATAAACCACTTAAGTTAAGAAATCCAATCGAAGTACTAATTTATTGTAGGACATGTAGAAAAATCTGTCCATTCGGAACAAATCTTAACTTAAGTAGCTTTATAAATTATGCATACGGGCCCAGGCTACTATATGAAAATACACTAGCTAAACTAGCCTTTTGGTCATAATATCCCAATAGAAATGATTCCCTATGCAGATAATCAACATTAAACAATAAAATATATTAAAAAAAAAACCTCTGTTCTATCTACAAATCATTAGTCTTCTTTAATGTTATAAATCAATAAATCATTTTTTCCAGACAAAATAACAACAACACTGGTTGATACAATTCTAGGAACCGGTGAAGAAGTTAAAAGTTTTACAATATACTGAAGACTTGCAATGGAATATCCAGGAAACAGGTCTTTTACGAAACAGTATGAGAGAGCCAAGATGATTGTTGGATTTAAAATGCTTGGAAAATACAACCAAATGAAGACAAAAAATGCACTGCATCAACAAACAAAACAACTACTGGAACGTTGGGGCACCAGTACTGATTTCTGATTCTAAAAACAATTGTTCAAAATCTTCTTCAAAAACATACATGTATACATATATATTTATATAAGAAAGAAAAAAATAATGCATGTGCTTGAAACTTGTGTACATACATGTAATGAATAGAAAAAAGGAAAGAAAAAAAATGAAAAGAAAAAAAAAAAGAAAGAAAAAATAGAAAAAAGAAAGAAAGAAAATTCAAAAAAAGAAAAGAAAAGAAAAGAAAAGAGAAGAAAGAAAGAAAATTCAAAAAAAGAAAAGAAAATTTAAAAAAAAAATGAAAGAAAAAAAAAAAAAAATTGAGGAGGGAGGTGGGTAATGCAGCCAAGTAATACTGTATTCACCAATTTTCATGCACCATAATACCCACAATCGTGATAGTACGCTTAGATTTGCCTACAAATTTTGTGATTAAATAATATAACCTCATTATGCAGGAAATCTATTTTAAAAATTATTTTTACAATCATCATCTAGAGCAGACCCAATATTTACGTCTTTTATCATTTTCATTGATATAAGATACCCCATTTTTAATTTCTAAATAAAACCAAGGTGCTTATTATTATGAATACAGTACAACTTGCCAGTCACAAGCCTGGAATAAAGAGCCACATTAAAATATCAAGAATTAAGTTAGTTTAAACAGGACTATTCACAACTTTTTTTGCCATTAAATGCTTGACACTCATATTTTTTTCGTTTCCTTTAAATTAGGTCAAAATATTCTATAGCATGTTTAGTTACATGTACCTACCCTTTTTCATAGTCTCAATATACATTGCCTTCACAAGTGTTTCTAATATACAAATGTACTCCAGGTAAACAAAAAATTCTGGAACAAATTGTACATTCTAGTTGTACAGTATGTGTCATACTAGTAAAAAAGGGGGGATACAAATTTTAAACTTTTAACATATATTTAAATCATGGATTTATTGTGGCTTTTAATGCAGAGTGAACCACCATATAGTTTTAATTTTAGATTTATTGTGGCCGAGTGAACCATCGTATAGTTTCAATGATATTGTAGAACCAACTTGTAAAATTCAGAACTACACTGATTAATACATACGTAAAATTATGTATTGTACTAGGAATACACAAATCATATGATAACTCAATATAATGTATATAACAGGCTATTATTTGAACTTGGAATTATTTTTAATTATGGAATTTGCATAATTTCTTGTGCTGGAAATTTTTAATAAATTCCATGTTTATTCTGTACTTCAATGTTCTGTGCTGTGCACAACACTTTCTATTACAAAGAAAATAGTACATTTTCAATAGAATGTATTGTGCCGCGCACAACACTATCTATACAAAATACATTATATGGAAAGTGTTATGAACCACTCAAAACATTATAATAACAAATAAACAAGGATTTTATCAAAAAATTCAAGCACAAGAAATTATGCAAATTCCATAATTAAAAATAATTCCAAGTTCAAATAATAGCCTGTTATATGTAGTTTTTATTCTAGTCAAGACCATGCTCATTACAATAAAAATTGTTTTACAAATATCTTTAGTTCAGAGATATAGTTTCTTTTCAGAGACACAGTGTCCAATATTTTTTGTTCAACATACATGATCACATACAAAAATCATGGGAATAACGTCAGAAATCTAAGAAATGTTTGAATAAAACAATGTTGTCTGCATGAAAATATAAATATCAACATATTACCATGATTACGTTTGGTTTTCATCAGAGAGTCCTTGAAGATAATCTGCTGATCCTCACTATAGATTACATGTACATGTATGTTCTATTGAAAAACATCAAAATAGTCAGTCCTTTGAATATGGTGGTGGGCAAAACCTTCGGACCACCACTTTTTGAGAACTCTGCTGGACTACATTTCCTTAATACGCCTGTGTCTAATAAACTAGAGGGGTGCATTGAAAAATGTCACGCATTTGATAAAAGAAAAAAGGTGCCAATGTTAAATGTATGAAAAATCTACAGAATCATTTCCTGCCAAATTTAAATGGCTTACATCTTGAAAATCAGGACATAGACCCTTCATTTTTTTCTGCTTGAATTACAAGCTATCGGATAAGGACCGAATTAACGGCAAATCTATCCTTGTTTTAATAAATGCCTCTCCCCTTCAGAGATGCAAAATATGACACCCCGAGCGACACATTACATTTCAATGGAAAATTTACTTTAAAACTAATAAATTTTGACTTAGAAGCTGGCATTTGGTTAAATTCTATGATAGGAATTAGTTTCTTTATAAATCATACGGGAAAAAATTGCCAAAAGTAGTTTTTTATCCTGAATCATGCATATGAAGTCTCAAAATCTGCAACACAGAAAACTAGGGAGAGGTGTTTGAGAAAAATGAAAACTGAATACGTCTGTTTCTGCTTGATGGAAATAGATTATGGTTCATTTCCTTCAGTGCAATACAGTATTTGGTGCTGACAATTCTCAAAAAAGAAATTTTGATACTTTTACTTTCCTGTTACTATTATTACTGTCAAACATAGCCAACACCCAGCATGTGGCGTTCTACACTATTTTGAATATGTAAGCATTTATATTTCATTAATTTTAAGCATTATTATATTCCGACTGTTACCCTGTAAACTAGCACGTTAAAAATCCAGCTCAGCATGTCGGTCTAGTACAAAGCAGGGTAAATTAAAATATTCATTTTACATTAACATGTTCTTTTCCTGAATATGCATTTTAATTTGCCACTGGACGCTAAGCAATTATCCATCAACATCATCAAGTTTTAGGAAGGCAAAAATGATTATTTTGGAATCTTTACTGCCTATATAAGCCAGCAAACAAGGAATTTTTGGAATCTGGAATTATAGTTTTGAATTCTGCAAAATTGATAAGGCATGTATGATGAAAACTAACCCTATTAAGGACGGTTGGCCATGCAAACAAGGCTGAGTGGGCTTAGTTAGTTCATATTGAAATATCAGTGATAGTAAAATGAACCTTATGTATAACTTACAACAAAATTATTTTTATTTACCTGTGTACGTTATTTTATTTGGCGGCATTTTGTCCAAGGTTACCGTTGTCTTTCTAATATTGTTTTACATCTAACCCCCTTGTTTTATTAATTTTGTATTTACATTGTGTCATAGATACAATTTATTTGTTCAGTGTATGTTCACTTGTTTTTGTTGATATGTCTTTTGATTGAGTTAAACCATTTCAATTGACATTTTATAGTGTGCTTCTATGTTGTGATGTTACACTATTGTTTCAGGGACCATTCAGTATTTACCAGATGGATGGGCCGGTGCATTCTTAATATTATTTCATTAAAAAAGTTCATGCCCATCCTTTTAAATTCTGCAAAAAAGTCCTTGCCCATCTAAAAAAAAACTATAAAAAAAGTCCTTGCTCCTCTAAAACTTAGACAATCAAAATTGATTTAGGTTCTTTTTCTATTTTAATATTTGCATGTTTATGTCTGGAAATAAAAAAAATAGACGATGGTGTATAAATACAAAATTCAAAATGTGCTAGTTAATTCCACATATATATATATATTTATGTGTGTATCAGAAACATCCATTTTATTAATTTTTAAACCAGTATGAATATACATGTATGGATTTGATTTTATATGTGCAGCCTCAGATACAATATCACAATTAAATTATCTCAAGACATAAGTAATAGCATACTATATCAGCCAGCCTTTCATAGAGGCTTAAGAAGTGCTAACAATATTCATGAAAGTCATAAAACATATGAAGAAATATTAACCATACTATTAAATGTACTTAGTTTATATTTTTCTGAAATCTGAGGTCATCTTAAAATTGAAACAGTTTAATGTATCTCTTCTTGCGTCTTTGTTCTATTAAATAATTGAGGGTCACCACTTTTTTCCCCTTTTGTGACCATAGGACATAAAGATTTACTCAAACTATTGTTAACAATCAAAAAAATATTAACTAACTTTCCAATTTGTATACAATTTTCAAAATACCATATTAATTTAAAATAAAGGGAATAATTTAAATTAAGGGACAATAACTCTTAGACCAGTAAACATATTACCATATGCTGAATTACCAATTATTGTCTTAATAATAGAGCATGCTTATATTTCAAATATACAATGTCCCTTTATCTATTCTACTTTTCAAGAAAGAAATTATTGTCTTTTTAAAGCAATTTAGGCAGATATGTTTTTGACTTTGATGCAGCTTTTTTTTACCTATTAATTAAATCCCAAAGGCGGTTTTAAGGGGGGGGTGGAAGGGGGAGGGGCCCAAGGCCCCCCTTTTTGTGGGAAAAAATTAGTTGCTTACATAGGAAATCCCTGAAGCATGACTAGAGAGGGCCCCCTCCTAGAGTCAGTGGGCCCCTTCTCATGAAAATTTCTGGATCCACCACTGAATCCCTAAATTTGACAGCAATACATGTACACCAAACTACCAAACAACCTGGCATTCTGTAAGATCAATATATAAATGAGATGGCTGTAGAGTTTTATGAAATTCAAGGTTGATTTGGAAACGTTACACCAATTTTTAAAGATGACTATCTGAATTTAGCCTAAACTGAAAATTGTACCTTCTTTTACTTATTAACTAAATCCATAAAAATGACAACAATAAACCAAAGTACCAAACAACCTGGTATTCTGTAAGATCAATATGTTAATGAGATAGTTGTAGAGCTATATAAAAATCCAAGTTGATTTGAAAACTTTATACCAATTTTTAAAGATGACTATCTGAATTTAGTCTAAATTGAACATTTAAGCTTTTTTTAACCTATTTATTAAATCCATAAAAATGACAGCAATACACCAGAACTACCAAACAACCCGGCATTCTGTAAGATCAACATATAAATGAGATAGCTGTAGAGTTATATGAAAATCTAAGTTGATTTGAAAAAGTGATAATAAATAATTTAAAGGTGACTATCTGAATTTACCCTAAACTGAAAATTGTAGCTTTTTTAACCTATTAACTAAATCCATAAAAATTTTAAAGCAATTTAGGCAGACATGTTTTTGACTTTGATGCAGCTTTTTTTACCTATTAATTAAATCCCAAAGGCGGATTTAAGGGGGGGGGGCCTTTTTGTGGATTTAATAACTAGGTTAAACTAGAGGCTCTCAAGAGCCTGTGTCGCTCACCTGACTCTACTTTGGTTTTAGAAATCATGTAAAGATAGATAAAAATCATAACATATACCCAAATAATGATTGAGGCCAAATTTGGTATAATATTGGTCCCGTTATTTAATCAAATATCCTGAGTGGCCATCTTGAACAGTTAATCGGCAACAAAGTAGCAACACTTGGTCAGCATCTCATAAGGAACATTCATGCCATGTTTGGTTTCATTCCATTCAGTGGTACTCTAAAAGAAGACATTTGTATGTATTTCCCATAGGGTCATATGTTAAACTAAGTCCCCCATGGCGGCCATCTTGGATGATGGATCAGCTGCAAAGTAACAACAATTGGTCAGCACCTAATAAGGAACATTCATGCCATGTTTTTTTTTCCATTCCATTCAGTGGTTCTCTAAAAGAAGACATTTGTATGTATTTCCCATAGGGTCCTATGTTAAACTAAGTCCCCCGCTGGCGGCCATCTTGGATGATGGACCAACTGCAAAGTAACAACACTTGGTCAGCACCTCATAAGGAACATTCATGCCATGTTTGGTTTCATTCCATTCACTGGTTCTCTCAAAGAAGACATTTATATGTATTTCCCATAGGGTCCTATGTTAAACTAAGTCCCCCGCTGGCGGCCATCTTGGATGATGGATCGGCTACAAAGTAACAACACTTTGTCAGCACCTCATAAGGAACATTCATGCCATGTTTGGTTTCATTCCATTCAGTGGTTCTCTAGAAGTTCAAAATGTAAAAAATTAACAACGACGACTACAGACGAAGGACGACGACAACAGACGCCAAGTGATGAGAAAAGCTCACTTGGCCCTTTGGGCCAGGTTAGCTAAAAAAGCTTAAATGTTCAATTTAGACTAAATTCAAAAACATGTCTGCCTAAATTGCTTTAAAAAGACAATTTCTTTCTTGAAAATAAAAATGACAGCAATGAACCAAAGTACCAAACAACCTGGCATTTTGTAAGATCAATATGTTAATGAGATAGCTTTAGAGTTATATGAAAATCCAAGTTGATTTGAAAATATTATAAAATTTTTTAAAGATGACTATCTGGTACATGTATTAACCTAAACTGAAAATTCAAGCTTTTTTCTAATCTATTTATTAAATCCATAAAAATGACAGCAATACACTAAACTCCCAAACAACCTGGCATTCTGTAAGTTCAATATATGAATGAGATAGGTGTAGAGTTTTATGAAAATCCAAGTTGAATTGAAAAAGTTATAAAATATTTTAAAGGTGACTATCTGAATTTAGCCTAAACTGAAAATTTTAGCTTTTTTTCTTACTTATGAATAAAATCCATAAATTTGACAGCAATACACCAAACTATCAAACAACCTGGTATTCTATAAGGTCAAAATACAATTGATATGAAAATCCAAGTGGTTTTGAAAATTGATAAAAACTTTTAAAAGTGACTATCTGAAATTAGTCCGAATAGAAAATTCTAGCTTTTGTATTCTTTAATTAAAACCTTAAAATTGACAGAAATGAACCAAGCTACCAGTTTGTTGAGACCATGTCTTTTATGTTTAGTGTGCCTGCAAAAGAAAATTCCTACACACCGATAAAATTGATAGCAAAATTTTTCCTATAAAATAAGTTCTGGCCCATCCACTATACATGTAAATAAAAGTTCTCGCCCATCCAAATATTTCCACCAAAAAAGTGCTTGCCCAGCCCAATTTTGCACTGGCCCATCCATCTGATAAATATTGAACGGTCCCTCGGGTATGGTGAAGGTTGGCACCTATTAAAACATTTAAACCCGCTTCATTTGTTTGCACCTGTCCTAAGTCAGGAACCTGATGTTCAGTGGTTGTCGTTGTTGATGTGGTTCATAAGTGTTTCTCGTTTCTCGGTTTTTATATGATTAGAACATTGATTTTCCTGTTTGAATGGTTTTAAACTAGTCATTTTTGGGGCCCTTTATAGATTGCTGTTCGGTGCGAGCCAAGGCTACATGTTGAAGGCTGTAATTTGACCTATAATGGTTTACTTTTACAATTGTGACTTGGATGGAGAGATATCTCATTGGCACTCATACGACATCTTATATCTACTTATGGTTAGTTTTCATCATACATTTCTTATCAATTTTCCAGAATTCAAATTTATTTCAGATTCCAATAATTCCTTGTTTGCAGTTTAAAATGTATGACAATGAATCACATTAATCAGAGACATATATACATGTATATATGTCTCTGCTTTAATAAGAATAATAAAAGAGTTAATCTTTAATTGTAATTCCCAGTTAATTAGTGTTTTCCTTTTTCAATTTCATAAAATAAGGCAGAGAAATTGAAAAGTGTCTATTTCTTTTTCAGATAACAATTCCTGTGCCTGCATAAAATAATTGTGTGATTAATTCTGTAACTGTAATCAAGATTCAAGGTGTAGGTCAAGCACCTGACCCTGGAGACGAGATTGTGCACACAGGTTTCTAGAGTTTTCCGATCGGTTATATCGTTTTTTTTTATTCTAGTTGTTCCTTGCCAGCCATGACTGTCTATGAAGGGGTGTATTTAGTCAAATTTGGTTTGGTTGTATTTAGGATAATAAATATACATAGGAATTGTATGATTTTGAATTATGTATGCATTGCAATACATGTAATAGTATTTGTGAATATTTATATAATAATAATAAATCTGGCGTCCATTGAGCATGACAGGCTGTCAGCAAAGTAAGATTATGTTTCTGTTGTGTTATATTTGGCACGACTATGTAGTTATAATGCACAACATCATCTTTTGTTTTTCTCATTTCCCTAGTAAGGTCCTACACTAGAGTTTTGCTGGCATTGACAAAAGGACTCAGGTTCCTAAAAGTGGGTTTTTACCTGGTCTCAGCCACGAATCATTGGAATGTAGTATTTTAGTTTTCCAAAATGAAATACAAAAGGTTAAGATGAGATTATTTTTATAGTATGAGTTATTGAATTGATATTGTATAGTGTATAGTGTACTATATAAATAATATAAAGATATACACTATACACTATACAATATCAATTCAATATCTTTATATCATTTATTTGTCTTATTAAACCGGCAGCTCACAAAATGCAGTACACGAGCTAGTCAACATTAGATGAACCATTCTTTGTTTGTCCTGAGTGAAATTGCATAAAGGTTTACACAAAAACCTCACGTCTTAGAAAAATATCATATATGCATAGGCAAGGGTGTATATGCCAACAAAGAAAATAGTAACTACATAGTGAAACTTCTCTAGGCTGAGACATGTGTCATAAGCACAAAGGTTTCTCTACAATCAGTTTTGACAACAAATTTGAATAATGCAGAATGATGGTCTTTTACAGTTTCTATTAGCCATTGAACGTTTTAATAGTAGGGCTATGGAATTTTTACATGATATATACAGAGAATGCAGTGCTACAGAAAAAAGACCAATTTTTAATCAAACCTTTAATAATTTAAGCTATTGAGGAACTAGAGGTCCAGCAAAGTCGTCATTAGTTAAAATTGAGAATTTGAATATAGTTGATGACAAAGATTTGAAAAGCAAAATGTCAAGTGATGACATACTGGTACATGCTGTTTCTACAGACTTGGCAACATATATTACTATACAGATAGCATAGACATTTCAACTTATTAAATACTCATTCTTGTTGCAAAAACAGTACAGTGTAACTACAAAAAAATGCCACCGTCATTGTATTAGTCAATTTAGTGTTTTACTTTCTTGTATTAATTTCCTTGATACATGTATTTTGAATAAATATAAAATGAAAATGATTGAAACATGTGTTATTTTATGTACATAAGAATCTGACAGTTAAAGTCTAAATGAAGTTAAAAATTGCTAAGGGGTCATTTTGAACTTGCTGTGAGCTTTTTGTACATGTTGAAAGCATCACTGTGACTTTTAGTGGAAGAACAGCAACAATAGCTCTTTTAATTTGCTGGGATTTTATCAAGTAAATATCATGAATATTTACAACATATCCCTCCTTTTTACTTTAGAATCAAATATATATATTAAGGATGTTCACTACTCTTGTTTTTGACTGTTTGTCAGATATTCGGAATCCTCTAGTTTTATCCATGTAGTGCCAATAGAAATTTTGCCCACTGACCCCTACTTTTCTTTTCATAATTTTATTACATATAGTTTTAAAAGTCATTTTTGAAAATTTTATTAAATCCTTGTTATTTTTTCATAGCTTTTGAAAGGAAAAAGGTGTCAATGTTAAATATATGAAAAATCTAGAGAGAATCATTTCCCGCCAAATTTTCAATTGATTATATCTCAAAAACTAGAACACGGACCTATCATTTTTTTCTAATTTCTAGGTTCCCGAAATTATTCATATTGTATCAATCTATAACAGTCGTTTAAAAACCTTGAAATAGAGGAGCAAACATCCTTAATTGGTGATTTGATAAATTTTCTCTACATGTCTTAATTGGTGATTTGATAAATTTTCTCTACATGTCTTATTCCATTGGAAAGATTCATACGCATATCCACAGTAGTGACCCAACCATATCCCCTAAGTGTTCTTTTTTTAATAAATTATTTAACAGGCCAGAAGGGCTAGCTTGACTAATTATTGGCTGTGTTGAATCCATTTGATCCTTTTGTAAAGTCAGACATATTATACCCATGCTATTGATAGCTGGGGGATATATAATATTCATAATGTCGATCAGTCTGTCCGTCCGTTTGTTTGTAATATATCTACAATCCTTAAGTCCACTCAAAGAACAGAATGGATTTAAATCCAACTAACTAATGATATGTCTTGTGAGGGTTGTGAAATTGTGCACCATATGTTTTTTTTACCATTGAGGGTTTATGGGGGAAACTTTGGACCAAAAAGGAGAAAATCAGCATTGGTGTAGTGTAACTACCTGCAGTCCGCAACTACTAAAGGGTTTAATGTGAAAGTTGTATGAGATACTAATTAAATATTTTAGTTGTATTAAACTATTAAGTCATATATTTATTTTCTAAATAAGAGAAGTATCATTAATATAGATAACACCTGCTAAACCACAATTCCTTCCAAACTAATAAATTTACATTGGAGTACTAAATATAAACTAGAGGCTCTCAAGAGCCTGTGTCGCTCACCTGATTCTACTTTGGTTTTGGAAATCATGTAAAAATAGATTAAAATCATAACAGATACCCTAATAATGAGTGAGGCCAAATTTGGTTTAATATTGGTCCTGTAATTTGATAAAAAATCCTGGTGGCCATCTTGAACAGTAAATCGGCAACAAAGTAGCAACACTTCATCAGCACCTCATGAGAAACAGTGGCGGATCCAGAAATTTTTGTAAGGGGGGGCCCGCTGACTGACCTAAGGGGGGGGGGGGCTCCAGTCACGCTTCAGTGATTCCCTATACAATCAACCAAATTTTTCCCACAAAAGGGGGGGCCCAGGCCCCCCAGGGCCCCCCTTGATCCGCCTATGAGAAACATTTATGCCATGTTTTGGTTTCATTCCATTCAGTGCACCTCTAGAAGAAGCATTTGTATGTATTTCCCATAGGGTCTTATGTTAAAGGAAGTCCCCCCATTGGCGGCCATCATGGATGAAGGATCAGCTTCAAAGTAACAAAACTCAGTCAGCACCTCATAAGGAACATTCATGCCATGTTTGGTGTCATTCCATTCAGTGGTTCTCTAAAAGAAGACATTTGTATGTATTTCCAATAGGGTCCTATGTTAAACTAAGCCCCCCGCTGGCGGCCATCTTGGATGATGGAATTGCTACAAAGTAACAACACTTGGTCAGCACTTCATAAGGAACATTCATGCCATGTTTGGTTTCATTCCATTCAGTGGTTCTCTAGAAGAAGTTCAAAATGTAAAAAGTTAACGACATTTGCGGACGGACGAGGGACGCCAAGTGATGAGAAAAGCTCACTTGGCCCTTTGGGCCAGGTGAGCTAAAAAGAAGATGTGGTATGATTGCCAATGAGACAACTCTCCACAAGGAACCAAATGACACAGAAATTAACAACTATAGGTCACTGTACGGCCTTCAACAATGAGCAAAGCCCATACCGCACAGTCAGCTATAAAAGGCCCCGAAATGACAATGTAAAACAATTCAAACGAGAAAACTTAAGGCCTAATTTATGTACAAAAAATGAATGAAAAAAAAATATGTAACACAATGATGATGATAAACAAACGACAATCACTGAATTACAGGCTCCTGACTTGGGACAGGCACATACATACAGAATGTGGCGGGGTTTTAAATGTTAGCGGGATCCCAAACCTCCCCCTAACCTTGGACAGTGGTGTAACAGTACAACATAAGAACTAACTATAAAAATCAGTTGAAAGAGGATTAACTCATCAGATGGATAAAAATACAAATACTACAAATACAAGTGGACGGGGGGGAATCATATGCCGAAGTTGGATTTTTTGTATTTTGTAGACATATGATTAGGGTTTAAGAAAAAACAAATGGCATTAAAATATTTTTGCCACTTTAGAAATATAGACTTTTAAAAATTAGCAAATTTCACCATTTTAACCGTTTCAAAAAACTTCGGATATTTGGACCAGAATTGAGCAAATATAGGGAAAAAAAATTAACCTCAGGTATCAACATATTTGGCAGTTAAAATACAGTATCACACATCATATTATTACCAATAAAACAGTTCCATGCTGCGAAACACTGGTAATTTTCAGCTTAAAACTGCTGAAATTGGCTAATTTTCATCTTTATTTTGACCATAAATGGCTATTTATAGATGGAGCTCCATATAGAGAATAACATAATAACATTGAATATTTTTTAAAAATATTTTGCACAGAAAGTAGTTGCTATGAAGGTAGCATGTATGCAAAATTTCAGGTCAATATGACAACATTGCATTTGGAACCTTTTGCATTGTTTTCTGGCAGATTTGCTCTTAAATACACTCATTATGTAGAGACCAGATAAAAAAAAATAAGTTATTTTTTTCCTAAATATACATGGTTCAATGTTTTCTGCAAAGACGTATTATGGACCAAGAATGCATTTGGTGTACTTTTTATACTTTAAGTTGTTTTTGTTTTATCGCTAATTCTAATTTCAACATATAATTGGGTATCGGTTTACACTAAATTTTCTTTGACATTTTTAGGCCGTCCATTTCAAAACGGGTTATTTTCGGTTTTCATTTCAGTGTTTTTAATTTTGTTTTAAGTAACAAGTACAAGAAGCAATATTCCAGCCATTTTTTTTTACGTCCTGCAAAGATGGAAAAAAAAATTAGATCTAATACACACAAAAATTGAACATTTACACACAGCAGATTTGTTGATTGAATTTTTGTTGTTTAATGCCACATTCAGTCCTATTGGCAATGTTACCGCATTTTCCAAAGAGACACCAATATTGTGTGCAACATCTTTATGTTATCTACAAAATATTATCAAAATTATAAACACTACCGTATAGTCACGGTGTAAGGTAGCAATATACAGTTAGAAGTTTAGTTCAGCATTTTGGCCATGGTGAATTTTTTAAATATGAAAGTTTTTGTACAATAAAATTTATTTTTAGATGGTTGAAGAATAATATAGCCTTCTAAGTGGGTTTACAATGTATATGAACATCAAGATTGTTTTTTGCATGTTTTATAGGTCATTTTTCTGTTTGACAGTCCGTATTTTCACATCCGTACCGCCCATAGATCCAGAAATTATTGTAGTGTTCAAACTTTTCAATTCAATCTATGGAAAAATGAGCAGAAATGCATATGATTTTCTTTTTGAACCTCTTAATAGATAAATGTATATGGTTTCAGGAAAGGTATCACTTTAATGGATTAAAATTCTCCTTTGAACCAAATTTTGGGGACTTTTGGGACATTTTCACCCCCCTTTTTGCAATATTTTGTATCAAATAAATGCAGATTGTTTCCATGGTTACATCAAATTCACCATTATAACTATTGGAAATCAAATCTATGGAAGATGCTGATTCCATATATATGCACATGCATAACACAAACTTAAAGCCTTATTTGTTACAAAGCAAGGGAAAGAGGGTGGTTACAAATTATGAGTGTCAATTTTAAGTTTTTCTCCTAACTGTGTATTGCTACCTAAAGTTCAAATAATTATGACGTCTTGCAAGGCTATTTTTTTTTTTTTTACTTTGACGGTCCGCAAAGCAAAAAATAAAATAGCCTTGTAAGGCGTCATAATTATTTGGACTACCAGATTCAGTTTCCAGGGGTGTGGAAATATGCCCGACTCGCCCGAATTTGACCGACCGGACAAGCTATTTTTAGTGTCTTGGTTGCCCGTGGACAAGTAAAAAAATGTTGATTGACATTGTTAATTTATATTATCATATAGAAAAGTCCTCAAAATTCATTCATAAAAGTAGAAAAAATATCAAATAACAAGACGAAATCCACATGTTTTAGTAAAACAACATCAATGATCAAGAAATAGATCGATTACCAAACAACATAAAAATAAGTATGCGGACCTGGGTTTCATTAATAATCTGATATTTTCCCATTGATCCGGGATCGCTGATAAAAGTTATAGCAACATCACACTGGAAATGGTCATTATTAAACTTCGAACTGATTTGTCAAGTATGAAAACTAAAAATGCTAAATGACCGGAGCATTGGATAGGTACATGTAATCGATCGGCAGTTGACCAACGGAAAAGAGGTACCTCATAAAAAATTGTTGAGCTTAGAACTTGGTTTTGACAAGAAACAGAAATCAGAGGCGGCAAAACGCAAATATTATAAAAATAAATGGTATAAAAGATTTTAAAGTTCTATAATATTTTGATTTCGCTTGATAATTTATAAGCTATCTAAAAAATCTCAAATTTACAATTAGTCCACCAAAAATTTAATGGGGGAAAGGAAGGGTGCAAACAACAATTCAATAATTCATAATTTATTCGGTTTCATCTCTTCATTAACTATAAAACTCTGTACTGGCTCACAGTGAAAAAAAAATATAAGTCATTATATAATCTCCCAGGTTCATGTAAGCAAGCATTGAAAAACATTGCTGCAAATATTGGCCTCTAGATTCTTTAACTTAGAGTTGCTTTGAGTTGGTTTCTACAATGTAGCTTATTGGTGTATGCTCTGCTTAATTTGTATCATTCTAACATGTCTAATATACAAACAAATACCATGCATTCCATTTTCATTGTGTTTCAAAACTGTTTTAGAAACATACACGTTTACCGAAAAACACATCTTCTTCATTCCAAAATTCATTAAGAAATCAGGGCAAGTAACTTTACTTTCAAACAAGTAAAATTTACAATTTTTCTTGCCCAGGGACAAGTGGTCACAACAAATATTTCCACACCCCTGGTTTCATAATTTATTGTTTCTTTGAATGATAAATGAAACTAGAAAAATGCTTGTTTTTTTGCCCCTAATTCCTAAAATTTTGAGGCAATTACCCCCAAAATCAATCCCAGCATTCCCTTTTTGATATGGAACCTTGTGGTACAATGTCAGAGAGATCCATACACTAACACACAAGTTATGTCTGGAAGTTAAAAAAATGCTTATTTTGGCCCCTTTTTGGCCCCTAATTCCTTAACTGTTAGTACCATAACCCTCAAAATCAATCCCAACCTTTCTTTTGTGGTATTGAACCTTATGGTAAAATTTCATAGAGATCCATTCACTTAAACTAAAGTTAGAGTGCGAAAACCAATATGTCTTTGGACGACGACGACGACGCCAACGTCATACCAATATACGACCGCAAAATTTTTTTGCGGTCGTATAAAATGCAATACCAAATTTACATCCTAGCCCCCCCCCCTAAACTAAACATCAAATGGTAGCTCCCTTACTCGGGGTGACAATTTTGGATATTAACCGACACAATGGGCCATAACTGTTTTGTTATACCGAACAAACAATTAAGTGTAAAATATTGATTAACGGGAGAGAAAAAAAAGATTGTCAAAACAATAACGTTAGAACATTATTTTGTGTCTAATAATTTCTGGTATGTACAACAAAGGTAGACTCTTCCTTTAAAATATTGATGGCCCTGAAAGGGACCGTTTAAGAGAGAACCATATGATTCGATGGGCTTCTTATCTGCTGGCCGTTGCCATTTTGTTTACAGGCGTCAATGACGTCATTTTTTATGGGAGATAACTTGTGCAAAAACCAAGGGGCCGACAAGGTTATTCACCGGAGGCTTCAACATGTCGGGGTTATTCACCGCTCCTGCAAATTTTTGGAAAAGTAAACTATTACACGTAATTCCGTATTAGCCAATCAAATATTTACTATATAATGTGAGGTATGATAATATGGGGGGTCGGACCTTTATCGGGACTCCCGGCGGATTGTCCGGCATTTTTAAGTTCGGGATTTCGGGAACGAGCTATATTATCACCGGGATTTCGGGATTTAGTTTAATCGAGACACGGGATTTACGTGTTTTTATGTCCGGGAATTCGGGATTTTTATTTATCGAGACTCTTGTTTGAAAAAAAAACCTTGATAGCATTAGCTTACCCTCCCAGAGCACCTTGGTTTCTCCGAAGATAATTTTGTTTATCTTACATGGTCAAAGTTATAAATGTAAGAGTATTAAAAATTAGTAAATCAAAGACACGATTACACACAGAAACAAAATAGGATTTATGTTACACTATTGTTTCAGATTAGGCCGGGAAGGTTTGGTACCATTAAAACGTTTTAACCCGCTGCAATTGTTTGCACCTGTCCTAAGTCAGGAAACTGATGTTCAGTAGTTGCCGTTTGTTGATGTGGTTCATAAGTGTTTCTCGTTTCTCGTTTTTTATATAGATTAGACCGTTGGTTTTTCCGTTTAAATAGTTTTACGCTAGTAAAATTTGTGGCCCTTTATCATTAGCTTGCTGTTCGGTGTGAGCCAAGGCTCCGTGTTGAAAAACCGTACTTTGACCTATACTGATGATGGTTTACATTTATAAAATTTTGACTGGATGGAGAGTTGTCTCATGATTGGCGCCCATACCACATCTTCTTATATCTATTTTAACAAGTTGCGTCAGCACAAGATAAGTACATATATTATATTCAAAGAAAAAGGAACCCTTCCAAAGCGTCTACTTTTGACCCCCTAATAAAATTTCTATGGTTTCGTGTTACACAATCTTAAATTTCGAAGCACTATACAAAGTTATTACAGAATAATGTCAGAGCTAAATAGGGCCCATATTGAATTTAAAAAAAAATCAAAGATGTCGGACAAAATGAAATGGCATCAAAACAAATAAAGAATTACAAAAAAAAACATTGAAAACACTGCATACGCACAACTACTTGACACTGTATCCTGGCTTCGGATTAGCACAAAAAAGTTGCAGCCTGAGAGTAAAGAAGAGTGATAACGTATACTATCATACTCTCAGAGGTCATACTCCAACTATCCAACTGATGAAAATGTCTTACCTTCTTTTAAAACTCAAACTAGTTCACTTATTTATGTGTCTTTTAAGTTTTGGAATGTCGCAATCTCCATGTTAATATAATCTGAATGAAAATAAGCTCACTATATTATATCAATAAGATACATGGAATCTGTATAACAGACTGACCGATTTCTTTGAACAGTATATATACAATCATTAATTAATTTATTTGGCCCAATATGGTGAAATAAGGCCCGGGAAATCGGGGTTAGGCAAAAATAAACCCGGGAATTACTTCCAATTAATTAACACAATTTAGTTGGGTTTTGATGATCGATGTCCTTTTTTATATATGCTTTGATATAGCTAGTCAGTACCCAAAATTTGAAAAAAGTCGATCAAAATTCAGTGTTTTAGATTTTTTTTGGCGTTTATGATAAGGTATTCTCTTTAGAGATTTATAATCTAAAAAACTTGAAATTATGATATGAGTCAGATGTGGATATTAAAAAATTCCAAAGATCTTTTAGAGTACATACAATCTAAGACTCATCTTTCAACAGTATAAAAACACTTGACTTTTCTACACTTTACACAAGTTTAAACGTATTTTATTGTCCAAAAACAATGACAATAGGATTAGACACAAGTTTTGCAACTTAGAACGTCTTCTCCATTACATACAAATAATAAATAACCGAACAAAATAAAATACATAATAATAACATCATAAACAATATTAATATGGAGACATGAAGTTAACAAGAATTTAAACGACATGGCTCATCGATTTTTTAAAGTCGAGTTGACCGTAAATTTATTTATGATAGACCTAGTAGGTTGTTTAAAATTTGGAATAAATATTCACTCAAAAGGTACATGTAAGTTATTATTTTAAAGCAATTAAATTAAATTGTTGTTGTCAACTGATAGGATTTTATATATAAAATCAAATTGATGATCCATGTCTTTGGAAAAAAATGAACAATTTCATTCGAAGTCAACAAAAAGTAATTACATTATTATTGTTATATATTTAACCATAATGTCTATACACTATGAAAAGCGATTGGTCTCTTTGATATAATTCTGCACTTTTGTAAAAATTAGCGTGTTTATGTTCATATTAAACATATCATTACCGTACATTAAAGTTTCCAAGTCAGTAGGTATTTTTTCTTTTCTAAGTTCAAAAAATAAGATATTCCTTTGAGCTGTATAATTTTTACATGAAAGGAAATAATGTTGAGCATTTTCATATAAATAACCACATTAACACATTGCGTTAGGTTTAATATTTGCGTGATACAGATCCATGTTAAGGGCACTGCATTTGTTTCTTAGTCTTGCGTGCAAAACATTTAAATATCTATCGCCAATAGTGAAATATGTAGGGGGTGATTTGTTTTTATAATATTTCTGTTTAATTTTTAATTTAAACATATTTAAAGACAGTTCATTTCTAATACTTAAATCGAGCGAATTCCACAGTTTAATACTAGATGGAATAAATGATTCTTGATAAAGGGACAGTCTGCTAGAGGTTTGGTATATATTTTGACTGTTTCGTAGATTGTAATTGTTTGTTTCTGCAACTGTAGGGGGTATTAAATCTAATAAGTATTCTGGAGCGTCCTCTTTCATAATTTTGTAAAATAAAGTTAATTTCTTAACTTCCCGTCTAATCTTTAACTTTTCCCATCCCGTCTCTAAATAAAGTGATTGAGTGCTAGCATAGCTTGTTAAACCAGTGACAACACGTGCTGCTTCCAGTTGTAATTTTTCTAATCTTTCAGAATTCAACTGTCCGCAATTATCCCAAACTTCAGCAGAATATTCTAGAACGGGCCTAATAAAAGTTAAATATATTTTTTCTAAATATTCCCTTTTTAGTCGGAATCTCAAACGTCTAAGAACATTTAATTTTTTTGATACCTTTTCTATTAAAGAATAAATATGCTTGGTTCACTTACAGTCACTGCTAAAAAATATACCTAAATGTTTGTCACTAGTAACTGTATCTACCTGAACTCCGCCAAAATCAAAAATAAAGTTATTTTTTGAATTTTTGTTACTAAACAACATGATATTAGTTTTATTTGGATTGGATTTAACTAGCCAATCATTTGCCCAGGAATTAATATTTTGTAGATCGATATTTATCATAGATTGAAGAGTAGTTTCATCTGGAGCAGTATGTCCAATAGATGTATCGTCTGCAAACATTCTACTTAATCCAATCATATCATCTGCAATGTCATTAATGAATATTAGAAATAAAAGAGGACCCAGTACCGAACCCTGTGGAACACCAGCTTTAAGATTACCTAATTCGGAAGTCGCCTCTTTTAATACTACCCTCTGAGTTCTATTTGTTAAGTAACTTTCAAGCCATATTAACAGATTGCCTTTTATACCATATCTTTCTAACTTAGGCCCCTTATCTAAACTCGATCGAATGCCTTGCTTACATCAGCAAAAGTTAAACTTGTATACAATTTATTGTCTAAAGCATACACGATAGAATGGTACATCTCAATTAGTTGATGAAAAGTAGAGCAGCCGGGTATGAAACCAGACTGAAATTTATACAAAAGTTTATTAGAAACTAAATGATTGAACATATGTTTATATATTACATTTATCTAGTACCTTGCTCACGCAAGAAAGAAGTGATACTGGTCTATAATTAGACGGCATTGACTTATCTCCATTTTTAAATAAAGGAATAACATATGCCAATTTCCAATCTTTAGGAAATATATTTTGAGAGAGCGATTTATTAAAAAGAATACATAATGGAAGTGCAATTTCATTTTTTACTGTTATAAGCATTCTATCACTGATTTTGTCTGGACCAACAGCTTTATTTGGATCTAAAGTAGAAATAATATCTTTAACGTCTTCTAAAGTTATAGTAATTTCTGACAAAACGTTAATACCTCTATCATCGAAGTCAGGCAAATTTTTGTTTTCTTCATCTAGACTAGCTATTGAAAAAAAATATCTGTTTAGAATATCAACTTTTTCTTTTGCATTATAAGAAAATTCAAAATTATTACTAGGGTTTTGCATCGGTGGAATATCATTTGAAGATCTGTCTTCTTTTAATAAGGAGTTTATGAATTTCAAATATACTCTACTATTTGTTTGCTTGAGTTCATTTAAGTTTTCATTAATACTTTCATAAAAGTTTTGTTTAATTTGTTTCTTCAAATTATTCACTCGATTCCTTTGGTTTTTAAATTTCTTTTCGTTTGTAGTGCTTTTATTTTTTAAAAATATTTTCCGAAACCTGTCTCGTTTTCTTATTTCTTTACGGAGATTTGAATTAAACCAGATTTTATCATTAGATCGAATAATTACTTCTTTTCTCGGAATGCAAGATTCAGTCACTTTTAAAAATTCGTGCGTAAATATATTGCAAGATTCATGGATGTTAATATCATTATCCAGTAATTTATTCCATTTGACCTCTGAAACCATCTGTTTCATTAAATTATAATCCCCCTTTTATAGTCCCATATTGTACGTTTGAAACTCTTCGAGTTACTGAACCCGCTTCTGCACAAGTATTCCCCATTCCGAACTAAAAGACAAATTGAAAGAGTTGGTATTGCTTTGTTTCATAAAAAAAGAATGGACAACGTAGATACAAGTATCTTGTTTTAGGGAGGATCGATAAATCCTACTTTGTTAAAAATCACTCTGATTCGAACAAAAAAATTTCTCTAAAACTGACTTTTATCAAGATGCTTACATCTAGAAATTGACAATGAGGGTCGGTTGAAAACAAAACTTTACGACAAAAGAGATGATTTCAGCTTCCCAATTGTGAACTTTCCATTTCTATGTAGCAACATTCCTGCAGCGCCTGCATACGGAATATATATCTCCAAATTGATACGAAGTTTCCGGGCTTGTATTTCCTATCATGATTTACTTGATAGAGGGTTGTTGCTCACAAGGAAGCTATTAAACCAAGAGATCCAAATGGTGAAGTTGAAATCATCCCTTCGTAAATTTTACGGACGCCATCACGAGTTAGTTGACCGTGATAGAATAACCGTTTCACAGATGATAGCGGATATGTTCCTAATGTCGTAACTACAATCCCGTTCCCTTTTCACTTATGTGACCTACCAAATTAGACTATTTACCGGGTTTGTACTAACATCACGACGGGTGCCACATGTGGACCAGGATCTGCTCATCCTTCCTGAGCACCTGAGATCAACCCCAGTTTTTGGTGGGGTTCGTGTTGCTTAGTCTTTAGTTTTCTATGTTGTGTTCTGTGAACTATTGTTTGTCTGTTTGTTTTTTTTTCCTTCAATAATCAACAAAACTCAAACTGCACAGTAAGCTATAAAAGGTTCAGAAATGACAATTGTAAAACAATTCAAATACGAAAACTAATGGCCTGATTTATGTAAAAACAATAAAAGAAAAAAAACATGATAAACGGCAACAAAAGACAACCACTGAGTTACATGCTCCGTGAATGGTTTCTATAAAGTGATAAAAATGTGCCAAGTTATCACCCTCATATATAGTCGTGACACTAATGTAAGGATTTTTCTTATCCATTATACCACCAAAACAAATTCTCGTTTTCAAGTAAAAAAATCACTATGTTGCTTCCATTTAGAATGAAAAGCACAAGCATTGATTTATTACAACTAGTAGGTTAGCATGGTATCTTATTGAAAATGATACGTCGTTGCTACATGCAAAATTGTTTTTCTTATCCAAAATTAAAATTTGTTTGGTTCTTTTTGAGAATGTTTGAAATGCATCACTTGGAAGAAAGGAAGAAAACACAGAAACAAGACCAGAATGAATTCAAAGACAAAAGTCAGATCAGTGCTTGATTTGAATTGACGTTGTAAATACCAATAGACACGAAAAATAATGAAAACGACAATTATAATAATGTTCCTTGCTGAATAGCCCAACGAGAAGAATCAATGAAAAGATGAACTACATATTACCAACAAACAATGCTGCATCACAGGAAAGACAACATATTACCAACAAACAATGATGCATCACAAAAAAAGACAACATATTACCAACAAACAATGATGCATCACAAAAAAAAAGACAACATATTAGCAACAAAAAATGCTGCATCACAGGAAAGACAACATATTACCAACAAACAATGTTACATCACAGGAAAGACAACATATTACCAACAAACAATGCTGCATCACAGGAAAGACAACATATTACCAACAAACAATGCTACATCACAGGAAAGACAACATATTACCAATAAACAATGCTGCATCACAGGAAAGACAACATATTAACGGATTTTTAAACGGACTTTTTCACAAATCTGTTGATACATAACATTTAATTTTGAAATTAAATTGCAACTAACTGTCAAAAAGTCATTTTACTTTGTTATTTATCAAAAACTATCAATAATCCTTTAAAAACTTATTTTTAAGACATGAACTTGACTTAAGTTTTAGCTTTTAGTTTTGCCATGTTGGTAAATTGAAAAAAGATCAAATGTAGCTATTTACAGAAATATTTCGAAAGGAGATATTAATATGCAATGTTTTAAAAATCAAAAATAAGTAATAGTTAAGTTTAGTAAATTGACTTCCAATAGACTCCTTCAACCCTTTATACTGTAGTTTAGTGACTTGCATTTCTGATATTTCATCAACTATTTTATATATGCAGTTTACTACTAAAATTCATTTTAAACATACATGTTACTGTATATTTACTATGATAATTTGAATCCCATGGGATTTTATTTTGTCCCATGGGATTTCATTTGTCCCATGGGATTTTATTTGTCCCATGGGATTTCTTTGGTCCCATGGGACATAAAATATCAAATGGGATTTACTCAAAATCCAATCGGATAATGCAGATTCCCATGGGATTATGCTAAAACCCATGGGATTATAAAATCCCAGTTTTATTTAAATTCATATTGCAAAAGAACTTTATAGTCTAGAGCTTTAAAACTTGGTATTTAGTAAATCCCATGTCGTTCCGCACATTTTGGTTATTTACATGACACTGTAGGTCCAAGAAAGTGCGGCGCCGGATTTGCAAATGAGTGTTTTGCAAATTTAAAGTGTTCAGTGTTACAAGTTCACCCTTGGGTGTCTTGAATATTAAGACCAGTTGCTTTCTTTAAAAAAAAGAAATGCAATAGTGAACCTAAATGCCTGTTTGGTATAATTATAAGATTAGATAAATTGTTATATCAGATGCATGGTTTTACCTAATTTTTAATATAAGATGAAGAAAAACTGACATGGATTCTTAATGAAACTTCTGTTCAATATTGGGCATAATTTTTGTTAAAGAAATCATTTCTCCCATCCCTCTCTCTTCCAATAGATTATAACATTACAACATGCTAAATAGGAGGCAACCACTGTATATTCCATTCTGAGATGCTGTTTTGAAACTAGAGATAGCTTCCTGGCTAAAGTTCACATGTAAATCACAAAACAGTCTTTGTTTTGAAGAAGTTTAAAGAAATTAATCATGATTATTTGTTTTTGTAGCAAATTTGAAAATAGTTCAAAATCCTAAGCTATATTCTTATTTGTTAATTTCGTACTAAAACCGTTCTGGAAAACCAATTACACGGATTTGTATGATTTGGTCATTGACTATCAAATTCAAGATATGCTTGATCTCAATTTACTTATATCCAAGGCAACAAACTTCAATCAGACTTTTAGAGTAGAAACAATTTGAAACATCAACTTTATACTTAAATTAGTTTGTTCAAACAAATCTCACTTTTTCATTTCATAACTTGTCCTTTTGTAAATTAGCTAAAATGAAATGAAGTAGTTGATTTGTTGTTTTTATACGATTGTGTGACAGACAGAAGGAAAGAAGGAATAACAGTGCCACTTCAGTATAGCTCATTTCCAGTACGCAATTAAAAAATCCTGTTTTTGGAAATCGCATGTCCGTTGAATACGGATATTGATTCTAAGAAAAATAATTTGTAATTAAGATGAGCTATTTTCCTAATTGTTAATGAATACAAACGTTTTTGTATCGCCTAATTTGTAAAGATATCGTCATATTGTTTTGCCAAAAACACTCTAGGCCTCTTAGTTGTTATGGATGAGGATCGATAAATACCCAGGTTAGGGGGGAAGGGGGGGGGGGGGGTTGGTTGAGCGCACACAAAGATGTTTAACCCCGCCACATTCTTGTTGTGCCTGTCCCAAGTCAGGAGCCTGCAGTTCAGTTGTTGTCGTTGGTTCATGTCTGTCATATTTGTTTTTTGGTAAATTGTTTTGTTATAAATTAGGCCGTTAGTTTTCTCAATTGAATTGTTGCATATTTAATGTCGGGGCCTTTTATTGCCGACTATACGGTATGGGTTTTTCTCATTGTTGAAGGCCGTACGGTTGCCTATAATTGCTTACATCCACTTCATTTGAACTTTGGTGGATATTTGTCTAAATGGCAATCGTACCACATCTCCTTATTTTTATATAATATCTTTATTGTCATATAAACATATAGATCCTCTAAATTCGCTTATAAATACAGATTGCCTCAACTCCTTGAAAACAAATTGACGGAATTCCCAGAAACTTGCACTGATACTAACTTCTTCAGGTTGGACATGAAGTTGTGCACCTGCTACTTTTACTTTTAGTCTTATATTTTGTGTATGTGTTGGGTGGGGGAGTCAAATACCACAAAGAATATCACTCAGTGTGTCTGAAAATCGTTCATATAGATAGAATTATTCTAAGGACTCAAACGCAGTCATTAATGGACTGTTTCGATAATTTATGTATTTAACACACCTCAAAGGTGCCTTGAAAATTTTGTTGCAATTTCCAGGATTAATTTGCATTTTTTTATAAGATTAAATATGTTTTTTTTTATATAAATATAAAAAGAGAAAGATGTGTTATGATTGCCAATGAGACAACTCTCCACCAGAGACCAAATGACGTAGAACTGAAGTAAACAACTATATGTCACAGTACGGCCTTCATAAATGAGCAAAATCCATACCCTATAGTAAGCTATATAAGGCCGCGAAATGACAAATGATTCATACAAAAAAACTAACTGCCTGATGTCATCGAATTGTCGTTTGTTATTGCTTTTGTTTCTTGATAAAAAAAAATATAGAGCCTTTTAAATTACTATAAATAAAAGTTCATTATAGTATCTCTGACTGTATCTGTCATCACTCAGTCTCTATAATATACATTTGTTTTGTTTGGGTTTTTTTTTATCTCTGACCCAAGATACAAGATACAAGATATTTTATTAACCAATCATGGTGCCCAAAATTTGAGCTATACAATTATATGAATTAAAAAATAAAGCACAGTAAATGATTAGAGTGATTAAATTACATTTAAACAAAAACATGTAGTTTCGTTCATTTTTTGTACATAAATTAGGCCGTTAGTTTTCTCGTTTGAATTGTTTTACATTGTCATTTCGGGGCCTTTTATAGCTGACTGTGCGGTATAGGCTTTGCTCATTGTTGAAGGCCGTGCGGTGAACTATAGTTGTTAATTTCTGTGTCATTTGGTCTCTTGTGGAGAGTTGTCTCATTGGCAATCATACCACATCTTCTTATTTATATACACATTTAAACAAAGTAAACATTCTTTATGTGCCTGTCCCAAGTAAGAAGCCTGTAGATCAGAAGTTTTCGTTGGTTCATGTCTGTCATATTTGTTTTTCGTAAATTGTTTTGTTATAAATTAGGCCGTTAGTTTTCTCAATTGAATTGTTGCATATTTAATGTCGGGGCCTTTTCTAGCCGACCATACGGTATGGGTTTTTCTCATTGTTGAAGCCGTACGGTTGCCTATAATTGTTTAATCCACTTCATTTGAACTTTGGTGGATATTTGTCTCAATGGCAATCATACCACATCTCCTTATTTTATAGCATAATTAAAAACAATGTCATAAACAAAAGATTAAGTCATTGGTTTGGAGAAATAACGTTTCTTTATCAATTTATAGACCTAGGCCTATGGGAGACAACTCCTGATCGACTTTTTAATTTTTCTATTTTTCAGACTACATTGATATTTTCTAGATGCTTAATTCTTTCGTTCTTCAAATAGGGAGTGCAATAATTGAGTTAAGTTTGATGTAACAAACAAATCTTCAGACGAAAGAATCCAAACAAATTTCATTTCATCAGAAAACGTTGAAATTTTTTTGAATTTAGAATTTAGAAATTAGACAGATGTTGAGATCTTGTATCTTTTAGAACAGGACATTTTAAAAGAAAATGTAGTTCATCTTCAACTGCGTTCTAACATAGCTTACACTTTTTGTCATCGGTTTTTATTTAATTTAATTTGTACTTTGATAACGATAAAGGAAAGCTTGTTCCGATATTTTACCAATTAAAGAAATGGACTTCTAATAATAATTCCATTTTTACTATTTTAAATGAAAAGGGAACACTGTTAGACACTCCTTGTTTGTTTGCATCTATCCTGGACCCCAAAATTTTTTCATCATATTTTATTCCCAAAATCATAAAATATGAATAACCAAATGATTGATGTTCAAGAATGTTTGATTAGGGCTTTCGCCAAAGAAGTCACCACCATCAACGCTCTATATCACTACAATGCGGATCTGTCCTCGGTTTCGAGGCTGCAAAGGCTTGGGTTGGAGAGGTCTTCCTGACTATAACGGGGCATACCACATGGCACTCCCTCTCCATTGTAAGCTACATGGTATTGCCCTAAGTCAGTACACCATACCAGTACAGGAGACGACTTCAAACTTTCGAGGACTTTCAATCATTTGGTTATTCATATTAATATCAAAACTAGGAACCCATACGGTCGGTAGATTAAGGAGCCATTTTTCCGAACTGGGGCGAGTGCCATTGGCGATAGACTCCTTTGATATGAATAATCATTGGTTGTTCTTTTCATGTAAATTATGTATGATATATGCTTCGACAATATTGAGGTCTTTAATTCTTGCTTTAGTTTCCTAGAGCAAAACTTGTTTACGGATACAAACTCGCTATGCTACAGCATCAACACTGATACATATATCAAGATAAAGATATGGTGGAGGAAATCACTTGAATATAACCCATTGCATCCTCTTCATAGCACTTAAAAAATGTTAGGAAAGAATTTGAAGAAGGATGAAGCACATGGTATTCCCGTACAGGAATTTGTTGGTTGGTATTTAGTTTAAGACGACTGGTTGATATCTGCATGAGGAGTACAGAAAACTCTGCGAAAAAGAGATAACAAAGGGTATGAAGAAGAATGTGATCAAATAATCACAAAATCAATCAACCATATCCATCGAGCAGTCATGCGTATCCACCATCACCACCGCCGCCGCCGCCGCCGCCTCAAAATGTAGTTTTACAACACCCGTTTACCATGATGTTTGTTACTGAGACCTACAGGGTCATTGTAAGTCTCCGTTATCTATTGATAGGCCGGGAATTTCCACTTCTATGTAAAACCTCGCACAGAAAGGATATTTTGGCCTTATAATTGTAGCTGCATAATTTTGATTTATTAATTTACACCAATTAGTTGTAACTGCATGGGAATTTTCATATAGATGAATAAATGAATACATTGTTTTAACACTTAAGTGTCTTCTTCAACCGTTTCAATTAGTTTATGTAAAAGATTTGAACTGATTTGGTCATTAAGGTTCATCATAACACATGGACAAAAATGGCTGAATTTACACCTCAAAAACTACTCTGAGTACAGACTAACATGTCCAGTTGGAAAAGTTTTAAGGCTCGACATACACTAGATATATAAAAGTGAAATGCATTTTGTATTTCAGAAAGATAAAGATAAAAATGAATTTTGAAAGGCATTTTTTTTTTCGTTCCTTCAGAAGATGTTAAAATAAACTAAGTTGGGATACAACCTCTCAGGTAACAACTGTATTT
Organism: Mytilus californianus; assembly: GCF_021869535.1. NCBI lineage: Eukaryota > Metazoa > Mollusca > Bivalvia > Mytilida > Mytilidae > Mytilus > Mytilus californianus. Next base: position 65,962,566 of record NW_026262679.1, read on the forward strand.
TATTATACTTCACGTTAAAATGCCATATTTTGATTGGCTAATACGAGAGTGTTAATTTACTCTATTACCCTTCATGGAGACGCTTGATCAAGTGCGTGCTTTATTAAATACGACTCTATTCTATGGTAAATACTCTATTACCCTTCACGGAGACGCTTGATCAAGTGTGCGCTTTATCAAATACGACTCTATCCTATGGCAAAAACTCTATTACCCTTCACGGAGACGCTTGATCAAGTGTGCGCTTTATTAAATAAAATGTTTGTTATGTACAAGACGTCATAGTTTATTACTTTGAATTTGAAATTTAATCGACAATAATAACAGAACATTCAGTATAATAAATTAAATAACACATATCTGAGAGGGTGATAGAGCAGATTGTTAACCCTCGAAATGACATTGTCAACCTTGGCTTCCCCTCAGTTGACAATGTTTTCTCGGGGTAACACTCTGCTCTATCACCCTCTCAGCTATGTGTTATTTATATAGTATTGTATTGATTGTCCTTGAATGACATGGACAATTATGGTGAACCATTTGGTTCAAAAGGTATTTTTATCGGTTAATTGCTAATTATATACCGGTTAACCGCTATTTTTACCGGTAATGAATATAAAGGAGATGTGGAGTGTACGTCGATAAGACACCAAAATAAACTCAATTTCGGTATTTGGTCTTGAAACATTGTTTTTATGGTTTTTCAACATATGTTGAAGGCCTCGTATTGACTTTAATATGAGAAACATGGATTAAACAGGCTTTCAGACAGACATGTAGCTTATCCTTTAAGACAGTGTCTCTACATTCAACAAGAAGCAGCCACATGAACATTTATAATAAGATATTCTCAGTAGCGGATGTAATAACATACATTGTTTTTATTTCCGTCGACAAATATTGAAATGATTAAAAAAATAAAGTTCCAATTTCCTCAGACAAAGTAAACCTTATGCACATAAGGAGAGATGTGGTATGATTGCCAATGAGACAACTATTCATCAGAAACCAAAGAAATTTGATGTGATCAACAATAGGTGTCACCAACATCACTGTCTTTGACAGATGCATTTTGAGTGAAAGACAGACGCGCCACATCTAGGTAATAACATAATATAAATCTACATAGTTGAGCTTCAGTCATGTAAATACTGCCTATCTGTAAAGTTTCAATCAATAAAATATCAAAAATCACCTACTTTTTAACAAGATCGAAATCAGTCCTATCCAGTTTGATTAAAATTTGCTTATATGTTTCAAACAGGATATAAATGTGAAAAAAACATAAAAAAATTGTGTTTTAAAGGGCAATATCGATGATTATGGATAATGTCAATGACATGTTTATCACTTCAATTCTGGCAGATTTGTTGCAGTTATATCCAGTCTTTTTATATTTTTATTAACTGAAACCCAAAGTTTTCACCTATTTCCTATTTCTAAAATAAAAAATAAGAAGACGTGGTATGATTGCCAATGAGAAAACTACCCACCAGAGTTCAAATGAAGTAGATGTAAACAATGAAAGGCAACTGTACGGCCTTCAACAATGAGAAAAACCCATACCTTATAGTCGACTATTAAAGACCCCGACATGAAAAACGTGAAACAATTCATACGAGAAAACCAACGGCCTTATTTATAACAAAACAAAAACCAAAAAACAAATATGATAGACATGAAAAAACAACAACCACTGAACTACAGGCTCCTGACTTGGACACATATAAAATGTGTGTGGGCACTAAACCCTCCACAACCTGGGACGACACAACACAAGAACAAACTGCAAAATCAGTAGCAATTGGCTTTACTCAACAGATCGGTACGAGGCACAAAAACAACTAACATAAAAACAATAGAAACAAATCACCGATAAATAAAGAGTACTCGCAGTTACTGAAAGCTAATTCAAAGTCAATTACAACTAATAACTCAATCGTGTTCTCTCTGACTAAAAGGTCAATCAGTACACATCCAACGGATTTAGTGTAAAGAAACAGTCCGAGTTCAACGCATGACCTTGTGCAATGCCAAAATGTAAGTTAATAGTATCGACAGGATGTAGGATAATGAGTTCTCATAATTGTATATTTATAGCAATATATATTTAGTTAGGTTTTAATTTTTTAAAAACAAAATCAATGTTAGAACCAATAAAATCAGATTTAAGGATCCTACAACTATGTAAAATTGATAACCTTTGAGAAAATATTAATGCGAAGTATCAATTAGTTAACATGGATAGTAGCTTAATTTCCGGGCTTTATAAACAACATCACCGTTAAACTTAGGATGTGATATCCCGTTTGTGATAAGAAGTCTACAGACACAGCCAAACTTCCTAACCAAATCGTTGTATCTATGAAAGAATTTGGTGAAGGTTTTTAATTAATTAGTGGTAACGAAATCCCTAACTTAATAATTATCAATTATACATAAACTACGTTAATTGAAATCTAAAATGCGACAACAGACACCGGCGTATAGCGAACAATTTGTGGAAAATACACACCGTAAGAAGGGTCAAAAGGAACATCAACGTCCACAAAAGGAAAATTAACAATTTAGAACAAAAAAATCTTCTCTTTTTTATAGAGTTTCCCGTGTGAAACTGAAATATGCAAATCTAGAAAAAGACCATCATTGCTGTCTGTATTAGATTTATTTTAAGCAAGTTCCTTTTGGTAAATTTCCGTCGAAAATGCGAAAAGTCTTGATTATTTAAAGCAAAAATATAATCAAGGTAACGGTAAGTGATTTTAAATTTATCAATTAAATATAAGTTAAACGGATCTTTTGGCCTTAAAGGGGCACTAGCTACGAGATATATAAAAATATAATATACGAATTTTTTTTGTTCAATCATTAATGAAAGTGAAATAGTGTAATAATATATCGCTTTTAGCAGCCAGTATGGTTCAATTTTGTCAAAATAAGCTAAGAAACATTGAGGATGAATTATTCACTTTCAAGTGAATAATTCGACCTTATTGAATCCGTATTCATGTGAACTTCAATTTAACCCCTTGGCTAGAGATGGATACCGCATGCATTGTGCGTGTTCAATTATTTATAGGAAACGAATGTCAACATTGAAAGTGAAACAAAGGTAAATCATTTGATTGACCGATTCGATCTACAAAAAATCATTCGTATACAGGTAAAAACGATAATTAACATATATTTTAAATCTATAATATGAAATTAAACAGACCTAGAAAAATCCAAATGCACGAGTCTGCTATCTATTTATATCTTTATTTATGTTCATATCGCTTATATGGCAATCGTAGGTCTTCGGGTGTCATCTTGACAGTTAATTAAATGGCGTCTAGACTAAGATATACACGAAACGAAGCTACATATTATCGAGCCCATGCCCGGAATATTGTTTATTTTAGACTTTTTATACTTTGGATAAATGTTTTACATTGTTATAAATCAAATATGAGAACTTGAGTCAAATCGATGAACATGAATTTGACAGCTAGTGCCCCTTTAAACTGCGATTCATAACAATACAGGACCAAGTCTGCTATTAAATGGGTGCAATTGGTGTCCGAAGTAATACCTACAACCCATCGAAAAAACTTCATTGCCGAAGCGTACATAAATGTTGTCAAGAAGAAAATTTTTAAAGCATTAATCCCCTCATCCCAGTTACAGTAAATATATCTAGAAAATTTACCTTTTTCATTACAGAAGAAGGATTTATATGAGTTTTCAAAGGCCCTAGCATTCAATTAAATGAGAGAAATACTGTTTAATAAAATTGTGTGGTAATGTAGTGTTCAGAGTCGAAAAATCATAAATTTCAACTGAATCGAACGGACCATCAGTATCCAAAACATCCAAAGATTTTTTTGACACTCCAAAAATAGTTAATTTCATTTTTTTCGTTTGCTTTGTTACTCAAAATTGATAATAGATCATTAACAGAAGTAAGGGAACTAGTTAACAGTACAGAAAGATTAGTCGTAGAACACTTGCTATAAGTATATACTTTTATATTGATGTTCCTGATGATGGCCAACCCGGGTAAAACGCTTCGGACACCCCGTATTGACAAAGTGTTATTTTACAAACTATACCACTGGGTCGTTTCTGCTGCTTATGAAATGTTAATCACGAGGTTGTCATAAGACCAAGTAGTCAATAACATTAGTTACTAGTATAACATTCATTTTTTTTTGTCGATCAATGTTGAAATGATTAAGAAAATAAAGTTCCAATTTCCTTAGACAAAGAAAACCTTATACAAATATAGTATTTTTTAGAGAGATTTGGTATGATTGCCAATGAGACAACTATTCATAGGAAACTAAAGAAATTTGATGTGATCAACAATAGATCATCGTACGGGCTTAAAAATATCGTGAAGTAAACTATAAATGGTCCCGACATGACATAGTGGAAACAGTTCAACGGAGGAAACTTACAGATTCATTCATGCTGGGTCAATAAACGAAAAACAAATATGACAGGCAGCAACCAACGACAACCACTGAGTTAGAGGCGCCTGACTTGGGACATGCACGCAGAATTGGTATTTTGGATGATTTGTATATATATATCCTTAACTTTCAAATATATATTCTGAGCGTTCTTTTCTTACATATAATCCAGACGCTCTAATTGCATAAGGTTTTATGTTTAATCATGAGTGAGACGTGGTAGCAATAGTATTAAAAAGAGGAAGAAGTTTTGAAAATACATGCAAAGGGGGGCGAACAATGGACGGACTAGCATATTTGACACTGTGACATATGCCAAATGATTTTCTTTTTTGTAACAGGTGATCTCAAACAAAATCTTCAAAGTCTCATTTCAACAATAATCCATAACGCACAGATTTCCGCCACCCATACGACATTATTTAAAATACCATTAGACATTATCTTGAAACTGCTGCGCATTCGTTGTCTTCCTATGTGTAGATTTCATTGTACCGAAGACTGTTGAGTAAAGGATTTTCCTATTAAAATCTATGTCCAAGTATAAGCGATAAGTTACATCCCTGCACTATTTCTTTATGTGCTATTTTTGAGTGAAATACGTTTAATGTTGCTGTAATCTAACCCAACGTCATAATAAAACCTCATAATTCTTATATGATTTGCATATTAAGGAAAACGTTTAAATGATTGGTCGAGACGACATCCGGTAGTGGCTTTTTACGTTGTTTATTTTTCGATAAACGACGTTGACCGAACTACTTTTTGTAACCTTTGTAAACAAGATGGCGGCGATAATTACACAATCCGGCTCCACGTTAAACATATTTATGTTCACTTCACGTTAATCGTTAAATAAAATGATAAACATAAAACATTTATTTGAATGATAATGAGAGTTTTTGTAGTTTTTTTTACCAGATAGCAAATTTCATGGAGTACATATTTTTGCGTTAATCAACAAATATATTCATGCGCCAGGCCAAATCAATGACACAAATATACAAATTACGTGTGATAGATATAACGAGTGTGGAAATAACATTCGTTATCTCAAATGTTAAGGAATTATAAGGATTAAACGCCTTTTTAAAGGACTTTTTGGTGTATAAACTGGACCAAGTCACTCACAAACATATCATAAAAGTCCTTCGGACTTTTATTTGTTTGTGAGTGAATTGGTCGAGTTAATACACCAATAATTCTTATATGATTTGCAAATTAAGGAATACGTTTGTATGATTGGTCGAGACGACATCCGGTAGTGGCTATGACGTTGTTTATTTTTATCGATAAACGACGTTGACCGAACTACTTTTTGGAACCTTTGTAAACAAGATGGCGGCGATAATTACACAATGCGGCTCCACGTTAAACATATTTATGTTCACTTCACGTTAATCGTTAAATAAAATGATCAACATAAAATATTTATTTGAATGATAATAAGAGTTTTTGTAGTTTTTTTTTTATCAGATAGCAAATTTCATGGAGTACATAGGGGATCTCATTGGGGGTTCTGAACCCGGATCCCGCTTACTGTTTTGTCAAATTCCCGTATCCCGCTCACACTATGTACGTAAGCAATTCTCATTTTTTTGTAATTTCCCGTATCCCGGTAGACTTCATTTCCCGTTTTCACGGCACAATAATTTGACTTCCACGTGTCACGCTTACAAAAAATCGGAAATCCCGCGTCACGCTTAGACCCCAATGAGACCCACTACATATCTTTGCGTTAATCAATGACACACATATACAAATTATGTGTGATGGATATAACGAGTGTGGAAAATTAAATTCGTTATCTCAAATTTTAAAGAATTATAAGGATTTATTTATTTGAAGTATTTTATATTATAGGATTAAACGTCTTTTTAAAGGAATTTATTATAAGGATTAAACGCCTTTTTAAAGGAATTTATTGGTGTATAAACTGGACCAAGTCACTCACAAACATATCATTAAAGTTCTTCGGACTTTTATTTGTTTGTGAATGAATTGATCGAGTTTATACACCAATAAATTCTTTTAAAAAGGCGTTTAATCTTATAATAAATTCCTTTAAAAAGGCGTTCAATCTTATAATAAATTCCTTTAAAAAGGCGTTTAATCCTATAATATAAAATACTTCATTCAGACTGAACAGTATACATAAGAGCGGCATATCTCGTGAAAATTCTATGAACTTGAGCGCACAACGTACTATATAGTGCGCACAATATAGCTATATCAAACACACAATATGATATTAAATAGATCGCACAAAATAATTATTAATAAGAATTTCACCAGCTACTATATGTGTTTGAACTAAGCTTATTTATTTTTGTTGTCTAACTTACCAGTCTGGGTTTTTTTGCGCCCTTGAAACTTTGTTTATGAGTAAAATGATTTATTGTTAATTTGTGTATTAACATAATATTTTTTTAGTAAGAAGTGTACGTGCTGTTAAGTAAAGTTGAATTAGTGTATATTATAATACGTATACAAGTTCAATGAGTGTATATCATAATACGTATACAAGTTCAATGAGTGTATATTATAATACGTAACCAAACCAAAATTGAGGGCTTACATGATGTATAGTATTTTGAAGAGAAATCAAAACAAATAAAAAACATATAGAGATGTGGTATATTATTGCTAATGATACATAAAATTGAGAATGGAAATGGGGAATATGTAAAAGAGACAACAACCCGACCAAAGAGCAGACAACAGCCGAAGGCCACTAATGGGTCTTCAATGCAGCGAGAAAATCCCGCACCCGGAGGTGGTCCTCAGCTGGCCTCTAAATAAAAATGATTGTGTGCTAGTTCAGTGAAAATGGACGTCACACTAAACTCCAAAACATATAAATGAACTAAAATAAAAAAAACATACAAGACTAACAAAGGCCTGAGGCTCCTGACTTGGGACAGGCGCAAAAATGCGGCGGGGTTAAACATGTTTTGTGAGATCTCAACCCTCCCCCTATACTTCTAGTCAATGTAGAAAAAAGAAACACATAGCACATTCAAAGAAGTCCGAGTCCGATGTCAGAATAGGTAACAAAAGAAACTAAGCAAAATGACAATGATACATAAATGAACAAAGGACTACTAGCAGTTACTGACATGCCAGCTCCAAACCTCAGTTACACTGATTGAAAGATTATGTCTTCATCATATGAAAATCAAGTACAATCCCTCCCGTTAGAAAAATACAACTATTTTCTCGAGACCAAATGACATGGATGTTTGATGAGTGATGACTTTTTCACGTTCAATCGGGCAAATTAAATGCATATTCAGAACAATACATATAAATAGGGTATGAATAAGACTTTCACGCCGAGTCAGACTTTAAAAGTGCTAGCTCACCCTCCCCTAACCTGGCATAAAACATCGATTATTGCATAAGGGTAAAAGCGCAAATTGAAATGTGCGAGTTGTGGAAAATATTCGTACATATTTTTTTTTGTAGTTATTTTTGAAATGACAAATGACTTAGGGTCCTTAACCAATGTTTTGAAAATCGTTGCTTGTGTTCCACATCAGTATCAATCGATTGTTGCATTTTATCAATAAACCAAAACTGCTATTACATGTTGTTCTCGTTAAAGAATGTGTTAGATGCGGAGGCCACACAGAGACAAATAAAAAAAAGAAGATTAATTCGTGACCTCCAATTCCCAATATAAGTTATATGGTTTGGTACTGACCCCCCTACGGATCCATAGAGGGTTAGTAAATTCAATGGGGGTGAGGCCAAATGCCGGATCTATGAATTTTACTAACCCTCTATGGATTCGTGGGGATCAGTAGTGAACCGTATAACAAATTTATTGCAAAACGGAACTTTTTCGGCTAAGTAATGTATAAAAATAAGCAATGAAATACAATAACATTAATCGATGACGTCACCATTAATTGTTAACGTGACGTCATGAACCCCATATGAAATCTACTGACCCCATACGGATTCATAGGGGTTACCACGTGACGGCGTTAAACCAATCTTAACGTCATAATTTATTAGAGGTACGATAATTCGTGATGTCGGATTCCCAATCCGTTTGTTAATCCCTTATCTCGGTTTCTCAATCTTTTATCTCGATTTAATAGTTCGATATTTCAAAATACCAATACGTTATCTAGAAAACGGGTTCAGATATTTTCCACAACTTAACCAGAGATATATTCAAAACCGCCATGAAGTGCGCCTCTTGTTTTGTCCCTGGAGAACATGCACATACGCTACATCGTAAATTTCGTGACTTATAAAAGAAGTTTATAAAAGTTTCAATTTAGTATAATTAAGGAATCATAAAAAAAAACACTTTTTGTTGGAATCAGTCATAAAACTTCTGTGGCATAATTAATCGAAAACACAAAAGTAGCGGTTTTTGGTATATATGTTATTTACTAATTATAATTTGTACAGAATTTTTGTGTAATTTATTAGCATTTTGCAAAACACTTATAAAAGAGTCGGAAGATACCAAAGGGACAATCAAAATGAGGGAGGGGGTCCAAAATGCATTAGTCGAAGAGAAACCGACAACACCATGGAAAAAAAAGAAAAAATAACCAAAAGACAAACAAGATTCTATAAAACACTTGATTCAAAGCCGAAGATATTATTATTGAAAATAATCTGCGGGCTGATTAAAAGCCGAAGATTTAACAATTCATAATAATCGGCGGCCATTTGATCAAAAGCCGAAGATTTTATGATATAATAATCGGCGGTGAATTTTGAAAAGCCGAAGATTTGAAAAAGCCGAAGATTTTGAAAAGCCGAAGATTTTGAAAGCCGAAGATTTTGAAAAGCCGAAGATTTTGAAAAGCCGAAGATTTTGAAAGCCGAAGATTTTGAAAAGCCGAAGATTTTGAAAAGCCGAAGATTTTAAAAAGCCGAAGATTTTGAAAGCCGAAGATTTTGAAAAGCCGAAGATTTTGAAAGCCGAAGATTTTGAAAAGCCGAAGATTTTGAAAGCCGAAGATTTTGAAAAGCCGAAGATTTTGAAAAGCCGAAGATTTTAAAAAGCCGAAGATTTTGAAAGCCGAAGATTTTGAAAAGCCGAAGATTTTGAAAAGCCGAAGATTTTGAAAGCCGAAGATTTTGAAAAGCCGAAGATTTTGAAAGCCGAAGATTTTGAAAAGCCGAAGATTTTAGAATTGATAATAATCGGCGGGATTCTGAAAGCCGAAGATTTATTTGTATCCATGTATTTTTAAAGGAAAAATAATAATAATCGGGGGGTTCACTGTGGCTTTCCATAAACACTACATAGAAAACTTTTAAATTTTATTTTGTTAAAAGTAACTTGTTAAATTAGTTAAGGAGCTACCTACAAAGGAGATATCAAAGAGCGAAAATAAAAAATAAACAATCTGTATTTAGTCATTTTCTTAAAAGACTGAGCAACAATAATCCAATCGAACACTTGGGGGTAATGGTAAACAAATTCTGCTCCATATGTGACACTCGCTGTGATTTTCATGGTATTACTAAGTACAAGTTCGGTGATAAGTGTCAATCTGAATTATGGCGCAAATGATATTCATGCATCTTAAAAATGACAATTAGCTCAAAAGGACTCCAGCCATATAATGTAATCAATATATATGAGTGTTCCATTTGAGTGTCAAATGTTACAACCAAATGTTTATAATATATGACTTAGCAATTGGAATGCCCTGGCTATATAAAATAAAGTTTAGATCTGGAATCGTAAAATTAGAGACTACCATGTTTTAAATTAAAAAAAAACATAAGCCATTTCCGTAACCATTCGTCCAGCTTACTCAAGTCATATAGTCAACAACTGGTTTGATTGACAGTCTATTAAGACCGAGCAGCTGGTCGAAGTATCATCAGCAAAAAGTCTACTAAAGAAATTCAACTATGTCATTAGTATATTTATATGAAATATATAAGTCTAAGGTCCTTACTGATTCTTGAAGGACTTCAGCGGAAAAATGACTAAATACAGATGGTTTATTTTTTTATTTTTCGCTCTTTGATAATTCCATTGTAGGTAGCTCCTACACTAATTTAACAAGTTACTTTTAACTCCATATGCTTTCATTTTTTTATAGAAGAGTCTATGTCAAACGTTATCAAATGACTTAGAAAAATCACACATATATCGGTCATAAATCGGAAGGGGATGCTGAATCCCCACCACTTTTTTAAAATTGCAATAACATTTGCAATAATACAATTAAAAGGAAAGTTACATTGTTCAAGTGATTTATTAAAAAATATTGAATTAAAGCATTGAGTTTTTGAATAACATCAACAATTCCAATCGATCATATCGAAAATGTATCATAGATTTCATGTCTGTTGGAGAAATATATTCCTTTTTAGTTTGGAAATAAGACTAACATACATGATTTGTTAAAGAAATCACATTTCTCGTCTTCATTATACACGGTATCACCAATCGAATTATCATTTATAAACTTTTGTATGAGTGGAATATTTACAAGTACGTCTGTTTGATAAATGAGCATTTTCATGTTTTTCCACTAAGTTTTGGAATTAGAAACACCGTCATAAATTGTATTATATTAATCAATGCAATCTAATACATTTTGTCATATTAAAAGTGTAAAATAAAATATATAAATAGCGATTAACAGATAAAAAAAAGCGGTTAACCGATAAAAATAGGGGATACCGACATATAAATAGCGATTTACCGATAAAAATAGCGGTTAACCGATAAAAATACCTTTTGAATCAAATGGTATACACCATAGACAATAGACAGACAAGAGATATCTACACAACTATAGGTGAGTTAAAGGGTGTAACAGAGTGGACAGTATCAAATACAATTCAGGTGTTTGTTCATTTTTACACCAACAGCAGGAACGAAAAAAAAATGCCCATCAAAATCCAAAAAAGATTATATCTTTCTGGAACACAAAATGCTTTTAACTTTTGTATATCTAGTGGATGTCAGGCCTTAAAACTTTTCCAACTACATACGTTAGTCTGTACTCAAGAGTAGTTTTTGAGGTGTAAATACAGCCATTTTTGTCCAATTTGTTATGGTGAACCTTAACACGGCCGTCACTCGGCTAACCGAGAGATTGGTCGGTTAATCTATATTGAGTATGCGGCTATATGGGCGGTTGGTCTGTTAATCGGGTTGGTTATACGTCTGTTAAGAGTAAAACGCACAATTTAATGTTAAACTCTGTTAAATATACAGATTTTTTGGCATATTATAAGAACCAAATCAAAAAAAGAAAAGTGTCTGACAAAATGATATCTATCATAGAACATTTTCCACCTGTAAAAACATTTCATAGCCTGCGCAGTTTTCAGTAAAACTAAAAGGCGTCGCGCAAGTATGTCGTATGTATGCTTATACGCATAGCATTTTTTTGGATAAAAGGCGATTTTTATTTTTTAGATATCATTTAAAGGACACAAAATAGTACTTTGGTTCTAAAAAATAAATTGACATTAGTAAATATTTCATAATTGTAATATAACTTGAGTAAAACCACATTTTAGTGAATATTACGGGAATAAAGTCTGTTAATGGGTTGGACAATTTAAATTGTGTCAGTTAAGAGTTGTTTAGCCACGACAATAGTTTTGCTACCTTTATATTTTCCCATTGAAAAAGTTAAGAAGGAGATGTACTTGTGTAGAAAAAATGACAATACGGTGCAACAGTATCCTTCTAGTAAGGGCATTTTTATTTTGACTTTCTTTGCATTTTATTGAAGGGTGTGTCACTTCAATATAGCGTGATATGGATTGGCCGCTGGAATATGCATGAATTCATAATTTACGTTATCAATCAGCCTTATTTTTTGTGTCTGTTCAAAATCTGCAACATCTATAAATCTGTCATGTGTTGCAATACAGCTGGTTAAATTCCATGCGTTTTCCGATATGCATTGTCTTTCTGCCTAGTCATCATTGTCATTTTCTGCCTAAGGAAATGTTTGTACCAAGTAAGGAATATGACCGTTGTTTTCTATTCGTTAGTAAGACATGGTTCTAAACAATAAATTGACATTAGTAAGGTTTTTTTTCTATCAATATTTGTGTTTGGTGCTGATTAACTTTAATGTGTAACAAAAAGAATGTTTTATTTTCCTGGAAATCACAAGAAATGCATAATATTAATTTTATTTTTCGTGTAATGATGTATTTCTATTGTAAGTTATTTAGCCGACTAGCAGTCCGCAAACGTGCTTGTTTTTGTATCGAGTAACCTTCAAGGTCGTACAAAGAAAGGTTGATGCTGAAATGTTTGTTTATATTTGTATGCAATTATAAACATATGTCAGTCCATTTGATAAAAAAATGTTTAAAAGTGAAGACTAAATTTTGAATATGTTACACATGGTTTTATAATTTTAAATGTTTAATTTGAATTTTCCGCGATGTTTAATCACTACAAAGTAACTACCATTTTTTCTCTTCGTGCTAATATTTAAAAAAAAACCATTTTACTTACTGATGTTTTGTTACATTACGAAGTTTATCTCTGATTTATATACTGGTTACATGTACCAATGTAGATGACAAATTGGTGTCATTCATGACAATAAAACAGAATCCACATGATATATGCGACCATTCTTGGATGAAATTAATATTACTTTATATTACACTTTTTGAAACCATTTTTATCAATCTTCAAATTCCATTGTCTAAATTTATGTTTCATTGTTCCTATTTTGTTTCCGTATATTTCAGTCACTCGTCTTGAGCCTACCCATTTGTTCCGATAACACCCCATATAGCAATCAAATTATACTTGTTTTGCCATTCATAACTCTTAACAGACCAATTAACAGACCGGGTTTTATACATCCGACCCATTAACAGACCAGGTTTTTAATAAAAACTGATTTATGTCACCAAAATACAAATTTTCGTGTAGATTTTTCACATAATGATTGTGGCATGGTATTGGTTGCAACAATTTGATATTTTTCATTTAAATGCAATATTTTTATTTAATTGGTATATTTCTTCATTTAAATGCAATATTTTTTATTTAATTGGTATATTTCTTCATTTAAATGCAATATTTTTTCATTTGAATGGTATATTTTTTCATTTAAATGCAATATTTTTTATTCAAATGGTATAATTTGTCATTCAAATGCAATATTTTTTATTCAATTGGTATAATTTGTCTTTCAATTGCAATATTTTTTATTCAATTGGTATAACTTGTCATTTAAATGCAATATTTTTTTATTTGAATGGTATATTTTTTCATTTAAATGCAATATTTTTTATTTAAATGGTATAATTTGTCATTCAAATGCAATATTTTGTATTCAATATTGGTATTGTAGTTTTTTTATTTATATGCAATAATTGCATTATGGGAAATTCTTTGACGTCTTAAGGTCAAATTTGTAACAACGTTTCTGATTGGTCGGTAATTGTTTGGTTTTCCCCCTTTCTTTCTAAACATGAGCAGAGACATATAATACATATGTATTATATGTCTCTGAAATGAGTGACCAAGAATTAAAACAACGCGTCGAAATATCGCCCCTCTAACTAAATTTGGCGTTCGTGCGAGTTCATGCACTGGCTGTTAATGCCAATAATGGCCAGGTCGAGCAAAACATACACAAGAATTGCGGACAGCTCAGCTGGATGGCTTTATCAGCTACCACATAGAGAACCGTAATCATTGAAATTTTTTTAACGTTATTGTCTATGGGGAATTATGACCACTAGCTAAATAAACGAATACTATGTCTATTTTATAAATCTCATATAAAATTAATAAATTATAGAGATCTCACCAATTTTTTAGCTTTGAAATGGTGTAATAAAATCCACTTTATCTTGATATTTACTGGTGTCCCTATCATGTTGAACGTCGGGTTCTCTTTTGGTCGAGATATGTTAAATTACGCGGTATACATATTTTATAAAAATTCATATTAAATTCATTTTTTATTGTAAATCAAATTAACAAATTATACAGTATTGGCAAATAATTTTCCTATCAAATGGTATAAGAATCGTCATTTTAAAATAATGTTTACTGTTGTCCCTAAGCATTTGAAAGTGAAACTTCATTATTTATGAATACGATGTATATTCATTCAACTAAGATTGACCGTATTCAAAGACAAATTGGTCTTGTTATTTAGTTGAATTCTCATTTTTATGATGTGAACTTCTTTTCTAATTACATCCATCATTTTAAATATCTAGTTAGGTTTTAAACAATAGATTAATTTCTATTATACCAAAGAGTTCTTTAAACATCAAAATTTTAAAAGTAGTGTGGTATTGTTGACATCTTGAAGAAAAATATGCAAAAAGTGTTGTTTTTTTTTTTCGTTTTTTTTAAAGGCTCTGTCTAATTAATCTTATTTTGATTTGAGTCATGAATTATATCATTATTATCAAATATTTGAATACACAATTGCATGATTGTATTATCGAAAAAAAAATGACTACGAAATCTGAAAAACTAAATTGAACTTGAATAGAAAAGATGACAACGTGCACTTTTAATGTTATTCAAACCATTCAAAATTGTATACAAGTTTTGTATAATGAAAAGGTATAGGGAATATTATTCTTATCATTATAAGAAATGATCAGAGAAGTATTTTGAATGTATTATACAGTAAGATATCATAGCATCAAAATCATTGTTAGGATATTCTATCTTTATGTTCTCCTTCATACATTAATCTTATTGTTTAGTACAAGGATTTGTATTGTACTATACAAATCCTTGTTTAGTATATTCATAAAATGTCGTTTAATAATACAAATGACGAAAAACATCGAAGTCCTTTTTAAGAAAAGGTCCATAATTATCGATCTCAGCTAACATATAAACACGAATGTGTCAATATTTACATAGTATATTGTTTAAGCGTCCCATGGTGCCACGGCAAATCCTTTCCGGTGCGGTATCACTATTCAATACCATATGTTACTATTTTATCTTATCATTGAAGTATTATATTGAAAATATAGTAGTCCATGCAAAAGAGATTGTTGGGAGACCCCCTTTTTTTATTTTTTTGCAGTTAATTTATAATTTGAAAATAGTCTTTTCACATCAATTTTTTACCTTGTCTTAAGTGTTCAAACTCTTATCAATGCGATTTAACAATAATAATTTATGTATGTTGCACTCTATACTTATGTTTAAATGTTTAAGAGTATTCTACACATAGGAATATAGGGTGACACATATAAACTAATTTTATAAAGTAAACAAAAATTGAGATACGGCTGAAATATGAACGATATTTTCAAATAAGATTAATTACAACAAAAAAATAATTATAAAATTAACTAGACAAAGTGATGCCCCGCACTTCACTCTGAAGTAACTGTATCATAACATGGAAGTAATATTGAATATTACTTCCATGATCATAACAAAGATAATGTAGAACTTTATCTGAGATTTAATTGTGTCTGGGAGAAACAAATGATGCCCCCGCAGATGCAAAGTGTTATTTTAAAATAACTTCAACTATCTCCCAAAAGAGCAAATATTAAACCCTGACCACATGCACACCTTCAATATATGTACAAACCACTAAACTTTAAGGAGAAAGTCTGCGGTTTTATTTACTGATATCTATGTCTAATTAAGGGTAGTGAATTATGTAAGTTTTATGTTCCTAGAGGACAGGAAAATATTACAATTTAATCCACAGGTGTTAATGAGTTTACGTGTTACCTGGATCAAATAAAATTCAGCATGGAGTATACATCTGGCTTATACAATGTCAATGTCGAATACATGTGACCTACCATATCAAATAAAATCTAAAATTGACAGTAAAAAAAAATGTACATCTTGTCATATTTATGATATTGCCTTCTGTACTTTTAATTATATGTTTTATGAGATTTCAACCCTCCCTCTATACCTCTAGCCTATGTAGAATAAACAAAACACAGCAATACGCACAGTAAAACTCAGTTTAAAAGAAGTCCGAGTCCGATGTCAGAATAGATAACAAAAGTCTTTTAAGACACTAAGCAAAATGACAATGATACATGATAAATTAACTAAAGGACTACTACAGCAATAACTGACATGCCAGCTCCACACTTCAATTAAACTGATTGAAAGATTATGTATTCGTCATATTCATAAATTTTCTATCCTTTTCCAGAATCACGTTGAAGAGTTAAATGCTATTTTTTTTTTTATATAAAACATAATCTAGATAATACTCAAGCCTGCTTGAAAGCCTGCTTGATGTTGAAAGGATTTGTATATTGGATTTTCATCTAACCCAATTAAAAAGAAATTTACAAGGATAGATCAGTTTGCCTGTGGCTTTTATTGAACTTGTTAAAATCAGAAACACCGATTATAAATTATTTGGACTATCTTAAAGCTTCCGAAAAGGTCGTGTGTAGTATAAACAGGGTTACAAATTTCATACAATAAGAAAATTTACTAGATTCAGAAAAAAAAATTTAAAAAAGTATTGATCAAGAGATATACATATATTATAAATATAGGAAATATAATAACATGTAAACGTATCTCTTTTGAACCATCGTTAACAGAAAATATTCTTTCTACACTGAGACTACTATATAACACACATGTGTTATAGTAGTCTCAGTTCTACATCATAGGGCATGCAAAACTTTTCTTTTTTTAAATTATTTCTTTCCTATCGGCAATTTCTTCATCATTCATCTGTGTATAGTGTACGCGGGGTTTCTTTCTTAAATCCAACTGCGTTCGGAATTATCGTATAACTGCTAATATCATAAATTACCCTATAGGCATAACGTCAAAGTGACATCTGTTGGCGGGGTGTTCGTTTAGGGGAGTTATCTATTCTTATCTACTGGTCACCAGACGATGAGAACAAAATGGGAACCAGAATAGAAAAGTAACACGAGTTATCTCGCCTTGAAATGTCCGTAATTCTTGTACATGAATGCGAGTGTCAAGTAATAATAATTATTTTGACACACAACCTGTTCATGGATAGAAACAGATGCCTGCGTGCATGGCAAAAACTCCTCCAATGAAAACCCTTTCTGAAGAAACTCCCCGACAGTCTACACATTGAAATAAAAAAAAATATTTTAATATTTATTTGATATTCTAGGTAAGGGATTTTGATTGATTGGTGTTTAACGATACTTTCAACACTATTGGGCTATTCCGTAGTGGTCAGTTTAAATTTATAGATAAAGGATGGGGAAGGGAAGAGAGGGCATTATTATTCATTTTGATCTGTCGCTAATCGTGCCTATTTTTCAGCTCTAACCAGACAACCATACTAGGCATATATATGAAATCCTTCTGTCCCCCACCCCAACAAATAAATAAATATCAAATGGTTTTCCTCTTATTTAACACAAGTTTAAATTGATTGATTGTTTTGTTGCTAATTGTTAACGCCCAGTGACAAATATTTCATGCTTGTTCAGGAAAACACGAGTTTAGAAGTCAGGTATATAATATAAAAACGAAGAGATGGGATATGATTGTTAACAAGACAACTATCCACCGGAGTTCAAATATGAAGTGGATGTAAGCAATTAAACACAATCGTAAGGCCTTCAATAATGACAAAAACCTGATACTGTAAAGTCGTCTATAAAAGGTCCGACATGAAAAGTGTGAACAATTCAAACGAAAAAAACTAACGGCCTAATTATACATAACAAAACAATTGGCAAAATATCAATTACGGGTCGAGACATGAACCAACGACAACCACTAAACTACAGGCTCCTGACCTGGGACAGGCATATAAAGAATAGTGTAGGGTTGATATAAAACGAAGATGTGGTACCGTATGATTGCAAATGAGACAACTCTCTACAAGAGACCAAATTAAACAGAAATCAACAGCTATAAGTCTCCGTACGGCCTTCCGACAATAAGCAAAGCCTACCACATAGTCAGCTATATAAAAGGCCCCGAAATTACAAATGTAAAACAGTTTAAACGAGAAAACTAACGGCCGAATTAATGTACAAAAAATGAACGAAACACAAATATATATAACACAGCAACAAAAGGCAACCACCGAATTACAGGCTCCTGACTTGGGACAAACACATGCATACATACAGAATGGTGGGGGGGGGGGGGGGGGAGGGGTGGGGTCAAACATGTTAGCGGGATCTCAATCCTCCCCTAACCTGGGACAGTGGTGTAACAGTACAACAACATGTTTGTGAGCGGCACTCATCCCATCCCGAAGCTGGGACAGTGGTGTAACAGTACAATAAAAGAACAACCTGCACTAATCAGTTACAATTAGATTAACTCAAAAGATCGGTATGAGACACACAAAAAAAACTAACATTAAGACAATAGACACAACGCACCGACATAAGACTATTTACAATTACTGGAAGTTTGCTCAAAGCTAACTACAACTAGTACTGGAATAAATCTTGTTCTCCCAGTTCTGAAGTATACCAATTGAATAAAAAACATTGCATTTGAATGACATATTATACCATTTGAATAAAAAATATTGCATTTAAATGAAAAAATATACCATTCAAATAAAAAAATATTGCATTCAAATGAAGAAATATACCAATTGAATAAAAAATATTGCATTTAAATGAAAAATATCAAGTTTTTGCAACCAATACCATGCCATAAATGATATTAATATGATTAACAAACATAATGCCTGTCTTTTTTCGATGTTCAAAATATTGCATGCAAGTAAATTCAACCAACTTGTCATTTTGTGTACATTTTGTGTGTGTAAAATGTGTATAAATTTATTGATGAGTAACCCGCCTTTTCATTTATTAGATCATTTATCGAAGCTAGAAAAAAAATAATTACACCGCTAGATTCAGTACACTGAATTGTTTTGCCAGACATGAATAGTTTTTATGATGAAAATATATTTAAAAATTATACAATGAAACATACTGAGCTTGCAATGATTTTCTCGATAATACCTGATTAACAGACTTTAGCCAACCCGATTAACAGACCAACCGCCCATATAGCCGCATACTCAATATAGATTAACCGACCAATCTCTCGGTTAGCCGAGTGACGGCCGTGCTTAAAGACGTCTGAATTCAAGCTTAAATATGAAAATTCTATCATTTGCCACAAAACGTCGCTTTTCAGATAGTTTTGTCTAAAATGGAAGTGGCCGCATTTGTGTTCAGTCTCAACCTTTATATATATATATGTTACGTATCATCATCAAATACAACATATATTTAAATGTTAAGATTGAACACAAGTGTGGTCACTTCCATTTTAGACAAAAACATAAATGCAAAAATTGTGAAGATTTCAGTTATTTTGTATGAATTAATGATGCAAGTACCTGATGCATATGCATTGTTTTGTTAAAAACAGCCCATATTTGTTTATAACAACTTTTTGAAATGCTATATTTTGGGGCCAAAAAGGGGCCTTACCGGGCCTACTCCTTGTGAACATTGTAAAGTCACAGACGATGTTAAACACTTTCTTTTAGTCTACTCGAAATATGATGCGCAAAGAAAACAGGAAAGCTAGGAGTCATAGATCTTTCATTGAAACACCTTCTTTCCGGATACACACATACTTTTAGTCCTGTGCATTACTATTTACAGGAAACTAATATACTTAGCAAGGCTCTCAAATAAGTATCATCAATATATTCATATGAATATATCCTTTAGATAAATTAATTATGTATTTGTAACCCATGTGTACATGATGTATCTCTAAGGTAGTCTCTCAAGTTCAATTATTTCTCCATTACAATACAAGCACAATTAAAGAAAAAAAAACTCACCCGAATCTAAGCTAGAATTATGATAAGCAAGCATTGCACACTTCACCTTTGTGTCAGTCCACTGTCTTAATCAAAAAGACTTTTTTTTCTACCTGTGTTGTACATCAGTAAATCAATCTAAACACCTTTACGTAACTGACCACGCAATGCACGCAATCAATTTCAACAAGCATAAAAAAATCATGCTAAACACTCTGGTCTATTGAAGATTAGTAGTAAACTCAAAAACTGAATAATTTAACAGTATATGTTAAAAAGAATACAATATCACTTTTAGAGTCTCACAAACCGACAGTTACGATCATATTATTAATCTGAGACTAATACAATATCACTTTCAGACTATCACCATAGGTACTTGGGGACAAAACAATTTTTTTTTGGCCCTCCCCCTTTTTCCAAAATCCGCTATTTTTTCGTTTTCTATTAATTTCAATTATTTTCGTGTTTTTCTGTATTATAAGAACATAAATATACTACAAATAACTTGTATTTGCTATTTACTATCAATTCCAAGTTTACTATCCACAGCGGTCATTCTCAATGCTCTTCAACTTCGTACTTTATTTGGCCTTTTTAATTTTTTTTTATTCGAGCGTCACTGCTGAGTCTTTTGTAGACGAAACGCGCGTCTGGCGCAAATACAAAATTTCAATCCTGGTATCTATGATGAGTTTATATATCACTGACCGCTGTCTCCCTCCCCAAAAAATCAAAATGGTTTTCCCCTTATTTAACACGAGTTTAAATTGATTGATTGTTGGTTGCTTATTTTTAACGTCCAGTGACTAATATTTTATACATGTTCAGAAAAAAAACACGAATTTAAAAGTCATGTATAGAATATCAAAACTAGTAAGGAGATGTGCCTGTGGCATGATTGCCAATTAGGCAACTATCAACCGGAGTTCAAATGAAGAAGTCTCAGCAGTTATAATCAACCGTACGGCCCACAACAATGACAAAAACCCATACCGTATAGTCAGCTATAAAAGGCCCCTACATGAATAATATGAAACAATTAAAACGAAAAAAAATAACGGCCTAACTATATATATCAAAACCCTTTAAAAACACAAATATGAGTTGACAGATATGAACCAATAACAACCACTGAACTATAGGCTCCTGACTTTGGAGAATGTGGAAGGGTTAAACATGTTTGTGAGCGCTCAACACTCCCCTAAACTGGGATAGTGATGTAACAGTACAACATAAGAACAAACTAAAAATCAGTTACTCAAAAAATCGGTACGAGACACAAAAACAAGTAACACTAAGAGGATAAACGTAAAGCACCGAAATAAGAGATTTTGCAGTAACTGAACGGCTTGTTATCATGCTCTTCTAGACTAATGTATCAATCAGTACACAACCAACGGACTTAGTCATCCTTGTATACTAGTACCTCAAGTAAGGTTCTCAAAAAGTGGTGGTCCGAAGGTTTTAACCATCGAAATATTGCAAGGACCGGCACAATTTTGGTATTTTGAAATAGAAGTAATAGTTAGGACCAGTATATTTTTCTTCAAGGACCAACAGGGAATAAAGATTTTGAGAACTCTGCGATATCTTTTATATACAATGCTTATAGACAAGATGTCCTTTTCGTTCATATACCAGACAAACATTGACAAATTCTTGTATAGTTTAAGATTATTCCAAAACATTTAATGGTCTGAGCTTTAAGCCGGATTTGTTTGTTAAAATTAAGTTGGAAAAGCATAAAGAAAAATTTTCACATACACAGCGATTTTTTCCAACAATTTTCTTTGTCTTTTCACTTAATCATATAACTTACATCAATGCCAAAACGGAGAACACTATTAAAGTCATGTCTACCGAATGAACTTACGTAACTAAGTTTTCTAATAAATCATCGTAACCTTTGTTTATGTTATCCAACATAAAAAATTCTACTATATTCGAGGGCAAATTGAATTTTCGTTTTTTTGCTAATTCTACAGAATATCTCCAGAAGAGGTCCAGATTCATTTTTTTGGCAGTGACTTGTCACGTGAGTTATCACTATGACTGGTCTTCACTCTTTCCTATAGAAATCGTACAATAACTCGAGTTTGCTATGAACAATTTGAATTTATGAGAATTTAAAAAAAAAACATGGTTCCTCAATGAAATAAACATAATAGTTATTGAAGAACTGGTCATTATCGTGATACATGGACAGCCCGTAGGACAGTGGTATTGACTACGACAGCGATAATGACCTCGACTACGGCTCGGTCATTATCGCTGTCTTAGTCAATACCACTGTCCTGTGGGCAGTCCATATATCACGATAATAACCAGTTCTTCAATAACTATTATATAATTAAATCATAGTGTAAATCATAGTGCTTGTCCACTAAGTGCTGTAGCCGATATTAAGGAGTATTCTATGAATTTCCTGGATGTAATATAGATACAATGGAAATAACTAAGTATTTAGGGAAATAATAAGGATAAAATTAAATAGTCAACAACACTGATATCTTTGAATGTTCTTGCTCCTACACCTTTATCATCACCGACCCTCGAATTAACAGTAAAGATATTTATTTTTTTTGCATAGATTCAAGAGTCTGTGACCATAATTGTTTGGTTTACAAGAACATCCACTCACTCGATGCAATGGAATATTATTTCTCAGTAGATTTTGATAATCAAATAAATATTCCAAAATTTCATTATCTTCATCAAGATTCAAAATATCTATAATATTGTCATCTGGAATAATGTAATCAGGTAAAACACTAGTTTTGGAATTAAAATCACCAATCAAACCATATTCTAGTTTTTCTTTTTTCAAAAATAACATCAGTTCATTTTCAATTTCGTCAAACGCTTGAACATTTGAGTTCTTAGTATTTTCAGGTGGTATGTTTATGCATAGATATAATATATCTATGGTATATGCAACCCATTAAAATATCTGTCTTTAGATTAAAAAGCAATTTTGAAATGTGCTTCCAATAAACAAATTGACAGTCAGTTTCATGAAATGTAATATACTTTTCAAATATCTTTTTGTAAACAATTGCTATACCACCTGATGCTTTTTGGATTTTTTTTTTCTGTTTTTAGTTTTACAAACATGATTACAAGGCAGATCAAGAATATCAAATTCAGTTAGTTTAGTTTCTACAAATAAAAGAATATCATTTTTGTTTATAAGATCAACAAACTCTGGACATAACAATTTAGATTTTATACCACAAATGTTTAATAAGCAACATTTCAAGTCATTCACATTGAATGGTTGTCCTCCTGTACTGTACCCCTAACTTTATCTTATGATCCATTCGAATTGACAGTCACACCTGACACGTGTGCCCTGGAAGCCCGGCTAATAGCCGATCTGTTAATTAGCGTATACCTTTTTACAAGCCTTCCATGAGTATTGCCAGACAATAATACACACATCGTATATACCTAGTCCAAGCGTAGATAATAAAAGTCCAATAAGCGTACACCTATATATTGTCTTTACAGTTTAAGTTATATACTTTAATTTGTTCACTATATCCGTCGGAAAAAGCAAATATTAAAAAAATAAAAGATTTAATTTTTTGTGCTGTAAACAAAAGTAAATTGAAACGGAAAATGTAAATATAGAAAATTATATCTCATGAATGTAAAATTAGCATGTCTGTTCATTTTATTTTCTAATAGCCAGGGATCCTGGCTCACTGCTCGACAGTAGACGAAATATTAGATTCGGTCAGGATGTACATGATAAAGAAAGCACCTGTTTGACTCGTGAAAATATTTTTAAACATTTTAAAGTTATATAAAATGTGACGCAAATACTAGGGACCAGATGATATGATATAATTGGCCCAAAGGACATGAAATATAGAAGTAGACTATATAAAAATAAATAATTCAAAATTTTATAATTATATCTTTAAAAATTTCGACACGTGCCACATTCAATATTGATTGCCACCAGTGTAATCGATTGAAATTCAGGTTCATTCAACCAGGAACAGTTTGTTACGCACGTGTATACAGTTTGAGCATGTATATGTTATTTCAGCATGTTTTTTTTCGTGTGTTTTGTATTTGGTTTATTAAATAAATTTCTGGACAAGGACAAACGAAATAGTTTACTCTGGATACTCTATTTATCTTAAAAAAAACAGCTTCACAAATTCCACAAGGTTTGACAAACTTTTGACTTTATACTTTTCTTAATAATGTAAAAAGTTAAACTGAGAAAAAAACCTGAATCCATTTATCGGTTAAATACGGACAAACGAAATTGTAAAAATATCCATGATCTTTAAAATTTATTTATATATTGATTCTAGTTTATAGATCCCCTAACAGCAGTATTTGTAATTTAAACTAGTTTGATGGTGCGCAAACCCTCCCCTAACCTTGGATAGTGGTGTAACAGTACAACATAAGAACAAACTATAAAAATCAGTTGAAAAGGGCTCCACTCATCATGCCTTTTTGCAAAGATAGAAAAAGTATTAAAACTATGATCATATAATATAAAACTGTCTTAAAAATGATAATTACGTTGGGTAAACTTGAGCAGTCATACTGATCCCTATTTAGACTGGAAGGTATTCAAACGTAACTCTAGAAAAAAGACATATTGTAACAGTTGAAAAAAAAACAGAACTAAGTTCCATTTCATCTTTGACTGCAATCTATAATTATATTAACTGTCGAATTAACAAATTAACAAAATATATACTTCGTGCATACAAGGACATATATTAGTTATACGTCCTTGACTATTATATCTTTAAACAAAAAAATAATTATTTGCATAAGAAAATAACCAGACATTTGATATGTTTACCATAAAAACACTTATAAGGATTTATTATTTTTTAATTCAACATCTATAGTTTTAATCTAAAGTATACATCGGTTAATTTAATGAAAAGACATAGAAAATTGTTAAGTGTTTTTCTTTACGTAAAAGTATACATCGGTTAATTTAATGAAAAGACATAGAAAATTGTTAAGTGTTTTTTCTTAACGTAAAGAAAAATGTCCCTCCAAAAAATAGCTCCCCCCCCATAATTTGTCATTGCGTTAGTGGGGGCTAAATTTGGAGACAGTGGCCCGACTGCCATAAACAACAGAAGACGAACAGCAAACAGTTGATACAACATTTGATATGTATGACAGACGACGACGGACACAAACTGGTTGTACTGAACAATTTCAACTACCACAAGATACCCTATGAATTTATTGACATACTTGAACTCGTTTAAAGGATATATTTCTGAACAATAACGAATTCAGCATGTTTACTGTACAGACACCAGACACCAAGTGATGGATAAAATTGTTGCTCATTTCATTTTTTAGTGCAATATATGATTAATTTATTGTTGGTTGCTTAACGTCCAGTGGCAAATATTTCATGCATATTTGGTTGATTGATTGTTGGTTGATTAACGTCCAGTGGCAAATATTTCATACATATTCAGAACTAGAAGTCGTTTAAGAAATAGATTATGAAGTATTTAATTTTCTCATCATTTGGTAAAAGGATATTTTCTAAGCTGTTAAAATTTGTTAGAATCATAATTTTTCTGACAAAATTATATCCTTTGCTCTAAATTAACACATACGATTCGGAAAATAATAAGAACATTGCAACTTAAGTCTCGGGAATTATTTGTATATTAAGTCCAGGGGCGTTTCCAGGATATTTGAAAGAGGGGGCGTTGAATACAATTTTAAGCTGAGCGGAGCTATGCAAAAAAAATTTTGGACCTTTTTTTGGCTAACAATTTTAAATAATTGTGAAATGCACCAATGTAACGGTTCCTGACTTGGAGCATGTATATTTTATAGTTAAAGTGTCAGGGTTTGATATTTTTTATGCCGAATTCTCTCCATTAATTGTTTATGGTATATTAAAATGATTGGATGGATCTTAATAGCAGTAGACCAATAACGAGAAATTCCAAATTCTAGGATATAGGGCGTTACTTTACATTTCAATATTCCTAGGCCAGGATTTTATGAACGGGAGGCGTAATTCCGGTTGCCCTGGTATAGGGTCCATGGGGAAGGTCAGAAGCTCCTGGATTTCAACAATTTAGCATCAAATTATGAAGTATTATAACTCCATGATAGACAAATTGGTGAAAGTAGTCTGCCTTCGGATCATTCAAATTATGTATTGATTAACATGTGGATATCAAATCTTTGGAAGAAGTTGTAAATTCAGTTCAAAGGTTATATGAAATGGGCATGAAAAATGAAAAATAAATCTTTAACGATAGCTTTTTCTGATATTTTGATATATATATACCCGTTTTGTTAAAATATACCTTTTCACTGTTTTGGTCTTTTGGAAAATATTGTTTGTGCTGTATTTATACCCCTTTACCAAGAAATTTGTTTAGCATGCATACGTATATAAATTGCGGTTTTTATCCAACGCAATCATAGGTTTGAACGTTGTTTTCAATTTAGTAGATATAAAAAGATGTGGTATGAGTGCCAATGAGACAACTCTCCATCCAAGTCACAATTTATAAAAGTAAACCATTATAGGTCAAAGTAACGTCTTCAACACGGAGCCTTGGCTCACACCAAACAGCAAGCTATAAAGGGCCCCAAAAATTACAGGTGTAAAACCATTCAAACGGGAAACCAACGGTCTAATCTATATAAAAAACGAGAAACGAGAAACACTTATGAACCACATCAACAAACGACAACTACTTAACATCAGATTCCTGACTAGGACAGGTGCAAACAGTTGCAGCGGGTTTAAACGTTTTAATAGTACCAAACATTCACCCTTATATGAAACAATAGTGAAACATTGTATTTATAATACCCCGTTCTAGATAGTCAAATCTTACCCCTTCCAATGCAAGGCACAAAAAAAACAACCCCATTTCAGACAATTTAGCTGAAAATGCAACCCCGTTTGTCGGAACATACCCGGTATCATATATATAGCGAGTATCCCCCGGATAGATGTAGAATGGCCACTGGTTAAGTGTCACACAAAACAACCATTTCATGTATAGATTTACTTACCGTTTTGGTTGTTTAAGAAAGGTGTCCAGTCACCCATCAGATGGGGGAATCAGTATAAAAAGAAATCAGAGTATGTGTTTAATTAATGAATATGATGAATTGCCATATTCAATACAATATGATATAAGCAGATTACGATTTTTTTTGTTTTTTTTTAAGGGGGGCGTACGCCCATTACGCCCTTACCTGGACCCGCCCCTGATAAAAATCTTATAAAATTAAAAAGATATATAATGAAGTAAATTAGATATCTTATAAACTATATAAGATATTTGATTATTAATTCTAACAAGGATTTGTATAGTAACTAACTATACAAATCCTTGATTCTAATTTAGATATCTTATAAACAGTATATA
Source organism: Mytilus californianus (assembly GCF_021869535.1). Taxonomy (NCBI): domain Eukaryota; kingdom Metazoa; phylum Mollusca; class Bivalvia; order Mytilida; family Mytilidae; genus Mytilus; species Mytilus californianus. The sequence goes on from NW_026262679.1 coordinate 65,990,202, forward strand.
ATATCTAATTTATTTTTAGAGATATTATAAAGTTAATATATCTTGTAAAGTTGATAAGAAACCATATTAACTTCAAATTAATTAAGACATCTTGTAAAGAATACAAGACATCTTATATATTTTATAAGATATGTTACTTGTTAACTGCATAAGATATCGTGCAATAGGATAAATCTAAAACAGAGACATATATACACAATTCATGTATATATGTCTCTGTCTAAAAACAGCTTACCATACTCCTAGGTCTTTAGCGATAAATTAAGTTAGATTTGTGAGCAGTTTTGGTTTCAACATCTATTATTTTTAACATTTCTTCAATAATTAAGATAATCTTCAATAATTTTAAGATAATTGAAAACTTTTTGGGAGGTTTTAGTGTAGAACACGGATTTTGTTCCGTTCCGAAATTGTTTTAGTACTAAGATTTTAAAACACTTGGAGGACACGTGCGTGAAGAAGAAAAAATAATGCAGACGAATGTTCATCGCATTCCCCTTTTAATTTACACACAGTTTGCATGCTTGATTCTTTAAGTTGGTAAGTAGAAATTATCAACTACAAAGCAGTCATATTGGATGTCGTTGTGTTGTTATTAATGTTAATGAGCATATCAATTTGCAACATGTCCAACTTCATCATGCGATTCATGCCATCGGCATCATGGTCAACAACTGGTCAAGGTTGCAGTCGCAAATCAGCTGATTGTTGAAATTTCATGCATGGTTGTAATCAAGATTAGACCATGATTTATGCGGAATAGAGTCCTATAGTATACTTCTAACAACATGTGAAAGTCAGACACAAAAAATGGATGTGAGAAAATCCTAAAACAGGTACAGCAAAATAACTAGTCCAAATAATTATGAGGTCTTGAAAGGCTATTATCGATATATTTTTTTGCTTTGACGCCTTACAGGGCTATTATATTTTTTTTTGCGTTGAAGCTGTACAAACTATCCATCTTTGCAATATATAACAACATGAATAAAGGCAGTTAACAATGAAAATATAATATGTTCATTTTTAACAAACAGTCTTAAAACTATATGGATATTAAACAGCAGATGGTAGGGAAATTTGCAAACATTTTTACAGCAAGAAATTAGGCAGGGGCGGGTCCAGGGGCGGGTCCAGGTAAGGGCGTACGCCCCCCTTAAAAAAAACAAAAAAACTCGTAATCTGCTTATATCATATTGTATTGAATATGGCAATTCATCATATTCATTAATTAAACACATACTCTGATTTCTTTTTATACTGATTCCCCCATCTGATGGGTGACTGGACACCTTTCTTAAACAACCAAAACGGTAAGAAAATCTATACATGAAATGGTTGTTTTGTGTGACACTTAACCAGTGGCCATTCTACATCTACCCGGGGGATACTCGCTATATATATGATACCGAGTATGTTCCGACAAACGGGGTTGCATTTTCAGCTAAATTGTCTGAAATGGGGTTTTTTTTTTTTTTGCCTTGCATTGGAAGGGGTAAGATTTGACTATCTAGAACGGGGTATTATAAATACAATGTTACACTATTGTTTCATATAAGGGTGAATGTTTGGTACTATTAAAACGTTTAAACCCGCTGCAACTGTTTGCACCTGGCCTAGTCAGGAATCTGATGTTAAGTAATTGTCGTTTGTTGATGTGGTTCATAAGTGTTTCTCGTTTCTCTTTTTGTATATAGATTAGACCGTTGGTTTCCCGTTTGAATGGTTTTACACCTGTAATTTTTGGGGCCCTTTATAGCTTGCTGTTCGGTGTGAGCCAAGGCTCTGTGTTGAAGACGTTACTTTGACCTATAATGGTTTACTTTTATAAATTGTGACTTGGATGGAGAGTTGTCTCATTGGCACTCATACCACATCTTTTTATATCTACTAAATTGAAAACAACGTTCAAACCTATGATTGCGTTGGATAAAAACCGCAATTTATATACGTATGCATGCTAAACAAATTTCTTGGTAAAGGGGTCTAAATACAGCACAAACAATATTTTCCAAAAGACCAAAACAGTGAAAAGGTATATTTTGACAAAACAGGTATATATATATCAAAATATCAGAAAAAGCTATCGTTAAAGATTTATTTTTCATTTTTCATGCCCATTTCATATAACCTTTGAACTGAATTTACAACTTCTTCCAAAGATTTGATATCCACATGTTAATCAATACATAATTTGAATGATCCGAAGGCAGACTATTTTCACCAATTTGTCTATCATGGAGTTATAATACTTCATAATTTGATGCTAATTGTTGAAATCCAGGAGCTCCTGACCTTCCCCATGGACCCTATACCAGGGCAACCGGAATTACGCCTCCCGTTCATAAAATCCTGGCCTAGGACTATTGAAATGTAAAGTAACGCCCTATATCCTAGAATTTGGAATTTCTCGTTATTGGTCTACTGCTATTAAGATCCATCCAATCATTTTAATATACCATAAACAATTAATGGAGAGAATTCGGCATAAAAAATATCAAACCCTGACACTTTAACTATAAAATATACATGCTCTAAGTCAGGAACTGTTACATTGGTGCATTTCACAATTATTTAAAATTTTTAGCCCAAAAAAGGTCAAAAAAAATTTTTGCATAGCTCCGCTCGGCTTAAAATTGTATTCAACGCCCCCTCTTGTCAGATATCTATTGTCCATGTCAATCAATATGATTCACTACCAGAGAGTACTCAAACCTCTTTCCCAATTTTGTTTATTGTGACCACTTCTTTTAGAACAAAAAAAATGTGTACAACAAAATCCATTAAAGTTTTTTATTTTCTAAAACATAAAATGGAAGCCCTGGTAACCCAAAGTGATGTGTATGAATGATTCTTTTTTTGTTCATGCACTGTACAGAAAAGTATTTGTAGAAAAACAAATTACTGTGACTTGACTGTAAGGCCACTTAAAATTAATTGATAGATTTTCATCCCCGACGCCCCTCTGAAATTGTCCCACCCCGATTTTTTTGATTTTTTTTTTAAAGATTTACGATTTCCGGATTTTGTTTATTTCCGTTACCGGTAAGTGCCGATAATTTCGTTTCATTCAAAACTTCCTGTTTTAAATTTCAGTTTTCGTATTTCTCCTCGTGTAATATAACCAAAATGATTAAGTCGACATATTCTGCTGCTTAATGATGACAACATTATCTTCTGAGAATATAGATTGATAACTAGAAGGGCATGAAATATTCAGGTAACGAGTAATAGGCGGTGTCCAAGAACGCTAATCACGGTATGTCACAAATTTCAGTGATTAGAAAACCGTACATTTTTTTATTTATACAATGACTTTGTGTCAGGGAATTTGGACTGTGAATAATATCCAAAGCGCAAGAATCGTGGAACACATTGGTACAAAAACATGACTGGAATAAAGTAATTGACACAAGCACGAACTTGTGCGATTTATGACCGTATATATTGAGTACAAAGAGTCGGCCAACATACAAAATGTATTATACATGTAGCAAGCCCTTAGATTTACCCCAAGGCTGTCGTTTTTGTGGACAAACAGCAAACACCCTCTGTCCCCAGCCCCTTAATAGAGTCATTAAACAACTTCTTCTTTTTTAGTTCATTTCATGTTTTAAATTTTAATTATATTTGCACCTTGCATAAGAATCTTCAAGGCATCAACCCTAGTATTTTCAACACAGTTTGAGTTTTCATTTCACTCTGTACTCGTTATATTTGTGTTGCATACCAATGCATATGCTTTATTTTATGAGCACTACAAATCATAGCTTAAAAGAAAAATGAATTTGATGTAGGTAGTCTAAAAGAGAACATTTCTCCACGTTTTGCTATTTATTAAAAATAGGCTTCTAAAGCGGCCATTACATGTAGATCAGTGGTTGCCAATCAGAAATATTAATTTAAGAATTTGAAAATAATGTAGAATTCCTTATATATACATGATATAAGCATATTATTACCATTGTATATGAACAACACGTCACAAAAGGGTTTAGGAGGAAATAAAAATTTAAAAAATAAAATACTCCCACCCGCCCCATTTTTTTCCAAAATCTGGATGAAAATCTACTAATTAATTTTAGTTGGCCTAAGTGTTGCTCTCCACCTATTGCAGTTAACTATTTAAAATTTTGACCAAATTGCAATTTATTATATCAGACCAAACTGTTCAACTGGTCAGAAATTTTAACAAACTGCTGTAGAAAAACACAGTCATTTAACATTTTGTCTTTGTGAAACATTAAAAGAGGAAAAAGTCCATGGATGGAGTTTTACAATGAGGGAAAGATTAGTCTTCCTTTGGTAAATCTCTCTCAAAATGTGGCTTATAGATATATTTTTTCTTTATAACCACCACCAAAACAAGTATGGATAACTATTTATGTATGAAATTTCTTCTGTTCAACTCATACATGTTCAATTTAGCTTAATATTTCATTTAATAAAGTCATCTCATATATTGCCTTCTCAGCAGATATGTCAGTTACACCAGACTTACAGGCTGTTTACAGCAAATGGGAAAATAAAGGACCAGGAAGAATACAACCTGATACCAATACCCAAAAGATCCTGCAGGATGGGCGCCAGAAATGGAGGGATAGATATGAGGACGAGATAAAACCTCAGACTCGAAGGTCATCTTATAAACAGAAGGCTATACCAACAGAAAATGTAATATTATAGAATTATGCAGCAAAATGCTGTAAAAAGTTAGTAGGCGTGTATTAAAGAGTTAATAAATGCAAAAAGAAAATAATAAAATCTTTTGTATGCAGTATAAACTCTTTCTGTTTTAATTAGTTGCAGGTTTAAATTTGGCATCAATGAAAATGAAATGGATATGTACAAATGATACATTATAGTTTAGACAGATCTAGAAGACACATACCTCTTAAATAAATGTTTTAAGTGTAGACATAAATTCTAAGTAAAAGTCCTTTGACTCATGCCATTTTCACGGATAATGCAAAGGAGTAGGCCCTGTAAGACCCCTTTTTGCCCCAAAATATAGCATTTTTACAAATTTGTTGAAATGTGAACTTTTAGCTATTTTTTGGAAAGAAGAATAATTATGTTCCATAAATATGAGCTATTTTTGACAATACACTGCACATGCATCAGGAACTAACATCATAAATTCATGCAAAATTACTGAAATCTTCACAATTTTAGTATTTGTGCTATTTTGAAGACGGTTTTTGTTTAAAATGGAAGTGGCCGCATTAGTGTTCAGTCTTTATATTTAAAATTATGTTGTATTTGATGATAATACATAACATATATAAAATTTGAGACTGAACACGAATGCGGCCACTTACATTTTAGACAAAAACCATATGAAAAGTGACGTGTTATGGCATATTTGATAGAGTTTTCATAATAAAGCTTGAATTTAAGAGTCTTAATGACCAAATCAGTTCAAATCTTCTACATAAATTAATTGAATCGACTGAAGTAGACACTTTAGCTTTTAAAAAATGTCAAAATTGTTTCATTAGATGTACTTCGAATTTTAGGCCAAAACTAGCCCTTACCGGACCTTCTTCTCCTTTGATTCTTTATTTTCTTATTAGTCATGAACAGATCACAAAAATTGTCATTTTGCAAACAACACTACTGATATATATCAGAAGCTTTAAGCAACAATTCTAGTATGAAGCACTTCCTTTTCTTTGTTATTAAAACATTAAAACATCTAGTGCACCAGAGATCAAAATAGACATTTCTGACAATTCTTCTATTTGTACCAAGTTGATAAGAATCAAACCAGGAATGACCAAACAATATTTTTTTGAAAATTGTAGTTTTATATGAATTATATAGTAAAAATTTTTGTGATGAATACAATTGGCAGTGCACTGTAGTTTTCCATGAAGTTGTTCTAACATCAACTTGAAATTTAGTACACATGTTCATTTTGATGTGAGTTTTGAAAATATATTCAAATTTGGGGTTTGATCCATATTTTGTAGCTCAATGATCAAGTTTGGTTTAAGGTAGCTAACCAAGAAGCCGTGGTCACATCAACTTGAAACTTTGTACTCATGTCCATTAGGTTGCGAATTTTAACAAAAATATATGCCAAATTAAGATTTTGACCAATAATATTTCTTGGTTCACTAAATATGGAAATAGTGTGAGTGCAAGTGGGGCATGGTGTCCTATGGAAATGTTTTCTTGTTTGAAATTGTCTTGGATGTTAAACCCATATCTCATTTTATTGATCAATCCATCAATCACTTTTTTTTTTTTACATAGCCCGTTATATTAAAAGATGAGAAAACCAAAATGTTGCATCCAACATGTTATTTGATACTTATTAAAAAAAGTATCATTTATCTACCAATAGACGTATTTACACTTGTATGCAAATTTGACCGCCATTACTTAAAATCACACAAGTTCCCATAAAATTTGACATCACAATTTAAAAAAAATTGACGTCATAATTAAAAAGTGATTGTTGCTTATGTAGAGCAGATCTAAGGTCATTCAGAGACAAAATTCAGTTAAATACCAAAAGTGTAAATAAGTATAGGGCTATTCCATTAAAATGTATGTGGGAGGGTAGGAAGGGAAGTTTAATTATTGAATGTGGGTCATGGGTCTTTTTTCAGTATGCGTCTATTACCATTATCATTTTATGCAAAATTATCTAAAAAATGGTTCTTGGTTGTAGGGATATTTTGAAAGTCCCTGCCTACCCTCCCACATACATTTTAATGGAATAACCCTTATTACTTGATAGGTGGGAAAGGTAGGAAGGTATATGAAATGAATCCAGATGTGATTTAAAAAAAACCATTTTCATCTAGGATCTTTTATTTTAGGTGAGTTATAATGTAATCACCCAGTTTAAGACAATGCCAACCATTACAGCAGACAGTTTTGTTACTACAAGGCCATTGATGGGACGCTGTTGTTCCTGTGTACCATACAGTCAGAAGGATTTTAGTGCATCAACACAAAATCATGGCATTAATAATATCCTGAATGTCACTAGTGGTGTGAGGTCAGTTGATTTAGATTTAGTGTATATACATGAGCTGCATGGGATAGAAATCGACCTTATGCAAGTGCATGTATACATGTACATGTATAACACTTTTGATTGATTTTGGAGCATTCAAATACGAAATAAGAAATGGATTTCGGTCAGTTTTGTAGGGTTCTTATATCAACTCAATTTTCAAACAGTTAAACTCACGTCAGACTCTGCATAGAGATTTGTTCAAACCCAAAATAGATTAACAGATGTATTGATATCGATTTGCATAAGGTAGATTTCTATCCTACACAACTCACATGTTAAAAATTGCTTGATGAACTATATATAATAGGATATAAAGTTGATGGGTTATAAATAAGACTAGCTACTTTTCTTAGTACAATTTTCTTGAATCAGTGTAGCTTACAACTTTATATTTATCGACCGATCAGATTTATTTATCTTGACTTCTATATAATTGTTGACCTGTATCTAAAATTAAATTGAAAAATCTAGACTTTATATTGGTGCTTTTAGATTACTTGCTGAAAAAATGATCTTTATTACATACTAGAACTAACAAAGACTGAATTATTTATATAAAAAGATATGTAGAGTATATTGGAATGAAACAACAACACAAAAAACATCAAGAGGTTATCAATTGGTCTATTATAATCTTAAATGTCTAATCCTGGTAAATGATAATGTATGAAAATATTGAATATAGTTAACAAAATAGATAAATTGAAGCAATCAACAATTTTGGACAAGGTTTACATGCTTTGGAAAACCAAAATTTAAATGGGCAAGTAAGGGAAAAAGATAATGTAGTATCAATATCTTAATTTACGAAATTTTAAATTTTGTAGACCCAAAGGATTTTTAGATAGAAGATTCAAGAAGTTAGCCTACACCTTTAGACGAAACACTTCACACAGATACAATGACATTTTGATGTTAGTGTTAACAGCTCCAAGGTATGAATCTAACTTGATGTTAGTGTTAACTGCTTCAAGGTATGAATCTAACTTGATGTTAAGTGTTAACTGCTCCAAGGTATGAATCTAACTTGATGTTAGTGTTAACTGCTTCAAGGTATGAATCTAACTTGATGTTAGTGTTAACTGCTTCAAGGTATGAATCTAACTTGATGTCAGTGTTAACTGCTTCAAGGTATGAATCTAACTTGATGTTAGTGTTAACTGCTCCAAGGTATGAATCTAACTTGATGTTAGTGTTAACTGATCCAAGGTATGAATCTAACTTGATGTTGTGTCTTATATTGTTTTTGAGATGCTAAATATAATTTTCATATATTTTGTTGGCAAGTAGCATAATGCATACCACATTATTCAACAAAATATAAATGTTCAGTGTTTTTATAGATGCAGATAATCAAATCACAAAAGTAAATTCCACCAAAAAGTCTTTTATTCAAAACACAAAAAAATAATATCAATGCAGGCTCAAGCTAGCAGGCGACTGGGGTGAAGAATTTGCTGTCCTCTCAGTCACTTCGTTTTGCCTGACCGTGAAAAGCAATATCGAGTCGCCCTGGTGTTCACAATAGTCACTTGCAGTCGCTTTCATCATCAAAAATTTTCGATTTTTTTCAAAGTGGATGAAACTGCAATTCTTCATTTTTTAGTAAACAATTTCAAAGATATAAATGATTTATTTCTTTAGAAAAGATGTTAAAGTATTGACTTCACAGATTGGTTGTATGTTATTTCAAAGAAACAATTTTCATGAGATATTTTCTTTCACTTCCAGTACTTGTTACTCGAGAGCGTATATCAAAACATTCTGATTTTCTAAATAAGTTTGTTGCTTCATTATAAAGGTGATAAAATTGCTTTTAGTTATGTTTCATCCATTTTTCATTAAAAGCGTCAAATTCCTTTCCAAATTGCTATTCAAACATTGTTTGTTTTCGTAAATTTTTCCTTGATCGCCATTAAAATATTTGCATGAACCACAGATCAGAGGCGGTTATTCAGCGGAAGCGGATCAGCTATGACCGAAATCTGTACGATAATAACTACAGACATATGAATGGAACAGCTGACAGAAGAAAAATGATCTCAAAGTGAAAATTACGCATTCCACATGCATCAACAGATTTTTGGTTCGATCTCCTTGCTAAATGTAGACATTTCAGCATATGCACTCTACATACTATAAATGATTGTTAAAGGCATAAACTGAAACAACTGTTACTTTTATTGTATTCTCATGTATAAATTGAACAATATAAAAAATAATTAAATGAATAGAATACATATGTCTCTTTATATTATGGTAAAAACCAAAATCGTAGCGGCGTGAGCAAATGAAACCATAATTGTAGCGGCGTGAGCAAATGAGCACTTCTGTTTTAAAGTCTCACCACTTCTCCCTATGACTCTGATGTCGTGTGAGCCCTGCAATGTAATTAATTCAGGCCTATGATAGCCACACTTTTATAGACAGGATTGCTGACTTTTAGCACCTATTCAATAGGCATATTGTAGGACAAAGTTAATAATTCAGACTTAAAGGCTAACAATTTGAGATTTGATGATGAAATCAAAGAATGCTCAAAATTCTTTTACATGTTTCAAAGTTCTAGTTTATGACATTAACAGGACACAGAACATAGGTGTTATTTATCATCATTGTTTGTATCACATTAATTTCAAGTTTTATGATCAGTTCCATTCTATAATATGTTTTTTATGATGGACCAATGATATTAGGTGTTGCATAAGCATTCACCCTTCTTAAATGTAAATAGAATATGATGCACCACCTCTTCATTTATGCTCTAGTGACTGACAAAAGATTGCATTTTTAGAAAATTTATCTGGTAACGTATCTGAAAAATAATGATTAGGTAAAGTCAATCAAAATACTGTTTTCAAATTTGCTTAGGTATGGTAAATCTATGTTCAACAGCTTTATTTGAATTTTACTGATGTGAACAAAAAATAATGAAAATATTGTAACCCATCTAAAGGAAGAATTTGGTTCCAAACTGATGGCAAAAATTCATTATATTTATGTTTATTGCTTAAGCATTTGATGTATATTTTAAATGCTCTTTTAAGTTTTGGTTTTAGCATTTTTGTATGTATATTTCCTTGCTTGTTTTACAACTGTTTTGTTGTTATTGATTGCCTTGTTTGTTTAAATTCTTCAAAAAAAAACCCCAGCTTTTATGAAAATCATCAAAATGGTTCAACAGAATTTTATTTGTGCATACATGTTTATCACATTATATATACATTCAAAGGGAAAAATCATATCTTTAAATTTGCAGTGTATGAAAAGGGATTTATATCTATTTATCCTCACAAAAAAACTTAGAAAAATGCATATATAAAACTATGAAATTACATAATAGAAAAAGGGCAAATACACTATTCAGTTACATAGTCGTGCCAGGTCATTTTGCAAAATTAATACATTGCACAAGTTCATGTTTTTCTCTGACTGTTTATGATGTCTTTACACTAAATCCATTGGATTTGGATGTGTACTGATTGATATTTTAGTCTTAGATGCATGATTTTTTTTATTAGTTGTTATTGGCTTTGAACTAGCTGTCAGTAACTGCAAGTACTCTCAGACCTGTACTTAGTATCTTTTTGTTGTGGGGATGTATAAGTACCCGGCCACGTCCACTCTGTGTTTTCGTTACTTGTTTTTGTGCTTTGTATCTATCTGATGAGTTAAGCCCTTTTCAACTGATTTTTATACGACCGCAAAAAAATTTTGTGGTCGTATATTGGTATGACGTTGGCGTCGTCGTCGTCGGCGTCGTCGTCGTCGTCGTCGTCCGAATACATATTGGTTTTCGCACTCTAACTTTAGTTTAAGTGAATGGATCTTTTTGAAATTTGACCATAAGGTTAAATACCACAAAAGGAAGGTTGGGATTGATTTTGGGGGTTATGGTACCAACAGTTAAGGAATTAGGGGCCAAAAAGGGGCCAAAAATGAGCATTTTCTAGTTTCCAGACAATAACTGTGGAACGGTGTATGGATCTCTCTGAAATTATACTACAAGTTTCCATACCACAAAGGGATGGTTAGGATTTGCTTTGGGGGGTTATGGCTCAAACCGTTTAGGAATTAGGGGCAAAAAAGGGGGGAAAACAAGGTTGTCCTGGTTAATGGACAAATACTTTAGTACAAAACATAATTTAAAGCAGTGTAAGGGAGATAAATCAAATACATCATTGAAATTATCTCCCTTACACTGCTTTTAAATTATGTATAAAGTAATGGTTAATGAACAATAAAGATAATCTAAAACAGTGTAAGGGAGGTAATCCAAATACAACGTTTTGGTTACTTCCCTTACACTGCTTTTAAATTATGTTTAAAGAAATGCATATTTATAAAGGAAGACCAGTAAAAATATCTGCAAATGTTTTCATCTTTTTTTTTTACAAAAAAATCCATATGAAAGATTTGACACTATATTTTTATTAATTCTATTATAAAATAGATTAAGTTAGCACTATGGTAAATTTAAATGGGTAATTATGGTTGCCAACTCCATTGGAAATTTGAATTGAGATTATGACCATATCTTGAGGGAAAGAATTTTTTTGGGGGAAAAAGGGGGGGGGGGGATAAAAAGAAATTGTGGGGGGCCAATTTTTTCTCATTTCAGATTTCAGAAATTAAAAAGAATTATTCTTCAAATATTATTTTTTTTTCAAATTTCAAATATTGAAAAATTTCAAGAAGTAATCTTTAATTGCACAGTATGGCGCATTAGATTTGTAAAATCTTTGATCACATTTATTTATTTGTTATGCCAAATCTAACAGTGTATTTAGATTTTTAATTTTGGGTCCAGTTTTCAAATTGGTCTACATTAATGTCCAAAGGGTCCAAAATTAAACTTTGTTTGATTTTAGCAAAAATTGAATATATGAGGTTCTTTGATATGCTGAATCTAAACATGTATTTAGATTTTTGATTTTTGGCCCAGTTTTCAAGTTGGTCCAAATTGGGGTCCAAAATTAAACTTTGTTTGATTTCAACAAAAATTGAATATATGGGGTTCTTTGATATGCTGAATCTAACCATGTATTTAAATTTTTTATTTGTGGACCCCGTTATCTAATTGGTTCATATTGAGGTCAAAAGGGTCCAAAATTAAACTTTGTTTGATTTCATCTAAAATTGAATTATTGGGGTTCTTTGATATTCCAAATCTAACCGTGTATTTAGGTTTTTAATTTTGGGTCCTGTTTTTTAAATTGGTCTACATTGAGGTCCAAAGGGTCCAAAATTAAACTTAGTTTGATTTTGACAAAAATTGAATTCTTGGGGTTCTTTGATTTGCTGAATCTAAACATGTGTTTAGATTTTTGATTATGGGCCCAGTTTTCAAGTTGGTCCAAGATAGGGTCCAGTATTTAAACTTTGTTTGATTTCAACAAAAATTGAATATATGGGGTTCTTTGATATGCTGAATCTAAACATGTATTTAGATTTTTGATTATGGGCCCAGTTTTCAAGTTGGTTCAAATTGGGGTCCAAAATTAAACTTTGTTTGATTTCAACAAAAATTGAATATATGAGGTTCTTTGATATGCTGAATCTAACCATGTATTTAGATTTTTTATTTGTAGGCCCCGCTATCAAATTGGTTCATATTGAGGTCAAAAGGGTCCAAAATTAAACTTTGTTTGATTTCATCAAAAATTGAATTATTGGGGTTCTTTGATATGCCAAATCTAACCGTGTTTTTAGATTTTTAATTTGGGTCCCGTTTTTTAAATTGGTCTTCATTGAGGTCCAAAGGGTCCAAAATTAAACTTAGTTTGATTTTAACAAAAATTGAATTCTTGGGGTTCTTTGATATGCTGAATCTAAACATGTGTTTAGATTTTTGATTATGGGCCCAGTTTTCAAGTTGGTCCAAGTTGGGGTCCAAAATTAAACTTTTTTTGATTTCAACAAAAATTGAATATATGGGGTTCTTTGATATGCTGAATCTAACCATGAATTTAGATTTTTTATTTGTGGGCCCCGCTATCAAATTGGTTCATATTGAGGTCAAAAGGGTCCAAAATTAAACTTTGTTTGATTTCATCAAAAATTGAATTATTGGGGTTCTTTGATATTCCAAATCTAACCGTGTATTTAGATTTTTAATTTTAAGTCCCGTTTTTTAAATTGGTCTACATTAAGGTCCAAAGGGTCCAAAATTAAACTTAGTTTGATTTTAGCAAAAATTGAATTCTTGGGGTTCTTTGATATGCTGAATCTAAACATGTGTTTAGATTTTTGATTATGGGCCCAGTTTTCAAGTTTGTCCAAGTTGGGGTCCAAAATTAAACTTTGTTTGATTTTAACATAAATTGAATATATGGGGTTCTTTGATATGCTGAATCTAACCATGTATTTTGATTTTGGACATTGGACCATAATAGGTAAATTAAAAAAATTCAAGTTCTTAGACCACATTCTTTCTGTGTCAGAAACCTATGCTGTGTCAAATATTTAATAACAATCCAAATTCAGAGCTGTATCAAGCTTAAATGTTGTGTCCATACTTGCCCCAACTGTTCAGGGTTCGACCTCTGCGGTCGTATCAAGCTGCGCCCCAGCGAAGCATTTTATTATAGTTTGTTCATATGTTGTACTGTTACACCATTGTCCCAGGTTAGGGGGAGGGTTGGGTGCCCGCTAACATGTTTAACCCCGCCACATTCTGTATGTGCCTGTCCCAAGTCATGAGCCTGTAATTCAGTGGTTGACATTTGTTTCTATATATCATATTTGTTTTTCGTTCATTATTTTGTACATAAATTAGGCCGTTAGTTTTCTCTCGTTTGAATTGTTTTACATTTGTCATTTCAGGGCCTTTTATAGCTGGTTATGCGGTATGGGCTTTGCTCATTATTGAAGGCTTGCGGTGACCTATAGTTGTTAATTTCTGTGTCATTTGGTCTCTTGTGGAGAGTTGTCTCATTGGCAATCATACCACATCTTCTTATTTTTATATTGGTGAGCTGGGTTAGCATGAACAGTTATTGTAGTGATTTTGCACCACTAGCAAGCATGGACAATGCAAGAGGTACTATGGGATGTTGCATAAAAACATGGTTAAGATTTCAAAGAGCCTTCCCTGGGTTCCATGTATGTTTTCACTATAAGATAGCTGTTGAAATATCTTTTTATGTTTTAGGGTTTCAGAAGCTGTGAAAATGAAAACAGAAAAAGGTAATAAGAAAAAGCCTAAAAATACAGATATGGTTTTGTTGCTAGTACTTTTTGTATTTAGAGAATAGAGAAATGTCCTTGATTTGCTGCATGTTACTGTGATTTTAATAATAAAAAAAATCCAAGTGTAATTATAAATTAAGATCAAACAGCAAAGTAAGACTGGATGTCAAATGTTTTTAAACTTTATAAAGAATTTTTAGTTATAAGGATTTTTATCGAGAATGAAAGTGTGAGAAAGAGACTTTTTTCTGGACAGTTGAAAGGAAGCCAAAGGCAAAATATACCTGTAATGTTGAATTTATATTTTGTAAAGAAATTTTGCAAATCAACTGAAAATTTCCCAATTATATTTCAGATGTGATAAAAAAGATACATTTTTTTTTTTTATGTTTTTTGGAAGAATTAAGTTCTTTTTCCATCTGTACTTCAATCAATAGATATTTTCTCAAAACAGCTTTTCATGCAATTTCTTTCCTATCACCTTGGGGGACTTTTGAAAAAGCAAAAGCATGATAGCTATAGGTATTTTTTGTCAAAAAAATATATGATAGGGTAGAAATTATTGCTATTCAAAATATATGAAAAGGGTGGTCTCTAAAAACACTGCAAAGGACCTCCTTTGTGCACAAAGGAGCACATTCTAGCACAAAGGACCATTTAATAAGAGCACAAAGGACATACAATTGTTTATATAATGGGGGAATAACATCATTTGCATACGAAAACAAATATTTATTTTTATTAAATACTGCATGAAATCTGTAGGTTAAAGATTTATGAAACCGTGTTCCAAAAGAGAGGCGAACCAGTACGGATATGCTTAAGACCACAGCATTTAAAAATTATCATGTATTGAAAATTTTATTATACATGTATATTTCAAATTTTACAAAACATGATCAAATAAATAAAAGGTTGACATTTTATTGGGAAAAATAGATCAAACATTGTTTGTCAAAATTTTAATTCCACAAATAGTACATGTAACTAACTGTATAATGAGGACTTGATTGTGCTTGCCTTGAAGAAAGGGGACTATTCTTTACAATTAATTATCAGTGTTAAAAAGCAATCTTTAAAAACAAGAAAACTCTTGTAATATGTATTTAAGTGATATTTGAAAATTAAACCAATGAAAACTTCAGATGTATGCAAAATCAATATAGATCACACATGGTGTGATCAAAGACATTGTCTACTGAAGTAAAAAAGGGCACCCATTTTACTCCAAATTTTATACGAAAGTATAAAATGAGAGAGTTCTTTTATTGACCAAAAAAAAAAAAAATTATTTTTGTTAGGAACATTAAAATTCGAAATAATATATGATTTTGTCAATCTATATATTTACTTGGTTATTTGATTATGTGTGAAATAAGTTAATACACAAATTTCAGAAAGTAAATTTCATGAACTACTTGTAAGAATAATCAAATCTATTTTGATATCAAATTTTCAGTTCAAATTGTGACCATTAAGTTATGAGGCGAATGAAATACAAATAAATAAATTGAGATGATGGGTATATGTCAATAAAAAACAACCATGAATGCATACTTTTTGTCAGTCCTCATAACAGTTTAAGATTCGCAAAGTGAGAAAATTCGGTAGATACTTTGTTTTTGTCCAGAATAAAATTTGATAATACAAAGTATATAATTCTGAAATACGGATTAAAAAATTTATGTTGATTCCATAACTTTAGAATTACCGTCATACCGATCCCTTTTGTTTCTTGTGAAACATTTTCTTCATTGCAATTATGATTCATAAAGTAAGAAAATGTCGATAGATACTTTATTTTTGCCCAGAATAAATTTTGATAAAACAAAGTGAATATTGACATTTCTGAACTACTGAATATTTAATTACAATTTAAAAATTTGCAAACATTAGCTATGACATAAACCGGATATAGAGTGGGTTCTGAACCAGCCTGATGATTTCACCAAGTCATCCATGTTAAAAATCGCAATTTTCATGATGTAAAATTTTTTGAAAACATTTTTCTTCAGAAATAACATTATTTTCTTGCAGATAAGGGAATTAAAGGTCCTTTGTGCTCTTATTAAACTCCTTTGTGGCCTTTGTGCTACATTGTGCTCATTTGTGCACAAAGGAGGTCCTTTGCAGTGCTTTAGAGACCCTGAAAAGGGTGGGGTATTGGATATCTCAGCTGCTCACCCCTATCATAAAAGGATTAAAGTTAGTCCCCAATTCCCTTGCAAAAATGTGTGATTACTATGTCAAAATTTTTGCTGTAACCTTAAATATTTTTGTATAGATTGAATCATTACAGTTCGAAATAATAGTATCCAAACATTTAATTTATTTTCCCAGTAACATCAACAAAAAGAAAAGAAAAGATAGAGAAAAACCCTGCAGAAATATTAAAAGTGATGAAAGCTTCTATATCAAACAGACTGCTAAAGTAAGTATTGCACTAGTATATTTAACCCAACCAGCCCCATACCTCTGCAAAAAAAAGATAAAACAACAAAAGACTTCTATACTCATATATGCTATAAAAATGAATATTAATGATAGAAGGGTCAGTTTTTAAAGGAGCGTAGGATTTTGTGCAAATTTATATCGGAGAACCATAGATTACTGCAAATTTGTTATATCTGCTTTCAGAATAGAATAATGATAACTAAAACAAATATGTACCAGAAATTATGGAGCTCATCAGGTAGCACCTGTCACAAACTATTATTATATATGAATAGATGGAGATATGTAGTATACATCTGTGAGATACAAAATATATGTTTTAATTTTTTTAACTTAAAGAAATGAGGTGGTTAATTTTAAAAACTCAATTTAGTCAAGGTCTTTACCATTTTGCAGATGATCAAGAATGGTATGAATACTTTTATAGATGATTTAAGAAATGAAAATAACAACAGCACAGCAAATAGTACTTTGACAGAATTTATTGGATTTGTATTTGACATACATTTTTGTACTTATATATATGCCAAAACTGACACGTATTGCTATAGCAGTTTTCACTCTTTCTAGAATGGTTTTTACCATAAGATTGATAATGTGATATGAAAATATGAATGACATCGACTTGACTTTAAGTATCATGTTAATATGGGATAATTTTCTTCTTTTTTTCAGGATAACTGCTTGGGTGTTGTTAAAGATTTTATCTGTGATGTTAAATGGTGTTCATGTACACAAAAATCAAATGGTTGTAATAAAGAAAGCCTCACAGGTAATTAGATAGCTGATAAGCATTATAGTTCATTTATCTTATTAATAGATATAAGAATCCCGAACGGGGCAGGTGCACTCGACTCCAATCTTAATTGACTAGGATTTTCAGTTTTCCTACCGAAGGTCAGTGGTTCTCTCCGGGCACTCTGGATCAATTGATAGATATAAGATCCCTGAAAAGGAAAATTAATTTTAGAGAAATCAAAATTAAAAGTGGATTTAAGAATGCTGTAGTAAAAAAAAATTTTATATAGATACCTGAATTTAAATGTTTCATTCGAAAATTGAAACACAATAAACCTGCAATTTTATTTGCCAGTAATTTAATATACAAACATTACAGAATAAATTAAGCATCATTGTAAAATTGGGCTTTTATGGCCATTTCTTCCAACTTCCACAAGTTAGGGTGAACTAGGCAAATTTTATCCTGTGTCAAGATTGCACGTTTATGGCTGTGAAAAAAGCTCCAAAAACCATGATTTTGTGAAATTCAACCTGAAAAATTTGCTGGTTTTAGATTTTGAATTTTCCCAAGGGAGACAATTGTAAACAATTATGCCAATCAAAATGGGTTTTTCATGTGATCACGCTTTCATCTCCTGAATATTGACAGCATTGTTAATTTGAATTGTGTTTGGAATTTTCAGTTGGTGTGTTGGAATTAAGAAAATCATAATAATTTTGGATGAATTATCTCTTGCGAAATGGTTTTTACTTTCCCAAAGAAGAAAAAATATAATTGCTGGTACCTAGATACCTGGAAGATAAAAGTTGAATTCAGTAGCTGGTTGACAAAATCACATTGCTTCTACCTAGAAAGTCTGCATCAGAAGCTTCAAAGTTGATCTCCTTGCTCAGAATGAACCTAAACAATTTATATTCTTACTGTGATTTAAAGTTCTTTCCAGTACTTGAATATCCTTGTTGAGTCTTTACTTTTCAAAACTGACTTCTATAGATGATGGGGAAACACATTTTTAGCCTACTTTTCCTTCTAGATATTTACAGTGTATCAGCTTTTAAAATGTTTTGTATAAATACATTTGTTGTAGAGAGGGATTCCAATGATCTACTTACCATTACATCTAAGCCATCTAGACTATATTTTAGTGACATTTATCTTGTGGAACTATGATATAAAAGCACCTTTTGTGGCAGCTGGGGACAACCTTAATATCCCAGTGTTCAAGTAAGTCAGACTTTTACTTTAAAAAGATTTATTTGAAATTGTATGTGGTGATTGTTAGTGTTGTGTCTTTAGTAATTTTTTCACATCATGGATTTGTAATTTCAATTTATTTTCTACTCTTACTTGTTGAGATGCTTTTTTGATATAGCAACATTATGATTCCAAGGAACAATTAGTTTAAACTGTATTTCTTACCAATACTGAAATATTAAAATAGGTAGATGTGGTATAATTGCCAATGACCCAACTGTTTAACAGAGAAAAAAGGAAGAGGATGTTAGCAACGATAGGCATGACATTCAACAATTAGCAAAAACCATTCTGAATAGTAAGCTTTAAAAGGCATGTGAAACAATTCAAAAGAGAAAACCAACTGTCGAATATATACTAAAAACTATTAATTAAATCAAATGTAGCAGATAGCAATCAATGCCAAACCACTGTTTCAACTATTTCAACTGAAACTTATACATCCCTAACTTGAAAATTACCATTGAAAATGTTGAAAATTGTATTTTTTTTGTCTGTATCAATTCATTCAAAACTGAATTTAATGCACTTGTTTTGTATTAAAAAAAGATCTCTGACTTGATTTATGCCCTTGTGAATGTTAACGATTGTAAACATATGCCTTGTGTAAGCCCTATCTTTTGTAGTAAATTCTGCATTAGTTTGTTGAAAATTACTAGCAATAGGAATGTCTCTTGTGGTTTTATGGTTGTTGTTTTTATATTGATGTATACGCCATATCTTCTTCAAGTCATGATCATATTTTTTCAGTTTAATCTTACGTGGATTGGGAGGATTTTTCATCAGGAGAAAACTGGACAAAGTTGCAGGAAAAAAAGACACTATATACAGAGCTGTGCTACATACTGTAAGTTGAATTGTTAGTAAATGCAAGCAGTTCCTATCAATTTTGTTTTAAAAGATAGTAGAAAACAACAATTTTCTGAAGGAGAACTATAAAAGTAAGAAGATATGGTATGATTGCCAATGAAAAAACTCTCCACCAAAGACCAAATGAGTTCAGCAAACTAATAAAACTGTAAAGGATATCTACTTATTTTACAAATATTAACAATTCTACTAACAATCAATTTTGGATATATTGAAGGTGAATTGCCTTGGTGATTTTGTGGTAGTGTGCTCACCACAAATATATAAGTCCACTAGAACACACCTGCAACATCGTGGGACCATGACTCAGCATGACTTTATCAAATGACAATAGGAATACTAAAAATCCTGGCTGAAAATAAAGCGTAGGTACTGGTGCACAGTTTTCTTTCCTTTCAAAATCTTTCTGTTTGTATCCCTCCTGGTGTTCTTACTATAACCGGAAACTACTTGTAGATATATTTTTTGCTGAATGATTGAATTTAGTAGTGTCAAACCCTGTAAAATGACGAAGTTCAAGTGTGATTATGACCTGTGTATAAAGCTAATCCTAAATACAGTTTGGTGGTGCGCCTGACATGCAGAGGTGGAAAGTACAGATTAGGTAACATGTAACATGTGACATATAGGTATCGGATTCAATCAACCCGGAACTTGTTACTTATTGGTAATATTAATTATATGGAAAACAAAAGGGCCTGGAATTGTGTAATTTTTAATAAACACCATTGTCCTATATTAGTTATATATAAAGATGAATTCTTTGATTTGTTGTTTTTACGTCATGCCAGCTAACAAACTGGACCTTGTTATTTAGTAGTATAGATATGTTGATACTCATTCATGTCTAACCAAGACTGAATAATGGTTTTGAGTGATATACAGCAAAACAGAAAGCTTTTATCAGTAAGAGCAGTCTTTGATTGGCTCATATGAAAGAAAAATGTGTTAAGATTTGATAACATGTCTATTGGTTTACTGTAATCATATAGGTTAGCATAGTAATTCACACTTAATGTTGGTGTAGTATAACGCAGGTTTTGTTTTCTTGTTCATAACATGTCAGTAAATTTTCCTCCTGACTTTGTGCACAAGATTGCAAACTGGAGGTTAAGCATTCAACCATTTAAAAGTAGGTATGCCCTTCATGAAACCCAAAATCAATAAATTTTGAAATTTTTTTTAAGTTTGCTTTTTTGTCTTCTTGTTTATAGATACCATTATAAGAAAAAAAAAATGTGTTGTGTTCAATTTTAAACAGACAAATATTTTACCTAACTTATTTAAAATAAGAAGATGAGGTATGAGTGCCAATGAGACAACTATCTTACAATGTCCAAATGACCTGAATTTAAGCAACACTATGTCACCTCTTGGCCTTCAACAATGAGCAAAACCCATATCTCAAAGTAAGTTATAAAAGGCCCAACGTGAAAAATGTGAAACAATTCTCTGGGACTGTGCTGTAAGAACACAGATATATACTTAGTGCCTGGAACAAAAAAGTTTATTTTCTGTTTGATGTGGTAGTGTTTTACTCATTGTATATATTTCTATGCCTCCTTCTGATTTCCCTTTATTCATAATATTAATTTGTATTCTTTATATATGTCGTTATTAATTTACAACTCAAAATGAAATATTTTCATATCTATTCTTTATGTATGTTGTTATTAATTTACAAGTAATGATAAAAGACTCAAAAGATTCTAAAACACTATGGAAATGTATTCACAGTCTAAATCCATCTAACTCATCAAAACCACATGAACTTATTACAACTGGAGACCATAAAAAAATAAAAAATAAATAAATAAATAAAATAAATAATTATTTTATTATAGTGTCACATATTTGATCAGACAATATATATATATACAACAATTCATAATAAAAACAGAGATCAAATATCCAGCCTTTGAATAGGCTTATGAGACACTTTAAAACATATCAGGCAACTGTACATTTATATAAAAAATATATATCCTTATAAAATGCAAAAATAATTACTGGTTTATCACATTAAGTAAACTGTTTTTAAAATATTTACTAGTAAAAGTTTCAATTAATATTAGATAGACGATATTGATAAAAAGGATTACAAATTAAAAACATTAGCAATGGTTAAAAGGAAAAAAAAAATTTGCCAAAAGACGGAATAAACTACTTTCAAAAACAAATAAAAAGACAATCATTTCTAGGGCAACAAAAATAATTTAAATGTGATTAATATTAAATAAATGGATCTAGATAAAAGATATGTACTAAAAAGTAACAATAGTAACCATAATATAGAGACTTTAAAAATATAACTATGAAAAAATATATAATATGTTAACATTCAAATAAATTTATTTCTTCTCTGATAAAAATTGAAAAGTGCGTATGATAATGAGGATTGCATGTCTTTACATTTCATAAGACTGATAAATTGACTGTCAATATCTAGAGTATCAAAGTTTCTATAAAGTTTTTGGCTCGAGAAAATAAATTATATCTTAAGTCATCATACATAGTGCAGTTCATTAGAAAATGTTTTTCGTTTACTATGATGTCATTCGGACAGAATTTACAACTTCTTTCATTAACTGGTATAAAACTACAGATCATAAAGAAATTGCTAATGCATTCAATAATTATTTCACCTCATGTGTTGAAAAATTAAGGCATAGCAGGGCACCAAGCAACTCAAATTTTAATACTCTGACAAACTATGTACAAATGAAATTCTTGAAAAAAAGGCACAATAAATTCATCATTCCCTCAGTAAAAGTTTCAGAACTATTTGATGAAATAATTAAACTGGATGTTAAGACATCTTCTGGTTCTAACAATATAGGTCCAAAGATTTTAAAACTGAGTGCTCCTTTCATAGCATCTTCCTTAACATACATTTTTAATCAAATGATTGATACTAGTATTTATCCATCTGTTTTAAAAAATGCCAAGGTAGCTCCAATTTTCAAATCTGGTGAAAAAAACGTAGTTAGCAATTACAGACCAATATCTGTTTTGCCAACATTATTAAAATTAATAGAGAGACGTGCATCTAAACATCTGTATAATTATATATTTGACAAAGTTTCAAATTTTACACCCTTCCCAGTCTGGTTTTAGACCTAACCATTCATGTCAAACTGCCCTCATTAATATCATTGATAAATGGCTACATGAAATGAATAATGAAAATATCAATTTGGCAGTCCTCCTGGATTTTAAGAAAGCTTTTGATGTTGTTGATCATGAAATTTTATGTAAAAAACTTCAAATTTATGGCTTCCATGAAGATACTGTTGATTTTTTTAAATCATATTTGAGTGAAAGAAAGTCCATATAAATAATCAGTTTTCTGATAAAAAATTTATAAATTTTGGTGTTCCGCAGGGCTCAATACTTGGTCCCATTTTGTTTGTTTTGTACATAAATAACCTTCCATTACACATCAAAAACTGCCATACAGACTTGTATGCTGATGACACAACTATGTATACATCAGGAAAGACTCGAAAGAGTATTGCTGATATGCAATTAAAAGTACATGATGATCTCCAATGTGTTGAAAAATGGTGTCATGAAAATAACATGTTCATATATTTGGATAAGATGAAATGTATGGTTATAGGTACAAGACAAAGGCTGCGTTTAAATCAAGCAGAACCAGTTCTAACTATTGAGAATAATATTCTTCAAAAATCATCAATTGAAAAACTTTTAGGTGTTAGAATTGACTCTAATCTGTCCTGGACAGGCCATGTTAATTACTTATGTTCATCAATATCATCTAGACTTCATTTACTCTCTAAAATCAAGAAATTACTAAATATTGATTCAAGAAAATTATTTCATAATGGTTATATTCTCCCACTGATAGATTATTGTTGTATTATTTGAGTGGTTGTGCTAAAAATGAGCTTGTCAGAATAATTAAATTGCAGAAAAGGGAAGCAAGACTTATTCTAGATGCTGATCCACTTTCATCATCAGCTTAGTGACACTGTTTAAACAGTTTGGGTGGATGACAGTAGAGAACAGAATCTCTTACCACAAATCTGTTTTGATGCAGGAATGCGTCTTGCAAAAATTTACAAGTTCCAAAAGCCAAAACAGAGCTGTATAAGAAATCTTTTATATATTCAGGATCTATTTTATGGAATAACTTACCAATATCCCTGAAAAAATCAACCTCAAGTACAAGCTCATTCAAAAAAGATTTAAAAAATTACTTGTTGGAACATTAAGAAGCTGTGTAATTTTATAGGCATAATAATTTTCACACACTTACTCAAACTTAAGATATTGGTGAGGTAATTTGAATGTTGCCAATACTATATGAATTTGTAATTTTTACCTGTTTTGAAAATTGCATATTTCATAAAAAAAATTTATTTCATTTTTTCATATATGTGTGTTTGTTTCATATTTTGTTATTGTTTGTTATATTTCATTGTATTTCATGAGGGCCTCAGGGAAGATTAGTTTTATAGCTAACTGTGTAACCCTCTATAAATAAAGAATTATTATTATTATTATTATTACAACTCAGAATGAAATATTTTCATATTTAAATTCTGATTCTTACTTACTTGTCATTTCATTTTCTTTGAAAAAGTATTTTAAAAGATGCTAATTATTTTGACTAACCTTGTGTATAAAATTCAATGTTATAAATGCATGCACTTAATTATATTTAATTGTTTACAGTATATGCAAGAAATACTCAAGAGTGGAGAAGACTTAGAATTCTTCATAGAAGGTGGAAGAACAAGGTCAGGGAGAGCTTATCATCCAAAAGGAGGCTTACTGTCTGTTGTCATGGACACACTACATGATGGTTTGTTAATAACTGCTTTTCCAGAAATAATTGTATAAATATTTTGTTGATGGAAGGTGATTTTTCAAAAGGTTTGGACTAGTTATTATGCCCCACCTATGATAGTAGAGGGGCATTAGGTTTTTCGGTCTGTGCGTTCGTTAGTTCGTCCAGACATTCGTTCGTCCATCTGTTTGTCTGTCCCGCTTCAGGTTTAAGTTTTTGGTCAAGGTAATTTTTGATGAAGTTGAAGTCCAATCAACTTGAAACTTAGTACACATGTTCCCTATGATATGATCTTTCTAATTTTAATACCAAATTAGAGTTTTGACCCCAATTTCACGGTCCACTGAACATAGAAAATGATAGTGCGAGTGGGGCATCCGTGTACTATGGACACATTCTTGTTTTTATTGTTTAATAATGACTATTTCTTTTCTGAATAATTTTACTATGTGTCCCACATAAAATGCATCTTGTAAAATTTTTTATTAGATAAATATGAAGGCAAAAAAGGGGAAAAATTTGCATTGATATGAAGGGTAACCCTTTCTGTTTAATTACCATATAAAAAAAAACTGATTAAAAATACTGTAAATTCAGAAATTATTACGAGGTTTTTATTATTGCGAATAATGCTACTGGGTGAGTATCACAATAATAAGAACTAGCATTCGGATATCTGATACATATATCTGTATGCATATTTTCCAGAAATCGCAATAATTAGTCTCATATTTATGTCCTTTATTCAAAAATCGCAATAATAAATGCATGCAATAATTTCTGAATTTACAGTTTCCAATCATTTACAGGGTTAATAGAAGATGCATACATGGTACCAATCAGTATTAATTATGAGAAGATTCTGGATGGAAACTATTGTAATGAAGAAATGGTAGGTTAAGATTTGAGAAATAAATTACATCATACAAAGGTATAATTATAACATGTACACCACAGATGTGTTGGTTGTATAAATTTGTGTTAACTTCAGACCCTTTTAGCATTAGTCAAATTTAGCTCTATAAAATTGAAATGACTTCAACATTATATGAATAGATGATATTAAAGATTTCCTAGGCTATATGTTGATGTGAAAGTTGATTCTGTCTTAATATTACACACTTTCCACAGAACTATATAACAAAATCCTGGGGAGTATATTGTATTTCACTTATCTGTGTAAATAAGTATTTCCTATAGAATGGAAAATGCATAAAATAAACTATGTGACTAAGGGCTGTTCCAGAAGAAAAAGTATGGGAGGATCGGATGGCAGTGCTAATAAATTTGCATGCCTGTTGGGTGCAAAATCATTTTGAAAATTATCCATGGTGAGTCATAAATTGAATCAATTTTGTGCATTGTGGGGTTTCTCCTTCATTGGAAATTCATGAAAACTTTTCAAATAATGTTTTATGATGGTGTTACAAAAAATAATTAAAATTAGAAGCTGTTGTTCTGATGTTTGAGTGCCAGACTCAATCATTTCAGATATTTTCTGTCTACCAGAAGTGTAATCGTCCTTGAGTTATCTCCCTTGACCCTTGTTGGTGTGTGGCTCAGTGGTTAAGACCATTGGCTACAGTACTGAAGGTCCCGGGTTCAATCTTGACTCTCGGTGTTGGAAATTTCAGTACATTAGAAGGGTGATTTTCTGCCAGCATGGACGTTGCCCTCCCCCTTAGTTATAGTTCCTCGACGTTGCCAAGTGGGATTTTGGAAGATGTTAGGAGATGGTTATCAAGTGAACCTGGCCTGGAAAACCAAAAAGATGTAACAATAGATAGAAAGAGAAATGTTCATTAGTTTAACCTAGAGTTCTGATGAATATTTTCTTGGGTAAAAACGACTTGTAAAATAGGGGGGGGGGATGAGTTGTAACAGTTGATTAACTAATTAATTAAGGATAAGGAGAGCTTCACCACCATTCTCTTTGCCTTGTTTCTTCCTTTGTCCACTCTTAAAGGTTTAGTAGAATGGTGATAAATTTGAAAGGACTTTCACTAGGGGGACCCCTGCCAATTTTTTTTTAAAAAGGGGGTTGGTGGGAATTCTAGGGAACACCCTGCCCATAGGCTATTCTCGAATTATGTATTTCACTGGAAAAGATTATCAATTACGCACTCTATACTCTCTTATGTCGTCATTTACGTGATAGAAGGCACACTGTATCCCTACACCTTTCAAGCATCTTCAGGATCATCATTCTGCAGGGTAGTCTAGAAATAGTTTATGTTCCGTAGGTACATAATCTCAATGTCCCGTACGACTGAAGTGAGGGTGACCAACTAATTAGAGTTTAATTTCCCGAATATTTCGTGCAGTATAGCATCAACTTTTTCACCCATTCCCTCATCATGTATTAGAAGTGACGATGCCTACATTTTTTGTCACATGGTGATGAGAGACACATGACAGATATGACTAACTACTGGATCTGGGAACTGGCGTATTTCAAATATTTTATCATGCCATGGGATACCAAGGACCAAAATTAAATTATTTTTCCTGTTGTATAACCTATCTCATACTTTTTTTTTTCTTTTTTGCCAGACCAAATTAACTTTAGTTTTTCCATCCTGCTCCCTCTTTCCTAAATTTTAGAGGAGAAAAAAATTTTCATGCTGGAGTAGAAATGTGGACTGCTTGCTTTATGGCCATAAACATTCAAAATATAATTACTCAAAAATAAAAATTAACCAATCAAAATAGAATTTTTCAAAGTAATATGCTCTGAACAAGAATTTTTTAATAACACAGAGAAAAAGATTGACAGAGAGGCCAAGCATTGCAGACATTTTAACCCCAAAAACCTGAGACTACAGTTGGGGCAAAAAGAACTCCCTTGAAAAGCTAATAGTAATATATTTTGCTCCTGTGGGTTAGCATATCCTACCATGCATGCAGGAAACTTTATTAGATGTCAAAAATAAGTTGTACCATTGTATACTTTCCATCAGATTAAATGAAATCACATTAATTGCAACATTTATACAAAATTCTCAGAAATGGTCCTGAATATGTGTAACTGTCATGTGTTCCATGTTTGCCATGTGTTCTGATTCTTAATAGGGAAAGGTGTAATAACACCTGAGTAAACATCCAATAAAACTGATACCTCCTTTCAAAATTCTTTGACCTGACAATTAAAACCAGCCTGATGTAAGTTTTTGCCCTATATTCCAACTTTATGCTAAAGTATGTGTCAATGAAAAAAATCCTCAAAGTCACACATAATGAGTTCCTAGTAATTTAAATAATAATTAAATATCACTGATTTCTTTCAGAACTCACCATTTGAACTCATGATTTGTAAAATTAAGGATTTAGTGCTCATATCAACATTATTATTAAACCTAATTCATAGTCCTTATATCCTATTGTAAATAAACTCCTGGGAAAATATTGTGTAGCAATGCCAGTGGTATCCATGTTTGAATGAAACATAAATCATAAGTGAAATAAAACTTTTATTATATATATATTCATCACTGATTTGACCCTTGGGGAATCTACTCAGCTAAAAAATGTAAATGTTTGCTCCATGCCTAAACCAAGAGCCTATGTGCATACTGAAAAGTAGCTAAGTATAGACCCCTGGCTTGACATCACACCAATCCAATTGGAACAATGGTTCCAAATAAATGTGTGAGGCTATCATGCCTATGAGGCTATCATGCCTATGAGGCTATCATGCCTATGAGGCTATTATGCCTATGAGGCTATCATGCCTATGAGGCTATGATCAAGCCTATAATGAGGTGATGAGGAAGCCTATAAGGAGGCTATGAGGAAGCCTAGTAGTGTTGATGTTGAATTGGTGTTGGAATGAATCTGTATGAAATTTGAAAGTTTATCCCCAGAAATTCTTGGGGGATGAGTGCAATTTTGAAACAAACAGTGATAAAATTTCATAAATGTCCATAACACAGATGGTAACAGCTGAGTGTCCCCAAGGATTTGTAAGTAAGGGAGGGGGTACCTTTGATAAAGCCACGAGAAAATATCATTGAAGCAAAGCTAAAAGTAAACATATAATAATAACACATTTATGAAATCATTAGTCAAACAATATCATACAGAAACTTCTTGTGAAAACATGCATATGAACAATTTGAAAATGAGCATTCCCTTAAATTCTACCTAACCTACTTTGAGCTGTTTTATAGATGCTGGTGTTACCCTAATGAATCTGATGTAACTATCTGAAAACCAGCCCTCTCATGTTTTTATCAAATGATCTGCCATTTTTGCCTTACCAGCACTAGTAGCTGCCCCAATTCTAAAGCTATGACCATTGAATTGCAGCATTTAAGAATTAAACATTTTTTTCTTCAATTTTATGCATGGTGGGTTAGCATGGGTATATTTACCACTTTTATTTTGTGCATGGTGGGGGTAGTAGGTAATTAAAGTTAATGCATAGTGGGTGCAAAAAAAATGCTTCTGCATTAGATTGGATTTTAGTACAAGTCAAATTTTGTGATTCCCCTGGCACAGGTTATGGATATTTGAAGATTCTCTCTTTTTTTTTAATTTTTATCAAGGGTCTTCCAAAAAAGCAAGAATCATTTTGGGGAGTTGTGAAAGGAGTAGTAAAAGTACTCAGTGGAAACTATGGTAGTGTTAGAGTGGACTTTAGTCATCCATTTTCTTTGAAGGTAAGTAGTTTTCCTGTTTTAGCTTAGACTGACTTCATTTGTACAATTGTTAGCTTTCTGGAAATAATGGTCAAATAGGCTACATAATAATTTTATGATTTTGGAAACTGCTAAACATTTGCTTTTAAGTCCATCTAGAAGTAAATGCAGTGCCTGGTCATGAAGACCCCTACCTTGCAGAAATTTAATTGGTCATTCCATAATCTTATATTATCTCAAATAAGTACGAGTCCTCTACCTGAATTGTTTTCATTTAATTTCTTTCCGTTCCAATGATGAGTCAGTTCTGAAGAAGCTCATATTAGGCCCATTAAAATTATTTGATAGATTTTCATCCCTGCACGCCCCTTTGAAATCGTCCCACCCGATTTTACTATTTTTTAAAAGTTTATGATTTCTGGATTGTTCATTTCTGTTACCGGTAACTGTTGATAATTTCTTTCATTCAAATTTTCCTGTTGCAAATTTTGATTTTCGTATTTCTTACAGTAATTTAATCAAAATAATTAAGTCGACATATTCTGCTGCTCTATGATGACAACATTATCTTCCGAGAATAGAGATTGATTACGGGAAGGGCATGAAATATTCGGGTTACGAGTAATAGGTGGTGTCAAAGAAAGAAAATTTCAGCGGTATGTCACAAATTTCAGTGATTAGAAAACCATGGTTTTTTTTTATTTTTACAATGACTTTGTGTCAGGAAATTTGGACTGTGAATCATATCCAAAGCACAAGAATCGTGGATCACATTGGTACAAAAAACAAAAAGTCTGCCAACGTACACAATGTATAATAGCAAGCCCTTAGAGCTGTTGTTTTTTGTTGACAAACAGCAAACACTCTCTGTCCCCAGCCCCTCAATAGAGTCAGAAAACAACTTTTTTTGGTTAAGTTCATGTTTTACATTGTAATTATATGTGCATCTTGCATAAGAATCATAAAAGCATCAACCCTAGTATTATTACACGTAAAACAGGTTAAGTTTTCATTTCACTCTGGACTTGAGATCATGACTTGTGTTGCATACCCTTGCATATGCTCCATTTTATAGGCACTACAAACCATAGCTTAGAAAGAAAAATAGATTTGATGTAGGTAGTCAAAAATAGAGCATGTCTCCACGTTTTTGCTATTTACTGAAAATAAGTTTCTAAAGCGGCAATTACATATAGAACAGTGGTTGCCAATCAGAAATATTTATTTGAAAAAATTATATAGAATTCCTTATATATACATGATATAAGCTTATTATTACCCTTGCATATGAAGAACACATTATAAAAGGGTTTCAGAAGAAATAAAATTTAAAAAAGAAAATCTACCTGCCCCATCTTTCAAAAAATTGGACGAAAATCTAATTAATTTTAGTTGGCCTTATATATTTGTTTATTACATACTAGGAATATATTTGTTTATTACATACTAGGAATATATTTGTTTATTACATACTAGGAATATATTTGTTTATTACATACTAGGAATATATTTGTTTATTACATACTAGGAATATATTTGTTTATTACATACTAGGAATATTTTTGTTTATTACACACTAGGAATATATTCAACGTAATTCTAATACCTCAATGATGTCTGACGATGATCTTCCAGACACACCATCACCTACTGGTATAAGGAATGATACAGACACAGCATCACCTACTGGTATAAGTAATGCTCCAGACACACCATCGCCTAATGGTATAAGTAAAGCTGGTAGTTGTAGTTCACTGTATGGTACAGATATTGTTATTGAAGATCAGAGACAATCAATTGAAAGTGTTGCAGAACATGTTCTCTACTGTAAGTTAGTGTTCCTAAAGATATTGTTGTGCTAGCTTTCATTCACGTAATAATTTACTTGCAGATCCATGATACCAATGGAAAGAATACCAGTGTATTTTAATATTGAATATGTTTATAATTTTCTTTGCATTACTTGGTTTGATTTGATATTTATAGTACGTACAAAATTCCTCTGGATAGATGAAAATGAGGTGAGTAATGTGTGAATTTTATCACTGTATTTTCATTTTAATGTTTTGCACTTCCGTCTCCAACAGTTGGGTCAAGATCTTTAATTAATTCTCCATAGGCGGTAATGGTTATGATTTCCTCTATTGCTCAGTCCATATCGTTTACTTGAATATGTATGGTGGCTCATATCGAAGCTGATACATTTATACATGTCTGGTTAAATTTTCGGGGTGGCAAGTGTGATTACTTTTTTCACAAATTGCCAGACCCCGGGAGATGGTGAAAAATGTCACTCTCCTCATGAAATAATCCCAAAATTCTGATCATAAAATTCATTAAAAAATTTTTCCTTTCTGATAATTTATTAAAAGTCAAATCTACATATTTCTTTTCTCATCACATCAGCTCTATAAAACAGTTCTTATTGTTCATTTATGTCCATTTTTAAAATCACAGCATCCACAATTGTATGGCAGACTAATATATTTTTTTAATTACGTCATCTGAGTTCCTCATCTCAAGGTCCATTAGGGATATTGACCCAGTTTGAATGAAATGACATTTTGTTATTGGAACATTTTCAAGCTCTTGGAAATTTTTTCGGGCAGAAAATCAGATTTTAAAGATCTGCATTTTCCCTAAAAGGATCACAATTAAAGTGTCATCATGACATGAATTACTCTGCATGTGCATCTGTCTCTGCATGTCAAGTCATAGTAATTTTTGAAAGCCTTACAGGATACAAATGGTACTTGGCGTTATTGTTACCCTCCACTAGAACTTAGTTCAACTTTACATCTCAATATTCAAATATCTTAAGCCATGCCTACATCAGAACTTTTGAATGCCATGAAGTATATGGATGACACTTGGCATTAGTGTTGCCCATTACAGAAGGCTTATCACAAATACTGTTGGAATGTAGGTCTGCAAGGTTACGGTCACAAATACTGTTGGAATGTAGGTCTGCAAGATTATGGTCACAAATACTGTTGGAATGTAGGTCTGCAAGATTATGGTCACAAATGCTGTTGGGATGTAGGTCTGCAAGGTTACGGTCACAAATACTGTTGGACTGTAGGTCTGCAAGGATACAGTCACAAATACTATTGGAATGTAGGTCTGCAAGGTTACAGTCACAAATACTGTTGGAATGTAGGTCTGCAAGGTTACAGTCACAAATACTGTTGGAATGTAGGTCTGCAAGGTTACAGTCACAAATGCTGTTGGGATGTAGGTCTGCAAGGTTGCAGTCACACATACTGTTGCAATGTAGGTCTGCAAGGTTACAGTCACAAATACTGTTGGGATGTAGGTCTGCAAGGTTACAGTCACAAACACTGTTGGGATGTAGGTCTGCAAGGTTGAAGTCACAAATACTGTTGGGATGTAGGTCTGCAAGGTTAGGGTCACAAATACTGTTGGAATGTAGGTCTGCAAGGTTACAGTCACAAATACTGTTGGGATGTACGTCTGCAAGGTTACAGTCACAAATACTTTTGGAATGTAGGTCTGCAATTTTACAGTCGCAAACATTGATTCAAATTTATATCCAACTCCTTATGAATGCCTTAAAGGATATTATTGTTGCCAAGATGGTGTTTTGCAGATAAGGTCAGAATGTTTATCTGCAAGGTAAAAGTCTATCTAAAAATAAGGGGATATGACTACCAATGAGACATTATGTTCAGAGTTCTAATGAAATGGATGTAAGCAACTATAAGTTACCGTACTACCTTCAATAATGAGCAAAACACATACCATTAAGTCATCTATAAAAGGCCTTGACATGACAAAATGTGAAACAATTCAAATGAGACAACCAATGGCCTGTTTTATGACGAAACGAAAAAAGCCATATCCTTTGAACAAAAGTGATGCTATGTAAGAGAAATATTCATGAAAGTTTCCCTTTTGATGTTGTTTGTATTCAAAGCTCAAGTGAAACTAAATGAATCATAGCATTTGCACATTATGTTGTCAGAATCCTCCTTTAAATATTTCTTAATAATATTAGGGAACCTCATCAGTTCTGTGTTGCATTCAAAGGACACATCAAATTAATATAAAGGCGCAGATATTTCAATATTATGAATGATCAATCAAAAAGACACAACTTTATTCAGTTATTATTTTTTTACAGACAGTGTACAGTCTCAGTCATTGATGTGTACTAATCTTGTGGCTTTCCTTCTACTGACAAAGTACAGAGAGGTATTCATAATTAATATTCTCATACATTTATAAATATATGATTGAAGTTGTATCAGTTTTTTGTATTATTGATGAGAAAAATAGTTTCTTGAATCTATACTGCAAAGGTATTTTCCACCTACCCAATCCATGTTTTGTTTCAAATGAGAAAAACATTTCTCCTTTTGTTCAATTACACTGAATATCAATACAGATAGTTCAGTTAAACATTTGAAATGTAATTCCATTCTTTTGCTATCAAGATTTTAGCAAAAACAGCTGCATTTAATAAAACCCCAAAATATGTCAATTTGTGATATTAGGCAGTAATGTAGGCTGTAGCATTTTCTTCAATTTCTCTGCCCATATTATAAACTTGGATATGTATGATGACACATTTCCAAGCTGAGATATTTTCACATTTCTGGAAACAAAATGGGATTTAATTTTCCACAATTGTGCAAACCCAGAAAAGCCCTTTTGTTATGCGGCTTTGAGGTAGAAAATCACTTTTTTTTACACAAACAGTTCTCTGGAAATTGAGTTCTTTGCAAACATTTAATTACTCAATAGTTTTTACACCTTTATTCAATGGTCATCAGCTCTTCTAATTAGCACAAATGGTTAAACTTAGTTACTTGTAAAATATAGCAAAACGTCCCAATATCACTGCACATAGATTTTTTGTTTGCATATTATTATTGAGTATATTTGTACCTTACTTTGAGGTTCTTTAAGGATATTGACCCAAATGAACAAGTATCTCAGTGAATCTTTAGAAAGACATACATAGTTTTTCAATACCACAGCAGAGAGGGTAAAAAAAGGATATACTTTTACATATACCCTGGTCATGATGTAATACCAACCAAATTCATCTGATAAAAGAAAATACAATAGCTATCGACTAATTAAAATACAGCATTCTTATATTAGGGATGTTCCAGAAAATACTATGTCCCCCCCAGGGAAGGCAATTTTTTTAAATTTTATGTGGGTGGTTGTATTTGAAATACCAAAATGCAAAGAGAGTGTTATTCTAATTTATTTTTATTTCTGTGGGTGGTGGGGGTTAAGAAAAAGTGCCGTCCCTGGAGAGGGACATAGTATTTTCTAGAACAGCCCTTAGGTGCAATTAAACAAAGAATTGTATGGTTGCCTTAATGTGAAGATACAGATATTATATGCAGTGCTGATTTTTTTTTATAACAGGGAACAACTGTAAAACAACTGATACGTGATATTGATTGGTTAAAGGGAGAATTAAGATTTAGAAAGAGAGATGTAGGTTTTGTTGGAGATACTTCAGAAGTATTGGAATATGTCTTGGAATTATTGACTGAAAATTTAGTAATAAAAATGTAAGTTTGAATTAGACTATATAAATGATATCATTTACCTTCATTGTAAAGAATTCATTAAGATACTCCTGTGTTCATTTAGTGTTTTTAATAAGTGACTCAAATTAACAGTATATTATTAATGATATTAGCCTGTTTGATAGATTAATGAAAATGCAATGGTCTTACAAATAATCTGTATTTACCAAAGTCATAACAACTATAGGCATACAACATATAAACTACACACAGTATACATAGATAGCAGAAGATAGTGTGAAACATATTACAACATATAAACTACACATAGTATACATAGAATAGCAGAAGGTAGTGTGAAACATATTACAACATGTCAGATCTTTATTTTTTTGCTCAAAATATGAATTTATCCAAATTACATAGCTCTCTAAGATTATTCGAACTCATTAATGGTATATATTTATACATAGAATGTTTCCTCCAATAATAAGGCTAATAAAATAAGATCTAAGACCTTGTTAAGTGGGACATTTTAAAATGAAATGATTTAATTAGCCATGTTTTAAAAGTGCTTTAGATGAAAGCAAATAAGCGAAAAATCAATTTTGGTATGAATTGGCAAGAATATACATTGTTTTGAGCATTTATTTATTAATTCATTGTTATTCTAGATAAAATTGATTGTTAACAATTTAAAAGTTGCAATCTACAAGCCATGCCAAAAAAGCTTAAAAAATTAATTTTAATAACAAATTTTTTGAATTCACGGATTTTCTGGACTGATACAGGCGGAAACCTAGTTGAAATTAAACAAAAGAAATGGAACTCTTTGTTAGAGAAGTTAAAAAATCAAAATTGGTATATTTTAATTGTTTACACTGTTTCTATGGGCTTTAAAAGTTTAAAAAAGGGGCATAATTTAGGATTTTATGAATCTTACATACGTGTTTTTACATGAATTATAGTATGCAGCTTCGAGATATTTGTAAACTTTTAAATAATAAAAAATTTTCACAAAACAGTTTATTGTGG
This sequence comes from Mytilus californianus, assembly GCF_021869535.1. Taxonomy (NCBI): domain Eukaryota; kingdom Metazoa; phylum Mollusca; class Bivalvia; order Mytilida; family Mytilidae; genus Mytilus; species Mytilus californianus. The sequence continues at coordinate 66,025,753 of NW_026262679.1, forward strand.
TAGGTGCAAATACAGTTGGATCTTTTTTGTGCATAAGCATGAATTCCGCCGAAAAAATTCTAAAGAAAGATAACAGATTGACCCTTTTAAAGCAGTAATTTGCATCTCTGCCCCCGGCTAGTTTTTTTGAAAAAAATCCCGAAAATGGGCAATAATTTCATCAAAAAGAGAAAGTGGAGTACACCTGTTTTTGTTTAGGCGTGTTTGAGTTGACTATTATGACTTGAAAACGTATAAAAGAAAATATTTCACACATTACCTCGCTTCAGATTCTATTAATTTTATATTTTGAGGCTCTAGGTTGATATAATAACATTAAAAATTTACAGTACTAAAAAATAAAATATATGGGTCAAGTGAAATACCTTTCTAGTGAGTCATAACAACAGAATAGGTGTGTTCGAATAACAAATTTTTACTAAAAGTACTTGACAACATACTTTTCAGTTGGATCTTAAAAATGCATATCTTCATAAAAACTTCATTTTTTTTGTGTGTTATCTAGGTTAATTAGTCTTCAACCTCTGAAAATTTTTAGTCTGCCCTTCCATGAAATATTCAATTAGATTTTTTTTTAATATTTTTGAACTTTCAAAAATTCCACCTGACAACCGATCAGATAAAAGTTTTAAGTTGATCAGATGCATAAAAGTGGATTGAATGATGCTAAATAGCTAGTAGATACATTTATCTTTTAAAATACAACTTGAATATAAGGATGGTAATTATGCTATGTGGATATATTTATTGGTTTTCAAGAGCTTAATTGACGGCGCGTCATCACTACAATGGCTTTCATTTTTACGATTATAAAAATAAGGTGGCGTAATGGAGAGATAATTTTGATGAAGTAGAATCCTGACTGGATGAGAGTACTGTGAAAACAATTTTGTTTATGGAAGAAAGTTTTGTGTTTTGCAGGAAAGTTATCATTTTCATTAGCTTTTGAATTTGAAGTTTCAGACAATTTGTATTTAAATCAATGGATATTGCTGGTTTTTGATAATTGAGTTAATTGTTTGGATGAAATCACCTCGAAACTAGCACTCTATAAAGAAATGTGACCAGACTTAATGTTATCTGAACAAAAAGAGGTTTTAATGAATGTCTCATTTACACCTACTTTGCATGCATTGCTGCATAACTTTTATTCTCTAAACTGCTTTGCATGTTTGATATCATTAACGGCGATACAGACCACCTTGAAATATTTGATGATAATATTCACTCATTTATTGGTAAAGACAAATACTTAAATGCTGTATACAACAACAGGAGAAGCTGAATGTATGAATGTTAAAGATGAGATAAGCTTGACTTTTGCACAAACAAATAGTCACATAACAAAAAACAACCAGATTGTAATAATTGTTATTGTCAGGGATGTTATGTATTTGATTAAATATTAAATATATTTTTGTCCTCAGCAGTGACACCAATATCAAACCATGTACAGAATTACCACAGATATTTGAACTCAGTTATTATGCAAATCCAGTGCTTTCAGTTTTTCTGCTGGAGAGTGTTCTAGGTATGTAGTAATTTCAGTTTGTTGTCTCGCCTTGATGGAGTCAAAAAGCGAGACATAGGTATGCTGTTTCCGGCGGTGGCTGCTTCGGCGGCATCATCAAAAATGTATTAGTTAGTGTTTAGGTCTAGTTTATGGTGAACCACTAGTGGTAGGTCAATGATATTTGGTATGCATTTGTATTAGCATTAGCACATCTCATTTCCATGGAGATTACTTGGCCCCGCCCCCTCAGTCCTGGTCGATTGACTTTGAAACTTTGATTAGTTTACATGTATTAGTTTGTGATTAGGTCAGTGTATGGGGAACCACTAGTGGTAGGTCAATGATATTTGGTATGCAGTTGTATAAGCATTGGCATATTTCATTTCCATGGAGATTACTTGGCCCCGCCCCCTCAGTCATGGTCTATTGACTTTTGAAACTTTTGCTTAGTTTTCATGTATTAGTTTGTGATTAGGTCAGTTTAAGGGGAACCGTTAGTGATAGGTCAATGATAATTGGTATGCAGTTGTATAAGCATTATCACTTCTCATTTCCATATTAGTTTGTGATTAGATCAGTTTAAGATGAACCACTAATGTTAAGTCAATGTTATTTGTATGCATTTGCAAGTTTCATTTCCATGGATATTGTATAACCCCACCCCCTCATTATGGTTCATTGACTTTGAAACTTTTACATAGTTTACAAGCTAATGTTTGCGTTTAGGCTTGTTTAAAGGGAACGACTTATGAAAAGTCAATGGTATTTGGTATATAGTTGTATTAGCGTTGGCACATCTCATTTCCATGGAGATTGTTTAGCCCTGTACCTTCAGTCATGGTTCATTGACTTTGAATATTTGCATAACTTACATGTTAAAGTATTGCTATTTTAATTTCAACATTTGCATTATCAAAATAACAAATAGGTGAGACATATCTCTGTGTTAACAGTTTATTTGTTTATATGAATGCCATCACATCAGAATAATTTCTTTTTTTAAGAAAGAAAAATATTGGGTAAATATCAATGTGACAAAAAACTTTGACAACAAACACTCTTAGAAAAGTCATAATTTGACAACATGTTGCTGAATTCTAAAGCAAAACCTGATTTTTATGCCCCATTTATGGGCATTATGTTTTTCGGTCTGTGCGTCCATTCGTTCGTCCGTCAGTCCGTCTTTCCCGCTTCAGGTTAAAGTTTTTGGTCAAGGTAGTTTTTGATGAAGTTGAAGTCCAATCAACTTGAAATTTAGTACACATGTTCCCTATGATATGATCTTTCTAATTTTAATACCAAATTAGAGTTTTGACCCCAATTTCACGGTCCACTGAACATAGAAAATGATATTGCGAGTGGGGCATCCGTGTACTATGGACACATTCTAATTTTTCATGTTTAATTTGGCTACTGGAAACTTTTGTATTGGTAGATTCCTTAAAACAATATTTTATAAATACAAATATTAATGCAATTCCCTCACTTTACTTTATTTCTAACAGTTCTAGGAAAGATTAGATTTTGTTACTTTAACAGAGCAACAAGTAGTAGGTGGAGGTGTATTGAATAGATAACTGGGACAAAAATCTTATGAAATACAAGGAAACAACCAATATGTCAAAGAAAAAGTACCATGGGTTTGGAAATGTTTTCATGCAATTTCTGCAATTTTCCTTAAGCATTACAAGCAGGTTTGATGTAATATAAAGAGATGTGGTATGATTGCCAATGAGACAACTATCCAACCGAGACCATATGATATAGATGTTAGCAACTATAGATCACTGTACAGCCTTCAACAATGAGCAAAACCCATATCACATAGCAAGCTATAAAAGGCCCTGATATAACAAAATGTGAAACAGTTCAAGCAAGAAAACCAACGGCCTGATTAATGTACAAAACAACAATTTAAAAACAAATCTAATATGCAGCAACAAACAACAAACAACAATAATTACAGGTTCGTAACTTTGAGACAGGCACATACAGAATGTAACATGGTTGATTATTGTTGCTGGTTCCCAACCCTCATCTTACCTGGAAGAGTGGTGTAAAAGCACAACATAAGAACAAACTTTAAAAATCAGTTCAAAAGGGTTTGACTCATCAGATCGATACAGAGCACACAAAACAACTAAAGAATACACTGAAGACACAAAGTACTGATCTTAGAGTACTCAAAGCTACTGAAAGCCAGTTACAAGGCAAAAACAACTAATAAAAAATTCATAAATCGAAGAAAAAATATCAATCTATACATATTCAATAGATTTAGTGTAAAAACTTCATAAACAGTCTACAAAAACATGACCTTTAGCAAAGCAAAAATATAAATGTTCGACATTTTCACCTGGGATGTACAAGTAATCAATTTCTGTTTGAGTAGATTATTTTCATTTGAGATGCAATGGTGTGCATTTTATAATTCAGCATGGTTTTTAACATAAAAGTAATTGTAATGCATGGTTAACAGCTTTTTTTCAGGGGTGATTAATTAAACTAGAAATGTACATTGATTTATAAAATGGTGCAATTTCAGTTTTCAATTATTGGTTTTTGTCACCAGAACTTTTCAAGTAAAACATTAAGTTTTTTTTTTGTTCTGGTTTTAAATCTTGATTATAATTTGCATTCACTACAAAGGTACATTTTGTCCAGGTATTATATCTATTATACATTTAAATTTCAAAATTATACTTCTTTCAAAAGACATTTTTTCATGTGTTTATAATAGTGTAAATAGACATCGGTAGTAAGTATTGTTTCCAAATATACACAAGTTAAACAACAATAATCTTAGCATATTGTTGATGATATACAATATGTTTGTCAGTTGGAGAAACCATGGACTAAATTGTCTTAATGATCCTGATCACTTGCAAAATTTTGGGTAAAAAGCTGATGACTGTGATGAACCCTCGGGTAAACCTTTGTGAAGTATGAGGGCCATTTGTATTGTAGAATACCCACAAAATTTAAGTTTAATTATCTTAGAGTTATTTAAGTAAAAAGTGGATGATTCAATTCATGGCATGCTGGTGTCTAAAAAAACAGAATGACCAATCTTCATAGATAATTATGTCGGAGATCTAAATATTTTTCAGTCATCTGTTTCAAAATTGTTGGTCATGTCCTTTGATAAAGATAGACATAGATGGATATATTTCTTTAGTAGCCACACATGAATACAGTTTTTTTTCCCTTATATTCTGTTTACAGCTTGCTCTGTGATATTCCATTGTGATATAGATATGTCTTCAGTAACCACACAAAGAGAGGATGTCACAGCAAACAGAGAAGATATACTTACAACAGCACAATCTCTCTGTAAACTTCTTAAATATGACTTTATCTTCTGTCCAGTAAGTTACTCTCAATATATTCTTAAGTGATGCTAGAATCAAAGATCAATATCTGTAAGCTCATCTTTAGATGTAGTTTGATGACTTATGATGCTTGCAGATATTATTGCGAACCAAATGAAACATTTTCACAGAGTCATCTCCTCTTGGTCAAGGTATTTAAACTTTTGTCAGTTCTATTGTCCCATTAAATAAATACAATAGCTATTGTTATCTGTGTAGTTTATTCACAGGGACCTTTAAATTTCTACTAAGAGAAATCTAAAAGCTATTGTATTTATTCAATTGGACAATAGAACTGACAAAAGTTTTAATACCTTGACCAAGAGGAGATGACTCTGTGGAAATGTTTCATTTGGTTCACAATAATTTGTTTGGCTATAGACATATTTGACTTGACTAAAAGAACAACCTTATAGATTCAGGGGAGCCTCTACATAATAATTCATCACTGATTTATCTTTGGTTTACTTGTTTTCTGCTCTTCATTGGTTTGAATTAAATAATGACTTTTTTGTGATTGGGGTTTACAGGAATTCCCTTGTCTGTCTGTCCATTTGCCTTGCAAGTGGAACTTCTGATATTTGATAGATTGATTGATATTGATGATAAAGGGGACTTACATCATTTTGCAATTTGCGGTTATAGTTTCTCCTAAGCACAAATCCTACTAAATGGCTAGACAGATATTAATGAAACTCAGACAGTTGTCGAAAAACACCTGAGGATGTGCTAAAAAGAATTTATTGCCGGACAGACATGTTCAATGGGAGACAATCAAATTTACTTCAATATTGCAACATATGGTAAAAATAGTATCTAATAAGGCGGGGTTATCCATTTGTGACTTTACACACAGTTTCAGTTGTTTGTTATTTCAATAATTTGTCCATTTCAGCCATGTAAAAGGTTAGAGGAAGAATTAGCTGATGCTTTAGATGAATTAGTAACATCAGAAATCCTTAAAGTACACGAGGTTTGTATCAACATGAATATAATTCAAAGTAAAACATAAAGATCTAGAACTGATCAAAATGTGTTTAATAGAAATGAGAAGATGTGGTATGAGTGACAATGAGACAACACTCCATCCAAGTCACAATGTGCAAAAAGTTAACAATTATAGGTCAAAGTACGGCCTTCGACACGTATAGCCTTGGCTCACACCAAACAGCAAGCTATAAAGGGCCCCAAAATGACTAGTGTAAAACAATTCAAACAGGAAAACTAACGGTCTAATCTATGTCAAAAACGAGAAACACTTATGAACCACATCAACAAACGACAACCACTAAACCCTACTTGTGGTACACTCTGACAGCCTTGGATCTCATATCACTTCTGTTGCTGCGGCAAGATCAGTTGTGGAATGCTGCACTCATTTTCTGATATTCATACATATCTTGCTTTTTATTTGATAACTGTTAACATTATGAACAAATGTTTTGTTTAGAAATGTCTATATGGTGGTTTACTTGAAATATTTGGTTAATTTGCATAAGAATTAACCAAAATTGATTTGCAATGGAATACTGTAGATTCATTATTTTTGTGGAATAGTACAAACAAATGAAATGTTCGTGGATACTTTATGTCATGGTTCTGGCAAAATCTCTGTATTGTTACAATTTAAACTTCTATTGAATAGGATGATTATGGATGTGGTGATCCGCATCAAAAGTGGGCTCGTAATTTATCTGCCACAGTGTCATGGGATGATGATGAAGAAAATGAAGCTTTCAATGAACAATTACTGAAGGTAAGATTCTAATTGTGCAATAAATATCAATAAGTTAATTGATTTTATATTGTTTTTATACTTATTTAAATGTTTATTCTAAAATCAGTTTTTGAAGGCAATATTTTATCCAAATACAAATAATTCATCAATTTACAACTTACATTTCACTTTATAGTTAACAGAGATAAACCTTAAATAACATGCTTTCAAGAAATTTTCTTCTTTCTTTCTTCTTTCATGCCTGAAATTTTTAATTACAATTATCAAGCGATAATATCTGTCCATCATTGTTTGATATTATTTTCATGCCCTTTAAGTTAGATTTCAGGTCAGTAGCACTTTGACATTAATCTCAATTTCAGAAATGTACATTTTGTGGATTGCTTTTTAGTCTATAACATTTAAAATCTGTTTTAACAGACATATGATTTTGATGCAATTGTTTTTATGTTATAGACAGTTGAAATACAATCGCATACAACTTATATCTAGGGCTAAATGAAGTAGTAACCCCTAATAGCTGTATAAACAATAGACATATGTTTCATTTACTTATAATTTTGATAAACTTTTTTAGGTTAATGCTCATCGCTCAGATTGCTTCAACAAGCTCTTGTTTCTGTACACAGTCCTAGCTCCTATACTGGAATCCTATTATTTAACAGCTCTTCACATCAGTAGAGATTTAGCTATGGAGCTTCCAGGTAAATACATAATAATTTGATGTTGAGGATTTTTGTTATGTCAAAATTTGTTCTTTGTAGTTTGAAAATACAATATCCTGCATCAACTGCAGCTTACTTCCCTTTAACAATGTTTAAGGGTCATTATCAAAGTCAACATCCTGTATAAGATATGTGCCTTCAAAAAACGAAAGTAAAGATTTTGACAACATAATTTTGCACAAATAAAGATTCTATTGCAGATATTAGTTACGCTAATGTTGCACACTTCGAATGATGCACTGTCAATTTAACAGTTTACGTCAGTACATAGAATTTGTATCAAAAGTCAAGTTTAATATCATTTTTATGTCAATCATTGGTTACATGATGGCCAACTGATTACCATGATTGCCTTTTGTTACTAAGTCTTAAGGGGTTAAAATCGAGATAAGACAAAATATGTCCGGCTGCCACAAATATTTTTTGGAAGCCCTGCATTAAGGCAAAGGTCATGGTCACAGAGCCATGAATAGATGGAAATTTGGGGTACTGTAAATTCAGAAATTATTGTGTTCATTTTTATTGCAATTTTTTAAGAAAGGTTAAAAATGTAAGATTAATTATTGCATTAATTTTTGAATTTTCAGTACATTATTACCAAAACAAACAAAAATACAGTACAGACAGAAAAACTATTATTATTTTACATCCATCAAAAAGGAAAATATAATGGTATAGCTTTGTCCCTCTGTCTGTCTGTCTGATTTGTCATTCCAGAGTAATGGGACTTATACTATCAGATTGAAGGCAATTTTTCACATATCACACACTAACATGAGTATGCTTATTTTGAAAAACTTCAAAATGTATATTATTGTTAGGATTGATGAATATAATGGCAAATGCTTATATACCTAAGGATATCCTTTGCATGTTTTCTTCAGGGCAATTCTACTGACTTATGATTCAAAGTCTTCTACAATATTCTACTTTATTCTTGCAACATTTTTAATATGCATATGACAACTGTATCATGCACTCCTGGGGAACCTGTTTATTTTTACTACAAATCTATAAAAATTGCACATTGAATTATGCACCCATAATGCAACAGTAACTTTTTACCAGTTGAATATATGTAAAACCCTAACCCTAACCCTAACCTTCGTTTTAATTTTACCTGTTGATACAATTTGTAATGTATTTTTGTTTTTAACAGTGGGAAAGCCAGTGACATTGAAGAGTTCCTTCCGGTGGTCACGCGGGAAAGGGGACATAATCTAAAAATTTCGAGGTGGCGCTGTAACCAGTGTGTAAACAAAAAACGTAGCATATGATTCAGACAATAAATTTATCAAAACGACTTATCATCCAACAGTATTTGCGATTTAATCTTCATCAGAATAGATTTTGTCACATGACTGCCAAAAATATATTAAAATAAGTGCTTCATTATTGAAATATGATAAATCAAAAGACTACCTCCGTTGATTTCCAAAAAAACGCGGGTAATACCCCCGTCTGAAAATAACTGGCACAATTGCATCCTAAAGCTTTTCATTGGCTGAGATATAAATAAATGTGACCCAGAAACATATGGGCACATGACTATGTAAAGAATTCCCTGTCACTTCGAGTCTTGTTTACATAATAAATACCTCAACCGGAGGTCAAAATTCAACAATTTTCTAACGTTTTGGGAGTTATTTCATTGCAAAATGGAGCAGATGATGTCAATTTTACCAGTTTTTAACCACGAAATTGATTCAGAAAATGAAGTGTGATGATGTTTCCTGGATTTTTAATATGTTTTATATTAAAATGTTGATAGGTTGAAGGCTTTACTCCGTCATTTGTTGATTTTTTTCATGTTGCTCTGACTCCTTGTTTCAATAATTTTCTGCATTTATTTAATTATGCTGCAGTGTATAACAGATTTATGTAGTACATTGAAACTGGTTTATTCTATGAATGAATTTGTCAATATAAATGACTTCAGTTGTCTGGAAGCGTCCCACCCCCCCCTTTCCCACTTTCAAGAAATTTCAGTTGGACAAAAAATATTGTCTGAATGAAATGATTGCACAAATGCAAAGTGTAAACACTCAGCTAATCTCTGTTTTAAGCCATTTTATAGTCCAAAGATTACAGTCGTTCTTTGTTTCTGTAAATATTTACCTGAAATGTGTCAACTTGTCAATTTTAAAAATATTAAAAGTATCAATCATCAAATATTGCCTGCCTGCCACTGTGACATGAAAATCTGATGAGTCAATATTTTTCACTTGATTTTTAGTCTTTGTTCTTGTTGTATAAATAAAACTACTAGGCAAGTGGGAAGTTAACACACACACATTTGTATTATGCCTGTCCTTATCACGGAACCTGTTGTACACTAACCATTCATGTTTAAGTGTGTCTGGGTCCTGGGGCATGTTTAACTCTTGATAAAGAATTGCTTTAATCAAGAATTTGGGAACAAATATTTGTCATTGTGTTCTCAAAATTTGTGCATGTTCTTAAAGAATTGTTTTGAAAAAGTTGAAGAAACTGTTCAGTATCTTATCCAGTTTAGTGGCCATTCATCAAATTTGTTTTTCTTCCATATATATATATATATATAGAAGTTGTATTTATTTTATCATTAGTTCTGGATTTAGAATTTTTATCACATGCTGTTTTATAAGGTCCTTTATACTTAATAAATTGGTTTGCAAATTGTTGAAGGCTAAAACTGTTACCTATAATTATCATCCTCTATCAATTGTCAATCATGTCAATATGGGTTTCTTTTAAAACAACTTTTCCCAAGGAAAAACTAAAGTTGAAAAAAATAGTTCAACCCAGATATACTGCTGCTGAAGAAACTAACATTAACAATGGTATTTTTCAAATATAGCATTCATTAATTACACTATTCCTTCATTGAAAATGAAAAAAAAATATTTTAAATTGAAGGCATCCAAGGGCTTTCCTGGATTAACCTTCAACAGGAATGCTCAATGCCTAGTACATACAAGTCTTAATACACATGAGAGCTATATGACCATTAAGAGCCTTAAAAAAAAGCTATATCGCTTCTGAGGTCTACTTTGAAGATGGCATATGAATGTCTCTTTCTGATTTTGGTGATCCTGTTTTGTTGAGTTGATATTAATGTTCGACCCACAACTTTTATTTCACACTAATCTTTTTCGAGGTCTATCATGATGGAAATTTTAGGTACTGTAAATTTAGAAAGGATAGCAAAGTTTTTAATATTGCAATAATGTGAGTGGGTGAGTATCTAAATAATAAATTGCATTATGCAAATCCTGTGTCCAAGCTTATTACAAGAAAACAAAGCTTGGACACAGGATCTATACTTTAATCAGATTCATACCATTCCTATATCTATGTGCTGATTTTTCTGCAAAAGCAATACCATTTCACACATTTTATTCCATTCTTCAAATTTGCAATAATAAAAGCACACAATAATTTGCAAAATCATGCGATTACATATAGGAAAAGGGCACCTAGGCATCTCATTCTTAATACTACACAAGGAGCAGGATCTGCTTACTCTTCCAGAGCACCTGAGATCATCTGTATTTTGTGGGTTCAAGTTGCTCAGTTTTCCTTTTTCTAATTTGTATATTAGTTTAAACTTTTCATCAAATAGTATGAAAACAGAGATATGTATCTGCTGAAAATGATTTATTTAGGTGCAGGGGTCACCACACTTCAAAATCTCCCTAGAAGCATATAACAGTGAAAAGTCATGTCATGAGAGGCCATTAGAGAGACATCGAGGATACCTCTGGGAGAAGTGAATGATTCTAAAACCACTCCGTTTAAGTCCTTCACACCTAATAAATCATTAAAGTAGAATTTTTACTTCTTTGATATTTTTTTATGTCTCAAATACTACATTACATACATGTATATGGCTAATATGCCTGTCCCAAGTCAGGAGCCTGTAATTCAGTGGTTGTTGTTTGTTTATGTGTTACATATTTGTTTTTTGTTCATTTTTTGTACATAAATTAGGCCGTTAGTTTTCTCGTTTGAATTGTTTTACATTGTCATTTCGGGGCCTTTTATAGCTGACTGTGCGGTATGGGCTTTGCTCATTGTTGAAGGCTGTACAGTGACCTATAGTTGTTAATTTCTGTGTCATTTGGTCTCTTATGGAGAGTTGTCTCATTGGCAATCATATCACATCTTCTTTTTTATAATTGCTTTGCATCTATGAATGTTTAATTGTATTGCAGCAGCAGCATTGTCTCATGTACATCTACCCCATGTTATCAATATAAAATGATTAAGGTGTTTCACTTTGTATATTTAAAAATATAAAAATGTTAAGAAAAAAAAAGTTTATTAAAAGATAAATAAATACAAATGCATAAAAATAATGTTAAAATGAAACATATGTATTTAATATCTTAAATAATTATAAGTAAATTAAAGCTTCAATCAAATGACCAAAATTTAATACAACTTAATACTTTGAAAGTTAAAAAAACAAACGCATAACAATAAGTTTAAAATTTAAGACACATTATTGTTAAAAAGTCCAAGTAAAATTAAAAATGGGTCAAATAGTCCTCTGTTCCATAAATCCTCAAAATGGAAGTGTTTCCTGCTCTTCTTTATTCCTTATTTCTATTGTTATCTGTAAAATATAATTCATGCATATGATATTAAATGAAAATAATTTCTAACTTCTCTAGAGTTGTCATATGAAATTATAATATATATTTTAATTGTCTACTGATTCTTATGTGGTCCAAGTTTTAATTTAAATTGAATGTTTCTAATTTCACTAATGTAAAACTAATCAGATGTGAAATAATTGCCAATGAGACAACTATCCCCAAAAACTTAAATGGAGTGGCTATAAGCAATTTTATGCTACACTAACGCCTTCAATCATGAGAAAATCCCATAATGTATATACTTAAGTTTGTTTTCTGATGTTTGTTATTATTTTTGAAATTGAAATTATTCTAAATTTAATCTTAAATAATCAAAAGTATGTATATAAGCTTCAATAAAAATAAACAAAAAAATTTAGACTTTTGGTGTAAATAAATAATTTATTTTAATGACTTTATATGATATGTCTGATAAGAAAAGGTCATAATCATATACAGCAACATATGTTCAAAGAAATTTTTCTATTTATTTATTCATTTACTTCAGTATCTTAACATGTTAAAGTTAAATTCATCACTATAATAACATATCAATATTTTTAATAGATATTAATATATATCTAAATAAAGTTTAACACTTCATATGCAACATTAAATTATCATATCTGTTATTTCAAAGGTAACTTTTCATTCAATCATTCATATCTTTAATTCCTCATAAATGATATTAAATATAAGTTAACGTCATAATCACAAACAAAATATCAGTATGAGAGCAAAAATATAAAGTAAATGCACAAGTAAGTCTGCATTCAGGCTGTGAGTTCAAACTCTCCATGTGCAGGTTATCTGAACTCCAATCAAAATTGATTAGGATTGCTGTAACCAAAGGTCTGTGGTTATCTATGAGCATTCAGGCATCCACCACCAATAAAACCTGGCCACAACACCTAGCCAATACTGAACGTGGCGTTAAAAATCAACAATCAATCACATATAATTTGTGTGTTTTTTTAGCATGGAAGGAGGGGTAGAACTGATACTTTCCTACTGATTAATATTTCATATACCTGAAATCTGTTCAGTGGCGGATCCAGAACTTTTCATAAGGGGGGCCCGCTTCAGTCATGCTTCAGTGATTCCCTATATAATCAACAAAATTTTTCCCACAAAAAAGGGGCCCGCCCCCTGGATCCGCCTATGTTTTTCCTGACCATATATGCATTATTTAACAAAAAAAATGGTACTGTTGTTCATATAAACAAGGGTCAGGATGGGGTGTCCTCCATTTCTATATTATTTAATTTTTAAGGTCATTTGTCTCTATTCTTTATACTTTTTGCCCATCATTCTCTTTTCTCAATAAATTAGCACAACATTATTCTCTATTCCTTATATTTTTTAGTCAATTTTTCTCTATTCTTTATACTTTAAGCCATAGTTCTCTATTCTGTAAACCCCATACAAACCGTAAGAAATGATGGGTAGAGGTTTAGGATAAAATTAAACTATAGTTGTTATTTTTTTGCTATATTATGTTTGTTTTTGTTTTCTGTCGCACACCAATTGTGATTAAATATAAATATTAAAATATAATAAAACCATGCATTACTAACCTTTTTACTATTCGAGAGAACAAAACAAATGATCACAAATGCTTTACACAACCGTAACTAATTAGATTAAAATATAAATGCTAACATTGACAGGCCAAAATTAAAGTTTTATTTAAAATTGAAGTCTCACGCTGGGAAAGGGGCGTTTATTTACGTGTGGTCTGTGGAAATTTCAGCATCGAAAAAGGGGCAAATATATAGCCATAATTTGGCATAAACCGATCTGATCAATAAAATTATGTTATGGATATTGTTAATATCTTTCTACTAACCATTAAAAGTAATATTACTAGGATTTTGTGAGCACAGAAACCTACTATTCATGTGGATCTGTTGAAAAATGGCGTCGATTTATTTGCTTCCTTTTCGCAGCCTCAGTTGCAATTTGACACGGAGTGATGGGTAGTTATGCAAATATTTAGGGATTCACATCATCATAGATACTATTTTTGGTCATTTTATATTTAAATAGCCATTAGGATGCAAATGTGTCAGTTATTTTCAGAAGGGGAAAACACCCGCCATATTTTTATCTTCCAAAACAACAACGTCACTTGCCATTTTCAGATGTTTGTTTCTTGTAAAATAAAATCTCCTAAGAAGAAAAAATAGCATGGTCACCTGTTAAACTTACCTATATAACTAATTGATGATGAAATAATGCAAGTTTAATTGTCTTTAATAATAAATTTCTTGAAAAATCACATGTACACGATGTAAACAAATTACCGAGATGGTGCGATACTGTCTCCGTCTATGTAAAAATCGCGATTGTCGCCCTTGAATTCTTGTCCGTTACGTCATATGGAAGGAGGCGCAGAACTGACGTGTGGCTTTCCTACTGTAATGTTTACTTATTCGGTGTTACATCTAGTCTCACTATTTTTGATATATACCACCTTCGATAAGTGTTTAGTATGACGATAAATTTTCACTGGTGTTCTCGTACTAGGAACAACAAAATTATTTATTTTGTAAAAATTATTTCCGTACTCCATGTATACCTTACTACAAAAATATTTTTATTTACATGTGTACGTTATTTTACTTGGCAGCATTTTGTCCTAGGTTATGGTTGTCTTTCTGATATTGTTTTATTAATTTTGTATTTACATTGTGTCATAGATCAATTTTATTTATTCAGTGTATGTTCACTTGTTTTTGTTAATATGTCTTGATTGAGTTAAGCCGTTTCAATTGATATTTTATAGTGTGCCTTCTATGTTGTGATGTTACACTTGTTTCAGGAAGGGTGAAGGTTGTTGCCTATTAAAACGTTTAAACCCGCTGCATTTGTTTGCACCTGTCCTAAGTCAGGAACCTGATGTTCAGTGGTTGTCGTTTGTTGATGTGGTTCATAAGTGTTTCTCTTTTCTCGTTTTTTATATAGATTAGACTGTTGGTTTTCCTGTTTGAATGGTTTTACACTAGTCATTTTTGGGGCCCTTTATAGCTTTCTGTTCGGTGTGAGCCAAGGCTCCGTGTTGAAGGCCGTACTTTGACCTTCAATGGTTATTTTAACAAATTGTGACTTGGATGGAGAGTTGTCTCATTGGCACTCGTACCACATCTTCTTATATCTATATATCTTTTCTGTTAGTGCAAACTATAGAAATGTCAGAAGTTTGGAAACATTGTGTTGTCAGTAGTAATTCTCCTGGTCATCATGGGCAGACAGCTCCTTTCAATATTTTATATTTTCATAGTTTTCACATAGAGGAACTTTTTTTTAATCATATTACACAAAGTAATTTCATTTTCAGAGGACAGTTTTATTCATATTTTACATACTCATGCAAAGAAAAGAGTGGAAAAGAAATTGGCCAGTTTTGGTAAGTAAAAAGCTGAACCATGTGAGCTAAAATGTTATACCTTTACGACAAGTAGTACAAAATATGCAAATAAATTTATGATACTGATTTCAATGCACCTTTGTGAGACAAAAAGTATGAGAAACCATAAACATAAAATGGTTTGGAGCATTCAGCCAAAAAGAACAGCCAAGACTATTTGAGGTCAACTTATATTGTGAGCATCATTATTTGAATATATTCCCATGTAAGTTACTGATTTTTTTTTTTGGTAACAAGACTCTCTCAATGAAGGTAACTCCTATTATGAGACAAGATGGTGTTTATTGGAGCAGTAATTCATTTCTAATTCAAGCCAACAACAGAAGTTTGTCCTTGAAGCAGGCATCCTTTTCCTTGCAGAAAGCGTGCATGAAAAGTGTGTGACTTATGTATTCTTAGTATATCTACGCAATGAGACTTGAAAACTTTTTGGCTTGAGTTTACAACAAGTATGCAACAAAGTTTTTTTTCATATGCTTGTAGGAAGTATACAGATTATATTATAGGGATTTCTGTTTGAACAACATTTTTAGCTCACCGGGGCCCAAAGGGCCCCATGTGAGCTTATGCCATCACTTGGCGTCCGTCGTCGTCTGTCGTCGTCGTCGTAAACTATTTAAAAAATCTTCTCCTCTGAAACTACTGGGCCAAATACCTTCAAACTTTAACTAAATGTTCCTTAGGGTATCTAGTTTATAAATTGTATCCGAAGTTTTGATCCATCGACAAACATGGCCGCCATGGCTAAAAATAGAACATAGGGGTCAAATGCAGTTTTTGGCTTATATCTCAATAAAATGCTCCGCTGGGGCGCAGCTTGATACGACCGCAGAGGTCGAACCCTAAACAGTTGGGGCAAGTATGGACACAACATTCAAGCTTGATACAGCACTGAATTTGGATTGTAATTAAATATTTGACACAGCATAGGTTTCTGACACAGAATGAAAGTGGTCTAAAATATCAAAATTTTTAATTTACCTATTCAAATCATATCATTATTATTTGCTTTTATATATAAATCAGAAATAACCAATTTAAAATGGAAAATTTTAAAGAAAAAAAAGGAAAAAATATCCCCCCCCCACCCCAAATTTTTTGAACCCCCTTATGATTCATCACCCCAAAACTCAATCCCAGCTTTCCCTTTGTGGTATGGTACCTTGCAGTACAATTTCAGAGAGATCCATACACTTGAACACAAGTTATTGTCTGGAAACTAGAAAAATGCTTGTTTTTTTGCCCTTTTATGGCCCCTAATTACTAAAATTTTGAAGGAATTACCCCCAAAATCAATCCCAGCCTTCCCTTTGTGGTATGGTACCTTTCAGTACAATTTCAGAGAGATCCATACACTTGAACACAAGTTATTGTCTGGAAACTAGAAAAATGCTTATTTTTTGCCCCTTTTTTGCCCCTTATTCCTAAACTTTTTGGGCAATTACCCCCAAACTCAATTCCAGCTTTCCCTTTGTGATATGGAACCTTGTAGTACAATTTCATAAAGATCCATACACTTACAAACAAGTTATTGTCATGAAACTAGAAAAATGCTTGTTTTTTGCCCCTAATTCCTAAAATTTGGAGGAAATTACCCCCAAAATCAATCCCAGAATTCCCTTTGTGATATGGAACCTTGTGATACAATGTCAGAGAGATCCATACACTTACACACAAGTTATTGTCATGAAACTAGAAAAATGCTTGTTTTTTGCCCCTTTTTGGCCCCTAATTCCTAAAATTTGGAGGCAATTACCCCCAAAATCAATCCCAGCATTCCCTTTGTGATATGGAACCTTGTGGTACAATGTCAGAGAGATCCATACACTTACACACAAGTTATGTCTGGAAGTTACAAAAATGCTTATTTTTGGCCCCTTTTTGGCCCCTCATTCCTTAACTGTTAGTACCATAACCCCCAAAATCAATCCCCACCTTCCTTTTGTGATATTGAACCTTATGGTAAAATTTCATTGAGATCCAGTCACTTAAACTAAAGTTAGAGTGCGAAAACTAATGTGTCTTCGGACGACGACGACGCCAACGTCATACCAATATACGACCACAAAATTTTTTTTGCGGTCGTATAAAAACTAAAGCTTTTAGAGCAAATCTGACATTGGGTAAAATTGTTCAATTGTCAAGATCTATCAGCCCTGAAATTTTAAGACATATCGAACAACCCATTGTTGGGTTGCTGCCACCGAATTGGTAGTTTTAACAAAATTTTGCAGTTTTTTGTTATTATTTTGAATATTATTATAGATATATATAAACTGTAAGCAGCAATAATGTTCAGCAAAGTAAGATCTACAAAAAAGCTAATATGACCATGTCAATTGACCCCTTAAGGAGTTATTGCCCTTTAAAGAGAATTTTACACAATTTGTTCATCAAGTTTGCTAACATTTAAAATCTTCTCCTCTGAAACTACTGGGCCAATTACCTTCAAACTTTAACTAAATGTTCCTTAGGGTATCTAGTTTATAAATTGTATCCGAAGTTTTGATCCATCAACAAACATGGCCGCCATGGCTAAAAATAGAACATAAGAGTCAAATGCAGTTTTTGGCTTATATCTCAAAAACTAAATCTTTAAGAGCAAATGTGACATGGGGTAAAATTGTTAAATTGGTCAAGATCTATCGGCCCTGAAATTTTCAAACGAATCGAACAACCCATTGTTGGGTTGCTGCCACAGAATTGGTAGTTTTAACAAAATTTTGCAGTTTTTTGTTATTATTTTGAATATTACTATAATATATGTAAACTGTAAGCAGCAATAATGTTCAGCAAAGTAAGATCTACAAAAAAGTTTATATGACCATAATTTGTCAATTGACCCCTTAAGGAGTTATTGCCCTTTAAAGAGAATTTTACACAATTTGTTCATCAAGTTTGTTAACATTTAAAAATCTTCTCCTCTGAAATACAGGTGAGCGATTCAGGCTCTTGAGAGCCTCTTGTTTTGGAATAACCTTGATATTGACCTGGACACTTGGGGAATAGAAGATTGTCAAACCAAAAAGTTTTGAATGTTGAGATTATAAAAAGTTTATTTCTAGGTCTTTCCATCACATCTTGAAACTGCTAAAAATTCTATACTGCACTAGTTTTTGTCCATAAATGTGAACCATAAGATGTTCTATATATGAGTTAATAAAAGGAGATGTGGGGTAAAGGCCAAATGAGATAATTTACAAGAAATTGACATGTGGAGGTCCACATTCAGTCTTCAACAACTTGATATTAAATCTAGCTGTACATATACTTTTAAAAAATTGTCAGCGAATTGGTCCTTTGAAACTTTTTGAAGGGTGAAAGGGAAATTTTCCCCTTCCCAATAACTTATTTGTAGGAAATTTTGCAGAGAATAACAGATATATACCATCAGTCTCAAAATGCATTTAATTTATAGATGTAACATGAAAGATATTTTTTTTACAGCTGAAAGTGCAGCTCTTAGTACAATAAAGAATGCTGTGAAAGGATTTGAAGATTCTAACATTGTTAATGTGTATTATGCTGGTAATATAAGGATGATGGAACTTAGAGATCATTATACAGTATGGAACAAATTAAACTACTATCTTGATCTTCTGGAAAGTCTGAGAAATTAGAAAAAACTTCAGAACTTGTTGTTTCATTAAATGGTGCTGATTTTGTTGCATTGCCTTATTATTTGTTGAATATTCCAAGGAATCAGAAGATGACAGTATGGAAACTTAGTATTTATATGGTTCTAATTTGCTCTGTGGCAAGATAGACTTAATTCGAAAGCCCAGAACTATTTTTCTTTAAAAATCATGAAAAGAATGTTATAATGTCAAATAAATATGTTTTTTTCTCAGTTTTCAGTTTTTTGCTCTGCTCATAATATGTATTTCTACTCTTATCCATCCATGTAGGTGTTAGTAATGTTTTTCTTTCCTTTGCATTTTTTTATTTGATGTGTATTTTAACATTCTCTTGTAATGTACAACAAAATTGAGGCTCTAAAGGGTCTGTATCGCTCACTTAGTTCAATGTGCATCTTCAACAATGGACACTTTCAAAACACTAGATTAGAATAAAATTCATGAAAAGAAATCCCTATTTTGTTGGTTTTGTATTGCTGTGGCTCTTTTCACAAAAAATCTTAAGAGTTAAAATACTCGTAAGTCATACACATTTCAGTATAACTTACAATCAATTTTAATTGTAAGATTTTTTGTGAAAAGAGTTGCTAATATTTTTTTTTCTGGTTACAGTTTCTATCTTCTTGAGTTTTTGCCCAAAACACAAAAAAGGGTAATAAAAAAATCATCATTTATGGGCAATCACTCCTGTAAAGAGTCTACTAGGAATTTATGCTAAATTTGAATATTCGAAGATCTTGTCTTCTGGATAATTTTTGCAATTTAAAGTGTCCATCTTTTAACAGTTTTCAAGATAACAGGCAAAAACGCAAAAACATGGTAAAATTGTCATTAAGAAGCAAGAACTCCATTGAGGAGTCAATTGTGGATTTCTGCCATATTGACTTATTTGTAGATCTTGTCAATGGTTATTTTAGTATTAAAGGGCAATAACTCCAATAATGAGTCGTCCTAAGATTGTGGTCAAATTGGCTTATTAGTATATCTTGTCTTGCTGATCATTTTTGCTATTAAAACTTTCCCTCTATCTATTATAGTTTTAAAGATAATATACAGAAATGAAAAAAAATTGTAAAATTGTCATTTAAGGGCAATAACTCCTATAAGAAGTCATCCTACAGTTTTGATGTAAATGGATAGTAGGTAGATCTCAACATTTTGAAAATTTCTGTCTCAAGTTTGGTTAAATTTGGCCCAGCAGTTTCAGAGGAGAAGATTTTGTAAAAGTTAACAGGCGACAACAGATGACGATGATGGATGCTAAGTAATGATAAAAACTCACTTTGTTCTTTGGGCCAGTTTTGTTGCAGGCAAGACAAAAACCACTGCCAACACTTTGTGCATTTAAAGAGAGTTAATAGGTCAGAAACCTCTCAAATAATCGCTCAGATCAAAATTTTAAATAACGGGTACACAACTTTATGTCCTTAAAGGAGTTACCAGTAAAAAAACTTATATAAGCATATATGGCTATGTCCATGTTTCCGAATGATAAACCCCAAAAATCACATAGGCAAACTTTAAAATAGCAGCTGCCTTACTTTATATTCTGTAGAAGAATCACTAAAAGATTGGTTCTGTTATTTTACAGAATTAACACAGTGAAGGGAATAACAACAGGTGTGTGTTGTTTCAGTTTGAAGCTGTCAGATGACACAATAATAATATTAAAGAACCCTTGTAACAACTCTCTGAGGGGTTTGAGATGGCTTGTTGCAGTACAAAAGTTCTGTCCCTAACGGATATCCAACATACCCTCATTTTCCAGTGGCAGTCCAAATTTCCCCCCTTCATTCAGATCAACCCCTAACTTGCAGAACTAAGTACAAACAGTACTAACTAAATGAAGTAATTGTTAATTTGTTCTCATCCTGTACATGCGTGAAATATTTGCCATTGGACATAAAGCAAACAAAAATCAATCAACTATGCTCATTCCTCTCAATTACAGAAGAAATACAAGTTCTGATAATATTTATGGCTAAACTTTAAAGGGGAATAAAGGATATTCTGATTGATTGACAGCATTAATAACACCTTCCACACCCAGTACAATGGTGAATAAAAGCAGCCTTAAGTGTAATTCACTAGTAAATGGATTATCAACAGCTAACTATTTTGATTAAAAGGAATCATAAAAGACTGAACTAAAACACTTTTAGTCAGCTTTGAGACATTTCCATGCAGTAAATTCAGTACTATTCATGCACTATGATCTGTTCAGTCTATTTTCAGTGTTCAGTAGAAGTTATTTACCTGTTCAAAACTACAATCCCTAATTAATCTGGAGTTTGATTTAAAATTTCTAGTATTGGATTGAGAACAAGTTGGAAGTGTCTAAATACTACTTAGTTTACCACAAAAAAAGTTCTGATCAATATCTTAACACTCTGAACAAGACTTCACATTTTTTAATTTAGAAGTTGTACAGATTAATGATTATTTCTGACTAATATTCAATTCTCGTAAAAGATATCTTTCAGAACATAGAAGTACTGTTTCTAGTTAACAAACCTGGATCCCATACATTATGATTAACAAGAATGTGTCCATAGTACATGGATGCCCCACTCGCACTATCATTTTCTATGTTCAGTGGACCGTGAAATTGGGGTCAAAACTCTAATTTGGCATTAAAATTAGAAAGATCATATCATAGGGAACATGTGTACTAAGTTTCAAGTTGATTGGACTTCAACTTCATCAAAAACTACCTCGACCAAAAACTTTAATCAAAAACTTTAACCTGAAGCAGGACAGACTGATGGATGGATGGACGAACGAACAGATGCACAGACTGAAAAACATAATGCCCCTAGGTGGGGCATAAAAATATGGCAAAAAATACTTAATACAGATAATTTCAAAAGATTTATTGTGTAATAAAATGTTTATGGAATGCATAATTGTATGACATGTATATATAAAAATGTGAGATTTAAACAATAAATATAAATAAGAGACAACAAATATAAAGACTAGAAAATTGTGGAAATGTTGGCTACCTAGAAACATTCAAATAATTACATTATCTCATCTTGAAAACTTCAGTTGCTTGTTTTAGAAACTAAACCTTTAAGGAGTCCATTATTTGGCCCCTAAAATTGACAAAGTAGAAAAGTTCTTTAATCCTTTCAAAATTATGTATCTTATTTACAAGTAAAAAGAATAATGCAATCTGTTTATTTGATAAAGACAATTATGTTTGTTAGGTCACTGTAATCATACAGTATTTGGGTTACTGTAAACCAACAAGTTTTCGCACTTGATTTATTTACACAACTTTAGCAGGTAGAAAAATATTGTGAATATACATTGTTGTAAAAATGTCCAACTTGGATCTTACCTTCAATGAAAACAAAGTAAGAAATCTTAAAAAAGAAATCATTGCAAAGTTGGTTAGAAACTGCTAAATGCGAAAAAATAAGTTGGTTTACAATATTGTGTTCTTCATAAACCTAATGCTATTATTCTAAATCTTTTAAATTTAACAGAGGTACATACTGTATCAACACATCAAAAAAACAAAAACAAAAAACCTTTCACAATAAAAAAAAAGACATTTATTGACAAAGCTTAAATAATCCAAATTTAATACTTACATAAATATGCATTCAGGCCTACTCAGTTTGTCAAAATTTAAATGTATATAGGAAGCAAACATTTCCTTTTTTCCAAAATGACACAAAGATATATTAAAGCATTTTCCGATCATTAAGACCAAACAATTTACCCAATCAAACAATATCTGATGAAAATGAGCAGTTTGGTTCAAATGAAACAAATATAATGTATTTTCCAGTCATAAGGGCTTCACTATATACCCGATCCGATAATACCTGATGAATAATGAGAAGTTTAGTAATGCACACCTAAAATTTGGTGTAAAAAAATCAGCAATTGAGTGTATTATGCATGATTTAATAAACCTATAAACTTTTCACTCATTATAATACAAACTATGATTTCTTATGATAAAAAATATACATGATATTTGAAAAATATTCCAAATATTTGAAATAACTCGAACAAGTATAAAAATATATTATATCAGAATAATGAGAAGTCAGATAAAATACAAACTTTTTACTGGCTCTCACCCATTTAGAGTCAAACCTCATGCCCTTGCAATACTTTTAGAAAAAAAAATCATTTTGGTCAAAATTATTCATTTTGTAATAAATAATTACATACTAAATGAAAAAAATGCCTCCCAAATGAGAATTCTACTAAACAGCAACACTGCATCTTTACTGTTTTTACATGGCCCCCAAATGAGAATTCTACTAAACAGCAACACTGCATCTCTACTGTTTTTACATGCCCCCCAAAATGAGAATTCTTCTAAACAGCAACACTGCATCTCTACTGTTTTTTACATGCCCCCCAAATGAGAATTCTACAGCAACACTGCATCTCTACTGTTTTTACATGCCTCCCAAATGAGAATTCTACTAAACAGCAACACTGCATCTCTACTGTTTTTACATGCCCCCCAAAATGAGAATTCTTCTAAACAGCAACACTGCATCTCTACTGTTTTTACATACCCCCAAATGAGAATTCTACAGCAACACTGCAACAAATTTCTAACATAAAGCAATGTTTCCTATGTGAAGCAATCTTCTTGTCTGATGGGATTTAACATAACACCACATGGCAAAGGATCACATCATTTTATATAAATATTTTTTTTAATAATATGATATTTGCTAATCAACAAAGACAATAATTTTAATATCTAAAGTTACTATGGCAATGAACAGACCATTGTCCTGGAAAACTAAGATGTGAAAAATAATTTCTGGAAATGTCGAACACTCTGAAAATGGGTATATGGAAAGAGCTTTTGATTTTGCATAGAGTATAGGAATCAACTTGTCTGTTCATTCGTCTGTCTGGACTAACTTCTTTATCCAAAATGTTTGATTCACTTGGAAATTTGTACATTAACAGATGATAAGCAAACATTACAATGTGAAGGAATTATTATACTGATTACTTTATCCAGAATTATGCACCTTTCAAGACCATAATTTAGTATATTATTTAAAATTCCACATCTTAATGAACATGTGTACTAAGTTTGAAATTGAAGTAACCACAACCATATGATAAACTACCTTAACCAAAACCTTTGATACAGAAGGACAGATGGACGCAAAGACCAGGAAACATAAAACCCCCCTCCTTTTCTTTCATAGACAGCATATGAAAATGCTTCCATGGGTAATAAACATATTTCAAAGTAACAGTCAATAACAATTAACAACAGGGTTTTTTTTTATAATGAAAGACAATTTAAGTCAAGAACTGACCAGCAGGTAGCATAAAACAATGTAAAGCTATCATAAAAAAAACCTTAAAATAATAATAAAAAACACAAAACAATTTAAGTATAGAGATTCAGCATGATAGAATATACCATTTATGATATTAACATTTTGATGTAAAACAGAAAATTGTATATAATTTAGCAACATCACTTCTTTAGATATATTTACTGGTAGAAATAACTTATCTCTTTTTTTTTGTATAGTTCTCAATAACTATTGCTTTTAAAAGTGGTAAATACAATTGGTTTTACATGTGAACATAGTTTAATCTTTAATTTTGATTAAGGTTCCATACATATGCCATTAAATGGCAAGTAAAGCAATATCACAATGGTATTAAAAAAATATTCCCACAAAATGGCAATCGTTCCTGCTTGTAACAAGAGCAGGTCACTTTAGGTAGAAACATAAACTTATTCATTTTCATAAAGTTTGCCAGGAATTGGCTATTGGTTTTTGGTGTTTGAGTGTATTTAATTTCAATCTTTTTAAGTAAGCATCTATTATGAATACAATTTGTGAAGGGTATCTTTTTGTTTATATCTTTCACAGATAAGACAAAAATAGCAAAAAATTAACACGCTAAAAATATCAGTAGGTTAACAAAACCCTATACACAACAAAAGTATCTTGCCCACCCCATGTATCACAGACTAAATGCATTTCTAAATTCAAATGCAATACACATTTTAGTTTAAAACAAAAAGCACTACACGTTTTAATGGTAATATTGAAAAAAATAAATAAAGAAATAAAGAAGAGAAATAACAAAAAATCTCCTACTGTCGATTCATTTATTTTAGTTGTTACCAATTTTCGTGGAATGAGGAAAACATGCATTTTCGTGGATATTTGATTTCGTGGCTAGGCCTAAGTCTGCATACAATCCTAAAGAAAATTTGTAATTCGTTGAACATTCCCTGTAACCACAAAAATTGGTATCCAACGAATAATAATGAATCCACAGTATTTGGCAACATTGTTTTATGTTAATGTCTATGTTCACATTCATATTTTTAATATATTCTTAGAACAATGACTTAATGATTTTAAATTTAAACATTAAAACTACTGTAAATTCAGAAATTATTGCGTGCATTTATTATTGTGATTTTTGAAGAATTAACAAAAATTTGAGTTTAATTATTTCGATTTTAGGAAAAGCTACATACAGATATATGTATTTGATATCAGAATGCGAGTTCTTATTATTGCGATACTCAAGTAGTCGCATTATTCGCAGAAATAAAAACCTCGCAATCATTTCTGGATTTACAGTAGTTACCATTTTATAAAATCATATTACTGTGGATTCATTATTATTCATATGATACAAATTTTCGTGGATTTTATGGATAAAGGTAAAACACAAATTAATTTTTTTTAATTTTCTTAAAAGGGTACCAGCATCTGAGACGACAAAGGCTTGTATATAGACTTTGGCAAATCCACAAAATCAAATATCCACGAAAATAGGTATCCACGATAATTGGTATCCACGATAATAAAAGAATCCACAGTAGCCACTACAGGCAAAATATTCTACAAAATACAATAATTAATCATCTATCCTCAAAGCAAAGCATTTAAGGAAAGTAAATACTACTCTCTTAAAAATTTGGTGTTTAAAAATATATGAAATAAAATGCTCCGCTGGGCGCAGCTTGATACGACCGCAGAGGTCGAACCCTGAACAGTTGGGGCAAGTATGGACACAACATTCAAGCTTGATACAGCTCTGAATTTGGATTGTGATTAAATATTTGACACAGCATAGGTTTCGGACACAGAATGAATGTGGTCTAAGAACTTCAAAATTTTTAATTTACCTATTCAAACCATATCATTATTATTTGCTTTTATATATAAATCAGAAATAACCAATTTAAAATGGAAAATTTTAAAGAAAAAAAAAAAGAAAAAACAATTTCAGAAAGATCCATACACTAACACACAAGTTATTGTCATGAAACTAGAAAAATGCTTGTTTTTTTGCCCCTTTTTTGGCCCCTAATTCCAAAAATTTTGAGGCAATTACCCCCATAATAAATCCCAGCATTCCCTTTGTGATATGAAACTTGTGGTACAATGTCAGAGAGATCCATACACTAACACACAAGTTATTGTCTGGAAGTTACAAAAATGCTTATTTTTGGCCCCTAATTCCTTAACTGTTGGTACCATAACCCCCAAATTCAATCCCAACCTTACGTTTGTGGTATTGAACCTCATGGAAAAATTTCATAGAGATCCATTCACTTAAACTAAAGTTATTGTGCGAAAACCAATGTGTCTTCGGATGACGCCGCCAACGATGACGCTAATATCATACCAATATACGACTGCAAAATTTTTTTGCAGTCGTATAAAAACATATGAAACATTTTAAAAAGATGTTGAACAATTCAACATTATCTAATCCTAATCAGAACATCATTTTCTCTTACTAAACTAACTTAAAAAAAACAACTCTGAACACCTTTTCATCTTCACAGATTCTGTTAACATCATAACCATTAAATTTGTTTTTTTGTTTTTGTGATATGATTGCCAATGAGACAACTACCCACCAAAGATTAAAGAACAAGGATGTAAAAACTATAGGTCATAGTCAAGTCCATTCTGGAAATGACCCCAGTGTTTATATTAATAAACAAAATGATAATTCAGTCATTGCCTCAAAATTAGCCCCAGTATGAAAGTGAGTTTCTCAGATCTTTGTATCTGATTTTTACATTAGGAATGAAAATATCAGTGGCAAATGCTCTTTTGAGACTGCCCTTTTCCCAATCTGACCTTTGTACTGTTTTTTTTATAGATATCAATGGGAAAATTATGCATTATAATATTCAGATTCTTTTTTATAATACTTGTTGTAGATGAAAAGACTTAAATTGCAATAAACTTAACATTTACATATAAGTTGATGTAAAATACAAAAAAAAAAAAAAATCAATAAGTTCTGAGATTTTCTCCTCAGATTATATAAAAGTTCAATAATTAGTTTTACATTCTTTTGGGTGAACATATCCAAAAACATTTAATTCATATAAAGCAGTGAGTATAGTGAATAAGAGGTAAACAATCATTAAAACTATTCCATACTTCTTTGTCAACTTCCAGCCATTCACATGAGTAGCAGCAAGTAAAAAGACTACAGTTCCTAGTAAAGTCAAGGTTGAATATAATAATCCTGAAATGAAAATTTAAAGAATGAACAATTAAGTAGGATTTTATGTTTGTGACATCAACCATTGGTATGCAAGTTTATTTCTTAAGTAAATGAAACTAGTTTTTGTTGGCATTATGGTTTTTTTGGGACAACCAATAAACGCAAAAAATTACAAAAAAGTAGAAAGCTTTCTAAGCATTATGCAATCTGAACCATAAACCAAATTGGAGCACCTATTAAAAAGAATTTGAGCAGGGAATCCCCTAATCTTGGCTATTATTAACCACTTGTATAAGTATAATTAAGCTGTGACCATGACCTTTTGACCTCAAAATCAATAGGATTTTCCCCTTCTCTGTATCAAGATTGAAGGAAAGCCAAAATACTATCTGAAAACCAATTTGAAAAAAACAAATCTCTTGACACTAAACTTTGACCTAGTGACTTCAAAATGTCCCTGTATCTTCCATCTGTATAAGTTTCGTTCCAATTAATAAAGGAAACTCAAGTTACATTCTGGAAAGCATTTAAAACAAGTTGTTGCTCACTAATGATATCCAACTACAAGTTTTATGATAAACAGAAAGTTGAAGAGCAACAGATTTGAAAATGTATCACACAGTACAGCATACTCACACAAAGCCTGATATCAAATTTCAGGAAGCTCTGATTTGATGTTCCTAAGAATATTGTGACCAATTTCATGGGACAAAAATACTGACAGATGGGGTTATTCCCTTCCACTCTCCCCCTTTGAAGGAAATGGTATGAAAAAAAAATTAATCTAGTAACATTGACCTTGAACTTTGCCCTATACTACTTTATCTTTTTATGTCTCGTCTATGATTTTTGTTCCAATCAAGCAAAAGAAATTCACGGCAATATTGCAGCATTATTTATGTGACAAGTTTCTTTTTAGGCAAACACATGAATGCATCTGAGGACTTGAAGAAGAACATTTTCCTTTGAGCAATTCAATTCAAAATTCAACTGGAATAAAAATGATAACCCAGCAAAATATTTAGAATTTAAACATATTTATTTTGGTTATCAATCTGATGCTTTAACATGTAAAGTATGAAAACAAGATTTTTATTCTAATAGAGTAAATAAAAAGTTTTGAGATCTCTTTTTTTTTTAACAATCTGCCAAGATTTTCTAGGTATTCATTTCATTGCAGTTTTATTATACTAGATAATACATATGTGAAAAATCCTTGTATCAATTGTCACTCTTAAATCAATTTTTTAAGTAAGACACAAGATTCACAGAACATAAGTGCCTATGAAAGTCTAGTATATGTTTAATCTTACCTTCACTATAAACTTTTATAGGTGCACCATCATTAATGGCTGACTTTAGTACCCAAGGTACACCCATACAAATTAAAATATCAAATACATTACTGCCAACAGCATTTGAAACAGCCATATCACCATAACCTGTAACATAAAATTATATTGAAATTCACAATAATATTTATCTAGAAAGTAATCAACTTTTGACCTAATGAAATTACAGTTATAATAATTCCATAAAAAGATGTGATTTATTATATTTCAAATAATTTAATGCAGAATACGGTTGCTAGTATCACCACCAGTCTGTCAAGTTTCTCGATTTCTAAGATTTTTTTTGTAGATTTAAAATATTTCATGATGCTGCCTACACTCTATATAGTGTATTTTTTATCTACTTATTACCCTTTTCTACATTTTTTCTTAAAACTTGATTCCTAAAACTTGTCTCAAAAAACTGTCTTAATACAGAAATTTCCATCCATAATCAATATATATTTCTGCAGTAATGAAATATGTTTAGATTAATATAGCCTAAGTTATTTTTTAAATGCTAAAGCTTTAATACATGGAAACCACATAATCAGCTTTTTTTTCTCTGCTGAAGTCATTGTTACAAGTTAATGAATTATAGTCGCCATTTAAATTAATTGCAAGTTTTACAGAAGACCAGGGATCTGTTCCCTAATAATCTTAACCTTTCTTAAGACGATTCGTTGAAATTATACCAAAATTTACAGAATGTATGCATGTTAACTTGCCTTCTCTAACTACAATAAGACTCGATATAACATCAGGTAAGCTGACACCAAATGCCACAAATGTCAAGGCCATTACAGTATCTGGTAAATTTACAGTAAAACCTGCAACAATTAAGTATAATTATACATACCATCATTACAGTATCTGGTAAATTTATAATACATATCTAATTTGTAATGATTTATTAAATTGTATGATTCTTTTTTTTTCCATTGTATTTTGTTGCTTTTTTTTACAAAATTATTGCATATATTTATGAATGTGATTGCTAATGAACAGAACATATATAATGTAGGAGGTTTCAGAAAATAGAGCAAAACAATAATGAGATCAGAATTTGAAATATGAGTTCCAATCACTGCAAAATTAATCCAGACACAGTTATGGCAATAATTAATAAAATGCTCCGCTGGGGCGCAGCTTGATACGACCGCAGAGGTCGAACCCTGAACAGTTGGGGCAAGTATGGACACAACATTCAAGCTTGATACAGCACTGAATTTGGATTGTGATTAAATATTTGACACAGCATAGGTTTCTGACACAGAATGAATGTGGTCTAAGAACTTAAATTTTTTTAATTTACCTATTCAAACCATATCATTATTATTTGCTTTTATATATAAATCAGAAATAACCAATTTAAAATGGAAAATTTTAAAGAAAAAAAAATCCCTCCACTAAATTTTTTGAACCCCCTTATGATTCATCACCCCCAAACTCAATCCCAGCCTTCCCTTTGTGGTATGGTACCTTGCAGTACAATTTCAGAGAGATCCATACACTTGAACACAAGTTATTGTCTGGAAACTAGAAAAATGCTTGTTTTTAGGCCCCTTTTTGGCCCCAAATTCCTAAATGTTTAGGGCAATTACCCCCAAACTCAAACCCAGCTTTCCTTTTTGTGATATGGAACCTTGTAGTACAATTTAATAAAGATCCATACACTTACACACAAGTTATTGTCCTGAAACTAGAAAAATGCTTGTTTTTTGCCCCTTTTTGGCCCCTAATTCCTAAAATTTGGAGGCAATTACCCCCAAAATCAATCCCAGCATTCCCTTTGTGGTATAGTACCTTGCAGTACAATTTCAGAGAGATCCATACACTTGAACACAAGTTATTGTCTGGAAACTAGAAAAATGCTTGTTTTTAGGCCCCTTTTTGGCCCAAAATTCCTAAACGTTAAGGGCAATTACCCCAAACTCAATTTCAGCTTTCCCTTTGTGATATGGAACCTTGTAGTACAATTTCATAAAGATCCATACACTTACACACAAGTTATTGTCTGGAAACTAGAAAAATGCTATTTTTGGCCCCTTATTCCTAAACCTTTAGGGCAATTACACCCAAACTCAAACCCAGCTTTCCCTTTGTGATATGGAACCTTGTAGTACAATTTCATAAAGATCCATACACTTACACACAAGTTATTGTCCTGAAACTAGAAAAATTCGTAAGGGTTCCGCAGAACCCAGTGTCTCGCCTACTTTTGCTGTTAATCGCAGGCTCAACAAAAATGAGGAAAAAAATTAATAAAAATATTCCTCTATATACTATCTTTTGATTGTAAATAGCTTCTGTCCAAGTTTTGTAAAAATCCAGGATAGTTTATGAATCTAATAAATGTTTTAAAAACTAAAAATGCAGACTGTATGTTATGTTAACTGGAAGAAAAACTAAGTCCATTTATAAGTAAAATACGGAAAAAATGGAACAAAATTTTTAAAAAAATTCCTTCTAGATACTAGCTTTTAATCATAAACAAGCTTCTGTCCAAGTTTGGTACAAATCCAGGATAGCTTAAGAATGTTGTTAAAATTTTAAAAACTTTAACCACAGAGTGAATGTAACGTTAACTGGCAGAAAAACTAAGTCCATTTATAAGTAAAATACGAAAAAAATGGAACAAAATTTTAAAAAAAATTCCTTCTAGATACTAGCTTTTAATCATAAACAAGCTTCTGTCCAAGTTTGGTACAAATCCAGGATAGCTTAAGAATATTGTTAAAATTTTAAAAACTTTAACCACAGAGTGAATGTAACGTTAACTGGCAGAAAAACTAAGTCCATTTATAAGTAAAATACGGAAAAAATGGATTTTTTTTTTTACAAAATTTCCTTCTAGATATTATCTTATGATCATAAACAAGCTTCTTTCCAAGTTTGGTAGAAATCCAGGATAGTTTAAGAAAGTTATTAAAATTTCAAAAACTTTAACCACAGAGTGATTGTAATGTTTCTTGGCAGAAAAACTAAGTCCATTTATAAGTAAAATACGGAAAAAATGGAATTTTTTTTTTACAAAATTTACTTTTGAATATTATCTTATGATCATAAACAAGCTTCTGTCCAAGTTTAATAGAAATCCAGGATAGTTTAAGAAAGTTATTAAAATTTCAAAAACTTTAACCACAGAGTGAATGTAATGTTTCTTGGCAGAAAAACTAAGTCCATTTATAAGTAAAATACGGAAAAAATGGAATTTTTTTTTTACAAAATTTACTTTTGAATATTATCTTATGATCATAAACAAGCTTCTGTCCAAGTTTGGTAGAAATCCAGGATAGTTTAAGAAAGTTATTAAAATTTCAAAAACTTTTACCACAGAGTGAATATTTGTGGACGCCGCCGCCACCGCCGACGGAATGTAGGATCGCTATGTCTCGCTTTTTCGACAAAAGTCGAAGGCTCGACAAAAATGCTTGTTTTTTGCCCCTTTTTGGCCCCTAATTCCTAAAATTTTGAGGCAATTACCCCCAAAATCAATCCCAGCATTCCCTTTGTGGTATGGTACCTTGCAGTACAATTTCAGAGAAATCCATACACTTGAACAGAAGTTATTGTCTGGAAACTAGAAAAATGCTATTTTTGGCCCCTTTTTGGCCCCAAATTCCTAAACCTTTAGGGCAATTACCCCCAAACTCTATTCCAGCTTTTCCTTTGTGATATGGAACCTTGTAGTACAATTTCATAAAGATCCATACACTTACACACAAGTTATTGTCCTGAAACTAGAAAAATGCTTGTTTTTTGCCCCTTTTCTGGCCCCTAATTCCTAAAATTTTGAGGCAATTACCCCCAAAATCAATCCCAGCATTCCCTTTGTGGTATGGTACCTTGCAGTACAATTTCAGAGAGATCCATACACTTGAACACAAGTTATTGTCTGGAAACTAGAAAAATGCTTTTTTTTAGGCCCCTTTTTGGCCCCAAATTCCTAAATGTTTATGGCAATTACCCCCAAACTCAAACCCAGCTTTCCTTTTGTGATATGGAACCTTGTAGTACAATTTCATAAAGATCCATACACTTACACACAAGTTATTGTCCTGAAACTAGAAAAATGCTTGTTTTTTGCCCCTTTTTGGCCCCTAATTCCTAAAATTTGGAGGTAATTACCCCCAAAATCAATCCCAGCATTCCCTTTGTGGTATGGTACCTTGCAGTACAATTTCAGAGAGATCCATACACTTGAACACAAGTTATTGTCTGGAAACTAGAAAAATGCTTGTTTTTAGGCCCCTTTTTGGCCCCAAATTCCTAAACGTTAAGGGCAATTACCCCAAACTCAATTCCAGCTTTCCCTTTGTGATATGGAACCTTGTAGTACAATTTCATGAAGATCCATACACTTACACACAAGTTATTGTCCTGAAACTAGAAAAATGCTTGTTTTTTGCCCCTTTCTGGCCCCTAATTCCTAAAATTTTGAGGCAATTACCCCCAAAATCAATCCCAGCATTCCCTTTGTGGTATGGTACCTTGCAGTACAATTTCAGAGAAATCCATACACTTGAACACAAGTTATTGTCTGGAAACTAGAAAAATGCTATTTTTGGCCCCTTATTCCTAAACGTTTAGGGCAATTACCCCCAAACTCAATTCCAGCTTTCCCTTTGCGATATGGAACCTTGTAGCTCAATTTCAGAAAAATCCATATACTTACACACAAGTTATTATCATGAAACTAGAAAAATGCTTGTTTTTTGCCCCTTTTTTGGCCCCTAATTCCTAAAATTTTGCGACAATTACCCCCAAAATCAATCCCAGCATTCCCTTTGTGATATGGAACCTTGTGGTACAATGTCAGAGAGATCCATACACTAACACACAAGTTATGTCTGGAAGTTACAAAAATGCTTATTTTTGGCCCCTAATTCCTTAACTGTTGGTACCATAACCCCCAAAATCAATCCCAACCTTCCTTTTGTGGTATTGAACCTTATGGTAAAATTTCATGGAGATCCATTCACTTAAACTAAAGTTAGAGTGCGAAAACCAATGTGTCTTCGGACGACGACGACGCCGGACGACGACGACGCCAACGTCATACCAATATACGACCAAAAAATTTTTAATTTTTGCGGTCGTATAAAAACTTTACAAAATTTTGCGATTTCACAGTGAGTATATAATCTCCTTTTGTACAGCTAAAATTACAGCAGTTTAAAATTCTGAAAATTTAGCTTGTTCAGCTTGTTCAGCCTAGGAACCTTATCACTGTAAAATTTTGTATTTTGTTTCAATTTTGTTTTTCTTGTGCATTGTAAAAATACATCATCTCTCTCATCTATAATTTTGTTCTTTGATTTTTTTTCAATTCTATTAAAGAGTTATTTCTCATTATCATAGCCATGTCAAGTAATTAATTACAGAAAGCCTGCATAACCACATGACAAAAAGTAGCATTTTTTTTTATTGATGAACAAATTATTTACTAACATTTTCTTTTTGGTCATCTTAAAAATGAACATTTATTACTTTGAACAGAAATAATCATACAAATAAAGAAAATATCATTAGTACTCATGGTTTTACCCAGATATATCATATAGAATAGTATTCATGGTTTCTTCCCTGACAGATCATATATACTAGTATTCATGGTTTCTTACCAGAAAAGTGAAACAGTAAATTTGCTTTCCTGTGCAAATAAAGAGACATAACTCACAATACTAGACATCATTGAGATGGGAGCCATCTCTGTGGGCCCCGCTGTAAATAACGGTTCTCAAGATATAGAGCGGACATGATCTGTACCATAGGACATGGGGTTGTCAACTGAAACCAAAGTTTTTGACCTTGACCTTTGACCTAGGAAGTTGTACATACATTATGACACATCCTCTGGTGTTGGTTAATATACATGTCAAGTATAAACTTTGAAATCATAACGGTTCTCAAGATATAGAGCGGACAAAATCTTTACCATAGGACATGGGGTTGTCAACTGAAACCAAAGTTTTTGACCTTGATCTTTGACCTAAGAAGTTGTACAAACATTATGACACACCCTCTGGTGTTGGTTAATATACATGTCAAGTATAAAGTATGAAATTATAACAGTTCTCTAGATATAGAGCGGACACAATTTGTTACGGATGGACAGACTGATCACTATAGGGCGACCCGCGGCCCTAATAAATACTCAAAAAAAAAAGAGACATAACTCCCAAATTAAGGGATAAAACTCACAAAATAAAGGAACACACCTGCATCTTCAACTATGGTCACTTTTTAGTAAAAGACATGTTGACGACGGATGGACAGACGGACAGAGGTATACCATAATACGTCCCGTAAACGGGCGTATAAAAATCATTAAATGGGAACAACTCTATTAAGAGTTAACTGACAATTTCAGTCATGTTGACATATTTGTAGATCTAATCCTGCTGACAATTTTTCCTTTCTAAAGTTTCTATCTATCATTTATTTTCAATGTTTTTTCTATAGTATTCAAGATATGTCAAAAAATGCAAAAATATCAAAGGGCAATAGCTCCAATAATGAGTCAAATGAAGATTTCGACCATGAGACTTATTTGTAGATCTTGTATTGCTGATCACTCATGCTATTTAAAGTTTCTATCTATCTATTACAGTTTTGAAGATATAAGGCAAAAATGCAAAAATTTGATAAAAATTGTCATTAAACAGCAATAACTCTAAAAAGGAGATGTCTGCAGATTTCAGTCTTGTTTGACTTATTTGTAGATCTTGTCTTGCTGATCATTTTTGCTATTTGAAGTTTCTGTCTATCGATTATAATTTCGAGATAATATGGAAAACATTTTAAAAATGGTAAAATTCGTCAGTTAAGGGCAATAACTCCTATAAGAGTCATCTGACAGTTTGACATAAATGGACAATAGTTAGAGCTCATCATTCTCAACTTTTTGCACTTCTCAGCATTTCTCTATTTATAGTGGTTTTTAAAATAATAGGCAAAACTTGTATTTTACCCCTATGTTCTATTCTTAGCCATGTCTGCCACCTTGGTTGGCAAGTAGGGTCATCAGACACATTTTTAAACTAGATACCCCAATGATGATTGTGGCCAAGTTTGGTTAAATTTAGCCAAGTAGTTTCAGAGGAGACGATTTTTTTAAAAGGTAATGGATGACGACGCACAAAATGAATGGACATAACTCACCTATTATAGTAATCATCCAAACCATTAAATAAGATAATGCTGTCAACCAAAATAATGACATTATGAAAGTAATAAAAAAATATTTTTTCCATCGTTGCTGCCGACAGTCAGGTACTGATATGAAGAATAAAATTTTTAAAGGTAAAGAAGATGTCCACAGAATTTTTTTGTACCAAACATTTGGAAGTGCAAATACTGATTCTGGTTCTTCAATATTACCTGCAAAGAAAAAAAAAATGAGTTCACCAAAAAGGGAACACAAGAATAAAAAAAACCCCTCCTTAATCCCATTAGATATTGCTCTTCTGTATCCTTGGGTTGCTGTCTCATAAACATATACTGGGTACCTCAAATCTTCCTTTATTCATAAGTAAATATAATAAAAATTCTTACATAACATTGAAAAATTGTGCCAACTATTCAGGGTTTAACAGAAGTTATTTTTAACATATTCTGTTTTTGATCTATTGTTCCAAACTGTTCCACACAAGTAATTATCTCATATTAACATGTATCAAATGTAATATTTAATGACATCTGTTACTGGATGACAATATTATAGTAATGAAATATCTGATATGTGACAGTCTTGCGATTAGTTATCTGTCTTTATCGTAAAAACCACATGAAAAGATCCCTCATTTCCATGGTAATTAATTAGTGATTATGATTTTTTTACTCTTTTTTGTCTGAGCACTTATTTGTAGAATTTTTTGCACTTATAAGTTGTGGTACTAATAAGCATTGATAATTACTTGATTGGCGTTAGAAAGGAAAATTCTACTAACATTATCACAAATTAAATGTTGTACCTTTATAATGTTTATCTAAAATTATTTTAATAGTTTTTTCAGAGTACATAATGATTGTATTGTATCAAATGATTTAACTAATTAATACTTGAACCAGAGACATATAATATATCTTAATAATGATAAATCAATTAGTAGAATTATTTCTCTTTTAAAAGTATTGTATGTAAATGGGTAAGGATTTCTATTTTCAGTTTATGAGGCACAGACAAGTAATTGTTATTATAGAACTATTTGAAATTCCTCACAATTTGTTTGTGCTATCAATGGAAATGCCATTGTTAAATGAATAATAATTGATCAATAATCTTAAAATGATCAAAGACTCGAATAGCTGGGTTCTGCAGAATGTTTCTAAAACAATGGAGAATGCTCTATACTGAACATTTAAATATTTGACATATGAAACGTAAAAATTCTCCAAACAATTCAATAATAGCAGGTGCACAACTTCAGCATATGGCCCGAGAACACAGTTATTTCGTAGTGCATTTCTTTTAGACAATAAATTCATATTAAAAAAATTGCACCGGCTCAATCTCAAAAAGATTTGTACAGTGTAGTGCACTACTATTGGGACAAATAATATCAAAATTATAGAAAAGTCTACCAGCTCTAACTCAAACTATTGACATTTCTATGTTAAGGGGGTCTAAAATTCAGTTTGACAGCTTCAGACATACTAATTTTGACCTTTTTTAACTGAACCAAATCTCTACATAACATAAAGATTCAGCACCCCAATTTTTTTAACATGTAATTTCATCCCCTTACTTAATATTTCATGCATAAAATATAAAGAAATAAGTTTGGAAAGTGTATGAAAAAAATTTGCAAGTTATACACTGTCCACTCAGGGACTATATTTGTAGACAACGAAAATCAATGGACAATAACTGTGTCCTTGGACCATATGTGGGACTATCCTGTGAAGTTTCAGGGATCGGGGTTGAAAACTGCAGAAAGAGTTGATTACACACAACTTGTATCCTCTTTCATAAGTTTCGCTTATTACCACAAAACCACAGATTAAGTTTGAATTTGGGTGGCATCGCTTTTACCATTCTATAGTTATGCCCTTTACAAATGAAAAAAAGACTAAGTTCCCAAGTCTAGAAAAAGGATAAATAAATGGAGAATGCGTTCATGGGACACAGATGATGCCCCCACTTGCATATAACGTTATAAAGGGACACAACAGTAAAAGTGACACCTCCCAAATTCAAACTTGATCTGAGTTTTGTGGTAATAAGCATTGTGTATAAGTTTCATAATATTTGGTTCAGACAAATCGTAAGTTAGAGAACGGAAACAAAAAAAATCAGCAATTTTTCCATTTGTAAAGGGCATAACTATAGTTTGGTAAAAGCAATGCCACTAAATTAAAACTTATCAATGTTTTGTGGTAATAAGCATTGAGTATAAGTTTCAAAACATTTGATTGAGGCAAACTTGTTAGAAAACGGAAACCAATTTAAGAACATTCCTACGGAACGGAAAGGGTAACACTTAATGCCCCCTCCGCTGCCATTATATTCCATAATAGCAGGTGCACACTTTCAACATATGTGCAATCTTCATGTGATGATGATGATGATGATGGATGGCTGCTTAATGTCCAGCGTCAAATTAATATGCATATTCAGGATGAGAACATGTTAATGTTATATGAATATTACTGTACCAGACCGACATGCTGAGCTTTTAACATGCTAGTTCACAAGGTACCAGTCTGCAGGAAGACATGTCACCTTATTCAGACACATTATTCTGACTTCAAGCCAAACAGTCTTTGCTCTTACTCCATACTGCGGAGTGCGTAACAGAGAAGCAGCAAATACCAGTTCTAAAGTCTTTGGTTAGACTTGGCCGGAGTTCTAACCTGCACATCTGCCCGACATCACCATGCTATATGCCGGTTTTGGACTTTGTCCAACCCATTTAAAAATTGGAGGCTGTGAGCTACAGAAACCAATTATTACTATGTTTATCCTTTTAAAATATATCTGTATTCTACAAAATATATCTGTATTCTACAAAATATATCTGTATTCTACATACTCATAAGTGGTTCATCATAATGATCAACATCATCTGCATCTACTTCTGAGCTTTGAGAATCTAAAAAAAAAAATCATAATAAAATGCTCCGCTGGGCGCAGCTTGATACGACCGCAGAGGTTGAACCCTGAACACTTGGGGCAAGTATGGACACAACATTCAAGCTTGATACAGCACTGAATTTGGATTGTGATAAAATATTTGACACAGCATAGGTTTCTGACACAGAATGAATGTGGTCTAAGAACTTAAAAAATTCTAATTTACCTATTCAAACCATATCATTATTATTTGCTTTTATATATAAATCAGAAATAACAAATTTACAATGGAAAATTTTAAAGAAAAAAAAGGAAAAAGAGGGAAAAAAAATCCCTCCCCCAAATTTTTTGAACCCCCTTATGATTCATCACCTCAAACTCAATCCCAACCTTCCCTTTGTGGTATGGTACCTTGCAGTACAATTTCAGAGAGATCCATACACTTGAACACAAGTTATTGTCTGGAAACGAGAAAAATGCTTGTTTTAGGCCCCTTTTTGGCCCCAAATTCCTAAACGTTTAAGGCAATTACCCCCAAACTCAAACCCATCTTTCCCTTTGTGATATGGAACCTTGTAGAACAATTTCATAAAGATCCATACACTTACACACAAGTTATTGTCCTGAAACAAGAAAAATGCTTGTTTTTTGCCCCATTTTGGCCCCTAATTCCTAAAATTTTGAGGCAATTACCCCCAAAATCAATCCCAGCCTTCCCTTTGTGGTATGGTACCTTGCAGTACAATTTCAGAGAGATCCATACACTTGAACACAAGTTATTGTCTGGAAACTAGAAAAATGCTTATTTTTGGCCCCTTTTTGGTCCCTTCTTCCTAATCGTTTTTGGCAATTACCCCCAAACTCAATTCCAGCTTTCCCTTTGTGATATGGAACCTTGTAGTACAATTTCAGAAAGATCCATACACTAACACACAAGTTATTGTCATGAAACTAGAAAAATACTTGTTTTTTTCCCCTTTTTTGGCCCCTAATTCCTAAAATTTTGAGGCAATTACCCCCAAAATCAATCCTAGCTTTCCCTTTGTGATATGGAACCTTGTAGTACAATTTCAGAAAGATCCATACACTATCACACAAGTTATTGTCATGAAACTAGAAAAATGCTGTTTTTTGCCCCTTTTTTGGCCCCTAATTCCTAAAATTTTGAGGCAATTACCCCCAAAATCAATCCTAGCATTCCCTTTGTGATATGGAACCTTGTGGTACAATGTCAGAGAGATCCATACACTAACACACAAGTTATGTCTGGAAGTTACAAAAATGCTTATTTTTGGCCCCTAATTCCTTAACTGTTGGTACCATAACCCCCAAAATCAATCCCAACCTTCCTTTTGTGGTATTGAACCTTATGGTAAAATTTCATAGAGATCCATTCACTTAAACTAAAGTTAGAGTGCGAAAACCAATGTGTCTTCGGACGACGATGATGCCAACGTCATACCAATATACGACCGCAAATTTTTTTTTACGGTCGCATAAAAATTATCTGCATAAACTTTCAATGTTTGAACTAACAATTATAATACGGCTCAGAAAAACTGTAGTATTTAAGCATAATTTTATTATATTCAGTGATATTCTGCTTTACTGACCATTGATTTTATGTTGAAAATCTTAAAGGTTTTACTACAAGTATCACATAAACTGAACATTTTTAATGATCCATGACAATGAGGTCAAGGCCAGATAACTCCTGTCTGACACACATGTACACCTTGCAATCATTCAATACACCAAATATAATTGACCTATTGCTTATGATAATTGAAAAACAGACCAAAGCACAATAAAATGCTTCGCTGGGCGCAGCTTGATACGACCGCAGAGGTTGAACCCTGAACACTTGGGGCAAGTATGGACACAACATTCAAGCTTGATACAGCACTGAATTTGGATTGTGATAAAATATTTGACACAGCATAGGTTTCTGACACAGAATGAATGTGGTCTAAGAACTTAAAAAATTCTAATTTACCTATTCAAACCATATCATTATTATTTGCTTTTATATATAAATCAGAAATAACAAATTTACAATGGAAAATTTTAAAGAAAAAAAAGGAAAAAGAGGGAAAAAAAATCCCTCCCCCAAATTTTTTGAACCCCCTTATGATTCATCACCTCAAACTCAATCCCAACCTTCCCTTTGTGGTATGGTACCTTGCAGTACAATTTCAGAGAGATCCATACACTTGAACACAAGTTATTGTCTGGAAACGAGAAAAATGCTTGTTTTAGGCCCCTTTTTGGCCCCAAATTCCTAAACGTTTAAGGCAATTACCCCCAAACTCAAACCCATCTTTCCCTTTGTGATATGGAACCTTGTAGAACAATTTCATAAAGATCCATACACTTACACACAAGTTATTGTCCTGAAACAAGAAAAATGCTTGTTTTTTGCCCCATTTTGGCCCCTAATTCCTAAAATTTTGAGGCAATTACCCCCAAAATCAATCCCAGCCTTCCCTTTGTGGTATGGTACCTTGCAGTACAATTTCAGAGAGATCCATACACTTGAACACAAGTTATTGTCTGGAAACTAGAAAAATGCTTATTTTTGGCCCCTTTTTGGTCCCTTCTTCCTAATCGTTTTTGGCAATTACCCCCAAACTCAATTCCAGCTTTCCCTTTGTGATATGGAACCTTGTAGTACAATTTCAGAAAGATCCATACACTAACACACAAGTTATTGTCATGAAACTAGAAAAATACTTGTTTTTTTCCCCTTTTTTGGCCCCTAATTCCTAAAATTTTGAGGCAATTACCCCCAAAATCAATCCTAGCTTTCCCTTTGTGATATGGAACCTTGTACCACAATTTCATAAAGATCCATACACTTGAACACAAGTTATTGTCTGGAAACTAGAAAAATGCTTATTTTTGGCCCCTTTTTGGCCCCTTATTCCTAAGCGTTTAGGGCAATTACCCCCAAACTCAATTCCAGCTTTCCCTTTGTGATATGGAACCTTGTAGTACAATTTCAGAAAGATCCATACACTATCACACAAGTTATTGTCATGAAACTAGAAAAATGCTGTTTTTTGCCCCTTTTTTGGCCCCTAATTCCTAAAATTTTGAGGCAATTACCCCCAAAATCAATCCTAGCATTCCCTTTGTGATATGGAACCTTGTGGTACAATGTCAGAGAGATCCATACACTAACACACAAGTTATGTCTGGAAGTTACAAAAATGCTTATTTTTGGCCCCTAATTCCTTAACTGTTGGTACCATAACCCCCAAAATCAATCCCAACCTTCCTTTTGTGGTATTGAACCTTATGGTAAAATTTCATAGAGATCCATTCACTTAAACTAAAGTTAGAGTGCGAAAACCAATGTGTCTTCGGACGACGATGATGCCAACGTCATACCAATATACGACCGCAAATTTTTTTTTACGGTCGCATAAAAATTATCTGCATAAACTTTCAATGTTTGAACTAACAATTATAATACGGCTCAGAAAAACTGTAGTATTTAAGCATAATTTTATTATATTCAGTGATATTCTGCTTTACTGACCATTGATTTTATGTTGAAAATCTTAAAGGTTTTACTACAAGTATCACATAAACTGAACATTTTTAATGATCCATGACAATGAGGTCAAGGCCAGATAACTCCTGTCTGACACACATGTACACCTTGCAATCATTCAATACACCAAATATAATTGACCTATTGCTTATGATAATTGAAAAACAGACCAAAGCACAATAAAATGCTTCGCTGGGCGCAGCTTGATACGACCGCAGAGGTCGAACCCTGAACAGTTGGGGCAAGTATGGACACAACATTTAAGCTTGATACAGCTCTGAATTTGGATTGTGATTAAATATTTGACACAGCATAGGTTTCTGACACAGAAAGAATGTGGTCTAAGAACTTCAATTTTTTTAATTTACCTATTATGGTCCAATGTCCAAAATCAAAATACATGGTTAGATTCAGCATATCAAAGAACCCAATATATTCAATTTTTGTTGAAATCAAACAAAGTTTAATTTTGGACCCCAACTTGGACAAACTTGAAAACTGGTCCCATAATCAAAAATCAAACACATGTTTAGATTCAGCATATCAAAGTACCCCAAGAATTCAATTTTTGTTAAAATCAAACTAAGTTTAATTTTGGACCCTTTGGACCTTAATGTAGACCAATTTAAAAAACGGGACCCAAAATCAAAAATCTAAAAACACAGTTAGATTTGGCATATCAAAGAACCCCAATAATTCAATTTTTGATGAAATCAAACAAAGTTTAATTTTGGACCCTTTTGACCTCAATATGAACCAATTTGATAGCGGGCCCACAAAATAAAAAATCTAAATACATGGTAAGATTCAGCATATCAAAGAACCCCATATATTCAATTTTTGTTGAAATCAAACAAAGTTTAATTTTGGACCCCAATTTGGACCAACTTGAAAACTGGGCTAAAAATCTAAAATCAAAATACATGTTTAGATTCAGCATATCAAAGAACCCCATATATTCAATTTTTGTTGAAATCAAACAAAGTTTAATTTTGGACCCCAACTTGGACCAACTTGAAAACTGGTCCCATAATCAAAAATCTAAACACATGTTTAGATTCAGCATATCAAAGAACCCCAAAAATTCAATTTTGTTAAAATCAAACTAAGTTTAATTTTGGACCCTTTGGACCTTAATGTAGACCAATTTAAAAAACGGGACCCAAAATTAAAAATCTAAATACACGGTTAGATTTGGCATATCAAAGAACCCCAATAATTAAATTTTAGATGAAATCAAACAAAGTTTAAATTTGGACCCTTTTGACCTCAATATGAACCAATTTGAAAGCGGGCCCACAAATAAAAAATCTAAATACATGGTAAGATTCAGCATATCAAAGAACCCCATATATTCAATTTTTGTTGAAATCAAACAAAGTTTAATTTTGGACCCAAATTTGGACCAACTTGAAAACTGGGACAAAAATCTAAAATCTAAATACATGTTTAGATTCAGCATATCAAAGAACCCCATATATTCAATTTTTGTTGAAATCAAACAAAGTTTAATTTTGGACCCCAACTTGGACCAACTTGAAAACTGGGCCCATAATCAAAAATCAAACACATGTTTAGATTCAGCATATCAAAGAACCCCAAGAATTCAATTTTTGTTAAAATCAAACTAAGTTTAATTTTGGACCTTAATGTAGACCAATTTAAAAACAGGACCCAAAATTAAAAATCTAAATAGACGGTTAGATTTGGCATATCAAAGAACCCCAATAATTCAATTTTTGATGAAATCAAACAAAGTTTAATTTTGGACCCTTTTGACCTCAATATGAACCAATTTGATAGCGGGTCCACAAATAAAAAATCTAAATACATGGTTAGATTCAGCATATCAAAGAACCCCAAGAATTCAATTTTTGATGAAATCAAACAAAGTTTAATTTTGGACCCTTTTGACCTCAATGTGGACAAACTTGATAACGGGGCCCAAAAATCAAAAATCTAAATACATGGTTAGATTCAGCATATCAAAGAACCCCATATATTCAATTTTTGTTGAAATCAAACAAAGTTTAATTTTGGACCCTGATTTGGACCAACTTGAAAACTGGGCCCATAATCAAAAATCTAAATACATGTTTAGATTCAGCATATCAAAGAACCCTAAGAATTCAATTTTTGTTAAAATCAAACTAAGTTTAATTTTGGACCTTTTTGACCTTAATGTAGACCAATTTGAAAACGGAACCAAAAATTAAGAATCTAAATACACGGTTAGATTCGGCATATCAAAGAACCCCAATAATTCAATTTTTGATGAAATCAAACAAAGTTAAATTTTGGACCCTTTGGACCTCAATGAAGACCAATTTAAAAACGGGGCCCAAAATCCAACTTAATACACGGTTAGATTCAGCATATTAAAGAACCCCAAGAATTCAAGAATAAAACCCCATTGAAATTGATCAAGAAATAAGCAATTTATACGAAGTATCTTCT
This sequence comes from Mytilus californianus, assembly GCF_021869535.1. Classification (NCBI taxonomy): domain Eukaryota; kingdom Metazoa; phylum Mollusca; class Bivalvia; order Mytilida; family Mytilidae; genus Mytilus; species Mytilus californianus. The sequence goes on from NW_026262679.1 coordinate 66,070,726, forward strand.
TTTGCACAATACTGTGCAATTGAATATTTCTTGCTATTGTGCAATACTGTACAATTGACAATTTCTTGCTATTGCGCAATATTGTGCTATTGGATATTTCTTGCTATTGCGCAATACTGTGCAATTGAAGATTTCTTGCTATTGCGCAATACTGTGCAATTGAAGATTTCTTGCAATTGTGCAATACTGTGCAATTGAAAATTTCTTGCTATTGCACAATACTTATTATATAATAATTTACACATCCTGTTTGGTGTGTATCTCCTACCATATCATTATTATTTGCTTTTAAATATTAATCAGAAATAACCAACTTAAAATGGAAAATTTTAAAAGAAAAAAAAAAGGAAAAAAAGAAAAAAAAAGAAAAAAAAAAAATCCCCCCCCCCCAAATTTTTTGAACCCCCTTATGATTCATCACCCCCAAACTCAATCCCAGCCTTCCCTTTGTGGTATGGTACCTTGCAGTACAATTTCAGAGAGATCCATACACTTGAACACAAGTTATTGTCTGGAAACTAGAAAAATGCTTATTTTTGGCCCCTTTTTGGCCCCCTATTCCTAAACGTTTCGGGCAATTACCCACAAACTCAATTCCAGCTTTCCCTTTGTGATATGGAACCTTGTAGTACAATTTCAGAAATATCCAAACACTTACACACAAGTTATTATCATGAAACTAGAAAAATGCTTGTTTTTTGCCCCTTTTTTGGCCCCTAATTCCTAAAATTTTGAGGCAATTACCCCCAAAATCAATTACAGCCTCCCTTTGTGATATGGAACCTTGTGGTACAATGTCAGAGAGATCCATACACTTACACACAAGTTATTGTCTGGAAGTTACAAAAATGCTTATTTTTGGCCCCTTTTTGGCCCCTAATTCCTCAACTGTTGGTACCATAACCCCCAAAATCAATCCCAACCTTCCTTTCGTGGTATTGAACCTTATGGTAAAATTTCATGGAGATCCATTCACTTAAACTAAAGTTAGAGTGCGAAAACCAATGTGTCTTCGGACGACGCCGGACGACGCCAGACGACGACGACGACAACGCCAACGTCATACCAATATACGACCAAAAAATTTTCAATTTTTGCGGTCGTATAAAAACTTACCATTCATCAATGAACCATGAAAATGAGGTCAAGGTTTGATGATACCTGCCAGACAGACATGTACCCCTTACAATCACTCCATACACCACATATGGTTGACCTACTGCTTATAATATCTGAAAAACTGACCTTATCGCTTAACTTTAACCTTGATAACTGATCCATATTATGAGGACAAGGTCATGGCCGTCAGGTGAACTCTGTCTGACGACCATGTAGACATTACAAGGAACCAATAAACCAAATAAAAGTTATTCTATTACTCATTTTAAGTGAAAAATTCACATTAAATTACATTTTTACTAGCAGTCGCTGAACCATGAAAATGAGGTCAAGGACAATGGACATATGAAAGACGGAAATTTCGTAACATAAGGTATCTGCATACAAGGTATGAAGTATCCACGTCTTCGACCTTCTGAAAGATAAAGTCTTATACAAACAGTTTACATTGCCGCCACCGTCACCGGATAGTAATACCTATGTCTCGCATACTGCCACTTTCCTCAGAGGGGAGACACCTTCTTTTATGTAATGAACAGTTAAACTCTTGCAAATGATATAAAATAAGGAGATGTGGTATGACGATGTTAGCAACTATAGGACCAATTTTTAATGTTATGAATAGTAAATAAACTGCTTCACCGAGCACAGCTAGATACGACCGCAGAGTTCCAACCCGAAACAGTTGGGGCAAAAATGGACACAATATTCAAGCTTGATACAGGTCTGAATTTGGATTGTAATTAAATATTTGACACCTTATAGGTTTCTGACACAGAATAAATGTAGTCAAAGAACTTGAAATTGGTTGTATGATTTGAATTTATATTCAATTGAAGATTTCTTGCTGTTGTGCAATACACTGTGCTGTTGCTCAATACTTAGTAAATCTGTTTTCAGACTATATACAAAGGATTAGCAAAATAAATTGTGACCCCCAATTTTTTTTCTTTGGAAAATTGACAATTTCTAAAATCTTGAGGAAAAAAAATTGACCCCTCCCAAAAATTTTTTGTTTTTACCGCCCCTCCAAAAAAAAATAGTATTTGAAGAGAAATTTTCTTTTCAGGAAAAAAAATTGCCCCCCCTCCCCCCTTTCCAAAAAAATTAATTTTGAAGAAATTTTCTTTTAGTAAAATGTAGTACAAATTACGGGACATCCATACACTCATACACAAGTTATTGTCTGAAAACTAGAAAAATGCTTGTTTTAGACCCTTATTGGCCCCTAACTCCTGAACGGTTTGGGCATTTACCCCCAAAATGAATCCCAACCTTCTACTTGTGGTATTGAACCTTGAGATACTTATACACAAGTTATTGTCCTGAAACTAGAAAAATGCTTGTTTTGGCCCCTTTTAGGCCCCTTATTCCTAAACGGTTGGGACCATCACCTCCAAAAACTGAATCCCAACCTTCCTTTTGTGGTATTGAACCTTTTGCTTAAATTTCATAGAGATCCATACACTTAAACTAAAGTTATTGTCCGGAAAACAAATGTCTTCGGACGACGCTGACGCCGACGACGTGATACCAATATACGACCGCCTGGGCCCCCACTTTTGTGAGAAAAATTTGGTTGATTATTTAGGGACCACTGAAGCATGACTGGAGCGGGCCCCCTCTTATTGATGTCAGTGGGGCCTCATCCCCCTTATGAAAATTTCTGGATCCACCACCGGGTAATCTCAGAGCTGAGCTGATGGCAAAGGACACAGTTCCATTTTAAATTTCAACTTTATCCTTAAAGATCATAAAGGCCATAATTTGGTTCTTAAATGGATCTATATCAAAATCCTTGATGTTAGCACACTTTTGTGGCCAAAGTAAATTATGCTTAAAACTGTATAAATTTTTTGAAAAATTGGACCAAAACTGATGTTACAAAACAAATAATGCATACTTAAGGGGTCATTACTTCGTAATTTATAATGTGATGTGCAAAAAAATAAGTTATTTTGTATTTATAGTAGTAATTCCCCAACTATTTCAATGTGAAATCTGTAGAATTTGACCTTATTCAGAAAAAAACAATAAAATCTTAGGGCCAATTTTATGAATCTTTGTGAATCTTCTCCTTTATTCTGAGTCCATATCAAATCATCAAAAACCTACAAGTTTCGTGAATTTTTCCTCTATAAATCTCAATTTAATTCTAACATGAATTTTTCCTCTATAAATCTCAATTTAATTCTAACATGAGACAAATTTTCAGGATTATCATTTACGTAGTCAATTCAAATGTATTAGTAATCAGGATGAGTCCAAATATGATAATGGCATTCTTGAGTTGTTTTCAACAATATCCTTTTTTATACTTCATGTAAAATAGAGGCGAAGGATACCAAAGGGACATTCAAACTCATAAGTCGAAAAATAAACACACAATGCCATGGCTAAAAGCAAAAAAAGACAAACAGAAAAACAACAGTACACAAAACATAACATAGAAAACCAACGACTGAGCAACACGAACCCCAACAAAATCTTGGGTGATCTCAGGTCCTCCAGAAGGGTAAGCAGATTCTGCTCCATATGTGAATGATGTGCTCAAGCAAAAGTTTCAAAAAAAAGAAAGAAAACAAGGTCATTAAAAGGAATCTACTGATTTAATATGACTTTTCAAAGAAATTTTCAAAATTAACATTTTTAATTATAAAAATATTTACCTGATTCTACATCATAGTGTCTATGTTTTGTTGAGGTAATGCTGCCATTCGATGTGACTGATTCTGATAATTTATCATAGTGTACGATAGTATTGTTGTGTTTTATTCCTTGTTTATGATGAACGGAACTACATAAACATTTACAATGTTCTACCATCCAAACTTCTAATTTCGAGTTAAAAAACATCAGCACTATATAAAAAATGTAGAATATCACAAGTCCTAACGATTCATACCTACAACAAACAAAAAAAGTAGACTTATTACAATCATGAGAAAAACTTTTATCTTTCGACAGCTTACTTACACAATTTCTTAACAGATGCTGACTGTATTTTCACTTTTATTTAGGACATTATATTTTGTCAGAAGTTACTTTCTCTGATTTGGTCCTCCTATCTAAGTACCGGTAGGCATTTTAAAGGTCATGTTTTAACAACTACATTACAACTTTATCTGCTATAAGACATCTGTTGATGCTAATGCAATTTTTTAAACTAAAGCAGAAAGTATGATAGGCCAATTTTTTTGCCCCTTTAATTCAAAAATTGAAAAGTATTTTAAATATACCAAATAACAGCCTTAAATGTTAATAAAACATATGTCTGTCAAACAAAAGTATGTCATTTTTTTGAAATAATAATTTGCTTTTAGCAGCCAGTTTGGTTCAATTTTGTCAAAATAAACTAAGAAACATTGCTGATGAATTATTCACTTGCAAGTGCATAGTTTCGACCTCACTGAATTTGTATTCATGTGACCTTCAATTTAACCCCTTAGCTAGTGATGGAATACCCATAAACTAGGCGTTCAGCTATTAAAAGGAAAAGAATGTCAACATTGAAAGTGCAACAAGGGTAAACCATTTGGGTTGACAGATTCGATCCACAAAAACTCATTCTTATACAGGCAACAACAATGATTGACATATATTTTAACCTATAATATGAAATCAAACAGACCTAGAAAAATCCAATGCACGTGTTCACTATCTATTTATATCTATATTTATGTTTATATCAGGTTATATGACCATCAGCAGTCTTTGGAGGTCAACTCGATGGTGATCCAATTAAAGGGGTCAAATGATGACTGTTATCATATGTGCCCCTTTAAGACACTAAAATTGACACCCATACTGTATTATTTTTCTTTATGCCTTGAACTTTTTATGATATCTGATTAAAACAATTTTTGCTTTAACAATCTTATTCAATTAAATTTGGCCAAACACACAATGGCTAAAAAATTCAAATGATTTGTCACTGGATGTCTTTCAAAAATAATTTGCGTAGAAGACTATGTGCAATAATTGTGGTATCTATCTGTTCATTTAAGAAATTTTATAGAGATCACTTTAAGACACCTCCAATAGAAGAAATATTTGAAGTATCAGAAAGATAAATGCCTCACTAACCCTTTAGAATAAATTATGAATATACTGACTATAATTAATTGATTAAACTTCAGTTTCTATTTTTAAGCTACTGCAATTCCTGAAAGCCAACCATCACTTTAGAAATAATAACAGACAAATATATTTAAGCAAAGCAATGCCTCTCTTTGAAGATAAACCTGCAAACAACACATCACCAATATGATTGTTTACATAAACACATTACTGAAACATTTAATTCCACTCCAATAAAATTTCTCTACTGAGAAAATAAATTAAAATAAAACCTCAATCAAAATTTTCTTTAAAAAAACCTTAATCAGCTTTTTCACAATCTTTCCACATCAACTCAATTTAATCACTGTCATTACTGCATTTCTATCATCAGGAAGATTTTATGGAAATTGTGAAGAAAACTACAGTGGCATTCTATATCATAATGTATAAGATACCCAAGCAATCGTGCATATCAACTTTTATAGAAATAGTTGAAATGAGTAAATACAAAATATATCTTCACTATTCATTAATAAAAGATCTTTTACCTATCCATAATTACTGTAGAGTGTGTGGTTTTGTTTTATCTTTATAGACCAAACTATTTCAATCAAATCCAATATACCTGTATACAAATAAAATCAGATATGCTTGGTTGAAACCTTGCATGTTTAGGTATTAATAAAGGTATAATTGCAAGAATATGATAAATTTTTAAAAGCCATGATAACTATAGGTTACCAAATTGGGGAATTTAATTATCGACAAAGTCAACTTTTGAGATTCCCTTTTGACCTTTTAGGCCATCAACATCATATTATGTATTAAACAACCATGGTCTAAAATGGAAGGAGATTGAAAGGGATTAATCTCATTCCAGTAACAGCAGAATTATCAAATATTACTAACCCATAAAAACAGAATCACAGATCTATTATTTTTCAAAAAAGGATAGAGCCATTTTACTCACCAGTATACATTTTCATCATATATCACATAAGCTAATGCTAACACACTTAAAGTGTAAAAGGCACAGTCTCTAAATAAAGGCCACCAATTCAGATGTACCACCTGTAAACACAAATAAACAATTATCATACAATGTGTAAAAGGCACAGTCTCTAAATAAAGGCCACCAATTCAGAAGTACCAAGTGTAAACACAAATAAACAATTATCATACAATGTGTAAAAGGCACAGTCTCTAAATAAAGGCCACCAATTCAGTTGTACCACCTGTAAACACACTACAATGGCAAATCTTACATTGAACAAAAATTAATTTACAGACACAATATTTTCTGAAGCATCTGACTGTTGTTTGTTTTTTGTTTTTTGCCACGATGTTGTCAGTTGGTTTTCAAATTATGAGTTTGAACATCCCTTGATATCTTTGGTCTCTCCCCTATGTTAACCAAACTTTCTGTTTTGATGAACTGTTTAAGCAATGATGTCATATTACTTCAAACATACACAATGGATTTGTTTTTTAATTTGGACAGAAATGGTGATCTTACAATACTTTTGCAGCAGCACAAATTGACATAAGAGGGAATAAAAGGAGATCCCCGGTAAAGAAACATCAATGTCACAGTAACATAAGGACACAAACATCAAAACGACATCATGAGGTCAACATACAGTCAGACAAGTGTCTATACAATATGTCAAGATCCTAATTGTAATCAGACAAGTGTCTATACAATATGCCAAGATCCTAATTGTAAATTAAACAGAAGATCTGCCATCAACACAAAATACTACCAATTACAAAACACATGAAGACTTTAAAGTAACAATATAATGTATGCATGTATATTAGTGTGAAAAATAAATTTTAATAAAATGCTTCGCTGGGCGCAGCTTGATACGACCGCAGAGGTCGAACCCTGAACAGTTGGGGCAAGTATGGACACAACATTTAAGCTTGATACAGCTCTGAATTTGGATTGTGATTAAATATTTGACACAGCATAGGTTTCTGACACAGAAAGAATGTGGTCTAAGAACTTCAATTTTTTTAATTTACCTATTATGGTCCAATGTCCAAAATCAAAATACATGGTTAGATTCAGCATATCAAAGAACCCCATATATTCAATTTTTGTTGAAATCAAACAAAGTTTAATTTTGGACCCCAACTTGGACAAACTTGAAAACTGGTCCCATAATCAAAAATCTAAACACATGTTTAGATTCAGCATATCAAAGTACCCCAAGAATTCAATTTTTGTTAAAATCAAACTAAGTTTAATTTTGGACCCTTTGGACCTTAATGTAGACCAATTTAAAAAACGGGACCCAAAATTAAAAATCTAAAAACACGGTTAGATTTGGCATATCAAAGAACCCCAATAATTCAATTTTTGATGAAATCAAACAAAGTTTAATTTTGGACCCTTTTGACCTCAATATGAACCAATTTGATAGCGGTCCCACAAAATAAAAATTCTAAATACATGGTAAGATTCAGCATATCAAAGAACTCCATATATTCAATTTTTGTTGAAATCAAACAAAGTTTAATTTTGGACCCCAATTTGGACCAACTTGAAAACTGGGCCAAAAATCTAAAATCTAAATACATGTTTAGATTCAGCATATCAAAGAACCCCATATATTCAATTTTTGTTGAAATCAAACAAAGTTTAATTTTGGACCCCAACTTGGACAAACTTGAAAACTGGTCCCATAATCAAAAATCTAAACACATGTTTAGATTCAGCATATCAAAGAACCCCAAAAATTCAATTTTTGTTAAAATCAAACTAAGTTTAATTTTGGACCCTTTGGACCTTAATGTAGACCAATTTAAAAAATGGGACCCAAAATTAAAAATCTAAATACACGGTTAGATTTGGCATATCAAAGAACCCCAATAATTAAATTTTTGATGAAATCAAACAAAGTTTAATTTTGGACCCTTTTGACCTCAATATGAACCAATTTGATAGCGGGCCCACAAATAAAAATTCTAAATACATGGTAAGATTCAGCATATCAAAGAACCCCATATATTCAATTTTTGTTGAAATCAAACAAAGTTTAATTTTGGACCCCAATTTGGACCAACTTGAAAACTGGGCCAAAAATCTAAAATCTAAATACATGTTTAGATTCAGCATATCAAAGAACCCCATATCTTCAATTTTTGTTGAAATCAAACAAAGTTTAATTTTGGACCCCAACTTGGACCAACTTGAAAACTGGGCCCATAATCAAAAATCTAAACACATGTTTAGATTCAGCATATCAAAGAACCCCAAGAATTCAATTTTTGTTAAAATCAAACTAAGTTTAATTTTGGACCCTTTGGACCTTAATGTAGACCAATTTAAAAATGGGACCCAAAATTAAAAATCTAAATACACGGTTAGATTTGGCATATCAAAGAACCCCAATAATTAAATTTTTGATGAAATCAAACAAAGTTTAATTTTGGACCCTTTTGACCTCAATATGAACCAATTTGATAGCGGGTCCACAAATAAAAAATCTAAATACATGGTTAGATTCAGCATATCAAAGAACCCCAAGAATTCAATTTTTGATGAAATCAAACAAAGTTTAATTTTGGACCCTTTTGACCTCAATGTGGACAAACTTGATAACGGGGCCCAAAAATCAAAAATCTAAATACATGGTTAGATTCAGCATATCAAAGAACCCCATATATTCAATTTTTGTTGAAATCAAACAAAGTTTAATTTTGGACCCCGATTTGGACCAACTTGAAAACTGGGCCCATAATCAAAAATCTAAATACATGTTTAGATTCAGCATACCAAAGAACCCTAAAAATTCAATTTTTGTTAAAATCAAACTAAGTTTAATTTTGGACCCTTTTGACCTTAATGTAGACCAATTTTAAAACGGAACCAAAAATTAAGAATCTAAATACACGGTTAGATTCGGCATATCAAAGAACCCCAATAATTCAATTTTTGATGAAATCAAACAAAGTTTAATTTTGGACCCTTTTGACCTCAATATGAACCAATTTGATAGCGGGTCCACAAATAAAAAATCTAAATACATGGTTAGATTCAGCATATCAAAGAACCCCAAGAATTCAATTTTTGATGAAATCAAACAAAGTTTAATTTTGGACCCTTTTGACCTCAATGTGGACAAACTTGATAACGGGGCCCAAAAATCAAAAATCTAAATACATGGTTAGATTCAGCATATCAAAGAACCCCATATATTCAATTTTTGTTGAAATCAAACAAAGTTTAATTTTGGACCCCGATTTGGACCAACTTGAAAACTGGGCCCATAATCAAAAATCTAAATACATGTTTAGATTCAGCATACCAAAGAACCCTAAAAATTCAATTTTTGTTAAAATCAAACTAAGTTTAATTTTGGACCCTTTTGACCTTAATGTAGACCAATTTTAAAACGGAACCAAAAATTAAGAATCTAAATACACGGTTAGATTCGGCATATCAAAGAACCCCAATAATTCAATTTTTGATGAAATCAAACAAAGTTAAATTTTGGACCCTTTGGACCTCAATGTGGACCAATTTAAAAACGGGGCCCAAAATCCAAAAACTTAATACACGGTTAGATTCAGCATATTAAAGAACCCCTAGGTTCAAGAATAAAACCCCATTGAAATTGATCAAGAAATAAGCAATTTATACGAAGTATCTTCTTTTGCACAATACTGTGCAATTGAATATTTCTTGCTATTGTGCAATACTGTACAATTGACAATTTCTTGCTATTGCGCAATATTGTGCTATTGGATATTTCTTGCTATTGCGCAATACTGTGCAATTGAAGATTTCTTGCTATTGCGCAATACTGTGCAATTGAAGATTTCTTGCAATTGTGCAATACTGTGCAATTGAAAATTTCTTGCTATTGCACAATACTTATTATATAATAATTTACACATCCTGTTTGGTGTGTATCTCCTACCATATCATTATTATTTGCTTTTAAATATTAATCAGAAATAACCAACTTAAAATGGAAAATTTTAAAAGAAAAAAAGAAGGAAAAAAAGAAAAAAAAAGAAGAAAAAAAATCCCCCCCCCAATTTTTTGAACCCCCTTATGATTCATCACCCCCAAACTCAATCCCTGCCTTCCCTTTGTGGTATGGTACCTTTCAGAGAGATCCATACACTTGAACACAAGTTATTGTCTGGAAACTAGAAAAATGCTTATTTTTGGCCCCTTTTTGGCCCCCAATTCCTAAACGTTTCGGGCAATTACCCCCAAACTCAATTCCAGCTTTCCCTTTGTGATATGGAACCTTGTAGTACAATTTCAGAAATATCCAAACACTTACACACAAGTTATTGTCATGAAACTAGAAAAATGCTTGTTTTTTGCCCCTTTTTTGGCCCCTAATTCCTAAAATTTTGAGGCAATTACCCCCAAAATCAATTACAGCCTCCCTTTGTGATATGGAACCTTGTGGTACAATGTCAGAGAGATCCATACACTTACACACAAGTTATTGTCTGGAAGTTACAAAAATGCTTATTTTTGGCCCCTTTTTGGCCCCTAATTCCTTAACTGTTGGTACCATAACCCCCAAAATCAATCCCAACCTTCCTTTCGTGGTATTGAACCTTATGGTAAAATTTCATGGCGATCCATTCACTTAAACTAAAGTTAGAGTGCGAAAACCAATGTGTCTTCGGACGACGCCGGACGATGCCAGACGACGACGCCAACGTCATACCAATATACGACCAAAAAATTTTCAATTTTTGCGGTCGTATAAAAAGCTTTGTTATTTCTAACCAAATGAAATATGTCAACTAATATATATAAAGGGTCAATAAACACAGTTTTCTGATTAAAAAGAATAATGAAAACTGAAATAATGTATAATATACACTACATATGTACCAAGTCAGGAATATAACAGTTGTTTTCCATTTGTTTGATGTGTTTGAGCTTTTGATTTTGCCATTTGAAAAGTGACTTTCCATTTTGAATTTTCCTTGGGAGTTTTTTTTATATCTTTACTTTTTTGTATCCATATTAACAGCTACAGATTTGGAGCTCAATCAAGGCTGCACGAGTTTTTTGTGTATACATAGTATACAAAGTGAGGTGAACATTTTAAAATGCATATACAAATATTCCATGAGGATTTTAAGGCTCTGGATTGAAAGCTGCATTAGTTCATAACACTGAAAAGATAACGTCTTTTCCCAGCCTCCTTGACATTCACCATACTAAAATTTGCACATTGTGTGCAAACCTGCCAAAATTGGTGTAAAGTGACTTTACAATCTGATTGATTGCACTTAAGTGCCCTTTCAGACAACTAGCACCCTTCTGCCCTGAGATTCAAGCTGGAACACTGAAGTCTATAGCAAATAATGCAAAACAGATGTATTTTCCCCTGCCTCATCACAGTAAAATGTGTTATGATTAATCAGTCAAAAATGACTCGACATAAAATATGAATATATAAACCAATGAAAAACGTAAGTGCCTACAGTAGCTGTTGTATATTTTTAATATATAGCTAAACCTTTTAAATACTTAAAAAAAAATAAACTGTGTTATATAAATAGAATGAAATGAGGGGCATATCAATAAGACAGCAACCCAATGACTTAAAAAAATTTGTAAGGGGTTCATCGGAACCTTGTATCTCGCCTGCAATTGCTGCTGTCAGTGTAAAAGTGTAATGATGACTTAAAAAGTAAGTCAGCAAAATACAGAATTTAAAACTTTTTCTTTGATGCTATTTCTTGGTCTTGAAGATTAGATTCTGTCCAAGTTTCATAACAATCCATGAAGGTTTACAAATTTATCATGTCAAAAAAAATAAAAAAATTTGAAATGTCTGTAAATATTGACTGTAAAAAACTAAGTCCATTCAGTAAAATACTGAAAAATTAGAATAAATATTTTCAAAATTTCGCTCTGGATACTGTTGTTTGGTCATAAACAAGCTTCTGTCAAAATTTCATTAAATTGCCTTGAAGGTTTGACCGAGTTATTAATGTCTGAAAACTTTAACCACAGACTGAACCGAAATGTTGATGCCGCCAACGAAATCTAGGATTGCTATGTCTTGCTTTCGTGACATAAATGTTGCAGGCTCAACAAAAATTAAGACATCAAGAGGTCAAGAGGTCACCATACAGTTTCATGAATAGACATATGATTTTATAATAAGTCAGGCTCTAAATCACTCTAAAGAGTCTGAAAAAAATGTTAATAAATTGCATTACATTATAAATGTATATGTAGTAGACATGTATGCATATATGCACCCTCTTAACTTGAGTAAATGATTTTACTTATTTGGAAACACATATGTTTCAAAGACACAAGTTTCATGCCAAATTACAGGAGAAAAATCTGTTTCAACCATCTTAAAACACTTTTACTAGTATGAAAGTTAAACATATGATTTACTGCCACTTTGATAGTCAAGAGCAACCTTGAATGGTTAATCCCATTCATTCATAATTCATTTTCCAGTTAAAATTTCTTGTTTACTGTATTATTATTGTGTTAAGAATTGAAAGTAGCATTGTCAATTGATGATGACTCAGTTTGCAATTTTAGCTCAACAAGTTCATTTCTATTTTAAACTACATGTACTGCATTCTACCAATTTTTTTGAAAATTTTTTACTGAAACAAACAGTTACATAATTTCATTTATTGCATGCTGTAAAACTATTTTAGCCAATGAAATCAGAAGTTTACCAAAGTAATGTTCTAAATTATGTAGTTCCACCCTGACCTTTATAATAATCATGTGGTCTACATGGTATGGACGTCTTAGTGCTAACATTAATAAGCCATAGACCAATGCAATTGAAATGTTATTTCTCAAACCGTCAATGGAATATCAAAATCAGTTCTAGTAATGTGGGTAAACTCATTCTCAATTCTATCATCAAAGGTAATCTAGTTACATTGAGTCATAGAGGGTTCATCAGTACAAAATTTACACAACACAAATTATCATGTAACTAACAAGCTCCAAAAAACTATCATGAGATTATGGTGTAATGATGGATGTTCTTGAAAAATGAAGCCAAATAACTCTAATATATTTCTCAAACCTAAAACAACTTTTTTCAAGTTCTTACCATTCCGGCAAATAATGCACAAATACTGATGACAAACATCACATTATAAACAGCTGAACCAACAACAGTCCCAAGTCCTATATCATCCTGAAATATACAAAAAAAAAATTATGGCTTTTAGTAAACATATGTAAAAATTAATTGTAGCTTTTCAGATCAATTTATCTTTTTTTAAAGTAATTTCACTTCTTTAATTCTCCCCCTTAAGAAACAGTTATAAAAGTAAACTGGGTTAGTGAACAACACAGAAATTCTTGTTTTGACATTTTTTCGCTCCAAAATCACTGTATATACCCAGCAAAAAGGGAAGATGGTTGAAAAGATTGCTATATACATATCGGATCTTAATTCAATGTTTTCATTGGTGTAAACATGGTGTTATTTATCAAAAAGATTGCTATATACATATCAGATCTTAATTCAATGTTTTTCATTGGTGTAAACATGGTGTTATTTATCAATCTGCAATAAAAATAAAATTCACCAGGTATTATCAATCTGTTATAATGCCCACTCATAATTTTAGAGTTACATCCTTTTTTTTTTAATAGACCTAATCGCTATCTGGAAATCTGTGACGCTTGACCAGAGAATCTGCACCTCTTGAACTATTGTGTCATACAACAATCACTTTTCCATTGTGGCATCAGATATTTTCTATTATGACGTCAAAATTTTACGGGAACCTTAAATGTGATGTCCAGTAATGGCTGACAAATAGCGATAAGGTGTATTGCACAAAGTGATTCTGCAGCTATTTACATTATACACATCAGAGTGTTTGACTTTGATAATGTGTTGTTGTAGAAGAGGCAGAGAAGGTCCCAGGGAACTCACCATGCTTACTACGGTACTTATTTTTCATATTGATGAATATCTTCAGCACACATATTGTCTAAAATCTTGGTTTACTTATAAAAGGACATTGTCGTAATGAACCGCTTACTAAGGTACTTATGTTTAATATTGATGGATATCTTCAACACACATATTTGTCTAAAATCTTGGTTTACTTATAAATAGGACATTGTCGTAATGAACCGCTTACTAAGGTACTTATTTTTCATATTTATGGATATCTTCAACACACATATTTGTCTAAAATCTTGGTTTACTTATAAATAGGACATTGTTGTTATAAAAAAATTGCCATTGAGATAGTAGTATTGACTTCGACATTATTAATGTCCTTTGATTGCAGCTCAATCTATGTTTCTGTCAATAGTTAGATAGACTGTTCAAACAATTTTATAAACAGCAGGATCTATTTCATATCAAGTGAGTCTGTGAAAATTGTACATGGCTCTCTCAACCAGAATAAGGTTAATTTGAATTTTGATAGACAAAGTTATTTGCCTGGGACCATAATATGACCAAAACAATTCTGCAGTTATTATACATTTGCAAAATTACATGATTTTTACATATATATAAGACAAATATGTATTAGTTAAATTTAATTTCTTCAGTTTTTAAAAGTGTTACATATAGATGATGAAATCATAACTGCTAAGTTATTTTATCTGTCAAAGATGTTACATTTGATCGATTTGACTTCTTCAATAGTCAACAATTCTTAAAACTGGTGTCTTAAAGAACCTGCATCGCTCACCTTGATCTATGTAGAATTTTGTGGACAAGAATATAATCATGACTTTTGTTAATCTTGTTTTGCTGATCATTTTTCTGTTTTCAGTTTCTCTCTATCTTCTAGTTTTCAAGATGATAGAAAAAAACTTGCATTCAATCCATATGTTCTATTTCTCACCATGTTGGTTGGCAAGCAGGGTCATCAGACACATTCATTAAACTGTTTCACCCAACAATGGCCAAATTTGGTTAAATTTGGCACAGTAGTTTCAAAGGAGAAGATTTTTATAAAAGTTAATGGACGACGGAGATGATGTGTCAACAGACAACTGGTGATGGACACCTAGTGAATGGAAAAAGGTTAATGTGATATGAATATGAACCCTGCTAGACTGACACTCTGAGCTTTTAATGTGCTAAATCCAAAGGTTACATTCCAAAGGAAGACATATGTCACTCTACCTAGACACATTATTTTGACTCCTAGCAGACTAGTCCTTGCTATTACTCCTAACTGCTGCTTGCTTAATCAAAAACATAAATACCAATTTGGAGCCAACCCATGATCTACAGCATTCTAGGCGAGCACACTAATTTGAGACCACCTAAAGAAGTTGTAATTAATTGACTGCATATTACTGACATTAATAAATAAACTCAAAGTTAGCAAGATGAGTCATACAAGTGGATTGACCAATGGGAATGAGCAGAGAATTGAGACTGCTTCTGGAGTTGCCTGAATTGAGTCAAATCAAATACCTTGATAACAAAAGGCCATCTAAAATTGTAAGAAAGCTATTCTAACAAGTATTAAATACCATTGCACTTTTAGGAATGTTGTTTTACAATACAAATGTTCAGATCAATTCTTATGTAATTTTGAGAAAGATATGTATGTTTAAATTTCAGCTGACTATCTGCTTCTTGTTTGTACTTTTACAGAAAAATAGTGACCTGCAGATGTTTACATTTTTGTGTTTTGGTCAATACTTGTCTTATAGACAATTAATTACAGATTCAGATTCCTTATTAAGATAATAAATCATATGATAGTATACGAAACAACTTTTCAAAGTTTTACATGTAGTATATAATAATACAACTGTGTACATAATTTTAAGACTTGTTTCTTATTTCTAATGCATCTCTAATAAATTTGTATAAATAATTACATTCAATAATATTTTGTGGATTTAAAATATTAGAAACTGAAAAATTATCATTATCTGAATCTTTCAAATTTAAACCATTATAGATTGGAAAAAAGTTTGCCTCATCTTTATATTTATCACAAAATATCAAAAAATGTTCTTCTGTCTACTTGCAGAATTTGCAAAAATGTTCTTCTCTTGGAATTTTGGGTTTATTATATCTACCCTGTTCTATATTTTAACAATGAGCACTGAAACGTAGTTGTGTAATTTTGCTTTTTATATTTTTGGTAAGATTGGTTTGAAGATAGAATGGAACAAAATTTGGAACAAAAATATTTCTGAAAAACATCAGTTTACTGTCCACACCTCCAGATTAGATTTTTCATAGTTGTGAGTCAGATTGCTGATTATAAAATCTTATTAGACTATTTTTAAAAACACTATTATCTGTCAAATTTTTTGTATCAAGTTTAAGTACTTTAAATATTTTATTTAGGGTAGAAAATTAGCATTTTGAGTTTTCTTGAGATAATTCTTGATCTGCAGTAAACGCACTATATAATATTCTATCTCTATTTATTTTAAGTGTAGTCTAATATAATAATTATACATTAAACATAATGAGAAAATCAACATTGGACTCCTGTTACATTCGAGTCTACTAGCCATATTTGATGACTGTCTTTTGACCCCAAGGATAGATTTCAACATCTTGTGTTGCATAATTTATCAATTGGTAGATTGTCAAAATTATTTCAATTTATACCACATCTCCTTACTTTTAAAATATCATTTGAATATCTTGTCAGGGTTAAAATAGCTTAAAATATATTAATTTAAAGATTTATAAGAAAACACTGTAATAAAAAAATGGAGAATGTGTCCCCATGAAAACAGAAGATGCCCCCGCTTGCATACATTATAAAGGGACATAACACATGAACGATTAAAGTGATGCTGCCCAAATTTGTACTTGATCTGAGCTTTGTGGTAATAAGTATTGTGTATAGGTCTCGTAATGTTTGGTTGGGACAAACTTAAGTTACAGAACAGAAACTAAAAATTTTGCAATTTTTCGATTTTTAAAGGGGCATAACTCGATAATGATTAAAGTGACGCCACCAAAATTCAACTTGATCTGTATGTTGTGGTAAAAAGCATTGTGTATAAGTTTCATAACATTTGGTTGAGGCAACTTAAGTTAGTGAATGATACTAAAAATTTTGCAATTTTTCAATTTAAAAAGGGGCATAACTCTAAAACGGTTAAAGTGACGCCACCAAAATTCAAACTTGATCTGAGTTTGTGGTAATAAGCGTTGTATATAAGTTTCATAACATTTGGTTGAGGCAAACTCAAGTTAGAGAACGGAAACTAAAAATATTGTAATTTTTCCATTTATACAGGGGCATAACTCTAGAACGGTTTAAGTAACACCACCAAAATTCACACTTGATCTGTGTTTTGTGGTAATAAGCATTGTGCATAAGTTCCATATCATTTGGTTGAGGCAAACTTAAGTTAGAGAATGGAAACTAAAAATTTTGTAATTTTTCCATTTATAAAGGGGCATAACTCTAGAACGGTTAGAGTGACACTACCAAAATTCAATCTTGATCTGTATTTTGTGATAATAAGCATTGTGTATAAGTTTCATAACATTTGGTTGAGGCAAACTCAAGTTAGAGAACGGAAACCAATTTTGGGACGTAAGGACGTACGTACATAAGTACGTACAGATGGACAAAGGTAAAACTTAATGCCCCCTCCGCTACGGCGGGGGCATAAAAATTTCATTCTAAATGAAAATTTCTGTTTTTATTTATTTTTAACTTTCACTATATACTTGTTACTATTATGTAATTCATTCTGAAAGTATTTTCAATACTAGGATAGGATGGCCAATTGATTTTTGTAGCTTAGGATCTAATTAAAGAAGAAACTTCCAGTTAATCCCTGTCAAAGTCAATCCAAATTAGTGAGCAGAATTACAGTCTGGTGACAGCTGACTTTGTCAAATAACAACTGTAAAATCAAAATTATCCAGGGAACATGTTAATGATTAAACGGTCCTAAATGTGCTGTTGGAGAGACATTATATAAGGGAACAATTTATGCTAACAATATTTTCCGTTAATTTTCTATCTTAAAATACTGATTTCAGGAAATAATTCAGTAGTAAACATGATAAAGAATATTCACAAAATAAATCACTAACATTTAACAATAAATTTGCAAAGACATCTGCCTAATTAATACAATCGTTCATTTTTGAAGTAATTTTGAAGGGAAGGTTAACAGTTGGTGGACAAAATCTGCCATTATTTAGAGATTGGTGGACTGTGAAATGAAACAACCATACATATCAAAGACTGGAATTACCCTTCTGGAGCACCTGAGATCACCCCCAGTTTTTAGTGGGGTTTGTGTTGCTCAGTCTTTAGTTTTCTATGTTGTGTTTTGTGTACTATTGTCTGTCTGTTGGTCTTTTTTTCTTTTTTAGCTACGGCTTTGTCAGTTTATTTTAGACTTATGAGTTTGAATGTCCCTCTGGTATCTTTCGCCTCTCTTGTTCATCCATAAATTTCACTTCAAAGCAACATTTTTAAAACTACAGGCTCCCAGAATCGAGAATTGCTCAACTGGTCAAAATATGCAACATTCAATTCATTAGCAACATGCAGTGGCGGTCATCTTGTACACACAAATTAAGAAAGTGGCCAAGTTGGTTCAAATCCACAATAAAAATACCCTTTTAAAATGGTCTTGACGAGAGACAAAAAGGACTAACTCCTTAAAGAAAATGATGGACATTTCAATTATGTCACCTTATCTATAGATCTTCTTGAGAAAGTGCCTATTGTATTTGCATCATATGATCACCACATTGTTGGCTGTTTTGATGCCCAGTATAAATACAAACTGCTTTGCAATTACTTTAAGTTTGTTTCTTGTTCTAGAAATAGGTGTATTGTGTACCTTTTTATTTATTTCTAAATTATTTTCAAAATGTGATAATTGAATATCCACAATATTCATACATTAAATATGAACCAAGAGATTTTTATCAGATTTTTCCTGTTTACACCAATTTTTACAATAGGATGAGAGAGAGTCTAAAATTTGGTGATTCACAGTCTCAAGTTGATGGAGCTATATATTTTATACTGATGTATAATCAAAATAATTTGACGAGGGTTTTTCTTAAGGACCTTGACTACACATGAGGGTCTTGCACGGTCGGTAAAAATAACTTCTACTGGGTTGTTTGTATATATACAAAATAACAGCTGATTCTTTGTTATAATCAAAGTACTGAAGTGCTGAACATCGGATGATCGCAAGTTCTTGTGGATGGTCACAAGCACTTGTCTCAGAAAAAAAAATCACATCTCTATACCTGAAAGTGAGATTAAGGTACATAGATATATTTTTTTCTGAGACAAGTTCGTGCGTGGATGATGAATAAATGACAGAGAATTCAACCTCACCGTAATAACTATTATATTGTAGTGCTACAAATCAGTATACTCTGGTCTGTTGTTATATATTATATTAATATTTACAAACGAAAGTGAACCAACGCCTGGTGAGTCTGTAGTGAGTTAGAGTCCCTGAAGTGGATACCTCGGGTATGCAGGGTCGTTATGATGAAACACAATAATGTAGAAAGTCTTATAACAACAACACTGGAGGGACTGCTGCAGAAAATTTATTGATCGACATGTTTCGGTGCCTAGGCACCGAAACATGTCGATCAATAAATTTTCTGCAGCAGTCCCTCCAGTGTTGTTGTTATAAGACTTTCTACATTATATTAATATTTGTATATAACAGTTACATGTATATATAATTTTCATCCATTTGTATAGCATTCTATTCTACTATTCTAATAATAGTGCAGTGCAAGTGCATGGTGAACACTCTTCTGTAATAATTCGATTTTTCTAATAGATTGGATTTGAGAAGGCATTCATATTTTCCCGCAAAACGTTCTTGAGATATTCTTCCGCATGCGTTAACACAAATTTTTGGTATTCTTGATTTGTTATTGATATATATGTTTCACGACAAAACATTTTTATATCATTTATCTATGTTCTTAAAAATTATTTTCATGAATATTTATTGATGAAATTAATATATAACAAGCGATAAGGAATGTTATTTTATGTTCGGTTATCAGTCAAAAAACGAAAGTTAGTGGGTAGAAATGTCTGTGGCAACAATACACCGGAATGCCCTCAAGGTCATCTGATGTAAAAATAAGGAGGTATAAATTTTTGAATGGTACAGTTTTTAAACTGTTTACCAGTTTCAAACTTTTTTTCATTATTTTAGTGAAATTTCCCTTATATAAATTAGAGTGCAGTAGCTTTAATTTCATTTTGCACTACAATACAGTACAATCTGTATCACATTTTATATTATCTGATTGATAAAAAATGCCAGCTTTCAAGATTTTTACTTGACTTAAACTTCATAATGTCATAAGTATTTTTTATAAAGTTTTTACTACAACAAAAAAATGTTATTTAAGTTGTACAGAAGATGATTGCTCTTTTCTTTCCTGTCTATACAAAAATAAAAAAAAATTATTACATGATATAGATTTTTTGATACTAAAAGTTTCTCGATTACAGTTTGATGACAGAGACAGATGTTGACTGAGTCTTCAATTACAGTACATCACTTTTATATCAGTCAAATTAATTTTCATAGCAGGAGAAAATCTATTACAGCCTTCCTTTAATGTAAAAAATATTAAATTAATAACAATATACTCTGCAAAAAATCAGAATTTTTTATAGTGAAACATAAAAACTAAATGGCCTTATTATCAAATCTTGATTGATGTTTTATGTGCTTACAAAAATATTTATGAAATATCAAGCAAAAAATGGAATTCAGAATAAAACTCAAATCATTTAATCAAACTTTCTTTGCAAAAACAATGCATCTGTCCAGTCAGACTTTCAACATTAATATACCAGGTATTCATTTGTTTATTACAGAATTTTTTTAAAAACATTCTTTTTTCCATCTAAATAAAAGAACTCACTTTAGCAATGAACACAGCTATAACAGCAGTAGCTAGTTCTGGTGCAGAGCTGCCTGCTGCCATTAAAGTGGCTCCTGCAACATCCGACTGTATATGAAGAACTACAAAATAAAAAAGATAAAATTATTTCATCATAATATAAATTGTATATAAAAGTTGGTGTATGCTAGTTCTACAGATATATGTATAATTTCTCAAAATATGATATGTTTGATCTAACTATAGCACTTCAAGTTCTAGAATATTATTCATGATAAGCAAGTGAAACTGCAAGCTACTGCTCACTGATAATACCCCCAGCCCAAATATTCATTTGTTGTTGAGTGATGAATCTGAAAACGCATCACACGGTATAGCTGACTTATATAAACCCTAAAGCAAAATTTCAGAAATCTTAATGATGTAGTTCCTGAAAAAGATGTGACGAAAAATATTCATGGGACAGACAGATGGATTGACGGATGGCCAGACAGAGGTAAAACAGTATACCCCCACTTTTTTAAAGCGGGGGTTAAATATCTTTTTTGTTATCTTGTATTGCTGATAATTTTTTTAAAGCTTCTGTATAGATATATACTTTAGCTATTGCCAAAAAACACAAAAATAGTTATCATCTTTTAAAGGATAAGAACTCCAAAAAGAAGTGGATTGAAAATTTGGCCTTATTTGTTGATTTTGTCTTGCTGATCAATTATACAGTTTGAATTTTCTCTCTATCTTCTATAGTTTTTGACCAAAATGACAAAAAAGGGGGAAAAATCAAGGACAATAACTCCTGTAAGGAGTCATCTGACAATTTTGGCTATGTTTTGACTTATTTATAGTCCTTGTCTTTTTGTTCACCATTTATACTTTTTAAAGTTTCTATCTATCTATTATTGTTTTTCCATATAAAAGGCAAATACACACAAAAATGTTTTAATCTTCATTTAGGGGCAATAACACCTTTATAAAAAGCTTACTGGCAATTTTGGCCATCTTGGCTTACTTGTAGATCTTGTCTTGCTGATCATTTTTGCCTTGAAATGTTTCTATATATATCTATTAATTTTAGCTGTCAAAATAATAGGCAAAACCACAAAAAAAAGTAAAATCTTCATTAAGGGGCAATGACTCCTATAAATAAAGCGTGAATGTGCTGTAAAGGCAGTTACCTACAGGTTTTGTGATTTTATAGTCCAGATTGATAATAATCAAACATATTTCTTTTGAGAAAAGGCTTACAATATAAGATATTTAGACATTTTTCAATTATTATGATAAAATTGAGAATGGAAATGGGGAATGTGTCAAAGAGACAACAACCCAACCAAAGAGCAGCCGGTAAACAACCCGAGGCCACCAATGGGTCTTCAACACAGTAAGAAAATCCTGCACTCAGAAGCAGGCTTCAGCTGGCCCCTAAATGACAATTTATACTAGTTCAGTGAAAATAGACATCACTCTAAACTCCAAAACATATAAATGAACCCAAATTAAAAAACATACAACTTATTACAAGACTAAAATTTAGGGCCAGAGGTTCCTGACTTGGGACAGCCGCAAAAACGCTGCGGGGTTAAACACCTTTTGTGAGATCTCAACCCTCCCCTATACACCTAATCGCTATTTATTCCATTCCAGATAAGTTCTAAAATTACACAACTTTTTCATCCAGTTGACGCTATCTGGGACCCTGTTTAAACAATGCACCATGCATGATACTTTTTAATGAGACCTGTTTAAAACATCGTAAATACTTCAAACACAATATTTTTTTGACTATAATTTCAGTTTGGAAAAAGTGGATCATAATCTATCAAAGTTTCCTATTGATCGCTTTCTAAATTTTTCCCTCCCCCAGCTCGTTACTGATGACCTTTGTTTGCGGCCTGTTGACCCAAACAGGAAGTTGTCTAAATGACTGTTTTTTCCGGATTGGACTAAATAGCGATAAGGTGTATTATGGAATGGAAATGGTAATTAATGCTACATTGCATTTCCAAACAACATATTATTGCATGAGTATATTAATGCACTTATATCTTTTAAATTAAAAATTTTACTGACAACAGAGCAACTTAGAATTGACCTTTTCAAGAAACACATTGTTTTTTATTCATACTCAACAAAGTGCAATTGAATATTTTGGGTCAATTTTGGTTTTCACTATTTGTTGTTATTCACATTGTGAGTTTGAACAAAACCATTCCAGTTCATCATGATGGCTTGGTGCCAATTTATCTCAGAAACATCAAGTTAAATAATGCATCTCGAAGTCTCCACTCTTTCCAAGATAAATCATTATTTTTCAAAATATTACTCTGAGCAAAAAAGTTGAAAATTCCAAGTAGGACTCCAAGAAATGGCCATGCCAGGTCACCAATTATTGTTTGTGATTGTCAATGTCCAACTTCAAGAAAGCCTGATACGTATCACCATATTTTTGTTATGTAAGTCTGGTAACTTTAGAAAGATGAAAACTTGCTTCAGTTAGTTATTCAAACTACAGTACTAGTTGGATTATGAAAGTCCTTAATTTGTACTAGTCGATGTATTACTATAGATTTTACCATGTACTTAAATTTAACAATACTTTTAGATATTTGGATGATATATTGGCTCTCAATAATGACGACTTCAGTATGTATACTAAAGAAATTTATCCTGTTGAACTTACTTTAAATAAAGCTAATACTAACAATGACCACTGTCCTTTCCTCGATCTTGATATCTATATCATTAACGGGAAGCTTAATACAAAAATTTATGATAAAAGAGATGATTTTTCATTTCCTATCGTTATTTATCCATTTTTAGATGGTGACGTTCCCTTGTCACCATCTTATGGTGTTTATATATCTCAACTTGTACGATTCGCTCGTGTATGTAACAACGTATTAGATTTTAGCGAGAGAAATTTATGTATTACTGAAAAATTATTACACCAGGGTTTTCCATATCATAAACTAGTCAAAACATTCACTAAATTTTATCATCAGTATAAGGACATCATTCGTAAATATAACTCAACATGCAGATATCTTATACGTTTGGTTATTTCACATCCAATCTTTTATGGTAATATTCTTTACAAAGCACAAAAATGTCAGTATTCACCTCAAAAGCTAACAAAACCTTTAAACAGACTTATTAAGAAGGGATATAGTTACGATACTGTTGTCAGGTCATTAAAGATTGCATATTTTGGCTTTAATATTAATTCACTTATAGGGTCTTTGCATCGGAATTAAACACATTTATTTCTAAAACCAGTTGTTGGCATGACACGGGTTATGTTCTTCTCATATATTTTATGACGGTATAATACTAAACCCCTAACAGGAGGGATTGTGCCTGATATTCATATGATGAAGACATAATCTTTTAATCAGTTTAATTGAGGTCTGGAGCTGGCATGTCAGTAACTGCTAGTAGTCTGTTCTTATTTATGTATTATTGTCATTTTGTTTATTTTCTTTTGTTTCCTATTCTGACATCGGACTCAGACTTCTCTTATACTGAGTTTTACTGTACGTACTGTTGTGCATTTGTTTTTTCTACATTGGCTAGAGGTATAGGGGGAGGGTTGAGATCATAAAAAACATGTTTAACCCCGCCGCATTTTTGCGCCTGTCCCAAATCAGGAGCCTCTGTCCTTTGTTAGTCTTGTATCATTTTTAATTTTAGTTTCCTGTGTATTATTTGGAGTTTAGTATGACGTCCATTATCGCTGAACTAGTATACATATTTGTTTAGGGGCCAGCTGAAGGACGCCTTAGGGTGCGGGAGTTTCTCGCTGCATTGAAGACCCATTGGTGGCCTTCAGCTGTTGTCTGCTCTATAGTCGGGTTGTTGTCTCTTTGACACATTCCCCATTTCCATTCTCAATTTTACTTAGGTTTATTTAGGAATATATAGTATCAACTTTAATGTTAATGCCATTTTACAGTGAAGCAATTTTGGTGGATTAAATAAAATTAAACAATTTCAGTTAAATTTATATATGTCTTCAGAAGCAATTAACTTTATTTGAAAGATCAAGGTTAAGGTGCTCAGAATTATGCCTGGGTGGCAAGAAAGTCAATTTATAAAATATAATTTCAAAACAGAGATGGGTAAACAAGCTTGTGTTTGTGTAGGAGGATAATATGCCTATTTATATACTTCACATTTGGAAGACTTGACCCAGTAAGTTTGGCATACAAGCCTGCTGCAGTGGTTTTTGTTTTTTTCTGTTGTTTAAGCGATTATATAGTTAATCATTAATTATTCGTGAAATATTGGATCTTATAATTATGTAATTGTCACATAATTACATCTCTGTAAAAGAGTTATTAAAGAATATATACATGTATTTAGGGTGATAAATCAGGTGCGGATCCAGGATTTTGAAGGGGGAGGGGGGGAGGTTTGACTGGCAAGCCAACGATTGGAGTGATACTTGTAAAAAGTCTAAACTATAAATCAAATATGTATAAATTTTAATACCTTGTAAAATATTTTTTCTAATTAAGTCCGGATTGATATGAAAGCCTTGTTTATATTTTTCTTTAGCTGGCTTTGCTCCTGTTTTCAAAAACTCAAAAAATTCTTCAGACAACATGTACCACTACCATACACGTGATGGACTGTGAAACTCAGATCATGAGAGTCTGTTTCTGCTTTTGTTTTTGATAGTTGTTTGTTGACTGCTCGTAGATAAAGTGCTATGATTTAACCTTTCGATTGAGTACAAATAGAAAATTTAAGCATAGTGTTTTATTCATGCCTCCATCTTTTTTATTTGTATTCAATGAAGTAGATATATATAAGAAAGAATAGATGAAAAATTAACAAACAAAAACAATAGTTTTGCATGGTTTTTAAGCATTAATAAAGTCATTTTTCTAGAAAACTTTCAGCTCTTTTCATAATGCTAGCAAGACAAAGGTTTGTTTGACTTGCTTGCTTTGTTTGTAAAAAATGTTTGCTCAAGCATTTTAATTAAGATTGACAGCTGCAAACAATATAAGGAGGCAGAGTTCAACCTGTGTATAGATAAATTGAGCGTATGACATTTGCGCTGATTTTTAAAATTTTCATTCTTTCATTTGTGCCGATTTCATTTTTTCATATGCGCTGACTTGATATTTGCTCCTAATTGCATTTACGGTTTAACACAGGTGAGTAAATATTTGTACATGTACTATACCTTGAATGTATATTGGTAAAAATCTGGTTATAAACGTTGTTCACTTATGTATAAGTTAAGAAAATCCCGGCCGTTACGTATGTTAAAATGCGAACTCTAGAAATGCCCGCATCAGTACGTTAACCAGAGAAAGAAAAGATGGACTTCGTTATTGACAATAACGACAAATATAGAGACAAAATCACAAGAAAGGAATATATTAGATGTGTTGCCTATAAATACTCAGCAAGAACAGATTTATGATTTTAATGTTGTAAATAGATTTTTAATTCATCATTTTAGTATAAACAGAGTAAAAACAGAGTGCTTTTACTAAGTTTTTTACTTCTTGATTTTAAAGTATGTGAACATAGTGCTTTTAAATTGACTTATCAAGCTCAAAATCCTACTTCCACCTCCCCGTGGTGAGCAGAGGACAACAGTTATATACATGTTATGATTAACAATTCATAACATTTGTACAACTGGCGAACGGAAGAGGTCTATAATGATAAATGAAAAATAACATTCACCTGTAAAAAAATCGGCGCAAATGCAAAACGCCGGGTAAATTTTATTATTTGATAATGTCCAATCAAATTTAAATATAATGTATACAAGTTTAAATCCGCCTTTTTATGTTGTTTTCATATGTCAATCTTAATTACAATGCTTGAGCAAACATTGATACAAACAAAGCAAGCAAGCCAAACAAACCTTTGTCTTGCTAGCATTATGAAAAGAGCTGTAAGACTGTCATTGTTTCAAACACTTAAAATATAGTAGCTATAAAAGCACTGTCTATATTACACCGACCAATGTTATTTAATCACTAAAGCCCATAATGCTTCGTCTGCAAATTGGGAGACATTTTTATTCACGGATAAGAATCCTTGAAATTTATAGGAAAAACTGTTGAGTTATGGGAATAAAAAGTAAATGCAGTAAGCTTTGCAATCCATAAATACATATGTTTCACCTACTGCTAGACCTTTAACCACTGAGTGACTTAGAACATTGAGAAAGATGTTTTTGTCAGTATTATATATATAAAATGTGATGAAAAGTGCCATTTTTTTCTGATGAGCTGACAATATATAAATACACATTAAAGTTCCCTCCTCATACAGTTAATCCCTTTTCCATTTACTATCCTTATTAGCTGGATATAAAACTATAGAAAATTCCTTACAGAAAAAAATATAAAGAGAGAGTCTGAGATGTGTTCAATTATTCTAATTAAATATTGAAGTCTGAGATCACCAGAGATTCAACTTAACACAATTTAGGCTTTTATTTTTACATAATACCAAGGGTTCCATAAAATATTTTCTAACCTGTTAATCAGTATATAGCTTTTCAACAAGTTTAGTAAAATTGATACATAATTTGTCAGTCTTAATGACTGTCGCTCTTTAGAGATAATGACATGAATGCTCTGCAAAGTGTGCATACTGTTACATGCTAATATCCTGACATATATTTAACTTGTACAACAAATGTAAAACAGATGTGGTTGTCATTTATTAAAGCATAGATTGTTCAATACAAAAGTAGCACTACATGACAGAAATCCATTTTACTATCTAGTTTATTGCTTTGGTGTACAGAAAATTGCTACTGGATCTCTGTTTTGTTATTCTTTTAAAATTTGGTTTCAATCATTCAGCAGTTGTTATACAAGATAACAACGTAAAGTTAAAATGGATATAAAAAAAAACTACTATTAGAAATGATAATATAAAGAATAAACTAGCAATGTCAGAGCATAAAATGATGGCACTAGCACAAATGGACCCGATATTGTAAAAGGAGTGCTTCAGTGGTCATTTTCTTGCTATGAAGGTGGAAAGTAGCTGGTTTGATACCACACCAGTTCAAATCACAGCACTTTAAATGCTTATTTGATCAAGATCAACAAAAAAGATTCAATGCTAGTGTTCTAGTAGTTGCAAACAAAATGTTTAATTTATTAAATGAACGAACTGGCTACAGTCAATGTTTTTGCTTCTGTAACAAAACTTTACTTCTAGTGTATTTAAGAGTTCAGTAAAATAATTAGAAACATATATATGTTTATTGAAAAGGCAATATGATGAATCACTAAATTCCTTAAACTAAATTTATAATAAGCTTTATCAAAAATATCTTATTTTCTAGAGTAAGTTATTTATATTGATCTATAAATTTATATCCCAAAATTGTTGTTTATCTTATGTTGAAATGAACAAATGGAACAATCAATTGGTACACTAAATACCAGATAAAGGGAAATGATATTTCTCATGTATAAATTTATATAAAAAGGCAATGGAACTGTCCTAAAACACAACATTTTTACATTACCTGACTGCAAGTGCAAAATAAAGATAAGTAAAAAATGCAATATCTTTTTTCACAATCATCCTTGGAAATTTTGGATTTTTTTTAGAGAAAAAATCTATTCATTGATATTTTAATGAATCTGTTGAACCATTTGGATCTGACACTTAATAAATGATGATGTTCATATTTTACGTGTCATACAGCAGATTTGAATAACAAATGCCATTTGTACCATTTTCTATTAAAAACAAATACCAAGGAAACAAAAATTTCAAGGATAGAATAGATTTATGATATTTGTACCATTTTATCTATATCTATAATTTTAATAAGTTGGATACAAACTGTTGATACAGAGATATGTCTTGCCTGTATGTAATTTTGATAGTAAAATGCAAATGTTGAAATATAAATGGCAATACTTTAACATGTAAACTATGCAAAACATTAAAAGTCAAAGAAACCATCAATAAAGGTGCAGGGCCATTTAATATACACTGAGATAAAATATGACAATGCTTAAACAACTGTATACCAAATATCATTGCTTTATCAAAAGTGGTTTCACTTTTTAACAGACTTAACAAGAATGTGTCCATAGTACACAGATGCCCCACTCCCACTATCATTTTCTATGTTCAGTGGACTGTGAAATTGGGGTCAAAACTCTAATTTGGCATTAAAATTAGAAAGATCATATCATAGGGAACATATGTACTAAGTTTCAAGTTGATTGGACTTCAACTTCATCAAAAACTACCTTGACCAAAAACTTTAACCTGAAGCGGGACAGACGGACGGACGGACGAATGGACAGACGAAAGAACGGACGCACAGACTGAAAAACATAATGCCCCTAGGTGGGGCATAATAAAAAATTTGAGCCACATGTAAACAATGCAAAAGTTCAAAAGTAAATGAACCATGACTGAGGACAAGGCTAATACAACTGCAAACCAAATACTATACACGTTATCACTATTTATTCCAATCCAGAAAAGTTCTAAAATTACACAACTCTTTCAAACCAGTTGAAGCTATCTGGAGCCCTGTTTAAACAATGTCTTGTGCATAAAAAATTTAAAAGAGCTATATTAAAACCATTGTAAACACTTTATTAGTGGTTCCCCTAATACTGACATAATCATAAATCTTAACAAATTTCAGCATGCCTATATCTAGCCTAGTGACTTCGTAGAGGCAAGACAAAAACAAATAAAGAATATTTCAAGCATAGAATACAGATCTGGTAACTTATGAAATACCAATGCAAGTGAGGTAAAATGTTTTGAATGAATCACAGAATCTTGTTTTAGAAGATGCTTCTTCAGTACACCTACTTTTGTGAGATGCACACATTTTTTTAACCTGTCAAAATGAATAGGGCATAATTTCAGATTCTCAATTCTATTGGTTTCCTTTTTGAAATAAAAGAAGAAAGTGTCTGAGGATAGGAATGCCCCTGCTCAAGCTGGCATATACTATGTGAAAATACTTTTGGGATGGATGGAAGGACGGATGGAAGGATGGATGGATGGAAGGGTGGACAGAAGGTCAAGGGTAACACTTAATGCCCCCTTCGCCCTAGGGGCCGGGGCATAAAAAAACATTTTGTGTATGTAAAATAAATGAATGAAAAAAAATACAATAAACATACCGTCACACATGATTTCTAAAGAAGGTACAAAGTAGTCATCACAGATGATTGCAAAACCCAAAAACATATAAACTGCTATAAGGATGTTAATCACTACTGCTCCATGTACACGTTGTTCTTGTGTAAACATTCCATGCGGAAACTGACTTATGGCCCTTGGTGTACAGTTAGGGAGTGATGTCAGGTGCCTCAATTGTTCTGTAAAATACAAGCATTAAATAGAAATATTGATTTCACATGTTTAAAGTCCTAAAATAACCTTTCCTTTATTTATAAAGGGTCTTGTACCACATCTAGAAATATCATCATGTCATTTGTTTAGATAGGAAGATTGAACAGGGTTCAAATTGGTTGTTGATTGACACATGCTCTATGGAGTTAAATCAAGTACTTGTTTAAAATCAATAATTGACACTTGGTAATGAGGATGATTGATTGGTGTTTAACATCCAGTGGCAAATATTACATGCATATCAGGACAAGAACATGTTAACGTGATATGCATAATGTTCCTATACTAAACCCCTTATTTGCTAGTACATGTATCTTTTTTTTCAAACAGCTATATGATATACCGACTATCATGACTAAAAGGGAAAGGATTGAGTATTTGCCAGACTAAGTAGTTATACCCTTTCATGTTTCTGTGCCTGTGCAAAGTAAGTTGTCCCCATTTTTAAGATTTTGTAAAATATGGTGTCGTTGTAAGATTGTCCATTGTCTCTCTCAAATTTATCAAAAAATTGTCTAGATTTAGTTAGAATTAAAACTTGTCTTGTCTATGACCAATGTTCCTATGGTGACTTATAAATGTCTAATTTTGATGAAATGGAAAGAAATGGATGTAGTATATTATTTGATGACACAAAATCCTTACACACACACACTGAACAAGATACTTTTATTGCAAAAGCACAGCAATGTAAAAACTCACACACTGCAAGTTCAAAACTGCCATAACACCAGTTTTAGCAAAATTCTGTTTAAGATGTTGTACAAGCCACACCTGCACATTGAAGTACACAGATGTTGGTAATATAAAAAAATACACCTTTATTGTTAACAAAAAGTTAACAAATATTGTCATAATTTGCCCAACAATCTCATTGTATAATACAGATATTGATGTTAAGACAACCATTGGGGTGTACCATCAACTTATTGTTGAGTTGCTGCCTCATTTCCATTTATCCAACATCTTATATTATATACTGTTTCACTATCAGACTAAAGTCGAAACAATGAAAACTATGACAGCATTATGTTGTCAAATATTAAAATACAGCTCTTAAATACAAATGTACATATTACAAAATCAATACATTGAAAGTATACATTTATCTGGTAAATATCAAACCAATAGAAATGACTTTTAAACTTAAAATTTCATCCTAAAGGAAAAATGAGTGGGTTTTCTGACAATGTCTAGCACCAATTTACCTCAATTCAAGGATGCAAAAGAACTGTGCAATCTTTAATCCATTTGACAAAAAAATAGGCTATCATTCAGTACATGCATGAACATAAAGTCTTCATTATCTCCAATATTTTGCAATAGATTTCATATGACACATTTAAAAAAAAAAGGATTTTGAAGAAATTTAAGGTTGGAATTTACAAACCAGGTGTTGAAAGAATATTTCTTCATTTTGATAAATTCTGTCTTCAGTTGTGTTTGTTTCTTTAATGAAAACACACATCATAATAATTCACAATTCAAGGATAGCAAATATCTGGACAAAAATAAAACTTGTGAAAATGCCTCAATACAAAATTATTACAATAAAAAAAAAACTGCTTTTAGTGATACCAAATAGATTAAAATCCAACCAGAAATGATTTCAAGAGAATTGTAGGAAAAAATAGGGTTTTAATGAATTAGAAAGCCAAAAGTCACAGTTGATAAATGCATTATGCACATTCTGTATTAGTCAAACCCAATTCAAATTCTAGTTGTTTTAAATTTTAGGGAAATAGAAGAAAAGGTAAATTATTACAACCATCAAAATATTTATAGTAACAGCATGGAAGTATTATATCAATATAATACTTCCATGGTAACAGCAACTAACTTCTGATAGGAATTTTTAGGGAGGAAGTAAAACTTTTCATGGAAGAATTTTCTTTATTGTTACCTACCATACATAGTATTAAATATTAGAAAATATAACACATTTAGCTATTTCAAAACGTCATGTACATAACAACGTTAAGAGTTATTAGAAAAACCACAAAATTAATGCAAGATGTATCTTTTATTTTAACAGTCTATGAAAATGTTTTGAGGGTAAAACATAGAACTTGAGCATTGCCTTTAAAATTATTGCTTCTTGGATATATGTTTTTCCATTATTGATGACCCACACAATGATATGGGGTACATATCAAAGAGAAAAAATAACAAATCTAATGGTCAACAAAAGTTAGGTGTTATATACAATATTTAAACTATATATCATATCGAGTCTAAAAAAGAAGTGAAAAATTAAACAGAAACCATCATAGATTCAACATCAATATCAACACCAAATTATCCAAATAACAAAAAACATCAATATCAACACCAAATTAACCAAATAACAAAAAAACATCAATATCAACACCAAATTAACCAAATAACAAAAAAACATCAATATCAACACCAAATTATCCAAATAACATAAAACATCAATATCAAAACCAAATTATCCAAATAACAAAAAAACATCAATATCAACACCAAATTATCTTAATAACAAAATAACAAAAATCATCAATACATCACATACATTGTAAGATAACCGCTGATTAGGTTTCTGAATTAGGACAGTCATTATGTAGTAGGGTTAAATCTTAATACTAAGTAGATTATCTTAGCTGTATTTTGGCAAAACCCTAAATGCTCTTCAACCTTGTACTTTATTTGGCCTTTTGAGCATCACTGTTGAGTGTTTTTTTAGACTCATCGCATGTCTGACGTACAAAATTATGAGCCTGGTATCTTTGATGAGTCTTTTTAATCTGTATCCCTGTATGCATGTACCTTTTTATGCAACTGTAAGGTGTTACAGTAGATACTTTTTTGTTCACCTATGTAAATAACATTTATTTCTCACATTACTTACTATCCATTATAATACGACATGTTTGAAAGATAAACACTAAAGTACACCTTTTTTCTTTTGTATTGATTTAATAATAATAGATGTTATTTTTCAAGATTATTATATCACAATTCATACCATAAAAATTAAGAAAATAAATGAAATCTTAAATAGATTACATCAGATGTTCCGTCAAAAGATATTCTGATTGATTAATTCTTTGTACAAACATACAACAACATATCCATCTGTTTCTTTTCATAATCAGTAAATGATATTTTATGACAGCGTTTATCAAATTTCTAATTTTAAAGACCAGATTTAATTTTTTGCTTGAACATTAAAAACCCTATCAAAAACAATATCTAGTTTTAACTGAATCTCAAATGCAGTTAGAGAAAATATTGTTATTCTGAAAAGAGAGTAATTTCTGCATGAAGCCCTAATACAGCTTCAAGCTGCTTGGATGAGAATCTGAAAATAGACCTACTTGTGGTGATGAGTTTTATTACAAAGACAATGGTTCTAAGTATAGTTT
Organism: Mytilus californianus; assembly: GCF_021869535.1. NCBI lineage: Eukaryota > Metazoa > Mollusca > Bivalvia > Mytilida > Mytilidae > Mytilus > Mytilus californianus. The sequence continues at coordinate 66,104,558 of NW_026262679.1, forward strand.
AAAACAATCATCTTCTTATTGTTCAGCAGCAGTGATGCAATCAATAATTAGTACATGAAGTCATATAAATTTACTAAAGAAAGATTACCATGACAAGCTTAAAGGTTGTCCATAAATCAACCGAAAACTAAGTATTAAATGTATAACACTAATATGCTCCAACAATCAACTCCTGAATTTACTAATGCCTTGTTTGATATGCATTCATGCATTTCAATGAATGTATATCACAGATTGAACATTTGCATCATATATTTCTCAGCAGCTACAATATCACTACTTACTCATACTAAATCCAATGTCAAGATTGAATGTTCGTTGTCCCTTTTAAGACCCTGATATTAGAATTTCACAAGGAAATCTTTACACCAAAATTTATGACAAACAGGACGCCTTATCATTTCCTATTTCATATTTTCCATATTGAGATGTTGATTTTGAGGGATTTCATGATATTTTGCCCAGTTTTTATCTGATTCTTGAAAAGGTTATAATTATAGGTTGTTTTTGTTTTTGATGTGTTTAATAATGGTATTATAGGGTTAAGTGCTTTTGTTTCACTGTATATATTTCTATATGTCAATGTTCATTCCCCTAGTTGGGATTAAAAGGGGGGATGGTTAAGTGTTTAATAAAAACTAGTTACACATGTCATCAGTTCATGTTAAGTTTCCATTAATCCTAAATAATCAAGTGTAAGCTTGGTTTTAAGTGAACCTGTTGTACATTTCTATATCAGCAAAACAACACATTTTAAACTGTATTGAGGAAATATGTTTAAAATTGTATAGTTATAAGGTTTAAAGTATCAAGTCAAAATTACTAAGTGTGGACAGTAAAGTCATACTCTGGTATTTGAGTGTAAGTTTAATTTCAAATGAACATGCTGCACATTTGTATATTGATAGCAAAACAAAACATTTTGGGACTGAAATCAGATAATATGTTTAAAGTCAATAGTTGTAAGGTTTAAAGTATCAAGTCAAAATTACTAAGTGCGGACAGTAAAGTCATACTCTGGTATTTGTCATAAGTCAAAAATAATAATCTATTATTACACAGTAACATGTCACTTGTGTAGGGGGCTAACCCAGTAGTCACTTAAGAATGATCAATTAATCACATGTAGCCCCATGCTATATTAAAATCATATGACCTCTTGATAGATCACTTGGCGACAAAACAATACTGAATTTAACATAAGGAGATGCGGTTACCATCTACAACAAAATGCATCAGTTTCTAATGACAAGGAGGATGAATTAGTTAGGATCTACTTAATTTATATAATTATGTTTGATAGATTATTAAAATTACATGCATTTGGTGATAATAATTTGGTAATGATATACATGTTCAATCTATCATAAGTTAAACAAAATTCAGATTTTCTTTTATGTACAAAATTTGAATGCCACTTCTAAAACTGAAGAACAGCTTTTCATTTACAGAAGATTCTATTTTTAGAAAGACATGGAAAAGGCCTCCAAACCGACTGACTGCCTTCAAGAACCACAAAAATTCGGAAACATTTTTTTTGGCATTGAATTTCATACACTTCATATTATTAAATAGCACAATTATAATGACAGGAGAGAAGCAATCTCTATACAATGAGCTTGTCTATGAGCCTCTATCACTCACCTAGCATCTTTGTATTATAAATACTGATTTAATTGGTTGTAAATATTTTCTGTGACTATTTATTAATTCAGTCTTGTGGTTTAATGAGTATATTGTATTTAAGGATACTTTATCATATGAAAGTTAAAATACAATTTTCAGCATTTTGAACCAAATTGAACAGATCAAAATGCTAAGTATAAAAGAAAAACAATTGAAATGACTGAAAAAGGACAACATCCATGTAAAATCTTCTGGTAAAGTGAGCAGAAATGGTTCTATTAATGTTCTATGCCTTCAAGTAAATAAATACAATGTACAATTAAGACAAATACAGTACACGGCTCAAATATACATGTGCCATTTAAAGAAATCAGCTTACAGATTGCAGCTGTGACGTCTTAGAAGGCATTCAGCCTTAAATGCATGTCCATTAATATTGTATCTTACAACATTATGCAATAATTCATTATTCCAAATTGAAAGAAATTATAATTCGATGTTAAATTCAATAAACTTATATAATAAAATAAACCTGCTACAACTACTGCATTTGATGGAACTATGTGCACAGGCTAAATGTTAACCTTGGGAGCCAGAAGATAAAGAACCTTAATCACCGTTTCAGTCAAGTACAAAGCTTGGAAAAGTTGTTATACATAATTAACATGTAATTGTCCTGTATATGCAAGAAATATTTGCCGCTGGACACTGCTTCAAGCTCACACCAATGAATCTACCAAATATTGCATTAACATAAATCTTTGCAAAGATTCTCTCTGACTAACATGTAACTTCTCATCAAATCCATGCAAATTATACTAATGAAGGATTGATCTATTGTTGCTTGTTTAATGTCAAGTGGCAAATATTTCATGCCTTTTCCAAACTGAAAGGGCTTGCCAATTCAATTAACTTACATTTATGGAATTAGAAAAATCCCATCATGCAATCTAGCTCAAGATTTCGCTGGTCCTGTTTAAAAACAAGTTTGTCACAGGTAGGCAAGCGAGTTCTTTCATTTAACCCTGCTTTGATTATTTTCTTCCCTCAATATTCTCCAAAATCAGGTTTTAAATAATATATATATATTGGCATAGAGGAACTGTTCAAAAAGCATATTCTTGCCCTAAATTATACAATGCAGCATCACAGTTAATCAAATTTCGTTAAAAAACTTAATATACTTCTTGCAGAATCTGGGTAAAAAATGATGGCAACAGAGTTACCTCATGCTAAAAATACCCTTGTTAAAATCATTATAACATCAGCATATTCAAACTTATAATTTTTGTAGTATAAAATAAAATACCTCTATTATTACGAAAAAGGAAAATTTACATTAGTTTATTGTAAAATTATGACAATTATACGTTGACATTAAACACCAACCACAAACATGATAAGACTAAAATGTCCAGACTTAAAAATACTTCCTATTTCATTGAAGTCTACATGTACATGCATATCAGACTTAAAGGACAGACCAAAAGTCATATTAATCAAAAGTAATATTACAACATTTATTTTCCTATTTACATATTGTAGGACTCCAAAATGCACTTCTAAAATATGCAAAAAACTGACAGAAAATGACATAAAACCAAGTATATAAAGTAAAAACAATGTACATCTGTCAATAATAAGACTACAAAAATGCAAACATAAAAGGAGAATGTATTAAAATAAGTCTTATAGACACAGGTAACACTAATTACACAAAATATATTAGATGAATATTAATGAAGTTATTAGTTTGTGAAGTATGCAGGTAACAGGTTAAACCCTCAATGGAATAGCTGTCTTGGAAAATTCAAATATATTTCAATGCATAAATATAAAGTCTGTAGCTGACATAGACCTCAAAAGAACAAATTGAGTTAAAGCACTAGACATGTGGAGGGCTAAACCTCATTAATCATGACTACAGCAATTGAGAACATAAAAATAAGAAGATGTGGTATGATTGCAAATGAGACAAATCTTACATCAGAGACCATGGTCATAGAAGTTAGCAATTAAAGGTCACCATATGGCCTTTAAGAATGAGCAAATTCTGTACCCCAAAGCAAGCTATAAAAGGTTCCAATGTAGCAAATGTAAAACAATTCAAAGGAGTTTTCTGTACAAAACAATAACAGAAAAACAAATATGATACATATACAGTAACCAATGAAAAGCACTGAATTACAAGCTCCTGACTTGGGACATCCGCATACAAAATGTGGCAGGGTTAAACATGTTTGTGTTTGCTCAACCTCCGTCAAACCGGGGACAGTGATGTAACAGAACAAAGCCTATAACAAGTACCAAAAAACAAAAAAAATAAGCATCCAAGACTAATATATCAATTGGTACATATCTGATGGATTTAGTGTAAATCAGAGATGTCATAATCAGTCAAAGAAAAACATGTTCTTAATATGCAATCCAAAAATAAATAGGTATAGACATGATGTAGGACTGTAAATTTATTTTCTTATCTACATAGCAATAAATTCTGGTTATGCTTTTAATCTAATTTATTTATATTACAAAATCATGTTTGTACCGATAAAAAAACAATATACAAAGATCTTACTTCAGTGTTACATAAGTTTTCAGCATTACAAATGAAATGATATTGTACATCAAAGTCAAATACAATTTAATGTGTAATTTGCAGACAAAGAGCAGTTGCTTCCTTCTAGCTTTATTGACTTGAAGACTTGTTACTGATCTGGACATGGCCCCTTTTTACATGTACATGTTCTATAAACTTTCAACGACCTTAGGTGTATACTGATCTGGACATGGCCCCTTTCTACATGTACATGTTCTATCAACTTTCAACAACCTGAGGTGTATACTGATCTGGACATGGCCCCTTGCTATCAACTTTCTACATGTACATGTTCTATCAACTTTCAACGACCTTAGGTGTATACGGATCTGGCCCCTTGCTTTCAACTTTCAATCACCTTATAAAGTACCACTCACTTAATTTCACTCAAATCATAGATTGATCTGACACAAATCAGTCAAAAGCAGCAAAAAATCAATCTCTAAAGACAAAACTATAAGATTATCTCCAACCATTACAAACAAATGTAGAGACTGAAGTGTGAAAAATAGACAAGAGAAAAATCATATTTAGTTTTGTTATATAATATGTCATGTATATGCATGGTACAAAGTTCTCTGTTTAAATCTACAATATCTAAATGAATATCATTTAAGTTATATATAAATATGAAAATTAACACGCTGCGGGATCAAGTATTAAGGGACAGTGGCCAATTAAGGCGCTGCAGGATCAACGAAAATATTTTGAAGGAGCTGCGAGACTGCAGCGTTATATCGGGCTGGGGAGAACACTATATATGGCATGCATATGCATGGTACAAAGTTCTCTGTTTAAATCTACAATATCATTCAAGTTAAACTGTTATTTTTACTTGTTTAAATTGCACACTCTTCTGTCTAATTGTATTTTCACCTGTGACTCCTGTTTACTGTACAATTTCATTCACTGGTCAAGATAAAAATTGGGGGGGGGGTTTCTAAAAAAAAAAGTGCTCAAGACCAAAGTCTGGAACTTTATCAGTGGTAGTCTTTATCAATATCTGTGTATTTTTATATTCAATAAGGAATTTGGCGCTGATCATGTTGAATCCAACTTCTTTGAAACTATGTTAAATTCATTCAAATCTTGTCTTGACATGCTAGACTGGGGAAAATTTCAAGCTTAATTTATAATACACTTAAATAAAAATGTAACTTGTTGTAAACCAGATATTGACCTTGCAATGTCTTGTTTTGTTCTATTTTGTTGTTGCTCTGCTGTCTCAATGACATATGTAACTCACACATTCTATTTATTAACAAATTTAACTTAATTTACTTTGATTCTAGGACTAATATTAAAGGGTTAAACACAAATCAAGGATGGAACTTAAATTAAAAATAATTATTTCAACCTTTGATAAATATTTATAAATCTTAAACCTTTTGGAATAAGGTTCACTTAACATGCTTAAATACAAATGTACAAATAAATATGTACCTTCATAAGACCAAAAAATAAAACTAAATTATTTTTTTTTTCAAGATTCAAGAACTTGTAACATTTAACCTCAAAATTTAAGGTTTATGCTAATGAAATCAAGAGAGGAGCTGGAAATTATTTCAAGGCCTTGAAAGGCAGTGCTCAATAAGAACACCATCTTATTCCTTTACATACATGTAACTTTAGATGATGTACATGCAACTAGCTGTTTGAACAGTAATTTTCTTAACTTAGAAGCATGCATCTATTTGTAACAGAATATCCAGAGTATCGAATTGTGTTAAATTTTAACAAATTATAACACTGGACTAAAAGGGATTGCTGGTAGAACAACTTTTTTATTTGAAAAAAATAAATAAAGTGAGTAAAGAAATATTAAAAATCTTATACATACATGTACATTTTGTAGTTCTGTAGATTTGAAATTTTTACATTCATTATATTATAATGTGGTTACCAAAAGGCAAATTAATAATTTTAAGTAGACATACTAATCTTCCATTGTAAGTTCTTAACTCATGTATGACAAAAGAAGAATTAATATATACATGTATATATTTTACAATTAACTTTTTTTTTCAACTCTTAATTTTTAGACATTTTTATTTTGTATTTGGAATAGATCTCTAACATTCTAGACAAGAAAATAAAAAAATTTTGTCTGCTCAAATCTTTTAAAAAATAATATTTCTGGAAAGTATAATTCATATAACTACATTTATGTTATCAAATATTGGCTGTCGCCTCAATCTAAATACATGAAATAATTAAGTTTATCTAATATTAATTTTTAATGCATATATGTTGTAAAGATATGGATTGAGATTTAATATCCCATCCCATGAATGTTCAAAACCTGTAGGATTGTAATTCATACTCAAGTATTGGACTCCCTTTTAATTTCTGCACTTTAAAATGAATGTACAAATGTACATGCAATGCACAGATTTGAAGGTGTGAGGAACTAGAACTGTAGAATATTAAAAAAAAAAACTCGACTGTATTTGCTTTGATTAGTTTAAACTCATTATTTTTTTCATAATACCTGCTTTTAGAATTAAAACAGAATATGATATTGAACAAAACATATACCTTAATGGTAATTTCCTAGACAATACTTGTACTTACTGCTAGTATTCCATTCTATCTCATCTTTATTATTCTTCCAGAGTGACAAGGAGACCATAGCTAAACCAAAAAGGGAAAATTTGACAAATGCTGATGTTTTACCCATCTCGAATGGTTTCTTTCTTTTTAATTTACTCTAAAACATCACATCGTATCTAAATGAAAGGATATTATGTCAGGTTTCCAGGTATCAAGTTTGACACATGTGTTGTAAATCCATATTTGGGTGATTCCATTTTTTGTTATGACAGGGTTATCAGAATATGATTTTGAAGATCAAATAAGATAAATTTACAAAATAAATGCATAAGGTCATGTCTTCAACTCTAAATCACCATTTAATAACAGATAGTAAACTTATATTGATTTATTGAGTGCACAGACATTATGGACGAAAGTGAAAGTATAAATATGGAATGATCCTAGCCTTTCGAGTTAATATATTTTCTATGGTTGGATTAGTTCCCTTAGCTTTTAACAATGTAATTGTTACGAATTGTTGATGATGGTGGAGCGTGTCGATTCCCTTTCGGAGCTTTTATTAATTAATACCACGTGACGGGTGACGTACACGTAAATAAACGAAAAGCACACCAAAACATCAACAAAGAAGTATCATGTCATCGACACAAAAAATTGAAGGTAATTACGGGAAGTATTGCTTCATTGTGAAATTGTAAATACAGTCAAATAAAGTGTTTATATGAAAGAGGACACAATTTTAATGAGGAAGCAGGTGCGCAGAAATGTCGAAAAAGCAACCTTATAGATTGATGACATCGATCACTGTCGATTCAACAGGTCGTCAGTTAAAAATTATTAATCTTGACCTACTTTTGTTTCATTTTCTGTTAAAATGCTTTTTTCTTAACTTAATTTTCTTCACATGAAGCTTTCTTTTGTTGTAGTGAAGTAGATAAAACCTGACAGTTGCATATGAAGATAGGTGACCACCATCAGACAAACTGTTCAAAGTCCATTTCAATGTATTCATGCAACATACATTTTTTGTAAATGCGTAAATGTGTGTTTGTTTATTGAAAAAAAAACATAAATAATACAATATTAATTGTTGGGAAATCTATGAGAGGTCAGACAAAACCTCTGACCAGAAGATCGAGTCGTCAAAACTGGGAAAAGAAAGGAATATAAGGAATGTTTTTACTACTTTGAACAAAAATTTATGTAAACAGTATTTTTTCTTTCCTTGCTAACTGTCAAGATGCAATGTACACCCTTGAAAAAAATCCATGCGAAATAATTTGGGTCCAATTTTGCTTTTCTTTTTACAGAAAATCAATAGAAAATTTTGCTGTCATGCTACATTGTAATACCTTAATTTTCAGGGATTCTGTGTCCAGAGCAATTTTCTAATTTGGCTGCCCACATAAGGGTGAAAGGGATTACTGGGTTGCAAGCAGAAGCTGTAGATGTTTAGAAAATTTATTGCTACATTAATATTTGTACATTTGTACTGTTAAATATCATCTCACTATGAACATGATGAAAGGGTTTATTTGATTTTGTTCATCAAACATTTCCAATTTCATGAATCAGGAATTGATGAAGTTTTAGAAACTTTTTAAACATCCACTCTATTAATTAAAATGGTAATTTAACTTGAAAGAACCAAGTTACACTGTAAAAGAGCCATAATTAAAGGAAATCATAATTATAATTTAGTTGAACTTGTGTATGCAAATTTAGCCTAGAGGTGAATAATAAGAAAGAGTGCATTGAAGCTGTATTCCTTTGTACATTTACATAGATTTTGAAATAGTGAACAAAATACACCAAAAAAGTACCAACAAAAATTACCAAATTTTGTCTTCCAGACTCATGGATAGAACTTAGTGGTGGAGTTACACCACCTGTTGAAGCACAGTCTATATACAACGGTAACTTAGAAAAGTTGCTGATTGAAGCCCAAAGAGAATCTAGATCATCATCAAGACCTAACAGTAAAGAATCATCAGCCAGGGGCAGGTAACTAAGAAAATTATATGTTCTATTTTATGTATTTGTTTTTGTAGTATACAAAAAAGCAAACAACTAAAAACAACACAATGTACAAGTATTTCAAACAAATATCATGTATTCATTATTATTATGTTTGTATTCTTTATCACATGAATTATCAATAATCGAGATGTTGGTTAGGAATAAAAGGAGATGTGGTATAAATGTCAATGTGTCAGTTCTCCAATTACAAATGATAAACAAAATATACATATAAAGGTCATAATATGGTCATTCCTGGATGAGCATGACCATGATGACTGTGTCCATGTATTGTGCTAATACATTTTGAATACTGAGAAGGACGTCATAGAAATTAATATACATGTTACACATGTGTTACATCAGATAAAACATTGTTATGTGAAATAACCATATCTAATTGCTAGTAACACAGATTTGTAGTTATCAAACAAAGTGTAAATGTTTTTCACAGACAGTGATAGACAGTAATTATATGTAATTTTGACATAAATTAAAATAATTAAATATATCAAAGTATGATAATGCTGGTTATTTTTTTCTTTAAAATTTTAACATGTTAAACTAAACAATTATATAGATTACATTGTACATGTATTGATGAATGCTTTAGGTACTAAAAAATCAACAGATAAATACCATGAATAATGAAAAAAAAAAAAGAAATCTTTGTATACTGCTGAGGAGGAGTAGGTTTCCAACTCTGATAACACAAATACTGTTTGCTACACATAACTATGATGTTTGCTCATGGTTATCTCATTGATAATGCCGTAACTATTCCATCAGTCATTTATAAATGGGGTAAAATGAGAAAATACCCCAATAACACAAACAAAAAGATATCTAGTGGGCAACATACATGTCCAGTCTTTAGCGCTACATAAATTGTCAGGGTCTTAATAAAGTGTGTAAAGTCATTGACTACTTTAACTGTTTTTTTTTCTTTTTCAGTCCTAAAGGTCTGCACAGTCCTACAAATGAATTATCAAATGGTGAATCTACACAGGTACATGTAAATGCATTTTGTAATACACACTTTATTTGCTTTTTAACCTTTTCTTGAACTTTAAACCAAAATGTATATGATACTCTTATAACCTTTTCTTGAACTTTAAACCAAAATGTATATGATACTCTTATTAATCAAATTCATTAAACCATTGCTCATGAATTCCAATGGGAACTAACTGTGCACCACTTATTGCGGACCTGTTTCTGTATTGTTACGAGTTACAATTTATATGACTAAAATCAGCATAGACCCATTGAAACAACATCTGATACAAAAATTTAATAACACTTTTAGATATTTGAATGATATATTGGCTCTCAATAATGATGACTTCAGTATGTACACTAAAGAGATTTATCCTGCTGAACTGACTTTAAATAAAGCTAATACTAACAATGAACACTGCCCTTTCATGGATCTTGATATCTATATCTTTAACAGGAAGCTTTATATCAAAGATTTCAGGTGGTATAATTTTGTTAGTTTTGCAGTACTTCTAGTTTTATTAAGCAGGTTTTCCGAGGGAAAAAATCAGGTTATTAAAATGGTAAAGTAAGGCAGCTGATTACAGATCCTGTGCAATAACTTATGAACTATTCAGCCAATGCGTTTCAAAATTAAATATGGCGTTACTAATGATAAAATGGAGGTCAAGTTTGGTATTGATGATAGTCAATTATAGATTGGAAAATTGCACTTTATGTCATTTCCGTACAATAACATGATTACAGGGGGTAATGCTTTTAAAATGTTAATATGTTGTTACTGATGACAAAATGTCAAGTTTAATATTGACAATTTTCAATTTAGTCTTCAAGGAGTTGTGGTCCTTGATAGATATATATCTGAATATGCACAGAATATGAAAGGTCAAACAAGCCTCAAAGTGCCGTACAGAAAAACTGGTTTTCTGTCAACTAGACAGCTTATTTCTTGTTTTGATGAAGAGGTGATTTTTCTTGTAGGAAAATAGAGACCTAGGTACAGATTGGATATGGGACTGGTCCAGTAGACCTGAAGCCCTACCTCCAAGGTAAGTAGAAATTAGATTGCACTTGTAACATTTAAATTTCTTTTTTTTACTTTCATGTCTCATCTATATGTACAAATGTACATCACATTTCTTTTTTCTGATACCAGTAATTTTTATATCAGAAAATAAAATTAGACAGCTATGCTTTTTTTCATACGACCGCATCGTATATTGGTATAACGTTGGCGTCGTCGTCGTCCAAAGACACATTGGTTTTCACACTCTAACTTTAGTTTAAGTGAATGGATCTCTATGAAATTTTACCATAAGGTTCAATACCACAAAAGAAAGGTTGGGATTGATTTTGGGGTTTATGGTACCAACAGTTCAGGAATTAGGGGCCAAAAAGGGGCCAAAAATAAGCATTTTTGTAACTTCCAGACATAACTTGTGTGTTAGTGTGTGGATCTCTCTGACATTATACCACAAGTTTCCATATCACAAAGGGAATGCTGGGATTGATTTTGGGGGTAATTGCCCAAAACTTTTAGGAATAAGGGGCCAAAAATAAGCATTCTTCTAGTTTCCAGACAATAACTTGTGTTCAAGTGTATGGATCTCTCTGAAATTGTACTGCAAGGTACCATACCACAAGGGAAGGCTGGGATTGATTTTGGGGTAATTGCCTCAAAATTTGAGGAATTAGAGGCCAAAAAGGGGCAAAAAACAAGCATTTTTCTAGTTTCAGGACAATAACTTGTGTGTAAGTGTATGGATCTTTTTGAAATTGTACTACAAGGTTCCATATCACAAAGGGAAAGCTGGGTTTGAGTTTGGGGGTAATTGCCTTAAACGTTTAGGAATTTGGGGCCAAAAAGGGGCCAAAAAACAAGCATTTTTCTAGTTTCCAGACAATAACTTGTGTTCAAGTGTATGGATCTCTCTGAACTTGTACTGCAAGGTACCATACCACAACGGGAAGGTTGGGATTGAGTTTGGGGGTGATGAATCATAAGGGGGTTCAAAAAATTTGGGGGAGGGATTTTTTTTTCCATTTTTTTCTTTAAAATTTTCCATTTTAAATTGGTTATTTCTGATTTATATATAAAAGCAAATAATAATGATATGGTTTGAATAGGTAAATTAATTTTTTTTAAGTTCTTAGACCACATTCATTCTGTGTCAGAAACCTATGCTATATAAATATTTAATCACAATCCAAATTCAAAGCGGTTTCAGACAAAATGAGAAGCAGGTCTTAAAATTATTATTTTTTTAAACATAAATAGTGTTCAAATGATCTTTTCAGTGCTCAATTTCAAGTTGCTAGAACATAACGTTTTACATGTTCTTTATTCAGTTCCTTTGAAGAATTCTTTGATTTTGGTGCCTCACATCATGAGTTGATTTTTGATATGTAGGTTATAGAACTAACTTTATGTATACATGTACAGGGGAATTATATCATGTAGGTTATAGAACTAGCTTTATATATACATGTACAGGGGAATTATGATTATGTTCATTCCATTTGACATACTTTTGACTGAATAACAGCCTTTAGACTTGAAATATCATAAACACTGTACTTACATACAGTTTTTGCCGTGTCTTCACTGTTTAAATTTGTTGTGTCTTCACTGAATATATGATCTCTTGTAAAGTATGATTTTTATTCAGAATTGAACCTATCCTTGTTATTTGCTCCTCTATTTTTTTGTAGTGATTTGGGAGCACGTTTCAAACACCCAAGAAAATCTGGATTTAGAAGTTCACAAATGATACGAAAAGAAGATGCTTACAGCTTGAAGTACATTATTATATCGAATGCCTGCTCATTTGTTGTAGGAATTGGTCTTGCCAGTTTGGGGTAAGTTTATAGAATACATGAAATAAAAAGTACTCTTTACTCAAAAGTTATGTGGAAATCTGAATGGACTTGCAGTATCAGTAAAACTTGACCTTACTAATATAGGGGAGTGATTGGATACAACTGTTCTGAAGATAGAAAGCCAGAACAAATAATTATTCAGATGTATATTGATTCCGAAATGTAGATAAAATGAGAATGGAAATGGGGAATGTGTCAAAGAGACAACAACCCGACCAAAGAGCAGAAAACAGCCTAAGGCCACCAATGGGTCTTCAAGACAGCGAGAAAATCCCGCACCTGGAGGCCGGCTTCAGCTGGCTCCTAAACAAAAATGTGTACTAGTTCAGTGCAAATGGACATCGCACTAAACTTCGAAACATATAATAGAACTAAAATTAAAAAAACACACAAGACTAACAAAGGCACAGAGGCTCCTGACTTGGGACAGGCGCAAAAATGCTGTATACTACCTATTTGAAAAGTTGTTTTGACACACTTCAGGACTTTGAAAACAGTGATAAAACCAAAATAATAACTGTTCATTACTTCCTTCATAACAGACATGTAAAAGTTCAGCTGGAATATATGTACAATGTATTAAAGATTTCTTTTACCCCTTGTTTTTGCATTGATAATTTTTTCTTTTCCTTTCAGATTCTATTTTGTAATAAAGAGATATTGCAGATGTAGTAACTTAATGATCTCAAACTAATGGATAAGGACAAGATTATGGAACAAAAGTATTTTTTATCGGAAGACTTATTGAAAATCATAGTGATTATCTCTGATTTTGTATATAAGGGGAGATAATATTGAAGTAGAATATTTTTGTAGCATCTTAATTTTTACCCCCTCTTACTTACAAATGTATGCATAAGAAATAAATGAAGAATTATCTCAATTATTCAGATGCTTTTGTTTTCCGATAAATGTCTAAAATATACAGCAGCAAATATTGCAGCCAGCTTCAAGTTGTTTAACTTATTTTACCAGTAGCTTGATGTTTTTCAGTTCTAAAATTGTTAAATCAACAGTGAATAAATATTAATCTTTAAAACATTGGGTTCGGTTATTTTCTTTTTCTCCCTATTAGTTTCCAGTTATTTGCTACCTATCAGTCAATCACTATATATTATACAAATTTTCTTGAATAATAGATGCTAGTTACAAAAACTTTTAGCTGATTATTACAATTTTAATGTATGAAGGCGGCTCCCAGAAGCTAGCAGTTGTAAAGTCATTTTCAGTTTTAGTTATCTTTATTTATTTACCTGTGAATAGAACTTTATTTTTTAACACACGTGTGTTTTAGATAATTGAAACTTTCAAGAGCTATTGAAAAAAATTGTAATGATGATTGTCTTTTAAAGGAACATTTTATTTCTGTTGAAGAAAAATCTGAAGAAGCTTATAAAAAAAGAAAATTGTGACAAATTATTAGTAATAGTTGATATATATCTAATGGAAAACTTTAAAGATGTAGAATTTAATGAATGTATATATGTATTTTGTTGTAAACTGTATTTTTTTAAGATGTTACATTTGACTGTGCACTATGTTGACATTTCTCTTCATTGTTTTGTTATCTGAATGACTGGCAAACTTTTCTCATATAAACAGACAAACATATATATTCAAAAACAGACAGAACAATATTGTATGTTAAACAGCTGAAACCCAAGTCAGGGTGGTGAGGAATCAGCATGGCCAGTAATTGGATACAGGCTTGTAGTTACTAACTTAAGCAAATTACCAAATCATTCTAAAAAAGTTGTGATTTTCTAAAACCACACATTTCATACAGTAATTGGTTGTGAAAATGTCAAATTTTACAAATTTCAGTCAGTGTGAATTAAATAATGAAAATGATTGTTAATATTAAGAGTGTATCACAGTGCAATATGCAATCATTATGAATGTATGTAAAAGTTTTCAAATACCATATATCATAAGCTGAGTTTTTCACTGGAGGCAATTTTCCCCTTTATGAGTAAAAAGTTGAGTTCTTTAATATCAGCGATTTTATATAGTATTTATATACATTGTTTAGATACATAGCACATTTTTATTTTTTTTATATGTTTCTGAGAAAATAAAATCTGTATATGAAAAAATATTAAAATTATTTAAAAAAGATTATTCATTGTTAAAACATTTGTATAGAACAATTTATGAATAGATAAACATCATGAATAATAATTTAGTTTAGATTTTGGTCATTCCGGTGAAGAAATTTAGGAAAGCTTTTCTAAGTTTCATTTCATATGCAAAAACTCAAAATTATGAGTATTAAATTTCATATTTTTTATTATACGTGTACTATAATTTTTTTATTCATTGTGAAGTCCAGAAAATCTTGAGGCAAATCCTAGATTGCATAGTTTCGTTTAACACAAATCTTGATACCTACACTTTACAAAGTATAGTTCTCTGGAAAAACAGTTAAAACAATGTAAATACACACACCATGTACAATGTTCAGAAGCAAACATTGCATTTCTTCATTTCTGAAGCCAGTACAAATCAATTTGATATTTTCTAACAGTTTAAATATATATTGTATTTATATGCCTTTCAAATTGTACTTCCTAAGTCATATGGAACTTTTGTTTGTATATTTTATGAAATAAAGTAATGATACATGTATTTACAGGAGTTTTATTCATTGTTTTATAATACATGTATTTGAATACTATTTTACATGATGTTTCCCCTTTCACTTACTGCTATTGTTGATTGAACACTAGACACACTTTTTCTAGCAATGTTCCTAAATTCATAAATATATTTTATTTTGCTCTTTTATAATTTTATTTAAATTGTTGATATATCTGAACTATTATTGGTCCTAATTGTGACAGATTTGTTTTCTTGCCTCTCATTATTTCAGGAGAAACTATTTGAATGATCAAATTCATCAACATTGCAGTAAAGACAATAAATACGTTAGTTGATTTTGAACTGAAAAATTATACATGTTTGTTATATTTAGCAACGGAATATTGCTTTGCATCTTAGCAAGTATTTTTCTCAATTTTATGAGTATATCAAAAAGTTAACCCTTTAGCATAATTTTGATTTTGATTGAACATTCCTGACATTCCATCAGATTGTAGATGGAATTTTCCAGTATGATATGATTCCATCATAAATCAAAATGGTGTTCATTCTAATCTTGTAAAGTTTTATATGGCAATAGGGTGTTAAACGGGTGGTTCTTCTGAGAAAATATTTTCTATTGGATAGTGGTTATGATAAGTTTCTCTAAAGTAGCAGATAAGATGAATTTTTAAAGGTAAAAATAATGGTAGAAAAAAAAACCTGGTTTAATGAACCATGACAAGAATTTGATGTCTGTATGACCCAAAGGATAGTAAATATAGGGTGTTAACTGTGAAAGGTATTACCACTCTTATACAAAAATATATTTATGTGGCCCACTCTCCAGTAAATCCCATTCTATGTAGGGAAATTTGCTTAAATATATGTCAATTCCTGTGTGTTTTACTTTTGCATTACTTTAAATTTGTTCTTCTTGAAGGTTTGCTGAAGCAGAACAAGCTTATATGAATAATCACATAAATCAGAGACATATATGTCTACATAAATTTATGGATGAAAATTTGATAATTTTCGAATCCAATTGTTATTAAGAATTTAATCTATTAGTGTAACAAAATATTAGTGCAGTCCCTGTTGATTATTTTATGATGTATAAAAATTAATCACAAATTAGATTTTACTGTACAAAGTAAGGTTAGGTGTAAAAGATGGAGACTAGGAGAATTTTTTGTAGATTCTTTACCAAAATTTGTACAATATTACTATGATTTGAAATTTCTTTTCCTTTATATATCACATACCTGTATATATGGTTTATCCCAGGTAACAAATTTTGATTGTTTTTATCAGAGTACAATATTTACTAGTTTTGAAATATAAAGTCTGTTAAAATTTGCATCAATATGTAGGATAGTTAACATTGTCATGTGTTCATAAATGTGTATTTTTGATCTGGAGCATTGATGTGAAAGTTGACTTCCTTTTGATAATACTAGTATTTAACCTACAAATAATTATTTAGTTGAATAATCTTTTTATTAAGCACATTTGGGTTTAGGAGGTACATACTAATATTATAAGAAGTAGGAATGATGTTGCATTCAAAAAGTCAAAAACTTTGGAAGCAGTTGAAATTATGGATACCATTTTTCATGGTTTGTAGAAAAATTAATGATTTGTGGGTTCTTGAATGTGAACTTTCACCATTGGATCCACCCATCTAAACAATGCATAAAAAAAAATGTTAAGAAATTGAATTTCAAAGTTGGATCTAAATCTTAATATACTACGGAAATACATGTCCAGTTTTGATGTCCACAAAATCTATGAAAATTGGTTCCAATTATTTATTGCTAAAAGTTTTTCTTGTATGATTGTAGATTTTTTGAACTACACTTATAGTTTTGGTGAAGGGTTTCAATGCAAAAAATTAACTCCATATTTTGAAGCTGTAACAAATATATAAAGTGATATATTTGTATAATTTTTATGTTTGAAAGGAAGTGCAAATTTTCACTCTTGCAAGTTGTGTAAATATTGTATGTTAAGATTTTGACAGCATTATTGTTGATTGGCGAGTATGTAATTGTGATTTTTAAAATTATATCTGTTGTATCTTATTTAAAATAATATGAAAAGATCTGGAAAAGAGAATTTTTTGTAAAGATAAGTATGTTTCTTTATATGGCTTCCACTTTATCCACCTTTGACCTGTAAAGATGACAAAGGTTGTATCTGTACAGATGGAAGTATCATGTATAATTAGTGGAAAAAAATAAAGATTAAGAAAACTGGTTTGTGATTCTTCATCGTCACTGTGATCATGTCAGAAATGATTGACTTTTGATCTTTCTGCCTATGGAAAGCATTACAGCGTACTTTGACCTATAATGGTTTACTTTTACAAATTGTGACTTGGATGGAGAGTTCAGATTGGCACTCATACCACATCTTCTTGTATCTATAAACAAATTTCCTGGCGAGTGGTTGATTATATTTAGAACAAATCAAAAACTGCTAGCATTTTAAATGAAAATGCTCAAATGGAATATAGACAATATTAGGTAAAGTCACAATTTCACATGACATGTTGTACCATAATAAATGTCTATATAAAAAAACCATGAAGAAAGTACAAATGTAAAGACAGGTAAACATTAGGAGGGTCTTCCACAAACAGAAATGGTAGAGAACATGTAAATTGGAGTATTAATGTACTTTTTATACGACGGAAAACAATTTTTGCCATCGTATTTTGGTATGACGAGTGGAGATATTAAACAAAAAATCCCATGAAGTAGTTTCTAGAAGTTAATTATCCGAGATATATAGATGCTGGAATTGTCTTGAGCAGGCGGACATCTTGGTTGGTCTTGAGTCTTTGAAATGAAATCAACAAAGAAAGCTGAAGTAGTTGATCATTTAGCAGAAGCTTAGTTTTAATTATCCAAGAAGACGAGTATATATATATATGCAAATGACCAACGGACGAAGATGAAAATCAAACTATCTCGTTAAATTTTCTGAACAATAAACAATAAATGGGTCCATGATCAAATAGGCAGGACTTTATATAAATAAAATATTCTGGTAAACATATATCAAATTCCCACAACTGTACATATTGACATCTATTTAACGAAATGATCTTTGTCGTTCAATTTCACCAATTAATTCATTTAAATATAAAGGATAAAAGCAATTTCATATTTGTAAAAAGAATTTAATTTAATCCATTTATAGGACTAATCCTAATCAAGTATATACTTTCACCGTAACAGTTATCTATGCATGTTGTCAGTGGTGGAAAATGTCCAAGTTAATTTAAGATAAATATTACGCATTTCTTATAATGGTAAGTTATACTTATTTGAGAAATTATATAAGACAATTGTTCAAGAGATGTAGTGTGCGGCCAATTTCTCTTGTATTTATCGTTAGTGTAGGAAGGCCATTTTGAAAAGGACTAAATTCTAACATCTATATGTGTATTCTGAGGGTCTTGCGAAATTGTATTATACCTATGATCCCCCTATCTAAAAAATATAAAAGTTGTAAATGCTTACAGATGACAAAAAAGCCATAGCAATTTTAAAAGAATGTTCTCAATTTTGAGTTCACTTGTAAATAATAGTCAACAAAATCACAATACACAAGTCTGAACTCAAACTTACCATAAAATATAATAAATAGAAAACGATTAATTTGTTCAATGAAAAATATTTGCAAAAGCGGAGAGTGTAAAAATTAAGAAAATCTTACCAATTATATGTGTAGGTAAGTTATAAAATACCGTGTTATTAAACAAAGGGAACAAATATATTTTGCAGAAAATGGTGACAAAAATCGGCACCCAATTTCATAGATGAGAATTTATACTGTTCAAAGATGTGCGAAGAAATTACAAATTTTAATTAGAACAGGTTTATGTTACATTAACAAGTTTTAAGTTCAAACACCGATATTATTTTAAATATTTTGCCTTTTAACGTTTCTTTTGTGGACTAGTTAGGTCTTTCCACTTTTCTGTGGAAAGACCTATTGTATTTGTTCAGATTATTATTTTTTTTTTTTTTTTCTTCTGCCAAATTTTTTTCTTGTGATAAATTTTTGTTTCGCAATATGTCGCTAAGATATTTCTCATATTGTATCGTATAGTTTACGCGCTTTTAAATTTCACCCTGCTAAGCCAAACAATTTTCATTGTAAGAGTTATCTCCCTATTCACTGTTTATCATGTGATTGCATCTCCTTCGTAACAAATAAAGATATCGACAAAATTCATTTTCTAAATTGTTCGTTACATCCTCAGAAATTTTTGCCTAATTGGATCTAAGCAATTCGATGAAATTTTTTAGGAGTTATCTACCTTTACGAAATAAATTTGTCGGTGTGTTTTTTTTAACTCATGAACCGTTAACTGTATAACCCTGGAATCTTTTTATTTGAGGTCCCAAGGTCCTAACTTAGAAAATGAGGTCAAGGTCAAGTTCTCAATTTTGACTTTTCCTTTTTTTGGCATTTTCTCAAACACTTTTAAAGATATATATAAAAAGAACAAGTGCAAAATGCTTGCTTTATTGTAATGAAGATATGTTACATTTGGTCTGAAACATTAGAATCTAATGGCATATTATAGGAGTTAGTGCCCCTGAAATGTCTAATTGTAAGGTTAATTGATTATTACTTCAACTTGGTTTATTATAAAGCCATATGACCTTTTACAAAAGGTTGGGTGACATATGACCTTGAAAAATGACAACTGGAAGTGACATTGAGAAAACCGGAAGTAGCCATTTTTGCACTTTCTTCATGGAAAAGTACTCAGAATCCATATATTTTGTAATTTTAATACATTAACTTATCACTAAAGACTAGAAGTGACTTTCGATAAACCAGAAGTGGCCAATTATCTCCTGGTTTACAGGCAAAAGTATATAGAAACTATATATTTTTGGAATCAGTGTGAAAGAAGCTATCGTATGAGACCGGAAGTGACATTTACTTCACCGGAAATAGCACATTATCTCCCTTATTTCACTCAGAAGTATATAGAAACCACTTATTTATCGCATCAGTATGAAGAAACTGATGATTAGATGCCAATTTTTACTTTGAGTAAACAGAAACTAGCTTCTTTTCAATAAATTTGAAAATTGCTGTGGAAAGACCTTCAATTGTTCTCTGAACAATTGGTTTTTAATTCTTCTTTTTATAGTACTCGTATTTTTATTAGACTAAAAGAAAGGCCATTTGAAACCAAAACATTTAAAGAAGTGGTTCTGGGTGTTCTTCAATGACAAATTCTACAAAAAACATGTATTTGCAACACGATGGGTTTTTTGCAAAACAGTGTGAAAGACTGAATTATGACGATATTGAAAATTATGTACAATCAAAAATGGCTTATATTTAAGTATATCATAATAAATTTTTAGTTTCAGGTTTTGTCACCTCCAGATATTGTCACTGTCTCTGTCACTGAAACAATTTATAGGGGGCAGAAGTAGAGTTATATAACTGCACCTTTATATCTTCACCATTTTTAATGTCATGCATATCTTTTTACAGATAACAGTAGCATGAGAATAAGTCAAGTATCTAATGGCGGAATCAACATCACCATTACCGCCATCTAACAGAAATACAGGACGAGATACAAATCAAGAGTCTGAGATGGATGACCGAGATATATTTGATACTCCTAGGGAAGAAATAGACGAGGGAGACAGTATCGAAAGTATTTAAAAACAGATGAACAGACAAACGGGAATGACACTTCTCGTTCAAGAACTTCACGAACAAACGGAAATGACACTTCTCGTTCAAGAACTTCACCAATAAACGGGAATGAAACGTGAATTCTCGTTCAAGAACTTCACCAACAAACGGGAATGACACTTCTCGTTCAAGAACTTCACAAACAAACGGGATTGACACTTCTCATTCAAGAACTTCACCAACAAACGGGAATGACACTTCTCGTTCAAGAACTTCACCAACAAACGGGTCTCGTTCAAGAACTTCACAAACAAACACCACGGGTGATTGATTCAGAAACTGAAGACACCAGTGGAAAAGACACCCAAACAACTTTGAAAATGAAATTAAAGATGAAAGAAATAATGCCACGGTTCATTCAAAACAAGAGACAGAGCGAAATAAATATTCAAAGGAAGAGTCATTAGATGGAAATAATACAACACTTTCAAACCAGAATGATAAAAAAGAAGAAATTGTGAAATCTGAAGAATATGACGACGAAAACGAGAACGACACGTCACGTTCTGAAAGTTTTGCAAATGTCAAGAAGTTAGAAAAAGAAAAAGAATCAGTTTCAAATGATGAAGACATTAAAAATGACTCCAAGCAACCGACATTTTCCGAAAATCAAAAAGCAAACGGGGACAGCTTAAAGAGTCCTTCACGAGGATCAATAAAGATTAAAAATGTAACTCCATCAGCTTGTGAAAAAAATTCTGACAGTGATAGATATACCGATAGTGAGACGACAGGCGGTAAATCGTCATTAAGTGAGCATACTCCAAGAAGCCAGGCAAAAAAGTCGGAAAAGAAACCAAAACGTAGTTCGAAATCTCCTAAACCTACAAAATCCAAAAGTATTCTGAAAACTGAAGAATCCAAGCCTCATAAACATCTAGCCTTCATGGCAACTTTAGTTGACGATGGAACTTCTCCCCGCCATCCGACAAGAGGCAGTGGTGAAAGTACTATCGTTTCACTGCCGGCTTTAAACCGACAAAATGTTATAAACAAGGTATACGTTGATGACACAGATAAAATAGTAAACAAATATCCTAAACGTGACAAGGATTTTAAGTTGGAATTTGTATATGACCTAAGGCCAAAATATCCGTCTTGGTATGAACCTGAAAAAAGATTGAGTCGCCGGGAAGAGAAAGTCTTCAGCGATATTCTGGCGTATATGCAGATTACAAACAACAGGACGAACGCCATATGGACGATAGACTGAAAAAGCTTGAGAAATTAAAGAAAGAGGAACTCAAAGCGAGAAGAAAAAAGAAATTAGCAACAGCTTATGAACAATATGAACAATTAAAAGAGGTTCGCGAAAAATTCGATATCATGTGTTGGTATCGTAACCAAACGCAATATATTACTCCAAGAGTTTTAGAACATGAAAAATTGAGTCGACATCTCTATGTACTTTCAGAGTCTTTAAAAGAACAAGAAAAAATGATAAAAAATCTGAAACGCAAAACAAAGAAACGGCAGAAGAATGGAAATCGAATTAACAGTCATTGATAAATAAATTCAATTCAATTCAGTCTACATGTGTATGTACACAATACTAAGAATGGGAACTGCCATGATTTTGAAAAATACACACTTTTAATTCAATATTCTTTGATATCTATAGTTGTTCTCATATTAGTACATTTGGCATTTATCTAAGTGGATATTTATATAAATAAGCGGACGTAAAAGGGGACTTGGTTTTTGTATATTGTTAATCTTGTGTAGCTACCTCATTAAAAGGAGGGATACGCATTTATACAAACATTACAATAATTTTGATCAACTTTTTATGCATACGGGCCCTGTAGTATTCACATCGCTTAAAAACTATCGGATTGCTTTCATTCCAGCTCATATAGGGTCAAATATGAATAAAAGGAGAGATGCGATGTTTACGATAACGTAAGGGGGGGGGGGGGGGGGGGGCGGTTACCTTTTTTAACTTGTCTGCCAGTTGTCTGCCAGACAATACGGAATACTATAGTATATGTGTTTTCATTTAGACTAATCTTTTGCATAATCTCAGCCCACTGACTGGTGAATTTTAGGCCAATTACAGTATTGGGTAGGCGAATTCGGGTATGGAGATGCAAACAGGTATTCACAAGACAGCAACCCAATGACAAAAATAAACAAAAGATATCTAAACGGCAATATTGACATTGACATGTGTCTATTCAATATGTCCAACGCTTAAAATCAAACGTGATTTTTGCCGGTTTCTATTCGTTCAATCGTTCAATCGTCGTGTAAATCGTTTGGTGTATTTTCTCGGTGAATTGGGTATTTAACCACCAAAAATGAATAAGGGACATGGTTGTATCACTACATGACACCAAATGAACACACGTATTATAAAATGAAAACTATACTTTATGCATTTCATGCGTCCGAAGCGCTTTTCTTGATTTACCTTCATCAGGAACGCTCAAAGCCGAATATTTGAAAGCCAAGGACGTATAACGGAACCGAAACAGTTGAAGAACTATATGAAAATGTTTGAGTAATTTCATATGCGGTTAGTGACACTGCCCTATCTTTTTTTATAATTATTACTTTGTGCGTTTAAGATAATGTTGTGAAACGAATAGCAAAAAACACAAAAAATTGAAAGGGGAAAAACAAAGCAAAAAAAACCCGATAGTTCCTAATGAAATGTAAATTATTATCTGATAGGTATTTGTTAAGTTCATAATATTGTTTAGAACTATTATCAAGTTGTTCACCTTTGTGTCGTCTATGATATACATATAAAAATAAAGAATATCTTGAGGGAAAAAAATATTTAAGACCCATGCATCTTTGAATGATTTCTCGCTAAAATCCAACTTTTAATTTTGAATGTCTATATGATTTCTCCGTCCCTGACGAGTAAAAAAAAACCCACTACTGTCATTGAATAAGAAATCACCCCATACCTACACCCTTATATATACATATACACATACCTGTGTTTAAAGAAATTACAAATGGCTGATATTTTTGTTCAAGCATATTTTTTTTCTTAAATTGTTTAAAACTTCACAGCGGTATAACATGTTACTTTAATTATTCTCCCTTAGTTTATTTATTTTGTATTTACATTGTATCATAGATCAAATTTATTTGTTCAGTGTATGTTCACTGGTGTTAATATGTCTTTTGATTGAGTTAAGCCATTTCAACTGATATTTTAAAGTGTGTCTTTCTATGTTGTGATGTTACACTATTGTTTCAGATAAGGGTGAAGGTTTGGTACCATTAAAACGTTTAAACCCGCTGCAATTGTTTGCACCTGTCCTAATTCAGGAATCTGATGTTCAGTAGTTGTCGTCCGTTGATGTGGTTCATAAGTGTTTCTCGTTTTTTATATAGATTAGACCGTTGGTTTTCCCGTTTGAATGGTTTTACACTAGTAATTTTTGGGGCTCTTTATAGCTTGCTGTTTGGCGTGAGCCAAGGCTCCGTGTTGAAGACCGTACTTTGACCTATAATGGTTTACTTTTATAAATTTTGACTTGGATGGAGAGTTGTCTCATTGGCACTCATACCACATCTTCTTATATCTATATACTATATACAAGTAGAAAAAATAGAAAAATATGAAAAAATATCAATAACAGTATATCATTTAAACAATGCAATTGTTTTGTTTTTCTACAGAGATTGTCAGCGATACAATAGTGCAGAGTTGTGCATATATTTACAATATTCTGTGCGTGTTTGTCTAACTGACAATATCCTCTAGTACAAATTTTAGTGACACCGTCATAGAAAAGAATTTAGCACATGCTTCTATTCTAAAATATATGAACGTAATGTGCTTTTTGTTTGTGTTTATTAATTTCTAATAATATGAACGTAATTGTCGGTTTGTGAGACTCTGAAAGTGATATTGTATTTTCATTTATTCTTACTTTTTTTTTGTTTTTAACATATACTGTTAAATTATTAAGACAAATTTTAGTGACACCGTCGTAGAAAAGGCTGTAGCAAATATTTCTATTCTATAATATATGAGCTTCATGTGTTGTTTTTTGCGTGTTTATTTTTCTTAATTTATAATATGACCGTAACTGTCGGTTTGTGAGACTCAAAAAGTGATATTGTATTTTTTTTAACATATACGTATAGATTATTACATGGCATTTTTCATATCAGACCCTTTATCGGCCCTAGGTCATGATATCAGCCCAAGAGCCGCAGGCTCGAGGGCTGATATCATGAACGAGGCCCGATAAAGGGTCTGATATGATAAATGACATGTAATTATCTTTTATCATATACTTCAACAGAAGAAATACAGACAAGAACATTCGAAACGTTTAACGTCCAAACGTGAATTCTAATTCGAATTGCAATGCGCATCAAATTCGCTTTACTGTCCTAACGACGTTAACTTTTAATTCGTATTAACAAAAACGCATTTCTAATGCGAATTGGATTATGCGATTTAGCCAATTCGAATCAATTCGAATTAAAAAAGAAGAGTGTGTAAACGCGATTAGCGAATTCGATTCGCATTCGATTCGAATTCAATTCGAATTAAATGTACGTGTGAACGAGGCATAAGAACATGTTAATTGTTGTGACAAGATAAATAAAATGCTTGTAATATCAATAAAAACAATTAAAGTTAAGAAATTTGTATTTGGTTGTCTGTAAATTATTATCTAAAAATTCATGGAAAGACAAAATTTTAATTAATAGTTCTTGTCTGTATGTCTTCTGTTGAAGTACATGATAAAAAGATAATTACATGTCATTTATCATATCAGACCCTTAATCGCCGGTCCTCGTTCATGATATCAGTCCTCGAGCCTGCGGCTCTTGGGCTGATAGCATGACCTAGGGCCGATAAAGGGTCTGATATGAAAAATGCCATGTAATAATCTATACTTATCAGCCCGCTGAGGAAATTCTTAGGAATCTGATAAATAAACCTAGTAATCCTTTCATAGCCTTTTAATATTTTTAAATGTTATTGAACTGTAAAATTTTAGTAATATTTTATACAAGTATATGATAATGTTAAATTATTAAGTTTCGGAGTTTACTACTAATCTTCAATAGACCAGAGTGTTTAGCTTGAATTGTTTAGGCTTGTTAAAATTAATTGCGTGCATTGCGTGGTCAGTTACGTACAGGTGTTTTGATTGATTTACTGATGTACAACTCAGGTAGAAAAAAGTCTATTCGATTGAGTTCCATGGAATGACACAGAGGTGAAGTGTGCAATGCTTGCTTATCATAATTCTATGGACATTAACAAGAAGCTTAGATTCGGGTGAGTTTTTTTCTTCTTCTTTAATTGTGCTTGTTTTGTAATGGAGAAATAATTGAACTTGAGAGACTACCTTAGAAATACACCATGTACACATGGGTTACAAATACATAATTAATGTATCTAAAGGATATATTCATATGAATATATTGATGATACTTAATTGAGAGCCTTCCTAGGTATATTAGTTTCCTGTGAATAGTAATGCACAGGACTAAAAGTATGCGAGTATCCGGAAAAAAAGTGTTTCAATGAAAGATCTATAACTCCTTGCTTTCCTGTTTTCTTTGCGCATCATATTTTGAGTAGACTAAAAGAAAGTGTTTAACATCGTCTGTGACTTCACAATTTTCACAATGTTCACAAAGGAGTAGGCCCCTTTTTGGCACCAAAATATAGCATTTCAAAAATTTGTGAAAAATGTAAACTTTTAGCAATTTTTTTGGAAAGAAGAATAATTCTGTTTAAACATATATGGGCTTTTTTTAACAGTACAATGCACATGCATCAGGTACTAGCATCATTAATTCATGCAAAATTACTGAAATCTTCACAATTTCTGCTTATTTTTACACGGTTTTTGTCTAAAATGGAAGTGGCCGCACTTGTGTTCAGTCTTAATATTTAAATATATGTTGTATTTGATAATGATGATACATAACAGATATAAAGGCTGAGACTGAACACAAATGAGGCCACTTCCATTTTAGACAAAAACTATCTGAAAAGTGACGTTTTGTGCAAATGATAGATTTTCATATTTAAGCTTGAATTCAGGCGTCTTTACTTGATGAACAAATCAGTTCAAATCTTTTACATAAACTAATTGAAACAATTGAAGAAGACACTTAAGTGTTAAAAAACTGTCAAAAATCTTTCAACAGATATACTTCAATCTTTAGGCCAAACTAAGACCTTACCGAACCTTAAACTGGGACTTTTCCCTATTTTGAAAAGATATTTATTAACATTAATAGAACCAGATCTTAATCTGAATATGATTCGTTCATTTTCTCTTTTCATTTGCGGAATAACAATCGTGAAAGATACATTATTTAGGATTGAGTGTAGTAACATTCCCTTTGAGTTGTCTGACCACTGACTGTATTTGCCATATTCGTTAGGATATTTTTTCAGCATTTGATGTCTTCCTTAGACACAGGAACTTGACAATATATTGTATATTTATTAAGAGCCACTTTGGCCATCTGGTCTGCAATTTTATTTCCTTAAATTCCGACGTGGCTTTGGATCCACTCAAATATTATGTTACTACCTAGTTTGACTAAATGTTGTTTAAAAATATGATATCATACAATAAATATTTGTTTACCTTAAATAGGTTGCTCTTTAAGGCATGGAGAGCTGATAAAGAGTCGACAAATATAATCACATTATTTGGTTTAAATTCTAATATTCATTTAACACGGGTGTCATTCGGTAAATCGAGAAAAATTATCGTGAAAGAATAACTAACGGTGGTCACAGTCGGAAAGCAAGCCCTTAGAAACGACCGTTGTTGCTACTTTCATAAGACAACAATGGGACTGATATTAAAGCCCGCCATTCTGAAATTGCGTTAATTTCGCGGAAAAAATAATTTGGCGGCAATTTGGAAAATTTTCTATTTTCTGTTTCTTACTTGCCATTGGGATCAGAAATAGATTTCTTTCTATCTTTTAAGCACGTGTCTTATTATTAAAGAAAATAATACTTAAATTGGCCGTCTTTTAACAATTACGTTAATAGATTATGCGAAATTGTCTGTTATTTTTCTTCTTTTTTGGCCGTCTTTTAACAATTACGTTAATAGATTATGCGAAATTGTCTGTTATTTTTTCTTCTTTTTTCACAGATAAACAAAGATTATACCATATAACAAATTAATAATATCTCAAAATTAAAAAAAAATCAAGTCTAACGTTCTGTCACCCCTTAGGAAACCCCATCCGAACTAAATTCCAAAAGAAAGACATTTTTTGACATTGTAGTTTTTTGGTCATACACATCGATGTCAACATGCATCTGAACATAATGCACACACATTTAGTGTGTTTGTTTGAAAAAGCAATGGCGAGTTCAGCTGTGAATTTGACTGGATTAATTATTCTCTTTAAGTGAAATGTTTGACGTTAACTAAAACAATAAGGTAAGGAAATTTTATACTGTATGTGCACAACCTTAGTTGACTAAAAAAAACTCAGTTCATTGTTAGTATCATTTTTTTTTGTGATAAAGGAATCCTGCAAAAGTAAATGCAAAAGTATTGCCCTTTGAACTTAAAAAAATCTCTTTCAGACGCATTTTAATCACTCTTATTCAACGCATTTTAATACTTACATGAAGTGTGACTTACTTATGACTTGTGATCTAAAACATAATTGTTGACTTAGCACTCAGAAAGTGCTCTGTCCCTCTGAAATACTTTTAATAAGCAAAGCTATTTATTTTTTTTAAATAAAAGAAGAATATGAGACCGAGCTTATTTATTCGCAAGTTCATGATTAGGCTATAAACCATTTTAAATAATTATCCATTGTTTAGGCTTTTTTTTATAATTTGAGTCCATTCATTAGAACTTGCATGGAATCAATGAGACAAAATGTATTGTATATTTCGTTTAATCATACAAGGATTGCAAATCAATTTCCTTTTATTTCAAATATTAATAAGGAATAGAATACTTTGATTATAATTTCTTTTTAATGTAAATGAAAAAGGTAGGATCAGGTATCAATACTGAAACAGAATTCCTGTTTGTGATCATTTTAACCCTGTCTAGATCCAGTAGTCATGCATATTTTGGCTACCCCTTGTCTTTATGTAGTAGAAATTTATTTCTGTGTTGATACTGGGAACAGTCAATATATATGTTCCTGGTTGATATATATTGGTTACAGCAGTAAAATTATTTACCAAAATATGAATATGAAAGTTACCCTTGGAATAATATATTATGGCACAGAGTAACATCAAAGCCCTATTTCAGTTCTGAAATTGTTGTAAAAGTGATAATATGTGTTTACCTAATTGTTTTATATATGTCTTTAGTATCAACATATATTTAGTAAAATTATTTTAATAATAATCACTTGTATATAACAGTATATGGTGCATAATTTTAATAATAATATATATGATAGTACCAATAAGTTTGTTCATGAAAAGTGTCAACAAAGGGACGTAACTCGTAAATTACTATCGGCACCGCTTCGTCAGAAATATCGACACATCGAAGTGGCACATTTGCGTATTACAGCGTATTAAGTGGCACAAATTTGACACGGGCCAGTTTATAAAAAGCCTCATCACATATTTTAAATTCAGCATAGGTTCCCCAGAAGTTAAGAAAGAAATTTCAACTGATGTGTTGAAAAAACTTGACGCGACGAGTGACGACCTTTGGTTTGAAGGCTTTGTATTCTAATTCAGTACGTTTAATCAAAACAATTTTTATGTGAGAACTTCTAAAAAGTATACACAATTGGCATTTGTAACGTACAGCATGCTTTGATTTCATTTGATATGACTTTTTGGAGGAAACAGAGTCGTTTCAGTTGAGGAAAAAATGACCCAAAAAATGCCCAAATATGGTAGTCACATGACTTCCATTGTTGCTTTAAGGAATGGGGTCAAACCGGGGTCAGCTTTCTGACTGTCAAGCATTGCGATTGGATCGTGAAAGATCTGGTATCGGATCGTGAATGCAATTAAATGTAATTCTACTTCAAAATCTGTGAAAAATCTGCTGTATTTTCAAAAGGTGGAACAAATCAGAAAAAAAATTTATGTCTGTCAAAATAATGCAAATTCCTTAATAATACTGTGCTCTACTTTAAAGAAAAAAATGCAGTACTTTTTAAGAAAACACAAAAGGCGACACACGATCCACACACGTTAAGAAAAATCACGTTTTGTATCTATAAGCGTCACAATTTAATATATCTTCATATATTTGAAACTTAATCTTTAGTGTATCAGATGGTCCAGTAAATAAAAGTGTTATTACTTGAAAAAAAATCATACTATTTTTGAAAAAAAGTATAATTTTGTTGATTTTTAATCAAAATTGATCGTGAAAGATCAGACAACGTATTATTTTGATCGTGAAAGACAAGGCGTGACCAGGCTTAACCCTTACTATGCAGCAGAGCCTATATTTAGGCTTTATGCACTCCTTTCAAATGCCAACGGGCTTTTTTTAGGCTTGGCAACGGTTGCCAATTTCGTCTGTTCTGTAACAATGCACGTCACGTCACAGATGGAAAGAGACAATACATTGAGGCTCGACACGGGATTTAATGCTGGAAGATTTCGGTTTATTGCAGGCCCCGGGTCAAACTTGCCTTTGTTGCCGTCATATGACTTTGACGTAATACTAAAATATGACGTCATAACTGTAGACAGCATCGTAAAATAATGGCCGTCTCAGGAAAAATGTAAAAGAAGCAAGCAGGACAACTATACAGTCTTTTAAAACACATATAATTATTCAAGTAAAGTAGAGGAGGTTTTAAGTTAAAAGAAAAAAAGTTAGAATTTGTTCACGCTTTTAATGAAGACTCGTGTTGTTTTCAAAACTATGATAAAAATGAAGTCACGGAGATTTTTTTCAAGCTGCAGGTTTTGCAATTGTTTTTAAAACTATCGGAATAATACAATAAAACATATAATTATCTTCAATCAAATGAAAAGTCTTACAAATGAATTGCATTCCTCACTTAAAATGCATATTTCATTAAAGATGTTGATCGATTGTTTTCTAGTATTTTACAAATCAGAGCTGATAGAAGAAATCCGATCTACCTTAAATCTTATATTTTCAAAATGAACACCCTCCAAACACATTAATACCCATATTTTTCATTCAAAGAATTTTTTTAATGGCTCTTTAAATATTTGGCGAGATATTTATTGACGGGAGGAGAGAAATCCTGAAAGTCCTGTTTAATCATGGTGATACATGCATGTATTATCTATGTTCAATAGAACTATTATTCCATGGTTTAACTAAATGTGGTACATATCGTGTATTCGAAATAATTTATTTTTCTTTCTGCCGGGTCAATATAACTTGCAAAAAGTTCATACTATGAATCCGATGACCAACTGTTGAAACTCTATCGAACTTTTAAGAGATCGTAGATTTGCATGAAATAATTGTTCATTCTGAGTGTACACATGATATAAAAATTAGAAGATGTGGTATGATTGCTAATGAGACAACTCTCCACCAGAAACCAAATGGCGTAGAAGTAAGCAACTATAAATCACCGCATGGCATTCAACTATGAGCAAAGCCCATACAGCAAAGCAAGCTAAAAAGGCCCTGAAATGACGAATGCAAACAATTTAAACGAGAAATTTGCGGCCTGATTTATGTACAAAACAATAAACGAAAACAAATATTATAAACATCAACAAACGCCATGCAACCACTCAATTACAGGCTCTTGACTGATTGTGACAGACACATATAGAATGAATATAAACATGTTAGTGGGTGCCCCTCCCCCAACATAGGACAGTGGTGTAACGGCACACAATAAGAACAAATTATAAAAAAACACATTGTTTGAACAGTATCTATTATTGGAAAATTATAACAATCTAGTAATACAATTTTACATAAAATTCAAATACGGGATTCGGAAACAAGTTTGGAAAAACTTTTATAAATCCGACTCCCGTATTACTTGAAAAGAGCTCAACTCGTCAGATCGGAACAAAAACAACCTACAAAAACACAAAGTACAGGTCTAACAGTATTCGCACACTGAAATCTAGTTCAAAACCAATTACAACACAATAGAAACTGTTCATGTCATTTCCGGAATCCCCAATATACTTATAAAAAAATGTTTTTTACGATATCACATGCATGTTCAAAATCAACTTCTACAAATGTTCAGTATATACATGTAAATAAAACTTATTCATTTTAAAATAGTTTGGATTTCAATAAGACATACTCGATCAATGTAGGCCTAAATGTTCGATTTTCAATATTCAGTTTTAACTGATATACTTTTATTAGGTTAAATTTAAAACAATTCCAAAAATGTATCGCTTAAAATTACTACGGAACCCCTCAAATACGTAGGACTTGCATTTCTTCTGCTGCACTTCGGATCAAAACGTTAAAAAAACCCGAGATAGTTGTTGTTCTGCACATGCATGCATAACTCCATATCTGTGCCCCTCTCCGTGACTTTCTCTCATTGTGGACGTCATAAGCGGTACAGTTGTTTTTTGAATACCCAAACCTGCCTTGGCAAAGTATTGAATTGGTGTGGCAGTGAAAGGGTTAATGATCAGAAAACAACATTTCTTTTCAGTTGGAAAGCAAGTCCTTGGAAACGTTCGTTGTCGTCAAGCTCTATCAGCAACAATAGCAGGGGGAATTAATTAGGTGGCACTACAGTCGTCCGTGACGTCAAAAAGTCCGCCAAATCAATCGGCTAAAAGATTGACGTTTAAAGTATTTATTTCAACTTGTCATGCTTTTATTATAATTGAATTTTAAAATTTGTAGGTTTTGCGACCAATATAGATTAAATAAGTCATACAAACATTATCAAAAATAGCTTGTTATTGCTATTTCTTTATCCTGTCCGTTCTAAAAAATTTCAGCCATCTTTTTTGTTCGCCAAAAACATCGATTTTTCATAACTTGACGTTTGCGTATCCAAATACGGAAGAGAACGGTAATAATCTTAAATGAAACCGGGTAAACTATTTCAAATTTCTACACAATTTTGAAGCCATCATTTTTTACTATTATACATCAATTTTGGTGACCACCAGTCATGTCAATTTGTACCTGGTTCTGGCTGCGTTTCTACTTCAAAACAGTAAAGTTCAACTTCTTTTCATTGTACCTGTTTCCAAAGTACTCTAAAATACTGATTTTATTATAGATATGAATGAAATTGTGATTAAAAATACCTCCATTTTAAAGTAATTTAAACCCTTTTTGATACCCTACACAAATTGACGGTGACATTGTTTTCTTTTTCAACATACGTCATATAACGTTTACAAAATATGTGTCAGGGTCATGTGCATAGTGAAAATTTACACATTGGACAAGTGATAACAAACAACATGTTCTTCTTTATGGCGTTTGAAACTATAGTATAGGCCTAAGAAAATTTCATTTATACTGGAAGCAAATATGACAAATTAATGATGGCCTATGGATAAACAAAAGCACAAAAATAGCAATAGAAAATGCATTGCAAAGAAAATTTCTGGAGGAAAAAACATATGAAAAAAGGAAATGAAGGTCAGTTAATTATATTTATATTTTATAAGTTAAAAACCTTGCTTATTAATTATCTCTTTACTAAGTAAGCTACATTAATAAGAGCAAATACTAGCTTTTCAAGTCAAACAAGAAATTAATTCATAGAGATGTGTTCTTACAAAATTGAATTTATTCAAATGGCAAATTCTTGTCAAATTTAATCATCATTGATCATTATTAAAGTAAAATGCACAAGATTTATCATACCAACTTTCATTTCTGAGATTAATATCCAATTATTCAGATGAAATATACAATACTTTGTTAATAAATATGTAAAGCAGCAGATACAGCAACCTGAAGAGAAGAAGCCCCATTTTTTTTCAAGGAGTTTACTTTCATAATCTATAAAATACCCTGAGAAATTGGACAAAGGCTACTGTGCTAGCTAATCTAATAGTTGAATTTTACAATAATAATGATTTTAAAATTCAAAATCATGTCACTTTCACTTATAATTTTAAGCATTTTTTTTCACAGAATTTTTGTCATTTTTTTGGTAAACTTTTCCTTTTTCTGTAGGATATTTTCTAAGCTGTACTGTACTGTTCAACTAAGAAACATAGGCTTGAGTTAAAAGGCTTTTTTACTTTGAAGAAACTAAATTTTGACACTTGGTCCCACTTTATTAAAATATAAAATATATAAAATGGTCAGTACTATTTTTTTTCAGAAAGATTATTTAAATTGTATACAGTACAATCTAATTAAAATTAAATCTCCGCACTTGCTCCTCGTTGTTTATATGTCGCGCGTGGGAGACACGCGCGACATATAAACAACGAGGAGCAAGTGCGGAGATTTAATTTTAATTAGATTGTATACAGTATGTTTTATTGCATTAAACATTGTTAGAAGTAGTTAAAAAAATCCATTAGGAGTGATCCCATATCCCATTATAAAAATTGCAAACTGAAAGTAAATGTCATCAGCCAGAGCTAATATTATATCAGTTCAGCTAGGTTTCTAGATCTAATTTTTACCATTTTTTTGTCTTTTAATTTTTACCTCAGTGTAATCCTTCTCTGAAAAGTAGGGAAGTATCTCTTCTTAATATTATAATAACATAGTTGTTAATCGACTTTCTTTTATTTTCTTCTTGATTTTTGTAAAATAAACTCCTTTTTATTCATTTTGGTGTTTTTTTATTTTTGACTGGTGGTATCAAGGGGAGATAACCACTTGCACAAATCGACAAAAAACCACCGCTTCCGTGTTGAACATAACTTGACGTTTGCGTATCCAAAACTGTATTGCCTAGATATTCATATCGAGTGTTTGTCTTAATGAGATGCTTTATTAAATTTAAATTCAGCCCATCATTTTTATTTTCCTCGAAAATATTTAGATTTTTCGATAAGGAGCATGGACAATTTTCACACAAACTTCAAGTTTGAAGATAAAATAAAGAATAAAGGACTTTGAGTTGATGTGTAAGTTTTGACGAGTTAAAACTATGTATATTCAAGATTATTTTGATCAATAAGTTTTTACCATGACAGTGGTATTTTAGTGAGTAAAAGTGAGGTTTGTCTCATTCGTAGTTTTACTGAATTTTCACGGTCACGTGACTCTATTGTTGCTGATAGACTTGGGGTCAAACCGTGACCTGCTTTCCAACTATTTTACAAATTGACGTACTTGTAATTGGCTGACGCGTGTAATCACTTACTAAGAACGTAAATTAATGCTTCTTTCGGGTGAAATATATATACATGTATACATATAGACCAATATTTAGACCTGTTTTCATTTAAGAGGCAGTGCTTACTAGGATTCCAAGATAAAAAGACCTCCAAGAGCGCAAAATGTCGAAAAGTAAATATATTTGTATTTATATTGATAAATGCATCCACGAATGTGTGAAGACAGAGGGGGTCTGATGGTCTTCCCTGGAAATATCTTAATTTATTATACTTCATGTAAAAATGCCAGATTGTGATTGGTTAATACGAGGGAGACAATTTACTCTATCCCATGGCAAATACTCTATTACCCTTCACGGAGACGCTTGATCAATTGTGCGCTTTATTAAATACGGATTGTTGTTATGTACAAGACGTTATAGTTTAATAAATTTAATAAACAGTAATAACAACATTCAGTATAATAAATTAAATAACACATAGATGAGAGGGTGATAGAGCAGATTGTTTCCCCTTGAAAAGACATTGTCAACCTTGGCCTCGCCGCGGTTGACAATGTTTTCTCGGGGTAACAATCTGCTCTATTACCCTCTCAGCTATGTGTTATTCATATATTATTATACTTCATGACAAAATGCGTGATTATGATTGGTTAATACGAGGGAGATAATTTACTTTATTATACTTCACGTTGAAATGCCATATTTTGATTGGCTTATACGAGGGTGTTAATTTACTCTATCACATGGCTGAGCGGGTGACAATTTTTTTGAATGTCATCCTCTCGTCCAGACCAATCAAAAATCGATAATTTAAAGGAAATGAATTGAATTTATACCAAGTAATTAAATACAATGCTTAAGTTCTACGTTTTGGCTGAGATTTTACTATTTGACT
Source organism: Mytilus californianus (assembly GCF_021869535.1). Taxonomy (NCBI): domain Eukaryota; kingdom Metazoa; phylum Mollusca; class Bivalvia; order Mytilida; family Mytilidae; genus Mytilus; species Mytilus californianus. The sequence goes on from NW_026262679.1 coordinate 66,140,677, forward strand.
GTGAAAATAAAAAAATAAAACATCTTGCCTCACTTTTGTTGTTTTTTCTAATACCCGTAACGTTGTTATGTACGTGACGTCATAGAAAATACTTTTAAAATAAGATTAATCTGTAAAAGACAACAATGATAGGACATTCAGTATAATAAATTAAATAACACATAGCTGAGAGGGTGATAGAGCAGATTGGTACCCTCGAAAAAGCATTTTCAACCTTGGCTTCGCCGCGGTTGACAATGTTTTCTCGGGGTAACTATTTATATACTAACCCATGGCAAAAACTCTATTACCCTTCACGGAGACGCTTGATCATTTGTGCGCTTTACTAAATAGGGATGGTTGTTATGTACAAGAGGTCATAGTTTATTACTTTGAATTGGAAATTTAACAGACAGTATTTACAGAACATTCAGTATAATAAAGTAAATAATACATAGCTGAGAGGTTAAGAGCAGATTGTTACCCCTCGAAAAGACATTGTCAACCTTGGCTTCGCCGCGGTTGACAATGTTTTCTCGGTGTAACAATCTGCTATATCACCCTCTCAGCTATGTGTTATTTATATAGTGTACATTTTTGTTTTGGTAAGGGTTAGATCGAAGAAGCTATATCATTTAATTTTACATACAGGTATATTGAAGATATTCTTTCCATTAACAATACAAGATTTTCTGATTGGTCCCAGTAATGGTCCTGAAGTAGAGATTACAGACACCACATGTACAGCTTTATAAGCCTCATATTTAGACATTTATACCCCAAATTTGACTAAAACGGTCACCTGAGTCTATGACAAACTAGATGGTTTCAAATTTGAAATTATTTTTCCTCACCTTGGCCACAATTTACCAACTTCATCCGCGTATGGATTATACACTTCTCAATTCATACGATATTCAGGAGCTTGCATCTGCTTCTCAGAATTTGTAAAACGTCATCAGTGTCTGGGCAAAACATTAATGAGCCCGGGTTTTGTGAAAGAATGCCTCGTCCTTTTTCTCAAAAAGTTTATTGGAAAGTACCAAGACCTAATAGATAAATATTCAGTGTCTACTTCACAAATAATACAGGATGATCTTGAGTTATAGATTCTAGGTGCTGCTGACTCTGTCTAGAATTTTATCTACTTTAGAGTTTTAACTTTATTTTGCTTTGTACTAGTATGTTCCATTTGGTCGTATGTCTCTTGACGTGGTTCGGTATATGTGAATAGCCACGAGATTTCCAGGCTTATGGGGGTAGTTGGTCTAAAATGGGCTTATATCATATTTATTTAGTACATACTGAATGAAAGCATCCTATCAGGTTGTCAGGACAGATTTATTTAAATAACAGTGAAATGTGCCTTTTTTTATATCGACATATGGATATAAATAAGAACATGTAGTTTGAGTGCCAGAGAGACAACTCTCCATCCAAGTCACAATGCATTAAAAGTTAACAATTATAGGTCAAAGTACGGCATTCAACACGGAGCATTGGCTCACGCCGAACAGCAAGCTATAAAGGGGCCCAAAATGACTAGTGTAAAACCATTCAAACAGGAAAACCAACGGTTTAATCTGTATAAAAACGAGAAACGAGAAACACATTTGAACCACACCAACAAACGACAACCACTGAACAACATGCTCCTGACTTAGGACATTGATTAAACTTTTTGATAAACAAACGCATTAATTTAAAAAGTACACACATATTTCATTGGCGCTGAGTGATTTCTGACAGCCTATTTGAAAATAAATTGCAGTCATACCACATCTTATTTTCATATAAACACAGATCTTTGCTTTAAAAAATATGAAATTTATAGATTTGCAATGAAATTAATTCAAAATTATTTACTCTTTTGATTCGAGCGTCACAGATGATTTTTGGTAGACGAAACGTGCGTCTTTTGCACACAATTTTAATCCTGGCATCTATGATGAGTTTATTTACGGTCTCAATGACAGCCGTAGTTGTGTTAGGTTTTTTTTTTTCTTTTAAGCAGTTGATGCATGTTTTTTCGACCATACATAGCATGCGAAGCGTAACAGTTTGTGACGTATTTTCATAAATGACATATAAAATAGGCATTAGATACGATGAATTTATTATAATGATGCAAATTTAATTATTTTAACTATGAAAACTATATAGAGCAGATAATATTGAATTTTAAACACATTGAAAACTTGTGTACTTGCTAGCATAACAAGTAACCTAAGTAATGCGGTGTAGGTTAATATATGATATATACGAACTCTGACTATTAATTTCATAATTTTTGGTGTATAATTAAAAAAGTTTCCCATTAGGTCTCTTTGTTAATTTAATATTTTGAAGTGTTGATTATCTGATGGAGTAAGTATAAATAGTGTAACAGCCATCCAATCAAAACAAAAACAAAATTCTTGTGCTTTGAATGTTTGTTTCTTTGTATACCATGTGACTTTGTATATTTAAATATTAAGATGACCTTAACAGTAACAAAATTAGATTTCATGTCATGTTAGAGTTTTAATTGTTCTATATATGATAGGATTATCCATTGTCCATTTTTTATTTGGAAAATATTAAATATAGTATAAACTATAGTAAACAGGACTTTATAGGCAAATGATATGAAAATGAATATCATTTTCTTTTATATGTATACCTTCCATTCTCAATTTTACTTCATATGTTGTAAGTAGACATGACTTATGAAAGGATTTTTCCAGTTTTTATGTTTAAGTTTAGGGCAAGGGATAATTATATAATTTTCCTGAATTGTTTGCTTCCAAGATGTGCATTTTGCAAACAAATAAATAACTAAATGTATATTAATTTTGTTCTGTTTTTTTTATAAAACTTTTCAGAACCTCTTTGTCTTGTGTTGGGACTCACCATGCCAGTGTATCACAAACTTTGTCTGATCGACAAAATGTCAGACAAAAAGTCATTCGGTCAGACAGAAATTTTCAGATTTTTTTAGTAGAAAATAAAGACGAAAAGGTCAAATTTCTTTTTCGGTCAGACAAACTCTAAAACTGTTTGGCACAGACTGCCATGCTTAAAGCATGAAAAGCTTGCTTATAGTTCTTTGTAAGTTATAGAAATATTTAAAATTTTCGAAAACATTAAGGAATTAAAAAAATGAAAAAGATGTAGTAATAATAACTTTCATTTCCAAAATCATCTATGAATATAAGTAAGTTTACTTATGAAATGATATAAAATCAATAATCAAAATGTATATATCATATAATTATTAACAAACATCATGGAAAAAAATATTAATTTGAAAAAATGGATTTTTAAGAATTTTTTTCTGTAAATATATAGAAGTCAAATGGACAATATACTAGTTGAACATCGGAAGTTCAAAGAAAAATATTTCAATAGTTTTGTATCTCCTCTACTTTCTAGATATCATTGCTCTAGAATAATTGCTATCAAATCATTTAGTTAGTAATAGTATGCTCAATTTTGAAATAAACTCATTCTGTATGTATGTGCCTGTCCCAAGTCAGTAGCCTGTAATTCAGTGGTTGTCGTTTGTTTATGTGTTACTTATTTGTTATTCGCTCATTTTTTGTACGTAAATTAGGCCGTTAGTTTTCTCGTTTGAATTGTTTTACAGTCATTTCGGGACCTTTTATAGCTGACTGTGCGGTATGGGCTTTGCTCATTGTTGAAGGCCGTACGGTGACCTATAGTTGTTAATTTCTGTGTCATTTGGTCTCTTGTGGAGAGTTGACTCATTGGCAATCATACCACATCTTCTTTTTTATATCAATCTATGAGTAATACCGGAAGTCCATTACAAGGGGTTCCCCTAGTAAGTGACTTCGGGTAATACTGAGAGAATAAAGCAAAGCAGAATTTGAGATATTACAGAATTCAAATATTCAAAGTCTATCTCCATCAAAAATATAAGAAATGATTTCTAAAAAAACTTTTTTTGGTATTGTAGTGAACTCTCTCCAGAAAAAGGGATACTTTATTTATTTAAGCGGCTTGTTTTTTTTTCAAAACCAATTGAACAAAGAGTTGCTCTTCAACATCATAAATTCGATTGCTACATGACTTTCTCTAAGACTATCTCAGGCAAATGTCTATAATATGGCGGTTTTAAACTTCCTATTCAATTTCCTTACATTAACCAAATGGACTTTACATCATTATAACACTTACACGACGAAATACATATTTCTCTTTAAATAAACTTCCTGGTCGTATGGAAACTTAAATACTTTACACGTTTAAGTAGGCAATAGCGTTGAAAAGTATATATAATGGGAGACAGTCTTAAGTTGAGCTGTTAGAATTAGCAAAAGTACGTTAAATTTTCAATAAATAGTATAGTTCTCACTGAATGCGGTTTCATTTTACAACAGAATATTGTGGTATTCTTTAATTCTGTAATTCTGTTATTCTGTGGTTGTCGTTTGTTGCTGTATATCACATTTGTTTTTCGTTTATTGTTTTTACATAAATCAGGCCTTTAGGTTTTACGTTTGAATTGTTTTGCACTTGCCATTTGTAGGGCTTTTATTATAAATTGATATGCGGTATGGGTTTTGCTCATTGTTGAAGGCCGTACGGTGACCTTTAGTTGCTAACTTCTACGTCATTTGGATTCTATTGGAGAGTTGTTTATTAAGCAATCATACTATATCTCCTTATTTTCATATATATATATATAATACACCAATCAAAAGAATACGAAAAAAGGGTGCTTTGCCAAACTTTTCATGTTTTAGACAAAGATTTTACATAGTAAAATATACAGAATGTTTCAACTTTGATTACTTCCTTTCTTTTAGCTTAAAACTTTAAATTATATTTCATATTTAATGGTAAAAAGCATCCAGACTTTACATTCGGAATAGAAATAAACTTGTATGTTTACAAAATTTTACGTTACGTTTATGGTTAACGGCGTTTTCCTCACAATGACGTTTTACCTCCATAAGCCTGGAAATGTCATGGCGGGTCACATATGTGCATCCAGCTTTCAGGTTTTGGGATTTTGGCGTTCCTTATGCGAGTGACTCCAGATATGCAACTGCATTATCAACTACAAAAACTTTTTTTGCTGGCGTCTTTGTTTGATTTAATTGTAAGTGTGTTTGAACGTTTAATTCAGTTGTGTTGTATGTCTGTGATGTATGTTTACACAGTTTTGGCAACATTAACCAATTACGTCTGTTTGTGTTGCTCACCCTATTTGGCAATATTACGGAACATAAAACTGTCATACAAGTGGGCGTTTAAGCTAGCATTTTATTAGGAAAAAGCCTGTTCCAAGTCAGAAACATGACCGTTGTTTTCCTGCGTTTTTTTTTAAACACTGTTTTTTCCAATTTTTAAAAACTAAATCAACAAGGAACTTCATTTTATAGATATGACTGTGCACAAAAATTAATGGAAACCAGAAAAGACAATCTGAACTTTTTATACGACATAAAACTTATGCAGGACGGATAGACGGAATTATATTATTATAAGGCAACTAGTCGGTGTGGTATTATCAAATAATCAGATCCAATGGCATTGAACCATCAAAGCCCTATTCACAAACGTGAAGCGGAATAAGTCATGCAAATCCAATCTTTTGCTTAACCAATTACAAATATAAATTATCAAGTCATCCCTTTAAAGAATGATTTGATCGTTTTCGTGGAATTTTGCAATAACGAATGAGCGGCAACAGATCTTTCACGATCATCAAAAAGCGGTACCCGATCTTTCACGATCCGAAATATCAAATTTTTACAAATATTCCCATTTTTTCAAAGTTTCTGATTAAACTAAAACAAAATAACCTCAAGAACCATTTAAAACAGTAATATGGAACGATATGAGAAAAGTTGTTTATGCATTCAAAATATGAAAAAGTCATGTTTGTTTACATTTTTTTGTCAATAAAATGTCGATGAGCAATTTTCCTTTTGTAGTTTGGTAAAAACGGTGTACTTTTGAAACTTGACTTTTCTCAGATTCTGATCGTAATGTTGAACCATTTTGACAGACAGTTTTATTTTTCCGAAATTTGTCATTATAACTCCTCAAATTTACATTTTGACCCTGCATCTGTCCTCTCGATAAGATTTCCTTCACGATCCCATGCCAGGTCTCTCACGATCCAATCTCAATACGTGACCACCGTTACTTATTCTTTCACGATCTTTTTCTCGATTACCGAATGACAGCCGTGTTTAAGAGACAGAAATATTGCCATACAGGCTCACAAGTAAAAATTGACATATTCTTAGGCAGTTTGAAACCTTTTTTATTCCCATTTCAGGAATCGCAAATGCACATGAGGTATTTTTAGAATTTGGATCTTTAGATTCGTCCGTATATATTTTTAGAAACAGGCGATATTGAGTATCAATTATGGAGTTACTTTCACTTCGAATTAAGTGTGGATTGTCAACCATTACTACTTGCAGTCCACTAGTGGCTACATTTTTATGTGCTCCTGTACAAATTCGAAGTGCTTCACTTTGCACCCGGTCAAGAACTTCCTTTACAGAATGTGAGGCGGAGCTGTATACTTCACATCCACAGTCTATTTTAGATCTTATTAGAGCAATATATATGTTTCTAAGAGAATTACTATTTGCCTCTACTTAGTACTAGTTAGAAGTTTCATACAATTTAAGACTTTGCTGCATTTGCCTCAATATAATGCATATGTGTAAACAAAGTCAATTTATTATCAATAATTATCCCTAAAAATTTCACTTCGTTAACGACAACTTTAATAATAACCCCTCAGACTTTTTCTTTCTACTTAACACAATGGCTACAGTTGATGAAGGTAAATTAGAAATCCCCATTTATTACATCATGTTTTAATATTGTCAAGATCTTTCTGTATTCTCCTTTGAATATAACAATTTTTTTTTACCACGAAATCATATAGCACTGTCGCCTGCAATTTGGGAAATAGAACAATTATAAATACATTGACGGAATCCCCTCTGATTAGGAGAGTAAATATGATTTTCCCCCTATATGTGAAATTAAATTCTGAGGCGGCAGCGGCGGCGGTAGCGGTGGCGGTGGTGGATACGCATGGCTGCTCGATGGATATGGTTGATTGATTTTGTGTCTATTCCAGTCATGTCTCAACATAGCATCCTGTCTCGAAAATTCCACATCACACTGGACAAGTATTATACATCTTGGAGAGATCTTAAAATACGTCCTCTTCCTTCAAATGATACACGAAGAGAGATATAGAATAACCATACATTGTCTCGAAATATAAATTTTATTTGTACAAGGCTTAGAAACAGGTAGAAAGCGAGGCTTTGCCGAGCATTTCTATCCTGTTTTGAGCCGAGTACACATAAAATTTATATTTAGAGACAATGTATGGTTATTCTTTATATACTGCAACTCCTATAACTGTTCCAAATGAAATATTTAGAATAAAAACCATCAGTTTTTTATTTGGAGCGGACGACGTAAAATTTCCGTGAACCTGTATGTTTTATTGACGTCATAAATAAAACTCTACGGAAACGTATTGTCAACGTCATAAACAAGGCGATATACGGTCAATGACTGTATATCACAAATGAATATATACGGTCAATGCAAGTTGACTGCGCAAATAACACAGTTGCAGTATATATTAAGATATTGACATCCTTTTTATATTCTCCAATGTCCACAGACCAAACTTCGTATCCCATCATCTAGTAAGTATATTTTGTCATCATAAGGGGATACTTTAAGTCTGTTGATATACGTGAGGGTACCCAAATTACACCTATCTTGTCAGTTTTTTCATCTACGTTTATTTATGATCCAGACAAAAGTTTCCATTTTGTGTTTATTTTGTACATGTATCCTTATTTACTATATAGTTCTATCAATTTGAATTTGAATCCATATTGAACCATAAAAAAATGGGTTTGAACCGACCTCTAAACGATCCACAATTCTGTAATGAGGAGTACCCAAATTGCATCCATGCTTAAATTTACATCCATAAAAATCGAATAACAGATGTTTTGTTTTATTTATTCAAATATTTTGAACAATTTGACATTAATCCATGCTTACTATTCATCTTTTGAGAAATTGATGCTCGTAACATATTTTGATTTGCTCATTTTTAAAAAATGACTTTTTGTGGACGTCGCATGCCGACGTTTCCATAGATTTTACTTTTTCCAGTGAATACTTATCTGTTGATTTATACTGTGAACGTTTTGTGAATATTTAAATATATTTACCTATTTGAAAGACCTGCTTGATGTCACATAATAAAAAATACAAATTGTTTAGTCCCTAAGAAAACTTGTAAGATTTTCACTGCTATTTTTGCTAAATAGGTGCAATTTGGGTACTCGGTGCAATTTGGGTACTGTGCCGTTACATATATATATAACTTGTGGTCGTGTTAACGGATCAGTGTAATGGTAGACATGCAGATTTTTTTTTTAATAGAATTTGTTCATAATGTGCATGTGGGTTCCTAGTTTTGATATTAATATGAATAACCAAATGTTGAAAGTCCTCGAAAGTTTGAAGTTGTCTCCTGTACTGGTATGGTGTACTGACTTAGGGCAATACCATGTAGCTTACAATGGAGAGGGAGTGTCATGTGGTATGCCCCGCTATAGTCAAAAAGTCCTCTCCAACCCAAGCCTTTGCAGCCTCGAAACCGAGGACAGATCCGCTTTGTAGTGATATAGAGCGTTGATGGTGGTGACTTCTTTGGCGAAAGCCTTAATCAAACATTCTTGAACATCAATTATTTGGTTATTCATATTTCATGATTTTGGGAATAAAATGTGAAGACAAAATTTTGGGGTCCACTCAGGATAGATGCAAACAAACAAGGAATTTCTAAAAGTGTTCCTTTTTCATTTAAATAGCAAAAATGGAATTATTATTAGAAGTCCATTTCCTTTTTTATTTAATTGGTAAAATATCGGAACAAGCTTTAAATACAAATTAGATTAAATAGTAAATAGATTAAAGAAAAACAAACTGAACCTTTGAATCGTTGAGATGTGTAAAATGCAGATATAAGATGCTACAACAAAACTTTTTAAGTTATAAAAATATTTTTAGCAGTATGATGACGATTCTGAAAGATTAAATGTTTGGGTGTGACGTCTGATATCATGCATATGCAACAGTAGTGGGGACATAATAATACAGGGTCGCTAGTTAAGAAAGCAATTCTGGGAAGAGTACCAATATACAGTCGGGCAATGAATTAAGAACTTACAGAAAATTTTAAAATATTTTTCATGTTTGAACCATATTTAACAATAAATTAAAAAAAAAAAGACAGGCAAATAATTACAAGATTTAGAACTAGCTGTCATGACCTTGAAATTGAAAGAGGCATTGGTATTAAAACTGAAGACAGAAAGTGTAAGCTATGTAAGAACGCAGTTGAAGATGAACTACATTTTCTTTTAAAATGTCTTGTTCTAAAAGATACAAGATCTCAACATCTGTCTAATTTAAATTCTAAATTCTACCACCTACAACTTTACAATATAAACAGCCTACAACTGCTAAAATTTTGAAAAAAAAATATCAATATTTCAGGGGCAATAACTCCCCAAAAGTAGTCATATTTTTCTAAAATTTACTTGTTGGATATATACATCTTTCTTTGCTAATCATTTTTTCAAATTACACTTATACCTTTGCTCCTAATGCATGTTGTATAGTTTTCGTAACAATTGCAAGGAAATGCTAAAAAAGTTAAACATAAACATTTCAGGTGCAATAACTCCAAAGCAGGTGGACAATTTTTCCCAAAATTTTCAGGTTAGAGATTGTAGTACTAACTATTTCAACCCTGTCAATTTTTATCTAATTGCTATAGTTTTTGAAATATAAGCCAAAACTGTAGTTTGACCTCTTTGTTCTATTTTCAAACTAGTTGGTTTATCATTATCAACTTAGACAAAAATCACGATTTTTATAGTTGACGTCCTATAGACAAGATAGATGTACTAGACAAACTTTGGTTTTAATCCATTGAGTTTCAGAGAAGATGTTTAAAGATAAATTTACAATGACAGACATATTGATGAATGGATGATGGATGCAAAGTGATGTAAAAAAAAAGGGAACCTTTTGTGTATAGAGTCATATAGGAATGGACCCCCAGTGGCAAAGGGCCCTTACAATTGCTAGTTACACTGTACTGTTTCTGCAAAAAGAATGAATGTTAATTTGAAATGTCTATCAAAATATCTGTTGCCAAGTATTCAGAAATAGCATGAATATCAGCACTTTCCATATCTGCCAAGGTGTTTTGCAAATCTTCATCATTAAGTTCATTTAAATTTTCAATTTTTACTAATGATGACTTTCCAGGCTCTTTAGATTCAAGTTTTACAAAGTTGCAAATAAACTTCTCACTTGAGATGTGGATAACCATTCGTCAGTTTTAGATTTCTTTGTTCCATCATCACGTTTTAGTAGCTTCAAATTGCCAGAGATTTGTTCAAAGTTTGGTCTTTTTCCTGAATCACTGCATTCCATATATATATTGTGTAAAAATTCCTTAATCTGACTGCTAAAGCTTTTCACTGGCTTAGAAATTTTAAGAGCCCAGCCTTCTGGAATATTTTAATTTGTTGTTAAAACCGATTGTAGCAAAACCTTATGTTCATGATCAACAGCTATACATGTCTCGGCCCAAAGAAGCTTAACTTTATCATATTTTTTTTCTTTGTTAACATACACATGCCTGCCTATGCATATGTGTTGTTCTAAAAAGTGAGGTTTTGTGTAAATCTTTAAACAGTTTTCCTCAGGAATGCAAATAAAGGTTCATCCTCTGAATTATCTTCAGTTTCTGTTATAGCAGTTGTTCTCGGAAAATCTTCAGTTTCTGTTGTTACATCTGAGTTTTCTTTGTTATATTTGTTATGATTTGAGCCTGGTATGAAAAATTTCTTTCTCATAAATGGTATTTGTACCTACAAAAAAACATAATCAAATTATCATAATTTACACTGCAACTATGTAATCTGCACAGATAAATGATTAAATTCTCATTTACCATATATTCAACAGTGATATATTCAGTCACTTACCATATATTGACTTTTTTATGATGTAGACTGTATTTTGTAGAGTTTTTATTTATGACGTCAGTAAAGAATACAGGTTAACAGGATTTTTTTACATTGTCCACTTCAAGTGCAACAACCTTACCCTTCTTGAGTATCCACTGTAATTTGCTTGTTTGTTTTATGGAGTTGCTATCAGTTTTTAAGTGTTGCATTTTTTTTTTTTTTGACATTCAATGTTTGCACATACAGATCTCTTTTTTTCAAGCAATCATACGATGAGAGCTGAATATATTTAAATGAAAATTTTTGCTGTGACATGTAATGGCAAACAGTGATGTAGACAACATAAATTTGGAGAATACTGTTGCATTCCTTTGAATCCTTGGGCATGTTGGGTTGGTAGGTCTGCAATTTTGTTTTACTATAAAGTTAAAAAACATAATTTAATCTTGTTCTAGAATCAGACTGAAGTATTTAATTTTTGAATTGATTTTAAGTTACCAACCTTTTTTTTACAGTAGATTAACTGCATACCGCCATTTTGTATTGCAAGATAGCAGTACAGAATCAGTTTAGTTCTTTGCTTAAATCTGCAAATATTAAGACAGAATGGCAATTAAAGGCTAAGATTTTTCTTTTATGATTAATTGCATTATAGACTGTTTTAAGGATGTATTCTTCTGACGTTACAGTCACATTGAAATCTCGTTCTGGAATTATTTCCAAAACATGTGATACAAGTGGAAATATCAATGAATTTTAAAAATGTTATAATCAAACTTAACTCTGTGAAAAAATTGCGTATTTACAATGAGTAGTTTTTGAGTAATCAATTTTTCAAATTTTATTACCAATCAAGTCAGTCTTTTTAGCCAACATTTTGAGAAAATGGGTGAGGGGTACAAGAAATGATTTTACGAGAAACATGTACATCCCATATCACATTTTTCTTTTCAAATTTCTTAGATATGTATTTTTTCAATCATTTATAACAAAGAAGTTGAAATAATATGCATTTTGTTCTTAAAACAGAGAAAAATCATAAATTTACAAAATTGACAGCATGGTTAATTTGACACAAAAAAGCATCAAAATATGATAAAACTTTCTTATATTAACACCTACCTATAGTTTTTTTAAGTTAAATTTATTCAGATTGGTCCACTTCATCTTTATTGAAAGTATGAAAAAAAGTTTAATTGTGGAACTGTGATTTTTTTCACGATAATAGCCCAAAAATAGGTAAAAATTGATGAAAAATGGGGAAATCATTAAAATTGGGTACTTTCAAAGGGCCGTAGCAAAAAAAGAAGTGCACCACCATATGATGTTTTCTTCACCAATTATTTTTTTACAGTCATATAAACCCAAAAATCAGGTTAAGAAAAAAAGTTTAATTCTAGAAATTTTTGGCTCCTCAGAGGTGTACATACTAAATACATTTTTTGTTCGATTAAATTTTTCAATTTGTGCATGTGATATAAGGGGAGATAACTCATAGTAAAATTTTTATGCTGGAATGATAGTGAAATATGAAAAAACTAGTGCAAAATGTTTGCTTTATTGTGATGAAGATATGACACAATAGGTCTGAAACAATCCATTGACATCTTATAGGAGTTATTGACATTGAAATGTTTTATTTTAGGGTAAATTGATTATAATTACTTCAAATTGGTACATGATAAAGCCATAAGATCTTTTGCAAAATGTTGGGCAACATATGACCTTGAAAAATGTCAACCGGAAGTGACAGTGAATGAACCAGAAGTAGTCATTTCTGCTCTTTTAAATTCTCCCTCATGAATTCGTCCGAATTTAAAACATTTCTATTCTAAATACATGGCTAAATAAGAGACAAGTCATAATTTAGGTTTGTTTGCTCGCAGTAACTTTCTTATTTTCTCAGCGAAACAACATTTAATATCTTGTAAACATTTTACAAATTACAAAAATATACCACAATTCCATCTATATACATTCACAATGTCCTCTAAATACATATCAATACAAACATAACTGTAATATATTATGCAGAGCTTAACGTTAACTTCGTCTATCAAAGTTACTGGAGCACATCGATAATAATCAAACGTAATCAGGACTTATATATGCCTATAAAACCCCAACCGTACTACCGCCCTCGAAATGTTCGTGCAGAAAACAACAGTAACATCAGACCACTTCTGATTTACATACTAGCCAAACTTGTACCACAAGTCTAAAGATAGAAATAGAATAGGGAAATTCCAAATATAACGGAATAGAAATAAATTTAAATTCTCCCTCATGAATTCGTCCGAATTTAAAACATTTCTATTCTAAATACATGGCTAAATAAGAGACAAGTCATAATTTAGGTTTGTTTGCTCGCAGTAACTTCGATAAAACAAAGGAATAAATAATTTGAGAACTATGAAACACACCATTTTTCAAACTTTTTAAAATAGCACTTGTATTTCTTAATTGTAGAATTTGATCTAGACGATTCGACAAAAGAGGGTAAATCTCGTATGATACTGGCAAATCTCGAATCATTGGCATAACACTCAAATTGTTTCCATTGATCTGTAAAATAAATATAATAATGAATACCAAGTAATAACTATAAACAAAGTAAATATAATTAACATTACTACTATAAATGAATGCGGCATTTCCCTCGCAAACAACCCAGTGCGGCATTTCCCTCGCAAACAAATGAAAGCGGCATTTCCCTCGCAAACAAATGAATGCGGCATTTCCCTCGCAAACAAATGAGTGCGGCATTTTCCTCGCAAACAAATGAATGCGGCATTTTCCTCGCACACTTACTGTGGCATTCAACCTCACAGTATCTAAAAAAGTCATATACTTATATATATACAGTGGCATTAACCCTCACTGTATTCATAAACAATTAATCAACAATGTTAACAATGACATATCTAATTGTTGCAGTTAAAACATCACAATGTTAAATTTAACATACTTACGAATATAGTCTCATATCTGATAACTGCGGCAAATAACCATCGCAGAAAACTAATTCAACTACAGTCTGTATACAACATTCAATGCATAAATCTCAATACTTCGAGAAATCCAACAACAAAACATATACATTACTGTTAAAAGGTCTCTGTGCAAATATACTCTTTTCTTGTGAACCTTTTGTAAAAAAGTTCATAGGTTTTTTAACATGTCTCAAATCTAAGACTAATCTTTCTTTACCCGTACTATTTACCGATACAGTAAGTGGATTAATGACAAATGGTCGATTTACATCTTTTATACATTCTTTAGTTAAAAGTTCTTCAATAGAATTTTCCACAAATTCTGAGTGTTTTAACGCGGATCTATTATTACTTAGAAAAATAGTCGGTGGTTCACTCAGAAAAGAAATTCTATAACCAAAATTAATAACATTCATTATAAAATCATTAGCGTTAAGTACATTTTTCCAAAACAATGCATGTTTTCTTAAATTTCCTTTCACATTTATAAGATTTTGACAAGATTTTTTCTCATACTTGTTAACAAATTGAAAACAATACTCAACTTCATCTATGTCTGTATCTGTTTTGTTACTGGGTCTTTCCTGTGTTCTATTCCTGGAACTTTGGTGCACCAACTGTCGCTGTAGGAATCCTTTTTTCCGGGGCAGTTCCTTGCAAAGTGCCCGGGCTGGTTACAATAGAAACACTTGTAACTTTCTGACTTGCCTGCTTTGGAGAACTCGGTATCACTGACTTGGCCAAGACCATGAAAAAAAAACTCCTGGAATTGAATTCTCCTTTTCCGGAACCACTATTGGAAGAATCTGGTTTACTGTACGGCTTGGAACTTCTTTTACGAGAAGCCCTGGAAATAGCAGCACGCAAATCACTAGCATCTTCTTTATTGTCAGCCAACGGACTATCCAAGTACTCTTTAACCGTGTCCCATCCATGCTTGTCGGCTATCTTTAGAATTTTGTTACGCTTACGGATGATTTCCTTTTCCTGGGTAATAATTTCACTAACTTCGGAAGCGTTTCCAAGCTTTATACAACTTTCAACGGCAGCAAGCCTCTCCAGACGCTCGGTATTAAACGAATGTTGCACTTTAATTCCCTCACTTTGGAATACAAATTCTGGTTGGTCGACACCGGTTGCTTTAACACTTTTTCCTAAACGAGCTTCGAAATGATTAATCAAGGAATGTTTTTGCTTCTCTAAAGCATTGTTTAAAGCTGAAGTGAAAAGCGAAATAGCCCCGTCCGTACTTAACTCTGTTTCGTTACTATTTTCAGCATGTTGAGTAGTAGCAAGGCGTTCATCATGGTCGGAGCCTTCCTCGGACATATTATGCAGAGCTTAACGTTAACTTCGTCTATCAAAGTTACTGGAGCACATCGATAATAATCAAACGTAATCAGGACTTATATATGCCTATAAAACCCCACCCGTACTACCGCCCTCGAAATGTTCGTGCAGAAAACAACAGTAACATCAGACCACTTCTGATTTACATACTAGCCAAACTTGTACCACAAGTCTAAAGATAGAAATAGAATAGGGAAATTCCAAATATAACGGAATAGAAATAAATTTTTCATGGAAAAGTACCTAGAAACCATATATTTTTTGAATGGGCATACATTAACCTATCATTTAAGACGGGAAGTGACATTTTATTATCCAGAAGTAGCATATTATCTCCCTAATTACGGGCATAAGTATATGCAAACTATATATTTTTGGAATCAGTGTGAATAAAGCTATCATGAGACTGGAAGTAACATTTTCTAAACCAAAAGTAGCCAATTATCTCCCTTTTTACAGACAAAAGTATATATAAACCATATATTTTGGAATCAGTGTAAAGAGAGCTATCGTATGAGACCAGACGTGACATTTTGACAAGTTGGCAATTATCTCACTTATTTCAGGCAAAAATATATAGAAACCATATATTTATTGAATCAGTAAGAAGAAACCTATGATTGGACGTCAATAGTAACTTTGGGTAAACCAGAAGTAGCTTCTTATCAATTATTTAGAAAATTGATGTGGAAAGACCTTCAATTGTTATTTGAACAATTGGTTTTTGTCGAGCCTGCGACTTTTGTCACAGAAAGCTCGACTTAAGGATAATGATCCGGCGGCAGCATTAACTAACTCCTTAAAAGCTTAATATTTCAGAAGGTAGAAAACCTGGGTGCTTCATACTTTGTATATATATAGATGCCTTATGATATGAAGTTTCCGTCTCTCATACGTCCATTGTCCTTGACCACATTTTCATGGTTCAGTGACTACTTGAAATTTCTCTCTTAATATGAGTAATAGGATAACTATATTTGGTATGTGCGTACCTTGCAAGGTCCTCATGCCTGTCCACTTGTCCACTTGACATTGACCTCATTTCATGGATCAGTGAACAAGGTTAAGTTTTCGTGGTCAAGTCCATAACTCAGATACTATAAGCAATAGGTCTATTATATTTGGTGTATGTAATGATTGTAAGGTGTACATGTCCAACTGGCAGGGTTCATCTGACCTTGACCTCATTTTCATGGTTCAGTGGTAATAGTTTAGTTTTGTGTTTTGGTCTGCTTTTCTAATACTGTAAGCAATAGGTCAACTATATTTGGTGTATGGAAATATTTTACAATGTACATGTCAGTCTGACAGGTTTTAATTGACCTTGATCTCATTTTCACGGTTCATTGCTCAATGTTAAGTTTTTGTGTTTTGGTCTGTTTTTCTTAAACTATAAGCAATAGGTTAACTATCTTTGGTGTATGGAATGATTGTAAGGTGTATATGTCTGTCTGGCAGGTATCATCTGACCTTCACCTCATTTTCATGGTTCATTGGTTAATGTTTAGTTTTCCTGGTTAACTTTGTTTCTTAGATACTATAAGAAATAGGTCAACTATATTTGATGCATGGAATGATTTTAAGGTGTACATGTCTGTCTGGCAGGGTTCAAATGACCTTGACTTCATTTTCATGGTTCATCGGTCAATATAGAATTTCCAATTGAAAATTAGAATTGGTTTGTTGTGTTTTATTTTAATTCTTTAAGCAATAGATCATCTATATTCTGAGTATGGAGGGATTGTATTAAAGGTGTACATGTATTTCCCGCTTGGTTTATCTGACCTTCACCTCATTTTCTTGGATCATAAATGTTAATGTGATACTTGTAGTAAAACTTTAAATTTTCAGCATAAAATCATTATCAGTGGTCAATATAGTAGGCGAGACATTTCAGCATGTGCACTCTTGTTAATTCTTAGAATGATTGTTCAGAAACTAAAGAATGAGCTTTTAAAAACCCATCATGAAGACCTGAATAATGCATAGCTATATAGGGAAATTTTTAAATATCATTGATATAATGATATAACTAGTAAGTTTTGTATGAAAATTAAATGTATGAAAGCAGTAGGTGACCTGTAGCTGCTTACCTTCTACGTCCTTTGGTCTCTGGTTGATAGTTGTCTCACTGGCAATCATACCACATCTTCTTGGTTTTTTTTTTAAACGTTACAACACACTTTCTAGCATACTGTAAATTCAGAAATTTATGTGTGCATTTAAATCCCTTAAAACTTTGTACAATAAGAAAAAATTCTAGATTTATTAAAAGCAATTGCAAAAAATCTTGTAAAGGAAAATAAGCATTACAATTAAAGAACGTTCATGGCCAAAATTATATTTTCAAAAAGGCATAACTCCTTGAAAAAAATTTGAATCATAATTTCTTGTTGATATGCAGTTATGTGATAGATTTATTAAATGCAATTGCGAAAAAATCTTGTAAAAGAAAATAAGTGTTAAAATTAAAGAACTTTTATGGCCAAAATTCTAATTTCAAAGGGGCATAACTCCTAGAAAAATATTTGAATCATAATTTCCAGTCGATATGCAAATCAACATACTCATCGTTTGTCCTTATTACTTAAAAAGTTTCATGAAATTCTGTTGTGTGGTTTCAGAGGAGTTGCAATGACAAGAACAGGACTGATGGACAGATGGATGGGTCAAAAACATTATACACCATGCAACATTTGTTGCATGGGATTAATTAAACTACAAGTTTATATTACTAATATTGTGATTCAGTTCAAGCTGCATTTTTTGCAATAATAAAAACATCACAATAATTTCTGAATTTAAAGTAATATGTAGGTCAAAGTTACAGAAACTACACATTGCTCACCTCAAATCCTTTCAATAATTCATGATCTTTAAACTGGTCACTGGACATTAAATAACCTTTGCCAATAACATTTATAAGCCTTTCTAAAGGTGACTCCATTTGGTTCAAAGGTTATGTTGTTCATTTTGTCTTCATCTTAACCTCTTCCTTCATGTCCACTGAAACAACTGAAGCTATTACTCCTTTTATTCCTCCATTTGAATAAATGGCAGTCAACATATCACCTGGTATAACAACATTATGCCCTTCATATGAAAACCTTCAAGATAAAAACATAATGTCCTAAAGAAGTTAGCATTTCCACTATGTATTGCTCTAAGTTCTCAGTGTTAAAACTGCTCAGCAATTATTAAAAGGAAAAATAAACCTTAATGCACTGTTATACATGTAGATGTTTTACTATCCAGGTTTTATATGATTTTATTTGAATATTCAACATGTTCAATAACCCATTAACCTCACAGTTTGATGTTAATTTTTTTTATCTTGTTTTTTATCCTTAGGTGAATAGACATTGACAAATTTTCCATAAACAGTTTTTCCATTTTCGTCTTGTCTGCAACAAACGTAGCGGAAGCCGAGACAAAGGAATTGCTTTTCTGGCATTGTCTGCAACAGTGTCTGCATAAGTAAGTTGGATAGGAACTTCTTTTGATAAATCAATGATATTTTCTATAAAGTTGCATTACTATCAGTACATATCAGTTTGATGACTATTTCTAGGCCTAGACCCTAGATCATGGTCCAGTGAATGAATTAATTATCAATTTTCAATGTTCAGTTTTCTGCTCAAGTCAGTTTGATAGGAACTGCTTGTGATAGATCAATGATATTTTCTAAACTAAAAAAAGTTGCATTACTATTAGTATATATCAGTTTGACAACTATTGTGAAGCCCTGCCCCTAGTTCATAGTCAGCAACTTTTGATTAATCAGCAAAGTTGCTGTCCATCAGATTGTATTTTTGTGAATTTTCTGCTGTTTAAATTTCAGTAAATAAATGTTGACACTGCAAAAATCATACTTAATTTTATAGACAATAGAATTCGTTAACATTTCATTTATGATATGATTACAAGTTTAATAGCATTTTGGCAACCAAATGAATAACTGATGAATGGACAAACAAACAAACAGAAAATATGTTTCTGGCCGTAGTTGGTTCATGTCTGTCATACTTGTTTTTTCATAAATTGTTTTGTTATAAATTAGGCCGTTTGTTTTCTCAATTGAATTGTTTCATATTTTTCATGGCGGGGCCTTTTATAGCTGACTACACGGTATGGGTTTTTTTCATTGTTAAAGTCTGTACGGTTGCTAAAAATAGCTAGCTTACATCTACTTCATTTGAACTTGGGCGGATAGTTGTCAATCATACCACATCTCCTTATTTTTATGTTCTGAATAACGGGGGTACTTAAAAAAACTCAAAGAAAAATCAGAATTAGCAAAATTTCATGTGTATTCAGAACCCTGATTTGTTTTTATATTCTAAATTTGCTCATAATGTATTGCACTTTAATTAGTATGTGCATCTTGCAGTGAGCTGTTTTGGCATACTGTGCAATGATCTACGCATGGTGATTTCATTTTTAAGTGTCCTTTAATTTCAAACTTTAAGTGTTGATTAAAGGATGCCATTAGATTAAGGATGCCGTTTAACTGATCTACATTTTCCCCAGATAATCCAAACATCTGTAGCTTTGAAATAATGCCTGTTAAAACATCCACTGCTTTCATGCCATCTGCAGTAATGTTATCCAGACCATGTAAATTTTTCTTTTGTGAAGAAATACAAACATTCAAAATGTTGAAAAAAGTTGATCTGCTGAATGTCTCAAAATGTTGATCCTCACAATATGCAAGATATGTATTGATTAGTCTGGCCGAAATTATATTTCTGACCACCTTTGGAATCACTATTTCCACACCTATAGATAGGGAAATTTCCTTTGAGCCATAACCAACAGCTTGGTGACAAGTTGGACTAAGAATAAATTCTATAAAATGCAGAACTTTCAGCCTACTGAGACGTGTTCTAGATATTGTTTTATTACAGATCATTTGCCCTGGTGATTCATAAGAAGCATGCCTCTGTGCTGCATCAATTTTGGATATTGTTACTCCTGGTATTAGTTTTATAGGACTTTCTCTGGAGAATTTATGTGCAAATAGTGATAGTATTTGTGTTTGGGTTAGTATATTGTCCTGATCTAAGTAAGCCTTCACTAGTGCTCTTGTTATAAGATGTCATGCTTGTCTAATGTAGGATTTCACAGGAATCAAGTTTTTTCCAATTTCAGAGAAAACAGTATTAACCTGTCCTGGAACAATATGAATTAGAACCAAACTTACAGCTTCTGAGGCAACGTTTAGGTACAAAGACTTGGTACTTTTAGATGTATCTGTCCATGGTAAAGTCAGCTAACATTTGAGTAGGTTTTCAAATTTCCCTTTCCCTAGGATCATCATTGCACGATTAAACCTATCTTTATCAGTTTCATTTTCTTTTTCTCAATCAGATGACGACTGTTGTCACCAACAAACATTTTTTCATTTATTGATTTATATATAAATCAAGCTATTACTTTTCCCATTTTAATTGTTTTACATTTGTCATTTTGGGACCTTTTATAGCTCACCATGAAGTTTGGGTTTTGCTCATTGTTGAAGGCCATACCATGACCTACAATAGTTGTAAACTTCTACGTCATTTGGTCTCTGGTGGAGAGTTGTCTCCTTGTCAATCATACACATCATCTTATTTTTATATTGAAGTGAAATTAATTCTTACTATGGCCAAAACAGTGAGTTAGTGAACCAACCCCTTTATAAGGATTGGTAAAGTAATACTTGTGACTATGAATCTACTTACAATTTCTATTAATTGTGCAATACTTCTCTCAATTTGGATTGTGATTAAATATTTGACATAGCATAGGTTTCTGACAAAGAATGAATGTGGTCTAAGAACTTAAAAATTTGAAATTGGTCATTTTCCTATTCTTGTCCAAAATATCCAAAATCTAAATACATGGTTAGATTCAGCATATAAAAAAACCCACAAGAATTCAATTTTTGATGAAATCAAACAAAGTTTTATTTTGGACCATTTAGACCTCAATGTGGACCAATTTGATAACAGGTCCAAAAATCCCAAAACACAGTCAGATTCAGCACATCAAAGAACCCCATATATATTCAATTTTTGTTGAAATCAAACAAAGTTTAAATTTTGACCCCGATTTGAACCAACTTTTAAACTGGGCCCAAAATCCAAAATCTGAAAACATGTTTGGATTCAGCAAGTCAAAGAACCCCATGAATTCAATTTTGTTAAAATCAAACAAAGTTTAATTTTGGACCCTTTGGACCTTAATGTGGACCAATTTGACAACAGGTCCCAAACTTAAAAATCTAATTACACAAATAGATTTGGCATATATCAAAGAACCCATAATTAAATTTTGGATGAAATCAAACAAAGTAAAATTTTGGACCCTTTGGACCTCAATGTGGACAAATTTAAAAATGGGGCCTAAAATCCAAAATCTGTATACACGGTTAGATTCAGATTATTATAATGAACCCCAATAATTAAAGACTTTGAATTTTATTTAACCCCATTGAAATTGGTCAAGAAATGAGCAATTTATATAAAGTATTAGAAAAGTATTGTTTTGGCCCCTTTTCCCTAAACGGTTAGGGCCATAACTCGAAAAATCAATCCCAACCTTCCTTTTTTGATATGGAACCTTGTGGTACAATTTCATAGAGATCCATAGACTTCTACTCAAGTTATCATTCGGAAACCAGAAAATCCTATTTCTTCCCCTTAATTCCTGAATGGTTTGGGCAATAACCCCCAAAATCTGTGAATCCCAACCTTTCTTTTGAGGTATGGAATCTTGTTACAATTTCATAGAGATCCATACACTTATACACAAGTAAAATTTTTGTGGTTGAATAAAAAATATTTACTCTGATCTTGATAAGCCTTTTAAAAGCCACATGCAACTTTAATATGAAATATGACTTGGATCTAGACAGGCATTACAAAGTATGGACAGGAAACAAAACAGGGGACAAACATATGGACATGACTATTCCTATATACCTCTGTAAACAATGTATGCATAATGTATAAAAATATGTAAAAATTTATATACTATGGCAATAATGTGTAATATTGAATAATAATATTTACCCATATGATTATCCTCTACATTAAGGCTAATATGTTCATCAGTAATAAATAAGTTAAGGATTCTTTCAAATAATTCTGGAAAACAAGAATGTGTCCATAGTACACGGATGCTCCACTTGCACTATCATTTTCTATGTTCAGTGGACCGTGAAATTGGGGTCAAAACTCTAATTTGGCATTAAAATTAGAAAGATCATATCATCATGATCATAGGGAACATATGTACTAAGTTTCAAGTTGATTGTACTTCAACTTCATCAAAAACTACCTTGACCAAAAACTTTAACCTGAAGCGGCACAGACAGACGAACAGACACACAGACGGAAAAACATAATGCCCCTCTACTATCGTAGGTGGGGCATAAAAAAAACATATGATATATTTCTTGATTAAAGCTGTGTTAAGCAAGAATTTACAGAATACAGATGAAAAATTAGTTTCATTGATGTTAGCTTTGTTATTATATAAAGTCGAATGGTTTTTTTTTTAAAACATGTATGCAATTATTGATGTTGGCGACTGACCTCACATTGTAGGCCACACAAAATAGGATGTATTCTTTTGGTAATTAGTTGTATCCAAAACCAAAAAATTAAAGATAAATAACAGATGATTCTAAATTTTACAATATTTCTGATATGGACTTAACATTTATCTGGTCTAATTATTTATGTTGGCATATATGGCTCAAAGGTTATAAAAAAATAATGGTAAATCATACCTGCCAGCTGACCCCATTGGTTCCCCCCCCTGAATCCTACTTGTTTGGTCATGACCCACAAAGCACATATGCAGGTAGCATTAGTTTCAAAAGTAGTACAAAGATGATAAAAAAAATTCTTACCAATATCTGCTTCAGGAATAACTTTAAGAGGGCTTGATATGAAATACTCTCTGTGCCTGGTTGAACACTGTTTGCATATATATTCCTAAAATAATAAATATACATGTCATTTTATAAAATAAAGTTTGTATAAATAGTCATACACACGTATATGGGTATTACTAAATAATACTTGTATTTATGAAGTTATGCAGGAAAGAAAATGAAAAAGCTTGTATTTTATAATTCTATATATACAACACAGGGGCGTGATATTTATTTAATCTTGTTATTCAATCAATTACTTATATATATTTTTTTATTTGCATCATGTATATATGTATCATGTATACTCTTTATAAAACTAAAATAAAAGAAAAAGTTCTATTCTTATCATATCAATTACATTTTTTTTTGTAACTTGTTACCTTTTTTTGCAATGATGCTTTACTGAGGGTAGGAATGCCCTTTACCATCAGGCTTCAAACGGTCATTTTCAGCTACCGTTAGCGTCAAATTGGTTAAAATTTTATCATGATTCGTCAAAATATCTTTATCTGCAATTGTTTGCACCTGTCCTAAGTCAGGAATCTGATGTTCAGTAGTTGTCGTTTATTGATGTGGTTCATAAGTGTTTCTCGTTTTTTTTATATAGATTAGACTGTTGGTTTTCCAGTTTGAATGGTTTTCCACTAGTAATTTTTGGGGCCCTTTATAGCTTGCTGTTTGGTGTGAGCCAAGGCTCCGTGTTGAAGACCGTACTTTGACCTATAATGGTTTACTTTTATAAATTTTGACTTGGATGGAGAGTTGTCTCATTGGCACTCATACCACATCTTCTTATATCTATTATCATGATACGTCAGAGATCTCAAATAATTAACCGTTACTGTATTTTTGAAAAGAATTCGTCAAAATCAGTCGATTATTTTATCGTCATAAAGAAAGTGCACATTTTATCGTCATGCACCCAATATTACCGTTAACATCATTTGGCAAGATTTTTAACCGTTATTCGTCATGATGGTACCCCCATTACGACCCTCTTTTCTGTACCACTGTCATAAATGTGTGCACATGCCCTATGCTGATTTTCCATTTGTTTACTTTTTAAAAAGTGTATTATTGCCATTAATTATTTAATGTATTGGAAAAACTTGCAAAAATTCCAAAGGAAGGGGGGGATATGAGACAACTCTGCTAAGAGACAACTTGGACCAACTAATAAGTCAACTTGGACCGTCTGTAATATCAAACCAGACAAAGTTTTAAAAGAAAGTAAAGTTTGACATGTAACTGCTATTGAGAAGGTAATTTCCATGCTGCAATGTCTTTTTGTTACAATCTTATGTGATTATTCATAAAAATATGTACAGATATTTGATAACTCATATGATATTCATGAATGTGTGGCTGTTGTGAATCTTATTTACCATGGTACTGACCCGTCATGAAAATAACCAAAAATAAAAACTTTCAAGAATTTGATCCACCAAAACAAGTTGCAAACAGATATGTATCAGATGTCATGATGTGAGTTCTTATTAATGCAATACCCATCCAGTTGCATTATTATATTTGCCTTAATAAAAACCTCACAATAATTTTTGAACTAACAATAATAAATTGTTGTCCACATCTTCTTACTGTACAGTAACTTAGTGTTTGCATCTTGAAACTATTGTCTGAAGCTTGAGGTGGAACTGATTTGGATGATGGTTTTTGGACCAATAATTATATTTATATGAAAAACTGTGAGTTTTTTGGTTTTTTTTTTTTGCAATTTCCTATATGAATACGCTATGAATGTATGACTAAACTTAAAGTAAGGGATCAAAGTACAACTCAAACATGTCATATAAAATGTATATGATGCAAACCATATCATATCAGACCAAACAATACTTTTCAAGATATCTTAAATAGGGGTTTGATTTCTGTAATATACAGAAATATTGTGAAGAAATTGAACATACTAGGAAAGAGTGAGAAACATGAACTGTAACCTATATATGCAGTAATTAGTCATCTTTGCTCAATCATTCTGCGGCGAATTTCTATTAAAATTTTCTGTACAAAGGCGGGTACTTTGTCAGAAAAAATAAATTTCACACCCTAAAAAATACCAAAGTTTCTCAGCAATTAAAGTAACATCAAAAACATTGAAAAAAATATTAAGTCCAAAAAACCAGTCCAAGCCCACTTAATTTTCCCTTAAAATTAAACAGTCGTCCTCTTTCGCACTTTTCTATAGCTAGCTTTAATAGTTGTCTTTCAAGCTCACAATATAATATGTACATGTGTGCCCTGTACAATGCATGTTATTTGTACATGTACACAATGTATCGATAGTATCCGATAGGCGATACAAAGGCATACATTTGAGTCTGTTTTGCTACAGAAATCTATGGATGTGTATTTGTATGGAGAGGGGGTTGTATTTTTACCTGTTCCTATGTTGATCACCTCTCTTGTCTTCAACCAATATTCCTTGCAAACTCTGGGAGAGGCACCTCTGTCTACTTTTGCCTTGCTAGATGTTGGATGCTCTGGGTAGCAACATTTACGTTTACTCCATCTCCAATAAATTCCAAAAAAGTCTCCATGTTGCTGACATATATGTTTAAATTTAACAACCTGCTATCAATATTAAAATATCTGGTGCGATATAATAATTATTGTATTAGTAAAACTTTTTGAAAAATTGTTAAATCAACCCTTTGGTCTGGGAGATGTTTGGTTCACTTTGGCTTTTCTCCAGACACTGTATCCACTTAAATGCAAATGCGTGTTCTTATAAAAATTTGAAATAGGTTTTATGATTGTGCAATCGTCATAATTTGCAGATTTCCCACAAGAAATATCAGTTAAATGTTAGAAGTCACATTTCACAGTCTCATTCTCCATTACAGACAACTTCTGATAACTTTCTGTTTTCAATGAGGAGAGTGTAAATAAGGGGATTTAACTCATAGAACTCAGTGGGATGTTTTTTTTTTTACCTATTTAAGGAAGTTGTTGACAATTAGACATAAAATAAATGACAAAATATGTATAAAATGTATCACATCAAAATTTTATGTGATCAAGGTATTGAGTTAATTAATTTTTGAGGGTTAACAGGTTTTAATTAGAATTAGAATAATTCAGAAATTTATCAAAATCCAGGAAAGTGAGATGTAAAATTTAATATCTTGCAATTATTTGCCAAAATTGGATTTTTGATATTTTTGACAATATCCGTTGGTCTATTCATTGATGCTTATTTCATGAAAATATAAGTGCCACTTTAGGAGATTGATGGGCTCAAACTTCTTTCAAATTTTAATGTGGCAAACACGGCCTTTTTATTAATACCCCCAATGAATAATCATTTGGGACAAATCATTCCTGGCATGGTTTATTTTTGTCTATCTAGGTCATTTTTAGCAAATATATGTTTAAATTGCCAGTAAAAATGTTAAAAATCGGAATTTTTGGAGTTGGAACTATACAAATTTTTTCACTAGCATTTTAGTGATTTTCAGGCATTTATGCAAATGAATCTGTTTCTAATAGAAATAATGGAACAAAGTCTAAGATATATAAGTTCCAACATGCCATTTGGACTATATTTTGGATTTTGCATGGTTTTCTGGCAGACTAGCTCTTAACATAATGGCACCATTTTTCTTTTATAAAATGCGTGACATTTTTTCAATGCACCCCTCTAGTTTATTATACACAGGCGTATGAAGGAAATGTAGTCCTGCAGAGTTCTCGAAAACTGGTGGTCTGAAGGTTCTACCCACCACCATATTCAAAGGACTGACTCTATTTTATTGTTTTGCAATAGAACATACATGTACATGTAATGTATAGTGAGGATCAGCAAATTTTCATCAAGGACTCTATAATGAAAACCAAATGTAATATGTTGATATCTATATTTTCATGCAGGCAATATTGTTTTATTCAAACATTTCTTAGATTTCTGACATTATTCCCACGACTTTTGTATGTGATCATGTATGTTGAACAAAAAATTTTAGACACTGTGACTCTGAAAAGAAACTATCTCCGAACTAAAGATATTTGTAAAACAATTTTCATTGTAATGAGCATGGTCTTGACTAGAATCAAAACTACATATAAATTATGAGTTATGATTTGTGTATTCCTAGTTCAATACATAATTTTACGTATGTTTTATCAGTGTAACACTGAATTTTAAAAGTTGGTTCTATAATATCATTAAAACTATATGATGGTTCACTTGGCATTCAAAAGCCACAATAAATCTAAAATTAAAACTATATGGTGGTTCACTCTGCATTAAAAGCCACAATAAATCCATGGTTTAAATATATGTTAAAAGTTTAAAATTTGTATTCCCCTTATTTTACTGGTATGACACATATGTACAACTAGAATGTACAATTTGTTTCAGAATTCTTTGTTTACCTGGAGTACATATGTATATGGGAAAATTGTGAAGGCAATTAATTAATGATTTGTATAATGAGACTTTGAAAAAGGGTAGGTACATGTAACTAAACATGCTATAGAAAAACCATAAGCACACGTTTTCTATATTGACCTATTGAAAGAAAAGGAAAAAATACGGCAAAAAAGTTGTAAACAGTCCTGTTTAAACTAACTTAATTCTTTATATTTTAATGTGGCTCTTTATTCCAGGCTTGTGACTGGCAAGTTGTACTGTATTCATAATAATAAGCACCTTAGATTTATATAGAAATTAAAAATGGGGTATATTATATCAATGAAAATAATAAAAGACATAAATATTGGTCTGCTCTAGATGATGATTGTAAAGATAATTTTTGAAATAGATTTCCTGCATAATGAGGTTATATTATTTAATCACAAAATTTGTAGGCAAATCTAAGCGTACTATCACAATTGTAGGTGTTATGGTGCATGAAAATTGGTGAATACAGTATTACTTGGCTGCATTACCCACCTCCCTCCTCAATTTTTTTTTTCTTTTTCTTTCATTTTTTTTTTTAATTTTCTTTTCTTTTCTTTTCTTTCTTTTCTTCTCTTTTCTTTTCTTTTTTTTAAAGATTTTTCTTTCTTTCTTTTTTCTTTTTTTTTCTTTCTTTTTTTTTTCTTTTCATTTTGTTTTCATTTTGTTTTCTTTCCTTTTTTTCTATTCATTGCATGTATGTACACAAGTTTCAAGCACAAGTATTATTTTTTTCTTTCTTATATAAATATATATATATATACATGTATGTACAGTCTTCTTAAACTTGTAGAAGATTTTGAACAATTGTTTTTAGAATCACAACTCTGTACTGATGCCCCAATGTTCCAGTAGTTTTGTTTGTTGATGCAGTGCATTTTTTGTCTTCATTTGGTTGTATTAAATCCAACAATCATCTTGGCACTCTCATACTGTTCAGTAAAAGACCTGTTTCCTGGATTTTCCGTTGCAAGTCTTCAGTATTTTGTAAAACTTTTAACTTCTTCACCGGTTCCTAGAATTGTTTCAACCAGTGTTGTTGTTATTTTGTCTGAAAAAAAAAAGATTAATGATTTATAACATGAGAGAAGACTAATGATAAGACTATTGATTTGTAGATCAAACAGAGTTTTTTTTTTATATATTTTATTGTTTAATGTTGATCATCTGGATATGGAATCATTTAATATTGGGATATTATGACCAAAAGGCTAGTTTAGCTAGTGCATTCTCAGATAGTAGCCTGGAGACTCAATACCAATTTGACAAAAAAATGTTTTGGAGTAATGTTTTATTCCAAACCCAATTCACATGCAGCTGTGCATATATTTGTGTACATGTTCTTTAATATAGGGCACACATGGGCACACAACAAATATGTAATTGGTCTTGCAGGTATTTTCTTGCAATCTCTTGAAAAATCATTCATAAACATTTAGAATTAGTAGAAATTAGTGCTTTTAGATTGTGGTTTGTGTACACGTTTATTATGGATTCAGTTTCTTCATGTTCCTGACAATCTTTCAAGCCAAAAGGATCCAAATCTTCATCTGCATAATAAAAAAAAAACTTAGTCCAAATTAAAATATATGTGTGGTTCCAGTTACATTCGCAAAAAAAGATAGGGTTGCTAGGTTGCATTGTTTTTTTTTTTTGGATTGTCAAAATCTGGAAAAAAAATTGTATGTTCACCGAGTCCAATTCTGGTATTATAAACACCCCTACCGCAAGTTTGCCATTTTCTATGTTTGGTTGTAAAATAAACGGACATGTTACGTTTTTAGTTAATTTTGTTGCAATCTGTTAAAAATTTGTTGCGTTTTTAGTGGATACTTTTATTGGAAATTCATATGACAGAAGTCTGTGAATTTAATTATTGAAATTCACATTCCATAAAATTGGATCGTTCAAAATTTATTTTACAGAATTAAAAAAAAAAGTTCTAGGGTGGGTCTGGTAACTGGAACCACACATATATTATTATTTTGCCTTAATTCAAACGGCAATCATGGCAATTGGTCATATTTTAATTGAGGAAGGTTTTGAAAATTACTATCTAAATGAAGGCAATAGTATGTGATTTAAAAAGAATTTTTGTTTCTGTTTGTTGTTAACATATAGGTCATTTTTTATGCCACCACCGAAGCTGAAGGGGCATTAAGTGTTACCCTTGTCTGTCTGTATGTACGTTTCAAAGGTGGTTACTGTTTTTAACTTTAGTTTGCCTCAACCAAATGCTTTGAAAATTATACACAATGCTAATTACCACAAAACACTGTTCAGCTTTGATTTTAAATGGTGTCACTTATACTTTTACTGTTTGTCCCTTTATAATGTACACATTCTCCATTTATTTATTTTATTGCAAATTAGAACTATGAAAAAATAACAAGGAATTTATAAGGTTTTCAAACATGGCTTTTTAAACCATATGTAATAAAATTATGAAAAGATAAGTAGGGATAAGTGGGCAAAATTGTAATGGCACTTCATGGATAAAACCAGAGGATTCTGAATATCCGACAAAAAGTTAAAAAAAAATAAGAGAGCGACCATCCTTAAGTATTAATGTGTTTACGACACTTTGACAAAGACCATAACCATATATCCCCTGTGGTGCAAAGTAGACAAAAAGAACTTCTGACCAATCTTTTAGAACTATCAAGCCTAATGCACATTATATTCCTTTCAATTTTTATTTTAAGGTGAAAATAAAATTTGTTTTCAACAGAGGAAATATATACCTACTAATTTATGAGAAGTATTAGACCACCAAGTTTTACTCCCCATCCATGAAAACAGTCACTGTAATAACCTAAAAAGGAATTAAAATTGAAGCAAATTATATATTTTACAAAAGTGTTAAATTGTCAGCCAAAAAATTAGTTTTCTGACTTAAGATTTAGCATAGCATCAAAACCAGTTTAATATCTATAAAAGCTGGAAAAACAAAACCTGTTTTGATTTTGTTTCAACATTAATTTTTTTCTCAATAATCTACGAGTTATCTCCCATTGAATGACACATTCTTGCTGTTTGTTGTACTAGCCTCCCCCTGAACGTGAAATATATCTCAGAATTTACTTTTCAAATGATATATTACTTTATTCATGTTACTGGAAACCAAATATCAAACTGATAAAATAGCTTTCTTGGTACTTTGAATGTGGAAAATAAGTGTTTTTTGTCGTATTTTCATAAAATTCTACGAAGGTTTGACAAAGTAATTGATAACTAATATTTTAACCTTAAAATTATCTTAGTGAAAACTTTGAAAAAAGTCCATTTATTGCATCTGTTGCAATGGAGGACTGATTTCCAAGTTAAATAAAAATTGATAATTCCCCTTCTCTGATTTTATATACAGCAATAATAACTAATTAACTCATACCCTACACACATTTGTTCCTTCAATTTGAATTTCAAAATTTTGCTGTGGATTCTTCTGATGTACAATTACTTTAAAGTTTGATAAAGTTTTTGATGTTTAAAAATTTTTTAACCATAATACTGAAACTAAATTTGGACGCCTAAAACAAAGTAATGTGAATTGCTATATATATACCTGGCTTCTGCGACAAAATGTCACAGGCAAAATTCAAGTGCATTTACATAATCTTTAATCGACAAGTTTATAAATCTATGCAATGGTTCTTACCTTAAAAGACAGCTCCAATGACCATTCTAAACAATCCATACTGACAAGCAGTAATTAATGCTAGCCTGAAAGTAAAATGCTTAGTCAATCAAAATTGTTCAAAACAGAGGCTCTTAAGAGCCTGTGTCACTCATCTGCATCTTCAACAATAACCACTTCTTGGTAAAAATCATCACGAAAGGGCAATAACTCTATAAAGAGTAAACTGACGATTTCAGTCATGTTGACATATTTGTAGGTCTTGTCCTGTTGATCATTTTTGCTTTTTAAAGTTTCTATCTACATTTGTATCCATTTTATTTTTTTCAAGATAATAGGCAAAAACTAAAAAAACGTGGTAAAAAAACGGCATAAACTCCATGAACAGGTCGACTTAAGATTTAATCCAAGGCAGCTTTTTTGTAAATCTTTACTTGCTGATCAATGGTAAAAAATCGTCATTGAAGATCAATTACTCCAATAACAAGTCCTCAGAAGATTTCAGTCATTTGACTTTTGTGCATATCATGTCTTGCTTTTTTTATATTAAAATTTCTCTCCATCTATTTTTATTTTCAAAATAATGATTAAAAATGAAAAAAATTGGTAAAACTTTACATTTAAAGGCAATAACTCCTTTAAGAATGTCTAACAGTTTTGACGTAATTGTACAGCAGGTAGATCTCAACATTCTGAACATTTCTTCATTTTTGTGGATAGAGAAACAATTGTATTTTTGTGGGTTTTGCTACAGTTGGCATACAAGCCTATAGAAAATTTGTACTACATTGAACATTAATATATGTTGGTCACTTATATATCACGAAAATTGGTATCCAAAGAATAATAAATCCAGATTTTATGGAAATAGGTTATATATGACATAAACTGTTAACACAGAGATAATTGTCTCAACTATTTGTTATTTTGATAATGCAAATGTTGAAATTAAAATAGCAATACTTTAACATGTAAGTTATGCAAATATTCAAAGTCAATGAACCATGACTGAAGGTACAGGGCTAAACAATCTCCATGGAAATGAGATTTGCCAATGTTAATACAACTGCAAACCAAATACCATTGACTTTTCATAAGTCGTTCCCTTTAAACAAACCTAAACACAAACATTAACTTGTAAACTATGTAAAAGTTTCAAAGTCAATGAACCATAATTAGGGGGTGGGGTTATATAATCTCCATGGAAATGAAACTTGCAAATGCCAATACATTTGCATACCGAATATCATTGACTTAACATAAGTGGTTAATCTTAAACTGACCTAATCACAAACTAATACATGTAAACTAAGCAAAAGTTTCAAAGTCAATAGACCATGACTGAGGGGTAGGGACCAAATATTCTGCATGGAAAGGAGATATGCCAATGATTATACAACTGCATACCAAATATCATTGACCTACCACTAGTGGTTCCCAATAAACTGACCTAATCACAAACTAATACATGAAAAGTAAGCAAAAGTTTCAAAGTCACTAGGCCATGAATGAGGGGCGGGGCCAAATAATCTCCATGGAAATGAGATATGCCAATGCTTATACAACTGCATACCAAATATCATTGACCTACCACTAGTGGTTCCCCATTAACTGACCTAATCACAAACTAATACATGTAAACTAAGCAAAGTTTCAAAGTCAATAGACCTTGACTGAGAGGGCGGGGCCAAATTATCTCCATGGTAATGAGATGTGCCAATAGACATTTACGGAAAGTCTCGGTACCGACTGTTGACACCAACTCTGATTAGTAAAATGAAAGGGGTCGTCTCAAAATAAAAATAAAACTAAATAATTAGCTTTTCAAGGTAAAATTTGCAAATAACAGTTAAACAAGATTTTACACAACGATTTATTTAATCAAATAAGGCTTGTCTTCTGTTGTTGTTTTTTTTAGTTAATTTTCACAGTTTCACACAAATCTTATCCCCTGCTTCTTAGCTCAAAGGTATTTGTGAGCTTTTGCCCTGATCACTTGGCATCCGTAGTTTTGTCCGTTATTTTTTCCGACTGAAAAAAAGTGTTTTACCAAAATTGGTATAAACGAAAGCTCTTTAGATGCAGGAATTATGTCTGACAACCCTTTCAAATTTCAGAATTGCCATCGCTGCCTTTGAGCGTTAACTTCTCGTCCAAAAATGAATGTAGGATTGATGAATGGATGGTTGGATGTTCAACTTAAAGTGGGAAGCTAAATCCAGGAAATGGAACACAATTAGATATGAATATTTGACCTTGTATTGTACAAGACTGACACACCGATTTTTATCATTCCATTTCAAAAGGTAACTGTCCGCAGTAAAACATGTCAACCAACCCTAACACATTATTCTGACTCAGGGCCGACCATGCTTCGTGCTTAGTGGAGAAGCAGTAAATATCAATTTTTAGTCTTTGGTTTGACCAGTGGTGGATCCATAATTTCCAGAAACGGGGGCCCGCTACATTTTTTGGCCCTTAAAGGGGGTGCAAGATCCAAATGTTGCCAAATATTTCCGTTATTTTAATAAAATTTTCCAGAAAAGGGGACCAGGTCCCTCTGATCTCCCCTTAATTCAAATCAACATCTGTTGACTCGAACCAAACTTGATAGAAATTTTCCTGGGTTGCAAATTTTTTTTTCAGAATGGCCGCCCCAGCTTTTAATTTGTTGGCACATATTTTCAAGTAATATGGTCAGCACTGATTATATGTTCCCGCTTCTGCCACACCACTTGTTAATTTAGGGAGCTACCTTTTACTTGTATGCCAAAAACAGCATACCTATGTCTCGCGTCAAGGCGAGACAAAAATGAGTAACAGAAGATGTGTTGTATACATCAATGTGACAACATCCCAACAACACAAAAATATGACATCCACAGAATTAATTAAAAATTAAAATCTTTAAAACATTTGAAAAAAAAAACTTCTGACCTCTTACATCTTCAAGCATAGAGCATATTTTATTTCCTATAAACTTATTTTATGATGAAAATAAAACTTGTTTAAATAGAGGAATTATATACCTACTTAAATATTAGAAATATTATACCACCAAATCTTACTCCCATCCATGAAAACACTGAAATCACCTGAAAAGGAATTAAAATACATTTTACAAATCTTGTTGAAATTGCCAGCCTAAAATTTTCAATGAGTAATCTCCCAATGAATGAAACAGTCTTGCCATTTGTTGTACTAGTCTCCCCTTGAAGGAAAAATTCTCTCTGAATTTTACTTTTCGTGATTTAAAAGCTTTATTCATGTTCCTGGAAACCATATATTGAATTGATAAATTCTTTTTTTTTGTGTGTTGTAAATATGGAAAATAAGAAAACAGATGTTGCCTTCTGTACTTTTATCACATATTTTTAGAGAATATACAGAAATTGTATTGCCTAATTGTACTTACATTATTTCTTTAATGGCCACACATCAGACTTGGAAAGTGATCAATGTAATAATCTTCCTTGAAGCTGCTGTCCTTGCTTCTTTATTTTTTCCATGGCAGAGCCTCAGAGTTCGTTGAAGATCTATGTTACCAACTTCCTTGGAACTGCTATCGCTGCTGCTTTATTTTGTTTTTTCACTCTGCATGTAGATGGAAATCAGATAGTTATTGTATATATGTACCACTCAGAAATAACCTAAAAAGGAATTAAAATTGACATAAATTATACATTTTACAAATCTTGTTGAAATTGCCAGCCTAAAATTTTCAATGAGTAATCTCCCAATGAATGAAACAGTCTTTCCGTTTGTTGTACTAGTCTCCCCTTGAAGGAAAAATTCTCTCTGAATTTTACTTTTCGTGATTTAAAAGCTTTATTCATGTTCCTAAAAACCATATATTGAATTGATAAATTCT
Source organism: Mytilus californianus (assembly GCF_021869535.1). Classification (NCBI taxonomy): domain Eukaryota; kingdom Metazoa; phylum Mollusca; class Bivalvia; order Mytilida; family Mytilidae; genus Mytilus; species Mytilus californianus. The sequence continues at coordinate 66,175,920 of NW_026262679.1, forward strand.
TTTTTTTTTTGTGTTGTAAATGTGAAAAATAAGAAAACGGTTGTTGCCTTCTGTACTTTTATCACATATTTTTAGAGAATATACAGAAATTGTATTGCCTAAATGTACTTACATTATTACATTATTTCTTTAATGGCCACACATCAGACTTAGCCATGCTGTGTTCCTTTGAATTGAAAGGTGTGTCACGGTCTTTGAAGTTTGCTCCTTATGAATGGCTAATAAACTTTTAGGCCACAAACGGTCAAAATTTTTATACAGATGAGATGACTCTCAGAAAAAAAACATAAAATAATCAACTTTTTTGACAAATTGCAGAGACTGTAAGCTTACATGATTTTACTTCTTTCAGTCTTTCTTACATCACAGAGTACTAGAATGTAGAGAGTAGGTTACCTATCAAAAAGTTCTATACTCTCTAGTCAATTCGGTAACATGAAAATAGATTATAACAATACATTTTTATTAAAGTATGTATCATTAGAATATTAATTTGAAAGCTATAAATATTAAACCCAGTTGTGATTAAAAAACCAAGCAATTTTCCCAGGGGAAACTGATTTTATCATTACCTAACAAGGTTTAACCTAACTCATCTTCATCTTCTATGTACAATGGAACCATCTTCAAGCTGTACCACTAAAACTTCTCAGGCCTGCATTTGTAACAAAAACAAAAATTATAAATGAGTGATGTGTTGGATAATTTCTAGCACAAATAATTTACTGTTAATTCAGAAACACTATTGCGAGGTTTTATTAATCTGAATGATGCGACAGGTTGAGTTATATTGCAATAATAAGAAACTCCAATTCCGATATCTGTATGAAGAATTTCCTGAAATTCAATAAAATAATCTTACTTTTAGTCCATTATGTCAAAATCGCAATAATAAATGCACACAATAATTTCTGAATTTACAGTAGTTTGCTTTAGTAAGAGAAATACAAAAGTATGAATTTGTGATGTGTATAGATTGTAGGATATCTTTATATATATAACTGCTGGTATATCTTTGACTTCAGTATTGAAGACTTTTTAATAATATAGTCATTATATCGAAATTAATGTGCGTGTCAAATTATCAGAAGTTGGTGGCTAACCAAAACAATCTGATGTATACATTTTGAACAGAAATAATTAAAATTCAACTGAATTTCAAACAATCTAAATCAAGTCATATTTTCCAAATTACTTTAAAAAAATCGACTAAATATGTAGATATCCAAATTGACAATGGGAAACTTTACTTTCATTCAGGTGATACTATTAGAGAAAGGGTTTCCAAATTGTCAATGTTTAAGAGACTATTTGCTGTTAAAATTAATTCAGAAATTAATGTGATGCATGTTTTAATTCAAATCCTAAATTGGAGTACAAGTATACTTTCTTATCAAAATATATTTCATTAGAGTATAAATTTGAAAAAGAAATTTTGGACTTATTTGTAATAAATTTTCAAGCTGTTTCTCCAGGGAAAACTGATTTTATTACCTTACAACTATTAACAGTTTAAGTACAATTGTAATGACAAAATACCTACATCATCATGTAGGCATCTACAATTAAATCATCTTCACGGCAAGTACTGTATTTTCTTCTTCTTCTCTTTTGGCCCGTCTATCTGTAATACATATTCAAATTATTTTAATATCTATCAGACAACTATTAATAAATAAAAAAAAAAATATACCTTCTTTCCGATGCATATGTTACCTGTTCCGACGTAAATATCCTGGGGCTGGTATCTGAAACAAAAACAAAATAAGTTCAAAAATATTGAACCAAATATAAAACTTAAAAAATTTGCTCCTTTAATGTTTTTTTTCTTTTAAAATATCTATAAAGAAAAACTGGCATTAATGGCAGCCATCATCATTGGTCAATTGCTCTTTTTGACTATATATCATTAACTTATTTTCATTATAAATCTATATTTCAATTGATACGATATTCCCGGGCTTGTGTTTCCTATCATGATTTCCTTGATAGAGGATTGCTGCTCACAAGGAAGCTATTAAACCAAGAGTTCCAAATGGTGAAGTTGAAGTCATCCCTTCGTTAATTTTACGGACGCCATCACGAGTTGGTTGACTGTTATGGAATAACCGTTTCACAGATGATATTGGATATGTTCCTTATGTCGTAACTACAATACCCTTCCCTTTTCACGAATGTGACTTACCGAATAAGACTATTTACCAGATTTGTAATAACATAAGCAACTCGACGGGTGCCACATGTGGAGCAGGATCTGCTTACCCTTCCAGAGCACCTGAGATCACCCCCAGTTTTATGGTGGGGTTCGTGTTGCTTAGTCTTTAGTTTTCTATGTTGTGTCATCTGTACTATTATTTGTCTGTTTGTCTTTTTATTTTTGGCCATGACGTTGTCAGTTTGTTTTCGATCTATGAGTTTGACTGTCCCTATGGTATCTTTCGTCCCTCTTTTTTTTTCAATTAGGTAATGAAGACGGTTTAATGATATAATCATTATTTCTGAAATTAATGTGCATGTCAAATTATCAAAAGTTGGTGGCTAACCAAAACAATCTGATGTATACATTTTGAACAGCAATGATTAAAATTCAACTAAATTTCAAACAATCTAAATCAAGTCATATTTTCCAAATTACTTTAAAAAAATCGACTAAATATGTAGATATCCAAATTGACAATGGGAAACTTTACTTTCATTCAGGTGATACTATTAGAGAAAGGGTTTCCAAATTGTCAATGTTAAGAGACTATTTGCTGTTATAATTAATTCAGAAATTAATGTGATGCATGTTTTACTTCAAATCCTAAATTGGAGTACAAGTATACTTTCTTATCAAAATATATTTCATTAGAGTGTAAATTTGAAAAAGAAATTTTGGACTTATTTGTAATAAATTTTCAAGCTGTTTCTCCAGGGAAAACTGATTTTATTACCTTACAACTATTAACAGTTTAAGTACAATTGTAATGACAAAATACCTACATCATCATCTAGGCATCTACAATTAAATCATCTTCACGGCAAGTACTGTATTTTCTTCTTCTTCTCTTTTGGCCCGTCTATCTGTAATACATATTCAAATTATTTTAATATCTATCAGACAACTATTAATAAATAAAAAAAAAATATTGAACCAAATATAAAACTTAAAAAATTTGCTCCTTTAATGTTTTTTTTCTTTCAAAATATCTATAATGAAAAACTGGCATTAATGGCAGCCATCATCATTGGTCAATTGCTCTTTTTGACTATATATCATTAACTTATTTTCATTTTAAATCTATATTTCAATCAGTAATGAAGACGGTTTAATGATATAATCATTATTTCTGAAATTAATGTGCGTGTCAAATTATCAGAAGTTGGTGGCTAACCAAAACAATCTGATGTATACATTTTGAACAGAAAAGATTAAAATTCAACTGAATTTCAAACAATCTAAATCAAGTCATATTTTCCAAATTACTTTTAAAAAATCGACAAAATATGTAGATATCCAAATTGACAATGGGAAACTTTATTTTCATTCAGGTGATACTATTAGAGAAAGGGTTTCCAAATTGTCAATGTTGAGAGACTATTTGCTGTTATAATTCATTCAGAAATTAATGTGATGCATGTTTTACTTCACATCCTAAATTGGAGTACAAGTATACTTTCTTATCAAAATATATTTCATTAGAGTATAAATTTGAAAAAGAAATTTTGGACTTATTTGTAATAAATTTTCAAGCTGTTTCTCCAGGGAAAACTGATTTTATTACCTTACAACTATTAACAGTTTAAGTACAATTGTAATGACAAAATACCTACATCATCATCTAAGAATCTACAATTAAATCATCTTCACGGCAAGTACTGTATTTTCTTCTTCATCTCTTTTGGCCCGTCTATCTGTAATACATATTCAAATTATTTTAATATCTATCAGACAACTATTAATAAATAAAAAAAAAAAATATACTTACTTTCCGATGCATATGTTACCTGTTCCGACGTAAATATCCTGGGGCTGGTATCTGAAACAAAAACAAAATAAGTTCAAAAATATTGAACCAAATATAAAACTTAAAAAATTTGCTCCTTTAATGTTTTTTTTCTTTCAAAATATCTATAAAGAAAAACTGGCATTAATGGCAGCCATCATCATTGGTCAATTGCTCTTTTTGACTATATATCATTAACTTATTTTCATTTTAAATCTATATTTCAATCAGTAATGAAGACGGTTTAATGATATAATCATTATTTCTGAAATTAATGTGCGTGTCAAATTATCAGAAGTTGGTGGCTAACCAAAACAATCTGATGTATACATTTTGAACAGAAAAGATTAAAATTCAACTGAATTTCAAACAATCTAAATCAAGTCATATTTTCCAAATTACTTTAAAAAAATCGACTAAATATGTAGATATCCAAATTGACAATGGGAAGCTTTACTTTCATTCAGGTGATACTATTAGAGAAAGGGTTTCCAAATTGTCAATGTTAAAAGACTATTTGCTGTTATAATTCATTCAGAAATTAATGTGATGCATGTTTTACTTCAAATCCTAAATTGGAGTTCAAGTATACTTTCTTATCAAAATATATTTCATTAGAGTGTAAATTTGAAAAAGAAATTTTGGACTTATTTGTAATAAATTTTCAAGCTGTTTCTCCAGGGAAAACTGATTTTATTACCTTACAACTATTAACAGTTTAAGTACAATTGTAATGACAAAATACCTACATCATCATCTAGGCATCTACAATTAATTCATCTTCACGGCAAGTACTGTATTTTCTTCTTCTTCTCTTATGGCCCGTCTATCTGTAATACATATTCAAATTATTTTAATATCTATCAGACAACTATTAATAAATAAAAAAAAATATACTTACTTTCCGATGCATATGTTACCTGTTCCGACGTAAATATCCTGGGGCTGGTATCTGAAACAAAAACAAAATAAGTTCAAAAATATTGAACCAAATATAAAACTTAAAAAATTTGCTCCTTTAATGTTTTTTTTCTTTCAAAATATCTATAAAGAAAAACTGGCATTAATGGCAGCCATCATCATTGGTCAATTGCTCTTTTTGACTATATATCATTAACTTATTTTCATTTTAAATCTATATTTCAATCAGTAATGAAGACGGTTTAATGATATAATCATTATTTCTGAAATTAATGTGCATGTCAAATTATCAGAAGTTGGTGGCTAACCAAAACAATCTGATGTATACATTTTGAACAGAAAAGATTAAAATTTAACTGAATTTCAAACAATCTAAATCAAGTCATATTTTCCAAATTACTTTTAAAAGAATCGACTAAATATGTAGATATCCAAATTGACAATGGGAAACTTTACTTTCAGTCAGGTGATACTATTGAGAAAGGGTTTCCAAATTGTCAATGTTAAGAGACTATTTGCTGTTATAATTCATTCAGAAATTAATGTGATGCATGTTTTACTTCAAATCCTAAATTGGAGTACAAGTATACTTTCTTATCAAAATATATTTCATTAGAGTATAAATTTGAAAAAGAAATTTTGGACTTATTTGTAATAAATTTTCAAGCTGTTTCTCCAGGGAAAACTGATTTTATTACCTTACGACTATTAACAGTTTAAGTACAATTGTAATGACAAAATACCTACATCATCATCTAGGCATCTACAATTAAATCATCTTCACGGCAAGTACTGTATTTTCTTCTTCTTCTCTTTTGGCCCGTCTATCTGTAATACATATTCAAATTATTTTAATATCTATCAGACAACTATTAATAAATAAAAAAAAAATATACTTACTTTCCGATGCATATGTTACCTGTTCCGACGTAAATATCCTGGGGCTGGTATCTGAAACAAAAACAAAACAAGTTCAAAAATATTGAACCAAATATAAAACTTAAAAAATTTGCTCCTTTAATGTTTTTTTTCTTTCAAAATATCTATAAAGAAAAACTGGCATTAATGGCAGCCATCATCATTGGTCAATTGCTCTTTTTGACTATATATCATTAACTTATTTTCATTTTAAATCTATATTTCAATCAGTAATGAAGACGGTTTAATGATATAATCATTATTTCTGAAATTAATGTGCATGTCAAATTATCAGAAGTTGGTGGCTAACCAAAACAATCTGATGTATACATTTTGAAACAGAAAAAATTAAAATTCAACTGAATTTCAAACAATCTAAATCAAGTCATATTTTTCAAATTACTTTTTAAAAAATCGACTAAATATGTAGATATCCAAATTGACAATGGGAAACTTTACTTTCATTCAGGTGATACTATTAGAGAAAGGGTTTCCAAATTGTCAATGTTAAGAGACTATTTGCTGTTATAATTCATTCAGAAATTAATGTGATGCATGTTTTACTTCAAATCCTAAATTGGAGTACAAGTATACCTTCTTATTAAAATATATTTCATTAGAGTATAAATTTGAAAAAGAAATTTTGGACTTATTTGTAATAAATTTTCAAGCTGTTTCTCCAGGGAAAACTGATTTTATTACCTTACAACTATTAACAGTTTAAGTACAATTGTAATGACAAAATACCTACATCATCATCTAGGCGTCTACAATTAAATCATCTTCACATCAGTACTGTATTTTCTTCTTCTTCTCTTTTGGCCCGTCCATCTGTAATACATATTCAAAATATTTTAATATCTATCAGACAAATATTAATAAATAAAAAAAAAATATACTTACTTTCTGATGCATATGTTACCTGTTCCGACGTAAATATCCTGGGGCTGGTATCTGAAACAAAAACAAAATAAGTTCAAAAATATTGAACCAAATATAAAACTTAAAAAATTTGCCCCATTTAATGTTTTTTTTCTTTCAAAATATCTATAAAGAAAAACTGGCATTAATGGCAGCCATCATCATTGGTCAATTGCTCTTTTTGACTATATATCATTAACTTATTTTCATTTTAAATCAATATTTCAATCAGTAATGAAGACGGTTTAATGATATAATCATTAGTTCTGAAATTAATGTGCGTGTCAAATTATCAGAAGTTGGTGGCTAACCAAAACAATCTGATGTATACATTTTGAACAGAAAAGATTAAAATTCAACTGAATTTCAAACAATCTAAATCAAGTCATATTTTCCAAATTACTTTTAAAAGAATCGACTAAATATGTAGATATCCAAATTGACAATGGGAAACTTTACTTTCATTCAGGTGATACTATTAGAGAAAGGGTTTCCAAATTGTCAATGTTAAGAGACTATTTGCTGTTATAATTCATTCAGAAATTAATGTGATGCATGTTTTACTTCAAATCCTAAATTGGAGTACAAGTATACTTCTTATCAAAATATATTTCATTAGAGTATAAATTTGAAAAAGAAATTTTGGACTTATTTGTAATAAATTTTTAAGCTGTTTCTCCAGGGAAAACTGATTTTATTACCTTACAACTATTAACAGTTAAAGTACAATTGTAATGACAAAATACCTACATCATCATCTAGGCATCTACAATTAAATCATCTTCACGGCAAGTACTGTATTTTCTTCTTCTTCTCTTTTGGCCCGTCTATCTGTAATACATATTCAAATTATTTTAATATCTATCAGACAACTATTAATAAATAAAAAAAAAATATACTTACTTTCCGATGCATATGTTACCTGTTCTGACGTAAATATCATGGGGCTGGTATCTGAAACAAAAACAAAATAAGTTCAAAAATATTGAACCAAATATAAAACTTAAAAAATTTGCTCCTTTAATGTTTTTTTTCTTTCAAAATATCTATAAAGAAAAACTGGCATTAATGGCAGCCATCATCATTGGTCAATTGCTCTTTTTGACTATATATCATTAACTTATTTTCATTTTAAATCTATATTTCAATCAGTAATGAAGACGGTTTAATGATATAATCATTATTTCTGAAATTAATGTGCGTGTCAAATTATCAGAAGTTGGTGGCTAACCAAAACAATCTGATGTATACATTTTGAACAGAAAAGATTAAAATTCAACTGAATTTCAAACAATCTAAATCAAGTCATATTTTCCAAATTACTTTAAAAAAATTGACTAAATATGTAGATATCCAAATTGACAATGGGAAACTTTACTTTCTTTCAGGTGATACTATTAGAGAAAGGGTTTCCAAATTGTCAATGTTAAGAGACTATTTGCTGTTATAATTCATTCAGAAATTAATGTGATGCATGTTTTACTTCAAATCCTAAATTGGAGTACAAGTATACCTTCTTATCAAAATATATTTCATTAGAGTATAAATTTGAAAAAGAAATTTTGGACTTATTTGTAATAAATTTTCAAGCTGTTTCTCCAGGGAAAACTGATTTTATTACCTTACAACTATTAACAGTTTAAGTACAATTGTAATGACAAAATACCTACATCATCATCTAGGCGTCTACAATTAAATCATCTTCACATCAGTACTGTATTTTCTTCTTCTTCTCTTTTGGCCCGTCCATCTGTAATACATATTCAAATTATTTTAATATCTATCAGACAACTATTAATAAATAAAAAAAAAATATACTTACTTTCTGATGCATATGTTACCTGTTCCGACGTAAATATCCTGGGGCTGGTATCTGAAACAAAAACAAAATAAGTTCAAAAATATTGAACCAAATATAAAACTTAAAAAATTTGCTCCTTTAATGTTTTTTTTCTTTCAAAATATCTATAAAGAAAAACTGGCATTAATGGCAGCCATCATCATTGGTCAATTGCTCTTTTTGACTATATATCATTAACTTATTTTCATTTTAAATCTATATTTCAATCAGTAATGAAGACGGTTTAATGATATAATCATTATTTCTGAAATTAATGTGCGTGTCAAATTATCAGAAGTTGGTGGCTAACCAAAACAATCTGATGTATACATTCTGAACAGAAAAGATTAAAATTCAACTGAATTTCAAACAATCTAAATCAAGTCATATTTTCCAAATTACTTTTAAAAGAATCGACTAAATATGTAGATATCCAAATTGACAATGGGAAACTTTACTTTCATTCAGGTGATACTATTAGAGAAAGGGTTTCCAAATTGTCAATGTTAAGAGACTATTTGCTGTTATAATTCATTCAGAAATTAATGTGATGCATGTTTTACTTCAAATCTTAAATTGGAGTACAAGTATACTTTCTTATCAAAATATATTTCATTAGAGTATAAATTTGAAAAAGAAATTTTGGACTTATTTGTAATAAATTTTTAAGCTGTTTCTCCAGGGAAAACTGATTTTATTACCTTACAACTATTAACAGTTTAAGTACAATTGTAATGACAAAATACCTACATCATCATCTAGGCGTCTACAATTAAATCATCTTCACATCAGTACTGTATTTTCTTCTTCTTCTCTTTTGGCCCGTCCATCTGTAATACATATTCAAAATATTTTAATATCTATCAGACAAATATTAATAAATAAAAAAAAAATATACTTACTTTCTGATGCATATGTTACCTGTTCCGACGTAAATATCCTGGGGCTGGTATCTGAAACAAAAACAAAATAAGTTCAAAAATATTGAACCAAATATAAAACTTAAAAAATTTGCTCCTTTAATGTTTTTTTTCTTTCAAAATATCTATAAAGAAAAACTGGCATTAATTAATGGCAGCCATCATCATAAGTCAATTGCTCTTTTTGACTATATATCATTAACTTATTTTCATTTTAAATCTATATTTCAATCAGTAATGAAGACGGTTTAATGATATAATCATTATTTCTGAAATTAATGTGCATGTCAAATTATCAGAAGTTGGTGGCTAACCAAAACAATCTGATGTATACATTTTGAACAGAAAAGATTAAAATTTAACTGAATTTCAAACAATCTAAATCAAGTCATATTTTCCAAATTACTTTTAAAAAATCGACTAAATATGTAGATATCCAAATTGACAATGGGAAACTTTACTTTCATTCAGGTGATACTATTAGAGAAAGGGTTTCCAAATTGTCAATGTTAAGAGACTATTTGCTGTTATAATTCATTCAGAAATTAATGTGATGCATGTTTTACTTCAAATCCTAAATTGGAGTACAAGTATACTTTCTTATCAAAATATATTTCATTAGAGTATAAATTTGAAAAAGAAATTTTGGACTTATTTGTAATAAATTTTCAAGCTGTTTCTCCAGGGAAAACTGATTTTATTACCTTACGACTATTAACAGTTTAAGTACAATTGTAATGACAAAATACCTACATCATCATCTAGGCATCTACAATTAAATCATCTTCACGGCAAGTACTGTATTTTCTTCTTCTTCTCTTTTGGCCCGTCTATCTGTAATACATATTCAAATTATTTTAATATCTATCAGACAACTATTAATAAATAAAAAAAAAATATACTTACTTTCCGATGCATATGTTACCTGTTCCGACGTAAATATCCTGGGGCTGGTATCTGAAACAAAAACAAAACAAGTTCAAAAATATTGAACCAAATATAAAACTTAAAAAATTTGCTCCTTTAATGTTTTTTTTCTTTCAAAATATCTATAAAGAAAAACTGGCATTAATGGCAGCCATCATCATTGGTCAATTGCTCTTTTTGACTATATATCATTAACTTATTTTCATTTTAAATCTATATTTCAATCAGTAATGAAGACGGTTTAATGATATAATCATTATTTCTGAAATTAATGTGCATGTCAAATTATCAGAAGTTGGTGGCTAACCAAAACAATCTGATGTATACATTTTGAAACAGAAAAGATTAAAATTCAACTGAATTTCAAACAATCTAAATCAAGTCATATTTTTCAAATTACTTTTAAAAAATCGACTAAATATGTAGATATCCAAATTGACAATGGGAAACTTTACTTTCATTCAGGTGATACTATTAGAGAAAGGGTTTCCAAATTGTCAATGTTAAGAGACTATTTGCTGTTATAATTCATTCAGAAATTAATGTGATGCATGTTTTACTTCAAATCCTAAATTGGAGTACAAGTATACCTTCTTATTAAAATATATTTCATTAGAGTATAAATTTGAAAAAGAAATTTTGGAATTATTTGTAATAAATTTTCAAGCTGTTTCTCCAGGGAAAACTGATTTTATTACCTTACAACTATTAACAGTTTAAGTACAATTGTAATGACAAAATACCTACATCATCATCTAGGCATCTACAATTAAATCATCTTCACGGCAAGTACTGTATTTTCTTCTTCTTCTCTTTTGGCCCGTCTATCTGTAATACATATTCAAATTATTTTAATATCTATCAGACAACTATTAATAAATAAAAAAAAAATATACTTACTTTCCGATGCATATGTTACCTGTTCCGACGTAAATATCCTGGGGCTGGTATCTGAAACAAAAACAAAATAAGTTCAAAAATATTGAACCAAATATAAAACTTAAAAAATTTGCTCCTTTAATGTTTTTTTTTCTTTCAAAATATCTATAAAGAAAAACTGGCATTAATGGCAGCCATCATCATAAGTCAATTGCTCTTTTTGACTATATATCATTAACTTATTTTCATTTTAAATCTATATTTCAATCAGTAATGAAGACGGTTTAATGATATAATCATTATTTCTGAAATTAATGTGCATGTCAAATTATCAGAAGTTGGTGGCTAACCAAAACAATCTGATGTATACATTTTGAAACAGAAAATATTAAAATTCAACTGAATTTCAAACAATCTAAATCAAGTCATATTTTTCAAATTACTTATAAAAAATCGACTAAATATGTAGATATCCAAATTGACAATGGGAAACTTTACTTTCATTCAGGTGATACTATTAGAGAAAGGGTTTCCAAATTGTCAATGTTAAGAGACTATTTGCTGTTATAATTCATTCAGAAATTAATGTGATGCATGTTTTACTTCAAATCCTAAATTGGAGTACAAGTATACCTTCTTATTAAAATATATTTCATTAGAGTATAAATTTGAAAAAGAAATTTTGGAATTATTTGTAATAAATTTTCAAGCTGTTTCTCCAGGGAAAACTGATTTTATTACCTTACAACTATTAACAGTTTAAGTACAATTGTAATGACAAAATACCTACATCATCATCTAGGCATCTACAATTAAATCATCTTCACGGCAAGTACTGTATTTTCTTCTTCTTCTCTTTTGGCCCGTCTATCTGTAATACATATTCAAATTATTTTAATATCTATCAGACAACTATTAATAAATAAAAAAAAAATATACTTACTTTCCGATGCATATGTTACCTGTTCCGACGTAAATATCCTGGGGCTGGTATCTGAAACAAAAACAAAATAAGTTCAAAAATATTGAACCAAATATAAAACTTAAAAAATTTGCTCCTTTAATGTTTTTTTTCTTTCAAAATATCTATAAAGAAAAACTGGCATTAATGGCAGCCATCATCATAAGTCAATTGCTCTTTTTGACTATATATCATTAACTTATTTTCATTTTAAATCTATATTTCAATCAGTAATGAAGACGGTTTAATGATATAATCATTATTTCTGAAATTAATGTGCATGTCAAATTATCAGAAGTTGGTGGCTAACCAAAACAATCTGATGTATACATTTTGAACAGAAAAGATTAAAATTTAACTGAATTTCAAACAATCTAAATCAAGTCATATTTTCCAAATTACTTTTAAAAAATCGACTAAATATGTAGATATCCAAATTGACAATGGGAAACTTTACTTTCATTCAGGTGATACTATTAGAGAAAGGGTTTCCAAATTGTCAATGTTAAGAGACTATTTGCTGTTATAATTCATTCAGAAATTAATGTGATGCATGTTTTACTTCAAATCCTAAATTGGAGTACAAGTATACTTTCTTATCAAAATATATTTCATTAGAGTATAAATTTGAAAAAGAAATTTTGAACTTATTTGTAATAAATTTTCAAGCTGTTGTCCAGGGAAAACTGATTTTATTACCTTACAACTATTAACAGTTTAAGTACAATTGTAATGACAAAATACCTACATCATCATCTAGGCATCTACAATTAAATCATCTTCACATCAGTACTGTATTTTCTTCTTCTTCTCTTTTGGCCCGTCTATCTGTAATACATATTCAAATTATTTTAATATCTATCAGACAACTATTAATAAATAAAAAAAAAATATACTTACTTTCCGATGCATATGTTACCTGTTCCGACGTAAATATCCTGGGGCTGGTATCTGAAACAAAAACAAAATAAGTTCAAAAATATTGAACCAAATATAAAACTTAAAAAATTTGCTCCTTTAATGTTTTTTTTCTTTCAAAATATCTATAAAGAAAAACTGGCATTAATGGCAGCCATCATCATAAGTCAATTGCTCTTTTTGACTATATATCATTAACTTATTTTCATTTTAAATCTATATTTCAATCAGTAATGAAGACGGTTTAATGATATAATCATTATTTCTGAAATTAATGTGCATGTCAAATTATCAGAAGTTGGTGGCTAACCAAAACAATCTGATGTATACATTTTGAACAGAAAAGATTAAAATTTAACTGAATTTCAAACAATCTAAATCAAGTCATATTTTCCAAATTACTTTTAAAAAATCGACTAAATATGTAGATATCCAAATTGACAATGGGAAACTTTACTTTCATTCAGGTGATACTATTAGAGAAAGGGTTTCCAAATTGTCAATGTTAAGAGACTATTTGCTGTTATAATTCATTCAGAAATTAATGTGATGCATGTTTTACTTCAAATCCTAAATTGGAGTACAAGTATACTTTCTTATCAAAATATATTTCATTAGAGTATAAATTTGAAAAAGAAATTTTGAACTTATTTGTAATAAATTTTCAAGCTGTTGTCCAGGGAAAACTGATTTTATTACCTTACAACTATTAACAGTTTAAGTACAATTGTAATGACAAAATACCTACATCATCATCTAGGCATCTACAATTAAATCATCTTCACATCAGTACTGTATTTTCTTCTTCTTCTCTTTTGGCCCGTCTATCTGTAATACATATTCAAATTATTTTAATATCTATCAGACAACTATTAATAAATAAAAAAAAAATATACTTACTTTCCGATGCATATGTTACCTGTTCCGACGTAAATATCCTGGGGCTGGTATCTGAAACAAAAACAAAATAAGTTCAAAAATATTGAACCAAATATAAAACTTAAAAAATTTGCTCCTTTAATGTTTTTTTTCTTTCAAAATATCTATAAAGAAAAACTGGCATTAATGGCAGCCATCATCATAAGTCAATTGCTCTTTTTGACTATATATCATTAACTTATTTTCATTTTAAATCTATATTTCAATCAGTAATGAAGACGGTTTAATGATATAATCATTATTTCTGAAATTAATGTGCATGTCAAATTATCAGAAGTTGGTGGCTAACCAAAACAATCTGATGTATACATTTTGAACAGAAAAGATTAAAATTTAACTGAATTTCAAACAATCTAAATCAAGTCATATTTTCCAAATTACTTTTAAAAAATCGACTAAATATGTAGATATCCAAATTGACAATGGGAAACTTTACTTTCATTCAGGTGATACTATTAGAGAAAGGGTTTCCAAATTGTCAATGTTAAGAGACTATTTGCTGTTATAATTCATTCAGAAATTAATGTGATGCATGTTTTACTTCAAATCCTAAATTGGAGTACAAGTATACTTTCTTATCAAAATATATTTCATTAGAGTATAAATTTGAAAAAGAAATTTTGGACTTATTTGTAATAAATTTTCAAGCTGTTGTCCAGGGAAAACTGATTTTATTACCTTACAACTATTAACAGTTTAAGTACAATTGTAATGACAAAATACCTACATCATCATCTAGGCATCTACAATTAAATCATCTTCACATCAGTACTGTATTTTCTTCTTCTTCTCTTTTGGCCCGTCTATCTGTAATACATATTCAAATTATTTTAATATCTATCAGACAACTATTAATAAATAAAAAAAAAATATACTTACTTTCCGATGCATATGTTACCTGTTCCGACGTAAATATCCTGGGGCTGGTATCTGAAACAAAAACAAAATAAGTTCAAAAATATTGAACCAAATATAAAACTTTAAAAATTTGCTCCTTTAACGTTTTTTTTCTTTCAAAATATCTATAAAGAAAAACTGGCATTAATGGCAGCCATCATCATTGGTGAATTGCTCTTTTTGACTATATATCATTAACTTCTTTTCATTTTAAATCTATATTTCAATCAGTAATGAAGACGGTTTAATGATATAATCATTATTTCTGAAATTAATGTGCGTGTCAAATTATCAGAAGTTGGTGGCTAACCAAAACAATCTGATGTATACATTTTGAACAGAAAAGATTAAAATTCAACTGAATTTCAAACAATCTAAATCAAGTCATATTTTCCAAATTACTTTAAAAAAATCGACTAAATATGCAGATATCCAAATTGACAATGGGAAACTTTACTTTCATTCAGGTGATACTATTGAGAAAGGGTTTCCAAATTGTCAATGTTAAGAGACTATTTGCTGTTATAATTCATTCAGAAATTAATGTGATGCATGTTTTACTTCAAATCCTAAATTGGAGTACAAGTATACTTTCTTATCAAAATATATTTCATTAGAGTATAAATTTGAAAAAGAAATTTTGGACTTATTTGTAATAAATTTTCAAGCTGTTTCTCCAGGGAAAACTGATTTTATTACCTTACGACTATTAACAGTTTAAGTACAATTGTAATGACAAAATACCTACATCATCATCTAGGCATCTACAATTAAATCATCTTCACGGCAAGTACTGTATTTTCTTCTTCTTCTCTTTTGGCCCGTCCATCTGTAATACATATTCAAAATATTTTAATATCTATCAGACAAATATTAATAAATAAAAAAAAAATATACTTACTTTCTGATGCATATGTTACCTGTTCCGACGTAAATATCCTGGGGCTGGTATCTGAAACAAAAACAAAATAAGTTCAAAAATATTGAACCAAATATAAAACTTAAAAAATTTGCTCCTTTAATGTTTTTTTTCTTTCAAAATATCTATAAAGAAAAACTGGCATTAATGGCAGCCATCATCATAAGTCAATTGCTCTTTTTGACTATATATCATTAACTTATTTTCATTTTAAATCTATATTTCAATCAGTAATGAAGACGGTTTAATGATATAATCATTATTTCTGAAATTAATGTGCATGTCAAATTATCAGAAGTTGGTGGCTAACCAAAACAATCTGATGTATACATTTTGAACAGAAAAGATTAAAATTTAACTGAATTTCAAACAATCTAAATCAAGTCATATTTTCCAAATTACTTTTAAAAAATCGACTAAATATGTAGATATCCAAATTGACAATGGGAAACTTTACTTTCATTCAGGTGATACTATTAGAGAAAGGGTTTCCAAATTGTCAATGTTAAGAGACTATTTGCTGTTATAATTCATTCAGAAATTAATGTGATGCATGTTTTACTTCAAATCCTAAATTGGAGTACAAGTATACTTTCTTATCAAAATATATTTCATTAGAGTATAAATTTGAAAAAGAAATTTTGGACTTATTTGTAATAAATTTTCAAGCTGTTTCTCCAGGGAAAACTGATTTTATTACCTTACGACTATTAACAGTTTAAGTACAATTGTAATGACAAAATACCTACATCATCATCTAGGCATCTACAATTAAATCATCTTCACGGCAAGTACTGTACTTTCTTCTTCTTCTCTTTTGGCCCGTCTATCTGTAATACATATTCAAATTATTTTAATATCTATCAGACAACTATTAATAAATAAAAAAAAAATATACTTACTTTCCGATGCATATGTTACCTGTTCCGACATAAATATCCTGGGGCTGGTATCTGAAACAAAAACAAAATAAGTTCAAAAATATTGAACCAAATATAAAACTTTAAAAATTTGCTCCTTTAACGTTTTTTTTCTTTCAAAATATCTATAAAGAAAAACTGGCATTAATGGCAGCCATCATCATTGGTGAATTGCTCTTTTTGACTATATATCATTAACTTCTTTTCATTTTAAATCTATATTTCAATCAGTAATGAAGACGGTTTAATGATATAATCATTATTTCTGAAATTAATGTGCGTGTCAAATTATCAGAAGTTGGTGGCTAACCAAAACAATCTGATGTATACATTTTGAACAGAAAAGATTAAAATTCAACTGAATTTCAAACAATCTAAATCAAGTCATATTTTCCAAATTACTTTAAAAAAATCGACTAAATATGCAGATATCCAAATTGACAATGGGAAACTTTACTTTCATTCAGGTGATACTATTGAGAAAGGGTTTCCAAATTGTCAATGTTAAGAGACTATTTGCTGTTATAATTCATTCAGAAATTAATGTGATGCATGTTTTACTTCAAATCCTAAATTGGAGTACAAGTATACTTTCTTATCAAAATATATTTCATTAGAGTATAAATTTGAAAAAGAAATTTTGGACTTATTTGTAATAAATTTTCAAGCTGTTTCTCCAGGGAAAACTGATTTTATTACCTTACGACTATTAACAGTTTAAGTACAATTGTAATGACAAAATACCTACATCATCATCTAGGCATCTACAATTAAATCATCTTCACGGCAAGTACTGTACTTTCTTCTTCTTCTCTTTTGGCCCGTCTATCTGTAATACATATTCAAATTATTTTAATATCTATCAGACAACTATTAATAAATAAAAAAAAAATATACTTACTTTCCGATGCATATGTTACCTGTTCCGACGTAAATATCCTGGGGCTGGTATCTGAAACAAAAACAAAATAAGTTCAAAAATATTGAACCAAATATAAAACTTTAAAAATTTGCTCCTTTAACGTTTTTTTTCTTTCAAAATATCTATAAAGAAAAACTGGCATTAATGGCAGCCATCATCATTGGTGAATTGCTCTTTTTGACTATATATCATTAACTTATTTTCATTTTAAATCTATATTTCAATCAGTAATGAAGACGGTTTAATGATATAATCATTATTTCTGAAATTAATGTGCGTGTCAAATTATCAGAAGTTGGTGGCTAACCAAAACAATCTGATGTATACATTTTGAACAGAAAAGATTAAAATTCAACTGAATTTCAAACAATCTAAATCAAGTCATATTTTCCAAATTACTTTAAAAAAATCGACTAAATATGCAGATATCCAAATTGACAATGGGAAACTTTACTTTCATTCAGGTGATACTATTGAGAAAGGGTTTCCAAATTGTCAATGTTAAGAGACTATTTGCTGTTATAATTCATTCAGAAATTAATGTGATGCATGTTTTACTTCAAATCCTAAATTGGAGTACAAGTATACTTTCTTATCAAAATATATTTCATTAGAGTATAAATTTGAAAAAGAAATTTTGGACTTATTTGTAATAAATTTTCAAGCTGTTTCTCCAGGGAAAACTGATTTTATTACCTTACGACTATTAACAGTTTAAGTACAATTGTAATGACAAAATACCTACATCATCATCTAGGCATCTACAATTAAATCATCTTCACGGCAAGTACTGTATTTTCTTCTTCTTCTCTTTTGGCCCGTCTATCTGTAATACATATTCAAATTATTTTAATATCTATCAGACAACTATTAATAAATAAAAAAAAAATATACTTACTTTCCGATGCATATGTTACCTGTTCCGACGTAAATATCCTGGGGCTGGTATCTGAAACAAAAACAAAATAAGTTCAAAAATATTGAACCAAATATAAAACTTAAAAAATTTGCTCCTTTAATGTTTTTTTTCTTTCAAAATATCTATAAAGAAAAACTGGCATTAATGGCAGCCATCATCATTGGTCAATTGCTCTTTTTGACTATATATCATTAACTTATTTTCATTTTAAATCTATATTTCAATCAGTAATGAAGACGGTTTAATGATATAATCATTATTTCTGAAATTAATGTGCATGTCAAATTATCAGAAGTTGGTGGCTAACCAAAACAATCTGATGTATACATTTTGAACAGAAAAGATTAAAATTTAACTGAATTTCAAACAATCTAAATCAAGTCATATTTTCCAAATTACTTTTAAAAAATCGACTAAATATGTAGATATCCAAATTGACAATGGGAAACTTTACTTTCATTCAGGTGATACTATTAGAGAAAGGGTTTCCAAATTGTCAATGTTAAGAGACTATTTGCTGTTATAATTCATTCAGAAATTAATGTGATGCATGTTTTACTTCAAATCCTAAATTGGAGTACAAGTATACTTTCTTATCAAAATATATTTCATTAGAGTATAAATTTGAAAAAGAAATTTTGGACTTATTTGTAATAAATTTTCAAGCTGTTGTCCAGGGAAAACTGATTTTATTACCTTACAACTATTAACAGTTTAAGTACAATTGTAATGACAAAATACCTACATCATCATCTAGGCATCTACAATTAAATCATCTTCACATCAGTACTGTATTTTCTTCTTCTTCTCTTTTGGCCCGTCTATCTGTAAAACATATTCAAATTATTTTAATATCTATCAGACAACTATTAATAAATAAAAAAAAAATATACTTACTTTCCGATGCATATGTTACCTGTTCCGACGTAAATATCCTGGGGCTGGTATCTGAAACAAAAACAAAATAAGTTCAAAAATATTGAACCAAATATAAAACTTTAAAAATTTGCTCCTTTAACGTTTTTTTTCTTTCAAAATATCTATAAAGAAAAACTGGCATTAATGGCAGCCATCATCATTGGTGAATTGCTCTTTTTGACTATATATCATTAACTTCTTTTCATTTTAAATCTATATTTCAATCAGTAATGAAGACGGTTTAATGATATAATCATTATTTCTGAAATTAATGTGCGTGTCAAATTATCAGAAGTTGGTGGCTAACCAAAACAATCTGATGTATACATTTTGAACAGAAAAGATTAAAATTCAACTGAATTTCAAACAATCTAAATCAAGTCATATTTTCCAAATTACTTTAAAAAAATCGACTAAATATGCAGATATCCAAATTGACAATGGGAAACTTTACTTTCATTCAGGTGATACTATTGAGAAAGGGTTTCCAAATTGTCAATGTTAAGAGACTATTTGCTGTTATAATTCATTCAGAAATTAATGTGATGCATGTTTTACTTCAAATCCTAAATTGGAGTACAAGTATACTTTCTTATCAAAATATATTTCATTAGAGTATAAATTTGAAAAAGAAATTTTGGACTTATTTGTAATAAATTTTCAAGCTGTTTCTCCAGGGAAAACTGATTTTATTACCTTACGACTATTAACAGTTTAAGTACAATTGTAATGACAAAATACCTACATCATCATCTAGGCATCTACAATTAAATCATCTTCACGGCAAGTACTGTATTTTCTTCTTCTTCTCTTTTGGCCCGTCCATCTGTAATACATATTCAAAATATTTTAATATCTATCAGACAAATATTAATAAATAAAAAAAAAATATACTTACTTTCTGATGCATATGTTACCTGTTCCGACGTAAATATCCTGGGGCTGGTATCTGAAACAAAAACAAAATAAGTTCAAAAATATTGAACCAAATATAAAACTTAAAAAATTTGCTCCTTTAATGTTTTTTTTCTTTCAAAATATCTATAAAGAAAAACTGGCATTAATGGCAGCCATCATCATAAGTCAATTGCTCTTTTTGACTATATATCATTAACTTATTTTCATTTTAAATCTATATTTCAATCAGTAATGAAGACGGTTTAATGATATAATCATTATTTCTGAAATTAATGTGCATGTCAAATTATCAGAAGTTGGTGGCTAACCAAAACAATCTGATGTATACATTTTGAACAGAAAAGATTAAAATTTAACTGAATTTCAAACAATCTAAATCAAGTCATATTTTCCAAATTACTTTTAAAAAATCGACTAAATATGTAGATATCCAAATTGACAATGGGAAACTTTACTTTCATTCAGGTGATACTATTAGAGAAAGGGTTTCCAAATTGTCAATGTTAAGAGACTATTTGCTGTTATAATTCATTCAGAAATTAATGTGATGCATGTTTTACTTCAAATCCTAAATTGGAGTACAAGTATACTTTCTTATCAAAATATATTTCATTAGAGTATAAATTTGAAAAAGAAATTTTGGACTTATTTGTAATAAATTTTCAAGCTGTTTCTCCAGGGAAAACTGATTTTATTACCTTACGACTATTAACAGTTTAAGTACAATTGTAATGACAAAATACCTACATCATCATCTAGGCATCTACAATTAAATCATCTTCACGGCAAGTACTGTACTTTCTTCTTCTTCTCTTTTGGCCCGTCTATCTGTAATACATATTCAAATTATTTTAATATCTATCAGACAACTATTAATAAATAAAAAAAAAATATACTTACTTTCCGATGCATATGTTACCTGTTCCAACATAAATATCCTGGGGCTGGTATCTGAAACAAAAACAAAATAAGTTCAAAAATATTGAACCAAATATAAAACTTTAAAAATTTGCTCCTTTAACGTTTTTTTTCTTTCAAAGTATCTATAAAGAAAAACTGGCATTAATGGCAGCCATCATCATTGGTGAATTGCTCTTTTTGACTATATATCATTAACTTCTTTTCATTTTAAATCTATATTTCAATCAGTAATGAAGACGGTTTAATGATATAATCATTATTTCTGAAATTAATGTGCGTGTCAAATTATCAGAAGTTGGTGGCTAACCAAAACAATCTGATGTATACATTTTGAACAGAAAAGATTAAAATTCAACTGAATTTCAAACAATCTAAATCAAGTCATATTTTCCAAATTACTTTAAAAAAATCGACTAAATATGCAGATATCCAAATTGACAATGGGAAACTTTACTTTCATTCAGGTGATACTATTGAGAAAGGGTTTCCAAATTGTCAATGTTAAGAGACTATTTGCTGTTATAATTCATTCAGAAATTAATGTGATGCATGTTTTACTTCAAATCCTAAATTGGAGTACAAGTATACTTTCTTATCAAAATATATTTCATTAGAGTATAAATTTGAAAAAGAAATTTTGGACTTATTTGTAATAAATTTTCAAGCTGTTTCTCCAGGGAAAACTGATTTTATTACCTTACGACTATTAACAGTTTAAGTACAATTGTAATGACAAAATACCTACATCATCATCTAGGCATCTACAATTAAATCATCTTCACGGCAAGTACTGTACTTTCTTCTTCTTCTCTTTTGGCCCGTCTATCTGTAATACATATTCAAATTATTTTAATATCTATCAGACAACTATTAATAAATAAAAAAAAAATATACTTACTTTCCGATGCATATGTTACCTGTTCCGACGTAAATATCCTGGGGCTGGTATCTGAAACAAAAACAAAATAAGTTCAAAAATATTGAACCAAATATAAAACTTTAAAAATTTGCTCCTTTAACGTTTTTTTTCTTTCAAAATATCTATAAAGAAAAACTGGCATTAATGGCAGCCATCATCATTGGTGAATTGCTCTTTTTGACTATATATCATTAACTTATTTTCATTTTAAATCTATATTTCAATCAGTAATGAAGACGGTTTAATGATATAATCATTATTTCTGAAATTAATGTGCGTGTCAAATTATCAGAAGTTGGTGGCTAACCAAAACAATCTGATGTATACATTTTGAACAGAAAAGATTAAAATTCAACTGAATTTCAAACAATCTAAATCAAGTCATATTTTCCAAATTACTTTAAAAAAATCGACTAAATATGCAGATATCCAAATTGACAATGGGAAACTTTACTTTCATTCAGGTGATACTATTGAGAAAGGGTTTCCAAATTGTCAATGTTAAGAGACTATTTGCTGTTATAATTCATTCAGAAATTAATGTGATGCATGTTTTACTTCAAATCCTAAATTGGAGTACAAGTATACTTTCTTATCAAAATATATTTCATTAGAGTATAAATTTGAAAAAGAAATTTTGGACTTATTTGTAATAAATTTTCAAGCTGTTTCTCCAGGGAAAACTGATTTTATTACCTTACGACTATTAACAGTTTAAGTACAATTGTAATGACAAAATACCTACATCATCATCTAGGCATCTACAATTAAATCATCTTCACATCAGTACTGTATTTTCTTCTTCTTCTCTTTTGGCCCGTCTATCTGTAATACATATTCAAATTATTTTAATATCTATCAGACAACTATTAATAAATAAAAAAAAAATATACTTACTTTCTGATGCATATGTTACCTGTTCCGACGTAAATTTCTGGGGCTGGTATCTGAAACAAAAACAAAATAAGTTCAAAAATATTGAACCAAATATAAAACTTAAAAAATTTGCTCCTTTAATGTTTTTTTTCTTTCAAAATATCTATAAAGAAAAACTGGCATTAATGGCAGCCATCATCATAAGTCAATTGCTCTTTTTGACTATATATCATTAACTTATTTTCATTTTAAATCTATATTTCAATCAGTAATGAAGACGGTTTAATGATATAATCATTATTTCTGAAATTAATGTGCATGTCAAATTATCAGAAGTTGGTGGCTAACCAAAACAATCTGATGTATACATTTTGAACAGAAAAGATTAAAATTTAACTGAATTTCAAACAATCTAAATCAAGTCATATTTTCCAAATTACTTTTAAAAAATCGACTAAATATGTAGATATCCAAATTGACAATGGGAAACTTTACTTTCATTCAGGTGATACTATTAGAGAAAGGGTTTCCAAATTGTCAATGTTAAGAGACTATTTGCTGTTATAATTCATTCAGAAATTAATGTGATGCATGTTTTACTTCAAATCCTAAATTGGAGTACAAGTATACTTTCTTATCAAAATATATTTCATTAGAGTATAAATTTGAAAAAGAAATTTTGGACTTATTTGTAATAAATTTTCAAGCTGTTTCTCCAGGGAAAACTGATTTTATTACCTTACGACTATTAACAGTTTAAGTACAATTGTAATGACAAAATACCTACATCATCATCTAGGCATCTACAATTAAATCATCTTCACATCAGTACTGTATTTTCTTCTTCTTCTCTTTTGGCCCGTCTATCTGTAATACATATTCAAATTATTTTAATATCTATCAGACAACTATTAATAAATAAAAAAAAAATATACTTACTTTCCGATGCATATGTTACCTGTTCCGACGTAAATATCCTGGGGCTGGTATCTGAAACAAAAACAAAATAAGTTCAAAAATATTGAACCAAATATAAAACTTAAAAAATTTGCTCCTTTAATGTTTTTTTTCTTTCAAAATATCTATAAAGAAAAACTGGCATTAATGGCAGCCATCATCATTGGTCAATTGCTCTTTTTGACTATATATCATTAACTTATTTTCATTTTAAATCTATATTTCAATCAGTAATGAAGACGGTTTAATGATATAATCATTATTTCTGAAATTAATGTGCGTGTCAAATTATCAGAAGTTGGTGGCTAACCAAAACAATCTGATGTATACATTTTGAACAGAAAAGATTAAAATTCAACTGAATTTCAAACAATCTAAATCAAGTCATATTTTCCAAATTACTTTAAAAAAATCGACTAAATATGCAGATATCCAAATTGACAATGGGAAACTTTACTTTCATTCAGGTGATACTATTGAGAAAGGGTTTCCAAATTGTCAATGTTAAGAGACTATTTGCTGTTATAATTCATTCAGAAATTAATGTGATGCATGTTTTACTTCAAATCCTAAATTGGAGTACAAGTATACTTTCTTATCAAAATATATTTCATTAGAGTATAAATTTGAAAAAGAAATTTTGGACTTATTTGTAATAAATTTTCAAGCTGTTTCTCCAGGGAAAACTGATTTTATTACCTTACGACTATTAACAGTTTAAGTACAATTGTAATGACAAAATACCTACATCATCATCTAGGCATCTACAATTAAATCATCTTCACGGCAAGTACTGTACTTTCTTCTTCTTCTCTTTTGGCCCGTCTATCTGTAATACATATTCAAATTATTTTAATATCTATCAGACAACTATTAATAAATAAAAAAAAAATATACTTACTTTCCGATGCATATGTTACCTGTTCCGACGTAAATATCCTGGGGCTGGTATCTGAAACAAAAACAAAATAAGTTCAAAAATATTGAACCAAATATAAAACTTTAAAAATTTGCTCCTTTAACGTTTTTTTTCTTTCAAAATATCTATAAAGAAAAACTGGCATTAATGGCAGCCATCATCATTGGTGAATTGCTCTTTTTGACTATATATCATTAACTTATTTTCATTTTAAATCTATATTTCAATCAGTAATGAAGACGGTTTAATGATATAATCATTATTTCTGAAATTAATGTGCGTGTCAAATTATCAGAAGTTGGTGGCTAACCAAAACAATCTGATGTATACATTTTGAACAGAAAAGATTAAAATTCAACTGAATTTCAAACAATCTAAATCAAGTCATATTTTCCAAATTACTTTAAAAAAATCGACTAAATATGTAGATATCCAAATTGACAATGGGAAACTTTACTTTCATTCAGGTGATACTATTAGAGAAAGGGTTTCCAAATTGTCAATGTTAAGAGACTATTTGCTGTTATAATTCATTCAGAAATTAATGTGATGCATGTTTTACTTCAAATCCTAAATTGGAGTACAAGTATACTTTCTTATCAAAATATATTTCATTAGAGTATAAATTTGAAAAAGAAATTTTGGACTAATTTGTAATAAATTTTCAAGCTGTTTCTCCAGGGAAAACTGATTTTATTACCTTACAACTATTAACAGTTTAAGTACAATTGTAATGACAAAATACCTACATCATCATCTAGGCATCTACAATTAAATCATCTTCACGGCAAGTACTGTATTTTCTTCTTCTTCTCTTTTGGCCCGTCTATCTGTAATACATATTTAAATTATTTTAATATCTATCAGACAACTATTAATAAATAAAAAAAAAATATACTTACTTTCGGATGCATATGTTACCTGTTCCGACGTAAATATCCTGGGGCTGGTATCTGAAACAAAAACAAAATAAGTTCAAAAATATTGAACCAAATATAAAACTTAAAAAATTTGCTCCTTTAATGTTTTTTTTCTTTCAAAATATCTATAAAGAAAAACTGGCATTAATGGCAGCCATCATCATTGGTCAATTGCTCTTTTTGACTATATATCATTAACTTATTTTCATTTTAAATCTATATTTCAATCAGAAATGAAGACGGTTTAATGATATAATCATTATTTCTGAAATTAATGTGCGTGTCAAATTATCAGAAGTTGGTGGCTAACCAAAACAATCTGATGTATACATTTTGAACAGAAAAGATTAAAATTCAACTGAATTTCAAACAATCTAAATCAAGTCATATTTTCCAAATTACTTTAAAAAAATTGACTAAATATGTTGATATCCAAATTGACAATGGGAAACTTTACTTTCATTCAGGTGATACTATTAGAGAAAGGGTTTCCAAATTGTCAATGTTAAGAGACTATTTGCTGTTATAATTCATTCAGAAATTAATGTGATGCATGTTTTACTTCAAATCCTAAATTGAAGTACAAGTATACTTTCTTATCAAAATATATTTCATTAGAGTATAAATTTGAAAAAGAAATTTTGGACTTATTTGTAATAAATTTTCAAGCTGTTTCTCCAGGGAAAACTGATTTTATTACCTTACAACTATTAATAGTTTAAGTACAATTGTAATGACAAAATACCTACATCATCATCTAGGCATCTACAATTAAATCATCTTCACGGCAAGTACTGTATTTTCTTCTTCTTCTCTTTTGGCCCGTCTATCTGTAATACATATTCAAATTATTTTAATATCTATCAGACAACTATTAATAAATAAAAAAAATATATACTTACTTTCCGATGCATATGTTACCTGTTCTGACGTAAATATCCTGGGGCTGGTATCTGAAACAAAAACAAAATAAGTTCAAAAATATTGAACCAAATATAAAACTTAAAAAATTTGCTCCTTTAATGTTTTTTTTCTTTCAAAATATCTATAAAGAAAAACTGGCATTAATGGCAGCCATCATCATTGGTCAATTGCTCTTTTTGACTATATATCATTAACTTATTTTCATTTTAAATCTATATTTCAATCAGTAATGAAGACGGTTTAATGATATAATCATTATTTCTGAAATTAATGTGCGTGTCAAATTATCAGAAGTTGGTGGCTAACCAAAACAATCTGATGTATACATTTTGAACAGAAAAGATTAAAATTCAACTGAATTTCAAACAATCTAAATCAAGTCATATTTTCCAAATTACCTTAAAAAAATCGACTAAATATGTAGATATCCAAATTGACAATGGGAAACTTTACTTTCATTCAGGTGATACTATTAGAGAAAGGGTTTCCAAATTGTCAATGTTAAGAGACTATTTGCTGTTATAATTCATTCAGAAATTAATGTGATGCATGTTTTACTTCAAATCCTAAATTGGAGTACAAGTATACTTTCTTATCAAAATATATTTCATTAGAGTATAAATTTGAAAAAGAAATTTTGGACTTATTTGTAATAAATTTTCAAGCTGTTTCTCCAGGGAAAACTGATTTTATTACCTTACAACTATTAACAGTTTAAGTACAATTGTAATGATAAAATACCTACATCATCATCTAGGCATCTACAATTAAATCATCTTCACGGCAAGTACTGTATTTTCTTCTTCTTCTCTTTTGGCCCGTCTATCTGTAATACATATTCAAATTATTTTAATATATATCAGACAACTATTAATAAATAAAAAAAAAATATACTTACTTTCCAATGCATATGTTACCTGTTCCGACGTAAATATCCTGGGGCTGGTATCTGAAACAAAAACAAAATAAGTTCAAAAATATTGAACCAAATATAAAACTTATGCTCCTTTAATGTTTTTTTTCTTTCAAAATATCTATAAAGAAAAACTGGCATTAATGGCAGCCATCATCATTGGTCAATTGCTCTTTTTGACTATAAATCATTAACTTATTTTCATTTTAAATCTATATTTCAATCAGTAATGAAGACGGTTTAATGATATAATCATTATTTCTGAAATTAGTGTGCGTGTCAAATTATCAGAAGTTGGTGGCTAACCAAAACAATATGATGTATACATTTTGAACAGAAATGATTAAAATTCAACTGAATTTCAAACAATCTAAATCAAGTCATATTTTCCAAATTACTTTATAAAAATCGACTAAATATGTGGATATCCAAATTGACAATTGGAAACTTTACTTTCGTTCAGGTGAGAATATTAGAGAAAGGGTTTCCAAATTGTCAATGTTGAGAGACTATTTGCTGTTATAATTAATTCAGAAATTAATGTGATGCATGTTTTATGTCAATTCCTTAATTGGGAGACAAGTTATCTACAATTACAATACATTATTATTAAAATATATTTCATTAGAGTATAAATTTGAAAAAGAAATTTTGGACTAATTTGTAATAAATTTTCAAGCTGTTTCTCCAGGAAAAACTGATTTTTATGACCTAACAAATTTTAACATAGTTTTAAGTACAATTGTAATGACCAAATACCTACATCATCATTATCTGGCAACTACAATGAAACCATCTTCCTTCAGGTCTAGGACTGTATGTTCCTCTGGGCTCCAACTGTCTGTAATATAAACTAAAACTATTTTAATATTTATGAGACAACTGTTAGTAAATTAAAAAAAAATATACTTATATTAGAGAAAGGGTTTCTAAATTGTCAATGTTAAGAGACTATTTGCTGTTATAAGTAATTCAGAAATTAATGTAATGCATGTTGTATGTCAAATCTGGGAAATATGGGATATACATTTCCCAACTTATTCGGAATTCAAGAGCTTGCAGCTCCTACTCAGACTTTGTAAAACATCACCAGTGTCTGAGCAGAAAGTTGATGAACCAGGGGTATGTTAAAGAACGTCTCGTCCTTTTTCTAAAAAAATTCATCGGAAGGTACCAAGACCTTGTTGATAAATATTCGATATCAACTTCACAAATAATACATGATGGTCTTGAAGTATAGATTCTGCGTACTGACGCTGTTTATCATCTTAATAACGTGTTACAGTGTTCTTTTATTTGTCTTTATTAATATTACTTTTACTGTTTGGTCTGTTTTTGGTGATATACATTTGATGTGGCTCTGTACTTATGCATCCCGTCATTGTGTTGCTTGTATTATTTTTCATTTTTACTTGTGTGCTTTGTCCTTGTGACTTTTTATGTTTCTTTGATACATATGACGTGTCTCAGTACTTTAAACATCCCGCTATTGTGTTATTGTTCTATTATAATTTTTGCATACTTTGAACAACAAAATTATTTTATATCTCTACCTGTGTGACATTTACATTCTGACAGACGTCAAACACGCGATTCTACGCCAGAGTTAATGTTAAAATTACGATTCGGTCCCATTGCTTAAAATCTCTCGATCCTTTAAGGGTTGATTTGGCATACATAAATAAAATACAAAAATAAGTAAGCAATGAACGAGGTTGTTAAATGTGATATATGCTTTTTTTGTACTTCTTTGTTAAATATTTGTTTGTTTTTGTTGTATTAAGATTGTGACACAGCAATGACTGATGTACCCCTATTTTGACATTTTTACCTATTATGTCTGTTTGTTTTATTCACGCATCGTTGTCAATGTAGTGGAATTTGATGCGACTGTCATACAAGTGAGAGGTTTAGCACTATAAAACCAGGTTCAATCCACCATTTTCTACATAAGAAAGTGCCTGTACCAAGTCAGGAATATGACAGTTGTTGTCCATTCGTTTGATGTGTTTGTGCTTTTGATTTTGCCATTTGATTACGGACTTTCCGTTTTGAATTTTCCTCTGAGTTCAGTATTTGGGTGATTTAACTTTTTCCTAAATTAAAACGATAATAAAGACAACAACACCCATCATTTACTGCATGGTAAGAGTTTAATCTGGTCGACATGTTTCGCCAACAAGCGTGGCGTCTTCGGGACAATATTACATATGAAATCAAACAGTGAAGTACAAATTTTGCTGTTGTGTGGTTCGCCGAAAGTAACGTAACAATAGAGGTTGTTATGACGACGTTATAGATATAAATAGAAAGTGAAAGTTAAATAAGAATCTAGTTAAAAGTGAAAGTTAGTCAATAAAGTTATTAACGATGTGGTTAGCTGCTATTCTCACACGTCTGTGTAGTTGTTCTCATGGAGGTTTCTAGTGGTATTATTGTAGAAATGATGAAAGTAGATCATAAAATGTCAGTTCATTTCCAAATTGGACAACACCCCACTGGCCATCCCATACCAATTCAACTGGCTTCGCTCCGAGGGAGGTACTGCTTCCAATTGCGTTGGTAATAGGGTGAAGTGAATGATCGCTGCAATTTTGGGAATTGTAAATCTTGGTAGATTCGTTCAAAAAAATTTACTTTGCTAATAAAGTGTTCGTGGATCAAGCTTTTTTTTGGGATCCATCTGATGAGTTAAGCCTCTTTCGACTGATTTTTATAGTTCGTTCTTATGTTGTACTGTTACACCACTGTCCCAGGTTAGGGGGAGGGTTGGGATCCCGGTAACATGTTTAACCCCACCACATTCTGTATGTATGTGCCTGTCCCAAGTTAGGAGCCTGTAATTCAGTGGTTGTCGTTTGTTTATGTGTTACATATTTGTTTTTAAATTGTTTTGCATTTGTCATTCCGGGGCCTTTTATAGCTGAATATGCGGTATGGGCTTTGCTCATTGTTGAAGGTTGTACGGTGACCAATAGTTGTTTCATTGGCAATCATACTACATCTTCTTTTTAATATAAACAAATATATCCCTCTATATAGGGATAATTTTATCCCTCTTGAGAAGGGTAACGTTATTCCTCTATACAGGTATAAACACCATATAGAGGGTTTATTCCAAACCTGTCCACCAGAGACCAAATGACATAGAAGCTAACAACTATATGTTGCCATAAGGCCTTCAATAATGAACCAAAGTCATATTATATAATCAGATATAAAAGGCCCCGAAATGAAAAATGCAAAACAATACAAATGAAAAAAAAAACAGTTTGATATAGGTACAAAAAAAAGAAAATACAAAATGATATGCAGCAAAAACCAACTGCCACTGAATTATAGGCTCCTGACTTGGGACAGGCACAAACAGAATGTGGCAGGGTTAAGCTAGTTTGAAGGTGCCAACCCTCCCCTAACCTGGGATAGTGGTGTACAGTACATTATAGGAACAAGCTATAAAAATCAGTTGCAAAGGGCTCAATTCATCAGTTTATTCTAAAAAAAATCTGTTTATGATAAAAATTCAAATTTAACCCATATGATCCTATATAGAACTATTCTTATTTCTATTTATTTCTCCAATCGATTTACACAAAATAGCATTCATACCGGTCTACTAGACAATAAGACTTCGTAGGTTCATATCGTTTGCATTCAACATTTTTTATCGGATATTTTTTTACTATCCATGCTGAACCACGAACATTCATAGTAAACAAACATATCCGATAAAAAACGCTGAATGCAAAGAATGCAAACGATATGAATGTACGAAGTCTCATATTATAGGAATGACCGGTCCACTCGATCCGAAACGTTCAGTCAATTTTCTGATTGTCATTTTATAATACATGTATTAACACTCCTTTTCGACAGTTACCAAAATAAACTTCACATTCATTCTGTGTCTAAGTAACAACATGAACTATTACTAGACCATTATTATGTTATTAATAATGAAAGAATAAAACTAACCTTCCAAATTAATTCCATTATGGTATGAGTTGAAAAATTGGAACAATACAATAGAAATAACCCGCCAAATAATTGTAACCAATTAAAACAGAGATTACAGTGTGATCTAATGAACCGTGATGTCTACGATCAGAGGTGTTTATTAAATCCTGCCGGATTCGCGGGGCCGTAACCATTGATGAGGCAGATTCCACGGGGGAGCTACCATTTGATTTTTATGGTGGGTGGGGAAGTTGGGAAGGGGGGGGGCTAGGATGAAACTTGAAATAAAATGCTCCGCAGGGCGCAGCTTGATACGACCGCAGAGGTCGAACCCTGAACAGTTGGGGCAAGTATGGACACAACATTCAAGCTTGATACAGCTCTGAATTTGGATTGTGATTAAATATTTGACACAGCATAGGTTTCTGACACAGAATGAATGTGGTCTAAGAACTTAAAAATTTTAAATTGGACATTCACCTATTATGGTCCAATATCCAAAATCTAAATACATGGTTAGATTCAGCATATCAAAGAACCCCAAGAATTCAATTTTTGATGAAATCAAACAAAGTTTAATTTTGGACCCTTTTGACCTCAATGTGGACAAAGTTGATAACGGGGCCCAAAAATCAAAAATCTAAATACATGGTTAGATTCAGCATATCAAAGAACCCCATATATTCAATTTTTGTTGAAATCAAACTTAGTTTAATTTTGGACCCTTTGGACCTAAATGTAGACCAATTTGAAAACGGAACCAAAAATTAAGAATCTAAATACACGGTTAGATTCGGCATATCAAAGAACCCCAATAATTCAATTTTTGATGAAATCAAACAAAGTTTAATTTTGGACCCTTTGGACCTCAATGTGGACCAATTTAAAAATGGGGCCCAAAATCCAAAAACTTAATACACGGTTAGATTCAGCATATTAAAGAACCCCAAGAATTCAAGAATAAAACCCCATTGAAATTGGTCAAGAAATAAGCAATTTATACGAAGTATCTTCTTTTGCACAATACTGTGCAATTGAATATTTCTTGCTATTGCGCAATATTGTGCTATTGGATATTTCTTGCTATTGCGCAATACTGTGCAATTGAAGATTTCTTGCTATTGCGCAATACTGTACAATTGAAGATTTCTTGCTATTGTGCAATACTGTGCAATTGAAAATTTCTTGCTATTGCACAATACTTATTATATAATAATTTACACAGTTGGCGTCGTCGTCGTCGTCCGGCGTCGTCCTGCGTCGTCCGAAGACACATTGGTTTTCGCACAATAACTTAAGTTTAAGTGAATGGATCTCTATGAAATTTTACCATAAGGTTCAATACCACAAAAGGAAGGTTGGGATTGATTTTGGGGGTTATTGTACCAACAGTTAAGGAATTAGGGGCCAAAAGGGGCCAAAAATAAGCATTTTTGTAACTTCCAGACATAACTTGTGTGTTAGTGTATGGATCTCTCTGACATTGTACCACAAGGTTCCATATCACAAAGGGAATGCTGGGATTAATTTTGGGGGTAATTGCCTCAAAATATTAGGAATTAGGGGCCAAAAAAGGGGCAAAAAACAAGCATTTTTCTAGTTTCCAGACAATAACTTGTGTTCAAGTGTATGGATCTCTCTGAAATTGTACTGCAAGGTACCATACCACAAAGGGAAGGCTGGGATTGAGTTTGGGGGTGATGAATCATAAGGGGGTTCAAAAAATTTGGGGGGGGGGGATTTTTTTTTTTCCTTTTTTTTCTTTTTTTCCTTTTTTTTTTCTTTTAAAATTTTCCATTTTAAGTTGGTTATTTCTGATTTATATTTAAAAGCAAATAATAATGATATGGTAAGAGATACACATCAGTTTTTTTTTGTGCAAAATAAAGGGGGGGGGGGGGGGGTCAATACGCAACAGCATGGTGTATTGCACAAAAGCAAATATAAATTCAAATAATATAACCAATTCTAAGTTCTTTGACTACATTTATTCTGTGTCAGAAACCTATAATGTGTCAAATATTTAATTACAATCCAAATTCAGGCCTGTATGAGTATCAAACGCGAATATTTTGTCCATTTTTGCCCCAACTGTTCAGGGTTGGACCTCTGCGGTCGTATCCAGCTGCGCTCAGCGAAACATTTTATTTATGCTTATATCAAACATTTAGAAAAACTTCATGCTAAGACAGTTGGGAGCAATATGGTTTTGAAACTTCAACTTTACCTCTATAAGAGTAGCGAACTGCTCCAAGTTTCTATGTCTATAAAACTGAGAATGGAAATTGGGAATATGTCAAAGAGACAACCCGATCAAAGAGCAGACAACAGCCGAAGGCCACCAATGGGTCTTCAATGCAGCCAGAAAATCCCGCACCCGGAGGTGGTCCTCAGCTGGCCCCTAAATAAAATTGTGTACTAGTTCAGTGAAAATTGACGTCACACTAAACTACAAAACATATAAATGAACTGAAATTAAAAAAACATATAAGACTAACAAAGGCCAGAGGCTCCTGAATTGGGACAGACGCAAAAATGCGGTGGGGTTAAACATGTTTTGTGAGATCTCAACCCTCCCCCTATACCTCTAGCCAATGTAACTATATCTATATATCATGGTGACCTGTAATATCAGTTGTCCAACACAATTGTGCAATTACTGTAAATTCAGAAATTATTGTGAGGTTTTTATTACTGCGAATAATGCGACTACTTGAGTACTGCAATTATAAGAACTCGCATTCTGATATCAAATACATATATCTGTATGAAGTTTTTCCTAAAATCGCAATAATTAAACTCGCATTTTAGTTAATTCTTCAAAAATTCAAAAATCGCAATAATAAATGCACGCAATAATTTCTGAATTTACAGTAATCTTGTGTCAATTGTGTATACAGACTCATAAAAGAAACAAAATTACCAGACTTGACTCAATGCATGTGTCTTTAGACTACTGGTAACTTCATTTTTTTTCTTAACCAGATGAGGATAGTTAAAACTTGCATTTCTAGTTTATTGTAAAGCAGATGTGTTTGCTACCAAGCTAGTCATCATGACCCATATGTCATGTTTGATAAGACACTGATATATCTGAAACTGTTGTTAAAGTGTATGGTCTTGAGATAAAAGATCATCTGGCACTTACTTGCATGGAGATGAGGAATAACTCAGTTTGTCAGAATTAACACAAAGTTGAAAAAAACACATTGTGATATTTGTTTTGTGAATATATAACTTTATTAAGGTAATATCTCAATGTGAATTAACTTTTTTCATGCAATTCTGTAACAATTGGAGTTGTATAAAAACATTTGCATACATTTTTGATTAACCAATGTTAATGACAGAAACAGAATACAGGACTACTTTGGCTGTCTTGTCTGACCTTCAAATCTTTCATGGCAGCAAAGCAAATAAAATGCTCCGCAGGGCGCAGCTTGATACGACCGCAGAGGTCGAACCCTGAACAGTTGGGGGAAGTATGGACACAACATTCAAGCTTGATACAGCTTTGGATTTGGATTGTGATTAAATATTTGACACAGCATAGGTTTCTAACACAGATTGAATGTGGTCTAAGAACTTAAAAATTTTAAATTGGACATTCACCTATTATGGTCCAATATCCAAAATCTAAATACATGGTTAGATTCAGCATATCAAAGAACCCCAAGAATTCAATTTTTGATGAAATCAAACAAAGTTTAATTTTGGACCCTTTTGACCTCAATGTGGACAAAGTTGATAACGGGGCCCAAAAATCAAAAATCTAAATACATGGTTAGATTCAGCATATCAAAGAACCCCATATATTCAATTTTTGTTGAAATCAAACAAAGTTTAATTTTGGACCCCGATTTGGACCAACTTGAAAACTGGGCCCATAATCAAAAATCTAAATACATGTTTAGATTCAGCATATCAAAGAACCCTAAGAATTCAATTTTTGTTAAAATCAAACTAAGTTTAATTTTGGACCCTTTTGACCTTAATGTAGACCAATTTGAAAACGGAACCAAAAATTAAGAATCTAAATACACGGTTAGATTCGGCATATCAAAGAACCCCAATAATTCAATTTTTGATGAAATCAAACAAAGTTTAATTTTGGACCCTTTGGACCTCAATGTGGACCAATTTAAAAATGGGGCCCAAAATCCAAAAACTTAATACACGGTTAGATTCAGCATATTAAAGAACCCCAAGAATTCAAGAATAAAACCCCATTGAAATTGGTCAAGAAATAAGCAATTTATACGAAGTATCTTCTTTTGCACAATACTGTGCAATTGAATATTTCTTGCTATTGCGCAATATTGTGCTATTGGATATTTCTTGCTATTGCGCAATACTGTGCAATTGAAGATTTCTTGCTATTGCGCAATACTGTGCAATTGAAGATTTCTTGCTATTGTGCAATACTGTGCAATTGAAAATTTCTTGCTATTGCACAATACTTATTATATAATAATTTACACAGTTGGCGTCGTCGTCGTCGTCCGGCGTCGTCCGAAGACACATTGGTTTTCGCACTCTAACTTTAGTTTAAGTGAATGGATCTCTATGAAATTTTACCATAAGGTTCAATACCACAAAAGGAAGGTTGGGATTGATTTTGGGGGTTATTGTACCAACAGTTCAGGAATTAGGGGCCAAAAAGGGGCCAAAAATAAGCATTTTTGTAACTTCCAGACATAACTTGTGTGTTAGTGTATGGATCTCTCTGACATTGTACCACAAGGTTCCATATCACAAAGGGAATGCTGGGATTAATTTTGGGGGTAATTGCCTCAAAATATTAGGAATTAGGGGCCAAAAAAGGGGCAAAAAACAAGCATTTTTCTAGTTTCCAGACAATAACTTGTGTTCAAGTGTATGGATCTCTCTGAAATTGTACTGCAAGGTACCATACCACAAAGGGAAGGCTGGGATTGAGTTTGGGGGTGATGAATCATAAGGGGGTTCAAAAAATTTGGGGGGGGATTTTTTTTTTTTCCCTTTTTTTCTTTTTTTCCTTTTTTTTTTCTTTTAAAATTTTCCATTTTAAGTTGGTTATTTCTGATTTATATTTAAAAGCAAATAATAATGATATGGTAAGAGATACACATCAGTTTTTTTTTGTGCAAAATAAAGGGGGGGGGGGTCAATACGCAACAGCATGGTGTATTGCACAAAAGCAAATATAAATTCAAATAATATAACCAATTCTAAGTTCTTTGACTACATTTATTCTGTGTCAGAAACCTATAATGTGTCAAATATTTAAATACAATCCAAATTCAGACCTGTATGAGTATCAAACGCGAATATTTTGTCCATTTTTGCCCCAACTGTTCAGGGTTGGACCTCTGCGGTCGTATCCAGCTGCGCTCAGCGAAACATTTTATTAATGCTTATATCAAACATTTAGAAAAACTTCATGCTAAGACAGTTGGGAGCAATATGGTTTTGAAACTTCAACTTTACCTCTATAAGAGTAGCGAACTGCTCCAAGTTTCTATGTCTATAAAACTGAGAATGGAAATTGGGAATATGTCAAAGAGACAACCCGATCAAAGAGCAGACAACAGCCGAAGGCCACCAATGGGTCTTCAATGCAGCCAGAAAATCCCGCACCCGGAGGTGGTCCTCAGCTGGCCCCTAAATAAAATTGTGTACTAGTTCAGTGAAAATTGACGTCACACTAAACTACAAAACATATAAATGAACTGAAATTAAAAAAACATATAAGACTAACAAAGGCCAGAGGCTCCTGAATTGGGACAGACGCAAAAATGCGGTGGGGTTAAACATGTTTTGTGAGATCTCAACCCTCCCCCTATACCTCTAGCCAATGTAACTATATCTATATATCATGGTGACCTGTGATATCAGTTGTCCAACACAATTGTTCAATTACTGTAAATTCAGAAATTATTGTGAGGTTTTTATTACTGCGAATAATGCGACTACTTGAGTACTGCAATTATAAGAACTCGCATTCTGATATCAAATACATATATCTGTATGAAGTTTTTCCTAAAATCGCAATAATTAAACTCGCATTTTAGTTAATTCTTCAAAAATTCAAAAATCGCAATAATAAATGCACGCAATAATTTCTGAATTTACAGTAATCTTGTGTCAATTGTGTATACAGGCTCATAAAAGAAACAAAATTACCAGACTTGACTCAATGCATGTGTCTTTAGACTACTGGTAACTTCAATTTTTTTCTTAACCAGATGAGGATAGTTAAAACTTGCATTTCTAGTTTATTGTAAAGCAGATGTGTTTGCTACCAAGCTAGTCATCATGACCCATATGTCATGTTTGATAAGACACTGATATATCTGAAACTGTTGTTAAAGTGTATGGTCTTGAGATAAAAGATCATCTGGCACTTACTTGCATGGAGATGAGGAATAACTCAGTTTGTCAGAATTAACACAAAGTTGAAAAAAACACATTGTGATATTTGTTTTGTGAATATATAACTTTATTAAGGTAATATCTCAATGTGAATTAACTTTTTTCATGCAATTCTGTAACAATTGGAGTTGTATAAAAACATTTGCATACATTTTTGATTAACCAATGTTAATGACAGAAACAGAATACAGGACTACTTTGGCTGTCTTGTCTGACCTTCAAATCTTTCATGGCAGCAAAGCAAATAAAATGCTCCGCAGGGCGCAGCTTGATACGACCGCAGAGGTCGAACCCTGAACAGTTGGGGGAAGTATGGACACAACATTCAAGCTTGATACAGCTTTGGATTTGGATTGTGATTAAATATTTGACACAGCATAGGTTTCTAACACAGATTGAATGTGGTCTAAGAACTTAAAAATTTTAAATTGGACATTCACCTATTATGGTCCAATATCCAAAATCTAAATACATGGTTAGATTCAGCATATCAAAGAACCCCAAGAATTCAATTTTTGATGAAATCAAACAAAGTTTAATTTTGGACCCTTTTGACCTCAATGTGGACAAAGTTGATAACGGGGCCCAAAAATCAAAAATCTAAATACATGGTTAGATTCAGCATATCAAAGAACCCCCTATATTCAATTTTTGTTGAAATCAAACAAAGTTTAATTTTGGACCCCGATTTGGACCAACTTGAAAACTGGGCCCATAATCAAAAATCTAAATACATGTTTAGATTCAGCATATCAAAGAACCCTAAGAATTCAATTTTTGTTAAAATCAAACTAAGTTTTATTTTGGACCCTTTGGACCTTAATGTAGACCAATTTGAAAACGGAACCAAAAATTAAGAATCTAAATACACGGTTAGATTCGGCATATCAAAGAACCCCAATAATTCAATTTTTGATGAAATCAAACAAAGTTTAATTTTGGACCCTTTTGACCTCAATGTGGACAAAGTTGATAACGGGGCCCAAAAATCAAAAATCTAAATACATGGTTAGATTCAGCATATCAAAGAACCCCATATATTCAATTTTTGTTGAAATCAAACAAAGTTTAATTTTGGACCCCGATTTGGACCAACTTGAAAACTGGGCCCATAATCAAAAATCTAAATACATGTTTAGATTCAGCATATCAAAGAACCCTAAGAATTCAATTTTTGTTAAAATCAAACTAAGTTTAATTTTGGACCCTTTGGACCTTAATGTAGACCAATTTGAAAACGGAACCAAAATTTAAGAATCTAAATACACAGTTAGATTCGGCATATCAAAGAACCCCAATAATTCAATTTTTGATGAAATCAAACAAAGTTTAATTTTGGACCCTTTGGACCTCAATGTGGACCAATTTAAAAACGGGGCCCAAAATCAAAAACTTAATACACGGTTAGATTCAGCATATTAAAGAACCCCATGAAATCAAGAATAAAACCCCATTGAAATTGGTCAAGAAATAAGCAATTTATAGGAAGTATCTTCTTTTGCACAATCCTGTGCTATTAAATATTTCTTGCTATTGCGCAATACTGTACAATTGACAATTTCTTGCTATTGCGCAATATTGTGCTATTGGATATTTCTTGCTATTGCGCAATACTGTGCAATTGAAGATTTCTTGCTATTGCGCAATACTGTGCAATTGAAGATTTCTTGCTATTGTGCAATACTGTGCAATTGAAAATTTCTTGCTATTGCACAATACTTATTATATAATAATTTACACATCCTGTTTGGTGTGTATCTCCTACCATATCATTATTATTTGATTTTAAATATAAATCAGAAATAACCAACTTAAAATGGAAAATTTTAAAAGAAACAAAAAAGGAAAAAAAAATAAATCCCCCCCCAAAATTTTTTGAACCCCCATTATGATTCATCACCCCCAAACTCAATCCCAGCCTTCCCTTTGTGGTATGGTACCTTGCAGTACAATTTCAGAGAGATCCATACACTTGAACACAAGTTATTGTCTGGAAACTAGAAAAAAATGTGTTTTTTGGCCCCTTTTTGGCCCCAAATTCCTAAACGTTTAGGGCAATTACCCCCAAACTCAAACCCAGCTTTCCCTTTGTGATATGGAACCTTGTAGTACAATTTCAGAAAGATCCATACACTTACACACAAGTTATTGTCATGAAACTAGAAAAATGCTTGTTTTTTGCCCCTTTTTTGGCCCCTAATTCCTAAAATTTGGAGGCAATTACCCCCAAAATCAATCCCAGCATTCCTTTTGTGATATGGAACCTTGTGGTACAATGTCAGAGAGATCCATACACTAACACACAAGTTATGTCTGGAAGTTACAAAAATGCTTATTTTTGGCCCCTTTTTGGCCCCTAATTCCTTTACTGTTATTACCATAACCCCCAAAATCAATCCCAACCTTCCTTTTGTGGTATTGAACCTTGTGGTAAAATTTCATAAAGATCCATTCACTTAAACTAAAGTTAGAGTGCGAAAACCAATGTGTCTTCGGACGACGACGACGCCAACGTCATACCAATATACGACCACAAAAATTTTTTTGCGGTCGTATAAAAATGACTACTACCCAATTAAAACTGCATCATGTTACAGAGGCCAACACAGGAAAAGCCTATTGATACTAAAACAAAAAACAAATAGTTTCAAACTTTAATATATATAATACACAACTGCACTTCACATGGCACTTTGATTGTATATTTGTGTGTTAGTCGTGGTAAGTATATATATGAATAACAATAACAGTTAAAATCCAGCATATACAAAAAGCTACTATAAATATTCAAATCTTTAAACACTTTGTTGAGAATTGAACAATTTGTAAAAATGGAAGATGATGGTAAATGTATTGATTGACAAAAAAAGCAAATAGTAGTTATAAAAAATGGCTATATAGATCTAATAGCCATTACAGAAATAAGTTTACTTCAGATTTACAAAATGCCTGATAACATGCCCATTATCAACTCAGTGGTGGTGTAGTAGCATGCTTGCCTTGAGTGTGGGAGGTCGTGGGTTGGATCCCTAAAGGGGGGGGGGGGGGCACAAAAGACTTGAAAATTGGTATTTGCTGCATTCCACTGCATTGATTAGACACTGATGTAACTGAAACTGAAAAAGATCATCATTCTAGTACTGTCATGTAAGAGCAACTAAAAAAAGTAAATCAAGCTTACAATCGGGGAATTTGGTGAATTTGGAAAACATTAACTCTTTTCTGAAGATGAAAATAGTCTATTTGAGTTGTTTAAAAACTTTTGCATACATTTTTCACATAAAAAAACACAGCATTTAGGAGTAAGAGCAAAGACTGTTCAGCTAAGAGTCAGAATAATATGTTTGGGTAGGGTGAAATGTCTTCCTGCAGACTGCTACCTTGTGAACAAGCATACAGATTCAGCTTAGCTTGTAAGTTTAGTACAAAGCAGCATCCATATTCATATCACATTAACATGTTCTCATCCTCATATGCATTTAATAATTGAAACTTTAAATTAAGGATGTTTGCTACTCAGTTTCAAAATAACAAGCTATTCATCACACTGGTAAATATTGATAGGTTACTAATAAAGGAACTATAAGAGTGCAAAAAAATTATAGGTCCATGCGCTTGTTTTTGAGATATAAGCTATTGTAAATTTTATGGGAAAAATTTCTCTCTTGATTTTTCATAGCTTTATCATTGACAAGTTTTATTTTGCAAACAAAAGGCTTCTTATCCTGTATGTAAAAGATTTATGAAAAGAAAAATGAGTGTTAGTGGCAAAA
The DNA here is from genome assembly GCF_021869535.1 of Mytilus californianus. Taxonomy (NCBI): domain Eukaryota; kingdom Metazoa; phylum Mollusca; class Bivalvia; order Mytilida; family Mytilidae; genus Mytilus; species Mytilus californianus. The sequence goes on from NW_026262679.1 coordinate 66,217,956, forward strand.
TTTTTTTATGGTATTTAAATGGATAAAACTAGAGGAATCCAAAAATCTGACAAAAATTCAAAAACATGACTAGCGAACATCCTTAAACACCAATTCATCATCATCATCATTATGAAAACATTTTCGTTTTGCAAATAAAAGATAGTTAAACTAGTGAGTCTTGAAAAGTACTTTTACATACTGAATTTACCGGTAAACTGATATTTTCATAATAAAAAAAAATAATGTCAAAACCATTTTTTACATTGAAAATTGGTCAAATTAAAGTTAAAATTGCCTTCAATTTTACACATGTTCATTAACCATTGTGAAGAAAGATGATAAAAACGTCAGAATAAAGCTAAAAAGTGAAATAACATCTAAATGTTTTTGGTACTAAGTCAGGTAGAAATGGCATAAATATCAATATGAGAAAGAGTCAAAAGTATTTACATTCAGTGAGCAGAATGGAAACTGATATTTTTTAAGTAATTAACAATAGCATTCACAAATAAACTTATCATATCATGGTTACAAAATCATAACATAACAAAAGATATTCACTGGTTTCAAGTAATGTTAACTGTACAAAATGACAAGCAAAAATTTGTCAAATAAAGCCATTTAATTAAAGAAGTAAAAGAGTAACAAAAAAGAAAGCATATTAAATAGTTTTACAAAAAAAACATACAAAACGTATAAAAAAATCACATATATATGGTATATCACAGTTGACTGATCTGTTTTTGTACCAAAATGTATGTCCAAATCTGAAAATAACAGATGTACATATCAAGGGAAGGTATGTTTGGGGGACTGATCGGTCATATTCAGGCTCTTAAATAAAACAACCATTCATTTTTCTCAGTTTGCAAGAGTTAAGAAATTATCAATGTTGTCAGTTGTCTGTCTCTTTTTTCATGATGGTTAGAGAAAGAAGCACACAAGAAATATAAATATGGAAAACTTCAACACAAGGTTAAATCAGTCAAATCTGTATATAAAGGTCACCCTTGGGACCAGAGAATACTGACCTTACAAGAGAAGTGACCTTTGAACTGGGTTACAAATGCCCATAGGCATTACTACCTTGGGACACTTAGAAAGACAGATTTCCGCTTATAGCAGGTTTGACTGTATATGAAAATATACAAAATCCTTTTTGACACCATAGCTTTCATGCATCTAGGAAAGAAAAAAAATCAAGATAACTAACTCTAGTAAAGAAATTTACTTTCAAGAGTGTCCTCACAATTTTTCCTTTTTTTTTAGTTGTCCGGTAATTTATTTTATTTGGATATTTTTTTTTATCCTTATCTAATGATTAATTAACCTCATTGGTTGATATCTTTGGAGGAAGTACATGTGATACATCCTCATTCTTTCAATATCCAAGCCGTGTTGTCGGCAAAGTAATTATATTCTTTAACTTTTACTTACATTTGCCTTGGTGGCTTTAAGACCTTGGTGGTCATTTATATATGCCTTGGTGGCAATAAACCTAGGTGGTCATTTATATTTGCCTTGGTGGCAATAGACATAGGTGGTCATTTTTATAATTTTTTACATTTGCCTTGGTGGCAACATTAAATAGAAAATACTAGCCTTGATGGCTTTAAGACCTTGGTGGTCATTTATATTCGCCTTGGTGGCTTCTTAATAGACCTAGGTGGTCATTTTTAACCTTGGTGGTGAAATGTTTTGGGATTTAGACCTTGCCATGGGTAGTTATTATTAACCCAGGTGGTCAGATATTTGGTATGCCGTGCGTCGGTTAAACGCCGGTCGAAGAGCTATCGCGTTAAAATATTTTATGTATAATTGGACTTTGACTTTGTTAAAATATTTTATGTATAATAAGACTTTGTTAGAAAAGAATAGTAAGATTGAGAAAGTGAAAGCATTTAGTGTGAAATTACATGTCACTTGGTATTAGTTTTGTTGGCTGGAGTGATGTGTATTGAATTATAAGGTGTCTTCATCGAGGTCTGCGTTCAGCGGTCTGTTTGAATGTACATAGAATATGAATAGAATGTTTATGTTTTCAGATCATGGGTGTTACTGACAAGCTGATGTATGAAGGAGAAGCAATATGACATTGCACGATAATTCATGTCAATGAGTTCGATCAACCTTAAAGGACAGGATTTTTCTGATCAGAATCTGGTGAGTACAAATTCCATGTTTAAGTAATGATTTGATTTCAGAAAATATAATAATAAAAAAAAGAAATGGTGTAAATATAGACATAACACTAAATTATGTTTTTCTGTATTGAAGAGAAAGGCAGAAGATGCCAGTATGGCACGGTACTTGAATTAAAAAAAAAAAAAAAAAACTGTGATGGAACAGCTTTATGTTTAACTGAACATATTTAAAAGTAATTCTAAAAATTTGTCCCTAATTTTGAGATGTTTATTATAAGATTTGTATATAATTTCATTGATGTGTTGAAAGATGTCACAAAAATCTGTTTGACTTGGAAGATTAATTGTTGCAATATTTTTGTTTTGTTTTATTTACTAAATATAATGTTGTATCATTTTGTATACTAATGTATACTAAAATTTTATGTATGGTGAATTTTTTTAATTTAAATTTCTTTGTCTACAGTTCGAGGGACACTGATTCCCTAGTGGTTTTCCACATGGATTGTAGGCAAAGGGATTTTTCCTTTTCGAAGTGTGACTAATGCTGTACAAGTACAAATAAACAAATTGTTATTGGTTAATATATTTTCAGCAGAGTTGAGAAGAATCAAGTGGAAATACAATTGTCAATGTTCCTGATTGGGAAGTAAAGAGTGAGTTTGATCCAACAACAGTAAAGTAAGCGACAAGCCAGCATAGTAGACACTTGGAGGTGAAGTCCCTTTGCTTACAACAAGCTTTCATCATGCTGAAGATGTGATTCAAATAATGTTCATTTTGATATGAGTTCATTGCATTAACGGGACTTTATAAGTTTGTATGTGGTGGAATTCATGAGAACTTATTGAATTGTGAAACTATTTATAAAGAACTGTGTACACGTATCTTGAAATTGTTAGTACAAATGTAGCATTGTAAAGAAATAAAAGAATAATATTTAATAAAAGTGTTGAAGACATTTTTGTTTTGAGTTTTGGGAATACTATTCCTTAAGAGAAAGCCTTGCTAGTGGTGTTATTTGAGATTGGCATGCAAATATGCTGTATGGACAACAGAGTTTTCTATGCCCATAACTAAACATGAACTGGATGCAAGATTATATCAATCACTGAGGATATGGGTATAACCTCATTGGTTGATATCTTTGGCGATGTACATGTGATACATCCTCATTCTTTCAATATCCAAGTGGTTGGTTTAAGGGCTATATTTGATCAGGCAATACATATTGACTGTTTGGGTTGATGAGGTCCTTGATATGTTCCCCCCTCTCCCACCCATTAGCACCAAAATGTGGATAGGTTTTCATATTTAGATTTTGATATTGGTATTACATGTATGCATTTTGGGTTGATGAGCAATAGACAACATTAGAAAAACACAAGAATTACCATGTGATCAAATGACGGAACACATCTTCACTTTAGCGTCTGATGAGGCGATGTTCACGGGAAAGGTCAATGAGGGCAAGTGGATTTGTCGCTATTTCATTACAATGGTAAAAATAAGATTATAGATGACAATATTGTTGATTATTATGCGTCATTTATCATCTCCAGACTTGTTATGTTGTCAACAACTCAGAGCTATATCCAGTGAGCACTTGTGCATTGCATTGTGCATAGTAGTCCACATTTTGGTTTCTGAAACGTATAGATATTATCTTGTATTCGGTTCTGTCCTCTAGAGTTTTCTATGCCCATAACTAAACATGAACTGGATGCAAGATTATATCAATCACTGAGGATATGGGTACTTCCTACAGCAAAACATCCAAAGGCATTCATGGTTATAATAACTCTAACCAAAATAAACCAGGGCATTCTATAGAGACAAAAGTTTTTATTCATGGGACTAATGAGTGAAAATAAATACAAAGTATGATTGTGGAGAACAACAATAGGATATAATGGTTTAGTTTTTACAGATAACTAAGTTGCTTATATTATTACAAGTACAATTTCTCTTTGACAGAAAGACAATTCTATCAAGTAAACCCTGAACTATTACTGTTACATTACTAAATAAAGTTTTGTGATCTCGCAGACAGTTAATATTACCCAAATCAGCAATTTCTATCATACAAACCCTGATTTATACCCATAAAGTTTCTTACACTGATATATAAAGTTGTTTGGTTTGTATTTACATAAAAATATGTGTAATAAGTTTTTAAAAATCTATTGCATGTAATATTTTCACCATACTCATTTCTGTTTTTCATTTCCTTATTTCAATTTGTTTAAAGTCTCTCAAATGCATTGTTCAACTAAAAGGTTTTATGATATTATAATATAGTTGATTGATTGATTGATTGATTGGTTGGTGTTTAACGCCACTTTCAACATTATTGCGCTATTTCGTGGCGGTCAGTTTTTATTGGTGGAGGAAGCCGGAGAGCTCGGAGAGAACCACCGACCTTCGGTAGGAAAACTGACAATCATAGTCAATTTAAGATTGGAGTCGAGTGCACCTGCCCCGTTTGGGATTCGAACTCACAACCTCAGTGTTGACTGGCTAGTGATACAGTAGTTGGACTACTTAGACCATTCGGCCACCGAGGCCCCTAATATAGTTGATAGCTTAACAATGAACAAAACTATTCCATGAAAAAAGATTATAATAATTACAAAAATAAAGGTAATTGTCGAAGCTCTGCACATAATAAATGAAAAATAGTATAAATAACTGAATGGTATGTAGGAAAATTGCCTATTTTTGTGGTCAATGTTTCTGGTTACCCATAATGCTTATGCTTCTAACAATAAATTAATGATCATAACATGAAAATGTCACATGATAAATATCGTATACATACATCACAGTTTTAACAAGGAACAAAAAATTCAAGACAAGATTATCATATTTGATAAAAGAGTAATAAACATAAATAAAGCTCTACACACAATAAATGATAAATATTATATAAAGCTGAAAGGAATGAAGATGTTAATAAAATAGAAGCTATAGAAGATTACCTGGTATCTGAATAATTACTCAATACATGCATCTATTGTTTCATCAATATGTTCTATTTATAACAATGATAGTCAAAAAGGTCAACCAGTGTTCCCATTAGACAAATTCATAAATCAAGTTTTATAAAAATGATTCTGCAAAGAGTGGTTTAAATTATTCCAATAGTTTTAGAGGACACACTATTTGAATATATTTTTTCTTGAAGCCCAATGCAAACATGGAAAAACCATGTTGGACTTAATGAAATCTACAAAATATTTTTTTTAATCGAATAAATCAATCAGTTTGTTTCTGCTTGAAAAAAATCTTGGTTAAGTAAGATCAGATTTCACAAGTTTGTAAGAGGACACAAAAGAATAACATTATTGTATTCTATAAGGACCAATGAAGAGATGTGTTTAACTTCCATGTTTCATTGTAACCAAATTTATTCTAGTCAGTTTTATGGGATAAATATTTCTAAAAGTAGTCTGTCTGTAGAGATAATTTAAGTCAAGTTTAGTGTTAACACTGAAAAGATTGTTTATATACAAATGGCAATATACTGACCCTTTGATCCAGATAGTATAAATATGATTATCATTTACAAGATTAAAAAATCACGTCAAATTTACCCAAACATCAAATTCATTTTCTATGTAAATATTTCATAATTTGCAAGCTCATATTAATTTTGAATTTTGTGGAGTCAATATCAACCCATATACATTTACCTAGACAATTCTGTCTAACTGATCTAATACGACAACTCAACAAAGCTAGCTTTTAACTAAACCAGTAGCTGTCTGCACAGATTTAAATGATTGTCATTTTCATAAACATTAAAAAATATATGATGAAAATTTATACTACACATTTTTTTTTTAATTTACAGACAAAATAGACCCAATAATGTACCTTCTAATAGTGGATACCAAAATAAGTGCTGGTACTTTTGAAATAGAAAAAATACAGGTTAGCTTAATGACTGAGATATATTCAGATTCAAAGTTCAATTTTGACACGTCAGATATGTCCCAGATCAGCTTAAGTAAAAACTGAGATATTTTTAAATTCAAAGTTTATTTTGAATTTTTAACAATGTAGCTTAGATCTGCATTATGTAATAATCAATTGATGTCAGCACTGAGTCCTCTTTTGCACGAGTCTAATGGACATACACAAAAATTTACCTGTAAGGACTGAAAGGTCATATCATCTTAAATATATATAATTGCAATCAGATCTAATTTCAATTGTATTTAACAATTTCTGTACATTCATATAAAATACAAAAATACAAAAATCAGCAAAAAATACAACATCACATAAATAATAGTAAAAATGGAATGTTTAATTAGGCTGCTTATTTAACAATTCAAAAAAATATGTGACTACATCTAATATTATATGAATTTCAAAAATTGTAGGAGATTCGAAAAATATTGATATTTTCTTAAATGCTTCATATTTCTCTCTAATATACAATCTACAAATCTAAAAGTACCTAACATTAAACATCAAATTTATTTAATTATTGAGGAATTAAATCCATCTTTAATATGCTCTTAAATGTCAATTTCTTTTTTTACACATTTGAGATTTTATCCCCAAAAAATACTCTTTGAAAACCCAGATATACAACTGTGAATTAAACAACAATTAATTACAAATTAAATGCTACATTCATCCAAGGAATGCATTCAATAGTTAAACACCTGATCCCAATAAAAAAAACCAGGATATACTGTAAACCAACTTATTTTCGCGGATACTTTATTTCGCGTTTAGACCTTTCTAACCCATTTTGCAGCGATTTAATTACTCTTTCCTTATATTTACTTGTGTAGATAAATAAGGAAAAATCCAAGTTTTACAAAGTCGCGAAAATTAGTCGGTTTACAGTATGCACATATTTATAACACAAATTCTGATCTATCCAAACTTTGATAGAAAATAAATAAATATATTTTGGCAGAATATCTAAATATTGCATTTGAAATGTCAAATTAGTGTGTTTTTTGAACTTTCAAGATCATCTCTAATATTGACATACTTTTCAGTATGGTATGTATACCTTAAAGCACTAGTAAAGAGAGAGTAAATACATTATCACAACATTCTGTCACCAATGAAAACAATACTACTATTCCTCTTTATGGTAGCATTATGATCTGCTATAATAAAAAAAAATTGGTGGCTTTTACTGGCATTATTTAAATGACACATTCATTTCTTTATGGGGATAAATCTTCCAACATAAAAGACAAAAATTGATCATTGCTATATAAGTGACAAAAAGATACACTCTCCTAAAAGAAGGCATGGAAATCACTGGTGGAAAGTTCTGCAGAAATGTATTGTGTTTTGTCTTTTGTAGTTTGATTAATATAAGCACATATAAATAGATCATGATCTTTGTCCTCTGATTACTGTTCCACCTCTTTGAGGGACAGGTGGGGCAGCATTATGTTTTCCTGCTGTCGACTGGTTTAAATTTATATATGCAGATTCAGGATTCATAACGTTACCTAACTTTTCAACAATTTCATCAAATGATGGCCGATGATGATTGTCCACTTCCCAACAATTAACCATCAAACCATATCTGTAATGGAAGAATTAAAAGTAAACATTATAAAATCAAGTAAAAATCTACATTGATAATATTATGCTATCAGATATATTTTAGAGCAATGTTTCTTAAGTACATGTACCATATTTTTGTAATTGAATATACATAGAAAATAGCTTAAAGGGAAAATTCGCGATTTTTTACTTTTCATCTTATTATGTTCATAATACCATAAAAAACATATTTACCAAGTTTTATCTGGATATGAACACTAATAAAGAAGAAAATTGGGAATTAATAATTTAATTTATTCCAACTTCCTGACTTATGTGACGTAGTTTAAGTCTTTTTGCATGCCAGGAGTGAATAAATCTCGTTGTAAGTCTTGTTTGTTAATCATCTAATAACGCGATTTAAAGCGCATCGACGACTTTTTGCGTAGCTATTAACAAACTAATAATTAAGAAAGTAAAGTGATCCGCCGTGCAACTTTCAAAATTAAAATGTACAATTTATATTTAAAGGATTTCTGATATGATTATAGTAATAAAAGTAAATCATACAATAGAATATATTTTCATGAATTTTTTTTCCGACGGATATTTTGAACAAACATATATAACTGATATTGTTTTACAAATGCATGTTTGTATTCTCACCTGAAGGCTTTTACTTCAGTCTAGTACTGTGTAAATACAATGTGTATTGTACTGTGACACTAAGTGACCACCTGTTGAATGCGTGGTTAAATTCAAGGTAATTAAAAGATTAGCATTCTGTAATTCTATTCTTTTGATCTTCACTCAGTGAATTTTAGCCAACACAGTTCACCGTTACAGGTGTGAACAACATTTCGTATGAATGATAAAAACATTAATTATTTGGGGAGGAATATGGTGGCAAAATACCTGAATCGCCGTTATATACATGTATATCTTTTATATTTTGCGTAAGCTTAATTTTAAAATAGATAGGTGAGTATTTTGTTGTAACATCGAAATTCTGAATTACTTTCAATTAAATAATTTTACAAATAAAAATGGTCCACGAAAACGAGCGTATAAACCAAACACTGTACTTACTTTTTCAAATTATCATGGGTATTAACCTTGAATATTTCAATGTTTAGAGAAAATTATCGCGGTTACATGATTAATATAGGTTGGTCCGTCCACAGCGATCTACATTTACCTAATCGGGAATGCCCTTATTAAAATATTTAAAATCTCACAACGTATACATACTTTAGCTATTTGACCAACGATGTTTAAAAAAAATAACAGAATCAATCTAACGTCAACTTTCCTTTTTTGAATGGAGACAGACCGGAGGAATCAATTTTCAATGTGCTTTATATCTTGTACCTTTGCAAGACTTATCATTCATTCATAAACCCACTTTATACCAGAGACATATATGTCAGTCTTAACTGACAAGAATACACCTAAAGCGGACAAGCAGTATTTTCTTTAAGTTTCTGTGATTTAATACCAAGAAAGAAAAAAATCCCGAAATTAATTTGATACTTTGATACTCAATATTTTTCCTGGAAAATATTCATATCCTTGTTTGGTCTGAAAATAAGATAAGAATTTGGTATACAGAACATGCAGAAGTGTGAATGTCATAAAACCTTGTTATATCAGAAACCATTATAAATGTGAACCTGTATACGTAAGACCTCATGGGACGTCACCTAACCACATACAGGTAATATACAAGTAGCTCTGTTATACCCGGAAATGTCAAGGTAAATCACTACCGATACAGAATGTACCAATGCAAAGAAAATTCTGATGATTGTGAAGCATGACCATTCATGATTTTAGAGGAGTCTTAGGTGGAAATTGCCGGTACGATTTAAATTCTGACTATATTTTTTTCTCTCAATTTAAATCACTGAACTTAAAAAAAAAAGAAACATACGCCCAAGATCAGAATTCTTCATGTAAATTCATAAATACAACGTTCTTATTTTGTAACTTTCGATATACTTCACCCCCCCCCCCCCCCCCCCCCCAACCTGGGAACAGTATATCTAACATAACAATGTTTGTGTACCTGCCCAAATAAAAAAAAAAAAGATGAAAAAAGAAAGAGATGAACGGTAAGTCACATCAGATTCAAATATTTATATGGTTGATTGTCGTTAACTAGAGATGTAAAGTTACATGTCTCTGCGTTAACTTATAAGAATGACAGGAAAGTATATACTTGAAATAGATTTATGATGAATAATATGCAACTGCAGCACCCCTTTTTATCAAAGTGTACATGCATGTATTTTAATGACTGTCCGTTATTTCGATTAAGAATAACAAGTGTACGTGAAATTCTATAGTTGCCTGTGAGACTTTTTTTTACCAGATATGCGACTTTTCGTATTTATATTTTCTCTTATATTACTCTCATTTAATATTTTATGCATAAGTGCAATATTAGGAATGGTTTATCCCCCCTCCCTTTTAAGCTAACTAAATAAATTAATCAACCTTCTAGCTGACCAGACGTTAACACATCTACTATCAGTCAATTCGGAGTGAAGTTTCTTTATTTCTTCAAATAAGCTTTTTGGGGATCATTAGTGTACGTCCAGTGGCATATATATTACATGCATGTCGGAACAGGAAAATTGACATGAGGTATAATAGAACCATGTTCACATTATTACATTATTATATATAATACACAACCATTGAGATGATGACGACTTTCTTAAACTGTTCAAAATAATCTTATGGAAATAAAAATCTGTGATTTTACTATGTGCATAACTTTGATGAACCAAAGCAAGTTAGAAATAAAATAAATAAAATAAATAAAATAAATAAAATAAATAAAATAAATAAAATAAATAAAATAAATAAAATAAATAAATAAATAATTATTTTATTATAGTGTCACATATTTGATCAATATATATATACAACAATTCATAATAAAAACAGAGATCAAATATCCAGCCTTAGAATAGACTTATGAGACACTTAGATATCGACCTGTATTTAAATCAGATTGGTTTTGGATGTTTCTCTCGTATATTCAATATACATGTATATATTCTAATTGCGACTATCTATAGTTCCGTAACCTTCTATCTCGGCGTATAATCCAATGATCGACAAGTGCGTACATTTTGTAAAATCAATATTTGTACGTTTCAAAATGTCCATAATTATTGACAACGAGTAATTACTTACATTTTCCCCAATTTACGTTTGGAAAATATGTAAATATATTTTTATTTTATCAAATCTTTTTTTGGAATTATTTAGATTTTCATAAATGTTCTTTACACCATAAATGTTATTTATAAACAAGCGTATGAGTTTAGTCATATATATAATGGCTATTATATCTATGGTTTAGTAAAGACTAGCATATCACTATCGGACACGCAAGACAAAGATGTATATTCACCTGATAGTTTCAAAATGGAAAGTTACAAGTTATCGGCCGTGTACACTTCTCAATACCCTCAGAGGTGAAGTGATGCACGAACTTGCTTCATGTAATTGTGTAATAAGAGTTTTAAAGCCCAACAAGAAATCGCTTGAATACCTGGACGTGTCAACTCACAATACCTCTGGGAACAATTCCTTTAGCAATGCTGGTGATCAGATAAGGGAAGGTCCGAATTTATTTAAATAAGATTATTACATAAATGAATTATGAACACACTAGATTTTCGAAAACATTTTTACACGGAACACTTAATTTATCACTTTGAACTTTTTAACTAATTTCCATTAACATTTCTTGTTTCAAAAACTTAGTAAAAAAAACAGTTTCAAAACGACAGACCATAGTACTAGTTATTCAAAAAAATTTTTATATATTTACATTTTCCGTATCAAGTTAGTTAGGAAAGGTTGCATGCACAACCATGTCTATTATAATCTTTTTTTGTGACCCGGGAAACTGTTTAGGCTTTCCTTGTCGGGTAAAACAACCGTACGCTTGACAAGATATCGACACTCAATTACGGCTACGTTAGGTTACTGCTTGTTTTGGTCCTTTGTGGTTTATGGATATATCGTGGTTTCTATTCAGGGATGATGTCAAAATGGCCGCACGCGGAGAAGTGATACTCTCAATTTAAAATCGATGGTGATCTCTTATCTAGCAGAATTAAACTTTAATATTTATGAATTTGTGGTTTTTTATACATAATCAACATAATATCAATTTTTTCATTTTTTTGCAAAGTTTCCCTTTAAATACTCTGGATTGACTTACTTTCATGGTTATCAATTTTTGTGGACTGAGAACAAATTATATTTTCATGGATATTTGATTTCATAGTTTTCCCAAAGTCAGCATATGAGCCTATAGAAAAATTTTACCTTGTTGAATATTTAAATTTGTGGTTCACCTATTCCTATGAAATCCACAAAAATTGTTACCTCACAAATAATAATGAATCCACAGTAAGCCCAACACAAATTTCTAGTTTTCAGATCTTTAATCATCTATGTTGAATTATTTTCCATATAATTTACATTGTAAAACTTCATTTTTGAGTTGTTTGTTGGCTGTATCACTGACATTTACATATGATGTCTATCCCTAGCCTGTCAGTACTGAGGTTGTGAGTTTGAACCCAGCACATGACAGGTTGTGTTAAACTCCAATCTTATGTGACTAGGATTGACAGTTTTCCTTACAATGGTCATGGTCCTCTCCAGGCGTTAGTCTTGTATGTTTTTTAATTTTAGTTCATTTAAATGTTTTGGAGTTTAGTGTAATGTCCATTTTTATTGAACTAGTACACATTTTTGTTTAGGGGCCAGCTGAAGCCTGCCTCAGGGTGCAGGATTTTTTCGCTGTGTTAAAGACCCATTGTAGCCTTCGGGCTGTTTTCTGCTCCTAGGTCAGGTTGTTGTCTCTTTCACACATTCCCCATTTCCATTCTCAATTTTACCTCCACCAATAAAAACTGACTGACACAATATAGCTAATAGTGCTGAAAGTGGTGTTAAACACAAACAATCAATCAAGCAGTCAGTCATTATGTTGTCATTTAACTGCTTTCTTATGTCTAGTAGTAATGTGATGACTGGGGTTTGGAAATTTCTGGGTTAGATCACTGGCCCAGTAAAAAAAGACTTCAACATTGGAATTTGATGCTTTTGCAACAAGCATTTAGGAGTTATGTTAAAGTAAAGAATGGTTCGGTCAGAGTCCTAATGATAAACTTGGTAGAGTAAAATGTCTTCTTGCTGAGTGTTACCTTCTGAGATAACTTTATAAAAATCTGACTTAATGTGTCAGTCTAGTACAAAGCAGAGTATATCCATGTGACAGTAACATGTCATCGTCCTAAATATACATACAATAATTTGCTGTTTCGCATTGCATACCAGTAGTTCAATCATATGTTATCTTTTGAGAAAAATTATTATCGAATATGGGAGAAAATAAATGAATAAATATCCAAATGCACGAATTGAAGACGGGAGAAAATAAATGAATAAATATCCAAACTCACAAATCTTCTGGTGCATTGGTTGGCATCCCCAAACGGAAGCCATCATCTATGTGATCTTTTATGGCTTTGTCTGATTCTTGGTCATGGTATGGTAGGTACAGAGAAAGAGTCATAACTTCCCATAGTAATACACCAAATGACCACTGAAAAATAATGTCTTGAATAAAAATACTATGACACAGTACATCACTTTTTAATTTTGTATTACAGCCATCAAAAAATATAGGTACTCTTAAAGTTCTTCAAATCATTATAGACATACGTTTTTTTTAATCGTTTAATGTATAAGTTCTCTAATCATTATATACATTAAAAGTTTGCTGACATTAATTAAATTGAATTTCTTCATATCATTGAAAGAGTTGGTTTCTGATCATTTTTATTCAATCTCGTGTTGTTCAATTATCATCACCAACTTTGAATTATCATCTTTTGTGTAGAAAATATTGTCATGCAAAATCAACCCTAGAAAAGATGTGTAAAGGATGAAAGACTCCTATAGCAGCTCTTTAAGGATAAGTAAGATGTATGCTATTCAATTGTTAATTAAATGGTCAGAGTTAGATAAGTACTGTGTTGGATATTTTCAAAAATGCAAAAATGTTGTCCTTTCCTGGGCAATGAATGATTTTTTTAGTATAAGCAATTGATTAATTTCTCTCACATACATTCCTGCACAGGTATATGTAGTGGATATCAACTAATGTCAAAAAGTACTGACTATTTAGGTTTAAGTTAGAGCCTATCTTATTCTTGTAGTATGGAGTGAACTTCAGTTTATCATTGAAGAACTTCCAGCACCACCAAGATAAGGAACAACAGTGAAAACTTTGTTACTGAATATACTGTCCCCCCATTCTAATATACATGATTGTTGTCGCCTGTGCATCTTCCCTTAAATTCTTCTTTTTCCATTAAAAATGATTAAATTTAAATATCAGTCCATACCACATCAGATGAAATGTCATAATATCCCATCTTAAGACTTTCTAAAGCCATCCATCGAACTGGAAGATATCTCTGTCTTAGTTGATCATACATATACTCTGTTGGATAAAGATTCCAGGAAAATGATGCATCAGAAATCTTTATTAATCCATCTGTCAATACCCTAAAATATAATATTTGTAAATAATTACATTACATGTATGTTTTATTATAATACGTTATTTTGATTGGCTAACAGCAATCTCGCATCATTCTGAAATTAACCTTCATTTCAAAATGAAATGTAACATTCATGATGACACGAGCTTCCACAATAAAGTGCACAAGTAAATAAAAGAAAAACTTGATAGAAATGGTGTTTTCATGATCCTAGCAAAAAAATGTAATTATAAGTATTGAATGCTTCTTTTAGTAATTTTATAGGGTTGTAAAAGCATTGACCGTGCGCACATTTTTAGAATGAAACGCAGAAGCACTTCATACTAAATGTACTTTGGTCAAGGCTTTTACAGCCCAATAAATTTACAAAAAGAAGCATTCAATTCTTAAATAAATTTATTCCCTGTATATAGTGTAAACATTTCAATATTTGTTGACTTCTTTGTATTTAGATAAGCTACCATGGATACAGATACAACCAAAAACAAGTATCATACTTGTATTGACAATGGCCAGTTGGGTTATAATTTATTTTATCTAGAGCTGTTTTAAAACATGCTGCTGACTATGCGGTATGGGCTATGCTCATTGTTGAAGGCCGTACGGTGACCTATAGTTGTTAATTTCTGTGTCATCTGGTCTTGTGGAGAGTTGTCTCATTGGCAACCATACCACATCTTCTTACTTTTATACATGTTGAAACCAAAATACATAGGTTGGAAATTGGGTATAAACTAATTTTAGACAAAACCTGAGCAATATCAATTTCAAGAATGCATGGTTTTGAGTCCACATATTTTCTCATTTTGAACTTGAAAATTTATACTGAAATTTATATAATTATTTAGATAGATTAAGGTTCATCTCATCAGACAAATTGTACTAACAAAGTCAATATTATATGATAAATTACTAAAAGAGACTGTAAGTTAAATTCTTTTCCTGAAACTGCATGTGATATTTGTTAAAAAGCTACCTATCAAGTAATCAATAATTAAGGTTGATTAATGTAAATTCAGAAATTATTGTAAGGTTTATCAATGCAAATAATGTGGCTTGGTGAGTGTCGTAATAATATCTCAGATTTTGACATCCGATACATTTACAGTCCAGCCTTGTTATGTTGAAGACGAAGGGACCGGACCAAAGTATTCGACTTATCCGAGGTTCAACTTATCTGAGGTCGAGTGTGTCGTCATAAATTTGGAATGCATGAAATACGATATGAGTATTGTGTAAACTAGATACTTTGAACAGTGTGTCTTTTTTCGATATGACACGATTGTGTATTCAATCTCCATATTTTTTGGTCCTTCATACTAATTAAACACACAAGTACAGATACAAATCTTCACAAATAAAATCAATAGTATACACTAATATGAACATAGGTCAGTCACTATAAATTATGAAATCACTCGCGGAAGGAAACAAGTTATTTACAGTCTCTGATGAGGTTTTATCATAATTGCTTTAATCGTATTATCTATTATCTATTGTAATTAATGAATTTTAATTCTAACAATTCATTTAATCTCAGCTTGGGTCATTTAAATTCGTTTTGTTTTATGATCAGAAGAAATGTGTTCAACACACTAACATTCTGCTTGGACGATCAAAACAGTGTTAATTACCGGTCACCATAAACATGTCATTTTAACTGTTATACAAACAAGTATGTTTACTCAGCTTTAATCTTTTTTGAAAATGATTAGGTTACATAAGAAATACATCCGATTTGAATTTTCATCATTAGGTCTACATCTGTCGAAATTTCTAACTTACAAACTTCGAGACATCAGGGTTAATTTACATTAATTTTACATCAATGGGATTATAAAATTCAACCAAGTTTCAACTAATCAGAGGTAATTATGCATTGATCAAACGGGCAGTTTACCGGGACCGAGAAATTACTTCGACTCATCCTAGTTTTCGACACAACCAAGTTTGACACAACGAGGTTTGACTGTATCTGTATGCAGTTTTTCCCAAAATTGCAAAAATTAATCTTACATTCTGGTCCATTCTTTAAAATTCACAGTAATAAATGCACTCAATAATTTCTAAATTAACAGTATATCCCTTAAAAGATAACAGATAATAATATTGGGTCAACCAAATGATAATACAGTGCACTGTGACAATTTTCTTTGAAAACTTTCAGAAAGTTAAGGAGGAGTTGCACTTACCAGGTCAATATCATATGATTATAAGAATGGGTAAGTTCAATTATGTGTCAATCCAAACATCCGACTAGAATTACTTTGCAACATGCATATTCATTTGGTGAATCAACATTGTGTAATGGCTGTTTTTTTTTAAATCTATCTAAAGGGTTAGCAAAAGATGCACTTACTAATTCTTAGAACAGATTGACATACAGTATGACAAGGTGATTCATTAAAATTTCTAGATTAGTTTATTTTGAGAAAATGACAAATATGGAACAATTTTTGGTCATATGGAAGTTGAAGTTACTGTTTTATGGTATTTCTTTAAAAAAATATTCTTTAACTTACACACAGTTCCTTGTAGCCAGGTCTTTATGAACCATGTTTTCATTGGACAGGTAAGTCATTCCCTGTGCAACCTGCAGACACATCTCAAGTAACTGTTTTACAGTGAAATCCTGTGAAAAGTTTACAGAATGAGAACAAGTATATACAGTACCATTGCATCACTGTTTACATGAAGGGACAATAATAAATTTACCCTGTTATTATTCATAAGTGAATAAACATTTCATTTGATTCAGGAAAACTTGCATTTTTGTGAATATTTCATTTAGTTGTTTTGCCAAAGTCTACATACAGACCTGCGAAAAATTTGTATTTCACTGAACATTTGAATTCATTGATCATCTGTACCCATGAAAACCATGAAAATTAGTATCCAACAAATAATAATGAATCCACAGTATCTTAAGACTGCTCTCCAGAATCCACCACCAAAACTTTATTTTAAGGACCATCTAACACATCACCTCTTTCTATACAATAAGGGTATATCTTTTAAAAAGCCATATCTTCATTAAAACAAGAATGTGTCCATAGTACAAGGATGCCCCACTCTCACTATCATTTTCTATGTTCAATGGACCGTGAAATTTGGGTAAAAACTCTAATTTGGCATTAAAATTAGAAAGATCATATCATAGGGAACATGTATACTAAGTTTCAAGTTGATTGGACTTCAACTTCATCAAAAACTACCATGACCAAAAACTTTATCCTGAAGCGGAACAGATGGACGGACGAACGAACGAACGGACGAATGATTGGACGCACAGATCGAAAAACATAATGCCCCTCTACTATTTATTGTAGGTGGGGCATAAAAAAGCATTAACAGAGCATTGGTTGTTTTTGGCTTTATATTTCTTAGAAATAGATGGAAACAAAACCGTGATGAAGAAGATTGTTGATTACTGTTTGTTTTAACATTCAGGATGAGAATAAGTAACATTAAACAGAATACAAAGTGGATCACTAGGATTAAGAGTGATAAATTAAGATTGCCACTGGAAAATGAGGGTGTCTTAGATAGCATACATTTTGACTTGCAATAAGCCACCTACTGATCCCTCAAAGAGTTGTTGCAAGAATTCTTTGACATGCAGAGAGCTCCTTACAAGAGAGGCATCCATTTATGTCCCCATTCTAACCCAACATTGCTGCCTATTTATACGTCCTACACAACCAAACAGAAACCCACTAAATATGGGTTTTACTGCAAGACGGTCAAAGTCCATGTGACCGTATGTTTAAACCTGTCAGCTCGAGGAGTCAAAAAGAAAATCTCTATAAATCTGTATGTACAAAAGAATGTTTTTTTTACTACTAAGGTATCTGTATTGAAACTCAATTATGAAGATAAAATTGTTATGTATTACTGAATTAATTACTTGTTGCACTTTTCAGCTAGCCAGTAGAAGTAACTTAAAAAATCTCAAGACTAAATTCTAGACTTTAGTTTATAATTCCCGACATGAGCTATTGAAATGATTTATACTAACATGTTTGGCATCATTTAAATATTCTTTAAATCCTCTACTGTAGGCAGGATAAAACTCGTAGAATCTATTTTGGTCAACAGAAATACCCAGCATTCTTTGTATATTGTCATGGAAACAATCCTGGAACTTCATACATTCCAACAATCCGTTATTAACCCAAGCAGGGTACTTGTTGTCAACCACTGCAAATATATAAAAGTAGTCTTATTTGGCAAGATATTGATGACAGAGCGTTGCTGCTTACAATGAAGCTACTTTAGCACTGGTTTTTAAGAGTAAACTTGAAGTCATCTATTTTAAAATTTCATGGACATAATCATGACCTGGTTGTAATAGAAAATCTGTATCACAGATGAACAAAGATTTGTTCCATTTAAGGTAGCCCTAATCTGTCTTAACTACTTCTTTAATGACTGTCACCAAATGGCAGTTAATCAAAGATTGAGTTGCTCTATGTTAAGGTTTCTGTGATTTTTTTTGGGGGGGACTGCTATTTGTCTGTTTACATGGCCACAATGTTCTTTGTCCTTCTGATGATAATCTTTTTAAGTTTTTCAAGGAAACAATTGAGTTCTTTTAAAATAAAAGCCATCATATCTTTTTACTTCTTGGAAATTTAAAAAACAAAAAACTTAAAATCAGTAATCAATATCTACTTGTTGAGATACATAAGAAATATTCAGAAATTCAGAATGTTATAAAATGATCTGTTGACAAGATTATCAAGATAAATAACTCACTCAAATCCATACATTTTAATAACAATGTATCAAAAAAAAAATCACAATTTACAGATCAATATTCTTTGTCAGTTAAATATTACAGTTTGTATTCGTTGCTTGCAATCGGTGTTAAATTAATTTCATACTGCTTGTATAACAGAATTGCATTACAGAATTGCATTACAGAGTTGCATTATAGAATTGCATTACAGAATTGCATTATAAAATTGCATGACCATGTTAAATCTAATTGGTTACATAAAAGCAGACCCTGAGAGTAAGGGGATGTGGGGTATATGCCAATAAGACAGTAACCCAATAATACAAGAAAACTGAAACAGCATCTTGAGGTCAATATACAGTGTTGAACAACAAACAAATTTCTATACCATATGTTAAATTCTAAATCTCCTCAAGTCTTCATAACTACAAAACTAGAGAAAGAAGTCATCCTAAATTCAGGATGCATGAATGTGGTCCAGATTTTGCTATGAAGGAAACCCTACAAGACATTTATCTGAAAACAAAAAGAGTCCACAAACTTAAATGTCTGGCCAGCTTCATTGATTATAACTCAATGTTTTGTTGAAAAACTTGATAATGTATTCACTAAAAATATTCAGAAAACTTAGAATTAATCAATGAAGCATCAAAATTGTGTCATGGTCAGGTGAGACCTGTCAGTAACACTTTATAATGAATCTATAACCCATACTATAACTTGAAAACTAAAACCATAAAAATAAATTCTTTGAAATCTAGGTCAAATGACTCTATTCAGACTGATATGTATCACTTAAAATGATTCTATAGACCAAATATAGTTGATCTATTAATCATTGACTAAGAAACTGACCAAAGACCAAAACATTCACATAAATTATTATACATGAAAAGCAGTCAAGGTGAGATAACTCCTGTCAAACAGACAGTTTTTTGTATGTTTGTTGCTGTGCATGTACTGATATTGTGTCACGGATGGATACCCCATATCCTTTGTTTTTCTATTATTATGATATCACCTGACAATGATATAATGGACCAAAAACAGTTGACTCATAGTAACTGACTAGCTGAACTAAGGAAGACAAATTTACTTGATCATTGAACATTGAAAATAAGGTTAAGGTTAGATAACTTCTGTGGGACAGACTTTGTCACCGTACAATTATAAGAACCAAGTATAGAAATGGAGAAACTAATCAAAGTGCAAAAATTAAAAGTTGAATACTAAAGATGAAAATTGGGTCTAAGTCAGGTGACTTTGTGTACAGGCCAAATATTACTAATAATAAATGGGATATTTACCAAATTCAGAAAACTTAACACTTGACTATTTATAAGTCATAACCACAAAATGTACAGGTCACAATGTGTATTCTTTCAAATTCAGACATTTGGCTAGGAGGATTGGTCTATACAAGATGCTTACCAACTTTTGCAAAAAGTCTTTGTTTTGCAATCAGAAAATCAGAAATGTTTCTACATATGGATGCCTCCGATATAAATTATTATGCATGATTTAAAATTTGCTGAAAGTCCTACCAAATTAAACCTGACTGTAATATAAAAAAAAATGAATAATAAAATACTTACACAATTCCTTTAATGTTTTTACATTGGTTTTGATTGTCAACTCTTTACCAGCATTTGGAGAATTTTTACTGAATGTTCCATTTAGTACCCGGATTTCAGTTCCTGAAATGTAAATGATCCTGATTATTACAAGAAAAAAATTTACATTTTGTAGGTTTAAAAAAAATGTAATTCACTTTACTTTTCATGATAACTTCGTTTTCTCAGAAAATTTCATTCAGAAATATTAATGGTTTGAAAAACTTTATCCTTGCACTCAAGAAAATACTTTTTCTGGGAAAAAAGTAACAGTCTATAAAACAATTTAAGAAAAGTAAACATACAGAATATACTACATACCTTTTAGTGTACACACTTTACCAGGCTCTATATTTTGCCTGTCTGATATACTTTTCTCAATCTTTTCTCTTACTGAACTTTCTATTTTATGAAGGAAATCTTCAGAACAATCTGTTTCGTCATAACTTAAAGCTTGTTCTAAATGATGCTTCTCAGAATACATTCTATTAGGAAAGCTAGGTACTACTTCTTTCTGTATTAAGTTAGTTGTACTAGGTGAAGTGCTTCCTGCATTATACATCGGTAGATCAAATCCATTCTGAACTGGATCTGAAAATACATATGTAATTCAATAATAAGAAATTCCTAGATACCAAAATTAATAATATATGCACATTTAAAAATGTCAGTGGTGCTGGAAACCAAATGTTTGAAATTCAAAAGTATCTTTAATTGAAAATTTATCAACCTCCCAGAAACTTCAAACATAACCAAAGCAAGACTGGAGCATAGAGAAGATAGCATTAAACAAAAAGAAAATTATCAAATATCAATATCAAAGTTATATCATCCCTGTCATAACCCCTCTAAAACCAGATTCTTAAGATATGAAAGTATTACTATGCATTTTATAAAAGTCATTAAAGAGATTCACAAGACAAACTTCTTGCATTTCAAAATAAAACTGTTCTTTTCTCAGCATTTCAGTTCAATCTTGGCTTTTTCGCTCACCTAGGCGTATGTGCATGTCAACAATGGGCACTTTCTTACATTGTAAACTAGAATAGATTTCATGACAAAAATATCTTTTTTGTTAATTTTGTATTGCTGATCATTTTTTCTGTTTACAGTTTATCTCTATCTTTGGTTTTTGACCAAAACATAAAAGATTAAAAACAAGAGGCTCTCAAGAGCCTGAATCGCTCACCTGTAATTTTTTGCTTAAATCTTTCATCAATGATTATTTTTGCTTTTCAATATATATTAATGAGTGGCTTAAAAATGCCATATAAATGTTCTTTGTATCTGTCATATTTTCTTCAAAAGCAAAAAAATGCATTTTACCCCTTTGTTCCATTTTAGCCATAGTGGCTATGTTTCTTGACGTACAAGGAAATAAAATACAAAATTTATACAAGATACTCTGAAACTCATTCAGTCCAAGTTTGGCTGAAATTGATTCATCAGTTTCAAAGGAGAAGATTTTTTAAAGTAAGCAAACTAGATTAGATGAACAAATTGTGAAAAATTGTCTTTAAAGGACAATAACTCCTTAAGAGGTCAATTGACAATTTTGGTCATAGAAACTTATTTGTAGATCTTACTTTGCTGCACATATTGCTGTCTACAGTTTATCTTTATCTATAATAATATTCAAGATAATAACAATAAACTACAAAATTTCCTTAAAATTACCAATTTAGTGGCAGCAACCCAACAATGGGTTGTTAGATTCATCAGAAATTTCAGGGCTGATAGAACTTGACCTAATGAACATTTTACCCATGTCAGATTTGCTCTAAATGCTTTAGATTTTGAGATATAAGCCAAAAACTGCATTTTACCCCTATGTTCTATTTTTAGCCATGGTGGCCATGTTTTTTGACGAAACAGAAAATAAAACACAAACTTTATTCTAGATACCCTAAGGATCATTCAGCTTAAGTTTGGTTGGAAATGGTTCAGTAGTTTAAGAGAAGAAGATGTTTGAAATAGTTTACACCAGACGGACGACGACGCCAGACGACGCTGAATGACGACGATTGCAAAATGTCATTTTAGGGCAATCACTCCTATAGAGTATAGAGTATACAAACAATTTCTTCAAAATTTGGACTTATTTGTAGATATTGCCTTGCTGATCATATTTGCTTATTCAAGCATGAACTCCAATAAGGACTGACGATTTCAGCCATGTTGACTTATTTGTAGATATTAATTTGCTGATCATTTTTGATATTTTAGGTGTCCATCTATCTATTCTAGTTTTCAAGATAATAGGCAAAAACACTTAAAATTGGTAAAAATCATCATTAAAGATCAATAACTCCAATACAGAGTCAACTGACCATTTCGGCCATATTTTTAAACTAGATGTCCTTATGATGATTGTGGCCAAGTTTGGTTTAATTTGTCCCAGTTGTTGGTAAAATTTAATAATTGACGACAACAAACAACAGACGACAGACACAAAGTGAAATGAAAAGTTCACTTGGCCCTTTAATAAGAGCATATTGTCTATCAAGAAATAGTTTTAAATTAAAACAAATTAATGTAGAATAAGACACAGAAAAAAATATAAATATGGGAAGATCTTATACTTATAAGGATCAAAATATTAAAAAAAAAAAAAAAGGTAACAAAAGGTTCATTTCTTAATCCAGTTCCTTCCCATTTATTGACCTTTTTGCTGTACAAAATACAACAATTAAATTTCTCTTAAGTGTATAATATTAACATTCATATATATTTTATTAGATATTCTCCCTGGATACCTAATAATTAATACACAGGGAAACTTAGCCCAATGCTGTAAGCTAAGTAAACTGTTAAACAGCATATAGTGCAATAAAGATGATTTAATTGTGTTAAAAAAAAATCTCTTGGCAATCACATTTATAATTATAAGTTCAATATTGAGGTCAAGCCAGAGGCAGGAAATTGGTAATATGGCAAAGTGAACATAATTTTTAAAAGATGTGAATGATCTACTCTAAATTTACTTGAGGTTGTTACATTTTCCTTATTTTAAGATACCAAAAAAACTTTTATTGATTAATTGATTGT
Source organism: Mytilus californianus (assembly GCF_021869535.1). Classification (NCBI taxonomy): domain Eukaryota; kingdom Metazoa; phylum Mollusca; class Bivalvia; order Mytilida; family Mytilidae; genus Mytilus; species Mytilus californianus. The sequence goes on from NW_026262679.1 coordinate 66,241,618, forward strand.
TGTTTGCTTAACATCCAGTGGCAAATATTTCATACATATTCAGGGTGAAACTTCAATTGATTGATTGATTGTTGGTTGCTTACTGTCCAATGGCAAATATTTCATGCACGTTCAGGACGAAACATTAATTTAAGAAACAGACAATACCATCACCAAAACCAAACAAATCAACAGCTTTGTTGTAAAAAAAAAAACCCAAAAAAACCAATTACCCTTCGGCAATACAAAGGAAAACCCAAGATTGAGCACCATGAACTACATGAAAAAAAATTAAGAAGTATAAGCAGTTTTTACTGCAAATTGTGAAAACAAGTAATAAAATTATTGTAAGATTTTCAGAAAGCAGTGTTAAATATAACATCAATCCCACAACAATTACTTATAGGGACCTTAGTAGCTGAGTAATCTAGGTAGTTCATCAACATTTAATCATACCACCTAACATTTTGTATATTGAAATAGCTGCTTAGTAATGTTATTTTTCAAAAGCTTATGTCAACAGATAGGGTATGTTTAATTTTCAATTTGTTGGATACAAGTATTGTTTTTGTAAAAACGAGCCAGAGCAGTTACTATTAAAGGACTATGTTTCAATTTTTACTAAGAAAAATATGAAATCTTAAATTGCAAGTGTTTAGTACTTCTTCATCATCAAATTCCCAAAAATGAATAAAGATATATTAGTTTTTTGATGCACTTTAAAAATGAATAAAAATTCCAATTTTTAAATGTCTCCACAAAGTGAATAATTTTCACACTTGTGACTCAATTGATTTTTGCACAATCAGGTAAGTTTGAGTTACTTCCCTTAAGTCTTAGCTGATATAGAGATAGATATTCATTCAATTTACTGGTGTGTAGTAATTTTGTTTGCAGTTTCTCAGTGAAAGTGAGTAGTTTACCTAGCTAAGAGACTACACTGTCTCCCATCAATAAAGTTGATGAGGGCCATAACATTGTATGACTAATTATAAGTTCAATTATCTCCCTTTAAACAAATACTACTTACTCTTTGAGGAGTTGTTATAAGATTCTGTCCTCTTCCTTCGACAACAACAACAACAAATAACAATAATTAACACCAAAATAACAAAAGCTCCAGCACCAATGGCTATTCCAATAAACTCCATTGTATTCCAGAATAATATAAGTTTGATCTTTCCTGCTGTATGATTAAAATTTCCAATTTTTACCTATAAAACATGATGAAGTAATGTATGTGTTAAAAAAATACTAATATTCAGAAATTGTTGTGTGCATTTATTATTTCAATTGTAGATCAACAGACAAACATGTGAGATTTATTAAAGCAATTTCAGCAATACAGCATCCAAATAATGACAATTAAAATTTAGAATGCAAGTCTTAATATATGTGTTGCTAATTATGTGGTATTTTTGCAATACATTTTTGTACTACAAACATTGCAAAAGAAAAATTAATTTATGTATATATACTGACTGCAGTTTATCCTGAAGGTAGGCCATGATAAACTAATTGGAAAATGATTCACAACAGTTTTGAAATATCAGACAAGCATTATAATTTTGATTCAATCCAGAGTTGACAGTTATTTCATGCCCTTCTATTTAGTTACATAATTTCATGTTCTGTGAACCGTGAAATCTGGTTCAAAATCTTAATTTTTCAAAAAATTTATAAAAGTTCTCAAAATGAACAAGTGTACTAAGTTTCAAGTTGATGTGATCAAAGCACCTAAGTAACCTACTTTAACCAACAAATTTAACACAAAATTGTACTAATTTCCCTCTACATATATATCATATTTCAATGCTCAGTCGACAATGTAAAATTTGGGTCAAAACCATAATTTCGCATATAATTTAATACAGCTATCAAAACGACTCCATAATTTACTGTCTGTGTGAATTAGCTTGTATATTTTTTTGTTTCAATCATTCAATCTTTTTCCTGGGAATATGACGAGTGGATCAAAACTGTGTGCATCATTGAAATTGAAAGGACATACATTTCAAAGGTAGGAATTTCATTTTATTGCAGTCAACCTTCTTAAATGTAAAAATTGCAATTTGGAATATAATGCAATTTTATGCGACTGTCATACAAGTGAGCGGTTTAGCTAGCTACAAAACCAGGTTTAATCCAGCATTTCCTACATAAGGAAATGCCTGTACCAAGTCAGGAATATGACAGTTGTTTTCCATTCGTTTGATGTGTTTGAGCTTTTGATTTTGCCATTTGATACGAAACTTTCCTATCTGAATTTTCCTAGGAGTTCGGTATTTTTGTTATGTTACTTTTTGCAAATGCCTTAAATGTAAGTTGTTTTTCAGAGGTGTAATGCAGCAATCCAGGATCTGTCTGTTCACATTATGAAAAATTCATCGGCATTATTTTCTATTTTTGTAGGGACAAAAGTTTGAAGGAAATGTAGAAAAAATATTCCAAGCACCATTTTTTAGTCTGTTTGACTCCCCCCCCCCCCCCAAAAAAAAAAAAAAAATTAGAAAAACCACACACACAAAAAATCAGATTCATAGATTCTCATAACTATTTACCTACATTTTTCCCCTGCTCAGTGTCTAAAAATTTGCAATATAAAAAGAAATTCTTCATGTCTTTACTCTTTACCAGCAAAAAGTAAGTTATAAAAAGTTATACAACATTGCCTACATTCCCAAATTTTTAAGAGAGTTTGATGAGGACCTAAGAATTATTTTTATATCATTACATTCATACCATTATGTCGGCAGAATCCAAACTGACACCAGGAAAGTCAAGGTCAGGTTTACATGTTATTCTTTTATTTGTTGAACTTTCTATTTTACAGTTAATACTTCCAATCATTATTTTTAAGCTTCCTGGACAAGCCTCCTTCAGTCTAGTACCCTGCAAAACAAATACTTCTGTAGAACTTCAAATTTTCATCATAACAAACAAATCTAATTTCTCATTAATTTCTTGAGCAGCTTACTTCTGAAAGTTCACATACAGGGCCAATTTTGAAATCCAAGCAATTTGCTTCTTTTATTAAAGTTTCGATAAGGTTACAGATTTCTTTAATATAAACAATTTTAAAAAGTGTATTTGTGTGTTTGAACACAAGACAAGGTTCATTTGGTTTTTTTTCTCACTCTAAATATTTTAAACCTTGCCTCATGTATATCTCCAATGCATTTTTTAATTTTTAGGGCATAATCAATGCCGTCTCAAACTTTTAGTTCAAGATTAATCATGCATTTCAATAGTTAGCTTCAAATAACATTTATCTTACCTGAATTATAATATTATCCGAAAACAACATTTTGTAATCATCATATGCCTGGGGTACAACAGTTGGGTTACTTGTTATGTTAAAAAATGCCTGATTGAAGCTTGTAGACAAATCTTCATACATTGTAACCCCATCTAAAGTAAGTCCATATTTGATACTGCTTCCAATGGTTCCTTTTGGTGATTCACATACCAGGATAGTTGATCCAACAGGTCTACAGTTTGTCTGAAAATAAATCACTAACATTCAAGAATATAGCTAGTTCTTATTGTAAACTTCTCTTTTCTATGCTTTTCCACTGATTTTCACACATACCCCCGGTACCCAGTTTAGGCCTTTAAACAATTTTTAAGCACTGAAATTAAACTTTAAAAACATCTAAGAGCTGTTTAGATTTTAATTAATTTATCATCATCGTGAATATGTAAAACTTGGATCTTTCCTTGTCTAACTACATCTAGTAAATAAGAAAATCACGAAATTAAATCATCGCATAGTAGGCTAAAATGGCCATAAAACAAGAAAAAAATAAGTTGGTCTAAAGTATCATTATTTATGGTATACACTGTTTTATGATGTTCCCTAGATTGTGATGTCACATAGTACTAACTCTAAATGAATTGCCTGGCATATCAGATATTAACTTAGGCTGGTGTACACTGTCTTATGATGTTCCCTGGATTGTGATGTCACAAAATACTTATTATGATATAATTGTTGCCTAGCATGTAGGATATTAACTTAGGTTGGTACACACCATCTAATGATGTTCCCTGGATTGTGATGTCACATAGTACTTACTGTGATATTATTTTTAGCTAGCAAGTAGGACATTAATTTAGGCTTGTATACACTGTCTAATGATGTTCCCTGGATTGTGATGTCACAAAGTACTTACTGTGATATTATTTTTGGCTAGCATGTAGGATATTAACTTAGGCTGGTATACACTGTCTAATGATGTTCCCTGGATTGTGATGTCACATCCACCACTGAAATTATTTAATAAGATCAGATCTACATATATAATGCATGTAAGTTAAGAGAGAATTCTATCATTGTATCAATTAAGTTCTTCAATCTATTGTTCTGTGAAACATGTCTTCCGTTTCTTGACCATTCACCTGATTTGAATAGGACAAAGATTAAATCATATGAAAAAGTACAGAAAACAAAGTTAGTTAATTAAATTGTTAGAATTAGAATTATTTTGCGTCATCACATTCCTTTTTTTCTTTCACTGAATTCATAAAATCCTCAAATCCTGAGGATAATAAAAGCAGATGAAACTAGTTTACAGCATAAAAAATTTCATGAAATTGGAATGATTTCATAGAACATTTGTATGATATTGATGTGCACAACATTGATTTTTGGCTTTATGTAAAAACAAAAAAATATACATATGATAAAAGAAAAGTGTTCCAATGTTCCCCGTGTTGCACATTTTTTATCTGTCCACGGGTAATTACGAAAAAAAATTTTGTTGTTTTTTTTCACCTTTTTATAAATATCTAAGAGAAATGAAGGCTTGAGAGCAAATGCAATGAAATTTCAGATATAATTCATATTTTCAAGAGGCATTACTCTTTCAAAAATATTTGATTGGCAATTTTTTTTTAAATTGTCCGTGACATTGCTGATATAAAACTTAGATATAAATTTGATAAAAATCTAGCAAAAATTGTTCATGTTCCATATCATTAATATTTCCAAGGGCATAACTTTTAAAAAAATAATTGATTGACACTGATTTTCAAATTTGTCCGAGACATTGCTGATATAAATTTATGATATAATTACCAATTGGGAGTACTCACATAAATTGAAAGCTAGTTCAAATCCATTAACAACCTATAACTAATCATGTGTCCAAGACAAAATATCAATAAGTACACATACTATATTCAGTGTAAATACATCATAAACAATCTAGGAAAACATGACTTTGTTCCATGCCAAGATATAAGCATTGACATGCATATATAGTTGTTGCATAAACTAGAATTTGTTGCCTTAAATTTATCACTTAAATAAACCAAACTTATGACTTCAGGAAAAAGCCTTCTTAACAGTACTACAGATGTAGTATTCCTTACTGACATCGTAGTGGACTTTTGGCGCTCTTCTAAACTTCAGAGAGAATAGATGACAATACTAGATTATGATTGTAACGTTTGTCAAAAACTTTTTTAGTATATATTTATAAGTTAAATTTAATGGTCAGTGAAAATGATTATATCTGAATTCACCAATATCAAAACAAAAAGTTGTTGTATTCACTGTACCTTTCAAATGATACCATTGAATTCACTTTTGTAATAACTGGATCCCTTTTGTACTGGAACCTCCATGTTAATTTGTTATCTTCCGTAACACCATCATATGGTTCTTTCCATCTGAGCAGAAATGAGGTCCACTTAGAGGTATCTGATTTGCCAGTTTTAAATATAACTGTGGTCTGGTTCCTGTTTAAGATATATAAAAAAAATATGGAAATTTAAAGCCTCCATTTAACACAATTACTGTGACTTTACTTAATGTTTTTAGCCTCTCATTTGCAGCTCATAAGATAAAATCATTTGTGATATGAACCCTACCTGTTCAATTGTTCATCTTTTACAAAATGAAAGTATTTTCTCACAAAAATTTTAACCTTCCTTTGACATGATGTTTGTTAAAATCATTGAAATCAACTGAGACATCTTCTTTACTTATCATACAACATAGATGTGTTAATGAACAGACAGACAAACAGATCACAACAGAGCACTGTGGACTAGTTGACAGGCCATTATAAGGTTTACTGTAATTATATTCAACATGCATCATGACTATTACTGGTTAAAGATTAGAAGCTGTTACCATGAAGATATTTGAAAAGGTCCGCCTGATGCTCCAATATCCATAAAAATATCCAGGTCTGCCTTTGAATCAGCCTTTGAATCAGTATCTGAACCAAAAAGATGTCCAGTCAGTGTAACAACAGTCCCACCAAACATTGGTCCATAGCTTGGCATCATGTTTTCTATTACTGCATCCTAAAAATCATATTCATTTAAATATATTTAACAGTTTAAAAATGTGTAAATTGGATTTTGAAGCTTAATCCATTGATGACTTTTTTTCTTAAATTAATCAAATATCCAGTATGTCCCCAGTTAGAATAATAAGGATCAAATGTTCATATGTCGGAGTTTATTGAAGTGTAAACAGATTTAATCATCCTGTGAACATTTATTTGTCTGTGCAACTTTCAGCAAATCTACACACTAAGGATCTCCAAAAGAATGCTCTATTCTATATTACTTTACAAAAGTTTTGAATTTGTTGAAAATAAATGTAATAGATCGAATGACTGTTACAATAACATTGTGTTATACATGTATGCCTGTCACAAGTCAGGAGCCTGTAATTCAGTGGTTGTTGTTTGTTTTTCGTTCATTAATTTGTACATAAATCAGGCCGTTAGTTTTCTCGTTTGAATTGTTTTACATTTGTCATTTCGGGGCCTTTAGCTGACTATGCAGTATGGGTTTTACTCATTGTTGAAGGCCATACGGTGACCTATAGTTGTTAATTTCTGTGTCATTTGGTCTCTTGTGGAGAGTTGTCTCATCGACAATCATACCACATCTTCTTATTTTTATATATGTATGTAGAGAAAGTTCAAGTCAGTTATCATGGTACACAAGTTTAACACTTAATCCAACTAAAATACAAGGTTACATTTTTAAGACAAAATTGAACAGATTTCAAAATCCTTTACAAATGCCAATCTTGGTTGAAAATAAAAAGACTCTACCTTGTAACGTTTTAGGTGTAATACCACCAAATCTTAGTATGTCACATCCGGTTGCATACGAAAAAGGGGCGAAAAAAAATATTCCCTTGAATTTGACAGTTGTAGGAAATTAATCCTACATTTCATTGCAGTAAAAAATTTCTGGGTCATAAACATATATCTTGGGTGTTTCAAAGCACCATTATTTTTTTATTTGGTGTTTCTATAGAATATTTTGGAAACTTGAGGTTACATGGTTACTAAAGCTTGTACACAGTTTTTTATATTGAATCATTTTTGGGAAGTTTGCTATAGCAATACTTTCGTAAGGCGTCGGCCTCAAACTTCCGGTGACAGACTATCGCAAATGTTCTGCTCCAAGAAAATGTAGTACTAGTGTTTGAATACCGATTCTAGGAAGATGCTTTTGAAATTTTGAGTCCTTTTGAAAAGATTACAACTTGAATAAAAAAAGGAATGAATGTTCACCGACAATTCAGCTGAATTTAACTTCATTTTGAAAATGATTATCACAAACACTACTTCGCGGATTTTCCATGCGCTGAAGAGAAAATCGAAAGAAATCTACGCGAGACATCGTTTAATTCATGAATATTTCATGAATGAACATTTTCCCGCGCAATTTTTACTACGTACGATATTTACAAATGTCTATTATTAAATATAAAGTAAAAGCCCGAGTGTATCGAAAGAATCCCGTATGAATGCAACATGTGTATATATTTTGACCAAGCCATCGGATAATTGACAAGTGATAAAAGTTTGATTGAACAATTATACACAGGTGACAGAAATGATCGATAATCATATGGCTTATGTCGCACGCCAAGGCTGAGTAAAGGTAAATACCGGCTATGATAGAAAAGTGCATGTTTTTGTCAAAACATCGATCGGAAGGTTTTGATGCCAAAAACATTTTAAAACTTTTAAATTCCGCTATTTAAAAACTAGCTATTTCACATTCCAATGTGGATTTAAGGACCTTCACTTGTCCAGCATGCCCGGTCATGTGGATCAAACTGACAGCTAAAAAACATTGACACGACGACAGTTCGTACATATCACAGCTTCCTCAGTGTTACGATTAACAATTACATTTGTACACAAATCGTTACAAGGATGAGGCAGACAAGTCAGCTTCTACTTAAAATAACTCAGCTAGTGTATCAAGACAAGTGCTGTAGCAATTATTTACATGATTTTAAAAATGATCTGTCCATGTAATAGCAAAATGACTTTCTTACTCTTAGTGCTAGTCCAAATAATTATGACGCACCAAAAATCTCAAATGTTATTGCCTCAATGATAAATTTCACAGCATCAACTATAAAATGTGTTACAGGGTTATAAGCACCTCTATGAATCTAGTGTATATTAACTTTTTATTCCTGTCGTCATACTGCTATTGTTATGTCCCCACCGTATTAGGTTTAACCCTTTTTCTTCTGTAAGTATGTACGTCCCTTACTTGTACATACGTCCATACATCCAAAAACTGGTTTCTGTTCTCTAACTTTAATTTCCTAAACCAAATTGTATGAAACTTATACGCAATGCTTATTTCCTCAAAACACAGGTCAAGTTGAAATTTGGTGGTGTCGATTTTACAATACTAGAGTTATGCTCCTTAACAAATGGAAAAGTTGCTTGAATTTTTTGTTTACGAACTCTTAACTTTAGTTTGTCTCATTATACACAATGCTCATTATCACAAAACACTATTAAATTTGAGTTTTGGTGGTGTCAGTTTTACTGTGCTAGAGTTATGCCCCTTTACAAATTTAAAAATTGTGATTGTTGTCGAGCCTTCGACTTTTGTAGAAAAAGCGAGACATAGCGATCCTACATTGCGTGGGCGGCATCCACAAATATTCACTTTGTGGTTAAAGTTTTTGAAATTTTAATAACTTTCTTAAACTATCCTGGATTTCTACCAAACATGGACAGAAGCTTGTTTATGATCAAAAGCTAGTATCTAGAAGGAAATTTAGTTAAAATTTTGTTCTTGTTTTTCCATATTTTACTTATTAATGGACTTAGCTTTTCTTCCAGTTAACAAAACATACAGTCTGCAGTGAAATTTTTTAAAACATTTATTAGATTCATAAACTATCCTGGATTTTTACCAATCTTGGACAGAAGCTTCTTACAATCAAAAGATAGTATAGAGAGGAATATTTTTATTTATTTTTTTCCTCATTTTTGTTGAGCCTGCGATTAACAGCAAAAGAAGGCGAGACACTGGGTTCCGAGGAACACATACAATTTTTTTTTCAATTCCGTGCTCTAACTTTAGTGTGCCTCAACCAAATGTTACGAAACTTATACACAATGCTTTTAACCACAAAACCAAGATCTACGGTAGTTTGAATTTTGGTGCTGTCATTTTACTGTTATGGTTAGGGTTATGCCAAGTTACGAATGGAAAAAAATACTATAAAATCACAGGCCCTAGATATGGCATGGGCACATAAAGAAATTAACAGAGCTTATTGTATATTTGATTATTTTAGAACAACAGTTTAAGGTTGCAATAGAGAATATCAAAATTTTATATGACAGTTACATATGACAAAAAGTGATTTTTGATAATTGCTGAAAAGAAAATGGTTTAGTTAAAAACATCAAAGCTGTGATTAAATACATATTTGAAATAATACACATCTATAACCTATTTGAAATAATACACATCTATAACCTATTTGAAATAATACACATCTACAGTTGCAAACTTCCCAGAGGTACTATCCAGCACTTTGATTTGTCTAGGTTTCATTACATTCCTCGAAGTTTTACAAAGTAATTGGTGCCTAACAATCTATTTAGTCACAGTATGTAAATATTAAATTTAAAAAAAAACCTAAATCCAATCATCGATAAATTACTGAAAAATAGAAAATAATTAATTTTAAAATTTTGCTTCAGGCATTACCTTTTTATAAAAAAACTCCTGCAAAAGTTTTACACACAAGTTACTGATGTCTAAAACAACTTTAAGCCCAGACTGTATCTACATGTTAACTCTGAAAAAAGACTTAATTCAATTTATCTGTAAAATAAAGGAAAATGAAAATAAGATTTTAAATTTGCACTGCATAGTACTGTTCTTAATGATAAAAAAAGAACTCAAGAGTGTTTGACAATTTGTTGGTGTCTGAAATACTTTAAGCTTAGACTGTATGTTCATGTTAACTTTAACATTTATTAGTTAAATTAACAGAAAATGAAAAAAGGGGGGATATTAAAAACTTACAAAGCCACAGCCAAAAACCTAAAAGATTGCAAAGACTAACAAATTCACAAAACACTGCATAGAAAACTTAAGATTAAGCAACAAAACCCCCACCAAAAACCAGGGGTGAACTCAGGTGTTAAAAACTTTATGGAAAATTGAAAACAAATATTATCAAAATTTAGCTCTGGATACAGTCTTTTGGTTGTAAAAATCTTCTGTCAAAGTTTCATAAAATTCCATGAAGGTTCAACAAAGTTACTGATGTTTAAAAAAAAATAACCACTGACTGAACCTGAAGCTGCTGACAACAACAGATGGCATGTATGATCACTATACCGTGCTTCTGTAACAAAAATGTTGCAAGCCTGACGATCAAAAAGGTTCTACTTATTCAGCTGTAATGTAAGATCGACAGACTAACCATATATCCTTCATATGGACAGGTGAATGGAAAGATTGGCATATAAAAATATACTTTAAATCTTACCTTATTTTATGAAGAAAGAAATAGTTTTTGCAAGCTGCGAATCAAGCTAAAACCTTGAATCATGGGGGGAAAAGTTTTTTTTTGTTTTTGCTATTAATTAGTAAAATACCATGAAAACAAAATATCTTGAAAATGACAAACTTGAATTTTTCCTATATGGATTCATTAATAGTTAAAAAAAATCAGTAACTTAAATCCCTTTTAAAAAAAAAACTGGAAAGTTTTAAACAGTTTTAAAGATAATACTTTTATGAAACTACATAACTAATTCAATTTGTTCTAAACACAGAACTTTGCTTTATTTCCCCCAAGTATACTTACACAAGGTTTGTTTTCACTTTCTCCTTGACAAATACATTGTCCTGTCTTAGCATTACAGTTAATACCACTAGATCCATACTTATTACATCTACAGCTAGTACACCCATTTGATTTAACATTTTCTAATCCATAAGTACCATTCGTACATGTGTCACATTGTTTTCCTAAAATTAAATTCAATATAAGAATTATCACCATATCATTGACCATCCTTGCTACAAGTCTGATTTCTATTGCAATCTGTTATCTGACTTCTAGTAAAAAAGATAAAATTCTCTGAATAAGGAATAAACTGAACTGTTCCATTTTAATAGGTGAGCCCATATCTAAAAAAGGGTAAAATGATAAATCCACTTAAAGACTACAATATCTAACACATCCTTGATAAAATTACTTTGTAAATATTTGTCACATCAAGATATTCCATTGTAAACAATAAGACACTTTTTTTTTTAAAAAGAACAATGCAATTATTATGGAAGGCCCAGTCTACAACAAAACAATGGAAAGTAATTGAGTGAACTTTTTTTTTAAATGTATTCAACCATGAAAAATGTAATCAAACACATTAAAACAAAAAGCATACAATAATTCTAATTTATAAGACAACATAAAACAAGACAAGATTCAAATAATGTACCTAAAAAACAATAATTAAAAAAAAAAATTCTGTATTTTGATTTCGTTCAATGATTTTTTTTACACAAAGATTTCTTAAAAAAAAGACTTTTAATTTTTACAATAAAACAAATCACTTATACCATCAACCTGAAGAATAACTGAGGAATCAGGACTTCACTGTTGGGTCAGTAAAAAAAAACTGTTTTGGTAAAACTGTTATAGTTTGTTTGCATCAGGTTCACAGAAAATACATGGTACAATGTATCTGAAATCAGTAACTATGAAAAAGAGGTTTTCACTCTTAATGTTTAGTTCAGTGCCCTAAATGCATATTTCTGAAATAATCTTTACTGATATCCCTTTAACCTAAAGTTTTCAATTCCACTACATTAATTGTTATAAAAGTATGTACTTTTAGCAAAACAAGACATGCATAATTCCATTATGTAAGCCTTTCAAAACTTAATATGGATTATTAAATTCAAAGCGATTGAATCAGAACTGAGTGATGAAAAATTTGTTTGCCTGTTTTCATTGACCTTCAATTTTGTAATTATATGTAAATTAATAGAAATACATTTGTGATTCTAAAAAAAAAATTGTAGGAAATTGTTATATACTATAAAGGCCTGCATGTTCACTTTTTTCTATGAGAATCTGAAACTGGCAAAAAAGGTTTGTGTTAAATAATTTCTCTTGATTCTTTTGTTATTATGTTGAAGAGTTTCACTACTGTACTGCATTTTTGGGTAAACACTGAAAAGAGCCTCCTTTCCTCAAGAATGTAAAATTTTAACTTAAGAAGCAAAAGGCTTATGAATTAAAGGTAATGTGAGATATACTTCAATAACAGCAACACTACAACTCGAAAATAAACCATTTAAAGTACAACATACTGTCTTAAGCAATGACAAGTCTCTGTACAAATATCAAGTTCTGTGTCATTCCAAGTATAGACAAGTTGTGAATACATTTAAAAGAACTGCCATTAACACCAAATCCCCTAAATAACAAAAAATAAAATGCTTCGCTGGGGCGCAGCTTGATACGACCGCAGAGGTCGAACACTGAACAGTTGGGGCAAGTATGGACACAACATTCAAGCTTGATACAGCTCTGAATTTGGATTGTTATTAAATATTTGACACAGCATAGGTTTCTGACACAGAAAGAATGTAGTCTAAGAACTTGAATTTTTTTAATTTACCTATTATGGTCCAATGTCCAAAATCAAAATACATGGCTAGATTCAGCATATCAAAGAACCGCATATATTCAATTTTTGTTAAAATCAAACAAAGTTTAATTTTGGACCCCAACTTGGACAAACTTGAAAACTGGGCCCATAATCAAAAATCTAAACACATGTTTAGATTCAGCATATCAAAGAACCCCAAGATTTCAATTTTTTCTAAAATCAAACTAAGTTTAATTTTGGACCCTTTGGACCTTAATGTAGACCAATTTAAAAAACGGGACTTAAAATTAAAAATCTAAATACACGGTTAGATTTGGAATATCAAAGAACCCCAATAATTCAATTTTTGATGAAATCAAACAAAGTTTAATTTTGGACCCTTTTGACCTCAATATGAACCAATTTGATAGCGGGCCCACAAATAAAAAATCTAAATTCATGGTTAGATTCAGCATATCAAAGAACCCCATATATTCAATTTTTGTTGAAATCAAAAAAAGTTTAATTTTGGACCCCAACTTGGACAAACTTGAAAACTGGGCCCATAATCAAAAATCTAAACACATGTTTAGATTCAGCATATCAAAGAACCCCAAGAATTCAATTTTTGTTAAAATCAAACTAAGTTTAATTTTGGACCCTTTGGACCTCAATGAAGACCAATTTAAAAAACGGGACCCAAATTAAAAATCTAAAAACACGGTTAGATTTGGCATATCAAAGAACCCCAATAATTCAATTTTTGATGAAATCAAACAAAGTTTAATTTTGTTCCCTTTTGACCTCAATATGAACCAATTTGATAGCGGGGCCCACAAATAAAAAATCTAAATACATGGTTAGATTCAGCATATCAAAGAACCTCATATATTCAATTTTTGTTGAAATCAAACAAAGTTTAATTTTGGACCCCAATTTGGACCAACTTGAAAACTGGGCCCATAATCAAAAATCTAAATACATGTTTAGATTCAGCATATCAAAGAACCTCATATATTCAATTTTTGTTGAAATCAAACTAAGTTTAATTTTGGACCCTTTGGACCTTAATGTAGACCAATTTAAAAAACGGGACTTAAAATTAAAAATCTAAATACACGGTTAGATTTGGAATATCAAAGAACCCCAATAATTCAATTTTTGATGAAATCAAACAAAGTTTAATTTTGGACCCTTTTGACCTCAATATGAACCAATTTGATAGCGGGCCCACAAATAAAAAATCTAAATTCATGATTAGATTCAGCATATCAAAGAACCCCATATATTCAATTTTTGTTGAAATCAAAAAAAGTTTAATTTTGGACCCCAACTTGGACAAACTTGAAAACTGGGCCCATAATCAAAAATCTAAACACATGTTTAGATTCAGCATATCAAAGAACCCCAAGAATTCAATTTTTGTTAAAATCAAACTAAGTTTAGTTTTGGACCCTTTGGACCTCAATGAAGACCAATTTAAAAAACGGGACCCAAATTAAAAATCTAAAAACACGGTTAGATTTGGCATATCAAAGAACCCCAATAATTCAATTTTTGATGAAATCAAACAAAGTTTAATTTTGTTCCCTTTTGACCTCAATATGAACCAATTTGATAGCGGGGCCCACAAATAAAAAATCTAAATACATGGTTAGATTCAGCATATCAAAGAACCTCATATATTCAATTTTTGTTGAAATCAAACAAAGTTAATTTTGGACCCCAATTTGGACCAACTTGAAAACTGGGCCCATAATCAAAAATCTAAATACATGTTTAAATTCAGCATATCAAAGAACCTCATATATTCAATTTTTGTTGAAATCAAACAAAGTTTAAATACTGGACCCTACCCATAATCAAAAATCTAAACACATGTTTAGATTCAGCATATCAAAGAACCCCAAGAATTCAATTTTTGTTAAAATCAAACTAAGTTTAATTTTGGACCCTTTGGATCTTAATGTAGACCAATTTAAAAAACAGGACCCAAAATTAAAAATCTAAATACACTGTTAGATTTGGAATATCAAAGAACCCCAATAATTCAATTTTAGATGAAATCAAACAAAGTTTAATTTTGGACCCTTTTGACCTTAATATGAACCAATTTGATAATGGGGTCCACAAATAAAAAATCTAAATACATGGTTAGATTCAGCATATCAAAGAACCCCATATATTCAATTTTTGTTGAAATCAAACAAAGTTTAATTTTGGACCCCAATTTGGACCAACTTGAAAACTGGGCCAAAAATCAAAAATCTAAATACATGTTTAGATTCAGCATATCAAAGAACCTCATATATTCAATTTTTGCTAAAATCAAACAAAGTTTAATTTTGGACCCTTTGGACCTTAATGTAGACCAATTTGAAAACTGGACCCAAAATTAAAAATCTAAATACACTGTTAGATTCGTCATAACAAATAAATAAATGTGATCAAAGATTTTACAAATCTAATGTGCCATACTGTGCAATTAAAGATTACTTCTTGAAATTTTTCAATATTTGAAATTTGAAAAAAAAATAATATTTGAAGAATAATTCTTTTTAATTTCTGAAATCTTAAATGAGAAAAAATTGACCCCCCACAATTTCTTTTTATCCCCCCCCCCCTTTTTTTCCCCAAAAAATTCTTTCCCTCAAGATATGGTCATAATCTCAATTCAAATTTCCAATGGAGTTGGCAACCATAATTACCCATTTAAATTTACCATAGTGCTAACTTAATCTATTTTATAATAGAATTAAAAATATAGTGTCAAATCTTTCATATGGATTTTTTTGTAAAAAAAAAGATGCAACATTTGCAGATATTTTTACTGGTCTTCCTTTATAAATATGCATTTCTTTAAACATAATTTAAAAGCAGTGTAAGGGAAGTAACCAAAACGTTGTATTTGGATTACCTCCCTTACACTGTTTTAAATTATCTTTATTGTTCATTAACCATTACTTTATACATAATTTAAAAGCAGTGTAAGGGAGATAATTTCAATGATGTATTTGATTTATCTCCCTTACACTGCTTTAAATTATGTTTTGTATTAAAGTATTTGTCCATTAACCAGGACAACCTTGTTTTTCCCCCTTTTTTGCCTCTCATTCCTAAACGGTTTGAGCCATAACCCCCCAAAGCAAATCCTAACCATCCCTTTGTGGTATGGAAACTTGTAGTATAATTTCAGAGAGATCCATACACCGTTCCACAGTTATTGTCTTGAAACTAGAAAATGCTTATTTTTTGCCCCTTTTTGGCCCCTAATTCCTTAACTGTTGGTACCATAACCCCCAAAATCAATCCCAACCTTCCTTTTGTGGTATTTAACCTTATGGTCAAATTTCAAAAAGATCCATTCACTTAAACTAAAGTTAGAGTGCGAAAACCAATGTGTCTTCGGACGACGCCGGACGACGACGACGACGACGACGCCAACGTCATACCAATATACGACCACAAAATTTTTTTGTGGTCGTATAAAAATCAGTTGAAAAAAATGAGAGAAGGAATGCCCTTTACCGTCAGGCATCAAATGGTCATTTTCGGCTACTGTTAGCATCAAATTGGTTAAAATTTTATAGTGATTCGTCATAATATCCTTATCGTTTTTCATCAGAGGTCTCAAATAATTATCCGTTACCATTATTTTTTGGAAAAAAAATAACATGATTGTCAAAATCAGTCGATTTTTTTATCGTCATAAAGAAAATGTACATTTTATTGTCATGCACCAAAAATTACTGTTAACATCATTTGGCAAGGTATTTTACCGTTATTCATCATGAAGGTACCCCCATTACAACTCGCATCAATAGTACCACTGATGAATTGCCTAAAAAAAATTTTAAAGTTGAACTGTTATTATCACTCAAAAATTATCCTGCTCAATCTAAGTTTTCTTTGGGGTGTACAGGTGCATTTCCAGGATTTTGAATAAGGGGTGGCCCCCTGGCAAGCCAACGTCTGGAGTGATACTTGTAAAATGTCTATGAATTTATCGTTTATGAAGCTCCATGAAGGGTGGCCTGGGTCCCCTGCACCTCAACCCCCTTCTAAAACTGCCTCTGGTGTAACTTTAGTTTTGTTTCTACTTTTTTGGTCATGGTATTGTCTGTTTGTTATTTTGTTTTTGTTTTTTCCACTAATGTTTTTTTTTCACTTAGTTATGGTTTTTGACACCCCCTCCTCTTAGTATATTTTGTGTCAAATTGACCATGTTGTCAATTTTGTCAATTTGGGATTATCTCTTTTTTTTTTTAACAAAAAGCATGTTATTTCAACTTTGTTATAAGTGATTAAAAAAATACATATCTAAGAATTTTGAAAATTGATATGCAATGTACATATTTTTGGTAAAATCCTTTCTTTGAACCCCTCACCCATTTTCTCAACATTTTGGCTGATGACACTGACCGGATTGGTTATGAAATTTGAAAATTTATTACTCAAAAACTAATTATTGTAAGTACACAATTTTTTCACAGAGTTTAGTTTGATTATGATATTTTTAAATTCATTGATATTTTCCACTTGTATCACATGTTTTGGAAATAATTCCCGAACGAGATTTCAAAGAGACTGAAACATCAGAAGAATACATCCTTAACACATGAGCAATAACAAATGTTATATTAAACAAGAGAACAAAAAAACAACTGGAGTTTATATGTAATTTAACCCCATCACATACTCATTGCCAATCCCTGATCAGAAACATGGTCAGTAGTATTCTTTATGTTTTTTGTTTCTTTGAAAATTTGGCATTGATGACAGGGCTTTGATAGTTTCTTTTTACATTACTGTAACTTGACCTTAAACTAGTTCAATGTATTAACAAATTTTATTGATTTAACACCAATTTTTTATCAAAACAAAAACTTTCACTCCATTATTAAGCAATACAAAAATGCAAATATTCCTTCAACAATAAAGGTCACAATTACATAATAAATCTCTTGGAAAGAATTCTTAGAAATTTAACATTAAGTGTCTCTATGACAACATGCACATCTTCAAAACATTTTCAAAAATAAAAAATCACCCAATAAATCTAAAAACCACATAAAAGTCCAAAAGTTTCCCCAAGCCTTTTTCAAGGAAATATATTCTCAGAAATTTTAATATCAACTGATAAGATTCATGACAATATGTGCATCTTTAAAACATGTTTAATAGCTAAGGATGTGACCTTTTTTCCCACTTCATAATAAATTATCCTAATAAATCTCATAAACCGTAATACAAATGTTTTTTACCAGGAAAATTTCTAAGAAATTTTATTAAGAACTGATATTGGTCTCTACAAAATTACAATCCATTTAGCACTTGGCTTCCTTCAAATATCGTCTGAGATTACATGTTGGACCTTATGACAGAAATGCTATAGAAACAGAAATTGCTATCAGATGCAGAATGGGGTATAATAAAGTGAAATGTGTTAATGGGAAAACTAACGAGTATATGTTTGTCAGTATGGCTTTTCATGGTATATTTCTTAACCTTCATTTCAGTAAAAACTTTACTTGCTAATGTATCTTTAATATATTAAAAGGGGTACTTCATTTAACCTGAGATCACCTCCAGTTTTTTGTGGGGTTCGTGTTGATCAGTCTTTAGTTTTCTATGTTGTGTTTTGTGTACTATTGTTTGTCTGTTGGTCTTTTTCTTTTTTAGCCATGGCGTTGTCAGTTTATTTTCGATTTATGAGTTTGAATGTCCCTTTGGTATCTTACGCCTCTCTTTTTTTAAAGAATAAGGTGTTTATAGCAGACCTGTGGTAGTCTCTGTTAAATTTATTTATAATCAGTCTAGAATCAGAAAGATTATAAGACTTGACACATGGCATAAATATGTTTCAACTTTTAAATGTTTTCGGTATTGTAGTTTTTGTCAGATTGTTGTTTCATCAATGTATACTGAAGTACATCATACCTAATCTTTCTTCATATGGTTATACTGACTTCATTAACCAGTAGAGACTAAACTTTATTGTCGACCAGTCCACCAGGGAAACCAGATTTTCAGCTGGGCGAATAACTTTTATCATTCTGCTAACAAAGGTGGAGACTGATAAATATTTTGCATTGAATCCCATTTCTTCCCCTTTCCCATCGATTTATACAAAAGCTGTTCCCAAACAAAAACATTAATTTCTAATCAAAGAGGGCAAATAAAAGAGAATTTCAGGAAACCAGTAAGTTCACTTTAATGACGAAAACCTGGTTGGACATCAACATTTTCAATTCAAAGCCACCATTCGAAATTATATATAAAAATATCTAGTTTGCTATCCAAACTTCAAGAAAGGATAATTTTTTTTATTTTAGATCAATACTAACAGAGGACTACTTGGATTTGAAATAATGATTCAAATAAATGGCTATATTGTCAGAATGCCAACAGGAAGTCCTGAAGGGAGATAATTTTCATGTGAAATGTTCTAAAACCAGAAAAGTCAAATCTTATCATATATTTCTGGTGGCATAATCTTTACCAGATTCAAATTGTAATATGTTCAATGTCAAATAGAATTTATTTTAATTGATAACCCCCTTATAAAAGAACTGTATTTGGATTTTCTTGTAAAAAAATTCAACTGAAACTAGGAATGTGGTAGCATTTGTTTTTAAAAAGACTTATTTATCTCCTTTGATAGGAAATAATTCACCCATTGTACAAGTAAATTGTTATTTGAAAGATGTATAAAAATCTGTATCAGAAGTTTGAGGACTAAAGATATAAATACATGTTTGGAAAGAAAAAAAAATACATATACTATAGGATTACCCATATTAGTATATGGAAAGTACATTTAAGTTTTATTTTATTTGTACAATGAGAGATATGTGTCGCTTTTTTTCTTATTTTGATAGTAAAATGTAAATGTTGAAATTAAAATAGCAATACTTTAACATGTGAGTTATGCAAAATATTCAAAGTCAATGAACTATGACTGAAGGCTCAGGGCCAAACAATCTCCATGGAAATGAGATTTGCCAATGATAATACAACTGCATACCCATGGAAATGAAGCATAAGTTTCAAAGTCAATAGACCATGACTGAGAGGGTTGGGTCAAATAACCTCAATGAAAATGAGATCTGCCAATTCTAATACAACTGCATACCAAATATCATTGACCTACCACCGGTGGGCCCCTGAAAATAAAATTTGGGGGCCCAGCTGGCCCCTGGAGAAAAACAGTTTAGTTCCTGTAACCCTAGTACACTTTTTACAGTTCTTATAAGTCATTATTCCCTTTTACAGTTTTCTGAAGCTATTTACTTTTTAAGTTCTGCATTTTGTGCTCTTATATATGTATATTTTAAAAATCACATTTTTTTCAAATATTTTAATAATTGCCATATAGTATCACATAGTATCACAAATATTGCTCACATCTTAAATTCCTAAATTTATATTGGTATTAATTCGTTTCAAAAATCCCATTTATTAATTATCCCTTAACGTTTGAAAGAAATTTTTGCAATCTATTGTTTTCTACATAAATGACAAAATTGCTGAAACTGGTCAAAAATCATTATCATTGAAGGGCAATAACTCTTTTTAGAAGTCCATTGATGGTCACAGTTATATTGACATTTTTGTAAACCTTGATTTGCTGATCATTTTTGTGAAGGTTTCTGTTTATCTATTATAGTTTTCAAAATAAGAGGGAATAACGCCAAAATTAGCAAACAGGCGTCAGATGTATAGTGATAGCTCCTGTTCTATGATGTTTTATTTTGAAGTAATGGCAGCCTCGTTGGTTGATCAGCACCAACATTAAGAACAAATCTGAAACTGAAGAACCCTACAGATGACTATGACCAAATTTGGTGTCCATTCACAAGATGGTTTCTTAGGGCAAGATTCATTTTTAAGTTAACAGACTGTGCAAATGAGAACATCAGATAGACCTTTGAATGACGATGAATACCAAGTGATGACAATGGCTTGCATTATATATAAACCATTCGGCAAATGGCCAATGTTAGCTAATAAGCACAAGACTTTAATGCCTTCATTTTCTATCAAAGTTAGATTGCCCTTACCCTTTATATCTATTGAAAATAACTTGGATATTTTGAAGAAAAATAGATCAAGGAAATATTAATCAATCAGGAAAGTTGTCAGAATTGGTTGTACAATTTTAAAAACTTTATTGAATTCTTTTCCCAACAATTTTTTCCGTATTTGTTTCAAAACGCCTTGATCCTGAGCCAACCAGATGAAGGTATTTCCAGAAAAAAATATCATGTGCACTGAAATTGGTATACTGTCATATTTGTTTTTCATGAATTGTTTTGTTACAAATTAGGCCGTTCGTTTTCTCATTTGAATTGTTTCATATTTTTCATTTCGGGGCCTTTTATAGCCGACTATATGGTATGGGTTTTTCTCATTGTTGAAGGCCATACAGTTGCCTATAATTGCTTCCATCCACTTCATTTGAACTTGGGTGGATAGTTGTATCATTGACAATCATACCACATCTCCTTATTTTTATATATATACTACCTGCTGTCAAGTTAAGATGATGAATCATTATTAAAGTAGTTATTGGTCATGATGCTGAAAAGACAGTCTCTACCTACTCCCATTAAAGGATTCTTCAGAACACAATCACTGTTTTAAATTCAAACAACAGAATACATCCCTGCTGGAAATCACTTTATTTTTTTTGGGGGGTGGGGGGTGGGGGTCAAGTAACAATGTACTCTTTATACAACATCTTCATACAGCTATTCTTGTCATATATCAAAGTATTAAATGAATTATTGTAATAAATTGGAAATAATTGATGATAGAAAAGTAAAAAGTTTTTTTTTTTGTCTCAAATTTCATAAAAAGAATGAATCCTAAGGTAGGTCAATATACAATTAAACTTAAGATAGTTATTATACACACCTTCTACCAAACTTAAGGTAGGTCAATCTACAATTAAACTTAAGATAGTTATTATACACACCTTCTACCAAACTTAAGGTAGGTCAATCTATAATCAAACTTAAGATAGTTATAATACACACCTTCTACCAAACTTAAGGTAGGTCAATCTACAATTAAACTTAAAATAGTTATTATACACACCTTCTACCAAACTTTTACAAGTACACTGTCCTGTTGCAAGGTTACATGTCCTGTCAGCATTCTGGGTTCCAGGAGTATTACAATTACAAGGTTCACAACCATTGTCTGGCACATTTATTCCATAATGATACTGTTTACACATATCACAGTACTTATTCTCAACATTTGTTTTACATTCACACATATCACAAGTATCATTGTTATTACAACGTAATGTCCCATTTTCATGACACAAACTTCTGGTACAGCCATCACTGTTACTATTTGTTAAGTTAAAATGTATATGTTTGCATGTATCACATTGACGGCCTTCAACATTTCCTTTGCATGTACACTGACCATCAACCTGTAATAATAATAATATAATAATAATAAATTCTTTATTTAAAGAGGGTAAACACAGTTAGTTACAATTGCTAATCTTCCCTGAGGCCGTCATATACAATACAAGTAAAAAAATAATAATAAGAGAAAAAAAAAAAAAAAAAAAGCAAACATACAACATATTAACACAATCGTATAGTCATGATAGTTCAATGTACATGTACCATTAGAACATATAAAACAGTTACAGATTTGATGTAGTAAATAGATATTATATACAAATCAAAATCATACATTCTAAAAAAGTAATAGTTGCGATCATTTCAAGACTGAATATTGGGACTGCCTCAAGTATCGTTTTATAATTTGTTTAAAAGAAAAAGTGTTTTGCACTTTACGCATTTCATATGGTAGTCCGTTCCATAAAACTGATCCAGAATAAGCAAAAGATTTTTCAAACAGTTCAGTTTTTGGCTTAGGAACTATCAAATTACCTTGAGTAACACCCCTTAAAGCATAAGGATTATTAACAGATACAAGTTGAAACTTTTGAAGTAGGTACTGTGGTGCTTCTTTCTGCATACATTTATATAGCAGTAAATATTTCTGGTATTTGATTCTGTTTTCTACTGTCATCCATCTAAGTTCTTTAAATAAGGGGGCTGATGGGGATAAAGGGTCTGCATCAAGAATTAATCTTGCTGCTCTTTTTTGAAGTTTTAATATTCTTATTATCCCTTCATTTTTACATTCTCCCCAAACAATACAGCAGTAATTGATGAGCGGCAGAATATTATAATATTATAATATGCTTTCCTGGCATAAATATCTAAAAATTTCTTTAATTTTGAAAGAACGTATATTCTTGATGAAATGCTAGCACAAATTTGATCAATTTGATTTGTCCAGCTAAGTGTGCTGTCAATTTTAACACCTAATAATTTTTTACATGATGAATTTTGTAGGGTTTTTGTAGTTATTTGTAAATTTGGTTGAAAAGATTAAGTTGATAACTTCTGACTTGTTCCAGTAACCAAACATTTTGTTTTTTTAGTATTGATGAACATATTATTCATTTTGCACCATTCTTCAATTCTGCATAAATCTCCTTGAACATCATCATGTAAATTTTCTATGTTTTTCCCAGATTTATGAAGAGTAGTACCATCAGCATACAAGTCTGTTTTACAATTTTTAATGCAAAGGGGAAGGTCATTTATAAATAAGACAAATAATAGAGGACCTAGTATAGATCCTTGGGGGACAACAAATTTCACATCTTTTTTATCAGAATTAACATTGCAAATGTTTACTTGCTGTGGTCTATTACTTAGGTATGACCTGAAAAAACCTACTGCAGACTCACTGAATCCATAAATAGCTAGCTTTAAGCAAAGAATGTCATGATCTACAAGATCAAATGCTTTTTTGAAGTCCAACAGTATTGCTAGGTTTAAATTACCATCATTCATTTCTTGCAGCCATTTGTCAATGATATCAATAAGTGCAGTTTGACAAGAATGATGTGGCCTGAAAACCTGATTGTGTAGGATGTAAAAGTTTAAATTTAGACAAGTACTTGTACATGTTATTTGAGACATGCCTTTCTAATACTTTTGATAGAGATGGAAGGACAGATATGGGTCTGTAATTTGTTGCTAAAACCTTGTCACCATCTTTGTAAATTGGTGTTACCTTAGCGTTTTTCAGTAATGAAGGATATATACCATTATCTATCATTCTGTTGAATATATATGTGAGAGGAGAGGCAATGTATGGGGCACTTATTTTAAGGATGTGGGGTCCAATATTATCAGTTCCCAATGATTTATTTGCATCAAGTTTGGTTAACTCATCAAATAGCTCATTTATCTTTATTGGTGGTATGGTAAATTTCACATGTTTTTGTTGTTTTAATTGATTTTTAATGAATGTGCTAAGATTTTGAAATCTGCCTTGTCAACAGATGTAATGTCTCTTTGCTCTCTTAGTTTTTCAGCACAGGAAGTAAAAAAGTTATTAAAAGTATCTGCTATTGATTTTTTATTATTTGTTGTTGTATTGTTCTCATCTGTAGCTAACTCATGTGGGGATTTTTTTACCTTAGGGTTCAGCCACTATGAAGGCATTTCCATAAAGATTTTGAGTCATTAGAGTCTTTTACATTGTTTTTATAATAATTCTTTTTTGAGTTCTCTATTATTTGCTTAGTTTTATTTCTCCAAAATCTATATTCACTCCACAATCCAAGTGCATTATATTTATCCCTCATGTTCCTAGCATACATAATTTCACTATTATACCAATCAGGTTGCCTATCCTTTTTAACTCTCTTTTCAACAACAGGAGCATGTTTATCTAAAACTTTGTTCAACATATCATAAAATAATTGGAGACAGACAGAAGGATTTGTTAAAGGGTCAATAGACCATGACTGAGGGGGTGGTGGCAAATAATCTCCATGGAAATGAGATGTGCCCATGCTAATAATACTGCATACCAAATATCATTGACCTACCACTAGTGGTTAACTGCATAAACTGACCTAATCACAAACAAATACATGTAAACTAAGCAAATATTAAATAGTCAATAAACCATGACTGAGGGGGCGGGGCCAAATAATATCAATGGGAATCAGATGTGCCCATGCAAATACAACTGCATACAAAATATTATTGACCTACCATTAGTGGTTCCCCATAAACTGACCTAAATCACAAACTAATACATGTGAACTAAGCAAATGATTAATAGTCAATAAACTATGATTGAGGGTGTGGAGCCAAATAATCTCCATGGAAATGGGATGTGCTCATGCAAATATAACTACATACCATATATCATTGATATACCACTAGTGGTTCCCCCTAAACTTGACCCAATCACAAACTAGTACATCGTTGACGACGCCGCCAATGCCAGAAACAGCATACCTATGTCGCACTTTTTGACTCCGTCAAGGCAAGACAAAAACTATATACATGTTATTTCAATGGGGGTGATAGCTATACGTCCAGTTCATAAATAAGATAAAAACTGGTACATCTTTAATACATGTAAAAATTTACATGCAAGGTAAAGTTATTTTCTGTTAGGTGGTATATAAGATGTAAAGAAGGATTTGTGAGTCTAACTACACCACATTCAATTTGGCAAAATATTTCTCAAAATTAAAAAAGGCCAAAATCTGGTCCTTAAATGGATTTTTTTCAAAAGCCTTAATGCTAGGTAAGACAACTCTCTTCATAATAGTATATTAGAGGCTCCAAACCTAGCTCAATATGAAAATATAGACAAAATACAATGATTTTATGCATTTTTGGACCTAAAAGCTTTGGGAAAATCTTTGCAGCAACCTGTGATCCAAAATTTTCGGTGACCAAAAGGTGCCAAAGATAATATCATATACCTAAACACAAACATTTTCTGGATTGGTTATGGCATCCAAAGTAAATTATGTCAAAAATTGTTATAAATTTTGAAAAAGTTGGATCAAAACTGACATTACAACACAAATGATGCATAATTAAGCTGTCATAACCTTGTATTGTTTAATGTGAAGTGCCTTATTTAAAAACCATTAAAATCTTAATGCCAATTTCGTCCCATCATGAACTACTCCCTTAAATATGTACATTTGTCAATTTGTAACTTGTAACTGTGTGATTTCAAAATTCTTTATTGGTAAATTGCAATTTGTATATTGATGTTTTGTAACTTGTCGATTCGTTAAATGTCGATTCGTAAATTGTCAATTTGTATATTGATGTTTTGTAACTTGTCGATTCGTTAAATGTCGATTTGTAAATTGTCATTTTGTATATTGATGTTTTGTAACTTGTCGATTCGTTAAATGTCGATTTGTGATTTGTCAATTTGTATATTGATGTTTTGTAACTTGTCGATTCGTTAAATGTCGATTTGTAAATTGTCATTGTTGTATTATGCGAACGATCATTATTTTTAATTTCATATGAAATGCAAATTTCAAAATATTTAGAAAAAAGTTAGTAGGCATGTACAAATGAATATTAATATATTATATATATACATGTATGTCAGCCCTTCCCCCTGAGGACTAAGTCAGAATAAAATGGTCCGATAATAGCATTTTAGGATTAATAGAAACTGTTTTTACCTGGATTTTTGCGTACTGATGTAGCTTTTTATAGCCGACTATATGGATTGGGTTTTTTTCATTGTTGAAGGCCGTACGTTGCCTATAATTGCTTACATCGACTTTTATATTTGAACTTTGGTGGATAGTTGTCTCACTGACAATCATTCTGTTTATTACCACATCTCCTTATATCTATTTACTCGAATAATTCAGTCGCTATGTTCCGCTAATATACGATTACACCATTAACCTCGCAAGAAGGAGAGATCGATTAATGTGGAAGGAATGAACTATTTGGGTTGTATTTTTATATAGTTTCCGTTCTTGAACGATACGGCCACCTGTCGTCTTCAGAAAACAAAATGTTCTGTATACATGCCATATACAAATAAAAATGTTATTATTCTAATGTGTTCTTTTAGATGCATTTGCTGTACATATATGATTGATTTAAATTACTTAGGTATATATATTTACTCCATATGGAGGTGCTCCTACTTACAGAAGGCTGATTCACCGAAGAAGAAACCAAGCGCCATCTGTCATCATAATGATCGTTAGCATAATACAACAATGACAATTTACAAATCGACATTTAACGAATCGACAAGTTACAAAACATCAATATACAAATTGACAATTAACAAATCTACAATTAATGAATCGACAATATACAAAATATCAATATACAAATTGACAATTTATGATGAATCGACATTTTACGAATCGACAAGTTACAAAACATCAATATACAAATTGACAATTTACAAATCGACAATTTACGAATCGACAAGTTACAAAACATCAATATACAAATTGACAAATCACACAGTTACAAGTTACAAATTGACAAGTTACGAAGTAAGAATTTGACCCCGTTGGCTTTCCATACTTAAATGGTTCTATGAAAGTGTATTTAAAATGTATTGTCTTCTACAAAAATTTGAAAGGTTTATTTTTAGGCAATGAGCTGAAAGCAAATTAAAATTTTTACATTAGGTGTTTAATCCATAAATATATTCATCTTTTGCATAAGACATAAACGCAAAAAAACTGGTAAAAGTCATCATCAAAGGGCATTAACTCTAATTAGGAGTCGACTGACGATTTAGACCATGCAAAATTATTTGTACCTCTTGTCTTGCTGATCATTTTTGCAACATTAAACTATTATAGTTTTAAAGACAAAAGTCTAAAATGAAAAAAATGGTAAAATTTGTCATTTAAGGGCAAGAACTCCAATAAGAAGTCATCTGACAGTTTTGAAATCATGAACAATTGATAGAGCTCAACATTCTAAACATTTTTGCCTTGTCAGATTTTCTCTATTTAAAATACAGTTTTTAAAATAATAATCAAAACTTGCATTTTATCCCTGTCTTCTATTTCTAGCCATGTCAGTCATCTTGGTTGGCAGGCGGGTTCATCAGACATATTTTTTTAAACTAGATACCCGAATAAAGATTGTGGCAAATTTGGTTGAATTTAGTCCAGTAGTTTCAGAGAAGATTTTTGTAAAAGTTAATGGACGACGATGAATGACGGACGCCAAGTGATGAGAAAACCTTTGCATGGGCACATCTCATTTCCATTGAGATTATTTGACCCCGCCCCCTCAGTCATGGCTTATTGACTATTAAACATTTGCTTATAAAAATAAGAAGATGTGGTATGATTGCAAATGAGACAACTCTCCACAGGAGACCAAATGACATAGAAATTAACAACTATAGCAAGGGTCCGGAAACGTCATATTTGCCATACATGACCGAATCTGAAATTTATTTGTCCTAAACGAAAAAATGGGATTTAGGACAAATCTTATTTTTTTAAAGAAATAATTTGGGTCATTTCGTTGAGATCAGGTTTCTTAATCACCATTTTGTAAGGTCTTGTTTTTGTTTTGTTATCCCTTTCCTGTAATAAAACTGCCACTTTAGTATAGTATTTTAATCCTGAGGGCCCTCCAAATAACCATATATATGCCTCCGGGCAATATTGGCTTATGATCGCTATTAATCAATTTTTACCTGTGTTTTTAATTCACACCCGACATTGATCACAAGCTCAGAACTAATATTATAAAGAAATTAAAATTCCATGACAACTGTCTTCATTATTTAATTACTTTTCAGCAAAGACAATCGTCAATTCTGATTTAAAAATTAAAACTTAATTTAATTTACGTAGAAAAATGTGGGTTTTTTTTCAAGAGTAACACATGTGCTTTATTTACTATGTAATACGCATGTGTGAAATTCTCTTCGGCAGATTAGACACTTAATCGTAAAATGCAAAATGATTTCATGCTAAATAAAACAAGTGCAAATATTATCTGTATTATTCAAACACTTTTAAAGGTAAAAAAATTAAAAAGCCGGTGATTTCCTTTCAATTTGATAAAAAAAACGAATCCCGGAAATGAGTCCGGAATAACTTGTACTTTAGTATTGTCGCTAAACATCCGGTTTAAATTTCGTCTTCAAAATCGAAAGAAACGTTAGGGATGTCTGAGAAATTAACCATTTTAAGTCATTAAAATCATTTCATTTTTAAACTGTTGCCTTCCCTTAACTGTTCTTGAACGTTTTTAGATAAATGGTAAGAAAATTCATGAAGTAAATGCAATGAAACAGTCAAAACAAGTTTGTTGATGCTATGAATCTAGTGTGATTTCAACAATTTTGAAAAATGGCACCAACTTTTAAGTTATCTCAAAATTGCTGAAATTGTGTGAAAAAATTTCCAGATCCTTGAATTATAGGTCACCGATATTTTACATGTATTAGTTTAATAGAGGTCAATGTCGGTTGGTCACTAATTTGCATAATTACTTCTTTTCAATTGCTACTTAATATTTACATTTTTTGAAACAGAAAAAATTACCTAATAAAAAAAAATTATTGCAGTTTCTTAGTAAACCTGGGATAATTGGATAAAGTGGCATGAAACTAAGTCCATTTTTTTATCTCCCAAAATTTACATTTATCTTATATTTTTATTAATGCAGTGAAAATCAAAAGTTATATATAGGTAAATGATTAAAATCTATCATCTATATTCAATTTTATTAAAGAAATGCACATTTAATATTTATGTTAACCATCAATTACACATGAAGACATAGACCACCCAATGACACTGACCTATATAGATCAAACATTTATCTGAATCTAATGGGGTCAAGTTATTTTGTATTGAGTGGTCTGTCATGTTATGTATAAACTCAATAGTTATGTAGTTTGGTCAGTTATGATTGGCATTAAAGAGGAGGGGTCTATATACAGTTCCAATTATTGCCCAACCCTATGTGCTTAATTGCTATAATTATACTAAACAGACAAAATCTTTGATCATGACAGTTGTCAATCATACTAATATTGTATAAATACTCTTACTTAATCAAATAGACAAAACTGGCCAGTAAATTGAACTATTATTCTTGAAAAAATGCTCTAATTTAAGATGTAACCAAATTTTAACAGTTCATTTGTGCATATGTACACAGACATGAGAACAATTGGGAAGTATATGTCAGTGTATATAGATTAAGTTAATGAATTAGAGAAAATTCTCTTAGCGGGGCCCTAATTAACTTTTATGATTCGTGACTAAAACAAACATAACATAGTTTCCCATAAACATGATAAATGACAAGAAGAAAGCATGTATAATTATACTAAACATATTAATGAATCTATATATATTATAAACAAACCTGTGCACATTTTTGACTAGATCCAACCATTCCATCTGCATTACATTCACAGCTATGGTGACATCCAAAATCTTCCTTGCTTCTGTAGAATCCCACTTCACATTCACTACAATCAGAGCCGTTTGTGTGGTTCAGACATTGACAGATATTACTTTGACTTGAACTATATGTACAGCTAGCTGAATTGCCATAGCAACTACATCTGTAATTGAATATAAAAAATTTTGGTCAAACATTTAGGTAAATTGAAATAAAGATATATATACATTAGGAATACAGAGTTTGAACTCATAAAACTATAGCACGTCATACACAGAAGGTTGTTCTATAAATTAATTGGGGGAAAATAGGGAGACATTGTGTTATTTACATATACCCAACATCTCCATACATACTTATAAGATTTGGTTTTGAAATCAGTTCAACAATGGTAAAATCACATTTTATAACTTATAAATTTATAATTTTTTTTTTTGCCATAGGGATTTTAATTCAAGCTGTTCAGACATCAAAGCCAACATAGTCTGCACTGTGTCCAGCATATGAGACCAATTGGCTTACTATACAATTTGCAAAAGGTTCCGCAGATGTTGCCTGCTGAAAAATAACTCCACTTAGTCTATTCATCAGTAAAATACAGAAATACACCAAATTTTTAAAACATGTCTCTTTTAGTAAATGTAAGTTACTGAGTTGTTGCTTCATTGACATTAAATCATTTATTGCCTTTTATCATAGCATTCCTCGATAACATTAGTGTGAGATTTGTTTATGCACATCTGCATCCGAAGGCATCAGACAACAGTGGAAAGGTTGAAGTTTAAGGATAAAGTCTATTTTCTTGCATAATAAAAATTTGTGTTATTATCATTATCATAAAAGTTATGAATTTTACAGATAGTAAGAATTAAATGAGATACAAGTTAAAAGGGAAGCATTCATGTACCAAAGAATGAAGTCATTGAATAAATCTTTCATCCTTTAAATGTGATATTGTATCTTGTTGATTACTGGGTAAATTTTTAAAAGGGAGTCATAGAACTTACATTTTCAAAGTAACTATCTAATAATCTGAAAGGGAAATCAAAACTAACAAAGAGTAAGAACTATACTTTACTTTTACTATCAACAAGGAAGAAAACTAAATGATGATAATAAAAAACCAACGCATAGATTTTTCTTAAAAAATGAAATGTTGTTGATACTTAAATTTCAGTGTTGGTGATGTAAAATAGTTCAAACATACTGCAGATGCATGCAAAATTTCTTTAAAAGATGTGTCATGACTTGTTTACTGTCATATTGAAAATATCTATCAAATAGAAGCCAAGACCTTTTTAAAGAACTATCTTAGTAACCAACTAGAGGCTCCAAGAAACTTGTACCGCTCACCTTAAATTTTTCATAAAATCGATAAAATGAAATGAGAATATTTCAAAAGTTTCCCAGCCAAAATACTCAAAAAAATGAAAATTTATCCTTCAAGGGCAATAACTGCTATAAGAAGTGGACTGACAATTTCATGTATGTTGACTGATTTGTAGAGCTTGTCCTGCTGATAATTATGCTATGTAAAGTTTTCTCTCCATCTAATATAGTTTCCACAACAAAACACACAAGGGAAATAATACCTATAAGGAGTCAACAGACAATCTGTTGACTTAAGGTCAAGTTACAGTAAACAGGTTGGCGCGGGACGTTTGTGCTTTTTCATAGGACATTTGCACTTTTTTTAATGGACATTTGCGCTTCAATTCATAGGACATTTGCTCTTTTTAAAAAAAAGGTTTGCAAATTCATCATATTAAAAAATTTAATTCAAACTGTCTGAATGCAAGTAAATGTTAACTGGAAAAAGTCAAAAAAATATATTTTCAAAATTTTGCTTCAGACATCATAAAAAAGTTTCTACCAAAGTTTCATAAAATTCTATGAAAGTTTGACCAAGTAATTGATGTTTTGCAAACTTCAACATCAGACTGTATCTAGATGTTTACTGCCAAAAAACAGGTTCTTTTATCAGGAAAATATAGAAAAATGAAAAATAATATATTTTCATTATTTTGCTTTCTTTCGATCATCAAGCTTCTGTACAATTTACATAAATCTCATGGTTTGACAAAGTTATTGATGACCAAAAAACTTTAACCTTTTGACTGGACTGAAAAACTTTCATCTTTGACTGTATCTTAATGTTAACTATTAAATTAACTGAGTCAATTTATTAGTAAAACTAGAGAAAACTTACATGTCAGCAAGACCCCGTTTGCACATGTTTATGTGAGGCAAAAAGACTGATGCATACAAGGCAAATATTCATAGGTTGTCAATTATCATAAATTTTGACACCAGCAATTAATTCAGAATGTGTTTTGGATTAATATATGTTTTGCTAAAATCCAAGCACTATGACATGCATTTTGGTGGGCATTCTCGTAAATGGTGGGAAACCAATAATTTCGACACAGGGAATCGTTCCCTAATAGCAAATGATACCTTTTCATTTAATCCTAGCAAGTATTATGATTCTCAGAATTTATCATTTTTAAAGAAAAACTAAGTTTTTAGCACAATTTTGACTCGAGGAAACAATTTGGAATGCATATTATGCCTATATTGAATATCATTTTTTGATGACATTCTACTACAAGAAGATGTTTCTCAAAATTAGTATTTTTTAAACAAAAAGTCTACTTATACTTATGGTGTTTTTGTGTTTTTAAGACATTTCTCAAAATTTGTGACTTTTTTTTAACAAACACAAAGTTTTTTCCAAAAACAATGAGCGGAGTTTCACCAAAATACAATATGCACATCACGATGTAATGCAAAACAACTATGCAAAATTTAATTGGCCTCCTTCTTATACTTTTGGAGTTTTGCGTTTACAAACAAATTTGGGATGGACAGACGGACAGACAGATGGACAGATAGACAAAGGGACAGACTGACGGACAAATTAAAAACTAAAGGGCTCCAGCATCCTCGATGCAGGGCCCTAATACAGAAATATGAAAAAAAATATTTCAAAATTTTGCTCTTAGATTTTTGGTCATGAAAAAGCGTGTCTAAAATTCATAAAATTCCATGAAAAAAGTTATTGATGTCTATAAAAAACTTTTACCACAGACTGAACATCTATGTTGACCCCAATGAAGTGGATGACCACGGAATGTATGATCATTATGTCTCGCTTACATAACATAAATTTTGCAAGCTCAACAAAAATGGGTAAAAAACAGGCTAAAACTTCTATAAGGAGTCAACTGACAATTTTAATCATGTTGACTTAATCAATAGTAGATCTTGTCCCGCTAGAAATTTTTCGTTTTATACAATCTCTATTTTCATAAGCTTCCACAAAAATTGGTTAAAAGTTTGTTCCAAGAATAATAAGTATACAGATACAGGGCCTAATCTAGGATTTTGAAGAGGGAGAAGTGACTTCTCCTTCCATGAGAGAGAAGGGAGAAGTGGTCAACTTCTTGGAGAAGTGAGATTCCATTACCGTTTCGGTTGCATCATGTTTTCAAGCTGATCACTAAGGAAATTGTTTTATATTCAATAAAAGATGTACTTGCAGTTTTTTCATATGTTATTGTACACAGTGTATATAAAGAAAGTTCTTAATAAAAAGGTTTAGAAAATATACAGTTGTTATTTATTTATTGATACCATAATGTGTTCTAAATAAAATTTGTTGAATTGGACATGAGGGAGTAGCCTAGTAATATTATCAAGATTATGATGCATTAAATTCATGTGCATCTGCCTCAATTTATTTTTAAAACTCCAGAAAAATATGATGAATTTCACATGACTGGGAATTTAATTTATATCACCACTTGTCATTGTTTTGTAAAACATTATTGAATGTCCAGGACATTTATGTTAGTTGTAGTAAATTGAGATTATCGTTAAAGATTGTAAGTCTATAAATGAAAATATCTTTCAATCTCAAGTTAATTATGCGATAAAGAGCTAATTTCTATCATTTTTTAAAAATATCATCCATATCAACGAAGTGGTCATGAGAAAAAACCACTGCTGATGACAATCTGGTCGAGTGTCGTACGTTTGCAATCACATTATCCATATATGTCTTTCTACCTTTTATATTTCAATTTTTATTTAATGAATATAATAAATCTACCGTTAATTCCCACCCTTTACCTACCGAATAGTAAAATTGATCGACTCGTGTAGGTAATAAAAATAAAACAAATCAGCTGAGTGATTACGCAACATCCTCAGATGAAAATCATCGTAAAACAATAACTTAAACAGACGGTCAGTTTTCTGTTTGAACAGTTTTGAAAGTTATATCCGAGGATGTTCAAAGTCGCCGTTGTATTTATTTAATTTGATCTTTTACAGTATTAGTCTTGGGTCGTTTCGAAAATCTCGATTTTCCTTGTCAGCCGCCATTTTTTTTACCTGTGAGACTTGTCAATCACAAGTTGTCTCCCTTTTACCGATTTTGATAGCGATTTGACTTCGCTATGAAGTCAGTCGGCCAGCGAGATTTAGCGATTTTCGAAATTCTTTGGCGACTTAAGTCGTCATTTCGCCGGCAAGATTATGGCCTGCAGATAATTTCCACAATGTAGAATTATTTATAGATCTTGTCTAGCTGATAATTTGGTTGGAAGACAGGAACATCAGACATTTTTTAAAACTAGATACCCTAAGGATAAATGTGGCCAACTTTGGTTCCATTTTGCCCCAGTAGTTTCAAAGAACATTTTCATAAAAGTTAACAGATCTGACAACGGAAGACCACAGATCACAGACACCAAGTGATGACAAAAGCTCACACTGGAAAGTCAATATTGAGATTCTTCATTGAAATTAACATTGGAAATGTCTTCATTATCTCCTAGAAACAAGCACCTCAATTCAAATCTAAAACATAAAATAAATATATAATATATAACATCAAACCTTCCAGTAACTAAGAGTTCTGCTATATCATGACTATTTCCAGTACAATATCCACTAAGATGTACAGTTATATTTCTTGTTATTACATTTTCATACTGTAATCTACTATTTATGTTCTGTGATATACCAGACCATTTTGTCCTGGTTGATCCACTGAAAATATAATTGAAGGTTTCAATAAAAAAAATAATACATTTTGTAAAAGAATATTTGGTCTTATGGAAGAATTTTGATGCCTGTAGCATCTTCATTCTACAGTGGCAGATCCAGGGGGTTCCAGGGGTTTGAACCCCCTCTTTTTTTTGGACGATCAATGCATTTGAATGGGGACATATGGTTGGAACCTTTTATCCTGGGTTGGAAACCCCCCTTTTAAAAATGGCTGGATCCGCCCCTGTTCCATCTTCACAATATATACCACTAAATTGTATTATAAAAAAAAATACTGAATAAAAACATAATTTTAAATGGTTGTCATATCTGGAATAATTTTATTTTGATTGCAAATATGCTGCATATTGTTTCATTACCTAGTTTCTGAATACTTTTACTCTGAATTTTGACAACTGTGATAAATAACTGTAGCATTCATTATCTGTAAGTTTGGAGGGCTAAACAATAGCTGTCTGCATGGTGAGACTAATACCCCGGTACATGCATGCATTTAAGTTGCTGTTGTGAAATTCAGTATTAAGACAATGGCATTTTGAGATTTTGGGGATTCAGAATATGATGCAACTCCATACCAAGTTTGGTTAACCCAAGTTTTACAGTACAAAAGTTAAAAGCCTGACAGGAATTGGACATTGTTTTACTATCATATTTTACTTTAATAGGGGTCAAAGGTCAAGGTCAGAGTGACCTGGCTTTGGAATATTCAGTATTAAGACAATGACATTTTGAGATTTTTGGGTTTAAGAATATGATGCAACTGCATACCAAGTCTGATCAACCTAAGTTCAATGGTACGCAACAGACATGAAGCGGGAGGGACAGACAGACTTGGTGATTCCTATAACCCACTCAAACTTTTTGGTGAGGGGTATAATAAGTCCAAAAATGTAACTTAGTACAGTAATAATACTACCATATGTTCAAATCAGCAATCTTGTCATACTGATTGTCTTTATTTATGTCTTTAACAAAATTTTAAGTAGATGGAAGATATAATTAAATATTAGATCCAAGAAGGGGAACTTATAAGACAATATTGTAAACTAAAATTATTGGGAGTGATGCCACCCAAATTCAGACTTGATCTGTGTTTGGCGGTAATAAGCATTGTGTATAAGTGTCATAACATTTGGTTGAGGCAAACTAAAGTAAGAGAATGGAAACCAATTTCAGGAAGTATGGACTGACAAGGGTAAAACTTAAGCGCATAAGAGTCAATTTGGATTGGCCAGCTTATTTTCATTAAAAAACTGAGCAAAAATTAGAAGATGCTATTTTTTTTTTAAATAAATTTGTATGCCCATTCAATATCATTATGCAATTTTAATAAATATTAAATAATGAGATGTGGTATGATTGCGAATGAGACAACTATCCACCAGAAACCAAATGACATTGCTGTTAGCCACTATAGGTCATCGTAGGCTATTTTTACTCTTTTTTTAAAATATGTAATAACTGCACATAACTAGCGAAAAATATTTATCTTACCTGACTACCTTATTGTTTCCATCACCTAAAGTAAAAGTAACATTACAAGGTGAAGTCTTTGTAACCAGTACTATTTCATCAATCTGGAAGAAATTAATATTCATATGAAAAATTCATGAAATCATGACATAAATGCTATGTTGTTTTCAATCTGCACAATTATGAATGCATGCAGCTCAGATGAACAAATGAAATAGTATTTAATGACATATAATTTTGTCATCAGCATGTTATCTGATGTATGTGTGTCAAATGTTTTGTGAAGAATTTGAGAGAGAAAATATTCATTTTCTTCAAATACATGTATAGACTTTTAATTAAAACAACCAAATGTTTATCTATATGACATCAAACTTAATACTTTTCAAATTCCAAAAATATTATGACTGAAGATTTTTCTAGAACATTTACCATATATGAATCATTTCAATTTTTCAATGTTCTCATTTCCCTGCTGCTTGTAGTTATATTATCAATAGCAATTCTCTGTAACCACCAAGTTGCGGCATGCATAGTCTCAGATTTTCTTGAAATTTTGTTTTGTTGGTAGCTATCGATAAACGTAAGAAATATGTTGACAAAAAATATGTCCCTGTTGCCATGGTTACTGGTCCCCTTAAATACAGACTAATAACAGATTTGCAAAATAATTCAGAAACCTGATAAATTTGATCCAGTTGAACTGTAAACTCTGTTTCTGTCATGTTAGTCTTCCAGGTTGTACTTTCTTCATTATCAGCTATATACTGGATTACAGAATCTTGTTTAAATCTACTGGTAAATGCTCCTTCTTCATTTTTACATTGTAAGCTGTAGTAGTTATCATCTGAGTGAACTATGGGATACAGTTTTGGACACCTACACTCACTGTAGGGCTTTACATCACCAATCTTTGTCAAATTTTCATAAATCTGTGTAATTTCTCTGTTGGAAAGAAAAGAATTTTCATTCATTCATTTTTCTAACCACTATTCAAAATTCTATCTTTATTCAATAACAAGAGTGCACACACTGAAATGTCTCCCCTGCTTTACTCTTATTGAATTTATGTTGAAAGGCTGTAATATGAAGGTTTCAAGAAACATAAACTTAACATTATCAATGATCCATGAAAATGAGGTCAAGGTCAGATGAACCATGCCAGACAGACATGTACACCTTATAAGGGGGTCTCATTGGGGGTCTGATCCCGGATCCCACTTATTGTTTTGTCAGAATCCCGTATCCCGCTTATCACTGTAATGATAGCGCTTGTAACTTCAAGTGTCCCGCCAGATTTCGTTTCCCGTTTTCCTGTAAAATAATTTGACTTTCACGTCTCACGCTTACAAAAAATCGGCCAATCCTGCATCCACTTAGACCCCAATGAGACCCACTTATAATCATCCATACACCAAATATAGTGGTTCTATTGCTTATAGTACCTTTAAAACAGACCAAACTTCATAACTTAACATTGACCAATGAACCATAGAAATGAGGTCAAGGTCATATGAACCCTGCCAGACAGATATGTACACCTTACAATCATTCCATACACCAAATATACCTGACCTTTTGCTGGATTGTAATCCCTTTGTCTTGCATTCTGCCACTTTCATCGCAGGCGAGACAAAAAACCTCCATCAGGTGCAAAATAATTACTATCACATCTACTATTGAATTCATTTCAGCATAAAGCATTAATAATTTCAAAGTTTTTCTCCACCCTTTGACATTGTATGTCAGAATCCTCTGTGGAATGAAGAAGTAATTAATAATTAACTACTGCATCAGTTCAACAACTTTTTCATTCCACTGAGGTTCATAATAAACTTTTTCTACTATAAGTTTTGAAACAGAAATTTGATACGGAGTGTGAAACAAAACAATAATGCATGAAATATAGAGCTTAGCTTACCCCAACTCATAATTTGAAGTATTGGAAAACAGGTTGTAGGTGTCTGACAGTTTTGAAAACCGCACACACTTTACAACTTATCACTATCAAGCTGTTGACCAAATATGAAATCATTCTTTTCAGAAGGATAAGAGAAATAAGTGCCAGAAAATTTTAAGTTCATTCAACATATTTAAAAATTCAAAGTATCAATAACTAGAAAGTTGGTATTTGTCAGATCCGAAAAGTATTCACATGGTACAACTAATCACTGTCTAGCTGCTGACCAAATATGAATGAAATCAATCTGTTTAGTAGTTTCTGAGAAAAATGGGATGGAAATAATAGTTGGAAGAATGGGCGAATGGACCAACTGAGGAAAGGATGAACAGACAGAAGGATGAACAGATGGAAGGATGAACAGATGGAAGGATGAACAAATGGACAGAAAAGGGTTTAATATCAACCCCATTCCTAGAGTGTATAAAAAGATCATAACATGACATCCATGGAGGGTATGATAAACATTATGAAACACTGTTTCCACATACAAATAAAATTGGCTCAGATTTTGGCATTTTTTTCTTTTTGACAGACTGATGCAAATTTCTTAATTGTCTTCTCACTATTTCTGTACTTAACCTACCGTTCTGTTAATGGGTCAATATACAACCTAACATCTAACAATGTGAAAGATTCTCCATCATTCATATCTGAAAAAGGAAAGACTTTTGTGAAAGCAAATAAATGACTATCACAGTCATATATTACATGATCTACATAAAAGATATGAATATAGATCAAAGAGGAAGAGAATTCTATTTTTTAAATGATATTATTTACTTTGAAAAATGTTTTCAATATTCAGCACTAATACTTCAAATTTGAAAGCTTTTGTTTAAACAAATCGAATAAATAACCATCATTAAAGATAATTTTAGGGATTTTCAATATGCTAGAAACATTATAGAAGGTTGAACATTACACTACAAATTGTATGAGATGACCAATAATATCATTTTTTTTATGTAAGTACACAAAAGTAATCATCAGGTAATAATTTTCAATTTTAAGAGGGTCAGAAGTCCTAGCTGTGATGTTGAAATTCGTATCTTTTGGGGATGATTTTTTTTATTATGACTATCACACATATGTTGTTTTGAAATAATTGTGATCTTTAGTTCATAGTTGTTTGTTTATTTCTAAAACTACTTTTAAAAGCCTACACAATTACACAATCAAATAATTTTGCTAATATTTTTTCTCTACTTTCAACGGTAAACAATAGTGATTTATAAACAGTGTAAATTCATCACCTCACATGTGGTCCAAGGACACAGTTATCGTCCTTTGGTTTTCGTTGTCTACGTATATAGTCCCTAGTGTGAACAGTGTATAACTTGCATTTTTTTTTTGATACACTTTCCCAATTTATTTTTTTGATATTTTATGCATGAAATATTAAGTAAGGGGATGAAATTACATGTTATAATAAAATGCTTCGCTGGGCGCAGCTTGATACGACCGCAGAGGTCGAACCCTGAACAGTTGGGGCAAGTATGGACACAACATTCAAGCTTGATACAGCTCTGAATTTGGATTGTGATTAAATATTTGACACAG
Organism: Mytilus californianus; assembly: GCF_021869535.1. Classification (NCBI taxonomy): domain Eukaryota; kingdom Metazoa; phylum Mollusca; class Bivalvia; order Mytilida; family Mytilidae; genus Mytilus; species Mytilus californianus. The sequence continues at coordinate 66,281,898 of NW_026262679.1, forward strand.
CATAGGTTTCTGACACAGAAAGAATGTGGTCTAAGAACTTCAATTTTTTTAATTTACCTATTATGGTCCAATGTCCAAAATCAAAATACATGGTTAGATTCAGCATATCAAAGAACCCCATATATTCAATTTTTGTTGAAATCAAACAAAGATTAATTTTGGACCCCAACTTGGACAAACTTGAAAACTGGTCCCATAATCAAAAATCTAAACACATGTTTAGATTCAGCATATCAAAGTACCCCAAGAATTCAATTTTTGTTAAAATCAAACTAAGTTTAATTTTGGACCCTTTGGACCTTAATGTAGACCAATTTAAAAAACTGGACCCAAAATTAAAAATCTAAATACACGGTTAGATTTGGCATATCAAAGAACCCCAATAATTAAATTTTTGATGAAATCAAACAAAGTTTAATTTTGGACCCTTTTGACCTCAATATGAACCAATTTGATAGCGGGCCCACAAATAAAAAATCTAAATACATGGTAAGATTCAGCATATCAAAGAACCCCATATATTCAATTTTTGTTGAAATCAAACAAAGTTTAATTTTGGACCCCAATTTGGACCAACTTGAAAACTGGGCCAAAAATCTAAAATCTAAATACATGGTTAGATTCAGCATATCAAAGAACCCCATATATTCAATTTTTGTTGAAATCAAACAAAGTTTAATTTTGGACCCCAACTTGGACCAACTTGAAAACTGGGCCCATAATCAAAATTCTAAACACATGTTTAGATTCAGCATATAAAAGAACCCCAAGAATTCAATTTTTGTTAAAATCAAACTAAGTTTAATTTTGGACCCTTTGGACCTTAATGTAGACCAATTTAAAAACGGGACCCAAAATTAAAAATCTAAATACACGGTTAGATTTGGCATATCAAAGAACCCCAATAATTCAATTTTTGATGAAATCAAACAAAGTTTAATTTTGGACCCTTTTGACCTCAATATGAACCAATTTGATAACGGGGCCCAAAAATCAAAAATCTAAATACATGGTTAGATTCAGCATATCAAAGAACCCCAAGAATTCAATTTTTGATGAAATCAAACAAAGTTTAATTTTGGACCCTTTTGACCTCAATATGAACCAATTTGATAGCGGGTCCACAAATAAAAAATCTAAATACATGGTTAGATTCAGCATATCAAAGAACCCCAAGAATTCAATTTTTGATGAAATCAAACAAAGTTTAATTTTGGACCCTTTTGACCTCAATGTGGACAAAGTTGATAACTGGGCCCAAAAATCAAAAATCTAAATACATGGTTAGATTCAGCATATCAAAGAACCCCATATATTCAATTTTTGTTGAAATCAAACAAAGTTTAATTTTGGACCCCGATTTGGACCATCTTGAAACTGGGCCCATAATCAAGAATCTAAATACACGGTTAGATTCGGCATATCAAAGAACCCCAATAATTCAATTTTTGTTAAAATCAAACTAAGTTTAATTTTGGACCCTTTTGACCTTAATGTAGACCAATTTAAAAACGGGGCCCAAAATCCAAAAACTTAATACACGGTTAGATTCAGCATATTAAAGAACCCCAAGAATTCAAGAATAAAACCCCATTGAAATTGATCAAGAAATAAGCAATTTATACGAAGTATCTTCTTTTGCACAATACTGTGCAATTGAATATTTCTTGCTATTGTGCAATACTGTACAATTGACAATTTCTAGCTATTGCGCAATATTGTGCTATTGGATATTTCTTGCTATTGCGCAATACTGTGCAATTGAAGATTTCTTGCTATTGCGCAATACTGTGCAATTGAAAATTTCTTGCTATTGCACAATACTTATTATATAATAATTTACACATCCTGTTTGGTGTGTAACTCCTACCATATCATTATTATTTGCTTTTAAATATTAATCAGAAATAACCAACTTAAAATAGAAAATTTTAAAAGAAAAAAAAAAGGAAAAAAAGAAAAAAAAAGAAAAAAAAAAATCCCCCCCCCAAATTTTTTGAACCCCCTTATGATTCATCACCCCCCAAACTCAATCCCAGCCTTCCCTTTTTGGTATGGTACCTTGCAGTACAATTTCAGAGAGATCCATACACTTGAACACAAGTTATTGTCTGGAAACTAGAAAAATGCTTATTTTTGGCCCCTTTTTGGCCCCCAATTCCTAAACGTTTCAGGCTATTACCCCCAAACTCAATTCCAGCTTTCCCTTTGTGATATGGAACCTTGTAGTACAATTTCAGAAATATCCAAACACTTACACACAAGTTATTGTCATGAAACTAGAAAAATGCTTGTTTTTTGCCCCTTTTTTGGCCCCTAATTCCTAAAATTTTGAGGCAATTACCCCCAAAATCAATTACAGCCTTCCCTTTGTGATATGGAACCTTGTGGTACAATGTCAGAGAGATCCATACACTTACACACAAGTTATTGTCTGGAATTACAAAAATGCTTATTTTTGGCCCCTTTTTGGCCCCTAATTCCTTAACTGTTGGTACCATAACCCCCAAAATCAATCCCAACCTTCCTTTCGTGGTATTGAACCTTATGGTAAAATTTCATGGAGATCCATTCACTTAAACTAAAGTTAGAGTGCGAAAACCAATGTGTCTTCGGACGACGCCGGACGACGCCAGACGACGACGACGACGACGACGACGACGACGCCAACGTCATACCAATATACGACCAAAAAATTTTCAATTTTTGCGGTCGTATAAAAATTTGGGTGCTGAATCCTAAATTTCTAAAACTATTTTTAAAAGCCTACACAATTACACAATCAAATAATTTTGCTAATATTTTTTCTCTACTTTCAACGGTAAACAATAGTGATTTATAAACAGTGTAAATTCATCACCTCACATGTGGTCCAAGGACACAGTTATCGTCCTTTGGTTTTCGTTGTCTACGTATATAGTCCCTAGTGTGAACAGTGTATAACTTGCATTTTTTTTTGATACACTTTCCCAATTTATTTTTTTGATATTTTATGCATGAAATATTAAGTAAGGGGATGAAATTACATGTTAAAAAAATTTGGGTGCTGAATCTTTATGTTAAGTAGTGACTTGGTCCAGTTAAAAAAGGTAAAAAATTAGAATGTCTGAAGCTGTCAAACTGAATTTTAGCCCCCCCTTAACACAGAATTGTCAATATTTTGAGTTAGAGCTGGTAGAAGTTTCTATAATTTTGATATTATTTGTATCAATAGTAGTACACTACACTGTAAAAATCTTTTTGAGATAGAGCAGGTGCGATTTTTTTAATTTGAATTTATTGTCTAAAAGAAATGCACTACGAAATAACTGTGTTCTCGGGCCATGTTTTCTAAAAGAAAACTTTACCCTGCCCTGAAGGAGTTTGGTTTAGATTTGTTTTACTCTTTATGTTCTAATAAAAAATATGTAAGCAAAATGTCTACTATTGAAATGTTTTATAGCTATGGAAATAATTATTAATTAAGCTGAATAATACTAGTGTAAAGCCTAAAATGTTTGTTGCAAATAATGCTTTTTCAAAAGTACAGATGCTCTCTGCTGTTACCCTAGGCCTGTAGTACTAATTTCAAAAGCTAAAAATGCAAGGTATTTCTTATATGTCAAGCAAATCTTGAAAAGGGGTCTTAAGAGTATATCCTTGTTGACTTTGAATTTCAAATATAGAATTATCCCAAGGTATATTTAACTTCTTCTCATGCACAGTGTAAGCTTATTAACGGATAAAAAGGCCTAAAAACATGAAACAATCGAAACAAAATTACTTCATTTGCTCACTTACTTTGAATGCTTTGTACATAAAAATAAATAGAGAATGTGTTCATGGGACACAAATGATGCCCTCGCTTGCATATAATGTTATAAAGGGACATACCGGGGTAACTAGAAAACTGTAAAAGTGACGCCACACAAATTCGAACTTGGTCTGTGTTTTATGGTAATAAGCATTGTGTATAAGTTTTATAACATTTGGTAGAGAACGGAAACCAATTTTGGGACGTACGGACAAGGGTAACACTTAATGTCCCCTTTGCCTATCAGTGGGGGCATAAAAACTAGAAACAGACAAGCAGATCCCAGGAAACAAATAAAGATATTAAAAATGTTTGCAACTTTTTCACACAATATTTTTCAACATCTATCTTATAGAAATGACTTACGTGAAGGATCAATTTTAATCTGATTAAATGCTGAAAGCTGAGGGTTTGCATTCTGTCTTACATCATTTATATATATAGCATTTTTCTGCAATATAAAAATTATGAAATCATCAATACAACAATAATAATCTAAGTTTGACTAACTTTTGTCTAATCAGTTTAGCGATATTTTGCAAATAAAATATGTTTAAACTAAATCAATACAACAAATGACTTCATTACATCAGTAAGACAAGTGTTGCTGATATATAATATCAGGAAATCCAAGTCAAAGATATAAAATTTGCTGTTTTCAAAGAACTTTTATAGACTTTTACTAATCGTAACATTAATAAAACAAGCATTCTGAGAGTATTGCATGGCAATACATAGTCCCCTACCGGGTAAAAATTCATTATACTGGAACAAAATGCTAACTTGTTCTATAACTTGTCATGGTGTAAACAAAAAGAAAATATCAAGTCAATATCTTCAAGCATAACTAAAAACAGTGTGGAAAACTGAATATATGAGTGAATTTTTTCAAGTCCAAGGACCATAACTCTGCACAAAATTATCAGACCTAAACAAAAATTTGAACTTGATCTGTAACTTGTCATGATAAAACTATTTACCAATTGTCAATCAATATTTTCAAGCATGATGAAAAAAAGTGTGGAAAACCTATAACACTCTAACATTAGATATGATGTAATACAATGTATATCTATTTTCAAATTACAATCAAATATAATTAATAGTTCCAAATATTTTTTCTTTCATTTGTCACAAACTAATAAAGATTTGTAACTTACCTATAAAATGTCAACAACTTTTATCTACACAATGTAATGTAATGAAATATATACCTTAATAAAAATAGATTATTATCTAATTAAAGGATTTCACTTAATAAAAAAATATATATATACATACATGTAGCATTCAGAAAATTAGTTTATACAAAATAACATATAAACCTGCCACAAAATTCCTCAAACAATTCACCAAAGAATGTCTTTTAAAAAATGAGTTATCTCCCTTTGTACAGATTATATGGTTTAATATAGTACTCTTAACAGTAGTTATGGAGTTTTTTTATGGACCATAACTCTGGACTAAATCATCAGACCGGAACAAAATTCGAACTTGATCTATAACTTGTCATGATAAAACTATATACCAAATATCAAATCCAATATCTTCAAGAACGAAGAAAAAAAGTGTGGAAAGCTGAGTTGCCGGACTGACGGATGGACAGACGGAGGGACGGACAGAGTGCAAACCTAAAGTCCCCTTCGACTTCGTCGGTAGGGGACTAACAAGAATGTGTCCATAGTACACGGATGCCAGACTCGCACTATCAATTTCTATGTTCAGTGGACCGTGAAATTGGGGTCAAAACTCTAATTTGGCATTAAAATTAGAAAGATCATACCATAGGGAACATGTGTACTAAGTTTCAAGTTGATTGGACTTCAACTTCATCAAAAACTACCTTAACCAAAACTTTAACCTGAAGCGGGACAGACGGACAGACGGACGAACAAATGAACGAACGGATGCACAGACCAGAAAACATAATGCCCCTACTACTATCGTAGGTGGGCTTAATAAGGGAGAAAAAATGCAGTAAAATTTAACTAAAAGTACTTATCAAAAGCAATTTAGAGATTGACAAAATGTATAGATATATGTATCAATCTACTGTTGACCTCTAGATATCTTCTGGTTTTTGTGTTGTTTGGTTGCTGTCTCATTTATTTTTACCCTACCTTTCCTTTTCTTTGTATATAAAGGCAAAATTTACAATATAATGCTAATATCCATCATTCAAGAAATATCTGTACATGTATTTCATTTTTATCCTTGCAGCTGCTGATGAAAATCATTGCTAAATCTTGCCTGTTATATCAATTTCTTGTAACTAGTAAATGGACAATATAGATGATAACTTCTACATCATTTGGTCTCTGGTGGAGAGTTGTCTCATTGGCAGTCATATCACATCTTCATTTTTTTTTTAAGTTGGACCTATGTGATTGTGCAGAGCATGCAGAACAGATAAACCATGATTTTAACTTTATAAATATATATATATATGTGTCCAATCAAAACCCCTGTTGCAAACAAGCTGCATTAAAATTAAGATTATTCTTAATTCAACCATCATCAGCAATGTTGTTCAGATAACAGTAGTTTTAAATAGTGACTCTTCAACAGAATAAAAATACTGGTACCAGCTGTATATATATTAAATTTTAAGACAAATTTTGTAAACAAAAAGAAACAGAACAGATGTGTTGCTCCTTGCTTTATGTTTATATAGATATGCAAGTATCTGTAAATAACTTGAAATAGCTAAAAATCTTTAACATGTTAATGCTTGAAAATAACATGTAATACAGCCAAAATCTTAAACACAAAAGATGAAAAAAAAAAAAAAATTGACCAAATATTCAAACATAAAATGATAACTTTAAAGAGATTTTTTAACATAAGATTCAAATATGTTAAGCAAAAAGACAAATGGAGATACGTGTATTATAGATATCCCTAAAGAATATCTCTTTATTAAAAGACATAAAAACAGTGAATATGTTAGAAATAAACTTAAAGTCCACTAAATATGTAATATTTTTTATAAATAAATGAGGAATGTGTCCATGGGACACAGATGATGCCCCCGCTTGCATATCATATAAAGTTATAAAGGGACATAACTGAAGAAAGGTAAAAGTGACACTACCCAAATTTGTACTTGATCTGAGTTTTGTGGTAATAAGTATTGTGTATAAGTTTCATAACATTTAGTTGAGGCAAACTTAAGTTAGAGAATGGAAACGGAGAAATCAGCAATTTTTCCATTTGTAAAGGGGCATAACTCTAGAACAGTATAAGTGACACCATCAAAATTCATACCTGATATGTATTTTGTGGTAATAAGCATTTAGTATAAGTTTCATAACATTTGGTTGAGGCAAACTTAAGTCAGAGAAAGGAAACGAAAAATTCAGCAATTTTTCCATTTGTAAAGGAGCATAACTCTAGAACGGTTAAAGTGACGCCACCAAAATTCAAAGTTGATCTGTTTTTTGTGGTAATAAGCATTGTGTATAAGTTTCATAACATTTGGTTGAGGCAAACTAAAGTGAGAAAAAGGAAACCAACTTTGGAACGTACGTACATACGTACGGATGGACAAGGGTAAAACTTAATTCCCCTCTGCTACGGCGGGGGCATAAAAAAATCTTACCTTTAATACAATAAATGCCCAATTACTTCTCATACATTTGTAGCTTTTTGCATTGACTATCAATTGATCACTTTTAAATTCTACCTTTATACCATTAGATATCTGCATAGAGCTGTAAAACAGAAACATAAACCAACTTTTGGCCATCAAGATTATAAGCTTTAATTTCTCTATATTAGGAAATTGTTGTGTGCACTAAGTATGGGACTCAAGGCCTGTTGACAGAATGTCTCTCTGGGGGTTATTTAGGGTTTTAACACACTTCAACAGTCAAACGTAGATCAACTGAAGTGTACAGAACATTCAACAAAAGGTACATTGGCTTATCTTTTGGAGTAATTCGATCTAAAATACTGTTCTTTCACATGATCAATCAGACTAAATGACTTACAGTGTCCTGTTCTTCATTGACACATTGAAATTGACAGACCATCATATATGCTCATTGACACATTGACATTGACACACCAAGAGGTATAATCAATGACATACCTTGAGATGATGTATTCATTGATACTATGACATTGGCAGACAATGAAATGTGCTCACTGACACACTGACATTTGACAGACAATGAAATGTGCTCATTGACACACTGACATTGACAGACCATGAAATGTGCTTATTGACAAATTGACATTGACAGACTGTAAGATGGACATATACTATTTATCTTAACCAATGGACATTGTCAACTACAATATGTGCATATTCATGATGACCTTTACAAACTGACAGTGATAGTATAACAGGGTTCTCGTTAAGACGCGTATACGCGTCCTGGACTCATGAAAATCCAGCTGGACGTGTCATTTTTGAAACCAGCGATTACCTAGTATCTACGTTGTATCCCCTGAGTCCCAGCCACATCGTTTTGCCTAGAAGATTCATGATCATCGACATTTTTTTGACAGGAAACTAAACCGGAAGTCGATGTTGAAAAAATTTATGTAATGTGTAGATCAATATTTTTGTTGACTGATAACTATTTTTCAAAATTAAACGTATTTCATCCTAAAATATAATAAATCTGTTCAAACTGATTAATAAATATATGTTGATTTTTTATGTTGCTGTTCAATAACACATTACAATAACAGTCACTGTGATCATCACTGTTAGTCAAATATGGTCTGTATATGCACTATCCTGTAACTTATGGACTGGACACCAAAACTGAGTTTGTACAGTAGCAAAGTTTGTCAATAGCTTACTGTAAGATAATGACTGTCTCTAAGTATTCCAGTTTCTCAGCAAAAGCTGTATCATCTAATAACCCCTTTGTTGTTGAAGGAGATCTTAAACTTAATCAATCAGATAAATGATTTTACAATTTATACAACTGTATATTTTATGTGATGTAAATCTGTCAATGTGTTGATGTGTCAATCTGTCTATGTGTTGATCTGTCAATGTGTCGATATGTCATTGGGTCAACCTGTTGATCTGTAAATGTGTCAGTGTGTTGATCTGTCAATGTGTCGATGTGTCAATGTTTCAATGCAGTTGAGCATGTTGAACCTGAACTTCAATTTGAATCTTGACATTAATAGTCCTTAATAGTCTATAATAGTATCCCCCCATTGCTATTTAAGGCTGATAAAATTATGCACATTTTTACAAAGTAATACTCTGATCTCCAACCCCTTGCATTTGGTATCTGGAAGCGTTCTAAGATACAGTAATCAGTATCATATGGCATTATTTTTTCATGCCATTGTGTTTTTTTCTCCTAAAATACAAATTTGGAAGAAGTCTAGATCAGTTTAAAATGTAAATTTATAACTGCACACATTTTTGTAAATATAATGAAAGAGAGAGGGCTGAATACTCCCAAATCAAATTTTACCCCATCACATGAAAATGTTTAAGTGCAGGTCTCAAGCCAAGATAATTGACACTTTTGTGATATCGTTGTATTACTTTCTAGTTAGGTCCAATTACATACTGTAAACCAACTTATTTTCGCAGATACTTTATTTCGTGTTTATCCTTTTCTATCCCTATTCACGGCGATTTACTTGATGTAGTTAGACAAGGAAAGATCCAAGTTTTTAATTTTCGCGACGATTTATATTCACGCTATTTTTCTTCTCACAAATGCGAAAATAAATCACTCGAAAATTAGTTGGTTTACAGTATACTGCTTATCTGAACTCCAAGACATGCACATGCATACTTTAAAATTGTATCTTTCTTTGTTTGTAGCTTATATATTGTCAAATATTTTAACCCTAATAAAACTACAAAAAAACATTCAATTCTTAAAATTACATTTAAATGCTAAAATATTACAATTACTGTACATTAAGATTTGTGTTTGTTTTGTTTTTAATGTTCCAACACAGTATTAAAACTAACCATATTATCAGATACAAAAAAAATGCTTCACCTTGGAAATTGATTCAACATTTTGTTTTTTAATCTTTCTCAATATTTTATAGTAACAGATAATCTTTTCATTTTTAAATAGTGTTTTCAAACCTATTTAAACCTAAAAAGACCCTTAACTAGAATTAGAATCTGCATGCATGCCCAAGTGTATTTACAATAATCTTTTTCATACTTACCAATTACTAGAACCAGTACAGTTATACTTTATCCAAAATGTCAATGTGCATTCTGATGATGAATAAGTTTTACTGACACTACAGTTTGCATAGTTGGTACTATCAAAAGTAATATGTCCTTTAGTTCTGTTACCATTGGGTGGCCCTGTAACTGTAGGTTTACAGATGCTATCCAAGGAACTCATATTAATAATGTTATGTGGATTGCCTGTAGAACTTCTTCCAACACAATATTTGTTGTAACAATTTACTTCATTGCAAGTTCCATCCGTCAATATCTGAGCACTCAAAGTCAAATAAGACATATCAGGAGTAGGTTCAGTAAAACTGTTCACTGCTGTCCATGTTACTGCCAAAACAATCAGCTGTAGATACATAGCTGCCTTTTGTTTAGTTTTTCATCATTTTGAATTTATCTGAAAGGAAAAAAAAATGAGCCATTTTTTTCTTCACAAACTTTTTAAACAGCTTAAGCTGAGTGCAACAAGTAAGAGTTCAAAAATTTTTTAGAATGCTTTTTTTTTTTCATATGGTAATTATATATCAAGTGTCTCATATTAAATCAGTTGGTACCTACAGCTTCCACTTATTCATTTTATTTTCATTTTACCGACTTTTGATAATGGAGTATGTAATATTTCGACAGGTTACATACTCTGTGGTAGGACATTCTAGTATACTGTCAAGTAAGACCAAATAAAAGGTGTAAAATTAAGCTTACAATTGGTGCAATTTGGGGAAAAAATTTGAATGTAGGACAGAAAGTCACAGGACAAAAAGTCACGGACAAAAAGTCACGAACGAAAAGTCAAAGGACAAAAAGTCACAATTCAGTTTTGAGATGATTTTTCTCTCGACAAGAAAACACTTATTTTAAAAATAAATTTTGGATTTTTTCTTGAACTATAATATATGAAGCAACTTTGTAATTAAAATTTATTCAATAGATATCAATGATGATCAAATAATTGTTATGATAACAAAATGTCAAAGTGGTTTGGCACTTAAATGGCTTCATGGTGCCAAGAAATATATCATTTGCATGATTAAAATTTAATAATTTTTCATTTATCAAGGTTTATGAACAATTTCCTAAACTTAAAAATGAATAAATGTAAAAAAAGATATTATTTGAAGATCTTTCTCTTATATATTCAAACAATTATCAACAAATTATTTGTGACTTTTTGTCCTGTGAATTTTTGTCTTATCCATTTTGTGACTTTATGTCCTGTGACTTTTTGTCCTGTGACTTTCTGTCCATTTACCAAAAATTACTGTTTATGTTACATGTATCTATACACAACAAAATCATTGGAAAACAGTTAATTTTCCCAAAATTGCACAACAATCAATTAAATAAAATGCAAAATTTTCAAATATGAAAAAGTAATACTGTATGAAATCATTTATTATATATATTCTGAAAGTTCCATCATAACCTAGTTATTTGTTCAAGAGGAGTTGCAGGTACAAAGTGAGGGTGGACAAATAAATAAACTAACAGATGAACAGATACAAGGATCACTAAATGTATAGGCCTGTTTGGTTTGTTCTCAAATGTTTTATCATGTGTATGTTGGGTGTTTATAATATATATCTTTTAAAATCATGTCTTGAAATACTTGATGAAGGTTGTTTGAGAAACTGGTGTCATGTGCACAGAAATCAGTATCATATTTTATACCCCCATTTCACTAAACAGGTGTATAATTACCGGTATTAGGTAATAAATACCCACCCCTAAACAATAATTATAAACAATTAAATATCTTTAGTTTTAAAAATTTAAATGAAATCTGAATGCTGGAAATTAACTTTTTTTTATCTTTTTATTACTTAAGTGAAACAAAATGACTACTTACTATTTATTTCAATTAATATAAACTTATTGTCATGGTACATTACCTCTAATTGGTGCATTACAATTGCACAAACAAATCATTACTCTTGCTTCTAGAGTGACCTATCATTGCTTAAATCACTGTCTAACAAAATCTGGTGGATAGTTGTCTCATTGGAAATCATACCATATATCCTTATTTTATACAGGTAAAATTCATTGACTTAAATATTATTTTGATATGATATTTTTTATTAATAAGTACCGGTAGATGGAAATTTGGTTTTGAAAACAAGCTAAGTCTGTGTTATTATGCACAGGTAAAACAAGCACTAAGTAATAAAAACATTTACACAAGTCATATAAAACCTAAAATGCCAAAATCAAGCATATGATAACTAAAAAAAAATAAAAAAACTTGAAGTTTCTAGTGAAACCTGTATCTACCGTGCTATTGGTTCTATCAGAGTAAAAGTGTAATGTTGACTGCCAAAAACTAAGTCCATTTAACAGTATTATATGGAAAAATAAAACACAAGAATGTGTCCATAGTACGCGGATGCCCCACTCGCACTATCATTTTCTATGTTCAGTGGACAATGAAATTGGGGTCAAAACTCTAATTTGGCATTAAAATTAGAACGATCATATCATAGGGAACATTTGTACTAAGTTTCAAGTTGTTTAGACTTCAACTTCATCAAAAATTACCTTGACCAAAAACTTTAACCTGCCCACTTGCACTATCATTTTCTATGTTCAGTGGACCGTGAAATTGGGGTCAAACCTCTAATTTGGCATTAAAATTAGAAAGATCATATAATAGGGAACAAGTGTACTAACTTTCAAGTTGATTGGATTTCAACTTCATCAAAAACTACCTTGACCAAAAACTTTAACCTGAAGCAGGACAGACAGATGGACGAATGGACGCACAGACAGAAAAACATAATGCCCCTATGTGGGGCATAAAAAATAACTTTTTTCTTCAGATGCTATATCTTGATCTCAACGAAGCTTTTCTCGAAGAAGCTTTTGTCCAAGTTTCATAACATTCTATGAAGGTTTGACAATTTATTGATGTCTAAAAAATTCATTAATCCTAGACTGTATCTTAATGTTTAAAAACTGCAAAAAAACGAGTCTATTTATTATTAAATACGGAAAAGTGAGAAAAAAAAATTCTGTCTTTTGATTATAAAAACGCTTTATTCCAAGTTTCAAACAATTCCTTGAAGGTTTAACAAAATGAAATGTTTAAAAAACTGACCGCAGACTGAACCTAAATGCTGACACCACCAATGCTGACGAAATGTAGAATATAGGTATACTAAGTACTGATTGCACATGTGTCACTGTGTACATGCTGAATCATTGTAGCCAATGGCTTCAATTTTCACATGATCTTTCTAGAATGGCTCCGGTCCATCAAGTCTTTTTTTCTTTCCCACTCTTGGTATAGTTGCTGGTGTTTCAGACCCTCTAAGTTTGATTTATATGTAGATGTTTGAAATTTTTAAGATATAAATGTTCAGAAACACCATAATGCTTAAATTTGCCGAATAAAATCTTTGTGGAAACTAAATACATTTTACAACCATTCAACAACCAAACATTGTGTCAAAATTTCTTACATAATAGTTTAAGTAAACTTGAGTTATACCAATACATGCTATTTTTCTAACATATTAATATCATGTTTTCAAAAGGTATATAAAAATTACTTGAAGATTTATAAAAAAATACCTTTTCCAATATGTATTTCTTTTTTGCAAGTGCTCTTTTCCAACCTGTACCTGTGGGAAGACAAAATTAAAGATTTGTGTGATTAATGCAGTTGTACCATTCATATAACACAATACTGTGAACAAATAAATGTGGTCAAAGAGCTTAAAAATTTGAAATGGGACATTCATTTTACCTAGAATGGTCTGATATCCAAAATCTAACAACATGGTTAGATTCAGCATATAAAAAAACACCAAAAATTTAATTTTAGTTGAAATCAATCAAAAGTTTAATTTTGGACCCTTCAAACCTTAATATGGACTAATTTGAAAACAGGGCCCAAAATAAAAAATCTAAATGCACAATAAGATTCAGCATATCATACAGCCGCAATCATTCAGTTTTTGATGAAATCAAACAAAGTTTAATTTTGGACCCTTTTGACCTCAATGTAGACCAATCTAAAAATGGGGCCCAATATCCAAAAAAGTAATACAAGGTAAGAACCCCCAAAAATTAAAGACTTTAAAGAAATCCCATTGAAATTGGTTAAAAGATTTGTATTTATTTTCAATTGAAGATTTCTTGCTATTGCACAATACTGTGCAATTGAAGATTTCTTCCTATTGCGCAATACTGTGCAATTGAAGATTTCTTGCTATTGCGCAATACTGTGTAATTGAAGATTTCTTGCTATTGCGCAATACTGTGTTGTTGCGCAATACTGTGCAATTAAAGATTTCTTGCTATTGCGCAATACTGTGCAATTGAAGATTACAAAAACTTTGAAGAAAAAAAATATGAACCCCAAAAAATTGGAAAAAAAAATCCCCCCCCCCCCCCCAAGTACAATTTTAGAGAGATCCATACACTTACATACAAGTTATTGTCTGGAAACTAGAAAAAATGCAATGAAGTTTATTAAACTAAAGTTATTAGCAAATTTCCAATGATATTTATTAATAATAAAGTTTTTGGCAAATTTCCAATATACATAATTTAAAAGCAGTTTAGGTGAGATAAACAAAAACGCTTCATCAGCAACATTTTATATTGGCAAATTTCCAATGAAGTTCATTAAACTAAAGTTATTGGCAAATTTCCAATGGAATTTATTAATAATAAAGTTTTTGGCAAATTTCCAATATACATAACTTAAAAGCAGTTTAGGTGAGATATTCAAATGAGTTTCAATTACCAACCTTACACTGCCTTTAAAATTATGTTTTGTACTTAAGTAATTGTCCATTAACCTGGAAACCCTTTTCCCCCCCTTTTTTGCACCTTATTCCTTAACGGTTTTAGCCATAACTCCCAAAGACAATTCTTACCATCCCTTTGTGGTATTCCAATATCCAAAATCTAAATACATGGTTAGATTCAGCATATCGAAGAACCCCATATATTCAATTTTTGTTGAAATCAAACAAAGTTTAATTTTGGACCCCGATTTGGACCAACTTGAATACTGGGCCCATAATCAAAAAACTAAGTTCATGTTTAGATTCAGCATATCAAAGAACCCCAAGAATTCAATTTTTGTTAAAATCAAACTAAATTTAATTTTGGACCCTTTGGACCTTAATGTAGACCAATTTGAAAACGGGACCAAAAATAAAGAATCTAAATACACGGTTAGATTAGGCAATTACCCCCAAAATCAATCCCAGCCTTCCCTTTGTGGTATGGTACCTTGCAGTACAATTTCAGAGAGATCCATACACTTACATACAAGTTATTGTCTGGAAACTAGAAAAAATGCAATGAAGTTTATTAAACTAAAGTTATTAGCAAATTTCCAATGGAATTTATTAATAATAAAGTTTTTGGCAAATTTCCAATATACATAATTTAAAAGCAGTTTAGGTGAGATAAACAAAAACGCTTCATCAGCAACATTTTATATTGGCAAATTTCCAATGAAGTTCATTAAACTAAAGTTATTGGCAAATTTCCAATGGAATTTATTAATAATAAAGTTTTTGGCAAATTTCCAATATACATAACTTAAAAGCAGTTTAAGTGAGATATTCAAATGAGTTTCAATTACCAACCTTACACTGCCTTTAAAATTATGTTTTGTACTTAAATAATTGTCCATTAACCTGGAAACCCTTTTCCCCCCCTTTTTTGCACCTTATTCCTTAACGGTTTTAGCCATAACTCCCAAAGACAATTCTTACCATCCCTTTGTGGTATTCCAATATCCAAAATCTAAATACATGGTTAGATTCAGCATATCAAAGAACCCCAAGAATTCAATTTTTGATGAAATCAAATAAAGTTCAATTTTGGACCCTTTAAACCTCAATGTGATTACCCAATTTGATAACCGGGCCCAAATATCAAAAATCTAAATACATGGTTAGATTCAGCATATCGAAGAACCCCATATATTCAATTTTTGTTGAAATCAAACAAAGTTTAATTTTGGACCCCGATTTGGACCAACTTGAATACTGGGCCCATAATCAAAAAACTAAGTTCATGTTTAGATTCAGCATATCAAAGAACCCCAAGAATTCAATTTTTGTTAAAATCAAACTAAATTTAATTTTGGACCCTTTGGACCTTAATGTAGACCAATTTGAAAACGGGACCAAAAATAAAGAATCTAAATACACGGTTAGATTAGGCAATTACCCCCAAAATCAATCCCAGCCTTCCCTTTGTGGTATGGTACCTTGCAGTACAATTTCAGAGAGATCCATACACTTGAACACAAGTTATTGCCTGGAAACTAGAAAAATGCTTATTTTTGCACCCTTTTTGGCCCCTTATTCCTAAACGTTTTGGGCAATTACCCCCAAACTCAATTCCAGCTTTGCCTTTGTGATATGGAACCTTGTAGTACAATTTCAGAAAGATCCATACACTTACACACAAGTTATTGTCATGAAACTAGAAAAATGCTTGGTTTTTGCCCCTTTTTTGGCCCCTAATTCCTAATATTTTGAGGCAATTACCCCCAAAATCAATCCCAGCATTCCCTGTGTGATATGGAACCTTGTGGTACAATTTCAGAGAGATCCATACACTTGAACACAAGTTATTGTCTGGAAACTAGAAAAATGCTTATTTTTGGCCCCTTTTTGGCCCCTTATTCCTTAACGTTTCGGGCAATTACCTCCAAACTCAATTCCAGCTTTCCCTTTGTGATATGGAACCTTGTAGTACAATTTCAGAAAGATCCATACATTTACACACAAGTTATTGTCATGAAACTAGAAAAATGCTTGTTTTTTGCCCCTTTTTTGGCCCCTAATTCCTAATATTTTGAGGCAATTACCCCCAAAATCAGTCCCAGCATTCCCTGTGTGATATGGAACCTTGTGGTACAATGTCAGAGAGATTCATACACTAACACACAAGTTATGTCTGGAAGTTACAAAAATGCTTATTTTTGGCCCCTTTTTGGCCCCTAATTCCTTAACTGTTGGTACCATAACCCCCAAAATCAATCCCCACCTTCCTTTTGTGGTATTGAACCTTATGGTAAAATTTCATAGAGATCCATTCCCTTAAACTAAAGTTAGAATGCGAAAACTAATGTGTCTTTGGACGACGCCGGACGACGCCAGACGACGACGACGACGACGCCAACGTCATACCAATATACGACCGCAAAAATTTTTTGCGGTCGTATAAAAATAAGGAGATGAGGAAATGAGACAACTATCCACCAAAGTTCAAATGAAGTGGATGTAAGCAATTATAGGCAATCATACTGGCTTCAACAATACCCCATACCGTATAGTCAGCTATAATCTATTTTTCCCCAATTTCCTATTTCTACACTTTTTATTTCCTTTTAGAATAAATACACAGGAAGATACTATTTTAAATATATTTTTTAAAGAAAATTACAAAAAAAAATATAAGAACGCTATTAAGCCCTTTAAAAATGTATCATAGCTGCATTGTACTAAACTCATGAGGAAGAAGCTTGTAATGATCACTGATGTATGATACTATTCACAAGATCACAAATGTTTTTATTTCCCTAAGGATGTAAAATACTTCACGCACTTGAAAAAAGTTTATCAAATGAAAGTGGTACTTCAAATTATCAAAAACATTTGGTTAATCTTTGGTCCAATTTTGTCAATTGGTCTAGTAATTTTAGAAGAAAACACAAGATGGTGAGATGAAATTTAATATAAAAAGACTTACTGTAAAATAAACATAGCAACATAAATATAGAAAGCATCACTAACATTTGAAAGACTTGTATTGTGTTCCTTGCTACATGATGACCTAAGATACTTTAAATAAACAAAAAAGTCCTTTTTCTTAATTAATTAATGACCTGACAATTAATAGTTTTCTCAGCTAAAATCCAAGTTTTTTATATCAAATTTCCACTGATATAACAAATATTTTAATATAGAACCAATTTTTTTTTAATTTCTCTACAAAACAGTAAAAGTAAATAGTTTTAAAGATAGATACAATAAGATGGAAAATGTTTAACTTTCCCTTACCCTCAAGTTTTAGATTCCTTAAGATTTTTCTGGTAAAAAATCATTTTAATCTTAAAATATCACAATTAATCCCCAGGTCCATAAAATTTAACATTTTATTTCTAAAGCATTAATGTATCTAAACTTTCATCATAATCCAACTGACGGTGTCTATGATATGCATTTTAATTTCTATTTGTCAATATCATAATGATAAATATAATTTTGTAAATTAAGTTATCTTTAAAAGCAGTGTTTAACCTACCAGCAATTAAATATTAAGGTAGTGACAGAGGTACCCTTGTGTTCATAAAAATATTAGATAGTAACCATGGTACCCTGTCATGTTACATTTTGATTACCTCCATCTGTTAGAAATGCTTCTATAAAGTTATAGAGCTGAAGTGTGAAGTTTCATTAAAATTCATTACAAAGATTAAGAGGAATAGTGCTTACAAGGTCATTTTCATATAACAATGTCCCTATGTTCAATCATAATTGCTCCTTCAAGATCAGTGATTCTTTGCACACAAAAATTCATCATTCATTGACAAAACTTTTTTTTTGGGGGGGGGGGGGGGGGGGGGGGTTACATTCAAAAGCTGCAGCTGGCACAGCAGGGTTTTACTGTAATAATTTGACAAAATTCTTTTATGCTATTTGCTGGCATTACTTTTCAAAGGAGCTAGCTACACATCATTTCATTGCCATGTGCATCATTACTCAACTTTCGCTACAATTTGGCTTTTTGTGCCTGATGCGGCGTAAAGCAATCACCAATCAATCAATCATCAACTCAAAAGAAACATGTAAAAGGAGAAGATATGATATTAGGCTATTTTTTTACCCCTTTAATTACTAAATTAGAAAATCCAAAAGTACAACATATCTAACAAATGACATCTTTCTGATGTTCATAAGGCATTAGATATCAGTGTTAATAGTTGTCCTATGTATTTCCATTGAGCTTCAAACTTCTTGAACTTAGTGCAAACTGCCAAAAACTGCAGAAATAGCATGATTTTGAGATCTTGTTATTAAATTAATATTAAGATATGATCTTTGGTTTAATCCAAAAAAACGTTTTGCTTCAAGTTATTTTATAAAGATTTTCATGTGTGTCAAATATTTTGTAGGGTGCCCTGGCTAATTTATATTTTGTCCATGAACATGTAGTATGTGTACAATTGCCCTTTTTTGTCATATATGTCAATTTCAACATGTTTATGACATCACAAGTGGTTTTATACACAAAAGTGACCGATTATATTTACCTGGTCATTTATCAGTAAAATTAAGGATTTATATAGTAAAAAGGATTGGAATCTCGTGGTTTATTGTATTAACTTAGGTGGCGAGACTTTGTGCTATTCGCCACTGCTACTAGCCACTTATGATATCGGAATAATTATCCGCTAATTTTTTGTACACATGTATCTAGTTATTTTCTTGTTTTTGTAACGTATAAATAGTGTTATGATAGTATTAAAGGAACATTTTCTTTGTTTTTAATTAAATAAAGTCTTCAATCAATCGTTCATGTAATTAACGTAATTAAAGTGTTTAACTAATTATTGAAAATGTGTAAGAACAGTGTTTTTTATAAGTTATCTTCAGTTAATTTTAATTTCAATCAATTGTCTATATAAATCCTTGGTAAAATTAACATAATTTTGAAAATCTTGAACAGTTTTACTTTTTTTTGCAATTTCAGGGGCAAAATAACAGCTATATCATACCTACTCCTTTGTTTCTTTAGCTACTTATAAAAAATTACAATAGGATTAGCTAACTTACCTTTTGTTTGATACCATGAATTCACTTTCAAAAAAAAATCTCAAGGAAATCTCTTAAAAAATAAAACTATGATTTAATCATTTTATTTCCGGAAACTCCTTTATATGTATCAATATACTTATTTCCATGAAAGGCAGATACCAATCATCAATTATCATGTTTATTACAATGAAGAGCATGTGAAAATATATAAAGTTAGAGATGCACATCTGGTTTGATTTCCACGAAAATATCATTATGGATAAGAGGATATGAAAAGATAAGGCAACAGGTCCTTTGCAGGATCCTTAAAAAAAAAAATGATATTAATACTAGATATGGGATGAATATTATTTAGACAGCAAAAAAAAAAAAAATAAAATGCTTCGCTGGGCGCAGCTTGATACGACCGCAGAGGTCGAACCCTGAACAGTTGGGGCAAGTATGGACACAACATTCAAGCTTGATACAGCTCTGAATTTGGATTGTGATTAAATATTTGACACAGCATAGGTTTCTGACACAGAAAGAATGTGGTCGTAGAACTTCAATTTTTTTAATTTACCTATTATGGTCCAATGTACAAAATCAAAATACATGGTTAGATTCAGCATATCAAAGAACCCCATATATTCAATTTTTGTTGAAATCAAACAAAGTTTAATTTTGGACCCCAACTTGGACAAACTTGAAAACTGGTCCCATAATCAAAAATCTAAACACATGTTAAGATTCAGCATATCAAAGTACCCCAAGAATTCAATTTTTGTTAAAATCAAACTTAGTTTAATTTTGGACCCTTTGGACCTTAATGTAGACCAATTTAAAAAACGGGACCCAAAATTAAAAATCTAAATACACGGTTAGATTTGGCATATCAAAGAACCCCAAGAATTCAATTTTTGATGAAATCAAACAAAGTTTAATTTTGGACCCTTTTGACCTCAATATGAACCAATTTGATAGCGGGCCCACAAATAAAAAATCTAAATACATGGTAAGATTCAGCATATCAAAGAACCCCATATATTCAATTTTTGTTGAAATCAAACAAAGTTTAATTTTGGACCCCAATTTGGACCAACTTGAAAACTGGGCCAAAAATCTAAAATCTAAATACATGTTTAGATTCAGCATATCAAAGAACCCCATATATTCAATTTTTGTTGAAATCAAACAAAGTTTAATTTTGGACCCCAACTTGGACCAACTTGAAAACTGGTCCCATAATCAAAAATCTAAACACATGTTTAGATTCAGCATATCAAAGAACCCCAAAAATTCAATTTTTGCTAAAATCAAACTAAGTTTAATTTTGGACCCTTTGGACCTTAATGTAGACCAATTTAAAAAACGGGACCCAAAATTAAAAATCTAAATACACGGTTAGATTTGGCATATCAAAGAACCCCAATAATTCAATTTTTGATGAAATCAAACAAAGTTTAATTTTGGTCCCTTTTGACCTCAATATGAACCAATTTGATAGCGGGCCCACAAATAAAAAATCTAAATACATGGTAAGATTCAGCATATCAAAGAACCCCATATATTCAATTTTTGTTGAAATCAAACAAAGTTTAATTTTGGACCCCAATTTGGACCAACTTGAAAACTGGGCCAAAAATCTAAAATCTAAATACATGTTTAGATTCAGCATATCAAAGAACCCCATATATTCAATTTTTGTTGAAATCAAACAAAGTTTAATTTTGGACCCCAACTTGGACCAACTTGAAAACTGGGCCCATAATCAAAAATCTAAACACATGTTTAGATTCAGCATATCAAAGAACCCCAAGAATTCAATTTTTGATGAAATCAAACAAAGTTTAAATTTGGACCCTTTTGACCTCAATATGAACCAATTTGATAGTGGGTCCACAAATAAAAAATCTAAATACATGGTTAGATTCAGCATATCAAAGAACCCCAAGAATTCAATTTTTGATGAAATCAAACAAAGTTTAATTTTGGACCCTTTTGACCTCAATGTGGACAAAGTTGATAACGGGGCCCAAAAATCAAAAATCTAAATACATGGTTAGATTCAGCATATCAAAGAACCCCATATATTCAATTTTTGTTGAAATCAAACAAAGTTTAATTTTGGACCCCGATTTGGACCAACTTGAAAACTGGGCCCATAATCAAAAATCTAAATACATGTTTAGATTCAGCATATCAAAGAACCCTAAAAATTCAATTTTTGTTAAAATCAAACTAAGTTTAATTTTGGACCCTTTTGACCTTAATGTAGACCAATTTGAAAACGGAACCAAAAATTAAGAATCTAAATACACGGTTAGATTCGGCATATCAAAGATCCCCAATAATTCAATTTTTGATGAAATCAAACAAAGTTAAATTTTGGACCCTTTGGACCTCAATGTGGACCAATTTAAAAACGGGGCCCAAAATCCAAAAACTTAATACACGGTTAGATTCAGCATATTAAAGAACCCCAAGAATTCAAGAATAAAACCCCATTGAAATTGATCAAGAAATAAGCAATTTATACGAAGTATCTTCTTTTGCACAATACTGTGCAATTGAATATTTCTTGCTATTGTGCAATACTGTACAATTGACAATTTCTTGCTATTGCGCAATATTGTGCTATTGGATATTTCTTGCTATTGCGCAATACTGTGCAATTGAAGATTTCTTGCTATTGCGCAATACTGTGCAATTGAAGATTTCTTGCAATTGTGCAATACTGTGCAATTGAAAATTTCTTGCTATTGCACAATACTTATTATATAAAAATTTACACATCCTGTTTGGTGTGTATCTCCTACCATATCATTATTATTTGCTTTTAAATATTAATCAGAAATAACCAACTTAAAATGGAAAATTTTAAAAGAAAAAAAAAAGGAAAAAAAGAAAAAAAAAGAAAAAAAAAAATCCCCCCCCAAATTTTTTGAACCCCCTTATGATTCATCACCCCCAAACTCAATCCAAGCCTTCCCTTTGTGGTATGGTACCTTGCAGTACAATTTCAGAGAGATCCATACACTTGAACACAAGTTATTGTCTGGAAACTAGAAAAATGCTTATTTTTGGCCCCTTTTTGGCCCCCAATTCCTAAACGTTTCGGGCAATTACCCACAAACTCAATTCCAGCTTTCCCTTTGTGATATGGAACCTTGTAGTACAATTTCAGAAATATTCAAACACTTACACACAAGTTATTGTCATGAAACTAGAAAAATGCTTGTTTTTTGCCCCTTTTTTGGCCCCTAATTCCTAATATTTTGAGGCAATTACCCCCAAAATCAATTACAGCCTTCCCTTTGTGATATGGAACCTTGTGGTACAATGTCAGAGAGATCCATACACTTACACACAAGTTATTGTCTGGAAGTTACAAAAATGCTTATTTTTGGCCCCTTTTTGGCCCCTAATTCCTTAACTGTTGGTACCATAACCCCCAAAATCAATCCCAACCTTCCTTTCGTGGTATTGAACCTTATGGTAAAATTTCATGGAGATCCATTCACTTAAACTAAAGTTAGAGTGCTAAAACCAATGTGTCTTCGGACGACGCCGGACGACGCCAGACGATGACGACGACGACGACGACGACGCCAACGTCATACCAATATACGACCAAAAAATTTTCAATTTTTGCGGTCGTATAAAAAAACGACCAATAGACATCTAAAGGCTAACATTCAGTCTTCAATACTAGAGTAAGATCTATATCACCAAGCCCTAATGAGGGTAGGAATGCCCTTTACCGTCAGAGGTCAAACGGTCATTTCTGGCTACCGTTTGCTTCAAATTGGTTAAAATTTTACCGTGATTCGTCAAAATATCAGTATCGTGATTCGTCAGAGGTCTCAAATAATTATCGTTACCATTATTTTTGGAAGAAATTTAACGTGATTCGTCAAAATTAGTCAATTTTTTTATCGTCTAAAAGAAAGTGTACATTTTATCGTCATGCACCAAAAATTAACGTTAACGTCATTTGGCAAGAATTTTTACCGTTATTCGTCATAAAGGTACCCCCATTACGACCCTCCTAAATAGCACAATGACTAGACTAGTGCATGAATCTTAAAGAGACTACATTGGTCAAGTACTAAAGATCTGCCATAAACACCACAATTCCTAAAAAGACAATAGCATCAAAGATAAAACTAATAATAACCAGATACATCTGATGCTAATCCACCATTTTGAAAAAAGGGGGTGAGGAGGGCCTCCCGAATAGGCAACATTTGGAGTGGACCAGGTAAAAAGTCTATGCATTAACCATATATGTAACTCAATAAGGGGGGCCGGGCACCCTGGGCTTCCTAAATCCACCTCTGTACATGTTTCTGATATGTAACATTCTCATTAACATTTTTAAGGTCGCTGCATACAGAAAAGCTACATGTATCAGTGAATTAGAGTACAGGAAGTCAATAATTCAATAGAAGTTCATTTCTGACGATTTTGATAAGATAAAGGATTATCTTTTAAAAGAAAGTCCATGTTCAAGTGTTTTATACAGTATGTAAGAATAAGAGGCTGCCGAACAGTATGTGTAATAAAAATTTATAAAACTTATTCAACTTGTTTTTTAAATTTTGAAGTATTTTATGAATTTCACCATGGACAGTATTTTTCAGAACTCTTGGTTCTGTTTGATTAAATCATGCATTTATACTTGTCATACATTCATTCAATAAAAGCATTATTTCCTTCAATCATATTCAAAGTTGTTGGCATTTGTCTACATTCCCTAACAGCTGTATAGCACGATGCACAGGAGACTTATTAATCCACTCAATGGACATGCTGTTCATTTTGTTGTTAAACAAGTAAAATTTGAAGACGACCATGACGACTCAAAAATCAAAATAAATTTTCCCTTTATGCCAAAGATGCATTTGCAATTTTAATTTAGCACTTAAAAAATAAAAATTCCATCAATCTTCCAATTCATTACCAATATTTGTTTTTAAATTTCCTTTTTTAAATATTGCTGCCTAAACGTGACTTTTTTTAAAACCAACATAGCTTTAAAATTCCTGCCTACTAATTTGATTGCCCTATGCTGTTGCTACAAAAATTTCAATGTTCTGTAGGCAGACATTGCTTCCACTTTGTTATTATATATAAAATCAAAAGATTTGTAGACAAATACAATCTCATGCAAACTATCAATAGCTGTGAATTATTAACAGTTATATTTTCAAGGTTGGTCAAAAGAAATACATCTTTTTAGTAGGGAGTGTCCTTACATATTTCAGCTTATGCATGGTATATCTCTGAACTGTCTTTTGCATGGAAAAAACTGTTTATATAAATGTATGGAGTAATTGTCAAAATGACTGAGATTAATAGTTGTCCTTTTATAAACTATTATTAAGGAGTTCATGAAATACATTGTAAATTTATAGTTTCATTTCAGATAATCAATTCTATCAAAGACAACTTACTGAATACATGAAAGAGAGGCAAAAGATAACAGTGTGATAGCCAAAGTCATAAGTTGAATGTAAACTGACAACACCATGGAAAAAAACAAATAACAATGAAAAAGACAAACAACAGTCTACACATTACAACATAGAAAATTAAAACACATACACCATTAAAAACAAGGGGTGATCTCAGGTGTCATGTAGTCAACTCCTTTTAAAAACATTGATAAGTTATTTCAAGTGACTAGACATCACACAATAGCAGATAGCTAATATTGATTCTTATTCAACCATAAGACAACACATTCTAAAGTGTAATTGCCTTGGAAATTGTTATTTTTTTTTTATCTCATTTCAAAAGTAACTTCATATACATTTTTTTTCTTGAATCTGTATTGAAAAATTATTATACATGTATTGCATGCCATAAGGAAAATAGAAAACAGGAACTTGTAAATGAAAGTAGCTGTAAATAAAAGTGCATATTTTAAATATTATAAGTGTGTACGAATCCCAACATTCTAAACAGTACATTTGTACTTTTCCTTATGTTTACTCTGACAGAATAAATTGTAGTTTATCAGTCAACTTATTATCAATGATGTACAAAGTTTAAAATATTTTGCTTATCATGCTTCTGCTATGGTACTTTATTTTTCATATCTTTTGGACTTTATCAAAATAAGAAGTGGTATGATTGCAGTTCAAGACAACTATCCATTACAGACCAAAGGATTATTTTTCGACAATAATTTAGTAGTAAATGAGATTTCTACAGCTGATCATTGCTCCTTGAAAATAAAATGGACCTGCAATAAATGCTTTAAATTAAAAAGGTTATAATTACATGTACATGCATACTGTTTTTGTCCAACAACCCCCCTTTTCCAGTGGCAGTCTATTAAGGATTCCCATCCTTTATCCTGGTTGACCTAAATTGTAGAACTAATCTATAATATTATTTGTTACATTGTTCAGGTCCTGAATTAGCATGATATAATTTGCCACTGGACATTAAACAAAACAACAATCATTCAATATAGTCCGACATGTATCTTGTTCAATCATTCCATCTATTATTATTTTATGAACATCAATTTGTAAAATATGAATTGAAAAAAGGCTAAAAGTTTCCATTTTCTGCATTGATATTATGTTGTAGATTTACTCTGGTTTTCATGGTTATTCATCAGCTGTTCATGTCTTCCCGTACTTTTCAGTTTTATGGGGTCATGATTTGCTGTGACTGAGACGGTTACTCTAATTTTTCTTATGACTGTTAACACCAAACAAGAACAAAACAACTTTGAACTCAGGGTTTGTGTGGGAAAGCTAGCCGTTAATTCTGATACCTGTTTCAATTAATTCGTGTATTAATTTAGCATATTGAAATTGCTATTAGCATGACTACTGGAACATAACTACCGTCAAACTTTCTATAAATCATTACCGGACACTACACTTTGTGACTAAAATTGGAGAAGTTACGGGAAAGGTTTAAATCGCGGAAGTCACGGTTGCGAGTACTGAACCTGGGACTATTAGTACACTAACCTGGGAATAGTCTACTAAAATAATATATAAGTACTATACTGCACGAGAAGGTAATTCCAAATAAAAGACAAATGAAAATATATTTTCTTTAGGATACAGATGAATTCTTTATACTTATTAATATGTCGTTCAGAAGGCAAAACTTTTAAAAAAAACTTGTTAAAAAAGAGGTAACACCATTCTGGGAACAGTATATAATATATATGTTCCTGCACCATTGTATTATATGTCTCTAGTAGCATCAATTTCCCCTGAATTTTATTTCACACCAGGGTCATTTTCATTTACAAGGTCATACAATCTTTACAAAAGTTCATAAAATCAGTTTCATTCAGTACTTTGTGGTTCTAACAATATTTTGACTTATTACCGTAGCCAAACCATATGACCAAATAAGGATAGCTCAAAATTTCAACGAATTTTGACAAATTTTGCAATTTGTTGTATAGTATATCAAATATATTTTGGCCTCTAGCATCACTGAAGAGACATTAATTAATTGTCGAAATGCGCTTCTAGGGTGCAATAAAATTGGTACCGTTTATATTATCAATGTTTAAAATAAATTGCTTCGCCGAGCGCAGCTGGATACGACCGCAGAGGTCCAACCCTGAACAGTTGGGGCAAAAATGGACACAATATTCGTGCTTGATACAGGTCTGAATATGGATTGAAATTAAATGTTTGACACATAATAGGTTTCTGACACAGAATAACTGTAGTCAAAGAACTAAGAATTGGTTATATGATTTGAATTTATATTCAATTTTTTGCTTTTGTGCAATACACTATGCTGTTGCGAATTGCCCCCCCCCCCCCCTAAAAAATTTGCCCCTTTTGTTTTTGCTTTTGTGCAATATACTTTGCTGTTGCGAATTGACCCCCCCCCCCCCAAAAAAAAAAAATCAAAAAATCACCCCCCTTTTTTATTCACCCCACCCCTATTTTTTTTACAACAAAAAAATAATATTTGAAGAAATTTTCTTTTTAATTTCTGAAATCTGTAATGAGAAAAAAAAATTGTTTGAGCCATTACCCCCAAAGCCAATTCTAACCATCCCTTTGTGGTATTGAAACTTGTTGTACAATTTCAGAGAAATCAATACACCGTTCCACAAGTTATTGTCTGAAAACTAGAAAAATGCTTATTTGGGCCCTTTTTTTGGCCACTAATTCCTAAACTGTTAGGACCATAACCACCAAAACCAATCCCAACCTTCCTTTTGTGGTTATAAACCTTGTATTTAAATTTCATAAATTTCTCAGTATTCACTAATACTAAAGTTATTGTCCGGAAACCAAGTGTCTTCGGACGACGACGACGACGATGACGTGATACCAATATACGACGACAAAATTTTTTTGCGGTCGTATAAAAAAAGTAAAAACGGAAAGCAACTGTCATATTCCTGAACGGATTCAGTATGTAGAATATGGTGGATTAACCCTGGTTTTATAGCAAGCTAAACCTCTCACTCGTATGGCAGTCGCATAGAATTCCATTATATCAACAACATGGTGTGAGCAAAACAAACAGACATAATAGGTAAAAATGTCAAAAAATGGAGTACAGCAGTCAACATTGTCTTATGATCTTAATCACTATAAAACAAATAACTATTTCAACATAGAAAAACAAAATAGCATAAAGACACTCTAAAAAAGACATTCTTAATCAAAACCAAAGTTCTCTTGCCATTAAAAAATACATGATGTTTTTCAAATACAAAATAACTCATTTAGGATTAAATGTCCTTTGATTAAAAAATAATTAAAAAAACATGTATATAAAAAGTTGCCTAAACAGCAATATGTACCGGCGCTGAGTAACATTTAGATTTACATGGATATGCATAAAATCATGATAATTGATTTTCCTGCCGAAGGTCGGTGGTTCTCTCCAGGCACTCCGGCTTCCTCCACCAATAGAAACTGACTGCCATGAAATAGCCGATAGTGCTAAAACACCAAACATCAATCAATCCATTTCAAATTCTAGTAGAGTTTATTACTTTTTATTCTGACCTTGTGTGTGAATCAAATGCAGAGAGGTTGGCCTTGTCGTCACTAGCACTGTGTATAGCACGTACTGAATAACAATTTGATTTCATGGACATGTTACCGCCTCGGTGGTTTCGTGGTAGCGTGTTCGCCTCGAGTGACGATGGATGCCAAGTGATGCGCATATAAAAGAAAAAAAGAAAGAAAAAAAGAAAGAAAAAAAAAAATAAGAAAAAAAAGAAAGAAAGAAAGAAAAAAGAGAGAAAAAAAAATTATCAAGATAAAAAAAAAGTGTTCGCCTCGAGGGCGGGAGGTCGTGGGTTCGAACACGGCTGGGCCGGTCAAACCAAAGACTTTAAATGACATGTCTTTCTGCGGACTGTTACCTTGAGAACTAGCAAGTTAGAAAATCGGCTCAGCGTGTCGGTCTAGTACAAAGCAGGGTTAATTTTCATAGTACAGTAACATGTTCTCGTCTTGAATATGCATATTAATTTGCCACTGGACGTTAAGCAGCCATCCATCATAATCACCATGGACATATTGATAATTGTTGCAAAATCCTTTAAAAATAATATTCCGATTCCGTTTAGATTACGTACGAGAGTGAAACACCCTCACGAGAAATTGTAGCAATTGTCTCTGAATTTTGTTTACCTATATATACCTTAATGTTATACATGGTTGCCGTGTAAGACTTTCACCGATGTTGTGTTTGTTGTGAGAAATTGCAGCATTTGTCTCTGAATTTTGTTTACCTATAGTATAATACAGAGACATATATACACACATATATATGTATAGGTCTCTGACCTATATATATATATATATATACCTTAATGTTATACATGGTTGCCGTGTAAGACTTTCACCGATGTTGTGTTTGTTTTCTGTTATCTAGCAACATTTGTACATAAAGATTATTTTCTTCTTACATGTATACGATGTTTTTGTTTCTAGCAAACCAAATATCTTAATCCTTAGTCATGGACAAAATTTTGATTTTGAAAATACCCTAAACGAAAAAACGTTAACCGAAAAAAGGAAAGGAATCACCATATTTATTTCAGTCACGAAAAACTAGGCTCATACATTTAAACCCGCTGCAATTGTTTGCACCTGTTCTAAGTCAGGACTCTGATGTTCAGTAGTTGTCGTTTGTTGATGTGGTTCATAAGTGTTTCTCGTTTCTCTTTTTTTATATAGATTAGACCGTTGGTTTTCCCGTTTGAATGGTTTTACACTAGTAATTTTTGGGGCCCTTTATAGCTTTCTGTGCGGTGTGAGCCAAGGGTCCGTGCGAAGACCGTACTTTGACCTATAAGGGTTTACTTTTATAAAACTTGGATGGAGAGTTGTCTCATTTCATGGCACTCATACCACATCTTCTTATATCTATGGAAAGATGATTATCAATATTTTGAGCCGGGAAAACTAATCGGTGTATAACTCCATGTGAAGTTACCAATATACAGGAATGTACGTATTTAGTGCTTTATTTCAAGCCTTCTAATCGACAAATTATCCTTCAGTTTGCACTGGCGAATAATAAAACATTACACGGTTTTCAAATTGTCGGAACTTGCTCGTATCCTTATTAGGGTGTGGATAGGGGGTTCACAGAATTGAGAATAATGGGCAAAAAATATAAAGAATAGAGAAAAAAGGACCAAAATAATAAAAGATAGAGAATAATGAGGTGCTAACATATAATGAATAGAGAAAAATGGCCTAAAAAATTAAAGAATAAAGAAATGAATTAAAGACCTCCCTTCCAGACCCTCCCTTATGATATAACAATAACACTTGTTTATATTTGCTGCCACTATATTCTTACCTTCCATGGCGCTTATTGTTTAAGGATAAAAAAAATAAAGACAGAACATATATAGGAGTCTCAGATTCAAAACATTTCGTTGGTAGGGATATCTGTGACCAATGTATAAAATTAAAAGATCAGCTGAAACACGTTCGATCATTTTATGACTGTGAAAAATACCTCTTACCAGATTCTTCGGTGTTAATTTATTTACTCTTGAAGATGTACTTTCATGTACTACGGTGACTGATATCCTCTTGTATTCGATCCACAAAACGAAAGTTCTGTTGTATTTATTCAATATTCAAAATAGTCCACACCTTATAAACAGGTTGGTATATCAAGATATATATATATATATATATTAGCTGGTATTTCAGGATTTCTGAATTCAAAAATAATCTTACCTATATAACTATCTTCTTGATACACCATGTAGTTAATTTCAGAGGAAATGAAATGAATTAGTTTGAAACTGTTGTAAATATATCTCTAAGTGCACTTTGTATAACATAACTTCCTGGTTAATATTTAAAAGTAGAATTTAAAGAATACGTTTTAATCCGGGTAGTGTTCACCTGGAAATACCGTAACAGTGATAATGTATCCATTTAAATTATTCCTTTGCACAACAATGCAATGGAAACCTGATCAGCTCCGATGGGGTTATAAAAGAAATAACAAATATATCGTGGGCACATTTAATTGTCAATATAAAAATAAGAAGATGTGGTATGATTGCCAATGAGACAACTCTCCATAAGAGACCAAATGACACAGAAATTGACAACTATAGGTAATCGTACGGCCTTCAACAATGAGCAGAGCAAAGTCCCCGTCGAAGCTTTCATACAAAACACTCAGTGTGCTGTATAGAATGTTCGATTGATGAAGTCTCTGGTTGATCAAATGATGAGCATTTATATAAAATGTGTTTTCAAGGTCCAGTAAAGTTGTTACAGGTATACATATGCATTTTGTGTCCGGGGATACACGGACACGTAGGTAAATAAATGAATACAAATCTAGTGGACACTAGTAAGTTATGTTTTGTCAAGTGATTTTGCAGAACTAAACATGCCTAGTTTTAGTATATGTAAGAGAATGATAATCCTTTTCTTCATGATTGAGTACGAGCGTTAGCGAGTATTTATCATGATGAAAGGGATTATCAATCTCTTACAAACTTAGAAGATTGTAAAGTGCTCAAGGCTCAAATGATCTCTTGATTGGTTTTATTCAAGAATTTGTTTCATTGTCAGTGCAATGTTTATAATTAATTGATGACTTCCCTATTAGGCATTTCATTTATGTATTGGTCTTAGTGATGTAAGGACGTACTTTTGATTTGTGAAATTTTAATAAATTGTGTTTTAGACATTAGATGACACAACTTTACAATGAAATTGTAGAAATTGTATAAGTTTCCTAATTTTGAGTATGAGTGTAAATTATGTAATATTTTAATGAGAAATTGTCTTTTGGTTTATTTACAGTTCAATTTAATAAATTCAAAATCAGAGTTACAACTAAATTGTATTCCACAGTCAATTTTATTCCAGCTCTAAATTACATTAAATACTACTTAATTAACTAAAATTTAAATGTTGAAAGAAATTGCTTACAGTTTAACTATTGTTTGTTGAACTGGCCATGCATTGTTTTACAATTTTCATACGATCTAGCTGTTCACCATGCAAAATTCCCTGGAAATTGTACAAGTGAACACTACATATATATACATTTAAATGAGTGCAGCCTATTTCCTCAAATAATTGTATAACTGTGAACTTGGATTAAATCATTGCACAATTATACAAAAAATGCAAAACTGTGCACTTGAATTTAAATCATAAAAACTTTGTATGGGAGACACTACACAAAATACATGCTAATGACAGTCTCGGAATCTGTGGCAGATTCCTTATGTCACCAGAAATTCTTGATTCTTTGAACAAAAGCGAGTCATGTTCCCGTAGTGGTCGTTTAGATGCTCAACAAGGTTTAAACTTTATTTTAAAAGGGTATAACCGTAACATTAATATGCATACATCTGGTGTCGCTAATAGCACACAGTTACGAAGAATTACGATACTCTTGAAAAATTGCCACAAAACCTTATTGGTTTACTTGGTATATCCAGAGACATATATACACATGTGTATATATGTCTCTGGTATATCCGAACATCAGGCAACTGAAACAAATATTAATTAAATTTAAATCAGAAAAGGGTCTGTTTCGGGCTGAACTTCGAAAATGTAAATACTTATATACAGTCAGATATATTTGAATCAGATGAGTCGCAACAATTCCCCCCCCCCCCAAACTATTGAAATATAGAGACTCTCTATAAAATATATCAGTGACCGCTGTGGATAGCCGTTAACTTGGAATTGATAGTAAATAGCAAATACAAGTTATTTGTAACTTAAACATGACTGTATTTATGTTCGTATAATACAGAAAAAAAAAACGCGAAAATAATTGAAATTAATAGAAAACAAAAATTGAATAACTTATCTTGTAAAAAAGGGGGAGTGTTAACAAAAATTGTCCTGTCCCCAAGTACCTGTGCTATTTCATAAAGTAAATGCAAATTGTATTTAGCTAGGTCCATATACATGTAGCTTTTTCTGTCCAATATATTGCAAGTTCGATAAAGACTGTACGAAAGTATTTTTTTTCGATTTTTTAACTTGCACCACGATTTAAAGAGTATAATGCATCCGTTCTAAAAATAAAATTTTAGACAAGATATAAGTTGAAAGATACGAAGAGCCCGTATAAATTTTAGAAAACAACAATTGTGAAATCGCTTTGAAGTCCGAGAAAGGTAATTGCTAACACATTCATTTCTACTTTAAAAAAGCTAGTTAAATCAGAGACATATATATATATCTGGCAGAGACATATATACACGTGTATATATATGTCTCTGGTCCGTCTGGTTAAATCTAATTTTAATATTTAAAGAACGTGTGATATCTTAAGTAATTTGATTATCGATTATCAGTTAAGAATGTCAAAATATTCAATGATAACAAAGACCAAGGACGTATATTAGATGTGTTAGTTATACCAGAGACATATAATACTATATGTCTCTGGTTATACCATGGAAGTAAAATGTCAACATATAATACTTCCATGGTTACGTCCTTGCAAATACAATTTGTATTATATGTCTCTGATCATGGAAGTATTATATTGACAATATAATACTTCCATGCTCTGATGATCTGATAATAATCAAACTGTGACAAAAGGTTTACTCCAGTACTATTTAAGGGAGCTACCATCTGGGACTAAATTATAATAGGCCCAGCTACCATTTGATTTTTAGGGGGGGCTAGGATGAAATTTGAAAAAAAGGCAGGACAGGGGTTTTGAGTAAAAAAAAAGGCAGGATGAGCAACTTGGCAAAAAAAAAGGCAGGATTACAATTTATGTAAAAAAAGTCAGGATAAACTAAAAAAAAAAAAAAAAGGCAGGACCGAATAGAGTGAAAAATAAAAAGGCAGGACAGAGATTACAACTAAAAAAAAATGCAGGACAAAATTTTTCATCCTAGCCCCCCATAAAATCAAATGGTAGCTCCCTAAGGAGCCACAAGGGTGACAGACTCAGTGGGGAATAGAAATATGGTCACTCGTGATCTCCTTTCGACCAGCAGGAAAAGCCTAGGCTTGCCCAAAGTGGGGCGTCCGTTATATAAATTCAAAGCCACGTCTGGTCAGCATGAGGATGTTAAATCCGATGCCTTGTTTAAAGAGAATGCCACACCCTCTGCACGTTAAGAACCATTGCAACAACTCTTTGAGGGGTCCGTAGGTGGCCTGTTGCATTGCTAACTTTCTGTCCCTTTTCAATTTACCCTCATTTTCCACTTGCAGTGCAAATTTTCAATCCTTTATCCTTATCAACCCCCATTACAGGACCTATTCCTATTCTATGTATTGTTAATTTGTTCTTGTCCTAAACATGCATACAATACTTGCTGACTGGACATTACCTAACAATAAAACAATCATTGTTGGAGAAACGTGACTAAACCAAAAAATTTTCATATCTCCCTCAGGCACAGGAAATAAATGTATAATATTGCATGAAACAATGCATTTAAAAACATTTTTTTCAACACATATGCCTATACAGGTGTCAGACCACCAATTCAAAACCCCTATATAATCAACCAAATTTTTCAATTTTCACAGCTTTTTTACATATTTACATATTTTACATTAATTTTACATGTATCATCTTTCTACATTCCCCTGGTTTTCTTGAAATCTTAAATAAGTAGACTATGGCGCACATTAATCCTCAATTTTTAATGCAAAATTATGGACAAGTAAATTTTGGCTCAAAATGGTCTATGTATATCTCTCTTTCATCAAAAGTTTCATTTCTGTAAATTTGTTTGTTAGTTTAAGTAAACAATGACATCAATAGCACTATTTTTTGTCAGGGAAGGGCTACTTTTACATATGTTCTAAATTGAAGTGGGTGAATTGGTGGTCTGACACCTAAAGAGACATGTCACATAACAGTTTATCAGAAGTCTTTATTCTTAATCCTTTGCCAATGTGTAGTAAATAAAACCATATCTTATCATAATGCAACTTATATTTGCAAAATTCAAAGCTCATATATGCTAAATTATGTCAGATATATGGTTAGTGATGATACTGTTGTGAGAAGAATTCTAAACTGACCATTTGAGGCAGAAATTGTGAACTTTCATTGACAATACTTGAAATTCATGCAATTTCTAACTACAGGAACATAAACTTTCAATCTTGGTTGATTTTGTCTTGATTTTCCTACTGCTTAACCTTTTTACAACTTTTACATTTACATTTACAAAATCATAGGTAATGAAGTGTCAAAAAATATTGACCCCCCTTATTTCCATCAGTTACAAAATGTTTCAGTAATGGACCATTACAGTAGGCTATGCTATCTGCCAAACACATGTGGAATGATGCAATAATATAACAGGTAAAAATCAAATAATTTCATGAAATCTCCATGTCGACAATTTTTTTTCAGCAAACAACCTGTGTTTTACACTTTAATATCACAGAAACAACTTACTGTGCATTGATAACAATTTCAGACATTTTTTTATGTGCACGCATAGTCTTTGATGCAT
Source organism: Mytilus californianus (assembly GCF_021869535.1). Taxonomy (NCBI): domain Eukaryota; kingdom Metazoa; phylum Mollusca; class Bivalvia; order Mytilida; family Mytilidae; genus Mytilus; species Mytilus californianus. The sequence continues at coordinate 66,317,630 of NW_026262679.1, forward strand.
GATTTTTTTATTAGTTGTTATTGGCTTTGAACTAGCTGTCAGTAACTGCGAGTACTCTCAGAACTGTACTTAGTGTCTTTTTTTGTTGTGGGGATGTATTAGTACCCTGCCACGTCCATTCTGTGTTTTTGTTAGATGTATTCTTGCTTTGTACCGATCTGATGAGTTAAGCCCTTTTCAACTGATTTTTATAGTTTGTTCTTATGTTGTACTGTTACTACACCAGTCCCAGGTTAGGGGAGGGTTGGCATCTTCAGACTAGTTTAACCCTGCCATTTTCTATATGTTCCTGTCCATGTCAGGAGCCTGTAATTGAGTGGTGGTTGTTGTTATTGCGGTTTATCATATTTGTTTTTCGTTTATAATGTTTTGTATAGTGTGTTCTTGTGTTGTGCTGTTGCACCACTGTCCCAGGTTAGGGGAGGGTTCGGCACCATCTAGTTTAACCATACCACATTCTGTATGTGCCTGTCCCAAGTCAGGAGCCTCTAATTCAGTGGTTGCCATTTGTTGCTGTATATCATATTTGTTTTTCATTCATTATTTTGTACAATCATGTTGTTATTTTTTTTCGTTTGAATTGTTTTACATTTGTCATTTCAGGGCTTTTGAAAGCTGACTATGCGTTATGGGGTTTGCTCATTGTTGAAGGCCGTACAGTTACCTATTGTTGCTAACTTCTATGTCATTTGGTCTCTGGTGGAGAGTTGGTCCCATTGGAAATTATACCACAACTTCTTATTTTTTTAGTGCAAGGGTGGAAAAAGCTAACAAATAGCACAAACTCAGGTTTAAGGCTCTAATCTGGCAATTTGTGACTTTTTTGCCACAAAAAATGTTGAAATGTGGCTACCTGCATTTCAAATGATCAAGTCAGTAAAAAAAAAATTCAATTGTTTTCTAATTTTTGTTTGCAGTGGCGGATCCAGGGGGAGGGGGTTCCGGGGGTTGGAACCCCACCTTTTTTTTGGCCGATCAATGCATTTGAATGGTTGGAACCCCCTTTCTCCTGGGTTAGGAACCCCCCTTTTTAAAATGGCTGGATCCACCCCTGGTTTGTCTCACCACTTTTCACTTTAAAGGTGTCAGATGACCAATTCAAAACCCCTATATATAATCAACCAAATTTTTGAATTTTCACAGCTTTGGAAATATTTTACCTTAAGTTTAACTTCATAGAAACCAATTATATTCTGAATTGTACATATATCACCATTCTACATGCCAATTTTCAACCAAAGTTTAAAGTCTTGCAATGAAACACCACCTGTCAGAAATAAAATGCTACAAAAGATAAGGTTTTTTCTGGAAATCTGTGGAGCACATTAATCCTCAATCTTTAATGCAAACTCATGCGGACAAGTAAATTTTGGCTCAAAATGTTCTATATACATTTCTCTTTCATTTCTGCATATTTGTTTGTTAGTTTAAGAAAGCAATGACATCAAAAGCTCTATTTTTTTGTCAGGGAAAGGCTACTTTTACATATGTTCTAAATTGAAGCGGGTGAATTGGTAGTCTGACACCTACAGGTTAATCAATATTTTCCTAGTTGATATACAAAAGGGGGGATTAAGTTATTAATTTTACAATGAACCTTTGATGTGGGTCCTTTCATAAATCCATGACAATGAGGTCAAGGTCAGATGAAACCTGTCAGACAGACATGTACAACTAACAATCATCCCATACACCAAATATAGTAGCCCTTTTACTTATAGTACCTGAGAAACAGACAATTTAAACCATGTTCTTGTCTTGCTGATAATTTTTGGTATATAAAGTTTCTATCTATTATAATTTTCCAAGATAATAGGCAAAAAGGAAAAAAAATGGTAAAATTCATCATTTAAGGGCAATTATCCTATGAGAAGTCATAGTTTTGATGTAAATGGACATTATGTAGATCTCAACATTTGGAACATTTTTGCTCATGACAGATTTTCTCTATTTAGGGAGCTACCATTTGATTTTTATGGGGGGCTAGGATGAAATTTGAAAAAAAAGGCAGGACAGGAGTGTTGAGTAAAAAAAAGGCAGGATGACAATTTATGTAAAAAAAAGTCAGAATAAACTAATAAAAAAAAAGGCTGGACCGAATAGAGTGAAAAATAAAAAGGCAGGACAGAGATTACAACTAAAAAAAAATGCAGGACAAAATTTTTCATCCTAGCCCCCCCCCCCCCCCCCCCCCCCCCCCCCCATATTGCCAAATATAAAACAATGAAACATAATCTTAGTTTGCCTACAGCTCGTCATGCTCGATGGACACCAGCTAGCTAGATTGTATTATATAAATATTCACAAATATTATTATTGCAATGCATACATAATTCAAAATCATACAATTCCTTTGTATACATTATCCTAAATACAACCAAACCAAAAATACTTTGACTAAATACACCCCTTCATAGCAGACGATCAGGGCCGGCCATGAACAACTACAGATAAAAAACGATATAATCGATCAAAAAGCTCTAGAAACCTGTGTCCATCAATGCCAAGTGCACAATTCCGTCTCTAGGGTTAGATGCTCGGAACTACACATTAAAAATATGTGTATTGGCAAATCAAAATTCATTCATAAAAATATCATCATATATACATTGAAAATGTAAGTTCAGTGTTCACTCGTTGCATGACAGCTAGAATGTGACCCTATGCTTTATTATCAGAAAGTACACCCAGTGGTCACTATATAAGTGACCCTATAATATATTCATTCCAGCCTTACCGTCAATACAATATTTTACCACTAAACTTAAATGAAACGCAGGAATATACAATTGTAAATATGAAGAAAAAATAAATCTTGTCATTAGGACTACGGCTATAAACTATTTGGTACAAACAGAGACATATAATACATGTATTATATGTCTCTGGTACAAAAGTGGAAATATGATAACATTTGAACAGCCATTCAACCTACATAAAAATCAATTTATCTATCAAAATAAAAAATTATACAAATTCGTTGAACATCTCTAAAAAACGATGTTCACAGTACAAAGTACACAGGCTAGAATTTGAATACATCAAGCAGTCACTTTACAACCTAAATTTTTAGCGCTAAAAACTATGTATTACACAAAGTCATGCACAATTCGATGAAGATAATTCGATCATTCGATCATTCCCTTTATACTTTTGTGCCACAGGAATTTTTATTCATGGGAGTATCAATTTCGAATAGCATATCTGATACCCATATAAAAATTTTCATTGAAATCCTAGCACAAAGACATTTCTCAAACAAATGGAACTATTTTATTTAAATAGATTATTAATACATAATAGTTTTGGAATGCTGAGCAGAAGTTACTTCAAGGGGACCCTCAAGTGTCTAGGTTTTTATCCAATCAGCAATGGCGTTTCCCAGTCAATGTTGCATGTGCTTATCGTTTACTAATTGTTTTTCCAGATCATATTAATTATAACCATTGAGATTCATAGCTAGTTTTGGATTAACCAATCAGCGCCTAATCAGCGGGGCTTTTGTTTTATGCATCAGCGGGGCTTTTGTTTTATGCACACACGCTTCACTATTCCTATGTTCGATATGGCCCAAACATGACCCCTTTTTTATCCATATTTTCAAATTGGGATTGTATGGCCATTATCACAATGTATCATAGTTTTAACAATGACAATATAGGTAATAAGTATTTTCGTTTACAACTTTACATATAAGCATTCTTTTTATGTGGTTTTAGCATACGTCTTAATTTACAACTCTATTCAATGAAAACATGCTAATTTCAAGTTATTGGATTGGAAACAGAGTGCATGCATTGACAAAAAAAGATCTTTCTACATTATGTTTGTTCCATAACAAATGAACTGTCTGATTTGAATATTTAGTTTGTCGAATCCTGAGCTCTATGCTTCCATGACCTATTTGTGGTTGAAATCATTCTTTAAAGGGAAACTCCGCAAAAAAATGAAAAATTGATATTTTGTTCTTTAAGCATAAAAAAACCACATGTTCATAAATAAAAAAACTTTTATTCTGTATGAAAAGAGATCAAAATCGATTTTTGAAATTCACTATCAGTTCTCGACATATCGCCATCTTGTCGGCATGTACGATCTAAAAAGTCACGTGATATCTATAAACCACAAAGACCAAAATGAATCAGGGATTTATCGACCGTGCGTTAAAAACTCCCATCATCAATCGGGGATTACCGTAGATGATCACTCAGTGTGAAAATATCTTGTCAAGCATACGGTTGTTCTGTCCGACAAGGTTATGACAAAAGTCTAAATAGTTTTTCCAAACCCACGAAAATAGAAAAAATTGTATCAGACATGTTTGTACAACCTTAAACCAGAGACATATAATACAATTGTATTATATGTCTCTGCTTAAACTAACAGCAAATAGTTACATCTATAGCAAGCACAAGTTGATGTGTGAAGACCATTTTGAACAATCTTGTTTCGAGGGAGATTTGATGGTATTAATACTTTTTTTAATAACAAAATAACCCAGCAGTTCTGATAGCTATAGTTATCAAATCCTTATATGTTAAGATCTCGTTGATTAAAAAAAATATAGATTTGACGAGGAAGAAAAGTTTCAATAGTAAAAGAAAGACAAATGCAGTGTTCTTGTAACAATCACTGATTTACAAAAGATTCATTAGTATGCCTCTTTTATATAAAATGCATTGATTTATATAAAGAATAGTTCCGTATTTAGACAAGATCATTTTTCAAATTAATAAAGTTATACGATAAATAACATTTTTAAATTATGATATTTAACAGATATTGACGGGGAGCAATGTTAGGAAGAGGTTTTAGCTAAGACAAAATATGTTGATATAGTATAATATTCCCAGGTTATAGAAATGTAAATATCGAAATATTGGACATCTCAATTTTTTATCAAAGGTGTTTTTTTAACTAATCTTTTAACTATATCAAATTGATACTGGATCAATTCGGAACAGTCACTTATAAAGACACTTTACAGTTAAATGTGTGACCCTATCTGGTATGTTTGGAAAAAAATGTATAGTTTTTTTTTTCTTTTTAAATTTTATTAACGTTATCTTCTTATATATATAGTATATAAAATATATTTTGGCTTCCTCCCGAATTAATATTAATTTGATAGATGTCATGTCAGAGCGACACGTTCAGTTAGTTATCCAATGACGTATATTAGATACACGTCCTTGGTTATTCCAGTGACATCCTGTCGACTAAAAATTCCTATTACACAATATATTATACAGGTTCATGCATGGCTTCTTAATTGAGGTACCCGGCGTGCACAGGTAACATTTATTGAACCACATATATTTGTGTTCGACGTCAGTTATCTTGTGCGTGTTTGAAATTATAATTCCACCTGTTGATGAATGATGTTCTGATAATAATATTATCCACTATTTTTGCTGATAATAAGTTTAATAATTTTATAAACATGACCTTTAAAAAAAATTGTAAAATCAATACTGTTTTGTCATGATTCTGGGCCCTTCTTTTGAAAAAAAAATTCTTCACGCAAATACAAGCTTTTGACGATTGGCAAACATGCAGTATAAAGTAATGCAGCACTTATAGTCAGTATCAAATATTTATTTATTGAAGTTAAGAGAGCTCTTTCTATGTCTAATGTTTCTATCTTTATACGGATTAGAATGACAGTGAAAACAGTCACTGTAAAGGAACAGAGATAGAGTGGCATAAAATTTAGTGAGAAAAAAAAAATAACCGATTAGAGAAAAATATACTGTATAGAGAATGATCGACGAAAAGGGTAATAGTAATTGTAAAGGAAAAGAGATAAAGAGAGGCATAGTGAAAAAATGTTTGCTAGACAAAGTTACTGCTCGCTTTGATATTTTGGTAAACGGACAGAAAGTCACAGGATAAAAATTCACAGGACATAAAGTCACAAATTTGATAGGACAAAAAGTCACAAATAATTGGTTGACAATTGTTTGAATAAATAAGAGAAAGATCTTGAAATATTTTCTTTTTATCACATATATTCATTTTCAAGTTAAGAAATTGTTCATAAGCCTTAATAAATGAAAATTTATTAAATTTTAATCATGCAAAAAATATATTTCTTGGCACAATGAAGCCATTTAAGTACCAAGCCACTTCGACATTTTGTTTTCATAACAATTATTTGATCATTTTGGATATTTATTGAATACATTTTAATTACAAAGTTTCTTCATATATATAATAGTTCAAGAAAAATTGTTTTTTAAATTAGTGTTTTCTGGTTTAAAGAAAAATAATCTCAAAACTGAATTGTGACTTTTTGTCCTGTGACTTTCTGTCCTACATTTGATATTTGTATACAAAATTACACATCGTGTTCCAAATTGGTATTCACGTGCGCTAACTTGATGTGTTAAGTTTCTGCATAGCATGGTTAAAAATAATTAAGTATCCCATTTGTTATATCGTAGTGTCACTGTGTTTCTTTGTTCAATTTATTTAGTTTGTTAATGATTATGTAAATAAGAATAAATCTGTATAAAAACTTCATACCCGTTTAGTTATTGCCTGTAGGCGTTTGATTATTGTTAATTTAATATATATATATAGAATATTTCATACACCTTAAAGTAAAAGATGTGTGTCTGAGTCAAACGACATGAGAAGCCTGTATACTAGTACGACTAGAGTATAGGATGTAAAAATCCTACTCAATATGGTTGTATTGGAAATCTTTTCATACAGATAGATAACTCATAGTCCGACATTTATGTAATATTTGCCACATGACGCTCATATTTCCTTTCTACCATCATCATCTTATTCATTAAATATTGCTGTAAACATCGATGGTTCACACCCAAACCAAATGGGAGTAATATACCTTTAGAGCTTCTCTGTGATATACACTTGTCACAAATATATATAGACGAAATTCGTTTTTGAAGTGAATCTACATCTCACAAACACAATTTTTGAATTACGATTTTGAGTGAACAACCACCAAACCAATACAAAATGGCAAGATATAACCATGCGGGCATTTAGTTTTCGTCAGACACAAGATAAATAATCACTCTCATAAACGTATAAATAATTTATGCATGCAGTTTCAAATATCAAGAACAAGCGGTCGATTTCTATAGGTCATTGTTAAGTCGGTTTACTAACTGTTCAGAGTCAGACATGTCACTTGTACACACATACTAACGAAAAGATACTAGTCTGCTTTGTCTGTTAGAAAGAACTTCTGGCGCTCATCCTCAATGGCGCTTATACGTCAGGAAACTTACAAGTCTACTAGTATGGATTGTTTCAAGAACAACGAGGTTGGGACAAACTGTTCTAAATTAGTCAATATCAGTTATATAATTTATACTAAGATATGCATTTTATTACAACTACTGAATTACTAATTTGGATTAATGACGGCTGTTCTGCATTGCACAAAATTATAATAGAATATGAAAAAAACTTGTTAAAAAAAATCATCAAGCAAAATAATGTATTAGCTTATATTTATAATGTATGTATCTCCATTAATGAAATAAACGATAAATTTTACAAATAATTCGTTTAAGTGGTTGGCAGATTAATTTAATTATGAAAGAAAATTAAAAAAATCACGCATGTTGTACTGTTGTATTTTTCTTCAATTAAAAACTTAAAAATTAAGAGAGTTTTACGATTGTTAGCATTTTAACATAGCCAGATTTAAATACAAGTTAAAGAATTCCGGTAAAGTTAATTTAACAGATGTGCAATTATTATTAATTGGGAAATGAAACGTTTAATTTTTAAGATTAAAAGGACTATCCTTTTAACTTCATATTTTAATTTTATGCAAATTGCATAGAACGTAATCGAAAATTGTTCCACTGTAATATTGTTTACTCTTCTGGAATTTAAAAAAAAATAATGTTTATTTTCAATTAATTTATACAATTTAGTTATTGTTTCTTTATTGTCATCGGATATTTCATCTTGGTGTATTAAACACGCTATACTCTTTCTGTTAATCCATTCAAAATGACAACATACACACCTGTGTGCGCTTGAATTCACACCTGTGTACGCCTGAGGCTAAATTGCTGCAAGGTAAAGTTCAAACGAATTCTCCTCAATTCGAGAAATAAACAATGACTTTACAAAATAATATACACACTCTGTTAAATATATATTTTGCATTGAAATGGTTATCAAAGTTATAACGGTAAATAAAACGTAAAACAATTCCAATTCAATATCAGTAAAATGTTCAATAGATATTTTATGAAACTATCTCAACAAAAATTTATGAAATTAGTTCAAAAATATTTATACTTAGATAATTTCACATACATGTAGGAAGTTTTATTCAATCTATACAAAACGGTACACGCATATTCATTTTCTTCCATTCTTATATTGTGGTTATTAACTACGACCAACATTCATCTGTGCACTTTTAATTATGTAAAATTTTGATAAGCAATTAAGCCTTTAACAGATTTTATTTTTTCCCATGATTCAACAAATCGGGTTAAAACGTCACAACCCAGTGACGTAGGTCAACCAAAAAAATTACAAATACTTGATTTTCTCCGTTATTAGAAGGAATATAAATTTAAAACTTTGTGAATGTGTTTTTTATGTTAAGATGAAGTTATTTAGATGATAAGTAAAAAATCGCGGACTTTCCCTTTAAATAATTGATTAATATTTGGCCAATAAGGGCATTAATCGAGCTCACTCTTGTGACACTGGGAATCAATTTGGAATAGCATATCATACCTATACATTAATTTTCCATGCAAACCTGGCACACAAAAAGTTTTTAAAAAAATTTGTGATTTTTTTAAATACAATAACTAAGTTTTAACCACAATTTTCACAAAAAATCACTCCTATCAACAATAAAAGAGTAAATGTTTGTTTCTTTGTATGTATTTAATGCCACTTTTTATTAGTGGAGAAAGCCAGACGTATCTTTTTGATTGGGTTTCAAACATGTAAACAAGTTTCAAAAAATTACATTAAAAAATAAATAAGGTACCCATACAAGACCTGAAGAATAAAAATAAAACTTGATATGTTAGTAAAGAATTAGCAATTCCTAATCTGCAGCTAGAACTTAAAACATTTGAAAACTTGTTGTCAAGAGCTTAAATAAAAATTATGGAGGTGTTAGTTAATGGTGTGTTCTACTTCTTTTTTGTGTAAAAAAAACAATCAAGAAATATACCTCAATTTTTAAAACATTTGTTGTAGCACAAAGCTTATTTTTGTTATTCAAACACACCAACTCTGACAAGTCAAGAGATGTTCCCAAAACTGTAAATATTACCTTTATGCATCTGGCCTAATCACACTTTCCATATTAAAATCAGTTAAAATACATCAAAAAATTTATTTCACAACTCTTTTCTTTCATTTCGACCCCATAAAAACTAAGAAATGAACGAGAAATGGAAAGAAAAAATACACTTTTATTATATGGAACTATATTCGTGAACAACGAAAATAGCATGCATTAAGCTTATTCTATATCAAAGCAGCATACCAAATTTCAAATCAATCCGACAAGTTTTACGGCAGTTCTGATAGTTTTAATAACACTGCCCTCATGTTGATAATTCCAGGAATTTTCTGGCTTGAAATTTTCAAAAACATGTAACTACATGTACATTGTACTAGGAAAAGTTAAAGTTTCATAACTTTTTTGTTAAACATGATATCTACAAAAAAGCAAAATGTCTGTATTAGCTAAATGGTTCAGGTTTTAGAATCGCAAAGAAACTTTATCAAATATTATGTTTTTTCAATTGAATTTTTTTTTTAAATTCATGTAATTTTAGTTTATAAAATATCAACACTGAAAATAAATAAAACTTGTTTTAAAATATTTAAATAGAAAACTCACTTTCAAAAGTTATTTTAAAAATTTGCTTATCTTATCTGTAATAAGTAAAATAAAACATAAACACTAATTAGACAAATTTCACAGGTACTTGACCTGTTTACCTGAGGTACCAATATTCATGTTTAACATCAGGTCATATTACATGTAATGAAAACTTCAAACTAAGAGTAATTTCTTTATTCCCTTGAAATAATACACTGAAATAAACTCTTTAATGAAGTTTTCCTTCTTGCTCATTTTTATCAATAAAGAGATTTGAATAATATGAATGAATTCTGTAAGAAAAATATTTATTAAAAAATATATCACATTTTGACAACAAAAATTCTTTAAAAAAAAAAAAAAACAAATATGCTTCGTTGTTAAATTAAACACTCATTAAAGTATAAAGTAACATATTTTCATAGATTTTGATACCGTAATCTTTATCTGGACCCCTAATAAAAAAATAATTGTCTCAATTGAATACTGCTTAGAAAACACTGTTAATTCAGAGTTGCCTCTGAAGGCGGTCTCTGCAAAACCACACCACATATTGCATCAAAGGAAAAAATGTACATCAAAGAAGATATTATCAACACTTGATTATAAATATAAGGATGTCCAAAGTTTATACATTTAGTCCAAGTTGAGCTATTACTGATCCAGTTTAACTTGGTCATACCCCATGGCACCAAGGCAAGAAAAGGTCAAAGAAAGACAACTCTCCTAGAAATCCTGGATGGTTCCCTGATTCAGTTAGTGCAAGTACTTCCTATGTGCGGCAAACTTTACAATCTCCTGACAGTGTGAAGAGACGACTTGTCACATATGTACTCTTCGACCACAAGCTAATGCTGACCTGAAAAAAGAAGAAAACAGCATTACATTCTGGTATGAGATGGATAGACAGTCAACTGACACTCAGCTAGAGGTATTGAGGACACCCTTACATCTTACATGTCTAAAACCTATGTGGAAAGTCGAAAGACTGGCAGATCCAGTACATTTGGGACAATCTCAGTTCAGGGCTTCTTTGGGAGGAGGAATGTTCCATGGAAAAACAAAAGAGTAAAATTGACATCTGAAGACAGTGTTTAGCAAAGATCTGAATTGTAGATGCTCCATGATAATAATTAAACTGATGGAAAAGTATGACAAAAACATGGAGACTTACCAAAAGTTCTCAATGCAACTCTTTGTTGCTATGATGGTGACTGCACCCAGTGTAGTGAAAATTCCATTGTCTGCAGAGGTGATACTGCACTAAAGTTGTGAAATCGTTCAACTTACAAAGTGTTTACATACCAGTTTACTGCCCTGCAAATGGATAAAATAGATAAATGCTTACCACAAGAAATCCTGAAAAAAAGAAATTAACTTACTGTGGATTCATTTATTTTCATGGGTATCAATTTTCGTGGATAGAGAAAAAAAGACATTTTGTGGTATACGTAAATTGGTGGATCGCTGTTTCAAAATAAAAAAAAAAAAGAGTTACAGATACATAAATTTGTGGATTTGTGTTTGGTCAATAATAAATCAAAACACAGAAATTCATTGAAAATGTTTTGAATTGTCAAAATCCTCACTTAATCATACTAGGTTAAAGTGTTGATTTAAAACTTCGATTACATGCATGGACAGAGGCAACTAGTCATTTGTTTGTTTTACAATTTATAATTTCTTGTCGATATTTCATAAGGCATTCAAAAACTATTATGACCAACTTATTGAGAGCTTTTTCCCTAATCCCGATATAATAAGCAGTCATATTAGAAAATGGTAAAAAGTAAGTTATAAACACGCCACTTACAATGTTTGCAGCTTAAACTGGAACCCAAGCCATACATTAATAATACCATTAACTCATCTCCCTATTTTGAAATAAATGTATATACTCTGGTGAACATGTAAAAGACACTTTTTATTCTAAATTGTCAGAAAAATTATTTCACTCCTTGTTTTAACATTTTGATGAGTAAAATTTTATTTCGAAAAAAATGTTGTTTTTGTCCAGAATAAATAAAAATGCAGGCTTAAACGACAATTTATCTGAATATTATTTGAAATACAATTTGTTTTCTTCATTCTCCCTTCAAAATTTTGTTACAAAAAATGTCGTTTTGTCCATAATTAAGTAAACAAAAATGCTTCAACAGCAATTTATCGGAATTTTATTTGAAAAGCAATGTGTGTCCTATTTGAACTACCTTATTAAAAGTTTATCAATACAGCTTTTAAGTAAAAGGTGTGAAAATAAATGCTCCTGTCATAAACAGTACATCTCAGCTCCTTTGTTCTACCAGGGGTAATCTGAGCAGGATCACCCTTACCAGATCCCCCTAGCTTGAGTTTCTTTGTTCTGCATGCTTTCTATTGTTCTGTAACATTTTGGCGGTAATGTCAAATTCACAATAAAACATATATTTATACAGAAAAGACTTAACTATCAAAATTTATGTAGAAAAAATCTAGTGTCTATGCTGGGAATCGAAATCTAGACCTTTAGCATATACTGTAAACCAACTTATTTTCGTGACTTTTGCGAGTAGAAAATAACGCGAATATAAATCGTCGCGAATATGTAAAACTTGGATCTTACCTTATTAAACTACATCAAGTTAATTAGTAAATCGCAAAATTAAATAGCCGCGAAGTGGACTAGGAAGGGTAAAACGCGAAATAAAGTATCCGTGAAAATAAGTTGGTTTACAGTAGTCCCCAGATTCATACCCCTACACCAGGACGACTGGATACAAACTCTCTGTTAATTTTAACATATTTAAACAGTGTGTCCAAGGCTCATAAAGGGTATATACTATGTAGTAATATATAAAGTATATTATAACGATTGAGTGGCGTTCTAAACTAGATGTTATGAAGCGTAAATTGTTTTTTATATAATTTAGAACAGCTGGGATGTAAAATAGTTATCCCATTCTGACTTGGTGTGTCAGTGTAAGATCACCCTCGGGCCTCTGGCCATCGTGGTGATCTTACACTGACACACCACGTCCTCATGGGATAACTATTACATATTACCTACGGGCAATATCCCGGTACTTAAGACTATTGATTTTTAATTACCAGTAAACCAAATCATGACACGGTAATAAGAAACTTGCAGTTATTTTCCATGAATAGTTTTAATCAAATTTAAAAAGTAAATTGTCACTGATATTCTAAATAATTTATTATTGATTTTGTCAAAATATTTTTATCATCTTTAAAAAAAACCACGTCTTATGGTACACACTTTATCGCTAGTCAACCCTATACTAGAATTGCACAACATAATTGAAAATAAACATCCGACTCCATACATATTTCTCGGGATTATTCTTCGTTGAATTCTTAAATTCATGGTTCGCTGTGACCCACGAAAATGGGTATATCACGAATAAAAATGAATCCACAGTATAAAAGTAGTTGTTTGGGACAATCTCAGTTCATGGAAGGACGACTAGCTTCAGGAGTACATAGAAATAACAACATGCCGGGGAATACCCACACAAATGAAATGTACGAATCTAAGAGACTTTCTGAACAAAGTCAACTTTACCTGAAGAAAATAGGCACTAACTTTAAATATAACCAGGATTATATACTAAGACCAGCAGGTCAAGAAAGGAGAATGCAGGAAAGCCGGCTAAGCACAAGACATGGAGATAAATGATCAAAACCCATTACAGCAAAGGTCAATTAGATCCACAGCCTGCCTTACAGTTCCAGGACAGTTACTGAAATCAAAGCTATTAAGAACTGCTACAAACTGAGAGACCAGATTCACCAATACACTAGCTCTATCAGTCAAAAACTTCCCATATTAATCCTTTTCACTTAGAAACTAAGTAACAATTAGTCAAGCCAATTCAAATATACATTGGTATACTTTTTGTTTGAAATAAATGGAATTCTCTCCTACACACTGTAAACAAAGGAAGGAGTAGGAGCAATAAGACCCTTATTTGGCTCAAATATTAGAGTTACCATACATATTCTTTGCTTTGTTCTAACTACACTAAGATACAAGGTGTTCAGAAAATAAAAACAAATTTCACATTTAGCAAGTTACTATGGCAACAAACTATGACAAAATGTGTATATTTTGTAAAATTTCTTGATTTTCCTTGTTTTACATCAACTTTCAAGTATATATTAGATTGGAAAAGTATGTGCGCATCCAAGAAACAACTTTATCTTTGGTTAGTATATGTCAATGGTTATAATAAAGCTGCTCTTAAACTATTTTGTTGTTTCTTGCCTGTGCATGATGTTTCCACAAAGGAAGTATTGAGGGAAAACTGCATAAAGTTAACATTTTTGTTTGTTTTCATGAAATTGGTGTATTAAATGACATAATTGTGACATCATAACATTAAAAATATTATGTAATTCTCTTATATTTCTTGATTTTATGCATTTCCAAACATTATGTGCAAATTTGAAATAGTTCTCAAAAACTTTATTTTCTTGGGACAAAACTAGGCCTTATGCCCCTTGACTCCTTTGAACATGTTTATATGAGAAAGGGCTTATTTTTAAAGCTAAATTACTATTATCTACCAAAGCCTGCAGATTTTGTTACTTACAATTTCTTTACCAAAATCTTCACTGTCTTGTTTCTGATTCCCCTATAGGTTGATATTGGTCACTTTCTCCAGATTCCAACATGATATATTTATTTAACAAGTGAATTCATATGGCATTTCTCCCTAACACTAAGTATGTAATTAAAATATATAAAATTTACAATTTGAAGACTTAACTTTCAACTAAAATTAAATTATACTATATTTGAAATTATAACATTTTGAACCCCCTATTGCATTTATTCAAACTTTATCTCAATTATTAATATTTTCCATGTTGAAAGCATTGTCGTAGTTGAAAATGGATATATGAATTTATAGGGTTAAATGAAGTTGCAACAAATTCTAGATATAAACAACTGTATTTTCATGGTAAGTATATTTATCCAAATTCATATAAAATAAATCCATGTACATACACTTAATCTTTAGCAGTTGTTTCATTTAATTATAAGTTAACCAATTCAAAGTTTATATGTGATAAACTATATACTTATAATTCATTGTCATAACAAAAATCCACACTATTTGTTTAAAAAAATATGAACATGCTTCAAACAATTGAACTTCTGATTATACTAATTCTAATGACCTGATATTCCATTTCTTGTGGTGTAAGATTTACACTGTGATGTGGCCTTTCCTCTTCTGGACCCTAAAATGATAGAATTTGAGATATTTTGTGATATGAACAAGTGTGAATAACAATTCCTCAAAAGGCTAATTAGTGAAATAATTATAGTTTTAATGGCCTGGGACTTTTGTTTAGACATGGCATAAGATATAAATTTCTAATAAGTTGTGTTAAATTAACCAAAACAATAATTAAATCAGTTTTAACCTCATCTCCACAACATATTACAGAAACATTGACCTATTTCATCATTACTTATTTGAAAAAAAAATGAAGGAATTACTGTGGATTCATTTATTGTTGTGGGTACAAATTTTTGTGTATTCAGGAAAAATTTAATTTTTTGGTGGAAATAGTTTCACAAAAGTCTGCATACAAGCCTACAGAAAATTTGTACTTTGTTGAACATTTAAATTCCTGGTTCACCTGTACCCACAACATCAATGAAAATTGATATTCCATGAATCATGATGAATCCACAGAAGTCATGATGTATGATCTATTCTGGTGACACTGCATTTAAGTGTCATTTCATTTCTAGGTACTACCTATTAAATTTGAATTTACAGGTAGAAACTTGTTACAAATTATACTCACATCATCTTCAAACTCATTTGAGTAAAAAGGTATTGAAATGCTGCTTGTGAGGTTTCCACTTGTACTCAGCTTTAGGGAACCTGTCATGATTGTGTTGAAACTTGATTTTACCTAAAACAATTGTTATATTTGTTATTTCAAATGTATTGATAAAAACATTAATTAAAGCTCATTCTCTTACAATGAATTCATTTGATTTTTTTTTGGAATTTATGCATTTGATTATTTTTTTTTCTTTCTAAAGCCAGAACTTAAATGTTCAGTGAATGTATTAGTTTTGTTTCTAGTTTATGTGTCTAAAGCAAACTTTTTTTCTTATTCATGTAGTACATTGTATCTTGATCCTTTATTGTTGCGGGTAAGCTTTGAGGTAATTGGAGTAAAATTGCAGCCATCACTGAAAACCATACAGGGACTTGAAGACATCTTGTATTTGTTTGTCCCTTTGAATCATGTATATATGTTGTAAAATGAACAGCATCAAGAACCTCTCATCTTGAACCCCACAAATGCTTCAACCTTGTTGGTACTTTCATTCAACAGGTCTGTTTTTTATAAACTCTTTCATGAGCTATTTCAAAAATTGATTTTTTTGTTGTCATAATAAAACTGCCCAGGAACAAATTAAGCAAAACCCTAGGTGAAAGTCACCTAAGTCAAGCTGTTTTACCTAAGCAGTTTTCATTTCAACAAGTATATAATGAGAATTTTTAAAAGATCTTGATAAAATTAAATTACACTGACCATTTGACAAAAAATTATATGGAGGAGGAACAATCACTTTCTTCTTAATTTCAATAGACACATTGCTATATTTTGCTGGACTAAATTATTCAGATTGTATATTTTATGTTTTGTACGACTTTTCCAGTAGTTCTGTATTGGAAGAAGTTTGTAAATATTCAAAATGTATGAACGACTTTCAAGCTTTTTTTTCTCCAGCAAAGCACTATTCTGAGGATGGCTGCATCACAACTAAGGAATATCTAGGTTCTCTAAAAAGAGACCCTTACTAGCATGAGTAAAACACAAAACCAATAGTTTTATATATCAGATTTCATGCAACCAACACAATTCTGAGTGTGATATTTTCATGCAGTCACACTATGATACACAGAAACATGAAAATGAAAATGAAAATGTAGTGTTATCTTATTGAAAGATCATATGGATGACCTTTCTACTTTCTGTAATCCTTCTAGCGTGCAACAAAACTTACTGTTGGTGAAATCTACAGAAATATGGATTCCAATAAAAGTTTGAACTTCAAATTATTAATAATTTCAAAATATTAGACAACTCCATTAAAGAAATGTGGGAGTATTTAATCTGTTGGCCAACAGATCACAAATTATCATAGATATTTACTGAAAAAAGCAAAAATTTTGTTGCATCTGAATTTTCATTTCAAATTAATAAAAAAAAAAAAAAAAAAAAATAGAATTTTGTTGATTTTCACATTGTTTGGGACATGCAAAAATATAGTGTGCATTGATAACTAGCTAAATAATTAACCATATATAGCATTTTTCTCTATGATTTAATATTCATTTGGTTCTTTGATGTACATGATATTTCCCACTCACAAATATGTGTCAATTAATAAAACCATGAATTTTTTGAAAAAAATTAAATTCATGCTATCTTTAGTCCTTAAAATCTGCTTGAAGATTCATAATATATGAAAGACTGTACAATCTCGACTTTGCTCATATCTATTAATGTTCCTCACAAAAATCACATGACTTAATCTTATAATAACTTATTTTTTTTCTGGTAAAATAAGGCCCTTCGTACAACTTATTGCTCACTATTTTATATACGTCCTGAATCATCCAACAGTATAACACACATTTCAAGACCTTTTGTTTCTTTAAATTCAAATTGTATATGGTGAACCAACACCTAGAGTGGTGATTTTGCAGTAGGGTAATAAATTATTGAATACCTATAGGTATTTACAATTGTCTTTGAAAAAGTCAGAAATAATCGATATTAAAGTACAAGTGTTGTTGTCGTTAATATCAATTATCTAAATTCAAATGATGAAATATTATGTCAGATGGAACATTGCATTTTTTAACTATGCATGTATATTAAGAAAACAAGTATTGGCATTGCTGTTTTTGTATTCTGTTGATATGTACCGGCTGACTAGTTCCTGTTGATCCTCTTAGAGTCGCTAGTTGTCCATCCAATGATCTCATCGGTTCTAGTCCACCATGCATTGATGGTGTACCCATACTCTTTTCTGCCTTTAATGGGCCAAGTTGTAACTGAAATGGTGAATAGAAAATAACTATGTGTGTCAGTTCAACATAAATGCCCCATTTTCAACAATGAGAATGGGGGAAAAAACATTAGATAACAATAGTAAATTAACTGGAAAAAGACTATAACTCAATCTGAATATCATCAAATAAACATCAGAAATTAACACCCCTAGCAGACAAAAAAGTGTTGAAAAAGTTGTTTTTCATGAATTGTTTAAAGAACAAAGTCTAAATTCTATCAATAGTAGGTCATATAGATCAAGACATGAACCGGATTTGTAACTTATCATTTTAACTATATAACAAAAATAGACAAGGCCAAAAAAAGGATTAAATTTTTAATGAAAAAGTATGTCAACTGTAACAAAACTAAAACTCAATCTGCATTTCATTACTTTGCATCTACATACCCAAATACAGAGCAATAAAAGGAGTATAGACAACAATTATTTGTTAGAATGAGGGAATGATAGCAGGACGAAGATAAATCTTGATGACCTCAACACTTTCAGAAAACAAACAGCAGACAAGAAGCTATCGACTGCCACTTGTAGATCAAGTAATTTTTCAAAATCTTGCATTTCATTTTGGGTTTTACTCTATTTATTTGCCCATCAATGTGTCAATGAATTTATTCCTTTCTTTTTTGTTTGTCATAATGAGAAATTTCTGTTCCTAGATTTGTACTTCATTTAACAGAATGATAAGTTATACATAATTTTTAATGTCTCTGAACAGGAAAATGTATGAATGCAAACAAACATTTTTCACACATACCACAAGAGAAAGGAATCAAAAGTACATGACATACCTTGAGGTTTTCCTGGTTTCTCTTTCTTTTTCTTTCCATCATCCTTTCCAGCTTTTCCTTTCTTTCCTTATAAAAGAAAGATAATCTAATTAAAATGAGACAGATAAAAAACTCAATAAATAACTGTTTTTAATTTTTTTTCCTGCAAATATCATTGAAGAGGCCCCTCACGGGGTGTCCAAGTAATCACATAATCACAATTTTTTTGCCAATATAATCACATAATTATTAATCATTTTTTTAAACAAGATAATTAAATAATCAAAAATACAGTCCTAGATTATCAAATAATCAAATAATCATGAAATATTTGGTCTGGTAATCAAATAATCACTATAAAAACGGCCATGTAATCACATAATCAAAAACACAACGAGGAGGCTCATTGAAATATTACTTTAATTTCCATTAAAACCCTATCAAATATATAAACATTTAATACCAATATTTCTATACATGTTCCCTTCAAAGTAGACCTAAGGCCACTTTACATATATTTCTATACATGTTCCCTTCAAAGAAGACCTAAGGCCACTTTACCAATATTTCTATACATGTTCCCTTCAAAGTAGACCTAAGGCCACTTTACCAATATTTCTATACATGTTCCCTTCAAAGTAGACCTAAGGCCACTTTACCAATATTTTTATACATGTTCCCTTCAAAGTAGACCTGAGGCCACTTTACCAATATTTCTATACATGTTCCCCTCATAGTAGACCTAAGGTTACTTTACCAATATTTCTATACATGTTCCCCTCGAAGAAGACCTAAGGCCACTTTACCAATATTTCTATACATGTTCCCCTCAAAGTAGACCTAAGGCCACTTTACTAATAATTCTATACATGTTCCCCTCAAAGAAGACCTAAGGCCACTTTACCAATATTTCTATACATGTTCCCCTCAAAGTAGACCTAAGGTTACTTTACCAATATTTCTATACATGTTCCCCTCAAAGAAGACCTAATCAGGCCACTTTACCAATATTTTTGACTACTTTATAGCAGTTAATGAATTTTGATTAATCTTTTAAACTGTGAATATATCTAGATAAATTTCATTATAATTCTTTGTGAAAACTGTCAATGTTTTATCTGCATTAGTTGTCAATTTAAATAACTCCTATACGAGACTTAGGGAAATTAAAAAAAAGCATACACCAGCTGTGCCTTTTCTTGAGACACCAGTCACATTACAGAGTTACATTTTACATGGTGCCTATCTAATATAATATTTCACAGGATGAATCTAAAAAAGGTTCTATACAAATATAGGCTGCTTTGGCTCTTCAGGATCAAATATAAACATTGACAAAATATCATGCAGGCATGACCTATTAGTAGAATGGTAATTAATACACTTTCCTGAAAAATTGACATATGTTTTGCAGGGAAATTTTACAGGAAGATGTGTTTTCTCCATAAAAAAGGAAAAGCTGGGGGGGGGGGGGCTCCACTTGGTCCTCTACTTCTAGGTGGACCTGAACAAATAAAAAATATTATATAATAACTTATGATAACTATGACATGCAGTGCATGTAATGACAAAGTGTGTGTCAAAAAAGAAGACAAAATAACTGATTTTTTTAATTTAAACAGAAATGATCTTTTTACATGGATCATGAGTAATGAAGATAGCAGTTTTTTTATCTATTTTATGTGTATACCTTGATAAAGGCCTGCAACTTAGAAAATCAGAAAATTAGTTAAATACTCTAATAGATAGCAAAATTATCTCCCCTTGACCACTGACCCTTTCCTCATGCATTTGAACTATTATTTCATGTTTCTTTAATCACTCTGTAATGTTTATGTCATGTTATTATTAATGTTATGCTCTTAATGGGCCCTTTAATTTGGAAATAAAAGTATTGTATTGTATTGTATTGTATTGTATTATTTTGTAAAGAATGATAAAATAAAATTGGCTTAAACTTGACAATGTTTCTTTTCTTTTATTTATAATCAAATGAAAACAAGGCTTTATAGCAATTTAGCAATTATATTTATATCTTTGTGTGTGTATATGTATGCATTTATAGAGACATAACAACATATTCCTTTTGATGGTATTTTATCCTCTATTCAATGGGACTGTAGCCACATGACAATTCTCGTCATATTCTTTCTTTTACTATACATAAGGATTGGGCTCCCATAAATATTTTTAATCTGCCACATTCTGTATGTGTTAGTCCTAAGCCAGGAGCCTGTTATTCAGTGATTGTCTTTTCTTGCTGTTTATCATGTTTTTCATTTATTGTTTCATAAATAAATCAGGCTGTTATTTTTCTCATTCAAATTGTTTTACATTTGTCGTTTCCCTCAGGGCCTTTCAACCTTGCTATGATGTATGGGTTTTGCACATTGTTGAATGCCATACGGTGACCTATAGTTGCTTACTTCTACGTCTTTTGGTCTCTAGATGATAGATGACTCATTGGCAATCACACCACATCTTCATATTTTTTAAAATAAAACTATTTGTTACCTGATCCTTTATTCATATTAAACTTCATTCTTTCTTCAATTACCATCTGTCTGTAGAATTCATCACAAGGATGATCCCATATACTGGTACCCAAAGCAAAGTTAAAGTAATATAGATCTCCATTTGTGTCTTGGCTGTAAAGAGATGTATATTCATGCATGCTTCATTGACGACGAGGGCTATTTTTTTAAGTACAAAGTTGGGTCATACAAATATATCATTTAATAAAAAATATTAATATCAAAATGGTTTTTATATCAACATGTTAAAAAAATATACAGTGGAAATCTCCAAAACCTGATACATATAGAATAATACATGGCAAAATCCGTATCGCATGCTGTATCACCAAGAGGAACCAATATCAGTCCCGAGGGCCGAAGGTCCCGAGGGCTGATATTGGTCGAGTGGTGATACAGTATGTGATACGGATTTTACCATGTATTATTCTGTTTATCATATATTTTAAAAGAATCAGATAGATTCATGGCATCCTATATCCTTTTTTTAAATCGTCTTTTCTTGTATTTTTCAAGCTTTATGATTTATAGATTTTTTTCCCCATTTGGCACCATATATCAATACATGTAGATGTAATTTGTTTATATAACACCACTTTAATATTTGTATTTATATTCAAAATAATTTGGATTTTGAAGTGAACAATTTGCTTTTTAAACTCTTGATTCAGGAAAAGTATCAATGCACATATTTGAATTTATTGCTAATTTTAATACAAATGCTTTAGATTAGTAATCTATAGATTCCTTACTGTTATTACCTCAGTTCGATGACGATTGCACAACCAAAGTTAACACACCTTCACATTCATGTACTTTTAAACAAACAAAAACTAGTGAAGAGAGAAAGGGTCTTTTAATCATTTTCCAAAATGAAAATTTCTAGTCTGAGTCAGTGTCATAAATGACCCATTTTTCTTGCAAGTGTTTTTCAGAAATTCTAACTAAATGATGTTACAATTCGTATCACCAGTAGGAAATACAGCAACTGGATGTCATGTGTAAAACTTTGACGTCATTCGATAATGACGTCACGCCCGGTATGCGATACAGGTTTAGCTATGCGATACGGGGTATGCGATACGGGGTATGCGATACAGGGTAGGTGATACAGACTGGAAAAAAGAACCTTTATTAGATATACAATATTGCTGTATTTTGTACTAAATATATGATAAAATTTTATCAACTACTTTGGATTCACATATTTTCGTGGATTACAGAAAAATAGTATTTTAGAGGATATTTGATTTTGTGGTTTTGCCAAGGTCTGCATACAAACCAATAGAAAATGTGAACTTTGTTGTACATTTACATTCCTGGTTTATCTGCGCCCAAGAAATCCAAAAATTGGCATCCCATGATTAATAATGAATCCACAGTAACATAGATGCAAGAATACATCTTTTTCCATTTTTGTAAAATAAATTTCTTTCATTTGTACATGGATACCAAATGGTTCATATAAATGCAAATATTTGCTTTTTTCTCGAGATTAATATCTTATCTTGCTTCAACTTCAATTTGTCATTAAGATAGATGATGCCACTAACCATGGTCTCCAGTGTTCAGGTTAATGGTGCGATAATTCCTTCTTTAGCGATCCACATCAGGTGACCTTCCTTATAGGGATCTACGCCAATTATCTGAGCATACTCAAATATCTCTGTAAAACACAAGAAAATTAACTTCAAATCATTAAGACTTTAATATATCATAAGTAGTATTCTACTGTCCATAGTAAGAACTCAATTGTATAAAAACGCACTTGCAGGGTAAAGGTCCAAAGCATTAGCTGTTTCATGGGCTTCTTAACTGAAAGACCCTTAAACTTTCGAATCTGAAGCCTTTTTTTGAATACATTATTAAATTACATACCAAAAATGTATTTATTGAGGACTTTTCTCTCAACAGTAACAGATAAGTACAAAATGTTTTACATGTACATACAAACTTTTTAAAAGATTTTTATTGTTTGTCTTAATGTTTGAGTGCTTGAATTCTTGAAGGAATTGGTATTTTTGCTGTTTGCTGTGGTGTCCGTTTTTTAGGGTAATTCCTGTCGTATTTTTTTTTATTAATTTGAATAATTGTATTGTCTCCCTCTGTTTTTCGTTATAAATCATGTAGTTGCTATGACCTGAGATATTCCTCAATCATTTTTATCGGTTTGACTGCAAGAATGCAAGCCATGGAAATGTCAGACAACTTCTGATACAATTTATATAATCTTTGACCAGGACACAGCCTCTTCAGAGACAGATTTTCCCTCAGGTGTCTGCTATTTGCCAGCCTTGCACCCATTCCAGCTTTAGATTCTTAAGTTTGGATTTTCCTGACATTGGTAGTTAATGATTGAAAAATCTATGGTAATTTGCAAAAAAATTTAAAAAGAATTTACACACCTTCATCTGTTGGCTTGTAATTTTCATCATAGTCCTCTTCCAGGACAAGCTGCTCTCCCATCATCATCTTTTTGGCAGATTTTAGTGTGGCCAGCCTTTAAATGAAAGAAGTAACAATCTCTGTGGGACCTACAAAGTAAAGAACCTTACCTTAATGAAGTTTAAGTGATTGAAAAGAAATTAATATAAAATTGTCAGTTGCATGGACATACTGGTCACTATAAGGCATGTTGGCATAGATGGGAGACCCTAGCAGATTAAGAAAAAGTCCCTTCTTATTATGACCATGAGGTAGAGTGAGCACTAAATAATGTGACCTTTTTTCTATTGTCGACAGATTCTTTCCAAAATACTGTTATGGGCATTTTACATCATTGAGTTTTTATTGCACTATTATCACAGGGCTGTTATAATATGATACATCTGTACATGCATTCATTTTAAACTAGTGACCTATATTAGAATTATAATGAGAAGGCATACAGGTACAATGTAAGGTGTTTTAAGCTTGCTATCAATTATGGCAATCATTCTTTGATAAAAAAAAATTATACTCCTATTGTTTATATATATATAAACTAAATAAACATGTTTAAGGACTCACTAACTTCCAGTTTCTTTAGCTCTACTAAGGTTTAAAATTAAACTTAAACACAATTTTCAAATTTCAATACATTAAATTTAAAAAAAAAAATTAATTATGGGAGGAGCATTTCTAAATTTCTCTGGATTAAATTTGCTACTAGTGAATATTTCCACACTAAACATTATCAGGACTATGATAAAATAAAAATATACATGCAAGGGGAGTAATTCTACATGCAATTATTTACTTGCATTTTGACCTACATGTTGTTTTTCTGGCTGTTTACAGTTACAAATTTTCTCCAGGAAAAATAAAGAAAACAACTAAATTCAGACATTTTTGTGAACTGTTGTCATTCATTAAAAGAAATCATGGATTTTGTGTATTAATATCCTCATATTTTCTCTATAGTTAATGAAAGTCCATTCAAGCTGAAAAAAATATATGTCCAACCCAGTTAAGATGACAGTCAGACAACCAAATGTTTGCAGTACACATCTTACTTTTTAAAAGGCTACAAAAATGATTAGAAAAGAGTCTTAAATTGTTATTCAACAGTTTGATTCTTAATCTATTTATCAGCTTTTCTCCCCATTATCAAATAATTTCCTGTAATTTTTTTTTATCCTTCTATGTACAATATAAATTATCTAATAACTCTTAATTATGAAAGAACCAGTTTTAATTTTTAAAATCTAATACATATATTCTCTATATATTACATATATGCATACAGATGGAGTATACACTTTAGTAAACATGCCTTTCTGATATTTTATGATTTTAATAAATAAAATTCAAGAACCATATTACAAATTTCGATACATACATGTGCAAGGTATAAAACAAAAAAGTTTTTTGTTTTTATTTTGCTGGTATGAATATTTTGGAACTTCAATAGAGAAAAGAACAAATTTGCCTGAATTTTATTTAACCAAGTTCTAAAGATAGCATTTGACATTTTTTTTAAATGGAGAACAATATCTATAAATAACATTTTTTATTCAGAAAATTAATTAACTAAATTCTAAAGGAGTGAACACATTGTTTTTAGAGAAAAGGCAGACATCATAAGATCCATAAAAATCAGAGATTACAGACTACAAGTTTTACAATATATTTGAAGATGAGCACATGAATATTATACTTCAAATCAAGGGAATTAAAACAAAACATACAGCCATAACAGTAATAAATAGAAAAGTTTCTTATATTTTGATATAGCTGAGGGCAAAAAATAGGATCAGAAGGTCAGTAAAACTTTTTTTTATTGGCAAACCTGGAAGTAGTCTTATCCAGTTGTCAAGTTGTTTTTGTCAGTCAGATATGTTTTATGTCAGTTTTACACAATACTTGTCAACAGTTTTTTGCATAAAGCTACAGTTGAACCGAAAAAACAGCACAATATCATGTTTTTCTTAGACTGTTAAGAAAGCTATATTTTGTGTTGTTGGTCCACAATTAATTTTGTCCAAGGTTTGGGGATGATTCTGCACCCAGAAACATATTTATCCGCACAACATTCTGTATGTACCTGTAATTCAGTGGTTGTCTTTTGCTGCTGTATATTATATTATCTTTTCGTTTCAAGTTTTGTACATGAATCAGGGCGTAAGTTTTATTGTTTGAATTGTTTTACTTTTGTCACTTCAAGACCTTTTGTAGCTTGATATGCAGTAAGGGTTATGTTCATTGTTGAAGGCTGTAGGTAACATCTACATGTAGTTGCTAACATCCACATCAATTGGACAGTTGAATTACTGTATTTAATTATTAAATTATTAAAAATCTATGGTTCACTTCAAATAAAAAATATACTTAACTTTAAATGTGATGCTGAATTCGAGTTCGTCCTTGGGGGCTCCTTCCTCTGAAAGAAAAACAAAAAGTATAAATTAGTTTAATATTGATAATACAAGTTTATGGGTCACTTCAAATAACAATATACTCAACTTAAAATGTGCTGCTGAATCCACATTTGTCCTGTGGGGTTCCTGCCTCTGTCAAAAAAACAAAAAGTATAAATTAGTTTAATATTGATGAGAGTCTATGGGTCACTTCAAATAAAATATACTTAACTTTTAATGTGCTTCTGAATCTGCATTCTTCTTGGGGGCTCCTGTCTCTGTAAGAAAAACAAAAAGTATAAATTAGTTAAATATTGATAAGACAAGTCTATGGGTCACTTCAAATAAAAATATACTTAACTTTTAATGTGCTCCTGAATCTGCATTCTTCCTGGGGGCTCCTGTCTCTGTAAGAAAAACAAAAAGTATAAATTAGTTAAATATTGATAAGAGAAGTCTATGGGTCACTTCAAATAAAAATATACTTAAATTTTAAAGTGCTCCTGAATCTGCATTCTTCCTGGGGGCTCCTGTCTCTGTAAGAAAAACAAAAAGTATAAATTAGTTAAATATTGATAAGAGTCTATGTGTCATTTCAAATAAAAATGTACTTAACTTAAAATTTGCTGCTGAATTTGAGTTCGTCCTGGGACTCCTGTCTCTGTAAGAAAAACAAAAAGTATAAATTAGTATAATATTGATGAAAGTCTATGGGTCACTTCAAAAAAAAATATACTTAACTTTTAATGTGCTCCTGAATCTGCATTCTTCCTGGGGGCTCCTTTCTCTGTAAGAAAAAAAAAAGTATAAATTAGTTAAATATTGATAAGACAAGTCTACCGGTCACTACAAATAAAAACATACTTAACTTTTAATGTGCTCCTGAATCTGCATTCTTCCTGGGGGTTCCTGTCTCTGTAAGAAAAACAAAAAGTATAAATTAGTTAAATATTGATAAGACATTAGTCTATGGGTCACTTCAAATAAAAATATACTTAACTTTTAATGTGCTCCTGAATCTGCATTCTTCCTGGGGGCTCCTGTCTCTGTAAGAAAAACAAAAAGTATAAATTAGTTAAATATTGATAAGACAAGTCTATGGGTCACTTCAAATAAAAATATACTTAACTTTTAATGTGCTCCTGAATCTGCATTCTTCCTGGGGGCTCCTGTCTCTGTAAGAAAAACAAAAAGTATAAATTAGTATAATATTGATAAGAGTCTATGTGTCACTTCAAATAAAAATATACTTAACTTAAAATTTGCTGTTGAATCTGAGTTCGTCCTGGGACTCCTGTCTCTGTAAGAAAAACAAAAAGTATAAATTAGTATAATATTGATGAAAGTCTATGGGTCACTTCAAATAAAAATATACTTAACTTTTAATGTGCTCCTGAATCTGCATTCTTCCTGGAGGCTCCTGTCTCTGTAAGAAAAACAAAAAGTATAAATTAGTTAAATATTGATAAGACAAGTCTATGGGTCACTTCAAATAAAAATATACTTAACTTTCAATGTGCTCCTGAATCTGCATTCTTCCTGGGGGCTCCTGTCTCTGTAAGAAAAACAAAAAGTATAAATTAGTTAAATATTGATAAGACAAGTCTATCGGTCACTTCAAATAAAAATATACTTAACTTAAAATTTGCTGCTGAATCTGAGTTCGTCCTGGGACTCCTGTCTCTGTAAGAAAAACAAAAAGTATAAATTAGTATAATATTGATGAAAGTCTATGGGTCACTTCAAATAAAAATATACTTAAATTTTAATGTGCTCCTGAATCTGCATTCTTCCTGGGGGCTCCTGTCTCTGTAAGAAAAACAAAAGTATAAATTAGTATAATATTGATGAAAGTCTATGGGTCACTTCAAATAAAAATATACTTAACTTTTAATGTGCTCCTGAATCTGCATTCTTCCTGGGGCTCCTTTCTCTGTAAGAAAAACAAAAAGTATAAATTAGTTAAATATTGATAAGAGTCTATGTGTCACTTCAAATAAAAATATACTTAACTTTTAATGTGCTCCTGAATCTGCATTCTTCCTGGGGGCTCCTGTCTCTGTAAGAAAAACAAAAAGTATAAATTAGTTAAATATTGATAAGACAAGTCTATGGGTTACTTCAAATAAAAATATACTTAACTTTTAATGTGCTCCTGAATCTGCATTCTTCCTGGGGGCTCCTGTCTCTGTAAGAAAAACAAAAAGTATAAATTAGTTAAATATTGATAAGACATTAGTCTATGGGTCACTTCAAATAAAAATATACTTAACTTTTAATGTGCTCCTGAATCTTCATTCTTCCTGGGGGCTCCTGTCTCTGTAAGAAAAACAATTAAAGAACCTTAGTGAGCGCGCTCACATACCCCACGTCCTCACATTGTCATTGGAGAAATAAAATATGTGTAAGAAAAAAAAATTGAATCATAATTTCCTGTCAATATGCACATCTACATAGTATGTCCTTATTATCTACAAAGTTTCATGAAATTATGTTGTGTGGTTTCAGAGGAGTTGCGATGAAAAACTGTTGCAGAAGACATTGAAGCAAATAAGTTCTAAGGGGCGTAACTCCTAGAAAAAATATTGAATCATAATTTCCTGTCGATATGCACATCTACATAGTATGACCTTATTATCTACAAAGTTTCATTAAATTCTGTTGTGTGGTTTCAGAGGAGTTGTGATGACAAACTGTTGCAGTAGTACATTAAAGCAAATAAGTTCAAAGGGGTGTAACTCCTAGAAAAAAAATTGAACCATAATTTCCTGTCGATATGCACATCTACATAGTATGTCCTTATTATCTAAAAAGGTTTCATGAAATTCTGTTGTGTGGTATCAGAGGAGTTGTGATGACAAACTGTTGCAGTAGTACATTAAAGTAAATAAGTTCAAAGGGGCGTAACTCCTAGAAAAAAAATTGAACCGTAATTTCCTGTCGATATGCACATCTACATAGTATGTCCTTATTATCTAAAAAGGTTTCATGAAATTCTGTTGTGTGGTATCAGAGGAGTTGTGATGACAAACTGTTGCATAGTACATTGAAGCAAATAAGTTCAAAGGGGCGTAACTCCTAGAAAATAAATTGAACCGTAATTTCCTGTCGATAGGCACATCTACATAGTATGTCCTTATTATCTAAAAAGGTTTCATGAAATTCTGTTGTGTGGTATCAGAGGAGTTGCGATGACAAACTGTTGCAGTAGTACGTTAAAGTAAATAAGTTCAAAGGGGCGTAACTCCTAAAAAAAAATTGAATCGCAATTTCCTGTCGATATGCACAACTACATAGTATGTCCTTATTATCTAAAAAGGTTTTGTGAAATTCTGTTGTGTGGTTTGAGAGGAGTTGCGATGACAAGAAACAGGACTGACGGACTGATGGACTGACGGACTGACGGACGGACAGACGGAGACGGACGGACGGGTCAAAAACATTATACCCTCCGCAACTCATTGCGTGGGGTATAAAAAGTATAAATTAGTTAAATATTGATAAGACAAGTCTATGGGTCACTTCAAATAAAAATATACTTAACTTTCAATGTGCTCCTGAATCTGCATTCTTCCTGGGGGCTCCTGTCTCTGTAAGAAAAACAAAAAGTATAAATTAGTTAAATATTGATAAGAGTCTATGTGTCACTTCAAATAAAAATATACTTAACTTAAAATTTGCAGCTGAATCTGAGTTCGTCCTGGGACTCCTGTCTCTGTAAGAAAAACAAAAAGTATAAATTAGTATAATATTGATGAAAGTCTATGGGTCACTTCAAATAAAAATATACTTAAATTTTAATGTGCTCCTGAAACTGCATTCTTCCTGGGGCTCCTTTCTCTGTAAAAAAAACAAAAAGTATAAATTAGTTAAATATTGATAAGAGTCTATGTGTCACTTCAAATAAAAATATACTTAACTTTTAATGTGCTCCTGAATCTGCATTCTTCCTGGGGGCTCCTGTCTCTGTAAGAAAAACAAAAAGTATAAATTAGTTAAATATTGATGAAAGTCTATGGGTTACTTCAAATAAAAATATACTTAACTCTTAATGTGCTCCTGAATCTGCATTCTTCCTGGGGGCTCCTGTCTCTGTAAGAAAAACAAAAAGTATAAATTAGTTAAATATTGATAAGACAAGTCTATGGGTCACTTCAAATAAAAATATACTTAACTTAAAATTTGCTGCTGAATCTGAGTTCGGCCTGGGACTCCTGTCTCTGTAAGAAAAACAAAAAGTATAAATTAGTATAATATTGATGAAAGTCTATGGGTCACTTCAAATAAAAATATACTTAAATTTTAATGTGCTCCTGAATCTGCATTCTTCCTGGGGGCTCCTTTCTCTGTAAGAAAAACAAAAAGTATAAATTAGTTAAATATTGATAAGACAAGTCTATCGGTCACTTCAAATAAAAATATACTTAACTTAAAATTTGCTGCTGAATCTGAGTTCGTCCTGGGACTCCTGTCTCTGTAAGAAAAACAAAAAGTATAAATTAGTATAATATTGATGAAAGTCTATGGGTCACTTCAAATAAAAATATACTTAAATTTTAATGTGCTCCTGAATCTGCATTCTTCCTGGGTCTCCTTTCTCTGTAAGAAAAACAAAAAGTATAAATTAGTTAAATATTGATGAAAGTCTATGGGTTACTTCAAATAAAAATATACTTAACTCTTAATGTGCTCCTGAATCTGCATTCTTCCTGGGGGCTCCTGTCTCTGTAAGAAAAACAAAAAGTATAAATTAGTTAAATATTGATAAGACAAGTCTATGGGTCACTTCAAATAAAAATATACTTAACTTAAAATTTGCTGCTGAATCTGAGTTCGGCCTGGGACTCCTGTCTCTGTAAGAAAAACAAAAAGTATAAATTAGTATAATATTGATGAAAGTCTATGGGTCACTTCAAATAAAAATATACTTAAATTTTAATGTGCTCCTGAATCTGCATTCTTCCTGGGGGCTCCTTTCTCTGTAAGAAAAACAAAAAGTATAAATTAGTTAAATATTGATAAGACAAGTCTATCGGTCACTTCAAATAAAAATATACTTAACTTAAAATTTGCTGCTGAATCTGAGTTCGTCCTGGGACTCCTGTCTCTGTAAGAAAAACAAAAAGTATAAATTAGTATAATATTGATGAAAGTCTATGGGTCACTTCAAATAAAAATATACTTAAATTTTAATGTGCTCCTGAATCTGCATTCTTCCTGGGTCTCCTTTCTCTGTAAGAAAAACAAAAAGTATAAATTAGTTAAATATTGATAAGAGTCTATGTGTCACTTCAAATAAAAATATACTTAACTTTTAATGTGCTCCTGAATCTGCATTCTTCCTGGGGGCTCCTGTCTCTGTAAGAAAAACAAAAAGTATAAATTAGTTAAATATTGATGAAAGTCTATGGGTTACTTCAAATAAAAATATACTTAACTTTTAATGTGCTCCTGAATCTGCATTCTTCCTGGGGGCTCCTGTCTCTGTAAGAAAAACAAAAAGTATAAATTAGTTAAATATTGATAAGACAAGTCTATGGGTTACTTCAAATAAAAATATACTTAACTTTTAATGTGCTCCTGAATCTGCATTCTTCCTGGGGGCTCCTGTCTCTGTAAGAAAAACAAAAAGTATAAATTAGTTAAATATTGATAAGACATTAGTCTATGGGTCACTTCAAATAAAAATATACTTAACTTTTAATGTGCTCCTGAATCTGCATTCTTCCTGGGGGCTCCTGTCTCTGTAAGAAAAACAATTAAAGAACCTTAGTGAGCGCGCTCACATACCCCACGTCCTCACATTGTCATTGGAGAAATAAAATATGTGTAAGAAAAAAAAATTGAATCATAATTTCCTGTCAATATGCACATCTACATAGTATGTCCTTATTATCTACAAAGTTTCATGAAATTATGTTGTGTGGTTTCAGAGGAGTTGCGATGAAAAACTGTTGCAGAAGACATTGAAGCAAATAAGTTCTAAGGGGTGTAACTCCTAGAAAAAATATTGAATCATAATTTCCTGTCGATATGCACATCTACATAGTATGACCTTATTATCTACAAAGTTTCATGAAATTCTGTTGTGTGGTTTCAGAGGAGTTGTGATGACAAACTGTTGCAGTAGTACATTAAAGCAAATAAGTTCAAAGGGGTGTAACTCCTAGAAAAAAAACTGAACCATAATTTCCTGTCGATATGCACATCTACATAGTATGTCCTTATTATCTAAAAAGGTTTCATGAAATTCTGTTGTGTGGTATCAGAGGAGTTGTGATGACAAACTGTTGCAGTAGTACATTAAAGTAAATAAGTTCAAAGGGGCGTAACTCCTAGAAAAAAAATTGAACCGTAATTTCCTGTCGATATGCACATCTACATAGTATGTCCTTATTATCTAAAAAGGTTTCATGAAATTCTGTTGTGTGGTATCAGAGGAGTTGCGATGACAAACTGTTGCAGTAGTACATTAAAGTAAATAAGTTCAAAGGGGCGTAACTCCCAAAAAAAAATTGAATCGCAATTTCCTGTCGATATGCACAACTACATAGTATGTCCTTATTATCTAAAAAGGTTTCGTGAAATTCTGTTGTGTGGTTTGAGAGGAGTTGCGATGACAAGAAACAGGACTGACGGACTGATGGACTGACGGACTGACGGACGGACAGACGGAGACGGACGGACGGGTCAAAAACATTATACCCTCCGCAACTCATTGCGTGGGGTATAAAAAGTATAAATTAGTTAAATATTGATAAGACAAGTCTATGGGTCACTTCAAATAAAAATATACTTAACTTTCAATGTGCTCCTGAATCTGCATTCTTCCTGGGGGCTCCTGTCTCTGTAAGAAAAACAAAAAGTATAAATTAGTTAAATATTGATAAGAGTCTATGTGTCAGTTCAAATAAAAATATACTTAACTTAAAATTTGCTGCTGAATCTGAGTTCGTCCTGGGACTCCTGTCTCTGTAAGAAAAACAAAAAGTATAAATTAGTATAATATTGATGAAAGTCTATGGGTCACTTCAAATAAAAATATACTTAAATTTTAATGTGCTCCTGAATCTGCATTCTTCCTGGGGCTCCTTTCTCTGTAAAAAAACCAAAAAGTATAAATTAGTTAAATATTGATAAGAGTCTATGTGTCACTTCAAATAAAAATATACTTAACTTTTAATGTGCTCCTGAATCTGCATTCTTCCTGGGGGCTCCTGTCTCTGTAAGAAAAACAAAAAGTATAAATTAGTTAAATATTGATAAGACAAGTCTATGGGTCACTTCAAATAAAAATATACTTAACTTAAAATTTGCTGCTGAATCTGAGTTCGGCCTGGGACTCCTGTCTCTGTAAGAAAAACAAAAAGTATAAATTAGTATAATATTGATGAAAGTCTATGGGTCACTTCAAATAAAAATATACTTAAATTTTAATGTGCTCCTGAATCTGCATTCTTCCTGGAGGCTCCTTTCTCTGTAAGAAAAACAAAAAGTATAAATTAGTTAAATATTGATAAGACAAGTCTATCGGTCACTTCAAATAAAAATATACTTAACTTTTAATGTGCTCCTGAATCTGCATTCTTCATGGGGGCTCCTGTCTCTGTAAGAAAAACAAAAAGTATAAATTAGTTAAATATTGATAAGACAAGTCTATGGGTTACTTCAAATAAAAATATACTTAACTTTTAATGTGCTCCTGAATCTGCATTCTTCCTGGGGGCTCCTGTCTCTGTAAGAAAAACAAAAAGTATAAATTAGTTAAATATTGATAAGACAAGTCTATGGGTCACTTCAAATAAAAATATACTTAACTTAAAATTTGCTGCTGAATCTGAGTTCATCCTGGGACTCCTGTCTCTGTAAGAAAAACAAAAAGTATAAATTAGTATAATATTGATGAAAGTCTATGGGTCACTTCAAATAAAAATATACTTAAATTTTAATGTGCTCCTGAATCTGCATTCTTCCTGGGGGCTCCTGTCTCTGTAAGAAAAACAAAAAGTATAAATTAGTTAAATATTGATAAGACAAGTCTATGGGTTACTTCAAATAAAAATATACTTAACTTTTAATGTGCTCCTGAATCTGCATTCTTCCTGGGGGCTCCTGTCTCTGTAAGAAAAACAAAAGTATAAATTAGTATAATATTGATGAAAGTCTATGGGTCACTTCAAAAAAAAAATATACTTAACTTTTAATGTGCTCCTGAATCTGCATTCTTCCTGGGGGCTCCTGTCTCTGTAAGAAAAAAAAAAGTATAAATTAGTTAAATATTGATAAGACAAGTCTACCGGTCACTTCAAATAAAAATATACTTAAATTTGAATGTGCTCCTGAATCTGCATTCTTCCTGGGGGCTCCTATCTCTGTAAGAAAAACAAAAAGTATAAATTAGTTAAATATTGATAAGAGTCTATGTGTCACTTCAAATAAAAATATACTTAACTTAAAATTTGCTGCTGAATCTGAGTTCGTCCTGGGACTCCTGTCTCTGTAAGAAAAACAAAAAGTATAAATTAGTATTATATTGATGAAAGTCTATGGGTCACTTCAAATAAAAATATACTTAACTTTTAATGTGCGCCTGAATCTGCATTCTTCCTGGGGGCTCCTGTCTCTGTAAGAAAAACAAAAAGTATAAATTAGTTAAATATTGATAAGACAAGTCTATGGGTCACTTCAAATAAAAATATACTTAACTTTTAATGTGCTCCTGAATCTGCATTCTTCCTGGGGGCTCCTGTCTCTGTAAGAAAAACAAAAAGTATAAATTAGTTAAATATTGATAAGACAAGTCACTGGGTCACTTCAAATAAAAATATACTAAACTTTTAATGTGCTCCTGAATCTGCATTCTTCCTGGGGGCTTCTGACTCTGTAAGAAAAACAAAAAGTATAAATTAGTTAAATATTGATAAGACAAGTCTATGGGTCACTTTAAATAAAAATGTACTTAATTTTTAAATGTGCTGCTGAATCTGAGTTCGTCCTGGGGGCTCCTGCCTCTGTAAGAAAAACAATAAAATGCTCCGCTGGGTGCAGCTTGATATGACCTCAGAGGTTGAACCCTGAACAGTGGGGCAAGTATGGACACCCCTTACCGAAAAATAAGCCTTGTGGCAAACATTTGCCGCAAACATTTGCTGCAAACTTGCTGCAACCATTTTACCATGCAAATGAAGGTTGCGGCAAGCTTGCTGCAAACATAATTATGCAAATTAGATGTGCCGCAAACTTGCCCCAACTGTTTGCTTCAAACTTGCGGCAATTGTTTTCTGCAAACTTGCGGCAAACTTGCAGGAACTACACATATACCAATGTCATTCGTGTAGACACATTCAATTTATCTCTTTCAAATTACACATCAAAATTTTAAAAAAGAACTTCCTGTCTGTATACAAACACTGTCATTGAAAGAATACTTGCACACTTATGAGATTAAAGGAAACACATACATGCATTTCATTTTTGAAAAAGGGAGCAGGGGTCATTCTTAAATGACATCATATACCGGTGTTAAGAAATAAAAAAGGATAAATCTCTAATGTGTATTGAGCATAAAGCTTTTTTAAGGTAATAATTCCATTACAGAATTGAACTTAACTTTATTAAACAGTATACATTTAATCAGTTACAAAATTCAAACTTATAATAGCTAGAGTATTTCAAACACATAGTTGTTATGATGGTGACATTAATTATTTTATTAAAACAGTTCTATGAATAATTTGTACTTACAAAACTACATATTGAATAGCCTATATTATTGAACCAAAATGCCTCCTTGATCTCTTATAATAATTGTAACATTTATCAAACACAATCAACATGACCTAGTCCACAATTTCAAATTGTTAGCTTTTCAGGAAGTGCCAACTAGGCATGCCCAGTCAATATTGTGTAATTCTTGCAATGTTCTGGCAAACATATAGAATGCTGCTTTGCGGCAAACTTTTCAGTTCTATAAGGGACAAAATTCAAGCTTGATACAGCACTGAATTTGGATTGTGATTAAATATTTGACACAGCATAGGTTTTTGACACAGAATGAATGTGGTCTAAGAACTTAAAAAATTTTAATTCACCTATTCAAACCATATCATAATGGTTTGCTTTTATATATAAATCAGAAATATCCAATTTAAAATGCAAAATTTTAAAGAAAAAAAAGGAAACCCCCCCAAATTTTTTGAACCCCCTTATGATTCATCACCCCCAAACTCAATCCCAGCCTTTCCTTTGTGGTATGGTACCTTGCAGTACAATTTCAGAGTGAACACAAGTTACTGTCTGGAAACTAGAAAAATGCTTAGTTTTTTGGCCCTTTCTTGGCCCCAAATTCCTAAACATTTAGGGCAATTACCCCCAAACTCAAACCCAGCATTCCCTTTGTGATATGGAACCTTGTAGTACAATTGCATAAAGATCCATATACTTACACACAAGTTATTGTCCTGAAACTAGAAAAATGCTTGTTTTTTGGCCCCTAATTCCTAAAATTTTGAGGCAATTACCCCCAAAATCAATCCCAGCCTTCCCTTTGTGGTATGGTACCTTGCAGTACGATTTCAGAGAGATCCATACACTTGAACACAAGTTATTGTCTGGAAACTAGAAAAATGCTTATTTTTGGCCCCTTTTTGGCCCCTTTTTCCTAAACGTTTTGGGCAATAACCCCCAAACTCAAACCCAGCTTTCTCTTTGTGATATGAAACCTTGTAGTACAATTTCATAAAGATCCATAAACTTACACACAAGTTATTGTCCTGAAACTAGAAAAATGCTTGTTTTTTGCCCCTTTTTTGCCCCCTAATTCCTAAAATTTGAAGGCAATTACCCCCAAAATCAATCCCAGCATTTCCTTTGGGATAAGGAACCTTGTGGCACAATTTCAGAGAGATCCATACACTAACACACAAGTTATGTCTGGAAGTTACAAAAATGCTTATTTTTGGCCCCTTATTCCTCAACTGTTGGTACCATAACCCCTAAAATCAATCCCAACCTTCCTTTTGTGGTATTGAACCTTATGGTAAAATTTCATAGAAATTCATTCACTTAAACTAAAGTTAGAGTGCGAAAAACCAATGTGTCTTCGGACGACGACGCAGGACGCCGACGCCAACATCATACCAATATACGACAGCAAAAATTTTGCAGTCGTATAAAAAGTAAAAATTAGTTAAATATTGATAAGACAAGTCTATGGGTCACTTTAAATAAAAATCAAGTACTGAAGTACTGAAGATCGGATGACCGCAAGTTCTTGTGGATTGTCAAAAGCACTTGTCACAGAAAAAAATCACATCTCTATACCTGAAACTGAGGTTAATGTACAGAGATATTTTTTTCTGAGACAAGATCGTGCGTGGATGATGAATAAATGACAGGAAATTCAACCTCACCGTAATAACTATTATATTGTAGTGATACAAATCTGAGAAGCCTCCATAGGATATAAGGTCCACCGTATACACTGGTTTGTTGTTATATATTATATTAATACAAGTGTGGTCACAGATCAGTGTGGATAGTATGATTGGATGTTTGACAGTGTTTTATATGACAAAAGGAGTTCTATGTTTTATGTTTTCTATGTATTAACTGTGTTGCACAATGACAACCAACATGAGCATTAGGGGTGTTGTTTATGTAATATTTAGTTTTTTATGTTCAACACGGGCATGGAAGAGATACTAATTGCATTAATTACCAAATGATTATGATAGAATATATATGTTCCACATCTTTGATTTTGGATACATTTTGTAGCTAGGAGAGGAACACATAATAGGTTCATTTTTTTCTTAATGTGATTTTTTTATATGGGAGATGGTATCTGAGAACATGTATTTGCTTACTATTTGTATAGTTCTATTTATATTACTTTGTGGGGGATTGTCAGTATCATAAGTAAAAGATTTCGGTTAAATGTGGAAATTGTTTCTCAGTTTAGAAGACATTTAATGTTTTTTAGTAATGACAATGCCTGACATGATGATTCGGGCTAGATGAGCTAGAATGTGAATTTCTGTGTTATTTTTTATTAATTCTTTGAAAATATCTCCTCCAAAGCTGGTCAAAGCAAAAAAAAGTATTGACCAGTATGAAAATGATATCAACAAAAGAACCTTTGTGAGCATGCTTCAAAGACTCATAACTAACTACAGAAGTCATATGATAAAATGTCAAGTGGATATTATGAACATCTACTTAATATGTCTAAATATCTAAAAAGTTTTAGTATTCAATATGAAAAAGCTATTGCAAAAGTCTTCTCTTTTCATTTTTTTTTGTTATATGGATACAAATTATAAGTGATACCAATACAGTAAGGCAGTTTTGTTATGGTATGAAAGTGTAGTAATTAACATTTACTGTTAATTCACACAAATTAAGAAATAAACAAATGAATGATAAATGTTGAACATGTACAATGAAATATATTTTAGAAATCAATTAGGCCAGATAGGCCTTATAAATTTTGGTCTTTTTCTTAACATACTGAATGACCATTTGCACTCAGGACTGAGTCGCCAGTAGGCAGTACAGATGTAAAAAAATGTGGATAGTGTCCACATGTGGACACAGATGATGCCCCCGCTTGCATATCATATAGTTAAAAAGGGACATAACTGAAGAACGGTAAAAGTGACGCTACCCAAATTTGAACTTGATCTGAGTTTTGTGGTAATAAGCATTGTGTGTAAGTTTCATAACATTACGTTGAGGTTAATTTAAGTAGAGAACAGAAACTCAAAATTCAGCAATTTTTCTATTTGTAAACATGCATAACTCTAAAACGGTTGTGTATAAGTTTTATAACATTTGGTTGAAACAAACTAAAGTTAGAGAACGGAAACGAAAAATTCAGCAATTTTTATGTTTATAAACGGACATAACTCAAGAATGGTAAAAGTGTCGCCACCAAATTTCGTACTTAATCTGTATTATGTAGTAATAAGCATTGTGTATAAGTTTCATAACATTTGGTTGTGGCAAACTAAAGTTAGAAAACGGAAACAAAAAATTTGTACTTGATCTTAGTTTTGTGGTAATGAATATTGTGTATAGGTTTCATAATGTTTGGTTGGGGCAAACTTAAGTTACAGAATGGAAACTAAAAATTTAGCAATCTTTCGATTTATAAAGGGGCATAACTCAATAATGGTTAAAGTGACCCTACCTTAATTCAACTTGATCTGTATTTTATCAGTGGAAGTCAAAATTAAACATTGCATTGTATAAAGCATTGATTGTAGTTGATTCAACTATAATCATGGACAAAGGAAGATAACTCCAATTTTAAAATTACTTGATATTTAGAAGAAAATAAAAATTTAGCAATTTTTCCATTTATAAAGGGGCACAACTCAAGAACGGTTCACCAAAATTCAAACTTGATCTGTGTTTTGTGGTAATAAGCATTGGGTATAAGTTTCATAACATTTGGTTGAGGCATACTAAAATTAGAGAACGGAAACGAAAAATTCAACAATTTTTCCATTTTTAAAGGAGCATAACTCTAGAACGGTAAAAGTGACGCTACCAAAATTCAAACTTGATCTGTGTTTTGTGGTAATAAGCATTGTGTATAAGTTTCATAACATTTGGTTGAGGCAAACTAAAGTTAGAGAATGGAAACCAATTTTAGGACGTACGTACGTACGTTCGTACAGTCGGACAAGGGTAAAACTTAATGCCCCCTCCGCTACGGTGGGGGCATAAAAATAAAGTGTAACAAAAGAACCTAGCATCATATTGCTAGTAGCGCCAGTAGCATTGCTTGGTGAATTTGTTTTTTTTTTTTTTAATTTGGCTAATGGACAAAAAATGTTTGGTTCAAATCTAAATAAAATGCTTTTATCTCCCTATTACTTACATTGTACATAGAATGGATACTACTTTGACAAATACATGAGAGTTGTCTGTCAAATCTTTATTTCACAAAGAATGAATTGCATAACAATGAACTGAGCTCAAAGCAAAGCACTTTAATAATTCACTTAGACAATGAGCTCAATCCAGTGATATACTTTGTACTACAGGTCCTTCATGAACATCCTACTGGCCAAAACCATATCTCACAAACATGCCATACTACATGGTTGGATCAGAAGTCCTGAAAAAGACATGAACTTTATTAACATATTTTGAGTATATACACCGGTTAAAACTTTCACAAATTTGTGGTAAAATTATTCAGTATCTAGCAACTATCAATCGCTTCATGCACAAATTGATATAGGTTGAGTACCCCTCTGTCAGAAATAAGAACATACCTCCACCTAATTTTAGTAAACTGATGAAGAAACATTCAAAACTATAAAATGTTATCTAATAGACTAGCTGCAATGAAATCCCAGTTTTCTAAAATGGTAGGTGGAACCTAAAACTCGAAAGATTTTAAACTATGCATTTTAAATATTGCAAATATACATGTAATAATAATTCTTCTCAAAAATTCGTTATATTTTTCCTTACACAATGTATTTTGTCTTTTGTTCGAGACTGTATATTGACCTCTAGATGTCTTTCAATTACATCCAGTTTGGCCTGGGTTGATGTTTGATTGTTGTACATGTTATATATCGACATGGGATTTGTTTATATAAATTAGGCGTGAAATAATTTTGGTTAACTGAAATCCTTTAACTTACTTCCAAATTAATGTTAATACTGAGGGAAAAAATTACATTGCTAAATAACCACTTTAAAACACAGGCAAACTTTTTGAGAGGAAGGCATAATGCATGTAACATCTATTAGATCTTTTTTCAAACCATTCTAAACTACTGAATGGATTTTTCTAGCATTCCACAGGGTCCGATATTCGGACCCATTCCCAATGGCAAATACCCTACATTTTTCCCAATTTTGGGAGCAAAATTCCCAAACGATCTCAAAATTTATTTTCATCTTTATTATTAACATGACAGCCAACCGCTAGCTTTATGCCAAAAATCGCCAACAAATAATGTGTAAATCCGAATAAAATCCTACCTGACTGACAAAAACAACATTGAAAAACAATGGATGTCATAAACCGGAAATGAAGACAATTACAATACGGGGTCAGATTAGGGTAATTCCGGGTTTGCCGATCAAATACAATAAAAAAATAATAATTCCAGGCAGGTGACAAAATACATGTTGATGATGAAATATAAACACTAGAATTGAAAACCAAAAGATATATGGAAAAAAAAGAGAAAAATCAGGAAATATTTTATACAGAAACTCAAAATTACTTTTAGTTCACAAATTTTCATGTCAAAATCCAATTAAATCATATAAATGTGACAGTAATTTTCCTAATCATTTATAAATGTTGATATTACATGTAGATGTTTTTATAGTGTAAACATATAACTACAATTCCAACAGGTAATTTCTTCTCAATTTTGAAAGGCCAGTAAAATTCTGGAAGTTTCTTACTTTATTTTCACAATAAAAGATAACTTTTAATGAACTTAACACACTAAAACTCAAATCTGGTATATTTGCTGTTTTTCCAATTTCATTGAAAAGCACGTGAAAAAATTCCCAAAACTGGCCAGGGTCCTTTTTCCCAAAATACCCAGAAAAACCCCTGTACTGATAAGTGATAAAGTTTGTTAACTGTTACTTACCTTCAAAAAGGGGGTTGCATTCACTTTACTACATATACATATAAATATAATCAACAATACCGAGTGCAACACCTAGGATAAATATAGGATTGTTTTGTAAGAATAGTTGCTGAAATAAGCAGGCAATATTCAAAGTAGAATAAAAAATATTACAGGACTGTGTTTTAAAGTAATAAGCATTGTGCAGGGCTCACGTTACCATGCTACTGAGGCGACAAAGTCGCTTTCCCCGGTCGCCACTTCGCTTTGACCGACCTTCAAAAGCGAAATGTAGTCGCCCTGTTGTTTACGATACTCAAATTCAGTCGCTTTCGTCATCGGCAATATTCAACATTTACCAAGTCAATGAAACAGAAATTTTTCATTTGAAAGTAAAGAAATTCATAGACATAAGCGATTTATTTTCTTTAGGAGGTGAAAGCATTGATTTTAAAGTTGGTTGCATGTTATTTTCATAAAGACAACTTTTTTATCACTTCTGGTACTTGTTACTCAAGCGTAGATCAAATCATTCTAACTTTCGGCAAAATAAGCTTGTTACTTCATTAGAACGCGATGAAATTCAAGATTTCTTGCTGTTGTGCAATACACTGTGCTGTTGCGCAATACTTAGTAAATCTGTCGTCAGACTATAAACAAATAAAGTTCAATTAATTCCCAGTCATATTAGAAATTTGTGAAAATGTAAAGGGAGCTTGCATCAATAGTTGTAAACAATTCACTTAAGTTTCATGAGAATTGCTGACAGCATTTTTGAGCTATTGTCCGAAAACTGGAAAATCACCCCTTTTTA
Source organism: Mytilus californianus (assembly GCF_021869535.1). Taxonomy (NCBI): domain Eukaryota; kingdom Metazoa; phylum Mollusca; class Bivalvia; order Mytilida; family Mytilidae; genus Mytilus; species Mytilus californianus. Next base: position 66,360,178 of record NW_026262679.1, read on the forward strand.
ATGAATAAAACCCCATCACTCAGAAATGTTAAATGTAAAATTTATAAAATTCTAAACGGAGCTTACATCAATATAGATATAAACAATTCACCAAAGTTTCATACAAATTGCTGAAAGCATTTTTGATTTTTGTCCATAACTGGAAAATCCCCCCTTTTTTCATGAATAAAACCCTGTAACTCAGAAATGTAAAATCTAAAATATATAAAAATCAAAAGGGAACTCATGTCAATAGATATAAACAATTCACCACAATTTCTTGCAAGTTGGTGAAAGCTTTTATTGTCCGAAAACTGGAAAATCCCCCTTTTTTTAATGAATAAAACCCCACAACTCAGAAACGTAAAATCTAAAATTTATAAAAAATGAAAGGGAGCTCATGTCAATAGATATAAACAATTCACCAAAGTTTTATGCAAATTAGTTAAAGCGGTTTAGAGTTAATGTCCGACATGTTGACGACGGACGGACAACGGTATACCATAGTACGTCCCGTAAACGGGCGTATAAAAATGACAGGGTGTCATACCACACCAAACACCAAAACCTTCTGAAGGAAACACAAAGTTGGCAAGCAATTTTTTTTTTTTCATTGACAACCCTGTATAACCTTGCAGCAGTATCGAGTCTACATGCATTACCTTGTATATTTCATAAAATATGTGGTTATTGTCAAAGTTAGTTATGTCAGTTATAATTTACACATTTACTGAAACATGCCAGAGAAGTGCATGTACAAACTTTTGAATTTGATCTGCAAACTGGGAAAGCCATCCTTTTTTATGAATAAAATTCCACAATTTATTAAATTGAAAGGGAGCTTGCATCAATAGATATATATAAACAATTAACCAAAGTTTCATGACAAATGACAACTGCTTAAAGCATTTTCGAGTTAATGTCCAAAAAGTAAAACATGGAAATCCCCCTTTTTTAATGAATAAAACCCCTTACATTGTAACTGGATAATGTAAATTCTAAAATTCCAAAACAATCTAAAGGGAGCTCACATCAATACATGAGTATAATCCCATATAACTCTGAAACGGGAAACCTAAAATTTATAAAAATAATCAATTCACAACAGTTTCATGCAAATTGGTGAAAGCGTTGAAGAGTTTGTGAACAAAGCATTTTTAGAGTTAATGGGCGTTAACATGAAAATCCCCCTTTTTTAATGAATAAAACCTCACATTTTGAAAATGTATATTATAAAATTCCTAAAAATCTAAAAGGGAGCTCACGTCAGTAGATATAATCAATTCACCAGAGTTTCATGCAAATTGGTGAGTTAGTGAACAACATGCTAGAAACAGACAGATCAGGGCAGACAGACGGACAAAGGCATACCATAATATTTCTCATGAACAGGCGTATGAAAACTGCAGGGTACCATTCCAGGCCAACACCCTCTGAAGGAAACACTATAAGGGAGCTTCCTTTCCATTTTTAAGGGGGAAAAAGGGGGGGGGGCTAGGATGGAAAATTTTGTCCTGCATTTTTTTTTTAGTTCGAGATGTTATCTGTCCTGCCTTTTTATTTTTCACTCTTTTTTGTCCTGCCTTTTTTTCTATTAGTTTATCCTGACTTGTTTTTACATAAATTGTCATCCTGCCTTTTTTTTCATAGTCTCATCCTGCCTTTTTTTCAAATTTCATCCTAGACCCCCCCCCTAAAAATCAAATGGTAGCTCCCTAAGTTAGCAGACAAATTATTTTATTTTTACATTGACAAACCTGTATAACCTTGAAGCAGTATTAAGTTCATGTATTATCCCTCATATTATTACATGTACATTGAACTAACACAAATAGTGGTCATTGTCAAAATTATAATTTACAGTTTACTTTTCCAATGCTTTTAATTTAAGATTAGGGCATTTTTGTCATTTGAATTGAGTTTTGTAGTCGGAGATTACTCTAACCTCCAACGACTGTTTTGCGACACCAGCTAGGGCAGTGGGACTTCAGCTGGTCCCATATCAGATAGATGATATTTGCCCGTCCAAAGTGGATGTGCTGCTTCGTTGCTTCTGGAGTCGACTGGATCCATATAAATCAAGCCTCAATTTATTCATTTTTCTCTTCATTTAACATGTTTAAGTAAGTTTGATCAACCTGCCACCCGTTATCTTCTCATATTTGGACAGTTTTCACATTGACCCATCCAGTGGCGGATCCAGAAATTTTCATAAGAGGGGGCCCACTGACTGCCTAAGAGGGGGCCTGCTCCAGTCATGCTTCAGTGATTCCCTATATAATCAACCAAATTTATCCCACAAAAGGGTGGGGGGGGGCTGGGCCACCTGCCCCCCCCCCTCCTAAATCCGCCTCTGCCATCAATACTGACATTTTAGAGGGTATGAATGCCCTTTACCGTCAGGCGTCTAACGGTCATTTTCGGCTACCGTTAGCGTCAAATATGTTAACATTTTACCGTGATTCGTCAACATATCCTTATCATGATTCATCAGAGGTCTCAAATAATAATCGTTACCGTTATTTTTGGCAAAAAATTAACGTGATTCGTCAAAATCTGTCATTTTTGTTATCGTCTTGAAGAAAGTCTTCATTTTATCGTCATGCACCAAAAATTACCGTTAACGTCATTTGGCAAGATTTTTTACCTTTCTTCGTCATGAAGGTACCCCCATTACCACCCTCATTTTAACCTTCACTTTATAAGAATGTCACATGACCAACATTATGGGAACTGATTTATGCAATTGACCCTTATTCAATAGGAAAACAATCTATATAAATCAAGCCTAAGTTAGTTCATTTTTCTATTCATTTAAATAAGTTTAATTGACCTGCCACCCGCTATTTTCTCACATTTGGACAGTTTTCACATTGACACATCAATACTGGTATTTTTACTTTAACTTAAAAAGATTGTGACATCAGGGGTGAAACTTAACTTTGTAAGGCCAGTAGCCAGCTGGGTTACTAGACTTGAAAATCAGTTAGCCCAGACAAAAAGTTAGTAGCCCAATTTATTTCACTATGAGTATCACTGGTGAAGCCCGCGTGCGGGCTGAACTTGCTAGGGGGGTTTGGGGGCATGCCCCCCCAAGAAAATTTTGAAATTTTAGACTCAAAACCCTGCATTCTGAGCATACCTGGAGGTGATTTAGATGCTTGGGAAAATGTAAATTTTGTCTTATTTTTGTTGTTGACATCAATCAAATTTAATAAAAAAAAAATCATTTACAAAATGGGAATCTTCATACCCTGTGTACCAGTTTTTTTTTTAATATCTTTTTAAGACAACTAAAGAATTCTCTGTCCTTAAATACACGTAGATGATCGATGAAATATTTAATTTTATTTCTTTAATAATCTAATTTATTAAATATCTTGATCGATTTATTTTGCGTAACTACGTACATTTGTAAACAAATGACCCCCATTTTTTCTCAAAAGACTTGTACACGTATTTCAAAAGCATTGTCATAAAATTGATATCTCCTCTGATTTTCTCTTTTTTGTAAACTGTTCAGTAAGTAGGAAACTAAAATCATTTTGAACTAATGTTATTTATTTGTGGTCGACAATATTCTTCTTCCGTTTTTGACCTTCATTCTCTGGACACCACATGGGCTTTGAAAAGGGAACTACAAACGGTACTGTTTTCCAGATTCTTAACAACATTATATATCATACGTCCTTTTATTTGACTGATATTATTTCATAACATGCTATTGTCATCTTCTCTGAATTTCTTCGCTTTCTTGAAGCCAAAACCGAACAGGGTATTTGATCGCTTCATATTGTAAATGACCATCGGAACGTCTCTCTTGTTATCCTTGCAAACATACAATACTTTCCGGACTTTAAATAGACGACCAATCAGTGACCTGAATTAACGTGAACTATATTTAGTCAAACTCTGATTTTACATCCTTGTTTATCGCAACCGCGACTTTGCGACAATACGACTCTCGACACTTGCCTGTATACATTTTAAAAAGATTTTTTTTCTTTTTGAATTTATATTTTTGTCAGTGAAGTAGCCGGCACTTGGAGCCACGGTAAACAACGGATTTCCGTCTGTCGGGTACTTTGTTTTCAATTCGCCACCTGGGCTACCACAACTGAATAAAAAGATCGCCCAGGTCAATTTCTGGTCGCCATGGGCGACTGTTAAGTTTTTTCCCTGGACATGACCAACAGAAAAAGTAATTTTCAATGCATTATGAGAGCTGATTTATGAAAATGACCCTTATTCAATAGGAAAACATAATCTAACACCTCGTTCATTTATGATGCAAATAAGCTGAATGGCCGAGTGTGTTCAATTTGAAAATAAAAGAGTTAAAATGCAGGAATCGCAAAAACAGATGTTGGACATCAGAGTAATCTCGGCCTAAGAGTATGAGTTTTAGGCAATTTGTAGGGGGGAGGGTTCAAGGGAAGCAAATGCTCTTTAAATTACCGTATGCATGTTTCAGACTTAATTTAAATAATGACTAATGTAGACTTACCTTCTAATTCTATAAAAAAAATCACAACTACTGAACAGGAACAATCATGGTACTTTTTTGTCTATGAAACTACACTATGACATCTGATCTTCAAAACCTACAAACAGACACAGAAATATCATCAAATAGTGAAATATAAGATTGATTGCACCTTGTATGGATAGTTCCGACACGTGTTACATCGGGAGCCTGTTTGTTTACAAATAATAATGTCACGTGATCACGCACTGACCGTCACAAATTTTTATCCTCCGCCATTATTCGTATTACACAATATTACTGTACTTGCACAATTCACAAATAAATAACCCATTTATCTTGCGGACATGCAATGGGAATGTGCACGGTTATCAAAACCTACAAAAATATTGCATGTACAGTTAATGAAGAAGTTATTTCATCAAATAGATATTTAGATAAGATTTTCACTCATGACACAAATTGACTGGGTGTCATCGCCATCGGGGATAATTGATAAATGGGATTAAATTGACCGCCAAGAAGGTGTAGAGAACCACCTCTGGAGAACCTTAACATTAATAAGTTATACTCACCAAAAATTCTCTATAATTAACGCTATTTTCTGTTGGAAAATTTCAGAAAGATGCTGATAAGTTTACTTATTTGGTGACACAGATTATTTTCTTGTTTTGGCGCGAAATATATTCTTACTCTTAATGCTTGACATAAGAAAATTTGTATATAATTATATTTTACTAAAGCTCAGCGTAAATATGCAGAAGCATGACAATACATTAATGATAAAATGTGTAAATATTTCTGTAAAAGAATATAATTTTACTTTCCCAGTATACTTCACTTAGAATTACATTTGAGCGCAAGAAAGTCTCCTTGTGAATAGGCCTGGGGTCGAAGTTCAACATATCAACGGAAATTTTTGCGTGTGCTTGCGTTGCTTTACATCGAGGCTACAGCTTTTCAACCAATTGGGGAATGTTTATCTAGGGCATACATCTATTTTTACTGCAGGTTTTGACATGTTTAAATCGGGATTACAGAAAAATGGAATGTTGTTGGTAAATACAAAACAGAAAATGATGAACACTTTTAGCAAAAGATAAATTGGATCGGGGGTCTGTGAATTCACATTATTTGTACAACTCTCCTTACTCTTGGGAAGCGTGTGCTTTACATCGAGGCTTGCGTTGCTTTACATCGAGGCTTACATTGACGCCATAGTAGTTCAACCAATCGGGGAATGTTTATTTGGGGCATACATCTATTTTTACTGCAGGTTTTAACATGTTTAAATCGGGATTATAGAAAAATGGAATGATGTTAGGAGATATAAAACAGAAAATGATAAATATTTTTAGCAAAAGATGAATTGGATCGGGGTTCTGTGTATTCACATTATTTGTACAACTCTCCTTACTGATGGCAAAAAATGGAATTTCCGTGACCTAAATGGTTCGTGAAAATTAATATTTTTATATATATATAGTAATAACAGTTACATGTATATATAATTTTCATCCATTTGTATATTCTATTCTACTATTCTAATAAGAGTGCAGTGCAAGTGCATGGTGGACACTCTTATGTAAAAATTCGATTTTTCTGAAAGATTGGATATGAGTAGGCATTCATATTTTCCCGCAAAAACAATCTTCCATGCAGAGTTACCGGTCCTTGCCGGGATTGTCGCAAAATGTTCTTGAGATATTCTTCCGCATGCTTTACCATATCAATGATTTTTTACTTATATATATATATATCTAACGACAAAATATTTTCATATTATTAATTTATGTTCTAAACAAAAATATTATCAGTATTCATTGAAGAGATTTAATAATAACAAACGATAAGGAATGTTATTTTGCACTCGTTAATATCCGCATATTTATCATGTTTATAGATCGGTTACAAACCCAAAACGAAAGTTACGTAATGGAAATCTAGGTGATAGCAATACATCAGAATGCCCTCACGGTCATTGCGATGTAAAAATATACTTAACTTTAAATGTGCTGCTGAATCCACGTTCGTCCTGGGGGGCTCCTGCTTCTTAAGAAAAACAAAAAGTATAACTTAGTTTAATATTGATAAGACAAGTTTAAGGTTAACTTCAAAGAAAAATATACTTAAGTGCCAATCTGCCTAAGCATCAGGCAGTGGTCACAGAAAACATATGACAAACAAAAACCCGCTCAAGTTAACATTGATTTATGTTCAAAATGTATAATAGTGCACAAATATAACTTTCGTCTCTGTTTCCTGTTCTTGTAATTCAAGATATAATCTAGTTGAAATGCATTATAAATTAACAATTAAGGGGAGCTAACTCCATTATTTGCTATCATTCTAACCAAAATTTATCTAGAGATTTCTCGAATTACCAGACATGCAGAAACAAAAGATCTAGGATTTCTTACTCAGGATGAGGGTAACTTCAAAATAGGATGTTTAGGTCGGTGGGTTTTTTCAGCCAATTTTTTATTTTTTTCAAAATTGCCTGATTCTTACAAAGACTGGCACTTAACTTTAAATGTGCTGCTGAATCTGTGTTCGTAAGAAAAACAATAAGTATAAATTAGATAAATATTGAAAACTTGATACCCTAATAATGATTGTGGCTAAGTTTGGTTAAATTTGGCTTAGTAGTTTCAGAGTAGTAGATTTTTGTAAAAGTTAACAGATTTCGACGACGGACGCCAAGTGATGAGAAAAGCTCATTTAGCCTTTTGGCCTGATGAGCTAAAAAGGAACCTCAAATTCTGGTTAACGGTTTACTTTTCTGAAACATAAAATGCTTTTGAAATTCAATTTAGGCAAGGTGTTTTTAATTTGTTGGTTTACAGACCAAACAACCCAATTTTCCTGATTTTAAGAAGAAAGAAAAAAGAATGTGGACATGCTGAAATGCCCTGCCCGCTTTGCTCATGCTCCAATTTATGTTGAAAGTCTGTAATATGAAAGTTTAACTACAAGTATCACATAAACTTAACATTATCAATGATCCATGAAAATGAGGTCACGGTCAAATGAACCATGCCAGACGGACATGTACACCTTACAATCATTCCATACACCAAATATAGTTGACCTATTGCTTTAAGTATCTAATAAACTGACAAAACCACAAAAACTTAATATTGTCCAATGAACCATGTAAATCATCTTCGCTAGCCAAGGGTTACGATCCACTTCCCTCCTCTCCACCCTTGGTGGATTGAGATAGAATTTCGGAGACACAAGGTAATGATTTTCATTGGTTGCAGTCGAAATTCACTGCATCCAATCAAAAAGCGCCTATAACATGATCATGTGTAAATGTAGAAAGTGTATGTAAACAATTGCCACGTGCTTATTGAGCAAAAAGTCTTTACATCCCTAAACATACGACTATATTTAGTGGCAATTTGAATGTTTTTAATCAACTAATAGAAGTTCCTGTGTATGTTTCTTGCACAAATGCATTAATGTCAACGTATATTTTCGTTTCCTGCTTTACCAAGTGTGTAGAATCTAGACACTACCGTGTTTTTACCTCCAATTTGAAGAGTTCAAGTGCAACCATTGGTCAAGAATAATGTATTAGGAATGGGCGTGACTTTAATCAACCGATAGATGGCGCAACATTGTTATCACAAATGTTGGCTTAATCTGCCAAGGGTGGAGAGGAGGGAAGTGGATCGTAACCCTTGGCTAGCGAAGATGCATGTAAATGAGGTCAAGGTAAGATGAAACCTGCCAGTTGGACATGTACACCTTACAATCATTTCATATACAAGTATAGTGGCCTTATTACTTATATACTATCTGAGAAAAAGACAAGAAAACACAAAAACTAAACATTGTCCAATGAACCATGAAATTGAGTTAAGGTCAGATGAAACCTGCCAGTCGGACATGTCCATCTTACAATCATTCCATACACAAAATATAGTTGACCTATTGCTTATAGTATCTTAGAAACAGACTCGGCAGCAAAAACTTGACAATGATCACTCAGCCATGAAATGAGGCCAAGGTCAGGTTAACCCTGTCTGACAGACATGCAGACCTTGCAAGGAACCCATATACCAAAATATAGTTATCCTATTTCTCATAATACAATAAATAAACTGTTGACACAGAGATAGGTCTCGCCATCTGTAATTTTTATAGCATAATGCTGATATTGAATCCGAATGGAAATATTCAAACATAATTTAAATGCTTCAGTTGTCTAATATTCCTTTGATAATTGTATATGGCAGATTATAGTAATGATGATATTGATTTTTAATAATAGTTTGTTGCAATGTATGGCTAATATTGTCCATATTTACAGAGTCAATAGCCCTAAGCCTATTCACAGTGTATACTTAAATAAGCCAGCAAATATCGGGGTTTGCGCAGGACCCCATTTAATAATTTATTTCATCTCATAGATATATATATATATATCTTAAATTTATTCTCGTAAACCAAAGTACAATGGTATAGAGACATTTACAAATAAATGAAAATACATAGTATAAAATTTATGTACAAATGTAAAGTAGTGACTTAATTAGTTTTGAACACAGCCAAGATGTCATTGGAAAATTGTGTAAAGACTGGTTCTTGGTTTTTCCAATTACATCTGTATGTTGTGAAAGTTCATTTATTCTCTGCTTTGCGTTACACAAGACTTACTGAGAAGATACGATGCTACGGGACATAGAAAATAATCTTTTTTCATTGAAATTAAACTTTATATAAAGAATTACAAAACTGGCTTTCTTCTTTTTCTTCTCTTCTGTATAGTTCAGCACTCCATTAACGTACTGATTACTCTTTTCAGTAAATAAAACTAAAAATCTGACATGGGTTAAATTAAAGTGAGACAAACCAATCTCAAGGAAACAAATCGTTTAAAAAGAAAAATCATAAATGTAATTGCCATATGACCTTTTACATTGAAGGGCTAAACTTGCATTAAGCCTTGTTCAGGCATAATGTCACAAATCTTTATTCTGATTGGACAAAATAACGGAACTGAACAAAAACAAACAAAAAAAGATATATGCTACAATAAAAGGAAAACAATACGGACATAAAATCAAACATAAAAATAAAATTATCCAGATAATTAAAAATAAATTATTTAGAGAAAAGGGCATATACTCAACTTCCAGAATCGTCACCTTCTGCTGTCAAATTGTATGCAATTGTTTTTAAATGAGATAAAAAAAAAAACTGATAAAGATTCATGGTTTGTTTTAAACCCTATGCTAACATCTGCATGCGTCAGATATCTTTTTTAAAAGATATATAGTACTGGTTTAAATTTTTGGTATTCGATTTCTGCATCAAATCTTCGAGGGTTAAGAATCAGTTCTACATACTAAAATACACAGATGATTCACGTTGGCATTCGGTCCACTCGACTGAGTGTCAGGTGTATACAATTTTATAAGTCTCAAATTTTATTTAGTTTGTTTGTGCCTTACTTACAGATATATTAATACTTCAATCCTGTCATTGGATGATTCAAACAAAACGCTTATTTACATTATTTTACTTGAAATTCGACCTGGTATAGAAACACGTCTTTTCCCAAGCTACATGTCAACTCGTACCTTCGCTAACTCGTACTCAACTAACTCGTACCCTATTTTTACCAACTCGTACCCAATATTTTATTATTATTCATATGCATTATGGTTATTATTTTCTTTCACATATCATGATAATATAGCAACATACAAATAAAATGAAATATAACTTCATCGGTACATTAACGTTGTAAAAGCTAATCTTTGGAAAAAAGTATATAAAGGCGAAATGTATGATCAGAGACATATATACACATGTGTATATATGTCTCTGGTATGATGTTCTTCATTTGCATTCATAGTTCGTCCACGTCGTAACGTATGCAAGAAGACAGATACGTCTCTACAAGATGCTCTACAATGTGACACATGTACATTTACATGTGACAACTGGCAGCACATCGTCTTTGATCGTCTTTGTGAAACAAGTAAGTTGATTTATCTTATTTTTTTTTGGGGGGGGGATAGATATTAAGCCCACTACTTAAAACATGCTTGGTGCTGTATATCATATTTCATCGTATTTAATTTTGTCGTTGTAATGAAATATAATCTTAGACAAGGGCCGTTTAATCCAATCTTGTCAATGATTTATTCCAAGGACTGATAACTCGAGCATCAATTGTTATCTATCCATCCCAGCGTGTGGTTAAATAGCGAGGTCTGGCAATTAGTACCTTGTACTTTTCGTCTCTTATGTTAAATTCATGTGATAAACATACAAAAGAAATTTGCTGATAATATCATGGTAATATATCAAGAACCGATTATGTGAACATTTTGGATATAGTTTCTAAATCTGTTCGTAAAAACAGAGTCGTAGCTTCCCTTGAGGCAATGAGGCAACTGCCTCACTAAATGTGCTACTATAAGTTAAGGAAGATGCAATGTACAATTCTACAATGTATTTTCCTTCTAAAATTATATTTGACAGCTTGAAAGAATTTATTCAACCTTTTTAATTAAAGATTCAACGTTGATACAAATATCCTGTAAGCAAAGGACAGATACCTTATAAATACCACTAGAACAAGAAGTTATTTAAAACTGACTTCATCAATATCCCGTTTTTCATTGACAACAAATGTGTACCGATTCTTATTTTTGATGGTGTAGTCCGTTAACTTGGTCTTTCTTTTAAAAAAAAGAGGCTGCAGACACCAAGGGGATACTCAAAACTAACAAGGCGAAAAAAAAATTATAAACACTGACAACGCCATGGCAAACAAGGCATACATCAGTTTGAAAATATGAAAGAAAATTTACATGCAAAATGTTTACATCGAGAAAATGTAAAAGGGGGGGGGGGGGGTGTTCTATGCCAAAAGCGCCAACAAAAGTTTTGGTATCTGGACAAAAGAATTTCAAAATTTGTCTTTATGAAAAATATTCGCATAATAAACAACTCTTATTGTTTCCACACCAAACAATCTTTATTATGCATAGTAGAGAACGAAAAACCTCACATTGATGCACAAATATGAGATGTGGTGCCTTGAAAACTTTATTATAGCAACAAGTATCAATATTGTATCGATCGACTACATGTGGTTTATCTCCTTATTTTACATGTACTCCGCGGGAGGTTATCAAAGATCTTACTTTATAATATTACAAGTGGACAATGCAAATACGGCATATTATGTACAGCTCATAGAAGTATCATATTAACATTTTACTTCCATGTACAGATCAAGGGTATTCTATAAACTGGTCAACCATTCCATCGAAAGCACCGCCCGAAGTGATCTGATACTACAAAGTAATAAATGTACTCTTCTGTTCCATTTTTAGATGGTGACGTTCCCTTGTCTCCATCTTATGGTGTTTATATATCTCAACTTGTTCGATTCGCTCGTGTATGTAACAATTAACGTATTTGATCTCAACGAAAGAAATCTCTGTATTACAGGAAAATTCAATACTAGTAATGGCATTGAGCAATGCTGTTAAAGGCGGTATTACAGATTTTGATACATGTTTCAAATGTTCAGAAGACGCCGGATGTCAAATTCATCAGCAGTTTTATCATTATAAAGACTTTCGATTGCAACATGATCCTCATCTACAGAAATTTAAGTTTGAAAACTCGTCCTTGTTTGCTATAAATTTACAGTATTGTCTCCAAGCCATATTTTACTCTGGTATAGCATGTTCATCATCAAATATGACATTTTTTTAAAAGTACAGCTACCGTGATCTTCATAAAACATTGTTCATTAAAATCAGATGGTATTTCCTATCGTTCTTCGTCATACTACAACAAATGGAAGTTTTTAACGACCTTGACTGGCTATACAGCCCTTGCACGGTCGGTACTTAAGACACTATGTGATCCTTAATTGTTTAGATCTTTTGATGAGTGTATAGAATCCAACAGTATTCTTTGTCCTGTTTATATAGTTAACATATCAATCTTCGATCATACGTGAGTGTCCTCGACTAAGTCCGCGGCACTGCAATTAGAACAGTTTTTTTTCTCAAAGACCTACTAGTATGAGTATTTTTAAGACTCCACTGTTCTTGTTCGTTTGTTAGGGTATTGTCATTTTTTTTTTCGTTGTGGAAAGGGGGCTTGAAGGAAACATCTGAATTTCTCTTTTTTTCGAGCCCCCCCTCAGTTTTTTCGAGTCCCCCTCTGGAAAAAGGAAATCTTATTCAAGATCACCCTTTCAAAGACATGAACATTTTAACACACCCCCATACATACCCCTCCCCCCCAAAAAAAACATACTTTTCAATATACATTTATCTTGAAGACAAAAAGTACATGCATACAGTTTCTATTATTATTATTCAATAAAATAGTGCATTTGTAGTGGAAATAAAGCTTCAAGTGGGGAAGTTGTTTGTGACTTCAGGGAACTTTATTATTGATTGATTTGTGTTTTACACCACTATTGTGATATTTCTTGGCGGTCAGTTTGTATTGGTGGAGGAAGCCGGAGTGCCCGGACAGAACCACCAACCTTCGGTTGGAAAACTGACAATCCTAGTCAATTAAGATTGATTGGAGTCGATTGCACCTGCCTTGTGCGGTATTCGAATTCATAACCTCAGCGTTGACTGGCTAGTGATACAGTATTTGGACTAATTAGACCACTTGGCCGCCAAGGCCCCTAGAACTTTATTTAGATATGTCTGTTATGGTTTCATTGACATTTACCAGGCGATCATTCAATTTCAGCACATTGTTCCTAACCTTTATTAAAGAAGTTAATAAATTAACTTCAGATAAAAATTCTACCCTGGAAGAACATGTTGAAACTTAGAATTTTTTTCTTAACAACTGATCCGAGCGGAGCGTAGCGAAAAAAAATTTGGGTCTTACCTGCCCAAACCAAATATTGTAAGCGTTGGGTGTGGACAAAATTAAAATTATAAATGCCACACTTGACTCCTAGATATCACCTTGAACCATTGAAATATATGCCTATCATGGGTTTTACGACTAATCATTTAAGGGAATAACTATTAATATCATCAGTCAACGGTTTTTATCATATGGAAAGGGGTATTACATGAAGAAAACCGTATTCGAGGAAACCTGCAAAAACTAAGGCATCAAACTATTATTTCATATTATTGTTATTCTTCATGACTCACATTAGTAAAACATTGAAATGAAGTTTCAAGCCAAATAGTGTATGACACAAATGATATTTGACATCTGAATGAAATGTTAGACCCTTCTACTGATTTAGAGTATTCATCAAGTAATCTATAAATTTTGCATGTTTAAAATCAGACAGAATTGCTCAAATCTTGTAAAAATGTTCGAGGCAAATCTGAAGACGTCAGACTTGTCTTATTTGACACTCGACTTGACTTACCTGTCCCTGGAAACATCACATTGATTAATGAGGCTGATCCAACGCCTGATGAAGATGAAACGGACATTTTGATAAATACCGATCTACAAAAGAGTCCAGCTGGGTTGTTCAAACAGTGCGAGAAAAATACAGGTATTGTAAAAAAAAAAACAAGCAAAAAAAAAGGAAATAATTGTCAAATATTACCTCTGGTAAAGCTAATTATAACTGAGGATGATGTAATGGCTGATATTGTAGCACATTGTTAAAAGCCAAAGAGTACAGAAGTTATTAACAAAAAGAAACCAAAATGTGTAAATAAAACAAATAAATGTAAAAAAAAAAAAACTAAAACATGTGTGGAAAGCAATGTAAAGGTAACTAAATCCAAGAAAGCAAAAGAAGTAAAAGGTGTTTCTAAAGCAAAAAATACATCGCCTAAACCTGATCACTCTGGGTTACAAAAAAATATAATTTCAGAACTCATTTGACGATACATGTAGTATTGGAGATAATGATGAATCACCATGATGGTGTGTGTGTAAAACACGTTTCCCAGAAGCATTGAGACAGTGTGTGTCTCTTGTTTCTCCTCCGTGGGGTAAATGTATGTATTCACAATGTGACCATTGACCCCTCTAAGATTTTGTTTTAAGGCGTCACAGTTTTTTTTTTATTGTCATAGACTTCCATGGCTACAATATGAAGAGTTATATATGTTTAATGTGTAAAATACATTTTATATTTGTGTATGTTACCATTTATTTGATGAAGTCATAAGCTAGTGTGATTTCCTCTTGCACTTTAAATCATTTGCTATATTCATTGGCATCAAATAATAACCAATTCCGGAAAATATTAAAAATTTAAGATCGAACATATACCCCGTAAATATTCAACCAGATAAAATTGAAATTCCGAGAAATATGTTAGTAGGTCGGAAAATACAATACACGAGGATATATTGAAAAATTAAATATAATTTCAAGCCCCCCCTTCATTTACTTTCCCCATTTCAGGTTAAAAATTACCAGTCCCTTAGTCGTTGTTTTTTGTTGTTGTATTTTTAGTTAGCAAATGAACATTGATCAACAGTGCTTCTCATAGCTTTGATGTATTAGATCCAAAGGAAGACAACTCGTACTACCTTGACAACCACGTGACCTCGACCTTGAAAGTGAAAGAAGATCATCTCAAGACATTTGCCGGAACATACTGTCCTGAATCAAAAACTACCCATGGACTCTGGATCAGTATTTGCTGATATAGAAGGTGCACCTGCAATCGAAGTGTTCAAGCTGATAGGGGATTACAATGAAGACACATTTGACAAAAAAGTAAATTTAGGAGTTGGAGGTTGGTATGAACTTTGTCTATTTATAGCGAAGAAACACCACTTAAGTAATGTGAACTTTTAAGAAACATATGCAAAGGTAGTTGGAAACCCGGAACCATTCACCATGATGCAGATTGGGCACAAACCATACAGTCATGACAACCCCATTTGATAAATGGGAAGAGTGTGGTGGGTGGGTGGGTTGTAGTACTTGTACTGGTAGTCCAAATAATTATGAGGTCTTGAAAGGATATTTTATTTTTTTGCCTCAAATTGATTTATTGAAGTCATAATTTGTCTTAAATTAAAGGGAGACAAATCTTGAAACAAATTTAGACCTCTATGAGTCAAAAGCAGATTTAGACTTATTTATGTCTGAGCTCTGACTGGCCAACTAGCTCACTTAGTGAAAAAGGGTAATATAGCTTACTGTTCGGTGTGAGCCAAGGCTCCATGTTGAAGACCGTACTTTGACCTATAAAGGTTTACTCATAGATATATAAACATTAGTTCTGGCTAAAAAAGATATCCGCATTTATTAATTTCTTTTCGAGAATAATTTGTAATATTGTTTTACCTACATGAACATTATTTTTTCCTAATCAAGTCATTCTAAAATATTATATATTTTGATTTTATCTCTTTCTGATTTTTAGCATGTTTAACTGCTAAGTAGCTTTTGATTGTCAGTTTTCTATTGCCTAGATTGTCAATCGGCATCTCAATGACCAACTGGTTCATGTCATTATCAGATAAGTGTGAAAGCCATTACAACGCACATAGAACCTTTGAAGTCAGTGTTGAGCTTCATCTATGGGTTTATACATTTGTACATCTATGGTTTACTTTTATAAATTTTGACTTGGATGGAGAGTTGTCTCATTGGCACTCATACCACATCTTCTTATATCTAATATCTAGATTAATATATAATTTTCATGACTGCCAACTCGCCCCACTTAATTGAAACCTAATCACAGAATACCAAAAAAAAACAGAAAATTTATTTAATTATTATTATTGAAATTAAATGATGTTTCACTTTCTGAAATTATAATTCTAAATATAATTTTCGTATTATTGGAGAATAACTTTATTCTTGTAAGCTTAGTTATTTTCGCCAAAATAAAACATTTCATTGCCTCCATTTGCACCAATAATACAGGTAAAGACAGGTAAATAGTATAGAACAAAGTTTTATTCAAAGACAAATTTGAATATATCACAAACTTAATTTTTATCATTTTTCTTCAGCTTTATTTAAACAAAAAAAAGAATCACAAAAGATGTTTATCTAAGGTTTTCATAGGTATTGATTTTTATTTATAAGTGGGGCAGGAACATAGATATACAACGGGATAGCATCTTTTTCCATAAGTGGGGCGAGTTGGCATTACTAAATTCATCGTGGTTTATAACTTCGTACTTTATTTTGGCCTTTTTAACTGTTTTGGATTCGAGCGTCACTGGTGAGTCTTTTGTAGACAAAACGCGAGTCTGGCGTGAAAACAAAATTTGATCCTGGTATCTATGATGAGTTTATTTATCTATTTGTCATGAGTGGGGCGAGTTGGCAGATCTTATTTCAGCGGGATTTTAACCCTTTTCATAAGTGGGGTAAGTTTTCCATCCTATTTTCAATGGGATTTTACCCATTTTCATAAGTGGGGCGATTTTTTAGGAAATGGGGTGAGTTGGTGAAAAAGTGGGGCTATTAGGTGTGGGGCGATTTGCCAATGGGGCGATTTGTCATGGATTCATAGGAATCAATGAATATTCTGCAACACAAAATGCAGGAATCAAATGTGTACAAAAGCAGAGACATATACATACATTGTATTATATGTCTCTGACAAAAGTAATAGAAATAAAATTAAGAGTGTCAAAGCTTGAAAAAAAGGTTGCTAGCAACAGATAAAACTAAGGCCAAAAATAATATATTTTACGGTTACCCGACCGACCCTACTTTTGAGCGCCGACCCTTAGTCATTTTATTTCCATCGTAAAGTGAAAAATAAACTGAACTCGTGTCAAAAGCTAAGTTAGTGTTGCAAATAATATAAATCAATTGCCTGATACATCCCAATGTTCACAATCATGAATATGACAGCTTTTTTAAGGAAATTCGCTACTCGTGTGATGAAATAAACACTAATTTGCCCACCCTATTTTTTAAAAGTATGTAACCTTAAACAGACATATATATTTTTTTTTTGGCCTAAATGATCAATCCAGGAGAAATCCTCCTGGCTTCCCATAACATCAAATAGTAGTCCCATAAGAAGCAGAATCACAACGAATTGCCAACCTCTGTGTTATAAATTTAGGTATTAATTTCAAGCGCTAATTAGTTGTACATGTACAACATATCCTAGTCTCATGGGTTTTCGCGCTATGAAAAATGCATTGTGACATCATAATTTCCATTGAAAAAGCATGCATAGAACGAATTCATATGACATACAAAAACATATGATCTGACCATATGACTTCTCATTCTGTTTCTATTTGCATTGTTTTCATGCAGATATCTTCATAATGCGAAATCATACAAGAATTCTTATAGTTCTTGATTTGATATAATCACATTTAAAACAAAACACCTTCTATCTGGAATTCTATGTTTTCTATGTTTTCAAGTTCTGAATTGTAATTATCTAGTTCCTGCCATGCCTTAAAACTTTAAAAGGTGCACAGGTCTGTACTCAAGATTAAAATGTTAACACAGCCCTATTTTTCAATAGACTATTTTCATATTAAAGACTTTTGACGCCGGATTTTATATTTTTTGACAGGTTACCTTCTCTGTGGTAGGACATCCTGATACTCGGTTAAGAAAGAGCAACTTAAAGTAGTAAAATCAAGCTTAGGAGTGATATCGGTACAACATGTACAATTTAGCGGGGAAATTAACTGTTTTATGTTTTCTATACACAACAACATTTTCGGAAAATAGTAAAATTTCCCCCCAAATTGCACCAATTATATGTTTGATTTTACTTCTTTTGCTTGCTTTTACATGTTTTACTTGACCAAGTACCAGGATGTCCTACCACAGAGAAGGTAACCTGTAGAAAAATTATAAAATCCGGGGTCAAAAATGGGTAATACACAATGTATATGAAAATAGTGTATTCCTTTGGATATTAATGATATAAAAGTTTTAAAAAGAAGTTAACAGGCTATTATTTGAACTTGGAATTATTTTTAATTATGGAATTTGCATAATTTCTTGTGCTGGAAATTTTTAATAAATTCCATGTTTATTCTGTACTTCAATGTTCTGTGCTGTGCACAACACTTTCTATTACAAAGAAAATAGTACATTTTCAATAGAATGTATTGTGCCGCGCACAACACTATCTATACAAAATACATTATATGGAAAGTGTTATGAACCACTCAAAACATTATAATAACAAATAAACAAGGATTTTATCAAAAAATTCAAGCACAAGAAATTATGCAAATTCCATAATTAAAAATAATTCCAAGTTCAAATAATAGCCTGTTAGTTACTTTAAGCTTGAGTCAGTTATGTTGATAGAGAGACACACCATTGTTTTGAAATATTATTGGAATATTTTAACCCACATTTTCCAAAAACACTTACATGACTTATAGACATATGTTAAGTTGACTGTTTTTATACCCCCGCCGTAGTGGTGGGGGCATTAAGTTTTACCCTTGTCCGTCTACGGACGTACGTCTGTCCGTACGTCCCAAAATTGGTTTCCGTTCTCTTAACTTGAGTTTGCCTCAACCAAATGTTATGAAACTTATACACAATGCTTATTTCCACAAAACACAGATCAAGTTTGAATTTTGGTGGCGTCTCTTTAATGGTTCTAGAGTTATGCCCCTTTATAAATGGAAAAATTGCAAAATTTTTAGTTTCTGTTCTCTAACTTAAGTTTGCCTCAACCAAATGTTATGCAACTTATACACAATGCTAATTACCACAAAACACAGATCAAATTTGAATTTTGGTGGCACGACTTTAACCGTTCTAGAGTTACGCCCCTTTATAAATGGTAAAATTGCAAATTTTTTATTTTCTTCTAAATATCAAGTAATTTTTAAAATTGGAGTTATCCTCCTTTGTCCATGATTATAGTTGAATCAACTACAATCAATGGTTTATACAATGCAATGTTTAATTTTGACTTCCACTGATAAAACACAGATCAAGTTGAATTTGGGTAGTGTCACTTTAACCATTATTGAGTTATGCCCCTTTATAAATCGAAAGATTGCAAAATTTTTAGTTTCCATTCTGTAACTTAAGTTTGCCCCAACCAAACATTATGAAACCTATACACAATATTCATTACCACAAAACTAAGATCAAGTACAAATTTTTTGTTTCCGTTTTCTAACTTTAGTTTGCATCAACCAAATGTTATGAAACTTATACACAATGCTTATTACTACATAATACAGATTAAGTACGAAATTTGGTGGCGACACTTTTACCATTCTTGAGTTATGTCCGTTTATAAACATAAAAATTGCTGAATTTTTCGTTTCCGTTCTCTAACTTTAGTTTGTCTCAACCAAATGTTATAAAACTTATACACAAACGTTCTAGAGTTATGTGAGTTTACAAATAGAAAAATTGCTGAATTTTTAGTTTCTGTTCTCTACTTAAGTTAGCCTCAACCAAATGTTATGCAGGGCTCGACATTACCGTTTGTCCGATTGTCCGGGACAAGTGGACACAGGCGTCGGGCAAGTAGATTCACCATACTACTTGTCCGATGGGGCGTGAAAAATCGAGGTAAGATGTAAAATAGATCAAATTCAAGACTTATATAGTCCCAAAAATATGAATGATTGTTTTATTAACCATACTAAATGAAATAAATATTCATTCATTGAACCAGAGACATATAATACTTGTATAATACGTCTCAGATTGAACGTATTTGAACATGCTGGCAGCTATTGACCGGGGGAATATAAGTAAAGGGGAAAGAAACAAATGTTAATGCTTCTTCTTAGTATAAGCCTCCTTGCATTAGGAGCACCTCCATATGGAGTTTTACCACAACTTAAAATTTTTAAGTTAAAGTATGTTTCATTTGATTTTGCTTTTATGCATAACAATACATTAAAAGAGGTTATATTTAATAAGATCTATATATAAAAATAATACTTTAAGATGTAAAAATTAAATAAAATCTAAAAAGGCAGATTTTTTAGTGAAATGTTTTATGTACTTCATGATCATATATCAATGTATATACAAATAAAAAAAAATGGTAAAAGCTTGTTTTGACACCATTAATAAATTAAAAAGGTTTAATCATATACAATGTGGCCAGGTGTATTTACATCCTTAGTTTAACCCATACCACTACTACAGAATGAATAGGTCCATAGGAGAACCTAGTGGTTTGGGAAGAAATGATGATTTAATGATCGACACATGATAGTGACATTGAGTCAGAGAACTCAGTCTTGCAAATAATCTTTCAGTCTGAAATAATAAAATGAATTTTGATGTGGTATTCATATAACATAACAAAATGCTCCCTTTATTAGATACAATCAAAGTGCAAGTGTTATTATTGCATATCATCAATATGTAAGATTTTCGATTATGAATTCGGACAAGTGAGTTAGGAGTTCGGACAAGTTGATTTTCTTGCAACTTGTCCGAAGGGACAAGTTAAAAAAAATGATAATGTAGAGGCCTGTTATGAGACTTACATACAATGCTTATTACCACAAAACTCAGATCAAGTTCAAATTTGGGTAGCGTCACTTTTACCATTCTTCAGTTATGTCATTTATAACTATATGATATGCAAGCAGGGGCATCATCTGTGTCCACATGTGGACACTATCCACATTTTTTTTTTTTTTTTTTAAATTTGCATTTGTTAGAGATACATAAAGTACCGGTACCTTATCCTGGCCTCGTGAACGTTAGTATATAGCATTTCAGTGATATGGTTAGTACTTGTTAGTACACAATTAATCATGTTAATACACTCATATACAGTTCAGCTAATGAATAATATATATGCAACAGATTAAAAAGAAAGTAATATGATATATTATAAATTTTAGTTTAAGAAGATAAATAATTTTTTCTGCAATCAAATTGTGGAAATTTTCACATTTGCCTTCTTCATTTGTCAATATTTCGTAATGTTGGAGAATTTCATTTTAAAAAATTTCAAACACATTAATTTGTTTTGTTTTCTGCTCAGATATGTAATATACTTTATCAGAAGTCCATTACTAAGGGAAGTGTGCAAGCTGTGCTGTATAGTAAGGCGATCACAATGTCCCGTTTATCAGTGGGAAGCACCATAGGTGGTCCTCCCAAATCTCGTTTTATAACTATGGAATCATGGGTAAAAATATTACCATAAAACAGATTACTGCTAATTAATGTCCTTCAGTTTTTATACGACCGCAAAGTCGTATATTGGTATGACGTTGGTGTCGTCGTCTGGCGTCGTCGTCGTCGTCGTCCAAAGACACATTGGTTTTCCCACAATAACTTTAGTTTAAGTGAATGGATCTCTATGAAATTTTACCATAAGGTTCAATACCACAAAAGGAAGGTTGGGATTGATTTTGAAGTTATGGTACCAACAGTTAAGGAAAAAGGGGCCAAAAATAAATATTTTTGTAACTTTCAGACAATAACTTGTGTGTTAGTGTGTGGATCTCTCTGACACTGTACCACAAGGTTCCATATCTCAAAGGGAATGCTGGGATTGATTTTGGGGGTAATTGCTTCAAAATTTTAGGAATTAGGGGCCAAAAAAAGGGGCGAACAAGCATTTTTCTAGTTTCATGACAATAACTTGTGTGTAAGTGTATGGATCTTTCTGAAATTGTACTGCAAGGTTCCATATCACAAAGGGAAAGCTGGAATTGATTTTGGGGGTAATTGCCCAAAATGTTTAGGAATAAGGGGCCAAAAAGGGGCCATAAATAAGCATTTTTCTAGTTTCCGGACAATAACTTGTGTTCAAGTGTATGGATCTCTCTGAAATTGTACTGCAAGGTACCATACCACAAAGGGAAAGCTGGAATTGATTTTGGGGGTAATTGCCTCAAAATTTTAGGAATTGGGGGCCAAAAAGGGGCAAAAAAAACAAGCATTTTTCTAGTTTCAGGACAATAACTTGTGTGAATGTGTATGGATCTTTATGAAATTGTACTACAAGGTTCCATATCACAAAGGGAAAGCTGGGTATGAGTTTGGGGGTAATTGCCCTAAACGTTTAGGAATTTGGGGCAAAAAAACAAGCATTTTTACAGTTTCCAGACAATAACTTGTGTTCAAGTATATGGATCTCTCTGAAATTGCACTGCATGGTACCATACCACAAAGGGGAGGCTAGGAATGAGTTTGGGGGGGATGAATCATAAGGGGGTTCAAAAAATTGGGGGGGGATTTTTTTTTTCCTTTTTTTCCTTTTTTTTATTCTTTCAAATTTTCCATTTTGAGTTGGTTATTTTTTATTTATATATAAAAGCAAATAATAATGATATGGTTTAATTTCATCAAAAATTGAAATATTGGGGTTCTTTGATATGCTGAATCTAACCGTGTATGTATTTAGATTTTGGATATTGGACCATAATAGGTAAATTAAAAAATTTTAAGTTCTTAGACAACATTCATTCTGTGTCAGAAACCTATGCTGTGTCAAATATTTAATCACAATCCAAATTCAGAGCTGTATTAAGCTTGAATGTTGTGTCCATACTTGCCCCAACTGTTCAGGGTTCGACCTCTGCGGTCGTATCAAGCTGCGCCCAGTGGAGCATTTTATTATCGGTATGTGAAAATGAATAAAAACCAACAAAGATTCAAGTACACAGTGCAATACTTATTTAGATTTTTTACCAAAAATGAAAGACTACAGCAACTGAATGTAAAGTGGCTTCAAAGACAACATCAACCCAGACAAATAGAGTAAAATTTGAAGTGACAACGTACAGCTTCTGTTGCACTATTGGACAATAATTCCGTTCTTGATGAAAGTCAAAAACACAGTGGACATAAAAGTTAAATATCTGATTAAAATCATTTTTGTCACATCAATCGGGCGTTATTACCGGCAAAAATTAAGCACATGACTGATGATATTAAAACATGAAGGCTGCATAACTGTTTCTTTCTGCTCGCAGTTGATCATAGACATCAGTAATTTTAGAAACTATTATAAGTCTGACGTTGAATTTCCATGAAAACTTAAAAACAAAGAGTTTCTTTACTCAAAATTTACAATGTGTACCTCTTGTAAAACTTTATTAGATATATTAGATACATATTCATTTAAATCAGCCATTACAAACATCACCATCAGCTTTTAATTATCATATCCATGTTCTATCTTTCTATGCGACAGTGCGTTAATTAATTCGCAGGGTGCAATAGTGCATTAATTAATTTGCAGGGTGTTATACATAAATTATCTCTACCCAGAATGCATCGCAAAAAATTTGGCCATTGATTTTTGTTATTATTAATAGCAATCTCGCTCAAATCCCGTTTCAATCACAGTTGGAAGTATGGGGACAACGTGATCGCCTTACTATAAAGCGGGTTGCACACTTCCTCTAGTAATCATACTAATGGACTTCTGACTTTATATATAGTAAAAAGTATAATTGTTAGAAAATCGTTGATATTGTAATAATCATGATAGTTTGTATTGTTATCTTGTACCCATACAAAAGCTATGCAAGTGGTATTATATATTATATGCCTTGAACCTGTTTCCAATTCTTTCTTTTATTAGTATATTGGCCTGAAACTTAAAAAACTCCTTAGGAACCTGTCAACTTAAAATAGGACATATATGTCCTATTTTAAGTTGACAGGTTAATAAGGTATTTATGTCCTATTTTAAGTTGACAGGTTCCTAAAGTTTTTAGATTTCAGGTCAATATACGAATAAAAGATTGAATTGGAAACAGGTTTGAGGCAAAGGAAGCCTAGGTCATACGTTTAGTTCACAGTTCAATGTAAAGAGTCCAGTCAAGGTTTTATACTTTGCCATATATACCTTTTGATCAACTATTTAAAAAATCTTATTTTGTCAAAACAATCATTACAACCGCTATGGTATCTATACTGCCTGTGGGAAAATAGCTTCTTACTGAATAATTTTGTATATAGATTTATGTGAACTATTACCTTGGGTCAGTAAACATTCAATTGCTTTTGCATTTCGACAGATTACTAGGTTTGACATTCATTTATATTTACAAAATTTTAGACATGAACTTTTTTTGCTTAAATTTTCTCTTTATTGTACCAAGAAAAAATAGTCGCATCAAGTTCAACTTGTATTTGGTCCATTCATTTGTTAATATATTGTTAAAAACATTTGTTTATAGTTATACAAAAGCAGTTCTGGAGTAATATTTATTAAGTGGTTACTACTACTGGAAGTGTTTTACGACCTTGACTGGCTGTTCAGCCCTAGCACGGTCGGATTAAGTGGTTGGCGATTCTTTGGAATATTTATGCTGGTTAACATTTCAGAAAGGTTTATGAATATGCATACATTATTTTCTAGCCTACAGGACAGATGAAGGCAAACCATGGGTTTTACCTGTAGTCAAAACAGTGGAGGCTATGATGGCAGGGGATGCTGGTTTAAATCATGAATATTTACCTATATCTGGACTACCAGACTACAGAACAGCCTGTCAAAAATTACTATTAGGATCTGAATCACCAGCCATACAGAGTAGTAGGGTTAGTATATTATTTGAGGGAAAAAAATCAGTCAATCATATTGACCTTGCATGATTTGAAGTGTTTTTGTCTCGCCTGCGACTTAAGTCGCAGAATGCAAGACATAGGGATTACAATCCTGTGGCAGCAGCATAAGCTATTTGTATTAAGCTTTATATTCCAGAGGGTAGTAGTCCTGGAGGCTTCATACTTTGTATACATGTACAGATGATGTTACGAAGTTTCCGTATGTCCATTGTCCTTGACCTCATTTTCATGGTTCAGAGATTGCTTGAAAAAAATATTTAGTTATTTTGTTTTGTGAATTTCTTACTTATTTCATTATTATGAGTAATAGGATAACTATATTTGATATATGGGTTCCTTGCAAGGTCGGGTTGTTGTCTCTTTGACACATTCCCCGTTTCCATTCTCAATTTTATAGAACATGAAAATAAATTTGAAACAGATTTAATTTGATAAATTAAAAATGTACACCAATTGAAATATTAACAACTGTGAAGTACCAACCAAGCATAATTTTTTTAAACCTGTTTAGTGCACAATAATGTGTGGAGAACTCTTATAAGTGGTAAATGGAAACACTGACTTTAGACTAACTTCCATTCTTTCAGTAGAAATCATTATCACCACTAATGAGCCTCCTCATGGGGTTTTTATATGACCGCAAAAAAATTTGGCGGTCGTATATTGGTATGACGTTGGTGTCGTCGTCGTCCGAAGACACATTGGTTTTCGCACTCTAACTTTAGTTTAAGTGAATGGATCTCTATGAAATTTTACCATAAGGTTCAATAACACAAAAGGAAGGTTGGGATTGATTTTGGGGGTTATGGTACCAACAGTTAAGGAATTGGGGGCCAAAAAGGGGCCAAAAATAAGCATTTTTGTAACTTCCAGACATAACTTGTGTGTTAGTGTATGGATCTCTCTGATATTGTACCACAATGTTCCATATCACAAAGGGAAGGCTGGGATTGATTTTTGGGGTAATTGCCTCAAAATTGTAGGAATTAGGGGCCAAAAAAGGGGCAAAAAACAAGCATTTTTCTAGTTTCATGACAATAACTTGTGTGTAAGTGTATGGATCTTTATGAAATTGTACTACAAGGTTCCATATCACAAAGGGAAAGCTGGGTTTGAGTTTGGGGGTAATTGCCCTACACGTTTAGGAATTTGGGGCAAAAAAACAAGCATTTTTCTAGTTTCCAGACAATAACTATGTTCAAGTGTATGGATCTCTCTGAAATTGTACTACAAAGTACCATACCACAAAGGGAAGGCTGGGATTGAGTTTGGGGGTGATGAATCATAAGGGGTTCAAAAAATTGGGGGGGATTTTTTTTTCCTTTTTTTTTCTTTAAAATTTTCCATTTTAAATTGGTTATTTCTGATTTATATATAAAAGCAAATAATAATGATATGGTTTGAATAGGTAAATTAAAAATTTTTAAGTTCTTAGACCACATTCATTCTGTGTCAGAAACCTATGCTGTGTCAAATATTTAATCACAATCCAAATTCAGAGCTGTATCAAGCTTGAATGTTGTGTCCATACTTGCCCCAACTGTTCAGGGTTCGACCTCTAAGGTCGTATCAAGCTGTGCCCAGTGGAGCATTTTATTGATTATGTGATTACTTGTCCGTTTTTATAGTGATTATTTGATTACCAGACCAAATATTTCATGATTATTTGATAATCTAGGACTGTATTTTTTATTATTTAATTATCTTGTTTAAAAAATTAAAAAATAATTAATGATTATGTGATTATATTGGCAAAAAATTTGTGATTACTTGGACACCCCCATGAGAGGCCTCACTAATATCTCGATATTTGATTTACAGGTGGAGAGTTTTCAGGCATGTGGTGGAACAGGAGCTATAAGACTTGCTGCTGATTTCTTGAAAAGATTGATGAATTATGATTGTGTTTATGTATCCAAACCAACATGGGGTAGGTATTAAACAAGATGAATTAATAGGTAATTGACTTTGGGTATATTTACTTTGGAAGGATTTCTTAATTATAACTGTGTTTTTGCATCTTAACCAACAAGATGGAAGTACGTGTATTAAACACAATCAAGTTTTATGTATGTGAATCTGTGTATATATTACACAGGAGTGATTATAGTTTATAAGTTTGAGGGTCCTGATTCGTTAATATCAGATAGAGCTTCAAGACATTTCTGAATTATTCTTCACGTCCTTTATATAAAATTGATATGATTTTTATATTTGAAAAGGACAGTATTTTTAATAAGTATACCTTTACATCTGACCGTCAGTGTTTAAATTAGAATGAGTCAGTTCATGAACCATATCAGAAGTACTTGCCTGGCTGAATTTATTTTACTATTATCTATTTTACAGACAAATCTGACATATAATATGATTCATTTTCTATATTTAGACAAAATGAAAAGAATGATTTCAAAATTATGTTTTAGGTAATCATAAAACAATATTTAAGAGAAGTGGATTTTCTGATGTTAGAGAGTACAGATATTGGCATCCTGAAACAAAATCCCTGGATTTCCAAGGCATGCTAGAAGACTTGAATGTAAGACATTTTAAAAAACTTGAGTTCATTTTCTAATTTGCATCCTACCTTTTTGTATTTTTCCTTGGCTATTAATGTTTTTTTGGGGTTGTATGTTCTATCTTATTTATACATCTTTTTTCATATATTTGAAATGTGTATGATATGATATCCATGGGCTGCACATCACATATTCCTGGAATAACATATATGCAAGGCTCCATGTTGAAGGCCGTATTTTAACCTATAATGGTTTACTTTTACAAATTGTGACTTGGATGGAGAGTTGTCTCATTGGCACTCATACCACATCTTCTTATATCTATATATCAGGTAAGCTCGAAACAAACAGTATAGAAAGATAAAAATACAAAACCAGGAAGAGCACAAAACAGCCTAAACAGAACAGCCAAAACCATATTAGTATGAAAATAAGGAGATGTGGATATGATTGAAAATGAGACAACTATCCACCAAAGTTCAAATGAAGTGGATGTAAACAATTATAGGCAACCATACGGCCTTCAACAATGAGAAAAACCCATACCGTATAATTGGCTATCAAAGGCCCTGACATGAAAAATATGAAACAATTCAATTGAAAAAACTAACAGCCTAACCTGGGACAGTGGTGTAACAGCACAACATAAGAACAAACTGTAAAAATCAGTTGAAAAAGGTCTACTTGCCTGTTGGAGTTACAGCCTTAGCTTAGCACAATTAAGGGGACGTATTATGGTAAACCGTTGTCCGTACGTCCGTCTGTCATCTTCATGTCAGACAATAACTCAAAAACGCTTTAACCAATTTGCATGAAATTTTGGTGTTTTTCAATGTGTCAAACAGTTTTATGGGTTAAACAACACGTCCAAACCAGGTTGGACTGAATTTCAAATGGATTTTTTCCTCCAAGTACTGTTATATTGTTACTGTAACTTTGTGTTCATTTTCTTTCTGTTGGTTGCTTTTTGTGCTTTATAGTACCTATCTGATTAATCAATACTGGACCACTTTGTATTGTCATCAAATGATGATCTTTAACTAATTTTGAGTATGTTTGCCGTTTATCTTACAATTATTGTATATATATATATATAGATAAAGGATAGTAAAAAAAACACGAATATAAACCCAAGATGTCTCAATATTGCAAAAATACAATAAATATACTTTGTTAGATAATATCAATAAATACAAATAAGCAAATTTCTTTTGTAGAATGCACCAGAGAGATCTGTAGTAATACTACATGGTGTTGCACATAATCCTACTGGAGTGGACCCAACGAAAGATCAGTGGGTAGAGATAATCAAGACCTGTCAGGTAATTTTACATGTACTGTAAAAGGATTTGTTAATTCTAATTTATTTAAAAAAATATTGTTATTTTCATGGGTCTTGGAATTGCTTTGAAAATAATTTCTCATAAATATATTTTATTCAACCAAATGAACTTAAAATTAAATCTTTAGATTAGATGCAGACTAGGCCAAAGTCCACATTTTCCAAATAAATTGATATATTTTTACTCTCTGATAGGTAAGTTTACAAGCATACTTTTTCTATCTTGGCTGCAATAAAGCTCAGAACAGAGATGGTATACATGTACGTGACATTTCTGCTCAATTTTGTTAAATCATCAAATGAGTAAGTTTGGCAAGGATCATATTTGGCCCGAAATATTATGTCCATTGTTTGAAGATAAAAATGTTTCAAGTGGATGAAAAGAAACATAAGAATGTGAAAAGACTTTTTTGTGTAGCTTTTCTTATAAAGCTTTAAAATGTACAAACTAAATAGACCAAAAGTAGAGATTTGATGAAAATTGACAAAATCGTCTGGATTTCTACCAAATTTAGGCCTAGTAAACATAGAGCGTAGGCTTTGATAAACTAAATATTCAAATCAGATATGTAAAATGTTACAATAACAAATTTTTAAAACATCTTTCTTGTTGATGTGTGCTCTCTATGTTTGCATTCCAAAAAGCCAATGGAAATTTACTTGTTTTCTTTAATTAATATTAGTGGAAAATTAATATGTGTGCTATTTGTGACGTTATGAAAAGAGGGTTAATACGTAAATTTTCAACAAAAAAGGTTTATTTCCTACTTAGTCAATGTTTTAACTATGATTCATTGTAATATTGGTCAATAAATCCTAATATTAAATTTTAATTAGAAATAGGAGCCATTTTAGGGCCTTATCAAACCTACCCGTTTGTTTTTTCTTTTTCTTTTCTATATAATAATTACTCAACATGTCACTTTGATGACAGAAAAAGTGTGCATATGTTAGTCAAAACTGCCTTGGAACTCTCTAACCTGAACAATCATATAAAATATTATGCAGGTCTGGTTCAGTGTTATTCTATCTGGACCAAAAATCAAGGGAGTTTTCTGGCAATAATATAAACGGTACCAATTTTACTGCACCAGATGTGCATTTCGACAATTAATGTCTCTCTTCAGTGATGCTCGAGGCCAAAATATTTCAAAAACCAAAACTTAATACAAACGTTGAAGAGCTGATCAACCAAAAGAACCTAATGAATAGCCAAAATTGGACAAGGAATCAGAGCTTTGCATGAGGGAGATATATTCCTTAATTTGAATTAATTTCAAAAATTTTATAACAGTAAATTTCAATCAACACAATATCCGTATTTTCATGCCAGTACCGGATACTGAGCTGGTGATACCCACTGGGACTTATAGTCCACCAGCAGAGGTATCGACCCAGTGGTAGTACTAATATAAACGGTACCAACTTCACAGCACCAGATGCACATTTCGACAATTAATGTCTCTTTAGTGATGCTTGAGGCCAAAATTATATATTTGTTTTTATTTATCTTTGAATAATAGAATATCATTATGTGATCTTCTCATTTTATTTCAGGCTAAAAATATATTTATATTGGTAGACATTGCATACCAAGGTTTTGCTACAGGTGATCTTGACGCTGATGCTCATCTTCCAAGATACCTAGATAGAAATAATATTGAGTTTATGGCTGCGCAATCTTTCTCCAAGAATTTTGGACTATACAGTAAGTTTGGAAAAATGTTCTTTCTGGATTTTATATTGACCTAAAGAGAATATTATAAACAATTAAAAATAGTGTTAACTTAATGGTTTATTGAAAAAATTAGTTTCCTCATATTCTGACCAATACTTGGAATGATTCTTTTCCAAAACTTATCATTGGAATATTTGACGATTGACTGGTACTGGTAAAAGTGAGGGTAATAGTTAAATTGCTACTACCAGTAAATGAAAATAGCACTTTACTAATTTGGTGCTTCTGAAGAGCTTTCCCGGATTTACCTTCACCAGGCAATAACTTGAGTATAAGTGTTTGGATCTCTATGAAATTGTACCTTATGGCTATATCTGCTTAGGAATAAGGGACCTAAAAGGGGTTAAAAGCAAGCAATTTTTTTTTTAACTTTTTTGGAATAGCTTATTTCTGACCAATTTCAATGGGGTTTAGATAATCTTGAAATATTGGGGTTCTTTGATATATGCTTAAATGTACTGTGTAGTTAGAATTTTGATTTTTAACTGTGTTTTCAAGCGAGTCCAAATTAGGGTGCAAAATATAGTGGACCATAATAGGTAAAAGAATAATTTCAAATTTTTCAGTTCTTTGACCACATTCATTCTGTGTCAGAAACCTATGCTGTGTCAAATATTTAATCACAACCCAAATTCAGAGCTGTATCAAGCTTGAATGTAGTGTCCATACATGCCCCAACTGTTCAGGGTTCAGCCTCTGTAGTCGTATCGAGCTACACCCGCATTTTATTATGTTTTTATTTAAATATTAATGTTTATTATAGTAATAAGGTTATTTTTAAGGAGTTAATGATGTGATAAAGTGGCTGGCTCACTCACAAACTAAATTTATAAGACTTAACTTACAACATTGGATTTATTGTAATTTGTGAAATCAGAAATTATTACTGCCAGTGGCAAATATTTCATGTTTATATTTGACCAAATTTAATTTTGTGGTTTATTGATAATATTTTTGATAAAGTTATTCTAAAATTAAAACAGAAACAAATCTACTTTTCAAGGTTAAAATCTAGAAATAATCAATTTACTGATAATCTAAATAATAATAAAAAAGTTTGTTTTGCATGATGCATCATTTTTGTCTCGCCTTGACAGAGTCAAAAAGCGAGACATAGGTATGCTGTTTCCGGCGTCGGCGGCGGCGTCAACAATGTATTAGTTTGTGATTAGGTCTAGTTCATGGTGAACCACTAGTGGTAGGTCAATGATATTTGGTATGCAGTTGTATTAGCATTGCCACATCTCATTACCATGGAGATTATTTGGCCCCACCCCCTCAGTGAAGGTCTATTGAGTTTGAAACTTTGCTTCGTTTACATGTATTAGTTTGTGATTAGGTCAGTTTATGGGGAACCACTAGTGGTAGGTCAATGATATTTGGTATGCAGTTGTATAAGCATTGGCACATCTCATTTTCATGGAGATTTTTTGGCCCTGCCCCCTTATTCATGGTCTATTGACTTTGAAACTTTTGCTTCGTTTTCATGTATTAGTTTGTGGTTAGGTCAGTTCAAAGGAAACCGTTAGTAGTAGGTCAATGATAATTGGTATGCAGTTGTATTAGCATTAGCACATTTCATTTCCATGGAGAATATTTGGTCCCACCCCCTCAGTCATGGTCTATTGACTTTGAAACTTTTGCTTAGTTTACATGTATTTGTTTGTGATTAGATATGTTTAAGATGAACCGCGAATGTTAAGTCAATGATATTTGGTATGCAAATGTATTGGCATTTGAAAGTCTCGTTTCCATGGATTATATAGCCCCTAACCCTCATCATGGTTCATTGACTTTGAAACTTTTACATAGTTTACAAGTCAATGTTTGTCATGTTTGTGTTTAGGTTTGTTGAAAGGGAACGACTTATGATAAGTCTATGGTATTTGGTATACAGTTGTATTAGCATTAGCAATCTCATTTCCATGGAGATTGTTTTGCCATGTACCTTCAGTCATGGTTCATTGACTTTGAATATTTGCATAACTTACATGTTAAAGTATTGCTATTTTAATTTCAACATTTGCATTATCAAAAGTACAAAAAGGCGAGACATATCTCTGTGTTAACAGTTTATTAAACAATACTTCCCCTCCACATACCTGCCAACTTTCACGATCTAGGCATGTACTACATGATTTTGACCCCTTGTCACGATTGCACGATCGTGATTGTGAAAAAAGCTCTAAAACACGATTTGGTGAAAATCTACACGAAAAAAATGATTGTTCCCGATTTTGAACTGTGTCCAAGGGAAGACAATCGTGATCAGCCAATGAAAGTCTGTGTTTCTCATGATCAAATTAATAAGCCAATCAAAATCATTCTCTCTCATGATTATTTGAACATGCTAAATTTTGAACTTGTTTGGATTCCACTGTGTGTTTGTCAGAATTGTAAAATCGTGAATATCGCAGGTGAATTTTCATCTGCAAGAAGGTTCTTAAGAAGAAAAGCATGGCTGATTGACAAAATTCAATGATGCAGTACTACCATAAAAATAATAAATAGTAGCTTATTGGCATTACCCTTACTGTAACATATCATGCACTAGTGTTGTCATTCTTGTAATTAACATGGGAAATATTTTTTATCACTTGAAATGTACCCCTCATAAAAGGGATAGTCATTACATTGAGGGATTACCCCTCATTTGAGGGAATATTCCCAACCTGATTAAATTACCAAATAATTGAAAGTACTACATACTATTCTTTATTTTTCACAAGGACAAAATAAATGTCCTTCTTTGTGCATAATTTTAATTTGGTAAAAGTCAACAATTATTTTTAAAATAGTCTTACACATTCACAAGAAAATATATCCTGGTACATGTATTCTAGCTACATGTTCATTTTTTCTACTGATATAATTACTAGAATCATGCAAATAAAAAGAAGAAAAAGGCTTATAAGCTCATCATCAGTATACCATAAAAAAAAAAGATATGGCACTTTTTCTAGAGCACAAAACAGCACACGCAAAAAACGCCGCAAAGAATTGTAACCTTTGAAATTGTTGTCACACACTAAAACCACCATGAGGATTTTCAAAAGTTGGCAGGTATGCCTCCCTTTGAAATGACATGGCAGGGACAAACAATTTTCTGTATCATTAATCTTTTGGTTTGTAATTTTAGATGAAAGGACTGGAAATTTAGTGGTGGTGTGTGCTAATTCAGAGTTAAAAGCAAAGATTAGATCTCAGATGGAACTTATCATACGTACCACATGGTCTAATCCACCCAATCATGGAGCTAGAATTGTTACTACTGTTCTCAATAACCCTGCTAATTGTGCTGAATGGTAAGTACAGACACTTCTTAGCTTACAGTTGATTGTAAATATTTAAATACCAGGGGCTAATTCTGTGGTAGTATTTATACCCCTGCTTCAAAGGAAGGGGTACACTGATTTACCTTTGATAAGCTGTCTGTCCTTCAATATCACATTCCTTCACATTTTTCAAAGCAAATTGGAGCCTCTTGGTATTTTGTACCACGTTTTGTATTGGTAAGCTAAATGGTGTCACACATTTTCAATGTGTTATCCATTTACTTCCTATTTACTGCATACATGTATCTTTTTTCACATTTATGCAACTAATGTCAGGATTTTGATATGAAGTTCAACATTTTTTTTTGGGTAGCTATTCTGTTTTAAACATTTTCAGAACTATCACTTATCTGCTTCGTGTATTCTTCATACATTGGATTATCAATCTTGCTCAGAGGGAAAATTGTTTATACCATGTAAGAATATATTGCTCCTTTAATATGTAATTTTTCTGATACAATTTATTCTCACATATTTGAAGTTTTTCCTTGACTCTAAGCATTTTCCTAAGTGGAGTGCATAATAAAGGACAGCAATACACACAAAATTTCTTACAAGAGTGTTAGATTTCTCATTTTCAATTTTTGATGGGTATAACCTGGCCTAAAGGGTCATAGTATTAGGCATCCAGGTCTTCTACTGTCAGAAATATGAAGCCATATACAAAAAGTTAATATGCTGCCACAGGATTAACATCCCTATGTCTCATTTTCTGCGACTTTTAAAAGACAAAAACTGGGAAGGCTATCATGTGTATGATGCAGAAAATTGTAAATTCAGAAAATATTGCATACACAAAAATAAGAAGATGTGGTATGATTGCCAATGAGACAACTCTCCACCAGAAACCAAATGACATAGCATTTTTTGTTGCATAGTTATTCAACAGTTGAAAATACATTAAAACATTTTCAGGAAATACTGCATGCAAAGTAATGGGATCAGAATTTAACATGTGTGTCTTTATTAGTGGCTTACAAGTACCAAATCTGTCACATTTGTATCAAAAAATTAATATATGTCAAAAATATCTACAGTAATACTAACTCCTTTCTGGATTACTGTTTTTTTATTTGGCATTAATTTGTTTATCTTGTTATGTAGTGTATTCTATGCTTATAATCAGATAAATCTACTATTTGTAGGAAAGAACATATAAAGGAAATGGCAAGCAGAATAAAACAGATGAGGCAAATGCTACACGCTAAGTTGAAAGCATTAGGTACTCCAGGAAATTGGGATCACATCATTCAACAGATTGGAATGTTCAGCTTTACTGGTTTGTCACGTAAGTAGCATAACTATCGGTACTAGTGATGCACACTGATTAACTTAAAGTTTACTATATGACTCACTTTAACATATATATATATCATTGCATTGCTCACATCAATTACATTTCGTCATGGGTGGAAAGTTGTCTCATTTACAATAATACCACATTTTTTATATCGGAACTTAAAAAAAAGAATCTAAACAGTTCAACCCACAACCCTTAAAAAGCAGAAGAAAATGTTAAAAAATCCTATCTAAAATTCTGGAAAACTCCAGAATCATTTGCTACTAAACATACTGCTGAATAGGTTTTAGAGATTGGAAAGTGTGCATTAAAAAAAATAATTAGGTATAGATACAGGCTATTTTGAGCCTGTAGTTCTGATGTGAAATATTTGTGACCACTGATTTATGAAAATAAAAAAACTTCACGTAATTAAACAATAAGGTTTTATTTTGTATATAATTTATAATATATTGTTTTGCATTGTTGCCATTGTTTGGATAAGGTAATTTGAATATGCTCCAAACTGAATGTGTAATTGTGATTGTAATTTGTTTATTACAGCAAAACAAGTGGAGGTGATGATCAACAAATACCACATCTATTTACTGAAGGAAGGTGGCAGGATCAACATGTGTGCTCTTACTACGTCAAATATAGACTATGTAGCCAAAAGTATACATAGCGTTGTCACAGAAGCTAAATTATAAGGTTGAAAAGGACATGTTACCTGGAATACTGTCTGATCATTTGATAACCAACCCCCTTCCAAAGCATTTTAGTGGATATAGCTTTTTTTTTTATTGCATTTGAATAAAAATATTCAGAATTGATTATTGTTAAATATATACTGAACTCATGATTTTCACACTTGTATGTGTGATGAGTTCAGTTACTTTGAAATCCTGTTTGCATTATGATTAATATTCTGTGTACAGTAGAACATTTAATACTGGAATTTTATTGATAGCTTATTGTTTACAAGAAACAGGTTTATTTGATAATTTAATAAGGAATTGCCAACCATGCTAACCAAAAACTTTTGAGTTTGTAATCTAGAGATTTGTAGTAAAAAACGGATAATTTGTATTATTTCGTACTCTTCTTACACTGGTAGTGAACTAGGTTTAATAGAATTCAAATGAAATATGCATATTGCGGTTGTAAATCTTAACAATAGTGCTTCTGTAAACTGTTTTAAAGTTTTAAAATCATGTCTGAAAATTATTACTTTGTTCAAGATTATGTCTTTGCTAATCAGACTGTGATACATGTATATGAATTATATGTTTATATTTTAGATATTATTTGAATGAAATCTCTCACTTTTTTATTTTGACATGTTAGAGAAATATTACTATGAATAAATGTTTATCTGTCTCTGCTTGTTGCTTGCTTTTATCACTTTTGCTGCTTGTAATGATTGTAAGAAGAAAAAAATTTGCAAATATTTTACCAGCAATTCCTGTTCAATTCATAGTATAGATGTCAGTTGGGAGATTGTCTTATACTTTTTCTGGTTATTTAAATGAATTCATTCTGTCTCCTGTTTAAGATATTTTAGTACATCTGAATTCTGCATTTTCATGTGTATCCCCTGCCAATACCTTGCTTGCAATAAAGGGATGTAGTATTCAGCATATCTGTGAATGTGTCTGTAAGTTCTACAGTCCAATATTTTCATAAACTATGATTTACTGCAGTTGTATTGACTTTGGTTTCTGTATTTAGGGTGTCGAAGATGAGATTTAAGTTGGAGTCAAATTAGGTACTTCCTCTGTATACTTATATTAAAACAAAGATGGAGTCAAATGGGGATTTCCTTGTAAGCAGAAATATCTGCAATCCTTTTCCGCCTAAAACACTAAATTGATTTCTTGCGTTTGATAGGTATCTTTGCCTGATGTAATCGTGATTAGATCAACTGCTGTCAAAAGTCTTTACTTTTGGGACTATGTTGGGCTTTTGGACATTAGCAACTTCAATAACAGAAAACTCTGAAAAAGATTTGTTTGTCTGTCTTTGTAAATCAGAGTTTGGGACATATGGTAGAGCTGATGTCTGCCCATCTGTCAATGTTAGTGAACTCAGGCCTACAGTTCTCAAAGGATTTTGATAAAATTTATGTCAAAGGTTATAAACATAACGGTAGCAAGATCTTGGAACTAGTTCGAAAATAAGGGTCAATAGATTATTTTTGGAAAATAATATCTTAGGAATATATTAGCAAATCTTGTAAAACCCATATGTTCTTAATCTTTGGGAGGAGGGAATTTAGGAACCACAATTGTCTTTAGCTTCAGCATTATAATCTAGCTGATATGAAAATCTGTGCTTCAGGAATAATTGACCTTTAGGTCATGTATTTATCTTAGCAGATGCTGCATTATTGCATGTGCATTAGTGGCTGTTGTATTTATACATTTCAATAAAAGTAAGGTATGTATGTCTCAAATGATTGCACACATTCCTCTTCAGATTTTGACCCATAATCAAACTGACTTCTGGAAAATATAAGGGGTGTTGCATGCACATCTAGATATGCTAACCCTTATTGCATCTTCGTGAACTAATGGTTCTGGTTAAATATAGTATTTCTAGCACTTACACAAAGTGTATTTTGTTCCTTTGTCTTTACTTTTTACATATTAGATGTCTTGTAGCATTTGATATTTTCATTTTGTACTGTACAATGGGTGCTGATTGTTTATACCCCCAGTAAAGACGGATGGTTAGGCATCTTCTATGGTTTACCTGATTTATACGAAATGAAATTCAGAAATTGTTGCAATGTTTTTATTATTGCGAACAATGCGAAGGGGTTATAATCGCAATAATTTAAACTCACATTTTGAAATTTTTATATGAATTAAAAAGGATTTTTCTCAATATCACAAAAATTAAAATTGCATTTTAGTCTAAAATGACAAAATCGCAATAATAAATGCACCCAATAATTTCTGAATTTACAGTACTAAAGAAAACTCCATGCGTGGTATAGCTTACTATAAAGCACGAAGGATAAGCATGAAATTAATTGCGGTATGCAGGAAAAAAGATCACACTTTAATTCATGTTTGATTTATTTAAAAAAAAACTGTTCAAGACAAAAATAGTATTTATATTAAAAATTTTAACACATTATGTAATATTTGGAAATGAATAATATATCACAGATATATAGAAATAAACAACAAAACAGCACATGTATAATCAAATCTCTCCATAAAGGTCACTCAAGGGAGGACACATTAGGGACCTGTATGGAGAAGTTGTTGAAAATTACATAATGTAGGAAACACACAACTTTTCTTTTTTTTCAATTTGGAAAAGGGGAGTAGATAATATCAGCAATTGCCCTATTAATGGTTATCCCTAATGGAGCATGTTTGACCAGAAAAAAAAACCCTATAATAATCTTGGCAGCATCGTTTCTATGCATCATGTAGAATATTGAAAAAAAAAAAAATGATATGTACATGTATTTAGATTTCTGAAATAAAATTATTTCACAAGAATATAGTTGTAACTTATTTAATCTATTGCCATTTACAATGAACAAATATAATCTTTGGTATCAGTTTATATTGTCTAAAATGACTCCAGCACTGAGGACATAACTAACTTATACTTTATTTAAGTATCGGACCAATGGGACATACAGATAATGCATTTGTATTTGGGGAATGGAACCTATCTTACATTAAAGTTCTTTATATTTGGAGATAAGACGGTGAGTTAATTCAATATGATGAATGGAACTTGGAGATAAGACAGTGATTTATTCAATATGTTGAATGGAACCTATCTTACATAAGAGTTCTTTATATTTGGAGATAAGACGGTGAGTTTAATCAATATGATGAATGGAACCTATCTTACACAAGAGTTCTTTATATTTGGAGATAAGACGGTGAGTTTATTCAATATGTTGAATAGAACCTATCATATATAAGAGTTCATTATATTTGGAGATAAGACAGTGAGTTTAATCAATATGAAGAATGGAAAACTTACATAAGAGATCTTTATATTTGGAGATAAGACGGTGAGTTTATTCAATATGATGAATGGAACCTATCTTACATAAGAGTTCTTTATATTTGGAGATAAGACGGTGAGTTTATTCAATATGTTGAATAGATTATATAAGATTATCTCCCCATGGAAACTTATGACAACATATTGTAACTTCACATATTTTACTGAATTTTACATCTTTGAATTCTAACTGATATCTGACTCTTGTAAATATAGAACACTTTTTTAAAAGTAAAAGTATGAAAATTTAATTTCGACATTTTTATAGCAATTCAAAAACTACTACCTCTCACCTTTTGTAAAATGACAAATCACATATATTAACAGTATGTATAGAAATTGTAAGCAACACTTTCATAATATCAATGAAGTGCAATTCAAATCTTATAGGGTTAAAAATATTCTTTAACTTATCACTTTGCACTTTGATAACTTAACTGTTTCTTTTCAGCAGTTGGTTAAAATTTCTGAGGAGTTTGATTTGATCATAAAAATAGCAATTTGGTCAAAATTTTAAATGACTGCAATAGCTGGAGAGAAACACTTATGATCACGTCACAATAACAATATGAAAAAAAATCATAAATCAATAGAAACTTATGCTATCACATTACTGTAAATTCTAAAACTATTTATGTGAACATAATATCTAGAAATTCTCAAACTTAATACATATTTTGTTCACACTGACCAAGTTTTTTTTAAAGATGTTTGCTGGTCATGTCTGCCATCTTGCTTTAAGTATTTTAAGTCATTTGGCATTGACAATACAGTAGCATAGGAAAAAAAAACACTTTTCTTTTCACAAATGTATTTTAAACTATTCCAGTAAAAATCTAGTTAAATCCTAACAAGAAAAACTTATCTATACAAAATATATTAAGAAAAACCAAGAAAAATAGTTTCCCCAACAAATTCTGGCTTAATTTGATTTCTTATGCAAATGACGTTCAACATATGACAACTTCTTGTGAATCTTGTTATTCTAAGACTCACCATAAAAATTTATCAGTTTGTCCATGTCTATATTTGAACTATTATGAATGTTACTAAGCAATACATTTTATACAATACACATCTTTGCTATCCAAGGGTTACAATCCAGTCCCTTCCTCTCCACCCTTAGCGGATTAAGACAGAATTTTGGGTCCATGAAGTAATGTTTTTACATTGGTTGCAGTTGTAACTAGCTGCATCCAATCAAAAAGTGCATTTAAGATGCTCACATGTAATTGTAGAAAATGTAAATAAACAATTGCCACGTGCTGATTGTGCAATAAGTCTTTACCCCCAAAACATAAGACGATATTTAGTGACAACTTTAAAGTTCTTAATCAACTAATTGAAGTTCCTGGGTATGTTGGAATGACAACATATTTTTTTTTGGTCATGCTTCACGAAGTTTGTAAATACAAGACACAACCATTTTTACACCTCCACACTGAAGAGAGTTCAATTGCTGCCACTGGTCAAGAATGATGTAGTCGGAATGGGCGTGACTTTTATCTACCTGTAGATGATGCAGCATTGTTATCCAAAATGTTTGCTTAATCTGCCAAGGGTGGAGTGGAGGAGACTGGATTGTAACCCTTGGCTAGCAAAGATGTACAATACACTGATTAAGCAAAATTAATACAAACAAATGATGTCCATTTCAACAGTTTGGGAAAATTTCATGAATTTAAAAACTGATTGAATAATATCAACTGCAGATTTTCAAGCACCTTTCATTTATATATATACATTTTGTATTTATATGAATATTGCATAATAATAAATGAATAAATATGAACTGCCTTGAAAATAATAAGAAAACTTTATTCATAGTAGGGACAAATTATGGCTGAATTATTTATAAAAGATAAGGCACGGAATGATCTTGTATACATCAATCGGAATGTTTTCAACATTATAAATTGAACATAAGTTACCGGTATGTTATTTAACAAATTTTCCTGAGTCACTAAGATATATTGGACATAAATACATTATCTTTAAAACTTCACTTCAATTAATTCAGTACATATGTATATTAATGAAGATTATACACAACCAAAAAATTAGGTGTTGAAAACCTTGATAAAGGTTTAAAGTTCAGGAATTTATGCTGAACCATTCATCTTTGAGAAGTTGTCTTCATATCAATTCCTTTTGATTAACTCAAAATTTATCATAATATACTTTAAAGAAATTTGAACTTAGAAATATGGATGAACTATGTTATTTTTTTTATTAACAAAATTGGAAAATCACATAAAAATTAGTTTTCATACACATTTTGATGAAATTAAAGGTGCCAACATACAAACAACAACAAAAATGTTTTTGCAAGTTACTAATCTTGTGATTCAGATGTAGCAATAATAATTTTCAAAAATAGTTTACCAATTGAAGAATAGATTAATGTGTTTGAAATTGCAAATTTACAAATGCTAGTGTCAGAATTACATCACAAATGTTTTTCTATACAAAATTTTCAGTATAAGACATATATTGAAAAATTCATTTGAAATCAAAATGTCTGCCAAACACTATACGTCATGACATTAGTTCTATACTGAATCCATTTAATGCCATTCTAGAAAATGTGTTAAATTTTCATTCCATTAGAATATTAAATCATGTCTAAAATAATAACATTTTATTCCCTTTCATATATTGCAACATAGGACTTTTTTTTTAAATTTCTAATCTAACAAATATGACAAATCAACTTACAGAAATTACATATATTAAAATCCAAGAGTTGCAGAGATATTAAAGATACTTGTTATTATCTAAATCTTTAACAAAAAATATTAAAATACTCGGCAACAAAAAGTTAATAATTATACAAAATATTATCAGATTTCAATCTTGAATACTAAAAACATTTTTTTGCAAAACATAGTTTAAAAATGAGATCAAAAACATTTCATATCTGATATAA
The DNA here is from genome assembly GCF_021869535.1 of Mytilus californianus. Lineage (NCBI taxonomy): Eukaryota > Metazoa > Mollusca > Bivalvia > Mytilida > Mytilidae > Mytilus > Mytilus californianus. The sequence continues at coordinate 66,402,313 of NW_026262679.1, forward strand.
ATGAATATATTGTTTTATTTTAAAAATCCAAAGTATCAATACATTTAAACATGATTGTCTCATAAAGATCATAAAATACAAAAGTGTCAACCTCTCAAGCCTTTATATTGGGAAATCTTTCATAAAAATTCTCACTGGGAGATAGGATGTAGAGCCAGTTTTCCATTACTATACTTAAACAATTCTTTTAAATAGGCATTCAATTGATACTGACCTTTAAGACTTAATAATAAAAAATTACATTTCAAATAGCAATAACTGTATTGTAAATAATTTAGCTTAAACAGCTATGTATTAGTCATAAAAAGGTGGATGGGAGAAAATAGGAAGTTTCCCTTCAAAAGAGAGATGTGAGCTCTTCTTTGGACAATGGTCAGGATGACAAACATTGTTTTTTTTTTTAAATTCTGGGGTGTTGACACTTATAAATGTATCTGATGGAAATAAAAATTAAATATGATCAGATTCTCAAATAAAACTAACTTATTTCACAAGAAGTGTGATCTTCTAAATCTGCTTTAAGTTTCCTCAGTACAGAGGCTGATTGGTTCTGGAGAAAAACTTTGGCACAGGAATCAAACTTTCTACGACTATAAATTATATGCAGTAAATAATTTGAAGAAACATGACTTTGGAAACATTGGTCCACTAAAATATCTAACTCAGATGGAGGTTCATGGTTTCCTGCATTGTGGAGAGTTGCCATGGTAGCAATGTAGTAAAAATGACTATCACAGTTTTCAAAAACCGGGCCATCACTCTCATTGAATAATGTACTGAAAGACATTGGTGTATCACAGGATATTTGAAAGACAGGTTTATTAAAACTTCTGTTTGCCTGTTTGGCCTGTCTTGGTAGCTGCACAGGTGACACTATAGTTTTGCCATGTACCCTATATTGAGTTTTGGGATATGTATCAGTTGGTGTTGCATCACTATCAGTTGAGTGATTATCTCCCTTTCTGTTATTCTGTTCATTTTCCATGATGCTCAATTGAGGATAATTTGTTGCATCAAGGCTTGTATCAAGGTCCATTCTATTATCTACAAATATATAGAAGTAAAATATAAATTGTATGCTGTAACCAGAAAATCTTCTAGTTTGCTATTAACAAAAATTCACCCAGTAGAAGAAACTCTCAAAGGCTGAAAGACTACAGCAGATGATATAAATTATTTTTTTTGGAAAAGGGAATTCTATCAATCAATTCTGCTTAAGAAAAGTTTATAATAATGAAAATATTTTCTGTTTACAGAATATTCACTGCATATTCTAAAGAAGGATGTTCTCAGCAGGTTATCATGTTTTAACCTCATTTCATTTAATGAATATTTAAAAATTACAGTTACTTAAATTTTATGACTAGTATGTCATATAAGCTGATTCTTATTTAAACTCAAGGCTATAGCTTGACATATGGTAGAGACACCTGTCTATTCATGAAAACCATATGTTTCATAGAAGTATACCCATTTTTCCCCTTTTTCACATTAAGTAGATCATTTTAACTTGTCATAGTTTGTACAGACTGTCTTCCACAGAAACTATATGATATTTATGACTGATTGAGAATTGTTTGCTTAATGTCAAGTGGCAAATATTTCAATCATTTTCAAAACAGATTTTTTTTTACTAAAACAGTAGGTTTTTCAAAGTGTGTTGAATAGGACGAAGGGCAAACATTTTGTGCTCACTCCAAAAAGGGTATGACAAGTCAGGACTGTAGGTCACAAATTTGTCACAAGCATTTTTTTAGATGATGGCATGACATTTTTATTGTGTGTGTGAAACAAGGGACACCTAGGCCTATATGTTTAAGACTAAACACACAATGATATATTGAAGATTCATATACCTTGATCATGCTCATCATAAATTTCTGCATCAACTATCAAGTTACTTTCCAAAAATATTCTGCCCATTAATGTTGCTATTTCTTTTGTTATAAGAATATAATCTGTTGGCAAATCTGGAAATAAAATATATAACAACTAAGCAAATATGAATTTCTGTCCATCATTCTATTAAACTGTTCCTAACCTTTCTAAGAATTGAGAAAGGCTTAAAAGTCTATGAAACATTGAGGCTTATTTCTCATATCCCATTTTAAAAGATAATAAGTGTCTCCTATGTAACAAAATATGATCGATATTAGTAGGGAAAACCAAAAATAACATCTGAGGATTTTGTTACTTTGACATTGTTTGTGATTATAACATTAATTTCAGGAGTTGAAAGACATTTTTTTCTAATTTTAAAGCTAGTTAAAAATGTGCTTTCCATCCTCACTAGACCACACTAGGACTGGACCAAGGCATGCAATGGTAGGCATAAATATTCAACCAGTCTACCTTGTTTTTAAGTTTTGTTTTTTCTTAAAGAAGGAAACATTGTTGAAGGCCGTACAGTGGCTTATAATTGCTTACATCAACTTCATTTGAACTCTGGAGGATAGTTGTCTAATTGGAAATCATACCGCTTCTTATTTTTATACTGATAAAGCAAGCTTTTATACTCCACATGCCAAGATCAATGTGAATGACATTTAACAACCAACACTCAATCTTTTATTGACTGATGAAAATTTATGTTATTTTTTGGTCAAAATCTGTTATGATGTGATATTAAAAAGAAAAAGTATTTTATATAATTGTAGATGATGATTTATAGTCTCTCATAACTCTTTTTAGAGTGGCTCTTGTTGATTTAAATGATATTGTGATATTATCAATATGTGTTTGAATATATGTCAATATTGAGGTGAGACTTTAATAATATTTTTGTTTGGTCTTGTCTTGTCTTGTCCATGAATAAATAAAAAGTCTCTGCCCCTAAAAAAGTTTGCGTTTATTTCTGATATAAACAAAAGTAATAAAATAATATCCACAATATCTTTTTTTCCACCATTTTTAAAATCAAAACAGCTTCCAACAAGAAGTATAAAAATGCACTTTTTAGCCAACAAGCCAATAGTCTTGTGATAATTTTTCAGGTCTCCATCCCCATCCCCAAAAATATCAAACAAAATACAAAAAAACAAACAAAACCCATGGTTATCCAATAATGATAAGTAAACTTATCCAAGGTTTCGAAAAAACACCTAAATATTCATTCAAAGTAAGGTATTAAAGAAGAAATAAACCCTCTATCTAATCAACAACAGCACATATGGAGAGACAAATGGGTCAAAACATACCCTTGATATTTCAATTAAAAATATTTCACCTAGTTTAAAATTACTAATTAATAATTTATACCCCACAGCCAAAAAAACAGATGGCTGAGAAAATATCAGACCTCTGTTTGACTTACCTAATTGTCGACTGAGCGGTTTAATCAAGTCATGGTTCTCCATTATCCACTTAACAAACTCCGATCCACTGAAACATTTTCTATACTTGAGTAAATCTTCTCTCAGCTTGTGAAGTATCAAGTGTAATGTAAAATTTGTACACTCGTCATTGTTGTACTGATAAAAATTAGGGAAGAAAAAAACATCTGAATTACAAGTGAAACAAAAGTAAACCATACATTATTACAGCAAACAACCTTATACATTTCCTTTCAACTGATCATGTGTTTTTATATAAAAAAAGAGCAATTTTTCTAAAGAATGTGTAAAATTTATCTGTAATGTTACTTGATTTTTCTGGTATATGACTTGTTAGTTTGATTTCTACAGCAATTAATTCCTTACATAGCTTTTACTAAAATCAGAATATATCACCAGTTGCAACAAAATATGAAAAAGGTTTAAGCTATGAAGCATTTCCTCTGTAGCATCGTTGGAATATACTGTCATAGTATTAGGAATATCATTATGTGCCAAATAAATTGTTTTGCTTTTTTGTACTTTAATAAGTATGCATTATGATCCCAACATCAGTTCTTCTAACTTATCTGTATCCAATTATTTGCTTCTAATAGTGATTGCTGATTATCAAAGAATGAAACTACATTGTATCTGCATTTGAGATATAAAACAGATATAAAATTTACTGAAATTTAATAAATACTGATGCATTCAACCCCCCCCCCCCCCCCATTTTCCCCTGATGTTTTTGCACAGCATTTTATCAGGTAGTTATTTAATCTTTTTACAATAATATGATAAATTGTCTGTTATGATGTTTTTATAGCTTGGCCAATAAATTAGTACTTAACAGTATTTATTCCTAATTATCTGTCTCAGATTTATGTATGAATAAAAAGAAATGCAAGTTATTTGTCAATATAACAAAACTTTTTTTTTTTAAACCTCCAGAGGGGCCTCTATGGCCAAGTGGTCTAAGTAGTCGAACTACTATATCACTAGCCTGTCAACACTGAGGTTGTGAGTTCAAATCCCGCACGTGGCAGGTGCCTTCAACTCCAATCTTAATTGACTAGGCTTGTCAGTTTAAGAAGGTCAATGGTTCTCTCGAGGGACTCTGGCTTCATCCACCAAAACATACTGACTACCACGAAATATCACAATAGTGCTGAAAGTGGCGTTAAACACCAATCAATAGATCAATTAATTTAAACCTCCATTGGTCTGCTTAGTCTGCTAAGTAATTTTTCAACTTCATGACATGATAAAATATAGCAGTAACTGATTCTCAATATTAAGGACCTGACAATACAGGATAGTCATCTATAAATAACCATTTCTTATTTTAGTAAAACACCAAATTCCAAGTTTAAAAATCTGTCAATCCTGATTTCAAGCCATTGATTTCTATTGTTTTCACTTCTACAAACATTAATCTGACACTGTCGGATAATGGTTAACATTCCCTTTATAGTCATCACTAAAATAATAAAAGGAATATTACTTACATAATCAATGACATGTCTATACAGAGTAATCAGCTGATTGGTAGCTGTAGCACAAAGTTGTAACCTGAACATTACATTTTCCTGAAAGAGTTCAAAAGTCAATAATTATCAATATTGTTAAACCATATAAAACACATTATCGGTACTTTCCTTCGGAAGTTTGTGCTTTGCTCTGGGAAACCTGGAAAATATTTAGAAATAAAATAGGAGTTGCATAATTTCAAAGGTACAGAGGTTTCTGTGTTTATATTCAATCAACTAGTTTAGGAACAGACATGTCTTTTAAGTTACTGTAATTTCAGAAATATTTGCGAGGTTTTTATTATTGCAAATAATGCGACTGGTTGAGTATCCCAATAAAAAGAACTCCTTGGTTGCCCTGCCTTGACATAAACCAGTACCATTTCTTAGCAAGGTAATCATGATTGCTATGTTGTAGCAAAATGTCCCCGGTTTCATTGTAACTGTCCAATAGAAAAATCTTAACAACAGACTTTAATGGTGGCAGAGGGTGATGAAACAGTAATATATTTTAGGAAAACACTGAATGATATTGAAGTGTTACTTAAAAATCATTCATAAGGTGCTTGCATGAAATTATAGCCAAATTTAGCAAAAAGTTTGTATGACTCCTGCAAAAATCATTCATGACACCCTGATTTTCCTCTTCCCTGATTCAGATTTGATTTTTCTATTCCCTGATTCAGAAAAATCAAGAGGATATAATCAGCCAAATAGTTAACTTACAGCTTCAGTTAGAAGTTGTGATAACCAGTGTATGTAATGTGCGAATCCTAAAATGTCATTTTTACTGTATCCGTGATGAATTTCTGATGTAGAATGATAAATAAACAGACGACAAATTCAAGATTTTTGAATAAAATAAGAAATAATATATAATGTGTACTGCTTTTATATAAATTCATGATATAGGTATGAGATAACAGGTTTTCATCGCGCCTACAGCCATCCAGGTGCAAAATTGATACACAAATAGATAAATATTAAGAATAGTTCACGAACAGAGCGTGCAAGAGATTTAAAAGTAGCAGTTAAGTTTCATTTGCAGAAAAATGTACCTTTTAAAATAATTATTAATGTTGTTTAACTTAAAACAGGTTTTGTTATTCAGCTTGTTGATATTGAATCAAATTCCACTATGCTGTTTTCATTATGGGATTCATGTTTACTGTCGAATAATGATACTAGACTTTCATTTTCACTGTAGGGCGATTCATTTCTATTGTATATGCGATGCATTTTCACAGAAGGAAATTAATTAATGTTCATTATATAAAGTCTTAATTCAGCCGACTCTCTAACAAAATTTATGAAGTCAGAAGGATTGATTATATATGCATACTTAGTGAGTGAAAGTCTGAGGTAATATATCAATAAATTCCTTAAACATGGTATTTATTGCTAATATAGTCAATTCTATTTTCTCAAATAATTTGTCCTGATCTATATGTGGGATAAAATTTATTCTTTCCTATGACACGTCGTCATTAAATACATATATCTTGGACAGTTAAGCCAATCTACGTCACTGGAAAAGCAAAGTTTCTGTTTCGGTCTAAATCTACATCGCATACTAATAAATTAAACGTCATTAGAGCTAATTTCCTAATGCTTGTAATTAAAAGGTGTTGTTGGCCTTGATTGTGTAAATGTTGCCTAAGCATTGTAATTAGGATTGAGCAAACGTTTATACAAACAAACAAAGCAAGCAAGCCAACCAAACCTTTAAACTACAAGCGTTAGGAAAATAGCTTTAATGGATGCATTTGAGATAACAAAGAACATTCACAAAACGATCTTCATTCCACGATTGAATGAGTGGAAACGTTTTCATCTTGCACAAACAATTGACGCTTGGATGACTGGATAATTGATATTTATCATGCCATTGTGTATAAATCTTATACAGTAAAGAAAGTTCGAGCAACAGTCGTGTCACCTTAAATATGCTTGAATTCTTATAAGTCGGTGTTACAAATAAGCCAATACGCAATTGTGAGAATACAAAGAAATATTGAAAACAGTTTATTGTTACATGTTTAAATGGTTCTATACCACGGGGTATAACCGCCATACAGTTGATTCCAGACGTTAATCGCTACATCGCAAAGCAATGTTGGTAGATATACCGTTCTTATATTTACACCAAAGACTAATTGACTAACTGTTCAGTCAAGTATTCAATGTTTATGAAAACAAAGTTTACTACTCCTGGCAGCATTGTATATCATTTATATTACATGAACACCATGTGACTATTTGAAATAGACAGGTCTGTGAATTACTTGTAAACATCGCGAAACAAACACTATGTGTAACTCAAACTTGATTAAACTACAAATAGAGCATAGTTGGTTGGCTCTTTCACTAAATGTGACTGTGTATTTTGTGCTTTGTTGTTGTTAAAATGCATAATACGAATGAGAAACCCGTTGTTTTAATTTTATTTGAAGACATTTACTTGAAAAACTGACCTCAGAATTTTGACACTGTACGATTCATTCTCTTTGTAGTTTGTTTTCTTTCTTTAGTACCGTTCGTTGTACATTCTTGTACTGTTCATTGTGCAAAAGCCTATCAATACTTTAGAAATATGTATGACACAGCGTGACAAATGTTCAAAGCTTTTTTAAGCGAGTTATAAAACTTTTTAAAGAAAATTCGCCGTAGAAAAACGTTATATTCATGGATGTTCTGCTCCAGTAAATTTAGGGATCCATGACAAGCTAATAGCAAACTCACCAACAATATTTGAATATTCATGATATGAACGTGGTTATACCCGTGTATATTCAAGTAAGCATCTATGACTAGCTTGCATTTCAATTTGTAAATATCATCAATATTAAAGTCATTTAAAAACTATTTTCAGTTGTTGTATGTCGAATAATCATATAAAACGACAATGAAAATTCATGGCACTTCCAAAAATTCCACATCAGAAATGATTGCACTTACAGTGATAATTCATCGCATCTATAGTTAAAATGAAAATCGCATTCAGTAATCAATATTATGGATTCTGCTGCTTAAATAACACTTTTTTTTACTTTAAGCCTGTTACTATACATTAAAAAGTTATATTCTACTGAAATTCTGTTAAAACATACATTCAAATCTATTATTTTGTATTTCCAAAAAGTAAAGCAAAGCAGTTTTTCCCATCATCCTTTATTCTACAATAGACATACTAGCATGCAACAGTGAAAATGAACTAACTGGATTCGCACTTTATATACACTGATAACCTGATGGTTCTCTTCCCTGATTTTTAAAATTGAAGGGAGATAATCAGCCAAATAGTTAAACTTACAGCTTCAGGTAAAAGCAGTGATACCCTGATGGTTCTGTTCTGTTCTGTCATAAACTTCATTAAATGCTGAAAAAACAAATATCTTAATACTTTTAAATTTGAGTTAAATTATTATAACAAGGCTGCAAATTAGTTTTCACATTTACAATAAAAGGAAATTTTCTATTTTCACGCTGATCAAATTAAATTCAAATTTGACAGTTAACAAAACTGTCTTAAAAATACATTAAAATGTTTCAATACATATATATTGACAATTTTATTGTATTTACTCATAGTTCTGAGGAAAGCATTTCACCAATGAAATATTGAAACCAACTACTTAAATACACTAACCAGGGGATATCTATCAGTGAAATGCAAAATGATACATTCAGAGCACTATGAAAACTTCTCCTATACAACTAACACTTTAAACAAGGTGAAAAAAATATTTTCCTCATTTTCATATAACTCACAACGATTAAAACCATTCATAAGTATTCAGTAGTTTTTTTTATTATGTTTACCTTAAATTAATGGGATACTGTTTTAGTCTGTTAAGTATATGTTTTCCCATATTCTTTCATTCTTATTCATAAAATACCAATGTAAAATCAAAGAAGATAACCTTTTTCCATTTTTATTGGTTATAACATACCGTAAAGGCTTGTATCAAGAGCTGAGCATATTCAACAGAACCATGATCTCCTCTCAGTACCTCAAACACTTGTTTTTCAAAATTCTGGAATAAAGAAGATGATATGATTAACAAAAAGAGGTAGTTTCAGTGGATAAAAGAAAGCGGTCAACCCAAATATTTACTGATAATTTTTAATTGAAATAGTGTCATACTGAAATTGATTTTTTAAGAAGGAAAACTTTTGGCCAACTAATCTAAATAAGTGCATAATTTAAAATTGACAAAGTTTCAAGAAACTCATAATGATTGGAAAACTATAATATTTTTGACAAGGTAATGCTTAGCAATTTGATAAAAAACTAGAATTACTGTGAGCAAAGATCACAAAATGGTACCCCACCCCTTGCAAAGTCCATGATTTGCTAAGGTAAATCCCCAAAAAAACAAAATACAAAACAGGACCATAGTAATACATAATATATATAGTGACAATTCTGATAAAGCTTCAATTTAGGAGAAGTTGCTGATATTCCTACAGATGAAAGAATGGACAGACAGATGAAGGATCCAACCAATGGATGGACTCATCACTAAATACTGCTTACTTCAAAAAGCAGGGGTATAATAAAATGCCATCAAATTTTATTTTTTTCTGTATTTACTCAAAGTGCACTGCACTTCATAATAAAATCCTGGATGGGCACAAATAAAAACATTATGTAGAAAAAAATTAAATCTTTCCCAAATTTAAAGATAAATTGATAAAAAATAAATATTTTCTTATTCATTTCAACATCTTCCTCATTTTGTAAAATTCTAATATAAAAGCAAGATGTAGAATGAACTAATTTATTTTTATCCTGCAATCAGCCAACTATTATACAAATAACAGGTACCCAAATAAATTTTTGCTTTATTTGTACTTGTACAAATAAAGTCTCCTGTTACCCCTCTTCCATGTTGAGCAAACGGTAATGTGGATATTTCTTTTTGCGTACCAGTTCATTTTGGGGTCCTCTTCGCGGTCCGCGTTTAAACTATGTCGATTTCTTTGAAAAATTAGAGACAATGATGTAGATTTTAACCACCAAAATATCAAGTGTTGGGTGTAAATTTCAGGATAAAAACAATATATGTACATTGTCGGAAAATATATAATTTATTTGTACTTACTGCAAAACAGGAGAAAAGCTCGGCAAGCCTCGCTTTTCGTCCTGTTTCTAAAGCTCATACAAATAAATTTTATATTTTCCGACAATGTACATATATTGTATATTTATTTGTGTGATTTTTTTTTGTGTTTGACTTACCCTGACTATAAAGATCCAAAGAAATTCCATGACTCGTCTGTAACAGCTTCTGTATAACCACTCTTGTAATGAGTTAATGTAAGACTGTAAGAACTGTGTTAATGGTAATAGGCATACTTCTACTGGTACCAAGAGCCTCTTCAGGGTTAATAGTACAGTCACTGCATCATTCACAAACAAATTTATCTATAAAGTTAAAAACATGAACAAATATTACCAGGATATGTTTTCAACTATTCAAGAATAATAATAGAGCTTCTATTCTATAAGGATATTATTTTATTTAAAAATGCTTATTTGCATTGTTTTTACTAGCCTTTTGAATAATAGAACAAATTAATTCTTTCTTTCTTTTGTTTGTCATATCATTACAATGATTAAACCATACTAAAAAAATTACCCTGTATGCCATAATTCGACACAATACACTAACTACATGCGATATATGACAGAAATCTGCTGGATTCTGGGACGTCTGGTCCTGCCAATCATCACTATCTATTTAAAAAATTAAAAAATTGCCAAATATCATTCATTATAATTTAAGATACAGTTCATATTCTACATTCCTTTAATCTGCAAATCTGAATCTGCTGAGATTTCAATGAATAATATAATCTATTAATGGTGTTTTAGCTAAAATGTTAAAACTATGGGAAAAGACAAAGCATTCACATAAAATTCTTGGACTATAAAAATTTCAAACATAGAACTATAACTATGACTGTTTTGTCTAGCATACTAACAACTTTACAGATTTAGAAATTATTTTCATCAACTTTTTCCTTTTCTACTTTGTTAGAAAAATCCTTTTCAGCTGATAAAGATGGAATAAATATCTTGGATTTTTCTGCTTTTTACGAAAACTGCTTTTATAAAAGGTCAATGTCATACAAAAATAGTAACAGTTACTGGGCTTTATCAATTGTTTATTAGTCTATTAATTTTGATTTTTTTACAATTCTGGGCTACATTACCAATGTTGCTTTTTTTTTATTTCCACAAATGGCCTGATATTAAACCTTGTTCTTTGCTTGTATTTTAAAAAAATCTTTTTTCTTTAAGGTAGGACAATACAAAAGCAACTAAATTTTATCAAAATTTAATTTTAAGCTGTTTTTGTTACTTCTTAATATTTCAAAACCACAGAAGAAAAATTTATTTACATATATACTCTTGCACTGTTAATGAGTTTGGATGATAATTAGTTTTATAAACAAATGCAGGTGTCTTACTGATACAAGATAGGAACATGTGGGCAGTACTTTGTGGTTAATCAATAGAATCATTTGATAGCCTTATGACCACTGACCAGCAATAAAAATAACAGTTATGAAAAAGAGGTGGATTATGGATTTATGGAAAAATGAAGATAATGAATTTCAAATAAAAATACATTTCTATATTGGAGCTGCCAGGAGAAAAAAACAAAACTACTATTTGGAGATATAGAGGGAATCAAAATATAAATGTACAGATATTAAACAAATAAAATTGTACAACAATTAATGTTACTGATGTTTATACTAGAATTTCTTGAGGAGAATGTTTAAATATGAATTCTTTTTAAAAGAAAATACAAATTAAATATTTCATTTTCAAACTGCAAAAATGAAAAAAAATCTACTTTTTTTTTTGTGTAAAACACCATATTGCCATTGTATACAATTATAATTCTAGAAATCACCCCATAAGGATCATCTAGACTGACCAACTGATCATTTTGTGTACAAATGCATATCTTACTTTTTGTAACAATGCAAAAAACAAAATATATTATTTTATGTACTGAAAGAATAAAATCCATATTGAAAAAGTAAATGCAATGTGTAATTAAACTTCTGAGATCATTAATAGTAAAGGTTTATCATGGTTGGCGGAGTTTTGACCATATCAGTAGCAACTGACTTACAGCAAGGTCAATGATGATATAACATCTCCTGCCAGATCTGATTTTTGATGCATAGGGTGTGCATTTTCTTTATGTATTTAGAATTGCTGAAATGGAATGCTTTCTTACTGGTCAAAACCTAATTGATTTATGATTAAAGGCCAATCCTGAAGTATTCCCATAGACTCACACATGTACCATGGCCCATGTGTGAATTATATTGAAGTTAATGGGGTACAAGTAGGAAAATCCTTATCTTTTCAATTGTGACACATTCATTTTTATCATGAAAATGAAGATTTAAATGAAATTAGCTCCTAGATGGGTGCCCTTTTATAACTGATTTTCACACATGTTGTTCCTTGACCAGTTATCTTCAAAACAGTGTCTCAGATTTCCAAAAACATCAATAGAACAAATTTTATACCCAATCAAATTTAGTGATCTCTTATGAATTGAGGTTGCAAACTTCATTGAAGGTTTATGAGAGAATGAAATACAATAGGATAAATCTGAGACACCCTTTTTGAGGTCAAACTGTGTTGTACAAGAATCTATAAAATATTTTGGTTTGGTATGAATAACAAAGAAGCTAATTTCATTCAAGTGTAAACATCACAATATAGCAACTAATTACATAATAATAAATTATGTAATAATTATGTCATAATGAAATTATCACCATTTGAAAGATTAATCTAAAAATGTGCGCACGGTCAACGCTTTTACAACCCTATAAATTACTAAAAGAAGCATTCAATACTTATAATTACATTTTTTTGCTAGGATCATGAAAACACGATTTCTATCAAGTTTTTCTTTTATTTACCTGTGCACTTTATTGTGGAAGCTCGTGTCATCATGAATGTTACATTTCATTTTGAAATGAAGGTTAATTTCAGAATGATGCGAGGTTGCTGTTAGCCAATCAAAATAACGTATTATAATGAAACATATATGTAATGTAATTATTAACAAATAGACTATTATTGAACTCCTTGAAGTACAGGCTAATTGAAGTATTCATACATTTCTAATGAGTTGTTTATTTATTTTTTTTATAGCATAATACACCATGAGCGCATGATACACCAGTCGCTTTTTCAACAAATAAAGTTCCATAACTCCTCAATGTCATATCAGAAATTTATAAAAACCCAAAGGGAGGTTATTTTAATAGATATAAACCAGTCACCAAAGTTTCATTAAAACTGCTCAAAGCACTTTTGAGTTATTGTCCAAAAACTGGAAATTCCCCCTTTTTTTATTGAATAAAATCCCATAACTCGGAAACATAAAAATCTAAAGTTTATAAAATTCAAAAGGGAGCTTACGTCAATAGATATAAACAATTCACCAAAGTTTCATGCAAACTGGTTAAAGTGTTTTTGAGTTATTATCCGACATGTCGACGACATACGGACAGAAGGACGGACTTAACATAATGATAGGACCTTACATGTTTACATAGGAAATAATGAAGTATTATCCACTGATGATATTTATTGAGTTATTTGCACAATGTAAGACCTGCTGTGAAACAGGGCCATACAAAGACTTAAAATACAATATACCTGTGCTTTTCTGTTGCTGTAATCTATGTGTGACTTCTGTGGACACTTTAAAAACTGCTCCTAATCTTTTATAGTAGACATCTATACATTCCAATAGCATGAAAACATTATTAATCCTAGTACACATCTACAAGGTAAACATATAATAAAAAAATACAAATATTCCAGTATTAAACAGGTCCAAAAAACACAAGTTCTAATTTACAGCAATCGAAGCAATAATGCCTGTTTTGATTTTTTAAACCTGTGAAAAGAGTATAATTTCATGCTAAGTAATATATTATGATGCTCAATTCCATACTTAACTACCGGTATTACCTTTTGTTTTATTTTCTCTTTAGACCTTTTCAGAAGCTTATTTCAGGAATCAGGAATTTTACTCTATAACTATAATTTGAAGCAGGTTATTTCACTTGTCTAGCAGTACTGCTTGGCAGCAATTAAAGTTTTATGAAAAGTCAAGGATTAGCAGTTTTGAATCCACATAGAACAGCAAAATACTTTTGTCATTTTGAAAATTGTTTTTCAGTGCAGGCAAAATCACTGATTAATTTGGAGTACAATTATTATTATTATTTTCTTGTTCCTATTTAGCAATCTGTTTATGTTACTATTAACTTTTTTTCAAAATTATTCATAAATATGTCAAAAATGTGTTATTCAGATATTCTATTTGTCATCTGATTTTATTCATACAATTAAAAAAAAAAAATTACATCTTTAGAAACAGGTTCATAACGATCACTCAACAGCTCTGCTTTACTCTTGAGATAATGGAAGCAATCTTTCTCACCAGACAAATTATGACGACATCCCCAGATCATGCCTTTTGATTTCATCGTTTGCAAGTCATCCATTAACTAAAATGTATAATAACAAAGAAACAGAAAGTTACTTTGAAATTTTTTAAATCAATACATACCGTTAATCTATTACTGCAGATTCATTTTTACTTGTGGGATACCAATTTTCATGTATTTCGTGGGTATAGGTGTGAAAGGAATTTAAATGTTTAATACCATACAAATTTCTAAGGGCTTGTATTTTGGCAAACGGTACCATGAAATCAAATATCTATGAAAATACGATTTTTCATCAATCCACAATAAAATGCTTCGCTGAGCGCAGCCTAATACGACCGCAGAGGTCGAACCCTGAACAGTTGGGGCAAATTTGGATATAATATTCAAGCTTGATAATGTCTGAATTTTGATTGTGATCAAATTTTTGACATAATATAGGTTACACAAAATAAATGTGGTAAAAGATCTTACAAATCTATTGCGCAATACTGTGCAATTGAAGATTACTTCTTGAAACTTTTACAATATTCGTGAAATTTGAAAATTTTTGAAAAAAATATGAATTCCTTAAAAAAATTGGAAACCCCCCTCACGACTTTTGGAATCCCCCTTGGAGCAATTACCCCAAGACTCGATCCAATTCTTTCCTTTGTAGTATGGAACCTTGTAGTACAATTTCAGAGAGATCCATACACATCTAACACAAGTTATTGTTTGGAAACTAGAATAATGCATGTTTTTGGCCCTTTTTTGGCCCCTAATTCCTACATATTTGAGACAATTACCCCCAAACTCAATCCAAGCCTTCCCTTTGTGATATGGAACCTTATGGTACAATATCAGAGAGATCCATACACTTACACATAAGTTATTGTCCGGAAACTACAAAAATTGTTGTTTTTGGCCCCTTTTAGGCCCTTAATTCCTAAACTGTTTGCCCCATAACCCCTAATATGAATCCCAACCTTCTACTTGTGGTATTAAACATTGTTGTACAATTTCAGAGCAATCGAAATACTTATACACAAGTAATTATCCTGAAACTAGAAAAATATTTGTTTTGGGCCCCTAATTCATAAACAGTTGGGACCATCATCCCCAAAATCAATTCCAACTTTCCTTTTGTGGTATTGAACCTTCTTAAAAATTTTCATAGAGATCCATTAACTTAAACTAAAGTTATTGTCCAGAAACCAATGTGTCTTCGGACGACGACGCAGACATCATACCATTATACAATCCAAAAAATTTTTTTTGCGGTCGTATAAAAATTGGTACATGTACCAACAAAAATAAATGAATCCACAGTAATAATTACATGCTGAAAAGTCCAAATTTTCATCAACTAAAGCTCTTTATAACATGGACGTATTGTTCCTGAATGCTATCATTAAGAGATATCTAAGGGTAAAATCCTGTTCAAAATGGATGAAAAATAAACAAGAATGCAAAAGAGAGGTGAAAGATAACAGAGGGACATTCAAACTCATAAGTAAAAAAAAAATAGCCAACGCCAGACCAACAAACAATTGTACACAAAACACAACATAGAATGTTGTGCTAAGCATACCCCATTTGTAACTCAAAGTTTTGTATAGACCAATGGACAAACAAGATGATTGCAATATAGTCCTCACATTTAGACTGGAGATATAAAAATAGATTCATAAGTCATAGGATCCCCTTTATTGACAATCATTCAATAAACCATAATGATACAGCTAACAAAATGCAAGATGAAAAGAAAATGTTGTGGTAATGAATGTTTCATGTTAGTTTGTAATGACATGTATCGTAGAGTGATTGTATCAGACACAAATTAAGGCTAAGTAAGAAAGACGTCTGCAATGATACTTGTAGTGGAACAAAAAAGTAGGTAACGTCACAACAACTGTGATGTTGTATACATAGAGAGCGATAGCGCAAACATCTCATATGCAATCTGCAACAACATGCTTCACAACTATTTTTTTCAAATTTCTTTTGGCTTTTAATTCACTGGTAAATGGAGAGTAAAGATACTTACCAAGGAACCAGTCAACTTCCTCGCCTCACTATTTGTAGTTCCACACAAGTCAAAACATAAAATGTTATTTGCATACAAGTGAAGAATGTTGTTCATCATCTACAAATAAATATTAACCCAGACATGTTTTATAGCAAAAGTATTTTATTAAAAATTATATTATCTATTAAAAAAAAATTTGAACATAACAGAAAAGTGATTGTTAAAAGAATCCATTCAAACTATTTTAGGATAGACATTTTTTTCAATTTTCTTTTTGATAAACTATTTTCTTCTACATGTTATGCATTATGATTGAAAATATATAACCAGCAAATTTCATATTATTAAAAGTTCAATAAAAAAAAATCTTTTTCTAATGTGAAACACTTATCTTTATATATATTCTCTTTTGTAAAGAACTTTTTATTCTCTGGACAAACAATTTTTTGGACTTCGTTCAAAATCACAGTTTTTTTTCAGCAATATACAGAAATAAGACTTTTTTAAAACACAATCTTGTATTTATTTCCCACTCCACCACAATTTTTACAATAGAAACAAACATTTTTTTCTTCCCTTCCCTTCTGGAACAAAAAAAAAAAAATTTTATTTAAAAAAAATGTGCCCCCTCCCTCCCCCCATTAAAATAGGTGAATGGTTGGTGTATAAACTATTCATACAAATTTATAAGAACGTGTATCACTGTACCTTTATATTTGTTTCGTGTAATTTCCTCTTCATTTCATAAGAAGAAATGGAAGCCATTTGGTATGTCCCCACTGTCCACACACTCTGCACAAATGACTGACATAATGTTTGACTGAACTCCACTAATCTTTGTAAAATGACAACTATATCCAGAACTGAACCTGATACAGGCAGTAAAGCAGTTTTCTTTACTTTTGAACTTTCATTGCTACATGAGGATACTGACCTAACAACTGGTTCGGCTTTAAGTTTATGGGCAATTGGCTTAATAAGTTTTGGACTGACAGTTTTTAATTTCCGAACATTTTCACTTTGATCCAAATCTGAATATGGAACCAGTGGTACAGTTTTAATAGGTTGTGGGATCTCATGTACAACATTTTTTATCACAGTTTTTACAGGATCTTTATAAAGACTAGATTGATCATCAGTTTTAGCAACTTCAGACAATGGAGGGAAACTGAATTCATCTGAATGATCCGAGTGATCTGAATCTGTATGATCCATTTCAATGTCATCTTCATTGATGTCGTTTTCAACATCAACTGCTTTCCCTCCCTTTTCGGCAACATGTGAATTGTTATCATTTTCAGAACTTCCTTTTTCATTATTTTTGACATTATCTATTTCAAAATCATTTTCAGCACATTCCATTTTTGTAACATCATCTTTTTTTATGCTTGTTTCAAAATTGTCTATTTTGGTGTCACTTTCTTTTCTGACATCATTTTTAAAATTTTCTATTTTGAAATAATTTTCAACATTCTCAACTTTTTCATCAGTATCTGCTTTATCACTATTTTCTATACTGTTTGACATTTCAAGAATTTCAATTTCAGGTCCTTTTTTAACACGCTTGATATTTTTCTCTTTCTTTTTATCCAATATGACAGTGATTTCTTTTTCTTCATTGTCATGTTCCCGTCTATAATTCTCCATGGGAGATAACTCATACATGATCTTTTCAGCTAAAGTTCTTCTCTGCTCGTCTTCTTGATTCTCATCAGAATGTCTGTTTGGATTGGTGTCAATTTGGCGTGAAAGACTTAAAACTTTTCGAGGAACATTTAGATAATGATCATAACTTTTACTGAGATTATCTGGTAGTGAACTACACGACCTAAGTGAACTGAATGTGACAGCTTCTGCTTCATCGATCAAATGACCTTCAGTGTCCTCTGTTCCATCAAGTGATCTTGTCTCTGGGTTATATCTGTGTTTGAAAGAGCTGGTTGTCTTTATTGATTCAGAAGTTTTTGGTTTGAAAGCTGAGGTCTGGACATTGGATTGGGATACATCACCAGGATGGCTCCACTGAAGTAAAAGCATATAACAGTTAACAGAAGACAATTATCCATGGAAAAAGTAGGGGAATAAAAGCCCACAAATATGAATATTGAACCATCTTTTACTTTGCTCTAACATTGTATGTCATAAAATTTTACAGTGTGTCCTACCAAAAAAACAAAAAATCTATTTACTGACAAATCCAAGAACTGGTCTTAATCTACCTTAAGGCTAAATACTGACAGAGATTTAAAATTGAATAAGTCAATTAGAAATGAGAAATATCATCTTATTGCACTATGAATTTAAGAGGTAGGCATTCTAGGAAATAAACCACTTAAACAAGTTTAGATTTTGACATTAGTTATTTACAAAAAGTGAACTAAATTTATTAGTTGCCTTGTTGCCAAAGTTGCTATAAAAACATAATAATGAAATAGAATTAGAATTTCAGATTATAAGTTTTATTCAAACATAAAGCTTTATCTTTTCGTAACATAATGAAAACTATAATTGTAAGTATACCTACAATATTACTGTAAACTGGGGTAGAGTTAGATGATACTAGTCCACTGAATGCACTGTTGATAGATGGTGTTATTGATTTCAAAGACATTGTTCTGTCTCTGGGACTAGATACAGAACTTAATGATACTTGGTATGTTGATCCAACATCATAAAAGCACTGGGTAGTAAACTGAAATAAGAACCATCTCAATATTGTCATACAATTGAGGGTGAGTAGGAGGTCTCATTCAAAATTCAATAGAAATAAAGTACCATTCTTCATTTCCTTTGAAAATTATACAGTCTTGAATTCCTGGACATTAGGTCAAAATGTCATTCTTAAGTGTATATACAGTTTTTATATGCCTTACCTAAATTATCATAATAGACAAAATATCCATGAATCAGGCATTTACAGTGTTGGTTATGATAAGGAACTGCATTATTTAGAGTCTTCTTCGGACTCTCATGAGGTATTTTATTCAACTGTCACATTCTTTTCTCAGAAAATTGCAATCTGAGAGTGCAAGACACTGGAGTCAATCTAAATCCTGATTTCTTATCAGAATAAAGTACAAGTTCAATGTTCATGAAATTTCCTGAGTTCAAGGGCTGTAGGCCATCAGGCACGAAACACAAACATGATCTGTAACTTACCATATTACGCTAATGAACCAGAAATCAGCCAAATATGTGCAGGCATAACAAAAAAGTATGGACAACTGTTGGACCTTAAAAGAACAGACAGAAGAACATGGGTAACACTGTTTGCCCAAGCAACTGAGTGTTGAGGCCATAAAAAAACTTTTAACTATTTGCCAAAAACTCCTAACAAAAAGCAGAAGTGATTGGTATCCATATTCTGCTGTTATCTAACCTTCATATATTGCTCATTCCTGAACACTGATAATGGATCTAATTCAGTAAGGTTTAAGATAAGCAAAGGAGCTTGAAGTACTATTGAAAACATGTCTAACAGCATTTATGACAAACTTTTCTGATAACAATAGACCAACTCATGATGGATACCATAAAAAGTTTTGTATTGATGACATCAATTCAGGCTGAATATAACGCGGACTTATATGACAATTATAAAGCCTAATAAAATATTTCAGTGTGTGGACAAGATAAACTCTGAAGAAGAAGAAAAAGGGCAATATATATGCACCATAAACAGGTAATGTAAGCATTTTGCTGCTAAGAAAAGTAAAATTCACTATTTGGAAAGCAAAATTATCACCACTATTTTGTAATTTTGTGTTCATATGTCGTCGTTTGTCTATTGGTTTAGAACCAGGAATGAAGCAGATCTTGTAATAAACACATACCAGAGAACATCTTTATATTGTTATTTCAAAAATATTGGTGTATTCTCTTTCATAGCCTGATTTTGAGCTAAATATAATAATACAATATTATTATATATATACATCTTTAGTCGGGTTGTTGTCTCTTTGACACATTCCCCATTTCCATTCTCAATTTTATAATCATATAAATATCTGAATTTTCCAGTTTAGCTAGAATATAAAAATTTGCTTACACGATCTAATCCTACTGCTAGCAGTACACTTTGTTGTGTGAGTGTCTTCAATATGCTTAGCCAGTGAAGTGACTGTTTGTAGAAAAATTCTCTCCATAAGTAAGAGCTAAAATACAAAAAGTCTATACTTTTTACTATTTTTTACAAAATTGTAAAAATGAAGTACAGCTTTATAAGAAAAAAAAGTCTTGAAGAGTAAATTTTTTGATCTGTTCTTTTTAAATCCTCTAACATATCAAAAACTAAATGACTCTCAAAAACTATAAGAAAACTATCGGCAAGGACTTTCATTAGGAACTTCATGAAATAAGCTAAACTACAATCTTATATTTGTGTTAAAATGTGATTAGGATTTTCAACTAAAAGAAAGAAGTCATAATATTAAAATCCTGTGTACGTTGTACTATGAAAACAGGCCATTTCCATATTATTCATGTAAAATTTATAACATGTAAAATAAATAGATTTGTCATGGGTATATTCCCCTATCTACATCACAATCCCTCATCTTAAAATAATGTTACCCAAAAGTGAAATGGGGTTACAGTAATCACCTGTAACATTGCATAAATATTTCTCAAGATTTTGTCAATTGAATCTTTACTTTTATATGAAATTACTTTTTTTCAGGGACAAAGTACCTTAATTCTAAAAGGGATAGGCAAAAATCCTAATTATAAAACTTACTGTAAATTCAGAAATTATTGCGAGGTTTTTATAAATGCGAATAATGCGACTGGGTGAGTATCGCAATAATATGAAACTAGCATTCTGAAAACTGAAACATAGACCTGTATGCAGATTTTTTTGAAATCGCAATAATTAAATTCACATTTTTGTCCATTCTTAAAAAATCGCAATAATAAATGCACACAATAATTTCTGAATTTACAGTACATAAATTCTACCAGTTAGTAAACTTTCTTATGATTTGGTGAAAGAAAACTTAAAGAATTTCATCAATTTCAACCTGTTTTAACTGTCATGAGATTTAATGAAAGTAATGTTGAGTTATCAGTTTGACAGTTTTCAATATCAACATCTATGGCTGGTGTCTAAACACTTTTTATAAGATCATTTTCATGGAGAAGGTTCAGTCACCTTGGACAGTTAACATACCACTACTGTTTTTTTTTCTTCAGAACCACACCATAACTTTATATGATTTGATTACCTTGGATGTCCAGATACATACTGATTCCAGTCATTGTCAAGGTCATGTAGTCTATACCCCAATCCTAACAGCTGTTTATCTATTGATTTACTTGTCTGTAAATATAAACAAAAGGGGATCCTTTGAAAATAGCAAAAAAAAACATTTGCAAAAAAAGACAAAACTGCATTTATTACAAATTATTATAGTATTATAAATACTATGAATTCATCTTGAAATTGTGGATTTTGTATGTAAAGGCCAACACTAATTAAACCACTTAATGATATACATTTTTATACAAAATTTTAACTTATCTTTCATATTTGTATACAAATAAAATAGTAGAAAATTAAAAAAAAATTTACATACAGATTTATAAAATAAAATGCTTCGCAGAGCGCAGCCTGATACGACCGCAGAGGTCGAACCTTGACCAGTTGGGGCAAGTTTGGACACAATATTCAAGCTTGATACTGTCTGAATTTGGATTGTGATCAAATTTTTGACATAATATAGGTTTCTGACACAAAATAAATGTGGTCAAAGAGCTTAAAAATTTGAAATGGGACATTCATTTTACCTAGAATGGTCTGATATCCAAAATCTAACAACATGGTTAGATTCAGCATATAAAAAAATTTGAAAGGGTTCCGCGGAACCCAGTGTCTCGCCTACTTTTGGTGTTAATCGCAGGCTCAACAAAAATGAGGAAAAAAATTAATAAAAATATTCCCCTCTATACTATGTTTTGATTGTAAGTAGCTTCTGTCCAAGTTTGGTAAAAATCCAGGATAATTTATGAATCTAATAAATGTTTTAAAAACTTAAACTGTAGAATGTATGTAATGTTGACTGGAAGAAAAACTAAGTCCATTTATAAGTAAAATACAGAAAAAATGGAACAAAATTTTATCAAAATTTCCTTCTAGATACTAGCTTTTGATCATAAACAAGCTTCTGTCCAAGTGTGGTACAAATCCAGGATAGTTTAAGAAAGTTGTAAAAATTTTAAAAACTTTAACCACAGAGTGAATGTAATGTTAACTGGCAGAAAAACTAAGTCCATTTATAAGTAAAATACGGAAAAATCGAATTTTTTTTTTACAAAATTTACTCCTGGATACTATCTTATGATCATAAACAAGCTTCTTTCCAAGTTTGGTATAAATCCAGGATAGTTTAAGAAAGTTATTAAAATTTCAAAAACTTTAACCACAGAGTGAATGTAATGTTTCCTGGCAGAAAAACTAAGTCCATTTATAAGTAAAATACAGAAAAATGGAATTTTTTTTTTACAAAATTTACTTCTGGATACTATCTTATGATCATAAACAAGCTTCTTTCCAAGTTTGGTAGAAATCTAGGATAGTTTAAGAAAGTTATTGAAATTTTAAAAACTTTAACCACAGAGTGAATGTAATGTTAACTGGCAGAAAAACTAAGTCCACTTATAAGTAAAATACGGAAAAAATGGAATTTTTTTTTTACAAAATTTACTTTTGAATATAATCTTATGATCATAAACAAGCTTCTGTCCAAGTTTGGTAGAAATCCAGGATAGTTTAAGAAAGTTATTAAAATTTCAAAAACTTTAACCACAGAGTGAATATTTGTGGACGCCGCCGACGACGACGACGACGCCGAAGGAATGTAGGATCGCTATGTCTCACTTTTTCGACAAAAGTCGAAGGCTCGACAAAAACACCAAAAAATTTAATTTTAGTTGAAATCAATCAAAAGTTTAATTTTGGACCCTTCAAACCTTAATATGGACTAATTTGAAAACAGGGCCCAAAATAAAAAATCTAAATACACAATAAGATTCAGCATATCATACAGCTGCAATCATTCAGTTTTTGATGAAATCAAACAAAGTTTTATTTTGGACCCTTTTGACCTCAATGTAGACTTATTTAAAAATGGGGCCCAATATCCAAAAAAGTAATACAAGGTAAGAACCCCCAAAAATTAAAGACTTAAAATGAATCCCATTGAAATTGGTTAAAAGATTTGTATTTATTTTCAATTGAAGATTTCTTGCTATTGCACAATACTGTGCAATTGAAGATTTCTTGCTATTGCGCAATACTGTGTAATTGAAGATTTCTTGCTATTGCGCAATACTGTGTAATTGAAGATTTCTTGCTATTGCGCAATACTGTGCTATTGTGCAATACTGTGCTATTGCGCAATACTGTGCAATTAAAGATTTCTTGCTTTTGCGCAATACTATGCAATTGAAGATTTCTTGCTATTGCCCAATACTGTGAAATTGCGCAATACTGTGCAATTGGAGATTTCTTGTTATTGCGCAATACTGTGCAATTGAAGATTACAAAAACTTTGAAGAAAAAAAATATGAACCCCAAAAAATTGGGGAAAAAATCCCCCCCCCTTTTCTCACCCCCCCCCCCCCCCCCCCCCCCCAGTACAATTTTAGAGAGATCCATACACTTACACACAAGTTATTGTCTGGAAACTAGAAAAAATGCAATGAAGTTTATTAAACTAAAGTTATTGGCAAATTTCCAATGAAATTTATTAAAAATAAAGTTTTTGGCAAGTTTCCAATGAAGTTCATTAAACTAAAGTTATTGGCAAATTTCCAATGGAATTTATTAATAATAAAGTTTTTGGCAAATTTCCAATATACATAATTTAAAAGCAGTTTAGGTGAGATAAACAAAAAAGCTCCATCAGTAACATTTTATATTGGCAAATTTCCAATGAAGTTCATTAAACTAAAGTACTTGGCAAATTTCCAATGGAATTTATTAATAATAAAGTTTTTGGCAAATTTCCAATATACATAATTTAAAAGCAGTTTAGGTGAGATATTCAAATGAGTTTCAATTACCAACCTTACACTGCCTTTTAAATTATGTTTTGAACTTAAGTAATTGTCCATTAACCTGGAAACCCTTTTCCCCCCTTTTTTGCACCTTATTCCTTAACGGTTTGAGCCATAACTCCCAAAGACAATTCTTACCATCCCTTTGTGGTATTCCAATATCCAAAATCTAAATCCATGGTTAGATTCAGCATATCAAAGAACCCCAAGAATTCAATTTTTGATGAAATCAAATAAAGTTCAATTTTGGACCCTTTAAACCTCAATGTGAACCAATTTGATAACCGGGCCCAAATATCAAAAATCTAAATATATGGTTAGATTCAGCATATCGAAGAACCCCTTATATTCAATTTTTGTTGAAATCAAACAAAGTTTAATTTTGGACCCCGATTTGGACCAACTTGAATACTGGGCCCATAATAAAAAAACTAAGTACATGTTTAGATTCAGCATATCAAAGAACCCCAAGAATTCAATTTTTGTTAAAATCAAACTAAGTTTAATTTTGGACCCTTTGGACCTTAATGTAGACCAATTTGAAAACAGGACCAAAAATTAAGAATCTAAATACACGGTTAGATTAGGCAATTACCCCCAAAATCAATCCCAGCCTTCCCTTTGTTGTATGGTACCTTGCAGTACAATTTCAGAGAGATCCATACACTTGAACACAAGTTATTGTCTGGAAACTAGAAAAATGCTTATTTTTGGACCCTTTTTAGCCCCTTATTCCTAAACGTTTTGGGCAATTACACCCAAACTCAATTCCAGCTTTCCCTTTGTGATATGGAACCTTGTAGTACAATTTCAGAAATATCCATACACTTACACACAAGTTATTGTCATGAAACTGGAAAAATGCTTGTTTTCTGCCCCTTTTTTGGCCCCTAATTCCTAATATTTTGAGGCAATTACCCCCAAAATCAATCCCAGCATTCCCTGTGTGATATGGATACTTGTGGTACAATTTCACAGAGATCCATACACTTGAACACAAGTTATTGTCTGGAAACTAGAAAAATTATTATTTTTGGACCCTTTTTGGCCCCTTATTTCTAAACGTTTTGGGCTATTACCCCCAAACTCAATTCCAGCTTTCCCTTTGTGATATGGAACCTTGTAGTACAATTTCAGAAAGATCCATACACTTACACACAAGTTATTGTCATGAAACTGGAAAAATGCTTGTTTTTGCCCCTTTTTTGGCCCCTAATTCCTAATATTTTTAGGCAATTACCCCCAAAATCAATCCCAGCATTCCCTGTGTGATATGGAACCTTGTTGTACAATGTCAGAGAGATTCATACACTAACACACAAGTTATGTCTGGAAGTTACAAAAATGCTTATTTTTGGCCCCTTTTTGGCCCCTAATTCCTTAACTGTTGGAACCATAACCCCCAAAATCAATCCCAACCTTCCTTTTGTGGTATTGAACCTTATGGTAAAATTTCATAGAGATTCATTCACTTAAACTAAAGTTAGAGTGCGAAAACCAATGTGTCTTCGGACGACGCCGGACGACGACGACGCCAACGTCATACCAATATACGACCGCAAAAATTTTTTGCGGTCGTATAAAAACAAAAAAACACATTCATTAATTTAAATGTATCATGTAATCTTTTTTTTACATTGGCCTTAAAAAAGCTAATATACTTTTAAAGCCATGCAATAAAAAATCCTTCAATAATGAATACTGCAATTTTCGTTTCTCAGACTTTAAGATATACAGCTTCAATGTTATAATAAACATTCTAGAAAGTTTGAAGTTCAGGGCTGAGACCTGTAAGAGGAGTTAACTAGACATCATTGAGATGGGAGCCATCTCTGTGGGCCCGGCTGACCTTGAACTTTGACCTAGGAAGTTGTACAAACATTATGACACCCCCTCTGGTGTTGGTTAATATACATGTCAAGTATAAATCATGAAATTTTAACAGTTCTCTAGATATAGAGCAGACACAATTTGTTACGGAAGCACAGATTGATCACTATAGGGCGACCCGCCACTAGGCGGGGCCCTAATTAAAGAAAAAATTAAGTATCATCAATTGAGAATGTTGCTTAAAACTTGGCTAAGTTTCACCCTCTGGAAACATGTGTGGATCCTGGACTTGGTGTTCAGAGTCGCAGAAAATCTGACAGGGTTTTATGCTTAGCGGTATATGTATTCAATTTTTCTAATTTAGAAATGTAATGAACACTAAATGTTTTACATGAACTCACAGGCTGAGCATCATAAACTTTGAAAAACTGTTGTAAATCATCCATAAAAAGAGTGTAAAGACTTTGTGCAGCCAGTTCTGTGACATTACAATATCTGAAACAAAAACAATATTACAAAATATGCCAAAAAATTTCATGACTAATTTTTATATTATAAAAGCAGTGTGATGTACATAAGACAATAGTGAATATGCAAA
Organism: Mytilus californianus; assembly: GCF_021869535.1. Classification (NCBI taxonomy): domain Eukaryota; kingdom Metazoa; phylum Mollusca; class Bivalvia; order Mytilida; family Mytilidae; genus Mytilus; species Mytilus californianus. Next base: position 66,429,160 of record NW_026262679.1, read on the forward strand.
ATTTTAAGAGTAAAAAAAAACTCACTGTTCAATGTTTCACAATGAGTGTAAACTTGTAACTGGGCAAGAGCTAAGGAAGGTCTTCATTTAAGAGTAAGGACAAAGACAGGTCAGCTCTGAATAAAAAAAAATGTATCTAGGAAAGGGAAGATGTCTTTCTGAGGATTGTCACCTTGTGAGCTAGATAGCAAATGTAAAATCTAACTAAGCGTGTAGGTCTAGTTCGAAGCAGATATATATTCATATCTCATTAACATGTTAAGCAGCTACTTTATCGATCAAGATACATATGATACATATTTATTGAATAAAAATTTAATATTATCAAATTTTTGTAAAAAACTTCATATTTCCTAAAACTTTTTTTTTTAATATATATCTTTTTAATATATACTCTCTATAGGATCTTCATTCTTTCTTTATGTTTGCTTTTGACTTTTTACAGAAATGATAAAAATTTACCTGCTAAATGTCCCTTGATAATACGTCCTGTAATGGCTAACTTCGTCTCGAATTTTACCAATTACCATATTCAACTGAAGAAAAAAATGTATTTCATTTAATGCAGCTAGAAATATAAGCTAAATGTTAAAAAGTTTTAAATAACCAAAAAAAGATTAAAATTTGTTTTCTATATGAATGAAATACATGTAATATAAGTACCGTATATGTGTGATTTAAATTATAATAGATATAAGAAGATGTTGTATGAGTGCCAATGAGACAACTCTCCATCCAAGTCACAATTTGTAAAAGTAAACTATTATAGGTCAAAGTATGGCTTTCAACACGGAGCATTGTCTCACACCGAACAGTAAGCTATAAAGGGCCCCAAAAATGACTAGTGTAAAACCATTCAAACAGGAAAACCAACGGTCTAATCTATATAAAAAACCGAGAAACGAGAAACGTTTCAACTAATCACTGTTAAGCTCCTGACCAAATAAAAAGTCACTCTGTTCAGTAATATCTAAGAAAAGTGTAATGAAAATGTTTGTTCAAGGATGAACTGACAGATGGACTAAGTGATTGCAATTTAGGCTGGAGTGGGGGTTATAATTAACAATTGTCTAGAATATTGATTCAGCACTGTATTGTGACAAGACAGATTCAAGTACATTCTACAAAAATTTGTGCGCTTACATCCTGGTATTTTTAGTGATAACATTGTAAATTATTTCATAGATTCCTTAATTCCATGTAAACAAGAAATTATAAGATTTCTACAATCTTAACAAACAACTGTTTTTAGTTGTAAATGTAGCACTCCTGTAAGTACATGAAATATCATTGATGCAGTCATTTTCTGTAAATTTACTGTTTATAAAATGTCAAAATCATTTTGAAAATACTAAGGTTTTTCTACCCAATGACATTAATGGCCTTCACCAGATATAGCACAAATATTTTGTAAATTTTGGTGTTTACAGTGCTCTTATACTTTGTAATTGAGTTCATTTTTGACCTGATTGGTTTGAGTGGTACTAATGAGTCTTTTGAAATACTAAGGATTTTCTACCCCAGGACACAAATGGCCTTCACCAGATATGGCACAACTTGATTAAAAATTTTGGTTTTTACAGTGTTCTTCGACTTTGTAATTGAGTTTGTTCTTGACCAGATTGGTTTGAGTGGCATTACTAAGGTTTGTTTGATTGTTGATTGCTTAATTTCCAGTGGCAAATATTTTATGCATGCTCAGGACAACGAAATACTAAGGATTTTCTACCCCAGGAAAAGATTACCTTAGCTCTATTTGGCAAAACTTTTAGGAATTTTTGGTCCTCAATTCTATTCAACTTTGTAGTTTGTTTGGCCTTTTTAACTTTTTTGATTCGAGACGCACTGATGAGTCTTTTTAGATGAAACTCATGTCTGGCATACAAAATTTCAATCCTGGTATCTATGATGAGTTTATTTCTAAAGGAGAGACTCCTGTCTGGCATACTAAATTATAAGCCTGTTACTTTTTGTTATTTTTTTCAAAATATACTATACCAGTGATGGAGTAAGGTAGCCATTGCTATCCTGTTTCAAATCTGTTTTTGCAACAAGCTTCATTTTCTCATAAGATGGTGGAAAGGTTTCCTAATAATAATAAATATATATCAGTGATGAATCATCTATTTTATTTCCATCATGATAAACAACATTGGGTTGATGCATTAAAATTGGTGAATATTGTCCTAAGGAGGGTATTATACTGTAACTATAAATCTTTTACAAGGGATAATATTCATCAATAACCCTTTCAAAGTATAGAAAAACTTTTTAAATCACAACAACACAGCAATTCTTTTTCTTAAAAAGCCAAAAGCACCATATTAACCTACCAATAACATTGTCATTTTCAAGTGATTTTACATGGTGTGCATACCAGGGAACTTTAAGGTTACCCGCTACACAACATATTGCATTGCTTTTCAAAATAATTATAAATTATTACACAGCATTTTCCAAATTAGCCCTGGTATCAGCCCTAGACTCCCATTTCAAGCCAGAGGGCTGATATGGATCGAGGGCTGATACCAGGGCCAATATGGAAAATGCCATGTAATGATCTATTTATCAATTTATTTTCATATTTTCAATTCAAGTCACTTTGAGTCTTCTTTTTTGTGTTTTCATTTTTCATTTCGTCAATAAATTTACTGGCAACGTTACTTGAAACTTGCAGAAACCTCTCCCTATTGTCTGCATCTCAAGATGCAATCTTGTTTATTGTTTTTGATTGACAGGTTAAGGGGAAGTTAAATTCTGGGGATCAATATGGGTATTTGAGGGCAAATATGGATATTGGCCCTGAGGACAAATAACCAACTTTGACTTCTGGCCATTATTGGACATGAAAAATCGTACATTTTACCGTACATAGTACAAAATATGTGATAAACAATATTATTTCATTGTATGAAAAAAATGATAGCTAAATAAATATTTTATTGGTTGAGACTATCCAACACAACATTGAACAAAACATCATATTCCCCTCTTAAGATCCTGTCTACCTTGCGAACTTAAAACCTTGTTTATATAGGGTTTATAGGCTTATAACACAGCGAAACCATTGTCAAGATTATGTCTAAACTTTTTTCAGGCATATAATCAGAACAGAAAAATAACATGTCATGCTATAAATAAATAATGATTGATATACATGTACTATTTATCATAATTTATGCCATGTAATTATAAAATTAAGGGGATATGAGAAATTGCATGTACCTGATCATTCTATTTTCTGTAATCAAAGAAAGGAGTGGAATAAAACATTCATTTCTGTTATCTAAGGGAGATAAATATAGATTCTGCCACAGCAATGAGTGTGATATGATATTTGTCAACTTGAAGCAGTTAAATTTTCATATTTAAGTGCCAATCTGCCTAAGAATCAGGCAGTGGTGAAAACATGACAAACAAAAACACACTCAAGTTGACATTAATGTATGTTCAAATTGTATAATGGTGCACTAATATAACATTCGTTTCCTTTTCCTGTTCTGGTAATTCAAGATATAATATGGTTGAACTGCACTAGAAAATAAAAATTAAGGAGAGCTAACTCAGTAATTTGCTATCATTCTAACCAAAAGTTATCTAGAGATTTCTCAAATTACCAGACATGCAGAAACAAAAGACCTACCATTTCTAACTTAGGATGAGGGTAACTTCAAAATAGGATGGTTAGGTCGGTGTGCTTTTTCTGCCATGTTTTGAAACTTTTCTAAATTGCATGATTCTTACAAAGACTGACACTTAAAAGGCGAGGCTTGCTGAGCTTATTTAAAAATATTTACTTCACTTACGGTTATACAACTTAAATCCTGTCCTATTTTTCTCTTTTCGACTTTGGGATCTTTCACCTCTCTTTTAAAATCTTAAAAGTACACCAAGTGAAAATAAAGAAAATTTGCCTATATTATCTTTTATTTCAATTTCATTGTCTGTTTTAGAACACAATAGAAAAGATGAAATTACCTTTATACACTGTATAATGAGATCATCAAGCAATTCAACCTTTGGAATTTTCAGATGAACTTGTGCCTCCAATGTTTTTTCCATCAGGCTTATTAGCATATCTAAAATGTAATGTTGTTATACATTTATTTAATTAGTCTATCAATGAAAAATTATTCAGCATAAACCAAAATCATGACAACGAATAAATAGACAGATGAACACACCTACCAACAAGAAGATCACTATATATGTCTGATAATTTCTTGTAGAGATATATTAAAAACAAAAATTTCTCTGTTCAAAGTACTCGTAACAAATATCATGGGAAAATGTCAACACTGCCTGCTGATACTGTGACTTGACTGTAAGTGTTGCTTTCTACCTATTGCAGTTTATTTAAAATTCTGACCAAATTGCAATTTATATTATCAAACCAAACTGTTCAACTGGTCAGAAAATTTAACAAACTGCTGTAGAAAAAGTCAAGTGGTGAAAATGAAAGGTGATAAAAGCATACTTACAATCCTATAAGACTTTAATTCTACTTCATTGATTTTATGAATAATCAGTCTTACAATTTCTATACAAATTTTATTGTAATTGTCATGCTAAAGGTGATAGGAAGTAATTTTTGAATTGCACAGATGAACAGTTTGGTTTGATAAAACAAATTGGGATTTGGTCAGAATTTTGAATAAACTGCAATAGGTGGAGAGCAACACTTACAGTTAAGTCACAGTAAAATGAAAATGAATAAAATAAAATTAATTTTTATCTAGAATTTAGAATTCAACTGGAGACCATATGATTTTTATAAGATTAATATAATTTTAAAGTCAATTCAGGAAGTAAGAAATAACTACATAGCTATACTATAAAGTAAGGTACTATTAAATACAACATAATACTAACCAATACCATTTGAAGGCTTATTATCAGGGAAAACACTCTTCATCTTAGATAAGGTTGTCAGTGCTTTGCTTTGTAGCTTCTTGATACTGTCACACAGAATTTCTAACTGAAAAGGTAAGTTACTTTTTTTATTTGAATTCATATAGTTTTTGTATAAAAAATCATTTCACACTTAGGCAGCTATAAAAATGTATAGATTAATAGAAAAAAAGATATTCTGTAAAAAGTTGTTTTTTATGATGACATGAACTTGAGAACACTGCACTATTTCAACTTTAATCAAGCTGACAAAAAAAACAGCCATCAATAATAATATATATATATTTTACAGATCTAACATTGTTTGGCTGTTATTTAGACAAATTATATATACAGAATGTGTTTTCAGCCTTGTAACACGATCACTGGTGATCCCATGGATAAAATCTGTCGTAGAGTTGTCACTGGTTCAGATGTATTTATAATATAATTATTTCTGTGACTGCATCGTACATTAATTTGTAAAATCCTCTACGATAGATAATTCAGCTGATCTGTAATATTCCATCTTCATGCCTTATATATTATGTACGACGCTAGATAAAAACTGACGAGGAAAGGTAACACCCGTCCACCAAAAGCTTGATTTTTGATGAGCCTAGGTGGTGGAGTGGTCTAACGCGTTGGGCATAGTGCAACGTGATTTGGTGCCACGATATCTCAGTAGCATGAGTTCGAATCCCGGCCAGGGAAGAACAAATTTACAGATCTAACATTGTTGGGCTGTTATTTAGACAAATTATATATACAGAATGTGTTTTCAGCCTTGTATCACCATCACTGGTGATCCCCTGGATAAAATCTGTCAAAGAGTTGTCACTGGTTCAGACATACTTATTATATATATATATATATATATATATATTTATATAGAATGTCTAGATAAAAGTCAACGATCTTTCTTATAAGGGCATTGGATTGTCATGAAAAAAATACTGTGCACAATCAATAAATAAGCAGGTGTGACAGTACGTATACTTTACTTCTATAACTTCATTGTGAGAAGTTTTCAAGAAAGAATCTTAAGGATGTACTTAGCAGAAATTTAAAAAATCTACAATATAAAATTGATACTAAGGGTCAGAAGAGCATTAGTTAAGGAACAAAATAAGCTAAAAATATTGATAGGTTATAGAGCTCTTTTTCGAGATATTTAATTTTTTTAAAAAGGCGGGAAAAGGCTGACTTGGACATTTACCTTATATTTGCATTGGTATTTAATTTATTGACTTTATTGAAGTCTTATATGAAAAGAAAAATGGGTGTTATGGTGTTATGGGGCAAAATATTTTACCCTGTATCGTAGGAAAAAACCAAGGAGTCCGAACAGCTGACAAAAATTCCTAAACCTGACCTTAGTACATCCTAAACTGTATTTTTTAGCATTTCAATGCTTTAAACCAACACTATTTCAAGAAAAATGAACTAATTTGATTGACTCCCACTAGTAACATATTTAATTTGAAATCAGTGTCAACTTCAATAAATAATATGATACAAAATAACAACATATTTAGTATATAATTACTAAGGATTTATCTAAATCATGATTAATGTTAATTACACATTTTGTTATCTACTGTAGTTTATGAGAAAATATATCAAACTTTAACATCTGTTACTAGTGTTTTGCAGTCTGTTGCCAACTTAGAACAAGGAAACATAAATCAATAATTGATTACTTAAACACCTTAAAAAATACTTCTTGTTTATCTTCTTCAATCAATTTTATATAGTGAAAGAAGATGAATTGAAACTAATTATGCCTGATTTAAAAGGCTTTTTGTGTATTTTCTATTATTCTATTATTGTGTCTACATAATGGATAACATTTCATCATCTTAATCTTGTCATCAATAAACTATAAAAAGAAGTAATGGTGAATGTGTGCCAGATTTATTTTATTGACATTACTCTATGGCTTAGTTCTTTAAATCACAGTAGTGACATTATTGTCAGTTTCCAAGGAATTGGTCTCAAACTGGCGCTAGGGGCCATTTTAAAGTTGCAGTGAGGTGAGAGTTCTTGCTCCGTGTTGAAGGCCTCAGTGTGTCTTTGAGATGAAGAACAGCAATAAAAGCTCTGTTCCTTTGCTTTTTGTGTTTTTTGCTGCTTTCTTAAGCCAATTTCATTTTATAGCTTTATATTTGTTCAAATGTGTATGGGTTTCTAAGCTTAACAGTTTGAGCATTCTTTATGAAACTTATCTAAAAAATAACTGTAAAGTTAGTAAATTAGATTTGCTTGATTTTAATACATGAAATTTGGTAAAATAGGAGACAAAAAACATAGTTTGAATTTCTAATGTGATATCTTTACAACTTTATATCAATCACTGAAACAAGTATGAGATGTAACATATTTTGTCTAAATCTACTTTCTTGAACAAAAATACCTAATAAATGTAAGACGTTTTTGTCTAAATCTACTTTCTTGTACCAAAATACCCATTAACTGTAACACATTTTGTCTCAATCTACTTTCTTGTACCAAAATACACTATAAATGAAAATCATTTTTTTCTAAATGTTTCTAACCTCTTTTCTGACCATATCTTCTCGGTTTGGCAGAATTTCTAAAACAAATATCACTCCAAAAATACAATGCTGAATCAACCAGACAGAAGGATCAAAGTTTGCAACCAAGTATCGTAGATAGACTATTCTTCTGTACAACTCTCCCTGTAAAATTTGGTAATTTTATAACAATCATATTTTTGAAGTTGGAAATTGACAATTGGTTAATTTCAAAATTTCAATGAAGTCTATGGTATCTTCCAATTTTACTAATACTTTAAAGAATTAATTATAAATTATAATTGATTACAGTACAAAATATGTACAATATCATAAGGAATTTGTTACAATTCAACACAGTAAGCTTAATAAGTGTTTAACATGCATTTGGCAAAGGTTGTAAAAATGTACTTTCATAATTGTCAGCTTTTTTTAAAGAAAAGGACAACATTCATTAAGCACCCTTTAATTTAGTTAATATTAAATGTGGCCTGAAAGGTCTCTATATGGTAATTTGCATTGGAGAGGTTTATTTGAATAAAATCTATCAGTAATAGTACACTTTTGATAAGCATGTTGTTTTATTGGCACTACAAAGATACTATATATGTGCTGTTAAATCACATCCAAAGTACTTAAATTCATAAGATTTTTTACCCATTTTTTCTTATTTTCAAAATTGACTGCATTCTTATACAGAACCACTAAATTTCCAAAGTGCCTACTGTGGATTCATTTATTTTCGTGGGTACCAATTTTTGTGGATTGCGGAAAACTTGCCTTTTCATGGATACATGATTTCGTGGTTTTGCAAAAGTCTGCATACAACCTGATAGAAATTTGTACTTCATTGAACATTTTAATTCGTGATTCACCTGTACCAACGAAATCCACGAAAATTGGTATCCAACGAATGATAATGAATCCACAGTATTAGATTTATGATGTGGTATGATGCATGGCATATCATTATATACATGTAATAATTAAATGTGTTGTCACAAAGAAAATGATATACTAATACTTACTACTCCATATCGTAATCCAAATTCTTTCAGAAGTCTGATCGATGCTGATGACAAAAGTGTGGTTTGTGTATTATCAGCTTGTCTATAGGCTGATTCATACCTAAAATAGGAACAGGTTACACATATACACACAATATATATATTAAAGCTTTATAACTCAATTGAAATCAAAGTTCTCTTGAGCACTGAAGGGTATAGATTGCTTTTGTTTTGCAGTGGATACTTAAAATTAAACATTGCATTGTATAAAGCAATGAAAAACATTTAGGCAATACTTTAAAATTAAATTGGAGTTTTCTTATATCCATAATTGTAGTTAAATCTATCTATATTTTTCAAATCAAACAATTTTTTCTTTATCATAAGGTCAACAGATCTTTAAACTATTTTTTCTATATTCATCGTGGGCATGCATTATTTCATAAATTTCATAAATCACATAATCTTTGATTGTCAAACAAACACAGAACCAATAACACATAATTCAAGTTTGCAGTTTTTAATATAAAGTTCTTTTTATACTGGAACTGTTATTTTTTACAACTGATACTGTTAATTCAGAAATTATTGTGAGGTTTTTATCAATGGGAATAATGCGATTCAGTGAGTATTGCAATAATGAGAACTCGCATTCTGACATCTGATAAAAATAACTGTATACAGATTTTCCTGCAATCGCAATAATTAAGTACGCATTTTTGTCCTTTCCACCAAAATCGCAATAATTTCTGAGTTTAAAGTAGATTCATTCACGACTAATGTAATTTTCACTAAAATAGTTTTCTTGATAGAGTACAGTTATACCCCATACACAGACATATCATATTGTTACTTGAATATCTGAGTGTAAACTATATCATTTATGAATTGCTTGACATAACATGTATATATAGGATCTAATGAATGAGCACCTTACTGCACTATATGTTTGTGCTCTCAAAGGTTGAGATGTGGTCAGAAAATATAGCTATCAAGCCAGTGATTGATTGATTGATGGATGTTTAACGTCACTTTCAACACTATTGGCTATTTCGTGGCAGTCAGTTTTTATTGGTGGAGGAAGCTGAAGTGCCTGGACAGAACCACAACCTCCCACTGGATAACTGACAATTAAAATTGGAGTCCAGAGCACCTGCCATGTACAGGGTTCAAACTCACAACCTTTCATGTGATTAAAACCCTAGAAAATGTTGACCTTATAAGGTTACATTTAATGAGAAAATCTAGTCAATGACAAATAAACATACTTAAAATTAACAAATCCCAATGTAAAAGACGCCTACAATTTATCATTTCCAGGATTATTTTTCAGTGCTGGTTCACCCTTCAAATTATCTATGCACAGATTAAAACACATAGAATCACCATTTTTGTGAAAGCATCTCCATTTCAAATAAGATATTTCCTAAATTATTTACTTTTCATTGATTACCCTGACAGAGCTAATTATTATGGATACAATTATTGCAACTAATTTTGGAACAGGAAAAAAAACAAAGAATTTGTCTACAAGAGAATAAAACCAGAAGGGAATCATATGTGCATTATTGATAAAGATAACCCCTCTTTAAATCTATATAAGCTGATAGAAAAGTATAAAGAAAAGTATACATTATTTTGTTAAACTTCATTTTACATGATCAAGATTTATGGAAATTTATTTTATGCCTCTGAAAAAGTAATTTTCAGCAAAATTTACTGAAAATTTCAAAATGACTTTTCAATTAAGCAGTCATTACAGAACTGTAGACTAAGGTTCAAACTAAAATTTTTGCTAACCTCAACAATTTCTCCATGAGTACTACATAATCATCATGAACAGTCTGTAGAAACTGTATATGGTTGTTACGTTTATGTGGATGGGCAACATGCCAAAATTTTCTCATCAGTTCTGCAATGTGAATGAATTCTTTCCTCTGCCATCTGTCATATCCAAACTGTGTCTAAGTATAGAATGAAAAATATATTAAATTTTCTCTAAACATTTAGAGAAGTTAATGAATTTCTACCACAAAATAACCATTACAAGAAACAAAATACTATTTCACATCTGAAATCACAGACAGTGAATAACATTTAAACTATAAGAGATAATAAGAAAAACTAAAGACCAAATTTTTTCTAAAATGATATATTTGACCTGTATATACTAATAAAACTGTTGAATTATAGATATGCGTCAGCTACTTAATTTTGATCTCTTTCAAATAAATATTGTATCAGATCCATCTTGTCGCTGTGGGTTTCCCCGTAAAGATTCTGATCATTTCTTTTTAAAATGTCCTTTATATTCAAATTTACATCACATTCTTAGGAATAGTCTTAGTTGGCTTCCAGATGACCTTGTGTTGGATCTAGAGATTTATAACATCTGGTGGTATAAATCTGACAAATGAGCAAAATGAAGAAATTTTTAGAAATGTGTTTGATTATATTAAAAAGACCATAATCATGTGTATAATCTGAATGTAGTGATCCACACACACACACACACACACACACACACACACACACACACACATGCATATTTTTTCTCTTCCTATCTTTCCTTTTTTCTATATTGTTTGTTAATATGTCTCTTAAATAACAGATGTTTGATTATAATTGTGTAATAATAAATTTGATATTTGCATGCTATGAAATTCTATTGACTAATGTTGTATTTAAGATGGAAAAAAATCTAAGTTGGACTAACTTGTGTCTAGTCCTTTTTATGATATTTTGCAAATAAAATATGTAAAAACTAAAACTGTCAGCTACTTTGTAGTCAAATATAAACAGTTAGTTGATAAAACTGACATTTAACGGGAATCATTGCATTAAACAATGTTCAATTGACATGACAAATCTTTACATTAAACAAGATTAACAGTTTTATCTTAATAAGAATACAAAATTGGGCCCCACCATATCTTTGCAATTGAGAAACATGATTTCAGTTTTCATATACAGTGGATTCATTATTATTTGTGGGATACCAATTTTTCTGGATTTCCTGGGTACAAGTGAACTACAAATTTTAGTATTTAATGAGGTAAAATTTTTCTATAGGTTAGTATGCAGACTTTGTCAAAACCACAAAAGCAAATGTCCACATATATACAATTTTTCTTACTCAACTAAATTCGATACCAACAAAAAATAAATGAATCCACAGTAATGAGTTTTAAAAAAATCTAAGCATTTGAATAATGTAAAAAATTTAAAGTCATTTAACATGACTAAGAAACAGAACCTACAGTTCTAATTGAAACTGAAATGGGTGCATCAACAAAGATCTTGTAAAAGAACTTCTAAACAGACAAGCCTTTTCAAAAATCTGAACAATGTAAACATTCCAAAGTAACAAAAGCATGAATAAGGGGTGGTGTTTCGTATTCTTACCATATTTAAAACGTAGGGTGCTAATGCAACAGTGTTCTAGTGTAAGTACTTCTTTCAATTTTCATACCTTATTTTGATCGATATTTTTTTAAAAGTCACTGTAGCATGAAAAAGGCAGATAGTTTTCCAAATTGAAGTGAATGGATGATTAAACAACAGTTCTCTAATTTTCATGCTTTTTCATGTTTCTCGATCATTGTGAGAAAAATATTTGTCATCTCTAGAGAAAACTTTGTTCTAGGCAAATGATAAGTCGAAATTCAATTATGATGTCAAATTTTCTTGATTTCTTCTAAATTTCCTATTGTGACATCATGAAAAAAGGTGACCATGCCCAATGACATCACATATAAAAAACACTTTTTTTAAGTCTGAAAATTTACATTTCAGCAATGCAAAAATTTTAAAGTCTCTGAAGAATGACTGAGGGGACAGAGCCTCAAATACTGCCTGAATCTAAATTGCATGAAAGATAATGCCATACCTATCTTGACATTTGTTGTTGACTACACTGTCACCAGAAAAGAAAAAATGCACTTCTTCAAGAAGATTATGCAAAAACTAAAGATTACAAAATTTTCATTTCTTGATCAAACTTTAGGAAAAACACTGCAATGTCAAGGTCACAAAAGCTAACAAATATTTTTTAAGAGCATTTAAAATAACTGATGAAGTGAAATATTCTATATTCAATATATAAACTGCAAAACTGATATCAGCAGGGGAAATAATAGATGTACAATCAAATTGTTATCTCATAGTGTCAACATAGAAAACATCTTATAAAATGATAAGTTTTAAGCTGTGGTGTAAATGAGAGGTGTCCGTTGTTATTCTGTGGTTTACATGTTGTAATGTACTATTATATTATTTATTTATGTATGTCTCTGTCCTGAGTGTTCTTGTGTTTAGTGGTAATGTATTCCTGTCATGTAATGTTGCCATTTTTGATAGCGTTATTTTTAACATTGCCTCATAAGCGGGAGGTTTGGCTAGCCATAAAACCAGGATCAACCCACCATTTTTTCTTAAAATGTCCTTTACCAAGTCAGGAATATGGCAGTTGTTATTAAATAGTCGTTTCTATGTATTTTGGCGTTTGTTTTTGTAGCAGTTCAGTGTTTATGTTGTTACATTGTTTTCCTCTTATAATTGATGTGTTTCCCTCGGTTTTGGTTTGTGACCCGGATTTGTTTCAGTTAAATCGATTTATGACTATTGAACAGCAGTATACTACTGTTGCCTTTATTTAAGATGCTTATACAATTCTCATAGTACTATAAATTTGTAACATACCATGAAGTGTTTTGGTGTGTAATATGGATTGCTATTGTTTTCAAGTGAAGCCAACTGTCCAACTAATTCCTCTGCCAAAATCTGAAAGGTAAAAAAAAACAAGTCAATGACCATCAGTCACTTTTTGCCACTGATCTTTTTAATCATGGAGGAAACGAGATAAGTATAGATTGATTTCTCTAATTCTTGGCTAATTTATCCTTTTCCTGACCTATTTATTATTTTTATCTAATCAACCTGTGGTTTAGTTAATCCACTTCTTCTTGATCGAAATTCATTTATGACATCTTCTTTTCTTGCTTTCCTCTGAATTTCCTATCATGAAAAAAGGTGACCGTGCATGATGACTTTACATAGAAAGAAATCATCTTTTTGCAGATCCTTGGAAAAGAAGGATTAATTTGGTCTGCATACCATTTAAAATCATCAAAGAAACAGATTCTACCACAAAATTTTGTGCAATATGAAATTTCTTCACTCTTGACAGTTAAATTCTAAGTATTTGCTCGTCAAGCCTCACTTTTAAAATTTGAAAACTTAATTGTCTCGACTGGCAAGAAATCGTATCACACCGATGTTGTGGTAGAATCTATATTTATCCGGGGCATGTTTAGACCAAGGTTAATCATTTTCCTTAACTTTCATCATGTTAAGATCTTGATTCCCAACTGCTTTCATTTCATTAAGTTCTTATAAAGTACATTTAGAATTCACAAATTTTTCTTCAGCAAAGACTCAAGAGCTTCTCAAACAGCTGGAATAATAAAATATGTCACATGAACTTTGCAAGTGACCTTAAAAAATGCCAGATATCTTTTGTGGTTTTTTTTCTGACTCAGTTACCTGTACTCCACATCTCCTTTAATTCAATGCTATTGTTTTAATGTCCTTTTTGGTAATATAGCTCTTCAACTGTTTTGGTTCTTATACATCTTTGGCTTTCAAATATTCGGCTTTTGAGCGTTGCTAATGAAGGTAAATCCAGAAAAGTGCTTCGGACGCATGACATTTATAAGTGTTGTTTTCATTTTTTTTAAAGCAACTTATAAAATTCCTAAGCACTCACTCTGTTTGGTTCAGCATCTCTTTTGCCATAGGAATTCCTTATATATATTTCATACTGGTAAAATGTATTGGGACTTAGCCTGAATACCCGTCTTAACAATTCAAAGAGTGTTTCTGCAGGAACAATTGATGTCTCATCCTCTACATCGTCACCAGATTGTGTTCTCATTATCTGTGACTTTAAATCTTTGAACTGGATCCTGTCAAATATATGTTATAATTTGATTCTCTATATTATAAAAAAAATTTATATCTGACTTTTGCTGTAAAAAAATAAAAACATATAAAGTGCAATTTTACACATATTTACCCTATGCCGTACAGCTGTCTTAAAGTTGCAGAAAAACCTTCTAAAAATCTTAATTAATTTTGTGTTGCTTCAAGATATTTATATTTTCTGTATATATGTAATCAAACAGTAGCTAAATCAGTTTTGACCAAAAAAATTTAAAAAAGGCTGAAAATATTACCCATTTTACTTTAAAATGATAACAATTAGAACCTTTGTCATAATACAGAACAATTGGACAATGTCCAGTTTGTCGTATAGATTTCTTTGAGGTTGACCATAAGATGTCTGTTTTGCAAACTGATTACATTTCTATATATGTAAAAAAAAAAAAAAGTAATTCAGTAAAGACTGTTTGACAGAGACAAGGTTTAATATCTTCAAGCCTTTGTAAGGTGAGATAATATATATATATTCAATTATAGATAAGATTGTAATCAGATAAAAAAAAATTGATATTTGTCTTTCAGTTCTAAATTTGCTTATTGATACTGACCTCTAGATGTATTTTTTTTTGTGTCATTTGGGTTGCTGTCATTTTATGTGTCATTTGGATTGCTGTTTTTTTTTGTATCATTTGGGTTGCTGTCTTTTTATGTGTCATTTGGATTGCTGTCTTTTTTGTGTCGTTTGGGTTGCTGTCTTTTTGGTCTTTACCAGATATTTTCTTTCATTCATATGAATATTTATCTAACATTATCATCTATGAATAAAGTTTCCATGGTTCTAAACATTACTTCAAAATCAGGACATTCAGACTTACCTAATATTTCCTTGACCTGTTGGAGTAAGTGGAGGGGTCTGTGGAGATGGAGGGTCAGGTGCACCCAAGACAGGGTATGAGGCACACATGTAGGCATATCTAAACACTCTAAATTCCTAAAAATGAAAAACTGCAGTAAAGTTACAAAACGCTTGCAGAAATATATTTGGAAATCAGATGGTAAAGAGTTATCTTTGTTCAATAATTGACTGTTTTCTATTCATAGCTTGTTATTCTATATTTGAAGGTCACTATATGTTGTTTTGTTTATCCTTACAAGGGATGCAATCAATTATTTTAGTCATCATAAAATTCAAAAAAGTATTTTGTACAAATACCTCAAGTTCAACCTTCTTACTTAAACTGTACTACTTTATTTAAAATGTAATTAGTATTTCTGCAGACTGCTCAGTTAACCTCAAATTGAGGTAAACATGTCACTTGCAAGACATTAGTCATAATAAGGTCAAAAGTATGCAGTACTCTAAGGACCTGTTTTTGTGCTTTGTATGGATCAGATGATTTTTATAGTTTTCTTATGTCTTGCTGTTGTCTCATTAGCAATCATACAACATCTCCTTATTTTATATGCAATGTTCAATTACTCAGTATGACAAGCAGTTTGTATATCTGCATGACACTTTTTAAAAAGATATAAAATTCCAACAAAATGGAAGTAGAATATTGAATGAACTGAAAATGTGTTACACTGTAATTGACCTATCCAAATGGAGCTTGGTGCCTAATATCAAGACGCTACTGTAAATTCAGAAATTATTGCGAGGTTTTTATTAATGCGAATAATGCGACTGAATGAGTATCGCAATAATAAGAACTCTCTTTCTTACATCTGATGCACATAATTGTATGCAGATTTTCCTGAAATCGCAATAATTAATCTCGCATTTTAGTCCATTCTACAAAATTCGCAATAATACATGCACGCAATACTTTGTGAATCTACAGTATAACTTGAAGTTGATGAGGTGTTATGGTAGAGAGGTAAACCAGTTTAAACCCCATTTGGAGCTGTGGCATAATTATGAGGTAGATATTAGGTCAATATCTCAAGAAAGTCTGTCAATGCAGCAGAAAATTGTCAGTTTTATAAATTCTTTTATATCCAAGGACAGTAATTAAATAAAAATCAAGACATTAACAGATTCAAAAACAAGTTTTGATGCAACAGGCAGAGCAATTTCAGTGGCATTTTTTTTTAAATTATGATAAACAGACACAAAGTGATGGACAAAACTTACATTACACCTTTGAAATTAATGAAACTAATAGAAAATATTTAAAACGTTTCTCTGAAATATTTAGTTTGGTCATTTTTTTTTAAAGGCAAATAAAAAATTCAAACCTTTTCATCTAGTTCAGCCACCAGCTGTGAGTTGTCGATGAGGGTTTTAGACATTGCACCTAAAGAAAACAAAATGATATGGATGTATGATGTATATCTAAAGATATTGCATCCTTTTCTCCCTTTCAATGTAATTGAATGTGTGAAATTTAAAAAAAAAATAAAAATTTAATAACATAAAATAAGTCCCATCTTATAGTTATCATATGCTTTATTGTATGGATTGATTGAATGGATGTAGATTTGATTGGTTGGTTGATTGGTTGATTGGTGTTTAACGTCACTTTAACACTATTGTGCTATTTCGTGGCGGTTAGTTTTTATTTGTGGAGGAAGCCAGAGTGCCTGGAGAAAACCACTGACCTTCGGTAGGAAAACTGACAATCCTAGTCAATTAAGATTGGAGTCGAGTGCACCTGCCCCGTGCAGGATTCCAACTCACAACCTCAGTGTTGACTGGCTAGTGATACACTAGTTCGACTACTTAGACTACTCGGCGACTGAGGCCCCTGGATGTAGATTTGAATAACACCAAGCAGCTAATGTTCCACTGATAAGATTGTAACTTATTTTAAAAGGAACTTGCTTTGCTTGATATTCTTGCTACACATGATTACAATAGCTCATAATAACTGTGACAGTTATATATTGGGGGGGGGGGGGGGGGGGTATTGACTTTGCATATTTCACTACTTGCTCATTGTTTTAATTTTGCACTTTCAAACACTGAAATAAATAAATCAGTGAACAATTTGCATTTTGTTTGGTGTTAGTTTTATGGTTTTCACCCTTTAATTGGTACTTGACAAATATTGTTTTCTCTGTAAATATCTATTTGTAGATGAAAAAGGGGGAACTGTTTTACGTATCAATTTTAAATTATAAGATGCATTTGCATTTATTGTATTTGATATTTTTTTATTCCTGTCTCAATAATGTCTACCAATCATCTTTTAATTGATTTCTTCACTAACCTTCTTCAATTCCTTTATCTCTGCCATCACTTCTAACCTTAAACAAATTAGAAATTCTTCGTCATGTAATCTAATAACATGATTGATAATGCATGTATAATCTCATGGCCATCAATTAATATGTTTACATAGAAAGATCAAATTTACACCATTAACATCTTTTGACCAATTTAATTCCAATAATAACATGAAGATCTTTTAAAAGTGTTATAAGATGATACTGATTTGACAATGATTTAAAAATAAAAGACCCAGACATACCGTAATTAATTGTCCTTATAGATTTTATTTGTGATAATCCTAGATTCACTTTAGTATCCTCAGGGTTTTGACGATATAAATTAACTTACTTAAGTTCATAAAAAATAAAAACAAAGCAAGTTTCAAAATAAAATAAAAAGATTTATGTGAAATAATATATTAGTTTTATAAGTAGTAATATGTGTCTGTGTGTAAGTCATACAATTGCTGTGTAAAATGATTGCACAGTTATTGTTATTCAAGCTCACCATTTTTTCTTTTTATTTCTTCTGAAAATTATATACTTATATAAGTGATATATTAAGTTAAATTTCCACCTTTAGTATAACATAAGATAGTTAAAAGACAACAGCTTGATACAATCAACAGTTTGTTTGTTTCATTGCAGCTACTGTTTTCATAAGTTGCTGCGTGAGGGCCTAACAATAAATATTAATACCTCATGAAGTAATTTATGTAACATCTACAACATCTGGAAATAAATTTACAGTGAAATCTGTCAAAACTGTACCCCTTTGAGTTGAGAATTTTGTTTGGATCAGACAAGTGTAACAGTAACATTCATAGACTGTCAAGGTTTTCAAGTTAACTTTGATTATGTTTTCAAGTAGACTTTTTATTTTCCAAAAAAAAAGAAAGGATATAACAATTGTACTATGTTTATTTATAAAAAATTTCATAGAAACTTGTTGGGTCATTCATGCAAACCTTCTGATAAATATAAACCACAAATTCCAAAGAAAATTGCGCAATGAAATTTTTCCAGTGCATGGAGCAAAACACACCTTTAGGTGCTAAGGCCAGGGTTTTTTAATTTGTTGGTTTACAGATCCGCTGAACCTATTTTCCCTGATTTTCAGAAGGAAAAAAATGACATTTCATGATTTTTAATTCCCACTGACCCTAACAAATACATTATCCCTGACATAAATAAAAAGATCTCCATAACAGCATTTTCATTAATTTAAAAACGCATTACTTTAGCATGTTAAATGATTACACTTTGTGTTTGCTAAAAAATGAAGATCTTAAAATAGTGTTTGTGTTTCTAAAAATAGACAATCAAAGCTGACCTTGAAAAGTCGTTAATGGAAACATTTTTGCGGAATAAAATCTATGTTAATAAAATGCTTCGCTGAGCGCAGCTGGATATGACCGCAGAGGTCCAACCCTGAACAGTTGGGGCAAAAATGGACACAATATTCGTGCTTGATACAGGTCTGAATTTGGATTGTAAATAAATATTTGACACATAATTGGTTTCTGAAACCAAATAACTGTAGTCAAAGAACTTAGAATTGGTTATATGATTTCAATTTATATTCAATTTTTTGCTTTTGTGCAATACACTATGCTGTTGCGAAATTGAACAAATTGAACCCCCCCCCAAAAAAAAGAATAAAAAAATTTTTACACCTCCCCACTTTTTTTGCAAAAAGAAATAATATTTGAAGAAATTTTCTTTTTAATTTCTGAAATCTGAAATGATTAAAAAAAATTGCCACCACAATTTCTTTGTTATCCCCCTCCCCCCCTAAATTTTTTTTTCACCTCCCCCCTTTTCCAAAAAAAAAAAATTCTTTCCCTCAAGATCTGGTCATAATCTCAATTCAAATTTCCAATGGAGTTTGCAACCATAATTACCAATTTAAATACATCATAAAAGACTTAAAATAGAAAAAAAAAATCCCCCCCAAATTTTTTGAACCCCCTTATGATTCATCACCCCCAAACTCAATCCCAGCCTTCCCTTTGTGGTATGGTACCTTGCAGTACAATTTCAGAGAGATCCATACACTTGAACAGAAGTTATTGTCTGGAAACTAGAAAAATGCTTGTTTTTTGGCCCCTTTTTGGCCCCAAATTCCTAAACGTTTAGAGCAATTACCCCCAAACTCAAACCCAGCTTTCCCTTTGTGATATGGAACCTTGTAGTACAATTTCATAAAGATCCATACACTTACACACAAGTTATTGTCCTGAAACTAGAAAAATGCTTGTTTTTTGCCCCTTTTTGGCCCCTAATTCCTAAAATTTTGAGGCAATTACCCCCAAAATCCATCCCAGCCTTCCCTTTGTGGTATGGTACCTTGCAGTACAATTTCAAAGAGATCTATACACTTGAACACAAGTTATTGTCTGGAAACTAGAAAAATGCTTATTTTTGGCGCCTTTGTGGCCCCTTATTCCTAAACATTTCGGGCAATTACCCCCAAACTCAATTCCAGCTTTCCCTTTGTGATATGGAACCTTGTAGTACAATTTCAGAAAGATCCATACACTTACACACAAGTTATTATCATGAAACTAGAAAAATGCTTGTTTTTTTTCCCTTTTTTGGCCCCTAATTCCTAAAATTTTGAGGCAATTACCCCCAAAATCCATCTCAGCATTCCCTTTGTGATATGGAACCTTGTGGTACAATGTTAGAGAGATCCATACACTAACACACAAGTTATTGTCTGGAAGTTACAAAAATGCTTATTTTTGCCCCCTTTTTGACCCCTAATTCCTTAACTGTGGGTACCATAACCCCCAAAATCAATCCCAACCTTTCTTTTGTGGTACTGCACCTTATGGTAAAATTTCATTAAGATCCATTCACTTAAACTAAAGTTATTGTGCGAAAACTAATGTGTCTTCGATGACGACGACGACACCAACGTCATACCAATATACGACCGCAAAATTTTTGCAGTCGTATAAAAACCCATTACAATAAATTTATTTTCCTTTCTGTGTTTTCATGCTTGAAGCTCATTATCCACCATGTTTGCTGAAAGTTGATTAAAAGCAACATGTAGCTAGGATTTTTTTTTTGTTTGTTCATGAATGACCATTTCCCCATGTAATGGCATGTTTTATGTTTAAAACAGCTGATCAATAATATTTGGAACTAAAATTGGAGAAATGATGACAAAAAAAGCATACAAAAAATATTTTTAGCAAGCTGAAATATATATTTATTTTATACATTTATGTCTTGTAACTCACCCAAATCTATCAACCAACAAATTAAAAATTCCTGGCCTAACCCCTTTTCAGTGGAGTAGTCTTATAATTATAACCTTTTTTGAGGTACTATGCCACATTTCCCATGAACAAATTTGTCTTATCAATAATCATTACATTTTTTTTCAAAACAAGATGTCATGTAGAAATTAAATTCACCCACCTAACGTAGCCACAAAAAGAAAAATTCCTAAGAGAACAAAATAAAAAGTTGAAATTTTCATCATTTAAAACCATAAGATGCACCAAAAATCAATATAGCAACAAAATTTTATGAGAGAAAAAAAACCTCTCCAGTAACTCCTAATAATGCAACTTCATACCAAGTATTCAATCAAAATCTGTACAATATTTTTTAAATTCTTAGTCCAAGGATTTATTTCAGATAGGGTAAATCAGCAGACACAAAACACTAACTTGATGTGTAACATCATGTGACTACATACTTTCATAAAAGAGTAAGCTGTTAGAAGAAAGGTTTCTGAACATAACTCTTATATTATGAATAAAATTTCTTACCACTCTAAAATTACTGAATGTTGTTTTGCAGACAGCCAAACTCATGCAACATTTTCTTTTACTGTAAAGAAAACAATATGTTATGTGCCTTTTAGAACCTTAAACAGATATATATCTTTTTATATCAATATAAATAGGTCATACAAAAAAAAAACTGTTATGCACTCATTCAGCTGTTTTTAAAAAACGGAATAGACAGAATTTTTTTTATTCATTTTTACTGTTTATGGATAAAATCAAAATGTTTCCTTAGAACACTGATGATCACCTGTGTAGGTATATCCTTCAGTCAACTTATCACTACAATTTTGTGTCATATTTTTATTTCCTTGTTATGCTCATACATGTGCACACAAAACATTACATTTTGAAACCACTTGCATTTGCACATTGTCAAATCTCAATATAATCAAATTCAAATTCAAAACTTCATTGTCATACAAATCAACTTATATGATTTGTGACAAAATAAACAAAATATAGTAAAACAAACATCTAAAATTGAAAAAGAGAAAGCATACATAATAAATAAACTTATAATACTGTAAACATGAATATTTTCAAGGGATGCTATTTTTGCAATTTTAGTGCATACACTTTTAGCACAGAGTTAAATTCGTGCAACAGTGCATCAAGGATAAACTCTCACTTAATACCAGTACTTTTATTCCTAAAAACAATTCCTGCGAGGATATATATTATTGAAGATTTAACGTGATAACAAAATAAAATAAAATAATCCTGGGAACAGTATATCTAACATCCTGAATAATCCCAGTGCAAAAATTTCCAAGTTTACAGTGACATTTGTTTTCCATTCATTTGATGTGTTTGAGCTTTTGATTTTGCCATTTGATAAGGGACTTTCCAATTTGAATTTTCCTTGGAGTTCGGTATTTTTGTTAATTTACTTTTCATTATTCAATTAAAAGTCCTGTACCCATTATAGTAACAACTGTTTTATATAGGACCCTATAATTTCAACCTGTTTTTGTGTTGATGGACTGAGAATATAATAAATATATACATTTCTGACTTATGTTTACAGTGTACTTGAAAGCAATTAACTTTTTATTTATTTATTAATACTAAGTTCAAAACACAATTCATAACAGAATGGTTCAACCCAAGGAAGTAACATAAATTGATATTTAAATGTGGATTGTATTACAATACTGAGTACAACTATAAAAGACCTTATTAGAAAATAAAACAGAATATTTTAGTCAAATTGGTATTGAATTTAGTTTGTATGTGTAGAACATCTGTCTTTTTGAATAAAAACCTCAACCTGTTAATTATCATGTGAGCAACATCTTTTTTTTGGTGCATTTGAGTCCCTCCCAAGCTGTCTCTGGAGTTCTTATTGCTCAATCTTTAGTTTTCTGTAAAGTTTTTTTTGAATGGTTGTTTGTCTATTGTCTATTTCTCTTTCAGCTATGATGTCGTCTGTCCTTGTCTTTTTTTAAGTGTGTTTTTTTTTCACAACACACTAAATCACTTACTTCAGATTACTAAAGTGGTCATGTATCTTCCTCAGACATTTACATTCCCTGAAAAAAAACCAAAAAAATCATCTTATGTCATGCAAGAAATTGTTATGTTTAGAGTCATTAATTTATTAAATTTAAAACCTTTAAAGCATTAAACAATATAAAAAATAAAGTGATTTTTCATCAAAATTTTGCCATACCTCTTTAAACACCCTTTATCATAGATTTATATAGAAATTTTCGTCAAAATTTTGCCATTCCTCTTTAAACACCCTTTATCACAGATTTTTAGAGAAAATATTTGTATAGGATTGAACCCTGTGTCTCGCCTGTGATTGCTATTGTCAGTGTGAAAGTGTAATGTTGACTGTAAAAAGTAAGTTCATGTATCAGTAAAATAACAGATTTTTGTTTTAATTAAACTAGTTTCTTCAGATGCTATCTCTTGGTCTTGAAGATTAGCTACTGTCCATGTTTTATAGGTTGCACTTTGTAAATTCAGCTGTTTCTCAAACCACGCCTCTTTTGGGGAGATATATAATATTCATAGATATGTTAATTTGTTAACGTACTGGTTCCCATTTATGATCTCTGTGTTTCATCTCATAGAGACATCACTTGGGAATGTAACCAGTATAGAAAAACACGGTAGCGCCCAAATTCTTATTCTTAGGAGGTCCAAAAATGGAAGTAAGGGTTCGTATAGAAGTTTAGTTTAAGTTAATTTAAACTCTTAGAAGTTCAGGGCATATAAATGATGAAAATATATCGCACAGCCCTATATTTTGACCTTTGAATAAAATAGTAGGGCATATAAACTTTCCTTTCTGGGATATTATTTTTCACGAAACTTCATAGTAAAAGAGTCACAGTTTTAGCCGCAAAGGGAGTTCCTATGGGAAATTTCATTGTCTATATTTACAGAATTGCAACCTATAACAATCCATGAAGGTCTACAAATTTATCATGTCAAAAACATTTAATCCCAGACTGTCTGTTAATGTTAACCTCAAAAACATAAGTCCATCAATCAGTAAAAACTGAAAAAAAATGAAAAGAAATATTTTTTTTCAAATGTTTGCTTCAGATATTATGTCTTAATCATAAAAATATCTTCTGCTAAAGTTTCATAAAATTCAATGAAGGTTTGACAAAGTAATTGAAACAAGGAATTATTTGAAACTGGCATAATTTTGAATTCTGGAAAATTGATTAGAAATGTATGATGAAAACTAACCCAACTAAATAGGGTTAGCCATGTGTGCATGGCTAAGGTTAATTTTATTTTCACTATCATTTCAGTATGAACTAACTAATCCCCCTTAGCCATGCGTGCATGGCTAACCCTATTTAGTTGGGTTAGTTTTCATCATAAATTTCTCATCAATTTTCCAGAATTCAAAATTATTCCAGATTCAAATAATTCCTTGTTTTGATGTGTAACAAAATTTAACTCTAAACTGTATCTACTTATTAATTGCAAAAAACTATTAGTGAAATATGGGAAAAAGCATATATTTACTATTCTTCTCTGGATTAAAAAAGCTTCCATCCAACTTATGTAAATTTCTCATTTTTTTTCAATGCAATTATCAATACAATTATCAGGTGAAATTCAACAAATTGAGAAAATAAAAGATCACATTAGTTTTTTTAGAACAGGCAAAACAATAATTACATAACAGTTATCTTGAAATTGTGTTTCAAAGAATTAAAGAAAAAAAAACAAAATGTCAGAAAACTGTTGCCTGTCAGCTCTGATGTATTGTAGTTTCACTTCACGTTTAATTCCAATAGATAACAATCACTGTAATTCTAAACTGCACACGATTGGGATATAATGTGATAAAATTTCCAGCAATTTTATCTTTATCATCTCTAAAACACACAAGTATTAATCTCCTCATTTTTATATGTAATTTGATTTCATTGCCATGGTATAAGATCATTACTATATTTTTTTAAAGGGAAGTAACTCTGAGCAGTGATAAATGTACTGGTAGTTTTCTATACAGTACTTTAATTAATGTATATATTTCATTGTAAAATTTGATGAACTATTAGTGGTATACTTTCAACAAGAATGTCATAACTAAAATAAGTCTCACCGTAGAATGCTAGAACCCAAATCTGTACAAACAGAACCTTCTGATGCATCTCTCTGAGTCCATAAATTTTCTTCACTCTTGCACATATGGAGAAGAATGTCCTTGGGTTTCAATGAAACTGTCTCCATGGTTCTAGTAATTTCTGGAGAAAGACTACAATTTTTATGAATTTATTAAAACTTAAAATTCAGAAAATATCAAGAGAGTTTCATGAATAACAGAAAATATTAAATAACAATAAAGTAGGCAGTCACTATCTATACCAGGGTTGGCAAAGTATTACCCAGGTGGGAAAACCTGGGTGGGAAAACCCGGGTTTTCCCAGGCTGGTTATTTTTGCACAGAATATCAAAGACATGTTGTAGGTTCAAAGTAGTATAGCTAAATATATACATTTAATACAGATACACATTGAGAGTCATTTTCAGAGGATAAAAAAATCAATTTCTTCTTTTTCTCAAACAATTTTATGTAGGCAGACTACAACAAAGTTTGCTGATTTTGGATACATTGTTTTATTTCAAGGTTTAATGTTTCAATAATTCAAACTTTAAAAAAAATGCATTTTAGTGCAAAATTTAGAGTACAATGTATTGTTAAATTCAATTGTTATTCAATCATATTGCTAAATAAACACAGTAAAAATAATTCAGTAATGAACATAGTTGATATACGTATTCAACATTTTAAAGAACATTTTACTCTTAACAATAACCACAATAAACCTATTTCTCGTATCAAACATAAACTAAAAGAACTAGCCAAGGAATTTGTTTTTGTCCCGGCCGATAAAGCTGCTAATAATATTATTATTGTTTGACGTAAATTTTACATTGAGGTTCTGAAAAAAGAAATCACCAATTCACCAACATTCCAACTGACTCCATTTTCAGAAAACAACATCTGTAACAAACATAAACTTTTAGCTACCACTTTACAAGCAGAACCAAATACAATGAAAGTCCCAACTATGTATTGGCTTCCGAAGCTACACAAAACACCTTACAAATATAGATCCATTTCGTCTTCAAGCCATTGTTCCACTACTAAATTGTCTATTCTTCTTACCAGTACACTTGGTACAATCAAAAACCTGATAATAAATTGTTCAAATAAGGCCTTCGAAAAATAGTGGAATTAATTACTTTTGGAGTGTCAAGAACTCGTTGGAAGTACTTGATAAATTACATGCATATATTGGTGATTTTGAATCTGTTCAAAGTTTTGATTTTTCTACCCTATATACCACATTGCCTCACATTCTCATTAAGAAAAAAATCACACACCTTATTAAATGGGCATTTAAAAAGTCAGAATGTGAATATATATGTTCAAACTCTTTTAGGTCATTTTTTAGTAGCAATAAACAAAAAAACTATGTCAATTGGACATGCTTTGATACTATATATGCCCTTGAATTTTTACTAGATAACATTTTTGTTCGCTTTGGAGATTCCGTATATCGTCAGGTTATCGGAATTCCAATGGGGACTAACTGTGCACCACTTATTGCGGACCTTTTTTTGTATTGCTATGAGTTACAATTTATGACAAAAATCAGCAAAGACCCATCGAAACAACATCTGATACACAAATTTAATAATACTTTTAGATATTTGGATGATATTTTGGCTCTCAATAATGACGACTTCAGTATGTATACTAAAGAAATTTATCCTGTTGAACTTACTTTAAATAAAGCTAATACTAACAATGACCACTGCCCTTTCCTCGATCTTGATATCTATATCACTAATGGAAAGCTTAATACTAAAATATATGATAAAAGAGATGATTTTTCATTTCCTATCGTTAATTATCCTTTTTTAGATGGTGACGTTCCCTTGTCACCATCTTACGGTGTTTATATATCTCAACTTGTACGATTCGCTCGTGTATGTAACAATGTTTTAGATTTTAACGAGAGAAATTTATGTATTACTGAAAAATTATTACACCAGGGTTTTCGATATCACAAACTAGTCAAAACATTTACTAAATTTTATCATCGGTATAAGGACATCATTCGTAAATATAGCTCAACATGCAGACTTCTTATACGTTCAGGTATTTCACATCCAATTTTTTATGGAAATATTCTTTATAAAGCACAAAAATGTCAGTATACACCTCTGAAGCTAACAAAACCTTTAAACAGACTTATTAAGAAGGGATATAGTTACGATACTGTTGTCAGGTCATTAAAGATTGCATATTTTGGCGTTAATATTGATTCACTTATAGGGTCTTTGCATCGGCACTAAACACATTTATTTAAAAACCAGTTGTTGGCATGACACGGGTTATGTTCTTCTCATATATGTTATGATGGTATGATACTAAACCCCTAACGGAAAGGATTGTGCCTGATATTCATATGCTGAAGAAATAATCTTTCAATCAGCTTAATTGAAGTCTGGAGCTGGCATGTCAGTTAACTGCTAGTAGTCTGTTGTTATTTATGTATTATTGTCATTTTGTTTATTTTCTTTGGTTACATCTTCTGACATCAGACTCGGACTTCTCTTGAACTGAATTTTAATGTGCATATTGTTATGCGTTTACTTTTCTACATTGGCTAGAGGTATAGGGGGAGGGTTGAGATCTCATAAACATGTTTAACCCCGCCGCATTTTTGCGCCTGTCCCAAGTCAGGAGCCTCTAGCCTTTGTTAGTCTTGTATTATTTTTAATTTTAGTTTCTTGTGTACAATTTGGAGTTTAGTATGGCGTTCATTATCACTGAACTAGTATATATATTTGTTTAGGGGCCAGCTGAAGGACGCCTCCGGGTGCGGGAATTTCTCGCTGCATTGAAGACCTGTTGGTGACCTCCTGCTGTTGTCTGTTCTATGGTCGGGTTGTTGTCTCTTTGACACATTCCCCATTTCCATTCTCAATTTTACCCTATGAAGGGGACATGTCGAGGAGTCTAAACCGCCATGGTCACGGATAGAATTGAAACGGCTGATTATTACAATATAAACAAATCTGTTATAATCTGAATAATTACTTTTAATTAGTGATGTACATCTTTATAGGTATGCTTTTCTCTGTAAACACTTTTTTGCAATGAACAAAAATTGTTGAATAGTCATTTATAAATTTAAACAAAAAATTAATTCTTTGGCTTCATGTTAACAATTTCAACAAATCAGACAGAATGGCAATTTAATAGATTTTTAGGAAGATTATCTGTCCATGTGTCTTCATGTTTATCTTAGAGTTGCTGGACCAATACTTTCTCAGATTTAAACACTTCACTTGACAATAAAGTCTAAAATAAGTGAAATTATAAAACTAAAATACTCTCTTATATATATCTTTTCATGGGGTGTCACCATTACAAAGTTTTAAAATTTTCTCGTTTTTTATAGTTAAAGTCACAAAGGTAGTAACAAACCAAACAGTAACACATGGTTTACAAAATTGATTTAAATTTCATTTTTCTTTGATACTTGCCAGCATAGACAATCACATCTAGGTCTAAGTGTAAGTGTAAATCATAATGTATGTGCATCAGTGCCAAATCATTTACTTAGTCATTTCTGACCCATTTTCATGATTTTTGCACATAAAAACATTTTTTCGGGACCTGAGCTCGCCATTTCTCACATGCACAACTGGTTACACTAATTATACGAACAATTTTAAGAATGGAAAATGTGTTCTGAAAGTCAATCTTGTTGCATTTTTTAATGCTTTCAGCTGTAAGTAGCACTGTATTATTTTGTATTTTGCAAGAAATACGTCCATGTTATAAAAATAAAGAAGCGGTTTTAGATGTTTGCTTATAATGTGTGCGTCTGGGATCTGGGTATCCATTTCCAAGAGAACAACAGCCATCACATGCTAGGTTCATTAAGAGTCGTTGGTACTTCCAATTTGGGGCTGATTTGTGGTTTTTCTTGAAGAAAGAGGGTAAAAAAATTTCAAAACATGTATTTAGTTAAAATTTGAAGGAAATTTGTATAGGAAGTGGTATAGAGTTTAAGATGTTGATAATATACACCTATTAACTGGTTATGAGGGTAATAGCAAGTTTGTTGCCCCTAAACTACCAACTATTGTTTGATGCGAAGCTGAGGGCAATAGTCAGTATCAAAGGGACAACATACTTGCTTTTACACTCATAACCAATCATTGAGTGTTTTATTATACCGAACAAAACTATTTCTAAAAAGTCTACATACACCACCTGGGAAAAAAACCCAAATAGTCACATAAACATGCACAAGATGAACTATCAGGTTTTTTATGCCTGTGTGATATTTGTAAATATTTTAATTTCCTGTAATCAAGATTGGGAATCCTTGTGTAAAAAATTACACTAAAGCAATCGCAGATTATGGAGATGACGACAGACTCATACCATACATTTGTTATGTTTTAGCTCTTCAAATATGTTGCATAGATTTTCTTTTTCTTTTTTTATTGCTTCTGTTAAGTAATATATTAATTTGAAATTACGACGACAGACACATACAGATTATACCTTCACAAATCCAAGCAGAATAGTCAATGACGTCATTGCTGTCCAATGAAAAATTAGTATGAAACAGTCCAGGAAATATGTTTATAAAAACTATTGACCGGGTTAATAGTCTTTGAAACTATTAACTGGCACATAGTCTGTGGAATGAATATAGCACAAATGTTTCATTCTTTTTATATAGAAAAAACATACTATAATAATAACAAATAATAAAAACTTTTTAAACTTTTAAAATACATGTATAAATAAACTTTAAAACCCCTTCAAAGTCATTTGAAAATTTAGAATTGTCTCTACTTTCATACCTGTATATATATTGTATCATAGGAGCTGAATTAGTAATTAACTATTGGTACATACATTTTCATTTTATAAATAATCCATCTAAATTTTACTGTATATATGGTTCACCATTTTTAAACCTAAGGGGGTGTCACAGGTGACACTTACCTGTATCTGCCTCTGGTCTGTGTTAATATTAACAAGTTACAAGTGATGTTAATTTACTGATATAGGTAAATAATTTTGTAGGTAGAGTTATCTCCTTTAGTCACTAAGATTTTTTAAAGAGTTACATACCTGCTAACTTTTGAAAATCCCCATGGGGGTTTTAGTGCGTGACAACAATTTCAAAGGTTAGAATTTTTTGCGGCGTTTTTTGCATGCACTGTTTTGTGCTCTAAAAAAAGTTTGATATCTCTTTTTTATATGGTATACTGATGATGAGCTTATAAGCATTTTTCTCCTTTTTATTTGTATGATTCTAGTTCTTAAACTATAATATTGTGTAGAAACGCTGAACATGCAGCTAGAATACTAGGATATATTTTCTTGTGTAGGAGGGGCCTCGGTGGCCGAGTGGTCTAAGTAGTTACTACTGTAATCACTAGCCAGTCAACACTGAGGTTGTGAGTTCGAACCCCGCTTGTGCGGGTGCACTCGACTCCAATCTTAATTGACTAGGATTGTCAGTTTTCCTATCGAAGGTCGGTGGTTTTCTCCGGGCACTACGGCTTCCTCCACCAATAAAAACCACGAAATAGCCCAAAAGCGGTGCTTAAAAGTGGCGTTAAAACACCAAAAATCAAATCAAAATCAATCTTGTGTAGGAATATTAAAGATGATTTTAATTCAAAAATATGCACAAAGAAGGACATTTATCTGATTCCTTGTGAAAAATAAAAGACAGTACATTCTACTTTAAATAATCTTGTAATTTAATTACAAGAATGACAACACTGTATGATCTGTTAGTAACAGTCACAATAAGTGTAATGTCCATAAGCTACTATTTATTATGTTTATGTTTATGGTAATACATGTACTGCATCTTTGAATTTTATTAATCAGCCATGCTTTTCTTCTTTCTTAATTGAACTTCAGGAATTCGATTTGTATGTCTTGTATAACAATTGCAATATGGCAGACGTAATTATTCAAAAGTATGACATTCCAGCAGCACCTGCATATACCGAGTTTATACATGTATCATTTTCCAGTTGATACGTTATTCCAGGGCTTGTACTTCCTATCATGATTTCCTTGATAGAGGGTTGCTGCTCAAAAGGAAGCTATTAAACCAAGAGTTCCAAGTAGTGAAGTTGAAATCGTCCCTTCCTAAATTTTACAGACACCATCAAGAGTTGGTAGACTGGCATGGAATATCTGTTTCACACTTCGACTTCTTTTGATATAATTTACCAATAAGTTGATATTTCATGCAGATGCAGTTATGTTGATCAAAATACTAGATATATATTTGAAGATCACATTATTGCCTGGTGGGTGTTAAATGAGAATGTTGAACAACGAATACCAGTAGGGATTACAGATTGAAAAGGTAAAGACTCAAACAAAGCTAGTCAACTTGAAAATTTGTATTCTGCTTCAAATTTTGCTGTATATAAGTTTATAACTGTATTTGCGAATTTCATGTTAAATCGTCATTAACTATCTTACCTATAGAAGACAAACAACTTCTATGTTGGTTACTATGTACCAATTTTCAGGCCGATTTCTATATAATCGTCAAAGTAAAAGATAGCTGTAATTTTTGTCCCCTTTCGACAGCCGCCATTTTGGATAGTCACATGACCTCTGTAAAAACATAATCTTTAAATCACAAGAAAATCACTGAAAATGTTATAAACTGCAAAGTAATATTTTTTAATATTTTTATTTATAAATATTATATTAATTAAATATATATTTTAAGGTTTCTTTATCTGTTTATAGTTAAGTAACATACAGTGGAATATATTTATAAGATTCCTAGAAAAAACGAAATTTAAAAGTTAGTTGTGCCAGAGACATATACATGTGTATATATGTCTCTGGTTGTGCCCAGAAATATTGTCCAAAGAGACAAGATTTTTACTGAATCTTTGATCGGCTATATTCTACTTTGTCAGTAAAATATTTTTATTTACTTATTAAATGTGTTTGATTTTTTTTTTTATTAAATCAAGGGAGGGAAAAATAGTTACTGCAAATAAAAAAAAATCATCTATATACAACCAGATATCTTTGAATAAGACAAAAAATATGCACATTTTTTTTATTGAATATCCTAAACCATCGCATGCGGTGATTTAAGAGCAGATTTTAGTACCTGGCAATGAAAACAGATTTGTGATGGACAAGCTCACTACAACATCGTATGGCAAGCTCCAAGAGAGAGAGAGAGAGAGAGAAAGAAATTTCCTGAGAAGAGTAAGCATTCCGTGTTCCTCTAGTCGTACCCGTCGACTTGGCTATGCCAAGTAAAAATCATCGTTAATAAGTCACATTCGGTGCTGTCAAAAATGAGGAGAAGAGACGGAATCTATGGATACGACAATCGAAACATATCCATCGCATCTAAAAACAGATAATGCATAGACGGTCTATTAAGTCATCATGGCGTCCGTTAAACATTCGAAAAATTAATTCAACTTTACCATTTGGAACCCTTTGCTTCACTTAAACAGCTCCCGAATAAGCAGCAAACTTAATTGTATATATGTGGCATCCTTTTTTTTTCAAGTTCAGTGCATGGGGGATAGAAGTGATGAACATAGTCACAAAATTTTGAATTATTCATAGAGAGGACATCATACGGGTCAATGTGCGCATCTCATTTCAGGGAAATTTCAGGGGAGCGTAAATGGTAGCATTTTCTTCAATTAATATGTCCATATCGTAAATCTGTATATTTATGATGGCCTGTTTCGAAGCTGAGACATTTTCTCATATGTGGTTATATTTTTTTGGGGTACGAAGTGGTATTCATTTTCGGTGATTTTGCATACCCCGAAAAACTCTTCGTGATGGCACTTCCCGAAGTAAACAAATCCATTTTTTCACTCAAAAAGTTCTCTGGAAATCTGGAAATTGAGTTCTTCGCAAGAACTTAATAAAACTATAGTGTTTACACCTTTATTCTATGGTTCTCTGCTCTTCACATCAGCACAAATGGGTAGCTAAGTCACTTGTTAAAGATACCAGCATGTCTAATACTTTAATAGCACCGCACAGAGATTGTTTTTTTTTACATATTATATTTAAGAAAGGGATATTGACCCATCTATAGCGGAACATGAAGTTTATGGAAAATATCGGACTCTTTTCATTGTTGCCGTCTTGATGGTCTTGTGATAGCGTGCTCGCCTCGAGTCCTGGAGATCGTCATACATGCCCAAGACTAACCCAAATGTATAGATATCGACAGTATCTACACGATCTCGATGATGAATTTATGATGATCCATGTCATAAACAAATGTCGAAATCGGCGCTGTCATCTCAATATTGAATCGATATCGATGGTGACTTTAGACAACGACCAGTTTAGACCGATAAACTACACAAAGTGTTATACTATTAGGTGGTGAGATGATGGGTTAATTGTAATCAAATTATCCATTTTATCAGAAGTAATGGACTTCTGATTGTATATATAAAAATAAGGAGATGTGGTATGATTGCCAATGAGACAACTATCCACCAAAGTTCAAATAAAGTGGATGTTAGCAATTATAGGCAACCGTACGGCCTTCAACAACGAGAAAAATCCATACCGTATAGTCGGCTATAAAAGGCCCCTGAAAATTATGAAACAATTCAATTGAGAAAATAACGGCCTAATTTATAACAAAACAATTTACGAAAAACAAATATAACAAACATGAACCAACGACAACCACTGACCTACAGGCTCCTGACCTGGGAAAGGCACATAAGGAATGTGCAAGTTTTGCTTATTTGTTAGACGAACAAAAAAAAAAAACTGGTTGGACCGTGTTTCATTTCGGTCAACCTATTATTGTCTCTTGAAGTTAACTGACTGAAATGTCGGAAGTTTCATATACAATATTTCGAACAAAAAGAGAGAACTCCAGCTTTTTATGAGAACCGGTCCGGTGTAGAAAAAGTTTGCTCTCTAAATCCCTATTATAGCCAGCTATGCCGGATATCATATC
Source organism: Mytilus californianus (assembly GCF_021869535.1). Taxonomy (NCBI): domain Eukaryota; kingdom Metazoa; phylum Mollusca; class Bivalvia; order Mytilida; family Mytilidae; genus Mytilus; species Mytilus californianus. Next base: position 66,463,095 of record NW_026262679.1, read on the forward strand.
ATATACGCTACCAGTTTTCCCGACTAATATTACTAAGTACATAAACTGATTAAAGGAAAAATAAATTAATCTGGGCATTACACAATGAATAACCCCATAAATTTAATCGGATAGTGATATCATTCGGTCTAAAATGTGTATTTATTGACGCATATATTTGAAAAAGTAGTGAAGTAAAAAAAAAGGAAGAAAAATTAACCATTGCAGCTTTTTCTCAATTTTAGTGATGTTTATATCTTTTACAAAACGTTTTCATTCCGTGTCTATAAATATATTAGAGTCTAGTTATTACAGAGATTCCAGGCCGGACTTCCTTATTCCTGATTTCTCACAATTTTACTCAGAGTCGGTACGTATTCTATTGAAACATTTATCTGCTTCCATATATCAAAATGATATCTGGTGGTAAATACCCGCTGTAAATGGGTTTTGGTAAATGCCATTCGATAATTAGCCCCGGAAGGTGAAAACGGGACAGGCTTTCTTGATAATAATATACCGAGATGTGATAAAAATATGAGGTGACTTTTACTGTAGAATTAATATAAGGAAGAATACATTCCATTTAGGATTTTTTTAAATTCACAACATTTAAATGGGCCATGACTTACGAATTTTTTCTGTAAAAACGGCTAAAATATGAAATACGTTGCCGCGAGACAATAAAGTGGCTTTGAATCCTTCGACAAGTTAAACCGTTTTGCAAAGACCTTTTTTACACATGTAAGTTATTAGCCAATTTGTCGACCATGCAGTGGTACATCACAGTTACCAAAAAAAAGCATAGTAGTTTATTATGTCCCAATCACTAAGTAAAAAGGGACTTTATTTATAGAGTGTATATTTACAATAAAACTAAGTATAAATGCAGCCATAATTTCGTGGAGCCCTATAAAAATCTAGTACATGTTATATAAATAAACAAAATATGGATTGCTGTATCAATGTTTCTTATTTTTATCGTTTTGGTTTCTGTCGGGGGCTTTACGTATATCCCTCATGTCCTTGAATTATTAAAAATTAACATAGACGGTGGATCATAATATATACGAGGGTCTGGATTGGGGTCCTTCATTTCTATATCCTTTAATTTTTTATGCCATTTTTCTCTATTCTTTACACTTTTGGCCCATTATTCTCTATTCTTTATATTTTAGCACCTCATTATTCTCTATTTTTTATTCTTTGGGTTCATTTTTCTCTATTCTTTATATTTTTCCCCATTATTCTCTATTCTGTAAACCCCCATCCACACCCTCATATACGAGCATACGTACATGCCTAAAAAGTGTACATAACAACACCCAAAAAAGTAAAAAGTAACTACAAGTAACAATAAATATTTCGAATAACAGATATCTTTCATCATCATCATTTATAAAAAGCCCCAAATTGACAAATTTTAAACAATTCAAACGAGAAAACCATCGGTGTTATTTATGTTCAATACAACCAGAAGTCCATTAGAGTCTAGTAATAGACTTCTGATACAACTAAAGCAAACCAAATATCATAGACCGCGAACAACAACAACTACTGATTCATGCACATGCAGGCTCTCGACTTGAGACAGGCACAAATAGAATCTGTCTGAGTTAAACATTTTTGTTAACAATCAACCATACCTCCCTCTAACCTGGGAGAAGGGTATTACAGCACATAACAATAAAAAGAACAAATAATAAAAATAAATTGGAAATATCTTCACCTGACTGGTCAGATTGACTGAAAGCACGTAAAACAACTAACACAAAGACAAAAGAACCAAAAAAAAAAATATCTAAGAGTACTCGCACGTACTGAGGGCTAGTTTAAAATAAGGATAAGGAGATGTGGTATGATTGACAATTAGACAACTGTCCACCAGAGTCCAAATGGCATGTGTGTAAGCAACTATAGTCCACCGAACTGTCTTCAGCAATGAACACTAGAGCGTGCTCTTATACTGTATCACAGAAATTCCTCTTGCATTTTTTATTTCAACTGTTGATCATTTCTTTTGTATGCTGCAATGAGTTTGTAATAATATTTTTTCAAAGTGTGTACGTCTTGAAATGGGATCCGGGGAATATTCACAAATTTTATTAACATCTGTATTTTGGATGGAGAAACGGCAGTACTTTTGTACAGAGACAGTCTATACTAGTTAGTATATAGACTGTCCCTGTTTTGAACCATCAACAATGGAATCATCGTGATCTTTATGATTATCTAAATCCAGGTTTTTAAGAAGTTTTTTAGACATATATATTTTGTAAAATTGAATATCAAATAAAAAAAATATTGATCATTGCAACTCATACCGCGTAACATTTGTCGCCGAAAATCTGTTAAATTCGTTTCGCTAAAATCCTTTCGGTAAACTCAAATCTTATGACGAAGGTCAAACATTCACATTCTTTGTTGAAACGGAGTGTGACACACACTACTGCACGACTGTGTACTGTAAACAATCAAAAATAATGAATTCCTAGATAAAAGATTTATGGAAAATTTATCCTAAAGTGATGCTGCAGTAAGTGTAGTCCACTTAAAATACAGAAATATATTCTCTGTAATTGTTAAAAATAAAATTCGTCTGCCAATCGACCCAAGCCAATGGCAATGGCGCGTTGGGAAGTTTAAGAATAAATTATTTGTTAGAAATGCTTACTGATAAAGAAGTTATTTCTTATTTAAAGCTATGTTATATTTCTAAAGCATGTTTATTTTTTTCTGGTCTTGCTATATTGTAATTCTTGCATGTGAATATTTATGTACAAGACCACGGTTGAACAGGAAAATATTGACATGGCCATGGCCTGACCTAAAAAGCGTGTTCTATAAATAGATATTACTGCAAGATATCATAAGATACCCATTTGACTTCTCAGATCTTTTCTCAGTTCTAAAAGCAATTAAATATATGATATTTTATATTTATTGAATTTTAAAAACTCGACTTGTTTAACTACTAACTTGCAACTTTCAGATGCACTCCACAGCAACCTACAAATGTATACATGTAGCTGCAATGCATGTATTATACATGTAATTTTTCCACAGCAGTTGGTTTGATGTTTCCTGAAGCATATGAAAAGGACAGGATAATTTTTACTCAGATGCTGAGATGGCACTGTTAGTGAAAATGGCTACACTTTCAGGGCACCCTCAACATAAATATAAAGGCACCGCTATGAATACTCAGAATAGGAAATCAAACAAAAAATGTTACCATTATTGTTTCATGTTCAATTTAATAGTGATAGTGTGACCACCTAGTTTTATTTAATAACTCTGATAACTTTAATAATAGTGATTCTGGCTGGCCAAGATATACATGTATATTCGATCATTTGTTGTGAAAATGTTGGGACTTGCATGGCGAAGAGCATAAGCATTGCTTTTTGACTGCAGAATCAGTGTGAAAGACTTATTGAGATTTAAGGTTTACCAATTGAAGCAACCTTGACTCACTACTTTATTAAGGTTAATCATGCAAGTTTTTTTTTCTTTTTAGATTAAAACTGGGTTTGCTTTTGGTACTATGAACCGAATCAGTTGACCCATAAATGGCTAATTATCTTTCAGGAAAGGTGTTAAATTATTGTTGCCCTAATTAAGTAATTTGTCAGACAATAACAATCTGACAGCTGATGATGTGTTGTAGTTCCTATCAAAACTATCTGTTAGCTGCTGTTTACTTTTATTGTATTTATAAAAGATGAATAGCACTACAAACCACAGAGTTAAGGTGCAGGGTGCCGAAAAGTCAAAGTAAGGGGAGGGTGTCATTGAAAAGGGACAGGGCCCTCCAATTTCCTCAAATATGAAACCATGTTTAATTCATTTTGCTAAAATTGTTTTGAATCACATGCTACATAGAATGACATGTGTTTACTGTTAGCAATTTGTATCAGAAATATGTTTTTATACGACTGCAAAAAAATTTTGTGGTCGTATATTGGTATGACGTTGGCGTCGTCGTCGTCCGAAGACGCATTAGTTTTCGCACTCTAACTTTAGTTTAAGTGTATGGATCTCAATGAAATTTTGCCATAAGGTTCAAAACCACAAAAGGAAGGTGGGGATTGATTTTGGGGGTTATGGTACCAACAGTTAAGGAATTAGGGACCAAAAAGGGGCCAAAAATAAGCATTTTTGTAACTTCCAGACATAACTTGTGTGTAAGTGTATGGATCTCTCTGACATTGTACCACATGGTTCCATATCACAAAGGGAATGCTGGTATTGATTTTGGGGGTAATTGCCTCCAAATTTTAGGAATTAGGGGCCAAAAAGGGGCAAAAAACAAGCATTTTTCTAGTTTCATGACAATAACTTGTGTGTAAGTGTATGGATCTCTCTGACATTGTACCACAAGGTTCCATATCACAAAATGAATGCTGGGATTGATTTTGGGGGTAATTGCCTCCAAATTTTAGGAATTAGGGGGCAAAAAACAAGCATTTTTCTAGTTTCATGACAATAACTTGTGTTCAAGTGTATGTATCTTTATGAAATTGTACTACAAGGTTCCATATCACAAAGGGACAGCTGGAATTTAGTTTGGGGGTAATTTCCCAAAAAGTTTAGGAATAAGGGGCCAAAAAGGGGCAAAAAACAAGCATTTTTCTAGTTTCCAGACAATAACTTGTGTTCAAGTGTATGGATCTCTCTGAAATTGTACTGCAAGGTACCATACCACAAAGGAAAGGCTGGGATTGATATGGGGGTAATTGCCTCAAAATTTTAGGAATTAGGGGGCCATAAAGGGGCAAAAAAACAAGCATTTTTCTAGTTTCAGGACAATAACCTGTGTGTAAGTGTATGGATCATTATGAAATTGTACTGCAAGGTTCCATATCACAAAGGGAAAGCTGGGTTTGAGTTTGGGGGTAATTGCCCTAAACGTTTAGGAATTTGGGGCCAAAAAGGGGCCAAAAATTAAGCATTTTTCTAGTTTCCAGACAATAACTTGTGTTCAAGTGTATGTATCTCTCTGAAATTGTACTGCAAGGTACCATACCACAAAGGGAAGGCTGGGATTGAGTTTGGGGGTGATGAATCATAAGGGGGTTCAAAAAATTTGGGGGGGGGGATTTTTTTTCCTTTTTTTTTCTTTAAAGTTTTCCATTTTAAATTGGTTATTTCTGATTTATATATAAAAGCAAATAATAATGATATGGTTTGAATAGGTTAATTAAAAATTTTTAAGTTCTTAGACCACATTCATTCTGTGTCAGAAACCTATGCTGTGTCAAATATTTAATTACAATCCAAATTCAGTGCTGTATCAAGCTTGAATGTGGTGTCCATACTTGCCCCAACTGTTCAGGGTTCGACCTCTGCGGTCGTATCAAGCTGCGCCCCAGCGGAGCATTTTATTTGTTTCTGAATCTAACATGTAATTTAAATTATTTTAAACAGTTTACTGTCTTTGATTTTCATGTTCTGCTCTTATTTAGAAATACAGAACTGTATAAATTTCCAATTTATTAAGTGTCTTTGTAGAGAAGTGAACAAATTTGAGGGAGACTTCAAAAAAAGTTTTTATATAAGCACTTGCAACATTTCATATGAAGTTACTAATTTTGTGTTTGTCAATGCAAAGCAATATTAAGTAGAAATAACTATCTATTTGAATTTATTTGTTGTATTAAAACTATTTGTAGAGAAATCTGGATTGTTATAATAACCTCTCAATTATCTAAACATTAAGGTAGAATTAATGCCTCAGGTACTTGTAACTGAAAGAGATATGAACTACATTTTTGTACATGTCTGCTTGGGGGAAATCTGGACTTTAGGCTTACACCAATCAATCAATCTGATCATGATATTTTAAGTATATAATTGAAACATGGCTATTGTTATAACTTGTATTTTTTGGCATTAAGTATGCAGATGGATGTGGTATCATTTAGTAAGGTTAGAAAAGAATGCACCTAGTCAGAAATGTGATGTCCTTTTGTTTTTGTTTTATTGAGATGTTGCGTATTATTTGAATCTTTTTGAGAAACATTTGAGGTCCAAGGATTATTTTTTTCCAGGAATAGATTACCTCTTCTGTATTTAGCTTCTTCAACTTCATTCACTTTTTTGATTCAAATGTCACTTATGTGTCTTTTGTAGATGTAATGAGTGTCTGGCATACAAAATTCTAATCCTGGTATCTATTATGAGTTTATTGATTTCTAACATGATTTATACATTTATGGTTGGTACTGAGGAAGGTAAATGTTTTAAGTTTTAAGAGGGAAATAGCGCTTGCTTCAAAATAGTCAGACACTTTTCATGAAAAACTTTCAGGAAAGCACAAAAAAAAGGCTACATATGTAATTTGAAACAAAACTTTTTAAACTTTTGCATAGATGCAGATCTCAATATGTTATTTTCTTTTCTTGCCATTGAAAACAGTTGAAAATAAAAATACTTTTACAAGCTATTAGAAAATTGTAGATTACAAATGCATACATGCTGTTACATTGTAACTCTTACTTATTATATGCAATATTGTTTGTAAATCCTGTTTTGTATATTCTAACTTTGACATATCAATTTTTATTATCCTTTATCATTTTCTCAAAAGTTGATAATTTTACCATTGGATTGGTAAGATCCTGAATGAACAATAGATAAGGAAATCCTCAAATCGAGCAATTAATTTTGTTTTTTTTACTGGATTTTTTACAATTTTAAATGAAAAGGGAAGGGGCTAAAACTCTTTCCTCTGTTCAGGCAACCATGCCTCAGATTTTTAGTTTTATAAACTGGTACAAAAATATATTGTTCTGTTTAATGAGACCATATCCTACAATCATTGAATCCTATTAAGATTGTGGATATGATCAATAAAAGGAAGTAATTTTAATATAAAGATATTTCTTTAAATTTTCAGTGGTTTTGGATGATTGATCCATTTACAAAGCATATATGTTAAGCCTAACCCTAAATGAAACTTTAAACTTCCACAAATGATGACAAGATACATATATTCTGAAGGTTAAAATTATTACATTTTCTTACATTCAACTCTTCAAATATATTTGAAAGTGTAAACTATAATAATCATTATAAACATATGCCAGCATTGTAATTTAATTGTTATTGGAGCTGGTGCAGGAAGCATGTTTTGAAAGGACCAAACACAATTTGAGTGTTTTTATACGACCGCAAAAATTAAAAATTTTTTGGTCGTATATTGGTATGACGTTGGCGTCGGCGTCGTCCGAAGACACATTGGTTTTCGCACTCTAACTTTAGTTTAAGTGAATGGATCTCCATGAAATTTTACCATAAGGTTCAATACCACGAAAGGAAGGTTGGGATTGATTTTGGGGGTTATGGTACCAACAGTTAAGGAATTAGGGGCCAAAAATAAGCATTTTTGTAACTTCCAGACAATAACTTGTGTGTAAGTGTATGGATCTCTCTGACATTGTACCACAAGGTTCCATATCACAAAGGAAAGGCTGTAATTGATTTTGGGGGTAATTGCCTCAAAATTTTAGGAATTAGGGGCAAAAAAAGGGGCAAAAAACAAGCATTTTTCTAGTTTCATGACAATAACTTGTGTGTAAGTGTTTGGATATTTCTGAAATTGTACTACAAGGTTTCATATCTCGAAGGGAAAGCTGGAATTGAGTTTGGGGGTAATTGCCCGAAACGTTTAGGAATTGGGGGCCAAAAATAAGCATTTTTCTAGTTTCCAGACAATAACTTGTGTTCAAGTGTATGGATCTCTCTGAAATTGTACTGCAAGGTACCATACCACAAAGGGAAGGCTGGGATTGAGTTTGGGGGTGATGAATCATAAGGGGGTTCAAAAAATTGGGGGGGGGATTTTTTTTTCTTTTTTTCCTTTTTTTTTTCTTTTAAAATTTTCCATTTTAAGTTGGTTATTTCTGATTAATATTTAAAGCAAATAATAATGATATGGTAGGAGATACACACCAAACAGGATGTGTAAATTATTATATAATAAGTATTGTGCAATAGCAAGAAATTTTCAATTGCACAGTATTGCACAATAGCAAGAAATCTTCAATTGCACAGTATTGCGCAATAGCAAGAAATCTTCAATTGCACAGTATTGCTCAATAGCAAGAAATATCCAATAACACAATATTGCGCAATAGCAAGAAATTGTCAATTGTACAGTATTGCGCAATAGCAAGAAATATTCAATTGCACAGTATTGTGCAAAAGAAGATACTTCGTATAAATTGCTTATTTCTTGATCAATTTCAATGGGGTTTTATTCTTGAATTCTTGGGGTTCTTTAATATGCTGAATCTAACCGTGTATTAAGTTTTTGGATTTTGGGCCCCCTTTTTAAATTGGTCCACATTGAGGTCCAAAGGGCCCAAAATTAAACTTTGTTTGATTTCATCAAAAATTGAATTATTGGGGTTCTTTGATATGCCGAATCTAACCGTGTATTTAGATTCTTAATTTTTGGTTCCGTTTTTCAAATTGGTCTACATTAAGGTCCAAAGGGTCCAAAATTAAACTTAGTTTGATTTTAACAAAAATTGAATTTTTAGGGTTCTTTGATATGCTGAATCTAAACATGTATTTAGATTTTTGATTATGGGCCCAGTTTTCAAGTTGGTCCAAATCGTGGTCCAAAATTAAACTTAGTTTGATTTCAACAAAAATTGAATATATGGGGTTCTTTGATATGCTGAATTTAACCATGTATTTAGATTTTTGATTTTTGGGCCCCATTATCAACTTTGTCCATATTGAGGTCAAAAGGGTCCAAAATTAAACTTTGTTTGATTTCATCAAAAATTGAATTCTTGGGGTTCTTTGATATGCTGAATCTAACCATGTATTTAGATTTTGGATATTGGACCATAATAGGTGAATGTCCAATTTAAAATTTTTAAGATTTTAGACCACATTCATTCTGTGTCAGAAACCTATGCTGTGTCAAATATTTAATCACAATCCAAATTCAGAGCTGTATCAAGCTTGAATGTTGTGTCCATACTTGCCCCAACTGTTCAGGGTTCGACCTCTGCGGTCGTATCAAGCTGCGCCCTGCGGAGCATTTTATTTTGTAAATATCTGCCAGGAAATCAGAATAAATGCACTGATTCAATTTGCATATAAGTGAGCTCTTAGCTTTTATGTATGAATATACTTTTATTTATTTATATCTTTCTTTCTTTTTTACGTTTTTTTTAAATACAAGAATATTAAAAAGTATGAATCTTTAGGTTTTACCTATAACACTTAAAAATTTAACAAACAATCTAAAATTTTTGAGAATGCACAGTTCTATCCACAGATTTAGAAGAAGCAGGCCCAGCCTGCCAAAGTAGGCAACTACTTGCCTATTTATTGCTCACAAAAATAAATGTATTAGGTGGAGCAAGTAGCAGATGGAAATCCGCTGCCTACTTTTGGAAGCCCTGCATGAATAAGTCTAATTCTTGGGCGTATTATTCAATAAACATTGAGGTGAAGGTGTCATCCTGTTTACTGAGATAGCTCAATTTAAATCCTTTTCACACCTTTCCTTTATTAATGCAAAACATTGTTATTAACAGGAACTGTTTATTAAATCTTCACCTGTATGTCATGCCCACATAACATTTGTATAATGATTATTGTAAATATATATACTTAGTCATTTTAATATTGATGGATTTTTATATTTTTTTTCATAAATAATACAGTGAAAATTGATGAAATTTAACAATAGGAATACAAGGTTAAAATGTTTACTGGTACGATACATGTTTATTAGGACCAGATCAAAAGAATTAAAAAAACCAAGATAACATAATTATTTACATTTTTACTATGATCAACAAAGTAAATTACCTGACCCCTAGAATGACAAGAATTCTGTATATATATATATATATATATATTTACATATTTTAATTTGATATGTGAAATTTTGTAACCTGCAGTTATTCATTGGACTAAGTTATATGGAAGTATGTAAAGAAATTTTAATTTCACTACAAAGGCAATATCTATTTTTCTACTTTGAATAACGCATAATTACTTCAGTTGAAACAAGATAGACAATGTCACTAAAAAATGGGAAGACAGTTTTTTTCTTTGTTAAATTGGCAAGCATCTACATGTTGAAAAAACATTAAACCTGCGAATATGAAAATATGATTGCAAATGAGACAACTCTCCACAAGAGACCAATGACACAGAAATAAACAACTATAGGTCACTGTAGGAAGGCTGTATTGACAGGAAAGTAAGGAATCGGCCATTATTTTGAAACAGTATTTTGAAATTCAATGCATGTGTACCTATATAACACTAAAACATAAAAACAGTCTACCCTGAAGCTAGTAAAGCTTTTTATAAAGAATTTTATATTCCATCAGACTACTGCATAGACTTCTCAGATGTAATAAATTACTCAAGAGTTAAGGTTAAGTAACATATTTGTGGCAAATAAGAAAAAATCAATATTGTTTTCATCATAGTCAGTTTATTGCTGCCTGATTCCTTCTTTAATCATGTTGATACAACTTTTAGGAATAGTTAGTTCAATAATTCTGTATATTGTGTATAAGTACTTGGGTTTAATTCCCCTTTACTGATGTTTCCTGGAACAACAAACTAGTGTATAAGATCTATTTTTAAATACTTAGTAATCAAAGTTCCAGAGTAAAAAAACAAATATTACATAGTTTGAAAGTACAAGTTTATAAGACTAAGTTACAGCAGAGGTTTTCCGTTTACATTTGTTTTGTTATGTTTTTACGTGTCTTGTAAAGAGAGAACAACTTTCATAAATGAAATCCATAAAATGAATAATAAATTACCACCAAAGTGAAAAATGAATTATTGGAATTATATTGAATAATCATTAATGTATGTATCTGTTGTCATTGTTTAAATGGGTTGGGGGGTTTCAATAATCCTTGTCTTCTCATTGGTGGCCCAAGAAACTGTATGATAAGGAAGATTTATAACTATTGGTTAACCAACAAGCCTGTTGGGCAAATGTAGTCATGTGCAGTCATAAAAATGAAATTTGAAAGGCCTGCAGAAGAGCATTAGGAATGCCTTATTAGTTTCCATGTCTTTAAATACTACATGTATGTCTGTTTATAATTATGTAGTGAGATCATGATACAGATGGTGTTTATTTTGACCACATGTGTCAAGTTTATTGATTGATGTATGCTAATGTCCAGTGGCAAATATTACATGAATATTCAGGAATATAATATTTTAGCATGATATGAACATCTATTCCTGCTTTGTTTTCGACTGACAAGACTGAAGTACTGAAGTATATTCTTAGCATGCTAGCTGAGTCTTAGCTTATAAGATCTGCAGGAAGACATGTCATCCTATAAATACCTAGACACATTATTATGACTCCAAGCTGATCAGTCTTTTTATACGACCGCAAAAAAATTTTGAGGTCGTATATTGGTATGACGTTGGCGTCGTCGTCGTTGTCCGAATACACAATGGTTTTCGCACTCTAACTTTAGTTTAAGTGAATGGATCTCTATGAAATTTTACCATAAGGTTCAATACCACAATAAGAAGGTGGGGATTGATTTTGGGGGTTATGGTACCAACAGTTAAGGAATTAGGGGCCAAAAAGGGGCCAAAAATAAGCATTTTTGTAACTTCCAGACATAACTTGTGTGTTAGCATATGGATCTCTTTGACATTGTACCACAAGATTCCATATCACAAAGGGTCAATGCTGGGATTGATTTTGGGGTTAATTGCCTCAAAATTTTAGGAATAAGGGGCCAAAAGGGGGCAAAAAACAAGCATTTTTCTAGTTTCATGACAATAACTTGTGTGTAAGTGTATGGATCTTTCTGAAATTTTACTACAAGGTTCCATTTCACAAAGGGAAAGCTGGAATTGAGTGTTGTGGTAATTGCCCAAAACGTTTAGTAATAAGGGGCCTAAAAAGGGGTTTAAAATAAGCATTTTTTAGTTTCTAGACAATAACTTGTGTTCAAGTGTATGGATCTCTCTAAAATTGTATTACAAGGTACCATACCACAAAGGCAAGGCTGTTATTGAGCTTGGTTTGGGGGGAAAGGGGGGTGGGGGTGATGAATCATAAGGGGGGCGGGGGTCAAAAAAGGGGTAATTTTTTGTTTTCCTTTTTTTTTTGTTTAAAATTTACATTTTAAGTTAGTTATTTTTTATCACGAAGAGAAAGTAGGAATTGAGTTTTGGGGTTAATTGCTCAAACATTTATGAATAAGGGGCCAAATATTGGTCAAAAATAAGGATTTTTTTAGTTTGCAACAAAAACTTGTGTTCAAGTGTATGGATCTCTGTGAAATTGTATTGCAATGTACCATACCACAAATTGAAGGTTGTGATTGAGGTGGGGATGATGAATCAAAAGGGGGTTGAAAAAATGTGTGGGAGGTAGGATTTTTTTTTTTCATTTTTTTTTCTTTAAAATTTTCCATTTAAAGATGGTTGTTTCAGATTTATATATGAAAGAAAATAATAATGATACGGTTATATATCATGAGGAATTGAAATTTAAAATTATGTATATTGGAAATTTAGGTTACATTGGAAAGTAATAATTGGCTTTGGGGGGGGGGGGGGGGGGGGGTGGTTATGGCTCTAATGTTTAAGGAATAAGGGGAAAAAAGGTTAAAAAACAAGGGTTTCCATTTTAATAGACAAATAATTGAGTAAAGAACATTATTTAAAAGCAGTGTAAGGTTGGTAATTCAAACTCATTTAAATATCTCATCTACACTGCTTTTAAATTATGTAAATTGGAAATTTGCCAATAACTTTATTGTTAATAAATGCATCGGAAATTTGCCAACAATTTTAGTGTAATAAACTTCATTGGAAATTTGCCAATATAAAATTTTGCTGATGAAGGTTTTTTGTTTACCTTTAGCCTTGACTATGAAGTCATTTTCTATTTTTATAGCCTTATGATGTAGTTGAATTATTTAATACTTTTATGATGTGTTTAAATGGGGTTTTATCATGTTTATGGTTGCAAATTTATTGTTTTAGTATAATAAACTCCATTTAAAATTTGCCAATAAAAAAAATTTTTGTTTATTTTTAGCTATGATTATGATGTCATTTTCTATTTTACTTTTATGGTTGCAAAGAAATTTTTATTTTTAGATATTACTGTTAAATGATGCTGATTAAGGTTTTTGCTATGTTTAGCCATGACTATGATGTCATTTTCTATTTTAATATCTGTTATGATGTATTTAAATGGGCATATATGGTTACAAAGGAATTTTATTTTTAGATATTACTATAAAATGTTGCTGATGCTGATTAAGGATTTTGTTTATTTTTAGCCATGACTATGATGTCATTTTCTATTTTAATACCTTTATGATGTAATTTCCATTTTTAGATATTACTGTTAAATGATGCTGATTAAGGGTTTTTTGCTATGTTTAGCCATGACTATGATGTCATTTTCTATTTTAATATCTTTATGATGTATTTAAATGGGCTTTTATGGTTACAAAGGAATTTTATTTTTAGATATTACTTTAAATGTTGCTGATTAAGGATTTTTGTTTATTTTTAGCCATGACTATGATGTCACTTTCTATTTTAATACCTTTATGATGTATTTAAATGGGCTCCCATGTATTTAGATTTTTGATTATTTATACATGTTACCAAATTGGTCCACATTGAACAAAAACGGTCCAAATTTCAACTTTATTACATTACATCAAACATTGAATTCTACATATTCTTTGATATATTGAAATTAACAAACAATTTAGTTTATGGATATTCCACCATAATAGGTAAATTAAATTTTTTCCAGTTCTTACACCACATTCATCCTGTGTCAGAAACCTATGCTGTGTCAAATATTTAATGACAATCCAAAGTCATAGCTGTATCAAGCTTGAATTTTGTGTCCATACTTGCCCCAACTGTTCAGGGTTCGACCTCTGCGGTCGTATCAAGCTGCGCCCCAGCGAAGCATTTTATTTCTTCCTAGTGCTTAGCAGACATCTCAGAAGCAGCCAAATCCAATTTTAAAGTGCCAAGGATCAAACCCATGACCTTCAGCACTCCAGACAAACACAAATCCACGGAAATAGTTGTAGAATTTTATTTGCTTTTGTACCAGTATTGTGTACATATAGATCTAAGTGTTTGATTTAGGAAGTTAATCATTGTTAGTTGTTGATCATTCTTTTAAGAGGTACATTATTTTGTTTGTTATAGGGGAGTTAATTTTTCCCTTTTGTGTGTAGATGCCTATCTTGAGGGTTTGTTACATGCCCCCTTTTTCTTTGTACTCTTTCTAATCAAGGAGATTATGAAGCTTATGTTAAAAGGGGAAACCGCAGTGTTATAATCAGGATCTTGTGTAAATATACTTTTAGTTATAAAGTGGACATTAAAAAGATTATGGTCACTTACACCAAGGAAAATAATCTATTCACAACCTATATAATGACCTGTAGCGTGCTGTATATATATATGTTAATATTTCAATATGTATGACTCAGATGTGTGTACATGTAACCCTGGTGGAATGAAATTAGGAAATTCAATGTGACTTTTATATTTGTGCGTTATCCATTTAAATTTATAATATTTCACAATTGTGGCTCATGACTTTTGTCCTTCTCATTCAGTGATTATTTATGGTAAAAGTAAGAAAGGGTAAATGTTTTTCACATAAATTCAATATTATATATATTATACTTTAAGTGAACTTTAGAGTCACAGCGTGATGTTATAGATTATATGCCTTTAGGACTTCTATGTCTGGATTAGTTCTACTTCTGATAGATATTGATATTTTCCTGCACTACAACTATTCAAAGACAGAATTCTGTTTGGACAGTGTATTTAATAAGATTTTATTACATAGAAATACAGCATTGCCTAAGTCCAAGTTTTAAGATTTATATTATATTTTTTTCCTTTTCAATTCCTTCCTATCAGATTTTTTCAAATGAAAAAGAATTAAACTGAATAATTTATTTTATATGGCCTGTAAATAACATGTTTAATACATTACCATATTACCTTGAAGCCAGATAATATTGATCGTTTCATGCCAGAGATCACAGGTAAACAAATCCGATACATGTATATTTCAAATATATTGACAATATACTGTGGAGTAATAATTTCAATGGTCTATTGGTTTTAATTATGAGAATGTGGGTTTTAACTTGGAACTGTTAAATGAAAAAAATGTTTTAATTTTGGAATTGATATTTTTGTATAGAAATAAAGTCAAGTGGATTTTTTTTTCAAATGAGGAGGGGGGGGGAAATACACACAGAAGAGAAAGAAAGTAAAAACATTGTATGTATGTAAATAATGAAATAATGAACTTGTTTATTTGATACCAGAAATAAATAGGTAAAATCCATATAATTCATCTATTGATAAGACTGCTAACATTTTTATAGTGAAACTAAAATAACTGATCCAAGTTGTTCATGAGAATAACTATTGATTTTGATGAATATTGATTCAGTTTAAATCAGGTAGACATTTTCATATTTTAATAGCTGGATGAAACTATGGTGCAGTTTTTATTATAACTACATCATATATTATTCAACCTATTTTACATGTAAATGCATGTTTACAGTTACATGTTGTATCAACAAAGTAATTAGGTATTTATACAACAGGAAATCAGATGATTTATTTCCCAATAGAACTATTAGTACAAAGTGTATTATAGTTAGCTGAAGCTTAATTTTAGGTAAATGTGGTAACGGATATGGGATTTATATATTTTTCTCACCCTTATAATTAACAACCAAACATTTTCATATTACCAACAAAATGTAAAACATTTATTCTGAATAATTTTAAAAAAATAAAAATCACCACTACATTCAATTTATTCTTAAAGTAATGAAATTATCTCAAATTCAGATGATAACGATTTTTTTTTAAATAATGATTAGTAATGTCAGTAACTGATTAAAATTACAAGAAGACATAAGTACTTGTATGGCTTTAACAGATAACGTTTCTTTATAGGGATAGTATGCGGAGATGTCAGCTGATCACCCAGCATGCAGCATTGTAAACAGAGTGATTTTAATCCATTAGACATCTTAGCCACAGCTGCTGCATTGAAACAGACTGATAAACCTGAAACGAAACAAAAAATTGTTATTGTCAAACCTAAAGAAGGAGTCAAAATTATAAACCCTAAACATTGTGCAACTTTTTCATGTTCAACAAATGAGAAAAAGACAAACACAAAACCTATTGGATTGATTCGAACTACTAGCTTTGTTGAAGATGGCGTGAAAAAAGTCAAGCTCACTATTAGTTCTGAGTTGGAGAAAATGCTCAATGAGCATAATTATGGAAGTATACAAAAAGTAAGCTCAGGAAATAAAACAGTTCTAAAATTGCCAGATGTTTTGTCCTTAGGGAATGATAAGAAAGTTATTGTAAAACTTGTTGACAAATCAGGTGATCAGGTGAACCATGACCAGTTATTGGCAGGTGTAAATAGTACTGATAAAAATAGCCTTGAGGAAACTACTACACCAAATCCAGAGAGTGGAAATGAAGGGCACAAAGAAAATAAATCTGATCAAGTATGTGATGGAGAAAATAAAGAGACATTATCCGAACATTTAGATACAAAATTGCATTCTTTAGAGGAAAGTAATCTGTTAATTGAGGATCTAAGAGAGGATTTAAATTTAGATAATGAAAAAGATGAATTAAAACATGTAGATTCAGAGGAGAGTTTGACTGACAGCACCGGGAGAAAGGAATCCTGCTCCAGTTATACTGTACCAGCCTGCAAACCAGTTCAAATTGATGATTTTGATGTTTGTAATGAGAGGATAGATTCTGATATCAGGTCACCTGTTTATGAGGATATTGATTTTAATGAATCACATAAAACTCCACCCAATGATCAAACTATATTGGAATCTAATACAAACAGTGATCAGATTCTAAATATAAAACATTCGATTGAAGAAGAAGAAAATCATGATCAAGACATAGCATTATTGGCGAGTACAGAATATTCAATATCTACATGGTCAGATAAAGAGAATAAAATATTGGAGAAAGATGGAAAAAATCAATATGGTGATAATGAGACACTACCTGGTAAAATAGACACAGGTGCTAATAACATAGACAGATGTGACATGGGGAAGTCACAAGTTCTGGATAAAGTTGAAACATATGCTGTTCAAGAAAAACAGACTAACATTGAAGATACTTCTGAGGAAAGTCCATCCGTGGATAGTTATTCAAGCAGAGCCACATTTTCAATGCAAGATCATGAGTATGCTGAGAAATATTGGGATGACTCATCAGAAAAAAGAAATGACAAACTCCATGATTTACATCTAGTAAATGAATTTTCACAAGACAGTGGTTTCAGTGATTCAGGATTATCACCTGACGGTCTAGAATCTAGAACATATAGACGTGATAGTCCATCACTAATACCTGTCAAGACAGACATGTTACCTTCGTTTGATTTGAACGATGTCAATAAGGCAAGAGACGCAATTGTTGCTTTGGTTAATTCTAATGCGATACCAGTTGTACCTCATGAGACAAATTCTCCAACTAGTTCAACTAAAACATCACCCAAAGTTGGTAAATTTTCAATTGGAACATTTGCTTCTGTCTGTAACTCTACTCTTGGTTTGCAATCACCAGAAAAGAGTCAAATTGCATTCGGGCAAAGGATTGCCACTTCTCTTCTTTCAAACAATATTTCTCAACAGAACAAAAGTGAAAGTGCTGTAACATGCGTTCAGAATAATTCAACTGAACACATTGAGCATGATCATGACTATAGTCTTCCATATCATGCCAGACCAAGTAATATACCGTTCTCGGTTCAAAAGGTCAACAAGGAAATAGCTGGCAAGGGGAAAACAAAGGAGAGAAAGAGCGATGGAAATGAAAAAAGAACAAAGCGCTCTGGTAGTTCAGAGACGAAAGAAGACAAAACATTTGATTTGATTACCGGGGAAAGTGAGAAAAAGAGCAACAAAAGTGAAAAACTGGCAGAATTCCTTAAGAATAGTACATCAGATTCGAAATTAAAAATTCAAGGAAGTTACAAAGATGATTTTGTCTATTTTCTTAATACAAATTTCCGTAGTCGAAGGAGAGCTAGTCAAGACATTCCACCATCAATACCACCAGACAAAATTTTTGTGCCACTTCCAAAACCAGGGGACATCATTGTTCCACACTTGACAAATGAGGATTTGGAAGCCATTAGATTGGGTAAACATAGTACATTGTCTAATGGTCCACACACTAATGGAAGTCTGTCATCAGCAGCAACACAGCCGTCATTACCAGCTACTGTTTCTTCCGCACTGAGAAACCAAACTAATGGTGTTATGACAGATATTGAGAGTGGGATTATTAATACAATATTAAGTATGGAAACTGAACCATGTGCCGATACCACTGACCCTGTATTGTATGGAAATGGAAATGAAAATTTTAATATCAATTTCTCCGATCAGTTGACACCTGAACAAATGGAAATTTTATATAGTGCTGTGGATCAAGTCCAAAGCATTGACAGCACATCAAGTGATAAAGAGAACACTGGTGACAATGAAACAATACAGGGCAAAGGTGTGACCTCTGATCTGAATGGAGAACCAGCTTGTGTAGAAATAAAAACAGGTATGTACAAGGCTAAAATTATAAATTGAATGAACCCATTCAACTATTAAAAGCTTTTCCCCCAAGTATATGATAACCAGAAAAGGTTTGTATTACAATGTATATGGTTCACTGATAATAAATACCTTGGCCTTGGGGAAATTTAT